>NW_027269266.1:46252137-55655608 GCF_023055355.1 Agelaius tricolor | reverse complement strand
CCCTGTTATCGTGAAGTCCGTCCCATTTCCACAAGTCTTCCCACAGCTTGTCAATAGGCCATGTTGACTTATGGGTATTGTTTTAGAGATAAGTTGTTCAAAGGTAAAAATTCTCATTATGTATCTCTAACATCATCTTTATCCCTGGGAACAGAGATCTTCTCTTTCTTCTCCTGGGGGCACAGGACTACTCTCTCTTTCTCTGCCCAAACTTCTCATGGGATTACAGCCACTTTAACATCTGCTTATTTTGGCACTGAGGTCTTTACTTGGTATCTATAATTTGAACCCTTTCATCTCCTCATAGTTTCCTTGGTTATAAGGAAAAAGGGGTTTTTTTCCATAGCTTACAAGAGAATTTGAGCTGTAAGATCAAGGCATCTTCCCCTCCCTCCCATCTGGGACTTAAATCTTCCTCACTGACTATGATGTTTTCATCTTGTTCTTTTACATGCTTGTATCTTGTTCCTTTCTCTCACTCGAGGCAGGATTAAAGCATTGAAAGAGTTAACATACCGCCTGGAGCCCGGCTGGCGTAGGGCTGGGAGTTGTAATTAGGGGGAGTTGTAATTAGGGAAGTCAGCTTCCAAGGGAGTAAAATCCTGGCACCAGCCTGGGGCTACTGCTGGGCTCTTGGCTAATGGGGGGGGGGGGGGGGGGGGGGGGGGGGGGGGGGAATGGGGGATGGGATGGGGGGTGGGGTGTAGTTGGTAGTCAGACGTTAGCAAGGCCGGCTCCATCCAGCCCCGCAGTACTCCCCCTCTCCCTGCTCAGCAGCCAATGTTGAGGGCTGGCAGGCGGCCCAGGGAAGGGGGCTCAACTCCGCAGCAGAGCCGGCCCGGCCCCATGGCAGGGGCCGCCCAGCCCTGTTACCTCGCTCCTGACCGGAAGGGAAAGAACAAGTTCCCGGGTTTTGTCTGCCTTTAACATGTGTCTTTACAGAAGCCTGTCCAGTTTCTTAGTGGTTCAGCACACTGTCAGTTACACAAAAAGCTTTTGCCTCACTTTGCAAAATTTTCCTCCCATTCCAAACCACGACACTTCCTTTTGCCTCTCTTCACTGAATTATATTAATAAAATGTTAGCAGAACCAATCTGAGTTACATATACTGATTAAAATTTCCATGAGGGATTCTGGTTAAACTATCTGATGGTCTCAACAAATAAAAAAATACAAATGCCCTTTTATCCTCAACAGTTTTGCAAGCCAAAAAAAAAGAAAAAGAAACAAAGGAAAGAAGTGGTCTTTCAGTTTAAACAAGTAGCACTAATCCCAAATTAAGATATTCAAACACTTTTGCATGAATAACAGCACCTGAAAAATCTGGTGGACCACTGAATATGTTTAGAGTTACTTTCAGACACTGTTATTTCTTTAAAGAAAATTCTTGAAACCAAGTCAGATAGCTGGTTCAGTTCCTAAAATATGATAGAAATGTAGCTACAACTATTGAAGACATCCTGTTCATACTCTTATATGAACTCACTTTAGACATACCAACACAAAAGCATTTCAGCCTTTTCATTTCTTTCAGGCTTCAGCTGAACTATAAACCTCTGTAGGTTCTAAATCTCTAAGTGTAGTATATGGTAGAGATAATACATGCTATATATGTGTATAAAATATTGTAGAATCTAAGGTATGTCTGTGACCACCCTGGCTGGGAGCAGAGTCTTATGTTTATTCAATTAGTTCCCAGAAAACATTGAGATAATATCAAGTCTGTTAACGTATGAAAGAAACCTTTCTGGGCCATGATTGCTAGTTTCCTTGGAATGTCTAAATCACTCACTGGGGGACCTGCACCTGGGAAGATTACATCTACCATACTCAAGAACCACCGGTGTCACTCTGCTACATATGAATACAGGCTCTGCCGAGGTGCTCAGACATCCCTCTGGACACCTGGACCTACCTTTGTCTATTCCTGCACATGTATGGACCCAGTTCTACATGTGAAGAGACACAAAGAAATGTTCGGTCATCCCTGCCTCAGGCAGAATAAATTATATATAAGCTAACTGCTTGAAGCATACGGGGTGTGCTGGCACTTTGTTGGTCGATCTAGGTTCACCCAGCACCTGCACCCGGGGCTGACGCTGTCTTGGCTGTGGTGGTTTTTTTTCAAAATTCTATTTTTTGTTAACAATCTAATAAATCATTGTTAATTTTTCTTATAAATTTGGCTACTGATTTGATCATTTATTAACACTAAGCATATCCTGGAATCAAAATTAAGCAAATATAGTCTTCAGAAATTTTCTCTAAGTAATTTCAGTGTTTATATAATGAACATTTACTTACATGTTGCAAAGATGTGGACAGTCCAAACACTGCCTCTTCTTTCCACAAAGTTCCCCACAGCTATGTGGGATTTCATTTCTATTCCATTCAGGATTGTGCACCTTACCTAAATCATGTCAAAGACAAAAAGGTGTTTATTGCTTTGAATACCAGACTGCATTTGTGAAAAATATCCTACCAAAGAGAAAAAGCGGTACTTTAAATACTGGCAAGCAGTCTTCTTTGACAAAAAAATTACACAAATGTTTATGTTATTCTGTACTGATACATACTCAGATTTTTTTAAAAGAATGTGCCATTAGAATAGCAAGCTCCAGAATATTCTTTCCTTCTGTACTCTCAATTAGCAGACATCCAGGTAGCTGATACATTAAATTAAACTGATAAAGTACATGAAAACTAAAAGCCCCCAGCAGTTGGTCAGGCTGCACAGTAGCTAAGAAAATTGAAGGGTGAAACTCCCTTGCTGTCTCAATGCAGCAGGGAGGGGAAAAAAAGGGAACAGAGTAAAAGATACTGATCTCAGAAAGTAAGATCTACCTGGCATGGTGATGGGGAATAGGGAATTAAATAAGTGGGCAAATTATGAAAGTCACTTCTATAAAAAGAAGCAGACTCTACATTAATAAAAATATTAAAGGTTAATGAATTTTGATGAATGAAGTCTTAATCAAGAAGCATGTTAGCTTCAAGTATTCTATATTTCAGATAAGCACTAAACCATATTTTCATTAATCTGAGATATCATCAAATCTCATAGCTCTAAGTGCAGGGTCATCAGGGTTAAGGTTAATGCCATCATTAACACTCTTTTGGCTTTCTGCAAGAGAGGAATTAAATGAACAGGGAAGCAACTAAGCCAATGTTGCAAATTTGAGTTGTGACAATCAAAACCAACAAGAAAATGTATTTTTGGTGTCATAGTCACATAATTTAAATTTTTTAAATATACCTCTGTATATTCTACAGTATTAAGTTAGAAAAATATGAACAAACACTACAGGTATCATTTATTCACCGGAGTTTCAACTAAACTAATTGAATACCCAGGAAAGTCCCCAGAAAGATCTGAAGCTTCAGAAGAAAAATAAGACAGGAATCTCCTCATGGGTGAAAGTGTGGAAAAAAAAAAAATCACACTTAACCACACTCAGCACATGGTTAGTACTTAGCATCAAATACAAGATAGGTTTACATAAGTGACTGATGATGTCCAAATTATATATCATTAATGTAAAATTATCTGCAGAAGATTGAACTCTTATGTTACTATATGCTGCTATGGGAGTAATAATTCTGCAGACAATTTAAAGTTCTTACTGTAGATCTCCTAAATCATGAAACATCTTTAGGCTAAGGAGAATTTCTTCCCTATTTAACAGACAGATGTCCTGTCTGTAAGACTTTTTAAAATTCTAATTTTCATTTGGTCTAACTTTCATTCATGGTCAATTCATTCTGACTGCATTATTATCTCTAATAACTGAATTATTATCCCTATTTTAATAAAGTTTCAAACATTGTTGTACAAAAACTCAGCCTTAACTGCATTGCACTGTTTCTAACTGATTCACTAACACATTTAGATAAAAAGATAAAACTCTATTTTAGCAAATCTTGCTTCTTTAGACAAGTTTACTGACACAGTTTCTGTCTCAAATTCAGAACATTGTTTTCTAGAAAGTGAGGTGAAAGCTTCCAGTGACTCTGATTTAAGGAAAAGAAAGCTATGTGAAAACAATATAGATCACAGAAGTACTGATTCTAAACAAAACTTATTCATATCTATGCAATTAAGTAACATAATTTCTCCTTTTTTTTTATATTTATGGCTTGATGAGTGCTGTACTCATGTCATTAACCTTTTTTATTAAACACATATCTACACAGAGGTCTGAAAAGCCTGAATATTTTTTCCTATTTAAGCTCTATGTGTCTCTAAACAATATAAATCACAAAATTGGTAAATCAATTTAAAGGTTTAGGTAGTTGTATCCTTGAGTTGTGTATTATTTTGGTCTTGCCACAAAGACGTTAACATGCAGGTTATTCCGTTCCTTCTACAGAAGGAAAGCTCGCAAGATACCTGCCAAAATCTATCATTATTCCATAAAAATCACTATTTCTACATAATGATATGAAAATATTTACCACTTGGGACTTAATATTTTCTTTTCATTTCTCAAGCAGCACATGCATGATTCTCTGTGCAGCCACCTGCCAGTGTCAATAAATTTTTTTAAAAATTGAGTTTCAGGCGTGTTTGCTTGTTTCAAGCAAACAAGCACCAATACTGAAATTCATATTAAGAAAAAGGAATCAAAACGACAAAACTATTTTTCTTTGCAAAAGCAAGTGAGAAACTCACCACAGAAACAAGTGTAAATTTTAGGAACTTGCACAGAAGCATTCTGACAAGCTGGACATCTCCAACCGCTATTACCATCTGTAGGTAAAAAAACAAAAAAAAAGGACTTGAAGTAAATAAAAGACCTAATCCACAAGCCTAGAATAAGTTCTTCTACTTTGTTTTTTAACACAGTTGCAAATAAATTAACTTTTCCATTTACTCAGAAGTGGTGAGAAAACACATTCATAAGAATACATTTTATACAGTATTCTGTATAAAATATATCAATATATATCTATTGATATATATATCAACACAGCCATAACATTTCATTTCAACAGGCTACAACCTTTTATTGAAGCAAGCAAGTTTTTAAACTCCCAATTTTTCTATTATCATATGCCCTGTTATAAAATATACAGCTAGAACATAGACTTCACCATATCTAAAGCTGTGAGGGGAAAAAAAATGTTAAGAGAGGGAAATTGGTGAGGAATACATAATTACCTCACACAAATCACTACCTGTATTTTCCTTTTCACTATCCTCTCATAAGTTTATGTGTTTTGTAGAAGACAAATTAAGTGTTGCCCCACATTCAGATGAAATCAGTGTTATATAAACCAGAATAATCTAATTTATTAATTTACATTCTTCTTCAAGTTATTTTAACAAATAGTAGTTATCTTGTTTCTGTGTTTCAGGAGAGTGTGTTAGCAGTAGAGGAAGAACAGTAAAGTGGAAGAAAAGCAACATTAATTTTCCCCAATTCAGTATGTATTGTGCCATTAAGAATATGAGTCTGAGAGCGCTACGGAACACAAAAGAGGTCACAGACAAGAGAGATATATTTTTATACCTATATATAGATATTAAAAAGAAAAAAACTGATTAACACTTTTGTCTCTCTTAACTAAATCAATTCAGTGCTGGCAAATTAATAAACCTGTGATTTTATAATTATTCTTCACTATTAAGAAATCTGACCAAGATTCATGATAATTTCATGTTATGAAAGCAGAAGGGATTGCAAACAGGAAACTCTGCCTATGACAACTGCAGTGCAACAAGAGGCACACCTTGGTTCAGCTTCAACTGGGTTGAACAATTTAACTTATGTTACCCATCATAGTGTACAATGGAAATTATTTTCACAAATTGAAATTATTCATATTACAGACTGCCTTGACAGTCTAGAAATGCAAACCTAATGCATGTCTATTCTTTCCATTGCTTCATGCTTATTCACACCCCTCTCTATCCTGGCTCATATTACTGTGCCACCAAGATTGCTGCAGAGATCTGTACAATTATAGGCTGAGCAGCTCTACAACAGTGGCACAAGGCATATACTCTCATATTCATGGTCAAGACCAATCTACATTTCCTGACCAAGACTTTTTTTCTTTTTACTGCTAGAAACTAAAGGAACTCAGAAGAAGCAACTCAGAGAGAAGTGTAAGGAGGAAGGCAAAAACAGGCAGTAGGCAACTAAAAGGCGTATTTACTGACAAAACAGTAAGCAGCTTATGCAGCTCCTCCTAAACCCAGCACACTAAATACTACAGGATTCCCTATGAGATTACAGTACGGTACATCATACTTAATTACGGCATTAACGAGTTCTTTCATTCTTATTCCATGTTATGTTTTCAAAAGCTGTGAAGATAAGTCTACCCTGAAAGCTTCACGAGTCTAACAGAAGACCTCTCCCATTAACAACTTCCGTGAAGCTGGATGCCTAGTCCTCTACAAGCAACAGTTTCTCCAGAGTATAGGGAAGGTCCCCAAAAATAGGAACCTATTAAAAACAGCCTTGGCAAGATATAGTTCCTTCTTCATCGTCATTGATTATCTTTGGTCAAAACACATTATTGTGTGTTCACCCACAAGGGACATGCATGGTTGCGTTCCTCCAAAATCAGGAGTAATAAAAGTTTTGTTCCAGGATTCAGGTGCCATTACAGCAATATAGAATAACAGTAGGATGGCTCCTGGCATATATATTGGTAAGAAGTGGTCCTGTAAGCATTCCTTTAAAATCCTGATTACTAAGGAAAGTGAGAATGAGGATGATCCTAAAGAAAGAACATTCCATTTTCATGAATCTTCTCATGAACAGAAGTGAATTTGGCAGAATTCTAACCTAAGACACCGTAGGGACAGTCGTCTAAGCAGAATCAAGACAAGACACCGCACACAAGACACCTCATTCCCTCTTACTAGAGATTGTTTCAGTAATTGCTATTCTCTCCTTCCTTCTGGGATAAAAAGATTCCTTACTTGAAACTATTTACCAACATTTTTGTTAGCTTCTATTCTGATCACTGAAACTCAGAAGTTTAGAAGTGCTGTGTTAGAGGCCAGCACTGGACTGGTATGGATCTGGTACACTTGGAAGTGGAGCCCAAGGGCAGAACAGAAAGAGACAGTTGTAATACCTCAAATTTCTCCAATCCTTACAGTCAAAATGAAGATGCCAGTGAAACTATCTTCTCTACAAAGAAGGGACAAAATTACTTAAATGTTTGTTCTATCAATTTAAGGGCACAAATTAAACATGATTTAAACATCAGTTTTTAAAAGAAGCAGAAGAAGGAAAGGGGCAAGAGACAACAATTTCCCCTTAATAAACAAAGATCTTGTGTGTAGTGAAGGTATTTTTTGTCAGATTGACCTTAGCTATGCAATACCTTAAGGTCACATTCATTCAAGAAATGTTAGTAAAATGCTTGTTGCCTTACAGGAAAGAATCTTTTCACTTGCTGGCAAAGTGATACCCAGCAAAACTCCTCCTCCTGACCAGGATCACTCTAAGATAGAATAAAAATCCATTCTCTAGTTCTGAGTGCTGCTGACAGTCTACATTGTAGAAATAAAGATGAGAAAAATGTCTTCACAAATGACTCAATCTGGAAGAATGGGTGTGGGAGTCATTACAAATATAATGATACTAGAAATGGATATTAACTTCTTCACAAACTGCTTGATCTGAAAGGACCAATCAGGTTCTGGAAGAATGGTTGTAGGGGTCATTACAAACATCAAGCCACCCAAGTTTGTTGCAGTGCCAAGCACAGCTTGAATTTCTGAACTTTGGGGGAAAATGCACAGGCTTAATAATAGACTTACAGAAATTAGCTTCTCCACCTAGGATGGGCTTAGAGTTAGTTTTAAAGGTCATACAATGTGTGATGGGGGTGGGGGGGAGTATACACATCCAAGAGGGAATATTTTAGTAGGCAGTTTGGGAAGTCTGTACCTTCCTAGCACCTCAACTCAATGGGGAAAGGAGGAGGGCAACATGCAGCTGGGAGTTTACAATAAAAGGAGGCTGCATCCTACAAAAACTCAAGAGACCCTATGGCGTAGTGGACTCCCTCCCTTCATTTGAATAAAGTTGTAGAACTCCTCTGTCTCCTTTATGGACACTGGCTTTTCGCAGCGTGATTTTCCGCACAGCAGGGAGTCAAGTGAAGCATCCACTGGCTCACTCCAGTTGTCCATTGTGAAGGGGCTTTGGCCTCCCTTCACAGGTGTTGACAGTATGACTGCTAGAGGGTCTTGTGGTAAGAGGCTAGTCCTGTGGATGGCAGGACTGGGAAGGTTCCTTAACACACCACAGAGCAAGCAGACCAAGAAGAGGGCAATGCCTTGACTCTTTGAGAAGAGAGATACTTTAGAGAGGGAGAAGACTTTGGTACAGTAACCTAGTTCTAGAATTGGTTTCTGGAGCCTAGAAATCTAGACCTAAGACAGTTCATTGCTTCTTCCCATCTAAGTACCTGGAGCCGTAAGAACATTTTATCACACTGACATGGTAATTCAGAATACTTCCCTTTCCTTTTCAACTGCACCCACCTTAACATTGAAGCCAATCTGATGGCCTGCTCTGAGTCTCAAAATTCAGACAATAACACAGGCATTACATCAGTGAGTTTGGAATGAGCAAAACATACATATAATGTGTTAATAAGCACAAATTATAAAAGAGAGCTGTACACTCCTTCTGTTTTTCACTTCCTATAAGCGTTCTGTTGCATAGTGTCTCAACATTTAATTAGCGTTGGTGTCCCAGGACTCCCATCCTGGGCAACACCTCGCTTTCATTAATGCCAAAGCTTCCCCTTGCTGAGCATTGTGCCTTATCCCCAAAGGATCCATACCTCCTTTTGTCTTGTAACAGACACAAGTCACTATTGTTCTGGAAGATGAAACTATATGAGATCCCCATGAGGGATGTTATCGACTTCATCCAAATATTCAGGATTTCTCTGATCCTATACTGTGATCACAAAAAATTGTGAGAAATTATGCACGCACACACGCACTTTCAGCCTTCTACTATGAATCACAGAGGTTAAGAGCTGCTGCAAGGCCCTACAAGGAGGGCAATTTTCACTGAAATACCAGTTGGAAGACAGAATCTTTCTTTTTTTTTTTTTCTTTCCTTTTCTTTCTCTTATGGAATTTTGTCCCATTTGTTGCTAAGAGAAAATAACAACTGGTACTTAAAAGAGACAAAAGAAATCGCCAAGGTGGGGGAAGGGTGCAGCTGGCTACTCTCTTACCTAAAGGGGCTTTCTCCTGGGAAGGGCAGAGATACTGCCAGGGGAGGGCGTGGGGAGGTGGTGAGCAGCTTTAGGCCGTAGCTGTCTCTCACTCTTGGCATCGGAGGAGGACAGTTGAGCTGCTTACTGTGAAAAGAATTCACTGCCACTACAGTGCACAGCCCTGCACTGCTTCTTCCTTACTGTGGGTGAGACTTTGCTCATTAGAGCAGCCATTGAACTGGGAACTTATTAACACCTGATCTGATTGGAAAGGACCCTCACCATCTATTCGGGTGCCTCAAGGGAAAATCCAGGACCCTGACCCCCTCCCCCTTCCTGGAAGGTATGTCTCTCTTGCTTCGTGTGGCAGTAGCTATGGAGAACTCCAGCTGCCACTGCCCAGCCCCAACCGCTTTCTTCGGCAGCCTCAGGCTTTTTTGCTACACTCTAACCCAGCACTTCAGGTCCAGCAACCCCTAAGTTTTCTGTTACATTTGTTTGCCACGCCAGGGGGTGTGCTTGCTTCTGCCATCCCAACTGTCACTCCGAGGTTCCAGCTGCAGCCCATTTCAGCATCCAGCCTGTCCGCCATTACCATGTAAGGGAAACGCAGCTGAACTCGCGCCACAGCACCCCCTACAGCTGCGAAGGAATCATTGCACCTGCCCTGTCTGGCTGGGAGCCAACAGTCCCCCCCACCGGCTGTGACCGTAACTACACCAAAGGGGAAAGTACCTGCAGCCTAAAGAAGGCTGTTACTGGGTTTCCGGTTTTTTGTTCTGCTGCCGTTGTTGTTTGCTTTGTTATACATACTAGTATCAAAAACTGTTATTCCTTTCCCTGTACTTTGCCTGAAAGCCCCTTAATTTCATAGTTATAATAACTCGGAGGAAAGAGGGTCATACCCTCCTACCAAGGGTCCCCCCAACCAAGGGAGGTTCCCGCCTTCCTTGGCAGACACCTTTCAAACCAAGACACACTGCTGCAAAAACATAAAATGAATATTCAAAACTCATCAGCAAATAGACTCGAAGTGAAACCTACCAGTGAAAACTTTGGTTGCTGAATTAGGTAAGATTTCTGGCATTCATTATAACATTTGCAGAATCAAAGGAAATAGTGTCCTTCGATTAAAATTATTTTTTTTTAATTTAAAAAACCAATTAAAATTAAAATTAATTTTAATTAATTGAAAAAAATTTAAAAAACCAAAACAACTTTTTTTCCCCTTCCAAAACCCAGCAAATTATGGAGTTAGGTAGATTACAGTGTTCCCATTTTTCCTACAGCAGACAGAAGTAAGTGCCAGGATTCTAGTGAATTCCTCATTATCCAAAGCCTGAAATGTAGAACATATACTGAAACAACCTATGGTAAAACAAATAAACTCAGGATTACAAAATCTAAACAAGATGGGGTAGCAAAGTCTGCAGGTCAAAAATATATATACTGTTGTCTTTATTGTATCAGTTCTACTGAGGCCACAACCTTTAACTTCAGTTAATGATTAGCTCTAGTTTTCTCATATACAGAATGCAGTAACATATTTAGTCCAGAAATCCTTACATGAAAAGCAAATGGCCCAAAATCTTGCTATTTTAAAAGCTTTCAGAATTCAAGCATCTAAGGTGACTGTCTTGAAAGATAAAAGCCCCCTTAAGCAAGCAGCTACTCTTTTGTCAAGGAGTAAGCTGTTCCAGGGAGATAAATCAACTCCAAAAAAGGGGAGTCACTCAACAATCACTCTCAGTTTGGCTTATAAAGTTTGCAAATAAAGTTTGGCTTTTAACCTCCTAAGAATTGTCACATTTCTCCCTTGTGCCCACCTCACGGTAAAATGTCTTAGGTTGGAAATGCAAGATGTGGCTGGGGGTGTGTATTCTATTGCCATCTGTTAGATGTTGCCAACAGTTATCTTCTGTTAATTGCGCCACCACTTAAAACCAGGTGGGGCAGTTTTTCTTTATCTCTTCCAAAACCAGTACTCCCTCCAGAAAATATCTTGTTAATGGGCCATTGAGTCTCACTGCATGACTAATAAAATTACATCATCCCATTGTGAGATGCTCTGCCCAGGGGGAGAAGACAAGCATTCCTATCTGGATGTAATCTGAGATTTGGAACACCATGGCCAGCCTTTTCCCACTGGATTCCCAGAGGAAGACCAGGCCCATTTATATCACCACTGGACCTTCAGAGGAAAACTACACTCTTCTACAGGATCACTGCTTCAACAGAACCACATTTGTCACTCCAGGAGGACTGCAGCCACCATTTAATTGAACTGCTACCAACACCTTGACCAAGAGGATGTCAGGTTGTGTTCTGACTCTGTCAAGGTTGCTTTGTATTACTGGATTTTTAAAAAAAACATCTGTCCTAATAACTGTTATTCCTACTCCCCTATCTTTGCCTGACAGCCTCTTAATTTCAAAATTAGAATAATTCGGAGGGAGGGGGTCTGCATTTTCCTTTTCAAGAGAGGCTCCTGCCCTCCTTAGAAAACACCTGTCTTTTCAAACCAAGACAGTAAAGTAGTACCTCGAGCACCTTTGGAATAAACTCACCAAGTGAGAACAGGGGCTCACAACCAGCCCTTCCCAGAAGTCTGACTATGCATCTTCTGCAAAAAGAACTTTGCAACCAATCCTTTCTGCAGGAGATTTACAGTCTGCAAGAACTTCTGTCAAAAATTTGGAACTAGGTGACACTGTATTTCCTCAGTCTGCCCAGAGAGATACAGAATGACACAAAGAATGGCAAATGCTGAGCAAGAAGGGTACAGAAAAAAATCAAGGCTACTTCAGGATTACCATCTTCAGAGTGTGTCTACACCACTCAATTGAACTGGGCAGTGGCTGCAACTCAGCCTTAGCTTACAGTAAAGGATTCAAAGGGCATAACATACTGGTTTAAGAGTTTTAAAAAGTGGTAAAATACAACGAATCTGAAACAGTTTAAGCTGATGACAAAGGCTGAAGCTTTCTGTTTTCTCTGAATTCCCTTTCACTGCATGGCATGAGGGATGAATTTGAGGAGTATTTATCTGAGAAACAAACTAAAAAGTGGTTGAGTAAAAGCAGACAGCTAATGCATGAAGTGCATCTTCTGCTTCACTGCTCAGCAAAGCACAGATAAGAGATGAGATGTTTCTTGATGTGTAAAAACACAGCCACAGTTTTGCATCCTGATGCACTAATTTCATTGAATGATCTTACACATCCAAATCTGGAAATTAGGTTTAGCTAGAACACTGGAAAGAACTGAGTTAGAGGATTATATAAGGCATACACAGTACTGTAGGAAAAAATTGATTTAAAACTTGTTTATGGCTTACCGCTTGTAGTGAACCATTTGCCTCTCATGGCTAAATTTTGCCTTAAACAAGCTGTTTAAGCTTTTTTAACTAAAGGAGAAACTTTGAACTAAAGGAGAAGCCGCTGTAAGGAATGGATACTACAAAGGAATGGTAGAGGGGTTTTTTAATGCCAATTTCTCTCCACCACAAGCCACTACCATGCAGCCGCAAAATCCTGAACTTGGAATGTTTGTTCAGAAAATTTTTCCAGGCACACACACTTTCCAGAAAGAAGACTGTGCATACCCAGAATTCTTCTTGGAGGAGGTACTGGACGTACTAGAAGAATCAGGGTTATAAACCCCCCAGTTTCTGATACATGTGCCTGCCCCCATCTCCGATGGACTTGGACCGCATATCACGACCATAGACCATGATCCCCTGCCATGTCACTGGAGCCATGGGTGATGATAGATCTCTCTTTTCCTTTGTTTTTCTCTTTCCTATTTTCCTCTCTTAGGGTGATCATACGCTTCAGAATGCCTACAGTATCCCTTCCCGAATCCATTAAGTCTTTTTCCACTTAAGGTTTCAAGGCAGTTCTAATAAAATTTGTTGTTGTATCAGTTATTTAGTGTTGTTTTGCTTTAATCCACCCCCAGGGATCCCTTTAACAATGAACTTCGTTGCCTTGACTTAGAGGTGGGTCACATTGTTATCCTAAACAATATTTCTTAATAGTTTTCACTACATAAGCAACACATGAATTTGGCTATTATATACATTTGAGAAAATATCACATACCTTATATATACAATATGTATACATAATATAGAATATATAGAAAATATATATTTGAGAAAATACCAACCTTCAGCTTGTGAAGCTGGTGATCGTGCCCATTTCTTGATGCAATTCAGGTGGAATACATGGTAACAATTCTGACAGCTCCACACTGGGGCTGCTATTCGGACCACCTCACAGCATACCATGCACTCATACTTCTCTGTGGTCAGCTGTTCAATCAATGACCCTGAAAATCAAATATATTACTTGTGCATAAACAACAGCTAGCTGAGAAATGAAACTCAAATTAAATTCAAAGATTTCATTTAAATTATAATGAAACATATTTTAGCTCTGTGGCTATTTTAGCTCAGTGGCTATAGATAAGACATTAGTTTATTCATGGAAGAGTCCAGTTTGATACTTGCTGTGCATTTTTTTAGCTTCAGAGCAAGAAGAAGGAATATAAGATTCTTATTAAAGTGGCAATGCAAATTCCATTTTGACAAATTAGTAATTATTCTGATCTTACTAATTCTGAAGTTATTAATACTTTTAAGATTGGCAGAAGTTTGAGATTTTCTTCATCCCTTTATATAGGAAATTCATCTTTGCATACACTTTAAACCAAGAAGATGAATGCTCTTGAATACAGAAATCTCTGCCAAAATTACATTTAATTCCTATCCTTAAGTATTCCCAGGAGATGACACAACAAATATTAATAGTGGAGGACCTGGATTATGGGAAAAGGCCCTTTTTAAAGTGAGTGCTTTAGGAGTGAAATTACTGGAACAACAAGTCAAAGTACAGGGTCTTTTGAGCCAAATGAACAAATGTGAAAAAGTACTTTGAAAATAAAGCAAGAACCCCACATTAAAGTCAACACAGCCTGATGTGCAACCATAAGAAAGGCACCACATAATGCTTCATTTCTGTCAGATTACTTCTCACCCATTAAGATAAGACTACCAAATACACCTTAAAAATGTCCACAGGATTTAAAAATATATTAACTACAAGTGAACAGTGTAAAAATGTAGCATTTTAAGATTGTGCCAATACAAGTATCAGAGACTGAAATGTTATGGTTTATGGCTTAAACATTTTTATGAAAGACTTTTGCCTATTATAGCAAATTGTGTAACAAAAACTGCATGGAAGACTACTGCACTCCAGAAGAGGTCTCTGGGCTGAGGCCCTCAACTGTGAGTTAAACTGCCTAAGGGACAGAGATAACACATCTGGGAAATGATGGCTAAGACTGGAAGAGCATACATCCATGGCAGGGATGTCCAGAAGCTTCGGGGTAGAGACTATAGCCCCAGGTTTATCTGCCGCCAGACTTGCACAGACCCTGACACCAAACCCAGGAGGAAGTGAGGAAGTTCTTTTGGATGTGTGGCATACCCTCCAGCCAGAGGCAGAGAACACCCATCCAGCTGCTGTGCAGAGAGTTGCCCAACTGCAGGGCCCCCCACCTTTGGAAAGGCACATCTACCAGACATCCATGTGGGGGACAGCAGATGGGATGTCATGGCCTATCACAGGCCCACTCCAAGGGATCCCCAGACCCTGCACCAGAGAACACTGCACATGACGCAACATGATGCAACAGACCCACAGTCCTGCAGGCAACAATGTCAAACCTGCCCCCCCTTAGGGGAGGCACCTGGGTGTTCCTACCTGGCCCGTGATTGATCTATACTTTCTATACGTTTCAGCAGGGGACTGTCATCACCAAGAAGACAAGAGGGAGGGGAACAACAAGACGTTGCTGGAACCCATGAAGGGGTGATATGTTTCTATTTAATCTGTCTCTGTCACTCTCCTCGTCCCCTCTCCTCCCAGCCCCCTTTTTCTATTTATTTCTTTCTTTTCTCTTTCTTTCTCTTTGTCTCTTTTACTATTAAATAAAATATATATATTTTTTTGGTATTCACATCTAACCTTGTTTGTGTTTTAATCTCATTTCTGCGAACATTCGAACTCAAGTACATTTGGCTTTATTCACAGAGTTCTCTTTGCTCTTCTGTGATTAGATCGGATCACAACAACAAGGAAAGTTCAAATTTATAATGAAGGAAATAAGAAAGGAAAATAATAGAAAATTACTGTCAATTCAAAATGTGCTTGTACAACATCTGATTCCAAGGAAGTCCACGGCTTGCAAGTGTTAACAGTGTCTGTCCTCCTCAATATGACTTTCAAATTTGTTTTCTAGCCCTCCTGCATCAAGCCCCACAACATTTAGGACTAACAGTAATTTCTACTTGCTAACCCATAATTATTATCCGCTGTAAAGGAATATTCTCATGTAAAACATACTTCTTTTCTCCAGAAGACTAAAGCTATATCTACTCAGAAACTGTAGCTGTCCCAGAAATAGTTAAAAATCCACAATCCTAGTTCCCTGAAAACAGTGGCAGACAGTGTTTCCAAAAGAGCTCCCAAATAAAGCATGCAAATAAACAACTATTTTGGAGGGGGAAGCTCCTTAAGTTCCCTGGGAAAGACTATTACTTATCTTTCTGCTTATTACATGTGATATTTTTCATTTAATAATAATGATGGGGAAAAGACTGAGGTACCTCCAATTTTATGATTCAAATAGAACCCAGGAGCATGACAGTTAATTTACTTAGGTTAAAGAGGATCAAGGAAGATCTTGATCCTGCTAAGAGAAGAAAGCTTCCAACTAGATGTATTTTATGCTTCCTGATTATGCTATTATTTTCTCAATTGTGAAATAGGAGATGCTGAGAAGTCTTCAATAGATTTGATATCAGTTAAGATAATTGGAACTAGTCTACCCATCTCTATCATTCCGTGCAGCAGAAGGTAAGGTTGAGATGCTTTGTAAAATACCAAATAAATATAATTCTTGGTGTTTCTCCTTATTCCATCTGAGCATTTAAGCCTCTTAACACTTAGTGCTTAAGCTTATGCAAAACAGTAAGAATAAGCTACCTAAGTTGTTGTTGAAACAGAAACCAGTATCATAGCCCTGAAGAGATTGAGCTGATTTCCATTTAATGTTTTCAGTCACTAATGGTATGAGTCAGCATAAATTTCACTCAGATAGCCAACTGTGGATCTGGTTTACACTGTCAACAGCACATGTTTCTATTCTCAAACTTCCAAAAATAGTATCCAGATATTGCCTCTATTTCTAATTACCTTCTGAGGTGATGCCTAACATTTTTCGTCTTTTTTCTTCTGTATTTTTTCTTCTGTGCCTGTATTTTTCAGACACATATTTGGAGCTCTGTAGCCTATTACTGCACTCATAACTAGTTTTCCCCAGTACTTTCCCCTGCCCTGAAAGGCAAAACACATTCCAAGACCCCTATGCTACCTTGGTTCTCCTTAGAAACCAAGCTTGAAAAACAGCTCTTTGAGACACATTTTCATCAACAAGGTTCAGTCTTGAACTGTGGGGAGAACAGCATCACCACTTATGCTCCTAATTGGTGATTTCTGTTAATTATGTTAATTTACTAAACTTATAAAACCCTATGCACCCGGAGTGGGGAGGTTTGTGGACATTTTCCATATTTGCACATGAAGGCCTCCAATAAAGACCAGCTTTAATATTACCTCCTATACTGTTATCTCAGAAGTGTGTGTTGTTTCATTTATAGGTTCTTTAAGGCATCAAAGGTGCAGAAAAAAACCCCATAAAATTCAGTTATGAGTAGAATACCGTTTCTCTGTCTGGCATTTTCCTACTCCTACAAAAAACACGAAAAGACCTATTCTGCAAAAGTCAGTTTCAGCATTATCCTTCTCAAGTCCCATTATTTAGAATACTCAGAATTTCACTCCCACAACATACACATTTTAAAATGGTACCTGACTAGGTCACTGTTTGCAGTTTGGTGTAGCCAAAACAGAAAAAACTTTAAACAAAATCTGTCCTTCTCTAGGTAAACTTACAGAATATGCTCCTACTGAAATACCACACATCTACATTTACTTCTACCCTCTGATCCCAAAACCAATTTAATGTGAAATAAGCTGCTTCAGATACTCAAGGCAGGAGCTGAAGCAAAGACTGCTTAAAATATTCAAGATCATATCTTTCATTTGGGAGTCCAGGACAGTCTCAAAAACTTACCTGTATGAGTTTCTTTGTTTTTTGGTACATCACTTTGCTTCTTCCAGTACTGGGTCCAGCTGAAATGAAGTGAAGGTACTTGATCCCCCTTTAGCAAGAACTTTCTTCCACTGAACCTGAGAGACTCAGACAACTGATGTCTGATTTCATTGGTCAAGTTTTCATCATTTTTGTGAGCAATGAGTTCTTTCTTCCTTTCATTTTTATCTTTTGGTGTATATGCAACAGAAGACTTCTTACCTACTTTTGTATTTTTACTACGGTGAGAATCATGTCTTTTCTGACACTCCTTTTCTAGTGGGGGTTTGTTCCACACAGGTTTCCGGGGATATCTTTTGTTTACATTATTGTAGCCTTTTTGCTCATCCCCACTTCCAAAAGGTGCATCACAGAATGCCTTTCCAATGGATGATTCTGAAGAGTCAGACTGCGTCAAATCCAAAGATGGAAAATTTTCAGACAGCTCTACTTTCTGTTTAGAGCTCATGCGCTTTTCACGGTCATGTATCTGCTTTCCCTTTTCCCTAAAACCTCTCCCAGATACATGTATCAGATGTGCTTTCTTCGGCTTTGCCCCTCTGCTATCTGCATTAGGTACTTCCCTGTCACTCTCTGAGGAGAGAAAATCACTGTATCCTCTAGGAGGTGCTCTTCTACCAGGTACTAGTGCAGCATCTGAAATTCCTGGACCTGCAGCATTATCAGTAGTACTTTGCCTTGTCTTATTTCTAGCACATGTGCTATCATTTCTTAATCTATGCAATCTCTGGCTTTGCAAGCTGCGATTCTTCAAACTTTTACTGGTACCAAAATATTGGTGGAAGTCTTCAGAATTCCCATACTGACTTTCCAGATTACAAAAGCCATGATGCTTTGTGGAAGAGCTTTCATGATCTGTACCTCTTTCAGAATACGGACTAGGAATTGGTATATTACTTCTATTCTGGTTACTGTTAGAGTCTTTCCTATCTTGATTTACCCAGTTTGTATCTGTTGGTTGTCCTTCTCCAGAAATGGAAGCAGCAGCACCAGGGCTGAAATTCAATGTACCTACAACATAAATAAATACAAATTCATAAAACTTAAACAGTACATACTTCTTTTCAACCAAATTACCATACATGCAAAGGTCCAGAAGTTCCATCAATCCCACACTTGACAGAACAACTGGAAACAAGTGTCCAGAAACTCGAACTGAATCATACAGTGCTTTGTAGAAGCCTTCTTGTCATCTTTACAGGACTGTGATGACGCAGAACTAAGAATATAAAAATAAAAGGTGAAAGAAAACTTTTGAAGTAGCACAAGACATGCAAGTGTGACAATCAGTGTTCAACATCTAAAGTTTTTCCAAGCATGTTTACGTAAATACAAGAACCTGAAAAAGGGGTCCTTTAAATACGATGTCTACATCTGAGATTTGAATATTATACAAATTTTGAAAATAAATTAAAAGGAGCAGTAGTAAATACTTGCATCAACTCTGATTATACTGTTCTAGAGACAGACATATTAAACGGCACAGGACAGCTGTGCAAAACTATTTTCTGAGGCCATCAACATGAACCATGCTTCTATTTCAGCAGTCTTCTGTAATTTACATGCCTCTAGATAAAAGAAAGATAAATCCTATGTTACTCAATTTCCTGTAACATTGCACCAGTAGTGTCTGCCTGCAACAGATATTATTAGGTGAATATCAGGGATAGTTTAATTGGTTGTGGCAGATTAGTTAAAGTTTACACAGTAATGTAAAAAAAAGTTAATAAAATTTCATGGAGATCTCATGGATCTCATTTTACTAGTTGGGTAGGTTACCTCACGTGGTAGGACAGAGCACAGTTTATTCCTGGTTCATAACAATTAAAAGAGATAATCAAACACTTAGGCCATGACTTAGGCCAAAAGACTCTCCAAAAGGCTAATGCAATCTAGGATCCTGAACTACCATTTTTCTCAATTAAGATTGTGGAAATTAACATTTTGGAGAGAAGAATAAACCAGAACATTTCAAGGCACTAACATGCTTTTTTTCCCCAATTAATTAATTTTGTTTTCAAATGAAAAATGGTTTTTCAAAACCTCTAGGAATGGTTATAGCTGCAATGTGAAGTTGGCGGCCAGAGGAAAAATTATAACATACAACTTTGTGGAAATGAAGCTTTAACCTTAATAAAAATTAAGAATTTAAAATTACATTTCAGGATGTTTTAACCACATTGCCTAATTCATGCTTTAATTTTTAAAGAGCAGTTGAAATTACTTTGGGGATTTTTGTCTTTGCAAAAACTATATTATATATTATTTATATAATATATATAATTTAATATTATCTATATTTACTATACCCATATATATTAACATTACAATGTTACATTACAAGATAGTCTATGTTATTAATATAGTATATTATATTATATATTATTATATGCCTCTCTATACAGTATTATATGTTATAAATCAACTAGATAGAAATGGCAAATACAAATAGTTTGGGGTTTTTTAAGTCGAAATACTAACCTGATTTTGTGACAACAAAATGGAAAAACCAGACAGAAATCTGGTCTTCAAAACAGCTCAAGACTGAATTAAGAATCAGTGAAAAATCTAAATTAGGTCAGGCAAAAAAGTAGAGACACGGGTACTGATCCTTTCTTCCTGGTACCTAGTGCCAGCACATGTGGGAATAGTCCAAAGCTGTGACCTCCCCGGGGAATAAGAAGGAGGGGTGGGGAGGTGTTCAGACTCGACATGAGGGGACATGTCTTTGCCAAGAGCATGGTCCAAACCCTTAACAGGCTTTCCAGAAGGGTGGTTAATACCTCATGTCTGCCAGTGTCTAAGAGACAACTGGACAACACTCTCAATATGCTTCAACTTTTGGTCAGCCCTGAAGTGGTCAGATCTGGATTCAATGACCATTGTAGGTCCGTTCCAGTTGAACTATTCTATCATTAGGACTGCACACCCTAGTAGGTACCAACATTAGGCTATACATATGAAAGATTCTGGACTGAAAGCATCTTCCCTAGAAACATTCTATTTTTCTCAGCATATGTATCCAGTGCAAAGAATTGCAAATGTAAAGTTCTCCATTGTATTTTCTACAGCTACACTTACTTCCAGTTTTCCCAGTGTTAAGTCAGTTTCTTTCCTATCACTAATAAAGAGCAGTACAATTGTAAATTATGCACTATAATGTTAACGGCAGTGATTCAGTACAGACTACTTAAATTTTACACATTTTGATCTGAAAACAGAATGCAATCCTACAATTACATGCAAACCTTATTTGAAACAGCCCATTTTATTAGCTGTTTTAAGCTTTCTTTTGTATACTCTAAAATTTAAAGTCTGACGGATAGCTATGGTTTAATAAAAACAGGTTTGCAGAAAAAAAGTCTGCAGAAAAAAAATTAGAAACTGGGATTCAGATACTTAAAAGCACCTCCAAAATATTAATAATTCATTAGAACTTTTTACATCAGTAAGATTCCCGTTCTTGCTCTCAGCTTCTACATAATGAAGAAAATTCCAGAGTGGCAAATTCTACTAAAACTGATTTCTGTCTGCCAAGACAAGAAACTGCAAAATAAATGTACAAGTGTAATAATAAGTAGGTAACACTGGCTGAAATTGCCTCTGACATGCTTACATATACATACACAAAAATTCATAGTAAAAGGGATGCCCCAAAGCTAAAGTCCAGCCTGTATTTCTATAAAATAAACACAGAATATCATAATAACTTCAGAAAAAACTTCTATATTGTCTCACCTCTGTGCCTGAGAACATCATGGAACAGATCCTCATAGGAGTTACACTAAGGCACATAGAGGACAGGGAGGTGATTTGGGACAACCAGCAGAGCTTCACCAAGGACAAGTCCCACCGGACCAACATAGTGGCTTTCTATGGAGTGACTGCATAAGTGGACAAGGGAAGGGCTGCAGGTATTATTTATCTGGACTTATGTAAAGACTTTGATATGGTCTCTCCTAACATCCTGCTCTCTCAATCAGAGAGATTGGTGTACTATTACGCAAATAAAAAATTGTCTGGAAAGTAACATCCAGAGAGTAGTCGTCAACAGCTCAGAGTCCTGATGGACATCAGTGACAAGTGATGTCCCTCAGGGGTCTGCACTGCAACCACTGTTGTTTATTATCTTCATTAATTACATAGTCAAAGAGATACATTGTACCTTCAGCAAATTTGCAGATGCCATCAAGCTGAGTGGTGCAATTGACACAGCTTGAGAATGGAATGCCATCCTGAAGGACCTGGACAAGCTCAAAAAGTGGGCCACAGGAATCTCATGAGGTTAAACAAGACCAAGGGCAAAGTGCTGCACCTGGATCAGGGCAACCCCGAGTATCAATAAAGGCTTGGGGATGAACAGATCAAGAACAGCCCTGCTGAGAAGACTTGGTGAATGAGAGGCAGACATGACCTGACAACATGTACTCACAGCCCAGAAGACCAACTGCAACCTGGGCCACATCAGAAGAAGTGTGGCCAGCAGGTCAAATGAGTTGATTCATCCCCTCTACTCTGCTTCTTGATACATCCCCTCTACTCAATTTCAATTTCAATGCAACACCTGGAGTGCTATCTCCATCTCCAGCTATGGGGTCCCCCAGCACATGAAGGTCATCAACTTGTTGAATTGAAGCAAGTGTGGAGGAGGCCACCAAGATGGCTGGAAGGATGGAGCATATCCCCTCTGAGGAAAGGCTAAGAGAATTGGATTTGTTCAACCTGGAGAAGAGGCTCCAAGGTGACCTAACTGCAACTTTCCAGTACCTGAAGGGAGCCCACAAGAAAAATGGGAAGAGACTTTTTACAACGGCATGTAAGGACAGGACAAGGGGGTCTGGCTTCAAGCTGGAAGAGGAGAGATTTAGGTTAGATATAAAGAAGAAAATCTTTACTTTGACAGTGGTAAGACACTGGAACAGGTTGCCCAAAGCAGCAGTACCATCACTGGAAGTGTTTAAGGCCACACTGGATGGGGCTCTGAATAAGCAGGTCTATAGGAAGATGTCCCTGCCCATCACAGGGGGGTTGAAACTAGATGACTTTTAAGGTCCCTTCTAGCCCAAGCCAATCTATGATTCTATGATTTTAACATCCCTAGGAACTTTGGTTTGAATTAGAATGAAGCATATGAAAGCGATATGGTTTCATGCCTGTTCTACCATAGCATTAAACCCCTTCGGCATTAACTGTTGACAGAGCCAGAATGCCCTGGCAAAGAGATAGTCCTTGTGAACTATCTTTCAGAAAAATAATTTGATAAGGACACATTAGAAAATATGAAGCAAATTAGTAAGTACTCATTTCAATAAGTACAAGCTCATCTTCAAAAACAGAGCTTATACTTGGGAACAGTACCGCCAATAGCTTAGGTACTCTTTTATGAATACATTAAGGATGACATTTGAAGGTGCCACTTAAAGACATTATGCCTAAGTGACATATTTTAGAACAGTTTCACAGTTTCAGGAAGCTATATTCAATTAGATTTTTAAGAACCGTTACATAATGTACTTTAACTATTATGAAGTTGATAATTAAAAACAAGTATAAAAGAGAAAAAATATATTGACAAAGTTAATCAGAAAAAAAAGTAACAGTCCACAGAACAGCCCTTTAGGCATCAGACTTAGTACTTCTTTCTTCTTAAATTAATTCAGATTTACTTCCTAGGAAGTAAAGGAAGAACTGATTTCCTTCTGAAGTTTCCTATCAGTATAAAACTGGAATGAAACAAACACTACTGATTATTACCATTCTTTCTAAATGGACTTCAGACATCTTTTAAATGACTGCTTTTAATGAGATACCCATAAATTCAGCCAAAAATAGTGTCTTGCACTGTGTGCAAAAACAGTTTCTTTAGTACTGTGTGTTTGGCTCCACAATGCAAAAAAGTATAAAAATATTAAGTGTCCAAAGGACGACAACAGAGATAGTAAAAGGACTAAATTACATGAGCAGCTGAAAGTACTAGCTTTGTTGAGCTTGGAGGAGACCGAGGGGTCACCTTATTGCTGCCTACAGTTTTCTTATGAGAGGAAGTGGAGAGGCAGTTGCTGATTTCTTCTCCCCAGTGGCCAGTGATAGGAAGCAAAGGAAAGCTTAAAGCTCGGTCACAGAGAAGTCAGATTGGAGAGTATCAGGTAAAAATTCAATTACAGGGTGGTCAAGTACTGGAAAAAGCTTTATAGGAAAGTGGTCATGACCCCAAGCTTTTCAGTATTCAAGAACTGTTTTAATAATGTGTTTAGATATCTTATTTAATTTTTAGGTTGCCCTGTGGGATATCAAGCATTTAACTCAATGACTCTTGTGAGTCCCTTTCCACACAGAATATTCTATTTATAGATGTTCTATTTATATACTATCTCTCACCTGTAAGACAAAGCTGATTTTTCAGGATGGATGCCTTCATTTTTAAAGCAATTCAAATAACCTATTCTTTCACCTAAAGATAGATGACAGTAGAATGTGCACACGACAATCTATTCATGTCAGCATTACATATATCCAGACAAGATGATTCAGTCATCTGCACACGAAGTGCAAGTTACACAGGAGACACTCCCTGCAGCTCTTAAAGTTACACAGAAGACACTCCCTGCAGCCTGTATTAAACAGAACAACAACCCCCCCAAAAAAATTTAAAACCCACAAACAAACAAAAACTGAATGGTCCATTATGGAAATCTGAGGCTTTCCCCATAGCACTGGGAGCTTTAAACCAGACTACTAAGTTCATATTTTCTGTCTTCTCTGATCACTTTATACATTCACCTACAGCACCTTATTATTTTCAAGATGACACAGATTTACAAAATGTTGAATTTCTTCCTAAACAGGAATTACATTGTTTCAGGCTTATTGACTCAAGTAGTGCAACCAATTTCCAGGCAAAACAATCTGCATGCCCAAAACTCATTGTTTACTTCAACTGTATTAGCTCATGTCATAAAAGATATGCTCCCCTACTACAATGCTTTCCAGAAATTACTAGAGAATAACATGCAAAACCAGCCTACCCACAGAATTACAGAATGGCTCATTTTGAGACTTCTGTAGATCATCTAGTTCAAAAATCCTACCCAAAAAGGGTCAGTTACCCCTAACTATGACCAGCTGGATTTTAAGTATCTCCAAGGACTGAGAGGCCATGACCTCTCTCAGCAACCTGTTCCAGTGTTATTCTCACAGTAAGAAGGCTTTTCCTTGTGTTCAACTGGAATTTTGTATGTTTTATACCTGTCGCCTCTTGTCCTTTAATTTAATACCACTAAGAAGAATCTGGTTCCATATTCTTTATTCCCACACTTTCAGTATTTGTACACAGCACTAATATCTGAGACTTCTTATGACTAAACATATCCAGCTCTCTCTATCTCTCCTCATGTAAAGGATGCTCCACTTCCTCAATGGTCTTCATGGTCCTTTGCTGGACTCAGTCCAGTATGTACACATTCTCCTTGCACACATGGAGCCCAGAGTTGGACACAGTGCTTGAGGGGTGGCCTCATCTCACCTTTTCTGCAAAGCTATTTTCCAGCTAGCTAGTCACCTGTGTATACTGGTACAGTGTGATGTTATTGTCTTTTCTGATATTGCCATTTCATGTCCAATTCAGTGCATCCACACTTTAAATGGACCTTTAAAGTTTTAGCCAGCCCATTTCAAGATGATATGCGAGAAAATTTGAAAGCAGGATTTTGTCATAAGTAGTTTCATCATCCAAACAAAAGGACCTACTACAGAATAGATTTTGCATATGGAAAAAAAAATACATTTTAAGTTTTCACTTCTTCTCCCTTACAGTGACCAATGTTTTATAGCAATTCCCTGGTTATCTTCAGCTTAATGATGCATTTTAACATGTATAACACCCAGCTGTCCTTGTGATGGCAAAAAACCAAAACTACATTAAACAGCAATTACAGCAACTGATGGGAAAAAAATCCATTAACAGCTATTAAATAGAATACGTTTGTCCCTTCTATGTGCACAGGGACTGAAACAAGAAAGATGCATCAGTGTGAACAATTATTATACAATTGCTTTGCTGCTTATATTTTTCCTCTTTGTCTTTTATAATAATTTCCTGGGTCTCGATAATTCTTCACTACTGACAAAATATCCTGGATGAGCAACACATCTGTAGTGGCGCAAAACTGTCACTCTTCAAGCCCCTGTTCTACTCTGAGAGCAGAAATATCTTTCAATTTTAAGCTTTCAAAATCAGACTTGCTCCATCCATGAACCTGTAGTGCAAAAGCCAGTTTCCATTCTAATACTGCACATGTACAACTCAAAACTTACCCATGAGATTTTTCTTGAGAGCACAAAAAATGACCCAACTCCAGAACCTAATCCCAAGTAACAATATATGTGTTATTTTGTTATACCTTATTATAAGGCAAGTGTAGAAATGGTGTCCCATGCAGACTAATCTACTACTTTACAGTAAAGCAATTTTTAGCCCAGAATACCTAAAACTCTCTATTCCAATACATATATACTATACAAAAAGATTTCACAATCACAGTTGACCCAAAGCCTGACAGAATGAAACATAGACAAGAAGAAATTTGACTGCATCAGCTTTACTGAAGCTGTATCTCTGCTCTCTGTACCATGTCCCAAGCCATTTCACTTCCAACAAGGGCAGTGGACCCATTCTCATACCACCAAAAACTGAACTCATGTAACTTCTCCATCATACTAGCCAGACTGCCAAGAACAGGAGATGCTATTAAGGACAATGGCTGTAGATAATCTTCATCTGAATTAACATCAGGATGCTGCAAAAATAGAGAATGATACTTTCTTCTTAACCCAAAATACAAAAGTCCAGGATTTCCCTTGACAGAAATCCAACAACTATGAACAATGAAATTAGTCAGCTCATCAATTAACCTCAGTGTGACTTTGATTACCGGATAAGGTCTACTGGACTACAGTAAAATTAAGCAACATGATGAAAAAACTAAACGTCATTGATTACTCTCACCAACAGTGTTATTTCTAGACACATACTTGTGACAAAATTACATAAGAGTTCTTCTATGGTTAAGTATCCGAAATACAGGACAAATAATTAAATGCAAGGCTGAAATATCGGTCTTGTAAGGTTTCCTCCCCACTCCTCATCAATCATAACCAATAAATATAAAGTTAATCTGAACCTGCATCATACAAGTAAGCACGGCAAAACAAAGGAAAAACTGTTTTCTTGCATGTTGCACCCAGTCCCGGTCCAGGCCGTGTTCCTAATACGCTCTCCATCCGTGAGCCCCTGCCTAGATTCCTCAGAACAGGCAGCACCTGCTCTAACCAGTAATCTCCTGCATGTCTAAGACTTCTACTCACAGATCCCTCTGAGATCCCTCAAAAAGACGCGGCTTTACAGCAGCTCGTGGGCCTGAGACCTTGTCATTGTCACTGCTCTATGCGGACAGCCTGAAACCTGGGTTTCAAGGATATAGGTGGGCAGAGAGCAGACAGGTTTTCCAGTAACTAAGCTCTTATTTATGTATTTTCTCTGACGTTACCAAAGACGTTACATTCGTTTGTCCCATACTAGGAGCAAGCACGTTCCTCCTCGGGCAAAGTTCTTCCTACAGGGCCCTGCGGCAAAGGCAAGTCCGGCCATTTTGGGGGCGACAAGCACCGCTAAGTCGCGCCGGGCAGGGGCGGGCCAGCCGCAACAGGTGGTGCCGCAGCCCGCACCCTTCGACAAGCCAGCGTTCGATGGCGACCGCTTCGGCGCGACTTTCTACCCGCTAGTATCGCTGGGGAGTGATGACTGCTTCTCCCCTTCACTGCGCCCACCCAATCCTGCAGTCCCTCTCCTCAGTACCCCTGCCCCAGAACGGCAGATACGCTCACCTGAGCCGGGCCGCGCCTCCGCCATGCCAACACCAGCCCCACTCCGCGGTCCGGCGTCCTAGCTGCCGCGCACGCGCACAGCTTGCGCATGCGCCACCGATTGAGCCTTATCTCCGCACGCAGCCTGCACCGCAGTGGTGAGAGAGAGAGAGCAGAACGAAGCACGAGGCGGGAGGGCGGAGCCGGGGGCGGGCCGAGCCGTGCGCAAGGCGGGGTTTGGTTACGTAGCGTTGTGTGCTGCAGTGCTGCTTTTCCTGTACCCGGAAAGGGCTAGGAAGCCAAACCTTGTTTGATACTGCAAAGGAGGAAAAAAGGAAGACAAATAGCGAGAAAGAAACACTAGCTCTGGCAATTAATGGATCTTTTGGTGGGCAATCGGCTTGTCTCCAACATTTCAGAGCCCGGCTGAGCGGCCAAGAGCAGGAGGGTGGGTACAGGACGGCTCGGCCCTCTGTCTCCATGTGTAAAAGAGGTGCTTTCTCTAGGCACAGGATAGAAAGCAGGGATCTGTTCTCAGGCTATCTTGAAGGAGGTAGCAGAGACATAAAAAAAGTCCACACAAGGATTTCCATACTACAGCTGATGCTGCAGAAAAATCTTAGGTTCCAGCTACAAACACTCCATAGAACTGCATGATTCATCATACTGCGGGTTTCAGCACCAGTGTTTAACCATTTTATGATTCACACCTTCCTGCAGAGGTTTACAGTGCCATGGTAACAGTACATCTACTGAACAGCTCAAAGGCCTTACAGAGCTGTTGATTTTCACAGAGACTGCACAGAAAGCTCATAGTTCTATAACATCAGCAACTCCAAAGAATGACCCCTCTGCACGACTGCTTCACACAGCCTGTTGGCATTTTAACCTCCACACCCCACCCTCCGAGTGAAATTCTCCGTTTAAAAGTTCCACTAGCTGCATAGTGCTATTGTTCATTGTGGGCAAAGTTAATGGCTTCAAAGACCTTAAAGAACTTGTGGGTTATTGCAGAAACACTAGCCACTGAAATGCCCCCCAGACTCATGCCATTGCTGCAAAGGAAGCTTGCAAACCAGTATGGCAACGGCCTTATGAAGATGCTACATGATTCCCATATATTTTGAATGTATATGAAGTGTTTTGCTGTATGTAAACATGGTGATCATCTAAGACTGCAAAGAAAGGTGTGTGTCGGGAACATCCTTTCAGAGATGGTGTGTGGTTTTCCTGCTGCTGTCAAGAAGCTTGCATTAGTCCTCTAGTTCCCATAGACTTCTCTGTCACTAAAGATGTGACCATAATATTCACCTAGAACTACTACTTTATTTCAACACTGCATTTCCTGAATACCACAACACTTCAGTATGCACATTCTTTTTTTTTGTTTTTTTGTTGTCACCAAGAAACCAATCACTGCCTGGAAAGCACTAATGAAATTTTCCTGTATGTTCGGCTGCACAATTGCTAATGGTTAGGTCTGTACAGGTTTTCCTTTGTTCCCCATTTTCCCTTTTTATCTAAACAGTTCTGCTTTTTTTTCCCCTTCCCTGTCTTAAATTTGCATTGAGTCAATTCCAGCCATTCCTGATAGTCTAACTTAACTGTCCAGCATTTCTCTACAAGCATCTGCTTTTATTTTCTTCTTTAGTTTAGCCAAAATAGCCTTTTTATCTTTTTCTCATAATTTCTTCTTTTCATTTCAGGGATAGTGGAAAGGTTCTCCCCACTGTATCATACACCCTCTCTTAAAACATGTATTTGGTTTCTACTTTGTCATGCTTGAATATTTATTTTCCAATCCTTTTGCCATTTTTTCACTCATTTCTTTGCTCAGTGGCTGCTTCTTTTCATCTGAACAGTATGACCATCAGGATATAGCAGGGACAGATTGCTCCATGTAGAAGCTAGAGCTGGGAGCTGAGTCAGCAAATTCAATACTTGAGCAAGAAGAGCAAAGTAGGTTCACCAGGCAACAGTCCAGGTTGCCATGCAAGCCTGTAGTGACAGGGCAGCTTAAGATAGAAGTCAGGACAGTGGGTAAAATTTAGTGAGGTTAGGTACAAGCATACCTGCAACATAGTTTAGGCAGAAAGAGAGCAGGTGTTTTAAAGCAGTGAGGGAAAGAACAAAGGGTAGGCACTCTGAAGTTGGTGTGAGCTCATCCCGACAAACACTCAGGATGTTGGGAGTAGGGACATGGTAGATATGTACTTGGGGCTCTTACAGTCATCTCTCCTATGTGCAGCAGGGACGACAGTAAACAGCCTTGCCTTTCAAGGGAGAGAGGGAGATGAGACAAGGAAGCAGAAGGAAGAGAAGCCCTAGCCTAGGTCTGTGTCAGCATGTCAAGGAGGACGAATCTCAATACATTCACTTCTGAACATTCATCATGGTATAGTCATTCCTAAAAACCTATTTTCATTTAGCCATTTAGTCATCAACCTATAGTAATTTCTAAAAACCAGCCCATGGTGGGGTCAGTGACTGCTCAGGACATGCCTTGACATGAAGACAGCAAGGTTGTCATGATGTGGAGATTCTGGTGAGGAAGATGAAATGGACTACAGCCAATAAACTACAAGTCTAGATGTTCAGCATGAGTCTCCTGCATACACACTGTACCCTTTTGTGTGAAGTATTTCCTGGAGTCCCTGATTTTTAAAGAAGCTGTTCCTAGGTATTTCAAATGCCATTGGGGTTACAATCCCTGCAAGCAGGAGCAGTAGTTTAATACAGTTCTGTGTACACCTCCAGAAGGCAAGGGAGGAGTTATAAGGTGCTGCTGACACCATCAATTGCAGCACACTGTGATGCCCTCTCTCTTTTGTTCTTTCCTTTCCTTCCTTCCTTACATAAAGCCCTTACGGACAAGCAAAAAAAAAAAAAAAATCATCCACCAATATGTTCTTTCATTTTAAAAAATGCTTGTTGCTGGGGACAGTTTTTAGAAGCATCCTTCCAAAAGCTAGGTTTCGGCATGAAATTGAAAATAGAATCCAAACTTGTGACAGATAAAAAGTAAACAACACCATGAGACAGTCTAAAAGAATTTGAGGAATAGTTTGCATAAGAAATAAAATCTAATAATAAATCCCCTTTCAAACACACACTTCAGGCCCTGGCTGTCTGCCTGACAGACTCCAGTACCAGGAAAATTGAAAGAAATGTAAAAGAGCATACAAAGAAAATAACAGAAAATCTAAAATAATTTGTTATTAGAGTATTGCTGTAGTGTTCACTACAGCAGAGATGGATGAGATTCCCAAGCCAGCTCTTCTTTTTTATGAAGGGACTCAGTGGGGGTTGTGTCTTGAAAGACTCCATATGTAACATATAGGTTATGGAACTTATAGGCAAAGTTAATAATAATAAATCACAAGGACCAGACAGTTTATAACAGGCAATTCTAAAAGAATTCAAGAGTAAATTACAAACTGTCCTGAAAAACCTCTAGTACAAAACTGGTTTGGTAGCAGAAGGCAGGGTTGTATCTGCTACAGCTAACTCTTGAAAGCTGATTTTAAAAGAATGCCATAAGAAAACTAGAAAAGTACAGTCCTAATGTCCATAGCAGGCAATTTTGTGGAAACTGTAAAATAGATTAGAATTGGCGAGCATATGCATAAAGATGATGTAATAGGGATGAGTCATTTGTAAAGGGCTTTTGTAAAGGGAAGAGCTGCCTCACGAACTCACAGTCCTACCGAAATACTTAGTAGTCCCTCATGGCTAAGGGAGATAGATCCCGGAATACTGACCATGGATTTCTGGAGGGAATTTGGAGAGGTCAGTCATCAAAAGCTCTTAAAAGTTACACTGCCAAGAAATAAATAATTGCAAGTGTAAATAACTGAATGAAAGATAGCAAATAAGACAGTCAATAGTCCTTTTTCACAGGAAAAGGAAGATATCAATAGAGTACCATGAGGAAGTTTTTTGGAACCTGATCGGCGCAACATATTTCTCAAGGTTCTTGAAATGGCACAGTCAGAGTCTGCTCACTCTGTGTTATTTAGAGAAATGTAGGCAATGGCAGGCTGAGAAGAACTACAAGCAGAAGAATCTTTGAGTACTGGGTATATGGGCAAAAAGACAGAATTTAGGGGAGCTCATTGTAAAGCACAGCATGTGGGAAAAAAACCATCTCACCTTCACATTTAAAAGGAAGAGCCCTGAGCTGTTACAAGACAGGTAGTTGTCTGAAAATGTCTTATCTATGCTCAGTAGTGTGGAAGAAAAAAGCAAATCAAATTATTAAACTTTTCTAAGAAATTAGTAAAGAATAAGTAGAGATAACACCAAGACAGTGTATAAATTGATAAATATTATACACAAACGTGGATCCTCCTTCTCAGAGGACAAAGGAATGGGGAAATGACTTTGAGAGGTGACATAGAATTAAAGATCATTTGGAGTCCTGTCCAGGAAGCAGTGACGGAGCACTTAAACTACCAAAAAAGTGTGAAGCTGAAAACCATAATGGTAGGGTACTAATAGCATGGTACTAGTAACACAATGACCAGTTTGGTTTGAGAAATCTGAGTGTCAGTAAAAAGACAGTGGCCCAGATAAGAGTCTCAGACATGAATTTTCAGATGTTGAAATTCTGTACCCACTTCTGATTTCTGAGGTGCATAGCACAAGCTGATCCTGCCTTTGCTTCTGGTGTCCTAGGTGCTAACTGTGTTTTTCATGCTTATGGAAGACAAGTTCTGAAGTCCTCACATAGCCCTTTTACCCAGACAAAGATAGGTGGCCTGCAGCAACTGTTCCCTTCTGCACACTGCTGAGAAACCAGACCAGTCCCACATGGCTCCAAATAGCTCGCACCTTGGTTTGAAGACTTCAGCAAGCAGCAGCTCTGCTGTCCAAGGAGGAAGAAATAAGCAGGGGACCTAAATAGGTGATGAAAGCTGTCTGGTTTGTGTTAAGAAATGTTTATGAAACTCTCTGGTAGTCACACTCCCAATGGCAGACACCTTAACTCCTGGTAGTCACACTCCCAATGGCAGAGATCTTAACTCCTAGGACTGAAGCTGCTTTACAGCAAGTGGCTCCAATGAGCTGCAGGTGGCCCCCTTGACAGACCCCAGTCACATGCAGTCAGACCTGGTTTCCTTCCCAGTCTGACCCTAGATTTTCCATAATGGAGTCTCAGATGTTGAGTTCCAAAAAGCAATTTATTCACTGAACAGTAACACAGAAACCTGTTATCCAAAAGGTCAGCATTTCTCAACCTCTTGTCTCAGGCTCCTACCCAGAACTCAATCTGCATCTCAATTTGCTGTTAGGTCATGTGGAGGGAGGGCAGCAGGCAGGAGACAGAGACCACTTACCCCCAAGTTCATGTGGCAACAGAGAGATTTTATTTCCCAAGCCCTGCCTTATATAGGGCATTTGAAAGACCTGATCTGGACGCTGTCATTGGTTTGAACTCCGCACCCCTTCAGGTTCTGGCCAGTGAGATGCCTGCAGCCTTGGGAGATATATGATTGGGCAAGACCCCTGTCAATCACAGTAGCAGCTAGCAAAGTGGTCTACATGGACCAGATGCATTCCTCAACAGTTTGGAAAGCACCAAATGAGATAGAAATGTGCATCCCCAGAGACAGCACATTCTGTTACCAGGAACTAAGAATACATCACTGTTACAGTACAAGCTGGCTTGTACTGGGCAATTAATTTGGCTATAAATAAGAAACCCAGCTTGGTTCCATAAACAAGTCTCTGGCTGAGTGATGATAGGATAGATTTGAATACATACAGGGACTTCACCCAATCACGTTCCACCCTAAGCTGCAGGGTCCACACCCTCTTACTAGTTGGGGATCTAGGTGGTGTTAAAGTCAGACCAATGAGCTGTCTAGATCAAGAGATTCAAAACCTGCTATTTAAGGAGAGTGCAGACAATAAAACACACTGTTGTAGCATAATGACCTGGAATGTGTGTCGTCTCTGTCTCCAAGCACTGACTCCATGTAACACTTGGTGGCCCAAGTGAGGAATGGACTCAGCCATTTTAAACAACTGTGGTATTACAGGAAGACAAGAACAGCAGCAGAATATTGCCACAGGCAACAGAATTGCTGTGAACATCAGGTGGGACAGTAGAAAAACACTAAAAATAGCTACATGCAGCAGAACTGCTGCAAATAGCCAGTGGGATGGTGGATAGTGGTGCAATATTGCTGCAGCAAAAAATTGCTGCGAATAGCGGTGGGAGAGCAGAAAGTGGTGGAATTGCCTCAGGCAGAGAAAAATTGCTGTGAAATCCCAGCGATAAAGGACGGAGTGTGCCGGGTGGTTTAAAGTCCGCCTTTGGAGATTGGAATCACTGCTGGGAACATGGGAGCATGTGCTCCCCTCCAAGTATGAACTTTTCTTTTTAACATTATAAAACCGTGGAAGTTTGTGGAACAAGATTTAAAAGCCACTATAGGCATTATAAAATCATGGAAATCCGTTTCAAACTGGCTGGGGCAGTTAGAAACCAAGGAAAATGCAAAAGCAGTGTTATATGTATTAAATGAAAAAGCCAAATTAATAATAATAAAACCAAATATTTTTTTTCATGGCTGAAAATATGGTCCTCGATAGCCACATTCAAAGAGACAGTGTCGAGCCCGGGATCGGCGCTGGGTGAACCTGGATCCGACTTCTATCGCATCGGACCCACTCTGTTCACAAATGCCATCTTTGTTGGGGCTGGTTTTATACAACTTTTTCTGCCTGAGGCAGAGGTGCCCCAATTCTTTTGTTACTCAGCATATGCATGAAGTCTCCTTTCTCTGTGCAGGGCTGGACAATGCTGTTTCTGGGAAGTGGCTGGTGTTTGATAGAGTTAAGGGAACCCAGTATTCAGATGTATGCTCCTTGACTACTCTGGTTACCTTGATTGAAGATACTTATCACGTGTTGATCGCTCTTGGGTGTTCCCTGGATAGTCCCTGAAAGGCCCATCTCCACATCAACTATGTCCTTTTGCTTGCTAATTAGGCTTTCTTTCCTTCCTACCATCTGGAGTTTCACAATTTCGATGTGGCAATCTGTCTCCTGAGTGTCAGTGGTCTTAGGCTTTTGGATTTTTGTTACATACACAATTTTATTTACAACTTTATTTCATATATATTTCATATAAGCACGAATTCTCTCACACCACATATTACAGCAGCGACTAGAATGCCAGTGCCAGTCACTCAAAATGGCAAAGAGCACATGGCCCAAGAGACACGCAAAATGGCAGAGAAGCTGGGAGCTCCACTGTCGGATTCTGGTACTGTGAAGAAGGGTGGATATACACCCCTCTCAAAGGTCTCGAGTGTTCTCATGTTCTCATATTTTTCTCCTATCTTTCAATCAATTCACAATAAAAGGAACAACAAATTGTTCTTCCTGTTTACAAATTGTTTCATCTGTAAAGTTGGTTCTTCTCACAGTTCTAAATTTGAATGCTTTGAAGTTATAATTTCAGTTTGTTGTTAAGATGTAACTCTGTTTACAAATTGTTTTCTAGTAGTTGGGTTCTTTCTAAGGGTTCTAAGGGTTAAATGGTCTCTTGATTTTAGTGTTAAATTGTAACTTTGTAACTTTTAAGAAAAATTGCCTGGGACATGTTAGCCTGAAAGATTGTAAGATTAGTAGTTCTCGCCTAACAGCTCCTAGACATGAATGCTGCAGCTCCAGTGATACATGGCCTCATGCAAATTAAACCCATGCTGTCTTCTGTCACCCTGTTTGCAAAGGGCCCTTGCAGATAGGCAACAGAGAGCAGGTTGCAATTTTTAACAAAGAAAGAAAGGAGGAGATGCTACAGTACAAGCTGGCTTGTACTGAGCAATTAATTTGGCTATAAATAAGAAACCCAGCTTGGTTCCATAAACAGGTCCCTGGCTGAGTGATGATAGGATAGATTTGAATACACACAGGGACTTCGGCCAATCATGTTCCACCCTAAGTATTGTGGTGTGTTTTATGCTTGTTCAGTTTTCCCCCCATTGTTCTCTCAGAAGGTCCTGCCCTGTTACCAGTTTGTGTCAATCCCCAAACCCCTCCCCAGTTGTCTTGGTTATCTTTCTTGTTCCCCACCCCTGGCAGCCTGCCTGTCACTCGACACCCCTGTCTCTTTTTCTAGAGAGTTCGGGCCAGGGTGTCGAGTGATTGGGTTAGGGGCCAGGGTCCCTCCCGCAACTGTGTTTGATGGGTTCTCTGATTATGCCAATCCTTAATGTATCCCTCTCTGATTTGCTATCTTTCACCCCTCCCACCCTCTGTAAAACCGAGGCTTTCCCTGCCTCGGGGCTCTCAGCTCCTTCTACCTGAACCTCCACGTTTCCCTACCAATAAAACCACCCTCCCTGAAGAAACTGAGGGTCGCCTCTTCATTTCATCCTGCGACTTCGGAGCTCTCTGCTGCGGCCACACGTCCACAAGGCTTGACATCGCCTTAGGCACAAGGCCCTGACTTCGGGTTGGGGAAGTGCCTTACTGGCTGGAGGTCGGCTGGACACTTATCTAGCCTGGGCGTTTTATTTTCCACCGGCCACCGCTCCACCTAAGCTGCAGACATCTCACTGGTTGGGGACCTAGGCAGTGTTAAAGGCAGACCAATGAGCTGTCTAGACCAAGAGACTCAAAACCTGCTATTTAAGGAGAGTGTGGACAATAAAACACACTGTTGTTGCATGAAGACCTAGAGTATATGTAGTCTGTGTCTCCAACCACCGACTCCATGTAACAGATCACCAGTCTGGAGGTATAAAGTATCATTTCAGTGTGGCATCCATAGGGAGGTAAGGAACAGGAGATGTGCATGGCATATTAGGAAGATATGGTGGCACATAGGACCAAAGGCCTTCATGCGAAAGGACTCCTGGCAGCTGACTTCTGTTATGATGCAGTTATTAAAATTATTAGAGACATGCCTCTGCTTGAATTAAGGTGCAAATGAGACCATATGCTGAAGTCAGTAGTATCTATGTTATTTAACAGTGAATATGAGGGGGAGGGGGGAGAGGGGAGAGTGTGAGAAAGAGAAATAAGAGAATCGTGGGGGACAGAAAGAGAGTGACAGAGTTGAGAGATTAAGTAGAAAATATCACTACCCCCTGCATCCCAATGGTGTCCCCATTGATCCTCTTCTTCTGGTCTTCTTGGTAGTGAGGGTCCTGCAAAACAGAGTTCAGTGGATTCATATATATGGAATATTAATCACAATATTACCGGGTGGGATGTGCCTGGCCTCGTCTGACCCTTGCTGCTGGGCCGAAGGCGGTGGCCGTGGTGTTTCACCTCAGAGATACCTTTGGCTGGCTGGATCGTGCAACTAGGCACTCGCAACAAATCCAGGCATAGTAGAAACTCAATTTAACTCTGGTGGAAAAGGTCCAGGTGACGGTGAAGAGAAAAAGGAGAGGATTCTGTCGTAGAGTTTTAATCCAGAGTTTTATTCCAGGATGACAGACCTCTGAATCTTGTAACAGCTCCCAACAGAATCCAGACCACATGGTCCCATCTCCTTTTAAGCCCGGGGACAGGGGGATGGGAAGGGACAGGTGAGGCACCAACCAGGTGGGAGGAGGGGAAGGCTCAAGGGATAAAGACACTTGGACAGGCCAATGAGCCTGGACCTGAGGGGCATCTTTTGAACTTCTGCCAACCACATCAAGACCCTGCTGGAATGTTAAGATTGATGGACAGCTCTCAGCAGGAGGGCAAAGGGGGAGGGGAAAGGAGAGGTTGGCACACCTGGGGGTTGGGATAGGTGAAACAGGAAATGGCATCACACTGCAACAAATATACCTTTGGGCCAGATGGGTATGCCCAGCTACCTCCCCTGGGAGCCGGGGGTAAGTTTGACATTGTCTCTTGCAACAGACTCTGCATCTGTTGCATCAATTTGCATAGTGGGCAGTCCTCTGGTGCAAAGCCTCAGGAATGAGTCTGAGGGACGCTTTCGGGCTTTAATGGTTTATGAAACCTCCTCAGCTACCTCTCATATGAATGTCCTGTGTGGATGGGGCCTTCCCAGGATGTGGGGGAGTTTACAACTGAGTCAGTTAGTGTAAGGGAAGATGGGTGTTAACTTTCTCTGACTAGAGACTACGCCACACACATGAAACTCTCCTCCTTCTCCCCTTGGTTGGGGTAGAGTGTATGCAAACCTAGCCTCGGGAAATGAGTTTGTGGGCTATGGCCTCCCTACCCCAAACCCAGCCAGAGCTGATTTTCAGGACAGCTGCTGGGTTTGGCTTTCTTTGTAGATACATTCTTCTTCAGCCTTGTTACTTCCTCCTAGACCTGAGATTATTGGATATTAGTGTCACCTTTATGTTATTTCAAGTTCCCTTTAGGTGGTTTAACTCACAGTCCAAACTTTCAGTGAAGAAGAATATTCAGGGAGGGGTGGACTTAGATGGTGGTAACTCCTTTAGTTAGTTTTGCCATAATGGGCAAAAAATCTTTCATAACAATGTTTAAGCCATTAACCGTAACATTTCAGTCTGTCACAACTTCTGATTTGCTTGCAGCAGGCAACCTATTTTTGGTGAAGAATTTAGCTGTAAACTATATCTTGCCTCAAAGTTTCTGAACATCCATAGTTCTGCCTAGAAAATCTGGATGAGTGGTCATATGTGCTGCTAAGATTTCCAGTATGAACAAAAAGCATTTCCAATGTCCATGTGAAATCTCACATATTGGGCTTACCATGTGTGGCAGCAGCTCTCTGGCCACAGAGAGCAGGCACAGACTTTCCCAGGCATTTTCTTGTGGAAGGCTTTTAGAAGGTCAGAGAAAAGAATGAGAAATACTTATCTCCACTTGCTGCACCTGTTGTGCACCAGTGGAATGTGTTACAGAGATTTGTTTACCAAAGGGTGATTTCTTAATTGGACAGTGCATGGTATTTGGATTGATTGACCAATTAGGTCCTAGCTGTATCAGACTGTTTGTAAGGGTTATGAGCTTCTTAACAGATATAGTATAATACAGAATAGAATAAAGGAATTGATCAGCCTTCTGCAATCATGGAGTCAATGCTAACTATTACCTGGCTAGGGGCCTGCAGTGACAATCGTATATATTTTTCAGAACTATACGTCTAACCAGCACACAAGGCACTTGTTCCATTGCATCTGTAACATGTACAGCTGACGTGGTGGATCTAGCAAAGAGTAGTTACATCCCTGTGATTCTAGTCAACTCTTCCTAATTTCTGTAATTTCAAGGAAAAGAATAAAAGCAGATTCTACTAAAGTCTTGTCACTGAATTTACTGCAATAAGAGTGAACTTTTTTCCAAGAAAGACCTTAAAGTTTAATCACGAGGAATTTTAAATAGATCATTGTAACCAGTACTCTCTCCTTCCCTTATCATGTAAAGCACATAAAATAATTCACTGCACACAGTAAAACTGTACAGGAGGAACCATGCCAGATAATTTACCACTTGGATGTCCTCCCACTACTAAGAAGAGGCATTAAGAATGATACTTCAGGAATTACACATAAAAAATCTTTGATGTCATGGTAACAGAATGAAGAACCAAAGCCCCTCTCAGAGTTATTTTCATAATCAAAAGAAAGTGTACCTCTAAATTAGCAATGATGAGTGGCAACAAGCTGCTTTCTAATATCTGACAAATCAGAGAAAAAGAAGATAAGATCTAAAAAAAACATATTGCAGTACTAAAGAAATATGCACAGAACACTCATAAAATATGGTAAAGAAGGAGAAAATTTGAGAAGGGAGATAAAAATATATCCTTGGCACTCTGAACTAGATGTTGACTCACCCACTCTTACACAATGTCCATGAGACTATAGGAAACAGAAGCTTTTTGTGTCCTGTAGTACACTCACCTGAAACAACTATACATTTATTTTCAGCCCTCTGAATACTATGCAGTGATAACCCAGTAGATGAGTTCAACTGGTGTGTCTGGATTTGTCTTATGCTAGAGCAAAAATCAAAAAAAAGCAGATAAAAATTGAATAGAAAAGCAAAAATTAGAATGTTCTTTGTCAAATTCCTCTACTGTCAATTTATGTAACAGAAACGTTTCACATCATCACCAATGGTCTGGAAAAGGGGACAGAAGGGCCCTAGGACCTTGAGCAAGTTGGCATATGACACAAAACTGCACGGAGCACATGACATTCAAAGGCAGTCCTGTGATTCACGTTGACTTTGACTAGCAGGAGAAATAGTCCACTAGGGGGCTTATATACAGGGAGAGGCTGATCTAACTGGTTTATCCAAACAAGAGAAGACAAAATCTGATTGCTGTCTTCAATTATCTACATTGTTTTATAGAGAAGAATGAGCCAAGCAATTCTCTGAGATGCTCAACAAGTAGCAGCAGACTGAAACAGAAATAACAGGAATTCTGACTGGAGAGGATAAAATATCCTTCAATCTTAGAACAGTTAAGTAGATTGGCCAGTGTCCTGCATAACCCAGAATGTTATTGTTTTCTATCTCTAGAAAGAAAACTATCTAGCTGTGCTATGTCATCTGCCTAAAATTTTTACTGTCTCTTGAAGAGATGATGTCTAGAAATGGAACTGCAGAGGTGTCTCAGTTTAGAGACAAATTTAGGAGAAAACACTCTTGTCTTGGTTTGGAAAGACAGGAGTTTGCTAAGGAAGGCAGGAGCCTCTCTTGACATGGAGAATGTAAACCCTCAACACCCCTCCGAATTGCTATACATTTTAAATTAAGGGGGCTCTCAGGCAAAAATATGGGAGCAGGAAATAACAGTTCTTTAATCGTGAAGGAAAAAATAAAAGGATAAAATAAACAATGCAGTACACTAGAACAACACTGACAAAGTCAGAACCCAACCTGACACCCTGTGGGGTGTTGGTAGCAGTACAACTGGAAATGTGGCTGCAGTCCTGCTGAAGTGTCAGGTGTGGTTCTGTTGGAGCAAAGGGGTCCTGTAGAGAAGGATGTACTCTTCCTCCAAAGATCTAGTGGAAGAAGAGACAGCTGCTGTACCTCTGGGGAATCCAGTGAAGAAAGCCGTGCAGGTGTCTCAAAAACCTCTGGATTATATCTGGGTAGCAATGCTTGGCTCCTCCCTCTGGCCTCACATCTCACAATGGGATGCTGTAGTTCTTATCAGTCATGCAGTGACATTCAATAGTCTATTATCAGCAGATGTCCCCTCCCGAGGGAGGTGTGGTTGTGGTCATTCAGAGAGATAAGACAAACTGCCTACTTGACAAAAGATAATCTGCCATACAGATGGGGGGGGGGGGGGGGGGGGGGGCAGGTTTTGTCTGCCATTCCTGCGCTTGTCTCCCAGACCACAAGGTCGTTATTGGAGGGCACCATCTTGGGGGAGAGGCTACTCCACCATTTTGTTTCTCTTTGTTTCTGGGGAGTCTCTGAGATTCAACAACTTTGTATCTAGTTACTATCACTGTTATTTTTGCCTGCTGCTGTTTCATTTTCTAGTAAACTTATTTTTTCACCTATATCTTCTTACATTTGTCTCTTCTATTGGTGAAAAGGGAAGTAGTTAAAACTAAAAAGGGAGGTACCTTACTTTGGAGAGTTTGCTCTTTAAATTGTCTTCAAATAAGACATCTAGAGAGATGGTAGGATCTACACCTTTGAAGTTGTGACATCAGGCCAACAAGAAAAAGTTGCCCCATCATGCTGCCTGGTTCACCCCTGTTGTTATAGAGCACGACACAGTACAAAGTACCACGACTCCATCAGAAGGGTGCAAGAGAGATTTATTACAGCAACATGTTGCTTTTATACTTTTTCACGATATTTACATTCATCCAACATACACATTCACTGCCCATTGGTTATAGCAAAGAAACAAAGTTCTCAGTGGGTGACCAAGGAGCAACATCATTCTGTGAGCCAGCTAGAGTCTGTATCTCTTAACTTTCTCTCCTTCATCACATCTCCATGGTGACAACCTTGGTGTCTTCCTCAGGAGAGATATGGGGCTTTCCTTTTTCTTCAGAAGGCTTTTGCTGGCTCACAAGAACAGCACAGAATGTCTCTCCTACACATCCCCCACTTCCCTTCCTTGCTTTATATGCCTAGGCAACAAGATAATGCTAGAACTCTGTAATATGTGGTGTGAGAGAATTCGTGCTTATATGAAATATATATGAAATAAAGTTGTAAATAAAATTGTGTATGTAACAAAAATCCAAAAGCCTAAGACCACTGACACTCAGGAGACAGATTGCCACATCGAAATTGTGAAACTCCAGATGGTAGGAAGGAAAGAAAGCCTAATTAGCAAGCAAAAGGACATAGTTGATGTGGAGATGGGCCTTTCAGGGACTATCCAGGGAACACCCAAGAGCGATCAACACGTGATAAGTATCTTCAATCAAGGTAACCAGAGTAGTCAGGAGCATACATCTGAATACTGGGTTCCCTTAACTCTATCAAACACCAGCCACTTCCCAGAAACAGCATTGTCCAGCCCTGCACAGAGAAAGGAGACTTCATGCATATGCTGAGTAACAAAAGAATTGGGGCACCTCTGCCTCAGGCAGAAAAAGTTGTATAAAACCAGCCCCAACAAAGATGGCATTTGTGAACAGAGTGGGTCCGATGCGATAGAAGTCGGATCCAGGTTCACCCAGCGCCGATCCCGGGCTCGACGCTGTCTCTTTGAATGTGGCTATCAAGGACCGTATTTTTGGTCATGAAAATAAAATCTTTTGTTATTATTATTAATTTTGCTTTATCGATTTTTACCTATAACAACTCTGCAAAAAGCTGTAGCTCTGCAGAAAGAAGTAGTTTGTAACAGGGTATGTGCACCTTTTAGAAATCAGCAAATTTAGCGGAACAAGCTAACTGAAAAAAGCTAACCACTAGCTATTTGAGCAGATAATCTTATAGAGCATGCACAGAAACAAAGGTGAAAACTTGAAGCCCAGGGAAGACTTCTGAGCCTTTATCCAAAACAACCACCAGCAGGCTGACTGACCACCTTGTGCCGAAACGGTGCATGTAATAATGTAATTAGAAAATATGTTGCAATAGGAAGTTTAGGAAAGCATAATGTGCACATTAAGTAAAAAAGTATAGAAGTTTGTACTTTGTGAAGAATGGAAAAGTGAGTTTGTGCTGGAGCTATCCCCTTCACTCTTGGCATCAAATAAAGAAATACCTGCTCTATAGGCTCTACACGATGGAATACTGTTTTCTTGCCTAGTTTTTGGGCATCAGATGTAAAAAAAAACACCTGGACAGGACCTTGTACAACATTATCCAGCTGAAATACTGCATAGAAGTTTTGCATAGGAAGTCACTCTACATATGATTACAGCTAAGACAGTTGAAGTGAATTACATCTTCACAAAGTAATATTAAAATAATAGAATCATAGAATCATTTAGGTTGAAAAAGACTTTTAGGATTTTACAGAGAATCACTCTATGAAAAGCCAGTGTCTATAAAGGAGATAGAGGAATTCTGCAACTTTGTTCAAATAAAGGGAGAGGGTCCACTGGGGCACACACCATGGGGTTCTCTCTCTCTCTCTCTTGAGGTTCAGAGGGCACAGCCTCCTTTTATCCTAAACTTCTGTCTGCATGTTGCCCTCTTCCTTTCCCCATTGGCTGAGGTACTAGGAAGGTACAGCCTTCTAAAAGTGCTGACCACATATTCCCCCCTTGAACCTGTTCAGAAACTCAAGCTTGTGCAGATACACCTGTCTCTTTCAGGAGACAAGGTGTCAGGGCTCTGTAACAAATCTGCTGCCCAGAGTCAGTAGAGACATTAAGACCCATTTCAAAGATGTTCAAATCCATACCTTCACCTATCAAATTGTTTATAAATACATTAGTACACATTTCCATCTCAGGGTAGTCACGTTCAGCTGTTAACTTAGCTCTCTACTTAGTGGTAGAACCTCCAAGTTCTACCACTAAATTGTATCTGTAAGTGGCAGATCTACATGGCCTTTAAATACCTCCAGGTATAGTGACTCAAGCACTTCCCTGGGTATCCTGTTCCAATGCTTCACAACCCTTCTTTGGTGAACTAATACCTAATCTAACCATGCTAGATTTTGTTCATACTTGCTATAGTAAATAAACTTTTCTGATATAAAGCTGAGAGTGCCAGAGACCATGATTTTGTCATGTTGACAAGCTGTGAAGATGGTTGGGCATCTTCATTTCCTCTTCAGTCTCTCTAATTTCACCTATCACCAATATTGCCTTCAGTTACTGGTGGTGAAATGCTGACATTTTTGAATGCTATGAATGACCACCCAAGGCTTTTTTTGTGCAGAAATTCTTTGGGAACGTCAACACCTTTCTGTTAACTGTTCATGAAAATGGGGACGGACATTTTATGTTGTCTCTATAAGGAACAGTAAAGAAATCATGTTTATATGCTGCTGTGTATTTCAGTTCTGATAAATAAATACAATAACCCTGCAGGCATAATTTCATTATTTTTTAATGGCCCCATTCAGTATTCACAGCTAAAGAAGAGGTTAATTTTCTGTTTTATCACCAACAAAAGAGACCAAAATCTCTGTGACTTGGATTTCATGGCACACATGTCTTAGCCCTGAATAAGTTGAACCCACAAGAGTTTTTAAATTCCAGATTTATAACCCTCCTCTTTTAGGTCATGTTTGCCCTTTCCCATGCATCCTCATGCATCTTCTCTGAACTCTGAGGTGCTCATCACTTGAGATATAATGAAGCAGAATCTGGAATTCCATACCCTACAATTTCCTTCTTGGCCTAATCAAGTACAATTTTTTCCAAAAATATATAATTTGCATTATTATTTCTACTCTGTTAAAATCTTTTAGATTTTAAAATTTTAGATTTTTGAAGGAAATGGTTTTAGTAACTAGTTTTTGTACAGTGTGTTAAAACAGTTTTAAAACATTTTGTTGTTGTCAAGGATTGGGAATGTGACATAAAGAAAAGCAAATACAAAAATTTCATAAATTTACCTGCCTAATTCTGCCTTGTATTCAGAGTCTGAAGCATTAAAACTTAAGACCTTTTTTAAAATAAGTGTACATTAGGGAGTGTATCAACTGTAAAGAGCAAAGCTAATGATGACAAGGCTGAGTGCATATGGGTAAGAGTCAGGGGGAAGGCAGACATCCTGATGGAAGTCTGTAGCAGATTACCCACCTAGGATGAAGAAGCAGATGAAGTATTCTCTAAAAGTCTTGCTGATGATTCATGATCCCTATACCTTGTTCTTGCCAAACTTGTCAAGTATGTGTTGGAAACTCAACACAGCACAGAGAAGGCTTTCTGCTAATTCCCTGGATTGTGTGGAAGAGAACTTCCTGACACAACTGGTAAGCAAGCTTGTCAGGGCCAGTGCACCTCTAGACGTGCTGTTTACAAACAGAGAAGGGCTCATGGGAAATGTGGTGGTTGTAGGTTTTCTTGAACACAGTGACCACAAAAATGAGATGAGTTTTCAATTTTGGTGAAGTAATGAAGGGGGTAAGCAAAACCTGTACCTTGGAATTCCACTGGGCAGACTTTGGCCTGTTCAGGACACTGGTTCAGAGAGCCACCTAGGAAACAATCATTGACAACAAAAGAGTCTAGGGAGGCTGGACACATTTTAAGAAGGAAATCTTATAGGAGCAGGAGCATGTTGTCCCTATATGCCAAAAGAAGAGTTGGTGGGGAAAAAAAAGGCCTGGCTGAACAGAATTTTCACAGGAACTCAGGGAAAAAAAGTTTATGACCTTTGGAAGAAAGGACAGGCAACTCAGGAAGAGTACAAGGATGTCATTAGATGTAGAGAGGAAATTAGAAAGGAGAAAGCTCAGCTAGAATCCAATATAGCCACTGCTGTGAAAGATAATAAAGTGTTTTTTACAAATACATCAAAACCAAAAGGAGAGCCAAGGAGGATCTCCATCCTTTATTGAACATGGGGCAAACATTGTAACCAAGAATGAGATAAAGGCTAAAGTACTTAATACCTTCTTTGCTTCTGTCTTTAACATTAAGATCAGTTATCCGCAAGGCAACCAGTCCTCTGTGCTAGTAGACAGGAAAGGGGAGCAGACCAGTATTGCATACAGGTAAAACCTTATAAAAGAAAGGCCTTATAAGATCAGGCCTTGCTCAGCTGAATTAACAGCTAGCATGTTAATTTCCCATGAGAAAGAATCGTAAGAATGAAAATCAGTTTGCATAAAGTTATAGATAGATAATGAGATGACTGGCTTTCACAATTAAGGGATGAATATTGCGTGAATATTAAGAGAAGCTTTAGTGATGTATAGTTACATTATGGTAGTTTAGATGTCCTTTGTTCTCCACATAGTTCCTTCCCCCCCCCCCTTCCCCCGCCCCCCCATTGTGTTGTTGCCATCAGACAGCCTGGGTTTTCTAGGACAGGTAAAAGAGAAGGCATGCACATGTGCCCCTTATATGCAGCACTTGGGAATGGAAATGGGTGTTGTTAGGGGGCGTGGCATGACAACACTTGACCCTCCAATGAAGTTACAAGAAAGCAGTCTCCACCAGTAAGTGGCAAAGAAGAGCTGACTGACAGACTTTGGGAAGGGCCAGGGTTGGCTGAGGCAATCCCCAGGGGTATAAAAGACTGAGCATCCATCTTGAAGATGATGTGGTAGGCACCCACAAAGGCAGTTCCCAGCTCTGCAATTTTTCCTTATTTAGTCCTTTTGTCGCTTTTTTTTAAGGTTTAATAAACCTTTTAAAATTTTTAAAGTGAGCATTGCTCTCACACATTACAATCTATTCTTGTGAGAAAAACATGTTATACCTATTAAAAATAAAGACTCTATCCCATGAGAATCCACAAAGAAAATTGTAAACACCCCTGTAAAGAGAGAGTCAGCACATACATACACAAGCACCTTCTAACCAATGAACTCAGTGGCAAGAAACTTACTAAGCAATTAGAATGAAACACGATGACTTGGAAAGCCAAATAAAAATAGGCTGTAACATTAAAGGGGGCTTTTTGCTGCTGAAACATGGAAGTGTCATGCCCGTCAATATTTGCCAGTATTGTTATAGAATAACTCCCCTATAATCCAGAAGGAAGCAGTTAGTGACCAGCTGAACAACTTACATACTCATAAGTCTATGAGTTTGGATGGACTGCATGAGAGGGTACTGAGGGAGCTGGCAGAAAAGATTCCCAAGCTGCTCTTTATCATTTATAATCACATCTGATTAACCAGGGAGGTCCCAGATGACTGGAGGCTGGCCAATGGCCCATACACAAGAAGTGTTGGAAGGAAGATCTAAGGAACTACAGGCCTGACGTTGGTGTCCAGGAAGGTTATGAAACACATCATGTTCAGTGCAATCATGCAGCACGTACAGGACTGTTGGGACATTAGAGGACAAAAGACAAATGATGGACTTTGGACCTGGTTAACATAAGAGATTTGCTAACAGGATGCCTTGGCAAAGCAAACAGAACTTTGAAAATTAGACCTAGACTGCAAGAAGATTAAATCAGACAGGTTTACTGGAAAAAGAAAATCCCATTAAACTCTGCAAGCAAGAGATGTTGTTATATGCATAAGTTTGTGTATGTGATTATACCTAATTATTGTAGTGTTAAAAATAGGTTAGAAACTGTGGAAAACAGTTGATAATTGTTAAGCATGTCCTGTTAGTTTGGTTATGGTAAAAGGGGTTAAAAGTGTAGTTATAAGAAATACGGTACTCAATGTACCATATTACAACTAAGTAAAGTGCACCACCCCCAAGCGAAATGAGCCAGCCTGGACAGAACTGTAATGGGCCAATCAAGTGCCTTCAACCTTAATGCAAATGAAGGATCCAAAAATAAACCAATCCGGAAGGACAAAAAACAGGATAAAAAGAGGCATCTGACCCACTGAATTTGTGCCGCTCCACCTGGAACATCAGGGACATCGCTGCTCAAGAAGACCCAGCACTGGTGCTGCGGCATGCTTGATGGGAACATTCCTGCTCAGCCCACGGGCCCCCTTGTTTTAGGCCTTTCTATTATAATAAATGCTGAAATCATTTTTAGTACCAGGAGTCTGGTCCCATTTTTAACAGTAGTACACATTACTAGTCTCCCTAAAATAGTATATAAGCATTTGTATCCCACAAAAAAAAATCGGATTCTGATCACTGAATCAGTCTTCCCTGTCTCTCTCCATCACCGATGATTGGTACCTCCATATGAGGAAGTGAACTGGCCTGACTGGTGAGCAGTTGGTGAGCCCCTGGAACTGATCGTGATGGTGAGAGAACCGCATCTGGGCCCACAATCTCCTGTCTGCTGTGACTGACATTTGAGCCAGGGGAACTACAAAAGGAACGAAAAACAGGAAAGAAAATATCCAAAGAGAGAGACGTCAATGAAATCATGTCACCCTTCTGGACAAGCATGACTCCCCTATCCTAAAGGCAGACCTTAAGTCACTTTTGTTATAAATGATCAATCGAAAGCCAAATTATAAAAAATGCAAAAAGATTTATTTATCTTTTTCTGTGACCAAAATACGGTCCTCAAAACCACCACAGCCAGAGACAGCGTTAAGCCTGGGATCGGCACTTGGGTGAACCTGGATCCAACCTCTATCGCATCGAATCCCCCGCCCCCCCCCCCCCCCCCCCCCCCCCCCCCGTTCACGAGAGTCGCTTCTAGCGGGGATGTTTTATACAGTTTATTGTGCCCAAGGCGAAGGAGTCCCAGTTTCTTTTGTAACTCTTCACATTCATAGTTGGTTCTTTCACTGTTCAGAGCTGGACAATCGCCATTTCCTGGTTGATAGCCAGTGTTAATCGAATCTTGGGAAGTCGCGTATTCACATGTATCTTTCTGGCGACTTCGACTTCAGCTCTCTTGAATGATGTTATCCGCAGGGCGATGATTGCTCTTAGGCGGTTTCCGATGGCTTGGGATACCGGTGATCATCTGATCATCGCGTTGGGTGCATCCATTCTTGGGTTAAAATGACGATCGATCGTTATCTGGCTGACTCTTGGAATTTCGGAGTTTGAATAGACATCCGCCTCTCAGGCTGCTTGTGGTCAGAGACTCGTTTGGATTTCACAATGTTTATAAAATACATTCTTCTATAGCATGAATTATTTCTAACATATATTACACTTTTACATCCTGGAGAATACTTTTTAAGACATTGAAAAAGTGAGAACGGCTGGATGCTGCTGGCCCCTTACCTCGCTCTGATTCTCCTCATTCTGACTCGCCCTCCCTGCTTGAAACTGGCACCTCTGATACTGAAGAGCCATCAACCTCGCCCCTGCCCAGACAAAGGAGGGGAAGGCATCCTTTCTTATGGTCATTAGCAGTTTATATCGCTGATCACGGCTCTAGCAGTGAGGAGGAGCCCTTCGATCCAGGACTGATAGATTCAGATAATGAGACTGATCTGTTCCCTCCTGACCCTCATGATAAGTGGATGCAACTAAAGAAAAAGACCATTAAGGAGGAGGACCCCCAAACTTTCTTCCGGTGCAGGAAATCTCGGCATTTGAAAAAGGGCTGTTTCGAAAAGGGAGAGGCCAGATCCGAAACTCACGGTATTTGCCCTCGGTGCCATAATCAATGTCGGTCCAAGTATGATTTTGAAGGGTGTCCAATATCGGGAAACCAGAGCTGGAGCGTGGCACCACGCGAAGACACAGATGCCCCAGCCGATCCCTCAGAGCAGACCAAGCCTCAGCCCAGCTGCCGCCCCAAGCAGCCTTCACTGGACCACAGGCAGTCCTGGCCAGACCATCACCAGCCAGCCACCCCAGGCGGCACAGGAATGAACCTGGCAACCTCCAACAGATTAGCTTTGCTTGATTCATCTGTTCATTTGCTTCCCACAGGAATTTTCAGACCACCTGGACAGTGTATGCATACTTTGTTTGATTGCTCTTCCTGGAGCTATTAACTCTGAGTCATGGCATGGGCTCCCCAGCCACCCTGTGTAGTCCCGGCCAGAAGCAATATAGCCCAGCTCATATTTTTTCCAGCAGCATCTCTATCTGCATCCCGATAACTGAGAAGAGGGAGGGGGGGTTTCGGTTCTACAGGGGTCCCGCAGACTTTTTGCTTCCACAGGTCTAACCATCCAGCGTGTCAATGCAAAGTTACTCTGAAAGGCAGAGACACTCCTAACAGGACTCATTGATACCGGAGCCGGTGTGACAGTAATTTTAAAAAGCCAATGGCTTAGTGACTGGCCATTAACTCTCTGCATAGGTGTGGAAACCTGCAAAGCCAACACTGGTTGCAAATAACAGGGCCTGATGGGTGGAGAGCCACAGTTAAAATTCTTGTGCTGTCTGTCCCCCTGGTTTTGTCGGGGGAGGGATGTGTTAACGCAGTGGTAAATCTTTATGCATTCAGATTTTGTATAGGAGTCATTGGGACACCCCCCACAATGGTCCCTGGGTAAACTGCCCCAGGCACTTGCAAGCATTGGAAGGAGCAGCAGCTACCAAAGGGACACTTGATACAGATCTAAAGCCCTGAGGGACAGTTAGCCCTGGTCAAATTCGTTATATTACCAGTAGCTTGGGTTTTTTTAACAATTTTGTTGTGAATTTTTTGGTACAGCAATTTAGTACTATATAACTAAATCTCTTTTAGCCTTCAATGCTTATATCCCATACTCTTAATAAGCCAAACTTAAATCTATTATTATAGATAAATATTTTAATATTGGCTTTTCACAAATATTAAAATGGATTTGAGAGGAATAGCAGATTTGTCTTCACAAACAAGCTGTGGGTCTGCTGGTAGATAAGACTAGCACTGGGAGATAAAAGAAACAATGGGAAGGATTCCACTGATTGATTAATGGGAAAATATTTCCTTTTACAAATAATCTTTAGGTTTGCTGATAAATGAAATTGGACATTGAAAGATGAAAGAAACAACAGGGGAAGAAAAACCCCTAAATTCCGTAAGAATTAAAAATTAAAAGGGAGGGTTATACATGGGAAATCTTCAGTATCAGGCGTATCAGGAAGTCTGTACCTCTCAAGTACCTCAGCCAATGGGGAAAGAGAGAAGGGAAATGTGGACAGGAAATTAGGATAAAAAGGAGGTTGCATTCTCCAAAAATTTGAGAGATCCCAGGGGAATGCCCCATGGTCTCTCCCTTTATTTGAATAAAGTAAAAGCACTCCTCTGTCTCCTTTTTGGACATAAACCTCTTGTGTTTGTGGATTAATTTCCCTAACAGATTTTATGTGTGATGTTAAAGTAACTTTGTATAAAGATATAGTTGGTATTTCTGCTGTTAATTAAGCTTGGACATAGTAGTGAAATAGCTATGCTTGTAGTAAAATGCCTCCTTGGATGGGATAACATCCAATGAACACAGGATGAGGACACCTGCTATATACCAGGTGATATACCAACTATCAGGACTCACCATCTGAAGAAAGCATGGACCAAGGCCCAAACTGAAAGTGATAAGGAGAAGGAGCTAAAACCACAGCCAAGAAACATGCATGCTCTAAAAAGGCGGACCTGAGGAGGGGCCATGTAAAATAGTTCCTGGAAAATGTAAACTAGTTTATGGATATGCATAAAGGTCTATGAATATGCAACAGGCAGATGTAAGGGAAAAGGTCTTTAAGGGGTATCCCCAAAGGTAACAGTGTGGTCTTGACTCAGTGCCAAGATGCACCCGTAATAACCTTTGGTTATGGTCCTTGTCTCCTACTGTCCTTTAATAAACTTTTAAAATTTTCACAGGAGAGTGAATGTGTTTTTCACACTATCCTACCAGCAATCTTTAAAAGCTGCTGCAGGGGGTGTGGCCTCCCTTGCCTGGCACCAGCCAGTGTTGAGATTTACCTTCTAATTGTGAAAAACGCCAATCACTTGTTTTTAAAATTTTAAAAGTTTAATAGTAGTAAAATGGTTATAAAAATAATAATATAATTAGAGTATTAATAATTTGGACAATTCGGATTAGGACAATATGAGACAATAGAAACAAAGAGTTACAGATGTCCAGGTACCTTTTTCTGGGCAACATAAGCTCGAAAAAGGACACCCGTTACCAGAGGATTAACCCTTAAAAACAATAACCTGTTGCATATTCATACATCTCATACATGATGCATAAATTCCATTCAAAGACAGGATTCTGTCTGGTCAGTGTCAACTTCTTCCTCTTAATCCTAACCAGTGTCTTCATGACTGAGTGCGGTGGGAAGAAGTTCGTTTCTCCTGATAATGGGGCAATAAATTCTCTTTCTCTGAAAGAGTTTGGTGTCCTGTGTCTGCTATCTCGCTGCCAGTCCTTTCTTTAAAAAAATATCTTACATAGCATGGTTTCTATTTTAACATTATGTTATAACCTAATACTATATTTAACACACTACTTAAGAAAATTAATACAGCATAACTTTCTAACATAACACATATAATATTTGTGGTGATATTTGCAAAAAGCCAATCATAAAATATGCATTTTTCTCATAATTTTAATAAATTGTGATTTGTGATTTTTAACAGGATTGTTACTAGAAAAATTCAAAGGTGTTGTGTGGGAATCCATAAAATCAGAGGGTTTTAGGAAAACTGCAGAAGACAGGCCTCAGATACAGCAGAATTGTGAACAGTGCTAAAGCAGCAGAAGAAAATATTTAAGCTGTAGAGAAGACACGGGAATAAGAAAAATAGAGCTATGTATTAGTGCTTGTTTGGCTTTCTAAGTTGCAAAAAGTTTATCTAGCAAGATATTAGGAAGGTTAAGCTTATGAATAGGGCTCTATGCGTTGTGCCTCACAAACAGGTATTGTATTTGAAATAAGCAACTATTGTTTTAACCAAAGCTATGTGTGCTTATGGTGATTGGATAGAACTACTGTCAATATGCTTTTGCTTCACGTGATTGGTCGATAAGGTTATAAAGTAGGCTGTAACATTAAGTTTTCCAGCCTGCTTCCTGGATTTGTGAGCTGTTAGCATCTTTCCATTATCATAATCTTGTAATGAGACTGATGCTGAAAAATAAATAGCTCAAGACAATCTTCATAGCAGCCCCGTCCTGTTCATGGCTGTAAATAAACTTCCGGCATCAGTGTTGTATAAATGTGGTGGGGTTTTTTTACATATTAGTAATAGAGCAAACCTACATACTTCACTAAGAAGAATTAGATAAGAAGAATTAGATAAGTTTTAAATTCACTCACATTAAAGACAAAGTTGAACTTTATCTGCAGTAGTTGTTTGAGATTTAGCCATGATTAGTACATGAAACTTCACTGACAGCTTTACCAATTCCTTGTCTTTTACTCCACAGTTGTAGCAAAGTAATTTTATTGTAAATTTCTCAGAACAGTTTTTGTTTATCTTGCTGTTTAACTGTTATATAACAAATTTTCAGTAACCTTTTTGTAATAATAGAGTTTAAATAAGTTAATTCTTGTTAAGATTGATTTTTCTTTAGCCTTAGTGATGTTCTTTTAGATATATTTTATTAAGGTTAAATTTCAGTGAAGTTGATTAAGTTTTGTTGAAGTATACCTGTTGGAATTATAAGATATAATTCCTTTGCTATACAAGCAAATTACATAAAATTGGAATGAATTTTTGTTAAAATTTGCTCATTTAATTTACAAGATAGTGCTATTTTGTTATAGAAATAAGAACCATTTTTGCTATTTTATTTTTTATAAGTAGTACTGAAGAAGAGTAACAATTTTATGAATTATTTAATGCTTTCTTTTTTATTTTTCTGTTTTAATGTCATATATGCATAAATTTCTAGGAAAATATAACTTCTATTTCTTAAGATAGTTTTTACTGATATATTAGTAACCTGATTATATTGTTAATCTTATTATGTGAATTCACTGACTTTTTATAACAAGCATTAATTATTTATTTGCTATTTGTCTATGGCACCATTGTCCAACTAACGATAAATGAGAAAGCCAGCTACTTTACAAACCTTCACTTACTTCACTTCACTTACTAAGGCTTCACTTACTGTTGTATAACTATTTATAAGACATATATTATTTTTCTAACTACTATTACTAAGAGGTTTCTAAAATATATTAAAAAGACTCTTCCAGTTAAAAGCCTGGACCCTGGCCAAGTCCTGGCCTTAAGTAGTAGAGAAATTTTTCTGCACCAAAATTATATTCAAGTAATTTTGACTTACCAAATTTGGACCTATAATAGCTAAACTTCCTTTTCAGGTGAACATGGAAATCTCACCCAGGAATGATTTTCCAAGCCCTCACTTTAAAAATTAAAACTTGCCAATTACTACAGACTCTAAGTAACAGTACAATATTTAAGAAATTGATAATGTATTGTTTTTAATCACCTTTTTATTTTTCACATGCTACTAATTTTGTCTATGATCTGATTTATTTTTACTTAGTATAAGTTTATTGTTTTATTACATATTGTTATGCTTTTATGTTACCTTCATATTCATAACGAGAAACACACGTTATTCAAAACCAAAAAATTAAGGGGAAATATAGCTCCTCCAGGACTTTACACTAATATTTACACAAAAAGTTTGGGGGGATATAGCTCCTCCAGAATTTTATACTAATATTTACACTAAAATTTTTTGAAAGCAAACCACATCATATCAAATTGGATCCCTTAACCTCCTGAAACACCTTTGGTGGAACCCCAAGAATTAGAATTCCTGGGTCCTGTGAAATTGGATTTTTGTGTTAATTTTAAATACATGGGAAGGAATCAGTCTAAAAATGTTTCTCTCTACCACCCTGTGTATAAGAATCAAACCTTTTGGTACAATTACACTTCTGGCACACTTTCTAAATCCAGTAATGTGGCTGCCATCAGGAATGTTTTTAGTTTATAAAGATCAAGCCCGAGCCTTTTAGTTGCTGGAGTTTTTAACTAAAAGATTCTTTTTAAGATAGGTACGTGTGTGGTAATTCTGATAATAATTGTATTAATCATGATACCTTTCAATGTATGCAGAGATTAATTAATAAGGTCATTAAAAGAGTATTTTTAGTCAAAAGGAAAGGAGGAGATGTTTGGATATTTGGGGACACAAAACAGACAATGGACTTTGGACCTGCTTAACATAAGAGATTCGTTAACAGGATGCCTTGGCAAAAGCAAACAGAACTTTGAAAATTAGACCTAGATTGCAAGAAGATTAAATCAGACAGGTTTACTGGAGAAAGAACATCCCATTAAACTCTGCAAGCAAGAGATGTTGTTATATGCATAAGTTTGTGTATGTGATTATAACCTAATCATCGTAGCACATATTACTAGTCTCCCTAAAATAGTGTCTAAGCATTTGTATCTCACAAATAAATCGGATTCTGATCACTGAATCAATGTTCCCCATCTCTCTCCATTGCCGACACAGGGCAACCAAGGGCTCAGGCCCAGCCAGCATGGGTTTAGGAAAGGCAGGTCTTGCTTGACCAAATTAATCTTTTATGACCAGACAGCCCACCTAGTGGATGGGGGAAAAGGTTGTGGATGTGTCTACCTGGACTTCAGCAAAGCCTTTGATACTGTCTCCCAACAAATTCTCCTGGAGAAGCTGGCAGCCCACGACTGGGACAGGTGCAGTCTTTGCTGGGTTAAGAACTGGCTGGACGGCTGAGCCAAGAAAGATGTGGTGAGTGGTGCTACATCCAGTTGGTGGGTGGTCACTAGAGGGGTTCCCTGAGGCTCAGTACTGGGCTCAGCCCTGTTTAATATCTTTATTGATGATCTGGATGAGGGAATACAGTGCACTCCCAATTGTCCACTCATGGACAACATTAAGTTGTTGGGCAGGAGTGTATGATCTGCTAGACAGTGGAAAGTCTCTGCAGAGGGATTTGGACAGGCTGGATTGATGGGCCAATGCCAACTGTATGAGGTTCAAGAAGGCAAAGTACCAGGTCCAGCATTTGGGTCACAGCAACCCCATGGAACTCTACAGGCTGGGGGAAGAGTGGCTGGAAAACTGCCTAGGAGAAAAGGATGGGGGTGTAAGTCAACAGCTGGCTGTAAGTGCATTTTTCAATGTGACCAGATGGCCAAGAAGGCCAATGGTGTCCTGACCTGTATTAGCAATAGTATGATCAGCAGGACTAGGGCAGTGATTGCCATCCTGTACTTGGAACTGTTGAGGCTGTACCTTGTGTACTGTGGCCAGTTCAGAGCACCTCAATTCAAGAAAGACATTGAGGTGCTGGAATGTGTCAGAGGAGAGCAACAAAGATGGTGAAGAGTTTAGAGCATGAATCTATAGAGAAGCAGCTGAGGGAGCTGGGTTTAGTGTGAAGAAAAGGCTTAGGGGGACCTTTATTGTGCTCTACAACTGCCTGAAAGGAGGTTGTAGCAAGGTGGAGTCAGCCTTTTTTCTCCCAGACAACTGGCAACAGGACAGGAGGACATAGCCTTGAGCTGTGCCAGGGAACGATTAGATTGGACATAAGAAGAATTTCTTCATGGAAAGGGTTGTTAAGGATTGGAATAGGCTGCACAAGGAGGCAGTAGTATTGCCAATCCCTGGAGGTGTTCAAGAAAATATTGGATGTGGTACTTAATGCCATGGCCTAGTTGACAAGGTGGAGATTGGTAAAAACTTGACTTGATCATCTTGGAGGTCTTTTCTGACTTAAATGATTCCATGAAGTCTAAACAACTAGAAAATTCGGACATCTTTAATGTTAAACCAAAATTTTGGTAACATTTTCACTTCAAGCATGAATAGTTACAAGAAACATTGAATTCTTCTGAAAACATCTTACCTACTAATTTCTTTCCGATATAGCATTGCTTCTTTCTGCAGAACCCTGTCCTTAAGAAACTCACTTAATATAGTGCCTTGTTACCTGACCTGACTACAGGCCCAAATTCTCAAATCTAAAACAAGTAGTACTCAGCTCCATTCCCTCGGAAGGGCACTTCACATGGGAAACTTACTCAGCCCAGAGGGTAAATTCATTTCAGTGACACTGACACACAAACTCTATTGTAATTCTAAACGGTATTTTATTATACTGTTGTAAGGCTCTCAAAGTAGAAAGAGAAAGCCTGACACAATGTTTCATCAGAGCACTTATACAGGAGTTACAAGTTTCAATGTCTTCATCAAGGTCCAAATAACTGTGCAACTGTATGCATTACTGTTCATCAGAAGGAAGATTTAACATGGTCTTCAGAACTAGAAATGAATATTGATTCCCCTAAGGAATATGTATAAACTACAAGGAAGACAATAGTGAAAAAGCAACTGGATAAATTGTAAGCCAGAGAAAGTTTCAGGTAGACTAGAAGTGTAAGCAGCAACATGCAGTGAATAAAGTCCACCACCATCAGCTGAATAGAAAAAAATCACAAACTAATGTCGTTATCGAGCACCACGTGGCGCAAAGAAGGCTGTATAGATCTATTTATTAAAGCAACGTGTTGCTTTTATAGTTTTACAAGATATTTACATTTACTTAACAAACACATACACTACCCATTGGTTATAAAAAGGAAACAAAACTCTCAATAGGTGAAAAGGAGCCATGTCACTCTGTGAGCCAACCAAAGTCCATATCTTTATTTTCTCTCTTTCTTCATGTTGTCATGGTGATAGCCTTGGTATCTTCCTTAAGAGAGATAGGAGGCTTTCTTATCTTCAGGAAGCCTTCGCTGGCTCACAAGAACAGAAATGTCCTTCCTACAAACTAATTTGCACTTTGTGCAACCATCTGTCCTGTCTGCTAAATACTGAGTGATTTCTATGTACCTTAAACAGTAACACAGGGTGGCACAATACAGTGTGAAAAGTACATAAATCATTGGCTCTTCACAGATATTAAAAGGAATACTGTATGTGTTACGTTGTATTAATTAGTAGTACTGTATTTTTTTAAGTAGTGTGGTAAATATAGTTTTAGGTTACAACATAATGTTAAAATAGAAACTATGTGATGTAACATACTTTTTTAACTAGCTCAAGAAAGGGATGAGATAATCAAAAAATTCTTTGCACAGAGATAACAGCAACAAGACACCTAAATCTCCAAGAGAAAAATTATTGCCTCCTTATTGGAAAAGACCAACTTTCTTCCACCTCCTTCCCGACTTTGAGGAGCCAACAGGATTAAGGGGGAGAAGTTGACAATAACCAGAGGACACCCTTTGTTTGAAAATAATTTATGCATCATGTATAAGATATATGAATATGCAACAGGCTATTGCTTTTAAGGGTTAATCCTTTGTTAGCGTGTGTGCTTTCGGGGCTTAATTGCCCAGGAGGCACCTGGACTGTCCATATGTCTTTGTTTTTATTGTACTTTATTGTCCCAACTCTGATTGCCCAAATTCTTATTACTCTAATTTTTATTACTATTTTTATAACCATTTTATTGCTATTAAACATTTAAAATTTTAAAACAAGTGATTAGCATTTTTCACAACAGTAAGCAGTTACTACTTAAACTTCTGTGCCTCTAAGTGATTGAAAGCATGGCCTGAAACACATAAGCAATCTGGTCTAGCAGCATGTGTCCCTGTCCATGGCAGGGGCCTTGGAACTACATAATCTTTAAGGTCCCTTTTAAGCCAAACCATTCTGTAATTCTATAAAGTCTTTCCCAAGCTTACTCGCTATAGAAAGATGTAGTGTAAGTGGGAAATACAGGCAGTCATGACAAGCAATGTTAAGGATTAAAAGTGTTTACAAATGCTTGGACGAAATAAAAAGCTTGATCTCTTCCCATGAGTATTATGTTCCCACGAGATGCTGTGTGAGTGAGCTGAACTGGTACGCTCCCGTTCGAAAAACTAGGAGAGGGTGTGTGTCAGGGAATGGCATCAGCTTAGCATGCCCTTGTCTAGGAGGCAGCTCTAGCTTGGCAGCATGGGAGCAGAGAGAATCACCCTGTAACAAGGGTGATTAGCTCCTGAGAGATAACACAGAGAATATAAATTTTCAGTTCTCCTTCAGTTCCTAGATAGAGTTTGAAAACTAGCAAAAAAAACCCAACCCAAACCCAAAAGAATGTAAAAGTATGCACAAGATGATAAACGTGGCTGGAACCAGTGGATAAATAATGAGGAATATAGTGAGATTTTTTGGCAAAGTTACGTAACAAGAAGCAACAACGCGGGCCCAAAAAAAAAATGTTCAAAGGAAGGTCATCTGTAATGTTGGGACACTCAGTGAGTACGAGCATCATAGACCCCTTTAGATGACCGTCTAGCACTATAAAAGGAATTCCAACAGGAGGCGGACGCATGCAAATTAGTTCTACGCCAGTGATGTTTACCTATTAGCTAAGAAGCAAGTTGTAATGAATATGTATGATCATGATAGAATTAATGCCCTGTAGTAGTTTCATTACACACATCCGATTAGAGGAGCTACCCTCCCAAAGCTGTAATAAAGAATGCCGGCTTTCAAATTCTATTAGTTTATTTTCCGGCCGATTTCGGTATCACCTCAGGCTCGTCGCGGATCACCGAGACCAATGTTCGGTGATTCCGGCTGCAGGGGAGCTCAGGTTTGCCCGGCCTGGCCTCGTGTAATTTATTACAGAGCTCGGCCGCACTGTCACGGAACAGCCGCCCCTGCGCGCGCAGCCCCACCTTTCCCCCCCACGCGACGCTCCAGCGGCGGCTCCGTCCCTCCTCTCGTGCCAGGTGAAAGAAGCTGCCCTATTCCGCACCTGCGTCAGGCCCACAGTAGTTCCCTTACCAAAAGTGCCCGCACCTAGAAGAAGGCAAAATATTAGTAGTGGTAGAAGGGCGTGGCTGAAGCCGTGCCTTTCATTGGACTAAGTCGCTCTCCACCAGTTGCTTTCAACGCTCAGTCTCTGCAGAGACCACTCTTTGCTGCTGCTAATAGTCAGGCAGCAGTGGACAGCATTCTTGAGGAGATGAAGGCGAGCTGGGTCCTTGCTAAAGCGGTGGCGCGGTGTGTGACGCCATGGAGCGGCGCACACGCACCGCTCTCGGGGCCGCACGGAGGCGTGGGCACGATGATGCCTGGAGAGACGCCACCGCCGCCGGCCGGAACTGCGGCCGCCGGCAGGGCCTGCGCGAACTGCGGTGTTCTCCAGCAGGTAGGCATCGACCGCCGTCCCTGTGGCGCTTGGAGTGGGGTTTTTGCTCACAGACGAGGTAGTGGATCAGCGCCGGGCCGCTGGCGAGAAGTGTCGGGTACCACAGTCACCACTCCCTGTGCCGTCGGAAACGCGGATAGCGTGCGTGGTAAACGGGCTCTCAAAGTAGCAGCAATGTCGAGTTTTAGCTAGGCGAAGTGTGGAAAAGTAGCTCGTATCTCTGCGACGTGCTTAGTGGGATCTATCAGGGAATTTCTAGTTGTGTCCTCTTGGCTTTGCTTCGATGCAGTATAAGGATTTAGAATTTACTTCCTTGAGGGCTCTTAAGAGAGTGTGTATTTTTATGGTATTACGCTTTGGGTAATTTTTATTTTTCCTTTCAATGAAGAGAAGGTCCTGTTGAGACTTCATAGGACACACTTAGAATGAGTATGGATGAGAAACTGGAAAATCTGTAGACTCAAGTGAGCTAATGTTTATTGCTGATATTCTGCCAAAGGTCAATTGAATTTTGACGGAAAAAGTTATAGGGATTTAGTATATAATCTACTGCAGAGGCAAAGTTTGAAGAGCTTTTGTAGCAAAGCCTCACTTAAAGATGCATACTTACTTGTGGAGCCTGCATTCTCTGCGTGATTAAAGACAGTTTATTGTATTTTCTATAAAATTAGCCATTGGATTAGGGGTTATTTACAGTACTGATTTTTGGGGTGTAAGTTCTTTACTGACTTGAGACTCTTCCTTACAGAATATGAATGAATATGTAGCTGCATTAATTGCATTGAAGCAAAAAATAATTGATGGAGAGTAAGTACAATTGCATGCGGTTTTGTTTGTTTGTTTGGGTTTTATTCTTAAGTACTTACAGCAATGCAGGAGATATGATTTTTGGAATGTGAATATTCGCTTGTGCACTACACTAAATGCTTCTCAAAATGAGAGTTCTTCATGAACATGTCCTAAATCTAGACTGTAAGACTAATTTATTCTGTAAAACATCTGTGTATAATGACAGTAAACAGAGCTATTTTGTGTACCTGTAATATTATTAGAAGTACAGGCAGAAGCAACTCTTTGAAGAGATTTATTTATTTATTTAAGGCAGAAGCAGATGATATTTATTGATATTCATTTTGTTCATTTAATTGTGCTTGCTTATTTAATTTTTCTGTGGTGAAGAATGTGGGAACTAAAAGTTTAGTACAGATATGAACTTTTTCAGCAGAATTTAGTCTAATTATTAAATTCTGAAATTCTGTTGGGATTAAATATCAGAATGTGAAAAGTGAAGCTGAACATTGTTCAGAATGATATGATTATAAAATCCTTCTTACAGTTTGCTTTCTTTTCTGTGCTTGCTTCCAATTCTTCTCAAAACCCATCCAACATATTGTATGGAATAATATATCAAGATATGTTATGTTTACCTCCATACTATGGCCCTAATGTCCATGCAATGGCTCCTAATTTTAGTGGTTTGTTTCTTATGTATCCTTTTCTAGATGCATGTCAATCTGGCTTTAGTGAATCTAAATGACAGTCCTGCATTCTATTTCCAGAGTATTTCAGCTAGCACACACTGGGTCTCTTAACTAGGATCCTTTTTTCAAAGCTCCTTTACTCTGTTGTAATTTCTTTTCTGACCTCTTAATTTTGTGTCCCTCTTCTTTCTGCCAGTGCATATATTTCTTGAGGAAATTGCCTCGTCTTTAGCTACTTGCAGCTCAGCCTTTCTTTTTTGCTTTACTGGATTGCTCTTAACTATTGCAATAGAAAGTAATGCAGCCCTCTCTGTATTAGGGTAACTCCCATGGTATTACTCTTTCTTGTCCTTTCTTTTCTCAGTTCTTAAAAAACATAATATTTGAGAAAAGAAAGGAGTAGCTTTCCTTGGTGCTGTCCCATGGCCTTCTTGCATCAGGCTAAATGTTACCCTTTATGGCTGCTAGGAAAATAATATAAAGATTAAAGCCTTTTAGGGTCTTTCAAACTTTCTCTGAGATATGTGTTCTTTTTTAGGAAAACATCGTTTCAAGTATGGAAACGTGTTTTATATATATATTTATATATATTTTATATATATATATATATGTATATTATTTCCTTTATCTAAGCAATACTTTTTTTTAAAGCTGCAATTAGTTAATGACTACAACTTCATGTAATTGCCAGTTGGTTTTTTTTCCTACTTAAAGCAGTTTGATTTGAGGTTTGAATGGCTTAATGAAATCAAAGGGTTGTATTGACTACTATCAGAAAATTTAAACCAATCTTACACTTTCTCTATTTATCTATAAAGCAAAAGGAAAGATACCCTAACATATGATTGTCAAAATCAGATGAGAAAATGAGTAATGTCTGGGTTTTTTCTTTTCTTACAGTCGTTTGCTGACAGAGTATCAACAGAAATGCACTGATATCCTTTAGTTTTCTCTTTGTGTTCTTACAGGATTAGTATACCTAAAACATTTATAAAAGGGCTTGAGGCTTTCTGTTTAGGTTATGAGATGATGTCTCTAATAAAGAACAAACTGGGTGGATTTTGTAAAGAAAACAGGCCTTTGGAATTAAAACTATCCATTTAAGATACGCCTATTTCTGCTATATGATTTAAGGTAGTCTATTTGAAATCTGAGTTGCTGAGAATTACTCAATCTTTTTCATGTAACAGAAGAAACTCTTCTTATTCACTTCAAATGTATTGAAATGCATGTATAAACACTTAGTTCTGCAAGTCTTGGGGAGTTTTTTTTCTGGGAGGAAGTCTTTACTGGATGTTTCTTTGCAAGTTGCAGTTGGATTGAAATATACTTAAGGACATTTGATAAACTGTTTTTAATTTCTACCTTAACAAGAGATTACAGCTTCAATTTGCTGAACGGTAAGTTGGATTTATATTGTCTACTAAAGATGTATTACTATATTCTCTGTGTTGTGGTTAGTTTTAGGAGTCTGACGGTGTCATAGCAACAGCCATAGGTCTAAGCTGCACTTCTAGTGTGGTACTTTTACCATGCTTCCTAGGCCATAGTTAGCAAAGGTATGATGAGGAGAAAAATCTGTCCTTCCTCTACAATACATGTGTGGGATTCTTTCCTGGCCCTGGGCTAGTGAGAGTCCAAGTGGAGATGTGAAGCTCATCTTTTGGTGGCAGTTAAATGTATGGCTATTTCGAGCGTCCATATTTGTGTGAAGCGTTTTGACTTAAGAGTTGGGTCTGTGTGCCCTTGCTTACTCTGTGGTTATAGAGGAAGAGGCAGCATATAATTTTTATGGAGTCCAACCTGCCTGTTGAAAAACACTGCATTTGGACTCTGCTCTTACTTTACAGCACTGTGTATGCAGAGACACTTATTACTGGCACTTTAATGTAGGCAGCATACTTCTGTGGCACATGCCATCTGCTTGCTTCTAGCTTTGGGTTCAGTGTAGTGCTTTTAAGTCAGATCTTGGATTTTCTTTAAATAGGTGGAAAAATAAGAACACTGAAACTATTAAAGTTTTTAGGTATCTCTTACAGCATTTTTTCCATAGGATAAAAGCAAAATACTCCGATGTTTGATTGAAGAATCAGAATGGTGAGTTTCAAAGCATCTGTGGTTTTGGCAACTTTTTTAATAGCACATCTAATTTCAGAGAGATCTCTGCTCTTCGTTGCCAAGTGGAGAAGATGTTACAGAAAATTCTGCCTCTGGAAAAGTGTCAGGAAGAGTTGGGTTCCTTGAAGGCAGAGTTGGAAGAAAAAAAGGTGTGCTTGTTTAAATAACTTGAGCTTTTTCTGTTGAAAGAAATGCATATTCCTAATGCTCATCTTAATGAAGCTGACTTTTAATGAGCTCTGTTCTTACTTCCAGCTCACTGGGACAGGTAGTTCTGGTGAAGTTAGGTAAAATTAATTAAATTACTTCAGGTTTCAGTGAGGCAATAAGTTTAGGTTGTTGTAGTTCTTAAAATTTTTGATCAGATTATTTGGTTATTTCCTCACGAAGGAAGGAAGGAAGGAAGGAAGGAAGGAAGGAAGGAAGTGGCGGAAGGAAGGAAGGAAGGAAGTGGCGGAAGGAAGGAAGGAAGGAAGTGGCGGAAGGAAGGAAGGAAGGAAGTGGCGGAAGGAAGGAAGGAAGGAAGTGGCGGAAGGAAGGAAGGAAGGAAGTGGCGGAAGGAAGGAAGGAAGGAAGGAAGGAAGGAAGTGGCGGAAGGAAGGAAGTGGCGGAAGGAAGGAAGTGGCGGAAGGAAGGAAGGAAGTGGCGGAAGGAAGGAAGGAAGGAAGGAAGGAAGGAAGGAAGGAAGGAAGGAAGGAAGGAAGGAAGGAAGGAAGGAAGGGAGGAAGGGAGGGAGGAAGGAAGTGGCGGAAGGAAGGAAGTGGCGGAAGGAAGTGGCGGAAGGAAGGAAGTGGCGGAAGGAAGGAAGTGGCGGAAGGAAGGAAGTGGCGGAAGGAAGGAAGTGGCGGAAGGAAGGAAGGAAGTGGCGGAAGGAAGTGGCGGAAGGAAGTGGCGGAAGGAAGTGGCGGAAGGAAGGAAGGAAGGAAGGAAGGAAGGAAGGAAGGAAGGAAGGAAGGAAGGAAGGAAGGAAGGAAGGAAGGAAGGAAGGAAGGAAGGAAGGAAGTGGCGGAAGGAAGGAAGGAAGGAAGTGGCGGAAGGAAGTGGCGGAAGGAAGGAAGTGGCGGAAGGAAGGAAGTGGCGGAAGGAAGGAAGGAAGTGGCGGAAGGAAGGAAGGAAGGAAGGAAGGAAGGAAGGAAGGAAGGAAGGAAGGAAGGAAGGAAGGAAGGAAGGAAGGAAGGAAGGAAGTGGCGGAAGGAAGGAAGTGGCGGAAGGAAGGAAGTGGCAGAAGGAAGGAAGGAAGGAAGTGGCGGAAGGAAGGAAGTGGCGGAAGGAAGTGGCGGAAGGAAGGAAGGAAGTGGCGGAAGGAAGTGGCGGAAGGAAGGAAGTGGCGGAAGGAAGTGGCGGAAGGAAGGAAGTGGCGGAAGGAAGGAAGTGGCGGAAGGAAGGAAGTGGCGGAAGGAAGGAAGGAAGGAAGGAAGGAAGGAAGGAAGGAAGGAAGGAAGGAAGGAAGTGGCGGAAGGAAGGAAGTGGCGGAAGGAAGTGGCGGAAGGAAGGAAGTGGCGGAAGGAAGTGGCGGAAGGAAGGAAGGAAGTGGCGGAAGGAAGTGGCGGAAGGAAGTGGCGGAAGGAAGGAAGGAAGTGGCGGAAGGAAGGAAGTGGCGGAAGGAAGGAAGGAAGGAAGTGGCGGAAGGAAGGAAGTGGCGGAAGTGGCGGAAGTGGCGGAAGTGGCGGAAGTGGCGGAAGGAAGGGAGGAAGGGAGGAAGGGAGGGAGGAAGGAAGTGGCGGAAGGAAGGAAGTGGCGGAAGGAAGGAAGGAAGGAAGTGGCGGAAGGAAGTGGCGGAAGGAAGTGGCGGAAGGAAGGAAGGAAGGAAGGAAGGAAGGAAGGAAGGAAGGAAGGAAGGAAGGAAGGAAGGAAGGAAGGAAGGGTGCCAAGAAAGAGAGTCTGTGCAGAATAGTGTTGTGCTTCTGTTACCTTTTTGAACATATGTTTTACATCATTAGCTTCTGAAGTTTATTCCTAATTTCTCTCCCATCGCTTAGCTGAGGTTTAGTCTACAGGGAAGAAGGTTTAGATTGTTCAAATTACCTACATGTATGTATTTTCTAGACATTATTATAATTCCTGAAGAAAATACACCACTTTCTTTCTTGTAGCTTTTTTATAATGAAGATACTAACATTTGTCTTGTTGCTGTATGTAGTTAGTGTTCTGTGTTAGAATGATTTTATAACTGCTCTTCCCTCAACAAGCATTCGTAGCTGATGTCCTGATGGCACTTTTTCAGAAAAATGTATAGTGTATAATAGTTAAGATCTTGATTTCAGCTTCAAGTTCCTATCCAGCTAGGTGTTGAAGGCATGTACTCAAAAGATAGACATAAAGAGATTAATGTGTTTGTTTGTTATAACTTTTGCCTTTAAAGAAAGAAGATAACCTGACTTTCCAACTTGCTTCTTTTCTTATTGAATATACTTATACTTTTTTGGCCAGGCACTGTTTTCATTAGAAGAGGTAAGGTGTCTGCCATTTTTTTTTGCCCTCAGAATGGACATATTTTAACTGTGCTTTCCTTCTTCAGAATTCTCTCAAGATTTATCAGGAGACCCAACTGGAATATGTTAAAATTAAAGAAGAAATATTAAACAGTGATGCTGTGTGAGTTGTTTTTTCTCAACCTTTCTTTGCCTCTCTTACCTCTTCCAAACTTGATAATGTACCTTATCTAGTTATGCTTTCCATCTCACTAAAATTTTTGTACTTATGGGTTCTTAGAACAAGGAGTTGATGGAAGAATGATCCTAAGTATTGTAGCAAACTCTTTTGAGTGCAGTGTTACTTTATTTATTGTCTTGACATGAAGTGGCTTTATGTGGTTGTTTATTGAAAGTCTTTAAGAACAGGATGAAATTGAAAAAAAGCTGTAGTTTCTCCAGTTCTAAATGGTTCTTAGTTTCAGCTTTTTGTTATTGCCATCCATTTCAGTTTTGCTGTTAAGTCTCTGAGGCAGTATAAGAATAATATTGCCAAAGTGGTCTGTACTAAAATCAGTCCTTAAAATAATTATTTTAATGTAACAGCTCAGCAATTCATAATGAACTGTCTGCCATGTTTGGAAATGAGCAGGAGGGATTTGGCACCAAAAGTGCAAAAGTAATTTTTGCTGCCATAATACAGAGTATTCTGAAACTGTGCCTTGTTAATTCCCAAAGTTTGTTTTTCCAGTAAGCAGTCAGTCAAAGGTTTCCTTGCCTGGAGCATATGTGTGTGTTAACTCTTACAGCTCTTGATACATACTCTAATGGGCTTGTCTAATTGCTTTTTAATCCTCTAATATTTTTAACCTTTAAATCACCTATATCAGGGAACTGTGACTTCTCAGTATTGTGTGGGAAGGTTCTCATGCTCTCAAAAGAGAACCAGCTAATATATAGCGAGGTGTTGGTAGTTGTGGTTATTTTTCTTCATGTGCATCACTTTGCATTTACACAAGCAAATTGCACTCTAATGACTTGGAATTCTAAGACCCTTTTGATTTTGTAGTCAACTTTTATTTCTGATGTGTTCTAGCACACATCCCAATGGGACTCCTGCTGCTGACTCCTTGCTTCCATATAAGCTGGTTATCATTTTTAACTTTGGTGTTTCTAAGCTATTTTGGTGCTACCAGCCGGTCGAGGGAAGTGATTGGTTCTCTCCTGCTCATTACTGGTGAGGCCATGCCTTGAAGTACTGTGCCCAGTTCTGGGCTTTTTTGTACAGGTTTATGGGTATACTGGAGAGAGTCTAATGAAGGTCCACAGAGATGATCAAGTGACTGAAGCATTTCTCCAAAGAAGTACACTAGTCTCTTTACATGACTTGTGAAACATACAGTGTTCACAAGCAGAGCAGCAAGCCATTACCCAAAAGACTGTATGAGGAGACTAGGATTGTTGTCATTTCTTCAGCCATTCTGCACTTACTTCACATATAGACGTACTCAATGTACTGTGAGCTTTATGAAATATTCAGTACATTGTCTTATCTAAGAGCAGCAGAGAGCAGCTACCCCATTGCTAACTGCATCTTAAGAGGGAACTGACCACTCTGATGTGCTAGCAATTTATTGTGTCAGTATAGATATAATGTTTGTCCCTGTCTGTCACTCATATCTTCAAGAAGGAGGAGCCAGGGAACTACTGACTAGTCAGCCTCACTTTGATCCCTGGGAAGGTGATGTAGCAGGTCATCCTTGAACTCATTTTCAGGCACATGAAGGACAAGAAGCTCTAGAGTAGACAGCATGTCTTCACCAAGGGGAAGTTGTGCTTCACTGACCTTATAAATTGACATGTTTTCTAGATCAGGGGAGAGCAGTGGCTAGTGTCTGACAGGGACTAAGATCTCTGACACCATTTCCCATAATAGCCTCATCATAGCCCATTAGGCTGGTGCTGTAGGGGCTGGATGGGCAGACAGTGGATCAAAAACTGGCTGAATGGCTGGGCCTTGAGTGTGATGATGAACACTGTGCAAAGTCTGGTTGGAGACCAGTAGATAATACTACCCTAGGGGGAGACAGAGAGGGCTGCACAGTGAGTCTACTCCAGTTTAACATCTTGTTAGTGATCTGCATGATGGGGCAGAGCCTACTGTCAGCAAACTTGCCAATGGCACACGTGTGGCTGATGGGCCACAGGGGCATGCTGCTATCCAGGACAAGCTTGACAGGCTGAAGAAATGAGGTAACTTCTCAGCAAGGAGAAGTGTGAAGCCCAGCACCTGATGAGGAACAATCACCAGTATGTGCTGGTGGACAGCAGCTTGGGATGATTTCATTATGTGAGCCAGCGATACACACTGGTGGCAAAGAGGTACCAGTATCTTGGTTTTCAGTGAGTTTTGCCAGCAGGCTGAGGGAGATGCTATTCTCTTCTGCTCAGCACTTCTGATGCCACCCCTAAAATACTGTGTTAGTTCTGGACTTCTCAATACAAGGGAGACATGGATATATGGGAGTGAGTTCAGTGAAGGACCATGAAGATGATTAAGGAATAGTAGCATTTCTCCCATGACAGAAGGCTGAGAGAACTGAGACTGTTAAGTCTAGAGAAGAAAAGACTCAGGGGTGGTATTACCAATGTCTATAAATACCTGAAGGGAGTGTGTAAAGAAAAAAGAACCAGGCTCACTTCCTTGGACCTCAGTGATAGGACAAGAGGCAATGGGAACAGACTAAGACAAAGAAGGTCGTGTTTCCTGTGAACATCAGGAAACACTTTTTGCTGTGAGAATGACTGAGTACTTCCATAGATTGCCCTGGGAGTTTGTGGCCTTACCATCCTTAGAAATATTCAGTAGCCATTTGGAAATGGTCCTGGCCAGTGAGCTGTAGGTGGCCCTGCTTGAGCAGTGTGGGTTGAACACCATAACTTCCAGTGGATTCTTGCCACCTCAGCCTCAATTCTGTGATGCCATAGCTGTTTTGTATACCTCTGATACTGAGGCCATTTGAAGCAGTAGGTCATATGAGTTCAGTAATTTGAAAGCTGAATTTTTTTGGAATCAGAGTAATAGTGAATAGTGCATAAAATTACTGTTAATTTACAGGTACTATTAAAAACTTAGGTGAGAAATTATCACTCATGTCCTTTGGTCCAGTCTGCTATTTAGAGCCAGTGTTAAAGTTAGCTTGCTCAGGACTGTCTAGTTGAGATCTGAATATTCTACAGGGATGGCAGTTCCCATGGAGTACAACTTCTGTTAGCATAGCATTCTGTCAGCTGCAGTTGTGCATGTATCTTAAGGATCAGATAGGAACTTGAGTTGGGTAACATAAAAGGAGTTCTGCCCAAATGCATCATCTGCAAACTGCTTTTTGTAAATTGCTAGATTTAACATCTACCTATTTTCTTCATGTAGTTGTGTGTTGATGAAATTAGTATAGTTCTGTATATGTAAATGTAATTACTTAATTTATAAATATTATTGCAATGATAATGTTGGCACTTTGTTTCTCTTTGTTCAGATTCTTGTTATTTGTATCCTAGTTTTTTTTAATCTCAAGTTGTGAGGATCATTGAGTCCAACTCCCTTCTCCTCGCAGGACTACTTAAAACTAAGCTGTAAGACTAAGACTATCATTCAGGTGCTTCTGGAACTCTGTCAGGCTTGATGTCAATGATTGCTTCCCTGGGGAGCCTGAAGAACATTTTCCTAATGTCCCATCTAAACTTTCCTAGTGCAGCTTGACTGCATTTCCTTCTGTCCTATCACTGGTCACCAGAGAGAGGAGATAAGCACCTTCCTCTCCACTGTCCCCTGCTGAGGAAGTTGTAAACTGTGATGAGGTCACCCCTCAGCCTTCTCTTTCCTGAGCTAAACAAGCCACTCATGGTCTTCCAGCACAGGTTTCTGGGAGTCCCAGGGTCTGTCATTGGTGACAGATGTGAAGAAGGCATTAAATATCTCTGCTTTGCATCCCTATTTGTGATGTGACTAACCTCATCAAGCAATGGACTGATGTTATTTCTGATCTTCCATTTGCTGTTAAGATATTTTGAAAAGCCCCTTTTGTGTCCTTCAGAGTACTGGTCAGCTTGAATTCTAATTGAGCTTTGGCTGCATGAGTCTTCTCCCAGCAATGGTAAACAGCATCTCTGTGGTCTTCCTATGTCAACTTATCTTGCTTCCAGTGTCCATGCATTGCATATGTAGTACTTCTGTGCATTCACTTGAAGATAATCTACAGAGAAACAGAAGTTTATTACGTCCTGTTTTCTAAAGGACAACTCCCCCCTCCCCTGCCTCCCCTTATTTCTTTCTATAAAGGTATTTTATGAGGAATTTTGCTGAAATTCTCACCTATGGCTTGACTGTCAAAGCCATCATATAGGAAAGTAAGTATGAACCTCTTCAGGCTGAGAAGGCACAGAATCCTTGGTCTATTACTTTATACTATAAATACTTTGACTACTGAACATGCAAAAGGTGGTCAATCATACCATTTATGAGTGGATTTTTGAATATATTTTGGTTATTGTCTGAAGTGGTAATTAAAGCCTGAACATCCAGAAAGGCTTAGATGGTAAGTCTCAATCTATTACACAGGTTTTAATATGGGGAATAAATTAACTGTGTTCTGCTTCATGAAAGTGATCAGTGATCATTGGTAGAATTGTCTACTTACCACAACAGTTCAAAAACAATTTCTGGAATATTAGAATTTAGTAGAAGAAAATAATAGAAATGTGTATTTTTCTATTTTCTATTTATTTATTTTCCAGTTCTGTGTGTTTTACATATAAGGTAGGATTGGAAATGTTGAAGTAAAAATTGTTTGGGATGCTTCATGTTTTTTCCTTTGGTTTGACTTTAGTCTAAAGTATCTGGATGTTCTGAACAAAAAGGTTTGGGACATAAGTCATCCTGAGGGTTATTCCTGATTATATCATTGCTTAGATATTATTCATTGTAAGCAATGATTGTTGATTGTTTTTAAGGAGTAAAGCTAACCTGTCTGCATTACATCTTAGAAATGCAAAAACCGAAGTCAGTTTTCTGCGGTTGTATTTCTAATACTGGGTTGTTGCTAAAGGTATATTTAGTGGATTGACTCTCTTAAAAGCAAACTTTGCCTCAGTAACAGATACAGCTGTTTGTGTGAGAATGCCAGCAACATGGCACCAATTTGATTTTTCAACTTCAGGGACTCATTGATCTCACAAGGTCCTGGGTATAGGAGGTGTGTTTTCTTTGAATGGCTAGATTTTTTTTTCTGACTTTTCATGCAACATAGTTCTATTTTAAAAAATGTTCTGTTAATGTGGTTTTTTTAACAGGAGAAAGAAACTGGAAACTAAAGTGAAAAAACTTGAAGGTAACTTTCTACATTGAGTAGGACAACAGTACAGTAAGATAATCTCTTTTTTCCTTTTCTGTCCAGAGGAATTGTGACTTTAAATTTGATGCCCAAGGAACAAGGCAGGCCAGTACTATGTGGGGTGCTTAGTCTCTGATTTATATCAGCCCTCCTCCAGAATATTTTCTGCTGAGTGTCTTAGGCATGACTCAGATGAAGTTGGAAGGGAACTTCTAGTCATGAAAACTTCAAAGGATGGAGTGTTACCAGCATCTGTAGGCAACTTGGTTCATTAACATGTTGGAAACTCCCATGTTTCAGTTTACACCTAATGTCTGCCATACAGCAGTCTCGTTCCATCTTCTTGATTGAACAATCTCATTAACAGTCTCATTCCATCTTCTTGATACCTCTTTGTACAGGAAAGCTGTTCTTGTATTCTTTCTATGATTTGTTATGTTTTCCCCTCTGGCTGATTAAGTCTAGTTCAATAAGACTGTTTTCACAGGCCATGTGCTCCAGTGTTCTAATAATCCTGGCAGGATTGTTCATGTTTATGTTCATATTAAAGTATTTGGTGTTCCAAAACACACAAATATATGTGTGTTTTCTGACTTTTAAATGGTCTGGCACTTGTATTTTAGTTGGTTAGTTAGTTAGTTTGTTTGCTTTTTTTTACGTGGAGAAAAAGCATTGGCTTCATGGCCCTGTGTTTTTCTTGTTTGTGAGGATGGATGTATGTAAGACTTTTTGAGACTTCACTTGCTGTGTCATCAATTGGCAAGGCAGATATTTGCATTCATATCATGCATATTTTAGCTGTGCTTACCATAGTTCAAAATACAGTGAACTGAGTGACATATCTTAGTGTTAGAAACCCCCTGAATCTTACTGTAAAGTGCAGGTACAAGGTGTTTATTTTGGTGAGAATTTTGGAGTTCCATTGCAGGACAGCCAGGCTTTTTACACACTTGCCTCCAAAATCTCAAATTCTGGCAGAACTAGAACAAAATACTGAGAGACAGTATGTGTTAGGTCCAATTTCAGTGACTATTTTATCTCTTTTGGTTTTTTCTATGTTCATTAAATATCTCAAACATTGTATCTTTTGGCAGTATGAAATTTTGCCATTATTGGTTTTTTTGTTAGCTTACCACTCAAGGTTCCTTTTTAAAACCTTTTATTTTAATAGGCTCTCTTCTGATTTGATCAGCAGGAAGATTCCATTTCTTTTCTTTCCTATCCATATATAAGTAATCAAACTGAACTCTCAGGAGTTCTCTCTGCTGACTCTGTCACCTAAGAATTTTCCTAGGAACCTTGCGTTCAGTTCTCACCTACCCTATACCCTCTATTTCCACCCATCTGCACTCTTGCCTGGTGTCTGTTAGACATTAAGAGATAAGGTCCTCTTCTCTATTAGTTTTGAGTGCTTTATGTATCTTTCTAATGCAGCTGGCTGTGGTGTGTTCATCTTTGAACCAGAGCTCTTATTTAAATAAGAGAGTAAAACTGTAAAAAACCCTTGCAACTCAATTTTATCTCCTTTTTTCAACAATATACTTGATGTATATTTATTGTTCTACAGTACAATATCATTACAATATGACCCACTCTTCATTCTTGCATATAATTAAGAAAACTAATAAATGTATTGCTGTGGTTCAAAACAGTAATTATACAGTAGAAGGCAACATACTTTTATGCATGAGATATTGTCCGAATGAACCAAAATATAACTTCAGTAGATCTGTATTTCACACTATCTGTTTTTTTCTGGTGACTTTATTTGCAAACTAGGGAACTACGATACCAGCACCACTTAAATTAGTGGCCTCTTTACAGTGTAGTTTTTAAATTGAATTTTGGTTCTCTTTTTTGAAGAGGCTGCAACAAAACATACACAGGACTTCAGACAACTAAAAACTGAAAAGAAAAGGCTTGAAAAGGAGCTGAAAAAAGTACAAGTAAGGCTTTCCTTGTCTTTGTGTGAAACTTCTTTTAGTATTTTTGGGGGAAAGAAAGAAGCTATTAGTGTAATAGGTGCTGAAATAGTAAAATTACAGTTTTGGGGGAATATTGAGTATTAAACATTAGCAATTCACTGTAAGAGAGAAATTTTCCAACTTCAGAAATGTTGATATAGATTTCATGCTCTTTAGGAACTGATGTTCTAAGAAATATGTATGGCATAAAAATTCTGTACTTCTTCATTTTAACAGGGAAAACTTGATGGTGTAATTAAAGAGAAGTGCAGAAAATGTAAGTGCTTATGTTTGAATGCCTTTGAATTTGTATGTGGTATTGTTCCATTTGAATATTTTCTTTCCACCTCTCCTCTTTTTAATAGTTAAACATGCAGAAACTCAGAGTTCAAGTGAAGATCTTGCAACGTATATAGACAAAGGTAAGACTTTTTGCAAGTCCATTCTCTGTGTGGAACCAATTGTTACGAATTTATCGCAGCTCTTCTGGAGCTGCAATTTTGGAAATGGGATACTGCTAAAGTGCTATAAGAGCAGATGTGGTTGATACAAGTAGGTTACACTGATGAAGGACCAATCCAATAGATTACTATTTTCAGTTTTTCAGCAAGGAAAACTCTTGATTCATAAAAATGACTAGTCTACCCTGTGCATATGTGAAGTCAGCTGATGTGCAATTATAAAACAAAATGCAAACACTGAAAAAAAACACTAACAATCCCTCTGAAGCTTACTGAAATCATAAAGCACCAAATAGGAGAGTAATACGGTAAAATTTCTATGTGAGACTTGGAAAATCAAGTGGAAATACAGGAGGTATAGTTGTATTTTATCTTATTGACTTTGTTTTAGTGATCTAAAATACATGCTACAAATTTCCTGAATCTAACTCTAATGGAGCAAACTCCTTGAAAACTTCCTCTAAAGTACTGAGGCCAAACTTTAGGCAAATTTATTTTTTGTATTTTTTGCTTTTGAACTGTTTAGATATGCTGAAGGCTGTTTTGAGGCAAAAGAACTTCACTGTTCTATTTCTTGCTTTGCAAAATAGGTTTGTTGCAGAAATTAAATGTTTTTTAAAAAGCCACACCTTGTCAGTTTGTGTGTGTCTTGGCATATTTTTTACTTTTGGATTGTACTGAATTGGTACCAAATTTCATCCTTTGATTTTTAATTAATGGCAAAATAGGAAAATTAATATCTGAACATTAATTTGAGCTTCAAATAGCAGCAAGGATTTCTTAATAATGAGTAAATGGTAGTGTTGTTATTAGCTGTTTAGCAAAATTTGGTAGGTTTGCCTTGTATATGCTGACTGTTTTTTAATATGTCTCTTCATAAAATAATAGCAGTTTGCTATGGCCTTTGACTTACAGAATTTGCACAAAAACAGTCTCAGTTCCTGATTGTTGGATTTATGATACTTTTGGCATAAGTATATAAGGTGCTTCTGTATCTTACTGCAGTTTTGAGTTTTTCTTCCCTCTCCACTTCTCTTCTGTCTCTGAAACTAGGTTGTTTGACATCACCTAGCAATAGTGCTGTTAGAACTGTAGACAGTCTCCTAGTGTTGTGGCCTGATAATTAGTTCAGATACATGGTGCTATTACATGATAAAACTAAGATTAATTATTACTGAGTGAGCAGAAGCGTGATACGCATCTTCGTAGAAGATTTTCTCCCAGGTTCATGTAATTTGATTTGTTTTACAGAGCTGTTTAATTTCGCTAATGCTACATTTGAATCTGTTTTACCTTTTACTTTGGGGGCTGTTATAACTTTTTGCAGTACTCCCTATGAAAAGGAAAAGGTAAAGCATTCTCCAGCTGTTACTGTACTGGCCATATCCCCATAGCAGGCTAAAGGATCTATTCCCTAAATGGCATCTAGCATTTCTCTTTCACTGAAGCTTGTGCCTTGTTTTAATTTTTGTAGGTATTTTGTATTTAGTTGTAGGCATGTCTGTGTTCTGAGTAAAATAAACACAAATTCTTAGTTCAATTCTATCAATTCATTTAAAATAATAGATTTTTTATTTATTTATTTTAACAGGAAGAGCGATGTTCTTATTAGAACAACTCCGGATGTGCATTGACAGTGCAAAAGGAAAAAGAGAGAATGAGAAAAATGATCCTGTGTTAGGTACAATGGCATGCAAAGTCTTGAAATTTTCTTGATACTCTCTCCTTTTCTGACCAAAAGGCAATGTTGGTATTTTCTTTCAGCTTCTATTTGGGATAAGGAATGATCCAACAAAAGAAGACTAACTGTTACAGAGAATAGGTTCCAGTTGGGTAGTAACTGCGTAACACTCTTTTGAAAGACTTAAATACTTTCCTTGGTCTTTGTCTGGTCAATTACATGTGTGATTAGAATCTGAATTATCTGAAAATAATACAAATATTAATTTGAATGGGTAAGTACACTTGAACTGTCTTCTCTTAAAAAGCTGTTGTAATTTCCTGTTGCAATCAAGAAATCAAATTCTTTTACTGTTTGTAAGTAGTCAAAACTCATCTCATGGTTAAAACATTATTATTATATTGTTATCAAATCTGTAGTATATAATGTGAATGAAGGTGCATATGGGCTCTTTTAGTCTGAAACAAATACGTGGTAACATAGATGAATTATAAGGTTTAAGAAGCTGTTACCTCCATTTTCTTCTTTGTAATGTGATATTCAGATAATGATAAAAAATAATCTGAGTAGTTATCCACATGCATATTCACAGCAAACTTTAACTGCTTTAACTTTACATAGCAGATATTTTCTTTCTGCACTCAAGAGTAATAGATGCCTTGAAACTGCATTAATTTCTGTGTTGCATCTCTGGAATGTTTTTATTAAGCTTTATTAGTTTTTTCAGTGTCTCTACGACTTTGAGTTTTCTGTAACTAAAGGTGTAGAGATACTGCCTGGGATAGGTACCCAGCAGCATTAAGAGCTTTGAAGATAAACTTTTCAAAGACCCTGTTAAGTCTGAAAATGTGCTACTAGTGTAGATCCCAATGAATCTGCCTTCAGATGTATTCCAATGGAATCCGCTTAAGAGGTGCCGAAATATAAGGACCAGCTCATAAACCTGGTAGTCACCCTTACTTCCATGAGTTTAATGCAGCAAACATATGGCTTCAGCTCTAAAACTGAGCTAGGCACTTGTGCCCTGCAATTCTGAATTTAATGTCTTGATCAAGGATCAATCAAGTGACAAGAACAAGCACAAGAAACTGAAGAGTTTAAAATATATATGATTTTAGGGGTATCAGGTTCCACAGTAATCCCTTTGCCATCCACCAAAAGAGGAACTTTAGATTTCAGAAACTGTGTTCCATCTTTCCTATTCATATCTTCTCAAGGAAACGACAGTACTTTCATAGAAGGAAGCAATTATCTCTGTCTCTTCTAACCAGTCCTTCTTTCTTCCCATTTCAGTATGGAGAAAATTCTAAGCTTAGACCATGCTTTTGTTGGAATGGCTAGATTTCATAGAAATAAGTCTTTTGTCCTGTTACTGGTTTGTTTTTTTCCCTCATCAAGCCTAGAACAGCTATATGGTTATTCATCCTCTTATGAAACTGGCCTTTACCTTGAATTCATAATAACAAAGTGCTTATGTTTACAGGTGCAATCTTCTAGGAAAAAAAGGATCTTAATGAGTTTGCCCATATTATAATAGTTTCAACCTAGAGAGCGGATCAGCTTGATGGTAGTATCTTTTCCAGAGAATGTCAGTTCATCTGCTGCCTGGATCTAGCCTTTCAGAAGTGTATTTCTTCTAACAGATTTCTTAGTATATTCAAATGTGCTGCGCAATACCCAAAGCTTTGCATTATGGATCAGCGTCTTACCTGTTCTGCTAAGGTTGATACTACTTTGAATGGTTTTCTTGAAGAATATGTTCATATATGAAAATTGGAAGACTCATGAGGCTTTCCAAATGTGCTGTTGTGAAAGCCTCATAAGATAATGGAGGTTTGCCAAACTTAATTTAAAAGCATTTGGTAGTACTGTTACAAATCTACCAGTAATAAAGTTGACAATACCTGCATCTGACCATCAGTCCAGTAACCTTGGGCCATAATCTAAGGTTATTATTAACATTGATAGTATTTTAGTCTTTGGAAAACTTTATCTCATATAGTTGGGACATAAAATCACCTACATTGTGAATAAACATTTAATGAAGCATTTGAAGAATCTTGCAGCTGGGTGCTGAATATTTTGCTAAGTTGGGTTCTCTAACATGCTCTGTTCATATGCAATGGTAAGATGAATTGAAGAAAAGTAAAGACCCTGTCTGGGAGGAGCCAAGCTTCTTCAAAAGGTGTTCTGTAACTGGGTTCTGAGCTAAATTTGGCTTACTACGGAGCTATACCCATCTTATCTGCTCATCTTTTTGTTTGGGGATACAGGATAGGGGAGAAGCTGCATGTAGATCTTAAATGCAGAGATGGAAAGGAGTGCACTTGAGTTGTCTGCTTTAATATCAGATTTGCTGTCTCAGAAAACAGAATATTGCCTGTAGCTTCAAAGAATATTTAGTGTATGAAGCATCCTGAAATTCACATAATTGGATACAGGTTGAAACATTCTGCCTCATTTTCAGGGCATTAAAAATTTCAGTGGAGGAATTTTTTTCTCAGAGAAACACTACTGTTCTTGAGAAGTGTGCAGTTGCTTCTTCCAGGCATCTGTAATCACTGTGCTGATGAGGTTTTGCTGTAAATCAGATGAGATTCTATGGCTAGATTATTTATTTTTATAAAATACCACATCTTAATCTGGTCCTTCTTGAGACGAAAAAACCACAAGACTTGTTTCAAAAAGTTGCTTTGTTGCTTGGAGTGAGTAGAGGACAACTTGCAACAGAGAATTGCCTTGCAATGTACCCAATCAAGAGTAAAGTTTTGAGTTGTAAAATTCAGTTTGTTTAGTACCAAGGCAATTAATTTTAGCATTGGATCACTTATGTAATCTCTGCTTCTTTCTCCACTTTGCATGAAGAAGATATTTCAAGTAGTACATGATAGATTTTGATGGTATTTTCAAATCAGAGTAATCTTAATGTCTCAGAAGTGAGAGAAGGCAGCAGTGTAAGGGTTCAAAGCTACATGAACTAGATTCCAGGTTATAGATTTCAGGAGAAAACTTTATCATTTCATTGAGTCACATAACAAACAAGAGTGTGATTCCCTGGATAGAGTAAAATTTGTCTGTGAAATATGATCTTTGTGAGGATCCTTCCAATGAGATGGGCTCAATATTAATAAGGCTTTTCCTGGACCTGAGGTTCAGACCAAGGTGCCAAAGAGTTGACAATTCGAATGAAGAAACTTATGTTGAATCTTTAAAAATTGCTATGAAAACCCTTCCTACAGTTAAGTGGGTAACTATAAGAAAGGTATCTCATTGCCAAAGAAATGCAGTTATCAGTGACTGGGTTGGAAAAGGATGAGTAGAGAAGTTTGGAGAATTTCTTAGTTATTCAGAAATTATGTCTTTGATCCATTGTTCAGGGGAAACATTTAAATTAATTGTACGTATCAATATTCTTGGACTTGATGTAAGTGCATGACTGATTTTGAGAGTATAGATAGGATGTAAAGTTCCTAATAAGTCAGTACTATTGTGTAGTTCACTGTGAAAAGTAAACTTCCTAATTTTCTAAATGGAGTCTGTATAGGGGCAAAATCTGTAACTGTGTTGCTGCCTGCTTCAGTGCAGGGTAAATTCTGAGCTTTGAAATGGTTGGCACAAAACAACATGAAAAAAATCTAAGAGACAACCAACTTCTGAATTTTCCTTATTTTCTTTGTTTCTATTTGTCAAAGAGCTCCTTTTGCCTTGGATTGGAACTCAAATTGTAAAAAGAATGTAGGTTTCTCCTGAGAAAATTTAGAACATCCTGGAAGCTCTATGTGACTGTGGCTTGTAAATGGTTTTATAAAACAATGTATTGTTGTAATACTTATAAAACGTAAAGGGAATGGCAGAGCTTTCTTATCTTTGGTGAAAATGATGTGCTAGGGTCCTTCAGGTTGATCAATTTCTCCCTCCTCCTGGTGTCCAGTGCAGTAATTGAGATCTTTTCATGGAGTTGTTACATGAAGTGACTTGAGATGGATCTTTGAAATAGGGTTATTGATCAATTTTTCTGATTTACTCCTTTAGTGGTGCTGATGTATCAGAATGTGCTTAAATGTTTTTGATTGCTGAGGAGGCTATTTTGACCTATCAAGTTTAATTAATGTTTTTGAGTATGATACTACCATTGATGTTGCTTTGGAAATATCTGTGCAAGTTCTAGTAGTGGATTAACACAGATAGCAGTAATGAAGCACACAATTTTATTTTTTTTTCCCCCTAACAGAATGCAAGTTGTGCCAGTTAAATTAGTACATCCTATACTCAAAACCATTTTATGCATGTGCTGTTATTTCTACTGTGGGATGGTGTGACTTGCCTTTGAGGCAGGGCAATCAGATTTGTTGCTGAAGGATCCCTTGGGGTGGATTAAAGTAGAAAACCACTAAATAATTGGTATAACAACAAATTTTATTAGAACTGCTTTGAAGCTATACATGGAAAACACTGTAATGGATTGGAAAGGAGTATATAGCTATTCTGAAGTGTGTGATCACCCTAAGGAGGAAAACTGTAAAGAAAAAAGAGGAGAAAAGACAAAGATAACCACCACCTGTGGCTACAATGATGTGTGGGTGATTGTGGTCTGTGGTTGTGATATGCAGTAGGAGTCTGTCAGAGGTGGAGGCCTGCATAAGCATCAAAATTTGGGGTTTTTATAACCCTCATCTTTCCAGTAAACACCCCAATACCTCCTCCAGGAGGAGTTCCAGACATGTACAGTCTTCTTTCTTGAAGATCATGGAAATCCGGCAGTGCCAAGCAGGGGTGTGAGAGTGTGTGTTCAGGGGTTGGACAAAGTTTCTAAACAAAGGTTCTGAGTAAACTTTCAGAGTTTTGCAGCTTATGATGAGTGAAACTGTCATAAAAAAACCCCTTACCCTGCCTGTGCAGTTAAATTGTTTAACAGCGGTTTCTCTTAAATCTAAACTAGCTTTTTTAAGGCAAAATTTAGTCACAAAATTTAAGTGGGTCACTGCAGATGGTGTACTCATGTGTATGCAGAATAGGCTTGATCTCTTGCTTTAATACCGCTGATTTGGTGTCTAGTAGTGTTTGTGAATACTATAAACAAGATCGCACATACAATGTCATATAAGAATTGCAAATACTACAGAGTAGATTTTAGCTCCATATGACACACTGGGGTTTGGGAATTGTTGATTTTTACTGTCTTGTTGGAGGTAAAACTTTTATTTCATAAAATCATAGAATTTAAATTTCAGGAAACTGGGCCATCTTTTCCCTTTTTGAAATATTTAGCATAATTATAATAAATTTAAATTATTTGTCTTTAGACTTTCCTAGATGAATGTGTTTTGTCTGCATAATAAATGAGTTACTGTGTAATAGTAAAAACTGCAATTTGAAAAGTAACAAAACAAAAGTATTGCAAAGAATCACACAGAGCATTTGGACATGCTTTCTTCTTGTTAGAATAAATGTAAAACTGTATAGTTGACATCTTGGAAGGGTTGTCAACTGCTCAGTATCGTTATCTTAGTTGTTCCAACAACTTTGTGCATAGGATACGTTGTGGTGCCTTTTTTAATTAAGGCTTCAGAACTGACTAAATAATACCATTAAAGCAAAATCTTGTGTGATTAGATTCAATATTTAAATTTAAAGAACAAACAATTCAAAAGCATATGCATATTAAATCATAAACTAGAAATGCAGCTAAGAGCTTCCTTGTTGTATTTATGGCAGGGTATAATTGTAACTTGCTTGGAAGCACAGCTGCTGGTTCAAACCTGCAGGTTGCTTTAAGCTGAGAATTACAGCCTGGGTGGGGAATGTCTGTGCACAGTTGTTCTGCTTTTTATGACTGTGAGTTACTGGGCAAAGACTGAGACAAAGCATATGGACCTTCAGTCCTACCATGAATGACCCTTCCTGATGAGAAAAATTGGGAATGTTTTAATGATCCAAGTCAGGGAGTTTGGAGAAAAGCTCTTTGCACACGCTTTTTTCATTAAAAAATAAGGAAAGCATTTCTGAAAGTGACCAAGATCTTCTACAGAAATGTCACTTGAAAATATGGTATTACATTTTTATTACTATTATATATTATCTCTGTAAACAAAAATGGGAGGGCAAAAATTCTTAATGATATTTTTCTGTCTTAGACACCATACAAATCCACCAAAAGATCAGGAAGAGTGATGGCAAAACACTACCTTGGTGTTCTTCAGGGGAAAGTGCTGTAAAGCAAAATTCTGTAACAGCGATGATAATTCAAACAAGTACTGAGCCTTTTGGAGATGATTGTGCTGTGAACAGGACTACTGAAGAACAACTTCACAGTGATGAGGATAAAAATGTAGATGTGATAATACAGACAGGCAGGGAGCACAGCACTTCAGGCTTCTCCAGTCAGGAGCAGAGAGACCCAGGTGGAAATGTGATGGATATATTGAATTGGGCCAGACCTCTTCCTGCTCTACTTTCTCCAGTACAGCTTTCACCACTTACTACACAGGTGAGTTTCAGGATGCGTCTGACTTGGCACTTAACTTGGTCTTAAAATTACTAAAGATACTAAAGAAATAATAATGTTTTGTTTGTTTGGTTGTTGTTTTTTTTTTGTTTGTTTGTTTGTATCAGTATTACTTACTCATGCACTGAAAAGGTCTCTGTGTGCTTAGATCTGTATGGATACTTCTTTAACCTTGTGGCATATGGTTATGTGTGGAAGGGAGGATGCTGGGGAGAATCAGAAGAGTAAAAGTGAGGAAGCAGGATGCTGGGGAGAATCAGAAGAGTAAAAGTGAGGAAATGTGTGGGTTGAGATAAAGACAGTTTAATAGGAAAAGCTGCGCATGCAAGCAAAGCAGAACAAGCAATTCATTCACTCTTTCACATGAGCAGGCAGGTCAACAGGATTCCATCATGCATAATGGTGACTTGGGAAGATAAATATCATCAGACCAAATGTCCACCCTTCCTTCTTTCCCTCTCTTTATATGCTCAGCATGATGCCATAATGGTATGGGATGTCTCTTTGGTCTGTTGGAGTCAGCTGTCCAAGCTGTGTCTCCTCCCAACTTCCCATGCATCCCCCTAGTGCTCTCACCAGTGTGCCAGTAGGAGAAGCAGAAAAGCCCTTGATGCTGTGCAAGCACCACTCAGCAATAATGAAAACATTTCTATATTATTAACACCATTTTCAGCACAAATCCAAAACATACCCCCTTTTCTGTGAAGAAAACTAACTATCCTAGCCAAAACCAGTATACAGTCACCTATGTCTCAACTTGCTATCATAATTTCCTAGTGGTGCAGACCTTAAGTCCCAATTTGTGTTCAATATAAGCTTGACTTTCATAGCAAAATTCCAGAGCTTGAAAGTTAGATTCTGCTCAAATGCTCTTTTCCGGTAATTTTAGAATGCAAGTTGGTAGATAAAGAAGTCTCCTATTTTTACAGAGGTACTTTCATTCACTATGAAGATCAATGGTGGAGAGGGTTGTAATTTTGTTGACCAGCCTTAATCTCTCAAAACCATTGCATGTCAGGGCCTTAAGTGTACTTGTTTAGAAAAGTAGGTCCTAAAATTGATACTAGGGTTCAGATTATTAACTTTGCTTTTTTTGATTGAAGGATATGTTCTTGGGAGAAGTCACAGGTTCCAGTGATGAAGAAGATGATTGCAGTACTTCTGCACTGGAGGATATTTTACAAGAAGACCAAGTTCAGCCTCTGAGTTGTAATGTAATCAGCCCTGGTGATGAGTGTAACAGACAGTGCAAATCATGTGAGCATGGTTTTGATGCAGAAATCTCACTTAATCTGAGTTGGAATGAAAAGAATATTCATATCAGTCCTAAAATGTCAAGGAAGGAGAGAGATGCTGAAAGAAAGCAAGCTGAAGGTGCTACTCTAATGACAAACATGGTAACTAACAAATATTGTTTGGAGGAGAATTCTGGGGATGTGGAAACTGAGAACAGAAAACTAACTGGAGCAACAGCACACAAATCGGGAGACATGGAAGAACAGAAAGGAGATGGTGAGGACATGAACAGTGAAGAGGGAGATTCTTCAGTAGATTTTGTGTTACAAAGTTTCAAGTCTCAGAATCAGATAGAAAAATGTAGTGTGGTAGAGCAAACAGAGGAGAATGTAACCTTAATTAGAGCTGTTGATAATGAGGGTACACATGAAAAATGTGGTGAATTAGTAAATGTAGAGAGAGATAAATTAGTAGCACAGAGAGAAGCTTCCAGAGAAGCATCTGTTCTGCGGAGTGTTTCTCATTTCCTATCTAAGCAATGCATTGTGCTTCAAAGAGAAGATGCTGAGGAAAAATCTGATGAGTTGATAGAAAATGAAGTGGTTGAAAATAAATCAAAAAATGCAGTCAAATTAACTAATATGACTGGAGCTATTGAGATCTCTGCACACTCTCAGTGCTCTGAAATAAAATATGACAGTGAAGAGATTCTGGAGAAACAACATATGCACACAAAAGACAAAGTGAACAGAGAATGTGAACCAGAGACTGTTCAAGTCTCTAGGCATTATTTACCTGTATCTGCTACTGAAGGAATCAGAACTTTGTCAGTCTTTCCAAATGATGAACACCTCAAAATTGAAGACATGAATATAACCAGAGCTCCAACTCCTGAACTACCTATGAAATTTAACAGAAGAAGTGTTCTAGAAATAGCTGAATTGTCAGAGCTACTCCATAGTGCAGAAAATGTAAAACTAGTAGATATAAAGGAGGTGGTAGGTTTACAAAGCAAACCACATCACGAGGAAGATGGTAGTAATTTATCTCAAAGGAAGTCAAACTTAGAAAATATACTTTCACTATCAAAGACAGCATGCATTATTGGTGCAGAAAGCAGTGTAGCTAAGTGTGGATCTTCTGCATTAGATTTTACAGAAGTGAAAGGTGAAATAAAACAATCTGAAAACTTATGTAAGACATTAGAATGTGGGCAGTCCAAATCTCAAAACTTTAGACTGTTTGAATCTCTAGAGACTGAAGTCAGAGTTAATCCAGAAGATTGTGGAGGGGAAATCAGTGAGTTGTTAGCAAGAGGGGATACAATTGAATCTATCTTAAGAGAAAGTAATCCCATTTCTCAGGAACAGTGTGCAAAACCTCTGACTCAGCTCTTGATAACTGAAGATTTTAAATGTGATGAAATAAAAGGGAAATTAAATAAACAAAGCAAGGAATTGGTGACTGAGACTTGCTTCAGTTCACTGAAGCAGGAAAAGAATGTTTTGAAGAAAAATGATATTTTGGAGATCATTTGCCATCCTACTTCAGAAATGGAATATAGAAGTGGCTTGGCTTTTTCTACTCAAAAGGACTTGGAGAAATGCTGTACAAATAATGAGGAAACCAATTCTCCTGTGCAAGTGGGAATTGGCTTGGAATCCACAAGATCTCCGGATCTAAATTTCAGTCTTCAGAAAGTTGTTAGTTTCCTTGAAACTAACTTAGCAGGAAAGGCTGCTTTTTCCTGTACTTGGGAAAACAAGGGACAAGATTCCATTATGAGTAGTATATTTAACTGTTCTTCAGATAACTTAGAAGAGGGTGCTGAGATTCTGTCTACTGAACAAGTCAACATGGGCAAAGAGCCAGGTTGCCCTGAGAGAGAATATGTACACAAAAATGAAGAGAAAACTTCAGATAAGGAGCAGTCAGTAGATAAAGAACCTCAAGCATCTGTTAAATCTCAGATCATATATGCAAACACTTATAAGAAGAATGCTTTTCTCCAAAAGTTTGATTGTCAAGAATCGGGATGCAGGACTTCTATGTGGAAGGTTAGAACAGGTCCTTCTAGAATTTATTCACTAACAGGTGGGAGAGAAAGTAAAGAACTGAATAGTTTTGTGGGTTCTGGGAAGAATGCCATAATAAATTGTAAAAGTGATTTTGATATGCCAGAGCAGAGCAATGACTCTGAAGAAAAGGACTATTCTATACAAAAAGTTAAGTACATGAAGTGTTCTGAATGTGTTCCAATGTTTAGAAACAAACTGAGAGCTTCCAGCAGAATTGCATTGGGTGCTCTGGAAACCGGTGCAATTGTTGATGCTGATTACCAAGTATGTGAACTTCATTCAATGATGCACCCAGGAAGTACTTTCACAGTTAGTCACCTAAAAGCAGACACTGTCGTGGGTATGAATCCACAGTGTGAACCAAATAACTCTGGAGATACTGCAAATGAGTGGTCAAGTGTGACTGGGGAGAGTTGTCCTGAAGACTCAGCCTCTTGGAAAACGGAATGTATATTAGTAACCTCTCAAAATACTGAGAGTGCTAATGAACTCATGCAGTCTAACATAGCTGGATGCATCAGTCACAATGAGGAAAGTCTATTAAAATCTGGAACATCAAAAGAAAGCCTTGTGACGCCAAATGCTTCAAAAAATAGGTTGCCACTATGCAAGATGTTAAGCAGATTCTCAGAAAATTGCAGGCTGACTGTAAAAACCAGTAAATTAAATGCAAGAATGCTAGCACTTGGCAATTTCTTAGAAGAAAATGATTTTGCTAAACTTCAGTCAAATGGGAAACAAGGTTTATTACACAGTGTTGATATGGGGGTCTCAGTGTTTGAAGAATATAATAATAATAATCAAACTGCTTACAATACAGGAGAAAGCAGCACTGATGTTATCATAGATAGTGGTACAAAAAAAATTTTACTCAATTATCTTCCAAGTCCAGCCCTCTCTGATGTAAGGTGCAGTTGTCAAACAGTTGGTCAGCTTTCTGAACCACAAAAGACAGTATTAGAGAAGTTACATATGGTGGAATCAGAGTCTTCTGCTCTCAAGAAGAGCAATAAGTGGAAGTGTAAAGAGCAAGAACCATCTGAAATGTTGACTGTTTCTGCCAAAACAACTGCCCAAGTAATGCATACCAAGCTATCAAAGAAACTGTTTCAAGGTAAAAGAAAAACAAAGACTCTTAAAGTTACCCAGCCAGTTCTTGCAAATGCTAATACTTCTGTGGCAAAAAAATGCTCATCTGAGATGATAAATAAAATCAGGGAAGAGATAGGTCCTCCTCTGCCCCCCTTGCTACTGCCTCTGATTGCTACTCCTCCAAAAACTGCCTGTACTGTGTCCCCGGTAATGTCTTCTACAGGTCAATTCTCTCTGCTTTCCCCTCTTGATGATCTAATATCCCCACTATGCAAAACTCCTGTTCTTCCTCTCATGTCCCCATTAACAGATACTCCAGCAGTAAAATCTGCTATTTTATTTTCTCCTCCCTCACCCTCAGAAATGGCAGTAGGTAGAAGGATTCGCTCCTCACCTTTGAAATTTTGTACTTCCATTCCAAAGCATGCACTTCCCGTTCCAGGAAGATTTCCTCTCTTTGCAGCAGTTAGTGCTGGTCCAGGTGCCCTTCAGGAGAACTCTGTGAAAATATTGGACACTATGTATCCAGAGCTGTCTGCAAGGGCAAGGACACTAAACATTCTGAAAGGCAATATTCAGCTTAACCGATGTACTTTTTCAGACAGCCAAAGTTTTCCAGGACCTGTGCCTCAAGTAGGTGGATTCAAAGCAATTGCATCTACATCAACTGCTTTTGTTAAAGCTGGGAGCAATTTGAAATCTGATAGTGGCAAAGATGAAGACAAAGATGTGCAAAATCAGCAATTCTTTTCAAATCATCTTGGAAAAAGGACGCTACTGCAGGTATCTATGCCAAGAAGTGCCAAAAGACTGAGGCTGGAGAGTGAACCACCAAGGATGGAGCCTAGTGATGTTACTGCTGTCAGAAATACTAAAAATACCATCTCTGAAATGCAGGAGGCTTTCCATGGTATAAGCTATGAAATCAGTGATTCATCACAGTGTTCCAATTTAGAAGAATCACTACCAGTAAAGAAGGATTCTGAGTGCCAGAAAGTTTCTTTGGCATTAAAGAAAGTTGCTGAATCCTGTTTTGACTTGTTACCAGTTATCAAAGGTCATGTGTATGTTGGTAATATCTCAAAGATTCCAGTAATGAGAGATGAAGAGAGAGAAGTTGTCTATGAATTTGGTATAAAAAACAAGGTAAGTAGCATAATTTTAAATTTTGTTGTTTAATAATCACTTCTGTGTAGATGGAAAGAGTCTAAGTTTGTAGTATTTGAATTCTCAATTGTTGTGGCAATGTCCTGTGCCAAAGTGTAGTCTTGAAAGGTTATTAGAAATCTAAATTTTTATAACATAAGAAAATACAGAACTGCACAAGAAATTACTTTTCAGTGGTGTCCAAGATGCAAAACTGCAGTTATAAATACATATGCTTTTCTGATGTATGCATAAACCACTTTATTTTTGCAGCATTTTTTGAAGTGGACAGTATTAACAGTTGTAGGAGTTTTTCCAAAATTACTCTAATTTTTTAATTAAAAAAATAAACTTTAATCTATATACTGGTATATAATTTAGTTCTATGTTTACCTTTACTATTCTACATCAGGTTATCAAATTTAATTTTATTGGAAAATTCTTCCCTTATTTCTCAGAACTTCCTTAGCATCAGTGCTGAAAAATTTTGCTTCAGTTGCCATCTTTCTCATAGATAATTTGTAGTTTACAGCAGAGCAATTCACTGACTAGTACATGGCAGCATTTTGTCCTGTTACAGTCCTGGTACGTAATTAAGTTCTCCTTAGAAGTTGCTACCAAGATCTCAGACCTCTTTGTTAGGAGTTGTCAAGTCTGTTAAGTTCATAGAAGCAAGGCTTGTAGCTTTATGTTTTCAGGTCCAGCCAGTAGCAAGCCAGAGTACACACTCCTAGTAGAGAGACATGCACACAGTACACACCTACTCTTATTCCCTTGTCTGGTTAGTCAGGTTGAAATCCTGGTAGAGGAAAATACATTCGTATATATACAGATAATATGGATTCCCCCAGCAGCTAACATTAGGCACTCAGTATATTCAGTAGGTGACTGATATTCTTCTAACTTCTCATGTACTGACAAACTTAGAGACACAGAAGTATACACACATTCCTCCAGCAGCTGGTCTGGACTTGTGTCTGGGCCTCAGACTTGTGGTCTTTCAGGTGGCTGGCTTAGATCTTCTGGTTCCTCCCAAAGTTAACACTCAGAATCCCTGTGGTTCACAGATGCCCAGTCTGAACTGTGTACTCTCCAGCACCTGGCTCCTAAACCTCTCATTCTACTCCCCACTTTGAGGTCTCCCTCTAAGCATCCCCTAATAAGTCATGCACGCTCTGCACAAACTCAATGTTCTTTTTCCTTGCATCTCATATTAAGTCCCATGTTACTATAGGCAGCAACATCTCCTCCCCGTCTCCTGCAGTGTGTACAGTGATCTGGAGAAAGACTGCTGTTAGCTTACCTAGTAAATCTCACACCTGAACAATGGGCTGTTTGTCCTTCTGTGACATCTTTGGAAGTAGCTAAGTCAGGGTGCTTACCTTTGCTCTGATTAGGTTATTTGGTTACTCTACCTGTCATTATTCCTCTCCTCGTTCCTTCTACTTGTCATTATTCTCCTTGTTCTTAGAGGAAGACTGTTGTTAATCACATAAACAAACAATTTATATTAAAACAGTAGTAGCCCTGTTCTTCATTTGTTTATCGCATGTTTATTCTGGGAAGTTGCCTGCTCCTCCCTCTTTTTTCTTTCACTGGTTGCCTCTGATTTACTTTCCTGCGTTTTATATATATGCAAACAGTATTCTTGCAAATAAGATAGTAGTTTTTTTACTTGTTATACGAATACAGTGTTGTCAAGTATTCTTCAGTATGTAACAGTCTAACAATATATTTTGTGTCTTATAGCATTTAGCAGAGTCCTTGCTGTGTGTTATTCTCAATAAGCTGAAGGCTCAGAAGAATGCCCCAAATTATAATTTCAGTCAGGCTTTGTGTCGACTCTATGCAGGAATTTGTCGACAGTTGGGAGATTTGGAAAGAGCCCGCCTTTTCTGCTATAGTCTACTTAAAGAAGGTATAGTGTGGTTTAGTGGCCTTATATTGTAAATGTGCTGTGTGTCTTTGCTGCAGTGTGTCAGAATTATTATGTTTGTAAAAACAAACAGAAATCCTGTTCAAGGGTTGTTTTCCTCTTCAAGGCTTGTTTTCCAGAATTTTTTTCTGTAATGCAGAAATATAGACTGTTCTAGAAGAAATTCTCCTTCTCATAGTTCCACCACACCTGTACTGTAGTTTTGTGGTGACCTGGGCTCTTAGTAGTCTACTTATTTTTCCAAGGAAATATTTAATTTAGGACACTCTGTGCTTTCATTTCCCCACCATCTCCAAAATGATAATGTGATTTCTGTGAATTTCGTCCTTTTAGCCTATTAGTATTTTCTTATTTTAATTGAGTAGGTATTGATTCATAAAGTAAGTGTGATTTAAAACCAGGTATTTAACACAGTGTCAGGAGCTGGACAATAACTTGATCAAAACCAGGATATTTTTATAATATGTCCTCCTTAAAATCTTTTTACTTTCTGTTATCCAAATTCTTGCTTTGTTGAGAAGTTTTTTTCATTTTCATTCCCTTCCTTTGCTCCCCTGCCTTTTGGTCACAGGAACAAAGTTAACACATATGTACTATTGCAAAGTTAAGAATCTTAGTTTTGGAAGATTAAAACTCACTAAGTTTGAAAATAGTATACTGGTATCTGTGTTTAACATTAAAATAAAATTCAAGAGCACTGACAAGCAAAGTGCTAAAGCTTGAGATTGTTTCAATTACTTGCTATGTTTCATATAACGTTCCCATCTTTTTTTTGTTTTAATCTTAAAAAGGTTTGTGATTTCATTTTGTTCTTAGTTACCATTTTTTGAGGGGCTGTAATATTTTTGTTTGAGTTCTTTTTCAAATTCCTGTTCTCCCCTCTGTTTTTCTATCCTTCAGTCTGTTATAATTCTACTTTTACTTCTTTCATGTTAATAGTTTTAATACTGCACCATGTTAGAAACTATTACTTGTCAGATATATATTTTCTGCATCTAAAATAATAATTAAGCTTTTTGTTTTGCAGTATCTTACTGTTTTTTCTTTTTGTGGGCTCTTGCAAATATTAAACATTTCCCCTTTTTTCCTTTTTCCTTTCTAAGATCCAAACTTTAATAGCTTAATGCAGACTTTTATTGGATTATTTTATCTTCTATACATTGAATTGCATAAGTTTCTATTGTCATTGTTCTGTGGTTTTATAGTAATTTTTTGAGTGAGGACAGCTGTAAACACATCTTAAGTTCTGTTTAGGCATTTTAAAATTTGTTTGGTTTTATTTGATTACTATGCGTTTATTTTTGGGTTTTCTCTTTCATGTAATTTCACATATTCCCATCAGAATTATTGCAACCCAAGCTACACAATTACCAGATTCACTATGAACAGTCAGTATTGCTTCTTTAGACCAACATCATTTGTTGTCTTGATAACTTGTCCATCGTTTTTCTTCTGTTCTCCTTTCAAGTGTTCTGCCTTAAGTGACTATAAATAAAATGTTACCTTTCTGGTTAATTTTCCTTTCACCTCTCCTCTGTTCCCTCCCTTTTTTCTTTTTTTAATTTTTTTTATGCCCCTTGAACTCTACTCATTGTTGAGTGAATTTTATAAGTGTTTCAAATTCCTGGGCAGGCAATTCTAGTTGCCAGTAATTCTAGTACACCAGCAGTCCTGATAGAAAAAACTGAATTCTTCACATGATGAGCAGCATCAGAGTAGAAGTTCCATCCAAAACACCTCATTGAAGTGTATATCCTTTATGTTCATTAACGCTTCTTAGTTTGATATATTTTGATATGTTTTCTAGTACTTAAGATCTTTCAAAAAATGTAGATGTTATGCTGAAGTGAAAAGTGAATTCAGCTTTTAGATTTCATTGTTTTTTGTATTGTGTTTCAGGCATATGCATTCCAGTATAGCATTTCATGCATGGAAGTAGTATCTGCTTTTTTACTTATTCCAGTGTATTTGTTATTGCTTGCAATCTACACATTCATGTTTTATCTCAGTATTTTGCCTTGAAGCTCTCAGCTTTGGTATTCAGAAGGGTCTTTTGGGTTCCCACTGATGGTCTGGAACTGTCCTGTCAACAGATAGTTGTCAGATACTTGCTCTGAATTACTTTATTGAATGAGGATTCTTCAATTATATGGAGTAGCACAAATTTTTACATCTATGGAAGTATAAATAGTAGCATGCAACATTCATATATGCTTACATACAACTTGCATAATATGCAATTTCTCTGACAAAGTCTGGGAAAACTGCTGAGGAATATCAGATTTGAATTATGTGAAAGTTCTTTGCAAGCTTTATATATATATATCCAGATATATAATTACATATAATTTCACAGGTGTATGGGTGCAAAGTATTAGCAAGCACTGTAGATTTTTGGTTTTTTACCAATTCTAGTTTGGCCCAGTGATCAGAGTGCTTATTTGTGACTGGAATGTATTAGGTAGGTTGTTGGAGTGCATCTTCCAGTCTAATTGAATCCTAAAAGAATCCAGTTTCAATGCTCTAAGACCACTCTCCTTAGTGAACTAAAGTGAAGTAAGAAAGATGAAGGGAGAGGGAGTGAAATTACAATGGGGGAGGTGGCTTAAGGTTTGTTGGGGTTCTGCTGGTGTTTCTTGTTTGTTTTTTTAATTGGATATTTTCTTCTTATTTAGTCTCAGGACTGAGATGTGCTAGTATGACTCCCTTCCCTTAGGCTTCAGTTCTGATGTGACTTCTGTGCCTTTTTTCCTAGTTACCTTGCTGAATGCACTAGCTTTTAATGCCAAAATATATTCATTTTTGTGTTTTAAAATGTTAAAAATTTACTTAATTATTTCTTTTTTTCCTTAGACTATCCAGACTCAGAAAAATTGATTTTATTTATCACAAATGTATGGTCTGACATATTTGTCTTCCAAGGTGCAATTAACAAAGCTATGCAATTAGTTGTCAGGAAGAGTGCAAGCAATGAGATGCTGGCCTGTTTAAGTGCTTATCTCAACTGGGAAAAGGTAATATCTGATTTCATTGTCAATATCATCTTTTGTCTGCATTGGTCACTTTGCTGGCTGAATCAAATCAAGCAACTTTCTTTTCTAATGAAAGGTGTGAATATCCCATGGAGGCTGTACAGCTGCACAACTAATGCTGCTTCAGGCATTTTCCCCCTAGTTGTCTAGACCCTACTAGAATACAATACTTTTCTTGTTTTCCCATCTACTGAACATTAAAAGTAAAAGTTGTTTTTAAACTTTTAACTAGAGCATTGTTGGACTAGGGAATTCCTTCCATCTTTGGAACTGTTCTTTGAGATGTTTCTTTCTTTTGCTTTATATTGTTGCTTTTTAAAATATGTATTTGTTTTGTCTTTTGTAGTTCTCTGTGTAACAGATAATATGTTATTTTCAAGATGAGCTGGTTTCTTTTTACTCATGATCTTTTAGCAAGGTAGACTGTAAATACTTGTTTATCACAAAAAACTCAATTACTTAAGCAGTTGGTGTGATTAATACAAAACCAGTGATACCAGGAGAAGGATGATCAGTGAGAGCTGACTTCAAGCCTTTTAGCATTTGCCAAATCATTCAATTTCTATCAGTTTTCAGCAGGCACATATTACCATCCTGAAAAGAATGTTGCAAGAAAGGAAAATTGAAATAATTGGGAGCAACTTTATATCATGCAAATGGAAAGCCAGAGGTGCTTTGCTTCTAAAGGAGTTTGTGTAACAGGCTGGTGTGTCTGTTTAAAGGCTAGGGCCCCATATATTTGAAAACTCCATATTAATGCCAGGCTTGCTTCCTGGAAATTAAATAATTTTGTATATATCAAGTGAACAAAATCATATTGATTCATAGCTGTCCTAGTTGCCAAAAGGGAGCATGGCCAGGACTTGGAGATTAATTCTGTACCACCTCACATCATTACCAGGGATGTGGGGAAGGGGGTATCTTCCAGGGAGAATGAGTCCCTTCCAGGCCAGCATAGTGTGGTGGAGGGAGAGGTTGTGTACTGTTGTTTCCATGTGAATTGTTGGTCTCTCTTTTGTACCCTCCATCATTAGTATTTATTGTTATTACTGTTTGTATTCTTATCTCATTGCTGTTTCCAGTAAATTGTTCTTCTCTCAACCTGTGATCTTTATATTTGTGCCTCCAATTCTCCTCTCCATCCCGCCACAGAGAATAGGAAGGGAGAGGAGGGAGGAAGCTAGCTGTGCTTGGTTTCAGTGAGAGCACTAATCTGGAGAATACCATTCCTAAACTATGACAATAGCTCATCTATTCCCTATCCTAACATGCTGCTCTACAACTGCCTTGAGGAATGCAGTAGTCTTACTGCTGTCGTCATAGCCTTTCAGTGTTGTATGATTTTTTTTTCTTTAATCTCTGAAACTAGCCCTGAATTTAATTTGGTATTACTGAAATTACAGCCCCCTAAACCTGCTTTAGTGCAGGAGTGAATTAATTTGGCATGGATTTGTATCTGGTTTTTTTTACTATTATATCACAGTTGTGATGTAGCATTAATCTCTGGTATTCAGTTACACTGTGCTGCAGTCCCTGTTTAGCAAAGAATTTGTATTCTCCATTCTGTTAGGTTACAGCTTTTAGTATCATGCCAGTAGAGATACACATAAGAATGTCCTAGTAAATGTTCCTGGAAATATTAATTCTTTGCACTCACACTACCTACTTTATTAATGGATCTCTGAAATATGAGAGCTACTGCAGCTGGGGAGAAATACTTCAGAATTTTCTATATTGAAGATAGGAGATGACATCATCCTGTCTGTAAGCTCTATTTTACTTGGGTAGAAATACAGATAAAAATTTCAAGTAGATTGTGATTAACAGTCTGTTATACATATAATTTTAGGAGAAGATTTTTCTACTTCTGAAAGTAAAGCTCACTTGGGATGGGTATTTATTTCTTGGTCAAAGCATGTCATTTTAGTGCCTTGCACCATGGCAGAACTTGTCAATTAGATGAGGTTTTGTACTGAGGAGATCTGCCAAGCACCTATTCTGTTTATGTGATAAGCTTAGACTTTTTTTATATGTCAGATATTCAAAAAATGTTTGTTTTTAAATTTCCTTTCTTCCCTTAGCTGTTTAATTGGCAGAATGGTTTCACATGACATATTTATTTACCTCAACTATTGAAAGTATTTGCTTGCAAATTCGCCCCTAATGAAGAATAAATAGTAATAAATTTTAAAACTATTTATATTAGACTAATTATTAGACTATATTAGACTAATCTTCTTGCACTGGAAAAACACACTTCTTACCTGTAGTGAGAGAAATAAAAATCCCCAAATTGTAGGAGAAGTTGAGAGAGTGGGTGTGAGATCTGTGTGTTTTCTTGTTTGGGTATTTTTTTCCCAAACTCTTCTTTTAGTAAAAGTGTCAGAAAAAATACCTAGTACTTGAAGGTTTTGGTTTATGTACTCTATTTGTTTGTGCTAATTCAACCCGAAAGTTGGATATATGGTGTAAGATGCTGTACACAGTCGGTATCAAATATTTGTAAAGAGTTTGGTTCTGGGCTGGTAATTTTTTATGCATTAAGATAATTACCTTCTAAAATTCCAGAGTTCATCTTTAGATGCTGGTATTATGGTCTCAAACCTGCTTTTAGAAATGCAGTCATGTACAAAAGTAGAATTTCACCTGAGTGAGCAGTATGGAGAAGATCTCAGTGAAGATGCTTGGCAGTATATATTTGCTGTTGATTTACTCTGCTCTCATATGAAGTGGGATTGGACACATGATAACGTTATAAGGTATTGTGGTGATCATGACTTTCAAATGTTTTCCTTTGTGTTTTTTTCTGAGGTTTGTTTTGGTGGTGTTTTTTTGTTTCCCAAATTCATTATGACTTAGCTTTTAACATAATAAAATGTTGCATAGGTATTTAGAAAATGAGGATGTTTCAGCCTGATGAGACCTAGATTACTGTGTATGTGTGCATTATTTTAAGATAGGAGAAATTATCAATGAGGAAATGTAGTATTTTATGGTATTGTCCCAAGAAATGAACCCTGTTAGAGCTATTCTAGTAAAGAATTGCTTTCAAAATAGCTGTATAAGATTTTGAGATTGTCTGTCAGTGAAGCAAAGTGATTATCTTCTTCTGAACGCACTTGTTGAATTCCCCTTCCCCCACTGTAGAAAATGAAGGTGGAATTTCTGATATGAAAATAACACTGCTTACGTGCTGGAAGTGAAATATATCCATACTCATTAATGTATTATGTTGATTTCAGTCTGATTTTAATTCTAAAATAATTATAATACTTAGAGTCAATGTCTTAATTTTTCTTTGAACCTAAAATCCAGGATATGGACTGCTACCATACTTAACCTTGTTTGAAAGACTCCATTTTGACTGCTACACTGATCTGACAGCCTTGATTTTCCCTATAGAGGTTACATGACTTAGGAGACATTTGTTTATCTGTGACATAACATAATAAGTGATACTTATAATCATCGTCTTGTATATAAATTCCATACCTTCAGATAGTAAAGAAGATTTTTTTGTTGAAATACTTTCAGAATTAATACAAATTAGCTTCAGTGAAACATATGTAGTCTTAATTAAAGCCATACCAAGATGATTGTCTCTTGAGTTGTGCTGGTAATAGGACCTAGGTAACTAGGTCTAGACCTAGACCTAGGTAACTCTACCTAGACCTAGGTAACTAGGTCTATCAGCATAATAGGTAACTCTATCTAGGTAACTCTACCTAGACCTAGGTAACTAGGTCTATCAGCATAATTTTAAGGATTAAAAAAGTCTTACTTTGGGTCATTTTAGGTTTAAAAACAAGCATCACATCCTACTCGTAAAAAAAAAACTGAATTTTCAGTCATATAAGAAACTTACAGAACATATCAGCATGACATTTGAAAGCAACACGATTTCATATAGATTTGTCAAGTCAGTCTACGTAAAGTTAGTAACAAACAAAAGAGTCATTTGTGTATGAATACTATAACTACCCCTTCATGCAGTATGAGATTTTCAAATTAATTTTTCTTTCACAGCAAAGTGCTTTGGCCTTCTATGGATAACTGGATAAAGAAGAGAAAGGGGCATGAAACTGCTCAATCAATTCGTGATAGTGTTATAGCATTGACACTCAGGCTAATTGGTAAGTAATCTAAATTCTTGGTTGAACTTCTATTTTGTATAAGTATGTCTTTATGAAAGTGTCAGGCCTATCTGGAAAGGGGGTTGAAGTATTATTGAATTTTATTGGATCTTTTTGCAGGTATTTTCTGTTTATCAGCCTGTGGAAAGAAGGTACTTAAGTTTTCAGAGATGTCATATTGATTCATGATAACAAATACCAACATGTTTTATGTATTTAAAATAAAATTATCTGTAGCCACATATAGAATCATAGAAATCCTGAGTTGGATGGGACCCACTGGGATCATTGAAGTCCAACTCCTACCCTGCACAGGCCAGCTCCAGGAATCACACCACATGCTTAATGCATCTTGAAATCAGACAGGATTGGTGCTGTGACCAGTTCCCTGAGATGCCTGTTCCAGTGCCTAACCAACCTCTGGGTGAAGAATATTTTTCTAATAGCTAACCTAAACCTCCCATGACACAGCTTCATGCCATATAGTTTCCAGCAAAATGTATAAAATGCGGTTTTTTATGCAACTTAATACCATAATAAATTTAAGTTAGATTAATTTATTTGGGATCTAGGTGGCATTTGATGTAAATATATATAATTTGAGTTTCAATAAATATTTTCAGTATGTAGGCTATATGACAGGGTTTATTTAAAAAATTGCATTCTTTCTGAGTTTTACACTTAAAAATTGTAAACCTATAGGAGGTTGAATCAATCTGATGAAAAATGCATTGGGGTCTTCAGTTACACAAGGAATAAGACAACTGTTGTTCCGAAGACAACATGGTAACAGGAATTTTTTGTAGTTAAAATGTACATTTTCTGTTGATATTTCAACAGACAGACAGACAGTTGGGAAGTATAAAAGCTGGGAAGTTGACTGTCTAAATAGTCAGATATGTAGTAACACTTTTTTTCTTTCAGGTCGATTAGGACAAATAGGTTTGAAGGAAGGCTATCTTGCTGCAGTGAAGAATATTAGTTCAGTAATTGGACTGTTTGTACAGCATGCAAAAGAGGAAGGTAATGTTCTTTTAGAGGAACTTGAGTGTAACATCCACAATGTGAAGTTCTGCAATGCCAGAATATATTTTAAGGCACACATGGGAAAACAGCCTGCTCTTGCAGTTTTTATTAGTATATAACAGGTCAAACAGTTTTCAGTTTGAGTCCCTTTCTGTTACAAAGTTAATGAGCTATTAACAGTATTACCTTCTGTTTGAGACAGAGGAAAAATGTGAGATGGTTTCAGACACCTTGGAATTGGACTGTTTCATGTAAGAGCCTGCCAGCTGCATTAGAGATCACTTAAAGGGTGATCAAGTTAAGATCACTTGAAGGGTGATTCTAACTTGAGCAGTAGTAACTAATTTTTTAACTGAGCAATTTATGCTGAAGCTTACTAATAAAATTGTTGTATTGGGAGACGGACAGTTCAAGGTCCTGATGAGATGAAACAAGGCAGTTAGAGCAGCAGAAATCCACATTGTTAAGTTACTCTGGATGTTAAGTACATTTTGCAGTGAAGCATTTGTTATTGTTTGGGAGCTGTTTTGAACCACCTGTATAACTTCTCTTCCTTGCAATCTCAAGTTCTAACATGGTAGTGTATAGTGTACAGCGTATGCCTGTTTTTCTGACTCAGTGTAAACCTGACTGCTTTCTTAAGTCTGATTACTCTGAGCTAAAGTCACTAGATTCTTAATTCCTGTACACCCTTTGAGTACTAAAAAGTTGCTGAATTGAGAAAACTGGAAAGTGTTAGTATAAAATGAGATGTTACAGAATTTGTTTGCACGTTGTCATCTTTCTACATTATGGTGTTAGACATCACAACTGCTGATGTGTTTTATTTTCAGTTCTTGAATAATAGTTTCTATAGATTCAAGATTCCCTAAAACATTTTTGCTTATCAAAAAGTATCTATAAGCTGATTTTTGTTAACTTTTTACAGCTATTCCTTGGGGTGTGCAGCTGGCAGCCGTATATTCACTATGTGACTTGGGTTCAAGCAATCCAGAAGGTATTGTTGAGGCCATCCATACCTGGAGAGCAAAAGTTCATGACAACATCCCTTCTGCTATCACAGATGGCATAGCTGAAATCACCTCTCTGTGTGAAATGGAGCTAAACTAGGGAAGTGGACTGATCTAAAGGAAAAAGTGCCTTACCTATTAAGCAGTAGTTGGTTCCAGTTAAGAATCATACCAAGTGGTGTGTCTTCTTGTATTTCATGCTTTTAATCAGAATGTCTGATCATACAAAGCAAGGTCAAGTATTTTATTTGGCTTTTCTGTTTGAAGGAAGAGTTTTTATAAAATAAACAAAAATACTTGCTTTTCCTAGTAGCTGATTAGTGATCTGAAAATGAGTGCATCTTGAACTTCTGATATATTTCTGGTTTGATGACAATAAAAATCAGTAACAGTTTTTGTTTTTCTACCTACATCAGTTTGGAGTATGGACTATTTGACAGAATATTCAGCGTGACTTGAAAACCTGGCTCTATTATTTTGTACTATTTTAATAAAGTAACCATTCAGATAGCAGAACATTCCCCAGATTCTGCTTTATTTTGCTTGGGTTGTCTTATAAACTTAATTTAAAATACTTGTGGAAAACAGGTAGGAATTGACTTTTTTTGTAGCCATTGTGTATGGAGTAACAGATACTAAATCTCTAAACTTGTATATATGGTGTATTCTGATGTGTCTCACATTTGATATTTTTTCCACTTGGAGAATTTTGTGTATGTAAATAGAGTTGGTTGAAAAAAAGTTCATGTTTCTAATGATAGCTTCACTACACTCTGTTTTTGTATCTCTCATAATAAAAGAGATGAATAGTATTGTGTTCTTGTTGACCTTTTAAATAACCCAGAGTTCACTGTGTTTCTAGCTTATATAAATACTATTTTGGGGGGCAGCAGGAAATTGCCTGTTGAGGTAATTTTATTCACACAGAATGAATTGTCCATAACATTGCAGTTCTGGACATCTCTCCAAAAGTTTCTGGTATGCTTTGGAGGCTTGGGAAGCAGCCTCAAAATACTATTGAAAATTTGTATTTTCACTCTGTGGTTGTGTCCATGTGAAGGGGTGAGCTTTGCTAATGCAGATTCTTATTGTAATGGGACCTAGCTTCTGACAGAGTTTTGTGGTGCTGATATGCATTGTGATTTTTGTGCCTCTTCTAAGTGTGACTACCAGTGGAGTCTCCTAGCCCTCTGTGAGTTTCTCTCCTCTGAGGTGAAACTGTGTAGAGCAAAGTGGCCATTGATTTTAGTTGCAGCTATAGCTGCTTGCACTCTGGACATCAAATTAACCTCAGTGAGCTTACCACAGACAATTCAGTCAATGAAAAATAATCTAGTAGTATTGGTGATACCTGTGCACAATAGGCATTGCTACAGATGTCTGTCATGAAGGCTTCCAATTTGCCTCACGTTGTAACTGTATGATGTCTGGGACTCTGCACATTTTGGTGATTGTGAAGCCTTTGAGGATTTTATGTGTAGCCTTCATTTACCCGTCTTGCACTAAAATGAGTACAAAATATCTGAAGTGGAAGAAGTGAAAAGAAAACACAGGTTGACAATAAAAGAAAGCATGGATCATAAATCTGAAAACTAAAGGAAATGGGATACAGAACAAATAAAAAAACAAAGTAAGAAACAAAGTAGTAGAGGATCACAGATGCTTCAGTGCAAAAATATTGCAACCCAAAAATCTTCACAGCAAATAGAAAAAAACCCATTTCCTTTAGAATTTGTATAAAACACTGGCATTTGAAGTATGTGAGATTCACAGGAGAAATACCAGAATTTTCCAAGACAAAAAAATCTAAAACTATACTAATTTAAAACCAAATGAAAAAAAAATTCAACCTACCCTCAAACCATTTTCATGAGAAATATTCTGCTTATGTAAGAAAAATTTTTGTGTGTACTGGAAACATAAAACTGATTTTAATTCTGTGTCCCTCTCTGCTGCCCGCCCAATCAAACTGCATTGGAATAAGTAAATTAGAATAATTGATACCCTGAAGGTGTTTGCTTCTGTTAAATACTAATCACTCATCATTCATCAAAAAATACTTGTAACTCCCACACACAGTGTCAAATTTACCATATTTAAAAAGCTATAAAATGTTGATATCCATAAAGGATAGTGATTTTCAGTATATGGAATGCTTTATCCATCTCAATATTTGTTCAAAATACTAAAGTCCCATTTTGTTCAAAATAGCCATTAAAACAGCGATTTACAGGTTTCTATCATCATTTGCAGATTTTTGCTCTTTTTTTGTTCTCACACAAGTATTGAGTGTGTGGCCTGTCAAAAACGATGTGTATCAGGAAATGTTCAAGTTTCCACTTCCTCCATGCCTTCTCATATTCCTAAGCTAAAACACGAAAAACTGTCTTAACTGCTAAGACATTACTGTCAACAATACAAGGCTAGACAAAATGCTAACAGTCAAAATTCATGTTAGATTAAAATACTCAGCTCTAGCAATTCTCCTGACTCAAATACAGAAGATAGTAAACATCTATAATAGTTTATTTATAAGGGTAATTCTGACTATAGGCTTCTGAGTTCATAACAGTATTATTTGATATGTATTGACTCCAGGAAAAGAAACTTGTCATAAATATTGGAGAGCAGTGTAACTTTGTCTATGTGTAGATGAACAGGATACTGGAATAAGTTGTTAAAGAAAAAATTTTATTTATCTATTTTTCTTGTTTAGTTGCTTTCATACTAAAACTTTTTTTTAGAGTGTCTGAATCCTAACGTTGTACTGGCAGAATTATTTGATTGTTTACTCAGTCATCCATTGCTGGAATACAAATTTTGGACATACATACCATTTATTTAACTTTGTTTCTGCAAAAAGTAGCATCTTTGGGCTTGGCTATATGTTACGCCATTAGGGTATTTTCCTGGATGATTTTGCCTCTCAAGGTATAGTAGGAAATATTTTTCAGTGTGAATTATTTCTTCATAAAATAAAAAAATGTTGGACTCTAGACTGCTTATAATTAATCTCTAGTTATTTTATCAAACCCTCTGATACTAATGTATGGTCTGTCCTAGCTTTTGCTTTCACCTGCCTGTTTTGAACAAAAAGGATTTCTCATCTGGACACTAGAATAAAACCAAAGCAGTTGCGAGTTTTCCAGTTTGAAATGACTAATGAAATTATATGATGTACTCTGTTTTAATTAATGAAACTGCATGTATGAGTGGAAACCAGTCCAGAAAACCTGAAGATGTGTTATAAAGAAGCTGAAATTACATGGTTAAAACACTTTGGAGTATCACCATTTAGCTTGCATTCTTCCCACTATACCTCATTTTTTACTTCAAGAAAAGTCAGAGACTACTCTCAAAAGATGGACAAATTAGCAAGAAGGATTTCTTCAGAGACAGGGTTTGCAATTGCACTGTTACTTGCCTGAATAGGCTGAAGTCTTGTTTTGCAAAATTCTGAAACTCATTTAACTGTTCAGGAGTTTATAAATCCATGAAATGCTAATGATTTTGGGTGCTCTGAGCCCATCTATTGCATTCAATTTAATGCAACTCACATTACGAAATTACTTTTTGGTCTATTTAAGTTGAAATTTTGAAAAAAACATTCTGAAACTTAATAAAAAAATTAGGTAGGTAATGTGAGTTGGAAAGAAAATAAGATAGATATTTATGCAAATGTCCTGGAGTTTGATTATTTTGAATTTTAGTCTCAAATGGCTCAAATTCCTTCAGCTGCCACATCATCCTAGAGATGTCTAAATGTTTGCTACTGAGAATTGCCTGTGTTTTCTAAATAAAACCTGCATCTTGTTGCCATGCTTTGACTAGAATAGAATGAATTCTGACATGGTTTAAGCACCAAGTAGGAGAAAACCAAGTACTTGACGCAACTTGTCTCCTGGGGCTTACAGTCACAAGCCTGTCTCCAAAAAGCTTTTGATGATCACAGAATCACAGAATGAACTAGGTTGGAAAAGACTTTTATGATCATCTAGTTCAACCTATGGTCTTACACCTCCTCATCAACCACTAAGTGCCATCTCCAGTCTTTTGTAAGCACGTCCAGGGGTGGTGACTCCACCATCTCCCTGGGCAGACGACTCCAGCACGCAATCACTCTTTCAGTGAGGAATTTCTAACATCTAACCTAAACTTACCTTGGTGCAGCTTATGACTGTGCACACATTCTGTCAGTTGTTGCCTAGGAGAAGAGATTGACCCTCACCTGACTACAATCACTTTTCAGGAAGTTGTAGAGAGTGATGAGGTGTCCTGGATTGGCTATATAACGCTTGTATCTCCAACCGTCTGTTCTATTGTGCTGAATAATAAGCTTTGCACCTTTAAGACTTGTTCTGAGAGTGAGGGAGGGGAGAGTTTGTTTTCAGACACTGTACTCACTCCTCCATATGCCTGTGGCTGGACTGTGTTTTCTGCAGATGGACAGCCAGCAGGACAGAGCTCTCCTTTGCTTTTAGTTTTAGCTAGCTGAGGCAGTGAAGTTCCCTGGACTGTGGTTTGTCTTTTTCTTTGGACCTGTTTAAACCTGCTCTGGACTGAACACCCAGCGGAGCACCGGCAGCTCGCACCTGTGGCCCAGCGGGCCAGGCCTGGGCTGCAGCATTTCCAGTGCTGGGAAGGACTGATAAGAGACTGAGTGAGCCAAGCTACAGCCCACTAAGGAGTTTGTAATTTCTTTTTCTTTCCTTGAAGCGGCAAGAAGTTTTATTGTTTAATATTCATTTTTTGTACTAGTGAATGCTTTGCCTGTTAAATAAACAGCTTTTTCCACTTTTCTCCAAAGAAATTTTTTTCCTGAACCAGCTGGGGGAGGAGCCACTTGAATTTGCTTTCTAGAGGAAACACCTTTAGGGGTTTTTCTCCCAAAATTGCCCAATTGCCTTACCCTAAACAAAGACAAATACAGTTATTAACGCCCAATGTGGAGCTCCAGAAAGTGGAAGAATCCTGTACTGATTACATTTTAGTTGTACTTACTCTATATCGTGATAAAGCAATCAGTAACCATGTTGCTGAAATTCATAATGTCTCTCAGGGTGGAGGCCTTCATGTATTTCTGATCCCTTAGTTTTCTTGAGGTTTTAATACCTTTCTGGTCCCTAGGATTATTTTCTATCCAAAAATAACTCAAATATTCTCCCTAAAAAGTAGTTTTTACAGTACAGGGACACAGAATAGCTATTTTGCTAATCTCTGTAATAATGATTTATAGAGAGTTTACAAAGGTGTAGGAGACATTCTGTGCTGTTCTTGTGAGCCAGCAAAGGCCTCCTGAAGAAAAAGGAAAGCCCCATATCTCTCCTGAGGAAGACACCAAGGTTGTCACCATGGAGATGTGATGAAGGAGAGAAAGTTAAGAGATACAGACTCTAGCTGGTTCACAGAATGAAGTGGCTCCTTGGTCACTCACTGAGAACTTTGTTTCTTTGCTATAACCAATGGGCAGTGAATGTGTATGTTGGATGAATGTAAATATCTTGAAAAAGTATAAAAGCAACATTGTTGCAGTGTGATTTCCTGTTTCACCTATCCCAACCTCTCAGGTGTGCCAACCTTCCCCCTCCTGCTTTTGCCCTCCTGCTAAGAGCTGTCCATCAATCTTAACATTCCAGCAAGGGCATCGTGTGGTTGGCAGAAGTTCAAAAGATGCCAGGCTCATTGGCCTGTCCAAGTGTCTTTATCCCTTGAGCCTTCCCCTCCTCACACCTGGTTGGCCCTCACCTGTCCCTTCCCCTCCCCCTGTCCCCAGGGCTTAAAAGGACACGAGACCATGCGGTCGGCCATTCTATTGGGAGCTGTTACAACATTCAGAGGTCTACCATCCTAAAATAAAACTCTGGATTAAGACTCTACAATAGAATCCGCTCTTTTCTCTTCACCGTCGCCTGAACCTTTTCCACCAGAGGTAAACTGAGTTCCTACTTTGCCTGGATTTGTTCCAAGTGCCTAGCTGCAGCATCCAGCTGGCCAAAGGTATCTCTGGGGTGAAACGCCACAGCTGCAGCCTTTGGTCCAGCAGCAAGGGCTAGACGAAGCCAGGCACAACACACCCGGAAACATCGGGATTAATATTCTATACAACATGTTGCTGTAATAAATCTCTCTTGCACCCTTCTGATGGAGTCGTGGTACTTTGTACTGTGTCATGCTCTATAAGGACACAAAGGTACCAGATTCTGGTCAAGATAAGTATGGTTTCTGGTTTATTCGTCCTACTCTGCGTCCTAGTTCCAATAACATATTTTAGGGGTTTATAGGTAATTGCACCCAGCTTGTTAGAGGAGGAGCAGGGGATGAGGCTTTTCAGCCTTTCCTTTCCTTTTATTCCTTCGAATCTCCTAAGTCACTTTTTAAGAATATTCAATTTCCCCTAAATGTTAAAGAAACCACCTTCTTAATATTTAATCTAATAAACTTCCTCTATATAGTTTACAGCTTGTCTAAAGTGAGAGCTGAGATGTCCAGAAGAAATGATGAAACCCCTGACCCAGAAATAGACCCAGGTGTAAAAAATCCTGAGTGGTGTAGACAATGAGGGAGAATGGGTCAAGCCCTGAAGGAATTTTCTGATCCTCCAGCCTGGGAATTTTCACATGAACAAATTCAGAACCCAGATGAAATATGAAAATATCTAAAAGAAAACTGTCATGATGACTCTAAAGAGAAAAAGATCATTGCAATAAACTGGGCCCTGGCCTAAGCCACACACTGCTAGATACTGTAAGGCAACAGATAGAGGCAGAAGAGCAAAGATAAATCAACAACTACCCCAGTCACTCAGACTACAGGCAACACCCCAGCTACTCAGGTTGTAGCTAAACCAGACAGTGAGCCTAAGCCCGCATCTAAACCAGACAATAAACCTAAGCCCACAACTAAACAAAACAATAAGCCTCAACCAATAGCTGTTGCTCCTATCATGACAGGCGGAAAACACACATTTAAAACCAATCAACTAATAGAAAATGATGATCTGAAGAAAAGACCCTCAAAACCAAAAACAAAGTTAGAGAGGTCACTCTTGAGTCCTTTTCCCTGTAATACCTTCATAACCTAAGAAATAATTACACTCAATGACCTGATAAATCTATAATTAGTTAGTTAGTCCATCTTTGAGATCCTGCAAGCAAGGCTACAATTCTGGATGGTACTGAAGCAAGGCATTTGGGATCCCTGTCACATAATCCAGTTATCAACCAAAGAATAATGAAGGGAGCTGACTCTCACAGTCTTGGACACAGATCCTGAGAAGTGTGTGACAAAGAGATCTGTGTGCCGACGATCTCTATATACAACAAACCTAATAGAAGACTGTAAAACAAGAGATTCCACACTCGAGAGAAATGGCAGTAGCAGATACTGTCTTCTCAAATAACCTACATACTGTAAATCCAGACTTAGCACCTATACATCCATGATGTAGCAAAAATTTATATGACTTAGACCACAAAGATACACTTCTGCTTTAGCAATAATGAAGTGGGATGACAGGGAGGAGGTACTTAATATGGTGAAGAAGCTCCAAACATGCAAATACCGTACATAATCCAACACATACAAAAATCACCGCTTTAAAAAGACTTATGCAGAAATTAAAAGATAAAATCACAAAAAACTCAGAAAGGAGATTAAAAAAGGCCTTCTCCAAATCTCAACAATACAGATCAGCGGTTCTAGTACCACTAGTAAACATCCCGCAGATGGGGAGAGAAGGTACACCTCATGAGCTGAGCTGTAGTCCTTCCTGTGTAATTGTAAAGAAAACATAAAGAGATAAGATAGAAAATCTACTGCTACTCTAACACAACGGGTGTGTGAATTAAAAAACAGCAAAACTCAGAGAAAATGTTCCACCAAAAAAAAGCAGCTTCAATAACCCATAACCAAACTGCCATGTATTATGATAATGACAACATGTCTGATCCCCTCAAAGGACCACCAAAACATATGTCCGGGGAAAAAAAAACAAGCTTACAGAAGCCCTGCCTCTAGCCAGGGAGAGTCAAGGAAAAACTGTGGGTTTTAGACTGTGTAGACTCATTAGCCTAACATATCAAAACCACAAAAATATGAAGCCTTAGTTAACAGTAGTGCACTGTGCACATTAATCCCATCAAAACCTGTGGGGGCAGAATCTGTTTCTATTGCTAATGTGACAGGGGGATCACAAAATTTAACTTTAATAGAAGCTAAAGTGAACCTGACTAGAAATAAATAAAAGAAACATCCTATTGCAACCAGCCCAAAAGCCCCATGCATTTTGGGTAGAGACTTCCTCTGAAATAAGTATTTCAAAGACCCAAAGAGACTCAAGTGAGCATTTAAGATAACAGCTATAAAAACAAAAGATATCAAGCAATTAAACTCCTTACCTAGACTATCAGAACCATCTTCAATAAGACTCCTGAAAGCAGAACAGCAATGAGTACCAATTTCCACTTCAACAATACACCACCAACAGTACAGAACAACTCAAAATACTGTAATCCCCATCCACAAAATAATCTGTAAACTAAAAATCCAAAGAGTAGTCAACAAAAACCACTCACCCTTGCACAGCCACATTTAGTCTATACACAAATCTGAAAGAAAATAGATTGACTATAAACTATTGTGCCTTAAATGAAATAACTCCACCATTAAGAGCTACTGTACCAAACATATTAAAACTCCAATACAGACTAAAGTCCAAGGCAGCAAAGTGGTACACCACTATTAACATTACCAATATATTTTTCTCCATTCCTTTAGCAACAAAATACAAGCCTCAGTTTACTTTCACCCAGAAAGACGTACAATATGCCTAAACTGACTGCGCCAGGGGTGGAAACACAACCCCACCATCTACCATAGACTAATCTACACTAAAAAAAAGTACTACACTAAAAAAAAGTAAAGCTCCAAAACATCTACAATACATTGATAACATCATTTTGTGAGAAAACACAACAACAAAAGTGTTTAAAAAAGGAGAGAAAATAATCCAAATTCTCCTAAAAGCCAATTTTACCATCCAAAAAATAAAAGTTGAAACCTACTCAAAAGATAGTTCCTAAAAATAAAATAACAAGACAAACAACATCAGATTCCCACCAATATCATCAACAAAATCACGTCTCCACCAACCAACAAGCAAAAACCACAAACTTTCTTAAGCACCGTAAACTTTTAAAGAATACATATTCCTGAATACAACCAAATTGTAAACCCTCTCTACCTAATCACCCACAAAAAAACCCACTTTCCAATAGAGCCCTAAATGACAACAAACCTTTACCCAAAACAAACAAAAAATCACTCATACAATAACCCAATCAAAACAAAACCAAATGTAAAAAACCTGCTCTACTCTATAACCAAAACCTATAATCTATCCTAAGGCCCTTAACAAAAAATACCTAATAAGACTCAAAACCAACCACTATGATTTTTAAATCAAAAATACAGAAGATCTAAAACCAACTACACTCAAAAAAAAAAAAAGGCAACCTATAAAAAAATCCAAACCACCTGAAAAGTAATAAACACTGAAGTACAACTCCTCCTGACACCCCAACTACCAATGCTAAAGTAAATATTCAAAAATTCCCTCTATCCAGCATACCACCAATACGACATAAAACACGTAGATTACCCTCATCACACAATACACCCATATTAAAAACCTAAATCACCCTGAAATTTTAGAAATCATTACAAATTTACCTAAAAATAAAAACTTTAGTGTCACTGGCAAAAACCCCAAGAAACAATACATACTAAAAAACTCTACCATTCAACCAACTACCAACAAAATCCCCACATTATGCTCTTTTTACTGATAGTTCTTACCACATTATAGAAATAAAACTAAAATAGAAAACAACCCCACATAACATATCACAAAAGCTCCTAAAGAAAAAAGGAAATCAAGCCAACTCACTAAAGTCAAAACCATTCACCTAACCCTAAACATTACTAAAAAAGTAACCAAAACTGTATATCTACACATACTATATTTCTAAATTCATAAATAACAGCCAGTACTCTATAAAGAGTACTGTACTGTACTAATTAACAGATAAAGCTAATGAGTAGAAAGACATCACTACTAGAAGAAATTACCTGTAGAAGTTCACCATATAAATACCCATGCGCCCAAAAATAAAACCGATAAAAACCACCAAAACAATCAACAAATAAATCAAGCTACAAAAATAGAAGTATCAAAAATAAACTTAAATAAACTTAAATTGACAACACAAAAAACATTATTCCTAGTTAGATGGGCTCATAATACCTCAAATTATCAAAATAAAAATGCTACCTGTAAATGGGCATGAAACCGAAGAGTAAATCTAACTATAAACAATACTTCTCAAGTTATCCATGTCTATAAGACATATGCCACCATCAAACAAACCGAGTAAAACCCCTATAACATTATAATAAGCAGTAGTCCAAATATATAGAGAAACCTAATAGATTAATTGTGGGGGCCGAAGAATCAGCCAGCAAAACGGCTGCTGCCATCCCCTGGGGAGCCAACCCTTGAGCAAGACACCTTTAGTCAGGGTGAGAAAATCTCCCAGCCAGAATCCTTTGCAAGTTATATGTTGATTCCTTGTAACCCATTGGTCTTCTCCCTGTCACCCCACCAAGCTACTTGTATCCTATTTGTTGCCAATTTCTCCCCGCCCCTCTCTTTCCCTGTATAAAGCCCCCTTTTTGCCCTGCGACAGGGAGGTGTTGTCCCTGGCTCTCTTCACAGAGGCTCGTCCTTCTAATAAAGACCTCCACTCTGTGGAATTGCCACACAGTGCCCTAGTCCCTTTTTTCTGCATTACCCTGAGAGCTGACCGGCTGGGATTGTGCCGGTGCCCTGAGATGTTAGAGATGTTATCAAGACGCTTCTTCAGGAAGGTCATGGTACTCCCACCATCTATGCCACCATGGTAGTTAATTAAATTACACTACCCCAGACACACCAAAGTAAGCCCTATGTGCTCACAATTAAAAAAAAAACAGTGCAAAATAGTTAGAAACCTACCCTGTGCTTCACACTATTCAAAACACCATCCTAAACCTTAAAAACCCAAATCCTATAGAAACATTGTACCCTTAAGAAGATTAAATCAAACAACAAAACTCATTTCAAAAACCTTATCAACACCTAGACTAGAGAACATAACATTAAGTAACTCCTACCATACACCAGCTACAAGCAAAATAAAAAAATACAATAAACTGTTAAAAACTACCTTAAAAATATTAAGTGAGAAATCTTTCAAAAATTAAGAGCAATATCTAACAAAAACCACCTAATTAGTTAACACCCAAAATTCCACCAGCCAAACAAACCCTACTGAATCTGAGCCTTTGCATACAGTAGAGACAAATTCCCAGTGGAGCATATCAAAAATTTGTTTAAAAAGACAATTTAAATAAATTCTACCTCAAGTACAAGCAAACCCATTCGTAAAGTTATCTTTGCTCAGAGACCAAGTTGCACATAGTAAATAATACTGAAAGTTAAAACAACACAATGTATACCTCAAAGAGATCTAATTGTTAAGTGAAAACTATGAATAAATGTCACTATTTACTAAGTATTACTACTATTGTCTATATATAGCTCTATATTTTTATATATGTATTTGTAGAGTTAGAATATATAATAATTTTAGTAATAAACTAACAATATAGAGATAAAGGGTAGAATGTCCTGAGTTAGCTATAGAATACTTATATCCCCAGTCGTCTATTCTATTTATACTAGATAATAAGTTTTATACCTTCAAAACTAGTTCCAAAAGAAAAGAAGAAGAGAGAAGAAACAAAAAAATTTATTTTCAAACACTGCACTCACTCCTCCACATTCCTACTGCTAAACTGTGTTGTCTGCAGATAAACAGACAACAAGACAGATCTCTACTTTTAGTTAGTTTTAGCTAACTAAGGCAAAAAATACCCTAAACTGTAGTTTTTCTTTTCTTTAAACCTACTCTAGACTAAACACCCAGAAGAGCACCGGCAACTCACACCTCTAGCCCACCAGGCCAGGCCTAACCCGCAGCACTTCCAATGCTAGAAAACCTAATAAGAGACTAAGTAAACTGAGCTACAGCCCATAAAGAGGACTTTCCGAGTTTATGATCTCTTTTAAAGCAGCAAGAAGTTTTATTGTATAATATTATTCATTTTTTATACTACTAAATACTTTACCTGTTAAATAAACAACTTTTTCTACTTTTCCCAAACGAGTTAGAAGAGAAGCCCCTTAAATTTACTTTCTAATAGAAACCCCTTTATAAGCTTTTCTCCAAAAATTGCCTTAAACCAAAACAAATACATGAGGTTACCCCTGAGTCCCCTATTTTCCAGGCTAAACAATGCCAGCTCCCTCAGCCATTCTTCATAGGGCTTGTGTTCCAAGCCCTTCACCAGCTTTATTGCACTCCTCTGGATGCCTTCAAGAATCTCAATGTCCTTCCTAAACTGAGGGGCCCAGAAATGGACACAGCATTCAAGGTGTAGCCTCACCAGTGCCAAGTACAGAGCAAGAATCACTTCTCTGGTCCTGCTGGCCACACTATTCCTGATACTAGCCAGGATGCCATTGGCCTTTTTTGTCATATGGGCACACTGCTGGCTCATGTTCAGTCAGTTGCTGACCAGTTCCCACAGGTCCCTTTCCACCTGGGCACTGTCCAGCCATTCTGTTCCCAGCTTGTAGTGCTGCAGAGGATTGTTGTGGCTAAAGTGCAAGACTCAGCATTTGGACTCATTAAATTTCATGTTATTGGACTCAGCCCATCTATCCAGTCTGTCCAGGTCCCTTTGCAGAGTCCTTTCCTCCAACAGATTGACACATGCTCCCAGCTTGGTGTCATCTGCAAATTTACTGATAGTGGACTCAATCCCCTCATCCAGATCATCAATGAAGATACTAGACAGGACTGGGCCCAGCACTGACCCCACTGGTGACTGGCTGCCAGCTGGATGCAGCACCATTCACCATCTTCTCTGTGCCTGGCCATCCAGCCAGTTCTTAACCCGGTGAAGGGTGCAATTCTCCAAGCCATGGTGGCCAGGTTTTCCAGGAATATGCTGTGGGAGACCTTTGAGTGTCAAATGCTTTGCTGAAATTCAGGTAGACAACACCTACAGCCTTTCCTGCATCCACCAGGCTGGTCAGCTGGTCATAAAAGGGGATCAGGTTGGTCAAGCACTCCTAAACCCATGATGGCTGGGTCTGATTCCCTGGTCATCCTGTAGATGCCATGTGATGGCACTCAAGATGATCTGCTCCATAACCTTGCCAGGTACTGGGGTCAGGTTGACTGGCCTGTAGTTTCCCAGATCCTCCTTCTAGCCCTTCTTGTGGATGGGCATCACATTGGCCAGTGAGCCAGGACTGCTGGTAAATGATGGAGAGCAGCTTTGTAAGCTCATCTGCCAGCTCCGTCATCACTCTGGGATAGATTCCATCTGGTCCCATAGATTTGTGAGCATCTAAGCGGCTCAGCAGGTTCTGACTGCTTCCTCCTGGATAACAGGGGGGCTATTCTGCTCCCGGACACCATCTAGCAGCTCAGGAGGACAGTTTCCTGAGGACAATCTGTCTCTTTCTTAAAAACTGAGGCAGAGAAGGTGTTCAGAACCTCTGCCTTTTCCTTATCTTCAGTTACTAAATTCCCTCCCACATCTTATAGAGAATGGAGGTTGTCCTTGCCCTTCCTTTTGCCATTAATGTATTTATGAAAATATTTTTACTGTCCTTCACAGAAGTTGCCAGTTTGAGTTCTAACTGGGCTTTCCCCTCTCTAATTTGCTGAATGATGATGGATTCATTATTGAATGCACAGGCAGTAATCCGATTGGGTTTTGTTTGAGGATGTTTTTTAAATCACAGTATTTTAGGGACAAATTGCTCACTGCTTCTATGCTTCAATATTAGTAGTCAGCTTCATAACCGCTGGAATATTGGCCCAAAAGCAAGTCTCAGCTGAAGATATGATCCCTACATATGTTAAAAAAATTATGAGTCCTTTTGGCCCTCCTTATACCCCTTTTTTACAATAAATATGAGCAAAAATAGAGACAGGTTCTTCTCATGTAATCAGCCTGTCTGTAGATCTGGCATATTATTTTTTCATTTGGTACGTTTTTCTCTGCAAGCTGGCAGGATTTCCCTAGATGTTTTATGTGATTTGCTCACTTTAACATTAAACCCAAAAAGCAAAGCAACATGTAGGCAGCATATAAACAAGGTTCATTGTCTGAAAATTAATGTGAATTACTTTGCCATGAAGGTACAAAGAGGGACAAGCATTTCCTCCCTAAGAATTCCAAAGGAAATTTTATTTTAATAAAAGACACACAACTTCTTTTAGGTAAAATTATTTTATTTCACTCAAAATAGTTTCTCATGATTGTCCCTATAGTCAAAAAAACTTCAATTCTAGTTTTGTGTAGATGATGACAGAAAATAATCTTGAAATTCTCACTGCGGCTGGTGTTTTATTCTTAATTTAATTTTCACTTTTTTCATATCTAAATTAATATCTTTTTGATTTGTGATCACCACAATGGATCCATTAACCATATCATTAAAAAATGAATACTATATTTTGAAGCTGATCATTGTTTTGTGGCTTGTGTAGGCTTGTTGTACTATACTTTTCTTGCTCAAAGCACCATTTAACATAGGGTTTTTCATGAACAACTTTAAACATTGTGAGAAAGGTGTTTTCATTAAGTGTACAATTTCAAATGGAAAATACTGATTAACCTTAACATCTAGATATACATTATGGTAGTTTCAATTCATTTATGTAAAAGTACTGAAGTTTTCCAAAATAGCTAAAAAAACTCCTTAGATCTATTTTACTACCTCTTAAGTCCAGTGACATAGACCTATTCAGAGCTGAGCTTCAGCAGACTGGGATTAAATCATACACACTTTTCAAGCCAAATTCAGTTACAATAATACTCACTCATAGATCAAATTAATGTGGAAAGGACTTAATAGAACAGTTAAAACTATTTTACAGAGAAAAGTCCTTTCTAGTACCTTCATTTTCTGTGGTGATATGTTCAGTGTCCCTCTGGTTCTCAGAGTTGACATTATCAGATTTTTACTTCACTTTGTCTCTCCATCAAGCAACCTAAGCAGTGTGAATGCCTTCTTCCCTAATTATACTTTGAAGTTATTTAGACAGGCTTGAAAACATAGAACTTTCAAATGCATGTATAATCCATTTATTATGTAAATAACTTATAGAAAAATTGGAAAAAATAAATCAACCAAGCAAACACTGTAGAAGAAATTGGTTGTGATCACAACAAGTAATTGTGTGGCAGCAGGACTCTCCAGACCTAAAAGTTGACAACGGATATAGCAGTGTCACAAGCAAGAGGATGACAGGCTGTCCTAGGGTGACATTATGATGCTTGTATCCCCAATCAGGTGTTCTATTTATGCTGGATATTATATTCTGTGCCTTCAAGACTAGGTGAGAGCAAAGGTGGGCAGAAGAAGAAGCATGGAGTTTTTTATCAGGGACTGGACTTATTCCTCCACGGTCTGCTGGAAGAGAGAGCACACTGTTGTTTGTCTGGGCACACACAGGGCAGAACACTGTGCTCCTTTTGCTTTTTAGTTAGTTAGTTTAGCTAGCTGAGGCAGTCCAAGCTTTCCCTGGACTTTTTTCTTTCTGTTTTCTTGGAATCATTTAAACCTCCTCCAGACCAGGACCCAGGGAAACACCGAGAGCTTACACTTCGTAGCCTGCCGGGGTCTACTCTGGGCCACAGCCTTTCCCAGCACTGGAGGAACTGATAACAGAGTGACCACCCACCAAAGAAACTTTCTGAATTTGTCATCTCTTCAGAATAGCGAATGAGTTTTGTCATCTGGTATTGTTCATTTTGTGTACTGGGGAGTGCTTGGCCTGCTAAATAAACAGTTTTTTTCCACTTCTCTCTGAGGAAATCTTTCCCAAACCGGTTGGGGGGAGGGGTCATGTGGGTTTGCCTTTTCGGGGGGCCCCCTTTTGGAGGTTTTCTCCCAAATTTGCCCTGAGCCAGGACACAGGCTGAGAAGATCCACAGACAGCACAGAGGTTCTGAGTTATTAGGAGAAGAGGGGTAAAACTGCTGTGACGGTTTCCTACTCTGTCAGTGCTGCTTTGCCATTTCACAAAGCTGTCTGTATCTGCTGTCAATGTGATATACCCTACCACTTCCATATTAAGCCAGTATGGATAGAGAACTGAACCTCTGTTAATGTGCCTTTTCTTCTACAGCCTACATTTATTACAGTAGTAATAAATGGCTCCTGCCTGGCCTGAACCCGTGAAGTAGAGCCTGTCAGTCAACTGTGATGAGAGCAAGAGCAATTTATTTCTGATGCCCATCTTGGTTATTAATTCCCCGTTCTTTATTACTTAGGGCAAGCAATGGAAATTTTTTGTATACATAAAGTCTGTCTTCTCATTGTGGCCTAACCTTCAGATGTTATAAAGCACTGTTAACAACAGACCATATCTAGAAAACAAGCTAGAGAACAAACTTCTGTCCAGCTGGGTTGGTTTTGCATGGCCTGGGTTTAGGTAGCGGGGAGGCCACAGCTTCTGTGAAAAGCTGCTAGAAGCTTCTGCCCTGTCCAGCAGAGCCAGTCTCTGATGGTTCTGAACACAGATATGCCACTGGCCAAGGCTGGGCCAATCAGAAATGACGGTAATGCCTCTGTGATAACATGTTTAAGAAGAAAATCAAAACAAAGTGGTGGCCTAGTTTGAATTCCAGCTAGAGAAGAAGAGGAGGTGAGAACATGTTAAGGAAACAACATGGAGACACCAAAGTCAGTGAAGAAGGAGAAGGAGGAAGGTGCTCCAGGAACTGAAGCTGAGATTCCTCTGCAGGCCATGCAGATCCACAGGGGTTGCAGAGATCCATTTGCAGCCTGTGGGGGAGGTGCCCATGCCAGGGCAGGTGGATTCCTGGAGAATGCTGTGATCCAGTGGAAGAGCCAGTGGGGAGACACGGCCCCTGCTTTCAGGCTGGAGCAGCCTATCCTTAGAAGACTGCACCCTATTGAAGTGTGACCCTTGCCGCAGCAGTTTTGGGAGGACTGCTGCTCATGAGAGTGGACCCATGCTGGAGAAGTTCATGAAGAACTGTCTCCCATGGAAGGAACTCCACAGTCTCACAGGGAAAGGACCCCTCTCTCTCTGAGCAGCAGATCTCAGGTGACGAACTGACCAAAACTCCCCATGCCCTGTCTCCCTGCACTGTCAGTGGGAAGGAAAGAGGGTTTGAGGGAAGATGTTTTTAAGAGCTTATTGTACGTCTCATTATCCTCCTCTGATTTTATTAGTAATAAATCTACTTGGTATCTCCAAGTCAAGCCTGTTTTGCCCTTGGAGTGTCTTCTCCCAGTCCTTATCTCAACTCACGAGCACTTTCTTTATTTTTTCTCTCCTCTGCCCAGCTGTGGCAGGGGAGGGTCAGTGAGTGACTTTTGTGGGTGCCTGGCATTTGGCCAGGGTCAAACCAGGAAACCATAATCAAAGGCAGAAAAGCAAATTATGTGGATCTCTTAAACCTTATGCAATCCACACCTATCAATCAGGATGCCACAACTTGAAAGGGATTAGATCAACCATCCTTCCGCAAATTCCTGCTTAACCTTCATGTAGCAATCATTTCACTAAAAGCAGTCTGCAATTATGTCTATGAAAGATGGAAAGTGTGTTAAACTGCAAAGTTTAATGTGTGGAATTTCACACCATCAGGGCTTAATCTTCTGCAGCCACATTTCACAAAACAAAAGGCTAATGGACCAGTATTTAATGAAAAAGTTGGGGATAATTCTGTTAGTTCTAAACTTCATTGTCCAAGTCTGAAGCTCAGACTGGCCCAAGCTGCACCTAAGCTCTATGAGGAGTTTAGAAAGTAAGAGGGTATAGTCTGAATTTGTGATTCAACAGGAGAGTCTTCCTTACTCTTTTTTTCTCTGTAAATAATTCTAAAATTATTCTAACTAGATTTTTTTTGTATGTTTCATCCATGATGGAGTGAATCTTGTCATTGAACTTTACGTCACACTTTTATAAATGTATATTAACTTTTGCTAATACCTTTCATGATGATTCTCTGAGTGACCCTAAACCAAATATTTATGACAAATTGGCATAGTTGGCAGGATTCAAGATGAGAATTTGTGACACCCTGCTGCACTGGTTTCTCTGGGAAAATCTTCAGCTTCTTTCTACAAAATTTATGAGGCCTAAGAGAAATACGAGGAGAGAATAACCTCTCCAGAAACTATTGCTGTATCTGTCACTATACAGACCCAAGGTTATTTCTTTTCATTTTCTTCATAATGACAATTGCAAGAGAGCATCAAGGCATGTGAGCAGTATCCCAAGAATATTTCAAAATTAAATGTTAGAGAGGCAATTTAGCTGATCTGTGGAACTTGCAATGTGACAAAAGAACACCAGACAATCCTGACAGACCAAATAAGAACATTAGAAAACTAGTGCTGGTTTTTGTTTTTTTTTTGGCCTGTCAGGATTTGTCTCTGCAAATGCTGTAGTTTTGAAGGACTGCAAGGAACCAAAACCATTAAGGTAAAGGACACCGTCTATAGGAAACAGGCATGCTGCACATTTACTAGGCAAAGCAAAGTTTTCCTTCCCTTTCTATTTTCTTGACCTATTCCAACCTTTGCATAAACCCATGTACACCATGGGTTAAGCTGGGAGCCTGGGTACATGAGGTGCCCGACCTGACAGAGAGTATCTTTCTCAAAACACTTTCGGTTGCCCAGCCCTTTCTGAGTGGCCTGGTAACAATGAGGCAGTGGAAAGGCCCGTCACGAAGCTGTTCGCTCCACCTTGTAACACGACCGTTGCTTTCCTTCCTCACCACCGCATCCTGTGGGGCAGTGTCGGAGCTTGGCCCCTGCCAGGGGCTGATGGCGTCTGCTGCAAGGGCTCCCTTGGATTTGAAAAAGAATTTTCTCGAGACATCGGGACTGCGACCCATACAGACGAATTTTCACGTGTGTTCCGGGGGTGCCAAAGCTTTTCAGCCCGGATTGCGACGACGGCCGCCGCAGCGGAAGTTAGCCCGGTCGGTCTGTGCTAGACCCTGCCCAACCCGCCGCGCATCCGGGGACGGCCCGGAGCTGTTGGGCGTGAGGCCCCTCCCTCCCTCCCGGGCCGCCTTCTGTGGCGGCGGGCAAGGGGCTGCGGGGGCCGGCGTCGCCATGCGATTTCGGGCTAAGATCGTGGATCTTGCCTGCCTCAACCACTTCAGCCGTGAGTATGTCGGGGCAGGCTCAAGGGTGGCAGTGCCTCTCTGAGCAGCTGGGGCCGGCTTTCTCGGACAAAGAATAGAGGAAGGGAATTGAGGACCACAGTGCTTTCCTGGGAGGACGTGGCATGAGGCGCTTTCCTTCGCTTCGAGGTGTTTAGGATTTTGCGAAGCAGCACGAGCTGCGCTTGTAAAAGCTGAAGGTTTTTCTGTCCCGCAGAGACTGGGGTGCACGGAGTGATCACCGCTGTAACATCCTCCTCCCTCCCTCCGGCAGGTATAATTAACACAATCGCCAAGTTAGCCAAGACCTGCATCCTGCGCCTTACTGTCTGCAAGCTGTATTTCATCCTCTCCGATAAAGTAGCAAATGGAGGCGCCAGTATGTGGTGTGAGCTGAGCCAGGTGAGCCCAGGAAAGTTCAGAAATCACATTTTGAAAACCAGAGCATGCAATTGGGTTTGATGTACGAGGCATTTCTCGTAGCCCTCACCTTCGATGTGCCAGGTCTCTCAAGGTCTGTCTGGTTGCACGGGTGTTTCAGGTTGGATACTCCCTTTTCCTTGTCACTTCAGTGTAAAGCTTCAGTGTGTGCTGACCCACATGGCCCTGCCCCAAAACTGGAAACAGGAAAGCATAACTCGCTGTCTAATGGACTGATTAGGTGTTAGGGGAGTAGGTTAAATGGCTTAGCCTGAAGCAATGAGTTTTCAGGGTTGTGATTCCACAGGTGATGTGCGGCAGAGCGGGGTTTCTGGTGTACAAATGCAGTTCTAAGCTTAAGGTCCGATAAATAAAACTTGCCTCTCTTGTTTGCTTTATTTCCTGACTTTCAAAAATTGTAGGGGAATTTCTTCGATGAATTTCAGATGGAAGGAGTAGCTGCGGAGCACAATGAAATCTATTTAGAGTTTGTGCCTGAGAACCTATGGAGAGCATTAAAAACTGCCCAGAGTGCTAAGGCAGTGAAGATCAAGTTGACTAATAAACACTGTCCCTGTCTCAGAGTTGCTGTGGAGCTAGTAAGTGCAACCATGCTTTCACGTTCATTATTAAGAAGAAGTTCTCTAAAATTTAGTGCATTTCCTAAGATCAAAGGGTAATATATGGTATAATTCTAGAAAACTAAAGAAACATTGTGCCATTTTCCGTTTCACTAGCCTTTCTTGCCATCGTGGTTGGTAGCATACAGAACCAGCTTTGTATTTTCCAAAAGGCAAGGAGGAGGTAGAAGAAGAAAGCTATGTTATTGGAACAAGTTTTTCTAATGTCTACTTTTCTCCATTCCTTCATCCTCTGTATTTTCTGCTGATTATTGCCTTTTTATTGAAGCCATTAGGTGAAGGGGGTTTCAGTGTTTGGCTCTGTGTTTTGCCTTTGGTTTTCCTGATACTGTATGCTAACTTCTGATTCTTTTGTTGTTGTTAACTCCGCTGATTCACCTCTTCAGCTCTAAGGATAGCTTATAGATACACTAATGACTGATACATCACAAACTCTTCCTCATTTGAAAGGGAAGCTGACTTAAAAGCATATTGATAAGAACTGAGGGAAAACTGGAACTGAATGTTGGGCATGTAGTTATAGCATTTCCCAGAGTGGGTCTGAAAAATTTAAATTTAGAATTCCAATCTTGTGTTTAACTGCAAAAGCATCCTCTTTTTCCTTCAAGCCATCCTTATCAAGCAGCAGTAGGGTTGTGACACATGACATTCCTGTGGGAGTTATTCCCAGAAGAATGTGGAGTGACTTCAGAGAGCCCAGCATGCCAGACTTTGATGTAAGCCTCTGCTTTTATATTCCCTTCTGAAAGGGGAGTTTGCAAGTGGAATGGTATTGCTATAGAGTATACTATGGTGGGGTTTGGAAAGGAGTTGAAAGGAAAGAGGACAGACTGGAGGCTACAGTTTTGGAGGGGTATGGAACATGGCTTCTATCCTGACAAGGGAGCCCAGAACCTATGGAAACAGAGCAGGTGGTTGCCAATTGTTTCTGTGATGTTCATGGCAGAGGAAGGGAGGAGAAAAGGACTTGCATGGCTTTAGTCTGGAGCATCTCTAAACCACACAAGTTTAGACTGTTTCAGCTGTTCAGGTGCCAAATGACCCAAATAATCTGTTATTTCTGAAATTTATGGCCTATCTGGCAGAGTTAAAGATATATGTGTTTCCTCCTGATTTTGACTTTTAGCTGAGTTGTAAAGAAAGGTCCTTGTACAAATGTGCTCCTGTTTGAGGTTATGGACGTCTGTTACCTCTATAGCTAAGAGTATTTAGATTCTGAAGATGAGCACGAAGAAACTTTCAGTATTTTGTTCTTTTATTTCAGATTTACACTGCTGCAGTTCCAGCAATTACTGCAGTATCATAGGAATGTTGTTATTTTCTTTTTGGCTATAGTAATTGACTATTTAGTAGCACAAATGTTCATGTGAGAGTCTGATCTGGAAAAACATGCCTCTATTTTGAACATAGACTTGGAATGTTAAGTCTGGAACAATTGCTAGAATGATGGCCTGTTGGTATAATGGGAAAGAGTTCCTCTGTTCCTGAGACATTTGCTGATTTCATATAGATATTGTGCACCCTGAAAGCCATAGATAACACTGTCCAAACTATGATAGAATTGAAAGTAGAAATAAATGTGTCCCAATCACATCTGAAATACTTATGCAAATGCAGTTCTTATGTATTCCTAGGTCAGTATTTACCTACCAGTGCTGAAAACAATGAAGAGTGTTGTGGAAAGAATGAAGAATCTCAGCAATTTCATTGTAAGTTAAGGCACTTAAACCGTGTATGCTACAGATGTTATTTCATGAGGGACATAACAGGTTGCCTAAACTGGTGCTGCCGCATTATCTTATTTTGAGATGACTTAGACATTGAAATCAAGGCACCTGAAGCCTGTGTAAAGCCTGAATAAAATGATGGGATTTATTTTAGGATTTACACCGAAGAGCTTTTCCTGGGTTTCTCAGAAAATGATGCTCTTTATACTAAATACGTGAAAGAACATGGCATTGTGTTGCTACAAACTACTCTTTATAGCTGGTAAGAAATGACAGTCCTTCAGGAAGCTAATTGGAGACTTTCCGGACTATTTCATTAAGGAAATGCCTATTAAGTGAGTGTCGTGTTAGGTGTCTGTGAATGAACTTCAGGTGAACTTGACATAGGATTTAAAGGAAATGCTGCTAACAGCCCCTGTGCTTTAGACTGACATGTTGGAATTGCACTCTACCCTGGATTTCTAGAGTGCTGGTGGGCCTTTTAACTGAAAGAAGCCCTCTGCAGTTGGACAGAAAAGGGCTTTAGTTTTTTACTTAGTTGTTTGTGCTCACAGTCACCATAACTGACTGACATGAAAGTTAGTAAGTAAATGTGGAGCTTTGAAATAGATTGGGTTTGATGCTGTTCATACCAGTTTTGATAAATAGGAAATTTTCTGTTAACTGAGAATCCTGAAATTGGAACAGTCTCAGTTTTTCAAGACTTGGAAGACTTGAGAGATTACCCTGGGTTACTGGCAGTTTTGCAAATGGCAGCCATCCTGAAAATACACATCAAACTCTTTTCTTTTGTGAGATTTTTTGGGGGCTTTGTTTTTATTTTCTTTCCTTCCCCCATGTCCTTGGTGGATATGTTTATGCAAAATTGAGCGCAGTGCTTTTGTTTAGAGCTGAGGCTCTTTTCCCACACAGGATAGTTGTATGATGGGATTGAACTTACACTAAGTGCCTTGCTTTCATGTTGTTAGAAAACAAAAGCATCAAGTGTCACAATTAATTATTTTTGCAAGATGCATCCTGGTAATAAAACTGGTCAAGATCAGTGCTGCAAAATGGGCTTAGAAGCAATTTCTGATAGTACTTGTCCATTGTTTGGAGCCATTCTATACAAGATTCTGGTTGCAGTACAAGTCTTTTTTTAATTACTGAAAATTCATCTAATCACAGAAGCAAAGTGCTTAGTTGTGCTTTAGGAATCCTCTGATCTGCTTGGGATTTGTGTAAGACCATATGTAGTCTCCTTCAAATTCCTTCTTCCAGTTTACAGGATGGAATTTGAAAGCTTTTAGCACTTTTCCAGGATTTTTGTCAGTTCAAAGTCCTTCTTGGAGTTACTGATCTGATCCAGTTGTTGTCTATTTTAAATTCTTGAAAGCAGCACTGTCAGCTCCTGGTGCATCCCCTTTTCTGTGTGTGTCATATAGACTGTGTAGGTGCCTTTCTATTTGTTGAATAACTGAATGGAAATTCAGGAATCTTTGCATTTCTTCAGCTTCAGTCTCTTATTTCTGAAGTCTTTTCCTCAGCACATGAACTTCCCAAAGCTAATACTTGTTCTAAAAGTACTGGAGAACAATTAAATTTCTTTCTTTTCATAACTTCTGAAAGTTTGGTCTAGAGTAATTCACATGGGAATGATGGGAAATGCATTTTATAGCTGAACATTCAAATGTTCAACCATTTTCGCAAAGTATGGTTGACTTGTACTGAAGTACTCCTGGAAGCTTGTATTTGAACAAAACCAAACTGTATTCTTCTGTAATTCTGCAGTGTGAAAGTGGATTGCCTAAAATTGAGATTGATTGCAGGTGATTGAAGCAAACTTGAGTGGTGAAATGAACTTGAAAATAGAAACTGACTTAGTATCTGTAACTACACATTTTAAAGATCTGGGAAATCCTCCCTGGGGTAAGTTTCCCTGTTAACCTCTTGTGTCTGTCTGATCTCATTACTTCTGTGTTGCTTATAACAGTACTTTTTAACCTTTATTCTTTAGAAAATAGCATCAAGTACTTTGAAGTCTTCAAATGAAATCTTAAAAGAAAAATGGAGTGGCCAGTGGAGTGTCTGTTTCATGTTTGGGGTGGTGGAGGGGAATCTCTTCCATTATTCTTGACAGTTTGATAGGAAAACTGGGGTTTCTTTTCCTTGCACTGTTCTGGAAAATGAACCAGTTGAGTTCCAGCACTTCAGCAGTTTTCAGGTATGTCCTTATGGGTGTTGAAATTACTTTTTATGTTTGGACTAAGTGTTGTGTTCTTACTCTTTTAGCATCAGAGGATGGATGTCAAAGTTCTGCTCAAGGCAGAGATCTGGAAAGTATGGCTGAAGCATGCATAGACATCAAGAAGCTGCAGCAGCTGCTTGCTGGACAGCAAGTCAATCCTACAAAAGCATTGTGCAGTAAGTTCAACAGCTATACTTGTGAACTCCAGTCAGTAGGGTCATTTGCCATACTTAGTTTCAGCAGAATATCACTCTTCATTTTTGTCTGTCTGGAAGTCAGTATTTTTACTGTCCCTGAGGACTTCCAGTATTTATATTTTTAGGCAGTTAGATTCAGGTCCTAGGCATTTGGGAAAGACAAAATAAGTCAGGCTATTTTAAAAATCTCAAGATGAATACTCGGCCTCACTAATCATGTGTGTTGTCTTGTTGTCTTTGTTTTAAAGTTGTTAGTAATGTTTATTATTATTTTGAGATACTATTTTTTGAAAGTCTTAAAGCCTCTAGCTTCTAGCAGAGAAATTGGAATTTACTGGCATGTTTTTTTGGCTGGGTTTTTTTTCCTTTGGATGTTTTCTTACACTGATTCTAATACTAAATTGCTTTTTATACACCTAGTGTTTCTAGCCATAGAAAACAATACTTCCTTTCTAGCAGAAGTCTATGCAGGGGTTTCTATCCTATTTTTATAACTGTGCTTTTCCTGAGAACATCTGTTTGTTATGGTTTAGTGCAGATACTAAGAATTTCCCAAGGAAGATTTAAATAATTGGTGTAGCATTAATAAACATATACACTATGTATTTACTTTTTGGTATCATCTTTCGTAATCTATTAATGCTTCACAGACCCTCAAGGATTTAAATTGTCTAGTTACCCCTCTGTCAGAAGTGGTGGAAGCATTGTTTTTATGGTGACATCCTTAAAAGATGTAATTTTAAAGTATTTTTCCTGCTTTGAGGTGAATTTATGTTTTAATTTTTTTTTCTCACAGATATTGTACATAAGAGAATTATCCACTTCATCTTGCTCCATGAGGAGGTTTCACTTCAGTATTTTATTCCAGCAATTGCCTGAGTGTTTTGGAATCTTGGTAATTTTCCAGCCTGAGGCCTCTTTCATGAAGTCTGAAATCTTTCCTGAGTTGCTGAAGTATTTTGATGTGAGACACTGTTAGATGCAGCCATCCGATGTACATTTTTTCAATATTTATGAAAGTGTTCAAAATTCCTCCTCATCCAGACAGCCATTTTTGTGAATAGTTATATGCTGTGAAAGACACAATGCTGGGGAGCATTGGTATATCTTACTCATAGGAGGAGCAAAACTGAAATTTGTCTTAGCCACAGCTCAAAACATCCCAAAAGCACACTGAATTAAATACTTCAGTCTTCTCAAAAAACTAAAGGTAGAATTCACCTTTGGAGCTGCTGTTGTGTGTATTCAGTATTGAGCAATACAATCCAAGTTAAGGGATCTCTGAGCAAGCTATCATACCTCCATGAAACAGGAGAGCCTTCTGGAGGGGTGCCTGATTGGTATTTGTCTGGACAAGTATGCACAGCCCTCCTGAAGTGGTACGGAATTGAATTCTGTTCCAGTAGGAATCTTTTGATTACGCTTGCTCCAACATATCTCAGTAGCTGTGTTTGTGCTTACTCTTTGTTTAACTCTTGGCCTGGGAGGATGAGCAAAACAGTCTGGATTACTTTGTTAATGTGGGTAGTGAAAATCACTGTGTACAGAATGAATATCATATGAGGATGTGTGAGCACAGCAATTGGTGTGAAATAAAGAACAAGTTAACCATGGATCGCATTTTTTCCCTTTCCGGCTAGAAAACATTGTACAACCTGTGTTATCATGGTGTCAGACATGGTAAGATTGTGTGTATGCTCTCATGCCAAGCAGCCAAGAGGATACCTGAATTTCACTCATAGGAGTACTACCCCTGCTTCTACCTCCTGGTTATTTTCTGAGGTACTTTCCTCCTTATTCCATGTGTGATTTATTTGTTACCCTGGCACGTACCATACAGCTTTTTTTTAGTGATTGAGTCTATGCTGCCAAATGAGACTGGGAGTTTCTTCTATAAAGTAGCTTGTCATGGTCAGAAGTGCTGGGTTTTTGATTTTGGTTTGGTTTTTTTTTCAAGGGGCATTGACATTAAGGGATTTGGGTTTGATTTTTGGTTTGGTTTTTTTTTCAAGGGGCATTGACATTAAGGGAGCAATGGATCTTTTGTCCATGGAGATGCAAATGCTCAAGAGAAGGCTGAAGGAGAGGCAGTGGCAATGAGAAGGTAGAATAGGCTTGCAGTGATGAGTGTATTGACTGACTGTTTATAGACCTTTCTACCTACTCCCTCTTTGTTGTCCCTGCTCTCTCTTGCCCTGCACATTGCCTCATCAATTGTCATATTTCCACCCACTGCCTGCAACATGCTAAGGTTTGCATCTTTACTATTTGCAAAGTCCCATTTTGCCTATGTTGTGAGTTGACCTTGGTAAGCCGCTGCTCACTCACTCACACCTGGTGGCTTGGGGGAGAGAATTGGAAGGGTAAAAGTGAAAAACATCATGGGTTGAGATAAGGACATCTTAATAGGCAAAGCAAAATACGGAATTCATTCACTACTTCTCATGAGCATAGATGTTTAACCATTTCCAGGAAAGCAGGGCTCCATCATGCATAACACTTACTTGGGAACACAAACTGCATAACTCCAAATGCCCTTTCCTTCCTCCTTCTTTTCCCTGAGATGAATGCGATGTTGTATGATACAGATATCCCTCTGGTCAGTTGGGGTCAGCTGTCCCAGCTGTGTCCCTACCAATTTCTTGTGCACTCCCAGCATATTTGCTAGTGGGGCAGTATGGGAGTAATGCCTTGATGCTATATAAATGCTGCTCAGCAATAATAAAAACATCGCTGTGTTACCAACACTGTTTTGGTCATAAATCCAGAACATAGCACCTCACATATGAGCTCACATATGAGGTACTATGAAGAAAACAAATTCTATCACAGCCAAAACCAACGTAGCCTGCTGTTTCTTGATAGCCCAACCAACAATTAATGCAAACAGATATTTTCAGTTCTTTTTTTTCTGGTTACTGTCTTTGTTAATGCTAATCAATCAGGGTTTATATTTGTGTTTGCCACTGATGACATGTTGATTTGTTTTCTTTTTCTCATCCAGTATAGGATGTGATCAATCAGATAACCATAGAATAAATACTCTTTAACACTTTCACACCGATGCCTCCTAAAATACTCGCATCACTTTCGTGTCCCTTGGTGTCCCTTCATGTTTTTGGTTTCTTCCTCTTAACCCTTTTTTTGGTATGGTATGGAAACTTATAACCTTCTCTTGTTTTTCTTGCTTTTTGGTTACACACTGCATTACTGATCCTTATTTTTATGCTGTATTTGAAAAAGCTTTTGCATATAGTCTGATTTTTTCAACATCATAGCAATTAAAAAAGAATGACATTTTGATTAGAAAAAGAAAATAGAGGGTGCTAAAGAGCTGTGGAAAAATGTATTACTCTGCATTCCTAAGAAAAAGCTGGGAACAAGTAATGGGCCACAGTTAACCCTTGTTAGAGGGTTTTTCATAAATGACAATTCTCAAATGGGCAGATTGCCATGACTAAATGTAAGACTGAAATGATTTCAACACTGTATGCTAAGGAAAAAATACTGTTTCCAGAGCAAGCATCATGAATGACCCAGTTAAAATCATTTAGGAATAGACTCAGTTATGCTGCACGCAGATTAGGTGGCTAAATAGCTATGTGATCTCTGCTTCAGTTCTTCATATGTAAAACACTTTCTGCTATACAGCTGGGTGCAATATGTGATGAATAAATGCATGAAGGATTTCCAGTGCACTTGGCTTGTCTGATAGAAGCTTAAATTCTAGCCTTCTTATTAATGCAGAGACATCTTTATGTCAGGGAAACAAACTATGTTAGTGTGTGTGGGCTAGTGCCATAAATGTTTGGTTCTTCTTTGTTTAGACTGATATGATACATGTGTTCAACTCTTACTTACATAATAATTAATCTTCCACTTTGTGATGTACTATTCACGACAATCTTAAGCACAGTTTATTGCGGTTCACTAAAGGACTGTTGGACTTTCTATCTTTTCATACCAGATCATTGGCTAATTAGTTAGGGTTTTTTAACACTTAACAGATTTATATTTTATGAACTTCAGTGGTTTACTGTCATGTCATAGCTATGGAAGAAGCCAAATTGGAGATGATTGCTTCTACAATGGGATAACTGGCTGGATAAATGAAGGGAGAACAGTGAATGTGGTCTTCTTGGGCTTCAGCCAGGCTTTTGACACTGTCTGCCGTGACATTCTGATAGGCAAGCTCAGGAAGTGTGAACTGGATGAGCAGATGGTGAAGTGGATTGAGAACAGGCTGTATTGCAGGTCTCAGAGGGTTCTGATCAGTGGTATGGGGTCTAGCTGGAGGCCTGTGGTGTCCCCCAGGCATAAGTATTGGATCCAGAAGTGGCCAATACTGCAGAATGTTGTGCTGCCATTCAGACGAATCTCGACAGGCTGGAGACTTGTTCAGAGAAAAACCTTCTGAAATTCATATAAGGCAAGAGCAGGGTCCTGTGCCTGGGGAAAAAGAACTGCATGCACCAGTACTGGCTGGGTGCTGACTTGCTCTGAAGCGGGTCATGGTGTTCAATAGGCTGCCACAGTGTGTCCTTGTAGCAGAGAGCCACTGATATCTTCGGGGTGCATAATGCATGTGGGCAGGAGGTCATAAGAAGTGATCCTGCTGCTCTACTCAGCCCTGGTGAGTCGGTATGTGGAGTGCTGTGACCTGTCCTGAGCTCCTCAGTACAAGGAAGACATGGAGTTCCTGGAGCAAGTCCAGAGGAAGGCAGTGAAGATGAGGAGGGTACTGGAGCACCTCATTCATGAGGAGAGCCTGAGGGAGCGGGACTGTTTGGCCTGGAGGAGAGCAGACTGAAAAGGAATTTTATCAATGCCTGAAGTATTTGACGGAAGGACATAAGAGGTAGGACCAAGGCTCTTCTTGGTGATGAGCAACAGGATGAGAAGAAATGGGCAGAAATTGGAACACAGGAAGTTTCACCTGAACATGGAAAGGAACTTCTTTTGATCACTGGAATAGGTTGTCCAGAGAGGTTGTGGAGACTCCTTCCCTGGGGATATTCAAAAGTCATCAGGACCTATTCCTGATTAATATGCTGTAGGGAACCCTGTGTGAGCAGGGAGATTGAGCTAGGTGTCCCACTGTGGTCTCTTACAACCTTACCCATTCTGTGATTCTGTGATCCCTGCAAAGCTCGTCTCCCCCAGAGATCATTTGGATTTGCTGAGTCAGACATTCAAGAGCATTTTGGACAAGAGGGATGCATTCCATAGTGTAGAAGTAGGAGACCTGGAGCACGTGCAACGTGTTCTTTGCTTCATTCCAGTCTGCAGATACCTTTTTCCAATCATACTCGGGAAAAATGTTTAAGAAAGCAGAGATAAGGAAGACCATTGTGATTCATTAAATCTCTCCCATAGAGTGTGTCAGCCATGATGGCTCCAAGTCTTTCCAGAAATAATTCAAAGTATCTGCAACTGATGCTGTTAAAGGCAATTTTGTATTTATTTTTTGTTTCTCAGAGAACGGTAGTCTTTTCAGTGATGCTTTTCTGTCTGCCTTATGGTCTCTGTCTCTGGGATATAGGCAAGAGGTTTTAAACTTACTCTGTATGTATCATATATCATGTGTCTTCAGTACAGTTTCGGTAAGCAAGCTTCCATTCTGAGTCTTTGAACATTTCCCCTTATTTGCAAATTCACCAAGTCCTTCAGGTTAAAGACTCAATGCTTGAAAATCTGTAAGTTTCCATGATTGAAATTACAGTTCGCTTCTAATGGACAGCACAGAAGGTGGTTGTCCTAGGGGGACTTTATGGTGCAGGTATCCCCAATTGTCTGTTCTGTTTATGCTGGATTTTAAGTTCTGCACCTTTAAGACTGGTTCCGAGAGTGAAGCTGGGGTGAGAAGAAGCATGCAGTTTGTTTTCAGAAACTTCACTTGCTCCCGCGCATTCCTTGCTCTCTCTCAGTGCGTGTTGTCCTCAGCATGGACAGGGAGCGGGAGAAAGCTCTCCTTTGCTTTTACTTAGTTTTTAACTAGCTGAGGCAGAGAAGTTCCCCGGACAATGGCTTTTCTTTTTCTTGGAACTGATTGGCCCTGCTCTGGATTGAAAACCCAAAAAAACACCAGGAGTTTGTGCCTGTGATCCATGGGGCCCAGGATGCAGCATTTTTCAGCTCAGGAGGGACTGATAAGAGACTGAGTGAGCCGAGCTACACCCTATGACAAGGACTTTCTGAATTTGCCATCTCTTCAGAACAGCGAGAGGTTTTATTGTTTAGTATTATTATTTTTTTTCTGCTTGTGAATACTTGGCAGTTTTTTTCCACTTTTCTCCAAAGAAATCTTTCCCAAACCAGTTGAGAGAGGGGCTGCTTGAATTTGGTTTCTAGAAAAGACCACTTTAAAATTTTCCTCCCAAATTTGTCCCAAACCAGGACAATAGTGAAGGCAGATGGAAGATAGGCCCACTAGAGGGGAAATGAATTATTAACTCCCTCAAGTATGGTATATGTTGCTAGAGTTGTTAATATTTTAATATGACATGGCCACAAAAAGTTATTTCCTTCATTCTACAATAGCCTGTGAGTTGCAAGGAATGAATATATTTACAGAGAGGGGAGAGGAGGCTGCAGCGACCCTATTCACTCGGATTTTTCTTTTACACAAAACCACTTTGTCACAACTAGACTAGTTGACAAATGAACTTTTATTTGGTTCAATTGCACTGGTGGAATGGAAATCTCATTACATGCAGAAAGGAATGCTCAGTCTGATCACCACCACTGTAGGCTTGAAGTACAGAAAAGTAATCCCTGTAGTTTTTTTATGTCCTCAAACAAAACATCTGTACATTATATGTATAGGATGTTGGGTTTTCAAAGGACTTCAACACATTTTCTGTTCTAGCCCAGTTAAAACATGCTTATGAAGTCCACTGATTTTAATAAGAATTAAGGAAAACTTCAAGTTAAGGATGAATTTATTGCCAGTCTGGATATTTTAGCCATTAAGATCCTAAATACTTCAGCACAGAAATGCAACATAATTTTTGACATTTCCCTCATTTTTTAACCACACCCACTTGACTAAATTAGTGTTGGCACATGTTGATGACACTTTTGTAACTAATTCTCCTTAGTTTCAACTTACTCCTTTCCTATTCCTCCAATAAGGAAGGAATACAAGTAGATATAAATGAAAAAAGTAACAGTTTACCAACAAGTGAAACAGCAATAGGCAAAGCCCCCCCCAAAACAACAAACAACCCACCTCTGAAGAAAGTAAAAAAAATCTACAACATTGCTAAATCTTGTTGAAAGGAATGAGAAGGAGGTGTCTTTACAAACTGTGGGCCTGATGGTAGATAAGGCCAGATATGGAGAGATTAAAGAAGCAATGGGAGGAACCACAAATTCCAAAGGAATTCCACTAATTGACATAGACTGTTACTCACTCAAGACTGTGCTACATCTCTGGATTTAGAGAAAAATAACAGAGACACAAGGAAAAAGAAAAATGGAAGGTGGGGGGGGGGGGAGTGTGTGTGTGTATACATTTGAAGGGGTTATTAGGCGTTTCAGGAAGTCTGTATCTCTCAAGTACCTCAGCCAATGGGGAAAGGGGGAGGTGAATGTGGCCGGGAAATTGGCAAAAAAGAGAGGCTGCATCCTCTAAAAATTTTGAGACATCCCATGGGGAATGCCTCATGACCTCTCCCTTTTTTGCATAAATTTACAGGACTTCTCTGTCTCCTTTTTGGACATAAACCTCTGGTGCTTGTGGATTTTCCTGACATCATGAACTCCATGGGAAAAACCAGACACCCAAAATGGCAGGGTACCACTCCCTTCCAAGATCGAGGCCCTCACTGCCAACAGTATGTAGGGAGACAAAGGGAGAAATGATGTCAGATTCTCCCCTCAAGATGGTGCCCTCCAGGCTACCACATGGCTTGAAAGACAAAGGGAAAATCAGCTCTCTATCCCAAGATGTTGCTCCCCAGTCGACCTGGGAGTTTGGAAGACAAAGGGGGGAAAAAAGGACAGCAGTCAAAAAGAACTCTCTGGTGAAGGTAGGAGCCTATGAAGCAGTTCTAGTGGTAGATAAGAATTCTTGGCACATGTGGATTCAGCTCCACTTCCCGCTGCTTCATCCTGCTGCCTGCTGGGCTCCACTGATGTTGGTGGTTCTGTTCTCCATACTGCAGGTGCGTCAGGCAGGGGGGTGGGTTGCGGGAATAACCTGACATCCACGTCGGGAGGCAAATACTCTGGTGGCAGAAGGGCACCCCAGGTTCTGAGGGCTACAGGCCTTACAGATCAAGAATAAGCTAGGAGTTGATCTCATTTAGGATGGGATTAACTGTGCTGTTAAATTAAAGAATGAGCACATTCAAAATTGACAAAAAGGTGGACACTAGCAAATATAGAGCAGAGCAGGCACTGTATACATAAGCTTTAATAGCAGCTACATATGTAGTCATCAAAGCTGAAGATAAAATGGTGCTATAAAATAAAGGAAAATAGTTAATATAGAAGAAAAAAAAACCAGTATTAATCCCAATAGTATTCATGGTGGAAAAGACAAAACGTATAACAGGGAATTCCACTAGAAATGAAAGAGTTATTCATGGATAAACCTTAATTTCAAAGCACAGCAATCTTCAAACTTGATTAATTTCTCAGTTGTTCCAAAGTAGTTATTTACATGATTCCCTGATTTCTCTGTCAAGGTTGTTCTGAACAGAGGACAAAAATTCCTATCTTCAAAATTTTAGGAAGTATTTAAATTGTAAAATTAATATGTAGAGTACTCTTACTTAGGAGAAGGCAGTGGCTGACAAGACAGGGCTTACAAGACCAGGGCATAAGTTAATGTGCTAGGAAAATTTGTTATATGTACTTGTTAAGGCTTGTACAGATTCACTGTATGTCACTTTCAGTCATAACTCACCAAAAATAGCAAGATGCTTTGAATGTAAGAATAAATAAATGGATATAATTGTACCTAAAGTCACTGGTTTTGGGATAAACGGTTACGTATACACAACCATTTACCCCTTCTAATGCTTCTAATGCTTCTAATGCAGCGAAGCTAGGGCTTTGCTGTAAGCAAGTGCTGATATCCCATCTATAAAAAGTGAACAGCAACCTTAACACGTGTCTGGTTTGCATGATTATTAAAAACTCAAACTGAAATGCAGTTTGCTTATAATTTTTGGCATTTCATCTATTTCTTCAGCATGGACAGATGAAGTTGAATTGGCTGAGTCTCTACTCTGTAATCTCTGCTGTTGGAAGAACCTGGGCAGAATAGTAGTAGGGCACTTGTACTTGCACTGCTGACTAAAACTTGGCCCTGGGATCTAAATTAAGGAAAAGAAAATAGCCTACTTGGGTTTAGTTTCAGATATATCATTACCAAATGTCAGACATGAGATCACCCTCCACTCCTATACTTATAAATTGCAGAGCGGTAGTTGGAAGAATTCCTTAGGGCACAAGAGTTAAGGATGCATGATGTGCATGCTTAAGGTTTCTGAGGCAACATTTACAAACAATAAATGATCTGGTTTTATCTTATTTCCTTTGGGGAATATTTTTTTTTGGTGTAATTTGGTTAAGTGATACAAGGATTATATGTGTGTGCCTATGTGTATATATAAATACATACTCACAATTATCCCTAGGCAGAAATGCAAATTAATTGCTAAAGGTCAACAGTTGCCCTCTTGCTGAGCCAGTAGTAAGAGGCTCCCTGTTGATTAGCTAATGCTTTCTTAGTTACGTTAACTCAGTTAAGCTAGCTGAATGTGAAAGAAGCGTCCTTTTGATGTCTGTTGAGGTGTTAACGTATCTCGAAGACATGTTTGCTGCTCAATATTGTAACTTACTTCTGGAATGCAACATGGTAGTATCCTAGGTGAGCCAAAATATGTGTACTATATTCCATATTTTCTCTCTGTCCATCTGCACTGAAATAAACAAGGGCAGGAGACCTTTCTCCTTTTTAATGCCTTTATTGAAAGTGATCAACTCGAGTGGGGAGAACCGAGGGGTCCACGCTCATGCCACCATTGCTCCCAGGAGTGATATGGAGGAGAAGGAATAAGTGTGCAGCTTTGTCCATTGGTCTGTGGGCAGAGCTGGTGGTCCATTCTCACGGAAGCATCAGGAGATGCCCTTACTTTATGGTTCAACATCCGATTTCCTCTCTCTAGCCGACATCTTTAGGTTAGGGTGAGGGGTAAAAAGGGTCTTAGCGGATACTAGATTCTGTTCCTCACGTCTAGACATTACTTTGATTTGTCAGTTTTGTGTTGGCTCGTTGTTTTTAGGGGTTTTTGGCCAGGTTTGGTGAGGGGTCCCTCCCGTTGCATGCTGCATCCGATGTCATTTGCATGCCGACATTTGCGTCCCTTCCCCTTCAGCGTCTGGGTGCCATCTTCCAGGAAGCAGCAGGGCGACGCCCGGCTAAGGGAGCCGGCCAGCAGCTGCCCCCGCGGGACACGGCGACCCAGGCCGATCCTCGCGGAGCTCCCCCGGCACGGCCAGGGCCCGCGCCGAGGCGGGGAGGCGCCGCGCGCTCCCCGGGGCGGGTCCGCACCCGGGGGCACCACCCGCGGGACTCCCCGGCATGGCCGAGACCCGCGCTGACGGGGAGCGCCCCGCCGCTCCTGGGTCACCCCCGGCACGGGCGGGCCCGCGCCAAAAGGTGGGGGTGGGGCCTCGCCGGGGCAGCGGCGGACTGGCTCGGGGCACTATTGAGAACAGGTAATTAACAAGGGAAACTGTTAACAGGAGATTACAACATGAAATGATTAACAGTTAGAACTCCCAACTTGGCAGCAATTGGTTTAACTCGTGAACTCTGCAACCTTTAAAAAAATGGGCAGCTTTTCTACTCATAACATGCGCTGTTTGTGTTACTGTCACTAAGAGTCGACAACTAGGGAAATTGAACTTGTGTTCACAAAAGTTTTTACCCGGTTCACATAAAAGAAGCGGTCCGTGGTCCCTTTAAAAGGCAGCCAACAGACATACAGAGACCTCTTTTGTCACTCTCTGGGCTCCTAAGGAAGTTGCTTTGGGCAGGTCTCTGGTTAGAAACCTGAGAAGCTGAGTTTTGCAATCCAAAACTGTTTCAGAGTGAATACCTTTCTGCAGCTGCCATACCAAGATAGGACTGCTGGGGACTGGGGCCACCTTTCCTCATTGCTTCATGGGTCCACTTTCTTCTTCCTCCTCCTACTCTTTGGGATAGGGGCCTATGACAGCAGCACCAACACCGGCTGAGTGCAGCAGGTGGCAGGAGGAGGCAGCGAGCAGCTGCTCTGACCTCACACACATACACATCATGACAGTCATTAAAAGGAAGAAGGGGAGCTGACACCCTGGGACCGGAGGCCCCTAGGCAATGCCAGCACACCCCATCTGCCACCAGAACTGCTTCCTGTTTTTTGTTCCAGGGGAAAGGTTGAGTTGAGTGGGGCTTCTTTGCCATATTGTCTTCGCCTTCTGGTCCATCCAATCTGTTTATGATGGCTGCCATCCTGAGGGAGGGTTTTTCCACCATACTTTGTTTGTCTTCTGGTCCATGCGGCATGCTACAGTATCACCATCTGGGGAGGAAGAATGTACTCCTTATCTATCGGTGCCCAAATTTATTACTATCTCTTTTTAAGACAGGGTGCCAGGTTTGGGGGATTGGTGGTATTCCTTTAAAAAGTCAGAGTCACCCAAGCAGACCATCTTTTTTGCCTTGTGGTCTTTGCTCAAGGCAGAGGGTCTGCTTTGGGGTTTTTTTATCCACTTTTGTTCCTCTCTTGCATCATGGACTGCCTCAAGATGAATTCTGGGAGTGCTTGACTGCGGCCAAGACATTGTGTCAAGGGGAGTGGAGCAGCCTCACTCTGTGTGGTCCTCAGCCCACAAACAGTGCCCAGCTGAGGCAGGAAGGGAGAGTTGCTCCAGCCCTGCTTTGCTGTCTACTGCCTGCCAAGAGGATGACAAAGTCTCTTCATGAGTTCTAGCCCATGACTGAGTACCAGCTGCTGAAGTGTGCCAACTGCCTTTGTTGATGGAATTTCCACTGCTGGAGAGGTAAGGCTGCCATTTTTCCCCACTGTTTTTGAGTCACATGCTTGGCTGCAGAGCAGCCATCTTGGTAGGAGGTGTCACTGTCATTTAAAATTTCTCTTTGTTCTCATGGAAGTTGGGCAGACTTGGCAATTTTGTATCTAATAGATTATTCACTTTTTTTTTTTTTTTTTGCCTGGTTCTGTTTTGCTTGTCAGTAAACTTATTTTTTCACTTATATCGACTTGTATTAATTTCTCCTTATGCGTGGCAAGGGATTGGTCAAAACCAAGAGCAGGTAACTCATCTTAGAGCATCTCCCTTAAATTGTCTTAAACCAAGATACCTAGCATGTGGTTTTCTTTGTTCCTGGGGAGTCCAAGGGTTTCAGCACCTTTGTGTCTAGTGTTTATTGCTGTTATCTTGGTGGTTGTTGTTTGTTTTCTAGTAAACTGTTTTTTTACTTATATCTTCTTCCATTCATGTCTCCTTATTGGTGAAAGGGAAGTGGTTAAAACTAAGGGTAGGTAGTTCATTTTGGCATCTCCACTCCATATAATTGTCTTAAACTAAGGTGGCCTGATAACTTGTCTTTAGATGTTCTGTGAAGTTATAAATATTACATTGGTTAGAGCATGGTGCTAATAACACCGAAGTTGCAAATTCAGTCTCTGTATGCATCAGTCACTTAAGAGCTGGACTTGACCATCCTTGTGGGTATTTCGTAAATCAGAATGTTCTGTGTTTATGTGAACAACACTGTGATTTCAAGATCCAGCCTCTAGGGTAGTTAGAGTTGTTTGAGATTTTGTTGAACCTTTTTTATGGGGTCTGTTTAAAATAGAATCTTAGACGTCTACTAAGTTTCTTTTTCTAGACCCTCTCTCCTCCACTTAATGCATTTTTTTCAGTAAGTGTTGGAAAAGAAAGGAAAAAGCAGTCACAAAAATCTGAGTCATGCAGTTAGGCTACCACTGTACATCTGTCTGATATTGGAGTAGGCACAGGAATGATCCAAAATAAATATAAACTTGATCAAGCTTGAAAGAGAAATTCCCTTATTGTGAAAAAAATTTGGGTGAGGGATAACATCCCTTATTTTAGGTTTATTTCTGTTCTCCATATTGAAGAGAGAAAAGCACTGTACTTAGTTCATTTCAGAGGTACTGCTTTTGGAATAATGTGAGATCAGGAAGATTTGTCAGTCTGTAAATATGATATATTTCAGCTGTTCTGGTGACATAGGTAAATAGGTAGATATGTCTCGGCTATACCAAGTTTCTGTAGTTCTAGGCAATATCTTCTGCCTGTAACTTTGAGAAAGTGGATGTTCTTGCCTGTATTCTTCATTTTATCTTGAATCTTGCAATAACTTGGTGTATTTATAAGGTTCTGAAGATAAGTAAATAATACATTAATCCCGGTTTTCTGTATTATAAGGATAGTTCCTGGTTCAGGATAAAGGCTTGAAAATGTGAAGTCTCCAGGCTGACAAAACAGATAGCAAAGAAGGGGAATTAAAACAAAGATTATCATGGATAAAAGGGAGTTAATCTAAGAATTTTGTCCTGCTGTACATTTTAAAGTTGTAAAGTTGGACTGGCATAGCCATGTCAACTGGGAGTCCTTTTAGGGAAAATAACTTTTTCTAAACTGGTGGAACACTGCTGACAAAGCCTCAGTGGAGATGGAGGCCTCCCAGCAGAAGGGTAATTCTCTGAGTGCTCATATTTTTTGAACAGGTAAGATGGCTGTAGTAGCAAAAGACATTCTGTAGACCAGTGCAAACTAAGTCTGTGGTAGGAAGCTGTGTCAGTGTAAGTGGGCCAAAAGTGTGGGACAGCACCAATTAGTGCTCTGCTCAAGAAGTTAAGGGCTTTCACAGGTGGCTGAGTGAACCTAGAAAAAGTCATGCTAGTGCTTCCTGCCATTTGTCATAAATAACTTACCAGTATCTCTACTAGTGTAAGACTGGCATAATCTAACAGGTAGGCAGAAAGCAACTTTTCAGAAACTTCTATGGGAAATGACCTGTTGTAAGAAGATTTTTGGGTTTTTTTTAAATTGTCTTCAGTGAGAACCATGAGACAATCTGAGCATCAAAGATGCAGTGAAATTATTAAAACATTCTCCATCCCTATAACAGATCTCAATGAAGAATTTAATTGTATTTTATCCTACATTTTTCTTGACTGGATACTGCGCTGAGGTTTGGTCAGTATTGAACAAGTTGAACTCAATGAGTTCCCTTGTGCCTTATAATTGTCACTATGCTAAAAGTCTTCCTCCTCATTCAACAGTTGTAGTTTTGGTTTGTCTTGCAGAGTTGAATGTAAGCTCTGGGAAAATACAACAGGCTGATTTGTGTCTCATGTTCACTCAGAGCAATGTTGTTCCTCTGTTCTATTTTATTATGGCTAATTGAATGTATTTTCCTAATTCATGCGGCTACAGTTATATTATTGCAACTCTTCTGATGTTATTGGTCAGCTCACACCAAACTCAAAATTGGTGTCTTCCTCTCTCCCCTTATGATTCAAACTGGTGAGAAAAAGACTATTTTGATTTATAAACTGGACTGGAGGGGAAAGGATACAAGATTTTGAAATAGGGCACCTGGAGCCTGGAGGCAGACATTCTTCACAGGAAGAAGTTTTATAAAAAAAAATTTTGTCTTGTTGCATCTCCCTTTCATAAGGGGGGATATACATATACATTTGCAGGTTAGATTTAATTCTTTGGGATGTATTCTTTGAATAATGTAATTATGAATTAAAAAGAGGACATCATATTCCCTGAGAAGATTAACTACGAGACCTATGATTTTTGTGAATCATAGATGTGCCATTCAAATCTTTAAAGCTTTTTGTACAGCTGAAATTATAATGAAAGTTTAGGGATCTTCCTTAAACTGGAGATGATATATGGGGTTGTAAAAAGCAGCCAGGAGTTGAGTAACTGGACAAAAATTTAGGCTCCTAGAGGCACACCCATTGGTTTTACATATTACGGAGACATAGCATACTATACTTAAGGAGGGATAATTATTATTGTATTTGGTTAAATAAATTTCCTGTTTATAGTATTGTCCTTGTTCCAGCTAGGACAGGGTTAAGTTTTCCAGTAGGCAGGAGGGGGCATGGCTAGAACCATGACCTTATTCAATACCACCTCATGTCATTCCTAGGATGGGGGAAGGAATTCTCTGAATCACTCTCTATTTTGTATACTTTTGTTATTAGGATTGTTACTGTTTGTTTTCTTATTTCATTGCTGTTTCCAGTAATTGTTCTTATTTGATAATTATTTTTTATGCCTTGAATTCTCCTCTCCAGCTGCCAGATGGAGAGGGGGAGTGGGAGCAAGTAGAGCAGTGTCTGGGTTTTGGTGGGAATACTAAACTGGGGAATACCATTTCTAAGGACCTGCAACAGGTCCTTAAAGAGTGTGGCTCTATCTACCCTTATCTAAAGAATCTTAATTTCAAATTAATTGCTAGAATCCAAGATGTCTGGCTCCATATTCTAGAAAACAGTGGTGGCTAACCTGCAGTCTGTGAAGGTTCTAAATTGACATGGAAACTCATGGCTGCTCATCTATGAGGTCTTGTATGACTTCACTGATAATTGGTAGCTGATACTACTGGACCATAACTAGGAGGTAGGATGCTCTTCACAGACTTGAAGAAAGCTTGCTTTCTCTTCAGTTTAAGGAAATCATCCCATCTCCACTAATAAGTAGTGTACACACATACTAATGTTATTCATAGACACTCAACATGTACAGCAGGTTCTGTCTCAGAGCTGTTATCTCTACAGATTGTTCTGAGTTGGGGCCTGTTTCACTGTATGATAAAGGGAGGTGAAGGAAGAGAAAAATATTATTTTGAAGCTCTTGTGCCATCAAAAAACCCTGGCAGTCATTAATCGTGAAGCGATGCACTGAAATTTGAGGAAGCATGTTGTAACATCATGCTATAGGTTCTCTGTTTTGTTTTTTTAAACTTTGTGTAGCCAGTTTAGTGCAGAACTTTTGTATGTTCTGCACTAAATTTCCAGTCATGTTACACTAAGTATATGATACATGGCATTTGATTCAGTTGTATCCCATCACAGAAGTTGAAGAACTGTGCAATTGATCCCTGTGTGTGGAACTTCTGTGTGAGTCCTTGACCTGGGGTGACTTTATGATGCTCATATCCCCATTTGTCTGTTTAGCCCAGAAATAAGTTTTCCACCTTTAAGATTGGTTCTGAAAGTGAAGGGGAGGGAAGATTTGCAGAATTTTTTTTCAGAAACTGCACTCACTCCTCCACATTTCTCCTCCTGGACTGCATTGTCTGCAGACGGACACCCAGACAGCACGACAGAGCTCTCCTTTGCTTTTAGTTAGTTTTTAGCTAGCTGAGGCAGAGAAGTTTCCCGGACTGTGGTTTTTCTTTTTCTTTGGACCTGTTTAAACCTGCTCTGGACTGAACACCCAGAGGAGCACCGGCAGCTCACACCTGTGGCCCACCAGACCAGGCCTGGGCCATGGCATTTCCAGTGCTGGAGGGACTGATAAGAGACTGAGTGAGCCAAGCTACAGCCCACGAAGGGGACATTTTTGAATTTGTCACCTCCTTTGGGGCGGCAAGAGGTTTTGTTTTTTAACATGGCTCATTTATTTTGTGCTGGTGAATGCTTTGCCTGCCAAATTAACAGTTTTTTTCCATTTTTCTCCAAGGAAATATTTGCCTGAACTGGTTGGGGGAGGGGGCCGCTTGAATCTGCTCTCTAGAAGAAACCCTTCAGAGGTTTTCTCCCAAATTTGCCCTAAACCAGGACAGGCCTATGAGAGAACTGATCTGAATTTTGTGAAGAGCAAAAAGCAGCAACTGTTTTACTTTTTATTTAGTTCTCTTTCCTATCGGTTTTCTCTGTATCAAATAACACATGACTTCGGTCACTCAGTACCACCAGACTTGCCTTGAAAGCACCTCTAGAGTGAGTGGTTTTTTTTCTGAACTACAGTTGTAGTAGTATATGTTAAACAAAGCATCAATTATACAATATATTAGAAACTTTTCTGCAGCCTTCACAATTTTAAACTTGCCAGTTGCAGTGTTTCTCACTAGTTTCTTCTTAATGCTTCTTAATGCAAGGAAAAAAAAAGGAGGAGCAGTTCTAGGAAACTGGAGAATAGAAAAATGTTTATGGGAATATGTAAAGTACTAGGCTTTTTTTGTTATATCACAGGGCATCAAGTATTGGATTGCATGAATACACATATAGTGCTCATTGTATCATAATAATGTAAATGAGCCAACCTTAAAACTGCATAGTCCTGATTTTTACAATAATTTTCAGCATGCCTATACTATCTTGTAATGAGTAATGTAGATATGCATTTACAGGGGCTTGCTTGCCTTGCAAGCTGATAACCTGCAAAAATGTAATCATTTATTAGGAATATCATAAATCAATAGAGGGAGAAAATGTTGTAAATACTGTGCAAGATTCTTGTTCTTGCCCATTTTTTATTAAAGAACCAGAGTACCAATAAGAATCAGATAATTGATAGATTTTTTTCTGCAACACACTGTCGGTATGGACTGCAGTTATTCTCAGTTTAGAGATTTTTGTATCTTTCTTTTGATTTTGTATCAACTTAACATTTCAGAAGGTTAATGCAGCTTGATGTTTCATTGTTGCACTTGTAACACAATCACGGGTGTGTTTGATAAGTCAGCAGATTTAACATTAGCTTTTTAACCACCACAAATACCATGCATCATCTGTACCAGTAAGTCAGTGGTGGAAATAGGTCATGTGGGTTCATTCCTAGAACATGAGGTTAAATATGGTCTGTTGGTGTGGTAGCTTGAAAATTTCTGAAATGGTGACTTAGTGCCCAAAGCTGACATATGCAGGGCAATTCATAAATCACAGAATGGTGTGGGTTGGAAGGAACCTTACAGATACCAGTTCTGTTAACAGTACATGAATGAGATGATTATTATTTGTACAGCACTGCAGCCATAAGGATTTGTTTTGCTGAAAATGAAAAGAAACAATAAAACCAGTTACCAGAGTGTTGTCGCAAGCCCCCAGCTGGGTGATAATTAGCATTGACTCCATGATTGCAGAAGGCTGATCGATCGCCATGCCATGCCATGCCATGCCATACTCATTAAGAAAAAACCTATCACCCTTGCAGACAGTCAAATACAGCTTTGAGCAGATTGGTTAATCAAATCCAAACACCATCACCATTGGCCAATCAAGAAAACACCCTTCGGTAAACAAATCTCCATAACACATTCTACATGTGCACAACAGGTGCAGCAAGTGAAGGCAAGAATTGTTTATCATTTTTTTCTCTGATCTTATCACAGCCTTCCCCAGGAAAATGCCTGGCAAAGTTGTGCCTGTTGTTCTCTGTGGAGAGAGCTGTGGCTACACCAGAGAATTCTTTTTCTTGTTACAAATAAAAATGTGATGGTTGTTCATGCCAGAATACAGAGCTGCTGGAGGGACGTTTATGAAACAATGTAAGTTCTTATGCTACTCTTTATGTTACATTTGGAGCTACTTAAAATTATTTTGTGACCTCTAACACTGAAGTCAGATTACAAATTTATATTAAATAGCCTAGTTTGAAAGAGTGTACTGAATTTTAGGAGACTTACTCAAGGGAAACTTGATATCTATCAAGTGCTCTTGATGCAAATGTGATATATGCCTTATGAGTGGTTATAAACATAGTTTATGCCATCACCGTATGTATTTTATGCACATGAAAGACTGCTGTTCTGGTTTGTGTTATTGAAGCAAAATGGCAATAGGACTGAAACCATTTTTCTGTTCCCTGATTTCTGTGTAACTTGCTCTCCAATTTCTTGGTTGCTGGTAAGAATAGATGATTAGTTTCAACACAGTGATAACTGACCAAGCAATCCTTCTTCCATCTGATATAAAAACTTTATTTGTTCACCTGATACATTACTCAAATTTGGTTGCTTCTGTAGAAACTAGTAAGAATAAAGCACATCAGAGCAAGTAGTAACCCAGTGTGTGAAAGGTATGAATCACTACCATAACTACTCTTACTCCATTCTTTAGAATATGTAAATGTGTTTGTGATGTCATTAAAGTAGAAGACAAGACTATTTTGATAGCAGGTTAGCCTAGCACACAACAGATTCTTTGATTCAGCAAGTTTGTGTCTGAGATGAATGTTTAACATGGTCAGTGGTAACATCTCTAGGCAGGTTCAAAAACACTGAAACCTCTTTAAAACACAGACACGGATTTTCTCCTTTCCTGTCCCTCCCAATTCCTAGGGAAAAGTGATGAAGGGAGGAATTCACAATATAGAGGTGATAAGTACAGCTGTAAACATATTAGAAGGTATTATTTACCATAGACATACTATAAAAAGTAAAGAACATTTATGCTAGGCTAACACTGTGGTATTAACCCTACACACTGAACTCCCTGGGACTGACCCTTCACATTGCAGAACTGTGCAAGAATACTTTTTTTCTTTGGCTAGTGTCATATGTAAAATACGTGCATCTGTAAGGTGGTGTCTGCATATATGTGAAGTATTGCCTAAGTGGAAGAATTTAAAAACCATGTTGTCAGAGTGCTAAATCATGATAGTTTAAATTTTAAAAAATATAGTAATTTCTACCTTGTTTCCTTGGAGGTCAAGTTTTGAAACTTTCGCTTGAAAGCTAGAAGGTGATTGTAATTCTCTTTTTGTTTTGTTGGTGTTGCAGGCACTTTGCCTATTCCCATAATATGAAATTTCTATTGCAAAAAACAGACTTAACATTGAACTTTGAAACCCATCTCTGGATCTCTAGAGATATCTGTTTCTTGGTGGTCCTTTGTCCTCAATGCAATGGAATTGCAAAGATCAGCCACTATATTGCCTAAATCAGCCAGAGAGAAGAAGTGCCTAGTGCTAGAATAGGCTGGCTGTAAATCTAGCCTCTAAGAGTAATGAAGTATTTGTTATTGCTTGTCACTTCCATAAGCTTGTTTCTGGGACAAGCTACAACAAGGTCACATGATGTTTACATGGGGTCCTAGTCATAAGAGGCATGCTCAAATCTTTGTCACTAGTAATATGCATTCACCTCAAGTGAGGCCTCAGTTAGCATCTGAGTGTGGTGTGTGTTAGCAAATCCAATTTTATTAATTAAGTTCCTTTTTGCTTCAGATAATATTTGATTTTATATATATATATATATATATATATAGATATATATATATAGATATGCAAGGAATGGCCTCAAGTTATACCCATTTTAGCTAAATTTCAGAGTCCCCTTTGGGAGTGAAATTCTGCACCAAAGGAAAGTTACGGAAGTTACTCCTTATGCAAATGGAAGTAGCTGTGAACCAGCAGGTACAGATACCAGTGACATGTGTGTATGTCCGGCAGGAACTCCAGGCATGGAGCTGCCCTTTCTTGAGCTACTTCAAGGGAGAAGTAATTCTTGGTGTGTAAATAGCATAAATACCAGTGTAGTAAATGTTATAAACAAAAATCTACCAATTTTTTTTGTGAGAATAAGGTTACAAAAACTAGTCAGACCAGTGTTGCTGCCAAAGTGCTACGTGTTTGTTATGATAATCACAAGTCGTTGAAGTTAAAGGTTCTTTTTGTATCAGTAAAGGCCCTGGCTAGGGCTAAGTTAATGGCTCTTCTCACCAGACAGTGAAGGGAGGGGACCTCCCCAGACAGTGAGGGGAAAGGACGAGACGTAGGAGGAGGGGGCATCAGAAGATGCAAAATAACTTCGGGACCAGCATGCCATGGGAAGTGTCAAACTTACCGAAAAGACCCCAAAAACAACGAGCCAATGCAGAATTAAGAAATTAGAGTGATGCCTGGACGTAAGGAACAGAATGCTGAGCCTGCAGAGATGCTGAAAAACCTTTGTTGCTCCTCGCCCTGAGCACAAAAATCATCTTAAACCGAGGCGTAGAGCTAGAAAAAGGTGAGAGAGCGAGATCGTCGTTACGCTTTAGTGACTCCCGCGAATAATTGACTTCTCGCTCAGGTCCTACGGGACAAAGCTGCCCCTAGTTTTCTTCTTTGAGTCTCCCCGGGAGAGATAACGGAGAGTGCAGACCTGTCAGGCTTCCCAATCTTGAGCTAATTGCCTTCAATAAAGGCATTAAAAGAAGAAAGAGTCTCCTGCCCTGTTTTTTTACAGTAAAGAGCTCTACTTGCATGAGCTTTTGTACAGAGGGAATCTGCAGCGTTAGGCAGCGTGACAAATGCCGTTCACTTTTGTTAAAATATTCAAAGTTTTGTAGTAATGAAAATAATAATAAAAATCAGGACAATAAGAGACAATCGGTAAAGAATTATGGACGTCCATGTGCCTGGCACTGTGCCACAAAGCACACCTTGCTAACAAAGAATTACCCCTTAAAAGCAATAGCCTATTGCATATTCATATATCTCATACATGATTCAAACCTTCCTTTCACACTAGGGTGTTTCTACTTAATTTTAACTTCCCCCCCCTCATCTTGAAAATCGATCTTCTTGGTTCCTCGAAGTCTGAGCTTTCCTGATAAGGTGATACTTCTTCTCTTGGGATCTTGGCGTCTGTTGCTGTTATCTCTATCCAGTTAGGATAATGCGAAGAATTTCTTGGTTATCCTTTCCATTCCTTGAGCTAGTTACAAAAAGTATCTTACATCACATAGTTTCTATTTTAATATTATGCTATAGCCTAAAAACTATATTTACCACACTACTTAAAAGAGATTAATACAGCGTAACTTTCCAACAAAACACATAGTATTCATTTTAATATTTGCGAAGAGCCACTATTGTAATACGTGTCTATAACAAGCAGCATCTAAGCTGTGATTTTAGAGATCATCTTTGCATCTCTGGTGCTGTGCTGAGAAACTAAAAGGTGCAAACCTCTCGGTTTTGGCTTCCTTACTGTGGCCGCTTTGCACGTGGCTGGTTATGGGCGTTAGCCTCACTCCTCTGGCGGCAGCCAAGCCAAGCCGTCCTGGAGAGAGGTAAATGCTCTTGTTACAGGAGCTGCAACTTCTAGCCCTGCACTTAAGCTCAAAGCCGCCGGGATACAGGGAGGAAAGCCAAGCCATGCAGGGCCCTAGGGGTGGCGGCACTCTCCCGGCCTGAAGATCCCCCACCCCCCTCCCAAGCCTTCCGAACGAGGCAGTCAGGCTGCCACGGGGAGATGGCGCCAGGTAGCAGGCCAGAGGAGGGGGCTGGTGTCGCCGCTTCAGGGTGAAGGGCAGCGAGGCACGGCTAGGCTACCCCGTACCCCCCCGCCCCAAGCCGGGAGCAGTGCCACGCGCCTCTTCTCCGCCTCCTCTTCAGCCTTGATCGAGACGCTGGAGGCTTCTCACGGCGGGAGGGAGCAGAAGAAATAAAAACAAGTGTGTGCGGCGCTGGGGGAGGGGGATTCCTGCTCCTGCTCCCCGACCGAGCCGCCTTGTCCTGTCGCGGAGCCGGGAAAACGAGGTAAACTTTGTCGGCCGTCGTGATCCACGGCAATGAGAACGCGCCGACCGGTGCGGCGGCGCGGGGCTTTGTTCCTGGTGGGGCGGAGGAAATTCGGCGGCGGGGAAGGGAGGGAGGCCCTTCGGTGGGCCGCGGGACCGCCGCGGTGGGGATTGAGGGTTTGCGGGGCCTCCACAGTCGCTACCGGGTGTCAGGGCTCCGCGTTCGCCCCGGAGCGTGTTAGGGCGGGAAGGGCGCAGTTCCCAGTGGTGGGGTCGGGCGGGGGTTCGGGCAGTCTAGAGGGATTGGGAGCGCCGTCCACTGGGACAGTGTTCGGGAGTTCATAGTACCGCTAGGGTAGAAGTGGTAGAGCGCTGCCGCAGGGAAGGCAGGATGGCGCCGGGGCTGTGAGGGCCGTGCCGTCCGCAGGCAGGCTCCGGCCGAGGGGGCGGGAAGGCGCTCCTGTATCTTTGTAGTCACGCTAGCTCTCTCTCCATGCTGGGCAGTTTAGTGGCCGGGCACTCGCTTCTCTCTTAGAAAGTTACTTCAGCCTGTGGGTTCGTCAGGCAGGGAGACGCCCGGTCTGAGGCTGAGGTGCGTCCGCCAGCGGGGAGGCCCCCCCGTCCTCCCCCGCTTCGCTCGTCGTCCACAGACAGCCCTTGCTGAGCCTGCCCTGGGCCTCAGCACATCTGCTGGTGTCTGTGATAAATGGTGCTGGTTTTGGTATCCACCCAGATCTCTCCCGATGCCCAGCTTTTCTGAACTGTTGGCAGTGTCTTGCCATCACTGGCTAAAACTTCCAGATGCGTGAAGCCTTCTGATCACTTTCCTAGATAATTGATCCTTACTGAGGATCGCTATTTAGAACCTTTGTATGTCTTCTCACAAACGTCCAGGTCTTGAGCAGCTTTTGGCATTGGTGCTGGCCAGTAGTGCAGGGTAGGTGGCTCAGGCTCCACAGCTGTGATCCTCCATGTCGGGTGGTCTCCTGAATGTTAGGGAGTTGCACCTTAACCAAGAGTCACATTTCCAAGTCTAGGATTAGGTGAGAAGGTGTAACTAAATCGATTACTTCTAATAACTCATGTTTATTGGAAGTTTTAATTAGTCATGTAATTTGTTGGAAGTACATGTGCTCATGAATTAATGGCGCATTACCAAGAGTTTTCTATGAGTTAAGTTAAAACATTCTGTTTCAATTTAGATTGTACATGTGCCCCAGGGAATGATTATTTAGAGAAGGCAGTGGCCACAAGTTGTTTAATCCGTGTTCCTTGCAATCTCTGATTTAATCCAAAGTACCTTTCTGCTGGTCACACTTTGTTTTACTAAAACAGCTGTGATATTTTTGGATATCATCACCATTGGTATTACCTTCTTTGGCCTGCTCTTGTTTTCTGGTCATTCAGAAAATATTTCTATCTCAAACACAGAACCCACAACAGCAATCTTTTTCGTTCTCTCTCTGGGCTGCTTGCCAGGGAGGCATGTTAGTCCATAACTCTGGGTTATCTGCCTCTTTGACTATAACCTCTATAGCTAGCAGATCAGAAGATACCACTGAGATAGAGACATAATAAGGCAGAATATTGGAAAAATACAGCAATTTCTTTTTGCATTAGAAAAAGCTGATGGGGAGTCTCTTAATGTCTTTTGTCTGACTTCCCTTCTCTGGAAGTGACCATAATGACAGAGAATGTTGGTATTTTTGAGAGATTGGTGGCAGTTATTTGGATAAAACCTTGTTAGTATAATTACCTATGTGTCTCCTAAATATACTCTTTAACAAAAAGAGAAATGATGACTAAAATAGAGTAGTTCTGAAATTGCAGAACAGGTATAATAAAGGAGAACCAATATAAGGAAATTATTTTAGAAGTCAGTAAAAATGCTATAGAAACTTAATAATTGGTTAGCATTTAATTTTAGAGCTTACAGTTCCATATTATTCCTGGTGAGGATTTCTAGTGGTGTTTTTCTGGCTGCCAGTTGAAGAATGAGATTATTAACTCATTTGCATTTTGGAAGGATCTTGGCTCAAATACACAACTGAAAGTAATCAGAAGTTACCATGTCATAATGAGGGTCTATGTATAAGCTACACACTTGACCTGTTGCTGAAGAGTCTCTTGGAAAATACCTCTTGATGGAGACTCTCCAGCTGTGAAGGAAGATGTGTGATAGGAGAGGTGGGAGACAGGGAGTGAATGATTCAGCTTTTTGGTTTTGCTTTTTTTTTTTTTTTGAGTTTTGTTTTGGCTGGGCTGGGTTTTGGATCTTTTGTTCTGTTATTTCTCCTGGTCTTAGGACCTTTGTGGGTGGAAGGTGAGAAGCAAACCATGTGACTGGATACTCTCTCTAAAAGTTAAGTTTGGTTTCTGCTTAGTTATTTCTTATACAGCAGGCCTGTAACAGGGATTTGTATGTAAGTATTTGCAGGTGTTTGGCAGCAAATTATTTTAGTGAGGGGTAGGGAAAGCAAGCATCTGGGAAATATCAAAGCTATTAAAGGTGCAGGCCAACGTCCCCAAAGCCTGCCATTTGATGATGAATAAAAACTGAGTTTCAGAGAAACAGCCTGCAATATGATGTTTTACAGCTAGGGATAGAGCAGGCTGCTGTTTCTGATAAAAGACATACAATATCAGCAGTTTGTTAAAAATTACATTTCAATTGCATTTCAGTTGCAAACACGACAGGAAAGCGCACCAGGTAAACAAAACCTAGCACATATTTTCAGAAAATCAGACGTTCCCAGAAGTACACAATACCCACAAAGATATTCTTTATAGCTGCTATTTCCAGGACACTGACTGTTCAGAAAAGTATCCTGTAACAAGTCACTATCACCCTGAGGTACGTCTGAGGTTTTCTTACATTTTTGGTAGTGTGAGGGAGTCTGCAGTGATAATGGTAATACACTTAATGTGTGTAAGTGCCCCCTCACCCTTTTTTCCCCACTTGATAGTCTTCTGTATTGATGTATTTCACAATGTAACTGTGCTTTTAAAGTTGCTTTTTTCACAGTTTAAGAATATAACTGGATTTGCATACTCAGGACTTGTTAACTTCTGGAAAAGAGTATAGCTTTTCTGTGCTTGATACCTTAAGCCAGAATTTTCATGATCTGCAGGGTCTGTTGTAGCGATCCGCCAGTGACAGGAAATTAACATTGCCTTGCTTCACAGGGATTGGGTGTCCACCTTTCTTTTTTCTTTTGCTCACTACTCCCTCTCTCATCTTGCCTACCCCACCATGCTACTATCTAATTACCTTGCAGGTACAGACCTTTGTGATAACAGAATTGAGATAATGAATTGCTTGAGGCATAAGGTGGCATATTGATATGCAGTAGTGTAATGGACAGATGTGTTGATGCAGCCTGCTTTCAGTGTACATCCACTGAAAAGGACCTGAGGAAATTAAGCAGCCTCAGAGACAGAGGAAGGGAAGATGCTATTATATCTTTGTAGTTCCATGAGCTTCACAGACACTCTCTTAGCTTTGGGGATGGCAGAAAGAGGATGTGATTCCATTTAGGAATGTATTTATTTGTGATTTGGGGAATAAGAAAAGGAGTGGTGGTGTTTGGAGAACAGGTTTTATATGTTCAGGAGAAACCTCTGTAACTTAGCTTTTTAACTTTTGGTCTTGCATTAATTTACTGAAAAAACAAAACTTTGGTGGTGATATCTTTTAAGCCTTAACCATGAAACAAACAAAAAGCAGGGTAGAGGGCATCTTTTTTCCTCCCAACTTGGTCAAATCTATATGCTTGCAGATGGAGTGAAAAGGTGATTGTAGACATCTGATTTTACTTTCAATTAAAATGCTGTATTATGGTTTTTCTTGAAGGATAATTTTAGTTGGGGAAACTGTGGAATCCTGTGATGTGAGTTTGAGCTCTTTTCAATTCAAGGAAGAATGTACATTAGACCATATGTAAAATTTTCAATGTACTATACTACCTTGTGTACCTTGCATACAGTATCTCAGACTCAATGCTTTGTAAGCACATTATCATTGATCAGTAGAAGAACTGTATTTACAGCTGTCTTTTTAGTTGAAGTAAAATGGGTGGCCTCTCTTCTTCAATAGGTCTTTCTGTATTTGTTCTTTTTTTGCAGCTAGTACTACTAAAATTCTTTTGAGGACATAAGGTAAAAAGAAATTGCTAGTATCTAATTTGATGAGGGATATTTATATTTGTGTAATATTGCCTTGTTGTATACCAGGGTCTCTGCTGAAATATTTTCTCTATAAGTGTTTCTTTGTGCTATATAAAGCATGTTGCACCTCTTATCTTTAGGCAGACAAAAATGTCAGGTTTTTGTAAGGCTTCTTGGTTGCCAAAATAGGACATTTTTTACGTCGTAATCATCTTTATTCATCTCAGTTAGTGCATTTTGGGGGCTTTTTTGTGCACTTAGGTTTCCATATCTCTTGGTTTAGTGATTCAGCAAGTTGCTGCAGTTGAAAGTGACCCAGAGAACACTTTGATCTGGCTTGCCACCTGTTCTCTGGAGGGGATGAAGAAGGCCCAGAGAGCTGTATTCTGCATTCTGCACCTTCTTTCATGCTGCTGGTCAGTGTCAGGATGCTGCTGTTGCTTCTTGTCCTTGCATAAGTGGGTACATCTTCCTTCTCCAGTCCTCTGGCAGCAGTAGTGTCAGTAGCTCAATCCTCTGATATACTGAGATTTTTTTCCTGTTTCAGGGCTGTGGCTGTGTTTGTAGTGGTTAGCAGAGATAGCTTGCTGCTGTTAGACAAGTTGGTAGTTTAGCAACATAGGGGGAATTGAGGCCAATCCACTGTGAAGAAGAGCGGTAAAATTGGCGTTGGAATCTGAGACTAGATCGTTGTGGTAAATAATCCACTATTCACAGAGCCAAGAAAAGGCAGATACCACAGCACTGTGTTCGGGGTGCTCATGTGCAATCTGGAAGAAAAGGTGAGAAGGAGCTTGAAGGTGAGCCTTCCTCATCAGAGGACAGTGTACTGGCTTAGAAGTCTTCCGGTATGCCTTTTAGTATGCTGTACATGCAGATTATCCCCTTCCTGCTTCAGTGCTTTAGTATTGAGGAGCAATTGCTGTAACAGGAGAGACTGAGATGTGCTCAGGTCAGGCGTTCCTGACTGTTTTATACCAACCACAAGCTAGTGGATTGCTCCATTAGAGGTTTCTTCCAGAGATGGATGGTTTGTAATGCCTAGCTTTAGCAGTGTTAGATTCTGTACCGCATTGTTGAGCATCCTTGTCTTCTGTCTCATGGAGCTAGTGAAGAGGGAGACATGATCTGTGTTCCACAGCCTGGTGTGACTTTTACCCTAATTGTAAATGAGTTAGTTATGAAAATACAGCTTTTGTGCATGCAAGCTTTTCATGAATGGATGATAGTGACTTGTTACAGGATACTTTTCTAACAGTCTGTGTCCTGGAAATAGTAGCTATAAAGAATATCTTTGTGGGTATTGTGTACTTCTGGGAACATCAGGTTTTCTGAAAATGTATGCTAGGTTTTGTTTACCTGGTGGCCTTTCCTGTTGTGTTTGCAACTGAAATGTAATTTTTAACAAATTGTTTCTATTGTATGTCTGCCAGGTTATGGGTGATTTGCTGTTTTTTAATTTATTATATATACATGAAGAAACTTCAGCTGCTTGGATTTTGGTAACAAACTGTTCCCTCTGGCTTTGATGAATGTGTTGTTACCTGTTTATAGCTAAAAAACACATAGACTGTTGTGGTGGTCAAGAAATGAGAGCGTAGGCCTATGATTTAATGAATTGCTGCTGATTTTAGTATGAAATCAATTTAATTTGTGCTTGAAAAACCTCTGAAAACGCTTCCTTTAAGAACACTTACTTCCTTAGTATTAGTATTAGTAATACTTCCTTAGTATTAGTAATACTTCCTTAGTATTTCACTAAGTTAGAAATAAGTAATTCCTGAGGCGTGTAATCTTTTTTCCAGTCATTCAATTATTCTTGCAGTTATCAGCCACACTCAGTCTTTAGGACTAGTTTTATTTTCAGTTGAGATGGATTTGATTTGGAAGATGAAAAGTCAAGTACAACCTATTACTGCAGGTTCTGGGAAACCTGGCATTTCCAGTGGCAAATTCAATAGGTTAGGGTGTTTAAGATCACACTCTGGGGGGAAATGCAGAGTTTTTTTAAAGTAGTAGACTGGATTTTAAGTAATAAATGTTTGGATTAGTAGATTTCAGCTGAACCACTGAGATTATTATTAGCCTGTTTCCTAAAATTTCTGTCTGTTCTCTACTGGGGCTCTAGTCTAGCCCAATTTTGGATTTTTTTTTTTTTTTTGACCTGTAAGGTTATAAACATTTAAAAAACCCCCTGCTATTCTATTATAGTTGCTCTTGCTCTTTGAGTATGGTTTGTTGAAATAAAACTGTCTTTCAAATATCAGCAATATGCATGTTTCAGAAGTGCATCTTCATAAGCAAATTATAGCATATAAATATGGGCAAGTCTTTACATATTTTCTTTATGACTGTGGAAACAAATGACTGACAATTCTGTGCTTTTTGTAACTTTGCAGGTATTCCCTTTCAGCAGGTATTCAGCAGTGGCCTTGCTGCAGTTGATACCAGCTGTTCTGTTATTTTGAGGGCTTATTGTATTTGAGAGCTTTTTGTATTCTGCAGTATTTTATGGATGCTAGTATTCTTTTTGTCTAATTTCTTTCTGTCTTATATACTGTGGTTACATAAAATATTTTGGTGCTGCCCTTCTGCTCCTTTACCTGCCTGCCTTCCAAAAGTATATTTAAATGTGAAAGCTTGAATCTTATGTTAAGATTTGTCTGTCTATATTAAATTATGTATGTTGTTTCAAGACATTGAATGATGGGCCAGAGGAGGAATTAGTTTTAGTTCTGGCTTGACACTTAATATTCGTCCATAAAGTTCTTGCCTTTTGAAGCTTAAAAATTCTGCCTTTTCAGTCTAATATTGTGCTTTGACTTCTGTACTGCTTTCTGGAATGTGCTTAATTTGTGATATTTTTCTCCCCCCTCCCCCACCCCTAGCCTTGGTAAGCACACTGGACTTTTCTCCAAGGAGTAGCTTTCCTGAAGCACAATAGTTTTATTGTTAGCACTGATAAAATGCATCATAAGATTTATAGTTCCATCTAGGAAATGAACCTCTAGAGGAGTTATGCCAGAAGCCAGTTAAAACTCCATTCCCCAGGAAATGCAAGAGTAGCATGTCAAAATCTTTTAGCTTTCGCAGGGAGTATTCTTTTGTTTAATACCTGCTCTCTCTGCTATGCCGAGGTAATTTGAAGAAAACCAATTTAAAAAAAAATTGCAGTTTTAACTTTTTAATTCTATGTCATTAAAACGCTTTGACTGTTCCCTGTGTGTATACAAGCTGTTACTGTATTTTATTTTGGAATGCAGATGCTCATTCTGCCCTGAAAAGAGAATAGCTGTTCTCCTTGTATGTTCGGGTAATAAAGTGTAGGAACAAGCTGACCTTTACCAAAAGTTGGAGACATAATGAGGCACTCCAGCTTTCATTATGGTCTACAGGAGATAATATGCCTCTTACCAAGAAAGAGGATTTGGGGGCTAATTGGGAAAGAGTGGCTGTATTCAGGTGTGACATCTTGAATCTACAAGTACAGAACAGTACTTCTGAGGAAAACCAGGACTGAAGCATTGATTCTCAGTTTAGCTTAAGACTATAGATTCAAAATGGTCAGTGATCGTGTGGTGCAAGATCACATGTTGCTAGAAGGAACTGATAAATAATCAGAAGAATCTTTGAGAATTGTTTTTTAATGGCTTGTGCCTATTTGTGAAGAAGGCAGCCCCTAGTTGAATTAACACTTCATATAAAAGATCCAGTTGTCCTGGTTAGTGCCTTTAGCTGTGTGCTTTCAAGTGAGACTATGTCCCCTGCAGGTGTGAGATTTTGTGAAAACATAGTTATTCTGCTTAATGTAGAAAACTTGGTTTGGCTGAGCTGGACTGAAATGTGAGTAAAGCCATATTGGTTGTGCATGGCCTGGTTTTTGGTAGCGGGGGGTCACAGAGGTGGCTTCAGTGAGAAGCTGCTAGAAGTTTCCACCATGTCCAGCAGAGACAATCCCTGATGGGTCTGAAGATGGACATGCCTCTGGCCAAAGCTGGGCCAATTAGAAGTTATGGTAATGCCTCTGTGATAACATATTTAAGAAGAAAATCAAAACAAAGTGGGGGCACAGTGTTTTTCTATCCAGAGAAGAGGAGGAGGTAAGAACATGTGAGGGAAACAATATGGAGACACCAAGGTCAGTGAAGAAGGAGTGGGAAGAGGTGCTTCAGGTGCCAGAGCCAAGATACCTCTGCAGGCTGTGGTGACTGATGACCATGGTGAAGCAGCTGTGCCCCTGCAGCCCATGGGGATCCACGGGGGATGCAGAGATCTGCAGCCCGTGGGGGAGGTGCTCATGCTGGAGTGGGTGGATGCTTGGAGGAAGCTGCGATCCAGTGGGAAACCCATTGGAGACAGGGGGTCCCTGCTTCCAGGCTGGAGCAGCCTGTCCTCGGAGGACTGCACCCTGTGGAAGACTCACCCATGCTGCAGCAGTTTTGGGAGACTCTTTGTCTGTGGGAGGGACTCACATTGCAGTGGTTTTGGGAAGGCTGCTGCTCATGAGATTGGAGCCACATTGGGGAAGTTAACGGAGAACTGTATCCTGTGGGAAGGAACCCCATGGTCTCACAGTGGAAGAACTTCTCTCCCTGAGCAGTGGAAGAAGATCTGGGATGATGAACTGACCAAAACTCTGCCCCCTGTCTCCGTGCACTGTCGGTGGGAAGGAGGGAGGCATTGGGGGAAAAAAAAGGGGTATTAAGGGCTTATTTTACTTCTCATTATCCTCCTCTGATTTTATTAATAATAAATTTACTTTGTACTTCTAAATTGAGCCTTTTTTGCCCTTGGAGTGTCTTCTTCCAGTCCTTAGCTTGTGAACCCTTTGCCCAGCTGTAGAAGGGTGAATGGGTGACTTTCTTGGGTGCCTGGCGTTTGGCTAGTGTCAAACCACGACAGTATTCTGGGTAATCATTCTAATTTCAAAGACTTTGTTGCTCTGGGAGGGACAGGAGGGATATAGTATGTGTGAATGGGAGGTGGTGAACATTCCTGAAGGGGATTAATTTTGAGGTAACTTAGATGCTTTGATCCTTGCCATCTGCAGGCTGGCTTGTTTTAGCTTGCTAATATAGGGATAGCAAATTCCCGCCTTCCTTTTATGTTTGAAAAATTGCTTATAGCCCACACATGACTCTGTAACTGGGGAGGGATTGTTCATTCTTGCTTGCTGGAAGACATTTCTCTGTCTGCTGACATGGAGTTCCAGACTAGATAGAGAGAATACAAGAAGAATGTGGATGGGAAGCAGGGCTGCACAACTCCTAAGCTACAAGTCTTGAAGAAATTGACATTAATTGTCCAGAACAACATCATGTATTCTGCAGGATGAGGGAAATAAACTTGCTCAGTAGCACTCTGAGCCTCCTCTGTAGTATTTGGTTGCTATGTAGAAATTTTAGTGAGTGTAGGAAAATTTTATTTCTTGACAATCCACAATAGTTCACTCTCATTAATATGTTTTTCTTGGTAATTTCAACTTCAGACCTCTTAAATGTGGGTAGAAGGGATCATATACATGGACAAGGGACTGCTGATTGCAAATTTTATGCTCTGCTTCTCAAGCAAACATCTTAAAGACTGTTAAGCTTGTTCTCTGTTGAACTTGTATTGCCCTGCCTCCTCTTAAGTTGCTCTTTTTTAAGTCAAGATTTTCCAAAAGAATTAGGATTTTCTTTGCATTGAATTTTCTCAGAATTCTGCTTGGGCGCTTATCCTGCAGGTAAGATAGCACTCATCAGGTTACAGAGAGATTTAATCCCTTACCTCTTCCCCACACCAGAAGACATTTTCAAAAGATTTTTATGTGTGCATGTGTCATTTGTAACTTTTTGTCTCTCTGAGGGTATTTATTTCTTATTATGGTAGAAACTAGCAGCACGGAGAGTCAGAGTCCTGGCATAAGCTTATAGGGTTTTTTTTTAGTGGAATTTCCCCCAGTGTTGCTTCTACATTCAAAGATTTTAGGAGTTTGCTTTGGATTGGGATCACTCTTTGATTATTTTAAGATCTCTCAGAATTTTGTTCAGAAATGTGTTTGATAAAGACCGTTTTCTAGGATGAATAAATGTAGTCTGTCCAGCTTTGGTTAGATGATTTACCTTGATGCTTTTGTAGTTGGTGGCTCATTCTAGGTGCATTGGGTCCTAAGGAAAGAATATTAAACACTCTTCTCATTCTTCTCACCCACCTCACAGAGGTCTTTTTAAAAGAAACCAGGGGCAGTTGAAACCTCCTGAACTCACAGTGACTGTCACCTGCTGGTAGCTGGGCCTCTGCTAACAGGAGATTGTGTATTTGGGGTTAAATTTGAGTAAACTGAATAAAGCATGGGGTTTTTTTGTTTCTTTTTTTTTTGTTTTGTTTTGTTTTTGGTTTTTTTTTTTTTTTTGTGCTTGAGAGACCTTGGGTGATATAGTAGTATTAAAAAAAAAATTAAAAGAATTGGCAATTCCGCCATCTGCTACCATTTTTGAAGAGCAGTAAGTGGTTTCTAGTAATTGAATTGCTTTCTTAACAAATGTCTCTTTAAGAAGCTGATGACTAAAGCAAGTTGAGTGAGTCAAAGAACATAAACTGTGCAATGCCTGTAAAAATGATTTTTTTTTTTTTGAGGACCGTGTTAGATATTGGCACTTATTACAGGAGCACCTCTGGGACACCTTGGAGGATAATTTTTTGTTGCTGTCTCTGTGGTAGTATTTGCTTCTAGATTTAGATAGGTCAGTCAGTAGTGAAGAGGAAGTCTTAGCCTAGGTCATGATGCAAGTAAGCATTGCAGTAGATTATAAGCTATACAAGTTTATGCTGACTGGAATGCTTGGAAATGATGACATGAGTTGGTCAACTATGAGTCTAAATTCCAGGTCATCTGATTCTGCTAGAAATTTTCACTTAGATGACCTTGTAGGATCACCTTGCTTTCCTGAGACTGAGCTTACTGGAATACTGAATCTCAGTTCAAGCAGCCTGATGTTTGGAGGATGCTTCACATAAACCAAGAATTCTATAAGGGGTTCTCTCCTTTTCACAAAGCACATTCAGTCACAGTGAGACAGTTACACACAGCCATTCTTCAAGAGGCAGAGTAATAGAAAGATATTAAATTTTCTGCAAAGGGTTACCATGACAAAGACATATCATTTAGTCTGAAGACATCTCTCTGTACTCACAGCACCTGCTAGCAGTAAGAGCAAAAAGGGATCTGTATGTTGTGGTACAGGAATTATACAATTAATAGATTGTGTATATGTGCATGTTTTGCATGGAAAAGATTAATTTGTCATGGTTGGGTGAATAAAATACAGTAGTTCAGGTTATGAAATTGCAGAATTTGTTTTGGCTTAACTTTAAAGAATTTTATCACTTATTCTAAGAAAAATACTTCATCCTTTATTTGCTTGCAAAATGGTATTTGTTATAAATTTCTGCACTACTATTGATGTCTTACTGCCTGTTCTATCAATGTACTTACTACCTGTTCTATCAGCAGTAAATTTTGGTTTCCAGAGTTCAAGCTGCTATCATATATAAACACAGTACGCTTGTGACTGTATGGAGGACTTGGAGACAGGTTGGAGTCTCAGGTTCACATGGTGAACTGTGGCGTGTTAGGTTATTCAAGGTGGTGAAAGAATAACTGGAAAGCAAAAAGGTGGACAATTAATTGCAGGTAGGGGAAGGTGACAGCTGCAGTCAGTGTAAATAACAGGCTGTGAATTGAACTTAAGCTGAACTGAACATTAGTTTGCACAGCTGTCTGGCATTTTATTTTCCTTTACACATTTCCCCCTGTGCCGTCACCCTTCCTTTTGCCCCCTGTAAAAAAATTCAGACCAAGTGGGATCTGATACAGATGTGAAAGAAAATGTTGCCTTCATCTCCGTTAAAAACATTGGGAAGCTTTTTCAGATGCTTTGGTAAGCATTTTTATTTCTCACTTAACTGCTTTTTTGATGTACAGAGGGGAAATGGATATGCTTAGAGCATACCTATGTGGCTGTGTAGGGGTTAAGTGCTATTTAAAAATTGTTTTAGTGAGGGGAAAAAGATTTCTAATTCTAGTGAAGTATTTTTGGAATTTGCCCTGTCAGTTAGTAATATTTCACTAATTGAAGCAACCCTTTATTTAAAACAGGCTCAATTCATCTGGAGAATTGGCTTGTGGGCAAACTGAGGTACGTTCATTCATCAGTGATTCAACATATTTTATATGCTGATGTTTCTGAAGTAATGCTTTTAACTTGGAAGAATGTAATCACATCTGTGCATTCCTTGTGGTTTCTCTACTGCTGAGGGCTGCATCTTATAAAAAATTTTACTGCCTTACAATCTTGTGTGTAGTGAAAATTAACAAACAAAACAAGCATATAGTCATAGGCTCTCTTTGGCTGTTAGTATCAGGTTTGTTTGGCAACATTAAGACATTATAAATCTTTGCTGAAAGAATACTATGAAGAGGCAGGTCTCTTTTTTCCCCTTTCTCTTCTGTATGCTCTTGCTTGGGCGATCTGTAGTTTGCTCAATATGCTTATATGTGTTTGTAGGAAAGTGAGTTATTGTTTGGAAATTCTGCTTTTGCTGTAAGGGAAAGGACAGGACAGGCCCTATGTTGATATACAGCTACAGTTGAAAAATTTTACAAATTTTCCTGCCCTAAACTGCATTATACAAAGAAAGTCACATAATTCTAAAAGGTCAGCATACAAATCTTGAGTAGCTAACTGTACACTTGCAGGTGCTGTTTTCCCAGTACTGCAGAATCACTGCTTGTTCTTAGTTGCTTAGTTTTATCAAATGACTTGCTGCTTGTTAAGAAGTCTACTTTGCCAGATAAAAATATTTTGAAAGAGCAAAACCTCTAACCATCTGGCTTTTTGGACTTGGTAGCTTTTTCTGGAAAGATTACCTCTTCTTTATTAATAGATGATTGCAGACGCACCTCAGATTTTGACAAAACAGTATTTGTGCTTTCCCTTCACAACATTTATAAAAATACCAGCCTGCAGATCTGCCTTGTAAACCGACCTGCAGACAAACATGTCCAGGCAATAAAGATGCTTCAGAAGTTGTAGTTGATTTCAACAGCAGTATTGATACACTACATGATATACTCTGTAATAATGAAAATGTTACCAAATAATTGGATGTCAAAACTAACTAAGCCTTTTAAATAAGCATTCAGTGGTCTCACATGTTTTTTGGTATTTATTTCCATGAAATTTCAGATTTTGGCAAGTGGATAACGGGACTATTGCCTTTGTAAATTGTTGGAACCCAGGAAATTCTTCTGGCTGTCCTAGAGGACTCGAGCCCCTGCCTGGGGGGCTCAGAGACCTTGGCACAGAGTCCAAGACCCCTGTGCCTTTGATCTTGACCCATGGATCAAATTACCACCTTTATATGCAGAATTACAAGTCAAGAGAGTTTAAGTAGAATAATAGTTTGTCACGGGGTGAAAAAATAGATTTTTGAGGTTTTTAGAATGGGGGCTCGGGGTCCCAAGATAGAGGAATTTGGGCATGCCTTGTCCCTTTTCCTTCTTCTTCCTAGCCTCCATGTTCTGGGTGATGGTGGCATTTTTAGATTGGTTTAGAGTAGAAGCTCACTGTCTAACATAGGTGATAGGTACTGGGAAGTTATTGTAAATAATGTACACGTAGTTTTTAGTATAAAAAGATAACACCGCCTCTGAGGTGGTCAGTGTGCCTCAACCCGACCTGCCAGACAGACCTCGGGAGGTCAGAAAAAGAATTTTATAGATAAGAAGCTATAAACAACCTTGAGAATGGGAATAGAAGAGTTCTGACTCCTTCTTCGACTGCCAGGCTGGGAAAAGAGACTTTCTAATGCATCTCGGGATCACTCTGACCAGCAGAGATTATGAAAGTAAATTGCTGTGATCTAGAAAATTACTTTATTTGATGAATCTATTCTAGAAGTGCTTTCTGGTGTGTTTTTTTTGTTTTTTTTTTTTGTTTTTTTTTTTTTTTTTTTTCCTGTGGGGCAGAAGGAGTAGTAACTGCTCTGATAATGAAACCCTCTAAAAGTGCAAGAAAAAGAATCTAACCTATGATAAAGTAGAAACTATGAAGGCTTTAAAGGAAACTTTTTTTGTAAGAAAAGAGTAAAAAAGCAGAGTACTTTTCCAGTGTACCAATATGAAAGTACCCTTGGTGCTACAGATGTGAATGGAAACCGGAGATCCCTGAAAAAGGGATACTGATGAGATTGGAGAGTATTTGATAAGAATAAGGGTTTGTGGAGCTTTGTTGTTGGTCAAAGGAAGAAGTTGGTGTTTCAAGTGGATTCTTTGGGCCTTTGAAAAGGATCATGAAAATCAAGTTAGGCATGTGTCTTTGTGAGTTTTTCTTTACTTGTGGTAAGAGATCCTGATTTTAGTGCCAGAGAAATAACCAGAATAGCTATTTAGAAATTTAAAGTGTGTTGTTTTTTGAGCTAAAAGAAAAGAGCAGGTTAGTTGAGTTAAGCAACACTTGCATTTTATGTAATTTTTTTTATGTAATAGTTTAACTGTTTGTCCTTGGGCGAGTGTCCCAAGTTAATCAGCTACAGAGCAGGCACTGTATAATAACTCCATAATTGTCTCTTGTGTTTGATTTCCATTTCCACAAGAGCTTTAGATTTTGTAGCTGAATGTGATCCTTGTACTTATGCCATTTTACATTATTCTGGTCCATTCATATGGTAGAGCAGAGGAATTCAAGTTCCAAGCCTCAGGCCAGTAGCAACAAATCTTTTCTTGGCTGGATGAGAACATAGAATGGTCCCAGTTGGTTGCAGCCTGCACTTGTCAGTGACCTGAATTGATGAAATTTGTCAAGACGGCTATTTTCTTGTACTCTTGCTAGAGGTAAACGTTTGAATGGGAATAGCTAACTGAAAAGGTTGTTTGGACAGGCAGGCAAGGGTGTTATCCCATCTCCAGCCTGTGACTGAAGTGACTGTGAAAACGATTATTAATAAGGTGGGATTAAGGTTAATTTAAGTAAAATTCTTTTATGTATAAAAATCTGAGGTTCAGCAGAAGTAGGTATAATTATCATTATTGGCCTGCTGTTGATGCATTCTTTTACCATAGCATGGTACGCTTTGCTGCTAAATATTTCTTTCATTTGCTCTCTTAAATAGAGGTAAGGTTGAACCTGATATGGCAAGTGCTTTCCCCTTCACGTCTGCCAAAGCCTGAATAGCCTACTTTCATAGTACTGATTCAAGTACCAGAGTGTAAAGGATGGTTAGAGCTGGAAGCAGTGTGCAGATTGGAAGAAGAGCCTTATTTTGCTATTTGTCACAGTAAGCAATGTGTCTGTTACCATCAGGTGAACACTGATTCCTCCTTAGCATTTTTAAAAATTGTTGTGCATCATGAAAATGTTGTTGTAATATAAATGACAGTTTTAACCAGGAAGTTTTGACACTAATGCTTGCTGTTTTTTGTTTGTTTGGGGTTTTTTGTTTTTTTTTTGTGTGTGTGTCATTCAGGTTCTTTAGTAAAAATACAAGCCTACCTAGTACCTGCACCATCTCAAAGTTTCCTCTGATTTGTTTAGGTGGTGGGTGTGGTTTCTGTATATTATCTATGGTGAGTAACAATAAGGGAATATGATCAAGGCTTTGATCCAGTATACTGCTTTAACAAGAAACACTTGTGTTCAGTGGTCGGTACCACCAATCTTGTATTATCAAAAAAAGAAAAAAACCAAACCCAGAAGGTATGCAAAATCTACAGTTCCAAGTAGAGTGTTTTTCATCAGCTTGTGTTTTTAAAGACCACACAGGAACACCAGGATAAATGCAAAATAAATGACTAACCACAAGTTGTCTGCTCTCCAGTGAAAATAATGAATTTGTATCCCGGAGCAAGACTATTTCTGATTTTTGGAGTGGCACTTATTCTATATGATTTTTTGTAGAAGTCTGTGTAATACTAGTTAGATTCTCTTTCCTGAAAATGGTTGATTATAACTTGATGGAAAAAAATTGTCAAAGCTTCAGTAAAAGAGCAGGAAAAAGTGAAACTAGATGTTATGAAGGAAATTAGGCTTTACCCAAAAGTGCACAATGGAGATTTTAGTTTTCCACATGAGCTTCACTCCTGCTTCCTAAATTACTGAATGAAAAATTTTGTAAGCAAAAAATGTTGAGTCCTCAGGTTTAATGAAATGCAAAAAATGTTTCTATTTTAAGTTGTTATATGAAACATGTTTGTTTAGATCACTGTTTAGAATAGTCTAAAATATAAATAAAAAGAGGAAATAGATAAGGACATAATTCCAGGCATACACACAGGGTGTTGTTTTCAATATGAGTTACTATCATTAGTGCAGATGGTAATCTGTATAGGATTACTTGTTTAACTAGAGCTGCTTACACACTGAAACAGGAGTGTTTGGAATACCGTTGCTTCTGACCTAGAGGAATAAATTGAAGTACCTGCTTTGGTGTGGAGAGTGAAGGTGTTGAATGAAGATGTTTTGGCCACAGATGCTGGTCTGTGCTCTTGTTACACTGCTCTCTTGCTTAGTGTAACTCCAGCCTCTCAAAGTATAACAGCCAGGTAGACTTCATGCAGTCACTAATACTGTATTTGTCAGTAGGTCATATGAGCCATGCTGATGGCCTGGGTTAAAATGAAGTAGGTGAATAAGGATGTGTGTGGGGAGAGGAGGAAACTGAACTGAGATTGCCATTTCTTCATCCTGCCTGAATGCCTTTAATGAGATCTTCCTGCAGACTTGGAAAGCTTGTTATCTTCTGCTTTTGAAGATGTAATGGTCAGACTGATGATCTCCCTGATAAATGCACTTTCAGTGTTAATTCTTCCTTAGTATGGCATCTACTGAATGCACATATATATGCAGTGTGCAGCTGTCAACTTCCTTACCTCTGTGTACTTCTGTCCTGGATGCTGATTTTTTTTCTGGAGGATAGCGGGTAGAAAAGATGTATCTGTAAGATAGCACTTATGTGCTGCGTACATTACCTGCTTGAAGTGCTAAATTGTATATGTATTAATGTAGCACACTTGCCTCAAGCAGGATTGTTAGGGTAGGAGAGCAAACTCAAGCTTGAGCCTAAATGAAATGGGTAAAAATACTCACTACATTAGTATCAGTAATATTTTTTCTACTTCTTTGTGACTGATTTAGTGACATACATCTTCATTCCTCTCAGCTGTTTTTCTTCTGACCAATGTTCTGACACATAGCTGCTGTCTGTCCTTTCTCTAGTGCAGGTCTGACCTCTTCTTTTGCTTTCTCTCCTTTCTCTGCAGAACTTGGTAAATTTCCTGGTTATTCCTTGTTCCTAGTTGTTTCCTTGGGAGATTTCCTGGTTAGGTGTTTTGTGATTTTTGTTTTAAATTATTATTTTGTTTGTTTCTGTTGTTTTTAATATCTGGTTCTACCACATCAGAAATCACTACAAGGGAACTCTTGGTAGCTCTTTGGTATTTGGCCTTGTATCTGCATTGTGTCACAAGAGGGTTTAATTGCACATTGCTGCAGTCCTTTGTTCCTTCTGGAAACGTTCTCATTAGGGACTATCAAGATAGAAAAAACATGCATGTAAACTCAATGTATTTGTGTACCTGCAAGAATTCATCTGCATGTATGATTGGAAAAATAATTTTATTTGATTGGAAAAGATATGATTGGAGATTCTGTGTGTAAGATGATTTTAAAAAAACCTGGTTAGCTGGCAACATTTTGAGGGTAGATGCCTGATGTATTTGAATTGTAACTTTTCTTATGATCTTCTTTTTTTTTTCCTGTTAGCAGAATAAACCAAGTATGTTCAGATATGGCCTTTTTCCCCCTGTTATTTAAATAAGTGAATTCTAGTCTTCAGCTGTCTAGTTCTGACTATGTGGGAGTTCCAGTCATTATGTAATAAAAGCAGTGTTATAGTCTCAGAGAAGACAAGGTCAGTTCATTTAAAAAAGAAGGAAAATAGCCGTTGACAAACACTGAAATTTTATGAAAAGTGAAGGGATAGTCCTCTGCTGCTTTCACACATTTCCTTTCTGTGGTATTTTCCCATACAAAACAAATGTTGGCTTGCCAATGAGATGAGGTTAAAATAGACAAGCTTTTCAGTGTGGAGTAATGATTGTCTTAATGTCTATTCTGCTTATACAGATGCATGAGCAGTGGAGAAATGGAGGTGTTGAAACAAAAATGCAAAGAAGTGATGAAATGAAAAGATGTGAGATCTGCTGCTGTTTTATGTGAGGAGTGAACCTCAGGCTCCCTGTTTGCTCCTGTTGGGAAGAGTGGGGATGAACCACTGCTCTATACAGGTTACTGATTCATAGGGATATTAGGATAAAAGAGAGCAGTGAGAATTTGGCTGGAGAAAGGCAAGAAGGTTGTTTCTCTCCAGCAGGTATGTCGCTCTGCCTCCGTTCTGGTGGAAGGAAGTTAGACTACTAATGGGCATGCATTCAGACAATCCTGGGTGCTGTTTTTCTTCAGCATACCCACTTTTTTCTTCAGTTACCCACTTCTGTGCAGATCTGGATATATTATTTTCTGGGCTGAAATCTCAGCCAGATCATGTTGGGAAGAACTTTTTGGAAAATTGCAAACGTTATGAAGTTTGTATTTGTTGTTTAAAGTTGGAGGTGATCAACTTCAAAGTTTAAAAAGCTAAAAGAAATTTATCTTAATTACCAGTCTTTTTCAAACACTTTATTCTCTTACGTTATGTTTGCATCCTGTAGAAATCGTTTTTCAAAGAAAGCTGATAGTGTTTCGTCTCAAGAACTGAAAATTTTGAGAAGAGCACATGCAAGTGATGAAGGACCTAGATGGTCTAGATAAAGGGCCTCCTCTGAGGTGAACTGTCTACAAAGGACAAATGTGCATGAAAGAATAGTACATGAGACATAGATCCACTCTCTTGTTAGTGAGCAGTGAAGTTGTTGTTACGTTTAGTCATGGCTCTCTCTGGACAGGTCACCTGATAGGGTAGCTAAGGCTCCGGACCCATGTTCTAGAACCCAGTGTGAAACTAGGTTTGTTCTGCTGCTTCTCTGTTGCATCTTGCACTGCCTTGTGTCTGTCTGGCTTTTAACTTGTTAGTTCAGAGCTGGAAGTGAGAGAGCTGAGGTAAAAAGCTTTGTGTGTGATGGCCAATACAATTTTCCTTTCAGCTACCAAGGTGTTTTTTTTATTCTGACAGCAGGAATTAGAAGCAGCTATGTCTGGAAATCTAGATCTAGAGTACTAGGCTGTATAAATAGGCTGTGGAGCAAATTTATCCTTTTGGATTGTTAACTTGAAACTTTGAAGTATATGTCAGATCCCAGCCTGTATAAAAGCATGTGGTAGGGTTATGGAAATGGTCAAGGGGATGGAAGAGTTGCTTTTTGGGAAGGGACTGAAAAGATGGGGACTCTTCACTTTGGTTTTCCAAAAACATGGGGCAAGTTACGCAGTCCCACAATGCAGAAACTAGTAAGTGTCAGACACAGTGGGAGTTTACTTTAAAGTGAACAAATAAAGATACTTTAAACAAAGGAGAGTATGACTTTTTGGAGCATTCCGCTGCAGAATATTGTGGGGCAGACAGTACCAGCATGTTCAAAGCAAGAATTTGACAGAACTAGTGGGAAATGTATCCATTAGCATAAATGGGAAGGATGGGTCTGTGATAGACCTTCTAGACCTTCTCATGTACATGCAGGAGCATGAAGGGAGTGGGACACAGAAGGCACAGGGCTGGCTTGCTCTGCTTGAATGGTGTCTCTCTGAAACAATAATGAAGTACTTGTGTGAAGGAGGTGGATGTTGTGCTAACCCAGTTAAGCAAAGTTTATATTTTGAGCCATGTTTTTTGCAATTGGCTGTTGATACACTGAATAAACATTGAGTGCTGGTGCTTTTCACCTCTGACCTTTTTCTTTAAATCTGTATGGCTTGTAAGGTCATTTGGAGCATGCTTTTTAGGGGCTTTTTTGGTTGGGTTTATTTATTTGTTTGTTTTTTGAAAAGTGTATAGAAACCCTAGTACCTGTGCAGAATTTCTTATTAAAATAATGAAGACCTGGATGTCTTTAGTCTCAGAAACTACAAAGGCCTCTGCTGCTTGAAATTGTAACATGAAGTATTTTCAGCAAGCTGGGATAAAAGTACTTTCTGTCATTTTATGTTACTTTTTTGGCCCCTTATGCTTGTATAGTAAGGCAATTTTGTGCTACCGAATAACATGATTTTTTTCTTTTTGACATGAACTTTACTCAGCTGGTTTGGTGAGACATTTTTTTCCTCACTAAATTCTCCATGTGCTGTCACTTGAATCGCAAGTCAGGAGCAGACTCCACTTGAAGATGTATTGCTGGTTCAGGTTGTATGATCCTAAGTCATAGCTCTCTTCTCTAGCCTGGTCTACTTGTTTATCTTTCTGTGAAACACCTTGAATGATTGAGGAGAAAATGGGTTATCTATAACAAAGACTTCATTGTCTTTGAAATTCCTCTTAAGTTATTTAGAAATAGTGTTAGTACTATAACTAGCCATTTGTGTACATTTTAGGATGTCTGTGTGAAAATAAAACCATATTTTTATACATACATACATACATACAAACATACATATATATACAGCCAGAAATGCCTTATTTCAGCCAGTGTAAAAATACTTTGGTGCTCTAAATCTTTTGCCATCATCCCATATTCTTGTCATTTAGCATAGGTTCTACAATATTTATATATTCACTGGTGGTACTTGTGGATGTACTTAAATGTGCAGGTTAGGTTTAGTTGATGTCATTTGGTTAAAATACAGTGCTACTTTTGAAGCAATAATATGTTTTCCAAGAGATTCTTATATGAGAGCTTTAAGGAATCTCATATGCTTTGCTCTTTGCTATTTCTGGGAGTTCTTAATTGTATATTCATATTATCCTCGTGTGAGACTTTTGACATAATCACTTCTTTTATTCACCAAGAAGTTGTGGTCAGTCCTGTTCTAAAAGCCAGGTTTAGAGGGGAGATGGACAATATATTACTTGGTCTGTATGCACAGTAGGCATTCTTAAATATTTTTCTGGAAATGAAATCAGCAATTGTGGAGTACCGGTTCAGGAAGAGGAAAGTTAAAATATCCTCTTTTACTGCGTGGAGAGTAGAGAAACTCAAAGCTATTTTGTTTCATCAGTATAATACCGACTGTTGCATTCTGGGAAGCTCTATCTCATCAGTATTTGCTTGAGGAATGCTGGTTATGGGAACGTGTAGGTAGCCTGAAGAGATTTTATTCTTTGATTTTCCCCTAGGATTTTTAAGTAACTGGGCAGAAATCATGCAACTTCTGTGGTACATTCAAGTAAGAAGGAAGAGAGGACGTGGAGAAGTAACAATGAGCAAACTTAACAGAAAGGGCTGAGAGATGACATTCCTCTGTTTGGTGTGCTGTTTTTTTGTTAGTAATATGGTTTATTTATATACCTTAGTTTTGCAAAGGTTTCGTTTTTTGTTCTGGGGCTGAGACTTTACATGAAGACTTCTTTCAGTCATCTCTTGTCTGAACCTTTCTTTTGGAAACATCTATGGACATTTCTTTAGCCTATGAAAGGTGGTGGAACACCGATTCTGCTAATAATACATTGCTAGCCCCTCCCTCCATGTATTTAAAATAATAGTTGTAACCATTATATAATTCAGTGGATTTCAAGCTACCTTGGAGAGTAGAAGAATGCACAAGGAGAGTCCTAGGAAATTGCAGTATAGGTTGGTAAGTTATAGGATAAGGAAAAGGAATTTGTATGACCACAGGTGGGAAGTGAACAAAACATATTTTTTTAATATGATTCTGCAGTTATGCTAAGAGGCCATGTAAAATTCAGCAGGACTAGAGTCTGCCACAGGGAGAGTTAATAGGGCTTTGTATGTATATTTATAATTTTCTTTTAGCTGGAATGTGACATGGATTTTTACAAGTTTTGGAGATAGCCAAAACCTGTTTGCACATTATTTCTCTATCTCATCAATACAGAGAAACACCTGAAATAAATTCATTCATTTCAAAAGTCTAATCATTTTTTATTAGGTTTTTGAAAATTTTCTCATAAGTATAAATTAGTCACTGCCTGGATGACTTTTTAGGGAACCAATTCTGTTCAGCTAAGTGCCTTTTTTTGGTTTGTTTTTAATGGAGCATGTATGTATGTGAATATAACTATAGTTATATAGTTTTTGTGAAGATTATTTGAAAAGGTTTAATTTAAAAATATTTCCTTGATTATTTAATAAAATATCTAAACCCTCTGACTGCCTCTTTAAAGAATGAACTGTTATTACAGTTGCAGTTTGCATGTTGGAAACATGAAGTTGAAATAAACTAATGTTGCTAAGGTCTGTTATTCATTGAAACATTAACTGTTATGTTGTGATACGATATTTGGGAATAATATTAGGAATACCTATTCCATAGGTGTAATGAACCAGTGCTAAGTCTCTGTTAAGAAGGAATTGCTGCACTGGTATTGCCAAAAACAAAGTTGTGGATTTTGACTGTTTTATTCTATATTGGCTTCATTTCAGTCTTGAGAGTTTTTTGTGTAAACTGCCTTTGACAGAGTTGCTGTGAATTTTGGATCTGATAATGTTTAGCCTGTAGCTACCTAATGAAAATGCTCTGTCATTAGTAGTATTTGAAATTCATCAGCTGATGAGGACAGCTGAGGATGCATCTGTAAGTTTTTACACAGTCCTCAAAGTTACATTGATGTAAGCCTGGGACAGATTTCCAGCTTCATTAGATTTCTGCGTGCCAAAGAGAGCGCAACATAGCAAAATACTTCCAGAGTAATCGTTATAATGCTATCAATTGAGACCACATGTAATTACAGCCTTTTCTTTCGGCAAAACCTGAGTCTGGAGCCTGTGGTTCTGCATTGTTTTCTTCCAGTTTTTGCTCCTAACAATTATGAGTACTTTGGATTCCAATCTTGAGCCTCATGAAAGCAGCATTGCTTACTGTTTGGTGTATTTGCTTTGCCTTACCTTCAGTTCCCTTCCCCTCCCCCTACTCTGTCCCCCCCTGCCCCCCTTCTTTTTATATATTTTTCTTTCTTTTTCCTTGGTGTCTTTCTTTGTGATTCTCCACTAAAGCTTTACCAGGTGACAACAAAAAAAACTTTGTCTAGGCTTCTGTAGATTTCAGAGTAGGTTATGATGAGTTCTTGTATAAGGAGACTGTAAGTTGTGGGTACTGAATTGCTTGGAGAGCCCACAGTGGCCTAAAATGAACAACAGGGAACAAAACATGCACATTTTAAAATAAAATGCCAAGACTGCGATGCAGAATATTTCCTAAATACCACAGAGAAAAATTGCATTTGATGTTTATGTTATAAATTAAATGGACAGGTTGACTAGTTGATCAACTAATATCAAGACCTTCTTAAACTAAACTTCAGTATATAAACTGAGTTATGGTAATTGTCTTTCTTTGTAAGAGTGCAGGTGCCAGGGTTTGCGAAGAAGTGTTTGTTAGGTAGGAAATAAGGAGAAGCAGGCCTAGCAACAGAATAAATTTACAGTGAAGTTTATCCATTAATTTCTTCAAAAGTGCAAGTTCTGCTAAGCTCATTTTTAGAGAGCATCACAGACATGTCCCAAAAGTAGAACTTTGTAGGGAAGAAGGGAGGATAAATCTAAAATGAGAATTGTTGATTTTTGTTTAGAAGTTTACAAAGAGAAACTGCAGCAACCAGTGGAGATCGCTTTTTTTCCCCCCTTTTTTTCTCTTTTTTTAAAATATATATGTAGAAGAGGCTATGGAAATGAGGGACTCCCAGCTCTTTGCGAACAATGCCCAAACCCAGTACAGAACCTCCTTGTCTTGGATTAGAGAAGTATCCTGTGTGTAATGACATTTTTTCTTCCTCCTAGACCCCTGTCTCCTTAAAAGCATCTCCTGTAGTTTCAAAGGCAAAAAACCCAGTCATGACAGAGATTTTTCAAAACAAAAAACTTTGATCTGTTTGCCATCAGCTATGTTCCTATGTAATTCTGGAGTTCAGCTATTCTTTTTCTTTATTGTTTATTTTTGATATTAATCATACTTCTGACACCATCATCCAATTTAATCTGAAGTAACATGCTGCAAATGTCATACAGGGGAATTTGTGCCTTTGATTTCTACAAAGAGTGATCAAAGCGTCTAATTACCCTGGTTTTAGCTAGGGTAGAGTTAATTTCTTCTCAGTAGCTGTTACAGTGCTGTGTTGGATTTGGAATGAAATGGTGTTGATAACAAACTGATGTTTTGTGTTTTGCCAAGTTGTGTTTATAACTAAGTCAAGAACTTTTTTCTCCTCCTTGTCTCACGCTCTGCTGGTGAGAAGGCGAGCAAAACAATCTGGGAGGGAGTGTAGATGGGACAGGTGACCTGAGCTGACCAAATAGATATGCCACACCATAAAACATCATGCCCTATATATATAAACTGGGATGAATTACTGAAAGGGTGGCCAGTCTGCATTCAGGAGGAGGTGGTCTGGCATCAGTTAGCAGGTAGTGAGCAATTGCATTGTGCATCGCTTACTGTTTCCTTTTTATTATCATTATTATTTACCATTGAAAATTAAGTACAATACAATAATAATTAATAATAAATTGTTCTTATCTCAATGTACGAGTTTAACATTCCATGCGGGGTGGAGGGGGAAGAAAGAGGGGAGCTGACTGAGCAGCTGTTAATTTCCATCTGGGCTTAAACCACAGCAGGCCCCTTCCTGGGTTCTGGCACCAAAAAGACTAGAGTGGGTTGATCCTGACTGGATGACAGGCACCCACCAAAGCTTCTCTATCACTTTTCTCTGCTACTGGACAGGGAAGGGCTCAAGAGTTGAGATAAGGACAGAGCCAGGTGACTCACCAAATGCCATTGTGGGCAAACTAGGCTCACATTAGAGATATTAATTGAATTTGTTGTTAACAAAATGAGAGCAGGCTAATGAAAAATTAAATTAGACCTTAAAAATACCTTTCCCCACCCCTACATTTTCCCCAGCTTTACCTCCTCCCCCCCAGCGGTGCAGGGAGATGGGGAATGGGGATGCACATCAATTGATGATGAGTTGTTTCTGCTGCTGCTCAGGGAGAGGAGTTTCCCCTGCCTCCAGCATGAGGTCCCTCCTATGGAAGGCGGTGCTCCACAAACTCCACCAAAGTGAATCAATCCCATAGGCTGCGGTTCTGCATAAACTGCTGCAATGTGGGTCACTGTTCCACAGGTCCTTTGAGAACAGCCTGCCCCAGTGTGGGTCCTCCATAGTATCACAAGTCTTACTAGGAAACCCGCTCCCTGCTCCCACCTCTGCAAGGGTCTGCAGGTCCCTGCCAGAAGTCTGTTCTAGCACAGGCCTCTCATAGGTTTACAGCCTCCTCTCAGGCATCTAACTGCTCCAGCGTGGGTCTCCTCCATGGGCTGCAGGTGGATTTCTACACCCCTGTGTTCCTCCATGGCCTGCAGAGGTACAGCTGCTTCACCATGGTCTTTACCACAGACTGCAGAGAAACTCAGCTCCCATGCTTGGAGCACCTCCGCCCCCTCCGTCTCTACTGACCTTGGTGTTTGCAGAGTGGTTCCTCTTACGCATTTTCACCCTGCTCTTCTCTGGCCAAAATTATATCTGCACAATAACTTTTTTCTTCTTAAAAATGTTATCATAAAGGCATTACAAACTATTTCTGATTGGCCCAGCCTTGACCAGCAGTGGCTGTCTTGGAGCTGGCTGGTATTGGCTGTGCTGGAAGTGGAGGAAACTTCTATCAGTTTCTCATAGAAGCCACTGCTGTAGTCACCCTGCCCACCAAAACCTGGCCATGCAAACCCAATACATTATTAAGCACTGTATACAATTCAGTTTTATTTCTCAAATGTTTCAACTTCTCTTTTAGACTTCCAAGGATGTGGACTAGTAGGTTATTTCTCTCACTAATTTCTGCTGATTAATATACCTTATCATGGGAAAGATTTTCCTGAAAGTTTATTCCTGTAGTCTCTAATTTATTGTTTATGGATGTAAGTGAATTATCTTGGCTTTGCACTGTGGGTAAGACCAATAATATTTCCTGAAGCTATTCTTAAGATCAAGCTGACTGTGAACCCCCAATGGGGATAGCCTCTGAGCCCCCACACTGCTCAGTGTGGTCAGTTGTTGCAATCTCTGCTCCTTGGGGCCTCTGTGGAGTTTTGGATAGGCCCATGTGGAGGCTGTATGTGAAAAGTGTAATTGATTTTATTACTGTTCTTGTACCTGTCATGTAGTTGTGTTGAAGTTATTTTTGGAGTCAATGAGCCTTTCACCTAGAGCCATGGTAAGTTGCTTAAAGCCAGAAAGAAATCTTGTGATACCTCTTTATCATGTTACCTTAGGCATTGCACCATGCTGGGAAACTCTCTCAACCAACATACGGGTGGAAGTCTGGTGTTACAATGGTCCAGCCATGGGACAGCTTTCTGCTTCTAGACACTTGTGAGGCTAAAGCTCAGCACAGGTGTTAGTGTTGAACGCACACTTGTTTGCAGTATTTTAGGGGCAGTAAGGTGCAAATGTGAAATAAAAGTGAAGAAACGTGAAAAGTGCTGGGAGGTTTTCATGGTCTGGTGAAATGTACATTTATTTCTGAATAGGTGACTGATATTTCCAAAAAGTCTGCCAATGAATATGAATGTTGTTCTGCACCTTGTAAAAAAGATAACAGCTGTCAAAGGCTTTTGGTAGCCTTCTCTGTTTTTCTACCTAAATGTTTCCTAAGTTATAGAAGCCATAAAATACATGTTACAAATATGGTATTGACTTTTTGAATTCTGTCCCCAGTTAGAAATGTAATAATTGCATTATATTACGAAATGATATTTTGGCTACTGTGGAAATAGTGCTACTTTAAACTAGTGTATGTTTCTTGTACAGGAAAGAGACAAAGGGGTTTTAAGGCTTTGGTTAAATTGGCTGCTGTGATAGGGCAGTACTAATGATATTTTTAACCAGTTTAAACTGAACCAATGCTAGTTTTATGTAGATAAGACCTTAGGTCAGAAGACTGTTGGTCATATCATAGACATTATTATGCATTTCCACTTAAAAGATAAGTTATAGAGGGAATTGTGAAATTATGATAAAAATTAATTGCAGTGGCCATGTGCTGATATGGAAGAGATTCCTCACATTTTGTTGTCTCCCACACTTGAGAGTTGAAGAGCAAGGATGAGAGAGCGACTGAGAGCACTTTCATGTTACTACTATTATACTGCTAAATATAACATTACTGTTAAATTGTATTATATACAAAAGTATACTGTTAAATTATTTTATATATATACACCACTATATATAACACCACTGTTATTTTTATTTTAAAATTATTTATATTTCCCTTAAAATTCTGACTCAAAAGCTGAATGAAGGTCTGGTGTTATTCTCCTTGCTTCCAGCATCAAGAAACAGCTTCAAGGTCTCACACCTTCAAAAATAAGTCTTTTAAGAAATCCAGTATCTGTGGATTCTGCAAACAAGTCATTGATAGCCAAGGAATTTCCTACAGAGGTGAGTAATATATGATGTGGTTTTTACTTTCTTGCTTTGTTAAGAAAATTAGTTTTATATTAATGTTAAAGTTTCTAGGAATACATGTTTCTGGTAATTCCCCTTGGACTAAGTTACCTTTGGTTTATTTCCTTCCTTTGTACAGTTAGGTTCCCTGCTACTGTCAGGGAATAGGGTTCTGTAGTAGGTAATTGGACTTGTATGATCATGTGCTTTTACTACTATGCTATTCAGACAGAATAAGGCAGTGCCTGCCGAGGATCTTGAGGGGACATATGAGTGACATTTGCATGGTGGATAACACTTGGCTCTGGAATTCAGTCTACAAATGAGGAAGTGTGTGACCCTTGCTCTCTGAGGCATGAAGGATATTCTATGTTAATTTGCAAAAAAAAAATCACAAGAGCAGTTGTCTGTTTCCTTTAATTTTTCTATTTGCATTATGCTCTGTCTAATCCTTAGTCCTTCAGTCTAATCACTCACTGAAAGAATAAAGATCTCCTGGATAACACAGACAAGAGACTTTCTGCCTGCGGCATTCCTGCCTGCACCTTACTGGTGTGTTCCCTCACTCTTCTCCCTTGTAGAATTACCCATCCTTTCATCTTCTCCATGGGGATACCTGTGATAAAATTAAATATTGGGAAAGCTTAATATGTCTTTTCTGCAGGTTATCCAGGGATAGGGCTTTTGATCCCCTGGTTCCACCTGGTTAATATTTGACTCCTGTTATTCTACATTAATCAAACAGTTTCTTTACTTGCTTTATGCATGGTTTACTTCCCAGAATGAGAATGTTATTGTCTGTTCATCTAAAAAGTGGTTGCTGTTTTCAGTTAGAGGTGTTTGCACCAACTTCAGGTTCTAGTTGAATCTCCTTCTCCCATCTCCACCCTTCCATATTCTTCAGACACATTAGGATCCCTCTGAGGGTTTGAGAGGGAAGTGTGAGAGGATGTGGAAGGAATGTGGCCATTTTTGGAGCTATGGTACAGACTGCACCATAGAAAAGCTATATATTCAGCATTATAGCTAGCATCATAGGAATGGTAATTATGTATGCATTTAAAAAAAAAAATTTGTCTGTCTGTCCTTCTGGAGGTTGATTCCAAAGTTCTTAGAATTTAGTTGTTTTCAAATTAGCAGAAATTTTTTGGAAGGAAGACTGTTTAGTGAAGGAACTGCCTAAAGACCCTCTTGATCTGTCGTGATACGGCGGAAGAAATGCCTCACACAATATGCGTGGATGGCAAATCCCCAAGTTTATTGAAAGCTCACACATATTTATATTGGTGTTAATGAAGCTTATACATATTGCAAAAGCTGAGCTCATTATTGGTTAAAGCACACTTAGATCAACCACACCTACTTCTATGCTCTAATGATTATTTTGTTTCTATGTTTGCATTCTTCTAGCTTCTCTACCTAGGATATCTACATTTTCTGGCAAGCGATTTTCTCCCCCATCTTCCCGTTTCAGCGAAGGTCACTATGACCTTTGTCAGTGATTGGGCACTGGTTTCACAATCCCCAGCTTGTTTCCCCTATTCTTATCCATCGGTATCACATCAAAATGGCCTTTCTCAGCTAGCTAATTATCCAAAAAGCTCTCTACATTGATCAGCTTCAGTGTAAAAAGTACTGTATCAGGAGAGAATCAGAACTTTGATTCATAGAATGATTTAGACTGGTAAAGACCTCTGACATCATTGTGTCCAAGTGCTAGCCCATCACATCCAAGTATAACACTAAACCATGTCCTAAAGGGCCATATTGATGTGTCTTTTAAATGCCACTTCCTTCCAACACACTCCCCATTCAAATACATTCATGTCTATGATACATCTGTGTCTATATCAAAGTCAGTTTTGGATAAAAAAGCTGTGAGTGAGTGTTGTGTAGGTTTTTAGTAGTATGTGGTAGTCATTTTGGGGGTGTGTCTTGTAAATGCGGTGTGTAAAAACTTACTGTGAACAATGAATGTTTGAATGAAAGGTGCCTTTGAATGGTGTCCCTTTATCCTTTCATACTTCATTCTGTCCCAGTAAAGCATTCTCAGTTACAGTTTTTTTACAAAAGCAGTGGCAGAAAGGAAAGAGAGTTGAAGGAGGGGAAGCTCCTCGCTCTTCTTCTGCATGGTAAGCATGTTTGTCTTTGATACAGATTCTTATTATGAAGTAAGGACAAAAAGCTGTGGATTGATTTTGACAGTACCTGCATATATTGCAGTAAGCCCAGGACTGCACAGCTCCCAGTGTCTCTTCAGTACTACCTCAAACTTGAATGTTCTGGTTTGATTTTCCCTGAAGTACAGCATGATTTAATTAATGGCGAAGCAAATAATACATAATAATCTTGCACATTTACGTGGTTAGCAAAAGGCCACTAGAGTTACAGGAGCCTTTTGATTTTTTTAAAGCTGCTTACCCTAAATGTTGAATGTTCACTATTTTACCTTATTTGTAAATGTAGAAACCCCCCCCGAGGATCCCCCTGATGGGGAGACCCCTAAAAAGTTCTGTGCCTGTATTGACAGATGAATGGGACTTTTGGTTTTTTGGTCTTCAGGTTGCAGTTTATTTTTTTCTTTTCAAAGGTTCAGTACACTGTCTACATCTCAGACTTAGCATACAAAGAGAAGGCACCACAAGTCACAAGGCACACAGGTTCAAGGTCTTTTAAAGCTATTTTGTCCAATTAACTCTTAGAATGTACTTTATTTCTGTCTTTCTACCAATAACTAATTATTTGTCTGTTAATGCAACATCTGCATTGTGGTTCTTTCTAACCAATCACTCTGTGCTACCAACACTGCAGTGTTGCAGTGTGATTTCCTGTTTCACCTATCCCAACCTCTCAGGTGTGCCAACCTTCCCCCTCCTGCTTTTGCCCTCCTGCCTAAGAGCTGTCCGTCAATCTTAACATTCCAGCAGGGGCGTCGTGTGGTTGGCAGAAGTTCAGAAGATGCCCCTCAGGTCTGGGCTCATTGTCCTGTCCTAGCGTCTATATCCGTTGAGCCTTCCCCTCCTCCCACCTGGTTGGCCCTCACCTGTCCCTTCCCCTCCCCCTGTCCCTGGGGCTTAAAAGGACACGAGACCATGTGGCCTGGCATTCTATTGCGAGCTGTTACCGCATTCAGAGGTCTACCATGCTGAAATAAAACTCTGGATTAAGACTCTACGATAGAATCCGCTCTTTTCTTTTCACCGTCGCCTGAACCTTTTCCACCAGAGGTAAACTGAGTTCCTACTTTGCCTGGATTTGTTCCGTGTGCCTAGCTGCAGCATCCAGCCAGCCAAAGGTATCTCTGGGGTGAAATGCCACAGCTGCTGCCTTGTGTCTAGCAGCAAGGGCTAGACGAAGCCAGGCAGGACACACCTGGAAACATTGGGATTAATATTCTATACTGCAGAAAATGGAGCAGATGAAGAACAAGAAGGCAATCAGACAACGCCCAAAATCCTCCATCTTGTCTTCTATCTACCTCCATACTAAAAACCCAAATCTCTAAGTTTTTCACTCTGTGATAAACTATACTACTATCTATTTCACACACATGTAGATTTCAAATAATCCCAAAGTCTTAGAAGCTTTCTCCATGGATGAAGGTTAAAAGCAGTATTCTCCTGGGGATCAGGACTTCTCAGGACAGACAGAGAAATATTCCCTGTGCAACAGGGTTCTAACAGTAAACAAGCTGTCATAAGGATGTAATTTCTGTCTTTACAAGTGGATTTCTATTTTATTATTTTTATGTTATATTTTATATATATAAAATAGATGTTAAAATTTTCTTTTATTTTCGTTTCCTTTTAAAAATTATTATTTATCTTTGTTGTGTTGTGATTGAATAATTTTTAGTGTATAACAGAGAGCTCTGAACCTCCTGAATCTCTAGACTTCCTGGCAATTAAAAAAACTGGAGACCAGATTTGGGAGATTTGAGTAATTTTAAATCAGAAAGTATAATTTCACAGCTCTTAGAACATTGATGTGATGGGTGAAATATATGTGAAAAGTTGAAGCACTGTACAGATGTCTTTTGATGAAATTCCCCTCATCTCCAGTTGATAGTTAAGTTACCTAGTTTAGGTTTAGCTGCTAGTGAGGCTTTACATGCAATACAAAGCATTCCATAAACTAATTTTTGAACTTAAAGCAATTAGTGGTTCTTTGAATGAATTGAGTGTCTTTTTGTTCATCTAATGTAGCTATGAATGTGTTTGTTTTGGAAATACATATGTTGGAGTGATGCAAATAGGAGTTCTTGTAGAATTTTAGTTCTCCTGTCTTAGGTTTTTTTTTCTTGAAACCTTTTTCCTTGGTGCTTTACCTATATTTGAGTTTTGCTTTCTTCCTTTGGTACTTTCTTACTTTAAAACATGTATAAGTGTTAGCTAGAGGTGCCACATTATATTGGTATGTGCTGTTAACTATTGTGAGCAGAGAAATGCTTACCATGATACTATGTGCAAGCTGAGTGTAATAAAGAATACAATTCATCTTCTTGTCTTATTTGTAAGATATTATACATTTTTAAATGTAAATTGTAAATTGTGTTAACATTTGTTTCATTCATTTGTTAATCGGCTTATAGTAAGTAAGTCCTGGACTATTTCATTGAGCAGGTTAATGATAGAAACTATGTTCTCATCAAATTGCAATATCTGTTTAATCAAGTGCTTTCACATGCTTACAGACCGTAGATCAAGATTTGAAGACAATTGGAACAATTTTTCTTCTTTAAGAGGTTTGATATTTTTCTTTGAAATTCACCTACTTGTTTGTGACTGTGCTTGTGGTTGTCTAGTGATCCTCTTAATATCTCACTTTTGGGTTAGTTGGTGTTACTCAATTGAAAAATCCCTCTGTATTTAATCAAATTCATTGCTTTTCAAATTCATGGCAAGTCAAAATACATTTTTATATTAAGACTCATATGGACATGACAGGTTGTTTGGGCGCACTGTATGTGTAAATATATGCGTATTTAATTTTATATTATTATGTTGCAGGTGGTTTTATATACTCTGTTTTTCAGTAAGTGTTAAGACCAGTAATAACTTATGAGCATCTTCATAATGTGCAAAGCATGTCTCTTGTTACAGTCCTGACAACAAGCTAGAAAGCTTGAAATTGAATTTGAATTGACAAACTAGAATACTAGAATTTGTATCCTGCTTGGGCTAGTGGCATTACAGATGGCTCTAAATGGCAAAGAGTGCAGTGAGGTACGAGTATTTGTGTCAGTCTGATTTCCATTGAGTGATCCTTGTGAATTAAGATTCTGCAAGGTGCTTACATGGGTGTAGTATGAGATGTATCTATGTATCTATCTGTCTAGCTATCTATCTAATATTTATGTATATATATACACACACATATATATATACACACATATATGTGTGTATATATATACACACACTGTAACTTCAACACAACTAAACCACCTTCTAGTTAATTATGGCAATGGACATTGGTTGATTACCCATAAGATCATTAATTATGCCAACAGGCATACCCATCAACTCATGTTGATGTTATAACATGGGAAATCTTTGAGAGAATGAAAAGATTGTCATCAAATTGAAGGGGATTTTCATCTTATTACTATTTGCGCTCTGTGTGGTGTTTGTACACTTACATGTTTTCTTGAGGACTGATGCAGCAGATCAGATTGTCTTCTGCAGGACTGTTTTAAGATGGCTTTGAATCCCTTGTATGTATGGCTTACACTCACCAAGAAATAGCAGAAAACAAACCAGAAAACCATACTATTTTCCAAAGCAATTAACTACTAATTACCTCCAAATTTAAAGTAGGATATGCAGCTTATAGGACCAAATGGCATGGTCTGTTGTTGTCCCTAGAGCAGATGAATAACTTAACAGCTCTGGTGAACTCTAAGGAAGAGACATTAGAAAATTGCCCAAGCAAGGCTGAATTAGGTAGGGAACCAAGCTATTGCCGTAAAATTTAATTTGACTTTCAGTCTTGTTTGTGACGATGTCCAAGTGAGACTGTGTTAATTGAAGCAGAGAAGTCTTTTTAGTGACCCCTCAGAAATGGGTGGATGTTGACCTGGATATGAGTGACACGGAGTGTGCTGTCCTAGAAAGGAGGAGAGTGAAGAAAGAAATATGGACTGCAGCCCATCTGTGGCATTGAAAGCTTGGGATTGTCAGCCCCTCTTCTCTAGATAAAAGGTGCACACAGTAAATAGCAAGTTCCATTGGATTAGTAAAATGTACTCTAACACAATTCTTCAAGATATGCATTAATATTTCAGTGCAGAGCTTAGCTAGTGAGACATGGAAACTATGCACGCCATGGAAGTTATGTGCATGACAACAGTGCAGACATGAAAGGGAATGATGATTAGAGACTTACTGGAGCATATAGAGATACAAAAGAAGCCACTGTAATCAACAGTCATTACGCAACTGGTACATAAGCATTCTGGCTGAACACACCCACTCTGTAGCTGAGAGAGAGAGTAAAATTGACATCCTTTGATGGAATATTGGTACCTTAGTAAGAACTCGGGGAGAGGGGAGGAATTTTGGCAGAAATCTCTAAGGTAAGTTCCTACTAACTTATAAATAAAAAATGCACAAGGCAAAGACCTCTGTGGAATGTTTAATGTTCACAGCTGTTACATGATGTTTCAGAAAATTGTCTGTAGAACCTGAGTTCTGTATTTGTTTACCTCAGAAGCACCAACTTAATGACACCAGAATTTGATCTGTGATTATTTAATTTAAAGTTAATGTTTAAACCTTACGTTTAACCTTAGTGCTCCTAAGGTTTCTAAAAAGCTGCAACTTCTCTTTATTATGGCCAATAAATAATTAAATAAAAAGCAAATTTGATCCCTCACCCCACAGTTTTTGCCAGCAAAGCCAATGACTATTGGCTATTTCATCTGATATTCCTGCAATTTTATAAGCTTAGCCCACTTGAAGGGAACATAAAATTCCTAAGGGTAATTGGAAATTAGAATTATCTGCTCTATTGGGAAAATCTGAAATGAAATGCTAGTATCTTTAGAGTGAATGTGACAAACTTCCTATGCTATGTGAGGAGAGGAACCTCAAAGTAAATATTGTTGCGTTTCAAAAACAACTTCACCCTTCTAATTAGCTTCAGAACAAAGGGTGGGGCCAGGGGAGCAACTACAATGGGAGACAGAAATAATGTATAGGAAGATAAAATATTATTTAAAGAAAAGGTGGGGTGAAGAAAATTGTTTTAATACTGAAGAGTTTGTTTTGGTAAATGAAGAAAGCTTCAAGACCGAGGCAGGCTACAAGCATAACATATTGATTATATAAGCATATGTCTTAGGTTGGAAATGCAAGATGTGGCTGGGGGTGTGTATTCTATTGTCATCTGTTAGAGGTGGGGCAGTTATGTTCTGTCAATTGGGCACCACTTAAAACCAGGTGGGGCAGTTTTTTATCTCTTCCACAACCAATCCTCCCTCTGGAAAATATCTTCTGTTAATGGGCCATTGAGTCTCACTGCATGACTAATAAAATTACATCATCGCATTGTGAGATGCTCCACCCAGGGGGAGGAGCCAGGCATTCCTACCTGAATATAATCTGAGATTTGAAACACCACAGTCAACCTTTTCCACTGGATTCCCAGAGGAAGACCAAGCCTACCTACACCACCACTGGGCCTTCAGAGGAAAACAGCACCCTCCTAACATGATCACTGCTTCAACAGAACCACATCTGTCACTGCAGGAGGACTGCAGCCACCATTTAATCAGACTGCTACCCACACCCTGACCAACATATTCTGACTCTCAGGTCATATTCTGACTCTGTTAGTGTTGTTTTGTATTACTGCATTTTTATTTTTCTTTTAATTTTTTTTTTTTCCTGATAAAGAACTGTTATTCCTACTCCCATATCTTTACCTGAGAGCCCCTAAATTTCAAAATTATAATAATTTGGAGGGGAGAGCATTGTCATTTTCCATTTCAGGAGCAGCTCCTGCCTTCCTTGGAGGACACCTGTCTTTTCAAACCAAGACAGCATATCATATTGATAATATTCAGATCATATTGATGGTTTTCTTTTCATAGCTATTTTATATTTTCATCTGGTGGTGGTCTTTGTCACTTATATTTTTTTTAATGAGCTTTAAGAACAACTTTGAATCAGAACTTCTAGGCCCATAAGGTTTTACCCACATAATCTAGCAACATCTGCCTTCTTACTTACTTCGGAGCTTTAAGCTGATCTCTTCTTATTTTTCTTTGTTCCGTGCTCTTAGCATAATTTATGCAGGATATGTTTTCAAGATCCATCACAGACATGCAAGCTCTTGAGATCTTATACTGTCTGCAGCTGAAGATAGAAGAAAACCTGGAGACAGTCCAGCCATTTTTTGGGTTTCATGTGGGTTGCTGTCTACAGTAATCCACAGTCTGGTTGAAATGGTTTTGTGGATGAACAAACCCCATGTTGCAACATGGGGTTATCTTTTTAGCTGGAGGAAGGAGGTCTAAAAATTACCTTTGTTTCTAAACTGGAGTAAGGTTTATCAATTTCCTAATTGATTGGCAAGTGTACCTTAAAAAGACTGGAGAAATTAACAGTATTTTTTAAAATGTTAATACATTTTCATTGTTGCTACTGTTCTACCTTTGTAAACTTTTTGTGATCAAGATTTTTCTGCAGGACAGGAAGAAGGTGGTAGTAAAGGAAAAGAAAGGACATGCTATTGCAGCTGTAGTGCCAAAATATTTTTCTCTTTATAAAGATTTTCCACTACTTTTGTTGGCAACAGGAGTGGAAATATTTCATCTGTGGGAAGGCTCATTCACAACACTGTATTGCTCTCCCCCTCCGCCCCCCAAGAAAATGCTGAAGTTCTGCACAAATTTCCCATAACTGTCTCTTAGCCTTGTCATGATTTAAGGAAAACCATATGTTTTCAGTTGGGGGAGGTGGTTCCCTGTGGGGAAACTGATGGAGCCAATGAGCTGGCTAGTTTTGAAGAGCCAATCATCTGGCTAGGTTTGAAGATTGATATCTGGTTAAACTACTTAAAAGAGTTGAATACGCCTCTGTGGAAAAGCACATTTAAAAACTAACAAAGCCAGGGAAAGCTTTCTTGGCTTCTGGCTTTTGAGGAGGTAGCTGGCTGACCTGGCCCTGTGTGGCCAGGTTGGGCAGGGCTGGACTAGGCTGGGCTGGGCTGCCATCGCCTGGCCTGCATGGCCGGGCTGGGGTGGCACCGTGTGGCTAGGTCGGCTTTTCCCGCCGCGCAGCTGAGATTTCTGCCCTCTGAGGGGTGGTGCATGGGCTGCTGAGCCCCTCACCGAGGAGCCTGTTGGGCCCCATCCCAGCGGCCTGCTGGGGCCCCTTCCCAGCAAAGCCCCCTAGTCCTTTGTTCTACTGGCGCTGCTGCGCCATGCCGGCCGGAAGCTATATTGGCACCAGGAGCAATCATGCAGTGGGGACCAGCACTGGGAGTGGCCCCGCGGTTGGCGCTGGGTGCAGCCCTGAGGCCAGGAGTGGCCAGATCTCGGGTGGCTCTGTGGCTGCCAGCAGCCTGGATCGGGAGGGGCCACATGGCTGAGACTGTGCAGATGAAATCGACCGAGACAAAGGGGCACAGCCATGGTTGCCTCGGCATGGCTCATAATGGACTTTGTTTGTTTAGCTGCTTTTAGCAAGACATACTGTGGACAGAAAGACAAAACTGGCAGCAGCAGCTTTTCTTGGTTTTGGTGCTTGGAGTGAAGGAAAAGTGCTAAGTAAAGCTGGCAGCTGCCAAGGCTCTCATGGTGTCGGTGGAGACCACATCAATAGCAGCAAAAGACACATCAATTTCCCTGATGCAGAGCCTGGATAAGATCAACCTTTGAGTGCTACAAAACTCAATAAAAAATGTTTCAGTTGATAAAGAGAACAAATGAACCTATGAACACCAATACTCCCCCAAATCAGGAAGAGGAAAAGGTGAAGACATGTAGGGAAAACAACATGAGACACTGAGGTCAATAAAGAAGCAAATCAAATTCTAGATGGGAGGAGATTGGGGAGATGCCTTAGTCTTGGACTGAAATTCTTTTATGAGGATATGAAATTCTTGTATGAAGATATATTTTTTGATATATCAGACTTTGTTTTTTCCCTGTAATTCGTGAAGTACATGGGGAGATGCAGCATTCACTTGCAGCCCATGAAGAAAGGGCACTCATGCTGGAGTGTGTGGATGCTGAAAAGCTGTAATTCAATGAGAAACTTGAACAGAGAGAGATGAGAAACTTTGCCCCAGGGATCGAAGAAGAAAAACCTTTTTCCCAGAGATAAAAGAAGAGAACTTTTGTTTTTATGCTAAAACAGCTCATCCTTAAAATAGTACCCTCTAAGTTGACATGGCCCATTAAAACAGAAAGACATGGGAGGGACTTTCACACTGGGAATAGATTTTCCTTACCTAGGCAGCTGATTGGCTGTGACATGGAAGCCAAGACTCCTGAGAGAACTGTTGTGGAGAAGTCTCCATAGCATGGCAAGAGTGACTCCTCTCCTAAGCGGACTGAAGAAAGATTATTTTAGAGGTCGTAAACTGACTGAAAATTGCAAGTTTTGTCTCTTTACGTTTGGTGGGAAAGAAAAGAGGATGTGGGGGGAGAAGTGTTCTGAAGGTTTATTCTGATTTTCTTATAACTTTTCTGTAATTCTGTTAGTAAAGTTTTCTTTATACTCTTTAAAGTTTTGAACTTTAAAGTTTTGCTCTCCTCCTCCTAATCCACATTTCACAGCAAGAAATGAGTAAATAATTTCTAGTGGGTACACTGCCATTTGACCAGCACTAAACCCACTAGGTGTATTGGTGCGTTGACTGGGAAACTCAGATTGGCAAACCAATACCACTACAGCCTTCATCTTCAAAAACAATGTCACTGTCATGAAGTAGTGGGAGCAATACTCAGGTGAGGAGACAGTGGTTGGCTGAATATGAGGAAAAGAACAAAAGTAAATGAAAGATAGTATTTGAAGCTCGGGAAATGCACTAGCAGATGTTGTTGCCGTAATGTGGCTGTTATAGTAGTGATACCTTTGGCATGTGGCTTTGGTAACTTCTTAAAAATAGAAGTGTTTACTTTTGCATCCAATGACTAATATGTTCAGCTAGGCTACACTTATCCCACCCTCTACACAAAGTGGGCTGCAGGCACAAAACTGGCTCACACGAAATTGCATACCAACGTATTTTTAATGCTGTACTTAATTTCTGTGTGTCTGATTTTCATGCTGCTTTCCTTTTGATTTTTTTCTTGAGTTGAATTGTTGCAAAGTTGGTGGGAACAGATCAGCAGAAAAGTGTGGTGGTGTGAGTTTTTTTTCTCATAATCTGGTCACAACATTATTAAACACTTGTTGAAATAAAAATAGCCGGCAAACTGCACTTGTAGTCACATTTCATCCACAATGCCCTTTCAACCAGACTGGTTGCTGTAGCCAGAAGCCATTTGGGAGATTTTGGTCAAAAATAGCCTCTTCTCCTTCTGTGCCCCAGTGAGATTTTGTTGTGGTGGCCGTAGTTTGCATTTTCAGAAACCAAATCAAGTTATATTAACAAAAAGAAAACAAATTTTCTTCAGAGCCAATGACAGGCCTAATATTTTGTGCAGGATATTTCCTGCAGGTGTGAGCTGTTGGTCCATAGCAGTATCACTAGCGTACATATTAAAATAGCTGGGCTCTACCAATTCTATTACCCTCTGACACCTACCTGTCCTGGTATTAAGAGAGAAGTCTGTAGTTGGGAACTATAAAACTTAAGTCTTGACTACACAAATCTTTCTATATGCTTGGTTTAGATTACATTCTGTTCTGAATTTTCAAGGACTCTGCTATTACTTTCAAAATCTATCTTTAATAGCATGTGTCTGTTTTGCTGAATTGGAGATGCTGAGGGAAAGAAAGTATCTTTCAAACATCTACGCCTTTGATATAGCATCCCAGTTTATTTTGTTACCAGGAAGTTAAAAATGAATATCCAGGCCTGTTAGGTATATGTTTTTGGAACAAGTAATTTTTCTTAGGGATCAGAAAGGCATTAAAAAGGGTTACATCTCTTTGATTCTCTATTTATATGCAAGTTTCTACCCCAAGAGTATTCCTGAATTATCTTCTTTCTACCCTTGCCATACATGGTGGGGTTTATAAGCAAACACACAAAAACCTATCACAGAGAATCACTTGATAAAAGTTGTGGTTAAGTGCATGGTTGTCTTTATAAACCAGCCATATTCACTACATGTGCAGTGTGATGGAATATATGAAACATCTTGCCATAACATAAGTCCATTAAATGCTTAAATGTGTCAAGGTGCAGAGCCCTTACCAGACAGAGAAAAGGTTGTCCTGGTAAAGCATAAATCATTCTACGGTTCGTTTACAGCAGTTGTTTCTTACTTTGTAAAAACATTGCTAGTGGTTTTCGCTTCTTACACACAAGAATGTAAGAAGCAGAATTTTCATTTTACAAAGCCTTTGGAGCTGAAGTCTAAAAAATATGATTCACTATGCTTATTCTTCTCTCTTTACCCTGGCAGCAATATTGGTAACTTGCAGGAGTTAACACATCTTCATTTTGATGCCCTTACTCCCTTTTTTTCCCTGTTGTTTAGGAACTGTTTTGAAGTGCAGTAAATTGACTAAATATGGCTTAGTCTCCATTTTACTACTAGCCAGCTTGGCACAGTTGTTCTTGAAGCTTCTGAAAGACTCAGTCTTGAAGTTGCTGTCAAGGTTAAGTTCACATTTGATTTGAGTGATTTGTTTCCAGAAACAACTGTAAGAGCTGTTGTGTTACACAAGTGCAGAAAATGCTGATTTCCTTGTATATGGAAACTTAAAAAAAAAAAATTAAAAAAATCAATGCTTCCATTTAGTTATCAACAACTTTAATAGAGGTTTTGTGTTTTGGTGATATTTGTGATTTGGTTTTACCTGAACCAGTAGCAAAATCATGGAAGTTGTCATGGAATTAAATCTGTTTTATATTTCTTCTTGCCTCACAGAAATGTAGGTCTAAGCATCTATAAAGTAAATGAGACCTTGTCTGTAATATCAGACATTTCTGACAGATTCACCATTTTTTAATTTACTTTATTTGTGGTAAGGTTTATTTTTGGAGGAAATCTCAAAGTAGCTTACAGAATGAAGAGATAATATGTATATTTTTAGAGCATTTGTTAGCCTTTTGCAAAGTTAAAGCTAATCATTGTACTTTGGACCTGATTCGCATATGAGATTTAATAATCAGGATGCCTTGGCAAGAACAGAGCAAGAAGGTAGAATCAAGAAAGAAGATTGCATCAAGACTTCTACAAGCAAGAGATGTTGCTGTGTAAGTTTCTTTATGTGATGATTAACCCAATCATTGTAGTAAAAAATTACTAGCCTTCCTGGAAGAGTATATAAGCATACGTAGTCCATAATAAAGACAGCTTCTGACCACCTCTCAGTCTCCCTGCCTATCTTCATTGATGATAAACCATACTGATGTAAAGTATGGATTCTGCTAAATAGACAGTTTTGGTATGTGAAATCACTTAATGAATTTAGCCATTTATCCCCTATGCTGTCATGCAAGAAAATTAAGTTTTTCCTCATGGTTTAAGAGAAGTCTTCCATTTGCTTTAAGGTTGATAGAGTTTTTAAGTGGTATATATCATTATCAATGCTAATAGTGTATTTGTGTGAATGTTAATACATTTGGAGAATAAAGAAACTTGATCCTGTAAGGCACTATCGACAAAGAATTTGCTTCTAACTTATATGTGGGGAAAATAAATGAACATAGCATGTTGTCCTAGGGTGATGTTATGATGCTTGTATCCCCAGTCGTGTGTTCTGTTTATGCTGGATATTATATTCTGTGCCTTCAAGACTGCCTCTGAGAGCAAAGGCAGGGAGAAGCAGAAGCACAGAGTTTGTTATCAGCCTGCACTTGCTCCTCCACATTCTGCTGAACTGTGTTGTCTAGGCGTGGATGGGGCAGAACAGGCCCCTCCTTTGCTTTTTAGTTAGTTTAGCTAGCTGAGGCAGAGAAGGTTTTCCCTGGATTGGTTTTCTTTCCCTTTTCTTGGAACTGTTCCAGCCTGCTCTGGACTGGGGACCTGGGGAGCACCGAGAGCTTGCACTTTGTGGCCTATGGGGGCCTACTCTGGGCAGCAGCCTTTCCCAGTGCCAGTGGGATTAAAAACAGAGTGAGCACCCACAGGAGAGACTTTCTGAATTTGTCGTCTCTTCAGAGCAGCGAATGAGTTTTGTCATCTGGTATTGTTCATTTTTTGTGCTGGGGAGTGCTTTGCCTGTTAAATAAACAGGTTTTTTTCCACTTCTCTCCGAAGAAATTTTTTCTAATCTGGTTGTGGGGAGGGGCTGTGTGGGTGAGCTTTCTGGGGGAGCCCCCTTTTGGAGGTTTTCTCCCAAATTTGCCCTAAACCAGGACACATGTACAAGATAGAATAGAAGATGTGTCAGTAGGCCTTACTTTTTTCCCCCTGAGCAGTGATTGGAGCATGAAGGCTTTATGAGTTGTTGCACTTGAATATGAGTATGAGAATTTGCTGACCTCACACCTTGGTACTTGTATCTTTCCTGTTGGGTCAGAAAGCACAAAGAAACAAACATGGCTTTCAACTTCAGTGGTCTGAGGTTATGCCCTGGTTAATCTTGCAGTTAAACCTCTGTGGTATTCTGCAGCTTACTGATCTTGGAGATTGAATAAGTAAATTTGTCCTGAATTTAAAATACAGGTTAGCTCATGGTAACCCAAAGGATAGACACTGCATAGAGTTAAAGCAAATTTCAGAGTAACGGAGGAAGTGCATATGGAAAATCAAATTAAAAACAGCTTGTGTCACATTCTAGCTATTGTGCTTTGCATCACAGTTACATCACTGCTCATCTGGCTGCTTTATATCTTAATGCTGTTTCCTGAATCGAAGATTGCTGGAACAATTCATCCTATAATTCATCCTGCTCTAGGAAGAAGGAATTTAAAAGTGCTTACCTCTTGAAAGTAATGTTTGCAACACTGTATAACCTGAATTTCATAATCAGAAATTACAGTCTGGCCAGCACTAGTGTCCTGTGAGTTTGAAGTCAACCTGTTTTTCTTATATCTCTGGGCCTGCTGATATGACTCATAAGATTCAGAGGTTACACTGGGACCAATTTACTATCTGTGCTATTTAAATGGTAACACCTCTGGTATATGTGAAGCTTTAAGTGTCAAGATATTCAGCCCATGATGTTTAACCAGACATGTGGTATCATGAGCTGATAGAATGCACAAATCTGTCAACACTGCTGTAATTAACTAGTCTTTCAGGAATGGATGAAAACTAACATGCATCTTTTCTTTTAGTTTACTTTTGTTTTGAAGTATGTAAATACTTTTAGAGATACAGACTTGAGTTTGGCCAGGTCTTATAGAAAGCTGATGTAAAGAAAAGGAGGGGACAATCCACTTACTCTTTTAGTCATATATTTTGGGTTTTTTTTTTGTTTTAGTTTGCAAGTATGCCTGCAACAGGAAATGTGAAGAAAAGGTAAGCATGTTTTTTTGGCCTCCCTTCTTGCTGTTGATCTACATCTATTCAAAATCGAGGTGACAAATTCTGTATGCGGTGATTAAGAATAAGCTGCCTAGCTGGGGTATTGTTCTTGCCATTGATGAAAAAAAAATCCCAATTTAGTTGAAACATTTGCACCAATGGTTGAATTTCTCATTCTTCCCACAGGAGGAGATTTTTAAGTTGAAAACATCAAGTGGGTGAAATACAAATCACACAGTTCTGCCAGAAAAAAAAAAATATATCCAAGTAAATAAGGTATACATGCTGTTATGATCTGATTTAAACCCAGAAAAGTAAAGAACATTAACTCTCTGTGTGTTAACTGGAAAGAACTTGGGGGGGGGGGGGGGTGGGGGTGGTTCAAAATGTACCCAAAAGTGGGATTAAAACCAAACAAGGTTAGATCTTGGTGCCAAAAAACGGATGCATTTTATTTAATAGTAGAAGAAGCAGAGAGAAAGAAGAAAAGAAAAAAGAAAAGAAGAAAGAAAAGAAAAGAAAAGAGGAAAGGAAAAAGAAAAAGAAAGAATGAAAGAGAAGGAAAGAAAGGAAGAAAGAGAAAGAAAGAAAGAAAGAGAAAGAAAGAAAAGAAAGGAAAGAAAGAAAAAGAGAGAAAGAAAGAAAGAAAGAAAAAAGAGAAAGAGAAAGAAAGAAAAAGAAAGAAAGAAAGAAAGAAAGAAAGAAAGAAAGAAAGAAAGAAAGAAAGAAAAGAAAGAAAGAGAAAGAAAAAGAAAGAAAAAGAAAAAAGAAAAGAAGTATGTGTGGGGGTTGTGGGGAGAGAAAGTGACAGGAGTTAGGTGGCAGCATATCACCCACCTAAGGGTCCCAGTGTGGTCTTGTTGCTCCCTTCCATTTGGTCTTCTTGTTGGTGAGAGTTCCATGCCACACCGCCACATGCTGAGGAATACAGAATTCTGTGGATTATTATACACTTTACCCCACTTGCAGGGGACCAGTTTGACATTGTCCTTTGCAACACTGAAGGTCTATTGCATCATCTCTGGTGCTGTGGTGCAGGGTCTGGAGACCCCTGGGAGTGGCCTTTTGATGGATGGTGTCACCCCCTTCTGCTGTAGATAAGTTTTCCCATAAGCTTTCCCCTGGAGGAGGGCCCCTCAGCTGAGCTGGTCTTCACATTGAGTCTCTCCTCCCCCACCCAGTGCCCTTTGGTGGGATGATCTGTGGGAAGCCTCGCAGCTAATCACCCCGGGACTGTGGTGTTCTCCCTAAAAGGTGCTAAGCTTGTGCTTTGTGAATGTCTCCAGTTCCTGAGTTTTATCTTATCTTCATCAGTGAATGGTCCAGGGCCTCATTCTGAAGGCCTATTCAGGGTGTGGTGGTATTCTCTGCAGCTTTTGTAATACAGTTCTAAAAGTCCTTAATGAAAATGTTTAAGTCAAAAACTATAATATTTCAGTCTCTGACACTTGCACACCTTTATATGAGCCCCCATGTATGTGTGTATACACACATCTATACAGTTATATATATAATTTGTACAGCAACAGAGATTTAAAGGCAAACTTTTGGCATTGGATTATAAAAGTATAAACATATTATTATTTTTCAGTAATTGCTATAGATTCTCCCAGTTCAGTTTCATTACTAGATTTTTGTTACTTTAGAAAATCTTTAAGTTCCTTTTGCACAAAATGAGATCAGTAGTTCCATGGTCTCACGTGACTTACTTTCTCCATTGCTAGATTTGTGTAAATCAGAGATACAGATTCAGTGTAAAGTCTTGGAGGGCTTTATTTTTCCAGCAGCACTTTTATGGGGTAATATTCCCTTCTTTTAACTTAAACTTTTGATTAGTACTTGCTTTCTACTAAGACAGCATATTTTATATTCTCTTGTGGAGACCAAAGATCTAGACCTAATATCTGTGTTGTTACCTTGATGTTTGCAAGTATTTGTTTGATTCAGTGCATCCAACGTGTATCCAAGAGAAGAATCTTTGCTTTGTGAAGGACTTGGAGATTTTTCAGGACATTTTGGGAAATTCTAGTAAATACAAGTTTCAATAGGCTAAGCATTTCCCATTTTGAGTACAAATGGTACGTGTGCATTTGAAAATGTGTGGTATGCTGGGTAAATGCAGAAATCTGGGTTTTTTAATGAAATAAGATAATAAAATACACAGTGGTAATAATACCTTGAGGTAAGGTACTACCTTTTAAAGGGTTTCATCACCGACATACATTCAATAATGACTAGTAATAATACTATAATAAGAGTGGTCAATTGGTAGAAGCAAAACAGTTTAGCAGAAAGATGTACTTTTTGTTAGACCAGATGATGTAATTGATCCCTCTTTGCACAGTAGCTTTGGTTCTCAAAATAGTACTTGCAGTATGGAATTCTACCAGTTGTATAAGAAAGAATTTGATTTGTTGATAACATTTGTAGCTCACAGATTTACTTGGGTAGGTGCTGCATGGAACCAGAAATGATCATATTTAAATGATTCTAGAGACTGATGTGATTCTTTGAACTTGTTTTGGAGATGAACAATTTAATATGCGTGCCTTATGATTAAAACAGGAAACTCATTTCAGCTCTCAGGCATTTGGGTGTTACTGTCAAAAAGAGTAGTATATGGATTATCAAAAATATTTAATAGCCTAACATCTAGATACTGACTGTCATGTTTTACGATTTTTGAATAACTGAAATAAAATTATTAGCATTTGTTACAGAATAATAAAAATTATTAAAAGAAGATAAAATTCAATAATCAATTATTTCTTACAAGAGGCTTATTTTCTGATTTCAGAGAAGTAGTCAGCACATAGCCTAAATTCAGAACTTTTCTGTGAGTCTTTTTTTCTTTCCGACTACTTTCTAAGGGTCATGATTTCTGCACCTATCTGTGTATGTAGTTTAATGTTATAGTTGAGATGGTCACAAGACAAAGCAACACTCCATTTTCAGAAGGCTTCAAACCTGGTTTTATTATGGTATGCAGGTTTTTTATACATTCTTACAAAACTCATAATTTTACACCTTACCCATTAGTCAGGAAAGACAAACAAAGTGCTAATTGGAATAGACAGTTGCATGTTTCTCCTATTTATCCTTCTTTCTTTCTTGGTTTCTATGTCAACGACCTTGGTAGAAAATTTTTTCAGGAGCAAACATGGATCCTCTTATCAGACTTCTCTCTGGCTCACAGAAGTCACCGTAAAACCTTTTCCACAGTTTCAGATAGTTGGTTGTGTTGTGTAAGATCCAGCTGATACATTGTTGTGGTTTAAAGGACAGGCGTCTGCCAAGGAAGGTGGGAACCTCCCTTGGAATGGAAAATGTGACCCTCTCCCCTCCAATTTATTATAACTTTGAACTGACAGGCTTTCAGACAAAGATAGGGGGAAATGAATAACAGTTATTTATTAGTATATATATATATCTGTACATATGTATGTATGTACAACAAGGCAAACAAACAACCACAATGACAGCAACAACAAACAGAACCAGAAACTCAGTAACAGCCTTCTTTTGGCTGTCAAGCACTTTCCCCTTTGTTGTAGTTATGGTTACAGCTGGCAGGGGCGCTGGTGGCTCCTGGCCAGACAGAACAGGTGTAATGATTCCCCCATAGGTGCAGGGGGCACTGTGGTATGAACTCGGCTTCATCTCTCCACATGGGTAGTGGTGGGCGCTTCAGCAGGAGAGATAGATAAGGGGCTTTTTTTACAACGTCACAGGGGCAGCTGGTCCTGTGGAATGGCAGAGGCAGGTGCGTCCCAGGTGGCAAACAACATGTAACAGAAAACGCCCCAGCCTTAGCAGGAGCCCAGGGTGGGTGGACACTGGGTGTCAGGGTAGAGTGTAGCGAAAACGGAGGCAGCGACAGAAAACAGTGAAGCTGGGCGCCTGTGTTTCTCTGTAGTGGCAGAGAAACTCAGTGGCAGCTGAGTTTCTCTGGCTGCCACACAAGCTGGGGAGATGTGCCCCTCGGGGAGGGGGGAGGGGTCCTGTGTTTTTCCCTGGGACACCCGAGTAGATGGTGAGGGTCCTTTGCAGTGCGATTGGGTGTTACTAAGGTCCCAGTTCACGAGCTGGTCTTATGAACGGAGTGTCACCCATGGTAAAAAAGAACCAGAGCCGGGATGGACTCCATGGAGAGGGAGAGGGAGAGAGAAGGGGAGATAGAGGGGGAGTGTGCAGCCAGCTCCACCCCCTCCCTGTCCTCCTTGGCTACATCTTTTTTTATCTCTTAAATACTGGTCATTATCATCTCTTAGGCAACAAATGGAACAAAATTCCCTGAGAGAAAAGGAAAAAAAAGAAAAATCCTAACCTCCAACATACATGTATAACTTTGAGGTTGGGTTTTTTTGGTTGCTGTTTTTCATTAAAATAAAAAAAAAAATATGCTGGCAAGGGGAAAAGTTATTGAGATGATATTAGTGAGAGAAAGAAACAGAATTATTTCCGCTTGTCTTTGTTCACCACCAAAATATGGATGAGTTACTTTTTCATGATGGATTTGAAGTTTCCACTAGATATCACAGGATGCTGTAGAATGTTTTTAGGAGCTTTTGTTTTGTTTTGTTTTGGTTGGTTAGTTCTTTTATCCTCCCATGACTTATCCTGTTCTGCATGATTTGGGGAAGAACCTCTTTACTGGTTCAGGTATTAGCTGATTAGCTCTGATCCTTTTTATATAGATGCAAGAGATCTTACAGAGACTTGCTGTGTAACTTTTTTTCTTTCTTTTTTTAAAAGAAGAAAAGCATCCTTTAGACTTTGAAAGTGGATCAAAGAACCTAGAAACTATGCATTTTACATTGCTGCTGCTTAAAACGCTCCCTTAGATAACATTATGTAGCTCATGCCATGTTTGTTTTGGGGAAAAGGGAATTAAGTAGCTTACAAAAATATACCACTCCTTTCTTCTTCAGTTTTTGTTACAAAAAGTTGTTTGCCCTTACTTACATTGTACTCGTAGCTTCTACTAAAGAGGCATTGCCTGCACATCTGCTATTGCAGCTAAAGGCAATAGCAACATCTTGAAGGGTATTCTGAGTATCAATAGTGGCTACCATTGGGTAGCAGGCAAAATGCACTGGGCTCCAGTGATGTATAGACTTCTGCAACATTGCTGTGTCATACTATTTTGCTTTTGCTGTGCTGTTTTTATTTACTATATTGCTTTTGCTGGGTATTTTGATGAAGCATGCATACACATAGAAACTGGTTGAAATCCCTCTTGCAGTATTGCATCTGAAAAGTTGGAGCCACCCCAGCCTTTCATTGCAGCTGTCTTGGTTTGAAAGACAGGTGCCTGCCAAAGTAGGTGGGAACCTCCTTTGGAATGAAAAATATGACCCCAACCCTCCAAATTATTGTAACTTTGAAATTGTGGGGCTTTCAGGGAAAGATATGGGAAAAGGAATAGCAGTTCATTAGAATATATGTATGTATGTATGTATGTATGTATGTATGTGTGTGTGTGTGTGTATGTATGTGTATATATATATATATATATATATATATATATATATATATATATACACACACACACACACACACAGAGACACACACACATATATATATATATATAAAACAAGGCAAACAACCGTCAGGGGCGCTGGTGGCTCCTGGTCAGGTGCAATGATTCCCCCACAGCTACAAGGGCAGCTGTGGTGTGAGCTCAGCTGCCTCTCTCTACATCGGTAATGACGGCTCAGCCAGCAGAAGCGATAGAAGGGTGCTTTCTTTACAACCGCAGGGGTAGCAGGCTGTCTCAGTGCCCCTCCCGATGGTGAAATGGGCTGTAGCAGGAACCTCAAACCAGCAGGTTAGAACAGCAGAGGCAGGCACACCCAGGGTGGCAAACTAAGCGTAGCAAAAATTCCAAAGCCATAGCAGGAGCCGCAGGGTGTCCCAGCAGACACAGGGTGATGGATTAAAATGTAGCAAAAAAAAAAAAGAAAAAAAAAAAAGAAAAAAAAAAGCCCGAAGCAGTGGCAGAAAACAGTGGGGCTGGGCAGTGGTGGCTGGGCTTAAGCAGACGGGAGACGCTCCCTCCGGAGGCTGAAGGGGGTCAGGGTCCCGGGTTTTCCCCTGAGGCATCCGAGTAGATGGTGAGGGTCCTTTCCAGTGCAATCAGATGTTGAAAAGGTCCCAGTTCAATGGCAGCTGTTACGAACAAAGGCTCCCGATGGTAAGGAGAAACTGTGCAGGGCAGAACTCCACAGTGGCAGTGAATTCTCGCTGCAACAGTCCCACAATAAAACCACTACCGTCTCCCCTCTGATCCAGAGAAGGAGAGAGCGAGTGAGGATGGAGTCCAGCCCGTCACCCCCCACCCATATCTTGTGGTGTTTCTGCACTTCTCAAGAGAAAACTGCCCAGTTAACAGATTGTAGCAAACTGCATCCTTCCCCCTCCTCCTTCTCCCATCCACGTCTTTTGTCTCTTAAGTCTTGTAGTTTCCATCTGTTAGGCAACACATAGGAGAAAATTCCCTGAGAGAAACAAAAATAAAAACAAAACCCCCAACACAAAAAAACAAACAAACAAAAACCAAAAAGAAAGAAAAAATGAGAAGTTCTAAAATTCTAACCTCCAACAGCAAGGAGTTGCCTTACTGGCTTGATAGAACGTTGAAAACTGGAGACAGACATAGTGAATAACCCCAATTTGGTAGAAACAGAATGACAGTATTACCCATTATGAAGCTTTATCCCAGCAGTTCTGACTGTTTTTTTATCAGCTAGCTGAAATGTCTGAGCTTTGTTAGAATTTGCTTTTACTACTTCTGTTGATAATACAGCATTTAATAGCATTTTGCTAGTAATTATTTCTAAAAGGGTACTTCCCTTGTCATGTTCTGTGTAACTGAAGAAAGCATTTAAAATACTTCCTACAGTTAAAGTGTAACAATTGAAGTTCAGTCTTAGTCTGGGAGAGCTAGTTTTGATGATAAAGTATGTATTTTAAATGTCATTCTGTACCATTTCATTGCATTATCTCTTTTCCGAATAGCTGGAAAACTGAAGATCTATTTGGAATGTAAATTTCTCTTTTTTCAGAGCACATTTATTCTAATGTGCTCTGAGAGGAGGACCTTTTTAAAAATTACTAGAGAGCTGTTAAAGTCAGTACTGTGATATATGAAAGAAATAATGCTGTAAAATTCAGGTGTTTCCATGTCTACCTCCAACAAAATGTTCTCAATCTCAAAAATGGGCGAATTGGGTCCTCACAGAGCAGATCGCGTCTTTACAACATGGCATGTGCCCACTTCTTTGTGAGAAAGTGGAAGGGTCCTGCTTGGTTCACAACTCTATAGGCTAGTTTAGCCTCCTTTGGCTTACTAAGCAGCATGTTCCTAAAGTGTTTTCAAATGTTCTATAAATTTCCTGCTGCTGGAGAGGTCACTGCCTTTTTGACATGATTCTTGCAGACCTTCTATCACAGATTGAAATCAGGCCTGTGCTAAATTGCTGTATGCATCTCAGTATTGCCTGATGCAAAGAGCTTTTTTTCCTTCTTATGATTTAATACATTAAGCATTAAATTTACCTTAGGGAGATGCAAAGAGTCATCCTATAGATGGATGGTTTGCTACCATCCAACGTAGGGAAATAAAGCAACAAACCAAAATGACCCCCAAACTAATTTTTGATTTTTGCTTTTTTACCAACAAGTTTGACATGTATCTTCTGCCTTCATATTTTTCTGTGATGTTGAGTAGAAAAGACTGACATTGCTGCCTTCTGGTGCCCTTCTCTACCCCATTATTATTAAAAAAAAACAACCCACACTTCTCCCCCATTTTAACCTATGCTTGTTGTTTAGATATTGCTTTTACCTTATCTTTCATCCCTTTATTTGATGGGCATAGATCTGTCCCACGTCTTAGACATACAATAGATGCAGTGAAATCTGTGGGCTGAGCAGTGATATTTGCAGTTTGTTGTGACAGAACTCCTGTCTCCTCACCCTAAAACTTCTGATACTGTTGTCTGAAGTGCTATTTATGACCATAGGAACCACAATGCCTAAAGCTCTTATCACTATTATTCAAGTATTGGAAGCAGACTGAGAAAACCAGACCGATACTTATGTTATAGGTCAAGAACTCTGAGATACAGCATTTCTGGTACACAGTTTGTTTCCATTCAAGAAAATTCAATCCATGCTGGTAGTTTGTTCGTTTGGGAGAGGAAAGTGTTGGCAGAACAAAGAACCCCTCTGCTTCCTGGCCCCCTCCATATCTGGTAATGTTGCAAATTTTGTTTGGCTTTCCAAATGAAGAATATTTTCTCATGGAGATTGTACCAAAATACATACACATGGAATACTTAAAGAGTAGCATAGTTCTGTGAGTAATCTATACCTCATAAAGCTTGGAGAAGTCAGATCAGATACAAAGAAAGCAGAAGTCTCAAACAGATGTATACAATTGTCAAAATTAGGATTTTTTTTTTTTAGCTGAAGAGGCAGCAAAATGAGACATTTTGAGCAAATAGAATATATTTTTGCACTTATTTGTGTTAAATAATTTCAACCTACTTTACAAAGCTCTTTCATCTGTTACACAGATTAAATCAGGAGGGGCAGTAGCTAGCATTTACAGTTCAGGTTGGCAAATTAAACCACAGTGCAGAGAACTAGTGCAAAGTCCAGTAAAATCTAGTTTTAAGATCTTGGTTTCTGCTGTCTGGTTTAACCCCTGTTAGAAACACTCAAATTCTGACTTTCTTTTCCTTTGCTTCTGAACTAATTTTGAACAAATCCATTATTTTAAGAAGGAAAGGACTTCATCTCTGTTTACTAGTTTACAGTTATCAAGGGAAACTCATCAATTTTTGCTTCCAAGTACCTTCTATTTTATTAGAAGATATAAAAAAATCTTTTCCCCAAATAACCTATGTACCAAGTATCTTTGCCTTGTATGTATTCTTCAGAGAATTGAAGAACTTTCATGATGTAAGTCAGGACTGTGACATTGCAAAACGAAATATAGCATGGAAGAAAGCCAGCATTTGTCGTGAGTGTTTTGAAGGGTAGGTTGGAAAAGGGGAACAATAACTAATATTTTTTTTCCCCATGCTTAACTCGAGAGCTCTAGATTGGAATAAATAGGTGTGTGTGGTTTTTGTAAAAAAAAAAAAAAAAAAAGAAAAAAAAAAAAGGTGTATGTATAAATGTGTGTCTCTGTGTGTGTGTATATATATATATATATATATATATATATATATATGTAACATTCAGATAACCTCACAACATGACTGTAATTTCACGCTATTTGCAGGATGTCAGTGACTTTATTTTGCTGGTCTTTCCACCCTTTCTCCTCCATTTTGTAACATAAGTAGTGGGCTAGAGTGAACAGGTTTTTTAGTAGCTTACTTTATAAATGAGTTAGTATTACACATAACCTGTGGCAAGCATACTAGAATGCCTTACTTGATAAAACTACAGCTTGAAAGAAAGTGATTAATTATAGCTATGTGGTTAAATTGTTTTTGCAAAAGCTATATAATAGTGTTTGAGATTTGGACTTTGAAATGCAACTTTGGTAATAACTTGCTCATTCTTTGAAGATAGTTGTTCACATACTTCTTGCAAATAGAGAATGAAAAGGTAGGAAGATAAAAATGAAATATGCATCTGGAAGTGGGAAAAAAACCCCACCGAAATGTAGCTATGGTTATCTCAGCCAATGAACTGTTGTGTGTTGTGTGGAGGCATTATTGTGTTGCTTTTAAGAGCGAGCAGGAACATATTTTATTTTCCTAGCGCCAGATATCCTGCCATTTGTTGATTTTTTTTTTGTTTGTTTGACTTAACATTTATCTCATGTTAGTCAGTTACTCATTAACTGATGTGGCTGATGTTATAGTCATATGAAGAAAAATTACCCACAGATTCATTGGAATCAGAATTCTTCATAAAAGAAATTAATTTCAATCTTTTTTCCATCACTATTGGACTTTTTCAAACTAAGGCTGAATGCAGGAAATATCACACCGGGAAAATGTTTTCATATTAACTGTGTATAAAAGAACAGGCAGTTTGTCGTTGAAATAGTTCCTTGATTATTTGTGAATAGACTAACAATTTACCTCTGTGTCTAAGTGCTGGCATCGAAAAGGTAGGTATTTCTTAAACTAGGCAAAGCATTCTTACATTCTGGTATGGCTTGTTAATATGTGACCGTACAGAAGTACAGAAGCTAAATCCACCTTGGTGTGGAACTATGAAATACTACACTAATGCATATGTAGTACATTTCTTATAAGAATAAAGAAACTATTGAAAGCTGACAAACCTGGTTATTGTAGATGTCTTTAAGATTAGCTGTAGTTTCAGTAGGTGGACCAGAAAAGTCCTTCTGAAATTTATTGTTTTGTGCAGTTGGTACAGAGTGTGTAACTTTCTAAACCAATGACTGAACCTTTATACTTGGTTTCCTGTTTCTGCATTATCACTGGATTTAAGTCTTGCTATTTTACTTTTTGGCTCTATACTTTTTATATAACCTTATTTTTTAGCATGTCCTGGACCTTTGAAAACTAGGAAGGAGAATTGGAGCCACTCATATATTCTTAACATAGATTGTTTGGATGTCATAATATCCTCTGTTATCTGTTAATGGGTTTAAAAACTCTTGCTTTTAGCCTGTGTCTGGGTTAAGAGTGGAAGAATTTGCTTCAACTGCTCATAAGAACTGAAGTTAGAATACAGCAAGGTCTTGATTATTTTGCTTCATCTGGGAAGAAATGTGCTATTTGTGTACATGGAGTTAGAAGAAAAAAAGGTCAGGGCATCTGGGTGGTTCATTGAGTTTTGTAGCTCAAAAACAGCAGCAGAACATCAAAGTATTTGGTTTCTGTAAAAAGGAAGTGCAGAAGGCACAGAATTAGAAGAAGACGAAATTTTTTGGTAAAGTCAGTTTGCTATATATAGCTGTTTCAAGTATAGAGAGCTCAGGAAAGAAAAAAAAAGTGTTATTTTTAGTGTTAGCTCTCATCTTCTCACAGTCCAGAGTTGCCTGAATAAGATGCCACAAATCTGCAGAGATCTGCAATTCTCTTCTTAAGTTCTTGTCCACTGGATGTCCCCAGTGTTCTTGTATTAGAAGAAAGGGGATTTTTCTTAAACAGTGAGTCAGCTGTAATTAGCTAGCAAATTACAGCAAAACTGTGTTTTAGTTAGCCAAAGGGGTAAAGATATGCTTGATTCCTCAAGGGTCTTGATAAGTGGAGGGAAGGGAGACAGCAGAGACTATATTTATGTATGTCAGTGATGACAATTTTATTCCACAGTGGTTCCAGTTAATAATTACATGAGCATGTAATGTTAGTTCATCTCTTCCATTGCACTACTCAGCCAGTCTGCCAGCTCCTTTGGTGTTTCCGTTAATTATTTCTTCCTAGTGTATGCAGTGAGAGGAAAGAAATTGAAATGTCATGTTTATCTACTTTAACCTTAGGTGTTGCCAATGAGAACATGAGCAAAACCAGTTTATAAGTATGAGGTAATCGCATGGTCAGGACAACTGAGATAGTCTTTCTTCTCTAGATGCAGGTGTTTGCTGCTTGTGGTGGTGGTGTAGGGTGCATGTGGCTTTGATTCTTTCAGCTGGGCACTGTTCTGCTTGGTGATTTGTCACTTTGGCTTGAAAGGAGAGTTGGTGGTTGTAATTCAAGGTGGCATATGAAGTTTTACACGCTATGTCAGGCACGAGGTCACCAAGGCAGATGATGTCCTTGCTTCCAGCAATAGGCATGCTATTATGACAGGTTAGTTAACATCTTCCATGTATGGAAGTATGGGTGTTTGGTTGGATAGAGTAGTGAATCATGAGTCACAGTCACAAAATGAACCGCAGAGGTGCAGTGTATTAAAACCTAGGACTTGCAAGCCCACTGAGGAGTCAGAAGGGAGAGCCAACAAACTACAAAAGTTCAGTCTGTCCTGTTTTCTTTAGGGGTAGTGTAGAGATCATGAGTGAGCTGGGACTCACTCATGTGCTACTTTTTTTTTTTCCCTTTTTATGAGTAATTTATGATTTAAGAAGCATTGAGAATTGGAGATCAATCTTTTTCATAACCATTTATGGAGTCAAATGCAGTCTCTTCTATGCTCGTGGTTAAAAGCTGTTCCTGAGTGTTTAAGCTGGAGTGGGTTGTCCTTGTGTATTCAGGTAGTAGCCCCTTTGACTCTTTGCTTGTGTTGTGTACAGAACTGATGTTTCTTTTTGTTCTTGCAGCTTGTTCTGTTGCATAGGCTGCATCTTCTTTTTAATATTCTAAGGATTATAGATGACCTGAGGCCCCCTCTACTCAGTAATCCCCTCTGTGTACCATGAATTGAGTCATCATAGGAGCGTTCAGAAGATCATAGCAGCTGTTCTGAAAGAAAACTCCACCTTTGTTGTCCAGGTGTTGCTGCAGAGTTTCTGGCTCTGCTGGCTGAGAGACAAATCTGTCCCAGAAAAGGTGAATATGTTAAATGAAACAGTTTTCACTGGGGCTAACCTCAATGTGCTTGCTAAAGTGAGCACACATGATGACCACTACTGAAGCTCAGTGTCACGGTGAGGGAAACTTGGATGCTCAATATGAGTGTTTAGCAAGCTTCGTTTATTGAAGAGAGCATCAGACTTTTATGCAAAACAAGTAATAAGCTCATACATATTCTGCAAGCTAAGCAATCTATTGGCTATACTACAATATCAGCTCTTCCTCATACCTTAGGGATTACATCTTTCTTTTCTCATGTCTCTCTCACTACTTGTTATTGTACTATGGCTATGCTCAAGGACACAGTGTCTTGAAGGTGCTGGGACCCAGATTAGCTGCATCCTCCCGATTCTTGGTCCAGGAAGTGGCCCCTGTCATGTAGCCATTCCTCCACAGCTCAGATGAGTGGTGTAAAGGGATGAATCTACAGTCTTTAGACTGTATGTGTGAGATTTGAGGGTGCTTGCTATATGAGATTGTAGAAATAATCTAACACTTGGTTTTCCCTAGATCATCATGTAATCAAAGTCAGTCATGCTTTTCCTGGCTTTCTTTGTGTTTTGGTTTCTGAATATCAAAATAAGGTGGTTTGTGTTTTTTTGGTGTGATGTATACAGACTGTGTTCTTCATAGGAAGTGTTTTTAATTTGGAGACAAATCTGTGAAGATAGGTGAGTCCACAGAATCTGTTCTGCTTCCTCTGCTAAACTGCTGACCCAAAGTCAGTTCCAGAACAAGGGTAAGGTGTTGGGAACTGCTGAAGTTCTAGATTTCTTGAAAAGCAGAATATTTACTCATTAACTAAAACTTAGATGATGATTAAAGAATGCTATAAAGGATAGAGGAAGGGAGAAAACCCTTTGTGTTTCCCTTTATATGTGACGTGAGTGAAGGCATTACTCTTCAACCTGTTTCATTGATTAGAGTATGTGAGCAGGGCACTGAGTCCGCATTGAGCTAATGCTAACTTTTTAGGGAGCTGAAAGTAGATAGTACAGCTGAGAGCAGCAGTGGATGTTCAGGTTCTCTACCTGATCTGATTGGTGCTTCTTTGACTGTCTGGAAAGAGCTCAAACAATGCAGCTGGGACATTTTCAAAGGTACTATCTTTTTTTTCCTTATTTTATCATCATTTTTTATTCCAGGTGGAGACACCCTGCTTTCTTCCAAGCAGCTATGAGCTGGTAAGCATTTTTGGCACTACTGATATCCATCAGGTTTTATTAGGTTAGGGGTTAGATTATTCTTGTAGTCTCCTGTAACCTCTTATTATTTCAGTACTGTGCTATCACCTTCCTCTCTGAAGGCTTGGCAAATGAAGGGTCTGTTCCTGAAGTTTGTTACTGTGTCCTGTCCCATGCAGGAATCCACATGTTTTGTGCTTTTGTGTGTTTTAAATTAAAAAAAATACTTCAGTAATTATTTGTTTCAACATACTCATGTCTCATGTCAATTTGGAAGTATAAGTAGTGTAAGATTTATTTGGGACCTGTTTGTTCCTGGTGGAACCCATACTTGGTTAGGATAGAAAAACCTTAAGCCTTTTCTGGCTTGAAATACTGTATTTGGTTATTTTAGCTCCAAGGGTAATATGAGTGATACTCAGAAGATGGATTGTAACAGTTACTTATTGAACCAGCACTGGCCGCTGCTAGTGTCATTACTAGGACTAAGCAGCCAACAGCTAATGCACCAGTGTCAGCTAAGAACTCTATGTATTTTAGGTAAGTGGTACAAGCACTGGCAATTAGGAATCCTACATCTCACTTCTGCATTGCTTGTGAATTGGCCAAGTTACTTTGTACATTTTTGTGTCTTGATTTCCCTGCTGGAAAAATAGAGGTAATGGTACTTACCTTCATGAACCACAGAAGTCAAAAAGTGCTTTTAAAATTATTATCCTGTAAAGCAAAGCCTGGAAACTGAAATCAGTAATTTCTGGTATTATGAGGAATGTGAGTATCAACTCATTCAAGATCTCTCCTAGATTTTACGCAGTAATTAACCCATATCAGAGTCTGAGGATCTTGTATAGCATCACTGCTAAAATTATTAAAAGAAGAATTTTTAAAATAAACCCTTTCTTTGTAGCTCACAGTATTAGGGGCATACTGGCAACTGCAGTTTCTTTCTTTTGTATTGTGCACACAACCCACGTATTGATTCTGAAATGGAAAACCAATTACTGTGGTTTAGAAGAAATTTTAAAGATATAGCAACCTGTGGGATATGTTACTAGTCATTAATAATTCTTATTGAACTTGGTTTATGTGAACTTGGTTTATGTGTGCATGGGGCAATGCCTGATAGTGTAGTCCAAATGGACTCTGTGACCTGCTGGCATGTAAAGAGTGTAGATGGCATAACTGGCCTAACCTGTTCTAGTTTACTAGCAGGAATGTGGACAGAGGTGTATTCAGTCACCAAATGAACATTTACTAGTTTGGGCAGAAGGAGTGGAATTCTATTTAAATTTCTTGCAGAGATATCTGTAGGTGAAATATTTTCACTATACAGTATACAATATGTTTTATTGCTGAGAGTGAGATTGAATAGTGTGGTTTGCTTTTGGTGTGTAATATGGTGACATTTTTATATTAGGAATCTTTGTTCAGCACAAGTAAATTTTTTCTATTTAGTGAAGAGTTCTGTTGTTCTGAAGAAGGAATAGTTGCAAGCAATTTCTTTTACAAGTGTTTTGAGTGTAAAGTTTTGACAAGATCAAGAATAAGCAGTTGAGAGGCTTAGATAATAGGGAGGGCAACATCTATTCAAATTTAACAAAAGATTGTGGCATAGTAATTTGCTGCTGAACCATGGATTTATCCCCATTCACTCCAGCCAAGGAATTCCAACCTTTTAGTCTTCACCTGAATAAACAATACATATGCCTTCTTTAAATCAGTGTTGCATCTATTTAGTCAATGTAAAGATTGCCTATATTGCACTCCTTAAACTGGCAAGATAGTAGTTAGACTCTCAGTGACATATTTCTTGAAGCCTGATTAAGTTCACAGATATTATTTTTCTTCAAAATGTGTGTTTTATTGAGTATTTTCTTTTGTCTATTACCAAACTGGCCGTTCCCATTTCTCATGAACCACGTCTTGAAGCTTTGTAATGACATCAGGAGCCTTATATATCAACTCAATGCAGCTGTTTGGGCTTTCAGGTGTTAAAATATAAAGCAGTTCCTGTGTTCTAACACTACTTACTTTATGGTGTCATGCACATTCTCACATTCCTCAGAATGTGGGATGATGTTAGTCTAGCTCTATTAATTAAATTCAAATGTTTAGCAAAGATGATGTATTGTGTTGCACTTAATTTTATTTCATGAAGAAACAACGGCCTATTTGTGGGAATGGTCTTTCATTGCAGAGATTATAGCTTAACCCAAAAATTGAAGAAAAAAAAGGGGGGGGGGAAGTGTCATGGTCACTGTGTTTGTTTGTTTTTACCTTAGAGCTGAGTGAGCTTATATAGTACTTCTAAAATTAGATAAAAATCAAAGATGGTAGATTTGTCTTAATGGTCTTTACTGGAATTATTGGATCATATTTTGAAAGATTGTTAGTTACTCAGTTGATAGTATTCCTTAAATTGATGTTTTTAATTAAAAAAAATGCTGACAACTTAAGTATTTTTCTCTAGTGCTGTCAAAATAAGAAAAGGCTTAGGCCCTAACTGTAAAGCTCTGAATACTTCTCTTTTCATCTATTACTTAAAAAAGATAAAAATGAAAAGGAAAGCCAATGGAAGCATATTATTTTAGAGATAATTTTTGGATTCCAGGAAATAGTCTAGGGTATTTTAAGATGCTTCAAAAGGGCAGTAAACTAGTCTTCTTCACTGAGTTTCTTTTTTGTCCTTCATGAGAGTGTATCTTTGAAAAGAATAAGGCAGACTAAATCTTAATTCCTCAGAGTCCCATCACCTATGCCACCAAATTTCTTGAAGTAAAGAAATGTGTGAAGGCCCAAACCTCTTACATACATGAATTCTTATCTTAAAATGACTTCATTGATGAATGGTCCTTGTGATTGCATGACATGTCAGTTTTAAGACATGTTTAAAAAGTGATCTTCAGCACAGAAATTTCTGATTTTTCCTTAATAGCCTTTCTTCCTCCCCCCTCCCCCTTTTTTCCTTACATTTTTTTCCAAATGGTTACCAAGGAATTCTGCATACCTCTAGTCTGCCACTTCTATATCACTTGTCATAACTTGCTGTTATAATGCGGACAGATTAAATGGACACATACCTGTAAAGTATATTTTACCATAACAGTCACTTCAAGCTGAAGTTTGTTTAGGTGTTTTGCTAAGTCTTTGAGTGGAAGTTTGATGATTTTGATAGAAACTGGGGAAGGGTGTCAATGGTTCTGATTCCCACCCCCTTCTGCTTAATTATGCAAGCTTCTTTTCTGCCTGTAGAAAGAAAAATCAAAGACTTGAACATTCAGGCTCCTCCTAACAAACTAAAACCTGATTTTGAACAGTAAGTCAGATTGTGCTCTGTACTGTTTCAAAATAGGAGGAGAACAGAATAAAAGTACTTGTGGGAGAAGTAGAGATTGGTTTGCTTTGGTTTTTTTTTGGTGTGTGTATTTTGCATTTGGTTTTTTAAAAGGAGCAGGAGTATACCTTGAAAAAATTGCTGAAGAAGTGAGTGTGAAGTCACAAAGGCTTCATTTTAATTGCCTATCTCATTTTTTACTTGAAATCCAAGGTAGTTCATATATACACCTACATATATTAAACCTAGTGCCAGTATTTTCTCAAAAAAAAATTTAAAAGCTAAAAACTGAAAATACATGTTGATATATAAAAGTTAAACCAAACTCCCAGTTATGGATGGGTAAAGTGAGGAAAAGAACAGGAAACTTTAAGAAAATTCAGTACTTTTAACAGTGTTCGAAAGAATGCTTGTCCCCTGTTGCTAAAGAACCCTCTCCTTCCTTTTTTTTCATGCTGTTGAATGCAATCCTCTCCAGAAGCTTTGTATGAGAAAGATCAGTGAATATGAAAAAATGAATTTTTATCCCTACTGCATTCATTTTTAAACACATGTTTTGAGAAAAAAAATGTGACACAATTTACTGTTCCCATGGAACACAATCTGTTTTTAACGTGGGCATGCAAGAGATTTTTTAAGAAATGGGAAGTTGAATAATTCTTTGTAGTATTGGGAAAGTCTGTGCATGTAGATGAAGAATTGCATTCTCCAATTTCATTTTAAGTGAAGTCTCATTACTAGAAGATATAGTATGTTAATTTGGGTTAGTCAGGCATGACCTCCAAACACAGTGGATGGAGTATGATGACAGTATCTAAACTGAGCTAGAAACTGACATATACAATATATACAATGATTTTGCTCTGCCAGCTCTGAGTTTGGTTTCTGGCTTACATTAGTAAAAGCTTTTGTAAAAAATTTATCAAGTGGGTTTAGTTTGTAATAAGTGTCTGTGACTAATGGCTAATTAGTTCTCATGTTTTCCTGTCTTTCTTCTTCCAAGAAATAGTGTGGAAAGCTTATGGAAAACTAGGAACATGCCCAGCTCCATTATTTAGGGAAACTTCTTTTTTTTTTTTTTTTCCCTATATGCTACATTCAAACTTTGGTTCACAGGATCTGTGAGATGCATGCAAAACAAGCATTATATGCATATGCAGGCTTGATTTGGTGAAGGTGAAGGACATGCTAAATCTACCAGACTTTCCCATTGATACGAACTTTCCTGGCTCCTTCCAAGACTGTCACCAGAGCAGTTCTTAAGGGAGTGCTGCAGGCTATAGCTGCCTGTCTCATGCACATGCCTGCACATCATGGGAGTGGAAATGCAGCAGCCTTGTTCTGTTCTCTGATTTGTTTGCAAAAGGTGGGAATATCCAGTGGAGGTTTCTATTTGTCTGTTCAGTTCCTGCTCTGTCACCATCCAGAACAATAGTGCTCATGTCTCCATGAAAACGGTGGGCTTTGGAGAAATGTTTAAAGGAGGGATGCTTCTTCACTTCTGGTTCATACAGCTTTCCTGAACTCACAAGGAAGCAAAGGTGAAACTTTTGCTTGAAACTTTTTGAAACTTTTTTTTAAAGCTCTCTCTGTCTTGCTGTTCAGTTTTTCTTTATTAAATTTTGATGTGTGCTTTTCTCTTCCTTTCCTTTTTTTCCTTTCAGCTTCTTAAAAAGATTTTCCTAGCTTTCTCAATTTCTTGATTTGCAGTCATAGATATGCAGAAGAACAGACTAATGTGACACTTTCTTGACAAAACTTATGAGCTGATACCTGATTTGAAATACTTGACATGATTGTGTTTTAAACTTTTTTTGGATTTCAGTTCTCCAGAACCGGACTGGTGTGGGCCTCTTTGTAATGCATTTCTATGAGGTTTATTTTTTAGTTTTAGATTTCAAGTGCTTGCCAGAGTAAGGCCCTGCTCTTTGAAGACATGCAGAGTTGAAATTCCAAAATGCTGTTTTAAGTGCAGTCAGTGCCTTGTTCATTAAAGTCTTTGACTTAATCATAAGAGAACACAGAGAATAAAACTGCACAAATTGGCTACCCCAATCCCTCAAATTACGAAATGCAGTGATCCCAAATTGAGCTGTGCAAGGCATACTCAATTCAAAAGCTAGTCATTGTGTTTGCCAGGAGGGAGGGCTCACATTGTTTCTAGGAATGTTTGAGGATTACAAGATTTAATAGGAATTAAAAGATGAAGTTTTGTTATAATACAGTATGTTCAGTTCCAAGTGTTCATCCAAAATGAAATGAAAAGCAGGCTTTCTTTGAAAAATCGAAGCAACAGAAGCAGGGAATCAGCAAGAGGGAAAGGTTTGGTAGTTCCCAGAGCCAAATTTGCCTGCTTGTTAATTTTCTCCAAATTGACTTCAAACCTTTCTACTGAGTGTGGTACTTTTTCAAGGCAGAAGCATCTGCTTTTCAGAAATGTAACACTAATTACTATAGCAGATAAATCCAGAAGCATGATTTTCTTTCAAGGTACAGCATGCTTCTTTCTGCCATCCCACCTTTCTTTTTCTAAAGCAAAATTATCCAGATTTTTCAGATTACTCAGTATAGATCGTTTTCAGATGGCATAGAAATTTTTCTTATATGTTTGACCTCACTAAAAAGCAAATGGGCTTGCATAGGTTCTGCTTGACAGCTCACACTGGAAAAGGGAAATACCCACTACAAGGTGTATTTTTTTCTGCTTATCTGCATAATTTTCTATTCTTTCATAGCTTATCCTGAGAGTGACAGATCTTATGTCCCTTGTGAAAATGCCTCTGATTAATATTTGAAAATGCTTTTATAACACTGAAATGTGTGAAAGGATAGGGCAATACTAATGCCATCACTATAAGTGAATGCTAGCCAAATATTAAAATAATAAATGACTGTGGCATTAGTTATTACAATGTAATCAACGACTGCCACTTGTCTTTCAAAAGGAAAAGACAAATCTTTTAGGGTTAATTTAAAAATCTGTTTTTCTTATAGTCAGAATTCATTGTAAAAAGCACAATGAATCATGTATCTACGTGGACCCTTCTCTTTAGATAGAACTGTGAAGCAAGTGTGATACTTTAGGTAAAATTCTGATCTTTGGTCTGACTGCTATATAATGGTGAATTCTGTTTGTTTATTGCTTAACTAAACTTCAGCCTCTGGCATCCCATTCAATTTTAGTTCTCTATCATGTCAAAAATCATACTTGTTTCATGTAATTTAGCTTTTTCACATTGGTGCAAAAATTTAGGACTTGATCTTAAGTAAAATGATGTGGTAGAAGTGTTACATATGAACTTATTTTTGATTCTTATTTAATGTCATTGAATGCTGGAGTCAAACCTCAGGCATGTTTCTCGGAGAAATGTCTTGGAGAACACCACCTGGTAGATTTTGAGGGTGGAAAGGGGGAATTAATTGGGTTTTCAATGTCTTTAAAGGGCAATCCAAATGAGAAGTGCTCAGGGCAAGGTAGTCTTACTGATGAGTGAAACAAAGTTAACAAATGTGAAGAAACTATAAGTGGTGTCATTTTATCTTTTGCTATAATAACTTCATTTTTCCTTCAGAGAGGCCATTTTTAGGGAGTCATTGTCAAAAATCTGTGATGATTTTTTTCAATAATGATAGGAGGGAGAGGTGGAATTGTTTTTGGAATGATTTTAGCTTGTTCCATGGAAAAGTGGTTTTTATTTCTAGCCATGTCAGTCTAATTTCCTTTAAGCTGACTTCATTGGGGGGCGATAAGGATGTTTTGTTGTGTTTGATATTGAAATGCTATGATTGGTGAGGTGCAGAGGTAGAACCATAGAATCACAGAATGGTTTGGTTGGAAGGGACCTTAAAAGATTGTCTAATTTCAACTCCCCTGCCATTGGCACGGACACCTTGCACTAGACCAGATTGCTCTGAGCCTCATCCAGCCTGGCACTGAACTCTTCCAGGGATGGGTATCCACAGCTTCTCTGGGCAACCTGTTCCAGTGCCTCACTACCCTCACAGTAAAGAATTTCTTCCTAATATCTAATCTGAAACTACCCTCCTTCATTAAAGCCATTCCCCCTTCTCCTACCACTGCATACACTTGTTAAAAGTGCCTCTCCACTTTCCTTGGAGGCTCCCTTTAGGTACTGGCAGGCTGCTTTAAGGTGTCTCTGTAGTCCTTTCTTCTGCAGGCTAAACAACCCCATCTCTCTAACCCTGTTTTCATAGGAGAGGTGATCATCTTCATAGCCCTCCTCTGTATCCTGTTTCAGCGGGTTCACATCTTTCTTGTATTGTGGCCCCCAGAGCTGGATGCAGCACTCCAGGTGGGTTATCACAGGAGCACAGGGGCAATCTGCCTTGACCTGCTGACCAACTGCTTTTGAGGCAGGCCAGGATATGGTTGGCTTTCTCAACTGGAAGCACACGTTGTTGAGATGTATCAAGCTTCTTGTTCACCAAATCCCCAAGTCCTTCTTCCCAGGGTTGCTCTTGATCCATTCTTGGCCCAGGCTGTATTTATGTTTGGGATTGTCTCAAGGCAGGCACAGGACTTTGGATTTGACCTTGTTAAACTTCATGAAGTTTACACAGGCCCAGCTTTCAAGCCTGTCTCGGTCCCTGTGCATGACATTTTTTCTCTCCAGCATGCCCATCACATCACACAACTTGGTGTTGACAAACTTGCTGAGGGTGCTCTTGATCCCACTTTCCATGTCACTGACAAAGATGTTATAGTGCCAGTCTCAATAGCCACCCAAGGAATGCCACTGGTCTCCACTTGGACATTAAGCCATTGACTGCAACACTGTGACTATCCAGCCAATTCTTCATCCACCAAGTGGTCCATCTGTGAAATCTGTGTCTCTCCAATTTATAGACAAGGGTGTTGTGTGGGACAATGCCAAATGCAATGCACAGGACCAGGTAGATGATATCAGTCACTCTTCCTTCATCTGCCAGTTTTTGTAATGCTGTCATAGAAGGCCACCAGATTTGTCAGGTGAGATTTGCCATTAGTGAAGCCATGCTGGCCATCACCAATCACCTTATTTTCCATGTACCTTAGCTTAGTTTCCAGGAGGATCTGCTCCATGATCTTGCCAGGCACTGAGATGAGACTGACTGGTTTGTAGTTACCTGGGTCTTCCTTATTTCCCTTTATAAAAATGGGGGTTATGTTTCATTTTCTTCCAGTCAGTTGGAGCTTCAGTGGAATTCTACAGCTTCTCAAATGTGATGGATAGTAACTTAGCCACTTCCAGTTCCCTCAGAACCCATGGATATTTCTCATCATATCCCATGGACCTGTGCTTCTTCAGGTTCCTTAAGTGGCCTTGGACCTTGTGGTATCCTACAGCAGACAGTTCTTCATTCTTCCAATCTCTGCCTTTGCCTTCATTGAGTATCTCAGCCTTTTCTATGTCCTGGGAAACCAGGTCTCCCATATCCTTCTTGATGAAACCCACATTTTCCCTAGTCTTTCTTTCATTACCAGTATACCTATGGTAACCTACCTTTAATGCCCTTGGCCAGATCGAGTCAGTTCTGTGGCTGCTCAGACAGTTTTTTGTTTTTCTTAGTCTCTACCTTCACCTTTTTATAATGTACCTTTTTGTCTTTGAGTTTGTCCAGATGTAACTTGTTGATCCATGCAGGCCTCTTGAAATTTATGCCCAGTTTCCTCTTGGTAGGGATGCATAGCTCTTGAACCAGGAGGAGATAATCCTTGAATTTCATCCAGCTTTCTTGAGCTCCTTTTCCCTCCAGGGCTTTAAGCCCACAACATTCTACCAAGGAGATCCCCAAAGAGGGGCAAGTCTGATCTCCTGAATTCCAAGGTAGTGAGTTTGATGTGCATGCTCCTCACTACCCCAAGGATCTAGAATTTCGCTGCTTTGTGGTCACTGTAGCCCAGGCTTCCCTTGAGCTTCATGTTCTCCACCACCCCCTCCTTGTTAGTGAAAACAAAATCCAGCACAGCTCTTCTCCTTGTTGGCTCATCTGTCACTTGGAGATGGAAGGGATCAATGTGTTCCAGGAGCCTGCTGGATTGCCTGTGTCGTGCTGTGTCATCCTTCCAACAGATACTGGATTGTTTGAAGTTCCCCATGAGGACCAGGGCTTGTGACCCTTGAGGTCATTCTGTTTTGCTGTAGAAGGCCTCATCATATTGGTCTTCCTTGTCAAGTGGCCTGTAGCAGACCTGCATTATAATGTCATCTGTTCCTGCCCTCCTCCCCTTTCATCCTGACCTGTAAACTTTGAAATCAGCTCCTCATCAATCATGAGGTAGAGCTCCATGCTTATTTACAGAGAGGACAACACTACCTCCTCATCATCCCTGCCTGTCCTTCCTAAAGAGCGTGTACCCTTCCATTCCAAAACTCCAGTCATAGGAGTTGCCCCAGTATGTTTCCATGATGTCAGTAAAGTCATAAGCATACATATGTGTTACGCAGGTTAGCTATAATATACTGAGTATACTGTTATCATGGTGTTCAATATCTTATATTGAATTTAAGTATTATGACTACACATGGGACTCATGAAATGTGATAGGCATCAAATCTTCTGTTGTCTCTGATTTCTAGTTTTACATCTGGAAAATAATTCTCTTAATACACATCACATTTTCCCCATGGAAACCTCCTTTTACACATGGTGTTAGAAAAAAACACCCCAAAAATGGTGCAGTGGGGTATTTTAATATTTTCCATGTGAGATATCAGACCTTTCGCCTATGGCAGTATGTCTTCCAAATTGAAGAGAAGTCAGAAACTGGAAACAGCAGCCATGAGATGAATAGGGAAGGAGGGAAGGGAGGACTTTCACAGTTTTGTTACAGAGATTGTAAAATCAGTTTGGCTGTTCTTTTTCTTTTTTTTCTTTTTCTTTTTTTTTTTTTTAATGTTTTTTTTTTTTTTTTACTTTTTTCACTTGGATGTGCCATAGATTTATTGTGTGATCCCTTCCTTTTTGGTTTTTTTTAGCACTTAAAACCAGAAAGATTTATAGTTGGCACAGCTATCTCTTAGAGTGGTTAGAATGGTCACCCCATGAAGGTGTAGTAAATAATGTTGAAGTTTCAAAGGAGATGTCAAGCCTTCACTAAAACTTTAGGAATTTGAAGTTTAAATCTTCAATCTCAATGGGGCTGATAGTCTTGGTTAAGATATTTACCTTGGATATTAGAATATACTTTCAAAGCATCTCGTCATATGTGTTCAGTCAGAGACTTGAAGCTGGATTGTTTACATCTTGAAAAAATGTACCACAGAAGTTAGCCAGTCAAGGAGTTTATTTGTAATTTTAGTCCTAGAGCTGATGAATAGGCAGCAGGAATAGCAATGTTTGGCTTGGGGCAACAATTTTAAAGCTGTGAAGGGAGTGTATGAAGGCTTGAGTGTAATCCCTTATTACATACATGCATACAGACACTCCATGTGTATACAAACACATCTGTTTACCTGAGATGGTTCTTTCAGCACAACTCATTTCAACAGTCTTCCCCTTAAGTCAGAACAAAAAAGGAAAAGTGTGATCCTGCAAGCTGAGATAGTTATGTCAAACCCTGTGCTTTTAGCACTCTGTGTTTCCTCATTACTAAAGTGGAGAGAGCTATTGCATCTAGCAGTGTGAGAGAATATAGATATTTCAGTAGAAGCTTGACAAACTGGAGAGCAAATTCAAAACATTAAAAACGAAAGAGAAGAAGAGCTTCTTGCTTCTTATTCCATATTTCACCTTACAGCTATCCTAGAAAACTTGCAGACTACACCAATCCAATGCCAGACTGAGAAATACATGGACAAAACCCCTTTTAACTGGCACACATTAGGTGTAAGCCTCATTTATGTCTCTATATGCAATTACACAAATAGGCTTGTGTTGGAAGAGTGGGTGCTGAGTTCAGCTTATCTATGAACTTTCTGGTGAAGGGCCAAAGTGAGCAGTGTGTTTTCCCAAGTGCTTTGCTTGTGCACCTCATGAAGTCTCTTTGTACAGAGATTTCCAAGTGAATCCAAAAACTGTATTTTGTGTGTTTTGTCTTTTTCTATTTGAGTCTGTGTATTTTCCTAGGTAGCAGTGGATGTGCTAAGAATGAAATAATAGTAACTGAAGTTATAGTTATACAGTTGTTTGTCTTCTGCTGAGAAGAACCTGGAAGATTCAAACAATAGTGTTCATGGGTTGAATTAACAGCAGTGATCAGTCTATATGTTAGTTCTTCTGACTGACAGATTTGTACTTGCAATACTGTGGAGATTTGATAGCTGATAAGGCAAGTCAAAATTTTAAGTAATAAAATCAAAGAAATGCAAAGCCTATTCTCATGGATTAACCGTGAGCCAGTCTCACATTGTAAGCATTATGGTTGATGTGGGATGTATGCCCTGGTAAACTGTGTGTGGTTCATTTAACTAAGCAAGGTTTTGAAGGTGTTGTAATTTATATACACTGAAAACCTATAGCTCTTTCCAGTTGACATTTGTAACTACTGTGTGTCTGGACTTTAGTGAGCAAAAAAGTTGACAGTTATGAAACTGCCTCTCTAGTTCAAAACATCTTTCCCACAGCAGGATTTGGAGACCAATTTTTAGTTGTACTACTGCTAATATTAAACTTTTTATAGTAATGAATTGGCTCTTTCCTTTTGAAAGGTTTGTTTTAAGCCTCCATTGACACAATTTAGCATGTTTTTAAGCCTTGAGAAGATTTTTTTTTCCAGTACTTATAGAAAATCTCAGCAGTTCACTTCATTAATGTCCACTCAAGTGTCTTCTCTCATGAAAAAGCATGAAAATGAGAGATTGGGTGAAAATGCAAAAGGGAATAAGTGGTTAGCAATGTACATCTCCATAGATCTTGTACCTTGGAATAAACACTCTCAGTAGCTGAGTACTGTCATATAGACTTGAATATGCAGGACGATAATGCAAAACTAATTAATTTTCCATATCTATTTGAAAGGTAATTAGCTTATTAATACTGTAGAATGAATATGTACTTCTGAATGATTTTTTTTGTGTATGTGTGTATATGTATATATATGCCATTAGGAGGGAATTTCTTAAAATGTACTTAAGCTATCTGGAGAAATAGTTTGTGTAACTTTTCCCTTTTACAGGCTAATAACTCTGAGACGGTTAAAAATCATATAAGCAGAAGTGTAAATAATTCTGTTTTATTTATTATTTTTTCTTTTACTTGGCCTGATTTATTTTCCTGCTTGTGGCTGCTTATTTGTATCACATCTTCATACAGCATTTGTTGCTAGCCATTTTCAAAGTATGCACTTTGGTTTCTGTATGGTGTGAAATTAACTTCTGATTAGGACCATTAGTGTTTTTTTCCACCACTGAGTTTTTTCAGAAACAATGACATGACCTCTGCATCCCTTGTTTTTAAATCAAACATGGGAGAAATAAAGGGAAATATTATAGTCTTCATAGACTCAATTGTATTTAGACACATTCAGAAAGTCAAGAGATTTTTTTTTTCAGCAAGAATAGTATTAATTCTTCTATTGTATTCAATATGGAATTGATCTTTTAGCTTATATTTTTTCCAGTTGCTATGCCATGTTATTTAAAAAACAAATTAGGTGCCACTTCCCAACCCTTTATTACTATGGCTGTAGTACTCCTGGAAAAAGTAGTATTAATGACATTTATTGAAGTACAGTAGAACCCAGTTGTCTAATTGATGTAGAAATTTCTGCAAATAGGAAGTACAGCCCATTTCATTACTAACAACACTTATAAGTATACTTTTAGCACCATTTCTGTAAAATAAATAAGACAAAAAAAGAAAACTTTTAAAGTCCTTTGGAGTTATCATGTAACACAGATGTCAAATCTTGTAGATTTCTAAATAAATTATGGGAGATGCCTATAGTTAACTATCTGCTAGTAGGCAACTGTGATGCAGGTGTTTGATTTGCCACTGTAAAAATGAGGCTAAAATTTAAAACGGGACAGCAGAAAGGACTTGCAAGATGCACATGGTCTTCACCGATTTATTGTTCAATTTCAGACCAGCTCTCTATTGCAATAAATGAGCATCTGTTTCACAGTATTAGTCCTTTGTGCATTGCATTTATTTTGTGATGCTGTCCATGGTTCAGTGCTGCAGGCTTCTGCTGGTGCCACTCTGTGCAGGGCATGAAGAGTTCTGATCCCTGACTACCTATGTAGACAGGAGATGTTCAAAGAGGTCACGTTTGTATTAGCAGTATAGTTCATTTCCTTTGGCTGACAACAAATGTTTTTCTACAACCAAGTGTATCTCTGTGTTGTATCTATGCTATTATCTACTCTGTTTCAGTAAAATTAGAATTATTTCTAATTGATAGAATATATTTGATATTGAGACCAGCTAAAATGTCTAGTGACATGATAGTTTCATCTTTCAGTTCACTGTTCTCCTTAACTAGACAAATTGATTAAAATTAAAAAATCAGAAAAGAGCATACTTCTTAGTTATTTGGATATGAATAATTGGTTTTGACAGCTGCTTATAGTGAAACAAATGTGAAGCAAAATAGTGAGATCACTCTCTGATCTAGTTGCTAGTTGGAAGTTTTTAGCATCTTTGTATTACATCTGAATACTTCAGAGTTTCTACTGGTTTCTGTTTCTACTGATTGTTACACAAGCCACGATCATATGTTTCTTGACTTTTTTTTCTGTACATGTAATAGTTTGTGCACCGCCATTTTGAATGCAGCTTTAATAGCAAGAAATGTTTTTTCAGCTGTGCCTTTTGTCTTATTGTATTTTGCATTGATTATTACTTGACCATTAGTGAGCTTCCTGAAATTGTCATTAGTTACTTTCTATGGACCAGGAGCAAAGGTTGACATGGATAGACGTGCAGAAGAAAGGCCCAATCTGAAACACAGATGAATATTTGGAAAAGAGAGGAGATGTAAACCTGCGAGGCTGGGTGATTCACAGAATGCTGTCCCCAGACAGTGGGGCTGGATGCAGCCATGAGATGAGGCTTGGATGAGGCTTTTGCAAGTCTAGTTCTGTGACTGCAGCACACAACCCATCTGTGTGGTGCTAATGGGAGATGCATCTTTCTATTCTCTTCCTTCTAATTTTGTGCTGTGCTTGTTCTCCTTTTTTTTTATTAACTAAACTGGAAAAAACTGCTTTAACTGTTTGTTGTCTCTGGAATTGCTTCTTCTTTCTCTTCTCTCCTTTGCATATTGTTTCATGGCGTCTGGTCCAGGAAAGAAAACCTCTCTTGCTTTTTTCTGGCAATGTGTCTGCTAATGGAATATTTCTAGTGTCAGCTCTTACTGCTTTATAGGAAAGGTATGTAAACATCAGCCAAGACAGTTTTGCCTCGGTTGTGACACTACCTAGAATTCAAAATTTTGTTAGCTTTTTTCTAGTGTTCAGGGTAGCTCTGAGGCATGGATAGCACATTCTTACTAGGGAAATCAAAAGTGCCTTTTCTTACATTTAAAGGCCTTCCTCATGGAATGTTATTTTATTCTTAATATTACCATATTTAAAACAAATAAATCAAACTTCCTGTTTCAGCTAAAGACTAGCAGAAATGATTCTGTCACTTTCTATTCAAGAATTGTGTGCACATAATCTTCTGTTAGTTAACAGGTGGTCTAAATTTGTGGTGAAAGTTTTACTTCAGTTTTGATCATTTTCGTCTTAACTAGGTCTGAGAGAAACTCAGGAGATCCACTCTGAAGGCTTTCGTTTTTCCTTCTTGCCCTGGCAGATTGGTAGGTAGGACTCTATATCCCAGGGCCCAACAAACATTTTAAAAATTGAGGTGGACTACAAAGCCCTACAGTGAACTTGTTCGGGAAGTGTGGCAGTTTTGGCTGAAGTGGTAGGAGCTCCTGTGAAAGAATCATGGGAGCAGCTTTGCCAGCTGCTAAGAGAGAGAGAGAAAGCAAGCTGGGATTCATAAGTTCTGTGGACACTGCCATTTGCAAGGGTCACATCTGTCTGGATTCCTGCTGTCACACTATGCAGGGGAACAGATCAGGATTTTTATACCACAGTATACAAAACAAAAGTAAATTTGCTCTCAAACAAATAGCTGCTTGCAGTAGAAATAAATCTCTTCTGTGGAGTCAACTAAAACAATATTTTAAATTAATATTTATATTTACTACAGGAATTGATACACAATAGCACAGAGATATTTTTATTTACAAAGCATGAATATTGTCTGCACTTGGAATCATTCTAAAGCCAGAAGCCAAAATATTATGCAAGTTCTGGTTCTCATGCAAAACATCCAAACATGTTTCACTGTGTCAGTAGGAATTATTATGGTGAGCAGTCCAACAATCAATGTAGTTCATTGCCCTTTTTCTGCAGTATGCTGGAGTGTATAGAACTGTTACACTGTGCCTTGGAATAGGTTGGAGAATTTCTTCTGATTCCTGTCTATGGCTTGAGGAATGAAAATATATCACAGATCTGGTTCAAATGCATTCAGGTATCTTGCTGATGAGTCTCTCTCTTTGTATTTTTATTTATGCTGTTTGAATGGTGAACAATCACACAGAAAAAAAAGTTTCATAAGATGATTAAAATCTGTGTGAAATCAATGTAATTATATGCAGATTAGCTAATCAAATACTCTGTTGCTTATAGCACCATTAAAAATGGGCACAAATAAAATACTTATATTCTAAGTAGATACATGTCATTCTTTCAAAATGTCCTGATATCTTTAAGTCACAGCTTTGTCATTGATTGATATTTCAGATAGTTGGTTTCTACTCATCGATCCTTATGCCTCTCAATGCTTTCATTCAAGAGGGAGCCCAGGAGAGAAACAGATGAGCTAGTGAATGCATGCCAGATCTTGGAGCTCTGAGTTTGCAGTAGTGCAGTTCCTCAAAGGAACATATATATGGTTGATGTACAGCTGACTCAGCTGTTTAGATTGGCCCAGTCCTTGAAACCAGGTTTTCTAATATTCTGCTGAGATAATTTTTAAGCAGATACTATGTCTTTCTACTAATACTATTGTATTGTAGTTCAGAGCCAGCAACTGGGTCTTAGAAAAGGCAACTGCTTGATTTTTCATTTAGCTTCCTTAGTCTGTCCTTGATTCTAGTCTCAAAAGGGGCAAGTCATAATCCCACGCAGGATTTCTAAGCCCATGTGTGGCCCACAGGTCTAGTTTTACTTTGGTATTGGAAACTAGTAGGTAACATTGATTTACTTACTTTTCCAGAGCTGTGTAGTAACTCAGTGTACTGCAGAAATGCAGATTTGTCTGGGGCAAAACTGAACTCCCTTTTCTGTTGGGGTTTTACACTAACAGGACGGGACTGCTGGGATATGATCCTTGAGCTTTATTGCAGTATACACCTCATTACATGGTTAAGACAATAGGAAGATGGCAACAGCTCATATACTGCCAGCAGCAGCTGAAGATTTTTTTGTTACAAAGCATTTAAAAAACTTTCTAGCCAATAGCGTATTGCTAAAGCTTATAGACAGTTGTTCTAGCCAATCACTAAAAGAACATGTACACCTGCTTCACACAATGCTTGCAAGTATGCTTTCTATTAACAATACACCATACACCATTATTAAGCTTAAAACCTTCTACTATCTTGCTAAGCATAGCATTGCTTGCACTGCTTTCCTGCAGTCTTAAGGTCTATCTTAGCCAAGCCTAAAACTCAAGCTATTGTTTCATGTCCGTGCTTGCTGTACTATTATAACTTTTTCTACTTTCAGACTTTGCAGCTGCAGCTAGCTCTTAAGTTTTCTGTTCTTTCTGTTTCTAAGGCCTGCTTTTACAGCTTTCTGGAAATCTTACCTTTGCTACTTCCCACATTTCCCTCTCTCGGTACAACTACAAAGTAACTTTCTTCACTTTGCAGTTTATTAACTATCTTGCATTACATAGCTCTATTATTATACGTATTTCTTTTTGCTTGTTTGAGGCACTTCTCTTGCTTGTTTTAAGTGTTGCTATTTTACACTACAGCAATTTTAATGTTGTAAAAAATCTGGTCTATTCAAAGAATAGAAGTCAAATCTGGTAGTAATTACTATTTATTGTTCTAATAAGTCTTGTTTGTTCTTAATTTAAAGCCTTCATTTATGTCTATACTTGCATCTACTATCTCTCTAAGATCTCGAGAACTTTCTGTGGTTCTATTTCATACATCTTTCTCTTGTACGATAAAAACTTCTTTGATAGTTTTGTCTATCATTTTTTGCACATACTGAAGTATATAAGGTACTATTACTAGTATTGCCACTAAAACTAATAACACATACAAAGTTTCTTTAACTAAGGTGTAAAGCTCTATCTTTTGAACAAATTGTCTGTGATCTACTGTCTTTTTGATTCGAGCTGTTAGATCTTTCAACTTTTGTATGCTTTTGTAAATGGATTCAAAATGGTCAGACAGATTCATATAACACAATCCTTCAAATTCCTCACAACCATGTCTATGTGCCAGTAAAAGAAAATCAATTGCTGCTCTATTTTGAAGGGTAGTATGTCTAACACTGACGACATCTATTAGCATATCGCTAATTGCAAAAGTGGCATTGGTTTGTTTAATCAGCCAACATCTAACTCGATCTAACTGTTTCACTGCCATGGCAGAAGTAAGTTGGGATAGAAGCAAACCTGCTGAAATTCTTTTCACAGCTTTCTAGGGCCTAAAATCACTGTTTCAATTTTCTTCATATTGATGGGTGAATCTTCTTCCTCTATGTTTTTTCTTAATGACTGTTTTAGTACTAGGTGCTAGCACAGTTAAGTTGTCTAATACTGCATGGACTACATTCAAGGCATGATGGAATGCTTTGCTAAGCCCTATCTCCACAAATAAACTAATATCCTTTTGGTAATTGTCTTGGATATTGTTCAACCCCAGAAATTCCAGCCCAACTGAGTAATTACACCAAAAGCTCGAGTTTCTGTAAGCAGAGTAATTGTGAGTGACATTGTATTTTGGAGGATCATTGTCTCACCAATTGCTATCTAAAAATGTAAGACAGAAACCTATTGTTAAGGAACTAAGAATCTTCAATTCTTGGGGTTCAGAAGGTACTTTAGAAAGTTCTTTAGTCTAAATGTCCCAATTAACTACAGGATGCTCCAGTTGGCAACTTCACCTGGCTTACTATTGTTTTTTGGTCAAGGGATCATAATATATGGGTATCAGCTAATCTTTCACTGACACACTGATTAGACAGGTTGAAAAAGGCTTTTCTGGGTTCAAGTTGGACAGGCATATGGTGTCTGAGCCTGCTGCCTTGGCTAAGGTCACCCAAACACTTGTTTTTGGTTGTACTACAGGCAAATCTGCACTGCAAGAAGCAATTAAAGCTAGCCAGCACCAGTGTAACACTCGATTTTGCTCTATACCTTTCATAAGCTATTTTTTGGCAAAGCATTTTCCCATATAGTTCAACTCAAATTCTGCTTTTGTTCCTTCTTAAAGTTGTCTGAAGAATAAACAACTGTGTTAAAAAAGTGGTTTTTTGTATGTTCTTTCTAAGGCCTGCTTTTACAGCTTTCTAGAAATCTTCTTACCTTTCTATTTCCCACACTTTCATCCTTTGTCCTTTTCATAATCTTTCTGGTGTCAGAAGCTCTATTACAGAGGATTTTATCCTATGAACTGTGTAAGCCTAATGAGGTATGTAAGCCTACTGGCTGTAAGCCAAGTTACCTTATTCTGTTCTTGGAAAAGTTGAAAATCATCATCTAGCTGAGATGATTTTTTTTACAGATACTTTTTTTTTGCAGGCATTATTTTTTACTTGATTGTCTCAATTTCTTTGAGGAGCCTTCTCAAGCCTTTCAGAATAGGACAAGGGATGCAGATTTAGCAGAAAGGTTACTTCTTATTCCTTCTATTTCTGGACTTGTGGAAAAGTTGTCTCAGTGCCATCTCTGTGCCACATGGTGTGAGATGGCCTATACATGATCTTTGTCATGTTTTTGCTCTGAAACTGTGAAACGGCTTAAAGTAAGGTTATAAAGATATGAGGTGCTGTTTGCTGTGTGGGACAAGCACAAGCTTGCTATTTGAGGCAAGCCAGGAAATCCATTAAGAAATTCACCCTCTTTGGTGTCAGAAGAAGGTGAATAAACAGGGCTGATCTCAAAAGTACACTTTGTTCAATCTGTGCTTTAGTTTAATTGGACTGCTTGGCTCACTTTCTACACTTGCACTGATAGCAGGCTGTACTGGGAAACTTATGTCTAGATACTGTTGTGAGCTGGTGAAAATGATTCAGAATTAAATATGTGACTGTTTCTTACTTTCTGTATCATGTCATGGTTGTAAGGGACTCTGGGATGGTGTCATGATTTGACACTGGCCCAATGCCTGGCACCCATGAGAGTCACTTGCTCACCCTCCCCTGCCACAGGCGAGCAGAGAAGGAAAAAATGTTGATGAAGGCTTCACAAGTTTAGATAAGGAGCGGGAGAAAACACTTCAAGGGCAAAACAGGCTCAACTTAAAGTTGCAAAGTGAAATTTATTACTAACAGAATTAGAGTAAGACAAAGAGATGTAAAATAAGCCCTTAAAACACTATTTCCCCCCAGCCCCTCCCTCCTTCCCACCAACAGCGCAGGGAGACAGGGCATGGAGATTTTGGTCAGTTCATAACCGAGATTTTCTCCCGCTGCTCTGGGAGAGGAGTCCTTCCCCTGTGAGACTGTGGGTCACTCCCATGGGAGACAGTTCTCCGTGAACTTCTCTGGTGTGGGTCCACTCTCACGAGCAGCAGCCTTCTGCACCTGCTGCAATGTGAGTCCCTCCAATGAGCACAGTCCTTCCAAAACTGCTGTGACATGGGTCTCTCATTCCATGGGGTGCAGTCCTCCAAGGACAGGCTGCTCCAGCCTGGAAGCAGGGACCCTCTCTTTCCACTGGGCCTTCCACTGGATCACAGCCTTCTCTAGGCATCCACATGCCTGGAGGACAGGCACGTGCTCCGACATGGACACCTCCTCTATGGGCTGCGGGTGGATCTCTACATCCCCCATGGACTGCAGGGGGACAACCTGGTCTTCACCATGGTCTTCACCACAGCCTGCAGAGGAATCTTGGCTCAGCACCTGGAGCACATCTTCCCCCTCCTTCTCCATTGACCTTGGTGTTGCCATGTTGTTTTCCTTCACATGTTCTCATTTCCTCTTCTTCTCTGACTAGGAGCAAAATCTGTGACTTTTCCAGCAGCTTCCCACAGGAGCTATCTTTGTGGCTCCCTTGCTACCAAAAACCAGGCTGTGCAAAACCAATACAGATGGTTTTGTCTGAGGACTTAATTTTTGAGAAAGTTGGCATCACAAGCTCTGTGATGAGTCCAGTACTAGGTGCAGGAGCCAATGGCGGTGAAAGAAGGAATACAGACTGTGTCAAAGGAGAGAGTTGTATGGCTTGAGTTTTTTCTGGAAAAGGGCAATGACACAGTACCTTGGATGCAATGAATCTGCTTATTAATTCAAATCTGTAACTGGAGAGAAGGTGGTTGTTTTTGAGAAGCTATTGCCTCTACTTGCTTACTTCATACAAATGCAGGTAAATTTGACCAAATGGTTCCTTGCACTTGCTTATGAAGAGATAACTTCTATGTGGTATTGTTTGGAATATCAAAATTGCTTAAAACTGAATAAATAGGTGAATAGAAGATGTTTACTTTATTTAAAACTGTTTCTTATATGACTGGTTATACTGTCAGATGTACAGGTTATGGCAGCATTGCCAGGCATTCCCAGGGAAGCAGGGGAACAAGAATCATGGGGAGAAATTAATGGAAGAATAATCTCAGGGTGGTCTGTCCTACTCACAACATATCAAGCACTAGTTTCACCAAATCTATTGTAGTTGCAACTCTAAATTTTTAGCCAGGTGTGATTAAAACACTCCATATGGAACCACTGTTTTTCATTGCCCTGCATCTTCTCTACTGCTGTTAGTTGTCAAGAAATGAAAATCATACCTTGTTTTGTGAGATTTTCTGTGTAATTGTCCATTCTGGGATATGCCAGATGGCATTTGCTGTCTTCGAAGGTTAGTCAAATTTTTTGCCATTATCCCTCCAGTGTATAGCAAGCAGAAAACAGTGTTTGTTTGTTTTCACTTGGATGGAGATGATTTGCCTTTAAGGATGGTCTGCCCTATGCTGCTGAATCCTGTTGGGGGAAACTTGTATTCTGATGGTTTAGTGACACAGCATGCATACAGTAAAGATATATCTCACTAATGGTTTTTTTTTGCTAGTGGTTTGCATTATGTTATTGTTCATATGCTTATACACTGAATGCTACTAGGATTTATTCTAGTTTATCTGGCACAACAGTGTGAAATAGAGAATGATTTTATCACTAACTTTCTTACCAGAGGAAGCTGTTTTAAGTGTCTGATTATTCAGGATACATGACAGTTTAGTCATCAAATTTTTAGTAAATTGAAGAAGTACTTCTAAGCAATGGATACATTTATCACCAACAGAAACCAAGGAAGTGTAGAGTCCTGCTTCTAATTACTATTTACAAAACCAAAACAAAATACACCAAAAGCTATGTCTTGAATTTCAGTTATAGTTATTTACTTGTTTTGGCACCCATGGTATATTATCTAAAGCATTTAAAATTCTAAGAAGGGATTGGGTAAAAAGAGGCTGAAAATACCATGAAGTTTCCTCCTCTTCTGTTGTCTAAGTAAAGACAGAAACTAGTGAAACTGGGACCAAACACTTACATGAGGTGCACCTTATGCCATCAGTTGTGCTTTAAAATTTGCCAGAACAGTTAACTTTGAGAAATTCTGAAAGAAAATGTGCCACTTTCATGCTTATATGTGTCTTAGCTATTCCCAGATTTTGATACACAGCATCATTTTATGGAAAGTTCTAAGATGTCTTCCATTCAAACACAGTTTATTTGGTTTGGGAATACCTGTGTATAGCCAAAATTGATAGGGTTTATCAGTTTTTCAGCTCTAACTCTTGATAAATAAGCTTTTATGTGCATGTGTCTGTATAATAAGCATGAATTCATGGCAGGGAGAGGAGGAAGTACTCTTTCTCTTATTGATTTACTGATGCATGATACTAAATTGAACTTCTGTTTTTCTGTATCAAAATATATCAGTATCTAAATGCTAAATTAAAAAATATGCAAAACACATGAATTAAAAAGTACCTAAAACAAAATATACACAAGCTAAAAAAGTATATATAGAAATGTCTAAATGTAAATTGAATAATATTATTTATTTTTATTTAATGTTTTTATAGCAGTAGCTGTCTTTTTGTAGAGTTTTTTTCTTTTTAAACCTGTCCTAGAAGGAAGGGGTACTGCCCCCTCCAGATGTCTCTTTCTCTCTGTTACATACAGAGCTTGGATGATAATAACACTGGAGCTTAAATCTAAGGCCACTACAATTAGGTGAGACAAATTCTATTACTATGGTTCATGTGGGAGTATATTTTTACACTTTTTCATTCATACTATTACTGAAGAAATGGAACTACAAAAGTAAACTACTACACATTCTCAGGAATAAATTCTCAGGAGTCTGATACAGAAGTATATATTTCAATATTGTCATACGAAAATCAGTGGAGAGGAACTTCTTTTGCAGGTTTATACAAAAATTCAGTTTGCATTTTCTCAAAGCCCGCTATGTTTTCTCTAATCTTAATGCCAAGAAGAGCACTAAAAATGTCACAAAAGATTTTTCTGGCAGTAGTGAGATGGAAGAAGTAGTAGAAAGTCAGACAAAACTTGGGCATAACCACAGTGTTTGCATTCAGAACATAGGGCAATGATCCTCTTGTATCCTCTTGTTGTTATAGTCTTTCAAATCATAAATGAAGAAAAAAGGTAGAAACATTGACATCAGTGACAGCAAGTTAAGGTTCTGGATTGATTTTTCTGCTTTCTTTGTTCCAGAATTCCAGCAGTGTTTTGAAGAACTCATCTTTCAGTTGTGACAAAGTATCACGGCAAGTATTTCTTTCAAATTTATGTAGCAGCATTATGTGGTGTGGCGGTGGGCTTAGGCTTTGTTATTTGTGGTTGTGATTTCTGTGAGTTCAGTCTTCTGCAAGATATGATCTGCTATGCAAGTTCCATTTTTACAATGCCTTCGTGAGAGAACAACTAGACATATTTACTGAGCTGATCTTCTGATATTTCATTAAGAAGGACGGAGTTGTGTTAAAGTTCCATCACCTGGAAAAGAAAGAGAAGTATTTGTAGACTAACCAGTGAAATTATTTTAATTACATTCATGTCTGTTGTATTTTGGGGACTGGTTTTAGATTCTCTTCAGTTTTACTCAGAGCAGGCTTCAAGATCTGCAGTGTTTTACAGATTGCTGGTCAAACTTCCAATTTGTAAAGCATTTACAGAATTCTACAGAGAGATGTGTACAGACAGAAGTACCTATACATTTCTATTTGACTAACAAATTTGTTGTGCTAGTATTTGTCAAATTGATTGTATTAATTTTCCACATTATTGGTTGCAGATATTTTTTCACTGCAGTTTTGATGTGAAGAATTCTGGTGAAGAACTCCATTTGTGTTCTGAACTGAATACTTCGAGCTCTGTAGGCATTTATTGAGTTGTACTTGTAATGAAATTATTGGAAACATCTGATGCTTGGGTGTAGGAGTCTAAGTTGCAATTTCTTCTCATTAATATGCCATGTTTCTTCTTGGCTACATTGCTCTAAACTGCAACATCTAATTTCTTCCAGAAGTGCAGACTTTGATCACATTATGGAGGAAGGCTCTGAACTTGATCTCACTTACATCACAGAGCGGATTATTGCTGTATCGTTCCCTGCTGGCTGTTCTGAGGAAACTTACCTCCACAATCTACAAGAAGTAACACAAATGCTCAAATCCAAACATGGTGATAATTACTTGGTATGTGTAAGATCAGCCATTTTGTGACACATCTTCCTTTGTCATGCAGGAAGACTACTTTATGTCCACATAAACATTTATAAACTAAAACTTACTCTTTGAGCCATCTTTACAGCCTTGTAAGCCAAGTTCAAGATTTTCAGTAGTGTTTTAAGTGGCTAGATATTGAAAACACTTTTTTTGCTGGGGCATTGCAGTCTCTGTGTTGGTGTGGTGATAACACATAGTCAAATGATGAAGAATAATTTCACCCTGCAATGAGGAGTGTGTTCTTTGCTTGTAGCAGTGAGCTACATCAGGGTTCTCAGGTGGGTATCTGATAGTATGTCACTGTCATGTCTTCACTTGTGAAGGCAACATTTAAAAGTAGAGTTGCTGTTGCTGTGTTCTGTCCAGCTCTTCCTCATTAACTTGTTTAGGTGCATTTTTCATGCCATTTAATTTTCTACAGGAAATCAAACAAATATATAGTAAGCTCTCTGTGCAGATTTTTTTTTAAATGTTGACAAAAAGCTGTTAATCTCCTGTGCTGTTTACTGGCTACTGCCATGGCATGTATTGTCTCAGCTTGTTCTATGAGGGTGAATTTGAAACAAGGCCAATATTTTATTTACTTTTTTTCTTGTACTGTCCTTTTAGGTATTGTGTGTTAATTGTTAGAATTAAATCCATGACTTCAGGAACATGAACTTCATTCACAGTAGAAATTAGTTGCTGGAGAGATTCCACTCATGATTTATACACATTATCTTCTTCTCACAAACTGAGATGCCATAGGTGCATTATAAACCAGACTGAACTTGTGATATGGACTGAAGTCCTCAGCATGCTGCCTTGCTGCCCTTGGCTTCCCTTCCATCAGGCACTGGTAGCTTATAAGGCACATGATAGTAATAGTGTGAAGGTGACCTGTGTGTAAAGCTTTTATAGGTTCAAATTCACCTGTTCTCTGGCCATTTCCATGCAATAACAGTGTAAGCTTGTAGTCTCTCCACTACACTTAATCTCACTTAATACTTGACTGTATTACAAAAATCTGATATATGGTAAGTCTGGTCTTAGAAGGATTGTAGTCTCTGCCTTAGTGTCTCAGAAGGATTGTAGTCTCTGCCTCTGAAAGGGATTGTAGTCAGTTTCCCCTGCAAAGTTGGGATTTTTTTTATTTTTTGTTTTAGTTCTGTTCTATTTATTAATTTATTTTCTAATGGGTACTTTGGAAATCAGCCATCTTGATAAAAAGAAAGCTTTATGCCATCTACTCCAAATGTGTTTCTGCAAATTTGCAAAATAACCTGACAAAGCACATCCAGGTTGTAGATTCAGAGAGCTTGTTTTTAAACTACCTTTTGTTTCTCATGTTTTGAATATGTCTTCAGCCTGCTCAAGAGGCACATGTGAATCAGCAAAGAAAAAAAACCCCAAAACCTCCGTGAAATGGTATACAACTCAGCAGTCCTGCTGAAGGTGATAGGAACAATTCTACTCTTCTATTGGGTCAGGGTCTCAGATAACAGAACATATACTACAGCATTTATCATTTTTTTCTAGTTGTTTTCCTTTCACTACAGTGAAGGGAGTGAACACATTGTTTCCCGTTTGATTCCTGTTCGGTATGAAGAATATGAAAAAAATCCCCTAAGTATCTAATTTTCTTTAACAGTAGAGGATTATACTTTGACAGTCTGAGACCAGAGATTAAAGTCTGTTGATAGTTTACAGCGAATTCTTTCTCTGCTTTGATGTCCTAAAAAACCATATTCCCTGTAGGCTTTGGTTCCCAGAAGAAACATGACTTTTCCAACAGATGAAAATTAGAAACTGAAGTTAATGCTCCTCTTTGTTGTACCAAAATATAAGTAAGTAGACCTAGGATATGCCAAAGAGGGACCAAAAGGGATGCAGTTAATCTTCCACTGTGTTATGGTTTAATCCCAACCAGTAATTTAGCCCCACACAGCTGCTCCCTTGCTTTCTCACCAGTGGAATGGGGGAGAGAATCAGTAGAGTAAAAGTGAGAAAATACATAGGATGAGTTTACAGGTTAAGCAAAAGCTTTACACACAAGCAAAGCAAGACAAGGAATTATTAATTGCTTTCTATGGGCAGGCAGATGTTCAACCATCCTCAGGACAGCCAGGCTTCATAAGCCAAAATGATGACTTGGTAAGCCAAACACCACCACTCTGAATGTCACTGCTCCCTCCTTGCTTTGGCTTATATGCTGAGCATGTTATATGGTATAGAAAATCCCTTTGGTCTGTTGAGATCACCTGTCTTGGCTCTGTCCTTTCCCAGCTTCTTATGCATCCCCAGCCCACTCACTGGTGGGGTGGTATGAAGGCTCTTGGAAAGAAAAAAATTTCTTGAAAAAGAAAAGCTCTTGACACTGTGTAAGCACTGCTCAACAATAATGAAAACATCCCTGTTTTATCAACACCATTTTCAATAAAAATCCAAAACACAGCCCCATATGAGGTACTGTGAAGAAAATTAACTCTACCCCAGCCAAAAACAACACACAATGGCATCTATTTATACCATATACTTCTCTTCAAAGGCTTCTATGATGTCTTGCTTTGTTGTATGCGAAATGTTGGTTCCTGCACGTTCTTGTTTCTATTCTGTGCTGTTGGAATTCCTGGAGTATCTCAATGTGATCACTGTAGCTTGATGGGGACTTGGGTACAACAGCATCTTTGAGTTTGGTGTCTGACCCAGCAGTTATAAATACCCATAATGAACAGGACTGTATCCTGACATAGGAATTCTTAATTGTTCTTAAATATAAATACAATAAGAAAGATGAATAAAAAAGTTTTTGTCAAACACCCCTTCTTTTTCTGTGGAAAATTTTAGGTAATTGATTTCTTAATATAGCTTTAGCAGTCATTTTAAGTATTCAGTATTGAGAACTACACCTCTCTGTTACTTTGTTTTCCAAATAGGAAAGCTAATAGAAAATTACAAAAAAATTTGTGTCATTTATAGAAGACAATTTAATTCCTGTTTTACTATTGGTATTACAGGAAGGATAAGTACAGTGATGTAGTTGCTTTAACCTGTTCAGTTTTTGGTTCTTTGCTTAGACAGCTGATGAGAGTGCTGGTTAATGCAAAAGGGTAATACTTTAGAAGAGTGTTACACTTTAGAAAAGGGTTCTTAAATTGTCCTTGGGTAGTACTAAACTATATAAGGGACTTGCCTCAGATTTACTCTTTCTCATGTTTATGACCTATTTATTCTATTCTTTCAGTGTAATTAATGAGACTTTTTCAATGATTATGTCATCTGTACATAACTCGGCATGTAAAATAGCCACGCTGTGAAGGAGAATCTGCCTCATTAGCATTGTTTCAGTTCTTGAGTAATGGTATTTCAACTTTTTGTTATTGATTGATACTAATTTAAGGCACTTCCTAATGAAAGAGTCAATTATTCTTGTATACACTGCTTTCTTTTGTTCATTTTGCAGTCTATCTTTTCATTTACTCTGTAAAGTAAACAGTAAGTAGAGGGTAACTTGCTATTTAGTGGGTTAACAGAAGAGTTGGAAGATCTCATAGTCTAAGTTGTAGTTAAATAGGTATGTCATATCTTCCCTGAAAAGTTTTGATAGACCAATACTTGTCAGGAATGCAAATTCAAATATTTAAGTGTACCACCCTCCCAGACTTCTTATTGTTAATTCTTATGGTCATCATTATATTTCATGGTAGCCAGGTCTCTCAGTATACCTCTGACTCAAAGCCATGTGAAATAAATAAGATGTAGTAGAATTTAATTGTCCTTTTTCAAAATGTGCATTTAAGTTTAGCTTTAGTTTCATTGTAAAATAATTGAGTATCTAAAATACATTTGCTAGTGCTACCTAATGTCAAATGTTAAGCCGTATCATTGTAGTTTCTGGTAATTTTTGTTTCAAATACATCTATTTACTACATAAATTATAGACTATTGATGGTTAATATCTTTTTCTTTCTTTCTGAACAGGTATTAAACCTCTCTGAAAAGATATATGACCTTGGCAAGCTTCACCCAAAGGTATCGACTGCCTTCAGTAACATAGCTTTCTAGTGTTAAATACAACTTAAAACGCCTGATAAACCCTGAAGCTATGCAAGTATTGATATACAGAGTAAGAGAAGAAGTTTTGGAAGATACTAAAACATCCCACATGCATCCCTTTTTATTTTTTCTCAAGTTCTGTTTTGTGTCTGTTAGATCTGTGTTTTACACAGCTATTCCTGTTATTTTCTTAGACTTCACACACAGGACCATAAGCCTGTTGTGACTTCTGAAAAACTTCTGTTGGGTGATACAAATTTTACTTCAAGTATACTTATTTTGTGCAGTCACAGGATATTGGAGTTGTATACTGTAACATTCAGTCAGCGGAAGCTAGTGAACTTGATTCAGATAAGGACTTCCCTTTTGTACTATCTTTGAGTAGTTGCTTCTCTGCACAATAAAGTCATAGAGAATTTCATAATAATTGACATCTGACTCTTGTTCCTTCTCACTAATTCATGTGTTTGTTTGTTGTAAGAAATGGTGTGTAGGTACACTTCAGCATCTGTTATAAGGCCAGATAGAGTGGCACAGATGTGTATTTACAGCAGTAGATTTACAGAGATAAGCTACCTGAGGAAAGTACTAAAACTTCTCTCAAGTTTAACTTTTTGCATGCTTTATTGATCATGAAGGATGGATTTTTTAATATTAGGCATATGTTGAATGCATAATATGTATGTATTGCATATGTTTTGTTAGTAACTATGCATATAATAAAAATAGGCTTAGTAAACTGTATTATGTAGTGAATAGAAAATCTGAACAAAATTTTTACATGCTTAATCATGTTGCACATGAAGGAAATAAATTGAAAATAAAATTAAAGCCATCAAAAATCATTATTTGCTCTAATTCTATTTGAATTTGCTGGTATAAAATACCAGACATTCTAAATGAAAAATCATGTAAAAAAATCAAGATCTTCAGAAATGTCGTCAGTCACTTCTAAGTGGTTGGTGAGATTGGGATGGGGTGAGGAGGGGGAGGAGGAAGTTTTTTGTTTATTTGTTTTTATAAAAGTACTAATATCTTAAAAAAACACAAATTCCCTCTTCCCCTTTAGAGACCTGTAAGCAATCCAAGACAATTGAATTACATGATTATCTGAGATGGGAAAAGTTTTGAAAACTTTCAACCATGACATTTATTTGAATCCAGATTTTAGTATGTGATACTAGAGTCAAGGTGTCTCTCGTAAATGTTACTTGTTTAATTGCAGATTATGGATGTGGGGTGGCCTGATTTCCATGCTCCACTTCTTGATAAGGTGTGCACCATCTGCAAGGCTATGGAGTCCTGGCTGGACAATGATCCTCAACATGTGGTGGTGATCCATTGCAGAGTAAGTGCTGTGGATGAGTTTGTATTCATTTTAAAAAAAAAAGTTCTTTACTCTTCTTGTTTAAAAAAATAAAAAGTTAGATCTGTTTTCAGTGTTGGCAATAGTGTGCCAGATGTTCTGTTGATGTAAATAAGCTGAAATCCATTGATCTTCCATGCTTGTTAAAGATTTCTTTTTTATGACTTATGTCCTAGCCCTTGCTGCAGGTATAGCATGAACCGATGTTACTTCATCCTTCAAAGATCACTGTTACTTCTGTAAATGTATGTAGAAGCTTGAGGTTTTTCCAGATTGATGGAAAACTCTCCATGTTCTGTGACACTCATGAATTTTGTTGCTGGAAAAGATAGGTACTGTATCACACATCATGTCTTTAGACTGTGTGTGGTTGTAGGAAATAAGGTCATTAAGGACCTTCTGGATTCTTTTGAAAGGTTTTAATTGACAGCATCATTGCAGTGCCTTAGAGTAAAGCTACCAGTGTGCTGTGTTGCTTCCTCCTGCTTGCTCACAATAAACAGAAATAAAGAAAGACCTTAGTTAAATTTGGATAAAATGAATTCAGAACTGGATTGATAGCTGCGCTCATGACACTTGATGCAAACCTATCTCTGTTTCACTGGGAGATGTTATTCTAAACAAAATGATGGTGATAATGGGATGGAAACTTCAAATCCAGTTTGTGTAGTCTCCAGTCCCAAATTCTTCCAGGCAGAATGTTATTGTATGAAGCATTTGAAATCTTACTAGTTGCAGGAATGCAGCCAGGAAAACAGCCCATACTTGGCACAAAAGGGAGCAAAGTATTTCTAGGTACACAGTCATATACAAACTGATAATGCATGTTTTTGATTAATGCCTTTGGCTAATATATGTTTTCAGCTACAGAGATAGATACAGCCACCTACTATCAGCTGAGAGACTGAAAATATTTTGAAATCTGTGAATTACTGCATGTTAAATTTTACTGCATTTGTCATGTAAATGATTTAAAAATACTTTAGAACATTTTTGAAATTATCCAAAGAAAATCAGTTACTATAAATCTCAGGTGTTGGGGAGGTAAAAATGTGAAAACGTGCCAGAAAGGCCTATTCTTTCTAAAATAGGTATATTATAGCATTTCATCATGGGAATTGCAGCATTGTCTATGCTGCAATTGTGAATGATCACTAAAAAAATAATACAAAATTAGAGTAGTTCATACAATTTTTTTCTTTTTTCCCAGTTGATTCCTCTTAATTGGTAAGATTTGACAGGCATGCACATAGAAATCCTACTTAGTGTTTTTTATGTCATTTGTCAGCCCGCTTACATTAACGGATAAGCTGCTACCCATTATTTCCACCTTTCCATCAACCCAGGGTACATGAGAAAGGACTCTGAATCTCTTGCCTTGAAATTGTATTTAGTATGGGTCTTAATTATAATAATGCCAAATAATGTAATGCATAAGTTATTATTCCCTTTTTCCTAATACAGGGAGGAAAAGGAAGGATAGGTGTAGTCATATCATCATATATGCACTTTACCAATGTTTCTGCAAGGTAAGTATGAGTAATGCATGTTGTGTGTTTTCTTTCCAATAAACATTGGGAAAAATGCCTTTTAGTTGATTACTGTCTGTCAGCTTAATGTTTTGTCAGGTTTTCTTCTCAAAGGGTTTTGAAGCATGTCTTTCTTAATAGAGTCCACTTTCCTGATAGTTTTCATGTAATCCTGCTTCCAGTAGGAGACTGGATTAGGTGACAGCCTAATGTCCCTTTGAAACTGAGATTTTATTGGTTTGCAGAAAACTTTTCTGAAGGATGTTTTCAGATGAATGATAGAATGTGCAAGAAACCATTTTTATGTCATGGTACTATCTTCATTCTGTTAAACCTCTCTGTTTGCCACATACATCAAGTAGCCTCTTGAATTGGTGAGAAATTATTCCTTAAGTACTTGAGAAAAACTGTTCTTAAAATCTGGGAAGAGTGTTTGAATAGGGAACTCCTAGACATTGATCCAAGTGCAGAATGAAGTGTAAGGAATAATCTAGACTTGAGTTTGCAGTCAGTTCAAACAGTAGGTGTCTGATTACTTAGATTTAATTGTTTCTTTTGGAGTACTCAAATTATGAAATGACAATTGACAATTTATATTAAAAAAAGATACAGTTTGATAAATGGTCTCAAAAAGGATGAAATTCATTTTGGATATTTTTGTTGGTATTCTAATCACATTGTTTTCCTTTGGGGTTTGTTAAATCTATACACATACATAAATGTACATATATACATTTTATATACATACATAAATATATTAAAATAAGAATACATTCTAAATGTCATGGTTAAATCAAATTTGGTCCTGAATTCACACCAGCATGTCAGTAACAGATTTGACCCACTACTGTAGTTGACAGAGTCTTGAATCACTAGAGGTTAATGGCAAATTACTCATGGATGTCAGGCAAACTAGAATCCTGGAAAATAATCTGTGTTCATTGGGGTAAACCAAATTTATAAGTAATTATGGACCAAGAAACTAAGTGCATTGTGTACACCAATATGTGCTGAAAAGACCACTTGCTTCAGTGATTGCCACAATTTCATATTTTGTTGAGAAGTATTGTGAATGGCAAAAACTGTCAAGTGAAGGTAGTACAGTTGTTATGGTGTGATTTCAGTGTTGCAGTATTATGTCATCCTTAAAGGTGGTACCTGGCTATAAATATATTTTAATGACACCATTACAGTCACATTCAGGTGGTGTTTTGTTAAGCCCAGCAATGAAAGGTATGACCTTTTACCCCAAACAAATTCAAGATTCCTCCAGTGAAGTTGCAGGAGAGGAGTGAGCTTGGAAGCCCTCTTTAACTTTCTGGATATCTGGCAACTGCTATCCAAAGCTTAACTTTTCTGTGTAAGGATGAGATTGGGGGTTTCCCTGCTAGGATTTGTATATCCCTAGCATTATCAAGACTCTTGAAAATGGTACACAGCAACCTTGCAGAAGCAGAAATTACTGCAGATGCTGCTGTTAAGGGTGCCATCTACTGTGTCTGAATTGTTACTTGGAAGACCTTGAAGATGTTTGCCTTAAAGCAAGTTCATACTTGTCAGCATGCATAGGTGTCCTGGTTCTGGCCTGGACAGGGTTAATTTTTTCAGTATGCTTGAGGGAGCATGGCCAGTACCCAGAGGTTATTCTAGACCACCTCATGTCATTGCCAGGCGTGGGGAGAAGGGGATCCTTCAAGGGAGAACGGGTCCCTTTGGGTTGAGAAAGTGTGGCAGACAGAGCCATCCAGCATTGTCTATTGTTGGGAGTTTCCACAGTGAGCAATACTGTTTCCTTTCTTCTACCCTCTGTCATTAGTATTGTTGTTACTATTCATTTTCTTATCTCATTCCTGTGTCCAGTAAATTGTTCTTATTCATAGACCAAAACCTGTGATCTTTGCCATTGTGCCTCCAATTCTCCTCTCCATCCCAGTGCAGGGAAGGGGAAAGGAGGGAGGGAACAAGCAGCAGTGTGGTTTGGAGAGCGTCAGTAGGAGCACTAAATTAGGGAATTCCCTTCCTGAAGCACAACAACATGCCAAAGAAATCTAGGCTTAATGAAATCCTGTGAATTTATGCTTAGCACCTTTGCTGTAAAGACACACTAAGAATTAGGGTTGGAGTTGTTCAGTCTGAAAGAAGAATAGGCTCCAAGGAGACTCTCTGGTGGTCCTCCAGTACCTGAAGGAGGCCTGCAAGTTGGGTGGAGTGGGACTTTTTCAAAGTAAGGCAGTGATAGGACAAGTGGGGGATGGCCATAGACTGAAGGAGAGTAGATTTAGATTAGTTACTAAATATAAATTCTCTAATGTTAGCGTGGTGAGACACTGGAACAGGTTGTCCAGAGAGGTTGTGGATGCCACATTTCTGGAAGTGCTCAAGGCCAGGTTGGATGGGGTTTTGAGTAACCTAGTCTGGTGAAAGGTGTTCTGCCCATGGCAAGAGAGTTGGAACAAGATGATCTTTAAGGCTGTTTCCAAGCTAAACCATTGTATGATTCTATGAAAAATCTTTATTGATGCAACCTCCCTTTAGTTATATGTTGTAATATCAAATTTTCTCATTTAGGAAGGAATAATGTGTCATCAAATTTAATGAGGTCAAACAGAGCTCTTTGCAATTTTTGGCAAACTCTATTTTAACAAGCAAAGTGCTAGCAATTTTTGGCCAGTTAGGAAGGGGCTGCCTAAATTCTGGATGGTAGTGTGGGAAGATGAATGAAGATATATGATGGATTGGGTGAGAAAGAGGATTTGAGTCAAGAATATTGTAAGTACATACTATGTAATTTTTAGCACCCGTGAAGAAAAGGCTTGACTTCATAGCCTGATCCAGCACCCAGTCAAGACAATTGGCATGTTCTGATTAATTTTTGGAAAAGGCATAAATTTCATTTTTATCCTGATATGCATATGTGTACTTTGCAGGTTTTTTTTCCTCTGAACTCATTTAGGTTGAACTAGTTGTGGAATTCAGAAGTTGAGATACTGGTGTTGTCTTGGTTTAGGGCAGATTTGAGAGAGAACCTCCAAAAGGGACCCCCCCCAGAAAGCAAACCTACATGGCCCCTCCTCCCAACCAGTTTGGGAAGAATTTTCTTGGTGAGAAGTGGAAAAAACCTGTTTATTTAACAGGCAAAGCACTCCCCAGCACAAAAAATGAACAATACCAGATGACAAAACTCATTCGCTGCTCTGAAGAGACAACAAATTCAGAAAGTCTCTCCTGTGGGTGCTCGCTCTGTTATCAATCCCTCCGGCACTGGGAAAGGCTGCTGCCCAGAGTAGGCCCCCATAGGCCACAAAGTGCAAGCTCTCGGTGCTCCCCAGGTCCCCAGTCCAGAGCAGGTTGGAACAGTTCCAAGAGGAGGGAAAGAAAACCAGTCCAGGGAAAACTGCCTCAGCTAGCTAAACTAACTAAAAAGCAAAGGAGGGGCCTGTTCTGCTCTGTCAGTGCACAGAGAACACAGTGGAGGAGTGAGAGTAGGCTGATAACAAAACTCTGTGCTTCTTCTTCTCCCTGCTTTGCTCTCAGAGGCAGTCTTGAAGGCACAGAATATAATATCCAGCATAAACAGAACACCCGGCTGGGGATACAAGCATCATAACGTCACCCTAGGACATGTGCATTCTTATATTTTGGAACTTCCAGATCTTTTATGTTCTGATGCAAAATTAAAACTGTGAACTATATCTGTTATGAGACACATTGTTTTTATCTGGAATAGATATAAAAGAATCACCATAGCATGTTACTTGGCATACGTGATGAACAACATTCTTACTGATTTTTGGCACTTCTTTTTCTTTTTTTCTGTAACCTCTTGCCTTTCTTCACCCAAAAAAGACCCACATAAGAGCATTCTGGATAAAGAATAGAAGAAAATGTATTTTTTGGAATATGTTGCTCCTTGATTGTGTGTTTGAAGAGTTTATGGTTTTCTGATGTAAAATAGTTCTTTTTCAAAGACAGTCTCTTCTTGATGGCTCATGGTACAGGAAACAAAGGCTGAATGAATTACTGACTGCTTATATTAACCTCTATCCTGGTACTACATTACTTTCTGAAAAAGAAAATGAATTTGTATTTTATAGAGAGAACTCCCAGTGGCACATTAAAAAATTATGGCAAGTATCCTTCTTTGGGAGCCTGAGCTGTTTGGTTCTGCCAAAATTTTTTGCATTCTGATTTCAATGTATTCTTGTTGTAAGTATGCAATTCAGTTTATTGAATAAGGATGTAGGTGCTTTGCTCAGGAAGGAAACTATCTTAAGGTGTTGAATGAGAAGGTGTCAGTGGAATAAACATCATTGTACACAATATCCAAATTATTAGAGTTGCTAGTTAGGTGCTTGTTTTTTAATTTTTTCTTAACTTCCCTCCTTTTTTTCTTCCAAATATTTTTGCATATTTCAAGCAGTAGCCTGCTGAATTTTTGAGATAACACTGAAGCAGAATAACATGTGTCTCTTTCTTGACAGTGCTGATCAGGCTCTAGACAGATTTGCTATGAAGAAATTCTTTGATGATAAAGTTTCAGCTTTAATGCAGCCGTCCCAAAGAAGGTATTCAATTTGTTTCTAATTTATATCAATAGGAAATGTCATAATTATCTTCTGCATCCATCCCTTAGTCCCTTTCCAGCCATGTAGAGGCTATTTCCACAAGATCCTCCAGTGCTTCCTGAATTTTCAGCACTTTACTTATATTAATATTCCTTGATTGATGAGATCTCTCCTTCAGTTCCTGCATGTGGTCCCAGACAGACAAGACCTTTTGTACCAAACTGTTGTCTAAATGGGTTCTCACTGCATTGTTTATTAACACAGAGATGTCACAATCTTGATTTTTCCAAGATAATAATAAACTAATTTTTCTGTGGTATAATAATGAGTATGCGAAGTATGCTGATTAGTGTGCAATTAAGATCTTTTTACTACTTGTTTAGAGGATCTGCAGACTATGCACTTGCCCCATGTCCATGCTAGTAAATGTTTGTCAAAGCATGTGATATTCATTATGGCAAGTTCATGTATCTGGATGCGTTATCTTTTCAGTCTGTCTGTATGACGAAGGTTGAATTAGGATTCAAAGAATTAAGCATTTTGGAAGGTGAATAGTTCTGGGGTTCACTATGTACTGTGTCAGGTAATTGAAGAATTCAGTACCAAAAGAGACTGATACCCATCAGTCAAATAATTGTGATATAGGTGAATCTCTTTTAGAAATACAAAATATCATCTGGGTTTGATTTGGTAATTACTGGTTTGGTTTTTTTTTTTTGTCTTAATCCATGTGCATGCAGTAGGTAGTTTAGAAGTTGTTTAAAGTATAAGAATTTGCTAGTAATTAAAACAACAAAACCAGTAGTAACAACTAATGTAAGATATTTGGTTCTGTTAATCTCTAAATAAAAACTTACCAGTTACTTTTTTAACCCATTAGGTGACATGCACAGCTCCTTTTAACTTGAAAAATAGTAACACAACATTCCATTAGACTTGAAATAAACTTTTCATGGTTGACTGGTCTTTTTTTTTTTGTTTCTGTTTTGTGTTTGCATATATGTGTATATGTGTATTGCATTTCAATAATAAGGATTTGAGAATGCTGCCTACCAGACAGAGAAGTGTGAACCATAGCAGCAAAAGGAAAGAGATATTGTTAATCTTCCCATTCAGAAGCCCTAGACAGCAGGCATATTTCAGTGAGAGCCAGGAACCTCCACAACAGCTTCTGAATTGTGCATCAGGGCAGTTTTCAAGCCATATTGATGGGAAGTTTCAGTAGCTACTCACTTTAGTGAACTGTATGTGAGCCCTAAAGCTAGACATTAGGTATAAATGGTTGCATCTGTCTTTCCTACATCCCCTTCAAGGACACTTGCTTAATTCTTCTGGGGGTAACTGCCAGGGGGAGGGCATCAGAGATACTCAGTTTGCTTCTTGACTGATGGAGTTAACATCTTTGCTCACCAGTACTGAACTTGAGCTGCCCTTGCCATCTTCCATACATATACCCATACTTAGGAGAGTAATTTCTAATGAGAGCAGAGGTAGTTTTCCAAACTGTTTGTCAGAACTGTAATCCCAAATCTCATCTCTCCTACCTTTGCCTGGCCTGGCAGTGGCCACCAATCTTATTGTAGAGAAAGGAGAACTAACTCTTTTAATATTTATGGATAATTTTATACTCCTTTGTTCCCATTCTGATCAGTCAGTGGCCTTTTAATATGCTTTTTCTCTGAAACCATTGCTGGGTAATTAATTAGTGATATCCTTGTTAAACCCAGTTGATGTATAAATGGGTATAATTTAAGTGGATCTCAAAATTGTAAAATATGAAAATACACCCATTTTTCACATTTTGAAACCTTTTCTCTACTAAATCTTGTCCAGATAAAAATAAATTGTGGCCACTTAGTCACTTAGCTTTTTCCTACTGCTAGTTGGGTACTGTAACAATGGCAAGAAGAATAGCTGTAGACCAGATCTATTTTGAATCCATTCTCAGATAAGCAGTTGAAGATTTCTCTGAATGAGAAATGCAGATAGAGACCCTTCAAATGAAAAAAATTTCTCACAAACCTTCAGGATAAATGTTTGAACTCTCTTCTCAAAAATAAGCTGACTGTCTCTAGGCCCCTTAAGTGCACTGCCTTGAGAAAGGTTTTCAAAAATTTCAGCCTAATTTTTGTAATAATTAAAAGCTGGTAAAGAGAAAATGGTCACATTGGTAATAATAAATAATTTATTAAAGTCGTGAGAGGTCACTGACAAAACATTTAACACAAAATTTTTTGTCACGTTAGGTGTGTCAATTTGTAAAATTTGTGCTTTTGATGTACCAAATCCTTTCAGAAAGACTGAAGGAGAAAACAACAACAAAAAAGTTGCCTTTTCTTAACATTTAAAATAAATTGAGCTTTGCAAGCTCTCTGTAAAATTAAATCTATTTTAAATTATCCACAACCCCCATTCTGGGGTAGTAAAGCTGTTGTTACTCAGCAGGATATCCTTAGTTGTGGTTTTGCCAGGAGTTCAGCTAATGAGATATGTGCATAAAGGTGAAAAAAAGGTGATTTTTCTCTATACATTCCTGAGAATAAAGTTAAATGAAGATTGTCTCATAGGCATGGAAAAAAAAGGGACTCAAAGCTGGTGGAAAATTTTAAGACACTGCAGTGATGTTTACTTGCATGTATTTGCTCAATAGCTTGTGACCAAACCACGTATTAAATCACAGAAATAGAATAATTTTCACATTGCTGTGGTAGTTTTCCTCTTGTTTGGTACTGAATGAGATCACTTCTCATTATGAAGATGTTATTTGACCGCATTGCTCTTAAGTTTTCTGATGAGGGCACTTCTTGCTCTTGTTTTAATGAAGATGACTTCACTGTAAATTGGATGGGAACCATATCATGCTGCTGTGAAAGACATTTAAGACTACAGTTGTAATTAGGAATGTGTACCAAAACAATTGACTTTGCTGTCTCTTCTACTTAATTTCTTACTTAGAGTAGTAATGTAAATAACTAAAATAAAGATATCAACAATAGCAATGTAACAGCCATGGATTTAATACAGTGGTAAATTATAGTGTCTTTTCATGCTGTTTTGTGAAGATTATTATTTTGGATTTATGTGCATTGTCACAATACTGTTAATTACCCATAATCTGGAAATACCATTGTGTAAATAATGTATTTCCCTGGTATTAGTGGTTTTATGTAATTCAGATAAACTTTTTGTTTTCAGATACGTGCAGTTCTTAAGTGGCCTTCTATCTGGATCTGTGAAAATGAATGCTACCCCTCTTTTCCTGCACTATGTTATCCTTCATGGCATCCCCAACTTAGATGCTGGGGGAGGTAAATTACCTAATTTTTCCTATTCAGGTGTAGGATAAAAGTCTTGTTTCATTTTGGAACTTTCTAGAAAGGCTGCATGAATCTCAAATTAGAATTAATATCTTCTTGATATCCATCCAAATCTTCCCAATAAAGTAGCCAGAAGAGAAGCATTCTAAGAGTAAAAATTGGAGCAGGTGAAATAAATTTCTTGTTCTTTGTTAAACGAATAGTTGATGCTATTCGTCTCTGCCTATCTCTGAAAAGTTGTGGTCTCCATTACTGCAAAGGATCTGGGAACCTGGTCAGGTTTCATAGTAATTTCCTCTTTGTTTTGGGAAATGATTATAAATATAATCTCTTCTCTGTTTTGAGATTGGATTTTGTGTTGATAAGCTGTTTGGATAGGGTGTATTTACAGAATTACACAGAATCATTTCATTTGGAAAAGGACCTCCAAGATCATAGAGTCCAACCTCTGACCCATCATTACTTTGTCAACGAGATCATGGCACTACGTGCCATGTCCAGTTGTTTCTTGAACACCTGCAGGGATGGTGATTCCACCACCTCCCTGGGCATTCTGTTACAAAGTTTAACAACTCTTTCAGTGAGAAAATTCTTCCTGCTGTCCAAAAGGAGCTTTCTCTGTGCAGTTTGAGGCTATGTCCTCTTATCGTATCATTAGTTGCCCAGGAGAAAAGTCTGACTCCCCCCTTGCTACAATCTCCCCTCAGGCAGTTATATGGAGTGATAAGGTCTCCCTGAGGCTCCTTTTCTGCAGGTTAAACAACCCAGCTCCCTCAGCCTCTCCTCATATGACGTATGTGGAGATTCTTCACCAGCTCTCTTGACCTTTTCTGGACACACTACTGCATTTCAGTGTCTTTCTTGAAGTGAGTGGCCCAGAACTCATCACAGTAGTGGAAGTGTGGCCTCACCACTGCTACTAATGTGGCTTGCTATCCTAAGTGGATTTAAAATTAAAATGATAGAATGAGATAATGTGCTAGAGCACAGTGAAGGAATACAACTTTAATGGTTGCACTTGATGAACTTAGAGGTCTTAATGATTTATGATTTGTTTCTGCATTTTTATTATCCGAAGGTAAAATAGCACTGATCTTTTGTAATATAATCAGCATGAATTTGAAATGGTTATATTTTCATTGTTGTTTAATCTTTTTTATTTCTAAAATAACTGCTTTAATAAAGTTAGGGTATTGTTTGTTCTAGGTGGAAATTTAAGGGCCTTATTAATTCTGAAAAAAATCTGAAGATCAAATAATCTGTTTATTTGGAAAATGTTTTTATTTTATATTGGGGGTTTGCTTTCTTTTGGCCATTATCATTCTTCCTTTATTAATTTCATTTTCTTGCAGAATTTATTTCCTTCCTTACTAGAATCCTTTAAAGCCCCTCCCTATTGAATTCAGAACTAGTCTAAAATAAAATAAAATTAAATAAAATACAATACCTTTTAGCCAATTTCGCTTTGAAAGGTATTTTGACAGTCCAGCATTGCCACTTATGTGTCATTTTGCTCAGTCTGGTTGTGCATGAAACTTCCTAGTTGTAATGGTTTTCCTATATCTGAATGTTACAAAACACCCTTTTTTGTTGGATTCTTTTCAGCTTGTTGGCCTTTTCTGAAGTTATACCAGGCTATGCAACTAGTTTATACATCAGGAATATAGTAAGTTCTAAGCATTTTCCACTATGTTTGGATTTAGGTTTTAATTTCCATGATTGCAGAATTACATAGCCTTTTTTAGTTTTGTTTGTGGGTATCTTGTTTATTTTGTGGTTTTGTGTCTTTAAACGATGTATTTTTTTTTCTTCTGTCAAGTAGCATACAGTCAGAAAATCAAAGTCGAATCTGCATTGCTATAGAACCTGCCCAGCTTTTGAAAGGAGATATTATGGTGAGTTAATTGTATGGAATGAAAATCTATTGACATGACATTTAGTTTACAGTTTCTGACCTGTTTTGTGCTGTAAAAAAATTATTTAATCAAATGCCTGGAAATACTACAGAATAATTTAGGTTAATTTAGTCATCATTTTTGGCTTTTATGGGAATAAAAAATCTTGTAAAACTCAAACAAAAAGGTTTTTAGGAGCAAATTGTTTTCAAAACAATTCTTCTCAGCATTCTCATTTTATAGCATCACCAAGTCCAGTAAGGCCGGTATTACTCTTTTCTTTATAAAAATAACTGTGGGGAGTATTTGTAATTTGGCATTAAAATATTTTGCCCTCTAATTTGGCAGGCAGTGTGCACAACTGTAAAACTATCTGCTATAAAGAAAATGCCTAAGTAACTCTAAATTGTTCTGCACTCAAAAAAGTGCTATACCAAATATGGGATAGATAATGTCCGAGATCTGGCCAGCATAGGGTTAAATTTTGCAGTAGCCAGACAGGGCATGGTTTGGACCCAAAGGTTATTTTGTATGACCTCATGTTATTTTTCAGGGACAGGGGGAGGGCTTCCTTCCTGGTCAGGTATCGTGATGGAGGGAGTGCTTAGGTTTTGCTGGGGTTTCTGGGAGGTAGGGGGAGGAAGAATGGGAGAGGTCTGTGAGCAATCATGTGTGAATTGTCTAGGTTTTGTTTACTTGTACTCTCTGTCATTTGTATTGTTGCTGTTACTGTTTGTGCATCCAATTCTCCAACCTGCTGTGGGGGAGAGGGGGAGGGGTAGTCTTGAGCAGTGTGTGTGGTTTGGAGTGTTTCAGTGGGAAGACTAATTGGAAAACACCATTTCTGAACCATGGTAGTCTTATTTGGCACCCAGTGTGAGGCATGAAAGGTTAGGATAGCAACAGGTCTGCTCAGAGTGGGTTTGAAACAAATTTCATCTAAGCATTTTGTTGCATTAGGTCCAGAGCCACTGGTCACAATGTTGCTTAATTTGTCCATGTAGTGTGGTATCTAACTATATATTTCCATACCTTATGATATTTTTCAGAACAGGGAGAGGGATCAGGATTGTTTTGTTGGTGTACTATGTGATACAAGCTTATGATGTGGTAACATCAAGGACAGTGAGGGTCATTTGGATGTGTATTGACTGCTCTCCTGCCCTTACCTCCAGCACTACCTTTGGGAGTCCATTAATAATCATATCCTGTTTGTGGGGGGAACAGGGAAGAATGATTTTCCCCAGCTTTTCATCTCCTTTTTCTCTTTCAGACCTCTTACAACAGTTTTTGAAAATTTTGAATTCCCCTTGGATATTAAGGAAAGCTTGTTCTTGTGGCTTGGTCTGCCAGGTCTCCTTAGTCTGGTCCACACCATGTTAGTTACAGGAGATATTTTTTGGAGGGTCTTTCAGAGATCTGCCCTGAGGGTGGGTCATCATGAGTGGTATGGAAGGTAGGAGAAAATGGGCCAGCTTCTGAAGGACTATTCTGCTCCAATGGTTTGTAAGTTCACCCCTGAACAACTACAAGACTATGTTGAAGTGATAAAATATGCAAAAGAAGAAATGCTGTGGCAGTTCCAGAGAGAAATGAAGTTATGCAATGTGCTGGGCTCTGGCATCTGTTTATTGGACATTTCTCATTACCAGACAGCACCATCGGTGGGAAGGGAGGAAAGCATATCAACAGGCACTGTGGCCACTCAAACTGCAGCTGAACCAGGGGAACAACATGTGCTGGTAGCAGTTGCTCCTATACAGAAGAAGAAATCCAAGACTGAATCAATTGGCATAATGAGGGATGAAGAGGCAGTAGGGCACTCCACAAGAGGAAGAAGCAAGGCAATCACCTGATATCTGTCCCTGGGTGAGCTATGAGATATGAGTAAAGATTTCAGCCACCAGCTGGGTAGCCCCTGATGACGTGGCTGGTCTAATACTGGGATATTGTGGCCCATGATATGAAACCAGATGGTAGTGAAGCCAAGCAACTGGAATTTGTGTCCTGGAATGTGTACATTTGGATTGGGAAGAGGACAGCATCTCAACGTCAGGAGGTGACTGCTGTCAAGTAGAGGGAGTGTCTTATATCTTAACAAGGGTGATCTATTAGTGCAGTGAGACAAGTGGAAAACCATGGAAAAAAGTATCCAGTACTTGCGAGAATTAGCTGTGCTGGAGGTACTTTATAAGGATTCAAATAATGAGCAATTCCCTATAAATCCAGATGAAGTCCAGTGTACACAAACATCGCATGTGGTGGAAGTTCCTAGGAAGTGCACCATTGCTGTATATGAACTCATTGACAGTGATATCATGGAAAGAAAGTGAACAAAGACCTTCCTCCCTATGGGCCTGCATCTTGTCCATGGAAAGACTGTCCCAGGACTTCCTGCAATTCAGAGAGGACTATCAGCAATTTAAAGAAATGTCCCATGCCCTGCCAGTACAGACCAGTCTCTGTTATTAGCAAGAAGTGTTGTCCTGCTCAAGAGAGAGGGTACACACTACAAAGTAACCTGTGGTTTTACTACATAACAATGGAGAGGATATATGGAGGTGGCATGGAAAACCCACCTCTGTCCTAGCAGCACTGGTGTGTGAATTGAGAGGAAGCACAACTACTGCAGGAAATTCTTCAAGGATAAATCCTGCTCCAGTTTCCAGTGAGTAAGACCTCAGAGAGAATAGGAGGGCTGATGCTACTTCCAATACTCTTGAAGGGATCTCTATGCTTACAAGAAATAAGTAACAAGTACTGTTACAGGAGGGGCCCTACCTTCAGCCAGGTGTGGGAAAGGGACAGTCTGATTTATTTGACTTCATGGATCCCATGGCCTGGAACATCAAACCCACATGAGTGTGAGGTTTTAGCTGACACCAGCATACAATGTACCCTGATGCTGTTGAGATATGTAGGGGCAGAATCTTTTGCTGTTTCCGGGGTGACAGGTGACTGTAATGGAAGCTGTAGTGAACCTGACTGGGAATGAATGGAAAAACACCCAGCTGTGACTGGTCCAGAAACTCTGTGCATCATTAGCATAGATTACCTTAGGAGAGGGTATTTTGAGGACCCAAAAGGGCATCATTGGGCTTTTGGTGTCTCCCCAGCTGCTGTGGAGACAGAGGAAATTGGACAGCTGAACACCTTGCCTGGTCTCTCAGAGGACCCTTCTGCTGTGGGACTTCTGAGGGTTGAGAAACAATAGGTAACAGTCACTGCCACAACAATGTACCCTTGACAGTAGCGCAACAAACAGTGACACCATGTTTTGTCGTAGCATGGCGGCCCTGGTCGGGTAATAATTAACATTGACTCCATGATTCCAGAAGGCTGCTTTATTATACTATACTTATTAAGAAGAACATATCCCTTACAGACAGTTGGATACAAGTGGACCCTATTGGTCCTTGTATCCAAATGCCATCACCATTGGCCAATTAAGAAGTTACCCTTTGGTAAACAAATCTGTGCAAGATTTGCAAAAATGGTGCAGCAAGTGAAGATAAGAATTGTTTATCATTCTTTTCTCTGATCTTCTCACAGCCTTCCCCAGGACAATGCCTGGGAAAGTTGTGCCTGTCGCTCTCTGTGACCAGAGAGTGGCTGCCGCAATGATTCCTCATGAATGAAGTGATTCGTCCTCCAGAGAGCCAGGGAGTGGTCAGCGAGACTTGCTCACCCTTTATTAGTCCTGTATGACCAGTGCATAAGTCCATTGGAGAGTGGACACCACTTCTGAGTGCTGCTGTGCTGGGCATGCTGGAACTTATCTATGAACTGCAGTCCAAGGCAGCAAAATGGTGTCACTTTTCACATTGCTAATGCATTTTTCTCCATTCCGTTAGCAGAAAAGTGCAGGCAACGGTGTACATGGAGGGGTGTCTAGTACACCTGAAATGGACTGCTCCGGGACTTGAAATAACCCCACTATTTGCCATGTACTGATCCAGACAGAAGTGAAAAAGGGCAAAGCTCCAGAATACTTGCAACACATTAATGACATCATTCTGTGGGGTTACACAGCAGAGGAAGTTTTTGAGAAAGGGAAGAAGATAAGCCAGGTTCTCCTGAAGGCTGGCTGTGCCATACAGCAGAGTAAGGTCAATGGACCTGCCCAGGAAATTCAGATTTTAGGAGTAAAATGGCAAGATGAGTGTTGTCAGGTTCCAATGGATGTAGGCAAAAAAAAAAAAAAAAAGCAGCTATGTCCCCATCAACCAGCAAGAAGAAAGCACAGGCTTTCCTAGCTGATAGAGGTTTTTGGAGGATGTATTTTTCAGATTTTAGTTAGATTGTAAGACCTCTCTATCAAGTGAAGAAGAATGATTTTAAGAAGAATGGTTTTAAGTGTGGTCCTGAACAACAACAAGCTTTTGAACAAATCAAACAAAAGACTGCTCATGCAGTAGCCCTTGGGCCATTCAAGACAGGATAACATGTGAAAAGTGTGCTCTATACCACAGCTGGGGGGAAAATGGTCTTTCCTCAAGTGTCTGGCAAAAGATATCCAGGGAGACCTGAGGACAAGCCCTAGGGTTCCAGAGTCAGGAATCCAAGGCCTGCTACACCCCTACTGAAAAAGAGATCCTGGCAGCTTATGAAGGGGTTTGAGGTGCTTCAGAATGATTGACATCAAAGCACAGCTCCTCCTGGAGCCTCAACTGCCAGTGCTGGGTTGAATGTTCAAACGATATTTCACACATGCCACTGATGCTTCATGGAGTGAGTCATGCTGATCACATGGCTAGCTTGAATAGGAAACCCCAATTGCCCAGGGATCTTGGAAGTCATCACAAACTAGCCTGTAGGCAAAAATTTTGTACTAACATCAGAGAAGCAGGAGAAGAAGGTGACATGCTGAGGAGGTCTCACTATGTAATCAGCCCCAGAAAATGAAAGCAATATGCTCTCTTTACCAACAGTTCCTGCCATATTGTAGGGATACATTGAAAACAGAAAGCTGCTGTATGGAGTCCTATGCAACAAGTTGCAGAAGCTGTTGAGGGACAAGGTGGATCAAGTCAGGTCACAGAGCTGAAGGGCATCCAGTTGCCTTTAGATATTACTGAATGAGAGAAATGGCCAGCACTCTACCATGGATGGTGTACACTGACTCATGGACGGTGACAGGTGTTCTGTGGGAGTATCTGTATCGGTGGAAAAAGATTAATTGGTAGCACAGAGGTAAACCTATCTGGGTTGTTGAATGATATCAAGACGTTGCTGCCTGGATAGAGAAGTTGGCTGCAAAAGTATGTCATGGAGATGCACACATACTGAAGAGTTAGGCTACTGAAGAAGGTTGCAACAGCAAGTGGATCAAGCTGCCAAGATTAAAGTGTCTCAGGTGGATCTGGACTGGGAACATAAGGGTGAATTATTTATGGCTTGGTGGGCCAATGACACCTCAGATTATGAGGGAAGAGATGCAACATACAGATGGGCTTGTGATTGAGGGGTGGATTTAACCATGGGCTCTATCTCTCAGGTTATCCATAAAAGTGAAATGTGCTGCAATCAAGCAGGACAAGCAGATAAAGCCCCTGTGGTATGGGGGACAATGGTCAAAATATAAATATGAGGAGGTCTGGCAGATTGATTGCATCACACTCAGGCAAACCCACCAAGGCAAGCATTACCTTCTTATGATGCTGGAAGCAACCACTGGAGATGTACCTTGTGCCTCACGCCACTGCCAGCAGCACCATCTTGGGCTTTGAAAAGCAAGTCCTGTGGAGACATGCCACCCCAGAAAGAAGTGAGTTGGACAAGGGAACTGATTTCAAAAATTGCCTCATAGACACCTGGACCAGACAGCATGGTATGGAGTGGGTGTATCATACTCTTTATCATGCACCAGCCTCTGGGAAAACTGAACATTACAATGGACTGTTAAAACCATATTGAAAACAATGGATGGTGGGACCTTCAAACATTGGGATGTAGCAGAGGCCACCTGCTAAGTTAACACAAGAACTCTACCAATTGAGCTGGCCCTGCCCAATCAAAACCTCCACATACTGCAGAAGGGAAAAAAGACCCTGTGGTGCATGAGGAATATGTTAGGCAAGACAGTTTGAATAAGTTCTGCTTCAAGCAAAGGCAAACCCATCCATGGGATTGTTTTTACTCAGGGACCTGGATGCACTTGGCGTGTAATGGAGAGGTACAGGGGAAATGTAGTGTGTACTTCAAGTGGACTTGATTTTTGGGTGAAAACAGTAATATTAAATTGTATAATGTTGGTTGCTGAATGACACTGCCAGTATAAACAGTGAGAACAAACAGTGAGAATGGACTGCTCCAGATACACCAGTCATGAACTCCTGTTGCAGCTTGCAACCACCCAACAGCACACCAGCCCTTCTGCCTTAGAAGACACCTAGGACAGATGGAAGTGATAGTCATGAACTGAATGAACTCAGCAGACAACTTGAAAGGATTAGGCCAGTGGCTATGGAAATGATACCTGTGCTTGTGTGTGTGTGTATGTACATATATATATGTGTGTGTGTACATATATATGTGTGTGTACATATATATATATGTGTGTGTGTGTGTGTGTGTGTGTGTGTGTGTGTGTGTGTGTGTAGATGGAAGGCATGGGTTTTGGGCATGACGTAGATGGCATAGAATAAGGGGTGGATAATGTCCTGGTCCTGTTCAGGACAGGTTTAATTTTTACAATAGCCAGAAGGGGCTTGGCTAGGACACAGAGGTTATTATTCTATACCTGGGATGCGGAAGGGCTTCCTTCTGGTTTGGATTGCATGGTGGAAGGAGCAGTTGGGCACTGTTGGGGATTCTGTGGGGGGAAGGTTTGAGCAATTGTATATGACTCATTCATTTGTGGTTGTTGTGGGTTTTTTTTGTACACTCTGTTATTAGTATTGTTACTGTTACTTTTCATTGTCTTATTTCACTGCTGTTTTCAATAAATTGTTATTATCTCAGTCTGTCATCTTATCTTTCGTGCCTCCAATTCTCTTCAGCTTGCTGCTGGGGAGAATTGGAGAGGGTGTGATCAAATGGTGTGTGGTTTGAAATGTTTCAGTGGGAACATTGAATTAGGGAATACCATTCCTAAACCACAACAGTTCCAGATTTGGTAGCAGATTATTTTTCACCCCTCCCTATTCAATTCTGTATATTGTTCTTTTGTTCTTTCACTGAAAAAGGGAGAAACAATTTTTAAATATACTATTATAAATTGGCATACTTTGAAAGTTTGAGACAGTTTCAAATTAAGGACATTTCGTTAGTTTTTGAAGGACTGTTGGTGCCTAAGGAAATGGAATAGATCACAACAGAAATCAGTCTGAGATAAACTCAGTATCTCTCAAATGAGATTTTAGAATGGAAAAAGAGCATGTAGCTTTTCAGTAATGCATCATTTTAAAAGAGACAATCTTCCATAATCTCATGCTATTATTTGAGATAATTCTGAGCAAAGCAGTGTCTTTTTCAGCACTTCAGTATTTCCTAAACAAAAACTTTAGTTTTGAATATTTTTTTTATTCTGTCTAAGCAAAATCTTCAGTGGTATCAGACAAAAATAATGATCTGTAAGATGCTCCACCTCCAATTCCTAAAAGGTTTAACTGTTTGAAATGCATGTTTGTTTGTTTGTTTGTTTTAAAAAGGTAAATATCCTTTCTTGCCTTAGATTTAGGGAATTTGTTAACATCATGTGGATTGCATGTGGTGATACAGAACAGATGCAGCTGTTGAAAAGCTGCACTGACATCTGCAAATGCATATAGGAATTTTCCAGCACATTACACTGCCTTGCATTAATTCTTGATTATGGCATCAAAAGGTAGTGAAGTCAGAATTCGAAGTTATGCTTAGACTTCATTGAAAGTTTATTATGCATACTGAGCACTAAAAGATGTTTTTAGTCTATGGATATAGAGGTAAAATATTACTGATTGTAAGAGAGAACAGATTTTCATTAAAAATTACAATTCTCTGTAGGTAAGTTCGTTAGGACAAAAATTAAGTTAATTTAAACTTAATTTAGTTAAAACTTTAAATTATTTAATTTTAAGATAATCTCGGTTAAATCTAAGGCTGGTACTTTGGATTAGAAAGTAGAAAGAAGGAGGAACTCCCTCTGTCATTCAGTATTTTTATAAATGAGATTATGTAGAAGACAGTACATTTTGAATAAATCCAACAACTGTGCAAAGCCAAAATTTAAATTATGTATGAATGTATATAAACTTAAAGATGCTCTTTTCAAGTATTTTTGCTCACATAATACAATTACATGGAGTTATCACAGTTACTTTGATACTAATTCTACATTTTGGAGCGGGTTAATGTGGGATATAGATTTGTAGAGACCCTCGAGGGGTAGTTTTAGATGATTCGCTTTAAAGCATCTACATCATAGTGTGGCAAAAAGCTGATAGGCCAAGAAACACTTATAGTGTATTGTAATTAAGAAATAGTAGGCTTCTGATTGTGATGGCATGAATTATAACATCTGTATTGTCTCAACCTTCTCAGCAGACTGAAAATAAAATAAAGTTTTTAAAACGCCTCTCAGTTGCCTCATCTCTAGATGATTTAAAAAAAAAATTCCAACAGGTTAGTTCTAATATCTCTCATCAGGGCTCTCTTAATTCTGTTTCTGTCCATTTTTCACTTCTAGGCAAACTTGCCTTTTTCATCCTTTATGATGGTGTTTTGTCTTTACAGAGTTGCTTGGCATGCTGGAGATTGAGCACTTGTTTATTGACTCAAGCAGTCAAACTTTATTCATACCTTACCTTTTGGTAATTAAAGTAGTCAAGTCATGCTGGTAGTTGTGTTGGACTGAAAGGAAGTAGATCCCTTTAACAGGGGTGTGCATAATTAGTGCATGTAGAGCACTGTCTAAAGAAAGAAGCAAATACTATTTTACCTGGTATTGCCAATATACTGTAGGGGATTCTCTTAAAACAAACAACCAACCTCCTTGCTTTCCGATTAAATAGAGATTACATGCATAGAGAATCACCCAGCCCTTATAATGGTTTAGGAATATGTGATTTGCATACAGAATACTTGACAAAAAAACATTTCTGGTATATGGGCTGAACTATTTCAGAATTTGTCCTGTGTGCCAGGTATATGGTGAGTGCTGATTAACTTCTGGAATTTAGGATATCATGAGGTTACTATAATGAAGGCTAGATAGTAACATCTTGTTAGATTTTTAATTCTGTAGTGAGAAGAATTTCATCACTATATTTTAACCTCAGCTTTCAGAAGCATCCTTCATAAGCTCTTACATTTTTCTTGCATTATTTAATTTGAGTAACTCTATTCTCTTCAATTGTTTAGCATTTTCTATCTAGGATGCTTTTCTTATTCTGACTTTAATAAAAGTGATATTTGTTTTCTTTTTAATGCATTTCAGTAATATCTGCTTTATCGTAAAATCCTGATATAATCAGGATAGTATAACAAAATTTTCAGTCCTGTGACTAAGGTTGCCAAAATTTTTACATATTCCTGTAAGAATGCTGAGTGCCTTTGTGTGACAGTAGAGTCAGAGAATTAGTAGGTAAAATATCCATAGGTTGTGTCTAAGGGAAGCTGGTGTTAGAGAATGGGTATGGTGTTCACTTTTAGCTACTGAAATTCATACTAGATGTTTTTGTAGAGTTCTTGTTCAAGCCAAGGTGTGAAAACTACTATCAACTTCCTGCAGTAACTTAAAATAAGATCCTAACATTAGAGCAAGTTTTTTACAAATCCTAAAATAGATATAATCAGCTTGCAGGCTTGCTTTGAAAAAGTCCTCATATTCTTCAGTTATTTTGAAAAGAGTGTGCTGAAATTCATTAATTTGGTAGGGAAGAGGTCTATATACAGGTCAGCATTTCAATATTGTACACATACTGTGTGCAATATAACAGATTTTGTGATTCTGGCTCATAACCTACTGATGGGTGACTGATAACGATGAAAATAGTGATTATTATTTTTTACATATCTAGAAGTATCCTGCCTTGGACCTGTGTAATCTTAAAGGATTGAATAACACATACCCTGCTTGTTTCAATATCAGAGGTGTCTACAATAAATTGTGTTGTGGCTGCTTTAATTAGCAACTAATATATACACATTTGTTCAGAATTGTAAGAAAATATTATCTGAGATAAAATGTTGCTCTGTTTTTCTAGATAAAGTGTTACCACAAAAAATATAGGTCAGCTACTCGTGATGTGATTTTTCGCCTTCAGTTTCACACTGGAGCTATTCAAGGACATGGCTTGGTGTTTGGCAAAGAAGATTTGGATAATGCCAACAAAGGTACTTGTCTTCTGTGGTTGGTTGGATGTGTATATGTGCGGGTGTGCAAGCATATGCATGTGATGATCTTCTTCAGCACCCATTCTCAAAAGGATTCTTTTTTTTTTCCCCCTAACTTATTTTTGGGGAAAGGGAGACTGCTTTGAGTTAGTTAAATTGTGGTGTGTAATACCAGTAAAACTCTTATGACAGGAAAAGCTCTTCAAGCAAGTTAATTATCAGAATAATTCAGATACTCCTACACAGTCCTTATCACCTTCTCCCTCATTTAAATGGTGACTCTCTTTGTTACCATTGAAGGAAATAAGATGAGCTAAATTATTCTCTTTTCTGGCTAGTGAAAACAGTCATAAAGTCTGATAATGTGTTTGTGACATAGTCTGAGTCGTTTAATATGCTTCAGAATATCAAAGAATGGACACAGTTTTCAGACACACTTGAAAATGTGTCACACTAGTCCTCATATTTTCCAAATCATATTGTCAGTTTTTTTGTGTTTATATGCAGGATTGGAACTTCCTAAGCCCATGTTACTAGCAAACTAAAATGAAGCATATTTTCCTGCAGCATGCAGCATAAGGATACCAAAACTTTTGTGGTCAAGTATTGTGGTTTAAGCAATATGGGGAACAATTTTAATTTTCCTGGGTATGTTTTCTTTATAAGTCACATCCATCTACTGTCTAGAGAGAGGGTTAGGATGTACATCTCTTCTGCTTTTGACTGATCTAGAAAGCAAGCAAAATTCCAGCTGGGATTTATGTGGTCTTTTCTGGAGAATGTGTGGCACAAAAAATATGGCTTTTAAAACCAGATCACTAAGCTGCAAGTGGGAAGGGAAGAGTGACGAGGGTACATGAGATAGCTGTAGAGAATCCTGATTTCTGAGTGCACTGAAACTGCTCTCCTGGGAAACATCTTGCTGAATTCCTGTCCTTTCTTCTCAGATGACCGTTTCCCGGACTACAGCAAGGTGGAATTAGTGTTTTCGGGAACTCCAGAGAAAATTCAAGGTGAGCATAGAGAACCAAAAATATGCTTAATTTGAAAATAAATCATATTGAAATACACATTAAAAAAAAATTTTTTTTCCTCTTTTCTTCAATTTGTCTTGTAAAAAATCTGAAATTTTACTCTTTCATTAAAATATATTAGTTATTGGTTTAAATTTGGAAAAGTTAATAAAGACTCTGCATTTATATGAGCATAGAAGTCACCAGATTTTGTTTTAAAGCTATACCAGAACACTTGCTACAACTAGTAGAAAACTTTAATGTATCTGTGTAAAACATAGATAGTAGGTGGTTTGGCTCAGCATAAGTGACAGCAGTGGCCTATTCCATAACCTCTTTTGGATGTTGTCATAATTGATTATGTTTGCAGTATTGAAGTTTGGACTGTCTTCAGTTTAGTATAAAGAGATACAGCTGTAGTTTTCTTGGAAATGCTTCTGCTTTGAAGTTGGCTTGTAAGATATTCTGCATGCTTCCAAAATTCTATTCTAATATGTTTAAGATTATGTGATAATTCTTACTTGCAGTAAGAATTTAAGATTATGTAGATCATTGCAGCTTAATTCTGTTAATGAATGTGTTCTTAATAATTTTATGTTGTCCCAAAAAGAATGGATTCTGCCTAAGACTGATGGAAAACCAAATACTCTTAACTGTCTCGCTTACACACATTCCCATTCAGTGTCTTCACTGTCCTGTGAATTGTATCTTTTCCTCCTTTTTTTCCCACATGAGTTTGATAATCTAGAAAATTATGGCCATAGCCACTAAGAAGTTTGATTCTGTCCAACTGAACACAAAAACCTCACTTAACCAGTTTGAAGGCCATAAAAGAAAACCAGTTTTATAAATGAATTTGTCTAGCTTGTTCTAAATGTTTCTGGATAGTAGATGTTTGAAGATAGGCCAGTTAACATGTCTAAAAAAGGACCAAAATTTTTTTCAAGTTTGCCTTCCTTAGATGACAAATGAGAGGTGTGGATTTTTTAGTAGGCTTCAAGCTGTTGAAAAGTAAGGTTCTAGGTAATTGGATATTTGAATTCAGTTGCTGTCTGAGGAATTAACTAGCTAGGAAGAGCAGCTCATCTTTGTTACTCAACAAGTTATATTTTTTTAAGAAGAAGTCTATGCAGCGGTCTGGGAAGACGTTGAAAAATTCTTTAACTCTAGCACAATAGTATATGATCCCTGTATAATGGTTAATGCTTAGTTTTGCACCATACAGTGCTTAATATAAATACCAGAGATAAATGTGACCTTGTGTTAATTCTCTACATCTGTGCCAGCTTGTGCCAGCTAATGCATCCTTATTTACTTATATTAGTGATTAATATGTACTAGTAGAGAACTTAGTTTTGAGAACAAGGATCATCTATCTCAGAACAAAGAATGATAAGAGAAGGACATTATGACATCACCACATTACAAATATTCTCAAAGAGAAGAGATTAATCAGAAAATCTGGAACCATATCCAAATAAGTCCACAGAAATAGTTAGCATATATGCATGTATTCAGGAAATGTGATGAGTATGTATTTGTTTCAGGAATATAATGTGGTCTGTTAGGTTACTGGGAGTACCTGCTTTGAGGAGAAATCCCCAAGCAGCCAACACTGCTAGTTATGTTGGCTTTCTAACCTTTGAATTGGTTGGAGAGTTTATTTCCTGGTTTTTGGTGACATCTTGAAATTCTTACTTACCATTTCTGCAAAATGAGTTTTCCACATCTGAAAATATTACAGAATTATAGAATAACTACAGGGTATCTCTGGTCCATCCTTCTGCTGAAACAAGGCTCATTTGTAAGATCAGACCAGTTTCCCTAGAGCTTTGTCCAGTCAAATAAAGAAAATCTTCAAGGACTGAGACATCACAGCCTCAGTGGGTGGGCTATTTAAATGTCTGACTGTCCTCACAGTGGAATTATTTTTTCTCATGTTGACTCTAAATTTATCTAGATTCAAATCATTCAAATAATTTTCAAATATTCTTTTCCTTCTGCCTTGCTCCAAACTGGCTGTCTCCTCTACAGCCTTCAGGAGGCTGCTGTCAGCTCTTTTTCAAGACCATCTCATCTCCAGACTGAAGAAGCCCTGACCCTTCAGCTTTTCCTCACATGGAGAGTCTTCCAGTCCTGAGCACCCTGGTCATGCTCCCCTGAATTTGCTTCAATTTGTTAATATAATTCTTGTATTCTGTAGCTTGAAGCTGGACACAGTGTTCTAGAACATAACTGACTGTGTTACTTTTAAGAAAGAATGCAGTTGCCAAGAATATAATATCCTTGAATATTTAATAATAAAGTTTCTAAATCTGCCTTGTTACAAATGTCATCACAAAAACTCTCTATAGATGGCTTTTTCCAGACTGCATATAAAGGTACAGGACCATAGCATTCTAGTCCTAATTGTAACTATTTTTGTTTTAAATGTCACAGTATATGCATAATACCATTGCTTTAGAAAAATTTACAGTAGGACTTGCTTTGTAGACACAACCGAAGCTTTGATAACTGAGGATTTCTTTGTTCCCTAATCTAGACAGAAAAGACAGTCTGTTTGATTTGTATCAGTATCAAAGCCAAGTTCATGGTCATGAATTCTTGATGCCTGTGCTTTGCTTTTGAATCACTGCATTATGACCAAATTCCTCACTGTATCCATTTAAAACCTGAACATTATTTAATGCCTTGTTAAGGGCACAAAAACATGGGTTACTGCTGAAAATTCCAGGTGTGTTCAGCAGAGCATACTTAAATGCAGCAAAACACATTGAAAGCCAGATGTCTAGTCTCAGATTCTGCAGAGCTGCCACCTTGGAGGAACTGGAAGGGACATGAAGTCACAGTTTTCAGCTCTTCCTGTTTATCCTTAGTGATAAATTGCTCTGGTATCAGAATGATAATCTATATGAATCAGAATGAAATCTGTAACAAAGTCTAATTTTATTATTCCTTTAGAACCATCTCCTTATAGATACTCATGGTTTCATTCTCAGAAGCTCTTTATCATGTCTGACCCTCTAGGGCTGGGTGGATCATCTTTGTTAGCTGTGTTTAGGGACTGATCCAAGTTATCAGCCTACATCATAATCAAAAAGCTCAAGATAAAATTCTCTGAATGATAAATTATAAATTAAGCTTTTCTTCTTTTTAAACTGTTTTATTTAACCTTCCTTCCCCATTTGCTGCTTCTTACATTTTAGAATAGGTAGTTGCCATTCAGGGAGCAAAGGTCTGTCAGAAGGCTACATACATACGTACATATGTGTGTGTATATAATTACATATGTGACTAATTTTTGGTTTCAAACACGTCTCATTTTAGGATGTGAACACCTTCATAATGATCATGGAGTAATAGTTGATTACAATACATCAGACCCAGTGATACGCTGGGATTCCTATGAAAATATGAGCTCTGATGGGGAAGGTGAGTAATTTTGTCACATTAGACCAGAGCAAAACATTTTGCAACAGTTCCAGAGTGTTCGAAAGAAGAAAGGAGACTTCATTTGCTTGAAGCTAAGGCCACTTCACTGATGCATGAAGTAGCTTTCTACCCTTCCCTATTTGGCATTAGTGGTTCTAATTTAGGAAAGAAAGCTGTAGTAGTTGAGATTCCTGTCAATCCACAGAATGAACTGAGACATAACTGATTGATAGAAGTTACTTGTAAATTTGCCTAGAGACTTCTTCTCTTTGTTCAAAAACTTCTATTTGGAATTCTAATACAGAATTTTAAGAACAACAAAATTATATGGTGAGTTTGTAGCTTTTGGTTACTATGTTATCTGGAGTATTTCAGAACATGCACCAGGCTGTTAATAAACAAACAGTAAAGGGTGTGCCTATTTTAATATCTTCCTTTGTAAATGTTCTTGTTTACAGTTTTTTAAATTTTTTTTTTCTGTAATCAGATGGCAAAAGATGAGAACCTCCAGTACTGCCTTCAGATTCTGACTCCAGTGTGAATGCTCTCCTGATGTTTTGCTTGAGTGAATGCTGTGCTTTTAATGGATGTAGTTTTCATGTAAGGACTCAGAATGTTACACCTTTGGCTGCACATGCATGCCTGACTTCTTACAAGTAAAAACATGAGATAAAGTATTGAATAGATGCCAAAGTTCTTGTTTTTACAACTTGCTTGTTATTAAATGAGAGACACATGAAGCTAGGATACTTAGGTAGCTGCTCTCTAGGTTCAGTTTCAATTGATTTTTATAGTCTGGATTTGGCATTGACCATCTAATGACCACATCAGTGAGGGCAGAAGCTTACTGGGAGCTTGACCTTCTACCACTGCCTCACTCTTGTAATAAGAGTATTTCCTAATGCACAGGAGACTCCAACCTGCAGAAAACTGGAGGAATAGAGAGGGTGGAAAGAGAACAATCATTTTATGCAGCAGGTAGACCACTCCATAGGGAGTTCATCAGAGTTGGATGAGACTGTGCAGTGTATTTTAGGAGTAACATCATAGAGACTGAATCTTGACTGGAGGTGATGTCGTAATTCCTACCCATGATGTTTCAATTTAATTTATGATTACTTTCTCTTCCTTCCTCTCCCATCCTTTCCCCCTTCCTTCGCATATACCTAGCCCTCAACAAGCAATGCATTGATGTGAAATATTTTTTAATTGCTGAGATTGATTGGCTAGATGGGTTTGACCTTCCCATCCTCATGCATTGCATTGTAGGTAACTACAACAATACAGGAAGTTGAAAGCAGAGATAAACATGCAGGCAGTGCTCTGTTGGAAGACACAGAACTGTATGCTGTTCATGTCTTTGATAAGAGTTGGTCAGGCCCCATTTATAAGTACAACTAGCTTGTTTGCCTGCTGTTCAGAAGTCATATGTGCTATTTAATAGATTTTTATATCTAATTTTTGTGCAGGGTACTTTTTAAATTACCTGAGATAGACCAGAAATATGATATGATAGCATAGATATTAAGAATTTCATTGTACATCTGCAAAAAACCCACTTGAGTTTAAGCTAGAAAATATACCACAAGATTAGATGTATATAGTTATTCTTTTCTCAAGTAAATATTTATGAGGCAGACTGTTGCCTTATGATATTCAATTACAGAATTGCAGGCAGAGCAATGTCTCTGCATAGGTTGGGCAAAAGATCATGAGGAACACATACAAGGCAACAGATATATTTTTCTCTTAAGGATGGGGTCTTTACTTAACACAAGTTTGAGCTTAGTCTGCTGCTTAGGGTAAATATAGTGCAGTTAGGTCATCTTCTGTGTAAGATTTATAAACACCAGGACAAGCTTCTCTTTAGGGTTTGTGCAGATATTTAGTATCATGCTTGTGCGTTAAAAATGTGTATTGCATCCTAGTTTTCACTAAGGTGAGAGACCACTAAGAGGAGAGGCGTATTTCACATCCAGAATGTGATCAAAGTCAAAAACCTTAGAATATGAGGCCTTTAGCTGTAATCCTGAAGTCTGAGAGAGAATCTCTTCTGTACTTTAGAAAATGTAAAGGTGCAATACATGGCACATTTGAAAGTGCATAACAGTGGTGATATGTTTAAGGTGCAGGGAAGTGTCATATAGAGCAACATTTTCAGTTCTATTTTACATTAAGTTAAACCCATAGCCTTATGTAGGAGCTGGTCTTCATGGTTTTACTTGTACCTGTTTTCCCACAGGAATTTCAGTGGTAATAGTATGAGATGTTAGTGTGACAGATGATTCTTATATTACAGTTATACACCTTTTTGTTAATTTCCAAAATGTGAGCCCATGAAATTCCTTACCAAGGTGATCAGGAAGGCTACAGAAGAGCCTTGTGAACACGAATTGTTTTGTAGGTATATGTGGATGGAATGCGTATTTCCAAGTTGCTATGTTAAAATAGAAATTAGAAGTGAATAAGAGAGTAGTATCTCTTTTGAAATGGTACGACTATTTGGCTTTATTACCAAAAGAACAAAAGATAGGAAGACATGATAAAAGAAAAATATACCCAAAGGCTTTTGATTTACTGGCATGATACAGTATTATGGACATAAGCAACTGCCTTTTAAATGATCTTGAATCCTTTGCTAATAAGATTGTGTACATAGGTGTTCAATGTAGCCAGGCTGTATTCAGTTTGTTATCTGAATTTATTTCTTTATCCTTCATTCTTAATATTCTTATGGAATTTTGACAATTGGAAAGAAATAAATTATTTGCATTTCTTCTTATAAATACTGTTTCTTTTCAGATCCCTTGGGAAGTGGTCCTCCATAATAGATGAAAAATTTTGTTAAGTTCTTAATTTTCAATTTATATCAGATTTCCTCCTCCTTGAGCAAGACATTAGCACAGAGACTTCTGTTGCACTGATGTAAAAGTATGCATTTAAGTGTAGTATTTGGAACCAGAAGAATCAGATCTTCCCACTGCTGTGTAGAAGTCTTGCTTTTCCTATGTTTTTGAAGTCAGGAAAGACTTTTGTGATAAAAAGGGACAGAAATGACTTTTGATCTTTCTGAGCTCTCTTATTTTTTTCATTTAAGTGTCACTTACCCTACAATAAATGTGTATGGATTTAAAAAAGGTCGTTCATTTGCTGCAAAATAGCAAGATACCTGTGGCCACACGTGTAGTATCTTCCAAAATCTCTCTCAAATATGAAATGACAAATAATATTGAAAAAAGCTTCCCAAACCAGAGGAATTGAGGTAAATGGTAAAGGTTTGATTTGTCTTTTGTTAAGAAATTTATTTTTAGTTCTCATTGATAATTTCCAGGATTATTACTTGGCATAGTGCATAAGAGATACTGTTCTTAAACACTTCCCTCCTGCTGAAAATGCAAGTCTTTTTTGAATAGGAACCATCAATTTATATGAAACCTGCCAGTGGATCCTGGTAAAAGCCTGGGCTCTCAAGTGTTCTGAAAATGAAATCAGATTTCAAAAAGATATTGAAATAAAAAGATACTAAAATAATATATATTGCTAAAGAACATAAACTCATTTTGATAGAAAAGGTGAATTATTGGAAGAACAGATGAATGCTACTCTTCCTTTTGCACTGTCTGACTGCTTTAAGTCTATTCTAAGTATCCTGATAGCACGCTAAAATTATTCTAGAGAGAAAATGCCATTTTTGTGTGTGGCATTCAGTTGCCTGAGATACAGGATTTTAATATTTTTTTAATAAAAAAAAACTAGTAAACCCAAAGTTCATTGTTGGCCAAAATATTATTTGTTTTGGTTCAACTGAATTAAGTGGATTGGCAACAGAAATGCACATGGTTCTTGTTCAGTATTCCATTTTAAGACATCTCACTTATTTTAACAACTGCTAAAACCCCCTGCACTCTTTTGTCTTCCAGCTCTACAGTCTATGGAAAGAGAAGCACATGTGCATGTTAAAATTGCTTAAAATGACAGATGAAGGACTTTGATTTAGTCTTTACAAAGCAGATACTTAAATTTCTTTCTCAACAAAGCTTTGCTGTTTGTTTCCCAGCAAACTACCTTTGCTTGCTCGGTGGTGCTTGACAATTAGAACAGAAACAGCTCTGGCATAAAAATGATGTTTTTAATCCAAATAGGGTAGGGCTGAGTGAATCCAAATTCCTATGTCTCAGGAGTATTGCTTTCCAAATTTTCTAGTCTTTTGTAACTGAAATCAACAACAGTCAGTCAAAATTTGCCAAATATTTATAAACTGGTTTGCTTCTGCTTTTTTCTTCTCATAAAGGAAAGTATCTGAGAAGTGTCTCCATGTACTCAATAAATGTTTCCATGGAGGCAATAAATAACCAACATTCTGGTATGCACCCATGTCATGTGATGAGACAGGATGTTTGACTTTTACTGAGATTTTTTGTCCTTTTCAACCCAAAGTAAATAGCTATTCAGTAGGGAGGTGCCCTCTTATGTTGTTAAACGCTTGCAAAGACCCCTTCAATAATGTAAAACTCAAAAGTTGAGGCAAAACTGCTTGGTTTTGTCACTTTACAGGAATGCAGATGACTACCAAAGAAAATGGCAGCTTTGATGCCATTTCTGGTGAGTGAAGCTGAAGAACAAATTCCTAGTGAATAAATGTTAATTTCAGTTTTTAGTCATGAGTTGGATGCAGTATCTTTTGAGACGAAGAGAAATTTGCTTGAATGTAGGGATAAAAATGTGTCCTCTAACAATTCCCCTCTATTTGACAGTAAAAATAGGAGCCTATAGAAGATAGACAAATTTACACTATAAAATGCTGCCGGCTTGAAACAGTATCTGAAGCATTGTGGAGTGTCTGCTTTTAATTGATTTTTCTTTGAGAAAACTTAATTCTTCTATTTCTTGAAGTTTTGTATGTTCTTTTCTTTAACAGATATAATTTAAATTAGTTTGTCTACTTAATAATGAAGCTGACAGAGAGAAAAATTAATGTAAGATGGTTTCTTTAGTATGTTAGAAACATTGAATAGAAACATGGGATTACAAGGTTTCATTTCTAAATGTGCAGCAATAGGCAATTCTCTTTTGCCTTCCTCATTAATACAGCATTCATTTTAACAGTACTGTGGCTTAAATTTTTTGTTACCTCAATATGTTAGGGAGTAAATATAATTTCACACAGATGTTTTCAAATTTGTGCTTGATAAACTAAGATTGTTCTGGAATGTATTTTCTCTGAGCTTATGCTTTGGAGATTTGGGATTTTTGGTTGTGTTTGATTTTGTTGGGTTTTTTTTTTGGTTACCAAAAATAAAATTATTATAGTATTTTGCATAGGTCAGATAGGAGCCAACAGTTAAGTGCAGCCAGGGGCCAGACTTTCAAAGGATTTGCTCATTCAAAGTTACTTTCTTGTCTCTTTTAGGACTATAAGATATACTGAACACTTCATTGAAAGCCTGGAGTGTTCACTTAAGTGCTGAGCTGAACTCCAGAACTTCACCTGTCCAGTTCTGTTGAAAAATAGTTTTTTCCTTTTACTCAAACATATAAGTATGTTGATAAGACAATGTCTGAAGTGAGAAATTATGTGTATTTTACTTAGTGCCCCGAAACAGTGATTTTCTTAGGTACCATTTACCAGTTCTGCTTAGTTTAAACTTAGCTCAGATAAAAAGAGAATCTCCCCCAAAATGCAAAGGGCCAAAGAGGAATAGTTCTACCTTACCTAAATATTGAAAATCTTATGTTTGAACACAAGAGAGATGAGAACCAGGGTTCCCTAGGCCCGTGAATTTTTTCTGTGAGCCTCCTGCCTCTCACTACCTGTATTTCCATTTCTGGGAACCCTTGCCTCCACACCCCTTGTCATCAATGTTTTTAACAGTGCACAAGTTTATCTGAAGCACAGGTTGCACTTGTCTAATACTTCCAAGCTACTGCAGAGCCAATTTTTTGCTTTCAAAAGAAAAAAATTGCATTTTAATGTCCTCCAATTTATTTCTGTCTTGTCTCAGTAATAGGCAGTGTTGTTATCCCAAGGATTTATTCAGCAGCCCTTTGTCAAAAGCTTTCATTATGCTTCTAAACTCAAAGACCATAGGGTGAAATTTGAGTGGTTTAATAGATGTTAATGTAGTTTATGCGACATTTAAATGTTCTCTGCAGTTCTACTTTTGTAAGATTGTGCAAAAGACCTCTCTCTTCAGCACAGCAGATTCAGATAGTAGAAACTAGGAGGAAGGTAACACATGTGACTGTGACTATGTGGCAGTTTCGATTCAAAAACTGGGCAGAAACTACAATTAAGTGTAGTGGTTTTGGTGTGCCAATCTGAGTTTCCCAGCCAATGTACCGATTAATGTAGTGGGTCTAGTGCTGGCCAAATCACCAGTGCACTCACTAGAATTATTTACTCATCTTCTGCTGTGAGATAAGGATTAGGAGGAGGGCAAAACAGGCTCAAAACTTTATTAAAAAACTTTATTAACAGAAGTAAAAGAAAAAAAAATATTAAGAAATAAGAATAATAATTAAAAAAAAAAAGAAAATCAGGATAAACCTTCTGTTCAGAACACTTCTCTTCCTCCCACACCTTCTTTTCTTTCTTTTACATTTACTGTAATGTAAAGAGACAAAACCTGGGACTTGCAGTCAGTTTACCACCTCTAAAACAGTCTTTTTTCAGTTCTCTTAGGAAGAGGAGTCTCTCTTACCATGCTATGGAGACTTCTCTACATGAAACAGTTCTCTTGTGGCAATAAAGTCACAGCAAATCAGCAGGCGCCCAGAAATCTGCAATCGTGAAGTCCCTCCCACAGTTTGGAAGTTTTATCTCATAACTACCACCATGGGTCATTTCGGCTTATTGGGGTACTATTTTAAGGATGAGCTGTTTTAGTATGTTAGCTGTATATTTAGTATATTAGCTGTTTTAGGAAGAGAAACACAAGTTCTCTTCCTTCATCTCTGGGAACAGAAGTTTTCTTGTTTTATTCCTTGGGCAAAGTTTCTGATCTCTCTCATCTCTCTCTGTTCAAGCTTCTCTTTGGATTACAGCTACTGCAACATCTGCTTATTTCAACACTGGTGCTTCTGCTCACAGCTGTAGTTAGAACACTACAGCCCCCCAATGCATTCTATGAATTACAGGGAAAAAATAAAGTCTGATATATCAATTATATCTTCACCATAGCCTTACCAGAGAATTTCAGTCCAAGACTAAGGCATCTCCTCAATATCCTCTCATCTAGAATTTGACTCCGTCTTCACTGACCTCAGTGTCCCATGTTGTTTTCTTTACATGTCTTTACCCTTTCCTTTTCCTGATTTGGGAGAGAATTGGTATTTGTAGGTTTCTTTGTTCTCAAGCTTTATAAATTGAAACAGTTTTTATAGAGTTCTGAAGTGTTCAAAGGTTAATCTTGTCCAGGCTCCACAATCAAGGAAGCGCTGTGTCTCTCGCTGCTGATCACATGGTCCCTGCTGGCACTACGCAAACCATGCTGGCTGATGGTGCCACTTTGTGACTTTCCTTTGAGTGGGGCACTGGAAAAAGAAAAACTGCTGCCACTGCTTTTGTCCTTCTGTCCACAGCATAGCTAGGCTAAAAGCAGCTAAGCAAACAAAGTTAATTGCGAGCCATGTCAAGACAGCTGCGGCTGCACGACGTTGCCCCAGTCGTGCTGATTTCGGCCGTGCAGCCCCAGCTACGTGGCCGCTCCTGGCCTCAAGGCCGCCCCCTGCGCCGGCCGCAGGGCCACTCCTGGTGCTGATCCCAGCGCTGATCCCAGCCATCTGGTTGCTCCTGGTGTTGGGATGGCCCTTGGTGGCATGGACTGATGGGCTCTGCCGGGAAGGGGCCTGGTCCTGCTGGGAAGAGGTCCCAGCCACCCCACCAGGTTGGGGCCTGGCAGACTTTCCAGGAAGGGGCCAGCCTGGACAGTTACCTGTTCAAAGGCTGGAAGCAAGAGAGCTTTTCCCAGGCTTTGTTTGTTTCTGAGTGTGTTTTTCCACAGAGGAATGTTCAGCTATTTTAAGTGATTTAACCAGCTATTTTAAGTGGTTTAACCAGGTGTCTTCAAAACTAGCCCGCTGATTGATTCTGCCAGGTCCCCACAGAGAACCAACCCTGCAGCCCGTGGACTCCCACCCCAACTAAAAACCAAACAATCTGTTAAACCACAACAGACTAGCATTAACTAGCATTAGGGGCCATGTAACACTGCTTTTTCAACCAAGTCTATATTTGCCCAGCTTATAAGGGTTTTTTAGTAGGTTTGTCTTTATCTTTTAGCATGTGCCTGTTTCTTAGTCATGTCAGCTTCAATCTATGGTTGTTAATGTTGTTAATTTAAACACTTATGTCCAAATCAATATCTCTTCCCATGTACAGATATGACAGGAAAAGCCTCTTCACCCAATCTTACAACCCATTTAATGGACCAGATTGAATAAAAAGTTGCAAGAGGTGATGCCTTAAGATTTTAGCCTTCTTATTTTTCAAATCCTGTACTGCATTAGTGCATAACTCTAAACTCCATATAAAGTGTTAGCTACTGTCTACACATTTTGATCAGACTAAACAATTCCTCTAGGCCTGAAACTCAAGGACACCCTACAGCCTCAGGCCTTGAAAAGTATAAAGAAAAGTGAATTGAGGGGGGGAGCAAACTGAGGGAAAATGACTTCATTACCTGAAGCTTGGAGGATTAACCTCTGATATGTAAATAGACCAAACTTATATCTGCCTGAAAATCTCGTGACCATCGTTCATTTTGGGTGTAGCCCTTTAGGGAGGCTTCATCTGCCCTTAATGTACCTGAAGGCCCTTTATTAAATATATTCGCTTTTATTCTTTGAACTTTGTCTGGCCTCTGTTTCTAGGTAAGCTCAAAAAAGGCATCAGAGGCAAGCCTCTGCCACAGGTGTTTTCCTTCCCTGCACCACTCTTCCTCCTTCTTTTGAAGGCAATAGGGCATCCCACCTGTTTAACTTCATTAGACAAGGAAAAATAACCTTCTTGATGTTATAGGTATTGGATATATTTTAACACTGTACTTGCTTGAGAGTAAAATTAGCATGGTAGCATCAGAGATTAAAAGTGTAAGGAAGAAACAATCCAAAATGCCTTAGTACAAATCAGGATTTTATTCTTTCCTAAGACCAGGAGGAGCAATTAAATCCCCACTCTGTGTCCACACCAAAGTATGCATACACTAAACTACCTTATGCGTCATATATATGTGTTTCCTCTAGTAAACAAAGGAAATGTGAATAGATGGCATTATCAGTCATGATACCATTTGTACATGATGTAAGAACTTATAGAATCATTGCATGTGCATGAATGAACTTGAATTAAGATACCAAATTAATAATTAATAACCAAGTTATGAATGTCAAATGATAAATCTCTGGGAAGACTTGCAGAACAAGAGACAGGTTTTTTTAGGCCACCATGAAGCAATAGCAATCCTTTTTCTGGTGAATCCTGAAGTAATCATATTGTTCTGATTGAGAATAATTTCTGCCCTTTTGCTGGTCTTTTAACATTATGTACCTTTCCTTTTTTGGCTAGACTTCTTTCCGGTGACTCTCTTGGTCCTGCTTGGTAGTTTCAGCTGGCCACTGCCACACTTCTTTTATAGGATAATGATTTTGTGATGTTCACACTTTTCTCCCCATTGGCAAGCATGTTCTGTTGATTATAAAGCTAGTTCAAAATGTGTTCTTTTGTTATGAAGATGCTTTGGTCAGGAAGGCTTGATTCTATGACAGGTGTTCTTTTTTGAAGGAAGGCACTTTCAGCAAATTTATCATGCTGAGATTTATTTGGATTATCCTGTAATGGTCTGTGACAGTGTCTGGGACACTGGTTAATTAAACAATATGTGTAAAGTTTCCACCATTGAATACTTACGGAAGAACTGAGGACTTTTCCTGGAAAGGTTTCTGCAGGAAGCATCTTCTACAAATAGTGATATGTAGAAAAGTTTTTTATTTCCTTGCATGTGTTTCCAAGATGGTGTTAGTACATGAACAACCACCTCAAATACGTGCTGGTGGATTTTTTCCTTGACTTTGGAAAAGACCATAGTAAAAGACTCACCCTCCTGAGTCCCATAGTTTTAGATTTTAATGTCTGGATTTTGAAGAGGTGCCTGTTATATTCAATAGTCTGTACAGAGTAAAGCTTAATACTCTGTCAGTGTTTTCTTAGCACTATAGACCACAGACACTTCTGATAGTAAATTGTGGTTAAATAAATTCCTCCAAACCAGGAGATTATATTTTTTTAAGTGACAGAAGAATTTTAGTTGTACACATAATATTAATAGCCTTTAGTGTAGTTAGCTCTAGTGCTTTGCTTGTTTTTTAATGGTAAGGGAAGCATTACTAGAGATAGTACAATTTGTTATCGTGTATTGATCCCAGAAAGCGATCAAATGTTATCCAAATTGATCCCTGGACACCTCTATCCCTGCTCCAACAGTTTCACTTAAGTGTTAAATATTTATCTGTGATTCCTTTTGTTTAAGGCTTAAGTTCTTTTCAAAGATTTTCCTGGACATCAGAAAGCTTTGGATCAGACTGCTAAGCAAGAGGAAAGTGAGAGATGGGGTAGACTGCAGGTCTACCTTCATATTTATCATACCTACTCTAGATTCTGCATTCAAACATGGGCAGAATCCAAATGCTGAAGAAGAGCACTGGTTCAAACTCCTTCCAGACTGAATAGATGGAGGCAACTTTCAGTAATCAGAGGGAAATTTTTTTGTCAGAACCCAATCCTATTTCTTACTGTTGACATGCTCTCTCCAGCTGTGGAAGTAAAAGTTGCATTACTACATCTCTTTTTCATTGTTTATGTTTTCTCTGTTCTTGGAGTTCCAGGTAGAAGGGTCTGTACAGCTTCTGAGATGGCCCAGAGCAGTGAACTCTCTCTCAAGTGGTATGGCTAGATACTGTTTTTCCCTATCTTATTTGAATCTTGAAGCATGTTGCCTAAACTGTTACCCTTTTAAGGAACTTGCTAAACTTCTAAAGTTCATCTAAAGTTTTCTGTGTCAGGATATTCCCTGTGCTCCTTTCAGTAAATATGCATAAACTATTCTCTGTATGAAGAACTTTTGTTCTTAAGTCATTTAGGTACAGTATAAGTTTTCCACCAAATATAGAATTTGTTATGTTAGTATATGCTTATGTTGAATGTGTGTAAGCCATCTTCAAATTTTTTTTTACAAGAAATAAATACTATAATTATTATCATATAATGTCACCATTGAGTCAGAGATGACACATAATTGGATCAGAAGGCAAAAAAGCCTCATTTAAGTCATCCTCTCTTCTTTTATAGCTTAGTTCACTACAGATGGACCTGATTGGTCATTTAATCAATACATTTCACATGATTGGCTAATTAACAAGACATACATTTGTAAACAATCTTATGAGAAAAACAGCAAAACAGATTATTAGAAAAACACCATCTGCAGGTTGTTTTTAATATTTGGCGATCATTGTTTATCACGAGCTCCCTAAAGCTTCCCAGGCCGATTCTGGGAAAACTTATCTAGCTTTCTCTCTCTCTGACCAGGCTGTCAGATCCACAATATAAGGTTGCCCCATATTGCTTGTACTTCTGCTCTATTCCTTGAAAATAAATGACAAGTCCCAGTGCAAAATCCTTTAAGTTCAATTAGTGAGTTAGAAAATTAAAGAGCTCTGCTAAACATATGTGTACCTGAACTTCCTTTTTTGATATGCGTACTTGTTTAGAAACACCTGAAGATCAATTTATTGTGCCATGGAGTGGTGGAGCAATTTTATTACAAATGGCAATACTGTGGAACTACATGTTCCATACATAAAGGAATAAATCCATTCTGTTGACCTTTTGGACAGCCAGTTTAAGCCTTTCAGTGTGGTTCTGTACAGTTTTCCGCAACCATGTAGAGCCATCAGTGTTTTTCTGCTGCTTTATATTTGATGGCCATAACTAATTTTTGCTGAAAGCCTGGCAGTGTAGTAAGAAAAATGCCATGATTCATGGTGTGTGTGCTGTTTCAGCTGTTTGAAAGAAAAATGATGGATTCTAAACATCAGCATTTGGAGTATGCACTTGCAAATTATTGAAGTGTTCCTGAAGATGGGCTTTGTTTTTGATAGGAACAAAGGGAGATAGTTTCATGTAGTTTAGTGACTTTGAAATACCCTTAAACTTTACTTAGTGTTGTGTTCTTGTGGCAGTGTTTCTGTACTGTGATGTTACATTGTTCTATCCAAGCACAAGGTACTTCAAGTTGAGTCTTTGCTTAAAATAGCTGAAAAAATTTTTCAGAAGTAGAATGAAAATAACACAAGTAGAATGAAAATGACACAATAGCTTCTGTATATTGGGCAACAGTTGTAAATGTATCGGTCTATTCTTTGTAGTTCGGATCGTGGAACAAGTATTATTTTCTGTTGATCCCAGGTGGGCAAAAGTGGCATGATAAATTACAGTAGTATTCTAAGGATGAGCCTGTGCTGGCTAACTCTGCCCATGTTCCATACTGGCTGAACAGCAGCTAGCTTCTGGTCTAGAAACTTGTACTTTGTGAAGCAGTTTTTTCTTGCTCCAGTGTAATTGTAAAAACATTAAAGTACAAATGTGATCCTTTTGACTGGCAAAATTCATCTTAACCTTTGCACAGATAAATGTTCTGTTGGGTCTTGGATGTCCTCTTTTCTGCTTCTCAAAAGATTCAAGGTTTAAGGACTTCATGTGATCCTGTATGTTCTGTTTGTTAGCATTTTGCTAACAACAATTCCATCAGTTGTTTTCTTTTCAGAGTGTTTGTTCACATTTCAGTTTTCTGATAACACACCTTGTTTTCTACAGCCTCCTTTATTTTTCTGTTATACTCAGGGACTTGAGAAACTTAGCAAACCAAATAATTTCCTGATGACCTAAGTACTGCTCTTTCATGTTGGAAAACTCATTTTATTTAAAATGAAATGCATGTATGAATATCAGGTTTGCTTGGGTTAGGTTAAGGAAAAAAGTGATAGATGACTTCATACCTTCTTCCTTCCTTTCCAGTTAAATTCTGTTACCATCAAATAATATTTTTTCTAAAAGCTCTTTAAAAACATATTAAAGGATTGCCAGATTAATGTTTATGAATCAGAAATTGATCTCGGAGTCTTGAACCAATTTATGTAATCAGGACCTACTTACCTACTTTTTATGTCATGTTATGTTTGAGAGTTGCACTAAATGCAATTCTGGGTCTCCAAATTGCAGAAAGCACTACAACTGGACAATGCCAGGTTCTAAGGTGACACGGATTCACAATCCATATATTTTTCCCCAAATTTTTTATCAGTTCATTGTGATTGGTTCATTTGCATGACCCTTCTCTGCCACTCTGCACCAGTCCAGGTATCATCTATACTTGCAACAGTTCGCATAAAAATTTTGAAGAGGTGTATCTTGTAGCCTTGCTTACAAAATTTAAATCTAAAGTGGATCAGACTGGTGAACCCAGTAATCCAGTTGACCTCAGATGTGGGAATGTGCACACAGCCAGAAGTACCTAGTACTGCAAAAGGTGATGCATCCCAGGAGGCTTGGTACTGATAACAGAGGAAACAAAATAGGTTGAGTGGTATGGTTAGAGAACATCTTTCTAAACACATCCATGGATAGGTTTAAGTAGTGGTTGTACCAAAGTATGCTTGTGATGGAGCAGCAGCAAGAGCACCATATTGTTCTATATCTTGAACAATAAAATTTGAGCAGCATGGTGACCTGTCTGAATGAATCTGTTTCAGGTAAACTTATCCATAGAGTAAGTTAATTTATGGAGTGATGCTATTATGTTGTCTGTGTTTCTTCTGGTAATCTAGCTAGGTGCAGTTGTCATTGTTGAGCCTCAGCCTGCATTCAAGCATGCTTAGTGTTAATGGTCCAAAATCACTAGCATGTACATGCAGTTCAAGCTTATGAAGGAGCAAAAGTATTGTAGCAGCGAGCCCCTGAACGGGGAATAATTAGCACTGACTCCATGATTGCAGAAGGCTGACCAATTGCTTTATTAAACCATACCATACCATACCATACCATACCATACCATACCATACCACCCATCGCCCTTGCAGACAGTCTGATACAAACAGATCCAATTGGTCAATCAATCCAAACACCATGACTAGTGTCCAATTAAGAAATCACCCTTTGGTAAACAAATCTCCGTAACACATCCACATGTGCACAACAACAGGTGCAGTAAGTGAAGAAAAGAATTGTTTCTCATTCTTTTCTCTGAGCTTTCTTACAGCTTCTCAGGAAAATCCTGGGAGATCATGTTCAGAGGATATGTGATTACCACACAAAAGAGGCCTGTAATTGAAGCAAGGAAAACAGTTGGGATTTTTTCCTCACAGAAAACCAAAATGCAGTGAGATTAAAACTAAATTTGCATCTTAAGTGAGACTCATCAGTTTGCATTAGGAGTTTTTAATATACTTCTCTGTTTCTTTCCATATCTTTGAGGCAAATGTGGGAGGTTTCAAATTTAACAGCAATTCTGCATCATTCCAAAGGATCATCCCAGTTCTCTGGTTTTGGAAAAGTACTGCCAGCATAGCATGTGTTGTGTGCTTTGTGTCTTTTATCAGAGTTCTGGCTTGTTTCATGTGCAACCATTTACTGATTTGCAAGAACAGCAACACTTGAACCAAAAAGTGTGTACTTTCTTAATTAGGTTTGAACTTAATTTTTAACTCCTACATAAACAATGAACAGGTAGATGTATTTTGGGGGTACAAGAACCACTTTTACCCCTTGTTCAACCGACAAGTCATTAAAGTGCTGACAGTCCCTGAAATAGACAATGAACATTGTCCAGGACACAGCTGTCTGGTGGCAATGCATTTGTACATTTGGAATTACGTTTAGAGTAGAAGTTTGTGGACTGCTCTGTAGTGAGATATAGCTGTTAGTAAAGGAGGAACTAACAGCTTCACTTCCCCTAGTTTGAAGTGATTCATTCCAGAGATGGAGAAAATAAAGCCTTCTGGGATCTGGGAGCTTGAGAGCAGCAGCTGCTAAATAAAAATAAGTGTTACTGCTACAGGACTGCCAGAAAGCCTTTCTTCCCTGAGAATTCTGGCAATACACAAATTTTTGAAGATGTGGATGAGTGTCTAGCCTGATTGGTCAGTGCAGGAGAAGAACTTTTTCTAGCAGCTGTTTATTTTGGGAAGAATGATGTCAGTGATCTAGAAACTGAAATTCACTCAGCTCTGTTTGGATATTGAAACAGAATGTGAAAAGAACCACTGTAAGGGAATAGCTTGTAGACGGAATTACCTTTGTAGCCAAGTTGTTTCCACTCCTCCTTTGCTGCAGTAATCATTGAACATGATTGTGTCCTCTTGCTCCTCCCTTGTTTACATTTTCATTTGCTTTTTCTGGCTGATAGAAGTCTCATGATTCTTTAGCAAGACTGCTTACCTCCAGGAGCAGAAACAGTGGCTGCAGCTCAAACAGCAGGAGTAGAGACATTTCTGGCCTTTTTAAGCTTGGGGATTTGCCCTAACATTGATTTTCCTATGTGCAGAGTTTTGCTTAGAGAATATTAGTTGATGTAAATATGCCAGTGATTGACTATTGCAGAAAATTCCTGGTCATGCCTAGTAAAGAGGTAAGTGGCTTTGTTGTGGTTCAAGAGCTGGAAATACAAACCACATGTATTTCTCTATGGATTTTGTAGGAGTTACACAGGGAGAGCTTGTAAGGAATGAAGGCCTGTCTTTGTTAGAGAGAGAGAAAGGAAAAGACAAGCACACATAAAATAATTTAACTTCAAAAGAATGCAGCTCAGGACTCGTCCATGTTTGCCTGAAGGTAAAAATACTTATTTATGAAGTTGATAAAAGATATCCAGATCTTCTATAATGTTTCTTGCTGCAACATGAACAAGGGTACAGTTTGAAAAAATCTGTGTATTTGCAATCATCTTCTTTTTATTCAGGTGGACTGGATCAGAACAGCTCTTGCTGAATTTGTGGTGTATGAGTTTACCTAGCTGGCTTTCATTTGTTATGTTTTCCCAAGTGATGAATGGACAGCGGATAGCTGTGGGGACAAGTCAAAAGGCTTAGAGACTGACATATTTTTAATTCACAAGCCTGCCTTTGGATATTTGGATTTCAAGAAGAGGAGTGCCAGGAAAACACAGGCTTAGAAGGATGTCACTAAATTTGGTACGTGTTAGTATTTCAGGTCATAATTTTTAAGTAAGATACTCTTTGTGTATCAGGTAGAGGAGTGTAAATACACACATAACCTTTGCTCTGAGATTTTCAGCTAGGAGAATCAGTTAGTGTGTGTGTGTAATTCAGATTCAGCATGGGAATGTTGTTGGGCTTCAGCCTGGGCAGTTCAGAGAGTTGGAACAGCTCCTGGGAAGGGAGGTCAGGTTGAAAAAAGTGGGCCCCTTTGCTTTAGTTAATTAAATTCCAGCATTACTTAGGTCACCTCTGTTGCAATCTTGTTTTTTGACAGCTATGTTACTGTGTATTTTAAAGCATTGCTTCCTTGGAAAAAATGATAGCAGGGATTGAGTCATGCATGGAGATCAGATATTGAATTTATAAGGCCTCTGCAGTGCTAATCATTACTTAGCAAGGTGTAAAGAATGAAATTTTGCACTGCTATTATGTTTTCTCATTTTCTTTTGTCAAAACCGTTCCCTGCCTATATGCATAGCTTTACTTTTTCAATTAAGTTGGTTATCACCTTTTTTGGCAAACACATGGTTGAAGACCAGGGTAAAGTGAAATCCAAAAGTCTTAGTGCAGATGTATTCTGAAATTACATTTAAGAAAAAGGTAGAATATGAAATAAAGATGTTATATAATAGAAGAATGACTAGAAACCCTTGTATTTTTTAAGTTTGTAGTATTTGAATAGTTCATTTGTCCTAGTTTTATGAACAAACAAACCACATATGTATATAGCTTTTATATATTTATGGTTGTATATATCTATAGTTTTTATATATATAGTTTATAGTTTAATAAGACCAAGTTCAAGGTGCTGCATCTGAGTTGGGACATCCCCCAATATCAATACAAATAAGGTGATGAACAGATCAAGAACAGCCTGCTGAGAAGGACTTGGGAGTGCTGGTGGTTGCGAGGCTGGACACAACTCAGCAACATGCTCTTGCAGCCCAGAAAAGCCACGTGTCCTGGGCTGTATGAAAAGCAGTGTTGACAGCAGCATGAGGGAGGTGACCCCCTCCAGTCTGGCGAGAACCACATGCAGTGCTGCATACACCTATGGGGTCCCCACCACAGGAAGCAAGACCAAGCGGAGGCCACCAAGTTGGTTGGAAGGATGAATGGTTTTCCTTATCTCCTGTGAGGAAAGGCTGAGACAACTGGGTTTGTTCAGTCTGGAAATGAGAAAGGAAAAAAGGGGTGACCTAACTGTAGCCTTCCAGCACCTGAAGGGAGCCCACAAGAAAAATGGATGGAGATTATTTACAAGAGCATGTAGTGACAGGACAGTTTTTAAAATGAAAGAGGAGAGTATTAGATGAGATATAAAGAATAAATAGAGGGTGGAGAGACACTGGAACAGGCAGCACAGAAAAGCTGTGGATGCCCCATCTCTGGAAGTGCTCAAGGCCAGGTTGGATGGGGCTTTGAGCAACCTAGTCTAGTGAAAGGTGTCCCTGCCCATGGCAGGGGGGTTTGAATTAGATGATGTTTAGTCATCCCTTGCAACCCAAACTGTTTTATGATATCTTCTATGATGACAGTTAAATTTAAAAACTCCAAATTAATCTAAGAATGTTTTCCTTCAGCTGTGCAAATTAGAAAATAATTTTGATATATGCAATACACATTTTATTTTCACAATTAGAACCTGCAAGTTTAAATATTCAGACTCCTCAGGAACAGCTGGATTTTTGTTTAGCTATGAGTTTCATTCTTTCTTATCTGTTTATAATGCACAATGGTATTTTTTTTGCTCCTAAAAAGGCAGCTGTCTATTAGAGAAAATTGTCTAGTTGCAAATAAATTATTTTGACTCACAATCATACTTGTTTTCTTGTGAGGTCTAATAATATTGTATTAATAGTTAAATTTAGAGCCAAAAATCAGCAGGTCCCAAACTCTTATGTTTCGCATTTCATTTGTAGACACATAATATGGCTCCTCAAGTTCTAGCGTAAATATTAAAATTCATGTCTGTCAGGCTCACCATCGTACATATGATCAATGAGACTTCTGCTTGGGAAGCCATTATTTCAAGAAATAATGGCTTCCCAATAATAATAAATGCTTTAGGGATTGTGAGAAACGACTGCTCACTTTAAAATTTTAAAGGTTTATTAAACCTCAACAACACAAGAAAGGACTGAATAAGGAAAAAGGGACAGCACTGGAAGCGTGGCTGACTGCCAGGGGCTCATCCATAAAATGGCTGCTCTGCCTTTTATACCCCTGGTGTTGCATCAGGCAACCCTGGCCCCTCCCGAAGTCTGCCAGTCAACTGTTCTTTGCTGTCCATTGGTGGAAACCTTCTTGCAACTTCCTTGGAGGTGAGGTGTTCCCCATTCCCAACTGCCCCATGCAAGGGACATATGTGCAAGGGACATATGTGCAAGGGACACATGTGCACGGTCTCCGTCCACATGTCCCTTACAACCCTGACAACCAAGGCTGTCCAGTGGCAGTAATACAGTGGGGGGGAAAGGGGACTATGGGGAGAATAGAAGGTGTTCAAACAACAAACTACACTAACATAACCATACATCAACAAAACTTCTCTTAACATACACACAACATTCATCCTTTAGTTGTGAGAGCCAATCGTCATACTACCCATCTATAACAGGATTTTTGAAACTTGATAGTGAACCAGACTTTCAGCAGTGATGTTCTTTTTCCTAAAATGGTACCCAGCATCAATGTGGGATGACCCAGCCCTGGGACTAGCTCAGGCTTTGTGCTGCTGACAGAGTGCAAAATTTACTTGAAAACAGTTTCTGATTGTGAAATTCAGTTTTTTGAGTTGTTATTTTGTGAGCCCAGAAAAATCTACCTGAAACAACCTCTGAGGAAGTGAAGCCTCTGTCTTGAGCAAAAGCCACCAGGGAAAAGAGAACCTGGCTTGGGTGCTCCAGTTGTCTAAAGAAACCCTGTCAACCTCTGGCGCTGTTTCTAGACACAGAACTGGGTCTTAAGGAGAGAATTACAATCCTGGGCACAGATAGATATGGTATACAATAAAATTTTGGTTACCCAGGAGAGATAGCTTTCAAGTAATTTTATTTCTCAAAGTTATTTATTTATTAAAGTTATTATTATTTATTAAAGTTGTTTATTTTTAAAAGCTTTTAAACTTACTTAAAATCTATGTGAGAATCCTGAAGTAGTTTAAGGCTAAGGCTAAATTAAGGATATTAACAGATAAATGCAGTACTTAATTTTCTGTTTGTGGGTTTTGCTTTTTTTATTTTTTGTTTGTTTGGGGTTTTTTAATTTTTTTGTTTGTTTGGGTTTTTTTTTTCCCCTAAGTGAAATTTTAAATAAGCTGTACTTGGGTCTCTTCTTCAGAGTAGAAGCTGTACAATTTACAGCTGGAAGACCCCCAAATATTTGGGGTTGCCTAGCATTCCTAGCAAGATGCAGAATAAATTTGATAATTTTGTATTAGTGGAAGAAGTACTGGACAGGGTTATCTCTGAATCTTATAGAGTGCACTTGTGCAAGACCCTTGGGTCAGTAGTCCGCTGTCAGTGTGTTTGTCCTTTTGTCTGTACTTCTGCCGCTATGCTTGTATGGTAATGTATGATGGTACTGGAAAGGCTAAGAGAGGGAGATACACAAAGGTTTTCTGTTGCTTCCATGGCTGTACTTGAGAATTTGACAGTTTTTTTGTACTTACCATTTCTGCAAGGAGAACCAAATCTGCATGCTGGAATGTTTGATCTTGTGTGAGGTATTGTATTTGGTCTGGCTGAGTTGGAGTTAATTGTCCTCTGGGAGCCCTCACAGTGCTGTGCTTTGCATTGGTAGCTGGAAAAGTGTTGATAATATACCAGTGTTTTGTCTGTTGCTGAGCAGCACTGGCACACCATCAGCACTGTGTCTTTAACAATTCTCTCATACCATCCTCCCATCAAGTGGGCTGGGAGTGGGTAATACCCTGGAAGGGGACCCAACTAGGTAAAAACAGCTGACGCAAGTTAACCAAAGGGAAATTCCATACCATATGATGTCAGCTCAGATATAAAAGCTATGGCAAGGAAGAGGAATGGGGGCATTTGTTATTTTACAATGTCTGCCTTTTGGAGCAACCGCTCTGTGTGGAAGTCCTGCTTTCTGGGAAGTGGCTGAACATTACTCTCTGCTGGAAGGCAGAGATCACTTTTCACCCCTTTGCTTATGCACGCAAACATTCGGTTTTTTCTTGCTTTAATAAACTGCCTTATCTCAACCTTTTCCACCTTATTTTTCTTTTTGGTTCCCTGGGAAGTTGATAAAGTGGCTTGGTGTGTACCTGGCATGAGAGCCAATGTCAACCCACTACAGTATTTAGTCTGACTAGCATTTTTAAGGCATAGAGCCTAGTTTTGAGTAACAGAACAGTCAGACAAGAAGACTTTATAATTTAAACTATTACATTATTATGTACTGGTTCTGTATTTGCTTCACTGCATTCCAGTTCAGACCTGTTTTCAAGTCTTTTTTGTCAGGATATACAAACAAGGCAGGGATTTTTATTGTTTTCTAGTTTTTTAACTCAAAACTAAGCATACAGTAAAAAAAACCCACCAAATAGTTACTCATAGTTCTGGTTTTTTTTTTTTTTTTTGCTTGTCTGTTTTTTTTTTTTTTTTTTTTAATCCTGCAGTTTATTGTGGTAACTGCATCAAAATACTTCACAGGAAACACCAAGTATGCTTCATAGTCCTAGAAGGTTGTGGGAGCTTATGAGAAATCACAGCATGAAAGAGCCTGAGAAACTGTCCGTTGGCTGTATTTTTGATACATCTTCTTTCAAAAATATTGTTTTTAAGTATTGTATACAGATATTCAGCCTCATGCATAGCAGCCCTTTTCAACAAGGAATTTACACATCAAACTTGATCCACAGAGAAATTTTACAGCAAGAGGAGTTGTTTTCCTTTTTGCTCAGTTTGATAACTTTTTCTAAAAAGGAGTATTTTGGTGTTTTGCATGTGCTGTTTTTAAAATCAACATCAGACAAATAATAGTTCCTAGTCCCTAGAAAGTAAAAGATTGTCCTTTACTTTAGCTGAAGTCTATTGAAACTATTGTATAACCTTTAGTATGTAAGTATTTTAACTGATGGAACCTTGTCAGTGGTTCGTCCCTGAAACTTTTTCCAACCAGACCACTCTTCTTGCCATTATAAAGACAAATGAAGTAATTATCATTGTGAGTACAATTTCTGCATAATGCTTTTTGTAAATGGGAATTGCCTAGAAAAGTTTCCTAGTTTGGAAGTTCATGATCATGATGCCATTTTACATATATTTTGAAAATGTGTGGTAGAGTTGATGTTGAAATGCATAGGGCTCTCCATGGGGCTTTTGATTCTGGAACTACAACAGATGTAGTTGATGGTAACCTTTGAGAAAAGTCTGCCTGTTCCTAAATTGTAATGGTTTAATTTTCTTAATCTCAAACCATTCTCAGACTATGAGAACGAAAAGTTTTTCAGAAATATCTGCTTAATATAAATATTCTAGTAAATCAACGTTAAGTCATTTTTAAGTGGAACTACTCACTTTACTTTCTCGGCTTTACAGACACTAGACATATTTATTTCTAAAACTTTCCTTGAGAAATAGAACTGTGCTTGTTTTCAGCACTGGATAAAAATTCAGTAGCCATATTTTAACCTGATGTTGGTCTAACCTGTGTGATGTGTTAGGTGTGATATGTTAGATGGGAGTAAGGCAAATATAGTTACTTCTGTGGAGGCTGCCACTTAAGTTCACTTAAGTTCATTTTTGAAACAAAAACATGACATGCGTACCAGATCCTCCATATAGGATGGATAGAAATGTCATACTTGTAACATTTACTTGTGCCTTTTTTTGTGAAGAGGCTTTATGTATATTCCAAGGACTGCAGCTCTGATTAAAAACTTGTCTTTTCCTTGCATCACCAAGAAAAGGAGAGAATTATTCTTTGTAGTATAGTCAGACCATCAAGTAAAAATGGACTAAGTAATAATTACATTATATATATATATATATTAAAGGCAAGTATTGCTGGATGGTTTCTACCATTCTTGCTCTGAATGGAATGCATAGTAGATACTCTCATATTTCTAGTACTGTAATGGGGGATTCTTTAAATTAGTATGAAGAGTTTGTGGTGCCATAAACATGCACTCAAAACAGAATAAAAAGAGAGGATTTTATTTGATCTTGAGCTACAAATGGTATATTGAATTTCCATCAAGAAATTTGATCTTGAGCTACAAATGGTATATTGTATTTCCATCAAGAAAAGTCTTGTGAAATTAAAGAAGATAATGTCATTGGTCATTGGTGTTTGCTGTAGCTATAGAGTTGATTTAGTTTTGCAGAAACAATACTGTTAGTGTTAACAATACTTGTGGCATGACACTAGTCAAAGCCCTTATATGATGCCTTGTCCTTATCTCTCCTTTTCCTTTTTACTTGTACCTCCACAGTATTGCACACCCAAGGACCCATTGATGGCAGTCTGTATGCAAAAGTGAGAAAGAAGAGCTCTTCAGACAGCAGCATCCCTGGTGTTGCTCAGGGTGTTCATGTTACAGGCAGTCCTGATCACAGTGATCATACCCTGTCTGTCAGTAGTGATTCTGGACGCTCCACAGCTTCCATCAGAACAGACAAGACTGAGGAATGCCTTGTCCCAGGAGTTAAATGGGGTCTGAGCCCACAAGAGAAGGCAGAACTGGACCTGCTACTTAGTGGCTTTGGTCTAGAGAATTCTGTCAGCACTGCCAAGGATATGACTGATGCTCAAAACAAGTACAGTGCTACTGACCACATAGTGCCAGCTCACATTCACATGAATGAAGTCACCAAAATGAAGGACAGGGAGACTGATATTCTGGATGATGAAATGCCTAATCATGACCTTCACAGTGTGGACAGCATTGGGACGTTGTCTTCCTCAGAAGGGCAGCATTCCACCCACCTAGGGAACTTCAGTTCCCACAAGAGCAGTCAAAACTCACTTCTTTCAGATGGCTTTGGAAGTAATGCTGGGGAAGAGCATCACAATGCTTTTGCTGCAGACCTGGGAATTGGTGTGGATTCTGTATTTGAGAGGTCATTTGGAAGCACTGAGCCAAAGTCAACTGAGCAATTGCAACAGAATCCTTCTATCTCACCCCATCCACAAGCCTATGGCCCAAGTAACTACTCTACTCAGACCTGGGTACACCAGCAGCAGATGGTCACTGCTCACCAATATGGTTTTGCCCCAGAGAATGAAATTAGGGTTGGCATTCATAACACTGTGGAGAACTTGGGCAGTGTCCAGAGCCAGTCCCAAGTCCCAGATGCTCCAACACATAGCTCTAGCAGCAGAGATGCTGTGCAGAGAGGGCTAGGAAGCATGCTTGGTGCTGCAGAAGCTGAAGAACATGAAAGTGCTGACAGTTTTAAGTCAAGGTCAATGCCTCAGAGGAACACAAATGGCCTGGATGTAGGACAAAATGCTGGGGACTTGCTAGCTTCTCCAACTTTGGATATTGATCAGTCCATTGAACAATTGAACAGGCTGATCTTGGAGTTAGACCCTACATTTGAGCCTATCCCAACCTACATTAACACTCTCACCAGTGACAGAAATCAAGTAAATTGCTTCAGCAGCCTTGATGCACACCTGGAAGAGCTTAACAGTAGTTCTGGCTTCCATGACAAATTTGAGGTCCGAAACAGGAATGCCTCCGGACATGGTAAGCTGTAATACTTTCTGAAAATAATTTTTTATCTAGCACCTGTGTGTTCATTAGATGGTACAGCAGGACCCTCAGGTCATTGCTTACAACTTTGATGATGATTATCAAGGGATTATTTCTGATGTCCTCTTTACATAGTCATCCAAGATATGGAATCAATTGATGTAAGTGAGTTTTGCAGCTACTTGCCTTTTTGCTTGAAAAAAGTACTGTTCAGCAAGTTCAGCAAGTTCTTACCTGTTATAGATAATCTCTTGAGATTATTTTGCTGTTGTGAATTTAATTTAAAAGGGAGCAGAATTTGTACATTGAGACATTTGTAGAAGGCATTTTTGGTGTAGGTTTTTCATTATTACAATTGCCATTTAAGTTAGGAGAAAAAGTTCCAACCACTTTATCTTCAAATACAATGTAATCATGCTGGCATTAAATTTCTATGCAATGTTTTCACAAATAATATAATATTTGCCAGTAAAGTATTTTAAGATATGCTCTTTTGGAAAGTTTTCTTTTTAAAAATGTACAAGTCACAGTACTTTTTGTTATCTCTGACTCTGAAATGATTACAGCTGGTGGAATTAAATACACAACACTTGCTGACTGTGTTGCCTAAGTAATGCTACTAGAACTAGCAGCTTTGTAAAAGGATGAGTAGTCTGCCTCTGGCTAAGTCCACTAAACCTTTTATTAATGGTCAATCTAAAATTTGTGACAAATAAGCTCTTGCCTGTCCTACTGTTATGTTTGAAAATCTTATGTGGTCTAATTTCTCTGGCAAAACATATGCCCTTGCCTCCCTTTCTCCCCTTCCATCTTCCTCTTCCTCTTCTTGTCTCCAGTCATGGTGCAATGAAAGACTTGCTCAAATCCAGTCCTTAGGATTTGATTGAGTGTTAGGAAGCATGACAAAAGATCTGCCCATGGCCTCACCGGACACAAATGAGTTGCTCCAGCTCAAGCCCTGTAGGATATGCTAAACCATGAATGTGCTTAACTAGCATGTGGTGTCTGTTCAGGGGCAGACCTATATGATCAAGGTTGGTGATTTATATAGAATATTAATCCCGATGTTTCCGGGTGTGGTGTGCCTGGCTTTGTCTAGCCCTCGCTGCTAGACCAAAGGCAGCAGCTGTGGCATTTTACCCCAGAGATACCTTTGGCCGGCTGGATGCTGCAGCTAGGCACTCGGAACAAATCCAGGCAAAGTAGGAACTCAGTTTACCTCTGGTGGAAGAGGTTCAGGCGACGGTGAAGAGAAAAGAGAAGGTTCTATCGTAGAGTCTTAATCCAGAGTTTTATTTCAGCATGGTAGACCTCTGAATGCGGTAACAGCTCGCAATAGAATGCCAGGCCACATGGTCTCATGTCCTTTTAAGCCCTGGGGACAGGGGGAGGGGAAGGGACAGGTGAGGGCCAACCAGGTGTGAGGAGGGGAAGGCTCAAGGGATATAGACGCTTGGACAGGCCAATGAGCCCAGACCTGAGGGACATTTTTGAACTTCTGCCAACCACACGACACCCTTGCTGGAATGTTAAGATTGATTGACAAGCTCTTAGCAGGAGGGCAAAAGGGGGAGGGGGAAGGTTGGCACACCTGGGGGAGTTGGGATAGGTGAAACAGGAAATCACACTGCAACATCTCCCCCTAGTTTTGTTAAAAAGAAGAGGACTGGGTTTGTGGTGCAGAATGCTTGCCAAACCATGGTTGGTAAATCGGTTCCTCCTCTACAGGAAGTTCAGTGCTTTCCACTGAAGGTTCCATGTCATTCATTGGAGCACTAAGGGCTTCCGAATGGTAAACTTCAGGAGGGGGAGATGAGCTTGAAACTAACTTGAGAACCATGCGTTTGATTAGTCTGAAAACAATACTAACAACTACAACAATAACTAAAATAAACAATACTAAAATTGCAGTTTTCAGAATAGATCCCAACCAGCCTGAGAGTCTCCAGCCTTTGAACAGTCCACTCAGCCAGTCGTCAGTTTCTCTCTTGATGTCGCTCACCATGGTTTTTATCTTGTCGATCGTGGCATGGATGTTCTCTGCCTTTGATGACAAATTGAGGCAGCAGAGACCTTCAAATTCTTCACAGCGATGGTTGTGCAGAAGGAGCAGATAGTCTATGGCTGCCCTATTCTGAATGGTGGCTTGGCTGGTAATTTCCTCATCTGATAAGAGGTCACTCAGGGCAGTAGAAGTAAGGTTTGCCTGTTTTGCAACCCAACATTCCAATCGGCCTAATTCTCCCATGCTTTTTGCTGCCGAGATCCACAGAAGAAGGACTGTAATTGGGGTGGCTTTAGGTCTAGACCAGTGAACAATTTCCGAATTACAGTCAGGGTCTAATTGCCTTAGGTCTCTTTTTTGGATAGCCAATGTATGTGTGTTGTTTTTTGTTTGCCATTGAATTAGGTTTGTTCAATTTGAGGTTAACAGGCTCAGCTTGCCAAAGGTACATGGACCTCTGAGCAGACGAGGAGGGAGACCTGCCCATGCTCTGTCTCCACATATTAAAAACATACCTTTTGGGAGTTCACGAGGCTTATAATCACCACCTGATGAGTGCATGACTAGGACTGAATTTTCACACCAGTTTTTGTCTGTATAGTGTGGGTTGCTAGGGTCAGGATAGGTGTTTCATTTAGCTTCCTGATATGGTAACCTGGAATTGAATTCAAACTGAATGCAAAAGGTTGCATTCATGGAGCCTAAGAGATGGAACTCTTGTGGCTCCCTTTTTGGCACTGGTAACTTTCTCGCCCACTCCTGCCAAAACAGTAAAGGATTGTCAGCAGGATAGCGGCCAGGAGAAGGTGCGAGTAAGTTAACTTCATTTAAAGGATTCCACATTTCATTTGGGAACTCTGAGGATTTAAAGGGAACTCCCACCAGGCAAGTTGAGAGGGGGTCAGAGGCCGTCGCTGTGGAGAGACAAATGTGATCTTGTCCAAGGGCTCTGGCCAAGGTAGTCCATACGTTCGCTTTGGGCTGAGGGACTTATCCAGGAGATCGCTGGAGAAATGATCGCAAGTAGGATGAAGAGCAGGCTCGGTCTCATGGTGTCTCGAGACTGCACACAAACAGTGGGATCTAAACCGGTAAAAGGAAACTTAAGACAAACATATATTACAAACTATTCCAGATAGGAGGCTTAAATGGAATTTCCTTCAGAGAATGCGTGCGGCGTTTCCTTCTCCAGGCAGAGTTAGCAACCTGGGGTGCTTCTGTCGATTTCTCTGAGACCTTGGGAACATAGGGCCTTACCCATTTGGAAGGAACCCAGATGGGGTGGACACACAGGCGTATCCACGTCCCCAAGTAACCAATTTGTAAGGTCCCACCGTCTTCCAAGTCTCAAGGTCCTTTACTAAAACCAGAGGCTTTTCTTTCATCATCATACGACTGCTCCCCCTAAAGTGGCGTAGGATGGGCGGGTTCAGGCTGTCAAAGGAACAATTCAGAAAATTGATTGTGAACAGTGCCCTGGACAACTGGATGTGGGGAGGTTCCACCTTCAGAACCTGTTGTTGCTGGTCCAGGACTCTTTTAATATCACAGTGAGTCCTTTCTACAATGGCTTGACCTGTAGGGGAGTAGGGGATGCCAGTTTTGTGCTCTACTCCCCATTGCTACAGGAAGCTCCCAAATTCCTTGGATTTGTAGGCAGGCCCATTATCAGTTTTCAACTCCTTGGGGATGCCCATGAAAGAAAAAGTCTGTAAGAGGTGCTTAATGGCATCATTAGATGACTCTCCTGTGTGGGCAGAGGCATAGACCTCTCCAGAAAAGGTATCTACACTAACGTGAACATATTTCTGCCGTCCAAATGACTGTATGTGTGTTACATCTGTTTGCCACAGTTCACAACTGTTCAACCCCCTAGGGTTTGCTCCCGTACTCACTGTAGGGAGTGCATGTTGTTGGCAATTTGGGCATGTGTCCACAATTGCTTTGGCCTGTTCTCGAGTGATGTGAAACTGACGAACCAGGCCAGGTGCATTTTGGTGGAAAAGCTGGTGGCTGATTTTTGCCTGTTCAAAAACATTTGGGAGAGTGGCCATCACTGCAGGTGCAGCAAGAGCATCTGCCCTTCTGTTGCCTTCAGCGATAAACCCTGGCAAGTCGGTGTGTGACCTGATGTGCATCACATAAAATGGTTGCTCCCGGCGAGTGACTAACTTTACAAGTTTTGAGAGCAATTTGAAAAGTGCGATGTTAGACACTTCTTGCAGTATTGCTTGATCTGCCCTGGATACTACTCCTGCCACATATGCAGAATCCGTAATCAGATTGAATGGTTCTGAGAACCTTTCAAAAACCCTAACAACTGCAGCCAATTCAGCAACCTGAGGTGAACCTTCCACCTCAGCAATGTCTGTCTCCCACTGCTGGGTTTGAGGATCCTTCCAAGTCATAACAGACTTCCCGGACGCATCTGTAAAGACAGTCAGAGCCTTTTTTAAAGGTCTCCTACTCTGAGCACTTCTTAATTTCAGAATAAATTGAACATCTTGTTCTAACATTTTGTGGGCAGGCTGGTGGACAGAAATTTGTCGTGAGTAGGAATCCAGAGCAAACTGCAACACTTCATTTTCTCAAAACCAATGTTCCAATATTTGCATAGGATTTTGACCCGATTTCAACTCAATTGGAATGTGAATGCACTTAAAGTCACATCCTGCTAACTCCCTGATCCGGGTCCTTGCTTTCCAGATCAGTTCTGCTACCAGCTCCTGAGGCTTTGTCATTGTCTTGGACCTTTTGTGACTGAGGAAAACCCATTCTATGATCAAGAGAGGGTCCCTCTTGTCCTGGCCCTTTTTAGGTGTGCCCTTTGCCTTAGGTGTTTATTTTTCCTCCCACTGGAAAATGATTCCATGGAGGTGTGGCAACTTACCTAAGATGATAAATTTGAATGGCAGGTCAGGCCGACATCGATTGGCCTGTTTTGTGGACATTGCAATCTGAACCTTTTCTAGAGCCTTCCGTGCCTCTGGGGTAATAGACCTAGGAGCACTAGTCCTCTCCCCCTTTCAATAAATTGAAAAGAGGGGCACAAGGTCTTCATTAGTCAGACGGAGCCATGGCCTTACCCAATTCAAAGACCCACACAACCTGTGGACATCCGCAAGGGTCTTGATCCTTGGATTGATTTCTAGTTTTTGAGGAACAATGGTCCTATTTCCAATTTCTAGGCCCAAATATTTCCAAGGTGGCATCTTTTGAATTTTCTTTTCCTGGAGCTCAAACCCTGCAGCAATCAATGCATCGATCGTTAGGTCAAGCGTATGTGTGAGTAAATCATCATTGGGGGCATACACAGGAATATCATCCATATAATGATAGATGATGGCTTTCTCTGCGGCTGCACACACTGGGGAAAGCAGGGAAGAGACATACCACTGGCAGATCGCTGGGGAAACCTTCAGGCCCTGAGGAAGAACTGTCCAATGGTACCTTTTCATAGGGGCTTCCATTGATGGTGGGGACCGAGAATGCGAAACACGGTGCATCGTCAGGGTGGAGGGGAATATTGAAAAAACAATCTTTTATATCAATAACAGCTAATTTCCAATCCTGGGGAAGCATTGTTGGGGATGGCATACCAGGTTGGGGAGAGCCCATATCTTCAATGACATTATTAATTTGTCGGAGGTCGTGGAGGAGCCGCCATCTCTTTTTGTTAGCTTTCTGAATGACAAACACTGGAGAGTTCCACGGGGACGTGGTCTCCACAATGTGACCCTTTTTCAGTTGCTCTTTCACTAGCTCTTCGAGCGCCTTTATTTTTTGTTTACCGAGCGGCCACTGTTTCACCTCAACTGGTTTTTCTGTTTTCCACTTCAATTTTTGGGAGGGGTGCTGTTATTCAATGACCACTGTGCAAAAATGCTGTGGAGAGTCTGGAATATCAGTTGTGACACCCCACTGGGCCATTAAATCTCTCCCTAACAAAGGTTCCGAATAATCTAACACAAACGGACGGATATTTGCTAATTGTCCATCTGGTCCCTCTATTTGGATGATGCTTTTGGATTGTCTCGCCAATTGCAGGCCTCCTACACCTCAAACGTGACCAGCAACGTTTTGCAAAGGCCAATGTGCTGGCCAGCCTTGTACTGGGATCACTGTGCAGTCTGCACCCGTCTCTACAAACATCTCAATGCGTTTTGACTCCCCACCCCCACTGACATTACACCATAATTTGGGTTTGTCTCTCCCAATAACTTGGACCCGGGTGATTGTGGGCCCTTGTTTTTCTGTGTCTTCAGGCAAAAACGGCACAGGGATAGCTTGTGCAACAATTTGTCTTTTGGGAAGAAACAGGGGTGGGTGGAAACAGTGCAGCTTGAGAACGAATTGCTCAGGATCTGATGTTGTCATTCCTGGAGCAATTTCAATCTCATGTGGTGTGTGTTTGGTGTCCCCAGTGATGATGTACTTACAACAAATTTGGTGCCATGTACCCTTCTGTTCTGGATTGACAGAGACAAAATGCCAGTCAGTGTCTTTCAGGTGGAATGCTTCTGTCAGCTGCAACCTGTGAGGCTCATTGACATTGAAGACGTGGTTAACATAGGTTCCCGTAAATCATAACAAAGGTTATTCTGTTGCACTTTCAACAGTGGACTAGCAGATGTGGTCTTTGAAGCATCTGCTTCACTTACAGAAATAGTAACATTACTGCGCGCTTGGTTTGTTTTGTTTCCCTTATTCCCTTGGCCTGCTTTTTGTGTCTGCATGCCTGGCAGGCCGGTGCTCCCCTTTCAGTTTTTTTGTTGTTGTTGACCCCCTGGGAGTGCTTGTAATTTTCCTCCGGTGCCATTTCTAAATTCATCAAATTGCTTTTTCAGGGGGCACTGGCTACTCCAATGCCCAAGGTTATTGCAAAGCAGGCATGGCTTTGTGGGGTCAACCATTGGTGGTCATCGCTGCTGCCCAGGGTACTGCTGTGCTGAGGGAATGAGCGCAGGGCTGGCAACGGCGACACGCTGTGGTGGTCTTGGCAGCAGCCTTGGTCTGGTGTCTTCAGCAACACTCATCAGAGGCAGTTTCCCGTTACAGACTAGAATCATATCTTTTAGTGTAGTGGGAGGTTCGAGAGGAAGGCTCAAAATTGCCGCTCGACACTGTTCATTTGCATTTGTAAATGCCATTTCCTCTAAAACCTCTTCCCTTGCATTGTCTTTTTTAACTTGTATTTCAATGGCTCTAGTTAACCCTTCTACAAATTTCAGAAAAGGCTCTGATGGTGGCTGCTTAATCTTACTGTAGGGCTCAAAAGACCCCTCAGGTTGGAGGGAAAAGAATGCTTTTTCAGCAGCTTCCCTTACCTTCTCGAGTGCTACTACAGGAATCACAGTAGCTTGGATTGAGGGTGAAGACCACTGGCCTTCGCCAAAGAGATGCTCAATGGTAATTGGCATGCCATTAGCATCTTTTGCTGTGTTTGGATCAGCATGCAAGCCTGGGGGAGCCTCCTTTAACAGTTGTTTCCATGATAATTCCCATAATTTGAATTCTGTAGAGGTCATGAGGCATGAGAAAAGCTGTTTCAAATCATGTGGGACTACTATAATCCTACTCAATTCAGAATTTAAAAGGCCATGGAAATATGGACTGTGTGGGCCATACTCCTTCTGAGATTTACAGATCTCTTTAATCAATTGTCGTCCAAAGGAGCTCCAATTAGCAGTTGGGGCTGCTCGTCCTTGTGCTGCAGGCTGATACAAAACAGGAGCAAATGACAAAATGGGACCCTGTATTGGGTCTGCAGCTTCCTGTCCTGTATGCCTTGCATTGGAAGCACTGAAATAACAAATACAGGTTTGGGGACATGCAGTGGGTGTGCCCCCCCACCGTGGGAACCCGGCGACAGGGCAGGGACGCAATGGGAACAGGAGGCGGGAACACCTGGTGACGTCACATCGGCAGACGCCCCCTGGGAGGAGTAGAGGGGTGGAGCTGAGGGTACAGCAGGTAAGGGAGGTGGGGGGAAGGTATCACGAGGAACAGGAGGAGAGGGGGTTGGGGAAGGAGTTTTGGGATACCTAGGGAAATCTTGGGAAGAAGACGACCAGGTTTGGGATGGTGCCACGTGGCATCCTCCATCTTGTGTACCCCCTAGGGACTGGGGGCCATTTTGGGGATCACTGCTCTCTGAAAAACTAACATGTGCTCTGGGTTTCAGAGCGGGGGACACAGGGTTTTGGGACGTTTTCCACGAGACCTGGCCAGGGCCTTGTGGACAAGGGAACTCAGGCATTTTAACCTGCTCTGGGAGTCGACTTCCCAGCATATGAGCAGGATTTGCTCTCTTTAAAATACCAAGTTTTGGGGTAAGAGGTTTAGGGCTGGAAGGGAGAGAAACAAGGAGAGCAGAGGTACATGGCTTGATATTTGGCTTTTTCTCCAATTCCCTTTGCTTGAGTAAGGCTGTTTGAATTTGTAAGCTTCAGAACACAAATTTAGCTGAAGATGTATTCCCAGACTGTCCCAAGGTTATCAATTCATGCCCTACTTTATCCCAAAATTGAATATTGTGGACTTCCTCAGGAGAAGTTTGTGGGAAGTGTAGAAAAAGCCACCTTATAAACTGTTTCAATTTTCCTTTAGAGAACTTTACATTTGCACTAACTGAAGTTCCAATAATATGGTAATACACCCTTTTTTGTGCTGTGCTTTAACTTTGAGCCCATCTTAGATGTAAATGGCACAGAACACAGTCCCGCCGACCGAATGCAAAGCCAAAATCAGCTACCAATTTCTAAAAAGACCACGGTTAAAAGGCTATATCAGACGAAAGCTTTCACAATGCAGCTGTACTGCTTTTAAAACTGCCGCGGCAGCAGCAGCAGTGAATCAGGACCCACCCTGGCTGCGTGGAGAGACAGACTAAACCTCCCCCGGCCGTGAATGCAGCCACCCCTCGCCACATGGCAAGCCGAAACCGGGGCTGCCCCGCGCCATGTGTAGGGAGCACCTCTGCCCCCGCGCACCGAGAGAGAGCTGCCTGCACTGCCGGGCCGGGGGGAGGGGCAGGCAGAGCTGTCCCGCTCCTCCGACTGACGGCGCGAATTCTAAAAACAGCAAAAACACGCCACAGAGTTAAAGCTTTACACAGGGAACCGCCTTAGCTTGGCAGGGCTGCGCAGCCTAAATGCAAGAGCAAAAAAAGAACAAGTCTCACAGCAGAGACGGAATTTGAGCTTCTACACCCCCAAGGAGCAGAAATACTCACCGAAATCGAAGCTGTTGAAGTCCAGGTCAGGCAGGCTGGTCTCCTCACTTGAATAGGACCCCTTGGGCAGGAGGGGCTCCCCTATTCTCCCCTGGAAAATTCGCTCACCAGAAAGGAGCTGCACTTTCCAAAGGCGCTGACCGTTCATCGAGGCTTCTTGTGGGATCAGTCCCAAAGTCTCTCTTGAGAGCTATGCAACCACAGCTCTTCCAGTGGAATCTTAAGCTGCTGTAATGCTTTTCCAAGGTTCTGAGATTCCTTCTGGGGTGGCAGGTCCGTGCAGCCTCACGTTGGGCGCCAACATATAGAATATTAATCCCGATGTTTCCGGGTGTGGTGTGCCTGGCTTTGTCTAGCCCTCGCTGCTAGACCAAAGGCAGCAGCTGTGGCGTTTCACCCCAGAGATACCTTTGGCCGGCTGGATGCTGCAGCTAGGCACTTGGAACAAATCCAGGCAAAGTAGGAACTCAGTTTACCTCTGGTGGAAGAGGTTCAGGCGACGGTGAAGAGAAAAGAGAAGGTTCTATCGTAGAGTCTTAATCCAGAGTTTTATTTCAGCATGGTAGACCTCTGAATGCGGTAACAGCTCGCAATAGAACTCTGGGCCGCTTGGTCTTGTGTCCTTTTAAGCCCCAGGGTCAGGGGGAGGGGAAGGGACAGGTGAGGCACCAACCAGGTGGGAGGAGGGGAAGGCTCAAGGGATATAGACGCTTGGACAGGCCAATGAGCCCAGACCTGAGGGACATTTTTGAACTTCTGCCAACCACACGACGCCCCTGCTGGAATGTTAAGATTGATTGACAAGCTCTTAGCAGGAGGGCAAAAGGGGGAGGGGGAAGGTTGGCACACCTGGGGGAGTTGGGATAGGTGAAACACGAAATCACACTGCAACAGTGATTCTTGTAGGGAAGGTGAAATCACAGTTCTGTGCTTAGGAAGGTAACCGAGGACTGAAGAAGTCCAAAGATCCATGACTAATAAATGTGAGATACTTCACTTCTTATTTTTAACACGCAGTATGTATTTTGTGGCTTTCGTTTGTAATTCTCTTGAATCTTCCCAAATTATTAGCTGATGGACAAATTGAGATTTTTCCAGCAGGAGAGAATTCTTCTCTTTATATACAGTAAATATAGTGAGGGGAATAAAGAGATGATTTAGAATAAGTCACCTTTTACAGTTCAGAGTTTGGATATATGAAGCTTAAAAGAGATACTTGAAATTTTCTCAAAGATTCTGGTCATCTCAAAGTAGAAGTCACTGTAATTTTCCTTCCATTTTTAATGTCAGGTAAATAAAGACTAGTGAAAATAATTGTTCTTGGGGAATGATCTGGAAGAGGATTTGTTTTAAAGAATTAAGTTATGAAATCTCTGTATTTAAGGGAATCAAATATAAATGTATAGACCGTATTTAAAATTCTGGATATTTGAGGGAAGGTATCAGGGCACAGTAGAAGAGGGAAGACTTTAGTAGTCAGGAACATAAGAATAGCCTTTAATTAAACAAAATTAGAAAAATAATTTGTATAGCTTTAGAACAATAAAATTTTTTTAAGTTTGTCTTTAGGTCAAGTGCTAAAATATCCCATTTCTGACTTCTGCAAGTAACAATCAATTTATACTAGCAAGAGCTTGATTTTAAAAGTACTTAGGGTTCTAGAGGTAAAACAACACAAATATGTGGCATGCTGCCACCTCTGCTTGAGACTAGGAGGTCACCAGCACATACTGATGTTCTAAGTGCTGTAGAATTTATATATTTACATATCTGGACTTGCCCCACTGAAATATACAGAATCATACATTTATTCATGCATGGTGTGCACAAACCAGCATGGGGAAAAAGCTGTTTACCTGAATGAATACTAAGAATGAGGAACACTGGAATATTTTTTCCCTATATACACCACTGTTCTGAATCACTGGATTGAGAATTGGCTGCATATCAGGTCTCAGAGGGTTGTTGTCAGTGGCACAGTCTACAGATGCCTGTAGTTCAGGGGTCTAAATCCAGTCTTCTTTAACTTATTAATCAGTTGGATGAAGGGGTAGAGTGCCTCTTCAGCAAGATTGCTGACGCATAAAGCTGGGAGGAGAAGCCATACTCCAGAATGTGTTGAATGTGGTTTATCTTACTTTGAAGTAGACTCATAGAATTTTATAGAATTAGGATAAGTAGGGGAACATCCAAGGCACTTAATTTGCTGTTTAAACTAGTGCAGCACAGGAGCCGTAATTGATGGCACAAAGAAATGCTGGCTGCCATGGGGATGAAGAAGTAGCAATTAATAATGGATAATGAAAACAACAGTTGCTCACAATGGCTGATTTTACAGAGTCAGGTTTTAGAGGGAGCTCTATACTCTGTGACTTAAACAGTCCTTGACCTAACAAGTATATTAATAGAATGAATTGGTCTGTGATAAAGAGAGTTATCTCTTTATCCGGACTGAATGGTCTGAGTGAGGTTGATTGGATGAATGAGACATTCTGCTTGAATCTCTTCAATGGGAGGAGCGCCCAGTGCTGGAGGTGAATGAGATCAATGTGATGCATGGTGTGTGTGTGTGTCTAACTTGAGGGTTGCGTTACAGGAGGATGGTGGAATTATCTGGTTTCCTGCATGAGTGGTTTCCTGCAGAAAATACATACCTTAAAAGTGCGTGCATGTTTCCAGTGCCCTGCAAAGCTGGAAGAATGTGCCTAAGAATGAAATGTGTGAGAGCTGGGATGTACATTGTGGTGCATTCTTGCTTCTGTTTGCTCATATGATTCTGCACTGACTGACAGATAGGCAACTACCTCTCCTTTCATGCTTCTTCCTAGATGTTTTTTGTATCCTTAGCATAGGTCAACCTGGCACAAACTACTGACTGCCCATGCAGCAGAGTTCTGGGCTCTGTCTGAAATGATTTCTTGCATTATGTGCTTAGCATTTTTGGATCATTGAATTTCTTTTTGCTAGGACATATCTTTATGAACCATGCAGACCAATGGTTGATGACCTCTTCTCTCCTTCAGTGTCATGTGTGTTGCTTATCAGAGGAGAATCAGTGCACTATTTATTAAGATTTTTCCAATTTTTATCTTTTATGTGAGCTGAGTTATGCACAGATGTGTTTCTGATAGTGAATGAAGCTGCTGTTTACTAATAACACAGTGCTGCAGTAGTCCTTAATTTTAAATGACAGGAAGTTTGTAGTATGAAAAAATTTTGATGTGTATATAAGCTTTTCTTTCAGCCTTATATTCCCCATTTACTTCACTCTCTGTATATTCTTTTATGCCTAATAATTAACACATGACCTCAGTCTACTACTAAAGATATTAGTAAGACTTAATTTCTCAAATCAGCCATCTTTTACCACAAGGCTTATGCTTGTTCAGTAAAAAAGGAAAGTGAAATCAATGTTTTGATTCAACCTACAAAACTGTAAAAGCAGGAATTTGTTAATAAATGTAGAGGACAGAAATGTTTTTACCCATTTTCATTATAACCTACCATCATTGTCACCCATGTCTCATCTGTGTACCCCACCTTTTCACTGTTAAAATGTTACAATTTGCATCTTTAGAAAAGTATTACATGCAGGTGAGGAATTGTGTGATCAAGTGAAGGCAGAACACAGAAACACATGCATTCAATATTTAGGGCAGCCTGTTTCAATGACTGTGACCAAGATATGCATTTCTATCTAAATTTGCCAGCATGAGGAAGAGAGGTTCTATATTTGCCATAAGGTTGAAATGATATTGTTGCTATCAGGTAATTCTAATTCTTCTTCATGCATGAGTTATGGTGTTTGAAATTACCATCTCAAAACTTCCCTAGGTTACCTACTGTATGAATTACACAGATAAACAATTCTTACAGTCTTATAGTTCACTTGGAGTTTATCAGCTCAACACAGAATTGAGCATTAAACAAAGCCTCCCTCTCTCAAAAAAATAATGCAAAATGAATAAAACTGAGATGGCTTAGGGTCTGATTACATGTCTAGAATACCTTCACAGATCTTTCCTCTATCAAAAATAAACCTTTGGAGATGGCCCAAGATACAGTATTGTAAATCATACTACATTGTCTCTGCAGACAAAGGAGAGAAAAAAGAAATCCTTTTGTGCATACCTTATTAAATAATATTTTTAAAAAGTGTTGAACTGTTGCAGATGTTCCCATTTACTGTGCTATTCTGTGGGTAAGCACAGTCCCTCTGAAATAAATTGTGAAGTGAGAGAAAAACAAGGCTTGTCAATCTTCTCACCTGCCTTATTTGTATGTAAAATACACTACAAAACTTGTCATTTCTGTTGCACAGGAAAATTTTGGTGCCTGACTTGGGAGTTAATTTTAGAGTGCTTAAGAGTAAATTTAAGTTTTTAGGTAAATTAAAGGTAAAAATTGAAGTTTTAAGTTATAACTGAACTAGATTCAATTTTTAAACTAAATTAAATAACTTTTAAAGCTACTGTTAAAAATTGAATTTTAGTTACATTTAGCAGCACAATGATTTTTAATTTATGTCATGTACTTACACCACAAATTTTTAAGAGTCTTGTAATTTTCAGCATGTGGGCCTGAGTGTACCATCATTATGGTATGGGTTTGGAGATACCAGTCTGGTGTCTCTCTATGGGTTTGAGATACCAGTCTGGATTTTCCACTGGGCTTGCTTCCCATTCTTGGCATAATGTAAATGGTCTATGAAACTAAAGTGACAGATCTGCAAAGCTGCTGTGTCCTATGCTTGATGGTCTACTTGAATTTGGGGTAGAGTTTAGACCTTTTCATTTGCTTGTCAGACTAATTGGTTATAAGAAGTTTACACTCCTAGTCTACTAGCTGTTAAAAGTTGGGGTTAAAAAGAGTACTTTGCTTGTTAATAATTGCTAATTATTTGGTATTTTTTCAAGAATAAAGGAATTTTCTGACTTCAGCAGCACTTTGTGTTACATTCAATGCCTTAACCTTTCTAAAATGTATCATTGGCACAGCATAGTTGGCTTTTGTTCTAATTAATAGTTTTGAAACAGTGTTCCTAAAGATCTGGGAATCTGAAAGTTTGAGCATATCAAGATCCTTGTTTAGTACTTGCATCACTAATCCACCACGGTCATGGGTTCAATCTTCATACTTCATTTAAGATTTGGACTCGGTGATCCTGCTGGGTCTCTTTCAACTCAGAATATTCTGAGATTTTGTTTTTCAACTGGCTATATATTTGATTATCCTTTTTCCACCACAGCAATATTTAGTTCAAGTTTTGTCGTGCTGTCTTTGAAGATACTTTTTTCTTTCAGTATGTCATAATGATTCTAAAGCTGATTCTAATTTCTTAAAGTAGATTTGTTATGGTTTAAGCATAAAGCTGTTTTGAAACCTTGATCATTACATGCCTTCTTTTAAAATCTTAAACTTTGTAGAAGATAAATGGTGGCAAAGGAGGAGATCACTTTCATTTTGGATAGTGTTGTTGGTAACATTTTTAGTATGTGGGATAATCACTGAAGGCTCTTCTGTTAGAAGTTAACTTACAGACTTCTTTTTCCTTGTTGCGTTCTTAAGCCTCATGTTGCATTGTATCCCCTTGTTTCACAGTAATTGATAGGTCGTTTTAAACTGCTGTGTAGGCATCGACTTCTGGAATTTCTGCAATGCTAACACAGTTCTCCCCAGAGTGTTATTTCAGCCTTAATGACTTCTGCTGAGGTCTGTGAAAGGCACACTGGAAAACTAGTTTTGTGGAAATTTTCACTGTTCCTTTCACAACAGAGCCCTGCATTTTATTGCTCTGTGGGTAGAGCTTCTTACGTCATGCTAGCTTTCCACACCGGTTGGAGCTGTGGTAAGAAGCTCACTTGAAGTGCAAGCACTTGATCTTTTCCTCTCTGTGTGTAACATGCTTGTACACAAGCAATGAATTCCAGCTTGTCTGTCTGCAAAGTGTATTAAGTTGTATTGATTGGTTGGTTAAGCATATAGCCTAGTAAGTTTTCCTTTTGTTTCTTCAAAAAAGATATCATTTTTTTAAACCACTTAGAAGTTTATCAGATTTTCTTGAATGCATAGATGTTACCTGTTTCCTCTTGTGAAAGGATTAGAATTGAAATGAATTGCAGATTCCAAAAATCCTGCTAGACGATAAATGAAGTTAAGTAAGCAAGAAGCTGCCTGTGAAATAATATAGTTAACACTGCTTAAGCTATATCCAGAGAAAATGATCTTAACGGCTGCTCGAGTATTGATGATTGAAATTCAAGTGGTTAAAATCAGTTTTACAAGTTCAGACATTTATATTTCAATGCTATCACAAGGAATTATATTTGCAACCAGTTGGATAATTTGCTAATAAATGAGATACAGCACTCTTATTGACAAGCCACTGGAGACAAGATTTTAAACAGCGTTGTTTTCTTTCCAATAGTTAAAAATACCTCTCAATAGTAGTTGAGGAAAGCTAAGCTGTTAAAGAAACCAAACAATGATTAACCTTTAACCACTGGTTAACTGTAGCTTTTGCATGGTGATAACCATTTGATGAGGTAAGTGCCTGATGTTGTTCTGATGCCAATCTGTTGGAATGTTATTATTTGTTCATTGGGCAAAACAAAACTACTTTTGTAGGGAAAAATTACTTTTCACCTGGGAAAAGAGAGAAAGGACAGTATATGAAATGCTTTCAAAGAAATAAATATATGCTTCTGGGATATTTATGAAGCTCTGCCAAAACTTTAAGCTAAATGATAAGAAAGAAAATTAATTTTGTAACTTCTAGGAGGTCTTGGCAACTGACACCTTACACTGTTAAAGGTTCCTTTCAAATTAGTAAGTCTAAAATATTAAAATATAAGTCTAAATATTATGAAATAAAGTTTTGAAACTATTGAACTAAGTAGAAGTATTTTTTTCCTTGCTCCTTCACTTAATTTTAATCTCTTAGATGTATTTGCTTTAAGCTTTACTGAAATATATCAGCTCAACTTCTCCTCTCTGTTGTGCAGCATCTAATGGTAATTTGGTATGTAAAGCACTTTCAGTCTATTTAAGGAGAATATCCATTTTCCCAGAGAGACCTCTTTATAGCTTTCTGAGGACTACATTAACTTTGTAGAAATTGCTAGCTTCAAGATATAACAATAATCATCATCAATAATATTTGTACCAATATTATTGGATGATGAAATCCTCTCATTAGTATGACAAGCAAAACTTGTGTTAAATTTCAAAGGTCTTTTTTGACCCATCCAAAAGATATATATTCTTTATCATAAAGTAGTCTACAAGGCCATGTTAACTAAGACAAATATTCTGAAATAAATTGTCTATGCCTTTGTAACTTGGTTACAGATGGAGTGAAACTCTTATGTGCTGTTCCTGGCTCCTACTGCCTCCTGTGGAGAAGTGGTGGGACTGGGAGTATCTGGTCTCAGATCGTCTGAGATTCTGCAGTGACTCCCACTCATTTTTCTTGACAGAAATTACAAATAATAAAGGAAATCCAATGCAAATGTTGGTAAATGCTGGAATAGTATCAACTCAGTCTACATTCTTAAATGTCTCCAATTTCAGTAGAATTCACTGTGACTGTTTAGTATCATGTAAGAGGTTTAGAAGATATTTGTGATTTCATGTCCTTTTCTGGCTTTGAAAATCTTGAGTGATGCATCTAGTTTGCTTACAGGATCTTCAGCACATACTCTTTCCATAAATGAGAGACCACACATAAAAATTCAAGTTGGGAGAAAAAAGTTAAATATGGATGCTTAAAAAGCTTTTGCGTTTTCCAGGTTGCGGCAACCATAAAAACAGAATCTCAGTTGTGTTTTTTCCAAAATCTCAGTTTTTTTCAGAATCTCAGTTGAGTTTTTTTCACTAGGTTTATAAATATTGACTTGATAAAAGTAATAACTGGCTGTATTTGGACCCTGAGATTTAACTTACTGGTGGAATTTTCAGAAATTACTAACATGGTTTTATGTATTTATTTATTTGCTTCAATAGTAGCTATTATAACATTTGCTTGGATGCTAGCAGAGATGGATTTTTTGGAAGTATCTAATTCTGTAGTTTAACAAGAGATTTATTAATACTTTTAGGATAAGCCCCTACTTCCCAGCAAGTTACTCAGGTTGATAAATACATATGTCAATGCAGAATCAGTTAAATATCATGGATTTTAGTCTAAAATCCCTGTCTCTGTTTCAAGCTTGAATAAAAACTGTTTCACTATACAGAAATGTATTTGTGCATTAATGCTTTATAATTGTGTAGTGTAATCAAGGTGGAATGTCTTTAACACAGACTCCTATGCTGCGTGCCAGATTTTACACCTTAGCTTCTATCAGCTACTTCAGATTAGGAAATTGATGTGTAAGGTGTAGGCTATCATTTTTCTCTACCCAAGTTGCTGATTAAGCCCTCCTGCTGGTTTAGATCAAGGACAGACTTTGAACTCCTAGTTTTATGGCTCCATGATCAGGGTCTGTAGGAGATGTGCTTCAACAACACTTACTTACTGTTGGGAATTACTGTAAAAGTTTAAATTACACCAAGCAATTAAAGTAACTTCTTGGGGAAATACTCAGCTCTTATAAGAGAAATAGTTAATCCTTAAAGATCTTTTTGCATATATATATAGACCATAGAAGCTCTCAGAGGAGTATTTGAAAAGTTGCTATGCATGTGGTTGTTTTTGTGACTACTCAGTAAGTTTTACAGATCCTTGTTGTTGATTTAAGAAGGGTAGAGAAAGCAATTGTCGCAGAGTAATCTGGAAGTGCCTGCTGTTTGGAGTGGATGACCATGTATAAAATCCTGCTAATCATAGCTCTGCATCTAGTGACATGCTCTTAATAACATCTTTGGAAAAAAATAGTGCTTTATATCCTTGAATATCCTGGATTGTTCTGCTGGTTAAGGTTACTCTTCTGTGCTGTTCCTCAAAAGGATTTACAGCTTCTGTGTGTAGCTAATATCTAATTTTTGTGATTAAGTGTGATTGATATGTGTGTCACAAAAGGTGTACAGTGAACTGACTTTATAAGGGCCAGAATCTGTTTTAGCTAAAAATAATCTGCTTTTGGGAGGGGAAAGGGGTGGGGGAAACGCAGCTCTGGGCCGCAGCAGTGGTTTTTCTGCCCAGAGCCACTGTGTGTCAGAAATGGCAAGAGAGGCTTCCCATTGTAGTGCCCGTAGCGGCCCCTGCTGGCTTGCTCTTCTGATTGCACTTGGGGTGATCGCTTCGAAAATGAGCATCAGGAGAAACATGCTCCTTAACTTACTCCTCTACAACAAAGGGGACTGTGAATATTTTCCAACTGGTGTCAGCAAAGAAACTACAACTGGTGTCTTTTCCCCACCTATGTGGTTTTGTAAAACAGTTTGAACATTCTTGATTATAGTCACTACAGACAGAATAGTGAAGTTTGTTTTAACAGTCCTAACTGAAAAAAACTAGTTTCTTAATCAGCTTGCTGTTTTCAGCAACAGGTATGCAAGATGATGATGCAACAGGGAAAAGGCTCAGAAAGTTAAGTGTTGGGCAGTATGACAATGATATTCCTTGGGAATCATCATATAACAGGTGTGGATGGATGAAGTCTGCTAGTCACCAGGCTGTAATTCCAAGATCACCGGTTGCTGGAGGGAAAACCAAGGAGGTAAACAATCAAGAATTTTTCACTAAATACTGAAGTGAGTGGCCAGTAGGAAGTCTTATGTTCTGTGTCCAAAATTAATGTGAAGTAACTGGGCAGTTGCATCATGGCAATAAGAACAAATAACTGCATTCACCTCAGTAATGCAATTCAGTGTTTAAGGATGTTCTTGTCTTTGCATGTTTTGGATGTCTCTTGTATTTGCATGTTTTCAGTGTTCCACGATCTCTCTGCTGGAACAGTAGACTGCATTATATCTGATTACAGAAGCCTTCTGTAATTTGGTGAAGAATGCCCCACTGTGTCATAGGGTTAAGTGAGAATTATCACACTGTAATTTTGCCTTTTTATGTCTTCTCTTAGATGATTGTTGTACATTACCAAGATGAAATAGATGGGGGCATCTTCTCCACAATAAAAAATGGAAATGAAGCTGTCACATTCACATCAGCTTTTCCTCTGTCACCAGAGGTGACCTATGGTAAGAAAATGTCTATATTTATTTATTTATTTAAATATCACTATTGACATTTTCACTGTTACTGAAGAGGAACTGCCCTTTTCCCTCTCTCCTAGTGACAGCACATCCACCATGCCATCAGCAGATTCCCTCCACCCAAAAGGTCAGCAGCCCATCAGAGCTGTACAGAACCATTTCTGGTAAGGTACCCCTCTTTCCCAAGTAATGTGAAAATGAACTGTGTATGAAGGCAACTAACACAATAGTGGTTTATAAGTAGGACATAAATGGTGAATTTAGACATGCGAGTCAGAGAAACAGATTTTAGCAGTCCTATTTAAATCACATCAAAAACAAATGAGTAATGAAGAATTATCCAAGAAATATTTAATACCTTCCACATTTTACCTGCCAACAGGAGTCCCATGTTCACATTCATTGTGCAAATTTAGTGTGAAGCAATTAGGCAGCTGTGTCACAGAAATAAGAGGAAATGCAGCTCAGTGTTTGAGGCTATCCTGCTCTTGTTCTCTCTCTGTTTGCCTGGTTTCAATGTTCTTCAATCTTTTTGCTAATATTTGATGACACAAAATACTACTATCAGGAGACTTGAGTTCTTTGTGATTTTAAGCAGGTTTTGTTTCCATCTCAGGAAAGACAGGTGATATCCGTGTTACCATCTTTTCAGGCCAATGAAGCTGACAATAGAGCTTGACAATAGCTATGCTCAAGTCAAGGAGATCCTTTACCAGAGGAATGGATGTTCTGGAGGGTTTTTTTTGCCATGATACAATTTGTAAATGTGCAACCATGGGAAAGTAGTTGGTAATGGATGATTACATATTTAAAGATTTAATATGATCTAACTATGATTTTATATTATAAAGGATGATTTTCAAGGCCTTAACTCTTTGCTACTAAAAATAGCAGCTAAGCTACTGTTACCTGTCACCTATTTTGTGCAAAATTATTTGAAAAATCTAGGATTTAAAGGAAAAAAGTATTTCTGGACTGCATCAGAAAGTGCTGAACATAGCAGGAAGCCAGCTAATGTATTTAAAACCTGAATAAAAATCACAGGCATTCATTTTATGCATAACATATGTTCTCATGAAAATTCATATATATTATGTATAGTTTTACTGCTTAGGCTATGACTGTCTTCTCCAGGAGAATCTTGATAGTAGACTTTTCAATAAATTTGATGACGGGTTTTGATGCAATAATAGTATTTCAGTTTTAACTTAAAAAACCCTTTATGTTCAATTTGCCTCGCTTAATAGTTGTCAAAAGCAAATAACATCAACACAGAATAAAACTATCTTTAGCTTTAGAAAAATCTTCTACCCAGTTCAAGACATCTCTTTATGGTTCTCCCTGCTTCTAAGTAATTAGTGGCAGATATCCTCCTGGTGACAGCTTCATCAAATAAATTATAGGTTGATCTACTGAACACTTTGTTGTTAAATGGTTTCTATTAATGTTGCTAAGAGCTAAGACTTGCCCTGGAAAAATATTTAGCTTTCAATGTGTTTCTCTATTTTTTTTGATTCTCCTGCTTAATTTTGATTCTCCTGCTTAATTTTAAATAATGTCATCTCTCAAATGCTGGTTTTAGATACTCAGTTAATGAAACACTGAAAATAATTAATCTAACTGTTAGAAAAGGAGGCAATTCTTCCTTTGAGTACTTGTTTTAAAATAAAGCTCAAGGTGTACTGAATGCTGCAGTTACGTGCTCATCTCCATGCAGCTTTGGTTTTAACTGTAAACATAATGTACTTTGATGTTAAAGATGTTAGTTGTTAGTTGTTAATTAGTTAAAGGTTAAAAGTGTATGAGGTGGGTCAGCTAGAAAACATAGTAAAGACACCTGTTGGCAAGCATCTCTTAGAAATGTTAATTGGGTGATTTTCCCATCAGAGCACAGAAACTTCTATTGTCAGAGGCAAGTAAGAATCATACTTTAAATGTTTTAAAATTTTCTCTTTTCCCTTCACTTCTACTGTAGTTATTGCCTTTATCTACACTAAGTATCCACTGTATCTACTTGCTTCTATGTCTTCTGATTTCTTTTACAAGATGTGCTTCTTATTTCTGCTACCAATCCCTAATTCATGCCCTGAGTAAGTGTTATGTTTTGTGTGTTGACGAGGCCAAGAATCTGAAGGGAACAGATGCAGCTGTTCCTGTGGTTGAGACTGCTTTAATGCACACGCCATAAAGGTGACTCTAACACTGTGCACTTTCCAAGAGTTCTTAACAGCCTCAATTTTTAGTACTTTCCCTTGCAGCCCACCTCTTCTTTTAAATGCTTACATGTTCTTTATTTTGGTAAAAGTCAGGAAACATACTGACTTCTTGAGAAATTTTCAACAGTGTGAGGCCTTTTGTGTCATGGACTCTGGAGTATTAATTTCTGCCATTAAGATATTACTACTTTTGTCTCAGTTCAGATCACCCTTGAATTCAAAATTGCTTTGTTCTGCATGTCAGCTTTGCTGTTTATCTGCTTTTTAAGTTACCAGTGAGGATGATGTAACCTGGTTACCAATTATCTAGATGTATTACTGTTTTATTTCCTCCCTGTTTCCTTGTGGAGAATTGCATTCAGTGTAAGTAGCACTTACCATATCAAGGGATTCTGTTGTGCTTTTAGAAGAGTACAAAAGTATATATTTTAAAAGAAAAAATAGTCAAGAATTGCAATAATTTCCAGTCCTTAAGTATAAAAAATTATAAAATTCTCTCTTCTTTAAGTTATTAATGTAAACTGCATATCTAGAATGCATCTGATTTTTAACCTGTGTACCTAAGGACACTGTTTTTAATAAAGTCTTATAAAATGAAGCTCTATTATCCCTAGAAATCTTAATTTTCTTTCCAGGTAAAACCACTTTGCTGGGGAAAGTCAGTCTAGTAGTGTTATGTATCTGCCTCCCTTAAATTAGCTATGCCCTAACTTCATTCTCCCTGTAGATTTATTGGAGATGTCCTGCCTGCAATATTTCAGAGCCTTGTTCTTTATCAAACAAGTATATATTTAACCTCCCTCAGTCTGCATGCATGCAGTCAATTTTGTGTCAGCACTACTGCTCCAGTGATCACTTGCTGCTATGGTTTCATGGCCCTTTTCTTCACTTTACGTAGCTTGAAAGTAATACAGCACCCACAGAGTTCATTCTGAATTGTGTTTGAAAGACACCTTGTTTCTTGAGATGAACCTAATAGTCTATAAATTGGCTAGTGGCCTATAAATTGGCTAGTTTTATAAATACCCCTCAAAAAATAGGGCTGCTCCACACAGAACCCAGATACAGCTCTCTGGAATTTTACAATAGCTGATGTATATTACATGGGAGGGAGAAGGAACTGAAGTGAAGGAACTGAAGCACTATTTGTAGGCTATTTTGAAACTTATAAAGGCTCTTTTTTCTTAAACAGCAGACAGCTAATCTAAGTCTCTTTGTATATAGAAGTAACGCATAAAAGCATAGCAAGCTCTTTGCCAGGGGACTGAATGCTGGCTCGCTGCCCTGCCACTCCACCCCTGAGGCTAGATGTGAAGAACTGCCCCTTCTTCAGCCCTGGTCAAAGCATAGACAGAACTTTGCAGAAGGTCTGCATTCACAAACAGGCACTGTCTTGCAACAGAGGGGAAGGATCTGTGGAACAAGGGAAGATTGTCTATAATCCTTTATCAAGGATGTACTGACAAAGAGAAGACATGATGTCACTTTTTTCCATCTTTTCTGAACAGCCTAACTAGACATGTGTAGTTCAAGCAGTGCAAATGATGGAATGAAAGCATTGCTGCCTGTATAAGGAATCTCTGAGCCTTCACCCTAAAGCCTTGCCTTCTCATCTCTTCCATGGAGCTTGGACTATGTACTGTACTCAAAGCTTGTGTATGAGCTGCATCTGTTCTAAAAATTTTAGAAAGGGCAACTTTTCTCCTCATGCCATCATGGAACTCTTCAAGACCTCATACTGGAATATTTCCACAATTTTTCTCATACAGACTCTCTTTTTATCTGACAGAGACATTGTAGCCCTAATTTTTCTCATTTAATAACAGAGACTTTTTCTATTACATCATCCAGCAGAGTGATGACTGTTTAATAAATGTATTGGAAGGCAAACCCACAACCTAACAGCCTCATTATTGCATAATTCTATTACTGATTAGAATTTTATACTGTTGTGGTATCATACTGTATTGGAATATAATCCCAATATTACCAGGTGGAATGTGCCTGGCCTCGTCTGACCATTGCTGTGGTGCCAAAGGCGGCAGCTGTGGTGTTTCACCTCAGAGATACCTTTGGCTGGCTGGAAGTTGCAGTTAGGGACTCGAACAAGTCCAGGCATGGTAGAAACTCAGTTTACCTCTGATGGAAAGGCTCCAGGCTAGGTGAAGAAGAAAAGGAGACGGATTCTGCAGAGGGTTTAATCCAGAGTTTTATTCCAGAGTCACATATGTCTGAATCTTGTAACAGCTCCACAGAATCCTGACCGCATGGTCTCCGTGTCTTTTAAGCTCAGGGGCAGGGGGAGGGAAGGGACAGGTGAGCCACCAACCACGTGGGAGGGGGGGAAGGCTCAGGGGACAATGACACTTGAACGAGCCAATGACCCCAGGGCTGAGGGGCATCTTTTGAACTTTTGCCAATCACACAATGCCCCTGCTGGAATGATAAGACTGACTGACAGCACTTAGCAAGGAGGCAAGGGGGAGGGGAAAGGAGAGGTTGGCACACCTGGGGGACTGGGATAGGTGAAACAGGAAATGGCATCACACTGCAACAATACTATTATTCCAGGATTGACATTTCTTCCAGTCACTGAGTTGCAAGGGAAATGATACATACTGCTTAAGTTTTTGATTTAAAAAATATCAGGGTTCTAAACTGAGAGTCAGTTTGGGAATAAAAGTGAAACTAATTTATGGAAGGGAAAAATTCCCTGTTAATGATGTGCAAAAACTTTCTCCATAATGTGAAAAGCTTTCATATAATATTCATTTATACCAGTCTTTCTCTCCTCCTCTTAGCTGTTTTTGTAAGATATGCATGTCCAAAGCAAGTAATAGATTCAGAACTTTTCCAGGCATCTGGGTTCATTTGCTTAGAACATCAATGCATCTACTTATGTGAATGGTTAACATAAGCTCTGTCCTCCTGGAAACAGGTGCATTTTCATTTTTGCTATTGCAATTTTTGTGTTTAGGGTTTTTTGGATGTTTTGTTTATTTTAGTGGGTTTTCATTGTTTCTTTGTTGAGGCTATCAATGAAAAATAAAAAATACAAGCAGAGAAAGGAAATTTATGACTTAATGCAAAGCAGATACATCAGATTTCTGTTACATTTTCCATTGTCCTGCAATTGCCCTTGACATGTTTATGTCATGGCTGAATACAGTGTTCATCTACACAATATTTTTATAATTAAACACCTAATGTTTCTTAATTGGTGTGTTACTTTTTGAGCCAGATCTTATGAGCTCTCAGAGAACCCATCACACCTGAGATAACTCAGCCACCCAGAATGGCACAAAAATTAGCAGGATAGTTTCTGAGGTAGTATTGGAAACAGAAGAAGGTTTAATAAAAGGCAAAATAGCAAAGCTCTTACAGAGAAAAAACTGAGGCAGGGCAAGAGGTCCTTGCTCCTGCTAAAACACCCCACAAAAGTGATTATTTCCTTTGTTCTCTTCTTTTTCTAGTGAATTACCTAGGTGGGACCTCTTGGCCTCTGTCCAATTAGGCAGCCCCAGGTCTGAGGTGAAGTCCCAAAGGTCCTATGAGGTGTCTTTTTACCAAATTGAGGAGAGAAACTTTTGGGATTTTTGCCTTTTTAAGCAGACAAAGAATAATTTGGTAACTCCATCAACAGGGGGCACATTCCTACACTTAATTATTATAAAATTCACCATTTACTAGTGCATAAGAAGCCTCCATAGGCTTCCGGAGCAAGCAGGAAGTTACTTGGATCTCCTGTTGGGATTCTACCAGCATAGACTTAATGAGGGCTTCCAGAAAGAGCATTTGGAATGCTGTAAAACAAAATCATAAATGTTCAGAGACCACTTCTTGGTTGTTGTAAACACTGAAGTCAATATAATATACTATGATCTATCACACTTTTCTATCTCTGGGTAACTTTCATTGAGACATTTAGCTCAGTAAAACTAATCTTTATACAAAGTTTTTATTGCAGGAAGGTTGGAGATGACTTGATGTGTTTTCAAGTCTTTACTGTCAGAGATCTCCTTCCCTTTGTGCCACTGATTATAATACAGTTCTCAACATATCTTTCAAATACAATCATGGAAATGTATTTATTTGGTCTGCGGAGAAATAAGCAATGCTTATTATCAGTGATTTCACTCTTGTAGTCCAAATTCACAGAAAAAGTAATAATATTCCATCTCATGTGCTAAAAAGCTTAACAATTTTATTTGGTTTATATCAATTTGAATGGTGGAAAAATATCTTGTAACAGTAGAATGAAATCGAAACTGAAAATAACTTAAAATACTTTTAATCTATGCCTCCACTGAGTAGTATTAACTACAATCCTTACAGTGTAAGTGTCTACAACTGAGCTATTTGATAATCAGTGGTAATTGAGATTTCCCTCCCCCCCTCCCCCCCCCCCTTAGTTTGGCTAAGATTTTCATGGGAGGAACTCTCCTAGTCAACACAACTTCCCAAAGCTTTAGAGATGAAATGATTTAGAGTTTAATCCATTTAGCTAGCTAGGTTTTTTTACAGCTATATGTTTCTACATAAAACTTAAAAAAAATCTGTACATGTTTTAGCCACTCAGCAAACATTCCAATATGTTATTGATTCAGAGGAGAATGGAATATTATTATACATAACTGAATATAAAAAGCTAGGGCGTGCCAAGTCCATGGCAGATAGTATGTGATGATAAACCAGTGGGACAATATAAATGTGTATTTTCTTTGGCTGATACATTAAAGCTGACAAAATAGGCCACTCTCATTACTGGATTTTCATAATAAAACTCATTCTCTAAAATATACTCTCTCTTCCACTGGTTTTGGATATGCTAGGTTGATAAAATATTCCGGAACATGAATGCATTTTGTTTTGTAGCCAGTGTTGTATCTGATCACAGACTCAATAATTCTTCAAATCTGATGATTATGTTAAGACAAAGATATTTCATGATTAGTTGTTCTTACAGCCCCCTGAGCTAAACTTCTGCAAAGTGACACAGTCTACTGTGACCTACATGTTGAACATCACATTGAAATAAGAAAAATTTAAGTACTATAGATGGTCATGGAAAATACTGTGCTAGTAGAATGCATAATCTAGTGCACATGTACATAATTCCATGTGCAGCTTCTCTGTAATACTGAAGAATTTGAAGGGGGAAAAAAAGAAGATAGGTGTATAGGTGTGTTTGGAGTTTTTTTCATGAACAGGAGGGGACTGCTGGGATATGTTCCTTGAACTTTTATTGCAGCATCAGCCTCGTTGCATGGTTAAGACAATAGAAACATGGTAACAGCTCATGTACAACCACCACCAACCAAAGATTTCTTTGTTACAGAGCATTTCAAAAACTTTCTATCCAATAGCATATTGCTAAAGCTAACAGACAATTGTTCTAGCCAATCACTAAAAGTACATGTATGCCTGCTTCACACAATGCTTGTATGTATACCTTCTATTAACAATATACAATACACCATTATTAAGCTTAAAACCTTCTACTATCTTATGCTACTTCTTATGCTATCCTATGTTAACCTTCTACTAATATGCTTATCTTGGTAAGCATATTTTTCTGCAGGCTTAAGGTCTATCTTAGCCAAGACTAAAACTCAAAAAAAACCTTCTTACCTTTACTATTTCCCACAGATAGGTTCTTCAAACATTACATTGAAGAGATGTTGTGAAACTATTCACTGTCTCCTCTTCCTCCCTTGCTTTTGTAGCAGGATTTGCATCTGGACAAGACCACTGTGATCATAGATCAGAATGGGCATTAAACCATTAAAACTGCTCTGTTAAAACTGCTTTGTAGATGGAATCAGATACTGATTCCATCAGTATCTGTGTGTTTAATTTTCTGTGCAAGTATTTACATTGGCTTGTTTGTTTGTTTTAATGGATGACTTTTCATTCTGTGTGGGCAAAGTGCTGATAGATTTGTAAATCAGAGAACTGAGACTGTTGCCTTAGAAATGGCCCTCTCAGAGGTCTCTTGGCACTGCCTGCATTATCCATTTGAACCAAGACACTTCTGAAAAGTTATATGGAGTCTTCTGCCTCAAGCAAATGTGAATTAAGTTTTCTCACAGGAAATGAGTATCCAAGTAGTGGAGACCCTAAATACAGAAAGAGGCCCTCTACTTTCTCATCCACCTGTTTTATCCTGAATTCAAATGTTGAACTGCATTAAAGGAATGGCAGGTCTTGTGACAAAAGTTTTCCTACAGGAGTTCATATGAAATAAGATTTTTAGCTTGGGACATCTTTAAAGTCTCTTGCATGTTATATGTCTTTCATCAATGGTACCTCAACAAGTCTTACTGGTCCTTGATCCCTCACTACTACCATTAAATCAAGCAACTGCTGATAGGTTCTTCATCAAGAATCTACCCACCCTCTACACACTTCCCTTATTTGGGGCACCACACTTTAATCCAGTTTGTCTGTTACTTGTTTTGTCTTGACTAACTTTTCATACCACTGTGAACTGTATATTAAACAACTTCCTTATTTCAAAAGGATTTATTAACTGAGAAAAAACTTGAAGTTTTGCATAAGACACATTTTTGCCTGTCGCAGTTTCATTCAGGAACCAGTACATCTGAAAGTTAAATTGTGCATCTTGCAGCTTTCATCTTTCCTGTAGCTCTATCCAAAGGCATTTCCTCTTGAGAGAAAGCAGTAGCATTATCTGGTGTTAATTTATTTTTGTGGTTGTTTTTGTTTGTTTTGTTTTTTTTTTTTTTTTAAATACTTGCCATACAGGATAACTGACTGTACTTGGAATATGCATTTATTAGTTGAAAAGATGATGGCACATCCAAGGATACTGAACACAGTTTCTTGTTATGTTCACTAGTATCAGTGAGAGCTCAAAAATTCTAAAATTCGGGCAATAAAATAAGCTGTATTGTGTTTATACAATGCTTCAGTGTTACTTGATCATGGTCTCAAAGCATATGTGCATCTTCAGTTAAATTTGAAGTGCACCCTGATAATACACTGGTGGGTGGTGGTGGTTTGGTTTTGGTTTTTTCCTCTTTCCTTTTTCTTGCTAAGAACTACTGAAAAAGTGATTACTTGAGTGGTTTTTAAAGCATTCTGTTTTAGAGAGTTTGGTTTCTCTTTCTTTTGATTTCCATGGGAAAAAGTAATGCATTTCCCCACATAAATCAGTAACTTGATAAATAACTATCTTTGTATATATTCATTGAAATATAGATGAATAATATCTTACACATATATAAAAAACCAAAATAATCTGAAGCTGAGAAATCCATCACTAATATTTTCTTCTTTTGAAGATGCAAACAATAAGTTATTGACAGTAACTTAAAAACCATTTTAATAGAAATACAGGATTGGATGAGCAGACAGCCTGGCAGATGTGTTTGTTTTTACACATACCTGAGGTTGCTTGTTTGCAGTGCTTGTGCATAGCATACATTTTTGAGACATCACTAGTTACTTTGTCTGGAAAAGGTTAAATTAACAAAAATCATGGGAACGGCTACTGCTCTTGCTATGATTCTATGAAATTTTTTCAACTTTTCCAGGATGAGGCCTCCTACTATATGACATGGCATTTCATGACTGATGTGCCAAATTATTCCATGTAGTTTGAGGGAAGCCCAAAGAAGAGAGCTCCAAAAATCTAAGTACAGCTGTAAGCACACATTTTCAAAAAAATTGCAGTTTTAAAATGATCCTGTGTTCGAGTGAATGGGAGGGTTTGTCTACTGCATTTACAAGTTAAAGATATTCTGCAGTTTCAGAATGACAGACCTTCCAGTGTTGAGTGGGAGCAGAGAGGAAATACATGTTCAGTTCCACTTAATTGTTTATAGTCTAAATTGTTTACAGTCATATTGCTGTTTGTTTTTTAGGATGCTGTTCTCCCCTATGTTAATTCTCTTCATGTTTATTCCCTCTTGCAGAGGATGAGAAAACGAAATTAATCTGTGTTTTTCTATGCCTGAGTTAGGCAAGTTATTTCACAAAGCCATGTATATTCAGGCACCTTGTAGACAAAATCTGAAATGAGCAATTTACTTGACACTGGCTCCTATGTTTCTGTCAATCATCAGAGTAGCAGGGAAACACATGACATTCCTTCACAAATTAGGAGTTTGCTGAATTTGTATGAAGGGCACGGCATAGCCACTCATCTTCAGGGATTCTTGCTGGAGAAAGGTGCATGTTACAATTCAAGCCCTACATTTTAATCTATTTTCATTAGAATTTGCAGTGTAATGGTTCTGATCAAGCCAGGAATCTTATGTACTATATCTAGGAGAACTGTACACTGTACCACCTGGCAGAGATTGAAAGATCTGATCCTGATTTGCTTTGCTGTGCCTGGAACAGCCATTAAATCAATTCTTCTTGCCAAATAACAGACTTTCTCCTTTTGAGATGGCAGTATCTTACACACTGACCTAAACCAAATCAGTTCCTCACTGGAAACATCCATCACTGCCTTTCCTTCTCTTCCTAACTGTTCTTTTGTGTGCGATTAGCCTTGCCCTTTCTATCTTCTGGCTTTAGAGTTTCAGACTTTTTTCTTCCTTGGAGAAGAAAGTCTCATCTGGTTGAAACTTTGAATTTGTGACAGAAGGACAAGCAAAAGGTGAGATTTTTGTTATGTGCCCTTTTGTTTGTTACTAATTGTCCATGTCAGAGGGATTTTCTTGATGAGTAGCCCCTTAAGTATAACTGAGTCTATTAGAAGGATCCATGCAAAAAAATCTTTAAAAAGGGTGAATTTGATAAATGCTGACAAAACTCAATTATATTAATACTTTTAATTACATTATTTCTGCTTAATTACATCCTTATAATACTTTGGAAAGTAAGTTTCTTACTTAACCAGCCTTCTTCATATGTCATCTCAGACTACTATTATCTTCTTTGTTAAATGTTACTCTATTCTTATTCCCATCTAATTCAGCAAGTGTAAATAGCCAAACAAGCAAAGCTTTCTAGATTTGAAAATCAGGAAAAGAATGGGATATCCAAAAGTCCTGTGATTACAGTGCTTTTTATGCAGAGACAGGCATGCATTCTATGGAGAGAAATTTTCTCTAACCATTATTCTTTATAGAAGTGTGGAGTTTGTGTTTACCTGTATCTGGCTCTGCCAGGAAGCATCCAAGAGAAAGTGTAGTTGTATTATAAATTATTCAAAGTAACGGATGTCACTTCTGAACTGCTGCATAATAACCTCTTCTGACCCCATGGCAAGGATTTTCTTTTCTTTTTACCTGATGATATGGTGTATATCACAACTAACTTTTGCTATTTGGTTCTTCTGAATGCAATCTTTATGCAACATGTTTAATAGGAGCAGCTGCTATGAAGGAAAACAGTGGTAGGAATGAATATCCTTACAAAGGAATAGTTTGATTTACATTATGGTCTGTGGAAGAAAGCAAAATGTTAATTACTTTCCCAGTACTCATCTCTATAACCAAGCCAGCCTGTGCATTTTAATATTATCAAAATGGTTTAGTACATGCATTCAAAACATGGTGCCGGTAGAAATTTGAAAGCAATAGAATAATTCATCATGGGAAAGTTTTAAATGGTTGTATTTCTTTCTGTCTAGATCTAGTAATTTCCTGCAGTGATCCTTTCAGAAAATACTGTGTGCTGGGCACTGATGAACAATCTTAAAAAGGAAATGGGCTGCTCATTGTGGACCTGCAGTGTTTCCACTCGTCTTCCTGACCTGTGAATAAAACTTGCTTAGAACAATGCTAGGGGGATGTTGAATGCAACACAATAAGGCTATACGTGTTTTGTAATCTTGGGAAGCGAGTAAAACTTTATTCAGAGCTCTGGATGCTAAATTTATCCATGAGTGTTGGGCCCCTTTAGTGTAATGGAGTAGCTGGGCCTTGGTCAACATTAAAAAGCACTAATCTGACAATTCTCGGTTTCGTGTCTTGCATTTCTCTGAAAGAAACAAAATAAGTGAGGTCAAATGAAGTGGTGGGGGAAGAACAACACCCGCCCCCAACACTCAAAACCCCCCCCAAAATCAACCAAATACCACCACACACAACCCCTCCTCCCAACCCAAGTTCCCAGTCTCCCCGGGTCGTGTGCCGACCGCTCGCTCTCCGCCCCCGCGGCGCTGCGCGGAGCACAGGACCCGCTGGGAGCTCTGCGTGGAAGAGGCGGTGAGAGTCGGGCGGGGAAAGTGGAGGGAACAAGTCAAACGCAAATGAGGTGGAGTCAGCACAGCAGGCATACACTGAATGGGCAGTCGAGCTAAAGAGCGAGCGGGAAGCCTAATCTAACAACTATCGGGGAATTACTTTCTGCCTGGATGAAGTGAATTCTGGCCATTCTTCGTCTGGGTGGCTGTATTGACACAAGGGAGCCTGTGCTTCTCTTGCCGCAGACACTGGATCCCACTTTGCGGTGAAGTTCTAACACGCGAGGGAGAGTGGCGGGTGCTGGCAAATGCGGGCAATAGCTTTTCCCAAGTCTCTGCGTGGCGGGCTGGCGCGCCGCGCTGCCTTGATTCCGTGAGCCTCAGGCAGCATGCGGCACGGAGGGAGGGAAAGATTTCGCACAGCCCCGTGGGAGAGCAGCTGTCGCGATGGCTTCCGTAGGTAGGTTTATGGTTCCCTGCGCCCCTGTTTTGTGCGTTTTCCTAAGTCTGAAAACTCGTTTTATGGGTTTGTCTTGTGTTAGGCTAGTCGCGCTCGCCGCAGCGACAGCGAAACGTGACCCCGGGAACAGGGGAGGGCGGCGGGAGTTCACTAAAGTGAACCAGCCTCAGACAGGGGCCGCTCCGCTTGCGGGGTGGGGAGCTGGGAGCACGCACACAGCCTGCGGCCTGCTGCTGCGAGCTCTAGAAATCAAGGGGGAGGAAGAGTTACGCCTTTTAAAGTCATGTAACAACGTTGGGAGTCTGCCCAGAAACGGAGAAGGTTTGCAGACAAGGAGTTCTGTCAGTATGAGAGTTTTCTGCAATCGCTGACAATGACTGAGGGCATGAGGCAGGGATCGAGAGTTTTGTCTAGTCACTTTCCTGCCGAGGAAGCCTTGTAATTTTTTGTGTGCCGTGGTGGGTCTTTTTCAAAAGTAGAAATAAGGGCTGCCTGGAGTAGACATAATTTCTATCTACGTAGAAGAAAATTTGTCCAGGCTGAGTCTTTTTCCTCCCCTGAGGAATTTTTAGTAATGTTATAGCAGTACTGAATTTCTTTTCAAAAACATGAAAAGTGTAATATTTTGTAAACATGAGTCTTTCTTAAATGAGGAATATGGCATCGTTTTTCTGCCTTCTTGCTTAGTGAGAAAAACACCTTATTGTGCCATTAGCACTGGAAAGGTAATTGGTCTAATTTGTGCATCCAAGACGAAGTGTATTTGTGTAATACATATAGAACACTCTCTTACTTCAGATCTGAATTTTCCATGGAAATCTAATAGAGTCTTAGAGTAGCCAGCTATTACATGGTACAGTGTACAGGATGCAGCAGAATAAAGAGCCTGGTTCCTACTGCCTTAATGCAAACAATTTTTCTATTCAGGCAGTAGCAGCACATGGTTGGGTAAAGACTGCAACCCTAAAAGGAGAGTTACTGAATCACAGTTGAGAGACAGACCAAGAAAAAAATGCACGACTTCTCAGTTGTGTGTTTTGTGATACTGAACAACACTGAAGATAAACTGAACTTAGTTTATTTTTACCAGTATCAATTTCAGATTATTAAAAGCAGCCTTTGAAAAGTCAGTTTTTTTCTGGTTTTAAAATAAAATGGTTTAGGTATACTGCTTGAAAATTAAAAAAACAGCCCTCACTTTTGTTATTCAGGCCACAGTGAGCTGGGTTCAGCATTTTGTTGCAGGCAAGTGACTAGAAAAATGAACAGGTTGAAGATTGTCACATTTAGGCAGATTTTTTTTCACAGCAGAAGAACAGGACCGAAGTGAGAGTTTTGATAAAGGGTCCAAACATCAGTTTGATTGCTTCCATTTGTTCTATGAGGCAAGTATGCCTCAGACATCAAAAACTGCATACTGGGACCTCTCTGATTCCTCGTGGCACCAGGGAACTGGACTGAGACAGAAAAAGGGGAGTTTAAACTCCTTTGTCACTCTTTCACCTTAGGAAAAGTATATAGGGTCATAACACAAAATAAAAAATGTCACAGTCTTTGTGCTTGCTTCTCAGAAGTGTCAGAAAGTCAGGCCTGAGCTCTGTCCCTTCTTCTTTCACTGAGTTTGCCCTTTCTGCCTTCACTCTTGCCTCCTTTCCTTTGACTTTGCAGTGTATCTTGTCAGTAGACATGAGTGGCACTTTTCCATTCAGCACAGACAGCTTAGACCTGCATCTCCAACATTTCAAGCGATTTTAATGGATAATGAGCTTTGGAGCACAATGCTGATATTTTACTCTTTTCATGAAAGGTCTTGGTTTTTAGTGCATTCTGCCTGAAAAAGGTACCATATGCATGTTTCATAGGTTCTTTTTCTCTTCTCTAAAACTATTGCAGTTTAATTTTATGGTTTGATGAAAATTGTCATATTCAGCAGTGTGAATGTCTGAAATTCCATTACGAGATTAACCATGATAAGAATGGAATTGTCTGTCTCTTAATTGTGTTCTAATTGTTTCATTTTTTTTTCACTACTGAGTGAGCTGCTGTACATAGCGACAGAATAGAGGTTCTCTTGTTTCTGTGTTATGTACTGATAGTGATTCTCTCCTAAAGAGTGTTTTAATCCCATTTTATGTTACATGTGATCTGGAAGTCTTGAGGACATGCCTCTGCAGCTGATTTGCATTCCTAAGACAGCAAAGCTTGCTTAAAGTCAGTAGCACAGCATCTGCAAGATCTTTTAAAATATATGAAAAGATATATGCAACTGATTGCTTTAGTCCTTGGCGAAATTTCTTTTTTTGCGGGGCACTACTTGGGAGAATGAAATAAATTAGTATAAGAAAGCCTTTCAGAAAGTCATGATAAGGATTTTACTGCTTTCAAGATGCTGTATTGTAATCTGTTCAGCAAATAGGAGTTATTTGTATTTTGGTGTTTGAGTGAATGTATGATACAAAGTTACCTCTAAAACGGTCTACCTATTTTCTCAGAAAAGAAGCCCTATAGTAGAGGTCTTAGGGCTTTAGAATGGGGTAGAGTGTGGTCTGGTAAATCATACTTTTGATTCTGATCGATGTGCAGAGGGTAAATGCTGTTAATTGTCTCAGCCTGTGGTTGTCTGGAGATAAGCTGACACCTGGCATAGCTTCAGAGGCTGCATATGGCTGTTACTGGCAGGCTGTTATGGGAGCTAGAACTTGCAGAACACAGGAATGTAGCAATACACTTCCACTCCTGTCATGCATTTTGCTGGTAGGCCAGAGTCTCCCCTGACGGTGGTGAAATGCCAGCCTTCCTCACCCAGTGCTGGCTGGGGAAGACCGCTGTGCCAAGGATGCTTCCTCGAGGGACAACAGCTCTCGTTACAGCTCTCTTTAGGGCATAAGGCAAGAATGATTTTTTTTTTTTAATTCTAAATTCATTTGACAGGGTCTCAAAACACAGTGAACGCTTTCTAAATGCACACAATGCAGTTAAAAACCTTCAGTACTGTAGTGTACATTGCATTTAATTATTAGCAATTTGGGTTCTAACTGTTGAACGTGTTTTTTCTTCCACCAAATAAACACCCCTGAGAAATACTTTACTGCCTCTCCAGATGTGCTGTTTTATTTCTGAGGTTGTCAGTCACTCCATTGTTGTATTTTCTGTAATATCCAAGTATGTAATACATATTCCACTGAGATTCTTCTCAGATGAAGCAACTAAGGCTGACCTTTTTGTGCAGAGAGGTTAATGCCTGGATGCTAGAGCCACTGTCCTAATGACTTGTCCCAGGTTCAGCCTGATTATTTGTGAAGAGAGTTGGTCCACTCAAAACAGGCATTAGCAGAATCTCCTAGCAATAGTAATTTTGTCTTTTCCTTCACAAACATGAAAAATCCTGTTACATTTTCTCTGCTTGGTATTAGTGGGTTTTTGGGAAGTGTGGGAACTGAAGGTGTCTCTGTGTTGGTACATGACATGTACTTCTTCTAAATGAGGAGTGGAGCTACTTAATGTTGAATAGGAAAGCGTGTACTGTGCAAAACACACAAAAAAGTTATACCATTCCCTGGTATCTGAAGTTATAAAAGACTTTAGGCATCCTTTATTGATTTCCACATATTCTGTGAAAGAGAAGGAACCGTGTGACCAAAATTGATGGGTTTCATATAATGGTATAATTTGGTTCACTGTATTTTAGTGAAATTGAAAGCAGAATGTAACAAGTTTAAAAGGTCAGAATTTCAGTAAAGTTAATACTTTGGCCGAAAGAGAGAGAGAGGAGAGGAGAGACTGCTGGTCTCTCTTACCATTTTTGGCACCTTTGTATTTGGAAAAGCAAGGGAGTGAAAGAGAAGATAGATAACCTGTAGGAATCTTACTGTGCAAATAGACTTGGAAAAGCATTAGTTTTTTATCTGGCTCAAGTGGGCCATTACTTTGGCTTATTTCAGAGCAGTATTATTTTCTCTGTCCGTTCAGCTTTTATATTAGCCTCAGATAGTTGTGAGGTAATGAGCTCAGTGGTTTGGAAGCAGAAAACTGACTTTAAGCTCCCTTTCCCCAGAAGATGTAACTGAGGATCTTTACTTGAGTTTTCAAGCTCATACAATCCACATTAACCAACACCTTCTCACAAAAAGGATTACAAAGTTTGAAATGTATGAGGACCTACTAAAATACGAGATTTGGTAGTAAAATGACTGAATGTTGTTACCTATCTTTGATCTGGACCATAGTGTGGGTTAAGCTACTCTGGGTTTTTTCTTTTTTGGTAGGTTTGGGTATTTTTGGTGGTTTGTTTTTTGTTGGTTTTTGTGTTTTTTTGTTGTTTTTTTTTTTTTTTTTTTTGGTGGGTGTGTGTGTGTGTGGTTTTTTTGTTTGTTTGTTTGGGGGTTTTGTTTTGTGGGGGTTTTTTGTTTGTTTTTGGAGGGGGTGTGGGGGCAGCTTCCTTTTTCTTCTTTGTTTCAAGAGGTTTAGTAGATTAAAGTTGAGTAGATTAATCTGTAAGATCTTACTTTATATGGCTGTGTGGTTGGCACACCCTGCAGTTTCTGCTTACAGCTAAAAAAAGCCTGCAATTTCTACAGGTTTTACCTCTTGCTGCCAAGTAGAAGAGTGAACTGGATATTTTTGTGCCTTGCATGTACACAATTAGTGTTCTTTTCTTAATGTCATTTTTCAGTAGGGTATGCTGCAAAGAGTCCAGCTCCTTTCTAAGGTCCTGCCTTTAAAGTTGATGATCAGTGATAGTAAACTAACATCTGACCTGGGTGCATGAAAAGATACAAACATGAATGATCCTGGTTTTGTCATGTCACTTCTTGAAATAGGGAGCTGCACTTTTACGTTGACAGTGTTTTTACAGCTCTAAATGGCGTGGTAGGGGCCTGAACCAAGAAGCACTGATGCTTTGCTTTCTGTCAAATTTGCCAGGCTAGTTAATTCTGTAGAAGCTATGAAATTGCAGAATTATTGATTCCTTGAGATAAAGGGTTAACAGCTGACCAGTGAACTCTGCATCAGACAATGAGAGAGGACATAGCTAAAGTATCCAGCAGGTTTGTTTTTAATTGAAGTAAAAACAAGGCTGCTTTCATGGGAAGTTTCTTTAAGATATACTTGTTTCTAGCCTGGGAAGAGTTGTTCTGAGTTTGTGTTTTTTCTGCATTTTACATGCCTGGCTGCCAGTGGCTTTTCACTCTGTGTTTAGTATTTTACACCTGTGAAAATGGGGTGTGAAATGCATCTGTGAGCCTGACAGTGGTCTTTTCCTCAAGCTGTAAAGATAATAGCAGCAATCCAAGGCCTGAAACAGGGAAGAATCAAGCCTTGGTCTCTTTATTCAAGCAAGTGCTGTAGAAGGAGTGGAATTTGCTGTGTAAATCTGTTGGACTAACTCTTATGCACGTAGTTGAGCTCATATTAGAGTGGGAGATTTTAAGCTATTTCAGAAAGAGTGTCACTCCCCTCTTTGCCCCCAGAGTCTTGGTAACTGGATTCCAGTGACTCCCCTATATATTTTCGTATCGGGAGAGACACAGAGACGTGAAAACAAGCAAGCATGTGGAGATAAGTTTGGGATTGTAATTCCTGTTCCTGTGAGGAATGCAATTCAAAAGCAGAATCGTCTCAACCTGCAGTGTAATTGGGAAGCATCTGGGCAAGGTCATGTGCAGAGATGAGATGCCTGTTGCACTTGAGATGGTTTGTCAAATGTTGGTCTCTGGAGATTTGTTGAAGTTGTGTTTCTGGAGAGGCTCTACTAGTCTTCCTGTGTACATCAAGTTGACCAATATGGGTTTGTGCAGCCAGCTTTTCTGACTCTTATTTGCACCAGTATGAGGATGACTGTGATGTAGCTGATCTGGTAAATACAGATTCAGATTTCTGTAGCTCTTCCACACGAAACATTTCTGCAGTATTTCCTTAAAGTTCACTTCTCTTGCTGTTATGAATATCGTTAAAGTAATGGTGTAGTTAAAAGACAGTTTCTGTTAAAAGGCATCTGTTTCCCTCATCCAATTAAATGTTTGCTCTGTTCAATGTGTGCTGTGTGATGAATTCAGATGGTTTATAGTCAAGGCACTAACGTGCAGATTTTCTTGTCTCAGACATATCTTTAAAGTACCTTGCACACTCCTCATTCAAGTAATAGCAGAACCAAGCTCTGCCATGAATTGAAGGGAAAACAATATTCATTTTGACTTGTTTTCAGTGGCTTTTTACATTAGGAAGATTTGCTTATGGAAAAAGTGCATTACTGTGATCTTAACTCTTTGTAGGAGTGGAATTATTCCGTGACTTCCTTGGGTTTGGGGTTTTTTTCCCCCCTCCCTGATTCTTTGGAAGTATATCAACTAAAGAAACAGTAATTAGAGATTGTTTAATCTGTGATTGTCTTATTGGGTTTCAGTCCTGCTAGTGTTGAGGTCAGTAGGACTATTCAGGTGAATGAAGCTGTTCAGATGCATGGGCATTTGTAGTATTACAGCTTTCTGTCATGGAAAACAGTGTGGTTGAGCTTGGAGCTATGTGAATAGGTGTTGACTTTTTAATACTAATACAGAATAATTAAATGTAATCTCCATTAGAGCTTGACTGGTTATTTAAGTGTACCTCTGAAAAATGGGGTGAAATTGTTCCTGTAGAAGGCTCTGCAGTAATAGCATCCACATTATTCCTCATCTAAATGCATCTGTTTTAACTATATCTTATAGTATTTATGCACAGTATAATTAAGTTGAACATATATCATATTTCAGTCTGGTGCTGTTTGCAGGCTGTTAGGAAATAAAGGTTACAGTTGTTTTGCTTCTTTGTCTGTGTGGTGTGGACAAGGTCACACCTGAAAACTGTAGCTGCACAGGTGTCATGGTTTAAGCCCAGCCAGCTGCCAAGCCCAGTGCAGTTGCTGGGCGCTCTCCAGCCCCTAGGATTGAGGAGAGAATTGGAAGGGTAAAAGATAGAAAACTCATGGGTTGAGATGAAGACAGTTTAAGAGGGAAAGCAAAAGCCCCATACACAAAAGCGACACAAAACAAGGAATTACTTTACTTCTTCCCATGGGCAGCCAGATGTTCAGCTATCCCCAGGAGAGCAGAGCCTGTCATTACATGTAATGGTTACTTAGGAAGACAAACACCATCACTCCAAATGTCCTCTCCTTCCTCTTTTGTCCCCCCATTCTGTATACTGACCGTGATGTCATGTGATCTGGAATATCCCTCTGGTCAGTAGGGGTCACCTGTCCTGGCTGTCCTCCCAACCTCCCATGCACCTCCAACTGCCTTGCCAGTGTGGCAGTATGAAAAGCAGAAAGGCCTTGGATCTGTGTAAGCCTTGCTCAGTGTTACAAATGATCAATCGAAAGCCACATTACCAAAAATGTGAAAAGATTTACTTATCTTTTTCTGCGACCAGAATACGGTCCTCAAAACCACCACAGCCAAAGAGACAGGGTCGAGCCTGGGATCGGCACTGGGTGAACCTGGATCCGACCTCTATCGCATCGAATCACGTCCCCGTCCCCCCCCCCCCCCCCCCCCCCCCCCCCACCGCCCCATTCACAAGAGTCGCTTCTAGCGGGGGATGTTTTATACAGTTTATTGTGCCCAAGGCGAAGGAGTCCCACTTTCTTTTGTAACTCTTCACATTCATAGTTGGTTCTTTCACTGTTCAGAGCTGGACAATCGCCATTTCCTGGTTGATAGCCAGCGTTGATCGAATCTTGGGAAGTCGCGTATTCACATGTATCTTTCTGGCGACTTCGGCTATCTTGATCGATGTTATCAACAGGGCGATGATCGCTCTTAGGTGTCTTCCGATGGCTCGGGATAGCGATGGTCATTGCGCTGGGTGCGTCTATTCATAAGCTAAATGCCGATTTTTCTCCTGCCACCTTCAGGAATTTCAGAGTTTGAATAGATGTCCACCTCTTGGGCTGCTTGTGGTCAGAGACTCGTTTGGATTTCACAATCTTTATAAAGTACATTCTTTTCTAGCATGAATTGTTTCCCAACATATATTACACTCAGAAATAACAATAATATCTCTGTATTATCATTACTGTGTTAAACACAAATCCAAAACAGTCACATACCAGCCTCTGTCAAGAAAGTTAACTCTACCCTGGACAAAACCAACACAACAGGTAAACCATGTGCTGCTCTATGCTGCTAAACTTTAAACCCCTTTTGTTGTGTCCTTTTCTCATCCTGTGAGCAGAAGGCACCCTCATGCCTTCACATCAAGGTTTATACACACAGTGTTAATATACCCCTGAGCTTTCTTATCTCCAGGCTGTACAGTCCCAGCTGTCTGGGGCTCAGCCCCTGCTTCTGTAAAGATGCTTTGCTCCCAGTGACGGTGTCTTTGTGACCTTGTGCTGGACTTGTTTAAGCAAATCCCTGTTCCTCGTGTACCGAGGAGCCCATAAATAGGCACAGAGCTTTACATGTGGCCTTTAATGCTAAGCAGGGAGGAAGGATCACCTCCTATTACCTGCTGGCAGGACTTTGTGATGCTAGCTGAGATGCTATTGCCCGCCTTTGCCATGGAGTTGTATTGCTGGCTCATGGTCAGCTCATTGTCCATGAGAACCACCAAGTCCTTCTCCACAGAACTGTCTCCAGCCAGTCAGCCCCAAACATGTGCTATGGCCACAGATTATTCCTTCTCAGTTGCAGGAGTTTGTATTTCTTCTTGTTGAATTTAAGATTCCTTTTCTTCTTGGATTAAATAGGAAACTTAAGATTTCCTATTTCTTGTTGTTGAACTTAAGATTCCTTTTTTCCCATTTCTCCCTCGTCTGAATAGCAGCACAACCATCTGGTTTGTTAATGACTCCTCTGTCAATGACAGTTTTCTGTTGTCTGAAAAACTTGATGATAAAAGTTTATCCTATTATCAGTATTGTTAATGAAGGATGTTGAAGACTATTGGTCCTAGTATCAGCTCCCGGATATAATGGTAAGACTTGCCTTCTAGTGGACTTGCTGCAGCTGATCACAAGCCTCTGGGCCCAGGTATTCAGGCAGTTTTTATTAGATCTCACTTCCACTTATCCAACCCTTGTTTTATCAGTGTGTTTATGAGGATATTATGGGAGACCAAGATAAAAACCTTACTAAAGTAAAAATAAGGAATATCCACTGCTTTTCCCTTGGCCACTAAGATAGTTTACTGAAGAAAGTTATCTCAGTGGATATGCATGATTTCCCCTTTCTAAATTCATGCTGACAACTCTCAGTCTTTTTCTGCCATGTGTTTGTAAGTGGTTTCCAGGGTTAGTTGCTCCATCACCTTTCCAGAGACTGGGGTTAGGTTAACCAACCCTGCAATTCCCTGGATCATCCTTCATACCTTTCTTGGAGGAATTAGTGATAATTGCTCCCTTCTTGTTCTTAAGAATCTCTCCCAGTCATTGAGACCTTTCAAAGATTATTGAGAATGGTCTTGCGGGATATCACCAGCTCCCTCAGCTCTCATGTGTTCAACCTCTGAGTCCCCAATGGACACAAATATGTCCAGTTTGTTTTAGTTCTCCTTGGCTTAGTCCTCCTCTACAGAGGATATGTTTGGATCCAGATTTTACCTGTGGTCTCAGGGGCTTGAGGTTCCCAAAGGCCTGTCTCACTGATAAAGACTTGATATAAAGAAGGCTGTACCTCAGTGTCATCTGTGTCCTTATCCATCAGGTCCCCTGCCCCATTCAGCAAGTGGGCCCCACCCTGAGACCTTCCAGATTGCTACCACCACCACCTGTTCCCTCCACCATGCTTTCTTAACCAGAATGGACCTTTTCTCCCTGAAAGACTCCCCCCCCACCCCCAGCAATGATTTGAGGTGGTATACAATAACTCCAGGTGCTGGCCTACTGCAAATATTAACTCTGTAGTGGCTGGGACCAGGACACCCAGTTTCCTTTTGGTATTTTAAGTGCAAATGGTGCACTTGACTAGACATACCTGTTTAGCACTGTGGACTGTGAAATGCAAAACATCTTGGAACAAACAGTCTGTTCTCATCTATAGGGCTAGAGAATGTATTCTGGAGAAGTGATCAAACAGTTTGAGTGTAGCAATTCTGTAATCTCTATTCCCTCTGCTATTTGACATGCTGGATGTTTTCAGCAATCAACATAATTTTGTGAAATACTATCTACTGCACAAACAAAAAATCTTCCTTATAATCTTATTAAGAGAAAACCAAACTATTTTATGAACACATTTTTCAGTACAAGGTTCATAAAAATGCATGTTGTTTTTAAATTTGCATTTACTTTGTTTTCTTTGCTGCAGAATCTCAAAGTTACACAGAAGCCATTAACCTCTCTGTGGTGATGTCTGATGGCACCGTGGGCACTAACTCTTCTTTGCTGAGGGTCAACATGCAGACTGATCCCTCTTTTCAACGCTGTTTTGCATCTTCATCTACTATTGCAAATAGCAGTCCTATCCCAGGGGCAGAAAGGTAGGAAAAGATTCTCTTCCATTATTGTTTATTTCTCATAATGATAGTTCCCAGACAAAACATTATGCTTGCATCTTCACTGCAGATCATTTTCTAAGAATTTTGAGGTGGGTTGTCACATTTATTGTTGGAGTCCATTGAATGGATTTTAACACATACAGAGGTGTTACTTTTATGTGAGGGACACAATTAGCTTTGAACATAAGTGAGAAGACAAATAGAATTTTATAGCTCAGTTATGTTATTTGTGCTAGCACATATATATAGCTCATATATAAGCTCATATATTTTTCTGTGTGCTTAACTGGCATCTCTGATGTTTAACTTAAAGCCACATAACTTAAATTCACATAGGAATAAGCTGTATATGAGAGAAAGGGAGCGCTCTTCTCACTGCAGACATATGTTTTTAGTCAGTAAAATGTCAGTAGATCTGCTTTGGTAGTGTATAGCTGATTACCTTTCAACTGATTAGCAGGCTTAGAAATTTTATTGTTTTACAGTTAGATTGTGGTAAACATGTAGCGCTCTTGACAATACTGTGAACTGTATAAATTTACAAAGTATTTCTTGTCCAAAGGAGCTTACAGCATAAGCTAAGAAATGTCAAGAAACAGCAAACTAACAAGCAGTCCCTAGTTACTGTTAGAATGGTCAGAAGACCATAACAATGCGTGATCAGTCATTAGCTGTGCACTATATTTACTCGATAGACAAGGTGGTACATTAGACCTGAAGAAGTTGCCTTCTCTATCACTCTGAAAAAACATTCCTTTCTGGCTAATGATCCTATTCTTGTTTTTAGCTATTTGGCTCCTTTTTCACAGTAAGTATTTTGGAATACTTCTGGTTGGAGTGTCAGAGTGTCAGTACTTCAAGTATGTCATTACCTACTTATCTTTTATTTATCTTCCAATCTAACTGGTTTCATTTTCAGTCAGTACTGAGACTGTGAAAGAATGTTTTGGTTTTGTGATTACAAATGTGAACCTTAAGATAGAACAAAATATGTTGGTATTTGCTGCAGAAGAGGCAGTGTAACAATTACAAGTGGATATGTATTAAAAGCTTATCAGTCAATTCAGTCATTATCAAGTTTACATTCCTACTTCAGACTTTATCTAGAAAATTTTGTTTGCTTCTTTCTAAATACTTTTTCTATAATTTTTTTATTTCACCTAGAAGATAGCTGCAGCTCTAGAGGAGAGGTTTTTTTCTTGCAGCAATGTCTTCTTCAATTTGCTTACCTTCCATTTATTTAATGGCCTTTCTAATTTGAGCTGTTTAAATCTACTGGCATTCATTTCCACAATTCCCTTTTAATTAAAAATCCTTTCTTTTTTGATATATATCTTATGTCAGCTTTTTCTCTTTGCATTTCACAATGAGTTTTTTCTCTTTGGATTTGGTAATATTAGTAATCTTTTCCAGCTACAGCCTAAGGGCATTTCATTTTCAGAAGCAAGGAGACAGCTTAAACTTTTATCAAATGATTTTATCAGATGCTTAGTTTCTTTTGTTTGGAAGGACATTTTTTTTATTTTTTACTTGAACAAGTACAATTGCTACCCAGTAGAAAAACAGAATGTTTACTGTTGAAGTATTTAATTCTATAAATCAGAGATTTTCCACCAATTAAATTAACCACTGGACCTGCCTCTTCATTTTTTTTTTTTAATATAAATTGTATTGAAATAGATCTGGTCTGCAACTTACTCCTTGTGAATTGTGTTCTTACCATTATCATAGTTACTGATTTGTTGTGTGATGGTGCATAACCCCCTCCTCAGCCCATTTATATTTTGATGAGCATAAGACACTCTGCATGCAAGAGCTGGTATGGCCGTGTCATGTTTCTTCCATAACGTCTACCTCTGTGCAGCTTTGGCATAAGAAATCGTTGCCTCTTATTATTTTTCAGGTAGCGCTTTAGCTCATCAGGACAGCTGTATGTGAAGCAATGCTGCAAACAGCCTCACTAAACTGTTTCATATTAAAACTATACCCCTCAAACAGGGAGAAGTATTTTTAGCTGTCATTATTTTTATGGACTGGTTTACTGTGCAAACTCAGAAACTATCCCATCAACATGGCTAGGTGGAGGGTGAGATAAGACAGAGCATAATGGATGTACATTGAAGAAGTTACTGGTCAGGATGAGGTTGGAATCCCTTGATCTAACTGCATTCATTACCTGGTCCAGCATGTTTTCAATGAGCGCCCTGGGATTTTTTTTGTCCTGTCATGTTTCATTTCTTTCAATGGCCACTGAAGTATGGGTTGTACAGTAACATTTTAAGGGAATGATGTGGCTACTGTTTTGTTTTTGTGTTAATTTTTTTTTTTTTTTGACAGCTCTTCTGCTGCAGAATATCCTTGGCTTGAAAACAGCTCTAAAGCTTCCCTGTCAACCCAGTTTTCAGTGGGAAACACCAGGCAGCCATACCTTGTGCCCTCTGAATTTTCAAGTGCTGTGCAGGATGTCTCTCTCCTGTCTCATTTCCAAACTCCAGGAATGCAAGTTGTCAACCTGAACAACCTGGAGAGTTCACCAGCAAAGCCACACCAAGAACATGGTATCAGCAGCAGTGCCCATGCCTACCTGAGCTACAGCACTGGTACCAGGGATAGTAGCTCCTCCCAAGAGGAGATACAAGCTACTTGCATAGCCAATGTTAGCACATCTAAAACGCTGAGCTCATCAGTGGCAAGTGCTGATGACAATGACTTTTTGACGCAGAACTTTCTTACAGTGGCCTCTGGACACAACAGCCCGAACAGTGCAGTTCCACATCACCATGGAGGGAACCTACATGCTCAACCACCTCTTCCAGAGAAGACGAGGTCCTCTGAAGGAGAACGTTCCTTTTACTCTGTGTCACCGTCTTCAAGTGGCTTCTCTAGCCCTCACAGTGGAAGCACAATCAGCATTCCCTTCCCAAATGTCCTCCCAGATTTTTCAAAAATGTTAAGCCCTTCCCCAGTGCCAGGTAGGTTCTGTATCAGAGAAATGCAAAGTACATTAGATTTTATATAAGTTTATAAAAAGATTTTTGGGGGTTTTAAAAGTGGAGAGGGAAAAAAAATAATGGAATGAAAATGGCACAGAGAACTTGAATGTTTGCAGTAAATGGTTGCCAGTTCCTTGTCTTTGGATGCAGTATTCAGGAAACAAGGCTTTAGATTTATTCCTCTGCTTCCTAGAAGCCAGCCATCGGTCAGCTTACTATTTCAGCTGTCAGATTACAGTGGACCAGTGTTGAGTTCAATTTCTTTTTAAAAGGGCTGGCTTCTCTCTGTACCTTTTAGAGTTGTGCCGATAAAAGTAAAAGATGTACATGTGTATTTGTTGGGCCCTGTTGAGAAGTTTGTATTTAATGCAGCTTTATAACTAAAAGGTTTTAATATTTTAGGATTTTGCAAAATGAAACATAGAACATGCTTTCAAAATCTTAGTGTATCGTATTATATTTGCTGGTTCTAAAACAGCTCAGTTTCTCTAAACTGTCCTAATGATGAGTTTTTTGAGTATCCGTGGTGATTGGAACTCGGAAAGAAAAGTAAAAGCACTTTTGTATTTTAAAACATTCTTGACTTTTTTTTCTTTTTATTTCACAGAAAACACGGCTGATAAACATGTGACGGTAAAATTTGTTCAGGACACATCCAAGTTCTGGTATAAGCCAGATATTTCAAGAGAACAAGGTATATCTATTGATAAATATTCTGACACACCCGTCCAGCTATTTAGTGAAGTCTCGATTTTAGATAGATATCTGATCTCTAAAAGAAATATAAAACCTAGAAAGGCCATAGACAACCCCCTCTTGTTTCTTTCATTGAAAGGCTGAATTTGAGTGTGGAGGGCAGTCAAATAGTCCTGAAAAATTTTCAGTTAATCAAACAAATTGTTAACCTAACTGAACTAACTATGAAGTAATATAGATCTACCTGTGGTAGCTGCTGCAAATGCTCTTTGGTATGAAGCTGCAGATTTTTGAATTTTGATTTTTGAATGAAACAACACCAAATGGCTGTCTGCTCTCTGAAACCTTTTGAGGGCAAGTGTGCTGTTCTGACATGATCTCAGCATAATTCATTAGCTAGGTCACCACGAAGGCATCCTCACCCACCAGTCATTTTGTAGCCTGAATTTCAATGTCAAGAGATATACATTATTTCTTAAAGGTCAGTACCATGGAACAACATCTTTATGATGTATGATGCAGATACAGCACTTTCATTTGTAGGTGTATTATTTAGTGAACTGAAGAAATCTTTTATTACCTATGTGGAAATTAATACTTACGAGCACCTGGGGTACTGCATCTGGCATACAGGAAAGACATAGACCTGTTGGAGCGAGTACAGAAGAGGGCCACAAAGTTGATTAGAGGGATGGAGCACGTTTCCTATGAGGAAAGGCTGAGAGAATTGAGATTTTTCAATCTGGAGAAGGAAAAGCTTCAGAGTGACCTAATTGCAGCCTTCCAGTACCTGAGTGGAGCCTGCAAGAAGGATGGAGAGGGACTTTTTAGAAGATCATGTAGTGGTGACAGGGCAAGGTGAAATGGTTTCAAACTGAAAGTAGGTTTAGATTAAATATTAGAAAAAAATTATTTACTGTGAGGGTGATGAGGCGCTGGAAGAGAATGCCCAGAGCAGCTGTGGGATGCCCTCCATCCATGGAAATGTTCAAGACCAGGCTGGATATGGCTCTGGTGTAATGAAAGTTGTCTCTGTTCATGGCAGGAGCATTGGAAGTAGATGATCTTGAAGGTTCATTCCAATCCAGGCCATTCTTCCATGATTCTATGAACTTAGACACTGTCCCTACAACAGTACATATATAAGTATGCTGGGTGCTCGTTACAATCCACTAATTCTAGAGGAGCAAAGTGAGCTTTCTGTGGATTTCGGATAGAAACTTCAGGTTTGAATATTCTGTGAAATGAGACTAAAACCAAACATGGTTAAATGTTGATACCAAAAAAATGATATATTTTATTTAACAGTAAATGAGAAAGAGAAAGAAATAGAAAAAGAGGTTATGGGGAGACAGGAAGAATGACAGGAACAGATTAAGTAGAAATATATCTCCCCTCTGTGGGTCCCAAGATTAATACAAGTTGGGCCCAGGTACCTCCCCTGAAGGGGGATACTCTCTCTTGCAAGACTGAATCAGTTGCATCACTTTGCATCATGCATAGTGCTGTGGTGCAGGGCCTCAGGAATGAGTCTGGGGAGTGCTTTAGGGGTCTTTGTTGGATTATGACACTTCCTCAGCTGCCCCTCGCATGAGTGTCCTGCAGATGTGGCTTTCCCAGAGTGGGGAGTTTTACAGCTGAACTAGTTTGTGTAATGGAGGGTGGATGTTCACTGCGTCTGACCAGAGGTCATGACATATACCCAAAACTGTCCTCGTCCCCTCTTGGTTGGGGAGGAGTCTGTGCAAGCCTGGCTGCAGATAAGCCTGTGGACTATGGCCTCCACCCTGAAGCCATCTGGGGATGATTTTCAGGACAGCTGCTGAGCTTGGACCTCCTGTGAATGCATCCTTCTCTCCCAGCCTTACCCATTTCTTCTCAAACCTGAGATGATTGAAAAACAGTGTCACTTCTATCTTATCTCAAGCTCTTTTATGGGGCTTCGCTCACAGTTCAGGGTTTCAGTCAGGAGGTCCATTCAAGGTAGGGTGGGCTTTGGTGGTGCAGCTTCATTGCTGCAGCTTCATTACACACTTTTGCTAAAATGGGCAAAAGTCCTTTATAACAGTGTTTCAGCCATGAAACTATAACATTTCAGTCTCTGGCAGTGCTTTCCAAATGCAATTGGTCTGATTGTGCTTGTGTTTATACTGTAATAGTCAGCTACAGTGAATTGTGATTAATGAGCTAAGGCAGGATTTTAAGCTGGAATTTTTTAAAATGCAGCTGTCAAAAATGAAAAATTACTAACTAGTTCTACATTGAGAAAGGTATTCATACTAAACCAAAATAGTGTGAACTTCAGCTATTGGCAAATGATGAATTGCTGTGTCTGTCTAGTTACTATGTTCTCAGATGGTGAGGATGTTCTTTTGTGGTAAATAGGATGCCTGGGGAATAAAGACATAGAAAACAGAACATTAATTCATTTCTGGATGATACTTTGCTGGTCCTTTCACTCCAGTCTCCTTTGCATTATCTACTAACTACCCATAATGAAAACTGAGTCTTTAAATATACAGAAAAATACCTCACGTGATGTGTGTCCAGTGAGGGACATAGATATAAAGCAATTTAAAACCTAATTGCTTGAACAAATGAAACAACAGTCCTCCCAACCTTTTAATATGCCTCTTTTCATCCTTAAAGTAAAACTTCATTTAAAAAATGTTTTAAGGTACTCTTGTTGATCTTTTTTGATCTTTTTTCCCCTGTGTTTAATAGACTGCTCATGTGACAAATTATTACTGCATCCCTTTGTATTTAGAAGTGTTATGTATTGATTAATTGTAGGGGTTTGTGTATTCATCCTTATCCTCTCAAAACAAGACATATTGTTGTGAAAAATGGTTCTTTCCTTTGCCATCTGACAGATGAAGATAATAGAATGCATATGTTTGCTTTACTTGCTTTGACAGAAGAGATAATTGTCTGCATTTTTCTGATTTTTTTTTTACTTCCCCTTTTTTCATGAAATGAACCTTTGCTTTGTAAACATTGCTCCAGCCTTGCAAAATATGCCTTTGTGCCCCATATGCATAATATCCATGTTCTGTATGAACAGTCAATTAAGGACTCCAGTACCAAATTTGGGCTCTTTCTAGGGTTTCTTTGAAGGCATGCTGATGGCTGGAAATTCTAGAAACAAAGTATACTGGTATACACACGTATTTGTAAAACTTGTATGGGGGAGGAAAGAAAGCAAAGTACAAAGATTTTATTAAGATCAATCATTAGATTAATTTTTGTCTGTTTTCAAAGTAAGTTTAAAATTTTGGGCTGCTAGATTTCAAAGTCTGCAACTGACTTGTGCAAAGTAGCAGCAATTTCCCTGCAAGTGTTCCCTCTTGGAGAGGATTTCATACTGCACTTGCAGAAGAGATCCCAAAATACAGATGAAAAGTACTTCAAAGAGCAGAATATACACTTACATTCCTTCCTTTGCTTCAAAACTCCTAAGGCAGTAAGATAGCTTTGCAGGGACAAAAACTTGGTGGTGGATGAAAATGAATCTGTCCTGCCTGTTGAGGCTGAATAGGAAGTGAAAAACAGTGCTGTCTAGTCAGTGTGGGAATTACAGAGAGCTATGCAGTCTTTTAACAAATTGACAAAATATAAGCAGAAGTAGACTTGCTCTTGTGCTGGTTGTAGGAATTCTGGTGGGACCTGAGCACTCCTCTTAGTTTAAAAACCAGTAAAAATCAGGGTTCTGTACTTCAGGCTTCTTTTAAAATAAGTATCTGTGAGATTTGGACAAGGAGTTTCCACTCAGGTCCCCCAAATACACTTGATTGTGTTTGTTGCATGGCAATGAGGATAGAGAAAAACTTCTTACTTCTTCTGGTGTCCTATTCATTATACATTTGTACTTCTGTACTTTCTGAGTGTGTGCATTGTGCTTGAACTGTTTTTCTGTCTCTTTCCTGGAATCTCTTGCAGCGATTGCTGTTCTTAAGGAAAAGGAACCTGGGTCTTTCATTGTTCGAGACAGTCATTCTTTCCGGGGAGCCTATGGGCTAGCAATGAAAGTTGCCACACCACCTCCTTCTGTGCTACAGTTAAAGAAAGGTACTTCTATATGCTATTGAAAATGCTATATATAGTAGGTAGTCCTTATTGGTGGGTAGCAATCTGTTGGAATCTTCCCCTCTTCTCATAAGTGTAACTTGAATTGCAGGTTACAGTTGATGTGTTGTTAAATGAGACTGGATATGATGCCTGTTATACTATATGGTTTCACCACGACTTCTGTTGTGTCTGTGTATATGTTGTACCTCATCAGCCTAATGAAAATCAGTGTCATCTCAGCAACTGGTCTTCCCTAGCAATCAGAAGTTTGCATTTGATTCACAGGCTACAATGTAAAGTTTTTACTCTGCTGGAGGGCCGGATATTTTTAATGCCAAAATTTTGTTTTGAGACAGTTCTATTTCAGATAAAAATCTGAAGAGATTCCTAAGGATAATAGTTTAAAAGAAGTGGTGATCTATATATCTACTCTGTCAGCTCTAGTGCCTCCATATATAACTCATCCTGATGGTTGTGAAACATAAAGTGAGAAGAACATGCAGAAATCAATAATTGGTATATGGAAACTCAGCAGCCAGTGTCTGTAGTGTTCTTGGTTCCATTTATACTACTGCAAAGTTAGTGGAGTGGTTCTTGTTGCTGCTGTTTTTCTTTTACAAAGCTTATTATGTTTCATTAGTATATAATGACTGGTGAGGTAGGCAATTAAGATTACAGGAAAGCATTTATTCTTAGTGTTGTTTTTATGGAAGTATGATTTTGGTTGTTTTTGTTTGTTTTTTTGTTTGGCTGTTGGTTTGGATTTGCTTACTCTGGCAACTGTTAGCAGTTCACCTCTATTACAGTAACACTTTGAATCTGTTTTAATCTCGTGTCTTGAAACAATTTTTAGTAACAACTTGCCATGTAGTCCTTTTTGTTGCCAATAAACATCAGTAGAACCACTCCAATGATTTACGTAATGAACTCAGCGTAGGTGTACTGGGGTGGTGATAGCAACAACTAGGAGGCAAATTGAAAGTGGCTTGTAGGGTGTTTCTAGTAGTCTTTTCTTATTAGTGAAGTCCAGGAAGACATGAAAGCTCACACTCTGCTAGGCTTTAAGAGACAGTTTATGTTAGTAGTAGTCAGACTAGTATTCTTCCACTTCTCACTTCATGATACTTAGCTTATCTGGTTTCCCTTGTTTAACACCAGAAGACACAGATTGGTTCTGTTTCCTGTAGTGTTTCTTGTTCCAGGCTTCCCCTCCCCACATATCTTGTAGTAATTTATTTTTAATTGGTGAGAGCGTAACAGCAAACAGTAAGCTGTTTGAAAAAGTGATCAGTGCAATATTTGCTTGCATAGAAGTTTCTGCTGTCCATATTAATGCATTCATCTGTATTGGCCTGAAGGTCAACCCTTGAGGTGTTTCCTGATAGATGAAAGGGAACATCTGTTTGTAGCTCTTTTGTTAAGCTTTGAATGGTTTGATAGCTTTGTCCTGTTGGTATGAAATAACCTTTTAGCTATTTGGAGGAGGATTAGTTTTGTAGTCATATTTCATACTGTCAATCTATCTTCCAAGAAATATTTGTCTTAATTATATGTCTGCATATATATGTACAGGTTTAAAAAAATGTTAAATCTTGAGGGATTTTTTTACGGGTCTCTTGGACTTTGAATCTCCTCTTTTCATCCAACTCTACAGTTTTGGTTTGTCTTTGATTCCTGAGATTAAAACTGTCTTAAAAATCAAGTGAAACTCCAGTGCTTCATGTAAATGTTTGTTTTCAGATGCAGAGACATAGCATAAAACTGCAGACATTTAGAAATGTAAAAATGCACTGAGAGAATTGCCATCATTACCTTTGTGTAGCTTAATCTACTCTTCTTTTAATCTGGGGAACTTCTGTGAACAGAAGTATCACTGGAAATGGGAATATTTTTTCATACTTCTCTTCCTTGTCACTTTGGATACAAGTTCTTTTAATGGGCAAGTGCATCAGACTTTCTAACCATTCATTTTCCAAATTTCTGTTCCTGTCTGTAGCTGGGACCATATTTGGACATTTTTGAAACCAGTGTATATTTGGATGTCAGTCACTTAAGAATATTAAACCATTTCCTCTGGCTGTCTGAAGTGAGCTGTTTGCTTATTTGCTTTTTGAAAAACAACCTTTTAAATACATCTTGTAACTTGCAGAGTAGGTCTAATTGTATTCTTTGCATTTTGTATGTAAAACATTTGGTAGTAATGTGGAAAAACTGCTTCATAAATATCTAGTTTGTGAGAGTTGTCTGTTAATTGCTTCTTTTTATGAGCTTTATTTTTCAACACAGTTGGAGATTCATCAAATGAACTTGTAAGGCACTTTCTGATTGAATGTACTCAGAAGGGGGTACGCTTGAAAGGATGCCCGAATGAACCATATTTTGGTGAGTACTGTGCATCACAGGGACTGAGAAGATGGAAACAGTTGGCATTTGCCAGTGCTGGCTTGGATGGCATACAAATGAGAGACTACTTTGTTTGAGTCCTGATGACTTCTGTAGGAACCCATTCCAAGGTTCCAGGAACCTTTAACACATTTACTTTAAGCAGATATGCAGGGCACTCTAGCATAGATGCATGTGACCAAGCTTCAAACAAGTCAGGCTTGTCTACCACTACCAGTGTAGCTGCAGAAAGCTGAGCTAAATCACTCTTATCATCCTAATTGATTCAGGACCTTTTGTCCTGTGTTATATTCATGCTGCATATTAGGTGGCTAAAAATGACACCAGAATGAGATATTCACAAAGTACATTATGCTATGTCAGTACATTATTTAATGTAATATGATGGAACTACAATACCCATAATGGCAAACAGCCTACCTAGCTGTTGACTCAGTTTCTTTCTGCTCATTTGGGGTAGGAGGGGAAAATAGGATCGGACAGCTTATGGGTTGTCCGAGATGAAAACGAGGAGATGCTAACCAGTTACAGGGCAAAAGAAACTCAACTTGGGGAAAATGATTTTAATTTTTTTCCAATGAAAATCAATATTCAGGCAGTCAGATGTTAAGGGATACATTTAGTGAAGGTAGCTGGGTTTGCAAGCTGGAAGTGCAAACTGCAGATTGATCTATGGGTGTCCCAGGCAAGAGGCCATGATCTGCTGACTCTTTCTGACTCTTTGAGTAACAGAGGGCCCGGGGACCTGTATGGTCCTTTGTTATGCAAAGAGTCCTGTACCTCCTGACCACTCAAGTGGTGCAGCAGCAGCAGCCAACCCCCAGACTTTCCTGCCTTTTGATTGTAAGGGTATCTCTCCTCAGAGGCACCCAGTTTGAGCTGTTATTTTGTTATTAAGTTGTTGCACCAAAATTAAATTGTTTTAATGATCTGGAAGTCTGAGACTCTGTTAAGTGAAACCTGGGGTTGAGCTTCTGAGGAAACATCTGACTGTAAGTGTGGGGTGTGTAGCTGTGAAGGGGCTTTGAGTACCAGCTCAGGTGGTGCAAGAGTGACTGCCAGAATGGCTCCTGGATGGTCAGACAGAGAAGTTTCCTTAACATGAGAAACAAAGACAAGTATTAAATAACACTTTTCCTTCCCCTTTTCCAAGCTCAATTTCACTGCTTCCTCCCAAATTCCTCATGCCCACTGCAGTGGGTATGAGGGCATATGGTCATTACAGAGCAGTTCCTCTGCTGCTTCATCTCTCTCCCAGTTTTTCCTTCCTGGAATGTGGGCTTTCCTTGTAGGCTTCCCTCCTGCAGAAAAAAAAAAATATCTGTTTGAGCATGTGTTCTCCGTTTACCACAGAAAATGTCCCATCTTTTCCAATGTGAGGTCCTCCAGAGGCTACAGGGTGGGGGGATGGCAACTTGGATACTGAGAGCATCTCTTTTTCCTCCTCCTCTGTCCACGGCATTCTCTCTGCTGTGTCTCACCCAGCCTTTTTTCCATAGGTGCTCTGCAGTGGGTCTTCTGGAATGGGCTGTGTTTGGCATGAAAAGCTCCCCTGAACTTTACCCAGAGGTCATCCTGGAGCCCTCCCACCCCCTGTTACAGTCCTTGTCACATACACCAAATACACTTGTGAAAGAGTCATCTATCATAAAATTAACAGATGTGAAATAAAGTCACATTTAAAATAAAGGTGGACTGAAGTTTATCAGTATTTGGCATGAGACTTACCTTAAATGAGAACTTTTAGTCCATTACTCAATCTTGAAGTACTTGTTTAGGCACTTCTGTAGTCCTATTAGTCATTTAGTTGGAACATCTCCTAGTCTTTCAGTTTGTACAGCCTGTGCTGGTTTGAAAATAAACCACAGTGAGAGATGAACCCCACACAAATACCTTGAGAGCAGGTCAGTTACAATTTAATAAAAAATACTACTGTAAATGCAGTGATACAGAAAAACTGGCTTAAACTCACTAAGTCAGAGTACAATCTCGCACCCTGTTGGTCTTGGTAGTGGTTGCAGTCTGATTAAGCAGTGGTTGTAGTCCTGTTGAAGTGATTGCAGTCTTGTTGAAAGCTTTGGTCCTTTGAAAAGTCTGGTCTTCCTCTGGGTCTCTTGAGCAATGGTGGTGGTACCCCAAGTCCCCAAAACCCCAGATGATAAACAGGTTCAGGTGCTACCTCCCTCGGTTTGGGGAGTTTCACAGCGGAATGGTGTAATACTCTTGAGTCATTGCAGTCATCCATTCTTGCTAGGGCCATTGAGTCCACAATGGACCCTGAGCAGAGATGACCCCCTCAGGATGGGTGTAGTTACCATGCCTGAGTTAATTGTGAAGACCATTGTGCCTTGCAGGGTTTGCCTCTTCTCCCTTATCTAACATCCAGTCTGAAGGGTTGGGTGCACACTGGGCAGCTGTTAAAAACGACCCACTGTTAACACTTCATCAAGTGTTATGTAGATGGGAGTAGAATACATAGCTTGGTTACACCCCACATTGTAACCCAGGACACAGGCTCAGAACTGGTTCACAAAGTAGGTGAACAGGCACAACTACACATGTTTATGGGTAAGATCATGAAAGACTGTTAGTATCGATCAGTCTTTGCATTTCTGTAAGACTCTTTAGAATTGGGTCATCTTTCTGTTTCAAAAATTTTTTTGATGGACTGTAAAGATGCGGTTGGTTTTGGTTGAACTGGGATTTTTCTCCAGCACATGGTTATAATGTTTGCTGCTTATTAGTAAATAGGATTGAAGGATGGCTTTTTGTACAAACAGGCTGATGAATACTATGCCTTCCTCTCACTCCTTATAGTCTGACATGCTAATATCAAAGGTAACTATTATTGAATTTCTTCAGTTAAGCCAAGACCAAATTGCAAGAGTGACTTTGAATAGAAAGGAAGAATCATTTAATAGAGAATTCTATGTACATCACTGCTGCCTTAAATGGAAGAGGTTTTACCTGGACTATCTTTTATACTTTCAGAATTACAAAATAGAGGTGTGTGTAGACAGAACACTAGATGATGAAGACTAAGTGGCTAAGAAGTAGAACTTGCCTTTTTTTTACCTCATCATGTAGCACAAGCGACTACATGTGCTCTTGCCACCTTCATAAGAATTTACTACATTTAATGTAGCAGAAGCTAAGAGTGTTGAAAAGAATTTACCGACTTGTATATTTTACTGATTTTGTAAGTTTTGTGCTTTCTTCATTTGAAGCACAGACACGTAGGCTAGGGTCTAAGCAGTATATATAAGAGGGAAAGGGAACGTACGATTGTGATTACTGAGTTCAAGAAGATCTTGGCTTCGGTCCCAAGAGATTTTTAAAGTGAAGCAGAGGGGGCTCTTAGTCTATAAAATACTTGAGAGCAAACATAACTTAAGCATTCTAATTGCCTACCAAGTTAACTGTGCATCTCTTGTTACTTTTCTGACCACAGGGAGTTTGACAGCTCTAGTGTATCAGCATTCCATCACTCCACTGGCATTGCCCTGCAAGCTCCTCATCCCAGACAGAGGTATGCTTGTTGAAGTACAGAAGATATATTCCCAGCCAAGTTTTGCTTCAAAGTGTCAGTGTCTGAAGGCAGGTGAATGTGTCGCAAGTTAAGATCGAAGCAAAAACTCAACGGGGAGGAAGCTGTGGGTTTGTCTTCAGTATTGGTGATGACCCTTATCCAAAGTGTGGTTGTGAGCATACTGGTACTGTGATATTCCAGTCATAAGCGTATATTCATTGTGGAAATCCATGCAGTAATTTACCATGTGGGAAGACAAATGTCCTTCTTAGACATGACATTATGCCAGTGTATGGTTAGATTTAACAACTCATTCAGGTCTGGTTAGCAAAAGGACAAGTAGATAAGAGTAGATGGTGCCCTGAGTGAGACACTGGCAGGAAGAGTGTAGCAACTTGCACAGGTTCAGATATTGTTCAAGTAAATGATCAAAAAGCCTATGTTGCTTCATGGGATTATGATTCTAATTTTGCTTATGCTGATTTCATAAACCTCTCTTAAGAAAAAAACAAAATGCTCATGGTTTTCCAGTAATTCAGTTGTCTTATGTTCTCCCACATAAAGTTAACCCTTTAAACTTTTGTCATGGATCATGTGTTAATATACAAAAATAGCATTTGATTTATGCAAATACACCAGTGAAACCATTTTAGCACAAAAATATGCTCTGGTACATGTGACAAGATCTCATGCATTTATATGGCGAAACAGTGTGGAGGTTGGCTTGTTCTCTTTATCCCCCTCACCTAAGATGGAAAAATTATTCTGTTCTTCCAGAGGTACAGGTCTGGAACATTTGCCTTGTCTTGAATAAACATAACCACAGTGAAATTTTATTTTGTTTTTATTTTTTAATCCAATTCGATTATGCATTTTAAGATGATTTTCTGTAGTTAATGACAGGATACAGTGCCTGGAGTGTTTAAAACATTTGGATAACTGTAACTAACCATGTGAATAGTGTCACAAACTGTATTATGGTATTATGGCTCTCTTCCTCATTTGATTATATTCAAAGACAGCATGCCTCATGCTAAATGCAGCAGTGAGATCTTTTTACGTGCATTGATATACTTGAAATAACATGTTGGTGGACAGTTTTCTTACTACTTTTAACAATTTCCTCCCAATTTCCTCAATTGGGAGGAAATGTTCCACTGCTGTCTTAATAGTTCAGATGTTTTTTTTTCAACTTAAGAAGAAGGTTTTGTTGTCATCCTCTGGATCAAAACATAATTAATTGATTTCATCATGGTAACACAGAGTCTTTTTGTATAAATTACTGTAAATTATACAAATCAAATGATATCATTAAAATCACACTACTCAAGATATTTTTGGCTGTAGTGAGGGAGTACAGCTATAAGTATTGTCTTAATGTGTAATCATGTGAGTCCCTACAGCATATGCCTGTGTTATGTCTTTTATTGTCAGGAAATAAAAGTTAAGCATCCTGCTTGCAGTGCTCAAGGCAAAAAAAAACCTGATGCAACATAGATGATTATAATTGCAGATAAAAGGTGGTTTCATGTTTCCGGCCAAGAGTTGTTCAGTAGATGAGATCACAATTATGTCTAACAGCTCATACGTGACTATGGACTTTGATTTGTTGATTTAAATCCATACAAGACATGGACAGTGTTTTCTGTTTGCAGATCCCTTGCAGGAGATAGCAGAAACTTCTCCACAAACTGCTGCAAACTCCGCTGCGGAGCTTCTCAAACAGGGTGCAGGTCTGTTAAACTTTTATCCTTGTATTTGACTGTTACCAAAGTTTGTACCTTACAGGCTGGAAGAAGCTGAAGCTTAGACTGGATTAAAGGATATATAAAGATAGCAGTTAAATTTATTGTGCTGGGTAGAAGTGTAAAGGGCATTGTTAGGATACGTACCAAGTTTTTTCCGTTTTCTGCAACCAGCTCCTACATTCTGTGTTTCGTTTCCCATCATGTGTCTTGTGAGAATATTAGGTGTATGTAGGTTACTTCAAGCACAGCGATTTTTAAGCAGGACATTGCTTTCATAACTGATAAACTTTGAGAGGATGTTTTCAACCTGAGGTTGCAGAGGTTCACGAACTGTGTGAGGTCTGCAAAAGCCAACTAAGGAAAGTGTTCAGTTAGGGTTAAGTTCTCATCAGTTAACAATACCACTGTAAAATGCTTACTGTTGCATCAATCTGAAAAAAATATTAAAGAACAGTTCTCTCTACTTCACTTGGTGCTGCATTTTCTTAGGAAATGTCATGTGTCTTTTCCACTGGGTGCTTTTATGGATTCTTATGCATAGTGCAGCATCCATTCTGGCAAGTTGAGTTGTGTTACTGCAAGCTTATTTGGTGTGACAGAAGAACCATGACCAGAGTATGTTCAAATTGTGTGATGCTATGCACTATTACCATCTGTATGGCTCTCAAACTAGGGTGTTTGCAAGAGCTGTGTAGAGGTGTGCTCTGCTTCTTATCTGCTTTGTTAGTGTGCATCTGATCCAGAGAACTAGTTAAACAGCTTGTCTGAAAAAGTGTGGTGACATTCTAACTCACCGTATTGGATAATGCTCTAAGTACTCTCCTGCACAATCTTAAGTTGTCTTTAGAAATGCGACCAACTGTGTTACTCAGCTGTACAGTGGGCATGTTCGGGGGATCTTGCCCAGGTCCTGCAGTGGTCATTGGTTTTCAGGTTGCTCTGCATTCTCCCCAGAAGCCACCCAATTAGTGCCGTTAGAGCACAGGAATACACTACATTTGCCCCTTTCTTTTGAGTTTAGCCTACCACTGGATGCACAAGTGTGTTGTGGCAAAGCATGTGTTTCTAAGAATGCTGCCTCACGCAGCATTTAGAGCACTTCTGAAGGGGCAGTTGTCAAACTGGCCAGCTCTGCAAAGAGTGTTGCTCTTTGCTTGCGCAGCAATCTGCTTTGACTTCAAAATTTGAAGCACCACTTTTGAGTGCTGTAATTGAGCAGGCATGCGTGGCTGAGGCAACGGCAAACCTTTGTGAGGCTGTGCTGTGAGTGAGCATGTATTAGCTCACTAGTTGGTGTTTGTTGCAGCCAACAGGGAAAAAAAACAGAATCAATTTTTGTAGAGCTTTACTTCCTATCAAAAGGAGCATATATTATCTTCCAAGAAATACTGTTTTCTCCTTGCTCAGACAGTGCTTTTCAAAGAAAAAGAAAGAATTATTCTTCAGCTGGGGCAGTAGTCAGATAAGTCTTAATGGGAGCTTTTGTATCATGGATCATTTAGGGTACTTAGTACATTTGGTTTTAGCCTGTTTTGATGTTTTTGTTGTTTTTAAACAAGGATTTGGAACCCAAATAGATAAATTAGCTATGAGAGGTTTTCAGAGTTGTTTTTTTTTTTGCCTTGATACATCAGGGGTTCCTTTCCAGTCACAGAAGCATTCAACTTGTGGAGTTCTACTCTGAAGTGCAGATTCAAAACATGTAAATTGAGTCCTTTCAAAGAAACTTTAAAGCAGATATACTTACTCCCTGCCCTTCTATACCCACACTTCTCTCACTCCACAAGCAAAAAACCAGTCTGTTTTCCTAGAATGATTATTTTTATAGCTCCCTGAAAAACCTAATGAGCATTTCCAGGTTCTGAGTGCTGAAGCTGACTAGAAATCCTTTGCTTCTTAGACACTGACAATTGAAGACTGGAAACCATACAGATAAGAGGCTTTTCCCTAGAATACACCTTGCTTTATTAATCTGCCTGTTCAGCAACAAAATTTTCTACTCAAATAAATTGCAGTTCTTAATTCTCTTTACACTGATACAGTCAAGAAACTAAGCATTCTGAACAAAGGACATTCCCAGTCTAAAAGCAGCATTGTTAAGCTGTTGCTGGTGGCACAGATGTGCTTCAAAATGTCACCTGTGAAAGATAAAAGCAGCAACATTGCAGGGCAGCTGCATTGAACGAAAGATCTTCCTTTTGTTGCAGCTTGGAGCATGGTTCCTCCAGGATTACTGTTTTCGTTACCTTGTCAGGCCATGCATGATGTTCTTTAATGACAAATCTTTCTGTATTTCTCATTACTGTTTCTCTCCTTTTTAAGCTGACATGTTTTCACTTTGCAACACTTTCATAAGTTTCCATTTATTATTTCCTGTGCTTTCCATTTATTATTTCCTGTCCTTTCCAGAAGCAAAGGACACTCTGTATTGGGTAACTTCTGTTACAACTATCACTTTGAGGGCAATCTAGATAAAATGCTTGGAAATTTAATTTAGAAACAAAACCTGAAAACAGTCTGTTGACAGCAATGCACTGTGTGGCAGAAGAGGAAGGGACTCTGATGTGTGTGGCTGTGAAAGAAGGGAAACTTCCTGTTCTGAGGAAGGACCCATTGGATAGTGAAGAGCTTTAGATCTGTAGTGACCATACACAGTAATGTGGGGAGAAGAAGAGAGCTTATGATTTGGAATGTTCATTACAGTTTTGGGTTGGCTACTCATCATCTTAAGTCCTCTCTGCATGAATTTAACTGATTGAAGCAAAAGTTTTTGAAATTTTCACTGCAATGCAAAAATATATTTTTGAAATTTTACACTTGCAAATCAGATAAATGAAATCTCAGGATCCATTCTTTCACTGATGGACTCCAAAGCTTGAAGTTACTGGGCTGATCATTATGCTGGAGTCAGGCTTATGCAGTTTTTAACTGTATAATTACTTGGTTGTTTTGAAAGTGCCAGTGTCTAGCTCTATAATTTTATGTAGATGGTCATAGGAGAAATCTTAAGACAGATTACAGAATAGCTAAATAAAAAGATAAACTGTTAGATTTAATTTAAAATCTTTTCTTTCATAGTAATGTTGGCAAGCCAAATGAAACTGCTAAACAAATGAAATGTAACCATGGTAATTTGTATGTGTCAGCTGACAGAGTTGTAAATTTTGTCCTGGATACCTACACAAGTGTTTTTACCAAACATAAAATCTCTTGATGCTAGTGTTTAGCTATGGGTGTGCATAATCATTCTTGCTTTTTCTTAATTTGTTTGTAAATTTGACTTTATACCATAGTTCCATAGTAAGCATGTGAATAATTCTGTTAATACCATGTAATAGTCCATGTTTTAGATGCCACTGTACTATGTAGTAGTATAGAGTAGTACAGTACTACTGTATAATGCTATATAATATTAATACATACTTTCCTAATGCTCACTGCAGATTTGATACGAAACCATGTAAAAAAAGTAACTGATAACCTTAGAAACCCGTGAGTATCTATTTTATAGAGATATTTCAGAAGTTGCTAATATCTCTAGAAGAGGAATAGTACTTTTAGAAGTAAGTGCATGCTGAAATAAAGAAAAGGCCTAAAAGTGTATGTCAGTAATTTTTATCAGTATGGAAATTGTTTTACTTGCTCTGAAATCAGTAAACATACATAATACTATTAATGAGAATTAAAGAGAAATGAGCTTTGAAGTAACCCTTATTTCTTTCTGGTGTGAAAACATTCTTGTCTTGCCAATCAAGTGAATGGTTTCCTTTGAATATAGTTTAAATATTTGAAACTGTAGAACGTGTGAATGTATGCTGCAAATGTGTATTTCCTTACTGGCTGATGTATTTTAACTTAAAAGCAAAATATCCCCATTCTTTCAGGAATGCCTTTGCTCAGTACTACCTACAAGTGTACTCTCTGGTGTTGCTTTGCATTTATTTAAATTTCAGGATATCTACAGGCAATAATAAATACATTCATTTGCTTTGATATAAAGGTATCAAAACCAAAGGGAGAGTAAAAGGCCTATGAATCTCAAAATCTTTCCCCTCTTTCATTACAGCTTGTAATGTTTGGTACCTGAATTCAGTAGAGATGGAGTCCCTCACAGGATACCAGGCAGTACAGAAAGCTTTGAGCCTGACACTGATGCAAGATCCGTCTCCTATCTCAACCGTTGTCCATTTCAAGGTGTCTGCTCAGGGAATCACACTGACAGATAATCAAAGAAAGTAAGCAAATAAGGATGGGAAGGGATTATCTGTCCCTGTCCCTGTTGGCCACTGTTGATTTGACGTTCCTAGTTACATTTTGCAATCTCTGTCTCAGAGGATACCAGGATTATAGGAATGATGGTGACTATGTAAGATAGCTGTAGTACAGAAAAATATATTTTAAAGTTGTGGACTTTATTTCCACATGGTATATTTTACCTTTGGAAGGTCACTTTGATAGGACATTTTTTATTGTTATTTCTTAGGAAAGTAATGGCTTTGCTAGCATTTGATATTGAACTTGTTCTGTGAAGTAATTTATCTTCATGATTGATGTCTTTCACTAGTATCACTGAACAGAGCTGACTTAAGCAGATGATGTGTATCTCCAGGATCTGAAACAGTGTTTTGGATAGCCTGTAAAAAACTGTGATAAAAAGTTAATTTATATTTACTTTGTGGTAGCCTAACTAGCACTTAGAACAAACTCTTTCAATTCTAAAAATTACAATAACAAAAGAAGGGCAACAGGAATTCATTATAGGTTAAAAAAAAAGAAGTGCCAGAGTTCTTCATTCCATGCGGTTTGCAATCATTTGTAGCACATCACAGAACCTTTACCTTAATGGTAATGCCTAGGAGTGTGAATATTTTGAAATGTAGTATGATCAAATTATTCGCAAGTTCCACAAAGTTGTCTGTCCCACTAAAATAGTATCTAAATGGCCAGCTTTTAGAAAAAATACATTTCATACTCCTAGCTCTTAGCTTGAGAGTCAGTTTTCCTTTAGTTCAAAAAACTTTATGTTAGTGATTTAAACATGTATTTATTGGGTTAGAGCAGTTCAGGTGGATTTCGAAGTCACTCAAAGATAGCAAAAAATATTGTCTGTATTAAATTAAGACTAAACACAATTTATTTTTCAGATTAGTTTATTGTTTGGAATTCCAAGCATCTTTACTGTTTCTGAAATTCATTTTCTTTCTTCCTATACAGACTCTTTTTTCGGCGACATTATTCAGTCAACACTGTTATTTTCTGTGCTTTGGATCCACAGGACAGAAAGTAAGTATGACAAGCAGTATTTTTAATATGTTACTTGTATTGTTCTACCAAAAAAACCCAACAAACTAAAACTAACATTTTTATTTCTCCATTCAATTTTTTTTTTACTGTTTTCTTAATGGACAAGGTGGATGAAAGATGGCCTTTCTGCAAAGTAAGTAGAGTCTCTTTTACCTGAATGTTTGGTGTCCTAAATTACTTTTGTCTGAGAGGCGGAAGGGAAAGCATCTGTTCAGAGACAAAAGTCTCTCATATCTCTGTAATTAGACATTGGTTACTTCATCTACACCTCTGCAAATTGGGGTCTAATTATGTGATGGGTGGGGGTGGGAAGTCTGGAGCCAGAGCTCATATGGTTTATTTAGATTGAGGGTCTGTGATTTGACTGTGGTTTCAGACATTCCAATGATACTTGCTCTCTCAGTTTTGTGTTCCACCTGTCCAGCAAGACTTAACACAAGGTTTTCTCATTTAGACTCATAGCTTTAAAAAAAATCCCTCTTCTAGTACATAGATGAAAACACTCCTAGTAATATTAGCGTATGGCATAAATGCATGATTACCTGTGGATTGCAAAGTGTTATCTGTTGAAGGTAAACGTTGTTGTCACCCTTTAATCAAAAGAAATTATTTATACAGAGAGGCTCAGCACTTGTTTCTGGAAAGGAACAGAAATAGATGGCTTAAATCCTTTTTCCAGTACTCTGTCCATTAAGATGTGTGGCCCTCAAATTCCTCACTTTGGGCAATCTCTGACACACCACACCACACCACACCACACCACACCACACCACACCACACCACACCACACCACACCACACGCCCCCCCAACTAGGTTAGAGAACAGCAGTATAGAATCCAATTAAATATATTTCCAGGGTTATCAGCATGTCTCTGATAGCAAACAGTACAGGATGCCATATGGACAAAATAGCAGGAAGGAGACAGTCTGCTTCCCTGATTCCCTCCTGAGCTGGCTTCCCACTCTGGACCGCTGTGTTTAGCAGCCACATGGAGCCTTGTCCATCAGAACAGAGAAGTCTGATATGTGTGCTTGGTTTCTGCAGTATCTTTTCTGTTTTATGAAGTGAGGCAATGCCTATCTGTCAGTTCTCTGACATACTTTGATTGCTGCCCTTGCAGAGTGTTTGGGTTCATTGCCCGGAAGCAAGGCAGTGCCACAGACAACGTATGCCACCTCTTTGCAGAGCATGATCCAGAACAACCTGCCAGTGCTATTGTAAACTTTGTATCAAAGGTCATGATTGGATCCCAGAAGAAGATCTGATGCCTTTCCATCCTTGATTCAGAACTCTTTGCTGGCTTCACTGAAGGAAATCACTGTGAGAAGGAGAAAAGCTATTCAGCAACAATGTCTGAATATTGTCATTCCCAATAAGAAAAGCAGAGGATGATCTGTGTATTGTGTTTGCAAGACCTCAGGCTTTTATTTCAAGATGCCTCACAAAGCATTATTTCTTTGTTTTTATATCAGAGGACAAAAAAAAAGAAGCTGGGTGCCACCCTAAACCACGTAGCCCTTACCTGAATGAAACATAAATGAAGAACTTTTCTCCTGATGAGTTTCTAATGTATCTTCATATGCTGTTTCTCATAGTTTATTGGAGCAGAAATACTTAGTAGATTGCACTACTTTTTTGTTCAGGAAGTGTTTTGTAAAACCTCCACAAAGACACTTGCCATGATTGCATCAATGGTAGTTATAGGCCTTGCAAACATACTTTTAGGAGAGTGATCATCTGAGGAAAACTATTTGCTCTTCCCTATGTCTTTGTCATCAGTGATGAGAACTGAATGAAGAAAGGGGAAGATATATGTGAAGAGAACGTTTGTGTAAGTTGTTTTATGGTAAGAAAGGAGTGGCAGTGTGGAATATTCAGGAAGATAGCTCTGTATTTAGTGTTAAGAAGGCTGAGCTGTTTTAGTTTGAAAATTTTTCAGTAGAGCAGAAGTGGCAGAACAAAAAGAGGTGTGAAAATCTGTTCTATAATTAGGGGGGGGTTGTAATTTTTTTTAATATGGAGAACTAAGCAGGGGAGATTAAGCATTTTATAATTACAGGATAAAAATGAGAGGAAAGCAAAGAGAAAGATTGTATAATTTATGCATTTTTACCAGTGACAGATTATTTATAGTGGATCTCAGATCTTGGTATGTCAGAGAGACAATTCTTAAACTAGACCACTGTTAAGCTTTACCTTTAGCACTAATTTGTGTAAGTAAATGTGTGTGTAGCCTGGGCCTTGCAAGAGAAAATAGTCTGATATTTTGTCTTTTGTCTTACAGTGACAACACTCTTCCCATTTTCTGCCTCTGCAATACTGTTTTATTCCCCTACATAATATGTAATTATATTTACGGACTCTTCTACCCCATTATTTTGCTGGAGTTTTGAGGATTATTTTACCTTTTTTTTTCATCTATAGGAACTATATTGATTTGTTATTCCTTGAGCTAGGGAATCTGAAAGTGGATGGAATTTATTTTGTTACTTTGTCCCATTTTTTGAGAGCATTTATGTCATGATTTCTACATTCAGCACACTTGTACATATCTCTTTATCTTTCTTAACACATTGATATATGAAATGCATAAGAAAGTGCTATTTAGCTTTATAGAAAATTGATGCAGTAGGTTACAGTGGAAGCCTGAAGTGGAAGGGAGAGTAAGCCACTGAGATCTCCTGTGTAGTTCCCATTCATTCAAAAAGAGCAGTACTAGACCCCTGTATGAGAACTGATGGTTATAATGCAACTTTAGTGTGGCATGTGCTGAAAAATTTCATTGCTTCTGTTTCTTTCATGTGTAGCTGTCAACATTATGTTAATAACCTGAGGAATAAAATAGCATTTTGTATTTTGTATGTTGATAGATGAGCCACTTTATCCACTTGTAGATTTTAATCCTTTTATCCACCAATTTGAACTATATTTGCCCTGTATAAAATAAGGGTTTTTTTAAACAGCTCTCTGTATTTCCTGAAGGGTCGGGAACATGTTAAACCTTTTTCAGTGACCATAGCGGAAGTATTACCAAATTATTTGTGTAACTACCAATTTTGTGTAAATAACTTTTATATTTTTAAGAGGAAAGTAGTGAGGAAGAGAGAGAGAGAGAAGAAATACTTGAAGTTTCCTGAATTTGGACCAGAAAGTGGTGTATTAGTAGCAGTAGGCATTGGATATCTGTAGAGGGGTGAAGCAATACAAAGTGCGGAATTCAGTAGCTACCATTGAAGCAAAAAAGGCAAGTACCTCTGATTAGTAACATATAATTCCGTTCTTTTGGCACAGAGGTATAATACTTCAACAGTGTTTGTGTACCATCCAAAAAAAAGAATGCAGTTCTTACAAATAGGAGCTTTGCTCCTTTTTATAAAATATGAGAACAAGTTTTCTTTTAATATTCTTTTGGTGTACTAAGATTCCAGTTGCCTAATCTCATCACCCTGTTGGAGCCCACAGAAATTCTTCAGCTGACATTTCAAGTAGATTTAAGTCTCAATTAGATTTTAAGCTGATGTATCATAAGAATTGAAATGGGGAGGATTTTTTAAACTATATTTTTTTACTTATGTAGATAATAAATTTTAGTGTATCTTCTTAGACACTAAGTGTTGGCCTTTGGGCTGAAAACAAAATGTCTTTTTTTCCCGTGTATTGTCATTTCCATTCAGGACCTTATTTTATATTCCTTGTGCTTTCTCAAGGTCTGCTGAATTCAAAAGCATGAGGGATTGCATGCTGACACTCCTGGTGGTATTTTCTGGGAGTTTAGCTCTACTTGCTAAGTGGGAAAAAAGAAGTTACCCTGTTTCTCAGGGAGATTTTCTGTTTTGCATTCCCTTGGACGGTATATTGCCATGTGCATTTGCTTTTTAATGAATTTTAAAATGGACAAAGCAAGATAGTTCAGTATGTAACGTTATGTAGTCTGTGTAGAAAAATATTCATGGAACTTATATGTTCGTGGCAAATATAAGACTAATCTTTATATAGCACTTTCAAGATTTTTGTTAGATGTGTATATGCAATTTCATAACTAATAGCCGCAAGTTGACACATAAATTTAGCCAGACTCCTGTTAATGTGGTTCATAAATACGTTATTGCAATCATACAGTGTTAAACTGCAAAAATGCTAAAAGCCACGTTTTTTATTAACAGTTTCATGTATCCAGCACTGTAATTAAATATTTAATATTTCTTTCTTGGTTTTTCCTACTAGTGAAAATTTTTTTTCTTGAAACTGTAAAGAAGCATCTAAAAGTCTTCAGTATATAAATGAATGTTCTATAAATTCTTTGTATAGTCATTTTCTCTACTCTTCAGATACCACCTCTTTCAGATTATAATAAAATTACAAAAGTGAAATTCCACCACTCTGTCACAGGGCAGTCTATTCTGAATGAAAGTTACCTTCTGGCATTTGAAATCAGCTAATCAGAAAAACCTTCTTCGTGAATGAAGAATAATTTGTGTGCTGGGGTTTAGTTGTAAGAAATGTTTGAGATTTCTTTCAAGGACTTCAGATGAGCCTGTTAATGGTTCAAGTCAGTTGAAGCATATGATTTTCCTAGTTAATTTGTGGTTATAATGGTATAAAAGTATCTATTGCTTGCATTGCATATTTCAGTGTAAGAAGGAAGAATATGATACCATCCTCTGACTTATTGTAACCATTTAACTTTGCCTCCACTCTGCTTATGCTGGAAAACCTTCCAGAGGGGGCTGAGAAATTTAACCCCTGACTGAAACAGTGCATCGGCCAGACAGTGAAGATTGAGTTATATACATGCTTTATCAGGGTTATTTCTGAGACTGATAAACTCTGGTATGTCATGCTTATGCCCTTTCTGTGAGTGTCTTGGTTTGATAAGACAGGTGCCTGCTGAGGAAGGCAGGAGCCTCCCCTGAAATGGAAAATGTAAACCCCCTCCCTCTGAATTGTTATAATTTTGAAATTAAGGGGCTCTCAGGCAAAGATATGGGAAAATGAATAACAGTTCTTTATTAGGGGAGAAAATGAAAAAAAAATGCAGTAATACAAAACAACACTGACAGAGAATATGACCTAACACCCTGTTGGTCAGGATGTTGGTAGCAGTCCAATTAAAATGGTGGCTGCAGTCCTCCTGGAGTGACAGATGTGGTTCTGTTGAAGCAGTGATCCTGTAGAAAGGTGTCTTTTTTCCTCTGAAGGCCCAGTGGCGGTGTAGATGGGCCTGGTCTTCCTCTGGGAATCCAGTGGAAAAGAAAGCTGCTGCTCTGGTCTAACAGGTGATAATAGAATACAGACCCCCGCCCACATTTTGCAACCCAGGACAGTGAGGCATACACTGGCAGGAATTTTTCATTTCGTGTGCTTGACTGTCATTCATCAGTACAAGTGATTGTGAGGTTTATGCATGGTTGTAAAGTGACATTTGTCTATTAAAAGTGTTGGTCTTTTATTAGAATGAATTATAATGTGGAACAGATGACAAGGATGCAATAGTAAAATGATCTTTTTGTGTCAAGAGTCCAGTCTCTCCTGTTAAACTTTTGTCCTTGAACCTGGATGCCATTGTATATGTGTGCTGCTGTTAGGTGTATTTTAAGGCTGCTCTGGAGTGTCTTTGCTCCAGTGGAAGAAAATCTGCTCTCAGGATTCATCCTAGATATTTTCCGAACTAGTTCATATGCAGTTGTTCTTATACCAGTGTTCCCTTAGTATGAATAACTGTCCTCTCCTTGAGATATTTATAGCAGGAGTTCTGCTCCCCCTTGTGTCCCTCAGTCTTCTTTTGGCAAGGCTAAACAAGTCAGCATTTGGCTTTTATGTGCTTTTGTGTTTGAAAGGCTGTTTTTTGTCCATTATGTAATTTATTTGGAGAGACTGTTAAGTATACAGCCAGACACTGTATAAAAAGGGGCAGAAGCTGCTGCCTTCTAATTTTTTAAATGTTTGTATTAGAAAACTCTTGAAACCAGAAAACTCGGCCCACAAGATAGGCAGAGTAAATCTCTCATCTGCTTCTGCTGTTGATACCTAGAATAAAGGTTACAGTAATGTAAACTGTATCAGGGGGTGTGGACAAAGGAAATTACAAGGGGAAATAGCTGAAGAAGTTTTTAAAAGCCAAAGTCAGAAATAGGAAGCTTGCAGGAGACCTAGCACATCTGGCAAGCTACCAAGAGGGCAATGGGGAGCTTTTTAGAGAATTAAAGGATCTTCCTGAATAACTGAGAAGGGATTTGCATCACATGTCACAAGGGATATCAAATCGGAACTGTTCCCTTTCTTTGAAGACATTTAGTGTCTCACAACGTACAAATGTTTCGACCAGTTTTAATGTTTTATTATTTGCAGAATCACAGGGTGGTTGAGGGTGAAAGGGACATAAAGAGATCATCTAGTCCAACTGTGTGGCTTAAAGAGGGACATCTAGAGCCATTTGCCCAAACAGCTTAAATTTACCAGGCGTAGAATCTCCAGTCTCCCTGATCAATTGGTGGTAATTCTTAGTCACCCTCACAGTGTTTCTTAATATTCAGAGCTAACCTCCTGAGTTTCAGTTTGTGCAAATCACCTCTTGTCCTGTTAAGGAGCATCACTGGAAAGAGTTTGGCACCCTCCCTGTATTTATACACATTGATGAGCTCCCCCTGAGCCCTCTTTGCCAGGCTGTACAGCTTCCACAACCTCAGTTTTGTGTCACCAACAAACTTCCTGAGGATATACTCTGCCTGATCATCCATCCAGATCATCAATTAACATGGTATGAAGGACCTGACCCAGTATGGACCCCTGGGATAGACCACTAATTACTGGCCTCCAACTAGACCTTGCACTGTTCATCAGCAGTGTCGGTGCCCAGCTATGCAGGCAGTTTTCAATCCACTTTACTGTCTGTCTATCTATCTATCTACATCAACAGCTTGTCTATGAGGGTGTTATCCGAGACAGTGTCAAAGGCCATACCGAAGTACAGGAAGACAGTATCTACTGGTTTTCCTTGAGCTAAGCCAGTCATTTCATCAATTACTTCCCTTTAACGAAGGTAGATCAGCGATCACTTCCCTTTAATGAAGCCATGCTGACTCCATGGAGGTAGACAGAGGGCTGGAGTACCTCCCCTATGAAGACAGACAGAGTGACTTTGGATGGTGTAGCCTAATAAAGTGAAGGCTCCAGGGAGACCATAATCTTCCAGTACTTAAAGAAGGCTTACATCAAAGATGAGGAAGGACTCTTACCAGGCAGTTCAGTGATCGGATGATGGGTAGCAGAGTAATAGTTTTAAAGAGAAAGAGGGTAAGTTTAGAAGAGGAAATTCTTTGAGTCAGAGGGTGGTGAGGCACTGGAACAGGTTGTCCAGAGAAGCTGTGGATGCCCTATCCCTGAAAGTGTTCAAGGCCAGGTTGAATTGGGCTTTAAGCAACCCGATCTAGTGGAAGATGTTCCTGCCCTTGTAGAAGTCTTTAAGGATCTTCTCTAACTCAAAACCATTCTATGATCTATGATTCTGTGGCCCACAAACAGGTTGTGCTTTGCCTTGCAAAGATTTCTTCTCTTGGTACACAATTTCAGCAGTGTTTTTATGGTAGGTGTTCTGTGTTGCAACTAATCAGTGGTGCCTTTGCAGTAAGGTAAGCAGTGTTTACAAATGGATTCACCTCAGATTTCTGCATGACCTTTTAAAAAAACTAATTCTTTAAAATCATTAAAGTATATTTTCATAATTGTAAAAATCTTCTAATGTCTTTGGTAGTGTTATTTGAAGAGTTGTTTAAAAAGCAGAACTAGCTTTTTATGTAACAATGAATTATTTTCTGTTACGTACTGTCCTCAAATTTTGTTTTAAATATCTATAACTATTTGTATCCAGTCTAATGAAATCTGACTTTTGGATTTTTTTCTGTTGCCCACCTGTATTATGTACAACTTCTAACCACTTCAGTCTCTTTCCATAACATGTATCTGGTACCAGGTATTTGAAATAGCACTTAGAAGTCTGTTAAGGATTTTTATGAGGAAATGTGGCTTAACATTTGTCAGTATGTTCTGTCACAAGGCAGTTAAGAAAAAATCCCTAAAGGTCGTATTGAGCATGTAGTAGCATAACTACAGTATATGGTATATACATGCACTGAAACCTGTATGTAAATTTGTTCCTGTCAAATATATATTTAGTCTCATGCCAATTGAAGAGCATCCAGATTTGGTATTTTTTCTGTATTACTTCTTACATGGGACCCATCCTTACCTGTTTCTCAGCAGAAATGGAATAAACATGGTTTGAATCTCTTCAGTGGCAACAGTTAGTCACCTTTCACTGTAACTTGAAACTTTTGTGCCTTATTTTGTTAGAATAACATGTTGAATAGCTCAGAATTTTGCTTGCTCCTACCTCTGATACATTTGTTAGGTGTGGAATACTTCCTGGCCTAAACCTTAGTCCAGTTCATTGACTGACATGCAGTCTGAGTATACATTTTCCTGTGTGCACTGTCACACAATGTATTGGTTTTGCATGCCCTGGCTTTTGGTAGCAGGGGGGCCACAGAGGTGGCTTCTATGAGAAGCTGCTAGAAGTTTCCATCATATCTGGCAGAGCCAATCCCTGATGGGTCTGAAGAAGGACATGCTGCTGGCCAAAGCTGGGCCAATTAGAAAGGTTGGTAATGTCTCTGTGATAACATATTTAAGAAGAGAATCAAAAAGTGAGGGGACAGTTTTTCCTAGCCAGAGATGCCTGTATAACTTAGATCAAAGTTACAAAGTGCTTATATAGCTTGAGTTATAAGATAGCTGTATAACCTGATGTATCTATATAACCTGATATCAATATAACCCAAATAATGATTTTTTATATATAACCCAAATAATGACTTTTTATATATCTGTATAACCTGATGCGTATGTAACCTGAATCATAGTTTTTTATACCTATATAGCATGATATAAATAACTTTTTATACAAGGTATTGGCTAGTATATGGTTAACTAGTTGCTTAATGCTGATTACACAAAAAAAGAAGAAAAACTCACCAGGTGGATAGCTTTAGAAATAGATAAGTATAGTGCTAATGAAAAATTGGCAAATACAAAGCCAGTTAGCCACAAACCAAAGAATTTAGTCTGGTTAAGACCAGACACATCAAGGAACACCGTAACTGTACATGATCCAAAGACAAAGTTGAAAAGTTCAGATGTGAGGAAGACTTTGGAAGCCTTCATCAAAGATCCCTGATGACCCCCAAATTGGGGAGATGCAAGCACAGTGCAAAAGAACTAATAATCCTGAGATCATACAATGTAAATTAGTTCTGGCATGTACAACATGATGATGTTGTAGTTGCATAGTGATGCTAAGCAATACTTACTGTATAAATATACCACAGTGTGGAGGCCTTTGAACCTATTAGGGAAACTTCTAGGGTATTTCCTTGGAAGAATTTACTAGACACTTCGAGAATATCTCACTCCTCAGGGTGAGTCAAAAGGGGCTTCTCCCATGATGCCCTGCAACATTATGTTAATCTGCTCTTTCAGCATAGGTCATTGCCCTTTGCCTTGCCCTTGTACTACCCCTTTGGTCCCAAATGATTGGCTTCTGACTCTATAGTTAACTCAGAGCCCGGCACTGTTTGCCTGTCTTGGTCGCTGGAATCCTTCAGCATGACTCTACAATAAACATCGCTGGAACTCTATACAGAGACCCTTTCCATCTTTCTTCGCTGACCCATCTGTGGTGTGTGTGTGGATTGAGTGACTGTCTGTACTTGCTTGAGTGGCTTTCTCGGAAGACACTTTTGGGAAGGTAGCGGCTAACACCATCCATATTGCCACATTGCTACACCACAGCACTTGACAAAGGAGGGTGAGTTAGGCAAAGCTATCCCACTCACCACCACTGCTGCAGTTAACAAATACCTGCTCTATAGAGCAGGTCTATGGGGATTTATTTCCAGCCTATCTTTCAGGCATCACAGAGGAGGAGATGAGAACATGTGAGGGAAAACAACATGGCAACACCAAGGTCAGTGGAGAAGGAGGGGGAGGAGGTGTTCCAGGTGCCAGAGCCAAGATGCAGGCTGTGGTGATTGATGACCAAGGTGAAGCAGCTGTCCCCCTGCAGCCCATGGGGGAGGTGATCAAGCTAGAATGGGTGGATGCTTGGAGGAGGCTGTGAAGGAGGCTGTGATCCAGTGGAAGACCCGGTAGAGAGAGGATGCCTCTGCTTCCAGGCTGGAGCAGCCTGTCCTTGGAGGACTGCACCACATGGAAGAGTGACCCATGCTACAGCAGTTTTGGGAGAACTGCTGCTTGTGAGATTCGACCCATGGTGGAGAACTGTCTCCCATGGGAGGGATCCCACAGTCTCACAGGGGAAGGACTTCTCTCCCTGAGCAGTGGAAGAAGATCTGGGGTGACGAACTGACCAAAATCCCCATGCCCTGCCTCCCTGCGCTGTCAGTTGGAAGGAGGGAGGAACTGGGGGGAAAAGGTGTTTTAAGGGTTTATTTAACTTCTCATTATCCTCCTCTGATTTGGTTAGTAATAAATTCACTTTGCAACTTTAGTTGAGCCTGTTTTGCCCTTGAAGTGTTTTCTCACAGTCCTTAACTCATTAACCCTTTTTCTTTATTTTCTTTTTCTTAATTTTTTCTTTTCTCTCCTCTGCCCAGCTGTGGCAGGGGATAGTGAGCGAGTTGACTTTTTTGATGTCTGGTATTGGGCCAGTGTCAAACTATGACACACAAAGGCTTTTTTAAAGTACTGTGTTCACAGTAAGGCTATCTAAGTGTATGTACTTTCAGACTCGGGCAAGATGTTGCTGAGATGTAATAGATAAGATTTTTAGAAACTACTGAAAAGATAAAAAAATCCCACGAGTTTGAAATCATAGAACCACTAAAAGAAAAACAATGTAAAATATTTGACAAGACTTGATTATTTTTGTTTAGTGGAGGTGTTTAATCATGTAGAAAATGGCAGATGCTTGCATGGAAAAATCCAGTCTCAAGTTTTTGTCTTTAGACAAGTAGTTGTTGGCAAATACCTGTGAACATTAATACTATGGGAAATTTGTGAATTGTCATTTCTGAGGTGGGTAAAGTTGTAGGGGTGTGTATCAAAGAAATCATGACTTTCACCTATTCCTCCTGTATTTAATTGCAGTAGCTGAGATTGACTTAGTATCTCTCGACATGTATCTCTGTTTTTATGTGTTTGTATTCCAGAGCTGTCTTTTGTGTCCTTAAACCTGTGTGCTCTTATAACCATGTAGAATCTTGCCCACAACCTCAAGGAACTTTTGGCTGACTGAGAAAGGAAGAGCAACATGCCTAAAGAGGAAGGTAGCAGTATGGTATGCTGTGAAAAAAACATAAAAACTTGAGCCTTGGAAAAAAGGAGGCTCCAGAACTAGGTCTAGGGTTTTTGGAAAGTGGGATATTGTGAAAAGGGAGAATTAGTGTGAATTTAATTATTTTTTTTTCTTAATACTTATTTCTACTCTAGTTAAAATATAGGTGGTTGAGAGTTTTTAATTTGCCTTACATTTAGGTTTACATAAGGGCAGTAATATAGGAAAAAATTGAGAAGTGGAAGATCTAGACAAAACCATGTCATTAAGGAAAATGTAAAATCCTTTCCCTGTTAACAAAAAATGCTGACCTTGAGAAATAAAAAATTGCAAAGAATACTCAAGAAATCAGGAAAAATGTCCCAAAGGCCGCGTTGTGGTTTTGAGGGTTCTTGGGTGCTAGACCTCCAGAAGTTCCTCAGGGTTAGAAACATGCTCATTTTTAAAACTTATAGCTCAGCTTCTCATATAATTAGCCACGTCTGAGACCTTTATGAGAATACAAGGCAAAGTGCAGTGAAAAAAATTCAATAGAAATCCTGATTTTTTTTGCCTTTTTGTCTCCTCCTGATCTGACCTCTTGCCAGCTGATGGAGTGATGCAGACACAAAGCTGTAGTGATGTAGCTCACACTAGCACAGCCCTATGGAGGTTTCTTTGGGAAGTAACAGCTCTTTGGGAGCTGTTACTCTGTTTTTCTACTTCTTGGTTTGCACCTGTTTGCAATGGACACCAGAGCAGCACAATGGGCAGCAGCAGGTACAGGAGAAGGGACACATATGGAGAAGGCAGAGCTCGTCTGAATGGAGGTTGTTCTCCCCAAGCTGATCTTGGACCTGCTGATGGGCGTTGGCAATGCAAGCAGTGACAATCCCACATAGCCACTCTCTCACTCTCCTGCAGTGGGATAGGGGAGAGATTTGGAAGAGTGAAAGTGGGAAAACTCATGGGTTGAGTTGATAAAGACAGGTTAGTAGGTAAATATTGGAAAGCAAGGCAACCCCCAACGATGGGAGGAAAGACAAGGAGGACTCCATGGATATCAGAAGGCTAATTAATTACTTTTTATACTATATTATTCTATACTATATTACACTACATCTAAACTGAAACTGCACAAGCACTCAACTCAACTGCACAGAATCTCGTGACTGTCAGCCAACAGTCCCGACACACACACATGGATTCAATTGGTCAATGAATCAAAACACTCACACCAGAATCCAATTACCAATTCCCTTCAGGTAAACAATCTTCTACAATGCATTCCATTTGTTCCAAAACACAGGAGCAGTAAATGAGATAATAATTGTTTTTTCTTTTTCTGAGGTTCAGAGAATGTGAATCCCAGAAAATCCTTGGGAAGTTGTGCCTTGCTTTGCTCTGTGAAGAGAAATGCAGCCACAGGTAAAGCAATAGCTGCATGAGAAGCAAAGCTAAACAAGGAATTGGTTCAGTATTTCACATGGTAAGGCTGTTCTTCAGACAAGTTGTGCAGCTGTGGGATGAGTGAGTTCATGGTGCACTGGGTGAAGATCTTGCTGAAGGGCAGAGCTTACGAGTTGCGGCGAACAGGGCCACATCTGACAGTGATTAAAGGGATTAAATTTAAGAAGTCTAAATGCACCCAGGATGGAGTAGCACTTGACACAAGTCTAAATTGGGTGAAGAATGGCTGGAGAGCTGCCTTGCAGGAAGGGGGCTAGGATTGCTGACTGGCAGCATCAATATCATGCAGCAGTGTGGGCCTGGGCAGCCCAGAGGGCAAACCATGTCATGGCATGCATCAAACAGTCAGTCCAAAGAGGTGATTATCCTGCTGTATTCACTGTTGGCACAGCCTCACAATTGGGTATCATGTGAGACCCACCATGTAAAAAGGATGTGAAGGTTGTTGAATGCATCCGGAGGAGGGCAGCAAAGCTGGGGAAGAGACTGGCAGGTATTTTCTCTGAGGAGCAGCTAAGGACACTGGGCTTTATGTAGTTAGGAGAGAAGAAAGCTTGGGGGTGACTACAGTGCTCTGCATTTCCTTAGGAAGGGTAGTGGAGACATGTGGTAGCCAACAGGTGGCCTGGGGCCCTCACAGTTACAGATAACCCTAATTGAGTTATATTAACTCAACTAGTCTAGGCCGTTAGGGAACCAGTTTAGGTCATTAGGCTATTGGCCAGTAAGCCAGGTGGTAATGAAATTCAGCCAATCAGGACCAACCATGTGGTCTAACCATGTCAAAAACTATGTAAAAGAAACTCAATAAAAGTTAGCTGTTGTGGCATGAACCTCAAATGTTGTGGTGTGTGTCTGTCTTGACTGTGATAATAGGTGATACCTGACGTGATCGGTAATAGCCTGGCCATGGGGATAGCAGCAGAGATGGAACCCCAGCATAGGAGGGCAGCCAGGGAGAGATGCTCACAGTGGGGTTTGCTGCAAAGGTCTGGACTGTGTAAATAGAAAAAGACACTGGGGACATGGGGACACAAGTTTCCACTGAAGAAAATCCGTGGTATTGGTATAGACCCTCTTTTTATGCAAACATAAAATACATACATGAACAGGCTCTACAAGCCTTGTTGGGGCTTGAGAAGCCTGGGGGACTGCGGTTGTGCTGGCTTGTCGATGAAAAGAGGGTGCCTGGCGAGCTCACCAGCCCAGCCCGCAGTGGAGGGGCGCTTGCCAGACCCGAAGTCCAGTCCGCGCCTAAGTGGGTTCTTGGCCGCTCCACGGACACAATCACGATGCGCACGAAAGAAGAAGGGAGGACTCCGAAGGTGGTAGAAACTCGACTGGTTTATTCACCAGGAACAGGAGAACTGGGGAGGGGTAGGGGAAGCTTCGGAGCCAAAGGAAAATGTTGATGTCACAAGCTTATAAAGTCAGGGGGGTGGGTAGGGGTGGAAGCCCACAATGACCAATTAAAAGGCAGCGGGGGTGGGTACAGCCTTAGATGACAAGCAAATCTATCCAATGTAGCAGGTTTGGGGGAGGAGTCCCTGACCTCTGCCCAATCACCCGACACCCAAGAGAGAAGATTCTAGAGAGAAGGGATGGGTACCCAGGTGACAGACAGAGAGCTTGGGGCAGGGAAAACTTGGATACATCTACAATGCCATGGAAACGAGGGAGGGGTTAGGGGACTGACAAACTAGGAACTGGTATAGGGGATTTCCGGACCGAACCACCAACAAAGGAATGGGGGAGGACCTGGGACAAACCAAAACAGGACACCACGGCAGACAGCGCCACTGTCAGTGCCTGAGGGGCTGGAGGACCCTACTGGCTGTGAGTGGCGCTGGGAACCAGTGGACCAGAGCAACGCGCCGCCAAGAGCAGGCAACAAGTCACATCATCTAGCAACGACTGTCAACAGCCAGAGCCCAACACAGCATTCTGAACCAACCACGGCCATGCTGAGAGTCACCATCCTGGGGGGCCCCCAAGCAGCACCCCTGCTCTGGGACTGGGGAACAGGGCATGGACAAGGTAGCCATGGGGAGCTACGGGTGGTGCCTTCCCGGCTGCTGCAACCTGCTGTGGCCTGCTTGCCTGTGGTGGTGCAGGTGCCCAATGCACAGAGCAGACCCAGAATTATTTACTGAGTTGAAATGCATTGAGGAAGTCTTCGTTGGTGAGGTCTTCCAAAAAACTGATAATCAGACACAGTAAGGCAAGTGATGATAGAAATTCTTAGCCAAGAAGTTTCCAGCAGTAGAAAGATGCAATAACAACCAACAGCTTGCTAAATTTTGAAATGTCTGGCATTATGGAATTTAAGGACCATATCTGTGAGTTGTGAAATTGATGATTGCCAAGTTTTTTTTTATATTGCTGTAAACTTTGAATTAACAAAAACAACTTAGATTTGATTATGACTTACACAACTCTTATGAAAGTCTGCTTTATTAAAAGTGAAATTATCTTGCAGCATTTAACTATGCACAGGAATGACTTCTGAAGATTCTGGTGTTTAATTCTGCTAACTAGTTTTAATATTTACCCACCTAGAAATAAGCTAAAGGGTTTTAAGGTTGCCTTTTTGGAATTGGTGTGAGATCATGTCAGCTAGAGATTCCAGAGAGGGATGTTGTTAAGTGTACTGCTGATGCATTTGTAAAACTTAGTAATATAAGATGAAATTGAAATCAAAATCTGAGCATCACCTCGTCTCCTAACTGTGTATTTTTATTAAGCTTTAAACTCAATGCTTGGCACACATAGGGATCCAGCAATAACATATTATTTGACGTTAGTTGTGTGCATTCCTTTGATTATTTGGAAGTTACTTATGTTAAGAAACTTTTTCAGCAGATATTAATAGAGGTTTGTTTTTAAGATATGATATGGAAAACCTCCCAGCCAAGGTCTTGGCTCTGACCAAGCTGTGACCCTCGCTGGCAGAGGAAGTATGCCATCAAACCCAGGTGTTTCTGTCCTAAAAATGAAATCAAGTCACTTTGAATTGTAAATTTTGTCTTATAAAAGCTGGACACCCTTTTTCAAGGTAGGCTTGGAGGCCTTGCCCCGGGAGGGGCTTTCCAAGTCCTTACTAAGGAAAAGGGGCTCTGCAGCTATGGCAGACCTTGGGTGATGGTAATCATTTAGGCAGTTGTAGGTATTTTTGTTCAGTGGTGCTTATTATTTTGCTGAATGTATTGTTTTACCATTCATAATGGGATAGGTGCATGTTGTTCTGAACACTCTTCTGAATTTAATAGGTTGAATTATGTTGATTGAATTATTAAGGCTGAGCACAGAAGTGGGTACTGATAACCTGAATAAATCTTAAGTGGCACTATATACAAGTATGTATTATGATTGACTAGTGCTCACTAGGTCAGGGCCTGCATGAACATTGAAACCTTTTAGATTACTCTATTTAAAAAACTATTGAACTCCAGACTGACAGCCAGCATTCATTTGGGGTATAATTTTAAGGCTTTTTAAAAGTTTATCTAAAGATACCATAATCCACTGAATTTTTGATCATTGAGGCTGACTATGGATACTGAGAGTCTGGACAGAGAAAGAGTCAGGTAAACTTTCCCAGAGATTTCCTATGGGAAGTTTTGAGAAAACACAGAAAGAATTAAAACAATCCTGCAGCTGGTGTTTTGAACAAGTTGTTTACTTGTATGAGGTGCAAGAAGGGTGTTGTTCCTAATTAGCCAATGGTGTGAGGGGTGTTGATTAAGGACCAGTCAGGTCCACTTTTATTGTAACTGTCTATAAAAAGAATGTGTGGTTTCTAATAAACTTTGCATTTTGCCTTCTGAGACCTTGGAGTCTATATGTCGTTTTATTCACCTGTCCTCAATACAACAACGACATCTGGTGGACCCCGGATGTGACTGCAGCCAAGACTGAAGAACCAGGGGTCTGGTGGACCCCGTTGTTCTCTGCAGCTGATGCTGACGAACAAGAAGTCTGGTAATCTCCAATGTTCCCTGCAGCCAAGACTGGAGACTTGCAGTTGCCTCCGTCCCCCAAGACTATAGGTATGATGCCTTTTCCCCGTGCCCTCCTAAGAGGGGGCTGGTCTTTTCTGACCATGGTTACTTGTTATAAATGATCAATCGAAAGCCAAATTATCAAAAATGCGAAAAGATTTATTTATCTTTTTGCATGACCAAAATACGGTCCTCAAAAGTGCCACAGCCAAAGAGACAGCGTCGAGCCCGGGATCGGCACTGGGTGAACCTGGATCTGACCTCTATCGTATCAGACCCTCCCCCGTTCACAAGAGTCGCTTCTAGCGGGAATATTTTATGCAGTTTATTGTGCCCCAGGTGAAGGAGTCCAAGTTTCTTTTGCAACTGCATATTCATAGTTGGTTCTTTCACTGTGCAGAGCTGGACAATCGCCATTTCCTTGTTGATAGCCAGCGTTGATCGAATCTTGGGAAGTCGCGTATTCACATGTATCTTTCTGGCGACTTCGGCTATCTTGATCGATGTTATCAACAGGGCGATGATCGCTCTTAGGTGTCTTCCGATGGCTCGGGATAGCGATGGTCATTGCGCTGGGTGCGTCTATTCATAAGCTAAATGCCGATTTTTCTCCTGCCGCCTTCAGGAATTTCAGAGTTTGAATAGATGTCCACCTCTTGGGCTGCTTGTGGTCAGAGACTCGTTTGGATTTCACAATCTTTATAAAATACATTCTTTTCTAGCATGAATTATTTCCTAACATATATTACAGTAGTGGAGACAGATTACTAGGATGGGTCCCCAGCAAGCAAGAGGTTTTGTTCTGGACCAAACCACTGCTTATACAGACTGCTGGGAAGAGATTTCCTTCAAGATGATGAATCAAACTCTACAGAGGAACAAATCATGCTTTCTGTGTGGAAGGATGCATTGCCATGCATGGAAGTCACTGTATCGGATCACTCCAGGCACACGTCCTGCTTTGCTGGGCAAAGGCTCATGGATTTTCGGTGGACGCTGGGACTGCTTTTAGTTTAGACGCTTGGCAGTCACTAGGAGACCAGCTCTGGCAAGAAATCTCTAGTGGAGATAAGGACACTGTTATAGATGGATAATGAGATAACTGGCTCTTGCAATTAAGGGATAACTATTGTGTGAATATTAAGAAAACTTTAGTGATGTATAGTTATATAGTTATGTTATTGTAGTTTAGATGCCCTCTGTTCTCCCCATATTTCTCTTCCCCCCCACCCCCCTCGTATTATTGCCATCAGACAGCCTGGGTTGTCTAGGACAGGTAAAAAGGCGTGCATGAGTTCCTTGCACTTGCATGGGGCAGTTGGGAATGGAAAAGCTTGTTGCTTAGGGGGTGTGGCATGCCAACACCTGCTCTCCAATCAAGTTACAAGAAAGCAGTCTCCACCGGTAAAGAAGAGCTGACTGACCGACTTTGGGAGGGGCCAGGGCTGGCTGATGCAACCCCCAGGGGTATAAAAGACTGAATATCCATCTTGAAGACAAACTGGCCACGTGGTATCCACGAGGGCAGTTCCCAGCCCTGTGAATTTTTCCTTATGTAGTCCTTTTGTTGTATTTTTGTCAAGGTTTAATAAACCTTTTTAAATGTTCAAAGTGAGCAGTTGTCTCTTACAGACACATTTGAATTATCTGTTATGTGGGGCACTCTTTTTAAAGCATTACAAAACAGTACACCTGGGGAGGGAAAAACAGATGTGGTGGACTCAGATGGGGTGGACGATCCGTCTCTGGACACTGATATGCCGGAAGGTGAGGAGGCTGAGGGGCTGCTGGTGGCTTTCCCTTGGCTCTGCCTGTACCCCTGAGGGACACAAGTTGTTCGCAAAATACACCCCACACCGCAAGATTACGTCCTCCTGATATATCCCCCTCCCCACGATTATATAATGCCAACATATCCGTCACCGGTCACGCAGCTTGTGAGGGCTTCGTTACCTGAGCCCCAGCCAGAAATTTCTGGGCGTCCTCCGTCTCCTCCACTCCGCCACCGCCTCTCCTGGCACCGCAAGCAGCAGCTGCAGAGCCTTTGTGGCACTCAGCTTTGTTTCCCGCCCCGCCGCCTCTTCCCTCTGCATCTCAAGCAGCGGTGGCAGAGACTTTGCAGTAGACAGCTTTGTTGTTCCCGCTGGCGCATCCTCTCTCCACACCATAAGTGGTGGCTCCACTGCAGCCAGCAGCATTCCCCCCGCCTGCTTCTCCCTCCTCCGCGCCAGAAGCAGCAACGGGGGTGGCTCCATTGCAGACAGGTGGTGCAGCTGGAGCCGTTGTCCCCTCAGCCTCCCCGTTCCCATCAGGGGTCAGCTCAAGCATCTGCATTACCTCCCTCCCTCTGCCACAAGTGGAACTGTGGGCACCATGCCTTCTGTTTCCACTGTATCAGTGCCACTGCCCACAGCACCCACCATGGCTATCCCACCCGCCTCAGCGCCTCACGCCGGCCCGCCCTCTTCCGCTTCCTCTAGGCTGTTCCACGTGCTGCTGCCCCGGGACGCGGAGAGTGACACGGATGAAAGCCGACAGCTTGTCCCGCAGCAGGGGAGTGCCTCGTCAGTTGATACCTGGCACCGACACGCTGTGAGAACGCCTCAGAGCCACCTGTGGGCATTGCCACCCCGTCAGGTCACCGTGCGACCAGAGCACCCTGGAGGTTTTTGGGAATTGGTCAAATTGCAAGCTCTGGAAATGGGGAATTGGGACTTGCTGGAGAAGATGGGAATGCCTGGTGGCAGCATTATCAAGACTATAGATGCAGGGTGGGGAGACACAGAGGAAAGTCAAGCGGTTGTTCCAGCATCTGCAGGAAGTATGCAGGTGAATCAGGGAGGCATTGTAGCCCCACATGGGGGTGTCCAAGCCTTTCCCATATTTAATGGGAATGGGACAAGCTGACAGGCATGATGTCATTGAATGGAAAGTTCTGCAAGATTTACAAGATGAAGTAGCAAAATATGGTCTTGGTTCTTCAGAAGTTATCCAAGTTAGCAGGGTGTTGAACACAGATCTGCTTGCCTCATTTGATATTAAACATCTGGGTCAAGTTTTGTTCCAACCTGTGCAATTCAGAGTTTTTGAGGACAGCTGGAGGCAGATAACTGATAAGGCTGCAGCAGATAACATGCAATTACCTCAGGCTGATCCCTGATATACCGTTGGAGTAGATGCTCTTATGGGGAAGGGTGTCTTTTCTAATCCTGATGTTCAGGCTACCCAGGACCCTGGGATTCTTGAGCAGGGTCAAAAGACAAGCATTGGGGCACTGTTAAAAACTATAGAAACAGCTGCTCTCAGGCCACAATATGTGACAATAACCCAAGAAATAAAGGAACCATTTCTGCCATTTGTTCAGAAAATTGCAGCAGCCTTAGAGAAGCAGATTAATGATAATAACTTAAGACAGATTTTAAGTTAGCAATTAGCAAAGGATGACGCTTGAAGACTGGAATGAAAGAAAGTTACTTAAAATGATAGCATTGTTTGAATTTTGTGGCATTGTAAGGTGATTAATTGTATATAGAGCTTTTTCCAATTGGCTGTGAGGGGTTTCTCCAGGCATTCCCCCTTTTTGTTTTTCAAGAACACACTTTAAAGTACCATGAGTGCGTTCAACAATAGCTTGACCAGTTGGAGAATGCGGAATACCAAATTCATGCAACATTCCCCATAAACGTAAAACCTGCCACATCTTCTGTGAGAGGTAGGCAGGACCATTATGAGTTTTCATAGAAGAAGGTAACCCTAAGATCGCAAAAGCCGTCCTCCAAGGGGCAATAACATTGTGACCCTTTTCTCCAGTATGAGTAGATGCTCACATAGCAGAGGAGAAGGTGTCAATAGACACGTGCGCATACTTAAATTGGCCAAATTCGGCAATATGGGTGACATCCGTTTGTCAAAGCTTGCAAGGCTTTTAGGCCTCTGGGGTCTACCCCTACTGGTAAAGGTGCAGCCAGGCCATGACAGTCAGCACAAGAACTGACAATGTTTTGAGCCTTCGTTGGTGTTAACTGAAATTGTTTCTGCAGAGTATGTGAAAAAAGTCATGGGAAGCTTTGGCTTGTACAATTTTGTCTGGATGAGGTGCTACCCATGCAGGGTTAGCTAACCTGTCAGCCCTAGCATTACCTTCTGTTATGAAACCTGGTAAACTGGTGTGACTCCAAATGTGCAGGCTGTAATATGGATAAACTCAGGCCTGAATTGCACACCACAAAGTTTTCAGCAAATGAAACAAAGCTGCATTATTGACTACTTTCAGAAATGAACAATCTAAACATTTGGTTACGTCTGCTGCATAAGCAGAATCAGTGACCAGATTCAGAGGTACCAGAGAAAACTGCTGGAATGCCATGGCAACAGCGTTCAATTCAACCAACTGGGCCAAGCCTGACTCATGGCCTTCCAGCACCTACCACTCAGATTCATCCTTCCAAGTAACAAATTACTAACAAAATTTTACCCGAAAGTCACATATATTAATTTCAGCAGCCCAAACTGTTTACAAAACTGTAGGCTGCTATCACTAACTCACCTGGACCAGACTATGCAGCTGAACATGCATTAAACAGCTGCCTTGACACTTAGCTGTGAGGAGAATCTCCTTACCTATAACACTAAAGCTGAACTGAATTTTTAAAGCAATTATCTTTATAATTGTCAAAGAACTAAAACATCAGTGGAATTCTGATATGTGGATTATTTTGTCCTTGATTGCAATTGACAGCATTAACTATTTCTTGTCTTTGGTAGATAGATCCATTGCATAGATTCATAATCTATGCAATCAGCAGTGAGTCTCTCATCCTCAGCAAGTTCAAACCAGTAAGATACAAATATCAGATAAATTGATTAGCAAAGTTTACAGTGGGCAGTTTCTCAAACTCAGTTAGAGGAGGTTCACTGAAAACCATTACATTATAATAATGCTGGTTAAATTTGAACGCACACTAATGGTCTGCAAGTATCAGATGTGCAGTCAAAGAGTATTAAATGCATCTGCAAAAGGTAATTGAGAAAGTAACAAAATTATCACTGAGTTTAAATTCATTTTAGTATCTGCCCTAATGTTTTTAACATATAACTCCCTTCTTTTTGTGAGAACTACAAATTGGTATTGTGGTTTGGGTTTGCCAGCTTGAGGTTTTCTGGCTAATGCACTAATTATGTAGTGGATCTAGCACTGGCTAAATTGTCAGGCACCTACTACAATTATTTACCATTTTCTGCTGTGAGATAAGGGTTAGGAGAAGGACAAAGCAGGCTTAAACTTTAAAGGGTATAAAGAAAACTTTATTAACAGAATTAAAAGAAAAATTATAAGAAAATCAGAATAGACCTTCAGAACACTTCCCTTCCCCCCGCACTCTCTTTTCTTTCCCACTGACAATGTAAAGAGACAAGCTTGGGACTTTCAGTCAGTTTACCACCTCTAAAATAATCTTTCTTTAGTCCACTTAGGGAGAGGAGTCTCTCTTGCCATGTTATGGAGACTTTTCTACAAGGAAGAGTTCTCTTGTGGCTTCATTGTTACAGCGAATCAGCCACCTGAGAAAGGAAAATCTGTTCGCAGTGTGAAAGTCCTTCTCATGCTTTACAGCTTCCCCACAGCTGCTTTCATGGGCCATGTCAACTTATTGGGGTGCTATTTTATGGATGAGTTGTCCTAGCAAAAAAACAAAAAAATTTTTCATCCATCTCTGGGAACAGAGGTTTTCTATTACTATTCCTGGGGAAAAGTTCTTAATTTCTCTTACCTCTTTTTGTTCAAGTTTCTCATTGGATTACAGCAGCATCTACTTGCTTTAATACTGGTGCTTCAGCTTACAGTTGTATTAAAACACTATGTCTTCTTAATGCATTTCCCTGAGTTTGAGGGAAAAACAGTCTGATAGATCAAATATATCTTCACTGTAGCCTTTCAAAAAGAATTTCAACCTAAGACTAAGGCATCTCCTCAGTCTCCTCCTATCTAGAATTTGACTCTTTCTTCACTGACCTTAGAGTCACATGTTGTTGTCTCTACATGTCTTCACCTTTTCCTCTTCTTGATTCGGGAGAGAACTGGTGTTTGTTGGTTTCTTTGTTCTCAATATCAATTTGTTCTCAAATTGATATCAATTGAAACAGTTTTTATAGAGTTCTGTATCATTGAAAGGTTGATCTCATCTAGGCTCTGCAACTGAAGAATTGCTGTGTTTTTTTGCTGCCAATCATGTGGTCTCCACTGGCACTGTGCAAGCTGTGCTAGCTGCCGGCACTACCCCATGCTTTTCCTTCATGTGGGGTGCCGGGAAAGAGTAAGGAAAAAACTCTGTTGCTGCTGCTTTTGTCCTTCAGTCTGCAGCATAGCCAGCTAAAAGTGGCTAAGCAAACATAGTCCATTGAGAGTAATGCCAAGATAGCTGTGGCCACGCAGCCCTGCCCTGATTCTGGTCGCGTGGACTTGGCCACGTCACTGCTCCTGGCCTGGGATGGCGGCAGCTGCATGGCTGCTCTTGGCCCTGTGACAGTGGTACCTGCAGGCCTGCTCCTGGCCCTGGCCTCTACTGGCCTCGGGGCTGCCTCTAATGCCAACAGCGGGGCCATTCCCAGCACGAGTGCCCGGACTTCACCGGGAAGGGGCCCCAGCCACCTGCTGGGACAGGGCCTGGTGGGCTCCCTGGTGAGGGGCTTGGCAGCCTGCTTACCACACTTCCAGGGACAGAAAATCTTGGCCAGGCCACATGAGGGCTACCCCGACTGGGAAGTGCTGCCACGCGCTGCCCCAGAAATGCATGGGGCCCAGTCAGCCAGTTTACCCCTCCAAAGACCAGAAGCCAAGAGCATTTTCCTGGGCTTTGTTCATTTTCAAACGCGCTTCTCCAGAGAGGCATAGTCAACTCTTGTAAGTGGTTTAACCGGGTGTCAATCTTCAAAACTAGCCAACTGATTGGCTGTTCAAAACTAGCCAGTTGATTGGCTCCAGCAGGTGCCCACAGGGAACCACCTCCCCCAAATGAAAATCAGACTTCCATTAAACCATGACATTGGGAAAAACAGGTCATCCAAGAATTAAACAGTGAAATATTGTGCCTTACCACAATAGATCTGGTCTTTTACCCAAACTTAATTCAGTCCAACTCAATTTATGTACCATAAATGAGTGCTAGAGACAGCTAAACAATATCACAATGCATGTTTAAAAGAAACCAGACTTTACTAAACCAGCAGTTATGGAATTGTTTATACAAAAAATGGAATAGCATGGGAACATCTAGTGCTTCCTTGTAGGAACTGCTGGAAAGAATATAAGAAAATGTAATTACAGTAGTAGCTAAAAGGAAGACACTGTCGAGTGTGCCCATGGCACTTTGAAATGCATGTTTAAAAAACGAAGAAGGAGGTGCAGGGATGGTATATACCCCCATGAAAGCCTTATATGTTCTTAAAATTCTCAGTCATGACCTAACAAACTGACAGTTGTCGGATGCAGGATGTTGTCAGCAATTGTGGGGCAGTTTGCCCATTGCTTCACTCAGCAGTTGTGGGACAGTTTGCCCATTGCTTCACTTAAACTTGAAGATCAAACAATTTAAGGACAAGACTAAGCAGAAGGATATATACCCTTGATATGAAGATTTGCTTATAACTTCCTTTAACTTCAAGAATCAGACATTTTAAAGACAGGACTGAGTAGAAGGATACGTATTTTATAGTGGAAACAAGACAGTGATGCATTACCCCAGAGAGTTTTTTGTTATCTCTGACAGTGTTTGAATTGTCTTGTTTGTAACTTTCTTAAGTTTCTGTAATTAGGCCATAGATGTAAATAGCCTGGGGCATACCACTCTGCTAAGCTGTTCTTGATGGCTCCCGGACATGCTTATAAAATCTCTTGAAAGTATGTGGGGTAAACCAATGGCTGGTAAGGCTAGACTTGTTGAGTAGGGTAAATAGCCTCATTTGAATTAGGAGTATTATCTGTGTCACCAACATTATTCTGTACATTGTGTCATGTTTTTAATCCTGTCTGCAAAGGCCCTGCAGGATGACAGACACTGCCTTTGTATTTAAAAACAAAAAGAGGGAACTGTGGTGGCTAACAGCTGGCTTGGAGGCCTCCCAGTTATAGATAACCCTAATTATATAACTTGATCAGTCTAGGCTGTTAGGGAACCAATTTAGGCTGTTAGGGATGCAGACAGCTATTGGCCAGTAAGCCAGGTGGTAACAAAATTCAGCCAATCAGGACAAACCCTGCGAGCTTTCTAAAACTATATAAAGGAAACTGCACTCAATAGAAGTTGGCTGTTGTCATGTGAACCTTGAGTGTCGTGTTGTGTCTCCATCTCGACTGTGACAGAGACGCAGGTGCTGATCTCTTCTCCCTGGTACACAGTGCCAAGACTGGGAATGGCTGAAAGCTGTGTCAGTCAATAAGGTTCTGACCTGACATAAGGAAACATTTCTTTACCAAGACCAAACCCTGTGGAACAGTCTTCCTGGAGAGCCAGTCATGCTTGACCTTGCCTTTCAGCATTTAAGAGTCATTTGGACACTGCCTTTGACAACATGCTTTAACCTTTGGCCAGCCATGAAGTGGTCAGGCAGTTGGACTGGATGATCAACCAACTGAGATAGTGTATTTTATTCCCATATGTGCATGAAAGACGCAAATAAGAAACTGGAACATGATCAAATTTCACTGTGGAATCCTCTGTATCCTTCCCCCTCTGGGAAGTCCCCAGGGCATTGCCTTGGAAGAATTTACCATAGTTTCCCCCAGTTAGTTGGATAGAAAATACTTCCTTGTGGAGTCTTGCACAACACCATGAAACACTCCAGTTCCTTTTCCCATATGTTCCAAATTCCAGTGGTTTTTCCTTTCCCTGTTTCCTCCTTGGTTGTGGTATTCCTGGTGGCTGGCCCCTTCTTCCCTGTAGGCCAATGGCCTTTGTCCTGATTCCCCTTCAGTGTGCCACAATAAACCTTTGCTGGAACAGGATGATACAAAAGGCCCTTCTGCCTCTCTTCACTGAGCTAGCTGTGGTGAGTGTGGTATATGGACTTGACTGCTTTGCCTGAATGCTTACCCAAGCAGTTTTTCCACAGCAGATGCTTATTGGGGAATAAGTATAGATAGCAGCATCCACCACCCAAATGCCATGCTGCTGCATTTCACCTTAGCAGGATTAAATATTGTCTTCTTGTTCCTCATAACAATTGTGACTAGAAGTGTTTTGATGACCTCACCGTTCATTTTTGTACACATTTTTGTTGAAGTGACATTTTCTCATTCAGAGCATTTACCATCATGATGTGAAGAATTTTTCCCCTTCACTTTGCTAGAACAATGTACAAGATCTTTCAGTTCTCATTTGAGTTTCACTACAAGCAATGATCCAAGATGAACTTCACTTCCACCTGTTGATGAGCCTAAAATATAGCATGTAGCTGGTTACTGAGTTGCAGTATATTTCAGGAGTTAGTGTCATTTGAATACAACAGCTATTGTGCTCACAATCCAGTAAGTTGTTATATTTTTTCTTAGCCTCACTAACCAATAAAAAAGACTCAACCCTTCCTTCCATGCCAATCCTCCCAAACCCTAAATGCTAGTGAAACATCCAGTCTATCTTGTACTTTGCCACCAATGTACTGTTAAAATGGGCTAAACCCTGTTTGCCACAGGTAAATTATACAGATGCTGTTTCACCACTGAAAACTCAAGTTTCTTCACAGTGAAGCCATCAGTACTGCTGAGCCTCTTGGACTTCTCTGAAGAGCTGGCCATCATTTGTTGGTTGTGTTTTTTTTAAGGCTTCAAGACGTGGAGTCAAGTTAGTTCCTTTTCTTCCTTATTCAAAAGACAGGTCATAGCTTTCCAATTTTCAGTGAAAAGCCTCAGTATTTGAATCTTGATAATAATTTATAAATGCTGCACATGCCATGAAATTGTGAATTTCAAAAACTATTTCGGAAAAACAATGTCTGCTGATACATATTCTTTCCAAATCTAATTGTTTCAGGCACTGAAAAGTGAGATCTTTATTAAGATATGAGATTATATCAAAGTCTGGATATGTATTATGATGAAATGTGTCATGCATAGCTGTGTATCTTAATGTTTAAAAACAGAAAACAAATCTTGGAATCATTATAAGTTTTGGATAGTTTGGATGAATACAGTATCTGAGTCACTCTGGGATCTATGTGTGACAATGTGTGTTTCTGAGATCATCTGGGGACTGTTGGCTCTGGCCTTGGACATTTGTTAGCATTTACTTTTGAATCCTAGCAGTCATGTTTGCTATTTAGGCAAAGACCCTGCAAGGACTAGAGCGGGCACCCAAAGGTGAGGGGGAGCTGGACAGGTGTCCCTCAACAGCAAGAATCATGCAAGCACTTGACCAATGCAGGCATGCTGCATGCTGGGCAACCACTGAGTGGATAGCAGTCCCCAAAGCATAACCTTGCATCATAAGCACTTCAGTCCTTGTTTGAAGGCAAAGATATCCAGGAAGACAGGAGAATAAGAAAAAAATAAGGCAACTGCAGAGTTGAGGAATACTCCTGGTGTAGGCAGCTCAATGAGCAGCTGCAGTGCAAGCTGTGGGTTGTACCATTGGTGGGGGGAAATGGCCCCTGGCCACCAGCTCTAACCTGGCAGTGGCTGTTTGCCTCACAAAGGGCATGGAGACCTGTGGCACCAGGCAGAGAGGGGTGTATGGTGTCTGTGGTGGTCACTAAGGGACTCTGTAGAACCCAAACAAACAAAAAGAGAACTCCAGATCAATTATTATGGCCAAGAGGCACATGTAAGGGGCATGTCCACAGACCATACAGATACAAATGCCGAAAGATCCCTTTGTTTGGGGTCCCTCCCCAGAGCCATCAGCTTGAGCTGTTGTGTTGCTGCTGCACCACGATTAAATCCCTTAAAGGAACCTGACTTCTGGGACTCTACTCCAGGAAACCTAGGGCTTAAGTGGTGATGAGAACCTGTATGACTGTGTGAGAGAGGTGTGTGTAGGGAGTCAAGTAGGACACCTTTTGGCTTGCTGAAGCCATTTGCTGCGAAGGAGCTTCAGTCCCAGTAGTTAAAATCTGGGGTGGTGCAAGTGTGACTGCTAGAGTGACATCAGAATGGTCAGACATGAATGTCTCCTTAACTTATCCAATTCCCTGCAAAAAAAAGGTAAGAGAGTAAATGAAGGAGTTAATGTATGGTTTTCATTTTTCCCCCCATCCTAAGAAGCTTGCATTAGCTTGTTATGGCACTCAGGAAGCTGTGTGAACTGGGAAAAAGATTACTTTTGAATGATACGCAGTTTAGAAAAACAGAAAAATTAAGAAGTGGTTCACAAAACTGTATGGTTCTTGTTTGTGTCTGGAGATTGCTTGTTGCATAATGTGAATTCTGGTCCTGAAGCTAGAGCCTGTAGGATTTCTGTAGTTGTGGATGAGATAGTGGTGCTTTAGGCATCAGTAGGCTGGCACAGACACATGGCTAATTTTTTTTTTCCTGTGTTTTTCTTATTCATGTCTAAGAAGGGAGTAAACCAAAACAACCTTCCCAAGGATGTGGTAGAGAGTTTTAAGATGGATTGAACAGGATTCTAGATAATCTCATCATGGCTCTTTCCCATGAAAAAAGTTGGGCCACATGACCTTCCAGCCTGGTCTGTTCTAAGATTCCATATTTTAAAACTCTAAAGCCCACTTGTGTCTTCCTTGCAGGGCTGAATTGGCCTAAGCAAAGGTGTGAGCTTAAATACTTTAGTAGGTTTGTAATAATCTCTCTGATGCATTTATTGTGGAGGAAGAAAGCTGACATATATATATATATAAACCAGGAAATTGAATGTAGAATGCTTTTAATTGCTATTATTAAATCTGCTTATGTCTACTTGCCTGATTGCCAGCTATTTGAAGCCATGATGCAGTCATCTTTGGTGTCATCCTCAGTATCTCTTCTTGCCAATTCAGTGTTCCCTGCATGAGGCATGCACATAACCCTAAAAGGAGCATTTGTGCAGTAAGATACAAATGTTGGCTTAACTGATGACTTGCTTGAATATATCAGGGAAAGTTATCTGAACAGCTTTAATACACATGGAGATACATATGTCTTATTTATATGTACATGTGTATGTATGTATGTATATTTGTATATATATTTTATATAAATTTCACTATGCCAAATGGAACTAATTTTAATATATTATTTTGCTGTCATATCAATATATATGCATATATTATTATGTAATTTATATACATATGTTTGTATGTGTACCTTTTCAGTTTACTAGACTGTGCATATGATACATATTTCTGCTGTGGGCATAGATTACAATATCTCATTAAAAACTATGCCTAAAACTGAAAGGCCTCTTTGCTGTAATTGGCAGCTGATTATACTATAGATACTACATCAGTGGCATGCTCATCAATACTTAATGATGTGACACTGACAACACAACTATTGTGTGACAGCTGTAAGTTGCCCAGAGGAATGGAGAATTTTTTTCCAGCTTGGACACCTTGGTTGGAGAAAAAAGGTGAGAACAGAGAGGGGCTACTGTTTCAGGGACTTGTGATGTAGACAGAAAACTTTTTTGTAAAGAAGAGATCTTAGACAACATGATTAACTTGTTCTCCTGCATTCTCACAGACAAGAAGAACACATCTGTATCTTATAGTCCAGCTCAGTTTATGAAGTTTTACATACTTTTTCTTTTTCTTAGAATTTATCATAAGGGGGATATCTGAGAAGGATATCTGCTCTTACAGAAATGATACTAACTGACAGGAACTCTGAGTTTCGGAAGTAGTGCATTTTAAAGCAAGCAAAATGTGGATTTAAGTGCTGGATGCTGGTCTGTTCAGTGGAAAGTCTGGGTAAAGTGTCAACAGCCAGGTGGTTCAGGAGAATGGAAAGACAATGGGTGCTTTTACGTCCTGCTGGTTTTTTAATGACTGACATGATGAGTTCTAAACATGGGTAAAATCTTGGCAGTATTTAATTAGATCTGTGAGGAGGGTGGAAGTAATTTTGCCTAGCTTTTATACAGAATTAAATTTTCCTTATGTAACCAAAATACTAACCAAAGATTTTCAGAATCAAAGCTGTCATGAATGGGTTTACTGTGTTATGTTTTTATATACTCATATATGTGTATTATGTTTTTGTATGTGCTGAAATGGAGGACAGTGAAAGCCTGGAAAATTTAAGGAGTCTGGCAATGCAAGGTGATGACAGAAGCAAAAGCAAAGTTAATTTCAGAACTCTTGGCAGTCCCAATTGCCATAATATTACTACTGCGCTCAAGTTTATTTTGGCTCATTTCCTTGGGAGCATCTGCCTTTATTATTGTTTAGAGAACAGAGTTGGGAGAGTGGCTGGGATTGAAATTGAGCTCTTTCTTGGGATTTTTTTTTTAAATTTAATTTACTGTTTGTGCTTGGCAGTACTTGGAATTGTGCTTCATAGTTTTAAAGAAATTGCTTCTTGCTTAAAGGCCTCTGGAATTGAGCCGCCATGAAGAAATTCTCCATGGTGGAGTCAGGCTGGTGAACTGGTATTCCCTTACCTCCCAGCCCTTTCAACTCTTTTTTAAGCAGTGGTAGTTGAATGTTTCCCAAAATGCCCAGGTTCCTCTGATGTTTTTGCTGCTAGCTGAAAATTTCTGCCCAGCAGATGGCGCATTTGTACAGTGCCTGAGATCTGCTTGAGCATATAAAACTAATTCTCTGATTTTGAACTTTCCTTCATGCTGTTAAGATTACACAGAGTGCTTGCACAGTGATATGTACACTTTTTGCTCCTCAGAAAAGAAGGAGCATATTGTGTCCATCAGTATCCTTGGAGAAGACGGTTCTTTTGAACAGTGTAAATCGTAAGTTGTTCATCTTTGTTTTCTTCTAAAGTTGAAGCCATTCTGTTTAAACTGAATGGTGCTACTTTGTTTCAAAAATGCAGGAAATTATAGAGGTCATTTAGGTGAATGTGGGCAATGAAGAGTATCTGAATGGGGTGTAGAAACCTACCAGGGAGAATGCTGACCTCTTGGTGCTCCTCTCCTGGGAATTGTACAGCCACATCCCTACCATGGCCCCAGTGATAGCTCATTATACCTCCTTCCTGCTACTCAGCATTAAACTTAGAAGTCTCCAGAGGGAAACATGAAGAATTGTTAGTGAGATAGCATATCACCCTTACCTGCTGTATCACTAATCTCTATCTTGTACTAATCAGCATACCCTGACACAGACATTTCTTTCCTTTAAAACATCAGTATAGCTCATTTCTGAATAAATTTTACAGTTATCTAAAAATAACACATTGTTAATGAATTTCTAACAAAATTTGTACATAATGTCATTGTAAAATGATGGTATTCTTTTGTGCAGTTAGAAACCAATGATGAACTTGCATATTCCTTGCCTAGTTAGCATTGAAAAAGCATGATGTGGTTCTAGTGTCCTAAGGCTTCGATTAAATCAACTCAAATCTGCTGCTATGGGTGTTGCCTAGACAAGCTTTTTTGCTTTGTCTGGTAAGGATTTTGTGGCATAGTTTGTTTGGGTTATTTTGCAGGTTTTGTGGGTTGGGATGTTTGGGTGGGTTTAAGTGGTTTTTTTTTTTTGGTTGGGTGTTGTAGTATTTTGTTTTGTTTTGTTTGTTTTTTTCCTATGAGAATATCCAGAAATGATAATATATTTGGATAATAAAGAAAAATCTTCATAAGTATCTTCTTAGTACAGTGATGCTGAAATGAAGAAACTGCAACACCTGCTCCCAATTGTACCTTTATAACCACATCTTTGAACTCTCATGTATTAAGAACAGTCTCTTCTTACACTTGAGATTGGGAAGTTTGAATATCCTTACATAAGGCTTATTTCTTTTATTACTTAGTATTTATAATGACTTTACAGTAATGGTATCTAAATGACAATTATGGAAATCTGCAGGAAACTTGAAAAGCTGATATTTAGTCAGAGGTTTTTTAGGTTGGATTGCTCCCTACTAATGTTTATATTTGCCATCCACATGGTTCAGAGTAAATATTTTAATTTGATTTTGCAAATATTTTGAGGTGCTTTATATTAAGTATATAATTACAAATATAAAAAATTGCTCATGGTTAGCATAGACATTTTTCTTTCTTACTGTGCCCTATTGGTTCTCTTGAAAGGAATAGGGAAATAGTGAGCTTTCTAAACAGTGAGCTGAAATCATTGAAATTACTGTTCACTGACTCCTCTCATCCGTGAAGATAGATTCAGGGTGTAAATGCAGATGCATGAGTGGAACTTTTCCAGCTTTCTCACATCTAAAAAACTGTAGTGGAGCACTGTAATCTGAGCCACATCCCTACAATTTCTATGGTTCTCTCATAGAAGATGTCTGTAATCTGTGGTTAAATTAAGGAGAAAAATGATGCAGTTACTACATAACATTTCTTACTGAGCTTTTCAAGGAGTGCTTGTGTTGATGCTGCAAGTCCATGATGAAGCCCAGAAGATAATCAGATTTCATAGTCAGAATGATTAGTAACACTGAAAAAATGATCAAATACCCTGGTTACAGACAAGTCTTTAATTTTGTCTGTACTCATACGCCATGGACCAGTGTGTGTTAGATGCATAGTCATTATTCCACTTCACCCAAACAGCAGTAGTAGAGAGTTGCACCAGGGGAGAATTTACTCTGCTTAGTGAAAATATAGCTGCACGGTGTGTCGCAGACATCTTTTATGAAAAATCCTTTCTTAGGATTTTTCCTTTTGAGAAGCTGCAGTTTCAGCAACCAAAGTAAACAATGGTTATCTGCTGCTGTGGAATGCAGCAGGTAGACCCGTGATTGGTCTCCTGTGGATGTTTGGATTTCTTGACCTCTCATGGCAGAGCTGGCTCTTGCTCTGTCTGAGACACAGATCTTTGTTATTCATTCTTTTCTATTCTTAGCTTAGCTAGCTTCTGAAGAAACCTTTTCCTTTCTATTGCTTTTTAGTATAGTCTTAATGTAACATATATCATAAAATAATAAATCAAGCCTTCTGATCATGGAGTCAACATTCTCATCTCTTCTTCATCCTGAAAACCCTTGTGACCACAGTCACAATTGGTGACCCTCGACTGAGGAGGACAATCATCACTGAGGAGCATTGCTACGCTGGGTAAACCCCGAATGCGTGGCATTGATGGTTGCTTCACAAGTGACCACTGAAGTGGATTCTAGCCAGGAGCTGAAGAACTGAAGATCTGAATTTGGACAGAGTTCTCAGCAAGGCTGACCACAGAGAGAACCTTCTGAAAAGCCTCCAGGAAGATGTTCAGAAAGCTCAGCAGCACCGTGCAGATAGCCAGAGAGTCCTGGACACTGTCACAAGGTACTGTTGGTTTTTCCCCTCCTAAAGATGAGGCCATTCGCAGTTTGTGGCTACTCATCTGGAGGACTTCTCCCCTAGAGGATGAGGTTCCATTCTCCCCTTCAGAGGAGAAACTTATTGCCCTCTGGCAAAAATGGGGTGAAGAGGACGGAATTCTCCCATTGGAGACAGATTTCTATGAGTTTTTTCGATGGGCAAAGCTCTTTGGGTTTTTTACGAATGTGCTATATGCCCTCGATATATTCGTCTGGGAGTGTATGGGCTCCATTTTCCAATTCTTTTTATACCGTGGGTTCGGATGCCCCTTGATTTATCCAACCTTTTTGAAGCTCTTTCTAGTCTTGAAACAGAGAGCAGCTGTTTTTCCCTGGATTGCTAACTGCAAGGGCAAAGCCCCGTTCCCCCCAATTCCGGGGGAAGACCCTTTTGAGGGGGACGATCTGCTGCTTTCCAGCCCCCCTGACCCACAGTGGGGGGGCGAAGTTTCGCCCGCAGCCGAAGTTTTTTTTACTGCGTCTTTGGAGCATGCTCAGACGGAGCCGGTTCCTCCCCCCTCCGGTTGCTCTCAGGGGGGATGGGAGTGGGCGGCGCCGCCCCGGCCAGTGCCACGAGCACCGCCCCGGCCAGCGCCGTGAGCACCGCCCCGGCCAGTGCCACGAGCGTCGCCTCAACCCGCCCCGCGGGTGCGGGCAGTTCCCCGCGCGGCCCCTCCCGCGGCCGCCCCTCCGGCAGAGCCTGTGGGAGCTCCGGCTGCGGTTCTGCCGGCTTCCCTGCCTGCATCTGAGACCTCAGAGACATCGCTTCCCACGGCTGCGCCGATGTTGCTGGGCAACAGCGATCCACCGCTCCCCCCAGCCGTCCCGCTGCCTTCTGTGACTGCGCCTCTGCGGCCGATGTCCGGCGCAGAAGATGCTGTCCACCCCGTGCCGCCCCCGCCGCCCCCGCCGCCTCCCCAGGTGGCCCCGCTGCCCTCCCCGGCAGTTCTGCCGCCTGCGGGGACTCCGTCCTCCGTGTCTGTGTCAGAGGCTGCCCTGGAGCCGGCGGCGGCAGCTGCAGCGGTGCCTCCTGCATCCAGCGTGACTTCCTCCCCGAGTTTTTCGGGTTGTCCTGGGGCTGCCCCTACAGGGGGAGCTGGGACAGGGGAAGAGGGCGTCAGCCTGTCCTTCCATGGAGGAGGCATGGCCCGACAGCTGGCTGTGGGTGCAGCCCGGCTACCTGTTTTCAAGATCAGCATTTTTGGCGGGTTGGGGGGTGTTTGGTCCGGGGTTTCCCCCTGGGGGATGCGAATCTCTCTGCCGCCCCTCACGCGCCCCAGCGGAGAGGGGGAGGTGGGTCCCGAAAGTTCTGCCCCTGGTCCCCAGCCCAGAGGGAGTGGCGGTGGGGCCGTGAGGCTGATGGGAGGAACATCTGGTGCATTTGCATTGCAGAGGCAGAGGGCACAGCAGGAAGCGAGCATCGCTTGTCTGCTGTGGGGAAAGGACATCCCCAGACCCGAGACGAAGTTTCTCGGGACAGCTTCTGTCTTCCCATTGCCGGCATGCCTCGGTGATTTTGGGGAAAGGAAGCGTTTGGTCACCCCTTCTGCCATTGTACTGGCAGCAGGGTGCGGATCTGTGCCAATGCAGAGCCTGCCTCGGGGGCTGGGCCTGGGCTGTCTGGCTTGGTTGCTTGGGCCAGGGCCACCTCCTGGCCTCCTGTTGGGTTTGGGGGCTTTTCTTCCCCCTTCTGGTCCTGGGCCACCTTTCTGTGGGCCAGGTCTGGGGTTCCTGATCCTTCCACATGGGCCAGGGCCCCCAAGGGCCTCTCTCTGGCTCCTCTGCTGCTGCTCTTTCGTTCAAGACAAAAAAAAAAAAAAAAAAAAAAAAAAAAAAAAAAAAAAAATTGAATAAAAAAGGGTGAAAGAGCTGGCAGCAGCTCAGAGGCATTGAGGAGCCAGGGATTGGCTTCAGCCCAGGTTGTTCAATAAAGGGCTGTGGCAAGACATTTCAGAAATTTTCTCGAAATTCTTTGAAGACTGTCAATGGACATTTGATAACTATTGATGGACTTTTCTGTAGCAAGCCTGTTTCAGGACCAAAAGAAACTTTCAGATATGGCAAAGAGGAACATCTTCAAGCCATGGACTTTTCCTGAAACTCAGCTGCTTGGACTTGAATTTTCTTTGCATTGTTTTTTCATTTTCTTATAAAATTGTTTTAGTGATATGATAGAATTTATGTTCTACGGGTGAAGAAATTCCCAGTGCATTCCACAGGAGCACTTGAGTGGAGTTTGATTGGCAACAGATAACCTGTCAAGTGTTTGTCTTTTTCTTCGGCATGAGTACAGCAGAGAAAATTACAAACACTTTTTCCTTTTAATTTAACTAAATAAAAAAAGGTGACATGTCGCAGACATCTTTCATGAAAAATCCTTTCTTAGGATTTTTCATGAAAGATGTCTGCGACATGTCACCTTTTTTTATTTAGTTAAATAAAAAAAATTTTTTTAGTTAAAAATCCTTTCTTAGGATTTTTCCTTGTGAGAAGCTGCAGTTTCAGCAACCAAAGTAAACAATGGTTATCTGCTGCTGTGGAATGCAGCAGGTAGACCCGTGATTGGTCTCCTGTGGGTGTTTGGATTTCTCGACCTCTCATGGCAGAGCTGGCTCTTGCTCTGTCTGAGACACAGATCTTTGTTATTCATTCTTTTCTATTCTTAGCTTAGCTAGCTTCTGAAGAAACTTTTTCCTTTCTATTGCTTTTTAGTATAGTCTTAATGTAACATATATCATAAAATAATAAATCAAGCCTTCTGATCATGGAGTCAACATTCTCATCTCTTCTTCATCCTGAAAACCCTTGTGACCACAGTCACACCGTGCACATCAAAAAACTACCCTTGCTTGCAGCTGTCTAACAGTGCCTCCAGAGCTGGCTTCATTTTTATACATCTACATTGCCATACAAGTTTTACGTTAATATAGCTCAGCATCTATTAATCTTTGTAGTGGACACCAAGGCTGCCTCATCTTGTTCTCCTTTTCTGTTAAATCCATTGCAATGTCTTTGGAAGATATTTTCCTAATCCTCTCCTGGACTTTAAGTTTGTTTTCTTTGTACTGTATTGAGTTCCAAATTGGAGGAGAATTACTTTTGTTTGCTTGATGAGTTACTCATCTGCCAGGAATCTCCATGAAGTCAGATCACTTTCTCCTATAGTTGCATCATTCAGCCATGCACAGAAGCTGAGTCATGACATCAACAGATACAAGGAATTAGAATAGTATTTTGTAAAACTTTTAGACTACTTTAATAAATAATTTTCAAAACTGGACGAGCCAAATCACCATTACTAGAAGTCTTTATGACAAGAAAGCTTTATTTAAAAATCATAGAGCTATAGATGGTCATCCATTTGGTTAGACGAGATATTATAGCTGGTGTTCCTACAAGGAAACTTTGGCTGACTTGGATTTGTTCTAGAATGGAGATCAGTAGAGCTTAAAGCCCAGTAGGTGTAGTCCTCTGGTCTGCAGCTACTCAACTGATTGGTGGAAGTCTGCTGAAGCTATGCTTTCAACCTCTTGCTTGAAATACTTTTCCTCTGCAGTTCAGCCTTACAGGCCAGGAAAGGACATTTACCTACCAATGGACAATTTTGCTGATGTTTATACTCTTGAGGATCAAATGACAATTCTAATGTTTGCTCTAGATAGTGAATTGAAAGGTCTTTGTAGTCCATACAGGCCCACCTCTAAATGCCTTGCTTTTTCTTCCAGAGGAAACACAGGAACAAGTGTTAGGTAAAACACCTTACCTTAAAAAGGTAATTTGGCAAGCTGCCAGCTTAGAGATTTTTATCCCTTCTCATCTAGCTATGTCTGCAGAAGTACTCTTAATTGAATAGCACTCTTGTTTCTGTCCCTATAAACTTGCCTGGTAGTGGTAAAATTAGTGGATGTTTCTTTGGCAACCAGGCTGCACAGCTACTGCTCCTGGGACTCTTTCAGCTTTTTCCATTGAGTGTGGCTGCAGGTGCTTTTCCCAATCTGCCTCCCAGTTATAACTGTAGAGGAAGTATTTCCACTCTTTCCATAAAAGAATGGATCAGACCTTAACAAATAATGAAAAGGCTACAGTAACAGATCTTTTTTTCATTTGCATTTGCATGTAAGTTTCAATATAAAAGGTTTCTAACATTGTTATTGAGATTCAGTCTTCTCTCAGGTGCACTGAGCAAATTCTTTTATGTGGCTTGCTTCTCTATAAGGTAGTGGTGTGACACCTGTCTATCTGATGTGCCACCTTTTGGGACGTGTATATTTACAGTCTCTTTTGAAGATGAAGAAAACTATGGACTAAGTTAGACTTAATAGTTCTTTTTCTTGAGAGCTAAGGAAATGAGTTTTTCAAAAATATGTCTTTAAAATTATTAAACAATTGTTTTTTCCAGAAATATGGGCATTTCTTTGTGAAGACTTGACATAAAAATTACAAGCTGCATCAAGCAGCCTGAACTGGTCCTTACAGGTAATAGAATGATTTTCTTCCTATTCTGCCTAAAATTCAAAATTTAATAATCTCAAAACAAACTGTTTATTTCAGCTTATAAGAAATATCAATTTGTGAGTATAATTTTATTAAACTCTTTATCTTAAAAGGGAAGAGAAGCATATTGAAAGTCACATGAAAATTTATTACTTTATTTGTACAAAAAATTTGGAAAATATTAAAGGTTTAGGTAAATACTGGTTTGGTAAAATTAGTTCAAACCCACCAGCAAAGAAAATCACTGAAAATTATCATATTTACTCTTCATATATGCCTAGTGGAAGAATGGTGCTATGGCCATTAGGCTACAGTATTTTGTCCAGTCATACTTTAAATTCAGTGAAGTTGTTATAACCTCCAGAGGAAGGTTTCAACTCTCCACTTTTGGATAGCTATAAATGTTGTCTGACTGCTCTCCATTGTGGGATGCTGTAGGTATGTTAGTAGAAAGGGCTGGTCAATGTGCAACAGCAATCAGAAATGACAGTTTGCAGAGAAGTGCAATGAATGAAGGAATTATAGACCCCTTATGGAATTAGAGAGTTGGCTATTCCATCCTAAATGCAGAACTGGACATTTTATTTTCAAAGGGATATAGCAGAAGCGAAGGAATTTCGATAAAAAAGCAGTGAGATTACAATGGGCATCAAAATCTTGCCCTTGTTTTTTTTTTTCCCAAAGAGATGACTGAGGTGTAAGAGAAAAGCTCTAAACAAGAGGACAACTGTTGTAATTCAAAATGATACTTTGATTATAAGTGGGTTTGTATTATAAAATATTGCACAAGTGATACTTTATGATTTTTTGCCTTTATGCTTAAATATCCCCTTTTACATAAAGGAAAGAACTCTATGAAAAAGTGCAGCATCTAGAGGACAAAAAATTTACTGTGAGAAGATTCTTCAGTTATACAATAGTAAGTAGAATGCAATTGTGGGGGATAGCAGCATTAAGCCTTAAGTATAAAGTGGGTCAGGGTTGCCTGTGGCAATTATTATTGCAAAATGTTTCTTTATTGTAAGTAGCAGTTGGTCTCGCTGTTTACTTGTAAACTGAAGATATCATGCCTACTGACTTCTTAAAATTAAATCACTCACATCCTTTCTTTTCCCCAGAATAACTGTTTTACTACAAGGATAGTTCTGTGCAAATGTGCTTTGCCTTGGGATAAGAACACTGAATATGGTATTAATCAAACTTTTAACTGGGTCAAATACTCAGCTGAATATAAACTGACTGAGGTCCACTGAAGATCTGACAGAATGCAGGTTTGACCCAGAGCATTTGATGAAGCTAAAGGAATGCCAAATGTGTTTTTCAAAGGGTGCCCTTCCCCAGGATTGCATATTCGATGAAATTCATTAGAGATTAGAATAAATGAACTGATTACCATAAAAGCAAAGTACAAACAAGAAAACAATGACCCCAAATCAAATCACATGTTTTCCCTATTATAATCCTTTTCAATGCCAATCCTCTCCACTGCTCTGTTACTCTTGAGGCTGATTAAGTAGGCCATAATAAAATTTCATTATAATATTTTTTTTAAAAGTTGAATGTTGTTTTTGCAAGAATAATGTGCCCCAGATGCTATATGTATAGTGACAATAGGACTCTCCACCTCCTTCCAAGTTCACTTGAAAGCAACTGTAAGAACATGGACTCTAATATATAAGTACCCCATTAGAAACAAATACAGTTCAGGTAAGGTGGAGACCAGGCCAAGACTACTGGTTTTACCACAGGGAAGTTAATAAAAGGAATTTAATTAAAGCTGCTCAACTTTGCCCTTATTTGAAAAACTTTTAAAATTTATTCCCTACCCCACCACCTTTCTTTTCAACACAGTCCAGGAGCAGGAATGTGGAGGAGTGAGTGCAGTTTCTGAAAACAAACTCCAAACTACTTCCCTCCCCTCCCTTCACTCTCAGAACCGGTCTTAAAGGTGCAAAACTTATTATCCAGCATAAACAGAACAGACGATTGGGGATACAAGCATCATATAGCCAACCCAGGACATTTTTCCTATTTACAAGGTAACCACTTCATCTTTTTGGAAGTACTATTCTCAGAATTCATTACCGTGTGTTGTTCTTCTATTATTTCTAGAGTCCCATATTGTTGTTATTATTAGATTTCTAAAGTCCATACCTCTTGGGTGTATTCTCATGGCTGCAGCTCTTCACAGACTCCTTCTGCTGCATGCTGTTCTCTCTCGGGTCAGGGCTCCTCCAAGGCTCTCCCTGACTGGCTTACCCGCCCTCTTTTATCCCGGTCATCTTCATCAGTTACAGCTGCAGCCCAATTAAGGACATCACAGCTGCAGCCCATCAAGGGCAACCGGGACCTCTGGGGCAAAGCCTCTATACACATATACAAATACATTTCCTCTACTATATTTCCCCCTTTGCTTTTACTTAAGTTAACAGTTATACAGATGTTCAATTACAATACAATACATTTACTCATGACTCACAGGTCATGTACAACACCCACATTCTCCCATGACTCACAGGTCATGCACAACCCACATAGCTCCTTGCTCAAAGGCCATACTCTTTCACAGCTCCCTGACCCAAAGGCTATGTTCCGTCGCAGCTCTTGGCCGCCACAGCTCTCGGCTGTCTTATCTTCTGCTAGCAATCACCGCAGCTCTTGGCTGTTCTGTCGCAGCTCTTGGCCGCCACAGCTCTCGGCTGTCTTATTGTCGCAGCTCTTGGCCACCACAGCTCTCGGCTGTCTTATGCTCTGCTAACTATCACGTCGGGGTCACCACTTGTTGTTCTTCTATTATTTCTAGAGTCCCATATTGTTGTTATTATTAGATTTCTAAAGTCCATACCTCTTGGGTGTATTCTCATGGCTGCAGCTCTTCACAGACTCCTTCTGCTGCATGCTGTTCTCTCTCGGGTCAGGGCTCCTCCAAGGCTCTCCCTGACTGGCTTACCCGCCCTCTTTTATCCCGGTCATCTTCATCAGTTACAGCTGCAGCCCAATTAAGGACATCACAGCTGCAGCCCATCAAGGGCAACCGGGACCTCTGGGGCAAAGCCTCTATACACATATACAAATACATTTCCTCTACTATATTTCCCCCTTCCCCCTTTGCTTTTACTTAAGTTAACAGTTATACAGATGTTAAATTACAATACATGCATTTCTCCATGACTCACAGGTCATGTATAACACCCACATTCTCCCATGACTCACAGGCCATGTATAACCCACATAGCTCCTTGCTCAAAGGCCATACTCTTTCACAGCTCCCTGACCCAAAGGCTATGTTCCGTCGCAGCTCTTGGCCGCCACAGCTCTCGGCTGTCTTATTGTCGCAGCTCTTGGCCACCACAGCTCTCGGCTGTCTTATGCTCTGCTAACTATCACGTCGGGGTCACCACTTGTTGTTCTTCTATTATTTCTAGAGTCCCATATTGTTGTTATTATTAGATTTCTAAAGTCCATACCTCTTGGGTGTATTCTCATGGCTGCAGCTCTTCACAGACTCCTTCTGCTGCATGCTGTTCTCTCTCGGGTCAGGGCTCCTCCAAGGCTCTCCCTGACTGGCTTACCCGCCCTCTTTTATCCCGGTCATCTTCATCAGTTACAGCTGCAGCCCAATTAAGGACATCACAGCTGCAGCCCATCAAGGGCAACCGGGACCTCTGGGGCAAAGCCTCTATACACATATACAAATACATTTCCTCTACTATAACCGTGATTAATTCTTTATCCATCTTCTTATTTGCACAAAGAAGAATTGGACAGTATACATCAGCACAGGGATAGCATGTTGTAATTAAAGAAGAATGTGCATGTCATTGTAATAAATTATTTAGGCTTGCTAAAAAATGTCACTTTCATTGTTTCTTCTTCAATGGCCTGTGAAAGATAAAATTTATTCTTAGCTGTATGTTGAAAAATATTTGGTTTTAGCAGGTCCCGTTTGAATGACTGTTTTAGAGATATATATTAAAGCAAGACAATGAAGCCAACAGTTTCTGAAACCTGAGTTCAAACTGCACAGTAAATATCAAGAAGGAGGTGAAGTAATTTATGGAGAGTTGACCTGAAAATCAGTCGAGATACCAGATCCAAATGACTGCGGTCTCATACAGGTCCTTCTGCTGATTCAGGATGTGTCATGTGCAAGTCTGATATATGGATCACTTCCAAAAGGTAATGATTTTGGTTGAAAAACAGTCACCAGTTCCTCAGGGTTGGCTGCAGTACTGGTGGAATTGATGGATTTACTTTTATATCAAAGGCTGAACAAGACCTCTCTTGTGATAAACTGATATGTGGTTGGGGCTGTGCCTTTGATTTCTACAAGAGCCTTAATTTCTGAAGCTTTGCTTCAATTTAGTGAGCCAAACTATATTTCATTTTTATGCATTGTTTTCTTAATATCTGCTTTTGTCCTCCATGCATGCCTCCAGCTTTCACCATTATATTTACCACCCGTTGCTAATGTATAATGGGAGAGATTTTCAGTTGCACTGCTGAAGGTGAGTCAAATCTTAGTGCCCTACAATTTCAATAGATATAGCAATTTTCCCATTTGAGAGACCCATGTAGTCATGGACTTTTAAAAATCTCAGCCTTGTTAGTCTTTTTATGCTTTATGTATAAATACTAAAGACCCACTAGTGTTTCTTGAGATAGGTAGTCCAGCTGAAACAAAATGGCATGAACTTCCTTCTGCAACTTCTCCAAGTTTACATATACCCACATCTGATATGTGCTGAAAGTTGAACCGATGCGATAACAAGAGTGAGTCTCCTTCCTATCTGGCCTTGTTACTCCATGAATAGAATGATATTATTTCTATTTTGTGATGGAGAATGCTGGCTCCATTGTTAATGAGAATGCCTTCAGCCTAGTCCCACCTGCCTATCCTTTCCTTGCCTCAGCTGACTGTGTCTTAGGGTGACTTTATGATGCTTGTATCAATTATCTATTCTGTTTAGCCCAAAAATAAGTTCTGCACCTTTAAAATTAGATCTGAGAGTGAAGGGAGGGAGAAATGGTGGCAGGCAGTTTGTGTGTGCAGAAGCTTAATTTTCACTCCCCTGGAATTCCTTTTCTCTTGGTTGCATGTTGTCTGCAGCATGGACAGGGAGTGAAAAAACTCTCTTAACTCTCTTTTGCTTTTAGGTTTTTTTTTTTTGTTTGTTTGTTTTTTGTTTTGTTTTGTTTTGTTTTTATCTAGCTGAGGCAGAGGAGTTCCCCAGACTGTGGCTTTTCTTTTTCCTGGAACTGATCAGCCCTGCTTTGGACCAAAACCCATTTACAGCCTTCTTTCAGCTGTCAAGCACGTTCCTCTTTGATATAGTTGATGTAGTTATGATCACAGCCAGCAGTGTTCCTGGTGGCTCCTGGCTGGGGAGAGCAGGTGTGATGATTCACCTACGGCTGCTGGGGGCACTGTGGTGTGAGCTCATCTGCGTCTCCACTGGTTAATGGCAGCTCAGCTAGTGGGAGTGATAGAAAGGGGCTTTGTTCATGAACTCACAGGAAACAACCAGTCTCAGTGCTCCTCCAGATTGTGAAATGGGCCGTAGCAGGCTGGAACAGCAGTAGCGAGCACATCTGGGGTCGCAAAAAAGCTCAGCAAAAACTCTGAAGCTGTGCCAGGAGCTGTGAGGGGACATGGGGTGTTGGGTTAAATTATAGCAAAAAAGCCTGAAGCAGTGGCAGAAAACAGCAAGGCAGGGCAGTGGCAGCCCAGCTCCCACAAGCAGACAGGAGACATTCCCTCTGGAGGGGGTCGGGGGTCAGGGGTCAGGGACCTGGGTTTTGCCCTGAGGCACCTGAGTAGATGGTGAGGGTCCTTTCCAGTGAGATAGGGTGTTGAACAGGCCCCAGTTCAATGGCGACTCTTATGAGCAAGGGCTCACCCATGGTACAGAGAAGCTCTGTGCAGGACAAAAACTCCACATTGGCAGCAAATCCTCTGGGCAGCAATGGTCCAGCACCAAAACCCCACCTGCCCAGTCCCACCCCAAGAGCAAGAGAGCGAGTGAGGGTCGAGCCCAGCCCCTCACCCGGCAGCTAAAATCTTGTGGTATCTTTGCACTTCCCAAGAGAAAGCTGCCCAGTTAAGACATGGTAGCAAACTGCACCCTTCCTCCCTTCCCCTCTGTCTCCTCCCTACCACATCTTGTCTCTTAAGTGTTGCAGTTTTCATCTCTTTCATGGGAGAAAATGCCCTGAGGGAAGGAAAAAAAAGGAAAAATCCTGACCTCCAACACACAGAGAAGAGATCTTTCCCAGACATTACAAATGGATCAGATAATGAAAAGTAGCACTGACTGCTTTCCCAGAAGTTAAAAAGCAAACTAAACTGGGGGAAAAAAAATTTAAAGTTTTAATGAAGGTATTTTTTTCCATAAAACATATTTTGGCCAGCTGAACTCCTCCCATTCCACCCCCACACTTTTGGCAGTCAGCAGTCTGAAGCACCTAGAAAGCAGCAGACTTTTTTTTTTTACAAACAATTTCCTAGCAAGTTACGATTATAAAAATATTTTGAAGTCAACAAAGAATATTGTAAATTAACTCAAGCAAGCAACCCTCTTCCCACAACCCCATGCCTTTCTTAATACCTGCTTCCATGAGTTTGATACCATCAGAATTTGTGATTAAAAGAACAGCTAATCAAAGCAATGGCGGTAGATGAAAGACAGGAGAGCTTTTGAGTCCTGGAGAATTCTTGCACCTGAGCAATTGTCTGTCATGTTATTCCTATGACAGCCTTTGTGTGGAATTTGATCACAAGGGAAAGGCAGTTTTGAAATGAGGACTTTTCCTTGTATTATCAGAAAACTTTCTCATAGTTCACTTCTTCTTTCCAAATTTATTAATATAATGTGGGGGCAAGGTCCCAGTTTCAGAGAGAGAAGTAACATTTTTTATTCCTTGGGTTTCATTTATCATCATTTATAGAAATATTCTTAACGTGATGAAAAGTAGAAAACTTCAGGTATTTGTCAGTTAGGTTCTCTCAATCTACCATATGGCAATGCATAGTTTTAACTCCCACGTGATCTTGTTCACTGTTCTTGGTGCAGATTGCTACACAGCTGTGCTTAACTTGTGTAAATTTCAGTCCTGAATCACTTGTCCTTTTTGTCTTATTTTCTTTAGTAAATACTACTCCATTCTTTTTTTTTTTTTTTTGCCTATTCAAACCTCATGTAGCTGTAAAGAACTGGATGCTGCTACTTTAAATTAGTGTTTGAAAAATGCTCTACCACAGGATTTATCTACAACTGTGTGTGAATAAATGAGCAAGACAGGAAAAGAACCATGTCATTTTTTAAAAAATAAATCTCTAATTGCACCATTAGGCATCAGAGCAAAAGTGTATCTGATGGGTACGCGTAACCTTTTGCTTCTTCAGAAATGTGAGGAGTTTATTTGCCAAAGCAAATTAGAGTAGATGTAGTCAGAAACATGGTCATTTATGCTTAAGAATTCCTTAATTTGATTTAGTCTAAAAGAAACATTTTGTCCCTGTTTGTGTGGTCACGGCAGCATGGAGGAAGTGGGGGGAGAGCTGTGGCTGGGCTCAAACTCAACTATTATAAATGCTAAGTATGTTAATAGACTATACTTTTGACTATAAATGGGAAGTTGAAATGATGCCTGCGAGGTTCACACTCAATACAGTGGCTTGGCAGAAAACTGGGTTTAAGCTTTGAACTCTACCATAAACTTCCTGAATGAAACAGTGTTTCCTTTGGGTTTCTTTCCCCTTACCTTGTATGTAAGAAATAATCAGATTTTGTTTATTTTAAAAGAGTATTATGAAAAAAAGATCACTGCTTTATTCAAAGGACTTTGTTATTAGATACAGTAACCTCAGACGCCTCATAACTTTGAAATGGGTAGTCACAAAGTTCAGCCTAAGTGAGATAAAATTGATCCCATATTATTTAGCTCTTGAAAAAACCTACCTATATCATAGAGATGTTACCAGAATATAAGGCATAGTTGGGAGGAGCAAGGTTTACAAACTAGAAAGAAATTATTCTAGCTGTTCTCATCTTTGGAATTGGATTAATTTTGAATTAATCCATTAAGTATATGACACTGTTGCATGGTAACACTGTTGATTTATGAGTTAATTGTTTTGCAGACACTGTTTTTGTGACACTAAGTATGTGCTTTATGTTTTGTCTATTTGTGTCTTTTTTGTTGTCACTGAACCACCATTCTTTTCTTCCCATAGAAATTTGGTTAAATGCCTTAAACTTTTGTTAGCAGTACTGGTTGGCATAATGGATGCCACAGAAAGCAAACTGCCCATAGGTCTGGTTAATTTCAGACAGGAAACAAATGTAGGACACTGGCTTTTCAAGGAGTTGTTATGCCAGACACAAAACATAAAATATTACTTAGTATGTGAATAAACTGGCTGGATCTAATAATGCACAGCTTGAGGTACTGTGATCCATGCTGCAAACATATGTGAACAAACACAGCACCCAGCGGCCATTGCTTCAGAATGGTGTACACCAGGAATGCTATTCCTGGAATAAATGACTAAAGTTCTTAGAAATCTGTGGTTCTGGGCATATTTTCCCTTGTGTTACACATAATGTGATATCCAACATCTGGTAGCACACAGGTTGCTACTTGAGTTTTGTGTCCCAAAACACACAGATCTGGGAAAGAAGAGATAATGACTGCTTCAGAAACCTCTGTGGGAAAACACACTTCCAGAAAAACATAAACAAAAGGAAAACAAAGTTTACAGACATCTAAGAAACATTTGGTACATAAAAAGGAAAAACAAACAAACAAATCATCATCAGCTGATAAATGAGTCAGAAGTCTATGACCTCCCATTGCAAAAATAAGGGTGCAACTAGGGCAGCACTGGCTTGTTTTTGATTCATGAGTCTGAGACTTGGCCTTGCATTGAAGGGTGAGTAGCTGCACCTATATAGGCTAATGTTCTCTGTGATAGAACCCTTGCAACCTCATTTATATGATTAAAACAGCAAGTACTGACAGGTCATTGAGAGTGATCAGAAAAACGGTGAAGAAATTTCTGCAGTTTTTCAAAAGAGGGGGAAAACTTTAGACTATGAAGAAAGTAATGTGTTTTCCATCTTTAATTTGTTGTACAATTACTTACAATAAAATAGTAAACTAAAAATCAGTAGTAGAAGAGAAAAAATATATAATTAGTGGACATCATTTCCACTCTAAAAAAGTGAAAATATGCAATACAGTTAATATAAATTGCTATGTGACTTTCCATCTATCCTGTTGCCAGTGAAGAATGATGTTTTAAAATAGTATATGAAATGTCTTGCTGCAAATCTCAAGCAAGGGAATGTTTATTGTTTCCTTCCCAAACACTAGGAAGTGAAAGTGTTTTAGTTATTGAGTTTTACTCTCCCTTTCCAATTGTTCCACAAATTACATTTTAAGCTGAAATATACGAGACACTCTGCTGTCTTGTTCTATGATCTGAAGTAGAGTGGGCATCCCCAAAATGGAGACTTTCTTTATTGCAAGGGCTTCACATCTTCTCTACCAAATACGTCTAACACACCTGCTTTTATGCCAAACACTTGTTTTATTGTTACCCTTATTTTCCCAAATCACTTTTCTTTGTTTAAGGCAATTACAAACTTTCTGAGGCTGGGATTTGTGTGTCTCTACTGATGTGTTCTAATTACCATCACAGGCAAAACAGACTTGACTTGAGGAAATTTAATTCAACCTGTTTCTTCCTTTTTCCCTCACTATGCCCCACCCCCCTGCTGGGGCAGTGCTCTGCCCATTCTCAGTTGTGCTTCCCCTGTGGAGCTCAAGGCTAGAGAGCAGAGAGGCATTGGGGCTGCTGGAGCTATCTGGAACCCGTTGTGTTAGGCCTGCGGTAGCCTCTCCTCTTTCAGACAGCATGCCTGGGCACTTGCTCATGGTAAATACCACCAGCAGATTTATGTGTCTGTTTCCTCTTAAACAGTACAAAGTGGAACTGAGTATATATTTGTAATGTAAATGACAGCTTAGCATGGGTATTATCTGACTTGGCTCAATCCGAGTTAACTCTAAATGTTAAAAAAAGCCTGACTGTGGGAAATTAACTTATATGTGATGTGAGTTAGCACTGATACTCATGCTGACTTCTCTAAAGTGAGGTGAATTAGCATTGGTATTCATACTGACTTCTCTAAAGTTGCATTCGTTAATTCATATTGTCCTCAGTACAGACCTATTTTTGACTCACTGAGACAGTGAGTACAGAATAACATAATAAGTATCGTGTCTGATTATTTTCTTTCTTACTGTGAAATCTTGACAGGATGCTGAAATAAGAGACATGCAATAATAGTATAGACAAAGAGGTTAAAGGAAGCTGAGCCTTAGAGCTCCATCTTGATTTGAAGAGGAGCTGCATTTGAAGGCCAGGTTAAGTAGACTGAAGTACTTATTCCTTCATGAAGCCACAGACTAATGAAGTACATATTTCTTGCTTGCTATTGAGAAGATTTTCTATGTTATTTTTAGTTTCCTTTTACCCATGGACAAATATCTGTTTTATAATAAACAGACTCATAGCACATGGCTTTAGTAATGACAAAGAACTACTTAAGTTCTTACTTACAGTAGATAGATATCCACTCTGTTTCCCTGGGGTATGCTGATGACTCTGACTGCCAAAAACTATGGATGTCTGGAGAAAAAAGAATATTTCCCCATGATTGCAGCTTTATAGACATAACAATGCCACATACTTAAAACTTGTTCTGCAGCAACACATTCTTCACTGCAAAGTTATGAAAGCCCAACTCTACCTGACAGAAGAAAGCAACATAGTCATTAACGGGCTTTGAAGGTCAGGGAAAATGCTGAATTGTAGATTAATATCATTGTTAGATTTAGTCTGCAATTATTTTAGTTTATCTGTAAGTCTCTGTGAAATGTTGTGCACTTTGTGCACTAGAGTTCAAGTGCAATACTAAGCATGACTAGAGGCACTTATGGAACCTAGAGATACTTCCATCTTTTGCTGGTAATCTGATGAGGAGCAGACAGTGGGGAGTTTGCAAAGCAAGGTACTTATGGCTGATAAAGAAAAACATTTTGGTCACATCAGAAGAGAGTTGGCATGTAGCCATTGAGATAAATCTAGTACATGAGAATCTCATACAAGCTATCAGGATCAGTAAAAGTCCTGTCTCTTGCATTTCAAATCTTAATTGAAAGCTGTATTGTAATGTACAAAATAAAGTTAGAAAGCCAAGGTGGAAAAAAGAAAAAAGTTTTCTAAAACTGCATGGTAATTTTGCTGGTGCTTGCTTCAACAGATGTTATACTACAAAGCAACTTTTATTATTGTGGTAATGATCAGTTAATCTTAGAGTATTGTGGAAGTTAATAATTGCATACTAGCGTAAGGTATTCAGAAAAATAAGTTTTGGACCTCTGTTTCTGTTCTGTGTGTAGTCCTCTGTTCTGTGCATATGTATTCCTTTCTTCAAAGAAGCAACACCATTCAGTAGAATTGCAAGTCACGAGGCAGATAGTGGAACATTAATCCTACTGAAAGGAGATGGAAAAAATTCACCCATCATTTCTATGCAGGTCTTGATTGACTTTCTAGCCAATGAAAAAATCTCTGTGCCTGCATTGCTTTTCTTCTGCTCTTCTTCACAAGTTGGTTACTTTTACACAGCCACTAGTGGACTTACAACAAAAATAAATTTTCACATAGTTATTTTATTGACATTGCCACAATGTTGCTTGGCACAAGATGTTTTTCATATTTAAAATGAGACATCATGAGGTCCAGGATTCTGACCTTTGATGTGACTCAAATTCTTGGACTGGGTCAAGATTCTGAGAGATATACAATCAAGAAATATTATAAATGATTTTTCAGAACACTGGACAAAATATGTTTTCCAGTGAGTACATGTTGATATAAAGTTGTTTTTATTATTATGAGCTACTAGAAATGCTACTAGATCTTAATCTTAAGACTTAATCTTTTATCAAATCCCACCTCATGACAATTCATATAGTTTTTAAAGGGTTCAGTGCAGGTTATGGTGTGGATAGGAGTCTGATTTTTATTTCTGGCAACATTGTTGATCTTTTTTATAACTTCAGCCATTTGACTTCTCACTCTTTACTGGCCTTATATATTCAAATAATAAATCCACCAAATTGTCTATGATTTTTTACCTTGTCTATCCTAATGGCATGTGCATGTGCATAATGGATTAGAGGCTTTGGGTATTCATATACCTTATAATAGTATTTCTACAAGAATAACATTTAGGACTTGTGTTCTAGTTTAAATTGAGTCTTTTATTTTAGGTACTTTTGCAGTTGTATGTTCTGTAAGCCTGTTTAGGAAAGAGATACACAGAGGTATCAATGACACTACTAGTTGAGATAAAGATGAGCCTGAGTAAATGCTTCCCAGTTAGCACTTGATTGTACTCACATAGTCAAACTCTGACATTAAGATTCAACATGATTGAGCTATCGAAGTGTGTTGAAGACATGAAGAGCTGCATGTTATATTCTACAGTTATTGTAAACACTTACTAGCCAGGAGACCAGATTTTACATCATCTGAAAAAATGGACATAAAATTAAGTATTTTGTAAGAAATGAGAATATTAATGCACAGTAAGACCAGGAAATATGATTTTCTTCGTGTTGGGGTAGTGAAAAAAAAGGGACAGAAAGATGTTTTCTGGGAATAACTGTGAGAAAGCTATGCCTAGTGTTGCCATCTCTACTTGGCAACATGACAGTTAAAATGAAGCAGCAAAGAAATCACTGTGTGTTGGGAGCAATTTATTCATGATTGTTAAATAATTGTTTTATATCTTTCCAGTCTTTCTGGCTTATACATATTTATATAATTCCTTTGGCTTATTCTCTTTGTGGACTGTACTACAAGAATTAATACTAGACCGGGTGACTTTTGATAGCAACGTTCTCACTTGTTAAAATTTGAAGTCTAGAATTGGAAAGTTTTTGTACTCCATAAGAATTAAAAATGGTACCGGTTTAGCAAATCATGCTTAAATGTAACAGACTTTTAGGGAGCCATGTGAAAAGTAAAACAAACAGAAGTATTTTTCCCCTCACTGAATACCTCTTTTTAAACCAGTGTTAGAGCTAAAATGACAGAAGTCTACAATTTTGCTGAAGCCACTATTGGTGAAATGAGGACTAATCTAGTTAAATTTATAATTAAAAACCTGTAACAAAAATCTAACCCTCAGAGCTACTACAAGTAACCACAGAAAATATTCATCCCCACCCCCCACAGAAAAATTAAAAATCCCTTTATAATTAAGGCATGATTCCTATCTCTTGGCTTTGTTTTATTTTTGCTTTGACCTCCCATGTTTCAAGAAGGCTGTAGCCTTACCCTGTTTGTAACATTTCTGAGAAGACCAAGACCACAGATTTATTAAGGCATTCACAGAAGGAGTGAAAAATAGTTTTAATATATACCAAGACTTTGTGCAAAGAGAAAGGAATTTTAAGATCCTGGTGAATTGGAACTACCTCTAAAAGAATGTAATTACAACAAGGAAGATTCAATTAAGTATCTGGGAAAACTTGAAAATGGAAATGACAGTTGAGCAGTAAACTGCACTAAGATTTATAATGTAACATAAAATTCCATTATTTCTTTTCTCAAAATATCTGCAAGAAGCTCAGGTTGAAAAATTTACTCTTGATATGCCTTTCCATTGCTGCTGAAGCACAATTGCTAGGTATTCTCCTCTGTCTTCTAAGTGGGGATAACCACCAGTCTTTATTTCCTTACTGTTTCCTTTCTATTTTTAGTTCTCTATTCATTTCCCTCCTTTCTATTTTTAGCTTTTTTTATTTGCCAATAAATAAAGGGAAAAGTGCCTTTAGAATAAGACACCTCTACTTTCTTCTACAGTACATCCTCCCTATTCCATGTCTCTTCCGCTGTAAGAACACCAGAAATTTTTATAAACTTACGAAAATAATTTCCGAAATATAGTCAAATCCCATCCTCCACACATGCATATTTTTCAAATAGAAGGACAGCTAAATCTAATATTAAAGAACTGGGAATAATATATATGTAATTGCTTTAAGTAATTATCCCGTTCAAGAACTTGCCTCTTCAGACTCCCTTGCACTTTTTGTCAACTAAGGAGTCATTAGCACTTTTTTTTCTGAATGGTTTTCCCCTCCAGGTCCTGACACCTGTATAATTTCCCTGTCTCCAGACTTATACAGACATTATATAAGATATAATTCTTATATAAAAGAATTATACCTCTCTCTTTCTTCCTCACCAATTTCCTTCTAATTTTATATTTTTCCTCTACTTGTGCTTCTGCTGCAGCAGGAACACATCTGGCAGGAACAACCTGCTACAGGACCTAATGGCAGAGCCAGTCTGTGGATTGTACCTTGGATTTCTGTAATAGCAACAGCCTAGTTTTGAAAAAGATTGAAGTTAGAGCATTTCTTACATCTTTGCAGGAGCTTGTTCTGCCTATGTTCATGGAAGTTGTAGTTTTATCTTTCCTTCCACTGTCTCTGGAAATCTTTCCCATCTTTAACCCATACAGCCTCTATCTACAGCTATGTGTTGCATTTCTGTGATAGGTATGATAGTGAAGGTGCCAAAAACCCTAATATGTCTGGTACAGTGCACAGTGCAAGGCAAAGATAGCAACTTGATTTAAGTAGCTAAATAAACATGTCAACATGATATATTATTTGGCTTATTAGCCTTGATTTTAATGATGAACTTAATTGTCATTAACTTGGAAATTCCAGAATGGTGTAATGTTCTCTCCTACATTTTTTAAGACTTAATATCTTTGCAGCTGTGTTGCTACAGAGAAGAGAGGTTGTACAATAGCAAGGAATTGGGATAATTTGCTTCACTTAAAAATACTTTATCATAATGGGTATTATTTGTCAGATCATTTTGTATGATAAAGAGGTTACTGGGAATGTCATGCATCAGAATAGACTCCTTAGGCAAGTGGTTGAGTCACCATCCCTGGGGATATTTAGAAGATGAGTAGATATGACACTTAGGGACATAATTTAGTGATATATTTGGCAGTGGTAGGTTAAAGATGGACTTGATGATTTCATGGGTCTTTTCCGACCTAAATATTTCCAAGAGTCTATATAGACTGCACAATTTTTGAGAAGCATGCCACTTTCTGCAGAGAAAAGAGGACCGAGAATTTTGGTTACTTCAAGCTTAATTTTTTTTCTAGTTCTGAGAGCAAATATGTCTACATAATTTAACAGTATCTTCAAAAGAGAATAATCTCCAATCTGAAAGCAAAATTGAATAATTTTTTCCTCTATCTCCTCCGGCTCATGTATTAGTCAATGGAAGTGTTTACAAAAGTCTTGGCATCAAATTACAGTATTACAAATGGGGCCAAATGACTGGGTCAAATCAAAGGTCATGGAATGAGATTTACATGTCTACAATTAAATGTTTTCACAAATAATTGTAAAATTGTGAAGTCAGTATCACAGAAGTGTGAGAACCCTATTTATTTAGGAAGTGGTAAAGTTGCTATCATTGTACAAGACTACACAGCAGCAGAGACAATGTCTTTGCACTGTAAATATACAGTCACAGTGGGACACAATAACTATCATAATTGGTAAGTATACTTGTATTCTTTTTCATACATATTTTCAGGTTGTTTGGATACAGAAGAAGGAAGAAAACCATGGTTACTTTACCTTTGTTAATGATGTGTCACGTTAGATGCCTATCAAAAATGTCTGCAAATATCCTGAAAAATCAAATCCTACTGAACATTGACAGTATTAAAAGCAATAATCCAGGTGAGTTTCCACTCTTCAAGGTATAGTGGGTTGATCCTGACTGGATGCTAGGCATCCACCAAAGCTGCTCCATCACTTCCCTCCACAACTACACAGGAGAGAAAATATAGTGCAGAAGGTTCATGTGTTGAGATAAGGACAGGGAGAGATCATTCAACAAATACCATGCGCAAAAGGGACTGAAGGTGAGAATACTGATTGAATTTATTCCCAACAAAATCAGAGCAGATAATGAGAAGCAAAATAAATCTTAAAACTACCTTTCCCCTATCCCTCCCTCCTTAACACACTCTCCCTCCTCCTCCTGCCTCCTCCTCCTTGGTGGCATAGGAAGATGGAAAATTTGGATTATTATCATCTCATCACAGTTGTTCCTGCTGCTGCTCAGGGAAAAGAGCATGCTCCAGCATGGGATCCCTTTCAGAGGAGACAGTTCTCCTTGAACTTCTCCAATGTGAATCCATCCCATGGGCAGCAGTGCTTCACGAACTGCTCCAGCATGGGTCACTTTTCCATGGGGTCCTTCAGGCACAGCCTGCTCTAGCGTGAGACCCCCACAGGGTCACAGGTCTTACCAGGAAACCTGCTCTAGTGTGAGCTCTAGTGTGAGCTCCTCTCTCCACAGGTCTGCAGGTCCCTGCCAGGAGCCTGCTGTAGCACAGGACTCCCATGGGTTCACAGCCTCTTTTGGTCATCTACCTGCTCCAATGTGGGTCTCCTCCATGGGCTGCAGGTGGATCTCTGCACTCCCATTGATCTCCATGGGCTGCAAGGCACAGCTGCTTCACCATGGTCTTCACCACGGACTGCAGAGGAATCTCAATTCCAGCGCTTGAAGCACCTCCGCCCCCTCCTTCTCCAAGCACGTGGGTGTCTGTAGAGTTGTCCCTCACATATTCTCACTCTTCTCTTCTCTGTCTCCAATGACACCCCCACAATAATTTTTTTTTCTTCTTCCTTAATATGCTACAACAGAGGCATTGCTACCATTTCTGGTTGGCACAGCTTTGGCCAGTGGTGGGTGTGTCTTGGAGCCAGCTGGCATTGGATGTGCTGGACATGGAGGAAACTTCTAGCAACTTCTCACAGCAGCCACCTCTGGAGCCTCACCCCTGCTACAAAAACATGGCCATGCAACCTCTATCCATAATGTCGGGCCCAGAATTCTTGCAATGTGTATATTAATAGCTTATTTCTCGCTCCCAGGGAGATATTTAAACGATTTATCCAGAACCAGTGCTGGAGCTATAGCCAAACAATTATCCCATTTGAATTCTGGGCATTTCTTTTTTCTCAGCATCAAGGAGTATCTTCTGAAATAAACATTTCTCTTTGTAAATAACATTCAGGGTGCCTATTAGTATTTCAGTTGCTACTTGCTGACTGACTGTTGAAAGACTTCATCTAGTTGAAAAGCCCCTGCATAGTGGCAAGTCAATAACATTTCTACTCTTGCTAATTGTGTTCTCATGTTTGTTGTGTATAGAACTACATGGGCTTTTCCCCTGCTGTCTTTTCTTCTGTTATCTAAGCTTTTTTTCACTGCTTTTAATTTTCCTTACCACAGGTAAAATAGGTCCATATTTTTCTACATTTTAAATTAAACCAAAGGCTGTGCACACATCTCATAAAGAGTCAAGATAGATTAAAGACCTGTTTGTTTGTGTCTTGGGGTGATTTTATGATGATACTCCATCCCCTGATCTTCTGCTCTATGCCCAGAAACGGTTGCTGTAGTGTTGAGGAGGGTCCTGGAGAGGGGTGGGAGCCTTGGGGGCTCTTGTCCAGGCTTTATTCCAAGCCTCACTCCTGGAAATGCTCGGTGCCATTTGGACTGGCATTACTTTGTTGCTTAGGTAGCTTGGTTTTTGTTAGCTTAAGCAAGAAGTTTCTTCCCCTTTTCCCTGGCCTTGGAGACTGCAATGCTTTGTCAGCTTTTGTTTTTTTCTTGAACTGTTCTGCTTGATTTTAGTCCAAGATCAGCGAGGTGATCAGCCAGGGATCTGCGGAGAGCTGTGAGGAGCTGCTCTGCCCTAGCCCCAGACCTCGGAAAAAGCCAATGCAGCAAAAAGAAAGGACCCTGAATCCACTAACTTCGTCTTCTGGGAGGAGGAGACCACTAACTCCACTAACTTCATCTTCTGAGTCTGGAGATTCAGCAGGTTCCCATCTTTTTTTTCTTTTTTCTGGAGCAGCTGCATGAACTTTCCTGCTGGTGCCATTTTGTTCCTTCCTGCCAGGTGGCCAGCCAGTTTTTCTTCCCCTGGCACTTTGGTTCTTTTTTTTTTGTTATTGTTTCTCTGTGTGTGTGTGTGTGTTGGGGGAATAAGGATATGACATTTAATATCTAGCATTTTTTTTTTGTGTGCCACTATTGTTTGTCAATAAACAATTGGGGGTATTTTCACTTTCACATACTAATACTCATTTCTTATCAGCGAGAAGGGATTCCCGAAACCCTTTTCTTTAGAGTAAACACTAATTCCAGAGTGTTTTCTCCAAAACTTATCTCTAAACTAAGACAGTTTGCTTAGTTCCTAAATAGTTACTGTTTTCCCTACAATACTTTCTTTATGAGTATTTGCATTTCACAGGTAAATCTATTTCTCTTAATTTTAAATACAGTTCTTACCAACTGACCAATACAGGAAAATTCTAGTTGTTTATAAATATGAGGAAACAACTGTTCCTTTTTTTTTTTTTTTTTAACCAGAAAACATTCACCATGTAAGAAGTAGGATTTCTTTGTTATAGTTATGTTAAATATAGGAAAACAGTTGTATATGTTTTGCTACAACATGAGAGGTCTAAGAGAAAGATAGGAAACACAATTACTGCCTTGAATACTTCATTGTGAAACAAACATGATTTGGGAATCTCTGACATGGATTTTACCCAGTTCCTAAATGGGGTTTTTATAATTGTGTTCCCTACAATACCTGACTATAAAATGTTCTTTCTTATGAAATAAGGCACAGAAGCCTGCAATGGCATTCTGATATTTCAGTTGTCTAGCCATTTGGATAATGAAGCATGGTAAAATGTAGTTCTATGAACTGTACATTCTCTTTCCTTGGCTTTTTAAATTTTTTTTGGCTGTACTACTGTGGAAGAAAGAGGTTAGGTAGACCTTCCTGGAGGAAAAGGGAGATCATTAACCTGCCTTGGGAGAATGTATTGTGAGAGGAATGTGAAAGGAAGCTCACAAGCCTGCACAATATAGAGTGCTTAAGGTTTATAGGAGCACAAAACCCCTTTACATATGTGGAAGCATGGGCAGTTTGCTGGGAAGCACAGAGAATGAAAAGTCAGGACTTGTACCTAGAAGTACCTTTCTAGGGGTCAGATTGTACTGTGCTTAGGAAGCTATGTTTAAAACTTTCATATATTTTATTATTGTAACCACTGTGTTTTTCTTCTTCCTCATTTGGACCAAAAGAATATATTTGATATCCAAATGATGTATGAATTTCTTGGTATTTTAAACTGTCTTTTTTTTAAATTATTTTTTTATTTTTATTTTCCCAGCAACTTGCTGGTGAGAAGCCTAGGCAGAATTGCCTTGAAGGTCTAGCTGATTTGGGGCTCTATCACATGTTACTGGTGTCATTAATAAGCTGGTCATTGCACAGATTAACTCTGTATCTGGCTTTTTTCTGTTTTTAGTAAGGAGAAGAGCAAATCTCAAAACTTCTATATTCCATGCTTGCCTAGCACATTATACAATAGTATCTGTTAACCTCTATCCCCTATATGGAAGAATGGAAAGGAGGATCCCTGTGGGGTCTCACAGGGAAATGATGAGTATAAATCCATTAAATATTGGGGTATGGAGTGCTATATGAATGTCAATATTGCTAGGAGTTTTGTGGAGAGCAAGCTTCTTTTTGAGTTCTGAAACTGAAATTCAAGCTGAATTTGAGCTACCTTGTGCTACTATGTAGCTATAATTCACTTTCATGTTGTTTAAAAATGTATGAAGAAACCTGATGTAGTAACTTTGTCAAGCCGTAATGCTTGGCCAAAATTATTTCTTAGTAAAAGCATTTAAAAGATTTTTAAACAAGCAAACACAAATCTGTTTCCCTCTTATTCAAACACTTGTATCTAATGGACTGAGCTAATGTTGCAGTAGAGATGGACATGACACTCCAAGGTTCAAGTGGCAATAGTGATCTATATTGTTCACAGCTCATATTTATATGGTTTTCAAAAACAGCGTGTTCAATCCCTATTGGCTAGTAACTTGTCGCCCAATTCACTGGCCAATAGTTGCCTGTGTGCGTGTTTGCCAAAGATTGGCCAGCATCTGTTCCTTGCGGTTAAGTCCTTCTGCTTTTCAGTGCTTTTGTCCTTAAAGATGTTTACTTCCTTTTCTCATGGGTACAGGCTGATCAAGTCAAGGTCAAGGTTACTTGTGTCTGTGAGGCCTTCAGGCCAGCTGTTAGCCATCACAGTTCCTGCTTTTTGTTTTCTGACTACAAAGGCAGTCTTTATCATCCTTGCAAGATCCTTTGCACACAGGATAACAAACACAGCACAATGAGCAAAATAATTATGATAATACAAAAATTATAAACCCAGTTTGAATGAGATGCTTCATCCAGATTGATAAACCTAACCCTTCCAGCCACTGATCTATCCCAGAAAATCCTCCATATAACACATACCATCAAACTCTTCACAACCGTGTGCATGAGCTAACAAAAGAAAATCAATAGCAGCATGATTTTGCAAGGTAGCATGCCGCACACTATTTACATCTATAGCCAAAGCACTCAAAATTAAGGAAGTTTCATTTACCCTTTTTGTTATAAAGCAAGCTAATTTATTTAATTCAGAAACTATCAGAGGTAACATTTTGCTTTCCTGTTCCAATTCATTCCCACTTATCATGTCCCAGTGTATAATTAAAAATTACACATCTTTCTGCACAATCATCCTTCTAATGTCCCTAAAATGTCCAACTCTTGGGCTTCAAGTGAAGCAACAGGCAAATTGTCATCCCAAAGAACCCATAGTTCCATACAGTGGGTTGTGGTATTACAATTGTTCTGGGAAGAGCATCACATTTTGACAACATTTTGTGTTACTTGTATACTTTGTGTGCCATTCAAGGGTACCCCCACTAAGCAGGTATGAAAAGCTTTTCTGGTTATGCCACAGATGCACAAAATCGTGTCTGATTTAATGCATGGAGCAACAATACCCAAACATTGTTACTGTTCCATGGAGTCAGCTGAGGGGCCGTCAAGAAGGTGTTGCTGGTTGTGATCCAGAGCAGAGTGTAGAGCAGGGCCCACACACCGGGTAGTAACCCATTGAATTCCAGCATCTATAGAAATACAGGCATTCCAGCGCTCCCAAGTGACAAGGTCCCAAGTACCTTCTCACATGTTGATAATGAGGTCCCATACCAATACCTTAGGCTTGGGCAACTGGATGTTACTAGAGGATTGTGATGACAAAAAAAAAAAAAGATTTAAAATGATAGGGTTTTGGGAGTTTGGCAATATCATAAGTTGATGCAGCATATACAGAGCTTTGGCCGCTCTACTTTGTGGGGTTTCACCAGACATTCCCCTTTTTGTTTTTCTAGGATGCACTTCAAAGTGCCATGGGCATGCTCAACAATGGCTTGGCCTATAGGGGAATCAGGAACAAAAGGAATTATGGGGTGTGACATGTGACACACCCCATAATTGCAAGAATTGATGAGTTTTCTGTGACATATAGGCAGGGCTATTATCAGTTTTAATGGTGTGGAGAATGCCTAGGACAGCAAAGGCTAGCTGCTAATGTGCCATAGCATCATGGCTTTTTTTTCCAGCATGAACTGAAGCCCGTATTGTGGATGAAGAGATGCCTACTGAAACATGTACATACGTTAGCTGACCAATTTCAGAAATGTGTCTAACATCTGTCTGCTAAATTTGTAAGTCTCACAGACCACAGGGGTGTGCACTGATGCAGTGTGGCCTTGGCGATCAGCACAGGTATTAACAGCATTGCAGGCCTCGGTATTTGTTAACAAAAACTGTTTTTGTAAGGCCTAACATCTTGGTGAAAAAAGGCCTGTGATGCTCTCGCTTGTTCCAGCATGTCTGACTGTGGTGCTGTCCAGGCAGGGCTGGCTAACCAATCAGCTTGTGCATTACCTTCTACTATAAAGCCAGGCAAATTTGTATGACTCCGAACATGCAACACATAACAGGGACAAGTTCTGCCTTGGATTGCATGCCACAAAGTTTTTAACAATTCAAATAATGCAGCATTATCAATTTCTTTTAACAATAATCAGTTCAATAATTGTGTGATGTCTGCAACATAAACAGAATCAGTTACAAAATTTAAGGGAACATGACGGAAACATTGAAAAGCCATGGCTACAGCACATAATTGTAGAGGAATTCCTCATTGATCAGGGGCATGGGTTGTCCCTAGAGGCATTGGACAACCCAGCCTTAACCTAACAAGGGAGTGATGTCCTTGGGGCACCTTGAAGGCCCAGAAAGAGGAAATGTTGTCATGTTGCAAGAGCTAAGATGGATGTTAGACCAGATGCTTTAACCACAAAAAGGGTTGTACTCGATCATGCGGTGCCTTGACGCTTACCAATGAAATAGAGTAGCAGATATGTGATCAAGGCTGTGCTACCAATCATGGATAGTTGGCTGCCACATGCACAAGGGAAATGTGTATAAAAAGAGCATTGTTCAGGCAATAAAGGGAGAACGATATGTAACCGTATCAGTGTAATTGTCATTACTTGGCTGGCTCTCTGCGGGACTCTCTTCACATAATTCCACTAACTGAGGTGATCCACTATCGTGACCCTCTACTGTTTGCCATCCATTGTCATCTTTCCTGGTCACAATGTCTTTTCCTGTTTTCCCACACCCATCAGTAAAAACAGTGAGACCCTTCAAGGATGTGCAATTGTTTAGCAGTTTCAAAGACAACACAGTGTTGTCTAGTACCACTCAGTTGCAACAGTTTGTGACTGGGTAGGTGATAGGTAATTTGCCCCGTAAAGTTTTGTAAGGCATTTTGTAGCACTGTGCTGTTTGTAAAGCACCATTCAAAGTATTCTTGTTGTACTGGAATGATAATTTAAAGGGATCCCTAGCATTCAGCTGCAAGCATCTCTGTGGGTGCTGTCTTTTTAGGTTCGTGGGGCAAAAAGACCCATTCTAATATGTGTAGGGGGTCAGACCACTGAGTGTCCCATTGACTAATAATACCTGTAGCATGTAAAACAGTAATAACAATGACTATTGTAATAGAAACCTCAGGGCATAGTCAATAAACTTGTCTGTTTGCTATGGCCCACTTTATTGTTTTGAGTGTGGCTTTTGCTTCTGGAGTTAATTTCCTTGCAGAAGTTAACTCAGGGTCACCTTAAGAATATTAAACAAGAGTCATAATTATGGGGTAATTAACCCTAAATAGAGTTGTACCAAGTTGATGACACCCAAAATTTTTTGTGCATCATTTAATGTTTGCATCTTGGCTGAAAATTGAATTGTTTGTGGCTGTATTGTTTGGTCTGATATTTTAACTCCTAAGTATTTAAATGGGAGTTGTTGTTGCACCTTTTCTGGTGCAATTTACAACCCTAACTCTTGCAGTGCTTGCATCAATTTTGGCTGAATCTGTAAAAGGCCTTCTTTCGTTGAAGTTGCTATTAAAATGTCATCCATGTAATGATAACAATAAGCTCCCACGAATTGTTCTCTTACTGTCAATAATGCCTGTGCAACATAATACTGGCAAATTGTTGGACTATTTTTCATACCATATGGCAGCACTTTTCACTGATATCATTTGAGTGGTGCTGCATGATTGATAGAGGGCATTGTAAATGCAAACATTGGGATATCATCAGGATTTAAAGGAGTAGTAAAGAAACAGCCTTTTAAATCGACAATCAGAATGTCCCAAGTAGCAGGTATCATAGTTGGGGATAGCATTCCAGGCTGTAAAGCACCCATACTTTCCATAACTGCATTAATTTGTCTTAAGTCATGGAGTAAACACCATTTATCTCATTTCTTTTTAATCACAAACACAGGAGTGTTCCATGGACTCATGGATGGCTCAATATGCCCTTGATTTAATTATTCATGAACTAAAAATTTAAGGGTGTTTAGTTCTTCTTTTTCAAGGGGCCACTGATCAACCCACATAAGTCATTAAGTGAGCCACTTTAAGGCTAATGTAGGATGCTTTGCGCCCTTCAGCACAGTGGCCCCTGTTAAAAATCTGTTCCCAGCGGAATCCCCTATGCTGACAAGACATCCCTTCCCCATAGGCTGAGTGGTGCAACAGTAACATAGGGATGGATTGTAGCTGCCTGTCCTACTGGATTTTTAACTAACACAGGCTTACTACTCAAGTAACTTTGTGTGGTACCTCCAAGGCCAGCAACAACAGATCCTACAGAGCCGTGGTGGGCCATGATTGAGGCCATGTGTTAGCAGATATGATACTAACATCTGCTCCAGTACTTATCATCCCACTAACCTTGATGTGGGATGGATTTGCCTGAGGCATTGTAAGAATACAAACGATGCTCAGTCTTTGATCAGATACAACCTGAGTCCAGTATAATTGAGGTTCCCCCGTCAACCTGAAGCCTCGGTTTCCTTGCAGCTTTGAGTCTATTGTAGGAACAAAAGATTTGAAAGGTACAAGTTGAGCAATACGACTTTTAGCTGGAATGTTTACAATACCTACAAAAGTAGGTATTGATACTACAGCACATATTTGTCCAGCATAGTCTGCACCTGTAACTCCAGGGTGGACAAAAATGTCCTGTAACATTGCATTTGATTGTCCTAATCGTAATGCACTTTATCCTTTCCCAGTAGGCCCATGGGCCTCAAGGAGGATTTTATATACCTTTAGTGAGTCTATAGTTATTGTGTGGGCAGTAGAAACATCCATGCCAGCTGATCCTCTTGTTTTCCCTGAGAACCAGTTGCCTGGGCCTGCACAGGGGCATGGGAAGGTGCTTGTTTCTGCGTGCAATTCCCTTCATGCTCTTGTTCCCGTTTCTTTGTCCACTAAGAGATTGTCTGTTAGCATGACTTGCATTGCTTGGCAAAATGACTGGGTTTTCTACATTGGTAACAGTTTCCCACTATAGGCACAGCTCTCTGTTTCCAATGTGTCCCCAATGAGTTGGACTTATGGGGACAATTTGCTTTCATGTTGCCTTGTTGCCCGCATCCATAGCATTGGCATGACAATCTCACAGCAGCTGCAAAGGAATTAGCTAACAAAGCCATGTTACAGGATTCAGTTCCAAATTTAGCACATGCATAATTCATTTAATCTAAGAATGGATTTTCTCTTGGTAATGGGTCTGTAGCTTTCCTGCAGTCTTCATTTGCATCGTCTCGTGCCAATTGCAATATCAGCTGATTTTTTTTCATCATTATTTACTATTTGCATATTGTTATCATTCTGTGAATTGCATTTAAGGCTCTTTGGGGCCCTGCCTGATTGTTGCATATCTCTGAGTTGGTGTTGCCATGTTTGCAACTTTCATCAGGGCCTGCCTTCCTAAATCTCTTGCCTGTGTCAATATCAAGGGATTTAGGCGTGCTTGCAAGTGGGTTATCTATGGGAGGCAATCCCAGAAGTTCTGGGACCCCTACCTCAAAGTGTGCATTTTGCTGTGGCACCTCTAAATTATGCAGCCCTTGCTCCTCCGCAAATTGCTGTCAGGTGGACTCAAACATCATGTATTGAATCAGGGTACAGAGCAACTTGGCTATTTGCTTGATATCAAAGGGTATAATTTCATTGGTCACTAGAAGTTGTAACATGTTTGCTACAGCTGGAGACCCTAGTCCATATTTGGCGGCTAGCTGGCATAACTTGGAGAGAATTTGCCATTTAAAGAGGACATGTATATCAGGTGCAGTCCTGTTGCTTTGCAGCACTGGAAATTCCCCAGTCATCCCATTTGCAGGCTCTTGGCCACCCAGGGACAGTGGGTGGCATAGGTACAGAAATTCATTCAGTGCCTTCAAGATCCCCACTAGCAACTGCCATTAATTTTATATGTTTCCAAAAGCTAACCTCATCGTATGCTGAGACAGTAACTGATACCAGTTGCATGGTAAAAACATCCTCCTGAGGGCCAGCACAGGGGCAACAACTTGGGCCCCCCCATTAGGATCCCGTAAATCCCGTAAATAGAGGGTGTTTCCTTGTGGGATTCACATTCTCTGAACCTGAGAGAAGCAGTGAGAGAAGCAGAGAAAAGAATGATCAAAACAATTCTTCTCTCATTCACTGCTCCTGTGTTGTTTACATGTGGAATGCATTGTGGAAGATTGTTTACCTGAAGGAAATTGGTAATTGGATTCTGGTGTGAGTGTTTTGATTCACTGACCAATTGAATCCATGTGTGTGTGTTGGGACTGTCGGCTGACAGTCACGAGATTCTGTGCAGTTGAGTTGAGTTGGGTGCTTGTGCAGATTCAGTTTAGATGTAGTGTAATATAGTATAGAATAATATAGTATAATAAAGTAATTAATTAAGCTTCTGATATCCATGGAGTCGTCCTCATCATTTCTCCCTGCCACAGGGGTCGCGTTGAATCCTGTATTTCCTTGGGTCCCTCAGGCTTTGGCTGTGGATGTGGTGGGATGCAGTGCTCTGCGATCCCAGATGCTGGCAGCTCCACACCAGAACTCTCAGCACTGAGCGCCGCTCTTGACTCCTGCCTTCCATTTGCGTGCCAAGGCTGTGAATAGGCATATCAAGCAGTGATGGGGCTGTCGGCATGAGTTCGTCATCAGTCATCTGCAGGCAGAGGAGGATAGAATGGGTTTGTGGAAACTGGGGGTCGAGGACAAGGTGCGTGTGGTGCAAGTGGTGTTGCAGGGATAGGAGACTTGGATAAATGCCACTCTCCTTCTAGTTTCACATCCATCCTTTTCACCTACGAACTTGATGTGGCACCTACTCCCCCAACCACTCCCTCTTGCGCTCCACTATCACTGGGTGTTCTGGTGGGTGGTGCCTGTGGTGCCTTAGCTGCTTTTGCATTTTGCCCATCTATTGTTGAGCAGTACTTGCACAGCATTGAGGCCTTTCTTTTGGATTTGATCATCCAACCAATTCCTCATTCACCAGAATCTACCCATCAAGTCCATCTCTCAGCAATTTAGAAAGAAAAATGTTGTAGAGAACCATGTCAAAGGCCTTACAGAAGGCTATCATTTAAGTATCTCCTTTGCTTTTTATAAAATCAGAATATTAGACTCTCTCTCATTATAAGTTAAAACCACTATTTTCTTCTATAAGAGAAAGAAACAAACACTGTAACTGACAGCATTTCTAAATGTCTGTGTAAGCTGGCTTAAGGTACGAATAAGACTGAGTTGATCCTCTTTGGAAGGAAACTGTTCTATGATTGTAACTGATATAGTTCCAGCACATCTTTCTACTGAGAAATGCAAAGTACAGAAGTACAGAAAGAAAACCTTATATAGCTTTATATTTCAAATTAATAAGAGAATAATTTTCTTTTTTTTTTTTTTTAAGTAGAATTACAATCAGCATCTTCAATATAATTTGCTGTTTGTCTCTTAATGAGAACTGCATCCCTGTACAGTACTTTGGTAGATATGCTCCCAGCTGTAAAGGTAAAGCTAGTAGTTAGATTACTGCCACATTATATATAATTGCAGGAACAGACTTCTCAAGTGCACCACATATGGGATATGGATTAATCAAAATAGATGCTGCCACTTAGTAGCAAAGTTTTTCCAGATGTTCCCCTTTTGTATCTTATTTATTTACTTTGGACCTGAACACAAAAATATTGCAAGTTTGTTTCTTTCTCTCTCTGCACTGTATGGTGAATATATTCTCACTCATAGTGTAGATGGTCTTGAAAGGGCACGTTGGCTTATGCCTCATAAGTTCTTGCCTGCATGTAATATGTGATGTGTGGGGGGTTTACTTGCTTGGTTTTTTGGCGTTCAGTCCAGTTGGTTGGCAAAGAAATACCCATGGCTGTAGACCAGTACATCTAGGAAAGGGTTTGTTGTCTGGTTATATGAACAATTGCTTTGTGACTGGGCTTGTGTTTTTTAACTGTTGCATTGATGTGATAGCAAATAAACACTACTTCTCATTACAGGTTTGTCTTTTCATGTGTATTACCACGGGTGTTGGGCAGTGACATACTCTATTCCCAGAATCTTTAACAAAATGCTAGTTAAAGATTTTCTGAAGAATGATAGAAATATATTTTTTGTCTTATTTAAGAAGGCCTAAGTTCACTAAAGAAGCTAGGACAGGAAAACATGCTTTATAAGAACAGCAATTGTATCACTATGATGATACAGAATGAACAAGGGTCCGGTGACACTATAACAGCGGGAGTCGGGGATATTATAAATGATCAATTGTGAGCCAAATTATCAAAAATTTTGGAAAGATTTATTAATCTTTCTGCGTGACCGAATTTCAGTCTCTGAAACCGCCACAGCCAAAGAGGCAGCGTTGAGACCGCGATCGGCTCTGGGTGAACCTGGACCCGACCCCTAGGGTGTCAGAGTCTCCCCGTTCACGAATGCTGCTTCTTGCGGTGAGGTTTTATACAGTTTATTGTGCCCAAGGCAAAGATGTCCCAATTTCTTTTGTAATTCTTCACAATCATCATTGTTCTTTTCAATGTGCAGAGCTGGACAAAGATTGGCTCCAGGTGTGTAGTCAGCGTTGATGGGCTCCGGGGAAGCCATGTATTCAGATGTATAAGTTTGGTGTTGCTGACTATCTTGATTGATGCAATTGGCAAGGCAATGATCGTTCTTAGGCGGTTTCCAACAAGTCGAGATACCTGTGATCATCGCCCTGGAAGCGTCTATTCTTACACTAAAGCATCGATCGTTATCTTAGCTGTGTCCAGGAGCAGAGAGAGTGGGGGAAAGAAACAGAAGATGGGACTGCATTACTGCAAGAACCTCAGCTCTTTGTCGGCATTGGCTTAGCAGGCGGAGCGTGTGTGCTGCAAACCACAGTGCATTTGCGTAACTCCCGTTGCAGGGCGCGATTTCCAAACAGTAGCAGGCAGCATGTTCCTTCCGTCGGCAGTGAACAGGCTGCCATGGCCGTGGGCGCAGTCCTGGAGCAGCTTCAGGTTGAGGCCCAGTGGCTGCAGGCACGATCGAGTACAGGTGGGGGCGTCAGGCTGGTTGCTGCGGGCTACTGCTATGGTAGGTTGGTGCGGCAGGCAGCGCAGTAAACACGGCGATGGCGGTGGTAGTTGCATTGTGAGTGGCAAGTGGGCTCGCGCTGTGGACCCAGCTGTGTGCAGGCTGGCAGCGACGGCTGTGCCCAGGAAGCACGGCGGGGGCAGGGGGCTGCAGCGGCATCCGCTCCATCGGGGAGGCAGCAAAGCCTGAGGTCATCACGATGATAAATTGATTTACAGGAAGGATGAAGCAGGACCAGAGGGAAGAAAATGCAAGGTGAGGGGGGGTGGGGAGGCCGAGCGGACCCTAAAAGTGAGCCCCCTTCACTCCAAGACACCCAAATAAAAATCACTTCCGTTGTGTTGTAGTTAGCTGCTTTTATGTGCTAAGGTTCTCCACAGCTTGGTTTCCCGGGCATCCCATCATTCTTTGCGGGCATCCAGGTATTTGCCCCATCGTGGAGGCTTTCTCTGCCCTGATTTGTTGCCAGGTGAAGCCTCTCCAGGGATAGGGATGCTAGCATAGTCTTAGAAGAATCTTTCACCATATGTATCACATATGTTGAGGCATAAATAAAAAACAGCTCGGTTCGTCTCAATAAGGTTACTACTTATGTGTAGTAGATGCAGGTAAGACAGATTTCAGTTTGTTCAATAAAGGAGGGTGCAAAATCTTTTGTCTAGGATGGAATAACCCTATGCACTAGTACAGGCCAGACTTCTGGAAAGAGGCTTTGCAGAATCGGGAGTACTGGTGGAACACACACTGAACATAAGTCAGTAATGTGCTCTTGATTGAGGGAAGTGGTTTTACCTCTCTTTGTGATACTTGTGAGATTGTATGTGGAGTGTTGTGCACAAATTCAGGTCAAAAGACAGGCAGGGAAAAACTGGAGCAAATCGAAGTGGATGCCTGCCAGCATATGGTAAAGGGGTCTAAGATGAGAGCTCAAGATATCAGAATCCCTTCAGCCTTAGGAAGAGAAGGCTAAAGACATGTCTTATTGGTGTCTATAGTGTCTATACCTACGTGCAAAAACGATACAAAGGCTGGTTATTCTCAGGGTGTTGATAGGACAAGAAGGAGTAGATGCATGTTGTAACATGGAAAATTCCAGTTAGAGAGAAAAAAAATCACCATGATGGTTGTCAAACACCACAGTAGTTTGCCCAGTTAGGCTGTAGTAATCATAAATCATTCGAATAGGGCCCTGAGCAACCTGCTTTGAGCAGGACATGAATTTGACTAGATGACCTCCAGATATGCTTTCCAACCTTGTGTGAGAGCCTGGAAAGATCGATGTCTTGGGACATTTTGACATTCATATGTGTGGGGGGGAAGGGGCAGGTCAGGCCTTGCCCTCATGAGGCAGCTATCTGCCCTCTACACCCCCACTCCTAGAGCCTATATCCCAGCCTGGCAGTGGCTGCCAGTCATAGAACACCAGAGGCAATGCCCCACACTCTCCTAACCCAGCTTCTAAGTGGCCAAATGACCAGAATTCCCAGCTGGGGGAAGGGCCCAGGAAGGCCAAGGGGTATTTAAGGCCAAACATGAGACTATCACTTTGTCTAGACCCTATCTCCTTTTGGATTTTCTATCATCATAGGAAACCAGGAGCTGGTAGCTATATGTGTGCTTTTCTGTATATTTTCTGTCCTTCTCTCTTTCTTTTTCTTCTTCTTCAATTCCCTCTTTTTGGAATTCTTGAATAACTTGTAATTGAACAGGCTTAAATTTGCTAGCTTGAATGGGCTAAATTAACACTTTGAGAAGTCTTTTAAATAGATTGAATATTGCACTAAACCTTTTGTCAAAGTTTCCTTGATTTTCTAAAGTTGCTGGTAAAGTTCTTTTTTGTTGTTTTGACATCTTGAGAATATCTTGTCAGTATTTCTACTAGGCATCTAACTCAGAGTACATGAACAACTGTAAGCCCTGTTAAAAATCTTGTCAGCTTGGTGAGGCTTTACAACCCCATACCAACATGAACTCTGGAGATGAAGCTCCTTTCTCTTTCAGAGAGAGCTTTTAATACAATAAATCTAAAAACGAAATGAAACTGTATTTGAATACTTTGACCACCTCCATGAAAAGTAATTCCTGTCTTTGCTCAATTCTCTGTTGACTACTTCAGACAGGAAAATGAGATTAATTTTCTGATAGCTTACTTGTTTTCAGTACAAACTTCACTTTGATTTAACTGAGGACTTAGAAGGCAAAAACAATGTCTCACTTGCCTTTTCTTCCCCCCCTTCTTTTAAAGGAAGCTGTGGTTGATTTATGTTCAGTTTTCTGGAGTATAAAGGTTATGGAACTCCAGAGAAATGTGGATTTTTTTATGGTGTATTTTGTCCAGTAGGTGTCCCTCATTTATAAAGAATCTTAAAGGATTTTTCCACTGCCAGACTGTAGATAAATGAAAAGCTTCAAAACCAGTTACCTGCCTTATCATTTGCCCACTTAAAATAAGGTACAAATTACAATACTGTATATTACTGGACTTTGAAATTAAGCAATTTTTGCAAGAAGTAGCTCCTATTCTTATTCTAGTTCAGTCTGAAGAAAAACAATGGGAAGCATTGTAGCAAGAAAAGGCAGGGGAACTGGCGTGGTGATTCACAGCTGTTAGGTAATTCTGATGCAGTTTGAGCAAAGCTTCTCTGATGAATGACCACCTGGCAACAGCTTTAGAAGTAATTTTTTTACAGGAGCAACTGTAAGCCCTGTTTTTCAAACAAAACCCTTATCTTCTCAGTGTCTTATTGAAAGACTATTATTTCTTTTACCTCAGCCAGCTTTAACATTTCCAAGTGGTGCTGGAGAAATTAGGCGAAGGCTTGATGGTGTAAGAAACAGAGGCACTATATCTTTGGCTTGCTGTTGGCAGCTGTGTTTCTGGCAAAACCTAATGTTTTTAGGATGGAAGAAGTAATTGTGCTTACTAAAGAGAACCCAGCTGCCTTCACAACTGTTTTTTTCCTTTATAAAATAAAACTTAAAAGCTATGCATTTTAACTATAAGTGCAGGGATCAGGAAAAAGAACTGCAACAGCATGAATGAACTGTAAATGCCATGATGACTGGATTGAGCTAGGAGAGGTCCAGGATATGTGGGAAGCTATGGTTTGTAGGAATACTTTTAGAAGAATAGGAATGTTTGAGTAATATGTTTTAATTGTAGTTAAAGAATATTAATTTTCTTGAAGTACATCTGCTTGATTCAAATAACCTCAAATCAATAACAGGTCTTCAATTAACCACATGGACAGCAAACTGCAATGATACTTCAGCATTTGCTTCTGGATATCTAGATGTAGCTAACGTGTTACAGACAGGGAGTCCTATTAGAAAGTAATCAAGAGACCTGCTCAGTTCTTACTTTAATCCATGCATTGGGGAAGTAAAGAATATGTGGCTAAATGGAATAAATAGTGACAGTCTTCTGGAGGCTGACATACAAGTCTGTATTTCTAATACGGAAAGTGAAGAAGGAGGTCTTTTTGCTCTGGTCTGGAAACTGCACCATGTGCACCTCCTTTCCCCATTCAGTAATAACCAGGAAATAAGGAAAAGTGACTGTACTTCATATATTGGCAAGCCACACTACAGCAGCTAGGCACAACAGAAAAAACAATCAGTGAGTTTGGACACCAAAGAAAATGGTCTTTGAGAAGTTCTGTCTCTTGTAGCCTTATTGAGCACCTGATTACAAAGGCCTCATAAAACCATTGGGGAAACTATCTGTTCTCCCTTTAGCTATTTTCATAGTACAGCAATCCAAATCAATGTCTTACTAATTTGGGGAAGGCAAAATAACTAGAACAACTGAAAACACCTGAAATTCCTTATCTAGCATTGAAAAAGTCTTAAAAAAATTTTGCTGTTCTGAATGGCAGATCACAGTTGTGTACTATATGCTTCAGATTTTAATTTTCTACTATGCCTTTTATTGGAAAAGAAGCCATCAATATTTTAGTTACATTTTCCTCATAATTTCAGGAAGCCATCCTGAATCATGGCCTAAATGCTTTTTTTTGTTGTTGTTATTTTTTTTTACTCTGCCATTCTTTTCATGCTTTTAGTTAGTTTTAAAGGTTTAAAAGTTGCTTTGTGGCTTCATATTTTAGTTCCACAGGCAGCTGTCCTGTCCTTTCTTCTCTCCTTCTCCTCCTTCTCCTCCTCCTTCTCATTCTTGTTGATGTTGTTCTTCCCCACTGTTCTTATCTCAACCCATGAAGTTTACATTTCTTTTCCCTTGGGTTCTCTTTCCCACTGGGTTCACATCAGGGAGTGTGTGAGCAGCTGCATGGTACACGGTTTCTAGCTGGGATTAAACCACAACAGCAATATAAACCCTCAATTCTTCAGTGATCTTTATATTCTAGGTAATAGTGCATGAATGCTTAGAGAGATGAGTGTTCATGGCTGCCACCTTGGTTGAACTGCTGGGAATTGTGACTGCTGGAGCAAAAAGTGCTGGGAACTGGGATTGCAAGGATCATGTTTACCTCACTGCTGTAAGACTAAGGCATAGAGGGTTTGTAAAGAACTCATTAGGATCAGGTCCTAACACTTTCCAAGTGTATTCTTTCCTAACCAAATATCAAGCAGCATTGCCAACAGTAATAGCTTGTTGTTCAGAGGGTCGAGTCACACATTTGTATGAGTCATTTTGGAGGACAAAATGTAGGTGTGGTACCATCACCACTGTCTTACTGAATTTGGAGTTGCCATTGCCATCTTGTTTTCTAATCAAAGGCCAGAGGAGGAAAAAGAAGAAAGGATCACAGTTCCCCTGCCCTCATCTTTTCTTTTCTACTACTAGTTCCTAAAGAAGGTGTTAGAACATTTTTCTTAGTGTTTTCCCAACATGATGATATTTTTATCTTGTATTTATGTCTCACAGTTGCCAAGTTAGCTGACCCAGGAACACGTCTGGTCTACTCCCTGGACAGATCACACTGCTATCTCTGCCAGTCAGGAAGTGGTGAATGCCCATGAGGATTAGGGTAGGCCCACTAGTAAACATTAATAGCATTTTTGTTAATCAACAGGAAATTGCCAGTATGATATATAGCTGGAATGAAATACAGCCTCTCTGGGTTTTGAGCTCTGAGAGGTTAAGAAAACACAACAAGTAATATGAAAAGGACATTGATTTTCTGCCATGAGTTCTAACATGAGACCTACCTAGTCACAGCAAAAAAAGAGTCCTTGCACAGCAAATCCTAGGAATGTAGCCTGAAGCCTCAGACTCTGGAGGGGGGCCAGCAATAAAGCTCCCCTCAAGTTAAGACTTGAGTCCATTCACTTGGACACAGAGGCCATTTACAGATGCTAAATATTGCTTGGTGGCGATGCTGCAAAAGCCAAAAATAAATCAATTTGTTTTTTCAACTTCATAAATGTAGTTCACATTTGTTTAAAGCTATGGTTTCTAGGCTTGCCAGTGATTCCAAGGTAAGATATTTTTGAAAATAGAATAATTACCTTAGTAGGCTTTTGTGTAACATATCTGTTGACATACAAATGATGGATACTATAGTATATGTTGGTGTACAATGACTCTATTAATCTTCTGTGACCAATGAAGTGGTAACCTTTTAAGAAAGAAGAAATAGCCATGGTCCTAAGTGTCTACTTTACTTTGAGTTCAGAATGTCCATTATTTCATCTTGCTGCACAATATAGGTATTTATTTGTTCTTTGCCTGAAAGACTGTGGTTGGAAAATATTTGGTGAAATCAGTAGTACCAGGTTATAGGAGGAATAAGCCATCCAGAAACTTATATGTCTGTTAACATATAAAACAGTTATTTAAATAATCAGCATTATATTGCAGTAATTTCTTCAATTTCCTATTGTAGAAAAATAGTTCTTTTTGGACATCATGTAATATACCTATTTCATTAGGAAGCTTGGGATGAGGGATCCAATATACAAACTAGTCACACTGGGCTTTGTGACTTTAAGCATCAAATATTATGTGGCATACAGAAAGGATTTTTGGAAAGGAAAGGAAAGGATTTTTTTACCGTGCCTTATCTGACATACTTAATAAAGTTAACTTTGGTGGAATTGCATATGAGAAATGGAAATGAAACAACATTCTTATTTTGCTGCAGATATTTTTTATTGAAATTCTTTTCTCTTTCTTAGAATAACTAACTCACATAGTAGTGTTTAAGGCTGGACCAAGAATGCACTTTATCTCCCAACTGCTACCACATGAAATATTTTGGTTCATATCCTGAAACAGTCTTGGAGTGCAGGAACTATTTCTCTTTCCTCCCTCCCTCCTGGTTCATCCCCCTGCCCCCTCAAGCTATATCAGAAAATGTGCTCCAAAAGTTCACCCGATGCACTTTAATCACCAACAGGTGCTCAGTCTAGGTGGTCAGACTAAAGCTACTCCAAAATAAAACCCCCAACTGCATGTGTTGTGAACATGAAGTCCTCAGCACTAGGTGCTGTACAAAACTGTGTTTATTGTGCTGTACTGCTTCCTAAATGCAGTCAAAGACCGTGATGCCATGAAAAGAATTAAGAACAAAATAGAGTAGAATTGCAGAGTATTTGGGTAAAATAATTTTAGAAGTTTTACACATCTTAGTGGGGAAGGTATTAGATTTTAAGCTGATGAACTGAGAGGAGGAAAAACATCTTTCTGTGGTTTTAGCTAGCAGTTCTTATGTCTAAGATTGTGACCCATTATATCTGCATAGGGTTGAGGACTATAACCAGTGCAAGCAGCTCAGTGAACAGCTGCAGTGCGAGTTGCAGGTTGTGCCCTGGATGGAGGTAAATGGCTGGAGCCCCAGAAATGAGCCATGTCCTGTCACCAACCCTTTGCACAGCTGAGGGTATGGGAACTTTGGGGGCAGGCTGGTCCATCACTCAGGGACTCTGTGGCAGCAAATGAAGGACAAGAAGACTCCAGACCCAAAATCACCACTGGAACAGGTACACAGAGTGTAAGGAAACAAAAGCCCAGGGATTTCTTTGTTTGGGGTCCCTCCTGGGCAGCACCAGCACAAGCTGTTGTTGTGCTGCTGCACCATGATAAAAGGCTCGATCATAACTTATGGGAACCAGACATCTGTGACTGCTACATGGAACCTGAGGCTGAGCCAGTAAAGGAAACCTGTCTGTATGTGTGAGTGGAATGTGTAGGGAGTCAAGCAGGGCACCCGTTGACTCAGTGGAGCCATGTGTTGAGATGGGGCTTCAGTCCCAGTGATAACAGTCTTAGGTGGTGTGAGTGTGACTGCCAGAGTGACTCCTGGATGGTCAGACAAGAAAGTTTCTTCAACATTAGCATCATCCAGTGCATATAAAGGAACCTCATGTTCCGTCTGGGTAGAATGTGTTATTGCTGAAAATCAGGAAATAAACTGTCTAACTAGTTTGTTAGGGTAGAAAGTCAATTTTATTCAGTGTTGAGCTATATGGGGATCCCTCCACAAATCATGCACATCAGTTACCAAAGCTTTTAACTATGTATAGATTTTAGCAAAAAAAAGGAATTAGTGTTCATTGGCTAACAGGTTATGTGATGTGAGAAATGGACTTGTAAGAAATTCTCAGAACCTATCAGAGAGCTCACATAGTCTTGTACACCTGTACACAAACACTGAGATAAGGTGTTGTGACTTAGGAAGACCATGGAATAGAGATGACATTGTTGAGAGAGAGATTGAACTAGAAACAAGTTTCAGCAAGTTTCAAAATATGGCCTTGCAAAAAGATCAGATATTTTAGAGAATTAGAACTGTGAAAAATGCATTGTAGCAGGACCATTGGGGTGAAAATATAGGTGATTTGTGTTAGAAGTATTAGCAGCATTGTGTGGCAAAAGCTAATAGGCTGAAAAACATTTATAAGGTATTATAACCAGGAAATAGGTTGGGTTCTGATAGAATGGTGTAGAGTTTTACATCTCTTATGTCTTACCCTTCGTCAAGACTGATAATGGAATAAAAACTTTTAAAATGTCTCTCAGTTGCCCCATCTCTGAAAAGCTGGGAAAACCAACAAAGTAGCTGTCTTCATTAATTAGTATTCTATCTTCTATTGGTAATTTATTTCTTACTTCTCATGCTAATTAGTCCACATTTTCTGTCTTTTTATTAACTTTTTCCCAGATAGGGAGAGTCTCAGTAATTGTCTTAGTTTCTTCTTCATGTCTGGTTTCTGTAACTTGTCTTTGTGGTTTATAAGTGCTGAATCCTTGGTGTCCAGGTCTCAACAATAAATTTCACTTCCAGGATTTGTTAATTTCCCATCCCAGGTCTGAGAGCACTGAAGCATGACAGGCCCTAAACATTTTTCTAACACATGGATATCACCCAGAGCTTGCTTGTTAACTGCTATCTGTTTCATGGAATGAATCACCCTTCTTGTTGTTTAATTCCAAACATTTTTCCCCACTGCTGAATAGGGCCTTTTTTATAGAAATATAACTTTTTGGTAACAGTATGTTTATTTATTTAGTTATTATATTTCAGAGAAGTGACTATAATGATAACAAGGACTGAAGTTTTAATGTACAGAGTAGCCCAGCATGATTTCCTCTTATTAAGAGCAGAAAAAATATTTTGCAAACATCTAAGTGAAGCCAAACATTCTTATGACTTCATATTGTGGCTTAGCCTCAGCTAATGGGCAAAATCCCAGCCAGCTGCTTGCTGATCCCCTGGCTCTTCCCCAGGAATGGGGTAGAAAATTAAAAAGAGCAGGAATAAGAAAGCTTGAGGGCATGTATAAAGACAGGAAGATTGCTTACCAGTCAGTTATGTGGGCAAAAAGGACTTATTGTGAGTAAAATAACTTAATCAATTGCCAATTAAAATAAAAACATAATCACTAGTTGGAGTAATGGGAAATAAGGACAAACTTTAAAATAACACCTTTTCTTACCCCCCTTCACAGACATGGTATTACTTCTTCACTCTAGTTTTATGCTAGACCACTTGCCCCTCTTCAAGTGGTGCAGGCAGATGAGAAATGGTGTGCTGCAGTCTTACTCCTTCCTCCTCACACTTTACCCCTGCAACACTGAGAGGGTTCCTTTAGGCTGCAGCTCCTGTCAAGAAAATATGCTGTGATATGAGTTCTATGCTGGCTGCAGTTCCTGCAGTAATATCCATTTGCTCCGGCAGGGCATTGTCCATGAATGGCAGTGACTGTCCATACCAGTGCAGGTCTTCCATGCACTGTAGGGAATAGTCACTCTGTCACCTGAAGCATCTCCTCCACCCTCTCCTCTTTCTCCGACCCTGATATTCTGTCTTGTTTCTCTTTTTTTTTTTGGGTCCCCTCTTCCTCTTTCTCTCCCTCTGATGTTTTCTGTCTTTTCATACATACATTTTCACAAATGCATCTCAAATGTTACTGGTAGAGTCTTCTCTGGTCTGTGATGGGTCTCACTGAAGCTTGCTGTAACTGGGCCAGGTCAGCACAGTACCTCTCCACCATTGAGGCCCTCCTGTAACCAACATCTTACACCTACTCCAAAGACAGTTTTGTTTATTTGAAAGCCTGTAGAGTGACTGACAAGGTAAAATTGACAAAATATTGATAAATCTTGACTGACTTGTTTATTCTGACCCATGGAAGAGGAGTGTGGTACCTATCAGCCAGTAGGTAGGAAGGAAGCATAAAAAGATTATTGTATTGTATTACCGTATACAGATTTCTTTAAAAAATATAAAGATAGAATAGAATAAAAAAAAATTATGCAGTATCTTTACTGAACTCTGTTTCTGCTTTGCCTGCCTTTGGATATTTCACTTATATTAGGATGAAGTGAGAAGTTATGTTAATGGCATGTGACCATAAGAACCTTAGACAATATAATATTTCTTAGAAAGTGAGCAGGAATTTTTGACCAGAAAACAAGAATGCTGCTTTATCCTGAACCAGTACTGGAGTCTAAATTTGAGATTAAAATACTATTATATTATATTATATTAGTATACAATCCTATATATTAGGACTTGTTTTACAGCACAAAATGCACAAAAATGAAATGCACTAAAATGATGCCTTAAGTCATACATGGAAAGCCATGTTCTGTGTTGGAATTTCACAGAATGTCATCACTGCCAAGAGACTTCTCACACAGACCATGTATACTGTATATTTGGGAGGGGAATAATTTACTGTGAGACTATTTAAATTTGAGGTATCTGGTAGGAAGTAGGACTTAGCCTTCCTGCAGAATAACTAACAGAAGGAGAAGAAAGAGTTTATCCTTATCTTTTTAATTTACAGTTATTCTCTTTGGTAGTTTGTCATTAATGTTTATGTACTGGTTCCACACAGTATTCTCTGCTTTGAATATTTGAGAAGAATAGAAACAAAGAAAGATGATCTATTCACAGTTTTACTTTTAGGGAGGTCAGTGACCATGGAAGCTGATTTATAGATGATTATAGCCGTAAAAATAAAAATCTGTCTCTACTACCATACAGTAAAAGAAATAGTATAAATTTTAAACTATTTTTTCTCCCAGCATACCTCAGTTGAGCCTTTTCTGACATTATTGATAGCTCATGATTCTCCAGGCGCAGATCCAAACCTTTCAAATGAGGGTCAAGCATGAAAATAAAGCATCAAAATGTGTCATGCATGTAAGACTGAACAAATCTATATTTTCATGGTTTTACTTTTTCTCATTAAGTATATTTAGACTTATGGAAGGTAGTGTAGTCCAAAGTAGAGACAATGTAAATTGTTTAAGGACTGCAACATACTTTTATTTAGGAGCACCACATTGCTAGCCCAGCTGTTATGGGTTAACTCTGACACACAGTTGAGCTCCATAAAGACACTCACTCACTCCCCCACAGTAAGAGTATAAAAGTAGGAAAGCTCATGGCTTGAGAATGGATGTTTTAATAGGTAAAGCAAAAGCTGCGTGCTAAAGCAGAGCAAAAAAGTTAGTTCGGTACTTCCCATCAACAGACATAGATTTAGTCTTTGCTTGGAAATTAAGACTTCATCACACATAGCAGTTACTTGGGAAGACAAAGTCCGTAACTCCCAGTATCTTCCATCCTTTTTTCCCCTCCAGCTTTGAATGCAGAGCATGACTATATATCTGGTTACTCTTCCAATATGTAGTCCTTTTGCCTTCTTAGCTGGTTGAGGAATACTTTATTAGTGATACATAACATAAGAAAAGACAGGAATTAAAGAAAGGTATGCTAAGTGCTATAAATAGCCAATACTATCAGCCCTGTGAGAAATCAAGCTCACTCTTTAGAATTTTTAGAAGTTTAATAAGGCATAAAAGGAACAGTATCCAGCACTGTGGTGCCTGGCAAACTGCCAGAAGCATACCATTAACTACAACAACTCTTCATATATGCTTTCTTATTACATTGGTCAAATGTGTATTAATGAAGATTATACATATTCAGACATTCCTTTGAGTTTACATGTTCTGAGAATTTTTATCTTCATTAGACCCCCCCAACTTCATCTTAGAGTATGGGCCACAATGCAGATGTGATTCTGAGAGTCTTGTATTTTATTTCCTCACAAGGGCCTGTGGTCTGTGGTTTGACAGTTATTGATAGCCGAAGGGTCAGTAGTAGATTCTTTCTTGTGCTTTCAATGTTATTTCTCTGGTTCTTTTCAATGTTATCTTATCATACAGATGTTCTAGCCATTTTTACAAGTACTTTCAATCAACATTAGCTATTTCACTGTTGTCAGATGGTTACAAAAATAAAGGCATTAGTTATTATTCCACAACTACAATTACTTCTGTAAAAGTTAATGTTATAATACACAGTACACATCCTCTATTTTAATATTTTGTGAAAGCCTAAACTATAATATATATATATTTACAACACTAAGATATACAATCTACACAGGGATTAGTGTATTAACCAAAGAGGCTGACAAATTATACTATATCAAAAGAGATTACAAACTGTACTATATCAAAATAATTTACAAAAGCAAAAGATAATAGTATGGGTTTTATTTAATAGTAAATATGGGAGAGAGAGTGAGAGAGAAAGAAAGAAATAGAAAATAGCTGGGGGGGGGGTGGACAGAAAGAGAGTAACAGGGACAGAATAAGGACAATAACTATCCACTCCATGGATCCCAATGATGTTCCATTGATCCTCTCCAGCTGATCTTCTTGATGGTGAAGGTCACCCTGAAAAGCATAGAATCTGATGGGTTAATATATGCTCAGGCCAGGTAGGAAAATCCAGGCACCTCTGCTTCTGTCTTTACCTATAATAAAAAATTCTTGTGTTTTCCATGATGTTCCAGTAACTCCTGTGGGAATTACTGCATAACTTTCATTCATAAAGCATGTTAATTTGGAAGCTGCCAGTTCGCATTGTGCCCCTGGGCATCACTGAGGAAGCAGCTGATGATTGTCTCTTACAACAGATTCTGGGTTTGTTGCATCACGTGCAGTCCTGTGGTGCAAGGTTTTAGGAATGACTCTGGGGAGCACTTAGGGGGACCTTTGATGGATTAAGGCACCCCCTCAGCTGCCTCTCACCTGAATGTCCTGTGGATGTGGCCTTCCTGGTGTTGGGGGTTCCATAGCCAGTTGTTTTAGGGAGGGATGGCTTCACAGCCTCTGAGCAGAGGTTACAATGCACCAAAACTTCCTCCCCCCACCTCAGCTGGGGGGGGAAATCTGCAAACTTGCTCCTAGCAAGTGGGTCTGTGGGCTATGGCCTCCCCCATCCCAAAGCAAGCTAAAGATTCTGAGCAGGGCTGCTGGGTTTGGCTCATTCTTTTCCTTATTTACTTGTTTGTTTCAGGTGACTGAATAATGGGTTTTCCCTTTAGCTAATTTGACTTACAGTCCAAAGTTCCAGTCAGGCATCTTCAGGGACTCTTCTGTAGTTGTAGCTTCTTTTTACAGTTTTTGTTATAATGAGCAAAACTTTATATCAATGCTTGAGGCATGAACTATTTCAGCCTCTGACATGTGCCTCCTTCCTTCCTTCCTTCCTTCCTTCCTTCCTTCCTTCCTTCCTTCCTTCCTTCCTTCCTTCCTTCCTTCCGCCACTTCCGCCACTTCCGCCACTTCCGCCACTTCCGCCACTTCCGCCACTTCCGCCACTTCCGCCACTTCCTTCCGCCACTTCCTTCCGCCACTTCCTTCCGCCACTTCCTTCCGCCACTTCCTTCCGCCACTTCCGCCACTTCCTTCCTTCCGCCACTTCCTTCCTTCCGCCACTTCCTTCCTTCCTTCCTTCCTTCCTTCCTTCCTTCCTTCCTTCCTTCCTTCCTTCCTTCCTTCCTTCCTTCCTTCCTTCCTTCCTTCCTTCCTTCCTTCCTTCCTTCCTTCCTTCCTTCCGCCACTTCCTTCCGCCACTTCCTTCCTTCCGCCACTTCCTTCCTTCCTTCCGCCACTTCCTTCCTTCCTTCCGCCACTTCCTTCCTTCCGCCACTTCCTTCCTTCCGCCACTTCCTTCCGCCACTTCCTCCCTTCCGCCACTTCCTTCCTTCCTTCCGCCACTTCCTTCCTTCCTTCCGCCACTTCCTTCCGCCACTTCCTTCCGCCACTTCCTTCCGCCACTTCCTTCCGCCACTTCCTTCCTTCCTTCCGCCACTTCCTTCCTTCCGCCACTTCCTTCCTTCCGCCACTTCCTTCCGCCACTTCCTTCCTTCCTTCCTTCCTTCCTTCCTTCCTTCCTTCCTTCCTTCCTTCCTTCCTTCCTTCCTTCCTTCCGCCACTTCCGCCACTTCCGCCACTTCCGCCACTTCCGCCACTTCCTTCCGCCACTTCCTTCCGCCACTTCCTTCCGCCACTTCCTTCCGCCACTTCCTTCCGCCACTTCCTTCCTTCCTTCCGCCACTTCCTTCCTTCCTTCCGCCACTTCCTTCCGCCACTTCCTTCCGCCACTTCCTTCCGCCACTTCCTTCCTTCCGCCACTTCCTTCCTTCCGCCACTTCCTTCCGCCACTTCCTTCCGCCACTTCCTTCCGCCACTTCCTTCCTTCCGCCACTTCCTTCCTTCCGCCACTTCCTTCCGCCACTTCCTTCCGCCACTTCCTTCCTTCTGCCACTTCCTTCCTTCCTTCCTTCCTTCCTTCCTTCCTTCCTTCCTTCCTTCCTTCCTTCCGCCACTTCCTTCCTTCCGCCACTTCCTTCCTTCCTTCCTTCCGCCACTTCCTTCCTTCCTTCCTTCCGCCACTTCCTTCCTTCCTTCCTTCCTTCCTTCCTTCCTTCCTTCCTTCCTTCCTTCCTTCCTTCCTTCCTTCCTTCCTTCCTTCCTTCCTTCCTTCCTTCCTTCCGCCACTTCCTTCCTTCCTTCCGCCACTTCCTTCCTTCCTTCCGCCACTTCCTTCCTTCCTTCCTTCCTTCCTTCCTTCCGCCACTTCCTTCCGCCACTTCCTTCCGCCACTTCCTTCCGCCACTTCCTTCCGCCACTTCCTTCCTTCCGCCACTTCCTTCCTGCCTTCCTTCCTTCCTGCCTTCCTCCCTCCCTCCCTCCCTCCTTCCTTCCTTCCTTCCCTCCTTCCCTCTCTTTGCCTCTTTTACTATTCAATATATCAATTTTTTTGCACCAACATCTAACCTCGTTTGGTTTGAATCTCATTTTTGGGTATATTTTGAACCTTCAAAGTTCTTTCCATTTTATACACAGAGACTTAATTTTCTTTACTCTTCTGGGTTTAAACCAGATCATGACACCTTGGTAAATATTTAAAGAAAGAGGAAACAGCACATTAGTTTGAAGACTCCCCCAAGTTTGTTGTTGGGAATAAGACAGAATGCTAACTTCTGAAATCTTTCTATTAAAAAAAAAAAGTATCTGTCTGTGAGGGAAACGTCCAACAATGATGTGTGGGAAGTTAATTACCTGGTAATGAGAATATGAAGTTTACCTTTTGAACTCTGGTTTATTTGAATTGTCTGGAGGTTTGTGGATGCCTTTAGAGTTAGGTTATTCATTCTAAGTTATAGCAAACTCAATAGAATTTCTTTGATATGGAAATTGGGTAAGAAATTTATCAAGAAAAAGGTATGTCATGAGCTTGTCAGTATTCCCTAGATTTGATTGAGTTGGGAACTTACACAAGGATAGCCTTTTTTGTAGTATTAAGGCATTGTTTTCTGTCTGAAATGGAAAAATCTAAAATATGCTATTTGAAATTAAAAAAAACCCAACCCAAATCAAACAAAAAAACCCCCCACAAAACTCTAAGAAATTTTGAAACTCTGAACTGAAAAAGCTTTTTGTAGGGTAATTCCAGTTTCATTGTCCTCAGGCTCTAGTTGTTTTTTTTTTTTTTTAATGGTTTGGGAGAAAGGGGAAGATTCATGGATTAGAAGACTATTCCATTTGATCTCAAAAGAAAATTCAAGAGACATCATGTGAACTTCCCAATACTTCATATGAAATCTGTGACAGAAGCCTGGAATTCCTGAGATTTAAGTCAATGCTTTAAGAACATGGCTGTTTTTTACATCTTATGCCCATCTGCTGCCTCCCCAAGTAATATCTTGTGATTTTGAGCCACTTTCAACCTAGGGCAATGTCTGCTCTCACTTGTCTGAGTATAGACATAAGCAGAGGTGTAAATTACCAGTTGAATATATCTTGATTAGAAAATTGGCCAAATTCGTGGTGGTGATAAACTTCTAAATTCATAAAGCATCTAAATTCAACTATAATCATGTATTTGTAATAAGAGTAATCAAGTTAAAATAATAAGAAAGAAAAAATAGCATTTGTCACCAGTAAGTGAATGGAAAGCTTGAAAAGACTGGTAGATTTAGTCTGCATTTACATTTGCTGCTGAAGACAGACACACCTTAAAAATATGTAATTTTTAACTTGCTGAAAGCTTGCATCAAGTGACATGAAAATTATGTTAGCAGCTTCTGTAGGTGGTAGACATCTCATCCCATAGTACTGTTTCTTACAGAGGAATTACTAGTACTTATTTTTAGAATTACTAGTACTTATTTTTCTCTTATTTGTGTGTGATTCATATATCTACTGTGATGGAAAAATGATATGCTTAAAAATAAATTTATGTGGAAGGCACTCACAGCTGTTCTCTGAGTCAGAAAGAGTTAGTGAAAGACAGGAGATGATAAGAGTCGCCTTTGCTCCTGAAAGGAGCTTTATCAAGGCTGTCAGCATGGAAATGAAGGAGAGAGAGATAAACAAGTGGCAAGCCACCTTGCTCCAATGAATACTATGCTGATTTACTCTGACCAATGAATAAACATAAACTTTGTGAAAGAGTATAAAAAGAGAACATGCTGTAAAATAAATATTCTCAAATACAGTTTGTTCTTCAGTTTGTTATGACTGTCTTGACAGCGATAAATTTATATACCTATACATTGAAGAAAACTCTTTAAAGTGATGGAATAAAGTAAAAGCTTTGGCACTCATTTGTATTAGAATGCCTGTCACTAATTGCAGTACATCAGATATAAATTCATTTTAGCTGTCGTGGAAAGATAATTTTGGCTTTGTTAGAGGTACTAAGGGAAGGGAGGACAGAAGAAACAAGAGTACAGTGACTTGTAGGTATGGATTTTAAAGGGATTTCAGTAAATAACTTTCAAGTGTCAAAATCAATTGAAATTGTGTGTTCTTACACATTTTTTTAAAAATGATGCCTTACTTCACTGAAGATTTAGCAAAGCAAAGATGGTTTATTAAAGTTAAGTGTTAATAGTATTGATTTTTGGTCCTAATACTACTACTACTTCCCTATCCTCAAGGAAATTTCACTTACTGAAGACTTATATTAATTATCTTCATATTTTTTGACTAGTGTTTGTGTGTGTGATTTCTTTAGACACTGAGAATTTTCCTATCCAGTATTCACTGTGAAATCAGAAATGTATGTGACTTTGCAGTCCTGTTCAATATCTTCCAGTCCTGTTCAATATTGATGATCTATTGAACAGATCAATGGATCCATCCACCACCCCCCGCTCCGATGAGGGGAACGAGTAAATTTGCAGATGACACCAAACTGGATGAGAGTGTTGATCTGTAGGAAGGTTCTGCAGAGGGATCTGGACAGGCTGGATTAAAGGGCTGAGACCAATGATATGAAGTTTAACAAGACAAGTGCTAGGTCCTACACTTTAGCCACAATAACCTCATGAGTGTTACAGGCTTGGGGAAGAGTAGCTGGAAAGATGCCTATCATAAAAGCACGTGGAGGTTCTGGTTGGCAGCCAGCTGACTGTGAGCCAGTGTGTGCCCAAGTGGCTGAGAAGATTGATGACATCCTGACCTGTATCAGCAGGTCCAAAGAAGTGATTCTTCTCCTGTACTCAGACTGGTTAGGCGGCACTTTGAGTACTCTGCCCAGTTTTGGGCCCATATTGCAAAAAGCACACTGAGGTGCTGGAGTGTTTCCAGAGAAGGACAGTGGAGCTGATAGCTGGTCTAGAGTGTAAGCCCTATGAAGAACAGCTAAAACCTTTCCTCGCCCCCTCCTTTGGTGTAGGGGTCTGTTCAAGTCTGGCAGCTGATAGCCCTGGGGCTGTGTTCTCCACCTTGAGGGTGCCAAGCTTGATCTCTCTGTGAATGTATTCTTCTTTCCCTGTCCCAGACCTGAGTCATTTTATCTTATCTCAATCAACGGGCAGTGTAAGGCCTTAGTCAGGGATTAGTGGTATTCAGCTTCTGTTATACAGTTTTTCTATAATAGGCAAAAGTCCTTCATGAAGATATTTAAGCCATAAATCACAACATTTCAGTCTCCAACCCATCACTGCATGCCAATCGGGCTAGATCAAGAAAAGGCCAAGTGGAAAAAGTATATCCCTTATTTGCTGGTATTTGTCTGATTCCAGAGGCCACACTTACCTGTTTTATTTGAAAATAAATCTTTATATTTTTGAATGTGTTTGGACTATGAACCAACCAGAAATTTACAGAAACTAAATCTACACAAGATTTTATAGAAAATTCTCACAAAGATATTTTTAAAAATTTGTGGGATGCTTAGATTCATGTCACAAGTTGGCTTTGGTTTTTTTCTTCCTAGCATGCAAAGTCAATGAGAAGGCAGATGTAGTATGTGCTTTTTGAAGTTTATTTATTTTCCCTTAGCAAACTTCAGAATTATATTTTAATTACTAATCAGCAAGAAAAAAACCCAACTAGATTATTATACAATGTGTACAGAGAGTAAGGACACTCTTAATTTTATAATTCAGAGTGCCTCTGAGTGATTTAGAATACCACCTTCTGTAATAGGTGGGGTCTTGCTTCATGTTTGCCCTGTGGGTCATGCTGACCCATATAAAGTAGGAAAGGCAGGGGCTGCAGCCATTTTCTTAGTGTTTTGGAGACAATATGATGCTAGACCATCCTGAGATCTATGATATATTTTAATTGCTGAACAGCATTAAATGTAGTACATATTCTAATTAATATTGCTAAAAATATTAAAAAATATTCCTACTCTTTCAGAGAAAGTCAAAGACAAAGAGATTAACTTTTTAGACATGTTAAAACTTTCTTTGTTTGATAGAACCACTGCAACTTTTAATTTCAAGAAAAACTGATCTATACTTCAAAACTGCTAAATTAAAACTGCAAATCTGAAAGTAAATCCATTTAAGGTTCTTCTCTGGAATCTGTAAGAATTATATCTTCTAAAGGAATTACTCAAAATATGGATTAAATACCATTCCAACCCCTTCCTCACCCCTAGTAAAAGATTAGGTTTCTTTTAGCCTTTAACCCCAATAAGAAGGCAAAGGAGGATACAGAACTTTTAAGTTCTACTCTACCATTTTCTTAACACAGTTCCTATTTGTGAGAAATTTGCTGTCTGACTATAATTTATTTTTAGGTGACTTACTCTCCCCCCTCCAATGACTGAATGGCCTAAACACCAAAATGGCCTACTGAGCATTTGTGAATTTTTGCTCAACAGTGCTTAGATTTTGGCTAAGCTAGCTCTTGCCCAATGGATACCAGGAACAGTATCACTAGGTCAAAGCAGGAGCATCATATTGGCAGGACAGATGGCCAGAAAGAGTTACAAGGTTGTTATGCAGCAATTGTCTCCTGCAAGATTGTTGTCTCCTCTGGAAATTATGTTTTCCCTGAGAGTGTCATCAGAATCCACTAACTTATGGAAATGGTAGATACCAGTCCTCTAAACTGGAAGGTATAAAATGCCAGCTAGCCCAGAAAGCTTTTGAAGTGGATCTAACAGCAGCTAGACAGTTAGATCCACTTCAAAAAGGAAGGCTTTTGTGCTTCCTGGTGTCATCCAGAGGACATTTGCATTGTGACGAAGATGGAGGGATGAACATTCTCACCCTTAGCTAGGTAAATGATGCCTTTTTTTTTTCCACATGATCTTAAGGGCTATGGGTTATAAGTTATGAAACCCTATGACTTGAAATGGTGAATAAGTGAATTCATGTGATATATTGCTCTGAGAAAAGGAAATTGAGCCACTGTTTATCATGTTTAGTTCCTGTGTTTCTTAATGAGTTCATGAAATACAGTTTAAATCACAGAGTAGACAGTGTTATAATTGGAGAGGTCCAAATGGACCATGACTGCACTTTCAAACAAAACATTAACATCATAACCTTAAAGGAAGCCACTTCCCATAAGATATGTTCATATCTACTCACTGTTCAATAAACATGAATAAGAATAATTACTCTGGTACTAATTGAAATTGAATTCTGAGTAAATTTAACACAATTTGAGATTTGAGTAATAATTAGCTTAATGGCCCTGAAAAAATAGTAAAGAAGTGCTTAGTCTTAATTGCATATCTTTCCAAAACAAATATTGATTAAAAGAATTTAAAAGTAGAATTTCAGAGTGTTTCTTTTGCATAACAAGAAAATTAAAGCTAATGAGAAAGCCAGTATAAAATATTTTTCCTATCTGTTGGGGAAGATGAAAGTTTGATAAGAAAGTTTCACAGATATGTATGCGTGGCAGAAAGCTCTCTGAATGTAGAACCTGAGAACGAAATAAAGATGGAAGCAAGTTTTGATATTGAAGAATAATAGATGTGCAAATTGAGGAGCCAGTCTTACTGGACAACTAAGAAAGCAAAGGTTATGTTGAGTTGGAAAGAGATTTTATGACTTAGAGCAAAGGATAAGCTGACCACAAAAAAAAGGATATTTTTACCAAGCAGAAAGATACCACAGGGAAACAAGACATGTTGATGTGGCAAGTAGAAAAAAGGTTCAAGAATTTTCCACTGCAACAAAACTGAAAAACAACTTTAAGCATAAAGTGTAGCATACTAACTCATTTGATTGGATAGTATTGACCATAATATGGTAATGATAGTAGTTATGATAGGTTGTAGGTAATAGTAAATGTATCGATTGCTTGATTATGTATTAAGATGCTCAGCAAAGAAAAATATACAATGCACTGTAACCAAAATTAAAGGGTCTTCAGTCTTGTCTACAGCTAGAGCTGGCAGCTGTAGGTGTGGCTCTGTCACCCAGGACCCTGGACTGCTGTAACATCTTGGATACAATAAACTGCATTTTGAAGAGCTGCCTGGAGTCCCACATCTCTTGTCTCAGGCTCTTACTGCTATCATTCAAGGAAAAATGTTTGACTGAACAGTTTTCACCTAGAAAAAAAATTGCACGTACCCTAAAAAAAAGACATGTGAAGTAAGTACTATAATCATTGCAAAGGTGCCAGAAATTTGAAGTAAGGTTTTCTTCTTGTGCATACTTCCAATTTGAAGCTGGAAATGTAGAATACTAAAGACACTTGGATTTGTTGTACTTTTTTGAAGCAAAGGCTAAGTAGAGGATTAATTAAGTAGGTGTTGACTTAATGAGTCAAAGGGGTATTCAAACTATTCTCCATGCTCATATTTTTGAAAATGGTATGCACTAGATAATCGAGTATGGGATTCAGAAATACCAAACAAGGTTAGGAATTCAATTCACTTAATTTCAGTGGAAATCATATACATAATTTGTTGAAGGACATTTGAAAATATCTTATAGAAGTACATGCATTTCTTTGTTATGAACTCAGTTTAGATATCTTGCCCAAGGTAATTTGCAAGCACAAATCCATTAAGTAATAGCAGATTAGTTGTATGTTGTTTTAGTTTCCTGTAACTCCACTCTGTGCCTTCAGTTATATTCACTGCATTCTTGTATTTACTATTGGAAATAACTGCATCTTTTAATTTCAACAGAATGTGTGTTAGTGGAAGAGATTTAGCAGGGCCCTCTCTGTCACAAAGACTAAAATTTCAAATTGCATATGCCAGAAAGAGAAGAATTTAAGGGCAACGGGAAAACATTTGTAACTTTTCCTGCTCCTGAGGCTCTGTATACAAGATGTGGTTGGTTGAGGCTCCTTAACTAGGCAACAAACTACAGCCAAGATAGTGCATGAGGAGACTCAAGGTATCAAAATGGAGATGCAGCAGTAGCTGCTGAAGTGACTGAAAGGCAGAACTCAGATACATGAATTGATCTTCTTTGGGAATACTTGACAAAGTTCCATTACAATTGAATTTAGGACTCTTCTGTGCTTAGTTCATTGTAAATTATCATCAGAAAAACTCCTGATGTATATTCTGCTTGCTAACAGGTAGATGGTGCATGTCCTACTGCAAAAGTAGTCACATACAAGGTCTCATGCTATTTGACTATGAATGATAGAATTATTTCTTGACATTTTTTCCCCATATGAAGTCTAGGAACTTTATGAGGACATGTTACTATTTGAGTTCATAGATACCTTTGGGGATAAAAACCTGCATTTTATTGAGGAAACTATTGTGAGTAAATTGTGTAGCCTTGCTACTTTTTCAGTAGGAATACTTTATTTCTTAGTTGCAATTAAATTAATACAAAATAGTTCTTACAAAATGTAAGGATGTTAAATTTGAGTTAATTTTTCCTTATTCTAAGTAAATCTTATTAAATTATGAAATAATGTATTTTCCTAAATTATTTGGTAGTCCTTATACATCTTTGCCTTATGTGGGGCAATCCCTGTCTTTCCTTAGATGTACATTGAAATAAATAGAAAGTTATTAGAGAGTCTCCCAGGGTATCTGTAGTTTTTCACTGGAACCTGAGAAAACTTAGTTATGTAAAAAAGTACCAGGTGTGACTCTGTTTATTTCAAGTTGAAATGACAAATAATTTTTTGTGAAATACTATTTCTATTGCTTTATGTATTTGTCTTTTAAAATGATGTGTGCACATGCAAGTAGATTATCAGGACCTGAACAGTTCTTATTCTTTGTTTTAAGGGAAGACATGTTTTGCAAACAGGATATTTTTACACATCGGGGTTAAATCATAGTATATTCCAACACTGAAAGAAAGGAAGATTTTTTTTTTTAAGACTTAAGGAGGCAACTGCAAATTCAATTGACATTTTTGACTTATTCAATAACCCAAATTTACTCATTGATTCACTTTGTGAGAATCATAGGTGCCTGTGAGACCAGAGTCTTACAAATGTAAATATTTGTGATGTTAATTATAAAATGATAATGTCTTCATTTGGATAATGCATAAATTGTGCATATGTGGAATTAAATGGATTATTTACTTCCTCTATTAGTTACAGTTCCCTGAAGAAACCCCAGAGGTGAATTTTATGATTGAGATAGTGAAGTTCTGCCCTGCTCCTTGCTTCTTCCTGAAGAAAAATAATGTATTGGGATTTTTTTATCTTACTGCCAATACCAACTCATATTGAGCCAATAGAAACATTTCTAGCAAAATAAAATTTAATCAAAGAATGCTATTTTGTCATAACAAAAACATTTTATACAATTATCTCTTGTGAAAACACACTAAAGTTTCTTTTTTTCTGCTTAAGTAGAGAACACAATTCAAAACTCTTTTTTTGCAAAAAAAAAAAAAAAAAGAATCAGCCCTGCTCAGCAGCCTCTACTGTTGTGCTGCTTTTCTGTTTGTCATTTTTCTTAGAACATTTACTGCCCATTTTGGGTTGAGGAGGGATGAAGAGAAAATGGGGCTTTTTCTACCAACATATAAAAATTGTCTGGTGCCTTCCTAGCACTTAATCTTCAGGTATTGCCATTTCATTGCAGAATTACTGATTTCAGAGGAAGAATAATGAAGATTTTTTTTCTTTTTAAGACTGATTTAGTAAAATCAGAAGGAGAAATCAGCTGCCTTGAGTTCAGGAGGCTGGAAGAACGTCTTAAAATTTTGATATTCTTCCTGGATTTAAAAAAGTTTGATGGAAACTTTGTGTAGGGCAGAGTGGGGTTCATGTCTGTTTCTGGAAGAAAAGTTTGAGAGGAGTCATATGGAGAATTTACTAGTTAGGCTGTTGAAAATCATGATATAGTCTGTATTATGAATACTGTCTGTAGTGGAATCAGAATGACATGTCGAATAATAAAAGATATAGTAGAGCCCACATTCTGTATAAAGTTTTCTTCCAAGCTTTGTCTTTTCAATAGAAAATAATTTATTTTCAATTTGAGCCTTAAATTTAACCATTTGGTCTTGCTGAATGTCTTAAAAACTCTATCAGCTAACCTTTCTATTTCGTTCAGCTGTTTTGAACTTTTCTCTGCCCCTTGTGGCTGCTTGCAAGAACTTTATGACCCCAAACTTTTTCTGGCTCTTAGTGGTGGTTAAAAATCATCTGGAGTTGCTGTGATAGTGATTTAGGATGTTTTAGTCAATCTGAAAAGTGGCTTCATATTAAGTCACAGTTTTCTGGATAAAAGTAGTCTCAAATCCCTGGATGCAAATTAGAAAATGTGAAATTTGGGTGCAAATTTGTTGTGGTTTAACTTAGTTTGGTTTTTAGATAGGAAAAAAAATCCCACCAGCTCCGGAAGTGATTCCGCATAAGGTTCCTTTGTACCTCCCAGAACCAATCAGCTGGCTAGTTTTGAATATTGACACCCTGTTAAACCAGTTAAGGGAGGTGAATATGCCTCTGTGAAATCACATTTTAAAACAAACAAGCCCTGGGAAAGATCTCTTGCTTCTGTCTTTTGAATAGGTACCTGCATGCTGGCTGGGCCAGGCCCCCCTCCACTGCCAGGCCTGGTGGGGCCGGGCTGGGCCCCACTCTGCTGCAGTGTTGGATGGACTGGGCTCCACTCTGCCATGTGGCCAGGCTGGGCTCCGCTCCTCTACATGGCCACACCAAGCCCTGCTCTGCTGCGTGGCCAGGTCAGCCTGCAGCGCAGCTCAGATGAGATTCTGCCACTGCCGACTTCCAACCATGGCCGGTGGGCCAGACCAGCTCTGCTTGGCTTTGGCTGTAGCCCAGCTGGGCCCCGCTCTGGCCATGGGCTGCCAAGTCATCCTGCTGGCGGAAAATCATGCGGCTAAAAACAGAAGCGGCCCTGCAGCCCCATGCAGAAAGCAGCCCCGCTGCTGGAATTGACTGCAGCAGTGGCCGGAAAACAGCCATGCAGCCAGACTGGCCACTGCCTGGCAGAGATCACATGACCATCTGCAGGCCTGGGTGAGATATTAACTTTCAGTGCACAGATGAAACTTGCAGGCATCAATCTTCTCTTGAGTGAGAGAAAAAGGGAAGGGCACATAAAGACACTTAAAGAAGAAAAACATGGAGACACCAAGGTCAGTGAAGAAGGAGTAAAAACCCTTGGATGGGAGATGGGAGAAGAATGAGGAGATGCCTTAGTCTTGGGCTGAAATTCTCTTGTAAGGCTATGGTGAAGATAAAATTGATACATCAGACTCTTTTTCCCCATAATTCATGGAATGCACTGGGGGGATGTTCTATCCACAGCCATGAGTGACACCCATGTTGAAGCAAGGTAATGTTGAAATAGCTGTGATCCAATGAGAAGCTTGAACAGAGAGACAGAAAGATGAGAAACCTTGCCCCAGGATCGAAGAAGAAAACCTCTATTCACAGGAATAAAAGAACTTTTGTTTCTATACTAGAACAACTTGTCCCTAAAATTGCATCCCAATGAGCTGAAATGACCCACAGTAGTAGTTGTGGGAAAACTACCAAACCGTGGGAGGGACTTCATGATTGCAGATTTCTGGGCAGCTGCTATTCATGAAAATTAAAACCATGAGAGGACTGTTGCTTGTGGAAAAGTCTCTGTGGCATGACAGGAGAGACTCCTCTCCCGAAGTAAACTGAAGAAAGATTAATTTAGAAGTGGTAAACTGACTGAAAATACCAAATTTTGTCTCTTTATGTTGTCAATGGGAAAAGAGAAAGGAGCTGGGGGGAGGAAAAGTGTTCTAACTTCTTATTATTTTTCTTTTAGTTCTGTTATTAAAGTTTTCTTTTTACCTTTTAAAGTTTTAAGCCTGCTTTCTCTCCTCCTCATCCTTATCTCACAGCAGAAAATGAGTAAATAATTCTAGTGCACTGGCGTTTGGCCAGCACTAGACCCACTACAAAATTCTATGATTTGGACCAGTACTTTTACAATATACAGGACTGAGCTGAAAGCTAAGTTGTATATAGTGTATGTAGTCTATAGTATATGAAGAAAGGTGTGACCTAAGTATAAGAAAATATCCAGGTCCTGCGCTTGGGTCACAACAAGACCTGCACTTGGACACTACAGACTGAGGACAGACTGGCTGGAAAACTGCCTGTCAGAAAATGACTTGGGGGGTGCTGGTTGACAGCAGCTGAACACGCAACAGTATATGCCCAGGTATCCAAGAAGGCCAGTGGCAGCCTGGCCTATGTCAACAATTATGTGGCGAGCAGGACCAAGGCAGTGATTGTACCCCTGTACTTGTACCCCTGTACTCGAGGATGCACCTCGAATCTGGTGTTCATTTCTGGATCTACCACAACAAGAAATACATTGAAGTGCTGTAGGGTCTCCAGAAAAGGGCAGTGGAGCTGGTGAAAGGTTTGGAGCACAAGTGTTATTAGGACTGACTGAGGGAGCTTGGGGTTGTTAAGCCTGGAGAGGAGGAGTTTCAGGGCAGACTTTATTGCTCTCTACATCTGGCTGAAAGGAGGTTGTAGACAGGTGGTAGTCTGTGTCTTCTCCCAGGTATCAAGTGACAGGACAAAAGGAAATGGCTTCAAGTTGCTCCAGGGGAATTTTAGAATATATATTATGAAAAATTTCTTCATATAACAGGTTATGAATCATTGGAACAAGTTGCTCAGGGAAGTGGTTGAGTCACCATTCCTAGAGGTAATAAAAAAAAAGGGTAGATATGGTACTTAGGACATGGTTTTGTGTTGACTTGGCAGTATTAAGTTAATGGTTGGACTTGAGGTTCTTATATGTCTTATTCAAACTAAATGACTCTATGATTCTGTATAACCTCCCAAAGACACTCTTAATGCCTTTTTTATGTATGCTCCCTGTTCCTCTTCTAAAAGGCCTTTTAAATGAAAAGAAGTAAGTTGTGTTGTATTAAGCAACAGAGAAGCCTAACCTGGATAGTAATTGAGTACAAGACAAAAATAAAATTGCCCTTCATTCCAGATGGGTTGTTCAGTCATCAACATTTCAGAAACATTTGCTGGCTTCATAGGCTGTAAGGCCCTGAAAAACTCCCTTGATGAGACTTAAAAGCACTTACAGTTCATGTACTCTGAGTTAGACCCATGAAAGAAACACTTACAAGATATTCTGAAAAAGTCAAAACAACAAGAAAAACTTTACCAGTAACTATAGAAAATCAAGGAAACTAGGAAACTTTGGTAAAAGCTTTAGTGCAACATTCAATCAACATAAAATGCTTCTCAAAGCATTAACTTTGCCCATTCCACTTAGCAAATGCAAAGCCTGATTGATTTTAAATTACTCAAAAATTCCAGGAAGAGGCAATTAAAAGAAGAAGGAAGACAAAAAGACAGAAAAAATATAAAACCCCCCAAATACAGCTACTTATGCTTCCAGTGGTGTTCTGCCAATAGAAATTCTGAGAGGAGATAGGATCAAGATGTGCTAACCACATGTTCGGCCTTAAATACCCCTTGGCCTTCTTGGCCCCTTCCTCCAGGTGGGAATTCTTGTCATTTGGCCACTTAGAAGCTGGGTCAGGGGCACCACAATCAGGTATGGACCCCTGGCACACCCTCCAGTGTGCCAGGGACTGGCAGCCACTGCCAGGCTGGGATATAAGGCTCTGGGAGTGGGGGTGTAGAGGGCAGATAGCTGCCTCATGAGGGCAAGGCCTGACCTGCCCCTTCCCCCCCACACATGCATCTCAAAATGTTGTAAGTAAGAATATGCCTTAAGTAAGAAAGAAACTGTATTGGGTAAGATGGTGAAAGGTTTATAATGTAGGGGGTAATTGTATAGAGTTAGCTAAAATTTTAGATGCTATGATAGAAGGATACATGTGTACGTAGGATGGTAGCCCATTGGATAAAAATATCTGCATTGCAGCAGAAGTAAGTAAAGGTGATAGGTTAGAAAAGCAAAATACATTTTGTGGCAACTGTCCATTGGATTAGAAAGTTATATATTGTCTTGTAATGAAGAACTTGTCACCACTTTGAGCTGTGGCCAACTGCTTGCTCTCATAAATCTCATGGCCTTTGAGACTGATGTTTATTTGAGCAATAAATCATTTTTAGCCTGACTGTGGTCCCATCCCTTCAATTAAAGCAGTGATAATAATAGGCTCAGTACACTTATGGGACATTTAGATTTTCTAATCTATACTTGTTCAGTTGGGGAGTGGAATGAGGACAGAAAAAAGAGAAGCTGGCATTTATATTGGTGCTTGGATTGGAAAAGCCTCCTATGAGTGAAATGTATTCAGCCTGTTACTTTAATTGCCAGCCAGTTATGCTATGCTTGCTTGTGAGACAATTGTTTTTGCAATACGTAGAAGGTACTGTTTTATCCTGTTGTAAACTATGTTTTGCATAAGTGAGGCAAAGAATTCAATAGATTAAGTCTACATGAAAGCCATGTCAGGATGAAGTACTCTACAGTAACAAAGTGGAGCTGTGCTGCCACTAATTTGAAAAAAAAAAGAATGAAACATGCAGGCTTTGAAAGGTTTTAGCAAATATCACTACTTTGGTGGGATGAAAGGTGACAGAGGAAGATTTGGGTCACTACTGTAATTCACTAGATAGCGTAAAATCAATATTGCTTGCCCAGTGAGAGGCAGCATCTTTTGACATAAGAGACAGAATAGTACCAGTTCACATTCTTCAGTTTTATAGATTTTCAAGACTTAATTCAAGTCTTAATTTCATTCCTCAGTGCCCCTCTAATCCTGCTAAACACGAAAGACTTTTTGCATTTCCTCTCCACACTTTTACTGTATTTTCTTCCTGTAGATTACAGATAACAGTTTACAGTGCAGTTTGTTCTTTACCATTTTGATTTTAATTTAATTTGTTAATTAAAATGCTGCTGTGCATGATTGAGAAACCTCATAAACTCTAAATTTAATTGCTTTTCTGTCACTAGAAAGTTGTTATGAATGAGTATTCTAAAATTTTGAAGTGTTCTTTTTTGAAAGTGTTATCAAAACTTGATGCTGTTTCTTGCATCCTGGCATACAATAAAAGTATTCAGGCTTAATGAATTTCTTAATGCATGCTGTCAGCTGTGGCAACAGCACAGAATGGAAACTGTGTTTTTATTTCAGACATGATGTCTGTCTTGTCCAATTCTTCTGTAATTCTATCATGAATATGTCTTTTTGAGGGGGAGTTGGTGAGGCATATTCTTTCTGCAGCTAAAACAGGTAATTGAATTGCTTTCTTACATGTAAAGTAGAGAAGTCTTTTCCTTCAATTGGGCCAATGCCTTTGTCATGAAGGTTACATTCAGCAACCTTTGGTGGTGACTCTGCTGCATAGTCTTCACACTGATAATAAGACTTCAGGATTGTATTTGTTTCCAATTCTGTTCCCAGGGTTTTATCTAGAGGTACAATTGTGTGCAAGAGGGACATAGTATTTGCATGTTAACGTGAATTTAATGGAAAATTCCTCACAAGCAGAAAGGAAGCAGATGCCTTAGGTTTTAACTTCCATATTTCTCAGATTCTGTGATCCCTGGGTGTGCAGATCTGAGCTTCATATTGAGTGTCAGTAAGCTCTCTTCAGAGGGTAGTTAGACAAAACAATCCTTTTCCAGTTTGAGACCAAGGACAACCGTTATGAGATTCAGATCCAAAAGCATAAACAACGAAGAACTGAGGGGAGCAAACAAGAAGGATGGGACTTCATAACCCAAATCTGTAATTGGACAATTAACCCCAATATGCAAATAGACCAAAACTTACAAAAGTGTGAAACCTTGTGACTGGTGGTCCATTTTGTGACCATTTTGGGTCCATCTTTGATGTAGCCCTGGCTAGGCTCTTGTACTGCCCAAGGTGTTCCTTTTAAGGCCTTTTAATAAGTACCTACTTTATTCTCTTAGCTCTGTCTAGTCTGTGTTTCAGGTTCAGTCTCAAGGCATCAATACCACTAAATACAGGACAAGGAAATGGAAATTTTGATATTACTCTTGGGGAGGATGATTATCCTTGGGGAAGATGATGAGCAATTAAAGAATTTATGGATTAGGATTAATTGGCAGACTAGCAAGGATGTCACTATTGTGAGGCTGAGATACTGAACAGTTTCTTTGATTCAGTCTTCACTGCCAGGGCCAGCCCTTAGGAAACCCTGACCCAAAAGACTAGGGAGAAGGTCCAGAGGAAGGCGGACATTCCCTTGGTTGAAGTCATTTGGGTTAGAAACCATTTACTCAAACTTGACATCCATAAGTCAATGGGCCTTGATGGCATACACCCACCAGTGTTGAGTGAACTTGTGGACATCATTGCTAGGCCACTCTCAATCAGCTTTGAAATGCCATGACAGTCCGGAGAGGTACCTGAGGACTTGAAGACAGCAAGTGTTACTCCAATGTTCAAAAATAGCAGGAAGGAGGACCCAGGGAACTACAGTTTAGTCAGTCTCACCTCAATCCCTGCATGTGGAAGACAAGAAGCTGATTAGTCAGAATGGATTCGCCAAAGGGAAGTAATGCCTAACCAACATGATTGCTTACTACAATGGGACAAGTGGTATCCCACGTCTGGGAAAGAATAACCCCATGCACCAATACAGGTTGCAGGCTGACCTACTGGAAAGCAGCTCTACAGAGAAGGACCTGTGGGTTCTAGTTGACAAGAGCCAGCACAGTACTCTTGTGGCCAAGAAGGCCAGTGGTATCCTGGGGTGCATTAGAAAGAGCATTGACAGCAGGTCGAAGGAGGTTCTTCTGCCCTTCTACTCAGCCCTTGTGAGACCATATCTGGAGTGCTGTGTCTAGTTCTGGGCTCTTCAGTACAAGACAGACAACGAGATCCTGTGGCATCAGAGGAAGTCCAGAGGAAGTCAATGAAGAATATGAGGGCATGAAGAATATGGAACACCTCACTTATGAGGAAAGGCTGAAGGAGCTGGGCCTGTTTAGCCTGGAGGATAGATGACTGAGAGGGAACCTTATCAGTATCTGTAAGTATCTCAAATATTTGAATGGAGGGTGTCAAGAGGATGGAGCCAGGAAGTTCTCAGTGGTGCTGAGAAGGGTGAGAGACAATGGGCAGAAGCTGACACACAGGAAGTTTTATCTGAACATGAGGAATTCTTTACTGTAAGGGTGACCAAGAACTGGAACAGGTTGCCCAGAAAGGTTGTGGAGTCTACTTCCCTGAGGATATTCAAAAACCAGCTGGACACAATCCTGAGTATCATGTTCGAGGGAACCCTACCAGAGCAGGGAAATTGGACTAGATGACCCACTGTGATTCTTTAATCATGACTCTGACAGTGATTAAACAGTCTATTCCAGCTGTGGACTATAGGACATATTTTTTCAAAGCACAACTCTAAGCACATGTAAGATTAATGTACATGGACTTAGCCAAAGGACAACTTTCATTTTGGTGAATCCAATAAATGGATAATTGTTAATGACTGATTTTGAATGTGCACACTGCCTTCACAACAGAAAGTGGGCAACCATACTAGTTAGGTCCTTTCCAGCATCTGGCTAGTATTTGGCAGGCTCACTACAGTGAATATTGCTTTGGCATCTTGCTTTTACAGACTTGATGTTTCAGAGTTCATGTGCTGATGGAAGGAAATAGAACTGATTATCCTCTACCAGATACCTGTTGCAATTGAGCCAAATGAGTCAGCTCTCTAGTCAGGAAAATCTAGACAACAAAATGCAGCTAGAAGATTTCTAACACCTGCCCCTCTGTTCTGGACCTAGGAGTAGGATTATGTGATGAAGCTGTTTTGTTTTTCTAGTAAATGCCAGCCTTTCATGGCTAACTTGCTGGCCTCTTGGTGCAATGTATTATTATTCTGTCCCAAATGAAAGCATGCTGGATGGAATTAGGAATGTGGGGCTAACTGCCAAGGAAAACATTTCTGTGGCCTAAAAACCTGCCACCACTCAGCACCTGTCTGGGCATGAATTGAACATTGTAGCACTTGATCCATGGCAGTCAGACTGAAAGATGTGTGAAATTTTTAGCTGTGTTATTCTCAGTACTTGAACACCCTCCTGTGGAAAAAACATATGAAGCACATTAGATTAACCCCTTTTGTGGAAAGCATGCAGCCAAAAGTGAGGTTTGCTCACTTACTTTTCTACCTCTTGTTTGTGGAAAATGGGTGGAAGTAAAACACTTGCAAATCAATGCAAATTCCCGTTAGCTTAGAGGCACTGGGGGATGATGGAAACTGGGGCAATAGGGAACAAATGGAGGAGAGAGAGAGAAAAAAGAGATGGATTTCAGCCTAGAAGTGCACATTGTATTCACTTCAATTAGCATTTACTTCTTACAAAGAAATTCTATTTGTAGCTGCTCAGCTGTGGTAATTTGTGACAGAAGAATGATTTTGCACAGAGGGAGGATAAGGAGGCCCTGTTGCAAGGAGTTAAAGTGGCTGAAAGCAGGAATGCCAGAGACATAACAGACGCCTTGTGAGAGAGTGAGGTTGTCCTCTATGAACTGTCTTGTAGATCATCCTGGAATCTGAACATTCAGGGTCCAATCAAACAGCAACAGAATTGGGGTGGGGGATTGTGACGGGTCACAGGGGTCTCAGGTTGAGGGAAGAGACGAGGACCTGACTCTGTGTTTCAGAAGGCTTGATTTATTATTTTGTGATATATATTACATTAAAACTATACTAAAAGAATAGAAGAAAAGGTTTTATCTCAGAAGGCTAGCTAAGCTAAGAATAGAAAGGAATGAATAACAAAGGCAGCTGTCTCAGACTCTCTGTCCGAGCCAGCTCTGCCCTGATTGGCCATTAATTACAAACAAGCACATGAGACTAATCACAGATGCACTTGTTGCATTCCACAGCAGCAGATAATCATTGTTTAAATTTGTTCTTGAGGCTTCTCAGCTTCTCAGGAGGAAAAAATCTTAAGGAAAGGATTTTCATAAAAAGATGTCTGCGACAGGGGATAAATCCAGGGCCAGGCTGACTTGTCCCGTGCAACTGCGCTCTGGATTGGTGCTGGTACAAATGTGTATAGGAAATATACTTGTGACACGTTTGGAGACTCCGTGTAGAACTGCGTATTGTAGTAGGACTCTGCTCAATGCAATGTTCATTAAAATTGTGTATTTCAGCACAAATGTGTGTGTAATTTTCTTCAAGGGGTACCATTAAATTTCCACAACAGTTCCCTATTTTGATTCTTTCTGGTAAGTTACTCAGCACTAGACATGAAACAAACAGTAAATAATATGCAGGAAAATTCTAGAGTTCCAGACAGTGTAGTTTCACTTGTCTGATCATAATTTAAGATTCCTAATGGACCTGAAATTATCTACATGTGTCAGACATTCCCCATGAAAGTCTGTATGAGAACTGCTTTAAAGAAAACAGTTAAGTAAAATAGAAAACAAATTATGTAAGTGCTAAGATAGTGCAGGATAGATTGCTTGCATTGCACACAAACTCTCATCCTTGCTCTCACCCCAAACATGATCAGAACTCTGAAATTTTAAAACTCAGTTTGACTAACTGATACATATACACATTCCTTTATATTTTTTATTTTCACTTCTTGAATGACTCTAAAAGCAGAACACAAGAAATAGAGAACAAGATATTTTTCTATATCTAAAGCAGCCCAAGACAGGATAGAAAAGAAATATGCAAAAAGCCTCATAAATTTTGAGATGAAATTGCACATTCACAAAAGATCTCTGGTCAGTTGTGTAACTTTAGAACTCAGTCTCCACATATTCGGGTCATATATGAGTCTGAATTTTAAAAACTAAACTTTTTATGAGTTTTCAGTGAACTTGTGAGCTCATCATTCTGGCTTAAGCTTGGCAGCCCAATAGAACTTTCTATCTGTCTCAAGGTAGACATGAACTTTCACTTTGCCTTTGGAGAAGCACTTGCTATTTAGCGGTGAATAGACTTAATATAATTAGCCTCTACAGGAAACATGCAGACTCTATGAAACCATTTCCCCCTGCCTTATTTTTGTGTGGTTGCATCATTTGGAAGAGACTTTCTTGTTATCTACCTACTCAGTTTTCTGATAAGTGAAATGAAAAAATTAACAGATATCAGAGGAGTTAAAAACCATAAGTATGTATTCTGTGTTTTCCTGCACATTATCATCATCCAAGATTAGGTCCATATTTATATGTATTTTCTTTCACTTGTAAGAGATTAGTATATCTAAAAATTATAACTAATTTTTTTGCAGTTCATCTCAGGTACAGAAATACCAAAACCCCAAGGAAATAATTTCAATATGGTCAAGAAATTTGCCTTGTGATACTGTCTTGGTTTGAGACAATTTAAGGACAATATTCTGGAATGAGATTGTTTCCCTTTAAGGGTTCCAACAGTCCATTTTTTCCAACAAGGAGTGAATACCAATAAATTAAAGTGGAAAAAATAACAGTTTATTAATAAACAGAATACCAACAGGCAGGGGGTAAAAAAGGTAAATAACTGCTAGATAACAAACTGCAAAATTCCACTACCAGACTGGAACAGAGACCTGAAATGCTGGAAATACCTCCTCCCAATACGAGGCCTGGCGGGATGGCCTTGGGTTGGTAGGATAAAGGGACAAGATGGTGTCAGATCCTTTGTGGGAATGCTGGAGCCTCATAGAGCAGTTCCAGCAGCAGATGAATGCCCTAAGGCTCATCCGGAGTCAACCTCCTCCCTACAGGAAGGCACAGTTAGGTAGGCAGGGCCAGGCGGAGCAGCTGAGCTGGAGACACTTCTTGTCTCTGGGCACTTCTGACAGGGACTGGGCCAGAGTGAGGCTGCTTTACTCCACTATTGCCAGTACAATACCCTTGCCTTTGGACAGGCAGCTGTGGAATTTGCCCTTAAGGCAGCTCAAACACCATTAAAGCTTTCAGGTCAAGGAAAAGGCGAAAAAGACCCCTTAAAAACTGAAAAGAGAAGCAATAAGCAAAAACCCAAAAAGAACAACCCCCCCCCCCCCCAAAAAAAAAAAAAAACCCAAAAAAAAAAAAACCCCAGAAGAAAAGACTTTGCCTGAACAAAGATTAAGCAGCCAGTGAAACAAATACTATTCCACTGGGCGCAGAAATTTTAAAAATGCCTGTGGATAGTAAGCCTCTGTTGCTGCAGGGTCTTAAAGATACAGCAACAGTTTCTGCATGCAGAGAGATATGGAATACAATAACATTAATGAATCATCCCAGGACAGATATCCAGAGCCTTTGCATCAAAACTGCACAACGGTAGGAACAAGCCACTGGTATTTAAGATGCACTTGCTTCTGTATCCTGTGCTCTTATTGATCCTTTAAGTGAGGGCTTGATGAGACAACGAACAATGAATATGCTTCAATAATTGAGTCTGGATAAGTTTTAACATACTTACCCAAATCTTATTTTGAGTTTCAAAACTTGTGTTGGAAAGGGCATTATAAATTCTCAAGATATACCAGTCTTTGTCCATCTTATTTTAGTGGAAATACTGTACCAGAAACCCAGTAACAGCCCTCTCTCAGCTGCAGGCGATTTCCCCTTTGGTGTGCTATGGCCACAGCCACAGCGTGCTGATGACTCCTGGTGGGCAGGGTGGGTGTGATGATTCCCCTGCGGCTGCAGGGGGCGCTCCAGTGCGAATTAAGGGATCACATGATAATGGCGGCTTGACCGAGACAGAAAGGGATGGAAAAAGGGCCTGCTTTACAACCCCCCCCGACGCAGCCAATTCCAGTGCCCCAGCAGGACTCTTGGAAGCAGCAAGCTGGAAGGGCAGGACGTCCTGGACGGCAGAGGGTGAAAAGCTACAGTCTAGCACAAACGTGGAGCTATGGCAGAGGTAGGGTGCAGGGCAGTAACCGTCCAGCTCCTGAATGCAGTAAAAGGCTCTTCAGGATGTTCTCGCCCGTGCTGCCTCATTCTTCGGATCCTGGCTGTGTGGAGGGTGGGGGCAGCCCTCCAGCGGGAAACGAAGGTGGTCCCAGGTCCTGGCGGGGCATGCACTGGCTCTGGGCTTCCTGACAGCAGAGCAGCAAAAGAAGCCCAGCGGGCAAGCTCAGTCACAGTGCCAAAGCCAAACAAAAACAAAGAGAAGCAGGCAAAACCCACAGAAACCAGGATCCCTGGTTAGAGATACTGGCCATGTGTGTCCTACTGAACCACCCACCGGAAGAGAGCAGACTGTCTCTGGGCCTGCCCTCAACTCCCTGCAGAAACCCCATCTCAGCTTCCATTCACTGCGACAGCCCCAGAGCCAAGGAGGATGGGGGTGGGGCAGGGACAGCAACCATCCCAGGCAAAAAACAAACCAAACCAGACCAAAGACCCCAAAAATGGGATGGGAACATGAACCATCCCCAAGACATTGCTTTGGAAATGCAACTGATGCTGTTATAAGGAAGTACAGGTAAGCAGGATGTGAGAAATGACTGCTCACTTTCAAAATTTCAAAGGTTTATTAAACCTTAACAAAAATTACAACAAAGGACTGAATAAGGAAAAAGTTGTCAGTACTGGGAGCCCCCATGACTACTAGCCACCCATGTGCTCATCTTCAAGATGGATGCCCCCTTTTATATCTCTGGCCCCTCCTAGAGTCTTGTCAGCCAGCTCCTTCCTTGCCATCCAGTGGTGGAGATCACTTTCTTATATCTTGACTGGAGGTCTTGATTACTATAGTAACAAGCCAACCCTCCCCAAATGCCCTGACTACCAAGGCCATCCCCTGATACCAATGGAGGGGGAGGACATATTATAGCAACATAACTATATGTCTACAAAACTTGTCTTGATGTACATATAATGTTCAACCCTTAATTGTGAGAGCCAACAATCTCATTATTTATCTATAACAAATCCCCCTTTTTATTTTTATATTTTATTTAGCTTGAACTCTTATTTTCGATTCTGATAATTTACTCTTCTCAAAAAAAAAAAATTTAAATGAGCCATCTGTTGATGTGGGTGAGGACAGAAGGAACAGGAAAAAAATCTTAGGATCTCCTTAGGCCCACTTATTGATGAATTGGTTGGACAGACAAGAAGGAATCATAGAGGTCCGGTATAGTATTTTTCCTCCATCTACCGTGCCTATGGGGTTGCTACCCATAGCAGGTGTATCTTAGTAGAGAGAGAGGCCAACTCAGTCTTGCCCTCTAGTCCTTGTTGTTAATTACACCTGTATTGGGTGTTGAAAAGACAACTGAGGAATGACAGAGGTCTGGTATGGCCTTGTACCCCCACCTTACCATGCCCACAGTATTGCTGTCCGCAGCAGGGCTATGGAATCTTCTCAGTGGAGAACACAAAGGCCAACCCCGTTTTGCCCTCTAATTCTTGTCTTTCTAAGCAAACCACACCAGCACCTCTTCAGGTTCTCTGTGTACCTTGCCTCAACAGATGCTTGCAATCTTTCTCTATTAAAGCACGACAACTACCTCAATAACAGGTACGGTTCAAACTCCTCATTCAAAATATTACTTAAAACAGTCCTCAAGCTGGCTGGTGAGAGCTTGACTTTCTTTTTTCTTCTTCAGAAGGTTGTGTTCTGACTCTGTCAGTGTTGTTCTAGTGTACTGCATTGTTTATTTTATCCTTTTATTTTTTTTTCCTTTCCCTATTAAAGAACTGTTATTTCCTGCTCCCATGTTTTTGCTTTCCTCTCATTGTGTCACTCTGTTCCTAGTGTTTTGGCTAGGCCCATCAGGAGGCAAGGGAAGTGCTGTTGGAGGGGGAGAGGGTAAGTGTTCTATGGAGTCCCATTCTTTATTTTTTGATGCTTTAGAAATGCTCACCTTTGAGGGTAAAGTCTCTCCTTCCCAGCAGGCAGCATAGTTACTCTCTTTTTGGTTGAATGGTTTCTTGGCTCTTACATAGATTAATGCTTGACATAGGCATCCTTCATGTGATTCATATGTCAGCCAGTATACATGATCGCTCCTAATTTCCCTCCTGGTCCATTCTACCATGCAGTACTGAATCATTTTGAGCTTGTCCTTCCTTATCTCTGGTATTGGGGTCATATTTCCACCAGGCTAGTTTCCTTGCCAAACAACTGTCTGGGGGTATGCCTATTGGTACCTCCTCAATTTCTACTTTTCCCCTTGGGGATTCCCTACTTGCCTATAGTCGCATCCTGACTGGCTAATCACAGGCCTTCCCCCACCAGACCTCATCTTTCCAACCCCAGGCCCTCCTGACAGAACCCGCCTCTCCAATCAAGATCGGCTAACTACAGGCTCTCCCAACAGAGCCTGCCCTCCAATTGGCTAACCACAGACTCTCCTGACAGAGCCCACCTAACCTGATTGGTTAGAAAGAGAAAAAGAAAATAGAAAAAGAGAGAGAGAGGAAAAGAAAAAGAAGGAAAAAAACTTACGTTCTCCGTGGCAGGGTGGAACAAATAAAAAAACTCTGCCTGCAGTCCAGGAACTCTTGTATGACTGGGTCAGCCCTTCTATTCTTTTGCTGTCGGGGTCTCGCACCCCAGTGCTTTTCGGCGTGCTAGGACAATTGCCGAAAGCTCCCCCCTGATGTGGGCTCCTGTGGCCCAGTGGCTTTTACGCCGGCAGATACTGTGGAAAAGTCTCCACAGTCCAGCTGCTTTGGTGCCCCTTGGTGTGCTAGGACAATTGCCAAAAGACCCCCACACCATGTGGGCTCCTGTGGCCCTACTTTGCTGAGCCCGAGTTGTGATGCACTCCTGGTGCCGCTCCTGGCACTGCCACTGCTCCCGCACTCCCACCAACTACCACCCACATGGCCTCCTGCCACGGCCTCTGAGACCCTGCTGCCCACATCAACGCAGTCAAACACCCCCAAACCCGGTACCTCTCAACCTGGCTCCCCCAGGTGTTCTTGAGCATCCTCAAATCCGGTAGCTCTCACACAGACTCCAAGCACCCTCTCAGACTCTCACATGCACGCAAATACTCACAAGTTTCATGTGGTTCTTCTTCCCCGTCTTCTTTTTCGTTGTTCAATCCTCTGATGTCTCCAGTGCTGACCTGCAATCACCAATGGTTGCAGGAGAACTTGATGGAGCTGCCAAACTTACGGCAGGGTGCGCTTCCCCGCTGAAATCTTCTACAGCCAGAGAGACGAGGTTTTTGTCCAAGACGATTCCCCATTTGTGAGAAACAACTGCTCACTTTCAAAATTTCAAAGGTTTATTAAACCTTAACAAAAATTACAACAAAACATTGAATAAGGAAAAAGTTTTCAGTGCTGGGAGCCCCCATGACTACCACCCATGTGCTCATCTTCAAGATGGATGCCCCCACCCCCCACCTTTTATATCTCTAGCCCCTTCCTGGAGTCTTGTCACTCGACTCCTTCCTTGCCATCCAGTGGTGGAGATCACTTTCTTATATCTTGATTGGAGGTCAGGTGTTACTATAGTAACAAGCCAACCCTCCCCAAATGCCCCATCTACCAAGGCCATCCCATGATACCAATGGAGGGGGGGTAGGACATATTACAGCAACATAACTATATGTCTACAAAACTTGTTTTGATGTACATATAATGTTCACCCCTTAATTGTGAGAGCCAGCCATCTCATTACTCATCTATAAAAAGGAGAACTCACATGGAGATATTCCAACAATTATCGAAAATTTATAATGTATTATATGTTTCAGTTCTTGCACTATCAGATCCTTTGCCTGAGTAGTCATAGCATATGGTGATAGATGAAAGTTGGTAGGCTGGAAGTTCACTCTCTCAGTGGATCATAGGTAATGGATAATGACTGAAGTAAAGTTGGTACTATAAGTTACACTGTAAATATCAGTTTGAATACCTGATCTGAAGAAGCATCCTTGGTATTCATGCAGTTCCCCCAAACAGAACCTTGTTGGGCTGCTTGAAGAAACAAATTAGCTAAAGGAAGCATAACATAACATCTCAGTGCTGAACAGCATTTTATATGGTCATTGCACAGTACTTAAAATCCTATCTGTGGTACTCAAAGACAAAAAAGTATTTATTTGCATGTCAGCATAATATCAAATATAGAAAGAATCCCTCATTCTGTTATATGCATACATAAATTGAGAGGGTATATTATTTGCATGTTGAGGACTAGAGAAGAATAGAAAGAATTGGGTTTTTACAGTGTAAAAATATAGATGAGTTGACGCACTGCAACCTACAGTTTCAGGAAGCTTGCTTCTTAATAAGGTATTTAACTGATACAGTCTTCTTCCCTTTTGTCTTCTGAAAGTAAAATAATTTTGTTTTGGGAACTTAGTCTGTCTACCTCTTCTTCTAAAAGTGTGTTTTGGCACTGGACATGCAATGTTATTTAGTATAAAAAAGGGATTATGTTGTACTCTAAATCTGCCCTGTGAGAAAATGGATATATTTTCATATATATATAAATTTATATATAGTCTATTCCTCTGATTTGTTACCTTTTAGGAAAGAACCTACTTTTCTATCAAAAGGAGTGTGAAGAGCAGATAGATTAAAAGAACCTTTGCTCACCTGTGGTAATTCTGTATAAGAGGGGAAAAGAGAATAAAATTTTCTTGGAATAAGCTGGTTCCTGTCTGCTTGAATTTCCAGTCATTGGCATGTTTTCTGTCAGTGCACCATAATGCAGTGTTAATACAGGCAGTGTGTGCTATGCAATGTATATTCAGTAGTGCACAGAGGTAAATATTTCACGTGCAAGTTCTAAACCGTTATTTGCAGTCAACACAACTGTCAAACTATTGTTTGACTTCTTAAATATATATTTTCAAATTAAAAAATAGCAAATGCTGCAGTTTTTAAAAATAATTTATTGTATGTTGGTGAAACAGAAATTGCATTGGTGCAATGTCTTTATGCTGTAGTATTTGTAGGACTTGTATGTTGGCACACACAAGAAATGTGCTTATAAAAATAACTAAATGACACTTGCTCTTGTGATTACCATTATTTGAAAATTTTTTCTAGTCAGAAAGGAGTCCAAACCAACTAAAGTATTTCACATAGTAGAAAATGTGGTGCCACATATCACTAATTTAATTTAGAATCAGAAACAATCTAGGAGACTATCTTTTCTCAGAATAATTGCAGAAAAAAATTAATTAAACCAGTGTAAAGCATTCAGGAGTACCATATACAGTCTGAAGAGTGACTTGGTAGAAGTCTGTAGACTGTAGTAAGCAAAATAATTATTATTATTTAAAGATTATTTTTGGATGAAAATTGTGTTTCAAAATTTGGTTTTGTCATTCAAGTCCAATATAGACTTCCAGCTGTTTTTTATTAATTACTCTGCTAATTAGCATGTTGGCTCCCAAGGGAAAATAAACATATTTATTAAATGCTGAGATTTATTATATTAACTGAGATGTGGTGCATTCCAAGGTATTTGGCAGTACCTAAGAAAGGCATTATGAAAATAATTAAAATTAGGAGAGAGAATTGCAGATGTTTTATCAATCTTGAAATAAGCCTCTGCATTGAGGTACAACTTCTAGATTACCATGTTCCAGAAGCTGTCCTTTAAAAGGTTCTTCAGAGACTCCTGGCATTATTCAGAGGAAATAATCTTCCGCATGCGAGTAATGATTTGCATTAGAGTCTAGACTGTAATACTTTGAAATATTTTGAAACTATAAAGTGTTTAAAGGTCACTGTTTTAACAATAAGCTTTTATACTTCTGGATAATGATTTATTATTATGTGTAAACCTAAGGTTTTCCAAGTGATCACTCATGATTTTGCCAAGTTCAATTTCTGGTGCATTTAATCACATTATGTAGATTGGATATCTGATCTTTTTTTGGAGGATAATTGCACCACCGGAATCCAGTGCTATCATAAAAAATCTACCTGTTAACTGAGTGTAGCTCTCTACGGAATATTAATCCCAATATTTCCGGATGGGATGTGCCTGGCCTCGTCTGAACCTTGCTGCTGGGCGAAAGGCGGCAGCTGTGGTGTTTCACCTCAGAGATACCTTTGGCTGGCTTGATGCTGCAGCTAGGCACTTGGAACAAATCCAGGCATAGTAGAAAGTCAGTTTACCTCTGGTGAAAAAGGTTCAGGTGGCGGTGAAGAGAAACAGGAGAGGATTCTATCATAGAGTTTTAATCCAGAGTTTTATTCCAGGATGATAGACCTCTGAATCTTGTAACAGCTCCCAAGAGGATCCCGACTGCATGGTCCCGTCTCCTTTTAAGCCCGGGGACAGGGGGAGGGGAAGGGACAGGTGAGCCACCAACCAGGTGGGAGGAGGGGAAAGGCTCAAGGGATAAAGACACTTGGACAGGCCAATGAGCCCAGACCTGAGGGGCATCTTTTGAACATCTACCAACCACAACACGACCCTGCTGGAATGTTAAGATTGATGGACAGCTCTCAGCAGGAGGGCAGAGGGGGAGGGGAAAGGAGAGGTTGGCACACCTGGGGGGTTGGGATAGGTGAAACAGGAAATGGCATCACACTGCAACAGCTCTCATTCCTGAGAGTGAATGATAATGCATAGTCAGCCTGAGATCAACAAGACTCAATCTCTGCCAAGATGCTTTCCAGTGTTCAGTCTGTCCCAGCATGTGCTGGTGCCTGGGATTGTTCCTTCCCAGCTTCAAGATTTTGAAACAGAGTGTGACCATAATCTTCTGCAATTGTGGCATAAAAGGAAAAGAAGAAGTGGTTACTGTGGTGAGCCAATCTAATTTTGATTTCTGTCTCAGCACTTTTTGTCAGATGGGGGGAGGGGTTACATATGTGCCACTTGCAGGAGTCAACTAGGAGAAGATGGAGAAAGCCTTGTCTCTGGGAAAGATTTGCCTGGCAACCATTTTATATCACACATGGAACAGGCCTCAGCAGGGGAACACCAAAGGCACCAGAGGCTTCTCCAATCAGATGGTGAAAGGTCTCCACCAATGGACTCCAGTAGAATGCTGGACTGGGCCAATGGTCTCCTGTCAGCAGGCAGAGTTTGGGAGCAGCCAGAGGGTATAAAAGTAACTGCATCACAAGCTTTTGGTCTTTTTTTTTGCCCTGGCTCAGCCTGCTTTTTGTTCTTTTGCCCTCATTTTTGCCCTTGCTGGCCCTTGCTTCATTGTGTTGGGTTATTGCAGGGTTTTGCAGATAAATGGGCTTCAGGCTAATAGTATTAGGAAAAGATCTTGTTAATTGAGAGAAGTACGAAACTTTCACGCATACCAGTTGTTTCAGGGCTCACAACGCTGAAATTGAAGTGCTTCTCTTAGAAAGGAGTGTGTTAGAATTCCCTGATACACTTTCTGTGTTAGGTTTAGGTTGCCATAATTGTGACAGATAAAAAACCTAGGCTGTAAAGAAAACATTCAGTTCCCAAAACAAATTTCAAAATGTGAGTTGAACAGCATACTGAAAACTACAATTTGTTAGCTCTGAAAATGGTCTACTGAGACTGATCACAATGCAAAATGCCCATCTTTATAGCAGTATGTTAAAATGCTTAAATCATCATCTGGAGGGACTGTTTAGTTCTTTTGGTACAGTTAATACAGATGCTAATTTTAGGGATGAAGGACCAGTCATATGAAAACTGCCCAAGACTGTAGTTAGAATAACTAGACTTGAACATTACAATTTGGAACAGTCAATAGAAGAGGAAGTGTGAATGATGTGCAAGAATAGCCACAAATTCTGTAGAAAACATGATCCTATTTCTGTCCAGGGTTAGGGAAAAGTGGAGACAGAAACTGGCACTTAAGAGTATGGGAATAAATCTAGACAAAACACTGAACTTCAGCTTTTGATCTCAGCATATGAAAAGAATTCACCTTAGTATATTACTATTTTTAAGGTCACATCAGAGTGATTCTTTAACATGTTTACAGAAGGAGCTCAGGTTGGCTTTGGGGATTTATTCAGTGGTACCTGGGAGCTGCAGATGTTCTGCGTTCTGGATGGAAGCTTTTTTAGTTGGTAAAAGTACAGCGTTAGGAAGATTCTCCTTTAAAGCCAGGAGTCTTTAGAAAAACTCACACTTTGTCCAGAGTATGCTTAATGGTGTTACTTGTCAGGTTTGCAGTTGATGGATAACCCTACAGTATCAAATTCCTATAAAATAGACAAGTATTGACTCAGGTACTTAGCTGGTTAAAAGGATGTTGGCTATAACCAATTATGTGTGTTCATTGCAGCGAGGAATGGACCTTAACTTTTCCCAAAATACTCCTCAGACAGTTTCAATTTGTCATTACATGAAACTCTGCTGTGGAAAATTCTGACACCTCTCTCAAACCTTCTGTCTTAGTTTTGGCCAGGTCATCAATGTTAGCTGATACCATCTCATGTCATTGCCAGTTGTGGGAGAAAGGGACTGTCTCTGGCTTCTGAGAAGAAGGGTGTTGCTTCTAGTAGTAAAAACATGACAACATGGTCTACCATTTTTTTCATTGTCTTGGCCCATGGTGAGCATTTTTGTATGTGAATCACTCCCACTTTTCTACACTTTTGGTATTAATTACCATAGATGAATGACCCTCAGCCAGGGAATAATGTGCTCTGACTCCATGATTCAGAAGGCTGAACAATTGCCTTATTAAGCTATACTATATTACACTAATTCTATACTATGTTAAAGAGATACTATACTAAAGAGATACTCAAGAAAAACCCATGACTGTCTCCAACAGTCACGACACAGCTTTGACCTAATTGGCCAATCAATCCAAACAACCATCAGCAGAATCCAATTAGCAAATTGGGAATATTAAGTTGGAGAATACCATTCCAAAACCATAACAGCCTAAATTGGTGCTCCATGTAGGGTGCAAAGAGTTGAAATAATAACAGGTCTGCCCAGAGAGGGAAAAAAAATTGATCTAAGCATTTGTGTGTTAGGTACAGAGCCGCTGGTCACAATGTTACTTGGTCTGTTCATGTGGGTGTGGTACCTAACCCTGTATGTATGTTCCTGTATGTACTATTTGTGATGAAATTTTTCAAAGTAAGAAGGAATTCAAGGCAAAATCATTTTGCTTAGTAAGGGATGAAGAGGGAGCAGGGCCCTCACAACAGGAGGAAGAGGCAGGGCCAGAGATAATCAACTTATTCCTGTCCCTGGGTGAGCAGCCAGGTGAGTCCCTGGTGATCTGCCTACTCTGATGCTGGGACATTGTGGCCCACAATATGAAACTAGGTGGTAGTGAAGCCAGGCAACTGGGATTCCTGTCCTGGGATGGGATATTGGGAAGAGGACAGAAAGTCTCAGCCTCTGAGGGCTACCGGGAGTACTAAATTAGGGAGTATAATTTGTAAATCACAACACTATCCTGACTGGTTTTTGTTGATTTCTTTTTCTTTGGTTTTTTTTTTTCCTATTACTTTTCTGCTCCTGATTGATATTTTAAAGATCTTTTATCTCCCTGCTTTGTTTAAAATTCTTGAAGTTTCACAATATGGGAAGTAGCCTAGGCTGAGAAATGGAAGAGGGATATAATAGTTTTGCTAATGTTGTTACCTCAGTACATCTCTCTTCCTTTCCTCTTCTCTTTTTGTGTTGTTTTGTCTTGAAATATATTATTCTATTGTGTGGTCAGCTGAAAATGCTTTCTAGGAATTTGGGCTGATTTGTGAAACTTTTAGAGGGGAAAATTTTACTTAAACACAAATGGTCAAGAGGCAGATTTCAAATTTCATAAGCAGATAAACATACCTTTAAGCCTATAAATGTTGCATCTATAAACTACATGGTAAATATTTTTAGAGGTCAAAGTTCTGAAGGAAAAAAACCCAAACCATATGTTTTCCTTGGAAATTTTTTTTCTTCTTTACTTTCTCTTTCCCTGGATTTGTAGTTCTTTTTTCATAATGAATCTACACACCTCTATTATTTCTGGAATTTTAAATGTATTGTGGACTTTCAAAAGACAAACTAACTTTACAGAACCAAATCCTGTAGTTATTCCAGTTTCAAACAGAAGTGAGGAGATACATGAATTTTTCTAAAAATGGAAAATGTATATTGATGACAAATGTCTAGTGAACTATCCTTGCTGATTTTTTTTCTGCAGAACAATAATTCTGCAGACATCTTAGAATTAGAGAATAATTCAGGTGGTCTCTAGTCTACTTTACTTCTCAAAAACTCCGAGGAGAGAAGCTGCACAGATTTACTGGACAACCTGCTTACTGTGTAATTTTTGTTGTGATATAAAATTCTTCCTTGTTTCATCTTGGAACTTCCCATTTGCATTTTTGATCAGTTCTTCTCATTGTCCCACCAAACACCTTGAGAAAGAGCCCAGACCTGTCTCTTCAATGACCTAATCTGTAGGTATTAAGGGACTGCCATCAAGGTCCCTGGAAGCTGTCTCTTCCCCGAGATGAAAAGTCTTTGGTCCCTCAGCCTCTCCTCACACAGCAAGTGCTCCAGCCCCACCCCTTCTTGTAGTCCTCCACTGACTTTGGCTCAGTTTAACAACATCCTTCTTTACAGAGGGGATCAAAAATTCGATGGAGTATTTTGGGTTTTAAGGAAAGGGAAACAATTTCTTTTCCTCAATCTACCAGCCACTTTACTGGCTACAGCCCAGTGTGCTATTGGTCTTCTGTGATGCCAGGGTATTCTGATAGTGATATCCCACTTAGTTTTACAATGATGAATTAATGATTAATGAATAGTTTTGTACAAGTGATGTATTAATGTTCTTAGATCAGTGTAAAAAAAAGAAAATTAATGCTGTTTTAGAAAATTCTATCACTTTTCCCCAGAAACCTAGTTTCCAAAATAAGAAAAAACCAGAGATAATTCCATTTTCCTACTGTGGAAATCCTATGTAGGTGCATATGTGTTTAGAACAAGTAGAAAAAAAACAGAACCATTTTTGTTATTGATGGGTCTTTGCTATGTTGTCCATTTCTTTATATCTCCCTTTTATGAAGATATCCATTTATTTTACTGATAATCAAGAAATATGGTAGAACTTCTTCAGTGCTTCCTTAAACATCCATATTTGGATGACCAGGATTGTAGCTCTTTGATTCTATGAAAGTTTATGATAGTTTTTAGCACAGGTTATGAACCCCCTCCTTTTTATTGTTCCATGTATTTCTGTGCATATCTGAGAGTCTGTCCGAAATATCCCTCATCTGCCCCACGATCGTCATGGAGAGACCACCGAAAAAACAAAACCCCTGTCTGCTGATCCTGTGGGGGGGGGAAGTCATGTGCCTGAGGCCTGAAAGCATTGCTAAGGTACTGTTTTCACTGGTGTTTGCTATATGCTACACTGAGCTCAAAGGGCATCGTGCCCTTTTCGCACAATAGTTCTGGAATCCTCCCCGCCTCTCAGCCTGGCTGGTCTCCTCCTAAGCTTTAGGGTGGTCCCTCCTCCAAGAGAAGACCCCTCTTGCCCATCCATAACCACCATGACAGACAAGTAGAGATGTAAGAAGCCTCTTCATCAAGAGACCAAGACATGAAATCCCTATGTGAGAAGACCCCCTCTCACCTTCTTCCAGAGACTGGGACTGAAACCCCCAACTTGGGGGAGGCGTATGGGGGGGGAGGAAAGCTGCCCAAAGCAAGATGGATGTTCCAGGTGCAGGCAGTTGACCATGAAAACAATGGCTTTCGCCTGCTGCCGAACTTGGACTCTGTGTACCCCTTTCCAAACACCATTCTTCCCCCCTGAAGATACAATAAACTACCTTTGTCTTGGTTGCAAAATCCATTCCCCTTCCCCCATCGAAAAAGAGTATAATTGGGGTCCCGAAGGACTGTGCCTCTGAGATCTCCCCGGATGTGGCCTGGTGAGCTCCATTGGATGGATACCGAAGGATTACGCAGTACTACGTTTCGTAGCTATATACCCATTACTCTTTTCCTCCTTCTTTTCCCTTATTTTCTCCTTTTTTCCCCGGTTCCCTCCCCAACGCATTTTTTGCTGTGGTTATTTCAATACAGTTGCATTTGTTTTGATTATTACTGCAAATCCCCTGTGCCATGTTGGTTTTTTGCACCCTGAGGTCACCCCATGAACCATCACAAATCCTGTTCATAAGGACGGATTGTGACAGCATATGCACAGAAATGCTTACAGAAATATATATATTGGTTACAAAGCAAGGGACTGGAGCTTCAGTGTTGAATATTCAATACCACCCACATCACAGTTTCAGGGGGGGAAGGTTTCAACAGGGAAGACAGAGAGACTGGAAGTTGAAGGGTTGTGGCTCTCTTTTAGCCCAGACTGGAGAGAGGAGAGGATGCAGGACCAAGGGTCCTGTGAATGTATGGCTGCTCAGTACTGAGATAAAGCTGCTACGGCCATTGAGGGTACACTAGTGGCTGGTTCAGAGGGAAGGAAAATGCCAGAGCAGGTTGGTGTCACCTCAGGGCCATTTCGTAATCTAGTTCTGTTTCGGAGCAATTTTGTAATACCCACACCCTGCTGCCATAGAATGAGGGTTGGAGCTGCTCCGGAGCCACACCCTTCTCCTTTCCCTGCCCCACATTGTGAGGAGCTGCCACAGAGCCACACTGGAACCCTGCTATCACTGTTGCTTCTGTGCTACCATCCCCAGAGAGAGAAAGAGCAAGAGAGAGGGAGAGAGCCTCTGCACTCACAGCACTCACCGCTGGTGTGCCACGGTGGGAGCAAGAGCCTGTACCTGCATTTCCATTGTTACACAGCTTACTGTCAGTGTGATTCCTGCTTTGGATGAAATAGCTTCGCAGGTAGCTGTTTTGACCCTGTTCCCTGTGGTTTGTCTGGTCAGGGAAAGGTGTTGAACCATGGGAACTTGTTTGTTACATTGTTTCTCTTTGTCCTCTTGGCACACATGGTCAAGTGCAGGGGCCCATATGCCATCTTGTTGCCCTAGATGGAACCAGGTGATATCTTGCTTTTGTTGGTTAAACCACTTCTCTCTTTTTGCAGTTTTCTTTTTATTGTTGTGTTTATTGCTATTTTCTTTAGTAATGGTGACTTTAACATATAATATCACTGAAGTTTTCTTTGGTTTTCCCCTCCACTCTTTAAAGGGGGCAGCTTGAGCAGTTTTAATTTCCTTGCTAAGGTTTTAAAATGACCCCATATGTATACAATGATTTAAGTGGGCAAATGTGTTTAGCATATTATGTCAACATTTCCTATAGTACTGTAACATTATTGTGTTATAATACATGCAACTTAATACAGAATATATATTCCATATCACTATCCTTGTTACTAGCTGCAGAAAGAATAGATTTCATATTGCATCTGTTGTGTATTGAGTATTGTTATAATCTTCTATTGCTTCTAGTTGGAGAATTGAAAGGAATACAAAAAAAATGCCTAAATCCCATGTTGTCTCTCATTTGATATTTTAGCTGCAAAGTGACATTTTAGAAAACAGTAGATGATACATAGTAGGATTTTAATTGTGAAGATGTTATTACCAGTTATTTATTGTTATTATGCTGTGTTGTGTGAAGTTATGAAACTGGCCTTGCACATAGGCAGCATTTCAGGACTCCATTTGCAGCATGTCACAAAGTAGTGCAGAGTACTTCAGAGTATAAAGCTATCATGGTTTAGGAATAGTGCTCTCCAATTTAATATTTACATTGTAACTCCAAACCACACTGCCACTTGCTTTACTCCCTATCTCCCCATCCTCCATTCCCCTATGGCAGACTGGAGAGGAGAATTGGAGACACAAAAAGTAAAGATAGCAGGTTGAGATAAGAACAATTTACTGGACACAACAATGAGATAACAAAACAACAGAGATAACAAAACAAACCAACAATACTAATGACAGAGGCTAGAAGAAAAGAAACATTATGGCTTACCAGGGAAAGCCCCATAAGAGACAATATCTGACCACTCCCTGCACCACTCTCACTCTACCTGAAGAGACCTCTTCCCCTGGCAATGACATGAGGTTCTATGTAGGAACTGGCTTGGATGTCACTTGAAGTCATCCTGATTTTACCCCTTTTGGACTGGGCATTAGTTTCAAGCTCTGGGAATCATTTGTTTAACTTAGGGTGAGCCTGAGAGTTCCTCCATAAGCTGTTAGTGTTATTATGTTAGGTTGTTGTAGTAACTTTGATTTGTTAATTTGTTATTTTGTTAATTTTGGAATTTTTTGGGTGGTGTACTAATGACTGTGGTGGGTTTTAGTGTGGTTTAATTATTAGTGTGCTCACTTTTTGTTGTGAAGTAGGTTTAACATTTGAAAAGGGTATAAAGAAAAATTTATTAACAGTAACTAAAAGAAAGAGTAATAAAAATCAGAACAAAACTTTCAGAACACTTCTCTTTTCCTCTTTTCCTCACAACTTCTTTTTCTTATTGATAATATAAAGAAACAAAATTTAAAATTTCAGTCAGTTTACTACTTCTAAAATAGTCTTTTTTCAGTTCACTTAAGTTGTCCACAACATTAACAAGAGAAGTCTCTCTTGTTAATGTTATGGAGACTTCTATGTCCCAGTCTCTCAGAGTACTGCTGAGTCCCTCTGAGTGCCACTGAGAGAACCCCAGCCAGGGAGAGTGGCGGGGGGGGGGGGGGCGGGGGGCACTCTCCTGTGCCCCCGGGGGTATGGAAGGCAGCTAGGCTGATCTCTTGCAGCAGAGGAGACGCTGGAACAACGGTGGAAGATGAAGGGGCCGACATTTAGCAGAACTTAATCCAAGGTTTATTTCAGGAGCTCTGGGGAGCCCCTACAACCTCAGGGGGCCTCCTGCTGAGAGCCCTGGGAGAGGTGCCAAGGTTACATTTAAAGGGAGGTGGAAACCTAAAGTAGATAACATTTTACTGATCAATAAGTGAACTTAAGGGATGGATACTGGGGGAATGGACATTTAGGACAGTGTATGGGGTAACACTTTGGGGGGTTGACCCCTGGCCTCTAGCTAATCACTTATCGTCCTGGACTGAAATATGTAGATGGAGGGGATGGGATGCCGAGTGACTGACAGAGAGCCAGGGTGGGGATTTGGGGATGATCTCAGCAAAGGAAAGGGATTACACAGGTAGAGGTGGGGGATACAATCTGGGGTAAACCATTTGGAGAAAATAAGGGGATACAAAGACAAAACCATTATAAAACATAAAAACACACTATAACACTTCTCCGCAAGGAAAAAAAGCTTTTTCGTGGTTCTCTCATGAATAGCAGCCACCCAGGGAAATTTGTAATTGTGAAGCTCTTTTTATTTTTCACAACCTTTTTTTATAGTTGTGTTTATGGGCGATGTTAACATGGGGTATTGGTTTAGAGATGAGCTGTTTAAAGATAAAAGTTATTATTTATTTTTAAAATAATCTTCATCTCTGGGAACAGAGATCTTCTTTTCTTGGGGGTATAGGATTTTCTTTGTTGTAACGGTGGGAGAGATGTGACACACTATATGCGATGAATAGCAAATCTCGAAGTTTATTGAAACTCTACACATATTTATATTAGTGTTAATGAAGCTTATACATATTGCAAAAGCTGAGTTCATTATTGGTTAAAGCACACTTAGATCAAACACACTTACTTCTATTTCTTAACAATTATTTTGCTTTTATGTGTACATTCTTTTAATTTTTCTACTTTGGGATAGCTACATTTTTTGGCAAGCAATTTTCTCTCTTGTCTTCTCGTTTTAGAGAAGGTCACTGTGACTTTCGTCAGTAATTGGGCACTGGTTGCTCAGTTCTTAACTTGTTTCTTTTACCCTTATCTATCAGTATCACATCAGAATGTCTTCTCTCAGCTAACCAATTATCTAAAATTATCTATTTCTACATTTCCTTACTCTTTTTTTCTTCTCTGTTCAAACTTCTCATAGGAGTATAGTTACTTTAACATCTGCTTACTTTAGCATGGAGGTTTTTGTTTGATATCTACAATTTGAATACTTTCATCTCTCCATACTTTCATGTGTTATAGGGAAAAAGGGTCTTTATAGCTTTATAAGAGGATTTTAGCTTTAAGATTAAAGCATCTCCTCATCTTTCTTATCTGGGACTTGACGTTTTCTTCACTGACGTTGATGTTTTTATGTTATTTTATACGCTTGCATCTTGTTCTTTTTTTTTACTTGAGGGAGGATTGAAGCATTGAAAGAGTTAACATTTCACTGAGAACCTTCATATGGTCAACTTGACCCCAGTTGGGTTGGGTGTTACAGATGGTGGAACTGTGGCTGGTGGGGTGGTTAGGATCTAATTGACCAGGTTAGAACTTACTAGCAGCAGACCTGAGGGGGGGTGGGGGTGGTGTTGGTGGTGTAGTCTGTAGCTTCTCCTTCCCCCCGCCTGGTGGTTGTGGTGGTAGAATCTTGGCTGAGTCGGCTCGGGGCTGCTCTTGGGGGCTGGTGGACTCAGCACAGCTCTGGGTTAGTGGTAAGATGTTAGAAATTGTAGGTGTGGCCTGGCCTGGCCTTCCCTCCCCTGCCTGGCAGCTGATGGGGGCCCGGCAGGGGTCCCGGGGGAAGGGGCCTGGCTTTGTGGCAGGGGCTGCCTGGTCTGGCCTGGCCAACACAGGGGGCTGGGGCCTGTTATCTCTTTGTCGGCAGGAAGAGAAAGAGGAAGCTCTTGGGTGTCTTTTGTCTTTTAACATGTGTTTTTTCACAGAGGCGTGTACAATTTTCTAGTGGCTAAGAGCTTTGCATCACTTCCACAAATGTCTCTTATGCAAAACCAGGACAGTTGTCCAAGTTCTACTCCCCTATTGGTAACTTGTTTCCCCTATATGGTTATAGTTCTAGAATGTTCCACCCCCAAATGTGTATATATTGTTGCTTCCCCTTTGTTTTGGGTCTTTGGACCTTGCCCCATACTAAGTATGGCTTCTCCACGTTTGTTGTTTTTTCCCTTTATTAAAGTTCTTTTTCCGGCAACTCCATAGTTTCTGCTCCTTTTCATTTTCGCCACCCTCGCCCTGAAGTCAGGGGACCAAAGAGATTTGTCGAAGCCACCCTCACTGCTGCAGTCCTATAGAGTAACCTTCAGGTCCTAACCACACCCCTTTATGCCTACTGCAAAAATGAACCCCATCCTTGCCAGAACCAGGACAAAAGCAATACTCCTCCTTATGTAAGTAATTCCCCACAGACTTGTGAATAATCCAAGTGATTTGAATAAGTTTTATTAGGCAATTTACATATTTGAAGTTGTGTGTCTGGACATTTACTTGTTTTGGATTTGTTGAATTCAAACCTTTCTTTTGTAAAAACACAACTGAAGAAGCTCCTGAATATGCACAAATGTCATGAAGTACTAAAAGTAACTGAAAATGGGGGTGAATCTAGATAAGTATTTAGAAAGAGAAAAAAAAAAAGGCCAAGCATTCACAATTCCATCTGTAAAGCTGCTGTATTTTTTTTAAGGACTGTTGGTGTATTATCTTGTCTGACCTTCTGTTGTTCAGGTCTTCCTTTAAGAAATAAATCAAAAGAAAAGGATCACATTCTGAAGTGTTGGGGGAAAACACTGTACAGAAAAATATGGAAAGCTTTCTTAAACATCAGATAGTGAAGGAAATGCTGATTTACTCAATTTATATCTAGCTCTTAAATTTAATATCTATCTATGCAAAACTAAACACTTAAGCATCTGTAGCTTCTTAAATCCTTTTAAACAGTTGTAATTCTTGGCATAATTTAGTTCTTGCTCACACTTCTTGTTTTAATCCACTAAGAAGAAATATCTTTCCTTCAGTCCAAGAGTTCAGTAAAGAAATGGGTGTCTACCTGTAGCATAGAACACAAGGACCTTCATTTCTTTATACCATCAATTAATAGGTCAATGATTATAGATGCAGGATATCCTTGACATGGGAGTAATGAGCTTTGACTCTATGATTCAGAAGGCAGAATAAGTGCTTTATTAAGCTATACTATATTATATTACATACTATACTATCACTATACTAAGCTATACTATACTAAAGAAAGATCTGTGACCCTTTCCAGACAGTCAGGACACAGTTTTGACCTAATTGGTCAATCAGTCCAAACAACCATCACCAGAGTCCAATTAACAAACCTCTTCTTTGGTAAACAATCTCCATAAGACATTCCACACGTGCCAAACAACAGGAGCAGCAAGTAGAGATCTGAATTGTTTTCTCCTTTGTCTGAGCTTTCTCACTGCCTTGCCCAGGAAAAATCCTGGAGAGAGAGAATTATGTCTCTCTCTGTTCAAAAAGTATGTGAATACCACAAATGATAAAGTAAATGGGCAATACTCTTAGTCCAAAGGGAATGACGTGAGTAAATTTATTAATGTTGATTAATTTTAATTGATTAGTATTTTTCTTCTCTCAGGCTTTTGGCATGTGATCCTTAAAACACTACTTCTATTGCTCTTATGATTTTTGTTCAATATATATTGACAGTCAGTATCTCCAACATACATTTTGTACGCAACTGTAAGTTTGGATCAAATATTATTTTAGTTTGTTTTAAGTGTGAAAAAATGCAGAAAGATACCTGGATGACTTTTTAAAGCACTTTGTCATTTAATGTTCATTCAAAACTCAATGCTGTGGAAAAACCCTTTACAAAGGTTACACACCGATCTTAACCACAGATCTTATGTATGGTGCATTTTCTTTCAGGGACATAAGAAAATTAGCACTGAAGACACAGAATGAACATGTACCTTCATATAAACCTGATGCTTAACCTTTTTAATTGTTGAAAAAGTTAATTTCTATTTTAATTTTTTATTGTATTTTTTTTTTTTTTTTCTTATAGCTCTTCCTTCCTGGATTGAACCAGGTCTGGAAATGGAAATACAAAAACAATGGCAGAAACAATATTCTTAATCTTTTTTGACTTGGGGAAATGAAAAAGATTTTGAAAGCCTAGGAGAAAATCAGCTCCTTGGAAACATTACCAGCCATGCTTCCAGATAAGGAGATCGAAAAAAAAAATAAACATTTATACAAAATTATGAACCCGCTGAAGTTTAGCTGCCAGCCTTTCACTGGAAGATTACAGAATAATTTTTCCATTTCTTTGGCTTTTACAAATCAGTAGAAACTACGTGTTACCATATATGTATATGGTACACCACTTGATATACCACTAAACAGCAACACTGATGCCCAAAATCCTGTATGACAGAAAAAGCCGTACAGCTTAATTCAAAAAGTGATTCAAAATTTAAATCTCCTTCACAGGAATTTTCTAATCTCAAAAACTTCTCCAAATCCTGTTTTTGGAGCATTGTAAACATACTTGCATATGTGTGTAACTCAAACACATTGAATATTGTTATTGCATGCAAATCTGAGTTTGATTTTTGATTAATAAAGCTGAACTTCCTCTCTGATTTTAGTGATCAAACTTAGAAGAATGCAATTTTTTTCTTTGTTTACAATTTAAGAAAATTCTTTCAGTGACTCATTTGAGTTCTTTACTTTTTATCAAAAATGCTTGGATACTTTTATTTTTGAGCCACTTGAACATTGTTTTTAATTGTGCCATAGATAAAATAAATAGCTCTTTTTAAATTTGATTAACCACATAATTTTACTTTTTAATGAACAGGTTCCTCTGAATAGGGTACTGCCTGTAAACTAATCTATTATGTGCATCATCTACTAAGTGGATGTTTTGTCAGAATTTCTAGGCTTATCTGTCATAAATTCTTTTGAGAACTGAATTATAGTAGAATTACTGAGTTACAAAACTGAGTTACTGGAGCATTTTATTTGTAATTATTTGCAGTAATTATTTGCTCTTGCTAGTGGAAGGCCATTTAAAAAGATTTTGCCTTTATGTTACAGAACCACAGGGTATTTCTTCTCTGATACCTGTGAAATATTTTTCATTTTTCATTTTTTTAATATAAGATATCAGTTTCATTTTTTCACTAGCAGAGTCAAATTTACATGAACTTTTACCATGATGCTAGGTTAACAGCTAGACTTGATGATCTTGTAAGTCTTTATAAACCTCAACAATCCTATGATTTGATGACATAATTTTCATTGTTGGTTTATCGTGAATTGGTCAGCTGAAATAGTCTTTCCAGCTGTCTGTAACATTGTCTATACATACAATCAAGTATGCTAATTTCAGCTATTATAACTGATTTATAACTTACACTTGCTAATAATGCTGATGATATCTGTAGAAACAGTGTATTTCATGACCAATTGAGAGCTCAACACTTCTTTCAATGAGAAATTTAAAAGCCATGTGTGTTGCATTGCTTTGCAACTGAGTTCGTCATGTCCAGGGAGGGTGCAGCTGCCAGTGCCAGGCATGGGAACAAATGAGACAGGTCTTCATTTCGTAAAGCTTGAGAATCCATTTTTTATCCCCGGGGAGGAGGGGGCGGGACGAAGATGAAAGACCAGGCAAAGGTAGGGTTGTGGGGTTTCTATCAGGTATCGCAGGGGTGGAGTTAAAGTTTGGGTCAAGGGAGGAGTTATTAGCAACACCAGGAGGATACAATCAAATTCCTGCCTCTTAGGAACGGGGGCACTGCACACATGTTCATGGAAGAATATTAAACAGCTATGTCACATTGAAGATATGAGTGCACAGGTGCAGTACTCCAGCCCCATAGCAGCAGGCATGGTGGGCTGATGCTGAATGTTCCAAGGGAGTTGTACGCAAGTGCCCCATAGGATGTGTTTTTGTAGTTTTGTAGTTTGCCTCTCTGAGAATGCTACCAGTCTAGTGCAAAATCAAAGAGTGGGTTTAAATTACCTTTGTGATTGTTCTGTTAAAAGTATCTTTAAACTTACATTTATTGTACAAGGCAAAACAGAGTCATTGAGCTGATGCTGCCATTTTAGGCAAGAGGTGTGATGCGGTGCAGAGCAGTTTGCTGTGTCCTAAGACTAAGGATGCTTTAAACTAATGTCTGCCTTTTCACACTAAAAACACCTAGAAGCGTTCCTACGGTCAATTACAGATAAAAGGCAGTTCTCCAATTTCCCCTCCAGGCTTCTCAGTCAATATATATAAATGTCCAGCTAAGACTGCTGCCTTTGTGAATTAGTGAGAAGGTGGTTTCCATGTTGAACAGCATCAAATATCAGTGTCTCTTTGGCAGGCCAAACTAAATTTAAAAGCCTTGTTAACCAATCTGAAAGCTTGCATAATAGTCTTAAAATGCTAAGCAGGGCTTAGTGTTGACTATTTTATTTTAATATATTATGGAAGTAGCTTTTGTTTCTTCCTACTTGTTCTTACTTGGTATGGATCAAAGCTCTCAAACACTTTGTGCCTGAAAGGACAAAGGAATTTGCCATCACCTCCTCAAAAGTATCTGTCTTCAGTAAATTTAAACCATGTTCTAATACAGAACACAATTGATGGGAATACATTTGAAGATTTATTTTTTAAATCCTTTTTTAATCATCTATAATAAAAATAGATCCTGCAGTGGTAAAAAGTGCATTTTCAGATATCACATGTTACTAATATAGATATTGCTGTGTATGTTTACATACATTTTGTGCAAGTTCATAAATTTTGTAAATTTACTAAAGCCACTGAAATGGTGTTTAATGAAGGCTTTCTGCAGTGTTGTTCCAGACTGCAAAGATGGTGGTATATTTTGCATTATCTTTGCTGGGTTGTGGTTTAATGACACTTAAAAATTCCCAATTAAATCAATCATAGAATTCTCCAGTGAGTAGTACTTCTAAAAGTTTGGGCTTTTGCTTTTATTAATAATCTTGAACAAAAATAGGAGTATGCTGATGAAATGCACTTTTTTACAAAGCTGGAAGAAGACATTTACGTAAAATGTCACATATTTAGAGTATATCAGGAAAGTTTATGGTAGGGTGAAAATAATTAAAATAATTAATTGAAATGAGTATCTAACATGGAAAGACTTGACTGTATGGTATGTGTTACTGTTGTTACTGTGTTGGTTTTGCATGGCCTGACTTTTGGTAGCAGTTGGGGGCCACAGAGGTGGCTTCTGTGAGAAGCTGCTAGAAGTTTCCACCATGTCTAGCAGAGCCAATCCCTGATGGTTCTGAAGATGGACACGCCTCTGGCCAAGCCTGGGGCAATTAAAGGTGTTGGTAATGCCTCTGTGATAACATATTTTAGAAGAAATCAAAACGAAGTTGGGGTGCAGTTTTAATTCCAGACAGAGGAGAGGAGGAGGTGAGAACATGTGAGGGAAACAACATGGAGACACCAAAGTCTGTGAAGAAGGCAGGAGAGGAGGTACTCCAGGTGCTGGAGCTGAGATTCCTCTGCAGAACATGGTGATGACCATGATGAGGCAGGCTGTCCCTCTGTAGCCCATGGGAGTCCACAGAGATACATCCACAGTCCATGGGGGAGATGCCCACACCAGAGCGGCTAGATGCTTGGAGGAAGCTGTGATCCAGTGAGAGGGCCATTGGAGAGAGGTGACTCCTATTTCCAAGCTGGAGCAGCCCATCCATGGAGGACTGCACCCTGCGGAAGAGTGACCCACACCACAGCAGTTTTGGGAGGACTGTTTGCCTGTGGGAGGAATTCAGGTTGCAGCAGTTTTGGGAGGACTGCTGCTTGTGAGATTGGACCCATGTTGGAGAGGTTTGCAAAAAACTGTCTCCTGTGGGAGGAACCCCACAGTCTCAGAGGGGAATGACCTCTCTCCCTGTGCAGTGAAAGAAAACCTTGGATGACGAACGGACAAAACCCTCCACCCCGCTGTCTCCCTGTGCTGTCGGTGGGAAGGAGGGAGGGGTGGGGGAAGAAGAGGTGTTTTTAAGGGCTTAATTTACTGCTCATTATCCTTCTCTGATTTTGTTATTAATAAACTCTGTATCTCTAAGTTGAGCCTGTTTTGCCCTTGGAATGTTTTCTCCCTGTCCTTATCTCAACTCATGTACCCTTTGTTAAAGTTTTCTCTCCTCTGTCCAGCTGTAGCAGGGGAGGGTGAGTGAGCAGCTTTCATGAGAGCCTGACATTTTGCCAATGTCAAACCACAATGGTTACCTACCATGAAAAAGGCAGAAAGTCCTTAATTGTATTGCATGAGGTATTTCCAGTAAGGATATGCCATTTTGGATGCCATTTTAAAACAAACTGATCAAGTCTCATTTGAATAGTGTGTACCATGTCAAATTGAGATTGAGGCTCTTGAAGAGAGAGATAAATGGGAGAATAGAAACTTTGCTTCACAAGAGAAAAATAAATTTTGGTTTTCTATAAATATGTAATCTCTTTAAATATTAAAAATAGGAGAAACATTTCTATCAGCTAAAATCTGAGCTTTTCAAACATTTGAACAAATAGATACAGTAAGGACAATTTTTTTTTTTTTGTCACTGTAGATACAAATATCTAAGGCTTGTTAAACCTGTCTGTGTTTAAAATGGGACTCAGTTCAGTGTTACATATGACCTGAACTGAATGTTAGGGATGTGAACCTAAAGACTCGGGATTTCCTTATAATTCCTGTGTTTGTTCAGGTTGTCAACTTCCCTTTGAAGGGAAGGAATCAGTTTGTGAAGTTCAAATTACTTAAATTTCTCACTGTAAACTTCAAAATTTATTCATTAAATTCTGAAAATATTTGGAATGAAATATCAGTATGAAAAATTCATTGCATACTTATCTTTATTTTAGACCATTTACAGGGTGGAGCCTGGGAAGCAAGCTCCCTCCCCTTTAGTTTAAATAATTTTAACCAATTTAACCTTTTCACCAATAAGGAGAGATGAATGCAAGAAGATGTAAGTGAAAAAATAACTGCTTACTAAAAAAGCAAAACAGCAACAACCAAGATAAAAGTAGTAAGCACTAGATATTAATGTGCTTAATCCCTTGGACTCCCTGAGACCAAAACAATATGGTGGATTGTCCTTTAAAAGACAGGGGTCTGCCAAGGAAGGCAGGAACCTTCTTGGAATGGAGAAGATGACTGTCTCCCTCCAAATTATTATAACTCTGAAATTACAGGGCTTTCAGGCAAAGATAGGGGGAAAGGAATAACAACGGCTCTTTGCTACAATACACACACACATATAACAACAGAAACAACAACAGCAACAACACAAAAAAAGAAGAAAACTTGATAACAGCCTTTTCCTGCCCTTTGTTGTAGTTATGACCACAACTGGCGGGGAATGCCGATGGCTTGTGTTGAGGCAGAGAGGCTGTACTGACTAACCTGTGGCTTCAGGGGATGCTCTGATACAAGCCCTGAGCCTCCCAAGGGCTTTATGGTGGCCCTGGGAAAAGAGAGAAGGTAGAGGGTCTGAAGGCTGTTCAGTTTCCCTCTGTTTTCAGGTGTCTGGTGCAGTATCCTAGTAATGGTGGCTCTAGTGAGATTCTAGTCTACCAGCAGGTGGGAGATGGTCTCTCCAGAGAGAGAGAGAGAAAGAGGAGGTGGAGGCCCAGTCTTTTCCCTTGGAAATACCCATGCAGATTGTGCAGGTCTCTCCTGATGAGGGTGGGTGCTGCAGAGTGAGTCCCAGTCCACTGGCAGTTCCCTGTAAGCAGTGGCCTCACCAATAGGCAGTCAAGAGAAAACTTCACAGCAGCGCCAGACCCCCTGGGTTGGAAAAGTCCAGCACCAACCACCACAACTGTCTCCCCTGCAAGCCAGTAAAAGACTGCTCCACCCCCAGCTAAGATCAACATTTGTTTGCCATTTCCATGACAACAAATGTTAAGAAAAATCCTTTAAGAAACCTAACCCCAAACACAGACAAATCCCTCACCCAATATGGCTACCTCTTTAGTCAACTGCGTGGCCCATGGGGCAAAGACAAGATGGAGGAGAAGCCTTGTTCAGCTTAACCTTCCCCCTGTGGTGTTAGTTCCTCTGCTTCGTTTTGGCTAGCTGGATCCAGTTGATGTTGGTGCTGTAGTCCTGACCTGCTCCTGTGTTCCGGAGTAAAAAAATGGACTCACTGGGCATTGAAACCCATAACCCCGGGCCCAACACCTCCAGCTTAGTGGTACAGCTGCATATTGTGAAACTCTCTCTGAAACAGTTTTGGATCATGAAATTTGCAGTTTCTTGGAGATCTGTGCCAGGCAACTTCCCACAGACCTGAGAGACAAACAAAGGAAGGCTTCTGCCTCATGCTGCCTTGGCTGAGAGAACCTGCCCCAGCTAACTCTCTTGGTAGCCCAGTGAGAATGGAAGAGGGCTCTGTGTGCCTGTTCCCTGTCTCTTAAAGAGAACCTGAGAATCCCCTGGTCCCTGCAAGCTTGGGATGAAAACTCCAATTCCTATTTTGGTTTCCAAGTTTTGAAGGAACAGTAACACAAACTGCATGGATTGATGTAGACAAAAAAAAAGAAATAAAATACACATTTTTTGGGTCGCCCAGGAAAATACTTTTCTATTTTTCCCGTAATTTATAAAAGTCATTCCATCTTCTGAACTATGGAGGCTACTAAAAATCTGCTTCAAAGGAATCTGCTAATGTCAATGCAAAGTTGATTTTAATGATATCAAATTTTAGCTTTCAGAATGCTGCAGGATAAATACAATAAATAAAAGAATTTATGAATGTATTAAATGTACCTTATAGGGGGAAAAACTCCAAAGGCAAACACTCCTTCCATATAAGCTTGGCTCTTAATGCTACACATTCTTCATACTGCAGTAATTACCATTAAAAATGTGATATCACTCTCATTAGTGAGCATAAGGCACATACTGTAGTTTTAGGTTCATGTTTCCAAGCTCACAAAATCTTTTCAGGGTTCTTCATCTTTTCAAGACAGTTAATTTGATAACAAAAGCACAGAAAAAAATTAAGGGGGAGTCAGGTGAGAAGAATTACCACATAGCAAAGGAAATGTATGAAGTTATACTCATGATTCTTTGCCCATTGCTGTTTTCCTCCATGTCAAAGAAGGAGCTCACCTGTATTCATCAAATGTACCATCACAGACAATATTTATAAATACTACTGTTGTTAAACATATTCTGTGGTAAAAGTAAATGCTGCTACATTATGTAGCATCTATTAAGATTAAGAGTATTAAGATTTGTCCATCAAGTTTTTTGTCAAATTTGTGTTACACTGAACATTTGTCCTAAATGTCAATATGCATTTAATAATATTTACATAAAACTCTGTGTTGAGGACAAGTTTGAGAGATATCCCTGGGAATCCTGCATTAATCCAACATAGCAGTATTTTTTCATGCCCTCCACAATCATGCAGAATACTGCTGTTGCTTTAAAACTGAAGGCTGGAGAAAAGTGTCACTGGTGTTGGAGGAATGTGACAAAACACACCAAGGTTCATGCACAACAGCCAACTTTTATTGAGTGATCTTTTCCTTACATGGATTTGAAGGTCTGTGCATTTAATCCCCATCGGCTGAATCCGTTGCCACCTGGCCAACCAGCCAGTAGCTGCTCGTGTCTCCAAAGGACTAGCCCTGCTATCCAGCAGTCTGCACTGGTCAAGTTACATAATCAAGGCACTTACATAATTAGTGATGTTTCAGTTATAAGATTGGGATTATAAATAATTTGAGGTCTTCAGGCCAGCTGTTAGCTACCATAGAAAGGGACGTACAGATTTCACAAAACAAGAGTATATAAGTGTAGATATATTTTGAGCTCAATCCAGCAGGATTTATGGAGTAACAATTGGAAGAGTCTTCCTGAGAAGAATTAATTAGATACAGGTGGGGCATGTTTAAGCTCAAAATTCAAAGTATGCACTACCCTTCCATTTGGTGACAAAGGTAAGCTATATCTTCTACAGCAGACTGGAAGTATCAGCAACAAAATATATTTCATTTTGTCTTGTTTTTGGTTTGAAGCTATGTATCTTTGCCATATGCCTTTCAGTAGTAAATAAAGTCTTTTTGGTTTTCTTTTGTGATAATGTGGTCTCTCTTCAGAGCTTTTCAGTGCCTCCCCTCAAATGACATTTTAAAAATTGAGATGATTAGCTGAGACCATGTGGATTAACTTTTCTGCCTAGTTCTTCTCGGTATTGCCAGCCATCATTGTCCCAAATATATGGGCCAAATAAATTCACTCAAGTTTTGCATCTGCAAAAGGCAAGGAATCTCCTATTTCTTTTTTGGAATTAAGCTGCATGTCCAGTCTTCAAAAGAGGACTCAACATGGTCATACTAGGTCATAACCAAGAATTTAGGAGAGTGATAGTTACATATTTATAAAATTATATATAAAAAGAAATAACCTACAAAAACTAACCTGAAAGAATTTTCTTGATTTTGTACCTCCGAATGGACAGACTCCAGAGCATTTAATCTTTTGTGAGACTCAAGAGATTGGATAATATATATACTCAAAATTTTGTTAATTTTCAATCGTCATAAAACTGCAAGAAAAGTATATTTGATTAAAATATTATTTTTATAAATGCATTCTCCTCACAATCATTTTAGCAGAAATTTTTCAGCTTTGGGTGAAAATAAGTGGAAAATATTTCCACGAAGTTATATTGATAATTTGTGTGACATTATTTTATTAAATGTTATTATTTAATTAAAACTAAAATCCAGTAATTTTTTTAAAAATAAGATAAATAAGATAATAATTTTTAATTTTTAAATAACTAGTTTTCAGTAGTAACACTTATTCTAAATCATCTAGACAATTTTTATGGTTGTGAGAACAATTTTCCCCTATTTTTAAATACAGTTTTTCCTTTTTGCTCTTTTATACAGTGCAAATCTACTTCTCAGAGAGAGTGAGAGATCCGCAACTGCTTCTAGTCTCAGGTATCTCTGTCCCTCCCAGAAAAACTCCCAAAAACCAGAGGACTTCCTCCTCCCACAGTCTCAAGCACCCAGCCATCAGTGCTTCTTAGCAACTCAATGGGAAAAAAAATCCACAAATAACAAGGAAAGAAAAGGAAAGAAAATGCAACCCCCAACAGTACTGCCTTACTGTGTAACTCTGAACTTCATATGAAGTATTAGTAGGTTTTCTTCACAGCTTAGTTAGACAAAACAATCCTTTTCCAGCCTGAGAACCAAGGACATCATTGCAGCTTCGGGCCCAAAAAAGTATAAACAACAGTGAATTGGAAAGAGCAAACTGTGAGGATGGGACTTCATGACCTGAAGCTGTAATTGGATGACTGACCCCAATATGTAAATGGACCAAAAATTATAAAAGTGTGAAAACTCTTGTCCATCTTGGGTACATCTTGGGTGTAGCCATGGCCGAGCTCTTGTGCTGCCCAGGGTGTATCCTTTGAAGGCCTTTTAATAAATACCTATTTTATTCCTTCAACTATGTCTAGCCTCTGTTCCAGGTAGCCCCTCATTACCCAAACCATTCAGCACATCGTCTTTCTACTGCCTGACTGGGTCTTTATAGAACAGCCCCAGAGATAAGTGTGTGGGCAACATATCATGGCTGTATTTGAGAAGCAACTCAATGAAGGTATGATAGCATAGCAGTTGTTCTGGATTATGAGTAGATCCCCCATCATAATATCCATCTGGCTGTTCCATCCAGGGTCAGCAGGTAATTAATGAGACCCACACCCTCACCTCACCAAATCTGAAGCTGGACCTTTCAGTCTTTACAGTCTTGCATAGTATTGTTCCTATTTATGTATTCCTCACCATTCCCAGCTTCTTCACCATTCCCAGAAGTGCAGACAGTACTATAGTGGAAAGTGGAGGCATCTCAACAAATAGGGTTTTCTCAATGCTGGTCTGTGTTGGAGATGCTCCAAACAAATCCAGCTTGTATTTGGTACATTCTTCTGAGAGGCCATGAACCAAAACCATCCTTTAAAAAATGTATTTCTGTTTCTTTTCTAGAAGTAGAAAGTGATCTCCTGCTCTGGTTTCCTGTCTCTTTTGTGCTGTATGACTTGATGTGTTTTTATTTTTCTTCTTGTCCTGGTCAGACTGCTTTGTGGTGCCCAACCTTGCTTTTTCTTTTATAGGGTTGGAGTAGACGTTTCCTCTGGGGACATGAAACAGTTCTCTTTCTTTTAAGGTTTTTTCTTTGAATATAAGCAATACCTAACTCTCCTGATTTCAAGGTATTTCCAAGGCTGACAACTTTGGAAACATGTCCAAACATTTTTTTTTGCAATATCTTGAGTGTTGCTTCTAATGCATGGCTTAGTGATTTCTGAGAACCTTTTTAAAAGCAGGACAGCCTTTCTAAACAGGATTTCAAACCTACTTCTGACATCTGTGCCATGCATCATAGGAACACTTTGAACCAGGGAGCTCACTGGTGGCCTGAGTTCTGTAATAATTCACATACAATGAGTCACAACGTCGTATAAAAACATTTCCACCTTTTAAAAGCAGTGTTTAGTCAAGAAAGCAATGCAGAAGAACAGCTTTACTAAACTCCCTGTAGAGCTCAGAAAGAAAAAGAAATTGTACAATCTCTGGAAGCAAGGTCAGGCTTTGCAAGAAGATTATAGAGTTGTGGATTTTGCATGCAGGAAGAAGACATCTAAGATCAAAGTTCAGTTATAGTTGAAAATGGCTAGTAGCATCAGAGAGCAATAAAGTGTTTTTTTAAGAGTGCTATCAGCAAGAGATCTAGGAAAAATACTGGGCCAATACTCATTGAAGATGGTCACCTGAGTAATAAGGATGAAGAAGAAGCAGAGGAATTCAATGCTTTTCTTGCTTCAGTCTAAAAATACTGGGAGACCTTTGGCTTCCCAGTCCCCTGAGCTGGAGAACCCTTGTAAGACCGCATCTCAGATGGACTGTTTGGAGTCCACTCCGGCTAGCTAAAGACCCTAGCCCACACGATCTTACATAGATGAAAACAAAAGATTGGAAGCACTCTTCTCCACATGGGAATGGATGTCCTCTGTTTATTGTCTGGAGAACCACCAGATGGGAAGACCTGCATGGATAAGAGGGGATTCCCTCATGGCAGGGGACTTTTATACCTGGGGGAGTGGGGGGCGGAGGAAGAGGTCCACAGCCAATGGGATACCAGTGAGGAGTGGCAAGGGGAGGGACTAACCCAGGAAGAGACTGCCGGAGGGTACTGGGGTGGGTGAGGGAAAGACCATGTGATGGGGGAAGAACAAACCTTGTAATATAACATCAACGATTCAGTGCAATATAAGGACCACTCAGTGCAAAAACTCTAATGACCCAGTGCAAAACAACAACTAAATAAACTATTTAGTGCAATACAACACCTCTCCCTTTTCTGTTAAAAAAAAAAATCAAAGGAAAAAGTGTCGGACTATTTCTTCTACAGATTATGAATTCATCCACCACTCATGATTTGCAGGCCTGTCAGTTTGCTTTGGGTCCACAAACTCTGTGTGGTTGACTTCTGAGGTAGTGGAGACTAAACCATTGATAGCTTTTAAATTATGAGACGTAGAATTCTGAATGCTAATGTGACTAGAAAAAGAACAACAAAACCCAACAAAATTGTCCTAATTATGGAAGTCCACCACGCTGAGAGTCCCCAGTCCTTGAACAGTCCACTGAACCAGTCCTCGGATTCCTTCTTGACTTGTCCAATCACTTCTCGGAGAGCTGCGTGGATGTTGGGTGCTTTTGATGCTAGGTTCATGCAGCACAGTCCTTCAAATTCCTGGCACTCCTGTCCATGCAGCAGCAGGAGGAAATCTATGGCTGCACGATTTTGGAGTGTGGCCTGCCTGGTAATCTCGTTCTCTAGGAGGGAGCTGATGGCTGTGGATGTCAAGTTTGCCTGTTTGACTACCCAGCACTCTAGGTGGCCCAAGTCACCTAGAGCTTTAGCTGCTGCAACCCATAGATAGAACAGGGATACAGCAACTCTTTTTGACATGGCCCAGTGGAAAATTTCTGCATCATAATTTGGGTCCAAATTGTCAACACTTCTCTTATGAATTTTGCTGACTGAATTGTTCTTTTGAGTCCATTCGCCAGTCATGGTTTGGTTGGGTGTCGACAGGGAAAACTGCCCTATGGTACATGGCCCTCCTAAAAGCCGAGAAGGGATTCCTGCCCACGCCCGATCCCCACAAATTAAAAACATGCCTTTAGGGAGGTTTTTGGGATGTGAATGATACGGATTGTCTGCAGTGACATGGCTTAAAACCTTACACCACCTTCTGTTAGTGAATTCCTCTCAATACTGTATAATGTTGTTAAAAGGTTTGGTGTTGGAGAGTGGGATAAAAATGAAGTGTACGCAGTATGGTGCAGGAGAGGAACCCAACAGCTGTAACTCTTGGGGCTCCTGAGCAGCTCTGGGTAACTTTGGCAGCCACTCTTCTATGGGGCTCCTAATCATTACAGCCCACTGCTGGCGGATATAGTGTGGTTCTGTGTGATGCAATTTGGGACTTGGGTCAGGAATAGGTGTGTCAAACTTGTCTGTAAACTCTCCAGCTTGCAGCGGAATCCCTACCAGGCAGGTAGATGTAGGGTCTTTTGCTGCTGCATTGGACAGGCATATATTTTCCTGTTGGAACGTCTCTGCCAGGATCACCCAGATGTTTTGGTGTGGCTGAGGGACGATCCACCCAGCTGTCAGACTGCTCAGCACAAACAGGATGACAACTCGGACAGGGCTTATTGTGAGGTTAGTTGGGAGGTAGATTTTCTTCTCTACAAAGGAAAACAAGCACTTTTTAAAACACATTAAACAGACCCTGAGTATGGGAACAGGGACTTTCCATTTGTAGACACTGAAATTGTAAGGGACTAGCTGTATCAGCTGAATGTTTGTATATCCATGGTGCCTGATGAAATTCATCTCAGACTGCTAAAGGAGCTAGTGGATGTTATGGCAGAATCCTTCTCAATCATCTAGCAAAGGTCTTCAGAATCTGGGGAGGTCCTCACTTACAGGAACTGGTCAGTGTATCCCAGTTTATGAGACTTTGAAGGAAGACCCAGGAAACTACAGATGTGTTAGTTCAACCTTAGAACATGGGAATATTTTGGAGAAAATAATGCTGCTTGCTGTTGAAAGACATTTAAAGAATGATTATCAGATATACACAACATGGGTTCACAAAGGGAAAGTCCTATTGGCTGTCCTTTAATGATGTCACGTCCCTAGTGGATGAAGGGAAGGTGGTGGATGTATTTTTTCTGGATTTTAGAAAGGTTTTTGATATTGTCCTTCCCAGCATCCTTCAGGACATGCTGTCCAATCATGGAATGAGTGGGTTCATGGTGTACTGGTTGAAGAACTGGCCGAAGGACAGATCTCAAAATCTTGCAGTGAAAGGGCTACATCTGGCTGGTGGGTGGTCACCAGTGGTGTTCCTTGGGGCTCCATTCTATGGCCAGTTTTGTTCAATTTATTTCTCAGCAATCTGGATGTAGGAATTGAATGCATTATTACCAAGTTTGATGATGATTACAAACTGGAATGTGCTGCTGACTCTTTTGTGGGACAAGATGCCTTGCAGAGGGATCTGGATAGCTTGGAGCATTGGGCAAGGATTAATGGGCTTAAATTTAAAAAGCCCAAATGCTGGGTTCTGTACCTGGGATGGAATAACACTTGACACAAGTATAAATAAGAAAGAGTGGCTATCCTGAAATGAGAACAGGAAGTGGGATGATGTGAACTGAGTTACTGTTTTTTTTTTTCCATACAGAAAACTTGAAAGGTAGTAGACAGACATTAAATACCCTCAGCCTCATCAGGCTCCATTTAACACAAGCTCCATCTAACACTCTTTTTATGGCAGAGTGAGTAAATTGCAGGGAAAATCTGTCCTTGCTGCTGGGTAATTTTTGCATTCATCAACCCTTTTTTTTTTTTGTTTTGTTTTCTTTTTGCTTTTCCTTGTTCTTTTCCCTTCCCCCCTTCCCTCCTTTCCCTCTCATTTTTCTTTCCCTTTCTTCTTTTTCCCCTTTTGCACTCCCTTTCCACCTTTTCTCCTCCTTTCCACCTCTTTCCTGCCTATTGTTTTTCATTCTGCCTTATTTTAAGGTGTAGGACTGCAAATTATTATGGGTAATATTCCCAAGACAGCCATGTTTGCAACTGGTGGGACTTAAAATAAATGACTACCACCTTTATTGCTGCAGAATGAAACCAAAAAGTAAAATTTCCCTTCTTTTTAATGAGGCTTTTTATATTATGAGAATGCCATATTGGGCTCTCAATTCACATTCAGTTATCTGAAAACACTTGTCCAATTTGACAAGAGCAACAACAACAACAACAGATTAATGCTAGAGCAGTTTCCACTGAAATTTGGAGACCAGTGGATACATTTAAAATTTGGATTTTTAAGGAAGGCACAAAAGAATATTTTTAAGCCTAATTGGTTATAAAAAGCCATTGACATTATAGGTGTTATACATAAAAAATCACTTAGTGGGGAATATCCAATGCAAACACCTTTCTTCCCTTATAAAAATTACAGAGATTATTTTTAAGTTTATATCTGTGTGTATTAGTTTTGCATGGCCTGGTTTTTGGAAGGGGGGTGCCACAGAGGTGGCTTCTGTGAGAAGTTGCTAGAAGCTTCCACCATGTCCAGCAGAGCCAATCCATGATGATTCAGAAGATTGACATGGCCAGGGCTGGTCCTCTTAGAAATGGTGGAAACACTTCTCTAATAACATATTTAAGAAGAAATAAAAACAAAGGTTGTGTTTTAATTCCAGCCAGAGATGAGCAGGGTGAGAATATGTGAGCTGAACAACTCTGCAGACACCAAGGTTAGTGAAGAAGGCAGGGGAGTAGGTGCTCCAGGTGCCAGAGCTGATTCCCCTGCTGCCTGCGGTGCAGACCATGGAGAAGCAGCTGTGCCACTGCAGTCCATGGAAGTCCATAGGGAAGCAGAGATTCACCCACAGTCCATAGAGAGGAGCCCATGCCCGAGCAAGCGGATGCCTGCGAGGAGGCTGTGTCCCCGTGGGAGACCCATGGAGGGAGGTCCCTGCTCCCAGGCTGGAGCAGCCTGTCCTTGAAGCAACAGACCCTGTGAAAGAATGACCCACACTGCAGCAGTTATGGGACGACTGTTCCCTGTGGGATTGAACTCACATTGCAGCAGTTCAGAGGGAGCTGCTGCTTCTGTGATGGACTCACATCACAGAAGTTAATGGAGAACTCTCTCCTGTGGGAGGGATCCCACAGTGCAGCAGGGGAAGGACTCCTCTCCCTGAGCAGCAGCAGAAGTCACAGGTGATAAACCCCATTCCCTGTCTCCTTGTGCCACTGGGGTAGGAAGCTGAGAAGGAGGGAGGGGTGTACGGACAAGGTGGTGTTTTTAAGGGCTTATTTTACTTCTCATTATCCTGCTCTGATTTTGCTGGCAATAAATTCACTTTATATCTCTAAGTTGAGCCCACTCTGTCCTTGATGGTAACTAAGTAGTGAGTGATCTCTCTGGTCCTTAACTCATGAATCCTTTGTTAAATTTTCTCTCTTCTGTCCAGCAGCAGCAGAGGAGTGAGTGAGCAGCTTTTGTGGATGCCTGGCACTGGGTCTTGGTGTCAACCCATTACACTGTGATATAATTTTAATTTGAGCTAGTGTTCAGGAGCTTTTACAGAATATATGCACAGAATTTTCTAAAACCTCAGAACTGTTGAGTCTGCAGTCCCAAACCAGAACAGATCTATATGCATATAAATTAGATCCTCAGCTTGTTACTTTGTGTAGGAGTTAAATATTAAATAGAGATGTTACAAAATGAGTAGTGTTGTTTTTACTATATTCTGATTGCTCTATCTGAATGGAAAGGAAACTCCATTGTAATATTAGTTCCAATGCTTCTTATATTTTGTTTATTTTTCATTCTATGGATTGACTGTTCATGTTTTACATACAATTATGTATGATTTTTCAACAGAATGGAAAGTAAGTAATCATCCTCAGATATGAGACTGACATTTTATAAGGTGCTTTAAGCCATCTCGGAGCTGCTCTTTGAAAAACTTGGATGTTGCTTTCCATTGACAAGTTCCATTTCACATTTTTTATTAAAAAACCCATTCATTACTTGAATCTACGTAAGATTAACTGGTAATTCTAAAAAGAACTTCTGTCAGTCCTGCGAGGAGCTTTTATAGTAATTTTTTATATCATCATGGACTTTGGCAGCACAGTTGGGATTTTAGTTGTTCACGGGAAACTTTTCAGTTAAAACATACCAGGCATTTTGCAAAGCAGTTTCCAATACTGAGTATTTGGACAAAGCAACCTGGTTTCAAAAATTTACCCTTTAGGTGAAATGTCTTGATCTTCCTACTTTTTCAATATACTGAACAGTGACCTTATTTTCAGAAAGATAGTTCATGTAGAACGCATCTCTTAACAAACAGTGTTAAAAAAATGACGTCCCTTCTCTCCTGTGAGTTTTCCTTAAAAAACAGGTGGAGTGCTTCCTCTATTGCTTTTTTTCATTATACCAGTTAGCTGGTATATATTTGATGTGGTGATCATTTGAAATGGCATACATTAAATGTATTGCTCTCTCACGTTAGTGCAGATGTGGATGCCTGCTCTAGGGCCATTGCCCAGTTTGTGTTGTCCACTGTTAAGGTATGTTGACACAAATATAGCCCTCCTTTCTTAGCCTAATCCACGTTCCCATTTTTTTTAGCACTTTATTCTGGATTTTGAAATTTTAATTTTTTAAGGAGATCTCCTGTATTCTCATAAAAGCAATTCTAACAACCTCAGCTTTTTAACTTCTGCATTATTAAAAAAAAATCTTTTTAATAGAGAGAGGTTTTCTAACAAAGTTTATAGAAAAATTGTAGGGAAGTGGTTGTCACCTATTTATTAATTACATTATTTATTTATTTATTTATATTATTATCATGTTAACAGAATCATCATCATGTTAATACAATTATCATAATATTAATACAATACTATTAATATGAATACAATAATACTGTTCTGCTTTGATGAAGAAAGCTTGATATTGACATAAAAGATTGGGCCCACATTATACCCTCAATTTCCTTTTTTTTTTAGATGTTCTATAGTGTGCAGTTTAGTTTTGCATGTCTTTTCTGATTTTGTGGAGCTGGCACTGGACTAAATGAGCAGAAGCTGGCTAAGAAAGTTTTTCTGTGCCAGTCTTCCATTAGAAAGTTTCTCAAACACTGTTGTTTCTGTTTAAAATCACAAATAGGATTATTTTTTCTTTCACTTAAAAACTAATAAGAAAGGTAGTTTTACTGCTTATGAGAATATGTGTAATTCCATTCTAACTGACCCCTGGTTTTACAAAACGTATTTCATCTAAATGGCCTTTGTTTACAGATCTTGTTTCTCCTTTCAAATTTCTTGTATGTTTGAGTGTTGTTTACTGCATAAGCCCATTTTAAAATCACATATTCTTTAATATATTTGTGTACTTGTTAAATGAAGCACTATACAGAATGTGGTTTCTTTGATTTAATTGAAGGTCTTTGTGATGATTTATATGGTGGATCTTATTGTGGTCTACTGTATAAAAGTAAATGTCACTGTCTAAGCAGAAATAAGAGGTAAAATAATGTATTTGCAAGTTTTAAAATTAACCAGATAGGTGATGCATGCATACACATTTCAAATGTTACTGCAGTGGGGCTCACAAATTTGGTCTCCCCTGCCTCCTTTTCATATTGTTGCAAGCAGGGTGTTGTGTCAAAGCTGTGTCCAGCTCATAGTAAATTTTCATGCTGAATTTGACCACTATTTAATTACAGGTTTGAGAATTATTCTTGGGGTCTGCAATTAAAAAAAAAATCTGATTATGAATGAATGCTTGAGAATGAATGCAGTACAATTTAAAATTAATGTCTGGTGGACTTATAGCAATGAGACATGACTTGATGCTCTGCTGATGGATGTAGATAATTCTCTACAGAAAGAAAGCAACCACAGTTTATACACTACTGTAGTAGTCAGTAATAAACTGAGATGTTAATAAAAGATTAAATCAAGGAATTAATAACAAACAATAGTGTGGAGAGCTTTGTGGACAGTTGGCTAGCTGAGAAAGGTCACGTAGACATGATACCGCTGGCTAAGCTAGAAGGAGACAAGTCTAGGAGGCAGCAGTCAGTGTCCAATAATGGACAAGGACATTGTGCCCTTGGTGCAACAAGATAGGGAAGAGGATCTTTTGCCAAAAATATGAAGATAGTTTCAGCAGAATAACCACAAGAATGCGGAAGTAGTAACAGAATAACTATAAGAATGAAGAAGAAGGCATAGTTGGTCGATAAGTAACTAACCAATAATGAGCTCTTCTTTGCAATATGTATGAGCTTCATTAACACCAATATAAATATGTGTGACTATCAATAAAGTCTGAGACTTGCTGATCACTCATATTGTGTGCCGCATTTCTCCCGCCGATCCAACACAATAGCTTATATAAATTATTGTAAGGGAAAAGTAAAGGCAAATTGCTCCAAAAATTGCAAAAATTCCAAAACCTAATTTCAATACATCCTAAGTAATATTTATAAATTAGCTTTCAGCAAAGCCATATTAAATAGAAAACTGTAAAAGACATATCTTCCCCAATTTACGCATACAAGGGTGAATTTATATTTTTCCTCTAGGAAAAACGGCATGAAGAATCAAGTTTCCTAGTTGGACCTGATTTCTGCTCCTGCAAGCACTTATGTGCTTAAGGAGTGATACAAGAGGAACTAAATAATTTCTTTTAATATTTACATTGAAGAATGTACTTGGAATTGGGTGAATAACTGTTGACATTTGTGCTATACATGTAAGTAACAACATGCTGTGACTTGAACACCACTTTTTCCTAACAATAACCAAGCTTTTAAAGAATGAGAAAATGTGAAGAACTGGTATTTTGGAGTTCTACATATGGGGGCATGAGAGCTTAAGGAAAACCAAGAGTCTTCACTTGGGAGACATGAACTGTTCAGTTTAAAGTGCAAAGCAGCAATAGAAATTTTGTGCTAACTTTTTTTGCCTTAACCTCTTGGAGTTCAGCTGTCTCAGAACAGAAAACAAGTCGTCAGAAGCTGAATTATTTAGAAGTAGGCCTCCATATTATTGAACACAATATGTCAAACTGTCATTTCAGAAGAGGAGGTTATTTTGCACAATGGATTTTAATTTAAAAAAAAATATATCTCAGTGAAAAAGACCCATACATGGCTCTGCATATTTTCAGTGTGTTATAGGCTGTTTTTATCTAAACCAGGTCTTGCTTGTCTATGTCTGGATAATCATCATATCACTTACTTGACCATTTCTTTCAGAATTCTGGCATTAATTTATTGGAAAATATGTAGCATACCATATGCAGATCTAACTTAGAATTGTCTACTAACTCAGAAGAGTCTTTTCTAGTTGTATGTAGTCTGTGAAGCTGCCAGCTAGAAAAAGAATTTCCTATACTTTCAAGTAAGTTAATGGCAAGAGACAGTGTAAAAATTACATCAGCCCCTTACAAGATGAGGATGGTCACCTCACAAACAGGCGTATGGACAAGACATGGGTGTTTAATGAATTCTTTGGCTCTCTTTTCAACATGGATGATGGACCAAGGGAGTTTCAGTGCCCTGAGATGGTAGACCATGACTGTGTGAATGATTAACCACCATTTGCCCCTGAAATTGTGTGGAATCTGCTTCTTCAGCTGGATTCCTACAAATCTATGGTGCCTGATGGGATTCATCCAAGAATAATCCTCAAAGAGCTAGCTGATGTCATTGCAAAATCTTTCTTGATTTTTGAGCGATCTTGGGAATCTGGACAGATCCCAGCTGACTGGAAGTCGGTGAACCTTGTCCCAATTTTCAAGAAAGGCAAGAAGGAGGACCCCAGAAACTACAGGCCTGTTAGTCTCACTCCAGTACCTGGTTATGTGCCTGACTTATGGAGAAGATTACTCTTGGAGGCATTGGAAAACACCTGAAAGACAATGCAGTCATCACTAACAGCCAGCAAAGCTTCTTGAGAGGAAAGTCCTGCTTGCCAAGCCTGGTTTCCTTTTATGACAAGGTAACCCACCTAACTGATCAATGCATGCCAGGTGATGTAATTATTTTGTATTCAGAAAATCTTTCCATACTGTCTCTCACATATCCTCCAGGAAAAAATGTCCAGCGTACAGCTGGTTAAACACATCATGGGATGGGTAAGCAACTGGCTCACAGACTGCTGACATCTGGTCCAGACTGGTGACCTGTTAATAGTGGAGTTCTTTGGGGCTCCATTCTTGGCCCTGTGCTCTTCAGAATCTTCATTAATGACCCGGTTGCAGTACTGGAAGGTATATTAAGCAAGTTTGCAGACAATACTAAATTGGGAGGAAATGTTGACTCCCTTGAAGGCAGGGAGACCCTGCCGAGAGACCTCAACAAATTAGAGGACTGGTGAATTATCCTCTGTGCTCCCCTGGCATCTCCCAAATGATTTGAAAACCCCAGCCCTACAGGCTATTTCTGAAAAAAAAAAAAGATCTGAAGAAAATAAGGCTATTTTAAGCCTTAAGTGTTAATAAGGCTATCTCTGGGAGGGATGGACTCCTTAAGTAGCTTGCTAACTTCTGCAATTTAAGAAGTCAAACAGAAATACTAATATGACAGTAGGGAGAAGCAGCTCTTGATGGAACCTATAGGAGCAACATACCCAGTGTTACCTAGGCTCCAAAATGGACAATTGGAAAGAATCATAGACTCAGCTTTTTGTCAGAAGGAATATTCTTCTGACAGATACACTTCTTAACTAGACTGTTCAAGTCATAAATATTAATAATTTTACCATGATAGAAGAGAGATATAGAAATAACATGGACATGGAAATATGGAAAGGCAGAGAAAAATAAAAAATAAAAACACAAAAAGGAAATGTGTAAAGGAATAAAATATACAAAGAAAGCCTAAAAGAGTTAAGAAAATAAATGCAAAACAGGACTAGGTCCTCTGGGTTACATACAGTCAAGGAATTGAATTGTTTTAGGCTTAAAGAGGTCAGTGCTTTCCTTTTTCAGTATCTGAGTTTGGGCTGTGCTTGCTCATTGCTCCAGGGCTAAATCATGGTGGTGAGAGCTTCTATTTTAAGTTGCAAAGTCAGCAAAAAACTTCATAAAATACACCATTCTTTGCTCTTTTACAACATTTTGTACATCATTATGTTTGATCTTACTAATCCATTTAGTTATTGAAAAACAATGCCTAAGTACCTTCTTGTCTTCTAAAATAGTAGCATCGTGAAGTAAATTATCACAGTGGAGAAAAAAGCTTTTGCTTCCCTGTTGTTAGTGTGTTTTGTATTTTGTATTTGTATCAGAGCTCAGAGCATACTTTGTGTCAGGCTACTTTCCAAATTGATGCTTTCCTTTCTGTAGTGCTGCTGAGGTAGGAGCAGTACAATGCCAGTTTGATCAGATTACCTTTTCTGACCTGAAAACCAGGTTGCACGTTCTAGGAATAGGTTTGAATCCTTGGTGGCATGATAGTTTGACAAAAAGTAGTTGCTGAACTAATACTGGATATGGTTAGAGAAATTGCAGGATGAAGTCTATTAGGTATTTTTGCTTCACTGTGCTTGATTTTGGATCTTGCTCTGATGAATAGCAATGTAACTACCTAAATTCTATTGTCTTGCTAATGCTAAGAACACATCTCAGAGTCTTTGTTGTTTTGTTGGGGCTTTTTTTTTTCTTTTTTTTTTTTTTTCCCACAAACCACTGAATATCTGCTGGAGAATGTCATGCTTTGAAGAAAAACATCTATAGTTCAATATGCACTTGACACTTCCTCTCAAATCCTCTATGCTATTTTCCAGCCTTATGCATTCAAAATCTCATTAAAAGAACGGGGTAACCTGAAGGGCTTTCTATCAAAAATCATTGTAGATATAGCAAAATCAACATCAAACACTTTCAAATATATTACCATTATAAAATATAAATATTGTTATTCTCTTAACATTAATATGAAATATATGCAATGAGTAGCTATTTATTATTACAATTAATTCCCAGAAACATTAACAGAGGTAAAACAAGGGATGTTGCAGCATTTTCATGTAATTGACACTCAGTTGTATGAAGGGAGGTATTCATAACATAAAGGACTACTTTTCTAAAGCTTGATCAATGGAATAAATTTATTGCCTGCTTGGTTACAAAGAAAATAATTAGAACTACTTTGATATAGATTAGGTGGAATGGAATGGAAAAATAACTTGAGGCACTTGTAAGGTAACTGCATTTTGTTGCTGTTTTGAAGTTTAAACTTCGTTAAAGAAGGTTTTTGAGATTTTAGGAATATGGTGCTTTGGAGGGAATAAATCTGAGTTCTATAAGACTGCACTTCAAAAGTCTTGTATTTCAGCTTGCAGTTGTCCTGATATGCATACCTTAAGTTTTTAAGTTTTTATATGCTATTAAATGGAAGTTTTATTATTTGCTATCTTTTTGGAGAAAAGGGATACATCGAGAATTCTTGAATATTTTTACTACTTTTTTATCTCTCCTTGTCAGCCAAATTTTTATTGAATTCCCCCTTTTCTAACAAGATTGACCTTGGTAGAAAAAAATATACTTAAATAATCTAGAAAGAAATGTTTAAACATCATGTTTGGAGACATAATTCCTGCACTAATCCTGGAAATCCTTTCAACATCATCAATTGTATTTGACACAGTAGAGAGAGAAGCATTATGTTGCTTCTAAGCCACTGACTGCTCTATTTACATTCTCCATTTGTCAAATCTAGTTTACTTCTATGCTGCCTTTGGCTTTTGTTGCTATGAGGGAAATCCAGCAGCACAATATTTAGAATGTGTTGTGATGGGGAAGATTTGGATTAGTAATCTTGTTTTTGCTTGTCAAGAGAAGAATTAAGATCTAATAATTGAATACATGTCATTAAAAATAACTGCAAAATACTGTTACGAAGTTTTACTTGCTAGGACTTTTAAATTTTGTTCTTTCTTTCTACGCTAACACAGTTTTTATTGATGTCTTAGGTTACAATATAAGATGTAACCAAAAGTATGTATTCTATCAGCATCTGTTAGAACCAGGTGGGGCAGTGTTCTTTATCTCTTCCATGACCCATCCCTCATAACTCTGGGGGGCTGTCTCCGTTAATGGGCCATCAAGTCTCACTGCAGGACTCATGATATGACATCATCTCATTGTGAGACACTGTCCAGGGGGAGGAACCAAGCATTCCTACCTGGATATAATCTGAGGCTGGGAACACCAAAGGCAGCCTTATCCACTGGATTCCCAGAGGAAGACCAGACCCTTCTACACCACCACTGGACATTCAGAGGAAGACCACACCCTTCTTCTGCTTCAACAGAACCACTCTATCACTCCAAGAGGACTGCAGCTACCATTTAATTGCACTGATACCAACACCCTGATAAACATGGCATCAGGTTGTATTGTGACTCTGTCAGTGATTTTATACTATTACATTTATTTTAATTTTCCTATTAAATTTCACTTCTGACATGGAATCTTCCAGTGGTTTGCTTTCAAATTAATACAGCTGGTATTCCTCCTATGCCTTTCCAAAGACAAAAAATTGATTGAGGTAAAGGTATGATATGTATTCTATGTATCATATTTTTAGGTATACTGAATTTAAGATAATCTAATAAAACATAGGAGGATTTAAGGTAATCTTTGTCTTGTCAAGTCCTCTATAGTAGGATCATGACAATTATTCTAATTTTGGAATAGATCTGATAGAACAATTCTGAAAAAAAAGTGTCACCACAATTTAGGTCCTAATACCTGCCTATCTGTGACGTTTCTTCAAATCTGCACTCATGTAAATACAACATAAATAAAGAACAAGAGTCTCAACATCTGTCAAAAAGTTATACTGGCTTTTGCCTTCTAAAGAATGTAAATCCCCTTTGCTCTTTTCAAAGCTAAAATAAAAAGAAAGCCTTCATTCCAATGTCAAGTAATTTGAACTTGAGGCACTTGCTGTTTAAATTCTTCAAAATAAATTTCCAGTTGAATCCACCAGAACAGAGATTTGCTACAATTTTTGTGATCAAAATATTTTTCTTCTTTCGTTTCATCTTTTAATTAATCTGAAATCCTTTACTGGTTGACAGTTCTGAACTATACACCTAGATTTTCCACTGGTGAATTTTGGGCTGATGTCAATCAGTCTCACAATTTTTTTCATGTATTCCTTGCTAACTCTGGGCTAAATTTACATTTTCAAATGTGAAGAAGCCACATTAAACCTCCCACAGATCTGCTTGTTGTAACAACAGCAACCTGAAGCCATAAGATTTTATTTTTCAATAAAAGATATTGTAAAGAAATCAAACAAATGTAGTTCCTGTCTACTAAATTAAATGGTGCTTTTCAGAGAGAAATAGGAAAGGGTACCCTTTATTTTTCTTCAATATTTCCTCAGCCATGTGATCAAAATACATCAGATAATAGTTATTAAAGCAAAGGCGCTTTCTTTAGCTTGTACCAGTGAGCTTTAAGACTCACAAAGTTGTACTTTTCAGTACCTAAAAATGGACTACTGGCTCTCTACAGAGAAGATTGCTGTGGTTGACACAATTATGGCATATTAAAGGAAGGTGATCTGCTATTATAGATCATCTTTCATCCTCCTGCTAGGGCCTGTAAACTGTTTCCCTTTTCTCTTAAAATGTGTTGTGTTCAATAAGCAACTTTTTCAGCAAAAGTCCATCTTCAAAAAGAATGGGAATGCAGTGCAACAGAAGACTTCCTGGACAAGCTGAGAGTAAACATATTTAGCAGTGAAAACAAGGATGATGAATGATTGACAGAATAATTGCCAAACTTGCATGCAATTGAGGATACTAGGGTCAGTAGGCTAGCTCTTTTGGGAAAATATTTAAGGATTTTGCCTTGCTGCTATATGGAATTTGGAAAAAATAGAAGGAAAAAAAAAAGAAAGGTCCAGAAAGCAGCATAAGTGCTTTCTCCCATGATCTTTCTTTACAGTGACAGTGATGCCAGAGCTTATATCTTCTCATGTGTGGACTAGTTATTTTTTATTAATACTGATTCGTTACAGCATGCAAATACCACTAAATTATGAAAAACATTATTTCTTATATCCTTGGCAATGTTTCAGAAGCATTTGAAGGCCCCCAGTGGAATAAAGGTTATGCATTCAGACCACATCTCTGCCCTTGAGATGTGTAAGAAGACCCTTGGGTCACTTGTGTCCCAATACAGTCCCCTGGCAAAACCGTCTCTAATTATTATGCACAGAAGTAGCATTGCAGTCAATAAAACTTAAACACAATTAGCAAGGTTCACAGCATTGAAGAGATTGGATTTTTAGTTTATAAGAACAGAGAAGACAATAGGAATTTCAAAATATAATTGTTAGCTTTTCGAGGATTAGAATAACCTTGACTCTCAGCCAAGAACATTCCAATTGAGCTAACAGCAGGAAACACATCCAATGTTGAGATCATCTTTGCAATAAGATAACAATTTAATTTCATTTGTGAAGGTCATCCAACCTTGTTTAAGGACAGTATTAGTGTACAGTATGTTCACATATTTTAATGTCACAGTGTGAAAGACATGAAAAAGAGTCCAAGAACCAGGATACAACTACTCTAAGAAAATATTACAAAATGATGCAATACTATTTCTTCCAAAATACTATAATGAAATGTCAGAGTTCATAGATACTATTTTAACTTTAAAGTCTAACTTTGAATTTCTTCATTTAACTCCAAAATTTTTGCACACTATATACAGGTGTTCAAACTCATTATACATTTTGAATCAGAAACCATTTTGAGAAGTCAGTCAAGACATTCTCAAACTGCTCATAGTAGTCATATTTGGCTTATTGGAAACCAGAGAAATTGCATAGAAATTATTTGTGATAAAAGTGCAAAAGAAGCAGTCCTACTCCTCAAAATTTCAATTTTGATCTATTTCATTATGCAATTGTGTCTTTAGATTGTGCAGACTGGGATCAAGGAGATGGCAAGTGCTAGGGAAGGCACCTTTTTTGTACAATTCCACCACAATGCATGTGTGAAAACATGGCTTTAGTTTAAACTTACCAAAGAGGTGGCTGTGCTATGGCACTTGGCTGTGAACTGGAGTGACAGAAGTAGGTGTATTTTTCTCTGCCTCTTTGCATGGCTGACTGAGGTAATTTCTTTGACTGCTTCTCCTGCCCATGGATGCCCCTCAAATCCTGTGGATAGGTGGAAAGGAGACAGACCTATTAGAATCTCACTAATCTGTGTGAAATATTTTTCAACAAAATTACTTGTAATTTATGGAATGTAACAGAATTGCTTGGGGAAAAAGGAGCAGAGGTAGCAGCAGATTTAACAAATCAAAGGTTGTGCTACAGATAGCTTTCCTGTTTTCCAGGATTGTAAACAGAACAGGAAAGCTTTCCTTTAAACAGATTTCTTTGAACTCATTCGGATAATATATGTATTGGAAAGCTGAGAGAAGGAGAAATTAGGGACAAAAATGAAATTTCAGCTTTATTTAACAGGTCACCATAACCTTTGTCTTCCCATCTTCTAAATCTTTCAGTCTTGAAAGTTAAGAGGAAAGCTTTACTTGGATGAATGAGGTAGTGTGATGAATTATAACGGTGACTTGGGACAAAGAAGAGTCTTTTTGCCACTCTTCTCACTCTCTTTGAATTGAATATATAAATATATTTCTTAAGGGTGAGAAGCAACTGCCTTTTTTAGATGATGTTGATGAAGAAGAGGTGAACTAGAAGGTCCTCAAAGACTTCACAAATCAAAGAGGATTTTCATGCCAGTTGTGGAAGAATACTAGCAAGTCAATTTGTGGAATGAGGGAGAAGTATGCTTTGCTTTCAAGGGACTTAGTTAGAAAGACCACATGCCTTTATAAGTAGTTTTTGTTTTCTAAAAAATCAAACTTTCTAAATCTTGTAATTCAAGGGTATCGAATGCAGGGAGCCCCCGATGCAGGGAATGATTTGCATCTGACTCCATGATTCAGAATACCAAAAAATTGCTTTATTAAAACTATACTATATTGCATTAATACTATATTATAACTATACCAAAAAAATACTAAAGAATACTAAAGAAAAACCCGTGACTGTCTGAGACAGCCAGGACACAGCTTTGACCCAATTGCCCAAGGAAACAAAACAATCTTCACCAGTGTCCAATAACCAAATCACTTTGGGGAAACAATCTCCATAATGCATTCCACAGGTGCAAAACAACAGGAGTATTGAATAGAGATAAGAATTGTTTTCTCTGAGGTTTCTCACTGCCTTTCCCAGTAAAAATCCTTGGGAAATTGTGCCTGCTGTTCTCTGTGAAGAAAGCTGAGGCTACAGAAGAGTATGAATTTTTCCCCCTCTTCTTTTGTATTGTTTTTGGTTTTGTTTGTTTTTGTTTTTGTTTTGTAGAGCTAATTCTGATTTTACAATGACAAAAATTTAGGACTAATTCTACCAAAAGGGGCTGTGCAATGAAGAAATAATTTCAGGGAGCTGATAATCAGTTGATAATCTGTTGATAATCATATTTAATTGTATGTTCATCTTCTTTCTTGGGCTCTGTATCAGTCTGTGCCACTGTGCCATTTCTGAAAGACAAAGTGTTTGTACTATTTATCAAAGGAAACTCAGTAAAACTCATTTTACGTGACTGGTATTATACAGTAATAAAACCACTGAATCTGTTTCCTTGAGCTCTTTTTTGGATAAACTTTACATGTCAATAAAGTTCAAACCTACCTTGTCCTACCTTGATTTTTCTCTTTTCAAAGTCTTGTAATTGGAGGTACTGAAGTTATTTCTACACGGCAGTGTACAGGTCTGGTGATTCACTGAAGAATTGGTAGCTGAATATCTGAAAAGGCCACCACTCATGCTATATGAACTTCAATTTTGAAAGTTATAGGAAAACAATTTGTCTCCTGTCTATTAAGTGTATGCACTTACTAGAATGACTGTTGCAAGTTGTCCTGGTTCCAGACAAGACAGGGCTAATTTTTTGCATTATCCAAGAGGGGGCATGGCTAGGACCTGGAGATTACTTTGTTTCATTTCATATCATTGCTGGGGGCAGGGGAAAGGGATTATCTTGTCTCTTCCAGGGAGAAAGGCTTCTTTTCTGTCAAGAAAACATGTTAGGGGAAGCCATCTAATATTTGTTTATAGTCGTGGACCTTCTGTGTAGATTGTTTCTTTATTTTATACCTTAAGTTAGTAATATTGTTGTTGTTATTGTTAATTTTCTTTTGTGCCTCCAATTGGAAGGGGTGAGGAGAATGAGTGGTGGTGTGGTTTTAGTGGGAAAACTAAATTAGAGAATACCATTCCTAAACCACAACACAAGTCAAACTGCATATTAACAATTTTCAGTTTTCAGATTTTATTTTCCTCTTACTCACTGCAATAACCTTCTTTTCTCTGCATTCCTTTAGGCATTTCATTCTGATGTTTTAAGCTCAAAGATTGTTGCTTGTGTGAGTACACTTACCAGGGCATGTGAGTACAGTTTTAAGTACATACTTATGTATATTGTCCTGAGTCCATTTGCTAGTTGCTATTGTGTGATTGAACACACAATTCTGGCTTCAAAAGTTTCTTTTGGTCCTCTGTAAATACTGAAAAAGCCACTGTCATGTGTCATTTGTAGAATCAACATTCCATTAAAACTTCTGGATAAAATGATACTGTAAGTATCAAATTTGGTACTGTGAATATCTCATAATCTTGCTGAAATACATACACCATCAGAATAATTTAAATGGATGATTAGAACTTGCACAATTAGGAATCTGACAATTTGTATGGCACCCTTTTTTTTGGTCAGAAAATAAAAACTGGTTGTTCACAGAAAATCGGTATTTAGGTATTTTTTTTTGCCTTTTAAACAGATAAAGACCCTCTGTTGACTGCAGACCACCAGGAATGATTTCCAAGCTAAACAGTGGACCACAGCTCCAGTTTCAAATTCATGTGTTGTTTTCATGATTTTAGATGCCTGCCAATATTTTTGCTGGTTGATTTTCACTGCTGTCATGAGCTGTAAAACTGAGACCCACAGGGGACAGTAGCTATATGCAAGAAGTATCAGTTATAAGACAGTCCTGAAAACACTGGCTAAGTTACTATGTGACTCTACAGGAATGGAGACTGTCATTTCTTAGTAATATGGGTTTTTTTTCAGGTGCCTAAAATACGCATATGTTGCTATCTTGCAGTCAAGTATACCCAGTGCTTTTGTGACTGACAAACTCCATAGTCACAAGACTGTATTCCCATAATACTTTTTAGCAGTTTAACTCCAACTCTTTTTCTCATAAGCTGATAGTCAAGTTATTTGGCTTTCTCATACTACCAGCTCTAGCATTATAAATTTGGGTGTCCTGGTCATTGCTAAAATAGTATTTACTCATAGTTTGAATAGCAAAATTTGGCTAGTTGTGTCTTGACAGTTATATTCAGTGATGATGCAGGAAGCGCAAGAGAATTAAGAGAATCAAACAGTATTCTAAGAGTGAGCTGTTTTAAAATTTGCTGGCTGTTTCCCAAACTTATATATTTGTGTTGAAAATTTTCATTTTATTTTTTAATATATGCACTTTTATTTTAAGGATTTCTGAAAATGACTGCTTCTGAATGTGTGTAACTTTTTGCCTCACATACCCTAGTGAGAAATCTGAATATATCTTAGTAGTCTAGGTGACTCTAGGAACTCATGATTAGCCTTCCATGTACCCCTATTTTCTCAGAGAGAAATGATTTGCTACATTAAGAAAGTATTGGGAAATCGACTTCCTTTTGTGCTCTTTTTAATGTGAAAAAGGTCAGAATAATGATACTTGGGGAAATGCAGAATCTGCATGGGTCCAGAGTTATTAAGAAATAACCATTTTCTTTTTTATATTTGCAGAGCACCAGAACAGACCCTGGAAAAGGTAAAAAGGTAGTATAAAATATTGTAGTATCATGGTGGGTATTTTACATGTATCTATAATAAGGAAGTAGTTCTGTACCAGAAAAATGTTAATGCTTGAAAGATAATTAAATTCAGAAAAAAACTAATTTGGAAACAAATTAATTCAACCCACCTAGTAAATTGGGTTATGGGGCTATGTTTCCTACATTAATAATATAAACTACCTGGGGGGTAGACTCTGAATTCTTATGGGAATTTACTATTAAAGTATCTTTTTAATGCCATTTGAATAACTACTGTAACAAAAGGACACTGTGAAATATGAGTGATTTTTAAAAATCTTAGCATATTGGCATTTACTAGTGTTTTCCTTTAAGTTTGCCAAAAATAAGATGAACTTTTAAATGTGTCCCCAAATCAGTGCCTGCTACAAGTTTTGTAAGATACAGCTCTAATCAATTTTGCTTTGCAAGAGTATGGGGGAAAGATTTCTTTTTCAGAAACATTTATGTTAGTCCTCTATCTGTAGACTTGCCAGCTCGACTAAGACAAAGAAAAGAATAAAAAATAAAATAAATGTCAAAGAGGAGAAAGGAATGAACATAAATTTGTAGACCTTTCTATTGGTCTATAGAATAGTCTGTGGAATAGTCCCAGTTTTTAGTAGAGCTTGAAAGGAATTTAAAAAAGGGAATCTTTGATCTACAAATAGGCAAATATAATTTCTTATTGTTTTAATTAGGTAAATACATTACATAATCATGTGTAATCTAACAAATCCCCTTTTGGAATCGCTAGTATTTGTTCTGCAACTATTTTGTCTTTGATTTCTCTCTCTTGTCACAGACTGAGCACAATCTCTTTAAGGAAGATATATGTTTTTCATAACTGTGGAATATGAATGAAAAGAAAATCGAAACTCTAAAAATCTATAAGTCTTTGTCATACCTGAAAGTTGTTTATAAAAGATGAGTTCATATTTCATCTTTAGATTTTGTGTAACTGTTGAAACCAGTTACTGCTTTGGGTCTGCCCTTGCATGTCCTATGATTTTCACAGAAATATGAAAAATTACTGAAGTTCTGCATTGACAGTAGTGCTTAGTAAAAAGGTGGTAACAATAATACCACTGCTCATTTTTGAGCCAAACTTAGATGAGATCAGTATTTGGATAGCTTAAACTACATAGAATATGGCATTGCTTATGGAATGTACCCATCACATGCAAAAAGCATGAAGATGTGGGTTAGCCCATGGTTGGTTTTATGTAATTGTCTCAGCCATCCTACCATGGGTACAGTAAGAGCTTTGAAAAAGCTCTTACAGTCTTCTAACTCACTTGGTTAATTATATGATCTCTTTTAAAAAAGGAACTTTAGTTATAGTATCCACTGTACCCTGAAAATATCCTCAAAGAACATGAAGGAAAAAAAGATGATACAAATTGGATGGTCCCAGATTTTAATTCTAGAAGAAGTAAATGTCTTACTAGTTGAAATAAAAGGAATAAAAAAGTATGTATTTGAAAATATGGAATAGATGATTGTACAGATGCGATTTCTTAGATCTGACTATCACATTTCACTGTGGGGAATTGTGAGGAGTTCTTTTAAAATAGATGGTCTAGAATGAAATTAAGTCAACTGAGACAACCTTGTATCTGAGAACTGTTTATTGATAATGAAAAACAAAAAGAAAAGAAGATTTGCCCCACTAAAGGGGGCTAGAAAAGACAAAAAAGGAGGAAGGAAAATGGAAAAGGAATGGAAAGAGAGAGAGAGAGAATTGTTGATGTCCACGCAATGCGGGGTGCGTGCACTCTACCTGCTGGGGAGCCTGCGCAGCTCTCAGAGGCACAGCTGCTGCAGGAATGGGTGACCAGACATGCAGTGAGTGAGGAGGCGCTTGGGCAGGAGGTCCAGAACAGGGTCAGGGTGAGGATTGTGGTGACGGGTGGATTGGGGGCAGGCAGGGTTGGACCCAGGTGGCTCAGGCAGGGACACAGGGATGAAGCGGCAGGGGTCTGTCAGGGACACAGGGAGGCAGTACAGGTGGTGGCTGGGAGAGGCAAAGGGGTAGGCAGGACAAAGGCTATACACAAGGCTCAGAGGTCAGCCGGTGTCCTGCCAAGTGCCCAGATGGAGGAAAGGTGAGTATCTTAGAGTGAGCAAGTGCCAGCCGGGGCAGGAGAGCTGAAAGACAGGCTGGAGCTGGGGCAAAAAGGACAAAAGACGGGCTAGGGTGAGGGCAAAGAAGCTCCTCAGCAGGCTGGAACAAAAACACAAGACCCAAAAGGCCCCCAGACCCAAAAGGCCCAAAAGACAAGACACAAAAAAGCCCATGTTACAAAGCCCCAAAAAACCAAGTCTCAAAATGCCCCAAGAGCTTGTGATGCAGTTAATTTTTATGTCCCCTTGCTCCTCCTAAAGTCTGCCTGCTGACAGGAGACTGTTGGCCCAGTCCAACATTCCACTGAAGTCCATTGGTGGAGACCTTTCACCATCTGATTGGAGAAGCCTCTCTGGAGGGTACAGTGCCTTTGGTGTTCCCCTACTGAGGCCTGCTCCATGTGAGATATGAAATGGTTGTCAGGCAAAGTCTCCCCAGAGACAAGGCTTTAGTCCATCTTCTAGCTGCCTTCTGCAAGTGGCATGTGTGCAGCCTCTCCCTCACAGGCCTCTGACAACCAGTGTTGAGACAAATCAAACTGGGTCCTCACACTGATCTTTATTGACTACATTGCGGGAAGCTCTGATTTTTATCTGTGAAACATAGATGAGCTCAAGAATCAAGTGTTAGCAAATTGATGTGAAACTAGCTTGGGTTTTTATTTCCTTCTGTGAAAAGTTTGAGAGAAATAAAGGTATGTGAAGATTCTAAGATTGTAGATGCAGGTTAGCCCATGGTTGTTTTTATGTAATTGTCTCAGACATCCCAGAATATGTACAGTAAGAGCTGTGTGATGTGTGATAATAATTCAACTGTTATAGATGGGTAATGTGATGGTTGGCTCTTGCAATTAAGAGATGAATACTATGTGTATGTTAAGAGAAATTTTATCAATATATAGTTATGTTACTCTGATTTGTTTGGACGTGCTCTGTTCTCTCCATAGTCCCCTTTCCCCCTGTATGATTCCCAAGAGATGGCCTTGGTAGTCGGGACATGTGGAGGGCGGGCATGTACCTGTGCCCCTTGCATGAGGCATTAGCGGGGAGGGCAGGCTTGTTACTAGGATGTGTAGTATGACAACACCTGACCTCCAATCAAGTTGCAAGAGAGCAGTCTCCACCAATGGACAGTGATGAAGAGTTAACTGACAGACTTTAGAAGAAGCTAGGAATACCTTATGCAACACCAAAGTTATAAAAGGTGGAGCAGCAATTTTGTGGAGGAGCACATGGTGGTTTAGTTCCATGTTCCCAGTGCTGTAATTTTTCCTTATTCAGTCTTTTGTTGTATTTTGTTAAGGTTTATTAAACCTTTAAAATTTTAAAAGTGAGTGTCGTTTCTCACATCAGGTAAGTTATATCTAACAAGACATCTTTACTATAATTCTTACCCTATTGTTATGTGTGCACTTTATATCATATTTAACATAGGTTAGTTAAATCTGACATGTATCCCATGCTTGCATCTTTCCACATGCAGTACTGCCAGAAATCGTGAGGATCACAGGATTTTAGAAAAACTTTAATGAGTTTGAGGATGGTGACCTAGGCAAAGTATATTTACTTTACATTACATTATATTAATGTATATGCAGTGTATTTACATTACAAATTACATTACTGCAGAGTATAATGCATTAATGAATTGTAGGAATGGCAGGAATAAGAAATGTTTTAAGTTAATTAAATGTTTTAAGTTTGTTTACATATTCCTCACCTTCAAAATTCTTTAAAAAATAATGATCTGTCAGTACTTTGGAACTTTTGAATTAGGAACAATCATTGAGAATTTCTTCAGATAATGTGAAAGTTCATTTAGAGGCAGTTTCCAATTAGGGAATATATTACAGAATGTTGCAAGATATGAGAAAAAAATTGTGGGTTTTGTGATACAGAAAGAATAAATAACTTTATCAGTGCCCGTAAAGTATACATATGCTTTCCAGATTTTTAGGATTTGATTTTGTACTGTAAGCATATTTGTATATTGAAGTAGTCAGAGCTTAATTCTTTGACATTTATTCATAGAAATACATCTTCAAAGTGAGTGGATCTATTTGCCTGGAGAAAAACTCAAAGTCTGAAAATATATGTTCCTCAAGTTTCTGTCTCTGGAATAAAATTTTCTAGGCACAATTGTACTTCAAGCTGCTAAATGTTTTACAGTCAACCATTCCAAATCTCTACAATCCTCTACTTAAAAAAAAAAAAACCCTAACCCAAAAAATCCAAAAAACTAAAATCAGAACCACAACCAAACCTAATCCCAAGCCAAATGAAAATAAAATAAACAAGCCTCCACTTCTTTAGAAAAGATTTAATATCTAAATGGCTCATCTGCAGTATGAGTATCTGACCAACAAATAAACTGCTGCTTCACCAAATTTCTAAGATACTAATATCATTCTAAAAAGGTTTTTTATATTCTGTTTCTTCTTTCCTTGTTTTACATCTCAAGGATAGGTTTTTGCACTTTGCTGCCTGAAGATACCAAGTCAATCTGCAAAAGAATATTGAAGTAATTTTAAGTAGGTAGGAATTTAGATGGTAGGGTATGGCTTTGACTGCAAGGAATGTAGCTGAGCAGATAAGATTTATCTTCCTATATTCAAGGCTCAGCTATATGGTTCAAGGAAAAACTCAATCATATGTTCTGCAGGATTTCAATAAGGCCTTACTTTCACCCTCCTATCTGCAAACATAAAGGGAACTTTATTTTCACGTAAGACTCATGCAATTTTCAAATTTATCTATTTTTTATGGTCTGTTTTCCATTATAACTTAGTGGAACAGCATTAAAGTAGCTATATCCTATCAGAAAATGACAGCAGAAAGTTTAGTTTAACTTTAAATCCAAGGGCACATCATATACAATTAATTTTTATTTTTAATTGTTTCCATAAACACATAAAGATTGAATTGATTGAATTAACAAAGTTGGTGTAGGCTTTTTGGTTCTATGTGGTATTTTGACTAAATGCTGAAGGATAAATTGAAAGCCAGCAATATTCAGGAAGTCCACGTTTTCATTTATGGGATAATCAAAGAAAAATTGGATCTCTGAGATATTTCTTCACGGATAACAAGTTAGCACTTAATTGTTTGGTATAAGAAAAGCCTCATCAAATGCCAAAGCATCACAAATATTGTAGTGCAGTCTCGTCCCGCGGCCACTGGAGCTGACGGGTGCCGGCTAGTTGCTCCTGGAGCGACTGGTGGAGACTACGAATCCTGCCACTCCCAGGTCCTCTGTGAGAACCCCTGGGTGGTGGCTGCGTCTGCGGTGAGAGCAGGACTGCGAAGTACTGAGGCGAAGGAAGGAAGGAGTGGACACACGTATGGATGCCAAGGTGCTTTACTGACCCAGGCTAGGCCAGTAATGGTGTCAGGGAAAAACCATTAGGGAGGCACTTATAAAGGGGAAGGGTGTAACGGAAGGAGACATGAGGGACCAATGAACAAAAACCAGGGGAGGAGCGAGGGACACACAGAACCAATAGGAAGGGCCCAGGGGAGGGAAAAGACTCAGGGGACAAATCATATGCTACATAAGGGAAGATTGATGTAGAAATTTCTAGAAATTAAAGGGGGTTGGTTACAATGAGGGACAGGTAACTGGTGGAAGGAACAAACCATTATGAGGGAGAACATGAGGGGAGCCAAGGGTCAAACCAAATTCTTAACTTATAAAAATTAACCAACTTTACACTAAACCCATACAGGACACACAATGCTACAGTGTAGTACTGGGAAAAGTGCTATAATTGTGGTTTGAATAATTTTTTTATGCACTTTAATCTGAAATAATTTATTTGAATTAAAAAAATTAAAATGTTGTAGAGCATATTTCAGGCCACAAATATAAATGGTACCAAACAGGTGATACTTAACATATTGTTTTCTTGGTACATTTCAAAAAAAGGCATTAGTTACAGTGCCAAAAGATTGAGGATTATAAAAGAAGCTAGAAGAGTGTTCTCAGAAATGCAGTTTTTCCATGCTAAAAAAAGGGGTTTGGTGGGTTTTCCCCTTTCTTTTATTTTTTTTCCCTCTTGTTTTGTCTGTCAGGTTTCGTTGTTGTTTTTGTTTTTTCCCTTTCATTGGCTACTATATCTGCAAGTCAAACAGAGGGACACAGCAAATTAGGTCTGTACTGAGGTAGCATGAATGTATTTCTTGTCTTTCTTGTATTTCTTCAGAGGCAGTTTGGTAGGGATTTCACAAGTAGTAGGTTAGGATAATACATCAGGCTGGTATTCAGTGGCCTTTGTGTAGCAAAGAGAGGCAGTTAGATTCTTTGTTTTGCTAGTTATTTGATAAGACTTTCTCATTGTTACTTATTTACACTGAGCTGCCATTTTCAAACATATGGGAATTGTTCCTTGTTAGAAGGAAGACATGGATATTTAAGTGAGCCAGAGACCTGGACTTGTATATTTCTAGCTGACAATCTCTGGAATGTTTGTCTTAACTCTTATGAAAGTCATCTGAGACAGAACTCAGGAGGAGGATTCCAGTCACAAAACAATGTACTTATACATGTGTAAGAAGAGCAGCAGGGGAATTGTATTTGTAATTTTTGCTCTGGGCTTCTTAAATGTTCTACAATCTAGTGTTCTTCTAGAATCAAATAGTGTGTTTTTAGCACAATTGCTAGCCCAAATGAAAAGCTTGGAGTGCAGCCAATTTTTTGTCTTCTCATAATGTGTATTCTCAATTCCCTATACTTAAAAATGTTTTCATTGAGATTCCCAGATATAAAATTCAAAGTGTGCAACCTGCTATTTCTTATCTAGACCAAACTAAGTCACGGAAAGGTATTTTTTGGAGCTAGACAATTCTCGATATCCTAGTGCAGATCACATTGTCCAGGTCACATACTTGTATTTCATGCCTACAGATATACTTTGTGTGCCTGGCTGATAGCTTCATCACTGGACAATGTTTCCCTGAAGAGGAATGTTTATATTACTTTTTAAACTCTAGCATAATAATAGATTTTGTCTTTCACAGCTTTATTTTCTGTTCATTTTATGAATACTGGCCTATTTGTTTGAACAATTAGATAAGGCAGATGAAGCCATATCCTGTGTGACAACCCACGTTTAAGAGGAAGGGAGTCCCCCTGAAGGTGGGATATCACATCCTGTCAAACTGAAAACCAAGATACTTCATGATTTCAAAACAAAAAATTTTTGGACATTTTACCATCCAATAAATAATATTAACTTTTTGTTTTTCACTTTTTAATATCTGTCTCTCCTAGGCTGAACTGGAATTTCCCTTTGTTAACATGAAATTTTTGTGCCTCTGTTCTTCGGAGTTGCTGATCACTTTATCCATCATACAGTGAGATATCTGTTTTGCTAGATCTATCTTCATTGCTTCTCTGCTTTAAGGCTAAAAATAACTGAGTATAGCATGCCTACTCTGAATAATAGCATCTGCTCACTTGAGTAAAATTTTGCTTCTTTATTTTCAGGGCTACCAGTGCAAATGGTTGTACTGCATATTGCTTTACAACAGCAGCTATTGTAGCAGTTGGACTAGGTGCAATGCAGAAGGAATAAACTTGAGATGATGGTTAGGATTGTGAAGACCTTTGAGAAGATTAAATAATACTATTTCTATGTTTCCATTTTTCCTAAACTGTGCAACTGAAACATTATTTTCATATTTACTCCTGATTTCTGACATAATATTTGGTCTAGTCTTAATAAACAGATAAGCTTTATTAAATTTTGCTATACTGGTATTTGTTTTAATTGGCCAATGAAAAATCTGGGTGATTTCTGATGGCAAATTGAAAAGGATTGAAAATTTACAACATGTACTTATGGTCAAAAAAGATATGCCAAAAGAAAAAGATAATTTTAAGAGCTGCTCTTGTCACAGACTAAAACCATCTAAATTAAATAAAAACTTCTGGTGTTGGTGAAAGAGATATAATGAATATATTGACCAATTGAGATCTAAAACAGTATGCTGCTTTGCTCAGTGAAGTAATTATCAGTTGAAATAACTTGACTGAGGAAGTGGTGGAGTTTTTTTTACTAGTTAGAAAAACCCAAACCTGATGTGCTTCTAAAAAGATAAAATCCAACTGAAATGGAAGGTATAAGTTATGGCAATAACTTTTTTGATATGATAATAATGTCTTGAAAGAAGTACAAATCAAATTCATTGTGTTGGCCTTCAGATCAATGAATCAGCTTCTATGTTTAAGTTGCTATTTTCCCCCCTCTGTTAGAGCTCAGAAAAGGTAGCTACAAGTAGATTCCTCAATTTTTTCTTTCAGATAACATTCTGAGATGATTATGGGAAAGAATTAAATATTAAGATATGAAATTCAGAATGGTTTATAATTTAAAATTTTGTATTATACACTTTTGAAAGAAAAGCTGTGATTTTTTGTCAGGATGGAAACTAACTCTAAGCACTAGAAGATTTCCTTTCTAACTTCAGTTCCTCTGAATGCATGAGCAAAAATCATTGGCCTGAAGCATTACAGGATTTTCTGAACTCTTTCAGACAATAGCTGTCAGTTCACTTTATTATCATGATGTTATGCCCAGAAAAACAAAAATATAGTTGAGAAGCCAAAATATTCTTTGAGAAGATGAAATATTACCAAATAGATAAATTTAAACCAGAAGGCATGCAGTTCTTATTACACAGCACAAGTTGTTAGTATGTACAGATGAAGGGAGTGGTCTTAATCCATTGATTCATTCACTTGGGATTAACACCATAGCACAGTCAGAATAGAGGTCTTCTTAGTAGCTCAGTCACATGATAGTTTAGAAAAGCTATAATTTTCACCAGAAATTATCTCTGTTAGGTGATATATCCACCACCTTACTGACATAGTCATTTCAACATTTCATCAACCTCCTTGACAAGAATCACTTTTTCAAAGTTGAAATTTCTTGCACTGTCATTATGCTAATCCTGCTAAGCATATTTTTTTAATATCAAGTTTACCTAATTTAAAGGATCTGTTCTATAAAAGGATTTGCCTTTAAATGCATATGCACAAAAATAAATATTTCTTCTGCCTTCTGCCTGATTTTGATTGAGTGGAAATCTGCATATTCCTATTGTAGTTTTTGTTTCCAATCTCTAAAAAGACAGCCACAAATTTTCATGGCTGTCTCTGTTTGAAATCTGTTTTAAATAACTCAATATATTTCATGTGAAATGACATAAATAAATAATATATCTTTTAGCCTAAGTCACTCTCCGTCTTATGACTTGCTGTTTTCCTCGTAACCGAGTGTTTTGGTAGCCCTTTAAGTTGGCTATTACCTCTTTTTAAAATTATGGTATCTTTACTGGCTCACAGTTTCTGACTTCCTGTGAATCTTTTTTTTGTGTCTACTTCATCATTTAGGTGTTTAATAACAGAAAACAACTTTCTCTGAAGAGAATGATCACTTTTGCTTTTCTGAAGAACTCAGTTATTTTTTCAAAAATATCTATTTTCCATATGAGAATATTGTTACAAAGAAGTTTATATTTTTCTGAAGTTTCAAGTTACACTAAAATTGTACATTGCACTCAGTTTTACACATCAAGATCTTCAACTGTTATATTTTGCAGGTGCCATTGCTGAATTTGATTGAGATTGAAAATGTAACAATTTAGCCAACTACTGAAACTCAGCTGTAGCTCTGCATCCTTAAACAATATGTCTAAAAGCCCATCAAAGTTTATCTGAGAGCTACTTTCTACAAAGTGGTTGATGTTTTGTTAGTAATGATATTCTTAGATGTTTGAAAGCAAGGAGCAAAAAGAAATCAGACAGGTTTTTGTTTTTGTTCCAAGGTGATTTATTATTTCTTAAATTTGGACCTGAAATCATACAACCTTATTTTGCTATCCATATTTTGAATGCTTTGCAGGGGAATGAACACTTTCCTAAGAAACTTTTTTATTTATTTAAGAGTTGTTGCAGTGTTTCTACTTAGGTGTTTTTAACTTTATGATTAAACCCCTGCCCTCTACTTTGTAGACCTTTAATTTTATTTGTTTGTTTATTTTTGAGTCAGTATCACTGAACATCAATACATTTCCTCCTCCTTGTTAGTGAGAAGTATATCCTGTCATTTACAAGAGCTCAAGAGAAGCGAGTCAGCTGATGGTGCATGCACCAAGGTCTTGTAGCAAGGCTGAAAGTGTATTCTCAGAAACTCCAAACACAAAGAGCATATATACACACTACATATATACATGTATGTATGCATATACTTATGTTTGTATATAGGTACATGTGGATGCATACACCCATAAATGGCCACAAATACACACTCACATTGATACTCACGTTGATCTAAAGATATGGCTAATGAACTCACAAATTTAAGGCTTACAGTAGAAAATTGTCGGTAGAGGAGTATATATGGAAATTTACAGTGGATTACGAAATACATAGTAAGTAACATAATATTATTTGGGACACTTTCAAATATAATAGTGTTATGTGGAAGAATGGCTACGTAGGAGGGGGCAGGTTCTGGACCAAGAATCGGGAGGATGCAGCTAATCAGGGTCCCTGCACCTGCAAAACACTGTGTCCTTGAGCATAGCTGTGGTACAATAACAAATAGTGAGAGAGACATGAGAAAAGAAAGATGTAATCCCTAAGGTATGAGGAAGAGCTGATATTGTAGTATAGCCAATAGATTGCTTAGCTTGCAGAATATGTATGAGCTTATTACTTGTTGTGCATAAAAGTCTGATGCTCTCTTCAATAAATGAAGCTTGCTAAACACTCATATTGAGTGTCCAAGTTTCCCTCACTGAAACAGCATTAAAAAAATTTGAGCTGACTGAGGGAAAGAGCCTCCTATTCTCTCTATTAAAGCTCAATATAACTCCTTCTAAAATTTTAGTGACATAATGAGAAAATTTTTAGTGACCTAATGAGTGAATTTTCTGTAACAACATTTAGCATTCAAACACATACTTAAAATATTGTACTGACTTCTTGTTTTAATAGAGAAATATGCATGAATAAGCGCCATCTTCTGTAAAACTTCCAGTATTTCCAAGTGCTGTATGAATGAAATGAATTTTGATTTATGTTTAAAACATCTGAAATTTTGAATATCTCATTTATAAGAACTTAAATATTTCAAAAAGGTTACAAATATATAGATTATTTTTTCTTGGTTGATTTTTTTAACTCTTAATTTTTTGCCTCTCTGTTATTAGAGAACCTCAGCTGTGGATATTCTCAGTTCAGTCGAAGAAAGAAGAGACAGTTTCTCCCAGGCTGAGCCTGGGAATCTTAGATGAAAGAATTCAAACAATTATTATCTCTCTTTCTGTAACCATTATTTATAGTTATGGTTCTTCATAGCATGCTATTCATAGTACGCCAATAGTGTGAGATGTTTCTACTTTAAAACCAATCAAGTATCACCTTAGTGAGTCACATTATAAGAAGACCTGCTACTTTCATTAAAGGGAGGCTTCTGATCCACCTGAAGACTGGAGTCTTTTTTCCATCCCTGAATCAACAGCATCACTCAGCCAGCTTGCAAAGTGAACATAAAAAGTTGATAGTCTAGCAAACTGTTTTCTAAAAATTGTCAGATTTTTCTTCATTAGAATGATAATCATGTCTTACATGCCTCTTTTTTAAATATCTCTTAAATTAAAATGAATTGCCTACATCAGACCTTATGTGTAATGTTTAGCTGTTTGGACAGCAAAACCAATTAGACTTTTTTTTTGAGATTATTATGTTGTTATTATATATAATATATATATATATATGTTATGTGTATAATTAATGTATACCTTATTTAAAGCAAGGGCTCATTGCTTTTGATGTCTTTAGTGAAGTCTAATGGTATGCATTACAGCTACCCACTGTGGGTCTGACACAGGGCTTGTTATTCTTGAGGTTGTTGCATATTGTTTGGCATAGGTGTCATTTACCACCCCTCATTTTAGAGTTAAAGGACTTGGAAAAGATTCTCTTGTAAGATTTAGACAAGATTCTTCTCTTGTAAGATTTAGACAAGACTTAAACAATGTACTTTAAATAAAGCTACTCTATTTTTTCTAGAATTTTCTTGATTTGTGAATAGATGTCAGGAACCAGTTCTGCATAGCAGGGCTTTAAGTTAGGATATCACCACAAAAACTGAGTTCTTTTAAACTAAGGTTGGTTTAAAAAAGTAATCTTTGATTCCAGAAACTAATTTATTTTCCTCTGTCAAAATTCTATTTTGCAGTTAGGGTTTTGGTATTTAAAAGCCTTTTGAGAACTACTATGAGTTTGTACTCTAGAAAAACTCTATGAGTTTACTCTAGAAAACATTATTTTTTATAAAGAAACTACTAGCTCTTGACTTTATAATTAGGTATATCAAATAGGTTTACATTAGAGTATTTTTTAAAAAGAAACTGTGAGCATAGAGCAATTATTTATCTGCTAATAAAAATGTACTTGTGGATTAAATTTTTCCATTTTGGTTTCCATCTGTAGTAATACTAAAATTGTATTACTGAGTGAGGAAATACTGAAGATTGTAAAGCTGTTATTTTTATGAAACTGAGTACTTGCAAAGTATTTAATCTGATGGCATATCTCTTACTTGTATGCAATTAAAAAAAAACAAACCCTACAGTAAATGAGTACTTAAACTGGACAATCTAGTGAAATACTTCCATAATAAGACCAAAATGGTGTTCAAGAACAAAGTAATCTTTGACACAAGCCTCACGAAAGAGCAGACCAACTGGAAACAGCCAGTGGAGGCAGCGAACAGACTCAGTAGTTGGTGAAGAAGGGCTCAAAGAGATCTTTTCATTCCCAGTCCTAGTAGTGTATGCTCCCTTGAGTGTGGTTTTGGCATACTGCAGAGCACAATCATCTGATGCTGCTGGAGGTACTGCAACAGCCGCCTCAGAAGCCTCCAGCTTTCTGATGGTAGATGTAGCTCTCCAGGTCTCAGGTTGCCAGGAATGCCTAATGCCTTTCCATAACATTGGGGCTGACAATCATTCTTTTTCAGATGGTGTACTGTTGTTGATGAGCTGTGTCATCAGGTGAAGAAACTACCGGAGTAAGTTTTGATGAGTAAGAGTTTGATGGGTAATTCTCGAGGTCCTACAGTCTCAGTAGTGTCAAACCTCTGCTATAATGGAGATGCAGGTGGATTTGGATCCCTGTCAAGTAGTTAGCCAAGGATTTGTCAAACCAGTGAAGCTGGTCACTGCCCAGGTAGGAAGAAGGTTTCTCCTCCTGAAAACTTGATGGTGACAAGAAGGACTGGCACCTTTTACAAGATGTATGAGGCTCTGGAACCAGAAGGACAATCTACTGATGGGATAGGGAAATCCTTCTGGGATAAAGGGGCCATATAGGGCAACACCACCTACCCCCTGCATCATGATCTCCTCTGTTATGAGGAAAAGAAGGGTAGTTGTCATAGCTCACCCCATTCTCAGGGGGAAGGAGAACCTGATATATAGTCTGGACCCAGGGAAGTCTGTTGTCTCCCAGGGGCTTGGGTAAGGGACATTACTGGAAAATTCTAGAGTTTAATAGGGCCCTCTAATCCATTGGTCATTCAAGTTGGCAGTGATGAGATAACAAAAAGAAGTCCAAGGATAATCAAAGATTTCAAGGCTTTGGGAAGAATGTTTGAAAGACTAGAAGCACAGGTATTGTTTTCCTTGATCCTTCCTCTAGCAAAGAAGAGTATCAAAAGGAACAGGCAGACTCATCAGACCAATACATCTCCAAGGCTGAAGTAGGAGTCCTTTTGAAGGTTCCAGGTTCCATCACTGGAACCTCTCAATGAGTTTTTGAACATTCTTAGGAATCTAGAGAGATCCCAGTTGACTGGAAGCTGGCTAACATTGTCCCAGTTTTCAAGAAGGATGAGAAAGATGACCCTGGCAACTGTCAGTCAGCCTGTCAGTCTGACTTTAGTGACTGGTAAAATTATGGAGAAGATTATACTGGGAGGTACTGAAAAACTACTCATTGATCACAGCCAGCATGGCTACATGGGCAGAAAGTCCTGCTTGTCAAACTTCATTTTCTTTTATGACAAGGTAATGATCTTAGCTGATCAAGGGAAGCCAGGTGATGTAATCTTTTTGGATTTCAGTAAAGCTTTCAATACTGTGCATCACAGTATCCTCCTAGACTAAATGTCTAGCCCACAGCTAGATAAACACAGCATGTGATGGGTGAACAACTGGCTTATGGGCAGGGCACAAAGAGTTACAGTGAATGGGGTGACATCAAACTGGTGTCCTGTTTGTAATGGGGCTCTGCAGGGCTCAGTCTTAGGCCCTGTTCTCCTTATCATCTTCATAAATGACTTGGATGCAGAACTCGAAACAATATTAAGTAAGTTGCCAATGATACTAAACTGGGAAGAGATGTGGACTACCTTGAAAGAGGGAGACCCTGCAGAGAGACATCGACAAATTAGAGAGATGGACAATCACCAACCATATGAACTTTAACAACTGCAAGTTCCAGATTCTGCACCTGGGATGGGGCAACTGTGCTTGTGTGTATAGACTGGGGAATGAGGATGGAAAGCAGCATTGTGGAAAGGGGTCCTGGTGGAGGGCAAGGTGAATATGAGTCAGTAGTGGCCTGGCAGCCAGGATGGCCAACTCTGTCCTTTGGTGCATCAGGCAGAGCATTGCCAGATGGGCAAGGTAGGGGATTGTCCCACTCTGCTCAACACGGGGGCAGCCTCACCTTGAGTCCTGTGTGCAGATTTGAGCACCACAATACAGGACAGATAGTAAGCTATTAGAAAGTGTGCAAAGGAGGGCAGTGAAGATGGTGAAGAGCCTTGAGGGGAAATCATAGGAGGAGCAGCTGAGGTCACTTGGTTGAGGGGAGACCTCATTGCTGTCTACAACTTCCTCATGAAGAAAAGCAGAGGGGCAGGCACTGATCTCTTCTTTGTGGTGACCAGTGACAGAACTTGAAGGAATGGCCTGAAGTTGTGTCAGGGAAGGTTTAGGTTGGATATTAGAGAATGATTCTTCCGTGGTTGGATGCTGGAACCATAAGGGAAGTGGGTTCCAGCATCCAACCACGGAAGAATCCTTCTCTCAGGGAATGAATACTTCTCAGGGAAGTGGTCACAGCACCAAGCCTGACAGACCTCAAGTAGTGTTTGGACAATGCTGTCAGGTACATGGTGTTATTCTTGAAGATGTCCTGTGAAGTGTCAGGAGTTGGACTTCAGTGATCCTTGTGACTCCACTGCTCCTCAGGATATTCTATGCTTGTAATTCTTTCCAGAGTTTGGCATATGAAATCTCTCACTTTCTGAAAAAGATGCAGAAGGAAAAATGCAATCATCCCTTGCTAGTGACCTTGTAGATTGTTAAATGAGAACACTATGTCATGTACCACAAGCTAGATAAAAATTCTGGGAAAAGATTATTACTACAATATTACGAAAACAGATAACAGATATTAAGAAAATGACATCATAATTGTAACTGCAATTGTCAGCCAAACTCTTTCTATACAGGCTAACTCTTTCTCCAGATAATTTTCCTTCTGTAGACATCAAAGTATCTGAGCTATCCTCCAGGTTTTGGGCATCTCCCTCCAACTTTGTATGGACTTATTTGCCACCAGACACTGTGATATAAATTAATTTCTCTTAAAGCATAATTTAAAAACTTTTAGTTTTTTTCTTTTAAATATAAGTCAAAGATAGGTAATTTCTTTTAAAGATTTTTTTTTAAAGATAAGTAGTTAATTTCCTCTCCCAGAGGAAACTCTGGCCAGAGTTGTTAAAGGCACAGAAATTTAGGTGGGGTTTGTTCACTTCAACTATATTGTGTAGTAGACCATGGTTAGTATTAGTAAGACTAAGACTCAGTTCCCTACTCTATTTTGTGTTATAAATTTTTAATTGAACTGAAGTTCATCAGGATTACTCTAAACCCTGATATTCGTGAAAACAGCTTTTGATCACAGCAGTTCTGATCACAGCAGTTACTTCTGTAGTTAGGTTGAACTTTTTCTCCTGGGCTTCCAAGTCAGAGGCTTTTGCTAGTTGAAGGGCTGATAAATGTTTCCAGGCACAGTTTTAAACACTGGCGTCTTAGAGAACCTGAAAGACAGAAGATGTGAGCCATGATGTGGCACTTGGCAATATGGTTTAGTGGGCATGGTGGTATATTAAGTCAAACATTGGTCTTAATGATCTTTTCCAGTCTTCTATGATTCTATGATGTTTGTTGTGGATATTTTTAGAAAACAACAATGGCTAAATGTCACACTTCTAAAAAAATGTCAGTCTTGCTGTACAGTTTTTTGGCTCATTGGTAAGTTATTAACATCATCTTTTGTTAACATCATAATTTCCCCTAATTTTATTTATTTATCCAGGCACATGATTACAGTAAAATACTGAAGAGCCCACTTGCCTCCTCTATCATCAAAGAGCACAATAACTGGCTACTGCAAGAATTTAGTCTAACCAGAATGACAGCCACAGACAAACTGCATTAAATGTAGGCACACATAATAACAACGCTTAAAGAATAAAACCTGTATCTCTGTGTATGTTCATTTGTGAATATTTCCTTGCTTCCTTATTTTCTACAAAACACATACTTGAGTATTAGGTGCCAGCATGGGTTAGAAATGTCAGTTCAAAGTACAAAATAAAACTCTTTTTTTTAATATAAGTTACATATTCATCACTCTCAAATGAGACTGAAATCCAGTACAGCTTTTTTTGTTCTGCTAAGATCCAGGATAGATCAACTTGTGATTTAAAAATTGACCAAAAATATAGAGTAATCCTACTGCCATTCTTCAGCCTATGTACTTAAAGAAGTTTTATATAATGTAGCTGTAATACACATAAAAGCATAAACTAGATATACATAAAAAAACTGTTCCTGGAGAGAAGAAAAGAAAAATGCAATGGAAGAAAATAAAGGGATTAATGGAGTACTTTAGCTGATGGCTTTATATATTTTGCCTTCTCCTTTTCCTACTCAAAACTATCTATCTATATCTATCTATCTATCTATCTATCTATCTATCTATCTATCTATCTATCCATCTATCTATCTATCTATGGATATGGATATATCTATATGCCTTAAGCAAGGGTCAGAGAAACATGAAATGAATTACATCATACCGAGAAGTTTTCTCTGAAATGTTAGATTTCTAAATATAGAATTTTTGAGTTTATTCCATGAAGAATATTGGGGTTGATTCAAATAACTTCAATGTTGCAAGTGAAAAATGCTAAACTAGAAGTTTCTGCATTTAATTAATCTCATTTATTATTTTGTTAATAACCTTTGAAATGAATAATGCTATATGAGTAAAATTATAAAAATTACATTTTGTGGTGCATTTACACAGGATATTTGTCTCTGCCAAATGGCACATTTATGACCAATGAAGTAGGAGACACTTACTCAACAAATTATTTCAGCTATGTATTTTCAACGAAACTGAAATTTTGTCTATGTCTTAGCAAATTTTTGATATCACAGGAAAATTGCTAAAACATCATAGGGAGTGCTATTCCCACTATTTTGAACTTCACAAAGAAGCTTATAGAAATTTGTATGTTAGTAGGACCAAGCAAGGCTGCTCATTGTTTGAGATGTGAGTCTTAAAAGTGTTAGTCGAGTGAATGAAATTTATGACAATACAGATGTGACTCTTTGTAATGTGGACAAAATAGTATTTTACATCATCCAGTTTGCTCATTTCCCATGGTATACATGGGCTTTATTACATAGTTGCTCATTCAATATGTTTTTAATTATGATATGAAATATCTGAAGGTGGTGAACCACTGACACAAGTTGCCCAAATAAATTGTGGGTGTCCCAAACCTGGAAGTGATCAGTGCCAGCTTGGATAGTGCCAAACCCCTTCTATGATGATATTTATCTTAATCTTACATAGATTAAAGGGAATATTCATGTATAGAATACAAACTGCACTTAAGCCCTTTGAAAAACGTTCAGAAAAAGCCCGAATTTTCTTGTCAGTGTAAGAGGTAACAGTTTCACATATAGAAAATCTCAATCTCTAGATATTTGATTTAAATATAGAAGTTATTAATTTACATATCTCTCTTCCTTAAAGATTTTTTCCCCCTCAGTAATATTTTTTTGTGTCTTTAGGAGACAGCTAATATCCCTTTGGGGCAACTTAGTAACTATTTCTGCAGATCCTTGATCAACTCAAGTAATTTAAAATTGTTTTTTGGAATATGGCATAACTCTTAGAATTATTATTACAGAAGCCTACTCTGACTCAACAGTTGTTTTATCTGCACAGATAAAAAGTAGGTCAAAATAGTCTGATAGGGATCAATGCCTCAAATTAATATCCACTTGCCTTATTTATCAGTATCAGATATGTTTCTCATTGTGAAGCATCATTGCTTTTAGTGACTAGTCTTTATATTCTGCTTTTCCTGAATTACTTTGACGTAAAAGAAAAAATTCATATTCTCAGTAGATAAGAATTAGAGAGGCTGCTCTTTTACTAGTGACTAACATTAAACATGCCTTTTTTCTGATCATTGGTGGCTCATAGAGAATTATAAGGAATTATAATTGCTATATGGCAATTTTTCAATTTCTTAATTTCAAAAAGTTTATGTCATAAAGTATAAAATAACCCCCCATTTCTTATCCCTTCTGTTGGTCTTTTAAATACTTGTTGTTGGAGCATCATGGAAAGGGTAGCTATCTGTAAAAGTAGTACAAGGCAAAACAGAAATGAAATGAATGCAAATGACTCTGTCACCTACTGTTTTGTGAGTTTTACACATAATCAGTTCAGAAGTATAGTTTTCAAGTGAAAAAGGCCACAGGGATTTTTCTTAAAATTTCAGCTACCTTTGGAATATGATCTGTGCTGCCTCTAGTTCTTAATTCCCAAGTTTGAAATCTAAGAGTTAGAGAAGAATAGCCCATCTTAACATCACTTGTCTCTCCTGTGGTGGCAGCTGGTTGTGTCCAAAGATGAATCAATGTCTCAATGTTCAAGTAGAAACTAGTAGCAAGTGATGTCTCTCATGGGTCTGTAGTTGGACAATTACTATTTAATATCTTCATCATTGACATAGTGGGATTAAGTGCTTCTAAGCTCATCATGTTAAGATTCATGGATGCATCTGCTCCTTCAAATCTCAATTATAAAAATACTGCTGGTGTCAGAAGATTTTCACTAAATATAATCTCCCATCTTTTAGCAAGTCTGAACCCTCATGTTAGAAAATAATGAAGTTTTATAACTTACTCCTCTTGGTTAATTTCATAGTATTTTTAAGCAGCAAGAATATTTTCAATTTAAAGGTTAAGGTTAGGGGTTTTTTTAGTCTTTTTCTATTTCCCCTTACCCAAGGGAAAATTCTTTATGGATTTCAAGAGTGTGCCTTTTATGCTCATTGTCTGCAGTAATGGGAGCCTCAACTATGTTCAGTAGAAACCTTGTAAATTAAAAAAAATGGCAATTGGAATGAACTGCTTTGAATCAAGGTGGCAGCTGTGAGCCCAGACTTGTTAGTGAGTTCTGCAGACAGCAAGTGGCAGCTTCCCACTTTATTTTCTGGTAGATCAGGGTATATATACTACTTTTTTTACATTTTAAATCACATTTGAATTTCATAATACTTGGTGAATCTTTATGGTTTTAATTAGCACTCAGGCTACACATGTTAGAGAGTTACAGGGCATGACACTTCTAGAAAGAAAAAAACCTAAACACTTCCTTTTCCTGCCATGGCAATAATTATTCAGTCTCAGAATTTTCCTTTAACATGTAATATAGCAAGATGTAGTGTATCTTCAGCTAAGACGAGAGCTTGTATGTTTTTTCTTTTTTTTTTTTTTAGGTAGGAGATTGTCTCAGTGAATAAATGGTTGTGAGTTTTCTGAGCAGATTAATTCTTGTGAGGCAGGTCATCCATCAGCAAACTGGTTGTGAAGAAATCTTTGATGTGAATCTTCCTTCTGTAACTTCATATTTTTGAAAATGTCTCAGCAAATGTAACTGATTTAAACTTGGAGGAGCAGTTTCTCACTGCATATTCAAAGACTGCACACACATAGGTACTGATAACAAGTTTTCAGTAGCTTCAGGGAAATATTAAACTTTTGTCCTTTTAAGTAACACATGTTTTTCCAAATAGCAAAGTATCTTTAGTACTTCAGTATCTTGAACTCTACCAAATATTAATCATACCAAGATTGAACTTTAGCCCATCCTTTCTAGTTAGCAGCCTCATAGGAATGTATGTATCTGCTGTAGTCTCGGTTTCAGAAGGAATTGTGGTAGTACATTCACCTTGCTCCCCAGGTCACACTATGATCATTCATGACAAGACAAACTAAGAAAAAAAAAGATTTCTCCCAGTTTGTGAGTGTCACGGTTTGACGCTGGCACAATGCCAGTGCCCCCATGAACATATATGCTCCCTGGTGTCTGCTGTGAGATGTGACCAGGAATAGAGCAAAGCAGGCTCCAACTTGGGAATAATGAAGAAAAACTTTATTAACCTACAAAAAGAAACACACACAGAACTCAGAATAAAAACCTTCCAAAAACGTTTCTCCTCCTCCCACCAAATTTCCAATACATCACAGTAGTACAAAACCTTGGATTCTCAATTCCATTACCACCCCTCAGATCACCAACTCTCAGTCCATCACCACCCTTTAGATAATCAATTCTCAGTTCATCAAGGAGTGAGAAGTCCCTCTTATGCCATAGGCTTCCCCTGGAAACACAGTTGAGACCTCTTGTGTTTCCATGTCACAGGTGGCACCGCCTGGAGATCGTTTGCCATCGTGACATCTTCCTTCAATGCCCAGTGCTCTCACCACTGTGCATGAACCAGAGCTGCTTCTTGGGTTCCCCTTTTAAGGATGCTTTGTTCAGTTCCAAAAAAAGCACAGTCTCTCACTTTTGGGACACCTGTCCCCCCCAAATTCGCCCCCTGCGGCCGAGGGGTCTCGAGAACAGAGATCTTCTTCCCTGAAGATGGAGGGCACCACCACCCTCCTCACCCATTGTCTCTGTTCACACACTCCTTCACATAACATCACTGCACTCTCTTGGCTGTAAGCCATTTCCTACCCCTAAATGCAGTCCCTGTGTCACAGGAAAAATGGTTCTGTCCATGGCTATACAAGAAAAGTCCAGGCAAAGGCCACTCCATCACCTCCTCCCACCTAAGATTCTTCTCCACTTCTCTCGTGGCTCATTTCCTCTTATCTCATCTCTATCTCTCTTCTCATTGAGCTCCAGGAGGATCAGCATTTGTAAGGTTTCCATCATCTGAGAAAAGGGTTAAAAATCTCAGGCTCTGCCTGTCCAGAACTCCCACGCTGCCCTGCCAGGCACCTTCTTGCCGCCCCCCTTCTCCTTCCCGGTTGGCCATGTTGCCCACACATAATATTGAATTTCAAGGTGACACAAGCACTGTCTCTCTCTCTCTCCAGGACAGAGGGGGGTGGAGGGGTGGGGGGTTTGCTGCCTGATGGCTCTTGGTGCTCCTTCACCCTTCCATCCTGCAGGGGCCTTCACCTCCCTTCTCTGTCCAAGGCTCCGGCCCACCTCACCCGGCCGCATGGCTTCCCCTGCCCTGCCCGGCCCGCAGCCAGGCAGGGGAGGTCGGAACCCTTCACTGACTGGAACCAAGAGCTTCCCCCTGGGAGTTCTTTGCTTTTAACCCCCTGTGTTCTCAGAGGTGTATCCGTATCCTCAGTGGCCACACCAGGTGCCAATATTCAAATCTGAGCACCTATTGGTTTGACCACAGCATCCCAAAAAAAAAACTCACTTCCTTTTCAAAGTAGGATTAGAAAAAAAATTTATCAGGACATACTCTAAAAGAGACATTTTTAAATGAAAGGATAGTATTAGGAGAAGAAGAAATAAGCAAACTGATTAGTAACACATTGAATTTTTAAAATACAAAGAAATTCTAACCTCCTTGAAAGATAATTCAGTTAACTCTTAATTGGAGTGATTGCTTTCGAAACACAACTCAGTAAGATCATGAAGGGAATTCTACAGGGCAATAATTACAAAAGAATAAGTTTGGGCTAAAAGAATGGGAAAGTACTTTTTAGTATTATGCTCTTAATTATGTCAAAATAAGTGGTATTATCAGTGTATTATGTAATGTATTTTCAGGTTTCAGCATAATTTGGATTAGTGATGAAGGAAGATAAATGACTGATAAGAACTCACACCTAAAGAAATAAAGAAAGTGTTATTGAGTTTTATGTATGCTTTAATTTTTACTTTCATTTTGCTTAACTTGCCTGAATAATTTTTCTGCTTGAACCATATCCTTTTTGATACAAACAACCTGTGACTGTGCTGTCCCTCAGTAGGGGGCTAGGTATGTCCCTTGTGGGCTGAAGCAAATAATCACAGTTGATTCACCTTTGACCCTTCAAGACCATTACATGCGAAAAGAGGCACATTGTTGTTCTAGTGTTTCTTGCCTTGCCGTGACTGTTCACTTTGATGACACTAACACATCCTTATCATTCTGGTGTTATCTTGCTGTGATTCTCACAGCAGAGTAGTTGAAAGGTTTGCCAGGTGTGAGAAGAACACGGTAATCATGTGTGTGATTATTATTAGATTTAGGTTCAATACAGTATCTAAATATTGTCATGCAATATATAAGAACTCTATGAGCTATTATGATGGATTATGACCACAAGGTTGTGGTCCATCCTGTTGAATCACAACCTTCAGTGAGACCTCTTGCTTCTTAAAACTTCTCAGAGAAGTCTAGGTGCAGCTAGGTCCATCTAGTTTCAGATTTGGTTTCAGTTTATGACTGAGGGGTTATAATATAGACAGGTTCAGCTAGAAACCTACAGGTTTACAGTCTTTGGTGATGCAGAATTCCCAATTACAAAGCAGCAAAGCACCTATGAAACTATTGCAGGATTTTGTCTCTATTATTTGCTTGAATCTTAGCACTTTTTGCACTTTGTCCAAAAGTGAGTATTGCACTCATCCAAAAGTGAGTGTTTCTCATCTTGAGGTGGGATTTACTCTGCAGGAATCCCTTGTAAACTGCTTGCAGCCTCTGGATTCCAGTTTGCCCAGTTGGCCTAGTCTCCAGCAACATTTTATTCCCTTTTATAGGCCTGTGTACACCAAATCAAGTCAATCACAAATACCTCTGCTCCCCCATCTCTGAACTGTATTAACTATTGAGGATTCAGCCAGTTCTTCCTGTAATATCCACCTGGTGCTCTTATATTAAGAGAAACCACATTGCCTATTAGAGACAGAAAAAAGGGAGAAGGATGCATGCATGGCAGAGGGGAAGGACATACCTAAGACCTGACTATAGCTGATTGGTATCTTTGTTTTTATTTAACCATTTTTGGGAATTTTGAGAACAAGTGTATAATGTTACTGTCCTATGAACTATCTATATCTGAAGGTTTGTGTCAAAATAACTGAAAATAATATAAATCATATATTGTGTTACTTTACAAAACACAATTCAAACAAACTAAAATATTCATATTTGTGCTTTCTAGCATGCCACCTCAATCAGTAGCCATCATAAATCGAAAAGATAGTGATGTCAAACTGCTTTGAAATAATTCACTTGGTATCCTACAATCAGATCCACAAGCAGATATAAGAAAAAACTAACAGGGAGATTTTAGAAAATTTTAGCAGGAAAAAAAATATTTAGTCTGTACTCAGGAATTTTTTTCTTTTTGAATTATATGTCTGAAACCAATGAAACTACTGTCATTGTAATGACTAAGGTAATCTGTTTGCTGGATTAAGTTTATATTTGCTAAAGAAATAGAAGTTCATAAGTTCATTAATGTAGCAAAAGTAATGCTCTCTCCAAACTCTTCATGAATTCCAGTGCACTGAAGGCATAATATCAAATTAACATATAGATATTGCTCCATTTCATTTTCTAGAATAATTTTAGAGAAATCTGATCCATATCCAGATGGCTTTTGAAGATTTCCTGTGCCATTGTTCAGTCACTCTCTCAGCATAAAAGTATTTCCTTTTATTCAGGGAAAGTCCTGTATTTCTGTTGGTCCTGTCACTGGACACCATGTAAAAGAGTCTGACTCTGTCCTTTTTGTATCCTTCCTTGAGGGATCTTGATAAGACCCCTCTGTGTGTCCTCTACTTAAAACTGAACAGTTCAAGTTCTCTCAGCCTTTCTTCATAGGAAAGACACTCCAGTCCCTTAGTCATCTTCATGGCCCTTCACTTGACTGTATCCAATACCTCCATGTCTATCTTGTAATGGGAAGCTCAGAACTGAATACAGTATTTCAGAATTGGCATCAGCAGTGTGAACAGAAGAGAACAACCACCTCCCTCAAATTGCTGTGAATACTCTGCCTAAAGCAGAGCGAGATGCCAATTAACCTTCTTTGTTCTAAAGACACGCTGCTTTGTGTTTTGTTTTATGTGGATGTGGCACCTGAGGATATGATTTAGTGCTGAACAAGGCGGTGCTAGATTAATGGATGCTATATTAATAGACTCAATGATCTTAGAAGTCTTTTTCCAGCCTTAATCATTCTGTGATTCTATGCTTACTAGCATCCCCAGGTCTTTTTCTACCCAGAAGCTTTTGGTTGTTTCTTCCCAGGTTGAAGGACTTGGCACTTCCACTTGTTGAACTTGAAATTCCTTTTTTTTCCTCCAGCCTGTCAAACTGCATTTAGAAAGCATCACCACCCTTTGATGTATCAGTATCATCATAGTATCAATATTAAAATGTAAAATAAATATTTATGGTGATTTTATATTATTTAGGAATAGCCTGTTCTATTGTAAAATAGTCATCTCTTAACTCACCTACAAGAGGGCTTTTAAAAATTATATCAATAAAGATTTGCAAACTTATTGTAAAGGTTTGAGAGATCAGTCCATCTTGTTGTTTATAGCTTTATAGGCTATTGTCAAGATGAAAAACAAATTGATCTGTTCATTTGATGTCAAGTGATGATACATTTAGAAGCAATTCTAATAACAACAGAACGGAACCATGGGAGGTTTATAGTTTAGAATGATGTTTTGTCTTCTTCCTAAGTAGTCTCCTTAAGTGCAGATTTTGACTTGCATCAAATGCATTGAGCATACTCTTCCATTCTAATATGCTGTGAGTGAAATAAACTTATTTTTGATGCAGTAACACAAGTTTTCACCTATGGAATTATTAATTATTAGAATGATAAGTAAACAAACAGTATTTTTGCCTGTTTCTACAAATCTTTAGAGATGCCTTCTTTCTTCCTTTCATTGCAGCACTTTTAATAATCCAAATACTTTACTGAAAGCTATTTTTCTTCTGCTCAGTAATGTGTGATAAATGCTAAGAAACAGTGGACAATGTAGGAAGCATCTCTTTTTCTCTTGTGCTGTATGGAATATTAATCCCAGTATTACCGGGTGACACATGCCTGGGCTCATCTGACCCTTACTGCTGGGCCAAAGGTGGCAGCTGTGGTGTTTCACCTCAGAGATACCTTTGGCCGGCTGGATGCTGCAGCTAGGCACTTGGAACAAATCCAGGCATAGTAGAAACTCAGTTTATCTCTGGTGGAAAAGGTCCAGGTGACGGTGAAGAGAAAGAGGAGAGGATTCTGTCGTAGAGTTTTAATCCAGAGTTTTATTCCAGGATGACAGACCTCTGAATCTTGTGACAGCTCCCAACAGAATCCAGACTGCATGGTCCCGTCTCCTTTTAAGCCCGGGGACAGGGGGAGGGGAAAGGAGAGGTTGGCACATCTAGGGGGTTGGGATAGGTGAAACAGGAAATGGCATCACACTGCAACAGTGCTGCTTTTAAACTACCTTAAAAGTGCCGTGACCCCACAAAAAGACCCCAAACCCACAGATAATGTCTTCAAAGGTAGATTTAACCATGCTGATGGTTATGGTTATCATAAAACTTGATACCTGATATGCTTATTTAAATTCCACTGGGTATTCCATTGGAGCCTAAATATATTTGGCCCTCAAGTCTGTGTATATCAGCTCACATTATGCTGTAAATTGTTTTTAACTTGGAAGAGCTTAAACATGAAGGCAAATTTAAAAGATTGAATACTGGTTGTTGCCTCTCAGTTGTATGGATCATAAAGAGTACCAATATTGCTGTAGCATTCTGATCATAATGCACAACAGTGTGTATTTGGAGATTGTTTAATGTTTGTTGTTGTCTATACTGTGCTTATAGAAGTGATCTTTGTACCCAGCAGAGTTTTACATCAGAAGCACACTCACTGTGAACCTTAGTAGATCATTGAAAACCTGAATCTGAATTTAGAATTTTAGTAGAAGCTTCTTAAACTTATTTGAGAAATATTTGTTTTAATTTAAGAATTAACTCCTGATTATTTTATGCATGCCTGATAAAGGATCTTAAAGCTGGTTTATAAGATTTAGTAAATAGAAATTTAGCTATCAAAGGCTACAAGAGGCTTGGTGAACAATCTATATTAAATTTTCAAGCTGGAGTGGAATTCTTGCAAAACTATTTTTCATTTTCTGCCCTTTATTTGGACTCAAAATTATGACTGCTCTAAAACCTACAAACACCTGACTTGGAGGCCCAATCACTGTTACCTTTGTGGTCCTCTCAGTTTTCAGAGTCCTGCTATCTCCATATTCTGAATGCTTTTTTTTTTTTTCCTGGCAAATAAACCTCCTGTTCACTAATGACTCCATAGTGTTGTTCTTTTTGAGTATAATTTTCCGTTTTGACTCACATTGATCTGTTTGGTTTGTGTAATTGACTGAATTACTTCAGAGGTTTGGGTTTTTTTGTGAAGTAATGCATGTTTTTAGACCTTATGTATGAAAATAACTCCTCTTACTATTTTTCTGATGGTGATACTCTGTGTTTGTAAGCTTGAATGATGATAAGAGAAAGTCATAAGGAATAGCTGAACCAGTTTCTGAATGGCAAATTGTGAAGATAGCATGGAATCAACATTGAAAAATAAGCTAAAATCATGGGAATGTTTCAGTGGGAGAGGATTGAGTAGTGATAATGAACACGGTATTAAGGTTATACCAACACCTTTGAGGGAAAACCCCTACAAAAGTGTGTGAACACATAGTTATATAAACATATGTGATAAAGCACAGCTCTATTTAGCACTCGTAAAATTTTGTTTAGATAACTGCTTCCAGGTTTGGGGAAGGTTATGGCATTTAATTCTCCACAGTCATTTGATAGCCATAACTTAAGGTGTCATGTCAGGGCTCAAGTTTCTTCTGTTCCTTAGGCGTATTTTGTCTATTCAGAACAGATTTTGTTTTCTCTTGTGCAGGATGATCATTTCCTACATCTTTCTATAAGTGCGAGAACTCTAACAATATGTAGCATTTTTTCCCAGCACTGAGTCCAGTTTATGTTCACATTTTTGTCTCTAATACTAATAATTTTTATAACATTCAGTTTATTCAATTCTCAAAATTCGATGCTGTTTTCAACAGAAGCTCTTATTTTTCATTCCAGATACCTTTCATTTATTATCAGCTTTGTAATCTGACCCTGTAAGTTTTCCTGTTGAAGGCTAAATTATTTGGCTTTTATATTCAGCCTCCTTTCAATTAGTTGTCTAGCTTGTGTTGGATCTGGGGTCCTCAAAGAGGCAAGAGCAGTTATTAGTTGTAGTAAAGTTTTTTATTGTATGAATAGATCAGTCTCGAAGGTAAAGAGTTCAAGGTATTAAAGTCCATGTTAACGTATTAAAGTCTGTGTTAAAAACTTTTTGTCCTAGAGTCTCAAGCAAAAGCTGCAGCTGCAACAGCTACTCTCTGGCACAGAGTCCCAGGTCCTTTGTAGGAACAGCGGCAGCAGCAGTAACAGTTGTTCTCTAGTATAGAGTCTGACGTTCCAGGCAGCAGCAGCAGGAATCTCTGGCATAGAGTCCCAGGGCTCCATGTAGGAGCAGCAGCAGCAGCAGCAGCAGTTGTTCCTTTGCATAGTCCCATGTTCTGAACAGTAGCAGTAGGTACTACAGCTTTCTCTTCTTCTTTCTTATTTTCTTTATCTTGTTGTTCTTCTTCAATCTTCTTGTTGTTGTGCTTGATTTCTCTTACAACTCATTACAAGGTATTTTATTTATAAAACATCTAAATTGATTTATAAAACATCAATTAGCTAAAAGCACAATTATAAAACATTCTTTCTAAACTAATCTAAACTTAATTTTAAATGTGTGGAAGTAGTACAAAAGTAGTGCCAGTTCTTACCTAAAAAACTATGCATATAATATTATTTATTTATGCAAATATACTATCTGTTTTCTTACTTAAAATTTACATAAATGAATGATTCTATCTATGTATGCCTATAGTTCTATTTGTTTTAGAGATGTAAGCCAAGTTTTGCTATGTTTTTGTTATGTCTGCAGCTAAGTTACTTAACTTTAAACTAGGCCTTAAACTTTTATTTCTACTTTATATCTATGTGACTTAATATATCTTAATTTCTCCAAAGGCTTTAATTCAACCTCTGCATTCATCTCTCTGAGGAACACAGAGAGGCTTGCATTCCAACAATTAGTTATCAATCTTTGGCTCAAGTGTTCTGTCTTTAGAATCAAATTTTCATTATAAATTTTTCTAACTCACTTTCCTACAACTAGTTGACATTTGGCAAACATTCCACTTTTGAAACTATATATACAATCTCTTTTCTAATATGCTGTCTCTTAATAGGTCATAAAAAATAGAGTTCTGAATAATTTTCTCCTTCTTTTGCAATTTCTTTTTTCCTTGTTCTAACTTTGTTTTAATTGAAAGGACAAAAATTCATTGTGTCTTTGTCAGCTAGTGGGATGCATTCTAAAATCAGAAGCAGTGAGACAACTGATTGTGAGACAACAGCTGCCTTTGGAGGAAATGATAAATGCGGTTCCCTACATAACTAAAAAATTGAGGACTTGCCTAAAAGAGAGGTTTTACCCTCAAGTGGAACATTACAATTAAAAAAAAAAAAAAGGCATTTGATAGATGTGGTCCAGCATTTCTGACTTCATTGTCTTCCTTCCAATTTCATTCATGGAATGTAAATTGTATATTGTTCAATAGTATTCTTTAGAAAAGTCCATATTTTACACCAAAAGGTTTTAAAATTATTATAGCACTTTACAAATCACATTCCAATTCACAAATACATTTATTTATGGACTGTGCAGCTCAACTGATCTATGATGATATTGATAAACCCTAATTCCTTATTTCCTCTGATTAAGCTTGGATGATGTAAACATCTGCTGACACATTCAGTGACCTGTCAGAATTGGCCTGACTCACAGAAAGTCTCATTAACCCCTTCCTGTAATAGCTTTGTATCCTGTGATTTTACTGGAATAGGAATCATAAAAGGAGATCAAAAGTACTCAGTTTATATGCGCAAAATCGTAAGGATTTCCCAAATTGACACCACACTCATTCTTTCAAAGTACAGATTCATGTATAAAACGTCAATATTATTTTATTTCCAAGTCAAAGGGGGGTATTTTAAGCCCAAACTCAAAAGTCAGCTTGTACAGAAAAAAATGAAGTGCTTTTAAATGTTACAGTGTGTTGTCTGCATTAGTTCTTACCTGTTCTGGGGGGATATGCACTTGCAGCTGGTATTTAGAGCCAAATATTGGTAGACATAAAAGCTTTCAGGCAGACAGCTGTATCCTGCATTTAAAGATGCTGACTGGGGGATAACCTTATGCACTGTTGTTAGAGTTCTAATACATTAGCTTTTTGTACTTCATTGTACATTAAAACATAAAGGAATGGCAGTTTTATGTGATATTTTTGCGATTTCCCACACTTGCAATGTCATTTCTGCCCATTTGCTTGTTCCAACACATGGCAGAAAAAAGATATAGGATATTTTTCTTTGATATCTATCTTTCATCCCCTCGGCAACTATTGAACTGGCTAACTTCTATCAGTTGAAGAGGAGAATGACTTCATAGGCACAGCAGCTGTTAAGGGAGAGACACTCTCCAAGTTCCCTTAATGAAAAGCATATGAAATTGAAATGGGTGATTTTTATCATGCCTTATGGTTCCAAGAAGCATGGTTGGCTCATATTTGTCAACTAGCAATCAGACAAAAAAGTATGTTGCCTCTTTGTTCTGTCAAAAAATTTCGTGTTTTCAACAAAGGCTGAGGACAGGTATGACAGGTACTGAGAAGATACTGTGTCAATTAGGTACTGACAAGTCTTCTGGTAGCTGAGTTACAGAGAAAAGGAAAGTTTTGCATTTAGGAACAGTATCTTAAGGAAAGCAGAATTTTAAATAGAAGGAGCTGTAAATTAAACTAGCTTCATAACTGAAACATAACAAAATTTTATTATCTAATACTGGAATCTTTGGGGGTTTGTACTAAAATGAACAGTGTGTCAACCTGTAACTACCTAGATCTAAGCAGCAAGCCTCTCATTTTGGATTCTGAAATACTTCAGTAAAAGGATGTTTTTTCCATCACACTAGATTCCTTTCTTATCTGTATTGATAATAGGAACTAAAATAATGAAAAGAAAGCTTTGAAATTCAAAAACCTTATCCTGAATATTTGATTGGCTTTGTGGACAAAGAGATGGACAGATTAAGGATAGGTGAGTGGTTTGCAAAATTGTTTAAACTTTTAATTTTTTCTGTGATTTATGGCAGAAAAGCAAACTAAGCTATCTTTCAGTTTAAGGCTAGTGAAAAGATCTTTCCTTTCTTTTAGTATCTGGAAAACAAGGTAGTTCATAAGTATCAGACACACTATTTTCAAGGACAGAAATTGGATTTTCATCTACCTTGAGTTATGTGGAAAATAGTACTTGGCAGAATTGACATCTGGGAAATTTGAAATAGAAAGTTTTATATTTATCTTTGACTGGATAGTCATTAATTACTACATTTTCCTGAACAACATCTCTACAGGTGAATTGTGCATCCTGTATCTTTTTTGTTCCATTGGAGTCCTTTCAAAATGACAAAGCATGTGTGTTTGCATAAGGAAAGGGAGAGGGAAGAGTCAAGGGGAAGGGAAGGAAGAGGCTGACAACCTCAAAGAGCTTCTTGAAATTCACGTCACCATTTCATACCTACAGGGGAATCAGGCTTTATTAAAAGTCACATTTATGGATTTCATGCTAACAAAGATACAGAGCTGTTAGTCACAGCAAGTTGATCACATGTGAATAATATTATTAAAGGTGGGATTAAGCTTGACTCAGTCATGTTTATAAGAATAAACACTATGTGTAAAATATTTATTATGAAACAACTAATGATTTCTTGCCAAGACAGTCTTTTAAGAGCATGCCAATATTACTAGATTATTACTTGTAAGGAAACAAATATGAATGAGCTCAATTCCTGTTATAGATGTCAATCTATTTATTAAGAATTTATTAATCCTTTTAATAAAGCTATATTTCTGTATTTTCAGTTGTTTTTTACCCCTATATATATGCTAAAAAACTTTACTGGCCTAGACTGCCATATTTTCTGTAAGAGTCAGTTCATGGGTTTCTATTTTCTTTCTTTCTTTCTCGTTTCTTTGTTTCTTTTATTTTTTAATGGCTGGTGTAAATGGGAAAATATTCTATATGTAATCACACTTTTTGATGTTCCAAAATCACCTCTCTAGCCTTGGACTGTTATTATATTTCTGTATTGAATATTGAGAGGGCCACAGACTTCACAGTGAAACACTGCAATTAAATAGACTGATCTTAATGTAGGATTTATGCTGTAACATCTTCCTTTGTTGTGATATTGATTAAATTTAAAATACAGTTATTTCAGAATAACCATAAAGAAAAAAGAATTCATTTACTGCCCTTGATTTCGCAACCATAGAATTTTTAAGATCTAACAATTAAATATCACACATCTGTTAAGGGAATCCCTGCACTAAGCTCCTGTAAAAGTATCTTGTACATATTGTATATTTGATTATATTCACCAGAGACCTGCTTTCTTTCAGGTCTATCTAGAATTAAATGTCTTTTCTACAATGTTGCAATAACTATTAGTTACTGCTTTGTGACAGCCAAACCCCATATAGCACTACTGTATTTGAATGAATTAACTGGGGAATTTGTTCTCCTTTATCAAGCACTAAAATTAACACAAAGCTAATTTCTTTACTGTGTGTGTTTGCCTTACACTGATAGGAAAGTCTTGCACTTGTGTACAGTTACCAGTTACTCACACATAGTACCTTGTTATATTAGAGGCTTTCTTTGTTACACAAGTACTTATTTAAAAAAAATAACAGAATAAAATAATTCATAATCTGAAATCTTGAACATTAAAGTTGAAATGCATTTGAACTGCCCTAAGTATTGAAACATGAAAGGGCAGTAAGAAAGTAATTGCAATCAGAAACAGATAAAATTGAAATGAATGATATTCATTACCTGGGGGATTTAGATACTTGCTGGACCATGTTATCTCAGAACTAAAGCACTTTTCACTCCTTGAAGTTTCTATCCCTATGATCCCCTTAAGTTATGGAAATATTATCCAGATTTTCAAACAGGGAAAGCATATGGACATTGCAATGCTTGGGTTGGTATTAAAAAATCCTAATATCTTTCTGCTTAAATCTATGGTTTATGTACTTGTTTGCTATACATGTTGTATGAACAGTGTGATCGGAAACAAATCTCAAGAAACTGTCAACTTTTCAAACCACTTTATTTTGAATGGCTTTTGCTAAAATGAATATTGTTATTCTTGTATCATCATGTTCTTCTATATTCATCTTCTTCTATCATCATCATCATCATCATCTTCATTTTCTTCATCTCCTTCTTCTTCATCATCATCATCTTCTTCATCTTCATCATCTTCATCTTCCTCATCTTCTTCATCATCTTCATCTTCTTCTATCATCATCATCTCCATCTTCTTCTATCATCTTCATCATCTTCATCTTCATCATCTTCTTCATCATCTTCTTCTTCATCTTCATCATCATCTTCTTCTTCTTCTTCACATATTTGATTTTTTAAGCTGATATATCTGTTCTTAAAGTAAAGGTATGGTACACTTGAGCCCTCACCTAATCATTAATCTGTGGTAGAAGTAGCTATTGCTGTTTTCAGGTAAGAAAATAATTTCTACTGAATGACTAAGAGTGGAGCATTATGACATTTTGATTGGATCCCAACTTGAAGAAAATGGCAAAAAATGAGGCAAAGGAAGGAACAGTAAAAAGAGGTGATTCATTTATACTGAAGCTGGACTGGAAACCAGTAATGTAAACCAGATTTTGTGATGAGCTAGTTGGAAGGGAATGCTCTGTGAAAAGAGGAATTTTTGGCTGTCAAACAGTGGTTCACACAGAATTACAGAACACAGAATATTGATTGAAAATCCTGTAAGGTTTCTTTAAGCATCAAAAAGATTTTTGTGCCAAAGAAACATTGGAAGAAGTAACAGTTATCCAAGAATAGGCAAAGATTTTGTGAATTTCTTTTCCCTCTGTAAGGAATTAATTTATTATTATTATTATTAATAATAATAATAATAATAATAATAATAATAATAATAACTTAATTAGAGTTGGAAAACATCTTCTATCCAGATATAAACAAAGTATGGACTGATCTGTTTAGTGCAAGTTACACAAAAAGGATTTTAAGATTCTAAAACTTTGAACAGCCATATCAGAATTATGCTATCAGGAAATAATTTTTCTGCTGACTAGTGCTGTGTAATTCAATTGAAAGGTTTTTCACAGGCAATGTCAATATTTAAATTGTTTAGCCTTAAAGTGAGCAAAACACAAGAGAATACAGGGCAAAACCCCCAATTGTTCTGGGAAGCAGGATGGAGATCTTCATATGTTATCACAAATTTTTATTCAGTCTTTCTAAGGTAAAGATCCTCCACTAATCAAAAAGTGTTTTCTCAAATAAATTAGACAGATAATAACAGATGGGTAGTGCATGACAGTGGGTTTGCTGTACTTCACTGCAAATATACACAAGTAGCAGATATCTTAGTATAATCCTCTCCATGATAAATAAATGTGTCTTTTCTCTTCAAATACTGAAAATGGTCTATGCTCTAAGCACATATTCATGTACTCAGTCCCAAGCACATCTTGCTCAGTGACTTCAGGACCATGAAGTAAGGAACACATAGGAAAAGTTAGATTTTTGTTGTGCTAATGGGGCAGCAAGTCCAGAGGAATATTGCTTTTGATGTTAGCTTTTGGGCATTTTATAGTAAATGTATAATGATCTTAAATTAAGAATTAAAAAAACCCCATCATTATTTTAGTAAGATGTTGGAAACTTTAGTCACTAGTGAAGCAAGGCAAATTTGTTTTAATTATTCATATGTTTGGCTGGTTACACACATCCCTTGAGTATTTCCAGACATGTTTCCTAATCATTGGGAAACTTATAGAACTGTCTCTTGCTAATTCTACTTCAAACACAATGCTTCAAAAATTAATAATCAATTAAGGTTTTACTTTAGAGACAAGCTTGCTTCCTAGTTAATTATTCTTAGCTCATAAAAATTGTGCTGACAAGTGGTTGAGTCATATCTTTTATGATCTTGCCAAAAGCCACACAGCAAGCACAGGAAAGGTTGATATAAAGTGAAACCAGATGCATTAACTCCACAATTAGATAATTATCCAGATCAGTATAGGTATGAATGTGCATTGTGAAGCAGTAGAAGTCACACTGTGAAAGGGTCTGCTATGCTCTTGAAAGTGAAGTCAAAATCCTGCAGTGATGCTATGTGACATTGCCAATATCATCTAGTCAGTTATAATCTTCAGAAACTTGGATTTCTGTAAGAGCATTAAAATTTCTTAGTAGCACTCAGGGAAAAAATTGCATGACCCTGTAAAGTACACCACACATAGACTGTAAGTCAGAAGAAGACCTCAGCAATGTTAATATTCATTGTTGTGGATCATGCCTAGAAGAGGTCAGCTTGTGAGTGGCATGTGTATTGTGTTGCTTCTCAACTAGAGGAATAGAAGTCTATTGCTGACAAGTAGAATGTGGTAAATGGATACAGTTATTCTAGCCATCTTCACCCTTTTTACTGTTATCTGAGAATATGTCGCTTTCCCCATGTTTTCTACAAAATTCTAATAATCTCTGCTGCCTCAACTTTTATCTCTCTTGATTATGTAGTTGTTAACTGGATGTAATGAATATAGTACAGAGTTTAGACCAGAATAGGAAAATACGCATTTAAACCTACAGTATTCTTCTAGGTTTTGTGGCGTAGCAAAATGAGTTGAAGGGATGTCTTTTTACTAGATGCTGATACACAGTGTTTTCTTGATAAGAGGATCATACAAATCTGCCCCATACTAATCCTATGAGTTCCTCCAACAACAAAATTACTTTTGTCCCAGAGGAAGTAATCAGCTTGTCATGTTTCTAATTACTAATACTTGCCTTCTGTTTGAGAGATCTTAAGTTCCTTTCCTTTCAAATTATCCACTCAAACTTTGTATCATAGAGAAATTGTTCTCATATATCACTTGATATTATTTCACTTTGATGTTAGAAGTTTCCATCTGAAAGCAGATATCTTTTGGGTTTCTTTCCATTTACAGCAAAATCCATAACAGATAAGAATGTATGTGAGCCTTAACTTTTACAGTGCCTTATGATGGACTACTTATCTGTGTGGATTTGTATCAATATGTTTTTTTTAGGAGGGGAAAGGTGTTGAATGACTTTGTATTATTTATTTGCCAATGAAATGGTTGTTTTCAGAAGAATAATTTATATATGCATTCATAAATGCCTGTAATGGATTTACCAAGCACTCTAAATTTAACTAGCTCACAACAAAGCTAAGGTAACCTGAGGAGGAAGTTGATTGTTCTTTATTAGAGACCATTTGGCCAGGATGATGAGGCAGATAAATTATTTTATAAGCACCTCGGAGAAGTTTCATGGTTACTGGCCTTTGCTCTTGTGGGAGGCCTAAACTTTCCATATGTCTGAAGGAAATTAAATACACCAGAGAGTAAAGTCTAGAAGGTTCTTGGAGTGTGTGGAATAGAACTTCCTGACACAGCTGGTGAGCAAGCCAACCAGGGGACATACGTTCTCCCAAAGTACTTTTCCAGCCACTGAGTATTTTCACTCCTTGAGATTTCTTGATTCTGTTTTGGTTTGGTAGCTCTCACTGTAATTTCTCTGTAAGTACTTGTCTGATCTCTTCTGCAACCCATGAAAACTCTCAAAATCACAGTATTCAGTGGCAATCCCAAAAGTCTACTGCCTGTTGCATGAAGAAAAACTCAACTGTTATTTGTTTTGCCGTTTTCACCTGATTTTAACCCAGATATGTCAATACTCCTTTTGAAGACCTGGGAGAAGGAGAACACCTAGAGACAACTATTTCAGCCAGCCTTGTGCAGCTGGGTCTTTGACGACTCCTGGGATGGTATTAATTGGGTACCCCCAAATCTTATTGCCTTTTGTCACAGAGAATTATATATGTCCAGGTCTAATGCACTTGCCAGAAACCAGAATAAAATGAATAGATGGTATTGTCTCTTTCAGAAAGGTTTCTTAAGCAACTACAGGTTGCTTAAAACAATATGTTGTTCGGTATATTTTCATGTATGCTTCTTTGTGCTTACATGTAAAGTCCACCTCAGAAAGTTTTACCTTTTTAATTTGTTAGTAAACAAATTTGCAGAGAATGCAATTTTGCAGCCGTGTTTGCTTGTTACAGGAAGTTTATAGGAAAAGAAACAGTTAATTGAGAGAGGAAAATTTTGCAAGATGTAAGTGCATAAAGAGGCCCCTCCTTTGGTGATGAAAAATCTTTTAAACACTATTCTCTTATAACTATACACAAGCAACATTCTTTTCACGATTTGCAACTTAAAATACCTTCTTTAATATTCAGTGCAGTTTTATATTCAGTTTTATTTTATATTCAGTTTTATACAATAAAACCAGAACTACAGCAGGACAGTATAAACAATGCTTACCACTATTTTGGATTATGTGGGACTTTTTTCCTGACTACATTGAGAAAAAGAATTATCGTCTATGGAATAAAATTACTTTTTTCAACTCTGTGATGATGTTTATTTGGTCTGAAGTTTGATTCATAGCATAGGTGTTTTGGAGGGTTTCTGAAAAAAACATTTAGAAGAGAGTGTCTTTGATTAAGTTATTGGGACTAAATTCACTTTGTTTTAATTTACCTGAAAATTAAGATGGGCAGAGAAGGAGCTGTCAAGGCTTAATGATTTATATTTCTGCATCTGGAGTCAGATTCTTGCCTATGAATTTTATCTTCACAATCTCTGCTGCAGATGAACTTTTTGTATCAATATGAAGTCTAAAAATGCAAGCTCTTCTAAATAATTTCAGTAAACTCTCAGAAAAAAAGCAAAGATGAAAGATGTGGCATTATGTTTCCTTTGTGTGATGTATTTTTTGTGTCTGTGCTTTAATTATAAGGGATAGATTAAAATCACTAAGTGGCTTAAGGACTGGTACTAACAGTGGAATTTTGGCTTATTGATCATGGAGCAATTTTTTTGGCACCCGGCCTTCTAGGGTCAGATGGGCTTTCACCTATCTAACAAAGGCAAAAGGATTCTTGCCTATGAGCTGGCAGGGCTGAATGTGAGGGCTTTAAACTAGCTTGAAGGGGGAAAGGGATGAAGCCCAGCTCTCTACAGATGAGCTTAAGGGTGACAAACCATACTTAGCAGTGAAATCAGCCCAGCTGAAGTGGATGTGTACTAAGGCATGAAGCATGGGTAACAAATGAGAGCTAAAAGCCATTGTACAGAAGGAGAGCTGTGATGCAGTTGCTATTACAGAAACATTGTGGGATGACTCTCATGACTGTAGTGCTGCAATGGATGGCTACATGCTCTTCAGAAGAGACATGAGAGGTAGGAGGGGTGGCTCTGAGGGTACTGATTGATGGCAGACTGAACCAGATGAGCCAGAATTCTGGACTGGTGACCAAGAAGGTCATTGGCATCTTGAGCTGTATCAGCAATAGTGTGCCCAACAGGACAAGGGAAGTGATTCTTCCTATATTCAGCAGTGGTGAGGTTGTACCTTGAGTACTTTGTCCAGTTCTGGGCTCCTCAATTTAGGAAGGATGGTGAGATGCTTTTTTGTGTCCAGAGAAAGGCAATAAGGCTGGTGGAAGGTCTGGAACATAAGTCGTATGATGAGCGGTGAGGGAGCTTGGGGTTGTTTAGCATGGAGAAGAGGAGGTTCAGGGGAGACCTTATCACTCTTTAAAACTACCTGAAAGGAGGGTGTAGCCAGGTAGGGGTCAGTCTCTTCTCCGAGGGCAATCAGCAACAGGACAAGAAAACAGAGTCTTAAGCTGCGCCAGGGGAAATTTAGGCTCGACATTAGGAAGACGTTCTTCACAGAAAGAGTGATTGGACATCCGAATGGTTTGCCCAGGGAGGTGGTGGAGTCTCCATCCCTGTGGGTGTTTAAGAAAAAAGTGGAGGTGGCACTTAGTGCCATGGTCTATTTGACAAGGTGGTGTTAGGTCATAGGTTGGACTTGATGATCACAAAGGTCTTTTCCAACCTTTTCAACTTGATTCTGTGATTCTGTGATTCCATGTCATGGTGCTCTTATGTGGAGGCCTGTGGGCCTATTGGGAAAAGGGTAGTGGCAATACCCTGGAGGAATGCACCATACGCTCCAGGCATCCCCCATAGGTTAGGGTGAGACAGAAGGCTTCCCCATGGTGCTCTGCAGCACTATGCTAATTTACCCCAGTTCTGTACTCCCCATTGGCCCATTGGCTGTCCCTACCCGTTTTACCCCTATATGGTTTTGTTCTAGAATATTCACAGAATTCACAGAATGACTAGTTCAGAAGAGACCTTAAAGATCATCAAGTCCAACCCATGCCCTAACACCTCAACTAAACCAAGGCACCAAGTGCCACATCCAGTCTTTTCTTAAACACATACAGGGATGGCGACTCCACCACCTCCCCGGGCAGACCGTTCCAGAACTTTATCACCCTTTCTGTAAAAAACTTCTTCCTAATTCCAACCTATATTTCTGTTGGCACAGGTTAAGACTGTGTCCTCTCATTCTGTCAGTTGCTGCCTGGAGAAAGAGACCAACTCCCACCTGACTAAAACCACCTTTCAGGAGGTTGTAGAGAGTGATAAGGTCACCTCTGAGTCTCATTTTCTCCAGGCTAAACACCCCCATCCCTCTCAGTCATTCCTCATAGGGCTTGTGTTCTAAGCCCCTCACCAGCCTCATTGCCTTCCTCTGGATGCGCTCAAGCATCTCAATGTACTTCCTTAACTAACAGAGGGCCCAGAACTGGACTTAGTACTCAAGATGTGGCCTCACCAGTGCCAAGTACAGGGGAAAAATGACCTCCCTGGTCCTGCTGGCCATACTATTCCTACACAGGCCAGGATGCCGTTGGCCTTCTTGGCCACCAGGGCACACTGCTAGCTCATGTTCAGCCGACTGTTGACCAGTACCCCAAAGTCCCTTTTCACGTGGGCACTGTCTAGCCACACCGTCCCCAGCCTGTAATGTTGCAGAGGGTTATTGTGGCCAAAATGCAGGACTTGGCACTTCGATTTATTAAATTTCATCCTGTTAGACTCTGCCCATCCATTCAACCATTCCAAGTCTCTTTGCAGAGCCCTCCTACCTTCCAACAGATCAACACATGCTCCCAGCTTAGTGCCATCTGCAATTTACTAATGAAAGACTCAATCCCCTCATCCATGTCATCAATAAAGATATTAAATAGAACTGGTCCCAGCACAGACCCTCAAGGGGCACCACTGGTGACTGGTCACCAGTTGGATGCAGCACCATTCACCACCACCCTCTGGGCCTGGCCATCCAGCCATTTCTTAACTCAGCAAAGAGTGCTCCTGTCCAAGCTGTGGGCTGCCAGCTTTTCCAGGAGTATGCTGTGGAGACAGTGTCAAAGGCCTTGCTGAAATCCAGCTACACAACAACAGCCTTTCCTGCATCCACCAGACAAGTCACTTGGTCATAAAAGGAGATCAGGTTGGTCAAACATGACCTACCCTTCCTAAATCCATGCTGGCTGGGTCTGATACCCTGGCCATCCTGTAAGTTCTGTGTGATGAGACACAGTATAAACTGTTCCAGGACCTTACCAAGTACAGAGGTCAGGCTAACTGGCCTGTAATTGCCAGGATCCTCCTTCCCACCCTTTTTATGAATAGGCATCACATTGGCCAGCTTCCAATCATCTGGAACCTTGCCAGTGAACCAGGACTGCTGGTAAATGATGGAGAGAGGCTTCACAAGCTCATCTGCCAGCTCCCTTATCACCCTGGGATGGATCCCATCTGGTCCTATAGATTTATGAATATCCAAGTGGCTCAGCAGTTCTCTGACTGCCTCCTCTAATGGGGGGACCATTCTGCTCCCTGATATCATCAAGCAAACCAAGGGGACAGTTATCCTGAAGGCAAGTCTTCTCACTAAAAACTGAGAAAAAGAACATGTTAAGCATCTCTGCCTTCTCCTCATCTACAGTAACAAAGTTCCCTTCTGCATCTAATAAAGAACAAACGTTAGTCTTTCCCTTCCTTTTACCATTAATATATTTATAGAAACATTTTTTGTTATTGTTTACAAAAGTCGCCATTTCAAGTCCAAACTGATTTTCTTCCTACATACTCTAGCAGCTCTCTTAAATACTACCTGAGAAATCTGACCCTCTTTCCAAAGATATTACATCCTTTTTTTCTTCCTGAGTTCCTCCAAAATCTCCTTGCCCATCCAGGCAGGACATTTGCCTCAGTGACTTGTCTTTCGGCACACAGGGACAGTCTATTCCCCACTCCCTGTTTTCCCATTGGTTAATGTAACCCTGCCTGTCCACCCTGGCACTTCCTATTGGTTCCTGCCCTTTGTACTGCCCCTATGCCCTCAGTTGATTGGCCCTGATGCTTTGCTCCCACCCCTCTTTCGCATATTTATACCTTGGACCCTTCATTGTCCATTATCTTCTGTCCCTGGATGCCTTCAGCACTGGACCCTAACAAACCCTTGCTGGAGCCCCATACAGAAGATCCTTCTGTGTCTCACCTGCCTGCTAGCTGTGGTGTGCTTGAGTGCATTATTGTCGTGTGCCTGCCCAAATCCTCTCCCTCAGAGGATGCTTGCGGGGAAGGTAGAAGCACTGACCACCTCGCCCTGCCGCTACACTTTTATAAGTATGACGCTGAGAATACAGAAAATGATAGCATTTTCCACAGTATAAAATGTTTTGACTGGAAATAATCCTGCTTTTTTTTATGAGAGTAAACTTGGAAAAATTGAGATTTGGAATTCAGAACTATTTCTCATTTACTGTTAAAACATTTACTTTGCAGGGTTATGTCCAAACAAATAAAGTTTATCTTAACGTGTTCTTAAAGGCCTGAAGTGTTGAACAGCACAGCTACTCAAACAAATATGTTCCAGTGTTTGACCTTTTTAAGGCTTTTTACACCCTAAAGTTTAAAACTAAATCTTTCTATAACAGAAATAGAAAGATTGGTATGTCCTACCTTTGTCATAAAGATTTGATTTCTAGATTTGAAAATTATTGTCATGCATCTACTTAGGCTCCTCTAAATTTCAGTCTTCTTGTAGGTTATACTTTTATAAAGCTCTCACCTTCCCTTCTTGCTCAGCTTCAGACTTTTAATATCTTCTGCGATATTTTTAGAGTATGTTACACAAAATAATGCATACAGCTCAATGCGAGACCTTTCTGTTTGCATATCTAAGATGGTGTTTCTCTGGCTTTCCTTCTGCCTGTGTTATTACATAATTTTTTCTTACCTTCTGATTTCTGTACCTTTTATATCTCATCTGTATTTTACTGTTTTCCAGAAAATGTATCAAGTTAGCCCAAGTAATTTTGAATTCTATTCTTCTCTTAGGCTTATTTGCATTTCCTCTAACCCTGAAGGTACTCATGCTAAAAACTCTCAGCATTATACATATTGTTTAATTAATGACAACAGTAAAGTACTCAAACTAAAAACTGAAGAAGCCTTTCTGTTGGGAAGTAATAGCTATTATTCTGAATACAGACATTAAAAATTTACAACAGATTCAACTAGACTGTGCTTTTCTCAACTTGATCATGAGCATGTAAAGAAAAGAAGTATCAGTAAGTCTTGTGAAAATTAGGGCTTCTAACTGTAGCTGCCTATTCTAAATTCATAAAACTTCATAACATGTTTTACTGGAATAATAGATTGATTTCACATCCCCCGTTCTTAATAAAATATGGTTGGGTTTTGCCTGTCTCCTTGGGATTTTTTGTGCCTTACAAATTATTTGTCTCTTTTCTTCAGTGTTCTTCCTGAGGGTTGAAATTTCTCTGTGCTGCGTAATGACTCATTTTTGTTTTTGATGGGTTTTAGAAAAGAACTGCTAATGAGGAAGAGGTTGCTTTAGTCCAGTTTACTAAATATTATGTGGTAAATTAGGGAATATGCAGTCAACCTCGAAAATGTAAAAATGTTTTTTCCTATCCTTTTTTGAGATTTTACTGTAAAATCACTAACATTATATTGCATTAGCTTTTCAACTTGCAATTGGTGTTTCGTAAGAAGGTGTCACGGTTTGACGCTGGCACAATGCCAGTGCCCCCATGAACATATATGCTCCCTGGTGTCTGCTGTGAGATGTGACCAGGAATAGAGCAAAGCAGGCTCCAACTTGGGAATAATGAAGAAAAACTTTATTAACCTACAAAAAGAAACACACACAGAACTCAGAATAAAAACCTTCCAAAAACATTTCTCCTCCTCCCACCAAATTTCCAATACATCACAGTAGTACAAAACCTTGGATTCTCAATTCCATTACCACCCCTCAGATCACCAACTCTCAGTCCATCACCACTCTTTAGATAATCAATTCTCAGTTCATCAAGGAGTGAGAAGTCCCTCTTATGCCATAGGCTTCCCTTGGAAACACAGTTGAGACCTCTTGTTTCCATGTCACACATGGCACTGCCTGGAGATCGTTTGCCATCGTGACATCTTCCTTCAATGCCCAGTGCTCTCACCACTGTGCATGAACCAGAGCTGCTTCTTGGGTTCCCCTTTTAAGGATGCTTTGTTCAGTTCCAAAAAAAGCACAGTCTCTCACTTTTGGGACACCTGTCCCCCCCAAATTCGCCCCCTGCGGCCGAGGGGTCTCGAGAACAGAGATCTTCTTCCCTGAAGATGGAGGGCACCACCACCCTCCTCACCCATTGTCTCTGTTCACACACTCCTTCACATAACATCACTGCACTCTCTTGGCTGTAAGCCATTTCCTACCCCTAAATGCAGTCCCTGTGTCACAGGAAAAATGGTTCTGTCCATGGCTATACAAGAAAAGTCCAGGCAAAGGCCACTCCATCACATCCTCCCACCTAAGATTCTTCTCCACTTCTCTCGTGGCTCATTTCCTCTTATCTCATCTCTATCTCTCTTCTCATTGAGCTCCAGGAGGATCAGCATTTGTAAGGTTTCCATCATCTGAGAAAAGGGTTAAAAATCTCAGGCTCTGCCTGTCCAGAACTCCCACGCTGCCCTGCTCAAATTTTAAGATGGCACAAGCACAGACACCAGTTCTCTCTCTCTCTCTCTCTCTCTCTTTCCCCCCTGGTCAGGGGTGGGGGAGGTTGGGGGGTGGGGGTGGGGGGGTTGCTGCCTGATGCCTCTTGGTGCTCCTCCACCCTTCCATCCTGCAGGGGCCTTCACCTCCCTTCTCTGTCCAAGGCCTGGCCTACCTCACCTGGCCACATGGCTTCCCCTGCCCTGCCCAGCCCACAGCTGAGCAGGGGAGCTCTGACCTCCATCACAGACTGGACAGAACCCAAGAGAGCTTCCCTCTGGGAGTTCCCTGCTTTTAACACTGTGTGTTCTCAGAGGCGTATACATGTCCTCAGTGGCCACACCAGGTGCCAATATTCAAATCTGAGCATCTATTGGTTTGACCACAGCATCCCAAAAAAACCTCACTTCCTTTTCAAACCAGGACAGAAGGCAAGAAAAGAAAACCATTCATTAGTCTGGCTTCTTACTATCATCTCAGATACACACGATTCTATGAAACTGTAAGCACTAAATTAGAAAACACACCCAGTGCTTGTATTTGCAAAGAAAAACTCTGGAAAATATAGCCAGATGCATGATGTCGTCATGTCTTTGACTGTGAAGACAGAAAAAATAACTTCTAGTTACAGAAACTATTATTTAATCTTCTGAGGCTGTGCACTTCTAAAAATCACTACTGTGCAAGAAAACATTACCTTGTCTGAAAAGGTAATGTAATAGAAATAAAACCATATTGAGTGTCTGTCTTTTGGGACCAGGTCTTCGTTCTTCTCTTTGTGTGTTCTTCAAGAAAGACTGCTGGGCTGGGGTCTCATTTAGCTACTCTTCTCAAGATCACACATGCGTTGGCCATGTAGCAAAATGGAGTGGTATAGTTTCTATAGTATAGACCCTTCTGTTATTGAACATAAAAACAAATCCCCGATGGGCAGTTGATTCTGTACTTAAATACCTGAAATACTTGCTAGTTTTCCATTTTACTAGTTACTATTCAAGGAAATGCTATATTGGAAGTAACGGTAATGGAAGTACCCTTTGAGAATTGTGCAAATAAAAACAAAGGTGCATCAAAATTTATTTTTAGAAACAAAGATGTGGAAATGGGTTTCTTTTTGTAAGATTTTTGATACTGTATGGTAGATGCTTGATTTCTTCTATAATGTTATGGGGTTTTTTAGTATAACTCACTTCAAGTAAAGAATATAAAAAGACTTACAGATAAGATAGGAATTTTATTTGAGATCCACTTTTTAAAGGAAATCTTTTACTTGCAATGTTAAAACTCATACTGGAAGACTTAACTGAATTATCAGAATTGCAAATAAAACCATACTGAACACACATCTAGAAAAGCTTTATGCTGTGATTCTTGTGATATTTTGAGAGAGTGGATATCTTTTTCTCAAAAGAAATAACTTTGAAATTTGCTGGCAAGGCCTATAAATCTGTGCCAATGAAACAGCAAATTATGTCCTGCAGTTGTCTGAGCAATCTCAAACTGAAAACCACTTCTGACAATTCAGTAAAACCGACTTGTCCCATAAATCTAACTTCAAGAGCAAGCTGTCTGCACATGAACTAATTGCTTAAGCTGCACTCTGATCTGTACAGCTGACTGATCTGTTGTCTCACAAAAATAGGTAGAGATGTTTGCTTTGGTCTTTTTTAACCTTTTCAGTTCCTTGGGAAATTGACACCAGGAAACAAAAAATGTCATGGATGAGTTTATGGTCCTTTAAAGAGCGTTATCCCTTTTTGTTCCAAAATTGAACTTGACATTCACATAAAGCAGTTTATGTAATATTTGTGGGTGAAATAGACAACATGTACTCCACCATATGGACTTCTCCATGCTTAATTTTTCCTGGAAAACATCAGTACCACAATTTATTTATCTTAACTGCGAGACACTGCCACAGGGTCCTGACCTGCCTAGATTGAAGCTTACTACTCTGTTTTCTAGAATCATATAATCACAGAATCATTTAGATTGGAAAAGACTGTGACCGTGGTCACAAGGGTTTTCAGGATGAAGAAGAGACGAGAATGTTGACTCCATGATCAGAAGGCTTGATTTATTATTTTATGATATATGTTACATTAAGACTATACTAAAAAGCAATAGAAAGGAAAAGGTTTCTTCAGAAGCTAGCTAAGCTAAGAATAGAAAAGAATGAATAACAAAGATCTGTGTCTCAGACAGAGCAAGAGACAGCTCTGCCATGAGTGGTCAAGAAATCCAAACATCCACAGGAGACCAATCACGGGTCTACCTGTTGCATTCCACAGCAGCAGATAACCATTGTTTACTTTGGTTGCTGAAACTGCAGCTTCTCACAAGGAAAAATCCTAAGAAAGGATTTTTCATGAGAGATGTCTGCGACAAAAGACCTTTAAGATCATTCAGTTACCCTTACACTGCCAAATCACTAAACCATGTCCACAACTGCCACATTATGTAGCTTTTAAATACCCCCAGGGATGGTGAATTAAACAGTTCCCTGGGCAGTCTGTTCTAATGCTTGTTAACCCTTCAGTGAAGAAATTTTTTCTAATATCCAATCTAAACCTCCCCTGATGCAACTTGAGGCTGTTCCCTCTTGTCTTGTTGTTTGTTAAATGTGAGAAGAGACCAAGTGTTACTACACTAACACCTCCTTTCAGGTAGTTGTAGAGAACAGTTACATCTCCCCTGAACCTTCTTTTCTCCAGGCTAAACAATCCCAGCTCTGTTGGCTATTCCTCGTCAGGCCTGTGTTCCTGTGCCCTTCTCTGAACACACTGTCACTGTCACTGTCTTTCTTGTAATGAGGGTCCCAATACTGAACATAGGAATAAAGGATTAAGTATTATGAGAATTAAGGCATTTCTCTGTCAGACAGGAAGAAGATACAGATACACAATAGTACTGAGTCAGGAGTAGTTTAGATAAATGTCAAACTTAAGAAAATTAATTCACAAGCAAAAAGCTGGTTTTCTGCTTTATAAATTTTACTTGGCATAATTGCTTTTGGATTTATTGAGTGGTCCAAAGTGGTTTTACATCCTTTACAGACCTAAGATTATGGTTTGGTGTGAGAAACTGTGTGTGGATTTTTTTCACTGAGTTCAAGTAACACAGATATATCTTTCAGTGTTGAGTGGGAAATGGCAATCTGTTCAGCTCAATACAGTGTTTTCATGGGGCAATATTTGATAGTAATTTGAAGGAAGAACAGACAGTTTACTGGTAATAAACTGTGAAATTTCATTGAATGATTGTGAAACTTGTGGGCCAACTTTACAAAACTTTCATGTTGTGCATGCAGTAAGGAATGTTTTGTTTGGGTTTTTTTATCCCGCCTTGAGATACTGTAAAGAAGCTACTGAAAATTCTGTGTCCTAGGAGTCCTGTCTGTTCCCACAGAGTAGCTGTCTGATGAACTGCTTTCCCCAGAGCCTTTTTGCTGTAGAAATGCAAATTTTTTCAAGTGTTTTACCAGATGGATAGAAGTGGTGTAACTATGCCTATGTATAGAATCAAGAAGTTTTGCTTTTCATGATCATCAGGGAGGTCAGACTAGGCAGTGCTATGTACTTACGTTGATTTTTTTGTAAACTACTATTTATTTTTTGAATTTCTGCAGTGAAAGATGTTCCACTTGTGCAATGCAAAAAGTGAAAAAAAGAGAATATGAAGAAAACAAATTACAATTGGAGGCTGAAGGATGCAATTTGTATTCAGGATTGCAGTTTACAACTCAGTATATATTTATTTTCGGATAAATTTTACTAGACAAGGGAGCTATAAAAGGAATCACAGTATAATAATACAATACAACATGTGACCTAAGCTGGAGAGTACCTAAACCTCAGTGTACAATAAGCTAGGTCCAGTTTCCATATTTTGATAATCATAGTTTTCTTTTTATTGAAGTCCAATTGAGTCTGTATCACGTTCAATTTCTTTCTTTCCTTAGATCTGGTGAAAAACAATTTGTATCAAACAGAAAATTGTAAAAGAAGATCCCAGCCATTTTTGCTTAGTTGATTAACTATGACATTTTGCTGCACAGTATCAGCTTCAGAATATTTGGATTATTTTGGATTGCAAGATAGGGAATAAATATTATTTTAAGAAATGTTGGCATCAAGTAGGAAGTCTATGACAGACTTGTGTTGGAATATACTTTTTTGTCAGAGCATATTGACACATTCAGTAACAATTTCCCAGTAAATGAAAGCTATGCTATATCATGGCCACAAAGCTATGAAAGAACCTTGATTGAAGGAGGAAATAAATAAAAGGTTTTATTTTTAAGGGAATAAGATTTCTTTTATTAATTCATCTATATGAGTAGATAGGGTAATAATCTATAAATGTCATAAGGTAGCATTCTTTGTTTAGATGATGTATGTGATGCTGATGACATACTTAAGAATGCCTTTGTCTAGGCAACAGTTGTGATTTTGTCTGGGGAAATGCAGATAGTGATTTGGTCAATGGTTTGGTTTTGGTACCTGGATATTTGCAAAATTATATGTATGTAAATTGTATGTGTGGTAATTTTGCTGCTGTAATTAATCTTTGTTTTTAGGTAGAAGCTTCACTTTTTAAATCCTAGATAGTAAAAGCTAGGCACGTGCATGGATCCACACGCAAAAGATAACCAAACATTAGGGTTAGGGAAATCTCTATTTGTTCATCTAGCAAGATAATCTCAGGATTTATGATCATCTAAGTTTAGTGGATATTCTATGACAAAGTATCTGTATAAATGAGCGTGCAATGTTGCAGAATTGCTTTGAACACAAAGAGTACGTCATTTTATTTATAGAAAAAGCCAAAATAATTTAAAAAAGTAATTCAGATGAAATCTAGTATCTGTTTTGTCTGTTCTTTCCTATAATGATATTTTTGGCTACAAGTGGTGGGTTACAGTGTTTTGCTCACAGTGTTTAAATGGAAGCTTCTTGACATCTCTACTTTCCTATGATGATTTATGTTATCCTTCTGTTTATAGTCCTTTTCACAATGTATTTTTGGGTCAATTAATTAGACATTTTCAGATCTGTTAGGAATCAGATAGTTTTGTAGCATCAATTTATTAACCACAGCACCATTTTTCACTGCTGAAATTCTGTGGAAGTGATCTTTGTACTTGAAAATGTATCTGGAGTTAAGTTCATATCATAGGCCTGCTTCAGTACCACCTAACTCTGAAGGCATCTAATTTCCAAAAGGGCCTCAACTTTTAGTTTGCTTTTCCTGTGGAAACAAAGTTCATGTGATGTATTCTTTTCTTCCTTTATCCTCCCCCCATATGAACAAATCAGGATGTTTGTGAAAGTAGGGGGCGATTCCTTAGCAATTCCTTTTCTGAAGGAAAGGTTCCATTAGAAGCTTACCCTTTATTTGACATGGGAGGATTCATATGCTTTTCATGCACATGGGACTTTGCAAGGCTTCTTCCCCACATGTGTTCTTTGATCTATAGTGAGGGATGTCACAATATACTGCTGTTAAAAAGTAATTTAAAAACTTTATTCAAAGTCCACCTTAATTTTTATTGATGTTCACAGGTTGTTTGCCTCATAACTCCTCAGGCAGGTGAGGCTGTGCTAGAAATGTTTTTTTAATCAGCATGCCTGATCAGCATTGTGTTTATCTCATGCTTACAAGCATTCAAGCATCACAAATAACTGCTTACTCAGTTATTTTTATAGGTTTTAGGAAATTAGCATCATTAATAAAAAGCCCCAATTATGAGGACAAGTGGTGATGCAATTCCCCCCCCCCTCCCCCCCCCCCCCCCGCCACGTTGGCACTAGCTGTGCTCTGTCTATGAAATGTATCTCTAAGAGTGTTTCTCAACCTTGGTTTCCAGGAGGAACCAAGATAGCAAAGGAGCCCTCCAATCTGCCTAGGGAAAGGCCATGGAAAAGTACTAGGAAACTAGCCACTAATACAATAGGCTAGAGTTACAAATATATGTGCAAAGAATACAGAGAACATATAAAAGAAAAAGGGCAAAAACCAAACAGCATCACCAAGCCTGGTTTATATGCAGGTAAGAATGTTTGGTACTTCCCCCGGGCAGGGTGATTCATTCTTGGGAGTCATTGATGGCCCATTAGCAGACATGGCCCCCCTTTAGGCTGAGTGTGCATTGTGCAGCTGTTGCAAATGACCAACCATTAAGAGCTCATCAGAAAGTGATATAGGTGGTGACAGAATATATACTTTGGTAACCTAAGACAACTTTTTATATACAGAAATAGATTCTGGTCTTTATGAATGGGAAATAGATTCTGGTCCATGTTTCTAAGGTTACTTATACAGTTTGTGTTTTGTGGTATTTGGGGAAGACAGATACTAAGGGCATGTGAGTGTGAGTAAGTGAGAGCATGAGTGAGTGAGGGGAGTGAATTGGGTATCGTCACTTATTACACCTCTGTCATTTCTTTGTAAGACTGGATGTGGATGGCTACCTCATAGCCATTAGCTACTTCATAGCTTTAACTGCCTCCAAGGAGATAAAGAGTGGCTTTACCTTGAATCTGAGAGAGAGCATCAGGACTTAAGATTTACATTGTGGTTCTGAATTTTATATTGAGTACTCAGGATGCTAGCTGTAATGACTGTTATTCTAGGAGTGCCCTGTTCTTGTCCATATGTTACGAAAGATCTTGGGTCATGTACCTTGGCCACAATTAAGCCTAGTTACTGGTCTCAACAATTGACTGTAATTAATTTTTCCTCCTTCTTCCCCCAGACATTAAAAAATAAAATATGTCACATGATTTTAAAATTGTTTTTTAATACACTACATTCAGTGGTGCTTTTAAAAAGTTCATAATTTATAAAGTTGGTTTTTAAACTTTAAGTGTTTAAACTATGAATTTTGACTCCTAACTGAATAATGATGACTGAAGAGAAAAACAAGATTCATAATGTCTCAAATAAAGTAATCACATATTGATAGAATTAAAACATTGTACATATTTTTGTCTTGAATTTGCTCAGTTGTTGCCAAATTGAGTAACTGAGAGAAATAATTACATTGATACAGTACTGTTAAAATAAAAGTACTTAAAAGAAAGAGAACTTAAAAAAAAAGTATTGATCAATAGTTTGCAGAATGTTAAAAAAAAATGTTCATGGCATTGTTCTGATAATACAGCTGAAGAAAATAAAAAGCACAAAACCAGTATAGAAAAGCATGCTCCCTTTCTGACACCATTCTTCAATAAGAACTTTTATTTTTGTGACAAAAAGGAAGTGACAGTGGCAGAAGAATGCACATTAATACACATATTCTGAATTGTCTGATGTTATATTGGACATTATTCAGGTATCATATAGACAATGACACTCCATCCTCTTTACTGTGCTCTTCACCCTTACTCTGCAGTATTCAGTGCATTCTGACTTGTCTAGTTGGACCTGACCAGAATTCAGTTTGAAAACTCCAGCTTTGAGGGAAAACTTGCATAGTGAATAAGGAAGTATGTAATTTCTGTACTTGCTTTTAAAAGGAAGGAAGGTTTAACTTCACGCTTCTATAAATATTTATGGGCCAAGATTATTGGTCTGACTGTTTTTGTTTTATTGATACTCATAATTATTTTTTCTTGCAATTCATAAATATTTGATGAAAGGTCACATTCATAAAATTTTATTTTAAGTTGAGAATTTAGACAGTTTCTTAGGATACGATGAGTTCTGCTCTTTGAACTAACCTTTTCACATCATCCTATGCCCAGATATACCTGTTACTAGTTACTTGAGGAAATACTTTTATCAAGCATCCTACAAATAGTTTTAGGAAAATACAACCAATTTAAGGCAAAACGTGCTATACAGCTGTAGGAAATTTGTTCTTCATAGATAGCCTTTTCACTCTATTTTTCCAAGAGCTACTACAGAATTTAATCAATAGCAATACCAATATGAGACAACTAATGCATTAAATAGTGTGGCTAAACCTATATCTAAAAGATACCAAACAAAAACCCAAAACCCCAACCATCCAACCAACCAGCTGAAAGACCCCAATTTCTCATGGTTCTTTCAAAGAAAAAATCTATCTTAACATGGTGTTTCTTGAATTTGTGTTGAGTCATTAGTTCTCAGCTAGGATTAACACCAACTCCTGCCTCCAAGTAGTATAATAAAAGACTTTCAGCTTGAAAAGACATGGTACCTATCTAGTTTTTTCTTCTTTTTTTAAGCATTGAGAAATTGTTAAATCAAATATTATCCTTCTTGTGTAGTCTAAGCTGCTCCTATCCATTGAATTAGAACTTTTTCTTCTTCTCACCTGGAGCTATGCCATATACTGAATTCTCTGTCCTGGCAGTTCCTCCAGAGTGAGTTTGAAGTTTTGTTTTGCTTTTGGGGTTTGGGTTTGTTTTGTTGTTGTTGCTTGTTTTCTAATATTTTTTGGTAGTCACACCCTTAATCAGACTCTGGTGACTTTTGTTATCCTTAGCAGCTGCTGGGTAGATAGGGAGTTTTGTTGCCTAGACAGGATAGTAATTTGTGCTATAGAAGAGAGCGTGACCTGGGTTAATTGTGACATCTTCAGTAAGATACTGATCAGACTTTGGTATGTTTCTTCTTTTGATAGTTGCTTCAAGTATTTCCTAAATCTTTCTGTGGTTGTACTATGCATGTTTTTTCTTGTAAAATAAGGAAATAAGTTTTTTTTTTTTCCATAGATGAGTGTTTATAATAAGACCTTGGTCAAAATGTAGGAACATTGAAGAAATTAATAATGTTTCAAAGAATAGAGACTTTTAGATGAAATTATGTTCTCAGAGATACCAGACATGAAATTTCGCAATGTTTTTAGGGCAATAAACACAGGTTTGAGGGAGAAAGAAGAGTGACAATATGAGTAGTCTAGGAAACACTTTAGTGACTTTCACTTGAAACCTGAATCATCCTCAAATTAGAATTTCTTGTGTAGGCACAACTGATCTCATGTTCTTGAACTAAGCAACATATAAATTCAAAGGTCTTGCTAGTCTCTTGACTGCAGATGCGTCCATTAATCTGTGTTAGCTGACTACATTTTTAATCATGAAGACAGTATATTCAGTGAGATAAATAAAATCCTACAGCAAAAAATAAGAATAAATCTTTGTGTGGGAGGATGGATTGTAGAAGAATGGAGATAGTGCTGAAGGCAATCTCACCCTGAGAAGCTGCCGCTGTACTAATTACCATAGAGTAGCCCTGCCCTTAACAGGCCACAGCTATGTCCAATAAGGATGGGTGTTATATAAGAGTGGGTTAGCTGGTTGAGAGGAAAGTTGGTGTTTGTTGGCTGTGTTGTGTGGAGCAGTAAGGGTTAGGCGGTTGTGCAAAGGACAGGTAGGAGTCAGCCGGCCATGTGGAAGGAAGAGAAAAGGAATCAGTGTTGCGAGAAGCTGCCTATGGGAACTCACAGAGAGAAGGTATGAAAATTCTATAGTAAGATGATAAAGTGACGCTGACAGTCAGATCGGTGCCAAGCACTGATGCTAACAATTGGTGGCCCAGGGATGAACCCCAACATCTTTGCTTAGTGTTGAAGCTGAAGCAAGATCTCTCAATTACATTAACTAGGGAGTGTGCTTGAGGGGATGTGAAAGGAGCAAGCAAGGAAGAATTGTTTTAAATCTTTCTTTAAAGTCATTGAGAACAATTTAAGTTGTATCACAAGCAGTGTCTCTTTGCTGACATCTAGCAATCTTTAGAGATGTTGTGAAATGACCCAAGTGAAAACAGCGCTTATAGGACAACAATGTTGTTCTTCATGTAAAAACAATTCCCTTTCTAGGGTTAATCTTTTAATAACTTCACTTTTTTGTCTTATAGGGGTTTGTTCGATGTTTTGTACATGTCTCCTGCTGAGTGGATGTAACTTCATACAGATGTTTTGGTTTTTTCATGCAGTCTAGTAGGGAAACACAGCTTGCAAAAACAAAACAGCAAGCAAAGAAGACACACAAATAACAACCTCTTAATGCTGACTTCTTAATTAAAAATAAATATTATTAAGTCTCAGAATATATTTCATAAGATAGAGCTTATTTTTTATTGAATGTTTTCTCCTTCCTCATTGTTTTGGTCATCCTTAAATAAAATTAAAAACTCAGTGACAAAGTAATTGAGAGCACAGAAGTAATTTGATGTGTTGAGCATGCCTCCCTAATCCATTAATTCCTTTATTAAAAAGTGTACAAACAGAAATTTCTTTGATAAAAATGTTTATTACATTATCTGGTGAAATAAAAATATTATTCGTATTGTAGGTGCCCAAGATGCATAGCTTCTTGTTTGAATGTACTACCATATTTTCTACTACTCCCAGCCATACCCTGTCTTTTCCTTCTTGCTGTTGCTCCATGATTTACGCTAACCTGCCAGGCAGCATAATGAAACTTTAATTATAAAAATCTATTTTCACCTATTGAAGGTGTAAACAGGTGCATTTTCCATGTTAATGACTGGAAAGGGTTTTTGTGAGGTATGATATGAAATCTGTTTATGTATTGGAATGTGGTAGAACAGGAAAATTAAAAACAAGGAATGGGAAGTCTGTCAGCAGCAATAAATATTTTACCAGGAAATGTGTACTGCTTTATGGTTTTCTTTCTGGAAATATCAAAAATGTCAAGAATATAAAAAAGCTGGAAAATTACTGACTTTAAAAGAATGGTAACAGCTGGATTTATGCTACATGTTTGCACAGACATCTTGAATTTTCCTTAATCAGACACTGTCTCCTTTTTCTTGTTTGCATTCCAAAATCTCCTGTTAAATATCCTTTGTAGAAAGCTCACTTCCTGTTAGCCCACTGAGTAAACTGACTCTCTTATTTTCATTCACAGAGTAGATGTTGATCTTTCTTCACTAGTGTCATGGTTTAACTCCAGCCACCAGCCAAGCCCATGCAGCCACTTATTTCCCAACCAGCAGGGAGAGAAAGGGAAGAATAAAACCTGGAAAACTGGTGATTTAAAATAAAGACAGTTTACCAGGTAAAGCAAAAGCCATGCACCCTTCCTACAAAGTAAAGAATTCCTTGCTTTAAGTCACTGCTTCCCATGGGCAGGCAAGTGTTCAGTCATCTCCAGGACAGCACGGTCCCATCACATGTAATGGTGACTTGGGAAGACAAATGCCATCACTTCAAATGTCCCCTCCTCCCTTCTTTCTTCTCCCCAGTTTAAGTACTGAGTGTGATGTCATGCGATCTGGAATATCCCTTTGGTCAATTTGGGTCACCTGTCCTCATTGAGTTTCCTCCCAACATGCCGTGTGACCCCAGCCTCCTTGCCACTGTGGCCATATTGAAAGCAGAAAAGGTGTTGGTTCTATGTAAGCCCAGCTCAGCAATAGCAAAAACATCTCTATATTATCAACCCTTCAGCACAAATCCAAAACACAGCCCCGTGCTGGCTGCTGTGAAGAAAAGTAACTCTACTCTAGCCAAAGCCAGCACAATTAGCTTCAAGACAGCTTCAATACCAAGGTGCAAATTCCTCAGTAATGTCATTCAGGAATTATGTCAGATGAACTCCTAATGTTTGCCTGTTCAAAGCTAGTAATTCTATGTTTTACCTTGTTTTCACAAAAATTAGTGTCAGATTTTTTTTTTAATACCTGAAAAATACATTTTTCTATTCAAAGTAATTCAAATGCTGTTGTCAGGAACAATTTTTCTGCTGTATCTTGCATACACAATATTTATCACATTTTTAGAACATCAGCATGCATTAATTAAAAAAAAATTTACACTGCAAAAAATCATGGATTAAATATGTCTAACAAACAGAAGAAACTGAAAGTTCTGTATTTCTATTTTCAAATCACTTAAGATTTTTGATTTGGAGACCAGTAATTTCCTATTATTCTTAGCTCATTTCCCTACTTTGAGGCCCTTTTCTGCTTCTCTTCTCATTATACAGATAATCTGTGTTCCTCAAAACAAAAATGTTTAAAACACATCTAATAACATCACATAAGGTCAGCAGTTGCAGGTAGCACAAATCCTGTGTATTAGTCACCTGATGAAATTTTATGAATTTGAGAACTCTGCCTCAGGCACTTTTGACTCCTGCAACTAGTGATTGTGTGCATCTTCCAATGTTCCACATGTTTCATTACTCTTATTAAATGTCTCTAAATATTTTTACCTATTCTCATTTATCAAGAAATATGAAAACAGTGTCTATCCCACTGAATGCTGGATAGACTTATTTTTGAAGAGCTATTATAAAAAATGTGTTTTTTTATTTTTTTCATAAGAACCATGACCTGAATTAGCACTCAGGTAAATGAATTTTAATGTTAAAAGTTGAATTACACACAAAAAAAGAGATATTGAAGGTAAACTTTCAGAAGTATTTTTGCACAGGGAAGATTTCTGTAGTCCCACATTATTGTATTTTAATGAGCACTGACAAAGAACCTAGTAGTAGCCTTGTAATGTTGTTCATTGTTTGGTTTGGAGAATTTTTTTTTTTCCTGAAGGGATATAAGAAGAGATTTTTTTTGCCAAATTCTGAATTTTGACCTGAGTCCATAAAAGAAATTGAGGCCATGTTGAACATGGCTCAAGGATAGGATAGAAGGGATAGAAAGCACTCTTCCATGTAATACTTAGCTAGTACTGCTGACTATGATGTTGGTCAGCTCTCAGTATAAAACCCAAAATACTCCTTGTTGAACTTCTACTGCTAATCCTTGCTACTCTGAGGAATTGTGAGGTTTTGTGTGTGTGTGTGTGTTTGTGTATGCAGATTACTAATTGTCATATTCATGATTAGAGGAAAGAAAATCTCACTGGATGGCAAAAGCTCTAATCTTTATTTTACTTGCTAATTATCTTGAATCCAGATTTTGCAAAGAACAAAATGACAATATGAATGGTAAATTTAGCATAGTTAGTCAGTTGTGTCAACTGACTTTGTGTAATGTTGAAATGGCAACATCTAGTGCTTCACTAAATATTTAAAAGGCATAACAGCTCCATTAATTGTGGTTTTAAGAAAAGTTTCTTTGCTAACACTTGAAGCTGTGGCTACTAATCAACTTAGCTCTTCTCCTCCTGTAGTACGTGCAGAAAAGTTCCCCTGGCTTTTGTCCCAGTCTGGGAACACATCTTCAGCTGTGAACATGGAAGGGGATGGGGGTGTTGAATATAGCTAGAGCAAGATGAAGACACCAACAAGGTCAAATGTCGGTAGTCAAAATGATAATTCACTTTTTTTCACTAACACAGTAGACAGCAAGGGACACATAGAAAAGTAGGAAAGAGTGAAGAACTACAGCAAGCAAAAATGTTAATCATCACCAAGAATCTGCAGCATCCCATGAAGATCCTTCGTCTTTCATCTGTTGGTAGCTGGGTGCACTCCGTGAGGGCTTGTGGAGCATGTTTTATCTATCGTCATGTGCTTTTCCAAGCCCAGGGACCATGGCAATGGCATTCTCACCATGAAGACCTTAGTCCTCTTGAGACATTTGCATGATGCACTTAAAGTTTATAGGTTGAAACCTGGGTATTCAGGTAGCATAACCTGTAGCATTCATGTGATAGATGACTAGGTGTTACAGTTCACACTGTTGGCAGTTCAGGCATGAGAAGTTTTGATCTACTCCTGTTGTTTTGTAAGTGCCACAATTCACTCCATCAGACCCAAGACTTTAAAATACTTAGATAGGAAGGACCTTTGAGGTCCTTCTCTGAGATTACCTCACTTCTGAAAGGCATATATGACTTACTATTTGGACTTGAAACAAATAGCAAGCCAAATATGACTTTCATTCCTGGACAAGGAGTGAAGAAAAGCAGGTGAAGAAAAAGATCTAAAAGAAAGCTAAAACTAGCTCCTTAAGGCACTCAGTGAGAGTCATGTCACTAGAATCCTTCTAGTGAAATCCTTCTGACAAATCTGTTGCTCACACCACAATAAAATGTGTAAATAATTCAGAACTAAAGAATAATAAGAATAATTCACTTTGAGGTTAAAAGTAAGTGTCAGCTGTGATCTGTTTATTTTAGGTCACATAGGTCCTTGAATAGTAAAGGAATTGAGCTGTTTACTTCTACTGTTGTAAATACCTAATGAATATGGTAAAATCCCCAATTTTCTCTTGGCCTAAGCCATCAATAAGGTAGCTAGAATTGTAGTAGCACTTTTTTCTTGATTTAGAAAATTAAAATATAACAATCAGCTTGTGTAAACTGGCACATCAACATTTGAACTTAAGCAAATTGTCAGTTTGCATCAGCAAAGATTTTTTACTTTTTTCTTAGAATAGGAATTTTGCTTCTTAACATTAAAAAGGAACAGTCTGCACATTTTGGGTATTTTGCAATGTCTGTGGCTGGACAGAAATTCTGTTTGCATTAAAATGTGTTTATGGGTTTCTTGGGAAACATTATGCTTTGGTGGAAGAGTTTGAGAAGCAGGGAACTAAACAAATATGAACAAAAAAATTAAGCTCAGATAGTATAATGCTCCATGTAGGGGACATTTCTCCCTGTACTTCTTCCTGTTTCATCTGTGTTTACTGTAGTTATGTTGCATTATCGGTGCTCTTTAAAGTTTTGATTGGCCGAAACAGTTTTGTGGTAGAAAATGAAGTATTACATATGATTTCTAAATCATCACTAGCAATATGTGGTGAATGGCAAAATGAAAAATCCTGCTTTTTCCCTTTGTCCCCGGTTAGGGAGAACCTGCTGCATATTAGTGGCAGCACTGCCACTAAATAGGACAAACCATCCTTAGCTGGGGAGGAGATAATGGAGCAGTCATCTATTCTTTCTATATTCTTATTCTTGTAGCAACTGAAATTTTTTTCTTGTAATTACTTTATGTTTTCACTTGATACAGGATGTTTTGCATGTGTTGGATACATTTTTTGTTCCCTTGATAAATGTTTATAGTCAGCTAAGTTGAATCCATTCAGTGGCTATTTATTTATAACTGGCTATTTATTATTTGCACTTATAAATCCAGGGGCTTTGAAATCGGTGTATTGTCTTAGTTCTTATCTTAGTATCAGTTATCATCCTATATGTTGTCTTGGGAAGCCTCTTCTAGAAGTTGTGAACATCAACTTCTAGTTGAAGTGGTGGCATTTTTCTTCAAGACAAGGAAGAATAAAAAAAATTTAAAAAAGGAAACAATAGGAAGGAACAGTTGAAGGCCATCTTGTAAAAAATATCCAATCACTAACATTGGCATCAGAATATTTAATTGTGTAGTCTTATGAGCCCTGAAACAAAAGAAGAATTGCTCTAATTTACCAATGAACTCAATAGGATAATTAACCACACTATTTACAACCATCAACCACTGAATTGCAAGAATCTGGGACTTTGTAATTATTCTTAGATAATGGTAGTAGAGAATTTGTTTCCACAGTATTGGAAAAGAAAATTACGTTATTAAGCTGTTAGTAAATACAAATGATTCTAGAGCAGATAACTATATTTACATAGTGTTCAGTTATGTGGTCCTGAAGTTTTGATGCTTCTCCCTTCAGGATTATTAGCTGCATGGTATATCCACTGCACTGTCCAGCCAGGCTGTGATAGGCTTTTGAAAGTCACGTTAATTTGTTTTCTTCTCCTATTTTCTGTGTGATGCTTCTTTTTGTCCCCACTTTCTCAATAACTACAGTGGCTTTCCAATAGGGAACAGAGGAGTGAGCATGTTGTTCATAGAAGCTGTGGATGCGCAATCCCTAGCAAGGGATGTTCAAAGCCAGTTTGGATAGGGCTTTGATCAACCTGGTTGATGCCCACAGCAGTGAGATTGTAACTAGATGATCTCTAAAGTCCTCTCCAAACAAAACTATTCCAGGATTCTATAGTTCTAAAAGTTTAGTGGCCTTTGCTAGATGGTGGCATTACCTCTGCTTTGTTCTGTGCTCCCTTTGAGGCAATAGTGGAGGCAGCTATTGTGAGACACGGTAAAAGAAATTTGCTGATCTCTCAGTAGGTGGAAGGGAAAAAGCACAGTAGTAATATGCTAATATTGAGATGGAGAAATAGAGTATTTCTTAGCACAGATGTTGAGCCATCAATAGGAAAAACATTGGGGAATAGCTAACACTTTCAAATGCCAGCCCAGTTGTTTTGCTGATGAGGTGGAAGAGAAAATCCCCACCTTGCTCTTTAAAATTAATCATTGGCACTGTGTTTCAGGCTTAATTAATTCATTAAGTATATTTTCTAATTAGTAAAGTCACAATGCTGTTGAAAACAAAAGCAAACAAATTCTTTTACAAAATTTGCCATTCATAAGTGAATTATTCTTTTTGTAGGGAAGTAGCAACTTTATTCATATCTATTTTTCTTTGTAGTTTGATTGACTGTCCCCATTCTTCTCTTCTAAGAAAACAAAGACAGATGAGCCACTCTGTTTGCAATTATTTTTTTAAAGCCTTTGATATCAGGATTAAGTCAGTTCCTGTTTATCTTCTCTTTCAGAACTTTTTCTTTGATAATTCTAAGTAATCAATCTGAGCGTGTTTTTATTTAGGATAAGTTTTCTGTTATTTTTCTGTGAAAACTTGTCTTTTCTCATAATATTTTAATCCCTTTCTGATAATGATCTGTCTAGTCTATAAAATTTGCACTTGTATTTACTAAGGAAGAAGTGCAAGCACTTTAACTGGGAGCAGAGACTTGAAACTTTTTTTCTCCTCCCATATTCAGCAAAAATCAGGGATATTGATTGCATTTCAATAAATCTCTACCATATATTTTTAGTTGTTTCACTTTGGACATCTGCTTATTCAGCATGCAGAAGGGAGAGTTTTCACTTTAGGACAGTGGGCAAGCTATATCTCCGGGATGTAAAACTTCTGTATTCAAGTCTGGTTGCTACAGTATAACACATTAGTACCAGAGCAAGTATGCACTTAGTGTATTTTGTGCCTGCTGCCCATCTCCCTTAGTTTTAAACCTGAAACCTCTTCTTGGATTTAAAAAACATTTATCAAGAGAAAGCCTACTACTTCCCAGAGAGGATGGGTCTTGACATAGACTTGTTCAAGTTATAAGAAAAGGTCTGCTAGGAGAGTGCCTTAGCAGCTTTCTTTTGCCACATAATTTTTGTTTTCTTTTACAATAAAAATACATATATTTTACAAGAAGCTGAGCATGCTCTCTCTTCTTTTGCACTGGTTGCAGAACCAAGACTGTGAGAATGGTAGCTGTATCTTGCTTCAATTTTGTCGTTCTTTCTAGTCATGTTTTCTGTTGTGGTCTGCTATGGAAAAATAATAAAGTACAACAACAAAAAGTCTTTCACTTTAATGTGGTTACGATGGTTTCCCTTGCAGATTAGCTTCCTTTTTAGTGTGGTCTCCATGCAGAACATCAACAAATAGTATAAAGATTTATTGCAGATTTAGCTCAGCAGAACAATGCATTTTCTCCAACAGATACAATATTTTTTCCTAATGTAAGCCAAACATGCTGGCTTTTTCAGTTGGGTAATCAGAATGTTAGGACTGATGAGACATGGTAGTAATTTATTTCTCCCTCTTTCCTAGAACAACCATAACCAAATTCAATTTCAGCTGGCATATTACAATATGCTTGAATGACTGCAGAAAAGGCTCAACATGCATTAGCTGGAAATCTATGATTCCTTGCAAGAAAAAGGGGCTGCTTCAGAGCTCATAAGATATTGCTTCAGATTGTTCTACCATGAAACTTGGATGTCATTGCCACATATGTAGCAAATGTCTTCTTCCTAGTATTATCAATTCTATCACAATTTATACATCTAAGCAAAAGGAATGTGGAAATGTCACTCACATCAAGTTAGTGTTGTACATCTAACCAGTTTTATTAAAGACATCTAAAATCCGTGTTTATGTAGGTTGATTTCAATCACTGATGGGTTTCTATTTCAACTAGATTTTGGCCTACAGTAATCAAGGTTGTAATATTTCAGGACAAGATAGCAATATGATTCTGTATTAGAAGTGGATTTTTTCTCTATCTCATGCCAAATTAACTTCTCTTGAAGTACAGTACATAGAACACAACATAGTGATAGAGTGTAACAACTACAAATAAAAAGAACAGTATTCTGGCCTCTTATTTTACACTTCTCTCATGTCTAACTGAAATATCTTAGTTTCAATTATTCATTCAATGAATGGACATTCTTGTTTTTAGACACTGCTGTAATACTTCTCCTCCTCCATAAAAAGCAAACAAAACCGAAAAGTACTGATGAACTCTAGAATTTATATTCACAAAAGATATCACCAGTTACTCCTCAAAATGTGCCTTAGCATACATTAGAAGAATGCATGCTTTGATATTTGTCTATATATAATGTAAGCCTTGGAAGTAAAATTAAAGAAGTCTTAGTTTTTGAATCAGTTTATAAGATCACAGTTAAAAAAATGTATAAATTACTTACACTTCACAGTAGACTGCTAACACTTTGCTAAGATGATAGAGTACTGTAGATTATAGAGTACCTTTTCCTTACCAGTGTCTTTCCTTTGTTTTTGATAATCCCTAGTTTAGGATTCTCTCTCTTTTGAATGAGTGGAAAAAGCCAGGATTTTCATCAGCATTTTAGCTAAATATTTTGCACCAAAATATTGTTTAGTTTGTGAAGTTGTTAAAAGGAGAACTATATTTAAAGATTAAAAAACTGTCATGAAAAATGGAAATCTACTCCTTAATTCAAATTATTTCCTCAAGGTCTTTTGAAAATTGTCTGAAGAAATCTTTTTATCAGCCTTCCATATTTGCTCTTTTTAAAATTTAGTTTTGGCTTGGTATTGCACATTCTTTTCCACCAGTTTTTTCTCCAGTATAGTTAATATCACAAACATTAAAACTTTTTTTCTGCTCAAGGGAGGAATGTCAAGGGGCCAAAGATAATGACATCACATTTTTGTAAAAAAACAGGTTCCTGAAAATTCAGCCTGAGAATATCTACCACCATTCCACATATCTAAAAGATCACTAATTTTTTTTCCCTCCAGGATATAAACTGCTGTGTAATGCATCAAGATCAATGGATTTTCATTCTTCCAGACTTCATAGAATAGAAATAATAACTATTTACAGGATGTGGGTTTCTGTGTATGTTTTGTAAGGGTGGTTTTGAAAACCATCTTTAAAATATGGTTTGTACCTTGCAGAAAAAATGCAACTGAACGTTCATAGGCATTAAAGCCACTTAGAGGTCTTAATGGTGAAAACAAAACAAGAATTGGTTGTTGTTTTTTTTTAGGGAACAGCTACTTACTCCCTGCATTTTTATATAAATTAATAAAACAGCTATGAGAGTAAATACAGCATAATTGACTCCTAGAAAATATGCATTATGTGTATTAATTAAATACATTAAATAGTGTATTAAATATTCCATGTAGTTTTTTCAGTTGAAAAAATTACATTGAATATTTGCAGTGTAACTAATAATAAGTATTATCTAAAATGCTATCGGTTAGACTTTATACTTCTGTAAGGCTTTTTTTTTCCATGGTTCTCACTAGGTTTAGAATTCTGCCTCTAAATGTATGCCTTCACTTTCTAGCACTGGACAGATAAACATTGATTTGATCGGACGAGCATTTTCTTGTTGTGGCAACCAATTTTCACACTTTACCTAAAGAAGGGTAGGCAGAGATGAACTGCATTAAATTTCACACAAATTAGCTGTGTTTTTCATTTATGACAGGTTACTGAAAAACATGGGGCATCCCGGATACACACTGTTGGGATTTTAGTGAGACAATCAGAAGAAATGTTTATTTGGACCACTTAAAAAGCAATGCACAACCAACATGAAAATGCAGCAATCTGGCACTGAGTTTTAATTCTCCCTTCTGGAGTCTGAAGGAACTGAGTGCATGACCAAGAATTCCCTGAGTTATTTTTATCAATCTGTGGTATTAAATATAATAATAGTACTGACTGCTTTTGGAAGACAAACACTATTCAGGGCTAACTTTGTTTGGCCTTCTTCAATCTAGGCCAACTTCACTTGTGGTCCTGATACCTTGAGAGGCTGCCTAGAACAGAGGCTAGACAGTGTTAAAGGAATAAAGTAGGTATTTATTAAAAAGGCCTTCAAAGGATACACCTTGGGCAGTACAAGAGCCCGGCTGTGGCTACACCCAAGGTGGATGATGGGTCACATGTTTTCACACTTTTATAAATTTATATATTGGGGTTAATTGTCCAGTTACAGCCTCAGGGTATGAAGTCCCATCCTCCCAGATTGCTCTCCTCAATTTGCTGTTGTTTATAGATTTTGGGCCTGAAACTGAAATGGTGTCCTTAGTTCTTGGGGTGTTGTTCTGTCTAACTAAATTGTGAAGAGAACTTCCTAACACTTAACATGAAGTTAAGTAATATATAATGCAGTACAGAATCTGGAAAATATGAAAGATAAAACTTAAGGCATTACTCCCTCCAGGGATGAGGAGGGATGGAGGAAGTGAGAAGAGGAGGCATGTGCATATTCAAGTGTCTGGGATTGTCATGGTTTGACACTGGCACAATGCCAATGCCCCCATGAAGATACCCCCTCCCTGGTAGCTGCTGTGAGATGTGACCAGGAATCAGCAAAGCAGACTCCTACTTAGGGAAGAAAGAAAACAAAACTTTATTAACTACACTACAACTATGGATAAAAAGGAACACACACAGGGAAATGAAAACCTTACAAATACATTTCCTCCTCCCCCCACCAAATTTCCAACACAATACATCTATTCCCCAAATCACCAACTCTCAGTCCAGCACCACCCTTCAAACAATCAATCCTCAGTTCATCAAGAGGAGAGGAGTCCTTCTTGTACCATGGGCTTCCCCTGGAAACACAGCTGAAGCCTCGTGTGTTTCCGTGTCACTCGTGGCACCGCCCGGAGTACATCTGCCATCGTGACCTCTTCCTTTCATGTCCAGTGCTCTCACCACTGAACATGGACCAGAGCTGCTTCTAGGGTTGTCTTTTTAAGGATGCTCTGTCCCGATCCAAAAAAGGCACAGTCTCTCCTTTGGGACACCTGTCCCCCCCATATTTTTTTACCCCCTGGGGCCGAGGGGCACCAACACTGAACCCTCTTGGTTCTGAGGCATTGCCTCCCCCTAGAATGCAGTCTCTGTGTCACAAGGAACATGGTTCTGTCCATGGCTATACAAAAAGAGTCCAGCAAAAGCCACTCCATCATCTCTTCCCACTAGGATTCTTCTCTACTCTTCTACTATCTCTCTCTCGCCCAGACCTCTCTCACACTTGCACATTTCCTTCCTCATATTCCACTCTATCTTCTAGGAGAGCTCAATGATCTGTAAAGTTCTCATTCTCCAAAAAGGGGTTAAAAGCTCCTACAAGTGACCGGCTGAACCCCCCCCTTCTTCTCCATCCCAGCCGTGCTGCCGGCACAGGCCCATGTTTATCAAGTTTCAAGGTTACAGTCCCAGGCAGCGGCTCTCTCTCTCTCTCTGTGTCTCTCAGGGGGGGCTGCCCGATGGCTCCCGGTGTCTCTCTCTCTTTCTCTCTTCCACCCTTCCACCCCCGGGCTCAGGCCTACCTCTCCCGGCCACATGGCTTTTCCCCTCCCCCTGCCCAGCCAGCAGCTGGGCTGGAGGAGAGACCCAAACTTTTTCCTGCCGGAAACCCAAAAGGCCCTCCCAGGGGAGAGCTCTGCTTTTAACCCCGTGTTCTCAGAGGTGTCCATGTCCTAAATGGCCAGGTTAAATGCCAATATTAAAGCCTGAATATCCATTGGCCCAAAACACAGCATCCCAAAAAACACATTTCCTGTCAAACCACCACACGGATTCAGAAGACTTATTCCTGAGTCGGTCTTGAGCACAAGGGGAGGAAGGGGCTAAAGTAATGATTTCCCAAATTTTTTTTCTTTTTTTTTCTTTTCTTTTTTTTTTTTTTAAGGATCCACTGTATATGGCAGTTAGGTACTAAGTTCCTATTCAGTAGGTATTTGAGCCTATAACTCTTTGAAACTTTTTTGAGGATACAGAATTACATTAATAAGAAAAAGGAGGACTTCTTGCAGGTGTCTAAGCTGGTTTCCCTTCTGTAGCCATTATTTTTCCTTTGGAGCTTTTGCTGCCATGAGACTCAGTCACAGTTACTCCACATCCAAAGTTTTCACAATCATCGTGGACTAAAATATGTATCTTGATCCTATGTATGATTCTGAAAATGGTTCTCATCTGCAATCATTGGCTGATTTAAGTTAATTTGTTTTATTTATTTATTTTTAAAAATTATCATTAGCAAAAGGAACCTTTCCATCATTCCCAGCTTGAAACCATTTAAGGTACAATTGATCACTATTACAATTGAATACTAGCAATTAATATCATCTGTAGAATTGCTGTGTTTCAAAGATATTATTTCAACTTGCTTAGCTGTTAAAAATAAATGTATTGAGATGAAAATCCTTTCTACTGACATACTTTCCAAACAAACTTTTTTTCTGACATCAGCTGTTGGATACCGATCTGAGTAAGACAAAAATCTTCAGGAAAGCAGAGTATCTTCTGCTTTGTAGAGCACAGCTTGGTAAATGAAAGTAGTATTTATGTATGTACAGACAGTACTTTATATGTTTTCCAGATTCTCTAAGCTTTGTTAATTGAAAGTGTTGGTATATCAGGAATGAATAATATTCCTATCCCTTTGGATTGCAATACAGCAGTGTAAAACTTAGCAAAAATAATCAAAGTGGTCCTTAAGTTCACGTCTCATGACCATTTTATTCCTAGTCTAAGGTCGTCCTATTGGCAAGAGATTGATATTTTCCTGGTGTAGAGCAAAGTCCTTAACTTTGTCGGTGGGAAGCCATACTATTAAATTAGTTACTTTTTGTTCATTACCATTTAGGTGTAGTCTTGTAAAAATTTGTATTAGTTTGGACCCACAGAATCTGAACATTTCTCTCCTGACAACTTCTAGTTCTGTGTAATGTATCATCCAAAACTAAATTTGCTGGTTTCCTTCAGCAAACTTTCAGAAAAATGAAAGTTCCAGGAAATTCTCCTTAGCATAGAAAATGACAAAGAATTAAGGCACTTTGACATTTGGGAATTCACACAGATGTATTAAGATTGCTTATTTTTTCCTCCTCTTTTCTCCTTTTTTCTGCAGAAGATACCTACTCTCTGAAAATCAGGTAGTTGTGCTTAAATAACTGTGCCCAAAATCAGTAGTTCCTTTTAAAAGCCCTGTTGGTTTGCTGGATTTAATTTTGTTTGTGGTTTTTTAATAGTAAAATGTTGATTATCCAACCGTTTACACATAAATGAGTAAAAGTTATCAATTACTCAGTACTAATCCAAATGGTATACTACTACAAGGTAAGGATTCTGAAATTTCTTCCTACTTATTTTATAAATCTGGATATCTTCTTTTTTATTCTTATTTCCTTAACCAGTGATCTTTATTCTGCTGTATTGCTACAAAATTATCAACAAAGGTCTGTGGCCTGTATCTATCATCCTTCTGGTTTTTACATATGAAACATTGGACAGAGAAGAGTTTAGAAAACATCTTTATGTTTATTATCATTATTATTATATTTATTATCATTATTATCATTAAACATCTTTATGTTTATTATCATTCTGATGGTGTTTCTGTAAATCTGCAAGTAATTTTAAGTTCATAGTAAGATCCTGTGTGCACTCTGTACTTTCCTGTTTGTTTAGAGTGTGAAATAGCACTGTGAGACATTCTGAGTGTTTCTTATCAGTGTGAATTGATCTTATACCTTTAAGTATAATTTTGATTGTCACAGAAATATGAAAAACAAATTCTGCAAGCAATATTTTTCAAGTGCTGGCATATTCTGTTAAAGAAGCCAATGAGCTTCTACAGAAGCAATTTAAAACAATTCATAGGGCAATTTAATTATGAATCAAGAAAAAAGTAATTATTGATATCTCTCTGAACAGATCTCAGTATCTTTCTTTGGTAATTCATTCATTCTTTCTCTCCCCCTTTTTTAAATAACACAAAACCCAACAAAATGAAACAAAAAAGGGAGGGATGGACCAGTGAAGTCAAAAGGGAAGATTTCATGTTAGGGCATTTTGGAAAAAGAAGTCTCAACTTTCTTCCCTGTTCTGATAAACCTGTTTAACAAACTTACTGCATGAATACATAAAGCAGGTTATAAAAGAGATCAGAAAAGAGTTTTTAGTAGGAATAGGACAAGGCTAATATTGTGATAGGAAAATGGGTATGGTTTTAAACTAAAAGAGAGTAGTTTCAAAGTAAATAAGAGCAAGAAATGCAAGAAATATTTTTTTTATGAGAGTGGTGAAAACTTGAATAGGTGCCCCAGAGAGGTGGTAGATGTTCCATCCCTGGACATTTGAAGTCAGACTGGATGGGGCAACCTGGTATAGTGGTAAGTATCCCTGCTATTTCAGGGCCTTGGACTCTAAAGATCCTTTCCAACCCATAGTATTCTTTGATTCTATGGTATCATATGAAAACACCTCAAATTTTCCTTTGCCTTGTCAGCAGGTCTCATATAGCCCTAGTATATGAAGTAGAAGTCTGTGCTCCACAAGTTTTGTGACAGCATTTGTGTTCTTGATGATATTGTATAAGCTAAAACCCAAGCAAATCCAACCTCTCACTTTGTAATTTGCCATTAAACTCAATGCTTGAGTATGCACATCATCTTCTGGAGAAAATGGTATTTTGTTTGTAAGCCGAACAACTTAGATTGCTGCGTCCTCCCTACGCAATTAATGAGACACCCTGATCCCCTATTGTTAGCTTTCAAAAACACATAATCACATAAGTGATTTTATGCGGTGCTTTTTATTAAGAGCTCTGGGTGTCAGGATTATTCAACTCAAAATCTGACTCCGACCATACATTCAAGGTGAATGTGTTTTATACTCTATCATTATATAACTTTCATGTTAATTATTACACTTATATTATTCTATTGTATACACAGATTTCAGCTAAACATAGCCCCCCTTTAAATTTCCAACATAGTTTCTCATGATTCTTCTTGTGGTTATATAATAATTATATTTAATTACTAAACAATCATCACATCTAACAATTATATCTTTTATCGTACTGCTTATGCAGGTGCAATGATCTGAGAAAACACAAAGCCTAATATTTTCAAAGACTATTTTTAACGTTTTCCAGGGCTCCACTATCACTATCTACTGTCTTGTTTTTGTAGGAACCATACAGTAATTGAATGAAAAATGACTATTACATCAGGAAATTAATCACAGACTAAAGTTCTTGTGGGACAGGATGTTTTATCAATTTCAGTCCTCTGACAGTTTGTGTATTTTCAGAATCAGAATAAAGATTCAGGTAATATATAAAAGAATTAATATTAGAAGTTTTTAGCATATGCATTACCAATTTCCTATTTCTGTTTTTATAAACCTTGAATAATTGTTGGCAAAAATATCAAGAATAAGTGGGAAAACTTGAAAGGTGATCAGGGTTACAAAAGCTTAGAAAAATAAACAAGAAACTACAGAGATGAAGCAGAGAAAGATTACAGCTGCAAGTATATAAACGTTCTGGGAATACTTACTCTTATACTGTTTACACAGTAGGCTGTACTTTTCACGTCTTTCATATGCTGCTTATATTCTACTTTGTGTTGCATAGTTCCACAGATGAATTTATATTGATGTTAAATATCTTGTCTTTCAGCAAATCACATTTTTCAAAATTTCTTTCCCATGGATTTTCCACATACAAACCATTGTCAATAGATATTTTCATATATAAAATGAAACAAATTTTCTAACACCCCTTTATGGCTCTCATGGAAGTGTTTCTTTACTGCATTAATTCCAGGATGACATCTCATATTGCAGCCTCCTTCTAGCTGTGAAACACACCTGCATGGTGGGTTTTTCTAAGATGCTAGATTTTACCTTGATTAATCACTCTGAATATTTATTTGAATTCCATTTTCTAATATTATCATGGTGACGGCACTCATTTAGGCTCAACACTGGGAATCTCCACAGTTAGATCTGTTATGTGTGGATTATTGAACTTTGGTAGTGAGTTTGGTTTTTTAAACAGAGTACTGATATGAGTATATTAACTTTTTGAAGCTGAATACAGACATGCTGTCTTTATTTTTCCACTTTATTTTTAAAATCCCTTATCCATAAAATTAAGAGATAACAGGGTTTATATTTTATACTGTGTTTTGAATGAGTAATATAGTTCAAATGAATAGAAATGTGGGCCTAGAAGTTATTCCCCTTTTAAAAATCTGATTTTAAAAAATAAAACTAGCTTATAACACAGCTTTGCCGTATCAAAAAAGCTTTCTACTTGTCAAATGCCCTTCATTGAGATGGCCAGTTGTTTCTCTGCTTTGGATATAGTCCATTTTTGCAGCTGACTAACAGAAAGAGGAAAAGGAAGATGCAATTTTATTCTTTCTAACCTATTACAAATAAGTTTTCAGGTTTGTGTAGAAGAAACACAGCACTTTTGATTTTGCGATGACACTGTGTTTGATTTAAGGAGAAAATTGAATCCAATATCTATCACTACATTGTGTGATATCATAGAGAATTTTCCAATGTCAGAGTTATAAAGGAACTTCTTAAAATTTTTTTTTAAATATAACCATGTTTTATTCCACATAAATTGTGTCTCATCAGGACCATTCCTTTGGAACATTTTCTGGAATTTATTAAATAAGATTCTTATGTGATTTTTTAATGAGAAGGAGAGAAGCTTTAAGACTGCCTTTGGCAGCAGTTGTCATGCACTTGTGTTAGAACATACTAGGAATGTTTATTTGTATCTTTATTTCAGTTTTATGTTTTTTATTACCTTGTTTTCCAACTGTAAGAAATTGAAAATCAATCAAGATATATTAATTAATTTAAGAATTTGTGGCTGTAGGTGCCATATCAATCCCACTATGGTAAGCGAGAAGTAGCCACAGCAGTCATCTTAAAATCAAATCAGAAAAAATATTTGTAAAATATATTCAGCATCTTCCATTTGGATGAGAAGTAATGGACAGAAGTTGGAACATAGGAAATTCTGACTAGATATGAGGAAACAAAAGAGAATGGTTCAGTACTGTTACAGATTGCCCAGAGAGCACATGGTATTTCCAGACCTAGCAAAGTTCAAGTCTGGACATGGTACTTGAACAGTCTGATTTAATTAAACCTGCAGTGAGCATAAGGATGAACTACCTGATTGTATGAGATTACTTCCAGCAAAAATTATTCTAGCACAGCTGATATTAGAAGCCAAACAGATACATTTCTTTTACTCATAAACTTGATCATTTTCTTCCCAGTACAGTGCTTTAGTTTTGAGGTTAACAGTTTGAGGCATGTATTAATATTTAAGTTTCTTTCCTCAAGCAATACATCTAGTAATTACAACAACTAAACAAAGGGCAGACAGTGTGCACAGAGCTCCCTTCCATTGGCTGCCCATAAGGTTAGTTGCGTCGCTTTTTTATATGACTGTGCTATCTACATGTTTATTTATGCTTTGCATGCTACAAGGCAAGCCTCAAAACAGTTCATGTGAAAAAAAAATAAGAGGAAATGCTATCCCTGCTGGGAAGATGAACCAGAAAGAGATCAAACAAAAATCTGTGAAAAGCAGACAGCTTGTTTGATATGTAGACTAAGAAGTTGAAAACAAGAAAATCTTTCCCTTAAGAAGGATGGGAAATTTACAGGATTTATAGGATATATAGGATGCCAGCTAAACTTAAATTTTGGAAAAAAATTAACAGCTTGAATTTTATTTTTTATAATAAAAAGTATTATTACTATATTCTCTGTTTATGTCTCTGGAAAGAGAAATAAATTGTTCTAGAGGAAGGAAGAAAGTAACAAATTTGTTTCAAGTATTCTGCTAAAAAAAAAAAACAAAAAAGAAAGTTTTCACAGGCCGCTGCAATTTTTGCTGTTGATTTCAGGAGCTATTAATCAGGAGTATTTGTCTGGAAGTGAAGGAATCGGATGCAGATTATTGAAGGATCCACAAGGACTGAATTGCAAGGACTAAATTTAAACAGCAATTATTGCCCAAATATATGAATTACAGTTTTTTTGGAAAAGTTATTGAAAGCTAGCCTGAATCATAGCTTTATGCAATGTCAAAACCATCTTAGCTTGCAAAGAAAGGAAAAATCATCACAGGGGAATTCCAGGAGCATCCTCCCTCTCTGTATGCTTTTATTTTTTGTAACAAATAAAGAGATTGTAGCTGTCCAGCTCATGACATCTCATCTAAAGAAGAGTTTGGACGGCCTGTAAATTTTTTTCTGCAGGAATACTGACTATAGGAAAAGAGTGCTTTGACACCCTCTATATCTATTCAGAATTCTTAGAATAATAAGAAAGCCAAAGTGCTATTAAATGTTATTGCAAGGATCAGGGCTTCCTGGTAAGTGTTATTTTTAATAATGTCTACAAGATACATGAGTCTACAAGAACCAACCTTTTAACAGCTACCATTGTTAACAATTAAATCCTCTTGTAAAACACTCATATTTCAGGTAAATGGCAAAACAAAACATACCAAACACTCTAAGATAAGACTTCACATCTTTCTTTAATTCAACACTAGTCAATAGTTATCATTTGCTCCATCTGGAAACCTGGCCCAAGCACACTGCTACTAAGTTGTGAAGTTAATTTCAGACTTTTAACCTCAACCTCCATTCCAGGGTTATTTCAAATTAGGGTCATGACTTTATTTTATATAAATATATTGATAAATAGAGAAAAGCATTATTTTCCATTGTTATTGTCTTTAAGTCTTTCAGTAAAAGTGGTAAACATGATTTTTATTGAGAGAAGATATCTTGCATCTTAAAAAATAGAAATGGGGAAAACTCCCCAAACATCAATTTATCAAAGAAGTTATTGGCTGTCCATAAATCCAACAATGGGTCAATACCTTGACAGGTGTATACATGCCAGTTTTAGGGATAAAATACCCAGTGAGCTAAGCATGACAAAATCCTGGTTCAAGAGAAAACTATGTACCCTGAGTCAAGTATCCTACATTACACAGAGAAAACATCAAAGTTTCTGTGAAGGAGGCTAATCTACTGCCTAGCAAGCTCAAAAGTTTCAGACTTTAGTTCAGCTTTTACTCACTTTTCCCAGAATAAAACAATTCTGAAATAGAAAAAGATTTATGAAAAAAATTAAGGATCTAGTTCTACCACAATGATAAATATAAGAAATGCCAGAACTTCAACAAAGGGAAGAGCAAAGCCCTTCATCCTGGGGAAGAACAACCCCATGCACCACTATATTCCCGGGGCTGCCCAGCTGGAAAGCAGCTTGGCAAAAAAAAAACCTAACACAAAAAAGGTTAATGGTGTCCTGTGCTCTGTTAGACCAGGCATTGCCAGCAGTTTGAGGGAAGTGTTCCCCTCTACTCAGCATTGGTGAGGCCACAGCTTGGAGTATTTTTCCTGTTCTGGGGTCACCAGTACAGGAGAGACATGGACATATTGAGGAGAGTCCAGTGAAGGGCCAAAAAGATGCTCAAGGGACTGGAGCTCTTGTACTTCCAGCTAGTATGAAAAGTTACAGTTGCCCCTAGTGTAATAGAAGATATTTATATTGTGGTTCCCAATTCATATTCTTCATGTGAATCAGGAAGCATTCTGCAAAAATAGAATCCTCAAACCATCTTAGCCTGGAATGCTACCTTCCTAGAAGAGCAGACAGATCTGGACAGAGCATTATGATATGTGAAATATTAAAATCTGTTTTTTGTACCCAGACTGACTTGTTTGAAGTTTGCATGTACTACTTTGAAACTTCCAACATTTCCTAAATGCACATTTTGACAGTGTGGGTTTATTTTGGAGTTTGTACACACAGAAAACATTTCACAAATGTTATTATCACAATGTAATGTATACCCCTTTTATTGGTTTTATATTTATCTGGTTTTATATTTATCTTTATATGGACCGATATTTTCATAGAGTATGAAAGCATGGACAACTGTGACAAAACTGATAAAAGCTGGAAGCAATGAAGGGAAGAATATTTCATAATGAATGGGTCTACTTTAAAAGCATATTCATATCTTCTCAGCAACAGCAAATTAATGCTTTTACCCTCTCATAAAAACATTACCTTTTTGCATTAGACTATCTTCAAAATGTAATGATGTACTTCAATCATCAGATATTAATTTGATAGAAAAGAGATATAAACTGTGTGTTTGGTCCTGCAAACCAATCAGAAGGAGTGGATAACTTCCTCTCTGAATAATTAGAGTGTGATTGTCAAAGTCCTTGGGAAGAGCGCGTACAAGAAGCCAAGCTTAAGAAGGGTTATGGTGATTCTCCTGTCATACCATTCTTTCTTTCCTTTATTCCTCCATGGCACAGAAAAAAAACCAAAAAACCCAAATGCTAATGATATTGAATTGTTAGAAACTTACCCCCACCCCATACACATACCCACATCAGAATAATAAAACCCATATAGTGCCAGGGAAAGAAAAAACAACTGCCAGCCATTTGACAGGGAGAAATGAAATGGTACTGGCTTCTGTCTCAGGGAAGAAAAAGAGCACAAGAGATGCACTCAGCAGCTCAGGCAAAACCAGATGGGAATCTGGTGAATCATATTGGTCTCCTCTTCACAGCAGATGAAGCTGGTGGACTTTGATGTCCTTTTTCTTGTTGGTTCAGCCTTTCTGAGGTCTGGGGCTGGGACGAAGAAGTCCCTTGGCTCCCCGCAGGTCTCTGGATGATTAATCTCCCATTGACTGTTCTCTCTGATCTCAGACCAAAACCAAACCGTTCAGGAAAAGAAAAACACTCAGAAGGTTTGCTGTGGCAGTTTCCCATGCCAGGGAAAGGAAAAAAAGACTTCTTGCCTAACCTAATAAAAAAACAAGCCAGGTAAACAAGAAAGTAATGCAGTCCCCACAGCACCGCAGACACCACGGAGTGAGGCTTTGAAAAAAGCCCATGCAAGAGCCCCACACCTCTCTGGACTCTCCCCCCACACCTCCTGGACCCACCTTTAAGGCTACAGCATTTCTGGGCATAGAGCAGATGATTGGAAGATAGAATATCATCATAAAATCACCCCAAGACATGACTGCTTCCCTGGGGGAAGTCATCACTGTTGAGTCGTGGTGAAGATAAAGAACATGGCTCTAGCCATTTTAACAGTTCATCGGAAGGTAATGTAGATGGTGGTGGAATATATACTTTGGTTACACTCCATATTGTAACCCTGGGTACCTATTCCAACCGAAGACCAGTATACAAGCTCGGAGGGTAACAAGAAAAAAAATCATTTGAAGTGGCAATGAAAATGGTCTGAATCTTCTGAGTAAACATGAAAGTTAGGAAAACAGTTATTTTCTGTTCTGGCCTATAAATTGCTTTCAAAGCAAAATTTTAGCCATTAATATAAATTTACATTCCTTTCAGCATAATTTCTTTCCTATGTAGTTCTCTTTTTCTGATTCTCACCTGACTCTTAGCTCTATCAGTCTTTCTCCTGTACGTGTCTTAAAACTGTCTGAAAATGTTATGGTCCTAGAATCAGTAAGATTTTGAAAGCTTCCACTGTGTTTGTAGCAAAATATTGTTACAATATTATACAAAAAAGGGAAATATTCATTTTTATTTTATGCAGTTCTTTGTGAATGGGATTAGTTCATTAGGAAAAAGTGGATAAGGGCTTTATGTGGGCATAATCTTTGACTATTAGGCATTAAAGGCTGAAGTACATCTGTCCAAGGACATCAAGGATAATGGAAAAAGCTATAGGTATGTCTGCAATAAAAAAAGGCCAAGGGAAGTGTAGGTCCTCTCAGAAACGTGATGAGAGACCTGGTTATCCAGGACATGGAGAAGGCTGAGGTACTCAATGTCTTTTTGCATCAGTCTTCACAGCAAGTGCTCCAGACATGCTGCAGAAGGAGAAGAGAGAAAATGGGAGAAGGAAGAACCTCCCACTCTAGGAGAAGATCAGTTTCAAAAACATCTAGGGAACCTGTAGGAGCACAAATACAACAAATCTGATGAGGTTCATCCATGGATCCTCAGGAAACAGTCTAAGGATGTAGCTAAGCCACTATCCATCACATTTGAGAAGTTGTAGCATTGCATTAAAGTTCCCACTGACTGAAAAAAAGGAAACATAACCCCCATTTTTAAAAAGAAAGATAAGGGAGACCCAGGGAACTACAGACCAGTCAGTTTGAACCCTGTCCCTGGGAAAAATAATGGAGCAGATCTTCCTGGAAACTGTGCTAAGGCACATGGAAAATAAGGAGGTGATTTACAACATGGTTTGATAAAAGTAAATAGTACCTAATAAATATGGTGGCCTATTGGTATTGTTGCAGCTGTGGTGGAGGAGAAAAGAGTGATTAACATAATCTACCTGGACTTGTGCAAGGATTTGACATTGTGCCTCACAACATCCTTGTCTCTAAACTGAAGAGACATGGATTTTAAAGATGGATCACTTGGTGGGTAAGTAATTGGCTGGATTGGCTCAAAGAGGTGTGCTCAATGGCTGGATGTCCAAGTGGAGACCAGTGACAAATAGCCTTCCTCAGTGATCTGTATTGTGACTGTCATCTTTGTCAGTGACATGGACAGTGGGACCGAGTGTACAGTCAGCAAGTTTGTCGATGACACCAAACTGTGTGGTGCAGTCAACACACTGGGCATAAAGCGCACTGGAAAGGGATGCCATTGAGAGGGACCTGGATGAGAGATGGGCAGGCTTGAGATGTTGGCCTGTGTGAATCTCATGGATTTCAATAAGGCCAAATCAAAGGTTCCGTGCCTGGGTCAGGGAAATCTCAATCACAAGTACAAACTGGATAGAGAATGGATAAAGAGGAGACCTGGGGAGAAGTACTTAGGATGGTTAGTGGATGAGAAGCTCTTGTCTTGGCAATGTATGCTTAGAGGCCAGAAAGCCAACCATATCTTCGGCTGCATCAAAAGAAGAGTCATCAGCAAGTTGAAGGAGGTGATTCTTACCTTCTACTCTGCTCTTGAGATACCCCATCTGGAATACTGTGTCCTGTTGCAGGATCCCCCAATGTGAGAAAGCTGTAAATATTTTGAAATTAGTCCAGAGGAGGCTATGAAGATGATCAGAGGGCTGAAATACCTCCACTATGAGAAAGGCTAAGAGAGTTGGGGTTTATCCTGGAGAGGAGAAAGCTTTGGGGAGAACTTAAAATAGCCTTCCAGTACCTAAAGAAGCCTACAAGAAAACTGAAGAGGGACTGTTTGCCAGGACATGTAGTGAGTGATAGGACAAGAGGGAAAGGCTTTAATCTGAAAGAGGGTAGATTTAATCAGATGTTAGTGAAAATTTCTTTACTTTGAGGGTGGTAAAGTACTGAAACAGGTTGCCCAGAGAAACTGTAAATGCCCCATTCCAGGAAGCATTCAAGGCCAGGTTGGATGGGGTTCGAGCAACCTGGTCTAGTGGGGCAGTGGGGTTGGAAGTACATGACCTTTAAGGTTCTTTTAAACCCAAAACGTTCTATCATTCTATGATTCTATGAAATGAGAAAAGGAGGAATTAGTCTGTAGTCCAGTTGCCACAAGCACACACTTCTTTTATTCATTCTATAAAAAGACAGAGAGGGGCAGGGTTGCGTCTTATTTTCCCACCTCATCAGATTCATGAAGGCAATGAAGTCAGCAGAGAGCAGAAATTAACTAAAATGATCAAGGCTGTTGAAAAGGCCAAGCAAATTCAAACCTAGCAGCCTTGCAATCCACTCTTCACCAGTCCGTAAAATTAACTAGTTTGAACAGTCCTTTTTTCACTATGTATACAGGAATCAAATCTATGGCTTCACTACTTACAGCAGCAATAATGCTGTCACTGCATCCAAAATAGAAGTGTAAATTTGAGACAGAGTAAGTTTTGTAGGTTGGGCGTAACATCTTTATTTAAATCAGCTTTCACCAGGTTTTTTTATTGTGCCCATAATTCTTAGCATATATGGAATTCTTTTTCTTTTCAAGCATTAGAACTGAAACAGAGATGAAAATACTGTGTTGAAAAATGAGTTCCTCTTCATAATAAATTGAGATAATTCTGGTGGTGGTGACATGATTTCATATATGCAGTTTCATCACTGAGTGAATAATGCAAATATATTTTTTGCATGTGGTTTTTTCTAAGCTCAGTGTTTCCCAAGGATGAGTATCTAAACTACAGCTGGCCCACTGCATACTATTTTTCTTCCCCAAATGTCAAGCTTCTGCCCAAAGGAACTATGCACTGTATTTTCATATATAAATATGTAAAGTTTGAAGAATTTTTTGATTTGTTCTATCCAACAAATTGTTCCTAATGATTCTGTCCCCATGGAAATGTCAACAAACAGTAAAAAAAATGTCAGACTAGACAACTTACAGCACATCTAATAATTTTTAGGATAAGAATTAATAGAACTATGAGAAGAATCACTGAACTGTTTTCTCTTGTAAAAAAGCTGTTTGCTGTCTGATATCTAATCAACTACTGTAAGTAATCTTGTACAGTAGAAACTACTGTATATGGCTAAGAGGTAACTGTTGGATCCTAGCAAGGAACTAAAAAAAACCCCAACCCACAAACTCCCTAACAGATATCCAACTTTGCCCAAAATTCAAGACACTATCAAATTTTTTCTACTAAAAATTCTAAAACAATGCACAGCCTCATCCCTTGCTGTCTCTGCTGAAGCTTCTAATGCTCTTCCTATGATCACAGATCAGAATATCTCAAGAAGGTCTATCCTCACTTGGTAAGCTAGCGTTTTTCGATACAATGCAGATTTTCTGTGCAATCACTCAAGGTAAAATCAGCATTATCATCGTGTGTGTTGTAAGTCAATAAATCAAAATTTGATACTGTCACAACATTTGTACCTACTTTTGCCAGTACTGTAGGCTTATATGATTATGACTCAGGCTTACCTAGTGACTTTCACTACAAATTCAGTAAGCTCTTTGTCTAAAACACTTCTTAGTATTGTAGAAACTTCCATCCTTAAACTCTGCTGTGAAATGATAGTAAAGGCAGGCTGACTAAAAAACAAAAAACCACAGACAAGACACCTCTACTCTCTATTCACCCAAACTAAAATACATCCAAAACTTGTAACTTCAAATCACATGTTGCAACATTTCTTCTCAAGTAAGATATTAGATTAAAGAAAGTCATGGTAGGATGAGGGTCCTCTAGCTCAGTTTTCTCCCTTCATCAATGGCTAACAACAGATTTTGAATTAAAGAACAGGAGCAAAGCAATGAGAGGTGTGTTTTCTCTCAGCTTTTAATGAACCATGGGTTTAATGATTTTCCAGGTCAGAGGCTCTGATTTAAAGAAAGTCTAAATTTCTCGGAGACCACCGCACACTAAACCATCTCTTCTCTGATTTATTTTTTGAAAATTGTAAATTTTTATTTAAATGTAAAGGTCTGATATTTATTAAATTTCATGACATTAGTCAGAGCATAGTTGATATAATAAAGTTTGTCCTACATCACTCTGCACTGACTGATAGTGAGCTAATGTGATACATGAAGTGATGAGACACACCAGCAAAGATGCGAGTGAATCTAAGGTTTTATTTGGAAGCACCAGTATATAAATCTCTACTGCACTCTATATCAGTAAAAAAATCTCTACTCTACTAAAGATTTTTTCAGTTACTGTTTATGGACTTAAACACAGTTCTACAATAAATTTGTCCTCTTGACATCTTCTATTGCTCTCTCCAAAGCCATGGTAAAGCAGCATGAAGAGTTCAGTTCTTATGTGGTACCAGAAGTAGAAGCTCATTCATCCAGTTCTGTCTCAGGTACACACTGTCCAGAGAGACGCTGCTGGTGCTGCTGCTGCAGGCGCTGGTCTCTTACTCCAGCACCTGTTACCCCAACACCACATAAAATGATATAGAGGCAACTATTAAGCCTTGAAAATGTCTGGGAAAATTTATCTTACATTATTTAAGACCACTTTGGAGATTTTGATAGTCTCTTTGGAGGTTTTGATAGGACTAGAATTTCTAGTCCTCCTGAGTTTCTTCATGACTAGTAGAGGGTAAGTTGCTATTAAAAGAATGAAAGAGGGGCTTGCATACATTTATATGTACAAATTAAATACTCCACCAGTGTCCTAGATTGTTTATCAAAGGCTGTAAAAATTGATTACAAATTGAGTGTTATGAAAACACTCCCTTGGCATAAAATCAAGGGTTCATTTCAACAGTCACTAGTATTCAGATTTTAAAACAATAGTTAATCAGAATGTAGAAGAATAAAATCAAATAATGTGGAACTAGAAGATGAAAAAATTCATGTCGACACTTAATTTCCAACCAGTTTCTACTATTAGGCAAATACCTGATTTGAAACAAGTGGCTAATATCTATTTAATGGTAAATACAGCTTTCTACCTCAGAATAAGTTTATTAATGTTGACATCATGTAAGTTTAAAGATATAACTCTCTGACTGAAATGAAAATATAATTTTCCTTTAAGTGTTACAACTTCAAGAACTGAACTCAAGAAATGTGGAACTGGTCAATAAGACTCTTGGGCATATTGAACTTTTCTGAACCAAAATTACTGCATTCTTTATGTCTCTTGTGCAGTGTGGACTGTCTCTCATCCAGTGTGGACTGTCTCTCAGTAATTTTTAACTGATTAGCTTTCTAAGTCCTATATTCTATCTCTGAGACTCGAAATTTCAATGAATCCTGTATTTTTAAAAAATATTATTTGTTTGTGCACACTAGCTATTGTGCACAGACACATAGCAAATAATCTTAAGGATGCCAGATATTGCTTTTGCCAAAGCAAAGTACACAGACTTAGCACCGATGTTAAGTGTCTGAGTTTTGAGCCTAAAAACAAAACACTCTGGCAAAAAAAATCAATGAAAAATTACTGATTTCCATACCTTCCATGAAAGTAAATGAAGATGTCTAGTATTTAAGACATTAAAGAAGAATAGTTCCCAAGAATTTTACTCAGATTTTCCATGTTAACAAGACAAATTTGTCTACAAAACTCTTGTGCTTTTGCTTCCTTTTTTTTTTAAATATTGGGGTTTTTTTTTGTTATAACTCACACTTCTGAAACTTTCAGGAATCAAAAATTTTCTTAGTAGAAAAACAGAAAATGTTCAATGTTCAGGCAGATTACAGTAAAAATCTTTTTTATGTTTTCAGTGTGTAGAATAGAAACCTGGATTTCTTCCTTACTAAGTCTGGAGATTAGCCAATGAAACATGCTATGGATTTGCAGACATTTTATGTTCTATAAAGTCTTTTGTATGCCTGTCAGCCAGGCAAAAACTTGTCATCTGCTGTTGGAGCATTCTATTTTTATCTGTTCAATTGCTGTCTGGAGCTGCTGGCTGCGTTTCTCTGCTATACCCTCAATAAGTGACTACTGATTGGGTGCAGGAATGTCTGGCCCTGCAAAATACCAAGAAGGCATGTTTAGAGGGTTTGCAGCCCACCACAGGGCTGTAGATCTCCTATTACTCAAAGCAGCAAAATGCAACAGATTTTTTTTAACCTCAGGTACAAGAGGAAGCTAGTACTGAAACACTCTGTGCTAATGCTAGTGAGCTCTATTAACAGACAAATAGAGCATTTTAAACAGTATATACTCATCCTGTATTAAGAACTTTATCGTCAAGTGCCAACCTCATAGCAGTTCATCTTTCTGAGAAAAGTGTAAGTTAGGCCAATGGAATCTCAGCTGATTCAATGTACACGATGGAAGCATGGACTCAGACTGGCAGGGAATCTGAGACATTTATTCAAAGGAGCAAGCTGGTTTTATGCACTTCTTCAAGACATAGTATTTTCTTATATACTATTTTTCACTAGGCAACCTATCACACATTGCCATGTCAGTAACACACTTTCTTAATGTCCGTAAACAGGGGTGATCACATGCTGTTTAGGTGTCTGTCAGCTTCCAGCAGATTTCTCTCCAAAAGGCTCTGCTGTGTGGCACCTCCTCCCCACAAGGTCAGGCAGAGACAAGCTTCTTTGTCTCTCAGGGCATTCAGCAGACACATGCCACAGCCTGTAACTCAATTCTATCCATCTCTCCCCACAATTCAGGAAAGAAGTCAGCAAAAGGCTGGCGAGGACAGGTGTCAATTTTTTTCTGAATTTTTTCTGATATAAGCTTAAAGACACCTCTTTACTCTATGTAAAGGTACCCTAAAAATTACACTATAAAATGCCTTAACAGGGCACCAAGTTTCTCAGAGAAGGTGAAAGACAGAAGAAAGTATGATGGTTATGCTGTTCTCCCATGAAGATAAAAATGTAATAATTTGTAAAGGATCAGTATTAAGTGGCAGATGACATGCTAATGTGTTACTGAAGGGAAAATCATCCTTTTATCAAAAACCACCCCAATATTGAAATTTAGCATCATTATGAAAGCCATTCTGAGAATAAAGGAAAAAAACATTTCATCAAAGGCCATCTCTTATTACATCCTTGGGTTAGGAGAAATGTGTCTCATTCAAATACTGCTTATTTTCAGTTAGAAACATTCCTTATAATTTCAAGATACCCTGTTTCACATAAATGTTTCTGTCCTTCAACTCCAATTTTTTATAACTACAACATCAAAATAAAAGTTGTGACTCTAGGCAATAGAAAAATTTCTTTAGAAAGAAAATAACTTTTCTGAAATTTTAGGGGGAAGTTTTATATTGCTGTATAGGTTTGTCTTTTGCCTTCGGTCTAGGTTTTTCTCTGAAGATGATTCCTGCATTTGGGCCACTATAAATTTAGAAGTACTGTATCAGCATTGCTTACTGTTGACTATTCTAAATCTCTTGGCTTCAAAGGAAACCTTTTAATTTGTTCATTATTTGGCTATCTTGCTTTTCCAGGTATATAATTTCAGAAGTTAGAAGAAGTTTAAGGCCTTAGTTCAAAGGGGGCTTAGAGTGATTTGAGAAGTATAAGAACAGTAGAGAAGAGCAAATGCTGTAGCAATGGGGAACAAAGGAGTTGTTCCCCTGTGTCCATAGCAGATCTCCTTGGAGACAGCACCCTCCTTTTATACCTTTAACTTCCACCGGACATAACCAAAACTTAACAGAAGAAGGGCACCCATTGGCTGCTCAGCTGCAATGCTGCTGTCCACGTGTTCTATCACCCAATCAGCTTCCCGTTCATGTGCTGTCCATGTGTTCCTCCTCATAACTGCCCCTCCCCACAACTGACTTCGAACCATCTAGTCTGCACCTGTGCCTTTCCAACAGGGCCATCTGGTGAACAGAAACCTTAATAATTTTAACAGATATAACCCCATATCCCACAGGATGTAAAGCTTGTTTTCTCAAAGAGATGTTTCTACCCTCCAGAGCAGCAATAAAAGCGACTCTTTGTTGCAGATACTGGAAAAAGACCTAAGTATGGAACATAAAAATGATGTTGCTCCATCTTTCACATGAGGTTGCAGAACACAGGAGCAAGAACTAGCAGACAAGTTTTACAGTACATCAGCTTCATTCCATGTATGGGTAACATGCTAAGTAGGATTAGCTTTTGCCTTTGCAGGAGCTTCAGATATTTGAGCTATAAATTAGAACCATGGGTAAAAATGCTCAGGGCTCTTTTTCTCTGTCCAGCTTATTCCAACATAAGGTAAAAAAAAGGGGTCTTATGCTCTTCTTCTTAAAATCTGCTAGTAATTACAAATTCAGTCTCTCACTTTATTGTAAAGTATGGTCCCTACACCTTATTACACATGCCAAAGTACTGAGCTGCCTGAGCATTTTTTTCTTAACTCCTCTACTTCACAAGGGGAGAAAGGATCCATGTCTCAGTATCTTACTGTAAGGGCTCTTTGCCTTCAGTATACTCACTTGGCAAATGGAGACCATTTTAGATCAATTTTTATGTATCTCTATCCTAACCTCAGCACTTGATTATATATAAAAAAAAATAGATAAAATGTGTGCTTTAAATATGCTACAATGTTCTTTTTAATGTCTCATTCTGTTGCGGTTTAAAGAATGGGCATCACATCTCATTGGGCTCTGGACTTTTACCACTTTTGAAATGATAGCAACTTACTGAGTCCAGATTGTCTCCCTAATAAGAAAGAGAGATAATTTGGGGAAACAAGTTTTTCTATCTTTCTTTATTGCAATTTATTTGTTTTGTGTTGTACCCACTAAATTTTGAACATTGATGTTGATAATTAGCAGGCAGAGAATGACTTCCTTCTTTTTAGAAAGACCTGCTTTGATTTGAGGCTTCAGGCCTTTCAATATGAAGATGACAAAAGCAAACAAAAAGTTTTAATCTGTCTGTTGTATATCCTTAAAAAAGAATTGCATTGCAATGCTAAAACATCTATTTCATGTGTTAATAGCAATATGTGAAGCCAAGCAAAACAGGATCAGATGATGTTTACTGATAGCAGTATTTTCACATGATCATTAAAAAAACCCAAACCTAAACAATTATCAGCAATAGGATGTTTTCTACTTTTTGTCTTTGGAAATATGTTTGTTTTTTTCTGTATCATGATGCAACATAGAGTGAATGCTTGCTTTTCAGAAGTCAGGAATCATGAAAATTCACTCCCTGGACAAAATCTCAGCAAAAACATTGTAATGCCTCATACTCATGACTTCTAGTCTGCCTTTTACTTTGATGTGGAAAAATAATTGTGTTTTAAAAAACTAACTTGATCTGTAAGACAACCCACCATTTTATGCAGAAATTAAAAAGGGTTCAATTTCTCACTGGTTTAATGTCTCCAAGCCAGTAAATGAAAGTCAAAAATAAATTAGCACTTGAAAGAACATTTCTAACTGCAATTAGCAGCCAAGTTATTTAGGTGTATCTGATAGCTTCTTTTTTCAATACGATTGAAGCTGTTTATCTACTACCAGTGGCAATGAACTGCCTTTCCTTATGCTTGAAGGCTGAAAAGTTGGACAGTGGTATAGAAAAGGTCTTGCTGTATTTTATTTACCTGTATATTATTTGGGTAATTTTTAAGAGTTTCCTAATTCTCTTTTCTGTTTTGTATCCTTCTCCAATTGTAGAACTTCTTATGAATTGTGCTCATGAGTTATACAGGACAAATAGCTTCTTAGCAAGACTTCTTCTGTCTGTTTTTATTACAACAAGAATAAAATACTTGAACTCAATGACCTTGTTGGTAACATTTGTCACTTTATGTTTGTTAATTTCTTTGAATTAGAAACAAAATATGAACTATTTTTCTCTGGCTTCACATTATTTTGAAAGGGGGTGTAACTAGGAAATAAGACAGTAATCAGATACTACAGAAATGTGGCACTGCAATGTTACTTGCAGTATTTCCTCAACCTTTCTTGATATCTCTTAGTTATAGATGACTTTTATTTGGAAAAACACAGATGGTTTTCTTTGTACAAAGAATTTTTAACTGCTACATCCAGTTTCAGGATGTTTTGTATTTCTGGTGACTAGAGCTTTGCAAGCATTTTCAATATGACTTACATAAACTTTTGATGTATCTAATTAGTAACTAGACAGGGAAGAGAAAGGTCACTCTAATACTTTGCTCACTTTTAAAGCTTCATTTTGTAATCAGAGACAGGGAATATCTTTAATTTTCTGGTTATAGGCAGGTCTGGGAGTCACATTGCAGGGTTTCACTTTACTGTCCCTTAAATATATTCTTCAGTGGAAGCTTCTTAAGCCTATGAATCTATAATTTTCTTCCACTTCTGCTCCCCAAATTAGAAATATTCTAATTCTTCAGAGGTTGTTATTCTTAGTTACATAAAAAGTTTGTATCCATTTTCACAGAGACATCATCTCAAACATATTTTTATTATCTTAAAAGCACATGGAATTATTATTCCATATTTATACTGACTTGGTTCATCTCAAGTCAGGACTTGCATTGAAACTTCCCCATTAGTTTTGTTTCCATCTACTGAACATCTAATAAATTACATTGTGTCAAAGTAAAAAAAAAAGCCCCCACCAACAGAGAAACAAATAATAAAATTTCAGCAAAAGAGCCAAGCCTCATGAAGTTTAGTACAAAAATTTTCATGTGATGAAAAGAGAATAAAAAGCCATGGTTTCTGAGGGGTTTACTTGACCTGAAAGGTTGTTCCTTTCTTTATTTTGTGTTTCTGTTTCAGACCAATGTGTTTCTTCTTGTATTTTGAGTGAATATATGTGAAATATGTGGAGTTTATTTTATTGTAGGTATGTGTCCTGGTTTGGGACAAATTTGTTTCCTCTAAAGGGCAGAATTCAGCAGCCCCTCCTTCAGCCGGTTCGAGAGATAATCTCCTTCAAAAAAAGTGGAAAAAACTGTTTATTTAACAAGCAAAGTACTGACAAACATGGGAAGATGAAAAATATTAAATGATAAAATCTCTCATTGTTCTGAAGAGACAGCAAATTCAGAAAGTCCTTCAGTAGTCCAGGGAGAGTGCTTTCATGGGATGTGGCTCGGCTCACTCAGTCTCTTGCAGTCCCTCTGGACCCGGTGTCCAGGCTGCACAGCAGCTCGGTGCGGGAGTGCCTGGGCAACTGTCCGGGTGTTCTGGACCCGAGAGAAGCCAAACAGTTTCAGAAAAAAACCCAGTCCTGGAAAAACCTTTCTTGCCATAGCTAACAAGGAAAACCAGCAAGAAAAGCTGGGAAAACTCCCAGTTTCTCTCTTTGTGCAGCGGAGAACTTGGAAAGCACTGCTGCAAGCTCGGAGAAAGCTGAACTCTTATCTCTGTATTTTGAATACAGCACGAAAATATTCCACCGCTACCCCCCCTGCCCCCTTTCTGTCTCTCTCTCTGGGCCTAGCTTAAAGCTACAAGACCCATTTCTGAGCAAAAAGACAGACGACTGGGATACGAGCATCATAAAGACACCGCAGGACAGTATGGAAGAAGCTATTTTTAAATAACAGTATGCACAAAATCATTAGAGTATTCATCATGCTATTACAATGCAATACTTGCAGCAAAACACAAAATATTGCCTTTTGTTTACAAATGTATCTGAACAACTTCCAGAAACACAAAAAGCATGTGTGGCTCAAAGAATTTTACACCCTTACATAGAAAAGACCTAACTGTATGAAATATAGGTGTTAAAATACCCAAACTACAATAACTTTTGATGTTGTAGTAATTTTGCCAGTACAGCAGTGATAGCTGCTTCAACAGCATCATGGTTATGAGATAACTCCAATTGAATTCTAATGCAAAAGAGTCAAACACACAAATACTGAAAGGGGAGTAATAGGATCTGAAATTTATGATTGATCCTTACTGTGTGTCAAGGTCTTGCTTCCAACTGAAATGAATGTATTCTGAATTTAAATTTTATACTCCTTGGTTTTCTCTGGCAAATAGAATATTAATATAATGAACAGAAGTCTTTATATGCATAAAATTTAGCAGTGATTTTAACTGACTTTCTTAGAAGTCTTTTTTTGAACAGATTTTTCTAAGAATATCTGATAAAGAGGTGTTATTTAAGCACCTCAGGCTAAAGAGTTGATAATGCATGTATCAATATTAGTAATTTTTGGAATTAATTCCATCTTTTTGCCAATATACTCACTTTTCATTATGATTTCCAAATTTTGCCTGACAATGCCAGTTCTATTTCCAAGCAATTAGCAAAAACTCTGTCACTAGTTCAGTGACATAAAATGCAGATACTTTCTGTAAATAATATGTTTACCATCCAGGATGAAATTCATCACCTTGCATTGGGTTCATAAAAGTTCTCTCTCACCCTGCTAAATCACAAACTAAAGTTTTACACTGTATATGTATCATTTTGCCTGTATAAACTTCACCAGCATGAATAACTAGGGACAGTATGGCCCAATACCAATAACTGCTGCCTGTGGTACAAATGAGTATATGAAATAGCCCAAGAACAAAACTTATTAACTCCTTCTACTTTAAAAGCAGTTGTGCTCAGAAAATTGATTCTTAAAATATCAGTTTTGAACTTGTCACTAATGTTTTACCTCTTCAGTTTCTGAATATGTGTGTAACTCAAACACCACTTGAAGGACACACAGGACACACTGGTGGTTTGTTCTTTCAGTTCCGTAGATTCTTGCAGTTATCCAACACAGAAAATAGATGTTCTGCTAGGAAGCAGAGTTAGAAAATTTCCCTCATTAATCTGACACACAATTTGTCTAGGGGATCATAAATTCTGAGGACACTTGACCTTAATTTTGGAGAAATGGGTAGTCTTTTACATATTGCAGACCTAGACCATCTTGTTTCCGTAAATAGGGACTGAGATTTAGAAATATGTGGAGATCCAGTATATTTTTTTCTTTCTTGCTACTGCTGTGAAGCTTTTGATGAAGCTGTAAATTTTCCTGACCCTCTTTAAACCAGAAAAATTTAGCAAACTACTTTTTCCCATCTCGTGGCAGTAAAAATTGACTGGGTTTTGTTGAGACACTGGTTCCTGATAAAATGAATGCTTTGGAATTAATTTTTCAGCATTTATTTTGAATGGCATATTTTTTAAGTTCTTAAGACTTGCATTTTATGATTTAGTGGTTTATGTGTTACAGTGTTAGATTGACATCTGGAGTTGATCTTAAAGGTCTCTTCTCACCTGAAGATTCTGTGATTCTATGATAATAAAAACATTTTTTTCTGATCTCAATCTTTTGATGAATGTGAAAAAAGTAACGTAATATGACTTTCACTAAGACTTTTTCTTGATTTAGAGTGTGGCCTGTTTCACAGTGTAATCTTGTTTGTTTGCCGCAGTTATTCAATAAGCCTAAGTAAGAGTTTTAGGTAAAATAATTGTGAATGCTTTTCTTTTTCTTTAATCAGACTACAAGCTACTTAAACAGTGAGTTTTATAGAGATAAACCTTATAGAGACAGCAGAGAACTACTGAAGTAAACTAAAGGAAATTCTTGAAATTTAATACATATTTCTTGGAAGACTGAAGAATTCTTGATACAGATGTGGTTCTATAATATATATGTGCACTGTTTGATTTCCAAAAGTTATTACTGAATATACAGCATAAGAACAATCAATTTTATTTGATTTGATCTTTGGGATATTTGATTACATTTTATAAAAAAGGAATCTTGTGTATTAGACATGCCAATATGTATCTGGATACCTGTGAAATGGTTTTTGTAGAAGTTGGATTTGGCTCAACACTTTAAAAATGAAGTCAATATAAAGCAAAACAAGGCCCTCTATGCCTTCAAAAGTATGCAAATATACATTTTGTGCTTTTCCCAGCCTAATGTCTATGCTTATGCAGAAAGTGCCCATATAGTGCACTGAGCCAAAGAGCTTCTGGGAATTTCAGTCTTACCTAAATACATAAGTGACTTTTCTTCACCAAACAGTTCTTCAAATGTAGAATACTGCTAAGTCTTCCTTGCTATAGAATTATTTGAGTTTTAAATAATTTGTGTGTAAACAGTAAAATCTTAATGAAGTTAAATCTTCCTCTATTCTTTTCACTTCTCTTCTATATGATGTTGAAGCATTTCTGAAATAGTTTATATAATCAATGTTCCTAAGTAGATGCTTAGTGCTAAGATCTGTCTGCACTAAGAAGTGTATTCTAGGGCAGGTTCTAGTATATTTATCTATTTATCTATCTATATTTATCTATGAATCCCTAGATAATATGTTTCAATGACTAGACGATGATGATCTAATTTTATTAACTGTTTCATCCAGAAAGCATTATTACTGAAAGTATTGTTTTGCCATATTGTACAAAATAATAAATTTCCTGGATTTCTATAAATAAATTATAATCTTATTTTATAGATAATAGTTTCAAGGAAAGTTTTAGAAAATCTTGATATATCAGCTGTTGCTTAGTTGCAGCAGTTGCTCAACTGTTGCTTAGCTTTCTAAATCTATACCACCTAAGACTTTAAGAACCTTCAATAAGTGTTTTTAAGGCCTGACTACAATTGCTTGGTTATTTTGGACAAGATAATAGGCAGAACAGTCAAAATGTACGTCCCTCTGGGTATTGCACTTCTTTCACTAGAAATACAACCTGGATTCATCTTTTCATCTTCTAAAGGGATTGATTTGATAGTTTATTACTTTTGCATTAAATTTGAGGTTTCTGTTCAATTTGGTGAGGTTCACAATACTCAAATACTGGGTACTAGTCCATCTTGTGCAAAAAACTTTCACCTAACACATAGAACACTAAGAGTCTGGCTAGGAGAGAGGACAGACATGAATACTTTCAGGCTGTCCCCAGTCACAGTTTCTTTCAGCACATGGTTTTTGTAAATAATTTATATTTCACATTAACAACCAATTAACAAAGGACATTTTATTTTTCTTTAAAACTATTCTTACTCAAAGTCTTTCTCTGTGTACTTGTACTTGCTTTACCTATGAAGAAAAGAAACCTTTTAGTTATTTAGTTTTCAAAGTTTTAAAAGAGAATTATGCCATCTTTAAGATTTTAAGTTCATACACATAGTGAATGAACTAGTACACACTTGGGAGTTCCATTCAACTTACATTCCTCTGAGTGCTGAGAACAAATTGAAACACATACATAATGCCTAAATTCTGATAAGAAATTTATTATACTGTGCTGGAACAAAATTAGGGAAGAGGAGAAACTTCATTCATTGCAGTATTCTAAATTTTTTAACTTTCTTCAAAGATTTTTTGATTGCTTTCTCTGTAACTTTTCTTTCCTCTTGCTAGGCTATGTCTGTGTTAATATCTGTCTGTGACTAAAGCCAGCAAAAAGGGTATTCAGTGCTTGTCTTTGTACAATATATTATTTTAGGCACAATCCTGGGACAATAGACTCTGGAATTTTATATCATCTATCAAAGAATTTATGTATCAGATGACAAAAGGATAGACTAACCCTGTTGCTATAGAATGATGCAGTCTTTTAAAATAAGAATTGCTGAACAAAAAAAAGGATCTTCATTATTATACTGCAAAATTTCATTATCATATTACTTTGTGATTTGACTAGCACAAATGTCTATCTTTGATTAGGTCCACTGACATATGTAAAGTGAATCCCACTTTTATTACATTTTTTCATCATACATATTTGCACCATCAGCTCCTCTTCTGCACAGGGATTCTATACCTCCAGCATGTATTTTAGCACTTCTCAAGGTAGAACAGGATTGTTAGGTAGTTATATGGTCTAATTTATGATTAAAAAAAAAAAAAAATTAAATTCACTGAGTGACTTTTCACAAAAATCCATGTCTTGGAACTTCTGCTAACAAAAGACACATTTCAGGTATGCTTATTTTAATCTATTAGTCTGTTAGAAAAGTAGATGGGATTATACTTCAGAGCTGAGTTAACAGCTATTATTGTATAGCTGGTAGATAATTTTAGGGATAGTATACTCTGGCTGAAGAAATTTAAGACTCTGAGAATTTAGCTGGGCTATTTTGATTGCATTGGTATATTTAATAGTGGCATGCATTTAAGATGCAAAGCAATAAACTGCCATTTCTACATTGAAAATGTTTACTATTTGTTGAACTAAAAATAAATATTAACTTATCAATCAAACTACTTTCCTAAGACTGGTACTACTTGCTCTGAAAGTCAAATTGCTTTTTTTTTATATTGTTTTTACTGACAATTTTGTTGTCATTATTTTCTGGTTTGTAAAAAAGAAATTAAGAAATGAGTTAGCAGATAAACTTTCTTTAAGTTGCAAATAGTATTTGATTATACAAAAAAGTATTGTTTACTTTAATGTGTATCCAAATTAGAGTTACTGGGGATAAAACTAGCTGATGATCATGGTGGGTCCCTTCCAACCTGAAAAATTCTGTGATTCTGTGACACTCTGTGATTTTCTTGACTCATATATTCTTGACTCATATATATTCTTGACTCATATTTTCTTGACTCATATATTATTGCTTATTTTTTAATCCCTTCTGCAGGATATTTTAAAATATCCTGTGGACAGCTGAAAGCATCTTAAAATTTCACTTACCTACTCATAACCGTCCATCATTCACTCAAACAAAAAAAAAAGAAGCAGTATGTTTGTTGGGTTTTCATTGGTAATGTGAAATTGATACCTTTAGAAATCCAGTGAATGTTTTCGTAAAGTACACAAAGTTGCACAAAGTTTTCATCAGGGTGCTTAAAGCAGGCTTCATGATGTGATATATGTTTGATGAAAAGGAAATTCAAAAACTAAATGCATTCAACCTACCTAATTATTTTCCTGAAAGGTCTAATTTATTGGAAAGTGTAGTCCTAATATATTAAGGAACGTACACATTTAATTGACATGACACACAGAATGAGAAAGATGAGTAAATGCAAGCAGCATATTTTCTTTGAATGAGTCAGAGTTCAGGTGACAGACCACATTTCACACACTTCAGAAATGGATAAAACAATGGAAGCTACATCAGAGTGAGTCAGGTATGATGTAGTAATACAATACTGGAATGACAGTGAATTAAGAAGGAAAGCTTAGTAACCCTTTTGTAATTACTGCCCTGATGGAGCTATACTATGCTCATGATTAAGCTAAGAGCTTTCCACAGCACTTGAACAATGCAGTGTTACCTAATCAATTTAGAGTTTAGAATTGGTTCTAACATGTCTGGTCTATGATTAATAGTACAGTGAAACACACACTACTTGTTTTCTATCCTGCCCCTTTCCCTCAAGGAAAAGTCAATTATTTAATTAACAACTGGCTATTATGCTACAATTTCTTACTTCCTCTGGTCAAGGCAGCTAAACTTAAAGGTACTTTTCTCTCCCCCTTTTCCTCTTTCTATATTATTTCCTGGTCCTGGAACTTCAGCAGGACTTCAGCCACTCACAAAAATGACAGACTTGCATCCAAATCTTGAATCACCAAGGGTCTATTTCTCAGTAAAATGAATGTTTGCAACAGCTTTCCTTACTCTAAACAACCCAAACCTTTTTTAGACTTTATTAGAAACAGTTCTTATTTGGTCATTAGTCCCAGTGTTTCAGATGGAAAAGAGTTGAGGATTAGGTACATCTGGATCTGATTCCATCTCTATTAAAGAAGTCAGTTACCTGCCAGCCTGTTTTACAAGGCGTGAAAAGACTGAGCAGCTAAGCAAGTTCATTGGATCAATTTGTCAGCAGTGAATGGGGAGGAAGAAATGAGAAAAATCCGTACCATGCTTATTTTTTAATGTTAGAAGAATTTTAAAATAAAAGGCTGAAGACAGAAGTCCTAAGAGTTACATTGAGCTGAAAAATGTATAAATTGGTCATCAAGTCATATTCCTGTGATCTAGAAGGGAGTAATTATTCTAAGAATGAAAGTATTTAAGTGGTCCCTTAGTATTAAAAGTGATGGACTTGTTTACACTGTCTTATAGAGCCATACTAGAGTGCGATGTTTGCATTACATTACCAAACACTTCTGCTATCTTATCATATAAATAAACACACACCTCAGAAATTTCTACACCTTCAGGTGTAGAAATTTATATATGCTTAATGGTATCACATTCCCTAGTGCATCTCTGCTTTTACTGAGATAAAAAAATTTTTATATGTAGCTTGAGGACTTTGAGGTTTTCTTTAAATGGATTTTGAAAAAATATAAAGAAGACGCATCTAGTCTTTTTTAAAATTATTTTATGCTTAAAAGTAACTGACACACTTTAGAAAATTCCCTAATCAGCTGTTTTTATTTTCTCTGTATTCTTTTGATAAAGAACACTTAATTTTATTTTACTTTTGGTTACTACTATACGTATTTTTGCATCACATGATTATATTATCAGTATAATTCTGGTCCTAATGAACATTGCAATCAAGTCACTCTCCTCCTTAGCCTCTCTAACTGTAAGATAGGAAAAAACCTAGGGTTTTTTGTAAAGCGTTTTAAAATCCAAATTACCAGTAAGGTATGAAGTTTACTGTCCTGCATAATTTAAATCTGTGGTTGGGTTAATTAATGAACTCTAGTTAAAGCCTTAATATTCTATTGAGATCTATATAATTGTTATTCATATTCAGAAACATAGGAGAACAACCTCCTAGTTATGACTGTCAAATGATCCCTTACTTATTGAAAGATGTGTAGCTCACTGTGCTGGGAAAATAGTAGGAGAGGGATGTGTATGCAGAGAAAGACAAAAACAGCAACAATGGAGGGCAGACGGGAAACTCCGTTGTAGGGCAAAGGAGTGACAGGCAGGAAGGCCATGAATGAGAAGGGTCAGAGTAAATTGAAACCCTCAGAGGATCTATATAGACATTGCTCAATTTGGAAGTTAGTGCCAGTGTTTGTCACTGCAGAGACTAGAATATCCCAAGACACAAAGGACATGGAGAAGATTTGGACCAAATCCAGCTGAAAAATGTATTTGAGGATTTTAAAACATGTTTTGATGAAAGGAATGTGTATTTCAGGATAGCTTGGCAGCACTGGTTCTCAAACTCAAGGAGTCCTAGTTCAACTTACCCAATATGTTGTCAAGAAAATATGAAGTCATGCCTGGAAGACAAGTTTGTGACGGAGCTTTGCCTGGGTTTACTAGGGGTTTTGAGGAAGTGGAATGACTGCCAGGAATGATTTTGATGAATAGGAGGAGAACTGTATTAGAATTCCAATGGGGTGTGCTAGTCCATAACATGTGCAGGAAATGACTGAAATTCTGAGGCAATTTGGCTGTTGTGTTTTTGTCTTTCTGGCTTAGATTTTTAAAAGTTCGTTTTTGAATTTTAAATTTGGCCTAAAAATCTTTCTAGCCTGAAAAATCTAAAGCTTTACACTTATTCATCAAGAAGCTGCCTATACCCTTTTTTGCATTTTGAGCTTACAGTCACATTTTGGGTTATATTTAACAGGCATTTTGGGTTATATTTAACAGCCAAAAGAATATGTTTGCCAAAGATAACCCATAGACTATTATTAAATTAACAGTCTTGTATATCTTGTATTAAATTAACTTTCTTGTATGTGTGAGTTTATAAATACCTATGTATCATAACAGCTGTTCCATGCTGGACCAAAGTTATATTAATCTTAGGATTACATTCCTGATAGTAGCCAATGCTTAGAGAGAGCATGTAGGGAACAGAGAAATCTCACAGTATTGATCATAGAAACATATCCTAACCATATACTCAGGTAATTAGTTGTTTGTTACACTGAGTGTTTTATATGCCTTCTTTAGGTGGGATGCTGAAATATGTTCATGTTTGACACACAAGAAATACTCAGGAGAGATACTGTGTACAAAAGGTGACAAAACTAAAATGGTGTATTCAGTGATCTGCTTTCAATGCAAACTTACATAAACTGAAAAAGAAACAAATCCTTTATTTATCATTAGTACTTTTTAAAACTCACTCATAGCTGCCCCAGATAACTTCAAGTCTAAAGATAAGCATGTAGTTACTGAAGGTTTCTTCCAATCTGATGGCCACAAACATGAACTTGCTTATAAGAAAATACATTTACCCTTTTTCATATTTTCATCTCATTGCTAGATATAAAGTGGGATGATGTACATATTTTGTACATAAAACAAAAACAGGGGTTTGAGAACATTTTTTTCTTTCAACATCGTTATTGTAATGCTAGTATTAATGAAATTATAATGTTGGAGTTTAACTTTTCATTTTATTGAACTTGCACCTCTTTTCTAAAGATTATACTGACTCCTGGTAATCAAAATAATGATTTTATATCATTAGGAAATTATTAACACTAAGCAAAATGTATTACATCAGCTACTTTGGGCCATGGATTACAGCAGCATTTGGGTAAACTATGATGAAATTACTCCCTGTTTAAACAATAAATTGAAAGAGTTTTCTATCTATCCTTCTCTTGCATTATTTTTTTTCACATGATATGGAAAGAAACTCCCTGATTTTACATATGGAGTTATTTTAAACCTACATGTAAAATTGTTTCTTAATAAACAAAAAAAAAAAAAGCTTAGCATTTAGATGTACACATTGTTTTCTTCTTCCTTTGAAAATGATTAAATCTGATCCTGTCAGAAGAGGAAATGACAAAAGGTATTGATGGGAAAGTGCACATAAGGACAAAAATGCAGAGCAGGACACCCAGGCTGCAAGTTTAATGCCTAAGTATGTGTTTAAAAGTTCATGTACCAATTGCCAAAGTGAACATACCCTTTCATGACTTATGTTCATCCATTTCTGCTTTCACATTAAGTCACACAAGCCCAGTATATAGTATTTCAGTTATTTACCTTCTGCTTCAAACTTCCAATGATAATATTCTTTTAGCAGAATAAGTACAGCCTCTTATATTTATATATATAAATAATATATAATAATAACATATATTAATATATAATACATAATATATTACATATAATATATAATACATATTCCTGTTATATTTCCCATCTAAAGAAAGGTATCTGGAGTTCTGATAATATAGTGGAGATGGAAAGCAGGATATATTACGTATGTTTTCACCTATTTTATTTCTTAAAGAAGTAGGATTATGATGAGAAAATCCACTGATTTCTGGCAAAGCTTTTAAGGCTGCATTATATCTTTCCATTTCATATACTTTTATTGTGAAGAATTACTAGTATTTTGAAAAAATTATTTGAACATGTTAAGAATTTCTTGCAACTTGGAGATAATTTTATGTTTTTCATATTTAAGTTATTTGTTCATGTCTGAATTTAAAGTGGACATTTAAAGCTCGCATTTTTTGACAAAAACTTTCCCATTTGAAATTTCTAATGTTTTTCAAGAAGGTTCATGTATCTTAACTACTTTCAATATGGAAGAAGCAATGTTAGAACAGCAAAAAACTAGCAGCGTTTGGAACACCTTATAAAGCCCAGATCAGACCAAACCTTGAATTTTATTTGAGGTTCGTAAATACCAAATTACAGATTCAGTTTCACATAGGCCATATATACACTATAGACTTCTCTAGCATGTGTCAATTACCATGTTTTCTGGTTTATATAGTCTTGAGATTAAATCCCTGAAATGCAAACAGTGAGATTAAATCCCTGAAATGAAAACAGTGATTTTCTTCCAAAGTGTGATTTTTCTTAAACTGATTTTTCTTTTGCTGGTTCAGTCCTGTAACTAAACTAAATTACATTGTAAAGATAACTTCCTTTATGCCTTGCCTGAATGGTAAACTCACCTATGTGTTTACTTTAACTACGAGTTAATCAAAGAAAGCATAAATATGCTTACTCATCACTGTTAAGCCTTCTTCAAGGTGTGTACTGAATTGTTTAAACTAGTTGAAAATGTTCTACCATGATCTAGGAATGCCCAAACTCGTGTTCTGGAAGACATGAACTGACAAGCATGCAGGAATCTTGTCAATACTACTGTGATTCAAAAGTCTTGGAGAATCTCCTCTTATGTCACTATTGTATTTTTCTGCTCCTTCAAGTCACCTAAAATGTATGACCTACAGGGGTCTTCAAAAAGTACCTGGGGCAGGTGTCATGTTTGTCATATTACATGGCAAGCCAAGTGATACAAGCAGGACTAGGTTTGCTTGCCTTTCAACCTTTTCAGGTTCTGCATGTGTTCTCACTATACTATATGCATATAAGCATGTAAAAAATTACAGTTTTATGAACATATTCCTTACAAACTGTTCATCACAGATTTAATAATTTTTAAAAATAATTAAATAATTTTCTCCTCCGAAATTATCTTACTTTTTTTGCTGCAATGTTAAATTAAAACACTTAATCCTTAACCACCATCTTGTTTATTTTGGTACAGCTTTTCTATATTCTTTCACCTAAATAGTTACTTAGACTTCCACTTGAGTTTTATATAATTTTTTCTTTTATCTGACATGCTAGCAAAAAAATCTAATTCTAGAAATATATGGTAAGGGGAGGGTGGAAATATAACCAGAGGTAGGCATAGCATGTGTATTTCAGTAATAGAAAGTAATACAAAACCCATGCAGACATTGCAAAATAGTTTTTCTCATCATCTCTGCTGTATTAATTTATCAAGAAATTTTTTCTACTCTTCTCAGAGAATTTCTATGTGATCTAAATGAATTACTTCAAGGTCATAATCTTCTCTTTACCTTCCTTATACTGTGTAACAGTAATATGATGCAGCCAGTTTAAACTGTTTGTCCTAAAGGCCCTATAAATGGGTCAACACAAGTCCTATTTTAACTGGTTCTGTTGTAGATTATTTGTTTACTAAGAGCACTTGCAATAGGATCTTTAAATGACACTGATCTTGCCATGACATACTGAAGAATATGCTGTAATTTAAATATGGAGACATTCAATAATGTGAATCTGAAAGCACAAAAAGCCTACTTTTACTTTGCAATATTTTGGAGTTTGCTCCTTTAGATGTTAAGGAAGTGTCAGAGCTGGCATGCAGTCAGGGGTCCATGCTGCACACTGAGCCCATGATTACCACTAACTGATCTGTGGTTCCATCCAAACAAACATCCACAATGATCTTACTGAACATTTGTGTTTTATGTAAACTTCAACAAAACAGATGTATTAAAAGAACAAACAATACCACTTGTCCACACTGCAAATTAAAGTGGAAAAGAGACATGACAGAAAGTTTTAAGGGAAAGAGATTTGAATGGGGGGGGGAAGTCAAGAAATAATTGCTCATTTTTTTCTGAAATGTCATTTTTCTTGCCTAAAAATTTCTGTCAAAGATTTATTTCCAAGTGTGATAGTTGACCAGCGCCCTGCCACCCTTTCAATCCTCAATGGGCCTGGAGAAGAAAACAAGAATAATCTTGTGAGTCAAGGCAGAAACAGGGACGTTGTTTACCAATTACTGTCATGAGCAAACCAATTTCAGTTTGGGGAACAGTAATTTAATTTACTTCCCATTAAAATAGATCTAGATGGTGAGAAACAAAGACAAAACCTAAACCACCTTCCTCCTAATCATTCCCCACCTTTTTCTCAGAGACAACTTCCCTCTAATTATGGAGTTCTATTCTTCCTCTCTACCTCTGCCCCGAGCAGGAGGGAAGCTGCACTCAGTCCATAATCACACCTGGAACCTCTCTTGCACCTCATCCCCCTCTCCCCTCGGGGCTGGCAGCGCCATTTCACTCCATATCACCTCACACACCCCTGCCTAGCACCTGATCTCCTTTCCCATCTCCTCTTCCTCCAGCCGGGTTTGCGGGACTGTAGGGCTGCGGGGCTGTACCCTGCGCTCAGACTGCTGGAGCCGGCCGGAACCTGCTGTGTCCGTCTCGGGGCAAACCGATCCTCTCTTAAGAGAGCCTGCAGAGGCTTGGCGAGATCCCTGCGAGCGCCTGGTACAACAAAAAACAGTAGATGAACTTATAATAATTGATAAAGGTGGTTAAAAATACAACTGGCAAGTGTCTCATACCTTTGCATTGGGAGTTCTCTATTTATGAAGCTCTCAAGAATGTTAACTGAAATTTAATCATAGTCAGTCAGTGGTAATGTATCTGGAATTAAGAGGTAAAGAAAAAGAACTAAGTCAAACTGTCTATTTAATTTTTGGTGGGGCAGGCAAAGCATTTCACAACATTATTTTCCATCAGAAAATGCCCATCTGGCATATTTTTTTCACAGAATATGTTACTGAATACTTTTGGTAGAATTTTATTTACTAATTTATTTTTGTTTAGTATGTATTTGAAATCTTGTCTGGTAGTAATGTTAGTTTTTTACATTCCTGAAATAATAGTTTCTGATTTATAAGGTCTTTTGACTTTTGGTTATGACTTTAGACTAAAAAAAATATTAGAAGTGAAATTCTGAGTTTCATTTCCCTCTAAAATTTCAGTGTCAGTTTCTGGATAAATCAGGTTATGCAACTCCAGGTTCACAAAATGCCTAAGATGTCCTGACCTGATAGTAATTAATTGGTACATCTTAGAGGTCAATCTTTTTTACCTCCTGTGATGTTATTTATAGAAGAAAACTGGCTTAATAACTTTAATAGATACCACCCGTTGTCTCTAAGCCTCATGATCTGTTTTAGACAAAGTCCTCTAACTCTCTGAAACCCATCAGTTTTTCAGTGAACTTCTGTATGCTGTGTGCAAACCCAGCAGATTGGCTCTGACCATAGACTGACACCCATGTGTTATGCAGAAGAATTCCTCAGAGCCACAGCTTTGATGTATGGACTGCTTGTATTCCTAACTAAATATATTGTAGTTTAATCTTAGTTAGCTTATGGTGGTAGAATATGAAAATGCCAATTTGCTCCTGTGTGTTTTATTCAGATAAAAGATATTTCTTTTCCCATTGTGTTCAGCTAGATACTAATATTAGTCACCTAATTAAAGTCTAGATAAATTAGAAGTAGAAATGTAATTTACAACTACTGATTGAAACACATAATTACTTTATGACACAGAGAAATTTCAGTGCTCATTTTTCATAGCACCCTATCTCCTGTGAAGTTTAAAAGTCTTGATATAAGTATAAGTATTCTAGAATACTATAACATTAAAAATCTGGAGTAAAAATTTATTTTGTCAAAGAAAAAATATAATTTGTCAATCCAAAAAACTGCAGAGAAAAGCTTACAAATATACATATGCTTCAAACAAAGACAATAATGACATTTTAGGGAAAATAATTTTCTCATCTTCAACTTTACATTTGTGGGCACTACTTATGGTAGTGCTCAGAAATAGCACTTTTGTCTAGAATTCTGTTCATAAATATAGGCATAGACAGCGACCATTTCTCTCCTTTGAGAATTACTGCAATGCATATGGAAAACATATGTCTAAATGTTACACATTATGATGTAAAGCATATAATTGCTTTTCAGTGTAATATCATAAACCAAATACTGAAACTGGCAAGAAAAAAACAACAAAAAAAAAGAACCTTACACTAAAGGCTCTTCCAAGATAGGATAGTTTTGTGTTATAAGAATTTGTTTTTATGTATCACATTGGCCTACAAGAAAATTTTGATAGAATCAGCCGAACATAGAAATTCATCAGATTTTTTCCACTAGCCATAAAAAATTGATGTCAAAGGAATCACAATTTGGTGTTATACAAGGGACTAACTTTCAGAAGTGGGACTGTACATCAGCTCCCAGCTGCTTCATTTTGGGAAGTTCATATTTTTGCACATTGTCTTGGCTTTCAATTTCTCACAGTAGTTTAGTTAATTAGCTTACTCATGTTGACTGTTTACCAATTCCACTGTATACCTGCAAAACTGAGATATAATAATACTTGTAAACCTAAGTCAGGTCTAGAAAATTTGACTGGTAGATACTCCTTGTAGGATAAATTTTTGCAACATACTACAAGAAGAAATAAGATCACAAGACATGGTGTGAAGATGAGAAGGGAATATGGACCAAAGATCGGGGAAGACTGCCAGAACATAAAACAGCTGTTATACAACAAAGGTCCCTTGCAGCATTGTGGTCTATATCTATTAAAAGCATGGCCACAATGCCATGAAGTTAATCCTGTAACTTGATCTACAGTTAATCTATGCAACTCATTTGTATTCATTGATTACTTTTACACTAACAAATTAAAGATGACTGGATGGTTTTCTGACATGGAGGCCCATGCCTATATTTTAAGGACTCTTAGCTTCCAAAACAGGCTAGCTATACGTAAACTATCCCCCAGGAATACTTCCTATCTGCCAAATGATTACTTGGATTTGTGAGGGAGAATATTATTTGCCATGAAAACATACAAGGGATGGTTCTCACAATAAATATAACCAAGAAAATATTAATTCATAATTAGCAGCTGGTTTGGATGATTTTTTTTGGTAGAGATTTATTAAGTTTAAATGAGATTTGAATTAATAGACTTCAGAAACTTATGTAATAAGGAATATGCTTTTTACATTAGAGAAAGTCAAGGACCTTTGTCTTCAAATGGCCTAGGTTCCTAAATATAATTTTTAAGTACAATTTTTCACCTGCTCAGCTCAGCTGCCATTAATAATGAAAATACCTAACTTGCAACAAGTTGAATCATCTAGGCACTCCGATTTCATCTTTGAGTAAATTTAAAACCAAATTGGTTGGTGATGGTGCCAAATTGCTCCACATAAAAAGACACAAAATTTGTGGTTTGTCATCCCTGGGCTATACTTGTTCTTTGAAAGTCTGGACCTTAAAACTCCCAGGGTAATAGCCTAGCAGCTAAGTCGAACATCCATTTTAATTCATTTTATAAATGAACAAATATGTCATTATTTTATAGAGTTGTATTTCTTCTCTTCTTGTAACAAGAGAGTCCTCTCTTTCTTCTCTCTTGTAACATGAATCTATAAAACCACCATAGTTCGCACATATTCATGACCAATGAACATTAAAGAAGATGGAATAAGGATTTTAGATTGTATGTATCACATTTCATTTGGGTATGCGAAGGACTGTGACATTGAGTGTAAAATGGGACTGAAGGAAGAACACCTCTTCAGATTGTTTTCTTGAGCTATAGTAGATATAATTTTCATATATGTTTAAGATTGTGTATTCTGCAGGTATGAAAGTGGAGTTGTTGACAGAAGTTGCTAGTTAGTTCAGGTGACTTTGTACTGGACTTTGTGAATCCCATTCTTTGACTCCCAGCTGATCTTAGCCATTTTGTACACCTGACTTGACACTTGACTTGGGGTTATATTTTCCAGTGTGACAGATCAGTTACAAGTTAGTTGTTCCAATATTCTACATAATTTCTATCTTTCTGATTTAATTTAGGATGACTAAAAATAATGTGTTCAAACTATTGTGCAACTTAGCATAAATCATTAATATTTGCACATGACTTTTCTCATATTTACATGGTACTGTAATTACCCTGAACCTTGTTCATAGACTTATATAGGCATTTCTAATGCTGAAGAGCTTTCATGCTGAACTAGACTAGAAATTAACATAAGTCTACTCTAACCCAAACTGTGGATTTATTTAAAAATAATCCTTAATGCTAATTTAGCAGAAATACAACACTGTCATTTTATTGGTACATACATTTTTTTATGTCTCTAAGAAATATTTTTTATTAAATTGATTGCAAATTTCTTTTAGGTACTAGAATATCTGTGACTTTATAAATAAAAAATGTAAAGGAAAAAGATGGTAGACTTATTGTAAGAAGAATGTCCCCTTAGCACTTAGATAATAACCACCAAGCTTTGTGTGCTTATATCAAAGTTAAATGGAAGCAGAAAATCATAGATACTGATGATATAATTTTTTTTGTTACATCCACTTTTTCTGGGAAGTGAAAATTTTCAGTCTCATAGCTTGCCCTTATAATCATTGCACACACAGGGGCATGCAGATGTATTACAGATGCAGTAAACAGGATAAAAATAGTGGACTTATATGTGTACATTCTGTGTAAGTCATAATGATAGCATATAAATTTAACACAAGTTTTAATTTAAAATGGTTTGAATACCACTATGGTAAAATGTATGACAGCATGCTGAGCTCTCTTGGGAATGCATGTACTCACATTCTATGTACACATGGACTTTATTGCACTTGGGGACAAGGATTTTTTTTTTTTTTCTTAGAAGGCTTTGGGAACAGACACCATTTAGCCTGACAGCAGTTTTATTAATCCTCTGGCATTTAATTCAAAATGCATGTATTATGCTAGCTTTAAAATAGGAGTAAACCAAGTTTTTGTAGGAAATTGTAGACCCTGAAGTGTTTATTCATTGATCAAAAGGCATATTTAGCTGATCACTTTGCTCTTTTCCCTTATTATGATAATGATAATGATCCATTTCATATCTGCCTGCTGTAGTGCAATATTTGATTATCAGTTTTCAAAGACTATAGCAGATACTATTTTTGTTTTGTCTGTAGGCTGCTTGGTGACTGAAAGTCACTGCAATGTAGTAAATGTTTTTCTCAGACACCACCTGCTAGATCAAGTGGTGAATTCATATAAGGATTAAAGATCCACAAATGTTTTCTCCATGGTTTTGAAGCTCCTGTCATTAACTGAGTAGCACAGGGAATAGAAAATTCTACCAGTTTGTCCTGAACATCATAAAATACTTTGCTCATTCAGGTTCTTTTGAAGAATTATCCTCTATCAGCAGTTCTCTTTAACCTTTCTTGAGTGTGGAAAAATGGTAGCTGATATTAGGTTGTTCTAAATATATCATAAACAATAGTAAGATTTTAAAATTTATATTCAAGAAGTGTCCATCCAGATTTCTAAGCATCTTTGAAATTAATTGCAAGAAGGAATGCTAGTAAAAGCTATGAAAATAGTTGTGTGTATTTCTTCTTACGGTTTTAACCACGTTTGAATCTAATCCATCATCCCAGTATTACCAACCTATCATAGCCTGAAAACTGTCATTTAGTGTTATGTCCTATGCAGTTAGATTAACATACTGTTAATCTAGCTGCACCAGTATGTCTTCACAATATGGACATATTGGGACACCACAAAGGTGTAACAAAATTAAACCATAATGGAATTAATCAGCTGGGGGATGTTGCTAAAATTCTTGAGATTTTCTTTTTAAGAAAGAAAAGGAATGCAATAAGATGTTTTGTTAATTTTTCTGCCTGTCTGTTTCTTGTCTTATTGACATGAACCATTTGTCAGCGTGGGTTCTAAACATAATCTTGTTATGAAGATCTCTACCACAAAGCATGATCACTCTGCATTTCATCACAGATGCACTAGTACTTAAGAACACACTCTTACATGGCATAGATTAACACTGAAAAGTGTAGATGCTTACACTAGAAAAGACTAGTTTAGGTAGGCTGTTTATTAATGTTTTTTGTTTGAGAAACGCGTCAACATCCCACATCATACAAAGTCAGCTAAGCTTCTTTCTTAAGTTGTTTCAGATAGTCCTATATCTACAACACAGTTCTGTCTAGCTGTGTCTACTGGTTGTTGCTTGGAGTGCTATAGTTGCTGAGTTTTCATTTAATCTGTTTTCACAAGTGGGAACTTATACCAGTGATTGTTTGGTTTGTTTCAAAAAAATTCACTCATATCATATTCTAATTTCTTCTTCATACCTTGAAGCTTTGTCTACATACAGTAATGTTCCAGTAATATTCAGTAGATTTTTATTTAGGAGAGTTGGCCTAGATATAACTTGTGGACCAGATTTGATATATGGTTTTCAGTAATGTGGGTACAGTTGGCCTTGTCTGTAATCTGACCCATGATTCACACTACTGAGAGTGTTGGCTTGTAATGGTAATGATTGATCTCATTGTGGGACTGTGCAGTCAATGTGAGACAGACTTTGGCAGGGAGGAACAATTATTTTTGAAATTAAGCATGTACCCTTAGGCTTCTAGAAGTCTGTTACTGCTATCTGCCCTGGAGTACTGTGAGGTTGTGTACTTTGTCATGCATGCTTATTGCAAATAAAACAACCTATCGACATTGAATTAATGCAATTTCATACCTTATGTAATTTTTCCAGTTGTTCTTTTGCTTTTGACACTTTATCAGTTTGTTCTGAATATGGGCAAATCTGCTTGCATATGTTTTAATACGTAATGGTATAAAATATGCACTATTTAAATGTGGACATGTAACTTTGAGGATATATTTAGTTGACAGGAGGACTGATGGAAAAAAATATTCCAGGTGGTTTTCCATTAGGAAAACATGTTTTCCCTATTGTCATGGTTTAGGAATTGTACTCCTCAATTCAGTGCCCCCTCTGAGACACTTCAAACCATATTACCTCTCTCTGTGAGCAAAAAGAGAAAAGCAACCCACAATTATCTTTCCCAACTGCAAAAAGGGCATTTTTGATACCTCATGTTCCAGCCTATGATAACATCATGTATAGAGAAGAAAGAGGCTCACCTGGAATTCACACTACTGTTTTACAGTGAAAAAAGATGCAATGCCCACAGAAAAATGTATGGGTTTAAATTGCTTGGTTTTTCTTTTGATTTGGTTTTGTTCTTTTGGGTGTTTTTAAATTAAAAATCCCGATGTGATGGATGATAGAAATATTCTCTTCCATTGTTAATTCTTGTGCTATCAGAGTTTTGAGGAAGACAAGAAACCTGTCTCCTTGCTGAAGTGAGTCAATTGCTTGTCTGCTGACCTGATGGGAGGTGGGACAGAAGGAAAGAATAGTCTGGGAAATTAATACTTATGTAAATTTCTTTTACAAATTTATGTAAAATAAATTTACATAAGTATTAATTTCCATGAGCTATTTTTATAATAAAATTAATGGTTTCTTTTAGCAGCTTTGTTTAGTAGTAGTGTAGGTGAAACTAGAAATTTTAAAAAACATAATTAAAAAAAAAAAAATTGAACCAAAGGCTTGTTAATGCAAATTAAAACTTTAAGAGGGAACAATACTAGGTGTCACAGTTGTTGCAGTTATAATGTCTTGGTTTGAAAAGACAGGTGTCTGCTAAGGAAGGCAGGAGTCTTTTGTGAAAGGAAAAATGTAAACCCCTCCCTCTGAATTATTCTAATTTTGAAATTAAGGGGCTCTCAGGCAAAGATATGGGAGCAGGAATAACAATTCGTTTTTAGGGAATAAAAATGCAGTAATACAAAACAACACTGACAGAAAATATGACCTGACACCCTGTTGGTCAGGGTGTTGTAGCAGTCCAATTAAATGGTGGCTGCAGTCCTCCTGGAGTGACAAATGTGGTTCTGTTGAAGCAGTGATCCTGTAGAAGGGTGTAGTTTTCCTCAGAAGGTCCAGTGGTGGTGTAGATGGGCCTGGTCTTCCTCTGGGAATCCAGTGGGAAAAGGGTGCCTTTGGTGCTCCAAATCTCAGATTATATCCAGGTAGGAATGCTTGGTTCCTCCCCCTGGATGGAGCATCTCACAATGGGATGATGTAATTTTATCAGTCATGCAGTGAGACTCAATGGCCCAGTAACAGAAGATATTTTCCAGAGGGAGGAGCGGTTGTAGAAGAGATAAAAAACTGCCCCACCTGGTTTTAACAAGTGACCCAATTAACAGAAGACAACTGCCCTACCTCTGACAAATGGCAATAAAATACACACCCCTGGCCACATCTTGCATTTGTAACCTAAGACAAATAATTATAAAGTTTATAAATTATTAGGTTCTGCCATCCCAATGTAAATGGGCATATATATTATTTAGTAGATTGTTGATGAACTAGGTGATTGTTGTAGGTTATTTCCAACTATTCTAAATCCCAACAAGGCTATTAACTTGATGATTTGTCTCACCTCAAAGACAGATATCTTGGACAAGTTTGTTATCTAGATTTTTTTTTTTTCAGGATATAGTGAAAAAGTTAACTATGGACAGCATTTTATCTTCAAGTTTTAATTAATTTTTTCAGGAGGTATAGTCCTCTCTCGCTCCCTGTGTCTTTCTCTCACCCTCCCACCTCTTTGTCTTTCACTCTAATACTCTCTCCCTTCCTCTTCCTCTTCTTTCTCATCTTCTACTTCCTCTCCCATGTTTCCTTCATATCTTTGTCCTCTTTCCCTTTGTCTCTTTTCCTTCTCCTAGTCTCCCTCTTCCTATTCTTCTCTTCCCTTCTTCCTTTCAATCTCCCCCACCCTACTTGCTCTCTGCAACCTCTCCCTGCATTGTCTCGTCTCCTCCCTCTCTCAAAGAAATGTAGGTGAATCTCTTACAAAGACACTTATATTTAAAACATGCAGACTCAAATGAGATGCAGCCATAATTGTCTGCTGATCAAAACAATTGAACTTATGCCTTTGTCATCAAATAGAAGAGGAAGGAGGAGCTGGTACACAGCATGAAACGGTATAGAGACTCAAGTAAGAATTTTTATACAAGTTTTGAGAATTTTAATTCAGACCAGCTCTGGTTTGGTCCCAGGGAGTGCACTTCCCCAGGTAACTGGACCGTGTGGTTGAGTTCGTGGATTATTCCTTCTGATTTAATTTCATCCAAAGGAATTCTGTTTACACGCTGTGAAACTGCTTTGTGACGGAAAACTGCAGCAAGAGGGGACTGCTAAGGAGATTAGCTTCAGAAAAGCACTTCTAATCCAAACTAAACTTGCACGTTTGCAAATGCAACAAAATAAATTAATGGAATCAGAATTTAGTAACCTATAAGTTAGGGTAAGAGAGCTGTACATGCTGATTATCAAATTTAATAGTGATCAATGTGATGTCTTTGTTGAAGACATGAAACTATGAAAAAGTTAAGTTCTTTGCCAGGATTTGGGTGACAGCAAAGTAGTTCTGCTCCATTTGAAGTTAACAGGAATGAAATCAAGGTCTGACAGATTATTGCCCCTGTTTTGTAACAGGACATAGCATGCTTAAATATCTTTGAAGCTTTTATGCAGTGTCCTTTGCAAGACTAGAGCATAGAGGGAGACGTAAAATTATATTGCTCATCAGTTAGATACTTTTTTTTTCCCCAGGAAAAATGCCTATACCGGTATGACTCATACTTTGACTGAAGTAGTAATTTGATCATAAAGTATTTACTGTAAGAACAGGAATGGATGAACTATCAAGAAAAAAATAGTAACAATTCATAATACAGTCTTAGTCTACACATTTATGGCTGGATCTGTGTTGAAATAAGTTATAAAAAGAAGAAAAAGATTGCTTAGCCTTGCAAGTCACAGCATGAGGCATTGCAAATACTAAGGTTAAAACAGTTCATGATCTGATACTTCTGCTATTTGAGGCATAAGCTTGCTTCTTCAATGTTAAAATACACACTAAAGTGGGGAAAGAAAAGTGTGTGAAAATTTACCTGACAGCGAATTAGCCACAGAATCACAAAATAGTTGGTGTTAGAAGAGGTCTCTAGAGATCATCTAGACTAGCCCTTGTACTAAAGCAGTCTCACTTCCTCCAACATTAAGTGTGTTTTGGTCTATTAAGAAAAGCTGCCATCTCTATAATGGGTGTGTCTTCCACTTATCGTATCCTTAAAATCAGATATTCCCAGATATTCCCAGATATGCTTCTAGTTTACATTTGTCTGCATTTCCCTCCTGACTTTCCAGAATGATCTCACTGTGGGTGGGCTCATCAACTCAAAGCAATTATTAATGGGGAAAGGAAAAATATACTTTACCCATACAAATTACCCTGGTTTGTGGATATTTATTCAAGCTTCTATGTTAGATTATTAGCTGTCTTGAGCAGTTCCTGTGCAAGCCACAAAAATGTGTTTGTTGACCATTTTGTTGATCAAAAATAAGCATGCTTTCTTCTGAAATTTGCAATGTAATACTATTACTGTGATTTCTTTAGGGGTTTGAGCTGCAGTGTTTAAAGTAGGTATACATTTAAAGATTATTTAGTTATTTTCCATTACCTTTGGAAAGGAATATATGGTAATGATTTAACTGATTTTTAAATTAAAAGTAGGAGTGAGCATCGCAAAGGAAATATATCTGTCTATTTACCATGGAAATCAGATCCTTTATTCATGGAAATCAGCAGCGAAATGCTGCATATTTACACCCTCTAAGAACATGTATTCCTACTTTCTGTAGACTACAAATAATGACTTAATAGCCAAATTAAGCCACTCGTTTTACAGAATATAGACTTTGTACTATATTCACCATGATCTTAAGTCCTGTTTCCACTGTGTTAAATAGTTCCCTATATTGTTACTTTTTAAAACCTGCCAAACTTTACTAAAAAACCCGTTTCTTAAGATCCTCAAATACAGCTAATTTTGACAATAAATAGGAGAAGTAAATTTCTTATTATCTCATATTTTTTTTGCTATGAGATTCCTATTTATAGGCATAATGCCTATAATTTTTCTAATTAACAGATAACTTATTTTAATTGAAGAATTAATTTTTAAATCTGATTACAGACATTCTTAAATACTAACCTGCATTTCAAGTTTTGATATTCTTTCAATTTTGAAAAACATAATCTTGCAAGAGTATGTTTTTTCCATGTGAAAGCTTATATACATAAACTGAAGAATTTTCACAAAGAAATAATATTTTTCTACTTATATCCATTATGTACCTAATTGTAATCAATGCTATATTGTACCATAAACGACTACTGTAAGGACCTTTCAGACTGCGCAAGAAAACATTAGACATCATCTCTAGCCTTGTAAAAGCAAAAAAAAAAGGAATAGTGAGTCTGAACTTTGGCAAACCATGCAAGTACAGGTTGTGAAGGGACTGAAGTCTGGAAGTGAAGGAAAGAAGTCTGAGCTAGCAGACATGCTAAACTGTTCAAATCTCTTTGGTTAAAAAGCAGAATACTTGAGTGTATTGTTAAAAAGGTGGAAATGTTTAATTTATGGAAGATTGTTTGCCATCAAAGACAAACTACCCACACATGTTGTGAGTTATGCCTTAAAAATACTTTCAATATGTTGAAAACAATTTCTAATTTTACTTGCTATGTAAGGTTATCAAGAAGCCAATGTGAAAAGCTGTTTTCTTCCTACAGTAACTCTAACACCTTTTTACTTAGTTTCAGACTTGTTCATAATGTGGGAGGCAGCATCCATTGCGCTGATGGACAACAAGCTGCTGAGAGAGTTCAAATAAGGATATTAATACTGTTACATCCATCTGTAAACACTCTGGTCAAAGGCACTGCAGCCTTTGACTTTATTGACTGTGATGCTGTTAAGACTTCAAAGAAAAGCCAATAGCTTAATATTTGCATAGCTAACGACAGCTTACATTAAATAAACTCTCTTTTGACGGTTCTTTGAGAATAAATAGATGCTTTTACATATTTACTCTCAAGTTATGGTTGTACTTTTTGTATCAGAATGGTATTATCAGAACAAATAAATATTTATTTCAGAAATATCCTATTGGTTTTAGAACAAAAAGTAGTATTTAGTTCTCTTTGAAATATGTATCCAGATGACAGAGAGATCCAATTGCTGTTATGACATGAACATAGTGTTTTTAATGTGACCAAAGAAGTAGGTCTAGTTTCAAATAAGAGGAGGCACAGGCCAAAATTTCCATGAACATTAAACAAAGTTGTTTTCTGACCACCAAAAACTTTCACATTTGTAATTTTTTCAGTGCCATTGCACAGAAAGTGTGTGAAGAAAGCAAAAATATTAATGTTTCACTTGTGTGTTATCCACAAGTTAATTTTTTTTAATTACTTTTTTCTAGTTTTTGTAGAAAGTCAGTTGGAACAAATTCTGACCATTGAACTACTGAAGTACTTAAAAATCAGAATAGTTATAGCATCATAGAATCCTATGTATTGAAAAAGACCTCTAATATAATGTGAAAAACTGGAGAGATTAATGTCTTTATGACATTTTGCGATACATATGTTGGGGGAGGAGGGGCCAGGTTGGGCCTTATTCTGATGAGGCAGTGCACTGCCCTGTACACCCCCTCCCCTACAGCCTGTATCCCAGCCTGCCACTGGCTATTGATCCCTGGCACACCAGAGGCAATGCTCCACACTTACCTCTGGAGTCCCAGCCTAGCTCCTGAGAGGCTGGATGACTGGAAGTCCCACCTGAGGGAACACTACAGGAAGGCCAAGGGGTATTTAAGGCTGAACATGAGACAAGCATGTGTCTTGACCCTTGACCCTTCAAGGGAAATTTCCCTTGAAATTTCTGTCTGAACCCTGCTGGAATCCTGAAGTTGGCAGCTATACATGTGCTTTCCTATATCTTTTCTGTCTCTTTCTCCTTCTTCTAATTCCATCTTCTTGGAATTTTTGAGCAACTTAAAATCAAATCTAGAGTTTGCTTAGTTGAATGGGCCAGGTTAATCCTAAGAAAAGTGTTTTATGTTGATTGAATGTTGCACTAAACCTTTTCCAAAGTTCTCTGATTTTCTAAAGTGGCCAGTAAAATTCTGTTTGTTCTGATCTCTTAAGAATATTTGTCAGTATTTCTCCCATGTATCTAACTCAGAGTACATGAACAACTGTAAGACCTTTTAAAAGTCTCATTGAGTGAGTTGTTAGGGGCCTTTCATATCATCAGGCCTACCCATTGATCTAACACTGTCAATCCCACCATTAATCCATGTCTCTAAGCACTGTATCCACATGTCTTTTAAATATTGCCAGGGATGGTGACTCAACCACTTCCCCGGGCAGCCTGTTCCTATGCTTGATAAGAGTTTTATGAAGAGATTTTACTAATATCCAGTCTAAAGCTTTCCCTGATGCAACTGGAGACTATTTTCTCTTGTTCTATGCATGTTATCGGGAGAAGAGACTGACATTTTTCCTACTATAACCTCCTTTCAAGTAGTTTTATAGATTGATAAGGTCCCCCTGAGGCTCCTTTTCTCCAGGATAAACACTCCCAGCTCCCTCAGCTGCTCCTCATAACACCTATGCTCCAGATACGTCACCAGCTTTATTGACACACTCCATCACCTCAGTGTCTTTTTTGAAGGGAAGGGCCAAAAACTGAGCACAAGATTTGTGGTAGAGCCTGGTGCAACTAGTGCTGAGTACAGGAGGTCAAACACTTGCCTAGTCCTGCTGGCCACACTATTTCTGATACAGGCCAGGTTGCCATTGGTCTTCTTGGATATGTGAGCATGGCTGGTTCATGTTCAGCCAGCTACCAACCAACACGCTCAGATCCTTTAATGCTGGGCAGCTTTCTAGCCACTCTGCCCCCAGCCTGTTGCACTGTGTGAGAAATGACTTCTCACTTTTAAAAATTTTAATGTTTATTAAACCTTAACAAAATACAACATATGACTGAATAAGGAAAAAGGACAGTGCATTGGGAGTTTGTGACTGGCTGCTATGAGCTCACCCACAAAATGGCTGCTCTGCCTTCTATATCACTGGTGTTGCATGAGGCAACCTTAACCTCCCAAAGTTTGTCAACCAACTCTTCTTTGCCATCCACTGGTGGAGACTACTTCCTTGCAAATTGGCTGGAGGTCAGCCATTGTCATGCTGAGCCTCCCTAGCAAGAAGCCTCCCCTATTCACAAATACTCCATGCAAGGGGTACAGGTACACACCCTCCCCTCACATGTCGTGGATGGCCTAGGCTGACCAGTAGCAACAATACAGAGGAGGGGAAAGGGGACTATGGAAAGAACATAGGATGTACAAACAACAGAACACAGTAACATAACCATGCATCAATAAAACTTCTCTTAACAACAGAACACAGTAACATAACCATGCATCAATAAAACTTCTCTTAACATACACACAATATTCAGCCGCTAATTGTGAGAGCCAACCATCATATTACCCATCTGTAACACAATGCATGGGGTTTTTGGGACCCAAATGCAAGGCCTGGCACCTGTCTTGTTGACCGTCATACAACTGGCCTTGGTGCATGGATCCAACCTGTCTGGATCCCTCTGTAGAGCCTTCCTACCCTCAAACATATCAACAGTTCTGCCCAACTTGGTGTTGTCTGCAAAGTAAGTGAGGTTGTACTTGATTCCCTCATCCAGATCATCAATAAGACTTCTAAATGGGCCTGACCCCAATACTGAGGGGAAACCACTTGTGACTGGCTGCCAGCTGGATGTAATTCCATTCACCACCATCCTCTGGGCCCTGTCATCCTTCCAGTTTTTCCCCAGTGAGCAGTCTACCTATGAAACTCATGAACAGCCAGTTTCTCCAGGAGAATGCTGTGGGAAAACACTGTGAAAGGCTTTACTGAAGTCTGGATAGGCAACATCCACAGACTTTCCCTCATCCATAAGTGAGTTACTTTGTCATAGAAGAAAATCAGGTTGGCCAAGCAGGATCTGCCTTTCACAAGCTCCTGCTGTCCAGGCCTTATGTCTTGGCTATTCTGTACATATCATGTGATGGCATTCTAGATGAGCTGATCCATAACTTTCCCTGGCACCAAGCTCAGGCTGGCAGGCATGCAGCTCCCTGGATCATCCTTCTGACCCTTCTTGTAGATGGGCATCACACTAGGTAACCTCTAGTCAATGGGGACTTCCCATTGTAATATATAAAATTAGCACCACTGTTTGCAGAATTTATACCGTGAATGGCTTACTACGCCATTTCAAAAAAGGAATCTGCCTGTTTTATTTTATCACCAGATGACAGAGTAAAAGAAAGAACTGAATATTTCCACTTTGGATATGTAACTTCAGTTTTCTTATATAGGCTGATGTGTCCAGAAAGAGTTAATTGACCTTCCATTAATGAAAGTTACATTATAAATGCTCTAAGTTGAGCAGAAGGATGTTAAGAAAATACATGCTACTAATCAGTTTTAAAAATCCTGATCTAAATAATTTGTTTGATGATCCAGGATTTGGGGTTTTTTTGTTTTTATTTTCATCATGGTAATGAAAAAATTCCCCCATAACATAAGAAAAAAAACTAGTAAGTCATGTAAATCACATGCAAACAAGTAGACAGTTAGACAAAATACAATCTTCAGCACTTTAAATGCAAAAAAAAAAAGTTTTAAAAAAATAATTCCCAGAGAGATTAGATAACCCAGTAAACTAGACCCACATGTGCATTTGAATCAAAGAGAGAACTTTCAAGGCTGGGTGAGTGAGAAGTTTCTGTGTTAATGAGAAGAAAGGAAAGAAGGAAAGTAATGCTAAAAAATTCAGGAGAAATTTCTTATGAAATCCTGATGAATTTCTGGAGTTCAGAAAAATAATGTGTCCAGTAGTAGAAAGCAAGTAGGCAGTAGATGCAACATGTTCATGCTTGAAGGGAGAAGTCTGAGGATAACACATAGAAGACTATAACATAAACAAACATGATACTCCTTCCTTAGAAGGTTAACACAAAATGATGCTGAAATATATAGAAATTAGGATTTCAAATTTAGGTGTTTATAGAGCATATATACTGTAGTGCAAGTAAATGACTGTCAAGTGAACAGGTGTTGCAGACATCTTTTATGAAAAATCCTTTCCTTAGGATTTTTCCTCCTGTGCAGCTGAGAGGCCTCAGGAACAAAATGTAAACAATGGTTATCTGCTGCTGTGGAATGCAACAGATGGATCTGTGATTGGCCCATGTTGGTTGTTTTTAATTAATGGCCAATCACAGTCAGCTGGCTTAGACTCTGCCTGAGACAGAAGCCTTTGCTATAATTCTTTCCTATTCTATTCTTAGCTACCCTTCTGATGAAATCCTTTCATCTGTTCTTTTAGTATAGTTTTAATATAATATATATCATAAAGTAATAAATCAAGCCTTCTGAAACATGGGGTCAGATCCTCATCTCTTCCCTCAACCTGAGACCCCTGTGAACACTGTCACAAACAGGTAGATGTGAAAAAGTTTGAAAATAGCTGAACTGACATGTTGGGACACAGCGTCCCTACTTAGCTACAAGGCAAAATTTTGACCTTTAGACAGATTCTAGTGTTGCTGGAAGGCTTGCCTGGCACCGCCTATATAGTCTGAATTATACTTCTGATTTAGCAAAAGATACCACTCTTGTTTGTAACTTAGGCCATGACATACTGACATCAGGGTGACAAATGTCTAAACTGGAGCCACAATCTACATTGCCTTTTTGTGATATGACAGAAGACTTTGATTTTTTTTTTTTCCTTTGTTCTGAAGTGTAAGAGAAATACCATTAACCTCAAATTGATTCAATTACCATTTTTGTGATCTCAAACCATGAAATGCTATATAAATATTAAGTAAATTCAATTGCAATGAGAGGTTTCATTGCATTTCCCTATTCCTTTTCATTTGCATGTGTTTTCTGTTTTCATTAACACTATTGCTGCTTCAAAAATATGGCAGAGTAAATAACAAGCAAAAGTGTTCAAAGAATTCATGCTGGATTCTAAGTGGTTTTGCAGTTTGGCTGTGCTTGGGGCTTTTTTCCCAATAAACCCAGATAGTCTAAAGAAGATCTTTAGAACCAACTCTAGGCTCTGCTTTTTGAAAATTACAGACATAGCTTCTAGTAATTCAAATGGTGTTCTTATTTCTGCTGCTAATAAATAGATGCTCCAAAATAGCTGGTTAGATAACTCATGGAACTGACTGATTGCTGCAGAGAAAAAACGGTATGCAGTTCAGGGCTCTACAAGTAGTGTCAATGGTTATTGTTGCTTTGCTAATGAGTAATCTGTTGAATTAAACTTCACTGAACTATAATTCTGATAATCAGCCTGGATTCCTGGTCAGGTTTATGTCTTAAATCTTGGTGTTTGGGGAATTTTACTGGAATTATTTATGCTAATTTAGCTTTGATGTTGGAATTTCATATACTATGAACTAATATTTCTAGGAGATATTGGCATGTAGTAGCCAGAAAATATCATTTTCCTTGTCTGTCTAAACATGAATCATTGGTAAACCTCATTAAGTGAACTGTCAATAGATGATGTGATTTATTAAAGCAACAATCCACCATAATCTCTTTTGTATGTTAACCCATCTCAGTGCTTCTTTTCTGTGCAGACACTGAGCATGACAGAGGGAGAATAATGAAGCCTTACCTGTGTATCAGCTGGTAGATGAAAGAAATATGTTACTAAAGTGTGATTCATGATGTCTTATGTAAGCTGTCTTAGAACCAAGGAAGCTAGCACTTAGTTCCTAACTGTCTTGGTTTTGATTTCAGAAGGCTATGAAAAGGGAAAGTGAGTGAAAGATGACAATGAGGTTAGAACTCTATGAAAGATCCCTTTGGAAAATAGCAGAAAATTCATCACTCTTTGAATTTAAAGATAATTCTAGTTTTTGTTTTGCAGATGCATACCAGCCCTACATGCAAAATGCTGAAAAACTGGAACATACCAGCTTGCAGTGCACTTGCTCAATGGAGTATGACTATGTCCAATGTGTAAAATCAGTGTCCATGATCATATTTGCACTTGGGTAGTAGGGATGTAAAGAGTGCAGGTAAGTGGTTCCTCTACTGCAGCATAGTTAGAGAGAAAAAAATGTGGCAGATGGAGATTTTGTTACAGTTTATTATCATTTTGGGGACTAGGGCATCTCTGCACATGTCCCTTCCATATTTTCCAGAGACAGTATTACAATATGAACTAATCATCTATATCAGCGATAGGCTTGCTCCTGAAAAAATTTGGCAGGCTAATGGAAACTACACTCAACTTATTTAAAAATATATTCCTTTTGGTGGATGCTGCTGAAGGGATAGACAGCCCTTGCTAGTTCTGAAAGTTAAACAAGGGGAGATAATAAATTAAAAATAAAAAAAAAGCATACTGGTGGAAAAGAAGCATACAATTGTAATAATACCATCGTGAAAAGTTGGTTTTGGGTATACAGAGAACTCTAGCATCAGTTCATATTTTCAAGGAAGAAATTTTTCTAGAACTGGAGATACCTGAGAATGTAACTTAAAATCTATTAATCATGACTTCCTATTTTCATACTATACTTGCTTTAGATATTCTGAGGCCTCTGATTCATGTCATGGCATCAGTAAGTCATCTTTCTTCCTTTATATCTTGACCTGCTCCATTTAGAAAATAACCTTCTGGGTCTGCTTTGAAAATGGACTAAGAATCTTCAGGGCCTCTAATGGTCAGCAACTTGTAGGAAGGTATAAGAATCTTATACCATTTGCCACAGTACAGATTTTGCCTTTATAAACACTACTGAGTATATTTTGTACCATCTAAGGAGTAGTCTGACACAACTGATGAAAAGGTTCTTGGTTTCTTCATTGGCCTTGAGCTAGATGTCAGCATAATCAGGAGCAGATTGGCATCCTATTCTTAACCTGGCTCAGCTCTTTTGAAACAATCAGATTGCGAACAACTTTCCTACTGAAATCATTGACCAACTGACAGGTCTAGCCACTTGAATTGTGAGCCATACCTGTGTTGAAGGGGAGAATTAAAACCAAATGAAATTAAATTTTCCTGTGTATTTGAACGTATTTATACATTAACTGATGCTTATGTTTATACATAGACTGATTTAAAAACAATTAAAACATCGAGGAAACTTTATCAAATCTCCACAGTTTGGATTAGGTGCATATGATCTATGGAGTAAGGCACTCTCTCAATATATTTTGCAAGATGGGTAATATTGTGAGTCATCTATGTTACCGGGAGCCTGAACTTTGTATAATGTATGGGACATTGTTCTTGACAACAGTTAAAAGGAAATTGTCTTGACTAAAAATAGTGCTGTGTATCCAGGTTTGGCTTAGATTTTATTCTTCTTAACTGTAATTTTCTCTATGAACACTAGATGAAGCCCTGATGCTTCTACACAGTAGGAAAAAAAGAACTCAATGAGATAGGTTGTGTCTGTTGAAGTCCTGACTTCTGCTGAGCCAAAACACGCAGAGATGTTTTTTTTCTGGTCTGCTCTCCTGTTGCACAGATGACTTCCTCTGAGCTCAAAATGTTCCCAGTCAGGGTAACTAAATAAAGTAAAAGAGGCGTTATGCTTCTTTTTATTTTTGAAATATATTTTAATTCTATTTCCTTTCTCTCTTTAGGCTTGTCTTTTTGAAAAGTTAAAAAAAAGTGGTATAAATATATTTAATAATCTAACTTTAAAATGGTGTTTAAATTTCTGTTCTGAAAAAGCAACAGTTTGGTTTACTGACCATTGTGTCTCCAAGACCTGTTTGATTTCAGTGTCTGAAAACAATTACGAAGCTGAATGTTTTTTTCTCCTCTTCTGCTGCATTCCAGCATGAGTAATATCAAATCAAAAAGAAGGTATGAAAAAGACAGGGGACAGTAATGGAAATCCAGAGGCAGAACTCACACTCTAGTCTCACAGATGAGGCTCTAGGAAATTCTTCTTGGTTTTTTCTTAATAAAGCTTTACCACCTGTACTGTGATAATCTAAGGAGCTCTAAGAGAATAAAGCTGTTTGGTCAGCTTTCTGCCTCTAAGAAATCTCCACCCACAGAGGAGTACTTTCCATGAAGGGAACTTGTACTCATTTGATTGCATACATTGTAGTGAGCACAAGCAAATGAATTACCTGAAATTGAAATTTCCTTGTTGGCTACAGCTTATATCTAAGTAACATGTAAGTGTTTCTCTTCTTCACAGTTCATATTTCTTTCCAGGTACTTAAGTTCTTAAGTAGCTGATGATCCAAGGAGAAAGGTAACAAATGTCTCCTAGTCTTTTCTGAAGCTATGTTGCAGGACAGAGGAACAGCACTGAAATAGTAAAATATAGCCTCAAAGAACTTTGAACACAAAGAGCTCAAAATAGCCATTCTGCAGCACCTGTAAATTTTCCTTATTTTGGAGAATTGAAACATAAAAATTACTGGATCTATCTCAGGTTGAGAAATTCAAGAGTTGAGAGAAGCCTGTGTGTCCACAGCATCTGATCTACTTTTTAGCATGGAACCCCAAAACATCAGTTTTCTTCTGATGCATTTTCTCACCTATCTGCAGCAACTTGAAACTGGACATCAGCGTGCACTCTGAATTCACAGAGCCACTGCCTGGAAATGGCTTCCACCAAGAGAAAACTGCAGTTGTGTAGTAAACGAATGGATTTTAAAGATCTAATGTGGTTTTCCTAATGAGAGGCCCATGTTGATAGTTGATCAGCTCAAACTGCAGCCCATCTTATGTTTCTGACTGATTTCAGAAGACTGAAGTTCCTGTATGGCAGAATCAAGTGGTATTTTTCTAACATTAGGAGAAATGCCATATCAAGGAAAAAATTATTTGAATTAAATATTCACAGCCTTGTTAGTTCTTATTTCTAAGTAGCAGATAATTTTATGCCATCAGTACTTCAGCATTTTCCATTACTTGCGAACATTTTGGATGCACCTTTCCTCAGAAAAGTGGAGAGTGGAGTCATAAACAGCATAATCATCAAGTACTTCATATTATGCTCCAAAGAAGGATAAGAAGCAAAAGAGAAAGCCTTCTAATTGCTAAAGGACTGAAACTAATCCTTTCCTTGTCGTGGAAAAGGCTGTGAATCTATCAGTTCTCCCAGAGGTTATAAAATCTAATTCATGATTCCACTTATGATTCCACTTCTTTAGACAGCTAAGAAATGGGTTTTATAAAAACAAAGCAATTGAAATGGGCAATAGTAGTATAGCAGTAGTATAGTAGTAGTATAGTAAACACATTATATGTCTGCTGCAGTGATAAAATTCATCTGTGGAGAATGCTGAAATTTAAGGATCAATATTATGTTATGAAGGATTTAAGGATTAAGGGTTATCTCATCTAAATATGTTCCAAAATGAAGATATGTTTCTTTGAGTTTGTTTTCTATAACTAAAATAGCAACATGTATGTATAGTATGGTTTAGTACCTCCAAAAACCCTGATAATGTTTAATTTCTACTTTTTCTTCCTCCTTGGTTTGTTTAGCTATTGGATGCCAAAATCTGCCATATTTACACTAAATATTTATTTACACTAAAAAATGCTCTATGTGTCTATGCTCTATCTATCTGTGTTTTCCTACCCTCTGTATTTTCTTGCCCCTGAAATACCTTATTTACTTCAATAGAAAGATTAGTTCAAAGCAAAAGCAGTAGAATCAACCACTGGAATAATCATGTAGGGCCAACTATCTACTTTCCATAACAAAGTACTTAGTTACTGTTTTCCTGACCCACTGCCATGATACTAGCACCACTTACTATAATTAATGACATCATAGTTTGGTTATTAGCATCAAACTGCTCATGAATTTAAACAATTCACTCAGCTGTTTAGATCAGAGCTTTTGCAGTGTTTAATAGCCTTTTTCTACATGGATTTGATTGACCACTACTAGTAAATTTAACCACCAGGTGACACTATTGCAGTAATATGCTATATAACTAGACATATTTTATCAGGCAGAAAAAGAATGTTAACTTTAAGAAGCAGAAGTTTTACAAAATCAAAAATTTTGATTTCCCACATTTGTTCTTTTTCAGTTTTTTTCCTAGTACCATCTTGAGGCTCAAGTAACTTGTTGCAAAGTTTAGATATATAAGTTTTTAGAACTGTATTACCTCATTTTAATTTCTAAAAGCAACTGCCATCAACTTTCATCTCAGAAGGAATTTCTCTCAACAACATGCCTTTCAGTTTTATATTGGGCATGATCACAGAATCATAGAATCATAAAATATCTTCAGTTGGAAGGAACCCGTAAGGATCGTCTAGTTTGACTCCTGGCCCTGTGCAGGACATCCCAAAATCATACCATATGCTTGAGATCTTTTTTGTCTGATAAGAGTTTTCTAGTGGCATGCAATTTTACATATGAATACTTGTTTTTTAAATTATGTAAATTTTCTGGATCAAGGGGATGGGGGAAGTTGAGCATGTAACTGACATGAAGAGCTCTGTGTCATTCCCTCAAGCAAAGCAATGCAAACAACTGTGTGCCAGAAAAGGAAAAAAAAAAAGAAAGAAATAATCAGACCTTTTCTCCACAATAAAAGCTTGCCTACAATAGATTCTATTGCAAATCATAGAATCATACATTTATAGAATATTTCAGGTTAGAATGGTCTTTGAGTCCAACACCTGCTCCTTATGGGACTACTTAAAATTAAAACATTTGAGTAAGAGCGTTGTCCAAATACTCCTTGAATTCTGACAGGCTTGGTGCACATCATTACTGGGGAAGAGGGGGGTGGGGATGGGAATTAAGGGATTCTTCCCTCCAAAAACAAGGGGATGTGGCTTTGGTTGTGTTATGGTTTGAGAGGAAGTGAGTTTTTTGGAATGCTGTGGTCAAGCCAATGGGTGCCCAGATTTGAATATTGGCACCTGGTGTGGCCATTGGGGACATGGATACGCCTCTGAGAACACAGGGGTTAAAAGCAGAGGACTCACAGGGAGAAGCTTTCTTGGGTTCCGGTGGGGAAAATGTTCGGACCTCCGCTGGCCCAGCTGCTGCTGCTGGGCAGGGGAGGGGAAGCCATGTGGCCAGGTGAGGTAGGTCAGGGCCTTGGACAGAGATGGGAGGTGAAGAGACCCTTGAGGATGGAAGGGTGGAGAAGCACCAAGAGGCATTGGGCAGCCACCCCCCCCCCCCCCCCCCCCCCCACCAGGAGAGAGAGAGAGAGAGAGAGAGAGCGCCAGCCAGCCAGCCTGTGATGGTGCCACCTTGAAATTTGATAGCATGGCTGGGAGAAGGAGAAGAGGGGGTGCAGCAAGAAGGTGCTGGCAGGGCAGTGGGAGAGCTGAGCAGGCAGAGCCTGAGATTTTTAACCCTTTCTCGAATAATGGAAACCTTACAAATACAAATACTGATCCTCCTGGATCTGAATGAGAAGAGAGATAGAGATGAAATGGAGGAGGAAATGGGCAAGTGTGATGAAAGTTCGTGCAAGTCAAAGATGTCAGAAGAGTGGAGAAGAATCTTAGGTGAGAAGAGATGATGGAGTGGCCTTAGCTGGACTTTTCTTGTATAGACATGGACAGAACCATGTTTCCTGTGACACAGAGACTGCATCCAGGGGGAGGCAATGGCTCAGAGCCAAGAGGGTTCAGTGTTGAGACCCCTCGGCCCCAGGGGTTGAAATCTGGGGGGGACAGGTGTCCCAAAAGTGAGAGACTGTGCTCTTTTTGGAATGGGACAAAGCATCCTTAAAAGGAAAACCCTAGAAGCAGCTCTGGTCCATGTGCAGTGTTGAGAGCACTGGACATGGAAGGAAGATGTTACAATGGCAAGTGTTCTCTGGGCGGTGCCACAAGTGACATGGAAACACACGACGTTTCAATGGTGTTTCCAGGGGAAGCCTATGGCACAACAAGGACTGCTCTCTCCTTGATGAACTGAGAATTGATTATCTAAAGGGTGGTGATGGACCAAGAGTTGGTGATCTGAGGGATGGATGTATTGGAAATTTGGTGGGGGGAGGAGGAATGTTTTTGGAAGGTTTTCATTTTTCCTGTGTGTTTCTGTAAAGAAACATATAGTTGTAGTTTAGTTAATAAAGTTTTCTTTTCTTTATTTCTAAGTGGGGGCCTGCTTTGCTTATTCCTGGTAACATCTCACAGCAGACACCAGGGAGAATGTATTTTCTTGGGGGCACTGGCATTGTGCCAGCATCAAACCCTGGCAGGTTGGAAGAAAAAGGTGGTGCATGGAGGTTCCATGCACCAACAACCATTTTGTTGTTTGTTATCTTAACCTGTAATCTCTGCCTTTTGTCTCTCTCTCTCTCTCTCTCTCTCTCTCTCTCTCCCCTCTCTCTCTCATCAGAGAGAGTGCATAAGGGGACCTGCTGCATGGGGCTTAACTTCCAGCTGATCTTAAACTGTGATAACATTTAATTGACAGCCAGTATGAAGCCACAAAGGGTTGAGGTGACAACAGATCTGCTCAGGGAGAGTTGGAAACAATTTTGATCTAAGCGTTTGTGTATTGAGTGTAGAGCTCCCCCCCTTGACCAAGCCCCTCCCGGTCACAATGTTGCTTGGTCTATTATGTGGGTGTGGTACCAAACCCTGTATATATTCTCACATGTGATCCTCCTAGCGTTCTTTTTCAGAGCAGGAAGAGGGATCAGGGTTGCTTTGTTGACGTACTGTCTGATACCTGTTTATGACATGATAACATCAGGGGCAATGAAGGTCATTTTGGATGTATATTCAGTGTCATTCTCCTGTCCTGGGCTCAGGTGCTGCCTCTGGAAATTCATTAATAATCATACCCAGCCAGTGAAGGGAACAGTAGATGGTGATTTTCTCCAGCTTTTCACCTCTTTTTACTCCTTCAGGCCTGTTATGACAGCTTTTGAGAATTTTCAGTTATTTTGTATGTTTAGAAAAGCATACAAGCATACATTCTTACTGCTATGTCTAACAGATCTCCTCAATCTACACCATGTTTAGAGTCAAGAAGGAGATTTCTACAAAGGTCATTCAGAGATCTGTTCCAAGGCTGTATAGCCATGAATGGTCTGAAATGTGGGAGAAAATGAACCAGTATTAAGGGAAAGTCCCTGCACCAATGGTTTGGGAGTTCATGCCTGAACAATTGCCAGACCCTGATAAAGCAAGAGAGTATTTGCACGGAGAATGCTGCAGCAGTTCCAGAGATGAGCAACTTAGTGCAGTGTGCTGGGCCCTGGCAACTCCTACTGGACACAGTCCAATATTGGACAGCACTCTCAGGGAAAAGAGGAGGAAAACAGACCAACAGGCACTGTGGCCACTCAAACTGCAGGCTGAACCAGAGGAACAAACTGTGCCAGTAGGAGTTGCCCCTTTATGGAAGAAGAAATCCAAGATAAATCACTTTGCTTAGTGAGGGATTAAGAGGAAGCAGGGCACTTAGAACAGGAAGAGACAGGGACAGAAATAATTACCCAATCCCTATTCCTGGGTGAGCTGTGAGATACGTGAAAAGATTTCAGATGCCAGTTAAATGAGCCACTAGTGACCTAGCTGCTCTGATGCTGGGATATTGTAGCCCACGATATGAAAATAGAAGGTAGTGAAGCCAAGAAACTGGGATCCCTGTCTCAGAATGTGAGCATCGACAAGGGGATTGGGAAGAGGACAGAAACTCTCAGCCTCTGAAGACAACTTCTATCAAGTGTGAAGGAAAGGCATTTTCTCAAGGGTGGTCTAGTAGTGCACCCAAGCAGGTAGAATGCTATGGAGAAAGCTATCTGGTACCTGAGAGAATTAGCTGAGCTGCAGGTAGTCTATAGGGATTCAGATAATGGGCAGTCCCCTGTAGATCCAATTGAGGTCCAGTGTACCATACACAATTCATGTGGTGGAAGTTTATATGGAGTTTATATGCCATTGTTTTACACCAATTCATTAGCACTGATGTCAATGAAAGGAGAACAGTTGGGTAGCTTTAGACTACTCAACTCCAGCAATATGAAGACCATCTTTTTTCCTCTGTACTGACCTGCACCTCAACTAGGAAAGACTGTCCAAGACTGCAGACTGTTTTAAAGGACTGGAGCAAACTAGAGAGGAAATGTCCCATGGTCCACCAATATGGACCAGAGTCTCTGCTAATGGGATCAAGAACCTCCCTGCATGAGAGATAAAGTACACACCATGAGGTAACCTGTGGTTTTACCTGTATTTCCATAGACAGGACATATGGAGGTGGGATAGAAAACCCACCTCTGTCCTAACAGCACTGGTGTGTGAGTTGAGAGGGAGCACAACTACTGCAGGAAATTCTTCAAGGATAAATGTCGCTCCAGTTTCTACTCGGTAACTCCTCAGACAGAATAGGAGGGCTGATGTTACTTCTAATGCTCTTGAAGGGACCTCTAGTTCCTAATTACAAGAAATGAGCAATGACTACCATGACCAGAACTAGAAGGGCCATGCCTCCAGGGAGGTGTGAGAAGAGATAATTGGATCTATTGGACTGTTTGGATCCAGTGTCCTGGAACATCAGACCCCCAAAAGTATGATGCCTTAGTTGACACTGGTGCGCAATGTACCCTGATGCCATCAAGATATGTAGGGATAGAATTCAGGGGTGACAGGGAGATCCCAACAGCTGACTGTAATGGAAGCTGTAGTGAGCCTGACTGGGAATGAGTGGCAGAAACACTCAAATATGACTTGTCCAGAGACCCTTTGCATCTTTGGCATAGATTACCTCAGGAGAGTGTATTTCAAGGACCCAAAAGGGCATCATTGGGCTTTTGGTCTCTCCACAGCTGCTGTGGAGACAGAGGAAATTGGAGAGCTGAACACCTTGCCTGGTCTCTCAGAGGACCCTTCTGCTGTGGGACTTCTGAGGGTTGAGAAACAATAGATACTGATCACTACCACAACAATGTACCCTTGACAGTAGCGCAACAAACCATTACACCATGATTCCCCATGCATAAAATGATTCATCCTCCAGAGAGCCAGGGAGTGGTCAGCAAGACTTGCCCACCCTTTATTAGTCCTGTATGGCCAGTGCGTAAGTCCATTGGAGAGTGGAAACTGACAGTGGACTATCATGGCCTAAACAAAGTCACACCCACCTCTGAGTACTGCTGTGCTGGACATGCTGGACTTCAGTACAAACTGGAGTCCAAGGCAGCAAAATGGTGTTACCTTCAACATGACTAATGCATTTTTCTCCATTCCTTTAGTAAGAAACCAAGGCCACAGCTTGCTTTCACCGGGAGAAAAAGTACACCTGGAACTGACTGCCCCAGGGGTGGAAACACAGCCCCACTATTCGCTATGGACTGATCCAGACTGATCTGGAGAAGGCTGAGGCTCCAGAACATTTGCAGTACATTGATGACATCATCATATGAGACAATTCAGCAGAGGATGTTTTTGAGAAAGGGAAGAAGATAATCCAGATAATCCTGGAGGTCAGTTTTGCCATAAAACAAAATGAAGTCAAGGGATCTGCTCAGGAAATTCAGATTTAAAGAGAAAAATGGCAAGATAGATGTCATCAGATTCCAATGAATGTGGTCAACAAAATAGCAGTTATACCCCCACTAACAAGCAAGAAAGAAACACAGGCTTTCCTAGGTGTTGTGAATTTTTGAAGTATGCGTATTGCAGATTACGGTCAGACTGTAAACTGTCTCTATTATGTGACATTGAAGAAGAATGATTTCAAGTGTGCTTCTGAGCGACAACAAGCTTTTGAACAAATGAAACAGGAGATTGTTCATGCAATAGCCCATGAGCCAATCAGGATGGGACAAGATGTAAAAATGTGCTCTATACTGCAACCAGGAAGAATTGTCCCTCCTGGAGTCTCTGGCAGAAAGTACCCAGGAACACTCAAGGACAATCCCTGGGGTTCTGGAGGCAGGGATACAAAGGATCTGAAGCCTGTTATACCCCTACTGAAAAAGAGATACTGGCAGCTTATGAAGGGGTTTGAGCTGCTTCAGTACTGATTGGCACTGAAGCACAATTTCTTCTGGTACTCAAAACTGCCAGTGCTTGAATGTTCAAAGGGAAAGTCCCTTCCACACATCATGCCATTGATGCTATGCGGAATATATGGGTCATACTTATCACATAGTGATCTTGAATAGGAAACTGCAATTGCCCAGGGATCTTGGAAGTCATTGTGACCTGGCCCAAAGGTGAGAATTCCAGATTATCCCCAGAAGAGGAAGAGGAGCGGGTGGCTCATGCTGAAGAGGCCCACCATAAAATCAGCTACCTGAAAATTAAAAGCTTTACTCTCTCTTCTTTGATGGTTCCTGCCATGTCGTAAGGATACATTGAAAATGGAAAACAGCTGTATGCAGTCCTATGCAACAAGTTGCAGAAGCTATTGAGGGACAAGGTGGATCAAGTCAGATCACAGAGCTGAAGGGCATCCAGTTGCCTTTAGATATTACTGAATGAGAGAAACGGCCAGCACTCTACCATGGATGGTGTACACTGACTCATGGATGGTGGTAAGTGTTCTGTGGGGGTATCTGTGTCAGTGGAAAAAGATTAATGGGTAGCACAGAGGTAAACCTATCTGGGCTATTGAATGATATCAAGACATTGCTGCCTGGATAGAGAAGTTGGCTGCAAAAGTATGTCATGGAGATGCACACATACTGAAGAGTTAGGCTACTGAAGAACGTTGCAACAACAAGTGGATCAAGCTGCCAAGATTAAAATCTCTCAGGTGGATCTGGACTGGGAACATAAGGGTGAATTATTTCTGGCTTGGTGGGCCCACGACACCTTAGATTATGAGGGAAGAGATGCAACATAACAGATGGGCTTGTGATTGAGGGGTGGATTTAACCATGGGCTCTATCTCTCAGGTTATCCATAACAGTGAAATGTGCTGCACTCAAGCAGGCCAAGCGGGTAAAGCCTCTGCAGTATGGGGGACAATGGTCAAAATATGGGAAGGTGTGGCAGATTGTGCAAACACATCGAGGCAAGAACTACCTTCTTACAATGGTGGATGCAACCACTGGATGGCTGGAGATGTAACCTCTGCCTCACACGACTGCCAGCAGCACCATCTTGGGCTTTGAAAAGCAAGTCCTGTGGAGACATGTCACCCCAGAAAGAAGTGGGTTGAACAATGGGACTCATTTCAAAAAGTCTCATAGACAGCTGGGGCAGAGAGCACAGTATTGGGTGGGTGTCTTGTACTCCCTCTCATGCACCAGTCTCTGGGAAAATTGAACAGTACAATGGACTTCAAAAAAACAGATTGAAAGAAATGGGTGGTGGGACCTTCAAACACTGGGGTCAACATTTCACAAAGGCCACCAGGTTAGATGTTCTAATGCTAGAGGTTCTATCAATCAAGCTGGCCCTGTCCAGTCAAGATCTCCACACACAACAGAAGCACATAAAGTCCCTATCATGTGCTAGGTAAGACAGTCTGGGTTAGTCCTGCTTCAAGCAAAGGCAAGCCCATCGGGGGGATTTTTTTTTGCTCAAGGACCTGTGTGCACTTGGTGGGTAAAGAAGGGGGACAGGAAAGCACAATGTGTACCTCAAGGGGATTTGATATTTGGGTGAGAGCAGTCTGTAATGTTGAATTGTATAATATATAATATTGATTGCTAAATGACATAACTGCCACTGTTATGCCATCCATAACTGCTACAGACAGTGAGGATGGACGGCACCAGATACACCAGGTGTGAGCTCCTGATGCAGCTTGCAATCATCCAAGAGCATACCAGCCCTTCTGCTCTGGAAGACATCTAGGATTGATATATGTATATATTTGGAAGTTGTAGGATCTGGGCATGGCATAAATGCCATGGAATAAGGGGTGGATAATGTCCTAGTTTCAGCCAAGGTCAGGGTTAACTTTTTTACAGTAGTTGAGAGGGGGTGGAGCCTGGGGCCTGTGGGTATGTCTATATTTTTATTCTATACCACTCGTGTTGTTGCTGGGGGACAGAAGTAAGGGCTTTTCACTTCTGAGAAGAAGGGGGAGTGGCTTTGGATGGAATTAAAAAGGTGCCATGGAGAAGTTCTGCAACCATTTTGTCCTTTTCCATGACAACAGACAATAGGCAGGGTGGTGGAGTGGTGCTGAAAAACATGCTGCGTTTTTTCCTTGTTTCAGGCTTGGGGAAAAAAGCATGGTGGAGGGAACAGTAGAGTGCTGCCAGCTGAGGTCACATCTAGTCAGACTTGGAGAGCATTTTGTATGTAATCACCCTCTTTTATATGCTGTTATTATTAGTATTGTTGCTGTTACTGTTAATTTTCTTGTCTCATTGCTGTTTCCAGTAAATTGTTACCTCGACCTGTATCTCTGCTTTTTGTGTCTCTCTTTCATCAGAGGAGGGATGGGGGAGGAGAGCAGCTGGGTAGGGCTTAACTTCCAGAGGGGCTTAAAATATGATGTATCCTTAGAACTACTGGCAATCCTTGTACCCTGAAAGAGTTCTTAGCGGTAAATCATATGTGATTTACAAGTACAAGATTTACAAGATTTCATACAAATAATCTTTCTGCATATGCACAACCAAGAACAAGTTAAACTATGTAAGTCTTTGTTATTTCAAATTACTGAGTCAATCTAGTTGAAATGCTTGTCCTGAGGCAGGGAAATTTCAATTCAGGTGATAAATATTTGGCATAGTTACAAATAACTCAATTGTGATTAATGACAGAAATTTGGGAGCAATCATAATAGATGTTTCTACCTTTATTTACTGGTAAATATTAGACAATACTTGTCTGAAGAATTTTATTTAATAAATTCTCAGAAGTAATGAATTCATCCTTAAATGTGAGCTGTGGGGGTGTTTGTTTCATGTTGTTTATGGTTTTAACTGATTTTGAGGCAATTCTTTTGGGTAATAGACTTCTGAAATTTCTTATACAGAAAGAATACTTCGGAATTGGCCTAAGACTCAAGAGACTCTTGTTTAAGTGAGCTAAATTCATACTTTGATGAAGGTTGAATGTATTTTTATGTCATGATATTGCTCTGAAAATGAGGAAATATGAAGTTACTACATAGGTTTTGGGGAGAGTCCAGTTTAATTATTTACCAAGTTCTATGAACTTGTCAAATGTATTCAGACACAATGATATAATTTAACTTATATTGGTTTAATTGTAATCATGTATTGTAGAATAAATGGTAAGGCTTAAGCTTAAATATGTGCCAGTGGAGGAAAAATTCAATTAGGAAAGATTGAGGGTGACTGGTAATTACAGTTCACGCCTCTATATTTAAAGGTTGAGTCACTGTTACCATATAAACTGGGCTTATTCACTTATTCAGAAACTGGGAGGTCATCTCTTAAGGGCAAATATTTTAATAGATGATAGGTAAATTCCAATCGTAGCAATGAAAAGAAATATTCTTTTAACAAGCAGAAGTCAATCTGTCAAAAGCAAAAAAGATTCCTTAACTGATTGATGTTATATTTTTGGACTTAAGTACAAAACCAATGTTGCATGAGGAAATCTTTGCAAAAATATTAAAGTATTCAATATAAACCTGTTCTAGTGATATCCTATAATGTGAGTTATGCTGATTAGTTCCAGTTCACCCAACTGTAATACATTACCACTGATATACTAATAGCTTTGTGGTAACCCCTACTCTTACCTGGATTAGAGTAATTACTATGCTATAGGTAATGAAGTTTGAAAATGTGTTCCTAACAGAGCAGATTGTTTTACAGTGAAGTGATTGCCTTGATGTTAGATTATTCCATGTTAAAGTTACCTCCATAAACTATACCTTCACTTATTTTTGTGTGTATTAATATATGTATTAAATTTTAAGCAGTGATTAGGAAAGCTGGAGTATTTGAAATCTTACTAAGGCTCAAAACAAGCCTGAAAGTTGGTATTTATTTGCTTTGATTGTACTCTTTAAAGTGTCATTGGACTAAAAGCCTGACAGTACTGTGTTTTGTTTGGTACAGTGAAGATTCTTGGGCTATAATAGCTGCAGTTAGAATCACATATATTCAATATCTTTCAGTCCTAACAGCTTCCTATACTGATAGATTTATTTTAACAACAAATGAAGCAGTATCTTCTATGTATATAAGACAAACAACTGGAAAAGACTATTTCAGATGGGATGGTGATAATAACATGAACAGACTAAGCTTAAAACTTTAGTTAATACATGAAAGTAGAATTTTTTTATTTGAAAGGTTCACAGAATTTATGTTGAAGAATCAGGAAATTATTAAATTTTAAATTTAATTCAAAACTTAATTAGAAAGATAATTACTAGAGCTATTTAGCCTTCACTGTTTTAAGGCATTTTTGTAATAATGAAATTATTAACATTTCCTAAAACTGTTGTAGTGTCTTTATGGAACAGGATTTCTGAGCAACCTGTCCTAGTGAAAGGTGTCCTTGCTCATGGCAGGGGGGTTGGAACTAGATAATCCTTAAGGTCCCTCCAACCCAGGCAATATTATGATTCTATGATATTACCCATATCTCAAAGAGGTTACCTTTTAATTTTAGATATGACTCAATGAAAGAGGATAATAAACTGGTCAGAGAGGTTGAACATGAAAATAACAAGGCTTACAGCAATAAGCTGAGGCACTGACTTGATGTTGATATTTAGAGACATAATGACTTCATTTTATATCATTGGGGTGTTTATCCTTGAGTCATCTTGCACATTAGTTTAAGAAGGGAGGACTAGGAGATATTTGAATGAAAAAATGGTGTCAGGATCCAGGACATCCCTCTGGCTATCCTGAGCAGCCAAGAACCCTGCCAGGGGTCTCAGAGACCCTGGCACAGAGCCCAAAATGCCTGTGGTTTTGATTATGACCTGTGGAGCAAGTTACCAACCTTAGATGAAGATCTGCAAGCCACGACAAATTAAGTAGAATGATAGTGAATTTATCATGAGGTGAAAAAGTAGATTTTGGGCTTTTTTAGAATGGAGGTTCAGGGCGCAAGATGGAGGGATCTGGGCATGTCCTGCCTTTCTCCTTCTTCTTCTTGGCCTCCATCTTCTGCTGTGATGTTGGCACTTTTAGATTGGTTTAGAGTAGAAGCTCACTGATTAACATAGGTGATAGGTATTGGAAAATAATTGTAAACATTATATGCATAGTTTTTAGTATAAAGACAAAACACCACCCTGGGGGCAGGGAGAATGCCTTGCACTGTCTTGCTGAGTGGACCTCAGCTGGACAGGAGAAAGAATTTTATAGATAAGATACAATAAACAACCTTGAGACTGAGAAATTAAGAGCTCTGACTCCTTCCTCAAGCGCTGGGCTGGGAAAAGAGACTTTCTAACTTTTCTCGGGGTCACTCTGACCAGCTAGGGACCATGACAAAATGGGAGATTTTGTAAGCCAGAAATTCAAGTAAGCTGATGCACCTGTATACCCACAGAGACACAGAAAGGCTGAGGGAGGAATGAGAGATCAAGACGGTGACATAATTGTCAGAATGGATGACTGACAAGACACTGAAATAGTTCTGGTTTTGTGTTTATTATTATGTGTTAAGGACTCAAGCCTTTAAAATGCAGCTGATTTACCAGTTTAGTTAAGCATGTACTTTAGTAATATGGATGAGCAGTTATAGATTATTGAGCCAATGTTTTCATTCTATAGCCTATGCATTTTAGGCAAATATTAGCTCTTGGATTTTCTTCTAAGTTCTAAACATGTAGTTTGTGTTTCATGTACTCTGGCTTTACCTCAGTTTCTTCTTTGTTATCTTGCTGCATTTATATTTTTCATTACTTTGAATTTTGTTCATAAATGAGGAATACAGAAATTTTATCAAATATGGTGCTTGCTGTTTCTATTTGTGTGTGTTCTTTATCTCTTTGAAGGGCTCTCCCCTCTGCATTATGAATGTACTTTTAGTTGTCAGCTCTTACCCTTTAATCAATTAACCAATTCTGACTTCCAATTGAGAATGCATTGACATAAACATGCACATTCCCATAGTGTGGAAAATATTCCCTCAGTAAAGCAGAGGGGTATGGAAAGGGGTATGGAAAGAATGATAATGCCCAAAGCTCTTATGGAACACCTGGGAATGAATCAGATTGTACCAGATTGTTAGAGGCACGCACTATGGAGCAGTAACCTCACCACACTTGGAAGAAGGGGCAGCCTAGTTCCTCATCCAAGCTGGTGCACCTGCAGAGTGGAATAGGAATTGAGGCCAAACTCACTTCATCTAGTTCAAAGCCCTGCGGAAAGACGAGATAAGTATGTGATCCCCTAAAGAAATATAGCAAAAAATTTGCTAAGGCATGTATATAGTTATATTGATATAACAAAGTATATGTATGTGTTTCTACAATCCATCAATAAAAGCCTTGCAGTGTTTTGTGGCTGTTATGTTTCTTGTATGTATCATCCTTAAAAGAAGGCAGAGATACAAGTACCAGGGTTGTGGTTCCATTAAATAACTTACAAGAAGAAGGTGGATCAATTTATCAACTAAGAACTGGAGTTTAAACATATAAAAGACCTTTGTAAAGAAGGGGGTAATAGACTAGAATCACCCTGTAGCTCTCATTTAATGTGATCCTGTACAAACCTTAATGAGTGAGTAGAAAAGAGACCTCTCTCAACACTATCTGAACTATCAGAGGCCATAGCAATGACATTCTCACAGACTATGTATTGCATAATTTTAGAGGAGGTGTGAAGAGACAGTTTAGCTTTGATTTGTCTCAACACTTCTTGTCAGAGGCATGTGGGGGAGGGGTTACATATGTGCCACTTGCAGGAGTCAACTAGGAGAAGATGGAGAAAGCCTTGTCTGTGTGGTGACTTTGCTGGCAACCATTTCATGTCTCACATGGGACAGGCAGACAGCAGGGGAACACCCAAGACACTGTACCCTCCAGAGAGGCTTCTCCAATCAGATGGTGAAAGGTCTCCACCAATGGACTCCAGGGGAATGTTGGACTGGACCAATGGTTTCCTGTAAGCAGGCAGATTTTGGGGGCAGCCACAGGATACAAACATTAACTGTGTCACAAGCTGTGGGGGCTTTTGGGTCTGATGTTTTTTGCAGCTTGGTGACTCCGGGGTTTGTTTTATTTTTTTAGACTTGCGTTTTGACTTTGGGCTTTATGAGTCTGGGGGCCTTTTGGGTCTTGTGGTTATTGCTTTAACTCCTGCCTGCTGAAGTTGGCTTCTGGCCCTGGCCCTAGCCTGTTTTGCACTTTTTGCCCTAGGTCCACCCTCCGTTTTGGCTCTTCTGCCCTCACTGGTTCTTGCTTGTCCTCCTGTATGTCCTGCCTTCCTGTGTCCCTGACTGCCCCCCTGCCGCTTCATCCCTGTGTCCCTGCCTGAGCCACCTGGGTCCAACCCTGCCTGCCCCCAATCCACCCATCACCACGATCCTCACCCTGACCCTGTTCTGGACCTCCTGCCCAAGCGCCTCCTCACTCACTGCATGTCTGGTCACCCATTCCTGCAGCAGCTGTGCCTCTGAGAGCTGCGCAGGCTCCCCAGCAGGTAGAGTGCACGCACCCCGCGTTGCGTGGACATGAACAACACTCTCCGATCCACTCATGGTAACACCCGCTTTTTTTCTCTGTCTCCTGTCTCTCTCTCTCACCCCATTCCTTTTCCATTTCCTTCCTCCTTTTCTGTTTTTTCTAGCTGTCTTTAGTAGGGCAACTCCTTTTTTTTGGTTTTTATTATCAATAAATGGTTCTCACATACAAGGTTGTCTTGGTTGACCTAATTTTGTTCCATCTATTTTTAAAAGAACTTCTTGCAGTTCCTCACAGTGGAATGTGACAAGAGCCAATCATTTTTACAAAACAAAGTAGAAACTCCTCAGAAAGCAAATCTGTTATGATGAATTTGTTGTTTCATTCAAATGTACGTGAGGGATGAATGTGTGGTAAAGTTGTGAGGAACATTTTGTGGGCTGTAATCAGCTAAAAATTTGAAAGTGATTCAGGTGCCAGGGAAGCATGTAAAGAGAAGTTTCATCATGTAGCTTCACATAATGGCATGCAGGAACCAACTGCGACAAAAATATCTTTTATTTGTGGTGAAAAAAATGTGATGCATGAGCAGTTGTGTGAGGAATTTCTTTCTTTTTAAATTTTTTACAATGTGAAATTTAAAGGTTATCCCAAAATGTCTCACATGTTATGAAAAGCAACAGTCTTAAACTGGTCTAAGCTACTGGTTAGCTTCTGCCAATTTCATCGTCTGACAAGGCATCGAGACCCTATCTTTTCACATTGAGCCAATCCCAAGGCAGAAGTTTGTTGGGTTTTATTTTACAGCTCATGTCTAGATTTCAGATAACTGGAATGTGAAGAGTTTGCACAAATACTCCACCATCTCAGGCTGGATCATTATTTTCAGGCTCATGGGTCAATATAGAGAACTGTTAATAGCCAAGTTTAAAGGTTTAGAAAAGGATGATCAAAGTTACCAGATTAAATCTTGGCCTATAAAATTCACTTTATATAAATGATTGATTACTATCTTTCAGTAAAAGTAAAAATTGAACTAAAAAGACTATAGAAGCATGTATTTTCGAGTTGTACGTAAGATGAACATAACCTACTTAAAACTTGAAGTCTAGATTTTGCTAGTGATTGTACAAACCAAATTTAAATGTGTTTGTTAATCACTCATGTAATTTTACAACTCAATCAATCATCACAGAGAAATCATAAACTTTACCTGAACTGAGATTTTCCATTGAACATTCAGAACAATGCAGTTCCACTTGAGACTTAATTTTCCCATTGCTGTGTGAGAACTTCTGTTTTCTTTTCAAATCAGCTGAAAGTGTTTAAAAATAGTTATGGCGATTCTAATTTATTCTAAGACCCGCCCCATAAACTATTGTGCATGTGCAAAATATCTTTAAGATATATGTAAAAAATTCAGAAAATCTTTTTTTCATACTGGTCCTGCTTGTAAAGTGGTGCTGATATAGGCAATCTCTACTCATAAAGCTCTCTGTGAGTGGAAATTATATGATGGTATTACCAGATTTGTCCACACCTGGTGAATTAGCACAATGCTTGTTCTACCAAAACCACTGGCCTATGGAACTGCACAATGCCCATGGTGTAAGAAAGAGAACTGGTAGTTCACCAGCCTCAGTGCCCTGCCATCTCAGCAAGGTCTACTGGAACACTGGGGTCCCCAACCCCCAGGGGCCACCAGAAAGACCCTCAGAAGAGAAGAACACATGCAGAAAAGGGAAGGGAATGATGGTTAGTGATTTTGGGGAAATGATTATCATATGCATATTTAGTCTGGGACAATCAATAAATTTGTATATAGAATACAATACATAAAGAGAAACTTCCCTGTACTCAGCATAATTTAGGAGGAGCTATCCCCCTGTGAGAATGCCTGCTTCTTAATGGCTTCTTCTTGGTGTTAAGGAGTTTTTTTATTTTACTGAATTTTTGGTAACAATGAGACCAAAAAATTGCATGCCGTTTTCTTTTTTCCTAGAATCATAGAATTATAGAATCATTTAGGCCTCTTAAGAGTCCATCCATTAACCCAATACTGCTAAGTTCACCATTTGTCCTTAAGTGCCTCATCTACATCTTGATTTTATTTCTCTATGTTCAAGTTCACAACATTCTTCTTGTCCAAAATACTTTGTCATTTTAGGGAACCTAGTACTGGATGATTAGGAGCTGGGGAGCAAATTAGAGAGGTACAGAACTAGTTTACTGGTGAGAATGGAAGGACTCAAAGCATTTCCCTGGCATCTGAGTGGCTGCTTGCTGCTGGGAAAAGCCAGAGCCATGGCTGACTTTACCCCAGTGTAAACCAACTATTGGCACTAAAAGTAGTAGCCATATGCTGGTATTTTGCTATTTTGACACCCAGTGAAATTCACATGATTAACATCACATTTTATTAACTACTAGGTAAAATGCGAGGCTTGTTTCATCAAAAAGCTGCAGTAATTCCTGTAGTGATAACTGTAATGTAACATTTGTAGTAGAAATTTCAAGTTCTACTAACATTTTCACTTATATCAACTAGGATTTGGAGTTAATGAGAACTGCAGTATCAAGACTTGCTTTGATAAGAGAAGACTCTTATTTCTTTCCATGTCACAAACTGCCTTCCAACCAGTAGCTGCCTGGACTGTGTCTTTTCACTTGAGTTATGAGTTCCAAGTTTCTACCTCTTCTGTACTATATCTCTTTGAATAATGTTTATGTAATTGGCTTTTATAGTCTCAGGGTATGATAAAGTCAATATTTTTGGGAGTGCTAATATCTTCTGTTAAATTGTGTGATTGCATCTGGGGAAATTAGCAGAACTATTTTTTGAGCCTCCCTGGTTTTTATTATTTGGTTATTTTTTTAAACTAAATTGATACACAACTTCTTCAATTCTAAGGAAAGGAATCTGAAAAAAAAATGTGAATGGGAATATTTTTTTCTGTTTTAATCCTTGCAACATATTCTGTGGTACCATAAGTAGCATTGACAGAATGCTGGTTGTGTTCTTTTAGGGTTTCCTCCTTGACACCCACTTGAACTGTAACTTGCAGCTGAAATTAGTAAGATGATTGTATTAAGCAGGTTAAGAAAAGCAGATCAACATGCTTGTTTTATTTATCTGTATGGTTGCATGCAATGTACATCTGGCATATATGTTGTGTGTAAAATGGACCCCATATGATTGTGTCCATGTTCTTTCTTTCTTTTTGTTTTCTTTGCAGACTGCCACATTAATACAGGATTCCTGGGCTAAAACAGGTTAGAGTTCCCTACTTCTTTTATTCTCCATTCTTTTTCATTACAGGATTCATTTGTGTATGAATTGCAGTCTCCAGTTTTTACAAACATCACTATTGTTTGTAAAGAATTTTCTGACATAACCCAGACTGTAGGGAAATCTTATGTTTATACCAAGAAATGGCATTTAGTGGATATAGGAAAGTAAGAAGTGCCACAAGTATAATGGATCTTCACACTGACATAGAGTTTACTGCAAAAGTAGTTGTAATGAGCTACAGTTTTATGATACAATAACAAAGACAAGTTCCAAATCTAGTGGCCAATACAGATTCATAAACAGGCATAGATGCATGCACTCAGTATCATGAAGTGTAAGCCAAGAAGGCATGTTTGGCTTACTAATGTGATACAGAGCAGAAGACAGGCTTCAAAGACAACATGCATAATAGTGAAACTGGTTCTGTGCTAAACTAAAAAAGACATCATGCATAATAGTGAAACTGGTTCTGACTCTCCTAAAAGTTATTCACCCAGAAGTGGAAAGAAATAGCTTAGCAAAGGCCACGCAGCAGGAACTGGCAAATAAAGTTTGGAGGAGTTTTTGGGTGATGATGTCTGTAACTCCTAGATTTGGCCAATAGCCTCTTTACCTGTGAAAATTTGTATTGATGCAGAAAACATTTCAGTCCTTGATGACATGGAAAACATGGCTACTTGCTTCACTTGTCAGATGAAAACAGGCGGAGTTGGGGAGGGAGACTATGAACTCAACACCAAAAAAACCAAGAAATTTAAAATTGCACATTAGCATTCAATTGCCTGCATTAATTGACTTATTTAAAGGATAAAGGACATATTACAATATTTCTCAGTACCAACTTGCTCTTTGTGTAATAGTCATATAGCACAGGCTTTCAAACTTACAGCAACAGATTAAGTTTTTGAAGAATCTGCTACCTAACTGCTTCCGTTTAGTCACATAAATTTGCTGAATTTTCTCAGCTCTCAATTAGCAAAGAATCTAGAGTAGATTCATATTTTTATTGTGATCCACAGAGTACTGAACACATGTAAAGACTTTTGTTTATATTCCTAGAAGAGACTTGGATTCATAAAAATCTGTCTGTATTTACTTTTTAACTCTATACTTCTTGCTAGAGGAAAACAGGAAATCTTTCTGACAGAATTTGTCAGATTTCAGTTTCTAATGGAAACCTGTGTAATGCAGGTTTTGTAATAACTCATATTAATTAATCATTTAACTTTTCTGAGAAAGATTTCTGAAGATGCAAAGCAATTAGTGACTTGACTGAGTCTTATTCATTAAGTTCAAGCTGAGTGCTTAATTCATACTGTGAGGAAATAACAACCACAAGATTCTAATATGAGACTTGCTTAATTCTTCCAGGCTACACTGAGATCTTTAGATGAAAGTACTGTAGTACATTGTTTAATAAATTAACTGATTTTTTCAGGCCAACAGAAATTGTTGCATTTTGTTTGCTTGTTTGCGTCACTTCAGTAAATGTAAGTAACAAACAGATGCCTGTGAAAAATATTTCTGTTAAGGAATAAATATTGACATCAGTTGTATCCTGTTTATTATTATTTTATTTACTTTGGTTGAGGCCTATAACACAACATTTTGATTCAGGAGCAGGCTAATTTTGCTTGGTTCATGTATGTAGTCTTATTGCTGTGATTAAAAATTTTTCAGCAAGGTTTTTATATTAAGTTTGTTACATAGGAACTGGAACAGTAATTTAAAAATCATTCTGCTTGTAATCAAATGTTGCAACCTTTCAGATGAGACAGTAGAATCACAACACACAAGCCAGCGGGAATGAAAATTACATACTTCTTTATCAAGTTGTATACGTACCTCCATAATGATCAACAATTCCCTCAACTAGATTTAGTTTTAGTTTAAACCAGAAGACATAGTAACTCTTCTGCTCTTAAATGATCAAATATATAAATGCTCAAAATTCCATTCAGTCTTTCTGTGGCAGTAGGTATGAATGGTGCACAGCTATCTTCCAGGCTTGTGTGTAAAAATGCATTTGCAGGTTATTCACTTTTATAATAAAAGTGTCTGGAAGTATTCATCACTTATCTGGTGAGTTTTATGCTTTGGAAAAATTAGAGTTTAGGTTGTAACCAACTTTTGTATCATCTATTATACCATTTTTATTCAGTAGTACAGCTTTTGCAAGTATGCTTTCCTGTTCAACTATTTGACTCTGTGACATGCTTCTAGACATTAACTAGTGGTAGTTCTATCCATTCACATGAATTTACACATTTTTAATCCTCTGATGGCATCCTTGTAGTGAGCAAAAATACCACAACTAAAAATCTTTCCCAGCTTTTTATTGACATGTCTGAATACATGATGATTAATGATGCATTAAATGTGATGTTTCCCAGCCTTTTAGGCATATGATGTGGCACAGTCAAGTATCAGCAATATTATGATTCTCTTGTCATTAAAGATCTGGCAAGAGACTTGGTCTGCTTGATGTTTTGCTTATTAGATAGATACTGCCATAGAGGCACCTTATACTTCACAGTCATTTGTTCCTAAACAAGTAGTGGGAAGACACAATAGTTGTTAACTATGATTCTCATGGCAAAAAAAATTGCATAAAGGAGTTAGTAATGCATTAGCAGAATATAAAATTATTATGAATGGGAGTTCAGCAGAATTTTTGAGACACATTTTCTTGATTCTATATTATTAGTCACATTATCCTAGGATTGCATTTAAAATCTATGGAGCTGTGTGTGAGCATTTCTTTTTAACCACGTATTTCTCTAGAAGAATTGATGACCAAGGTAAGTAAAGTTTTCTAACCTTCACTTTCTTAATGAGAACTTCAGACTATGAGAAACCTTCAAAATGCATAGTAAAGCTATACATGATTTCTCTGTCTTAAGGGAAGACACATAAATGACTATAGAGTACTTTTATGAGAAATACAATGGCCAATTTTCAGTAGATAGATTATTCAGATTATTCAAAAGTAGAGAGGAGGAATTTATTTTAATATAAATAAATTCTTAACAATACTGTCTGCTTTGACAAAATAAGATAATTCCTGATGTATCTGGATGTATTTTAAAATACCATCCATTGTGTGAAATATATTGTATTCAACAAATTACCTGGTTATATATGCACCTAGAAACTCTAATATAGGGGTTTGTTGTGGAAAATATTGAAATGTTTTTATTTGTAAATATTTGGGATTCACACCCTTAAAATAAATAAATAAATAAGTGAATGTGTAATTTTAATTTCGTGTAATGTTAGCAATAAAATTATATTTATCCAACATTCTGGTGTCCCAAGTTACTTGCCTTCCAGGCATTTGATCATTGCAGGAAAAAGCAATACACAAGTCAGTGATAAAACTCTTGAATTTCACTATTGTGAACTTATCTTAAGAAAAGAATCATATCAAGAATCATAGGGTTGCCTTTCCTTCTGTTTCCACAAGGAAACATAGAAAATGCTTTCTATTAAAAATGTGAATGAATTTTTGCCATTAAAATGTGTGTTTATTTTAATTTTAAAGAGAGTAGTAAAAAGTGCTAGAAGGGTCAGAAATTTGCTGGATTGAAATGGCCACCTGAAGACTGTGCATCACTGAAATTTTTTTGTCCTGTTACAGCAGGCCTAGTTCAGAATAGGAAACTGAGACATAAATGGAAGTCTTCAGCCTTAGCAAATAGGGAGTTTTATAAACATGTCTTTCTGAAATATTATTTCCAAAAACATACACATAGAGGACATGAAATGTTTAGCCATAACCTTCCTCTGCATTTTGAATTTATAATGAAATGTGAGGCACTGCAATTTAGAATGAGTAGGGGAATTTCACTGCAATTATGCAGTGGTCTGTCACTACAGCAGCAGTAATGCCACATGGTACTAGTGATTCATAGCGTCTCATTTAGACCGAGGCTTGCGTCATGTACTGTGCTGCATACTTCCTTTCTTTTCAAGTATGCTTTTTTTGGTTTATTGTTGACTGGGAAGTGAAGCTGTTCCCGATATATTCATAAGGAAACATCCTGTACAGGAAGATTTGTTTTATTTTACATACAGCTGCCAATATACTTTAAAGTTGCTGGTGTCCTCACTAGTTTTTTTTTTTTCCTTCCTAATCTAAACTGATGTTTAGGCTCAGTTTGTGAGTCAGGCCTGCTTAGAGAAGGTCACCTGAGGCTCACAGAAATTACTGAAAGCTAAAAGTGTTTTAAAAGCTCATCTCAATCAAGAGGTTAGAGACATCTATTTATTGATCTGTATGCAGCTAAAATACATTAAAATCCCAAATACAAACTAATTATGCTCTTCTTTTGCTAATATGAACAGCTACATTACAACAAGAAGTAACCATGTGCTTTAGATAGTGACATCAAAGCTCCCATGAGATTTAAATTTCTGCTTCCAGAGATGCCACAGACAAGAGTTTCTAGTGACAAAAAGCTTAAGACTCACAAATGTATGACCATACTGTTACTAGGATGCTATTTTTTACTTAAATTCTCTATCTCCTTCCAGCTGCTACAGGTCCTTCATGTCAATATGTAATTCTTTTCTTGCCATTCATGAGAGTGTGATGAACTGAAGCTTATTTCTTTATCATGGGACAAGGTGGGGGAAAAAAGTATTATATTCTGATGCTGTACCTAAAACGTCTTTTGCTTTGCTGTTATATTGTCTCTGAAAAAATCAGAGGAATACTGATTCTTCAGGATTATGTACCAGCCATTTAAAATTTCAGAGTGATTTTTCTAAAGAGAAAATTTTTGGGGCAGAACAGGTACACCTCATCAGCAACACTCAAATACATCCAACATTGCCCCAGTACAGAAACTGTTCGTGAGAGTCAGGTTTGAATTGAGAATTTCCTGGACCTATTCAATCTTGGACAATTTCCTGAAACTTTGAACAATAATACTAGTTATGACAAGATGTTCTTTTTCTGGCTTGAACATGTGTCCAATGGAAACTAGACTGGAGACCATGCAAATTAGTACCAATCAGTTATTAGTCCCCAGAGCTGGAACACTTGAAACAGTTGTTTGAAGAAGTGTTCTTTCTCTTGCAACTAATGCTTATATTTCTCAGTGTTCTTTAGGCATATCATTATTTCTGGTTAGCTGAAACTGTTGAAATTGAAAGGCCCTCTTTTTATTCAAATGTTTCATTCAGCTTAAGTCAAGGAGGATTACTGAGCTGAAAAGATTTTAAAGTGATAGTTTTTATAGAGATCTGTTCAGATAATTTTGGATTTTGCAATTTTCTGTATCTCTTTGCTCATTCATGGATTTTTTAGGCAAACAAAAAATCATTGTCTATAATTTTAGAAGCATTTAATACTGCAATACTGCATTTCCATGAAGATCACAAAGAACAGCTTTTATATTTGTGCAAAATGCTAGATACAGCTTTCCTTTTCTTAGGACATTTTCTGGGCAGACTGTATGTCTGTGCTGTAAATAATACATGAAATAGTTGTCAAATTAAATGCATTAGAAAACAGAAGAAGAGGAGTTTACCAATATTTCTTTCCAAGTAATCTTATATGCATTTTAATGATTTCTTTCAAGTCCTTCTAGGTTTTGTTTATCTGATTATTCTGCTTTCTTCCTCTCAACTTTTTTGTCTGCCAAGACACTGTCATATTAACCACATCTTTGATTTAGTTCAAAATGAAACAACCCATTTAATTGCTGCATAGCGAGTTATGCGTCTCTGCATGATTACAGAAGGAAGTCTACAAGAGAGGGAGACCACAACTATTTTCTGTGCATGCAAACTTTCGCGAAAATCCTTGAAGAAACATTTTTTCAGAAAATAATTTCAAACTGATTTCAGACTTTCAAGTTATTTCAGTACTAAGTATTGAGGGCTTGTATTTTTTTTATTTTTGCTGATGCAAGAACTATGAACTAGAATTTCCAATGACTTTTGGTCTACTTTTGTTGTGCTTCATGAAGGAAAATCAAGCTTCACTAGAGTATAATTTTACCATCCATTGTCATAAGTAGTAAAGCTTCCAATATACTCATTCCTCAATGGAACAATGACTATAAGTAATTTAGAGCTATGATTTCACTGAACTGAGATAATAAATTTAATCTATTAAGGGCAAGAAGGCGATAAGTACTTTCTATTTTCTTGCATAGAAAAATGAAATAGATGAAATTACAAATCTCTTGAGTAAAACACTCCCTGCAAAGTTAGAGAAAAGATCACAATGAAAGCTTACTGTAACCTGACAAGCATATGCTCTGAGTGGGTTTTTTTCTCTTTTTCTTTTTCTTTTTCTTTTTCTTTTTCTTTTTCTTTTTCTTTTTCTTTTTCTTTTTCTTTTTCTTTTTCTTTTTCTTTTTCTTTTTCTTTTTTCTATTCCCTTTCCTTTTCCTTTTCTTTTCTTTTTTCTCTTTTTTCTTTTTTTTTTCTTTTTTCTTTTTTCTTTTTTTCTATTACACAATCTCAGTTGAGTTATCATAGCATAACTGAAAAATTTGGTTAATAGACAGGACAAAACAAGTGTAACTATGCTAATTTGTCTCTGCTAAAGTTTGAATTCCATAAGGCTTTACACACTGTGTGAGCAGGACTTCTGTTGTCAGGTGCAATTTCATGGTGTTTTTCTTCAGCCAACTAACATAAATTTTGGGGAAGAAAATCTGGTTGTCTGTGAGCAAAGAGAAATAACTAACGTGTATACTCTCTTTAAGTACTCTGACAGCCCTAGACTCTAAAAGTTTGTATGCTTTTTCTGGGCAGTAGATTTGGTCGCATTACATGATGCAGTGGTTATAGTTTGAAATATTGTATGCACCTTAGTGCTCAAGTGAAGTTTGGATAAAGAATATGGCAGTTTGAAAATGGGAGCAAATAGATACAGTGACTTATTGGCTATGTAGCTTCACATGTTCCCTGTCACAAGAGAGCATCACAACCACAAATACTGCCTGTGCATGCTCTCTTGTTTATCGTTCTGCTGAGAGGGAGAGCATTTATTTTCAGAGGATCTCCATTTACAATATCTCATGCTCAGAGCAAGTGAGGACAAAGGGAAAACTGATACTAAGTACATGCTGTTCATATCTGCTCCAAGTGTAACTATTTTCATATGTTGCAGCAACACACTCCCTTACTGAAAAATACGACTCATTTAAAGGAACAAAATAAGGATCTATAACAGAAACACACTTCCCTGAGATGGTTAAACAATGCCTTAGGCTTGAAAGAGCTTGACTTTTCTTTCATAGGTGGACTAGTTGTTAACTTTGTGGACTAAATTAAGAAAATAATATTTTGCAGATTGGAGTTTATACTTTGCTCTCCAGATTTTAGTTACTTAGACATAGCATAAAAAGGAGAGCAACAGATGCCAGAAAAGCTCATTAGTTAGCTGAATGTGTTTATTGCAATATTGTGGGTCAACCACTGAAACTAAGACTTTTATTCAAATTCAAAATTATATTTAGTATTGGAATAGAAGTTGAATCATTTAGGAATCCCTAAACATTGTCTCTAACCATTGCTTTGCATCTGCTGATGCCAAAATATTTGCTTTTTATATATTTTTCATGTACTCATAACTCTATAGACTATTATTGTACAGTTATATAGTTTCTTAGCTAACTACCCTGTTAGGTTAGACAAACATGTTCCTGGAATCTTATTCTAATTATGCTTCTTCAGTGAACCAAGGCCATGTCACTTTCCCATGTATTTAGACATAGTGTGAGGTTAGAAGCAAGGGGAAGCCTTCAGCAGGGGGCCAAAACAAGAGGGGAATGACTTCATTAACTACACTTCTACACAATTTTTGTCAATTATGCTAATTTTCTAAACCTAAAAAGTAGGTTTATACCTACTTTTCTAGGTATAAATCATATCACTGTACGTTGCACCATAAGTACACCTGGAGGACCTTCAATAAATGGTAACTGCTTTTTATCATTTTAATCTTGTTTGGCTTGTGATTTTAGGGCTGAAAAGGCATCACTGCTGATTATTTAATTCAAGCCTTTTCCTTACTGCAGTATGAAATACTACCACTCATACAAGGATGAAAAGGGTTGGCTTTCTTCAGTGTGTATTTTATGATTTGGTTTATGATTTGGTTCTTGAAGTCTTGTAGCCTGTAGCTTAATTTAATGTCTTGTTTTAAAAGACAGATTTTATTAGATTTAATTATTTGTTTCATCTAAAATGGAAGTTATTTTTATTATTAACTGATCTACTTATTGCATGAAGTACAAATCAAAAGTTTACTTCTTCTGCATTTCAGTAATGTTTTATCATAATTCTTTTCATCTTCCATGTTTTTAAATTTCCTCTTGTATTAAGTAACTGAGGTTCAACATTGAAGTTTGTAAGTGAAATGTAATAAAGTTTTGTGCAGAAAGTTGAGGAGCAATTTAAATTAAACTTAGGCTGTCTCATATCTTTTCACCAATTTTGAACCAAAATATGGCTGAAATGCTTTAAAGTTGCATTTAGACTTGAGTAGTATGGTCAGCTTTGCTCTAGGAGAAGATGAAAAGGAATGATTTTTAATGTTGCAGGACATGTGCTAATTCCCATTGATTCTTACAGCTTGTGGCTGAGAATGAGGGCCTTCAAGGAAAATTCTCAAAATATCCTAAAAGGTCTACCTCTGCTCCTGAGGTATTTTTGGTTTGATGGGAAGTCAAAGGTAATGTCATACTGGTCCCTCATGTGACTCTTTATCCCTTGAGTCCCATAAACTGGTTTAACTCTCATTCACTCGTATGAGTTAAGTGGATAAATCCCATGAATTCTTTCAAAGTCTCAAAGCAAAAATTCATTTTCTTCAGATAAACATCCAGACTTTGAACTTGTTCTTAACCTTCTAATGTGAGCTTCAACCATGAAAATCACAGGAGTCTCCCCTATTTTTTTTTCTTTTATTTCTATGTTTAGCTGGGGAAGGAAAATCCAAAAATCTTCAGCTACATGCACATTGTAAGAAAACCGTTGACATTTTCAGGAAATTGATTGCCGAACTTAATGAATTGGAAAAGTACTGCCAGTCAAGTAGTGCCTGTCACCACTCAGCATACTCCCCACCTCAAGCCATGCATTGGTCCCTCCTTACAAGTTACTGCCTCATTACACGGGGGGGGACATGGCATCAAACCCTGGCATTGCTACTTTAAAGATGGTGTTATTGGCTTGAACTGCTTTTGTGGTAGTATGATAAGGGCACAGGACGTGTGTGTATGGTTAGGTCTCTGACAATCTTGAATACTGAAAACAGCTGAAACTATTACTTTCCCCAGCTGTCTGCCTTAGCCACTTCTGGACATTGCCATTCCAACTAGGTATGTCTCATCCCATCCTGAACCATAATACACCAGGCTGAAAAGTGCAGGAGATGATTGACAAAAGGATCAGATATCCATGCCTCAATGGCAGCATCCCTCTCAGAAGGGCAGGGTGGGTGAGTAGGAGCCATAAGTGTTTCAAACTGCTGGTTTTATCTATCACAGACAATGTGACAAGCTTCTTAAAGTATTATAGTAGAGGTTTGCTTCAGTGCAGGAAAATCAAAATATTAGTAAACTGAAATGTTTTGAAGTTCTGACCAGTAATATGCTGCTACTTGACTGGTAAGCTTGTGTATGAGTATATAATTCACATTGCTGCTTCTTTTCATGGTACAAGAAAGAGTGTTCTTGGCAAAGCTGGGATTCCCCAACATCACAAGAATTTATATGGTATCTTTCCTAAATGCAGTAAACAGCTCCCTGCAGTTTCCAGTTAAAATACTTATCTTTGATGAACTATAGTTTATTTTACTTTACTTATGTCGATCTAGAATGGAACAATAGAGAACTGTAATAATTACTGCAATTTATTTTTCAAATCTTTCCTATGGTACTGTTGCAAGAAGGACTATGTCAAGTTAGTGGTAATTAAAATCAAAAATGCAAGCAGTCAGCTTGGTTTATGGTACTTTGCTGTAATAAGTATTCTTTCATTTTTTGATACTGAGAAAAATACAAACCAACAACACAGACATTAAATGAGTATTGCCAGAATTGAGAGAATAAGTTGTTTACAAAACGAAAACACGATGTACTAACTTTGATTCAGATTTACATTACTATTCTCCAGAAGGTGTAATTGCTTCAGAAAGTTAAGTCAGAATTCCTATGCTCCTGAAAATCTGTTTGTTGAAGAAAAATGTAAGATCATTGGTTGGCTGGTATTTATTTTCTGGCTTTCTAAACCATTCCATTGCTACTCAAGGATTTGCATTACATGCTGCTCATAACAATTGCAGTGAATTTATGTGGAAGAGCTTTCAGATTCTCAGTTGTGTAGGACAGCAGTGATTTGTCATCACAGACCTAATTTTGACTATTCTGTAAACCAAGTAAAAACTTCTCTGACTAAGTAATCAGTACAGGTGCAGTATATGGTACTGGTGTTTCTGTATCACAGGAATGGACTGCTGTGCATGGATTTTATAGACAGTCACTTTGCAGTCAATGTCCATCTGTACTTCAGTTCAACAAGTTGTGGATTTATTGCATATGAGACAACATACTGCACTGAACATGTCCTATAGTTTATCTACTCATATTTGTTTCTCCTTATTGGTGGAAAGGGATTGGGTAAAACTGTTAGGGGAGCTAACCCATTTTAGAGTGTCCACCTCTTAAAATTCTCTTAAACCAAGACACTATTGCAGTGGTTTTACTGAATTTAGACAAAACTCTCATAAGAGAGTTTGGTCAGTGACTTGATCTTCCTATTTGATGGGAAAAAGTTTGTGTTCAAGTACATTACATAATTTAGGTTTTATTCCCTTAAGTTTCTATTAATGTGAAATAAAAGACTGAGTTAGCATACATCATCAAACTTTATCTTTGAAGGTTCATAAATCCTCAGAGATAGGTTAGAAGTATATTTTATTTACTTATCTATTTATTGAAATTACTCACTGCTTCTAGAATCCTAAGTCATTGGCATTGAAGTTGATATACTGACCTAATGTATTGCTGTTGCATTCATGCTCATCATTGTATCAGAGGAGCAGACAATATGAAAATAGGAATTTTGACTTTGTCAAGTTGCCAGTATGTATTTTTTTTCTAATTTATATTTACAGGCCCTGAAAAGAAATTTTCGTCAATGTGTAGGTATTAAATACCTACTCAGCAAATACTTTGACATTGCACAATGAACTATTTTGTTGGGTTTTTAATTTGCATCTATTCATCACAAACAATTTATTTGAAAGAAATACTTATATGTGATCTTGTCATTCAGCAAAACATTTGCAAAAACTACCAACAAGCAATCCAATTTCAACTCACAGCTTGCTACGTGCGACCATGTGTACAGTATACATGTTATAGGTTAAGATGCCTGATGCATAAACTGCATCATTGTTTCTTATCTCAATATCTTGTCCTAATATGTTTGATATTCCCCTACTCATGGAAGGGGAAATATCAAACTGTTTATACTGTATATTTGAGTAAGTTTTCTCAAGATCTGCTGCAAATTAGATTAGCAAACCTGTCTTTATATTTTCAAAACAAGAAGTACAGTTACTTACTTGATTAAATATGGCTTCCCACATAGAACAGCTCATTGTATTTGTTAGACTGATTATTTCACACAGAATATTCTGAGTAGGAAGAGACCCACAAGAGTCACTGAGTCCGACTCTTAATTGAATGGCCCACGCAGGGATCAAACTCACAAACTTGACATCAGTAGCACTCTGTTCTAACCAACTAAGCTAATCTAGGGTGGAAATTACTTTTACTATATGAAAATAGGGTTAAAAGCCATTACACAGGTTGATAGGTTTAATTCTTTCTCTATCTATTTTATCTATATTATAGTATTCTTCTGTAGAGAGTCTATGTATTCAGAGTTGCAGGTGGAGCTATTTATATTATATAGGTGAAGACTATTGATATTTATGTATTATATTTTGAGCCTTAAAAGTCAGAAACAAAAATCCTAAAATATTGGAATGGTAACAACTTCCCCTGGTGCTTTTCTGTGTGTATTAAAATATTTTTTTTCTGTTGGCTGTACTTGAAGCTGGGTGAATTGAAGTATGGTGTTATGGTGGCTATACGTAAACCTTGATTATATCCTCTTTCTTGGAAAACAAAAGAGAAGAATTCTGTAAGAAAATTTTTAATTGTTTGCTGTGTGCCTTGGCTTGGATTAAAATAGTTCAAAGGATAATTTCAATATTTTGTTCTATATTTTTATCAATGCAGTGTTGGAGCACATTAAAAAATAAAGATTATTTTTTTCCCCCTAAAATATGTCATATTGGAATATAACATTTTTTATCTGGAGAATATTCTTGATTGAAAATCATCTATGATGTTTTGAGTTCAGATTTTATTATTTACAAATATTCACAAGTATAGTGACCAAAAATGATTTAGTTTTTATTTATATTTGCAAGAGAGATTGGCTTCCAATAGTATTCTTTCATTTTACAAACTTTAGTTTAAAGAACCCACTTTCTTGATGCATGATACTTCAGCAACTGTAGTGAATTATAGTAACTTGCTACTATTTTATTTCAAAAGTTAATGATGTTCATTTATGCACTTTGTAGTTTAAGTTTGTATGTAGTCAAGCAGAGGTCAGTAAAACTTTTCCTTTTACTCAAGTCTACAATGATATAAGGGTTTTTTAAATCTCATTTCAAGATTAGATGGGTGCCATCTGCTACTCTTTATTTTCATTCTATCTGCTAACACAAAACTATGAAGTCTTGTCACATCCAGGATGTTTTATCAAAACAGGCAATTTCTGAGAATACATACTGGAAGCAAAATAATCTGGGAAACAATCCAAAGACTTAATTTTTTTTCTCCTTTTCCTTAATATTTATCAGGATCATCTTCTCTGACTTGGATACAAAGTAGAAGGCTGAAGCCCTAATATTGAAGGTCTGTGAAAATTGTGGAATTTTTTTATCAGACAGTGGAGATTTTCACTTAGAGAAAGAACAAAAAAGAAGTAGATTGTTCTTGGTAAATGATGTCTTCTTCAAAGGAAATTGATCTGTTTTCACTCCTCTCTTGATAAATCATTGTCTTTTATAGACATACAAATTATATGGACAAAAAAATCTTAACCTTGAGATAGGAAGTAGAGTGCTCTGAATTCTGAAAGGGAACAATTTGGAAAGCTATCATACCATTATTCTGCATGTTCTGATTACACTTAAGAATATATACATACATATATACAAGTATAGGTAGTATATAAATATTACATATATATATAAGTACTACATATGTATACAACTATGTAAGATTACCATAAACAATCTGATTTAAGATGCTAGTTAACCCAAGAGGTAAATGTATGATTTGAAATTAATTTTAGCTTGGACTTAAATAATTAATTCATGTTCTTGGTATTGTTATGCTATGGAAATGTGCACCTACCACAAGACAAGATTAATGTAAATAAAGGTTGGGTTTTTTTTAAATAATGCATTTATGCCTATAAGTATTTACCAAAAATCATTGAATTATCTTCTGAGCTGATTTGGTAACCAGTATCCAAAGCAGTGTGTTTCAACATGAAAAAATATTATGTTTAAATTATCTATTATGAACAATTCAAGATAGTTTAGAGGTTTCCTGAGTCACAATGGAATATAAGCTGTGTAAGGCTTTTCTTCTGGAAAGCTTCCTTGGCTCTTTTTTTGTTTTTTCCTTTTTTCTTTCCTATAACTATTTATGATGAAAGAATGAGACTAGGTGTGTCAAAATGTAGTAAACCTCATCATTTTAAACAGGGAGTAAAGACTGGTAAAAGATATGCAGGACTATGAATGTCATTCCAAGGAGAGTCTATGTCTACAAAATTTCAGCATCTGAAAGAGCTAATGTTTAAAATTAAGCCAACTTTAATATAAAGAATAAACTAGTGAGTAAATGAATGTTTTTTTCTAGGATTTTTGTTCTCACCAGTACATATCAAATAATTCTACCTTAAGATATTTCTTTTAAAGTTTTGGTCTGCAGTGTTAAATCAAAAGAATAAGTATGCACAATGTAGCATATGCCTTACGACCTTTCAGAATATTCATACACAGTCCAGTTTCTCAAAACAGGTACATTTAGCAGGTGCTAAAACATTATTAGATCATGCTTAAAAGAGAAGAGAAAAACTATAAACAGGTATAGGCATAGCTGTCAGTGAGAATATGTGCTGGATTGTTTTCCTGTTATCTGTTACAGTATAGTGAGAAATGAGGGAAAAAATAATAAATTGCTCATATTTTTTGATCACTGAAAATTCAGCTTCTTCTCTTAACTACAAACATGATTAAAATATATTCTTCTGCTACCTCTGCACAATTTAGATTTCTGCACTTTAAAATAACCTTTCATTTTCGTCCGGACTGTTCCAGAAAAAACATTCCTGGAAGAGTGCAACTAAGCAAGAACTTTACAGTTGCAATGACAGTGACATGTTTTTAAATGACAGGTTATAGGCAGGTGGGGTCAGTCTATTCTATCAGCAACAGGATGAGAGGACAGAGTCTTAATCTGTCCGATGGGAGACTTAGGCTCAACATTAGGAAGAAGTTCTTCACAGGAAGAGTGATTGGGCATTGGAATGAACTGCCTAGGGAGGTGGTGGAGTCACTATCCCTGGAGGTGTTTAAGGAAAGACTGATTAAACACTTAGTGCCATAGTCTAGTTGGCAAGGTGGTGTTAGATCATAGGTTGGACTTGATGATCTCAAACATCTTTTCCAACCTAGGTAATTCTATCATTCTATGATTCTGTAAGTGCATAACTTCTATAATCTTTCCTTAGAAAAGAATGTTTGCAGTTCACCTTAACAAGTAACATATATATTTAATTTCCAGAAACGAATCTCAGTGCATTAGCATAAGCTTCTGAAGAATTTGAATTCCTTTTCCTAAAATTAAAAATTGGAATGAGGACTTTTAACCTTGATAATCACTCAAGACCTTTCACTTAAGAGTTAGGCTTCACAGAACGTAGGTATTGTTACTTACCTACAATTAAAAACAAACTAAGGAAACTATTTTGAGTCATTCTAGAACAAAATAACTTAATGCACTTTTTTCAATAAACTGAAAATTTAATTGCAAACAGTAGTTTTGCTCTAATGGAATGTACTCTGGCCCTGAGGAAAAAGTATTTCCAATCCAGCAGTGAGATTTTAAATACTTTTTATTACTAACTACATTCATAATGCAGGGGGAAAAAACAACCAACAAATCACCAAAATAACAACTTTACACCAGAGGTTGTTTTGAGTCAAGAAATTGAAAAGTTTTCCTTAAAATTCAAAGCAGAATTTTAACCTTTATTAGAAATTGATTTTTTTTCTCCCAGGTAAAGGACAATCAGTTAAAATTCATTTTAATATGTGTTGGTTTTGCACGGCCTGGTTTTTGGTAGCGGGGGGCCACAGAGGTGGCTTCTGTGAGAAGCTTCTAGAAGCTTTCACCATGTCCTGCAGAGCCAGTCTCTGATGGCTCTGAAGATGGATATGCTGCTGGCCAAAACTGGGCCAGTTAGAGAGGCTGGTGATGCCTCTGTGATAACATATTTAAGAAGAAAATCAAAACGAAATGCACACAGTTTTTTCCTAGCCAGAGAAGAGAATGTGAGAACATGTGAAGGAAACAACATGGAGACACCAAGGTCAGTGAAGAAGGAGGGGGAGGAGGTGCTCCAGGCACCAGAGCCAAGATTCCTCTGCAGGCCATGGTGAAGACCATGGTGAAGCAGCTGTGCCCCCGCAGCCTGTGGAGGTTCAAGGGGGATGCAGAGATCCACCCACACCCCATGGGGAAGGTGTTCACTCTGGAGCATGGGATGCCTGGAGTGAGAGACCCAGTGGAGAGAAGAGGTCCCTGCTTCCAGGCTGGAGCAGCCTGTCCTTGGAAGACTGTATCCCATGGAGGAGTGACCCACACTGCAGCAGTTTTGGGAGAACTGTCTGCCTGTGGGAGGGACTCACATTGTGGCACTTTTGGGAGGACTGCTGCTCATGAGAGTGGACCCACACTGGAGAATTTCACAGAGAGCTGTGCCCATGGGCTCACAGGGGAAGGACTCCTCTCCCTGAGCAGCAAAAAATCTTGGGTGATGAACTGATTCCCTGTCTCTGTGCATTGTTGGCAGGAAGGAGGGAGGGCTTGGGGGAAGAGAAGCTGTTTTAAAGGGTTTATTTCACTTCTCATTATCCTCCTCTGATTTTGTTAGTAATAAATTCACTTTATACGCTTAAGTTGGACCTGTTTTGCCCTTGTAGTGTTTTCTCCTGGTCTTTATCTCAACTCACAAACCCTTCATTAATTCTCTTTCTCTCCTCTACCTGGCTGTGGCATGGGAGGGTGAACAAGAGGCTTTCATGGGTGCCTGGCATTTGGCCAGTGTCAAATCATAACAGAAGTAAAGAAAGACAGAGAGGGCCTATAAGATTCTATATGCTAGTCCATTTATTTTGATTCATGCAAAAAACACTGCAAGAGCAATCAGATGAATTCTTTGTCATTACCTGGCAGAAAACAAGGAGTATACATGGCCAAAATTGTGTCAAGTCTAATTTTCATCTTGAATATGATGGTAGGCTGGTTGGTGAAGGAAAAGTAAGGATATTTTGCATCTTATCCATTTTTGTTATTATAAGAAAACTATATAATCTTAATGAAATTTGTGTTTAAGGCACATACAGATTGTTGTTGAACACAAGTAACCAATTATAGTTACAAACAAACTACAAACTATAGTTACCAATAGTTTACTATTCACATGGGTCTGTCCTGGATCTGCTCTTCAGTTAATAGACATTGAGCTAGAGTTTATGGAAATTGTATTTGTTCATGGGAGGAACCCCAGAAATAGGCAAGGGTAAGAAAACCTTGAAAATAAACTTCTCTGAATTGGAGGAACTAGGAAAATACAATGCAATTCAACAGGGAAAAGTGCAATACACTTTGGACAGATGTCAAAGTTTAACCCCAGATAGTAACTAAATGCTACATAGCTACTAGCTCCTTTGTCTCCCTTCTGACTCTACTCCCTTCACTTTCCTCCCAGTGCAGTGGGGAGGAGAACTCATGGAGTGAGATATGAACAGTTCAATAATTGAAGCAATATATAAAATATAACAATAACAATCATAATGATACTAATAAGAAGGAGTCAGGCATGAGAGAGATAGATAAAACTCAAGAAATGATGCATGGTACAATTGCTCACACTCCACAGATCAATGCTCGGCCTGTCCTCAAGCTATTACTGTCCACCATTCTGGGCAACTTCCCACAGTTTAAATCCTAGGCACAAAGTTCTACAGTATGGAATAGCCCTTTGTCCAGGTTGGGTCAGTTGTCCTGGTCATGCGACCTCTCAGTTTCTTGTAGATCTGCTCACCGACAGTGTGTGGGAAACTGATGTCCTTAGCTTAGGGTAAGCACTTCTGGGCAACAACCAAAATATTTATATGTAACCAACAGAATTCTCATGGTAAAGCCAAAACACTGTACCAGTGACTAAGAAGAAAATGAACCTTCCCTCAGCCACAACCAGTATCTGCCCATTATTTAATATCATTTGTATCATGCCAGATCCCAGATTTCCCACAACTTTTTCTGTCTTTTAATAAATATACAGACACATATAATTCCCTTAGGTTGTGGACCATTCCTATGGAAGTCCATTTAATCCATGACCTTGAGCTCCTTACGTCATAACAGTCATTCAGGCAGGGAAGATGGGTGTGTGCATCATTGCTTGCTGAAGCCAACTCTGATTCCATCACTACTTCACTCATCTGGTTTCCTCAAATTACATATTCTAATATATCAATCAGAGGTGAGTTGGGTTCAGATCTGCAGATCTGGCATAGCAAAAATAGATGCCACAAGGTACCCAGTGTGGTAATGGACATATAGCCTCCATAAAACTGATAACACACTGTGTTATCTGGTAATTTACATCCTGAAATTTAAATTTTAATTATTCTTAGCCAAAATCAAATCCTTCTGAGCCCACACCAGACTTCCTGATCCTCCCTCATTACCTACCAAGTACACCCAGGTCTTTGCACAAAAGCAATCCCATGAGTTTTGTCATTGCCTGAGGCATGAGTAAACTGACTGTTTTCCCAGGAGTATCTTGTGCTACAGGAACTCTATCCCCTCCTATACAAAGCAGAAGTTTTGATTGGGCAGGGCCAGCCTGACTTGCAGATTCCCTATGGTTTACCTTTGGGCTGCATCTGCTGTTGGCTCATGTCCAGTTTTTCATCTATCTTGGTAGGGCTGCTCTAACAATGAGTTCATCTCCCAGGTCTAACTCTTGCACTTGGACTTGTTGAACCTATTGAGGCTGTCATGGGCCCACTTCTTAGTTTATCCAAGTCCCCACAGATGGCATGCCTTCCTTCTATTGTGTCAATTGCACCACTGAGCTTGGTGTCATCTGTAATTTTGCAAACTTTGCAACACAGTGTTTCTGGAACCATGTACTTAAATCCCTTAAGGGCAGTCTCACTCTTTAATGTCAGTCACTCAAAAAAATTGAAATAAGTATCACCCAGTGTGCTATCTCTCTCATATTTAAGCTTTAAAGCTTTAAAGCTAAGAATGAGAAAAAAAATCATGCATCATTTTATGCAAAATCAAAGCATTTATAGTCTAATTTGTAAGCACAAATGCTTTTGTTGTTGCTTGGTATGGTCTCAGTTCCAGAAGTAAATAAAAAAATAAATAGAACAACCTAAGACTAATTCAGTAAACCTAATTCTCTTAAAATTGTGGCTTTACCCAATGTCATTTGAATATCTGGAGTAGGACCTAACTTATGGAATTGAATGAAGCACATGTAAATCAAAGTATATATTAAGTTTTGGTGGGGTTGGCACCATCATAAAAGGCACCTCTTGACTTTCCCAGAGGAGGTGGTCAATTAATGTTAAAAACCAGTTACTGATATATTTCCAAATTAGCATTCTATTTACAAGTTCCTTTGCTATTCATTTTCCATAAGCATTCGGGTGGCCCACATTATTTATGAAGCATTTAGAAATCCTGGAAAATCCTTAAATGTTTAGGATCTCTGACAGTATGATGAAGGGTTTCAGCTTGTTCCCTCTGGGGTTTAGACTGATATTCAGTCTAACCAGACATTGCCTCTTTAATCAAGGAAAATTCCATTTGTATCAGTGGATTTTTTTCCTGAGTACAGCTAGATTTGACTCACTAAAATTAAATAATTGTCTTTTTTTGGTTTCCTATGGCTAGACAAATAATCTTGCTCATGCTTACTTATGCATTGTGTGATCCCATCAACTTCAGAGTGGTTGTTTATTCATTTGCTATGAGTCTGATTAACCAGATGTAGTTTCTATATGTGATACAAGTGCTGTGCCTAGTCATCAGATCTCCTTCTACATGCCACTTAAAAACAATTACAAATAAAACACATAATTGATTTATTTGAAAATAAAATAAGTTTGTCACTTTCTTATATTTGCTCTTTTGTATGACATCTTTATCTTGCTAGGTAGCTCAGGTAGCCGCTACTTTGTTAACATGGTCAATCCAACTTCTCCAAATGTCACTAATGAATTCTTCTGAAATAAATTGTGAAGAGGCTTTCAGCACTTTCAGACACTAGCCATTAAGAGCTGGCACTAAAATTTACACTAAAAAACTGTATGTATAACAATAGGCAGAACAAAAACTACTATTACAATTACTACTACATTGCGTGCAAAAGAAAGGGTTGGCCATGGAGTCTTTAGTCACACAAACCCACACTCTGATACTACCCCACAGTGAAGAATTGTTGGAATTATGTTCTGTGGGAATTATTCTTGAGAAATAATTCCACAAAAGAGACTATTTCTATGGTAGTGTTCATGTAGCCTATACATTTTCATCTTCCAGTGTAGAAACAGGCTAATTTATAAATCTTGTACAGACCTGCTAAAACCTATTTGGATTCCCCTGGTTGAACGTTGAATCGCTGCCTCAGCATAACAACAATCTTGGGTACTGTGCAACATCTGCCCATTTTAGATGTCTATCTCCTGTAAGAGATAAATATTTTTAGACATACCTAATTATTTTTTGACTGCATTGCAAACCAAATGCTGCTCCTTGGCTTATAATTTTTCTTCAAATCACAGAACATGATATTTATAAATCAACCCATGCTTCAGACAATCACTATGCTTAATAGTTATGGTTAATTGACTTCAAATACATATTCAATGCATTTTAACAGGCTTTTTGCTCATATGGAAAATGTCTCAATGATTTCCATAGATTCCAACTCTCAATTGAAATACCATATAGCAAATGTGGAGGGCACATATAAGCAGGTTTTAGACCATTAAGCCATGTACAATTGTTTTGTATGCAAATTTCTTTTTTTTTTTCCCCAGAACTATTAGCTATGATTTTATCAAGTTTGTAATATGTCTCCTCCTTAAAAGTAAGGACAAGCTCCAACAAGCTTTACCAATATGTCAGTTTGAAAGATGGGTGTCTGCCAAGGAATGCAGGAACCTCCCTGGGAATGGAAAATATGACATCCTTCCCTTCCCTCCCAGTTTAGATAACTTTGAAATTATGGGGTTTTCAGGCAAAAATATAGGAAAAGAAATATCAGTTCTTTACTAGAATATCTATCTATCTATCTATCTATCTATCTATCTATCTATCTATACCTAAAACAAGGCAAAAAACCCAATAACAGCAGCAACAACAAACAGAAAAAAACCAGAGACGCAGTAAGAGCCTTCTCTCCGCTGATAGGCACTTTCCCCTTTGGTGCAGTTATGTCCAGGGCTAGCAGGACCCTGGTGGCTCCCAGCCAGGCAGGGAGGTTGCGATGATCCCCCCACGGCTGCAGGGGATGCTGTGGTGCGAGCTCAGCCACCTCTCCATGCAGCTAATGGCAGGTGAGTCGGTGGGAGAGATAGAAGGAGGCTTCCTTTACAAGCTAACGGAGGGCAGCTGGTCCTGGTGCCCCTCTGGATGGCAAAATGGGCTGTAGCAGGAAGCTTGGAGTAGCAGGCTGGAACAACAGAAGCAGGCACACCCAGTGCGGTGAACAAAATTTAGCCGAAACTCTGCAGCTGTAGCACGAGCCGTGCGGGTCAGGACGACATGGGGTGTCGGGTTCAGTGCAGTGAAAAACATGAAGCAACAGCAGAAAAAATAGCTGGGCTGGGCAGCAGCAGCCGGACTCCTGCAAATGTTCCCTTGGAGGGGGTCGGGGTCCTGGGTTTTCCCTTGAGGCCCCTGAGTAGATGGTAAGAATCTGTTCCAATGAGTCCAGATGTTGATAAGGTCCCCTTCAATGGCCGCTGTTACGAGCAAAACCTCACTTATGGTAGGAGAAGCAATAAAAAATAGAACTCCACAGTGGCAGTAAATTCTTCCCACAACAACTGCAGCCCGGACCTCTCCCCTCCAATCCAAGAGCAAGAGAGTAAGGAGTTGAGCCCAGCCCTTCAGCCCCCAGCCAAAATTTTGTGGTATGTCTGCACTTCCCAAGAGAAAACCCCCAAGATAATAAACTGCAGCCAGTTGCACCCTTCCCCTTCCTCCTCCTCTCAGCCACATCTTTTGTTTCTCTAAAGTTTCATCATTATCATCTCCTAGTCAATAAATGGGAGAAAATTTCCTGAGAGAAAGAAAAAAAAAAAAAGGGAAAAATCCTAACCTCCAACAACCAATTACAGGAGCTGATGGTCCAGACTATCATGTGACTCATTATTTCTAGAGGTTTAAAATATTTTTTGAGATCCAAATTTGATGGAGTTTGGAGGTGTTCTAGTTCATGAAAATCCAGTGGCTGGGATAATATTGAACCTTAGCCTATCCTTTTTGTTACAATTCATATAGCTACATTTTTCCTATCTCTGTAACCATGCCCTGCCTTTGACACTGACTTGCTAATTTCACTTCCAATCTGCACTATACTTTTTGTATGCTTAAAATGTCATGCTGAGGTAAAATATTTAGAGATTACAGTGGAAGTGTATGTGCTCAATGGTCTGTTGGTGTTTTCAAGCAGAGGGGAATCAAGGAACAATATTTAGTGCATATCTGTGGAAAATTACTGTTAGAATAAGGTATCAAATTACAATTCTTATTCATCATAAGCTTAGTAATCATTGTTGAGAGAATGAACTACAATAGACAGATATACTAATAAACTGGTTAAATCATTATTTAGTGGACAGAAAGCACCAAAGTCCTAAATAGTGAGGTTTTAACTTCATATTTAATGCATTTCTTTTGGGGATTTCATCACATTTGGCATAATGGAAACCACCCACATACTTGCTCTTCTATTTAAAATTATCCCATATAGGGCATACCCTACAATACAATGGCAGGTTGTCAGTGAAATATATTTATTTATTCAGGTTGCATATATAAATATTAGTCAAATATGATGGGAGGAGTGTTGACTCATCTTGACTTGATAGTGCATTAAATTAAAAGATTAAACCTTCTCTCCAGACATGCCTTCAAGCTATTGCATCTGTGAATTGACAGATTGCAACTGTTGAAAACTTAAATCTGTTGCAACCTTGTACTTGACTCCACCCAGAATTGGATTAAACTAGAGAATTCAACTAATTATGTTTATGGATAATCTTATTTAGACAAGTAAAATTCCTATTCTGAACCTCTTCACAGAATCATAGAATCACAAAATATTCTGAGTTAGAAGAGACCCAAAAGATCTTTGAGTCCATCTCTTAAGTGAATAGCACATCTGGGGATCAAGCCTGCAATCTTGGCATTATTACCATGCTCTAAATCTGTTTTTCTGGAGGCAAATATGATTTCTGCTCTGCTACATGTGGATCATTAGAGTGTGGGAAGCATAAGAATACTATGGCTTGGGGACCTTATCATGTTTTCTGTTCACATCTTATTGTAGTGCAAATTTTCTGCCTTAAAGTTGAGGTTATTTGATTTTTCAGTCTTGGGTTAGGGTGAGAATACATAAATATTAAACATAACATATTCATGTTTCCCCAAATTTCTTGATAGTCAGCAACATTAATATTCTTCACACTGCTAAAATTGCAGAGATCAGCAATCATTAAAGACTGAAAAGGATTTTTAAATAACAAAGTTCTGTTTCAAATGTTTATCCTTCCTCCGATTTGTTGTCCAAGACACATTGCTTAGTCTAAATATCTTTTTTATATTTTTGGGGTAAAATTTGATCACATGAAAATCAGGAAGCATAATTTTCCCAATTTTCTCTAATCTCATTATAAAATGAGATAATATGTATTAAGATTAATTTATGGAAGATAAGGCACATAAACTGCACAACAGTAGGAGGAACTGCAACTTAGAATAATGTAGTCACAGTGCGACTGTGGTCACAAGGGTTTTCAGGATGAAGAAGAGACGAGAATGTTGACTCCATGATCAGAAGGCTTGATTTACTATTTTATGATATATGTTACATTAAGACTATACTAAAAGGCAATAGAAAGGAAAAGGTTTCTTCAGAAGCTAGCTAAGCTAAGAATAGAAAAGAATGAATAACAAAGATCTGTGTCTCAGACAGAGCAAGAGACAGCTCTGCCATGAGTGGTCGAGAAATCCCCACATCCACAGGAGACCAATCACAGGTCTACCTGTTGCATTCCACAGCAGCAGATAACCATTGTTTACTTTTGGTTGCTGAAACTGCAGCTTCTCACAAGGAAAAATCCCAAGAAAGGATTTTTCATGAAAGATGTCTGCGACATGTCACCTTTATTTATTTAGTTAAATTAAAAGGAAAAAATGTTTGTAATTTTCTCTGCTGTACTCATGCCAAGGAAAAGACAAACACTTGACAGGTTATCTGTTGCCAATCAAACTCCACTCAAGTGCTCCTGTGGAATGCACTGGGAATTTCTTCACCTGTAGAACATAAAAGTCTATCATATCACTAAAACAATTTTACAATATAAGAAAATGCAAAAACAATGCAAAGAAAATTCAAGTCCAAGCAGCTGAGTTTCAGGAAAAGTCCATGGCTTGAAGATGTTCCTCTTTGCCATATCTGAAAGTTTCTTTTGGTCCTGAAACAGGCTTGCTACAGAAAAGTCCATCAATAGTTATCAAATGTCCATTGACAGTCCTCAAAGAATTTTGAGAAAATTTCTGAAATGTCTTGCCACAGCCCTTTATTGAACAACTTGGGCTGAAGCCAATCCCTGGCTCCTCAATGCCTATGAGCTGCTGCCAAGAGAGGCCCTTGGGGGCCCTGGCCCATGTGGAAGAATCAGGAACCCCAGACCTGGCCCACAGAAAGGTGGCCCAGGACCAGAAGGGGGAAACAAAGCCCCCAAACCCAACAGGAGGCCGGGAGGTGGCCCTGGCCCAAGCAACCAAGGCAGACAGCCCAGGCCCAGCCCCCGAGGCAGGCTCTGCATCGGCACAGATCCGCACCCTGCTGCCAGTACAATGGCAGAAGGGGTGACCAAACGCTTCCTTTCCCCAAAATCACCGAGGCATGCCGGCAATGGGAAGACAGAAGCTGTCCCGAGAAACTTCGTCTTGGGTCTGGGGATGTCCTTTCCCCACAGCAGACAAGCGATGCTCGCTTCCTGCTGTGCCCTCTGCCTCTGCAATGCAAATGCACCAGATGTTCCTCCCATCAGCCTCACGGCCCCACCGCCACTCCCTCTGGGCTGGAGACCAGGGGCAGAACTTTCGGGACCCACCTCCCCCTCTCCGCTGGGGCGCGTGAGGGGCGGCAGAGAGATTCGCATCCCCCAGGGGGAAACCCCGGACCAAACACCCCCCAACCCGCCAAAAATGCTGATCTTGAAAACAGGCAGCCGGGTTGCGCCCACAGCCAGCTGTTGGGCCATGCCTCCTCCATGGAAGGACAGGCTGACACCCTCTTCCCCTGTCCCAGCTCCCCCTGTAGGGGCAGCCCCAGGACAACCCGAAAAACTCGGGGAGGAAGTCACGCTGGATGCAGGAGGCGCCGCTGCAGCTGCCGCCGGCTCCAGGGTAGCCTCTGACACAGACACGGAGGACGGAGTCCCCGCAGGTGGCAGAACTGCCGGGGCGGGCAGCGGGGCCGCCTAGAGAGGCGGCGGGGGCGGCGGGGGCGGCACGGGGTGGACAGCATCTTCTGCGCCGGACATCGGCCGCAGAGGCGCAGTCACAGAAGGCGGCGGAGCCCGCACAGGAGGCAGCGGGACGGCCGCGGGGGAGGCCGCGTGGGGAAGTGCCTGCACGCGCGGGGCGGGTTGGGGCGGTGCTCACGGCGCTGGCCGGGGCGGTGCTCATGGCGCAGGGCGGGGCGGCACCGCCCACTCCCATCCCCCCTGAGAGCAACCGGAGGGGGGAGAAAACGGCTCCGTCTGAGCATGCTCCGAAGACGCAGTAAAAAAAACTTCGGCTGCGGGCGAAACTTCGCCCCCCCACTGTGGGTCAGGGGGGCTGGAAAGCAGCAGATCGTCCCCCTCAAAAGGGTCTTCCCCTGGAACCGGGGGGAACGGGGCTTTCCCCTTGCAGTTAGCAATCCAGGAAAAAACAGCTGCTCTCTGTTTCAAGACTAGAAAGAGCTTCAAAAAGGTTGGATAAATCGAGGGGCATCCGAACCCCCGGTATAAAAAGAATTGGAAAATGGAGCCCATACACTCCCAGACGAATATATCGAGGGCATATAGCACATTCGTAAAAAACCCAAAGACCTTTGCCCATCGAAAAAACTCATAGAGATCTGTCTCCAACAGGAGAATTCTGTTCTCTTCACCCCATTTTTGCCAGAGGGCAATAAGTTTCTCCTCTGAAGGGGAGAATGGAACCTCATCTTCTAGGGGAGAAGTCCTCCAGATGAGCAGCCACAAACTGCGAATGGCCTCATCTTTAGGAGGGGAAAAACCAACAGTACCTTGTGACAGTGTCCAGGACTCTCTGGCTATCTGCACGGTGCTACTGAGCTTTCTGAACATCTTCCTGGAGGCTTTTCAGAAGGTTCTCCTTGTGGTCAGCCTTGCTGTGAACTCTGTCCAAATTCGGATCTTCAGTTCTTCAGCTCCTGGCTAGAATCCACTTCAGTGGTCACTTGTGAAGCAACCATCAATGCCACACATTCAGGGTTTACCCAGTGCAGCAATGCTCCTCTGGTGGTCTCACCAAGTGATGATTGTCCTCCTCAGTCGAGGGGTCACCAATTGCGACTGTGGTCACAAGGGTTTTCAGGATGAAGAAGAGACGAGAATGTTGACTCCATGATCAGAAGGCTTGATTTACTATTTTATGATATATGTTACATTAAGACTATACTAAAAGGCAATAGAAAGGAAAAGGTTTCTTCAGAAGCTAGCTAAGCTAAGAATAGAAAAGAATGAATAACAAAGATCTGTGTCTCAGACAGAGCAAGAGACAGCTCTGCCATGAGTGGTCAGGAAATCCCCACATCCACAGGAGACCAATCACAGGTCTACCTGTTGCATTCCACAGCAGCAGATAACCATTGTTTACTTTTGGTTGCTGAAACTGCAGCTTCTCACAAGGAAAAATCCTAAGAAAGGATTTTTCATGAAAGATGTCTGCGACATCACAGTTCCTTCCCTTTAATTTTCTTTATCTGCATTTGGAAAGGTAAGAGTCCTTACATGATGGCATTTTCTGACTATCCTATTCAAGTAGTAAATCTGTCAATAGCTGACTGGTGGCCTGCAAGAAGATATGAGTATTAAGTAGTTAGTAAGTAATAAAAGCAACCTAAATAGTGCCTCTCATAATGAAAGAAACTATTTTACATGTATAAGAAAATTTGCAAAATACTTGTGATAGTAATAATATGGAAATACAAATGCAGTAATTAAAACAGCTTCATAAAATGTATCTATTACTGTAATCAGTAAATATACATGCAGAAACTGAATAGTCTTGTTACTGCTTATATATGTGTCATGGTTTAGCCCCAGCCACCAGGCACCACACAGCTGTCCAGTCCCTCCCCCAGCAGTAGGATGGGGTACAGAATTGAAAGAGTTAAAGTGAAAAAACTCATGGGTTGCGGTAAAGATGGTTCAACAAGGAAAGCAGAAGTCATGCTCACAAGTAAAGCAAAACAAGGAATTATTTCACTGCCTTCTGTGGGCCGGCAGGGGTTCAGCCATCTCTGGGAGAGCAGGGCCCCATCACATGTAATGCATGCTTTGTGATTCTCTCCCTACTCTCTACTGCTCTCCAGCACCATCAATCACCATAAAATCATAATGACAAGTTATTCTAATGGCAAGAAAGGATATGTGTACAATGTTGGGAAACCTTTCTTATGGATATCAAAATGTGAATTATTTTTAAAAAAATGACTGTGTGTGAAGAAATAACACAATCAAAATAAGAAGACAAAAGGTTATGAATTTCATTAGAAAGGGCCAGAAAAGGCAATAAACAAAGGTTCTTCCCTAGAAAACAAAACATATATATAGGCCCATTAATCATTAAGAAAAAAGTAAAACACTGGGTGATATACAGAAGATAGCTATGGTCCATTCTTTTTGTTTGTTTTTTCTTTTGTTTTGTCTTGGAGACTTTTTTATCCCATATCTATTTTTGTTTTTGTTTTTGTTTTGAGTCTGGGGGGCTTGCTGCCCCTGCCCCCAGATCTGAGCATATTGTGATGGGTGAGAACCAACCCAGGATTTCCTGGGTGAGAGCTGGGAGCGCAGGATGGTTGCTTCCTTCTGGTGCGGCGATTTCATCTCAGTGGCATGCACAGCAATCCCCTGACAAAAGGTATTCTTGCTGTGGGCTTTTGCCCTTTTTTATCTTCCCTTTGGCACTGTGACTGGAGCTTAGTGGCTTCCTTCTCTGCTCCTCTGCTGTTTCAGGAGCCCAAAACCAATGCATACCACACAGGCAGTCAGGAACTTGGAGCACCTGATTCCCTGGGGCCACCCCCTCTGCACAGCCTGACCCAGGAACTAACCATTGCCAATAAGCTACCCAGGGGAGTGGTGCCCTGCCCTTCTCTTTTCTATCACTGCTTTAGGGATTTTTAACCCAACATCTGAAAACTCAGTGGCTTCTGTCAGGGCTCCAGAGTGTCTGCTACGTTCACCATGATCGGCTGCCTCTGTGGGTTTGTGTGTTAGTTTGGCAAAGCCTGTTTTTTGGTAGTGGAGGGGGCCACAGGGGTAACTTCTGTGAGAAGCTGCTGGAAGCTTCCACCATGTCCAACAAAGCCAATCTCTGATGGCTCTAAAGATGGACATACTGCTGGGCCCAATCAGAGAAGTTGGTAGTGCCTCTGTGATGACATATTTAAGAAGAAAATCAAAACACCAGACACAGTTTTTCCAGGGGTGGTGAAGTGCTGCCCTGGTGGCAGCATGTGCCAATGCACCACTGTGGCCACAGACATCTTGAGGAGGCCTGTGGCAAGCCTTGACTGCCTGGCCATTCATAGCCAGCCGTGCTGTGGGCAAAATGCAGGGGCAGCAGTGGTTGCTTCCCCTTCCTGGCATGCCACATGAAGAGGTGTTAAATAGTGCCAGCGGCTGCCACTCCCTCCATGATGGCGGTGGGGCAGCCTGGCTAGCAGTGGAAGTGTGACGAGTGATTCCCTGATATGGAACTTAGACAAGATCAACTTCTCAGCACTGCAGGATCCTGCAAGAATCTTTGAATTAGTGGAACTTGTACCTACAAGCAGCAGTTTTTCTTCTAGTCACAGAAGAGGAAAAAGTAAGCACATGTGAGGGAAAACAACATGGCGGCACCAAGGTCAGTGGAAAAAAAGGAGGGGTGAAGGTGCTTCAGGTGTTGGAGCTGAGATTCTCTGCAGCCCTGGTTAGGACTATGGTGAAAAAAACTGTCCCTTGTAATCCATGAAGTCTATGGGGGATGCAGAGATCCACTTGCAGCCCATGGGAAAAGTGCTCACCCTGGAGCAGGTGTGTGCTAGAGAAAGCTGTGGTCTAGGGGGAGACCTTGTGGAGAGAGAGAGAGGGCCCCTGCTTCCAGAGATAGAGAGAAAGAGCCCTTGCTTCCAGACTAGAGCAGCCTGTTTTTCAAGGACTGCACCCTGTGGACAAGTGACCCACACCAAAACAGTTTTGGGAAGACTGTTTTCCTGTGGGAGGGACCCCATAGCATAGCAGAAAACAGGCTTCTCTCCCTGAGCAAACAGAAAAATATCTTGAGTGACAAACTGACCAAAACTCCTGTCTCCCTACACTGTTGGTGAGAAAGAGGGAGGGGCTTGGGAGGGAAGGATATCATATTTCCCATTCCCACGGAGGTTCCCACCTTTCTTGGCAGACACCTGTTGCTCAAACTAGACCAGTTTTGAACATCAAAAGTTTAAAAGGATATAGACATATAGACCTCTAATACTTCTCAGAGTAAATGTCTGAAGGGTGCTTAAACAAGTCAGTGTAATTTGGAAACCTTTTAAAATACATTTGTGGGCTAACAGACGATTAATGTGACAGATAAATGGCAAAAGTAAATACTGTATTCAATTTTTCAAAGTGAGCGCAAACAGGGAACAATAACTCAGGCAGAGTCACTGATAAAAGATATTGGAGCAAAACATTAAATAAACTATTGAAAATTTACAAAAAAAGATGTTGAAACATATGTAAGATTTTAAAGAGCAAATCAGGTCAAATTATTCATTATATATTATGCATTTTTTTTTGCTGATTAACTAAATTTATGATTCAAAGATATGTAGATATGCCATCTACTAAACTGCAAGTTTAGTAAGACATTTACCCATTCTCATACACCAGATCTAGACATACCTAGGCCAAACACTTTACAAATTTTGCCTACCAATGGCTATGTGATGTCTACAGCTGCTGCAATGCGGAGAGTGCCTAACTTAGTAAGCAACAGGGATACACAGTGAACTAATTGCAAAGTTCAGATTCCTTGTCCAGAAGGTAAGCATGTATAAAGCTGTCCCAGTGTAGTGCATACTTTTGGATTTGGAAAGTAGCAGTGAAGGAGGGATGCTGTCAGGGCATGATGGTGTATGGGCATATGATAGTGGAGCATCAAGTTGTAAGAGTGTTTCAGTTTTGAAAGCTGAATTCTTCAATGACCTACTCACCCATTTTGTTTGAAAATGCACGCCATAAGCAAATTAGGGAAGTAGAATCTATGTGTAATTGCAACAAAACAAGAGTTTGCTCTTACTCTTTCTCTAGAAGAGCTCTTCTTATCAGGTGGGCAGGTTCCTTTAATGTCCTGAACTCAACTATGTTCCACATTTTTGGAAAGAGTTTGAATGATGGACTGAAGGCTATTTTTCAGAATTTTATAGCTATTGTTATGCTAGGAGAGGTGATTTCAAGAACAGTTACACACATGACAGCTATTAAATGCATTGATTGCTAATCAGAAAGAATAAAAATTGCTTGAAAAGAATAATTAAAATGAAAAATATTACTATATATAATCAGAAGAGTCAAGTGTACAAAGACCCAGAAGGAAAGTCTATTTGTCCTTATACTGGTTAAAATACTATAAGTTAAAAAGCACATTTAATTTTGGAATCAATATTATCAACACTTCTTTCCCACTCATTTTTACAAACCAATGTTTGATAACATTTAGAAAAACATAAAGCACTTGGCAACAACAATAATGGACATTTGTCCATTTGTGAGTATGACTGAATTGAAAGAACTTCCATCAAAATTTTCAGTTTTTAGTAATTTATTTTTGCTGTTATAATGGAATTCTATCATTTTACCCAAAAAACTTTTTAATATTTAATGAAAATTGACATTTTCTAATATGTGTTAAAATATTTAATAGTAATTAGTGTCAAAATTTTTCATCAAATATAAATGTTGATGTGAAAGTTTTCTTCAGAGACAAAACTTTACTTTCTGCAAAGCTATTCTTGAAAAAGTTGGCTTCAGGAGCAGAAAAATATCCTTTGAGTTGCATGTTTACTTGCATGGTTGTGTGGGAATCCACAAAATCAGAGGGTTTTGGGAAAGCTGCAAAAGGCAGGCTTCAGAGACAGTAGAACTGTAATTAGAGCTAAGCAGCAGCCATGAGATAGGTCAGCAGAAAATTTATTTAAAAAGTAGAAAAGCAAGGACCAATAGAACAATGGTCTGTGTATTAATGCTTGTCTACAATAACTCTCTAAGCTACAGAAAAGTTTATCTATTAGGATATTAGGAAGTTTGAAGCTTAATAATGGAGCTCTGTGCATTGTGTTTTATGGCTTACAAGTGTATTCGAAATAAGCAAGCATTGTTTTAACCAAAGGTACGTGTGCTTATAGTGATTGGATAGAACTACTGTCAATATGCTTTTGCTTTGTGTGATTGGTCAAAAAATTTATAAAGTAAGTTGTAACATTAAGTACTTTGAAAACTGAAAATAGAGATACTTCTATTAATTTGATATAAGTTTGTAGACTCAAATATTGTTGCCCCACATAGTCTAAGTTACTTTGTTCTGAAACCAAAAATAGAAATATTGGTTACATTTATTAGATTATAGAAGAAATATAAAGGAATGCCTAAGTTGCATTTTGATTCTGGATTTTCATGTTAAGTTACTGTCAAATTTTAACTTTACTCTGTCTTTGACAGTGTCCCAGACTCCTTTCTACACAAGCAAATGGTCTTCCTGCTGTATGGTTTCTTTGTCATTAATGGAGTCATTAATGGACCCTAAGCTTCCTTACCCCATGCTACATTTGTTGAAGATGATTGGAGCATTCATTGTTATATACTGCTAGGAAGGCAACATGTAGTTCTTGACCATCAAGCATTTGGCAAGTGTATATTGAAAGAATATATTTTATACATGGGAAAGCATATCTTCCCATAATACCTCATTTATGAAGATCAATGCAATCTCCAAAATGTCACCAAAAAGCCAGGGGGAGGGAATAAAAAAGGAGCAAATTTCTTCTAGTTTGGATGTTACTTTGATTGACATTAGCCATACATAGCCAAAAGTAGCTTTGATCAGCAAAACCTATCTGGGAAAACAGATTTCACAGATCAGAAGCAATGGAAGAGAAACTAAAAGGATCAACAAATGTATCACAGGATGTCTATGGCAAAACTAGAAATTAAAGCCAGGTTTGTTACATCTTTGTCTAAATGAGAGTTCCTTTCTCTTTTATTGTGTTTGCAGGGATGCCCTGATGAAGGCAGGAATGATGCATCTGATTCCATGTTCTCAGAAGGCTAATTTATTACTTTATTATACTATATTATATTAAAGAATACAGAAAATATACTTACTCAATGCTAAAAAGATAATAATGAAAACTCATTACTCTTTCCAGAGTCCTGACACAGCTTGGCACTAATTGGCCAAAGAGTCAAAACAACTCACACCAGAATCCAATCAGGCAATCACCTGTGGGTAAACAATCTCCAAATAGATTCCACATGAGCAAAACACAGGAGAAGCAAATGAGATAAGAATTGTTTTCCTTTTCACTGAGACCTCTCAGCTTCCCAGGAGAAAATCCTGGGTGAAGGAATTTTTTCAGAGAATGTGAATGCTGGACTCTTTATTTTCATCTCCAGAAAATACTTTGTGATATGTTTTAGGAGTGGAGTCCAAGATGCAGTGCAAGTACTGTCATTTTAAAAACAGGTTTGCTGCTTGTCTTGCTTTGTTCTGATTTCTCCCACTCATCAGTAAAACAAAAATAATATACAAAAACTTCCAGAAAGGAGATTTCAAGGAAAAAATAACTAGTTAACAACTTTTACAAATAGGTGTTTTGTTTCTTTCAGTTTTTCTGCTTTGTAGTCAATGCTTCTTCCTCATCAAACAGGTTTCTTTTACCCATGCAGTCTGCTTTAGGTGTATTAAAATTAATCTTCTAAGGCATATTGTATAAGAACTTGACAGTGTTTAAAGTTTGCCTACAGTTTAGTTGATGTTGATGTCGATAAAGTCTATCTAAACCAGGCTTAGTATTTGGATGCATTATAAAGTCAGCTGTTAACAGCAGCTTGATAGAGTGCTTGCTGACAGTGTCTGTATAATCTGAGGACTCTGACCGCCGAGCCCTGAAGCAAACTGTTGCTTATTGAAGATGTGAATTACTTCAGCTGTTGCACCCTACTTCCAGACTCCACGGCTGTCTTTCAGAGCTGACAGGAGCTGATGTTTACTGGGTCCCCACTCTTCCCCAGGTCAAAGAAGCACCTCATTTCCCTGGCAGTTTGTGTAATCCTGAAAAATATGAAAAGTGCAGTTAAGTGTGTCACAGATTCCCCTCTGCTGCTCTTTTACCTTGGCTATGACCTATGGTCATGTTTCAGACAGTCAACCTGAGCAATTCAACCATTGCAGTGAGACTGAGAATAGCTGATATAGAAGGATCCTTGGCACAGATCAGTTTTGAACTTAAGGATAAAGACAGACATTTGTTAAATTATTTTTTCCCATGTATAAACCAAAATAGCACTGTGAGTTTATAAGTTGCAATAAAATGGAGATAAATATGTGTAAAGAAATCCAAAATTCTGCATTCTGTAAGATGTTATTGTTGGAAATTATATGACTTTCCTGATATCTTTCTTAATTAATTATTTTAATTAACTTTTCTAATTAAGTATTTAATCATAAGCAGTGTAATTTTCCACCCTGTCATATGCCACAGTAGCCAGAATTAAATGCTTGCCATAAGCTGCTACATTGGGAACACAGTTTGGGGAAATTACTGAAAGTTTAGGTTTTGCTAAAACAGCTGTAGTCAGTCTTGATAGGCTTTAATAAACAAAGCCTGGGAGAGATACATTGCTGAAACTGGACCACAAGGGCATTTTGCAGAACCTGGAGATAAAGAAGAAACTAAGAAAGACAATTCAACAATTGTCCTGACAACCTCTCTAGATGGAAAAAATGTAAAATAAAGACTGAAAATGTGGACTCATTAGAGTGAGATGATGAAATCAATAACCAATAGAAAGTAGAATATAATTGATGGAGAGAACTATGTAATTTAGAGCAAATGAACGTAATTTTTTTTTGCTAAAATATATTAATAATGAAAAGTTTTGTAAAAGTGGCTGTGTGTTTGGGAGAGGGATCCCATGCACACCCAGCACTGTTATAGAGACATGCCAACTTTCTAATATTAAAGATAGTGTTAGAAAATCCTGGCGTTATTTCAGCAACACTATTATTACTTTTTAAAAACTAATCAGAGTAAATATGACACTTTATATTAAACAGCTTACCTGAGATCTGAAACTTATTATAATGAATTTAATTTAATATAAATTACTAAAAGTATTCGAGTGGTAACATTTGTTACTTTTTTGTTTTCTGATATTTTTCAAAATTTAATATCAAATAAAGTATAAGATTTAGATTAAATAAGTTCTTTAGTTATCTTGTCCTTACTAACAGTGAAGGGAAAAATAAATAAAAAACTACAAATAGCAGGAGTAAAGGAATATTCTAGAAGTTTAAATAATAATCCTTGCTTGTTTGCTAGTTTTAGTTGAGACTAGAAGTGGTCATTTATTTTACTTTGATTCAAAACTGGGGTCTTCAAAATAAGGTCCACAGATCTTTGGTAATGTCCAGGTTATTTCTAGTAGGCTTCAATAAAAAATTGAGAAAATGGTAAATAGGGTTAGATTTGTCTTTCAGGAGCCTGTACTCATTGGAAATTTGGAATCATGTGACTGATTGACTAAGGACAGAGACTAACTCTCTAAACTGGTGCTGGAGCATTATAGCATTTCTCTCAAAGGGACAGAGGTATGAGAGAGTTGTTGGAGGTATTTATAAGACCTGAGGGGAGACCAATAACTGATGTTTGATGACTTTTCATATTGGAATTATGATATTGTTACAGAATTTGAAGATAGTACTGCAATATATATTGACAAGGTAAGAGTGGTCCTGATTTTATTCTGATTTACATTACCTCTCTAATTCCACAAAGTACCATATTTCCTCTGGTTTACATGGCTGTTGGTAAGGCAGCAATTCAGTTCACTCATTGACATAAATACTGATGATACATTAAGGGTTTTTTTTGTTTGAATGTATATCCTATGCTACTTTGGCTGGTGACTTTAAGTTCTTTGGCAGAAAGAACATGTTTATAGAATCCAATTTGTTTATAGATAATGCCAGTGATAATGCCAATGTTCTTATACATCTTCTTAATCTATTTTGCCATAAATGAAGAAATTATATTTTGCTTACACACCATATATTAAAAACAGATTGTTTCTTTGTTCTTGCTGCAGCATGTTATCACTTCCATTGCCAATTTCCACTTCCTTCAAATTACTAGCCACAATTTTATGCATCTTTCTTTGTAAAAGAATTTCTTAAACCAACAGTTTTTGCTACTTTCTTCTGAACTCAATATTTTTTTAAAGTGTATTGTCCAAACTTGGAATCCAAGCTGGATTCCTGCTGATATCACATTCCTTCTGCACAAATAATTTTCCATCTATCTTTTAAGATGTCTATAACTATGATGTTTTGTGCAATATTGTAGTATGTTTTACTCCTGCTTAGCTTCCGATTATGCACATTAACACATAATCCTTTTCTGCAGAAATTATACCTAATGTCTTATTTTCTGTTCTGTATTTGGGTGAACATTGTAAATAATTGCAATATTGTAAATAATGCAATATTTTATTTTTTCATCTTTTTTTTTTTTTGCAACTGCCATGCCAAACTGACAGAAAAACTTTAAATTGTCTAAAAGTAGGCTGTTTTTCCTAAAAATATGAACAAATATAGTATTGAAGTTCAGCTTTGTCTCAGCAATTGACCACAGTTACATGTGTTATGTTTCTCACTATAATTAAAATGTACAGATTATGTAATTATCTACAACCAATACAAATAATTCCTGTGAAATAGAGCAGCATCTGTTCTCTTTGAAAACCTATTTTTCATTTTGATAAGAATACCAAGGAAAATAAATAGAACTAAGTCTTTTTCTTCATGAATTTAAGAAAAAGATGCTCCTAAAAGTAGTTAAGGTAATTCTCCAGATTACCTGTTCCTGGAGGTCTCCTAGCAAGAACAAATTCTCCCAGTAATTAGAGAAAATTCAAATTCTTCCAAATGTCAGCTCTGGAGTTGATCCTCACTTTCTGGGGGAGAGCTGCCAGTCAGAACTTGCCATGAAATAAAACCCCTTAGGTCTTTCCTCCCTACTTTTCTGTAGCTTCCATAAAGTTTTCAAAGGAAAGCCTTTCTTATCCCTTCTCCTTTCCTTTACTGTAATCAGCTATTTTCAGTCCTTTGCTCTGTTTTCCTACAGCTTTGGAACTAGACAGACTAAAGCAGGGTCATTTGATCCTTTTCCCAGTTGGAGGAAAAGAAGGGATAAAGTTAGCACATCTCTTGAGGGAGCAGATGTGACTGGTCATGGATGGTCAGTCAAAAAAGAAGTCAAAAAAGTTCATAAACTTGCAATATATAAATTGATATGCAGCAAATACTTGCCTGTTTTGAGAGTTGGATGATGAAATAACTACCTGAGCTGAGGAATAGATAACCAGAATGTCTGAGTATGCACAGCCTTTCAGTTAGGTAGACTATTGAGCTGCTAGAGCTTCAGAAAGATACCTTTAAGAGTTGAAACACTTCAGATATTTTAAATATATGAAAAATTGGCTGCTTAACTGATCTAAATGAAAATTTCAATGAAGATGGGTCATTTAAAGGTCAATGAAAAATTGGTTTATCTATCTTAACTAGAAACTATTTCTAGTTTATTCTGAAGGATTACTTAAAATTTGGGAATAGTACTAGTGAGATTTTCTACATGTATATTTCAGGGAAAGCATACTGGAAAAATCTGTAATATGATTTTTTTTCTCATGGTTTTAGTTTTAGAGGTAGTTGAATTTTTATTGTTTGTATATTTTAATGGCATTATCTACAATATAGTATTTCCATTGAAAGTGTTAGTGAATAACTTGAAAATTTATTATTAAGAACCCTAGTGAGTAACACCTTAATATGTGATTAACCTCACCTGAAGAAATGGATAGACTTAACAGCTTAATAAACAATGAGTAAGAGCAGCACAGATGGACTGCATATTTTGAATAATTTTATAGGAAAACAATAGAGGATAAAGTTTTGTTCTACAAGTATTTCTCCCATGAGTTAATATTATTCACTGGCATAATTTCACAAAATTTTCTAGTTAATTGCTATAATAATTACTGGTGAAGAAACTGTTTAAACTAAAACATTTAAGTCAAAATAGCAGCAGCTATAAAAGGAAGCACAATGTGGAAATACTAATGGAGTGATGAGCAATTACCACATGCCAGGCTTCTGGGTACAAAGAGCAAGCCAAACATGGAGTTAGGTAGGAATGTCACTTAATAATGTCTTGTTAACACGGAAGTCAGTAAGACACTTTCCTGTTTTTAGAGCAGAGAGTTAAGTCACCTAAACCAAACATTTTCTTCTATTCTGTCAGTTACTATCGCCTCTCCCTTTTCCTTGTTTCACTCTAGGACCCAAACTCGCAGTAAGTAAAAGTGGATCACAAAATTTGATCTTATTGAATCCATCTCCTGCAATTATTTCAGACACATTATTACTTTTTTCTTAAGGTGTTATTATTTTAAAATAGTGTTCAAGTGTTTGAAATTTACTGCTTTTTAAAGCCACTAGATGTGTTAGAGGATTTTAAATCTTCCTTTTAAGGAGGATGTAGACAATAGTGAGTTATGCTTCTTATTATGAATTCCTTTGTCTTATTTAATACTCCTTTTGGGAACTGAAAAGTGCAAGCATCACCATTTCCCAAATAAAAGTGATTGTATTTCACCTGAACTTAAGTCATGACTCACAACCTCTAGCATTTTTGTTATCCTATATTCCTACCTACTCTTTGATAATGATATATATTATTATTATGTAAAGGAATGGTGTGCCTAAAACATAAGCTAGTGAGTGGAAGTGGAATCCCTCAATCTGCTTCTTGAGGTGTCAGATACAACAAACCACACCTGAAATGTTTCTATACCAGTGGATGCAATATAAGCTATAAACAAGATAAACTCAAAGCTTTCCTCTAGTCCAGAGATTTGACATCAATGCAAAACCTGGTGGGATGAGTCCTGTGACTGGAGTGCCATGTTGGATGAATACAAGCTCTTCATGAGGGATAGACAGGGTAGGTGAGATGGGGTGTGTATGTTGCATGTAATGGAGGGACTGAAATTTTGGAATATTATGGCGCTTACAGTTGACAGTGGCACAGTTGAGAGCCTCTGGATAAGAATCAAGGGACAAACAAACAATGCAGTGTCATCCTGCTAGTCTACCATAGACCACCTAGTCAGGAAAATGATGCTGATGAATTTTGCTTTGAGGAACGAGGGGACAATTCCAAGTTAACTGCTCTTGTCCTTATGGGTGACTTTAACTTGCCATATGTTAACTGAGAATACTACACAAAGCTTCACAAACAGGTCCAGAAGATTCCTAAAACATTTGGATGATAACTTCACATTACAGGTACTAAGGGAGTCTACTAGGAAAGATGTTTTCCTTGATTTGCTGCCAGTTGCCAAAGAAGGGCTTGTGAGTGAAGTGGAGATTGGTAGCTGTCTCGGCCACAGCAATGATGAAACAATCAAGTTTAAAATCTGTTGTCCAGAGGAAAAGTGCCAGCAACACTTCAACTCTGGACATGAGGAAAGCAGACTTCCAGCTGCTCAGGGTGAGCAGGAAAATGCTTTTGACAGTTCTGGGATCCATAAATGCTGGTCATTTTTCAAGCACCACCTCCTCAGGGCACAGGAACAGGTTATTTCAAAATGTTGGAAATAAAGCAGATGAAGGAGAAGACTGGCTTTGCTAATCAGGGATTGTTTTTTTGAGCTAATGCAAAGAAGGAAGGTGTATGCCCAGTGGAAGCAAGGTGTTGTGACGTGGATGGCACGCAGAGATGCTTGTTCACCACCATTGGGAGAAAAGGCATGGGGCTGAAGCTCAACCAGAGTTGAAGCTGGCCAGAAATGTGGGGCACGATAAAAAGAGTTTTTTCAAATGCATTAATGGCAAAAGGCAGTGTAGAAAATATCAGCCTATAACAGGATGAGGATGGTCACCTCACAAACAGGGTCATGGACAAGCAGAGGTGTTTAATGCTTTTTTTGCCTCTGTCTTCAACATCAGTGATAGACTAATGGGCCCTCAGTGCCCTGACCTGGAGGACCATGGCTATGTGAATTAGAAACTTCCAGCTGACCCTGAAGTTGTGTGTGATCTACTGCTCCAGCTGGATCCCTATAGATCTATGAGGCCTGATGGGATTCATCTGAGAGTTCTTCAAGAGCTAGCTGGTGTCATTGCAAAACCTCTCTCAATGATTTTGACTTCTAAATCTGGAGAGGCCCCAGTTGACTGGAAGCTGGTAACCTTGTCCCAGGCAAGACCTTGTAAACTACAGGCTTTTCAGTCTCACTTCACTGACTGGTAAAATTATGGAGAAGATTGTCCTGGGAGGTGCTGAAAAACACCTGAAAGATAATGTGTGAATTATTCACAGCCAGCCTGGCTTCCTGAGAGGGAAGTCCTGCTTGTCAAGCCTGACTTACTTTTATGACAAGGTAACCCACTAACTGATCAAGGGAAGGCGGTTGATATAATCTTTTTGCATTTCAGTAAATCTTTCCATACTGTCTCTCACAGTGTCCTCCAGGACAAAATATCCAGTCTACAGCTGGTTAAACACATCATAGGATGGGGGAACAACTGGCTCACGGGTTGGATACAAAGGATCAATGGGGTGACATCAGACTGGTGTCCTGTCACTAGTGGGATTCCGCAGGGCTCCATCCTTGGCCCTGTGTCCTTCAGTATCTTCATTAATAACTTGGATGCAGGACTTGAAGGGATACTAAGTTTGCAGATGATACTAAATTGGTAAGAAAGATTGACTCCCTTGAAGGCAGGGAGACTCTGCAGAGAGACCTTGATGAAATAAAGGGCCAGGCAATCACCAGCAGTATGAATTTTAACAAAGAAAAGTGCTGGATTCTACGCCTGGGATGGGGCAACCTGGGATGTACAGACAAATCGGGCAATCAGATGCTGGAAAGAAGGGCTGTGGAAAATGACCTGGGGATACTGGTTGACAGGAAGTTGAATGTGAGTCAGGAGTGCTCTGGCAGCCAGGAGAGCCAGGCATGTTCTACGATGCATCAGGGCAGAGCATCACCAGCTGGGCAAGAGAGGGGATTGCCCCACTCTGCTCTGCACTGGGACAGCCTCACCTCAAGTCCTGTGTACAGCTTTGGTGACTGCAATATAAGAAAGATATAAATGTAGTAGAGACTGTCCAAAGGAAGGCAGTAAAGATGATGAAGAGCCTTGAGGGGAAGCCATATCTGGAGTGGCCAAGGTCACTTGCTGTGTTCAGCCTGAAAAAGAGGATACTGAGGAGAAACCTTGGTGTTTGCAACTTCCTCACAAGGGGAAATGCAAGGGCAGGCATTGAAGATCCTTGTGGGTCCCTTCCAACTCTGCTTATTGTCTGATTCTGTGGTTCTCTTATTTTATGTTCTGTGAATAAGAAATTTAATGCTTTTTAAATTTATATGTTTTAGCAAAATTTGTTTCCTCAGAAATATTTTGCTTTTATATAATGCATGATTTTAGGTAATTCTATACATTAATCCTTTTAAAGTTAAATTCAATTTTTCCCTCTAAACAAAGTATAGATCCACATGTAGCATGGCATAATGAGATTCAGTATTTTTTTTTAATGCTGATTGTTTGCCATGTAATAATTAATTTTGATAGACTTTTGGGATGAGTATGATGAGTCGTTTTATCTGAGAAATCTTTTATTTCTGCTGAGGAAAGTGAGTTATCATTCTTCCTATACATTTTTCTTCATTACTATTCTAGCAAAAACCTCTGAGTAAAAGTTGTGTCAACAGAACCACCCTATTATCTCAACAGTCCTCATTGCTTCTCAACATATTTGAGAAATGAATCCAGAAACTCCAAATTTAAGGCAAATCAACAGCCTTCTTCTTGTGTATAACTTTGTCAATATAAGAAGCTTTGTCTCAGATATAGCTTCATCTACAGCTGCTATTCACTCCTTCTTTCCCTTTAGTCCAGTCCCTTCTCAGCATTTGCATTTTTTACATTCTCACTTTTATAGAAAGGAACAAGATATGTGACATTCTCATGGTCCATCACATGATTCCAGAGAGGGACTGAATACTTTAGGAGAAAGAAAAAACAGCAACCTGATGATAGTCATTTGTCTGTATGCTCTGGAAAACTGTTGCACTGCTCCAGATGACAGTGGCTGTTGTCTTTACGTTTTGCCTAATTAAACATTTAGCACCTAACCAGGAAGTTAAAACTGTTTTAAAGAAATTAAGTTCTCAGAAGAGAAAACTAATTACCAAGCTATTGGCAAGACTTCCATCTTCCCTGAGTCCAGTTTCAAATCCTGAAACAAAATATTCCTTTTATCAAATGAAAATAATATTTTTTCAAATACAATGTTAAAGCCACTCATGGAATATACTGGAGAATCCCTCTAAGTAAACTCAGAGGAACCCTTCTTTAGTCTCCTGTTGTTTGGCATATTTAATTTTCACTGGGAAAGACTATCATCTTTAGGTATCTCATTCTTGCCCTTCATTGTGGCAAAATTTAAAGCATTTAAATCCTTTCATTTCTTGGTCAGACCTAAAGAAATCTTAATGGAACTGGGACTTCTTTAGATGACCTTATTGAGAATCAGATTTCCCTTGGTTGCTTGAGAAATGCAGGCAGATAAACCTATCTATTTTTAGCAACAATTTCTCTGTCACTCTCCCATATACTAAAATAGATTTTCCAGTGACTAGAAGGATTATAGCCATCTTCCCCCCAAATCACTGAATTCAACATGTACTCCATGATTCACTATGGCATGGAGAGCTGGCTTCTCACTCTCTCACCATCAGCGATGGGATAAAGCAATACATGTTTTCCCAAAAAGTCAATTGAGAACATTAATAAGAACAGTAGAACAAGCCTGGCAGAAATTAGTATTTCCAAAGACAAGCTGAAATACAAAGTCATATAGTTTATGCATCCTAGAAATCTGAAGATGGCGACAAAAGTGATTGTCTGTTCACTACAGAGTAGTGAATTTTTTAGGAGCTTCTCAAGAAATAAGCAGAAGCATTATAGGACTATAGAAAAATGAACATAAATACGTTGTTTAAGTAAGAGATTAGTGAGGACACAAAAAACTGTATTCAAATCTGAATTATAGGCATCCTTCTAATGACAGAAATAAGCTTCTAATGAAAGATAAATAATATTGAAATAAACAAAAATAAATATTGTTAGTCTAGTTGTCTCCAGCAATCCTTTCAGAGGGGAAAAAAAGGGGCCTGTGAAGTTGTGTGGATTAGATAAATGCCCACTGGTCTCAAGATCAGGGTCATCTTGGTGAGGCATAAAATAATAAATTTACTGAATAACATCTTATCTCTCACCCTGTCTTTCAAATGTCATAATATTTCTTGAAGACTGTATTGAATTTCCTGTGGTTTCTACATCTCAGTGGGAGTTACACTAATGTGCACACCAGACAATAAGTAAGACCTTATTTTGCAGACCTGCTTCTACAGACAATATTTTCATAGCAGAATTAAACTGAATACTCACAGAGTCTTTTGGAGATTAAGCCATAATTCAGTCAGTTATTTGACTAATAAGTAGCTTAACATTATGAAGGAAAATTAGAAGTTTGAAAACATCAAAACTTAAATAGGGCTCCTGTTAAATCATTCAATAGGAATCATGTTTACATAGCCACAGTGAAAGTGGGAGCTCTCTGATATAGAGAGGATACAGTATAATATAAAATTACTGCTATTCTGGAAATTCTTACTTTAAGCTTAATTTAAGATTTAAGCTGATGTATATTGCATTTATTTTAGTGGAAAGGGCTTTCCCCCCTCCTTTGTATCAATATTTTTTTGTATTTTTTGTGGACTTAATTAATAGTCTGGGGAGAGTTACGAGGTTATATCTAAAACAAATAGTCCTATTTATGTATAGTCCCTTTATCAGAAGGCTACTTAGGGCAAGTTTAGTTTAGGCTTAGTTTCATATTTATTCATCAAAATACATAGTGAGTCTTAAGTCAGTAAGTGTTTAGAGTTGAACATTGCTTTCATCTTTTGACAAATGAGTGCCTAGGCATGAACTATAAACTCTGTGGTTAAGAAGGTTAGGAAATTATTGTGAAAGGCATATTCTCTTCTCCTTAACCCACCTTGGTTTAGCAATACATCAGAAAATGCCTTATTTTCAGGATGATTTTAGTGTATGGCATTGAAACTAGAATGAATAGAGTATGAAATATTTAATTCAAAATTTATTGTCTCAATGAGGTATTGAATGCTTATTATTTCAAAGAAATGTTATTGTCAGTGTAATTATCTGGGTGGCACAATGTTTAAATGTGTGTATTTTATCCTTGCCTATTAATTTGGACTTCTCAGAAGAGAAGAGATGTGTTTATGCCTCCTAGAAGAAATGTCTGGGGCTATTTTTTCAGTCGAAACCTTTTACATTGCCCTCTAAGAAGTTGCCTGAAAGTTGGCACAGAGAAAACACTACTAGGTGTAACTGTTTTCTTGCTTAACTTAATGGCTTACCTCTCCTTTGTGTCAGGAACTTTGGAGTAAACTCTTATAACAAGGAAATCTGGTCACTGGAAATATATTTTATATTTTCTGTTCCCGTAATTAAATTCCTCTTGTGTTCCAGCAGTCACACATGCTGTACTGTGCAAGATATTGAATCAATCACATTTAGCATAATCACTGATCATGTTTTGTGCAAGGGACATTCTGGCTGGGTGTTATATGTACTTTTTATTCGGCCAAAAGTCTATAGTCTGGCAAATTGTTTTCACTGCTGTTTGGCAGCTTAAAATTATGGACATAAGAATGTGAACATTTGTTAGAGAAAAGGTTTATCCAACCCAGCATCATGTCTCCAATGACAGCTATCAGCCTAGGAAAGAGTAAGAACTTTACATTTGTGTGGTGGTACTCTGTATTGTTGTCCTGGCCTCCAAACATTCTGTGACTGGGGATTTCTGAAGTTTGCTCTTTTGGTCATGTAAACCTCTAGATTCCACAAGTTGTTTTGTCAAAAAACTTCTAAAGATCTGTACACTGTGTAAAGAAACACTTTCTTTTTGAATTTGGTGCTTCCTGGCTTTTATGATGTTCCTGGACTGCTGGAGGAGAGCATAGTTGCTTTGGGAATAAATTAGAAATACTAGATAAAAACAGAAATCTAGAGAAAGATGGTTTGTATTTCATCAAGCTTTCTGCCCAAATCTAATAAACTATGTCTTCTATCTTTATAGGGTTTTATGTGTGCATCATCATATGAAGGATTACTTATGATAAATACCACATCAATCTTGTATTTGGAAAAAAAAGGAAAAACATTAAATACCAAAAAAGAAAGTAGGAAAGAAAAACATTAAATAGCATGAAACTGCTATGATGTAAACATGATTCTTTGCTGACCTACATCAATAGATCTTTCAATGCACATTTTTTGGTCTATTTCCCTGGACACATGGATATTTTAAAATCTAAGCAGTCTGAAAAAATGTCACACTAAGTATTTTATGAATGTACTTATTTAAGCATATGCTGTAGCCATTCTTAATCCCCTGCACAGGACTCTTCAGAATCAGGGCCTTCCACATCTGTCAAAAACTTAATTAAACAAAACCTTACATTCCCACTGATTTCAGAGCTGATGACTATTGTACTTGTGGGAGGATTTTGGAAAAGGCCCTTCAGGTTTGGGAGATTCAATGCAAAACAAACAGTCACCAATATAACTAAATCAGTCTTGGTATGTTTTTGTTGCAGAAAAGAAATTACATTTTTTTTCAGAACCTTCCATTTTCTGTTGTTAAATGTAAACAATTAACTCAAGTTACAAACATTCACTTTTGGTTCTGGCACATCTTCAATCCCCCTTTTTCCCTCCTACTCTCTGTCTCTCTTTTGTGCTCTGTGGCATAGTTTACACCTTCCCATTTAAAAACTTTACAGAGCACTGACTTAATATTACAATACTTGCAAAAACCCCTTGAAAGGTGAAAACAATTCACATGGTTGTTTTCAATCATGTGAAAACAATGATTGAAAACACCCCCATTAAATAATGACTGCCCTTTTTCTTATAGTTTTTACAGAATACAATAGCAACTGAAAAGTATGCTACTTCAGCAGTAAAGAAACAGATACATTTACTAATCCAAAAATATTCAAGACACTTGTTATTTCTACACAAAGTACTCTCTGAAGATGTTCTACTGACATACCTGTTTGGTTCCTGTCTACTTGAAATTAATTTAAGTCACTCTATAAGATTGTAGTGGTTTGGTTTTTCACTGCTTTGAGATTTCCTGGCCAATGCACCAATTAATGTGGTGAGTTCAGTGCTGGCTAAATGCCAGTGCACCCACTGGAATATACTTACTCAGTCCCTGCTGTGAGATAGGATTAGGAGGAGGCAAAGCAGGCACAAAACTTTAAAGAGGTATAAAGAAAAGTTTATTAACAGTAACTATTAAAGAATAGTAAGAATCAGACAAAACCTTTAGAATACTTCTCCTCCCCCTACAACCTTTTCTTTTCCACTAACAACATACAGAAACAATTAAGTCAGTTTATAACCTCTAGAATAGTCTTTCTCCAGTTCACTTAGGGAGAGGAGTTTCCTTTGCCATGCCATGGAGACTTCTCCACATGAACTAGTTCTCCTGTGGCTTTTAATGTCCACAAATAGTAGCCACCCAGGAATCTGCAATTGTGAAGCTTTCATAGCTTTCCCACAGCTGTGTTTATGGGCCATGTCAACTTCTGGGGTACTATTTTAAGGATGAGCTGTTCAAGAGCAAACTTTCTCTTTATCTGTCACTGAGATCATCTTCATCCCTGGGAACAGAGGTCTTCTTCTTCTTCTTTCCCTGGGGGCAAAGGGTCTTCATCACTCTTTTCTATTCCTTGTTATTTTAGAGATGAAACTGATCCCTACCTCACTACATCTTCCTTTCAGATAGTTGTAGAGAGCCTCCTTTTCTCCAGACTACACAATCCCAGCTTCTTCAGCTGCTCCTCATGAGTCTTGTACTTCAGATGCTTCTTCAGCTCTGTTACTCTTCTCTGGATACACTCCAGCACCTTGATGCTCTTCTTGTAGTGAGGGGCCCAGAACTAAACACAAGATTTGAGATGAAGTCTCAGTGCTGAGTACAGGGTTGATCACTCGTGGTCCTGTTGGCCGCACGATTTCTGATACAGGCCAGGATGCCATTGGCCTTCTTGGCCAACTGGGTGCACTCTGGCTTATATTCAGATGGCTGCCAACCAGCAGCACCCCAAGGTCCTTTTCTGCCAGGCAGCTTTCCAGGAGCTCTGTCCTCAAACTGTAGACTGTATGACATTGATGTGACCCAGGACCCAGCTCTTGATCTTGTTGAACCTCATACAATTGGCCTTGGTGCCAATTGTATCCAGCCTGTCCAGATCTTTCTACAGCCTGTCCAGATCCTTCGACAGAGCCTTACTTCCCCACTATTTATTAACTTTCCTTAAATCCTGTTACCCAATATATTTTTTGTTGGAAATCCTAGTATTGCCTTTAGGTCTAAGTATTGTCTGTTTAAGAGATCAGTTCATCTACTACCATGAAATCTAACTCCTGAGCAAATAACTGATTTTCTCTATTTGTGTATTCTTTTTCCTATTCATGTTATTTCTTCTATTTTATGTCATTAAATCTTTGAAGAACTTCTGTTTCTTTGTTTTTGTAGTCGAAAACCAAATGTGGTTTTGGTTTTAAAATCATCCTTAAACATAAATGCTCTACAATTTCTTTTCCTATAAAGTTTGTGATTATTTATATTTTTGGTAATGCTGATTCCTGATTTTAGAATAGAATTAAGTTCCTATATACTTCTCAATCACTTTTTGGTTTAACATATATTCACACAACAATCATTTGCTTTTACTTTATATATATATATATATATATATATATATATATATATATATATATATATAACATACCTGTTTCAAGATCTTAAGAAACTATTTTCATGGACTTTTCTGAGACTGCTTGCTAAGTTAATGGTTTTGGACATATTTTATGAAAGGTATTACTTTTTTAAAATTACAATCCAAGTGAAACTTTCTTCCTTCTAGATTGTTCTTTTCCTCATTACAAAAATACTGCATTCTCTTAATTTCAGTCATTAAAATAAGTGATTAAAAATAATTTTGAAGTCTTTTTAAATTGAACTTTTTTTTTCTTCACCCACCATTTTCCCCTTGCAGATTTAATTTTTATTAAAATATGTTCTGCAGCTATCATTCACATCTGTTCCAAATTTAAAATCTCTTTAAAATACTATTAACTAGCTTTGCAGCCTGTCTCTATTTCTCAGTTTTGGTCTTAATTTGAGTTAACATGTTGGTTAATAAGACATATTAGATAAAGCTCTGGTGCCATCAGAAATTTTTATTTTTCCTTCTTTGGAAAATACAAGTAATGAAAATACTGTCATACAAAAAAGTTCTTACAACTCTTTCATCATTGAGTTCTGATATTCTATCACATGCACTGATTTTTTTTTAGCTGAGTATATACATCTTCTGTAAAAGATCAGTACAAGACCTTAGATGCAGACTCACTTTCTAGCAGATGCTGAGCTTTTACCACTTTCCAGGAAGTAATCTACTGTTAATTTTTTTCTTTGTCTCTTGGTAATTGTGGATGTAATCCAAAGTATATTGGAAGTCAATACCTGTTCTCTGAGGCAATTGCAAGGAATGAAGCCAGGGGTCTAATAGGTCTTTCACATCTCTAATTACCTTGCTCCTGTGAATTCCAGTCCCATGCTGAGGTCTGCCAGGTAATCTCTAGATGGATTAAATAGCTGTAAGCTATTATTTTTCTTGAAAACAAGACCTTGAGAAATTTAAACTCACAGCAGTATATTATTATGATGAAAATGGGATTTTATCTTCACCAGAAGAAAAAACTGGCACTGAATTATTTACCCAGTTAGTCAGTGGTAGATTGTCATGACCCATACTGAGGTGCTCCTGCATAGACCATACATCTCAGAGTATGTATGGATGTGTCATTCACATTTGTAATTGTAATGTAACTGCAGCCCGGTTAAGGTGTGTGTACACTAATGCATGCAGCGTGGGTAACAAACAGGAGGAGCTGGAAGCCATGGTACAGCAAGAAAGCTATGATGTAGTCGCCATCATGGAAACGTGGTAGGATGGCTCGCAGGACTGAAGTGCTGCAATGCTAAATGCTCTTTAGAAGAGACAGGTGAGGGGGAAGAGGTGGAGGTATGTCTCTATATTAGGGAGGCTCTTGACGCCATGGAAATTGAGATTAATGATGATAAGGCTGATTGCCTGTGGGTTAGAGTCAGGGGGAAGGCCAACAAGGCTGACGTCCTGGTAGGAGTCTATCATAGACTGGCCAACCAGGCTGAGGAGGTGGATGACTTATCTTACAAGCAACTGGAGGATGTTTCAAGATTACCAGCCCTTGTTCTTGTAGGTGATTTTAATCTGCCAGATATCTCCTGGGAACTCAACACAGCAAAGAAGAGGCTATCTAGGTGGTTCTTAGACTGTATGAAGGACAACTTCTTGTCACAGCTGTTGAGTGAGTGAGTCTACAAGGGGAGGAACTACACTAGACCTGTTGTTTGCAAACAGAGGTTGGCTGGTGGGAGATGTGATGGTTGGAAGCTGTCTAGGGCACAGTGATCATGAAATTATAGAATTTTCAATCTTTGTTGAAACAAGGAGGGGCATCAATAAAGCTTCCACATCATATACTTCTGGAGGGCAGACTTTGACCTGTTTAAGAGATTTATTCTGAGAATTCCTTGGAAGCAGCCTTTAGAAAAAAAGGACTCCAGGAAGGATGGGTGTGCTTCAAAACAGAAATCTTGAAGGCACAGTAACGGGTGTGCCTTCTATGTGCCAAAAGATGAGGCAATGAGGAAAATGAGTGGCCTGGATAGGCAAGGAGCTTTTCAAGGACCAAAGAATAAGAGAGAGTGCATCACTTTTGGGAGGAGGGTCAGGTATCTCAGGAAATGCTTAAGGGAGTTGCTAGGTCATGTAGGAAAAAAAATTAGAGAAGCAAAAGCCCAGCTAGAGCTACATCTGGCCTCTTCCATGAAGGAAAATAAAAATTATTTTTTATAAATACATTAATGGCAAAAGGAAGGGCAAGGACCATCTCCATTCTCTGTAAGATGTGGGATAAATTTAGTAACTAAAGATGAGGAAAAGGCAGAGGTACTTAATACCTTCTTTACCTCAATTTTCAACAGAAAGACAGGTTCCTCTCAGGACAGCTGGCCTCCTGGGCTGGGAGGTGGTATCAGAGAGCAGAATAGTCACCCTGTTATGCAGGAGGAGGCAGTCAGAGCCTGCTGAACCACTTAGATGCTCACAAATCTATGGGACCAGATGGGATCCATCCCAGGGTGATGAGGGAGCTGGCAGATGAGCTTGCAGAGCCACTCTCCATCATTTACCAGCAGTCCTGGCTCACTGGGGAGGTCCCAGATGACTGGAAGCTGGCCAGTGTGTTGTCCATCTACAAGAAAGAGGATCTGGGAAACTACAGGCCTGTTAGCCTGACCTCAGTGCCTGGCAAGATTATGCAACAGATCACCCTGAGTGCCATCACAGAACCTTCAGGATAGCCAGGGAATCAGATCCAGCCAGCATGGGTTTAGGAGGGGTAGGTTGTTCTGACCAACCTGATCTCCTTTTACGACCAGGTGACCACCTGTGGATGCAGGTAAGGCTATGGATGTTGTCTATTTGAACATCAGCAAGGCCTTTGACACTGTCTCCCACAGCATATTCCTGGAAAAGCTGGCAGCCCATGGCTTGGACAGGAGCACTCTTTTCTGGGCTAAGAACTAGCTTGTTGGCCAGGCCCAGAGAATGGTGGTGAACAGTGCTGTGTCCAATTGGTGGCCAATCACCAGTGAGGGCCCCCAGGAGTTGGTACTGGGGCCGGTATCTTCACTGGTGATCTGGATGAGGGGATTGAGTCCACCATCAGTAAATATGTAGATGAGACGAAGCTGGGAGCATGTGCCAATCTGTTGGAGGGTAGGAGGCCTGTACAAAGGGACCTGAACAGGGTGGAGAGAGGGCCAACAACATGAGGCAGAGAATCACAGAATGAATGAGGTTGCAAAAGACCTTTGAGATCATCAAGTCCAACCTATGACTTAACCTAAAACCTCCACATAAACTAAACCATGGCACTTAGTGCCAAATCCACTATTTTTTTTAACATATCCAGGGACAGCTTAACTCTGTTTACTTAGCGACTGTACAAGGTTTTAGTGAAGATAAGTTAGGACATGCTGACAAATTTGTTCTACAGATAGTTCCTAACTTTGTCAAGAAGGTTTGCCTTTGAGAAACAAACTTGTGTTATATATTGCAGTCTGGGTTGCACAATTTATATGCCTCCTTGTGTAGGGAGATCTTGTTTTTGGGGAAAGTAGTCTTCTGTTGATGCTTGGTCAAGGTGGCACACCTTTGTTATGCATCAGCTAACCAAATGCCACTGATTGTAATCAGTAATTAAGTCTAGTTTAAGGACTTCTTGCTCAATGCCAAGTGAGTTGCTTCACAGAACATTTGAAACAACAAGCAAGAATAAAAACAAGATGGTGAATAAATACAAAGGGCATGTAGCTGAGACTTACCAAGACTCTTTTAACAGAATGTCTTCTGTTTTTCTTGAATGGCAGAAAATACTTCCTGGAATACTTCCCTATAGACAACTTCAAGATGTCTATAAATTGTTACTACCATCGAAAAGCAGCAAATGAAAATCTATATGAAGTATACAGTTGGTTTTTGTACCATTTGTACCATTATCTTTACCTGTATAAAAGGATCTATGTTGAATGTCTTGAGAACATCTTAAATGTTTAAGAACAATGTGAACCACTACGTGGGATGCTCCTTGAAATAAATTAAAAATTCCTTCTTAAATATTCCTGGAGAAGATTTTTGTGCATTCCTTCCAAAGCACCGCTTCTAAAACTAGAACATATTCAGTTCAAGCATCATTCTAACTGCTTTTTTAGACTGTTTTGTTGCAGTATCCAAGGAAATGCAAAGATAGATACAGTACTATTTTGCTATCTAATATCCTGCAATTTATTCAGTACAAACATAAACATTTGTTGTGGACTGATGTCCTAGTGACAGTTACTGACTGGTCTAAATAAGACATGTTGGCTAATGGTTCAGAATCAGGTTACTTTGCCCGTCCATTCCATTTTAGATTGGCTGTTTAACAGCAGGGAATTGTGGCTAAGCATCAACACCTTGCCTTCTACTAACCAATAAATCAATACTGTCCCACTACTATTTTTTTTCTTTTTTTTTCTTTCTTTTAACTTGTAATCTAAAATATATAGCTAAGCAGTTTGCTTTCACAGCCCAAACTCCAGTACAAAAAAGGCTTGCAAGATGTGGAATTCAGTTCAGCAGAAGCTGGCACTTACATACCAAGTTTTGTTCTTGTTCTCACAGATGGGAAATAGTACTCTGTAGAATGATAAGCACCCCCTCTCAGGAAAGTTGAGGGTACTTAGCCCTTTGCCTTTCAAAAATCCTTAAGGGATTCCATTAGCTAGAGTTAAGTTGCTGTATATATATCAGCATAACAAGCTGGAGTCAATCAGATTCCTCTCCAAAGCCACTGAGGTAATTTTTAATGTTAGCAGTGAATTTAACTGGATTTGAACTGATGCCCAAGAGAGCAATACACAGAAATATGCTAATTTGGAATATATTTTCCAGCTGTTCATTTTCATTTTATCCTTTGTTCATATGTCAAAAGTTTAGCCCTTCAACTCTGTATATTTTTGGAAATGGTCTATTATAACTGAATTGGTTGTTTATGGGTTTTTTTGCATTCATTTTTGCTCTGTCTCAGTGGTCCACATTGTGTCCTTCCCTTGATTTGAGTATTTGGCCCAGTGAGACTGAAAAAGTGACCATGCTTCAGTTTGCTTGTGGTTATCTTTACCTGTGCTCTGTAGAAAGGTAAAAATGTGTTTATTAAAGCTCTTAATTTCTGCTCATAGTTTTCCTCAACTTCCATATTCAGTTCTATATTTTGTAAAGCAGTGTAACTGGCAGGATTGGAAACACTAGCAGATAAGGCAAACATTCCTAAGGTTTTTGGTCACAATTTAGATACTAGTAAGGTAGCTTGTAACTAGAATGTTTGTCTAGAGTATCGTTAGATGTTAGTGGCTATTTTTAGACAATTCTAAAGATAGTAGGATAAAGGTCAGCTGGCATGTACATGAAAGCAGATCTGTGTGCTATCCTATTTTTTTTCCTCTTTCAGATCCCCTTAGAGGTTTTTTTATGAATTGAGATTTTTTTTTTGTTTTCTGGATTATGATGCATTATAGTCTGCAGGAGAACTGTTAAAGCTTAGATGTGTCCAAATCTGACTGTCGGTGATGGAGAGAGATGGAGAGACTGACTGGGTGATCATAATCTGATTTTTTTTGTGGGATACAAACACTTATGTACTATTTCAGGGAGACTAGTAATGTGTACTACAATTATTATGTTAAAATCACATACACAAAATTATGCATATAACAACAACCTCTCTTGCTTGCAAAGTTTAATGGGATTTTCTTTTTCCGGTAAACCTGTCTGAATTAATCTTGCAATCTAGGTCTAATTTTCAAAGTTCCATTTGCTTTTGCCAAGGCATCCTGTTATCAAATCTCTTATGTTAACCAGGTCCAAAGTCCATCATCTGTCTTGTGTCCCCCAACATTCCAACATCTGACATTATGTTTTGTGTAATCTTTCCTGTAAAGCTGGTATGTATTTTGCAAAATTTTTGTTCTACAGTGGCATTGTAATTCTGCTGCACTACCAACAATTAACAATCCTGTTGTTGAAAAACTGTGTTCTTAAACAGTGTCAGTACTGAGCTTGTGAATTTAGCTGACAGGTTACATCTTAGGGTATCCTTCTGCTATTTTTAAATTCCAGAAATTCTCCTAGCAGGTTTATACAAGATCAAGATTCTTAAAAATAGAGCACCCAACATAATCTTTAAAAAAAGACCAAAACTCTTTTCTATTCACCCTGTTTGTCACAAGAAACATGTGCAAGGGAGTTTTTCAAAACATTAATGGATTCAGGAATGAAAATTAAGTATGATGCCTTTTCAAATACATCAGTAATTCACAAATTCTCTGAAGACTTGGGATTGTTAGACCTGGTTTAATTAGTACAAAGAACAAAATATTGCAAAATTTTCTTGTAGACCTGTTTCTGTTTTGAGAATACAGAATCTTGAAGTGTTGAGTATCTTGATTACTGGGGTTCTTTCGAGAGAGTAAAAGAAAAATTCTGCTTGGGAGGTTCTGTATTCTGAAACATGGAAGATGCAACTGATAGTGAAAAGTCTGTGTTATCTAAAAAAACTTATGCATCCTTTTGCAGAATTTTTTCACATTTAGGTCTGTGTCCAGCATGAGCACACATGGCTCTATGAGATACAGTTGGGAATAAGTGTTGAAATCAAGCTGATGGCATTAAGCTGCAAGCACCTAACAGCAAACAGCAGCCACACTCCTTCTTTCCTTCCCAATTGAGGTCATTTGTGAATTCTGTTTTGTAGGACTGCTTTCAAGAGTTTCAGAGATCCACTGAATAAAGAATTTTTCCACTTTCATCTTGATGTTTTCACACTGCTCTACTAACCTGACTTGGTCCCAGACTTCAAGATTATGTCATTCCACCCAATAAATTTGCTGACATTAAAGACCATCTAACATCCAGAGCAGAAGGCAGTACTTGCTTTCCAGACAGTCTAGCTGGCCTGCCATTATTTCCCTCCCTGATTGTGTTGAGCTCTCTCTGTGTACTTCTGTAGTATGAAACAAAACAAAACAGTATTCTGTTTGTTTTAGAGTTTCATCTCTTTGAACTCTTCACTGTGACATTTCAGGTTCTTAGGTGCACTGGCTACTGAGTAGCTCCAGCCTGTCCCTCTAGCATGTCTCAGTGAGAGTGATAGGTTCTGTGTGGTACAGCTGCATCAAGAATTATATAATGTAATAAAAACCAGAGTTCCACTTTGTTTGTAATTACTATAAAATACACTTCTGGATGTCAACTTTGACGTTCAAGAGATTGTTGCTCTCATTCTGCCTCTTAGTTACGAGTAGCCTGTGTCAAGTAATCCAAAGCAGAAAACAGAAGGCATTGCCCTCATAGTTCAATCAAATCTCATATTCGCTCTAAAGCTAAGTTTAAGAAAAATAAAGAAGGATAAATTCAATCACTAGTAGATAGGCTACTCACATATTAGATATTTAGAGCAAAATTCTCCTGGCAGAAAACCCTGTGGTGTATATAAGAGACCTTGCATATTTTTCTTGTTCTGTAGATACTGCTGACAGGAGTTCTCAATCATTGTACTTCTGTGGAAGAATGAGCTGCATTTTAGCAACTTTCTTCCTGTTTTCAGGAGTTTCCACATCATCTATTAAAATGTTTGTTGTAGTATCAATCCAAAACAATTTATGTGGCAGCAGTAGGATCCTGTAGATTTCTAATAGATTAAGGATTTAAAAATGAAAGGTTTTTTTAAGTTTGTTAAAAAATTGTAACTGTCAGTTAGTTTCTTCCTCTTTTGTGGGTTTTTTGGTTTATGTTTTTGTTTGGTTTGGGGTTTTTTTGTGGTTTTTGTTTCCCCTGGCAGAGATGCTGTTTCATCGAAGTCTGTTTCCCAAATAAATCTCAATAACGAACCCCCAGCCCCCAAACTATCAATTTTGTGTTGCTGAAATGCTTCTTATGAAAAAAACATGGAAAAAAATCAATATTTCATTCTGTTATTAGAAGCTGAAATCTGAAATACAGCCTTTCAAATACATCTAAAAATATGTTTGAACTGGTCTGATTATATACATATAAATATTTTTGAAGCAGATTTTTTGGGAATGACTTGTAGTTCCTTTTGAAAGTAAAAGAAAACTATAGATTTTTCCATAGTTGTGGCATTCCTGTTAGCATGCATGTCCATTGAAATGCAGATGCTACAGATGGTCTAGTATGTGAAACTTTGAGAAACCAAGGGAACTCTCTTTTGATATAGGCTAAATATACTATAAATTCAAGACAGTTTCAAGAAAACACAAAGCTCTTCAGACAATACTTTAATAATTCATGGTTTGACTGAGGAATCAAGTAAATCTGGTATGTTTGGCAAAGTGTAGTATGTGAAAATTACTAAAACAGAAACATTGAAGTAAAATGCAAATGAAAAGTGTATGCGTAGATTTGGTTCAGAAATTACCACTGTAGTCCACTCAAAGCTCAGCCTGCTGAATTATGGACATCTATGCTGTTGTATGTCCTGCAATTGTAGAATCTGCAGGACATATTTCACAACATAATTCAGGGTTCCTATTATACTGTGATATGCTAATCAAAATGTTCTTCAGTGTGAGGAAACTGAGTCTGAAAAAAACTCAAGAACTGAATATTTAGCAGGTCTTAAACAATCAGGGAAAACAAAAAAAGCTGCTATTTTAATCAGGCTCAAAATCTACTTTGGTGTATATATCTTCAGTTGATATATATGGTCTTAGAGCAAATTCAGTAAGTTGAATGTGCATTTGACTCTTCTGAATTCTCTTTTGTGAATTTGTCATGAAGTGCTTGTGTACTGAAAAAGGAGACTCATGGAAAGATTCGATTTGAGTGAGGCAGAAGGAAAAGCTCTCTGGAGCACACTTGGCCACTACAACTTTCCAAATGTTATCCATTTCACAGTAAGGTTTTTTGCTTTATGTGCTCATCCTTGGAAATGTAAAACTTATCTCTTTCATCTGGAATAATTTACATTTGCTTAGGTTTTAGTTGTTGGATGCATTATTATTTCCATTTGCTCCATTTTTGCTAGTTTGTTCTTCCCTCTGAAAGCATATTAAAAATTAAGAAACTTTTTCTAAGCAATTGCTTTTTTATGTAGATCCAGATCTAATGCTCAAAGTTGCAGTGTCTGTATTTCAATGTACTTTTCTCTGGGATATCTATCAAGCTGATAGCACTAAATACAACTTAGTCAAAATTTGTCAGCTTTTTTCATGGCTGATAAGTCTGAATAACATCCTGATTTCTGCTATTTCTTATTAGTGTTAAGGGATGATGGATAGTCAGGACCAACAATCTATGACTGGCAGAGTTTTCTTCAACTTCTTTTTAATAGGGTTTTTCTCCCCTTATCTCATTTACCTTTCCCATCCTTCCCTTCCTCTCTTCTTCAACAAGTATATCTTCACCCCTTTAAATCTGCCTCTCCAGAGCCAACAGTCTATATGGCTGGCAGGAGGAGGAGCAAACAAGTATAATATTACTTGCAAAACAAAATTAACAATGTCCAAACTTATTGATTCTGTTGACAATGAATGATGGAATTACACTCTGGTAAAACTCTTTACCCACACAATTATTAATAAAGAAAAAAAAAAGAGAAAAATTAACAATTAATTTACCCAGTTCATACTTTTGAAGTTTCACTGTTTTGGTTTTTTTCACTAGAATTTGAAGTTCTTCTCTACCTTTAATCAAGACTTCAGCACTAGTGGCCATATGTAATACTTATATTTAACACTTCAGTTCACTGAATAATATAAATAATATTGCTATGAATATGAAGCTTCAGATTGTAGCAACAAGATAAATCTACTTGGAATTCCTTTCAATTCAGATCTAGTTGTTCCTAATCTGAAGTTTGCATTGGCACACATGTACACACTTTTCCTCAAAATTGCAGACTTGTTGGGCTAAGTCATGATGGAATCTTCTCTCAGACTTTGAGCCTCAAATGATGATTGATCTAGGTTGATAAACATCTTCAAAATTCCTTCTGAAGAGTATAAAATCTCATGAGAATCTTGAAGAATCCGTAACTTCACACCTAGTCATGTAAACATCTGTAACCATTCCAGATATCCATTTGAGCTGTGCTTTGTACTGCCTTGGCTCCACCCTGTACTTCCCAGACTCCAAAAGAAGCATGAAAATTCTGAAAAAGACGCTGTTTCCATAGCATTTGAAGCTCAAGAAGAAAAATATGTGCAAGGTATTTTCTGAAAAATGCAGACATTTAGTAAAATTACAGTAGTCACCTAAATAACTCCATCTGTATTTTCTTTTATTATGACAAGAGTACATAGAAGCCACATCTAATAGATGTTCCATTAATGAATTGTTCTAAGTGCAAAAATAGAGTCCATGACTCTAACGGTTTGGTCCAAGCTATATGTAATATGGGAAAAAAAGTATGCAGTGCAGAAAGAGGAATTTAAAAAACTATATACTATTTTTATATAATTATTTATAAGGTATTTTTATTATTGCTTATAGAGTGCCATTTGACCACCTTATCTCTATCACACTCTCAAGTGTCCTTTCCTTGGTTTGGCCTTGAGACACAATTTGAAGTAAAGGAAAAAGTATCTTGCAGATCATTTTTATAGTAAAAGCAGGGCAGCCCCAAAAATGGGGGGAGATGATGAGGAGAACTCCATCTTATCAGAAGGCTAATTAGTTACTTTATTACACTATATTATTTTATGTTATATTACACTATATTACATTACATCTAAACTGAATCTGCACAAGCACCCAACTCAACTCAACTGCCCAGAATCTTGTGACTGTCTGCTGACTGACAGTCTGCACATGTGCTTGGCCCTGGTGGGCCAAGGAAACAAAACATCATCACTTTGGGTAAACAATTCTCCACATTGCATTCTACTTTGGCACAACACAGGTGCAGCAAATGAGATAATTGTTTTGATCATTCTTTTCTCTGCTTTTCTCAGGTTCAGAGAATGTGATTCCCACAATTTTAAGGAATATGCTGAGCTTCAAAATTGTACAGATAGGCAAATAAACTACGTGCTTCATTACAGAGGTACACGTACATGTATGAGAGCGTGGTCCCCTTGCTGGCATCCAGCTAAGGATACCAGCTGGTTACCTTGCTGGTAACCAGCTAAGCAGATAGATGTTAGTTAAGTGTGTATTAGCTAACAATGATACTTTCCATCAAAAATACATGCATGCATCAATATACTGCTGTTAGCATTGAAGAACACGAATTTTGGCATTAAATGTCTAGAAAAATTTAAGGGATGGTTTTTTTTGTGTTTTTGTGTGCAGTGTTATGAGAAAATCCTGAACTGCTCTTTCACAGATTAGGGATTTCCATATGACATCTCAATCACTAGCTGGTTTTGTTTTTCCTTCTTCACTACTGCACTTTCCTTCATTTTTGTGAAGGAGTCATTTGTTTCCAGACAGACTTTGTCATGGCACCCTTCACAGGTAGTATTTTAATGCCCCATATCTATTCCTTTCTTAGCACAATGATTCATTAAAGTAAGGGAGTTGTAATATCCCCCACGTAGAAATAGCAGCTAAGTCAGAAAGTTATTCTACACAGAATTATTTAATAATTCTGAATGTCTAAATGAAATGTGAAGAACCTTAGTTCTTACAACTGTTGTGGTATACTTCCTTGTATATTCAAGAATAAGTTCAGTTGCAAATATGACAGCATATCACTTAACATAATTGTGCAAGCGTCAAGGAGAAGTTGGATAATTAATGACTACTTGTAAAATGTTTTATTTGCATTTTAATTCAGTGAAAATATAAATAGGGAATGTAGTGCTCCAGAACTTATTATTGCTTTAACCATGCAATCATGGTTATTATTGCTTTAACCATGAACCCATGCTTTCTTTTCCTTTCTTTATTTATTAAACAGGCTTTCAGCTTCTGCAAATAATTCCAGTTTTCTTTTCTACATAACCAATATTTATTTGTGTTTACCACTAAACCATGTATCCAAGTGCCACATTCACACACCATTTGAACACTTCCACGAACAATTATTTCATCATTTTTCTGTGCAGATTATTCCTTGTGCCTTGTATCCTTTCAGAGAGGACATTTTTCCTAATATCCATTCTAAACCTCTCGTGGTGTAACTAGAGGCCATTTCCTCTCATCCTGTCATTTGCTTCCTGGGAGAAAGCACCAATTCCTACCTGGATACAGCCTCCATTCAGGCAGAAATAAGGTCCTCCCTGAGCCTTCTTTTCTCCAAGTCCTTGACTTTAAAATGCTTAGGGTCCAACACTCATGCAGGGCTGTCACTTGAACAGGCTATGTAAGTCTCACTTGAGTAAGGAAATGCCATGTCCAATGTGCAATGCTAGAGATGAATTTAAAGTTTTGCTTTCACATTTTTATAGTCACTGGATAACAACAGAATTGTGAGGTTTCAGGCCTGGAGTTCAAATCCAAAGATTGATTCACTTTAGTGATTCAAGCTTTTTTTTTTTCCCCCAATAAAGATTTCACCTATCCCAGGTGAAATTGTGAATTGTTTATTCACATTTTTTCCTTGTCTCTGCCTCACTTCTATTTCTGATTTCTGTCCAACGGTTTTTCAATCTACACAGTCTCAATCTCCATTGTTTTTCCAGTGAAGTCTCTGTCATCTACCTTGTCAAGTCCTAGTTCCATCTCCCTGTTAGCGGTCCCTGTGTTTTACATATAACCTCGGAAAAATGCATAATCATAGTTTTCTTCCAGTCTTTGATTTTCCCTTTCATCTCCAGTGATTCACAGAGTGCTATGTCCCCTTTTCTTGAATTTTGTCAATAATTGCTTTCTATCCCTCTCCACTCCTGTTTTTCTCTATTCCAGACAAATGCATCTTTTGTGCAAACAATGCCTGCAAAAACTGCTTCTGGCTCCTGGTTACTTGAACTACAACAAGAAGAACAAGGTTGTGTTTCAGCAACACTGAGCTCCACAAAGCCAGAAATAAAAATGCTCCAGAAATACAACTGCAAGAACAGATTGTGGGAACATCAGTTTACAATGTTTTATGGATGAATTTAATTTGAAAAATGTAATAATATTGCTTGTTTTTCTAGGCTTAACTTTCTGCTCCCCACATTTTAGAACTGTTGTTTTCTTACTCCATTGCTTGTCCGGAGTTCTGGCTGCATAAAATCCAGCCCTATGAGACAGATTTAGCACAAGAAGATAGAGCTTAGGCATGTGAGACTCACCTTTCTGAGAAACCACTCAGCTGAGGCATACCTCATGCAAACCTAACCTTTCAGAATAATTCTTAGTCCTCTCATAAGTCTAAGAAAATATAAAAGGCAATTATTCAAAAATTTAGAGCCTTCAGAAATGTGTACAAGTTTGCTAGTTTTCAAAAGAAGTAAGTTATATTCTTGGTCCACAAGCCATTATTTTATAGCATGTCATGCCCCTCCCTCCAATGAATGAGGACTTGTAAAAAACCAAAATATTACTAGACTTTTCATGCACGTACATAACCTTATGTTTGTCATTGACCTCATTCCTGGAAACAGCTCAGCTGTTGTTCCTTAAATTTTCAAAAAAAGGTCATCCTAAGGCTAAAGCTCAGTATGGAAAATTTCAGTTTAAAAGATTTAGTTTTACAACTGAAAGCTCAGTCTTACAATATGGAATACCAGACAATTCTTCTTTTATGTATGTGTTTTCCCACATGCAGATGGAACCTCTCTAAAGTGCTCAGTGACTGCTCTGATGAAACCAGTTCAAGTATTACCTTTTATTTAAGCACAGCATGCTTAGACAGCTTCTAAGCAATTCCTAAGTCATCAATATGTTCAGTTTTTGCCAGTGTTTTTCAGTACTTTTTTTTTTACCTTCTGGGTGGTTTATAGCCAAAAAAAAAAAAAAAATGGTCAGAATACACCCAAGCAGAGAGCTTAAAAACTTTGTTGTTGTGGTAGTATCATTACTCTCAATAAACATGATACAACAATCAATTGGCAGTGCAAATATTAAATTATTCACATATCAGGGTTCCATGAATGTAAGAATTTCTTCTGTCTAAATATTTGCATAACATGCTATTCTTTAATCCTTGCACACCAAATGGAACAATTTTAAATGAGAGCAAGCTACAAATAATATACCTTGAGCATTTTATGAGAGCAAGGAGGAGACCAAGTGGGAAGAGTGCTAAGTCCAATAAACAAAATCAATCATTTTAATTACTGATATAAATTAGGACAGAAGAATCAGCTTCTTCACCCATATGTACAGAGAATTTGAGAAATTTCTCAAAAGAAGGTCTTAAATAGAGAAGATGGTGTTTTGGTTTGGTGACTAAGACAACTGGAGATTAAAAGTAACTGGACACTTGGGAAGCTATAGTGAGCTAACTACATGACCATAGGAAGTGTCAAGAAAACTCAGGTAAGTGTAGCAAGATGTAGTTCATGCTTTCATCCTCCCAGGAAAATGCTCAGAATCAGTTTATGACAAAATTGATCCCTCAAACTCTTCTGTTGGAACTACCACACTGAAAAAAATAACTAAAAATTTGGTGTAGCAGTGGCTTGCTCAAGTAATGTCACATTGGGTAATTAATTTCTCTGTCCATGTGGGTCAGCACTTGCTTTTTCTTCAGAACTCTTTTAGTGAACATTTTCTTGTATGTGGGCCTTTATCAGCTGTCTCCATTTTTCTTCATCATTCTGTTCTGGAGAAAAATATTTCCACTTACAAAAAATGCTTTATGATTGATATTTGTCTTTACTTAATTTTACTTGGTATCTCTTAAATGATTTTCAGAGCACATTATGTATTCATTTATTCTTTTAATAAATCTTGTTGTCTCTAACCCATGAGGCTGGGCACATGTGTCTGTGCAAAAAAAAACATCTGTGAAAGATTTTCCATGAAGTTCACTGCAATGCTTTGGACATGTTTCTAGAATTCAGACAATCACTATTACCATTAGCCTCTTCAGTACCTTTGTCAACCTTTTCCCCTCCCTCAACAATGTGTTTTGATTCATATTAGGCTCTTGTTATGCAAAACAGTAGTTATAGGCCCAGTTGTTTGCAGGATAAAGTTCTAATGCATAAGCTCTGCAGAATGAAACAAGCAGCAGTGACAAGGGACAAAATAAGCAAGAAAAAATAAGGCACTTATACTATTTTAAAAGTATCTCTGTATCCTATTAATCCCTAATTTAAAAAGGAAATAGCAATATAGATTATAAAAAAGATTGATCATTGAATATAGAATATAAATTGTTTTCATTAACAAAAAGCATATATATCTCTACTGAGCCTCTATTTAGGTTCTAATCAAACATGTAATCTAATTTACTAACCAAGAGATCATGAAACTCCAGCAGCTGGAAGTGTCCCTGCTACATAAATCAATGTAATTTCAATTCTACTTGCCAATAGAGTTAAGTTTTTAGAAGTGAAGCACATATACCAGTGAGAACTTAATTTATATATCTATTATTGGAATATTTCCCTGGTATTTTTTAATGTTTTAACATTACTTAGATAGACATGCTGAAATTAAGTTTACTAAAATTGATAACATTTGGTGAAAGTAAAGCCCTGCTGGTTTTCCAGTTTCTGCAGTGAAGAAACTAAAAATGAAATTTCTCTATTTTGTTTCAGTCCATATTTAAGTAAGTCTGACATCCATCCTGTTTGCAAACTTCTATCAAGAGGCAGAATATTTATTTATTAATTAATTGACTGATTATATACATAGTCCTTAAACCGAACTTCATGTAATAGAACTGATGCCTTGTGAAGGCTGACCTAGAAGAGAGGGTAGACAGAGTTAAAGAATAAAGTAGGTATTTATTAACAGGCCTCAATGGACACACCTTGGGCAGTACAAGAGTCCAGCCAGGGCTACACCCAAGATGAAACCAAAATAGTCACAAAAATGGACAACTGGTCACGGGGTCTCACACTTTCTGGTCTATTAGCATATTGGAGTTAATTGTCCAATTATAGCTTTAGCTTATGAAGTCCCATCCTTCTTGCTTTTCTCTCTTCATTCTGCCATTGTTTATACTCTTGGGCCTGAGATTTGGATTGGCTGTCCTTGGTCCCCAGCTGCAGAAGGAATTGTTTTGTCTACCTAATCTGTGAAGAGGGCTTACCATCCCTTAATACAAAGCTCAGAACTACACACTAAAGCAGTACAGAATCTGAAAAACATAAAAGCTAAAACCTGAGGCATCAGCTTAACTGGACTAAATTGCTTTTGCAGAACACACTGAGATATATAAATACATAGTACTTGAATACATGGCTTGTGGATGTCACAGCAAATGCCACAGTCCAGATGGCCATTATACACAGAAAAACACCATACAATTTCAGAAGTGTTTAAACATTTACCCATACAGACTAACACCATACCACATCAGAAGGCTTCAGGCATCTGCCCTTCTTGTTCTTTAGCCCAACCTTTTATACCCCTCATAATTCATTCATTGCACCTGTGTGCCTTCTGTTCCCTTTTGTGATTGGTCAGTGCACCTGGGCACTCCATGTCTCCTTGCGTTCAATGCTGCTCACCTGCTTTTCACAGCTGTAGCCCATTAGGGATGAGGCTCGGCTGCAGCCCCACTCCCAATTACCACAAACTGTGCACATGTGGAAGCTGAGTGGACAGAAGTTCAGTTGGAAGTTTGCTTAACTGATACCTCAGTCAGTGAAAATCAGCAGGGATTTCTATTCAATTATGTCTAAGAAATAGGATTTTTCAATGACTTCACACTGAAGAACATTGGGGCAGGATCATTTTTATCCAGAAACTCTAAGGTGTTATTTTCCATCTACAAATATATAGATCTTCAGAGCCTCAGCTACAGAGAAAAACTGATTAGCTTTAAATATATTAATAGCTTATTCTGCTTCCATAATCCATGGTAACACTTTTCTTTTCCACTTCCTGTCTTTCAGGAATAACCTTTCATCAATAACCTGTTGGTTATTGATTCCCACTCTTCCTATAGGGAGGCTTGGAAAATTATGAATATGTTGTTTGGTTTGAGGATTTCTCTCAGTGAGCAAAGCAATGTTCACACTGGTATCCCTGTATCTTAAGAATTTAAAATTTAATTACAGTGCTCTGTAGAGATATACACAGCAAAAGAAAAAAATGGTATAAACAAGATTGTGAGATACAACGAAAATAGGAAATAATACATGAATATCTTGGATTAACAAGCAGAAAATATACTCCCTAAAAAAAAGGTTCTTCACAAATTTTCCAAAGCAAAATATCTTATCTAAATAAGTGGAAGCTAGACACTATCCTTATACAGTGTTAATAGCTTACTCCTCATTCATTTTTATATACTTGACTTCATATTTATTTTAAATTAGAGGAAGACTTTTTTGACTTTGTAGTTTATTCAGTGAAGGATTTTTTTTTAGACATGCCAGTATGCAAAAATTTGCATGGATTTTCCACTAGCAGTTGACCATTGGTAGGCAAGGGACGGGGTAGCAGATCATCAGCAGTAGTAGGGTAACCCCACTGATATTGTTGTAAAGAGATCACCAGGATTTGAGCATTTGTGCCTTATGTATCTTGGAAAAAATCTTTTCCAATTATAATATGTTGATCTTTTTATGTTTTGTTAGCATTGTCACTCAGTCTTAATGTCTCTTGTTTACAGCAACAGTATTCAGTAATGGAAATGCAAAGTGAGCATACAGATAGCAATGAGAAATATAAAAGTGCTTTGTAAATGTAATAATCTTTCATGGTCTTTTGAAAGGTAAGTAGAATTCTTTAGCTCAGTGCCTTATTCCCTTGAAGGCAATTTCTAGCAAGGCTATGAATTCAAATCTTTTTGCCCGGGGGAAAGGAAAGTGTAAATCATTACTTTATATGGAGTAAACTCATTAGATCCTCAACTAGAGCTTTAGTGTCTGCAGTTGCATTATCTCATCAAAATATAATTTTGTGGAGGAATGGCTACATGACAGGGGCCACGTTCTGGACCAAGAATTGGGAGGATGCAGCTAATCTGGGTCCCTGCACCTGCAAAACACTGTGTCCTTGAGCATAGCTGTGGTACAATAACAAGTAGTGAGAGAGACATGAGAAAAAGATATAATCCCTAAGGTATGAGGAAGAGCTGATATTGTAGTATAGCCAATAGATTGCTTAGCTTGTAGAATACGTATGAGCTTATTACTTGTTGTGCATAAAAGTCTGATGCTCTCTTCAATAAATGAAGCTTGCTAAACACTCATATTGAGCGTCCAAGTTTCCCTCACCGCAACAAATTTTGATTGCCATCATGCTATACAGGGCCTGCTTTGCCACTTCTGCCTTTCTTGGATATAGAACAGGAATCCATGCAATATGGCTTTTGGGCAGAATTGATATGCAAGCAGAGATTCAGATCACCTGCAGCCCTTTTGGAGATGTGCATTTATGGGCAATCTGAGACAGAAAGGGGAAGCATCTTGCTGTAGTTTGTGAATAGAATGTCACAGATGGAATGAAAACTTGAAAAGTCCAAATTTCCAGACTCTAACTTGTTCCTGCAGCCTGCATCTCCTTGGATGGAATTATAGATTTCTGTGCAAAAACTTGCAAAGAAGGGTAAGAAATGAGACTGAAATGGAAAAATGTCAGATATTTTCCTGAAGCTGAGCAGAAGTAATAATGCAAGACTAATCAGCAATGTTGATATTCAGAATTTTTGGGGCCTCTATGTTAATTTTAAGCAGCTACCTAGCCCTTTTTGTTATCATACTGGACAGACAAATGAACAAATAAAACTTCATTAATTCTATCTATTCAGTCTTTTGCATTCTTTGTTGTGCACTGTGCTGTCAGTGGTTTAAGAGGGGACTCCTCCACAAGGTTTTTGTCTTACCAGATGTGCATGTCCTTACAAATTGAAAAGAAACTGAGTTTCCATTCCTTTCTGCTCCAAGTACAAAAAGAAATCCATGGGTATTTTTTATCCTTGAAATCAAAATCACTAGACAAATAAACTGAGCTACACTGTTGGAAATGTTAGTCTGTGTTTTTGAAGTTCCATACCAACTATGCTGATGACAATGTGATACCAGCATATAAACACAGGGAAAAAAATCTGTAAAAGCAGCTTGGTCATTAGTGATATGGATGTCTTCTGTGCTTTATTGCTATGTCCCACTAATTTTCATTCTGCTTTCCTAGTTTAATAATAATCGCCACAAAAATCATCATTCTCCACAGAAAAGTCCAAGGGCAACACATGCGCAATGACTACATCTGTCTGGGCTAAGTATTTACCAAGGTGATAATGATTGTCATATATCCTGAAGCAGGACAGTAACCAAAAATTAGTTTCCTAATGACTGGCAGACTGTTCTGTCTGGAATTTAAGATAAAATGTGACAAAGCTTTTTGCTTTGGTGAGCTTATGGGGGAAGGGTTTGATGTAGAGATTAGGCTACAGAAGACTGTCCAGGATACTTTTTGACTCAGCTCCTCTTTCGAAATATTTTTTACACCTGATGTAGGCATCTTCTTGCTCAGCATTCTTCTCCCTTTTGGATCCCTAATTTTTCCCATGATGTTTTGTACCTAGAGTTGAGATTTGTTAGGTTTGTTTGTCTAAGTCATTTTTACATCTCACACTATTTTCACACTATTTTTAGTAGATGAAACTCTTTGTACCTCAACAAACACAAAAACCTCACCCTGGCTCATTTTTAGGAACTAAAATCTGGTCTACAGTAGGAAAAGCCTGAAACAGCTTCCTATCAAATATTTGGTCTTGGTGAGGAAAATAGCTACATGTGCTTATACCTAATATTTCAGCAATCCACCATCTCTTTGACAACATTACATAAACCAGTGTGGTCGTGCATATTTTATTTCATTTACCTTCCCTTATTCTGTATTGCTTTTGTCATCTGTCATGGGTTGACACTGGCCAGATACGAGGCACCCATGAAATCCACTTGCTCACTCCCCTCTGCAGCTGGACAGAGGAGAAAAAAGTTTAACCAAGGGTTCACAAGTTGAGATGAGGACCAGAAGAGAGAGCATTCATTAAATACTATCATAGGCTAAACAGGTCCTAATTAGAGATATAAAGTTAATTTATTGTTAACAAAATCAGAGCAGGATAATGAGAAGAAAAATAAGACCTCAAAAACACCTTCCCTACAGACCTCCCTCCTTCCAGCACTACCTCCATGGCACAGGGAGGCAGAGAATGAGAGTTATGATAAGTTCAGCACCCATGGCTTCATCCCACTGCTCAGGGGAAAGAGCTGTTTGCCTGCTGCACCATGGGATCACTCCCACACGAGATAGTTCTCCATTAACTTCTCTGATATGACTCCGTATCACAAGCAACAGCTCTCTGTGAACTGCTGCAATGTGAGTCCATTCCCTGGGCAACAGTCCTCCCATAACTGCTGCGGCATGGGTCACTCTTCCACAGGGTGCACTCCTTGAAGGACAGTCTGGTGCGGCCTGAGAGCAAGGCCCTCTCTCCCTGGGCCTCCCACAGGATCACAGCCTCTTCTCAGGCATCCACCTGCTCCAGCATGGGGCTCCTCCACGGGCTGTAGGTGTACCTCTGCATCCCTGCCATCCTCCATGGGCTGCAGGGGCACAGCTGCTTCACCACGGTCTTCACCACGGGCAGCAGGGAAATCTCAGCTCCTGTGCCTAGAGCACCTCCTTCATCACTGACCTTGGTGTCTGCAGAGTTGTTCCTCTCACATGCTCTCACTCTGCTCTTCCCTGGCCACAATGAAAACTGCGCCTCAACCTTTGTTTTGATTTCTTCTTGAATTTGTTATCACAGAGGAATTACCTCTGTTTCTAATTGGCCCAGCTTTAGCCAGTGGCATGTCCATCTTTGGAGCCTCCAGGGACTGGCTCTGCCTGACATAGGGGAAGCTTCTAGATGCTCACAGAAGCCACCCTGCTACCAAAAACCAGATCATGCAAACCCAATATATCATCATAACCCACTGATAACCATTTTCTCTCATTTAGAACATTTATCAGATGTGTAGACAGACCTGTTGAGAAACTAAAAATTGAGTTCCCTACATGGAAGTTGGAAAGAACTTGGCTCTGTCTCATCACTGCAGTTTTATCAACACTAGATCTTTGGTTATATACTGTTGTTGAAGTCATTGAAGAGACTGTAACTGTGCTCATTGAATTAGATATTTTGGCTTATGCAAGCCCAGTTCAGGTCCTGAAGCAAAAATGCAGTTTTAATCCAGAGTGTTCGTTGTAATTTTTGCGATAATATGGTGCCCAACACTCAGATACTGTTCAATCCAACAAGATTCAACATGACGTTAACCACATATAAATTTAATGCAGAACAATACAGATTTAATTTGAGAGGGTGAAAAATTTCAGGTTGATTGCTATTTTATCTGAACTGAATCCCTGAAGAAACAGAGTAACTTTGAAGAATATTTACTGTCTCATCTGGAAGAAATAACAAAAGAGAAGCAGCATTTTCATTGTACTTTGAAAGGGCTTGAGACCTTGGTTAAAAGACAGCTGTAAGGAGATGGAGAACTTTCTAGTTTCTGAAGCGCCAATAGATTTTATCACACTCAGGTGATAGATGATTTGCTTTAAAGTTGAACTCTTTCACTGCTACCATGATTTATGGTTTGTGTTGTCAAGACTCAATAATTATAATTTTTTGCATACTGTTTTCCTTGAGAGATCACAGTTCTGAAGTCTAAGCCCTAGTGGATTTGCTCCTTTGTCTTCTTATAGCACAGTAACTCATAAGAAACCCATCAAATCTTGCTCCCACCTGGTTGCACAGTTCACTTTTGCATTGTTTATTCTTCATTCCTCTGCTCAGATATTACAGGCTTCACAGATAAAACTGAGAGCACATCTACACCATATATGCAGCCAGAGAATTTAAATACTTTACTGGTGTCTGATGGGGCAGAGGGGGTGTTATCTGTTCCATAAGCACTTGTTTACCAGATTGGGAAATTGAAAAAAAAAAAAATTTGTCAATAGTGCCTGATATAGAGTATATGCAGTTTTTATAAGTCATTCTACTAAATATATTTTTGACAAAGGAGTGGGGTTTCTTTGTCACAAATAAATACATTTAATTTTGTATTATAATATCCTTCAATCCCTTCACCTTCGGCAACCTCTCTTATACATTTTATCTTTCCTCCCAGTACAATAGAAAAAAAGACAAGTCCTGACAACCCAGAGTATTACTGGAAACAAAGGAAAATACATTCAAATCTGTGTCATAAAATGTTATATGTAGTAATTGAATTTTATATATATTACTTTAAGAACAACTAATTTTATAATACAGAATGCCTAAATAGTGCTTTAGTTAAAACCTTCTCCAGCAAGAGATGGTGATCAAATAAATTGTAAGAGGCTAGGCATCCATGAGGTAATGACTTCAGTGTGTGTGCTGTGCTTTGCTGGGCTGTTTTAGGGGGCTGAACACTGAAGGGTCATTGTAATTCCAAATATTTTGTGTGCAGTGTGTAAAATGCTCGCCAACTTCACTTTTTTTTTTTTTTCCACTATTAATCAGTTCCCTGATAAGAAGGTCACCAAAATGTCACTGTATTCTGAAGTTAATGCCGTACATCATATCAAACTGAAATTTCCCTCCTCAAAGAATCCATACAAAAGCAGGGTGAACACTGCCACCACTTAAAAGTGATCTGGTCTCAGATTTCCTGAAGAAGCAAGCTGGGAAAAGATGCTTTCTAAAAATTGTTTTTATAAATTGGAGTCATGCTGATTGCACGATGTACATTGCAAGCAATCTGTTTTATTTCCCTTCTGTGACCAGAGAGCAACAGGCACAACTTTCCCAGGCATTTTCCTGGGGAACGCTATGAGAAGATCAGGGAAAAGAATGATAAACAATTCTTATCTTCACTTGCTGCACCTGTTGTGCACATGTGGAATGTGTTATGGAGATTTGTTTACCAAAGGGTGTTTTGGATTCAATTGACCAATTGGGTCAAAGCTGTATTGGACTGTCTGCAAGAACGATGAATTTTCTTAGAAATACAGTATAGTATAGCATAGCATAGCATAGAAAAGTGATTAAACAGCCTTCTGGAATCATGGAGTCAATGCTAATTATTACCCAGCGGGGACTCATGCTACAACAACTGACTAGTGAGGTAACCTGTAATTATGGCAATAATAATAATAAAAATAAACTATTAAAAAGAGTTAAATAATTCTAATCCAGCACATTCAGTTTTGAACTGCTAATATAATGTATTATTGGCTATCCATTCTGTTGAGATAAGTTTCTGGGAGAGTAATCTTATTACAAGAACTGAGTGTTTCATGACATTGAAAGTTTTTTCAAGTACCCAATGGGGATTTGTGTCCTATGTCCATATACTTGGAGGTGCTAACCTGTAAAAATTTACTGGATAGACAGAAGCTTAGAGAAGTTTCCTTAAATTGCACAGTATGTAACAGATACCATCTCTGCATGGTGGAATTCCTTGGTCTGGGGCAACCTTCTCAGCTGGCTTCAAGTGTCACAATGTTGTTCTTCTAGCTTTCCAAAATTTTATTTTAAACTTCTTGGTTTCCAGCAGAAAACAAAGGATTTCTCTGGATAAGATTTAGAAGCAGATTTTTAGGCTATGTAAACCCCTGATTGTTCATCCAGAACTAACACCTCAGGGTGGATAAACTCTAAGTAGCTAAGACACAACTGTGTTATACAGACAGAGGTAAGCAATGTTCCATTTCACAATTATGAAACACTGCAAATTGAAACTCCAATCCCTGCCCCACTAAATCAAGTTCCTTATAAGGATCAGTAAAGTAAGTCAATGCACACACATCTGCATCCTTTATCTGTGGATTAGCAATTCACCATTAAAACAAAATTACATTTTTATTAACCAGGAAACTTGAACACTAAAGAAAAATTAATAGAAGTTTTTGCTTCAGCTTATGGCATTTTAAGGTTCAGCTTATGACAATAAGGTTTTAAATAAGTTTTGGGTTCTGTAGAAAATAATATTTTTTTCTCAGCCATCTCAAATGCTTGTTTCTGAAGCCAGGAGATTTGTCTTCCGTGCTTCACAGTATGATCTCAGAGCAAAAAATTGACATGACAATTTGTAGCAATTGTTAATTTATATTGTCCAGAGATTCCACTTCTGAATTTCACAAAAAATGTCTCCCTTCAGTTGTATCTTAAATTTTTATCAGATTCTGGAGTGAAAACTGAGCTGCAATTCAGTAAAGTACTGAACACATTGATAACTTGGAGTAATTCTTAGTCCCAGCAAAGTATGAATTTAGGAATAGTTCAGTGCTTAAAAGTAAGTATTGTTGAACTTGAGTCAATAAGAATTGCTTAACAATATACCAAGCATTGTTACACTACTTATTTTATGCAGTCTTGTTGTCCTTCCTTTCAGGAAGGAAGGAAAATGCAAGGTCAGAAAAAAATTAGTTTAGGCAAAATATGTTTTTGTGAGAAAAATCCAGAGTATTGTGTGCATGACTAGGACAAACAGATTGGTTTATATTAGTTATTTTCATCACAGCATGAGTAAACCAAGATATTATTTCTGAGCACGAAACAACATGAGAAGCATCTTTTGCTAGAGAAGCAAAGACAATAATTTTTCTCTATATTGTAAAAGGTAACCTGAACTTCCAATAAAGTACCATTAGAGCATAGTAAGAGGTCAATGCCACAAGTATAACATCATAAAGATTATTGCCTGGCCATTTGGAGCTGTCTCGGAGCTCCCTTGCCTGGGGACCTCTTTAACTGGAAGAAGAAAGTCTACGCTTCATTGTGGTTGCAGTAGATGCAAAGACTGAAGCTAACAGATTGCTACAGCTGGATAGATACATCTGAATATGTGGTAGTTTTTCTCCTAGAATTGTCAAAATTCTAGAAGAAAATGGTAAAAAAATATGCTCTGAACATGTCCTCTTAATGCCAGGAGCCATTTTAATTTTTTTTCATTCTATCATTCCTCTTATTTACTTTGCCTTTTAACAGAGAAGAACTTGGCTGTGTTGCAAAAACCTAGAAGCTGCCACTTCTGCCACTGGGGATCCACTGGCATGATGAAGCCTTCAGAATTCCTGTAAAATGTACACAGTCTTTTCCAAAATGGATGATTGTGCTGACAGAAGCATTGAAACAGTTATGATTACTGGACATTGTATTTTATTTTTATATCAATAGAATACCTTTGGGCTTCTGTGCTTGTGTCTGGTGGTCATGATGAGAAAGAGTTTTATGGGCTGGTAACAAACAAATACAGGGCCCCTGCAAAGGCTGATTTGCTACTACTGAGTTGGATCTTAATTGCTCTAGGCTGTTCTCAGGTGGCAATAATCAACCCTCACATACAACCCAGAGGCATCTCAGATATTTGTAGGACAATAGTGCTAAAAGTAATTTTGCACAAACCAACTTAGGAGTAGCAGAATTCATTCTTTATCTTAATTTGCATGGCTTCTTTTAAAAAACAAAGAAAGTTACTTTGGGTGTGCAATTCTCTCCTCCTTTGCTTAATAAAGTCTCTATTTGTACAAATAATGATGGTGTGGTTTAAGAATACAGAAAATGCTGTGGAGTAAAATCAAAGGGGGCTCTTGTATTAAAAGATTGGATGTGGAAAAGGAAACATTTGAAACAATTCTCTTTAGCTGAATCTTGTCTCATTACAAAAAGCCTCCCACATCTCTTTTTGCTTCCTGTGCTTTAGCTCAGACTATGAAGGTAGGTTTCAATTACCTTTTCCTTGTGATTTCTGGAGGCTTTATAGTACTTACATGGATTCACTGTCTTCCTTAGAAACCATATATGAACATCTTCTTCACTATGAACAAGTGGAGAAGTAAATGCAGTCTTCAGCATGGACTTCCTACTGTAAGTTTAGTTTTGAAAACTAGAAGTTTTCCTGTCATACAAAAGGAAACAGAGATCTTTCAGCATAAGCCTCATGCCTACTTGTGTCTGACTTTATTCACATTTTAATGGGAACAAAATCTGACCTTACAGCAATGTCTTATGTTTTAAAAGACTGACAGTATAAGAGATGAAGTAGATGTATCAAAACAATATATATTCTGTTGATAACCCAGATTTATTTCTTGCCCTAAATTTCTTGTCATTAATAACAGTATGAACTACTCTACAGGATACCCTTTCTGAGTACACTTGGTTCAGAAAAGTTCTCTTGCTTGGTAACATGTGGAGATAATAAATCCAGCTGCCAAATGTAAATTTTCTAAGAAATCTGCTGTTTTTCTTTTCTCTATGGAAATGCTCTGTAAAATATTTTTCCTGATGAGTATTTCAATACATTGGTTATTGTTTCTTTTAAAAAATTCCCTAATTTTCACAATGTAGGCTTCAAGTATTCTACTGCAAATCATTCTCTATTTTGATTCAATTTGTGTTCAATAATACTGATGAGTTTTGCACAATGAAGGAGAAAGTTGGGAGAGAATGTTTTAGTGCAAAATCATGCATACAATTTTTTTTTTTTTAAATAACAAATAGAATACTACATGCTACATACATACTACAGAACAACATACTACAGATCAACCTTAAGTGCTACAAGGATTCTATTTCTACCGTCCATGGATGGAATAGTTAGAAAAATAAACGATTCCTTAAACATTTACTTAATACGATAAGTTTAGCTAATTTTTGTAGCAAAACACTTAAAACACCTAGGAGTTTCATGATTTTGATATGATTTGCTGGGTGTTTGAACCAATAATGGGAACAGTAATAAATTACAGTGTGCTTTCTATTTTTGCAATGCCGATCATCACATGTGTATGACTGAGTAGCTTCCCTCAGATTTGCCTAAATTATCTGCAGCTTCAGATTTTAGCCTGAAAATAGAGTAGTATACAATACATGTCCAGTTTGTTAATTATCTTATTTAACAGGACCTACATAGAACATGATATTTTTTCAAGATCCTGAGCAATACAGAAACAGTCAAACTCTGAGAAACCATTTGTCTTCAACTGCATTAACTCAGTAATATTACATATTATTTTTTCACTATGGGAAACAATGTGTGAAATTTTATATTTAACAAAATGGAAAGGTAAAATAATAGGCTGTGAACCTGCTATACAAAACAAACAACCTTGTGATGCATACATCCTCTGAAGGATGGATTGTTTGGTTTTAAAAAACTGTTTTATTCCAGAAGGCATTCCTAGACTTTCTTGACTTTTGAGAAGTTAATGTGCAGTTTAATTCTTTAATTAATGTGCAATTAATTCTTTCTGATGGGAAAAAAACGGATCAAGGATTTCCCATACATATCTAATTTCTTTGATATTGTGTACTAACAATGAGTTAAGTAGTCAACATACTTCTTGCTTCAGAATTTTCAGATCTTTGAGTGCTTAATATCATAATATTCATAATGGAAAACTATATGTATTTCTTGGGGGTGTGCCTGGGGTATGTCTGATTTTTACTTTCAAAAAAAGAGAAAAGGGGATAAATGGTTAAAAATATCTGGTATTAATCAACTTATAAGACTTATTCCAGAAAACAGTTCACACATCCAAGCAGTGAGTAGCCAGTTTTTTCAGGAGAATGTTGTGGTAATCAGCATCAAAAGCTTTACAAAAGTCCAAGCAGTTATTGTCAGCACTAAGATAAACAGCCTTTCCATCATTCACTGAGTCTTGCTGTCTTTAGAAGGAGATTGGGTTACTCAGAACCGACCTGCCTCTCATAAACTAATGGTGGCTGGACCTGATCCCCTGGTTGTTCTATACATGCTGCATGATGGCACTCAAGATGATCAACACGTTCCATTCTAAATAACAATTTTGAAATTTAGGTAACTAAAGCTCCCATTCATATTGTATAAGGACTTGACAACAAACTGTAGGGAAATTTCACAAGCAACATTAACAGTTCCATAGATAAAATTCAAAATGTTTTGAAGGGGAGGTGAAATAAAACTCAATGTAAACTTCCATGTAATGTCTGCAGTTTAGTATGAGTTTGAATTTACATATTAAGCAAATCACATTTGGCATGCTAGAAGGAAACATCTCTAGGCATCGGAGCAGTTATCCATCTGTAGTAACAATAGGCCTGAGCATGTATGACAATAAAACTTAATTTATTCAGCTCTTACTGAAAATTATGTGTAATTTTCATAAAAAATATCAAGAAAATTTGTGGAATCCTAGAAAGAAAAATATAATTAAAAAAATCCTAAAATTATGAGTATGCATCACAGCAAGAAAAGCAGACATTTTTTAAGGATTAACTTTTAAAAGAATACTTGTCCCAGGCTAAACAGAGTTTCTAGCTCATGGAGTATTCCAGCCTAAAATCAAAAGGTATTTAAAAATAAAAGGGAGGGGGGGGGGGCAATGTGTAAATGGAAAATATAGATCCTTCCTGCAAAAGTGACTTATTTATCATTGTTTATTGTAACTGACACTTTTATGGGTAATCTTGTATTTCCTTTTTAAAAGGATAACTGAGTTAAACTGTGCAAATCTGCCACTATTGTCTACAACTCAAATCCCACAGTAAATCAGTCTCTGGTGATTTCTTTACTTAAATACCAATTTTTTAAAAGTTAAATACCATACTATCTTCCCTGTTGTATTTAGGTTACTGTAATTAAGGAATAGCCAGAAGTATCCTACTTTTGGAGAAATAATAATAATAATAATAATAATAATAATAATAATAATAATAATTATTATTATTATTATTATTATTATTATTATTATTATTATTATTATTAAATTTTCTTTTGGAGAAAGAATTATTTTTCCATTTATTCTGATAAGTCACAAGAGACTATTGCAGAAGGTAGCATAAGCTCTGGTTTTGCTTTAGAGTTGAAACTTTCCTATTTCTGTGTGATCCAGTGCTGTAAGTTAATGCTGGCTGAATGCCACTCACCACCAAAGCTGCTCTATCACTCCCTTCCACAGCCAGACAGGAAGAAGAAAATATTGTGAAGGGTTCATGAGTTGAGATAAGGACTAGGAAGATCACTCATCAAATGCCATCCTGAGCAAAACAGGCTCTAATTAGATATATGAAGTGAATTTATTATAAACAAAATCAGAGCAGGATAATGGGAAGTAAAATAAGACCTTAGAAAAACCCTCCCCCTTACTACCTAGCTCCATCTCCTACCCCAACAGTGGAAGGAGACAGTCAATGGGGGTTATGGTCAGTTCATCCTTTGTGGTTTTCCTGCTGCTCAAGGAGACAAGTCCTTTTCCTGCTGCACCATGAGGTCCCTCCCACAGGTCCTTCAACTTCCATCTCACAAGTAACAGCTCTCTGTGAACTGCTGCAATGTGAGTCCATTCCCTGGGCAACAGTCCTCCCGAAACTGCTGCAGCATGGGTCACTCTTCCACAGGGTGAAGTCTTTCAAAGCTGGTCCAGTGGGAATTCCTCTTGCCATTGGCCTCCCACAGGATGCATTGGGCCTCCTCAAGGCACCTACCCACTCCGGTGTGGGCTCCTTCATGGGCTGCTGGTGTACCTCTGCATCCCTGCTGTTCTCCACGAGCTGCAGGGGCACAGCTGCTTCACCATAGGCAGAGGAGAAATCTCAGCTCCTGTGCCTGGAGCACCTCCTTCCTCTTCTTCATCACTGACCTTGGTGTCTGTAGAATTGTTCCTATCACATGCTCTCACTCTGCTCTTCCCTGGCCACAATGAAAACTATGCAAATAACTCTTTTCTTCTTTCTTCCTAAATCTGTTATCAAAGAGGCGTTGGCACCATTTCTAATTGGCCCAGCCTTGACCAGCAGCACATCCGTCTTTGCAGCCACCAGGAACTGGCTCTGCTATACATGAAGGAAGCTTATGGCAACTTCTCACAAAAGCCACACTGGTAGTCCCCCTGGACCAAAAGCCAGATCATGGAAACCCAATACATCCATATATATAGCAGTTCTACAACAGAGGATATTCCATAAGGAATTGTACAATATGTATATGACGTCATGCTGTGAGTTGTGAAAAACTTGAGGCCAAGCAATCATTAGTTAGAAATTAGTTAAGAAGCACTGCTTTTTTATCAGCGATGATGAGAGAGACAGGGAGACTGTGAGATGGTCAAAAGAATCCAAATTTATTCTGCACTGCCTATGCTTATATACTATTTTAGGAAGGCTAGTAGTATTTTACTACAATGATTGGGTTAATCATCACATAAACAAATGTATGCATTTTACGATATTGCTTGCTTGCAGAAGTCTTGATGTAATTTTCTTCTGATAAGTCAGTCTGATTTAATCTTCTTGCAATCTTCAAAGCTGTTTGTTCTTGCCAAGGCATCCTAATTATCAAATCTCTTGTGGTAACCAGGTCCAAAGTTCATCATCTGTCTTGTGTGTCCCAATACTTTATTAAATTGCTTCTTATAGCCCTATCATTAGGATTCAACTCCTCCTTTTATTGAAACAATTGTTTTTAAAAATGAGAGATAGTGGTATGCACTCTTTGTAACACAAGACCACATTCTAGTGTCTGAGGATGGATGAGGAAATTAGGTATTAACAGCTATATAGATGCCTGTCTCTAGGCAAAAGGAAGCCAGAATTTGTAACTGAAGTCTACTGTATCACAGAAGTGGTATTCTCATATGCTTTGTTACCTCCTGCATTATATAAGAGATCTAAACTTTTCTGAACACAAGATGAGACTTTATTATTGCCTTTAGATACTTCAACATGCTGAAGGGATAGAAAGTCAGAAAAAAAATGCAATGAAGGATAACTTGAATGGGGCAACTAAAGATTCTATGTTTATATGCCATAAATAGGCTTTTGTCCTAATCAGTATTTTTGATTACTGCATCTGAGATAAAGGCGTAGCCTTGGTAAAAGAATGAAGAGGAGGATTCTGGAGACTGGAAAAATTTTAAAAGTGGAAGAAGAAGAAACAGATTCATAACTTGAATCTGTACAAAAAGGCATATAAAAAGGAATTTTCAAGATATGGACAAATGACAGTCATAGATGTGAGGTTTTTCAGAATTCAGCTGAATCAAGACCCTAAGCCTTTTCAAAGGCTTTAAAAATTAAATGAAAGCGCGAAGACCTGAAAATCTGCCACATTAACAGTTAAACTAAAACTGCCACCAAATTGGTGTAGGAGAAGGAAACTGCAAAAGAGCTTCTCCTCATCTTCTAGTCCTCCTAACGCCAGACCCTGGAAATAATCTGTGTGATAGACAGCCTTCAAACTGCAGCAACATACTGGAGAGGAGGCTGAAGCCGATGGTCTCCACACGTATCTACAGAGCAGGCTGGTATGGAGGGAGAAAGTTGTTTCTAACAGCTACCTCTAAATAACTAGCTGACATATCTTAGATATTTTCATAATAGAAAAAACTGCTTTATTAATGGTTCTCTGTATATGAATTAACAACAAGTTTTGTCATTTCTGGCATATGTCTACTGTTCCTCCAGAAAATTGCATTTAATTCATTACAGATAATGAGCTAAAAATAAAGATTTTCTTGAATATATGTGCTTGTATGGCCTTTTCCTGTTAAATTCATTTTTGTGGTGTCTGATATTTTCTTACAGTACCTACCTACCTACCTATCAATAAAACATCTGGAAATAATCATAACGCTTGCATCATTCAATTTTCCACCAAAGATACTGCTAAAATTTGTATTGCAAGATGCCCAATATTTAACTTAAAACAGACATCTGGAGCAAGAAGAGTGCCAAAATGTGTTGTAATTGAATTAATAATTTTAGTCACCCCATGCTGATGTCCTTTAATTTCTAATACTCGCTTTTGAAATGGCATGTTGATGTGTTTGAGAAATGATAGTATGCACACTTAACAGATTAGGTCTCTCTGTTCCAGTGAAGTGGCAAGGTCCAACAGTTTGATATCTTGCAGTTATTTACTTCCTTCCCCCTCTCCTGTCTGTTGGCATTCTTTTTGTTAATAAACTGTTGTTTTTGCATTTTCATCTGTTAGTAATTGTTTCTTATTGATGGAAGGGGATGGTTGGAACTCTTAGAGGAGACAGGTCCTTCCAGAGAACACTCTTTAAATTGTCTCAAACCAAGACACCTACATCCCTCCTGACAGAGCAGATATCCTTATTTCTAGAACTTCCTAATGTCTGATACATCTTTGCTCTTCAAGCATAAGTAACTTTTTTTTTCTTTCATGGGTGCAATGAAATATATCTTATGCTCAAATATGCCTTCCTGATGATTATTATAACAATATTGCACTGATTGACAATATAACACTTCACATATAAAAAATCTGAACTAAAAGAAAATGTGTTTTACATAATCCTTTCTAACCTCTAAAGAAAGATGATCATGAAATGCTAGTATATTTTCCTTTGCCTAAAGATCATTAATATCTAGCATGTTGGAAAAGCTCATGTACAAGCATGTAGGTATTCTGGCTGCCTGACTGATGAATTCTGATGTCATAACATCTGAGGTCACAGTCTTGATGATGTATGGAATATAACAGTATTAAATGTAGTCAGATGATTCACAGGATAATTCATGTTATTCTGCAAACAGGCAAAGATTCAATTCAACCTCCAATGATTTTTTACATTTCAATGTTAGATATAGATTTTGTGTTGTGTTTTTGTTTACTTGTTTTTTCAAATGCACTGCAGAATTCTGTTCTTCAGGCAACTGACTTAGAGAGTCAAATTAAGTTGAATATTATCTTGTTCTTTAGTAAATTATATGCATCAGTCCATGCCATTGATTAACGATCAGGGACTACAAGGTAATAATTTATAGGACAGAACTTCCCTATTCTGGTTGTACTTTTCTTTAAAGGAACTTGTTGATAACTGGATTCATATCATGAAGAAAGATTCCTAGGCTTCTCACTTCAGTTCTCTTTATAGCCAACAGAGAAGAATGGAAATTGTTTTTCAAAATTGTCTCTTTTTATTTTTAAGGTTGTGCTCCTCTTTCCAATTTATTTGGTTGGTAGAATGATGGAGCTTTTGTATGAAACAGATAATGCCTGAAAGAAATGTGACAGGGAGACTGGTCACTAGGATAGACAAGTGCTAGTAAATTCCTACTCCTACTACTCCATTGTTTGGCTGTAGCCTTGTTCTGAAAAAGATTATGTGTAGCACATAGATGTTCTCTTGTGTTCTGTTGGTTGATTGTTTTGAATACATCGTTAAATCAGGAAGAATGTATGCTGTGAAACAGAGGGTTAGTCAATACCTGTTCCTCTCTCCCATCTGTGCTTGTGGTACAGCAAGGAAAGAATTGTCTGAGTGCACAATCTTGCTTAGCTCCTCATATCTTCTGTACAGAAATAAGGAGGTTTCACAAAAGATTTCTTTTCTCTTTTGAAATTTCTGTATAATAGCATGACGTATGCCGTGATTTGGCTTCACATTAATATTACAATGAAATTGCTTTATATGATATTATAGAAGTGAATCATGATTTTAAAGGGTTAAGATTTTAGCTGAGGGTTAGAACCAATTCATACTGAAGTTAGAAACACCAACAATAGGTTAATGATTATTAAATGCTTAAGCTAAAGCTAATTGTTATATTATATGAGCTCATTTGTAGAAAGAAGTGGAGCAAATGAACCAGTATAGGAACATATTGCAACCAGTAGAACAATGCCCAGGACCTGGACTCTATGTTAATCCATCACAAAGCAAGAGACCTTGGATCATGCCAGAGGGTCATAGAGACCTGACGAAGACCTTCCTGACTTCATCCTTGGGACTAATGACCCAGTTTGAGATCACTGACCCAATTCAAGAGAAGAATTGTGCGTGTGTGAAAGACAAATAATCTTATTTTAATACAAAGGAGGGATGGGAAGTGCTGGGATTATGCATATGTGTTATTTTGGGAAATAAATAAAGGTAAAAATCTTTGTGCGGTGTGGTCATGCATTTCGGGGACGACTCCCCCCCCCCCCCCCCCCCCCCCCGACCCCCCCCACCCCCTCTCGTGCTGCCCGCTGGTGTAATAAACATATCACTTTCTAACTTTGACTAGTTAGACAGTCTTTGTCCATGATTGTCGGTTTTAATGGTTCAGAAGAGCACTTATATCAGGGTATGAATCTTTAATTTTGGAGGTTGACTGCACTTAAATCAGGGCATGAATCTTTAATTTTGGAGGTTGGCTGCTCAATTACTTGTTCTCTCCAAGAGGTGTCTATACTGTTCTGGACTAAAAATATTACAGGCCTACTAGGAAAGATTTGATGCAGAAGTGCGCCTGCCTGTACCAGCTTTGAATTCAACCAAAAACTGGTAAAGTAATTCCCCATTAGGAAAAGAAAGTTTCTTAGAAATCTGTTTCCAAGGTAACTTTTCCATGTTTTGTAAAATGGACAGTGAACTGCATGAGTGAACTACTTGGAGACAATACACTAGTGTCTTTTCAGTGTGATTGAAATGAAACTTTTAAGGTGTATCTTAAAAACATGATTTTTTTCAAAAAAATATGATTCTTTTATTCCCATTAGTCATGAAAGTTTGGAATTGCATTGTTGGGTTTCAAATGAAAATCTAAACGCTACAAACTTCTTTTCAAGTTTTCTACTACATGTGTTTTTGAGATAACTTGAATTTCCAACATGACAGAAATGTAGCTCTGAAAATCTCTGGTGATTATCTCTGGTTTTCTGACCAATATCAAGCCCAAACCTGATTGCTATCTTCTGGCTTGGAGACAATTTGTACATTATATCCTGCCTTATCCCCGTCAGTCTTTTCCATGTCACTGATCTTTTCTAGCACAAATCTCCACCTCTGTATACAAAACTACAGCATTTCATTCAATGAAAAGCATGATTCTATAAGTTTTATTTCCTCTAGTCTGAAGTACCATATAGAATTTTTGGTGAAATAGAAAATGAGTACTGACCTGACTGAAAATGACAGTTTAACAAGCTTTTTTAGAAAGTTTTATTTTTATGAAAAATTGATTAGAAGGTAAAAGTGTAATTGGTTTTAAAAATATTTATTTTACCAACAATTTCAATTTCTATTTGTTTGTTTATTGGGTTTTTTTAAAATAAATTTTATCTTTTTCTTCTGATTAGGCAAATTTCAGTTTCCAGTTTTGGAATATATAGATAACTTTCAAAAATTGGCTGAAAAATATTTGAAGTATATTCAGCAGGCAGCCTTACTTTGTATCATTTGACACAATTATGCAAATATACTCGTACAGGCTTGCAGAATCCTACTTTAAACCGTGTTGCTGACTTTTTAGTTTGCTCAGATGCATAATTTTATTTTTTCAACAATTTTCAAACCTATTGTGCCTGTTAAGACAATTTAAGTTCAACTGGCTGAAAAATCAGTTGATATGGATCAGGTTCTCATAGCAATATTAAGATAAAACAAGTTGATACCAAAATTCTAGCAGTGAAAATAAGGATGTTTGAAATTTCTTACATATTTTATTCCAACCTCAGTTTTTAACTAAAATATAGTTCAGAGAAAGGGAATTGCATCTACTTGGACAACAAGCTTTACATTAACATACTTATTAGAGCTTACAAGTTTAGTTCAGTAGACATTTTTGTATGAAGTTTGAGAGATTTATATATCTGTCTGGGATCAGCTGTGACTAAACAGTTGGGTGCTGTGGAAACCTAGACATAAGCAGATCTGCCTCTCTTGTCCATATCAAATAGCTGCAGTGTTGCTCAAAATTGTCATACATTTGCCTAGGGTAGTAAGACTGCAGTGCCTTTCCTGTAATGCAGCACTGCCCAGAATTATTTTTATGTATGTTGAAATCTTATCTGAAATTAAATTTTACTCTTCTAGGTGTAGTAACAAAATTACAGTCAGAACATATAGAATATTAGTCCCAAAGTTTCCGGGTGTGGGGTGCCTGGCTTCTTCTGGCCCTTGCTGCTAGACCAAAGGCGGCAGCTGTGGCGTTTTTCACCCCAGAGATACCTTTGGCCGGCTGGATGCTGCAGCTAGGCACTTGGAACAAATCCAGGCATAGTAGGAACTCAGTTTACCTCTGGTGGAAAAGGTTCAAGCGGCAGTGAAGAGAAAAGAAGTGGGTTCTATTGTAGAGTCTAAATCCAGAGTTTTATTTCAGCATGGTAGACCTCCGAATGTGGTAACAGCTCACTGATAGACAAACCTGGTCTCGTGTCCTTTTAAGCCCAGGGGACAGAGGGAGGGGAGGGACAGGTGAGGGCCAACCAGGTGTAAGGAGGGGAAGGCTCAAGGGAGATAGACGCTAGGACAGGCCAATGAACCCAGACCTGAAGGGCATCTGAAGGGCATCTGAAGGCCAACCACACGATGTCTTGCTGGAATGTTAAGATTCATGGACAGCTCTTAGGCAGGAGGGCAAAAGGGGGAGGGGGAAAGGTTGACACACCTGAGGGGGTTGGGATAGGTGAAATGGGAAATTGCACAGCAACAAGAATAGTATGGGCATACATGCTATAGGTATTGCCCATAGTGTGCAAATTAAGAAACACAGAAGGTCCTTGAGGGAACTGAAGTTCCAGACCTGATTTCCTCCCCCAGCTTCTCTTAGAAATCCAGTTATTTAAACAAATGCCCTATATCTCTGGATACAAGATAACAGCTAATTTTGTTGCCCTTGCTATTCTGACTCTGCAGCAGTGAATAGTACTATCAAAAATCAATTCCAACAGACTTTAGAGATACTTTTGCCAGATTTTATTGCCTAGGTAAAGATGGCTTATTAGTTTTATCTAATTTTCAGCAAAAAATAGAGAAATATATTAGTAATATGAACTTGGTAGCACTAGGGAAGGCTAATCAAGTAAAAATGATCAATGTTTTCTTAAATCCTTTGGTGTCCTACCTAAAATTAGTATTATTGGATGTTGAATGTCAAACTGAATTTTGATTGGCTGAAATTAGGCCTTAGTCAGATTGTACTTTTACTAAATGCTATATGACAAAAAGCATACTTTAGTGCAGAATCACCACAGATTCTTTGAAATTGTATCATCCCAACTTTCTCTTGGAATAAATATGCCAACAATTCAGATGCCTCAAAAGTATTTTTATCAACTGCCATGATCAGATTTTTTAAAATTCACAGGTAAAGTCTTCTCAAGTTTACTAATTGAGGCAGGGAAAAGTGCTATGGCATTGGAGTCCCTGGGTGGCAAGGATAGGTTGGATTCAATCTGCACAGGGACCCTCAGCCAATGTCATTCAGCTCGAAATGCAGATGTGTCATTGGCAAGAGAGCTGGATGGGGCTAAGACCTCAACAAATCACATGTGTAACTGGAGCACCTATAAAACAAGCTGGAGGAATAAACTTGAGGCTGTTTATCACAAGAACTCTAGAGTGTGAGTCTCTGTCTCTGACCCCCTTTCACGTTACAAAGTGCCATTTTAATGCCTCAATGTTACACAGAACAGCTCTTTACTATTGCTCTTTACTATAAAACTGGAACCGCTATGCTTCAAAAAGTAGAGTAATGTTAACTGACTTGGCATACAGACAACTGTAGATAGTGCCCCTTAGAATGTAGAATTTAAAAATAATACCACTACCACCTTCTGTTCCCTTGGAAATTCTTAAAACTTTGCCTCTTAAGAAATAAACTTTTGATTTGCAACTGTCAATTTAATGTGAGCATGAACACACGTACATGTAATTGGAAAGAGAAAGAATAGGGCTTACTGATGAAAGCTCCAGCAATGTCTGTGTGCATTGAAAATTGATCTCTGTCTCTTTGGCACATATATGACTTCCATTCTTTTGATATTTAAGCACCTGAGAAATTTAATTTGTATATGCTGGTAGGTAAGCCCTTTATCCCAATGTTACAACTCAAAAGCTCAGGCGCTGAGAGGTTAAGTTACTTGCAAATACATTACGGACTTAAATTTATGATGAAATCTTTGAATAAGAGAAAAATGCACAGATAAACACAGTAATAATTTGTTTAATCACTAACATGTTGCTGCAATGCAGAGCTTGCAAGATAATTTTAGCTGTCTATTGCTGCCTAATTCCATGGAATTTAGCAGCAGACTGTCAATATGGAATGCTGATTGAGAGCAGAATAGGAGGTATGGCTGTCACCTGAAAAGTGCAGCAGTTTACCACAGCACAACTTGGCATACAGTATATTCTGGGCTTCCCAAGAAAGCCGGTACTTAAATATTAGTTCAAATGTAAACTTAATAGCTTTTTAAAACTCCTCGTGTGAGGGGGAAGGGAGGGAGGCAGGAGGCTAGGCTTGCACTTACAACTTCTGTTGATTTAATAAAACCTTTTAAAGCCATGGCCCCATTATCCATGTCAAAAGCTAAGTATATGGTGCCATTTCAATTTCAAATAAAACTATAATCTATATCTTTTGTTTGTTCATTATTTACTCATCTCTCAGCTGAGCATTTTAAACAGTGCATGAAAAACAAAAGAAGATTGTATACCTGCCAAAACCCCTGTGGGACTCTGAAATAATGCAGCATGTTTGCAACTGCGCTTATAACAACCTGGTTCTAATCACCTGGTGGGGGGGATGTCTTTCCATCAACTTGAAGTGACTGTGACTTGTGTTTTGCACCATGAGTGAATCTTTTTCTTCAGAGTAGAGTTACCAAGGCAGGAACCTGATTGGCAATCTTCAGAGGCAAACTTAAATGGCTCTCAGTACTTTCTACAGCTGAAATATGCTTTGAAAATACAACTGAAGGAACAGAAGCTTGAAGAGCTCAATTTGTTTGCAGAAACTTCATGTTCTAGGGTCTTCAGAGAATTCCTCAGATATCCAAGCTGTCTCCAAAGGAGCTGGCACAAAAGCCTTGGGACATCTGCAGTCTCAAAGCAGTGGCTAGAGATTGGATGGGATCTTTTGGCATCTCAGACATTACCAGATGCCTTACAGTTTTTAGGCCATGAAATAAAGTCCTGTACCCATCAAGTTGTAGACGTTTTTCTGTACATTCTGTGGCAAATATATTTTCTTTAAATCTTCCTTATTTTAAAATAGTATAAAAAACTAAAATATGTTTCTTCATTGATGAGACATAAATTTGGTAAGGATAAGCATAGGAATAGGTTTTGTTTGTCATAATTGACAAATTAATTCATGCAATGTCCTTGTTTTGGCTGGGATAGAGTTAATTTTCTTCTTAGTAGCCTTGGTTTGGATTTAGCATGTGAATAATGCTGATAACATGCTGATGTTTTAGTTGTTGCTATGTAGTGCTTACCTTGAGCCAAAGATTTTCCAGTTTCCTGTGCTCTGCCAATGAGGAGGTGCACAAGAAGCTGAGATGGAGCATGGCCAGGACAGCTGACCCGAACTGGCCAAAGGGATGTTGTATGCCATAGGACATAGTCCAGTATATAAACTAGGGGGAGTTGTCTGGGAGCCACTGATTGCTGTTCAGGGATCAGCTGAGCACCAGACAGTGGGTTGTGAGCTGTGGTATTGAGCACCACTTGTTTCTCTTGGATTTTATTCCCTTCTCTGTCTCCCATTATTATTATTATTAATATTATTATTATTGTTGTTTTTGTTGTTGTTGCTGCTGCTATAATTTTTATTATTTGCATTATTGAATTTTCTTTTACTTCAATTATTAAGCAGTTCTTATCCCAATATGGCTAATGTTTTTCCAAGTCTATTCCCCACAGAGAGCAAAGTGTCAGCAAGAGATTTCAATGTACTTAAGTGCCTCCTAGGCTTAAACCATGACATGCAATATTCAAAATTCTCCATATGTTCTTTTTTTCTTAATATGAAGTTAGGTTATAGTTGACAAGCTGAACTCTCATGAGTTAAAACAATGTTTTTACCATATCTCTGGTATGTTTTTGTCCTGTAAACAGGCAAGTTATGGTATTTATCTATCTTTTCTATTTTTTAGATCATTGTTATTATAATAAAGATTCCTTCAGTCTGAAAAAGCCTACTGGCAAAATTATTTCTAATGCAAATTAACGCAGGATCTTGCACTCAAATAAACAGTTCATCCTTTCTGAACAGGGATAAAAACCACTGCATTTAGGCATGTGAAAAGAAAATAAATGCATTTGTACTCAAGTAACCCACTTAAAGGATTGTCAAAGAGGAATTTGCTACTGTTATTTAGATATTGCCAGCTTTTTACCTCTTAGGACATTTTGATTATTTTTAAAGGAAAACAACATTCAAGAATTAAATTGTCTTTTGATGATCAATCAGGGTTTTAAAGCAGGGAAAGCCAAAAGCTGAGAGAAGTGATCACATCTTTCTGTTATGGGGCAGCAACAATAGAAACCAATATGACTTTAGATATTTTTACCAAGAAGTTTATTTCCAGTGCTTGGCAATACCAAAAAAAAAAGTTATTTTATATTGAAAGCTGAAGTGCAGTATATAAACTGAAGAGCTAAAAATGCAGATCAAATTTTCCAGGAGAAAAAGGATTTTTAAAGGCTTAAAAAAAAAAAAAAAAAGAAAAACCCAAGAAAAACACCCAACACTAAACATTCACAAGTCATATTTGCATGATTTGCATGGCTTGTAACACAGTAGTAGCAATAGCTCTTCAAAATCCACTTTAAATGGCAATCTCAAAATGGCAAACAAATGCTTTAAATAGCAAACAAAAAGCATATGCCACTGAGTACCCTCTTTCTCTCATGGACCTTAATGTAGTTTATCATATATACATGTTAAAGGATACTTCAGCCTCAGTTTAGACTAAACTGATGACAGCAGGGGAAAAACACATTTCCTCAGAGACCTACTGAACAGTGGAGCTGGAATTTTATGTCAGCCTGTACTCTCAGCAGCTGAAATTGCCTAGAAGTTATTGAATCCCCAGAACTTTCTGGAATGTCATAAATAATCAACATTCTTTCATAAAATACTCTATCCTTCTGATTTCATAGACTTTTTTCTGTCTAAGCCATTTTTCTGGGTACAGTGATTAGAGGAGTAGCAAAAATTTTTGGAGATTGATGAGCTGCAAGCTTTTTATTTCCTTTATTTCTTTTTTGTTAGAGACTGAAAGCTTTGTTTTTTCTTGACAAGACAAAGAATAGAATTAACATGGAGATCACATGGAACAGCTTCAAAGTGTAGCACAGCTGGAGCTGAAGCATATCTCAGCACCTCAGATGGGTTAATGCAGCCATAATAGCAAGGTCTTGGGAGCCTCATCCCCCTTGGAATAGAAAATCTTTGGGCATACATCATGGAAATACTTAGGTCTCTCAGTCCTCCTGTTTGTGGATTTTTCTCCTTCCTGTATGTGGATGAGTATTTTCCAAATTTCTGCCACATATATAAACTGGATAATTTAAGACATATGCAGTGACATTTCACTAGTCAGAATTAAGGGTGATTAGGAATCTAATTGTTTATCTTTATGCTTATGAAAATCACTGAATTCCAACCATACCAGCACAGATCCTGATTTTCAGAATAACTATGTCTGTAAATGCAGTGAAGAAAAACAGTGCACAGAAAGTAACGAAAAAATAAAAGAGACCTAAAATTTGCACACAACACAACAAGATGAGAGGGAAAAATCAAACACAAAGAATATTTCAATACAATAGGTGTAGTTAGCTTGAATTTTTTACTGGGGATTTGCTGAAAAGTACTAGCAATATAGTACAACCAATACAAATGTGCATAGACTGGTTCAGTTCTGTATGTATTTTGACTGGCAAAGACTGCTTATTCAAAGCATCTAAATCTAGTTACCTGAAAAAAAATGCTTCAATGTGATCATTGATAGTGGAGCCCTGGAAAATGTTAAAAATAGTCTTTGAAAATATTAGGCTTTGTGTTTTCTCAGATCACTGCACCTGTGTAAGCAGTATGATAAAAGATATAATTGTTAGATGTGATGATTGTTAAATAATTAAATATAATTATTACATAACCATAAGAAGAATCGTGAGAAACTATGTTGGAAATTTAAAGGGGCCTATGTTGAGCTGAAATCTGTGTATACAATAGAACAATATAAGTTTGATAATTAACATGAAAGTTATATAACGATAGAGTATAAAACACGTTCACCTCGAATGTATGGTCAGAATCAGATTTGGGTGGAAACTCCCCTGATTCCCAGAGCTCTTAAATAAAAAGCACTGCATATAATCGCTTATGTGATTATGTGTTTTTGAACGCTAAGATTTTGGCGACCCAGATGGGACTCTGTGGGTGCTGCTGAAGCGAGTTTTGCGACTTGACCACGCTCCAGCCGGCACCGAGGGATTCTCAGGGAGCTTGATTGGCTGTGACCGCTTCTGCCACTCGCAACGTCCCTGGGAGAAAGGTAAGGTGCTTTCTACTTTGGTTTGGGTGCCTGCCAATAAGACGCAGCGAAAGCTACGCTTGGTTGGGCTAAAGGAATTCCTGCTGGTACAAGCCTAGGCGCTGTTCCATAAGACAATCACGAAAGCGTTGCGGGTTTGGCAATTGTGGTATATTTGGAATGGAGAAACTGAAAGTGATTTTGGGCGGCAACACCCTTATCCCGCAAAGTTCTCCTTTGGGGTGCTTATTAGCACATTGGAAACAGGGTAATTTTGGGGAAGAATTACGTAAAGCTAAGTTGATTAATTATTGTAATACATGGTGGCCAGAATATGCCTTGGAGAATGGTGAAAAATGGCCAAAATATGGTACTTTGCAATATAACACTATCTCGCAGTTAATGTCGTTTTGTAAACAAGAAGGAAAATGGGATGAAGTTCCGTATGTTGATTTGTTTTTCTACTTATGGGGAAAGCCAGAATGGCAGGATGAATGTGGATTAATGATGGTTAAAACATCTGCAAGCAATAAGTGTGGGGTTTGTGAGGAACGTTGTTTAGAACACTCAGCATTGAAAGAAAGCCTGAATAGGGAAAATTATACAGATATTGATTTACAGGTAGCTCCAATAGGAGCAAGAGAAAGAGAACCTAACCCTATCCCACCTGTTCCATCTGTCCCTATCCCACTGCCTGCTCCTAACCCACCCAGTCCTGAACCTGTCTTGTCTAGTATACCCTTCCCTCTTTATTCTCCTCTCCCATCATCACCTGATCCCTCTTCCTTGGAAGATGAGCAAAACCTAACTGTGGCAGGAAGGAGAGAGAGAGAATCAACGACCCCAGTAGCTCACAGAACCAGGAGTCAGTCTAACCTTGCCCCAGTTATGGATAGAAAAGACATAGGCAGACAAAAACGGACTGTAATTGCCCACTTACGGCAAGGTGTAGGAATTGAAGGGCCAGTATTTGTAAAAGTGCCTTTTATTCCTGCAGATTTTGGAAACAAACAGCCGGAACTTATAGAGGAAATCCTGATAAAATGGCACGAGTAGTAAAAATGGTTATAAAAACTCAAAATCCTGACTGGGATGACATACGAGTAATATTAGATACTTTGATGGATTCTACTAAGAAAGAGATGGTACTTAAGGCAGCCAAAGAGAGGGCAAGAGAAGTTATCAGAAATGGGCTAGTAACAGGGAATTTAGATGTGAATTTCCCAACTGAGGATCCAAATTGGGACCCTAATTTATTAGGTGATATAAGGAGACTATGGAAATATCAAGGGTGGATCCAACTAGGAGTTCAGAATGCTGTGCCCAAAACTATAAATTGGTCTAAATTATATGAAGTTCGGCAGGAAAAGAAGGAATCTCCCACTGCGTTTTTGGAGAGGCTTAAAGGGGTAGCAAGAAAATATACAGATCTCCAAATGGACACAGAACAAGCAAAGGTTCAGCTCGCTCTCATATTCTTGGGTCAATTACAGTACGACATTCGTAGAAAATTGCAAAAATTAGAAGGGGAAGAACTAAGGAATTTGGATAAACTACTTGAAGTTGCTTGGAAGGTATATAACAATTGCAAAAGAGAAGCTAGTAAAAGGCAGCAGCAGAATCTGTTGGCAGTAATAGAAGGAAAAAGGAACCCAAATTTCAGGGGTCATAACAGGAATAGTCAAAATAGGAGACCAGTCACACAAAGGTTAAGCCTAAATCAATGTGCATATTGCAAGCGGGAGGAGCATTGGAAGCAAGATTGTCCAAGCTTGAATAACCAGTTTCACCAGGACAATCAGTTCCAGCAGGTTACCAAGAAGATGGTTCTGGGGGAGTATACCAGCTGACTAGACATAGAACCAGTAGAACAAGTTAAGGAACCCGTTATAAATATACAACTAGGACATAAAGAAGTCATATTTCTAATAGATACAGGAGCTACTTACTCAGTATTGAATGATTTGTAAGGACAAATTGGGGACAAGGAAACAACAGTATTGGGTGCTACAGGGAAAGAGAAAAAACGGCATTCTTGCAACCCCTAGATTTGTGTTTTGGGAACAAAGTTATAACACATGAATTCCTATACTTACCTGAGTGTCCAATTCCGCTTTTAGGGAGAGATTTGCTAGTGAAACTTGATGCGGTAATAACCTTTGAAAATGGAGAGCTTATAATGAAAATACCTGAATCAAAGACGGGACAGATATTAATGATCAAAGAAAAACCTGTTCCCTCTATCCCTAGGGAGGTAGAAGATGCAGTGATTCTCTCTGAATGGGAGACAGATATACCAGGGAAATCTAAATTGGCACAACCAGTGCATGTAGAATTAAAGGAAGGGGTGAGGGCTGTACAAGTCAAACAGTATCCCATAAGACCAGAAGCACAGCAAGGAATAGTACAGATTATTGAGAAATTCTTGAAATACCGAATTTTAGAAGAATGTGAATCAGAATTTAATACACCAATATTTCCAGTAAAGAAGCCAAATGATGAATATAGATTAGTGCAGGATTTGAGAGCAATAAATAAGATAACAAAGGACATTTATCCAGTGGTAACAAATCCTTACACATTGCTAACATCCATAAAAGAGAAATATAAGTGGTTTACTGTAATTGATTTAAAAGATGCCTTTTTCTGCATCCCCCTTGACAAAGAAAGTAGGAAACTGTTAGCTTTTGAGTGGGAAAACCCAGGGAACGGAAGAAAGACCCAGCTCACCTGGACACAACTCCCACAAGCTACAAGAACTCGCCTACCCTATTCGGAAACCAACTGGCAAAGGAGCTGGAGATTTGGACCGAAAATGGGCAAGTACCAAGAGACCAATACCTGTTGCTGCAATATGTTGATGATATACTGATAGCTACAGAAGAAAAGGCAACTTGTATAAAGGTAACCATTGAGATTTTAAATTCACTGTGAATGGGAGGTTACAAAGTATCCAGAGGACAGGCACAAATTGCCCAACAGATTGTGATTTACCTCGGATGTGAAATTTCACAAGGGCAACGAAAACTAGGTACTAATCATATCCAAGCTATTTGTGCTATTCCAGAGCCCCAGAATTTACATGAGCTGCGAGTTTCCTCGGGATGGCAGGCTGGTGTTGCCTGTGGATCATGGACTATGGACTGATTGCGAAGCTCCTGTATGAAACTCAGAAGACGCAGCCATTCACCTGGGGCAAACCACAGAAAGAAGCCTTCCTAAAATTAAAGGAAGCACTGACAGCTGCTCCAGTATTAGGATTACCTGATCTGTCTAAAGATTTTCAGCTCTTTGTAAATGAAAGGCTGCGCCTAGCAGTAGGAGTCCTGACCCAACGTCTGGGAAGCTGGAAAAGGCCGGTGGGCTACTTTTCCAAACAACTTGACAACATAAGTGCCGGGTGGCCTTCATGTCTGCCGGCAGTCGCAGCGACTGTGATGCTGATACAAGAAGCCAGGAAGCTTACTATGGGAAGACACATAGATGTCTATGTACCACACATGGTAACCAATGTCTTAGAACAGAAGGGGGCCCATTGTCTATCCCCAAGCAGGATGATGAAATTCCAGGTAGTCCTGCATGAGCAGGATGATGTCACATCAAAAACAACTAACCTTTTGAATCCAGCTTTGTTCCTAGGTACCACAACTGAAGAAGGCCCATTAGAGCATGACTATGTAGAGGTAATAGAGTACAGCTATTCAGCAAGAGAAGACCTGAAAGATGTCCCGCTAGAACAGCCAGAGTGGGAGCTATTTACAGATGGGAGCAGCTTTGTGGAAAACGGAACCAGATACGCTGGATATGCGGTAACAACAGTCAGTACAGTAGTGGAAGCAAAGGCATTACCACCAAATACATCTGCCCAGAAGGCAGAACTGGTTGCTTTAACCAGGGCACTAGAATTAAGTGAAGGGAAAAAGGTAAATATCTGGACTGACTCAAAATATGCTTTTGGAGTGGTGCATTGTAGTAAACCCCATAGATTTAGGAAAAGCACCATGGAGAATATGAACAATAGGAATGCTGAAACAGCAAAAGAAAATTCCTGTTTCCCTGTCCTCCACCCTTAACCTATCTCTGTAACCCTATAAGGCAATGTCATGTTAACCCCTTACCATTGGTCAAGCTTGGATCCTTTCCAACCCTATAAAAGAAGCATACTGTACCCCATTAGTTGAGGAAGAAGAAGAGCAGAGACCCTTCACAGACCTCCCCAAATAAAGCCATCTCCGTGGAACAGCCTGCGCCTTTTCCTTCTCTCTCTCTCCGTCTGCTGCAGCCTCAAGCCCGGGGCACCACTACCTAGCAAGCAAAGCTGAAATCCTAAGAGCTTGCAATCACTATAGAGCTGATAATCACCATGCTTGCTAGATGGTAGCCCCGCGGCGTTGGCATGAGCGAGCTAGCCTCGGGCACCCGGTCCCTACTCAGGGACTGAGGTCCTGAGCCCTATTGCTCTGCTTTATGATAAGGCCAAATCAGAGGCTTTATTAGTGCATGTACACGGAGCGCTGTGGAAAGAAAGAGGATTACTATCTTCTCGAGGTACACACATTAAATATCAAGATGCAGTCCTGCAATTGATAAAAGCAGTACAAAAACCTGAACAAGTGGCAATTATACACTGTAAAGCACACCAATCAGGAAACTCCAAAATCTGTGAAGGAAATCGAAAAGCAGACTGGGCAGCCTGACAGGTTGGTTGAAGGGTGCAAACAACAATGGCATTGATACCTTTAAAGCTTAATGTATCCCAATTCAATTTGCCTCCAGAACCAAAATATTCAGTAGAAAATGAGAGACTGGCACGTTTGCTAAATGCACAAAAGAATTCAGAGGGATGGTATGTTACTGCACAAGGACAAATAGTGGTACCCCCCTTGATAATGAGAGAAGTTCTACAAATTAAACATAACGAATGTCACTGGGGAGCAGAGGCATTGGTAAAATTGCTAAAGCAAAGTTTAATTTCGGTATGGATGTTAACAATGGCAAAATCAGTATTGTCAAAATGTGATATCTGCTTGAAAAACAACCCAGTGGCTAGGCGACAAGCACAGCTAGGAAGAATTCAGATAGGAATAGAGCCAGGAGACTATTGGCAGGTAGATTTTGTAGAACTGCCAAGAACTCGAGGATACAAATACCTGTTGGTGGGGGTTGACACATTCTCTGAGTGGCCAGAAGCCCTTCCCTGTCGCACTAACCAAGCAAAGGAAACAGTTAAGTGGTTACTACAGGAGATTATTCCCCTTTGGGGAATTGGGTTTGGGGTACCCCTAGGGGTATCATCAGATAGGGGGCCCCATTTCATAGCTACAGTAGTAAGAGAGGAAAGCAGATTGCTGGGGATAACTTGGGACCTCCACACACTGTGGAGACCCCAGTCAAGTGGACAGGTAGAGAGGATGAATGAGACACTAAAAAGGCAAATCAGTAAAATATGCCAAGAAGCCAAATTGCAGTGGCCCCAGGCTTTGCCAATAGCATTGTTGAGGATTCGGATAAAGCCTAGGAGTGGGATATCAGTCAGTCCTTATGAGATATTGTATGGGAAACCATATGAATCTCCTGAGCCTAACCCTAATGTACACATCACAGGAAAGCAGGAAGTATATAATTACGTTCTGTCTCTCGGAAAAACTTTAACTCGGCTCCAGAGCATCCTCATGTGGAATAGACCACTAACTCTTGAGAACCCAGTTCATAACATACATCCAGGAGACAAGGTGTACATCAAGAACTGGAACGAAGAACCGCTGAAAGAAAAGTGGAGTGGACCCCATCAGGTACTACTGACCACCTTTACAGCAGTCAAAGTAGCCGGCATGGACCCCTGGATCCCTGGATTCATTACACCGAGTGAAGAAAATCCATCCTGAATCACAGACTGTGTAAACCGTGGAACCAACAAGGCTGCAGATAAGATGTGTTTAATCACTTTGAGAATGCTATCAGTAATTGTGCTAACGTTATGGTCATTAATGTCTTTGGGATGGGGAATGCAAAATGATAACTAACTACTCTTCATTCTAGAATGAAGAGAGAGGTACAAACAGAAACACAGGTGATAAAGATTTCTAATGCAGTTTGAGCTGAGAATGTAATGATTGGATTAGTCAAAGATTTTGCCAAAATGCAAAACACCAGTAGAATTGGCCTGTCTGCCAATACCAAAGGCTGCAGGAGACCCAGTAAATTGGGGAATCATAACATCAAAATTACCTGAAATACAAAAGAACAAAACAATTACATGTAAGCAGGTACCCGAATCAAGGCAAGTAATCAAGGAAACTTGGGAGAAAATAGGAACACGGATGAGACCCATGGGCCAGAAAGACTGTATTCTAAGTGATGGCATACTAGGAACCCCTATGGGAGAATCAGGAGGCATCACACAATGGCAATGCTATTTACCCCACTATAAAAAGATTGTAGAAAATGTTACAGAAACCACTCTGGTATGGAAGTGTGAGGCCAAGGATTGGAAAAATCTGATAGAGCCTTGGGACAGTGCGTGGTCTGTGAGTATTCTTCAAAGATTCCAATATATGGCAAACACCCCTTGGTGTGGGAAGGCCCCGAGAATGAAACAGATCCAGCAATAATGAACACTGCCACTAGTAGCAGAACGAGGGCAGACAAAGTAAGTTGGTGGGCATGTAACAAAACTTATGACTGATCTTCGGATGATGTAGAGATAAAACAGATGCCACCCCTGGCAATAGCCCTACAAATTGGTTGTGCTTGCAGAGGGATCAAACATAAACAGCAGAGTGAATTATAAAGCAGTCATAGGATGTACCAGAATTACAGTCTGAGGTCCAGGACAATTTGTATGGGCAGCAAGCAACGGTACCTGGACAACACATCTGCCTGTAGACGGCAAAGTAAAGGAAATTACTTTAGGCCTTCCAACCTTATGTCCAATTTGGAAAAAGTCCCCATTTAACGGAAAACATGAACTTCTGCAGATAAGAGCAAGACGGGAAGTTCTAGACAATGAAAATCCAGATGACACTTGGCAAGAACCCTCTAGTGGAGTGAAATTTGGGTGGGCCCTAGAGTCATTACTGGTCCTATAGCAAACTATCAGAGTAGGGAGATGCTGTACAAACTTACAGGTCAGGTGGATAGATTGGCAAGAGTCACCCGGGAAGGATTTAAAAAATTAAACGTACAATTACAAGCCACCACAAAAATGACTTTACAAAATCCATTAGCCTTAGATTTGTTACTCCTGAAAGAGCATGGAGTATGTGGATTTTTAAAGGGACAAGTTGATCATTGCTGCGTCCATGTCTCAAATGTAACTGCAGATGTAGAATATGACATCAATCAGTTGAAACAAATAGAGCAGGAAGCACAAGAAGAGCAAAAGGACTTGACTACAAGCTGGTTAGGAAAAATCTTTAAAGGGTTAGGGTGGAATGTGAGTTCATGGATTAAATCTATCATTGAGAGTGTGATAATCCTACTAATTGTATTCTTAGCAATTTGGTTAGTTTACAGCATCTTAAAGGGAGAGATACAGAAGAAAACATCCTGGAACCAGAAATTAATAAAGGCACTGACTCGAGATCCACGCCCACCATTTACTGGTTCTCCAGTTTGTGATAGCATCCACATCAGCCCTGGATTTGAAGAACTTCAAGTATAAATTGAGGAATAAAGGACTGTATCAAGTGAAAACATTTACACCTATAGTGAAGTGAAAATGCTTTCAAAGGGGGGAGAATGATAGTGGAGCCCTGGAAAATGTTAAAAATAGTCTTTGAAAATATTAGGCTTTGTGTTTTCTCAGATCACTGCACCTGCGTAAGCAGTATGATGAAAGATATAATTGTTAGATGTGATGATTGTTTAGTAATTAAATATAATTATTATATAACCATAAGAAGAATCGTGAGAAACTATGTTGGAAATTTAAAGGGGCCTATGTTGAGCTGAAATCTGTGTATACAATAGAACAATATAAGTTTGATAATTAACATGAAAGTTATATAACGATAGAGTATAAAACACGTTCACCTCGAATGTATGGTCGGAATCAGATTTGGGTGGAAACTCCCCCGATTCCCAGAGCTCTTAAATAAAAAACACCGCATATAATCGCTTATGTGATTATGTGGTTTTGAACGCTAACAATCAGTTTGATGTGATCCTATTTAAGTCCATGAGAAAATTGCTGTTGACAGTGTCTTAGATCAGATTCGCATTCTCCTATATGACCCCAGTTAAATCAGAAGACCAGTACCATGAGCCATACATCCAAAATTTTAAGTTGTCAAATAAAAAAATTATTTTATGGAAATTCCACCGCATACTGTCTATTTACTAAAAACAAACACACAATGTCACAGGACTTGAGTTTATATTACAGGTCTGTTTCCAGCTCTGTTTCAGAAAAATGCAAGATCATTAGATGTGTTCAATAATGGTTCAAATCATAAAAGTATAATAACAAGGAAAAAGCAATAATTTGTTACTTTGACACAAACTTTTGCCATTCCACCACCTGAAAATTTAATCACTGGAGCATATGGCCAGTTGATTCTAGTGAGCATCTCATCTTCAGGTGGGAGACTTTCACATAATTCCAAGATCTGCCTAGAATGCATATAATCATACAATGGTATGACTTGGAGGAGACCTTAAAGATCATCTAGTTCCAAACCCCCTGTCATGGGCAGACACATGTTCCATCAGACGTGGTTGCTCAAAATTCCATCCAGCCTGGCATTGAAAACTGATAGGGACCAAAACTTCTCTGGACAACCTGTTTCAGTGCCTCACCACACTTACAGTAAAGAATTTCTTGCTAATGTCTCATATAAACTTACCCTCTTTCAGTCTGAAGCCATTACCTCATGGCTTATCATTACATACCCTTGTAAAAATTCCCTTTTCAGCTTTCTTGTAGGGCACCTTTAGGCCCTGGAAAATCCTGTGAGGTCTCCGTGGCATCTCCTCATCTCCAGGCTGAACAACCCCAACTGCCTCAGCCTGTGTTCACAGGTGCTCCAGCCCTCTGATCATCTTTCTGGCCTCCTGTGGACTTGCTCCAGGAGGTCCACATCCTTCTTATTTTGAAGGTCCCAGAAATGAACACATTGCTCAGGTGAAATCTCATTTATAGCAGCATGGGATCTGATTCTTGCATAATTTTATACTAAGTTTAAAAAAAATTACTGTATTTTGACTTAGCATATAACTGAATTCTAAATTATGACTGTCCTGGATTGCCAAGAAAATTGTATTTTATTTGCCATCTGTATGGCAGTTGTCTTCTGTTAAGTGGGCAGTTTACCTTATCTCTTCCACAACCTATGCTCCCTCTGAGGAGACATCTGTTGATAACAGGCTACTGAATGTCACTACATGACTGATAAGAACTATTGCATCCCATTATGACATGCTCTGCCCAGAAGGAGGAACCAAACATTCCTACCCAGATATAATCTTGAGATTCTGGAACACCAGCACAGCTTCTCCACTGGATTTCCCAGATGAACAGCTGCCTCTTCCACTGCATCTTCAGAGGAAGACTACCCCCCTTCTTCAGGATCACTTCTCCAACAGAACCAGACCTGACACTCCAGGAGGACTGCAGCCATAATTCCAATTGAACTTCTACCAACACCCTGACCACAGGGTGTCAGGTTGTGTTCTGACTCTATTAGTGTTGCTTCAGTTTGCTGCATTGTTTATTTTATATTTTTATTTTTCCTCCCTAATAAAGAACTGTTATTCCTGCTCCTATGTTTTTGCCTGAGAGCCCCCCTCGACTTAAAATTTATAGCAATTTGGAGGGCGGGGGTTTACATTTTTCCATTTCCAGGAAGGATTCTGCCTTCCTTAGCAGACAACTGTCTTTCCAAACCAAGACAATGACTGACTGATTTTGGCTAGGTGTATGCTTCTCCATGCTATCTGCTACTGCCACTTGCTGGAAAATAATGCTCCTGATCCATCAGTGTAGGTAATCATGCATCTTGAAATCAAGACTCTTATAGCTTTTACAATTTTAACACTCTATCATTCCACTTCCATGCAGTTATGAATTTTTCATAGGAGAAAAAACCCCATCTGTAATCTCAAGGGTGTCATTATCTCATCTTTCTTCAAATCTTTAGTATTCAAGCAAAAGAAATATTAAATCCTCAGCTATTACTATGGGCTTTTTATCAGATATTTGGATTTTCTGAATGTTTACATTGACAGGATTAACTCTCATGATTTAAAAATACTAATGCTACTTTTAAGAAACTTTGTGTAAGACCATTTTGAACAGCTTGCATTTACTGCATAGAGGTAGAGAAAATAAAAATATTTGATCTACTGTAAAATATTTTCAGATTACTATATGTAGATTTGGATTTTGGATTACTTATAAGTAGGGATTGTATTATTTTACAGGGTTGTTTAAAATATCTTCAGTAACACTAAATGGACTTTTTTCCCCTACTTGCTCAGCTGTCTTGATGGATATAGGCCAGAAAAACTGATGCAATCTAGTAGGAGAAGAAATGTAGATATTTTTTCTGGCTGCAGGTTTGCCTTCTTCAGTGGAAACATTACCAACTCTGAAATGAGAGCATGAACAGTTAAACGACCTGCAATTAAACTAACTTAATCTGGTAAATGTGGGGCACTTAAAACTTTAGCAGCTGTGCAGGTAGTAGGAGGGTGGCAAAGGGAAATACAGAAGGAAAGAGAAAAGGCTGAATTCTGGCACATGTGAAAGGGTTGCAGGGAGTCAGCAGGTCAGACCAAAGGAGGGTTGGAGGTCCATAACAGTTGTGTTTATGTTTCCTATTGGCCGTGTTAGAGGGTAGTGTTAATCTCTTTCACAGATTTTCCCTCTCTTTGTACATTTTTCATCTCAGGACAAATGGAATAGACTATGTTTTGTGGTGTCTTCTCTGAAGGGATGGAAAAATGCCCAACAACTATTAATCAGTTTGAGCTGACCCTGTGAGAAAGAGAAGCCTTTACAGGTGAAGCTGAGAGGCTTTTTCTCAAGGTCACAAGGACATTTGTGGCAGAGCTGAGATTTGTATCCAAGGGTCTTGGACCTTAAAGCTATGTTAAGAGGCATCACACTATCTTCTCTTCCACTTTCTACTGACAGATGCATGAACAGCTGCACAATTTGATGTTTATAGATGCTTCTATGTGACTTTTAATTCAAAGTAATCTATGAAAAAACATGTTGAAATTTGTAGAGCTAAGTAGATTAAATGACCCCCCAAAAAGGTGCACATTCTTTAACCATTTTTATTAATACATCCAAAGTGCATTGCTCCACATACCAAAATCACATAAATTCCAAAGTCTGCATTTTTTGAACCACTTCACTTATGCTCCCAAGGAATGTGCTGGCTGAAAAACAGGAATGTAAAATTCTTTCTTCTTCCCCTCTCCCTCTCTTTTTCTGCTTGTTATTCATATGCTAGACAGACATTAAAAGCAAAAAAGGAAGGGTGAAGAGGTTAAATCCAGCTCTCCAAAATCTATATGTTCATATTTGTTCATATTTTATTTCCAAGTTAGCTAAACTTCCTGTTGCTTAAAAATAGCTGTACTGGAAATCTTATGAGAAAAAAAGGTACATGTGAAAACATTAATGCAATCATCTTCCATTCCCACTGAAAATATTAATGTTGTCTTAGTCAATTTTGCACCATCTCTTCTAGCCCCAGATTCAGGAATTAGTTCATATATGCATGAAACTGTAGAAAAACCTAAAATTAACAGTACATATTCAATTATCACAAATTTTTTAGTAAAGATTTGGGCTGATATCTGTGTTGTCTTATTTCATCCATGTCTAATATTTGTCCACGTTCTTAAGGTCTGTCTCTCTCATTTGGATGCTGTTAAAATTTGAGGCTTTAAATTCTTTGTGGATTAAGGAAAATAAAGAAAACCCTGTAAAACAGGGTTGACCGATTGACTAGACTTGATTTTGGCTTCTGTATCAAACTAGAATTTCCACATAAATGGATTTAAATGTCTTTTACATTTTTTGTAATTTGGTGTACCTTTAACACTAGGTTCTCCCCAGCATTTTTAACATACTTTTCTTAATCTTTTGATAAATATGATACATTTCCTAGTGTTCTTCTCTGTAGATTTTAATGGGATTTATTCTTGCATAAAAAATCTTACATGAAAGGGCCCAAATACAGTAATTCAGAAGGTTTTTTAATTTGGCCTTGATTGTGTCTTAGTCTTAGCACAATGTGATTTTACTGGCCTATGTGCCATGCCCAGAGCAGAACAGTCTAGGGAGAGTCACTAAACATCATGGCTGTTTTGCTCCATTTCTGGCCATGACCTTCTAAGAACCTCAGTGGTGTTGCTTAGTCAGCCTCAGGAGTCCAGCATATAAATCTTTCTTGTTCAATTACTTATAGTAATTGAACTTCTGAATTTCATAGGCAGAAAGCTGAAAACAGATAATTCAATAATTTAGTCCTGGCTATTTTTGGATATAGATTATTTTAGTCCAATATATTTGGAATATGCATTTATGTCCATTTTCTGGACTAAGAAAATGAAAGCAATGGGAATACTTTTATCAGTGAAGAAAAAATGACTATACTAAAATCCTTAAGAGTGAAACCTGGGAAAGATTGGATCAGCAATATTTGTATGTAAATGGTTTCTCAATGGGCCAGTTTTTTACTCAGGCTGTATCACTGGGTTTCGCTCTTTTCTGACATCTCACTCTTTTTTTAAATATACTTTTTTTAATCTTTACAAAGCCTCCTTGTTTACCTGCTCGTTTACCTCCTAAGTTTACCTACATGGGCTTAGAATGTCCTTAACTCTGCTTGTTCTGGTCTCTTTATGGAGAGACTTACTCTTTATCATATGTCTAATTTCTTAAATGTGTCATTTCTTTTTCACATGGATTCTATGAGCTATAAAAGATTATTTTTTGCATATTTTCTTAAATCAAATACCTTTTCCAGGAATATTCTATTATTGAAGTTTAAATGCTCTCTTTTGAGCTATCTACATTCTTCTCTAATTTCACACATTTTCAAAGTGCTGCTGTGATATTCATGTCTGCATACTCAGACATAACCCCAAATCAAAGAAAGACCCAAAGCTCTCCTTACACACATGCAAAGAAAAGGTGGCCATGAATTTACATTTTCCTTAAGATGGTATCAGAATATGGGCTTCTTGGTTTCAGTCTGTAAAACACTACAGAATTTTCATGTTTATGTTATTCTTTTTATAGAGCTGAGGAACAGAATTGTTTTTGTCTCTGAAATCAACCTAGTCAGGCAACTGTTATTTGTTCTACTGACTCACAATTATTAATGACATACAAATATGTAAAAAAACCAGCAGTTAAATACTTATTTCCATAAAATATACTTCAGTAAGAACATTTGAAGGTAGATCATTAAATGAGGACAAACGAAAAAAAAGACAAGACAAACAGTTAATCAAGTGACTTATCAGTCACTGTGTCTAATTGAGTACTGTGATCCTGTTGCTGCACGTGGTCTGACTAACACTGACTGTTATGGAACCTTTGCATCTACCTCAAGAGGCTATGGCTGAGCTGAAACTTTAAATTCTTAATCCATTTGTTACTGAGTGAAGCATTGACTCAGGCTAAAATGTCATATAAATTCTCAACTTTAATGGCCTACACAAGTTAATGAGATGTGCAATTTCACTATTTCAACCAACATATTTTTTCCCTTATTTGGATTTTTGTATGAGAGGATAGGTGAATTGGCTTCATAGTTTTCATTTAAGTCAAGCTCTGACTGACACTGTACTTGACTATGAATTTGAAATGTGTCCTGGTGCTCAGGATATTTTTAACCATGTAGGGGAATGGCATAAACCATAGCATAGACTCCACATTTTCACCTCTAGACATCCACCAAGAAACAGCTGAAGCAGGTAGTTCCGTTGCTCTGGTAACAAACCTGCCTGAAAACTCTGTTATTGCTTGTGGGAGATAAGAGATCCTATTCAATCCTATTCTTGCTCAAATAAAAGCACTCTGGGAAAGGTTCAGGTAACAGGGAGGTAAGAAATAGGTGATGTAATCAGAGAACAGGTTGTAGAGCTGGCATGTGCTTGCCTTGTGCATGAGGCAGTGACTGGTTGAGGAGATGCATGGACAACACATGATCAGAGAGCTGATTAGGTAAAGGGATGCATGAACAGTGACGCTGCAGTGGCAGGCAGCCAATGAGTGCTTGTTTGGTTCAAGTTTAGAATATAAATGTTCTTGGTTGTTACAATAAATGACCTTCTTTGGGAGAAGCAAGGAGGTCCATGTGTCTTTGTTCCTCATTGCTACAAATGGCTGCCCAAACTGGGACCTTTCAAAGGTCGTGAAAGATGTGGACTGCACCAGTAGCAACATTCATTGGACTAGGAATTGGGTTAGACCAGGAAAAGTTTGGTAAAGGAACCCAGATATGTGCCCATCACCTATCAGGTGAGCAGTAGAAGAATTATGGGAGGAAAAATATCCCTGAAACAAAGACAGAGCCTAGACCTGTTATGGATGCTCCTGCATTGGCAAAGCACAGACATCAATGCTAAGCTAAGCACCTTGCTAAATTGGGTGTCCACACATGTAAAAGATTTCCGTTCTACTGGAAAGAAGAAGGGAAATCAATTGGGACTTCCCAATTGTAAGCTTGGTAGGACAGAAACTTTTTAATATTGGCAGGAATGAAGATGCCAATACTTATAGGCACCTCGCTACGTGGGGGTCTATTATGGCAGCTCTTAAAGAAACTTGTGCAGAGGTCCATGTGTCTTTGTTCCCCATTGCTGTGTTATCTGTCATTAAGCCTAGTGCTTCTGTGATGCTGCTTAGTGAACTGTAACTTATTAGCCATGCTCACTTTCCCACCGTCAGCTTCACAAGCAAAAGGTGGGGAACTTTGTCCTCAGTTAGTCAATTTATTGATGGTATAGATCCTTAAATAGTGAAAATTTTCTTTAAAGAAAAGGGGCTGACATTTTAGTTTATGTCAAGCTGACAAAATGGCATAAATTACATGAAATCTGAAAGCAGCAGTTCAGTTTATTCAGTCTGCATGACATGGTGGTCCTAAAATATAGAACAAGATGGAAATAAATGATGATGAAAATGAGAGATGTATTTAGAGACTGATGAACTGATTCAAAGACAGCTCATCTTTGGTGACACATTTGTGTCATTATGTTGACATAGTCAATATATCATGATATGGGCAGTGGCCCATGGTCCAATGCCTATGGAAGCCAGAGACAGCACTCTGTGCAAAGCCTTTAATTCAGGCAGCAGAATTCTTTCTCAAAAACCTTTGGTGATGTAAAATTGCAGCTACACTAGTTGCCCTCTCTTCCTTCTTTTTCTGTTTGAGGAGACAGCTTTGGGAGGTGGACACCTGTATTCACAGGTTCAGTGGTCAGCTCTATTAGGGTACTGGTTTTGTTAATCTTTTGTTCATGCTGTAATGAATGAAGATCTTTCATATCCCTAATCCAAGAGGTGGATTTTCCTTCCTATAACACAGCATTCATGATCTTCTCAGTTTTGGCTTGAATCAGATATTCTGGTGAATCACTCTAGTTTAAGAGTGATATTTTCAAAATTGAAACTTGACTGGTTGAGAACAAGTACATTCCTGAATGCAAAAATGAGGAAACCACCCACCTAAATGTCAACAATAATGTTTCTGCATGAAGTGATTTACTCACAAGTGTTGAAATAGAGATATTAAGAAATCCACATTTATCCTTTAAAATAAAATAATAAAAAATATTAAACCCCCACCCCCCCACTCCAAAAAAATTTGGGCACAATCAATTTTATTTAAAGATGAAGCCTTTTTATCATACTGAAAAGAAAGTTTCCAATATCTTCAACACCCATGTTTTGATGAAAAATTAATGAGCTAATTGTAAAGACCTAACAGGCAATTTTAGGACTGTTGCCCATGGTACACAGGAACTTTACTGGACAGCCATACAATGAAAGTTAATGGAGAAATGAAATAACCATAAGCATGGTGAAAGATATTGAAACATGATATTCTTATTCCCACTGGCTTCTTTGATAGAACAAAAATGATCATTCAATTTCAATTTCAATTTAAACAAGTGTCACATAGCTAAAAGAAAATAATTTTGTGGAAATTTAAGGAAAGGCAAAAGTGAAGCAAAGTATATTGCTTTGGAATCTATGAAGGAGGCTAAGACTCTATAACAAGATGGTGTCCTAGATGGTCTTCCCAAGCTGCCAACCCTGGGAAGTCAGCAGTAGGGTACAAGGTGTACTGGTGGATAAAATAAAAGGAAATTTCTCCTTCATTTTTAGCACACAAAGATCGTCTATAAAGTTGATTGTGAAAGGACCTCCAGCTGTTGGTAAGAGGAAGTACCTTGGTGCTTTTTCAAAGTTCTGTCCAAGATAAAATACCGTTCCCACGTAGTAATGAAAACTGAACGTTCATGAGAGGCCCATACAACATGGTTACGTGGTTACATGAAGCTCTTTGGTTATTTTTCCCCAATACCTACTATTCTTATTATGAATGTCCTCAGACTCTTTAACCCATCTCTTTAAGTAATAACTAGTCATCTGCCAAAGATGTCATTATGACTTTGAGAAATTACCTAAAATATAAGAAAGCTGCAGTGCTCATTGTGTCCCAGGGAATTAACTGGGCACAAGGATCTCCTAAGTGCTGTTGTACTCTAAACATTATATGTTATTAGCTGCAGATTGATCTACTTTTTTTCTACATTACACACATTTTAAAGGATGACTCAGATTATTCACACTCTGTATTGCTTTGTTCGGTATTAATCCTTCCTTTTCTTACCTATGAGCTTCCTTACTGTACTTATCATTTAGGACACTTTATAGCAAAGCTGAGGTAGCTTGAGCAAAACTGGGGCTTTAATATGATGACCACAAGCACAATTTTAGAATGGGTTCTTTCCTGAAGAGCTAAGGTGCTAAATACCTTACGGTGGACAATAGCTTAGAGGAAAGGGAAGGTTTGGGAAGGTTCAGGAAGGGAAGGTTCGAGAAGGTCTGGAAAGGGAAGGTGTGGGAAGGTGTGGGAAGGTTTGGGAAGGGAAGGTTCAGGAAGGTTCGGGAAGGGAAGGGAAAGTTCGGGAAGGGAAAGTTCGGGAAGGGAAGGGAAGGGAAGGGAAGGGAAGGGAAGGGAAGGGAAGGGAAGGGAAGGGAAGGGAAGGTTCAGGAAGGTTCGGGAAGCGAAGCGAAGGGAAGAGAAGGGAAGCGAAGGGAAGCGAAGGGAACAATTGGTATTTTTCCCTCCTTAATTTTTCTGTATCACAAATTCCATAAAATCTTCTCATTTTTCAGGACTATTTTCCTAGAACTCAGAGCAGAAATTAATATGATCTAAACTGTTATTTCTGGAACAAATTTCAACCCAAAGAGAATTCAAATCATTAACTTGAAAGCATGCTGCAAGTGATGTTTGAAAAGCACAGAATTGCCAGTGGCACAGAACCAGGTAATGTCGTCCTTCACTCACTTAAAGTAATTTTTGTTGCTAGGATTTTTGGGTTTTGTTTTGCGGATGAGTTGGGGCTTTTTTTTTCATTTTCTGCCTATCTGATTTCAAAAAATGCTTTCAGTGAATTCTTATTGGTTGTAGCATATTTTTTTTATGTTGATAGTGTGTCAATTTTGGGATTGTTTTCTTGATGATTTTTCTATTAATTTCTTGGTTTGTTTCTTCTTTCTGTAATAATGGTATAACCAGGCTGTTTTGAATTCAAAGATCAGTTGGTGAAGTCTGAGTAAAGAGGTGCTTTCACACCATTTCAGGAACATCATGATCAACTGCAAAACCAATTAGTGTGTTGGACAAATGGGTGCAAATCATCAGTAGTACTGAGGTTCCCAAGCTTGCTCTTTCTCAGGGTAATGCTGAGAGCAGCAGTTTATTTGCTCTTTAACCCACTCAGGAAACCAGTCTGAATTGTGAAAGCCCAGCTAGACCAAGAAGTTCTTACACAGGGTCTCACATGCTGTGGAAAAGAGGAAACATGGATATGCATATTAAACAAGGTATGCCTGGGCAGTGTGTGCCATAGAAGGGGAAAGGAAGGTGATAATTCTTGCTTATATATTTACTCTGCTTTCTTTCTGAATTACCTCCTTTAAAAGCTGAGGCTATATAAAAGCCTATGGATCTTTCATGCATTCTTCTACAATATGGTCTCAAAACTTTAAATGGTCAGCTGATTTTTTCACTTTAAATACCATATGAGTCTTTCTGTGAAATTGTCTATTAGAAACATACTGTACATACAACAGACTGCTTTTAAAAACTGCTATGTATCTCAATCTGAGGACCACATAGGCAAGACCAACACATAAGAAATCAGTAGGTCACTGAGATATATGTACCATACTGGAAGACCATTTACACAGGAGGAATTCACTGGAAGACAGTACAAAGAATGTAGTATGGGAAACCACTCTGAAAGAATTTGGAATGTATGGCTGCTCTTTGCAAGATCAGAACAACCTGAAGATTTAAAAAAATCCATCAATTTAGCTTTTTCTTTACTTATGTTTTGGCTTTTCAAGGAAGAAGCTAGAAACTGTAACAGACTGTTGACATAATGATATTGATGGAGAAGGCTGGAATATTGTAGTCAAGTTATAGAAAGAATCACACTCCCTGTTCAAGTTGTAGACAAATGTGCAGCATTCACTGAAACAATTAACTGGTGAGAATATAAGAAAAGATGCATCAGCTCTCAGCATGTATTCTGTTAAGGGCCAGAAAAAACATGTTTGTGCCAGTGTGAACCATAGTTCAAAGAACTGGAAAATTCAAGAGACTTGAATTTCCCTGGAAGTTTCCACTATTGTTTTTTCCTAAAAATATTTTCATTTAAGCTAGCAGTGTACCTTATTCTAAGGTACACCATTTATTTTCTCTTTCTTTTGATTTAAGAAAACAGATTTAAATGTCATATTCTTCTGTGCAACATTAACATGCAGTAAAATAGCCAGTCTGACAAAAGACCATAATTAACATTAATCTTTTTTCTTGAGTTTACTAATTACATGTAAATCTTAAATAAGTATTTACTTTCTTTATTTTAAATACTCAACTATGAAAGTAAAATAGAAGAGCATCACAATTTTTAAATTAGCAAAAGCTTAAAAAACTGCTTTTAGAGAGGCTATAAAAGAGCTAGAACTGATTCCCTCTACTCCCATAATGAAAGAGATAATGCTGAATTTTTGTGTTAAACTGCATGGCTCTTGCTAAAAGCTCTTAGTATCATAGTGTTAAAAAGTCTGATTTTTTCTTTTTTTAATGTTTTCTTCACATTATTCTCCAGTTGTACTACATGTACTAGAAGTATAACTGAAAGAGAAGAACTTTCAGATCTAATTCTTTTTTTTCACAGTTGTCTGCTGAGGGCTTCAAGTTTTTTAAACGCCCAGGTTTGTAGGAAATAATAAAGGTATGTGATATACTCTGTGTGTTTTCAAATCCAGTCTCCCAGAGGCATTAGAAGTTGAACAGCATATTATTCAGTGCTGTCCACATGGTTTCAATAGATTTAAAGAGCATAATTCTCAATGAAGATAGAGATACTCACTTCTACCAGTAAACTATTTTCTTTTTCCTCTCCTCTCCTCTCATCTCCCCTCCCCCCTCCCCTCCCCTCCCCTCCCCTCCCCTCCCCTCCCCGCGCCGCCCCACCCCGCGCCGCCTCGCCTTGCCTTCCTGGAACCTTCCCTTCTCGGAACCTTCCCTTCCCGGAACCTCCCGGAACCTTCCTTTTCTCTTCTCTTTCTCTTCCTTTCAGGTGGTTTTGGCCCTCATATCCCTTATTCCACTTGTAATATTTTGGAAATTTTTCGTCCCACATCAGTAGTTTGAGGTAAGGGAATAATCCTGGAAAAGGCAGCTCCTGAGATGAATGTATATAAACGACAGAAAAGAAAGACCTGTGTAAAGAGGACAATTCTCATTTTTTGTGATTTATGCTCCTTGCAAGGATATAAAACAAATGTACTGCGAGGAATTTAGGAAGCGTTCAGGAACCTAGTGAAACTTGAAGGAAAATACCTTAATATCAACTAAAATGAAAAATATATCTGAGTCCATAAGTTCTTTCTTTGCATGACTGCATATGTATGTCCATTCTTGTTTGCACACCTATTTCTTTATATATGGATGAAAAAGAAGTCTAGCTCTCTATCAAAAGTATGCTTTAGAATGAAAAATTCTTGTGCAACATTTTTTAAATTCTATTTTTAAAGAACTTGTTGACTTCACTTCATCATGAAATTGTCAGTGACCCAAACCCATTGTTGCAAAATTAATTTAAGTATTTGGCCAGAGTAACTGATTCAGTCACTTAGAAATGGCAAAAAGGCCATTTTCTTTTCTTTTGTACCTTTTAGGATAAAGGTAGAAATAAACATTCATCTTTGAAAAATAAAAAATTAGAATAAATCCAAATACAATTAGTTTTTGTAAGCACTATAAAATGGTGTTCAAACTCTAAATGGTTAAATAAATAACAAGGATTGTGCTGAGCTGGTAAAAAAAAAATAATTTCATTCTTTCCAAATTCCTTTGACTCCAAGCTCCAAATGAAACTTGAATCTTAAAAAAACAAACACCATTTTGCAGGATTTTGTTGTTAGAAATTCATCAAGAGGATGTAGCCTAGCATTAACAGGCTAAGTCTGGCACCTGAGGTTAGACCTTCACAGAATAAACTATTGACACTGTCAGCAAGAATGCAAAAGTGAATTGTCTAGTGCACAGGGTTTGAATTACAATTATTTATAAGTATTTTACTTAAAAGAAAACAGAAGAAAAATAATTTAAAAAAATATACTTAGTAGACACTTTCACATGTACGGCATTTCCACTAAAAATCTATATTTGTTTTCTCTTATTATTTTTTTCTTAACTTAAAAGATTAAAGATGTTTTCAAATTTGGAAGTCAAGGGGAAAAAATTATGCTGTTGACATTTGTTTGCTTTCATTACTAGCTTATGATGTCAGAAGAGATGAATTGTGTGTTTCCTTGATTTTGCCTGTTTACTGAAGTTTATTTGCTTTTCTTCTACATAAAACTCCACTTTTAGGCACTAATAAATTCAAAGAAAGATGGTCTTCTTTTACATAACTAGAATATGTGTTCCGCAATGTACTAACTGTAGCTTGCCTATCATCTGAAGGCATTAAAGGACACTCTCAACTATTTGTGAGTTATTTGTGGTCCCCATACAATTTCATAGAATCATAGAATAGTTTGGGTTGTAAGGGGTCTTAAAGAACATTCAGTTCCACCCCCCCTGCCCTGGGCAGGGACACCTTCTACCACACCAGGTTGCTGAAATCACTGTCCACCCTGGCCTGGAACACTTTCAAGGTTAGGGCATTCACAGCTTCTCTGGGCAGCCTGTGTCAATGTCTCACCACTGTCATAGTGTTTGTTATACCTCATCTAATTCCCTAGCTCCTCCCCAGCTTTCTTGTAAATTTCCTTTAGGTACTTGAAAGCTCATATGAAGTCTTCTGTGGAGCCTTCTCTTCTGAGAAGGCTGAACACCTGGAGAAGTGTCTGAGAAATGTCTCAGCCTGTCTTCATGGAAGAGGTGCTCCAGTCCCCTGATCATCTTCATGTCCCTCCTCTGGGCCTGCTCCAGCAGATTCACATCCTTCTTATATTGTGGACCACAGAGTTGGACACAGGCTGTCCTTCAGACAGGGTCTCACAAAAGCAGAGCAGAGGGAAGAATCACCTCCTTCAACCCACTGGTCATTCTATTTTTGTTGCAGCCCAGAACATGTTTGGCTTTCTGGGCTGCCAGTGCACATTGTCGGCTCAGGTTGAGTTTCTGCTGAACCAACACCCTGAAGTCTTTCTCCTCAGAGCTTCTCTCTATATAGTCCCTGACCAGCCTGTATTTGACCAGCTTGGGATTGCCTAACCCAGAAGCAGGACCTTATACTTGGCCTTGCTGAACTTCATGAGATTGCACAGACCCACCACTCAAGCTGGTCAAGGTCCCTCTGGATGACATCAAGTCATTGACCACAACTCTTAAGTATGACCATCCAGCCTATTCCTTATTCAGTGGGTGTTTCATTCATCAGATCCAGTGTAGAGCAATGTCAGATTTTAGGAATGCAGCCAAGGTATACCACTACTGCTTGTTGTATCACATGAATTTTGGTATTTTTTCTCCTCTTCATCTTTTTTTTATCATTTATGCAGTGCTTGTAGTGCAAGGATGACGTGGAATTCTGTACCTGAGTATGCTCCAGGAGCAGTATGCTCCCAAAACAGCAGGGATCCTATTCTAGGTAGAAAGCAGTGATAATCCGAAATATATCAGCTTCTTCAGTCTGAAAGTAGGAAGCAGTTTTTGTGCTCTATTTCATTAAGAGATAGAGATAGGCATAGTATTGCATCAAAAAGGTATATTACAGTAGATTTAGATAAGGGATTTGCTCTGTGCCTTAGCAGTCACTCTTTTTTCCAGCATCTCAGCTTGACAGCTTAGAGGATGGACTGTGGATGACTGATGGTTTTTGACTGTAAGGGCTCAACATGCAGAAATAAGGACACCTTTACTTGTTGTTTCCAAAAGAAAGTATATGAAACCTGGCAGCATATAAAAGTAATGTGATGATTCCATTTTTTCAGACTGAAAATATGTTCATCTGCATGCCTTTCCACACAAACACACCCCCAAATAGTGATGAAAGTTCTCCTGGGATCTTTGATCTTTGGATTGTGGAGGCTGCAGTCAATTTGAGTAGTAGTTTGAGGAGCTACTTTAACTGTGGGTGATGTTGGTGTATTTTCAAAAGAGTGGAGGGAGGAAAAGGAAAAGAACTGAGTGTTTCAAGACGTTGTCTTCAAACACTACAGTCACCAGTTACAGATATGAATCTTTTGTTTCCCATGGGACTTATTCCTGAACAACATCTATAATCTAGAGTCTAGTCTATTTAACATGCACCGACAATTTCCAAATGGCTAGGAGCTTTGCTTTGAGCTTCTGTCTGCTTGAGCCATGATTTATCAGACACTTGTAATACAGAGCAGTATAATATCCTTTGAGCTTACTGAGGCACATCAGTGACACTGCTGACAGAACTTAAATTTCTCCTCTTTTGGAACTTTCTGTTAGGGACTGAAAGCTCCAGCCATACTGAAGTAAATAATAGCTGAAAGGCAGAAATATCTGGAAACATTCCAGCTGTTTTCAAAATGATTGTGTGACTATGCCCTGAGAGAGCTGAACACATGATGGCAGTAGGATGCTACAGCTGACTATGGATGGTGGAAATCCTGGACCATAACAATATGACTATTTCTGGTAGTTTAGTTAACTTATAAAAGGGGGATATTTGTGGAGATCCACCATCTTCTAAGAACTGCTTCTAGTTCTAGATCACAAGAGTAAAAATTCACATTAAGTTCATTGCATCCATGGAGACTTATTTTTATGCTTGCCACCTTGTCCAATTTCCTTTAAGGACTGGAAGGAGAAACTCCTTCTATCATAAATAATGTGACTAATCTGATTTTAAATATTACCTGTGGAATTTTACAGGTGCTTCTCACTTCTTCAGGAAAATGTTACAAGAAATGAAAAATCACTACTTAAATCACCTCTTCCATCAAGCACTAATGTACTTTCTTTGACAGTTGTAAGGAGTCCTAGGCAATTTAGTTACATGTTATACAGTGTCTGAGGTTCTTTATACCTCAGAATAATTTTAAGATCTTTCTCTCTATCCTTTTTCCTATAATTCTACTTTACAGAAAATTCACCTCTTTAGAGTAGAGTAAGCAGCACTGCAAGGAACTTTCCACTAAAATTTAAAATACTATCAAAATTTTAAATATAGAGTGATGGCTCACCATTCTAAGTCATCACAACTGAAAACCAGTCTTATTGACAGGATTTCTTAATCTGTAAACCTCTTATGTACTTGCTAAACTGTTTGCTGGAACAGGAGGAATCTTTCTGCATGCCTCCAAATGTAAAATATTCAACATGAGGTGATTTTCAAAAACCAAATAATTCTTTGCAACTAGACTCCTGTCACTTAGTCTGTGGGCTTCTTAACCATAGATTTTCTGCCAGATGTAAGCATATTTGTATTACCTAAATATAAAGAAAATTTTCTCATATTTCGAGAAAAACTTTTTAGACTTTTATAAGAAAAAAGTTTAAAATTTCTACCTACATAGAAATAGGCTGCAGATTTTTAATTAACCAAACAATTCAATGATATCTTTAATTGTAGACCACACAGAAGTATAAACTCTGAGGTAACAAAAAGAAAATATCAAGAAACATAGAATCATAGGATCATTAAGGTTTGAAAAGACTTTGAGTACAACCATCAATCTAACACTGCCAGATCCACTACTGAACCATGTCCCTAAGCACCACATTTTCATGAATTTTTGCTCTACAGAAGAATCTGAGGATCTTGAAAGACTTTAGGATTTGTAAATCTGAGTAAGATGTTGCAGGTAGATAGTACCAGATAAGGTGGCTGATCTGTGAGGTGCTTATCTTTTGCTGCCTTCAAACTATTGCTTCCATCATGCTCAAATAAGCTCTAGCCACCTAGTTTTGATCTGAGACTTGGCATCCCAAAAAAACAGTCTATTTCAGCAATAAAGCCAAATGAGCACTGCAGCACCCACTATAAGGAACTGTTTGATTTCCTTCTAATGAACTCTGTAATATTATCAGTTCGTGTAAATGCCTGCCCAAAAAGTTGTCATTCTGAATGGAGAAATAGGAGCTCCTGGTTAGAATATTTTTTAGCTCTCAAGCAGATGCATATATAATCTGGATGATACACATCTATCCTGGCTTAAGGAACAAATAGTTCCTTGAGGACTGGCACTCAGGGTACTTTTTTTCCTATTAAACAAAAGCCTGAGTAATGCTTTGCCCATTTACAGGGTTTGTCTCAAGTGTGTATTCTCTAGTGCTTAGAATAGAGAATGATCCTCCATTCACAGGTTTTGTAAGATTCTCCCCCTGGTGCCTTATTGCAGTATTTCCCACAGTTACAGAATAACCAGTTTTGTTGCTCTCTTACAGTTTATTTATGGATCAGTAACTTTAAGAGTTTCATTTTCTTCCAAATTTCCACTGTTACTATTCTAATTTGGTTCAAAATTTACCAATTTTGTTTTAAATTCCTCTCTTAAAAGAGTTTTTGAAGGCAAGCTCAGTGATCCTACAGAACCTCTTTCCACAAAATAATAGAATAAAAAATAGCTTTCCTTTAAGTTTTGTGTCTTATGAAAGCAAGACCACAGTTACACAAAATAATTTTCTAACAAGTACATTCTGCTAAAGATTTGTACATGGATTTCCAAAGCTTTTGGAAAGGTCCTTCTCTAAATTCACTTGAAAGGAGCCAAATCACCATGGAAAGGGGTTTTTTTCCTGTGTGTAATTACAAAGGAAAATTTGGGATATAAAAGATAGTATTAAAAATATCTGGTTTTAAAGTGAAAAATTATCCCCAATATAACACAGAAATTACTGCTGAGACTCAGATACTGAATTGCACATACAGAATCTGAAGTAGTGACAAATTTTTCAAGTCATGGAAGTTATGAAGATTTTTCAAACAAACTGATCAAGAACTATCTGACAATAATGATGATCAGGCAATTGAATGACAGGTACAACCTGAATGTGATAAATCTAAAAGAGGGTCATAATCCTACTTATATAATCCAAACAATGTTATATGCCTAATTACCAATTAGGAAAGAGACCTTGGTGTAACAACAATATACCTCCTTATTAAACTTTATGTGCAATGTTGCCCACTTTATCCCAAAGAGAGGAAGTTTCCTTTGTAGAAAAAGGACAAAGAATACAGAGAAAAGATGACTTGAAAACTTATATTCAAAAGAAATACAGAGAATATTATACTTTGCTTTTACTTTTTAATATATTGCTTTTCATGTCACTAAGATTCCTTAGAACATTTGCTCAATTTCAAATGCAAGCTTATACTCATTTTTTTAAGCCAGATAAATGCTTCTCTCTTTTCTTGGTATCTTCTGAATCCTAATATCTTCTTACTATACCAAAACTCACATTGGACTCAAGAGAGTATTCTCAACATGATATAAATACTATGTTGATTACTTTCAAATCTAGAACAGGAGGTTTTCTCAAGAGAATATATTCTGCACCTTACTTTAATATACTTTAAAATACTTGTCTGTGGAATGGATTACAAATGTCAGTTGCATGCTTGGTCTTAAAGTAAATTGTATTTGGAATGACAGATTTGGCTGCACTGGAAAGGTGTAAGTGATGTATTTAGTCCTTTTGTTTTTCTTAGGAAAATGAGGCAGGGCATAATACAAGAGTGCAGAAGAATCTTGTCAATAAACTACTTAAAATTCCAAGTTTCTCTGCCTTATTTTCCTGATGACTTATACAGGTCTTCCAGACAAGTAAGACAGATTTTGTTCTTATGATCAACAGGGCAGAATATGAATGTGTAGTTTCAAATCTTGCCTTTCCCCGACGTTGTTATTGAGACTTTTTGCACAGAAATAGAGAGATAATACATTTGTTAGGCAACAATCATGTTACCTCTTACTTCAGTCTTTATAGCTAGGCTTCTCACACGATGTTACAATGGTGAATATGGTATATTCAACTGTCAAAAGTTAGACATAAATTTACACACATTGGGAAAATCTGTATTTGACCTATTTCAGTTGTCTACTTTTGTACGATATATATTGCTTTCTGGAAGTATATCTGTCTCTCCAGTGATTATAAAGGAATTGTAATTCATCATTTACTATACTCAGTGCTGCTTTCTACATTTGGTCAGAAGAATACCACCTTTATTGTCACAATCCCAGTTCCTGAGTGAGAATAAGCAATTCTCTTTGAAGTTCCTAGTTATTCTTAATTTTGTTTCTTCTTCCTTTCTTTTTCTATTTCTTCTTCTCCATTTTGCTTAGGTTTTTTATCTCATTTCTGGTGTGTCATGTTACCAGGGAATATAGTAGTGCTATTAAATATTAATTACAAGTGTTTTCAATCCCCTTCAATGTATGTGGTGGTCTGGAGCAAACTGGCTTTCTAAATCAAAGTAATATTCTCAAAGAAGACTCTAAACTGAGTTTCATTACTGGAGTACAGCAGCTTTTCCTAAGTTAAATCAGAGTGTCAAGTCTATTATATCTTTTAACACTTAAATAGCTAAGTGAGTACAATTCAGTGGGCTTTGGGACTATGGGACTATGAACCCTTTCCCTTCTGATTAAGTAGCATCCTATCCTCTCTCCACCCCAAGGTGGAAACAACATCACCTGACCTTTAATTTATAATTAAAGTATTCCAAAATAACAAAAATACTACTCAGTCCTTTCTCTAGTCTACATTGTGTAAAAAGTTCACAATGTGATTTACGCTTTAAAAATAATTCAATTGTGTTGACTCATAGGCCAAAAACTAGCCTATTGAATCTTGAACAGTGTGCTTTCCTAAAGTAAGCATGCTTACCATCCTTTAGGGAGAATTACCAGAATGCAAGGACAAAAATTATTGCTTTGGAATACAGAATACAGAAGTATTTGATGGGCCTCACCTGAAAACACAAAAACGTAAGGACTTTTCTATTTTCCTAATAGAAGTTATTTCCTAGCTAATTTGCTATTCATTGTTTCACTTCATATTTGCCTAAATCCTTTCCCTTATAAAGGGAGCATTACAACATCTAATTTTCAATGTCACTTTTGGAGCAAGACCCTTATGGCTCAAAATTTCCTGTCGTTAGTGCGGAAACTAACTCTTGGCTCTAAGTATAGTACAAACACAAGGGCCTTCCTGTTTTCTGTGCTATGCCCATTGATCACAGACAATGTCCTTATTCCCAAGACTTGTGTATAGTACTCAGCATCTTAAGAGGAAGTAGCAAACATCTTATTGAGGCGTGTACTTAAAAACTGTAAGAACCTACATCCTGACCACTCCATATCCTTTGGAGTAAAGCTGTTACATAATTCTTACAATTTCTTTATATGCATTTTCTCTGGGGGTATTAAAGAAGATTACTGAGGAACAATATGAGCATATTGAATATGGACAGAAGCTATAGCTTCTGAGGTACTAAGACCGCTGTATGGCAAGTTAGGGAAGATACATATACCTCTCAGAATGACTAGGTAGCGAGGTTCAGAGACAGAAAAATATGTCAGAATTCCTACCCTTACCAGCAGGGCCTTGCTTTACAGAACAAGATTTAGGATACTATAAGAAGAACATTAACAGATTACTGAGACTTATTTAAGTTACTAATAGCAACCATAGTATTATTGTTTTTTTACTTACCAGCTTACTAAAAAATACACAGCTCCCGCTTCCATTTGAATTTTGCATGACATTTTAGCTAGAATTTGCAGACTTGCTCAGTTGAATAGGCTATCATAATTCAAAAATAATTTAGGCAAAAAGGTGTAAAGGAATTTTTTTTAAAAAACCCTAGGGTTTACCTACAACATTCAAATGCTTTAAATTTTGCAAGAATGTTTTCAGACAAGGCCTAGGAACTTGCTATCAGCAATATGGAATGAAACCTAAATATTCAGTAATGAAGAACTGTTTAAATTACCCAATGGCCTCTATGCAATAGGGGTCTTTTTTCCCCCACAAGGCCACAAGATCCAAGATGTATCGTTGTTGGATCTTCTCCAGCTTGAAGAAAGTAGGGTAGAGTGAGGGGTTTTTTTTCAGAGAAAAAACTGATTATTTGGATTATATTCTGCAATTAAAAATAAGAAATTCTTGGGAAGTTTGAACTTTTCCACCTGCAAGAGGAGACAGCCTATTCCCAGGATTCCTATTCAGCCTGACTATTATGTGGCAAGCAGTTAACCTGGCAGACTGCCAAAGATTTTGTTCATTATGCAAATACCAGGAAGGAAATGGAGATTTTCAGAAGGATTTGAAAAAGAAAATGGGTATTGTTAATTCTCATCCGAATCCAGGCATCATTCTGTGGGACAAAAAGGAGGAACACTTCTGAATTTTGACTTTCTATCTGCCAGATTCTAAAGCTTCTTTACACATGGAGTGATAGGGTTTATGAAATAAGGTTCACTGGGGTAATTACACTGGCTTATCCTAGAAAAACCAAAAAATAAATAATTATCATCTCTTTGTGTATATATAATATAAGAGGCTGTGTTCAAGTGGATCAAATCAGCAGGACCTGTGGACAGCTCAGAAGCATTGACAACTGTTGTGATAAAATTCTTGTGATATATGTTGCTTTTTCTTATACCTCATTATATGAACTTATCCTATTATGTGAAAATGTTGAATTTTTTTTAAAAACAAATAGGTCTTGTCATTGTAACTAAAGAGATTAAGTATAAAATATAACATTCAAAAGGTCAACATAAAAAAAAGGCAAATTAAAGAAACATATTTTTTTATTCACTCTAACCCTATAGATTGTGAAGAAAGAGGCTGACTCACAATTTTTCTGTTCTTAGAGTTGACTATTCCTGTTCTATCCTGTTGACAGAATACATTACACATATACAAATACAGTGCACAGAGTGGAAATTTCAGAACCTTTGTCTATTGCTGGAAGGCAATATGGGTCAGAAAACTGTGCCTGCTTTGTTTTGAAGCTCTAGTTGCATTCAGTTGGAATCACAGGTTTGAGACTTGGCTTACTTTATACTTCATGAAAGCAGTAAAATTATTTTTTAAAACTCAGGCTGAAATTTGCCCCTGTACAGATGGCAAGAAAAAGGCTTGTGAGTCTCTTCTCAGGTGATATGCTAATGAAAATGTTCCAAAGGAAAAGAGTGGTAAAAACTTCTTATATTTAATGTAATTCAAAGTGCTCACAAGTTTGTTTCTTAGTCATATTTGAAGAGGCAGTTTTCAGGAAAGCAGTGGTGCAAAAAATTCTGCTACATATTATAATATGAAGTGACATATTTGCCATTGATTTTGAAGGGACTGTGCTTTCTCTACTTAGGCCAATGGAAAACACTTTCTTGTTTCACCTAGCAGTATGAAGCAGGTGGTATTTTTTTCCTCTTTACACAATGGAAACAGTATATAGTACAATTGGTTCAGAAGTTGGGTCCCCAGTAATCCACTCCCTGTCTTTACTAATACTGCATAAATGTTTCTGATTTTGTTCAGGTTTAGGAGCTTCCAAATAAAAAAAAAAAACCCAAAACTAATAGTGACAATACATGTCAAAGATACCAGGAATACTGAAAGAGTTACAGGTATGTTCTTTTGCACCAATAATAGAGTCAAGTCTAGAATGGGAGGTTAAGAACAAGCTGGTGTTCATTTCATACTAGCTCTTTTAAACTATCAATTACGCAGTTCAGAAACTGTGGTAAAATATGTACTTTATATATTGCCATTGGGCATCTGCCAGTTAACATGGACTGTCTGAGTAATAGTTCTAAGAATCACATGAAAGAAATCGGTAGGGGCCAAAATGTTGAAACTTTAATAAAACCTTGGGATCAGAACTGGCTTTGGCCTAACATCATGTACTGTACTTCTTGAGAAGTCATTGCATTTTGAGTTTAAAGATTAAATGCATATTCATTTTTCTTGGTGTACTTGAAAATCATGGGGACATTCTTCTCCCAAGTGCAGGCAGTTTGTTCATTTTCCAGCAGTGTCCTATTATAGTCACAGGGCTAGACTTTGAGGACTTATTACAGTCAGATTCCTAAGCTGCTTGAGTGAAGTACAGCAGTTGGTGTTAAGCCTGTTTGCCATTCAACTGTTTGCAGCAGTTGAATTAGACATCTTACAAAATTTCCTAGGAGTCTGCCAGGAGGAATCAGAACTTGAACCACTGATACTAAGCTAGTAAGAGATACTGAAGACAGTTAGAGAGGTAACTCAGGATCCTCAGACTTGGAGTGGGCAAGTTCCCAGTTATGTGGTTTCCAGTACTCACCTGGGAAGAGGGAATATAAGATTTCAGTCCCAGCTCCAAGTAATGCCCAAGTATTTTATTCAATGTCTGTTTTATTCAAAGTACATAAAGAGTTATAGATTACTTCATCACCAGACATCTCACTGACCCAAGCTACCTTAACTTATTTTGCAAAGCAGAGAAGCTTCCAAAGAAAATGGAACAGTGTCATATCTATTTTACCTCCCTTCTCTTCTCAGGATCACACAAAGCATACACATGGTTAGGACACTCCAGAGTGTCATACAGGAGCAATTACTCAGTCAACAATGTTGTGACCTCATATCCTACTAGTTACAGTCTTCTTCTAGTGTCCTGTTTGCCATCTCCAGGCAGGCTCAGTGCTGCAAAGTATCTTGGATACTTTGAGTTGCTGTGCTCTTTTCAAAGCGATTGTCCCTGTTTCAAGACTCCTTGCTGACGCTGCATGTAGAGGTCTGATTTTTGGAAAGAAGTGGTAAGGGAGCAGCTAGCAAAAAAATTAATTTAAAAAGTCTTTGTATTTTCCCACAGTTTCTTCTGGCCACTTGGTGAACATATCTGCCTTTTAAACTCCTTCGTTTATTCATGTCATAGCATGTGGTTCCCCCTCTTAATTCAGCTTGTCTCAGAGTATCATTCCTGTATATTCTTGGTCCCCATCCTTCAGGAAGTCTTTTTACCCATTTTTCTCTCCCCTTTACAAATTATGTCACATTTGCAGGGTGATCTGTACTGAAGTTCCTTTTCAAATACACTTGCCAGGGGTGTGTTCTCACAAGAGAACACCCTTACTGGTAAACCATTTGCTGGCCTATAGATCAGGAACTAGCTATAAGGATCATAGGGCTAGCAGTGCTTCAGGTCCGCAAGCATCTCCATCAGAAGGTTTATGACCAGGAAGTGATTATAAAGAAAATCCAAAAAAGTTTATTTGAAATTATTTTCCCCACTCAAAGCTGTGTCGGGTCCGGCTGTCTGTCTCTGCCCCAACACGGGTAGAGTGGTTCTTTGGTGGGCGCGATGCAAAGGACGAGTCTGGACTCTTCAGCTTTCGGTCTTCAGGTTGTTTATTATTTCTTATCTACAAAATTTTTCTGTCTGCCCAACAGAGGTCTGATCTGCAGGCAGTCACAGGCACTCTCTGACCACCCACGGGGCGGTCATGTCTTTTTATACTAAAACCTACGTATACAATATTTACCTTTATTTCCCAATGCTTTTCACCCATGTTGGCAAGTGCACCTTCACCAGAAACCAATCCCCAAGTGCCAACATCATCACAGGAGATGGAGGACAAGAAGAAGAAAGAAGAAGGACAAGACACGCCCTGATCCCTCCATCTTGTCTCCATAACCCCCCTGTACCAAAAACCTTAAAGTCTATATCTCACCCTCTAAATGTGTCTCTTTTACACCTTGTACTCTAAAGTGATTCTCTTGTCCTCAGACTCTTGTTACTTCTGTGGATGGATCAAAATCAAGCCACCAAGCACTCTTGGCAACATTCCAGGGTTTTCGAGACCCCCCAAGGGTTCTCCTGGCATCTCTGGACATCGGGAACGATGTGCTGAGATCCCACAAAGCTGAGCCGAAATGAAGTTTAACTCATGTCCAGCTAATACTGAGAAAAATAAATACAAAATATCCTTGGTAGCTTACAGACAATATACATCCTACAGGCTCTACCTCTCATGTTAAGCAATTAAATTTGAATCTGTGCAGATACATACCTGCAGCATCACCTGCCTTTGCCACATTAAACACCTGCTTAGTCTTTTGCACAGAGGTATCCATAAAGCAGCTGTTCTGGCATCTCAAGCAGCCACTGGATGCTATTTGTGCAAGCTAGTGCATAGTTTAGATTTGCTAGCAGTAATAAATCATACAGGCCTTCTATCACTGCCATAGGAAAAGAAAAAGTTCAGTTGTTCAACATCTACAGCTTTTCTTCCCTACTCTTGCATTCTACCCAATTTTAATACTAGGCAAGACTGATCAGGGAATTTTAGCAGCAGTTGAGGCCAAATCACATAACGTCCAGTAATCACAATGAACTTTTAACAATCTCAGCTTTTGTTTCTAGTGAAGTTCATTTACCGATTCCTGAGTTGAAATGTTTGGAATGCAAAAGCTGAAAGAGAATATTCAAATTCAAAGAAAATCTGTTTTTCTTGGATTAATAGCCATTATACAATATTAAAGTTTCCTACTGAAGCAGTGACAAGATGCCATTAAATATAAGCCCTGAGATACCTGACAACTGCCTTTGAAGTAAAATATTTTCTGTACAGACAAAACAACTATGGCATGAAAAATCTTCTCTGAATTTCCATCACTGAGCATTCCTTTCTGGTTTTAATAAATTGTCCCATGTATCTTGTTACAGAAAATTTGAACCTGCATTATAGTTATCAAAAGAAATCTGACTTGGGAGTCTTTGGTGCATTTTTTCCAGCATGCCATGTCTTCAGCATATCTGTGATTAAACAAGAATATTTCACTAAAATCTAGCAGAAACTTTAGATGATTAATAGCTGCAAATAAAAATTTAACAGCCCTTTTAAATCTGGTAGATAAACAACAGGCCCCTCCTGAATTAAGAAGCTGCTGGATGATAGATGGTGAAGTGACCCTTCTCCAGAAATCAGTTTTGCCACTAGATACTTTCAAAGTCTTGTAGGCAGACTATATAATTAGGCAAAATTGGCAGTCAACACTGAGGATAAGGCAATACTGAAATAACAAAGCTATTGTGAAGGAAGTATACTGACAGAAGATGTGTGAAGAGCATGGAATAACGGCAGGCTTTGTTATAACCGACTTTAACTAATACACCATCTTTTCCTATGAACTTGAAGGTGCTAAAGTTCAAAGGGAGGTCAGGTATTGGAACAAGTTGCTCAGGGGAGTGGTGGAATCAGTTAAAGAAGTGTTAAAGCAAGGTATGGCTATGGCACTGAGGTACATGGTTTAGCAGTGAACTTGGCAGTGCTCTATTAACAGTTGGGCTTGAAGCCCTAAGAAGTATTTTTCAACCTTAATGATTTCCTTTTTTTTTGTTAAATCACTCTATTTACACACACAAAAAGCTTCTGTGCACAAGGCTGTACAAGAGGTATTTTTAATCTAATATCCCTCAAGAAAATTCAATGAGGAAATATTCTTGCATGAACTTATTAGACTTCTAAGACTTTCCCAAAAGCAAACAGTGTGGATTCTTCATTAAAGTACTTTTAATAAATTACAAAATGTTTTTTTGCTTGCCTAGCTAAATATTAATGTTCTCTGGTACTTTTTACCTGGTCCTAATACAGAGACATTCTAATTTATCCAGGTATAGGCAAAATTTCTATTTCTCCTACAGTTAACTAAGCATAATTAGTTAATAATTAAGCACCTGAATATGGCTAGTCTTCTTTTTGAGAAAGAAAAGCTATTTTGTGTTTCTAGCGTTCCTGTCTGTGGTGGATACTTGCTGAGAGTCACTACTGCTCAGGGTCAAAGGTTCCATGAGCCTTTCTGCTTGGCTTCAGCATAGGGAGAGTATGAAAGAGATGTCTCTGATATTGCCCAAGGAGTACTGACTAACTCCCAAAGATTGACAGCAGACAGTACATAACCATATGCCAGCAAATGAAGCCCTGTTACCCAGCTTTAAGCTCTCTGACTTGGATTTTTGGGCCACGGTCAAAGGAGTTGGTGATCAACATACTTTCAGTGCTTCTTTTGTAGTGACCCTCATATATCTATCTATATACACATATATACATGTCACATAAATGTATATGCATAAGTGTATCAATGTGTATCTATACGTGTATGAGTGTGCATGTGTATATATATATATATATACACACATGCATGTACTTTTTTATTTCAAAAAAACAACCAGAAAAGAAAATGCATTTTAGGATTATAATTGCTGTAACAAGCATATTTGAAAGGACCTCATGAGTCAAATCTCATCCTCTGCTTCATACTAAATCACACGCTTTTTCCATTGGACTCTGTACTCCCTGCTGCAGCTGTGGTTTGGAGTTTTTGAGCAAGCAGAAGCAGTGCAAACTATGTAGAACAACTGAGAGAAATCTGGAGTGAGATCTTTATATTTCCATTGACCTCTAGCAATTTTGAGTTTTCACTCCCATTGTTGGTAAACTGATTTATTTCTTGGTCTTCACAGATCTTTAAAGCAGACCTGACTGGGGACTTTTTTCAGGAGGATACCTTTATAAATAATCAGCTATTGTAGTGAAACTGTTTTAATAATTCAAGTCCTATAGAAGGCAAAAATGTAGAAGTCCCTTCATCCTGCTGAAGTGCTTTGTCTGGCTGAAACCACACCCATGCCATGATGTGGGTGGTAAGAAATAAAACAGTGATAGAAACCCCACCACTTGTCTCCATAACCATGACAACCATAAAGTTAGAAGATTGAATAGACCTACACCATTTCTGCAACTTTAACTAACTGAATCTGCTATTTGATTTTGAGAAAGCATTATTGGGTGAGGGAGGAAGGAGAGGAAAAGAAAGAAAGAAAAAGGCTGTTTTCCTTTTGTTTTTAAAGAAGCCTCACTATTAAAAACTGTAATATCCAAATTCCCAGATGACTATCCCTCTGAACTCAATCACGCTCCCAGGAGCACAGTGTGGTTAGAAGAAGCTCAGGGTGCCAGCACCACAGCTGTAGTGCAATGCTTGCCTTGTACAGGAGCATCAGACCAGGCAGAATGGACCACTTGCAGGAGTGGTTCAAACCCTGATACCTTCAAAAGCAGCTTTCAGGCTTAGATTTTGGCTAGAGTTCAATAGTAGCTTTTCTACAACCATTTCCATAGAAAGATGAAACAAATTTTTTCCCTGTGCTGGTTTTGGCTGGGGTGAATTTACTTTTCTTCACAATATCTAGTATGGACCTATGTTGTAGATTTGTGCTGAATACACAGTTCATAATATAGAAATGTTTTTGGTTTTCCTGAGTTGCTTGCAAAGAGTCAAGGCATTTTTTGCTTTTTGTACTGCCATGCTGGTGAAGAAGCTGGAGGTGCGTGAGGGGCTAGGAGGAGACAGAGGTGGGACAAGTGACCTTAAATGACCAAACAGATATTCCAGTCTGTGTGACATCATGCTCAGTATATAAAGTGGCAGAATAAAGGAGGAAGAGAAGGATCTTTGGACTGGGGGCAGTATTACATGTAATGGAGTGGAGCCCTGGTTTTCTGGAGATGGCTGGAGACTGGCCTGCCCATGGGAAGTAGTAAATTAATTCCTTGATCTGCTCTGCTTGCATGTGCGGCTTTTGCTTTACCTATTAAACTGTCCTTATGTCAATATATAAGTTTTCTAGATTTTAGTCTTTCAATTCTCTCCTCCATCCTGTTGGTGGGGTAGTGAGTGGGCAGCTGCATGGGACTTGGTTGCTGTCTGGAGTTAAACTATGACACCCTGGCCAAATAACTTCTATTGACTCATAAGTTGCAATTCAGACTCTTTCCCAAATTGTCTGAACTTCTGCTGAAAGGTTTCCCTCAGTTTGCACTGGGAATTCTTCCTTTCCTCAGGCATTGGCACTGTCCATGGGGCAATTCAACATGATTGGGGGTGCTCTTGGCACTGCTGGCTTTGTAGGGTTATGAGAATTTAAAATAAGTACTAAATTAAAGTAAAATTTTAAATTGAAAATGTAACATATATTGTCACTGACATAAATACAATAATGTCCCCAAAAACTGTCTTCCTATTTGCATTGTAGTAAACCCTTTCCCTCTATTAAAAAGAGTATCGCTATTTTTTAAAAAAACCCAAACCAAAAAAAACTACATGTGCTTACAAAACAACCATGCACAAAACCATGAGTTTGACTGCAAAGATGAAAATCTATTTCACAATACGCAATTGTCAGTCAGCAAACCACAGCATTAGTCTCATTAAATTTGTCGTCCTTTTTAAAAGACACAAATCTTTACATTTTACACTTGGTCTGGAAAACTAGAATGGTGAAAAGGCACAAAGGTCAGCAGCTGGAGGTGGTTTGAAAATATTTATGAAAATTTTCTACCAGCCAGGACCTTTAGAAAAGATATTTTTCAAAGGGCATTCATGACTATTTTGATGACATATGTACATTTTGGAAAAAATGTTAAATCACTTTTTCTATGATACTGTGTTGCAAAATGTATTTTACTTTGACTTTATTTTTCTCCTGTGTTTACACAGTGATAATGCATAGTGATACAACAAGACTTGTGGCTATAATTTTTAATTTAAATTACACATATAGAACTGTTTAGTTACAACACAAATAACAAAAAAAAATTAGCAAAATAAGCAAGATATTTTAACATAATGTAGACTGAGTTCTTACCACTTTCCAAAGTAAAAGTACTATAAAATAAATATAATCAATTGAATATTAAAACATACTGCTTAACATCTGTAATATGCCATATCTTAACACAGGATATATAGTCAATACATTAATAGAAATGAAAATTGCATTTTAGTATCTTAAAGATCTTTTCTAAACTGAAACATTGCAAATTATACCTTTTTTTTTTTGCCAAAGCTCCTCTTTGCAAGAATTATTCAAATTGGAACTCAGATGACAGTTTCTAAATATTGGTATTCCATGAAACAGAAAGTCCAAAAGGTCCCAATTTGATTTCTACTATAAAGAGACTTTTGTACAGTCCAACTTTATGGTGGGTGCAGTGGATGGTAATTGTCTCCCTGTGCAGAGAAACACTTCCCAAAAGATGATTTCAGGGTTGACTTTGAAACTTCCTGCCAGACAAAGAAATTTTAATTCAAATGTGCCTTCAGAACTAAGCACTGATTAATAACTAGCAATGATTAGCAAGAGACAAGCTTTCAGAGAGGATATCAAATGTAAAAGGGTCAAAGGCAAAATGTAGAAACATGGCATCCTTCCCCACAGATCTGTCCTGAGTTTTTTCTGCTGGTTTATGTACAGCCACAACTACTCATTACAAAAGCAGATATTCTAAGACAATGTAATTGTCTCTAGCTTTCCAGGACTATCAAAGTGACTTCCAAGACTGAAGTAAGTTTTTCATTTGCAACAACTTCAAGATAATTCCACTTAATTTGATGCTTTTGTAATGATTTGAAAAAGCAAAATCAGGCTTCCTGGATAATGTCAAATTTAACTTTTGGTAAAGATTTAGCATTTAGAAGAAACTGAATTTTGGCTGATGTGCACAGACAATCTGACTATATGGCTGTGCATAAAAGCCTAATAGTTTGATTGTGACATTTATGTTTCCCGTTTGTTGTTAAATGCCCATGTCTCACTGTTGTTCTGAATTTCAGGCAAAATTCACTACTTAAGCTTTGCTGAAGTCTTGATCAACCTCAAGTTATTTTGTAATCAAAGACTACATTCCTTCACTGCCTTTGGCTAAAGTTTATCTTGTAATTTCCAGCAATGTCCAAGAATTTGGGAACCATGAGACTTTTCTGATACAAGAAATCAAGTTAATTTAATGCTTGTCACAAAGGAAATCCAGATGTTCTGTGGAATCTGTTTCCTAACTTACCTGTATGTCCACAGGCTTATACTAGAAACATTAGTATTTCTCACTCTTCATGTTATTGAAAATTTTATCTGCACTCATTCCATTTATTTTCATTTCATGAACTCATTTGCTTTCGTAGCCTTGCACTGTTTTGTGTACGTATGACAAAGTAAGAACTACAATTAGGTCCATTTCCCTGGAGGATTTAGAATATCCTTACAAAAACAATCAGAGAAGCCTCATCCCATCCTTTTTTCTATAACTAGGTTACAGTTCTCACCCCTTGAGTCACCCTCATAACCACCTAACTTTTGTTTCCATCAACTCCCTTTTGCTTCTCAGTCCATACCTGTAATTGAGCTGATGACCCACTTTGCACTCCTCAGGGACTTGTTTTATGGTGTTTTTTTTTTTTTTTTTCTCTTCTGTTTCTTCTCAAAGTATAATTTAATTGTAGTAGACTGTAATTGGTGTCTCTCTTTTGTTCTTCCTACACTTCTTTGACAACCTTGGAGTCACATTTTCTTATTCCTTTACCAATTTTTACACAACTTGTCTGTGGTTTATTTGCTGTGTCTTTATCAAGGTTGGTTAACTTTGGCCTAGGATTCCCAACAGAACAGCAAATACATGCTCTGCCCATTGAATTTTTCCTCAAATTTTTCAGAAATAACAGCCACTGGCAGTTTTTGATTTCTGATAATCCTGGAGTTTACAGAGAGTTCTTAATTACTGAGATCTTAAAGATTTTTTCCCCAGAAGTGAAGATACTTAATTTGAAAAAAAATGAAACCCTTCCAAAACCACACGTCTTAGCCAACTTCTCTTCCAGAGACTCATTTGTACTAGTTCAAAATATAACATGGGCAAGCAAAACGTAACTAAAATGCATTTTTTTGTTCCTTGGGGACCTACCTTTTTGAATGAATGCCCTGTGTAGCCTACCAACATTAAGAACTAATGGCTCTTAAACAGAAGCTTCCAGAAAGTTCTGCACTGACTATCTCCCTCTTAGATGCAAATATAAATTTGTGGCTGCTTTCAAGGTTTCTCAATGTTTCTACTCTGTGCTGGAACAGAAAGAAAAAAATTGAAAAGCTCGACAAGAATTATATTGTCAAGCTGGCCATTTTTAAAATGAAAACTGTAATTTTTTACACTTTGAAAATTTGTCATTCTGAATTTGTAAATCAGAAACCTTGAGCAGTCCATAGGAAGATAAAAAGAGGATAGATCCTTTTGTATAACAGACCATTTTAATTAGAGCTAATGTAACATTCTGGCAAAAAATATAACTAAATTTAATATTGATGTGTGGATTAAATGCATGTGTAAATCTTCCTCCAAAGACTGATATTATTATCAAACAATGTTGCCTTTATTTGGAAAACAGAATGATAAAGCCTTAATGATTTCTGATCATTAAGGCTAGAAAGTACTTGGACTAATAGTTTTACAGCTCTGGTCCTTAGACTCTGACAATTATGGACCAATTTTCAGGTCATTCTAAATATTGATGAAGCAATTCTGGTTCATATGTGACATTTTAAAGTTCCTGCTTTTATTATTCTATGCAAATTTATATCTAAGAAAGTTTTAGGTAAGAAAAAGATATTAACTTGCTAAATTCTGAATGATATGACTGGAACTGATGGTAAAAAGTGAATTACAAATATTGGCAACTCTTGATTCAGGTTTTTTAACTGTGGATCTTCATAGATTCAGGTATTGCCCGAGCCACATGTTGAAAGAAAACAGATAGCTATGACTTTCTTTCTTAAAGTGGTTCTGTTTATAATAAAAGGTAGTGTTTCAAATTACTTGTTTTTATAAATATATGACATCAAATGTAAGTGCTTAATTGATCTAACTAGATGTCATCTATCTTTTTTATATTCCTAAAAAGACGGTACTAAGTAGTCTTCCGCAATAGTATGTAATAGAAATGGTTTTATTCCTGATTATTATTAGCAGAAATAGAGATACAAAAATATTTTGCACAAATCCGGGCTACAGACTATGCATTTTTCAGTTAGAAATTAAGTTACTAGGAAAATATCAGAGCAGTCTCTAGAAGTCTAGAATCTTTCTCTTTGCCATGTTTTTGAAGATCAAAAGAAATTTACCTCTGGCCTCTGATTCAAGGCTACAGCTACAAGTGCAGTGCACAGAAAACTGGGAAATGTATTCCTCTTTCATATTATTCAGTACTAGTGACATGTAGCAATTATGAGTTATTTTCTTTTAAAGTCTTAGGGAATCTACTTCTCCATAAACATTATTTGTGATTTTTATTGTAGCTTAAGATATAATAATTAGGTTATTCACAAATATAGGATTAAAGGCAGTGAATTCAGATTTAAATGTACATGAAGAATGTCCATTTACATGTACAAAGAATTGGAAACTATATTCTGCCTTGAAGCAACATAATAAAACAAATGCAGGATTACAACAGCTTTTTGTTTATAGTTCTAAAAAAACCCATTACTTCAAAATTTTTACTGTGGAATATAAAATACTTTTTTTTCCTTCTTTTTACTCAGATTATTTTCAAATATGGAAGCTTATTTCCTTAACTATTCCCCATAAAATAATGTTTCATTTGTCTTTAGCCCATTTATTAATGTACAGTAGGTCTGTTGAATTTTGCAAGTAATTACTTAGCTTAGACTTTTGGGGTTTTTTTATGACTGTCATTTGTTCTACTGAAATAAAATTAAATTAATTTTTTTCAAAATTACACGAGTGGCACTTGATTGGCACTAAATGGATTGGAATAAGCTGTATTTAGAGTAAATGATGGCTTTTTAACTGTAGTAGGTAGTGTTATTGCCAAAATAGGTATGGAATCCACTGGTGAGTTTCGAAGGGGGTAAATCATTGTGACATTTTCTGAAGGTTATTTTCAGCTTTTCCTGAAAGATAAAATTTCAATTAAAAACATGAGAATGAAAGGAATTATGATTTTTTAAACTTTAACTACAGTTACATAGAAAATACTGAATAATCATTGGCTGTTTGAAGAACCCATCATTAAAGTAGCCAAGAACAAAAAAGCAGACTTCATGCCAGACAGTAAATTGCTTAAAGGTAATATTTAACAAGCTTGTAGTTTTGCTTAAAGGTAATATTTAACAAACTTGTATAGTTCTTAGCAACAGAAAAGGATTCTGTTGCTAAGAACTATAGATAGTAATTTTGGAGAAATATGCTCCTTTTGTGATATAACACAAAGTGAAAAATGTTGTCCTCCTTCCAGCTGTCAAGCCCACCTATGATTGCTTAGTTAATAATCAGCACAGTTCTCTAACATGGAATTTGTGAGTGAGCAGATACTTGCATATACAGATGCTCATTATATAGATCATTCCATATACATTAATGAGCTTCCTAGAAGCAAAAGGGCACAGAGTCTATCTGGGTACAACTGTAAGACAGGGCCAGCATACATAGCAAGAGCAAGGCATTATTGAACTAAGAACTTGAACTGATTTTCACTTACCTGGGGCATCAAAGATGGGCTACATGCTTGTTTCAGTTCCAAGGCTTTGCACAGCTATGCCTTTTGTTTACATTTCTTCTCTCATATTCCCTGTGGCACCAATATCTTTTCTACCTGAGGCAGAGGTCCATTCTTTATCTGCTCCTTTTTCACCCTTTCACTCCCAAGTTTGCATCTTTCTCTGAGTTGTCCAGTTGCCTTGGAGGAGGGCAAACAAACAAAAAAAGAAAACCTAACATAAAGCCAAATCAAAACACAACCACCACCAACAACAAAAAAAAGGAAAAAATCTTTCCCAAAAACCATCTGTTAGTCCCTTCCTCTCCTTGCTTTTAAGGTCCCTGCAGCCCACCTGCTGCATGCAGCATTCCAGCTTTCAGTGTCTGTACCTGAATGCTGTGTTTGCCTGGCTCTGCTCTGCACCATAGACATTGTGCTGACTTGCAGGCTGCACTCCTCATATTGGGGATACAGTTATCTCTTTGACTGAGATCCCTTTTCTTATGATGTCAAACCAGCAGATTACTGATATTAGGACGATCAGATGGAGAGCAAGTTCTCTGACATAATATTATGTTTTCCAGGAGAGAAAAAGAATGCCACATTTTCTCAATGCTCCTTGGCTAAAGACAAAGAATGTAGCAGTTTTGGGGAGTGCCTATTAGGGCACATTACTACCTCCCCAACTTGCCATGGCATGCATGAAAGTGCACAGTGGAAGTTGTACATTTTTTTGCAAGGTAAGATTTTATTTTGTTGCACAGGCCTAAATCTGGACATGCTGCTTTTTAGGCCCTTGTGGTACAGGTATGGGAGAGAACACATGGCAACAGATTGCCTGTCTTGAGACTGGTTGTTCATAGTAATCCAACCTTTTAATAGTCTTCCAATGTGCTCTGTAAAGACCACAGAAACTGTATTAAAATTCTTTCAAAGGATTGTTTTGGAGGCCTACACTGCTTTGAATTGCATAGAAAACATCAGGAACAAGGACACACAGGCCCACTTTTCTGCGTCTCAGCTTCTGATAAAAATTTATTCATAATTAGGAAATTTTTGCCCCTCAATGCTTTTTACCTGTCCAGGTACAGAATTCCTAAAATTCAAGGAAACCTACCATGAAGGCAGATCTGTTCTCAAAGAGCCATTCTCTTACTGAAAACAGATTGAGTCTGACCCAGAAAGCTGCTATTTTTACCCATACAATTTAAAAGTACTTATGTTTATGAGTTCCTAAACTGTGTTGAGAGGACCCATAGAAATCTCAAGAGGATATTGTCAGCACACCTCTCTCATGGTGTGCTTAGGGATCTTACAGAGCCTCCTTTGACTGTGTCTGTGCCACATCTAGGCAGTTACTTCTTGCTCAAGCTCTTTGATGCTGTTTGCTCTACTTAAATTCAAAGAGAATGCAAAAGGCAAGATGATATAGGAGAGAGTGCAAGAGATTGCTGTGGAAGGAAGAGAATGGCCATAAAGCAAGAATTTTAAAGTCTGGATATTTTATTTAGTCTGGTACCAAACAGTCCTTGAAGATTTGTCCATAGCTACCTGAATATTACTGACTTACTTAGGTTCCCAACTTTTAATTCTCTCTTTCACATTACTTTCCTTTTCATCTATTGGAGAGTATCAAAATTTTGCCCTTTTGAAAAGAGTGAATTTGAAATGGCAGATTAAAAGATACTCATTCAGCTTTTGCGTAGTTTTGAATAATTTATTCCTACAGAAAAATGTAACACTTTCCTATCATACATCTAATTAGCTTGCTAAAATATTCTGTCTTGGTATACTGCCCTAGCACATGGTACATTTAACAATTTGGTTATTTAATTACATATTGGGAACTCTGAAGAACAGCATTGCCACCGACTTAGAAGTTTTATGTGCCTATTTGTCAGGAAGAGAGGAACACTTTTTACATTTTGTTTATCTTGGGGATTGTGTTATTTATACACCAGATGAGTTCTATTGGCCCAGGTTCAGGTGTCAGATATGCTCTAAATGCTGCAGAACCCTCAGGACAGTATCTTAATGATATCTCTGTTAGCAATGATGAGCATGTGAAGACATGCTTATATGTGCAGGTTTGTCTGCATATGTAGTATATGTGAACTCACAGTCATTCATTTAAAAAAATCAGACTGTTAAAACATTTTATTTTGTTTGCAACATGAAAATATCTGTGTTCTGTTTAGTTTCCTTCTCCAGGATTTCTGTATTTCCAGAGAAGATCTGGCAATGAGACTGTGGCTCCATGGTCTTTAGTATTGGATGTAAGTACTTCTAAAATCTGTAGCAGTGCAAATTTGACCTCAACTTCATGGGAACCCACAGACATACCTTTTCCAAATTAGCATGACAATTTGTGTACAAAACAGCATTCATCAGGGACTAACGTCTTGTATCCTAGAGTATATTTTGTCTACTTTAGTTAACTAATTTTGTTGGCTGCTTATGTTTATGCATAGGAATGTAGGTCTGTTGCCTTGTAGTGATGATTTCCAAGGTAGATGGATTTTTGGTTTTAAAAGGTTACTGGGATCTGCCACTGTGCCTGCCAAATAAGAATTTACAATGTGGAGAAGGCAGGTGACTGGAGATGACGAGATGTGTAGACATGCTCCTTGAGAGGGTGAGTTGATCAAATGATGATGATCATTGTTTGCAGATCAATATTATGGTGGGTAGTGAGAAACCAACCCACCCCATTTCCAGTCCAAGAAATTTCCCCTTCAAGCCTAGGGACCCCCAGGCAAGCACAGTTCAATGCTTTTATTGCACATGATATTTGTGGATACAGTGGAATCATGGACTTGTGCAGTTGCAGCATAAATGGAGTGCTATTTTCCTTGCCCATGCTTAGTTCCTAAATCCCTAATGCAACAGTTGAGATTAGAAGCATGATTCATGCTTACCTGTTTTCTGGAAGTTGCCAGGGAAATGGACAAAAGTCATTGACATTTTCATTAAAATCTTCTTGGAGTAGCAAATGTCAGATTCATCATCAGTGCCATCATTGGCATTCTGAAAATTGCTACCATCCAGTCCAAGTATAAGTTTGGAAGATGCATCACATTCCAGGGAATAGGGGTTATGTGGAGACAGGCCTACTGTCATGATGAGTTGGGCCATGTGTGTCAGCCTTTCAGGGTTACGTGCTGTACCAAACGGAGCACTTTTCAGCAATTCAAGAATAGTGTGTTCACATAAAATTACTTGTCACACACCTACTTTCTGACATTGACCACTCAGATGCAGTGGTCTGAGCACTGTACTCATGCTTTCCACATTTTAGGAGGAGTGTATTGTCATTACACAATCACAAGTACTTCCCAGAAATCTATCTGCTATCTGTAATCTCCCAGCTCAGGCTGCAGCTAGGCTCCCTGGGAGGCAGAGGGCACTGCCCACTATACTCTAGACAGATCTCAGATTCTTACTCTTTTCTTTGTGCTTGGTAATGAGTTTATAATAGATGGAATAGCTGCTTTTCACTGAGGCCCCACGCATGGATGCTTTCTGCAGAATCTGAGCAGGCCCAGTGCCTTTGTGCAGACTAGTGGAGATCATGGCAAAATTTCTGACTGATCAGTGATGTTGTGCTAACTTAAATACAATAATTTTTCAGATTTTTTTTGAAGATCTGCATATAGAGAAAGAAGGATTCAATATGAGTGATCAGACCAAACAAAAAGTATATTATGCCAAGACTGTACATCAGTGACATCTAAGGACAATGGTCTTAGTAGCAATAACATTTAAAAGACTAGATCATCTTGAAGATTATGAGATAAATGCTGATTCATAGAGCAATGAAGAAATGTCATGCCTACTTGGAAATCAATTCTGATGGACTCTGAGTAGCAGATTCAGAATTTTAAAATAACCATGATAGCTCTGTATTGAATTTTCAGTTTGCAGTTCATGTAACAGAATCCAACATAAGGATCTCTACTAATTACTTCATCAGTAATTCACCGTAGTCTAAAAAGTTGATCTTACTTACTTACCGGTATCAAAGTAGGTGAACCTGTTACAAACTGCTAAAATCATTGCATTTTCCTTAGAGCCACCACAGGAAAGGTTTTGCAGCTAGTACACCCCTGAAGGACTTCAAGTGAGATTTTTTTTACACCATTGTTTAGAAATCAGTGTCTAGAAGTGTGATTTCTTGTCTCAGAGACTCATCCTCTTTCACTGAAATGTAGGTTTTCACATCAAGTCTTCAATATGTAAAATGTATGAGTGTGGGGAACTTCAAGATAAACAAGGCCACTATGTTGTAGCTACAGTTCATGATAACGGCTTGTCATTGTACATTCAGATGTATGTAGTCTATGCTTAGTCATCCAAATTAAGAACATATCAACTGTGCCCTAAAGCAACCACAATGCTATCTCTTTCTAATTTAAAATCACTACTATGAATGTTGGGGTCACTCTGTTTTAGTTGAGAACTAAAACAGTGCAGCATAAATTGAAGAGCAGTTGAAGTCTTAGCAAGGGAAGATATTAAGATATGTACAGTACCACCTTGTCTGCCAGGTCACAGAAGGTACACTATGACATAAGGAATCAGGGGCAGCATCCCAAGCTCTGTTTATTGATAGTTTCTCTACCAAATCTATTTTGCCCTCTACCCAACTGAAAAACATTTGTTAAGTAGTTAGAAAGGTGGCTTTAAGCTACCTAAGTCCATCCCTCTAATCCTGAGCCAGCTGGGGATTGTTTAGTCATCTCTATAATTCAAAGAAGCCTAAGGCTGTGCTTTCTGCCCTGTGCTGACATGTCTTTTTCAGAGAAGGTGAAGAGAGCAGGTGGTAGGGAGTAGGCATAGCTGTGTTTGAATTCTCCTGTGTCTGGAAGAGCAGAGCTGCAGGGCAGCTCTCTGCCTGCTTTTCTGCTGTTCAGGCAAATATTACACTAAGTGTTGAGTCTGCTCTGCATGGAGCAGTCAGTTAACTTCAGAGATCTATTTATTTATTTAGCATAAAACATTCTTGAGGGCTTCTGATCTAGATGGGTCATGAGTCAACAAATGCTTTACTTGTTCTAGTATCATACTATGTTGCTGCCCTGGGCTTGTTTCTGATCTTAGGCACTTTAAGTGGAGTTTCGATAACTGGGCAGTATTCAAAATTTGCAGCTCAGACAAAAGAAGAAAACCAATGAAGATGCAGCACACTCATTCAGCATAATTGTCTGACATCTGTAGCTGTTAATTGTTGGAGAGGTAAATCTCTTGTTTTATGACTACACAGAGATTAGCAGAATTACAAGGCAGGGTCTGTTTCACATAATGGCACGGAACAGGTTCAAATTGATTTTCACTTGCACTTTAAATAATCTTTCACTTCTTTCCATAGTTCTTGTAACACAAGAAGGTTGGCTCAGACCAAGATACTTTCAGCTTTTCTTTCTCCAACTACATAGGTTCAAAGTGGAAAGAATGAATAACCTTTCAAAAGAACTTTGCTTTAGTCTCTGACCAACCATAGTAACAAAGTTTATTTACGAAATAAATTTTGTAGAAAAAGTTCAGTGATCTTAGTAAGTCAAGCAGGAAAGACTAAAAAATGTGTTAATAGGCCTTTGTAGGAAGAGAAGTGTTAAGACAGTTGCTCTTCTCTCTGTGATTTTAAAAACATTGGTGGCACACAGAACAAAATTGTGTGCTTTTTACTTTGGCTAGACTTCCCTTAGTATTGTGAAGTCAGCTGTGCTACGGGGCTGAAATGGTGGAGTCTTATCTGTTGAAATCAATGGAAGTCTGTTCATGTATGCAAGTAGACTTGAGTTTGAAGAAGAACCAGGCACCATGTCTTGGCTATTATTCTCCCTCTCTGAATACAGAACCTCCTGCTGTTCAGAACCTATGTGATGGGCTCACACAAGCTGGACAACATTCCATCTGATGCCAGCTGACCCTTCCATTTCCCTGTGTATACTCTGCTGGAAGTAGGGGGCAGCTTTTGCTATCATATTCAGGATCTCTTCTCATGGCTTTGCTTTCCCTTCCTGAAACAAGAGTATTCTAAGGGATGTTGGACTGCACTGGAAACCACTGGAACTGCTGAGAACAAAGGCAGTCTGTTAGCCTCCCCAGCCCAGATGTCAGGGTATGTTCATTATAAACTCCCGATCCCCCTCACAGAAATTCCTGTCAGGCAGAGAGGTTGGAAAGGGGCCCAAGCAATTCCTCCAAAGACTATTCACAGATTGGTGGTCCCAAGTGTTCACTACTTATAAATTAAGCATATGAAACCATGCAGTTACTAAAAATAACCTGTCTGGGCATCTATTTGTTTTTCATTTGGGGAGCCATGGCAGGTATGTGTCAAATAATAATTTTTTTGGATAAGCAATCTTTTCTTCAAAAGAAAATAATATGAGTTCCTCACCTAGTAACTTGACTCCAGAAGCTGAGATGCTAAAAAGCAACACGATTCCAGTTAGGTTTCTCACAGGGCTGTAAAAATTGATCACTATGGTCATGGCTAGTGCTTCAACACAGTCTTCCTTTGCCAGGCAACATATTAGTAGTGATTTTGCTAATCAGAAGAACAGTAATAGGAAATTATTGACTGCCCTTTTTTTAGCTAAGGTCTTGCATGTATGAGAGTAGTAGACATACTTAAATCACCACTAAATAGTTCCGTTTATGGAGCAGCTACTCTTCAACCCAATGAAAAGCCTACAATATAAGATTCAAAAAGTTATCCAGAGAAGTATCATGTGCCTGACATGGGGCACAATCTCATGTATATAGTACGTGTATCTGTTCTTACAAAAAAATTAATCTATCTCACACTTTTAAAAATTTGGATTTGCCTTTTTTTCTTTTTCTGGCAATGTTCTTATAACATGTATTTTAAAACAAGGCAACAAAATATTCTTAAGCTAGAAGCTTTCATCTCTGACACAGTGTAAATAGACCATAAGATGAAATCCTTGATCCTGCATTTATCCTCAATTTTCTGTATCCCACATATCCTGTATGTATCATAGATGGACTTTTATGCCCTGGAACGGGATCTTTTCTTGTGCCTTTTGTTAACAGTAAAGGCGAGAGAGAACTCAGAGAATGACTTATCTTGTGCTACTTTAGGTGTGAGAGTAGGAGGAATTTTCTTTTCATGACTTCATTTCAGTAAGATCTATCATGTTGTTTCACTTGAGAAAATTCAATGAACAAACACAGGCTTTAGCAATCTCTAGTGTTTTGAATGCAATGCTGTGATCTCAGTTTGATCCAGAAGGATGTTGTGGCTGTGGTAAGTCCCTGTGGGCAATCAGAAGAGCTACCAAAAAATGCAGAAAAGTGAAAATGGAATAGGAAAGCTGTGGAGAAGATGCCCATGCATTGCGGAGAAAGTTGTGTAATTTATACTGAAATAAGCAAAACATGGATGGAACTGGAGGTGGCATGTTTTCAGGTGTGAAGACTTGCAAAATCAAGCAATTCTTACTAATATGTGGTGAGAGCTGAGCATATTTTGAGGATCAATATATTAAAAATAAGTCTTAAAAGTTCTTTCCATTGCAGCAATGCTAAGAGAGAAAAAAACAGGGTTACATGTAGCCTAGGAGGAGAGAAGAAGAAAACCCCAAACAACAAAACAGTAGAAATGAATGTATGTGTTTGCCACTTTCATCCAGGAGAAGAAGCCATCAATATTTAAAATATCCTTAGGGATAATGGTGTTTGGTCAGCAATCAGGCCACTGGCAGAGTGCCACAGAACAAATGATTGAGAAAGAACTCTCCCACTGGTGGACTCTATTTTTCTGCATCATCAATATAACATATGCGATATGTTATGTGATTTTAATTGTATACACCATCAGTACTGAGAGCTCAGTATCAAGTGATATGGGGAATGCTCTACTTTTACATATACTTTGATAGTCCTATCTGCTCCCCCTAAAACCACCTTCTATTCCATGAGCTCTACCCCTTCACCACGTAGCATTTTTGCCATCCTCTTGCATATTCAAAGGTGCAATAAAGGGTAAAAATATTTTTCATGCAGAGCACAAGTTCAGGTTCCAGAGTTTTTCATTCTCACTTTTGTTTCTGCCAGCACTTTTGTTCTTTATTTTCCCTATTCCTTTCCTGCCATGCCTTTTTTTTTTTTCACACAGCCTGTGCATTAATCATTGTACCCAGGCGATCTGAGAGAGTACAAGTGGATCACTCAAGGTGAGCAAGGCCAGTTTTACCTGAGCATTTTGTCTACAAGTGTCTTGACATCCTTGTAGATGAAAAGCAGCTTTCTACTCCTAACAGGCTGAACAGTTATGGCTGAAAATAATCACTAAACAGGAGGCACACATGCAATCAATCAATTAATCAATTCTTCAGCTTGCTGACAAAAATGCTAAGTATTGTAATTTACTGTTTAAATATTGTGAAATGAGGAGGGAGTTTCAGCAACTCCTAATCAGCAGGTCTTGTATCACACACATGAACAAAATGTCACAATTCCTTCTAATTGGCAACCTTGTTGAAAATCTTAGGAACTGCTCCAGGTAACATGGGCAGAGGAACTTGACTGTTATTATAAGAATGTGATATCTTGGTGGAGACATGTGGGAAGCTGTAAGTTCTGTCATCCATGCTAGTCTTCACTTGTACTTAAAAATCTTCAACCTCCAAAACAAATAGTGGCACAGTGAGAGGAGCTTGCAAAAAGAGAAGAGAAAAAATTTTGAATGGGTTATTTTGTGTAAAATTCATTCATATACTTGAGCATTATTTTTTTTTTAGCAGAACATAGTGTGCAGTGTGAGTGATATTTTAAAACTTGAGTGCCAAGTTGGAACAGCATGCATATTTATTTATTTATTTATTTTATATTTATATTTGTATTCACTAAGACTTTAGGGGCAACAATTACTGAGCACTTCTAGAAATTAAACTATTTACTTGACCACATCTTAAAATATCACCCAGCAATGACAGCATACCAGTTTTGGCAGTTAACCACATCACTAGACTCAGGTGGGAATCCAAAATCTGCTTCAAAGCCTTTGAATTTTGGATCAGGCCTCAGTTAATCCCAGGGAATCTTACCTGATATTGCACCTTCTTCTGCCACACTTGGCATTTAAATTAAACCAGCTTAAACTTGCTTGGGATGGGTAAGAATCCCTAAGCTTTGCATCCACTCACTGATACAGATCTTGCATCCACTTATATGTTGCCTCTCAATTTGGCCATTGAGTCAAAAGAAGATGCTATCTGCTTTATTCTTCTGCCTTCTGGGATGTAGAAGATACCCTAACAGAAAAGCAACATAAGGGAGCACGTAAGTTAACCTAATGGGTAATTCTCAGAGAACCAAACCAGACAAACCTGTCTTTCTGGAAAGTGCAGTGAATTTTTTTTTTTTCCAAGCCTAGCCTAATGTGTCAGATTGAAAGTGGAGAAGACAGGTGATAATTTTTGAATAGCTTAGGAAATGTCTGGTGATGCTATCAATACACTTTCATGGCTGATATACTGCAGGACTGAAATAATCACATAAATTCTACACATTTTGTATAATATGCTGAAATTGTTTTCATTTCCTGCCAGCATGAGCAAAGGAGGGAGGGTGAGGGGAAAGGAGAGGAGGGAATGCTGACTCAAGGCTGTTTTCTCAAGCAGTAGAACATGACTCTCTGAGGATTTACTTTGGTATGTTCCTGTGGAAGACAAAGTTGTTTACTGTTTCATTTGCGTATCGATTACCCTAGAAGCAAAGTATTTATAAATGACAACACAAAATCATAGCTAGGAAACTGTATAGGAGTTATAATTTCTTTTCAGAATGCATGGCTGCATGATGAATTATTTATTCAGCCAGATTGTCTGTGATTTTGTTGCATGTTATGCTCTTTGAAGTGAGGAGATAAATAGTGACATAAAGAGCATTAAGTCATCATAATTCTACATCTGACCTGGCTGTGAAACAAGTGTGATATCTTGACCTTAGTAAATTCTCACTGAGAAATACATTAAGCCATCTGGCCTCATCTTTTTTTGAAATCAGTTTTCCAGAAACTGGAAAAAAGTCATGAAATTATTAGCTTTGCAGAATCTTAACCACTTTTAAGAAAAATACCACTGTTTTCATTTATTTCAGCATTTAGGCTTACTTCTAAAATTAGAGAAATTTGATTTGAAACAAATGGCTGTCATCTATGATGGATTATACCTTCATTTCATTGTTCTTGTAAATTAAATGAGGCTGGCATGAAGTTCAAAGAAAAAGTTCATGTGGCAAGCTACAATTACATTATGGAGTGCACCAGAATATCTCTTTCTTCTCATATATACAGTACTGATTTTCACATAATATATTTATTTGAGAGGTCTACTTCAAAATCAGTGGCAGGACAGGATTTGCCATCTCTGTGGCAGTAGGAAAGAATACCAGTCTCTTTATATTTAAGCTCAGATTCTGGTTCTCACTAGTAGACAAGAGGTTGCCAAAGCAGGTTAATATAATACTACGCATTAAGAATGTATACCTCATTGATTCAAATCAATCTTTATTTTTCCACTACTTCCACAGCATGAATTGCATTGCTAGTGGATATTATCAAATTATTATGGTCAAAGTTAATATTATAAAAAAGGAAATTATCACTATGAAATGAAATATTCTTGGTGTAAATTTAGAAAATTATATCCATAGCTATCATTCAAAATGCAGGCTTGTAACCAAATGGTTATTGAATTACAGCAAAATTGTAATACTCCTTATACTAAATAATAATGAATCTCAAAGCAGTCTTGTTGAAATGAATGGGGTGAGTTGGACTAAGAGAAATGTGATTAAGATCTCAAGTGTCGTTAACACTCCATGCAATGAAGGACAACAGAACACAGAACTCCCATCAGATGTCTTAAGGTTGATATTTTGTTTCTCACAAGCTCATGCCAGCTTTCCACCATTTGCCTTTGTACCATCTTCATTTGTTGTTCTGAGCTCCATGTCCATTCTTTAGTGTTATTTATTCTACAGGAAGAGCTAGGGATATGCACCACTGCTATTTGGGTTTAGTGCTGCTGAGGATATTTGAAACATGAATAAGTCTGTGTGCATGCATGAGCACACGTGATGGAGACAAAAGGATGCCATATAGATCTGGAAAATTTGCACATAATTATCACTGAGATCTATAAAATTCCTAAGAATTTCAACTTTACAAATAATGATATAATTTATTGATAATTTAAAGGTGAAAAAAGTCCCTGGCTGGGGGTTGTCCTCTTCCCCAGGCAACTAGTGACAGGTGAAGAGGAAATGGCCTCAAAATGCACCAGGGGACCTTCAGATTAGACATTGCAAAGAACTTCTTTAGTGAAAGGGTTGCCAAGCACTAAAAGAGGCTGATGAGGGAGGTGGTGGAATCATCATCCCTGGGAGTGCTCAAGAAACGATTGGACATGGCACTTAGTGCTATGGTTTAACTGGCATTAACATGTAGTGTTTTGCTAAAGGTTGGAATAGATGATCTTGAATGCCTTTTCCAACAGGAATGATTCATTAGTATAACAAAGGTATCTCTTTGACATTACAGAAATGGTTCAGGTAGAAAAATGATAGTGAATTTTCTTGGTCCTACACAATTCAGGAGCATGTGAAGGGCCCTGAACATCAGAGAAATACAGAAATTTACCAATAATTCTGATCATCTAGATGGCACAGATAACCTTGGCCTTCAAGTTATGACTAATGTCCTTGAAAAAAGAAGGACAACATTGTATATCACAAAGGGAAATGAAGATAAAAACACATAACACAGACAAAACTTTTATGAATCAGCATATACAATGCTGAGTTAGAGGGATACAAAGCAAAAGAAAAGATTTTTCAATTATGGTGCAGAACAAGTGATGTGTCCTTTCCTTTTTAGCTGTAACAAGACGCATTTCTTAACATAGCTGTCACAGCCAAGTTTGTTATTATAGATAGGTTTCCTCCTTATTCTTTTTACTACCAAAATAATACTGACAATCTGTTGGTCTAGTGCTTAAATGTTTATCTGAGGGAACTAGTTCTTAGCATAATGTTGCAAAACACATCTGCCTTGGCTCACAAGGGAAAGGCATTTCACCATGATCACATTTATGTCCAATCCTACACTACTTCTTTTGTGGAAGAATCAAAAGAAGCTGCTGTCCAACAGAATAGTCTTGTACAGATTGCAGTAAAAGAAAATAAAATGGGAAATGATGCGGGGCTAAGGTGACCCCTGTGCAAATATGACTACATATTGACAATATGACAATATGCCTAAAATTCAAGGACCCACAACATGAGATGGGTTAGAAAACTGATATATTCAAAACTGTTCAGATAATAATTTTTAACATTAGCCTTAGGATTTGGGGCATTTAGGATTTTACTTCTTTCTGTTCTTCTTCATTATCCATATAGAATGCATAACTTACAAAACCAGGGGTCGTGAGTACATATATATAATAACAGATAAACCTGGGATATGGAAATTCTAGAAAGTCACGAACATGCTATGATTGCAAATTTTAAATGTGATGGCTGATTGATTTCTCTGTTACTGAATTAATATAATGGTTCTAGCTGGGATAGAGTTAATCTTCTTCATAAGAGCCCATGTGGTGCTTTTTTGGCTTTGTGCTTAAACCAACATAACACACCAGTGTTTTGTCTATTGCTGAGCAGCCCTTGCACAGTGTCAAGGGTTTTTTTTTTTTCATTCTCTGCACGCACAAGTGAATAGAGCAAGAGATAGTCAAGAAGCTGGGACAGGATACAGCCAACACACCTGACAAAAATGGCTAAAAGCATATTCCATACCATTCAAAATGGTGAGGGCGTGGATACTTACCTGCTGAAGTCAATGAGCTAATATGATTTCATACTGAACTTTATTTTGGAAAGCAATTTGTACCTTATAAAAGACCTTTTCCTAAAAGGTAACACTGGACTCAAGCAACTGAATCAAATCACTTTGAGTTATATATGACTATCACTTTGGGTTATATATGACAAACTGAGTTTACAAAAGGGAGAAGTTTTAGGAATCTGGCTACAAAGTGGTAGATTTACTAGGAAGAACAGCTTATGGCTTTTAGTAAAATCAGAAGCACATGAGCACCACTGAAATCCAGAGATAGACTTACAAGTAAGGAGAAAAAGATTGTTAGGAATGGGCTACAGACCTACTAAAATAAATGAAAACCTCAGACAGGATGTTAAAAGGACAAATAGAATTGGACCACAAAGAGAGAATGATAAAATAAGAGGGCTCTAATTTGTATATGAGGAAAGAAATCAGTTAGTATAACTAAGCTTTACCTTGGAAGGAAAACACAAACCCTAATGATGTACTCATCTGCTATACAAGAGAGGGACAAGGTAAAAAAGGCTGAGAAGAGAACGATGATTAAAAGTGGAAAAGGTGACCTCCTACATACTAAATTGATAATTTAGTTCTCAGTAGAAATTAAGATCATGAGGGTAATAACAGGGTATCTAATCAGGAATGAAAGGAGGAATGGTATTTTCATTATCATATTCAAAGTAACAGCAGAGTTTGAGCTGCGGACTGTGTGAAAGAAATGATGGAGGAGTTGGAGGGAAAAAGGGTCCAGCTAAAACACTAGAAGAATTAAACATGAAAATGCAAGTTCAGTAGCAGACATTTTTAATGATTTTATCAGTTTGGAAATATGTGGTGGAAAGATAGAGAACCTGGCCTTGGACTAGAGATAGCATATCTAATTACAGATTTTTGGGAATGAATTGGTGAAGTGATCTAGGTGGCTGCACTCCCATCTGTTTGGTCATTCCTACAGGTGCCCTTAGCATGCATTTTCAAAGTCAAAGAACGAAAAGCTGTGAAGACCAGTGGAAAGAGAGCTAAACTGTAATGGGGTTTTCTTTAACAGAGGTGCATACTAAGTTAGACTGACAATTTACATTCATCAAGATAACTTTCTTGTAAGATAAGAGTAAATGTAATGTTTCCAAGAGTAGAGATTATGGTTAATCATTCTGTACTTTACCACACAGGAATTTACTGTTTAAGGAACTCAGGAGAGGTGTTAGCGTATGAACTGGAAGTTCAGTAAATCAAAAACTAAGCAGAGAGCTAAAATGTGCACATACTGAAAAGGAAGTCCCCCAGATGCAATTATCATCAGTGACATTTCTTACTCATCAGTCTTAAGGACAGATACTGCACAGTGTTGTCATTAGTGAGAGAACAAGGTGTGTGAGATTCTAGCTGACTGTTAAATTAAGGTACTGCTTAAGACTAACTACACAGAAAGCCTGATCTCTGACACCTCTAAGATAGAGCCACAACAATGGATTTGCATAGTACAAGCATTGTACTATTAACATAAAGTGTTGTACTGTTGACAAAAGCATTTCTTAAAAAGTAGATTTTTGTCAGCTACAGGTGAAATAGAAGCTATATGAAACAGAATAAAATAGCCAACCAAAGGATGACAGGAAGCTTGCCAGTGTGACATGGCAGTAGAAAGAGGAAAAAACAAGTCCTCCCTTCTACATTATGCAAGGCACCAGTATGAGCCAGGGTACAATATTTCACAGTAGTTCTAGTAATTTGTACTCGCAGAAATGTATCTTAAACTGAAATGGAAACAAAAAAGAGCTATCAGAATAATATGGATAATGAAAAATCCATGTTAAGAGAAGAATAGAAACCTGGAAAAGGTTATTAAAAATTAAAAAATTAATACATACATATGTAAATATGAGAGTAAAAGCTGGAATACTTGTAATTTTCTAATCACAAATTTTTTTTTCAAAAAAACAGGAATGAAGAAAGAACTGTACTGGATCCAGTAGGGCCTATAGAAACAAGAAAAGCTCTGTGTGACAGTAAAGGGTGAATTTAGACATAGAAATGAGTCAGCCAAGTCAGTAAGTTCCTAACACAACAGTACCATTACTTTCTTAAAAGCTCTAGTGCTCAGGGCACTTGGGCACCATGCCAAGATAATGGTTAAACTACATCTGGACCCATGCTGGCTCACTTTCGGACAGTGTCAATACTTGCTAGTGTATTTTCCTATTTCCAGAAGCAAGGCTAGGACAGGTAGAGAGAGCTTAGGTGTATCTATAGGTGAGAAGGACATGCAAGAAATATAAAAGGGATCAACTTGGGTTGCAATGTCAATGCACATTTGTATTCAACAACTGTATAGACACAGAATGAAAGTGCTTTAATCTGAGGTGCTTCAATTCACCACTAGATTTGAAAACACTGTAAACATATCAATTTCATATCTTTTTCTATTTATCTTTGCTTTCATGAGCATCTTTGCATCCTGGTTATAACAATCCTTTCTCAGGCCTCCAGGAACATTTGGAACACAAAAAAGATGCACAGATTTTTTCTAGTCTGTATCAGCTGTGTTCTCTCTGCTCACTTTTTGACCAGACAGTGCAAGAGATCACAGATTTTCCAGTTCCATCTTTCAGTGGAGGAAGAAATAGGCAGGTTGTATCCCATTCTTTATCCTGCCTTTGGGTTTCATAAATGTTAAAGGGATTCCTTCTGTGGCTGCTGCAGTGAAAAGTCACCAAAGACTTTATCTCACAGTATCATGCTAAGTATTACAACTTGACTGTCTTTTGATTTACCTTTTTGCGATCCATTCTACATGTTCTGTACAAATGTTTGTCCAAATTGCTTATTTTAAATGTTTAAGACTTGTAAGTCAAGCTCTTCAGACATATGTTGGGAATAAAACAAGTGAAAAAGCAAAAGAGGAACCAGGAAGTATTTGCCTTTAGTTTCAGAGCCTCTGGAATTCTTCCAGGACACAACACCAAGACAAGAAAGCTATATGTTTATTGTTGCTTTTCTCATTTTTAAAATAAAAATAGAGCCTTGGTTAATCACTTCTCTAGAGGAATGAACAGTTTCAAATACAGCATTAGTACTGGGATAGTTCCAGATCAAACTGCAAAAGGTGGTGCTGCCAATCTAAATATTCTGATATTTTCAAACAGAAGGGCAAAGGCAGAAAGCAGAAGCATTTAAATCACCCTTGTGACTCTAGAGGGTAACAGGCAAAAGAGTAGAAGCAACTTGCCTAAGATGACAGGCTCCAGGAACTCAGAGCAAAGCCACCTCCATTTCCTTTCCATCTTGGCCGCCAGCTGAAGGCCCCATAAGGGGAGTAGGGGGTGTGGAGATCCTAATTTTAAGCTTGCACACTGTAAAGTTTTCCTCATCTGTGATTTCGATCACTGCTTCTGTGGGTTGGCATTGATATGCACAAGTTGTGCACATTTCCCTTTAACGGGAACTTTTTGTAAAGGTCAGGTAAAGAGGGGAAATTGACATTTATCTTCCTCTGAGTAGGCAAAGCTTTTTTCTTTTTCTGATAGAAATTCCTCCCCTTTTCAAAGTATGTATGCTTTTCTAAGTATATTGGGGATATTATTACAGCATAAATGACATGCCTCACAATAACTTTTACCCCAGTCTCAGAAGTAGGCTTCCCATCAGACTTATGTAATATTATTCAAACCTAATCTCTAAAAGTCTTGACATTTGCCATCACTTGTATCTATCTTTCTACAGAGAACTGAAGCAGCTTTTCTTTTAAAACTGTAAAATCAATAAACTGAGTATCCAATTTATTATGAAAAATGGGAGGGAAAATGAAAAATCTCCTATCAGCTGAATATGGAGTTACAAATATGAAGTTACATTTCTTCTGTTAAAACACTTACACTCAAATATTTCTATTGCCTACTGATTTTTGTTGAGAAGATACAAAATATGCCAACAACAAATTAGTATAAAACTATATTAACATGAATGAATGATCTTTGCTTACACAACTATGTAATCTAACACTATTTTTGTACACTGCCACTGAGGATCAAGTACACCATGACCAGTTCTTCAGTTTTTCTACTACAAATAATCTAAATCTTATCCCAATATTTTTTTCTGCAGAATGATTTTAAGTGATCATTTTATCCAACTAGTTTCAGTTGTCTTGAGAACCAATAGGCTGTAAGATTGATCTTTGTTAGATCACTAATAGATCTTTAACTATATAACTGAATTACCTTGATATTGTGTTCAGATGACTTTCTGGACCTATATATATTTCAATTTCATCCAGCAAAGGAATAGAAACACAGTTTCACACTTTTTAGATACCCTTATGCAAGTGTCCATCCTTATCTCAGTGTCACTCTCTTAATGATTTTAGGATTATTAAAATGATTCTTTTAATGATTAATTCTTCAGAGTTAGGAGCAAGGGTTAATTGAAAGAAATATGTAATGCCAGAAGTGGAATGAGTGAAGGCGAAAGTATTAACAAATTTCAGAAATGTAGATTTCATTTGGGTAACTTCAGCAAATAAACTATTAGGAATTTTAAAATAAGGTTTCACAAAGTTATAATGCTAATCCGTGCTATATATCTAGTGAACTGTTTTATTTCCCTTGGAAAACAAAGATAGTGTTGTAAGCACTTATGACTAATAGGTTTCATTTACATACATCTCTAAATTTTGTGTTACTGAATTGCAAAGGTTTTGGGGACTTGTAAGGACAGGAAATAGACTGTACAACCTGCTGCTTCACAGATTAAGATGGGAGGGATATAATGCTTGCCATTCAATGTCTCTGGATAGGGAAAGTATGACTGTTACTCACCAAACACTGATTGGCAGGTTTAGCATTGCATGGACAGGTATTCACTGGATTGTCACCAGCATGCGGGAGGCTAGGCAACAAAGGCAAAATTCACGTTTGCAGAAAATTATTTTAACAAGCATAGGATGTCTGAAAGAGATTGATAAAAATTAACTAGGGACAGGTACACATTGTCTCTTGTTGCTTTACTCACTAAAAAGGCTATATATGGTCTACTGTCCATTTTAAACACAATAAACATTTGGAGAAAACAAAACAAATACCTGTTCTTGTCCCCCCAGTTTGACTCTAAATGTTTCCTAAGTTCATGTCCAAGTAACATATTTTTAAAAACCTTCTTATGTTAATGTGTGGTTTACATTATCATTTGCAAAAAATATCTCAACAGACTATTTGCTTTATTTTGAAATTTCAAGACTTTTCTGTGGTTTCTCCACACCCTGTAAATTTCACATATAAATGACAGGAAAAAAGGCCAATCTTCTGTTTTCCTGTTCAGTGTTCCAAAGAAAACTGTTAGGAAGAAAGTTACCAATCACTAAGGTAAATTTCTATGCCAGCTAATTCCAAGCATGTCAGCTGGTAGACCTATGTCTAAAAATGGCAAGTACTTGCTGATTGAAAACACAGTTTAACTAAAATGTTCTTATTAGTGTAGATTAAGTTTAGATGTGAAGGGGAAGTGTATAAACCTGAAGAGAAACATATAAACTTACTCAGATTCCATTAAAGTCCCTGTTCCTGGTTTTTCCTATTAGCTAGATTGCTGTAGCTCTCAACTTAGACTCTGCATTCATCACTGAAAACGTTCAAGAAGAGTGAGCATTTGTATTTTCTGCCTTTGTTTCTCTTTCTTGAGGAAGCAAAGGCAATGTGCATCTTCGTTTGATCTGTTAATACAGCACACCTAAAATCAGGTACCTGTGATTTGAAGAGGGAACAGGAAATCCAGAGGAAAATGTGGAGTGATCTTGCACTTCATGGGAGTGCAAGTTGCTACATTGCTATTTAAGACTCTGTAATCCACCTAGGGTGCAGGATCATCTTGCTCCTGAGGAAACTTACTCCATCAAGTGATTAAGTGGAGGACTTAATTGCATGTCTGGCATGTGATTATGACCCAAAATCAGTTTTTTTTTTTTTTTTTTTACAAACCTTTAGATTTGGACAATCCATAAGAAAAATTCAAAACTGCATATTTGCACCTTTACTTGCCAGAATATGTTCAAAATTCTGAATCTGAACATGAGATTCAGTTACCTACATGACTTAAATGCCCAACTTTCATATTTGTCAAGGAATAGGATGTAGACACTTTTAAAAATGTGGCTTCTCTCTCAGGAGCTTAAATTTAGGTTTAAATATCCAAGTTCGCAAATAATTGCCATCTGATCTGTAGACATGCACATATCGTCACACACACTTATCAGGGAGAATGCTTTTGTTTGGGGCGTACATGTTGTGCAGTGTTGTATTACATGAAAGTTGCCTTACTGGCTTGTCTAAACAAAGTTTGAGATAATTATACAAATCTTTTTCTGCTTTGAATAATCATGCTACACTGAAGGCAGTATTGAAAGTGCAGCAAAATAAAAATGAAAAGAGATTACAGTGTACAATCATAGCATAATACTTCAGTTTTACTGGTATAACTAAAATCCTTTAAGATCATTCCAGTTCCTTAAGCCTTTCAATTTCTGTTCTCTCTTCATTACTGCACTATTATGGAGAGACATCACCCATTTTGGCTCTTAGGAGAATGATTTGTCACCTCCACTGTGAAGCTGAGCATGGTGAGCAGTTATTGTTGAAGAATAATCAGGGGACTGAATGGGGCAGCAGATGGCCAGCTCGCTTCTGCTTCTTTGAAAAGTTTCACTTAAGGCTGTAGGCATCTGCACAGGATGCTATGGTGGTAGTGGTAGATGAGACTACTTCCAATAATTTCTCTCCATCTGCTTTTATGAGTGTTGTTTTCAAGTAGTTCACTGATTCCTCAGTTCCTGGGGGAGGAACACATAAGTATTCCTTAATTCACTTTTGCCAAAATGAGCCTGGTTAGTTCAAATAACCTGGATGACACTTTGCTCTGGCTCGTGTTAACTAAGGTGAATTGCTCTTAGTAAGCGTAGGTTCCCTACCAGATGTAAGAGTTAGTGTTTTCAGTAAAATGCAACTTACTACTGCATGTAGGAGCTACGTCCAGAAGGATATCTATTGAGAGACAAAGTGTCAAAAAATGTCATTAGTTTAGAATTTAGAGAGAAAAAGGCAAACACATACTACATTTACTGTTATAAATTAAACACTCTTGACAGAATTTGGGATCATATTTATATATCTTTTTTCTCCAAGAAAAACACCTTTGAATCTATCATCAATCCTTTCTAAATATGGCAGTTGAGTTAGTGGAGTCATTGCCACATAAAAGTGGTGCAAAATGAAAACATTGGTATGTTATCCCCCTTCTTACTACAGGAATGTTTCAGCTAGTGCTTAAAGACCTATTGGACATCTAAAGCATTGCAACTTATTTAAAAACTGCATATAACAAGTGCCTTAGCATTATTTGCCAGTCAGATTGGAAATGTAACTAATGGAGCTGCGCAAAGAGAATTCTTTTTTTTCTGTTTTGATTGTAATCATTAAGTCTACACTCTTCTGCCAGCTATAGCATGGATAAAAATTAGATATTCTTGTCTCCCCTGTTCCATCTCTCAAAGAGATGGAAATGCTCCTCTATTTCACTATTTTTAAATTCACTAAATTTAAATTCAACTCAAATTTCAATTCAGTTTCAATGCCTTCACATAAAGAAGGCAGAATGTAAGAATTTGTATATAGAAATATATGCACTTACGCACCCTTCAATCAGATTATCTTGGCATATTCTCCTTTAATTTTTTTCGTTGTCTCCTTGAATACCCCTCTGCTTTGCATATCTCCTGGGCTGTAAGAGCTAGGATATATCAGTTGTACTTTACCTGTTTTCACTTTTCCCTCTGACTTACTGTTATGAAAGTAAATTAGCTGCTAAGATTTTTGTATGTATTTAGTTTTATTTAATATCTTGAAACCCATAAATCTCAGATGTGACTCAAAGATTAATTAAACATCTTGCCTTAAAAATTATTAAAGGTGTTTTTATTTACTGTTTTCTGGAGTGATTGAATAGTGTTCTGGCGCTTAAAGGTGTGGTCATTATATTACAAAGGTTCTTTTGTCATTTTATTGCAAGGATTCCTTATTGCTAGAGTTTCTTGCCTCCTTGATGTTTCTCGTAGGCAGCTCCTCTAGGCACTGACTCTTCCTTGTCCTCGCAGTAGCCAACTGACTCCAGCTCCCTTCAACCAATCTACTCTTTTATAACACTCTTCTTACTACTGGGGACAGCTACAGCCTGTTAACATCAGGCCTGCTCCTAATCCTTAATAATTAGCTCAGCTGCAACTCCTTAAGGGGTAAGATTAATTTCTATACAACCTTATATTATATCCCCCTACAATTCCCCCTTCTTCTTTTAATTACAGAGTTACAGCATTTCTAGAAGTACACGTTCAAATAAATTAACATTATGACACATTCATATATTTCATTTAAAACTAAGAGTTATACAAACATTCAAACAACATATTATAGTACAAATATATATATTTCTAAATTTTAGTTCAGTTTTTGCAGCTTCTATCAGTTTACAAAGTACTTATCTTCAAAATCTTTTATGCTCATATTTAACAAACATTAATAGCTGCAATTGATATATTTTACTAACAGTTTAGTATTCAAGCCCTTCTCCCTGAATCCATGGGGTTATATAGTCGAATCCTGTTTCCCCAAATCCACAGGGTTATATAGTTTAGTCCCAAATCCACAGGTTCCTGAATCATGTCGGGGTAACCATTGGTTGTCATTATATTGCAAGAGTTCTATTATGATTACATTGCAAGGATTCCTTATTGCTAGAGTTTCATACCTCCTTATGTTTCTCGTAGGCATCTCCTCTTGGCACTGACTCTTCTTTGTCTTTGCAGTAGCCAACTAACTCCAACTCCCCTCAACAAACCAATCTACTCTTTTATAACACTCTTCTTATTATTGGTGACAGCTGCAGCCTGTTAACATCAGGCCTGCTCCTAATCCTTAATATTTGCTCAGCTGCAACTCCTTAAGAGGTAAGATTAATTTCTATACAACCTTATATTATATCCCCCTACATAAAAGTACAATTCATTGTTTCATTAACTGTGGCAAATGAGAAGCATTACTTGCAGTTGACAGTCTTTAGTTTTGATGAAAGTGTAATGCAAGGGTTAAAGTTATGCTGGAATTAATTGACTCATTTAACAAAAGAAACAGGTAGGATATGAGTAAAGCATACACCTTTAATACATAGGCAGAAGAGTTTTGTGTAGGATTAAAAAGGAATTCTGTTAATGCTTTGGTTCAGATGGCACTAGAGTTAAGGAGGTGTGAAGGGAAAAATTTTGACTGTTATAGAATAAAAGTTCAGAAGAAGCAAAAAGAAATGCTGCTGACCATTACTAGACATGAAAAATAAAACAGGATTTTGTTTTCATAGACTATAAAGGCTAAGAGCTCATATGGAAAACATCTTGTTTTCAGAAGAAATCTATCTTTAGTGTTGACTAGGAAGTTCACAGGGCTTAAACAGAATCAAAGAACGGTTGAAGTTGGAATGGACTTCTGGAGGTCATCTGGTCCAAGCCTCCTGCTCAAGCAGGACCACCTAGAGATGGTTGCCCAGGACCAAGTTCATGCGGCTTTTAAATATCTCCAGGAACAAAGACTCCACATTCTCCCTGAGCAGCCTGGGGCCATGCTCACAGTCAAAAAGTGCTTCCTGATGTTCAGAGGGAACTTCTTGTGATCCACTTTGTGCTCATTACCTATGTCAGTGGGCACAACTGAGCCTGGTTCCTGTAAGCCTGGCTCTGACATCTTTGCACTCTCCCTTCAGGTATTTATATATATAAAATTCTCTCTGAGCCTTCTTTTCTCCAGGCTGAACAGTCTCAGCTCTTTCATCCTTTTCTTCATAGGAGAGATTCTTCAACCCCTTTGTTGTATTGCACTAAATAGTTTATTTAGTTGTTATTTTGCACTGGGTGATGGGAAGCTTGTACTGGGTATGTTATGTCACGGAGATTGTTATTCCCTCTTTCTCATTACACGGTCTCTCCCCTATACACCCCCCCCCCCCCCCCCCCCCCCACCCAGTTAGACACACCTGATGGTCTGTCCCATGGGTATCCCTCCCCTTGCCCCTCCCCAATGGAATCCCATTGGCCGCAGTCCTCTTTCCCCACCCCCATCCCTGGGGTATAAAACTCCACTGCAAGGGTACTATGCCCTCTTTTCTACCTGGGTGGTTGCCACCACCAGAAGTGTCCTGTCCCAAGCCAATAAACAGGACTCTCGTCCCTAGGTGGAGAAGAGCGCTTCTCATCTCTTACTTTCTGTCCGTGCAAGTCTATGTGGGCTTGGGTTTGAGCTAGTCAGACTGGACCCATACAAAGCCCAGAGAGCCACGGATTACTGTCACCCCTCAATCATATCTGTGGCCCTTTACTAGAACGTCTGGAGTCCAGAACTGAACGCAGTAATCCGGATGCGGTCTTACGAGTGCTCAGTAAAGGGAAAGGAGAACCTCCCTCAACCTGCTGGCATTTCTTGGCCTAAGGCAGATGAGGATACCATTAGCCTTCTTTGCTACAAGGGTACCCCATCGGCTCATGTCCAATATTGTGTTCATCAGGACCCCTTTCCATCTGGCTATAGTAAAAGTAGGGCAACCCCGATGAGGGGGACAGAATGATGCATTTTACTCTACTGATATCAGAAGGCTAATTAATTACTTTATTATACTATATTATTCTATATTATATTACACTACATCTAAACTGAATCTGCACAAGCACCCAACCCAACTCAACTGCCCAGGATCTCATGACTGTCAGCCAACAGTCCTGACAGGCCAAGGAAACAAAACACCATCACTTTGGGTAAACAATCTCCAGATTGCATTCTACTTGTGAACAACACAGGCACAGCAAATGAGATAAGAAATATTTTGATCATTCTTTTCTCTGCGTCTCTCATTGCTTCTCTCAGGTTCAGAGAATGTGAATCCCACATTCCCACCAACATGTACTGCCATGAGGGGTTGTTTTCTGCCAGATGCAGGACTTTGCACTTCCTATTGTTGAATTTCATGAGGTCAGCCCATCTCTCCAGCCTGTCATCTCTCCTCCTGCACATGGCAGCAAAATCCTCTGGTCTGTCAGCTATTCCTCCCACTTTTGTGTCACCGGCAAACTTGCTGAGACTATGCTCTGCCACATCATATAGGTCATTAATAAAGATGTTAAACAGGATTGGATCCAGTATAGATGTCTGAGGTACACTGCTAGTTACTGGCCTCCAACTCAGGCTCATGACTAATTACCATGCTCAGGGCACAGTTTCCAATCTACCTCACCATCTCCCTATCCAACCCCTATTTAACATCTTCTGTATAAGGATCTTATGGGAGATATTCAGCCAGAAGTCTTGCTGAAACCAGGTAAGAAACATCCACTGCTTTCTCCTCACCTACAAGACCACTCATTTTAATGTAGAAGGCTGTCAGGTTGACCAAGTATGACTTTTCTTTGGTGAAGTCATACTGACTACTCCTGACAACTTGAAGTCTTGTCCTTCATGGGCCTGGAAATCGTTTCCTGGATTAGCTGTTCAATAACCATTCCAAGGCTCAAAGTAAGAGTAGCTTGCAGTTCCTTGGGTCTTTTTGCTTGCTCTTCTTGAAGATAGAAGTGATATTTGCTGTTTTCTTCAGTGCTCAGAGTTACCACAATCAATCAAAGATTATCAAGAGTGGCCTCACAATGGCCAGCTCCTTCAGTGCTTGTAGGTGCATCCCATCACAATCCATGGGATTTTGTATGTCTCATTCTATTCTCGGACGTGGTACTCTTTCACTAAAAGTACATTTTTCTTGCTCCACTCATCATTGTTCTCTGGGGCCTAGGATCCCTGAAGATCGATCTTCCTAATAAAGATAGAGATGAAGACTGCATGGAGTACCTGTGTAATCAGGACCTCTGTCCCATTCATCAATGTGCCCACATTTTCCCAAATCTTCATTTTGTCATCTATGTGCTTACAAAATCCCTTCTTGCTGCCTTTGACATCCCTGGCCTGATCCAATCTCAATTTGGCTTTGACTTTCCTAGCCACATTTTTGTATGCTTAGACAACATCTCTGTAGTGACCTACTCCTTCTTTCACCTTCTGAGGTTTTCCATAACTTTTTTTTCTGTTTTGTTTTGTCAGAAGCACATTGTTCATCACTAGGATGGACTGCTATTGAACTTGGACGAGGAGACTCTTGACTATAAAGCAGCCTTCTTGGTCCCCTTCTCTCCCCAAGCCCCTATCCTGCAGGACTCTACCAAGCAGATCCCTAAAGAGGCCAAAGTCTGCTCTCTTGAAATCCAGCACTGGGATCTTGATTTTTTCCCGGTTTCCTTTTCTCAGGGTCTGATATCCAGCATGGTCACCGCATTCAACAGTCCTGTCAACCTTCACATCCACAAGGAATCTCTCCTTTCCCATTGGTATGTCTGCCCATAGCAGATACCCACTACAATGCCATTAATGCCAGTCTGTTTTTAAATCCTTACTCCATCTCCAAGAAAAGCTCTATGCTCTCCAGATGCTCTCTCATATCAAGGGAAACCTCCCCTTCATCATCTTCCTGGCCTCCAGGAAGTTTGTACTCCTCCACTGCAAAACTTCAGTCACAGGAGCCATCCTACCACATCTCCATGATCCCAAGAATATTAAGGGCCTGCAGCTGCACAGAGATCTAGAATTAATTTTTTTTATTACCCATGCTATGTATATGAGTGCGTAGGTGCTTTAGAGAGGCACTCCAGCATGAGCAACATAAATCAATTCCCCAGAAAGAATTTTAGGAACTTCCTCAAAATGGTGCCTTTTAGATACTTCCTTGCTTCTACGCAAGTGCTAGAGGTGGCCTTCCTTCAGCCCTGTTTTCCTGATTCTGTGATATCTTTCTGTCACATCACTCCAGGTCCTTTCATATCACTCCAGTCCTTTCCATCACTTCCACTAGGGCTTCTGGTAATTTTCTCCCTCCATATCATTGCTAGTTTAAAGCCCTCCTTACCAGGTCAGCAAGCTGGGTAGCAAGGATGCCCAGAAAACAGCTTGAGAGCTGGCTGCTGGGCTGTAACCGCAGTTCTCATCACAGAGAGTAGCAGGCACAACCTTCCCAAGGATTTTTCCTGGGGAAGGCAGTGAGAAAACTCAGAGAAGGAAGATGAAAACAATTCTTATCTCTATTTGCTGCTCCTGTTGTTTGGCACATGTGGAATGTGGAGATTATGGAGATTGTTTACTGAGAGTGATTTGTTAATTGGACACTGGTGATGGTTGTTTGGATTGATTGACCAATTGGGGAAAAGCTCTGTTGTGACTGTCAGAAAGGGTCACAGGGTTTTCTTGAGTATCTCTTTAGTATAATATCTCTTTAATATAGTATAGTATTAGTGTAATATAGTATAGCTTAATAAGACAATTGTTCATCCTTCTGAAACCATTGGAGTAAGAGCACATTATTCCCTGGCTGGAGGTCATCTTTCTATGATACTGGGCAGTTCTTTGTAGCTTTGAAATTGTTCTTTCACTGAAGAGAAAGAATATTGTTTATATGAAAGGGATGTACATGGACTTTAAACAAATGAAAACAATTTCTGCAAATACTGCAAAAGCTGTTATTTAAGTGTGCACATGTTAAAATATGAGACAGAATGTGAACCTTTGTCAACTACAATCTATTAAAATAAAACAATGATAGATCTAACTTCTGAAAGATAAATATTAATATCTTTGTGTCTTGTAAGTCTTTAATGTGTTTCAGTTTTTTTAATGAACATATTGCTATTATGAAAGTTATTTGTTATTTTCTTGATCTTGTTCAATTTCTTTCTCCACACCATAGCATACAAATATATATGGTTATTATTTTATTGTTGCTACCTTGTTGTCAGCAGAAGCATCACAAAAAGTTTGAGAAGATGAAGGCCATCTGCATTCTGGGCCTGCCAGTAAGAATAATAGTCAGGTCAGGGAGGCAGCAACATAAAAAATTACACATGGTTGGGGACATTGTGCTAATCAGATAATGAAGTGAACTGCCCATCTACACAAAGCAGAAGTCAGGCTCCATCTCGGTATCTCAGAGGAAGTTTAGGAACTCCAATTTCATTTAATAGTCGATGTAACTATTTCATTGAAATAATTTTTACTTCATCTTTCACAAAGTGCTTTTGTAGCAAACAGAGCTCTGTGAGGACATTCCTCACTCATGTGTGTTAATTGTATTAAGCTCTAGCATCATTAAGAAATCTCTAGACCTTCAGAGTAATTTTTCAAAGGCAGAAATTAAATAATTAAAAATTACATTAATTCTAAAATAATAATTAAAATAGTTAAATTAATTAAATAATAAGTAAACAGTACCACAATTTTTCTAGATCCTGCATTAATGTCATTCTCAGGAACCTGATTAGCAGTCCCAAACAAGTTTCCAGAACCCACTGTACACAGTTTAATTGATCTCTTACAAGGATTTTCTTATTAATTTTATTACTCCTATCCTTAAGAAAGATTGCCTTCATGGGATAAATTTCAGGCCAGAAATACATTGACTCTCTGGACACAGAGGTTCCAGTCTGTGAGACTGACTCAGACCTTCCGCTTTCTGTGGCCAGTACATGGGCCCATAATGCAATTCATTCCATGTACAGGTAAGTACTAACATATAGGACAGGTATTAATACTTTTAGGATTGCCAATCATTGTGTAGCAGTGCCTTGAAGAACAAAACCCTCTTCAAACCTGCCCACAAAACTCAAACTTGTTTTTTAATCACCATTCACATAATTTACTGGCCATAATAAAAGAAATAAAAGGTGCACATTGTTTAGTAGCCATAGAGAAATAAAAGGCACGTTTGATCCAGCCTGTATGCAGGTGAACTCATGCTGCATCTGCACAGCACACTGGCCACAGAACCTCATGCAGAAAGGCAATATGTGCCCTTGCTCTTCTCTATCAGAGGGCACATTATAAATCACAGTAGCTCCATTCAGTGCAAAAGGTTTCCAGTGGTGTAAATGGAAGAATAACCAGGACCTTTTGGTCTTAAAAACACATCCTGAAAAATCACGTGGCTTGGCATGAAGATTGCACTACATCTCAAATCTGGAAAGATGCAGCATGTTTCCTGAAGAAAGTTGCCCTTTCTGTGTCAGAACTCCAAATCAGAGCAACATAAGTTGCTCACTTAGGAAGCCACGCACTGGTTGCTCTTCACTGGGTCTACTTAATTATTGGTCACTTCGGTGGAGGGGACTGCAGTTTTATGGGCAAACTGGAACAGTGGAAGCGGGCAGGGTAGGACCACAAAGGACACCAGCGAGCACAGTGGGTGTTGGCCGCGGGCTGCTGGAGCCCCCCAGCCCGCCGCCCTCTGTGCCCTCCGCCCGGGCCGGACAGTGACCGGACACTCCCCCGCTTCCCCGGCAACCTCTGGAATGCGGCAAGGAGAAGGAGAAGGAGAAGGAGAAGGAGAAGGAGAAGGAGAAGGAGAAGGAGAAGGAGAAGGAGAAGGAGAAGGAGAAGAAGGGCGGGCTTGCCGCGGGCTGCCATTGCTCCCCGCTGCCCGCCCGCAGCGGGCAAGAGCACAGTGCCGGCGCTGTGCCCGTCTCGGCGCGGCACAGCTCGGCACGACTGGTCCGGACACGCACCCTCCCCGCCCGCGGTGCTGCTTCGCTCATCTGCAGCCCTGCAGGGGCTTCCCCAAATGGGCCCTCTCCCTCGCACTGTCGCTGCTGGGAGAGCACCTGGCACCTGGCAATACGGCTGCTATTCTTTTCCCTGAGAGTGATTTTCCCTCTTCAGGGAGAAAGGATCTCTGAAAACTCCTACGCGGTACCAAAAGTGGGAAAGGTGCATGAATCCTGTGTTATCAGATGGGGTTTTTCTTTGGGAGATGACTGGAAGAATAGCGTTTTGACAAACTAAATAAAACTCCTAAACCATGAAATTTTTCAAGTGGATCCTCATTCTTCCACTGTCTCCACTTTCATATCATATTTCTCAGTGTTACCAAAACATGTAATTCCCTATCTTAATCTCAATTCGAATGTATTTTATCAGGTACCCTGCAAACTAAAGCTTGTATTGCAAAGAAGTGAAACATCCTGATGTACTCTCTTTCTAATTAATGTGTAGGAAACTCAGGCTCAAATTTTAGACACCAGGCTGCAGCTGGGTACGAAATATCTGCATTGGTATCTTCCTCTGAGACCACCTGCAGCTGAGGCTGCAGTGACAGCATAGCACTCCTGACATTTCAAGGTATCATTAGAGCGCTGGAGAATATCTTCAAAAAAACCCCCAAAACCTCAAAGCAAATGCATTTTTATGTTTCTACATGTATGTGTAAAGATAGAGTCTCAGACAACTGAGCTCACTGCAGGTCTCATAGTTTCTGTGAGTCCTCAGAGCTTGAGAATATCTTTACTGGTGAGGACCAAAGGTCTGTATGGTTTCTAAGACTAGAATTTGAGTTGATTCCCAGGAAAGAGTGAGAACAGAACAACTATATGTGACACATCTTCTGACTGTTCTAATCTCTGGCTGTTTTTAGCTCAGGGCATTTTCTCTAGCTCATGTGGTTTGGCTATTCAGCAGCCCTCAGTAGACCTAACTTCCAAGTGCTTGTCCGATCTGTCCTTGAACTCGTGTAACCCTTTTGCATGCAGAAAAGTCTAAGTCTGTGTTTATACTATTAAACTAAACAGAGACAGTTCACAAGTCCAAGCCTTGTCCTGTGGTTCTTGATACTGTCAAATTGTTAGTAAGGGCTGTGGTACAAGCTGATCATTTCTCTACCCAAAGACTAGGTAGTCTAAAACATCAGCACACAGAACACTCACTGGTCTCCCTCCTGTCTGGGGCAGCAAGGCAAGTGGGACCACTGGGACCACTCCTGAAACTGTAATTTCAGTGAGGCTCTGTGGTTATGTGGTGATCTGAAGGAGATCTATTCGGCAGTTTGGAGGTGGCTACTCTGCTTGAGGTTATGGGAAAGCTTAGCACTGCAGATGTAAATCTTGTCATACTAGTTAATCCCAGGGCCAGAAAATGGTTTCACTTTCTAGCACTGGTATAGCTAGAGACTGGCATCATCTTTTGGGCCACAAAGGCTTAGAAACTCTCTTGCCCTAGAGCCAGAAGCAGGATATTTTGTCTTAGAAGAACACATGTGTTACAAGCATCCCAGTTTTCACTATATCCCAGAGACCGGTTCTCTTGATTCTTAAGGTAAATAAGAATAATTTCTTAATCTTAGTAACAAGCCCTTCCTGTTAAGAAATGAAATGAAATTGTCAGTAACTCTAGTGCAAGGAAGGAGTGAGGTATCCTGCTCAGCTTTGTTGGTGTTTCTCCTTGCAATAACACTTAGCTTCTCAGCCTCCAATCCCCTTAACTTTACTCTTGCAGTCCTCTGTGTGGGTCCCCAAATAGGGGATGTTAGAGAAGCAATCACTCGGCTTTCTTGTTGCCTTTTTTTATTGTTTTATTAACCGAATGTTAATAAAATACATAGGCCTACTTCATACCTTGGAGAGATTGAGACTATTGGTGGAGAGTCTTGCATTTACAAAAGAAAGGAATCATCACAGCACGGGTGCCTGGGTGGTACAGGAAGTATCCTGTAGAAACCTGGGATCCCGGTGGCACAGGGCAAGTATCACATATGGTAGCATCTCTGCTTTACAAAATGTTTTTTCTTTAACATGAGATCACAGCAAGAATGAGAAAAAACCTCACTGTACACATGCAATGTTTGTTCAATGTTACGATATGCCAACAAAGATGCCTGTCAGTTTTTTGCTACATAGATGTTTCTTAACAAAAATCTGAACCTTGTTGAGCAGCAGCTCATACCCCATCTGGCTTCATGCTGCCATCAAATACTGTAGCTTTATGCCTGTCAGTGAAAGACTGTGCAAAGAGAAGTTCGACTATGACACTGTGCTAATGTAAAAAGACAGTATTTTTGTTTAATAAAAAAATTTCACACATTGTGGCCAATACAGTTTTGCTAAAGAGAACCCCTGCTCTTGTCACAGCCATGCTGACAGAAGGCAGCTTTTGTCAAATCAGGTTAAGTCTTTGAGAGAGCTTGTGTAATTACACTAGCAAAAATATTCTGTTCTGGGTTGAGGAGTTTTAAAAAAATCATATATATATACCTACCTGCCTATATTTATATATGTATGAACTGAAGATGGAGTTTAACATTGCAGTCCCCCTGGGAACAAAACCTCTTTATGAAGTTCCTGCCCCAGCACCCACAGCACAGTTTGCTTCCCCTCACAGCTGTGCTGTTGAAAATGATGGCAGCCCACCATGTAAATGATACAGCTGCTTTGACTAAAGCTGAGTGCCTAGATACTCTAATGCCCCCAGTCTAGTTGAGCAAGATAATTTCACTAAACCATTTTTTTTTGTGAAGGAACAATTGCATCTGTGCTTCTGACCTACTGACAAACCACACTGCTCATATAGAAACAATGCCATGCTAAGAAATAGGTCAATTTTCATATAAGGAAAAAAGCCTTTGTACAACTGTACAAAACCTCTGATTAAGAATTTGGAGGACTCTTAAAATAGTGTATCACAGGCAACCTCTTCAACTTTTCTTCCTTCTGCTTGCAGAAGGAAGTAGAAAGCCCATGGCAAAGACTGCCTCTTTTCTTATGTTTATACATGCACCCAACAAAACCAGGCTGCCTGCTTCCATTTCAGAACTAACTGTTATTGTTATGGGAATAATTATGATGCCACTATTACAATATCATGTACCTGGGATGATAAGATTAGGTTGAGCAAATTGCCTTCCTTTTAAATCTCTCTCTTGTTTATATGGAAGTCATGACAGACTCTTGTTAAAATAATCTTATATTTAAGATTATGCAATTTGTAAATAAAAGATCCAAGGGTTCAAATTTTGATACAAGTATGAAAACAATGTGGTGCATAAATTCTGTCTGTGGAGTCAATTGTCTTTTTCTAATGATATTTGTGGGCAGGACCTCTGGAGCTTGTGGCAGCAGCAACAATAAAGCATGAAGAAGGTAGTTCAGCAAATGCCATTTTATTTATCCTATTTTAAAGAATCCATGGACAAGAAACACTGACAGTTTCATCTTAATTACTTTGATCACAAATAAGCTGGTCTAAAGTCAGCAAATGCTGACTTTTCACAGCTTTTTTTTTATGGTGTAGTATTTTCAAACACAATGTAGGTAATGGTGGTTACTAACCAATTTCATCTGCACATTGAGTTAGAAGTCCATCTGTTTTTTTCTTAACAAAATATTGTTATTCTCTCCAGAAATGTCATATGAAGTCATGTCCAAATTCAAAGAGCCATCATCAAGTCCAAAATATATGAAGCAAGTGGCCTTAACATTAAGGAATTTCTCAAGAATTCTGTATTTTGCCAGCCATTTATAGGCTTAAGCGGCAGAGAGATTGTTTAAAATTGGACCTTAGTGGGCCACCTCAGGGTGAGATTTGTTTAAATTTATGTAATGTGGCCACAAAATTGTCCACCCATCTCTATTTATGCCATATTCTTCTGTTGATACCCAGTCTAAAATAAATGACTTGCATGAATTACAGACCTGTGTCAATTTGATCAGAAGTCTTTCTAAGTATCTTTCTGTATTTAGAAACATTACCATGGACTCAGAACTATCCACTTTCTTTGACTAAGAGAAAAGGGAAAGGCGCAGCCTAGCACTTAACCTAGCAAAGCCTGATCTCCCATCATACAAATGTTTAAATACTGAGGCATTGTAGCAGGGAGGGGGCTGATTTTATAAAAGGAGTTAATGGGCTCTAGGAAAAATAGCATACAATTTTCAAGACATGAAATTAGTCATTTTTGAGTAGCTGATTATTTGGTAGAAGGTTAATTGGATTTGTGGGTTAGTGGTTTTTTGGCTGGCTGATGATTTTTATTTATGAGGCACACAGAACTAAATCTTTTATTCTTTTGGAGTTTTTGCATACACTCCTGAAAAGAAGCAGAAAATACAATTTTGAAATAATCTGTCCTTCCACTCACTGTACCCAGTTTCCATACAGCATCATTTTCTGTCATTTAGGCTGCTTGTTTTGCTTCTGAGCACATGCACAGCCCTACACCAGCAATGCCCAACCCATTTGTTTGTGTTAAGCTCCCGGAGAAATCCCTCCACCCACACAGCATCTGACCAGCCATGCATGTGGCCCGTGTTTTGGGCGGTGGCTCCCTATTACTCCAACATTTTGTGGAATAAGGACATTTAACTGCTCCTGTTGTGCACCCTGACAGAGGGTAACTGCTGCACTCAGCAGCTTTAGCTACATTTCATTCAGTGGTAACAGTATTTTCCATCGCAAGTAATGCAAGGATTATTTGATTTCTAATGCTTCAGCTTGTTGTTGGTCTTTTATAACAATGGAATTAAATTATACTAAAAGTTTAATCCAGCTCCCATTTGTTTGGAGTACTGTAAGCCTCTTTATTCTGTACTGAACTATTGCAGAGTATAAACAGTATTTATAGTATCTAATCTTTGCTATTTAAAGTAGTAGATTATTAAGAGGGCTGTAATATAATAAATTAAGGAAAGCACAATTACTGTAGCAATCAGTATTATAGTATATCATAATTGAGTGAAAGGTATTGCACCATATGGAGATATTAATGCGTCCAGAAGACATAAAATATTGCCTTCATCTTACTACTACTAGCATATTTTTGATGCATGGTTGAAAATCATGGTGCTGCTGCTTTTGAAAGAGCAAAATTCACAGTTTAACAAATTATTTCCAAATGTAGATTTTTTCTAAGAATGTTGTGTTACTGTATCATCTGTTATTGCCACATCTTGTAGATCCCACAACATAGGACAACAGATGACTTAGTTCAAATGATTCTCTATTGTTTTTAACATTTTTAACATCCAAAGGAGGGAGTTGAGTGGTATTTAAATGTTTAATAATTTCCAGATTTCTAAGCTGCTAGTCTGTTCTGTTGTCTGGAAAAAAAATCTAGAGGGTATTATTCATCTTTTTCAGTCAAAGATGATTTTGGATCTCTGCTTAGATTATTAAAGCAAAACTGCTCCATTTTGTAGAGGCATATTTCACTTTTTTCTTACCTCTAACAGAGAATAATGGAAAAAATAGTTTTTAATAGTATTCCATTGAGTTCTTTCTTTTGGTCAAACATGTGGATGTGGAACTTGCTGTGTGACTCACATTTTCTGATGGAAAGTTTAATATATGTGTCTAACTTGCATACATTTATCAATATGGATTTTTCTATTATATATAATCATTATTGTATTATATATAATAATATGCTATTCCAATAAAAATAAATATTTTGTGTGTCAAGTCTGTAGATTTATAGAGAGGTACCTAGCTTAGAAAACCTTAGAACCTAGTCTCTCTCCAAAGCGACTTTTAATTAACTTCTATCTAAGCAAATTCTCAGTGTAGATTATTATAAGGCATTTCAGTCCTTAAGCAGATTTAATTTTTAAAAAGTCAGTTGTAGAGAAGAAAAATTAAGGTCATGCACCTCATTCAGATGGGATGATTTTGTGTAATGCTAAGAATTAGGAGGAGAATGAAGATTTACAGGAGAGTATATGCAGAATGAAACTAGTAGTGTTAGTGGAAGTCTTAAGCTATGTTGGAATATGTTATTAACAGGAAGACTGCAGTAGGCTTTTTCTTGAACTTAGTATTCTCATAATTTGAGAGACCTTGTCTGTCAATAAACAATTAACATTTGTTTTAATTATAAAATGCTGCAATTGTATATGTGGTCCATAGGAGACAATTTTCATGCTGTACTTTCCTTTGAGAGTAATTTATGAACTAGAAGCAATTTAAGAAAATTAATTAAGTTGATTAAAATCAAGAACAACATTTTAAATATGAACATGAAATAAAACAGCCTTTATCTTTAGCTTCTGTCCAGAATAATAAGAATTCTTGCTAGGAAATTTGATTGTAGATGAGGCCAGAAAGCTCACGAACCATCTGCTTGAAATCACTTTTCTAGCAGGCTGAAACAGTTGTACACTGTAAAAAATGCACTTAGGAGAGACACAGCTGCAGAAATAGGACTGTTACCTTTGTCAGTACAACCCTTTCCACGTCCTACTGTGATAATAAAACTATATATGAGTATTTAAAAGTATATATATATGTATACATATATATGTATCAGTAAAAACTGCTGCAATCATCATACTTCTGACCTCAATCTGGCTAAATTCAATGAAGATTTTTAGTGCAGAAATAGTCTTAAGTGTAGACTAAGATATAGAAGCCAATAAGGACAGGGATAGACTCATCTTTCTGCAAGTGTGGGAATTTTTTTGGGGGGTGAGGAACTGCTGTGCAATGTAAGAAGGTACATCAGATTCTGTCAGTTTTCATCCATAATTTGGAAGTTTTCTAAGTCAGACTTCAGAATTGAATTCTGGTTTCAAACCCAGCATCCCATACATAACAAGTTCTTGAACAGGTAACATTTTGAATACCAACATATAATAATAATAATGGCTAATGTCCTTTACCTTTTCTAGATAGTAGGGGGAGAGATGTATTCATTCCTTTAATCTCCTAGTGAAGAGTTATGTGTCAAGAGTTACTGCCAAGTGAGGTATGATATGCAGGACTACATTCTCTTTCCCCTCCTGCCAGCTTTCCAAAATTCTAGCTCCATTAATTTTTATCAATGCTATGCAAGGACAATCAAACCAGTGGGAGTACAAGGTGAAATGGATTCCACAATGGGACTGTCATAGACTACCTTCCTAAAAGTAACTCCCCATGAGAGATGATTTCATTTAACTGAAAGCTAGTAGTGTTTCTTGTAGATGTTCTCCACAATTACTTCTGTTCAGATATCATAGAATGATAGAATCATTTAGGTTGGAAAAGACCCTTAAGTCAAGATCATTGACTCCAACCATAAACCTAATACTGCAAAGTCCACTACTAAACCATGTCTCTAAATGCTAGATCTACACATTTTTAAATGCTTCCATGGTGACTCAACCACTTCCTTCATCAGCCTGTTCCAGTACTTAAGAACCCTTTTGGTGAAGAAATTTTTCCTAATATCGAATTTAAATCTCCCCTAGCACAACTTGTGGCCTTGTCCTCTCATGCTAAATTTTGAGGTGAACCTCAAAGGTCCATATTTTCAAATTACTTTAAATATGATGTTCTATAGTAAATAGACCACAGTCCTTTTCCTCTAGTAAACAACATAAAATCTACAGGGATGGTGTTGTTACTCTCCACTAGGTGCCTATAAAAATCTACATGATCAAGTAGTTTGTTGAAGGGATATCAGATCAGTATGTTGAAGCAGTGAGTACAGAAGCTCCTGTTTCTACACTGGGTGCACTTCAAAACTCTGTTTTGTACGAGTCTGCTAAAACTAATTTTTAAGGGCCACTCATTTGTTCAGACTAAAATACTTCCAGGTCATCGGGAATATTGTCAATGAATTCAGCAGCAAGAAAGGGATTTGATTTAGTCCCCTTGTTTTCTGGTCACACCCATATGTATAAAAAGGAGATGCACATACCTTTCCAGCATAATTTGTGACATTTATCCTTCTGAGAAACTACTTTACACAGAATAAGCAGAATGTTTGTTTATATGCTGTGATTTGACTTTCAAGATTCTCCTAAAAACTGACTGAGTTTGTGACTCAGAGCCAAAACCAAGATAAACAACACTCTTGTGAATTGCAGAGATAGGCTTTGTGCAATGATAAATGTGTTGAAATATGTAACCAGACTTACCTAAGATCTGTTTAAAAAGTCACACTAAACTTCTAACTAACCCTCAGGGAGATGGAATTTTGAAAAACAGAAAAACAAGAAGAAGCATTAGACAGCAGGTGATATTAAGCATGTGTTAGCAAATACGTCATATGTGGTTCTGTTCTCTTTCTAGGTATGAGTTTTATGAAACAAAGTATTTTTCTGTCATTTTACTGTGAAATTCTTCCTTTCAGTCTATAGCAAATCTCAGGATATTTTTCTGCAGTTTCCACATCCAGAGGAGAAATTCATGCCCAAAACTATGCTCCAGCTAGAGACCCTGACTAATGGCTTCTAAAAGGACAGAGATTCCCATTATACTTCATGGATTTAGGACCAGATTGCTTGCAGTGCTATTACTGCATTGTGCCAATCTTCTGTCATCGAGAGATATTGCACTGTTATGAAATAATTTTAATTTTCTGGCAAGTATTGTTACCTATGGTTTGATTTTTTTAATTCCTGTTCTGCTTTGGGACTAGGTAGAAATGCCCACTGAAGAGGTATTTACAAAACAGCAAACCATCTATCAAACAAAACCTGCTTGTGAGACAAGCAATTAAGAAACACTTACCCATAAGAATTTCTCTTATATTTTCAAGTGTCTACACTAATCCTAATAAATGCAGGAAACTTAATCTTCTACAGGAAGCTACAGTTTTTGCACTCTGATTCTGCTCCTTTATAGTTCTGTGCATGGTCCTGCACAACTCTTTTTGGATGCCATTGTAAAGAAAATAGACTGAAAACCTAATGTTGTATTGCAGTAAATAGTTTATTTAGTTGTTGTTTTGCACTGGGTGATGGTAAATTTGTACTGAGTATGGTATATCACGTAGATTGTTATTTCCCCTCTCCCATCACATGGTCTTTCCCTCATGCACCCCTCTGCTATACACCCTGGTGGTCGGTTCCTTGGTTACCCCTCCCCTTGCCCCTCCTCAATGGTATCTCATTGGCTGCGGTCCTCTTCCCCCGCCCCCATCCCCTCGGGTATAAATGTCCACTGCGAGAATGTCATGCCATCTTTCCCACCTGGGTGGTCACTGGAGCCGGAAGTGTCCCTTCCCAAGCCAATAAACAGGACACTCGTCCCCGTGTGAAGAGCGCTTCTTGTCTTTTACTTTGCCGTGTGGGCCAGAGTCCAGAGCTAGCTGGATTGGTCTCATACAACAGCCTGAGATACACGGATTCTTGCAACCAAACAGGCTGGTTGGGCACATATTGTGCAATATACATGGTAAAGTGCATAAAGCTTCTGAATATACAAATTAGTATATTTCGTTGAAATTATGCCCTGCACATCCAAGAGAACAATACTATTTCTGAAGTCTTCTTAAAAATATGAGCCTACATTGTAGAAGAAAAAGAAGACAATTTAGAGTTAATATTTGAGCCATTTTAAAAGGGGCTTGCTAATCAGAAATTATGTATTACTTGTTCTCTGTCAGTGTATCCATGATGGACATCAATATTATTTAATTAATTAGTAGAAGTGCTCAAAATTATGAATGGGTTATAAAATGGGAAGTGTAACTACTACTGTCTTCCTAGAGATTAAAATCCTAGTTGAAGAAATGCAATAATGAAGTAAATTGAAGCAAAGTGGGGACTGATGGCAAAGTATGTGAGTGGGTTTTCTGGTATTAGTGGCGTATGTCATTACTTATAAAAATTATGTGTAATAATTGGTTATTTAAAAATTGTATAACTTTCTTAGGCATTAGCAGCCAGAGGGTTGAGATGCATAACAGTAGGCATTCAAATGGACCTGCCCATTGTAATCAACAGAAGGCTGGACCTTAACACCTGTGAGACCCAAAACGCTTTGGGTATTCAGTGCTGCCCAATGCTGGACTAAGATGCATAGTCTGGCATCCAAGATAAAAGAAAAAACTAGAGTTGAAAAGACAGAAGGTATGACAAATATTGACAATTTGCAATCAATACTTCATCACCTGGCACAATATACAGGATGTTAGAGATACCATTCTCACCTGGAAATGGTTGAGATATGTGATTTGAACATGTGTAATTAATAAAATGGACTTCAGACTATCTATCATTTTTTGCACACAGATTGTCCCAGAACATTTCATGCTTTTTGTTGGAGGAAACTTCTCAACACAACTCACAGCATATGCTTTTAGCTCTAACAGCGGTCTGTGATAGATGATTTTACAACTCGATATTTTTCTTGCTTGACTTATATCCTGAGAAGTTTTTAAGAGTGTTTTTGTCTTATTCTGAAGGCCACCTGGTAACATAGCATCTAGATTTACAGCTATTAATATTACTGCCTTTTTTTTCTATAATATATAGATGACATTTTATAAATATAATGAGATATTCTTCTACTGTAATTTCATGTCATCAAGCTGTGAGACTGAATAGAGAAAAGAATGAACTTGTGCTAAATTAATATATCACATATTATTTACACTTTTTGTCTTCTGACCTTGATTGTATGTAAATGTATCTTAACATGAGGTATGTTCATGTCCTTCCCCTCCATTCACAGTCTTAGCTGTATTCTTCTTCCAGTAATCTAAAGTCTTTTCACTTCAACACCTCACTGAGATTTTAAGGTAGGATATGATTTTTTATTAAGGTTGCTTTGGTTTTTTTTTTTGGTTTTTTTTTGTTGTTTTTGTTTTGTTTTGTTTTGTTTTGTTGTTTTGTTTTTGTTTTTTTACTTGTGGATAGAAGTTCAACACTGTCAGTAAGTCTATCTCCAGCAGACTGAAGTAGCAGCATGTCTCCATTAATCTCTTATGACATCTGCTTTTTGGAACGTGCACAATACCCAGATTGCTGACTTCAGTGTAAGTGTGGAGAACATCTGGTCAAGCCATAATCTCTTCTCTTTTTATGAAGAAGTCCTGCAAGCTAGATATTTTCCTTCATTTCCTCCTCTAATTCCCCTGTTATCTTTAAATTCTATAAGATTTTTATTGCCAGATCACTATATAATGTCTAACTAGTACATAAAAGATATGAACACATCTGTGGGTAAGAGCTTTGTAAAAGGAAGCCTATCAGCTATATACCCTTCCTCCAAGATGCTTTACTTAGAAAAGGGAAGTGTTTGGTAACTGTTTCTGCAATACCATCAATATATATTCTTTCATTATGTATGTCTCTAATAGCAAAGAAATGAGTCAATTCAGTTGACTTCCCATCAAAGCATTCATTATTTTTTCTTTGGTTTCCTAATTTTATCTGCTTTCAAGTCCAGTTTGTTCCATCACACTCAATTCAGATTGCCATATTCAGACAAGCAGCACAGTAGTACCACAGCAGTGGTAGTACCACAGTAGACAAGCAGCTGGCTACCCTGGTAGCATTTGTGAGGAATCCATTAGAATTTGTTCTTTGTAACTCTGCACACCTGGCATAAGAGTCTAAAGAGCTGGAAAACACCTGAAGTGTTCATGTCTAGCCCCAAACCAGAAGGAAGTCTGCAGGAAATTTTCATTAAGCTATGCTTTTACAGACAGTTGACAAATAATGCTGAGATTTTACTCCTTGCCTTTGAGAAAGCAGTGATTTGTGAAGTGGGTTTTCAATTAAGTATTATATCAGCTGACTTCATTGTAAATCTCAGTACTCTTCCTCTGAAGAGTAGGAACATATTTAGGAAATCTGCTTTCTCTTTACTTCAAAAATTTATTGTACATAAAATTTCAAGGTTGGCAAAAAGAAGAGCAGAGATACCAAAATGAAGAGATGCTTTTTAAATGAGGACTTAGCCCTCAACCCAAGATGAGCCATGTATCTCTAGAGTTCTCTGAAGGTTTTTTCATTTGATTGATTTTGGTTTGTTTTCATTTTTCTTTGTTTGTTTCTTTTGGTTTTTGTTGTTGTTGTGGGTTTTTGTTTGTTTATTTGGTTTGGTTTTCTGTTTTGCTTTTTGCTTTTATGTTTGTTTTTTGTTTTTCTGAAAAAGGAAAAGGGTTGTGAAGTAACAAAAGTTTTAAAATGGTATTATAAGGGAAGTTCACATTCTTGACAGTTACATTTTGGTGCTATAACCACATGTACTACAAGGAATTACACTAAAAAGTTAGGATTGCTCCATAAAGTGACCATGAAGCTGAAAGTAGAGCTACTTCAACCACAGTTCTATTTTCCATTATTTGTCCCTGTAACAAGCACAGATACCACAAAAACATACCAAAAGATATGAATTCAGCTAAGGCACTAGAGAAGAGAGCTGAATATGAAGAAGATGTGAGGATGAAGTAGAGGGGGAAATAAAATACGTTCTTTTTGTGCCTCCATAATATGGGAGGACATGGAATTTGTTGAAGCAGTGCCTCTCAGTTGTTTCTCTTCTGCTTTCTATTGTTTAGAATTGACTGTAGAGATTCAGTACATGACTTTTGTCTCTCCCTCTCCTCCCAGCAAAACTGAATAAGCAGGAAAAAATGCAAAGCCTCTAGAATAAACAGTACATGTAAATATGAATATTCTGTACAGCTTTATAAACATTGCTACTTTGCATAATTAAAGCTTGGTCTTTTTCAAGTAAAACAGTTCCATCAATAGTAGCAAAGTTTGGGATGTAAGTGTAATTCAACTGTTAGCTATAGGTGCTGGGGTTTTAGCTATAGGTGCACATTGAGGTTTTTAGTTTTTTCTTTTTTCTTCATAAATCTCTAATCTGGCTTTCCAGACACATTGGTATCCATCTTGTTATTTCCAAGGACAGCTCTGAACCAAATTCTGTCATTCATATCACTGTAGTGCCCATTGGTTAAGACAGTGCAAACCTCTATGTTTTTAGCAGAAGCTGTTAGACCCACCTACCTCTGATACATCACTGGCTTTCTCCTTGCAAAGGTGATCCAGCTACATATTTGTTGGTGTTAATTTTTCATTTATAGTTCTTTTGGTCAAAGCGCCGTGATGCTGCATTAATCTTCATTAGTGCTATTCAAAAATATATACTAAGTTCAACAATTCTGTATTTTAAAAAGGGCATTTTCTTCTATTTTGTGACATTGAAGATATCTCTTTGGATTAACAGGACTTCAAAATGGTGCACCACAGCTTGTGTAACATCATAAAAGAAAGAAGAGAAAGGAAAAAAAGTCTTTCTGATTGTGAGAATAAAAATTCAGCTTGATGAAAATGCTCTTGCCACAGTCTGAAATACAAGTTACACTGATATTAGTGTGTAAAAGGTGTACAACTCTGGTGAAAGAAAAGCTTGTTCTCTTTCATTCCTCCCATTCCCTTTGCCCCATTTTACTTACATTCCCTCAGCATTTCTATGCATTTTTGTTTCAGTTTTGAAAGCAGCATGCTATAAAAGGTCACCCCAACTGAAAAGATACCTGTACACATACAGTGTGAATGAAAAAGGCCTCCTCTTCCTGCTAGACCTAATCTGATACATCCTGTCAAACAACCCCAAGGAGTTTTGGACTTCATCACCTACAAACAGTTATTAAAACCAAAATCTACAAAAAAGTAACAGCAAGTTTTCCTGCAATATTCTGGGGAAAAACCAAATCAAACCAAACCAAACTAAACCCAACCAAACCAATCCAAAAAACCAATCTGAAACAAAACCTAAAAATATCCAACCAACCAACCAAACAGAAAAAAACAACCAACCAAACAAAACAACAAAAAAACCCACCCCAAAACCCCCGAAAAAACCCAGAAATCCCACTGTGAAACCAAACATGCAGGATATAGGACTTGATCAATTCCCCCTTTGTAGATGGGCTCGTGCAGACAGGGAATCTGTAATTCAATCCTGGACAACCTGCGACCTCTTTTGGTCAATTAACAAAATGAGCACAAGGACAAAAGAATACTGAAAAGCCTTGGTAGTCACCCATCGGGGAGTTAAGCAAGGCTGATCTCTCTTCTAAAGCATCTTTAGTTTCCCAAGGAAAAGTGTCTACTCTTACACCAGTAGTAGTCATACTTTCCATATTATTCGCATATAAAACCAGATATTTTTTATCCTGCTGAGTACGATGCTACTTTCAAGATGTTATTTGCAAGGTATAAGTACGGAATTAATAGAGAAAACTGAAAAGGTGATTCTAATTATCTAAAAAACATGTCTTGTAAAAAGTGCAGCTTTCAAGATTAACAGCATTGTGGACAGTACCTTGAGCAATAATATATATACTTCTCTCTTCTGCTTGAATTTTGACACATTTGAACAGCTGATGTATCACTGAAAGATGAGCTTCAGCGTTACTGATGAAGGGTTGAAAGTAGAACGGTAGTCTGGCTCATAATTCCCACAGCAGAACATATTTGTATAAGTCAGTAACTGTGAGCATTGCTGTTTTTATTTTTCATGAGGAAAGCTTCTGACTGAAACACCATATATTTGTCTATGTATACACCTCACCATCCTCTTCCTCATGAGAGTGCAGTAGAGCTTCAGAAAGAATGGTCACAAAATTTGGCACTGCTAATTCAGATTTTCTCAATCAAAGTTAAACCATGTTAACAGGGGGAGCAAAATATGCCCAGCAAAATGGAAAGAGAATTTGCAGTGGCCTGAAGACAAATACATACATTGTGCCAAAATCCATGTAGAATTTCGATGATGGGAGTTTGGGGAGATGGATTGCTTGTCTTTTTTATCCTAGATTTGTGAGGACATTGCAATGGAAACTGTTTTCTTATATATAGAAGGAAACGTTTCAGGAGTACAGAGAACACTTAAAAAAAAAGTTAAGGGAGGCACATCCAGGAAGATATGGGGCAAGATATGGATCGTGTCCCGGGCCAGAGAGCAACATCTTCTCAAACGCGGCTGGGGTGCCTGAATGTGTGGGTGTGGTCGTCCACATACATTTCCCCCCAGTTTTCCTTGGAAACGCAGCTGTCATGTGAGCTGTAAGCCGCTCTCAAGGTATGCCCCGAACGTGCGGGCGAGCGGGTGCGAGCACATGCGCACCTTCGCCAGGGCCGCGGCTCTTAGCCCCAAAGTGGACAAGATTGTAGCTAGGAGTCCAAAAAACGGCACTCTCCGCGAGTTTCTCTCACCTCTCTCGGTGCCAAGGAAACACGGTCACGGGGAAGCGCACAGGCAGAGAGACCACTTTTTCTTGAAACTAGAGACACACGACGTGGTCCTCTCGCCAGAGCCCTACCCCTCACAGCTGATTTCTAAGAAGTGCCCGTAAACCCCCGGCAGCGCGGCGTCCCCCGTCTACTCCCTCCACACTGCACCGCCCTCACAGCCCTGCGTGACCGAACCCTGGATCCGTCGAGGGCCGGCTCTTCCTGCCGCGCCGCGCGTTATTCATGGCGCGGGGCGGGCCGGCGGCCGCGGCGCTATATAGGGCGTACGGAGGGCACGGGGGACAGCTGGGTGCGGAGTGGCGGGCAGTGGAGCAAGGCAGCGCGGCTGGCAGGCAGCACGGAGAATAAATCGAAGGGAACCTCGGTTTTTCTTTCCCCCCACCTCTATTTTTCCCTTCTCGGTACTATCTCCTTTTCCGAAATGTTTTTGGACTAAATTTTCTTCTGACCGTCTGGGTTTAGCTTTTTTTTTTTTTTTAATTTAACTTTTGCAAAGGTTTTGTTTTTTTTTTCTTCTGAGGGTTGTGTGTGGCAAAAAAAGAGAAAAGTTACTGTCGAGCCGAGTAATTCAGGCGCTCTGCAGGGAGGAGGGGGGAGAAGAGAAGGAAAAAGTTGCTTTTGTTGCTAGAGAGCTTTTCTGCCTTGATGTGACTTACGGGCAAGCGACTACAGAGAGGGCCGGCGTGCGAGTGCCGGCAGCGCGGTTTCCTGCCTCCTCACGCCGGCAGGCTCGCGGGCGGTTGACGGCTCCGCTCTCCTCGGAGGCAGCTCGAGCTCCGCTCCCTCGGCCCGCAGCGGCGCGTGATCGTCCGCGCGGAATTCTGCCCGTCCTGGGCCCGCGCGGGGGCGGCTCCCGGCGGCCCCCTCCGCCGGTTGCTATGGTGCCGCGGCCCGGCGTGCTGTGGGCAGTGGCGGTGGCGGCACTGGCGCTGCTGGTCCGGCGGGCGGCGGCGGCGCTGGCGGGGCCGGTGGTCCGCTGCGAGCCTTGCGACGCGCGGGCACTGCAGCAGTGCAAACCCCTGCAGCCCGACTGCGCCGAACGGGTGCGGGAGCCGGGCTGCGGCTGCTGCCTCACCTGCGCCCTGCGCCCGGGGCAGCCCTGTGGTATCTACACGGAACGCTGCGGCGCTGGGCTTAGCTGCCAGCCGCGGCGGGAAGAGGCGCGGCCGCTGCAGGCGCTGCTCGAGGGCCGCGGGCTCTGCACCAACGCTACGGCGGGCAGCAAGCTGCGGGCCTTCCTGCTGCCGGGACCGCACGCTGCAGGTAAGGGGCTGCGGCCGGGGTGGGGAAGCGAAGGGGTGGCTTTCCTGCGCGCCGCTCTCCCTCTTACCTGCTTTCTTGCTGGGCTGTTTTTTGGTGTTTTTTTAATTTTTTTTTTGTGCGTTTTCATTTTGTTTTTGTTTTTTGTTTTGTGTGTGTGTGTCGCTTTCTTTTGTTTTAAGTTACAAAGAGAGCAGCGTGAGCGGGGAGGCGTGGGCGAGCTCACGGCAGAGCTCTGTCTCCGGAAACGGCCCTCGCTCGCTGCCCGCCTGCTGCCGGCCCGTGGGCGGGGGGCTCTGCCGGTAGCCACGTAGTCGAGCTTGGGATCGTTTTGAAGGAGCCGTGCTTTGGCCGAAGGAAAGGACAGTTTACCTCTTATAACTTATTTATGTATATACTGGTTTTCTTCAATACCGATGCTGAGAAGTAGCTCCTCACAAAAGAGACGGAGCTACTTTTTTTTTTTTTTTTTTTTAAAGAGAGAGTGGGGGAGGGATTGTATGTGGCTTCTGCGGTGCATGGGTCTGGCAGGCTTCAGAGCCTGGATGGAGAGAGAGAGAGAGAGAGAGAGAGGGTGTAATCTTCGCCGTTTGTCCCCGGTGTACCTGAAAACAGAGCGAGCAAAAAAATTCTAGAGTGGGGTCTAACTGCTGCACTGCAGCGTGGGTAAGTCAGGGAAGTCTAAGCACAGAGAGGAAAAGACAAAAATCCAAAAGATAAATTTAAATATCCCTTTGGCCTGGAAAAGTGGTTATTCAGAACAAAGCGTTTGTGCACAGTTGGTTTTTTGTCTGTACTGCAAATAAATCCTTGGTCAAATGAAGATTTCCTGTACCTTTTCTATGCCTTGTAAGCGAGATGTTCACAGAATGGGTTTTGTTTGAAAAGGAGGGGATGGTTGAAAAAAATTCTGTTAGCATGCACGTTTTAAAACTTAAGACAGGGAAATTTGGGATTCAAATCAAGAGAGCACAGTCCCTCTATGCAAGCATTTAATTAAACTCTTTGCTAACCAATAGTGAGTATGTTAACATTTATTTAATAGAAAAGTGTGTCAAAAGGCTTTCCACTGTTGGCATTTTTAAAAAGCCGGAAGATTTTCTGCCAGGTTGTAGGGACTCTTTGATTAGCCGTTCCTTAGCTGAGAAAGTGGCACCAATGCTCCAGTTAACTGCCTGTTAGAATAATAGAATAGAATAGAATAATGCCTTATTATAATTATTTATGTGCTGCTTCCGAGCTGTTACAATTTGAGTGAAAGTTTGGAGTTATTAACTGAGATTTTTAATCTCCTTGGAACAACTAGTAGCTTCCTTCATCATATGAGCTTGGCTCCCTGTTCATCCTTGGAGTAACACTGGAAACAAGAATCATCTTCTCAGTACTTAGGACTTGATGGCATTTAATCTAGGAGTAGTGCTTTCAACATTGACTGTTAGAGAAAGGGAAAGACAGAGTTGTACTTAGCTGAAAATCTTTCCATTTTCAGCTGAATTCTTATTTCTGCGTTCTTGGCTGAGGGAGAACTCTGATTTTGAAATTAGTAGGAGCTTTTGATTCCTTAAAAAGTGCATAGTAGGACCCTTACAGTTCACATTCAGGGAGTGAAGCTTGCAGACCTGGTGTGTAAGAAGGAAGTACCTAGAATCTGTATGACACATAGTGCCCACTTCCTCATGAGGACCACTCCACTTCCAGCTCTCAAGCCAACACTCCCTGGTATACACCTCTCTGAGAAGGATCATGTAATTTCCTTTACACGCAGCTAGGTCCTGCATCACGTGCTATTCTGCTGGTCCTTCCTAGTTCACGGAAATTGCTAGAAGTTTGTATAGGGTAGAGTATATTACAGTAGCATTATAACAGAAACTGTAGTAGGCCACTGACTTTCCAGTTGTTTTTTTGGACACAAAAGTGTTAAATAGTAGTGTGCATTTGCAACCCTTTTAATCTCTTAAAAAGAGAATGGGTAACTCTCATGGCAGTTCATTTCTCTTATGAGGATGTAAAGCTAGCATGGCACCAAGTTTTGTGAAACTGAGTTAATAAAATATGCTTTACAGTTTAGAATGTGGCAATATGACCATTTTAATCTGAAGTGTAAGAAGTGCTATTGAGCTATAGTGGCCTTTCTGAACTGAAATGACCAGACATGGTCATGGATACTCAATGCATGTTAAGAATATTTTCTACTTATTTTTTGGTAGAAGAGAAAAACTAATGAACTGATGGCAGAAAACCTAGATTCAGGTTTATAACATTTTAGTGGCTCATTTCTTGAAAATTTCATTGAGAATGTGGGGGAAAAATACTGCTGTTTCAGAACAGGACACTAAACCACCAAAAATATGTTCAAATACCACTGAGAGTCTGAGTTAAACCCACAAAAACCAGGAAATTTGGACTTAGTACTTAAACTTCCTTAATCCATTTGCACTGTGATTTGGATTTTCCTGGTCAATTATGTCCATTGCCAGCAGTGGCTGCACTAAAACCACCAGTACCAAAATATTAACTCAGAACCCTCTTCCTCTTATGTTCCTTCTCCCTTTCCTGTGTTTTGGCAGTGCCACTGTACTCCCTGCTTAGAAATATTTAGCATTAACAACCCATTTGAACATGGACTTTTAGTACTGAATGTCTCAGCTTTTCTGAATTTTTTTTTAGTGAGTCATCAAGTATAATTTTAGTATAATTTATAATTTTACTGGATGTTATCATTGAGCATTCCCAATAGGATTTCCTTAAAAAAAAAAGGTGGTCAGCAGCTAAGACAGCAACTAGAATGCAGCATAAACAAATACCTTAGAAGGTACAGGAATGCTGAACTTCTGGAGTATATTAGAAAAATGTGCTTCTCCTGACTTTTTGTGGATGGTAGTTTAAAGAGAAAATACTTTGAAGCTCAAGATGAAAACAGGGTTTGTCCTTGGAACCACTACAGAATGAATGATGGTTTTTGTCCATTACCTTTAAAATGTGTTTTGTACACCAAGATGTGGGGTTTTTTATTTTAATAGCAGAGAAATGAAAGTGTGCTGTTCTTTTTCTTCCCCGTTCTGTGTATTGAATAAAGTGAGGAAAAAAAAGTCTAATTAGAACCAGGAAACTCAGCGGTCTAGAGTTGAAAGTATTAACTTCTTTAAAAAAAAACTAAAAAAAAATTTCGGCCCTGGGAGAGGCAGAGCCACACTGCAGTCCTTAACTGCCCGAAGCCGGCCGCGTTTATCTGGAGTTGATGAAGTCAGCAGTAGCGGAGGGGAGGGATCAGCGCCGCGGCGCGGCTGGGGTTGCGGCGGGCTTCACTCCTGCGGCGCAGGCCTGCCCCCTGCCGCCGGCGGGCGGCACTGCAGCGAGCAGTCGGGCTGGTGGCCAGCGCGGCCGTGGTTCCCGGGACTGTGGCCGTGGCTGGGAGAGTTTTCCGGTCTTGGGTGCAGCCTACACAGGAGGTGCAGCTGGGCACTTTGCGAGGCCGCGCGGAGCATGAGAATGCTTCACTTACAAAACTTATCGCGTGGCAACAAGGGTGCTGACACATGGGGAATGCTACACAGTTCATCTTTTTTGTATCTTGCTATTTTGTAAAAAGGAAAATTAAACACAAAGCCTAATCTAGTGGCTTGTTTGAGGAGAGACCTCATTGTGCTCTACAGCTTCCTTACACGAGGAAGCAGAAATGCAAGCACTAATATCTTCTTGCTTGTGACCAGTGATAGGAGCTGAGGAAATGGCATGAAGCTGTGTCAGAGGAGGTGAAGGTTAGATATTAAGAAAAGGTTCTTCACTCAGAGGGTGGGTAGGCTCTGCAGGGAAGTGGTCTCACCAGCAAGACTGACAGCATTCAAGAAACATTTGGACAATACTGTCAGGCACATGTTTTGATTCTTGGTGCTGTCCTTTGCAGGTCCAGGAGCTGGACTTGAGGAGCCTTGTGGGTCTCTTCCAACTCAGGATATTCTGTGATTCTATGTTTCTATGCCCTTGCAGACACAGCTGGCAGCCAAGTAACATTGTTTCTTCTGCATTTGTTCTTTTTGAAGGAAATTTCAGTGATTCAGAAGAAGACAGGAGTTCCAGCAGCGTAGAAAATCAGGCCATTCCAAACTCTCACAGGGTGCCAGATTCCAAGTCACATCCACCACACATCAAAATAGATATCATCAGGAAAGTGCAAGCCAAAGATACACAACGCTATAAAGTCGAATATGATTCGCAGAGTACAGATACATTGAATTTCTCTTCTGAATCCAAACAAGAGACTGAATATGTAAGTATTTTTTGTAAATAGGAGGGCATTTGCCAGCCTGTGAATGTGTGTGTGTGTATATACATATGCATGTTGTACATATAAAAAGATAAATAATTACACTAAATAGCTAAAGAGTGGTAATTGTTGCAGCCTTTTAGGACGTTCTGGCATTTTAACTGGTAAATCTATTGACTCTGCAAATGCATACACAATCATCAGACCAAGAAGATTGTGCTCAGGAAACACATAGGACTAATGTAATGATGTTTACATCAATGCAAGTATGACTTCCACTAAAGTTTCTTAGAGACAGAAAGTTCTTGTTCTTCCCTTTAATTGTCACACATTTGTTTGAATGGACTTGAAGTGTCATCATTAATCTTGGTTGCAAACTGTGTAATTGAATTGCAATAATGGAGAAAAGATGTTTCACATTGAGTGTAGTGGCACTGTGTTCATACATTGCCTGGTGCAAATCAAGGGAGATAAACTTAGGCTGAGCTGAGGATTAGGGCCTTGACTAGTCAGTCACTATATGACATGCTGAGCATCACCTCCACTTGCAGTTGCTGTAGGTGCTACTGCCTAAATGCAAAGTCTCGTAGTCACATGAGCTGCCATTGCATCCTACTGACTGTGCCCAGTGAACTTGCAGGGCAGTCAGAGTGTGGTTAATCTGAGGGCAAGAATAATTCTCTTCCTGGACATCCAGCTGCTAATCTGTGCCTTAGGCCAGATGGCTTGAAAAATACATCTGGATATGCTTTGGCATTTTATCAAAACATGCATGGTAAAAGCAGACGTGGCTTCTCATCTTCAAAAGAAGGTTTTGAAACATGTATGAGGTGAAAGCCTCTGCCTGAAGAGAGTGTGGCTTTTAAGAATAACTTCATTTTTAGTTTGTCATTCATGTCCAGCCATCTAGTTATATTGCTTCAGTAGCTGCCTTCCAGTGTGTCTTCCTCCCGAAAATGTGAAGTAAAAGTGCCATCACTAAAAGAATGAAGGTTGGTCGCTTGAGGAAATAGATTCTTAACTAGGATGAGTAGTGATAGTTGGGTCCATTAGCAAAGGTATACCAGTTTACCAAGGCTGCTGGTGTCTTTAAGAACTTGAAATAAGTCCATCAGGGACAGGTGCCTTTGTCAGCAAATGCTCTTCTACTTGTGTCTGCATGTTGGCTTTTGATACAGGTCTGGTTGACTTTGCAAGCTTGCTTCAAAATAAAAATTTTTAAAATCTGTTGATCTTTTTGTAGGCCTAATTTGGGATCAAATCTTTGAATATCTGTCACTTGCAGTCAGTACATTTGACCAGTAAGAGAAGCCATTTAAAGCCCATGCTTAGAACTTGTGAGACTGGTTCAGAAAGAAAAAGTGAAGGCAACAAGGAAGGTCTTTACTGGCCAAAAACCTCCATTTTAATCTCCAGTAGTACTATGGAGATTGTATGCTTTCAGACACTCACATTAAAAGGTACTTTACATGAACAAACTATTAATACTACCACTTGAAAGTATGAATGTCATTACTTCACTAATTAAAAACAGCACCAAATGAGACTTTGTGTCAATGTAGCAACTTCTAAATATTTTTAAACCATGAAACCAAAGAAATTTTTTCATGTCTCTGCTGGAGAAGTGGGCTGGTAATGCAAGTCAGTGATATACCCAGATAGGAGTGCAGCTAAGCACAGTTTGTCGGCTGTGACTCTTGAATCCTGATCCCACTGCTGACACTGACTGCCTTCTTAGCCTCTGGCAAAATGTGAAGCTCTCTGCTTTTGATTTTCTGACTTCAAAGTGGGGCTCGTCATGCTTTATTCTCCCTACCCTGAAGGGCTGCCGTGAGATAAAATTAGTTGGTGTTGGAGACATTCTCTTCGAAGTGCTTCTAGAAGCTCTTTTTGGCTCATTGTCCTAGAGCTAATCCTCACTGTCTTGTTGTCAGCCTTTTTCAGATGAAGAAAAAGAGGAAAAAAAAGTGATGTACTTATCTAATGAGATAAATGCAACTGGTCCTCTGTATGACTGTATCTATTTGATTCAGTTGAAATTGGGAATTGTTGTCCAAGTTGAGGTATTTTATATATACATTATGCCAAACCACTTATTTTCAATTGAATCAATGTAATTTAAGCTTTCAAATCCAGCAGAATCAAATAAAATTAAATGTCATTGGGGAAGGCCTGTCCTGTAATGTATTTCCAGTGGCTTACTTTCTTCTTTTCCCACGTGGTGCAAGGCCAGCTTTTCCAAACTTATTTTCTATGTGACTGATTTACATACTGGTTAAGCCTTCCTAAAGATATTTGTGACTGTGATTTCAACTGCCACTAGGTGCCTCAGCATAGCATAAGGCCTTCAATCTTTAGAAATCAGTTTATCTTGAATAGAGCAGAAAGTCAAATTTTTTTTTAATGAATTATCTGCTTTTTACATATTCAGCCCTCTCTTTATTTTAATGGATTTATTTGGATTTATGCTTTCTTTGTGCTTTCTTTTGCCCTTTAAAGATTTATTAACTCTTGAGTGAAAGATGGAATTTGGGAGTGAAGTTTCATTTGTGTTTTCTAAAACATGCTTGTTAACAGGGTCCATGTCGTAGAGAAATGGAAGACACTTTAAACCACCTAAAGATCCTGAATGTCTTGAGTCCCAGGGGCTTTCATATTCCAAATTGTGACAAGAAGGGATTCTACAAGAAAAAGCAAGTAAGTACGGAGTTTTTGACATTTTAATTCATGCATTTCACCTTTTCTGCATCTTTGTTGAAGGATCTTGCCAGCAAGGTGCATTATATATAATTTTGCAGAGGAACTAGTTAATTTCCAGTTTTAGGACCTGATCTGATAGTGCTGAACCTTGTCAGGTGGGGATAATATTTTTATTTTTTGTTGATCATGACAACAGATTCATTTGAAAAACTGCATACCTAATCACATATGGGTTGACTGGTGTCCTAGATACTAATGCCCTTTGGTTTAAAAAAAGCACTGCCTCTACAATAACCCACAGAGCTAATGTTGCAGTCACCACATGACTGCAATAGATCAATGCTTTGAATTGTAAATAGCTGCTTGAGGGTTCCTAGAAGACATACACTGGATCATGTTACATAAAGCAACTTGAGAAAGATATGTAACTGTCCTTTATGTGCTACACAGATCACTTCCAAAATCCAAGTCATGTTATCGTGAAAATGATACTTCTAGTAGTTACTCTGCGGCAAGGATGGCTTCTCAGCCTTTTCTGGTTCTGGGGTTGTGACCTTTCTTGACAAATGCCAACCAAAACTGTGGGTATTTATGCTTTAGTTGTGTTGGATTGAGCTACGGCAGCATTCTCCATTCAGTGCTGCCATTGAAGCTCGCTCAGAACTCGGGGAAATGCAAGATGTGTCGGGTTCTTTGTTTAGTGTGCGCATCCTATTTAATTTCAGTGTTTAGTTAGTGGCCTGCCTCCAAATATATATTTCTTTGTATACTACCAAAATTTCCTGAATTCAAAGGTATCTTTAAGACTTTTCTCAAGGACAGATTTTGTTTGTGGACCATCATGTCTTTCCCTTCAGGTTTACACAAATCAGCCTCTCTATCTCTGGTAACCAAAGGAGTGGTTGACTCTCTGTTGCTAGTTAATGCAGTTCATTGATTGGAAGTGAGAGATCAACCTCTGACTAGGCAACCTTATTTTGGGAATGGTATCTCTCCATTTTTTGGCTTTCAGCTTTCTTAGAAACAGTCTTTCCCTTTCTAGTATTCTGTGGAGCTCTGCGATAAGCTGTCAGTGTCAGGTGGGGCATTTATAACAGGGATGAGATTTCCAGCCTTCCTTTTTGCCATCAGTCTAGCACTGACATTGCTTTTTCACCTTTGGTACATGCTGCTGAGCTTTTCTATGCTTCCCAGCTTTTCCTGAGCAGGTGGTGGCAACTCTGAAGCAGGGGAAGTTTCTTTTTGTTGCCTGGAGCTTTGAGAAGCCTGTGTCAGCTGCGTTGTGCCGTGTGTAAACTAGCAGAGAGGAATGCTCACATCTCAAGCTGCTTGTTTTCAGAAAATGCATTGGGCTTCTATGCAGAGTGAGACTGGGACTGTGTTTTGTGCTTGTGTCATAAAAGTATTTTCTTAGCTGCTTTAGAACAGCAAATAATTTGACTGTGTTCAAGGCACTCAAGTGCCTTCTCTATGTATTATAGAAGACTGAAGACTGGTATTTACTTTGTTCAGTAGATCTTCCTTTCATCTTTCTTCAGACTCTAAGGTTTTTGCTTTGTGTGCAAAAATGTGGCGGTTTGCAAGTAATCTCTGGCATTGTGTGTAGTAAATTGGATCCGCAATAAGCATGTATTAAAGTAGCTTACTTGAAAGGAGGACTGTCCTTTAAAGTACAGTCATAGTTCTATCACCAAGGCAAAAAGAAGGAAATACAAAGAGAAAAAAAGGATAGACAGATAAAAATCTTACCTAGTATCAGTTTCTAGAAGCTGATTTATGAGAATAATGTGTTGGTACAAAGCAAATAGACACTTTTGTCCTCTGTGTATTGTCTGTGCTGCCTGGTAAAATTTCTTTAGGAAAAAGTTCCTGTACTATGTGCAGTAGCCCAACTGGTCAGCATACATAGAGAATGAAGGGACACTTTCCTGCCTAGCCAGCCTTGCCAAGCACTGTGCAAATTTACATAGGTCCAGTAGTTTCAATGGTAGTTTGAGATGACTCAGGGTCTTGCAGGAGATTCCCACAAAGGGAGCTCACATGAGTAAACATTCTACACGATATTCACTTGGGTTGCTCAGTCTGTAAAAGAACCTTGATCAATCCTGGGAACAGGCCCTCAGAGACGGAACTTAAAGAGGCAGCCTGCTTCTCTCACCAACAGAATACAAACCAAAAATATTAGTTGCCCTCATAGAATTAACTCCGAGGAAAAAAACATGAGTTTGAGAAGTGTGTGAGTCCTGTCCAGATCAAATTAACTGGTCTGCAAGGAATTTTGACAGTTGTGTTTGGGGTTTTTTTTGAAACATCAACATTTAAGTCTGATATTTTAGATGCTGTGAGCAGGTGTCTAATCTCATTAACAGAATTCTATGCTGTTTTAGTAATTCCTTTCATGCCATTATTAGCCATGTTCAATCTGTAATTGAATTATATTCTATTGTCACAAAATTCTGAATAGTAGTTTAGGAAGTAGACAGTAAATCCATTAAAAATGACTGCAAGCTAGGCATTTTGAATTCTAGAAACAGTTGCCAAAACCACTGTCTAGGATGAGAATGTAGTAGGTTTGGGATTGTAGGAACCTGGTAAATAATGATCATGCTGGCACCATTAAAAGTCATTCAGGAGGCACTCTCATATTCTGCCTTCGTGGTCATCTGGTCTTCCAGCCAAGTTGAAAGCACTTATTTTTCATGACATTTGTGGATATCTAGAAATTTACTTTTCAAGAACAACCATGAAGAATAAATTGCATCTGTGAAACACTTCTAAGAACATAAATTTATGTGTCAGGGTATAACATGAAAAATAGTTCATACCTTTTGTTTATATATAAATTTTAAAATCAGACCTGTTAAAGTTTATAATTCTTTGTCTTAATCACACATGTAAGGTTGTACTATTCAATTGTGCTGCATAGGTATATTTATACATAATTAGTTGATACAGGCACATTCCTACCCCAAACATGGGAAAAAGGTTTTGATGAAATTAGAATTATTATATAGGGCAATTACTAGAATTGCCCCATGTTTGTATACTGGAGCCAGATACTCACCTAAATGTGAGCTGGCATTGTTCCACTGAAAACAGAGCTGCACTTGCCAGGACCTAAAATGGCCTGAGGTACACGTCAATGTTGTCTGCAGTCTCTTCCTGAAGACCATGATTGTAGCTCCATGGAGCCCTCAGTGGAATACCATATGCTTTGCTGTGCCCCATAAATGCATCTGCAGTATTTCTTTGTGGAAGGGAGAGGAGCAGGTGGCATGGAAATGGCAGCTGCTGTTTCTATCAGAAGTAATTAGTCTCCACTGCTTGGGCAGTTTTCCAACTTTTTAAATGTATAAAGTCATACAGAATAGCTGGGCAGAGCCTAGAAATGTATGTGGAATACAAAATTCATAAGAGAAAATATTTAGATATATATGTTTTTCTATACGACCTGTTTACCACTTCTGTAGAGGGGGTTGGCTGTTTCAGGATAAAAGCATCATTTTTTAATCAGAAGTTCTTTACTATTGACAGCATGGCTGAGTAGGTAGAAAAAACACTTGGAAAAGATAAGTTGTTTTCTCATAGAGTGTTGTTTCAGCTGTAGAATGATCTAAGGGTTTTGCTTTTCAAATGGATTATCTAGAGGAAGTAAATAAAATAGTAGCAGGGAAGGTGTTTCTGCAAATTAACTTAATGTAGTAATTACTTCTGAAAATTGATTGTGCAACTGTTGAAAGCAATCAAAGCCTCCAACAACAACATGAGAACTTTAATCAATCATTTGTTTTGAGAGTGATGCAAGCCTACGAATCAGTGAGAGTTGTGTAATATGCTTCATATACTTCTAAAAGGGGAGGCTATGTTACTATTATTAGCAGAAATGTAGTTTCATTGCCAGAGCACGAGCCTGGCAGCCAGAAGCCCTATGCTCTTTGGGCTCCATCTGTGTCTACTCTGTTGGGAAAACAGCTCTAGAAGTGCTGGCTCGGTTTCCTTTTTGTAAAATTAAATTGTGCAAATGCTGTTATTAATTTCTCTGTGTTAAGCATGAAGAATTTAAGTCATTAAATGTTAATAATACTTAAGCTGGAGTCCAGTCACCACCAAAATTGAAGAAAAATTTCTCTTGACATCAGTGGACATTAGCAGTCATCCATAGAAATCCTGGAGAATACATGTAAATTCTAGTCAGGTTTTTGAGACAATAAATACAAGTTTTAGTACTTATGTTCAAAGATTTATTAACAGATAAGAACTGAACTGCAGGTAACCATTTAGTTCAGCAAATTATTAATGTAGCTGTTCTCTCAGTAGGTTTGAACTTCTTTACCCTCTTCTAAAACTAAGCTGATATGTATGTTAAGCTGGACCTTGTCATCCTGCTGCTGTCCATTTTCATAGGGCTAATGCAGAAGGACTGTGGATTTGTAGAAAAGAAGACATTGCATTATTTCTGCATTGGGCTTCTTACTCAATAATATATCAGAAGGGTGGTTTAATTTGCAGTTATGCTGAATAACATTACTTAATTTACAGTAAAATAAAATAAACAAGATAGTGACTTGTTTGAAAAAATTTGTACCTAATGTGTGACCTGCTTCCATCTCTTTTGCAAGGTCTTAGTGAACACTATCTACCCTACTTCATGCTGCCACAAATTAATTGTCTCATAGGCCAGTGTGCTGGTGCAGGCTGTTCCAAATTGTTCTGTATTCCAGAACTCTCCAGTTCTGTCCAAGATAGCACTGTCACCTGAGATACTAAACTAGACATGGAAAGGATCAGTCAATGCGAGCAGCATGTGAAGCCCAACACTTGCTTCATGTTTTCTTGTGTACCTGCACATAGAAAAGGCACTTATGTGAGCCACTGCCATAGCCTCCTGAGATATTGGGCCATGCCTGTGAGCCTTTGGAGAACAAGAAGTAGAGGGATAATGGTGACATTTACCAGATTGTACCAGCCTGAACTTCTGAAAACTTCAATTACTCTGAATGTGATCTCAGAGGCAACAATTGCTCTGCCTGAATAATAGACTTGACAGCCTTGAGGAACATAAGTAGCACCAGTCCAGCCAGTCTTCCTTCATACTGGCAATGCAACAGACAAAACCACAGGAAATTGGATGTGCTTGTGTCACTGCCACTTTTGTGAGTACGTCCTGAGTAAACAGCCACCTTTGTTTGCATTTGAAGTGAATTCTGAATCACCAGATCTCAAAACATGAGCTAACAGGAAGGCTGTGTCTTAACAGTGAGGCTGACCATTGCAAACCTAGTGAGATTCTCGATATATCTTATGAATGGATAAAACCCTTGCAAGGTCTTAGTGGTTCATGGTAATGTAACAGTGTCCAGGGCTGCATACTGAATGCAGCCTGCAGAATGTTATCTCCTTTAGTCTACTTTTTGCCATTCTTGGTTCCTTGGGAGGAGCATTACTTACTAGTAGACTTTATAATGCATATTTACTGCATTACTGCTTCTAAAGAGGTTCAGTGTTATTGCCTGTGATAGTTTCAGGTTGGTCAGCATTGCTGGTGAATTCTAGCAGTTAACTTAAAGCTAACATGTTATAGACTACTAGATACACAATTTTTTTAATAGGAAAATACACGTGTAAAGTTCTAGTCCACCTAGCAGGTTTTGCAATAACTACACTGTAGAAGGATTATATATCTGTTAATAAATGTCGGCTACACTTTTGAATTTCTTTCAGTAAACAGATGCAAACCAAGTGTGTTTCTTGCTGCAATGGTTGTCTTTGCCAGACCTGTACTTTAGTGTAGACCATATCTGCTTAATTTTTTTTCTAAAGATGGGTCCCAGTCACTAGCCCATACTATTGTATTGTATTCAAAGGGGGCAGCTGTACTGCCAAATATGATAGGGGAGCAATTTGTAAGTCTATTTTCTGGTAGTTTTCAGTGTTCTCAGTTCTATTATATTAGACCCAGAGGGATTGATGGAGAGAGCGGGCATTTTTGTTGAAATCCTTTGTAGTGCTAAACAAATACTCTCTGTCAGATATGGTCAGGATAGTGAAGTGCAGGTATCAAAGGAGCAGGAATCCCTGCTGTCTAATACAACAAGTGGCGAAAACAAAATTCATGCTAACTGGGTCTTTTATTATGTTTCAGTGTCGCCCATCCAAAGGCCGAAAAAGAGGTTATTGCTGGTGTGTGGATAAATATGGACAGCCACTTCCTGGGTATGATGGGAAGGGAAAAGGAGATATCCACTGCTATAACTTGGAAAGCAAATGAGGACTGGGTGCCAGCTCTTCTAGCATCTGTGCATGGCCACTGGACCTCACAGAGACCTTGGAGGGGCTGGGCAAACACTGTGGGACTGCACTGTCTGTGGAGTAACAAGCTCTGCTTTCTGCAGCAGATGGGGAGTTGCAGCCTCTGTGGATGCTGCTGCAGCTGCACCCTGCCACCGACACACATCGAGCTTCCTATGGGATGTATAGGGAGCTCTGAATTCCCATGTAAACCTGCACTATTGATACCCAGAGAGAGAGAAAAAAAAAAGGCACTTCAGAATGGAATCAGGGAGTCTCCACTGACTTTTTAAAGAATGGCCTGTGACCAATTTGATCCCAAAAGATACTGTTTTTTTATTTTAAAGAATTTATAGACATTAAGCTTGTAAAAGTATTAAAAAGAAAAACTAAACCAAAAAACTCGCAAGGATTTAAAGGTAAAGCTTTCTTTACAGGTCTGATGGGAAACTTGTCTTCACGGGTAAAAAGTTTTATAAAAATCTTAAAGAACTTTTAAAGAAATGTATTTCTAAGATAAAGACATGGCTATTTTTTCTGTAAAATATATTATGAATATTCTTTTAGTCTGTATTTAATATAATTGTTTTTTAATAAACTTTATTTAAATGTAACATGTGAATACCAAATATTACACAGTAATTGTAGTGTATACATCTGTATGCAAAGAGAGAGTAAGGTTATGGAATGATTTATAAATACGTTTAAGTCTCTGTGCATACACACTGATCTGTTCTAGGTAAGAGAAATGAATTTTTGGAGCAAAGAAAGTGTTTCCAGAAGGGATTGAGTTTTATTATTTGATATAACTACAAATGCCAAGATAATATTTTTTTTTAATTATTTTATTGATAATTCTAATGTACCCATCACTGACTTATGCCACTGGAAAAGATAACAGTCGCACTGAAGCTCTTGGTAAAGTTTTCTTTTGTCTGTACGTTGCTTCAGTTTGTGCAACGGGGCTTACATTTCCTCCATTTACTGCTCACAGAATATTCATGGACAAAAAATTGCCATTACAGTACTACTCTTTGTATTTGCTTATTTATTTTGAAAAGGTGTATCTATTCTGTGTTGTCTCGGTAAATTCTACCAAAGCACTTACTCTGTATGAGGAACTCCTGTTGAAAACAGTGTCAACAAGATGGGGGGATTGTGGACCCAGGGTGTTGAGACCCATGCATTTCATTTATGCAACACACAATTGTTGCTTGCTTTGACTATGGTAGAAATCATTTGCCTGCATCTAAGCATAGAAAAAGAACCATTGTGTTTAAATAGTTAAATTCACTGTCTGTCATGGTGTTATATGTCTTTTTAATTGGAAGAGAAGTGATTTGGTTTTGTTGTGGTATGTGATGCTTTCACATAAGGAAGACTTTGGCAATTTTTTTTTTTTTGTTGAGGCTGATTGTTTTATGTACTTTGTGAAAAATTCTATATGACAATGAAATCTGGATAAGGAAAGGTGGCCTGTGAAATGTATAATCTCTCTGGAAAATAATGCCATATTTTGTATATGTATTTATTTATATATTTTATATAAATATTTTATATATTTATATAAATATATATTCTTATATGTCTCACTATAAATGTTTGATGTCACTGTAGGAAAAAGAAGCCATCAACACTGTAATTCCGTGTTGGGTTGGGAACTCCATGAAGACTATGGACATTGGGTTTTCACCTGCTGGGGCTAGGCGTTGTGTTGATGGAAGAGAGGCTGTGGTGCTGAGGAACCCATTCCTCTCCCACTGCCTGAATTACAGCCATGCTTGTTCCTGCCAACAAAGGCAAATGTCTAGCAACTCTGACATGGAAGGATTTGGACATGCAGCTTGCCAGGATTGTATCCCATCACTATAACTCAGATGTCTAAAGCCTTACCATGACGTGTATTAACTGAACAGCAGTATGAGTGTTCTCCACATCTTTCCAATTTCTGTCTGATGAAATGAGTTCATATGATCATTAAAACTGAAATTTTGTAATCTCATGGTAAGAAAGAAATTGTATGTGAAGTGATGCTTACTCCAGGCTAATATAGGTTTCCTGGCACAAGGTTACAGAAAGTTTTGTGAGGTAAAGATTTATTGCAATGTTTTTATTACTAAAGCAGATCTAATGCCTGCAAAGATTTAAGATTAAGGCAAAATAATAAATTCTGGGCTTTTTTTTTTTCAGAGTTGTAAACCAGTTCTTTTCAAATAATTTCACAGAGAGAAGAAAGTTGTATATACACCAATATTTGCGCATATAATCATAGATAAGAAAATAAGGGCTTGATTCATTGAAGTCACTTATTTTGCCTCTATTTTTTTAATAACTATCTGGTGAACCTTCTGAAAACAAAAATCAGTTTCTTGTCAAAAGTGATAGACATGTTTTGCAAGGCATCTGTCTATCACTTAGATCACATACTTACATTTTGGAAGTATGTAAGGTGTTTTAACAGCCTGTGACAGGCTTTATGATTTGGGTATTTTGTCAAGTATTTCAATTTTTTATGTTTTATCCTACAATTAAAAACAAATAAATATAGAAGAAACTGGCTAGTAAAGGTCATTAAGTCATATATTGTGAAAAAACCCCAAACAAACTACATCTCAAGGCGCTAAATCTGATTTAATTGTGCAATTTTTCACATGAATATTTAAGAAATGGTGTTCAGCTCCTTTATTAGTACCAACAGTCTTTAGTTATGTAACAGAGAAAACATACAGCCATAAGGGGAAAGAAAAAAGATGTATACAAATCAGTTTTATTTTGCTCCCAACAAATATCTTTAAACGAGAAATTGTGTTTTAAAATAGCCCCAAAAATAAAGTTTCACCTGTCATTTAAAGCTGCAGCCTTTTCAGAAGTTGCCTTTTAAATATTTTTTACAAGAACAGTTGCTTGCATTAGTATTGGATACTTGCCATGGTCAATCTGATGTGCCTGTTTAAAAGAGAGAACTTTTTTAAAATTAAAGAATCAGTGGCACCTTTTCCCTTTTTTCTATTTTATTTTTTTGGCATTCCTATTTCTGTGAAGACAAAGGTCCAATTCAATAGACAAGAGTACTTGTCATTCAAAGATTTTTCTCATGGCTAAGGGCTGCAATTCAAGCAAATATATGTATTTGTGGTCCACACCCAAGCAGCAGAATGTGGGCAGCACAAAGAAAATGTTTGGGTCAGTATCAGTTCAGAGGAAGACGAGTTACCTCCAGGTATAGGTTAGAAATGATTCCTGCTAAGAGCTGCAGTAAGTGGAGAACTTTGGATTTGGTGACAGAAATTAAACCAATGCATTAGAAAAATCCCTTATGCCTTGGTGCCTTCACTGTCTTCAGCTTCAGTATTTTATTAAGTGAAAGTCAGCTTTTTTCTAGTTTTTAATAAGCTCTTTCCAAAAACTAAGGTGGTCTGTGTTAATATTAAGAAGCCTCAGAAAAAAAATTGTAACTTACTATTTGCACCTCAAATATTTGCATGGCAAGGCATTATAAAAGATCAAAATATATATTGAGAAACTTGCTGATTTTTCCTTGAGCATGTTTTGTCTCTAGATGTGTATCATATGGAGCCCAGATGAATATTATAAGTATTTTAGCATGTGTGATACATAGCTGCATAAATCCCTATAACTGACCAGAATACAAGTTAAAGCTGCTTGCAGACAGCTCTATTATCTTACAAACTCTGAGAAAGTTCCCTTTTTTAATACATCTACTGTGCTATATTTTTTGGAGCCCAGGATATCCTTTTCCACCTCTTTGACATGCCTGCCTTTCAGGGCATAGTGTTAGCTATTTGTGCACGAGGGAAGGAGGCTTCATTGAATACCAAAACCATGGAATTAATTCATTTTTAGTACAATCTGAACTTTTTTTGACTACATTCCATAGAAACCCTACACAGCATAATTCGTTACTGAACTGAGCCCTAAGTTTAAGTGGTGGTTTTTCAAACTATTTGGGAAATCATCTTTGTATATCTCTAGTCACTCTAAAACTGTGTAAGCAAGGATGACTCCACAGAGATTTCACATATTAGCAATAGGAATTTTATTTAAAGTGAGAAAAGTACTGAGCAAATTTCCTGGAGATGAAAGCATATTAGTATCCAAAATGAAATGTTTATATATGTAGCTGTTTTCTCTGTGGTCCTGCTGTGCCTTTAGAAATCCTTCAATTCTGTTAATTTCTACCAGAAGAATATGCTTGCTTCCTCATTACAAAGGACTCCTTTTTCTTTCCCACCTCCCACTTTTTTTTAATTTTTTCTAAGAGATCCAAAAATAAGATCCAAATAGGATATCAGAGTCTTCCAAGGACAAGATTTCTGTGATCAGTATCAGTAATGGCTTCATCTGCAAGCATGCAAAATAGGTTCAAGGCCTTTAGCAGAGAAGTTGTTTGGTATGTCCAGTGGACCTGGGTATCTTGGAGTCTCCATCTTTGGAGATACTCAAAAGCCATCTGGACACAGTGCCAGGCAACCATTCCCTGGTGGTTCTGCTTGAGCAGGGAGGGGTGCACCAGGTCACTTTCAGAGATCTCTTCCAACCTCAAACATCCTTTGAGCCTACGGGCCTTTGAGCCTATCAGTAGAAGTTTGGTGTCCCAAGTTCCAGCGTGTGAGATTGTCTACATTATGCAACGTATTGATTGAGAAGATGTTACAACATTTTTTGCCCAAAAGAAAATTTTCTGGTAAAATGGCAAGTAGTACAAATTTACTGTTCATCAGAACAAGATTTGGTCTTAAAACTCTGCATTTTATTTACTTCTTCCAGTTCAGATTTTGCAGAAGTAGAAGCATATATACCAGCCTTAGAGAAAATCCCATTGAAAAAAAAATTTTTCTTTTTGCTTTTACCCTGTAAATATGTTAAAAAATGCAAATTACTTCAAGGCAGAATATTGCTGCTGAAAAAAGTATGGAGACCAGGTATTAGCAAAAGCAGAGGGTTATGCTGCAAATCTCAGTTTATCCTTGCAGAATTCATGTCCTGCTGCCGTATGCATTCTGGCTTTCTACTTCTGCTGACCTATCCAAATTCCTTAAGAGCCTTTCTCTGTCAAGGCTAATTTTACCCCACTGCTCTCCCCATGAGTGGGGATGGAGCAAAAGGTAGGAAAATTATCTCTGCAGAACAAAGCTGAGGTTTCATGCAGAAAAATTGCCTAATCTGAAAAGCTCTAAAGAAAATGTCACTGAGAAGGACCGCTTCCCATAGTCATTTGTGGTAATACCTTCCAAAAGTGGAAGGACTTGCTTACAAGAGCCAGGTTGAGAGTGCATTTCCCTCACTCCTTGTAACTGGAGAGCAGAGGCTATTTTTGCCTGCTTATGCCATATTGAGAATATTCAAGGTGAAACTTGTTTCCTATGTCTGCTATGTGTCATGTAAATTGTACTCAGTAAGACCTAACTAAGCTTGTAGAGTTGATTATTGTTTTATCACAGGGGTGCTGCATGCAACCTTCTGCCTTCAGATGCTGCCATACATTTCTACAGCTGCTATTACCAAACTACCAGTAATTTGTTGCTGATCTCCTTTTTCTGTTCCCTTGCTGGGGCTATTAAATGGTAATACTTTAGCTGCCAAAACAGCAATAAACAGAAACTGCAGGCAAAGAAAAAATATAAAAGATGATGACTATTATATCCACCATTTGCTCTAGGCCTCCACAGACATCTCACACTAAGAGGCTATTCCAAAGAACCTCAGCATTTCCACATCAGCTTGGTGCATTCACCACAAAGCACTCAGTGAGAGAGAGAGAAATAATCACCTGTCACCATTTGCATGGTTATGCAATTAAAAGCTTCAGTATAGGCACAATACTGCTGCTTTTTGTTAGCTTATGTCTATGTTGGAGGAGACTGAGAGCAAGAGGAAGACTGCCTATGCTGTACTCAGTTTAGCAGAACTGTAGCACAAAGGCTCTGCTAGAAGAGCTGTGTCTGTTGGTCAGGCCCTCCCCCTGATGGAAAATGTGACTAGTAAGGAAGCAGCAAGGAGTCAAACACAGCCCCTGCCTTCCCTTGTGTACCCTTGTCTCTGCTGGGCTGCCCATGCTGCCACTCAGACTTGATAATCCAAGAAGGTGTCTGAAGAGATGAGCAGAAACTTTTTCAAAATAAAACAGCCATGATCTGGAATGGACTAAATTTTATATTTAACCTTACTGCAACATCCAAGAGCACCCTTGCTCCCACATCTTCCTCATGGGGTGCTATCCCTCTCCCTGTACCCTCACAGTAGCTTCCTTGCATGAACTTTGCTCTATGGGGGCAGTCATAAGTCAAGGGAGGAGAAAAGGAGGGAGGGCTATTTGTTGGCAGAGCTATCATCGGAGCTATTTTGCAAGTGCTGGTATGTTTGAGCTCCTGCTTCACTGCTGGTTTTACGGTACTAACTGGCAATACGGAACAAAGTGGCTGTATTCCCAACAGATCCTATCCTTCTTTGTTCCCTCCCACCTTTAACCTAAAAATGGCTAGGTAATATAGGGTGTAAGAGAAGGCTTCCACTCCCACCAACTCTGCTACTGTTACTCAATATATACCACCTATCTGAGCCTCAGAGTCAAATAAACACAATTAGGTGTTTGCTAAGATGTTCATACTCTACTTTCCTGTGAAGTCTGGATACCTGCCCACTTCTCAATGCAATGTACAACAATTGGTCCATAAATGCGAACTGTGTTGGCAAACAGAAAACATGAGACCCGTCTTCAGTGCAGCCTGGGGAGACTGTTTATCAGTGGAGTGACAGCTGAGGAAAAGTAGACCAATGTCAAAAGTGTTGTCTAAAGATACATATAGAACTTGACCACTCAGTTTGCAGCATGATGATTTTCATTTTTTCATAAAAAAAAAAAGATTTTCATTTTTCATCCACTCTAGCTTGGAGTGAGTAGTTTGGATATTTTTTTTCCAAAGGCATTTTATTTTTAGTGTATTATTATTATTATTATTATTATTATTATTATTATTATGGGTTGAGCAGGGGTTAGACATCAGTGTTGTTCTGCAATAGCAAAGCAATGATGTGTGTAGAAACATAATTCTGAAAAGTCAGTGCTGCTAAACTGCTGGTAAAGAACATGCATCTATATTTCTGACTTTGCAGAAAAAAAACTGCTCTGTTTTAGCATTTTTTAGGATTCCCTTGTAATATCTAGTGCTATGGTAGCTGAATGCTTTCTAGAAAGGCAGTAAATCCTGTGACAAGTCTCTGCCATGGGCCATTCTTTTCCATCCCACTTTTCTTCTCCCTGAGGAAAGAAAGCTATATATGATGCATTTTTCATTTACCTTTTAATTTTTTTCTGTGTTTAAGACTAACATTAGCAAGTGCAAGATCAAAGGAATATGTTTGTTTGTAAAGTAAAAGGCTAAATTTTCATGTGCCTAATATCTTAATATGCATTTTGGACTGGATCTGCAGGAAGTTGTTCCCTAAGTGCTTCTTTTCCAAAGCATGTGTTCTTGTGGTAGAGAAGTGACAGAGATACAGATGATCTTTCAGTGTTAGGGTTGCCTACCCTTCACCACCATTTCTCTACTCCTTTCTCTCCCCTCACTTTCTGCCAGCTCTAGCTGATACAAATGTGTCTCTGCTGTACACCAAAGCAATGAGCAGAACTGACTCAGTATAAGCAGAGGCCAATACTAGGTGATTTTTCGTTGTCTTTTGACAGCTTTAGGGGAAACAATGGGTATAAAATGAAGTAAAGAAGGCAGTGACCTCATTTCTGTGCTATTTACATTTTGCAGCTGGCAGTAGGCCATGGGCAGGAGGAGGCATGGCTGGAAAAAACCCTGCTGCAGCAAACCTGTTGGTTTTGGCAAGAAGAAACGCAAAATGGGTAGGTAGAGTTCTCAGATGACATGAACCAAACATCACAGATGCTCATCTAAGACCTTTCCACCAGCTAATTTCTTTTTAGGTAGAGTAGGAGAAAGGCAAGTGAATATGAAGGGAGGGGCCTGAAATAACAAGGATCAGTACATCTCCTTTACACATCCAGCTACACACTCGAGCTGGGTGAATATCCTGTGGCACCTTCCTTGTTTGGCCACTCATTCCCACCAGCCTTGGCTTGCCAGCCCAGGAGGAGCCATTGCAGCAGGCACACACTGAAGCCAGCACTGCCAGCTGACACATGGAAAAGAAAAAAGAAGAGAAGAGAAGAGAAGAGAAGAGAAGAGAAGAGAAGAGAAGAGAAGAGAAGAGAAGAGAAGAGAAGAGAAGAGAAGAGAAGAGAACTCCAACAAAACAAAAGCAAAACCAACCAAACAAACAACCACTAAAACAACAAAACCAAAGTGCTCCACAAACAAGAAAATAAAACAGAGAAAAACTGAAGATCTTTGATTTTTCACCCTGATGTTTGAGGCTGATCATAAAAATTAGGACAAAGCAAGGTGTGTGTCATCTATGGTGTAAATGTAGTCTAAGCTCCCAGCAGAATTTTTATAGGGAAGATAAAATTTGCCTGCTTTGCCTCCTTGTATTAGTCCTAATCCCAGTATATGGAAGAGTCTGGTTCTAGTCCAACAGCTCTACTCAGCAGGTGAGCACATGTCTATCCTGGTGAGTCCTGGCAAGATGTCATAGGAGGCCAGATTGCAGATAAGGAGGCACTCCTCCCCTGGCACTTTCAGTGGGAAGTAAGGGGCTAAACACTTCTAAGAAATTGGCCTATCATTCCTGAATGTTGTACAAAGCAACTTCTGCTTCTGGTACTTAAAAATTAGAGGAAAGAGTATCTCCTAAACCCCTGTCCCCACTGAAAACTCCAATTTCTTATGGGGAATTTTCCACACTGCAAAACTTTGGAAGTAGGTGTCCACTGGATTGCTATTCTGCAAGTAGACTATTACTACATAAACTAATAACGTTTCCCCTATATGTATAATAATCCCAACAAAAAGAATCAATTTCTGCTCTTTAGAGATAAACATTTACACAAGTGGTAAGAGAAGTCAGAGTACTCTTAAGAGTGTGCTGTAGCTGTGAGACTATGATTTCCCCTCCTTTCTTCACCATTTTCCCTTGGCAATGCTGTGACAATTGTTCCATGCTGAGTACACTCCCTGAAAAGGACTCCAAAACTTGCTGCTTCTTCATTATTTTGATACAGAGACTGCCAAGCATTTGGACATAGTGAATGTGGTGCAGTGGTGTAACACAGTTTTAGCCAGGTTTCACAGCAGCTCATCACAGGGATGTTAGACATTAGTTACAATACCAATACCATCAACTGCTTTTTTGCAGTGCTTTCCTTGGGAAGATCTCAAAAGACTTCACAAAGGAGGTCAGTGGTATATCCAAACTTTTAAATCTAGAGCAGTTTAATAGGCCCCCATTGGATTGGCAGACACTGTCATGCAGATACAACACAGTCAGCAAGTGCAATGTATGAAGCCACAGAATTGTGACAGGGAGAGCAGAGATCACACTTTCATTTTGCAGTTTCAACAAGCAGCTTCCCTCTCCCATTTAAAACTCAGTTTGTGCCAACAAATGGCAGGAGAATTTTAGGCTTTCACTTCTGCCAGACTCTTAGAAAATGTTATCACTATCCTCCCCGGCTGTTTTCATAGGAAGGGCTGGTGCAGACTCTTTTCACCTGTGCGTCTTGCTTAGTCCCACACCCATTTCTTCATGGACAAAATCAGCTTGAAGCCAGAATGAAAGTCACTTGCATTCTCTTTTTCTCTGCAATCACTAAGTCAAAGGAACATGTAAGGGAGGGAAATGGACTGTATCCCAAGCCAGGAGCACCCTCTTCTCTGCTTTCAGAAAAAAGTGTGAGACTGTTTTTTTCCCAGCCTCCTTTTTATAACTTCTGACTTTATGTGCAGGAAATGGCTCTTTCTAGTCTTGATGTTATCTTGTAAATGTACTAATACTGCTGCCTTGGGCATTTGAGTGGAGAAAGGCATCCAAATTTCCTCTCCAGAAAATCTTTTAATAACTTCCCTTGGAGGCAGCTGTTTTAACCAAGACAGAGGCTTGCATGGCACAGCTGGGACTGGAGAGGAAAGGACTAGGGCAATGGGGAAAGGAGACCAAAAAGAAGGAAACTCATTGAATGTAAAAGGAGCATGGCATGCAGGAGGCAGATTTGCAAGACTTTTGCCTGTTTTCCTGCTGAGGTCAGACTGTTGAAGGGAAACAAGCAGAAAACAAGAGACAAGGGCAGAGCAGAAGACTTTTAATAGCTCAAGCTCATTTTAAATAATATTGTCAACATTGTGAATGACTTACATCATCAAAGGTGGTGCAGAATATCATATTGTGTTTTGCCATTTATCCAGTGCATATATTTAAAAACTATACAAATACTGTCCCATCAGGAGCTTCGGTATATAATATTTCTTTTTTAAGAAACAGACTAGCATTGAAACAGAGGTGCAAAAGTAACATAATATGTTCACAAAACAAGTTTTAAATAAGTTTCTAAGCATGCTTTCTACTGAAATCTAGTTTTAAAAATTCAGTTTTACATCTATAAATATGTAGTACAAAAATGCAAGTTTACAAGCCATTTTTTCCAATAGCTATGCCATTTGAATACTTAAATTGTAGCATTCCTCCAACATGATGCATATATTTAAGCACAATAATATTAAGTATTTAAATATAAAGTTATGAAGTGTTTGAGAATATAAATTAGTAACAACACATAGAGACAAAAATACATGCAGTGTGAAATAAATAATTCATCAGCTTTACATATGAGAGTATATATAATATTATACAAACCAAATATACAAGATTATAGGATTTGATCTTGCAGTAGCTCACATTTGTCACTTAAACATGTAGGCAATCTCAGTGCAGTAAAATGTTACTTTATGGGGTTACTCATATACTCCAAATCAGGTGCACAAGACTACCTAGTGAAATGGCTCCTGACTGGAATGGTTCCTGACTATAACAGGCCCCACAGAAAACTTGGTGTGAAAAACCTTGGGGTTTAGTTTTATTCTTGTGAGCTGAGATACTGTTGGCATTCTGGGTCTCCTTTAATTGCTGGAGATCTGGGAATTCTTCTGCCATTTTCCGGATAGACACACCAGCATTCAGCAGACTCTCCATTCAGCAAAGTTTCACACTAGAATAGTATTAGCAAAAAAAAAACCCAAACACAATAAGTAACTGTAAGATTACCTGTGAGGTGTTGGACACAATTAGGATCAGAAGATGGGGACCTGCCATGCATAGTCTTGTTTTGAATGCAGTGGTCTGCAGAGCCTCTAAACAACACACTCGGTTAGGGAACCAAGACCTAAGCTCAGCAATCACAACAGCAACTTCAGACTTAAAACTGTCCAGCCCTTGGTGAACAGCAGTAGAAAAAAGCAGTATCTCCCAGCACCAGTGTGAGAAATGGAAGGATGGCAGAATATACAATCTTATAGGGTGAGAGCAGTGATTGAATTTTCTGTCTCTTCACACAAGGAGACAAAAAAGGTGATATGTTTTGGGTTTTTTTCTTGAGGAGGGGCTTAAACTGGTTTCTGTTTCTGCTTGATTAGATCCCAGGTCACAGTGTTCATGAGTCACACTGTGATGCTATGCCCAAAACCAAGGAGTCTTGGTGACACAGAATTATGCAGACCTACTAAATTTGTGTGCATGACCTGTGGTTACAGGGTGTGGCTTGAGGTTTGGAGCTTTAGTTAGTTTTGCAGATTACTCTCACTGTAACTTGCAAAAGATTTTTTGAGGGTATAATGGAAATGAGCAAATAACCTAATCCACAGGCACAAATCAGTATTTTTGTTAGGCTTTCAGAAGGTTAATTTTTCTCTAAAGAGTTTTTTTTTTCCACTGCCTATGTAGGTTTTCTGCTGCCTGTGAGCTGAGAGCCAGCCTCTTTTTACATAGTGACTATTATATATTCAATGGGTTTTGGCAGGTAGTATGGCAGATCTTATGAATTAATGTCAACTGAATGAATGCTAACAAATCGGGTACATGGGAGCAGATAGGGTTAAAATATTTTGGAAAAGGCTCTGAGTACACCTGTTTTGTGAAGGGAAAATACTTTTGCCTCTATTGCTGGCAGCCACCAGCATGCAGCTCACCTTGAAGAGAAGGACACACCATCTGCTCTAAGTATCCCTGTTTTCACAACCTGCTGCAAACTTGTGAGTTTGGGAGCAGAGGGCTGTGAAAGGGTTGGCTATATCAGGCTAGTCGCAGCACTGCTGTGAGCAGAGAGGGGGGAAAAGGCACACACCTGTTTGCTGTGGTAAAATCCATTCTTGTTGCAGTTGGGCAAGTAAAATTTGTAAATCTCCCCTCTGCTTCTCTGAGCCTTCACCAATTTATACAGGGCTCTGTAAAGCTCCTTCTGACAAGGACTCTGCAAGTATACCAGGGTAGTGAATACCAGAATCACAAGTAAATCAGCTACATAAAAGGTGATCAGAATATAGACAGTAAAAAGCTGAAAATACTTATTAGGCATAAAGTCTACACCGGACTGTTTTGCATGTAGTTTTTCTTCTGTCAGTAGAAGCACAGAAAACTCTGGTGTTGCATTCAGACCTTTGTTTTTATTCTTTGAGGTTTTTTCTGTTCTATAAACATGGAGATTTTAGTCCTTAAATTGCCACTCAAGAAAATTCACCCTGTACTAAGTAAACACATTACTGCTTAGAGGATACAATCTCTCCTCTTATAGGGAGGTGGAAGTTAGAAGACTGGTACATGAGATTGGTCATGTTTTCCAGGTTGCCATGGCTTGTGCTGTGTTGATATATGGAAGATAGGTACAAGACATACAGAGATGGTGCAAGAACAAATATCTGAATGTTTTTTATCTTTTGAACAGGACAGACCCGTTGCCAAAGCAACACGGAGCCATTCTATAGCTCTGGGACCAAACCCCAAAGTTCTTGGAACTGGGAATGAAGAACTGTTTGCAATATTCACTGTTTTCACAATTTGCTGGCTCTCTTTTTCAAAGTCACAATTTCTGTACATCAATAGTACCTAACACATTTGAATCAGTACAAGAAAGGAAAAGTAACTGAATAAATATTTCTACTTCTGAGTGAAAGCATAAACTCTGCTTTTGCAAAACCTCCCATGTTAGCCCCTCATATAAGCTGTCATATTCCAGTCTGTGGGTTTATCTGTGGCTCAGGGTGAGAAAAGCAAAAGCCCAAAAAATCAGAATTGCAGCTAACAGTACATGTACATATTCAAACTAAATCAATGATTAAGTCCCGTTCTGGATATGGAATGAGGCTTCCTAAGGTAGGGTGGTGATTAGTATATGTTTTCTTTTTCTTTTCCATTTTGTCAGTGACCATTACGAACCAAAGCTTCTGTGCTGCCCAACTAACCCAGCTCCATAATGCAGGGGTGCAGCTGCCGCCTGGGACCTGTCTAACTGTGGTTCTCTGGTGCCCTCAAGCGGAACACAAACCTGCTTGCAAAGGCCATCCATTCTCATTACCCAGTAGGATTTTGCAGTGTCGAGCCCCACTTTAATTGTTGAGGTTTTTTTTCTTTCTACATGAATACACTTAATAGTGTTTCCTTGTGATCAGAGTGAATCACAGAGTTTTGCATTGATGTTTCATCAATAACTTCATAGAAGGACTCCCTTTTATTTTGCTGTATGTTGGACCAGTGAAAAATGCCTTTTCTTAACTAAAACTAAAAAGGAGTCCAATAATTTAATATAGATTCTTGTAAATTAAGGGGGCAGGTTATAATCTGATTGTAAATATGGTGAAACATTCAGCCTCTGCATGAAGTCTGTTTAGGACATACCTGATGCACACATGTTATTATGGCTCCAGACATTTTGTCTGTTCCTCAAGCATGTGATGAGAACATTCCAAAAGCTGCTTTGCCAGCTACCCAAAATACTGATATTTCAAGGTTGCTGCTAGAAATTTCAGTAGAGCAAGGCTCTACTGAAATGGTCTCTGAAAGTTTTACAAAGAAAACCCACCTGCTCTTTCCATTTCTTGAGTTCAGATATTCTCTTTGCTTTCATGTTTTCATACGCAGTGATGGAATTCCAGGGAGTTGATTTATCCTGGCCTATGGGAAACATCAACTGATAGTTCAGCAGCTGATCCTGTGTTATTTCAGTGCTTTCCAGAGGCATATCATCAGGTTCTATAGAATCTGGAAGTGATGATATTAAAGTAAACATCTTCAGTGAAATTTGGCACTTATTTCTCAAAGTTTAAAAAGGTGAAAAGAAAGATCAACCAAAAGAAAAGAAAAAGTAATATCTAAGACATCCATTACAGTAGATCCTGTAAGAATAAATTACATGTGCAGCATGGCAAATTATACCTTGATAATAAATTCACAGAAGGGCTCAGCAGCTATTCTCTAATGTTGGTTATTTTATGATCCTTCAAAACTACTTGAATCCCAAAGATGAAGTTGCAGCCCATCTGTTAAAAGTGAAAAAAGCCTTCTCGAGTACAGTGGGTTGTAGAAACTTGGCTAAATGAGAAAAGATTGATGTTAAACTTGTAATGAATTTAGATTTTTGTCAGCATGATGTACTTCTGGTTTTATTCATGAAAGGAAATGGTCAAGACCTCATCCCATGGTATCCTGTACTTTGCTCTTGCCTCATAAATAAGAAGGGGTAGCAATTCACAGGGGCCAGAAGTAGCTCCTGCTGATCTGCAGTAGACCAAATAGCAAAGAACTGGCAGAAAATATTTGTTTCTGCCTGATCATGGCCTTCATACCAGTGCCTAAATCAGCATGTGTGAACTCTTCCACTGAAAGCAAGAGAAGATCTTTGCAATTGCAGGTGATTCATCATAGGATAAAATTTTTACGTATCTAAATTACTTGCTGGATGAAGGCTGTAAACAGGCAATGGATTGAAAATGTTCAAGAAAAAATGAAGGTGAGATATTAAGGAGGCAAAAAAAGGAAGAAAGAAAGTAAGGAAGGAATGAAGCTAGCAAACTCTGGAAAAATCAAATCAAATATAATGCAGGTAGCTTAAATACTCAATTTGATCACTGTTCTCTGCCTTCCCCACCCCCTCAACTACAAGAGAAACTCCACTTCTACTAATGGCTATTGTTATTTTGAGTCAATGATGATTATTTTTGTAATGCTACCAAGTTACCTTAATAACCACTTCATAGACATAGCTGTAGTGATGATGAAAATAATAACAATCATCATCATTATTATAATAATATTAAATTGAAAAATACTAAAATAACACTGAAGAAATTCCTGCCCATCATATAGTCTAAGATGCTTGAGATGCCTTTTTGCCTCAAGATAATTTGGCTAGCACTCCATTGCTCCAGGTACATTTTATTCCCAGGCACAAAGCCTTTTCATTCTTATCATGACTTTTAGAGATGGACATAACCAAAGCCTATAAAACATTTGTCCTACTCCAGCTACTGTCTGCTACTAAAGAAAAATTGTCTGCAGCCTCCCAGATATGTTATTGTAGTTATTCTGCATTGTTCCATCATTATGCTTGAGGGTTTTCATGCTTTCAGATTGTAGCGTACTAGCTTGTTGTGAACATCTTAGGTCCGGCACCAGGATGCATCTCAGCTCGAACAGGTCAGAGCACGTTTCCCTGGAAAGTGCATTCCAACCTCACTATATTTCAGACACCTCCCTAACTTCGCTCATTGTTCCCAGCTTCTGGCTCCCATAGCCTGCCAATTCCTCCGGCCGCCCTCGGCGAGGGCTGTGCCGCAGCGCCCGGCGCGCAGCTCCCGACCGGGCCCGTGAGGCGCGCGGAGCAGGGACGCTATGGCGCGGTACCTGCCGGCTCTTCTGTACGCATCTCTCCGATCTCGCTGGCGGGCAAGCACGTCCCGTGCCCCTGGATGAGGGCGGAGAGCGGCCGGGACTCCCCTGCGGGGATGTGGCAGCGGAGTCCCAGGCGGCAGCGGGCGGTGTAGACCCCACAGGGCTGCCCCGGCCCGAGGGCGCAGATCTGACAGCAGCCGCAGCCCGGCTGCCGGGCAGCCTCCGGGCAGTCGGGCGGGACGGGCGGACACAGAGCGAGCCTCTCCGGGGTGCAGGGGGCGCAGAGCACGGGCTGCGCGCCGCGGGCGAGGCGGCCGGCCGGCAGCGCCGGCAGCAGCAGCAGCGCCTGGAGCAGCAGCGCCGGGAGCCAGCCGCGGCACAGCGCGCACTGCGGGCCACTCATGCCGCTGGGCAGGGGCCAGGGGAGGGCAGCTTGGCGGCCTGGAGAGCAGGAGGCACCTCACATACATTCGGCTTGCCGGGGCCATTTATACAGTGCTTTGCCTGAGTACTAATCTTTAACCCCGAGTTAATTATTATCTGAACAGGGGGGCCAGAGAAGCGTCGTTTCACTGGCCGTTCAAGTCCCTGGCCGCTGTTCCCCTCCCCTTTCACTTTCCTCCTTTATCTATTTTCTTTCCTCCAGACATGCAGGAATGCTTTTATTCCCTCACTCCCACCTCTTTGCCCCAACGCAGTTAACGAGGAAAAATGTGGTGCGGGCTGGAGAGAGAATTGGCACAAGGCAATGGATAAGTGGGGGCTATTCCCCCCCCCCCCCCCCTTTTTTGCTTGTTGCAAATGTCTCCTGTTCTTGACTTTTCATAAAAATGTAAATGTTCAAAAAAAAGGGGGGGAAAGGGTGGGGGGAGGAGGGAAATCCCATTGAAACTGAAGTAACTGAATTCATATTTCCACAGCAGCAACTGCAACAAACCCTTGTTTAATTTTTGTCACGTGGCTGCAGGTTAGGACTACACTGACATACCTAAGAGGAGGCCTCAAGGGTAATAAAGCCATCAGGATCTTGTAACTACTGCACATACGCACGTAGGAGTCCTTGCATTAACCTCCGGGGGTGGCTGCGCAGCTGCTGCAGGATCTTGTGTGCCTGGGCTCAGTTTTGCTCCTGGGGTGAGAGAAGGATCAGTCCCCAAAACATGCACTTCAGGGAAACCAGTATTTTGTCAAACAGTTAAAAAATAAACTAGATACCTGCTTTTCTGTCTGTCCTTTTAACTCTCTCCATCTCCTCACGTATCACCTAAGGGAGGTGTAGGTGGGAAATCTTTCCTTTTCTGCTTTGCCTGCAACAGTTGTAACTCTAGTAAAAGTACTCAAACTTCACTGTGCTGAACAGATTATTTTATCCTGGTATTCACAGTATGTACCAAGCTTGAAATAGCACATTCCACTGCAAAGTCATGTAATGCAGCATGATTTTTTGTTTACTTGATTTTTTTTTTTTTTTTTACATTTATTTATCTTCTTTTGTAAATACATCATTTATGTGAAAGAAAGTGAAGCAGAACTGCAGGGAATGTTTAATGTTGTTATTCACCCTGTTCTTCAGTATTGATGACAAAGGTTTTATTGATAATGCAGTGATTTCTTACCCCTCTATACTCATAAGTTAGTTCTCAAAAGAATTCTCATTGATTACAGACTTGAAACATTTTCACTTAATTACTTTTTTTAAAAATTCAAATACTTTCAGGCATCTCTATCTCTATACACCAAAATTGAAACTCATTAGTATTTAAAGTACTTTAAAGAAACCTAATTTTACAGATTTTAAAATAATTCTCTGGACTTCACATGTTTGACTGGGAGTAAATTTTGGCTAAAAATGTAGGGAACAACAATTGCAATTAGACTTTTCAAACTATTTTCCCACTCTCATTTCTACTTTTTCTTGTGCATCTGTCTTGGAAAACTACGACTCTCTTACCATTCAAAATGAAGTGAAAAATATACAGGAATGTGTCTATTTCCTCTCCCAAAGAGAAAAAGGAAACAAGGCAAAACAAAGTCTCTTTCATGAAGAAACATTAAAAAAAACCCCAAAAAAACTAATGGAAAATAGACCAAGTTGTAAAATGACAAAGACCCAAAGAACTCATATGCATTTGTATATGTGCATGTGTGTATTCATCAATTTATCTATGGATTTTGCTGTTTAGACAGCTTTGTATGAACTGAATTGAGGGTCATTGACTGACTGCTTAACATAAGCTACTGGCCTCTGAAATTATTGTACTCCAGCCTGCCACTGTCCTGACTGCAGTTTTTCTGTCTAAAAAAACTGAGGTGAACTGAGAGTAAACAGCTTTAAATGATATAAGTGAAGTGATTTTTTAAAAGGATATTTTAACTCACCACCATAATTTTAAGGAACGAGATATAGACACAATGCAAGAAGAGCATGCTTTTCTGATGTACAGGTCTACTTAAAAAAACTACCGTTAGTTTCAAAAAAATCTCATTCTTCCCATGCACCATCATGTTTTCAGATCTTCAGCACATTTTTCCATGCTGTCAGGCAGCTGGCAGCATCTGAACTGCTCAGGCAATTCCTAAGAACTTGTAGCCTTTAACAAGTCAGATTTTTTTCAGTGTACGCAGTAAGAGAAACAAAAGATAAACAACACTCCTCTCCACAAAGTGAAAAGTATTTTTGAAAGTGTTTTTGGTCTGTTTCCTTCATGGTTCCAGGTGCACTTGAAATCACAGCCCAACCCTTTTTTTCACTTGCTATCTTTTGTGAAATCAAATTGAGGAAACCTAAAAATCTGCCAAAGCATTTTGTGAGATGTTCTTCTGTACAAAAGGTAGACTCATAAAAATCAGTCCCTTCATATTTCATTATGTAAGGAACATATATTAGAACAGGTTATGATAACTTAGGACAGTATCAATCAACCAGAAAATGCTTTCATATAGGCCATGGGACATCAATGAAGTGAAAGTATATGTTTATGTAGACTCTTGATGTCATACTACAACTCATCTACCAATCTCCATCTCTGACCCTGACATTTCTTTAAAGAACACAAGCAGATAAGAGCCAGGAGGTTAAAAACAGTAATGATGTAAAGTTGTGTTTACTGAAGACTTTTGATGGTAATTTTTAGGTTTTCCAACTGTTGACTCCTAACTTGAACCACTTGTCAAAAGACACCACATGAATCTCAGGCAAGGTTTACTTTTTCTGCAAGATTTTCCCGTTGGTTTCTCAATAATTCTTAGTCAATGACTTCACTTTGAGTGATAAATAAAGTTTGGGATTTTTTAAATTATTTTTCTTTAAAGTCATATGGAGTGACTCACAGAATGTAAAGTTCTATATACATTTGGGTACAAGTAATTTTTATTCACCAATTACCAAAAATTCAAGTAACTTGCCAAATCATTTCCTACTGAGACTGCTTATCTGGATATGTTTTAAAAAACCCCAAATAAACAGTGGAATATCCTCATTATCTTTTTTTAGGTAAGAAACAAATTCTAAATTTTAAGTATAATATCTCTAGTGGTTTTGGTTTGCTAATTTGAGATTTCTTGACTAATGTGCTAATTAGTGTGGGTTCAGTCCTGGCCAATTATTAATACACTCACTAGAATGTACTTACTTATTTCTTGCTGTGAGATAGGATTAGGAGAGAGGCAAAGCAGGCTCAAAACTTTAAAAGAGTATAAGAAAAATTTATTAACAGTAACTAAAAGAAAGAGTAATAAGAATCAGAACACAACCTTCAGAACACTTCTCCTCCCCCTATAAACATTTATTTCCCGCTGATAATGTAAAGAAACAAAACCTAAAATTTCCAGTCAGTTTACCACCTCTAGAATGGTCTTTCTTCAGTTCACTTAGGGAGAGAAGTCCCTCTTGTTAATGTCATAGAGACTTCTCCACAAGAAAACAGTTCTTTCATGGCTTTTAATTTCCACAAATAACAACCACCCGGGGAAATCTGCAATTGTGAAATCCCTCCTATTTTCACAGCATCTCCCACAGCTGTGTTTATGGGCCATGTCAACTTATGGGGTACAGTTTTAAAGATGAGTTGTTTAAAAGCAAAGGTTCTCGTTATCAATCTCTGAAACCATGTTCATCTCTAGGAACAGAGATCTCCTCTTCCTGGGGGCACAGGATCTTCATCACTCTTCTCTCCTTCTCTGTTCAAACTTCTAGTAGGATTACAGCTACTTCAACATCTGTTTACTTTAGTATGGTGGCCTTTGCTCAATACCTACAATTTGAACACTTTAATCTCCCCATACCTTCATGCGTTACGGGGAAAAAAAGAGTCCTACTCCATAGCTTTATAAGAGGATTTCAGCCTAAAACTAAAGGCTCATCCCTCCTATCTGGGACTTGACTTCTTCTTCACTGACCTCAGTGTATTCATGTTGTTTCTTTACGTGTCTACACTTCTGACATGTTCTCTCACTTGAGGGAGGATTGAAGCACTGAAAGAGTCAATATCTTGCCTGGGGCCCGTCGATGGTCACATGGCCCCGGCTGGACTCGGTAGCTTGTGGCGGGAATGTGGCTGGGGGGGCAGCCAGGGTCTCAGCAGGCAGCACGCCAGGGCTGTAGCAGCCAGGGTCTCAGCAGGCAGCACGCCAGGGCTGATGGCTTCTCCTCTGCCCCTGCCCAGCAGCCAATGCGGGGGTCCAGCGGGCGTCCTGCGGCAGGGGCCGCCTGGCCTGGCGCTGCCTGGCCGAGATAGGGGCCCGGCTGGCTGGCTATATCTCTTTGCCAGTCTGAAGGGAAAAGAGTTCCTGGGTTTCTTTCGTCTTTAACATGTGTTTTTCACAGAAGCGTGTATAGCTTTCCAATGGTTTAACAGATTATCAATTCTCAAAACCAGGTACTGATTGGTTTCCTTTCAGACAGAAGAAACTGCTAACAGTCTCTCCCAAAACATCACTTCTGTGATGCAAAACTAACACAATATCCAAAACCACTGTGATGCACACACATACATACCACAGACAAATGGCATCAAGCATATGAAGAGAAACAGCTATGATACAAATATAAAACCCCTGGTTTCTAATCTGATTTTATTACATATAAAAGAATGCTTTATTTCAGCTGTGTGGGTTCTTATCAGGAATTCCAGTCAATTGATTTTGCTTAGGTTCTTGATGAATAATTTGATTCACACATGTTTTGGTTGTTGTCACTTCATTGCAATGACATATAAGCCATTTGGTCTTATTTATCTATTCTGATTGGGTAAATACAACTTTTAGAACTAAATTCTGCATGCAGAAAAGGATGTGTTCCAAGTTTGTGTTGCACTAACTTTTGGAAGCAGACTGACTTTTGCTATTTTGCCCCAGCAATTAATTTGGCTAAAATGTGGGAAATAGCTTATAAATACCTAAAACTAAAACTAGAAACTCTAGTGAGAGGCTGTCTCATGGCGAGTCTAGCTACGGAAGGCTTCTATAGATTTTCTGCATTAAATCATGGGTCATGAAAAAAAGAGAAAAATGTAGTTTCTCTCTTTGGTGGCACCCAAAGTGTCTGGGCACTGAGTAAAACACCTTGTTTGCAATGATGTGCATACATAGACCAGCCAGAAAACTATTTTCTACGAACGGTTGCACTCATCTGTCAAGAGAGGTTAAAGTCCTTTAGTCATCCTACCACGGGCCAGCTACTTTCTCAGTTTGCCTAGCTGGAAAAATAGTATAGAAACATTTTGACTTACTGTGGTATGACAAAGCTGAAAGTGTGTTACAGAGTATGAGTTCCTGTGTGGACAGTTAATATAAAAAAAACCCCTTCTGCTATAGTCAGCATTACTAAACCCAGGTAGGGGTGTTTCTGTGACCAGCCATGGAAATAAAGGCTTTTCAGTGCCTACTACAGTGAGCTATAGCTTAGAAGGGACTTTCAAATATATAAATTACCCCTTTAGCACTGGCTCCAGGCATCTAAACCAGGATAAGCTGTTTAAATATCTTTGTATTTTTCAGCCACTGTGTCTTTCCAGGCCCAAATAAGAAAAGAACCCCACTAACCATATGATATGCCCTTTACTGCAGGCTCTGAAGGCTGTAGGTGCTGATAGAGTGAGGCTCCAGCCCTCACCACCATAAGGTTTACTTGCTGAAGTTGTTGCTACCTTATGCCAATGAAAGAAAAGGCAAATTCCCCAGAGGTTTACTCTTAAAACAATTTAAACATAATAGCGCTTTCAAATACATATTCAAGCATCTCATGTGAAGTTTGAAGAGTAAGACTACCACTTACTTTAATGTCTGGGTCTGTCACACAGGTTAGATACCAGGATTCACATGAAACTCCCCTTTCTCCTTGAACTAATACATGGCTTTCCAGGCACAAGCATTTCTACATGTAATGGGGAGAAAAGCAGACAGTACTGATGGAGAAATGGGAGATCCAGACCCAGACCAGGGCCATCATAGTCACAGCCAGTTGTACCACTTAGAGGGAAAGTGCCTGGAGGACAACAGCCAGTGGTAATTAATGTGTATTGTTTTCTACCTTATCAAGTGCAACAGTGGATATTCTCTTTGACAGTAGATAGACTGGATATTGAAAGAAACTTACTGCTAACCCAAAACTGGAGGAGCCCCTGATGTTTCAAATTCCTGATCTTTTCTTTTGAGGTTTTATGGAGACTTTTAACCTCTGTGAATATATTTGGCTCTTAGTACTTAAATCTTAAGTGTCATTCTTTGATCTTTCCATTTTTAAAAAATGCTAATAAAAATAGGAATAGTCATAGGACCCAGACCAGAGTAAGTCAAGGGGTCCCTTTTCTCTGGTCAACTGTCCCTTGAAGGAGGAGGCCAAAACTGGTGACAAACATGCCAGAATTGTGCTTGCTAAAAGAACAGGGCCTTGCCTGCAGGCAGAGCAGAAGACAGTAGCCTGGAATTCTTAACAAGAGAGCACACAGAGTGATAAATGCTGTTAAAACAGGAGGACATATTTCTCTCTATCAATTAAAATTGTTTTTCACTTTTTGGCTATTCAGTTCTGGTTCTTAGAAAAATAACACAGTTTGCCCAGCTGCTTTTGTCAGGAAATCTGTCCTTGCCTTTTGCCCTGGGGCATTTCTGATTTCAGCAGGATTATTATTATTATTATTATTATTATTATTATTATTATTATTATTACTACAGTAATACCAAAAGTACTTTTTTCAGATTTCAGAGCCTCTAATGTTTCCTCAGATGTCATGAGACAGGACTCTGGGACTTCAGTCAGTTCTAGAGAGCCTGAGCCTTGCAAAGATTGCTGAAATCAGGTAGGCCACTGCTGTGAATCAGGTTTGCCTAAGCATTAGTGTCTGATAGTGTTGGATTTCACACTGGCCAAATTCCAGGCAACCATTCCCCCTTCCATGCCACAGCAGGACAGAGGAGAGCAAAAATTAAAGAAGGGCTCATGAGTTAAGGACCAAGAGAAAACACTCCAAGGGCAAAACAGGCTCAACTTAGAGGTACAAAGTGAATTTATTACTAACAAAATCAGAGAAGGATGATAAGAAGTAAAATAAGTCTTAAAACCACCTTTTCTTTCCCCCACTCCTCCCTCCTTCCCACTGAGAACACAGGAAGACCGGAGGTGGGGTTTTGGTCAGTTCGTCCCATGAGATCTTCCTCTGCTCAGGGAGAAGGGTCTTTCTCCTGTGAGACTGTGGGATCCCTCTTACAGGAGACAGTTCTCCAAGAACTTCTCCAACGTGGGTCCACTCTCATGAGAAGCAGCCTACCGCACCTGCTGCAATGTGAGGTGCTCCCACAGGCAAACAGTCCTCCCAAAATGCTGTGGCATGGGTTCCTTCCTTCTAATGTAATTTTCTACAAATTCATGTAGAATACATTTCCCCTAGGAGCTGATATTTTTCTCAGAGATAACTGTCTTGTGAAAAAACCTGTTTTACAGACTTATTAAGTATATGCAAAAAAAGCATATAACCTGATATTTTAAAATATCAAGTTCAGGACTTATTTTTCTTAAACTCACTGATTTTGCATTCTGAGAAACTATACTAGCCAGCAGACCTTTGTGGTGTCAAGAATCTGCTAAGGTGTTTTTGCTTCTCTTATTCATCTCTTCTCCAAATGTGATCATCATAGACTTTTCATTTTGCTGGTCTTACACAAAGAATTTGCTCTGTGGCTTGTTTTCTTTTATCAATTTTTATAATTTCCCAGCTGTGGCTAAAAATGTTCTACTGAATGTACTAGTAAAGGTCAGGATGCACTGTTGATTTGCATGCTTGCATCATAACCTTTGTGGTATAATTGCCAATCCTACAGCCTTAGTGAACTTTTTCTCAGCTACCCAGAGGTATTCAGGATGCCATACAGCACTTCTTTCTCCATTATTCCAGTTCCACCCCTTCTTTTTTCTTTCTAGCAGTTTACAATTATAACACATATCAACAGTTTATTTACAACATATGTTTTGTAAATAAATTTTTTGATTGTAATTGCAAGCCTTCCATCTTATTGCAGTGTCTTCCCTCTCACGGCTTCTTACTATTGCTGAGCTATGGTTTGTGAAAGTTTTGTGGTTTGTGTGATGTTTTTCTTCTAGAGGAGTAACAAATGCTAAAGCATCCATGACCTTTGCATGAATACTTTTCACACAACACCAATTTGATTTAAGTGCATGCCATAAGATGCGATGACTTGTTTGTGCTCTCTTGGCTGCCTACTTTGAAACCCATTTCACCTGGACATCTTGCAAGTGCTTTTTTTGGATCCAGTTCCTCTCCAAGTAAATTTGTCAGCAATCCTGCACATACTTTCTTTCCCATATTTGAGTTTGCATCAGATTTCCATACTATAGAATTGAATTATTCGATCTCTATGAAGAGAATCTTCATTTTCCTCTCTTAGAGGTGTGAGATATTTCTTTTCCCCTATCAGTGCTGGCACCTCCTCTTTAGGAGAAGATGTAAGCTTTAGGAGGATGATGGTATCTGCTTGTGGAAGAAGGTCACTACAAAGGACAAACCTGCAATGACATGAAGAGCTGAAAGCAGAAGACAGTTACAGTAAGAGATGTAGAGCTAGGAAAGGCCAAAGAATGAAGTAGAGAACAACAAAAGGGATCAATATGGCAACAACAGTAAGAAGCAGAAGAAATATGAAGGATATTTTTCCCCTTTCTTCTTTCCATTTCTGCTATAAAAATGAAGAAAAACAGGGGGAAAAAAACCACAAAGAAATCCACAAAGAAATAAAACATCACAGATACAGGACAGTGAGTGACAGAACAGTGATGCAAGTTCAACCTTATTTTTAATAAACACTTAGGCAACATGGAACTACTTTGACAGGTAACATGTAAAAGCACTGACTTCGTAGTAAGGCTAGAAACACTGCCTTACTGCCTTGTGAGCCAGGACATTTGGTTTCAAGCTCCTATCTCACATGAGAAGGGGATTTGAAATGCAATCTGTACTTCCAGAGTTTTGTACTGTGGGCTGCTGTTGAAATCAGATGGATAGAACTCCTATCTCACTGCTGTCTGCTACGCATCTTCATGCATATATACCATTTCATGATGGAGGGGTGGAGCTGCTGCATGTGCTGCATAGCCACATGTATGAGTATACCCAGGAGACTGGCAACTGTCAAGTTTTACAGGATTCACATGCCTGTTGGGACTGGCTGCACTGCTAAGCACCATTTAATTGCATAGAAGCATTAGGTAGGTATATAGTAGTAGAAAGCCTGAGCAAGGTTTGGGCTGGGTGAGGGTGAGCAGCTCAGGTCCGCATCCTAAAGGAAATGGTAAGATCTCTGCCTAGTTCAAGATTTTATCAATATTTGAAAATGTTTGCTTCTACTGCTCTAACTTTTCTAGGTGCTACTAGGCTCAGTGTTTGTTCATTTGTTTCTAGTAAGTTGGAAATACTGAGGAGGGAGCTGTTTTAGTAGGCATGGTGGAGTGCATCAACAGATGGAGCTAAGGGAGATCTGTGTGTTTGTATGTCTTATAGAACAAAACACAACCAAGTACAGGTCAGTGACACTGTTGTGTGATTTATTACTCAGGGTTTTGTCCATAACAGGAATGTAACTATGTTGTAACTTAGAGGGAAAAAAAAAACAACCCAAACTGTTTTTATTTAAAAGTTTCCCACTTTTCCTAGTTATTTTAAAATTTTTCAGCTGTGATGAGCAAAGGAAGGACCTAGTTTCCATTTGTCTGTTACATAAATCTAAAATATGTCAAATACATATGCTAAACATTTTTCTATTCAAACTGGCCTCCTACAGAAGCACTGCAGCTGGGCAGAGCACTCCCAGCTCTGTCAACAAGAGTACTACCATTGCTTCAGTGGGAACAAGGCCGAGCTCATAAATCCTGGGTGAAGACATTTCTGTCTCTTCCCTCTGTTCTTGGTAATGTTTTTGTTCTTCTCCCTCTAACATCATGCTTAGTCACCATCAGCAGGTAGGTTGTGTAATATCAGGGACAAGTGTACTGAAAACAACTCCATAGGTCAAGGTCATAGCTTCACTCCAAAAGGAAAAATACTGCCCTTAAAGAACACTCTCAATGAGAAGGCTGTTCTGAACTTACAAGCGTGTCCATGTTGCATATGAAAGTCAGGACAACACCAAAGCTCAAGAGCATGTTGCAACTCTGATTCACAATCATTCATGCAGGAAAAGGGCTTTTTGTTTTACAGAACAGGATGTCCTGGGGATTCTCTTCTCATAAGGATCTGGTGTCTGTAGCTGGTAACCTGTCTCAGTCTCAGCCGAAATCCATACTTAAGGTCTGTAATAATTAGGAAGGCTTCTTTTTTAGGGGTGTTGGATTTTACAACTCCCTTTAAGAATTTTTTTTTTTTTTGCACTGTGATGATATTGTAATATAAATACTCATAAAGGAACTTCATGCATGAAGAGAAGCACTAACCAAACAGTAATTTTGCCATTGTTTCCACTAGAGGATGAACATTTAAAAAGAGTGAAACTGCATACTAGTAGTGCTCCTCCCAAAGTCTATTCCTTTTAAAGTATACATACATAGTATGACAGAGAACTAGCCATATCATTTAAACTTAAAAATTTATTTCCAGAAGGGCTATGAGTCTGCTGAAGAAATGAAAGGAAGTTCAAGCTCTGTAAACAAATACAGAAAAAGAAGAGTTTGTTTGGTGGGTTTTTTAAAATTTTTTTTTCCTATGGACATTCTTACATGTGAACTATAGTTATAGCAGTATAGTTTTGTAAGTGCAATTTGATATATTTAGTTTCCCATTTTCTAGCAACCTGATTTTATAAATTAGACACAAATCTTTTTCTGAGAACACCATTCACTAAGGTCTGTGCTATATAGGTCTGGTTGAAATTCCTTGGGATTGTTGCATGCAATTAACCATTGATACTGTGGTTGCAGAATGTCAGACAAATGTTGGAAAACCCCTGAAGAACCAGTTGATTGTATTGATATTCTCATTAAATACTATAAGTGGTTTTATAACTTTTGCAAACTCATGAACACCTAAATTATTCCAAACCAAATATTACATAGTCTTTTCTATTTATTTTTTAACATTCTAGAGAGGAAATGGAAGTAGTTTGCAAAATCATGAGACCCCTTGGTTTTTTGCGTCTGTTTGCCTGATAGAGCTTGAAAACTTGGAAAGACCCAAAGTCAGTTCTGTGTTACCATTTGGTACAATTTGTTTTCCTCCACTGGGATTTTATTGGCACCAACTAGCTCCATGAACCTGACAGGGTGGTACCTTGCTCCCTGATAAACCTTCCCATCATTTACTGTGTTCTGAATTTCAGAGGTTTTGCATTGCCCTTGGAATGAAGACAAAGATACCTGAGACATTGAGTAGCCATATTCCCTGGATTAATCTTGCATTTAATGTAGCCCAAAGCAGGGCTTTAGAAGGAATTTTGCAGCAACTACACCCCTGGCCTCCTAAGGTCTGGAACTTGTCCCACACGACCTTTCCACTTGGCCTAACATCACAGAGGGCATCAACCTAAGTAGACAAAGGCACTTTGGGGTGTGACAACGGAGTCCGAGTCTTGGCAGAAGACCAGTGTTAGATATCAGAAGGTATCAGATGGGCAAAGAATCTAACAGTGAAGAGCAGGCACTAAAGACAAAAGACATTGGTGTCTTATAAGGAAGGAAAGAGCTAGAGACCAGATTGGAGAAGACATTAGAAGACTGAGAAACTGGATGGACAGGAGCCAAGACTGACTTTGAGAGGCAACAGTGAGAAAGAAAAGCAGAAACAATATCAAGACTTCCTGAGACTAGGATGAGAAACCTGAAGAAGGAGCAACTGGAACTGACTATCTGGGAAGGTACAAATAAACAAGAGACAGAACTGGGTCATTTGGATTAAGCATTGGGTCATGCAGCCAGATTAATCTGTGCTTTTCCCAGGGGTAGAGGAGGGTTTCACGCTAACCTTGCACTTGCCTGATCTTAGTTCAGCCCCTGGCACAAATCACAGATACTGATGAAATGCCTGCAGGCTCAGGGGGAATAGCAGCACATCTGCAACCATGCCTATTTTATCTCAAAAACAGCTTGGAATCTACACCAGCCAGGAGCTCTCTGGTTGCCAGAGGAACCTGTGGAGGCCAGACAAGCAGCCAGGGTAACACACACAAACAAATTCCAGAACATTAACTAAACTTGAAACCAAGTGAGCATTACTTGGCTCATGAACTGAAGGACACCATCACCCCACTGCTGGCTACACAGAAAGCCAGGTCTGAGGATAAGGCTGTTCTCCTGAGAAACTCTGAAGGATTTCACTTCAAGAATCATTAGCAAAAACATCCTGATTCCTTTTAAATCCTGAGAGAGATTGTAAAACCACAACTCCACTCTTACATTTTGGAGTGTAACATAGATGCTATTGATTGGCCTGTCTCATAATGTTGGCCTGGGACATACTTCCCCTTCTCTACTACCTTGGATATGAGATATTACAAGTTACAGTTTGTGGAAAGGAAATGCAAAAGTGTCCTTTGCGTCCATTCTTAACTGGCAGCTTCTTTAAATGGGACCTCTCCCCTTTGGGGTAGTTAGTGCCTGGAACAGCTGCAAAACCAGTATAAACCAGAAAAGTGCACATGCTACAGCCACACAAGTGCAGAAATATGTGTATGTAGGTGGTAAATCTGTTCTGGATTCCTGCTGCTGACACTCCATAGACAACTTAGAAATTTCTAAATAACTTTAGAAACTCTGCCTGTATAATCTAAAGATTAAATAACAGACAGCAGTAGAAATGAACATGAATGTTGTGCTTTTTGCATCAAATCTTGATTGATGCTTCAGAAAGTTCCTTTGAGTTAAATTATCATTTTGACAATACAGCTATCAGGTAAGACACCCTTCTTGATCTCCATGCAGCAGCTACAGAGGGAAAAAAGCCAGAAACCCCATACTTCCTCAAAACTCACAACCAAGGATTAAGTATCTCCAATACAGCAGTGAGTTGCATTTACAATTTAAGGCTGGGACAAACTGATTTTGAACCAAAACTTCAAAATAAGTGGTCATTAATTAGTAATCTCTAAAGAATGGCCTCCATCCTTGGTGCCTCTCAGTATTTCCTCATCTCATCAGGTAGCAGCAAAAACATCCAAGACTGCATCAGCTTTGAAAGTGATTCCCCTTTGGCTAGCTAGGATTACACTTTATGTGGTCACTAGGACTTTGTCTAGTGACTTCTTGTTAAGAAAGATAAATAACCCTATAAGACTTAAATGCTACATGAAAGATTAAGGCCAAGGAGGGCTGTGTCAGGCTGAAGAATGATTCTTAAACATTAAGTTCTTCCTCCCTTCTTTGTTCTAGGCCTTTCATCCATTATAAATTAACATTAACCCTCCTGTAGAGACAGTCTCTTCTTAACTCTCATCTTAAATTATACCTGGCTACACCAGGATTTAAGAGGAAAGAATGACAAAACAAATAAACAACAGCAAAAGATCCTTTTGGAAGTAAAGAGGAAGCCTAACAGGCACTATAACAGAGTGTGATTTATTGGAACTCGCCATTCCTGCATGATGGATGTGACAGCAGTTATCCCACAGGTAGCCCAATCAAGCTTCTTCAATTGTCAGTTCATGTTTAGTTGCCTCCTCAATGTTTTTAAGTTGACGAAGCAGCCATTCTCTTTCTTTCTTTCTCTGTTACAGAAGAAAAAATATTGTTTAATCAAGCTAATCTATTCAGATACCACCTACTTTCAAAAACAAACAACCTACACAAAGGACTTATGACCCAACTCAATTTTGGCTGGAGTTTTCCATTTGTTTTAAGCAAAGAAGCTTTTACTCTCAAAGCTGGCAAGTTTTCTTGACACACTCAAGAACAATATGATACAGAGAAAAAAACCAAAGCAAAACAGAATTTGACAGCTTCACACTGACATGACAACCTTCAGAGTCTAACTCTACTGCCTTCCTATCCTTTCTATGGGCTTTCCACAAACCCTCAGCAAATAATTAGAGTTTCAGAAAATGGAGTTTTCTGAAACAGACAACCAACACCTGCAGAACATCTATTAATCTAAGCTTTTCCCAGAAAACCCTACATTAGTTAAAAGGACTGCTCACAAGATCCCATTTGCAATGACTGTTCTTTTTATATAGCACTACAATTTGGATTTAACAGAAAAAGGGGTAGATTAGTTCCTTAAGTTTGATCTGACTTGCTAACATTAAGAAACTTTAGAATTTCACTTACTGATTTCTTCCTATTCTTAAATATCCTCTAAAGAAAGATATATTAAAAAATATACTTTCCCACTTGGGTACACAATGAGTCATACGAGCTCACAAGCTGAAGCAAAAAATGCTGGTTTGGAAGTTTGCATGGCATCCTGTCTGTGATTAGGAATGGTATCACAGAGTTTAACAGGTTATGATGCAATTCATAAACAGATGTCCTCACTGCTAAAGTTATGGAAATGTTCCATTAGTAAACTATTCTCACTTTACTTGAGATAGCTGTATGTATTCAGTGTTGGCAGAAGTTTGTGTAACTTAGCTATTGAATAACTAAATGAAAGTCTTTACCTGAAGAGTTTTATTAATTTTCTTCTTTCTGGATTTTGCTACCGGGGAGTCTTTTATCCCTGGTATTCCGGAAACAAGCCATAAGGGTTCGCTCTTGGGAGTTACTGCAGCATCCACAAATGCTCTGGTGGTAGCTTGAGTTTCTATGTTTGGGACAATCTTGTGAGCTGGCTCTTGATTTGATTCATCAGAGGCCAACACAGTGGAAAGCCTCCTTCTAGAAAACACAAGCCGAGAGCTTTGGCTTTTCTCTTTATTTAGTTCTTGCAAATCAAATGCTGTTGAAAGTGGTTTTGGGGACATAGGAGGGATGTATACATCAGCACGTACTAATGATACTTGAGATAATGATCTACTTAGGTTTGATTTTGGCATTGGAGAGCCATAAACTCTTTTTGTGGCATCTTGGTCCTTGATTGACTGATTTGTCAGATCTACAGAAGATGGAATTGTTCTTGAGAGCACTGAGTCCACTGGGGTGCTGTGTTTCACCGCTCTCTTTTTCAGAGATCTTTTAACATTCAGAAAAGAATCATCTTCCTCTGACATCTTGAAGTCAGGTTTGTTGCCTTGAGAAAATAAAAAGATTGTGTCATTGTTCACGCTGTAAAAGATGTAATGTAAGCTGTTTTTTAGCAGCAAGCTGTTAAATCAAATCCGAAGTGTTTCTACTCTCATGCCTATATTCTGTCTTTACATGGAATTTATCCTTTATATAGATCAGTGTTTAGGCATTTAGAAGAGCCATATTGAAAACAGAACATGAGAACACATCTGGTCACACATCCAACACTTACTACTCTTCTCTCAGCCTTCTGCCTGAGGAGCTCCAAGTGTGCTAGAATTTTTAAAGATCTTTCATTAACTGCAACATCATTAAGATGGTGTTTCCTCCTTCCAGGTGTGTAAATAATACACTTTTGGGGTTTCAGCTGCTAACACTCTATGCAGATGGTGGAAGGACTACTGTTTTGTAGCAAGAAATCAAGTGCTCTAAAGAGATGGGCAGAGAATTTCTGGATTCACCAATTATCTCCTAATCAAATTGCTATTTTGTTTTCCTTAATTCCTTGAAAAGGGGCTCACAAACTTCTAATTCCCTTCTGTTACTTGACATTTATCTTACTTCAGCTGACCTTAAGTTTGATTCTAAAAAATATATGTTCTGTGGAAGTCTATTTTCAACTGAATTTACAATGGCAAGCTTGCTTTTGCTACTAGCATTATCCCTATCCATTTGCAAACGCCCAATAAAAAGAAACTCTGCTTCTTACACTTGCTGCTTCTTGGGCAGAAAAGCCCAAGATAAAGATATCTGATTTGAGATATAGTTAAGATAAGTATCTAAATCTGGTGAGCAGTTAAGTACTCCTAGTAATTGTTGTAATCTTTGCTTTCATTAGGTTGTTCAGATATTTCATGCAGGTTGATTGCCCTATATTCTAAGCTGTATATAGATTGCGGCCTTGTAAGGGCAAAACAGGACTACCATGAAGCAGGGCACAAGAAGACAGGGAAGTATATTTGCTGAAGCAAAAGGTATTAGTTCTCCATTCTTTGTCAATGTTTTGCACTTAGTGTCTAAGTTTTCTAGTGGAGTTTCCCATCCACTTTGTGTTTCTAAACACAGAGGCAGCAAGAGATAGGGCATTGATTCTTCAATACAGCAGAAGTTGGGTGTTTTTTTGTTTTTGTTTTTTTTTTTTTTCCCCTCACAAGGAGGGAGGTGTACTCCATAATAATTTTTATTTGGATACTCATTTCTTCTCTCACTTCTTAGCAGTGCTAGCTTGTGTGATATAGGCAGCACTCAGCCTACAGAGACTGCCTTTTTCCTTTTCTGTTTAGACAGATTGACTTCCTTTAGTCTTTATCATAGAAGTGTACATGATGAAGCTTAGAAAGGGAATAAGGAGGATTTTGCAGTCCAGCACTCCTCCCCCAAACCTGTCCTCAGCTATGTATTTTAACACTTTCCCCTTCATCATTAAATGGCCAATTAAAAGCTATTTCTTTCTTAAAGTAGTTTTTAACAATTTTTTTCAACCAAAGCTTTTGTAGAAAACAACAATGATTTTTTTTATTTCACATTTCTCTATGTTTTAGAAAGATAAATATGTATAAGCAACAGGTTTTTCTGCTCCAACACCACTATAGATAAAAGAGAGAAGTCTGTTATCAACAGAGAAATAAAAACTATTTGAGAATATCAAAGTGTATCACAGAGAATGCATTTCACAAGAAATTTGACAAAATATAGCAGGCTTACCAGACCTACCAGGTTCTAGCTGATATCTTCCTTCCTTCCTTTTTTAAGTAATCTAGCTTCAGCTGCTACTTCCCTGCTTATAAACCTGTTCATCCTGGCCATCCTTTGCTACAAACACTCCCTAATTAACATGTTTAGTGTTTTTTGGGAGCATCAACATTGCTTCTAAATGAATAAATAACTAAATAGAAATCTAGGATTATTTAATCATAGGAAAATGGGCTAGCCAACTTATCTATATGCTATATTTATTGGTATTTAATCTCTGCTGTATGCTGCCTATTTCAATCACAAAAATACTCTAGTGGTTAATTGGCTTCACATGGCTGTATAAGGCACATTGAGGATCTGCTGCAAGATGGATGTATGTTGATGGAGTATATTGCTATCTTGATGTTATTTTCTCACTGCTTTTCTTGTTCAAAAAATAAATGGGAAATTAATGTTAAAGCTGCCATGAAAAAGCTCTTATTTTAGGAAAATAGGAAGTGAGAATAAGCCGAAAAACTGTAAATTTCAGTGTGAATGTCATGGTGTTTGCAGCTAACAGCTAATGACAGCATTTTATCTTGAAGCATATGCTTTCAAAGGATCAGCTCTTAGATTAGAATTCCATTGGTTTGGAATGGTATGGTTTAGGTGGAGGACTGTAATTTTTATCAACTGAAAAGCAGCTGGACTACACCAGTCCTGAATTGCAAGTCAGCTCTGTGGTAGCTGACAGTAAACAGCTGTTATCACAATGATGTAGAGCAAGAACAGGTGTGAGGGAGCATGTGCACAAATTGTGGGGTGGCCCCTTTTGACAAAGCATGACCTGTGGACCTTGAAGCTGATGAGACAGACCTAATTTCACGGTTTTATGTGGATGACCTGGGGTTGTAGAGTGCATCTAGCACAGAGAGAGGGGCAAAAGCACTGATCTCACAGGAATTTGAACTTTTGGTTCCAGGGAGTCTGGGTATTTCAAACCTAATCATAAACCACTCTCTCTTGCCACATTAATAGTTTTACTATGAATAGAGAATTGGAGCTACCAGTTCAAAATTTAGAGGTAACAGTCTATCAGTATATGGATAAAGTTGCTAGGCTTAAGTTATGCGCCCCTCAGGAGCTGAAAGAGAGCTTGAGAAATGGAGGCACGCTACAATCACATGGATTGCATGAGTAAATATCTTGGAAATAAATAGTCTGTCCAGGATAAGCTATTTATTTCCTAAACTCCCAGGGGAAGTTCCTACAGTAACATTTTGAGAATTAAACAAAAACTATTTTGAGATACTTGTGGCTGGGAAAAAAAAAGTCTCAGCCCTTTATAAACACAGACTAATCTTTACCTCATTTTGAATATTTGTAGTTAGTTTTCATACCTTGTGGCTTGGTGAACAAACCCACCAGGCCAGTCATTCTGTGCCTTGCAGGTCCAGCAAGCCAGTTCCTTATATAGTACAGAGCACAGTGATGTCTTGACATGGTGTCACAATGTTTGTGCTGTCCTGCTGTACTGTGGCACATAACATAACCTCTCCTAGCAGGGCAATGATGCAAACAACACTGAGCAGCATGAACCTGCATGAGAAGCTTTTTGGGGTGCTGAGAAAACTGACATAATTTCGCTGGACTCCTTCAAAACCACATGGCCTTGCCTCCCAGCTCGTGCTTGGCACTCCATGCTGTGCTTGTCCTCACTTTTTGTATCCGTTTCCATGTAATCTCACAGTCTGCAAGGGCTGTCTGTAGCTGCATCATCTTTATGTCTACCTTCCATGGCCGTTTCTGCAAAACTCTTTAAAAAAACTTCCCCCTTTTCTAAAAAGCCTTTTCTTTCTCTTTTTTTCTAGAACCTTGCTAAATACTCTGAAGAGACAAGTTAAGAGATTTGTAAATTGTTCTTTCTGCTAATAATGGTTTATCTTATGTCCTACAGATACATCTCTTTATCAAGTGGTGGCAGGATGTTACAAAGAATAGAAAGGACATAACTGTACAGAGATAAGACAGAAAAGAGTCCAGTATTAATTTAAGAATCAGAGCTCAGTAGAACATCTGCAGTGGTGATATTACCTTGGTCTCAGTGTATCTGTAGCCGTATTCTATATCTGAACAGGAAACATGAAAACTGTGGCTTGAGTGACACCTTGAAAGCTTCTTGCATCTTTCAAAGAATGACGCATACTGTGTCCTGCACTCAGAATTATTCATTATAAATAATTCCTTCACTAAATTTACATTCCTTGGAATGATCGTCTTTATCCTCAGCATTGTCTACTCGATATTTTGAACAATAACTTCAAAGGTTTGGATACAGCCTTTTGGCCTATATTTACACACAATTTCTCTAATTTTTTGCATGAAGCAAGATAGCACTCAATTCTAGCAATGTTAATATATATCTTCATATATTTATATCAAACTCCCACTGCTTTAGGTTTATGTCTTGAAAGATCCTTTTGTTGATCTCATTTTAGGACATAATTTAATCTTCTTTCTAAATTTATTTTAAAAATGCAAAACATACTTATGTTATTGCATTCCCTTAAATTAAACATTTTCTTAAATTTTTTACTTCCAAAACCAGCAAAAGCAGGGAATATAATAACAGGATAGTGTTTGTTCAAATTTCAGCCCCTTCATTCCAGTGTAAATACTTCAATTCACTTCCAAGAGATGGAATTTTGGGGAGGCTTTATCTGGAAAAGGGAGATAATATAATTATTTTTCAGTTTACCAAGGAATAATATACACAGAGGGACAGAAATTGACACCTTTCTTCCTTTGTCTTCTGGTTTGTTTTGAGAGACTGCAATTCCTCAATTGCTGCTCTTTTAATTTCTTCATTTTCTAGTCTGAGGATGTTGCCAAACAGTTCTCCTGAAGGGAACTTGTATTCTGAACCAATCCTTAACTCATATGCTTCCCTAACATATTTTCTTGAATTGGATGTGAAATCTAGTTTGTAAAGTCACAAATCTTGCATAAGTCTCCAAGCTAGGTGCTCTCCAAGGGCTAGGTGCAGTCTTTCCTGGGCAGAACACTAAAAGGCTCTCTCCCTGGTCTTGCAACTAGTCTGATGTTTTTAGGCACAGAGGGTGATTCCAAGTTCATAAAAAGAAATAGGAGCTGGTAAGTAGAACTCAGCATTCTACTCTGTCCTATGGTGGAATGATGCTCAAAGCATTATAAGGTAGAAGGAAGAGCCAGAGGAAGCATGGAAATGGTGGCGAGGAGCAAAAGGAGAAGGAAAGGAAGAAATTAAGAGAGGGACACAAATGTGAAAATGTTTTCCTAACTTTAGACTCATGTAGAAAGAATAAATTAGAAGAAAGATAAAAGGAGTGCACAAAACAAAAAAAACCCCAACCAACCAACCAAAAAAAAAACCCCAAAACAACAATAAAAGCAAAACAAAAAAGCCCAAAGAAAGGGAAATGATATAAAATTGTTTCCTAAGTGATTTTGAAGACTTGGGCCCAAATTACAAGCTATTTAAGGATGAAACTCCATAAAAATACAAATCTGATTCAAATCCACATAAACTATTCTTCCTGTGTCTGAGTTTTGTATATAGGCACGTCAATCAGGAGTCTTCTAAGAGTTGCTGATCAGACCAAGCTCCTTCATTTTCACTCAAAGGAAAATAGGAGTGAAACATTTTAATTGCTAATGCGAAGTCTAAAATGAGCAGGGAGCCTCATCATGAACTAACCTCTGCAGAATAGTGCCTCCTTTGGGACTGGAAAGCATTATGGTACAGTGGGCAAATGGAGAAGTGATTCTGTCCCAGTAAGCTCCTTGGGCAGCCACAGATGTTGAAATGGAAACACTGCAACACATTCTGTGGACTTTATCTCTTCAAGTATATAAAGCTGCACAGAGGGAACCAGTGAAACTGCACTAACTTTACAAAAGTGCCTCAGTGCTATTTCTACTTATTTCAGTAGGAATTACATGTCTGCACACCACTGAGAATCCTGAGTTTTGTGATAGGGTAAATAGGGGGGATTGGCATTTTATCTGTCTATCTACTCTACATTTTAGAATAGAATAGAAAATAACAGATTAGAATAAAAAGGAATAGAATATTTCAGTTGGAAGGGATCTTTAATGTTCATCCAGTCCAACTGCTGACACTTTAGACTGACCAAAAGCTAAAGGATGTAATTAAGGGTGAATGACTCTGAATGACTCTTAAACACTGACAGGCAAAGAGAATCAACCACCTCTCCTGGAAGTCTTTTCCAGTGTGTGACCACCCTCTTGGTAAATAAATGCTTCCTAATGTCCAGTCTAAACCTCCCCCAATGAACGTGGCTTTGAGCCATTCCCCCATGCCCTGGCATTGGATACTAAGGAAAAGAGATTAGGACCTCTGTCTCCCCTTCCCCTCCTCAGGAATCTGTCAGGAGCAGGGAGATCACCCCTCAACCTCCTTCTCTCCAACCTAGACAAAACCAGTGTCCTCAGTGTAGCATGTCTGTCAGCCCCTTCACCAGCAAAACCTTTGCTGAAACATTCAGAAGCCAAGGGCAATATGAATCCTTTGTAGTCTGTTAAACAAACTTTTCAGTGCCTGAAAAGCTTTATGTACAATCTTGTTCTTCAGCAATTTTAAGGTTTTTGCCTTTTGGAACACTTTCTTCACATGTTATTTATATTATGGTGGTAATGTGAAAGTGGTACCTTTGCAAGTGTTGGAGGTTTCCATTTTTCAGTGTGGCAATGACTTTTCCTGGACAGAGGCAAGATCAATGTCTGTCTACAGTGTTCAGGAACAGACTTATGTACAGCATAATTGTCATTCAATCTGATCATAGGAGCACCTCATAAGGAGCTGAGAGGAAAGCTTTAGGGAATCCTGGATAAACAGGTGTAGCGATTTAACAACCTCTCAGTAAAAAAATGCCTTTGAACTAGCAATACACTGAGTCATGATGTGTGCTTCAGGTTATATAATTCTACAGGTTTTGGTTATGACTGTTATGACTGGACAACAAATCCAATTTTGTGCATTCAAAACCATGATCTTGAACTACTTACTGGGTTTCATGGCTGCTCATGAAGTCAAAACCTTATTTAAATGTCTAAATTATCTTCCATATGATTCATTTCAATAGGAGTTTAAGGAACAAGGAGACTTGGCACTTTGTCTCTGAACCATTTCAAATAGTCTTGAAAGCTTTTTATATGGGTGTCGATATAAATTTTTCACTGAGGTCCACCAGTTGCCGGGAATTGGAAGTGGTATTCTAACAGTCAATTTTTTTTTCTGCTTTAATGTAATAGTAGGACTGAAGAAGGAAGTTCATTAGGGAACATACCTTTACATCTCAGAGAAAAGTTCAGTGCCACGTCCTCCCTCAGTTTAGACCAGCTCTGCCCTCAGATAAAGTCCCTTCCTTTCTATGTGAAAGGAAGATTAGTTTGTACACATAAAAAGATGCTACAATATGAAGATCAATTATGAAAGCTTAAAGCATTAAAAATTGTTGCCTCTCTTTGTTAAATAAGGTTATAATACACAAGTAGCCAGTCTAAAACCATTGTGGGGGATGTAAAATTGAAAAAAATTAACTTTTTTATATAGAAGTCTAAGGATCAATGTTTAACTTCAAAAAATCTAATTACCTCTGTAGTAAGAAGTCAGGTGTACTTTAATAGACGTAGAGATCATTGACCTTGATAAAATCAATATGTTACCACTGCCTTTGTAATTGCGTCAATGATTCCTCTTCATTACACTCTTGTCTTACCAGAATGCCACTATGTGTTCTGTCTGCATGTTGTTTATTCACTAGTCAGTGTCCTATACACTTTCTACGTGTTTCTACATCCCACAAGTCAATCTAAGTTAATATTCAACTGAGACCTTTCCTCAGTAACTTGCTGTGTCTTTTCTGATACAACTGCTCCTTTTTAATTATGGTGACAGAGCTGCTGAGGAGCACATAACAGTATTGCCAAAGTTCAATAAACATACAGAGTAACTATAGAGTTTGGGGGAAAACAGTCCGTGCTGCTTTCCTGACCTTTGGCAATAGTATGAGCCCAGTTTGGCCAAACAAACATCTAGCTTCAAATCTCTCAGCAACCAGAAAATGATGGATTTGTTTTACTTTATTACATCCAATAATAAACTAAAAGTGCCATGTTTGTGCAGTGCAGTAACATGGCCAGACTGAGTATAGTCCTGTGCAGGAAGTAAGGCCAGGTGAATATAAATGGCTCTTTCTTGCGGCCTTAGAATTGTGCAGATGAATCTCCAGGTGGTCTAAGCTGGGGGTAAGCTAATTAATCAGTCAGAGTCCCTCTGACATAGTGAAGGAGAGCACTTCTGATAGGGAAGCTCATCTGCTTGGTCTGTGATGGTGTAGTAATTTATGTTACACCATCTCTATGAAAGACATCATTGGCATCTTCAGAGTGTGCATTGTAAATGAAAAGGTTCTTGATAATAATGATTACTTCATCACTAGCTTCTTCCTTTCTAACTCTTTATGGCTAAATCTAATAACAGTTAACAAATGCCTGGTTATAAATAAAGGAACAGTGTAAGCCTGGGAGACTTATATTAATGTAATATTAAAAACTAATTTCTATTCTGAGCTTTGAGCCTGGAAACCTATGCAAACTACTGCTGAAGTTGACAGCAGAAATAATCTACACAAGACTGAATATTAGGATCAGACCAGGATTCCTAAGCAACCCGACTATGCCTCAAGATCCTCATTCTTAAATGCTCTCTTGATAGTTCAGAGGGTTTCATAAGAGCCAAAAATGTCACAGACAATCTCTAATACATGGCTGACTTTACAGCTATGACTCTTTTTTTCCACCATAATGGCCCAAAGAAGAATCTGGTCCATGATTTGACAACTGTATAATTGTTTCCTTCCATTGAACATCATCTTCTGCCAGCAGAAATGGCATTAGGTGACCCACTGCTCTAGGGAATGGCTGCAAAATTGGAAGACTTTGACATAGACACAATGACAATGCACCAAGGTACACAATGGACAATGTACACAATGTTCTCATTTTCTATTCTCCCCTTCTGCCTGTTTGAAATCAACAATGTCCTCTGATAATATTTTTGGACAAGAACCTCAGTTTCAGTCCTGGGTGGTTTATGCTATGGAAATGCTGTCTGGAATTCCTCATGTCCAAAAGTGTTACCAGAGGGGTAACACTCTAATACTCATCCTGCCTCATTCTTTAAGCAAAATGAATTCTCATACTGTCTCTGAAGTGATTTGGTTGTGTAATGAGACATGGCAGAAAAAAGTCTCCAAGTAATGACCTGAGTCATTAACATATGTGTCTGTGAGTGTACATATTTCATACATGGGGTATAAATAGCTCTGTGTGTATTGATGTACATAGAATTCCACAAAACAACACTCAGAGGGTTACACATTTATTATTAAGAGAAAACCTTAAAATACCAATGTGGCAGAATAGGTACAGTGAAGGTGAAGGACAGATTTTCAGTTTATTTATGTCCTTTTGACTTTAGTGAAGTAATTCCGATTTACACTTAGGAAGGTCTGGCATGTCTTTCAGAAGGGAAGGACGAGGCAAAAAATGGCTACATAAGGCCTCAAACACTTCTCACTAATGTAAGGGCAAACCAAGAACAGTTCCATCACACTCCCTCACAGTGCTATAATTCTGTACAACTCACACTGTGCTCTCTAACCTGCAAGAAAAACAGCAGGGGAGACTGCCTAGCATTTGGATTAAAACTCCTTGCATCTGAGCCCAGGCTGTTATACATCACAGGGGACCTTGCATTTCCAAGGTATCTCAGGGGATATCTTCATGGACAGGAATGAAGCACCTGAGCACCTCTGCTTCTGCTCTGAGCTGGCCAGATGGGAGTCTGCTGTCATTTGGAAGTGGTACAGCAAATTACTTTGAACTACCCAAATTTAGCAACTCTGTTGTGAGGCATATTCCCTGACAAAACTTTATCAGTTGTAAAATCAATTTTAAGTTAACCTATGCAATTTTGCTCTCAGGTTGGCTCTGTATTTTGCATAACATAAAATGCCTACAAAATCTACACTTGTCCTAAATTAACCAATAATTTCTGCCTTGTGAAAAGGGAGAGATACACTTCCCCTCACTGTCTTCTGGTCTGTGTGGCTGGTATTTTGCTGGTCATTGCATATTTACTTTCCTCTGCTTGCACAGTGAATGGTACTCGGCGCAAGCTGGTTTACACTGTGGTCAATGCAGAAAATCAACGAAACTCATAAGGGAGCTGAATTGTTCTCAAGAGATTCTTTAGTTCAAAGAAATTCTAAAAGCAGATTTGCAGCATTTCTAGAGGCATGTTCATAGCCTGACTGAGAAGCTGTAGCTGGACCATCTGACAGGCAGCTTGTTATATAATAATGAATACAACTTGATTTAAAAAACAAACAGAAAAAATCCCAAACAATCTCCTGCCCCAAAGCCAAACTGAAACCAAAACAACAATCTCATACAGCTGTTTATTCAAGCACTTTTTCCTTTATTTTTAATTTGATTCCAGAAATTATAATAGTGCAAACACTCAGTATAAAAGTTGCAATAAGAAATTTACATTCACATTTAACGTTTCAGTCCATTCACTTTTTAACATAAAAATAGGACAAATATTCAATTGCTCTTCTCAATTTAACAATCCTGAAAAAGACTGGAAGATACTCTACAATAATAGATTTACATAAAAATAGACCCGTATTATTAATGAAAATTTATCATTAGAAGTTACCCAGTGTTAAGTTATTGTATTGTAGTATGTATATACATATACATATATATATAGTGTATACCTTTAAAGATCAAAAGATTATTTATAGGTTCAGTGGGCTATAGAAGTTGGAATAATGACATCTTGAGTTACTTGTTCACTCCTTAAAGTTAGGACTACCCATTTTACCCATTTTACATAAACATCATTTATGTAGATGTTTCTTTTGTGATAAAGTAGGCTTCCTCCTGGTCAATTTGAAGTCACTGGTCACACCCCATCTGACATGGCAGAGGAATAGACAGTAGAATAAGGCTTAATCGAAAAATTCAATAATTATTGAAGTTCATATTTTCATTAATTTTACTGGGCTGTAAACAAGACTAAAAATTCCACTGAAAACTTTTATAACAATAAATACAGAGAAGAATACCTTGGTTTTCCCATATGTCTACCTGTGGCAAATAATGCTTTTTTTCCACAAAGTCTAAGCAAATATTCAAGCTAGTCCAGAAGCAGGGCAGAATTTGCTGCAAACATCTGCAGATTAAGTAGATTAAGATTCCTCTTTCACAGTCTTCTTACTGAATGTTCCAATTCAACCAACCTTATAGTACTCCAAGCCTGTATCTTTCCTCTGATATTTTGGTAAAGACTGGTTTCCAGACACAGACAACATGACTGCTCTTGAAATGGGTTAGCATGTTCTTGGTAAACTACTAGGGAACATGAATTCTACACCACTCTTTCTTCTCTGCGTCTCTTCTTCAGGCCCTTGAGCAGAGATGCTGCCCTGTTTGCCAATGGCAGATTGAAGACTTATTGCCCAGCTTACTTCCAGCTGCTGGTGCCTGCATTCCCACCACAGAGCATGTTTATATGCCCTTTCAGGTTTGTTGTCACATGTACTGCTTCCTAACGAGATTATGTGTTATGTATTTTTTTCCCCTAAACATCTATTATATATTAAAAAAATCAACTTTCTGAAAATGTATTTTCTTTTTGAAAAAGAAGTTTGACAACTATGTGACAGAATACCTGCAGAGGGAGATAGTAAGGCTGGCCTGAGTGTACAGTAAACACCTCAACAAAAATATAATGCCATTGAACAACTGAGGGTGAGTTAAGGGTAGAATGGGTACCAGTTTCTGAAGAAGAACTATTTTATGAGCAGTAGGTCATATTTTACATGCAAAGAAGACTTATGTGGTGTTAAGAGGCAGGCAGGTATGTCTAGCTTCATCTCCTCTTATTGCTATGATATTTATTATATTTAAATATTTCTAGGATGCTTAAAATTATGAATAAGCCTATAATGGACTCGGTCATTATGTGTAGGCAGACTAATTTTGTTCATAGAATGCAAGCTCTGTGTAGTCTTTTGCTTCCTACCTTAGGCTGCTGAACATTAATTATAAAACACTTCTAGATCTTTTCAGTTAACAGATTGGAGAAATGCTGAGCATCTTATTTCCAAGCAGAGCCTATGTACATATGCCAGCAGGGCAGAAGTTAACCTCCAGACAGCAGAGAGTACAAGAACGTACCAGCAGGATACAATTCAGACAGATGTTACTTGTCACACAAGTTTTAAAGACAAGCATTTTAAGAGATGGGTCAAATTTGACTGAATCTGCTTGAAACTGTGAAATGTGTGTCATAATTTGACCTCTGTCGGAATTTCAAAGAAAATAATTTCACTGTTTAAGATTCTCTGTATTGAGTTAAATGTACTAGAAAAGGTAGCTGTTCTTGGATTCTAGTTTTTAGACAAGTAAGCAATGCTTTCATTCTTACTGTATTCTCAAGTATTTTTCAAAGCTACTTCTCTGTAACAACCAGGAGTTTGAATGCAGAAAAAAACCTCTCTGTTTGCTTTGTGAAAGTTCAGTTTTGTACAGATAATTATACTTTAAATGGGAGCAAGTTATGCAATCTCTTTTCTTCTTTGTTTTTCCTTATAGAGCCTTAGTAATGTTACTGTAAAGAAAGTAGAAATTCTAAGTGAAGAAGAATCTCTACTGTAGCAATTAAAAATACAATTATCATGAAGCAATTTTGATAGCACAGATTTTTCATTTACATTTCACTGAAAATTCTTGATATATTGCTTGAATGGCATGTGAAATCTGTCTGAAACAGACAACCTTTGCACCATGTGCACTAAGGAGCAAAAGACGTGAGAAATCACCTAAGTAACTTCAATGTGCCAGATGAAGGTTTTCATAACTGATACCACTACAGACAGGTCTTGGATTAAAGCAGAAGGTCAGGCACTTGAAAGTAAGACATGATAGTGTGCATAACCACAGTAATTAAAGCCTACTTTAGCCCACAGCAAGAACTTTTTGTCAGCTGTTTTACCACCAGCAGGCTAGCCTACATCTAGCAAACCTGACAGTGCAGTTACAAGGTGTTTTGTAGAGGAGAGCAGCCAGCTTTGATACGAGTCCCAAAATATCTGAAAATATTTTCTGCAGAATTCAGCTCGCTGTATGTGCTGAGCTTTCTAGGAAACCTATTATTCTTCAGCTTGGGCCTGCATATACCTCCACAAACAAATGGAGCACTCCTTGCATTTACATGGCTGTACTGGTAGTAAACCCAAGTAGGAAAGGAATTAATAAAAAATCTTCACAGTGATGCAGCACTTTTTCTTTCCTTCAGTTTTATGCAGGTGTGTCATGTCAGATGCCACAGAAGGCATACAATGGGGATCCTAATATAAAAAAGTAGATCCTCCAGCATGCAGTAAGGCACAAGCTAAACACTATGTATGTTAACCAATGCTAATTCGAATTCTAAGGTGCTTCCTAATGATCAAAAAATAGATATTAAAGGTGACAACCCCCAACTACTTCTAATAATTCCTTTTGAAATTCTAGAAGTGGTTCACCAGGACATCTTGAATATTTTTGTAAATGTGACACAAAACCTCAGAAACTGATTTGACCATACAATTAAACACAAGCCTTATTTTTGTTGCACTATGAATCTGGTTAAGTACTTCCAGGTCAGATACTTCAGACTTGTCCCATGTCACTGAGTTTTACCGCTGACTTCAGAAGAGTATTGGCTTTTCACCCTTTTCTTTCAGCAATTGCTATCTCACAGGCTACATTTTTTTGTTTTTTGTACTCTTGCTAACTTTGCCCATTTTTTTTCCTTCTTTCCTTCTTTTTATCCTTGCACCAATCAGATTGTAAATCACATCAGGCCACCCAAGCAGTGTGATATTTTGAAGAGGAATTAAAGAGCAACAGGCAGCCACTCCCTTATATGTAATTTTCCCATTATTTACCTTAATATATTTATTAATGATTTAGATTTGGCCTGAGAACTCAGTGACAGATGGGATTAAAATGAACAATAATCTAAAAATTGCCTATACAGAGTTCTGGAAAGCGGCAATCATAAACAGAGTGGGGTACAGGAGAAGTGTCCAGATTGTCATTATTCACAACAATTACACCACACTGAGATGAAAAACCCACTGAATTTGAGATGAGTTAGTTTACGACTATTAGAAACCCTCAACTACTATAATGAAGACAATCGTCAGTACAAGGTAGTGGTTTTTCTATGCAGGCAACAAGGATATATTATATGAACCTGCCTCTTAACTTTGGATTACCAAAGTACTTGTAGAAGCTGTACTGCTTAGTTAACCCTACAGTCACCTGATTAAACAAAAAAATTAAAAGATTTCTGAGTTCTATTATAACACTACCTCAAATTGTAAAATGCAAATCCTTATCCAAAGCAGAAAGTATTCACAGTCTACGCCCTTTTCCCTTTGCCACAAGACTCAGTGTTATGCTCCTCAAATACTCCTTACTTGTCATACAGCAATTATATAAGTAATTTGAGAAGTAATCCTGAGTTTTAGTGACATGGATATGACAACTTTAAAAATGAGGTGTGCAAAATACCTTCAGAATTTTAAGTTTTCCTTCAGAATTTTAAGTTTGTTCATCAGCTTTATGGGAAAAAATCAGACAGAAGATTGGAAATTGATTTCTTATTTCCATGTCACTAGCTGACATCAGCATCAAGGTGTGGGTTAGGCTGTGATGCCTAAAGGAGGCATCTCTGGAAGCATGGAATCAGCAGAGAACCCAGATGGCTCAAAAACAGATAAATGCTATGAACTTTCTCTGGATAGTTTTGTTAAATACTTTCTGCTTAGCAATATAAACTATTTGGAAAATAAGTAAAAAAATCTGACAGAAATAAGGCAACAAAATTAATTTATATATATGTATATATTTATATTTATATATGCACACACACATACATATATATATATATCTATATGTATGTATGAATCCAGGAAAACCACCTATTCGAATGATGTACTTTTCATATACAATAACTTACTATCCATTTAGAAATACACTCTGGGTAACATGAATGGGCCAAATTCACCTTCTTTGCCTTCCATAGTGTTGCACCTGCACACAGCAGAGATAGATTTGACACCTAGTCCTTCTTGATACATCAATTGCAGTATCAGAGAATAACCACTGAATGTCAGATACTACACCATTTTGAACTAGAGTATTGGTTTGCTTTTTATATTACAGAAAGTAGTTTATTGCTTCTAATAACCAGAAGGTACCTTATGAAGACAGCTTAGAGATAACACTTTTCATATGCTGTGTTATGGACCTTGAAACACTGAGGTTGGCAGATCACAATCATGAAGTGATTTTTCTTCTTTATTTGCTGTTTGTATTTTGGTTTGCTGAATGCACATGCAACTAGTGATTTAACTGTGCCAGGAGTGATATGTCGAAAACATTTAGGAAAACATACTGTTTTGTTTTACTGAAGTCAGGCATGAATGGCATGCAGTAGATTTCAAGGAAAACCAAAAAATACATCAATTTAAAAAGGATATATAATCTCCATGCATATGTAAAATGCCTCTTACAAAAATCATTCATTTTTGTTAAAAGTGTGCCTTTTTGCTTCTTTTTTTACAAGTGTACATGCAACTACCTGTCCCAGCTAAAACTATTTACAAAATTTCATCGTACAATACATCTTTTAAAGTGAATAGTACATGAAAGGCCAATGTTTTCTGTTGTTTTTTAACACTGTACAAGATTAAAAATAAGGCATTATAATACAGGTTTATCACAAATTAAAAAAATGTTGATTTTCACTGTAATACAAAACTCTAACTTGAAAGAATATTATGGCTAAATAGTCCTCCTGCCTGGGCAGAACACATACAGAATCTGGACTTGCTGATGTAAAGAAAATGCATTCTTTCTGCTACAAGCAGGAATCCAACACAGGAAAATGATTCACGCTACTTATTAATGTGTTCAGACTCTTCAAAGCACTGAAATGGCACAGGTCATATACTGTTTCCATTCAAATAGTGACACCCAACTACTTTATTTTTCCTGATAGATAAATTACAGGCGAAAGTGTGAAAGAGATTTCGGTGCATGACCTACTCTTGTTTACAGTGCTGTAAAATATTCAGTTCAGTATTGACATGAGACATTGCTATAACCCAAGGCAGAACTTGGCCTACAGAAGCTCAACTTCTGACCTTTACAAGCAAACTAAACTGGTGATTGCTGCAGGCCTTGTGGATACATAAGGGGATGCAGATTAAGCTCTAAAAACCTGAAGTTTTTGGCTCTCAGTCTCACTGAGGGAAAGCAAGGGAAAATTTGTGTTTGTTTGGTGAAGATAATGGAGTGTCACTAGCCACAGGGCAAAGCAGCTACAAAAAACTATGCATTTCACAGGCTGGGTAAAGCAGATTTCTAGTCAATGTAAATGGAATATGTTTGGAAATATCTAGCCAGTAATCCAATGGAATGCCAGTTTGCAATCTCAGCAGAGAATATGAATTAAAAAATCACTTGAAGATAAAGGTAGTAGAGGAATACTTAGAAATTATCTCTCAAGACTAAAGATCTCTGACACTTATATGTTTATATAGAGAATGAAAGACTTCTATTATTACTATTATCTGAAAGAGAAAGCATGCAAACTGACATGAAATATTGTGCTTGCTATTGACAGACATCAACATGCCAAAATGGCATTACTGTTTTTTAGTGCTTCTATCTGTTAATTGTTTCAAGCTAACAGCTGCACAAAACAGTGAACAGAAGTACAGGAGGCCATTCTGCCCACAAATCAACAAGTTACTATCCTCAGCTGAACACTTGGGACTTTTGGTTGCTGTGGGGCTACAGCAAGGTTACCTAGGCAAAAGGTAGAGTGCTTGACCAGAAAATTAATATATGCAAGACAGGAAATATAACTGCATGCAGTAAGATGGACACAACACAAATCCCATAGAAATCCAGGGAAATCCTTCTGATGATTTTCAGGGATATTGGAGTGGGCCACATACTATCTTAGGACAACTGCCAATAAAAATTTTGCTTACAATCTTCTCTAATTTGGCAGAAAATGTGCATTTATGAGGTTTTCAGAAGTATTACTTCCATGTATATTTTCCTTCTTTCCATGTATAAAACTTATTAAACATGTCAAAGAATACAGAAGAGCTGAGAGATTAAATATGTCATTTAAAACTGTCACACAAGAGCTGAAATTAAACAAATGTAGACAGAACAGGAAAGTGGGGAAAAACTATATAAATAGGGAGGGAAAGCATAAAGATAACAGCACAGCTTCGTTATATCATGGGCACTTAGCTTTCATTGTTGAAATGGCTGCTGAACCCTGCCTATCATTTTTACATTGTATTTGACTAATTTGTGCCTTAGATGAACTTTCTTCATAAATTTATATTGTTCAGTCCAGGACTACAAAGTATATGTCGTTTTCCCCATGGTAAAACCAGCAACAACATAGTACAAATTCAAAAACATTAATGATAGGATAATGATGTTAATGATAATGAACTTAATGAGTGATGTTAACATGGTCTATTGGAAGGCTCATGGTCCCTGCCTATGGCAACAGGGTTGGAACTAGATGATCTTTAAGGTCCATTCCAATCCGAAGCATTCTATAAATTCTATATGACTTAAAGTCTGGAAACCAGCTCCAAATATACCATTATTGATTCTGTAAGCTAGGACATACACACTAGCTTGCCTGCAGTACCAAGAAGCCATCCTGATCCACTCAACTGCTCTAGGAGGCAAAGACCTCCTCCAAAAGTGCAGAATGAGAAACTGATGATGGATTGTGCCTGTCTGGTCCTTTCCATTCAACATGGAAAAGATTCTTACAAAAGTAACATGCCTTATTTGGAAAAGAGGATCAGGCTTTAAAAATCTTTGGGCCTATTCTAATTAATTATTACCTGCTAATAATTTAAAATGAATAATCTAAATTTACCTTGCTACATGATCTTCCACTGATATTACCAGACTGGGAATGGTCTGGGAAGGAGAACAGTCACAAAAATATCCGCAGAAGGGACAATTCATTTGTGCTCACTGTCCACTCAGTAAAAGATCAAAGGAATAATGGCACGATGCCTATATCTTGAGCCTAATAAAAAGAATAACAATTAAGTAATTTCACTGAAAGCTCTTGGGTGGGCCAATGGGTCTGTTTGGTCGATGTTTTCACATAACTACCAGATCTACTTCTAGGATCATCTAGAAGATGCTTTTATTTCATTATTATCAGTGAAATTATACCAAATTCATTGAATTAAAAAATTGTGTAGAATGGGCTCTGTGAGAGAGGAACTGAGTGATTAATGCTATTGCATATAGTGCTTTCTAACTTGATTAAATGTTTGACTTACCCATGTGATTATTTAGTTCTTACAAACCTGTTAGAGAAAATAACTGTGCAGTGTGCTTTACATGAATACTACTTACTCAGTTTATTTGTAAATATTTCTTCTTTTAAGTATGTGTTCTCTACATGTATATTTTTTAAATTATTTGAAAGTCTCAAAACCAGAAATAAATTGTTCTGGAAGAATATCTGTGAACTGGGTAGCTCCTAGAGAGATAAAGAAATGCAGTGACTTTCTTCAGCTCAGTCAGGGAGCATATTACCTGTACAGTACAATTAAGAAGCAGTTCTCAGGTTTTTATAGTCACTGGAATCATAAGACTAACTTTGCCAGCTTTGTAATGAAGCACCCAGCAGACAGGGTACATAAAAATTAATTTAAAACTCTGCTGAAAAACACTGGAGCCCCACAGTATCCTGAGTGAAGAACAGAAATTCCTGCAACATTTCTTTAACCATTTTCATCTATTGACAACATAGATTGTTTGGCTTTAGCTGTTGTTGGTTTTTGATCTTGTTTTTTTTTGGGGGGGGTGGATTGTTTTGCTTGTTAAGAGGAAGTTTTGCATGTTTTTAGGCAACGTAAAGTTTTACTTCTCTTTCCGGAAGCAGAGGTGGTTAGTTAGCCTGTGAATCCCCATCAGGACAAAATGGCACATGTCCATGGAGTACATGTCCCTCAGCAGAATGACCTTCAACTGCTCCCACCTTGACTATGGAGTTGCACTCTACATTTCACATCCGGATCATCACTTCAGTATGAAACCGTAAGCCATATGATTTGGGCAGCAATAGAGAAGAAAGCAGCCACAATATTTTCCTTTTTATGCAAATTAAGAGCAGGCCTAGCTCTCCTGGCACATTTACCAGTGCTCCTCATTTGGCAAATTTTGACTGTGCTTGTTTCTCAGAATTATAGCTTTCTATAATTGTACAGCTTTGAAGAATGCGTCTGGATAGAATCAAGGTAATAAAACTGTGGCATAAATTTAAAAATCAATTAATATATAAAACTATGTCGCCAAACATACAAATGTCACAAAACTAGCCAGCAGCATGTTTGCCGCCAGTACACGACTGTTCCTTGAGCTGTTTAGAATGGTAAATCCTGGACTTGAGCCGCAGGACTTGTGCTATTTCTAAAAGTCTGAAATAATACCATCCTTCTGCTCCTCAGTAAAATCAGCACTGTACATACAGGAATGTTTCTATATTGCAGAAGCATATTGCTGTGCTTGCAGGGTGGCTCCTCTGTCTTGCACAAAGTCAAATGACCTACAAAGAGGCAGCAAATTCTATGCTCTACCACGCTTGTATTTTTTTTTAATGGAAAGAATATATATTGTTCTTTTGCCTAAACTTTAAGCTCTGTGATTTATCTACTTTATATCCTAGTGTAATGGTCTGATTGAAAGTTTTTGTAAGTTTTTGTAAGTTTTTAGAGCATGCAAGGAGAACTAAAAAAAAATATGTAGGGTTCTGTAATTAGCTGAATCCAGTTTTCATTAATCCTCCATTGACAGCTCAATAAACACTGTTCTCATTGTATTAATTCATACACTGGGAACACAGTTTCTCAAAGTCTTACTGTAGCCCTGGAGAGTCTTCAGATGTTCCATATTCCATGGTTAAATGCAGCTTTGCTAATCCCAGGCCCAACAATTCTGGCTATGACAGAAAGAGAAATCTCTTTGCTATGTCTCTGCAGGTGGATGTGTAAATAAATACACATTTTTATGTTCATTTCTATAAATCTCTATTAAGTCTACATATAACTGTTTGTATGTGTGTATATATGGATTAAAACATGTATATACACACACACATAAATAATTGCTTGCACATTTATCTATTTTTTTTCACTTACTGTTTAAAAATGCCAGAAAATATGCCTCATTTCCAGAAAATCCCATTTTGACTTTTCATAACAGAATTGCTAGCCCTTATATGTTCCATCCCAAGAGTTCATTACACAGTCCCCAAGTTCTCTTTGGTTGGGTTGTAGTGGTCCTTGGTTAATGACATGGCCTATGACCTCTGACTTCTTATTAAAAATTCAGGCAACCATTGCTCTCCAAGTTCACTGCAAGTGACACAACCAAATCTCCTTTGTTCTATGCCTCCTTCACAGCTGGCACAGAAGGAAGATAATGCAGTGTTTGGTTTGTGTGAGTGGCAGATGCTTGACCTGCTCCAAGACCAGGTTTTACAGTAAAGCTAGCAACTGAGGACACCGATGGACAGCTGGTGCCTAGTTTTGTCTGAATGTTTGCTCTCCCATAAGGGTACATTTTCCGCTCTAAGTTTAATGACCGTGTTTGGGAATTATTTCCATCAGCCTTTCCTTCCAGGAAATAGGTCAACATTTCACCTTTTCCCTTTACACTAACTTTACCCCTGCACACGAATTCATAACTGCATCTTTTTAATATCCGCTGAACTTCTTCTGTCACCTGAAGACAGAAAAAAAAAAACAAACCCGTTACTTTTTTCTGTCCATGTTGTTACCCATCCCTCTCCCTTTTACTTCTTAGTCATGAAATATGAATAAACAGAATGGATTATCACCTACAGCTGCTCTCAAGCTCACTTAGAATTTTCTTTAAGAAGTAAAGATCACTGATAAAACTGGAATCTGAGAAGCAGAATTTCTGGTCTTGAGTTAAATAAATACACAGACAGATTAAGCTCCATCCAAAAGAAATATGTAGCCAAATTGTAAGCTGTATCAGTTTTAGTGATGTTAATTTATTGCACAAGACCTTTTGGTCCCTGAAGATTAGACAGATATTTTGGATAAGTTACTGAAGGTGTTCACTGAGCTTTTGAGTGGAACACCATAGGTTCTAGTAGTAGAGCAACAATGTTCTCTGTCTGCATCACCTCTCCAATCCAAAGTATCCAAGCAATTTTTAGAGCTGCATAAAATGTGGTAAGATGCAAATGAGCATAGATCCTTTCCTTGTAGGTCTTATTTAGGCAAAAGTTCTACAGCACAAAGACCAGCAGTGTTAACATTCCCAGGCTTACCTTCAACTGTGTGCAATGAAGCAGAGAACTCTTGTTTCTTTTGATGGGAAATTATTTATTTGAGGATTTCATTGTCTCTAAGGAGTGAAGTGTATAAGACAGAAAACAACTATACTTCTGATGGTGAGTCGTCTGGAGAGTGTTGCCCTCTCCATAAGAACAAAGAGAGGTTGCGTTTTCTTAGTGTTCTTGAAAATGTAACCACATATAAACCAGGAAGTATGTAAAGTTTGCAAAATTCTCTTAGAAAGCACTCACCTGAATCTTTCCCTGCACTCCAGTACTATCCATCCGGCTGGCAACATTCACAGTGTTCCCCCAAATATCATACTGTGGTCTTCTGGCTCCAATGACTCCTGCCACTACCGGCCCAACATTAATACCTAAAATTAAACAATGAGTTTGGTTTTCACTACAGCATATTATCCAAAGAAACATGAATCCTGCAAAACAGATTTGACTTACGTGTCTTAGCACTTTTTTTTGTAATACAGTAATATATGTTAACATCATAAAGATGAGTAAAGGGAAGTTTAGGTTAGGTGGTAGGAAAAGGTTTTTCACCCAAAAGGGGACTGAGCGCTGGAACAAGCTCTCCAGGGAAATGATAACAGCAACAAGCTTGACAGAATTCAAGAAGCATTTGGACAATGCTCTTGGGCACATGGTGTGACTTTTGGGCTGCCCTGTGCAGGGCCAGGAGTTGGGCTTGATGATCCTGATAGCTCCCTTACATACTCAATGATGTCTTAGCATATTCATGATTCTATGACTAAATTAATGCAAGTGGACTTCTGCATTTGTAAAAGTCTTAGAAACACAACAAAGACATTCCTTCGGATATCTTATTGGAAATGTAATTTGTGATTACAAATGTGATTGACAACATAAAAATTTGATTCTTCTGTGGATTTTAAAAAAATACAATATTTGTTTAAAGAAAAGAAGTAAAGCAGTAGTAGCGCAGAGTTTAGCTGAAAATGGGACAAACTGTTAAAGATCTTTAATTGTTTCCTATAACTTCCACTGCAGTTGCATATATAAAGCCTTTTAATGGAGGTTTTAATGGAGATTCTCCAAGTGGAACAGAAATAATGGTCTGGAATACACAAACATTGGGGTAAGGGAAGTGTGTCAGGTTGGTTGTTAGTACTAGACAACTCAGATCCCAGAGACAGTAGAAGAGGACAAAAGTATGTGAAAATGGCTCAAGCATATTTTTTTTGGAAACTGCAGAGCACAGTTCTACATTTCTGACTGATTTCAACATCTGGTTTGGAATATAAAAGAGGATGTTTCTTCTGAGTGCTCTGAAGAGTTGCAGATACTAAACCCTGCATGAGATTCTGCGCAAGGGCTTTTCTAGACAATTTATGCAGAAGAATGAGGGTTAGATATTTGATCCTTTGTGAACCTGGAAAGACAAGTTATAACAGAGTTCAAAGAGATTTTGGGGTTTTTAATTATTAGGATGTACAGGAGGTCAAAGATGTATAACTCTTCTGTTGCTGCCTTTGATTTCTTTGGTCTTTTTCAATCTTCTGCTGCTAGCAACCTCAGTTTTCCTGTAGCCCAGCTCATTCTCACAAGTCAGCCATGAAAATATATAGAGAAAGAAGCTGGAGAAAACTATTAGTGTTAGAATATGCAATAAAATAAGAACAGCAGTAGAAGTACTGCTGGAGAGGAGCAGGATACATGAAGAAAGGGAAGCAGGGAACTTGATGTCTAAGAAGGCTGAGAGGAATGAGTGGTAAGACATAACATGTAAAGGATTGCATGGGAAGGGTTGTGTTGTGCAGACCAGAGGATTTGATTCGTTGGAGCAAACAGGACTGGTTAAGGTGATTTTTTGTTTGAGGAGAAAAAGCTCCCTTTGCACTTTTAATGCCAACAAAGATTTTGCAGATGCAACTTAACGTAATACAGTAAGACTCAATTTTCAGCAGCTTAGCAATGTTCCCTCAGCAGTGTTAATTTGCAACTCTAAAGCCCTTTGGCTCTGGACAAGCTTGTTTAAGTATTTTTTCAGTGCTTGGGGTAGATTCTTCTGTGAATTCAATTGTCACTCTGCCCAGAGGCAAGCTATTGTTCCAGCCTCCAAGTGTAATCCACAAGATTGGGTACACTCATAATATTGTATAAAATTAATGGTGCACTTTCCTTTTAGGGGCGCATAGATTAAGTAAGCACACTGGAATTGGAGGGAATTACAATTCTTAATACTAATGCACACCATCCAGACTGCTGACCTTTTACATGGATGTGACTCTCTCAGTAATGGAGAATTCTCAGTTTTAATCATAAGTGCAGGACAGGTAATCCTTTGTTGACAGCACAGGAAAAGCCAACAAAAACTGATCTTCTGCTTGTGTGATAATTGTAGAAGCACGACTTACCAACTCGTAGGACAAAGTCATTGTAAGACTGATAGTTGATTTCATCAAGAACGTCAAACATCTCAATTGCAAAATCTGCCAATGTACTCAGATGGGAATAAATTGATTTTTTAGCCTAGAAACAAAATAGTGTTGCACATTAGATTTGTACGGTACTGAGATGCAGGTTAAATACTAAAGTGAAAAATAATGAGAAGCTCAAACAGATGTCTTAGGAAAAGAATCTAACCAATTTTTTTGTTTGTGAAGGGAAACTTTAGATGGTAGCTGCAGCACATGCATTCTTTTCTTCTGCTATTTTTTTGTTCTTCTCTCTCTCCTTTTGATTTCTGGGAAGAATGGAAAACAAAGTTCCCATGGTAAAGTGGTTCTGTTGCTAGAGAGCTGCAGATGTTTGTTTTGAGTGTGGCAGGGAATATAACCTGCTTTCTTACAAAACTACTTTGCCTGATGATTATTAATAACTACAGTTTCTGCCCTCTTCTTCCTTTGGGGATTTTGCTAGCTCTCAGCTTCCATGGGGTGTATGCTGTTCCCATTGACAAAATTCCTTTTAGGTTTAATCCTGTGAGGTGAAGAACAACCCTGTGTTTTTTCTTTCCAGGCAAGTTGAAGGGAGATGTTATCAAATGCATCTAAATGAACTAATGTTTTTTCTCCAAATGGATCAAATGAAATGGTGAAGTATTAACTTGTAAATAAAATGCCAAACATAAGAAAATAATTTTTACAAATTCAGTCTTATTAAACTGTGCAACTAATTTCAGAGGATATTGTAGATTCCAAAACTTAGCAAGCTTCTAACATAATTCTAAAGATCATGAAAGAAATATTTGTTACAAAGTAGTAAAAATCTAAGCAGCATATTATTAGAAAGTGGGAAAGAAAGGTTTGCATATTTGTTTTGTATGCTCTTCCCCCAGGATCTAACCTTGGTTAAAGACAGATTACCAGAATAAATCTTTGGCTCAAGTCAGTATGTTCTCTTATGTTCTGCTCTTATTTGAATAAGAAATATAAATTTTTAAACAAATTTGATAAGTCAAAGTGGGCTAAAGGTAGGATATGGTGAAAGAAATGCAGGGTCAGTGGCAGCTTCAGTAGGGTGTTACACAACAGGACTGTGCAAGCTGGCATGAGATGAAAGCTTGCTGAGTTTTTGCCATGATAGTGAGAGTTTATAAATGCAGTGCTAAACAATGGCTGAGAAAACTGAGAAACAGGTTGCTATTTCCTTCATTCATCTCAGTTTGAAAGGGCTGCTTTATGTGGCTAGGAAATTTACAAAAAATTGTAAAAGTCATACTTGTGGCAGTCCCAACTTTTGGGAAGGATATTTTTATTTACCTGCCTGAATGTCTGGCATTCTGCTTCTTTCACTGTGAACGAGCTAGTTCTACTCTTTTCAGAATCACCAAAACAAGGAAGAACAAGAATTAAGCTTAAAGAGCTAATGGATACATTTCCAACAGAGAAGGATAAAATATTCAATGTCTGGAGTGGGGGGATAGCAGTGCATAGTTTTATTTGATTTCTAATCTTCTTTATGTTTCCTCTCTTCCATTTATTTGCTGTCTGATGAATGTTCTGTTTTCCTACAATGCCCTTCAGGGTTGCAGGAGAAAGGACTGGTGACAAATACTGAGTGCACTGCAGGTGACAGACGCCTCTCAATAGGATTAGGGCAAACTTGAACCTGCACTGAGGAACACAAAGTTAGGACCCTGGTGAAGTCAGGATCCTGGTGAAAAAGACATAAAATGAATTTATATAGTGCAAAAGATCTACAAAGAGTTTGGTTTGTGTGCTGCCCTGTTGATAGAACAAATAATTATTTATTTAAATATCAGAGTAGTTACTTGAAAAGACTGCCCAGAGCATCACAGCAAAGTCACTGCGGTAGAGGCAATGAGCATTTACTGTAGTCACCTGCTGAAGTCAAGGTGCAGAAACAGGAATCCAGTAAAATATGGGATTTAAATATTTAACTTCATTAGGGTACTGTGCTCTTAAGTATATAAATATCCTCAGTTAAGACCGCAATTAACCGCATCCACTGCTTTCTGTTCATGTCCAAATCCTAGTGTGAAATTAGTGATTCAAAATCAGAGGCTGTGCCAGATTTTCTGTTGAACCTGGAACACTCCTGCCAGAGGGCAGACCAAAGACACATATGACTCCATAGGATAGCCCAGGAACTGTGTGAAGCTGGCAGTGATTGTCTGTGCATGACAGGCCAGCCAAGATTATCAGACTTCTAATATACAAGTGTATGCTGAAGAACTACTGGGAAACTGGCAAGAGGATGTGAGTAGTTTCTATTAATTTGCATCACACGAACAGTAAGTTGACATCACAGAAGAGCTGAAACCCTAAGTTAAAGTAAAAATTATTGTCTATTTCATATGACAGACAATTTTTCTGCAATACAGAATTTTAAATAAATTCTATATATATAGAAAAAAATCAATATCTGCCCCAAGATTTAAAAGGAAGACAAAGTTCTGTACAAGATTTTCTGCAGTGATTTAAAATGCATTACTATCATAAGCTCAGAACAGTATCTTCAGTACTGGACTAACTCAGTTGACCCTTCACTCAACAACTATAAAATACAAGAGACAAACATGTTTAGGTTTTGGAATGTATGCAAAAGTTACCCAATAACACACTTGTTTTGAGGATTATAGTTCAAAGAGCATTTATAGCAGACACAAAAGTATGCCACTGCCTGTTTGCCTCAGATCACACACTGAAAACATTCTAAAGATCAGTGTTTTTTGGCTGTCTCAGAACCCATGAGTCAAACATTTTAGAATAAACAGATTTTTAAAAATACCTCTTTTTTGGGTAATGTATAGATTTCTAGGAATGATACAAAGGAAGGAATCAGCCAGAAATACTTTGCAGACCAGAAGGTTAGTTGTGTGATATACTGCAAATGATTCTAACCATTGATTTAAATGTGGCCTTGTTTTCTATTTACTTAACAGGGATAGTTGTTGCTAAAAATGTCCACAGGGCATCTTCTGGGTTTGTTTTTTTTTTTTTTTTTTGCTCTTTTTGTATTCTTTTGTGTTTTTTTGCAATGCTAAACCATATGCACTATTGTATTCAACATATGTCTACAACATATGTACATGCATATCAGAACAAGGGAGAAATGTCTGAAAACTCTGGGCAGATGAGGAAAATGGATTGCTTTAATTTTCATACTATTCTTATATTAGTAATTTTATAAAATTTTAATGATTTAGTTTTATTAGTGTTATTACTAACATGCATAGTACTCTGTATACTATGCATATAATATGATGCTCACAGGTTTTTCTCACTTTCCAGATGCTGCTTGGAAATCTAGGAAATCTCTGTTACAAGATAGTAACTTAAGGTAAGAATAATACTCTAAGAGGTAGTGATAAGAATACAGAGGAACTCTGACACAGAGACAGTGGGTTTGAAATTACTTTGACTTTTTTTATTGCTGAGTAATTAAAGCGGTAAATAGAATGCTAATGGTAGAGACAAAGAAGAGCTGATTTGGAGGGGCCAGGTACAGTGCAGCACTGTACCTAGCACAAAGTTCCTGTCCATGATGGGGGTTGGGAGAGGATGCTTGTTTTAGTTATAGGTTACATTCAGATTTCAATATTAAAAATATATATAAAAACTGCATTTTAATAGTCTTCTACTAGTTTTGCAGCAATTCACTACACCTAGAGTCTACCTTTCCCTGAATCTTACAAGGACATCTAAGATACCAGGTTTAAAACACTACTCCTGATTTAGAGCCTTTTATACACCAACTTGCAGGGAATTCAAAGCTGCAGACAATGAAATCACAAGAGAAGCCACATAAGCAAGTGTGGCAGTTTTCCTTCTGGATCCAGCTGTTCTTTGAATTTCAGTCATAAAAGTTATCAGTAATCACACAGAATTAGTTGTGTTTCTGATGTTCTTCTGGAAATTGAAGGAAAATGGTTCCTTCACATAAGACTGTTATGTAAAATCTTCTCACCTTAGTTCCTGAAGTAGGTACGAGTCCCACAGCTGCCATATAAGTACTTCCAATTGTCTTGATCTTTTCAATATCCTTATAATATTCTTTGTCCATAAGCTTTGTTTAAAACATAAAACTGTTAAATATTACATAACATTTTAGACAAGCAACCATAGTTATCAGACAGTACGTGCAAGTTCATTAAACCATATCATATTTGCTAAGTTGAGTCTTGCCCACTTTGAGGTCAATGAAAAAAAAGGTCATTAACTTTCATTTTTGATATTCTTCCTATATAAGAGAAATTTTAGGTCAGAGTCATGTGCCTAAAAGTACAAATTTGGCACTTTAGAGAAGCCCAGTGGACACAAACTATGATTAAATAGGAAGTTTATAGTACTGTTTTAGTAAACAGTTCAAGATACACTGATTTACTTCAGATAATCACGTTGATAGTTATCTGATAGAACGGGTGTGGTCAAAAGACAAAGTGTTTAGACCTTACCTCATCAAAATCAGCAATAATTTCATTTAACAGGCGTAAACATTCCACTCCCATATTATTGCCATCCAGTTCGATGTAGAAATCATTGAAATTTGGGATGGAAGCAAACATCACTCCCACTTGTGAATATGACTGATAATAAAGGTCCTGTAGTTCATAAGCAGATGTAATGTTTATTTTAAAAGATTAATCTAAATTAAACATCATTATTACATTGCTTATTCTACTGCTAAGCAATAGCTAGGACAAAGGCCATCAGTTTTTCTAGAGAGAAAACCAGACTTCTTAAAATAATGTTGAAAGATATCTTCACTTAAGACCACAATAGAAAATTAACACCTAAGGTATTAAAACAATTTAAAACAACGTAGGGGTTATTTTCTGTTTAGACATAGAAGCAGTGAGCTTCTAAAATTTGGACAAAGTTTTAACAATTATAGAACATTTATTGTACAAGAAAAATAATTATGTTTTCTCAATCTTGTTTTATAAGCAAAATAAGAGATGGACCAATTTTATCCTGTGGTCCATTACTGGCCTCACTCCTTCAAGTTTTTCCATGTGTTGTGGCGTCCAATATAATATAATATAATATAATATAATATAATGCTGTTCTGTATGGTAACGTTTTTGCTTAAAAATTTGGAAGGCTCAAAGAAAGCAAAATAACTCTTCTGTGGTTCAAATACTTTGACCCAAAGTCTCAATAACAGTATCATGGATATTACAGCTACTCCAATGCTGAAGGCTTTCAGATGACCAGAAGGACTCTCTTAAGAGAAGACCATAAGGCTTTCTTGAACCAACTTATTGAGCCACTGCAGCCTTTTATGTTAATCTGAGTCTTCCTTAGGCATGTAGAATTCTCTGTTTTTAACTTTAAATAGATGGTTTTGGTAATGGTAGCATACTTTCCAGAACTAGAGTGGTTAGTACATAAAAGTCTGGCAGTTCATGCACTTCACCATTCAGAACCAAACTGAGCTCATGCAATACTGTGATAAATTCCAATATCCTACATTGATTGGGAAATGAAAAAAGTGATTTACATGCAGGTACTTGGTTGCATTGATATTGAATGACAACTTTCCCTTATTCTGAATTGTATTAAAATTCTTCAGAGAAGGAGGACCATACAGCAAAAGAAATAATCTCAAACTAATTCTTGAATGCAAATTTTTACAAAACTACTATTTTTACATGAGCAAAGTTTTTTCCAAGCCATTATTGAAAACATACAATTGTAAGGTGGCCCAAGCAACACAGGCCCATACAGCACGTATTTAAATTTTATCTTGGTTTACCATATTTCTTGGATTAGACATAAGAAAATGCTGTGCAACATGGGCTGGTAACAGGTTGAAAAGAATTCTTTTATTATCCAGCTTGACTCTCTCCATATCATCTCTCTCTTCTTCTGCCTGTTGGAATAGAGGAGAAGAAAAACCTTTACAAAAAACCAACACTTAGCTGAGCCTATTTATATTTATTCATCCTTTGGAATTAAAATGAACAAAATGTAGAGTAGCAATCTAGATTGAGAACAGTTCTCTTGTACCATGCTTCTACATTAGGCAAAATCCCTTTAAATCCTTAGTAAGGTAATATCTCTCAGCTGTTTTCAGTGTTTGATCAGCTGAGTGTATTGGTATCTTCTATAGTTCTCTGTTCTTTTAAATAGAAATTTGATATGTTTACAGAGTAAATCAGAATAATCCCACTTAAATCACAGTAGCATTGGAGGCCAATTACTTCCCAGGTAGTTCAATACAGTGACAGCAGTATTTGATCCATCTTTCAGACAAAAGAAGCCAATGAGAATCTCCAGTGTTTAAAGCAAACCTATGCACTTTGCAGTAAAATTGAAACAAATCTGATAAGACTATAGATTTAACAGAGAAAAAGAATTTAAAATTGAGCATCCTTAAGAATGATGTACAAATTAAAAAAAGTAATATAAAAATAGTTAACATTTCTAGAGAATGTTTTAGTTATGCTGGTGTTTGTCATGAAAATATATATAGTTCCTTCACAACAGAAATTCTGTTATTGATGTGAATGACAGCATTCAGAAAGAGTGCTTAGGACTTAAAACATCTGAGGTCCCTAACCCAAGATTTGGGCATCTTATTACAAGTGCTTGACTTACAGCATTAGTGTGAGTCATATAGGAGGAAATTATTCTAAAAATCAGACCCCTTATTTGAAAAATATTGAATATCTAGGAATCTCATTTGGGACTTCTAGGTTTGCAAATTCCAGCCTAGTCTTTCATAGATTCATGTGCAAAATTACTTTACTGGCATTTGCTCCTTGTTCTTAGAGTGACTTTTGGCCTCACACTGATTTCAATTAGAAAACACTTGATCAGTATTATATTCATCTCACAGAAATCATAGCTTAGTCTTTGTTCCTCAATCACACACACAAATAATCTACTGTGATCCCAATGTGATTTTGTTTATGTAATTACAGTCAGTAGAAGACTGGAAAGCCAGATTCTCAGGCATTGTTGAGAAACCCCAGTCACATAAATCATTAATGAACCTGTTCTAATCTTTCTTGTGTCCAATTTATATCTGAAATTTGGTATCCTGATCTATTACAAAGTCCACATAATTTCTTAGTATCCATTCCTATTTAAGTAGGAGAAAACCAGTCACCTTGCTTTTGTATAGTCTAAAAATATTATTTCATGTGAATTTTTTTCCAGGTAGCTAAGTTTTGTTTTCCATGATGAAACTTAGGAAAAAACATTTTTATTCAGGTTACACAGTCTGTTTAGCCTGCAGTTTATTCTGTATTTTAAAATTTCTTTACAAGTAGAAAGAGTTCTGAAAGAGAACTGATTTCATAAACATAAATTCTTTAGGAATTGTTGCCTTTTAAAATAAATTCTCAGCTCCTATTCTAATTTGGGTAATAAGAAACAAACCTGTTCTAGAGGTGAAATATCAGTAAACTTTAAATAGCAATTAAGTTTTGCAAGAAATATACCTGAAGCTTTTATTCTAACTATCTATTTCCTGTTTGTGAGCTGTTTTCTTGACACTTATTTTGCTGCTTAAATTTCACATGCTCTTTTCTTAAAATATCCTTCCCCTATTTGGTGGTATAAGTCTGACTTACTGTTTTCTATAAACATGTGAAATGGCCTCTGGCATTTAGTTTAACTGTTGGAATTTAAATGTTTTAACAGGAAAAATAAAAAGGTTCTTCGGCTGAAAATCCAAACCAAGCTTGCAACTCCATTTTACATCACACTGGAACAAGGAAAATTTTATTCTGACAACAGCAAATAGGTTTGGGAACTGAATTGATGATCTTAATAAAATATCCCTTCTGATCTTCCTTATCCATTCCTCTATTTTTTAAACAAGAAATTTTGTTGTTGCTTTCTTCCTAGGAATGTTAAGGTTCTCATTTAACCTACCAATACAATATGGGCAGAATGCCTTCCTAAAGAACAATACTCTTTTGAGTCAAGGTGTGGAGATTTCTAAGCTAATCAAAAGAATCAAGTAGGTAAGTGGAGTAATCAGTTTGGTGCATTGTATGGGTAGTAATGTTGCTCAATCACTGGCAGCTGTTCATTTCTGGTGTGGAAATGTGTGATGAAATCTGCCTTGCCCAACTGTGGACCAAACTCTTCATTTTGGAAGAAATTATTGAAAAGATTCTCCAATACATCCATCATTATGTATGAACCATGACAAAACTTTCAGAGTAAATAACACCCGTGACTAAGAAGTAGAGAACTGAGCTCTTGAGTGAAGAGCTAATGGCTCAAATCAAGCTATCAGAGTCATGTCTGAAGTGGTGGCAAATCATCTAAGATCAGGGAAAGGCATTAATGATGCCACTGTTGCTAATGATAGAATGCTACATTTTCAACACACCTAACAAGTGTCTCTTCCCTTTTTGGATGCAAAACTGTTAACTACAATTTTGGATCTGAGAGGGTTCAGTTGCCAAAAATGAGATTGTGGGAAAAAGACTTGACCTAAAATTAAAGATAACAGTATGGAAAATATAGGCGGAAGTATGGTTGCTGCTCTCTGGATGGAACACAGTCAGCACACCCAAATTTCCATGCATAGTACAGTCTAGGGGGAACTAAATGGAGAGTGGAGTGGAGTGGAGTGGAGTGGGACACTGCAACCAGGCTCTGTTGAAACCCTTGGAGAAGAGGGTACTTGGTGGTACTTTTTAGTTAATAGGCCACGCAGCAGCTGGAAGCCTAGGGAGATAAAGGAAGATGTCCTGCTATTGAATCAGCAGCTATGGCACAATTACCCTCCTTGGATTGACACGTATCCCTATCCTAAGGTTATGTCAGATGCTACACCGATGTTATCTGCCTCCAAAGCATGACCACCCCTCACTGAGTAATATGTATGACTAATGTCACTCAGGCTTTGCATAAATGTAAAGAAGAATTAAGAAAGGAGAGAAGACTCCATTTTAACTGCTGGGCTTAGGTGGTAGGCTGAACCTCTCTTCTCCCCCATATGGACACCTATGGGGTAAGAAGTGTACTCTAGTGAAGTGAACTGCACTCTGATCTAGCAGACCACTCCATGAAGGGTGCCCATGGCCGAAGGTGATGGCAGACTGCTTAAGCAACAGGATCTCAGCTTTCCTGAGCCATGGTCAGACTAATCAAACACTAAGGGTTTGAGAAAATCTTCATTTTCACATGAAAAACTCCTAACATCATGGGAAGTCCTTGAATAATATCATGATAATTCTGTGATTCATGGTGGGTAATGATAGGAAACCCAAATTAGAGGCAAAATATGCTAACAGAAGAACAAGGAGAGTGCTCTTACTTTTTTGTTCCATGAACTATTTGAGGCCAAGCACCTCCTAGCTAAAAGAGAGAGAGAGGAGTGCACTCTCTCCATCTGTTCCGGGAGAAATTTGTGCTGATAATACTCAGGTGGGGCAGTGCAGTGTCCTGAAAACTAAGCTGTATTAGCCCTGCCTGATCTAGCTCCAGAACTAGAAGCAAAACATTCATGGAATTAGCATAGCATTCCTTCTGATTTATTTTCTCATGCTGAAAAGCAAAAGCATATTATCTTAGACCACACACTGGGTCAATACTGCTGTATTGTTCCTGGTACCCAACATGGAGTCTCTGCATGGACTGCACTTAAACCATCCACATACTATGCCTAACATCCTGCTTTATTATTGAAGTAATATGTTAGGAGTATGAACTGAAGTGTGCCTTCTCTGCTACTACTGCACAGAGCTTGAGTATCTATTCTCTTGCCTTGCACTCTTGCCTAAGACAGCTCTCATTTATTCAGTTCCTCAGGAGCTGCTTGGGGAAAGAGGAAATGTCTTCTTGCATCTCTCACAAGGGAAGATAAAGGAGGGAAGGTGAAGTAAAAAAAGACTTTGGTCATATTCAAGAGTGAGGACTCTGAAACTATCCCATCAAAGAGATAATATAGGAGGGAAGTAAGCCAATTACTGGTATTTTCTGGACCTTTTCCTAGCTTCCTGCTTTCTGCCTTTCAGGGAAGTGCAATGAAAACTGTCCTTCCTCCTTGTCACTCATGAGCTTCTAATGAGCAGCTGAGATTAGAGGATGCATAGGCATCATTCTTTCTCAGGAAAAACAGACACTAGGAAAAGAGAAGGAGTACTTGGGGCTGAAAGATTAAAATAGCACAGATCAGAGGCATTTACATTCCTGGTGGGAATATTATCCAAACAGCTAAATGGCATTTAAACCTTCATCTATTTGACCCTATTCCCATTGGTTAATTAAGGAAAGCTGACAGGATGATATTTATGCAATAGCTACTAGCTCAAAAAACAAGACAGATTATTGTGAAAATAAACAAGAAAGAAAGTGCATTGGCATGACCAATATAATTTTTCACATTCTGCTGTTCGCTTATACCTATTTGGTATTTGTGGCAGCTAGGTCATTTTGTGGAACCCAACTGTATTTGCAGAGCTGCAGTATTTAAAAGCAGGCTTTATTTCTGCACTGGAAATGGTGACAGAATTTAAAATATTTTTATTACTATGACTTTTTATATCAATCTAACTAACATCTACTGCATTTTACATAGTTACACATGATCCTACAGCTTTTACAATGTTGGTAAGTGGTTACCCATCCTCTGTCTGGGAAGTGGTCTGAACAGTTTTATCACCTGACAGTTTAATAAGCCTAAAAATGCTGTAGAATGGTCACTGACTAAATAGATACCACATGAGAATACAGTTTCAAGATCCAGTTAAAAAGAAGCTGAGCACCAATGCCATGAGAATCTCTTTTTTTGCGCCTGAAGATGGCACTACATCCACAGGGAACAAACACATCACACTGCATTTGTAGCACCAGGTTTTTGAGTGGAAGTGCTAAGACACCTGGTGGGTCTTGCCTGTAGGCTGTAAAATTCTTATTTCTTGCGAGTGTAATGGGCTAGAAAAGACAGCAGAATGATATTCTGGTATTCCCTAAAGAATGCACCAATTGAATGTATCAAATGAAGTCATATAATTGTATTATTCTTGTTTTCCTCCCATGACAAATCCTAGGTGAGTGAGCAACTACATTTTTTGGTAGTTTTAGGATCTTCCTGAATTCCTTACTTTTTTTTCCCCTCCCAGTTCTGTTAAATAATTTGCATAATAAAAAAGTGATTATCAGTCACAAATAAGTAAAATCTCCTATATTTGCTATTCATAGTTATTGTCATATGACAAACAGAGAGTTACACAATAATGTTATGCAGAAAATGAAATTCTCCTCCCACTGCCTATTAAAAATATCAAGAAAACAGCCAACAGATATTTTCTGAAAATACTGTGATATTCAGAAAAGTTAAATCTGGCACAGAAAAAAAAAATATAGCAAATCAACAAGAGACTATAACACTACTGATTGGTGAACAGAAGGTACAAATATAAATGTTTTAACAACATATCATCCATAAAAAAGTATTTTTCCATGCAATGTACATAAATTCTACTGTATTATCACTGTTCTGATAATGCAGCCTAGATGAGTGGAAGTCGGATTAACTTGTCTTGAAACTGTGTAATTTTTCTTAATCAGTTTTTCTTGTTTGAAACTGCTCTTCTTCAATGTACTTTTTTTCCCCTGATGGGGTGAAAAAAAATGTGTTGAATTATGTTTTCCTCAGACCTTAGCACAGACCACTGGATATGTATCTATGTATTCCTATGATTAGTTTTGGGGTACTTTCACGGTTTAAAGTATAATTTAGTAGTACTGGACTGTTGTTCATGATGCAATAAAAGAAGTTATCTATGAAATCCTTTTTATTACAGTTTATGCCACAAGTGCTTTTGTTCATCTGAGAACATTTTTACAGGATTAGCCCAATAATGAATGTTACTAAAAGTATGCAAACAAAGTGCTTGAAGCTTCCAGAAATTTGTCTGAAATTCCCCCAGATGTGAGCCAGCAATTGAAAAGCTTCCTAAAATGACAGGAATATCTTCACACAGCAGGGACTGGCTACTAGGAGATGTAAATCTACATTTAGCATTTGGTTCATTCAATTCAGTGTTTGGACAAAGAAACAGCACACTCACTTTGCAAAACAGAAAATCTCCATAGATCCTGTGCACTAAGTCAATGGTCTTTCTAAAACTTCTGTTACCAGAAATATAACCAAGTTAAGCCAACATGGTTTAACAGTAAGTAGTACTATGGCTGTAGAGAAACATGACCAAGACTGCTTTTAGCCTTATAGAAGGCTCCTGCAGTGCAGCAGCTACAGAAAACTGGCTCTTATTTGTCACCTCTTAAAGGCTGCTGAACAATTAGTGGCCTGGAGTTTTCTAACTACTCAAAGGCAGCTTTAACATATAGATATTTCTAATAAACAGTGTTCCCTGAACCTAGCAAGTTCAAAGACCATGTTCTGGGGCTTTTTGGTTTTTTTTGCTTATTCATTTGAATGGGTAAGCAAAAGAACAACTTCTGTAACATCCATCATGGACAGTACTCCTGGTTGTTATGACAATTAGACCTTGGACTCAGTATCGTTTACAACCAATGCACAGAGTGGAAAGCAGAACAGCATTTCTTTTAACGTGTTATCCACTATTACTTACTGTACAGAGAATAGATCTTCCACTTGGAATGGAGAAGATGAAAGGTATATGCCTAGATAATCTAAGAGGCCAAGAATATAATCATTGAAATCATAATAATTTGAAATCAGCATACTGATTTCAAAGAATGCTAGTTATGTTGATCCCTAAATTCTGAATTTTCTACCTAAACGGATTTTTTCCTTTCTCATTATTATCACACAAACCTCACACACAAGGTGGCACCACATACATCTCTGATTTACAATTGAAAATATCTGAAAATGGCATTTGGTTTTCTCAGATGAAAAACACTTTTTGAAATGGTACCTGAAAATGCCAGTGGACAATCCTGAAATTTCACGTCTCTTATCTCCTCTTACTGTCCCTTGGAGAAAGTGCACAATGGTTTTAACAATAGTGATGATGACTAGGTATTTTTATGTAACTTGTCTCTAAGAAAACAGAAAAAGTCCATATTTCTTCCTTTACCACTGTCCAAGTCCAGGTCTGGTCTTTCATTAGAAAACCATGCCATACTCCTGTACTCCAATTTTTTTAACTGATTAATTGCTAATTAAAAGCTAACTTAAAACTAAGAATCATTAAGCAGTACTTCCATTAGGGATTCACAATTTGCCATGCAAGTTGCAGTTGCTGAAATGATGAAAAGTATTTAAGATGCTGGAACTCTCTCTTGTTCCACTGAAAGGTCACAGGATAGCAGAAACTGGTACATTACTGCACTGCTACTCTATTTCAGGGCTAGGAATAACATATAGAAGGTTTTGTATTAATAGATCAGATGGCACTCACATACTTCCACTATGTGCCAACCCATATCAAATTAGAACCATCCATCAAGGCAGGTGCTGAACTGAATTTCAAAATCAGGCAATCTTTTTTTTCCATCTGCAAATTGTATTTGGCACCACAGCAAAGAGAAACTAGTAACAGTTTATCCAAGACAACCTTCTGAGGCTAACATTCACAGCAGTTATCAATACTACAGGTCATGGGACAAAAATTAAATTGAATGATTACACTCAGTTGAACTGTACAGAGTTGAGAGAAATTATAGAACAAGATAATCTTAAAGCATAAAAAAAGGGAACACAGTCTTGGACATCAAGTCAAACAAGAAATCCCCCCACAGCTTAACTGCTGGATGGAAAAACTTTTCAAGCAGAAGACAATAGAACTAAGTCATAACTGATTTCTCCATTTTATGTAATACAGTGGAGCCAGGGATATGTTCCAGTCAACCAGTAACCCATGTGTTCCAGTCTTATTATATTATGTGTAAAAGCAAGCACTATAATGATTTAAATGGTCCTCTTGACAAAATAATTAACAGGGTGCAGGTGAGAACAGGTGTGTAAGTTTGGAAAACTTCCAAATTCCACCAAATAAACTTACATATTCAACTTTCTCCTTCCCTTGGGGGCCAGTTTAAAACACTTTGGAGGTGGGAATTAGACTGCTGAGAGGTGTGACAGGAGGTAGACATATCCTGATGACCATGTTATGGCTAATATAATTTCTATAGGTTTTTGCTGGGTCTATTATAGTTAGGAAACATATTTTCAAAAATGGTCCCTGCACTTGGTATCTAAATAAATTTCTGATCTCCCTCTGGGAAAGAGTTCCATAGTTTCTTTTTATAATATAGGTTTAAATATTTCGTTTTATCAGTTTTACCTGCTTCTTTTCAGTTTACCTGAATATTTACCTGATTTACTTTCACTCCTTTTTGTAATATAAGATAAAAATTCCCATGGATTTAATTTCTTTATCTCAAATTTATATTGTTAACAGTTTATTCCTAATGCATCTTAGATATAAATATATTGTTTGACTAATGATATACTGGAGCAACTGCTAAGAAACAAAAAAAATCACTTCTCCAGGAAAAATGAATTGTATAGATCTGTGGAAAGAAAGCTGTAAAATAATCTTTCACTGTGAACCCCAAAAGACATGAAAAAGTTTGTGTCTGAGTCCAAGTAATTTGTCCTGAAAGTATTTGAAAACCAATTTAAAAAGTCAGACAATATTTTGTGTGCATGGATACTATGAAGTCCTGTGATTTACCTGCACCGCCCAGAGGTAGTCCAGACGCAGTTTCAAGTCCACCTGTCTTGAATGCAGTGCTAAAGCACAAGAAAATAGCAAAATAGCTAGTATTGGTTCATAGCCACGCATGTAAAAGGAGCCGCCCCTTAAAAAGACGAAGAAAATAAATGTGTTATTCCAGGTCTAATACCTAACACTGCACATTTAATATCAGATCCTTAGTTTAGAACACATGGGTACCTCCTAATCACTAGGCTCATCTGGGCAGGGAGATGGGTGAGAGTACATCTGACCACTGCATCACACCAACATGCAACTCTTGAGGATTTTTAGATGCTATGCATTATTGTAATGTGTGCGCATGTTTTTAATGAGAAAATATAAAAACATTGAAAAGCTCAAAAGCTTTATTGAAATTGCGATTGATTGAGGGCTGCTGAAATATGGCAGTTAAGTTTTTAACTGTGTTTTTCTATTCCATAGGATAGCTAGACTGCAGAGTGTTCAGCTGGGGTGCATTAGTATAAAACTACAGAACAATGGGGCAACAGTTGCCAGCTCCCAAAAGCTGCTCCCCTGTTGATGGATGTTACTAGGTCCTACAATTGTTGGGGAAAGGATGACTGATGTGTTTCTTATGCTCTACTCCTAGGCAGCACTGAACACTAGAGGACAATTCAGAAATAAGTAGTCAATGTGTGACTATCTATAGAAAATTACCCGTTGCTTAATTTTGCAAGATACCTACCCCACTGCTTTTCTGTAACCACTGAGTTCCAGAATAACTATGTACAAAATTGTAACAAAAAGCAGGAGAATAATTTTTGGCAAGGAAGATACACGTAGAAATATTGCCAAGGTGAGAGTCCCCACTACACAGGAAAGGAAAGCATAGTGGGCTGTGTCACATGGAAGTTCAGTCATTGTTTTATTTGTTCCACCAGGAGAAATTATAACTATTGAGCTGCTGGAATTGGTATTCCAAACCCAAGGCATGCAGCCAACCTAGAAAAGACAGGAGAGGTGAGAAGGGAAGAATGTTAAATATGAAATAAACAGAAATGTAGTTGCTATGGAGGCTGACTGTAGTTCATTGCTAATTGGAAAAAATATGCCTGTGGAGTTCCCACTAAGCTCAATGCTGTATTAAAATCTCCTTTTCCTGCAATGCTCCACTGAGTTTTAGGGGAGAGACACAATTTGTTAATTAGATGCCAATAAGGGCAACCAATTGAAGCGTGGGCTTAGTTGAATAGTTTCCCTTTCAGTGTTCAAACCTAAGAGATTCTCAAGCCAGGATATTCCTGCAAAATTAAGGAACTTCAGTTAACATTTTATTTGGCCATGCAGGTGAAAAAGGCTCTTTTACAGAGCACAGAGATAAATTATTGTTTTGCTGACTATGTAAATCACATAAACTTCAATTACTTGAATACAAAATAAAATATTTTATTGAGTGAAAAACTAAACATAACATCTTTTCCCATGTCACAGCTACTTCTGCTGTCACATATGTTTCAAATACAAGGACTCATCTTTAATTACCCCTGTCATTTCATTATCCAAGGAGTTCCATTTCCTTCTTATGCTAGGAAATAAAATTTTTTCATATATCTCTTATGGGAAATTTGGGGAAATCTAACCTGCTTTTCCTAAAGACAATGTCATGTACATATCTCAGAGCTGTTACCCAAGGAAGAGAGGAATTTCTAGCAAATAGTGCAAGTCCCTAGAGCTCCAGTTTTAACTGCAGTCCAACCTTCACCCCTTACAAAGGAAAAGGATAGGAGTTATTATAAGTAGGGGAGAGTGGGATTGTAGTGTGAAATTGATTTAACAGGCACCATCACATAAGCCCTGCCCTGTACTTAAACATCTCTTTTGAAGTGCATTATAAGACCTTTTTGTTTCATCCCAACCACTGACAATGAAATTTTATAGCATGTTGTAAAGTAACTGACATCCTGAAGGGTGATTAAACCATGTATTTTAGAAGGGTTGTATTAACTTAAAAAGTTGAGACATAATACATAAACAAATGTGAGTTAAACTCATAATAGGTAACACTATGAAATGAGATTGGGAAAGTGAAATGAAAAATCCCTTTTAATAGTATTTTGTTCAATATCCTTAAAAACGCTTTCATAAAATTATCCAAAAACATACACATGCATGAGGGCTTCATCAGTGATCTGGAATTCACTCAGGAAAATATCATCTGTTATACAACCAGTAGTGGAACGTCAACATCTAGCTCTTCTGACAGATGACAATTCTAGAGGCATTACTTTGCAGGAACTAATAATTTCTACTGATTAAACATTTCTACTTAGGTTATAAGTTATTTTTGTTCAGGAATGAATTATGTTCTAAGTTGTAACTGAATGATCATTCCCTTATTGGAGGTCAGAACTTCTGAATTTTAATTTGTTTTCCACTGTTGTTCAGCACTGCCTTAGGGCTTACGATGTCTATTTCTCATTCTCACTAACTTTAAGTGGCAGCAATGGTGCTTGTTTCATTTGGTCAAAGTAAGGGTCAGATCTGTGGAGGCTGATTCACAAAGGTTTTAGCTGTAATAACTTTCATGTTAATTCCAAAGTCAGATACACAGAATTTGCTGAGAAGCTAGCCTGGAATCACTGCCAAGCTCTATGCATTTTGTGCTTATGTCCACCTTAGGAACCATATATGCATCTGTGTGCTATTAGGGCTGTGTGTTACTCACACAGATGATGTTCAGGAATTCCCAGAAATGTCTCAACATCAGCAATTCTTGGTTCCTCTCAGGACATTTGAATCCACAGAAAAGGAACTGTTGGCCCAGTCAGTTCATGGGGATAAGCCAGTTATTATGTTCTCAGGGCAGGTCCAGGGACAAGTGAATACACAAAATACAAAATACAAAATATGGGGCTCAGCATCTCAGCACTGAAGCTCATGTCTTCTTGGTCTGAACACATTGTCAAATTCCTGCAGAGAAGCATAATTTGAAACATCTGCCTTCTCAGCATTTCCAGTTGTGTTTCATGTGCTATTTTTATGTGGATTCTTTCCTTTGAGTACCCTAACATGTTTAATGCATTACCATTAGCAGCCAAAATGCTAAAGATGAGTGCTAGGAATTGGTCAAGGCAATTGACTGACAAATACTTAGGTGGAAGTTTGAAGACCATTTCAATTGAAGTTGATCGTGTTGAACTCTCTGCTAATCTACAGAAAAGGAAGCTCAATTTTCAGAAGTATTGAGCACATTCACTTCAAATAACAAGCTTTTTAGACATTGGATATGAATGGATCATATCAGAAGCACAATGTAAGCACCTCTTCTTTTTACACAAAACTGTCAATATTTTAAGATCTCTCTATCTTTTCTGATCTGCCTGGACTAAAAATATCCCCATTATTACACAGAGGTATCTTCTATAAGTTGTCACATAGAAATAGTTATCTTGTTTTGACACCATGCCTTGTCTGTCACAAAATATTAGCCATTGAACTAGTAAGCAAGTTGAACATTTAAAAAATGCTTTTCCCATAAAGTACATGACACCAGCAGTCTACATGATGCTAAAGTTTCAAATACAAATTTATATTGAGTTTGAATAGGTATTATCTGTGTAATTTGCTAATGGCTTTGCCATTCCTAATTCAATACATTGTCTCAGGCCAATGAAAATCCCAATTGCAGCAAAGGGGTTTAGTTTTGAAGAAGCATGCTCTGCAAATATGAAGAATAAAACAAATAGGAATTCATCAGATAAGAATATGGTATGTATTTAAGGAATCTCACAAGTATGTTCTTTAAACACAATGTTAATTTAAGTGAAACTTGATTTAAATACTCACCACACAGCCTTGAGCCACAGAGTATATTAAGATCACAATAAAAATACACAAAATGGTACGAATTTGTATTGTCAGGCACCCTGGAAAACACTAAAAAAGAAAAAAAAAAGTATATATAAAATATTTAAAGTATTTTTAAAGTGGGGTTGTTATTTTTTAGTAGTCTATAAAGAGAAGTGAATAAGGGATACAGAAATTTCACCTGTACTGCAAATTATGAAATTGCAGTTATTGTTGTGGAGTAACTGTTAGTGTCTAAGTGTATTTTAATGGTAATTACAGTTTTGGGGATAATAAATGTAAAACTACTATTGCTATATATTATTTCTCACTATGATTAAAACTCTTAGAAATTTTTAGTTGTATGTCTACTCATGATGCAAATAATATTCTAGGATGGCATTTGATTTTGCTCTCATGGGGAAAGTATCCAAAGCAACTTTTGAGTTGCAAATTTTCAGCTCCTTTGCCTTGCAAATTGTGATCCAAGAGAACATACTTTGATAGCATAGAATTTTGGAATGGTATACGTGTCTTCTGCTAAATAGGCAGGTGAAATACCAGGATAGTTTTAATTATTGCGACTCATAAAAATATTGAATTTTTCAGAAACAGCAGTAGACAACAAAAATATCTGGTGAAATGGAGTCTTGAAAACGTTTTGTTTATCTCCACTTTTAGCCTGATTCCATTTGTCACACTATTAAGCGTAAGTTCTTGCTGCTATGAAGCCTGTGGCAGAATGTGAGAGAGGAAGGGTAAGTCTGTCAGGCTGCACACTTTAGGCCTGTTCCAGTCATTCTGATCAACTCTGCTTCCAGGTAAAGCTGCTTTCCTTCCTTTCCCCTTGCACTAAGAATTTTTGGGGCTTCTATTATCTACTAGATGTATCTTTCAGACCACAGGACTTCTTCTAGTGACTTCAAGGGTCAAGGATACAATCCAAGAAACAGTCAGATTTAAAGTGGGGACTATCCTGTGTTCTTTAAAAGGAGGAAGCTCAGATTTATCAAGGTTGAATTTCACTTAAGGTTAAATGGAGTGAGCAAACACCTGACTTTTGGATGAAAGTCAACAGTTTTGAAGAAAAGCTGTTCATTTCATGGGTATCACCAGCCTCAAAAACATAGCTTCCAGCAGGTAGCCTAGCAGTCAGAGAAAGACTACTGTAGCCTTCAGAATACAGCAATTACAGAAAAAAAAAAGTAAGCATGAATCTACAAATATATTCTAGCTTCTATATAGTTTAAGTCCATGTAAACATAGGTGTGGAGCAATCAATATATCAGTAGTAGAATTGTATTATAGATCTGAGTTAATTTTCTACACCAGTGTAAGTACTAGCATCAATAAAATAGATTGGGATACCTGGGGTATATCACCTTAAATAAAACTGAGCATATTGAAGAAAAAATAGCTCAAATTATAGGAATCTGAGATTGAAAAGCTGTGTTTCAAGGGAGATAGAGCAATGTTCAAAATTACAGTATGAAAAAAGACTATTTCTGCATTTGTTCATCACTATCATACAGTTCTGATTGGAAGGGACCTCAGGGTGCTCAAAAGTACTGTCTGCCTTGAACCTCAGAGTCTCAGGGCAATTTTTGCAGAGTTGGTTACTCCTCCTGTGTCATTGCACAGCATTGTTTCTTCTTAGGATCTGGACTTTGCAATATACATTCTATAGTTATAAGATTCCTGTTTGTCCATTCTGTTAACCTATCCAGAACCCTCTCAATAATCATCCTGCCAGCTGTACTCACAAAATTGTATTCATATGAAAACATGACATGAGTATTTGCCATGTCCTCCTCCAGGCTGTTGATAAAAATGCCTGACAGGATAGGATCCAGGATAAACTCCTGTAGTATCGCACTTACACTGGTTTCAAGGTAACCATAAAGTGCTATGCTCTGAATGTGATTATCCCCATAGTATTTTACCCATCAAACTGTCCACTTAACTAGACAGACCAGAATCCTATATACAAGTGAGGTGGAACTTATGTGGTTTTATCCATATAAATAAAATACAAAATAATTTTGCTTGAAGAAAAAATATTTATTCCATTAATTAAGATTGCAACCAAATAAGCTGTCTATTGCTTATTAAAGAGATAATACCCGTGGTTTGAAGATAATGCTGAATGGTTAATAGGGATAAAGCAAAATATGGATTCAAAGATCACATGTCCTGACACATTGCACAGACAATTTTTTTGATCTGTGTAGCACATACAGGTTCTAAATGTTGACATGCTAGGCTATTGGGTTAAAATGGTAAACAGACCTTTAAAAGATAAAGTATGAGACATGTCTGAATTAAAATTCTGACACTATTAAGATTTATACTTCTGGCTTTATGTCATTCTAAATTGTATCGACACTTTTATGATTGCATAGAATTTTGGGCTTCATTTTCTTTATTTGAGAAATTTTTATTAACTAAATAAGTAGTGTCAAATTACCAAAATTTTAGGTAATGAGTACAGTAAAATATTATTAACGTACTTCTATGAGTGAGGTATTTAATGCTAAAGCATGGAGAAGCTAAGTCACTTGCACAGTGTAAAAGAGCAAGTCAGTGCCATAAAACTGATTAAAATAGGGGAATGATTGTTTTACAATTGTATATCCATTATCCACATAATATTAATTTTAATTATTATAAGACTTTTTTTGCCATAAAGTTTTAAATTGTGATATTCTAAGGTTTTATATTTCTTTATTTTTCTAATGCTGGATTTGATCCTGTATAGTATTGAATCTCTGGAGGAACCTGGAATAAATACAAATTTTCTTGACTGACAAAACAGATGGAATACTTCTTATGTTTGCACTAGCCCCAGGTAAATTGTATAAAGAGAAGTAACTTGCTACAAACTTAGTCTGCATTTCTACGATCTATACAGAGAAGAACAGATGATAAACTACTCTGCCCTAATAAAAAAAAGAGATCATCAAAGTTACTCACAAAAAATTTTGTAAGTTCATAAATAAGGTTCTTTTCAGCACCTGATACTTGGCTGATATACTATTTATGTTCCCATGAAAACACATGCTTTTCTTCTGCCAAAGGACACTTTTTAAAACTAAAATTAGTGTGTCCAAATCAGAAAAGCTCATTAAATGAGTAGGCGTTTTTTCCTGATATTTGTCTGAAAAGACTAAATTTATATTAATCCAGTAGAGATTTCTTTCATCAGAAAATTAGCCTGTAGATGTTGTATTCTGGTCTGGCATACCTATTTCTCCCCTAAAACAACCAAATGTCCTTCTGCATCATTACTCTTGTGAAAATATAATGCAGGAGAATTAATCATTACTGAAGGTTTTTAAAAGGCCAAGGATTGTGTGTGTGCAAAACATTGTGCTTCACCATCAAAACAGCTGCTGTTTTGACAGGAAAAATTTTGAAAACAGAGGGGATGTTAGCAGGACTTTACACCCAGACCAGCTGGAATGAAAGGGAGGACTATTGTGCTGTGTAGTCAGAAAGGAGTAAAAGTCAGGTTAAAGCAGTTGATTTAAACACAGTATTTAGTGGTAGGTGCTCAGAGAAGATTTAGTAAAAAACAAAGTGTAGAATTAATGGCACTGAATGCTACACTGCTGTAACGATTACTCATGTAAACAGTCTACTTTCAGATGATTGGTCTTTGGTTTTCAAGTGTCTAATACATTACTTAATAAGGAACTTTAAACACATAAATTTCAGACTCTATGAATCTGTGAAGCATACACTGATGGCTTCATATTCCAAAGAACAAACATATCATGGACACCAAAGGGAAGAATAGTCACAAAATCTTAAATCACTTACTTGTACTTGTGTGACATGTAGGTACATAATACAAGCCACTAGGAAGCATATGCAAAACACCAGGAGAACAAGAACTACGGTACTCCTAGAATCAAAACACAATAGAAGTAATGCAATGCAACTCAGTAACATGTGAGAACAAACTACAGTTAGGGGTCCTTCTAAAACAGTATTTTATAAATGGTGGAGGATGTCCTCCTCAACCTTGCTGTTATACTAACCATCACAGTGCAAATTAAGCAGTGATGTCCACTGCTCTCAAAACTATGAAATTAGTAAATGCTCTTGTAAATGGTCCCCGCTCTGATGACAGAAGGAAGATCAAAGAACCTCAAAAATTCAAATGTATGGTAGTCAAGAGAGACACTTTCTAATTGTAGGCTAGTGCAGAATATTCACCATGATGTCTTCCAAGGAGAGTGTGTAACTCAATTACTTGGCCTTGGCAGTGATGTTAACAGTTACCAGATACTTTTTCTGTCTCATTCCTCTTTCTCAAAGATTCAGAAATCAATGGTCATCCAATTTGGACACTTAGCAAGTCAAATAAAATCAGAGAAACCTGTCTTTTAATGAAACAGAACAACTCCCTCATTTTGAGTCTTCCTAAATGGTCAGACAAATCTTATGTTTCAAAAAGATGATTTAATAATTCTTAAATTCTTAATCTTCCCTCTTCTGATCTATCAAAATAGGCTTGTTCTTAATGAGAAGAGTGGTGCAAACCAAGAACTTTCTCCAGAAAACTTCTTTTGGAAAAGTACCTTATGGATGTAAGCAAGCTGACAGAAATTAGTCCACCAGTGTGGGTGCATTTGATTTCTGCTCAGGGACAGCCTGGCCGCATGCCAGGGCTGTATGACAGCAGCATAGCATGATCTTCACACCTTCTTTTCTAACTTGTGAGGACAAACCAGTCAGTCCACAAGCCATGTGAACAATGGATTCAGGCAGTTATGTATCTGTGCCCTTAACGATTACAGGAAAAAGATTGTTTTCTAGCAGCAGAAGTGTGAAATTCTCCTGTAGAGTTTCTAACTATTTGACTTTGATTTCAAATTAATGTAACAGTCTGTACTGATACAGGAACTGGAAGAATTGTGTGGTGTACTATGTACTTCCCCAGAATGGGAAGGTGACTCTGGGTACTTTTAGTGTGGACTCTGAATACAAGTACTAATCAAGGCAGGATCTCATGCCTTTAGAGGTTTCCCTTGCATCCAGGATGCTAGAAAAGAACGCAGGGGACATGTCTGCAACAACATCTTGTAACGTAGCAATAGCTGACAACTGACAGTAGTGCTGAGTGGCACCCTGACAGACATTCAGGTTGGCATCTAAAAAGGACTACATTGCTTTTTTGAAAAGTAAACACAGAATTGGACATTAGAAGGGTTCCTAGTCAGGGCTTTTAGTGGCTACACTGCATATGTGCCTCCATAATTGGACAGCTTAGGTTGACAGGAACGTAGCCTTACTTTGACCACCCCCATCTGGGAATAGAAAATGTGTCTTTAGTTGAGAAGCTGTTTTGCTCAAAAGATGATAAGAATTGTGAGAATAGCAAGTCTATTGACTTTCCTACAACATTTTCTTGTGTAGATGGCCAACCTCCTCCTTGAAATATATATATATATATAACTTCTCCCATTAGGGTAGCATATTACAAGCCTTGTATTGGCTTTTGCATTCTCTTGCCACACGTATAACTACTTTGGCAATCTAAATAGCAGCTTAAAGCTCCAAACTTGGGAAAGTGGAGAATTTTTTTTCCTATACTTCCAAAGTTTTAATTTAGCTCATGTTTGCATCTGTGTCACAGCAAGGGAAGAGCCCAAGAAGAATTTGGCTATATGAAGTCACCACTCAGGCACTGGAAGAAAGAACTTAGGAGCATTCAGTGGGTGGCTTTTTTAACTAACCCAGTCCATCTTCATTACGTTTTGTGGTGATATTCTTCTGGAGCTTGTGTGTCAGATCACTACTTAAACTGAAGCTCTGCCCATCTGTTTTAAAGTGACAGTAGTTTTTTGAAAGGCTATTATATGATTCTTAGAAATTCAGTCTAGTTTCAACTACACTAATACACTTTGTTTCTATTTGTTCAAAACTGCTATGTACTGCAGCTGTGGCTTATTGAAGAAGAAGGTGAAAGACTTCTTAATCATGCTCCAATTAGTCAGCAGAGTCATTAGTCTGGAAATGGTGTAAATGACGACTAAGTTACTTTGAATTCTTTAGATGAAAAGTACTATATTACAAATTAGCGTTTCTATTTTATTAACATGAATAAACTTTTTCAATCTTTCAACTAGAAATAATAGAATATAGAAGTATTATTCTAACTGGAGATTTCTGAATAGAAAGGACCATAATTTAAATGGAATTTTCAAAAGCATTATCCTGTAGCTAGTTCTATTCCCCCTGAAGTAGTTATGAAAGTGAGTAAATTTCATTCTTAATGCTTTGATATTCTAATCTGAAAAAAGTTAATTATTCATAATTTTTATACCTTATACACAATTCTATCTACCTCTAGATTTGAAAGGGGTCTAATTATTTTTTATTTAGTAAGCACTCACATAGAACTGACAAAATCTGAGGTAATCACTAACTAATCACTCAACAATAGGCATAGGACACCTCCTAAACACACCACTTGGTTATGTTTACTTAAGTGCAGTCAAGGTTGGACTACAAGTTGTATGTGCAAAGCCAAAATACACACTAGGCAGTTTATGTAGGGATAGTGTTGATATCAAAAACTTCAATGAATGCTATAAATGCAGGCCTCAATGCAGCTGGATGGGTACTTTCAGTTCCCATTAAACTCTGCAGGGTTTTATCTCTGTTGCTATCAATACCAGTACTTAATCCAAAGTAGCACAAACACATTTAGAAAAGCTGCTGTAACACCTTTGTTTGTAATGCAGAAATACTTTAAATAAGTTAAAAATAACCACTAAATTTTAAATAAACACTGAAATATATCTTTTTCCTCTGAATGCATGCTACTACAAAATAAAAAAAAATAGTGAAAAGTATCTTCTGTGGACAAATTAAAGAGATAACAATTAGACCGAGAGGCATACTAACAGAGACTCTCCCATGTGAAGTCCCCATTCCTGTTCCAAAGACTTTAATTTTTGACCTGTGCAGGATGTCTGAGGATGTTCCACTTCGAGTTATGATGGCAAAAGACAGAAACTTACTGTGGTATTATTAGAAGGTAGACAAGGCCAAATAAGGCAGCTAGAATTAGTGAGAGAACTACAGCACTGGTGAAGTACTCATCCTGAAGCTGGTGGTACTGTTAAAGAAAGGAAGAAGTGAAGACAGTAAATATTTCATGTATACCAAGACACCTACACTTGTCCATTCTCAGTAAGAAAGAACTGTATCCTAAAATAAAACAAGCCCCTGCTTAGTTAAAAACATGATGGCTTAATTTGCACTGAAAAAACAGATGATGGAAGTCTACGTAAGATTTTCCTTGACAGACTTCTCTTTCACCTTGTAACTAGTCAAAATGGGTTTAGGCTCAGATATAAGTTTATCTTTTTGAGAAAAAAAATCAGCCACTTTGAACTAGGAGGGGGTGGCCCTCCTTCTGTTTACTCATCATGATAAAAGGCCATAGACTCCTTGCTGCTGCTTTCAAGTTCTTTCACCTCAGCTGCTCAGGACAGGACTCTAATGAGTGGACTTGGAGGCAGCTGCTAATGAGATACATGTGCTCAGTTTGGAGCAGCTACTGTTCCTGATTCCACTAAGCTACAGTATTAATGAGAGAAAGTTTCCAGGGGTTGAAACACAAAAGTGTTGTCTCAGAAAGACCCAAAGTTCAATGTCATTTACAGCAGACTTTTTATTTTGAAACAAAAAAGTTACAGCCTAATAATAAATTACTTTGGAAACTTGAACACAAAATTTATACTTTAAGCCTTAAAAAATTTGGATCCAGTATGGCACACAGCCTTCTAACTTGAAGCAGTACTGACCTGAAATCTTAGACTATATAGTGACTTACAGTGGAAAAATAAATATTACTGCCAAATTAATGCAAAACCATACTACTTTTGTTTTTTCAAACACATAAAGTAAAGGCTGTAGATACAAATAATTTGTATTCACAAAAAATACTCCTACAAGGTAGGAACAATTGTTTCCTGATATGCATGTTTGTATGGTCTGAGTAAATCCCCTGCTTTCAGCACTGCCACACTGGTATAATATTGCAACCTTGTCCAGAGATTTAATGTTTGGGGTTTTTTTGTTTGTTTGTTTGTTTGTTTGGTTGGTTGGTTTTTTTTTGTTTTTTTTTTTATATTTTCTAGAATTTCTGGATCAATACTTACCAGGCTACCTATACTTCTTGTCAGTAAGACTTCTCCAAAGCAGATGAGTGAGTAGGCAGACACATTGCAATGAGACAGCATTAAACAAGTGACTCAGACAGTTTGGAGAACAAAAAGAAAGACCAAAACACAGGATATATAACACGGGGTAGGATACTGACAAGTAGGACAATATCTATCATGGCAATGGTGCCCTGAATGGGGAATAATGAGCATTGACTCCATGATTGCACAAAGCTGATCAATTGCTTTATTAAGCTATACTTTATTATACTATACTCTTAGAAACTCGTAACCCTTACAGACTGTCCAGTACAGCTTACCCTAATTAGTCAATCAATCCAAACATCATACAGTCTCCAATTAAGAAATCACCCTTTGGTAAACAATCTCCATAACACATTCCACATGTGCACAACAGGTGTAGCAAATGGAGATAAGAACTGTTTCTCATTCTCTTCTCTGAGCTTTCTCACAGCTTTTCACAACTTCCCAGGAAAATCCTGGGAGAGAACTATGTCCCTCTCTGTACAGAGGATATGTGATTACCACAAATACCAATCTTTCTTTTAATCCCCTTCAAGTGTTTCCATAGAAGGTAGAAATAATGTCACCCTCTAAACTGAGAAACAGTCCAGTGGAGTATTAAAAGATAGTGAGTAGAATTTAAACATTGCATGAAACCCGAACAAAAACCACAGTGCTAATTGGCATATGGTCAGTGAAATCAGTAAAAATAATTTTAAACTCCCTTACTTTATTTTCACGTTCAATTTGCTTATACTTCAAGGTAATGAAATTCAAGTCAGCCATCTCAGACTCAGTTTGCCGGGCCTCTATCAAGCGACTGATATATCTGTTCACTCGAGTTCCTGGAGTGCTGTATACAATATTGTTAGAAAAAGAGGAGCGATTCCTGAGTTTTTCAGAGGCTGTCCTTAATGCTCTCCTCTGTAATATGGATAAAGAAAGAAGCACAGATTTTATTAGCACTGAGATTTTGCATTGCTGTTCATATTACCTCAAGCTCACAGAGAGCATGGGGAATTCATAAAGCAAGCAACTACAAATAGAAAATAATAGAGTTCTTATCTCTGTGTGAATGTCACCTTTTTAAAATTCCTTACCTGAAATCCTGATATCATTCAAATCAAAGAGAAAACTCCCACTTCATTCCAAGATTTTAATCCGGAAATTCTTTTCACATATGGCCCTGATACTCCTCTGCCACTGAGGGAATAATCAGTTTGTACCCAGTAGGGTTATTTTACCTTGCTAAATGGTTTTATATTGGTTTGTTTTCTTGACAGAGGACATGGAGCTCTGGACATCTTGAAGACAAGATAACCAGGCTCTTCATAACACAAGAAAAGTCCTACTGTCTAGGTAACAATACATGTTTCAAAAAGATAGTTTTACCTTAAAGTTTTGGACAATGACCACCTGTGACTACAGAGGGTCTGAAATCTCAAGTGTTATCTTTAACTTGCCCAACTGGCTCTCTTGTTAAGATCTCTTGAGTATTCCTCAAGTGACTTGCAGATCCAGATGGAGCCATCCAACAAATTATCAAAACTAAACTAACTGCCTAACTGACTCCTCCAAGGCTGAGATAGCACAACTATAAGATAATTATTCATAGTCCTTTCCAGTGGAAAAGATTTTTCACAGAGTATATCTGAAGGGATTTTAAACAAGCTGTCTCACTTTTCACAGAGAGCACTCAGGAGACAGTGAGCAGTATCTCAGCAATACTGGTGGCAACCTCCAGTTGAGGGCACTTTAATCTAAACCATTATGGCTAGATCTGTTCTGTGACTGGACAGGGGTCAAGACAACTTCCCAGAACAGTTTTGACAACAAAGCTCAGGCAAGTTCTACTATTTCTGTAAAGTTAAAGGAATATTTTTTTTATCTAGCATCTGGAGAGTTCAAGACAGTTCAAAACATTATGAAATAAGAAGTCTACACAGGATATAATAAGTAGAGTATGTCAGAAGGATGTTAAAGAAGAAAACAAAATTTCTCTCTTCAGAATACTCAGTCCTAAATACCCACTCTAGAGGCTATACAACAACATATCCTTTTATTCCAGATGGTTAAAATGATGGTGATCACTATCTAAGTAATCTTGCAGGCATAGCAGTTTCCTTTTTAATTTCACAAGAAATTCTTAGGAGTACCTCATCAGTGAACAAATTGTGAACTCTTGCAGTTCATTACCTTACATAGCTGCTTATTATTATTATTATTATTATATTATATCTAAATCCTTATAAATAGTGGGAAGGGTTATCTGCTGACTGATACCTTAGTTTTCTGTTTGTTAAGAAAAATGGACCCCAGCAAAGATAAAGTAACTTTTCAAGTCTTGCTTTGCTGGCTTTATATGTAGAGAGGAAGCTACACCAGCAGTAAACAATTAAAAGGTTACATTTTTCTTCAAGCTATCAGATCCCATTACCTGGTATATTGTCTTTTGGTGTAAGAGATAATTGTTTCAACATGAAAACTAATCTTAGGCACATACATTGATTAGAGAGCTTAAATTACCAGCCAAACAACTATTTTCAGTGTTTCTAAACTGACAGAAATTTGTTTTCTTCAAGAAACATTTCTATCAGAAATTTGTAAGGAAATTGAGTGCTTTTAGGAAAATAAGAGAAACAGGAATTTCTGTGTCAGAAATATACAATTTTGCTCTCAATAAATTAAAATTAGTTAACATATGTATTACATTAGTTGCAGCAGAAATACATCTTCAAGAATTTTTTACAATTCAAATTTAAGCCTATAGTATAACAACAGGGGGGAGGAAAACAGTATTTAAATAAATGTTTCTTTGCATCAAAACCTGAAATGAGGGTAGATGACTATGGGTATTACTCTGATATATGGAATAAATTATATTAAATTATCTGCCATTTTGTAACAGAGTTAAAGTTTCTATTCTTAATCAAAAAAGCTGTTTCTTACATATAATTATTTCCTCTCGGTCTCTTATTTTTATCTCTATTATTATTTTGCCACAGTAGATTTACATCATGTCTTACATATGATCAAGATCCAGTATTTATGTTTCTCAGAAATGCACTGGATTCAAAGCCTTTAAAAACCCCACGTGGTTTACTTTATTTACATGATTTGAGTACTGAAAACTCTAAAGAAACCCTACATCGTAGCACAGTGTATTTATATTCATATAATATAATACAAATCCATGATGTATTACATAAAAGTTACAAAAGCCCAGAACAGCAGTTTCTGTTACTGATAGCATTGTAGAACTTCACTGACAATGTTCTGGCATGAAAGAAAGTTCAACAGATCACTAACAAATCCACATGGATATTTTCTGTGTATATTACCATATTTATACATACATGTACACAAAACACAATGCAAAGTATTGCATATCCTTCAAAGAATGTGTGGGTTGTTTTTTAAAATACTCAAAGATAACACTAAATTCCAATTGGAAGGCCTTGTACACGGCCAATTTAAAAATCAAATCTGGAGTTTCTGAAAGTCTTCACGGAAACTGTTTTTAAAAGGAGCTAATTGAGTTTTTTCCCCTTTTTCTGCAGAGGAAACACAAGCATGTATAAAACTCAAAATATGAAAGTTTGAATGCTTTCTGAAAGTAAGATTTAGACTGAATCTTCAATAAATGAAAAAAGAAAAAGAACGTGAAGCAATCAGTCAAATTGAATTACTGATTCCAGTGCTCGAATGCTGCCACTTAGTGGTGGAGAGACCTGTGTAATGTTGCCACCTGCTGTCAAAGAAAATGGAATGAGCAACTCTCATGGTTTTTATCCATAAATTTACAGGTAGATTCATATACAGAAAAGAAGCAAACCAGGCTACTAGTATGTGAAGAGTTTTGATTTTTGGAATTACCAGACATCCAAGAAAGCGGAATTTATATTTGTATTAGGGACTTTTATGTTTAGGATTTGTATTATGGACAAAAAAGGGTTTTGGCTAATCAGTTGCCTTTCATATTTCAGAGAACCATCTAGAGAAAAAAAAAATTATCCTGTTGGTTTGCATTTGTCACCATCAACTTGAGACTGGGATGGACAAAAGATGCAAAAGAATATATGTTTGAAAGAATGGAAACAGCCTCAGAAATTCCAGTTCCTGCGAAAAAAGCCCTTGATAGAAGCCACAAGGACACCTATGTTGGCTTTTCCAAGAGCAGCTCCAAATTTGAGGGCTTTTATAATTAAAGTTGTTTTTTATTTACTGTGGGAATTAGATTTTTCTAGTTCCAGCAGGAACACCACAAGCGTCTTTATCAGTTCACAACATCATCCCCTATGTTCTCAAAGATGGTCTGCTTGATGCAGTCCTGGAATTGATGCCCAAAGACTGCACTTGGCCCACATGGACTACCTTATCATCATCCTCACACGTCATGACGTTGGAGAAAGGGATCTCCGCTTTGAACATCTTGCGACAGTGCATGAGCTGAACAAGCAGATAGCAGACCGTCTTGAACTTCATTCTCTTGGCAGGCTTAATGTCTGAGAGAATCAGTCCAGGAAATATCTGTTGGTCAGAAAAATAATATTTATAACCAAGATATTGCATTCCCATGCAGACATACACACTTGCAGACATTTGCATCCCCGCCATGGTCAGAAGAAAATAATACTCTAGTCAAGAAGCAATGCTTTTTGATAAACATCTCACATGTGCAAAATTACTTCATCTTTTCTTCATCATGAGATGTAAAGAATCTATCAAACAGACTTTATGTAAACTCATTCTTAACATTTTGGGAACTGTTCTTTTCTTAGAAATGTGAACTATAAAAAAGTGCATTAATGACAGACTCATAAAAGAGTCAATATTTGTATTTCTTTAATATTAAAATAAATTTTTGAAAATGCAGGGAAAATAAGGAGGCAATTAGCATTCTTATTAAATGACGTTAAAAAATATAATTTCAGTCTTCTTTGTTCCTTATTTTGTTACTTCAGCCATAGGAAGTTCATTAAAATCTGAAGAGAATAACTTTTGCTTTAAATATATATATACATATATATGCACCTTAAAAGAAGTGTTTGAGGCATTGAGGTTATAACTCACATCTTATTTCTACAAAGCAAGAAGTGTTATACCACACAGAAATACTCTCAGAGGTTTAAGTATAATCTATTCCTTTTACCACAGAGCTCTTTGTTCAGCAAGGACATACATTTCCTTGGTTAATTCTTAAGCATGTATTTAATGACTGCTGACTTTATTAAAGCCCTAGCACATACTCAGATGCTTTCTCAGATGAGGATATATTCTATCCTCAATATTTATACCAAACTTATTCATCCTTCTGGCATGTGGAAAGTGTTAATGAGAAACATGGCAGGACCCCATGCCTCCTCAGTATGGGAATTCAAGCTTGTAAAATTAATTTCTTCTGGATCAACAAAATAAAGAAGCACAGAGGAAATGGTCCTTAGTTTTCCTAGGTACAAAAGACAGAAAAAATCACTTCCAAAAACTTTACTCAAATGCTATTAAAGTCCACAAATGACAATGAGAATTTGCTGTGCATTATTTACAATACTATGATTTACTAGAGAAGTTTCTTCAATGATCAAAGAATGAAGAAAAAACATGAAAGCATTTTTTTAATGCGTGTTTTCTTGAACAACTAAATTTAGATGGGCAGGGCAAATGACACTGATTATATTCTGAATGGCATCTCGAATATTGGCTTGTTGTTATGTTTAACACATACAGCCATGCCCTTTCTGGAAAATCGAGGTCATACATTATTGAACTTTCAATACCTTGTTTAGTCAGTTACACACTGGCTATGAAACACAATAATGACCACAATGTGGCACTTGTTATTTTTCTCCTAGCAGCCATGTTCTCAACATGCGACGGGCTTCAAATGTGCAAAGGTGCCTAGGTGCTTTATTGTACACTAGAAGACTGGCTGAAGCCAGGTAGCATTACTGCACTGTGTTACACTGCACAGTCAGAAGTTGAAATCTGAAAGGACATTTGTGTATCTAGTGCAGAGTCACTTGTGTAAGGGTAGTTTATCAGTAGCCTGCGTGAAGAGATTCCCAATATGAACCCTTTCTTTCAAGGGCTTTCTGTCAGAAGACTTGCCACTGAATTGCGTAGAAGATACTGTACAAGGATATTCACATACTAATCATCCTTTAGGTATTCCTAAGGACACCAAGTAGATAGTTGTTAGGCTTGAGTATGACAGATATGATCAATTTTTGAGCTACAATTCCCAACAGCTAAAACATACTTTTTGGAGAAGTATTCCACTTGCAAATCTTCCTAATATAGCCATAATTCCCCTAGGAGTTCTACATATTTTACAAAGTCTCTCTATCAACACTTTAATACAACAAAAATGAGCAACTTTCTTGAAACTCCCCCCAGTTTTGCATTTAATTTTATTTTCAGAAATTTACATGTAGACGATATCTCAAGAGATCATTAGCTCATTGCTCAAACCTTTCACAGTGGACATGGCATTAAGTCAACAATTTTGATGATTTTAAATAAATTATAATTTTAAATAAATTCAGAGACCCATAAAAACTTCCTGACAGCCTTCATTGTGGAAATGCCACAGTGCAGATGCAAGAGTGGCAAAGAATAGGTAGAGCACCTTAGTAGCAAAAGATCCAAGAAGGCATGATTGTGAAAGGTGATCAAATGTGCATGACTATATCCTCCTACAAGGATTTGAGGTCCTATGAATAGAGAAGAATTTAGACTTTCCTCCATGCAACTTTCTTATAATAGATGTGTTTCTGAGAACAACATCCAACGTGAAAACTTGGAATGGACTCTGAACTGTGGCCCCTGCCACCAACATAACTTTTCTCCAACCACATGTTTTATTCAGTTTCTTGACTTTATCTTCAAATCAGTATGTAGAACAGTTTTAGCTCGTACCATCAACTGGTTTCTTTTAGCTTAGAAATCTTACAAGCAGATAATACATCAACAGTATGCACTCTTTGTGTGTTGGAAATATAGTGAATTTTTCCAGCTTTTTCAGAGTTAAATAGAAATTTCAGCTCAGGTCACTGAAAAAAAAGGAGTAGTGTGAGATCCCCCATGAAAGAAAAACAAGGACAAACTGGAGTGAGTTTAGCAAACGTTCACCAAAACAATTAGGGTTTTCAAATGTATGACATACAAGAAGAACCTGAGGGAATTTAGCTCATTTATCTGGAAGAAGAGAAGGCTAAGGAAGGATCTACTTGCTGTCTTTAACCACTTAAGTAGTAACTGCAGAGAAGACAGAACCAGAATAATCCTGAATACTACTCAGAAAAAAGAACAAGATGCAATGGATAGAGTCTGTAGCAAGGGAAATGCTGATTTGATACAAAGAAGTTTACCTGTGAGGAGGATAGTGCCTCAAGAGGCTGCCAGTCAGGGAAATACACGGCACTTACTCAAAGGTGGATCTGACTGCAAAGCCAGCCCTGCTTTGAGCAAGGAGGCTGACCATTTGACCTCCAAAGGCCCCATCCAAATTCAGCTGGTGTGCAATGTTATGAATATTTGTGAACAGACGTACTGTGTAGCTACTGTACTTCATGGCTGGCCAAGAACACGGCCACTCAAAGGACACTGCATACACACAAGCTGGACACACTGACAGTTCTCAGCAGATTCATATAATTTTATTTATAATTTTGGTTGATTTGTTGACGTGTTTTTTAGTTGATTTGTTTTGGGGTTTTTTTAATCTAGTGGTTTCAGGACATGTAGATTCTGCACTGGGACTGAGGATTTTTCATCCCACTACTATATATACACAATATCTAAAATTAAAAGGAATTCTCTCTCATCTTCGTCCCATATCCCTTTTTTATTCCTCCTTCTACAGCAGAACAACACTTTTGACACAGTCAACTCAGTGAAATATTTAAGTAATCTCAACTTCTGCTCTAAGTCTATGATAAAATCAGGAAATGCAAAACAGTCTGTTAAAACAGACTTAAAAAAACCCCTCCAAATTAATAAACCCAACCCCAGTGTCTTTCCCTCTGCTTTTCTTCTGATCTTGCTCCAGGCCAGCATTACAGGAAAGCTGGACTGCAGCATTCCCATTCCAGCTCATTTTGTCAATGCATTTTACTTTCTCATGTGTTTTTGATCCTTGGGATCATCTCTAATTCTGTTCACTGTTCATTTAGCTCATAATTTTAGGAAAGGTTGGTTGTTTGCTGCAACACAGCTGACAAATAAGGTTAAGAGCTGGACTTTTCTAGCAGAGCACTCTGAAAGCAGCCAGGACTATATACAGCTTTGTGAATGCAGAAAACAAACAAGCACTGATTCAAATCCTGGTGAAAAAACCCCAGTTTGAATGTCATGTAATAGTCTGATAAGTACTTAACTGGTGCTCATCTGAGATTCTCAGAAATGTCAGCAGACTGTTATTTCCCTGACTATATTCAACCTCAGTGCATAAATTGGCAAGGAAAAGAAGATATTTATATAATTCAAAACACATTTACAGAAACCATAAATGCTGTAGCACTGTGTCTGTATGTGTTTTCTATCTTCAGGCAGGCAGGACCATGTCTCTTGGTGGTAATATTTGTTCCACGACTATCTTCAAGACATTTTGTCCTAAGATAGGTGAGCGCAATTTTTTTTCTTTTTTTTCAATCTTACAATAGTTTAAATCGTCAGATATTTTTTTTACTGCCCTTATGATACATTTTACTTATCACACCTCTACTATCCAATAAGAAAGTGTATTAGGTATTTTACGAGAAAATATAGCTTCTGTAAGATTAAATTTTAAAATTCAGAATAGTGTAACCACTTCCTTGACGCAGATGTAGAAAAAGTTTTTAGCAGTTGTAAAGGCAAAACCAATGTCTAGGAGATCAACAACAGAGAAATATCTTCTACCAGTGCCCTACATCTTTCCTTGTACAGATTCCACATTTATGGAGGAAGAAAAAGAGAGAATGATACTGGAGCACATAACTCATTCTATCACTGAGAGCCCAAACTGAAGGCTTTCACACTGATGATGATGCACTAGCAGCTTCATAGCTACAGCAGGAGCAATCCTGAGGATGTAGAGCAATACACTTTGCAATACAGACATTGTTCTTCTGTTTGTGTTTGCTGGGTAGTAACACAAGCAATTTATTTCCAGTGTTTGGGTTTGTTAATTCCAACAACTTGAGCAATGCAAAGTCTCAGGCACAGAACAGCCCCTCTCCAGATACAAGCTAGAGCTTCCATTAAATGGCTATGTGCGTGTTAAATTGGCTCTGCTAAGGTATATCTAGGGTGTTAAAATCTGAAACACTCAAATTATGCATTCAGATCTCTAGTTAAATTCCTTGGAAGAAGCTGTGACCCATTGAGCAGAAAGACCACCCCTGGACTCTCACAGTCATGGTGGCAGTGGCAGTGACAGGTAGCTGTCAGTTTGAAAGAAGAGATCTTTAGTTTGTGCCCAGATATGGACTCAGATGTGTGACATGCAGCATTTCAAATTAGAAGAATTTTTTCAAATACATTTTTGCTTGCAATGTGCTAATAAAGGAAAGAGTTTTTATGAGTAGTGGGTAAAGTTTTTATATCCCCTGCATTAAATGGGAAGATCTCTTTTTCTGTCACTACTTAGAGTTTAAGAGTCAGAGCTCTAGCACTCCATAAGGGCTGGTAAGCATACAGTCACTTAAGTAAAAATATCATCAGAATCTATTTGTCCAGAAAATGCAAAACTTACAAGAACTAGAAAAAATTCCTTGAAACAAAGTAAACAGAATATTTTTAGAAGAGTCAGATGCCAAAAAAAAAATCTTAGGGATCTGTTAGGCATACAGGTGGATTTACTGGGACATAAGTGCTCTGTGGAAAAAAACAAATTTTACAAGATTGGAAAAAGAACACAATATGAGAACAGTGTAGTATGTTCCCTCAAACTTAACCAGAATGATTCAATCAAATTAATTTTGCAGAGAAAGAAATTTCCCACAAATACATATGGAACGTCATTTTTAATGGAAGTAATACATTAAAAAGATTAGGTGCAGCAATTTTAGACCTATCATATCACTCAATTACTTCCTTCTGTAGCCTTCTTTTTTTTCTTTTAATCAGGTCAGATAAAATCCAATACATTTCTACTAAAAACTCCTAGTAATACATGGATTATAGGCATAAAATTCTTTCACTGTTAAAAGCTCAATTAGAGTATTATTAAGACAGGATAGAAAGCATCCCAAAATCAGTTCTCCCTGTGAAACATTCCAGTTGCTAACAGTAAATTAACAATAAAGTCAAAAGACAAGCGCAGGCAGTTACTATGCATTTCATCTATACAAAGCAAAAATATCATCATAAATCTATGTTGTTTTCTGTCTGCTATATTGCATAATATTCATTCCATGCTGGGGGGAAAAGAATTGAATCAGCCACAGGAAAGACATAAGCAGAAAAAACCTGTTGGCTGGTGATGGAAAAATATAGAGCCTAGTAATTTATTATAATATAGAAGGCAAATAATCTGCTTCATGCAACAAAGCTACATCGATTATCAGTAAAGAAGGCTGTACTCCAAGAAAAAAATACTGTCTTTTCAAGAAGACTGATGAAATATTTGTTTGTTTTCCTGTTACTCTGTGGTGTAAGGACTGCAATGCAGGATGCTTACAATCTCATGAGTTTATGCTAGATGAAACAACAAAATATTAAAGTGATATGACAGCCTTTGCTACTATTCTTGCAGCTGTAGCATGCAAGTTAGAACAAATACAGAAGGGGTGATTGGGCATTGGAATGGGCTGCCCAGAGAAGTAGTGGAGTCACAAGCTGTCAAGGTGTTTAAGACTGGATGTGGCATTCAGTGCTATGGTCTAGTAGAGATGATGGTGCTTGGTCACAGCTTGGACTTCATGATCTCAAAGGTCTTTTCCAGCCTAGTTGATTCTGTGTGATTCTGTGTGAATCTCAATTTTCTGAATTTCTCCCTATTTTGTCATGAGTCAGAGAAATTGTGATCAACCTTTTGAGCTTTAAATCCATCTGCAGTTGACAATAAATTATGTCAGAGGTGTGTATTGTAGATAATTCCTCCAGAGAATTATGACATTTCAAGAGTTTTTACATTTTAAATAGAATTTTCCAAAGGATGTTGCTAAGCTGCATTTACTTATTGAGTCATCAATCTTTCAGCTAATTTTCCCTGAAATTCAAAAGACTGAAAATAGTAATTTCCTCTTTCTGAAACATTGTTTTGATTACTACTGTTTTGGGTTTGTTTTTTTTTTTTTTTTTGCTATGAGTAGTTTTTGGGCAAAAATAAAACTGTGGTTTTAGCCATCTGAATTGGAATGTTTATGGCATGATTCAACACAGCAAACCAGACAGGACACAGAGCACCATGCCTCTAACCAGCATCCACTTCCCTCTGGCTGGATAACTAAATAAGGATTCAGAAAAAAAAAAGTGGTTTTCACCTGGATTTTCAGAGTGGGCATAGTATTGCTCAGAGACTTCAGATAAGAAAGCAGGGCTATCCAAGCCACAGAAAGAATTTACTGAGACTGCTTGGCCTGGCTTTCTATGTACATAGTAAGGTAGAAAAAAGTGTCAATCTCTTCAGAGAAAAATCTAGTTTCCAAAGGGCAAACAGATATAGAACTCACTTTCATGGATTTTTCATGACTGTCCATCTTTCCGTGCTATTCAAATAGTAGGTGCAGATAGCATGTGATTTACACTGCCACAAACAGAAGACGACTAATATATTTGAGTACCCCACTGGTGAATAACTCACTAGTGGATTAAAAGAAATTTTGCAGATGGTGATTTGCAATCTATTGGAAGGCAATTATTGATTATGTTTGAGGTAGACTGTAAAATCCAAGAGACCCCTATGAAGACACAGGAATAATTTGTAAATTGTATCAAGAGTACTTCCCTATGATTTTTGCACTCAATGACCTCCATTCCTGGACATAGCTTTATTGCTGTTCATGGTACACTATGGGGAGGCAGCTGGGCAGAGGAGCAGAGAGTACTATGGAGATGGTGGATGGTGTGGACATCTTGGCCTTTGTAGGCCAGAAACCATGGGGACATCAAATAGAAATGTAAAGGAAGAAGCTAAAAGAAATGTGGTACTTTGTTTTAAGGTAGTCATGTAAGACTGCACCTGTAAGATTGTGGTTAAGCAATATTGCTAAGTAACATTAGTATTGTGATTATTGCTTGGCAGTGGAAAATTTTGTTCAAAGCTACGAGACTATATAAACCAAGCTTTAGATAGAATAAATGACTTCACAACTTCACAACTTTACAATAAACGACTTCTTGCTTGCACCTAAGTGGAGTCCTGTCTCTCAATTGCTGGCAGTACACAGCAGTATTTATCTCAGCCTTGTGTCTGGAGCCAGCAAAGTTACACCATGAAGCAGGTTCCCTTAAGGCTGGCAATGGGTAACAGTGATGGCAGGCCAACTTCTGTAAAGGCAAAAATGAACACATTCTGAGAAATCTTTCCCTTCATGAAAATTTGATCACTTCTCCTCACTGCTTGGCTATCTGTAGAAGTACCTTTAGGAATTTTACTTAATTGGCTGTGCTGGGCTGTTTTCTCAGCTTTTGAAATAATGAGTCCTTTCAAAACCAGAGAGGTGCCACCACAGAGTGAATTGCTGCAATAAATACAAAGAAGTGAGGCCAAGTTAAAAACCACTCAGATATCACTGAGGCTGGACCCAGCCTTAGAGGTGTTTTACTGCAGGAGAATCAGACTTTCTAGACCAATCAAAGAAAGGAAGCAGACAGTCCAGCTAAGCCCCCTACCTCTGCTGTGCTTCTGGGAGTCAGCTATGCCAGTAGGAAACTGAGGCAAAGATGCTTTGACTAATGTCAGTGCTGACAATGAAAGAAGAAAGGATTCTGAGGAAAGCCAGATACAGTCTATTAAAAAAATTAAAATAAATTAAATTTTAGGCAAACAGCTTGAATGTCATAACAGGATTAGTCAGATGGGTTACCAAGAAATCATTAGTAGAAAAAGTTATTTAGCTAGTCTAAACAGTTATAAAGTTCTTGTAAGGGGCTCTGAGATTAAGAGATATGGCCTAGATTTTTTTTTCTTGAAATAAAATCTATATAAAGTAATATTTACTATACTTCACAAAGTTAGAATTTTTTGAAACTAAGAGAATAATCATGTTTCTAAAGCACAGAGTATGAATCTTGTGAATATTTAATATATTCAATTTTATATATTAAATAGAAATATATATGTTTTTCTATCTGGATCAAATCTCCTTTAAAAGCCCAAGGCATTCATGTGTATGGTCAGATTTGTGTTTACTTACATAAATCAAAATTTTCAAATTTTCTCTCAGGGCAGTATTTTTGTCGCATGACTGTAAGTATTAATATCAATATAAAATATCAAGAAGATATAATCAAACTTTACTTACTTAAGAGAAATGTGATAGCTTTTAAAAAGCTAGTAACTTTATCAGGGTATGTATCAGGAAACATGTATGAAAAAAGCCCTTTTGCATAAATTTTTAACTATGAAAATCAGCAAAAAAGATTCTTTTAATTAAAAAAATTCTGCCAGTGGAAATCAGATTCATTATATAAGTGTGTTTAGAAGCTGAATGTAATTCAGTCAATTATGCATAAATTTTACCTAATAATAACAATAATAATGGAATCATAAAATGGTTTGGGTTGGAAGGAACCTTAACGATCATCTAGTTCCAAACCCCTACTGTAGGCAGGGACACCTTCCACTAGACAAGTTTGTTTAAAGCCCCATCCAAACTGGTCTTGAACACTCAGGGTTGGAGCATGCACAGATTCTCTGGGCAAACTGTTCCACCCTCACGGTAAAGTATTTCTTTCTGACAAGTAACCTAACCAACTCTTTTTCAGTTGGAAGCCATTACTCCTTGTCCTATCATTACAGCTCCTGCTGAAGAGTCTCTCTCTGGCTTCCCTGTAGGCTCCCTTCAGATACTGGAAATTGCTGTGATGTCTCCACACAGCCTTCTCTTCTCCAGGCTGAAGAGCCCGGATTTTCTCTAACTGTGTTTGTGGGGGAGGTGCTCCAGTCTGCTTGTCAACTTTATGGTCCTCCTTTGGACTTGCTCCAACAGCTCTTTGTTGGAGGAAGGAACTTATGATGGGGGTATCAAAACAGAACTGCAGGTGGGGTCTTACAGAGCAGAGTAGAGAGGCAGAATCATCTCCTTTGACTTGCTGGCTACTCTCCTTTTAAGGCAGCTCAAGGCACTCTTGGCTTTCTGGGCTGTGAGCACACACTACCAGCTCATGTTGAGCTTTCATCAACCATCACTGCCAAGTCCTTATCCATAGTGTATTCTCATTCATTCTCACCAACCTGTAGGTGTACCTAAGATTGCCCCAACCCAGCTGTTGCTGGCCTTATTGAGCTTCATGAGGTTCACACAGCCCCACCTCTCAAGCCTGCCTAGGTCCCTCTAGATGGCATACCTTCCTTCCAGTGTGTTGACTCTCTCTACACAGCTTGGTGTCATCAGCAAACTTGCTGGAGGTGCGCTTTCCAGGTCATTGACAAGGATGTTGAACAGTATTGGCCTCACCATTGACCACTATGGGACACCATTTTTCACTGGTCTCCAGGTGGACAATAAGCTGTTGACTGCATAGACTAATAGATAATAACAGACTAATATATTCTTTACCAAAATAAAAACTGTAACAAAACAAAAAAAAAATTATTCCTTCAGTGGCTGCTTAGTGGTGCTCTCACACTAAACTAGCAAGCAGATCAGATCACAAAAGTTAGCTAATTCAATGGAAGATTTAAAAGATGGGAATAATTTATAATTTGTTCATATTTAAAATGTAACTGGTACATGAATGAGTCATGTTACACTGTTATCATTCTTGGCTAGAGTGACAGTGATGAAAAATTTTCCTGTCAGACCAAATAGAGAAGAATGTGGGGCATGTGTCTTCTGAACAGATAATGTTTAACAAAACTCCAAGTGGTCTTATTTTTGCTTCAAATTCAACATATTCTTGGTCATCTGTTGCTCATAACATTGATTTTCATTCCACTTGGTATCATACCTGCCTGAGTCAGATCATGTTAATGTCAGAGATGATATATAATAAAAACTGCATTTCAGCTGCCGAGGTTCAAGAGGAAGGAATGCAGTATTAAACCGGAAGATACCTACATTCGCCTGGTGAAACTCTGTCTTGCCTGTGCTTCATGGGTAGCCATCTATTTTTATGTCTCTAAAGAGGCAGTGAATGAATTGGGCTAGGAGGGAACAGCAGGTGTTTATTTAGAAGGCAAATATGCTATTATGTAGCTTGTGGTCAGTGATCAGTATGCAAGTGTACAAAGACTGGGCATAGCTGTGATGGACTGTGACAAACAGCAAAGTGGCATGCTGATTGACCTGTGAGCCCAGTGGAAAAACCAGTTAACACCAGTAAAATTCATGAAGGGTTCTTTCATGGCTGACACGCCCATTGATGCATGCTGGACAGCTAATGTTAGCCAAGCTGTGGAGCAGCCTCTGCCATTTCCACAGACTCTTCAATGACACCCATGGGTAAGATGGCATCTGGGTTTATATAGCTGATGACAAACCAAGCAGTCCTTTCTCACCAATCACCAGCAGTTTCTCACCAATCTTGCGAAGACAAAGAAATGTGTGCTCTCACAGCAGTACACTCTCACTCTTGCACATTAAACATGCATTGACCTGGCTTCCTTCCATATGTGATTGTCAAGCTTCTGTTCCTCAGTCACTGTTTTTTGTAGCAGAATTGTTTTTCTATGTAAAAGTCATACTAATTCCCTTTTGTCTCTCCTTGTCTTTTTGCACCAATAAATGGAACAATTTCCTGAAATTCTACTATTTATTTCCTTAATATGAAATGAAACCTGATAAATTATTATATAAAAATGAAATTATACATAATGCTGAAGGATTGAAAACAACAGAAAACTAACAGCAATAAGCAACACACCTACCTTGAATAAACTCTTCCTTTCATTTTCTTCCTTATTTGGATTGATTAATTTAGGAAATACTGATTTCCTAAAAAATGCTACTACTGATTTCAAGAAAGCCACCAAAAACCAATCTCACTGACTGCCCAAACAGAATTTAAACCACAGTTGGTTTTCCAACTGTTTTCTTTCATATTATCTAAAACTGAATTTAATCATATATACCAGAGGAACAAAATGTGAAATTGCATGATTTTCATAGTGCATGAGAAAACTCCATCTCTCTAATAAGAAGATGCTTCAGAGGAAGTACATAAAATCACTCTTGCAGCAGCCTTTCCAGAACAAAACAATGGGATTTTCAATCCCAGAATCAAATTATCCTGGTGACTGGACTCCCAACATTTTCATAAAAACTCAGATAGTCATCAAATTAAGGCCAAAAAACTGATTGGAGATAGGAAATTCAAGATGACCTGTTTCTTTGTGGTTATGTTTTTCTCAGACACTTGATGGTTAAAACCCTCAAATATGGAGTTCTGATAGCTTAAAAACCTGGTGTGTATAAAGACATCACTTTAAAACCTGACCAATACTTTCAGAATTGGGTAAAATAATTTTCCCCTTGAAGGTTAAAATCCCTGAATTAAACTTATTTGCACAGAGTTTCAGAAGATGAGGGTGCAAAAATCTGCGTCCCAAATTCTCTGGCTGACATAAAAGGCAATAAAGTTTCTCTTGGCCTGTTATCATGTTATGATAGATAACTTCAAGTATAAGCCTGGTGATGTAGAAAAGGTTTACCAAATTGAAAATGTTTAAACAACAGTTATGGACTTTCAAGACTCCTACTGCATTCACAAGAAACATTTTTCAGTAGAACAAAAGACTGTGCTCAGTAACCAGTTGAAGAGGAAAGATGTGACTTGTAGTCGCACTGTTGGAAAACCACTGTCATCACCTCACCACGTGCTGAGATTCAAAATGTTACCATTTTGAGTAAATGGTAACTGCTGAGCCTTCAATAGTGTTTGAAGAGCTTTCAGGAAAAAAAAAAAAGCAAACAACAAAACAACCTAGCATTGTCTCTGCTTTCAGAATAGCACAGAACAGTTTTTAAATTATGAAAACATATCACTGAATAGGCATACCTTCCTACGATGGGATGGCACAATAAAATATGTTTCAATATTATGCTTCTTCAAGAAACTATTCCTTTCATGACCGTATCCTGGTTCTACCTCGTAGTCCCCATTTAGGCACTCTAAGGTGGTCTTTGTAATGTGAACTTTCCTGGAGAGAAAATTAGACATTATTGTTTAAAGCAAAGATTATGAGCTTCTTGCTACCAAAATACACTCCTGTACAGAAGGTCATAAAGAGATCAAGAGGTCAATTTACATGCAAGACCATAGGTTTGATGAAAAAAAAAAAAAAAGTTATGTTTTGTACTTTTAGCCAAATTGAGCATGGAAAAAAATTCTATTACATGCATTTTCTAAACTTAGGCAAAGTGAACAGAAAGACAACTGTTGACTATCCAAACACTTGCAGATTTGCTGTTTTGTAGAGTGTCTGCACATGATCTTCTACATCGTGTGGCCTTCTTAAGTTTTTACCTCAATGGCTGCTTGGAAAAACATCCTGCTGTTTGAAACTTGTGACATCACACTCCAAACCTCTCTTGTGTGTAAAGCAGAAACTTCTTTTTCTGTTTCACTTCACATCTCTGACTCATATTATTCATCCACTCTGTTTCAGAGGCAGCTTTCTGACTCATTTTGTTTTGGCAATACACCAACCTTTAATATTATTTTTGAGTTTTCTTATCCTGAAAAAGTTCTCACATTTTCTCCTGAAAGACCCCATATATTTGAAATGTCTTCAGAAAAGGTATCTGAAAAAATTTTACTGCTTTCCTCTATAAACGTGTGTTCAGATTTTTTTTCACTGGGTAACTTTAAGATAATGTATAAAATACGCTGCCAAAATTATCTAAAGTAGATGTATATAATAAATAAAAAATTATCATTATCACAAAAAAAATTAATTGGTTCCTTTGTCCTTTATATAGTAATCAAGATCTCGCAAAAATCAAAAACAGTATGGCAGGTCCTAGTCCAAATGTGAGCTACACACAGAACACCCATGCACCTTTGCAAATGTTCACTGTGTGTATTTAAATTGTGACCAAGGCTGTGCAATGAGTACTTCAAGTTCCAGGACATGCCCCATGGGTTGGCTGCAGGTTTATGTGCTACTGTATCATTTGCAAATGTCATCAATATCTGAGTTCAGAAACTGTTATGTCTTTTCTGTACCATACAACTAGTGTTGGAAATCTGGCCATGTAAAAGGAGCAAGGCATCCCCCTCCCCCCTCAAAGTATAGAGGTGTGTAAGGGTAAAAAATTCCTGGAATGGCTACAGGGTTTTACTTTTGTAACATGAAATGATCAAAGTCTAGCATTCTTACATTCCTAATATTGTCTCATTCCTACTTTTTAGATTCGGCAACTTCTAAAAACAATTTTGTTTTAAAATGTTTTACTTCTAATCTAACATATTACTTATGCAAATATCAAGATCATTTGGAAAATTCCACAGGATAAATCACATATTATATTGATTGCTCCTGCCAAATACAATCCTTTTCCTCAACAGCAATTACCTTGAAAATGCCTTAAAAAATGGAAGAAATTCTTCACCCATAGAGTTTTCTATTTTTTTTCCTACTTCTTTTTTCAGACTTACCCAGGCAGTCCTCCAGCTTCCATTACATTAGCTAATGTCACATCATTTGACCAGACATCATATTGCCATTTTCGGAGACCCAGGACCCCACAAAGCACCCTGCCTGTATGCAATCCAACTCTCATGTTGAGATCAACCTCTGTGGCTTCTGCAACAGATCTGTAATGGACAGCATCAGAATTATTATTTAGATGATGACTGCTTTTCATTTTCTCTTCTCCCAAAATTAACACATATATTTATACATGACCAAATAGAAAGGGTCTTATAAACCTGAAATGGTATATTCTGGTACTGTTCTCTACCTTCACTAGTTTCAAAGCCTTAATTGCAATTCCAAAAAAAAAAAAAAAATATTTGTTATATTTTAATTACTGTTGAACCAAAATATCAGTATTTCTAAATTTCTTGACCATTTCTGTGAGAAAAGAAGCACTAATTGAGATTGTCAATGTATAAATAATTATTTCCAATCTACTATGTTCTAATTCGTTCAATTACCCAGTTACTAGAGTACAGGACGAAGAAAATGACAAAAGTAATAAATCATTGTAAGAACAGCAGAGTGATTACAAACACTAGTATCATTCCAAAGCTCCCATAAGAGTGGCACTGAAACAACTTGTGACTAGTCTTGCACCTGTAAATGAAATCTAATGTTCAGAGATTTTCACTGTATAGCTGGTAAAGGATGAATTAATCTGCAAAATTTTTATTAAAAGAATATTTTTTTTGTGCCACAATAAGGAAAGATTCTTCATTTCTGTGAACGAAGAGCATGCTATGACTTGCACTCTGCACAAAGTTGTGAACACTGAAAAGGCACTTTGAAACGAAGAGTCTTAAATATTACATGTTATTTAATAACACTGTAAATAGATTTTTTTCAGGTCTTTCTGTTAGATAAACACCTGTCATTCCACAGCGCAGTTACTGTCCAGAAAGTGATACTATCTCTGAATAAAGGAAACCGACTATCACTGTAAGAATTTATTTTTATTTGACTTTCCTAATTTGAATTTTCCAATGCATTTAATAGAACAAGACCTTAAAATAGGACTCTAGCTATCATTTCCCCTTGGCCTTCATTGACCATTTTTTTTTTTCAAGTGTCATCCAGTTACACTGGATTTTACAGAGATGCCTTTAGAAAGATTTTTCAACTATTTCAGAAGTTGTACTTGTTTAAATAAAATTAACAAAAAGGTCAGCATAGATCAAGATATGGGACATGCAGCAAAGATACTTGGCTTCAATTTAAATAAGAAACCCTTCACCTATGAAGCTACATTCCATGTCAGCCATCACTAATGTCAGTAACATGGAGATCTCTTTTATCTCCACAGGGAATCTTGGCATAACATATTTTTCAGTCATATTCTATGCAACAGCATAGAAAGGCTTATGCACATCTTTCTGAAAGATTAAATATTTCCTTTTCCTATTCCTACTCACTGCAAGTCAGCTCTTCCTCACTCAGTATCTGTTCCCAGTCAAGCCTTGAATATGACTTCAAGGAGTCCTAAAAGGATTCTAGTGTTACAATGCTTTGTTGTGCACATGATTTGACAGATCTTTGAGGAAATGAAGGACCCTAATACCATAAGCCACCTAACAACAAGCGACTGCACTTTGTATGTTCACCTGAGCATGTGTATTGTGTCATTAACAGATTGACCTTACACCAAGCCCACACCTTGCAAGATAAAGCCCTTCAGGATTACACCTTGTCTGCCTATGTTCTCCTGCATAATTAAGAACCTATGTAATAATCTTAATTAATAAACCCGCAAATGTTTGGGTTTCTCTGTTCACAAATGAGTGTGGGTTTTTTGTTTGTTGGTTCCCTCCTCCTGCATTGAAAAAAAAACCAAAAACCTCAGACTAAATGTATGTAGAAAGACACTGAAATCCAGACATGGATAAAGTTCACTCAAGGCTTTGACATTGCTTTGTCTGACTGGAGTAAATTTAGTCTCCTTTTAGAAATGTTAATAGAATAACAAAAAGTAAATGAAAAAATATGAGTTGAGAAATAGAACATGGCTGATCATACTCCTTGTTCAATAAGCTGAACTGTATAATGCACCAATGAACCATAAAGCAGAACCTGAAAGAAATTTATGTTTTGAGCAAAAACTTTCCATAAATAGTCACTTAGTCAAAAATATAAACTGAGAATACATTTCTACATCTTCCCCAGAAGGTACAATGTGTTTCAGAGATGCTTTCATCATTATTAAATTTGAGTAGGAAAAAAAAGCTCATGAGAAGTTCATTACATTTTTTGAGTTTATCTTGTAGACCTTTGTGCTCTTTATGCAGATAATTTCCATAAATAAACCCCACTGAACTATCAGAAATGAGGAATATTAGGTAATATTTAAAGAAGAGGCTTCAAATTGAAATTCAGAGCAGTAAAATGACCATGTTTCTAAATAGCATCAACATTTCTACCATAAAATATCACAAAAATGTCCAGTAAGGTATTTTAAATTATAAATACATTTCTGAGACAATATCAGCACTTCACAAACCAGCTAGGAACAGGAAAAAGGAGTTTCTCAAATAAATTATTAATTATAACTTATTGTCTCATAGTTCCTATACTTAAGTTTTCCAAATGTTAACACAAGAGTAGGCCCAAAAACAAATGGAAATCAAAAAACCATTTTCTTTTTAAACCAATTGTGTTCAGAATCTAAGGAACTGACTAATAAGAAAAGCATCTACCCTGACAGCTCAAGTATCCTACAAAGCCTTTAAATTTTAGTTCCCTCCTTAACTACAAGTATTTGATGTGCTGCTACAAGGCATGAAATTAATTTAGATTGCCTGCAGAACAGCTTCAGACCTGTGCTCCTGAGCATTTTGTTTGAAACAAAAAAACTCTGCATGCCATTTCTTATAATTACTTAGGTCTTTTCCTTAGGTCTAAAAATATCAGCAGAAATTAATGTTTCCTGCTTAAAGGCATAGATATAATTTTTGCTTCAATTACCTAGACTTCCCCAGAGTATTGCTCAGCTGCTGCAGAGCACTAGGACAGAGAGACAGGGCTGTTGAAGGGCTGCTGGCTTGCTCTGGCAAAGGTGCAAGCTGATGAAGCTTTTATCACTGGTAGACAGCTTAAAAATGCAGCTGCTGGTTCTCTAAAAACTTGACATCAATTCACTCCTGCCAGTTCAAACATTTCTAGGCCCTGGACTTTTGGATGAGCAGGGGAAAAGCTTCAAGAGTGTTGACATTAGGGAAGTTAATGGTTCTGTCTATTTCCTCAGACAAAAATCACACAGGAAATCTTGATATTTCCATTTGACTTATGCAAATGGGCTTCTATAGTTCCTCTCCCTTTCCTGGTGCTTTTGGTCAGCCAATGGCCAAACCCATTAAAAGGGGACAGTTCAAGCATCAACCTTTCCAGTGCAAAAACCTCCCTAGATGCAAATTTGCCCAGCTTCCATCTGTGAGATTTTACATGATGACTGGTGGAGTCATTCACATTAGGTGGAATGATCCATTCAGGATAAAATCACCTATGTGTCACAGAAAATAGCTGATAAACCCCACTGGATTGCCCAGTTCTCAAGAAGTAAAAGTTCATGGACTTCATTTTCCTTCAGACCTCTTCAAAGCCCACAAGCAGCAACAACATTCAATCAGAACATCAGATGAGACTTATTCTAAAGTAACCTTCCCCTCCTCACCACAGTATTGTAGGTTGGACTAAAACAGTCAGCAGCAGTTGCTGTGATCCACAGATGTGCTCCTGCAGTGCCATGCTCCCTGCTACTACACACAGTCAGTGATGCAGCTAATGATGCAATTCCCACTGAGTCAGTACTAAAATGGCATCCTAGTAACGTGTTAACAGAAGAAGCATCATCAAAATGTACTGTCTATGTGACAACAGGAATGACGACAGATTCCATTAAAGTTTTGAAGAGTTTATGAATGTTAACCTGAGTATTTTGATCCAGTCCAAAATATAGTATTTACATACTACTCACTCAGAATCTGTCTTTATTTTCAATTGGAAACATTACAGATTACCTCTTGCTCTGCAACATTACTGAATGCAGGTAAATAGGTGTGTCATTTCACCACATTTCATCTCCAAAGAGGAGTTGCTGTACTGAGCCAAAGAATTGTTTAATACAATTTGTGTCTACTGATGAAGTGCTGTCTAAGGAAAGCCAAAACTAGGAAGAATGTGTAAAATTTCCCCCATAACACTTGCTTAAAACAGAACTCTAGACAGTTTTTGGAGGAGAAAAGGAGGGAAAGAGCTTTGTTAGCTGGGCATAACTTTTCTACATGGCAGTTAGCTAACAAATATATCTATTTAGAAGGTAAAACACTGTAGTACATGAGAATGAAATTTCAAATGTGGCAATCAATTTAAGTAAGGTGAAGAGAGACTTGGCCTAACACAATGTTCATAACCAAGGTGAAGACATAGGCCACATTAGAAAAATACATGACATATTAGAGGCACTAATGAATATGATCATTTTAATTATATTACTAGCAAAAGCATGACAGTCAAAACTCCTATGGTATAAGCAACATTGGTGGTATTGAGCACTTCACTCATTGCCGTGGCACTTTAAGTGACTCTAAAGTAGAACAAACCTGGCCTGTACTGAGGCACTGACACAATGGTTGCAGAAGTTCTTTTGGAATAAAATCAGAATATAACACTATCTGTTTTGTCAGTTTTTAAGAATAAAAAGCTTCTCCCATAATTATTTTGGTTCTGTTCCCTTCAAGAAAACACTTTGAGGAAGGTGGATGAAATGTGAAAATTATAATTATTTTATGATACTTTGAAAATTATGTTCTCAGATGACACATTCAGCACCATATTGAAGGATAACAGTTACGCAGAACATTAAGAGAATGAAATGTATTAGTTTATGTGAACACATTCATCACAGAACCAACAGTCAGCCATGGAAGTTTCTATTCCTTGATTTTCCAGAAAAAGAACCCATCTCTTGTTAGTACATTTCTCTGGAATGGACACTTTTGACAGATCCATCCTATGAATCACAGTTCAAGTGATTTTATTTATTTATTAATTCATCCCAGATAACATGACAAACTTATCACTAGGGATGACAAATTCCAAGCATAAATTTATAATGCCAAGACCTGAATTTTATGATAAAGTGAATGGACTTTAAAAAGACTTCCAGCTGGCATCCACCTCTGCATGTGACTTTCTATCTCATGGAACTGATAAACAAAGCTTAATAATCATACCAATACAATATAAAATGCTTTCCAACTTCATTGTCAGAAGCTCCTGATTTCTCTTTTTCATTTACTAAACACATTGTAAAACAAATTAGTCTGGGGAATCTATCTTCTAACTTCAGTTTCTGGGAAGGAAAGAGACTAATTGTGCTTATGCACAAAGAATGCAGAATATATCCCTAGCCATCAAACAACTTTAAGTAGATCTGGCATTATCTTGAAACCTTACCTCTTGCCCATCTTGCTCTCCTCCATGCTCTGACAACTAACTACACAAAGGACCTAAAATTTATGAATTCTTTAAAAAATTAAATCTGAAATGGCCAGTTATCTTCTACTATAACCTGTGACTAAACATGCCTAGATAGCATACTACAGCTCATCCACATAAAATTGCAAAGTTGCTGATGCTGCAAGGAGCTCTGGAAATCATCTAGACCAACATACTTGCTCAGAGAACAGCCAGCTATGGAAGGGTGTCCAGAACTGTTGCCCAGCTTGGTTTAAACCTCTCCAAGGGCATAAATGCCACAACTTTTCAGTGGAACCTCTCGAGTATCTGACTACCTGCACAGTAAAAAAAAGTTTTTCTTCTAATGAAATTTAATTTCTTACACTTCGGTTTGTGCCCATTTCCTCTTGTGCTGGTGCTGGATGTCACTGAGAAAAGTTTGGCTTAGTCCTCTTTACTCCCTCACTCTAGGTATTTGTCTGCATTGATAAGAACTCCTCTGAACCTTCTCTTCTACACACTGAACAGCCCCAGTTCATTCTTTTCTAATTCAACTCCTTTTCCAAGTTTACATTATCATGTCAGTAGCCAATAAAATACACCCTAAAAAGGGAACATGTTTATTTCTAATAGTAAAACTGAAACATCCTAAAGAGGAAAGTTCCAACAGCTATACTAATACCTTATTTGTATACATGAAATACAGCACAACTAATGAATTAAAGATCAATGCTAGTTTAAAAGAGAATGACAGCATCATCTATTTCTTTCCAGGAATTTAAAAAACCCCAAACAAACCAAAAGGTTTTTGAAAAATGTGTACAAGTCCTGTACATCTAATTATGTTTCCAAAGGTCAGGGCTTCCTTATAAATGTAGAATCCATATACTGCTAAAGAATACACATATTTTTTTCTTTTTTGGATTTTATATTATCATAGACTATCAGAAATTCTAGATTAAGAGATTAAAAAGAATTTTGTCAATTTTACAATGCTTACAAATGTGATGAACTTGCATTGAATAAGGGAGAAAATGAATTAATTTACCCAGCTTTTCATGCTCTGTATGTTTAGCAAATGAAAAGAAGAAGTGGGCAATACAGCAGTGAAGAAATTTTCCATCTTTATCCTTTCCCTCCTATGTAATGAAATAGATCTCCAGCTTCTGCTAAATGCTCATTCACACTTCTCTCATATCCATATTTTTTGCCTTGGTAAAATAATGATCAATGTAGACCTCTCAAGCATAAACAAAAATCTGAGCAGCAAAGTAAATTTCACGTTACATTTCTGAAAAGCAGAATAAATGAAAGGTTTAAACATTACATTAAAATTGAATAATCAACAGGCTATGATTCTGAGACTGCAAACACAGTCATAAACAATGGGCATATATCAGGACTTGTTTTGACTTTACATACCAGTGTGCAAAATGAGCAGTGTTTACCATGGCAAAGCAACACATTTGAGTCCTTTCATTGTGGCAATAGGCAATAGGGTATATTTTCTTATTTCTAATTATCTTTTTGTCACCTATTCAGTACATGTATGTGCCTCTACATACTCAATTTGCACACTTACTTCTTATAGTGATTAAGTGGAGTGGAAAATCAATGTCTAGAGTATCCATTCCTGAAATCAGGGTCCTGTGGCCTGAGTGCAGGAGTGTGACTTGCCAGGTGAGTAGTGCTAACAGACATTGATGTTTTTCTAAGAGCACACTTCCTGAACACCACATAGTAGCTGTTGCAGCACTCCTGTCTGGGTTCACCATGCATGATACTTACGTGATAGTGTCAATCATATCCAGTCCCATTTCAACACAGCAATGGGCATGATCTGTTTTGGGCTGGGTCAATCCTGATACACAGTAGTAACAGTCTCCTAGGATTTTTATTCTTCTGCAATGATTTTCCTTTCATAAAAACAGAATGGTAAAAGTTTTACTATTTATATAAATATTTCAATACTAACAGGCTAAAAATCTTCTCCAATACTATGCAATAATTCAGAGAATCTTTTTATGATCAAATGAGGTAATTTACAGTTAATGAAATCTCGGTTCCCAGTACACAACATTTGTTGTGTACTGACATGCATTTGTTAATTTATTTATAAATAGACAGATATATACTGGACATCAGCCCTGCATTGTTCAACACACATGGGTTAACACCGCTTAAAGATATAGTTCTGAACAATGTTATTGCCTTGCCCTTATGCTAGGTTAATATAAATTCAAGATTTGCAATGAGACTTCATTTCTATATGAACCCAAACCAAAGGACTGGGGCCAAACCACTGCTGGATATTGGGAAATGCTTGCATTCTGAGAAGCTTGTATTTCAAATTCAGTTCAAATTCACCAGGAAAGATTATTTATCTGTAAAGGTACATACATTTTTGCATTACCTATTCATAAGCCACAGTTTGCAATACAGCATAATCAGTATGACAGTCTTGCAGATGAGAAGATAGTCAGTTTGCTTTACAATCAAATTTATCTTCTATTTGCATGAAGTTTAATTTCTACAGCCAAAGAACTCTGGTAAAAACTCTCCCATTAAAAAAACCCAAAAATGATGGCATGTGATAATTGCTACATCCATCTGAGCAGAAAGTTAATTTCTAAACAGAGAGCACTTAACAAAAATGCCTTTAAAAGAGCAGTATCTTTAACTAATGAACTATGAGGAGACATGTCGAGATGGTAATTAAACTTATTCTCTCATACGTTCCTATACTTTTTTCCAAATATTAATACAAGAGTAGGCCCAGAAACAAATGGAAATCAAAAAAACTAGACTATGGCAAGTTCTACCCATTTAGAGTTTGGCACAGAAAAGTAAAAAACCTGATTAAATGAATCCAACTTACAAAGCTGGGATTATTCCAGTAAGCACCATGAAAAATTAACTGTTGTGAATATGATAGGAGTGGACCCACAAAAGTCTGATTCTTTTCCCAGCAGTGTGCAATATAGACTTCAGCAACACAGGAAGGGAAAAAAAAGAGAGGGTGTTGATGATGGAATTTAAAATTTCTGGGAAAAAAAAGCTTAATCATAGAATCATATTCATTCAGCTCCTCATGCAGACATATATTTTCATCCAGTCTCATGCCTACAAGAATTAAGTCTTCCTGAGCTGACCACATCATTACCCACATTCCATCTCAGAAGCAATGCTTATGCCTACAGTGATCCTGTACTTTGACATATCACCATATACACCAGCATTTGAGGCTTGTTGCTACACACACTTCCTGGCTGAAGGCATTCCCATGCGTCTCCACTTGTAAATGGTACTCAGTATTGAACAAGTACTATAAATAGGAATTACCTCTGTTCATGCATGGAAGAATACACAGTTTGGGAAAGTTGGTTTGTCTACTTCTTTTTATAAATTAAACTGCAAATTCAGATCTCAAATCAAAGAGGAAACCTGTCTTTTTGGGAATGCTTAAGTAGTAGGCTTTTCCAGTTGTAACTAGTTGGCATTTGCTCTTCTGTACATCAGGATTTTAAATATTCCACTAATTATCATTGCTAATATATTTTAATGAATACAGGCATAATTCTTTTAGAAGGACTATCACCAGGGCCCTAAAAGTATTCCTGGCCTATAGCCAAAAATGTCTCACCAATTTTACTCAGACTTTTTTGAAATCCTTTGCTAAATGCACAAAGTAAATAAGTAAAAAATTATTGATCTGCACAAAGTAATATGCAGATCTCAAAATCTTCGTTGATACAGAACAGTCCTTTTAATTCAAGGTTTTTGGACACGAATCACTACATTTTGTAATGGAAACCACAAAGTTTTTTACTAGATACCACTAGATTATACTGCCAAGAAAAGACTTCCCCCATCACTCCTCAATTTTGGGCAGATCTTGAAGCACTAGAGCATACTCAGTAGTTCAAGCTGAAGCCTGCTTTCCAAAATAAATTCAGTTTTGACCCATACTTCAAAATCTTTTATAAGGCCCTTTTTATCTTTCAATTTGGTATGTATGATTTGTGGCCAGGCAGTGGCTATATGACCTTTAGGAAAGCTATTCAGAAAAGCCATTTCAGTAATCTGGGGTGAACAACACATAAATGTTAATCAATCAATCTCTCCTATTAGTGTCTACCTCACAAATGGCTCATTTCTAATGACTTGATAACAGCCTGGTAGACAATTAAAGAAATAAAATTAAAAAATCAAACCAAAACAATACAGAGTTTACTCCATTACCACTTTTCTGAGTCAATTTCTTATTTGTGCAGGAGAAAGATAAAAGAAGAAGTAAATAAGTGCAACAGTATTTTCTGGAGAGATATTTATCTTGATAGAAGACATATGGCAAAATCACCTGTTGGTTTTGAAATCACTAGCCTGTTTGTTCCTTATCAGATATTATCCTCACTGTCCTGCTTTATTAATTAATATAGAGTAATCTCTAGAAAAATTGTTGTTTTCTTTTTCTTGACATGTGAGGTACACTTCCAGGAGAGAGCCACAGTGCAGCTCTGAAAAAGCCATCTTTTTAAGGACTGATAAGCAAATTGATAAAAAATCCCCATCACTGTCTTTGTTATATTTCCTCAGCAACTTCAAAAAAATCCTTTTCTTGTCAATATTTTTCACATTTGTGATGCTGATGAATTCATGTGTGATAGTTACTAATTCCAGTCACAACTGACACAAGCAATGTCTGTTTAGAAACAATAGGTAATTTGGTTTTATGGGCATGATAAAAAGCATTAGAGATTGCCAGCACTGCATTAGGCAGGCAGCTTGGCCACCTGTGGTGCCACAGGCACAACTGCCAGTCACAGGGTCAGGCAGTGTGTAGTGGAAGCCCAATGCAGAAAGCAGAGGACTTTGAAGTTACTAAGAGCTTTCTTCACACTTTCAGGAAAGCACTTCATAAAGCAGATTATTCTGTCTATCTGTTAAGTAACACCAGGGAGGGGGGAGGGAGCTGCTTTGTTGCAAACAACTCTGAGGTTCTGTTGTTGTTGTAGTTCTTTATTTAATACATTTTGCCTAAAGAGTGAAGTCTGTCAACTCAGACTGAAAAACTGAAAATTCAGAACATTACCTTCACATTCTTGTACCATACATGACAAATCTTTGATATACCCTGGATAAGAATATTTTTTAATAAAAAGGGAAAAGATTTTACAGTTTGTAAAAAAAGCTTATGCATAAATATATATACATTTATATGTGTTGTCTCAAAGAAATTATAAAGAAGATGTTAGACTTCTCTCAGCAAAACCCATAAGAATGACAGTCAGATGTTCTCTAGAACAAAGAGATTGTATTGAATAAGTGCAAAGTCTTTTAAAGGAGGATCTTTCTCACGTGTCAGATTGCAACAATCCTTATTATCACTGCTGGAACTTTGTTTTTATTAATAGACTATCTGAGTAAGTAATTGTTATGTGAATAGATTCAAAATCAGGGTCAATTTTTGTTTGTTGTAACTCTGTCTGGTAGGAGAAGAGTTTCTTTAAAGCTTTTATTTATTTTGGAGATGGCAGACGCTAATGCTGGAATGAATCCCTGGTCTTCCTTCTGTCATTGCAACAATCTATGTATTTGTACATAGTCAAGTGTCATCATGGTATGTGGTACCTCTAAGAGTTAGCCAAAGAGGAAGGTCAGATAGACTACAATTTTAAACCACAAGATTTTAAAGGGGTAAACATTGAACTCTGTCTTGTAACTCCATTAACTGCAGTGGAATTGTGCCAAGGCTGAGACTGATCCTGTGTAACTTAATTGTAATATATTTACTGCTTATTATATTCATCCATTTCTTGTCTGCAAGTCTGAAAGCAACATAATCTGCAAGTATGCTTTTCAGACTTTTATTGTCCTAACCTCCTGGAATCACAATCTATGAGCAGGCATGACTTTAATTATCTATAAATTAGAAAGACATTTTTTTTGCCATTCTTAATAAAAACTGCACCATCTAAGGTTCAAAAAGTTTCTTTACCATATCCAGCCAATGTGGATTTGCTCATACTTTGTAGAGTAAGAGAATGGGTTAATAAGGCCTAAAAAAAGGCATGCATAAAAGAGATGCATAAGTAGTGTTTCCCATTTCCTCCAACTCAGAACCCTACTGGACTTGCAATTCCTCATAATGCTATGGACTTCAGAAATAGAAATATTTTGTTTTACTTAGCCTACATAAATGGGAACAGGAGTTTGATCGCTACTTACAACGCTTAGTGACTGTAAAGTTAGTTAGTCTTAAAGAAAAAAAAAAAAGGAAATGGGAAACCAAAGCCATGTTTATGTTCACCATTTAAATGAGGAAAAAGGGAGGAGATTTATTAGGCCTGGACTTACAGATGGCTTTATGGTTTCAGGGAAGGCTTTGACATCCTCACTGTATGTCAGACTTCAGCTATGGTGAGATCTCTGGATATTGATTGGGCATAGCTGCAAATTAGTACAGGAGCAGCTCTACATGCAGCAGAAAAGTGGAATGAGATGTATGCACTGGCAGCACAGGAAACAGTTCTGGAGCTTAAAACCCCAGCATGCCTCTGTGGGGAGAAAAACATTGTCCTACTCCCTGAAAAAAATCTGCTTATTTTCCAATATTTTCTTCACATATTAAAAAGAATCCCAATAGGGGGAAACCATTAAATGCAAATTTCTGATGCCTCAGTTTTCACTGAAGTAGAAAACTCGGGGCAAAATGGTGAGATATGAGGGCTGAAGAAGGAACACAGATGAGTCTTTTAGTTCTGATGTCAAGAACTTCGTCACTGGGGCCAGGCAGTGCCACAGAGAGGCATGGTCACCTCCCCTTACAGAAGTTCAATGAGACAAAAGGAATATCCGTGACCCTCAGGAAAGGAGCCTTCATGGAAGTATTTGTGGGGCTTTTTCCCTTTGTATTTGTCTTCTCTATTTCTTTCTTCTTGGATTATCAGTCACTTTCATTCAGAAATCCCTGTTCCAAAAGCTTCCTTTGTAGGAGGAATCGTCTGAGTTGTCTTTATCAGGTAGGCACAGGGGATCAAATTTTCAATCCATATTAATCAACATGGCATTACCTGTTTCAGGGGAACTACATGCATTTATACCAGCTGTCCCTCTTATCCTCAGAGACCCAAGACATAACTCAATAATCCAGGCTAACCGCATGACAGTTACAGACCTTTCTTAGTTACTACTGTATAAAATGACTACTGGGGGAAAATACTCAAAGCATATCTAAAACTCCCTGAAGACAAAAAAGAATGATGAAAAATGCATTCCTTATTTATCTCTCTTCACAAACTTAGAATTTCATTCTGCTTCCAAAGAGGTCTTGAGAGAGGACAAAATAGGATTTACCACTGTTACCACTGCATTTTATTTGCAATGTTATAACATGTGCAGCATATTTAATATTTATAGCACTTTCTGCCAAAATGCTATTAATCTCACTAGAAAATTGGATTAGAAAGCTTTGAATCACTTTAGAAATTATCATTTACTACAGATGTGTGTGCACACGCAAAAGACTTGCAGAAAGGATGGTATCTTCTGCTACATCCTCTGAAGATGAAATTATGTCTGTATTCAATTCCATTACAGTTGTTTATTAGGTTGGAACAAAAATCATAAAAGCCTATATGTTAGCTATCATACAGTACAGATATATGCATCCATCAATACATATGTGAAGATGTGCATGTATGACATGCAGACACACAGTTCTGCAAGTTTACCTATATGATCTTGCATATATACACAGCATATGGAATAAAGGCAAATTTTAACATTCATTCTTGGCAGTACTAACCAAAGTGGCTCAGCCAGATACCAGTTTTGAGCTCCTCCCTTCCAAAAGATTTGAATAGAGACTGGTAGAAGATACCTGGGTGTTGATAACTATTTCTGGCATTACTACTCCACTCCTTCCTTTAAGCAGAGATATAGTGATTGTCTTACTTCTCCAAGTGCCTTTGGGACAAAACAGTAGAGTGTTTGGCTGTTATGGAAATTGTGAAGGACAAATCCCCCTCTTACAATGTCTCAAAAGAAATGGCAATGAATCGGATGGTGTTAGTTGGAAGGCTATATAATGTAACTAAGCAATGCTGTACCAAGTTATTAAGTTCAGTGCATGATGACAGGAAGAGATTCTTTGTAAGTAATCACTTTACAGTTTTTGTCATTTGCACTTTCTTAATGTATTTCATTCTCTTCTAAAGTGAAACATAAAAAAATATTTTTATTTTTTTCCCACAGCTGTAACAGTTTTGTGTATCAAAGAGCTTTAGAGAAAAACAAAACCGAAAGAATTCCATGGAAATTACAACCAAGTGAAAGTCTTCTAGACTGCAGCAAAAGACACAGCTAGGTGCAGAAAAAGAGGAAAACATGGTTTCAGATTTACATGAAAAACTCTTTAGAACTCTACCCCTTTGAAACTTTTAGTTTAAAACTTTTTGCCCCTTTGTCCTACAGACCCTGATATAGTCCTTGCTGACTTTATATTAAGATCTCCCAGAAGCCTTCTTCTCCAGGCAATGCTCCCAGTCTTTCTTCACAGGAGAGATGTTCCAGCCCTCTGATCATTTTTGTCACTGTCTTCTGGACCCAGTCTAAGAGATCCTGGTCTCTCGTGCTGAGAGCCCTGAGCTGGATGCAGTTTACTCATCTGCAGTTACCATCTGCAATTTTCATTAATTACAGACAATTTCAATTATAATATTTTCTTTTTGTCAGTAAAACAAGAGATCTAGCAGCATGGTTTCCCTGAGTAGCATCCAAATCTATTTTAATAATTATATTGAATGTGGTCCACAATGTGAGAGATTATTGAAGCTATCTTCTCACATAAACTTCATAGTCAAATCCTAAGTGTAATGAAGTGACAAGGACATTACCACATGCTCTATTATGTTGCAGTGTGCCAATAGTGATAATATACTTATGAAAGTTGTCCAGCCTATTAGAAAATTCCATTGAACCCTGTAAATTACTAGAAACATATTTTACCATTTTCCCCTCAAGTTTTGAAGTGTATGTTTAAAAACTGAAACAACTATTTTAATAACCTTTTAATTGAATAAATCCTGCAAATAGTAGCTTTGTAACCAACATTAGTTCTTTTACATCTGCTAGTCCCAACATGAAAAGCCTTGAGAATGAGCTAACTGCAATATTCCATAGAGTTCAATTTAGCAGAGTAATGGAGACATACTTATTGCAATAAGGGTTAGTATAGACTGAAAAAGAAGAGTTTCTACAGTGGCAGAAAATACGAAAACAAATGCAGTATAGGAAGTATAGGAAGTGCCACAGAAAATTACTTGATGGGCTCTGACTGGGGAAAGCTCGCCATCCCCAGGTGAGCATTTGTAAGCTTTTAATTTAGTAATGTGTTTGTGAAGTCATTAAAAATTATCTTCCATCATGGGGGCCACATTATGCATGAACAAATGTAGACTTATTCAGGACAGCTATAAAAAGGATGACATTAGTTTCAAATGCTTTTCCTCAATTTTATTGGCAATTATATATGGTGACCTAAAATGACCTAAATTTTGTTTACATTTTCATTCTTACAATAAATTCTTTCCTTACTTCACATGGACTACAATTTTACAAAACTAGAATATTAATATATTTTTAGTTCTGGAGAGTGAAAACCTATGCAATAATCATATATATTATTTTCTTGGAAATGAAAAGGGATGTTAGCAAGAATATTTTATACAATCATGACTGACATACATGCTTATCTCCTTCCTAGGTTTTATTAAATATCCTTTCAGATTCTGTCTTTTGATGAAGATACATTCCAGGACAAGCAAGCCTAAACCAAATATGCTGAAAAATTAAGCTCTAAATTTTAGGAAATGGTTTCTTTTCCAGATTCCAGAAATACTTTTCTCTATGCTAACTGCACAACAGGTCAAAACAATAAGTGGCAGTACATATGCCCACACTTCAATCACCTGAGGCTGATTGGAACAATCCAATACAGTCCTATAAAAAGATGCAAATTTCAGATTTGCAGTATACAAACTCAGGAACAATTTGGTAATTTACTACAAGCATATAAATTATGAAAAGAATTGTGACAAAGAATTGTGACAAAGAATTAGCATACCAAGTACAATATCCTCTTATCTAAAATAAACTGTAAAATAGGCAAGACCTACTCTCTGGGGTACTTGCCTATTTGTATGTTCCTACTGTATTTAAAGTGTGCAATGTTAATTTTTTCCCTTGAAAATTGTTCCTAGACACTTACTTCAGCTTCACTCACGCACACATCATTATTCCCTGATCCTATAGAGTTACAGGCATATTGATTGAGAACACTTTCCTTTATGAAAGTTTACTTCCTTAGGTCTCTCCAGGAGACATCTCCAGATGGCTGTCCAGAACTAGATTTAAACTTATGTGGTGATCTGCCTCAGTGGGATCCTGTGTTTGTGCTGACTTTCATGGGAAACTGAGGAGACAAGTCTCTTTAAAATTGGCATTTATAAATATCCTGCCCCCTGGTGCCCAGAAATTTTCACAAAGAAGGGTTACATTCTGTAAGTTTATACTTATGTTTTTCAGCACTAATTTTCCCATATTAAACATTCCACAAAACTTAGTTTATTTTGTATTTTAAAAATGCATCATATTTATCTTAATATAAACTAAAAGCATTCTACAGATGCAATATAAACAATTTTTTAGAGTGATTACTTCTAGGAAAATCTAGTTGAATGCTCAGCAACGAACTAACTGTTCTTGACACAGTTAAAAATCACACAAGCAGATTAAAAATATTATCTACTGATTCTTTGCCTAAGGCTCAGAAACAATGTTTTTTAGTTCAGTATCTTTGAGCTTGAACTGGTAGCAAGAGACACTTCACTAATGTTGAAATATGCAAAGTAAAAATTGTTAAATGCTAAGGAGACAATCAGGGAAGGATACTAAATTAAAATGGAAAGAAATATAAATAGATTCAGCCTGACAAAGCCTGGAGGCATACACAACTGTAAATGGAAAGAATAAGGAAGCAGTATCAGTCTACCTAACAGATGAGATACCAAAAGTAGCATGAAGAAGTAAGAACTTTCATTCAGAATACTAAAACTCTCTTCTAGTGATGTGCTTTGAAAAGCACCTAAAATTCTTTTATCCTTGTCAGCTTGTAAATGAAAAGTCTTAGAATTCCCAAGATGCAGAAAGATGGATGCTGAAAGGGAAATATCTGAATCTCTAAAGAAAAATAATTAATTCTCCATGTAGATTAGATGCAGGAAGCATGTGAAAAAAAATATACCAAAGAAAAAAGTAATAAAAGAAAATAGAAACTTCTCTAAAAATCAAACCTTTTTCATTAAAATTCAGGATGCTGTAGAATTGTCTCCTCTTTTCTATTAAGATGACATATTACAAGTAAAATATTTGGGACATGTCTAAACTTCATCAAAACATAATAGAACTTTGACCATGACAGCATAATGCAAGTGATTATGTCTCATTAAAATTTGTAACTCTTATAAGTAAAGTGAAGAAGGACAAACTGAAAGCTAGCTATAGTATCAAAGGTTGATTGCAAGGCATCTGAAGACCTCATTGAAAGATCAGTTGCTTGAAGCATTTATTAATAATATGTAATGCAGGATGACTATCAGCAGGGCCAAATCTGGGACTGCACAAAGCTACTCTTGTTTAATGGGAGGAAACCAAAAAAACTTCAGAGTAACAGCCAGAACTAAGTAAACTAACCCTGAGCAGCAGATAAAATCCAATAGAAATCAATCCTTTCAAGTTGAACTATTCATGGGCCTTATGAGAAACTTCACCAACTCTATGTTCAGGAAGATGCCTTGTTACTGTTATGTCCCAAGGGAATCCATGCAGCGACAAGCTTACCCAAAATGCTTGTATCAGAATGCCTAAAGACAGTCACATTACAAAACTTCATTAACCAGACATACAAATGAACCCTGAGGCATTCGTAACAGTACCTTCCCATGTGGATTCTCTGATGTCAGTCTTGGATGAAATCACACTCCTGCAAGGATACTAATATAATGACATTCATTTTTGGTTATATTTTTGAGGCTCACATTCCTTCAAAGTGATTGAAGTTGGCATTAGAACTCAAAAGTTACTGAGAAGACCACAAATCCTACATGAAATATGATTACCTAAGATTGTTTCTTTAAGAAACCAAACAGTGCTATTGTGAAAAAGAAAACAAAAAGCCATGTCATCATTTTCAGGATGCATCTGGACAATACTCTTTATCATATGGTTTAGTTTTAGGTAGTACTGAGAGGAGCAGGGCTTTTGATTTGATGATCTCTATGGATCCCTGCCAACTCAAGATATTTTATGATTTTAAGTAATGCATTCAGATAATCTCTTCCCTAGCACTCAAAGACTCAGTGATTTGCAAGGTAAAAGAATGCGTGCAAGATAAGGGTTTAAAAAAACTTTCTCTAGAGGTGAATAGATATGAAAGGACATGATAAAGGTACAAACGAATTCTAGGAGGAAGTAGTAAGATCAGGATTTTTTTCCCCTCTCTACTAACAGAATGCTAAAGTACATTTTCAAAGGAATTGAATGACTTTATATTGAAACCTAAGGTTCACTTTCAGAACTCCCTATCATGAGTTGTAACTATATCTGAAGCTATTGTGATTTAAAAAAAAAAAAAAGGTAGCATTTCAAAGAGAGCAAAACTATGTGCCTTACAAAAAGACCCCAAAAAACCCCAAAAACTACAAACCAAAAAACATCCAAAGAAATAGCACATGGAAGGAGAGAAATAACTAATATAAAAAGCATAAACAAGCTTCCAAATGCAAGAAAGACAAATTTTAGCAGAACTATACTGTCAAAAAGCAAAGACTCACTATTTCTACAATGTGTCCACGTGTCAAAATGTCAAGATTCATCTTGAGGCTCCCAGCAAATATATGCTGTCTTATTACACTTTCCACAGTGGTAAGGGGGATTCTTTTAAAATTCTTTATATTTTTAAGAAAGACAAATTGTTTCAAGAAAGATAGTCATAAACTGCACCTTCCAGGTGGCATTGCTTCCCAAGGAACAGCAGCACACAAACAGCAGCACACAACAGGCACACTCACAGATTGCATTTCAGTAATCACAGGGACCCTACCTATCACTGTTACACTCTTCTTTAAAGTCTCTGCAATTTCCTCCTTAATCATTCTGAATACTCAAGCACAGCACAATTTTAAAATCAACCCAGTGCTCTCTTTTGACCTAATACTGAATACCTAGAAGCTGCTTTAACCAAGAGATCAGAATCCTTCTGAAAACCTGTATTTCTCAGCACATTTATCTGACTGCACAAGACACAATTATAAGTCTCCCTTAATCACATCAGAAGGTGATAAGGAAAGCTTGTCTGTCTGTTCTTAACCACACCTCAGTGAAGCACAGTCTAAACTAGAAGTACTCCTAAGTAGCAAATCTTCCTCACATAGCTGAAAGAAACCACGAGATTTTTTCCTGTAGATTTGAAAAAGAATCCTTGCAGGCTGAACAGAAAAACTAAGGCTTTTTTGCTATTCTGCAATCTCCAAACTGCTTCTTCCATGACCAACAACCGACCTTGCACCAAAGGCTGGCATCTGCCTGGCACCTGCCTTCTGGTGTCACTGACACCTTCACTGGCAGCACACGCCATGGCTAAGGGAACAACCATGGTAAGGTATTTCCCTGGTTTCAGGGCCAGGACACATCTTAGGCTTATGTATTTCTGTGTGCATACATGTGATCTTGTGTTATATTACAGTATTTCCCTTTTGTTACATGGCTCTGTATTTCATGGCTATAAAGACTCCACAAATGACAGCATGGTAAGTTTTAAAAGAGCCTATTAGATGTTTGGTTGACATATAATTAAAATGCAATCCAAGTAAGAAGGATATTTGAACTTAAACCATCTAAGCTCTTGCAAATGACTATCTGAATGGAAGTTCATTTTTATTTCTAAGGCAAGATCTATGAAGTACTCTGGGCTGAGGACCTGTGCTCTCTATGACATACTGCCAGTAGCTGCAGAAATGAATTGGTTGCAAAAATTCATGCCTAAACCCCCTAGGATTCCACTGCATCTCTACTAAGCATCTAAGTTAATCTTCTGCTTTTCTTGGAAAAAAGGGAACACACAAGACTTTTCTATTATGACTTGAACATCTAGTGCAAATCAGAACATAGCACTCCATCAAAGGATAACCCACTTAACTAAGAAAAAGACCCTTAGCTAAGGGTCTTTCTCAACCCTAGGACCTTGTGGAGCAGAAGGTTTCTTTCTCCTTGGGGTTCTTGAGAGCTGTTTATCAAGAGGGAGACTTAGATGCAAAATGTTCACAGGCTTTAGATCTCTCATGTGAAAGACTGCATCAAGGAGAAGTGAGTGAGTTTGGACTGAAAAAATGTTGATGCCATTTATGTCGAGGACCTAAACAAATATTTTTTTTAGGTTGCTGCATGGAGTCTGAAGACAAAACAGCTAGACAGTAGAGGAGTATAATTTATGTGGAAGAGTAACTTCTCAGCAATGAAGGTTTTAAGGACAGCTGGCAAATAAGAAAGATTTGATGAAGTTCTGATTTGTTCAGGGGAAGACATATTTTCAACATCTTGTTAAATGTAATTTGAAACAAGATGTGTGACTTTTTCTGGCACAGCAATTTCTCTCATTTCCCATCCAATGGTTCTTGTCAAGTCAGGCTGCTTGGAGTTATAGGCAAGGAACATTTCTCTCATTTTCTCTTCCTTGGGGAATCTAGCACAATATAAGTGCAACAACAAAAACATAGGCATCAATTTATTATATCTATCCTATTTTGCCTACAATAACCTCTCTGAAAAGCTACCATCATTTCTGTTTTAAGGAGTGCTCTCTGTGAAGAATGAATTTTACTCTCTAGCTTCCTATTATCACAGAAAGTTTCATGCCATACTGCCAATATTCATACTTTCCATTGTTCTGATTTTTTTGGATGAAGGATAAAATTGTAAATATTGAAAAAATTTCTCTGTTTTGTACAAACAAAACCAATGAAGAACACTGATGGGCTGCATGAAGGGGCAAGAAAAGTATATTTAAAAATAACACTTACATTTCTTTCCTAAACCATTAAAAGAGATTGTTTTTTCTCTAGAATATTAAAAAAAGATTGAAGCTTTAGAAATTCATGACATGTGGGGCCAAATCAGTCTATTACAGATTTCTAACATATATAACTCATGAATCATTTTTCAGAAGGAAATGTAAATTAAATTGAATTAACAGGGTGTTACTTACTGTAGCTAATTCATCAAATTTTCCAAAAAGTTCATTCAGCAGCTTCACCAGCTCTTGGGCAGTACACTGCGATGCCAAACTAGTGAACCCCACAATGTCTGCAAATAAAATACTGTAAAGAAGTAAAGAGACATGGATAAATCAGTAGAGATCTTCACATTCTTGTTACTCTCTTTCATAGCACAAATGTAACCCACAGCACAAACTCCTGAAATATTATCAACAAAGTGCTAGTTGTAAAAAAAAAAAGGAAAAGATTCAGAAAAATAGGCATTATTCTGGTGCTGTCAACTGTTTTAGAGAACTCTCAGACACTTTCAATTGCTCCATACCTACCTGGCAGATGAGGCAAAGCACCTCATTCATAGAGTGCCCAATGAATACTCTAGGAAGATGGTGAACAATTTATTCTCTTTGCTGCTAGGATCTCCTCAGCTAAATTGGTTTCAGAGACAGTTTTACACTGCTAGACCTCCATAGTCAAACAGATAAACTTTGCATGAGGTTTACTTTGTGCTGAAAGACAGGGGTTAATAACTTCAGTGGAGTAGCTCTGTGATGTGGCCCTGTGGTCTGTGATGATGCAGTAACTTCCTGTGAGGAGTAGAATCCACAATGTCAAGCCAATATTCTCTGCACTGTGCTGCCTGGCTCAGGTAAGTGTCCAGCTTTAGCCAGTATTAGCAAGGTTTTAATGCCCAACAGTTTAATCTGCTTTAACAATTCCTGCTAGTCAGTGTACATCAAGTGAGATATTTGAAAAAAGTGCAGGTACTATTGTGACTGAGAGAATAAATCACAAAATGTGTAAATCACAAAATGTGTAAATCACAAAACTCAAGAGAGTATGGTGCTGTGATCCTTTCAAATCTTTAGATTCCTTCCGTTGGTAGAAGCAAAGGATCAGCTGCAGGAGCACACTGCATTTATCTCCAACATCCAGACTAGAAATGTCAAATAATTTATGAAAACACTAAAAAACCACCTCATGATACATAGCCTAGGTATAATTGATGTAGTGTAAAACTTAGTTTGCTAACTGTACGTTGAATTAAACATTATGTACTGCCATTCACCTCAGCAAAGCTTCAGTCTTGAGATAAAAAAGCAACACTAGAAAAACAGGCCTAATAAGTCTACTGTTTTCCATTTTTCATAATCAAGTCTCAACACTCCTAATATGTTACAAAAAATGGCAAATACAACTCCTGCCTCCCACCCTACTTCTATAGTTTAATTTAAACCAGTTGTTTAAATCCCCTGTCCACCACAGCAGGTAAGTAGCATATCCCAGCACAAAACCAATTCATCCAAAATGCAATGACTTTGGTCTACAAACAAAACCTTTATGTTGTCATTTTAATCCTTGGGGCAGTGTCTTCACTCAGTACTCCTTGGAGAATGCCTTATGAGAACATTGCTCAAGATGTCCCTGCTTCAAGGAAAAAATAGTTGTTCCATTCCCATGCTGTTTAAACATAACAAAAAGGCCTCTTACAATAAAAAAGTCAGCATTTATTTATGATTCATGCCTCTGCTATCATAAAAGTGAACCAGTCAAGTGATGGGTAAAATAGAATGCATTAAGAGAGTTCAGTAACACCTGCATATTTGCCCTGAAAGACCTACTTATTCTCTTAATTCTTTATTGATGTCCTTGTTGTTTGACAGCCCCAGGTCTTTCTGGAAATTCAGAGTTACCTAAATTCCTTGAAGACTTTCAAAAGCACTCACATGTGCATCAGTCTTTCATACATTTTGCTTTATGGCTGTTTTCTTTATGGCCTAAATTAACATCAGAACTTACAAAGTTTAAAAAGGCACAGAGGAAAAAACAAAATCTAAAATTGTTGCAATCCAGTATATCATGTAGTTTTCTGGTTTTAATTCAATACTATCAGTATGGAAGGGGAGTGTGGATGTTACTTTATAATAATAGCCTCTGATAGCCTCTGCCATTTTACATCTCATCTATTCTACACATTTTAAATTTTGATTGATTTTACTTTTCTATTTACATTTTAAATATGGCGGTCCACTTTTTTTCACTGTCTAACCACACATAGAGTAACCACACATTTTGGCAACACACTAACCACACATTTTGGCAACACCAACAATGTCCATTTGCAAAAAAACACCCCCATGGAACTGGGAGGGGATTAGGCCTTTAAGGTAATAACAATGTTATCTCATTACCAAGGTCTATAGCAATGAGGAACATCTATATACATACAAACAAGAAATGTTCTGTGTTTGTGAAAACTATGTCTTAACAGGTAACAGAGCAACCATTACAACGCTAACATGTACACTAATATCAAAACCTCTTTATTAGTGAAACACAGAGAATAGGAAACAGGTTCCTACATAATCATTCAGTTAAGAAGAAAGATGTTTTACATATGGGTACCTTAGTAGGTCAGTATGGGATCCTTGCTAATCCTTTAAACATTTAAAGAATACTTAGTCCTCAGCATTTGATTCAAAACACTGGTCATTGTACAAAAATGTGAAGTCCGTAAAAGCACCCACAATACAGAACTGAACACACCATTGAAAATCTAGGTAAAAATAAGTAATTATTGTATGCTGAGAGACCGATGTTCAATTATGCTTGTAAACTGTTTAATACTGTAGTTACCTACATGTATACATTTTAAAGCTTATGGAATAGGTTAGGTAATATGATCATTGTTACACTTCCTTTTTTTTTTTTTACTAAATTCCCAACTCTTTTAATACAATATTCTTAAAATATGCAAAGTATAACTCTCATGTCTGGACATGGCACAGATGGGGAAATGCTCTAAGTAGAAGTTCTGCCTTTTATTAATGAAAAATCTCCTCCTTTTTGCCACCATGAAATCTTACAATCATAGTAACTGCTGCACTTTGTTTGAAAGTAGGCTGAAATGCCAGTGACTAGACCTGATTTTGCAGCAAACAGTGGTAGGAAACAGCCAGTGGAGGAGCAGGAGATTTCCCTCCCCAAAGTGCAACTGGCACTGCAAGCCTGCTGCTTCCATGGTCTGTTCTCAGGGGTGGCAGTCCTGAGGAGAGCACACACACAGAGCTCTACTATTCAAAAAAATGGCATTGAAACTCAACCGCTGATGAATTTTATTTTAGCTGGTCAACTGACCAATATTATCTCTTCTAATTCTTCACCCATCTGCGTCCATCTACAGCCTCTTCCCATACTACTTGTACTACAAGTATTGTGGGGCAGCATCAACACACACTCTCATTGTACTACATCTGAAAAGAATTAGAGTAGCATCTTGGGGTGACAGGGAGTCAAATTACCCAACTGATGCAATAAACTTTTTTCCCCTTATGTTCTGCTCAGTTTTTTGGGAAGTAAAGCTCAAGAAGGCCTTTATGAGGACATGGCTAAGTCAGTCATAGGGAATGACAACAGAAATGAGATTTGAATTCTTGCTATGGCCATGAAATCATAATGGTACTAAAGAGAGAAATTATAAGATATACAGTGCCAGAATTCCAGTCATAAACCTGAACTGTTTCCACGGCCAAATGTATTCAAATATTCTCAAAGCCTAAGTCTCCACATGGGCACTGAAATTCCCTTTCCTCTGTTTTGGATATATTATTCACACAAAAATACTGAAAGCTTTAAATTTAGGCCATGTCTAACATACTCAGAAAAGTTAAAACAAAGCAGCTACAGGAGTGACATCAGTGTTAAAGTACATTAATCTCTCCTCCAGATATACTCATTCAAGAGCAAAGTAGTCTTGCTTCACAGTAACTTAATCTGAAATTGCTATAGAGGTTCGCATCCTCAGAGAGGATTAAACTAGAGTAAAGTATTTATGCATGAAAGATTCCTCATAATTGTATGGTATACAAAGGAACACTTCATAATGATTGCCAAGTAATTTTATTTTTAAAAATGTAAATGCTGGCATATATAGAAACAAGAAGTGAGAAGCTACCAATTAACAATTTTTTCTCTTAATGACTAAACAGGGATGAAACTCTCCCTTCTTTCACTCCACACAATTAAACAATTTGATTCCACAGAATTAATAATAACATTGGGCACTTTGGTGAAAAATCAAAAAACCCAATCTCCTTTAAACGACAACTATTAATGAAAGAAGAGAAATGAAAATGAAAAGAAATGGAAAACAAAGGACAAATGTTGCTTCTGCTCACTCAACACCATAATTTGCACACGATTCAAGCACTGCTCTTCCTTACAAGCGATGCAAAGGTGTTGGTTAGGAAGGCTAGGTAGCTCCTACAGTGCTGCAGCTGTATCAGCAATGCTCCATGATCTTGCATGGCACAGAGATGAGACTGACTAGACTATAGGTCTCCATGTTTTCTGCTTTCCCCGTTCTAAAAATCAGGGTTATATTTCCCTATTTCCAGTCATTAGGGACTCACTCAATTCACCTTACTGACATGACTTTTCAAATATGATAGATAGTGGCTTAGCCACTATCTGCCAGTTCCCTCAGAGCTCACAGATTAATCTACTCAGGTTCCATGAACTTGTGCACATTCAAGCTCCTTAGATGGTCTTGAACCTGATCCTCTCCTGCAGTGGGCTCAAGGCGTTCATTCTCTCAGTCCCTGTATTTGTCTTTTTTCACCAGGGAGGCATGGCTGGGGCACTTGCTATTGAAGAATGAGGTGTAGAAGTTGTTGAGAACCTCAGCCTAGCTGAGAAAAGATAACTTTTTCCAGGGTAGCCAGGTCTTCTATTTCCTATTGGTGAGAGTCGGAGTTATCCCTAGTCTTTCTTTTGCTTGCAACATATCTATAGAAGCCCTTTCTGTTATCCTCAATATCCATGGCCAGACTCAATTCTGTCTGGGCCTTGGCTTCCCTAACCTTTTCCCTAACTTCCTCTACAATTCCTCTGTTTCCTTCCCAGGCCATCTATCCTCATTTCTACTTCCTGAAAGATTCTTTTTTTGCTCTGTGTTCGCTCAGCAGCTCCTGATCCATCCAGGATGGTCTCCTAGCATTTTTGCGTGATTTCCTCCTTGTTGGATGAGTTCTTCCTGAGCTTGGAAGAGGTGATCCTTGAAATTCAGCCAGCATTCTTGTGACCCTTTGCCATCCAGGACTCTATCCCATGGGACTGTACTCAACAGTCCTTGAAGAGGCCAAAGTCTGCCAGGGAAGTGAACTTGCAGTGTACCCTCCTCACTGCCTTGAGGTTCTTGAATCCCCGTATGTTGTAATCACTGTAGCCAAGGCTGCCTTGGAACACTGCATTCCCTACCAGCTCCTCCCTCTTGGTAAGCACAAGGTCCAGTACAGCACCTTCTTGTTGGCTGTCTTCAACTGCTTGTGTACAGAAATTGCTGTTGACACGTGAGGGATTATGTCCTTCTGTGCTGTCCCTCCAACAGATATCACAGTGGTTGAAACCCCCCATGAGGACCAGGGCTGGAGACCACTTTTGTCTGCCTATGGAGGGCTTCATCCACACCATCCTCCTGATTGGGTGGCCTGTAGAAGACCCTCCTATAACATCCCCTGTCCCTGCCCTCCCTCTACTCTTCACCAACAAGCTCTTCTTGGCGGGATCCTTATCCTTCCGCAGAGTTTCATACACTCCAGCTGGTTATTGATGCAGAGGCTACATCCCCTTCTCATGTCCCTTGCCTGTCTTTGCTAAAAAGCCTAAAACCTTCCCTTTAAAAGCTCCAATCGTAGGAGCCATCCCACCGTGTCTCCATCATGCCCATGGTATCATATCCACATAGGCCTGTGCACATCTATAGTTCCTCTTGTTTTTTTGCCATACTATTTGCATTTGTATAGAGGTGTCTGAGCCAGTACCCAGATAAAGTGGACTCACTGGCTGGAGTATCTGGAATGCCTTTGCACTGTTCCAGGCATCCATTAGAGGTGTTGACACCTGAATGTCAGGACTGGAAGGGATAGGTGGCCCCATCCCCTGACTAATCTGATTTAAATCTCCCTGCACTAGTCTGACAAGTGCCTGACCCAAGATAGTTTATCTCTTTGTCAGATGAGCCCTATAATCCCTTAGTAAACCAGGCCTGGCAAACCGAGCCTCATGGTCTGAGTAAGCAAAACCATGACTTACCAATCATACCAGAATCTTATCAGTAAATTCACAGGATTAGGAAGTTTGGCTAAATCTGGTAAAAACTGAAATCACTTTGGTTTTTAGACAGACAAGTTGTTAGCAATTGTAAGTTGCAACAACACATTAATATTCTAATATATCCTAAGGGAAAAAATAACCAGTGCTGAGCAGAGCTTTCTCAAATTTCTGCAATGAACTTGATTTTAAAGTCTTTGTGATGCCATTGTGTTTTAGGAGTAGTGCTGTCTTGAGTTAGAGGCTTGCTTGCTCCTACTGCTGCCTGCTTGCTTACAAAAACTGAGAGAACATATACTGAGTGTCACTGAAATGCAAGAGAGCAGCAGAACAAGACTAGTTAGAAATATTTCCTTCTGTTTGCTTTATTTGAGATTGAAGGCACACTTCTTTCACTGGTTTTCGCTCTCAAGATAAAATGGTTACTCTTTCGGTGACTTAAAATCTCCATTGCTCCTCTAATACCTGCTCATGGATAACCTCAATAACCACTTGTTGATACGGCTACACATGAATTAGTATTGGCTTTCTTCTTCTGCACAACCATAGCAAGGCTGAACATTTACTCTCCAGTCTTACTGCTCTTACTCTCATCTAGTGAAAGAAGTGTAAAAAACTACTGGAGTTTTTAGGTTTTATTTGTGTGATTGTATTTAGTTATAATTTTTTAAATCAATTTTAAATTTATTCCTAGAGTGTAGCTTAAATTCTCCCCACTAAAAATGTGGCCTGTTTTTACATAGCCACCCTCTACATTTCATAGGAAAATTAGTTTATTTTTGACAAAGCAACCCATTTTTTTAATGAATAATATTTTATATACAAATAGCTTGTTTTACTTATCAATAAAACAAAATGATTTTAAAATAATTATAACCCAAACATTTCAAAATATGCATAATCTGAAGAAGGGGATTATGGAACTGCAAATGTCAACAATTTCACAAATAAATTTCTTCAGAGGAGTTTAGTTTGCTGTAGAACATTTCTTGTTGCAATGTGCCTGTCCCTCTGATCTTATCATCCTTCCTTCTTAATGAAACGCATCTAGATTTCTGAAAACATAAATTTTTCAAAACAATATTGTAATGATAGTTCTTTCAAGTAAAGTGTTACAAGGAATTACATCTACAGTTACCAATGAAGGGCTCCTGCTAAACACTACACACAGAAAACACATATAAACTAACTAAAACATAAACTAAACTAAAACTGACATAAATTTTGTATGACTGCATTCCCCACAGACTACTGCAACAAAGCACATATGATAGATAATGTGTAAATATAGATTTGTAATCATTGAAATGCAGTGCTTTTCTTTTGACTGGTTATTCCACTCTTTATTTGCTAATGACACAGACAGGGAGTTAGTGCACCATCTACAAGTTCATGAATGACATCTAGCTGTGTGGTGTGGTTGATAACATTGGAGGGCAGGGATGCCATCCAAAGGGACAGTATGGGCTAGAGAGGTGGGCCTTGTGCCAGCCCCATGAAGTTCAACAAGGTTATGTGCAAGGTTCTACACCTGGGTTGTGGCAACCCCAAACATGGATACAAATTGAGGCATTAGTAGATTAAGACCAGCACTGCTAAGGAGGGCTTGGTGGTACTGGTGGATGAAATATTGGACATGTGTTGGCACTGTACGCTTGTGGCCCAAAAAGCCAAATGTATGCTCTTACACAGTAAAGGAAATGTGGTCAGCAGGTGGAGGGAGGTGATTCTGTTCTCTCATGAGACCCCACCTGAATTTTCAGCACAGGAAACACATAGACTGGTCAGAGTGTGGTTGTTCAGCCTGGAGAAGAGAGGGCTCCAGGGAGACATACCAGCCTTCCAGAGCTTAAAGGGGGTATACAACAGAGGTGGAAATGGACTTTTTATGAGGATGTCTGCTGATAAGACAAGTGGGAATGGTTTTAAACTAAAACTGGGTAGATTTAGAATAGATACAAGGAAGAAATTCTTCACTAGGAGGGTGGAACAGGTTTCATAGAGAAGCTGTGGATACCCCATCTCTGGAAATATTCAAGCTTGTCAGGGTTTGCTAGTCAGGGTTTTGAGCAACCTTATGTAGTGAAAGATGAACCTGATTCAGGCACAGAGACTGGACCGGACTGGATGATCTTTAAAGGCTCCGTCCTACACAAACCATTCCATGATTTCATGATTCCAATGTTTAATGGAAGTTTCCTAAGGACTTTTTTTTCAAAGTTACCTGGACTATTTGTCTGAAACACCAACAGCTCTTTCTAACCTGTTCTATTATATAAATTCTGAAAAAAAAGCCAAGCAGCAGTACAGTGAGCAAGTTCAGGAAAGGAAACAGTATAAACAGACATTTCTCTCCTCTGTCACAGAGACAAACTGGTTCAGTACTGGCATATGAGTTACATCATTATCTCATACTCTTTGACAATCTGAAACATTTCTGTGTTAACAAGCACAGAGTTATTACTCCAGGACCTTCTGTATTCCTGTTTTCTCCCACCACAATCCCTGCAGGCAGGCATAGCCAGCACCTGGACAGTGACTGCAGCCCTCCTGCACCACAGCAGGAAACAGCTGCACCTGCTAGAACTGAGTGCAGAAAGCCTGCAGCTTGGTTTAAAAGGTTTAAGCTGCTTCCCAAGTGTGCGTATTGACAAAGCAACTCTTTTGTATGTTACTCTATGGGGTATTCAGGAGAAGTCCTGCCAAGTTACACAAAAGATTTGAAAGCTTGTAGGTAGTAAATGTTCAGTTTCAACAGTATTCATTCATGGGCTTTGTGCACTTGAATAGTCCTGCTGTTTTCAATGGAGCCACTTATATAAACAAGTACTCTACAAAATAAAGACGGGTTATATGCCCTGTTTTTTTATTTTCATTTGGGCCATTTGTTTAATTAAAGTACAATTTACAGTAAAAATGATATTTTAATGGCACATGGCACCTCAGAAGGTAACCTTGCCTCAAAGGTGAAACATAAGGGAATTTTTAAAATAATTTTATGTGTGACCCACTTCAATATTTAAGAAAAAGATGCTCTCTAAAATTAAAGAGGGCTGTAAAAAAAAACAACAAAGGGAGGCTGTGTTTTTTACATAATAATAATTTACAAAAACTAGTTCACTGTGAGGTTCTACAAGTTCAGAAAGACTAAATACAGAAGTCTGTCCACAGGCATCACAATCACAGCTTTTTAAAATGTTGGAATGGTTAAGTTAAATTAAAAAGTTATTTATGGTCTGATGTTTTCTGAAAGACAGGATGGACCACAAATATTTGCTCATAAATATCTGAAGATTGTGTTCTGGCTTCAGATTGATTCTCAAGAACCTCTAAAATGCCACAAGGAATCTTTTTATTAGTAGCTTTGAAATCAGGCAGTGTGTTTCCTAAAATTAATATCTCTTCTTAAAGTATCCAGTTCTATTTCATGCTTGTAAAAATAAGGCTAAATGAAACTGCTGTACCTGAGGCCCAAGAAATTTTTAGCTGTTCAATGTTCACTTTCTTTTTATCTCTTCAACATTGTTTGAGTCATAGAATGAAGCAAGAAGTTCTGTGTTAATATAGGAAGCCAGCCATATCCTTATTCCTCCATGAGTTGAAACAGTTACATGAATATCTAGCATATCTAGCATCCATTCCAAAAGAGACAAACAACAAAATGTGTTGAGGCTTCCATACAGGGCATATATTTGAGCTGAAACTCAGTTTGAAATTTTCATAATTGACTTATGGGTCCATGGAGAGATTCAGTCAGGACTAGTGAGTTTTTACAGTGGACACTGTACCTACATATGTGATCTGTAAATTTCTCAGCCCTGTAAGAACAAGGCAAGAAGGAAATATGAATCTTAAATTTCTTAACCTAATCTTAGAAAATATGTTTTTTAACATGTCTCCATGTTACAAAACATATTTCTGAGCACCACCGAAGAGCTGATCTGTTGGGTAGCCTTTAGGTGTAACTTGACATTTGGTTCCCACATCTTTCATGGTGTCCTTGTCTGGGACTACCCCAGTAAAAAAACACTTGTACTGTAGCCTGTGTACTGGAATAGCTTGTGGACTGTGTACAGATTATTTCCTTCTGATAAACTACAGATATTTTATTCGTTGTAATTATTTCAGTTTTCTGATTGTTGAGTTTATTGTCCTCACTGGGATAATGCTATATCAGATGTGTACTTGCATATCTTGTTTTGCAGAGTGCATTTGCATTAGGTTATTGGTCTCCATTTAAAACACATGCTCTCATTTCTTACTGCACAGCAATTCTGTTCAAAAACTTTACAAGGTAGCAGATGTACTGCAGATCTGGAAGAGCTGATCAAAGCATGACACATTCCCCTCCAGAGCACAGTGAGTTGCAGGCAGTCATTCAACAGCTATTGGGTAGTTGATAAAATATTCACCAACTAATTTATAAACCAGGGCAGTTTGCCATGGTTATCTGAAATATGCCAGTACTTTTCCCTAGTCCATCATTCACTTCTTACAGAGGTATGTGTATCTCCACTGTAACGTGCTTTTCGGGGAGGAGGTAAAGAAAGTAGCTGTATGAATGTCTTTTTTTCACATGTAAGATTAAATATTCTTTGCCCTTTTTTCAGGCAGCTATTTAAAAGACTGAAAGAGATGCTTTCTGATACTTATAAGGGTATTTTTTTTGCTGTTGGTTTTTCAACAGATAAGGAATGGAAAAATCATGTAATCTACTAATTGCATGCCTGTTTCCTTCAGACTATCTTTTCTGAAGAATAGTGCTCTGATACTACCAGGTATTTGCAGTGAGAAAAAGAAAGCATTGCAAAAGGAAAAGTGCAGCTCATTTTCTATTTTCCACTGTGTAGCTATGGAATTAAAAAACCCTGGAATATAGAATTATAGAGGGACTTTTTGTTGGTTTGTTTTAATAGCAGCACTTTACAGAACACTTGATGTGAAGAGGACAATTCACAAGAATATAGGAATGATCTCTCAGGTTTACCTGTTATAGCACTCTACTGCCACTACCCAGAAGAAAAAAACATTTTCATCTCCTTAAGAAAGTAAAGCAAGCACTTACTGTTGGCACTAACCACCAGCAGCCCTGCCAAAGGGATGCTGTAGTGCTATTCTTCACACTGATGTCAGGGTGGCACCTGCTGGGAGTTCTCCTTCATCCTTCAGGTCTACACAGTCACAAAACTTCTGGGGTGAAACTCTGGCCGACTGGGATGTGCTAGACACAGATTTCTGGATATTTATTGGACACAATTTCACCCCATTTTTTAGTCATTATTATAGTTTCATTATTGAAATAAAAGGCAATAGAGTTTCTTATAAGTACAGATGGTGAAGGGAGGTCTGCTATTTTCAGTTGTCTTCCCTCAGGATCTTACCTGTGACATTAAAATGACCCCATCTTACTTGGTCTTCATTTGCCCCATAAGTACCTTCTTAATGTCAGAGAATTAATTCACCTCTCCAGACAGGGTGTTTTGATTCAAAAGCTTTCATGAACTCCACGTGAAAGGAGTGAATAAGCCACAAAAATTTTAGCAGTTATGTGAAATAAACATCATGTAGAAAAAAAGACTACTCCTGAGGTTGCATTTCAAAAAGATCTTGGCAAAAGAGAGGACTCAGAAGCACTATAATCTGCAAAGTAATGCTTTCTAAGATGACTCTAAACAGTGTAATGAATGCAGAGATTTGTGACACATACAAGATATAAATATACTAATCATGATATAATTATCAGTCTTACCTGGACCCTGCATATAAGGGCAACCAATAGTAGCATAAATGTGTTTTATAGCACTGTGAGGACATAATTTTTAAAAACAATTTTTATAAGTATATTAAGGAATATGATCACCAAATGGTCAAAGTAGCAGATACCTAAGCATCAAAACCTGGCATACATGAGACTTGATTAGAAAAGCTGACTGCAAATAGACAGACTGGTTATCATTCAAAGATGGAAGGCAAGCAAGAAAATGAAAAAAAGTGCAAATGGTGTTGGCGAGGAGTGTAACAGAATGAAACCATGTGGCATAAACAAAGGAAAGTGAAGGAGTGAGACAGCTAATTTAGCTTATGAATGTGTCCTTCAGGAGCTATCAAGTCAGACTTTGACAATTGAGAACCATCAGATACTGCAAACAACATCATAATTTTCAGCATCAGCTTTGGGGTAGTGCACACTTAGAACCAATTTTAAACTATTGTTAAAGATCAAGTTTGTAAGGAAACTGATGAGATTAATATTATGCAAAATTTAACCATTAACATGAAGTAAACTACTAATTTTTAATTCAGTAATATTAAATTTTACAGTGTAAAACTGACCTAATTTGGCAGTCTTCTGATCCCATACTCTGAATCCCAGACTCTGATTCCCTTAGTGACAGAAATGCTTTTAGTTGCAACAACTTAGTCTCTAGGAAGTGTTCCTTGCCAGCTCAATGGGAGGTAGACTAAATTTTGAGAGAAGAAACTTAGCAGTGGAGGAGGGAGAGGAGAAGGTGCTGAAGTTTACTCTTTTGCTTCATGAGTACACCATGCAAATCAAGATCAAGGCAGCTCTGTGGCATCATCTACTAACATTACACCTTGTTTAGTAAAAGGGTGACACCAACTGAACTTTTTTGCTGTTTTTGATGTGGAAGCAAGGCACTTGGCAGTAGTGTGATAAAACACAGACAAGTTCTTTAAGGAATTTGTTCTGGAGGCAAAGAAGAATAAAAACTAAGAATGCACTTCAAGAAAAAGCAGTATGACTGCACTTGCACACAACTACTGAACAAGAGCAAGAAGTAGAACCTTAGTCAATAATCTCTGGGGGGTAACCCTCATGTGATGTGGACAAATACACATTTCTTTACGTTTGCATCACACTTTCTTTCTGTGTTTCCATGCTATTACCCAGGAAAATCTATTCATTTAGAAGTAATTAATCTGACTATCAAAAAAATATAAATGTGCAAAAACTAGCATGCAGAACAAATGCTCCTGCTCACCCAAAACATAATACAGTACAAAACCAATGACTAGTCATTTGGAAAAAGCTGTCAGTCTCCCAGCACTACTTTATTGATTCAGGCTTATCTCCTGAGAAGATTAAATCTTCCTAGTGCACCCATTCTTCTACTCTGTATAAATGATAAATCTTCACTTTATTGCTTGTTTTTTTACCTCTGAAACCTGAGTGCAATTATACATCGCTGTCCTTGTACTAAATATTCCTAGTTCTTTAGTTTTTTTAATGGGCTGCATCAATCCTACCTAACATTGTCATGCCTTTGAATGTAAATCTTGTGGAAAATCCTTTCAGGTGGCTTCAGGAAGTCTTCCTTCATTTCCATTGCAACATTCCTGGGCAAAAGGCTCATCAAGAGACGTTCCTAAAAGAAAATATAAGCAACATCAGTTTTGTGGTATAGTCTATGACCATTTTTCTAAGTTTTAAACTAGCAAACTGGACAATCTTCTCTTAATCTGCTGTCTTAAAAGGTCTGCTGCATAAATAATATCAACCATTTCTCTCAAACTCCTGCAAACTGTGTGGGTGTCTCCTTTTAAGTCTTCTGCTAAAAGACTAAAAAAAAAAAAGAAAAATAAAAAAAACACACCAAAAAAACAACCCCAAAAACCAAAAAACAAACCCCCACAACTAACCAGAAAAAGCAAAAAAGCCAGCCTCAAGAGCATATAATTGTCCATATTTTTTATTAACATTACAGTTCTAATAATAGCAACTTACTTTAGTCTTAGCAGCATTTATCTGTCTGAGAAAGACTTCCCAGGATCACTTGCTATCTTTTTGTGTGTTCTTTTTCTTCCTGGATAATGAAAGTGTTACATTACAAGGACTATGACAGCTGGTTATTAAGCAGTGAGAGTAGATGATGGATTTATCCACTGTCAAATTCAGTGGAATAGTAAGCACAGTTTTAATGGCATCTTAGCCAGTGTGGCAATGTCTTTAATGAACTGCATCAGTACAAAACCCTAGCTAAACACATCTTCTTGCTATACTCACAGAGAAATTTTTAGATCGGGTCACTGACCTGCATAAAAAGAGTCTAATATTATGGATCTTGTCAGTATTGGCTATAAAAGCCCATGTAGTTTTTCCACATATTCTGACCCATTCACAGGAACCATCTGGAAAATCTGAAACTGCTGTTCTTAGGTGTTGTAAGGGGTCCATAGATACCTACTCAAGATACCTACCTACATGCACACATTCATTCATTTTATTTTCACCCAGAAAATGCTCGCCATTTAAAATGCATTTCCAAGTTTATCCATCAGACCTGCTAGTTTCAGCCATTCGTTCAGTCTGAATGAATTCATATAACCACATCTGATCTGATTCAGGAATCTTGGGTTCCAGAGAAAAACGGATGAGGCTAGGAGCAAGGAAGGTGTACCTTTGATGGAAGAGGATTAGGTCAGTGAATAATTAAGTAAACTAGATAGATGTAAGTCCATAGGCCCTGACAGGACACATTCACAAGCTCACTGAGTGAGCTGTCAGATGCTGCTATAAAGTCACTCCTAACAGTCAAACATGGTGACTGGGAGAAGTGATGCAAGACTGCAGAAAGGAAATGTCACTTCTCTAGAAAAGAAGGAGGATGCAGGGAACTTCAGGCCAGTCAGTTTCACCTTGGGTCCTGAAAGTGATGAAGGATCTCATCCTGGAAACCAAGGTGGTTAGACCACATGACTTCCAGAGTGCCCTTCCGGCCTCAACTATTCTGTGATTCTGTTATCTGACAGTCAAGAGCCACTGTAATGGCAGCTACAAGATGTCACAGAAATGCATATTTTGGCCGAACCTCATCCTCCTTTTCTTTAATCAATATTAAATAAATAAGGAGCAAAAATTAACACTGAGAAGAGGGTTAATAATATCAGCAAGTGCTATTATGTTGCTAACATGCCCACATTCACCAGATAAAGCCATTAAATAATACTCAAAGTTTATTCAAAGGGTTTTTTATCTTAACAGTTTCTTCTGGAAGACACATTGAAAAAAGTAAGAAGTTAAACTTTGCAGAACATCTCTGGTTAATTTTGGACTTAAGTTCTGTCGTGTTTATGGTGGTCACATTGTCTTGAGGCTATGGACTGTTAGCTAACTCTATTTCCTACTCTTCTTAAATATATGTAGCAGAACATTCCTTCCTGCTACAGAAGAGCTTATCTGCTATGTCCATCAGCTGGTGCATAGCTCTGGACATTCTGCCCCTCACAAGAATTGGTGACATAACCCAGGCTGGACAGATGTTGAGCAGTGCGTTATCTCTGGCACCAGGGAGGTGAGATCCCCAGCTGACAATAACTATCTCGTCTTGAGAGCGAGATGCAGGGAGATGAGCTAGGAATTCCCAACTGTGAGACACATTACTTTACTAACTATAAAAGCTATACAAATTTTCATGGAGGTAGAAGCGTCTGACACACACCCTGGAAATGTGCAGGACTTCTCCCACAAGTTTGGATGCAAGTTTTGCAGTTACATTCCTGGGAATTGAGAGGAAGGATCCTATGTGTGCCCCATCAGCAACTGGATGGTAAGCTACATGGAATCCTAATCTATGCTATTTCTTTGCTAGCTGTAATAGTAGGCACTTCAGTTGTGCACTGTGGTTATCTGGTAGTAGTGTTTCTTTTGCTTATCCTGTGTAGTATGTCATCTGTTAAAGTTTTATGTCTGTTAAATTTGGGTGAAATAAATAAATAAATAAATAAATGATAATTAAATAAATAATTTTGTAATAGACCTAACTGACCATTATTAAGAACCTGTGAGTGAGAGTGATCTGGGCTGCAGGCTACTCCCAACAGAGCTACTGCCAGAAATCTGAGTCTAAGGCAGGACTTACTTAAGCTCTCCTCTACATTCGTAACAGTGTACACCAAGAATATGGCAAAGAATATTATGGATTTCAATATTTGTTGACATTTTACACGTATAGCCATTTCCAATTAACCAAAGCCTTTCACATCACTAACAAATGGTTATTCACTCTAAATTTTATGCTGATTTAATTAAGTAAACTTATATTTCTGCAGCAGAATTGTATTTGGGTAACACAAATTTTGGGTTACAATCCAAAACAAGTATTTTGCCCATAGTGGATCTTATGAAGCTCTGTTGACTGCTACTTGTGTCCTAAAGTTGATTTACAGTGTTAAGAGAAATAAACTGAGGTTATAAAAGGAGATGACCACCTCTCAGGCAATAAAAAGCACATACAAGAGAGGAATTTGGACAGATGGTTATATTCCCTGATGCTTAAGACCGCAAAAGTGATGGAATTTCATAAGTATTGCTCTGGATAAGAAGTTTACAATGTCTGATAAGGACTAAATGCTCTCTGGAGCTTCTCTTGCAGTGAACACATTAAACAAGATTTTCACCATTTTGCTGAAACGGATTAGTAAAATCCAAAACTGTTAAGGAGAGACTGGGTTTAGACTTCTGTTTCCTAGAAAGGCAAACTTAACCAGACAAAAAAGCAAATAAAAATTATAGTGACAGACTCTTCCAGAGAGTAGTGCTAACTGAATAGTTCTTCTATGGTCTGCAAACACAATTACAATACGTGAATAAAAAGCTCACAGATAATGTCTGCAGTGCATGGCAAATAACATGCAATCCAGGGAAGTAATTAGAATCATTACTATGAAGGCAGCATTGGAGAGCTGTAGGATGTAGCACCTGACTGCATTGAAATGTGCAGATGTCAGATGTATTAAGGGAGGCTACAACAATAATGATTCTTATACACATTAGGTTGACTATAAGAAGAGCTGAAGGGAACATATGAAAATCCTCTATCAAATTATGATGACTTGCTTTTTTCATTAGAGATGAAAGTGAGAGGGAGATGAGATTAGAGATTAGATTCCTCACCAAGTGAGGAAAGATGCAGTTATGGCTTTCTCAAAGGGCAGCCACTGCTGACCTTTCAGATCAAGAAGGGAAGCAGCAGCATGACTGTAAGCAGCATGACTGCATGATTTGTCCCTTAAGGGGAGACTGGAAAATGTAACCTGCAATGCAGAGTATCAAAACACTGAAAGTAAATGAAAGACACCATCCAGCTCTCTAGAAAGAATATAAGAAAAGTCTCTCCTATTTACAGCAAAATCTCATCTATCAAGCAAAGCCGTATTGCCCTTCAGGTCAGACTAAGGAATGCTGAAGGACTCAGAGTTTTGGAGCAGCAAGAGTGAATTCATGTACACAAAATATAGCTGTTGGTAGGTTTGGGAAGGGGCTCTGCCTAGACTTCTATTCAGCAAGTCCTACAGTTTTTGTCCAGTTTTTTCATTTGCTCCTGTATGGCTAATCTGATTATAAAAGTAATCTGTAAACCAGGCTAAAAGGAAAACTAGGTGTGCAGGATAGTGCATTGAATGGAACAAGTGACAGAACCAAAGGAAGACCGCTCACATTTATGGTGACATTCTTGCTTGAGTGGTTGTTGGCTCCAACAGGGGTGGGTGATGACAGGAAAAAATAGAGAGTATATACAGGGAGCACTAATCAATTCACAACACCTTTTACCAAAATAAAACAACACTCATGTTGCAAACCTTCTAACTGGTCACAAATTGTTTCCTGTTGAGGTAGCCTCAACTCATGATATATTCCTAATCACAAGGTCTAGTAGAAACAAAATGTTTCAACATTTTATTATTTCTCAATGGTTCACGATGTTTTTTTAGGATTATTACAGCTGTTTTCAGAACATTAAATTTTTTCCACACAACAACTTACACTATTTTAGGGATTTGTACTCTCTTCTCATGCAGTACATCTTTACTCAGCATTAAAATGATCTAAAGTGAATCACATGCTGAATAAAAAATACTTTCAGAGACTGTAATTGTCAGTCAATGATTTTGCATTCCCTGCAGAAATCTCACTAAAAAAAGAAAATGATAGATGAGGATATACATCTCCTTCATTCGCAACATTTTATATTGGCAGTCTTGCTCTGGGATTTCAAATGCCCAATTTAGCTGCCTCTGCCAATGGTATCATCCTGATTAATAATGATTACTGCTCTACTAATAAAGATAGCTATTTTTGAGAAAGATACTCAATTTAGAAAAACATTCAAATTTCTCTCTCCAGCAATGGAGCATCACTAGAAGACAGAGGAGGAACAAACATTCATTTTGACTCCAAGGCAAGTCAAAATGTGCATACCAAATGAATTAGGAATTGCTCAGTGTTACCTTGGCCCTATTCAACAACTAGTACGATTATGCACGTAACAAAGAATGAAAATATGCCAAGGCAGAGAAATGGATAAGAAAAAAGTGTTTCCCATTGTTAATGGACAAAAATACCCTATGTTATTCCTTGGAACATCCTCAACCCTATTTACAAGTACATAACCCTGAACTGCAATTTTCTTTTTGGGTTGGACCCAAGAAAAAACTTTAAGAATTATTCAAGACTTGAGTAGACAAAGCCACAGTTGACCAGACCTGGTGTCACTGGCAGCCCTGCTTTGAAGGAATGGCTGGGCTCGATGATGTCCAGAGGTCTGCTTTGACCACTGTGTATCCAGGTGTCTCCCTTGGTACACAAGGACCAGGAGAGGTAGGTGCCTGAAGCCTCCTGGGAAGCCCTGAAGCCATCTTGCTATCTCACAACACACGTGGGTCTTCTAAAACAGAAGAGGAGCTCAAGGCTGAGCACACTCTAGGAGCTGTGTGATTTCTCATTTCTGAGAAGGGAGAGGAAAGAAGCAAGCAGACACTATTGAAGAAAAAAACCCCATTGTCTGCATGCTCTATTCTGCCCCAACACTCCCTTCAGTTTTCTCCATTTTGGAGGCTTCTCACCACAATTCTCTCTTCTATCCCCATCCCTGCCCTGGACAATGTCTCTCCCACTCTCTTTTATGGGAGTCCCCAGTACATATTCCTAATACATTTCTCATGCCTGCCTCCAAAAGAAGATGCCTGTCCCCCTCCCATTTTGAAAATCATACTCTTTTCTCATTTTACTTCTCATTCCGAACACTTATAAGTTACTCAAAGTCCTTTAAAATTTTCACCTTGATTTAGAATCATTCCATGCAGTTGTCCAAATATTATGCAGTTATTCCTATTGTACAAAATGATTTTTTTTGACATTAGTATGGGAAATGACTCTGATACATTTTCAAATTCTTTCAGGAAGCTGTAAATGAATCCATACTCCCTTCATCAGAAAAGAAGGCTCAAAAGCATATGAATATCTTAAATGTTCCTAGCCAGCATTCTCACAAATTTCTGTCAAAGAACTTGCTGTGCTTCCCCATGCTAAGTTGTATTCCTGTAGTTTATCATGTGAGATATAAAGAAAGCAAAATGGAAATACTATTTATAGTCAGAGCAGACTACTTTATCAAAGGAAACAGCTGTCATTTTTTTCTGAGATAAGCAACCAAGCTGAGAGAAGCAGCCAAGGGAACTGTTGGATTGAGGATTGAGAAGGATTGAGAAACATGCAAAATAATACAGTTTTCTACATGGCCCTTCCACAGCCTGCAGCATTGCCTCAGAGCTGCAGGCTGTGGAAGGGCCATGTAGAAAACTGTATTACTTTGCATGTTTCTCAATCCCATGAGACCAGGGCAGTAATGGATAGAGCTCCATCTCTTTCAGCCAGCTTCATCAAATTCTTCCTGAACTACTCCTTCCAGCCAGCATGCTGGCATTGCCTTCACTCATCAGGGAGTCTGAGCCCCACACCGGGACAACAGAGAGCTCTGTCTTGTGGAACTTGCTCTAAATGGGACTTGTAGGTTACCAATTTCGTGCTGGGGAACGCAATAAGTCTGCATGGCACTCCAGATCCTGGTCCTTTTTCACCCTCCCTAGCACTGAACCACATTATTCAGGATAGTCTTCATGCCCCTCTTACCTTTTTATTTTGCATTTTCATAGCAACTTTAGGAATGAAGAAAGTAAAAAAAAATAACGTGACAAAACCAGGTTTACATATTTGTTTCTTGGCTGATAAAACATGAATATTTTTGTTTTCTGTAGTAACAGTCCAAAAATGATGACAAATAGGAAAAGGAGCTCAAAAAAGAAAGGAGATTTTGATCATCTACTCTAGAAAATTCCTTTACAATATGGAACATGAAATCTAACCCAACAATTTTTGCAGTCTATCACAGATCTTCTTTTGTTATTGCTATACTTAAGAGGAAAGTGCCACCATATTTTAACACAAACTTTTCTCCCTAGAGAAGACAAGCATCAGACATGCATGTAAAGCATTAATGAGACTGTTTCAGAGTCAACTCATCTATATCATTTTGAGATTCAGTTTCTAGTTAGTCAGCAGGGACTCCAAAGTACATCCTAAATATTACCGCCTGCTACATAATATGACCATGGTACCATGCTCAATTTTGTATAATTTTAAAAGCTACATCTTAGTGAGCTCACAATCTCTGTCACCTGTACATTACACTTCAGAGCCATTTTAATTCACTCTAAGGAAAAACAAAAAAAAGGAGAGTGAAAAGAAGCTTAATGCAATGCATGGAAGAATGATTTTGTGAACGACTATTAGGATTCATTTATATTTTTTGTAAGCTGGAAAACAAAGGCAGCAGATTTCATTAGTGAATTATTGGAAATTCAGCTCTGCTATGCCCTTTCTTCCATCTAAGTACATGAAATAGCACTGTTAAAGACGGTGAGCTTCCAGACGCCACAAGGTGGCAATGTTTCAGAACAGTCCCGAGATTGCTTGGAAAGTTCTATTTATCAGCAAGTCATTGCTACAACCGTAATCATAAAGGACCATCCCTAAAAGACCAGATACCTAATGCACAGATTTTGAGTAGTAAGAGAATGGCTAAAAACACAGTTATGGTAGATGACCAATACACTGTATGAACTGCACAATGCATTCAGTCTGAATACACCTATACCAGACCAACTTGACATCTTTCTATGGTTAAGTGATTATTTTTGTTTAAATAAAGGAAAGGAAGGATTAATCAGAACAATAGTGTTTAATGAGGCATTGGTAGTTTCCACATGGAACATTGTTAGTCACAATGGAGATGGTAAGGCCTTGGGAAAGAATTAGGAGAACATGAAGTCTTGGCTAAAATGGAAGGCAATGAGCTACAGATACATTGGGATGGAGAGTGGGCATAAGGAAACCATAAAACTGCTAGAATGTACAAACTCCACAAGATAGCATTCAAGAAGTAGCATGATAAGAATGAGAAAAACTCGGTAGCACATTGTACTTTGTAGGCACCATCCACTAAAACACAAGCTAAATAAGTGTCAGGGATTGAAGTGGTTAATAAAAATATTGCTATGAAGGAGCTTTACCCATTATAGCAAAAACTTTATAAAGAAGCTAGAACCACAGAAGCCCACCCCTCCTTGGAGACGCCTGACTGGAACTTTGGACTGTGAGTTAAGCTGTCCAGATAAGATAAAGGGGACACTACTGCTCAGTCATCTCAGGCTGAGGGATGCATCCACAAGAAAAGCAAACACAGCAGCTGCACTGAGAATCATCTCTTTCTGAGTTTTGGGTGGGGGACACCACAGCCCACAGAGGTTTACAGACTCCTCCTGCAACTGAGGGTGAGGGAAGAGGTGTGTGGCATAACCTCTGCTCAGAAGGCACTGAATACCCATCCTCCCTTATACAAATTGGCCCAGCTGTGAAACCTCCAACCCCACAGGCCACATCCACAGGACACTCACATAAGAGGCAACTGAGAGGTGTCACAATCCATCAAAGACCCCCCCAAGGTGCTCCCCAGACTTATTCCTGAGACGTTGCACCACAGGACTGTACGTGATGCAAAGTGATGCAACATATCCAGAGTCTGCTGCAAGAGACTACATCAAGCTGTCCCCCACAGAGGGGAGGTACCTGTGCATTACCACCTGGTCTGAGCATATCTTTATTCATCAGATTCTATGCTTTTCAGAGGGACCTTCACCACCAAGAAGAACAGCTAGAGAGGATCAATGGGACGATGGTGGGATCCAGAGAGTGGTGGTATTTTCTTTTTTCTGTCTCTGTTACTCTCTTTCTGTTCCCCCCACTGCTTTTCTATTTCTTTGTCTTCTTTTCTCTCTCTCTCTGTCTCTCTTTCTCATATTTGCTATCAAATGAAATCCATACTATTTACTTTGACATTTGTTTGTACCTTAATTCAGGCAGAAGCATTTCTAATAATTTTAAAACTGGACTGTAACAATGAGTTGGAAACCTCTGCATGTAAAGAAACCCCAGATACTCCCTGATCAAAGAATATGTATATGACACTATCCTAAAAAGGCAAGTGTGATTCCTGAGAAGATTAATAGTAGGCTAAGTTGAGATCAGCTCCACAAGTCTTGTTCAAATAGGAACAAGTGCTGAGAAAGGTTATGAGAATAAATAAGAAAACCGAAAGCATAAAAAGCACAAGCTGTCTTACTAGTTATCCTCATATCTATTAAATCAGAGTGCGTTAGAAATACATCAATAAAGATTAATCATCAGAAAGGCTAGCTAACAGTTTTTACCAGATACAAACTGGCAATGAATAAATCATACAGTATCCAAATTACTGCTAGTCTTTTTACTTTCACCTTTTATCTTTAACATTTACTCGCTCTGAAAAGTCACTGGCAATATCCAATAGGTCCACAAAACTATTATAGAAACTTGACAGGACAAAGTTTATACTCATTTCAGTTAATAGAAATCTTCCTACTGGTAGTGAACTTGAGAGAGAGGAACAAAATAGCGCCTTTATAGTTAAGGCATAACTTGAAAGCTTCCTTATGCTTGGCAGGAAAGAAGGAAAAGCATTTCTGCAGTACATTGCCAGGGACAGGTATTTCTCAACTCCAGCAGTGCTAGCTTAACAAATATCTTTGTTTCAATTATGCTTCAGTAGGATTTTAATAAGTAGGTTCTTTAGGGTATATCAATGAAGATGAAACTTTGTGTGGCACAGAAGAGCCACTGAACATAGTTTTCTAAATCTTCCTATGTGGAAAGAAAACATTTTGCCCCCTGTCCTGCAGAGTCAGGAAGACTCGTTTTCATGGTCCAGTGAAAAGATCCCTTCATGGTAGCACTTGACTGTGAGCACAGGTAGTTTGAGTATATATGTTAAAAACAAAAAAAGGCACACTTAAAGCATAAATTCAAAACTTATAATTTATTCTTCTTTATTAATTATAAATTATAATTTATTATTGAAAATATTTTCTGATTAAAATAACGAGAGGTCTTAAAAATTATTACAAAGAGCACCAATCATCTGCTAATGCCATGATTAGAGAGAACACAGAAGCCCTAATTGCAATTCCTAAGCTGGCCTGCAGATGGGACATCTGTGAGCTCAGATTTTCTAGAGGCTTAAGTGACACACGCTGTCCTGTGTTACATCATGAACAGGACTGGGACAACAATCCTGTTATTGTATTTCTTCTTCCAAAATTTAGGCAGAGGGACTCACAAGCAGCATCAGCTTTACCAGTAAGTGGAAGAGTAGACAAATTTTTACTGGCTTACTCATGGTGTACTAAGTTTCATCTACAGTTACAACAGCGCATACCATTCCACAGCCATGTCTGGTTTGTTCCAACAATGTAACATTGAATATCTTGATTAGGCAAGGATGTATTCCGCAGGAAGGGAATGTCAGAGAGTTTAACCTTCGGCAAGATGGACACATCCCCCTCTTCTGCCCTCATTAATGCTCCAACCCTCAACTAGTGGAATTTTTCTTGAAGAACATGCTACATGTTACAGCTCAAGTTGGTTCTGGGACTGTGTCATTCTCTGATTTTCCTCCATCCCATGAGTGTTGCATATAGGTAAAGCCTTATAAAATAAGAACCTTGATTACCCTTGTAAAATCATGGCTCAGGCCTTCTACTTCAGCAAAGTACAGCTAATACATAGCCTAACAAGTTCCCGTGAGAAAGTAATATGCACCTGTAAAAATAGAGTCTTCTAACTGTGAGAATGATTCTGTACCCTCGAAAAAAGAATGTAAACATCATTAAAGAGGAAAGCTTTGACAGACACATACAGTAGCAACTACTAACCAATGAACTGAATTGCCATAAGTAAATAACCAATTAGAATTAAACACAATGCCTTTAGCAAACTACATAAATATGAGGTGTGAAAAGATAAAGACTGGCTATTGTGGATGACTTGTGGGTTTCTACTGCAACACATGAGTTATGACATTCTCCTTCCCCACGCTCCTCCAAAACCTACATATCTCCACCAACTCTACATGGATATGTGGCAAATCTCTGTGGTCTCCTCTAGAATCTGGTTGAGAAATGGAGCCAACACAGGGAAGCAGCAAGAGAAAGACTACTAACATCTTCAGTCTTCTGTTCTTGCTGGAGCCAACACAATCTGTAGCTGAGAGTCCAGAATTAATGGAACTTTGAGGACACAGTGCTGTGCTAGTACCAATGCTTCACACAACTGCTACTGTCTGATACAGCATCACACACTTTCATTTAGAGTTGCGGCAGCGACTCATTATCAGCACGTGCTCTTTTTTAGTACAGATCTCTGCTGGTGGCAGAAAAAGCAGGAAATCTTCAGTAGAGATAAGCTTTTTGATTGCTATTGGTAGGTACTTGAGCCCACTAGTGGGGAATAAGCAAACTAAGGAATGAAAAAACCCCAGAAACCTGAAGTCAATAAAAGTAATTTTAGAACCTAAGAAAGACATATTCCATGGCAAGCAGTTAGCATTTCCTTTTTCAAGGACTGTAAATGCCTTTACTACAGCAATAGGAAAGAAAATCATAGCATAAAACAATAAAATGGAATAGATGTCTGAATCTCCAAAGACTAAGATATAAATATGGTTTGCTTTGAAAAATCTAGATGTTTTTCTAATTTAGATAGGAAAAACCTAAAAGCTTTTGTCCTTTGCTTCATTTTGTCTTTTTACAGAGCAAGGAAGCAAGACTAACCCATAGGAGAAAATCTCATAGCCTTCCAGAGTAGAAGAACAAGGACCAATCAGTAATATGCTAAGGAAGCAAAGAATGTATTCACCTACTTAAAATAGCAAGTGTGACTCAGATTTAATTCATTATTTCCTTGTCAAACTGGGAAATTCCTAATCAAATGTGAATGAAGGGGAGTTAAACTCTAAATGAAATAAGTTTGTATTGAAGAGGTAATGGGGAACAGAATCCTTGGAAAGAATTTAAATCACATGACAGACAGAGTTCATTTAGAATGGCAAACCTGACAAAAATGCTACCTTAGAATGTATTTCTTTTGCCAGTTAATGAGGTGTAATCTAGCTCTTTTCCACCATAGACAGTTGGCCAAAGGAAACAGGCAAAAAAATCCATAAGAATATGTGTGCCAGCAGCATATACTTTTTCACATATTGGAATGAAAGTAAAGTGCCCAACTCATTTCATATATTGGAATAAAAGTAAAGTGCCCAGCTCAGTATTCCATTCAAGGAGATAATCTGTGCTCAAGTGGTAACATATAATTTGGCAAACTTCACATGTGGCAGTGCCAGCTGCTGTGACATGAAACACCTAGGCAACAAAGCAGTTTATGGTCTATGGTGGAACCACCCTGTGGTTGAAGACTGACACAGGGAAAGTGTCAAATTTGTGTAACATGTTAGATAACTTTTTTATTACAGTCAAGACTGTTCTAGGAGTGAACAACAATAAAAATACACGCAAGAGGACTTTTCTAATGACATTTAAAGTTTTCTATGAATTCCTGCTGCTGAGGGAAGAAAATCAGTATTCACTATTGAGGTTGCTTTACTTCATAATGTGGCGTCCTACTAAAATGCATAACAACATTGTATTAGTGTTCATACCGCACTTCTGACATGGATATTATTCTAAATTTAGAAATCAACTCTAAGAAACTCTTTTGAATTATTTGTCTCTCAGTTGAACTTCAGAATCTGGTGCACTCTAGCCAGTGTGCCTAATTATGATTATTTGCCTTGGCAACTGTTATCCAAGATGTTATCTGCTAAAAACTGTTATCTGCTTAAGACTGTATGGTGTGTGTCTTTAGTCATCTAATAAGGACAGGTTTGTGTGAGCCTGTTCATCCCTCCTCCTTTTCTCTCTCTAATTGAAGCTACACAATGCAAGAAGGAAAAATAAACTGAAAAATTCAGAGTCAAACACTAGCATATTTGATTGACAGTTGCTTTAAAGAGAACATATTATAAATTTTCCATTATTTCTTCCAAAATCCCTAACAGCCAAAGTATTAACAGGTTTAGAATTATACAACCACCAATTTTTAAGTTATCAATTTATTGCAGAATCATCTAGATTGGAAAAGGCCTCTGAGATCATCAAGTCCAACCTCTGGCCAGACACCCCCTTGTCAACAAGATCATGACACTGAGTGCCACGTACAGTTGGTTTGTTTGAACACATCCAATGATGGAGACTCCACCACCTCCATGGGCATCCCATTACTATGCTTGACAGTCCTTTCCATGAAGAAATTCTTCCTAAGGTCCAACCTGAACCTCCCTTGGTAGAGTTTGAGGCCATGTCCTCTTGTCCCTTGCTACCTGGGAGAAGAAACTGACTCCCACCTGGCTACAACCTCCTTTCATGCAGTTGTAGAGATCAATACAATCCCCCTGAGCCTACTTTTCTCCAAGCTAAACAACCCCACCTCTCTCAACACCTCCTCACAGGACTTATTCTCCAGACCCTTCCCCAGCTTAACTGCCCTTCTCTGGACACGCTCCAGCCCCTCAAGGCCTTTCTTGTACTGAGGAGTCCAAAACTGAACACCGGATTCAAAACGTGGCCTGACCAGTGCCCAGTACCTGGGGACAATCACTTTTCCAGTCCTGCTGGCCACACTATTACTGATACAGGCCAGGATGCCACTGCCATTTTTGGCCTCCTGGGCACAATCTGCCTCATGTTCAGCTGATGACCAGCAAGCCCGGGTCTTTTTCACCAGACAGCTTTTCAGCCACTCTCTCCCAAGTCTGTAAGCACTGCAAGGGCAGGTCCTGGCACTTGGCCCTGTTTGAACTTTAGTCCATCAATGCAGCCGGTCCAGATCCCCATGCAGATCCTTCCCATTCTCTATCAGGTCAATAGTCCCACCCAAAAATTTATCTACTCTGCTCAAAGTAAGCCAGCGTACATTACATATAAGAGTTTAACCTGGGTGGCATGACTGTCCATGCACACATATATGAGAAAAAACAAACTGCAACAAACAACAGTCCAAGACATCTTCCTGCTTAGCATGAACATGAGTGACTACATGTGTACTGGAAAACAAAGTTAATGCACCCTCTTTTTATCTTTTAAAATATATAATAAATCTTTATAAAGAGGTATTTAAATTTATAAATCTATAAATTTCTGATATCTTGTGACATAAAATGGAATGGCTGATAACCAATTTAATTTATATATTTAATTTGCTTTCTTTTTACACAGAATTAATAGAGTTAATTTTCTTCACAGTGGCTAGTAGGGTGCTGTGTTTTGGATTTGTGCTGAAAACAGCGTTGATAACACAGGGATGTTTCAGTTATTGCTGATCAGAGTTTACTCAGAGCCAAGGGATTTTCTGCCTCCCACATCATCCTACCAGTGAGGAGGCTTTCTATGCACAAGAATCGGGGTGGGGACAGAGCCAGGACACCTGACCCCAACTAACCAAAGGGATTTTCCATCACATATGGAGTCATGCTCAGCATATAAGCTGGTGGAAAAAAAAAGAGGAAGGAGGATGACATTCAGAGTCATGGAATTTGTCTTCTCTAGTGACCATTACATGTGATGAAACTCTGCTTTCCCAAGAATGGCTGAACACCAACCTGCCAATGGGAAGCAGTGACTTAATTTCTTGTTTTGTTTTGCTTGCATGCACAGCTTTTGCTCTAGCTATTAAAGTGTCTTTATCTCAATCCATGAACTTTCTCACCTTTGTTCTTTCTATTCTCTCCCCCATGCCACCATGGAGTGAGAGAGGGAGGAAGGAGCTATGTGCTGCTTAGTTGTGCTTGGGATTAAACCACAGCATTTACTAACATCAGAAAATTTCCAAGGGATGAAATAAAGTTCAACCAAATAGTTATAGTAATGACCTAGCCTGGTCTTATGTGTTGTTTTTTTAAAATGCTTTTTATAGACTTTCCTTAAGTTTCATTTTGTAAAATAAAGGCATGCAGCTAGTGTAATAAAATTACAAGGTAACTAAAATATATGAACTTTATATGATTTAAAAATATGTGTTTTTATTCTATGTTACCCATTTTGTTATTTATGTTACACTTTGGAATTGCAAGTCTAGTAGCAAGGTGCATCTCTCTCTTATCCTACAGCTGTGCAGCCCTAAGTTGAGGTGTCCTCTTGTAACCACTCCCAAAGAAAAAACCTCATCTTCTGTTTTAACAAAGAGCTCAGGATAGAAGGGTTGAACTGCCCTTGGATGTGCCTGTTACTATTAGGGATTACTGCCTGTAGGTTAAAGGGTTAGACTACAAGCCTCACTTTTACTTGGCCAAAGTCAGATAAGAGGAGTCCTGGTGGTATGCCAAGCAGTGTAGCTTCTTGCACTAACTGGATTCAGATAAGATGTTCATTCTGCAAACCAAGAGGTGCAACAGATCTGTAAAGTTAAAATACATTTATTTGTTTGCTATACCTTTCCTTGCAGGAGGTTACAAGCAACTCCTAATGACTTCAGGTTGAAGCTAAAGCCTTAATCTATTTAGTCTGAGTAGCCCTCAGTTTTATTATTTGCTCTGTGAAGGATAGACACATGCATGATTATTGCAGGACTGGAGACTAATAGGTGCTGGTCAGCAGAAAGCTTCTGGGCAATTATTGCTTTGTGGGAGAGAGAAATGTGCCTCCATATCTCTTTTTACCTGAGAAAGGCAGAAGATGGACCAGGGATGTCATGTATTTCTTTTCTGTGTAAGGATCTAAGCAGCCAAATGGAGCAAATGAAGCAGATACCAAGATAATTTCTAATCTCTGACTTGGCTAAGAGACACTGGTGGTCAGCCTGCGTAAGTGGGCCTGAAGTCCAGTAGTTCAAACTGACAGCCTGAAATTGCAACACTCCTTATTTCTTGCTTTGCCTGATCCTAGTAAAGAACAAATAGATTTTTGAAGATAGAATTTCCTGTGTAAGACTGTAATTTGATGATGGAATAGATACAATTTTAAGCTGTTCTGTAACATAGAACATAGTAGCAATGTTGTATAGGCTCACCCTGCTAGCTAAAATTAGTCCACCTATGTTTTTCAAAGATCGTACTGGCTAGCTTTTTCAGAGGACCAAGTATCACCACATACCTTGCACTCTGGGCAAAATCAGTATCCCTTCCCTGCTGCATAATTTGACAAGAATATGGTTTTGCATCCACACATGAGCCATGTGAAATTTTTGCTGCAGGGTGATTTGCTGATGCATTCTGCCAGTATGGATGGTTACAGAAACAAGGCCTGTATTAATGATAGATTTCATATATTCTTCTGCACTGAAAAAAAAGATGCAATATTCTGAGAACAAAAAGTATGGGAAACATGAGGAGAACCTGATAAGCATGATGTCAGGCACTCTAGAAATTACTTCTGCCTGGGGCTGTGCAAATAACTAATTCCTTCATTTGGTTGCTGAATTGAAAGGCTAAAAACCTCAGCAAACTGTTATCCACTACCAAAACAAAATCCAACATGATTTGCTTTATTCAAAGTTAATATCATTTTTCCCTTTTTTCATAACGGTTTGAAATTAAACACAACAGACAAACCCACTGGAGGGCTTCTGTAGGAGTCATCTTTTTACTCAAATATACAGGAGGTGGTACAGACATCCAAAATGCAAAATGTCTAGATCAAATTGTTTTAAAGGGGAATGAAGCAGAGAATTCAAAAGCAGTAGTTCAAAGTATGATGCAGTGAGATGCATGTTATCTTTTGTTGACACCTTTTCCATTTCTATGAATAGTTATTAATCAAACCTCTGACTCAGCAGTGACCCAGTTACTACATGCAACATTAAGGACATTGCCCTAAATTGCAGAAGACACTTGTAGTGCAGACACATATACATGCAGATATTTGCACACAAAATTCAGCACTGCATAAGGAAAATTTAGCTAGCTACACATTATCTGGTGAACATGTATGGAGGAACTGCAGACCATCACCAAAGTTCTAGTCTGTCTCCCAGAACCAGTGTTATTGCAGTAGCATGGTTTTGAACAATACTTCAGCAAATCTGATTAGTCTAGCTGGAGTGGCAGTGTTGTGGTCCTGAAGCTAGACACAGCTGGCTGTCTCAGCCCCAAGCTTCCTAATTCCCAGTAATTTTTAAGTGCTTCTTTCAGGTTCTTATATTAAATAGATTAAAGTTTCATGCATTGTAATGAAGTACAGAACTATTTCTTGAAAGACAAGTGCCACCAATAAATACATTTCTCCAGTCCCAACAGTTTGAAAAACTAGATTTGATTTCACAATTAGTTTTTAAGATAGCAATTCACTCATTCTGGATACTTTGCTATTTTCCAGTTGATTTTCCGAGGTCAATTCTAATTGTAAGGAAATACAAAAGTAACATTTAAGATGGAAGGAAAGATCTAAACAAATGGCTTGAAAGAAGGCTTTATGTTGCAAACATACTTGCATGTACTTATGAAATTAAATAATCGGTGAAAATATTTAAGGCAGTTTTGTGCGCTTTGAAGGTTTGCATGAAGTCAAATATTTTCCCAGACTTCCTTATATGAAAGCAACAGGCACTTTTCATATCAACCTGTGCTACAAGTGCATTTCACCAAGGAAAATTATGTGTTTTATCTCCAAATTTAGTGTATGAATATGCATAAAAATATTCTTATTGGCAGGGAAGAAAAGGAGGGAATGTGATTAAGATTCATTACAAGGTTGTAAAGACTGGGCTAGGATGTAGCTTCCATACATCAGGAGACCAAAGACATGACAGGCCTTCACCTTGGAAAGAGAGATGAACAGGGTTATGAAAGTCTACAGTGTTGTGAGTGGCATGGAAGAGGTTACTGCAGAATGATTACCAATGTCACAAAACAAGAGCTGGAGAGCACAAAATCAATTCATCAGACAACAAGTCTATGACAAATAAAAGGCAGTTGTTTTATGCAGTGCATACTTAGAATATTAATTAGTACCCAGTTAGAGTGATGACCATAAAACTGTGGGGATGACAAAATTATAAAGATGCTGAAAGAGACACTTGGAAAATGAGAGTCTGAAGATCTTTGAAGACAGTGGTCCAGTTGCTTCTCAAATTAAGATGGACTCAGAAGAACAATCGTATCTCTTCCTTGGAACACAGCTCTACTTCAGGAGCTACTATACCTGCAATTAATACATAGTGAGCCACATCTTCCTTATATCCCTTTTAGTCAGATGGCAGTCAGTTCCATCAGCAGCAGACTCCTTTTTCTGTGTTGAATACATCCTCCATTCCCCATCCCTACTTGCTCCTTTCTTTCTTACTTGTGAAGGAGTGAAGTACTGCTGGAAGAACAGCTGGGATGTCTTAAGATCAGGAGTCCTTCAGGGAGCTGGGTGACAATGCTTTTTTTGCTGTACAGGCAAAGGATGATCTGGAATTAAGGAAGTGGACACAGAGAGATGGTGCAGTGGGAGTGAGGTGAAGTGCTCACATGCTCCTACTGAGCATGAATAGAAAAAACAGAATTCCAGGGAAAGGGACCCACCTCACAATAATTATTCTTAGCTCTTTGCTCTGCAGAGGATGGCTTGCTGCTGAGATTTATAGATAACAAGAGAAAAGATTTATCCCAAGTGAATGATTGTAACTATTTGCTCATTATCTAAAACTTGGTTCTTGGCCTTTGCTTCTGGTGGAATTGCAATCCAACATTCAGCAATGCAAGAATTGGATGATGCTGCCATGAAGACCCGTTATTCATTGTGACCACAGATAATAGATAACAGGGTGAGCATTACACTGAATATTAAAATAAACAGAATCTGTCTGCTCCCTTTCTCCCCAGCAACACTTTCAAGGCTGTTTGCATGAATCCAAAAATGCGCCAACGCAAGATATTTACTCTTGCTCACAAAAATAGTTTTATCAAAATTATCCTTTGGGGCTATTACTACAAATACATCCCATGAGGAGAATTCACTGTAAGTAGGACACAGAGGAAGAAATCTCACTTACAGCTTCATCTGTGGTGTCTGTCTCACACAGTCAACACCTTAACTCCAGAAAACTGTGTCTGTTCAAAAGTCAAGACCATGTTCTTTCCTTTCCAGTAAAAGATTTGCACAGAAATATCAGGGAATGATTTTACCATTTTGGGTCACAATTCTCAGTGTTAAAGGGCTATGTTTTCTAGGGCAGATCATTAGGATGAGATAAGAAAGTCTGATGAAAACATTCAGTCCTTTTTAACATGTAATGTTGATACTTCAGAGAACAAAAATACAAAACTGATCACAAAAATTGAACTAGGTCAGCAGCATTTCTTCTCCTCTCAAAACACTCTTGAGTACTGCCAGCTGGAAACTCAGAGTATGTTATGCCACAACGACTGCAGAATAATTTTGTAGCCTGTAATTGTGTTTTAATTCTCACTCTGGTTCTAGAGCTATGCTAATATAGCGTGAGAACAGCCACAGAAAGTATTTTGGTGGTACTTGTGACAGCTAATTAGCATATTTCACACCTGCACTGAGTTTTACACTGTAATACATAAAACTAATTTCACAAGTGTAAGAGAAAAGTTTATTCTCTTTCCTGACATGTCCACTGCATTGGGAAAACATTTGCAGGATTATCTAGGTACACTATCAACAATAATGGCAATTATGTGTAATGTTATTGCTTTTGTTGTGTTTCTACATGCATGGATAACATACAAAATAAGACAGATTGCTAATGTGTTAACAAGAGAAACACAAAAAATCAATTTTGTTTTCATGCTGGATACCAGAAGTAGGTTTTCAAAGACAGAAATGGCAGGCTTGTTTAAATCCCATAGAAATTCACTTATGACACATTTATGCCTTTAAGAAGTCTGCAGCTTTGGATTACAAAAGACTAGAATTAAATCTGAAGGCTTTGATTCTAATACCATTTTTACACAGCCAGCAAAGTCATGCAGTGTTCAAAGAGATGGCTACTTATTACAGAGTATGTTCAGCTCACAAACAACATATTCACTTAATTCATAACAGAAAGACTTATGGACTTGTGTTACTCCACACACTTGCTAAAGAAATTGCAAATGAGGGAAAGTAAAATTGTGTGAGGTACACAAGCTTTGAGGACCCTACCATCTTGTTTGGTGTAAGTAACCACCACACGTCACAGACACGTTTTCTGAAAAATCCTTTCCTTAGGATTTTTTCTCCTGAGAAGCTGAGAGGCCTCAGGAACAAAATGTAAACAATGGTTATCTGCTGCTGTGGAATGCAACAGGTGGATCTGTGATTGGTCTCATGTGGTTGTTTCTAATTAATGGCCAATCACAGTGAGTTGGCTCAGACTCTCTGTCCGAGACACAAGCTTTTGTCATCATTCTTTCTTTTTCTATTCTTAGCTAGACTTCTGATTAAATACTTTATTTTATTTTTTTAGTATAGTTTTAATATAATATGTATCATAAAGTAATAAATCAAGCCTTTTGAAACATGGAGTCAGATCCTCGTCTCTTCCCTCATCCTAAGACCCCTGCGAACACCGTCACAACCACGCCACAGAGGTATTCCAGTGTCACTCTCTATTATCACCTATACAGAAAGAAAAAGCTAGTCCAAACCTTACACACCAACAGATAATAGCAGGTTTAAGCTATGACAGGTTTAAGCTATAAAAGACAAAGATTGTTGTCTTTTTCCCAACCTGGAAGTGAAACTTGAGATAATTTTTGTAAGGAGGTAATATAAAAGGGGAACTTTATTTGAAGGCCTTCAGAAGCAGTTATGGAAAAATGTCCACAAAAGCCCATCCCTCCCCAGGGATAAGTACATTTTTAAAGGTTCAGAAAATTAGCATAATTGACAAAAAATACCAATTAGGAAGACAAGTGGTGATGCAATTCCCCCCTGAGGCTAAGTCCCTTCTCTGGAGCCCCCCCTTCAGCATTTGTTGTACTTTGCCCATGAGATTTATCTCAGAGAATTGTTCTGAGCCTTGGTTCCCAGGAAGAACCAAGATAGCATGGAGCCTTGTACCCCCCAGGGCTTGGAGCTCTGGAATATGTTTTGTCTTTTGCTTAGGGAAAGGCCATGGAAAAGTACTGGGAAAAGTAGCTACTAATACAATGGGACAGAGTTACAAATATGTTGCAGTGTGATGCCATTTCCTGTTTCACCTATCCCAACCCCCCAGGTGTGCCAACCTCTCCTTTCCCCTCCCCCTTTGCCCTCCTGCTGAGAGCTGTCCATCAATCTTAACATTCCAGCAGGGTCGTGGTGTGGTTGGCAGAAGTTCAAAAGATGCCCCTCAGGTCCAGGCTCATTGGCCTGTCCAAGTGTCTTTATCCCTTGAGCCTTCCCCTCCTCCCACCTGGTTGGTGGCTCACCTGTCCTTTCCCCCCCGCCCTGCCCCCGGGCTTAAAAGGAGACGGGACCATGTGGTCTGGATTCTGTTGGGAGCTGTTACAAGATTCAGAGGTCTGTCATCCTGGAATAAAACTCTGGATTAAAACTCTACGGCAGAATCCTCTCCTGTTTCTCTTCACCGCCACCTGAACCTTTTCCACCAGAGGTAAACTGAGTTTCTACTATGCCTGGATTTGTTCCGAGTGCCTAGCTGCAGCATCCAGCCAGCCAAAGGTATCTGTGAGGTGAAACACCACAGCTGCCACCTTTGGCCCAGCAGCAAGGGTCAGACGAGGCCAGGCACGTCCCATCCGGAAATATTGGGATTAATATTCCATACAAATATATGCGTGAAAAATACAGAGAACATATAGAGGAAAAAAAAAAGGGAAAACCCAAATGGCATCAAGATCTGTGAGTAAAAACAGCAAGGTTCACAATAAAGCATTTTCTTTGTCTATTGTTTCCAAATATGCTTGGAAGGCTGACTGATAAAATTCTATGAAAAAAACTATCAAATAACTGAGGTGATTTTTGAGATACTGATTGCTATCACAGTTATTCTTAGTTGTACAAAAATATAATATATTCATTCTTCTTATCAATTATACTTATTCAGTTACCAGTGCAGCTCCTTGTGCCCAAAATGTTGACTTTTTTATCGGTGCTATGAAGGCAAACAGGCTATAAAACACTCAGTGAGAAGAAAAGTATTTACAGTGCATCTAACACCCACCCAAAAAACATCCATACAGATAAATAACCACAATCTTATATTACAAAAGTACGTTGGCTTTGATTCAGCCCTAAAATAGATCCCTCTGGCACTGGAGCTGACAGTAGCTGTGGAGTCAGCCTGTACCTTCTCTGAGCTTTGCAGATGAAGAGTGAAGAGTGTGCATCCTCTGGGGAGGAAGACCTGAAGCAGATAGGGGAAGGCAGCATTTCCTATGCAATAGAAATACACACATGCCCTAGCATACATTTGGCAACAATGTCCTGACCTGTGGTTCACATAGCTACAGTCATCTCAGGAGAAACAAAGAAAAATAAATAAGTTTTAGAAACTGACCTGTTTTTCATTTTCATCCTCCAGTCTCAGCCTGTCCTCAATGCAGTTCCTGGCCTGAAGGAATGCCTTCCTCTGAGCCCTTTCTGTCAAAATCCTCACAAAGACCCCATACAAATTTACACTGACAAAAAGGATTGCATTGGCCACAAGCTGTAAGAAAGAAACAAAAGTAAATGAATATTTTAAAATACAGATTTTTATTTAACATTTCTGCTCAGCAAGGATATATTAAAAAAAACCCGTTGAAAACTGTGCCTTGCTAGCCACATCACTGATACCCCTTCCTGCACTGAAACAATTACAGCAGCTATCACAAATCTGGACAAGCTATATTGCATAATACAGAATTTTGCATTTGCTGGAGTTAATTTCTTTTAGCTTATCATCTTCATTCATCACCATTTCTTTCATCAGCCCATTGGCAGATCTGTCCATCTAATAAGGAGAGCAATATCATCAGTATTTGTTCAAATATACCCTGAAAACTGAAATAGTTTTTCTATGCCTTTGTAAAGAAAAGATATTATTGTCCCTTTTTTAATAGTGGAGAAGATACGGATTGACAAATTTGTGACTGCAAAAAATGTGTGCCTAAGTACCCCAAGCTTTCATATTGTGTAGTTTGCATTTGGAAAATCTGTTTCTCTTCCCCTATCCACTGTCAGCAACCATATTGTACTATTTGAGAAATCATCCAAAATATCGTTGGTGCTATCCTGCAGCAGTTCTCTCAGAAAGTGCTGAGTCCTTTCAGATGTTGGCCCTCAGCCCAACCTGAGGCCCACCACTATGCAGTAATCAGTGACCACGAATTACTTTGGAACTACTTCTATAAACAGTGTTTTTGTGAAGGACACAAAAACTGCCTTTCTGGGTTTTTTAAATGTTTTAACAATATGTGATAAAGTTACTTAACTAACATAAATAACTGAACAGTGGTTTGTACACAACTTTCGTATCAAAGGCAATTCTGTCCAAGTTTCTCACCATATCTCTCAAACATGTCTTCAGATTATAATTTCTGCAATGCAATGTCTATTTAGTTAGGAGAAAGTGGTGCCTTTTTACCCACTGTCTTTTCAGTCCCAGCATCCTTATGTACCCTAGAGCCTTCAACAACATCATGATAAGGATTCATGGGACTCACAAATTCCCAAAAATCAGAAATAAGCTGGCATTTAAACCAGACAAGAGGGACCAAAATAAGAGCAAAGAAAGACATTACAGCAAGTAACACAATTCATGTTAAGTTCCTATGCACCTAAAATAGTTGAAAAAGACCATATAACTGACATTTGTTTCCTTTTTCAAGGTATACATTTCAAGGTAATACACCTCTACTGTTGCATGATCTACCAGCATAAATTGGAGAGGGGACAATTTCTTTTGATTGCACATTATAATAAGTCAAATTGTACCAACAACATAATCAAATTTTAAGAAAAATAAAACCACTGATATTGTTCTTCCTTAAGAAGACTGGGGTTGAAGGGTTTATGGTAAGCCAATATGGTAAACAAAGATCCAAAATGACATCCCTGATATTTTTGGAGAGACTTTGGGAAATGTTTCACTCTGCAAAAATTAGCAGGAAATTTCTGATGTGCAGAACTACAGGTAATAAACATCCTACCTATTCACTCAGAATAGTGAGAAGAATTGAAAGACTCATTCTGGGTCAGTTCTACAGACCTTCATGGATTCACAAGTCCTCTTTTACCTTCAAACCTGGTTGTTATTAGTCAACAGGACATCAACAACAAATTCCCAGCAAATGTTCTCACCAGCACAAAATCCAATGATAACCTGTCACAATAAAAGGAGTTGTGTCTAGTGGTACTTTCCCCCTCAGTTATCAAGAAAGAAACAATTATCTCACAAGAGCTAAAAGCAGTGAGGAATGGTGTTATAGCTTCCTCCCAAGAATGGCAAAATGTAGGTGTCACAGTTTGATGCTGGTGTAATGCCAGTGCCCCCATGAAAATAGATTCTCCCTGGTGTCTGCTGTGAGATGTGACCAGGAATAGAGCAAAGCAGGCTCCAACTTAGGAATAAAGAAGAGAAAACGTTATTAACTTACAACTATATGTAAAAAGAAACACACAGAAAGAATGAAAACCTTCCAAAAACATTCCTCCTCCCCCCACCAAATTTCCAATACATCCATCCCTCAGATCACCAACTCTCAGTCCATCACCACCCTTTAGATAATCAATTCTCAGTTCATCAAGGAGTGAGAAGTCCCTCTTGTGCTATAGGCTTCCCCTGGAAACACAATTGAGACCTCTTGTGTTTCCATGTCACACATGGCACCGCCTGGAGATCGTTTGCCATCCTGACATCTTCCTTCCATGCCCAGTGCTCTCACCACTGCGCATGAACCAGAGCTGCTTCTTGGGTTCCCCTTTTAAGGATGCTTTGCCCAGTTCCAAAAAAAATCACAGTCTCTCACTTTCAGGACACCAATCCCCCCCAAAATTCACCCCCTGGGGCCGAGGGGTCTCGAGAACAGAGATCTTCTTCATCCCCGAAGACGGAGGGCACCACCACCCTCCTCACCCGTCATCTCTGTTCACGCACTCCTTCACATAACATCACTGCACTCTCTTGGCTCCGAGTCATTGCCTCCCCCTAAATGCAGTCTTTGTGTCACAGGAAAAATGGTTCTGTCCATGGCTATACAAGAAAAGTACAGCCAAAGGCCACTCCATCACCTCCTGCCACCTAAGATTCTTTTCCACTTCTCTCGTGGCCCATTTCCTCTTATCTCATCTCTATCTCTCTTCTCATTCAACTCCAAGAGGACCAGCATTTGTAAGGTTTCCATCATCCAAGGAAAGGGTTAAAAATCTCAGGCTCTGCCTCTCTAGAACTTCCATGCCTGCCCTGCTGGGCACCTTCTCTGCCGCACCCACCCCCCCTTCTCCCTTCTCCTTCTTGGCTGGCCGTGCAATCAAATTTCAAGGTTCTTTCTCTTTCTCTCTTTCTCTCTCTCTCTCTCTTCTCTCCATCCCCCTGGAGGCTGGGGCGGGAGGGCGGGGAATGGCTGCCCATTGGTGCTCCTCTCAGTGCTCCTCCACCCTTCCGTCCGGCAGGGGCCTTCACCTCCCTTCTCTGTCCAAGGCCCGGCCTACCCCACCCGGCCGCATGGCTTCCCCTGCCCCGCCCAGCCCGCAGCTGGGCAGGGGAGCTCTGACCTCCCTCATGGACTGGACAGAACCCAGGAGAGCTTCCCTCTGGGAGTTCCCTGCTTTTAACCCCCTGTGTTCTCAGAGGCTTATCCATGTCCTCAGTGGCCACACCAGGTGCCAATATTCAAATCTGAGCAGCTATTGGTTTGACCACAGCATCCCAAAAACTCACTTTTCAAACCAGGACAGCAGGTTCATCTGCATTCTGATTAATTTTAACCTCACAATCTCATATACCACTTACTTATATGCTACTTCAGATGACAATACAGATAGTGAAACTTTGAAGATGAAATGCAGTACCTGAGCATGTTATTTCATGATACAGGCTGAGCATAGTCTGCAATTCCCATTCTGCTGCACTTTGCTTGATCACAGAGAACTGTTTGATGTATATCAATTTTTTATCACAAGTTAACACCTTCTAAAATGAAATAACTGTAGAAATTCCAGTGGAATCCTATTTTTGGAGACATGAATATGACCACACTCACCTTATCCTTGCATTTTATCATGCCCAAGTGTAGTATATTTTAAAGCTAATTCTTCAAGTGCAATGGTATAAAAATAGAAAGGATTTTTAAAGGTTGTATTCAAAGGCAGTGAAGAGAGCCTGCAGAATGAACAGAGCTGACAGGTACAGACAGTGCAACTACTTGACCCTGTCCATATACAAAACAGCTGGTAATAACACAGGGTGAAAAGCTATCTTTTTGTGCTGATATCAGAGTGGCTCAACACATAAATAAAGCGTCTCTACAGACAATAAAAAAAAGCCAGTTCAGTTTTTGGATTTCAACTGGAAGCAGTAAAAGACCATACATTCTAACAATCTGCCAGCTGTTCTGGGACTATCATTATGATTTCACTCAAGCAACAGTGATCACCTGGTCTAGGGGTAACCAGTAGGTGTGGGTTCCTGCTACTTTCAGGCTCAGCAGGGTAAGTAATTTTCTGACATGCTTTGAACAGTTTAAGATAAAACAGAGGCTTAGCTGTCAGCTCTGGCCTGCAGGGAATCAGGAAAGTGATAAAGCAAGTAAAAGATTCATAGATTTCAAAATGTGAGAAAATAAAGTAGGGCAGATTGTCTCCTGAGGTAAGAGTTCCTTTCCTCCACAACCTGTTTCTACTTAATTATTATTTTTCCCCCAGTCGCAATGAAATACTAGTCTTTTTCTCTAGGTTTCTCAAATGTGTGCCATTTTCCAGTCTATTCATTTTAATATGTATCTTTTTAACTACACACATATATACATATATATTATTTATATAAAAATATGTATATATTTTAAAAAATTAAAAATATATATACAATACATTATGTCCCATAATTCCAGCAAAGATTGTGAGACTTGCTTTTAAAACTAAGGAACATTGAAAAGGTACTAAAGCATTCAGAACTGCTGAAATATTAAGGATTTTCATTTTAGGTCATTCCTATATTATTTCCTATATTACTGCTTAGTGCTCTTCAGGTTTCACCATCACTTTCTATTTAGAGAACTACCAAAAAACTATTTTAATGGATGAAACACAAAAGGGTTCAAAGATAATTTTATGCTGCAAACTTTAAAACAATGTTATTCTTTCAATCCATAACGAGATTACAGGTCAGCCAGAAAACGAAAAGGTTATCATGGTCATGAAAGCGTGTTTCCAAAATTATTTTTAGCCACTGTCAGTGAATCTGGCATCTGCATTCTGCTTATTTCAGCATTTCAGTTTGAACATTCTGAACTTTAAGATTCTGTGGTCCTTAGTCGGTTACACTCCCTGCCAGCGGATGAATTCTGGCATCGTTACTTGTGTGAGGGTAGTCTGCAAAGGCAGACTTCCAATATAGTTAATCTTTATGGGCTGCCTAGAGGCTGGAACCTCCACCAGCTGTTACAACCAAATGTCTGTCTCTCTCTCTTGTTTATTTCTCCATTTCATTTTTTGGGTCTCAACTTACTTTTGGAAGGGAACTTGAGCAGTGCAATACAGCAACACCCATCAAGGAGTGAGCAAATAATTCTAGCAGTAGATATATGTAACATGCTTATGCATACACAGAGCTTGAGGAGTTTAATTAAAGCTCTCCTTTTTATTCCCCAGATTCATCTCCCTCTTCTTGAGTCTCCCACAGGATTAGTCGAGAGACTCTTTGAAGAGTCTTTTGAAACATTTTTCCCTGTTCTAGATAGGATTTATTCTCTCCTTTTTCTTTCAAAGCAAGAATGCTCATGTGTGCTTTCATGGGCACACTTGCTCTTTCTCAATTAAATGGTGAAAAATTCTTCTACATATTGTTATTTTTATTTTGAGAGGACTCTGTTTACTCAGCAGACATTCTGTTCTCAAGTTAAGAGTTGCATAGTAGATGGTTCAAAATTAAAGCTGGTTTTCACTGTGCAGTAGCTTTCTGTTTTACCACAAAATTATCTCAGAAAAATGTGGCTGTTTCAAAAAAATGTAAGTGACCTTTGGATCACAGAAAACCTTTTTACAAAGTGGTGTTCATATGGATGGTTATTGAAGTGCTCAAATAGTCTTAGGCTAAATAATAAGAAAAGAAAACTTGAAGAGACTCCCTCAGAATTTCACTGTGCTTTCTAAAAGGGGGAGTTGTGGTGTAAGTAGGACTTCAATAGTTACCACTCCCAGAGTTATAATTTAGTAGCTAATATCAACATTTCATTTATTCTCAGAAGCGTGAGTTCTCATGACAACTTATGAAGTAGAGTGGAACATGTAGGAGATATGGCCAGCATTTCCATATGAAAATCGAAATTTGCTGGAAAAGGAAACCTCAATGCAATTTCTGTGTATCTTAATCCTTAGATACTTGATGGGAGGTATGGTATGTCTGAACTCTACTTCCAGTTTTCTCCAGTAATTGAATTTTACTGCAAGTGATTTCTGTGCCACTATTGTTGCTCCTGTTAGGATAAGGTACTATTTACTCATTCTGTCAAAATACTTTGAGATGTGGCAATGCAATGCATTACTTTAAAATTTGAATGTCTCTTGTGAGGAATGTCTCTAAAGAAGGAGCTGTGAACAGCTTACAAAAATGAGTTAGTGCTTCTATCACTAAAACCCTTGAAAATCAAGGCAAGACTGCTCTTTATGAAAATTGTTGGTATCATGAACAAGAGTGTAAACAAAAATAGTTTCTCCTGTTATGGGAAATACTAGCATTAGAGCAGTGCTTTATTTACAGTGCTAGACTGTGCAGAGAAGAATGCACAAACAGCTCTTGATTCTGACATGGTGTTGTTAAGTTTAGAAATTAATTTAGTCAGTTCACTTTGAAATGTTTTGAGCATGCTTAATTACTAAATCTGCTCCCTCTGATCACTGAAGCAGTGTAAGAGAGGAAAGAGAACTTCTCCCTAGTTCCTGAGAGTTTCCAAAAAAGAACACCCTCCTACCAGAGGAGGCAGCTGGACAATTTTTCTCCAAATAAATGTATTCTCATTTTGAATAAACATCCCTCTATTATTTTGGTAAAGTTTAGGTTCCAGCTGGCTTATGTCATATGCTAAGGAAATGCTGTTTTGCTGTGCTATTCACATGATTTCTGCATTCATTTGTAACCTCCTGAATCTACAGCATACTCTAAAAGGAGATTAGTGAACAGTAATTTCAGTGACAATGAGGGCAGGAGTTGCTGTTAAGGAAAAGACAGTATCACTGGGATGTCTATACCATACAAATAAAGAGAAATTATTAGGATATCAAGGATGCTAACCAAGTACACTAACCACAGCCAGTTTTTCTGAAGTATGCACACACCATGTGTAATTACAGAAATCCACTTTGTGTCTCCCCCTTTGTTTGCATACCTGTTTGACCTAAGTAAAACACACAATTTAAAACAATTTTTTAAAGTACATGCCATACAGCTTTGTAAAAAAGTTCCCTCTACAAAAGCAGAGTTACTGAGAGCCATCAAATACACCAGTCTTAAAAATTTCACTTGTTCCATCATTCTCCATAGGATAAGCTCTTTTAGCTTGGAAGCATGCTCTGGGAGAAAAGTTAGTGAACCTCCCTCCCATGTTATAGACTGTTGGCTGTTTATCCTGCCCAAAGCATTTACCTCTGAGATTAGGTAGCCAAGACTTATGATGATGGAATAGCAGAAGTAGAGCTGATTGAATCATAAATTTTGAATCCTAAACCTCGTGCAACACTGAAACTTAAAATAATTTTGATAAATGTAACTATGATTATGCAAGATACCAAATATTTATTGTGATGAAGTTGCAAAATGGCAGCTTTCTCCTAATCAATACCCTCACTCAAGTATTTGATGTGAATCTATAACATTAATTTTGGCCTCTTTTTTCAGATTCTTAAATTCTGTGCCTTTCTTAGGGAATTTCTGAAAGGAACTCACAATTCCATCATTTTTACCTTTCCCAAGATTAATAAATTAAATCTTTGTTTTGATGTATCAAGACTTCTGGGTTTGGGTTGAGGTTTTTTTTTGTTGTTTGTTTTTTGTTGGTTTGGGAGGTTTTTTTGGTTTTTATTTGGTTAGGGGTTTTTTGTTTATTTTTTGGGGTTTTTTTGTGGTTTGTTGCTTTTTTGGGGGGGTTGTTTCATTTTGTTATTTTCTTGTTAGAAAGACAGAAAGCAGCACTTATGCACAAGAACTTTTGTTCTTTTCTGCTTTTTTAATGAAGAAAGAAATGTGATTTTTAGGGAATTTGAAAAATACTATACAAAAGACTTACAGGTAACCTATAATAGAGAACTGATATATGAAATTTTAGATAAAAGAAATAAAGAACTGGATGGAAAATACAGGCTGAAATACCTTTAAGTATAACTTCTAAATTAATTCAAACTTTTCCAAATAATGAATGATTTCATAAAAGCTGTACTTCTGGGAAAAAAAAAGACCAAAGCACACAGCAATATTCTTTTACAAATGGCTGGCAAAATTGCAACAGTACTGTTTGAAACTTCCCAATGGTAAGCACTGGGCTGTTGTACTTCAGATATATAAAAAAAAATTAAAATGGTATTATTTGTCTCCACCTGATCCCTGTTTTTTATATAACATGTGTACCTACTGATACACATGTGTGTTACTGACATCATGTGAACAATATTAGTTATTTCTCTTGGTCTCATATTTGTATGCACAAGCCCAATTGATGTTAGTATGAACAATCTTCCCATATATCAAACTAGAGCTTCAGACAGATAACAGGAGGTTACTTCTAGATAACAAAAACTCTCTCCAAAGCCCACAGAAGTGGCGCCATTCAAAAGAGAAAACCTGAAGAAAATTACCTGTGAGGGAAAAAAAATTTCCTAGTCATCCATATTACTTTCTGCATGTGCAGGAGGAACTGGCTTTCCACAATTTTTCAGGATATGAGAGGCTATGAATGCCTCTCAGAGAAGATATGAAAGATGTGATACCTCAGCTATAGCTTTCTCTTGCTCTTGTGTACTGCACTCCAGAGTGTAACAGGTTCCCAGAACAACACATACCTTAAACACAATAATATGGTCTCAGTCACTTCCATCTGTGGAAATATGACACAACAAGCTACCCAGAAAAAGACAAAATACTCTTGCTAATGCCTTATGTGTCACATCCCATGTATTTCCTAGTCCTGAGAAGATACAGGCAAATGTTACTGATATGGTTTAGGAATGGTATTCTTCAATTTAGTGTTCTCACCGAAACACTCCAAACCATTCAAAAATACTCCAAGCCATGTGCAAACTCTCTCACTCCCTCCTTCCCCTCCCTGTCCTCCTGTAGCAGCTGGAGAGGAGAACTGGAGAGACAAAAAGCAAAGATCATTGGTGGAGATAAGAACAGTTAACCAGAAACAGCAATGAAATAAGCATGGTAACAGCAGCAATATCACTGACAGAGTGCAGAGGAGAGGTAAATGATTCAGACACAATTGTTCACCACCAGCAATACCCTGAGCATGGGAATACTCCTGCCCCAGCAATGATGGGAGGTGGTATAGGATAACCTCCTTTGGCTACTGCTGCAAGCCATGCCTCTTGTGGCTACTGCAAACGTTAACCCTTTCCTAGCTGGAACCAGGGCAGTTACTTATATTCCTTTCCTGGTTTAGCTGTTGCATTCTTTTGCAGTGTTTTTTTAAGCCATCATAGAACAAATAAGCCCTCAGTTCTTCAGTATACTGGAAGTGTACTAGTATACACTTCTGTACCCTGGGAAGTCTGCTATGGGTTTGGGGTTTTTGGACATTGCAATTGCTTGCAAGCATGATGAATAGCTGCTATCTATCACAAAATATTTGGAATATGTTGCCCAAGTAATTTCAAATAATTTTTATAGAAATTGTGGCCAATATTTTTATTTATTTATGCATGCTATTAACTTCACAGAGTCCACGTCACCAGCCTCTGAAGTTATTCTATATCAACCCAAATTCTCAGCTTTCTCTCCTTTTCTTATTAGTTAGTATAATGCTTATGTTTTGCTATTAGAGCATAGTGCAGAAATCTGTTGTCCAAAATTTATTTGCATTTGCTGTATGGAATACATGGTTCCTTTCCCCCACAAGAATCAACGTATCTTTTTTTTTTAAGCTGCAGTAATTAAATACATCAAGATTGTGGGGATATACAATCCAAGCTAGTTTGAAACCTTTAGTGGTAGCATAGTTGCTAGGTGACTGGACCTTCAGATCATAAGTGAAGTTTTTTTTCATTTGAGTCCTGTGCATGGTTGAGAAACAGCAGGTTGTGGCCTCAGTGTGGTGCCTGGCTGCTGCAGACAGGAAGCATTTCTTCTCTAGAGTACAGCTCTTAGACTAGAGATGCAGAATGAGGCCATGGTTTCAGTTCAGCAAGGGCAGACACATTTTCAGATTGTGCCTATAACAACCCAAAGAGGATGACTGCCCAGTGTGAGTGGGACAACCTCTTCCTGGGCTCCGTGCCATGCACCCTTTGCAACCCATTGTGTGCCACACCTGGAGTGAACTCAGTCGCCTCATGCTGCTGTGGCATGATCTGGTTACACACATAAAATATACTCCACAATGTCCCCCTTGTAGGGCCTGGCTTTCTAAAGAGTGACAGTTATGTCTTGAGCCCCTGTATGTTCTGACAGCTGGAACACACTTCCAGCTTTTTACTTAGGCCCTCTCAGTCAGCAGCTTTAGTTTAGTTTTCAAAGCATTTTCTGTGAAAACTCAAAAGTGCTGTATGAAGTTTTGCCAGTAAACCTTGCTGGGGCAGAGGGCTATTTTGCCAGCCAGTGACAGAGCTGGTGACAAAACATGGGTTTTCTGAGGCTGAGCTCTGTTCTCTAGTGTTTAAGCTTGGACTTGTCAAGCTTTGGAACTGTGCTGCTGGGAATGAAATACTATCCCCAGGATTACTCTATGTGCTGCACAGCCACTGAGCCATCTACCTGGTACTGAAATGGTGCTCTGTGCTGTACACAGTCAATTTCCAAACATGACTTGAGTTTTGCAACTGGAAAGTTGGGTGCATAAAACCTGGGAAATGCAACATCCCTAAAACCTATAAGTGCCTTTTTTTGAATTTAGCTTCATGGTACTTTTTCAAGGTCTGGGAAACAGCCATGGATACAATCAGGTTCCTAAGTCAGTGTGTGTCAGTTAGGTATAATCAGAGATATATCGCAGATGAGAAAATAAACACAGATTCAACTCAAGAAGCTGTCCAAATATTACACTGTAATGAAGTCATCATCAAGAAATCATGCTGAAATGCATTACTTAAGATCCTACATAATAAATTCAAGTAAGTTTTGGTGACCCAAGCAGTGTCAGGTACACAGTTCCATATCAAGTATGGAACTTCACATTTATTTCATGCCACTAAAAAAAGTTTGCTCCCAAAATGTCCAGAAGTATACAGAAGTCTTCTAACAAATTACCTCGAATTTAAATTGAATGACTAAACTATGAGGACTTGGTTCTCCCTCACTGGTGAAACACCTGGTCCTTTAGAGGATGAATTAAGCCAGATAGAGATAAAGAGAGGAAAAAGGGCATGTCCTGTTGCCCTGGCTATCTGTGCACTGTTAAAATGAAAACATGACTGCATCAGTACTAAACTGATCTCAGTCAGTTTCCCCTTGCACCAAAAAGATTGCCTGCTAGACCTGACAACTGTCCTCTTGTATCACTTTTTTTTGGTCTCCATGCAGATATTTGATGCAGTTGGTGAATGATGTCACTTCTGGTCAATTGTCCTGAAAAGACGAAAGTGCTTGCCTTGAGGAAATCATGTTCTATTACACAGAGCCCAGTTACTTTTCTCCCCATTGTGCTTTACAACTTGCAAGAGCTGTCTTTACAGATGATACAATTTTCACTCTGCAGGGTCATTTAACCTACAGTGTCTTCTGTCAGTGTTGGCATTTGAGAGCTTTAATACTGTCAGAGTTAAAGGAGCAACTTAAGAAGAGATGGAGAATTTTAGCCATTTTATTATTCAATTTAGAAAATTATTTTTGCAATGAAAGCCAACTATACCATATGTCACTAAGAAACTGATTAAAAAGGGATTGATAGCAGATTTAACAAAACAAATTCTGGTCACATTTGCACTTGATGGACAGACTGATTAGGACTGCAAGAGAATATTCCTCTGTTTAATTATTGTAATTAACAATTTAATCAATCAGTCAATTTTTTTCAAGAGAAGCCAAATAAATTCTAAAGATATAGGATCAAAGGACAAAATCCTACTGATTTTCAGTTACTGTTCCTAAAAATCAAGTTAATTGCTGGAACCTCTGTATGGTAATGATTAAAAATAGTCTGTGTGTGCTATAAAATTGAGGCACGATTCCATAGCTGGGAGTTCAGGTAGTATTCCAAACTGATTCATACAAACCTCATTGCTGGATCAGGACCTTAGAAATAACAGTCTTCCAATTTTCTGAGCAACAGAATGTTTTGAAAGACATATGATAAGGGCACAAGATTAATAAATTCTTGCATTACATGATTGTCTTGTTGTGTGTACATGTTCTTGTTCTGTATTAATATAACATCATTTAAATGCAAAAAAAAAAGATTCTGGGAAAAAGAATATTGTGAATGCCAGTCATATAAAAAGACGGAGTTAAACTGTGGAAATAAAGTATTAACTCAAAAACTTGAAGGTGTAACAGGATATAAATTAAGGGGCTTTTTAGTAGAAAAGAGGATGAAATGGCAGAAAATGCAAAATTAAAAAAGGAAAAAGTAAAACAATGAAATGGAACTGAAACATGCCTATTCTGAATAGAAGAGTAGAAGAGTAATAAGAGGGCTAAAATGACAGATATGCCAAATTAGCACAGTCTAAAAAGATTGTGCTTTTTGTTTTTTTTCTTTTTTTTGATGTGGGTTATTTTCCTATTTAATTATTTTTTTTGTTGATGTCATATTTTGGTCTGCCTCGTAAGAGAGGGGTTTGGGCTATCCTTTGTTTAAATGAAAGAAACACGTAATGATCACAGAATGCTATTCTTTGAATTCTGAACAAGATGCCTTTCTGGTTTGGTTTTCTTGGGCTTCTATAGCTATCAAAATACTCAAAAACTCACCCCAACTTTCATTTAATTTCTTCCTGCTTAAAAACTCTCTGGTGGGTCCCTTTTCTGCTTCGAATGTCTTTTCAGTTCTGGTTAGCTTCAGGTTGTCCATCAAATTAAGATTGTATGATCTTAAGAGAAATGATGCTATTTCCATGTACATATTATAAAAGATTGCAAATACCATAATTTTATGTCCTGGAAAAGACAAGAGTGACATTTAACTGAGTTCTTGAGTATTATGAATATTTCTTTTTCTGCTCCAAAACAAATGAGAAAGGAAAGATGATAGGTTAAGCCCCAAAGTAAACTCTTCACTGATAACAAAATAGTAAAAGTCAATTGTAACTACTGTAATATGTCATAATATGTCATAATATATCTTCCTTAACTGTACACAGATCCCCTCTTGCTGATTGCTCTCTTTATTGCACAAATAAAGAAATAATAAGTTTAGAATAGGACATGTACTCTACAGTGTTGCTGTACTTTTGCCTTCTTTTGGTACTGGGTCTGCTTGTTTGTCTGACCACAAAGCTGCAGAATAAATCCAGGACTGTGTTTGGCTACGTTTACAACAGTGAGCAAAATGCTTAACAGGTGTGCAGTTGGAAAGAGGAGGTGCTCAGGATGCCTGCAATAGGTGCATTTTGGAAGAGGTTACTTTGGACCAGCTCTACTTTCCCCAGTTTCCACTGCAGTCTCTGCTCTTAAAGACACAAGATGTATTACCAGAATACAGACAAGAGATTTGGTTTTTTCTTCACCTCCACCTCCTTCCAATACAGCAAAAAGTAGATATCACTTTTTTAAAAGATCCACTGCCCTACAAGTCTCAAAGGACTTGTATCATAAAGACTGCACAGGTAGAGAAGAAGATGACACATCACAAAGCTATGTGCTGAATCATGCTAATGTAATTGTGTTTAAGAAGAGTTCATAATAAAAGCAAATATAGTACTGTTGACTATACTATGTGTGTATGAGAAACCTACAATGTACAGAAGAGCCTGAGAGATGTTAATTACTCCATGACAAAGCCTTGATGCCGAAAGGAAGATTAAGATACTTCTTACCTAGTCATTCAAAAACTTGTCAACCATTTTAATATTTTCTAATGTCTGCTGATAACAGTAGACTCCTGAAATAAGTAGTTCCTAAATCATTACATGATGACACCAGAAACAATCTTGGAAATTACAAGTGTGCAATAGGGGATTTAGAAAAGGTATGTGATACTGAAGTAAAGCTTTATTATAATTATGCAGAAATTAAGAATATTTTAGACCAGAAATGTAAATAAGTAAATATAATTTCACAGTAAATAAGAGACTCCATTTTTTCTTTTTTCTTTTCCTTTCTGTACTTAAGAATAAAAATATATGTGAATCATACATTCATGCAGCAACTGCATATTATTTACATTATTTTTTATGACACTGAAGAGAATTTTGCATATTAGATTATTCTAATGAAGACTCTGCTTTACTGTTATCATTAATAGACTGTTTTCATGTATATTTTGAAGTGTAATTAAAAATAATTTTAAAAATGTTTTATGTCAAAACCTTCAAAAATGTTCCTGTGTGATTGTCCCAATGGTCTGACAAAGTATCCACTTAAACAGTCCATGAACCCTTCTGTGAGAGATCCTAATTTACACAGATTCATTAGTGATAGTTCTCCTGCCTTCAGAACCAAAAACCAGTGATCTGATTCTAATATCCTCAATAAAATCACCTGAAATTCTTCCTGAAAGAGCATCAAACATTGAATCATGTACCTGAAAGTTGAGGAGATAGTGTAAGTTCAGTGAAGACCCTTAAAAACTGGAGGTGTTGAGTTAGTGACTTTGAAACAGAATGAGGTTTTGCAAACAGGATAAACATCAAAGAAATAAAAGATGAATGGAGACAAAACAAAAGAACCTGGGAATTTTGACAACGTGGAAGACCACATAGCTCAAGAGTACACATCCTTAGCAGATGAAGTAACAGATTACTTCAAGTAAGAACAGCTGCAGGGAGAAACAATGAAGCAAATTAAACAATAAAACCAATAGCCTGAACCAGTTAAAGTTCCATCAAAACCCTATAGAAAGTAGGTAGTCAGACCAAATGGGTGTATGCTTGTATGCCAATACAGAATGGGGAACTGGGATGAATTAAAACCAACTAAGAAAGATCATATTAGAAGGCAGAAGTGGCTATTATTATTGGTTTTATATATGAAAAAGTGACAGAAAACTTTGAAGAACAACCAAATCTGTAGGAAAAGCACAGTGAGGGAAAAGACAATACAATGCTTAAAGGAAAGTTGTGTCTGTGAACATGAAGTATGTCTCTGTAGCATTTTTATTTAAAAATTATCTCAACTAACAGTAGCGCAAATCACAGGGTCACTACTTCTGTTCACTTTTAGGCATTTCCAGCAACTTCTAGCTCCATCTAGAAGTTGGAGTATCTTTCATTAAGTCTAAATGCCAGCTAAAACATTAGTCAGAGATGACATCCATGCTGTTCACACAAAGTTCTGTCAATTTTAGAGATATAACCCTACGGTTTACATTACATAAATAACAATTGCCCCAGTGCAATTCCTTTTAATAAAACCCCAAATGCACAGTCTATAATCAACTAAATATTCTATAATAAACTAAATTTTGACAGTAGTCACTTCACATGATCTGGTTCACTTTTGTATCTACATGAAAGCCAGAATGATAGCAGACTTTCTGCTTTAATAGATTAGGTTTCCACATTGTGTTCTAAAGATTTAGTTATTATAGCTATATTATTATTGCCAGGCTAACTACATGTCTCTAACATTTTGAAAGTTATTTTAAATTCTGGCTTCTATTATGTTGCATTTGCTATGTTGCCTTGCTTTGGCATGTTGAAAAAAAACCCCAAACACTTTTAAATAAAAGAGGCAAATTTTTGTACTGAGCAACTAATGGGTCTATTTTGATATAATTAACTAAGCACAAGTACCAAGATTAAAGTTTTAAAGAGAACCCTAAATAACTTTATTAATGTTAATATATCTGTAATTGTGTTCAGATTACATAAATTATGTAGAATTCTACTCTTAAAGACCTGTGCTAATAGGGATATTGAGTGAGATATATTTCCATGGTAAGACATTGTGTAATGAATTCAGTGTAGAAAATACACCAAGTAATTACATTTTTCCCTGCCTAAATTTCCCCTGTAGGGACAGTGGATTGTAGGAATCTGCCAGCTATTAAGCAGCTACTGCGTTTCACTTCAAGTAGCAGCTTTTCAGCAATCCACTAGGCAAAATAACTCCTCTAAATCTGTAGTCTCAATGCTATCAAATGGACCAATATATCTAACTCATCACCTGTATAATTGCACAATTAATGCAACCTAGTGGTTGCTGCCTCCAGTAATACATTATACAGTACCAACTTACAACTGCCATCCTTTGAGGTAGGGAACACCACCAGTTCTCTGGGGGTTTTTAGTAAGCAGTGAATGCACAATGTAGCATAGCACTTTCAGTAATCAAAACAAGACTACTGATAGAAGTAAGATACAAGTGGAACAATAATTTGATTTAGCAAAGCAACATTTTAGCAAAAATGAATCAGTTTATTTAGGGACTTATGACTTTGCACAGTCAAGAGAGCCAGTCACCACTAGCCTTCAAAGGTGTATGTCAAAAGGTTGAACACTGCTTTATGTCTCCTGTGATTAGCACAGTGCTACAAAGACAATACCTTCTGAGCTCTGAAAAACTCTATCCACGGAATGCAGTCTCTCTGCCCAAGAGACTTGAAACTCTTATGGGGGTTTATCCTTCCAGGTGCAGTGCAGTGCTTATATTGCTTCTGGTTTCAGTGTTTGAACAGATTCTTGAAGCTGTGTGCTGCAATGTCATTAGTACTGCTATGAGCACATGAAATGGGGAGTGAGTGGAGGGAGGCACAAAGGCAATGTGAGCCAGCTGAAGCAGAGACTGCCCTGATGCTACTTTCTGCTGACTCTTGTTCCTGTCCTGAGTCAGCAATCACAAGTTTAACTGGCTTGGAGAACTCATCTGACTAAAAACAACTCACTATGTACAAATAATCTTATTTTTCAAAGTTGTACCCTTGAGGGATTACATTCTTTTCAACAGTTAGCAACATGAGAATCACCACTGCATGAAAATATGTTCCAGTTAAACAAAATCAATTAAGCAAGATGCCACAGATATTGCTATTAAATCATAAAATGTTGGCCATGGCTATTTCCACTGGGAGGCTGGTAACAGTGATGAAGATGATGTATTTAAAGATAGACATTAAAGATGATGTATTTAAGTTAGTTGCAGTGGCAAAAGAACCTAGAAAAGGGCTTCAAATGTCTGGTTTATTTAACAGTACAGGTACAAAATAGAAGAGTGGAATGAATAGCCTTTGCTAAGCCTCAGCTCTATCAAGAAGGCCCTCTTCAGAAGAATAGTCCAGAGTGTCTTAAATCAATAATAAACCTACATTCTGAACCTGGCAGAGATTTCTTAGACTTGTGGTTCCCTGACCACACAGCTCTCATCCATGCTGACCAAGTAGAAAAAGGTATGGCAGGTAAATACCTCCAGTCTCCAAAGAGACCCCAATTATGGACTAAGTACAGTAACTGTCTCCTGCTAGTATGTTGGCTATGGAATAGGAAAGTTTTGGATCAGCTGCACTGGATCTACATTCTGGAAAGTTCTAAAGGTTCTCTGGCCAGAAAGATCGTAATATGCTGGAATCACAGACTCACAGAATGGAAAATATTTAAAGAGAATGAACAATTTGTATCAGAAGTGCAGTTTGAATGCTACAGTGGAAAGCTTTGGGAAATGACATGGAACTGAAGGTACAAGGGAGAAAAACATAGATTTCCTTACAAAAATGTAGATGCTTCTGTGAAGGAAGCTCCAAGAAGAATGTTAAGTTTTTCGTTTGTGAGGAGATTTTGTTGGTTTGTCCAAGTTTCTTTTTGTTTGTTTTTTCCTTTTATCCCTACCTGAAAGCAAAGGGAATTTTATTACTGGATTTCAACAGAGAATACAGTTGGACCCAAAGTATTTGAAAGCTACAGAGACTACCATCAAGTCTGAAGTCATGAAGCCACAAATAAAAAAGTAAAAGAGACGGTTGCAAACAAAAAATGTTCCTGTCCCTGCTCAAAGCATAGATAGACAGAAAAGCAATAGACAGCCTCCTAAGACCTAAAGACAGGTGGACAAGAGCTCCCAATGCAGCCAAGTGGGATACTGCCAGTTAGCAGTGTTCATTTGAAAAAAAAACAAACCAGTAAACTAAAATCCAAAACCCATAAATCAACCATCCAATGTAGATAATCGAAACAGTATTAGTATGAGCCAGTTAGGAAACAGGGCAAGCCAGCCACCCCTTTCTAGGACTGACAGAACTGAGCAGAAGACCAGCTAACCGCAGTACATTTTGACAGACACCTAATCACTGCAGAGATCCCACAAACAGTTAAGAAGTGAAGCAGTCAAACCCACAACTCCCAGATGGAGTAATTCTTCACAAAATATCAAAGTTCAAAATCAATGTTTTTAGCAGTTGCTGAAGGTTATGAGTATCATGCAGTATTTTGATGACATTTTTCTATTTAAATAAGCACCCCAGGAGAAGAGTACCAAAATCAAATGTCTCTTGCAAAGATATGTCACACAGTTCCAATTCAGCAATATTTAATTCAACGCCTGCAAAACTTTTATTTAAAAAAAATCCTCACTTTTTTCCACATCTCCAGCTTTCTTCATCAAACAGCAGTTTGCTCTGAAAATTTTTACCATGCAGTGGCACTCTGGCAAACTTGGTGTGGAATTCAGATGCGTTGTGAAATAGAGCGTGGCTTGGAACTACTAAGAATGCTAATGTTAGGTCCATCAACTGTGGCATTAAAGCTATTGCACAGGCTGTTGGCTGATCTGGGGATGCAAGTAGTGGCTGATGCACACTGGTAGCTGAACACATCCAGCCTGTGTTTCACTGCACAGAGAGTTGTGGGGCACTCACTCTGAAAAAACAAGTGTGGTTTCACAGTGTTTTGTACAGCCAACCTGATGTTTTCATATGTACAAATATATGATAGAATTCTAAAATGCCACTGTGAGACACTACATGGGAAATTACCGAGACCAACACCAAAAAGAGATCAGGGAGAAAGAAATAAAGCAAGCCCTGTAACCCTGTCAAGAGATTTGAAATAGCACAGTAGGAAATCCATAGGAGTGCAAATCCCTTTCATCCGATACAGTTATCCCTAGTTACATACCTGGTTTTGGCTATTGCCTTTCAAGCTGTGAAGGCCTAGACACTTCTCTGCAGAAATTAGAAGTTTTCCTGGGTATAATATGTGAATTAATAATTCTGAGTTATATAAAATGGAAATTAGACTGACAGATATGTTCTACTAATGATCCTTTTAAAGTCAGAACAGCATTTTCAGGAAAATTATTTCCTCAAAAATGTAGGTCAGTCACTGTATTTCACTGATCAGATAACTGAAATATCTTAGCCTACTTAAAGGAGTTCAAATTTAAACTTCCAAAGTCATCCATTGCAAAGTGATATGTCTCTGTGTAACTCTGTGTTCTGTGTATGTTATCCAAAAATGTATGTTTTATATATGTATATTGTCATGGTTTGACGCTGGCGCAATGCCAGCGCCCCCATGAAAATACATTCTCCCTGGTGTCTACTGTGAGATGTGACCAGGAATAGAGCAAAGCAGGCTATAGCTTAGGAATAAAAGGGAAAAAAACTATTAACTTACAATATATAGAAGAAATGCACAGAACACAGTATGAAAACCTTCCAAACATTCCTCGTCCCCCCCACCAAATTCCCAATACATCACAGTAAGACAAAACATTCAATTCTCAATTCAGTTACCATCCCTCAGATCACCAACTCTCAGTCCATCACCACCCTTTAGATAATCAATTCTCAGTTCATCAAGGAGTGAGAAGTCCCTCTTGTACCATAGGCTTCCCCTGGAAACACAGTTGAGACCTCTTGTGTTTCCATGTCACATGTGGCACCACCTGGAGATCATTTGCCATCCTGACATCTTCCTTCAATGCCCAGTGCTCTCACCACTGCGCATGGACCCAGAGCTGCTTCTGGGGTTTTCCTTTTAAGGATGCTTTGTTCAGTTCCAAAAAGAGCACAGTCTCTCACTTTCGGGACACCTGTCCCTACACATTCACCCCCTGGGGCCGAGGGGTCTCGAGAACAGAGATCTTCTTCCCTGAAGATGGAGGGAACCACCACCCTCCTCACCCGTCGTCTCTGTTCATGCACTCCTTCACATAACATCACTGCACTCTCTTGGCTCCAAGCCATTGCCTCCCCCTAAATGCAGTCTCTGTGTCACAGGAAAAATGGTTCTGTCCATGGCTATACAAGAAAAGTCCAGCCAAAGGCCACTCCATCACCTCCGCCCACCCAAGATTTTTCTCAACTTCTCTCATTCATGGCCCATTTCCTCTTATCTCATCTCTATCTCTCTTCTCATTCAACTCCAAGAGGACCAGCATTTGTAAGGTTTCCATCATCCAAGGAAAGGGTTAAAAATCTCAGGCTCTGCCTGTCCAGAACTCCCATGGCTGCCCTGCTGGGCACCTTCTTGCCGCATCCCCCCCTTCTCCGTCTGGGCCGGCCATGCTATCAAATTTCAAGGTGGCACTAGGGGGCTGGCTGCCCGATGCCTCTCGGTGCTCCTCCACCCTTCCATCCTCAGGGGCCTTCACCTCCCTTCTCTGTCCTGGGCCTGGCCTACCTCACCTAGCCACATGGCTTCCCCTGCCCCGCCCAGCCCGCAGCTGGGCAGGGGAGCTCTGACCTCTTTCACCGCCAGAACACAAGAGAAAGTTTTCTTGGGAGTTCTCTGCTTTTAAGCCCCCATGTCCTCAGTGGCCACACCAGGTGCCAATATTCAAATCTGAGCACCTACTGGTTTGACCATACCATCCCAAAAAGCTCACTTCCTCTCAAAACACGACAATCTATATATACCTATACACTCATAACTCCAATTTAGCATGACATTCTAAATATTATCATATTTATATACGTACAAAATATAAACTATCAGTGCAATAGTCCTTGATTACTTCTACTTACTTTTAATTTCAATTCAACCCAAATTTTCATGCTGCCCTGCCATATTGCCCAATGTTTTACAAATTTGCAAGTGAGCGAGAGATGCTAATGCATTCATATACATCTTAACATGCTTTATTTGGTTTTCTATTTAAGTGCTTAGACAATCCATGCAGCAATAGGAACACATGTAATGTGTTAATGTGAGTGTACATCATGATTCCCTACTCCTGCAAATGATTCTCGCCTTCCTGGAAATATACATGCTATGCTCCTAAATGCAGATGGTATTACTCAGAAAGGATTGAAATTTTTACAACAGGGTTTTACCATTTTTGTCAACATGTTTCTTTGTTTGGTAATAATTAAAAATAGGCAAAATAAGGGCAGTGTGTGCCAAACTAGAAATAGAAGAAATGTAAATCTACAATTTTCTACAATTTTTACACAATTCTGCTTTAAACACTTACTCAAAAATATATCCATTGCCAAGGGATTTATGATGCATCCACCATTAAACAAAGTCCAATTTTTATACAGCAACAATTCACTAATTCTAATGTACCATGACTCTTAAATTCTACCCTTGTTTCTAACATAAAAAACCAGAGGATGTCTAGTCCTCTGTAGCAGGACTAGCTACATTGTAGCATTGCAGAATTGTCTACACTCTATTATCCACTTTGAGGTTGTTGCAATGTAGTGTTGTCCTTCTAAGTCCTAAGAACTTCTGAACTAGAACAGAATACAATTCACAGTGCAAAAACCTAAGCTCACAGAATATTGAAAATTTGAGCTCATTTGGTAGTCCTTGAAGCTGAATCACTACAGGACACAGACAGTATCTAACCCACCACCGACCTCCCATCTCAGGGGCAGTAATGACTGTGGTGAGCAATGTGGCACCATGGGTCTGATCATAGAATCGCAGAATCATGGAATCACAGAATCACAGAATGGCTTGGGTTGGAAGGGATGTTAAACATCTACTCCCAGCCACTGCAGTGGGCAGTGAAGTGGGCAGGGAGACCTTTCACTAGACCAGGTTGCTCAGAACCTCATCAAAACTGGATTTGAACACTTCTGGGAATTGTTCTAGCTTTGTTCAGTACAGGGTTAATTTTTTGCAGTAGCTGGGAGTGGGCCATGGCTGAGGGGGCACGGCCAGGACCCAAATGTTATTTGATACCACCTCCTGTCATTGCCAAGGGCAGGGGAAAGGGACTCTTCGGCTTCAGAGGAGAAACATGGTGGGTGAAAGAGTTCAGTAATGTTTTATTTTGCATTCTTTTGCATTCTATTTTGCATTCTTCTTCTTTGCTACTAATACTGTTGCTGTTCATCTTCTTACCTCATTACTGTTTCCAGTAAGTTGTTCTTAGCTGAACTTGTGATCTTTGTTTTGTGTGCCTCACATTGGAGGGAGGGGGAAGGGGAGCAATTTGTGGTCTTTTTAGTGGAAGTACTAAATTGGAGAGTACCATTCCTAAACCATGACAGGCATCTACTGCTTCTCTAGCAATCTTGTTCCAGTCTTACCACCCTCACAGTAAAGAATTTCTTCCTAACATCTAATCTAAACCAGCCTTTCTTCAGTTTAAAGCCATTGCCCCTTATCCCATCTCTACATGCCCTTGCAAAAAGTTTCTCTCCATCTTTCTTGTAGGCTCTGTTAAGGAACTAGAAGGCTGAAATTAGTTTACCCAGAAGCCTTCTCTTCTCCAATCCCAACTTTCTCAGCCTTTTCATAGGAGACATGCTCTATCCCTCTAATCATCTTGGTGGCCTCCTCTGGACTCCCTCAACGGTCAATATCTTTCCTGTGCTGGGGACTCCAGAGCTGGATGCTGTTCTGTAGGTGAAATTTCACCAGAGCAGAGCAGAGCACCTCCCTTGACATACTGGACACATTGCTTTTGATGCAGATGAGGATAGTCCTGCTCTGCCCTGCTCACCCTGGCACTACCAGAACCAGTGTGGCCAGTCTGCAAGGGGAATGACAGTTCATTTTAGTTACTGAACTGTATGGCCAGCACATACAGTCATGCATACATACACAGCACATGGTCACTTGATGATGATTATGGGCAAGATTATCACCAAACCTGTAATTTCTTGCAATTTAATATGCAGAACCATAACTGCATCTAGTTTTTGCTGCTGTGGTAGATTAAAGTGCAAGATTTGCCACAACCTGACAAAATTCCAAGGACTTGTATGAATTTCATTGACAGATTATCCCACTATGATGTAGAGAGAAGAGGAAAAGAGAAAAAAGGGAGTGGGAAGCAATTTCCAAAACTTGCTACCAGGAGTATGGATATCAGTAAAATATCCAGGAAAAATCTCTATCGAAAACAACACTGAACATTGTGTTTAAAAATATGTGTTTCAAAAAATTGGATGTGGCACTCAGTGCCATGGTTTAGTTAAGGTGTTAGGGCATGGGTTGGACTCGATCTTAAAGTTCTCTTCCAACCTAGTGATTCTTTGATTCTGGGATTCTCTGATTCACCCAATACTAGGCATAGTGAAGCAAGGACAAAATTGTGAGTGGGTAACAGGCCATAAGAGTTTCTTTGATAGTTAAGCATACCATATTCTTGACCATAATCTCCATGATGGCAACTGTGATACGAAACTCTAGATGTCCAAACATATATCCAAAGAATACTGACACACAGAGAAAGTACAGCTTCCTGTTCTCTAAGACAGGAGTAAAGATCTCCCTCAGCTGTTGCATGCAGTTTACATACCTGAGCTGAGGTTCACTTCATTTCAAACAGAAAACCAGCAGAGCACTGCAATCATCCCCTAAATCAGATGGTTTATTGGATGCTTCCCTTACACCACCCAGTTTGAGATCACCCTTCCTTCTTTCTGCTACAATCCTTCTACACTCTATTTGGCCTCACTTTCTGCTGCATAAATATTTTTACTTAGGCAGCTGTAACCATTCCTTGAGCTGCAAAGAGAAGTTCTTTTCCTGGAACAGATCAGTGCCAGAGAGATTACACATGCAGCAAACCCTTCAGCAAAACTATCAGTACTCTGCTGAAGTGCTCACTACCAAAAGCATACCTTCAGAAGAAGGTGAGGGACATGGTGTCATGGTGACTGATAAAAAACTAAAAAATAATTATTTCCAAAAGACACAGGAAGCTTTTAATTAGATGGAACAGTTCCTTCCTTCTGTGAAATCAGTTCCATTCTACATGTACATATATTTACCTTAAGGCATTAATGATACAAATACCATGATAATTTGTTATCATGGTACTTGCCTTATTACAGTTTGCCACCAACCACAAGAATAAGACATTTATCTGTGAGGGGGCAGAGATATCTAGGAAGAGTCAAGGACCATCTTTCTTGTTTTCACCAACACACTGCCCAGTTCAACAAAATTCTGATGCGCATCTTTGCTGGGGAATTTTTAAAATTTCTTTTATTAGTTTTTTGAGAAACAGTGCTGAAGAGGTATCAAAATAAGGAGAGTAGGTTTTTGTGGGGCTTGGTTTTTCTATCTCATTAAGATCTGTCTGATCTTCTCTTCCCTTTTTATTTTCCTCCCTGGCATTTATTTGCATAGGAGTTACTAAATGAGGGGCAGTGCTATATACAGTTGAGTGGGACACAACTGAGGAACAGCCTCTATTTATTTGAAAATAATCTACAGTCTATGATGTCTTTCCTCTATCATAGTTTGAGAAACCTTCTCCTTTCAGGAGCATACAGGTTCTAATGCTGCTTCCAAGTGGAGCCAAATAAAATTTTAGAGTAAATTTTTCTCTTTTTCCAAAGGGAAAACATCTTCATACCAACTTAACTCAGCCAGACCTTCAGTTCCCACCATAGTGTCTGACTTTTTAGCACAAAAACTTAGCATATACTTCTCATATGCTCTGTCTTCTGTCCATTGTTAATGATCTGGAAATCCCTGGCCTTGATGCTGTATTGCTTATGCTCATCAGTATGATTAAGAACAAAAGAATAAGCTGTGCAGTTGCAATCATACGATAGCCCTGTCACAACCCCTCCTGGTAGAAAATATAGTACTTATCTGTGTGATTCTGTTTGATAAAATATTTCTTTCCTCTCTGTATGACGTCAATAGAAAAAAAAAATATATTATTCTTGCTACTTAGCGTATATAAAAAAAAAAGTCTTTAAAAATATTTTCAGTGTACTAATTCAGTGTATTCTGGGGATATTTGATAAATAGTTACAATCAAACATGGAGCTAAAGTCGCTGGAACTATGGGGGTAAGTGTACTCTGGATCAGGGAATAAAGGTAAATGCTTCATTATGCAATGCATAATACCTTTCTCTCCTGTTTCAATAGGGTCTCATAATTAATGAAGCACCTATCACTATGTTTTTACTATCACTGCCTGAGCAAACAGTTGCTCAATTATGCGGGTACCATTTCAGTATACATGTCTGATTGTTTGGTACCAGGGTTCCCTGTCTTGACCTTTGAAACACAACATCTTACTATAGTCTAATAATTAACAAAGGCCAATCACAAACTCAGTAGTTCCACAGTGCACAGCCAGGGCTCATGTTCACATTAAGGGAATCACCAGCCTGTGGTGCTTACAGAGACACCTGTGGGGACTGCAGTGTGGCCCAAATGGCAATGCAACATTTATCCAATTTCAAAAATTGATGCCTAGAGTTAAAGGCTTAATTCTCCGCAGTCATGGGGAGTTGCATGATGAGGTATCTTTTGGATGTTTTGGCCTAATTGAATTCCACAGACAAGCCTTCTTCAGTGTGCAGTCCTAAAAGGTGCTCCTGGCACAGCTGGAGCATTATTGTAATACAGCTTCTGAGGCACAAGTGGTCCATGGGTATCCACCTCAGGTGCAAGTAGGAAGATAAACTTTTTTTTTGTCATGGAACAGGGAGGGTTGGACTTCCTTCTTCAGTGGAAAGGCAATCAAATCCATTTGTCAGAGTTTAACCACCTTTGCTCTGCTGTGCCCATTATATGCCCTCTGTAATGGGACACTGGACCATTTCTATCTTCATCCATTTGTACCTCACAGCTTTTATGTGTCCCTTCTGATGTGGAGTCTGGGAAATAGTAAGTGATTCCTGAGCTGACATTTATCAAATTAATAAAAAAGGGATTTCCTGCCTATTCTTGGCATTTGCTTCCATGTGAACCAGTTTCCATCATTATCCAAGGTTTTCTAATTGTCTGCTAGTAAAGACCTGATTATGGGGAAGTTGTATGAGCCAGCTGAAAGCAGTCAGCCATGTGCTGACTTGGGTGCAAAACTACACATGCCATTGGGTGCCTAATTGTCTCAAGATCATGTAGGGGCCTCAATCTGTGCCTTGCAGTCCAAGTCTCATTGAATGTATGAATAATGCAGTATTCAATATATGATGTAGTCAGTGTCATGTCTTAAATTATTTCTAAAGGGATATTTAGCCTTCAGAAGAGTGAGTAGAGGATACTTTTACAAATTTATGCTTAAATGTTTTTACATTTGCTCACTAGTTTGGAGATAAAACCTGAGCATTGGTCTGCCTCTCTGTGAGAAAAGAACCAAAGAATTTGTTTCAAGACTCAGAAATTAAAATACTTTAATCCATGAAACACTGCAAGCAGTCAGAAGAGCAATTATTGAAATCAGTACTTTACTTTTCCTTAGGCTTTTCTACTCAAAATCCATGACACAGAAAACATTCCTACAAAAGGTCACAAAGTGTAGCCCTGTACAATTTTCTACAGATTTTCCAATGTGCTAGTCTTATGTTAATCACCATCTGAGCAATGTGTATGAACAAAGTGAAATCAACATTTGTACTGAGGGAAGAAAATAAATGAAGACAATAGCTAATGTGTTTTTCTTTCTCCAATCACCATGTGGGGTAGGGGGAGGAGAGGAGATAAATATGGAAAGGGGGAATCAAAGTAGGAAAAAGTGAGGAGGAATAAAGATTAAAAAATGAACAAACAAACAAACAAACAAAAACCTAAAGAAAGCAAGAAATGGATGGATAGACAGATAGAAAATAATGAGAAAACGGTGAAGTCTCCAAACCTCTGTGAACTAACTTCCTTTGAGGCAATTGTCTTAACAAATAAGCTGAAGTTCTCACCTCACTTAATATTAACAAAAAGATTAAGTAACTCTTTAAAATTTACTAGTGAGTATACATAATTAAAACAACCTTCTAATCTAGGTCATTGTTTTGTATAGTACTTGGATATACATGAATGCATTTGATGCAGAAATCAGGAAGAGTTATGCAAATATAGCTGAGGACAAGATCTGCTTCATTTCCCAAAACTACTGTGCCTAAAAGATCTCTTTAATTGCACAAGAAAAATAATATTAAAGTTACCACAGTGTTTACTGCATTCTCTAAATCTTACCAAGACTAATCACACTGCAAGTACTGGAAATACATTACCCAAAGCACAATTAGAAAGTTACTCAAATAGATTATTTTATCTCTCTTTTGGTCTTGACTTTTAATCTATCATATTTTAGTCCATCATTAAAGTCCAGTTGAGTCAATACACCACTCATACGCTACATTGATCACACCATAGAAGAAGGGTAGAATTTATACACTGTCTGTTGGTGCTGTAGCAATAATTAATTAGCCATGCAAAAGCCACGCTTGTAATGCTGTTCTCACATGGAGTAGTATGTCACAAAAAGGCAGAACAACAACAAAGGATTCAGAGCCCAAAGGTTAAAAATGCTGCTGCTTATCACAAACAATTAAATTGTTCAAAGAGGATGTTAGTCAAGCAGTGTATGACTGCACATGGAGATTGTGAAAAAAGGTCATCGACAAAATCACCTCTTTCACACAAAAAGTAGACATGTTGAATTCAGTTACAATGCATACACTTCTTCATAGCCAAAGCCCAAATATATTTGTTAACCAAAGAAATCCCCCTTTCCACAACTGAACGGCAATCAAAAGCTGTTGTGAGATTCAACAGTGATCTCCCAACAGACAGGAGTGGCAAAGCACATTGCACTGAGAAGGAGCTGTGTGTCAGTCCCTGGCTGGGTGATAAAGGAAGGCTACTGCTGCAGCACACAAGGAATTCTGACAGGTTTCTTATATCACACCAGTCATATTTACAGCCCAAACCTCACCTACAAGTGCAGTTGTACCATATATTTCCATGCCTTTCAAATAGTCCAGATCTGAATGAAGATGATAGTGGTATGTTTTCACGGGGGTAATATGATTTTGAAATTAACATGCTGAAGTGTGAAATAATCTTCCAGCAGACAGACAAATGCTTCTGCTTAAGAGAACAGTGTTTATGAAACAGCAGGCCCTTTGGTTGTCCTGGAAACTATATTTGTATAGGGCTGTAACTTATATTGTCCTAGAGGCTTTTAACACTTGCATTAAAGCTTTGGAGGACAAGAACTATCAGAGAATATTTATTCAGAAAAAAAACAAACTTAAAGAATGTTGAGTGATTTATTTTTTTCCCCCGGCAATTGATAAATGATCTTTCAAGAAGCAAACCAAAAAACCTCAAGAAGTTTGATATGTTTGCAGAAAGTCACAAGCAACCAACTTAGGATATTACAGCTGCTAGCCAGGGTTACACAGAGAACTTCAAACCAAATAGAAGGCAAAAAGAATTCATAAAAGGAATAACAAGAATTTAAATATTTTCAGCATTTTATTCTTACTGCTTTTCAGTAATGACCCTCAGGTTGCATCCAGAAACCTCCATCAGATTACGACATACTCTGTAATCATAGATTTAAGAAGATCTCCTTAGAAATAAGATGCAGAAAGCTAAAATTAAATATTGTATTTCAAATACTTTGTGACAAAATGGTCTTTGTTTTAGGCCCAGAAGAGCTTTTTATTTTCCAAGAACTGTGAAAAACGCCAGTCTTTCAGCTATTATCAAAGCTTCACAAACTTACCTTGTACAAAACACCTTGCAGAAAGTGCCAGAACATTTCCTATTGTTTTCTGACCTTAAATACAGTTTGTAAGGCAGTCTTGATGCTTATATTTAAGCAAACCTATCGCTAAAGCTACTGGGTGAAATGCTTATTGCAGAATGAAGCAGATTAGTCAGAGAGATATGATCTGATTTTTCTCATTTCTGCATCAATTTCTCTTCTTGAAAAATTTAAGGAATGGAAGCTGCCCCCTTATGAATCATCTTTTGAGGGTCTTGCATAAGCAGGAGTTGAGGACAACATGCAGAAATTTATATTTATGACTTGCATAAAAACTCTGAAAATATATCAAAAAGAGAGACCTTCCTCTAGTCATAGAGATGCTTAGAGGGAAAATTTTTGAGGGAAAATTTTTATGAAGTCTGTGCAAGAACACTAACAAGGAAAAGAGACAGACAGAATGAGAAATTGAGAGTCCTCTGACTCATTTCCTTTGGGAGAGAAAAACTGAATAAGGAAAGAGAGAAAATAAAAACCAAGCAGGATACTTCTTCCAATAACTTTCAGAATAAATACGCTTTGTCTTTGTGTAGGTGATTGTGCACTACAGACCATTTGCAACATTCAAATGTATTATTCAAATAGCAAAAAGCAAGCACAGTGAAATTTTCACAAATGAAATCAGACAAAGAGAGGAAAATGGTATTTTTTCATAATATTTTATAAAACAAAGTCACTTATATTCCTCACAGCATAAACTTTTAATATATTTTTGATCATTTTGATTTTTGTGCAAAAGTATGTTTCAACCATGTGCTGCCAAGCATATTGACACAGGTAAAGGTCTATAATGTACATGGCCAAGTTCTTCTAACTCACAAGATTTGTGAAGCTGCTCCTGGGAATTATAATCTGTTAGCAATGGGCTACAGAGCAGTCTGCCTCTTCTTTTTTGTTTGACTAACCAGTGACTCCCTCAAGCTTCCTCTCAAATGCACCCATCTTATATCCACTTCTTATATGTTGTGGAACAAAATGAAGCCCAAATCCTCTGTGGACAAAATAGTGCACTGTCTCGAAATGCCTGCTAATAATTATTTAGAAATGGCAAACAGAAAATAAAATAATAAGCATTTAAGGGCCATTTCAATTTTTCAGATTTTCCATTGCTTATTGTACATTTCTTACCATTATTATAATTAAACTGCAATATGCTCTGGCATAATGCCATTCATCTTTATCACTCTATCTTGTACAGAATTATAATAGATAGCCATTAAAATGTACAAATTATGGATATTTTGTTCTAGAACCAAGATAAAAAATTATTCAAAAACATATTTGTAATTTCCAAGGGAGAAAAAAAATTAAATTAAGTAAATTCTATTGTTTTTGGAAAATATATAGATGAATAGCTCTTCTTACTTGTGTACAATCATGTCATTGCTTTGGGTAAACAAATTCAACCTTTCATTTACATGTTATGCAGTTATTAACAAAGTCACTGAAGCAAATACATTGAAAAAAAATTAAGTGGCTCATAAACATGCTCCATTTAACTGTAACATGAAACTCCTCACTCTTTTATGAACATCCTGCCCCGAGTCATGCAGACCAGAGGAAAAGCTTCATGTCAGAGTAATTGAAAAGAAAACATGACAGTATAGCTTAGCCCAGAGGAAATGGAAATATTTTAAACTATTCCTTGAGGCATTATGATGTTTAAGATGATGTCGTTACTTATTAAATTCTTGTCCCAGTCAACTGCAGCTGAAGTCAGGATGCTTCCAATCTAATCTGATTGACCCCTGAATTTTGGAAAATCATCTCACTTCTCTTCCTCTTAGCCTTCTTCCTGTTCTTTGCTATGTCTAGCAGAGCAATAGGAACTGCCTGTTACTTGTGCACTTGGACAGCAAGTAGTGAGTTGAGAAGCTCATCAGAGTTGACACTTGTAGATATTACCATAACATCAATTATTAAATAATAACAAGATATGGTGAATTTCAGCCTAAAATTTGATATATAAGGTTTGTGAGCAATCCCATGTTTGCTTTGTGTTAGTGTTTTCTCAGCCGCAATGAGAAAACAGTCAGTGGGAAAGAAGCACCTTAAGCAAGTAGATCTTTCCTGAAACACAACTGCAAAGTAAGACTAGTTTCAGGATATGGTGCTAGTGTATTTTGTAGCACTGCATCTCTAATTTTCAATGAGCAGTCTTTTGTGCTTTCAATGAATTTGCAGCAAGACATCTTTATTCGAACATATGCAACAATATTACTATGCAAGACTTCTTCCTGAAACACATTGCAAGACAAATTTAAATAGATTGTAAATCTTCAGCTCCTGATGTGACTGGATGCAACAGTGCTGAAAAGCATAGATTATTACAGGGTATCATCTTGCTATCAAAATTAAGGCCTTCTTTGAGGGTCTGCTTTGTAACTCAGGTATTGAGAAAGAAATATAGCCAAAGCAAGAGTATAAGATAGAATCTGCCTATTTTATATGGGGAGAAGATAGTTTCTGCCCATTCTGAAAGACACATTCACATAACATTTCCAAGCTAACATGCAAAGCCTATTGATTTTCCATATAAAAATTCCATATAGTATCTTTGGTACTCGATACCAGGCGCATTACCTGCTCCAGAACTAACTTATTCCATGACTCATTCACTGAGGCCAACATGCTGGTTATAAATGATCCACTTCTTTATGGACACTGATGCAATTTTTGAAGTTTTGAGGCATTTAAAGAATACCTTGTAGGAATCCAAATTTTTTAATCAACTTTATTTGCTTCTAACCATTTTTAAATGTAGCTTCTTTTTTTTCAGTATAATTTATCAAATTGGTTCCTCTATGTCCTGGGGTGACACTGTATATACATGGTTTCAGGGAGGATCCTTGAATTGCTTTTCAAGTGTTTTTGAAACATAAGAAAAAAGGATTTTTGGTTGTTAACAGTAATTTATGTTTTCAAATTGTTTAATAAGGTTTGGAACCTAAGCTTAGAGCTGTTCCAGGATCCATCAAAGAGAGTCATTGTTTTAACACCTATACTAAATCAACCAACATTTAGCTATAACTATTTTAAATATTTTCCAAAATATTTTCCAAAATATTTTCCAAAATATTTTCCAATATTTTCCAAAAATATGTATCTAATTAAGGCACACATGATTAGGAATAAAGTGAAAAGTTAGGATGCATTTACAGAAGATGTAATTCAGGCTAACACTATACTGCTGAAATTCATGCAGCAGTAAATATAATGTAGCTGTTGTTACATGAGGACCTAAACTGACAGAACAGTAAAAAAAAACATTTCTGGACCTTTTTATTTTTCACTGATTCCTCATTCCTATTCCCAGTCTCTTCCCACCAGCACAGAAGTCCATGCAGGTGCGATGCGATGATAACTTTGGAAAGCATCCATCTGAAAGCCCATCCTACTGGCTGGTTGTAATTCACATTAGCAGCTTCCCACTCCACTCAGTGCAGGGATTCAACTGTTATTGCGTGCTAAAAACTGGTGAATAAGGGGGTGTACCTACATGCATGAGACTACTTTTTTTTTTTTGTGGTAATCATGATTTAAATATTGATTCATAGTAAAATTAAGCTGTTAAAAGCTGGTTTCTGGAAACTCATAAAGAAACAGCTGGCCTTTTAACTATTGTTTAACCCAAATCATTCACCTATGAGACTTCCTTCCTACTACACCCTAGATATCTGATATTCCTGGAGTCTGGGCAAAGTCTAGACACTGTCTTTCACTGTTAGAGATTTCTGATTCCTATTCAGAGGACGTTACTCTCCTTTTATCTCATCTGTGTGTTAGCACTTTAATGCCACTTTGTCATCCACACAGATATGAGGTTACAACATAGAAGGCTGTATTCACAAAATACACCTGTCTGTGTTACAGAGTTTCAAAACTCACACGACTAAGCTTGACTGACACATTCCCAAAAGCTGGCCTTAGGTGGGGCAGTACAGAGTGCTACCCACCCTTGGGAAAGGCACAGGCACGATTGACCTAGAACAGGAGTGACTCCCCAGTGCAGAAAGTGAGTGCACCCAGGTCTGTCACCATGTTTCTCCTGAATGTAAAGAATGGTGCTGCAATTTTCTTGAGTCAGAGGAGAAAATGTGTTACCTGGAACTCCTGTTCTGTTTGCATACACTATAAAACTGGCACAGTTGGAGCACCCAACACTGTAACAGTGTGCTTCAGATGCTGAAAGCATCATTAACAGGCTGGTGCAAAATGCAGTTTGTTTCTTGTCTTTAGCATTATGTTTTACCGACACTGACATTTCAATGTGTCTAAGGCCTAAATTAATCCTCAGAATGGATACTGGAAGCAAGACTGCTGTTTATTAATTGTTAAATGGACACCTACTAGCCATTTACATGTCAGTAATTTTGTCTTGATAAGAATTTCCTCCATTCTTTGTGTTACCAGACTAGAAATTCATTCATTTACTGAGGGCAAGAGAAGCATAAGAAATGAAACATCCTGTCTGCTGGACAAAGACTGAGAAAGCTAACTAAATCCTACTTTTCCTATGGTACTCCTTTGTCACATGAAATTCCCCAGAGTTTAACCCAGAAACTGCTCCGACTGATAATACCAATCAGCATCTACAATTCTTAATAATTGCAATAGCTAGGTGATACAGTGATATAGTATTATGTCCAGGCCACCAGTAGACCTCTAACATCTACACCAATCCTAAGAACATTTTCAACTGGAGATGTTTTAACCAACTCTGAAAACAACTGAGGTATTTTCAGATGTTACAGAGAGAAATATTTCTCTTGAGGATTAGTAATCTGACCCCTAATGGCTTTCCCTTCTTCTACTCTCATACAGCCTGCCTCGTGCCAGCTTTTGAACTACTCTACCTTCTTGTTTTCAGATAGCTTAAGCATTCCTTGAAGAAAAAAACTCACACCCTCTAAATACTCTGCATTTATTGCCATGTTACACAGAATTAGCTCTTACTGTACCCAGTGTCTTCTTACATGTTGCACTGCTGACATTTGCTGACAAGCCAAACCCATGGGTTTCCTTGGGACTGATTTAGCATTCAATGTGGCTTTTCTACTATAAGAATAATAATATTTACCCAACATGTTAAGAATCAAATATGGCAGCGGACTCTATAATGCCCTGGAAGTAGATTGCCTCACTTTTTTGTTATGCATGCTAATTTTAGGTGCAGAGGTCCTGTGAACTTCCATTGCAATTCCACATAAGACATACCTATTACCTCATAAGCAATCTTAGCAAAACAACATTTGTGTTTGCCCACAGACCAAGGAAACAACTTTAAGTTTGGCGGACTTGCTGAGTTACCAACCGTGATGGTATATAAATAACTGATATTCTCATATCAGAAACTGGACTAGTGGTATCAGTCTTTCTTACACATTTTGGTACATCATCAAAATATCTTTAGATACTAAAGAAACTTGAACTTTAAAAAACCTAAATCTGAAATATGGCTCTAAAGAAGAGAAGACTTTTCCCTCATACACCTCCACTCTTGAACCCAGGTTGCAATAAGGAAAAAAAAAATCTTTTCCAATGTTTGTACCATTCAATAGAGCCATCTCTTATAGGATTGCTCACAGTAATATCACTGTAACTCATAACTAGCAGTATATCAGCTTTAGAAATGCATTTTTTTTTTAATTGCAACTTCAGAAAAAAGGTTTTCAGCTGTACAAAGTAGCTGTAAATCTTTCATTTTTCAGTTTTTTCTATTTTTATGAGTGGAATGGCAGCAAGTATCACACACAAGTGAAAAGGAGCTGAGATAGCTGATATATCCCCGTGAAGAGAATTTCTTTGAGAATTTTAGGTAACGGTTTATTTATATGTCAAATCCTTACGTTTAAAGAGGACCAGAAAGTCTTAGTAAACTTCAAAGACATCTTCAGGGGCATGTAAGACATTTTGTAGGAAAGACAATTTCTCCCAACTTTAGGTATTGCATCTTCATCCCAAGAGAATGAAGAATCTTTATGATCAGTAGGTAAGCTCAGTTTTTCAGTATATAATTGTGCTGAAGAAATGGAACTTCTGCAAATGATGGCAAAGAGATTTGGAAGAAAGGTGCATGACTGCAGACTCAGTAATAGACAAGAGAGACTAGGTCTTGGGGCTGAATATTGTGTACCTTTAGGGGAATTAGGAAAGATCATTCTCCTTTCTGCAGAAATCTGCCTTCCAGAAGAATGTTCTCTTTTTTGCATCTGGATGATGCTCCTTTTTGGGGGAAATTCAGTAGAGACTACTGCACTAAGAACTACAGTAATCAGCAAAAACCTGACAAGGACAGGTTGCAAAAAAACATCAGCAGAAAAAGAAAAAAAGCAAGCAAGCAAAAAAATATTTAAATTCTCTGATGATACACTAGATCACTTAAGGATAGAGAATAATTCATAGCTTTACAAGTGGATATTGCCCATTTCAGTATTTCTGTTCATCCCAACTGTAAAATACAAACAGGTAATTTTTTCAGAGTATTCTTCTAAGACTCAAGAGTAAGAAAAGTACATTTTTCATTGCCAATAGGCAAGCTAAGAAAATCCAGAAAATTATGCCCACCTTTTCCTCTTAAACATTACTATCCTTTTCACTGATGGATACACCTGAAACTGTTATAAGGAGAATATGCAGTCTCAGGTAGAAAATCACACTGCTCTCCCACCAAAGTATTTCAGCCATTGTGTTAACATCAATCAGTATTGTGAAGGGCAGTTTAGAATAAGAAACCCTCTTCCAGCTGTGGTCTCTTCAAAGGCAAAAATCAGACTAATGTTTTTAATAGTGCAAGCAAGAAGAAATGGACTATTGATAAAGCAGTTTATTTTGACTAACAGATGAAGCAAATTAACTCAGCTGCAATCTCCTCAATCTACTGCTGCCTAAAATAGAGAGAGCTGCATGGAGAAGGCCAAATAAGCTGCTGTAATCTTTCCATCTGGTGGAACTCAAGCATCTATCACTCACCACTGTCATTTACATAATTGGTAAAGAGGAAACTCACATGCTGAACATAGAGATAGTGCTCAGTTTGTTTCTCTGTTTTGAAAAACAACATTATTCCTTATATTTCAAAGCATATAGGAATGACAGAGCATTCATCATAGCTAAGCCAACTATGAGCTTAAAACAGGGTTCAACTCCCAGAGCCCCTGCAGTGACAGCTGATTTACACTAAACCACCATGGATCAGCAGAGAGATCAGCATAACAGCTTGCAGGGTGGAGCACCAGGAATCACACAGGACATTAATGAGGGGTAATCCTCACTTTTCAGAGCTCTGGGATCCATAATACCAGGTGAGAGTAGCACCCAAATCTTTGACAGCCATAACAGCAGTGACCAGGATTCTGCAGAGCAGACTCAAGAGACAACCTGCAACAGCGGAAATTTGATCCTGGTAGAGCTTCTGTCTCTTGCATGCTAGTTTGGTCAGAACTTTACACACCATTACTACTTCTATGTCATTTCACAAACAAGCAGATATTGACTTTTTAATGGTTCCCATTAAATTATGTACCTGTTTAGTTAAAACATCCTGGGAAGAAATTATTACAGGCAAGGAGAATTTTTGACACATCAAGTAATCTCCCTGAAATCCACCAAGATGGTTTTTGGCATTTAAAAGTGAAATGAGGTTCAGTCCAACATCCTCCACCTTTGAATGAACAGTGAAACAGTGATCAATTTACTTCAAAATTAATTTTGCTACATTGTATTTTATACAGATTAAGAGAAAGAGAGAAAGAGAGAAAGAGAGAAAGAAAGAAAGAAAGAAAGAAAGAAAGAAAGAAAGAAAGAAAGAAAGAAAGTCCTTAGAAGGCATAGGCCTCTTTTCAGCTTCTTGTGAACAAATTTCATAAGTCCTGCTCAAGCAAAACATTCTTTTTCTGCCTGATGATACTCAAATTAAGGATATATTTTATGTATATCTATTTTTAAAACTGTGGTTATTAGCGTTATTTCATTTTCTAATTTTGTATGGGTGGATAATTGCTTTCATCTTCTAAGAGGTAATCATAAGCAGATTTATGGCAATTGACAGACATTTGTACACTGTAGTGCTTGAATGAGTAACCTTTGAAAAAAACACACAACAGCCAAGTTAAGCACTCCTTAATTTTATATGCTAACCACTGTAAAAAGTTAATTATGTTGACTTTGAACCCAATATTTAACACCTTGCTCCAGAACAAATATATGAAAGATGATGTTAAAAGTGAAATATTGCTCTATAAAATTTTTCATACTAGCCACACATTTCTTCAACACACATGTCTGGATGAAAAAGGATTTCTGTAGTTCCTGAACCACAGCTAAAGAAGTAACTGTCTTTCTTGAGGGTTTTTTGCACTTTATTGCTCACCTTAGAGCCACACACTAGATCCACATTTCTGGGATTTTTCACTATTTCAAATACTGATGGAGAAAACATCTTTTCTGTATATACAAAGTGCTTGGTGATTTTATTTCATGAATCAACTCGTGGTAAATTTGTGCAGAATATAAACAGCTGGACAAAGCAGTAACTACGTTGTTTCCTCATATACCTGTAGGTATGTATCTTAAAAATTTGAAGCAAAGCAAATTTCTTCCACGAAAATTCCCCCAGAGGAAGAAAGTAAGAAAGAAAATCACATATTTTGGAAATTTTTTAAAAAAGGGGAAAAAAAAATCCATTCTACTCATTAACAGTCTCTCATACCCATCCATCCGTCCACCAAAGACAAAGCTCAGCTCAAAAACTTGAATCAGTCTCTTCTGCTGGCACTCTTTCCTCACCTTCCCAACAGCAAGGGTCTTACAGGAGTTAATACTGCCTGAGTTCTTTCTGTCATAAAACACAAACATTTCAATTCCTAGATTAAATTTTCTTATAACATTATGAATTAATCAGAACATGAAGTCTGTGTGAAGCTATGCCTTTTCCACATTCATATTAGACTTTCTAACAATTATTCCATCTTGACACCACCAAGAGCTTACAAGGAACAAGAAACAATGCTTTTCTGGCTCCTCTCTGGTGTTCCATACATGCCACCTGCATTTAGTTATGTTTGTACCACCTTATCATAACAGAAAAGAGATGTAAAGCCAGGAATATATGGCCTTTTGCATCTGAGAAAGTTAAAGACAATAACTAACCATGATAGACAGAAAATATTATTTTATGTGAGTTAATGTTTTTTGGAATGGCAAGAGAAGAAATGCACTGCATCTAAACTGACAGAATGAGATAGGACGCTAGAAAGAATATTTCTGTCCTAGTTCATAATGCCCATGTACAGACAAGCACACATTCATGGCTGTGCTTAAAGGAGATGAAAAGAAATTGAAATCTGCTCTACCTAGTTGTGATATTACACTGGTTCTGTCTAGAAAAGCATTGCACTATGCTAACAACTGGGGAAAACAAAATGGGGAAAATACTTAGAAGCCTGAATGGCAGAACATATAAAGAGCAAATACTCCCTACAATTAACATTTTCTCATAGAAGTTTAGCTCTGAATATATCCAAAATTACATGTTCAGGAAGAAAGAAATTAAGGACAAAAGGAGTAGAAACCCTTGATAACTTATCCCATAGAACCACCAAAAATCTTTAACCCCAATTTGGCAGCCCCCGAGCTCAGAGCTGCACAAACGCTGAACACTTTGTGAAAACTACTTTTCCACAGAGTAAGCATGTAAATTAAATACAGTTCATAATGACTAACATTACATGCAATGTTTTGCTATAAACTAGGGTCTAGGCAACAACATTTTACCATTTTGAAATGAAAACACCCTTGGGTTCACTTTAATAACAGTAAAATAATAGCAGTAGCAATACATGTGGAGACAGTCTAAACCACACAAAAGGAATGAAACAGTATAGCCCTGTAGTACTGTATTGCCATTGTTCTTACTCTATTGCCAGTGCTATATAAAAAATTATAAGTTATGCACTAACTTTGCAAGGCCTCCAGACTGAGACATGTCAGGCTTTTTCTGGGCTAAAAGTTTAGCCTTCTCAGGCTGAATTTTTTCTTTAACTTCTGCACACATTGTTTACTTGGTTTAGACATTTTTCCCTAGTTGACCAGATCTCTCTACTTCATTTATGTTACTTTTGCTTATCTTTGTATGTTAGCACAACAGTTTTATGACTAAAACATAACAAAACTGTACTATGCAGAAATGTAGGCCATGGAAACACAGTACAAACCTTGAGAAGGGGAGACACAGGAGGTACAAGCATGGTATTACAAAAGGTGCAGCGTAGAAGACAACACCTACAGCTACAAAAAAAGAGTCCCCCATGGTCAGCTAAAGAAATGTGAACATGGAGATAACCAGTTCTGGTATTAGTTGAAACAAAGAGAACAAAGAACAAGTATTTAGCATACATAAAGGAAAACAATTTTAAAATTTTGGATGAAACATGGAGCTGTAGAACAACAAAGGAAGAGAAATGACTTAGCACGAACAACCCCTTCCTTCCTGTGAAAGACTCCAGATGCTGTCAATGTAGGCAACATTTCCAGCAGAATGAAAGACACCATCCCTAGAATTTGGAGAAGCAGAAGGGAGAGCCTAACATCAAAGAAAGTGGGTAGTAACTGAGTATATAACAGTATTAGCTGGTTTTTTAATTATTATTTTTGAATACTTTTTTGAATAGAAGCCCTCTTTTTCTTCAGTAATGATGGGATCTTGCCTACTAATAACAACTAAATTTCTCAGATAAACTGTTATTGACTATGTCTCCAAGTCACATGATTCTCGACAAGGCTTCTTGTTTCTCAAGCATGCAGAACCATCAGCATGCTGTTAATTTTCAGAAACCCACAAAGAGTAGCAGTGTCAGCATCTGCAGACTCAGGAACTCAAGAGCATACTAATCTCTATGTGGAAAAAGATCCTGAACTCTACATTCCATAGAAAATCCTACACTTCAGCCCCTAGATAAAATGACTGTGGTCAAGACCTGGCAAAGACTATGCTACAAATGAAGATACCACTTTGATTAGAAAGGATTAAAAACCCCAACCCCCCTCCCCCCAAACTTTTAACAATTTTTCAATATGGACTAAATATGAAATGAAAATTCGAGTTACACAGAGACCATGAGAAACTCTAAAAACAGTATTCCCTATCTTTGGAAAGGGAGGAAAATAGTGAATTCAAACAGATTATTAGTGGATAGATATGCCTGAATTCTAGAGAATATTATTGCTAATAGAATTCTAGATCTATTCTTGATACTAGTATTTGGAAAGCATCACAAAGACTGAACTAGTAGAGTCCCTCACCAATATTTTATATACATGAAGGAGAAAAACAGAATTTTGCACTGAATAATAATGACAATGGAGCTGAGCTGTCTTTGATTCACAAGTGCTTTTGTTAGGCTACTAAACTCTGCCTTCTATGTGAGAGACAAAGGTGTGGAGATTAACAGTTCTGCCAGTGATGCGTTCATTAATTTTCTTTTAAACATTAGCACAAATAAGATTAACTTTGGCATAATAATTCCTTGTGATATTCTATAGTACTATCACACTAACCTGCAAATAGTTAAGATTATAAAATAAACGTCTAAGTAATAAATTAATTATTTAAAATAAATTATACCAATTTCCTCCCATTATCCTTTACACAGTCTATCTAATCCCAGCTAAGATTTTTGGTACTTGCTGAATCAATAAAAGTGCTATCATGCATGCAAATAAATATATGCATAAAATCAGTTTTAAATGCAGGCCAAAAAAAAAAAAAAACCTAACAAAAAAACCACAAACCCAAACAAACCAACTGAAACCTACATTTGTTTCACCACACTTCTGAAAAAAGTTTTGTGTTAGTTTATGACAGCACTATTCTTTCTTCTGCTCTTTGTTACTCATGCTGTAGTTCTGGGTTTTCTTCTTAAGGATTTGCTCTTTCGCAAAGACTTCTGTGACGTGTTAGGGTACTTTGGTGGTGTATGATTTGGTTTTTAATTTTCTGGAAATAAAAATATATTTTTTTAAAAAGGGACCTAAAATATTTAGAGGGCCAAAAAAAATTATTTAAAGGTAAGACATAAAACAGTCTATATGCCACCACTGAGTAATCTCTATGAACAGCCTTTGCCTTCCTTACCCCATCTGGTCTTCATGTCTCTAACACCCACACACTGCATTACAATAAAAATTATATTAAGATCCTTTGGGCAGAATTCTCTATTTCTGTAAGGGCTCTGTAGCACCTAACATATATCTGGAATCTGTAGAGGGAAACAAAAGAAGAAAGAAAAAAGGAGACAAAAGTCCAAGTTTTTAAAACTTCATTTGTATGTTCAGCCATCTGTGGATACATTGTCACCTTATATGGCAGGAGCATTTTGTTCCATGATTCTGAAGGAAGGGAAAGAGTCCAACTGACATGATCAATATGCTACTGGTTATATACACCGCTTATGTCCTTATCACAATGTCATATAAGACATGCAATATCAGCTGTGAAGTCAGCATGTCTTTGACATGATCCCATATGAGATCAAGGTTGCCCCCGAGTACTTTGCATATTTTTTAGATTGCACTTATGTGTATATATATATATAATCTATTACTATATTTCTATTTAGAAATGAGCAGGACATATTAGTAGATTGGAACTTTTCATTTAATGAACAAAACACTTACTGAGGGAAAGGTTAAGCTCAAGTTCTGCCACATTACTCCCCTGACTCTCATTACCTCCCTGTACTTGCTTTCCTGCTTTCCTCTTGCCTTTATACATACCTATGCCTCACCTCTGCCTTGGCATGGCATGGCATGGCATGGCATGGCATGATCTCCACAGACAATCCTGTGCTGCCAGAAAACTATCACTTGCAAATTAAATGTGCTTTACTCAGTAGAAGTCATGACAACTTCTGCCAAAGTGAGCATTGGTTTTACTATGTAGAGAATTTGTACATTTAAAAGACAGCAAGTCTTAAGAATGCCATGGGGCACACTTAGGGTCTGATCTGTCACTATGAAGTTAGTGAAGCTTTTGGCATTCAGAGATTTGCAAATGGAGATTCCTCAGACTTTGTGAAATAGAAGATGCATATCTAAAAGCTCACTTTGGGAAAAATCCCTTAATTTAACTATGCCTGTTTTTTAATGGGTTGAACTTGGAACAATATGAACTAGTTGGTTGTGCTGACCAATTTCCAGTTTAACGTCAATGGAAGATTACTAGATCTGCAGTCTCCTAAAGCTCAGGCTAAACAAAAATAAAATTTATTCCCAAATTGGTTCCCTGCCCTAATCACAAAAAAAATCAAAGAGGTGTTTAACAGATTTCCAATCTCAGTGATTGGTGCAGGCCTTTCTGCATTTTCAGGTACTTCAGATATCTGTTTAAATTTAAATTCATCAACTTGCTTGGGGCTAGGAAGCAAGGGGTTGGGAGAGAGAGCAGAGCCTTTCATGCTATTGCAGCTCTGCATAGAGCAGTCCTGCTTCCCTGACATATCAACTGCATGCTGTGTCTACAGGCATGGGGACCATCATGATAATATCCAGTGTCTGGGAAGCAGATCCCAGTCATGAGGAGAAGTCCACTCTAGCCCTTACAAAAAAAGGCTCAGCTACTCTCAGGCCAAGCAAATAAAATTCAGATGATGCAGCCTTTACATATCTTTAAACTTCCAACCATTGCAAAGCTGTTCTTTGGAAAAGCAAAAAACTTCTTTGTAAGGGAAAAGTCCCTTCCATACATGGAGATGGCCTTCAAGTCAAAAGACTCATTCCTTGCCAATATGCCACAAATCAGTGTGCATTTTTGTGTGTCACAAATTCACAGACCAGTTCTATTGCTTGACTCTGAGCTGGTTTCTGCCTCCTGTAATCAGTAAAGCATACTGCTTTGGGGACTGCATACAAACCACTGAAATTACTCTGGCTGGGGGAAATGGTGATGAAGAAGAAACATAGATATGTTACATCAGATCTTAGTCAACTATTTCTATGCATTTTCAAGACAGTCTCTTGTCTGATGAATAACTGAGTTAAACTAGTGTGAAAGGATAGAACCAGAAGATTTTTTTCTTTTCAAAATGTTTTACATACATGACCTTGGTTAGGTAATTTAGTGAGCAGACGTTATTGTCATCTTCTTTATGTTACTCATCTAGAAGAGCAGATGCCACACTGAGCTGCAGTTTGGCATCAAGGAAAGTCTGTCTGTGTGTCAGGGTAGCCAGGATAGCCTGGACTCCCATAAGGACTAATTGGTGCTCCAGTAAAAAGAGCTATCTTCAGCCCTATTCAAAAAGAATATTCTAGTATTTTTAACATCCTTCCAAATGCTTTTTAGGAATACTCCTCTCAGTACTCCTGCATTTTATCAGCTCTCCCTCTCATGGAAACTCTAAATCGCATATTTAAAAATAGACCATCAGATTATCTGGGTAAATCATAAAGCTCAGCTTATCTCTCTCTTCCCCTTCAAAATATACAATTTATTTTGTTCACCAGCTCAGCAGCGTGAAGCCATCAATAATCCTGTTTGTCTCAGTAACCCCACTCAGTGATTGTCCCTGTGTATCTCTGTGTGAGCATGTCACGCTGGGGTGTATGTGTGCTGTGTGAGCACTGAAGAAGGATCCAGGAATTTACAGTTCTGGGCACAAAGGTGTACAATCCTGCGGTATTTATGCCCATGTCAACTGTGTATGTCCTAGCATCACAACACTTATGGAGAATAATACCAGCATTTTGCCGAAGTAATGTACTAAGTACTTCAATTATGCATTAAATTGTTGTTTAACACCAATCTGGACGACAGAAGCTGTGTGCTTCTCCTGAGGACAGGCATAATCAATTAATGCAAGGAAGGACACAAAAATTTTCCAATTCCTCTCTCCCAGTGGTTCACACGCACCAGATAACAGAGCCTTCAGTGGCAAACCCCGACTGCCAGCCCCCACGTTTCCTATACGCGCATCTCCTCATCCTCCTCCCCCTGCCAGTGCGGCCCATCAGGCCACGAGAGCCGGAAAAAGCCCTGCAGGGATATAAATAGTTCCTCGGGGGAGGAGGGGAGAGTGCAGCAGCACGTTTCTAAAGATGCTTGCTGCAGAGGGAGGTTTTGCTGGATTAATTCAGAGGGGAAGGGGAATCGCTAGGAAGTTCACTGCCACAGCAGGTAATGTCTGTGGAAAGAGGGCAGCAGCTGCCCTGGGGAAGCTGAAGGGGGAATGCCCCGCTTTCTGGGACAGCAGCGAGGCGGGGTTCCCATTCTGAGTGTCCCATCTATTTCAAATCGTTTTCTCAGAGCCCTCCCCGCCCCCGCAGATGGGCTGTGTATAGGCTGTGTATAAGCTGTGAACGGCCCACGGCTGAGACAGACAGCGAGGATACGAACCAGATCGGTGGAGGTGTTATTACCACAAGCAGCTTATTGTCTGTGCCAAGTTTGTACGGAGCCAGGTGATGTGATGTTGCTGGTGCGCGCTGTATTACACTGACTGTGCATGCGATGCTCTGAACTTGCCCCATGAGCGGGCACACGGTAGCGCTGCCTTCCCTGCCCTGCCCCCGGTTTTCCTTGGAGAGACAAAGCCGAGAGGTTCCGTCTCCCCAGAGCCGCCCTATCCCCCCCTGCTTCCCGGAAACTTTCGGGAACTACAGACACAAACGCCTGAGGCACAGGTGCGCGCTCGCCCCTTCCCGGCCGGAGACAGCCGGGGCACTCCTCAGCCGCCGCCTGCGCGGGATGCGCCGGTGGCCCGGGGCCGCTTCGCGGCTCTCCGCTCTCCCTCCCCCCGGCGGGCCGGCACCGCGCGGCTCTGCGGTGCTGCAGCGCCCGACCCGGCCCGGCCCAGCCTCTCTCACCGTCCTCCAGAGCCTCTGCCGCTTGGCACTGACGGAGGTGGCGGTGACGATGAGGTGGGAGACAGACACCACCAGACCGAAGACGATGGCCAGCAGCGTCCGGACGGGAAGCAGTGAGTAGGAGACGAAGGTTACCAGCATGAGCTGCCACATGCCCTGCTCGGGGGCGCTGGGCGGCTCCATGCCGTAGGCGCCGAGAGAGAAGGGGCAGCAGAGGAAGGAGAAGGTGAAGCTGAAGAGCAAGGTGAGCTTGACGATCTGCTGCAGCTGGGTGACCTGCAGGTACTTGACATTAGTGACGATGAAAAGGGAGAGGAAGATGATGCAGTGCACCGGGTGCGAACCTTTGGAGATGGTCAGGCTGGGGCCGGAGAGCAGCTCCACCAGGGCTAGGCTGGCGGTGAGCACGATGAGGACGGCCAGCGCCTTGAGGGTGGACGTCTGCTCCAGCTTCAGGTTGTAGCTCTGAAAGAGAGCCTCCAGCTCCTTGCAGTCAAACTCGTCCTCGCAGGCGATGGCATCCAGCAGCAGCAAGGGAGGGGGGTCCCCTAACCCGGCTCCCGCTCCCGACGCCGCGGCAGCCGGCGGGGAGCAGCAGCAGTGGCAGCACTTCTTCCTCTTGGTCTTGACTTTCTGAAACGGTATTTCCTCCATGTCAGTGCCATTCATAAACCCGGGCAAGAAATGCTCCTCCAGGTGTCCCCCGCTGCCGCTTTGCCACCTCGCTGTTCATAAAAGAGAGGGGGGCTGCGCGCAGGAGCCGCGGCCGCTCGCCCTCCGGCAGCCCCCGCCGCTCCGCGGGCGCGGGTCCCGGGCGCTCCCGCCAGCCGCCGTCCGCAACCCGCGCCGGCAGCCGCCCCCTCCGCTGCCACCCAGGAGCCGGGGGTGGCTGGGACGGCGGGAGGAGAGTCTCACTCGCGTTAATGTGCCAACCTTCCTGCCTGCAGTCTTGCTTTCCCCTCCACCCTCCTCCTCCTCCTACTCCTCCTCCTCCTCCCTGGTGCTCCAGGGATGCTAATCTCCTAATGACACCAAAACACCATCCAAAGGTTTGGAATCAAACAGAGGGAGGGGTGGGGGCAAAGGGTGGATGGAAGCTCAGAAAAGGGGAGACGGAGATAATCAACAGGCGGCTTTCCCTTCAGATAACGCTATTTTGGGAAGCAGGAGCTACAGAGGAAAGCAAACGGGCTCCCGTGTGGTGGGCAATATTAAAAAATAAAATAGCTAGTAGGAGGAAAAAAAAATTAATCCGAGCCAGGGTTGTGGAGGAAAAGTGCTGCAGAGGGGCCGGAAAGAAAGCAGCAGGCAGGGAATGGGAAGGCTATCCCCCTCCCAGGTCCGAGAGCATCTCACCGTAGCTGGGGATTGAGAGGCGCCTGCGCGCCGATCGCTTGGGAAGCCGGACACGTCCCCACCGGGGCTCCGCGACTCGGGAGCGGCCGAGGGGGCCGCCGCCCCTACAAAGCGCCCGGCGTTCCCCCTGCCGGGCGCCCGGGGCTCGCCCGGCCCTGCGGGTCCGTCCGGCATCGGCTGATGGCTGGCAGCCCCGTGCTGCCCGCCGGCCCTGGCAGCTATTCATATATGTATAGATACATAGGTACATACATATAGAGAGATATACACACAGACATACATACATACATACATACATACATATATGTGTGTGTGTGTGTCTGTATGAAAATATACAAAATCTACATATAAAGACGTAGAAGTACATGTAAATATAATTACATTTGAAAAATATGTAAATATATAAATATACATGTTTATATAGATGCTTCCTTTCAGAAATAAAGTCATATCTGACTGAATAAATATTCTGATGTTTCTTGTTTTTGCCTAGCTCTGGAGCAGCGGGAGAAAGTGGTGTAGTGAATCAGAAAATTTTCAAGATAACACACTTCTATGAGCACTTCTGCCTGTCTGGTAGTACAAATCAATCAGTGGCTGTGGAGGATTACTCTTATGACAGTTGAATATCAACCCACTCAAAATTGTACTTCGTACCTCATCAGGAATTTGAATCTGTTGTTTTGAAAAAAAAGCCTCTATTTCTGCCTATAATGCTGCTATCAGATACTATTACCAAGTTGTCACAAAAGAATACACTGAAATATGCTTTTTTGTAATCATTGCATCTAATTTTGGGATTATGAGACTGATTTCAAACTCACCAAAGAATAGGGAAAGGACACCAGTTTTCTTTTGGTTTGAGTCAAGCATTTGTAAGATTCAAGTCTAGGAAAATGTCAAAATAGAAAACTGAGGTTATGAACAGTTGGCTTTTCAAAGGCAGGGCAGAGATGTTTTCCAGAATCAAAGCAAAATCCTACTATCATACATAGGTTGAAGAACTAATCACTGATTTTTGTATCAGTGATGTCAGATTCTGGTCCCAGATTTGGGCTGAAGAGTGTTAAGACCAACAGTAGGCAGGGATTCTTTAAGATTTGTTATGGCTGTGAATTATGTTGGCAAATCACTTCTGGATAGTAAAGTAGCATTAAAAAATTCTCAGATGCATAATCTGAGGCAATATTTTTTATATTAATATTTTAGTATTTGATGTTAGTCCATGCCCTATAGACTCGGTATGCAGTCATTCTTTTGAATCTGGACAGACCTCATCAGGAAAAGAGAATAAATCAACATTCAACATTGCTGGAGTTTGTGTATTACAGATTCAAGATATTCCACACTTGGGAAAATGACTGTTACGTACTCTGTGTTCATGGGAAACAACTCATGGTGATTTCCTAGACTGTGACTTAGACCCTCAAACACTGCAGAACTGTAAATACAGCTGATATTTAGACTTCTGTAACATCCTTCCAGAAGAAATTAAAGGGGTTGGATTTGCTGGCCTGAGTACTGGAAACAGGAAGAGATGTTTGGCTGAAATGAAATTAAACCTATGTTTAAACCTAAATTAAAATATGTAGACAAACAAAAAGAGGCCTCCTTTGTTTTGCGGGATCTCTAGTGTGTTTGAAAAGCTTAATAAATTAATCTACTTATTAACTTTGGTGCATAAATTCACTTCGGTCATACATATATTAGATAAACACACACTGTGTGTTTTTACCTGTCCTCAGCTTTTTTTCTGAGCTCATATATCCTGAGGGATAAACTAATATTTCACATCTCATAAAGTATAAGAGGTGGCACTGAGTTGGCCAGCCCTAGGGGCTATTCACTGAAAGAGTTGTCACGCTAGCAGTTATAATTTCTTTCTTCTGGCTCTCAGCTTGCTGCTGAGGAAATGGAAGGTGAGTAATTCCCTACAGGGCACCCTGTGGTTTAGATTATTTACGTGCTTCTTACAGTCTCAGGTTGGCTTAGTTAGTGCATACATAAAGCAGAGAAAGATGCTGCGTATGAAACATATACATCTTCATTCTTGCTAGGTCAAGGGGAAGCAGTGAACTGTTGAAGCCTCATCTTCCTTAGACAATCTAGGAGTATGGAAATGCCACACAGTGATTAATGAAACTCTGCCATCCTTTATAGACTGTTTCACATCACAGGGAAAATACTTCACCATACCCTCCATAATGAGGAGCTTAAATTTTAGCACCTGATGTCACAAATAAAAAGAGGAAACCTCAAAGCCTTCATCTGAGACAGACATATTATTAAAGCAAATGGACAGTTATAAAACTGCTGGAATGCACTTGACACAGGACTGTATTTTCTGACTTATCTGTTGTAGATGACAGTATCTAAAATAATCTAAATCTTCCTGGGGTTTTTGAGCTATTAACAACACTTTGTGGACGGTAGTACACTTCTGGCTCATTTTTAGAAAAGATATGAGGTTGGTTTTGACAGTTACTGCCCCCCAAATTTCTGGAACCAAGCCAGTTCTTTGTTTTGTATGCTCTTGCATTTGTAATCAGAAACTACTCAGGGAATGAATGTAAAATATTGACAGGAAAGAGTATTGACAGGAAAGAGTGATTAGAATCCAGCTTTTTCATCTTTAGAACTGCAAAACCTATCTGCTTTTAATTTTTTTCTAAAAGGCAAACTGTCTTGGTTGTTTGAGTCACTGGAAGTGAAAAACATTTTTTATGGAGAGCCAGGCGGCATATGGATATAGGTTACACTAAATACAAGTCTCACTGCATTTTACTAGACTATAGTCTTGAATTAAAGAGCTACTCAGAGTTTCAGTTCCCACTCAGTTCCTTCTCCCCCAGTCTATTTTTATTTACTATGTGCTTGTAGATTCCCCACTCAATAATTATTTTTCACTATAATCTTGTTTTACTTTACTGAACTCAGTACTTGCTTTTTTTTTATCTCATCTTCTATAAGTTTCAAGCATTCACTGCCTGGTGCATTAGGTGGAGATCGTCTTTAAAAGCAACACCTTTCATAAAACTGGAGCTCTTCAGATTCATTACAATTTTAGAAGTAGACATAATGAAAGTTTTGCATTGATAGACTTTTTTTTCCTTCGGGTAATTTTTGTCTGAGTAAGGATTGCAAGGATTTTCATCTTTTATCCATATTTAGTATTGCTTACCTGTAACAGAATGGAATGCTCTATGATCGGAGACAGGGATAGAAATCTCTTTTTCCTCTCATTGTCTCTGACAGTAAGACTAAAGACTCTGCATGAAGCTATTGAGAAATTTCTGCAGATTCATTCTAGCAGGCACAGCTTGTTAATGCCACCACAGAAATCTATCTAGTGAGAGAAAAGCAGTGATACTGGCAGGACAGAAAAAGTCCAGCACAAAATAGTAGGAATGGCCAAGTTTAAATATAAAAATTGAACAGTGTTTTCCTCCTCTCATGGATCTCTGAAATAGATTCCCAACTTCTTCTAGATTTTGGGGAAAGATTTGAAAAAATGAAAGTATGTTTTTCCAAATCATGCACAAATTTAATTTTAAACGAATCTGGGGACTCCATTCACAGTCTTATTTCAAGAAATGTAGAATAGATTTCTGTGAGGCTCCTGAAAAATTGTCTGAACAAGTCTCATAAGCATTATAATGACTTTTCCTTAATATTCTTTGTGATTTTAAAGTTTGACATATGGTACATGCATTTTGATGGAGAAGAAATGAAAGTGACCATTCTGATACATTACCACTTCCACAGTTAAACAACTATGTGCATGTTTGAATTCACCTAACCAGAGCATTTCTTCTACAGAGCTGAAATAAACTTTGCCCACCTACAATGAGTGAAAACCTCACAACACCTGCAAGTTCAGTCATTAGGACACATTGGTTCTAGCCTCAGCAATGTTGTCCAAAATTACTTTTTGATTTTATATTTTTCTTTGTGATTCTTCATATCTGTATAGAAGTCTAATTGTGTAATCTATTGGAAAGAAAAAAAATCAGATGAGAAAAAAGTTATATTAAGGCCTTGACCTCAAGTCACTTGTCAGACAAGACTTATGCTGAAGCAATTAGGACATTTGACAGAAAAATAATATGCCTAAAGTGGCTAATTTGCCAGCAGAGAAAGGGGATGGGTTTTCTCCAGACCTCTAATGAGCAGGGAGTATCAGCATTAAGAGCATTTTAATCCTTTACCCCTCTCTTCTATTTTAAGCCTTACAGGAGAGCATGAGACTTCTGTGACCTACTGAACTTCTGTATTAATACTAATGAACATCTTCAGTGAGCAAGCAATGTGCTTTCCAGACAGAATGGACACCTAGCAGGTCAGCCAGACCCTTCCAGCTTCTGACCAGTCATTAATTTTCTTCATCCATACTGTATCAACTCTGATTTATTTATTCTTCACCTAAAGTTAGTGTCATCTAATATCTATTATAAAGGAAAATATTCAGGAAAGAAGGTCGATACATTTTTATGAGGAATTAATTCACTGTTTCTGTTATGGTCTCTAGTAAGCAAGCCACAGTTCTCAGGATCTCTCCCAAATACCACAATCCATCTGGCCATGCTTCTGTCTCATCTCTTCCTACTTTATCCTCCCTGTTACCTCAGAGAAATGTCAGGATTTTTCCTTCATGAGCCTGTGGATGGTAGGAGGGTGGAAATGACACAGGAAAGGTTTCAAATCTTTAAAACAATTTGTTGTGTCCTTTGTCAAGGAGTATACAACAGTGACATATACTGATTAAAAAACATCAGCAAAACAAATCAGAAACCAACTGCAAAACCTACACAGCGCTTGTAGCACCTGCTTTTGTTACTTGATTTTAGATGTGTACATTAGAGCATACTCTTTTTCAGCAGAGAATGCCATAGTGCAAGTTGCCATAGTGCAGCCATGAATGTTCTGGTACACCCTCACTGTGCCATGGGACTCTACGCAGAGAGGTACCAGCTCACTTGCTGACACCCATGTCGCCAACCCATTACACTTGTGTCAGAGCTTGCCAGCTCAGGTTTCATACTACACTTACATGTTTGTGCATTAACCAGATCTGGAGACAGCTTGTTCAGGGCTGCCACGGGATCTTTGCACTGCAGTCTGGACACTAGAAATATCATGTTAGCCTTCAACAACAGACAACCTTTTCCTTGGTTTCCTTTCAGTAAGGTGGATCTTTCAATACATTGGTTATCTTCAGAATCACAATCCCATCCCAGGCTAAGAAATCACCCAAGATGATGTGTGGGTTTCCTCTAGTAAGGCTGTTATTTTATCTTTCCCGGTCAGCTTGGTTAACAGACTTTTTCTGAGCCAATTTCACAGTCAATATATAAAAACACCCAAACAACAAAACCCAGCCCCCAAAATTAGCTGGATTGGTTCTCGGGCAAAATACAAATGTCGCTGAGTTCCCACAGACTTCCTTTTGCAAATTGATTCAGAAAAACCAAGAAAAAAACCCAAAACTGAACCCTTCTTCCCCAATGTCTTAGTACTTGTCCCTGCAGTCGACCAATGAAAATTTCTCGAACCAGTTAGCAGTTTGGTGGAAATTTCTGTTATGCAGGTGATCTGATTGACCAAAGCATTTTTAAAAGTCCTTTAGCTGTCAAAGAAACTCAGTAAATTTCAGACCAAGGTCAAACAGTCCATTCTCATGGATGGACTTTTCTGGGAGTTCTGCAAATGTCTAGCATCATGGTGCTGGCAGTGGGAATGAATCTGATTCTGTTCCATGAAATCAGAGGAAGTTTTGATATTCACTGCACCTATATTAGCCCTGGTATTATAACTGTGCTTATTTCCCAAGGAAGGTTTCTGTTCCTCTCTATATTAATACTGCTGTTGTCTAAGGTAGGAGTATGGCTCTGTTCAGAGCTTATATCATTCTTGTTTGCCTAATGAAATGCAGTTTAGATGTATTTCAAAATGTGTATAAGAAAGATATTTTGGTTCGTTTATTCCCTTGAATTTCTTGAAAGAGAAAGACAAGATGTACTCAAAAATAAAGACAGAAATTATAGCTGTTTATAATGCACAGTTCACTAGTAGCCATATTTCTGATATATCAAATTTTTAAAAATATATTAAATAGTAGTTCATACTCAACAGAGATGTTTTTCTCCGATTTTACTTATCTCTCGGTTATGTAGCATGCATATTCTTGAATCACTTATACTATGGCATGGTATTTGGCTTGGTTTGAGAGGAAGTGAGCTTTTTGGGATGCTGTGGACAAACCAATAGGTGCTTAGATTTGAATATTGGCACCTGGTGTGGCCACTGAAGACATGGATATGCCACTGAGGACGTGGATACACGTCTGAGAACACAGGGGGTTAAAAGCAGAGAACTCCCAGGAAAACTTTCTCCTGGTTCCAGTCAGTGAAAGGTTCAGAGCTCCCCTGTCCAACTGCTGCTGGCTGAGTGGGGCAGGGGAAGCCATGCGGCCGGGTGAGGTAGGCCCGAGCATTGGAGAGGCATCGGATGCCCCCTCCCTCCCCCCTGAAAGAGAGAGAGAGAGAGAGAGAGAGAGAGAGAGATGATGTCAGTGCTTGTGCCACAGAAATTTGATAGCACGGCCGGCTGAGAAGGAGAAGGGGGGCGAGAAGGTGCCCGGCAGGGCAGCCATGGGAGTTCTGGACAGGCAGAGCCTGAGATTTTTAACCCTTTTCCTTGGATGATGGAAACCTTACAAATGGTGATCCCCCTGGAGTTGAATGAGAAGAGAGATAGAGATGAGATAAGAGGAAATGGGCCATGAGAGAAGTTGAGAAAAGTCTTGGGTGGGCGGAGGTGATGGAGTGGCCTTTGGCTGGACTTTTCTTGTATAGCCATGGACAGAACCATTTTTCCTGTGACACAGAGACTGCATTTAGGGGGAGGCAATGGCTTGGAGCCAAGAGAGTGCAGTGATGTTATGTGAAGGAGTGTGTGAACAGAGATGAAGGGTGAGGAGGGTGGTGGTGCCCTCCATCTTCAGGGAAGAAGAAGATCTCTGTTCTCGAGACCCCTCGGCCCCAGGGGGTGAAATCTGGGGGGGACAGGCATCCCGAAAATGAGAGACTGTGTTTTTTTTGAACTGGGCAAAGCATCCTTAAAAGGAAAACCCAAGAAGCAGCTCTGGTTCATGCGCAGTGGTGAGAGCACTGGGCATTGAAGGAAGATGTCAGGATGGCAAATGATCTCCAGGTGGTGCCACGTGTGACATGGAAACACAAGAGGTCTCAATTGTGTTTCCAGGGGAAGCCTATAGCACAAGAGGGACTTCTCACTCCTTGATGAACTGAGAATTGATTATCTAAAGGGTGGTGATGGACTGAGAGTTGGTGATCTGAGGGATGGATGTATTGGAAATTTGGTGGGGGGAGGAGGAATGTTTTTGGAAGGTTTTCATTCTTTCTGTGAGTTTCTTTTTACATGTAGTTGTAAGTTAATAAAGTTTTCTCTTCTTTATTCCTAAATTGGAGCCTGCTTTGCTCTATTCTTGGTCACATCTCACAGTAGACACCAGGGAGAATGTATTTTCATGGGGGCACAGGCATTGTGCCAGTCTCAAACCATGACAGTATTATAATTTATGAATTGAAATTTTAGTAAACAAATTTTTTTTTCTTTCTTTTTCTTTTAATGAAGCCTATTACTTGCTCAAGATTTTTTTTTTAACCCCATGTATATTTTCATTATGTCAAGTTTTCACTATTGGTAATATTCAGCATGTGCTCTGCTATGACTTTTCATGACAGTTCAGTCATTAGAAGTTCTGTAATAGCTGCCTCAGGTGCCTCAGGCTCCCTTCTGGACTTCTGATTTGGCAGAACTTCACACCAGTTTAATTTGGGAGTTTTTCTTGAGTAAGTGTTCTGAAAGCCTCCGTATTTTCAGAGCCTCCTGTCAAAGAGTGAAAAGTACATTGACAATATGAATTTTACAATGACAGTAGAAATAAATATATTTGTAATGAATTCCTATTGGATAAAAGAATTGCTCCTTTATAATAATTTAATGTTTTCTGATGATAACTATAAAGCTAACAATAGTTTCAAGACATAGCATCCTACAGACAACCAGTGTTCTCTGCCAGTTAGCACTTGTACTTCATCACTGAATGAATACAGATATAGCCCTTCACTGTTTTTTAAAGACCCAAGGAAACCATCCCCAGATCCAGTGGAATTAAAAAAAAAAAAACCTTAATTATGCTTTTCAAATAGGAAAGATAAGCTTGTTACAGAAGGCTAAGTCACAAAAGATACTTATTAGAGATTCACCTCCTCTAACACTCTCTTGCAAAGAACAGAGTACCTCAAACAGCATGTATCAGACATTAAACTGCTGTTCCAGATTATTTCCACCAAGGGCCAAGATTCTCTCTATTTTATTTCTAATCTATGTAATGGGATTCTTCACGTAAATCCTGCAACTGGCAGCAACTAATTAGGTCAAATTAACAGGACATATGTTACTGGATCTATTTTGAGTTTAACTCCTCAAGATGGAGCTACCCTCCTCTTTAAGGTAACAACTACTGGGTGTTAAAAGTGAAAAGACAATGTTGTTGTGGTGTGTTTACTATTCCTTTAGTCAGAGCCTTGCTCAACATTAAGACAGATTTCCGGTGGACTTCAAAGCTATATTTATTTTCTTATCACCTGTGTTCCCCCTTCATCCTAAACAATTTGCATAAGCCAGCATAATGCTTCTTAGCTTATATACTGCTACTATATATAGATGAACTGGAAATTCAGCTTAGTAAAGCAACTTAATTATTTTCTTGTTCCCTTCTTTCTTCCTGCCTACACACTGTTCATGTGTTTTTGTGCATGAAGGTGTGAAAGAGAGAGCATGTACTCAAAAGAAATTTTAAGTGTTAAGTGTTATTGTTCTTATTAATTATTGGGGGAAACAAAATTTTCTAAATTTTCTAAATGCAAAAGTAGGAGCCATAAGAACAATCCCAAATATCACAGGGATTCCGGCATATGTGTGTACACCTCTGAGTGTGAGTGGGTGTGTTTGTAAATGAGAAGCAGGACTTTTTCCTTTTTTCAAAAAAAGAAAAAGACAAAAATATTTTACATTTTCTTTGTGACACACATTGAGAGTTATGTAGCCAAGTCAGGTGCTGATTTTATTAACAGTACATCTCATATATTTCATACAGGCTTCTTTTCATTTTCTGTGTTATTATTTATTTGCTTAACAAACTGTTTGCTTTCAAGTTTATATTTGCAAATTAGGTTATTTCTTTAAAAACCTAGAGGTGAAATTAAAAATCTCATTGAATATGGTATATTTCTGGTTGGATAGGACTCATAAGGAAATGAAAACAATTCTTAGATTTTAGTTAAAAGTAGACATTTTTCTCACAGCTTTTGTTTGCAAAAATCGTAAAAAATTACAGCAGTTTAAATATAGATCTGCTTGCCTAAAAAATTAATTTTATTTTTAATAAGACTAGTTTTGTAGCACCTTAGCACTTAATCCCTGAGAAGCTTCCTCTCCTCAGCTCTGATAGCCCTTTAAAGCCGAAAGAGGCATTACTCCAAGGAGAGCTTACCAGTGTTTTTAACTCTAGACTGAGTAGTGCAAGCCTGACTACATTCACTATACATTGGGTCTTACCCTACTGTCTGAAATATATGTCACTTCTCTAAACAAGGTTAAATTCTATTTTTCTTCCCCTCATCCTGTTTAACAAGTTAATGGGTAGTCTGGACAGTTTAAGTATTCCAGTTAAGTGGGAGAAAGGTCACTGCAAGACTACATAAAAGGTATCATGGGATGATAGAGGGTAAATGCACTTTTGCAAAGGATTTCCTAAAGGGTTTCCAAATGATTTTAGTGAAGGCAAGTCAATACTAACATTAAAATAAAAAATCTCTGGGAATTTCCAACTACCATTGCAGTGATAAAACTTGTGTTTATTTTTGTAAGTACATGTTACGGTTTCTTCCCAGCACTGACATACTCTCTTGGCTTTGCACCAAACTCACCGAAGCTGAAAGCTGATGGAAAACTGACTTTCTTTAGCCTCAGGTACTGCTCCTCAGCACCCAGAGATTAAGGGCCTCAAGGTGGCCAGCTCTGCTTATTGCTGGCCTAAGAAAAATTAGGCTAAGAAAAATTTCCCTGACTTGACTGGTAACTTATCCCACAAGGCTAAATCCAAAGGTTAAGGAAGCTGACTTGATATTTTCCACCAACTCTATGGAAAAAGTGCTATACGGTTTTATGCCTAGCTTGTAAGTTTTGGGCCTTTGCATTCAAGATATATTTGTGACTGATGGACCTCTTCAGTGAGATTTGCCCCTATAGTTAGCAACGTACTTGTAGAGGTCTGTGTGTCCAAAGACACATTTACTCAACAAGGAAAACTTGAAGAGAAATGTCCTATTGACTAAGTAAAATTCTCATCAGCATATTTTGGGTTTTTTTTTGCAAGAGCACCAGGGGAATTTCTCCAAGGACCTGATGGGGAGAAGTAGCAGCAATAATCCAAAAAGTGATGATAGCACTTTCTGAGGATAACTTGAGTACCACCCTGATGGTACCGAGATTTCATGCACCATCTCACAAACAGTTTATGCTGGTGACTCCCCTGCTGGAAAGGAGCTTGGCAGGAATGGATCTGGGAGTCCCATTGGATGCCAAGTCTTCCATAAGCCAGTGATATGAGTTTATGGCAAAGGTGATTAACAGTATCCTGGGGTGTACTGGAAAAACTTCTGTCAGCAGTTCAAGGGAGGTAATCCTTTTCCTCTTCTCAGCACTGGTGAGGTCTCATCTGGACACCTGTGTCCAGTTCTGGGCTTCGCAGTACAAGAGACATGGGTGTACAGAAGAGAGTCCAATGAAGGACCACACATATGGTTAAGGGACTGTGAGGAAAGGCTGAGATCTGTGACTGCTCAGCCTTGAGAAGGGAAGGCTCCAGGGGTATCTTATCAATGTCTATAAATACCTGAAGGGAGGTGCAAAGAAGAGGGAGCCAGGCTCTTTCCAGTGGAAAGTCCACTGACAGGACTAGAGTCAAACATATCAGGTTTGACTCTAGTCAGAGAGTGAAACATATCAGGTTTCCTCTGAACGCTTTTTTTACTGTAAGTGTGACTGACCACTGGCACATATTGCCCAGGGAAATGTGACATCTCTGTCCTTGGAGATATTCAAAAGCAACATGGATATAGTTCTGCGTAATTGGCTATAGGTGGCCCTGCTTGATAAGCAGGTTGGATTATATGACCTCCAGAATTCCCTTCCAATCTCAACCTTCTGTGATGCTGCAATTCTGTGACATATGTGGGGAAGGGACTGTTAATCACTCTGGTGCAGGCTCATTCCAAGGTAGGCTAGTAGTATGTGCAAGAAATCTCTCCTACATTTTCTACACCATGTTAAAAAGAAAAACTAAGTCAGTCTGTCAAAGAAAAAGCAGACTTGACAATGCACAATCTCCCCTAAAAAACATAATTATTGCGAAATATAGATGTACAGTTGCATTTTCTAATACACCTGATTCTGCAGGGTTATCTGTATTACAAGCTTCTCATGAGATTAAAGAACAATTAAAGGACCAATTACTTTAAAGGTGCTACCCATTCATATTCATAGCTTCAGTGAAGAAAAATCCTCAGCTCTGTCAAAACTGGTTTTCTCAGAACTGGTAGTTCCAAGACAACAGGGGAAAACCCCTAGTCCCTAGAAAATAAGCCAGAAGAAAAGAGGTATGGAAATATTACTTTAGCACTCCAAGTTCACACATCAGTTGAATGGAAGATTTAAAGACTGTAACTTGTGTTTTGGTTAACTTGGTTGTCAAATCGCTTATGGGATCTGACCTAGAGTGTGAAAATTTGTGTTCATGAGCAGAGAAGTAATCAAACTGAGCACTATCAAGCTAACCTTCACAAATTATGAAATATCCTGCCTGGAAATTATTCTGTAGCACAGCTTTCAGAAGTTTTAATGCATAATGATCTGCTTTTGTAGCCTTTGCACTTTACAGAGAAGTTATTATTTCTCTTTTAAATATATTGTGATATATGGTGATTTATGGCACTTTTTGATTTTCAGTATTTCTTCTCCCCTCATATTTTTCCATGGCCATGATTAAACTAAGAAAACAATTAAAAGAAATGAAATGTGAACCATATTACATATATTCCCTCACCATAACTGAACAACATTAGTTTTGGTTCAGTAGCATCCTTGTTTTTACCTAATATTACTGTGTTCCTATGATTTCATTGAAATTTTTCAGACACTCCTTTATATTCAATGTTTATTTTCACCTTTTATAGTATTTCAGTTAAACACAGTAGATGAAAAGCCCTTCTAAAATTTCAGTATTTGAAATATGTGGCTTTTGAATAGATTCGGAAAACCTATTTATCATCAAGGAGAACTTTTTTCAACCTAAGAAGTTTTATGCATATATTTATAGTAATGAGTACAAGCTATTATGCTGATCATAATACAAAGCAGATCAGCTGGTATTATTTTCATAAATATTTAAAAGTTAGCACACCTACAGTGTAGGCAAGGAGTATTATATTAGAGTCACTAAAAAAGGGAAAATCTATGTGATTTTCATTTAAATAAACTTATTTAAAATAGAAATGGACATGACACACTTGGCCTTTATTTTGAGTTAGCAAGTTAAACTTAAAGATCATTAGAATAAAAACTTGCTATTTTTTCTTCCGTGCCTTTTAAACATAATTTAAATAGACCAGTTTAGTGACTTGCAATTTGGAACAAGTTCTTCTGATACAGTGTAGACACAATTTATGTGTCTACAGAGGATTCATACATACTACATGTCCCAGGAGACTGCAATCACGGTGAAGTCTTGGGGATGGCTTTGATCAACCTGATCTGCTGAGTATGTCCCTGCCCATAGCAGGGGAGTAGATTATCTTTAAAATTCCCTCCCAACCCAAACTATTTTATGACTTCTTAATTGTATGTTCCAGCTGATGATTCTAAGGAGTACAGACAATATCAAACTTGGTCTCCTGTATCCAAATGTGAGAACAACAGACATAACTGGGATTCTGGACCATGGCAGAATTGTATGGAGGGAAATATAAAGCATATTTATAAACTATTAGATTGCTCCAAAAGCACTTCCTTTTCTATATTCCTTTGCTCTTCCAGTTTTCTTGTGTTTATAAAGTTCATGTGGTTAGATTCATCATAAAATTTAATTTTATCTGAGTCAAGAAAAAAGAAGTTGAGGAGCCTTTTGGTTGTCTTTTTAGATGTCTCCATTTATTGCTCACTTAACTCCACAGCCTTGGACAGGAACAGAAAAAAATACTTTATTCACAAAGATGTAACATATCAATAAAGGGAACAAAGCCCTTTTTCTTCCTTCTGCTTTGGTATCGTTGCTGTCTCCCATAAGATACTATAATAGTTTGTTGGGAGCTTTTGCCAGAGGAACAACCTTATGCATATTTAATGTGGTTGCTAAGTGGTATTGCGCTTATCATATGTGAATCACTGGAGCTTGCATCTGTTTCTTGTAGCTGGGTTTTGGACGGAAAGGGTTATTTTAATGGCCAATTAAACTCCCACCTGTTTTGTTGCTTACACTAATCTATTTGTAGGTTCATTTGTAGATTTTTTTAAGGGAGGTAAAATCATATATTCCTTTCCACAATCCACCTTAAGACACTGCAACTGTCACCCACATAAAATACACAGAGGACTCATAACAATAAGCAACTAGTTCAAAGTGGTGAAATGGTGGAATTCCTTTAGTCCTTAGTGTCTACATCCAGAACTAATGAAATGTAAAGGATAACAAAATTTCATCGCTTCCTAAGAATGATGTGAAATCTGAAATGTTGCAATAATAATTTTTTTTTAGACTTGGCAAAAATCATGTAGAATGTTGTTTATTCATACAAAAATGTTAGCATTAAACAATGGCATTATTGCAGATATTACTCTTTAGGATTAATTACTTGTACTTTAATAATACCAAAATTAATATCATAGAATTATAAAAGGACTTGGGTTAGAAGAGACTTTTAAAGGTCATCTAGTCCAATGCTCCCTCTGCAGTGAGAAGGGACATCTGCTAGATCAGGCTGCTCGAAGCCCCACCCAACCTGAATGTTTCAAGGGATGAGATATCAATCAGCTCCTGGGGAAACCTGTTCCTGTGTTTCACCACTCTCATTGTAAAAAAATGTCTATCATAAGCACATTTATACAATCTTTTTTAAAATCACAAATTTAATCTTGTTTTCAGTCTATTTAACCACACATTTTCACCTCTTGTACTTCCACCTGGTAACAAGTAACATCCTGGAAGACTGCATATACAATGACTAAGGGCTCATTGTGAAGCCATCCAGTCTTGATTTATAAGAAGTACAAATTGGTGAAATAGCTATATCACAGTTGAAAGAGATACTGACTGAGTTGGTAGTTACATAAAGCTTTTCTGCTAATTGCACTGGGTAAGGTTACATCTCATCTAAAAGCATTACTTTTCAAATAATGGCCCATAAACATAAAGAAAGTATAGCAATGCATGTAACACCAACACTGCACTTAGTACTTAAGCAGTATGGTGGATCTTCAAAGCAAAGGTTTTCAAGGCTATATAAAGAAAATTGAATAACAGGATTTTTGAAAGTGGTCTGATTTAACCTCTTCTGTTCCTAGACAGCCCTCACCAAGACTAACCTTTCCCATCAGCGAAGATTTATGTGCAATAGATGCTAAAATTTCTTATCTCTTCTTCTTTAACCCTATCTATTTATCTTCTTCTATTTCCAGTTTATCAGTACTACTGAAAGGTTCTTCTCTGTTGACATAACTGGTACACATCTAAAAGCTTTATTTGAGATCAACATTTCAGTTGCTTTTGAACTGAGAGACTGCCAGCGTTATCGGCATAACCATATGGACAGAAATAGTTGTGCTAACACCCACATCACAATAGCATGCACTGAATTTCTCCTTTTCAACTGCACATAAATCCCCATCCCTGAGGTTTATATCTGTTGTACTGCCATTTTGATACAGAATAATTTCTTTTCAAAGGTCTACTTACCTTTAGAGAGAAGAGAAAGGTCCTCATCCTTAGAGCAACAAGTGGCTTGCTAAGAAATGATAAAAAACTTCTCAATATCTATCTGTAATACTAAGCAAACCAGCAACCAAAACATCCCAAAATACAGGTGGACAACCTTCAAGGCATAAAACATGCATAATTTATGCAAAACTCGAATTTCCATGAAACTGTAAAGACATCAGGAAGAACAGGAAGACGTCTTTAGAAATGCTTTTGGTAGGTTGGAAAGATCTGTAAAAAGATCTAAAGAAATTAATGTGTGAATGTGTGCGTTATATGTTTAAAATTACTGGGTTTGAACATTGAAGGAGTAAGAAACACTGGAACTGCAAAAGTAGCAAACACAGAAAACAACCAGGAAGGGTGTCATGAATAACCAAAATGTTAGGCCTGATGTGCTAAAAGAAGAAAACAAGCTTAACCTGTGATAAAGGAATGTGACTCTCCAAACTAGTAAAAAAAAATATTACTGCATATTATCTGAGGCACCTGTGTTTCAGAAAGGCATTTCTTTTCAGGAAAAAGTGTTAGATGGAAATTAGCAGATATAAATCACAAGGAAGTGCATTGAGTTTTCACTGGATTTGAGGTGGTGGCTGCTGAGCGAGGCCCTAGTGATATCAACTTTACTTTTTTTTGTAGGATTTTGAACTACAAAATAATAGACTATGAAGGAAAATACCCAAAGATAAAAGTCATCAATATGCTGTTTGTGTTATAGCTGGTAAAACAATGGCAGCAGACAAGGTTTATAAATCTTGTCACATATAATAAAAAGCAAGAATATAAAGGTGTGAGCAAGTGGTTAGAGTAAACTTAGGTCATACATACTTCAAAGTACTTTAAATAACACTATCTACATGTTCTTATACTATCTCCTCTTTAAGTTGCCCCTTATCAGTTTGCAGCAGCTAAAAAAAGCCCAAAGGTATATTCTGTTAAAGCATGGATTTTGTAAAAAAAAAAAACAAGGGGAAAAAAGGGATTTCAAATAATCTGCCTTCCTTTTTTCCATGTCTATACTGTTTAGAGTCAAGTACTGATGGTAAAATTAATGAAAACGATGGGCTAGAATTACTAAATAAGTGGGAGGTTTGCCATAAATACACTGAATTAAATCATCCATTCAAGTCTGGTTTCATTGTGGTCAACTGCTGTGTGAATCAGGAAAGACTTAGAGAATATGGTCTTTTTCAAATACTGGAGGAATAGAACTATGGGGAACTAAAACCAAAGCACTAGTTTTTTAAAACACTGTCAATATCATTACTTTGCTCTCTGTTGTTCTGATTGAAGAATTTCTGATGGTATAGTCTTATAATTGCAATGAATTTGCACTTTATTCCTTAGAAACTCAGCCTAAGAAGACAAGAACAGACTTCAAAATATCTATCATGCTTTTAAGAATCCAGTGTTCTGAAAGGTAAACAAATCTTGTCCTAATACAGATAAACTAAAACACTGGTAAGAGCAATGGCTTTCCCAGTATCACCTCTTAAGTGCTAGAAAACTTGCAAATAAAAAAAATCTTAGAATCCTCTCCACCAAGTCAACTTATAGAGGGAAAACCTTTATTTGATTTATACCAAGGAAATAATTCAACTTAACTTTTGGATATAGGGAAATGAATTTTAAAATTCATCTGTAATTTCGCAGGTAGTAGTGGTCTTGATCTTTCTCTGCATTTGCACAATATAAGAACTGTGCATTTTCAGACTGCCACAACAACCGTTCAGCCCATTATCTCAGCTTGCATATCTAGTTCAATGTCACTTTCCTGGCTTCCGAAAATGCTTCATGTTTCTATTAATTCATATGCATCTATACCTGTACAAGAAGCAGTGGTGTAGAAACGATGTTTTTAGGTAGGGCAATACTGAGAAAGGGGTACAGGTCTGTGCTGGGGTGGGTCACAGACAAGAAGAATAATGTGCAACATGATTTATGCCACTTTTACTGCGTGCTTTCATAAATGTGCTACAAGTTATTCAGTGAAAAGAAGGAAATATTAGAGTTCATTAATCTTTGGACAGCTGTTTTATATAATGACAATTCTTGAAAGGCACTCACTAACATTTATTACCAGCAATAAAGAGATGGTTTTGCTTCATTTTGGTATGTGCATATATTACATGAAAATTATCAGAGAGATGTGTCCGTGCTTATTAAGCTCACATAAAAACTTCAGATAATAAAGCAGCCTCTCTTTAAAACAGCATTTTTTTTCCCTTTGGCAGAGATCTCATTATGCTATTATTTTATCTATGATTAGATGTATCATATTATTAAGAGCTGACATATTGTTTGGATTTTTTTAATGAATTTATCAGAATATAAAATACTGACAATTTTCACATATGTATGTGCTGACACAGACAACAAAGAGATCCACATCTATTCCTCTCTAAAACTTCTTTTCTCCTCTATTTGCTTTTTAAGATCAGCATTGTTTAGCAATCCCCAAACATGTATTTTCTTCCATGTTCCTTTCATTCCCCCTACTACACACATTGGTTGCTGCATTAAATAATAAAGCCTCCTTTCCTCTGCTCACAACTATTTACTATTGACAGAGCTTTGAAGGTTTGTCTGCTCAAAATACAACAATTGGAATTTTGTGCTGGTCTTGCTGAAGACAAGGAGACTTTGGCCCCTTCCCAAGATAATATTTTGCACCCGTGTCTTGATTTGAGACAATTTAAAAGGTAGACACCCTGTAATGTATTGCTTGCTTCTATGGTATTAACCAATTTCTTTCCACCAATAAGGAATGAATTTGAGTAGATATAAGTGAAAAAAGAAATTTACTGACAAGCAAAAGAGAAACAGGCAAACATGGCAGTAAACAATTACTAGATAAAAAATTGTCAATTGCATAAACCTCTAGGGAACAAAGAGACCTGGAAAGGTGGGATAGTCCTCTCCCCACAAAAGATGGTACTCTGCAGCCTAAAACATGGCTTAAAAGACCAAGGGAAAGATGGAATCTTCTGCCTCCTTCCCCCCTGCACGTATCTCTCCAGCAGCTGGAGCTCTGACTGGTATTGTCTAGATCAAGGGGCTAGAACTTATGGCAGAAGACAATGGAAGCAGTTGGATGGAGCATCTCAGGTTCAGTGCTTTTCACCCTTTGTCCAGGCCTTGTTTTTGGAATGGAGCAACTTGGTCTGGAGCAGGGCCATCCCATCCTCCCTGATGTGGTGGTCCCTGAGGGCAGGCACTGTATAATTCACCCCAAAGCAGTCCAAAACACAAGGAAGGAAAAAAAAGAGAAGGGGAAAGAACCCAAGGCAGAGTTTCTCCCTTGAGCAAAGACCACCAGGCAAGACAGAAAATTCAGTTCCAGTGCTTCTATCTTTCAAAGGGACTGTGGTAACCCCTGATGTGCCCCAAGATCCCACCTGCCCCAAAAGACAGTAACAATAATGGGCATACATAGATGTGGAATACAATAACATTTTGGATTACCCACATTAACCCACAATCTTCTTAGAAACTTCCCTTGAGATGCTAGGGCCAAACAAGAAAAAAAGGACTTAATTGGCTGATATGATAACGTAGTAAACTCAACAAATGAGACCTCATTAAACCTGAATCTCAAATGTGTTAAATCTCAGTCTGTCTGACAAAGTAACATTACAATCAAAAGCAAGCTTTGTTGCCAGAAGAAAATCAATACACTTACTTGCCCACATTACTGAAAGTAACTTCCTAAGGTGCATTTTACAGGGTTACAGCATATATAGAAAAAATTACTAGTCAACATCAATTTTGACTCACTAACATTACTATATTTGCACTGGCTGGCACATATCCACATAAAAAATCTGGCACGTAGTTCTAAAGTGAATCAATAAAAGGGAATCTCATTCAGAATGTTACAATCTCTATAATTTTAATAGTTTATCTTGAAAATGGACCTTTAAATTAAGTCTATGACATCAGGAAAGAGCTGAATTAGCATAGTCCAAATTTGGATGTCAAAACTGCAATCTTTGCTTCTCTCTTCATTTTCACTAATGAAAACTACAAGTTCTAAATCTAAAAAGGTTCCCATTTTGCCAGACCAATCTTATTGGAGCAGAGACACACGTCTTGTTCCATATCAGAGTGAAGCAACAACAGAAGACTCAGCAAAGGGTTCAATTAATATACTACTAACATAGCTACAATTGTAGATGGTGCCCCTGATGAGATGGAGCTACAACAACTCATCTGATGATGCAGAGTTGAGCACCAGGTTGGAAGAGACCAATAAAATATCCTACAGCTAATGTCTGAAAAGGATTATGAGAAAATCACAAGGTAACAAGGTCAAAGTTGAGTTTTCTGATGGCAACTGATGTTTTCCTTCCAGTGCAGATTCACAGTGTTTCCTTTTCTTTCAGCGTCATTTGAGCTGAAGAAAATTTCATTTCCTATCCCTTGAAGTGGTGAGACATATGAAGTTCCTTTGGGAAATTTCATGACTTTGAGAAGCAGTGCAGTTTGCATAAATAAAAAAGAGCAGTAGTTGCAATTACACCACTGATTTCCTCTTTATCCTTACGAGGTTAAAATCCTTCTCTGTTCAGAGTATGGATAATTTCTCAGGTGGGCTGTACCTAAAGCCTTTTCTATAGGCTATGCTTATGTTGTTCTCCTCTTGTGTACACACAGCTATAAATACAGGGAGTCTGTGCACAGGCTGGCTAGGGGTGTCTGTAGACAAACAAGGACAAAGTTTGCTCAGGTTAGAGGGTTGCTACTGCAAATCTTGGGAAAAAATTCGTACAAAGCAATTCAAACTCAGGCATCCACATGTTGGAACCAGGCTGAGTAACTAAAGGTGAGAAAATTTTCTGATCATGGAAGTGAAGTTTCCAATCAGTTTCTTCCTTATCATACTTACTTCTGTATTTCCACAGCTTTCCTACTTGCTCCAATATCTCTTGACTAAAAGCATTTATTTAATTTTTCTCAAATAACTCCTTTGATATCTTTTCTCTCTAATACCTCCATTTATGTTGCTGCTTGTTCTCCATTATGATCCAAGGACAGAAATCTGTTAGAATACCTCTTGTCAATATTATTAGAGGGTATTTTGTAAATGTCCCTATTTGTTTGTAATTGTTCTGGACATAAGGCTACATGCTTGATTTATTTCTAAAGACAAAAAAAACTTATCTCTTCTTGGCTAATAGAACAGATGTCATTTTCCCAAACATTGATTAGCAGCAGTCATTGCATTCTGCATAATCAAAGGCACTGTAAATCTCTCTGACCTTGGGCTCCATTCTTCATAGCAGAGGTGCAATTTAGAGGGATTTGTATTGGGGGTTGTTTCCCTGGGAAGAAGGGGCTGTATGTGTCTCTTTGATTTTGATTTGCCCTGGAGCATTAAAACTTTGCGTTTCCTGCTGAGTAAAACATGATGGCAATACGAAGGCTACAGTCTTGTCTTCACTGACATAATGGAGATTTGAACCTAGACTGAAATGGTAATCTGTAACAAATGGCATGCTGCTATCAACCATATACTTAGCATTTCAGTTGGAGGCAACAGAAATCCACAATAAGAATTGTCCAATGTCTACTACGGTCAGAAGTACCAGAGTGGAAACTACAGTAACTCTATTTAACTCAGCCACAGACATGGTCAGGAGTCATAGAACCATAGAATGGCTTGAGGTGGAAGAGACCTTAAAGATCATCTAGTTCCAACCCCTCTGCCTTGGACAGCATACTAGTTTAAAAGCAAACCAGTGAGAGATTCCAAGTCAGAGCTAAAATTTAATAGGAAAATTAAAATAAAGGCAGAAAAGACTGGCTTAAACTGACAGAATCAGGATACAACCTGACACACTGTTGGTCAGGGTGGTGGTAGCACTCTGATTAAATGGTGGCTGCAGTCCTGTTGGAGTGATAGATGTGATTCTGTGGTTCTGATCGTGTAGACGCATCTGGTCTTCCTCTGAAGGTCCAGTGGTGGTTATGGAGCTCTTGTCCTCTGGGAATTCAGTAGGTAGGGCTGCCCATGGTGTTCCAAATCTCAGACTATATCCAGGCAGGAATGCTTGGTTCCTCCTCCTGGGCTGAGCATTTGACAATGGGATGATGTAATTTTATCAGTCATGCAGTGAGACTTGATGGCCCATTAGCAGAAGATAGCCCCCAGAGGGAATTATCAGGGATGAGTCATGGAGGAGATAAAGAAAACTGCCCTACCTGTTTTTAACAGCTTATGAAGATGTTAATAGAATACATACTTTAGGTTCCATTTTACATTGTAATCTAAGACAGACAGGGACACCTTTCATTGAACCAGGTTGGTCAGAGCCCCATTCAATGTGGCCTTGAACAATTCCAGGGATGGGACATGGACAATTTCTCTTGGCAACTTGTTGCAGTGCCCCACCAAACTCACCAGGGAAGAATTTCCTCCTTACATCTAATCTAAACCTACTCTGATTTTGAATACATTCTCCCTTGTCCTGTGCTCTTGCAAACAGTCTCTCTCCATCTTTCTTGCAGGCTCCCTTCAGATATTGGAAGGCCCTAATTAAGTCAATCCAAAGCCTTCTTTTCTCCAGACGGAACAATTCTCTCAACCTTTCCTCAGGAGACGTGCTTCCTCGCTCTAATCATCCTGGTGGGTCCTCCTCTGGACTTGCTCCAACAGCTTGATATCCTTCCTGTTCTGGGGGCCTCAGGCCTCGATGCAGCACTGCAGCTGGAATCTCACCAGAGCAGAGTGGGTGAATCACCTCTGTCACCCTGTGCCCATGCTGATTTGGATGCAGCCCAGGGCATGTGGCTTTCTGGGCTGCAAGTGTATATTGCCAGCTTATATTCAATATTTTATCCGCTAGCAGCCCCCAGTCCATCTCAGCCGGGCTGCTCTTGATATGCTTATCCCCTAGCCTATGCTGATAACAGGGGTTGCACCAACCCAGGTGCAAAACCTTGCACTTGGTCTTGTTAAACCTCATGCAATTCTCATGAAAAACTTCTCAAAGATCCAGGTCTCTCTGAATGGCATCGCATCCTTCAGGTGTGACAGCTGCACTACTCAGCTTGGTGTCCTCTTCAAACTTGCTGAAGGTACACTAGATTCCTTTGCCTATATCATCAATGAAGATATTAAATAACACTGGTCCCAATACAGGCCTGTTGTGGTTTGACACTAGACAAACACCAGGCACCCACTAAAGTCACTCACTCACCCTCCCTGGCTATAGCTGGGCAGAGGAAAGAAAAGAATTAACAAAGGGTTCATGAGTTGAGATAAGGACTTCAAGGGTAAAACAGGCTCAACTTAAAAATAGTTTATTAAACAAAATCAGAAAAGGATATTGAGATGTAAAATAAGCCCTTAAAAATGCCTCTTTTTCCCCCAACACCCCCGCCCCTGGCTCCTTGTCCCTGACAGTGCAGGGAGACAGCAGGGTGGGGGTTTTGGTCAGTTCATCACCTGAGATTTCCTTCCACTGCTCAGGGAGAGGAGTGAGACTGTGAGACTGTGGAGTGCCTCCCACGGTAGATGGTTCTCTATGAACTTCTCCAGCATGGGTCCACTCTCACAAGCAGCAGTCCTTCCAAAACCACTACAACATGAGTCCCTCCCACGGGCAGACAGTCCTCCCAAAACTGTTGTGGCATGGGTAACTTTTCCAGGGGTGGAGTCCTCCAAGGACAGGCTGCTCCAGCCTAGAAGCAGGGACCCCCTGTCTCCATTGGGTTTCCCACTGGATCGCAGCTTCCTCCAAGCATCCACCCACTCCAGCATGAGCACCTCCCCCATGGGCTGCAGATCTCTGCATCCCCTGTGGATCCCCATGGGCTGCAGGGGCACAGCTGCTTCACCATGGTCATCAGTCACCACAGCCTGCAGAGGTATCTTGGCTCTGGCATCTGGAGCACCTCTTCCCACTCCTTCTTCACTGACCTTGGTGTCTCCATATTGTTACCCTCACATGTTCTCACCTCCTCCTCTTCTCTGACCAGAAAAGAACTGCACCACCACCTTTGTTTTGATTTCTTAAATAGGTTATCATAGAGGCATTACCAACCTCTCTAATTGGCCCAGGCTTGGCCAGCAGCATATCCATCTTCAGACCCATTGGGGATTGTCTCTTCTGGACATGGTGGAAGCTTCTAGCAGCTTCTCACAGAAGCCTCCGCTGTGGCCCCCCTGCTACCAAAAACTAGACTGTGCAGAGCCAACACAAGGCCCCAAAGGGACATCACTTGTCACTGATGTTCATCAAGACTCTCATCACTAACTTCTGGATGTGTCCATTCAAAAAACTTAGCCATCTAACAGTCTACTCATCAAATCCATCTCTCTCCAATTCAGAGAGAAGAAAGTTGTGGGGGACTGTGTCAAAGGCTTTACAGAAGTCCAGATAAATGATACCTGTAACCTTTTGTCCTGGGTACAGAGAAATGGCTGTGGAGTGTTCAGTGATGTTTATACAATTCCATCTTACATCACAGCCATGGGAGTGGTTTCAGTAGGGGGAATGCCATGTCCAGAAATGGAAGGCGGGGCATTTTGACTGGCACACTTCAGTGAAAGGATCTGTGGATATGGCATCCCATGCCTAGCCATTGTTTTTTGCCCACTTTCCATCCAGCTAAGATGTAGATGTTTTTGTGGGACAAGGGGCTGAGAAGAGGCAGTGCAGCTGCTGCTGGGGATGTGGTGCTGAAGCTCAGAGAGGCAGCCAAGACCAATGGGGATGGGGGCACAGTTTTACAGTTGCCAGATGGACCATTTCCCCACATCCCAGAGCAATGAGGATATGGTGCAACAGTGCCAATAATAACCAGCTGAGCCAAAAACCAGTCCAGCAGGGTAGTCCTGAATTCCACAGGTAGAGACACACCCATCACCACGGTCACCATTGCTGCCACAGACAGGGAGCAGGAAAACCACCACCATAGGCAAGCAGCTGCTCCAGCAGCATGAGCACCCACCCCATCTGCCATCAGAATCATCCCATAATCCCCTGCCATCCCATTTTTGTTCTGGGGGGGGCACATGGACTGTCCAGGGTGACAGCTGTTTTGTCTTTTGTTCCAAGGGGATAACGTGATAACTTGCTTGTTGTCATTCCCTCTTTCTTACATTTTTCTTTTGATTGCTGTTTATTGCTATTTTTTTAATAGAATTGTGGCTCTAATATTTTTTTAATCTTTCATAGCTTTGTTTTTGTTCTTTTCTTTTTCCTTTTACTGCTGTGAGGGAGGGAAGGAGGGGGGGATTCATGACACCTTGGCCTTTTTCTCACTGTAAAACCACCACAGTTTCACTTGTCACTCCATCACAGACAGCCACTAGTTTGGTCAGGCAGGACTAGCCCATGGTGAAGTTGTGCTGTCAGTCCTATATCACGTCATTGTTTTCCATGTGCCTTAGCATGGCTTCTAGGAGGATATCTTCCATCATGTTTCCAGGCACAGAGGTGAGGCTGACAGGCCAGTAGTTCCCAGGGTTGTTCTTTCTACATTTTTCAAGATGGGTACAATATATCTCCTTTTTCCAGTCACCTGGGACTTTACCTGACTGCAATGACTTTTCAAATATCATGGAGAGTGGCTTGGCAACTGCATCAGCCAATTCCCTCAGGACTCTGGGATGCATCTCGTCAACTCTTGGCTGCATCTTGTTGTCAAGAGTACATAATTATCATAAGAGTAGGCATCATCAAGAGTATGTATTTGAGAATATTGGAAACACAAAGGAAGCAGATTTGTCAGCAGCCAGAGATCTTTTTTCCTGGAAGAGCTCAGCTTGGTTACACTCTGAGCATCAGAAACACTCCATTCACACTTGATGTGGTTGGAATGAGTTTAGTAGGTTTATGATCCTTATGGCAAGGGGGGCACTTTTCCTTTGGAAAAAAAATTGACTTTGAAAATAAATCACAGTACTAGGAAAGGTTTTAATCTAATTTCTTAGTCAAGATACCGTATTATGCTTATTTCTTTAGATACTTGCTACTTAAAATAACAGTCTATCACAGAGAAAACGCAGAGCGTTTCCAAGTATGAAGAATGTTTTGTCTTATGACAAGAGCCATGAAGTCAGCAATATTCCTCAGTGAGACCTTGTGAAAAGTGATACATGTGACAGAATAGGAAATCCCAATCTTTCTCATTACTTTCTTTGGAGAGTTAGGAAAAAGATTTGAAAAAGTAAGAAATAAGGAAAGCATTTCACTTACTGATTAACAGTAGTGATAAGAACAGTTACCCAAAGTCAAAAGACTCAAGCCCAAGGAGAAGGGTGATTCAAAGTGAAAGTGTGGTTAGGACAAAGTGTCAAAACACTGAAAGCCTGGTTCCCAGTTTGGGAAAGGGAGCAAAAGAAGTATAAGGGAAGATCTGAGGATGTTTAGCCCTAAGGCTTCCTTTTAGGTATAAGCTGTTAAAAATTGTGAGATGTTTTACTAGTCATGCAGAAGCTGCACAGAAGCTTCTGCATAATGGCCAGAATAAAAACCCAGATAGTTTCTGTGTGGCTGAAAATTTCCTTAAGAACTGTCCCTTATTGGCAAAGTTTCCCTTTCCATCTATTCCCCCATCTTTAAAAGCAGAGTCTCCACTGCACCTCAGCTGACTCCCCAGTATTCGAATTCCATCTTTAGTGCTCTAAATTTGGAGTTACTACATATAATTTTACTCAGTTTGGACTTGAACCTGTTGCAAGCCAGTGCACAATATCATCAAGCAAAATTCAGCTCCTCCACATTCCACCCACTCCCCCAGGAGACAATTCCTGCATCCTTGTATTCAGCATATATTTCAGTAGAATGAAAATACCAACAAGTCTAGTTCATTGACATCACTAATCTACTGTGACAGCACAAGCCAAGCAGACATTGGCAATATCTATTCACTCAGAAGACACTGAGAAAAAAGGTTTTGGAGAGAGGAAGAGAATTTAAGAAGGGAAATTCTGTCTAACATAGTATTAAGTACTTCTCCTTTTTTGCACAGCACAGTCAAAATACTTAAAATATCACTAAAATAAGTTTTCTTTTCAATAATAAATACCTTTCTCTCAGCTTCTGGCCTGGAAAACTGGGTTCATTATATGCAAAGCAACTTTGCAGTGACTGTCACCTGCATAATGCATTCCAGCATGTCTGTTTGGTGCAGGGATGACTGTCACTAGTGACTCACATGAAAAAATCCACTAGGACCCTGCCAACATGAATACATTAGCTGCTGATCAGCAGCAGCATTTCACAGGTTGGCTAAATTTGGGTTCTACAGAGCAGTATTGTCTGCTAATAAAATGTACCTAGGAGCCCAATGAAAACACAGGTTACGAAGAATTCCAGGAAACAGTGGACAAATACTGCCTGTTTCTCTCTGATTCATCTGCTTTAAAGCTGAAATAACAAAAAAAATAGGTATAAACTTATTTTTCCGTTCTACATTTGATGAACAGAAGAAAGTTAGCTTAACAGCAAGAATAAACCCTGTTCTCTGCTGTACTCTGTGCCATACAGCATGGACAGTCTAGTAAGTAAAGACAGCATAAACTTTGAATCCCAGCTATTTCTGAATAGCAGAATAAGTTTGAACTTATGTAAATTAGAACCCTATATTTCTTTCAATTTATAGAAAAGACTGTGATAATTCAAAGCAGAAAACAAGAGCTTTCAGAGTCAGATGTAATCCTCTCCTTACTGTATACAAACCATTTGTTTACTGTATATGAATGCATGTGACGTGTATGTGCCACATGCATAAAGCATTCACAGATGCTCTTGTTAGACAGTATAATGTAGAATGATGGCACAGACCTAAAAAAAAATTGACAAACAGTAAAGATATGCGCATATGTATATGCATCAAAACTTTTATTTGTTTCACAGGGACTTGAAGCAGCTTCAATTACATTAATATTTTTATTATTTTTGAAAGCTTTCCCTCTTTTATTAAACTGTGACAACGGTCATGTGAATTTGCAACCTCCACCTGATTGGTAACTAAAGTCTCCTCAGTCATACCAAGGGCACAACTTGAATAGCAGTATCGCTCACATGAATGGATGCATGCGTCTGTTGGATCTTCAGTTGCACCTATTATTAGTACCAGAGATAGTCCACCATGTAAGGCAAAGAAGTAAATCTGAAAATGGTAGCTGAAGAGGACAAAAATTATCACTGGCATATTAAGATTGTAGCTGGCTACCACTATAACTATTCCATTTGCTATCCTGCATCTCATTTAGGTATGGTTACCATTTGGTATTTTCATTTGTCCTGTTTATTAGTTTGTCAGTGTGTTTATTTAGTATCAATTTTCATTTTTCTAACATGGCTTTAGGAACAAGGTTTCTGTCTCTCTCTGTTTTTCATCTGCTTCTGTGTGCACAACTTGTAGTCATTTTGGAACATTCAACCATTTTTAACGCTCTCTGGGTAAAAGGCTCTAACTTTATGAATTCTGTAGCTTTGGGGGAGAAAGACTCCCTGGTGTAAAAAAAGACAGTTTGTTTAAAATGTTTATTTGAGAGAAAAAGCCTCAATATGAGCCCACATTTTAGCAGACATCAAAGAATACACAAAAGACAGAAGAAACTCAGGCAGTATGTACATCTTCTTAGATGTATAAGCTTCACTAGTACTTTGAGAAGTACTCAGAGTCAGAACTGTGTTCTGAATTTATCATTCAAATATTTAATAAAGTCTGCTTGTAGACATCTTTATTAACCAAACAGTTGTAAGAATGAAATTAGGTTTCTTGTGAGACTTGTGTTCCATAGAATTTTTATGTGCTGGTTTCAGCTACAGTCTGATCCCTTAATTCTTCATCAAATTACTCCCATATCTGCTTTTCAAATTTTCCCTGAACTGTTGACAAGCTTTAATTCATTGTATAATTTTTCTGCCCTTTTTTAGTGTAATCACAGCAATAGCTTTTTATCAGTCTTTCAGAATTTACCAATTAATTTAAGATTTATGGAAGTATTGAAGTATTTCCTAAAGAGGCTACAACTTTCATGAAAATATGAGGGATTAAGTTACACATCATTCCCAAATGCCCATCTTGGACAAGCATTTTTTATCTTCTGGAACTACAAAATCATCAAAACAATGTATGTCTTCCTTACAGGCCAAAACCACATCATCCTGCACGTCAAAAAGATGTCTTGTGTTTTCTTCATCATTGGACCGAGGATGCTAAAAAAATGTCCATTGTTGATAATACATGAGCTGCTTATGCCAGTACAACCAGTGCTGCCAATTATAAGTTCTTCCCCTCTGCCTCCAATCTGCTCCCCACTTGCTTTGTGTTCTTGGTAAGTTATTCATAGTCTGCCTCCTAGCCAAACTGAAATGCTGCATTTCCTGACACAGTATTCTGAAAGGGTTGCACTGGCACAACTAGCACAAACTGTCCATCCCTCTCAGCTAGCTTTGACAAGAGGGGGCTGAGCTCAAGAAAAACACTTTTGTTACACTGACTAAAGTGCAATAGGTTGTAGCAGAGCCTGAAAATTTTGCATAGTGCTAACTTCACTGTACCAATGTGTAAACATGCTCCTTGTGTTTTCTTGCACTTTAAGAACATGCTGCTACAATATGCTTAAGAGCACAGTATGTTCCCTGAAGGCAACTGTTCCTTATTTTCAAAATTTTGTCCAAATTTACTCAACTACTGATAGTACCAAATTAAAAGAAAATATCCATACATAGAAAAGTTCACACTAGGTGTTTTCTGGTTGCCTTCTCCAAAACCCAAAGCAACCTAACCCTTGCTTCTCTAAAGCAAGTTCTTGCTTTTTTATAGAAAGAAAAGTCTGTAATAGTGTCTGTAACAAAAAAAAAAAAAAAAAAAAAAAAAAAAAAAAAAAAAAAAAAAAAAAAAAAATAGGAGCTTGGTCACAACCATCTGTTGCTTACAGCAACCTCTCTGTTTAAGAATTCTCTTATAGTATAAGTGTCTTTGACATTCATTACCTACTGAATTGGAACAACACAACAGAATATGGATATCAGCTGCTTTATTGCACAGCCCAGCACACTTACTGCATAGTCTTGGAAAAGATGCCAGAAGAAAAGGAACAAGAATAATCTTTTCCCCTGTGTGTTCTTTCTTTGGTTCCTAGACTGTGATGAAATTGAGATCTACTGTAAATGCAACTCTGATTTTATTTGTAACATGAATGTTCTACCTCAATTTACAATCAGACACAGAAATTAAAAATGGAAGAAAAAGATTTTCTTTAAAAACACATAATTTCTATGAAATTGTTTACACTATGCTACACAGATATTGAATGGAACAGATTTAGGAAAGGTAAAGTCACCTTGCTTATTCCTCTGCATCCCTTTCTGTGTTCCAGCTGATAATAAAAGATGTGGAGAAAACTTAAAACAGTACTTGCCGGCTGATCCAGGAAGTTGTGCAAAAGATAAAACTGTTGACAGGATTACAGTGTTATCTGTATATTACTAAATCCAGAGCTTTAAGAAATTGCCTTTCAGTTTGGACTACCTGCTATGAAAAGAGAAAAACACAAAGGCAAAAAATTTGCTTATTCTCCCTTTTAGGTTTTTATAGCCAGTGTGCTATCAATCTTTCTTAAAGTTATAGTTCCTGGAGTACAGTGACTGCATAAAAATCTTTACATTAGGGTTTATTCAACAACAACAAAAAAATCTAGCCTTTGTAGTGTCAAAGGAAGTTTGCAAACCTGCCCTAAATTCTCTGCAAATTGAAGTAGGGAAATGGTAATCAAATAAACAACTATAATAGAAAAAATAATTCACCAATTTGAGTACAATTTTATTATTGAAATTTTCCAGGCTGGCAATACCTGTAAATATCTCTTTCTGCTTTCTTGTATGCAAGCACATGACAAGTAGTCTTTGTCTCCTTCAAGCCTGCGACCAAGTTGCAGACTTCATTCAAGTCACAGTCGAATCCTGATTCTCCTGATGGTGAGTGAGATGTAGCCACAGGCTCTGGTGAGCTGTGCAGCTCCTCATCCATCTCACCTTCATGGACTGAATGCTGTGATGGCTGGTTTTAGTGAGAGGCTTCAATGTGCTGGCTGACATCCTCTCCCAAGCATCCCAGCCTATGCTTCCTCTCTGGTTTTCTTTCTTTAGCTCACCATGGGAATCAACTACTTTGTTCTTCATATAGACATGGACACAAAATGGGTGTTCCATGTCAGACACCAATTCAGCTTCCAGGATTATTGCACACTCAGTCACCAGCAATACCAGCTGATCTGCTCCTATTGCCTGAGAACCTGCAGAACAATTCAAACCAAAGGACAGAGACCAGTGAATGTATTTAGTGCTGGCAGAGCCCTCAACAATCTAAGTAAAGGGCAGGGAAAAATAACCATTTTCAAGCACTTTCCTACACAAAGGGATCTTAGTTAACTCTTTGGATAACTACAGATTTTTCTTGAATGTACACTTATGTGCTGTAACAGCAGAAGTGCAGTTTAAGTGTCTTGTTCTTTCCTCTGGGCATCCAAGAATCACTGCTGATTGAAATACAATGAAGCAATGTTTTACTAGCAGTTCTATAGTGGGACTTATTATTTTATCAGGGCAGGAAATGGAAAAGCTGCAGAGACAACAAAAGTCAGGAAAGGAATAGAAAAAAATGTCCAGATTCTGATAAATATAATAACCTGCATTAATACAATTATGCAATTATCTTCATAGGAGCAAAAATCCTTGTGTTCCCATTAAATGTCATCAATTAGTTTAAATTAGCATTATATTTTTGAGATTGGTCTTCTGAGTCATTGGTCTTATTGGAAACAAATAATAGTCAGTAAGGTTATGGGAACACAGGACTTTGATCAGAATTTGTCTACTTCAGTTTGCATCTACTACATACTTTCATCCCTTACTGTCTAAAAAGGTTTTGTGGAATATAAAGGTTCTGATATGAGAGATATAGTATATAAATTAATAAAAATTAAAATATATACTCAAAGGTTAGTCTGATTAAAAAAAGAAATCTTGTGTCTGTTGCAAGTATCTTGTTATTCTGAATTGAGTACCTAATTCTTTCCAGTATTCTTAACCTCTTCTAATTCTCATTCAGGCCTCAGAATCCTCATGCATGTTTTCTAGCAAAAAAAAAAAAAAAGGCATACTAATTATGAGCAGTCTCACAGTCTCACAAGTTATTTCTGAAATATGGGCACTAGAAATGTAAGCATAAAGACCTGATCTGGAAATTTTTATGCCATTACTCAAGAACAGCTGAACTTGGAAAATTTCAGGTTTAGGCAATGATCTGGGCCTGCTCTTTTTCTTGTTCACCTTATTTCCTTGGCTGCTTGGCAAGCTGGAGCATTCTGTAGCAATTTATAAGACTAGATGGATTTTGCAAGGTTTCTGAAGAGGGACATTAGACATGACAAATGGCCAGCACTCTCACCATTGTCACTAAGGGTCAAAGCAATCCATCGTCTGTCGGCATCTCTTCAGTGAAAGCTTTTTATCAGCTCCACTCCCAAAGACAATTTACCAGCAAGCCACAAAAATATACTGTAAAGTTTCAGTCAAGATCTTGAAGGAAAAATCTCCCTATGCTTTCTACCATATAACTAGCTCCATTATACCATAATAAGACATCAGAAACCATCTCCGAGAATAATACTTATATCTCAGCTGGTTCTTTCACTAGAATAGGAGAAATAGAGAAGGAAAAATAATCCAAACAAACAGAAAATATAAACCAAATGAGCTACACTGTAATGGTTCTCCAAACAGACAGAAAGCATGTCTTATTTTTTCTTCATTGCAGCAGATCACATTTACTGCTGAAATGTCATCCAACTGACAAATTGAAGCTCAAAATACCTTTTTGGCTTTTCTTTTCCCTATAAATACATCATGTCACAGCCCACAAAGGTAGAATGGTCATACTGGGATTCCCTCTCTTAACTTTGTTGGTAACACTGTGTGGGGAAGATTTTTGTTTCGTCTATTTCTTCTGCTAAGTTGCCGTGGAGACGTTGCTTGTGCTGTTGTCTCAGAAGCTGCCACAGACATATATTCAGCCATTACAAGTCCAGTCCATGGGTTTCCAGAAGCATACATCTTGTTTCCTTCCTTTCTTGTTTTCCTCTTCTTCCCAAACAACAAACACTGTATTGTGAAGGTACAAAGCAAAAGATCTGAATTAGTACGTTGTTATGCTGCAGACAGTGTTTCAGTGCTGGCAGAAAAACCAGGATATTTGGGAGCCCAGCAGTAAGTACTGTTTTGTCTTGAGATATCCAGTGAATGTGCAGTCCAAGACATTTTTTGGAGGTAGGCAAGGGCTTTTATTTCTTTAGTACTGGATATCTTCATACGTATTACTTGCCTAATGGGTGAGCTTAAGTTTCTTGGTCCTATTAATCAATGCTTCACCTGCATGCCACTAGTTACATGCAGCGGGGTAAAGTGGTTAACACCTCTGCACTTATCAGTACACCAGTACCTTTGTTCAGCACAGCCAGTAGGCCATTTTCTATTTTCTTCTGTTGAACATAACCTGATACAACCAGAAAACTTTGTGGTACACACAAACAAACAAACAAACAAACAAACAAAGTTATATATGGTTTAAGAGCACAATGAGTATATGATCTTCCTTCTTCCCTTTCTTTCTGACCAATGTTTTTAAAGGAATTATTTTCTTTTTTTTATCCTCTATTTGCATAAAAACCACAGAAAAAATAGAACAGCCCAGACTAGAAAATTCCAGGTTAGTTTTGAGACTAGGACCTTGAAAGACCATCTGGACCAGGCTTTAATTCAAAGTAAGTCATGGACATTATAGTTTAATCATTAATTAGTACTTCAGAATGGGGATATCAATTTTAGATCATGCTAGAAACTTAATAAAAGACACCTTAAATTTTTGGTTATAATGAGTTAAAAGTAGCTGAAAGATCTACTGAACCCACTTTCCCCCACTACCCTTCTTGCTTGTACACTGTACTGCTTGCTGCTCACAGAGAATTGTTAAAATTTTATTTCCTACTAAACTCTACCACTGACAGATGACACATTTGCACGCAAAATGTATCCATAGAGCGGATATCCTTGTTTAGATCCAAGTTTATAACAGTTCATTAGTCTTTTTAATTGAAATTATGTAATATTGAAGCTCTTCACTTTCTCAGTATTATCGTAAATTGTGATTACTGTGAATCTCCAGCTGTATAAATATAGGATGAGGCTAAGAAGTAGTTTTGCCAAAAAAAGCAGACAGGGTGACAGGGTTTACAGTGGAACGGAAGTCCAATATGAATTAATAGTCTTAGATTTTCACCAAGTTTCCTCCCAGAGACTGAGATTATAAATCAAAGTCTTACAACTGAGATATTTCTGGCTTATTTCAGCTAAAATAGCATTTTCTTTGGGAAAACACATTTTTAAGGAAGATGTATGAGAAATGAAGAAATCCAGAGGAGGAAACTCAAAGGCGTAATGAAATGGCACATACACAAAACCAAAAAAAAAGAATATGAAGATGAAAGAAGAGAAATCAGTGTCTCTGTGAGTGTTTCAGAGGGGGAAGGGAATAAGCCTCACTCAAATTCATGATAATAGGCCAAGAAATAACAGACATTAATCAATTTATTTTAGTAGTATTCAGAGACTAGTATTATTAAACCAAGAATAGACACCTAACCAGATTTAGAAGCTATACAAAATGATGATTCCTATTCTACATAGCTTGCTTCCAGTTATAATCTGACAGGAGGGGTATGGGTTAGGAGAGAAAGTTATGCATATGTGCTGTACTTAAAAGCTCTATCTATTTTCAAGAAACCTACTCAATATGTTTTCATGATACAAAAGTATACATAGTACCAACTCTACCGCTAAAGGAGTAACTAATTTTCAGAGTGGTCTGAGAGACATTCAGATTCCCTTCTTGCAAAATGCAGTCATATGAACGTCCCTAATCAACTTTTTTGATGAGACTTTTAAAATGGTTTACAATGGTTCATGTAATCTGAGTTGAATGCAGAGAAGAAACAGGCAAGATATTCTCAAGAAGTCAAAATAACACAAAAGTTTATTGGGAAACTGAAAAAATCAGAGAAATTTGGCAAAATGTTTAGTACAACATCCAATCAACATAAAGCTCACAGCATTAACATGCCCCATTCAACTTAGCAAACTTTAAACCCATTTAATGTTAAGTTACTCAAAGTATTCCAAGTAGAAGGAATTAGAAGAAGGAGAAAGAGAGAAAGACAGAAATATATAGAAAAGGAGACATATAACTACCAACTCTTGGGTTCCAGCAGTGTTTGGATACCAACCCCAAGAGGAAGGTAGGGCCTAGAGAAACATGATGTCCTTGTGTTCAACCCCTTGGCCTTCCTGGACCCTTCCCCAGGTGGGACTTCCAGTCATCTGGCCACTTAAAAGTGGGGTAAGGGAAGAGTAGAGCGCCACCTCTAGTGTTTCATGATGGGCAGACACTACAGGGCTCTAGACTGCCTCACTAGGGCAAGGCCTCAGTGGTTCTACAGTCCTCATTTTTCCCACCTCTCACACATTGTACTGCTAAAAATATATCAACTGCAATGCAATTACTCCCTCCCTTATTTTCTTTCATTTCCTTTTGAACTGGTAAATGACACTGGAAATTAGACTCTGTCAGTTCTCTTGATTTTCTGCAAACCCACCAACCCAAAATGAGCTCTGTGTAGAAAGTTCAGATGCTGTGATGGAATATGTCCATGGATATTGAGGTGTTTCAGCAGAATTCTGCTTTCAAATTTGAGCTGTCCCAAATGGTGATCACTACACAGAGACATTGTAGCACAAGAATGTAGATAGCAGTGCATGAGTGTACTCACAAGACAAATGAAAAAAAAGATCTTTGTTCAGTAACAGTTATAAGTTCATTTCAAGCTGTTTTTCCTAGCAAGATTTATGCACATGCATCAACTTCACATGCAAGTTTTTAGGGAGGCAATGAAAGCTAGATTTGTCAACCTGTGACTGTGTTTTCTGTTTGATAGTTAGATTTGGAATGCCTATTTTATTAGCATTTCTGCCTAGACTTGAGGAACAAAATGCCAAAAATCTCCTGTGAATGAGGAATCAATTCCCAGAGTTTTCTAAAGGAAGAAGTTTTATGAAAAAAATAAACTATTGAAGTCGGAATCAACCCAGCTTGCTCATCTGAACCTGAACAAAATCTTTCTGGTATCTCACCAGGGTTTTATGAGGTACAGAATCAACCCCAAACCTGAACAGTTGCAGTGAGGGGGGCAGCTTTCTCCCTACCCCTCTGCCAAGCTGTAGTATTTGATAAAGTTCAGGAAACTTTATTTGTTTCTAGTACCACTCTGTACTCAGCAGCCTGATCAAATTGGACAGAATTAGGATGCATTTCTGTATGAATTTATCTTCCAGGAGGTACTTATTACTCACCAACAAAAATCTCAGACTTAAGTGAAAATCCAACTGATATAACCAAATCAAGACATTCAAGAGATAAGGCTGAGTCTGAGTTATTTTGAAGTGTATTTTGCCCACAGAACACCTTTAAGCAGTCAAAATATAATTATTTTGTTAGTACTAAGCTGTCCTTTCAGAGCTTAAATGAAAGAACACTGAGAAGATGGATTTAACTGGATCAAGGCCCAAGAAATACTGACCCTCAGAACCTTCCCTCCAAATAGTTGCTGTTTCTGGAATGGGAATTTAATCCATCTCCATCTTTTACAGTCATACACACTGATTAAATGAAAGGCATTCAGAGCTGTGCATGTCACCTAATGCACATCTCTGCGACCACAATATCAAAGCCTCTGCTCTTCTGCGTCTCCCTGGAATTAGGGTTGTAACTTCCAGCAGAAAAGCAAGGATTATCACACTCAATAAGAAAACTATCAAGTCTCTAATTTACTTGTGCCTCACTGCCTTACTTTAAGAGTTTTCAAGTATGTATTCCTGTTGGTATGTACACTTGAAAAAAACAATTATGGAGTGTAAGAGAGGTCTTTTCTCACTGTCTGGGTTTAAGACAATTTAAAAGGTGGACACTCTAAAAAAAGTTACCTCCCTTTAGTTTTAACCAATCCCTTTCCATCAATAAGGAGAAATGAAATACAAGTAGATATCAGTGAAGAAATAAGTTTTCTGACAAGCAAAACAGCAACAGGGGAAAAAATAACAGTAAACAATAACTAGATACAAAATTGCTAAATCTCACAAACTCCCTGAGAACGAAGAGACACCCAAAATGGCAAAAATGCCCTTTCCAACATGGTGCCCACCACAGGTGCCCTCAGAAGGGAGACAAAGAGAAAATGGCATCTGACCCTTCCCCCAGAACAGTACCCTCCATGCAATCGCACAGTCTGGGAGACAAAGGGAAAGGATGGTGGCAAACTTCCTGGGAAAGTAGGAGCTTACACAACAGTTCTAGTGGCATATGAGAATTGCCAGCCTGTGTGGGGTTGGTGGCACCAACCTTCACTTCTCCCTGCCACCCACTGGACTCTGACAGGGTTGCTGCTGCTGTTTCTGAGCCATGGGTGTGTCGGGGCAGGGGAAAAAACAGTCTGTCAGTACCCTACGCCAAAATTCTGGTTCTGGCCATGGCACCAGCTCTTAAAGAGACAGTATCAGTGTGGGGGCTACAGATAGATATGGAATACAATAATATTTTGCGTTACCCATGACACTCACTTATATCAGTTGATAGAAACATAATGCAAGACAGGTGGGGTGATCATGAAATTAGGTTGAAGAATGCTTATAGGTCTTATTTGAAAATAATGAATGTGAGCAGAATGTGAGAAGAATGACATAATATGAAAGTAAGATCCCAGGATTTTTTAGCTATCAGATGCAATATTTACTGTGGTCACTAGAGACAAAGATAATTGAAGTTTTACCATTATAAAAGTCACTAACACCATTGTAGGATCTTGAAAATGTCCTTTTCCTCCTTCCTCCTTCTTATAATTTGTTATAAAATAACAGCAAGTGTCTGGAATCCTTCCCCTGGGTATCATACAAGCCTTTTTGATAGAAGTCTTTGGCATTCCACATAAGTGGAATGGAAAATGTTATAAAGTTTTCTGGGATTAAACTAGTTACAAGTGAACATACATGGAGTCTATTAAAGTAGCCCCTGCTCTGCAACACTGCTTAATGTTAAGAGAAGCATGAAGAAGACAGGGCAATGAAACAGCCTTGTGCAACATAAGGGATGAAAGAAAATAGGAAGGACAATAAGAGATACAGGGGCAGGAGAGTCTACAAACCAGAAGAAAAATGCTAATGCTGTGCTCTGTGTATTAAATTAGCACAGCCATTAAATGTGTATTAAATCTGCAAGCCATCACTGCTTATACCTACTTGATAGAAGTGATATGAAGGAAACCTAGTCTATGACTTTTTATTTCCTTCTTTCATCTTCAAAGATGACTTCGTATGCTCATTAAAGATGCCTGTAGTTGACTAGCAGTTTAAGGAAAAACAAAGTGCTTTCTTTATTATTCCTAGGCATTCATTCAGGGGAAGGATAATAAACTCCCAGTCTGCAAGTTGCAGCTGTGGAATGGGGTCTTTCAGCTCCCAGACTTCTTGCCACACTTTAGTTACATCTTGCCATACTAGACAAAGTCATGTTAAGACCCCAGTCAGCAACAGTGCAAAGTACAGTGTTTATATAGTGACAAATGTTGCTCTGCAACACTCTTCAAGTATATCTAGAAATAAGACTAACACAGTGACTTATATCTCTGCCAGAGATTTCCCTTTTAGTCTCTTAGACACAGAGAAAACAATCAAGAGGATAGAAAAGGAAAGGAGGCTTTAGATCAAATTCTTTAAAACAAAATGTGGAATAGACCATTTCACTACCTGCAAAGATCACTGATTGGGATCAAGTTGTGAGAAGCATATCAAGGCATGAAGGAAAGAGCACTTATTCTTGTTCAAACATGAGCAGTTTCATCCTGTCTCCCATCATCCTCTGGTGAGTTCAGCACTTGTACTTGCAGCTCAAGTTCTTTCTGCAGAGCAGGACATGCATTGCAGAACCTGAGAAGCACCTTCATATCACATTAAAAGTCCATGTCATGGCTCAGTATTCTTTCCACAATAGAGAATTGTTGAGTTACATTCTCATCAGGCTGTGGATGACATATTTGCTTTTGTGCTAACTCATCATAATTCTCATTTCCTTCCTTTAAGTAACTATAATCACCTGCTTTAATATTGTGCCAGCAAGACAGCTGCATAAGAACTGATTCATTTCTTTTCATACCTTAACTTCCATTAAGGACAAGCTATCACACAAATATCATTGAACTAAAAATCAAAAAAAAATCCTGTTAAATTCCTCAGGAGGGGAAATCGGGTCACAGAAGACCCTTTGCATTGGCCAAGGTAATCCATTTGAACTTTGTCAAAAGACAGAAACAGATGTTCACACTGCCACCACATCAGACAACATCTCCCTCATGTAGGACCACGCTTTTCTCAATTTCATATGTGCAGGAACACTTTGTACAGGAGTTTTGTTTTTCCAACATCTGGAGAAGAAAGAGAAAGAGGGAGAAGAGGACAAGAAAGAAGGCTGGAGTGGGGAATCTTCCAAAAGAAAGTCTTTTATTCTTTGGAACATAAGCAACAAGCTCTGATGCAGCGGACATGGGAATATGAGTAAGAAGGCCTGGAATCCATTCACAGCTTCTGTTCTGTGTGTGTCTGTATGGCTTTGAAAAAACTAGGTTAGTGTTCTGCTTCTTTTGCATCTTAACTTGGGTTACCCAGAGGTGGTTTAACCTGGAGATCAAAAATCATGAAAGTGCAGTCTGAGGGAGAAGGAAATTATGCCATTCAGCATCAAATGAAGACAGGCATGGCACTGGATGCTGCTGGCCTTGGTGCTGCCACTGGCAAGAGGAAACAGAAGAGATCCCTCATCTCCCGCTCACAGGGGGCTGGGAGGCAGTAGCAGCAATTTTAAAGGTTGTTTGATGAAGTGGCAGCCAGAAAGCACATTTCAGATGACTGCCTTACTGTATTAAAGGAGTATTTTTATCCATCCATATAAGTTCAAGGACATTTCTCCTGCAGTTGCAGAGTTCTCTGCTAGCTCTTTGCCCCAAATTATTAAAAGAGAAGACTGAGCCTCCTTCTTACAGGCAAGTGCAGCAGGGATAAAAAAAAAAGGATTTGGAATGGGTAGCATATGTTTTTTCAAGAACAGGTGCCTAGAGGAATGGTACTTTCTAGCCAAACACCCCTCATAAAGGCCATACCAAAGTGGCCATTGGCAACACAACAAAAGACTGCTTCACAGCTGCCTCTTCTGTAATCCAGGCTGCAGTGCCCTGGAGAGTGGAGGATTATAGACAAGTATAGAATACAGTACAGGTAGCAGTCCTGTATTCTTGCCAAAGGACTTTGACAGGCACCCTTCATAAGAAGTCCAATCCTCTACATCCAAGGCTACAGTAGTTTGGATGGAGAGTCCTGAGTGTTCAGAGAAAGCATTATAGGTACCTGAGACCTACACACAAACTGTCTTCCCAAACTCATACATTATATCTGTCCTAGTAGTTGGATGGATAAGTTGTCTGAAGCATTCTTTAAATGCTCCAAAAATAATATGGGAAAACATCTACTTACTTTGATGCCTTTAATGTGCAACTTCCTCAGCTTTTCCTTTCTGCTGTTTTGATGTCTGCACTAATGCTTAAATGTGGATCACTGCTTTCTTTTTGAAAGGGGTCTGATGCAGAGGTAGACTATGCAAAAGCCAGATAGCTCCTCTTCTCTTTTCCCCCTCAACTTTTACACTCTCCTTGACTCTGATTTCTGTCTTAGAGTCTCCAGAAAAGAGTGTTCCTTATTGTCCTGGTTTGAAAAGGAAGTGGGTTTTTTGGGTTGCTGTGATCAAGCCAATATCTGCTAAGATATATTGGCACCAGGTGTGGCCACTGAGGACATGGATAAGCCTCTGAGAACACAGGGGGTTAAAAGCAGGGAACTCCCAGAGGGAAGCTCTCCTGGGTTCCGTCCAGTCCATAAAGGAGGTCAGAGCTCCCCTGCCCAGCTGCGGGCTGGGCGGGGCAGGGGAAGCCATGCGGCCGGGTGGGGTAGGCCGGGCCTTGGACAGAGAAGGGAGGTGAAGGCCCCTGCAGGATGGAAGGGTGGAGGAGCACCGAGAGGCATCGGGCAGTCACCCCCACCCCCCCCGCCACCCCGCCTCCAGGAGAGAGAGAGCGCTGGTGTCTGTGCTTGTGCCACCTTGAAATTTGATAGTGCGGCTGGCGAGAAGGAGAAGGGGGGGGGCAGCAAGAAGGTGCCCAGCAGGGCAGCCATGGGAGTTCTGGACAGGCAGAGCCTGAGATTTTAACCCTTTCCTTGGATGATGAAAACTTTACAAATGCTGATCCTCTTGGAGTTGAATGAGAAGAGAGAGATAGAGATGAGATGAGATAAGAGGAAGTGGGCCATGAGAGAAGTGGAGAAGAATCTTAGGTGGGAGGAGGTGATGGAGTGGCCTTTGGCTGGACTTTTCTTGTATAGCCATGGACAGAACCATTTTTCCTGTGACACAGAGACTGCATTTAGGGGGAGGCAATGGCTTGGAGCCAAGAGAGTGCAGTGATGTTATGTGAAGGAGTGCGTGAACAGAGACAATGGGTGAGGAGGGTGGTGGTGCCCTCCATCTTCAGGGAAGAAAAAGATCTCTGTTCTCGAGACCCCTCGGCCCCAGGGTGTGAATTTGGGGGGGGACTGGTGTCCTAAAAGTGAGAGACTGTGCTTTTTTTGGGCAAAACATCCTTGAAAGGAAAACCCAAGAAGCAGATCTGGTCCATGCACAGTAATGAAAGCACTGGGCATGGAAGGAAGATGTCAGGATGGCAAATGATCTCCAGGCGGTGCCACGTGTGACATGGAAACACAAGAGGTCTCAATTGTGTTTCCAGGGGAAGCCTATGGCACAAGAGGGACTCCTCTCTCCTTGATGAACTGAGAATTGATTATCTAAAGGGTGGTGATGGACTGAGAGTTGGTGATCTGAGGGATGGATGTATTGGAAATTTGGTGGGGGTAGGAGGGATGTTTTTTGGAAGGTTTTCATTCTGAGTTGTGTGTTTCTTTTTATATATAGTTGTAGGTTAAGAACTTTTTTCTTCTTTATTCCTAAGTTGGAGCCTGCTTTGTTCTATTCCTGGTCACATCTCACAGTAGACACCAGGGAGAACGTATTTTCATGGGGGCACTGGCATTGTGCCAGCATCAAACCCTGACACTTATAGTCCATATTTCCTGTTTTGGCTTTGTAATTTAATGTCATACAAAGACTAGATATTACCATGAACAGCAGTGGCCTTGCCTCATGCTGTGAAATATTCCTACCAGTAAGGCCTCTAATATATTTTCAAGAAAGGATCTTTAAAAGCACTCAGTAGAAGCCTTGATAAAAATTAGCTCTTTACACCAGGTGTGTGCCAGGCCATCTCAAGCTACATCCAGCAAGGTAAATTTACCACATGTATAAAATAAGACACTTATAATAATTTACTTAGCTGGATATTGACATATTGGTTTGCCATGGAGCTGGCACATTGAAAGGGCAAAAGAACATAGAGGCTGTCACCTTTCCCTTTCTTTTTTCAAGGTCATGTTTATAAACGATCGCTGTCTTAGTTTTGAAGCAGAAAAGAGTTTAGTTTTTTTACTTGAATGATGTCAGTACCAACTTTTGTCATTGTATACATATATGAGCATCAGAAACCAGAATCAATTGGCCTGAACAATGTATCCTCTAATCTACATATAGAAAGGAAGGAATAGAATTTTAAAAAGAATAGGAACAGAATTTTAAAAAGAACAATGACTGAATGGGCATGAAAAGTAATGTGTGAATGCATTTCTTTCATCTTGGACAGAGAGAAGGTGGACCGCCAGATCTCCATTCACATCAACAAAATAATCTACTTTCCTGTACGTTAGTAGGAATGAGCACACAGATAAATTGTACCCCCCATAAAATAGGGGCAAAAGGTAGTATGATCTTAAGTCAGAGGTCATACACTTCTGTAGTGAGTGATGAGAAGAAAAATTCTTCACTACAAGAGAGAAAGATGGTAATCCTATAAGAAAGTCAGCATGTCCTTTATAATTTTATGCAAAATACAATTTTTAAATCATCCAAGTCAAGATTCATTTTCCCTAAGGAGAATACAGTGGGAATGTATGCACAGATGATGTCAGAATAGGTGCTGTATCAATCACACACTTTTTCTTAAGCATGAGATTCCAAATGTGCCTCATTCCCTTTGCATGGACATAAAAACTGGTTGAAAAAGCGAAATGAAAGTCATTGAGCAGCTTTCAATCTCTATAAATATGTATGTCTTGTTGAAGACATGAACAAGAATTCTTCCATATGATTTGCTCATCATCCAAATTATGCTTATGCAGCATTTTTCTTAGGGAAACAATTGATGTTCTTAAGCATCAATTTATGCAGTCATCTGCTGCTAATTATCTCTTCTATTTCTGGGGTACTTTCCATGGGAAAGAGTCCAGGTACCTTATAGACATACCTGAATTAAATTTTACAGTAGTTCTGTTAAATAATGAAGCACTAGCTCTTTCACCTGAAATAGCCAGTAATGAAAGTTTGAATTATTTGTCCAGATCCGATAAATTTTTACACAGTTCTCCCCATCTGGTGAATTAATCTCAGTCCATTTTCAACCTGTTGCCACTACACTAAACCCAGGATCTTTGTGCTGATAAAAGAAAGGTGGCAGTCTCTATCTGAGTATATCAAATAACAGAGAATCCATCATTTCTTTCAACATTTTTTCTTCTGAGTAAAGACTACCATTGTTAAAAAAAAAAAAAAAAGCAGCTATCTTTCCTTTTGAATTTGTAAGATTTCAAGTTCCTTTTCCTGACAGATCCAAGAGGTCTTTGGTAATAACATCTCCCCATGGAAACAGAACTGGTTTCTTGGAGACAAGGTAAGCTAATTCAAACAGTGGTCTCCTTAAAAACCTTTCTTCAACAAATTAATTTCTTAATATTCCTGCATCCTGTGTGAGGAGTGTTATTTTACAGGAAGGTCTTTACATTCTTCCTTCTTCTGCCCACTCAACTTGATCTGGAAGTGTCCAGAAATAATCCCTCATTTTAACTCTGTATTTCAGTTACTATGATCTTGACTGCACCCTTGAATGCAGGAATTTAATCCTGTCATTGTATCCTCTCCGGATTGTATTTTTCAAGTCTTTCTTCTTAAGCTAGTATTTTCTTCAAACCTCAAATCATATTAATATATTTTCATCATTTGCTGCAACATTTCAGTAAGTTTTTCTCAAATGCTGGCATAGGGATTTTATAGGTTACCCTAATATTATTTCAGTCAATGCATTTTCAACTGTGTTGGCAGTAATAAAAGATGTCTCTTTGCTCTCCTTTTTATTCACAGAAAAAGCTTAACCCAAGCATTACAGTGAAAGTTAAGGACACAGAAAAAAATTTCCATCTATAGCTGTTTAACCATTTTTTGTCAAATTCTTCAAAATATTTATACTGCAAATCATATTTTACTCATATTAACTGTCTTATTTAAATTACTAGAACTACCCACTGAAGAAAGAACAACTTATTTGACTAAGAATTTTAGAGATAGCCCTGGTCTAAACAATATGATAGCATACTTCCTTTTTTACATGATTGTAACTAAAGATGTTTATTTTAACAGTAGCTTCCTGGCTACAAATAGAAAACTCTCTTGATTTCCAGCCTATTTGTATCCTGTCCTGTCAGTTTACACTGACCATGTCATCTTGCACTAGAACCAGTTCTGATTCCCACCAACAGTCCTTTTATACTGGTTTATATACATATATATAGGTATTTCACCCAACTTCTTGATTATAGAAAAAAATACAGAGGATACCAGGTAGAAAAAATTATGTGATAATTTAGTATCTAAAACATTTAGATACCCCACATCCTATTCTTGAATAGGAAAGCTTACTTTTGAGCACATTTTTACATCTAATACATATATAGAAGGCATAAAAAATATTTCTATCTGAAGAGACATTTTTCATTACCTCTTCTAGCTACTAAAAGCTGGAGAAAATTGTTACAGAAAACATGAATCTTGACCTTTCAAAGAAAATAAGCATCAAAATAAAAAGTTGAAGTACAAACCAAAAGAGCATTATTGAGATATATAGAAGGAAATGCACTTATTCTTTTGCCTTTTTTTGGAGCTACAAACACAACAAAACAATGAGGACTTTTTTACTCTTGCCTAAAACTGCGCTGGAAAGGGTGAAAAGGTTTGGGCATCAGTCCGAGAGAGATAATGCACAGTAGCACCTCATAAGCACACATTGCTCTCTATCTGTGCTGGGGTATGAAGGTTTTGCATTTTCATGGAAAATTCTGATCCATATGAGCTCCCTACTCTTCTGCTGGCACTTGAGCTAGATTTGTGAAAGCCTGAGAATAGAAAAAGGAGAGACAGAAAGACAGACATGTTCCCCTCTGTTCATCTGCTTAGAAACACTGTAATAAGGTCTAAGCCCTGTGACTGCCCACATATCTCTAGTTCATTCTGATTCCCCATATTCCATGTGCTGGTGTACAGGCACTTCATAGAAGTATTTGATTATGTCAATATCCCAGTAGGAGTGCACAAGGATGCTCTTGTCTTGTGGCTATGTCTTTGGCTGCTTGTGCTTGATCAAGGTATTCCCTCTTAAGCCTCCTTTTGCTTCTTGGGTGGTCACTATAGTCTTCCCTATACCAGGCTCTGTCAAGCCTGACTATGTCCCCAGCTTCCTTCAAATATAATTTAAAGCTCTCTCAATGAGCCCTGCCAACTTGAGAGCTATGCTTCTTTTCCCCCTTTGAGACAGGTGGACTCCATTTGTTGCTAGCACACTCAGCTTATAAACAGATCAATGACCAAAACACTCCAAATTCTGCTGGTAAAACCAGTCTCAAAGCCAGGTATTCATCTGCATTATTTACCTGTTTCTTGCACCATCATTCCCTGCAACTGGCAGGACGGAAGAGTTTGGAGACAGAGGAGTTATTGTTTCATTTCTTTATTGGACTTATTAATATTATACAGTTCAAATATTTTACAGTATATCAGTCATTCTCAATAGAAGATATATATGATGAATTAATTTAATTGGTTTTCTAAATTGTTATTATGGGAAAAGAGGTACATGTGAGGCAACTAGTAAGGAGTTCCATAGCAACATGTATAGCATCATAGAAAGGGTTGAGGTAGAAGGGACGGACCTTAAAGATTACTTGGTCCCAGCTCCTCTGCTTTGGATCACCTTCCACCAGATCAGTTTGCTCAAAGGCCCATCCATCCTAGCCTTGAACACTTCCAGAAGTGGGACAAGTTCTCTGGGCAACCTGTTCCAGTGCCTCATCATCCTCACAGTGAAGAATTTTTTCCTAATATCTAATCTAAACCTACCTTCTACTCTCTACCCTCTTTCAGTTTAAAGCCATTACCCCTTGTCTTATCACTACATGCATTTGTTAGAAGTCTCTCTCCAGCAATCCTACAGGCTTCTTTAGGTACCAAAAGGCTGCTATAAGGCCTCCTCAGAGCCTTCTCTTCTCTGAGATAAACAATCCCAATCCTTTCAGCTTTCCACAGAAGTGTCCTATCTTTCTAATAATTTTTGTAATTCTTCTCTGAACTCAGTCTAGCAGATCTATGTCCTTGTGCTGGAGCCAGGTGCTCCAGATGGGGTCTCATGAGAGTGAAGTGGGATCATCACCTCCCTCCACCTTCTGGCCACACTGCTTTTGACACAGCCCAGAATGTTTGTCCTTCTGTGTTGTGAGCTCACATATTGAGTTTTTTGTCAACCAACATCTTCAAGTGCTTCTCCTCTGGGCACTTGTCAATCCAGTCTCTGCCTAGCCTGTATTGTTACCGGAGATTGTCCTGAGCCACATGCAGCCCTTTGCACTTGGGCTTGTGTCATGGTTTAAGCCCAGCTGGAAGTGAAGCTCCACCCAGCTGCTCCCCTCTCCACAGCCCCTCCAGTGAGAGAGACAAAAGGCAGAGATCACAGGTTGAGATAAGAATTGTTTACAGGAAACAGTGGTGAGATAAGAAAATGAATAGTAACAGAAACAATAACAAAGGTATAAAAAAGAGGGTGATTTGCATACAAAAAAATACTCATTGACTGATCAACCCAACCTGTGTCACACAGCTACCCAGGAGAAAGAACAAAATGGCCCCTATACCCTCTGCACACAAATTTTTTTTCCTCAAGCCCAAGACAATGAAAAACAATGGTGGAAATTCCCTCCAGTTGGGATCAGTGTTACCCCACCACTCCATTTGCTGCTTGCTTCCCTGGAAAATCAACAAAATGGTAGAGGACCTTCCACATAGTATGAGTTTCCTCCATCTGAGTCCAGGCCCACCTTCTTCTTGGAAGTGAGAATCCCTTATCTCACTCCCCTGGCAATGAAGTAAGTGCTATAGAATAACTATGTAGACATGCCCACACGGCCCCAGGGTCTGCACCCTCATGGCCACTGTGAACAATTATCTCTGTCCTTGGCTGAAACCAGGATACCTTGTTAAACTTCATAAGGTTCACACAGACCCACCTCTCAAGCCTATCAAAGACTCCTGAGTGGGGAGCTAACTGCACCACACAGCTTGGCATTGCTGACAAGCTTGCTGAGGGTGGGATCAACCCCATGACTTCTCAAATACAGTGGATATCAGTTTAACCGCTTCCTTGGCCCATTCCCTCAGGACCTGTGGATGTACCTCATCAGACCTCATGGACTTGTGCTTCTTCAGATTCCTTAAATGGTCACAGACCTGATCTTCTCCTGTGGCAGGAGGTTCCACACTCTCATTTTCTTCCTTTCCCTTATGTGTCTCGGGAGGAGCAAAACTATGGAAAGTAAAAATGCCTTTGTCTATAAAAAAAGCTTCACTTATTATAGAGAAACTCTACAGAAGTCAAACAAATGGTCTTATCGACTGCTAAATAAGCTTGTTCTGTTCACATCCAGTGGAAGAAAGAGGAAAACCAAAAAATTTCAAGATTTTAAATACAAAGGGTCTACTGAGAAGTGACATTATGTCACTTACCTTTAAATGGTGTTGTCAAGACAATATTATTTGCAAATAATCTTCAAGGAACTTTTATAATTCGTCCTTCAAACTAAAGAAAGACATAAATCCTAAGACAAGCATTTTATCCAATTAAATCAGTCATTAGGTTTAAAAAATGAAACTATATCTGCTACAACCTCTCTCTCTCTCTCTCTCTCTCTCTCTCTCTTGATTTCTCACCATTTCAACTACAAAGACTCAGCTTATTTAGATGAGCAGATGTGTCATATTGTGAGAAGAAGAGTGTATACAGCATGTTCTAGAAACACCAAACACTGTGCTCAGGTTTCTTTTTTGTTGCTATTTGGATAGTGAGACAATGTTACACTGATCCTGAGGACTGTCTTTCCCTCTTATGTAGCTCTCACTCTGAACTTTGTTAAGATACCCTGAAAAGTTTGTTCTGTCTTCATTAAGAACTTTTCATGTGAACAGACAAGGCATTAGCTGTTCGTCACATTCTTTTCCTAATTTTCAGAGTGACTCTCTTTTGTATGGAGAGAATTTATATCCACACTACTCTGTTAAATGACTGAATGAATAAATAAATAAAAATATATACATATGATCAGAAACATGATCTGAATAAAATTAACCATGGTGTCAGGATTTGTATTGTTCAAATAATTACACACTTTATCAGTTTCGCACTGCATAGTTGATCCTGGCTTTACTTTAGCATTAGATCACTGCATACTATAGAATAATATCAATTAGAATTAGAAAAGAATTGGTGTACCATCTTGCTTAGGTTTGCACCTGAACAAACAGCAGGTCCTACAGGTTTGCTCTATCTGAGATTCTATCACAGCATTACATTCCTTATATTCTTGTAACCCATACATGAGTTTTAAAAAGCAGAGTTATCAAATATCTATTGGATGGAAGCAACGAGGAAAAAGAAAAAAAAATATACCTGTACAAGAATGTTAGATAATATGATATCTATTTCTACTTTTCTGCTGTTGTAGAGAAAGAAATACAATTTGTTGTGCTTAAAACCTACAAATAATTTTCTGCTTGGTCAGTGAGTTGACCAAGTTCATAATGAGACTAACTACGTGTCCTATTGCTGATGAAGTAATTTTTAACAACAGAAGTTCTAAATTAATTTGCCTATTCAAAAAAGTTGTGTCTGTTTTGATTTCCGAGTAGACAGGAGCACAAAGAACTACTCTTGTCTAGGGATTGAATTAGACAAACATTTATCTCTTCTCCATTCCTCCCCCTGGTCCAGTCCTTCTATCTTGGTCACATGGCTCTATCATAGCAAATATTTTAGTTCTCATCCTACTCGAGTGAATGCTAATAAGAACATAATTTATTTGGGTTTATATATATATATATATATATATATATGTACACACATATATATAAACAGTTCTCTTCTGAGTTAGCTGTCTATTGGGATAGTCTGTAGACTTGTCTGTTGAAAGGAAATGGACACCAGTTGATTCAAGACAATTGAAGCTCTGGTTGCTATGGTCAGGGATTCCAGTACACATGCTCTTACAGCCATTAGAGATATGCAAAAAGATCAAAAACACTCCCACCATTTATGCTAAGCTTATCTCATAATACCTCAAGCCCAACAATAGAACTAGATGGCAAGCACAAGTCACAAGCTGTTGGCTCTGTGGAGATACATAACCTTGGTAACAAAAATATTTCAATTTTTTTGTTGTTTTATGTATTCTCCTGTTCGCTCACTCATATCTAGAAATATTGTTTGATTTTTAATCCAGACTGACTATGCTATACAGATGCATTTCAATGTACTTTGGAATAAAATTTTTAGTTCTTTATATTCAGCAATCTTCTACTCCACAGGGGCTTGAAAGTCTACATTGGCATGCAATAAAGACCCTTGACTGTTTTTGGTTTTGGCTGGTTTTGGCTTGCCATAAACAGTGAAATTTACCAGAACAGCTGTTCTTCTGTCTCATGCTGAATTTTGTTCACAAGTAAAAATCACTCATGTTTATATTTCAAAAGTATTTAACCAAACATTTTTTGATGTGCTACAAAAAATTTACACTATGTCAAAGCTGCTTGCAAGGTATATTAACAACACTTCTTATGGGAAATGTGAGTTTAATTGCCCAAATATCTGCCTGTGCTGCAGTGAGAGGTGACTGGAGAGGTAAAGTTACTTTCTCCAAACAGAGCAGTACACATGTGCCTAAACACAACTCGGAGCTCAAAGCCTTGGAGGAAATGAGTGACTAACTAATAAAGGAGATAATTTGGCCTTCATCACTAGCATATATCTCCATTGGTAAGCAGCTGTTGTAGCTCACAAGAGTATTGATTTAGGGTAACTTCTAAAGTGCTTTGTTACCAAGTGCTAAGTACTCAGGGCAATTGAAGATGAAGAGTAATACAGTTAAACTGATGCTGTGTCACAACACCTCTGAGACAAAAAAAACTCTCCTTGAGAACTTCAAGTAAAAAAGAGATGCCACTTAATGAACTTTGTGAGAAAACCATGGTAGTCATAAGCCACAAGAGCAGACTACAAGTAAGGAATTGCAAAGAAAGGCAAGTAAAAAATGTTGCTTTAAAAAACCTGTCAAGATAAATGCAGAAAAAGGAGGAAAATCTCTGTGTAAGAAGATGGGGAAGATCAAAATGCACAACCATATATGTGTAAATCAGTTTAGTTCTACTGACTTAAAAGGAGCTTCCCAGATTACCTAGCTGAAAAGATCTGCAATTAAAAACTGCCATTCCACTGAAAAAAATAGCTGTATTTGTAAATGTGTGATTATTTTCAACTCTTTCAACTCCTATAAACCTTGTTTCAAAACCAGCTGAAATAATTATGTTTGGTTTTAAATGATTACACATAAGCCACTAATACTTCACCACTACGGTCTTGAAGTGCTTCACTCTAATGTGACATGAACTTCATACCACATTATATATTCTCTTATTACCCGATATTAATATTTTTCTCCTCTGTTCCTGTAAATAAACTGCTAAAGAGCTAGCTGGTTTTAATGTAAAGGGTAGCCACACTGAGTTACCTACAGCAGCTGGGGAAATTCTATTTCATCAGAGTTCAAGATTTATATTATATCTTGAGAGCCTAGTATGTATTACTATGTATTTTTTCTAGCAGTAAGCCATGGCAAAGGGTAAACATACAATACCTGCATTTGAGTTGCCAGAATTTCATTGTTATTTAAAGAAACTGAGTGAATATCTACTATTTACTCGTTCTCCTTAAACCTCTATTCAGGCCTCACTGCAACAGAAGAGAGTTTGGGGGGATCTGGAAGCAGGAAAACCTTTTTCAGCAGAACATATCTGCTAGGGCAGAGATTATTTTTGTGACGGTCAGACAAAACCAGGGAACAACCCTGCTTAAAATCTCAAGTGTCAGACTGTCTGCTTTAACAAAATACCTCTTGGGTTCCCACAAAACTTCTTACTACAACTTATCACATCCCAATGAACAATCCCACACTGAATCCTTTGCAGCTTTAGGCTGAATACTTCTCAGTGGCTCCTTTCACCATCTGAAAATTTTAGTGCTTTGATGCTTAAATAAGGTACAGGTGAATGAGAATTCAGTCACTTAATACTCAGATACAAGTGAATGAAAATTATAGAAAAGCAATATAAGATGCTTAAATATGTGGGAATTCTGTGAGGAGAAAGAAAGCCCTTTCTGCCTCCCTGAATGTACTACAGAAGAATAAAAAAAAAAATTGCAACTATTATGCACAGGCAAAAATGAGATAAGTGCAAAATTCCTGGAGGTGGCTGGGGAACTATTATAAGAATTATTATTATATAATTATATCATTAATCACCTGGATCTTTTTCCAGGTCTAACTTCCCTTCTCAGAGCAATGCTGAGGAAGACACGTACTTTGGGTATGAAGAGGGAAGGGTTTTTTAGCACTCACATCTTCTGGTTGCATTCACTGAGCAGATATTGGTGCTTGGAGGATGTTAGGTTTCACCCCTGTCACAGTTTAAGCCCAGCCAACAACTCAGTCCCACACAGCCACTCATGCACTACCTCCATGGAGGAATGGCAGAGAGGATTGGAAAAGTAAAAGTGAGAAAGCTCATGGGTTGAGGTAAAGACAGTTCCATAGGTAAAGCAAAAACTGTACAAACAAGCAAAGCAAAACAAAGGATTAATTCACCACTTCCCATGGGCAGGCAGGTGTTCAGCTATTCCCAGGAAAGCAGGTCCCCATTGCATGTAATGATTACTTGGGAAGACAAACACCATCACTCCAAAGGTCCCCTCCTTCCTCCTTCTTCCCCCATCTTTATATACTGAGCATGATGTCATAAGGTCTGGAATAACTCTATGGTCAGCTGGGGTCAGTGATCCCAGCTGTGCCCCTCCCCAGATTCTTGTGCACCCCCAGCTGCTTAGCTGGGGTGAGAGGCAGAAAAGGCCTTTGCTCTTTGTAAGCTCTGCTCAGCAATAATGAAAATATGACTATGCTTTCAATGCTGTTTTTAGCACAAATCCAAAACACAGCCCCATGCCAGCTACTATGAAAAAAAATAATTCTATGTCTATCCTAGCCAAAACCAGCACAACCCCAAAGAAAGCCAGTGCATGTACCCTGAGGCTGCTTAATGATGTGAAAGAAAGCATGATAGGTGAGGATGATTAGGATATTTGTTTCAAGAGCAAATATCCAAATAAAGCTTAAATACTTATGTAGAGGTACTTTGGATACCCTTGGCATTACTGGGTTTGGATTTTATAACTAAAGCAACAGAAGTCCTTTGCCATACTAATTACAGTACTGAGAACCTTTTAATATTACACCTTTTGGGTCAAATAATCCTCATGGAGGGAAATACACTCTGGATTTTCATCATCAAGCATAATTTAAGTGCTATATGGCTACAAATCATAACCACTATAATATTGCTATCTGTTAGAGATGTCCCCACAGAACTGAAGCTGACTCAGAGTAGAGTTAATAAGGTGGCACTAGGAACAGAAGAAGAGATTATTTTGGAATTAGTATTGAGGTGGGCAACAAAATAGAATTTATGAGACTTCCTCCAGACAACCAGAGTGTAAATCTGGGTTATTTCTATCATCCCTTCCTATCAGTTAAGTCTAAGTTCACATTTGTGGAAGGAGTGAAAATGCTAGTGAGTATGTTTGCTAGCATTACTCATGTATGCTTTGTGTTGTCCTCAGAAAAATTAAGAGACCTGTTCTGTATAGTTAAGCATATGATAGTGCAGTAATCCGTGGTTCTCTGGGCTTTATATCAGTCTGACCCGGCTAGTTTGAACCCTTAGCCCACACGGACCTACATGGACTGAAGATAAAAGACGAGGAGCGCTCTTCCACCACATGGGGACAAGTATCCTGTTTATTGGCTTGTGATGGGACACTGCTGGCCGCAGCAACCACCCAGGGGGCAAAAGAGACTGAACCTTTACCTGCAGTGGGTTTTATACCCCAGGGGATGGGGGTGGGGAGAGAGGACCATGGCCAATGGGATAACATTGGGGCGGGGCATGGGGAGGGGTATCCATGGGGCAGACCACCAGGTGTGTAGAAAGGAGTGCATGGGGAGAAACCATGTGATGAAGAAAGGGGGAATAATCTACATGACATACCATAATCAGTACAAACTTCCCATTACCCAGTGCAAAACAACTACTAAATGAACTATTTAGTGCAATACAACACGATAGCTTTCTTTAGTGATCTGATACAGTCTGGTGAAAAGATGTAAACTTGAATAACATTTGCATATAAAAGTCCCTGCAAGTTTGTATCCCATGCTGCTACACAAGTTTACAGAGAAAAACCGCAAATGTGATGCTGAATGTGACCACTTGAAATGCATGCACTTGAAAAATTAGCTTCTTTTTCTGCAAATAATAATTCAAAACAATGTCTCTGTTGTGGTTTAGAAAGGTATAAGATCCCAAATAAAAAACCCAAAAGAGATCTCTAAAACAGTATTTAAAATCGGAAACAAATCAAATTGACAAAAAGAAAATAAAAACCAATGCTTCTCAAGATCATCAAATCTATCAAACTACATCTGTGATCTGCACAAAATAACACTGAGTATTTCCTTACTGGCACACAGCAGAGGTGAGCCTTTTTTAGGAACACTGCAATTACAAATACATTTGGAAGTCTGATTTCTTTTTGTTTCTTCCAGCATATGAGGGCAGTCATGCAAGATACACTGAATGCTGACAGGCAGAAAGATGGCTTAGTTTCTCCCTCTCTCCCCTCAAAGCCTTTTACTTTACTGAAGAGTCTGCCATAACCTTTTCTGCACAGCTACACATACTAGTATGACTGTATATATTCAGGATTGAATGGCAGGTGGCTAAATACAGTCTCTGGCATTGCCTTGTTCTCTTCAGTCTTTACTGGCTGCTATACCTGCCCTCTGCAACCCTTTATTCTTCAAGACAGGTTGGCTTAGATCTAAGACTTCATCTTGAAATCCTTCTGCCTTTCTCTCACCAGATTTGACACAGCTGAACTGATCTTTTGAGTTCAGACCATGTTTGTTGACTGGAATTTTTGTCCTCCACAGATGGCAAGTATGCTGGTGACAGGCATCACAACAATACTCTTACTTTGCTCAGTTTTTTGGGGGTTTTTTTGTACTTCTATTGTATGATTTATATTCAGAATGCAAAGATGGAAATTTTTTCCCCCTAAAATGTTTGGGTACTAAAAAGGTACAAATTTTGACTGTCATCAATGCACACAATAGGGAAGAAAGAAAAATAGAAAAATCCTCAAATATGCAGTAATCAGCATCTTCCTATAACAAGGTGCACAAAGCTGAGGTTTGCTGTATTTATACTTGCCTGTCTGATTTCTAAATGTTAAGTTCTTGCTTGTGGGACCTACAAGAGCTAGTTTGAAATGACTGTTCACAAATATCCAACATCTGTTCTTTTTAAATCCTTGGCCTCATAAACAAATGAGAACTCCAGCAGGTTCATACACAAATATAATTCAATAAGAGTTCCTCAGAATGGAAAAAATTGCAGGTTATTTTTGTTTTATTAATATTTCCTCAGTTTTAAGTATCAGGATGTGTAAGCAGACTTTACCAAAACACAGTTTTTAAAAGATTAGCAGCTACAAATAGATGGAAGGAATAAGATACAGAATGTCACCAGGGTACATATTTTCCATGCATCACTTTGAAAGGCTTTAGCATTTTTTGAAGATTATTCTGACTAAGTTTTCTTTTCATTGCAGGTAGCTCTATCAGGTGTTCATTGCAGAAAGCTACTTAGAGCCTTCTGATATAGTGCAAGTTTTATAGCTACAGGTAATCATTAGCTGTGGTGAACAACATAATCCACAGGCAACTAATGGTAAAGAGGCTTAGCACACAATATCTAAACAAGCAGCAAGACCTTTAAAACTTCTGGGGCTTATTTGCCCCAATAACAGTTCATACCATTTGACTGCAACCTAAAAATATCCTCTTCCTCCACACATCCCCTATGCAAAGTGTAATGTACCCATTTTTTGGTGGATCTTAAGTTATTCATCCAAATGTGATAAATTTTAATCCAATACCAGTTTTTCAAGGCAACAATGCACATTCTGCAAACATAATCAAGAACAATTCACATCCTACTATAATATTAATATATTACTTCTTGCTTTCACTGTACACAGCACATCATGTGTGTCTGTCTGTATGTGCAATTCTAGCTCATTTCCATTTACTAGAGGCTGGAATGGTGGCTGATAGGAAATGTATTCAAGCACACATCATTTGATAATATTTAACAGGCAGCCTATAGAATTCAGATTAACTCATTTGTCATTAAAAACCTAGACACATATATTATGCTCAGATCCACATTCTTTGCACTGAACTTTATGGGAAAAACAACACACACACACACACATATAAAAACTCAAAAAACCCAAATGCTTAAAGAAAGCTGTGGAGGCTGGAGAACCGGCCAGGTAAAAGCTTGCCGTCCGCTCCTGGAGGGCCAAGCCCTGAACCACAACCCTTCAGTCAGGGAGAGCAAGAAGATTGTCCCCAGCGTCCTTTGTGACTATATGTTGATTTCATCTACCCCATTGGCCCTTCCCCTTTGCTCCGCCCCTACACCCTCATCCCATTGGTCCCAGTGTTTTGCCCCACCCCTTACTTTTCCTATATAAAGCCCTGTTTTGCTGCCTCAGAGGCTGTGCCTAGTAGCCTTTGTGGTGGGGGCTCCTGCTCACAATAAAGGCTTATTCTCTGTGGAACATCATACAAGGCTCTTGTCTCTTCCTTCCATGTCACCTGCAAGAATTGAATAGCTAGCCAGTGTGAGTGAAGGATGTGCCTGTGCCCCTGAGCTGTCCTTCTTCAGGAAGGTCACAGCACTCTTACCACCACTCCATCTGCTGTGGCAGAAACCAAGAGAACTTAATAGAAAAACAACAAAAAAATTCTATATCCAGATATTTCCATATGCTGTTTTGTTTCCCATCTGTTAGTGATTTATAATGAAACCTAAACAAGAGTGAATACATTAAAAGTTATGTAACCTTTAGAGTAGCTAACTTCATGTTGATTAACACGTTATAAAAATGATAACAAGATGTCTCTGTTGCCCATATGGGCACCTGAAAGTAGAGCTAGAGAAGGATTTTATTTAGGAACCAGGAAGTTTTAAGTTATTATTTCCATCTAATATATGAAACAATTTCCCTTTTCATTCCTTCTAAAAGTTCTAAGAGTTTATAGGGAAATATAATTCCTGAAGAGAAATAGAAAAAAGAATAATATAAAAAGAAAATTAAAACCCAACCAAAACCAACCAAGACTCAAATATTAAAATCAGAAAAGTACAGAAAATTTCCACATGTGGAAGTTCAATCACTTGCACTCTGTGCTGTAACCTCTTCAAGAAAATCAAGACATGTGGGAAACCAGGTTTCCCATTATTCCAGCTACACAGATAAGATGTACAAACCTGTCAACTTATCCCCACTGTGACCTCCAAAAAATTGAAATATCAGCTGAAAGGAGGCTGCAGCATGCAGCTGGCACTGAGAAAGACAGGTTTTTTTCAGTAATTCTGAACATAACTCATACTTTTAAAAGTGTTTAAGAGAATTTTGAGTCAATGAGAGTAAAACAATAGCAATATTTTGTGTCAGACTACAGCTTAAAGGGAACTAACTCTAAGGAAACAGAATTATGATTTTAGTTTTCTGAATGTGTAAGTTTAGTTAATAACAAATGCAACATTTGTTTTGCACAGTTGAATTCTGTTCACAAATGGGAAAAAACAGTTAATAAATTATTACTAGAGTTTATGGTGTTATACAGGAAGATATTAAGATGGAAGTACTGGAAAGCTGAACTATTCTGCTGGTGTTCTGAGGAAGAAGACAGCATTCAGTGAAACTCAGGGATGAAGTCTTACTGAAGTCTGAAGCTCTCAGTTTAGGAAAGGGTCACAATATTTTCCTGTCTCAAAAAGATGCTCAATTGATTATAACTTGAAAGTGTCTCCACATGTTGCTGAAAAGCCCCACAGCATACACAACTGCCTGCTCCACCTCTGTCCTCATCTCTTTCTAGGATGCTCCTGCTCCTGACAACAGCTCTGCAGTTTGCTTGACCGCACATTGAAGTGCTCAGAGAGAAACTTGTCTGGCCCAGCAGCAGAGCACAGCTCAGTCACAGCAGAGAATATGGGTGTCACAACTGTTAACTTCTCATTATTCAAAGAGCCCTAAATAGAAATAGAATAAATCTTAACAAAGTCAGAAATACTTTATTTTTAGCTGCTTTCTTTCTAACTAGAAAAGCTGCTTAAGTAATTCTAGGAGGAGCAAATGATCAAAGAATGTAAAAATGTGATGTTCTTTAGTCAAAGGACAAAATCATTTTGGAGGAAATGCCTTGAGTTGTACCTCCAACCTGTTGAAGGTCATGGAACAGGGGCCTAAGACCAGTGATGATGGTTATATGGGAATAAGCAGTGTCCTGCATCCCTTTTTTGTAGTTAAAATATCACTGGGTAATTAGTGCTTCACCACCACCATGCTACCTGCAGAGCATGGCATGGTTTCAGTGCACATCACTGGTGTCTGGGTGACAGTTCTGCCAGTTTGATTAAAACAGTCAAAATAGATTTGAGATCACTGAGGACAGTTTTGTTCTCAGTGTGGTGCATGACCATTCTCTATATATGACTATCAATATAATGTCTAAATGCTTTTCTGGCTTGGTTCTTCTTGTCCTTGATTTGTATTTGTTCAGGGGCAAGGAGCAGAGCCAGATCAAGGGTTTGGGATAAAGCCAGACAGAACTTGATTAACTCACCTCTAACTACAGTAATTATTATAATAAAGACTAATGCCTTAATTAGCATTTTAGAAGACAAGAAAGGGTGGAGATATTCTTCAGTTCATCCTAGAAAAACAAATACATATTTAGCTTTTGCCTCCATCACCTCATGCCTCCATCACCTTTGGCTAAAGCCTATGCTTTAGCCAAACCCTTCATTTTTACCAAGTGCAACAGGATGCTTTCTGGATGCATGTTTGTGTGCCAGAGATTTAACAGCACAACAGTGCAAGATCAAGCTTTCATCTCTATGCCAGAAGCTTCTAAGAGTCATGGTAAAGATCCCACTACCATATTTCACTAGGAACAGAAAAACATAATTTCTGAGCATCTACTTGGTTTTTAAATAAATTTAATTTCATGCATAAAGTAAAATATGGTCACCTCGCAAATATGCTTGACAGAGACAAACAGAAGTGCTTAACACATTTTCAGCCTTTAACACAGATGATGAATCAAGGGGGTTTCAGTGCTGTGAGCTGGGGGACAATGACAATGAGAATGATCAACTCCCAGTTGACCCTGAAGTTGTGTGGGATCTGCTGCTCCACCTGGATCCCTAAAAATCTATGGTGCCTGAAGGGATTCATCCAAGAGTTTTGAGAGTTACCTGATGTCATCACATTTTTGAGTGATCTTGGGAATCTGGAGAGGTTCCAGCTGACTGAAAACTGGTGAATATTGTCCTGATTTTCAGGAAGGACAAGAAGGAGGACCCTGGGAACAACAGACCTGTCAGTCTCTCTTCATTGCCTGGTAAAGTTATGGAGAAGATTATTCTTGAAGGTATTAAAAAAACCTGAAAGACAATGCAGTCACTGGTCACAGCCAGCACAGCTTCCTAAGAGGAATGTCCTGCTTGTCAAGCCTCATGTCCTTTTACGACAAGGTAACCTCCCCTAATTAATCAAGGGAAGGCAGTTGATGTAAGTAAATCTTTTCATACTGTCTCTTACAGTATTCTCTGGGACAAAATGTCCAGCCCACATCAGGGCATGCATGAGCCACAGGCTCACAGGCTGGGCACAAAAGGTTATAGTGAATGGGTTGGCATCAGAATGGTGTCCTGTCACTAGTGGGGTTCCACAGGGCTCCATCTTAGGCCCCATTCACTTTAACATCTCCATAAATTACTTGGCTGCAGGATGGAAAGGGATATGGAGCAAGTTCACTGATGATACAAAACTGGGTGGAGCTGTTGACTCCCTCCAAGGCAGAGAGGCCTTGCAGAGAAACCTTGAAAAATCAGAGAGATGGGCAATCACCAACCATATGACAAGGGAAAGTGCTGGATTCTGCACCTGGGATGGAGCAACCCTGGATGTATGGATATGTGGGGAATGAGATGCTGGAGGGAAGCACCACAGAAAGGGACCTGGAAGTCCTGGTTGACAGGAAGTTGAACGTGAGTCAGCAGCACCCTGGCAGCCAGGAGGGCCAGGCATGTCCTGAGATGCATCAGGGCAGAGCATCGCCAGCTGGGCAAGGGAGGGGATTGCCCCACTCTGCTCTGCACTGGGACAGCCTCACCTCAAGTCCTGTGTACAGCTTTGGCGACTGCAATATAGGAATGATATAAAGATTTGGAGACTGTCCAAAGGAGGGCAGTGAAGATGGTGAAGAGCCTTGAGGGGAAGCCATATCAGGAGTGGCTGAGGTCACTTGGTCTGTTCAGCCGGAGGAAGAGGAGACTGAGTCTACAACTCATCCTGGTCCGGTCTACAACTTCCTTGTGAGGGGAAGAGGAAGGTCAGACACTGCTCTCTTCTCTGTGGTTCCCAGTGACAGGATCTGAGGGAATGGCCTGAAGATGTGTCAGGGAAGATTTAGGTTGGATATTAGGAAAAGGTTCTTCACCATCCAGATTTTTTGGGCACTGGAACAGGCTCCCCAGGGAAGTGGTCACAGCACCAAGCCTGACAGTTCAAGAAACATGTGGACAATGCTCTTGGGTACATGTTGTACCTCTTGGGGTGTCCTGTGCATGGTCAGGAGGTGGGGGTCGATGATCATTGGGTCTCTTCTTACTTGACATATTCTGTGATCCCGTGATTTTGTAAGTCAAATGTTTTCCCTACGCTTCTCCACAACACCTTGACTTGTTAAAGAGAAGAGCTAACAGCTAAGTACTCCTATTCAACAGAGGCAGAGAGGAGTTTTGGACTCCATCTGAATTGCTTAATGAAAATGGAAACAGTCCCCTATGCATGGGAAATCACAGTTTTTAATAATGCAGGTATAGACAGACTGATGTGAAGTATGAGTCTCAAATTCTCCTTTTAACGAAACATAACAAAATGAAATAAAGCAAAACAAAAACCTTACAAGAAAGGGTACCTTCTGAGCACACAGTATGTGTCACTTCAAAATCTATGTCAGATTCTTTCTCATCATACTTACCTTCAATGTACTCTTTTATGATATAACAGCATTTTCACATTTAGATTAAAAACCCACATCTTTCTCAAGGCCTAAAGACTTTGAAGACAGGATTCTGACTACGAGTCATTATTGATACAATGTTTACCTCAATACATAGCATTTAAAGCATTTTGCATGGTCATACTCATCATTCATAATGGAAATCTCAAAAGCCTGTGTCACTACGATGTGCTCTACTTAAAGTAGTTCCTGTCCATGTCAGTTACAAGCCACAAAACTGTGTAGTCTGCATATACATGTACAATAGGTTGAAATGCTAAGGAAATAAGGAATATTTTTCACAAATAGACATACATGAAAAACCTCAATAAAAGGCTTCATGGCACTTTCCTCTTTATGTATTGCAGAAGTTTTGATGAAAATAATTGCAGTACTCTAAGATCTATTTAAAGAATAGGCAAGGAAATCAGTGCTTCCCTGAAGCTTGGAAGACCTTAGCCTCATCTCTTCTCATTCACATTCAACATCTCAGCAGCCTCAAATACTAGGCCTTTTGTGTCTGTACTTCAGCTCCTCCACTTAATAAAGAGGTATAAAAAGGGGTTTTTAATTTTTTTTTTTTATCTGGGGATGTACCTCTGATAAAACTATTCAAAAATTTCAATAATTAGATATCTTAACTGAGTCTTAGATATGTTATTTGCTAGGATAATGTGTTTGTAGTAGATCAGCATGTATTTTGGTCAAACTAAATATTTCAGGAAGCTTTCTAGGGTCTTGGATTTAAAAAATCTAGACTCTCACAAAATCTAGGTGAGTATTTAGAATACAGCTTCTCTGAGCTCCTGCAACAGACAACCTATCCAACAGACACTGAGCAGGCATAACAGGCATAAAAATACAAGCTTCAGACAATTCATCCTTAAGCTCCCCGTTTACAAAATTTTTGCAGATCTAATTGTGCACCCCTTGGCAGCCCCATGGAATTTGTGCTTAATTAACTCTCTAATAATGACCTTATGAATATATTCTATTCTAAGAAATAGTTATAGAAGTACTTATAATAGAAGATATACTTACACCTACTTTAAATGATCCTTCTTAGATGATTTAAAATACTCTCTAGTGTGTTGTAACACTATTCTTAATATGTGGTATATATTGTACATGTACTTCTTAATTTGTGAGTAAAATAGAAAAATAAATAAAAACAACTAGGAGATGTTTTGCTAGAGTGAAAGTGTTTATTTCAATAGCATGTCAGGCTGGTACAGAGTGAGATCATCACAAGAACAGAGTGAAAAATACCTGGTACTCCAGACAACAGGTGATTTTTTCTGGAATTAGGCAGACCGCTCCAGTACATTCCTAGAAGTGTTAAAGCCTTAAGCTGGCATGCCCCACAGTAAAACAGCAAAATTCTGAGGACCCAAAATTGTCTTGACAATATTCCTTCACTACTATTTTCCCAAAACCTTCAGCTAGTGCAAGGTGCAGGAAACCTTAGCAGTGCTATTTCTATGATATCCTGATGATTGTAAATATTAAAAAGAATGTCACCCATCTCTGCTTTTCTCATGAGCTAGTTCTATTCAGAGAATCTCAAACTCCAATATAAATAAATATTCACAAGGTGAAAGCAGGCATTCTTACCTTTTCTACGATTTACAATGTACTGTGCACTTGAGTTCTTTAAAAGTCAGACTTAGTGACTAATACCAAAAAAAGAAGTAAAGGTTTCATTTTTCTTCTTTTTTCTCTAAAGGCTGTGGTGGTTTGACAGGAAATATGTTTTCTGGGAGGCTGTGGTCAGGCCAATGGGTGCTCAGATTTTAATATTGGCACTTAATGTGGCTATTGGGACATCGGATCTGCTTCTGAGAAAATGGGGTTAAAAGCAGGACTCTCACTTTGGGAGGCTCTCTTAGGTTCTGGTCAGTGAAAGGTTCAGACCTCTCTTGTCCGGCTGCAGGCTGGGCGGGGCAGGGGAAGCCATGCGGCCGGGTGAGGTAGGCCAGGGCTCTGGACAGAAGGGAGGTGAAGGCCCCTGCAGGATGGAAGGGTGGAGGAGCACTGAGAGCCATCGGGCAGTCACCGCCCCTCCCCCCCGCCCTTCCTCCAGGAGAGGCAGAGAGCCTGTGCCTGTGCTAGTGCCACCTTGAAATTTAATAGTGGCCGGCCGAGAAGGAGAAGGGGGGGTGCAGCAAGAAGGTGCCCAGCTGGGCAGCCATGGGAGTTCTGGACAGGCAGAGCCTGAGATTTTTAACCCTTTTCTTGGATGATGGAAACCTTACAGTTGCTAATCCTCCTGGAGCTGAATGAGAAGAGAGATAGAGATGAGATAAGAGGAAATGGGCCGTGAGAGAAATAGAGAAGAACTCAAGTAGAAGAGATGATAGAGTAGTTTATGCTAGACTCTTTTTGTGTAGCCATGGACAGAGCCATGTTTCCTTGTAATACAGAGACTGCATTCTAGGGGGAGGCAATGCCTCAGGACCAAGAGGGTTCGATGTGGGTACCCCTCAGCCCCAGGGGGTGAAAAATATGGAGGGGACAGATGTCCCAAAGTTGAGACTGTGCCTTTTTGGAGTGGGACGAAGCATCCTTAAAAGTTGACCCTAGAAGCAGCTCTGGTTGGTGTTCAGTGGTGAGAGCACTGGACATGAAAGGAAGAGGTCACCATTGGCACAAGAAGGACTCCTTCTCCTCTTGATGAACTGAGGATTGAGTATTCTGAAGGGTGGTGCCAGACCGAGAGTCAATGATTTGGGGGATGTATTGTATTGAGAATTTGGTAGAGAGGAAGAAAAGATATATTTGTGAAGTTTTCATTTTCCTTGTGTGTTTCTTTTTTTTTCCCTTTCCCTTGTAGTTTAGCTAATATTTTTTTTTCTAAGTAAGAGCCTGCTTTGCTTATTCCTAGTCACATCTCACAGCAGAAACCAGAAAGAAAGTATTCTCATAGAGGCACTGGCATTGTGCCAGTGTCAAACCATGACAAGATATCCTTTAAAATAAAGGTAACACTTTCTCCACTAAAGAGAGAGGAAAACTGAAGGTGGGTGCAGCAAAATATGCTGTGGAACGTATCACAAGTGGTGTGGGTCTGCTTTTGCTGTACAATTTTGCTGTGTTTTCCTCATTCCTAATCCCATTTATTCATCCCACACTGAGGATGTCACAATGCTGCAGATTGTAGAGGCAGCCATGGCTCCCAAAGGATGCTGAGAGCCCAGTGCTGTCTATCCACCACTGCACATTGGCTTTAGTACAGGACTGTCACACATGCAGCACCCTGCTTCAATGCCTCCATGGTTTCATAGCCATTCCATCTGATGCTATGAAGCCTTCATTTTCCTTGTTTAGTAATTTATAGTCTAGAATAAAACAATTCATAACTGAGCATCTCTGTTTACTTTTTAATTATGAACATGTATACTGTAAAAAGGATGAAATTATTCTTGATAATAACTCCATAAATACGTGCTATCCATTACTGTGGTGGGACTCCTATTTGTCTCTTATAGCAAATAGTCAGAAATTAACTATTTGACTTCAGGAGCCAATGTTAATTTTATGTGAGTTGCAGATGAATGTCAATACTAATTATGAAGTGCAGAAAATTAGAAACTAAGCATATTCAGCTCTTTATCCCTATTGATTATTATTGATGACTATTTGATTATGTATCACTAAAATGTCGTAGGGTAATCATTCAATTTTCCACCAAAAAAGTGCCATTTTCCACTTTCATTGACTCAACATGATTCATCATCCATGTTGAATAAGGGAAGAAAAAATGGATACAAAGTCCATTAATATTGACAACCAGCAAAATGTTAATGTTAATCTAATGATTTGCGCTGTGTGATGTCTCTTTGGACAGTCAGGTCCTTCACAGGACTCTAGCTGAGTAGAAAGGCTCTTTTCTAAAAAGCAAAAAGAAAAATGAGCTGAACAGTAAGCCTGTTTTGCAGCAGATTTTACTTACACTGCAGAAATTGCAGAGTATCAGCAGTTCAAAATTACAAACATGTGCTGCACCTGGTTCCTAAACAAACAGAGCACAACATAGGACTCTCCCTTGATGACTTATTTTTGATGAAATCATTGAGCCAAGGCAGAAGGCTTGAATTATGAAAGCAGCAGCCTGTATAGGCTTGCTTATTCCTGCTACAATTACCTTTTCTCACTGAAGGTTGCCTATTTTATCAATAGCTCTGTCAACATTTTAAAACCTTCTCAGAGTAATTCAGATTGTTGAATGTAAATAAGCCACCTGCTTTCAGAGATCAAAACAAGATTTATTTATTTATTTATTTACACTGATAAAGAAGAGCCCTGCACACAAATGAGAAAACACTCCCATCTCTTGCTTTAACCTGTTTCTGGTAATCCAGATGATGTTCTAACTGAAAAATAGGTTACAGCGAAGGAACTTATCGATGCATGTGTGTACCTGTATAACATCAGATGAAAAGTGATGCCACCCAGAACTTGATGTTTTGTGCATGTGCTGCCCAGACTGTTCACTGCAGTACAAGGGATCTCTAGGAAAGCCATAACAGGGTCTTATCACATAATAGCAATATCAAACCCCTTCTTTTCAAGTAATGCTTTCAATATTACAAGGAAAGTATTGCCTTTAATAATACCCCATGGAAGACACATGCTCTTTTGTAACTGGTGCTGGGCACTGAGAATCTATTGCTGTGCCTGGAGCTGGCTGAAGGTTGGGAAATATGGGGCCAGGCACAAAGCAATCTCTTCTAGAGTGAAAAGCTATTTGAGTGACAGAAATGCTCACATATGGTTTTTTGTTTTGGTGAATGACACCAAGCTCCTCTTTCCTTCCCTCTCAACATTTTTTGTTGCTCTAAGAGCAAATACAGATTCTAACAGAAAAGGAGTATGACAGACTCATTAACATAAATATCCTTGTCATTTTAACCTTGTGCTGTCAGAGCCTGTCAAGCTTCATCTTCCTGCTGCCTCGTTTTATTCTTTCTACACCCTTATCTAGTGCATTACACTCATATCTAAGCAGGGAACAGGGTAGATTTTAGTTCACATTTCATAAGCCAAAACCAACCTCAGTTCTCTGGAACTTGGCACATTTTGTACACAACCATGCTTGACTATAACTTATGTGCAAAAAATGAAAACTTTATTTTCACTTTTCATTATCTTAGTATGCACAGCATAAAGCAAATACACCTGCGCACGTACACACACACACACACACACACACACACACATAGTGTATATATTTATTTATATATATATATATATATATACATAACTCTGAGGCAATTTCTATCTGACTTACTATATAAAACAGTACATTTTGCAGTGTGAAGGAATTCCATACTCTTTTAACCTCTCCAGTCTTAAAGCTAATCTCACGGCTTCCAGTGGGAGCTTTGCCATTGTCTTCACCAGGAACAAGTTCAGGTTTCCTATTTGTAATAAAAACCTTCATAAAAAATAATTTACTATCATTTTTAAAAGTTCTCCTATTTCTTTCATACAAATGAAATAACTTATATTTACTGTATTCCAGTATAAAAGTTTAATTATCTCCAATATGCCAACATTTTCTCACTGTGTTTCTTTCAAGGTTTTTCTAAGAGCACAACTCTTAGTATATTCCTTTCAAACCTATGCATTCTAAGTAGCAAGCTTTTTGTTCCAAGACAAATATTACATGTTATTTATCCCAGCTTTTTTCTACTAAAATAGTTCAGAATCAAATTTGAGATTTCATGACAACATATATTCTTATATACCTGTGTCAAACACATTCCTTTTTCATATGCACCAACACTGAGATTATATAATGACAGGCAACAAGACTTAAATGTTTCTCACAAGTATTGGAAACACACAATCAGAAATCCTACTATCCTTAAATCAGTGAGTATGATTTGAAATGGAGATTTTGATATTTTTAGCATCTCACATAGTCTGGGGCATGTTCAAGCAAGTTAGGAGCATTTTATGTAAGTTAAATAGAAATACTGTAAAAGATGACCACAGTGTAATTGAAACCATATTTTATTATAGATAACAGTTTCAGAAAAACTACTTTTTGTAAACATTATGGATCATTTAGCTGAACAGATCAGTCAGTGCAGAAGAGGCCCTTGAAAGAGAAATAAGCAGATGGTTCATTGGCACATTATATATCTCCATCTTTTCATCTCACGACGGTGGGAAACTGGGAGAGGGAGATTTAGAAAAGAAAAAAATGTCTTGAAGGACAGATGGATATTTCAGCTGAAACTACATGCAATCATGTTCAGAGTTTCCACTTGATTCTAACCTTTAATGGAGATACCCACCCCAAATATTTTTTATGTGATTCAAGAACTGATACAGTTCTTGAATTTTTCAAGAGTAAAAGAGAATGAGACTGGGAATTAATCTCATTCTCTGAGGTTATTTCGTGTGTGTTGAAGTGTTTTTTTAAGATATGCAAAGGCATGGTAAGGCAATTAGGCGCATGCCATACACAGAATTTGATACATTTGTTAAATATCACAAAATCAGTCTGTTGCTGTTATGTCCAACCACTAGAAAACAGTGACTAAGGTAAAAAATTATGCTCTCTGAGCCACTCATGCAGTTCCTATTTACATGCATATTACTTTCAGAGACATAATCAGAAGCTGACTGGTATTATGAAGATGATGAGTGAAAAGGAAGGAGATTGATATTTGTATGAGAAATATGAAATCTAGTCAGATTTAAAAGGTGAAAGCTTTAAGGTCTGCATTGACATGCCTTGGTAAACTATTTGGCTGATGATCATAGCCTCTTTTGTCAGTTTCATGGAACCATTATGGCTTTCTATTTTGTTTTCTTTTTCCCTCAACAGATACACTTAGCTAGGAGAAGAAGATAAAAAAATTAAAACATTCTCCCACAAATGTGTTATTTTTCTAGATGAGCAACAAGTCTCAAAGCTCAGTTTTACCTGGAAAGTGTTCTAGTAGATGTTTTTGTCTGCTTTTTTGAGATAATGGCACAGAAAGAAAAGCTTTGAATCCAAACCTCTTCTAGCAGGGAAAGACCAAATATTTGGTGATATCCAAATAATTTTTTTTAGAAACCAATAGAATCATAGTTAAAAATTTCTTATCCATTTGCAAATTCTGAAATATTTCTTTCCATAGAAGATGGTATGCTTGAGAGGACTTACAGTAGAGGAGGTTTAAGAGCTATATTAAAAATGTAAAGGCTCACTTGAAGTAGGTCAAAACAGTAATCAGGCTGAGTCTTTAAATCAGACCTCCAGCCTGATTTATAAAATTTATTTGAAATGGGTGAAAAAAAGGTGATAACTAACCTTCCCATGGAATACCAATATTGTAAATTTAAACCTTAACAATTAATTAATTTCAAGCATTGTCCCAGAGACATTTAGATATATTTCCTGAGGCACACATCTTGTAATGTCTCAAAGCACTCACATTGCTCTCAAAATGCAAGAATAGCATCCTCCAAACAGATTAAGATGTCCTACTCCTCCAGCTCAAGCAGAATTCAGAATTCATCAATTGTCAGACAGATCAAGGACATCTGCAGATCATGAGCTGGCAGACTCTCATAGGGCAACCAGCTTTTCTGATCTCCTGACCTGCAGGCTAATATTTTGCATAGCAAAGAATCACAACATGCTCCACAAGCCTCAGGGAATGAGTTTTGGGGTCATCTCATTAGAGGAGTCAGTACTCCATTGCTGTTAGAAATGAGGGGAGTAAATTTGGGCTCTGCAGCCTTATTACCTGTTCTGGGCTGGTATTTTAGATTTACTGGATCCTGAATTCTGTGAATTAAGTCTGCTGACTGCTGGGTTTTTTGGCTGTTGATATACGAGTTCAGCTTAGTAGTTATAGCTCCTGGGTGAAGAACTGCAAAAGCTAGAACTACTTCCCCACAACTGGTGCTCCATTGGTCTCAGTCTCTCCCATGCTCACACAGAGGTAGGAAAAGCTTCTTATGTCATCTCTTACAGAACTTACTGAAGACATACACCCAAGATAAAGTTCAAAATTCCTTTGGCAACAAGGGCTCTCAATCCACGGAGTTTTGGAAATCATCAGGCTATCTAATATATATTTCAAAAACAATGAAGCCATTGTTCTTTTTAGAAACAGTTGAAGATTCATTAACACACAAATTTGATTCATCCATACCAGCACTTCACCATCAAATAAGTGTTACTTTATTCCTGTCACTGCTGGATACCTAACTATCTGCCCAGGATCAAAGAGCTTCAGTAGGAGAGCCCCGTGTACACTGTTCTATCAGCAAGGGATCTGTAATGCAAGGTAAAATATCCTGGCTGCAAATACTGAGAGAAAGGAAGCATCCTACTCCAGGTTGCACTTGGCTACTCAAGTCACACTTTTTCCTTATAATCTTTCACTGGTTATTTCAGACAAGTCCCTCATAGAAAGTGGGCAGATGCCTAGCTTAGGTTTGGAGGCTACATGCTGGAGTGAGGTTGGTATAGCTTTGGTATATAACCGAAAGTTTCAACTGCTGGAGGAAACTAGAGCTGTGAAATATGATTCAGGGACAATGTAATTTAATCATTAGAGTGCCAGTTCTAGGAAATTCCCTCTATGTAAAATGAAACTCAATGACTGTGTCTCGTCGCTACAGAAGGGTAGATGCAGTTTCTACTATGAAAAGAAACCACTAAATTTCACATCAATATCTACACCTGCATGAAGTTACTTCAACTGAGAGTGTAGAACAGTAACCAAAACAAAATTAAAAACTTCTGTTTGACTTAATGAGGGTCTAAGACAGCAGATATTTTGAAGAAAATATGTTTGGCCTGAGTATGCACAAAGAAACAGCTTTTTAATTCATCACACCAAGTGGAGATAGAGAAAGTCTTGCTGAAGGGCCAGATGGCCTGGGTTCTTAATTGGTATATGCAATTTGTTATTCTTGCAGAATAGATTGCTCTCCTCTTTGCATAATGAGTAACTTTTCCACAGGTTTCACATTAAATTACTGGGGACAGGCAGTGAGAGTACAGTTGCTATAGGTGCAGTGTGTTTCTAATGTTATTTATCACTACCTTAATTTCAAAAATTCTACAACAAACAGTTGGCCTAAACCAAAAAAGAAGTACCTCTGGCATTTTCCTTATGCTAGGTACTCCATGAAGTTAGGGAGGAGCTATCTTTCAAGACATAGGAAGAAGAGAATTTGTCCTTAATTTACTCTGTCTTCACTTCTGGCTGGACTAAAAACCCTCTCTGAAAAAAGGTTTCTAAAGAAAAAGATAAGAGAGCTTAATCTAAGCATTCACTGAAACACCAACCTCATTCTGAATCTGGGAATCTGTGAGAGCAGCATTTTTTGGATACACTGACACTGAAGAATAACAGACCTTTCAATTGTTTTCTAATTCAGAGTTAGGTTTTTGGGCTTAGAATTTTGTATAAGGTAAGAAATGGTAAAAAGAACAAATCTGCAACTCTTTGCATATAGTTCCTAGCTTGTCAGATCAGTCAACTTCTGATCTTATATAGCTTAACTATAGCACTGACTGTAAAAAGACCCATGCCTGCCAGCAGAAATACTCCCATTTCTTGCTTCTTTCTTGCCTGCCTTCCCTGTTATTTCAGCAAAGTGTTAAAAGACAATACCCAGCAGTAGAAATTGAGTGCTTCTCATAAAAGAAGGGAACTGAGAAGAGCATTTTGTGTTTTGCTCAATAAATAAGCAAAGGGGTAGTGCCTCCAATGGCAACTCCAATGCAAATGTGAAAAGTAAAGCGTATTTTACAGTTAATGGATAGTATTAGTATAGGTGCACAGACTCAGATGTGGAAGAAAGTCTGACAACACAAGCCAAATGTACATGAAAGCCTTACATTAAATGCAGTGTATACTAAATATGGGGACCTTTTTTTTGTTGTTATTGCTCAAGTAGTTTGCACTTTTGGTGCAGCAATGGTATTCACTCAGCCTCCCTCTGAAAAAATTTTCTAGATGAACTATCTGTTTTCACATTCCATTTTTTTCCCATCCCAGAAGAAATTACCTGTTGCTGAAGGTATCCCTGAAGATATAATTAATACCTATATACACTGAGGACTACTGTAAACAAAGAGTATCATGAAGACATTGTTGATATATACCAGTAGTCGTACCTTAGGACAGGTCATCATATTTATTTCTAAACAGCACAGAGCACCCTTATGCTGAGAACCTTACATTAGGATCTTACTAACTTCCACTGCAGAAGAAACCAGCAGTTAACTCTCCATGGTTTTCTTGTGTGATTTCAATAGCAAAAGCAAGTTTCTTATGATTGGAGTAATGAGATATTAAGTAACAAGAGCAAAAACATGGGAAGTTATAGGTTAAGCAGAAGAAAATAATTCTGGTTTGCTTTGGTGTATGCTTTTTCTTTCAAACTAAGAGGCAAAATAAAAGAGCTATAGTAGTAAAATGAAAACCTTAAAATGCACATACATTGATATAAAAATGGGTATATATTTTTCCTACTTGTGTCTTAATACTCCCATTGTTCCACAAAAGGAAAGTTTTTAGTTTAAACAATTCTTGCATACACTCCAAAAACTACAAAAGAAAACATTTATAACTTGAGCTTAGATGTTCTTTTCTAACAGCTGAATGGCTTGACACTTATGGTTATCTTTATAGTGCTCTTCAAAAGAAAGCTGTTTGGTTCTACTCAGTTTAGCAAGACAGTATATATATCTTGTCTCTGAGAGTTCCTGTAACAGTGAGCTATCCAATTCCCAAATTGTTTCTTCCTCTTTACTCACAAGGCCATAACATTGTGCATGTAGATGGTGGCAGAATATGGATGAGCCAAGACACAGTAGCATTCCAGATTTTCTGCAACCCACATTTTCCTTATCATACAACAGCAGAGGAAGTAATTTCTAAGTTTTCTATTGCAATAAGAAGAAAAAATTTGCGATCCAGTATTAGAAACTTTCTTTTGCATACAAAAACCTAACAGATAATCTATTCTTGAATTTTGAAAAAAGATCTGTTGCCATATGGAAAGGAAATGCACAAAAATGAGATCCAGATTAAGGAAATCTCATTGAAATCTAAATACTGATATGAATCCTCATATAGATTGATGTTTCCTGAGGGTACTGCTCAGCTCCTGACATACCTTGGAGCTTGACTCTGAAGTGTCAAATCAATTTAACCTCAACATTTATACTGGTCATGGCCTACACATATCATCATCTTGTCTTTTACACAGATGCACTCTCATTGTATTATCTTATTGTCAACACCTCTTACACAGGTCCAGTATACCAGCAATGGGTGCTCTACTGCAACAATGTCAGACTTCCATCCCAAAACCATGGGAATATTTTGCAGACTCAGTAAGACAGCAGATTGCGTGATTTAGCTAGTTCATATTTTCAAACCACCATTTCAGATATAACTGGAAAAGGAAATATATTCCTTATAAAAAGGTTTTGCAATATTTCCCAAAAGTTTCATTAAGACACCATGGAGGTCTAGAGAAAAAAGTCAGCAAATAAAAGTGGACAAATTAATAGTTATGTGAGAAAGAATGTGTAATATCTTAAATTCCTCTCTCTCAAGCAAGTAATAAAAAGTTTTTATGGACATGGACCTGGCTGGCACATCTAAATTTTTTTTCCTCTCTACCTTTCTTCTAATCTCTTGTAGACCCTCAAAGCTGTATAAGAGCATACATATTTTACTATATTTGTATTGCAGAGTTAATGGGTGATCTCAAGAGAATGTTTAAGCATGCTAAGCCCCACAAACAGTGCCTGTCATAATTATTCTTACTAGATTAACTTGCATTTGACTTCATGCATCCCCTTTGTGCTTGCAGAGATACAATGTCAAAATGGTCATTGACAGATTAAGTCTTTGCTATGAGAGTGGTGAGACACAGGAAGATGTGGCCCAAAGGAGCTGTGGATGCCTCTGTAGATGGGCTCTGAACAACCTGGTCTAGTGGAAGCTGTCCCTGTCCATGGCAAATGGGCTTGTCACTAGATGGACTTTATGGTCCATTCCAATCCAAAATATTCTGGGAAAAAATGTTAATTGTGCTGTACTCAACATCTCCAGGACTCATTCTTGACTCGAAGCACTCTCAGATCTTACCTCCCTTGTGTTTCTGAGCATGTACTAAAGGCCCAATTTTATATACAAATGCATAGACATTTGTATGTGTATATATATGAATGTGTGTGTATTTTTCTATGAAAATATGCACGCATGTGGACAAATACTGCAGATAATAGGTCAGATAGATATGTAAAGACAATGAACTCAGTAGCATGGTCTGCCCTTGATTGAACTCTACACAATTTGAGGACATCCCTCTTCGGAAAAAGCTGTCTTGGAAACTTAACAGCAAGAAGGTCTTTCAACCTTTGGATAAAAAAGGCAACAGTAAATTATTTTTCTGTCTTGCATATTTTAAGCTTGAAAAATGTTAAACACTTTACTTTCTTATTCTTGAAACATGAAATTTTAGGCAGTGTTGCTGTTTTTCTCTATAAAATGAATATATTTTACCATAGCACCATAGCAAATTTTTTTCTAGCAATATTTTCATGCTTTATTCCTGGGAATTCTAATATTTATTTGTATAAAAAATAGCACAACTGAGACAGCTCAAAAGCAAAAATAGCACAACCAGCAAAAAAAAAGTTGAGATGTCTTTACAAAGTCTCTCTGAGGTCTTTCTGGCTGGAGATAATGTTCAGGGAATAGACAATATACCAGGAGCAGAAAAGGATTGATTCAGGGATTGCTCAATAAATCTCGTCCCATGCAAGTCCATAGCTAATGAGATGGATCTGGGGTGCTAAGAAAGCTGCAAGATGTCACTGTGATACTCTATCATCTTTGAAAGGTCATTTAATCAGGGAAGGCCTACAATGGATGAAGAAAAAAAAAATATGGCACTCATCCTCAGAGAAAGCATGACTCAAGTTTTTGCCTAACATTCATGCCCATAAAATCATGGAATGAGTATTCTTATGCACATTCTGGGCAGCTGAAGCAATTAAAGGTAACTGGAATGGTAACCAGCATGCATTTACCAGGAATTAACGTTACAAAATCAGACTGATTGCCTTCTAGATGAAAGGACTATATTTGTACATGAGGAGTGAGAAGTGAATGTCAATTATCTTGACAAGAGCAAGGCTTTCTAGATTGTCTCTCAGAGCAACTTTAAGACCAAGATAGGTTGAATACTACATGGGTAAAAAATGATTTAAAAGGGTACTGGACACTGGTTAAAAGCAAAGTACCACAGGAATCTATACTAGTTTAATACATTTAATAATTACCTGGAGGAAATGGAATGCCTTCTCATCAGGTTTGTAGAGTATTCCAAACTGAGGTGAGCTGTGAAGTATACACAGAGACAAGGTGTGTCTGGATGGCTATGGAACAACTTCTGGTAGCAGATGAGAAACAGATATAAACTGAAACAAGAGAGTTCCATTTGATTAAACTTTTTGCCTATGAGGAGAATCAAAAAGTGGAACAGTATACCCGGAGGGGTTTTACAGTCTCCAACCGCAATGGTTTTATCAACTGGATAAAGCCCCGAGAAAGTTGGTCTCAAGTCAGCATTGGCCCTGCTTGAGGCTGGAGGTTGGATTAGAGTTTTTCCAGGTGTCTTCCAGCCTACTGTGATTCTGTTTGCTACTTACAAATGGCTGTATAACCACCTCCACCTTTATGCGGATACACATTAAGTCTTTGCTTAAAACCATAAAAACACTGAAAGACTGAACAGTGTCTATAGACATCCACTGTCAAATATAATCTACTGACCTACACAGTGTCAAAAAAAAGCTGTTGCTCCTGAGCTGCCATTCTCTTTTTTAAAAATTCCCTCTTTTTGCAATAAGAAGGTTATAAATTTTTCAACTAAATTGTCATTTTCCCAAGGAAATATTAAAGAACACTGAAGTCTTTAGAACTGAGTAAAGAATTTGTGTTCAAATCCAAACAAGTTTAATGGAATTTTCTATTTTTAACAGCAAGGAGGAGAAAAAGTTTTTACTGAATGCTCTGTTTTGCTCCATACAAAATGTGTCAGTCATCTGCTGCATGAATAGAGCAGGTAGGGAAAAAGGAGACATTTCCCCATGAAAACATAACTTATGAAGGCAGAATTATGATTAGTTTCATTTTAAGAAATTAACAGTAATGAGGTGGGTAAGATACATTATTTAAACATCAATGACACATTTACTTAGCTGCAACCTCTTCCTACAGACCCACACAGCTCAGGGACCCTGCTCACTCGCTTTCCCTCCCACTTTCCTTCTATGTGGCATCACCACTAATCTTGGTATCATTTAAAGACAATGTCTCTGTCAGTGCAATACTGTGTCTTAGACATTAATTTTAAGCATGTGAATGTAGGAGGCTTTGCCTCAGAAATTCATGTTTTTCTGAGCCATTCAAACCTCCCAAATATGGAAGACTGGGCCAAGAAATCCCTAAATACTGCTGTTCTCATGAAATTGTTACAGAGAGCAAAACAAACAGAAAAGGACATATAAAAAAAATCAAAGGGCTTTTCCAAATTACACATCAGGAACAGTATAGTTTCAGGCTCTATTTTTCTAAATTGCCCTCCTGGAAAGAGTGGGAATGTAATTGACTTCTATCCCATCTCTCACTGATGGGCAAAATCATTGACAAAGTAGTGCCAGGAAAATAACAAAACAGCACACCTGCCAAAATCCTGAAGCTTTTTCAATCAGGCATTGAGCCAGGTCACAGTATTTAGAAAGCAGCAGCCGCAGTAAAAGACTGTCTCCCCATGGCAATGGATTAGCTGTTTCTTAATGCTGAAATTACTCAACTCCAGCAGTCAGTGCCTCAGGGTTGCTGTCCCATTTATGTGACATTTATGAAAAAAGCTTTTATAGTTGTACAATGAATTACTATTGTGAAAACCCAAGAGTAGTAATGGCAAATTGTTTCTCTACTAAGGACTAGTGGCAAAATACTAAACATGGTTACAACTGCACTGCTTTTAAAGAATGTATGGATTTATTTTTTATGAGAATTCCTGCCCTACACTGGTTAGTCTGCACATGAAAAGGAGTGACCTGTGAATGCACAAGGACACTAGACATATCGGATCAATTGTGAAACCACCAGGTTGTCCTGGAAGTTCAGCAGGAACCCTGCCAAGAGGTTCTAGAGGCAAGTGGACAACATCATCCTTCTGGGGCCCAGGATGCTTCACATACTACCTGATTTCAGCAGTACCCAGTAGAGGGTACTACCTGACCCAGTAGAGGCACCTCCTATCACAAAATAATGCAAATTAATAAGCTTTAAAATGCTATTCTGTAAATTCTTTAGAAGTCCCTTCCAAGATACACTTTTTTTAGTTTTATTTGTATCCTGGTTCTATTGCTACTTAGTGATCTAGCATTTCCAGCCACAGTTTCTACTGTGGTTTACCTGGCAGCCAAATAAGTAACTCTGGGCAAAATTCCATTTAGAAAGGCCCCTAGGAGAAATATAGATTTATTTGTCATACTAATTTGTAACCAGAACTTGAGTATTTTGAAGGGAAAAGAAGTCATTTCATTTTTTGAGGTGGAAAGAGAAAATAATGCTATGCCTGTATAGTAAAATCTCTGTAGGCAATGTTAGGCCTTAACTGTATTAGGAAACAAAGAAGAGAATGAAAACAACACAGAAAAATCCAAGTTAACCAAATTCAGGCATAAACACCACACACACACAAAAAGATCTGCATTAATGCACTTCAGATTTGATTTTGAAAAATACTTTATTTCAAAAATCCTTTTTTTAAAAATCTTGTCTGCTGTCCAAATTACAGTGTTTTCCCTAAGACAATGTCAGCTTGGGAGTCTTATAAAGATTTTGTTCACTTACATTTTAAGAATATGATTTTTCCAAATATGTTATTCTCTGCATATTGTCTTATTTTGAAAAGAAAAACAGATTTTAAAATAGGCTTTTATTTTTTGCCTATATCTATTTTTGCTATTTAAATAAAAATTGTGGAAGTATGGGATATTTTAAGTATACTTTAGCATATCAGTGAAAAACTGCTTCCTCCCTAGCCTTCTTACAACATTACACGGCACTATGATTTTTAACTGCTTAGATTAGCAGGGGTCAGTTTTACTACTGTAACTGTATTGCCTAGACTGACATGGTTTCAGTCTTTGGAAATAAAGAAAAAAAAATAGTTGAAATGTGTCTGTGAAATATTTTCGGAACCCCTACTCTCATCCAGACCTCCTAGATACTTAAGAGCACATTCCCTAATATGTTTGTACTCCAATACTACATATCTCTGTTGGCTAAAGTGGAATGTTTACTTCTTATCTCTTTTGCTAAATGCCTCATTTCTACATTTCCTGCCAACCCAAGAGAACATTCCATACCAAACTGTCTCAAAATCAGTGCAAGGATTTAGGGTGCTCCAAGATAGATGCCTGAGTAAGGGCAGGTCTGTGTCAACATCATTTTCTTGGTACAAATCTGCCAGCGCTAGAACTAGAAAGGAATACATGGATGTCCCAAATTTTGGTCTTTTCTTGGAAATATCTAGATATATCTTTATTGTTCCGGCCTCTCACATGCTCTTCCGGTGTAAGTGGAATTTAAACTTAATTTAATATTAGTTGGAAGTTAAGTGCTTTATTGTAAAAAGAGGAGAACATGATTTATCAATCTGTATATGAAAGACATTTAGCACAATTAAAGTCTTATAACTGTCCATGCTTTTGGATACTTCCTCAAGAGTAATCATTGCAAGTAAAAGATATAGGCTATAACAGGGCAAAATGATTGTAGAGGAAAAATAAAAGTAATGTTTTGACCCCAACAAAATGGCCGAGTTTACTTCAAATACATCTCTGCATTCACAGTCTAAGGTTACAGAAGTTGATGAGAAAGCTCTCATTTATTTGAAGGTTCCATGACATAGGTCTTAAAAAAATTTTAACTCTTCAATCTGCTGAGTGATCTGGTTAATTCCAGATTTCTAAATGAAATGCTAAATATATGAAAGTTTATTGTCAAGTATAAATACGAAATTTAACAGCACAATTTTGCCCTGAGCAGTAAGCAGTAATGTTGCTCTTCCCACACATAACCTGTTGCTCCCTTTATTTCTATTAATGTTTTCATATTACCAAAAGACATGAAGACAATTAATAGGATAAGATGGCTCCTGGTCTCTCAACCCTGATCCCAGTGTTCTAAGCCTTTGTTGTATTAAAGGGATAGTGTGTTCCCTATGTTATTAATCTGTGCTGGTGCTGCAAGAACAGCTATAAATTTCTAGCCCATTACTATATTTCCATTCAGCAGCATATAAAATGTTCATATAGAAATGGACGTCACCAGATGATGCTTAAAACTGTTTATAAATTTGATGGGAATGGTGCACTAAAGCAACATTATTGACTCTCAGTAACAGACTTTAAGGTCAATAAGGAGTTATTGGACACTTTTCTAGGTCAGAGATTCTTAGCAAAGAAAGATTTATTATTTCACTTCAGTGAGTACTGCTTTGGACTAAACCAACCACAAATATGGAGGTATAAATATTGTTGGTGGATTGTCAGTAGCACATTGCTGATTTGGTGGACCTATATTACTGCAGGATATTCTCCAGGAAAATTAATTAATATTATATTAATATTCTTCAGGAAAATCAGCAACTGGTAGAAGCATTGAGTGTAATGAACAGCAGTGAAGATGCCCTTACTTGACTCCTCTTATTAATAAAGCCTTAAAATAAGTATGTGTCCTTTAAAATCCAAAGTATAGTATAAATTGAGGAAAACTGTGTTGTTTAGTTATCAGGGACAAGGAATATGAGGTCAATATATTTAGGGTTCCATCTAAAATTTATAGCCTATCCTAGTTTAGCGTTGTGTGCAGTTCACTCACTTCCATCTGGGTTAGTCTTCTCCATTAATATGAAAATGTCTTGGGCCAAAGTCTAGCAAAGTTCACTGAGTTAATTAACAGTCCTTGCAGAGAGCAGACGAGTGATGACCAAAATCACAGTTAAATAAGTTCATATTGAAGCCTATCTGTCCTCCAAAAGGCTGGAAAAACATGTGCAAGAACCTTGAAAAAAGTCAAATAACTTTCAAAAACAGGTTCTTCACATTGCCTTAAGTTTGTTTTCATTCTAGTTATTTTTATCACATTTTCATTATTGAATGTTCCAGCTTGTCCTTGCCATCAGCTCAGTTGTGCTACATGTGTCCTCTACGTTTCTGAGTTAGTTCCCAAAAACAATCATTCAATAGGAATTACTAAGGAAACATTAAAAAGATCACTGGATTTTGGTTCTTTTGTTCACATATTCACATTAAACACACTGCAGTAAGGAAAGTAGGAGGTTTTTTATGCAAGTGGAATGTCGTTTTGAAGTCAGAAATGAATAGAAATTTCTCCTTCATTGTGAGTTAAACACAGGCATGTGTATGCATACTCATATGCATGAAACAGAAATAGCTCAAGAAAAGAGACTGAGGTTTTGAATATGCATAGAGTCATCTATGATAGCAATCACAACGTTTGTTAGCTTAAGGTGAAAGAATGAATAAGACTGTACTGTATTTGGGTAATATAATTTAATAACATTAGCACTGTTCTACAAACGTGGGATTTTGTAGTATCACTGAACTGGTTTATGTAAAAAAAGACTAGACTAAAATATCTGAGTGAGTAGATCTGATTTTACATTCTGATGTAATTTTTTTTAAATCCTGCTTGCATTCTGGGAGGCTATGCTGTTTTTGGCAGAGATAATTTTCTTCATAATAGCTTGTATGGGGCTGTGTTTTGGATTTGTGCTGAGCACAGGGTTGATAATTTAGAGATGTTTTTGTTATTGCTGAGCAGAACTTGCCCAGAGCCAAGGCCTTTTCTGCTTTCCATACTGGCACTCTGACAAGAAATGTGGGGGTGCTTGGGAGGTTGGGACGAGGCACAGCCAGAACAGGTGAGGTGACCCCAAATGACTTGAGAGATATTCCAGACCACATGGCATCGTACACAGTGTATAAAGTGGGAGGAAAAAGGAGGAAGGGATGTTTGAAGTGATGGCATTTGAATTCCTATATAATGATTACATGATGTGGGGCCCTGCTCTCCTGGAGATGGTTGAACACCTGCCTGTCCATGGGAAGCAGTGAATTAATTACTTGTTTTGCTTGCAAGTGTGGCTTTTGTTTTCCTTATTAAATGCTCTTCATCTCAACCCAGGACTTTTCCAGCTTTCACTCTTCCAGTTCTCTTCCTGATCCTGTTGGTGGTGGAGTGAGGGAATGGGTGTGTGGGATTTGGCTGTTGGCTGGGGTTAAACCATGACAGAGGTACCACTCAAATGAGTAAAATTTCAATAAGAGAAATAAAATGGATGAAAGACAGCATACTATTCATAAAGTAAATAATCCTTTGTCACTGGAAACATAAATCTCTCCCACTTAAAGCAGAAAAATTTTGTCTTGGGCTAAGTTGTTATTCAGCAACAGAGATTGTTCAAAAAATAGGATTGATCAAAAAAATAGGAATATGTTTGTGAACACGTGAGATTGCTGTTTCCCTACATGAGCTCTAAGAGAAAAGATTTGTTGCCTTGGGAACTATGGTGTCTCCTCTGCTTTCTGCAATAATTACTTTTTTCCTTTTCTTGTATTTTCTTTTTTTTTTTTTTCTTTAATTACTTGTTGCCTCTTCTGTATATACTTACAGGAACACAGGCACGCACAAATAGACTCTCTACTACCATTTTCAAACACTTTGCATTCATGCATCAATCATTTGCACGGTGGAAAAAGTTGATGTCTGACAAGAATTAAAAAACACATAGAAGAGGGTGGAGACACCTACATGGCTAAACATGCAGTCATATCTTGTAGATACATAGAATTGGCAAATCTTCTGATGATTTGGTTTCGCTTGGAAATTAGATACAGTGCTTATTCCTACACCACTGCAGCTGACTGTGAAAGGGCTTCTACTGCTAAGTTCAACATATGCCAAATTAGTTAAAAATAAAATTAGTTGAAATATAAATATTTAGCATTAATGTGTTTAAATTTGCTCTGAAATAGCCTAGTGCTCCCTCTTTTGCAGAAGTAAGGAGGTGTAAGATACTGGTATATTCCTGTTTTCACTAACCCTCTTTTGCCTGAGCTGCTAAACAAGATGGTAGTATTGTGAATGGGTTTAGTATGCTCCACCACAACTTGCATGGCCATAGGTTTTGAACATCAATGAAAAGATAAAATTTGCGAAAAAATCCACAATTTGATTTTATGACACACTGCATATTTCCATTTTAAAAAAAGAAAAATTTGCAAACTTTTAAAAAGTGGTAATAGTCCCTCATCTCCTCTACCCTAACTCTTACCTGCTTGTTAAAAAAACCCCAAAACATCAGTCATAAAAATCAAACATTACAAACTTCAAAAATACCACAATTAGGGGCCTTTTTGCTCTCATTTTTTCACTTATCCCATTCACCCTTGTACACTGATGCTAGGAAATAAATCTCTGATACTGTCCTGTTTTCCTCACAAGGTCTCTGCTCCTCCCCACATACCTGAAATTATAGTCAGTACAACTGGCTTCTTCCCAGTGATCAAACAATGTTCCATGGTTTTACTTAGCATACACTGTGCTTTCAAAGCAAAAGTTCAATATAAGAGAAGAACACCAGCATTCATGGCAGGACCTATTTCTCCAACTTCCAAATCTGCAGATGAAGATGAGGTTTGGTCTTGACGGTTTGTCACCCTGTCCTCTACTGTTCAATTGGATCCAAAACCAGAGTAATTTCTTGAAAGAATCAGGTTTCACATTTCAGGTAGAACCTCCCCTGCATAGGTGTTTTACAAAGGAATGAGGTCTTTATTCAATTAGAGTCCCCATGCAGGTTCGGGAAAGAACAGATCCCAGGTGCTGCAGGTACAGCTTTGAGCACATCACCCAGAGAATGTTCAGGACCTCCATTAGAGCATCTCAATCTTCTTCATGGACTATGGAGAGAAGGAAGCTTCTTCAGGGTACAGTCCAGTTCATGCCCCTAACCAAAGGGATTCTGACATGGAGAAGTTAGGTGGAAGAAATGGAAATTAAGTAGCTAAATTAGTTGTCCGAAAGTGGGTGTTCTGCCTCACAGTGCAATTACTCATCAGGATTAATTTTGAGTGTGGCTCTTAAAATGCCACTCTGATGCACAATCCAAAGAACAAAATTTAAATTCAATAGCTATTGCTATAAACTCAGTCTGTACTACCTCAGAATACTCACAGGAGGAAGCAGAACTGTCCACTGTATCACCCCTATTCCTTCCAGGTCTCTTTCCACCTACTGATTTTGGCATCACAAACTTTTTTGTTACTATAAGATAAAAAAAACAGGAGAAAAAACCAAAAGCAGTGTTGAGCTCTTCATGTTTTCCTGTATACACTGGTGTTAGATGATAGTCAAAATGCTCCTGTTAAAACACAGAAGTGAAAAATTGAGGCAGCACTATGGTTAGAGTGTGAAAGGATGAAACGGAAGAGCCAGTTTAAATAATTTATGAACTTATGATGACCTTCTTGACCATATATAGGATTTCTTCACAATCAGGATGATGAAGCACTGGAACACTTGTCCCAGAATTGTGGACGTCCCATCCCTGGAAGTGTTCAAGTCTAGGCTGGATGGGGCTCTAAACAGCCTGTTCTAGTGGAAGGTGGCCCTATCCATGGCAGGGGGGTTGGAACTAGGTGATCTTTATGGTCACTTCAGACCCAAACTGTTCTATTATTCTATGATGTTCATAGAAAATTCTTTATAAATAACAAGGAAATGCATTTCAGAGGCATTATCTGAAAAACAATTTATAAAATCTCAGCAAACATGAAGAATAACAAAAGGCCAGTACCCCATGGCTATTGGCTAAAAGCATAATTCAGCAATAACACTTCATAATAATAGAATCATCCATTTATTTAAGTACTATGCCATGACTCATGACATTCATGAAGCAGAAAATACAAGGTAGAGTAGTATTTATAATCACCAAACAGCACCGTTCAAATGAAATCAAAACTGCATTGAGTAAATATATACAAAAATTATACATATAGGTAATCTGTTTATTCAGTATTAAAATTGAGATTCTTTAAAAAGTCAAAGAAAAAATTATACAAGGTGACAAGCCATTCAGTGATAGTGTCCTGAACTTCTTTTCAGTCTTCAGGTTTATGCCTAGGAAGTATAGAAGAGAGGAGAAAGAAAAGAAAATTTTTTAAATGATAGGCAGTACAACTAGTAGAGGTTCAAGTCTTCCTGGCCTCCTCACAGAACACTTAGATCTTACACATTAGTATCTACTAATACAAATCTAGAGCTCTGGATATCTCTGGGCATGGTTCTGGGAAGTCTGCTTTAGGTTAGTTCTGCTTAAGCAAGTGCTTTGTATCAGATGACTTCCAGAAATCCCTTCCAACCTTAACCATTTTATGATTTCATGATTTGATCATATGTGATTTTTATCACAGTGCTATGGTGTACTTGAAAAGCACAGTGACTGAACATATGAGGTCACAGTCCTCACATGAGGTCCGCAGTCTACAATAATACTGCTACAGTTTCATCCAGAGGTAAATTTGGGGTTTTATTGCAGAATTTTAATGACATACCGAAAGTATTTAGAAAGAATTCTAGTATTTCCCAGCATTTAAGAAGAACAGATTGCCTTTGGAAAATACTTTCACCAGTAGAAGCAAGACACTATCTTGATTTCATGGTACTTTTAACATTTTCATCCACCACTTCCATTGTTCAGAAATGTGGAGTCCCACTAGAGACTGATCTTGTAGCATCTCAGCTAAGAAGTATGAGAGTAAGATTTTCAGTCTACACTTGCTGAACCAGAAAATACAATCACTTAAAAATAGACATAATCAACAGGCCAGGAAAAACATCAAGCCTCATTAGTAAACGTGTGTTAAGGAAGCACATATGCATACAGTTTGTCGTTGGTATAGATTAAACTGTCCGACACCAATGGGATCTGGTTTGTAAGGGAGGAGAATGAAACATCATGTTTAAGAGCTCTGTGGGGAGCACATTGAATTTCTGGCAGTGACTACTGATGTACCACAAGTTCTTTCAAAATCTTTTTCATAAATGCAGCTATATGAAAGGTATGAAGGCAACATTTTTAGTTGGCCTAAATATATTCTTATTAGGTATTTTTATAGATGAAGTAGAAAGGCTTTGTTATTTACATCACAGTACAACACATACACATTTTTTTAACCCGTAAGATAGTGGTATTGTCAGCATGATATTTAACTTCTTTAATAGAACACAAGGAGAAAAGAGGAACAAAAATTTCAGCAAGGCAGAAACCCAGAACATCAAATTTTTTCATGGTTAAGTTAGCCTTGAGTTTAAAATTGTGACAATAAATTTTGACTAATCAAAACAAATTTTCTAACACAGAAAAGGCATGTTTATATTGTGTTTTATTTTGATCACAGGAAGCTACAGGCAACATAATGATGATCCATAAAATATCTTAGTTTATCTACTGAAGAGACTTCGTTTATATTATTTCAGAAAAAAGTTTGCAAACTAGTCTGGTATTATTAACAGTGCTTCTACATATCTATAAAGATGCATGTTTTGAGTCATCCCATAACAAAGCAGTGTGTTTTTGCATTGTTAGAATGAAATTCAGTGTGCTTGTAGTTGTGTTGCATAGCCTTTGTATAAATATATAACTTTCTAAATATTTTTATATCAGTCGGTATAACCTCAGTTTCTGTAACCTTCATTAACCATCTTCATATATATAACTTAGAATGCAGAAGATGTTGGACTTTTTATTTTGTAGAGGAAGAGTAGAGGTGTAATAGTCTAAGAATCAGGCTTTAAAGGGATCCCCTGAGAGGGAAATAACTGATATAAATGTTCCCCATCAGAAAAGTTATGATTTTCTTTAGGAATAGAGAATCCTTGCCCCCTCTGTAGTTTTCTTTGTTGATATATTTTCTATATTATTGGTTTTCTTTTCTTTCTTTTTTGTTCCCTTTTCCTCCACGGTTTTAAATTTTTTTTCTGAGAAGCAGCAGAATATATGAGCTATCTGCACCATTTTCTTCTGATAAATAAATGTGAAAAGACAGTCATCATCATTTGGTTACTTAAACTGCAGAAACACACTTATTGTTTCAATGTAAAACAATGTAAGTAGTGCACTGACTTACATATTCCAGCCTTTAATGAGCATTTGAGGACAAAACTGTAAATAAATTATGTACTTTTTATCTGCAGAACGACACAAATAAATTAATTGATGTTTTTGGCTACCATAAATGCTCCAAAATTATGGTTTTTATAAGATATTGATCACTTGCCAATCTATACATTCCACAGAATTAAAACCAATCATTTTACTATACATAGCAAACCACATAATGCAGTTTGACTTTAGCAATAAAACAAACACAACATATAGCAAGGCTTTCACACTGTTTATCTTTGAGTTGGAACTTCTGCGGGCTAGAGGTTTACAGCACATCGATTTAATAAATGGGCAATAACAATTTTAAAAAATGAATAAAAGTATTTCTGGCCTAGTTCAGTCTTGAAAGGGATATGTGAAAGGGCATGAAATATTTTTAGGAAGATTACTGACTTGTATATCGACATTGAAAATGTAGTGATTGTTTGACACATTGATATTTTGTCACATATGTCTATCCCAACAGAATTTTTTACAGTGGTAATAAAATCCTTTTCTCCAGTAAAGAAGTTTCCCTACTTCTCAATGCAGTGATCAAGGGTTCAACTAATATATATCATTTACTGCTGCCTATTCAGTGAGCATTTTTATAGTTCCAAATTCAGTACTTATAATAGGAAAGAAATATTCACTATTTCCAAAAAACAGCTGTTCATGGAGCTCACTGCAGCCTGTGGAGGGAAGCATGATAGAGCAGCTCTCCACATAGTAGCCCATGTAGGACCCCATACTGGAGCAAGTGAACTATTTCCTGAAGGAACAGTGAACCATGGGAAACCCATGCTAGGGCAGGTTTACCCTGAAGGACTGTGATCCATGAAGAGGATCCACACTGGAGCAGGGGAGAAATGTGAGGAGAAAGAATTAGGAGAGAGGAGCTGACTACCATCTCACCAAAACCATCTCTTTGTGCTCTGCAAGGGTTGGAACAAGTCAGAAATGAAGAAGTGAAACAGCCTGGGAATAAGGGGTGTGTGACATGATGTTTTCTGGTTTTGTCTTTGTTCCTTTCTATCCAACTTTATTTTAATTGTCAATGAATTATTTTCCTCCAAATCATGTCTGTTTTGCCTGTAATGGTAATTTGTAAATTATGTCCTTGTCTTGACGTTCTTTTTAATTACTTTCTCTTCATGTTCTGTTGAGGTTGGCAGTGAGAGAACAGCTAGGTTAGACGTCTTGTAGTCAGCCAAGATACACAAACAGGAGAAGTTGTCATAGACTTTGCTGGAGGTGGATTTCTCTCTTGTGTTGGGACCCCAGTTACAAAAGAGATCCAGGCACCACATCATGACTTTCCTAGGGTGCTGAGCAAATAATTCACTTTCTTGTTGCATGGGAACAGGGCTTGTAGACTTTCCCACGCAACCTTAAAGAAGCTTCATGGAAATAAATTCATTATAAAAATGAGTGCACCTCTATATTAAGAAGAAAATTTTTAGGTGGACTGCTTACCACACCAAACAGGAGAATCTCATTTTCTTTTATTTCTGCTTAGGGATATCTCCTCTTACAGTCAGTGCTGCAGAATGTAAAACATTGTTTTTAATGAGATGTTAGACTTTAAAGGCTAAAACAGAGAGGCTCCAAGTTATGGGCTAACAAAATTCTAGACAAATCCACGTGCCTCAAAAGTAACAGCAACTTCACTTTCCAGGAAGTACAGGATCAAACCTGACTGGTTTTGATCTCTGTGCAAGTGCTATGAAGAAATAGGAACATTTTCATCTTCAATGACTTGTGATTTTTATTTTTGTGAGACTAGAACAGACAACAATATATCTTGTTTCCTGCTCAGTGTATGTCCTCTTTTTCATGTACTGTCTTCTCCAAGCCATTTAGAATACCCTATATTTACTACGTGAAGTTACTTGATCTAGCAGGTACATGAAAAAAAAAAAAAACAGACTTTTTTTTTTTTTTCTGTTTTGGGCAGTACTGTAAAAGCTCAATATAGACTGAACTGGCCAAAAGAGAAGAGCCCAGATCTTGCTCCAAGAACTCCGAGTCTGCAATTGAAATGACTTTTTATTTGTTCCCCATGCCTTTAGAAGTGTAAAACACTTCTAAGACTAAAAAAGCTACCCTCCAAAAGCAGATCAGAAGAAAACAAAGAAAAAAAATCCAAATATTTCTTTCACATGCTTGCATATTTCACTTGCATAGTTCACTTCAAGAGAACTAGATTTCATTTTCTTTACCAATACTAGATTATAAATCTTCATTGTAGTCACTTTACCCATGCTTCTTTTATCAGTTTTCTCAAGTGAATGCATTTTAGAATTGTTAAGGCAGGAAGCAAACTCTGGAGTTCATCAAGACCAATGCCCTTGCTCAAGATAGAGTCAAGGACAGTAGGTGACTGTGGATGTCATCCAGGGTTCTGAATGTCTCCAAGTACAGGGTCTCCAGAGTCAATCTTAGCAATCTGGACAACACTGACAAGACTCAATCTCCATCTTCTTTAATCCCTCCCATCAGGTATTTAAGCACATTCCTAATATCCCCCTTATTCTTCTGTTCTCCACACTAAATAGCCTCATCTCTCCTTGCTTCTCCTCATAGATCAGCTACTCTAATTCGTTGATCATCCTTGTGGCCCTCTCATGGACTAGTTTCACTCGTATGTCTTATAGTGTCTTATAGTGGCAAACTCATAACTGGACCCAGCACCCCATTCTCAGTCTCACCAGTTTTCTAAAGAAATATATCTACCTTTTAATGAAAAAACCTACATCCATTCCCAGTTGCAGTGATAAATATTAGGTCACCTTCTCAACTCATGTAAATGAGGGCAGTTCCACAGAAGGGAAGTATGCTTTGAGTAGTTACAGACTAGTTGAAAAGCTGCCTCAAAATGTCATGATTTTAGCCATTTTCAAGCCATTCTCTTTCTAGTCACCTTATGTCTGGTCTAGCTTTGGTACATGCTAGAATATTTGAATGCACATTTCTTTCACTACAAGTTTCAAATGACCTTTTAATGAAGAGATGAACTGATTTTCAAGTGCAACTATGTTGTTAATTAAGCTGCTATTTTCTCCTCTACCCACAACCATCTTCATGTTTTCATGCTCCCACATTTTGGTACAGTCACTGGAGTTTCTGCTTTCCTGAGGGTGACGTTTACCAGCACTTGTAAAATACTACCTTCAGCATTAACTTTATTAGATTATGTCTAAAGCAGCAGTAGATCCATTTCAGCAGCACCATTCTGATCACCTCAGCCAGGACTCTCAGGGCAGTCTTATTTTAGTTTTTAAAGTTAATAAAGAAGTAGCAGTGATCTGCCTTTTACTGAAAATGCTAACTGAATTGAACAAGTTGACTGTAATTTTTTTTTCCCTGCACTAATCTCTGCAGACAGTCTTTCTGCTTTAGTCCTTTCTGTTCACAGATAGCATTTCAATACCTTTGCTCTATCATTAATGTTTTTACAGCCCCAAGTCTTCATCAGTACATCTCACAACTGTTGGTGCCAACTGTCTGGTGTACAGGGAGAACACCAGAAGTTTAAGATAGTAGTAAAACCAGGCTTCCATGGAGCAGGTACTTACACTGAGCATTTTGTGGATTAATGCATAATTCACAAGTACAGTATAATGCTATCTGTTTTTACAAATTATTTCTGCCACCCATGTGTTTGCCATGTATGAGTAAGAACAATAGCTAGGCTTTTAAACGGAATGTGGTAGTTTTGTTTTTTTTTTGGAAATATATTTCCCCTGAGGGTAAAATTTCATCTCTGACCTAAATTGTACTACTTACTACTACTGTTTATTCTCTCCAGTGGATAAGCACTACCTCCCAAACAAGGAACTTTGTGTTCCCTCTGATACAAACATAGGCACAAAGAACTTTTCTCAAGGAGTTCAGTGGTGCCATTTTTACGTTGCAGAGGAGTCTATCTCAAAGTAAAGATGGTCCTTGTGATTTGGAGGAAGTTTAAAAATGCTAAGTACTCTATAACCATCCTGTATACTTCCTGTTTTGAAAATATTTGAGAGAAATATAGTATTTTGATTTAAACATTCGTTATATAACCTTTCTACAAAGAGAGCAATGTTATAAACAAATTCTGGTTCTCTTGCTCACCTTAAGCAGTATCAGAAAAGTCACTTACATATGGAGACTCTAGCATGGAACTGGCAGATAAAACCTATCTTTAAGGAGTTAGAAAGAGGAAAGATTGTTTAAGACTGATACTATAAATGAAGGTTCTTTGTAGGGGAAGTTCTCAATGAGTCATCCATGACCTGCTAGTCATGGAAAGAGATGCTGAGGGTTAAGATTTCCAGGTTCTATAAATATCAATGAAAGTTGGTAAAAAACCCTTGATTCTCAAAGATTATGGACACTGTTTTCCCCTTAGATTTCTCTAGGGAGCTGTCAGTTCTTAAAACTTGAAACAAAAAAAAAAAATCAAGCTCATTTTAACATTACTTTTCCAAACAGTGAATAATTTAGATGCTAGAGGAGTATTTTAAGTATTAGAACTATGTAGTCTGGAAAGAAAGGAGGAGGAGAACTAACCTACAAAATATGGTCATTACCAAAGTGTCATTTTAAGGTGAATCCCTGTTGTACAGCTCTCCTTCCCCGTTGTGGTTTAGGAATGGCACTCCCTAATTTAGTGACCCTCTTGCCACCCCCACGACTCTTGCAAACCAGACATCACTTGCTCACTTCTGGCAGAGGGCAGAGATTATGGGTTGAGATAAGAACAATTTACTGGAAACAGCAATGAGAAAAGAACATGTACAGCAACAAGAACCATATTGACAACAAAAATGTGCAAATGAGAGAGTGTGGAGCCCAACTCAACTACAGCCACACCACCCAAACCACTCCCTCTGGCTGAGATCACTGTTACCCCACTGCTCTGTTTGTGACGGTTCCTTCACCCAAAAAGAACAGCCCCCCACCCCTCCCCTCTTCTGGCCAGCAAGAGAGTCCCTTTCCCCTGCCCCTGGCCATGATGTAAGATGGTATAACACAATGTTTTGTACACTGCGCTCAGCTCTGTGCCCTCCTGGCTACTGCAAAAAAGTAACACTGTCCTTGGCTGAAATTAGGACATTCCCTTATGTTGCTGTCACTCTACTCCAAAATGAATCTTATGAATGTAGAATCCATAATCACAGAAATTTTGGGAAAAAAATCAAACAATGAGTAAGCAGTACTTGGGCAGGAAAACTAAAGACATCATTCATTTAAGATGTCCAGAACTGCAATTTTTTTTTCATATGCATAGCATTTTCTTCTGCTTTCAATGGCATTTTAACACTTGTCAAAACTAATTAGCAGTTATGCATTAAATGCTATAGATGGAAGTTTTATTTTTCAGTATGTTCTGCAGAACATTTTTAGGAGTGCAATTTCTGTACAATTAACTAACTTGGTTAGACCTAACTACCATTTCTTTTTAAACTTCATATTCTCAATCAGGTAGCCTTTGTAATATTCAGAACACTTTGATTTGTGCTTAATTCAGCAATATGCATATTTACATAGGAAATACTGTTAACAATAGCTGTTTGTTTTCTGTTTATAGTGTGTCCACATTCTGTTTACTTTGGCCTTTACTTCCAATATAGAGACAGACAACACTGGAACAATTTCTTGCTCTAGTAAATTGAGAAATGCAAGCTCTGAGATGTCACCACATGTTTAGTGCACAATTGTAGCTTTGCTGTAGGCCTGAGTTATACAAAAGCAGCATAAATTACAGCAGAAAGATAATCAGGAGATATTGCGCTGGTGCATATTGTGTTGTATATGCCATAACTAAATATGCATTGGCAAAACAGCATTATATCTTGACTGAAGGAGAAAAAGTGTTATAAAACCAATAAAGCATGTTGAAAAATAAGCCAGTCTTCTCATCTGGAGAGGAAGATTTTCAAAGGCATTATGTTTTAAGAGTAAATGGGGGCTCAATTCTAATCAAAACAATGGAGCAGTAAACAACCAAAGCCAAATCTGAAAAAGGACTTAGGCCACATTTTCAATGTAGCTATAAAAACTTGACTGCTAAGCTGACCACTGAAGTAGGCAGCTTAAATTTAATTTGTGTTTGTTTACAATATGTATCAGTAGTTTATTCACTTTTAAAACCCACCAATTGCTTTCTGTTTCTCTTAGTGTCAGACACATCAAGGTGGGCTTTACATTAGCCTCCTGAGCTGCCAGCAGAACAGCAATCTAGACTTCTGAATGTATTAAAAAACCTCACTGGTATTCTGAGATTTTGAGAAGGTAGAAGCCACTATCTCACATGGCAGCTAGTGATCCAAGATGCAGTTTGTCAACCGTTCAAGGCAGAAACTGTGGATTTATGTTCTTTGGAGCAGAAAAGGAAATGGAGAAGTCTGCTGGTCTGAGGATTTGGTGCTCTGGATCAGAGTTCTGAGTTGAGTGGGATATAAGGCCTAGAGAAGTGTAGCCTAATGCAAACTTTCATGTCACAAATCAATGATATTTTAGGTAGTTAAGCAGCTAAAATTTTCATTTGTTTAATGGAAAAGAAATAAAAAAGCTGAGACTGAAGTTTTGGAAGGAGCTTGGGTATTAGATAAGAGGGTGAGGGCATAAATCAACAAATAATCTTTGACTTTAAGTGTTTGTGTAGAGTCAGTACAACTATATTAACACAGTTATAGAGTAAAGCTTTGACAGTGAATAGTTGGATGACTATAAGTCACCTGTTACAGATCCAATGCTATATAAGATATTCCATACTCTTAACTTCAAAGGCTTGTTTCTACTCAGGAATATATGTGGAAATGGTACAGTTTTTCAGAAGTAAAAAGGACACATTTGAGGATTTCCTTTTGAAATACTTTTTCTGCAGCAAGAGACTTGATATCTATCATTCATCTGTCTCCTGTCTCCTACCAAATTGAATTGGTAGCAAGCAAAATAAGAAAATCTTTGCATTCTATTGAAATAATTCCTTAATTTTGCACTAAAGAGTGTTAAATCTGCATCATGCTCACTTCTGCTATTCAAACACACAATATGTTTTATAAAGACTAATAGCTTCATAGAAAGATGAATCTCTTAAAGGAATCAGCATATAGGCAGGCTTATCTAATACACAAAATGCATGTAAAAATTCTGCATAAGTTCCACTTCAGAAACTTACCTCTTTTATTGAATCTAGCTATGGCTCCTAATGCCTTTATCAATTTACTACTCAGAAGTTCAGAGAATTTTCCACTTCTAAGAGCCAGGCCATAAAACAAGGACCTGCCACTCCCTGTGAAAAACAGAAACAACAGAGGCAAAAATAATCCTGCTTCTTGTGATGATTCAAAATGCAATGAAAATGAGCTACCTTTTTTCCAGATTGAAGAATCATCTACATTCAATGAACAGCAATGGAAAACAACACAGATAAGACCAGTTAGGCTTATCAAACACTTACTCAGTATTGTTCATCCAGAAGTAATTTTTGTCCGGCAGTTCTGTAACCAGAACACTGAGGATTAAGAAACACTTTTTAATTATAAACTAAAGCTTTCCTTCCTGCTTTATTTTGCCATGCTGGATTACTTCATTTTGATGATATTTTCAAAAATACATATGTTAGTTAAATATCAGTTTAGACACAGCACAGCAGTATTTTGGTATTAGATTCAAGTTAAAAACCAGGGGCAAAAGGAAGATAAAACAATTTCTCCCACCCTCAATTAAAAAAAAAAAAAGATTCAGTTTATTCATGGGAACAGCCAAATTTCCATAGTCTTGACAGACACTTTAACAAAAACTGTGTATTTGAACTTTTTAAGAACTGATTTTAAGAGTTATGCATTTAGCTCCTGATTTCTTCTTCTTCATCACGAAATTCAGAAATATCTTTAAAATTAAAGCAGAAATCTGGCCCAAGAAACTTTGTGTGGCTTTATTGTATCAATGTAGCTTTATTTTATCAATTGTTTCAAAAGGTGACAGAAGAGGCAGAGTCCCTGTTTCAGGCTTCAAAAAAACTATTACTCTGTGAAAGGACAACCACTAAAGCTAGAAATGTTTCTGTTGGGGATCTCACTACCACATTATCGGTGTGATCCCTCCCCCACTTCCCTTTCATATCTAATTTATGCTACCAGTGTGAGCCACCAAGCTTCTAGAACAAACCAGAAAACTAAGGCAAAATAATGGACAGACCATTAGACTAAAAACGCGTAATTTTTTCTACTAATTTAATGATACAAAGATGGAAATAAATAGCATTATATACATCCAATTTAGAAATTAATAGATCTAAGAAATTAAAAAATATCAAACCAATATCTGTACATAATTAGGAAGTCAGCAAATTATTTTGTTTGTTGAACCAGTACATCAACATGATACACTACACAATCACATTTTAATAGGATGATTGTTTATTTTCAACCAGCCCAATGAATGATTGTTTTCTTGTCTAAGTGAAAAGGTTGCTTAGAAAGTGTAACAGCCTGTTGACTCCTGGGATTGCTGAACTGAGTATCACCAGGACTAAATACCTCCTTGCCCAAAATGAGGTGAGGAGCATGACAGAGAGTGCTGGGGGCCAGCTCAAACCTGAAGACCTTGTTCAGAAGTAGACTCAGTTTTGTCTTTATCTTTGTCTTTTACTCACTGTCTTTGCTTGCAATAAAATGCCTTATTTCTTTTTTTTTTTTTTTTTTTTTTTTTTTTTGTTTTTAAGGAGTGGTAAAAAGGAGATTTAGATATGGTTGCTGAAATGACTCTGAGCATCAATATTACTATAATAGGATTTTTTTTTTTTTTTTTTGCTACTGTGACGCTGTCTTTTCCTTTATATAATCTGAACAAGTTTGGGTTGGGCAGTTGCAACTCTATGAAGTACAGCTAACTTATGTAATAGAAAAAAATTATGTGCCTATGTATTAAATAGTTTATTTTATAATACTTCAAATTAAAGTGGAGAAAAATCTCCAGTGAGCTGGTAACTGCAGTATGAGACTGAGTATCTTGCTTTTATACTTCATTGCTTTGTACTGTACTGCCAGAAAGCTATTTTTAGATCTGCTCTGCAGTTGCACAGTTGTAGCTTATATCTTGTCTTAGGAAGCAAGGTTGTCCTACTGAGACTTTGCCCTTCTCTCAAGGGTAAACTAAAATCCATTAAACTTAAATAAATGCTGTAAACCCTGCACATTAATGGCTGTGATGGAAATATTATGTAATTATTTATAGCGAGATATCCATTTGGGAAAATGAAATAGATGGGCATATTTGAAAGCTATTGACTCTCTATTCTCCTCCTAAAGTCACTGTGTTTGTGCCTAAAGCTTGAAAGTTTGTTTTGCTGGCACCATGGCAAAGTAAGCAAATATGTCTACATAGAGCAGATCCCTGCTGCCTATAAGCCCACAACAAATAGTCTTTGAAAATGAGCACAGACATTCAACCAGAACCTATATTGCCCCAAAGAAATCCAGCGAAATATTTCTGATTACAGGGAATGTTTTTCAGGAACAAATGCTTATATTAGCAGGAGATAAATAAATAGTAGATTTGGGGAAAAATTGTAATTTAATCTAACTAGATATAATTAAATGGGAATAAACATATACTGATAGAGATAAGCAAGAATCTACACATGCCCCTGATCACGCACACGTGCACAAACACACACACACAAGTTTTAAAATTAACTGTAGACAAAATGATGTTTTATCCTGACTTTGCTCTTACAAATTTCAAAGCTGAAGATAAATATTATTTAAATATCAGCCTTTGTACTGACTTTAAAACAAGGAACTGAAGATGGAAGAAACTGGAAGGGAGGGTGCAGAAAAGCTGAATAAGTGATTCCTTTGAGACATTATGTAACATACAGCCGTCCTGTAAGATACAAGAGCCTCTGAACCATTTTATACAATCCTAGTTCTTCTAGTATTAAGCAATCATTTCCTCCGGTCTTCTCAAAGTTTTCTTTCCTGAGTCTATGTTATGTATCCAAATGTTCTTGAGTTAAAGTGCTAGTATTACATCCAAAAGCAAGACCCAGTGATTTACAAAGAAGTATCTAGCTACAGTATTCTCTGCTAGTCTTTGCAGGGATCCTGTATAGTCCTCACATTAAATCCACTTTGATAGAATTTGTACACACACTAGATGCAGGAAATTACATTGTCAGTCTTTCAAATAGGCCATTTTGCCTCCCAATGAACTTAATCCGTCTATGATTTTGTTGTTTATAGCTTATGAAGAAAAGCAGTGAGAGGTGCAGTAACAGACAGCTAGTTATCTTGCAAGATTTGATGAGGTCTGCAGCCAGCTGCCTGATAAAATGTTAAGAAAAACAGCCACAGCAAAATTCTTAGCAGTACGACTTGAAGTTGTATTAGGATTGTAGCTGTAATTTTTCTGGTTCAAGATTTTGAACAAGACTATGACTTCTCTGAAACAAAATAAGACAGACAGCAGCCACATCTAGGTTTCTGGGTTAGGCAGCTGAATGTGAGCCTTTTGCTTCATGCCTTATTATAAAAGAAGGCAGACATCATGAGTGAAAAAGATAGTAGTAGTAAAAAAGTACATAAATGTATGTGACAACACCTTGCCTTGCTTTTTATAATCACTTATTCCTGATCTCCAGTCTCTTTTAACCAAATGTGAGCACTATCTGCATTTTATTTGCATATATTTGGGGAAAACAAAGAATATGAGGGAATGTTACATAATGAGCACATAGGATGGTACTGCTCAGTGTGAAAAAGGCAACAAACCAGAACAGGATATGGCACTTGATGAATATCTTGGCAGCTAGGGCTTACTATGACTGGGGTTTTTTTTGAGCTCAGCACCACAAGTGATTCTATTGCCCTTTCAGTAGTAGGAAGAAAAACCTAGAATGTAATTTTTATTTAGATAAGTATAGGAAAAAATCAAGTATGCCCTTGAGAACACACCTATCCAAAATTAAACACAGATATTCTTGAACTAGAAGGGCACATTCAGGATATAAAACGATTTTTCTGAGTTTACATGGAACTTCTAAACTCAGAGAGGCCTGTGAGAAAATGAAAAAAAAAGATGATTTGAAGAATTTGAAAGTTGTGACTTTACTAACATATATCCGTTCTGGCAGAGAGAAGCATGTATTATATATATAAATGCCCAGGATACCTTTTGCTTGAAGTTCAAAGCCCACACTGTCACATTTCTGTGACTGTTTGCTGTGTCTGAAAAGCAAGGTTCATGTGCAAATAAACCTTGAGACAGGTACTTGAAACAAGACAGGTAAGCAGGGACTAAGAGGAGTTTCAGAGATGCAAAACTAAAATATGACAAAGGATTTTAAAACTTTGTGTCCGCTTCTGTCCTACTTTCCAATACTTACCAAATTCAAACAAGCTAGTGTGCATAAACCAAAGAAAAACATATTTCCCTCCAAAAAAGGGCTCACCCACCCTAAACCCAGGAGCAGCAAAACCAGTAACATTTTTTCTCCTTTGGCTGTTTACTTTCTTTCAATTTAAACATTCACTACTGACAAGGTTGTGGTTACCACGATCGGAAACATCATCACACCATCATCTTATCATCTTCTTCCCTAGTCTTTCTTCCTACACTAAATTCTGTTCAATGCTTCCTTTGATCTAAGAATGTATTGGTTTCAGTGAGAGTCCTCCCATTCCCCATGCATATCATATGTCATTGCATAACACAAGCACTCCCCCAAGTACTCTATAACTTCCCAAATGCTGTCTACTGGCACCTTATCTATTGTTCACACAACTGCATTCCTGGTATTGGACACCACCTGCACTTGGTATTTCTAATTGTATAAAGGGGTGGAGTACAGTACCCTTAAATTCTCCATCTTAATTTAAGAGTTTTTCTTGTTGTGTTACACAGTTATCTATTCCCTTTCAACCTTGGAACTGTAAATGAAGAATTGTTTCAATCGGTCAGACTAACACCTTCCATGCTAGGGCAAATTTTACCCAGACCCTGCCCGACCTACACTCTGGGCACCTGAAGCTCAACCCCATTCCCCCATACTTTGTTTTAAGACAGTTTAACAGGCAGATCTTTCAAAGTTAGTTACTTCCCCTTTAGTTTTAACCAATCCATTTCCACTAATAAGGAGAGACAAATACAAGTATATAAAAGTGAAAAAATAACAGTTTACTAAAAATTGAAACAGCAACAGGCAAAAAATAACAATAAATAATCACTAATTACAAAATTTCTGAAATCTCAGGGACTGTCTGGAGCAAAGAAAAGCTCAAAATGGCAGAGGAATCCCTCCCCCAAGACGGCAAGCCCATCATGTATGGGGAGACACAGAGTGTTGCGGTGTGATGTCATGGTTTGCCTCAGATATCTTGGGTTTCTTCCTGAAGATTTCTTCCCCAGGTCTGCCAGCCACCTCTCCCTCCCCCTACCTTGCCCCCTGTTGAGCACTGTCTGTCAATCCTGGCATTCCAGAAGGGTGTCGTATGATTGGCAGAATTCAAAAAATGCCCTCCACCCCTGGAGGACATTGGGCCGTCCAGGTGTCCTTTGTCCCTTAAGACTTCCCCCCCTACCTGGTTGGTAGCCCTCTGTGCCCCTTCCCTTCCCCTCTCCCCAGGGTTGAAAGGAACAGCAACCACACGGTCGGGAAGTTCTATTGCAGCACTTGCCAGATTCAGAGGCCTGTGGGCCAGGAATAAAGCTCTGGGTTGAAACCCTCCATCAGAACTGCTTCCTTTCCTTCACCATCACCTTAAAGCTTCTCCATCAGAGGTAAACCTGAGGTCCTGTATGTCTGGACTTGCCCTCCAAGAGCCCAGCTGCAGCATCCAACTAGCCAAAGGTGTCTCTGAGATGAAAACACCACAGTTGCTGCCTTTTGGTCAAGCAGCAAGGGCCAGACAAGCCCAGGCACATCCTGTCCAGCTATATTGGTAATTATTCCAATAACAGAGGAAAGATGGCAGCAACTCATCCCCTAGTCTTTATTGCTCTGGTGGCAGCAGCTCCATCAGCAAAGGCAGGTGGCATGCTCTGGTGGCTGGATCTACTGGAAGCTGCTTCACTGCAGCTTCCAAGCCACTGGTGTCAGTGCTGAGTCTTGGGTTTGCCCCAATGGAGGGGAGGAAGAGAAATTAACTCTCGAGCATTGACACACCATGGTCCAAACCCTAACCCGCTCTGGCTTCCTACTGCCAACAGGTGTTGTAAAATTCACTCTGAAACAGTTTCTGGGTGAGAAATATAGGGCTGCTACTACTGCTGCCTTGAAACCTGTCTGAAACAACCCCCTGAGATGGAAAACCAGAGTGGAATCTCTGCCCACAGTACCTCTGTGCACTCTCCCTGCAAGAACCAAATGCAAAGAACCAGAGCCAAGAGAGCTCTGCTTGGGTGACTGGACTTTTTAAAAAGCCTAAGCACCTCACTTCCCCTTGCCTTGAGGCTGGGACTTAAAGAAGCAATAACAATTTTGAGCACAGATAGATGTGGAATACTGTAACATTTAGGGTTACACAGGACACTCCATGATCTGACTTAGTGACTATGTCTGCATTCTGTGTAGGCTTATCTCTGTCATTTTGGACCTATGTTACAGGAAAATTGTCTCTAGCTCTGGCTTTTGTTGTTCCTCATTGGACTTAGATTGACAGTAGATGTGACTTGTTACTTCATCCTGGGTGAATCATCCCTGGATTGCCAACAGATCCTGTAACTACCTCCGGTTTGGCTCAGCTCAGAGCTGGCAGAAACACTCTCAGTGAGCCCCCAGCCGGCACTGGGGTGACTTGCTCAGCCCCCTCATGGAGCAGCCCTATTTGTACTGCTCTCAGATGGGATGGCTTCTGCTCTCCCCAGACAACCTGTGGTACCACTGTTGACATGGAGCAGACGATCATCTCCTTTTCTGTGTGACCTAATGGTATTTTACTCTTGTGGCTATGCTCATGCAGCTGACCATGTCCTCTGTGCCATCACTGTATTGGAAAGTAAAAAACCACAGATATACCAGATTGCAACAAAACAGTACACTGAAATGGCATGATCATCTGAAGAGAGGAAAGAGGGCATGTAGGACAAATAAGTGCTATCACATTCTTCTTTATCAGTTTTGATACTTTGTATCCAAAACTTTGTCTCTTCTACTACGAAGATCTAATAGAACTTTTGTTGACACTGCTTCTTCTATGATGATATTGGATTAATGAATAAAATAGTTTGCATAACCTGCAGAAAATTTAACCATTTTCAAAAAATCCTTTCTCACAAACTAGGGAAAAAATAAAGTCAGAATATACAAAATGTTCATGATGTAGAAGTCCTTTCTTAAATATCCAAAGCAATTTTTTTTTATTCTCAGTAAATCATAACATTCTACTTCAATGAGAATTGTTTAGCATTTTAGCTATCTTAAAGATGAAACTTTAAAAAAATCACTTTCTACTACAAAGCTGAAATTTTTAATTTTCAGCAATTGCAAACAGGAGTTTTACAAAACTGGATTTTTTTTCTGTTAAGTTATTAATATGTTTTCACATATGCTGCTAGTAGGTGAAGTCTATTTTTTAGCACCAGACTGTCTCAAGACCCTGTAAAAATAGCTTAAGGCAACCACCTCAGCAGTAACAGCTCCAGAGTGGAATCAAACATTTAAAAATTTGTTTGAATGGCAAATATTAGAGATGCTGGAAACACAAGAGCTGTACTATAGTCCCCAAATGACCACAACTAACAGTCACAGGCAAAGAATAAAGCAGTTTGTCAAGTACTTGCACATGAAGCCTCATCTTTATAGAGAAATACAAACCCAATGCCATTATTCTTGTGTGAAGAGGAATCCCTTTGAATGCTATTATTTGATATCTGTATGGCAATATATTCAGATATTTCATAAATACGCCAATTTCTCTCCTGAGCAGAATATACACTAAAAACCCATCAATGAACAAATCAGATCAGGGGAAAAAAGGGACAAACAAATAAAGAATTCCAAGATCCTGAGCATTCTTTTCAGTCAGAGGCTAGATGTCCCTTTAAAAAGATAAATGTATAGATAAATATAGATCAATAAATATATTGATTTTAACTTTCTGGATTTTTTTTTGGTTGGTTGGTTTTTGTTTGATTAGGCTTTGTTCCTCCTCTTTAACATTCCGTGCAGCCAATCTCAGATTAAATATCTTTTGCAAAGCTTCTAGTGAAAGTTTTTCAGGGTTTGGGCTGACATTGCAGTTTCTTTGGGATCTTGTCTCAGTTGCCATGAGGGAAAAGAAAAAAATCTGTTGCAGACCATATTTTTAATTATTATCTTAGTTATTTTTAAAATGCTATTTATTATTTAAAGTGCTTTTTTTGGAATCCTGCTGTATTTGAGTTGCATTCAAGGCCTGTCAGTTAGGAATAAAAATTGACAATTGAAAGACAGCCACTGTTAGCTTTTAGAAAGGTTACCCATCCTTTACCTCCTTCTGTGAGAAAATACAACACCCAGGAGCTGGGAGGCTAAACCAACTGTACTCTTTACTTATTACGACTGATGCCGTGGCAGCTCTCTTCCACATGAGACAGTGCTGCATCATTAACATAGAAGTGTGCTGAGAAAAACAGAACCAAAATGCCACAACTGACACCACAAGAATTCCAGTGGGGTGAGTATTCACAAATCTTAGTTTTTGGGAACTAAATGCAAATATGAAATATTAATTTATACATTTATTCTCCAGAAAAATACACTCATGTAATTTAAGAAGCAGCATTGTTTACAGAAGAAGGAATAGGAATCAGAACTTTTCTAATGGATTAATAATCATGAGGAAGTGGTTTGGTGCAGTGATGTTGTTTTGGCAAAATGTATGCTATCAACTTTCTCTGGCATATGATGCCAATATATTTGATCCAAATTTTGAAAAACAGATCCCTCAGTGTAGAACATCCTTTTACTTTTCAAAGCCTTTGTTTATACCTGAAAGAAATTTCACATAATTTCTATAGTGAATAACAATAAAAATATTCCTTCTCTAGACCAAATAGAATTGTATACATAGATTTTAAAAAAGCACTCTACATTTTGTAGAATTATATGCCAGCTGTTGTATTGTGGAAAATCCCTGTGGTACCTAAGGGTTGGAAAGTACTCTTTGCTATTGCTAGTTGAAATAACAACTTGAGCTTTTGACAACAGTTGCAACCAGTTGTTCTTTGTTTTGGCCTTTTTGTTTGGTTGGTTGGTTTTTAAATGAAGTTTTAGCCTTTAAACAAAAGGTTTCTTTTGTGGGTGGTTCTAAATAGAAAATAAGTAGGAAATTATCTCTGTCTTCATGTAATTTGAGGAGAATAATTTTGTGTTACTTTGTTGCTGGATGCTAGTTGGAGTGATAGCAAAGAATCTGTTGCATCCTTTTTCTTTCTTTGCCACAAGCATTACCATAAAAAATGTATCACATCAGTTAAAGAGTTTGTTCTTATTACAGATTTTACCATTAAAATATACTCTATAGTAAGACAACCTGAGTTTTTACAGATAAATTTTCATTGTTTCCTCCATATATCTCAGGGTACATATGCTATATAGGCTGATTGTGAAACACATTGCAAACAAAATCCCATTTGTTTTTAAAACTGTATATTTATTTCATATACTATTGAGGACTTTCATGATATAGTTTTCATATAAAAGTAGAGAGATGAGACTAAATTTTTATAAAGTTCTGCTTTGGAACTGAGGGACTCAAGAGTTTCTAGTCCTCCAGATGACAAGGTTGCTTCTTATGTGTGGGCTAGACTATTTATAAAGTGACAGAGTTTTACAAAAACAGGTATTTTGAGCCTGGCAATAAATCACCAGAAGGGGGCAAGTGAGAAAAGAATTAGTGGAATTCCAGAAACACACAGAGAAATGTATATGTGTCATGTTCAGAGCAGTAATTACAGGTATTGTGGTTTTTCATGATTTTTCTAAGACTAAAGGAGAAGAAGGTATCTCTTTATATAAAGAACATCACATCTTGTGTTAATTCAAAAAAATCAAAATTGCATGTAGCAGTAATTTTTCTCTTTTTTAGCTGACCATGGAAACACATAGTGACTTCAATCACAAAAATTGTGCTGTGTACTTGACATCCCCAGTTTGCTGGTGAACAAAGATTTACATATATTTCATCTTGATGATGGCTAAGAGTTTATGTAGGACAAAATTACCAACAGCTCTTTACTTTCCTTTTGGGCCCTGTTCAATGTCTTTAGCTTTCAATTTATTTCCTATTTCAGACTGTAGTGTGCAATTTCCTGTCTTTAAGGCTTTTGATGGAACAGATGCATATGGTAGGAATACCTTGGGTCTACTATTCACACCTAAATCTGTTACAAATGAGGAATGGAATTTGTGTTTTAAAGACTTTATAAATGGCATGTCAGAATGACAATTTTAGAATTTTATCTTTCTTACCTAGTAAGGCACATTAACACTGAACTTCACTAGAGTTATAAATAACTATTGTGTTTTGTTTTTTCCCTCTAAATGTTTTCAAAATTTTTTCAAACTAACATGCTTTGATCAGGATACATTTTCTGTGAATGACTCTGTATCATACTTTCAATGACATAAATATGTACAAAGTAAAACCATAAAAGATATGTTATCTTGTCATTTTCCTTGAATGATATTCAGCAGATTGCTCAGTTCCAAAGCCCTCATCTGTGCTGGAAAGACTGAGTTGTGTATGTTAATAAATATTGATACTGAAGAGTAAAAATCTTACATGAAATCAAATGTCTTTAGCTATTCTGGACATAAGGAGGCAGAATCAATGACAATTTGGCTGTGTTTACTTACCTCAGAGTCCAAATTCAAGTAAATATAAGAAAGCAGTCAGTCAAACATGCCACAGAAACCTTCACTGGCAGTTTCCCAGTACACCTTTTTTCTCTTTATTCAGGTAGCTCCACCTGTGTCAACTAAAAAAAAAAAACCAGTTTGAGCATTAGGGTCAAACCACATTTTTAGACTTTTCTCAATTATTGTCCTTGCCTATGGCAGGAATGTTGGAACTAGATGATCTTTAAGGTCCCTTTCCAATTCAAAGCATTCTATGATTCTAGGATTCTATATATGTATAGCTTGTACATTCATCCACGCTTCTGAATTATTTCAATTATTTTGTGATTGAAATGGAAAATAAAAGCAGTAGTAAGCTGATAGCATCTGGTGACATGTTTACATTAGCTCTGAACATTGTGCTTTTTCTGCAGCATCTAAATCCCACTACTCATTTTTCTGCAGCATCTAAATCCCACTACTCATTTTTGTGATACTTAATTGCAGTCAACATCCTGTTAAATTAACTGTATGTATTATTTGAACAATGCCATTATGTGTTAAGATGCTTTTTATAATTTACTCCTTTGCCAGCCTGACTACTGCTGCAATTTTATTCTCATTACCACAGTATGATTTTTAATGCTCAGAATTACAAAAAAAATTTTTATACTTATTTTTAAGAGAAGCAATTTCTCCTTTAAATGTTGATTTATACTCTGGGATAATAAATTGAAGGGAAAAAAATTCAAGCACCATTCAAATTCTCAGATTCAGAAATTTTTTTGAACAAGCATCAGTATATATTGTGAGAAAAAAAAAAAAAAAAACAAAACATGAAGTTATTTGTACATAAACCAATATTTCTGTGTTCACCATTCCAAAAGAAGCAGATGATTTCTCACTACCATCTTTAGACATTTAAATAAAGGTCCAAATCTAGAAATGTAGGATCACAGTGTGTTCAGAAGAGAGAGGCAGATGTCTACAGAATTTGTTTGAGGCTACCATTGTTGCAGCACTAGCTGTTGACTCCTTTCAGCACTCTAAATAACTTCTTGGGAGATAGAAACCTCACTCTCTGGAGTGCTGGAAGGTATTTGGTGGCTAAAGTAGGTGCTTGTTTGAGGTATTATACATGCACCTTTTTCTTCCACCTAGTGTTAAAGTACAGGCTTCTGCTCCCACATAATAGACAAAATGTTGCAGTTAAAAGTATTTGAGTTAAGAAAAGGGGATTGTTGATTTCAGCTCAAGGGGTTACCATTTCTAGCGTCAATAGTCTCTCCTCCAGACCTAAATGATTAATTTATTCAGATAGTCATTAACAAACCTGCAGCCCAGGAGGAGTCCACACTGGGGTATGTTTGTCCTGATGGACTGTAGTCCCCCACAGTGGACTAAGCAAGTGAAAAGTGTGAGTAGGCATGAGTGGCAGAGAGCAACTGAGCTAAGTGATGAAGCTGATTTCCTTAAGGTGATGGATTTTATCCAGTGGGATCTTGACAAGATTAAGGAATGAGCCCACCTGAACACCACAAAATTTAACAAGTGAAATGCACTGCATGTGGGTCTAGGAAAAACTCAGTATCAATACTAACTGGGGGATGGATGGATTGAGAGCAGCCCTACAGCAGGCAACTTGAAAATACTGGTGCATGTAAAACTGGACACATGCTGGCAATCTGCACTTGCAACCCAGCAAGTCAATCATTGCCTGGGTTGCACAGAAAGAAGCTTGCCCAGCAGGTACAGGGAAGTGAGTTTTTTCAGATAAATCTCCCTCTCTATTCTGCTCTGAAGAGAGCCCCCCCCCCCTTGGAGTACTGCATCCAGCCCTGGGATCCCCAGCAGAGGAAAGACACAGATCTATTAGAAGCAGGTCTAGAGATGGGCCAAAAAAATTATTGGAGAGTTGGAACACCTCTTTTGTGAAGAAAATCTGAGAGAGTTGGGATTGCTCAGCCTAGAGATGAGAGTTTTTGAGAGACCTTATTGCAACCTTTCTCATAAGGGGCCCTAAAGAGGTGTTGCAAGAAAGTTAGGAAAAGGTTTTTCACAGGGACAAGAAGATGAAAAATTATTTTACAATGCAAGAGAGTAAATTAAGATTGGATATAAATTGTTTTTATGATGATGGTGGTGAGACACTGGCACATGCTGCCCAGAGAATTTGTGGATGCCCCATACCTAGAAGTGTTGAAGATCAGGTTAAATGGGACTTTGAGGACCCTGTTCTAATGAAAGATGCCCTATGGCAGGGGAATTTTACTAGATGATTTTTGAAGATCCCTTCCAGCCTAAAACTTTTAATGATTCTATGAGTCTTTTAATTCAACTCTATTTTTATAGGTAATAAATTAATTTTCCCCAAGTTGAGTCTGGTTTGCTCATGATGGTATTTGATACTTTATTTCCTTGTCATTATCTTGACCTGCAAGCTTTTGTTTATCACATTTCTACCCATCCTCTTGTAGAGGGGGAGTGAGAGAGCAACTCTGTAGATATCTGGCAGCCAGCTAAGATCAACCCACTGCACAATATCTCTTGAAAACAGCCCAAATTAACCTTAACTGATATGTCTGGAATTATAAACTTCAAATAAAATTCTGTCTGAAAAATATTAGTAAGAGTTTTGCTCTTTTATTAATAAACTTCTACTGCTTGTCATGTCTCTATTTAAACTAATCTGTTGTGCCTTATAATTTTTGATAGAAAAGGTTCTTTCCTGCCTGTAGGCGTCTTTACTACCTGTGATCAGGTAGTGATCAACTAGTATTGTCTGGCATAAAGCAAATCCTTAAGGAAATCCTTAAGTCGTTGATGACAACCTCTCCATGATTGTTGCATGATGAAGCCAGGAAAAACTATTTAATCATGTAACTGTATGTAATGTCACAGAATGAACCTATACCAAGAAACGCAATTAAGATTGGCGAGCATTTTAATTTAAGTAGTCACTTTCTAACAGTAGTCTTTCTTTTAACAAAAAAAAAAAAGCAAAAAAGCCCCAAAACAAACAAACAAAAAAAACCACCTAGAAACCCCCATCCCAAAACAGCAATATCAATGCTTTTATAAACATACAGAAAAGAAGCCAGTCAAATTCTAAAGAAATTTCAGTCAGGGAATAATGGAACAATACTATTTCATGAAATTATCTAGTATCCTCTAAAATTCATATGAACCTTTAATTTCAGGGTTCTCTTTATGTTTTTCCTAATATGGCTTGGCAGATTGTAAGTCTCATGGGGGTCCGGTTTGGCTAGCTCTGGACCTCGGCTTCACCAACAAGCACAAAAACAAAAGACGGAAGGCACTCTTCTTCTTGGGAGGAATGTCCCACACTTTATTGTGGAACACCTCCAGGGGAAGGAGAGAGTCCAGGAGGGAGGTAACGGCATCCAGGAGAAGAAAAAGAATGGCTCATGGCAGGAGATTTTAAACCTGGGGAAGGGGGATGGAGGAGAGGGACCACAGCCAATGGGATACAACTGAGAGAAGAGGTGAGGGGAGGAACCAACCCGGGCTAAAACCACCACCACAGGGCTCGAAGGAGAGGGGGGAATGGAACAAACCATGTGATACAAACAAGCCACTTCAGCGCAAAATAGTAACTACTCAGTGCAAAATTCCAATCACCCAGTGCAAAGTAATAACTAAAGAAACTACTTAGTGCAATACAACAATGGTTGTTTCTTCTCCTGAGGATAATGTTGCTGTGGAAGCTGTTTTGTGTGTATTTGTATACACTCAGCTTTTTTCTTTGGGCACTTTTATAATTCTACAGATATTTCAGATGCAGAGTTTTATTCTTAAAATTTTATACACATGAAAATAAGCAAAAATGCTTATAGTGACTGTTCAAGTTAAAACAGACTCCAGGCATGTCTTCAATGTGTATTAATCTACTCATGATTACTGCACATTGCTGTAGCTACTGTTTATACCTGCTATACTTATTCTTGCACCTTTTCTCTGTAAAAGAAGGACAAAACCAAAACATCTTAAAACCTATATATTGGAGAGATCACCTAATTTGAGTCTAGTGTACCTCCTGCCATTTATTTTAGATTCTTTATGAGTAGAAACAGAATGAGTGTAATTGAATGCATGAAGACAGAATAATTCACTGAGCAAAGCATATGACAGCAGGTGCCTGGAAAAATTGGTATGACAGTATGCTGAGGAAGACATGAAAACTGCATTCATTCATTTAAATTAGGAGTCAGAGAAAATTAATATTATTTCTCTTATCCAATCTTTTTTTCCCATAGCTGATTTGCAGGGTATGTTTCTAGGGAATTGAAGGCTCAGAAAAAATGTACTGGCAAGGAGAGGACCAAAAGGGATGTTTTCACTATAGTAGTAGAACTGTCATGTATATTGAATTCCAGGGACAAGAATTCAGGAACAGGCAAATATTGACTTAGATCTTCTCTTTTTCATTTGAGAACTGATTCAAACCTGCCTAAACTAATGGGAATAAACAATCAGTGTTCTGTGGTTCAGTTCTTTAAAAAATCCTTTCATGTAAGAATCTCAATATCATTTACTCACAGCTTTTATTACATACACTTGAGATAAGCACTAATTCAAAAATTAGGTTGATCACAATGCCAATATGTAGTTTTGGATGCCCATATTTTCAACTGGTTCTTTCATACAAAATCTTGAAGCATGATTTTCAGAAGCATAATTTTAGATCATGTCATTTGAAGAAATTTCTAGCTCTTCTGTTGAGTATCTTCACTTTCAACGCCATGATTTTCTTGAATTCTAAGCATACAAAATGAAGTATTGGCCTAGAGAAACTATTTTTAGGCTTGCATGACTAATTTACATGTTCAGTAAAGACCACAAGTACAGAAAACATCTCTCAAACATTAAACGAGCATAAGAATAGGTATACAAGAAGGTATGTGAATAACCTCAGTATACCTACTGGTTGCAAAACCATCAGTATTAACCTAGTTAAACATGCAATTCATCTCTTCAACCACAGTTTTGAAGTTATTTCATAAATCATTATACCCAGTGCTATTTGAAAAGATAAACCCTATCTTTAATCACATATAATAGTGAAACCCTTGTAGCTTGAGAGCAGAGGTGAAGCATGCCATCTCCTCTTAGAAGCCACAGCTCTGTCTCTTTCTTATCCTGGACAAAGACAGAAGCTGCCCAGCACAACACAACTTTATCATGAAAGCTGTGGTCTGTGTGGTAGGTCTAAGAAGAGTTTGGTTGCATCCAATTCTGTAAGGAGAGAGTTGTTCTGCTAGGGAGGGAGGGTAGAATTTCACAGGCACTGTGAGAAAGCATCTCTAGATGAGTTCCTGCCTGGGATAGTACTACACTGATATTAAGTATTTGCTTTCAGAATATGTCTGTTTTTTCAAAATTTCATTGACTGGTTATTTTTAAGTTACAAGACATTACACTTCTTTGTAACCCACATAGCTTCTGTCTACAATTCTCAGTTTATTATGATTAAAAACACTGTGACAGGATATATTAAAATTTTAGTGAAATTGAGTCTCTAAGGGAATCAGATGTTTCATCTGAGACATGGACAAGTCATACACAAATCAAGAGAAGCTATTCCTTCTCTCCCTATGCCTGAATTTCCCATCACACTCACACACACATCACTAACACAATTTTCATCCTACAGATAATTTGAAGGCATTGCTATTCTTTTGTTAATGTAAGAAAAGTGAGTTTAAAAATACATATGGTAAAGAGTTTAGTTTTATTTGATATACCAAAAGCTAAGGTTGCATTGCTAGCAAGTTTTCATCATATCTGAATAAGCACATTTGGCTTGCAGCTCCTCAGAGAGATAATTCACTGAAGAAAAGTGAATTTCAATGGCCTCAGCAGATGTTTGAAGTTCTGCATGTATGAGAACTGAATAAATATTTGCATGAATATGGAGTGTTATTACCAAGGAGTTCTCAGTCAAATTTTGGTCTCCTTACTAATATTGGTAAAGATAACAGGACTTTTATATATTCAAAGTCAGAATAAAAAAACTTGAGGAAATCTAAGAATTACACAAAACAAATACGAAATCTTTCAAACAAAGCAACTTTCAGAACTCCTGGGAAACCTGTAAATTTCTTGAAGCAACAAGGATGGCAGTGCATGTTATCAGGCAGATCATGATTAGTCTGTGCATCATTCTACACTCAACCCCATAGTGTTGTCTTATGCTATCTGTTATGAAAAGACAGAGTTGTTCAGAAATAAAGACAGGGTTGCTGCATTGCCTTCCACCAAATTCTGTTCTTCCTCTGTCAGACCTGATGTTGTTGTTTAGCCCCAGCCAACAACTAAGTACCACACAAGCTGATCACACAATCTTCACTTCCTCATCATGTTGAAGGGGAGAAGAATAGAAAAGATAAATCTCCTGTGTTAAGTAAGAACAATTTGATAATTGATATAAACAAGCAAACAAAAACCAAAAACCAAATCAAAACCAAAAAAAACCCTGACCCCGCCCCCCCCCCCCGCCCCCCCAAATCCCCCCTCCAAAAACCAACCTCAATTTACATATTGAGCATGACATTCTACAGTATGGAATATCACTTTGGTCAGTTTGGGCCAGCTGTTCTGGCCATGGTCCTTGCAGCTCCTTCCTGGCAGAGCACAGGAAACTGTGTTCAGGATAAGCTTTTTTCAGGATAAACTGTACCAAGTGGCAACTAAAATAATCAGTGCATTATCAACATTATTCAAATACTGAATCCAAAATACAGCACTGTACAAGCTACTAAGAGCAGAACTCTGTCCCAGCTGAAAACAGAAAACCTATGGATAGTAAGGCATCCAAATAAAGAGTAAGACTATTATATTCAACTCTATCACACATATTTAATTTGTCCTGCCACTATCCACAATCTTACAATTCAATTTTAAGGCTTTGAAAAGGACAGTAGAACAACACAGCATTTTACTCTAAGGATAATACAACAGAGTAACATAGCCTTGGAGAAGTAGATAAAGAATGTAACTTAAGCAAACGAAAGTTATACAAGACAAGCAGGATGCCAGCTCATCCCTTGGCTAACCAAGTAGAAGTTATGCAAAACAATTATATTGTGGTTACTCAAAAGTGGGGGTCAAGGAACAGCTACCTGTCCCTTCAAAGCCCCTTGGACTTTGAAGACCACCAAAGAAGATCCCCAAAGAACCATACTGAGACTTCTGATAAGGGGTGGGATGATGTAAAATAAAATAATACATATGCATCAAGGGCATGGGAAGAGCTAAGGAATATGCACCTGACATCTGGCACACTCGATTAGAAAAGGATCCTCTGAATGACCAGCTCACTGCAATAACGAATGCCTGCATTTTGATATTCAAAACTGTTTTAGAAAATTTCTATCTGGTCAATTTTGTATCAACTTCAAGTCTGAAAGTTACAATTCTGGATGCAGCTTGAATTCAGAACTCTTGAAATCTTCTCAAATGCCATGAATTCCATCACCAGTGATGTCTCAGAGTAATGGACTAGAGTATTTCACCCACAGATAATGTCCTAATCCTAATATTTCATGGCTCTTGATAATAAATGCTGTCCACCAGGTAGTGTAAACTTTGATTGTGTCCATAGGGAAGCACGAAGACAGAGCTATTTCTTTAAAGAAATTGGTTATTCAGAACAAGTGGGGTTTTGCCATATCTCTCCTGGCATGCAGCATAATAAATATTTCCAGTTTTAAATAATTACCTCTTCTGCCAGGTCTTATTTTGTATAATAAACTGCAGTGACCATGGAGGCTACTCTACATAAATGACCAAACCTGGGCAAGAAAAATCTGTGATTGTTTTGAAAAGCAGGGGTTTCTGAATTTTCTTTGAGAACAGCACTTTTTTTTTTTTATTTGAATGGTTACTCATGTGCTTATAGAAGATGAGCTTAAAATCCTTCACAAAGAGGAGACCTTACCATTCCAGCCCCAGGAGAAGTAGCAAGAGCAGTGCTATAGCATTTGTCATCATTTTCTTAGTGCAGCTGCTAAAGCCAGTATCCATAGGTCCTGAAAAGGGATGTCTGATGTTTTCTCCCTAGCAGTTTTCTTTTTCCATTTCCCTAGACATTTTTGACATTGAGAACTTTTGTTTGCAGGTTGCCGTTGTCTAGGAGATGGGGTATAAGCCTTTTCAACAGAAACTGTGAAAAAGAGAGAGAAAATGAGTAAGAAATTGAAATGACAGCTTTGGTGATGGCTTTTTGTTCATCTAGTCAACTGTATTATAGCGCTGCTGAGTGAGCACTTTCCACTGTACCTCAGAGAAAATATGAAAGAGCAATGAGTATGCATTTCTTTCCTCCTTGTAGTGCTGCATATGATGTTTTTAGTGGTTTTTCAACTTGCTGAAATAAAATAGTTACCATATGTTCCTTATAAAAGAAGTTGTCATTGTCTATGAAATTTTAAAGTAGTAATATATATAAATGTCAGCATTTAACCTCCCATGATACCACAAGTAACCTAAAAGTATCAGTATGAAAAGCTCCTATCATGTCTTGCTGATTTCAATTTTTACTCTTCCTGTATTCAACTAGATCAATACAGTATAAAACCAGTTGTGTACATGCATTTTAAACTGATTTACAAGTACACCTCTTTGTGTCTCATACTTGCATTTTGAAGACTGTATAGAGTCATAGGATCAGGGAATCATTTGGGCTGGAAGGGACCTTAAAAATAATTTAGGTCCAACACCTCTGTGTTGGTCAGGGGCACCTTTCACTAGACCAAATTGTTCAGAGCCCTGCCCAACCTAGACTTCAATACTTTCAGGGACAGGGCATCCACAACTTCTCTGGGCAACATCTGGGCATCATCACCCTCATAGTAAAGAATTCAAAGTCAGAATAGTAAAGAATATTTTCCCTAACACCTATCTAAACCTACTCTGTCAGTTTGAAGCCATTTCCCCTTGTTCTGTTACTACATGCTCTTGTAAAAAGTCCTTCTATATCTTTCTTGTAGGATTCCTTCAGGTACTGAAAGGCTGCAGTTGGGTTGCCCATAAGGTTTCTCTTTTCCCAGCCAAACAAACCTGATTCTGTCAGCCTTTCCTGAAAAGAGAAGTGCTCCATCCCTCTAATCTGTGGTCCTCTTCTGGATGCTCTCCAACAGGTTCCTGTGCTGGGGACCCTGGAGCTGGATGCAGTACTGGAGGTGGGGGTGTCACCAGAGCAGAGTAGAGGGGAAGAATCATGTCACTCATCCACCACTGCACCCAAGTCCTTCTCAGCAGATCTGCTCTCAATCTGTTCATTCCTTGGCCTGTACTGATAGCAGGGCCTGCCCTGACCCATAGGCAGCATCTTGCAATTAGCCTTGTTAAACCTCATGATATTCCTATGGGCCCACTTCTCAAGCTTGTCCAGGTCCATCTGGATCCTGTCCTTCAAGTGTGCACCACTCATCTTGGTGCACTAGCTGAGGATGCACTTTATTCCTTTGTCTATGTCATTAATGAATATGTTAAATAACACTGACCTCAATATGGATCCCAGAGGGACACTACTTTTCAATGTCCATTAGGACTCTGAGCCATTGACCAGTGCCCTCTGGATGTGACCATACAACCACCTTTTATCCATCTAGCAGTCAACTCATCAAATCACTTTCTCTCCAATTTAGCAAGAAGGATATTGTGGCAGTGTGAAAGTCTTTACAGAAATCCAGATTAATGACATCTGTACCCTTCTCTTTTCCACTTATGCAATTACTCCATCATAGAAAGCCACTAGGTTGGTCAGGTGGGACTTGCCCTTGGTAAAGCTGTGCTGGCTGTCCCAAATCAGCTCCCTGTTCTCCATGTGCCCTAGCACAGCTCCTAGGAAGACCTGTTCCAGGATCTTCCCAGGCACAGAGGTGAGGCTGACAGGCCAGTAGCTCCCAAGGTCAACATTTTTTGCTCTTTTTAAAGATGAATACAATTTTCCCCCTTTTCCAGTGACGTAGGACTTCACCTGACTGCCATGAATTTTCAAATATCATGGAGAGTGGCTGGACAACTGCATCAGCCAGCTCCCTCAGGAGTCTGGCATACTTCTCATCAGGTTCCATAAACATTCAGACTCCTCAGCTGGTCATGAACCTGATCTTTACATTCAGTGGGAGGGACTTGGTTCCCTCATTCCCCATCCTGCTGTCCATCCATTCAAAAGGTGTGGGAAAAGATGTTGTTGTTGAAGACTGAGGCAAAAAAGCTGTTGAGTACCCCAACCTTCTCCTCATCCATTGTTACCAGTTTTCCAGCATTGTTTATCAGGACAGCATACATCTTCTTTCACCTTCCTTTTCTGGTTAACACACTTGTAAGAAGCCCTTCCTCTTATTCTTTGCATCCCTTTCCAAGTTCAGTTCCAGCTTTACATTAGCCTATCTCACCCTTTCTTACACAACCAAATTTCATCTCCAGGTCACCTGTCCTAGCTTCAACTGTCCATACATTTTCTTCTTCCCCTTTAGTTTGACCAGCAGATCTCTATTCAGCCATGCTTTGCTCTTGTCTTCCTTGTCGTATTTCTTTCCCCTGGGGATTGCTAGCTCTTGAACTTTGTGGAAGACTTTCCTTCAAGATCTGCCAGCTCTCTTCCAGTCCCTTGTCCCTGAGGACAGCCTCCAAGGGAATCCCACTGACTATGTCCCTGAAGAGCTGGAAGTCTTACAGCTAGAATTCCTAAACTTCCTAGAGTTCAGGGATTTAACTTTATTCCTTATCTGACCTATATCCCTCAGGACTATGAACTTCACCAATGCATGGTCACTGCAGTCTAGGGTGCCTCCAATCTTGATGTCCTCAGCTAGCCCACTTTCACTGGTGAGCAACAGATGCAGAAGGTATTCAATACAAGGGACCTAAGTTCAAGTTGTAGTGAATAGAAATTATTCAGTAATTAAGAAACTGATTTCAATTTACATCTCAGTATTCAGGGATTTCAAGAAATCTTGGAGCTTGCATTTGCTTGAAGGCAATGTATAAAACGGTTAAAACCAACAGTATTTTCTACTGTCCATACACAACATTTCTTATTAGAGTAAATAAGAAGATTTGCATATAGCTCCATATATAGCAATTATATTGTTCATATGCATGCATTAACTTCTGGAAATCCTGAAAAGTCTATAATAAAAAGTAATTCTAGATTCTAGGCACTTGTGGTGGTTATGACAAATCTTGGACTATGTGATCATAGATTTTGATTACATTGATTAAAACATTTCCTACAAGAGATGAAAACAGGAAGCAAATTTTAATAAAGACTGCACAAAAGAAAAAACGGAGACAATCCCAAATCAATCCAATTTCCTTTCCCTTTTAGTAAGGTTATTTAGCTTAGGCAGATACTTCAAACAAACTGCGCTCACATGCAGACATTATGAAATCACTCACATAGGAAATGGGATGGCACAGTAAAATGGGTAATAAACACTGAGACCCACATCCCTAAGCTACAGTGAGATAAAAGAGCATATGCAAAGCTGCTGCCCATACTTTGATAGATGTAATTTATTTGAGTTTAAAATTTAGCTCCATGGGGATACAGAGGGGCCATTGCTTTCCTGCCTTCCTGCCCTTGTGCTTCTGTTGGTGCATACTTTGCTTCAGAGGTTCTATGGAGGAAATCTACAGTCTTGGGGAAAGCCTCTATCTCTATCTGCTTGAGCTTTGATTGACAGAAACAAAATCTAGTGTTTGCTTTTTAATTCTCCATGACACCTGACCAGGCATGAATTTCACACTTACTTTATCATATCTAATACATACAATACTGTGAATGTACTGCATGAGGTGAAGGCTGATACAATGTCCTCCTCATAAAAATACACACACACCATTTGCATGTATGTTTGGCCCAAGGTACTGGATGTTGTTTGGACTTTCTCAAAGAAATTATATTTTTGTAAATGTTTTCGTAAAGAAATAATAATTTTATGTAAAATGTAAGCTCTGATTTCTTATGCCCTCAAGAAAGGTATTAAAATACACAAGAATTTTTCATTCACTTAACAATACAAAACAGCAGAGTTGTCACAGGCTGAAAAAAATGCAAAAGCAAAAAGCCCTAATCCGTCTACAAAAAAAGTGATATATTGTCTGCTTTGAAATTCTACTAAAGTTAATTTTTCTTTTTTGTTTCTGTTTTCTTCCTATCCTTTGGGAAGATCACTTGGGATTTGGTGGAAAAGTGAGTTTCAATATGTGAGAAATAGCTATCTGCTAGAGATTTACAATGTTCTTTGAAAAATAATGTGACCTTATTCATAAAGAACAGGGAAATGGAGGCACAGCAAGCTTGTAGCTCATCCAGCAGAGCAGTATCAGGAATAAAAGTGGGCATACTCAAGCCACAGCTCCAAATCTTATCAGCTGGGACACTTCTAATTTATAGTGACACACAGTCATGCATTTTCCACTCCATTTTTCCCTTTAGATAAATTCATGCAGTGTTCTACTGCTATCCCTTGAAGTATTTTCAGTGTTGTGTTTTTTACCCTGGTCTTAATACACCAGTGTCATTCTCTGTTACACTGTAGAGCTGCATGCCAGCTAAACATGTCATGGGAAGTCTGATTATGAGCACAGTGGAACCTGTTATTTTAATTCTGTTATTTTAATTTATAACTTTAATGTTCTTTGAATGCAAACTTTTATAGTGAATGAATATTGTAATTGATCTACTGTGAGCAAATGCTTGAATTAAGTTCATTCCTGTTGCAAAGCCTTGCCTTGAGATTACAGACCCTGGAATGAATAGATAAGTAAAAAAAGGATTTAAGAACATGCTAATGAGCAGATCAATAATATGTGCATGCAAAATGAGTACAAGGTAACAAATTCTGTACAACTGAAAACTGGAATGCTGTTTCAGCTGCAAGGCAGCACAGAATCTTCTTGGATTCTCTATTATGTCTTCTCTATGTGAAACAGAGACACGGGAAGGGCTGGTGGGTGTGATGGTTTGGTGACCTCTTATTTGTACAACACCAGATTCTCCAGAAAAATTAAGCAAGATTAAACCAAAGTATCTAGTCAAAATGCAAATCAAGTACTTATTTAAGTATTCCCACAGTATCAGACCCACAGAATTGCGAGGTTGCCTATTAGCCTACCAACTTTAACATTTCAGATGAAATTGTCCTCAAAATGAAGGTCTGCTCGACCTATAAATTCACAGGCCTTCCCATGCTGATAAAGGGACTTGCTCGTTACCCGTCCCTAAGAACCCAGAAACGTAGGATGAAATTAAATAGCTTTATCAGCTAGTGACTTTTGCAGCTCTTCCTATAAATTACATCTATCTCTGCAGAATGAGAATGTGAAATGAATGTGAAATGACATTCAGCCTCTACTTTGGTCAGCCCCTATCTTCCCCTTCTAACATTATTCTTTCTGTCCCTCTTCACAGCCCATTAAAACTGAGTTTTGTGAACTAAACCTAATTTTTTCCAAAGCAATTGCAAAGTTTTTGTTAAGGTATCATTGGAAGGAAAGAAGACACAAATAAAAAAAAATCCAAACAAAAAACCCCAAAACACCCCAGTCCTAAAAAAAAAAAAAATCACTAAAGTGTGCTTATGAGATATGAACTGAGTTTGAAACCAAAAGGTCTTAGGAGACTTCCCATGGTGGAGGTTTAGATTAAAGCTTTTAATGAAGCTGAGGTAGAGAACACAAAAATTATAGGTCTATTATTGCTGTTTTGCTGAATTACCATTAAGTCCATCTGATAGAAAAAAAAGCAAAGAACACTGGATTAACAGTAGCCATAAGAGGTCGATGTAATTTAGGCACTAATTTGCAAAGCATGGAAGCTCCACACCCACCACATTTTCTGGTCCCAGCTCTCTAATAGATATGAATTCCCTGACTTCTCCAGTAGCCCCATCCATGCTGGGAAGTATCAAAGTTCTTTAAGTAGGTAATGGCTGCTACATGAACAGTAATGATTTTCATTTCCACTATTGCTTCTTTATAACAGAAAAAAAAAGTAAACAAAGCAGTTACTTTTTTTTTTTTTTTATCAAAGTACTTGCGCATTTCCGACACTGTGGTTATCTTATGCTCCTCGAACCAAGCATAGGCTCTGGAGGGAACAAACTTTATTTGAAACAAATCTAACTTCTTATATGTCTTTAGTCTTATCTTGAAAGATCACAACTTTATAAAATGCGAACATATAACACCTCTTTACCTCTTAATTCTGGAACAGAAAATTTAGAAAGCTGAAGATTGTAACAAACAGTACGGTATGTTTTATTTGCTGGAAACTGGAAAGAGAGGCTGGATAAGTAATGTGCCTGGAAAATGGTCAAGCTCTTCTAAGACCATACAGAACCTGGCTGGTATTAAGTTAACTGTCTTCATAGCAACTCCTGTAGTGCTGTGCGTTGGATTTGAGCTTAAATCAGTATTGATGATATATCAGCGATGGAGAAAGGCAGGAGACTGAGAGGTGGTCAGAATCTGTCTTTATTGTGGACTACATATACTTATATACTATTCCAGGAAGGCTAGTAATTTTTTGCTACAATGATTGGGTTAACCATCACATAGACAAACTCATATATTTTGCAACATCTCTTGCTTGCAGAAGCCTTGAATCAATCTTCTTGTCACTAGTCTTGATTCAATCTCCAGCTCTGTTTGTTCTTGCCAAGGCATCCTGATTATCAAATCTTTTATGCTAATTAGGTTTAAAGTACATCAATAATACACCAGTATTTTGACTACAGTTAAACATGGTTTGCACAGCATCAATGGTTTCTCCGCTCCCCTCATGCACCCCCATCCCTCCATAGAGAGTAAGCTGGGTGTCAGAAAGAAGTTGATAGTTGTCTGAGACAGCTGTCCCAATTTTTTTCAAGGGAAATTCCATAGCATATATCATAGTTAGCATTAAAACTGGGCTAGAGGAAGAAAGATGTGGAGCTCCTTGGTTTCCAAGGTGGCCATTATGTGCAGACTGTCTGGGCATCAGTACGCTTGTGGGAGATGGCAAATGATTAGATTGCATTGTGTAGCTCTTTTTTTCCTCTCCTTTGCCTATTAAATTTTCTGTATCTTGGTCCATGAGTTTATTAATTTCAGTCCTTCTCTTCTCTCCTCTGTCCTACTTGGTTGGGCTAGGGGAGGGAAAAATGAGTTTCTGTGAGTGCTTAACTGCTGGCTGAGGCCAACTCATCACAAAAAGAGTGGAGGCAGAAAAAAGTAAAAGAAAAATTATTTTTTAGAAACAGTCACTTTCAGCTAAAAGGGGATAAATTCAGAGTGATATAGATTAAATCCTGTATAGCAGAATAGACAAATTCATCAAATGAAAATCACCAAAAAAGGAAATTTGTTTGCCTGGAATTTTAGTTCAATGAGGAAAAAAACCCCAAAGCCCAACCAAAACAACCCCAAAACTGAAACATCAAAATGTATGGTTACAATATACTTAGGAGAAAATTATTTTGTTCTTTCCCAAAATATCTCTCATATTTTGTGATTCCTGCCTTACATTGTTCAAAGATTTAAAGTCCAAATGCAATCAAAAAATTTAAGGGATTAAATTCTTCCAGTATGCAAGATGTAATTCTCCAAGAGCATCTCAGAGTTCTATATCTTATTGAAACCCTTCCATACAGGAAATACCAGAGTGAAAAATGTTGTCATACTCCACTGCACAAAATTAAAGAGGAACTGAAGGATATATTGGGAAAGATTAATTTCTTGGTTGTGAATGGAAATATTATATACTGAGATACCACAATCACAGACACACACCGAAGCACATCTTCATATTAATCTTCCAAAGAGCATTCAAAATTAATTAGAAGTTCAAGCACCACCATTCCTACTGGAACATAAATGTTTTATTTCAGCGGTAACCAGAAAGATAATAATCAGCACAAGCATTTGAAGGGAAATTACATTTCAAGATGATAGTGCTCAGAAGCCCCAGTGCCTTTACACTGCTGAAGCAGAACAAAATTTTTCTATCACATGGTAGCCTGAATTAAAGCATTCCTGGAAAGAAGTGCATTTTGAAATAGCTCGGTGTGCATGTCTGGCATTAAACATGATTCATGTTTGTGTTAAAGTTCTGGCATTTCTAAAGTGTTTCCTTCTAGCCTTTTGCCAAAAGAAGGGGCTGACACTCCTGGCTGACACAGCTGCTTTATTTATTTTATTTTGCCAGTTATAGCCTGAAATTTTAGGGAAGCTCTTCTGAAGCTGAAGCCCTTCAAAGTCTAATTACAAGGAAAAAGGAACACTTTTCACACACTAGCTCACATTTTTGACTTCAACTACTTGCTTATCCACACACAATAATGTAACCTGTTTAATTCAGGTAGGTCAGATACCAGCTTGGGCAAGATATACCATAAGATTAACCCTTTTCATAAGTGTGTGACTAGAGCAGAATTGTCACTGTCAGCTAACTTCAGTGTTGCTGTAGTGGCTTGGAGAAGCTCAGAGTGCACACTCAGTTAATTTGACCAGTAAAACATTCAACGTTATAATTGTTAGGCTTCAGTGAAAGAAATCCTGAAAAATAACTTACACGCCTACCTTAGAATGACATTTTTAAGATCACAGTTTTTAATACTTGTCAGTTTCCCAACTCTCTCGAGTACAAGGAAAATTAATGGGATAGGAAATTGCATAGGGAAAGGCTTACTTGTGGAGTTGTGTGTACATCCTTACTTCCAATGCTGAAGAAAAAACCTGTAAATATAGCTTCACTAGTGAAACTTCAGCATTGCTGCCTTGGCCAGAATTTCAAGTTACTAGTGGGTGGGAGTAGGGAAATCACTGGAAAGAGGAAATAAAAAAGAGAGGAAGGGTGTGTGGGAGGATGGAATGTATGAGAATAGAGAGAGTGCTGAAGGCATTCTCACCCCTCAGGAGTTGCGGCTGTTCTAATTACTAAGGATTAGGAACAGGCCTGCCATTAATAGATCACAGCTATGTCCAATGAGGATGGATGTTATAAAAGAGTGGGTTAGCTAGTTGAGAGGAGAGTTGGAGGTGGTGGTTGTGCTGTGAGGAGGAGTTGGAGTCAGGTGGCTGTGCAGGGGACAGTAAGGGACAGCACGGTTGTGCAAGGGACAGGAGGGACTCAGTGTTGTGAGGAGCTGCCCATGAGAACTCACAGAGAAGATATGAAGGTTTTACGTAAGGTAGCAACAGAGTGTGTTCCCCTAAGCATCTAAACATCCATCTAAGCATCTTAGAATTGTTGGGAACCAGTGTCTAATCTGTGTCTCCCATCTCTCTTCCTCTCATTCTTCTATGTATTAATTTCTTGATGGATATGATTCTGAAGGCTCTAGCCATTTGAGAGGAACGAAAAAGGAATGGCAAATAGTTCTGAATATCAAGTTAAGCATAATAATAGTATCAATTTTTTTAATACTATGTAAGATCATTAGAATTTCACAAAACATACAATTCAATCTCTGTGAAACCTTTTCCAGCAGGTTTCTGGGGTGATGAAAGATGGAACCTGAGACAGGAAGTTGAATTAGATTCTACTTCCAGGTTTGCCTTTTGAATGCCTGTGGTGTAGACACAGTACAGGGCTATTTCCTAATTCATGAGTAGAAGTAATGATATTGGCTGTCAAAAATGACCATGGAAGAACTGAGTTAAATAACTTATTATTATTATGGGGACAGCTCAAAGCAGGCAGCAAGATAGGCACTTTGCTGCTATTGTTGTTGCCTTCTATGGCTGCTAACCCCAGTACTTCTAAGTATTCAGGTCTTCAAAACAACATGAAGCACACTAGTTTACAAGTATCAGGTTCTTACAACAGCAAGGACATCTCTCAGCCAAGTCTTGATCCTGTAATGAGCAAGAGTCTCTGGTCCCACAGCTGGTTCAGCAAGGAGAGTATGCAAAAAACCATCATAGTAAGGGTGGTTTTTTTTGCACACAAGGCATTTGCCTTGCCTCACCTGCAGCCCTAATTCATCTCAGAAGAGACTGGGAACCTTGAATATTGAATTGTTTTGCTCAGTGACAGAATGCCTACTTAGTCATCGAAGTCCTCTCTTTCAAGATGGTTGCTAACTAGAAACACAGATATTCCTCTTGAATTTTGTTAGTCTGAAGAGAATGTGCATTTACTTGACTACTAAAGAGCCTGATTCCAGTCATTAACTTCTGCCTTGTGTTTGCATTCTGTGATGCTGGGAACTGCTAAGCTCCCAGTTGCTGTGCAGTAGTGTAGCACTCTGTATCCCTCTACCTCTCTCCCATTTCCAGAGCTGGAGGGAAGGTACAAAGCTCTGCAGCTGGGTGCTGGGTCAGGCTGGGCTGAAGTTAACTCTCATCACATAATCCCATATGGTGCAGTGGTTTGGATTTGTGACTAGAACAGTAGCAATAACACACCAATCTTTTAGCTGTTGTTAAGCCATGTTTGCACAGCATCAAGGCCTTTTTTCCTCCCATTCTATAGGTGTGAGTTGGGGGTCCACAGGAGTCTGAGAAAGGACACAGCTGGGACAGCTGACACAAAGTGCCCAAAGTGATATTCCATACCTTAGAGTGTCTGCTTACCAATGAAAACTCAATGAAAGGAGGAGGAAGAGCAGATCCTCAGTGCTATGGTGTCAGTCTCCCCAAGCAGCCCTTCTGTGTGCTGAGACCTGGGTTCTCAGGAAGCAGCTGGACATCTAGTTTTCAACAAGAATAGTGAATTAACTACTGATTTGCTTTCTTTGTGTGTGCAGCTTTGTTTCACTTATTCAACCGTCTATCTAAGCCCACAGATTTTTTCACTTTCATGTTTCTGATTGTCTCTTCAATCTCACTGTCAGGGAATGGGTGACCTACTTTTCAAAGAGGTAGCAGCTGGATGGAGTCATCCCACCACAAACTGAAAGAATACATTATGAATATATACTTCCATACACGCATCCTGCCCTTCTGCCTGCCCCATTTCTTAAGGTTCAGGTGTCCAAATAGCCCTTTCTATTCATGGGACACATAGATGCAGTGCAACAGGAGAAATCAGCCCATGCAATTCAGGTTAGGGAACCTTTCCATCTTATTCTGATGTAATGTACATGCAACGAACTTTTCTTCACTTGAAGAACCAACTCAAACAGCAGCTAATAACAGTAAATGAATCTGTGCTTCTAATAGACAAGTGGTAGTTCAGCAGCAGACTTATTAAACCTATGGTTAGTGGCTTGTTTCTCACACAAGCAAAAGAAAAATCATAAAAGAACTTTCAGTTCTGTCTGTCTAAACCGTTCTACCATCATCCATCAGCTATCATGTACTCAAGTGGTTGTGTATATTTATAGCTTAGTATAGCTTTAAGCATATGATTCCTAAAAACTCATTTCCCTCAGTCATTATTAAATATTCTTAAAATGGAAGAACAGTTCTTAAACAGGAAGCCTCCTGAAACACAGTTTCACTTCACACTAGCTGCTGTATGGGCCCTGGTACAAGACTGAAATTTATAGGGAGGGCTCTTACCAGAAGCAACAGTACAAATACTGGCAGAAGAAAATGTGATGCCAAATTTCTTCATAATTTTTATTAGGACATGTAGTCTTTGTGAAAAGTTGTTAGAAATTAATTCATTTGCTAAAATAGTGGTGACCTAGATTTTCTATTACTTAAAGTAGTGTACTGCTTTTGACTGGGTTATAGTTAACTTTCTTCATGGTAGTTTGCATGGTGCTGTATTTGGTATATGTGATCAATGCTGTGCTGATAACGCTGTTGACCACTGCTTGCATAGCATCGAGGCCTTTTCTGTTTCTCATGTTGCTGCTTCAATGTCTAGACTGGGGCGGGAAAGGAGTTGGTAGGGTACACAGCCAGGAGAATTTATCCAAATTAATGAAAGAGGTATTTCATGTCATAAGGTGTTGTACTGAGTGATAAAAAATGGTGGTGGGGGTAGGGGGGGGAGCGTGGAAATAGGGGCAAAGGTGTGACATTTAGAGAGAGGGTGTTTTTTTTTTCCAAGTAACCATTATTCTTGGTGAAGTCCTGCTTTCCTGTGCAGGTTTTGCTTGCATGCTCAGATTTTTCTTTACCGGTTAATTTTTTCACTTTTACCCTTCCAGTTCTCTCTGCCATCCTGCTCATCCTGCTGCGTGGGAGTGAGCAAGCTGAACTGCCTACTAAGGTTAAACATAACAAATAATAATTGTTTTATGTTTATGAGACATATATCATTCCAAAAACCTGAAAAATTTATCAAAAATGTGTCCTTTTCCTACCCTCTACTGACTTGCATGTTGCCATATGCCTTCAGAATTTAACTACAGACTAAAAAATTTAGGAAGCTGGTCTCAGCTGTAAGAATTTTATTTCTGTATATGGAGATATGTCCAGAGAAAGAAAGATAATGTAACCTCCTTTAATCCTGTCACTCTCCTAATACACCAAAGTATCATATAAAATTTTTTGCCACATCAGTTTAGCAGAAGTTGATAATCTCTTTGCCCTTTACAAAGAATTTTCTAGGATAACATCTTACAGGCTTCATGTATAAATACATTGCTTTGTCTATGACTACATCACATTTGAGCATAGACTTTACTACCTTTGAATATAAATATTCTCTAATGAGCATGCTCATTTTTTTTCTGATTATAAAGCAATAAAACAAAAAACCTTCAAAATGTCAACCTGGTTAAAAATCCTAAACAAAAATTACAAATTTAAAGCAAGAATGAAAAATTTAGAACACTATTTTTTTTAACAAAGCATGTTCTACTGCTGTCAGTTATATTCCTTTGTTCTTTTACATGAATAATATATCAGCTAGTCTGTTGTTTTACTTGGCTAACAACCCTGTAGACAGTCAGATAATTTCCTAGAATCCTAAGAGAAATGTTTATTTATTGCTTGGGCAAAGAGTGGCTCAAATGGAGGCAGAAGGCTTCTAAATCCAGTAACAGCTTCTGCTCATGTGTAGATATGACTGAAACACCATGAGAGATGGATAAAGAGGTCAAGCAGTTTTTCATTTCTTAGATGGAGCTGTTACAGATTTGTGCAGGTAAAACTAATATCAGAATGTATAAATAGAAAAATGAAATTTCAGAAATAGTTACCTGAACTTTATCATGGGAGAAATCATAACATGTAATCCTCCAATAGCAAACCTGCATCTACCTTACCCTGGCAATAATTCTGACAGTAATCCAATCATTTTGCTGAATGACAAAGATGGCTCAAAGTACACCTGGTTTTCAAAAATGTTTTCAGTTATCATGTACAAACATTAAAAATCTGGATCAGTTCCTTGGTCTGTTTGATCATGCAGTTCTATAAAAATAAACCAGCAGAACCGAGAGGGTGTAAAGAAACATGCAAACAGTAAAAAGAGAGAACAGTTCAAAGTGAGCTTGACTCCAAGGAAAGAATTCTCTGTAATGATATTCAATGAGACCAATAGGAACTGATGAGTTTTTCCCCCTAATTGAATCCAGAGTTGATTTCAATTAGAATTCATAGCCCATGGCATTAGTGCTATCATCACTGCAAAATCACATTACAAAGGGCATAAGTTATGCAAACTAAGATTCAAAGTTTTTCATAGTTTCAAGAAGGTGACTGTAATTAGAGTGTATTACTTGGAAGCTATTAGATTAAATTACACATTCACATTCATTTTAAAGTTAGTGGATTTTCTAGATTGAAAGAAGATGTTAAATTCAATGGTAATGGAGCAATATTAACTAGGTAGTATTAGGTAATAAGAGTGAACAATATTATGTCATATATTCATGTATTGGTGACAATCAAGACAAAATTTAGAAGAATTTATCTGTGGAAGAGCTTCCCTTTTTGATGAAATCCATACTGCTTTTATAATATTAATTTCTTAAAAACACAGAATAAGCTTCCCTAGAAGAGTAAATTTTGAAATTTTTCTGGCTAAGTAAAGACTTTGGCATCACAGGTTATTTTTGCAAGTTTATTATCTCCAGGCTATAAAAAGTAGAATATGGTAGCCATTTATTCAGTACCACATGCCAAAAAAGCCGAATTCAGAAAAGTTTATTAGGAAAGAATTGATGATGAGATAAAAAAGGAATTTTCAGAAGGAAACTAACAATATTCTTCTCTGTTTATAATATTAAGAATATAAATAATATGTAAAAGCCCCATACCCTGCTCTCAATTATGTTTGCATGTAGAATCACCCACTGAAGACAACTTGAATGCCATGTTTTTTAGTTCGGAGGCTGTTGTGGGTTTGTTTGTTTTGCTTTGCTTTGCTTTGTATTTTACTTTGAAGACTTAGCCATACTTGATTGTTTATTTTTCCTTCTAAGAATCACTTTTTTATTTCAACAAATCCTTCACTGCCAATTCATCAAAATGATAAATTTAGATTTTTGTAGTCTTAGGTGTATTAAGCATAAAACAAAATGCCTACAGGAAATACACTTGCAATCTCACATTTACTGTTACATCTTATGAAGATATTCTCTAATGATGAGTAAGAGTTTACTGAAAATATGGTTCTGCTGTGCTATGTATTACCTGGAAGTTTAGTTTTGATCAAACAATGTCATGGTCAACTCTGTGTCTCAAAAAGAATGCAGAGCAGATTTATTGATTGGCATTTTTCTGAAAAAAAAAAAAAAAAGGAATTTGGGCAGAAGAATAATTAACCTCAGAAGTGCTCACAGAAAGTGAAATGATCAAATGACAGTCAGTAAAGAACTACTGCAGATTAAAATGATAGAAGAATGTATTATTTTATATTGTTTTTAAAATACTCTTTCCATCATAGACCAATTCCACTCCCAAAATTTAGCATTAGCAATTCTCTGTTTACTTAATAGAGACTATAATTCATGTTGACAATTAGTATGGTACTATTTTGGCTGCAGTTCTCAGTGGAACCATTTTCAGAATAACTTAATGCATGACACTGAGGAAAACACTAACTGTGTGCCTCAACACTGCATACCAAAGCAAAAAGTCTTTTTTACTAGGGTAGACACGAGAGACCCAGAGGAATATGGAAAATGTTGCTGGAAGAGGAGCAAGAATTATATGTTTCCTCATATGCAAAAGGGGAAAAAATGTTAATTGTTTGAGCTTGGCAATGTTTGGAAACAAGTTCTAGATGCATGGAGCACTGCTCATCACATTAAGTATCCACAGAGAGAAAAATACGCTTTGTATTCAAAAACCGGAAAGTATTTTGGCTTATTGCTCCTTTTCCCCACATCCACTACAAGCCTGCCTATTTTGTTTTACAGTTACATTTCTAAGTCTCAGCACATGTTTGCTTTCAGAAATAGACACAACAAAAGGGAAAAGGGAAAATAGTATTCCTTAGATTTGGTGAATCTATGTGTGTCCTTACATCACTGGAGACCAGTGGCATGCTAATGACTGAAGTAGCTATTCTTGATGTTTAGTGGCATGTGGAGATTCATTCTGGATCTAATCCTGCCAAATATCTTAATCAATGGACTGAATGATGGGACTGCATGTCCGCTTAGCTAGTCTGCAGGTGGCATGAGACTGGGAGAGGCAGTGATACCTCAGAGAGTTGTGCTGCCATGCAGAGGGGCTGACAGGCTAGAGGGATGGGATGACAGAAGACCCAACGTCCTGGTTTAGGGCAAATCTGGGAGAAAGCCTCCAAAGGGGACCCCTCCAGAAAGCAAACCCACACAGCCCCTCTCCCCAACTGGTTCAGGAAGGATACCTCGGAGAGAAGTGGAAAGAACCTGTTTATTTAACAGGCACAGCACCCCCCAGCACACAAAATGAACAATACCGGATGACACCACTCTCCCACCACTCTGAAAAAGATGACAAATTCAGAAAGTTTCTCTTGGGGTGGTCGCTCTGTTATCAGTCTGTCCTGTGCTGGGGTAGCTGCTGTAGGCCACAAGGTGCAAACTCTCAGTGTTCCCAGGTCCCAGTCTGGAGCAGGTTTGAGTGGTTCCAAAAACAGGAAAGGAGAAACAGTCCAGGCAAAAATTCAGACTGCTTAGCTAAACTAAATAACAAGCTAAAGCAAAAAGCAGGAGCAAAGCAGAAGCAAGAGCAAAGCAAAAAGGCAAGCAAAAGCTGCACTACGTACTGCCCTGCCTTTTTGTCCCGCCAGCGGTGGGGAAACAGGCTGATAACAAAACTCCACTCTTCAGAGCCAGTCTTGAAGGCACAGAACATAATATCCAGTATAAACAGAACAGACGACTGGGGATACAAGCATCATAATGTCACCCTAGGACACCCATGAACCTCAAAGAGGTATCAAGAGAAGTATCAAGTCCTGCACCTGAGGAGGAACAACCCCATCCACATACCAGTGTATGCTGAGGGACACCCACCTGGAAAGCAGCTGGGCAGAAAGTGCCCTGGGGTTCCCAGCTGAACATGAGTCAGTGATGTGCCCTTGCAGCAAATGTTACTGGCATCCTGGGCTGCATGAGAAAAAATATAGCCAGCAGATCAACAGACATGTTCCGGTCCCTCTGCTTAGCACTTCTGAGAGCACATCTGAAGTACTGTGTTCAGTTCTGGGTTTTGCCATGCAAGAGAGATGTGGATGTTTTAGATAAATTCCAGAAAAGAGAAACTAAGATGTTCAGGAGACTGGAGCATCTCACTGGTGAGGAAAAGCTGAAACATCTGTGACCCTCAGCCTGGTGAAAAGAAGGCTCAGCCGTAAGGTTACTAATTTGCTAAACAGCTGAAGAGAAAATGTAAAGAAGACAGATTATTTTCAGTGGTGGCAAGACTAGAGACAATGAGCATAATTGGAAACACAGGAGGTGTCCTATGAACATCAGAAAATACTTGTCTGTAAGTGTTACTGAGTACTGCCACAGGTTGCCCAGGGAGACTGTGCAGTGTCCCTCTTTGGAGAATATTAAAAGCTCTCTGGGACACTGACTCCCTGTAGTCCTGCTTGACTGGTGATATTTCACTAGATGAAGTGCAGAGATCCCTTCTAACTTCAACCACTTGGTGGTTCTGCGATTCTGTGATTCTCTGGCTCTAGGATATATAAATTCTATTACTCTGAAATAATTTTAGGTGATTAACACAGTGGGGATTTAATATTGGATGTTTGTTCCTCTGCAAGATGTTCTTGAAAATAAGATCTATTAGAAGTCGAAGACAGAGATCTAGTTAATTGTGTCTGAGGCCTTTAGAAAGGACACAATCCATTTCCCTCCATTTAAACAACTGAATACCCGAAGACACTAAAATATCTGCTATTTCACTTCTTTCTAGTAGATTCATTAATATCCTGGACTACACAGGAAATTTCAAATAGCATCTTCCCCCAGTATTTTTTTTGCAGTTTTTACCACCTTACCAAAACCACTACTGAACACGTTGACCAGCTGTGATATACTCATTGTGATGCTGAATATTCCAGTCCCTTAATTTTTTTTCCTAGATTGCACAAGATATCAGCATTAAAAACAGTTCAAAACCACCCAGTCATTCTTTGTGGCCTAACTTTTTAAGAAAATTTTCAAGGCTTAATGGGATGAAATTTTCTTGGTGAAGAGTCTGGTAGGCTTCACAATAATACATTTGAAAAAGCAATTTTTTATCATGGCAGATAAGTAATAGTTTAGGATGTCTCAAATATCAGTAGTAGTTGCAGAATAATGATGTTATCTTCTATTTCTATGATTTTCAGGAGATTGATGGTTAAACAGTTCCTCTTACAGATATGATGAGAAAGAAGAAAAATGCTCTCAAATTTTCTTCTTGAATAAATGCAAATGTAAGCAAAATCAATAAAGAGCCATGAGCCACTCAAGTAAAGTCACTGAAAAGTCCAATTACTTGAGAACAGTTAATCATTCAGAATGAAACAGGACATATGAATGGACATGATGAAGGTTTTTTCTTTTATGGGGGTCATTTTCTAATTTCATCAGAAAATTTTACTTTGTATAAATAGAAGTATTTCCTTATTTTTTTTTTAACAGCAATGAGAGTACATTGTATTCAAAAAGGTTGACATGTTACAGGACAAGTCTAGAAATCAGTCTGATTTTTTGCCACAAAATTATCATGCAGCTCTAAGTGGTTCTGGTTTTAGCAATTTTCTTCACAGTAGCTAGTGTAGGGCAATTTTTATTGATTTATGCTGAAAATAGTGTTGTTAATATAGAGATGTTTTTCTTATTGCTGACCAGCACTTTCACAGCATCAAGGACTTTCCTACTTCTGGTACTACTCCTCCGGGTAGGAGGCTGGGGCTGCACAAAGAGAGGGGATGGGAAATAACCAGGACAGCTGACCTCAACTGACCAAAGGGCTATTCTGATCTCTATGGTCTTGTGGTCACTGTGTAAAGTGACCACACAGTGGGGGAAGAATAAGGAATCAGGGTGTTTAGAATGATAGCGTTTGCCTTCCCAAGTCACCATTCAGGATGACAGAGCTCTGCTTTCATGGGGATTGCTGAACATATGCCTACTCATAGGAAATGGTGAATGAATTCCTTGTTTTGCTTTGATTTTGTGAGCAGCTTTTTCTCTAAAAACTTCTTTATCTCAACCCATGACTTTTCATATTTTTACTCTTCCAATTCTCTCCCCCATCCCACCATGATGGAAATGACCAAGTGGATGTGTGGGATATAGTGTCTGGGGTTAAACCGCAGTATGAATGTAAAATACAGATTGCACTTTTGCCTGAGACTTATACTAGGCCACTGATTTTTACAGAAATTCAAAATGCCATGCCACAAAAGAAAATACCATACCTTTTCACTAGCCATTTCTATCAGAAATGGAATGCATATTTGATGAATCTTTCCATTCTATTGAGTAGTTGCTAACATTTCTCCATAAATATCACATCCATAATTAAGAAAGAAGTTAGCCAGAGTAGTCTAAAAAGGAAATACAGAAAGGATCAGGGATGCAGTTTTGTAAAAGGAAAGCTTGACTTACAAGGAGAGACTAAACTACCAGAGTTTTCAGCCAGAAAGGAAAATACCAGCAAGGAAAAAATATAGCAGCTTTAATGGACCTAAAAGATTATTGAAGTTCCATCACCCCACCTTTGCAGAATAAGTCAAACTGTGGTTGTGGAAAAAGGATATTTGTAAATTTTTATTTAATATTATTTTATTGGGAAGCATTGGACTAGTTTGCAGGGGAAGTCTATGGAATTGCATCACAAGGGGCTTGGGATTTTTATTCCTCTCTCCAAGACCAGGTCAGGTAAATAACTGCCAAGAAAAAGGAAGCACAATCCTTTTAAGATAGACTTGTGGTGCAGATGACCTTTGGAAATCCCTTTTACTTTTTATTGCTCATGAATCTGTGCTTCTACTCCATTATTCTATGCAATATCAGAAATTCTGTCAGAGCTTTGAAAAGGTTCTAAAAGGACCTTACAACACAGAAATATTGCTTTTCCTAATTTTGACCCAAATTGGAACGTGTGTGACAAAATCCCTGTCACAAACTTGTTGAAGATCAGCTTAAAATGCATTCCTGCTCCCTGGAAGCTAGAACCTTGTATCTTCCAAATGGGTAAAAGTTACTAGTTCTTGCTGCCAGGAGTCTGCTTGAATGTCTCTAAGTGAATTAAATTCTAAGTTAATAGCTTCTCTGCAGTGAGAAACACAGAAATAGTAGACTTATACAGTCCATTGTACACAAAATCAAATGGGTTTTGTTTAGTTTTATTCTCCTTAATAACTTCAAAACAAAACTACATTTTAATGAACAATTACTAGGTGAGACATTGATTTATTTTATGTGATAGTGCAATTCTTATGTCCCCTTTGTCACAGGCAGAGTGGGAGCTTCAGACAAAATTTATTAGAGAAGTCCTCCCACTGAGTCAGAAACTGCAGAAAGGACCCCTTTGGTTTTCTAAACTCCTTCTCAGAGAAGAGCCTGGATCCAATCTTAGCCCCAGACTTTGTCAGCAGTTTAAGCCTAAAGAGTTAGAGAAGTGTGAGGAATATATGTACAACTTTATCCTTCAGCATTAAGGATCACAAACAAGATATATTTCTACAAAAATGAGTGATTTAGTGTGATAAGTGATTTAGCAAAAATATCTTAATCAGAATCATTTACTGCAGAGTATAGAATCTAAAACTACTAGTATAGTATAGTAAAATGTATTCTGTCAAAGCAATTATATTAAAGCAATCATATTAAAGCTAGCAAAAAACTCCCAAACCCCCAAATTTTAAGTAGACATTTATGCCCATACTAACAACTGTGGCTAAAGCTCTTTCTTTCAGCCTCAAGGAGATAGCTAGAGGGGCTTCCTCATCCAAAGGAGGAATCTCCACACACACTTTGAGAAGGGATATATTAGAAGAACTGTAGAAGAACTGGCCATTTGAAAGTGGAACTGGACTCTTGGAGTATAAAGTGGTTGACTGACAGTTGTATGTTTCCACACCAGCTGCAACAGGTTAGAATTTTTAGATAAGAATGCTTTAGATCTGCCCCATCTTCACCTCACTATCAAGATGTTTAACTTTGGGGTTGATCAATCAGACTGATTTTAGCAGAATTCAGCACCAAAGTAGCATGCCTTTCTCAATTCACCAATGATAGCTATGCAAAATAGGACATTCTGTGAGTTGTTTTTTTTCCATTCCAGGCAAAGCATCGTGCTACACTGACATTGTCACAATAGGGCACTTTGTATTAGGCAGAAGGCTTAAGGTTCAGTCTCAAAACTGGCCATGCTTTTATCCACCATCATGTGATTTTCTCCATGCTGACTGTAAAAGACCTATTGCTGGCTGCATATTTTTTGCTACAATTTTAATGGGTAGCCAGCATGTCATAGACAGCATTAAGCCACATAAAGCTGCTCACCATAATAGCTAACAGTTTGCACTTGTACATCATTAACTAGAGAAGTATGTAACACAAGCTTCAGCAGGGTGTGCTTGAGCACTGATTGAAGATGCCATGCCATGACTTTGACTTTTTCTTCCATCTAGGCTATTCTAAACCTGGCTGATCCTACAGAGTCACTTTTTAGAGCAGACTTTTTAGTAAAATTTTCATTGATGATAGTTGGTGCCATTCAAAAATAAAAAAGAAATACCTTTTCATAAAATCAAAAGAATCAAAGGAGAATGTACTGAGTTTTTCCTTTTTATGTTGTAGATGCAGAGAGTAAATCTTGAAACAGAGGGGAAAAAAATGCCCTTTTAGTAGCTGAATTCATTATCCTTGTTTCCAGCTATTTTTGGCTTTTTTTCTTTCTGAGCAGTGAACATTTGAAAAAGTTACTCTGTTTCATCTTCTGCTACACACAGTTTTCAGATAGTTTTACCACTCTATTTAAAACTATGGCGCTATGCTATGAGATTAAAAAAATATAATCCAGCTGTCACTGAGAGCATTGTTCCCACATTCTATTATTGGCTGGCAGGTGGACAAAACACCCATTAAGAAACTAATACAAATTGGAAGGGATACTTAAAAAGCACTAGAAGTGTCAGTAATGCTTTAAATATTTTACAAAAGTGTGATCCGTAGGCTTTGCCTTCAGCCAAAATCCACTCAAAGCAAACTAGGCCTAAAAAAACCGCTCTGCAATAAATAGATACCTCCTGGAGATATTCTAGCCAGCAAATCTCACCCTTTGTGTTCTGAAGAAAAGCTTCAGAAAAACTTTGAAAAATCCTCCATGAAAGATAGAAGAAAATGGGAGACGATTTTTTTTCTACCTCTGTTTTTCTAGTTTGCCTCACAAAAGATCTATTTTAATAGCAATGTCAAGCCAATTTGGTGTCAGCACCAAGTTCTGAAGTACATTCTAAAGTGCTGCTTCTCAATCCACTCCTGATGCCTTGAGAGGCTACCTAGAACAGAGGCTAGACAGTGTTAAAGGAATAAAATAGGTATTTATTAAAAGGCCTTCAAAGGATACACCTTGGACAGCACAAGAGCCCAGCCATGGCTACACCCAAGATGGATGATGGGTCACACGTTTTATAATGTGCAACTTAGAACTTTTATAAGTTTTGGTCCATTTACATACTGGGGTTAATTGTCCAATTACAGCTTCAGGTTATGAAGTCCCATCCTCCCATGCTGTTTGTTTGCTGTTTTTTACACTTTTTGGGCCCGAAGCTGCAATGATGTCCTTGATTCTCAGGCTGGAAAAGGATTGTTTTGTCTAATGAAATTGAGAGGAGAGCTTGCTAACACTTTATATGCAGTTCAGAGCTATATACTAATGCAGTGCAGAATGTGGATAATGTGAAAGCTAAAGCGTAAGGCATCACTTCATGCTATTCTCATTAAAAAAAAAACATGAATGCTTTTCTTGATCTGAGCGCAATGACAATGAACTTTTGGGAAAAGATAGCATGCAGAGAAAATAAACTCATATATATTTTATTATATTTGCTACATATACTGTGACCGTGGTCACAGGAGTTCTTGGATGAGGGAAGATATGAGAATGTTGACTCCATGTTCAGAAGGCTTGATTTATTATTTTATGATATATATATATATATATATATTACATTATAACTATACTAAAAAGAAAAGAAAGAAAAGGTTTCCTCAGAACCTTGCCAAGCTAAGAATAGAGAAGAAAAGAATGATAACAAAGGCAGCTCTCTCGGACTCTCTCTGAGATAGCTCCGTCTTGATTGGCCATTAATTATAAACATCCAAGAGGGGCAAATTACAGGTGGACCTGTTGCATTCCACAGCAGCAGATAATAATTGTTTACATTTGTTGCTGAAACGTCTCAGCTTCAGCAGGAAAATCCTAAAGAAAAGATTTTCACAAAAAGATGTCTGCGACAATATACAAATTATAATATTTACAACTGAGATATTGGTAAACCTAGATGCACTTATGTTGTAGGGGGTCTCTGTTTTCTGTTGTACAAGATGGAAAATTCCTGGTGATTTAACAGAAATATTTTAAAATTCATTCAAGTTTGCTGAGGTACTATTTGACTGGGGAATAGTAAAGGGTAAGAAGTGATCTTCTCAACTAAAAATCTGGTTTTTTTGCTCTGAAGAAAAGCAAAACTTCTGCAAATTGGGAGCTAAATGACAGATGAGATAATGAAAAATTACTCTACTAGAGAAAGATAATTCTGTACTTACTTTCTTCAACATGTCATTTATGTCCATACAGGAAACTAGAAAATATAATATCCCTGGATATCTCCAAATGTCTCCTATCATGCCAAGTGGAAAATAATGGTGAAGTCTGGGAAGTATGGGTGTCAGATATATGAAGTAAATGAGCAATTGGTTGAAGGAAGAGCCCAAAATGACTTACACTGAAAAAGGAGTTTTGAGACTATAAGGCACATGCCTAATTAATTTCTCTAGAATACAATTTGGGATCAGTTTCATTTACTCTTTCATTTAATGATACTGACAAATTAGTCAATATACATTCATGAAATTTGCCATCACTGTGCACTTGGTGAGCTGTCAATACAAAGGAGTCTTGGAGAAAGAATTGCTGACCTTGAATACTGGAGTCATATAAATGGATTGACATCTTTGTTATGAAACAGAGATTCACAACCTTGGGAAGAAATAATGAGCTGAGAGCTCACTAACTGGAAGCAGAAATAAAAAATTATACAGACTTCTTGAATTAATCACAGGAGGTGAATTGATGAAAATAAACTTGGCCCTGGATATTAAAAAATCAAATACAATCCATAACTAGGAGCAATGTCTAGCAGGCATAAGGAACTAAGAAGAGAGATAAGTGACAGGAAAAAAAAAGAGAAAGCAAACAGAGAAATCTCTTTGAACCTTGTCTTAAAATGAGAAATTCAGAACATCAAATGAAATTATCAAAAGAGCTCAATAAGAATATACGTTTTCACAATATGTATAATTAATATTGTGGATTTTATCACATGAATGAATTCTATGTGATGTTGTAATGAATCTTATGTGATGTCAGAAATATAAATGGGGTATAAGGTAGTCAAACTGGATGCAGGATCCCAAAGAAAATTCCTTTACCTATGCTCATAAAGTCATATATTTTTCATGTCTTTCCCAGTGTTTATGCTCATAGCCCATTCCCATTTGATATTTTAAAATAAAATTCTTGGCATATTAATCTCAATTTTAGTTGCAATATAGTCATAGATGTATACACATATAAGTGTGTATATAATAGATATTAAAGTAAATCATCTGTACACTATTTCAAGAAGAAATTGAATCATAGACATTGCAATCAAAAAATCTTATTATGGGGTAAGAAGTCTACATGTGTAGATTATATTTCATAATTTTAAAGGAAATTTTAGTATTTCTACTAAGCCTCATTAAAATAAAGCTCATCTCATCTTGCCCCTAACAAAACAAATCAAACTGTGATAACCAATAGAGGGAAGACAAAAACACAAAATAAAACACGAGAAGACTAAACCAAATACCAGACTATTAAACAGAGTACTAGTACCTTAAGTAGCAAGGCATATAATTTTCTGTATCCTTCACCACAGAGGTATTTCAAGAAATGTGCTAAATAGTATTTTGGTTTTTTTTCCTTTTCATGTATTCATTTAAGACCACCCTGTCTCCTTATCCCACTCCCCTTTACAACACTGCTCTGTTATATGAACTAGGTTTTGTGTTATACACAATTACATGTTTCCAAATTAGCTCTCTAAATAATTTTCTACTACACTTACAGTGCCTAGCTTAACCCAGCAACACACCTCTAAGAGTGTGTCTGCTCCTGCTGCAGGCTTTGGTTTTTTTTCCTTGAATAAGTATGTCTGTGATAATGCTTGCCTGCTTGCTTGCTTGCATTTTGTTAGATGAGGTTGCAAATTTCCTTCCAAATTGCAGTGTTTGCAAGTACACCCACATGCTTAAGCCGATAAATGAAATGCTTACAACACATGATTATTATGAACAATTTTAATGAGACAAAAGTCAGAGGAAGACCAAGCAGTTCTGCAAAAGTTCAATATATGTAACACTGCTTTCTTCAAAGAAAGCTATGAATTTGTTGTATAGAAGGAATCAAGGTCACAACAGCAAACATGGTGAGACATCTTGACGGGTAGTTCCCTTGTCCCTCATGATCCAATAGAGTTACACTGAAAAGTAAAGAAACATCAGACTTAAGACCAGAAAGTATAGCTCAAATTCAGTAAGAAACACAGCTCTGATACCATAAAATCTACACAGCTCCCCAAAGCAAGTAGTGGGTGATACTTTACAAACTTTATAAGCCTCACCCACTTCCATCCAAAATAAATCTTTTTTATTTAGTTAGACTTAACAGTGCCAGCTAATATTGACTTGGGATTTATTTACTTTAGTATCAAATTCTTTTGTCATCATCATTGAGTCAAATTCTGCCTTTCAAATTCTGCACCTGGTCCTAGTGCAGACAGAGGAGAGTGAGGGGTTAAATTCCTCATTTTTGCTGCAGTTTTCTGGCTGCTTGTGTATGTTAAGTAAGTGGAGCATGAAACAGAGCAACCAAGAAAAGGAAGGAGAGAGCGGGGGAGGGAGAAAAGTTCCCTAACCACCTACTAATCTGTCTGCTGTTAAATACAATATAGTCTAAATTTGGTGGGAAATTCCATTGCTGAATTCTGGATTTGACAATTATAAATTATTGCATAATGCTCAGTTCAAAGAGTCTATCAAACATCCATTTTGATCGCAAGTGCATACAGAAAACATTTCTTAATAGCATTCAGAGATGATATTAAGGACAAAGGAAAGGAAGAAGAGATGAAGGGCACACCAATTACTAGATCTCTGTAATAGCAGTTATTTTATAAACTAAAAGTCCTAAATTATCTTAAAGACAACTGCAGTCATGCTGGAGAAGAAGGTAGAAAGAAAAGAAAAATGAAAAAGTATTACCAGCAATTCCTGCTACTACCCCATCCCACACATCCCAGCACCTCTGCTCAAATAGTCCCCATTTCCATGAAGAATGAGCAAAGTGCCTCAGATGAAAGGCATGTCCTACAAGACCCTTAAATCTCAAATTAAAACCAGTAGTTCTTTTACAGAAATATGAAACAATTTTCTCCTTGCTATTCTAATTCAAAGCTTTTTTGTGTGGGCAGGTTCGTCGAGGGAAAGCAGAGGGGTAGGTACTGATCTCTTCACTCTCATGTCCAGTGACAGGACTCGAGGAAATGGCATATAGCTATCACAGGGGAAGTTTAGATTTAAAATCATTTTCACCCAGAGGGTGTTTGGGCACTGGAACAGGCTCCCCAGGGAAGCGGTCACAGTGCCAGTCTGACAGAGTTCAAGAACCATTTGGACAATGCTATCAGGTACATGGTGTGAATCTTGGTGTATCCTGTGCAGGCCCAGGAACTGGACTCTTAAGATCCTGATCGGTCTCTTACAACTCTGCATATTCTATGATTTTATGAGGCTTCTTTCAGGACTGCAATTTTCTTCTATCTCAGCTTCCAGAAGTATATGCACAGTGACACTGTAGAAACTCATCTGCTGTAGGCAACAATTTTCTCTGATGAAGCTGTATTCACTTCTTTTTGTAGAGAGGTTTTGTGTTTCATTTATTGAGATTAAGGTTGTAAGTCTTATTGAGAGGAATGGAACTTTAAATAAAATATGGTAATTGGAGCATTTTTACTGTTTCAGTTACCATAGACCTGATATCAGGGAATGAACAGGGATTTCTCCTGTATCTTGTATCACTTTGTTTATCCATCTTCCATCTCCAATTTGTCTGTTATAGAGCGCTGTTACCCTCTACATTCTTGATACATACCACAGACACTGGAAAGGTATTATGATGTACCTGGATGTCAAATTAATCAGAACCACAACAAAGAAGTGGGAAACAAGGAGTCAAAGACAGGGAGAACATTAAAAACTCTTCTCAAAAGAATTGTATACTATGTATTCCCTCCTACCACATGGCCAAATGAGGCTTAAGCAATCCCCAGGTAGCTCCCACTCCAAACTCTTATCACATTATCACCCACATTTATTTGTTGTCAGAAGCTTGGGTAAATTCAGCCATGATATCAATGAATACACAGGAATTAATGTACTCTTTCTTTTTGAATATGATACAAAACTGTACCAGGCTAATTGGAGAAAACAACAGTCCTCCTAGTCCCTCAGTAAATTTAAAATTGCACAGAGCCACATAACTTGCTATTTTTAATTTCAAGATAATTAAAATACTCCCCCACAGCCTTAGAGTTCCCAGTGTCTCCCACAGGAAAAATAAAATAACCTTCCTTCTTTTTAATTTTTAATTGTCAATTGTTACACTACAGATATAGATCTAATACTTCAAGTGGAATAAATAGGCCACCATTGAGGACACAATTGAGGTTACCATCCCTGGGATTGACCTGTACTGTAAAAAGCCTCACTGACAGTGACATTGTCCCACATCTACATGACATACTATGTTTCCTTATAAAGCAACTACTGATGCATAAGCAAACCATAAGGTTCACAGTGTGAAATGACATTTTTATTTTTTTTTAAATGGATCACTACTGGAATGCAAAGTTAGTCTTAAGAACAGGTAGAAAACAACACTGCTAAAATTTTCATATAGTCAAAATAAATGCAGTTCAAGTTCAGGGAAATATACCAAGAGATTTTTAAACTTAGGAAAGCAATGAATATAATGAAATAAATAAACATATTTTTCTTACTAATTTTAAGAACAATTGCACAAATATTAAGAAAAACATGTTTTCAAGAATTTGAAGTGCTCATTCCTAAGTTTTACAAGATCATTAGAAGAATGATAAGCCAACTATTTGCCGACTCTTCTAGTTTTGTTTTAATTGTTCACGTTGTAACCTTACATCCTATTCAAAATGCCATAGAAATTTTGGATAAAATTAAGATAAAATTAATTCCTCAGTTCCACTGAGGAACCCAATTTGAAATACCCCCATTTAACTCATAAGCTAATGATAACTTCTCTCCAAGAGTGCTTTTTTCATGGATTATATAATTTATCTCTTTTTTTATAGACTGTATTTCTGTAGTTTAAAGATACATCTAAGACTATGTTATTATAATCAAAGATACAGTGTTGCTTGACAATATTAGTCTGCCAGAGAAAACCGAGCAAATGAGCCCAATTAGACCAAAAGGTGATATGCATGTATTGCCCATTTCAAAAAACAAACAACTATTTTACTTTCTTATGTATTGATAATTCATCTTGGGTTTTTACAAGAAATCTAACTTTAGTTAAAATATTTGTGTCCTGTCTTTCCTCCCTAATTTATTTCATGCTTTAGTTTCAACTACTTATACCACTGCATTTTCCCTCATTCTCTCCTTTTTTGCCCAAAGTTAGCTACTGGTGCAGTGTAAATTGTTTTAGCTCTTCACATATATTTATCAAGGTATCTCTGGTACTTCTTAACTTGTAAACCTTCCTTAATTTAATTTCCTAATAGCCTGATAGATTTGGGGTAACAAATAAATGGAATCTATTTGGAAAGCGCTTACATGTCTTCTCCTTCCTCAACTGCAGTGCAAATTCAGCTGTAACCTGCAAGAGGCCTTCTGGGGACTGCAAGCTGCCAAATAACAGCTGAGCAGCCACCAAGTGTCACAAAGATCTGACATGACTTATGTCAGTGTGGTCATAGGGATAAATTATTTTTTCAGTCAGTTCTTATAGAGCAGTGCAGTGGGCTTTCACTTCACATATGGCATCCTATTCTTTTTAAAAAATGAACCTGTTAATGCAAACCTACAGCAATTGGGTCAACATATAGTGTGTTAATAAATGGATTCATTAGGAAGTAAATTTAGCAGCATCACAACAGGCACTGAAAGGTTCACATGATGCATGAGAAATTTAGGTATTTCTAGAGTGAAATTACATTTCTAAAGAACAAATAATTAAAATACTGAGTATAATTAATATATTTCTAAAATAATAGTAGTAATTCAACATTTTCATTAGGTCATCCAGAATCCATGCTTTTCCAAAGGGATGTTACCGATATATACTAATTTTCTATTAACTGAACGTTGTAAATCTAATATTGTCATTTTCATAGCAATAAAAATTATTAAACTGCAATTTATAATATAGTAATTAGGAAAAAAACACACAGCAGCAGCAGCAAAAAAAAAAAAAAATTAAACATAAATAATTAATTATAGAGGAAAAAAAGACCAGATGGCAACATTATTCAAAGAAAGAGTATTAACTATAGAGGCCTTATTTTAGTGGCAACAGGATTATTGTTAAAATTAGTAGTAATAATGCCATATTTATTTTAAAAACACCTGAACTGGATGCTCAGAAACAATTTTACTTTAAGTATTTTCTGTGAAATAAAGTCAAGATATTCTTCCTATCTTGGAAACATCATCTTGTTAAAAGCTAAGTCATTTCCACCAGCCTGTACTAGACCATATCTGATGGTCTCCAATGACACTAAACAAAAACTGCATTAAAGAACCAGTGAATTGTAGATATTGCTGCACAAATAACACATCCCTCACAAATCCTGTCTTTGATGAGTGTTCTCCATCTCAGTGGGCAGAATACTTTTACTTGTCTGTGCCCCTGTTCATAACAGATTGATGCAGACTAGATAAAAGTTCACTGTGACAAAGGTAAAGACGTTACTGTGGATCCAAAATACCAGCCAGTAGTTCCTCTGATGTATTCCCCTAGGCTGGAATCAATACATTTGGTAGCTACCAGTTGCTAATTTAGAATTTAGAAGTGATTTTAAATGCACCAGTATTTAATCCCAAGTTCTCCCTATCCCTAATGGTTTCGACAATGGGAATTATTATTGACCCACTGTCCCCACTGCCAATGATTGCTGATTTTATGTCACACTTTAATAACTAAGTTTATAGGCTTGGAAATAAAAGCCTAATTGAATTTTTGATCTGCTTTGAAGCAAAAGAACCAGAACAAGTATGAATTAAGACAATCTGAAAAATTGAAAACTATATCAACTGCAACAGCTAAGCAAAAAGTCATTTATCCCAATAGTGTAACAACAATTGAGAAAAAACATTTCTCTTCCAAAGGACCTGTTTCTTGTTAATATAAAGTAGAAAAATTTTTGTTATCATTTTCTGATTTTTTTTTACTGACATTATCTTGAATACTGTAGTATTGGCCTATCAAATGCACTTATACTGACTAAATCAGATACTTTCAGTTTGTATAAAGACAGAAAACTAAATAGTATAATTTCAAATTACTAACTTGCTTTTGATACCCAGGAATATTACAATGCTAGGAAATCAGTAATTTTGGTAGAAAATCTGAAATGTCTAGGAAAGCTTGACTCTCACATCTAAGAATATGCCTTCTAAAATGTAGGTTTCTTTGAAGGTATTTCAGGTTCAAAATCCTAGATGGAGAAACCCTGAATCAGCAGTCACATTTGGAAGTCTTGTCCATGAGATTCCTCCCCAGCGTCAGGACACTGCTGTCCAGTGCTGCTCAGAAGAGAGTGCTCTTCCCCTGCTCTTTTCACAAACACTTGTGATGATGTAATAGGACAGAAAAAAAGCACAGACTGAGCAGATTCCTTCTCATGACAGTGTGGACTTCAGATTTCAGACAGGCTCCACAGCTAACATTTCCTTGACTGACAGATCTTAATTAATAGAGCCTGATAGACATCTTAATTAATAGGCTTCTGATAGACATCATGCCCAAAAATAAAAGATGATGCAAAAGAAGAAGAAATTGAAGCAATTAATCTGACTAGATGCCTTGGAGCACCTTGAGAAGAAATGGAAATTTCTCATTAATAACCAATTGTATTAAGCAAAAATATCAAGTGGAAATCTTTGAAAACTAACAAAACTAAGGAAAATGTGTGTCACCATTCATCTTTCCTTCCTGGCAGACAGACAATAAAAGGACCTACATTTCATTTGTTTCCTCAGCTTATTTGAGAAGCATTTAACTCCATTTAGCATGGAGTCCCCCATCTCCCAGTTCTCTTAGAACAGGTGAGAGCATTCAAAACAAGAAATGGACTGTAGACAGTAGAAAATTCCCATCTAATCTCAAGTTCTTGCTTTTGTTTGGGAAGGATCAATTCACCTCTCAAGTGCTACACCTTTACACTTTATGTCTTTCTTGTCTCCTGTGAGTCAGGCCTTTAGAATAAAATAGAATTTTCATGATTGGATATCAGGTTCTTATTTAGGGCTAGCAAAGGTACATTGGATGTATTTGTCTCAGTGTCCTAAGGTTCATCTGTAAATAGAAAGCACGCATCCTTAATAACAGATTTTCTTTTTTCTCAAGACTTTCAGATATTTGCCAGCCTGGTCAGGGATACTGTTCTATGTATACAGCAGCATTAATGAAAGTCAAGTGGGCATATAGAAGTGATCTGTGAAGACTATCTACCTGTTCACAGATGCATAAAGTGAAGACAAATGTCCTATTTTGTGTTACTTCCACCCACAGCTAGTTTTGAATATTTTGCCTGCTAAATATAATTTCTGAGTGTCTCAAATTGATGAGGCACATTTTCAATTAATATCAGAGCTCCATTTTTGAAATATATCACAAGTAAAATATTACATAGTGGCCTGATATCTTCTTATGCATTATGCTGGTATTTATTTGACTACAGAGGAATAGCAAGACAGAATTAAACAAAGACAAAACAGAATATAATGCAATGAAAGACACATAAAGGATAAGAAAAAGGTAAACAAAGCTAAGAATATCAGTAGTTTTCCTGCTTTTTCCATGTTTTTGATATTAAAACCCTTTTCCCAAGATCAAACACCAGTGCACCCATGAAAATCATTTACTCGTTTTCCTCTGCTATAGTTAAGCAGATGAGGGGAAAAAACTCAGGGCGTGAGATACAGATTAGAATAAAACACTTTAAGGGCAAAACAGGCTTAAAACTTTAAAAGATATAAAGAAAAATTTATTAACAGAATTAAAAGAGGATAATGAAAACTAAAAAGAAACCTTTAGAACATCTTCCCCCGCCCCACCAAGCCTTCTTTCCTTCCCACTGACAGCACAGGGAGACAAAACATGGGATCTTTAGTCAGTATGTCACTTCTGAAAATATTTCTTCAGTTCACTTAAGGAGAAGAGTCTCTTTTGCTATGCAATAGAATCCTTCCAATGGGAGACAGTTCTCTGTGAACTTTTTCAATATGGTTTTAATTTTCACAAATAACAGTCTGCCCAAAATCTGCAACAAGAAGCCCCTCCCACATCTTCCAGTCTTTCCACAACTGCTTTTTGGGGGCCATTTAGTTTATGGGGTGCAGTTTTAAAGGATGAGCTGTTCTAGAGTATAAAAGCAAGGTCCTCTTCCTCTGTCTTTGGAATGAAGGGCTCTCTCTCTCTCTCTCTCTCTCTCTGTCTGTTCAAGCCTCTCACCAGATCACATCTTCTCAGCATCCACAAGCTCCAGCATGAGGGCCTTTTTCTCGTGGGCTGTGGGTGAATGCTGCATCCCCCCATGCACTTCATGAATCATAGCGAAACAGTTTGTTCCTTTGCAGCCACCTTGGTGCCACCATGTTGTTCTCCTCACCTGTCTTCACCTTTTCCTTGTTCCTGACTCAGGAGAGAATTAGTGTTCATAGGTCTGTTTGTTCCCAACTTTTAGCCAGCCATGCTGTGGACAGAAAGGTAGAAGCAGTGGTAGCAGTTTTCCTTTTTACACCATCTCGCATGAAGAAAAGGTACAGAGTGGAGCCGTCAGTCAGTGTAGCCTGCGTAGTGCTAGTGGAGACCACATGACCAACAGAGAGAGAAGCATGGCGAGTGATTCCCCAGTTGTGGAGCCTGGATAAGATCAACCTTTCAGTGCTGCAGAACTCTATAGGAACTGTTTCAGTTGATGACTGATGCTACACTGACTGACGGCTCCACTCTGCACCTTTTCTTCATGCGAGATGGTGTAAAAAGGAAAACTGCTACCACTGCTTCTACCTTTCTGTCCACAGCATGGCTGGCTAAAAGCAGCTAAGTAAATAAAGTCCATTGCAATCCATGCTGAGAGAGCTGCAGCCACATGGCACTGCTCTGGCCGCATGGTTGCTTGCAGCACTGGGATGATCCCCGGCAGCATTGTCTGGCAGCTGTGCTGGGATGAGGCCCAGTGGTCTCCTCCAGGAAGGGCCCTGGCCCTACCAGGAAGGGGGCCCAGCCAGCCCCCCCACCTCTTTTTAGAGAGAAGGGAGCAAGAGAACTTTGTGTGGCTTTTTCATTCTTAAATATACTCTCCTAGAAGCAGCCATAGAAGCATACAAGGAGGCAGAGTTCAAGAATAAATTATTGTCAAGGTCTAGGTTATGGGAGACAGTGTGACATTTAACTGAACTGTCCCATGTAAACAAAGGTAACATGGCCATGTGGAGGCACACACTGGAGCATGACACACAATTGGATACACTGCAATACCCCTCCATTCCAAAATATTGCAACAACTACCATATCAATCAGTCCACACATTCAGCATAAATATATATTTAAAAATAACAGCCTGATCAGTGAAATAGGGATTTGGACTGAAGTGTTTTCTTTTTGGATTTTTTGTTTTTCCCTTTTAAAGCAGATCATAGAGCTTTCAATAGTTTAGCTACTTAAGGGCTACATTTCTATCAATATTAGTGTCTTGTCCTCATATAGAGTACAGCACTGGCTAACATACCTTGGTGAAACTTGTTTTTTTTTTTGTAGACATACACAAACAGACAGACACACACACACACACACATGCACACACACACGCGTTCTCATTTTATAGCTCCGGGAGCCAAACATAGAGGTTCTATTAGAGACCTCTAACAACCTCTTCACCAACAACTCTGAAGTTATTAATAGAAAAGTAGTATATTTACCCAAATTGGTACCAGGAATGCTAGTGTCAGGGTTTGCAAATGCTGAGTGAAGAGCCAACAAGGCTCTCCTGAATCTCAGTGTGGCAGTGTGTAGATATCTTTTGGAGGACCAGGGATGATGCAGCCTTAAACTCCATGGTGGGTCTTGAACGACAGCCTCTGATTTCTCTTCCTTCATAAAAAACAGGGTGGTTTTTTACATGCTGAAAAATACAGAAAAATAAAACAAAACAATGCCTGGTATGTGAAGACAGATGAAGGAATCACTCCAAAAGAGCACTAGTGGTCTAAACTGACTCATTAGCGTAGACACAGCCCTCATGGCCCTCATGATGACCATTAGCTTCCTCAGAAAGAAGACAAGCCAATTATCTACCACACAGCCCTGTCTGACTTGACGTTCACCTGACTCCTCAATCTAGATCACAGACCAGTAGTAATCCATTAATGAAAAAGGACACTAGAACATTGTTGTTTAGAAAGAAGAGGACCTTTCTGAGCTTGCTTTTCTTATTTCTAAAATGGCATGGTTTGGATCTCTCACTGCTGCTGAGAAACACTTTGAAAGAGAAGACATATAATAAGCCAGTCTCTAAAATTGCCCCACAAATAAACAGCTTCCAATCCTAAAATTATCTAATTTTAGATGGCATCTTGACTGAGTTATCAATCTTAAATATAGCAGCCCATGCACACAGGCTCATGTAAAGTGTCAACCATACCATAGATGCCTTTTATCTTCTTCCTCAGCTTTCCAGTTTAACCTAATAATCTGTGCCCACAGGTCCTCAGCATACTTCCAGCTCCTCAGGATCCTGGTGATGAGCTGGTGCCTGGTTAATTTTGCACACTTTTTGATTAAAATGCTACCAATCAGTTATCAGTCTCTCACTGCAAGGCAGCCTGTTCATCTTTCTGCATGTATGCAGCAGTAACTATCACAATCTTCTTGCAGTAAAGCCAAAGAAACCTTCATATATGTCAGAACAAGAAAATCTCTGTTTTGCTGATAATTTATATTAAAATTTATTATTTCCTTGTCAAATGATAAATGTGGCTAAATTACTTTTTTGAATCAAATGGGTCATATTGCTTTCACAAGTATTTTGACACGTAATCAAGGATAATTCTTTTGCAAGGAAAGATAAAACTGTATTAGATTGACAAGTCTCACTTCCTACTGATTCAAATTTCTTTATGTTCAATAGAAGAACAAGATTCTTGGCCAATCTGAAAGTTCCAGCAATTTACAAAAAAAAAGCTGCATCAGGATGAATTGAGGAAGTGACCAACCATTATCTTACAATTTTTCTAACAAAACTGCATATTCATACATTCATGCATATGCCAGTAGTATTTTTCAAGACAAGAGCAAGCATGGGAATACTCCTTACTAGTGTAAACATAGCCAGAATGTAAGAGAAAACCCAAAGAATAAACAGCTGGTAGCTCTAGCAAATCATACAGTACTCTAGTTCGCAGAGATATTACTTTGAAAGTTTATTTTTATTGGATTGTCCTCAAAGGATAAGATGGAAAAGAATTGGTAACTTCAGTATCACTTTATTCTTCAAAAACAATAAATTCTTCATTCTTGGCTAAGTCTAAAAGAATTCCATGGCAGCTGAAGAAGTGAGGGTGGTGATATAACCTCCAATATATTCATCATTACTGTAAAAAAAAAAATTTTGTAATCAAAGCATGAAATGATTATGTAAACATTTCTTTCTTTCTTTCTCTTTCTTTCTTTCTTTCTTTCTTTCTTTCTTTCTTTCTTTCTTTCTTTTTCTTTCTTTCTTTCTTTCTTTCTTTCTTTTTCTTTCTTTCTCTATCTATTTATTTATTTATTTAGAGCAAGCAACTCTCCTTCAGATATAATGATATCATGTCTATCTCCACATTGCCCTAAGAATTTCCTTGAAAGACTGTACAGATAGTATGCAATTCACAGAAATTTTCAGGTACCCTAAATATTTTGATAGTTTGCTTTATAGTCTCTTTATAATCTTCTTCTTTTGTTTAATTATCTGCACCATTTAAAGCACACACACAAATGGTTCTGCTAATTTTGTTTCATCTCTTGTGAAGATCAAACTGTGAGAGGGTAGGTTTAGATTAGATATTAGGTAGAAATCCTTTACTGTGTAGAGAGGCACTGGAAGAGGTTGCCCAGATAAAGTGTGGATGCCCCATCCTGGAAATATTTAAGGTCAGGCTGGATGGAACTCTGAGCAAAGGGGTCTAGTAAAAAGTGTCCCTGGCCACGGCATGGGAGATGGAACTAGATGATCTTTAAGGCCTCTTTCAATGCAAACTATTCTACGTTTCTATGTTTATGTAGTACTTCCTTAAGGCCAGGTAGTGCTTGTACAAATCTACTGGAACCTACATACTAGCTGGCTAGTTCTTCCCACAACTGAGCAACTGTACGTACAGTGACACATCTTCCTTTCCCTTCTCACTAGAACCATCCTGGTTAAAGTAAAGGCCACAAAAATAACAAGTAATATTTTCTTTAGCCATAAAAAAAACCCCAAAAAAAACCCAAAAAAACCCCTTTGACAAGTGAGTAAAGAGAAGAAAAAAACTTTTGGATTTTCTAGCATTTCCAGAAACACACATTCAGCAATTCTCTTGGAAGCACTCTCAAAAGTTTTCCTGAATTCCCTTAGCAATAACAATTTCAGATAGTGTCCTTTTCAACAAGCAACTTTTTGAAAATCCCACATTGTCATCCACCTAAATTCCTTAGCATTCCCTGTAAGCATCCTATAATCAGCATTGTTTATCAGCAGGACAAGTTATGTCATGAAAAAAAAATTTTTTTCCTCCTGTTGTCATGAGAAAGAGGGAACGAGAAAGAAGGAGCAAAAGAAATACTTTTAACTTAATGAACATTATAATGAAGTGGTTTCAAAGGATGGGAATAAAAACCTTCCAAATGTAACATGATAATTACTAATTACTTAACACTGTCTACCACATTCAACACCCTAATTTGGAAAGTTAAACTTTATTTAATCTCCTGAGAACTGCATAGTAGTGTATTTTTTAGAATGCACATCCTTGGTACAGGCAAGGTTCAGCAGGTCTCTCTCAGTTTTCTTCTATTCAGCCAATAAAAGGAAAACAACAATAAATAAGGCAATGTTAAGAGATTAAAAAACATTCTTAACTTTTTTTTATTCTTTCTATCCATCAGCTTAAATTTTCCTTGCCTGTATCTTCCTGAGGGATCATACCCCTGCCTTTTCCTCTCAAGGTTTGTTCTTGGACTTTCACCTTTGACTTACCTAAAGATGGACTGAAGTAAAACAGACCGGATACTTAAAAAATACGCACTCTTTTATGGAGCAGCTTCCACATTAGAGTTTCTTTCTTGAAATTGTACCTTTATATTAATAGAAGTAGAACTACTGAAATGTAGTTCATCTGTTGGAGAAACATCAAGTTTTTTTTTTAAGGCCATGCAGTATAAAAAGAATCTGAACATTAAAAAAAAATGAACAGGAAATACCATAGGTATGAAATGGTTGTCAAGTTCTCTTTCAGTTAGTGCAGTCAAAGGGACAACTAAGTCTTTTATCGAGTGACAGAGAGCATTATTTTCCTCAGCTGAGAATTCTTTGAAGGCCAATAACAAGACAGAGGTCTGAAATGCTGATAATTCAGCTTCTCTTGTCTGTATCGGCTCTGCTCCTATTTCACTCCATTAACTCCAACAGCACATCTTTCTGGTTTGCTCAGTTGTCACTGTAGTTGACAAGAATGTGCAGATCCACTCCTGTGGGCCAGTCAATGCTGTCCTTTCTTTGGGCATGAGGTGGCATGAGCTATGCTCAACATATGATGCATCAAATAGAGGCAGTTCCATTATCTCTGTTAAAACAAAATCATTCCTTTCCACATCACACCTGTAGCTATTTGCAATATTATTGTACTCTGCTCCTAGAATGAAAAAAACCAAAACAAAAATCTCAACTAAATTTTTAAAGCAGCCTCCATGCAAAACTTTTTTTATTCCTGCTTGCTATTACTGACTGCCACATCAGACATAGTCATCTAGCTGTTGCACATTTTATTCCTGTTATCATCATTCAGTGCTATTAAAACACCATTTTGCTGTTCTTCATGTTTTCCTATTGAAATACGAAGATACCACTCAACACAAGTGGAAAGGCTACATTTTGCTGTCAGGAGATGCATACTCATTACATGGCATAGTATTTGTCTTATGTGAGACATGGGTAAAACCCTTACTGCAAGAACTCCACAGCACACAACAGGCATACGAAATAGTGTATCTGAAAACTGCAGTATTTGGACCTGCTTCTGGATCTCTGGCTTTCCTTCTGATGAAACAGCCCCAGTTAGTAGCCTTTGTGGAAATAAGTAGCTTTAAGAAAAGAAGAAAATGCAATAGTGTATGCATCTGCATAGGGTATGCATGATTACTTTTAGAGTTTTTTCCCAGAAAAATTTTGGTCAACTCTTATTTTAGCTCAATGCACTCTTCCATTCTTCAATAAAAGATGAGTGTAATATATAACTCAATCAGGAAATGCCTGTTAGGGTTTTTAGTGGATACAAGCTTAATAAAAGCACATATTGCCAGGTTCATGCCAGGCAAAAAAAAAACCATAAACCCCCAACCAAATAGGAACATGCTTGCGACTGTAACTAAGAATTGTTTTCATGGCACTGACTTTACTATCTATACCATATATCCAAATCTCAGTAACTGAGATGACTCTAGTGATTGTGAACTCTCTATCTTCATTTTCTTAAAGGTATTAAAATCTTGTTGTATTTTTTTAAAAAGACCCTATGGCACTGATGAACCATTTCATTTTGCCATTATCTCTCAGTGGTCTGGAAAAATAATTTCCATTTAATAGACATTAAACAGCTCAACCTTCTTTGATGACTCATTAAATTATTGCAACTCTGGACTCTTTTTTTAAAACTAGACTCCTGCAAAATTGTTTATAAAGGCTTTATCTCTCCCCAATTTAGATGCATGTAAAAGACATTGCACATTTTTGTGTCACCTAAATTTCAGAAAACCCATTTTTCAAACAACCTAACAGATGTCTGTCTCTTCCCCTCTAATTACATTTCTTTAGCATCAGCAGCAAAGCTGTTTCTCTTTTTAAACTTAGGGAAGTAAATAACTGTAGACTATAAGTTACTATATGGTGACAAGATAAATGGTGATACATTAATGGAAATTACTGCAGATGTTTTTTGTTTGTGTTTTAAACGGGTTACTGTTAATGACAGCAAAATTTAATGTTCATTTAAGCAGAGAACGTGTACATAGCTCTTTTTTTTGTACAGTGATCAGCTGCTAGCCTGAAAGAGGAAAAATTGAGGTTTTAGACCTGGTTCCAGAAATCACTGTGCAAAGTAAATGGCATTGAGAAGGACAACATCAAAGTGCCTTAGTCATTCTTAGTATTCAAAAGCCAGAAAGTTTTCAGAAGAGTGATTGCTGATCTTTAAAGTCTTTAAAGCAACAAAATTATTAATGACTTACAAACTTTCAATTATTATGAAAATGGACCTTTCACTGTGTTTTGAAACTGCAGGGCACCAAACTCTGTAAGCAACCTCTGCTTTCAGTGTGGGACAAGTGAGAAGAAATATCACGTCTGAAGCATTTAAACTCATTTTAAGGCTCTCATATTGCTTTCTTCCTAGACAATAATCCAATATTGCCTTTTACACGCTGATTCTGTCATCATATTGCCTGTAAAAACTTTAATTCATTTTCTCCCAAACCTGCAAGCATCCTGGTCTTACATATCCAAATGTTTCTCTCAGCCCTTTACCCTCAGAGCAGGGCTTGGTCAGACCAAAGGTCCACCTAACTGTTTATTGTAGCATGACACAAATGGGTAAAAAAGGACAGGTAAAATCAAAGGAAAGAACACACAACACTTGCCACTAATTTCATTCCAGTCTCTCGGTATTTTTATGTTATAAAATCATAGAATAATATGAGCTGGGAGGCCCATCAGGATCATAGAGTCCAACTCCTTGTGTCAGACAGGACACCCCAAGAATACCGCCATGTACCTGACAGTGTTGTCCATATGTGTCTTGAACTCTGTCAGGCTTGGTGCTTGTAACTTCCCTGGAGAGCCTGCTCCAATGCCTGATGACCCTATGGCTGAAGAACCTTTTCCTAATATCCCACCTAAATCTTCTCTGACACAGTTTCAGGCCATTCCCTTAGGTCCTGCCACTGGTCATAAGAAAGAAGAGATCGGTACCTGCCCCTTCACTTTTCCTCATGAGTAAGTTATAGACTGCAGTGAGGTCTTCCTCAGCTTCCTCCAGGCTGAACAAGCCAAGTGACCTCAGCCACTCCTCATGAGAATTCTCCTCTAGACCCTTCATCATACTTGAGGCCTTTCTCTGAACACTAACAGCTTAATGTGTTTTTTGTATTGTAGAAGCCAAAACTGTCCCTAGGACTTCAGGTGAGGCCACCCCAGTGCAGAGTAGAGCAGGACAAAGACCTCCCTTGTCCTACTGGTAATGCTGTGCCTGGTGCACCCCAGGACATCGTTTGCTCTCCTGGTTGCCAGGGCACTCCTGACTTGTGTTCAAATTTCTGTCAACCACGACCCCCACGCCCCTTTCCACGACGCTGTTCTACAGCCTCTTGTTCCTCAGTCTATATAAACAACCAGGATTGTCCCGTCCCAGGCACAGAATCCAGCACTTCACCTTGTCAAATTTCTCATGGCTGGTGATTGCCCATCTCTTTAATTTGTTGAGGTCTCTCTGCAGGGCTTCCTTGCCCTTGAAGGAGTTGACAGTTTGTCATGGTTTGACACTGGCACAATGCCAGTGCCTCCATGAGAATACTCTCTCCCTGGTTTCTGCTGTGAGATATGACCAGGAAAAAGCAAAGCAGGCTCCCACTTAGGAAAAAAAAAATATTAATTAAACTACAAGGAAAGGGAAAAAAAAAGAAACACATGAGGAAAATGAAAACTTCACAAATACATCTCCTCCTCCTCCCCACCAAATTCCCAATACAATACATCCCCCAAATCATCAACTCTCAGTCTGGCACCACCCTTCAGAATACTCAATCCTCAGTTCATCAAGAGGAGAAGGAGTCCCTCTTGTGCCAATGGTGACCTCTTCCTTTCATGTCCAGTGCTCTGTTCACCACTGAACACCAACCAGAGCTGCTTCTAGGGTCAACTTTTAAGGATGCTTCGTCCCACTCCAAAAAGGCACAGTCTCAACTTTGGGACACCTGTCCCCTCCATATTTTTCACCCCCTGGGGCTGAGGGGTACCCACACCGAACCCTCTTGGTCCTGAGGCATTGCCTCCCCCTAGAATGCAGTCTCTGTATCACAAGGAACATGGTTCTGTCCATGGCTATACAAAAAGAGTCCAGCAAAAGCGACTCCATCATCTCTTCCCACTAAGATTCTTCTCTATTCTTCCAACATCTCTCACTTGCCCAGCCCTTCATCATACTTGCCCTCCTTCTTCATCTTCCACTCTATCTCTCTTCTAGGAAAGGTTAATGTTCTGTAAAGTTTTCATTGTCCGAAAAGGGGTTAAAAGCTCCTACAAGCGGCCGGCTGCACCTCCCCCCCCCCCTCCTTCTTCTCCTTCACAGCCGTGCTGCCGGCACAGGCCCATGTTTATCAAGTTTCAAGGTAACAGTCCCAGGCACTGGCTCTCTCTCTCTCTCTCTCTCTGTCTCCCGGAGGGGGCACCCGATGGCTCCCGGTGTCTCTCTCTCTCTCTCTCTTCCACCCTTCCACCCCCGAGCTCAGGCCTACCTCTCCCAGCCACATGGCTTTTCCCCTCCCCCTTCCCAGCCAGCAGCTGGGCCGGGGGAGAGACCCGAAATCTTTCCCGCTGGAAACCCAAGAGAACCTCCCAGGGGAGAGCTCTGCTTTTAACCCCGTGTTCTCAGAGGCAGATCCAATGTCCCAATGGCCACATTAGGTGCCAATATTAAAATCTGAGCACCCATTGGCCTGACCCCAGCATCCCAGAAAATATATTTCCTGTGAAACCACCACACAGTTCCTTCCAGTTAAGTGTCCTCAGAAAACTTAGTATTTTTCAAGTCCTTTTTCCAAGTTATTAACAAAGATGCTGAAGAGAACCAGGCTGAGGGTGGGGCCTTGTGGAGCCCCACTAGTGACAGGTTACCAGTCTGATATCATCCTGTTCACTGTAACCCTTTGTGTTTGACCCATGAGCAGATTGCTCACCCACCACATGCTGTGTTTATCCAGCTGTGGACTGGACATTCTATCCAGTAGGATGCTGTGTGAGACAATATTGAAAACTTTGTTGAAGTCGAGAGGTTACATCAACTAGCTTTGAGATCAACTGAGTTACCATCTTATAGAAGGAAACGAGATTTAACAAACAGGCTTTGTACTGGCTGTGACCAATGACTGCATTGTCCACCAGGTGTTTTTCATTACCTCCCAAAATAATCTTTTCCATTATGTTACTGGGCACTGTAGTGCGACTGACAGGTCTGTAGTTTCCAGGGTCCTCCTTCTTGCCCTTCTTGAAAACTGGGACAAGGCTATTAATGCATTAAGGGTACCCAGGCTACTTCTAATCCTTTCAAGGTATCGTAGGTCCAATGGAGATACTGAACATGAAATTGGTGAAGAGATGAGAAAGGAGATGACTTCTGATATTTTTCGGTGAATTAATGCATTCCCATGCTATTCTGCTCCTCTCCCCCGAAGAGATGAGGGCACAAATGCTGCCAGCTATGGGACATAATGCAACTGCATTCTCTTTTTTTTCTGCTTCATCAGTCTTCTTTTCAAACACACCTTTACCTTCTCAAGGAGACAATGAACAGCACCAAAGAGAGTATGTGATGAATGGAAGGATAGCAAAACACTGTGGTTATAACACTGATCTTATCCCTTCTAATATTCTCAGTGTTGTTACCATACATCTTTCTTCCTTTAGAATGTTTTTCTTCTCTGTTTCCTGATTTCTTCCATGATCAAGCACTTCAAGTCCAGTACATTTACCCATTAATTTCCATGTTGCACTCAGTCTGTTTTTGAAAGGAACATATCTAGGGACATTTGGAGGTTTGTTTATTTGCAATTCCATTTCCTCCATGTAACATTTTCTATACTCATCAGTTTTAAGTAGTGAAGGCAATGAATAGTAAATTCAGCACAGGTTTGGACCTTCTCACAAGTCTTTACTCACCTTTTTTGCAGTTAGGAAGGGCTCATTGTCTAAACTACTGATAAATGTTGGGAAGACTTCTATAGGCTCCCTGCTGCTCAGCAATATCATAGGTAACTTCTCACTTTTTACACATACAGGAGATTTTCTTAATGGAGTTTGTTCTTCATCTGAAATAAATTTCAGTTATACTTTTACCTTCAGATTAGAGGGGAAAGGCTACCAGGAAGACATTCCTGAGCGTAGAAAATGTTTTCATAATTTGTTTTTGAATACCAGTAGGAAAATACAACTAAATAAGGCCTTAGGAAACAAGAAAAAGTTCAATCATTTTCAGTAGCACTGTTGACAAGAATTTCTTCTAGCTCCACCTTAAAATTCTTCTTCAAAAAATGTGCTTATAAAGGAGTCAGTTCAGAGTAGTCAGACAATAGACCAATGTGGTAGTAGCTCTCTGGCTACAGGCCAAGCCTACAGCTTTCCACCTAACCATTTTAATGACACTCTTGGTGACATAAAGTTGGTTACTTTGTCTGTTGTTTCATCCTCTGTAAAGGAATAGCACTTCTATGTTTTAGTCTGTTCACTAACTAGTGTTTCAAGGTTAGAGAGGGGGATCTGCCAAGAAGTATCATGAAATACCTTTTATTTTTCGTACAAGAACACTACCAATATGGTATTTTTAAGAAAAAAGAAAAAAATACAGTCAGGATGGCCATGTTTACAAAAACACCAATAAAAAGAAGTCAAAATAATATTCCAGATGGTTTGAATACCTGTTACATTTTATCGATTAATGCCAAATAATGGAGTATGTGCAAAGCAAATATTGATTTTCATAGGAACTTGTCAAGCTCCTCATTTCTCTTATAAGCTTTCAAGAAAAGATAAACACAAAATATGTTTTAAAATATGAAATATACCCCTTACCAAATGCTCTGTAGCAATTCTAACACCAAATGAACATTCTATTTCTTAAAAAACCCCAAACAAAACCAATCCTATAGACTATCCAACAGTTCAGTTCTGCTTGCAAGACTGACAGGACAAAGAACCACAGGTGATGAACTGGCAAATTTCTCCCTACCATCATTTTGCTCTTTGACTTCTTCTCTGGCAGTAACAATGTAAGAATGGAAACTAAAAGACCCTTCACTTTACATGGCTGACACATCTCACTTAATTGGGGGATTTTCTCAGAAGAGCAAAATACAAATGAGTATGAAGGAAAAGCAACATAAAAATAGTCACACTCCAATTTAAAAAAAGCAAACCTACTTCAAAAAACATAATTTTTCCCTCCAGAAAATGTTTCTTTAGACAAGACAAAACAAAAGAAAACAAAAACAAAAAACCACAAACCAAGTACCACAATTTCAAACAAAACAGGGATTTCCCAAATGACTTGATCTGTTGATACTCTTTCACTTTTCATGGTACCACATTTATGGGATGTTTCTGGAGAGGAGGAATAAAGACTTTAACAATTAGCATTAGAAGAAATATAGTCCATGTATATATTTGTGCCTCTTCTAAGGCCTATTCCTTCTTCTTGTAAGTTGTTTTGAGTCATGTTTCCAACAGTATTCCTGTTCCTGAATATACCTCAGGAGGAGAGTATCAGAGCCGGTGATTATTACAGACATATTGGACCAACTAGATACCTTGAAAAGCACCCTGTTAATGAAATGAAGAAAAAGCCTCACATCCGCATCTGAACTTATTTTTTTAAATGTTTAGACTAAGCATCAGGACGAAAAAAGAATATTATTTTTTCTTTTTCTGCTTAATATCTGAAGGACACAGACCAGTGGTGCCTATTCATTATGCTATTGCAAAATTACACTTGAAACAAGGCAGCAATTCAAAAAGCCAGCAGGAAATTCTCACCTCCATGGACTTCAGCAGACAAATGTTTTCACTTACATTTTTCAACTACTTTTACTGAAAAGAGTATTAAATAAATATAAGAAGAGAATCAGTGGCCAAGTATGCTGAATTGTATATTCAACATAGCTAAATGTGCTAAATGTTTGATGAAGGTATAAATAATTAGTAACATACACATACATTTTAAAAGTTTCTTTTACTCAGGCATGCATATATCTAATGCCTGAGCCTGTCATGGCACAATGTGCTCTCTTTGCTATTTCCCTTCCTTAGCCCTTTAAGTGGCTAAGTAGAGGCCCATGTTCTTTTCCTATGCCTGCCAAAGAAGCAGTGGCCCATCATTTCACTGTATCCTCTTTATTTCCTTCCACAATATCATGGATATTCATTAACTTCTCATTGTGACTTCTATGTAGGGGAACACAACATAATCCATTCATTCACATCCTTATTAATGTCATTCTTCAACAGGCATAACACCATACACTTATTTCCCAAGCTCTCTTCATTTGCCTGCTCACAATCAGTCTCTAAGGCACTTTCGATCACGTCAGGCCTGAACTGAGAAAATATAAGGAAATTTTTTTGATTATAAAGGAGATATGTATGTATGTATGCATACACATAGATACTCATAAAATGGATGTTACTAAATTCTCTACCTACACAGAATGCAGATATCCTAGCTGAAAGCATATTTTAAAGACTCAGATAAATGAGGCTGGTATGCATGAAGATATTAAAGGTATGCTTTAGCACAAGTGCATGCACTAAAAATAGCAAATCTATCATTTATTTATTTAGTCTTTAGTATTTAGTCTAGCAATCTTTATATTCAACCTGCCATACAAAAACTAACTGTATAAACATCTTCAAACATCTAAAAGACTCTAAGAAAGCTGGATATTTACCATAATTTACTTACTTACTTACCATGAGTTACTATCACCTTGATCTGGCAATGATAGTTTTAAAGATAAAAAGGAGCATTCTTGAACATTATTTCAGTTTGTTTTATTTTGTTTTGGATTTAGCTGTTCCAGAAATTGCACTTGAAAAGAACTCTAGGAGTTCTAATAAACCTTGGCTTAAGAAAAAGGACCCCCAAAGTGATTAATTTAACTGAAAGGTCTCAAAATGAAAAAAGAAACTAATATTTTTTTCCTTTTTTTTCTGTAGTAACATGACAGAGTCAGGACATACTCTGACTAAAAGACAAATAAGGAAATTCTATACAAAGGATGTACGATTGTTATCAAGAAAGGTTCTCCTCCCCCATTTATTTCCTTGCCAACAGCTGAAATTAGTTTTTCTTCATCAGTTAGACTACTCTAAGAGAACACCTGAGATCCTGTAAACAGTAAGAGACATTTCATGTACAAGGAATAAATTTAACACCTGCCCATCCTGAATGCAAAATATTTATTACATCTACAGGGACCATGATTAGAAAAGTCTCAGTGCAATATCACTCTATAGCAATGAAATTTGATATGGCTACCCATAGAGTTTGTTGGTCAGAATTACTTTTATGTATTTCCAACCACAGAAGATGGTTGGAGATATTGTTCATTCTATCAGGTGACAAAAGTGAATGAAGTGAATGAAATGTGACCAGTCCTATAACCACTCTCACACTTGGGAAACAATATAAATCCCTTAATTTATTTTGCTGCCTGAACTCAAACAAAAAGCCAATCATGAAGATTGTACTGAAACACAGAATGCAATTACTACTTACCTGTCTGTATGCAACAAGATATTAAACATCAAAAGCTTTTGGAAAGGTTAGAATTTCTCAGAAGATTTTTTTACCTCAGCGTGAAGATCTAAAAATCATAGCTCATGGCTGGATCATTATATAATTTTTAATCATGAGAGAATGAAAAATAGTTTCAAAACAAAAAAGCGTGGGGGAAGTTAACAGATGGATAAAACACCCCCATAAAAAGATCTGAAAGAAGAGTCTAAATAAAGAAACATATTCAATGAAAAAACTTTGAATGTACGGTGCCGTCAGTTCCACTATTAAAAAGAAAATGAAGACTAATACCAAAATTTTTACCTCCTGTAGTGTAGAAATAAGTTTTCAATATGCAGAAAAGCAATTATAAGCTGCACTAAAATAACAATTCCATACATAGAGTGCTAAGATGCAAGGTGTGGGGAGTGGGTGTAGGGGAAGACGATCAGTGGTTCGTTTTGATTTTAATAAAGTTTGTAATTTCTCAACAATGTCAGGTTTGTGTCTTTGCCTCATGAACAGGCTCTGTGTATTGAAAAGGTCATGGAGCATGCTCATGCCTTAGGGAAGCCATTTCACATCTGAAGGACATTTGTGAAGATCAGATGCAAATAAATGACAAAGTACATCTATTTCTAGTCAGTCAAAACATATTGTAAGTAAGCAGCAAAATTTCAGATGTAAACTGCTGAGCATGATGAAAAGCAAAGATGGGCATGTGTAATGAGAGACAAGCATCCAATTACCAAATTTCTAGTTTTCATCAGTGTCTCATAGTGCAATATCGCCAAAATATTTCTTTCTCCCCAACTCAAAAAGTCTTCAAGTTATCACAAAAAAGTTACAATAACAGGGATAGTTCTAAAATGTGGCCAACAAGGTCTGTGATTTCCTCTATCACCCGGAGGATTTTTCTTTATTCACCTTAATCCATTCCTCCCTGGTCCATGAAAAGTGATCTGGGACCAATTTAAACAAAACCCTCAGCCATTATTAGAACAAAATAATTTAGCACCATGGACAGAGCATCTTAGTTTCAACAGGATGTCCACCCTGAAAACTGGACACCCACACAATGCAAACTAGACACCAATCTTACCAATATCACACAACTCTTGGCTTCCAGAAATGCCTAACAGTAGCAACACCACAAAGAGTCTCAGAGAGTACATCCCAATCAGTAGTATATGACAGTAGAAAAGAGACTGTCAGAAACTTTAGAAGTCTTGATATTAATTTGAACAAAATGTCAACATCTTTAGCATTCACAGAATGCTTTCTTCAAACCTTCTAAGAAATGTTAGCAAAATCTTGAGAAAGAATTTTTATATTGTTTCTTTTTCTGTAAAACATGCTTTAAAATACAGAAAAACTGTCAGATTCATATGTTTCAGATTACAAACAGCCACTACAGAAAAATATCTCCCTCACTCCACAAACAAGTATCTCTATGTATCTGATTTTAATCCTCTCTCATGTTTTCTGATCTTTTTGAAGATAAAGAGAAACCTACTAATGTACAATTATGTCCATTTCTATTTATCAAAAATGCTACACATTAGAAAAAAGGTATTTAATCTGCATGTAGTACAAAATTTTGCCTCTGCTTTGGAGACAGTTCTGCTTTAGCAGTAGTGCTCTGACGTAGTCCATCCATTTGAATTCTGTGCACTTGCATATGCACTTCTAACCTATTCATTGTCCTGAGGGGACAGACACCCTCCTCAAGCTTTCACAAGTTAGTCAGGTCTTTTGAGTAACTTAAAAGACTTTTGATGTTACAAGCCTCTTTGGTTTCATGGGATAAATTCAGGGATCTTTTAATTTAAACAATTTTCTAAAAATACCTGAAAAATGGTGTGCTAGATGCAATGCAAAGTTCTACACTGAAATTTCTTACGTTATCCTGTATATCCTGTATATCCCAGGATATACAGCATATACATAGTAGTTAAAAAAAAATATTTTATGATATCTTATTGACACCATTATCTTGTAGGGTTTTCCTCCTAATCCTGTGAAAGAGTAACTCCACCTTTTTCCAGCACAATGCCATTGAAGCATGGAGGAAGCTACACTTTTCCCTGTAATTAGCATTCTAATTGCAACACATGAAATTTGAATGAGTTTTGTGGCCTGACATCCCATCTGCTGATACATCAGATGATCTCAAAGAGAAAAAAATAGATAGATGATAGACATAATGGAAGAAATTAATGTCGTTCTCTGTCTGAGATTTTTCCAATAGATGGAAATGTATGCTTGAGTGACCTCTGGAAGCCCCTAGAAAAATACCAAATGCATCTTGAACACAGTTTTTTTCAAATGGACCCAAAAGTTAGGCTTCTGATATCTGCCTTCCTCTTTCCTCCTTTGGAACTCATGACTTGTTTCAGCTCTTCATCATATGACCAAAACAAGTAATAAAGAAACTGTAAAAAATACATCTTCACTGTACAAGAGAAACCATGGCTTGTTGTCTGAAAACAGCTGTATAGGTTTTCCATTTATCTTTCAGGTGTGTTAAAATACCTAATTATTGAGGAATGGAAGTCAATCAGACTGCATAGAGAAATTTTTGACCTGAAGCAGCCCTTGTAGTTCAAGGACAAATGTTAATATTTTAAGAAAAAAATGCCTTTTGTTTAAGTTCCTGAACAACAGAAAAAAACCCCAAAATCAAACAAACCACCAGAAGCAGTAAAACTTACTAAGACAAATTTCCCCAGTGTCGTGGTTTGAGAGGAAGTGAGTTTTTTGGAATGCTGTGGTCAAGCCAATGGGTGCCCAGATTTGAATATTGGCACCTGGTGTGGCCACTGGGGACATGGATATGCCTCTGAGAACAAAGGGTATTAAAAGCAGAGGATTCCCAGGAAACCTTCTCTTGGGTTCTGGCAGGGAAAACAGGTCAGACCTCCCCTGGCCCAGATGCTGCCTGGGAGGGGGAGGGGAAGCCATACGGCTGGGTGAGGTAGGCTGGGCCCTGAGGATGGAAGGGTGGAGAGCACCAGAGGCATCGGGCAGCCACACCCTCCCTCCCCCCCCCAGGAGAGAGAGAGAGAGCACCTGTGCCACCTTGAAATTTGTTATCATGTGCTGGCAGCACAGCCGGGCTGGCGGAGAAGGAGGGAGTGCAGTGGGGGCATGGTGAGAAGTCGGGGGAGTCCTGGGCAGGCTAAGCCTGAGATTTTAACCCTTTCCTTGAATAATGGAAACCTTACAAATACTGATCCTCCTGGATCTGAATGAGAAGAGAGATAGAGATGAAATGGAGGAGGAAATGGGCAAGTGTGATGAAAGTTCGTGGAAGTGAAAGATGTCGGAAGAGTGGAGAAGAATTTTAGGTGGGAAGAGATGATGGAGTGGCCTTAGCTGGACTTTTCTTGTATAGCCATGGACAGAACCATGTTTCCTGTGACACAGAGACTGCATCCAGGGGGAGGCAATGGCTCAGAGCCAAGAGGGTTCAGTGTTGAGACCCCTCGGCCCCAAGGGGTGAAATTTGGGGGGGACAGGTGTCCCAAAGGTGAGAGACTGTGCTCTTTTTGGAATGGGACAAAGCATCCTTAAAAGGGAAAACCCTAGAAGCAGCTCTGGTCCATGTTCAGTGGTGGGAGCACTGGACATGGAAGGAAGATGTCACGATGGCAAATGATCTCTGGGTGGTGCCTGGTGTGATATGGAAACACATGAGGTTTCAGTGGTGTTTCCAGGGGAAGCCTATGGTATAAGAAAGACTCCTTTCCTCTTGATGAACTGAGAATTGATTATCTAAAGGGTGGTGAGGGACCGACAGTCGGTGATCTGAGGGATGGATGTATTGGAAATTTGGTGGGGGGAGGAGGAAATGTTTTTGGAAGGTTTTCATTTTTCATGTGTGTTTCTTTTTACATATAGTTGTAGTTTAGTTAATAAAGTTTTCTTTTCTGTATTTCTAAGTGGGGGCCTGCTTTTCTTATTCCTGGTCACATCTCACAGCAGACACCTGGGAGAATGCATTTTCATGGGGGCACTGGCATTGCGCCAGCATCAAACCATGACACCCTATGAATAGTTGTATCAGTTTTTAAGAATACAGAATCTCCCTTAACTTCATAAATACAGAGAAAAATACTGACTTCAACTTCCACAGTACATGTGCTCTAATCCATACCTTTTCTGTTATTCTTGAAAAGAGATGAAATCTGTTTGTTTTCTTTTGACATCCATCCCATTGTCTCATCCTACAGAACTTTGTAAGGACAATGCAGGCTTGATTTTCTATTAAATTAGTTGCAATGTAATGTGTCATTAATTCATGATCAGACTCTTTAGAGCCTGGAGCTGCATTTCTGGAACTAAAGAATTTTCACTGTCCATTGGCTTCACAGATCTGCTATATATTGTCTTGATTATCTATTCATAGTCCATGAAGTTAACTTTTACTAGTACTACATTTCTATCCCATGCTTCTATGCTCTGATTTCTATTCATGAATTTTCTATCCTCCCTCTCAAGTCAGCCTAACCAGTTCTGGTAAATATTCCCCCTATGCATACTTCATGCTCTTCACATTTTAGTGATATTTAAAGTCCCCAAATTACCGGTCCATGACAAGGCACTTCTTTTGCAGCATTATCTCTTCTGGAGTTCCATGCCTGATAACTTGCCAAAACAAATAAAGCAAATTATGTTCAGTACTCCCATGTTGTTAGCCTGTAGTGACAGCATAAGTCCTCATCTTTAAGCAGTTCTGAACAACAATGGATGCCAAGAATCAAAACTGTTCCTTCTCTGCAGCTTTTTTGTAAAAGAGAATTTAATTTCTTTATTCTGTCCTCCAAGGCTGTTTTCACAACTACAGTAACTGAAAACCCCAGGGGTTTTTGAGCCACTTCCCTGAGTCACCACTTTCTCCAACAACCAGGGAACTGAAACACTGCCCTGATTTTTGGAGTTGTCATCAGGCTACAATTGAATGAGAAATTATAGTTGTACAACGGTTTGTAAATTAAGCTGTACTACTTATCACAAACACAACTTCAAAAAGCAGCATGTAATAAAATTACTGGTGGGATCAGAGAAGAAATCCTGTACTTTTAATATTTTTTGCTTCTATTTTCCACCTTCAAAACTGGTCACATATTCTCTTACCCATCATTCTGTTGGATTTCATTTTCATTTAAACTACTATCAACAGTATGCTCTTCCTTTTTTCCCTTTCTTTTGTTCTCTCACTCATCTTTAGCAGTTCATAATGTAGGTTTCCTTAATCTATGTTATTGTTTTGTCAGCCTGAAACCACAGCATTCCCATAAGTCACTCCCTTGAGAAAGCAAAGCATCCCATTTCTTGCCTTGCTTTTTCCTCCTACTGTTTTTTCCATGACATGCTTGTGAGTTGCTGTCTCAGTAGTAACATTAGAAACTACTGTTTCTCACAGGCCATGAACATACCTCCCACCAGAAGACAGGCCAATGAAAAAAGTGAGAGAGGGTCTGCATTCTCCTTGTCGGTTAAAATTTATAATGTAATACTCATAAAATAATTATGCAATTTAATTCACAAAACTGATGCACAACTGACAAGGTAAAGAGATTAGAATAAAGTATTTTTTAAGTTCCTTCTTTTGTAATTAAAGAAGGGTTGGTGTTTGATCATTTCATGTTACTGCTGTGTTCACCAGTACGTGCCAGTAAAGATCTTTAGTGTCACACTATCATTGTATTGTGAATTATCTAAGTATTGGAAAGGACACATTCTTTCTTCTCCTTCATACTTGTCATGCTGATTAAAACATGCAACCTGCAACAGAGAAAGCAATTTCAGTTGTTTTTCCCTACAATGATTTAAAGTATTTGTTTCTGCAATGCACATGATAAGGGAGTTTATTTCTTATTTGTACAGATAGAAAACAGTTTATAGCCTAAACCCCACCAATTAACAGAGAAAATCAAACAATTTATTGTATATATTCAGTTGTTCTGCTGACTGATCCCTCTGAGATATTTTAGAGGCTCTGCTCATTTTATTATAGGGAAGATAAGGGATTAAATTATGATTTTAAGTGAGATGGGATTATATAATATCAATCTCACAACAGGTACTAAATAGAAAGATTACATAAGAAAAAATTCCAGGTACATTTTTTGCAGGGCTTGGGGACAACTGGTCATCTTGAAAAACACAGCAAAAATTATTTCCTTGAATATAAATGTAAGAGTTGGTATTATACCAAGGAATTACAGCAAGTTTAAGGAAATACAGTGGCAGCAATTTTTAGCTTTCTGAATATTAATAGCTTTATTTTCAAGTCATTGTCACTGTCACACCATGTAATTGTGGAAGCAGACTCTACTACTTACAGCAAATAGGCATATGTTCTCTTCACTGGAAAAGCAAATCCCAGGCATGTGTAACTAACAGAGCTGGGAATAATGTGTGTTTAAGCAGGGCTGGAAAGATAAACAGAAGTCAGTTTTTTCAGCCATACCCTTTGAGTTACACAAAATTCTCTTCCACTGAAGAACCTTCTCAGACCTTTGAATGTGCTCTGGCACACATTTAAATTGCAGTCTTGACTGCAGTTAAGTGACAGCATTAAATTGCCAAGATAGAGAATAGATGTCACCAGTAGATCATTTCCCGTTATCCTTTCAGTAAGAGCACTTGACATCAAATCAGGGTACATCCACTTTGCTGGGGCTGCTCTACAGTGAACTTTCTAGAATGGTGCCAAAATAATACTGCAGAAGGCATTAAGGCAAATAAAAATATAACAGACATATTTCACATACTCTGGTCTGCAGTATTTGGATACCAAGACTGCAGGAAAATACTTGAACACTCATAAAGCAAAAAAAAGAAGGAAAGGTAATTCAGCTTTTTGTTTGGGTTTTTGTTTGTTGAGGTTTTTTCCTGATTGTTTTTGTTGCTGTTGCTTTTTTCTTTGTGGTTGTAGTTTTTGTTTTAAAGTATTCTAAAATGTGTGTTAATCTGAGTTTTTATTAACTGCTGATGTGTGTACTTTTTTTTTCTACAGATTCAGCATAATAACCAAGATTTCATAGCCTTTTATTGCCATGCATTGAATGAAGAAGAAAAAGCTTTCAGAGGGTCCAGAGTATATGAAATGAACAAATCATGTGGACAGAAAATGCTATTTGTCACTTAAATAAAGAATAGTCTTCAATATTTCAGGAAAGACATCTACACTACTCAGAGCGTCAAACTCATAAACGACTGACCAGGTTACAATGGGCTGTTTCACATTGACGATATTCAATTTCCAAAATTTTTGCTTTCATTCAGGCTAAAATACTACAGAAAGACAACAACTAGAAAATTAATTAAACAGGGAATAAATGGTTCAGCTGATCTGAGGTTCCAGTCAAGAGAGGCACACTGAGTTTCTTACACTGGTAGAGCATCATTCAGTTTTAACTCTTTATCACTGACAGATTATGCCAAGAATGTTATAAGTACAGAAGCAAAGCCTGAACAATTAGTAAATGCAGAATCAAAAGAAGCATGTGAAGATGTCTACATGCTTTAAAACTGGCTTGAGGAGACTCCTCTATGGTCTAAATTTCCTGGAGTAAATCTTGACCTAATTCTTACAGACAAAAAGAGACAAGTTCCTGTGCATCTACGAAGCTTTACCAATTAGGACCGAGTGTAAAACTGGGAATTTGAGTTCACAGCGCTTTGTTTTATTTGCTCACCATGCAAAATCTGAAAGTAGCTAATCTTATTCAAAATGAAAATTATTTACTTATTTCATGACTTTTTATCAAACAGATAAATGGGTAGATCTTTTTCTAGAAGACAGTTCTCTTCCAATTTCTCCATTTCTCTTCTAGAAAAGGATGTATGCCGGAAAATATTTGCAACTATCTGCATGCTGTAGAAAGATTTCTGAACTAGTAGTTTCGACATAACTGAAGAGTACTATCCAAACACCTATATCTCCTACGAATGATTTAAGAAAAATTATGGGCAGGGATATTTGGTATCTACTCAAATTTACTTACATTTGCCCCTTGGTTTGAAAAACAGTGAGACTCCTTCATGTTTGCTTGTAGGATTTCTTAGATAACTGTCTTCTTAGGAGGGTGTGTCCAACACAAAATCCAAATATATATTTGACAACATGTTAGACAGTTATTTAATAACCATAGTATCCAAAAGGAAGTGTCAGGGCTGTAGCATCTGGGATATCAGTCTTAATATGAATAGATGAGAAAATCCTTCCTCAAAAGCTGAATCTGCAAATTAATTTCAAAATATTAAAATATCCCAGTATATAATGATAAAAATACAAAAGCAAGCTAATGTGCCAGGTAAACAAAAGTATTCTGTAGCAATAGAGAAAGCAATCTGATGGTTCTGTATAAGGGCTATTTATATTAGTAGTACAATTCTTTTTTTTTGAGCACCTGGAAATCAGGTTTTGTTCCCACTCGTAAAAGAAAAATTAAAATAATAGTAGGTAACAATAAGATAGGTGTGGTACTTATATCTTTCAAGTGACTGGGAGAAGGGGAAAGAATCCATTTGGAGAGAGATGGAGAAAACATGGTCATTCAAATGGTGAAATTCAAGCAATGGTTATTGCTGCTCACCCTTTCCTGCTCATGCATAGATGCCAGCATATAATGATTGGCAAATATAAGTATAAAAATTTGCAGCAAAATTAAAGGAGAGGAATGTTGTGAAGTTTGTAGACGAACGACAATATGGTCAGAGGTTGGTTGTCAGATTTAATCTTAAATATAGCCTTGTTCACAGAAGCAGCAAGACAAGCAGAAAACATATCAATCCTTATTTAAGTATTAAAGCCTGAATAAAGGAAGAACCTAAAAAAGATGTTCTCAGTCCAAGAGGAAAGTGGGGTAGGGCATCCAGTAAAAATGTCATGCATTGGAGAGTATAACATAATGGATTAGTCAAAACCAGCCTTCCTTCTAGTTTTGTTTTTCTCTCAGATTTAGAAGATAGTTACAGGAACACATGGAAAATGTCAGGGATTGGTGTTTGGTTTTGGTTTTTTGTTGCTTGCTTGGCTAGTTGGTTGGTTGGGTTTTTCTATGCAGCGTCTTATCTTGTTAAAACAAGTTCAAACACTTCCTTCTGATAATTTTGCTATTGTACAACTTCCTAGAACTCTAACACCATGTCTCCTGAAGAAATAAAAAGGCATCCAGAGACTCCCATTCATTGCAGAGAATAAAGTATGAAAACATACAGACATAGTAACAAAAGATGTATTGGTACAATGCACCACATAATATATCCATATTAATTAGAACAGAAGTGTATTTACACTGTTCAATCAATTACTTTGTAATTAAAATTGCTCATTTAACTAGAAGCAAGAATTAAATGCCTGAATTGCTCAATTATGAAACAGAAGGGAAAAGACTAATACATTCATTACTTACAAGCAATCCAAGACAATAAATTTTATCTGCAGGGCTCTTAAGATGTACATGTAACCAATGCAATTAAAATACTCAGATTAATTATTTATGTCTAAGCTTGTAGCCATTCTTCTACCCACATCCATACTTAGGCTGCATTTCTGCACAGGGAATGCAGTAGTTTAGCTGCTGTCACTTTTTAAAATGTAATTATATAGCTTTTTCAGACAAGTGCTTCAGTGTCATAGACATTTATATAGACCTGAATTTAATTACAGGGACAGAAATAATTTACATAACAAGCCCAAAATCTGGTTCAGACCCTGTGGGCCTTTGAGACAAGAGAAGTGGAGACATCTCAAGCAGTGAGATGACAGCTCTTGGGAATTGTCATTCATTCTACTTTTAACATTGATTGAAAGTGGAAACAACCACACCTTTTTTCTGAACCACTGAAAAGACATACTAACAGTACAGTGCATGCCAGAGCATCAGTGGTTCAAGGAGAGTTGTGAGCCCATTGCTTAGTGGGGCCACAAAGGCAACCAGTTAAACGTACTAACAAAGAAGGACATCTCCTCAGTCAGGAGCCCTGAGTCATTCCTGATAAGCTCAGTCAAAACTTCCTTTGAAGGGAGGTAGTTGGCAGGATAAAGGCACCTTGATGAGTGCAGGATGATAAAGTCAGCAACAGCTGTTCCAGAAAGAGTAATCCCTATGCCTACCTATGTGTCTACCAAAAGTAATTCCCTCCTACTTAAAATGATCTTGTCTGAAAGAAGTTCTGTGCACACAATCTCCTGGACAGACCAGACCCTTGCTAGGGAAACCTTGGCTGACTTATATATAAATATATACTCTCACAGATAAAGGTTCAGAACTATATATTTACTTCACTAGTTGGAATTATGAACTTCCTTGAAATATACACGTATATATTTGCTTTACGCTTGTAATACATATACTTGCTTTATATAGTGGTAAATACTTGCTTTCCCAGTGGTAAATTTGCAGTGACTTGTAATCTATATTTACTAGTGTTAGTAAATTTGTAACGAAATTCTCAGAAACCCAGGCTTCTGTGACTTTGTGTACTAAAGAATCCTGAGAAATCCATGGTCGCAATCTGTACCCACAGATGGGGTATCCCTCATGGGTCATGTCTCTGACTGCCACAGGTTCTTAAAACATTCTGTGCCTCTGTTTTCAATGCTAAGACTGTCCTCAAGCATTGAAACATTTCCCACAACAAAGAAAGAATTAGGAACCACTTAATCCACTTGTACATACAACAGTCCATATATACCTGAGGGTTCTAAAGGGTATTTTGTCTAAATACTTTGAAAGGTCATAGGAAATGGGCATGTTTCTGATCATTGAAGAAAGGCAGACCTCACACCCATTTTCAGAAAGGGCAATGCAAGAAAGAGAATTTAATGAACTATAGGCCAGTCAGCCTCATCTCAGTCCCTGGAAAGGTTAAGAAGCAAATCCTGTTAGAAACAAACAAACAAACTAGTGATAGACATAGCATAAGTTTAACAAGAAGAAATCATGGCTGACCAACCTCCTTGCTTTCTGCAAGAATGAAACTGACTTTTTTGGTAAGGGAGGGGATATGCATGTTGTATTCCTTGACTTAGCAAGGCCTTTGACGTGTTTATTCTTCTGTAGTGTCTCTCTCCAAATTGGTACAATATGGTCTGGTTAAATGGACAATGAATGAGAGATTGCTGTAGTACCACATTGAAAGTGTTGTGACCAGTGGTTCAAAGTCCAGCAGCAAATAACCAGTAGGGCTCCTCAAATCAGTCCTTGGATTTCCTAAAGACACTTCTGTTAGTGTCTTTAACAACTTTTTTGCAGTTGTTAATGAAGGGATACAGAGGGTAGGAAGGAGAGGATGATATGATGAGGAGGGTGTTCCTCTTCATGTGAAAAAACAGTTCAACGTTCAGAAGCAACTTATAACAATAGGGTCAGTTTGCAGCTCCATGCTAGTTCTTTTGAAAGAGTGCAACTTAGTTTACTTTGAATATATTCCTCATTTATATCCTGTTGAAGAAAAAAAAGGTAGAAGAAATGCCAAGTGAAGTGAGAAATGAATGTTACTCTCTGAAGAATTTTGCTAAGATAGTTTGCTCTGAAAACGTCAAGCTTTATTCTTGGATCTAGAATATGTTAAAATTTGAAATTTATATGAAAAGACCCAGAACACTACAGTGATGGGAAATAGTTTATGATTTCCTTACAGGAAAAGTAGAGTTTATCCCCCTCTAGTCCCCCTCTTCTCCCATAAGGGGTCAAAGAAAAACATTTCAAAATTTTACTTCAAGGAAAAAGATCTTTAAGTTCATGTCTGCCTTGAGAAGCTGGTTGTTTATGCATAGAAACATCTTCTGATCTGCATAAGAACAGCTCAGGTGCTGAAGGGGTGAGCACTTATCACCAGAGTATGACCAAGTCCAACCTTTTATTAGCAACAAGATAGGCTTTGAGCCAAATAAGTGAAAAGGCCAATGAGCAGATCCTGCTAGGTGGGACAGTACATTTTATCTTGCCAATGTCCACCCTTACATAGCAGACTCCCTCCCCGAGAAAGTATTGGGACTTTCATATTCATGAAGATAGTCTCATGTAGGCCTGAAGGCATTCATCCTTTCCCTTGGGGCACAAATGGCTCATTATGCTTATGTCAGAGGCAGCTGTCATGCCATAGGTGGTGTAAGCCATCAAGGACTCCCGAAATGCCCCCCAGACACACATTTCTGGGCTTCTCACCTCTCAGAGAACTACACATGATGCACAGTGTTACGTCAGACAGTATAAAACTCCCCTCTACTTCCCAGAGGAGGTATCTGGGCATTCCCACCTGAACCAACCACAGCCTGTGTTTCATGTGCTTGCCCCACCCTAAAAAGTTGAGACCGCAACCATCGCTTCAGCCAATGGACACCGAAATTTCAACAGTCAAGACTCCTCACTTGATCCACATGATATCTTTCCTCTCTGCTAGCTACTCTTATCCTATCTTTCTCTTTCTTTCTTTTCCTTAGATATTTTCTTAGGTGACATATTCATATTTTATATAGATAATAACTAAAACAGCTACATACCTCTTTTCCATGGCAACCAAATTTTTCTAAAATAAATCCTACATATATATATATATATACATAAATAAAAAACCCCACTGTTTTGTTCCACTGTTATCTGACTAATGAATCTATTAACCAGAACCTCAATAACCCTCACTTTAAGTGGCAGGTCTTAACACAGCCTTGAAGGGCACTCTGACTCAGAACACTGAAGACCTCTGTAGCTCTTCATTTATGCAGTTACATTTGTTATTATCAGCAATAGCCATTATAGTATTAGATAATTTTTTTTTCTCCTCAGAATGAAAATATTAGAGATTATGTTTGAAAAGACCAACATATTTGACCCAGAAAGGGCAATGAAGATAAGGGCTAGTGGAGATTATCTATTTCCAGATAGAGTTTATTTTTGTTTCTGCCACGGGTTCAGTGTTGAGCAGCTGTCACTGGCACCCATAGAACTAAGAGTAGAGGAATATATTTTTTGATTAGTGGAAAACTGTCAGTCTGGGGCAGAAAAGAAGGGCAGATGCACAAAGTAGTTAAATTTCTTAAGGGCACGTTACATACGTTATGTTGCTGATATTTTCTAAGAATCAGAAATGCTATTAATGGGGACTTTTTTCTTAAAAGTGTATCTATATTTTATACCTATACTCTCATAGTAGAAGAGTAAACTTTAAATCTTGCAATGTCTTTGTAGGCATATGTCATAATGCATTTTAAAACACCAGAAGAAAAACAGATTACTTCCCTTTTTGTTGACTGAAGGCACAAAAGAAGGGTTGTGTGTATTATAAAGACAAATTTCTCTAGTATTCACATTATGAACTCAGAAGTACAGCTTGACATGAAAGGAGTGAAACACAGCACTGAAAGATAAATTTACTAATGACTGTTTGCAACATTTAGAAGGTAAGACCTGTTCTCTCATCTTTTATTTGTGATTATGAGTATAATCTGTTTATTTCCAGGGGAATAAAAGCCCGTAAAGACCACATAATTAATTTCTTAGGTTTAAATGACATTCCATAATACAGGACAGACTGTAATTTCAAGTTCATAATAAGTTAGTATTTTGTGTGTACTTATAAGATGAATATTTGTATATATTTCTATTAGAATATTACATAAATTATAAGTAAAAAAAGGTCACACCACTAAATGTAGTTGATGTCTGACTTATTTAAATATAAATGAAAGCTCAATATACAACCGAACTCCTTTGCCATGGAAACTCTCTTACTCCTGAGCTTATGACAAGTTATCATAAAATTGTTAAAAAAGGACAAACAACAAAAGATTTTTTCATTTTCCCTTAGCTAACTAAATTTACTTCTCCAAAATGGTCATCTGGGCCAACAGTAAGAGAAAGCATTTCATGGAAGATAAATGACAAGCATTAGTCTGATTTGCCTTCCTTCAAAATAGCTCTAAAATGAAAACTCTTAAGCTCACTCCAGCCAAGTTTTAAGATCTGTTCACACACCCACTCATGACATCTGCCATCAGCTCCACACTTTTAAGCTCCCTCAAGCTGCAGCCTGAGTGGAGCATCAAATCTGGCTGAACGTACTGCAGCATATTAAAGATCTTGCAGTCAAGAACTGTTCCCCTTCCCTGTGAATATTAGTTCATGATTCAGTATATTTTCTTACCTATTGTCTCTGCAACAAAGCCCTTTTTTTTTTTCAGATGGCTGTAACTTTAATAATATTTTTCTTTTTTTTTTTTTGCAGACCTAAGTTAAGCACCATACAACCCTAAGGAGGCAATAGCAGAGTCTATCATTTATGCTGTATGCCGCAAATGAGTCTTCCTTCTCAAGTGCAAGCTAAAAGCATGCCCCTTTGGATGCCGTATGTTTTTGGCCCTGAACATTATATTCAAAACCTTTTGTTGCTTTATTGTGAGTTAATGACATCTATCAATTCCAAGTGTATAAGAAAGAAAGAAAGTAAAAATAATAAATAATTAATAATAAATGTATAAGAAAGAAATAAGAAAATAACTGCTTTAGTGAGGAACAGCTTTGTGCTCAGCTTTCTGCTCTCTAGGCTATGCCTCATACTTAAGGGCTACTGTTAAGGAAATCGGAGATACTGACAAGAATATCAGACTGACTGCTTCTACTAAGACTTAGCTCTCTGTCAGACTGCTCCCAGAGAGAAAAACTGCTTCAGTGTTCCTGTGGGTTTTTTTTTTGTTTTTTTTTTTTTTTTTTTCTAAATGAACTATCAGACTAGTCCACCAAGCCAGTTTGGTTAGTTTTCCACTTTTTCAGACTTTCAATTTGAAGGCTTTGAAAGCTACCAAAATCATTAAGTGGTCAGTCTCTAGAACAGTAACGTGAACTTTCCCAAATAGCTGCTTCAATCTGGCTGTAATCCTAGATTGCCAGTAGATCAGATTCCTGGCAAGAATTCTTTTGTCAAAAAAGCAAACAATACTCTGACTCACTGCTCACTGGTCCTTGGGACCAGCTTTGAAATCAGTAATATCATTGTAGGTCCAGGATTGGGGTTTATTTTTCTACAACTCCTTGGCATGGAGGTCTGGCCTGAAGCCCTAGAAAATTAACTTCTCATCATCTTGGGATGAACCTGAAATGGAACCTCCTCTTTCAGAAAGTGCATTTACACTAGCTCTTCAATTTCCAACAGTTGTACTTCCTGCTCTGAGGTAGTTACTTCCACAGGGTAATATCCATTTTTTATATCTGGTCTGTAACCTAAAAAGCAACACTGTGCCTCAATTTTACAAGCTTTGTAATATATATATTTCTCTCTGACTGAGTACTGATAAGTACGGATTACCGAACTTGGTACCAAAACTCATATTTGTAATTAGCTGTTATTTCTTTTCCATCAAAGCATTATATGCAGTGCTGAGGATCAGTAGTAGCAAGGAAGACACAGAAGAATTATTTCTTATTTGGACTACTTTCCCCAAGGGAGGATGAATAATGAGACAGAAAAGGCAGGGGAAATGTTTTTCCACCTCCCCATGACCCAGCCAAAACACTAATGCTTAAGGTAAAACTGCATAAACCTGAAGATGACTTAAAGCTCTGTTTTGTCCCAGCATAATTTTTCTCTTCATTATCAAACTTTTCTATCTGTCCTCTCTGAATTTTCATTCCCTACGTAGGGAATTTTCTCTCACTACATATATTTCTCATGTATATTTTACAAGCTTTTAAAGTTTTATATACATATACATATATATATATATATTAATTTCTTTACAGGTTTATTGCAACATTCATCACTTGACTCAAAGTTATGGATTCTTAATACTATGCTTGTGTTAGAGGTAACATTTCAAAGAATTTACTGGTGGGGAAAAGTCTTCTTTATTGTTTATTAATTTAGTGTTCCAGCTGAAATCATACTACATTGTTTCACTGCAGTTTATATTTTCAGTTGTGAACAAGAGGAAAATACTTTTATTGATACTTTATTCCTTTATCACTTTCTCCAGACATTTCTATTTCACAGCATTATTTCTTCAATTTATCTTCAGAATATCTGTTTTCAGTATAAAAAGTAATCCCAGTAATGGAGAAATGTGATATATCTACTTCATCTGCCACATCCCAGAAAGAAATTATTTTTGATTGCCATCATGTTAACTATTTATATGTTGATGTGATTTTCATCTTTGTTATGTTAATTTGTTGAAAATATACTGTGTCCATGATTAAAAATAAATATTTAAGTAGTAATATGATTCAAGTATAATTACATAGAAAATAACTGAAAGTGCCAGATTAAATGTCAGCTCATTTTCTGAACAGCGTGTTTTTCCTAAGCTGTGGAAAATTGATAGAAACTTCCTCACAAGAATGATGATATTTGTGGTTTTACTGTAAAATATGGAAATCATTCTTTTTGCTCATTTACACTCCTTTCAGATTTATTTCAGACTTAGCTTATTCATCACCTTGAAAAGTGCTGATTGGATGGTGGGAATACAAAACATCTCCTAATGGAAAGCCATGAGTGCAGTTGTCATGCCACCTATCTTTTGAACATTCCTACATAGAAATTACTTTTGAAAACTTTTAGATGTTTCCTTGTTCATGTTATCTGTCACTTTCCATGGTATGAAATCTGGTGATTTTTCTGCTTTAGGAAGGAAGGCACCTTAAAATATCCCATGCTCTTGAGACTGTAATATTGACTTAATTTCAGGAAGCTAGTGGGTTAGTTTCTAACAGAGACTTTCCCTAAAATGTTACCTCAATCAGCTAGAAAATATGTGCCTCAGTTCCTTAACAGTTATACTCTGTCTTCTACTTAAACAACAAATGCTTACTGTCTGAACGTGCAGCTTCACGGGAAATAAATTGCCAAACTGTTGTGCTCCTTGCACTCTCATGGAGGAAGATTCCCCTGCTGTTTCTTTTTCAAAGTGCCTTTACCTTCTAGCAGCTCCTAGATCTGTGTTTGGTGACTGTCAAGTGCCACCACAGTACAGATAGTAAAGAATAAAAGAAAAATTACTAAAATAATCCAATTTAGGCTCTGTGCCTTACAATGTTATGTTTGATGAACAACAGAGGTAAAGTCATTGTTGCTCCAATTCTGCAATTCTTTCAATCAGTCATCTGAAATGCCTCAGGGGAAAAATGTTGTGTATCTTCCAAACCCCTTCTATATCTCAGCACACAGTTATTGTTACTTTAGCAATTCTCTATTTTCTAGGTTACCTCAACATAGCTAGATAGCTAGGTTTTTTATAAAGATTTAGCTGCATTGCTGGTATACAGAGATGAACAAGAAAACAGAAATAACATTTTATTGGATCAGTAAGGGAGTTATCCCTGGGAGAATTTCTGGAATGGAGGCCCCCTCCAGACATCAGAGTGAAAACATGACAGACATGCCACACTGAATTGGCAGCTAGCACCTTTCTGGTCTGGCCACCCAGACAGAAGTGAAGAAAGTCACAAAAGCAAGTCGGCAATTACCCCTGCATGCAGGGGTAGGGTACATGAAACTGTGCAGGCCCCATAAAGTTGCAAACACCTGGGAGTTCTTTGCACACATAGAATAGCAATGCTTAAATGCACAGAATATTTTGTGTGGAAAAAGTAAAATTCCTTAGAGATTAAGTAGATTCTTTGGGGATTTTCTGGAAATGTATATCTGCCTGAAAAATGTGCAAATGGCCTTATGGCTCTCACCATAAAATGGACAGTATGGGCCTGAATTTGAGAGTATAATTTCTCTCCCACCTCCACAACAGTTTTCAGATTTTAGCATCTGGATATGTCCTCTCTACACATAAACACACATATAATTATTTTATTTTAACATAACTAAGATAGAACTAAGGTACCCTGCGTTGAGATGTTAAAAAATCAAAAATTGTTTCTCATCCTTGCATTCTTATATGACAGATTTTGACAAAATTTCTGGTGAGATGCTGCTTTTTTCCCCACAACCACCCATTTCGTGAATCAATCACAAGCCTTCCCAGGAACAAGCAAGTAGAGCCAATTAGCATGTGAGTTTGTTTTTCACTAATATAAACAAGCAATGTATCCCTTGACTATATTGCTACAGTTTATTTAGAGTTATCCATCAATATATACAGTAATGCATTTAGTAAATTTTACCATGCAAAATGTCTTTCCCAAAGAGAAATGTTATACAGGTCCAGTCACCTAAATGTTAAGGTATGCTAAATTTTAGGAAAATCCACAAGAAAATAGAATAAAATTATTATTCAAGCAAAACAAAAATAAGTTCTTCCAAAGTCATACCACTGAACAAAGATTTTTAGGGTAAATAATTTCCTTTTTGTTGTGAATGCACCAAAGCTTTATGAATTGTTTCACATTACTAAACCAACTAATTGATTAACTGGTGCATGGTATACAAGGAGACAAATGATAAAACATGCATTTTTGGTCTTGTTCTTTTTCCAGTTTATAATTCTGGATAAATTTTCAGTCCTTTAATCTGGTTTGTTGCAGCTGATGTACCCTGGACTGTGCAAAAAGAAGCATGGCCAGCGGCATAAAGGTGATTCTCCCTCTCTTTTCTCTCACAAGACCCCGTTTGGAGAATAGCATCCAGTTCTGGCATCTTCAACACATCAACACCAGAGACCTACTGGAGCAAGTCCAGAATAGGGTAATGAAGATGATCAGAGGGCTCAAACACCTCTCTTATGAGGAAAGTCAGGGGTTGTGGCCCTTCAATTCTTAAAGGGAACTTACAAAAATGATGGAGAGAGACTTTTTACCAGGGCCTCTAGGACAAAAGGTATTAAACAGAAAGAGAATAGATTTAGATTGGATATAAATAGAAATTCTTTACTGTGAGGATGTTGAGGCACCGGGACAGGTTGCCCTGAGAAACTGTGGATGTCCCACTATAAGTAGTGTTCAAAATTAGGTTGGACAAGGCTTTAAGCAGTCTGATCCAGTGAAAGATGTCCTTGCTCATGTCAGAGAGGTTGTACCAAGGTGATCTATAGAGGTTCTTTCAAACTCAAAACATTCTGTGATTCTCTAATCCTACATGTAAGTTTGTGTTGTACCTAGTGCTCTGTGTGTGCACCTACTGGCAATACATACTCAACCCAGCAAGTAGCTGCAATGGGGTGGGGCATGCAGCATTGCCTCTCTGGTATGCCAGATTTGGCCCAATTTCCTTATCAGTTTTGTGATTTAGAAATGATACCAAAATTTATTGCTCATCTTCTCATTAATTTAATCACTACCTTCAGGAGGTGGGCAAGAGTGCAGCAAATACATAGTGAGAAGTCATCCAAGATATTATGGTAGCCATTATTCACAATTAGTATGCAGAATCACTGTAGTATTCTGAAATAGAATAAATCAAGCAAAGTGAATAATATCTCTGATGAAAATTGTATTTAAATAGCCAGAGTGCTTTATCAATATTTTCATAGTACTAATTAATTACAGTAATAATTTTACAGTACTAATAATATCAAAAGTACTGAATCATATTGAAGATAAGCAACTGGGCAAGGCCCTGGAATAAGTCTTAACATGATCCAAAAAAAAAGACATCCCAGAGCTGTGATCTGTCAGGCCAGATTTTTGACAGAGTACTGTTTCCTCTTCCTTTTGTGTCTCAGTGTGCTGCTTTCTTGTTTGTTTCTTGCAGGGTTCTGTGGCTTTTTTTTCATAGAAATGAATGTCTCGAAAAATTTTTGCTTTTTTAAGACTCTTCTAAAAGTATTAAACAACTTCTGGCTGTTGTTTTTTTTTTCTCTGTTTGCATGATTCCATTGCCAGCAAAGAGTATATAAAATGTAATGCTACACTCAGCTTAATTTCTAACACAAATACTCTTCATCTTCAATAGCCAAGACTAGATTGTCACAGAACACCTGCTGGCAGATGAGAGTAATAAACAAGAGAAGAAACAGATACTGTATGTAAAATCATCCCAGAATGGCTTTGTCTGATCAAAAGTTGAAAGTACCAGCTTGGAGAAATGAGAAGTAATATGGAAAAGTTTACCTCTCTTATACTGCTTAAAATGCAAAGTACCAACAAATGTAACTGAGCATCCTCAGCGCCACTGCTTTGCACTTTTCAGGACTAGAACCTCAATAAATAGTAAAGTCTGATCGCATTGTGGGAAAATCTGGGGCTTTCATGAGCACTGCATTCAATATGAACAACCAAAGTAAGTAAAAGAGAAAGCTATCCCTTTCATCCCTAGTTACTCAATGTGCTGTAACCATTCTTGTACTCCAGTGTAGACTTTCATTTTACAATGGGTGTAATGAAAAAGAACAGTGTTTTTTCTGCTTTATATCTCAATCCCAGAGATTTTCAGACTCACAGAATGGCTGGAAGGAACCAATGGAGGTCATCTAGTCCAACCTCCCTGCTCAAGCATATTACTCACGATTGTGTCCCAACAACTTTTGGACCTCTCCAGAGAAGGAGATCCCACAGTCTTTCTGGGCAATGTGTTCCAGTGCTCAGTCACCCTGACAGTAAATAAGTTCTTCCTCATGTTCAGGTGGAACTTCCGTGTTTCTGCATTTGCCTCTTCTCCAGTTACTCAGCACTAGTGAGAAGAGCCTGGTTCCACCCTCCAGGCACCCTCCCTTCAGATATTTGTTGATGTGGTCCCCTCTCAGTCATCTCTTCTCAAGGCTAAACAGGCCCAGCTCCCTCAGTCTTTACTCATAAGTGAAGTGCTCCTGTTCCCACATCATCTTTGACCTCTACTGGACCCGCTTCAGGAGCTTCATGTCTCTCTTGTACTGAGGAACCCAGCACTGGACACAGTGCTCCAGCTAAGCCCTCACAAGGGATTTCTTATGCAGAAAGCAGAAAGATTTTATGCAGAAAGCTCTTAAATTCTGCTCAAGCCATTAGAAATTTTTTAGAAAACAATTCTTCAGCAGCTAAAGGCTTTCTGTGATCAAAAATCTATTATGCTTTTGCCCAGATATTTTAAGCTGTTGAAGATCACTTCAAAAACAGTGAGTATATCAGCAATGTATCAGAAACATCAAGGAAGACAGCTGAGTAGGAAACTGTATTTTAAAATTGTGCCTATATTTTCAGTGTTATGAACCTCTTACATTCAAAACCACACTTCCTTTTTTCCTCCCCTTCCACCCCAACCTGAAGTAATGAGGCTCATTTAAATGAGATTTTAGAAAATAATGTATTTTAGATTTTTTTTTTGTTAAACTGGATGGTTTATAAGCCTTAGTCTTCTCATTTTCAAGCTTTCCCACTAAAACTATGACATCTAAGTGTTCACATTTTTCATAATGAAAGCTAAGGTTGTCGTATGTCTTCAGAAGCTAAGCCTTTAGGAAAAAAAACATGAAATGCAACAAAATGAATGTTAAAGGAGTTGGCAAGACCATGTTTTGGTTTCTATCCAGCAGTAAAATCACATTGAAAAATAGGTTTATTTATAGTGGATGAAACCATGAGTATTTACAGAAAAATAATTAATTTTACAGTAATGAAAGCAATCAGATACCCATTCTGTGACTTTCTAATTGGGGGGATTCTGCTTTTCAGTTGCTATATATGCAACAATCTGACAGCAATTAAGCTTATATCCTGCATTATTGAAGGCAATCAATTTTGATTTTGCTCAGATTGCCACACCTCATTCTAGTTGTGTTTGTGATAGTCAGAATTAATGGGTCATAGGAAGTCACTGATATGCCAAGAAAATAAATGCTCTTAACTGACTTAGTTTTAAATTCACACAGGCCAGTTCTTACTTTCTTATAGATATAGGCATACTTTGTCACTCTTAATGACTTGCTTTAAACCAACTCTTTGGAAAGTAAGATTTACTGCATCTTAAAAAAAGAAGCTTCAGACATCATGAAGTGCCTTATCAAAATATATTATATCAATGCACACAGGAATATACAATTATAAGCAATCCAATAACCTGTTCTCATTGAGAAATTCTATCAATAATCATAATAACCTTTATCTCTAATGTGCTTTGAGATTATGGTGAGGCTGATACAGGTGCAATCTTTTTTCAAATAACTGAATATTCCAAGGTAGAAGAATATTCTTTACACCAGCTTTCTGATGCTAAGTTTTGACAGAACAAAGACTGCTTGAGAACAATTCTCAGTGGCAGTATGTTTTTAAGCAAGCTATGGTGTTAAACATGAGAAAGTGAAAAGCAGCTTTATTTTTTGCCTATATATTAGCTCAACCTTCAAGCTGTTAAGGTGCCTTAACTTTCAGTAACTTCAAATTTAAAACATGCTTTGATATTTTAAAAAGTAAAATGTGTGGACAAAACCCCACTGAAGTACAACACATCAAAATGAAGACACTAACCAATCCTCAAATACAGTGCAGGAAATAAGGGGTGAAATTTTTCTCTCTAGGTTTGCACTTAAAAAATCCCAAATAGAACAGGATCACAACCCATCTGATCATGAGATTTGAGTTTCTTTATTCTTTACCCCTGCTGACCATTTCCTCTTCATGTTGGAAAGAGAGAAATTTGAGTATTTTGCCAAAGATGTTCAAAAATTTGCTTGGAATCTAGCAAACTGGTATGTTGAAAGTCTAGACAAATCCTCTCAACCTGTACAGAGCAAATGTAACATCTGTACAAAAAATATGTTCCTAATATGGACCTGCTATTTCCAAAAAGAAAAGGATTTGTGGGGGGCTGGAGGCCATCCTGAGCATAGAGATAATGAAATGATAGTTTCCAATTCTTAGAGAAGTCAGGAGGGGAATAATGAGAACTGCTAATGTGGACTTCTGGAGGGTAGACTTTGGCCTATTTAGGCTGAGAGAGTCCCTTGGGAGCCAGTCCTGAAGGGGCAAAAGAGTCCAGAAAAACTGGACATTTTTCAAGAAGGAATTCTTAAATGCGCAGAGGCAGACAATCCTCGTGTGTTGAAAGATGGAGTGGTGGGGAAGAAGACCAGCTGAGAGCTTTTTCTGAAGCTCAGGGGAAGACAAAGAGAGTTTATGACCATTGGAAGAAGGGTAAAGCCACTCAGGAGGATTAAAAGATGTCATGAGATTCTGTAGGGAGAAAATCAAAAGGACCAAAGACCAACAGGAACTTAATAGGATTCCTACTGAAAAAAAAATCAAAACAAAACAATAAAAAAACCCTCTAAAATCCAGTAAAAACAGTTTCTTTTAATATATTTGCAACTAAAGGATGGTTATGGAAAATCTCCATAACTATGGAGATTTTATTTATTGCAGTGGGGAACAAAGGATGAGGACAAGACAAGCCAGCCTTCAGTTATATCAGGAGAGGTTTAGATTCGATATTATGAAGACTTCACCAAACAAATTATCCATCACTGAAGCAAGCTGCCCAGGGAAGTGGTTGAATTGCCTGGAGATATTTAAAAGACATGATGAGAAGATGAATCACTTAGGGACATAGTTCAGTGGTGTACTTGGCAGTATTGGGTTAGAGGTTGGATTCTATGGTCTTAAAGGTCTTGTCCAGCCTAATGGATTCTATGATTCTATATATAAAACACAAATGGCATGTCCATTATGGCACTGCAGAGACATTCTGATTCTTAAGCATTTGTAACACACATTCTGGCCATCCAGATTACTCAGAGGCATAGAATAAGTACTAACGTTCTGAGAAATAAGTAATAGCTAAGTCAATACTTAATACTGCAATTAAGCTTAAATTTCAATAACATATAACCTACCAAAATCCTGAAGTAATTTTTCTGGTTCCTGAACTAACATAACGATAAATAGATATACAATATACTAAAGATTACTTTGGTCTTTGAACTAGGATAATCCTAAAGTTAATAAAATAATTAGGGAGTCAGACTGGGGCTCCCTACAAGGTTGTATGATAATGACATACATGTTCTTACAACTCAAAGTCCATTCAGATGAATCTAAGCCAAATGTCACTGCAGTTAATTTGTAAGTAGTTATCCCTTTAATTTTGAAGGACTGGATTGATGCTATGAGCCTAATGCTGGAATATATCAAAAATTTAATGTATTGCTTCACCTGGCAAATTCCTGTATCAATCATAAGATACTGAGAAAATGAATGATACCAAAGTTACTTGTTTTAAAGTACACAATTCACTCATCTTAACTTTTACAAAATGATTGCATCAGAGAAATTTTTATTTCTGTTAAATTGAAGTTTGCCAACATGTCCCTTCTATCCAACAACATTGTTCAGACAAGCCAAAATATTTCATGTGAATTTAATTAGGACACTATTTTTAGGGGACAAATTTCTGAATCCCTTGCTACATTATCCTATCATAGAAGAGAGAATCAGAGCTGGCATAAATTTTCAGCAGCAATGGCATGTTTTAAATGAATTGCTTCAGGGATCAGCAGAAGGGATAGAGAGCTAGAGTTCAGTAGCTCCTGGGGCAGTTTTAGCTGGGGAGACACAATTAGTCCTGCTGGCTGTGGCCCCAGAATTGCCTACTGCTCACTGTGACTGCCCAACACCTCCCTCAGCAACAAATCTGGTTTTATGAGGTTTTGCTGGACAGAACAGACAATGGGACCAAGGCCATTTTACCACTTCTAGGACACATACCAGGCTAAACTGCTGCTTACTTTAACTTGCCCAGAATAGTTTCAGAGAGATCCAAATTAAAACCATAGTTTTTCAATAAGAAAAGTTTTAACAGGTGGATTATACACAATACATAGAGAAAAAAATTTTAGAGTTTTCATTTTAATCTCAGTGCTGAGCAAACCCCTAAGGTCATCCCAAAATGGATAGTCAAAGTTTGCTTCTGGTCAAAGTTTGCTTTAGTTTACCTGGGAAAATATGAGTGAACTGATTCGGTGGAAACTTATCTGTACTTATAACTGAAAATAAGTGTAAGTAGTAAAAAATCATCACAAATGCGTAAAATAAGCAGGAAAATTTAATTATCTTAAAAAAGAGGAGATTCCCAGTAAGTCTTTGTGTATGTGTGTGTGTGTGTGTGTCTGTGTGTGTGTGTTGTGTGTATGTATTTTTATATATATTTATATAAAACTCTTCATATGCTGGAAATCTCCAGTAACTCTTTATATTCTTCTAGACAAAAGGTTCAGCATACAGCTAGACAAGTCCATAATATACTGGATGAGCAATTGACTGAAGGGCTTGACTAAAAGAGCTATAGTAAATGAGAGTACATCAGGCTGGCAGCCAATAACTAGTGGGCTTCTCCGGAGTTCAATTTTAGGGCCAGTGATTTTTAATTTTTGAAAATTATCTTTATGCAGGAGTGGAATGCCTTTTTAGTAAGTTTGCCAGTGATACTAAATCAGGAGGAGCTGTCAACTCCCTCAAGGTTAGAGAGACCTTACAGGGAGATCTGAATAGACTAGAGAGCTGGGAAATCACCAATCACAATGAAATATAACAAAAGCAAGTGCCAGATTCTCCACTGAAGATAGCATAATGTTGGTTCTTCATGAAAACTGGGGGACGAGAAACTGGAGACCAGTGGTTAATGGCAAGTTGAATGTTAGCTGGCAGTGTCACCTGGCATCTGGGTGGGCTTGCTGTGCCTTGGGTGCATCAAACACAGCATGGAGGAGATTCTCCCACTCCACACTGGTGCAGTCTCAGCCACTAGTACTGTGTACAGTTTTAAGTGGCCCAGTGAAAGAATCCAATGAAATTATTAGAGTGTGTCCAGAGAAGGGTGACCAAGACGATGAAAGATTTCAAGGTCAGGACTTAAGAAGAGTGTCTGAGGTGACTTGGCTTGCTCAGCTTAGGAAAGAGAAGGCTAAGGGGTGACCTTGTCACAGTCTACAACTTTCTCTGTGGGGGACAGTGGAAAGGAAGGTGCTGATCTCCTCTCTCTGGTGACCAGTGACAGGACAGAAGGAAATGGGAATGAAGCTGCATCAGGAAGCTCAGATTGTACATTAGGAAAAGGTTCATCAGTGAGAGAGTGGTCTGTCACTGGAACTGACTCCTCAGAGAAGTGGTCATGGCACTAAGCCTGTCAAAGTTCAACCAGAATCTGGATGACTGTCTTAATTTGTTTGTAGGTTGTCCTGCAAGGAGCAGGGAGCAAGACTGGATGTCCCTTATGGTCCCCTCCAACTTGAGATAATCTATGACTCTATGACTTAATATATATTTATAAACATAAAAATACCTTTATAATTTGTAATTATATATATATATATATATATATATATATATATATATATATACATGAAGTTGCTCATTTTGTCTTTTCTGACTATTGGAATCCAGTCATCAAAGAAGAAATAAGAGTAGAACTCAGGCATGCCTGACTCACATGGCTCATTTCCAAGCACTTTAGAATAGTCTCCCTTGAATAATTCTGGTTGTTTTCTTAATTTTTTTTCTCCTTCCTATTGATTTAATATTCTTTTAACCAAGTAACCATCATTTTCTTGACGCCAAGTATGATGAAGTTTTCTTCTGCATAGTAATGAAACACTTAAAATATAATAACCCCGCTAGAATTAAAAGTCTAAATTCCTCCTTTCTGCTTACACTGATTTTAAATATATTTCCCAATACTCAGAAGAGCAAAAATACCTTCCATCTGTTTTTCTTTACCTTGTAACCAAAATTGAGCTATCCATCCTACCAAAATACACATACTATAATCAGCTGGCAGGTATACAGCACTTGTTTGCCATGACTGAAATTAGAAGTGTTAAAATTATTTGGTACTAGATATCTATCCTAGCCACTATTTCTCTCAGACTTTTTATATGAAACTTACCCTTACACCCAGTTTGAATACATTAAAAACTCAATTTTGCTTATCTTTCGGTATGTGAGTTTTAATTTCAGAATCTTCTTTTCAAGTAAACTTTGCTCTTTTAAATATTTATCAAAATTCATTCAAAGCCAGCCAGATATTTAGAGAGCACACACAAAGAACAAATAAATTATTGAACCAATGTGCCTTTTAAGATCAAAGCCAAGAATCAATTAGAACTGCAAAGATGTCAATCACAGAGGCAAAAGGATGCATGACAAGGTCCAAAATTACTTTCTAGAGGGATGATGACAAAATTGAAAGGAAATGATCCCTCCTATATTGTTGACAAAGGTAATTGACAAATATATAATCAAAACATTTTCCACTGAGGAGAAACTCCTTGTTATCTCAGTTTTTAAAAAAATCAAGCTTTTTTTTTGCCTAATTACAAAGTAACAGTGATTCTATGACTCTTTCAAATAAGTCTATCAAGTCTTGACAAAGGCAAACACCCTGGATTTGAGAATTAGAAGCTGAAAAATTTATAGTCTTCTTAAAAAAAAAGAATAGGAAAACCCAGAACTTTTGCTCTGGGTGATGTGTGATTCATAAAATGTTTCAAGTGGGAAAACTGCTCTTTAGGAACTAACTTACAAATCCCATTTGTGACAGTAATTTTTCAGATTCCCTTGAGTCTCTGGGCCTGGAAAGCTCACAGCTGAGCTGTCAGCCAACCACTTCAGCTGGTAAAAAGGCATGGGCCTCTGCTTCAGTTTTTGACATTATTTGAAATAAATCATAAACAGAAAAAAAAATTTTCAACTGGTATTCTCTAATTATTTGAATCATCGATTCAATTCTGATCACATTTGTAATGTTTTGCCATAAGAATTATTTAGGTTGAAAAGGAATATATATAACATATAGAAATTATATGTGTGTATATATTCTACACAAATGTATATTTTGTTAATAGATACTTACACATGAAACCAGAAAAATTAAAAGCAAATGCAGACAGTATCTAGTTTTTGCTGTGTTTAGTCTGACTAACAGACGTTCTCGTTATTTTAACAAACTTATGCATGCCAGGAAATTAAAACCTAAAGCAAAAAAAATAGTTTCATAGCATGCCTTTATAAATAATAAAATGAAAAAATAAAAAATAAAATTAAGGAAGAAAAAGGATAGGAAAAAAAAGTTGAACTAGGAAAAAGGGTGGTAGGATTCACAGGTAAACCCAAGTTGGAATAAATGGATATAGTGAATAGTACAGGAAAATATGTCATTTACATATTAAAGTTATAATTTGAGTAGAATTAGTTAATTCTTAGCTAATTCTATTCAACATTGTTTATAACTCAATTGGTGAAAGAAAAATACCTTTAAATTGTTAAACTTCTTTTTCATCACATTGTACATCACGTTTCAGACTGAAAAATCAAAATTCTCATATTATTTTATTGCCATGTTTTCATTTTTTATATTGTTTTCTAGCTGCAGTGGAATGCATATCACTTCATTTTGTTCACCTTTGCACAATTTTTCTGATATGTATGATGGAATTATTTTTTTTTTCCTAAGTGGCTAATTTCAAGTATTTTTGCTGTGTCCTTCATAAAAATTGTATGCTTAGATTTTACTGTCTGGTGTGAAAAGAGGCAGCAGACTTCTCACTTGGAGTAAGAATTGAGCTAAGTTCCGCAAAATCTGGTTGTGAAAAGGTGGCACACTGGTATCAATCCCCCATTTGCTCTGCTGCAGTAGTGGTAGCTTGTTAGGAAACTCATCCAGTATTCAGTCTAAATCCTTGGAGCTGCTATTCTTAACTGCACATACCACCACTGGTGCATGTTGATGGGATATCAGGTTGAAAGGGCAGTGAGCATTTGTGCCTATGATTTTCCAGTCATCTGTTTGCTGCTGGAAAATATGAGAAGAGAGAACCTTCTACAGATTTTCTTGCTGAAGGATTCTTCACCATTAGTTTTTCTAGCAAATTCCAGCCTCTAATGAGGTACCTAGTTTACATTACTGATCTACACCTCATCTTCTTCAGGAGACTGGTAACTTCAGGTGACTCATAAAGATACTTCTGTTGTACTGAAGGAACAGTCATACAAATCTCAGCCTCATACCTGCAATTCTGAATAAAAACCACCAAATTTAATCAAGACCACTTGAAAATACATATATTATTTGACATGGAATCATGAAAGAGAGTTAATTTCCAGCAGAACTGAAATAGCTAAGTGTAACCTGGACTTTTTTTGAAGACAACTACCCCATGAATTGCAAACTATCCTGAGAACAAGGGCTAAAAGCAGTGACCACTTGCTAGTATCTGGCATTCCAACAGAGAGAAGGCGTGAAGTTGACCAAAAGGCAAAGAACTCCTGAGAACTGAAAAATATCAAATAATCTAGTTGCCATTCCCATAGAAAGCTTCCATCAATAACTGAAAAAGACTTTTCTAACCTTTTATAAAGAATGGCAACCAGCTTAAAAGAAAGACAAGCAAATTCTCTCATGTATTTATTTGGAACACACCAATTCATCAGTCTGTAGAATTGTTCTAATGGTCAATTTATTTTAATGACTCATTAAAATGTAAAAGTATAGTGCAAGATGAAACAGCTGAAGAGACATTTTCAAAGGTATAGAAAGAATGTATTTATTCTACTATATTGGGAGGATCAAGTACACACCTTCATATTTTAAATCAGGCAACTTAGAGTTTGGGGATTATTACCTGTCTCAATGCAAATGAGAATTGCATACAGAAAATATTCTTGTTGATATAGAAGCTAAGTACTTATATAATGGTAAAGTTTCGGACAGTTGCCATGAAATACTGCTAAATATTTACCATTTGATCAGTAATAAGTCTATCAAATCTCTTTAGTGTGATTTGGGATTTACAAGTGGTATAATTAGCTTCTCTATGCACACAAAGTAGCTTACCTGTATTCCATACAACAAGCCTTTAAAATTTAGGAGCAGCAGGTGGTTAGTATTAAATTAAGTACCATAGAATCACAGAGTTGTTAAGTTCAGAAAAGACCTTTAAGATCATCTGCCTTCAAGGCAGCGCTACCACCATGTTCACCTCTAAACCGTGTCCTTAGGTGCCACATCCACATGGCTTTTGAGCACTTCCAGGAATCATGACTCTACCACTCCCCTGGTCTGTGTGTTCCAATGTTTTATAACCCATTCCATGAAGAATTTTTTTCATAATGTCTAGTCTAACCCTCCCCATGAAATAAAGTGCTTAAATGCTAGAAAAGTACAATCATGGTTGCTTTGGTAAAGGCAGTTGCTGTTTTTCCCTCATGATCACACAATCATAAAACAGTTTGGGTTGGAAAAGACTTCTAAAGATGAATTGTGCAAGTGAGTTATTGGAATAGAAGTGTCAATGCCATGTTTTCATTTTTTCTCCTTTTCTGTTTCTCTGCACCATGCAGCATGAAAGAACCCAAAGCCTTTAAAGGTTACTTAATAAAATATAATGCATAGCCTCTCATTCATGTGTTTCTATCAAGGGAGAAATAGGTTCTGTGGTAACTAGACAAGAAATTTACACAAGCAATAAAAAGTTGGACATTTGGGACTTCATATAGAGCACATAGTGATTTTATAGAGATGACATAATTTTCTTTATATCACTCCTGATTTATGCTGCAAAAACTGCAAGGAAAATTCAACCTATATTGTGATTTATAAGCATATGACTGAAAATTGTCAGGATAATAGCTGTCTGCTCATTAAGGGACAGGCACCTGAAGACAAAGCATGAAAATATGAACAACAAGACACATGTCTCACCTTCCAGGGCTCCATCCCAGAGTCCCCAGAGTGAAACAAGCAAAGAAGCCCCGAGGGTGGCAGCCAAGGATGACCAAAAATCTGGATGACTATGCAAGTTTCTCACAGGCCACAGCCGAGACCAGCACTCCTGCAGTCTCAATGGGGCAGGGACTACAGCCCCAGGCTGAGAAATGCTGAAAGGGGCTCTTTGGCCCATGAGTGCACCTGGTCAGAGGCCCAGGTAAGTGTTGGTCAGGGCCAGGCACTGGTGCACTAAGGTTCTGAAAAAAGCAAAGCATGTCACATATGGTATTTTAGGCTGTGAGGCTGCAAGAACTTAGATTAGATGGCTGTAATGAGAACTTCTGAACAAAAAACCTGTGGCAAGAACGCCTTTCCCAAATGCCTGCCAAAATATTCTCAGCCATAACAAGAAATACCAAAGCAATTTCAGCTTCCCTCAGGCAACTGGATGCAACACATGGGTCTAGATCAAACTGTGCAATTATATGAACTAATTATGGCATGTAATAAAGATTTTCATGAATAATCCCAAATATTAATTTTCAAAAATGAAAAAAGGTCTAATATTATCTTTATTATCAAATTTCCTTGCCTACTTGATTTTTAATCAGAAATTTTAGGGCCATATGTGTTGGGTCAGGCAGAGGCTTTTGAATATTTGAGCTACAAGACAACTCACTCTTCCATCTTTGGTAATTAGAATTGCTCTTCCTGGTCCCCAGCATTCCCCAGGAGCTGATGGTATGGTTAGGCCTTCATCAATAAACTAGGACACCTTACATCTTACTCTTCCATGCGGGAAATAAACTTCTTTCTTGTCCTTCCTTGAAAGGGAAACCTCATTCATTTATTCTATTAGGAGCACAGTCTTTGAACCAACAGTATCCTTGAAATGTTGCTTGAGAGTGAGCTAGATGGCATAGATCAAATCATGCCAGGAAGGGCAATAGCACTTATGCAACATTGTTGCTTATGTGACAGCGCTTCAGATCATGCCCTGGCCTTTTTCAGTTGATCAGTGTAAACTCTGGGTAAACAGAAAGCATTCAATTTTCTCTGAGTCCTGATCTTTCACTTTGCTCGCTGCTTCAAGCACGATGAAGGACGCCCAACTCTGTAGATGTGTGACAACACACATATTCACGTCATCTCAGTTGGCACAATCACTTCTCTTTTTATACAATGCTCTCGATGAGAGCATAAAGTAGTCAGGCATCTTCCCAGGTGCCCAAAACCACACATTTTACTGCTGGGGAAGGAAACATGAAACAGCATATGTATTTTTACCTCTCATCCTGACATATTTAACTTCATGGAGGCAGGCCAGAAAGGGTTAAAGAAGCAGCTATTCATTTTAAACTTCTTAGCTGCATGGCCTCACACACAAACTCAGACATTTGAATTATCTTAAGAAATTTAATTTCCAGGGCTCTCACCAGCCATTACAACATTTTCATAGACTGTAAAAACTTGTGAATCCAGCAGCAGTGTTATTCCCACAGAGGGTAATTAGTGAATTCATATGAAAAATACCAAAGAGATGGAATTGAGGGCAGCACCCAGTAGCTACTATTAATGCTGTTACCAAGAGCTAAAGGTAGCACAAAAGTTTGTGTTTTACTTTGTGTTTTACCAAGAACATCTGTCACATTGGAGTATGGGGATTCCTCATCCTTGTACAAAAGGATGCTTTTTTGTGCAGCTTGTCAAAATTTAAATTTTGTGTGTTTTCTTTGAGTTTTTGTGAGGAGGTTTTTGGATTGTTTTAATATGTTTTCTGCAGTGTTTAATATGTTTTCTTCAATTATTCTCTTTATCTGAACCAAATAAATACAAAAAGACCTTCATCAAAGTCTTTTCCATGATTTACATCATTACTAACAGGAGCTGCTGTAAGCCTTGCATGTTCTCCATCTTATTTCATCAATCATGTAGGTTGATGAGAGTTCTCTTGTGCTACCAGTGGAGTACATGCAGGGTAGCCAGTGGCTGGGTACAGAGGCCTGGAAGCTTTAGCCGAGCCTGGGCACCTGAGAAATACATGTCTGATTTTTCAAAGCAGTCTTATTGCTATTGTGTATTTTTAGCCATGTTTCTTATCATTTATCTGGTAAAAATGAGAGGAAAAATCTAGATATTCATGACAGTATTAGTAGTGTTTTTGTAGAGAAAGGCAATATAACTTTTTTTGTCTGTCTGAGTCATGGAGCAAAATAATTATTGGAAGTGCTCAAGTAACTATTCCTGAAATTCACTATATATTTTTGTATTCACATGTTAAAAGTAAAAGGTGCCTTTCACTTACTGTAATATTGAGCACAAAACTCAAAAGCAAGTATCATTACCTTTCATTACTTTTCTGTGAAATCTCTGAAAAGGTTTGTTCTAAACCACATCTATGAGCAATGACCTAAGCATATTTTGAGTAACTAAAAAGATGCTGATTTCTAAAGGGAAGTGTGTTTTCTGGAGTCTTAGGTCAGGATATTCACCACATAATTAAGACAGCATATTATGGAGGGATAAATTGCACTACTTTTTTATCTTCTTTAACCGAGAAAACCCACTGTTTGTAGTACTCTGCACTGAACCGCCTGTCTTTTCCACATGTCAGTTTGTGTCTATTCATCAGTGTAAAATTAATAAAAGAAATGTGTGTACCTAACATTCCTTTCATCAGTGAGGATCAAACCTTGAGATTTGCATTTCAAAAGTACTTTTTATTGCTACAGTGAATAGTTTATTTTTACTAGGGAGCAAGTAAATTTGATTTCCCCACAGTAGCCACTAGAAAATAGGATATCTGAGGAGAGACATTACTGACTGATCCACCAGGAACTGCTGGGAAAAAGACAATTTCTCTCTTGGAGGAAGTAGCAGTAGCAGTAAATCCTCAGATTTTTCTGGCATAATATGTCAGTTTGCTACTGACAACCTAAGGTCAGACATGCCTGCTCAAGATGTGAACATAATTTCTTGTCCCATACATAATTTTAAGTATGTGGCAAAATCTCCTCTCAATCATTGCTTTACACCTACAAGTACTGGAGCAGTTTTTGCAGACTAAGATAAACAAAACTCTCAAAGAGGAGAATCTTTTCCCAAAAGATTTTAAATTTTGGCAGTGCTGTTTAAAAGTGCTTTCTGCAACTCTCTTGGAAGGCTGTAGCAAGTGCTGCCATAGGGAAACCCTAAGGATTGCGTTCAGTACATAGCCTCACCAGAGCCTGCTTAGGACAAGTGTGAGAGATGAGGTCACAGAAAAGAAAGTGATCATCTGATTATTTCCTTGCTCTGTCAGCAGCCAGGCTGCTTGTCTGCTTTAGCTTCCTGGACCATATGAGAGGAAACAGCTTATAACCCTTCAAAAACCTCACCTCTTCCAGACCACAGCAAAGTTCTTTGTGTCAAGCCTAAGCAAAGAGAAAATGTCTTCCTTCCCAGAAAGGCAAAACATCAGAGAAAAAAAAACCTACCAGACTGCAGCAAAAGTACTCATGTCCAAGAAGAAAATTTTGTCTCTTCCATATGAACCTTTGTCTCTTCTATGTAGATCATTGCATCCAATTCTCGCATCCTCTCTCTCTCCCCCTCCATTCCTGGTATGAAGTTTACCAAAAGGGAGTTAAACTAGCAATAACAAATTAGATTATAATACATTCTGACAGTTAATATTCCACTTCTCGCTCATAGTTTAAAATTTAAGTTTTTGCAAAAACATAGATAATGCTAACTGCAAAGGACTCTTGTTTCTTGGATCAGTTTTTCATTAGTGTGCATATGGGATACAGGAGCCTGTGTCACATGGCTAAATTTTTCACTGGTGGCTATCATTGCAGCTCCATTTATATCAGACAAATGCTGTTTATTTACAGCAGCCTTGGATAACCCAAAGGCACTCTCAAGATCCATTCTTGTATTTGCAACTTAGACAAATTTATCATGTACCATGATGCTCACCTACTGTCAATTTTGCAAATATGAACTGGTTTAATTTTCATAGAGACGATCAAAAATATTATTGTGGATTCTAGACATAGTGTTGTTAGTTGAAGACTGCTGTATATGAAAGAGGTAGTGATCCATGTTGCAGTTCACATGAACACGCTGAGGCCTGCACAGTGCTGTGCTTTGTGTGTACCATGGCAAATTGGGACACAAATCATTGCAGATTGAGGCTCACCACAGCAGAGAGGCTGCAGGCAGCTCCCCCATGGCATCAGCCACTACGCCACCTGCACATCCTTGCCTTTATCCAAAACTCTATCAGAAATTCTCATAAAGCATCCCTTTTTGTTTAAAATGACTACAAGAGCTGTTTTAAGAAAATCTTGTAAGGTCTTGAGGGACAAAAATGAGATACCCTTTCCATGGATAATATCTGTGTGGTGTACTGTGCCATCATTGGATGCCTAGGTATTACCACTCAGTTCAGGATTCCCTCCATAATTTTAGCTCTAAAAATGGCATTTAAGCAATAATTTACAGTATCTGAGTGCTTTTCTTAACATGTTCATAAAAGTAGAAGCCACTGGTAAAAAAAGTCTAAGCCAGTGTTTTAGGTTTATGAGTAAAAATACCATTTAATGTCACTTACATATTTTAAAAATGCTTTTCCAAATGAAAATGTTACCAAGAGCATCAATTTCATTATTTAGAAGTCACCTACTTTGGCTAGTGCATCTGTAGAAATATTTTGTATGAAAATAGTGTAATTAAACTCATCCTTAATCTAGGTCAGTGGTTCACCTGAAAATATTTCACAATTTATCACTTACTTTTTTCCATTTTATAGTTAAAACTGAGCCCCGTTCTATACCACATTGAGAAATTGTTGTAGGTGTGGTGTTTTGAAAAAATTGTCTCAAATGCCTAAAGTTTCACTATAGTGAGGAAAAAAATGCTTTCTAGAAGTGATATCTTGATATGATCAAATTAATAAAATTTTTATTTATTCCCTGTAGCAGTTCAGTTTAACATGCAGGAAATTTTCTACATTGGAAATATTACTGTGACCACATAATACTGCTTAAACAGCACTTCTGAACTGATGGGCAGGTGCTTAACTACAAGATCAGGTTTTCTAGTTTTTTCCATGTTCTACAGTTTTGTGAAGCCAGCTGTCAGCAGAAGGATATTTTGCTCTCAGTATCAGTGCATTTAGCAATGATGCACTAGTACAGATGGCGTGGAGGCTGGGCTGTGGATGCACACAAGTAAAAGATATTCCCATTCTCATAAATCAGTCTCGCTTCAGAGTGCCCAGTCTCACATGTTATATACCTCGAAGAAATAATCATTATTCTGAGAAAACACCAAGTCAACTCAATAGGGTCATGAAAAATACTACTACATCTTGTCACATACTCCAAGAAATCTCAACCAATATCCATTAATTCTCGGTGAGTTCTCTAGGGGGCTGGTAGTAAATTAAAGAATAATACTCTTCCCCAGAAAAGGACTCAGAGGATTCAGAGTTTGCCAGATTAACGGAGTAAGGGAGAAGTTTTTTTCTGGGTGATTGGTTCCATGCCCTACTCCTGGAATAAGACTGGTATGTTGGAATTGCCATCTTCTTCTCCTCCATACATCTGTCACAACAAGAGTTGAACTCGAAACACTGGGGCCAGGTGCAGGAGAATGAGCTCTGCAAGAGGGTATAATAAGTTCTGCTCCTTCATCTCCATGCATCTTTTATAATGATGCATTTGTAATATTTATTAAATGAGTGGTAATCATAGCAGCAGAACAAAAAGCCTTGTTATAGCCATTAGAAAGAATTGTAGTTTCATATTTTTGGAGGTCTGTGCCCACCCTGTCAATTTGGAGAAATCAGAAGACACTTAAAAATCCAAATCTTTTGCAGAAAACACTAATGAACAGTAATTTTAGATTTTTTTTCTTCTACATTTTAAAAAGTCTCTCTACATATGCTCAAATCCATCTGTACTGATCCACAAACACGTTAGTTGGCAAACCTACTCAGAAAAATTTTAACTCTAGTTTTATCCTGACATCAATACATTTCAGTATTTCAGTTAAAAATACTTTTGCTGTAAATAACTCAGAAAGGATAGATCTAATGTATAAGTACTTAGTAAGAGTTCAAGTTCTTTCTTATACTTGCTTGTGCCCTTTTCTTAGATCTCTCTTCTGTAAAGACTTTTTAAACCACATTTCAGCAAGTTCAATGAAAAATAGAACTGTATCTGTAAGAGTTTGTGGAGTGGGAGATGTTTCCATCTCACAGGCTTGGTAAAACTTTCTTCAACTAATTCTCCTTTTCCTACTGTAGTTGTATAGCAAGAAGTAAGACATAAGCAAGATGTTCACAGTACTATTTCTAGTAGCATCATCTAGTAGCAGTAACTCCTGCTAGACTTTGCCTCCTGGAAACACTACAGTGAAAATTACAGACTCAGTTTTAGTAAACGATTTCAGAACTGCTCTATAAAAAAAGGACAAAAAGCAGAGAGAAGTATCTAAATTAATTTAATTACAATGATAGGGCTTAAAACAGGACATTCAAAGTACCCACACTGCCTTGCAGAACATTTTTATAGACTATGACATCTCTCTTCACCTAAGGCACAGAGGTAGAGTCTTGCTGTGTGGGCAAGCAAACTAGTAGCTAGTGAAAGACTACTTCTTTTATTTACAATTTTCATTCTGAGATGATCTTCCTGTTTGGTTTCCTTGTGATCCACTGCTTGTCTTAATCCCTACATGTTCAAAAACGTCTTAAAAAGTGCAGCAGCATAGAGGCATTTAAGCTGGGCCTCTGGTGAAGATGACTTTGACTGGAATAGCTGGGATTCCTTTGTACTGATCTTCAGGTTCTCTCCTGGTGGCTTGTGATCCCTCTTCAGACTCAGGGAATCTTTTGCTGACTCTTGAATCAGTTTAAATGGGATAGATTGAGGTTCCACTTCCCCAGGAAACTTAATTTAAAACCTTCTCAACATCTTGGCAAGACCATAATCAAACAAGCTGGAATAGAAATCCATTCTCCTGAATAACAGACATCTATGAGAGAATTGGAGTCAAGCTTTTTAACCATAATGACAGCACAGTGATCACTGATAGATAGTACTGCAAGCAGGTTCAGAAAAGCATGAAAATATTCTCCAACAGCATGACAATATCCTTTTATAGCTTCACTCTCCCTTGCTGCTTTTCTGAAAATATCCTGTTCACTTCCTAATTCAACCATGGCAGGCTGAACCTGTACACAGAGAGGAACAAGAAAGTGTCAAGACTGCAGGGCTAAATTCACTCAAACCTTCTGTTTAAAATTTAAATACTGAATTTCATGCTGCTGGGGCATGGTGTTTTAAAAAATTCATAAACATCTGAAAAACAGTAACATGCCCTGTAATGGATGAAGTAATGTGTGAATCCCTGCTGCCCCTTATTCTGTCATTTCTTTCTGTCTAAATAAGTATGTGGGCCACATACCAAGGAAATGCAATATAATAAATGCATGTGAATAAACAAACTGAGGCTGATTAAACTGGAAATATGCACTTGCCTTTTGTTCCTTTCTCTGTCTCTTTATTTCTTTCCCTCTTCTTCCTCGCACCCTTCATTCTTTTGTTCATCCTGTCTCAGTCTTATCCTTTCATATAGCATGTTCCTTCTTTCCATGCATAGTTTTCAAATTGCTGTGCCCTTTCTGCCAGCAATGTTTGCTTCACCAAAGTTATGTCATCATTCTTGATTTATTCTCTTAAATAGCATTCACTACACCTGAGTAATAGAAATGGGTCTCTTTAGCCTGAGGCCATATGGTATGACATAGCCTGTATTTATGCACTTAAACTCTCCTTCTTCCAAAATGCAGTGGTGTCTGTATTTTGGAACACACAACATACTGATAGCAAGGTGCTGGGCCAGATTTCTATTGCATCCTACAGACCTTTGCATCTATCTCCTCACCACTTTTCTAAACAAACAGAGTCTCCTCACTTCTGCTCCATGTGTAATACTTCACATACCTACAGCAAAACAGATTGATGCATGCTATCCTTTTACTGCCTAAACACTTCAGTCACAATGGAGAGTGTTAGGTGCTTCCGCATGTCTCCCCCAGCTTCTGCAAAGTCCAAAATTCAGTGGCTCCTGGCACCATTCCTGCTCCCACTCTCACTGCTTATTTTGGTACCATTCTTTGACATCCTCTGAACCTACCATTATCCCAGAGTTAGTAGAGTGCAACACAAGCATGCTAGCACAGCATGTAACCACTTATGACATTTTTAACTTACAAACCTTTGATTGCAAATCTTCCTCATCAACCTTCAAAAAAAACAAACAAAAAAAAAAAAAAAAACAAAACTGCAGGATTTAAACTATATGAAATGGAAGAGGAAGAGGATGCTGTTGCAGGGCTTGCTGTTGTGTATTGCTGTGCTTGCTGTTGTTTATGTTGTGCTGTATTATTTGCAGTAACCTTTGAGTTTAACAGGATAATGCTGGAATGATTTGGCCAGAAGAAGCCCATCAAACAGGCAGAACCTTTACTAACAGGGCCCATGCCAATCTCCAGACTGTCCGTGGGGATTGCTTTGGAAACTCTGGCTGGCCTGGACCAGAACCGTGCTGGGGCGTTTGCCAGGAATGTAAAAGAATTGGACAACTGCAGACAGTGTTCAAAAATATGTTGTGGTTTGGTTTAGTTTATAAGTAAAGACACAGACTTTTTGATTTGACTCATGTGTACTGCCTAGAGTGACAAAGTACTCTTGACTTAGGTCAGGTTCTGAACTAGTGGAATCCCTGTTTTTGTAGAAAAAAGAATATCAAAATTTTGGTGAGTTTTTTTGAGCCATACATGGACTTGTAATCTTTATCCCTATTCATTTTAACTAGGCATCTGAGTCTCTTAAGTGGTTTTGAAAATCAAAACAAATTTCTTCAATTTGGCACCTAGAGATAGCTTCCCATCCCTCATAAAAAGTGTGATACATGGTGTTTAAATGTAAATTAGGGGATTTAAAAGAAAAGTTTGCATGATGCCTTAAGTATGGGAAAAAAAGGCAACTTCATATAAAATCTGTCATCCTCTCCCACTGCAGTCAAAATATAATTGTTCTATTTCTCTCAGTTTTCTTCTCATTTTTTATTTATTTATATGCATTTACTGGGAAGGTATGGAAAAATAAAAAATTTATTCTTCACTTTTACAGAGAAGTAGCTTTTTTATGCAGTTATCTCCCAAGTCTCATGCATTATCATCACAGTTGTGTGTTATACATCATCATTTGTGAACCAACATTAAAGGATAGTTTTCCCCCTCTATACCTTTGTTCAATGTGCCAGTCAGTGTCTGTTGCTCTTCATCTTTTCCTGAATGATATCAAACTTCTGTCTTTAGTCAGGTGGTGAATCAGCCTTCAAGGAATCAGAGAATACTCTGTACAAGAACAGCCTGGTGGAACATGTCTAACCAGTAGTTTGCTCTAACAAGAGAATAGATCAAAGAGGTGTTATGCAGAATACATTTTGATGCATCAAGAGCAATACAAGGAATTTTTCATATAAGGCATTGTTGTCATGCAGGTGTGTCAGTATTTCAAGAAGTCTTACACTAAAATTGTAATTGAACCCGAGGTTGAGGCATTCCTTCACTTCATTTATGTCTGATAAAAGTTCACAGCTTTCCTAAATCTGATCCTAGCTAATTTCTGAAGAGGTCCATTTCTTTGGTGTTCCAGATAATTATTAGGTTTTTTTCAGGGTGCTTACTTCAAACTGTCAGCATCTTGGTTTAGCAGAGAACCAAACTCCTGTGACTGCCCACATAGATAGGTGCTACTAAAACAGACATAGATTTACGTGAGATACTATTTGAGGCCTTACCCAGTTTCTCAGACAGTTAACAGCTGTCTTTCTCCTTTCAAACATGATTATTTTTCTTCCCAATTTCCCTTCAATGGCTCAGTCACTGTAAAATCCTGCCCCAGAAATTCTAATCCTGATGAGGTGAACTTTCTTCCAGTCTGTCAATATTGATTGTCATAACTTTTTTATGCATGTCTTATTTCAGAGGGTATAAGAGGGATATTAAATGCAACAACTGAGCTGTGAAAATGTGACTATAGAACACAGCAGCCACTGTAGATCTTCTGCAGCACTTTATACCATTCTAAAGATGGTTACTGTGAATTAGGAACACAACAAGGGCTTGTCCCAAGTCCTTCCGTATCCCTGCTGCAAAATGTTAGCTTTCATGAAGATGCATGTAATATGTGAACTTGTTTGTTTTTATTCTTTTCATACATTCATTATTTGCAGTAGCTGTTTAAATATTGCAGAAGTAATGTCTTCTTTTTGCTTTATGAAATGCTGTTAGCATCAAAAGGCAAAATTAAAGGAATAACTATATTCTAGGAATCACTTTCAGATTCTGAACAATATATTTGAACATTTGAACTTTTATAATTGTTCACTACAAAGGACTCATTAACAGCCTAAATTATGAGTTTAACTTGCATAATACAATGCACTCAGTTAAAGCTAAATGTAGGAACAGAATTTATAATGCGTGCAATTATAGAGGTTGTTTGAAATGGAGACTACTCCCCCAAGAATATAGAGGAAATTACCTTTAGTGCATCAGTTGTCTTTTTCCCTCCTGACTCTCTACTTTTTCAAATAGAAATCCAAAAGATTTAAATGGATGGAAGTTAACAGTGCAAAATGAAGGTCACCAAATCAGTTTCAGATATACTGAGAGTCTAAGATAATTCCTCAGCTAACTGTTCCTTGGCTTTTGTATTCTGATGGCTACTTAAAAATGGACCCACAAATTTAAATTCTACAGAAGACCCAGAATTTCTAGAGAGGCTCACTGATCGTTGCAGAACAGTTTTAGAAATCTTACAACTCTTCCTCTATAGGCACATCTCTTCTGCCTAGTGTTTTGGTTTGCTGCCTAATCACACTAGCAACAAACACTTGGAAAACTTGCTTGAACAAATAGCCTTTCAAACAGACAGATTAGCAGTGGAGATTCATTGAAATTCTCTATAGAAACATATTTTCTTTTGAACTACTAAACCCTGTGACAGTCCTGATAGCTCAGAGGCATAAAAGTACTTCTTTGCATTCTCAACCTGAAGTTCAGTATCTGTGTCATCCCTAAATGATGACAGCTGACTGTGTTATTCATGCCTGGAAGATTTAAAATATTCTTTGAAACTCCAGAGAGCCTTCAAACTGCTGGACAAGTTTTCAGTGGATGCTAGACTTCAGCAGTAAGCAGTAAAATCTAGTGAGTGTGTGTGGTAAGTGTGGAGATTTCAACGGTAACAGCATGAACTAAATTTAGGGAACTGATGCTAACAGGCAGCACAAGACACATTTAAGGTAATTATTTTACATTTAAAATAAGGGCAATTGCTAAGTTTTATGGAAAGGGAAAGGGAAAGGGAAAGGGAAAGGGAAAGGGAAAGGGAAAGGGAAAGGGAAAGGGAAAGGGAAAGGGAAAGGGAAAGGGAAGGGAAGGGAAGGGAAGGGAAGGGAAGGGAAGGGAAGGGAAGGGAAGGAAAGGAAAGGAAAGGAAAGGAAAGGAAAGGAAAGGAAAGGAAAGGAAAGGAAAGGAAAGGAAAGGAAAGGAAAGGAAAGGAAAGGAAAGGAAAGGAAAGGAAAGGAAAGGAAAGGAAAGGAAAGGAAAGGAAAGGAAAGGAAAGGAAAGGAAAGGAAAGGAAAGGAAAGGAAAGGAAAGGAAAGGAAAGGAAAGGAAAGGAGGCATTGGATAATTGCCTTTAACCACGTAGCTTAAATGATGCCTCACTCTTGAGTCTAAGTTTAAGAGAGATTAGCAATTCAGTTAATCATTGTAGCTCCTTTTGTACTCTGTTGGAGAGAGAAATACAGATTCAGCAGGCAATTCACAATAATCTTGAGTGGATTCAGCACTGAGCAGTCTTGGAAGGTCCTTGCCCTGACTGCATCCTTCTAAATGGGGACATCGAGAAACTAATTTGCAAGTGACAGTCAACAGATGGGTGGATAATTACATGCCTTTGTTTATAAAATAGATAGTAAAAAAAGATAGTAGAATTTATGGATGCCAGGGAGCAAGGAGTGGTGTGTGACCTTTAGAACTCCTAACTATTGTGCTTTTTCAACCAATGCTAAACGTCCCTCACAGATTGCCCAGAATTAGTCCTCCCACACTCCAAAGTGATGGAAACTCTTTGTGTAGAGGCACTAAGTGGTTCACTGTGGGTCTCAGATTACATCTTGTGATGACATAGCATCTTTTATAGATTTGTGCATTTGACTTCTTCCCATGCTTTATCATGTATTAAAAAACAAAGAAGCAGCAAAGTTTTAAATATTATATTCCCATAACGCACAGTAAATGCATAGTATTTAATACATTATTATACACTATATATAATAAACACAAAACATAAGCCAGCTTGTTGATGAACTCACAGAGTAGCATTTTCTTCTTATGCATGGTAACTGAGAGCCCTTACATAGAATTTGCATTCTTGGGGAAACCCTTTCCATTGACAATATATGTGAAACAAGACGTGTGATGTGACCTCCTAGATCTATTTCCTCTGCAGATACCAGCCTTCTTTTTCACACATTGTTGGAAATATTCAAATGCAAAAAACTAATCCTCTCCCACATAACTAGCACTTTTGGATAGGAAATATCATCTTTAAATCTGTATCAGAGTTGCCTAAATCAGCACAGAGGCCTGGAGTTCTTTTTCCTGACTTTTTTCCTCCTTGTCTCTGTTAATTTATAAGCACATGCACTATGTATTATACCTGTAAAATGAGATCCAGCCCTTATGGCTGTGTGAGATATGCTACATAGGTGCAACCTAACCTCTGCATGAATGCACATGTATCCATGTAAGATGCATTAAATATAGTACATCCCGATTTCATACACAATCCTTCATCAGTGTAGAGGTAGAATAGGCTGTCAAATCAAAATTAAGTTTGAAACAAACAGGATGAGAAATTTGAAGTCTCTGAAGGGATTTTTCTCTTTATGGATTTTTCATACAGCATGTCAGATCACTTCAAGCACCCAATTAGGAGTATTTTAGCATAACTGTAATTAAAAGTTTAGAAAACACCAGAAATCAGACCCTGAAGTGTTGTTTTGGTTGTTTCCTTGTTTGAGATTTTTTGGGGGACTTCTTGGGACTTCTTTGGGGGCAAAACACTTTAGCAACAAGAACCAAATGTGCCCTCAGTGAAAGATTTATCTGAGGCAGAAAGGCAGAAAAGTAAGTCTGGACCTCAATCTTCAGCTCCAGAAGAACAAACAAATGAAACATGAGGATGGGCAAGGAGAAGCAGGATCGTTTCCCTCCATGCAAACTGAGTAGCAGAAGGTTTGTTGCAGTCTGTCATCCTTACAAACCTCAGATTCCCTAAGGCTATGTTGAAACAGCATTTGGTAGAACCTCAGTGCACCTGAATTTTCAGACCAAGTTGCATCCATGCACTGCATGCATCTAACGAACAAGTGAAAATCAGTATCTGCACATAGTTTAAAAAAAAAAAAATCAAGTATTTCTGCACCCCTAAATCACCTCAAGAATGGAAGATTCCATAGTTGTTCCTTTCATCCTTCCTCCCTTTCTTCACATGCTGTAGAAATATCCTGGCTTATTTAACACCTTCTCTTTCTATTCATTTTTCCATGCATACACTCAAATGCAGATTCCTGTATTGTCTTCCAGCTCAATTCAAAAGCACTTCCATTGCCCTCAAAAAATGCACATTCAATTCATTTCATGATAGATTTTAGACTTAAAGCAATATTTAAATTTGTCAGCACTGAAGGGTCCAGTTTCTAAAATATGAAATTTTCCACTCATTCAGCATACACCAACTTCCAAAGCCTTGGTTTTTTTGGCAGGTTTATCAGACACACGATGGCCTTATGAGATCACCACAGCTATATGGTAGACAACTTTCAATCCATGAACAACCTTTTAGGTACACCTTATTTGCAGGAAAGTACTTTGTTGCAATACTAATATGAGCAGAGTACTCTCTCCAATTATGCAAGGATCATTTAACCCGCTGAAGCATTTCAATTATATGTAAAAAAAATAGAACAGTAAATGGTTTTCTTTGTTTGCTAATTCTAGCAAATGCACACTCACAAATGTCATAATATTTGTCTTGGTTTGAAAAGGAAGTGAGTTTTTTGGGATGCTGTGGTCAAACCAATAGCTGCTCAGATTTGATGGTGTGGCCACTGAGGACATGGATAAGCCTCTGAGAACACAGGGGGTTAAAAGCAGGGAACTCCCAGAGGGAAGATCTCCTGGGTTCCGTCCAGTCCATAAAGGAGGTCAGAGCTCCCCTGCCCAGCTGCGGGCCGGGCAGGGCAGGGGAAGCCATGCGGCCGGGTGGGGTAGGCCGGGCCTTGGACAGAGAAGGGAGGTGAAGGCCCCTGCAGGATGGAAGGGTGGAGGAGCACCGAGAGGCATCGGGCAGCAACCCCCCCCAGCCCCCTTTCAGGGAAGAGACAGAGCTGGTGTCTGTGCTTGTGCCACCTTGAAATTTCATAGCACGGCCCAGCCGAGAAGGAGAAGGTGCCCAGCAGGGCAGCCATAGGAGTTCTGGACAGGCAGAGCCTGAGATTTTTAACCCTTTCCTTGGATGATGGAAACCTTACAAATGGTGATCCTCCGGGAGTTGAATGAGAAGAGAGATAGAGATGAGATAAGAGGAAATGGGCCATGAGAGAAGTGGAGAAAAATCTTGGGTGGACAGAGGTGATGGAGTGGTCTTTGGCTGGACTTTTCTTGTATAGCCATGGACAGAACCATTTTTTTTTCCTGTGACACAGAGACTGCATTAAGGGGGAGGCAATGGCTTGGAGCCAAGAGAGTGCAGTGATGTTATGTGAAGGAGTGCGTGAACAGAGACGACGGGTGAGGAGGGCGGTGGTTCTTGAGACCCATTGGTCCCAGGGTGTGAATTTGGGGGGGGAGAGGTGTCCCAAACGTGACACTGTGGTTTTTTTGGAACTGGGCAAAGCATCCTTAAAAGGGAAAACCCTAGAAGCAGCTCTGGTCCGCGCGCAGTGGTGAGAGCATTGGGCATGGAAGGAAGATGTCACGATGGCAAACGATCTCCAGGCGGTGCCACGTGTGACATGGAAACACAAGAGGTCTCAACTGTTTTTCCAGGAGAAGCCTATGGTACAAGAAGGACTCCTGTCTCCTTGATGAACTGAGAATTGATTATCTAAAGGGTGGTGATGGACTGAGATTTGATGACCTAGAGTGGTGGATTGTATTGGAAATTTGGTGGGGGGAGGAGGAATTTTTTTGGAAGGTTTTCATTCTGAGTTCTGTGTGTTTTCTCTTTATATATAGTTGTAGGTTAATAAAGTTTTTCTTCTTTATTCCTAAGTTAGAGCCTGCTTTGCTCTATTCCTGGTCACATCTCACAGCAGACACCAGGGAGCATATATGTTCATGGGGGCACTGGCATTGCGCCAGTGTCAAACTGTGACAGTTACAAAACCAGAACATATCTGTTTTACAGTTAATCAAAACATTAAGAAATCAGCAGCTGCAAACACTGACAGTCTCATATTAATATGATTTGGAATGTGACATTATTACATTGCCAGTGAGTTACAGGTTTTAACATACAAAAGCACACAGATTTTCGTAGCCAGGAATGTTGTTGTTACCTTTTTTGGGATTCTGCAGAGTTCAGATTCCTGCAAGGAGCATTGGCCATATCAGAAATATTGATCCATACTGTTTCCATGTCCATTAGATCAGGGCTGTATATGCACTGAAAGCTGAGCAAAATAATCATTACAGCAAAAAAAACCCTTTTGTTGGAACAAAAATTTTTTCCAACTTGAAGAAAGCCTTGACCTGATTTTCAATAGCTGACATGTATCCAGAAAGAAAAATGTGAGAAAAACATTATACAGAACAAGACAACAAATTCACTGATTTCCACATGATTATGAACTCATAGTATAATTGTGTGTACACTATTAGAACAACATCTAATTGCATGTTTAAATCATTCATACTTTTATTTGGTGCTATAAAATAAACCAACTATATCCAAATTCACAAATCCAATAAGAAATTATAAAGGAGGACAATATTACTAAAAAATAAAGTTTAATCTATATCTGTAAAAAATAGGTTATGGCTATGGCTGATTTTTTTTCCAACTCTTTCAAATAATTTCATTTCAATAACTTTGATCCTTTATCTTTTGCTTTAGATGAAGCATTGAATGATGATAGCAGGACAATGAGACAGTATTTGTGTTAGGTCAGCCTGTTCAAATACTTATGGAAGCACTTCTTTCTCTCCATCTTAGCTCAGTGAAATGCAGGAAATAATCTTGTACTAAGAGAATTCCTAATGAGGATTTATATCACACAATATTTAAGTCATCAAAGCACATTTTGTTGCTATAGTAACAATAATCCTCCACACACAATATGTAAAGAAATTTGTCTAAAATAATGCATTCTGTGTTCATCATAGATATTGGCAGGTAATCTTTCCAACTGTCTAGCTGTTCTTGTGTTCAGAAAAATTTAATTTAGTTTTTTAAAGGAGCATCTCCTTTAGAAGAGGTGAGAGCAACTGCTTATTTTGCTATAAAAACACTTTATGATATTGTGTGCTCACACAACTGGTTAATGAAATTCAGCAAAAACCTGGACTGAGATCATCTCAGAACTTAAAAGAAACAACATGTAACTTGGTATGTCAACTGTACGACAACCAGAGACTAAATTGTTGTTTCTAATGTTCACTTTAGTATTACAGATTATAGTGGAGCATTGATAAAAAATATGGAAAACATCAGGAGCAAATGACAGTATTTCATCAAATACAGTTGGCATTTTCTCAGAAGCATAAGAGAGTTAGCAGCTCCCTCCGGAAGAACATGGTGCTTTTGATGAGGGGAGACTACTGGGAAATTGGTGAAGTTCTGAATTTAAAATGCTGTAGCAATTCCACAATAATTCCCTAAGTGAATATTCTTATTTTCCATTGAGCACTAAAGTTATTTAGCAAAGTCAAATGCCACATCAAGATGATTTAAACTCTGTCTGTACTGCTTCCCTAACACAACATCAGCAAGGAGAAGCTATAGTAGAGTCATTAGTGGGACTGGAAAAGCTGGGAGCAACAAAAGGTCATAATTCTTTAACACCACAGTGAATAGGAGGGGCAAACAACATATGTCATGTGAGAAGCACATGATGTGGCAATTTTGCCCAGGCATGCAGGGAGGATGCTAAAATCTGCAGGTAGGTCCACACTTCAGGTAATTGCTTAGTGCTCTAGGTCTCTGCCATAATGGTGGACACTCAGCTTAGAGCCAAAACTGTTCTGTTTACTGAGACAGCCCCTGAGAAGTCTGAGGCTTCCGCTCAGATAGGACTGGTAAGGAAGGAGATGCCTGTACAGATGGTAGCTTGCAATAGATGTCCAGTTACTCCTCCTGAAGAAAAGGCAGTACCTGCACAGCATACACAGGTTGATAACCTGCTGCAGCACACGGCCAAATTACAGGTGACGGTTAATAAGCTGCGCAGTGTTAGAGAGGCTGAAACAGAGATGGACATGTGGCTTCAGAACCATATACCTACAATGGATACCACTGAGTGAAAGGCACCTTGGACCCTGATGACCCAAAAATCAGGGCTCCAATTCAACCTCCACCCTCCAACATCCAGACCAAAATCAGATACTATGTTTTAAAAGCTTTAGATGTTTATGAGCAAGACCAACAAGGAGAATCTGCACTAGCAGTGCATGGTGGTTACTGTAAAAAGAAACTCTGAATGATCATAATGGGTGACTGATCATGATGGGCCATTGAGGGACTCATCTGCTGGCCTGATAGACAGTCACAAGAAATATGCTGCTCCTGAGGGATAGGATTCATGATGTTTTGAGAAGGCAGGAAACCTTCATGGATGGAGGGCACTCGCAATAAATCTCAAATGCAAGAAAGAAATTTATGAGATATGGAAAAAGGGACAGGCCACATGGGAAGACTAAAGGAACATTGTCAGGGTATGCAGGTATATGATGAGAAAGGCCAAGGTTCACTTGCAGCTGAGACTGGCAAAGGACATCAAGGACAACAAGAAGGGCTTCTCCAAGTAGTTCAGCAGCAAAAGGAAGAATAGGAAAAATGTGGGGCCACTGCTGAATCAGATGGGCATCCTGGTAACAGAAGACACAAAGAAGGTAGAATCAATGAATGCCTTCTTTGTCTCAGTCTTTACTGCTGAAGTCAACCCTCAGGAGTCCCAGACCTTGGACGTAAGAGAAGGCAAGAGAAAGGAAGACTTCCAGTTGTTCAGAGAGTTGGGTTAGCAATTGGCTAGGCAGTTTAAATACCCATAAATCCATGGGCCATGATGGGCTGCACCCATGGGTGCTGAGGCAACTGGGAAATGTGTATCTGCCAGTCTCCATCAGCTTTGAAAAAGCATGGAGATTGGGAGAGGTGTCTGATGATTGAAGGAAGGCCAGAGTTACTTTCATCTTCAAAAAGGGCAAGAAGGGGGACCTGGGAAACTATCTGCCAGTCAACCTCACCTCCATCCCTGGAAAGGTGATGGAACAGGTCATTCTGGAGGTCATCAACAAGCATGTAGAAGAAAAGCAGACCATCAAGAGAAATCAGCATGGATTCACCAAGAGGGAGTCACATTTGACCAATCTGATAACCTTCTGTGAAGACATGGGAGGATGGGTTGATGAGTGGAGAGTAATGGATGTATACCTGGACTTCAGCAAGGCTACTGACACTGTCTCCTATAACATCCTCATCCTAGGTAAGCTCAAGAGATGTGGGTTAGATGAATAGGCAGTGGGGTGGATCAAGTGGTGGCTGAGTTCAGAGGGTTGTGATTAGTGGAGTAGAATCTAGTTGGAAGCCAGTAGAAAAGGGATGTTCCCCAGGGATCAATACTGGATCTAGTCTTATGCAACCTTTTTATCAATGAGCTGGATAAAGGGATAGAGTGTACCTTCAGGAATTTGCTGATTATAGGAGACTGGTAGGCGTAGTTGGTACATCTGAAGGATGTGCTGGCATTCAGTGGGATCTTGATAGGCTGGAAAGTTGGGTGGAGAGAAACCTAATGAGGTTTCTCTAACAAGGGCAAGTGTAAGGTCCTGCATCTGCAGGGAAATAACCCCAATTACTAGTAGAGGTTGGAGGATAACCTGCTAGAGAGCTGCTCTATTGAGAAGCTGACCATGAGCCAGGAGGGCTATCCTAGAGTATCTGAGGATACCCTGGTATTCTAGGGTGCATCAGGAAGACTGCCCAGCAGGTCAAGGGAAGAGATTTTTTCCCCTCTACTCAGCCCTAGTGAGACAACATCCCAGATGTTGCATCCAGTTCTGGGCTTCTCCATACAAAAAAGATAAGGAGTTACTGGAGATGGTTCAGCAGAGGGCCACAAAGATGATGAGGGGTCTGGAGCATCTCTCTTATGAGGAGAGAATATGGGACGTGACCAAAAGACTGAGAGAGGATCTCATTAAAGCTTAGAAATATTTCAAAGGTGGGTGCCAAGAGGATAGTGCCAGATTCTTTTCAGTGGTGCTCAGAGACAGGACAAGGAGTAATGGCCATAAAGTTAAACGCAAGAAGTTTCACCTCAACATGAGGAAGAACCTCTTTACATTGAGGCTGGCAGAGCACTGGCACAGGCTGCCCAGGGAGGTTGTAGTCTCCCTCTCAGAGACATTTAAAACCCACCTGGTCGCATTCCTATGTAACCTGCTCTAGGTGACCCTGCCTTGGCAGGGGGGCTGGACTAGAAAATCTCTAGAGGTCCCTTCTAACTCTAAAAATTCTCTGATTGTAAAAAAATATGTCTTGTGGAGCTACTCATAGCGATGGATGTACAATCAAAAAGGTGTGGAGACCACTGTCATAGATTGCACACATTTGCAAATGCAAAATAGCAAACCAATTCTTTAAAGTGACCCAATATAATTCAGAGGTAAATAAAAGACAAACTTGCTATATCACACTGCTTCTACTGTTCTGACAGGATTATTCTTTATACAAGCACAGTCCTAGATAGTCCTTGGGGCTATTTAAAAACAACAGAAAAACTAAGTGTACTCATTTAATCTGAAAGATGTGCTTATTGTTATTAAATGTCTTTTCTACAGGAGTCCAATATAAAATCTATGTGTCATAAAAATTGCAGGAAAGTGAAGCTGAGAGGATTTAAAAGGATCTCAGAAGAAATGCAGGAAGTTTAAGAATTATCTGCCTAAGTAGTCAAATTTCCCAAGTCAACATAAACTAGGAACTATACAGACTTGATTCTCAAGAAAGTAAACAGTGGCAAAAGTTATCATATTTCTGCTTAGACAATTAGTTATATAATTCCATGTTTCAGTAACATCTATTCTTGCTTGAACACAATTTTACCATTGATAAACAGGCAACTACTTTGGGAAATCTGATTCTGAACTTTTATATTATTTGGAGGCCAGGCCCTGAATTCCTTGAAAGCAGTATGAGGAAGAGGTACTCAAATTAGATGAATTTTTTACAAGGACAAAAACTTGAAAAGGGAGTTTTGGAGGAAGTAAGATATCGTAAGAAATGAGATCAAACACAGCAAATATTCTTGGGTAAAAAAACTCAAATATTTCAATATGTTTGATTTCATTATGTCTTCATTATGTCTGGCGATTTGAAATAATGGATTTTTTTTTTCAAAAGTGAATAATTTATGTATTAAATACCAAGTTTGAATTGTTTTAATTAGACCCAAGTACACCTAAATTCATATTATTAAAATTCTGCATGATAGCTTAAACCTTATTGCAAATTTCCTGCAAATTCTCAACATGGCCAAATTCACCTCTAATATAAAAAGAGACCCCCTAAATTTAATAATTAATCAGAGAAGTTAAATGGGCTATAAAAAAATTCAGCTTGCTGTTAGTTTTGCTGGGATCATACTCACCCACAAAATTGTTTGAGTGATCTTATGGGGTTGAAAAGAATCCTTCTTAATGAATAGCTGATTTTTGTTGGGATTAGTAATTGTAGAATTTAACGTATTTTATATGGGTTTTGAAAAATTCCTGAACAAAATCAGCCTCTTGAGAAGTTCACATATTAAATATAGAACAAGTTTCAAAAAAATGAAGAAAGTGCAATTCCTACTTTCAAATGAAATATCTTCTACCTTTTCTTATCCTTGACCATTTAAAAACCTTGGATTTTCATAGTTTCATGGCACAGATGAATACTAGTGTCAGGATAAATGAGTCCTATCAACATAATGGAATTTATGGGAGTCTCAGATGAGTCCTTGCAGAAAAATTTTCTGCAAGTGTAGTGGCTTTGAGAAAAGCAATTGCACACTGAGGCACCTTCAGCTACTTTCTCTTACCTGAAGGGCTTCCTGGAAATTCTTCCTTTCAACAATCCATCATAATCCATACATATATGAAACTCTAAAACAGATTTTAGTGATTTTTCTTTCTTCATCGACTAGCACACTTTTGAGGGAAGGGGGGTGTTGTGCTGGATAAAGCATCTCAGTAGTTGTTATTAGCAGAATTGTTAAAATATTCATTGTAGTGTAGTTCTAGAGTACTTAACTTGGCCTAAACAGTATTAACCACAATCCTCAGTACAAGTTTGACCTACAAAGCAGCCTGGGGTAAAGAAAATTTGAAATACTCAACATTATCAATATTTTAAACATCCAAGGTATTAATGTTTTAACACATGCTCTAACGCTGTTTTTTTCACATGGACAAAAGCTATTCTGCATCATATATGTACATCACGAGACCTTAATGGTCTCGGGTGGGATCCACATGGAGGAAGGACATATTCCCTTGCAGCTCTTGCTTTTAAGTAAGCACAGAATGGGGACAGAAGCCCAATATCAGGGAACAGAGAAATCCAGTCAACCATGAGCAAGGTGCCTACACTTATGGAAGCAAGACAGGCTGAGCCTCTCCAAAAGGCACTGCAATATGTCCAGTTTTGGAGAAGCTTCTGGTTGTCTGCTGTAGCAGAAGGTAGCAATGGTGGTGGGAAAGTGCCTACAGAATGCAGCTGGATCTGTGGGGCATGAAATCTCACTATACTTACAGAGTATTAGAAGTATTTATTTTGTCTGTGTAAATTGCAAATAAAAGTAATTGAAAATAACAATGCTTAGGTTTTCCATTTAAGTTCATGGAAATCAAGCATGCTTCCAAAGTAAAAAAATATCATAATCAGAGAATGTAAGTGGTTATAGGACTGAAGGCTGACCTTAAATGTCCTCTTTGATTTTCATTTATAGTTAAGTGATACAATAGTGATGTTATTCTGTGTAATTAGGAATCTGTTGCAAGAAATTAGGGGTGAAATTTCTAAGGAGTACTCAGTGGGATAAAAATAATCTCAAAATGTATGCTGACAAAAACTTATTACTCTCTGTTGCAAATTCATTAAATATCTCTAAAGGCACATTAGTAAAAATAGAGAAAAAATGTGTTCAGGAAGGTGATAAAGGAGGATATGGTAGTGGGGGTGAGAAGATCATGCAGTTTCCTTTTTTTGTATTGAATAAGAACATGTAAGAAAAGTTTTTCTAAAATCTGTGAAAGTGTAGGGAGGGTCAGAAGGTCAAGGACCACTGTGATAATCCTGAGTCACTTATCAACTCAGATTTCCCAAAGAACCACTGGTTTTCGGCTATCATTAAGTCTGATGTGGTGTCCTATGATTGAGCTTTATCTCTCCAAAGTCACAAAGATTTTGTCTTATTTTGCCTATCAATATCAGGATTGGACTATTGGGATTGCATCTAAACATTTTAAAAGTTAAATAGTATGGAGCAAAGTCACAGTCTTTAAAAATGCTGCAAGATAATACCTGTACCACAGTCTGGGATGTAGCTCTTCAGAAATGTACTGAAATGACAGAAATGGTTCATCAATATGGAATTACAAGGCCAGGTTGTGGTTGTGTAGGAACACTATGAAACTGGAGGAATAACAGACACATTAGAAATTAAAAATCATAAAATTGCATGACTGCTTCCATTTGCTTATTTGAAAACAAGTTTTATCAAATATGGCTCATTGTTTTCCATCCATGAAATTAATTACTACTTGAAAAGAAGATACTTCTGCTTTTTCTATCATGGCTACAGAGTATATTCTTCTCATGGATCCTCTTGTTTTATATTAAAAAACATTATTAATCTTAACTATGTAAATGTTGTATGACTTCAATGCATCCCTTACTAAAATAATGTATTTTTTCAAAGTGACCTTTACACCTTGAATGAATACTCAGATTTCGGCTATAAGATAAAGTAAGCTACAGAAACAACATGTTCTCTGGAAAAAAATAAATCATGGCCTTAAATATTGACCTTTAATCCTTAGGTAAAACACTTCAGTACAGAAAAAAAATGCAGGCACAACTTAGTACTCCTCTGTCAGGATAAAACTCATGAGTAATCTGCAGAATAATATGAATCCTGGGGCTATATAGAAGACTGGCCTCTAACTGAAATATTAAGTCTAAAAGATATGTTTTATTACACATTTTGGGGCATTTCATTAATAAGGTGCTAATCAGCTACTTTAGAATTGACTCAACTCCACTCCAAGCTTTGTCTTGAAAAGCAGAGGAAAATGCTATCTATTCTTCCAGGAGCCCTTCCATTTCGTCATTGACTGTCACCCCAGCCTCCAACATCAAAGTTCAACAAGTACAAAAAATGTGATGCTGACAGATTACATGAAATTGAATAAGTAAAATGGACCGGGAAAGAAATAATATACTGACTGCCTTTTCAAAAATCACCTTAACCCATGACTTCTGCCTAATTGAGCCATTAAGTATAGTCTTCCCCTTTCCTGTGAAAAGAAAACAAATACATTTCTTAAAATTACTTTTAACTGCATCTTTCTTCAAGTGCAATACACATTAAGTTTTCTTCTACACATGCACAAGAGGGACACTTCACCATATATGTTGCATCAAATATTACCAACAGCCTTCCTTGTCTATTGTAGAAAGATGCAATGGAGCTCATGCTGCAGCAATACTGATACAAAATACTCAATTTCACCTAGCCTCATAAAGCAGGGGTGAGTGACACAAAAAAAATTACACTATTACACTGACCACAGGTATTGCATTATGTCCCCAGTCATTAAACACATAGCATGCATTCCTATTATTGACAAAAAAATTAGTACCTCTATGTATCAGGAAATGGTTCACACACCAGAATTTTATAAAAAAGAAACATTTTTCAGAAAAAGTTTCTCTGATGCAGATATCTCCTCTCCTCAACATGGATTTTACTGGATTATTTTAACAATGCCATCATTTGGTCACTAGAAGCTTCATGCCTTTGAGTGTATCCAAAGAAAATTATCTGAGAAAAACAGGAGAAACCAATGCACTCTTCCACAAGAGCAAGGAGACAAAATTTCAAAATTACAGCTAAATTAAGGATAGTATTGTAACAACAGCTAAACCAATGCAGCAATCTAAGCCAATTTAAGTGTTCTATTATGCAAAACTACAGCCATTATAAAAGAGAAATCAAAAACTGTTTTTCACACAGTTAAGCTGTGGTTCTGTCATATCAGAAAATAGTGATACATGAGCAGTTTTCAAATTATGTCAGTCAGGATAGGAATTTAATTTAAAGTATCTAGCACTAGGACTGTAGAGACAAAGGTCTTGATCCCAAACTGCTTGACCTATTTCTCAACAGCATCTTTCAGACTCCATTCTATGCACTATGTGCCTGATGCAGCAAAACACCCACTTCATTTCAAACATGTGGCCATCTTCCCTGCAGTCAACAGACTGCTTACTTCACAAGTGCTTTTCTAAATCAGTCCTGGAGGATTGGGCCTTTGCCTGAATGCTCTGAATATTCCCTGAATAGTTTCTTACTAGTCAAGCAAATCTCTGCTCACTTTTGTGGTAAACATTCCACTTACAAAATGGCATAGTATCAAGGATGTAATTTTCACTGCATTGTCTGATTCCATAGCTTTTGTCCTTTGTATCACTGGTCACCTGCACATGCTCTGTAATTATGATAAAATGCTTTTTCATTTGCATATAAGAAAGTAGAATTGTAACTTATATAGTTCATTGCTTTAAGTGAAATGAATATCAGATCTTTAAAATGGAGCAGATTAAAAATTTTAAGATTAAAATTTTTGAATTTATACAGTATTTTTCCAATTCTGTTTTCTTTTTAAAAGAAGCAGAAAAACTACTGTGATTTCCCCAATAACTTGAATAATTGCATAAAGATGATCTTATAGGATATCCAATGTTGAATGCACTGTGAATGGAGAAGATGCCTGTCAGAAATGGAGAGCATTGAAAGTACAATCATAACATCTGAATTTCAGTTTTACATTTGTGATTCTTAATTACTTATTTCCTCCATGCAGTTCCTAGTCCTACCCAAACCCACTCCTTTCTTTACAGTCCAGAAAGGGTTTAAATGTAGTAAAAGGATAAGAAGACAGTGCTATCTTCTTCTTAGAAATCTTCAGGCATTCTGTAAAGGACAGCTTCCTGATCTTACTGTTTCATCAAATTCTTCAAAATTCACATGCAGTTTGGAGGCTGGATTCATATATATTATCATTTTATTTAGGGATCAAACTTTGACCATTCCTAAGGTGACCTTCTGGTTTGTGGTATCATGGGCATCAAATAAGACTATGAGCCTTCACAGCAGATTACTCTGGAACAAAGACAGTGATACTATGTTCCTCTTAAGCATGTGTTCTGAAAAGATTGGCAATACATGACATCCACAAAAAAAAATCTGTGTCAGACACACAGCAGCTAACAGGGGAACAGCTAACTAAAGCTGAACATTATGAGATGCATAAAAATGAAGCTTATAATTTTATCAATTTTGTCTTTCATCTTTGATGCGCTTAAAGGTTTTATTTTCATCCTGACTCCATGGCATATTAGCATCCAGTCAACATCAAAAAAAAAATGCTTGTCATTAAATATTAAATTCCTTAAGGGGTAAATCTGTAAGTCTTTAATTTCTTTTTATTTTTTCCAGCTGAAGCTGGCACCACTCAAGGCTGGAGAAGCACTTGGAATCCATAAATTGAGATGAAACTAATGAGAGTTGAAAAACTTGAAAAAGGACTGTTTAAATAAAGCCCTGAGGAAGAAATTGCATGAATATGCCTACATTAGACAACACAGTACTATTCCTAATAAACTGGATTTTACACCAGATGAAAATCATAGAAACATATCATGGTTTAGGTTAGAAGGGATCTTCAAAGATCATCTAGTCTAGCCCCACCTGTTATGAGCAGGATCATCTTTCACCAGATTAAAAACCTTTTACTTGGACAGTATTGCAGACATCACTTCATCTGCAGTCTGCCTCATCATGTGCCTATCAATCCATCTGGGAAAATACACTAAACATTTTCAGAACTATTTGAAGGTTGAAACATTTTATAGAGCTTAAGAAAATAGCCCATGCATCAAGCAATATTGACTGCACAGATGTTGTTTTAAAGTTTTGCACTCCAGTGGATTCTTAGCTTTTGAAAAAGACTTTACATGGCTTAAAAGCAAGTTCTTGCCATAGGCCTTTCTTTGCATTATATAGATAGATGTAACTTCTGTGCACAGTGAGCCAGAATGTGACAACTTCTTTCTTTTTTCTTCCTAAGGTACTGGACTACAGGTCTCTTCCCTTATAATACCAGAACACCTTTACTTCAGTTTATTTTAAACACCGTGTCAATGGGGACTATCCTAATTTTCTCAACATTTCTAGCATAATTTTCTCATTATTTTCTCAATCAATTTTTTCCATATGATAGCTGAGCTGGACATCCTTGTAAACAAGGCAGAAAGTAACCTTTTGTGTAACAATTTTTGAAGCAGTTTGTCAGAAATGAGCAGGAGAAAGGCACAGGTTGTAATTACAGCAGTATTTAATGTGATGAGATTGAAAGTTCTCAATAATATTGTAGTGGGTCAATAATTTTGCTACTGGTCATCAATTGCTGTACGAGACCCAAGGATCCTATTTAGTTTCAGCAACAGAGAATCTGTGTCATCTGGAGACACCTCTGTAACTTTCTGAGTTTCCAATAAATATACTGTATCTAGAAAGTGAGAGCATATGTCACAGAGTGCAGATATCTACTACTGCAGACAATGAAAAGCAAATTACGACTGTTTGTCCTAGGGTGATGTTATGATGCTTGTATTCCCATACGTGTGTTCTGTTTATGCTGGATATCATGTTCTGTGCCTTCAAGACTGGCTCTGAAGAGTGAATGTTTTGTTTTGGTTTTGCTATCAGCCACTCCCCCACGGCTGGTGGGACACAGAGACAGGGCAGTACATGGTGCTGCTTTTGCTTTTTGCTTGCCTTTTTGCTTTGCTCTTGCTTCTGCTTTGCTCCTGCTTTGCTCTTGCTTTTTGCTTCTGCTCATTAGTTAGTAGCTAAGCAGTCTGAATTTTTTCCTGGACTGTTTCTCCTTTCCCATTTTTTGGACCTACTCGAACCTGCTCCGGACTGGGACCTAGGAACACAGAGAGTTTGCACCCTGTGGCTGCAGCAGCTACCCCAGCACAGGACAGACTGATAACAGAGTGACCACCCCCAAGAGAAACTTTCTGAATTTGTCATCTTTTTCAGAGCAGTGAAAGAGTGTTGTCATCTGGTATTGTTCATTTTGTGTGCTGGGGGGTGCTGTGCTTGTTAAATAAACAGGTTCTTTCCACTTCTCTCTGAGGAATATTTCCTGAACCGGTTGTGGGGAGGGGCCTTTCTGTGTGTGGGTTTGCTTTCTGGAGGGGTCCCCTTTGGAGGTTTTCTCCCAAATTTGCCCTAAACCAGGACACTGTTTCATGGTATCTTTTTCAGAAAACACAACCTTTCACAAAGTATGAGGCTGAGAAATACTCATCTATAATCTCATGTAAAGGTATACTCAGGCCCAGGTTAGCATGCAGCTGCTAAATGAAACAGAAGTATAGTTTTAAAAGGAATCAGACTAAGCTCATGGAATTATTTAAGAGCCAAACCACAACTAAATGTTGTCAATTATAAGTTTAAACTTCAGTTTTAACACTGAAGTTTACACACCTCCACTGATTTTCCCTCTTGTTATCAGTGACTTTTAAAGGGAAGACCAATAGCACTTTCTAAATAACAATACAATGTAATTTGCATTATATTGTTACAATGCAGTCACAGTGCTTGCATACCATAGCTGAAACATCTCTTTGCAGAGAAGATGAGAGGATTTTTACCAGGCCATAGCATTTGAGTTTGTGAAAGGCCTTAAGCCAATGTATTTCTAAAAAAATGAGTATCACTAGTGTTTCCAGCATAGAAAAATCTTGAAAAGTCTTGGGATCACCAATTACTTCAGTCCTATAAAGAGAAACAAAAGATGAAGACTAAGGCTTTAATGTCTTCCTATCTGTTGGTAGATAAATCCCACCTATATAACTTAATAAACACATTACAGAAATGCAAAGGTAGATATCATCTTCATGCATTTTAGATGAAAGAGTTGTTGAATAAATAGATAATGACTTAGTGGAAAAAGCAAGGAGAAACCAATTCCTTTTTTGTAGGAAACCACTGGCCAAAAAAACCCCACTTACTGGCTCAACAGCTTTCTACTTCTTCCACAGCCTTGGTAAAACAAAAGTCTACCTAGTTAAGCTAGACCCAAAACTCTCACCATGCTGCATGGAAATGCAACCTCCTCCCCCAAAACTTTGATGCACTGCCTCTCTTTGGCCCTGCTTTTGTATGAAAGTTCTATTTTGCACTAACTCCAAACTTGAAGAAATCCTATAGTGTTTCTCCAAACTGATCTGAAAACTGGAACCCTTTAGGTACAGTACTGTCAAGAGTACTGTACCTAAGTACTTTTTCAGATCAAGAATGGGTACAAGCAAGAGCTAGGAATGAGGAAGACCAACACAACTTCTGTGGACAGCCACAATGAGTATGAAGGAACCTTGCTGATTAAAATGTAGGCAGTTGCAAAATTAAGAGGAAATTTTGGTAACTTCTGTGCTTAAGGGTTTATACCTAACACTTCCAAGTTCATTTGAAAATGCTAGTTAGAGAATTTCAGCCCACAGTATATCAATTCACTTAGAATTTTCACCGAATTATGTACAGTTACACCAGATGTACTACTATAGGGATAGCATCCTAGTGTATATACTATAAAAAATTGCCAAGAGTTTCTCTGTTTTACTTTCATCAGAATCTGAAATTTCTTATTCATTTCTCTTTTGACAGATGCTTTTTCATTTCAGAAAATGCACTGCAAGAATTCAACTTCAAATGGCAGAAAGAGGAAATTGTTACTGGGTAGCAATAGTCATAGCAGTACACTACTAGTAACATCTTTTCTCAATAAATAGATTGCATATATTTAAATGTCCATGCATATCCACACAGTCATACCACTTACATAATTAGTCATGTCTTTGTGTTACTTTTCCTTAAAAAATTGCTTTTGACATTGCGTCACTAAGTGACTAATTATTAGTCATAAGTACTCTGTCCCCTCAAGATATTATTGTTTACTAACATGATCATCTGGCTAGGAAGACACAAACCACATATGGTTGGTCATTATATGATAATTGACATTGAAGGTCAAAACTGAACTAAAATTCTAGAGGGTGAAAAGTCTGCCTTGATCATTAATTTAAGATATAATCTGGGAACAGTAAATTATGTTATTTATGCTCAGCTTCCCTATCCGCAAAGCCAGGATACTAACACTGCTAAAACCTGTCAAAGTTCCTCCAATTCATGTTAACAAGGACCTGAAAAGTCAACCATCTGTCAGGATTCAAAAATTTACAGCTAATTATGACTTCAGTAATACCATCAACAGCACATAAGTGCTACAAGTAGGTCACACAGATAATAGCCAATGTGTCACAAACGCTCAAAGACTATATGCAGTATAACTCTATTTAAGTTAAAAAAGGATTCAGCAGAGAAGCAGATCAAGGCTACACAGTAATGCAGCGATTATAGGCATAAGACCAGCAGTGACAAAACAGGAGCCTACAAGCAGTGCAAGACTGGAGACAGTAAGAGCTTAAGTAAGAGTATAGTAATTGATTGCTGTAATTTCTTCTACATGTTAACTCCAGAATGCAATCAAGAAAAAAAGAAAGAAAAAAATCTTATCTTTGATATAGACATGCAGCTATTCATAGAAGCATAACCAGAAGGGATTGTTGTAGTCTGAGGATAATAGGAACTAAGTTAATATCTCTTTCATGTTAAATGTTCCTGCTGCAGATTTATAAGCTTTCATAAAGAGCTCTAAGCACTGTCTTAAAACATAACAGTGATTAATATGTGATCCAGAAAGCATAAAAATCTAAACATGTGCTGATCACTTTGTAAGCACATTAGCTGTTTTAGTGACATTGTTCATATGTTAATGTTATGATGGCTATGCGTGAGCATCACTTCATGGTCATAACAGGTGGTGCATTGAAATAACCATATACTGCTCCTTCATTATTCTTCAGTACTCACAAAATCTGTATACCTGGAAAAACCTTTCCAAATTTTCTTCTGCAAAATTATAAATATTTAAGAATCTATTGTTGTCTGTATTCTCTTTTTCACTGATGAAAAATAAAATGTAAAATCTTTTGCGGTGTATGTATAATGAAAAAAAAATACAGACATTGGGCATTACTTGGATATTTTCCCTACAAAAATATATTTTTTTTCAATTCAGAAGTTTTAATATTAAGAAGATTTTACCATGAAAAAGGTAATTTCTTTTGGAAACTTCTTTCAAAACAAACTTTCTGTAGAGTAATTGTTAGGTAGAAATTAGTTGCTAGATTATGTTGGTTTTAGGCCCAGCCAGCCTACATGTGGGAAAACTTAGGATAAATTAATTGAAAACTCAGAATTATTTTCAGGGTCCTTCCTTCTTTGACAATGTAATAAATACAGAATAGTTTTTAAAAACAGACCTCATTCTTGTATTTTCCATCTCTCTGGAACCTGCTCCCTCCAGCCGGCTGCAGTTGAAGTGTAATTCTGCATGATAGTTTATCACAGATGAACCTCAAAGAAGTAAAGGAATTTGGTTCATATAAATTCAGATGCACTGCTGAAAATTCTGATCCAAAAACCAGGTTGATACTGCATTTCCTTCATGAGCTTTACAGCATATCCTGGATTTAAATGGCGTATAAGTTTCTGCCAATGTATTTCCCACAGTCCTTGCAGACATGCAGCCTTTGTCCCTACACAGCTCAGGTAGGGTGTTTAGAGGCTGTACACAAAGTCTGAAGTGCACCTGTTGGACCTCAGTACAAAAGATTGTGCCCTCCTAGAAGGCAGAAATGCACTTTTAATGAGCTCTGACTCCAAATAGAATATGACAAAAAATAATTTTCCACTGTGATTATTCAAAATTATCAGGTTGTAAAAAGATGAAAAGTTTACTCTTTAGAATAAGCAATCAGGCCAGTTTTGAGGTTAAGACTTCTGGGAATTTTGGAAAGTGATTCAGCTTCCAAAATCATTGATACCTTCCTTTCTTTGAACTAAGCATTTGCTAAATAGTACAGGAGAGTTATTGTCCACTGGGGAGCATGTTAAGCTTGCCTAATTAATCTCCCTAGTAACCTAAACTAGATCTGGGTCCTTAGAGACACAAGAAAGCAAAGTCAAACAATGTGATTGCTCTCTTTCTTTGTCTCTCCATATCCTTTTTTAGAGAAATTATTTAAATTATGAGAGACTATTTTAGGTCACTGATGGAAAGCTAAATTTGTTCTTCACGCTTAAGACTCCTTCTGTTAATCCCCTTTACAAAGCGTATTTTTAGCATGCCTCAATAAAAAAAAAAAGCCTCTAATTGCAAATGTTCTGCACTCTGAATTTGGTACAGATTTTGCTGTTACATGCTGGTCGACTAAAGCTAGAAGCTTGGTAACTTTGTAAAAGAAAATGTGTTAAACTTTTTAACCTTCCAGTTGTCCTTTTTTTGTGGAGAGTAAAAATTTTGCATAAACAAACATGAAGTTTCCTTTCATCTGGAATTGAATACTGATATTTCACTGGAAACTAAATCAAGGTTGGTTGTGGGATATTTTTGTTACTAATGTGATACACTGATCTGTATGAAATACAGAAAAACAAAATTCAGTTAAGACTCTAACATGTTTGTAGCTCAAAATCCATCATGTTTATGCTAAAGGCTAGATAATGCATTAAAAAAAAAAAAAAAAGAAAAAGAAAAGAAGGCTTTCTTGGACATTTGCAATTCTGCATAGCTGAATTCTGCATAGGCCCCTGTATTGTCCCAGGCCGCTCTACCATCTGGCTGATTTGCCCAGATCAGGAGCAGGGGCACATTATATTTGCTTTGTATGAAGAGTGGCATCCCCAGAAAGTGATGCAGATGGAGAGTTGCCTAAGAAGAAGACCAGTTTATACACTGTATGCTTGGCTGCGTGTGCAATTGCAATTTAATTTTACATTAACACAGAAAGAGATGAAATAGTAAAATTGTGTAATAAAAACTTATTTTGGAAAAATCTCTTGTCTGAACATCCAAGAGGCAATCCAGATGGACAAAGGAGTCCAGGAAAGCTAGTCATGCTTCCAGAAGGAAATCTAAAAGGCTGTCCCCACTTGCTGAAAGATGAGCTGTCAGAGAAGAAGACCAGCCAGGCTGAACAGATGAATTTGACTAGAACTCAGGGAAAGAAGGAGAAAAGAGAAGCCAGGAGGACTACAAAGATCTGTGAGCTATGAAAAGAGAAAACTGCTGCTAAAAAAAAAAAAAAATTATAAATATATCAGCAACAAGAAAAGGCAAAGGAAAATGTCCACCCTTTAATGGAAGTGTGGGGAAAAGTAGTAATGAAGGATGAGCAAAAGGCTGATGTACTTAATGCCTTCATTGCCTCAGCCTTTCACAGCAAGACCAGTTGTCCTCAGGGCATCCAGTCTCCTGAGCCAGAAGACAGGAACAGGGAGCAAAATGAGGAACCAATATCCAAGGGCAAATGGTCATTGACCTGCTACACCACTCAGACATGCACAGATCTGCAGGGCTGGATGGAGTCCACACAAGGGTACTGAAGGACCTGACAGAAGAGCTCACCAAGCCACTTTCACGCATTTATCAGCACTCTTGGCTGACTGGGGAGGTCCCAGTAGCCTGGAGGTCAGCAAATGTGACACCCATCTACAGGAAGGCCTGGAAGGAAGATGTGGCAGGCAACTGCAGGCCGGTCAGCCTGACCTGGGTGCCAGTGAAGGTTACAGAACAGATCATCTTGAGTGCCATCAAAAGACACTTGCAGAACAGTCAGGCCATCAGGCCCTGCTGGCGTGGGTTTGGGAAAGACAGGTCCTGCTTGACCAGCTTGAGCTTATTCTATGGCAACGTGATCCATTAGTGGATAAGGGATCTGGACACACTAGATCAAAGTGTTGAGAAAAAGTGGGTGCAGTACAGAGAAGGCAGAGCCTCAGGAGTGTATTGAGAGAGCTGTTATGCTTTGTTGGTCTGAGTTTTATTTGGGATTGGAAATAGCTAAACATCTGGAAATGGCAACTATTAAAAATGATTAATCAGGCTAGCTTTATTCTATCAATCATACTAATATGCAAAAACAACAATTCATTTTCACATAGCTCTGAGATCTGATTTTAAACATGTTAAAACATAAATTTGTCTCAAATTTCCCTCCAACAAATGGAGTAATTTGAGTTACAATTCTAATATTGGAATCAATAACAAAATTATGTTTCATTAATAATGTGTCAGGGAATTACCTGACCCACCCTTCCCCATGAAAAGGGAAGACTCCCCTTGAAATCTCACAAATTTCTAGATAAAGTTGTGCTGCTACAAATTTATGAAAGAATTAATGTATACATAATCACTGCAGGTTAAAGCTCTTTTCTGGATCTGTATGAGTCTAAAACCCAAGGATTTTCAACCACAAAAAAAAAAAAATCAACCTCCCATACAAGGGTCATGGTGCCAGGGGTCATGGACTAGCTGCTCAATAGGAATGAGGAAAAGACTCAAATCTTACCATGTTAGAAAAACTGTATGGGAAAAAATGTACCACAATTCACTAAGGACAAGAGTCTGTCGTCTGCAGGACATATAGCACATCCTCTGCAGAACACATAGCACAAGTTTTTGTGACAGTTCTGTAGTTCTATGGATCTCGTGACTCAGAAAATATGTACATCAACCATAATGAGTCTAGAGTGAACAGGAACAGCTGTGTTTGACAGGAATGGCTGTGTATGAGAAAATGCTAGGAAACTGAAACTGTTTAGCCTAGAAGAGGTCTGATAAGTTCTTGAATTCATGCATTAAGGAACTGTAGTTCTTTTAGCCCTCTCCTCCAAAGCAACAGAGAAAAGTGTCATTTTTCTATGTTTATATGAGTATGGTGAGTTAAAGTGCAAGATGTTCTGATATTATGAAGACAGTTTATAACAGTGCACACAATGAAGCAATGGAATAAGCTCACTGTAGGGAGAGTATCCATCAATGCAGAAAAGCTTGGAAAAAAGTTTTCAGTGAGGAAAAGCTTAAGATACATACCATGATGATATAGGCATGCATTTAGGAAAATGATGAGTGACGGAGTTAGTAAGTTACTAGTAAACCTGAAGTGGAAAGTCTGCAAAGTCAAGGAAAATATCACTGAAACTAACCAATTATCACAGTTTTTCTCAGGCCATCTCCAGACATTTTGTGAAAAGGATAGCTGACTGCTTCTAAATTGTCACTGATGCTTTTGTAGACTGAGAAATTTCTATGATTTAGAATTTATTTAGGAAGAGTACAATTAGTTAAGATTGTATTTAACACAGAAGTAAATATAATGAAATTGGTGAGAAACTAATCAACACAAATTGAAGGATGAATCATGGCTACAGATACCTGTGGCTGTAAACGCAGCAGATACCGTATTACAATTCATAATTATGAAAGCCATGGCAGAAAGCAGTGAGGAGTCTGCTTATTCACAGATCCTGCACAATTCTCTGTATGACCTGACCTCTGATACCCTCTTCTTTAGTTTAACAACTTCCTTTTTTTAATCTTTTTTCCTGCTTCATGCAAGAATGCCTTAGTGAGCTTGCTATATAAAGATTATTAATTTAAGTAAATCAGAGTGTACAGAGTCCTGCAGCTGGCTTCCTCAGAAACCCGACCTACTTAAGACTCATCAATTGTAAAGAGGAAATAATAAATGTGGAATGAAATGAAGAGGCATCTAGATCAAATGTCTGATTTATTGGGTATGAATGTCACATGTCTCTGTTTCTAAAATAATGCAACACTAGCACAGCAGCTTTAATGCCACTGATGGGATATAAAGCTCCATATATAAATATTATTTACCTGAGAATATTTGCATCCACGCCTTCTCCATCCCTATTCAATCACTTACTTGATATTGCAAACTGGATTCCTAATTAAAGGCCTTAATCAAGATGCCAGGGGACTATCTTTCTTCATTGGTGTTCCTCTCTATTTCACAAAAATATACACATAAAAGATCCTCTGATATATAATTTTGTCTGAAGAAACAGAAAACATTACTTTAAGGGAGTCTTGTACATTTCTAGGTCTACACTAGATGGGCCTGGCTCACTTTATTTTGATTTTCTTTCTTTCATTAAATAAATTAAGCTCTCAGGAGCCACTTGTTTTCTCTCATTCTCAATTTAAATTGTCCATCCACATTTTCTCTTAATAAAAGGAGAGACAGCTACCAAGAATATAATTTATAATGTTGTCTTTGGCTGAACCAAGGCAGATTACTTGGTACAGCTGGTGATCCATCTGTATAATTAGTCATACAATATGAAATAAGTGATTAACATTTTAGGGAGAACAATGGTTTTAAGTCTTGCACCAGGATTGTTCTATGTGGAATGCACTCACCATCAGATGAAAAAGATCAAAGATGACAAAGGAAAAGGTGTGTGTGTTTTTCCTACATTCAGAATCTTCCTATGAATGAAAAAGAAACATACCTCATATATAAAGGCAAGAACTTATTGCTAGTGTATTTGCAATCTTAGCAGTCCAATGAAATTATTAGTACTGATGGTAATAGCAGTATTGCAGGTCTAGTTATTGCAGGAAGTGAATATAGTCAGTTGTGTTGGCTTTGCACAGCCTGGTTTTGGTAGCAGGAGTCACAGAGGTGACTTCTGTGAGAAGCTGTTAGAAGCTTCCACGTTGTCCAGCAGAGTCGATCCCTGATGGGTCGATTAGAGATGTTGGTAATACCTCTGTGATAACACATTTAAGAAGAAAATCAAAACAAAGCAGGGCACAGTTTTTTTCTAGTCAGAGAAGAGAAGGTGGTAAGAACATGTGAAGGACACAACATGGAGACACCAATGTCAGTGAAGAAGGAGGGGGAGGAGGTGCTTCAGGCCCTGGGGCCAAGATTCCTCTGGAGGCCATGGTGATTGATGATCATGGTGAAGCAGCTGTGTCCCCGAAGCCCATGGGGATCCACAGGCGATACAGAGATACTCACAGCCTGTGGGGGAGGTGCCCACACTTCCTGGGGAGGCTGTGATCCAGTGGGGGACCCGGTGGAGAGAGGACCCTTGTTTCCAGGCTGGAGCAGCCTGTCCTTGGACGACTACACCCTGTTGAAGAGTGACCCACATTGCAGCAGTTTTGGGAGGACTGCTGCTCATGAGAGAGAACCCACACTGGAGAAGTTTATGGAGAACTGCCTCCTACAAGACAGGAGCTCACAATGTAGCAAGGGAAGGACCCCTCTCCCACAGCAGCAGAAGAACTCAGGTGACGAACTGACCAAAACCCCCATGCCCTGTCTCCCTGTGCTGCTGGTGGGAAGGAGGGAGGGGTTGGGGGAAGAAAAGGTGGTTTTAAAAGCTTATTATTATTTAAAAGCTTCCTATTTTTAGTTCTCATTATCCTTCTCCAATTTTGTAGTAAGTAACTCATTTTGTACCTTTAAGTTGAGCCTGTTTTGCCCTTGGAGTGTTTTCTCCAGGTCCTTATCTCAACTCATGAACCCCTCATTTAAATTTTTCTCTCCTCTGTCCAGCTGTGGCAGGGGAGGGTGAGTGAGCAACTTTAGTGGGTGCCTGATATTTGGCCAGCATCAAACCATGAGAACAATAATTAACAATATCACTATTCATTAAAATTATTAAAATTTTCAATCATAGTTTCATATCCACATTTAGTGTTTGTCCTTTTATTTAATGCCACTAAAATTAATAATCTGAACATAGCAAAGACTTCCCTGTTTTCTGCTTGCAAAGTCAAGGGCACTGGTCTGATCAGAGTTGAAAGTGCTGTTTTGGTCTGTCTGAGCAGGTGAAGGGTTCCTCAAGTTGACAGCATGTAAAGTCCTTTGCTGGGGATGCTGATGGCTTCTTATTCCTCAACATAGAGTCTACTTAGGGTTGCTTTGAAATGTTTGGCAGCATGCTCTTACACCTTGCACTTCTTTTTTAATTTGTAAGCTCACATCACACACAAATTTCCAATTCGTTATGCATTTTATGTCTTTTAAATGCCTCCATTCTGTTCTGTTTGGTACCCTTGAAACTGATTTTGCTCAGCTCCAAGTCTGCATTTCTTTCACAGACTACTGGAGACTTGTTTATAGCCATAAAGTTCATGATGTCAGCCTATGTCTCATTTCTTATAACTTCATCTCTGCCCTTCAGCTTGTATGTCTGCCTTTCAAGTCTTCAGCTCTCATACCACATTTCTTTACATTGCATGGTTATGCTAAAATCAATATCTCTGTGGACCTCTACCTCTTTGGGTCTACATTAAGGTTTCTGTGGGATAGGAAATCAAAGCATTTTACCATTTCAGTATTACAGGATAAAGAAAATAGTGATTAATTTAAGTGACAGGAATAATTGTTGCTAGTTTCTGCATTTACTGCAGAAAAATTTCTCTAGTTTCAGAAATAAACTAAATCTTGAGATAAATACAGTATATTCAGGAGTATTTCAGGTAATAGTTTTTGATCTTTTGTATGCCTTGCAGAGGTTAACAGAAAGTAAAATGGCTGACTAATTCTTTTGAACAAGTCTGTAAGGGCAAATCCTGCAATAAAAGAAATAATTATTTTACCATTATTTACAAGCAAAGTAGCAAATTTTTGCAAGGAAATCTACACAAACTGTCATTTTCAACAAACTTTGTGCAGTCCATTACTGCTAACAGCTTTCTCACAGCTTTTCTGTGTGCTGAATGTATTCAAGAACATATATTATGTCATCCTTTATGGCAGAGGTAAAAAAGGTTGGATTTTTTTCTTTCCCTCCAGAACTTTTGAAGAACCAACTGCACAGGCATTTTTAACAAGAAATTTTTTGTTACAGAAGGAGAATCTTACTATGGTATCACCATTTATTTTCTAAAATAATGAGAGAAATATTTTCTATACATCACCTGAACGTCAAATCTATGAAGAAGGTGACTTTTGCACTGCATATATTTTCTACCTGTAAAAACGCATCAAACCTCAGGAAAAAAAAAAAAAAGATATTTTAAAAACCTACCTTGACAAATCTGAACATATACGCTCTATTAAAACAAAAACTAATTCTTTATTGCAATAACATACTGTCATTCATATTAGATTAATTGATTGACTTGGGCCCCCAGCAGTGCTGGGATTGAGCAGGATTCTGCTTTATATCGAAAAGGTTAGTCTCACTGTGTTTTAGGGATTTCTTGTAAGTCTAATATTTTCACATGCTTTCACAGTTACCTTCACACTTCTCCATCCAAATATACCCTCATGAATATGTATTTATATTTATAAATATTCCAGTTCATGAAAGAAGGCTAGGTGGAGGCAAGTTTATAAATAGGGAAAGGCCATAGAGATTTTCTAGAGAGTCCAAGGAGGTAGTCAGAGAACAATCAACTATAAGAATAGGACAACAATTGGAAACGGTGTGTAAAGACAAATCAGAGAACAATCAACTATAGGAATAGGACAACAATTGGAAACCTTGTGTAAAGACAGTAAAACAATTCATTTGTATGCTTACAATGGGAAAATGAAGAAAAATCTCAACTAATAAAAGACAGCAGAGAAGCAAAAAAGAGCAAAACTCCTTGAAAACCACATCTTTCAAAATATATTAAAAATAGAACTTGATTTTTGCCTTGGTGTTTGTCTGGGAACACTGACACACAAGTTATGCATGTAAAAGATATTTGACTCTGGTATTTCAAATCTGATCATTTAGATGGCTTTCACAGTAAATCTTGATGAAAACATGTATCCTTGAGGCAAATTCATCACTAATACCCATTTTAGCTCACAAAAGTAATTTCATAACATATTGTGTTGCATGCCTGACTAATCCCAGGGGATGAATATTCATGGTGGTTATGAGATAGACTCTTTTAAATTCTTGGCGTTCCACGTTGGCATCAGGCATTATAGCAGCTTCACAGATCATTTTGTTCAGCTAGAAATAATCTGCTGTTATGTCTTCAAAGTAAGGTGGTTTTATTTTTATCACAAGGGTCACCAATCACTCTGTTGAAACCTAGCATTATTGCTCAGATAGAGACATATTTACCAAAGAAGTGCTAGAAATAGCAAAGTGTAACTGAACAAAACAGTCCTACCACTTCAGCTTTTCTGAAAGCCTAAAAACCTCTGTTCTTCAGTGGTGTGCCACTGAGCAGCAACATATTAACCAAGGGAGGATAAATCTATCACCTATAAAGTTTGTAGTCCTACACCAGTAGTATTAGTTTGGAAGTTGCAGTAACTTAAGATACAATAGGATAAGCAAAATGAAAAGCAGTAATTGGGAAGCAAAATAGATTAATTTGAGATTCCTTCACTAAGGACCCAGAGGAGTCAGAGGTAGAAGGAGATTGTTAGATTTTGCATTCATTTCCTTCCTATATAACACTCTCTTAATGAATTATCCAGCCAAAATGTTAATGAATATCCACAACTCTTCTACTTTTTCACATAGAAAAAAAAATCATCATAATAGAAATTTTCAGCAGAAAATGGAACTTGTGATGTTGAAAAACTGAGTATATAGAATCAATCTAGGGTCAATTTGTTTATAAACCAAATAAGAGGATTTTCTAGAGCTTCATTCCTAACAATATATCTCAAGATCATCTGGGTACCCTCACAATACATGAAGAATGAAGAAAATATGTAGAAGGAAATGTACATGAAGAAAAATAGCTTTTGAATTTCTGTATCTTTACAAAAACTTACTGCTCTGCCTAGGTCTTACCTAGGTCTGCATCTGCATCTGTTCCTTAAACCAAAAACCACAAAGCAGTCATATCCTAAGTGATGCAACCCACCTAGGAAGTACAGAGGAAGGATACAAGGGAATACTGGTATCAAACCTGTACTTTCACATAAAATATAATACATGATGGAAGACAAAAGAATTATAAAAATGAATGCAAGGATATTCTTAAAACCATAACAAGTAGGAGAGAATGGCAAACTGGCAGTCAACAGTCTATGGCAGATCCAATAAAGCCTGAATAGTATAGAAGAAATAAATTAATCTACATAGCATCTGAGAGACCATTACAAGTGACTGGTGAGATGGAGGAGTGAAAAGAAGACAATAGTAATATATCTTACCTTCCTCAAAAAGCAGCATAGCATCAAGAAACATCAGGAAAGCACTAGAATTAAGAAGAAGGTTTAAGCTCTTCTACGACACTTAGGTTATGGTAGCAGGCATGCTTAATTGGTACATCTTGCAGCTGTTGATAACAAAGTCACTGTTGCTCTGATCATCCCTGAATGTAGCACATATTTCATTGTCAATCTCCATGAAGAGCAAACTACTGAGGAGATCAAATGTATTCCTTCAATATACCAGCTGAACTTGTGAGTGGGAGCACTGTCAATATGTGAGAGCCAAGAATTAAAGATTTTCTCTTCATCTGAATGTCCTTTGGAAAATTCATAATATGAAGACATTTTTGCTTAAATTTCTTTTAATTTATGCTTCTCCTCATAAGATTAAAGATTTTGTGAAATATTGTAAGAATGATTACCCATTCAAAATAAATTTATTTGAATATTTTTATATTTTAAAACAATATTATGAATGCAAGTAAAAATTATTCAAATGACAACTTTTTAAAACATTTATAACTACAATAAAAGTAATTTTTTCACATTACCAAAATAATTTTTTTTTAAATTCTTTTCCAAAAAATTTGTGCTATTCCAATTATTTAGTCAGATCCCTATTGGAAGATCCTGGCCCTGAGAATAGTTTCAATAGTGTAAATCTGATTATCAATATGGCCTTTTAATTTTTAGTTTCTTCTTCCCTTCTGTGTTCAGTAGTTATTCTGTGATTTGTGTGCCACCATCATGTTCTCTTAATCTTTGTAGGTATGTTAATATTCTGAAAGATAAATATTCCATGTTAAATTTCCAAACACTATTCATAATTGCTAGATTTTCATTGTATTTATTCTTTGATAGGCAACATCAAGTTGCCAGACAAGGTTTTTCCGTTAAAAGAAAACATGCCTTGCACTCCCATTTAGCTTGAATGGTTTGATTCTCTAAAGGAAATCTTTGCCTCTACATTTTTTCACATACATATGGCTGAAATGGATATTTGAAGTACCAGATGTTAAAAACATGCATCTCCCATTAAACTCACTTGATTCTTCTCTTTAAATTAATCATTAAAAACATATTTCAATTCTCTGTGGCATCTTGCTGTTTTGCATCCTGTTGCTGTAGTTTTCCATCCTGCTATTATCAATCCTTTGAATAATAGCTAGCAGGAGTCATGACTGCACCAAGATGCAATGCAGAACATCAAGAATTAGGCTGGGAAATGAAAGATGGTAAATAAGCCTCTAAGCTAAGTTCCCTTTCCCTTGAAATGTTGGACCACATGATCTTTTGGGGTTCTATCCCACCTGGGCTGTTCTGTGATTCTATGATTCTATAATTACGCAGTGTCTGGCATCATACAAAGCCAAGTTTCAACTGGTGTGCTTCCACTGACTTGCACTGGAGATAATGAGGCAAAGTAACCCCTTTGGGAGTCAGAAAGGCTTCATGTGTGGAGCAACTACTAGATTCTTCTCCATAACTGGACTCCCAGGCCCCAATTTCATGCAGACATGATTCATAGGAATCACTAATATTATTGTCATTATGTGAGAAGGGAGGGAAAATAAAAATGCATGTATGCTGTGAATAAGCATCTTCTTTTTATGTTGCCTGCATACCCTTAAGTTATTATATGTTTTTATCATTCTAAAATCATTCAGAGTGTCAATTAGTTAAGTCTCTAGCATGAAGAGTAATTTTAACGCTTCAAAAATTGATTTTACTCATGTTTAAATCCCTGATAAAGCAGTTCTGTATCTATATGCAATTATACTTCCAATTTCTTCACAATTAATTTTTAGCTGAATTTTGCCTCTCAAACACACATATTTATACAATATAGTTGTCTTTGAATATGTTAATACATATTGAAACTAAAACTGATTGGTTAAACCAAAAAGATAAAGGCAATTTAGTGATTTCTTCCTTTTAAAATTTTCTTTATTTCTCCCTCCCAGTCTCCCTGATAAAGTTGAAGTTTAAAGTAGAACACATAGAAAAGCTTTTGAAAACATGTCAGAGCTTTTCAGATTTAGTTCTAATTTCAAAATAGGATTATGTTTTTAAACAAGGTCTGGTAGAAGTCTCCAGCTCTAAGGAAATCAAAATCACTAGCTTACTTTAAGCAGGAGTCAGCAGAGACTTGAGCAGTTAAAGGTTTAAAGCTCTGAACAAATTAAAATAAGTGCCATCCCACTGCAGAGAGGTATTTTTATTTAAATCATAGTTATTAGATTCAGCTTTCTGCTGTTTTTTCTGATATATGAAACTGGTCCTTCTCTTGATAATTTAGAGTCAATAAGGAAGTGCATATCTGGGGGTACATCATTTAACCTACCTGACTAGGAAAAACATTTATTACCCTTAATCTGTTTTCTTCCTAGATAAAGGTGAACAAGTGCCTTGAGTGAGATCACACTGCAGTATTTCTTCTTTTTTTCTTGTCACAGTAACTGACAATTTGCTACAGTGAGTTTGCAGATTATCTAGAAATCGCTCGCTTTCCCTGCCCTCCCCTCTCACCAAATTAAAATTGGTCACATCAATCAAGATTATTTTTATTGGTTGGAATTAAGGCAGTAGCAGGTTAAAGAGCTTAAAAGGGACATAAATAGAAAAGAGTTTGGTGGTTGAAAAATGCTCCTCTCAATTTGGAGAGCGCATAGAAGGTTTTAACATGCGAAAACCCTCATACTGGAGGGTTGCAACATAACAGTTGTCTCAGAGTTCTGTTATTGTGCTCTTCAGAGAAAACACTAATAACTGTTATGCAAATAACCTAGGATAATATGATTTGGAATGCTCTTTACACCCCAAAATATGAAAATAATTCCAAAATTGATTTATTAGTGCTATTTAATGCCATTAAAATCCATACATCAGCCTAGTTTTATAATAGTCACTTTTCAGAATAGAAAACACTTTTTCCTTTGGACTTGGGTTTAGCCTTTTAAAAAAATCTTTCTATATCCTTAATAAGCTTTTGATATTCATATTCATCTGTCATAGTCTTATGAGACATAGTTGCTCTATTTTTTGCTGGTCTATATTCACTATACTTACTGCAATTTTTTGCCAATGGATGAAGTAAATTTTAGTGCATTATGCTATCATTTTTTTAATCTGATCTATGCTAGAAGTTGCCTAAACCAAAACTATGTTAAGCTGCTATAAGATTAAATAAGTAGACTAAGGGGTCATCAAGAGGTGACAGAAAAAATCTCATTCTTAGCAGTACTGATATGTTGAGCCATCATCCATAATTTTAGTTCAGAGTGCTAGAACATGTAGAGCAGGAATAAATCTCTCCAAGAACACACAGGATGATTTGACAATTTCTCTTTTATGTCATTTTTATCAGAGCTAGATGACCTGATAAAAAAATTCTGCATTACAACTAAATAGAACAGAATGAACAAGGTAAATGTATAGAACCTAATGCATAGACATGCATAGTTCCCCAAATTAAATACGGTGTAAATCTCACATTTTCTGACAGATGAGCCATGAATGCTGAGACATTGCAAATTCTTTACTGCATTCTTCTATTATCACAAAACACACTTTTGTTCTTAATGACTAAATTAGAATACAAAAATATTCTTATAAAATATGAGAAGGTTGAGCAAAAGGTGATCACATTTTTTTTTTTACATGACACTGAGCCTGCTGGCAACAGGTGATGTACCTGTCCCAAAGGGACAAAAAGGGATATTTGCTCAGGAGTTCACAGGACTCACTAAGAGAGCTTTAAACTAGACTTGAAGGGGGAGGAGGATAAAAACAAGATCATAAGAGATAAACCCATTTGTGGGATGTCCCTGTTTGAGGGACAGTGTGCAAGCAACCTACTTCAGTCTGCTCAGTAGATGCGGGCAATGGAGGTCTGTGGGGCAGCAAGGATGCAGGAGATGATGATATTAAAGGCCTTTTATAAGCATAATGGTGGTACGACTCTATGACTATGATATGTTTTGAGATAATAGTTTCAGTAGTAATGGTTCCTGAAATGGTTAAAATAACTGCTCTAGAATTTCTTTCCAATTTTTCTCTCACAGACGTAAGACAGGGATATATATATTTTTTTAGTATTTGATATTAGAAACCACAGACACACTGGAGTATTGTCATGCAGGAATTAGAGCTTCTTCACCAAAAAAAAAGTGCCAGGATTGATAACTCAGCTGAAGAGCACCTACACCACGCACCCACCACAGGCAGCAAACAGGAGGAGCTAAAAGCTATGGTGCAGCAGAAAAGATATGCATAATTGCCATCATGGAGATGTGGTGGTTTTACTTGCACAGCTAAAGTGCTGCAATGGATGGCTGTAAACTTTTCAGAAGGGATTGGGAAGGAAGAGGAGGTGGTGGAGTAGCCCTGTATGTTAGTGAGTGCCTAATTTTCTGGAGCTTGATGGTGATATTTACTGATAAAATTCAGGGATAAGACCAACAGCACAAATATCCTGGTGTAACTGTGTTATAGACCACTTAACTATGAAGAAGAGACAGATGTTCCATAAATGGCTGGGAGAAGTCTCATATTTGCAAGCCCTTGTTCCAGCTTACCAGATGTCTACTAGAAAAACAACATGGCAGAAAGGAAACAGTTCCATGAGGTTCCTAGAGTGTGGAAGATAACTTCTTGACATAGATGATAAGGGAGCTGGCTAAGGAAGATGTCCCTCTGAACCTGCTGTTTGTAAACAAAGAAGGACCAGTGTGTGATCTGATTATCTGATGGGTGGAGGCCATCTTAGGCACAGCAATCACAAAAATTATAGAGTTTTCTGCTCCAGGGAGCAGAAAAGGAGGGGGAAGAGCAGAGCTGCCACCTGGGACTGCTGGAGGGTAGACATTTGCCTTTCTGGAACATTGGCCAAGACAGTCCCTTGGGAGGCAGTTTGGTAGGGCAAAGGAGTCCCAGAAGGCTGGACATGCTTCCAGAAGGAAATCTAAAATATGCAGGAACAGGCCATCCCCATGTGTCCAAAAACCACCTGATAGGGACGACCAACCAGGCTGAACAGAGAATTTTGACTAGAGAATGTATCACTTTTGAAAGAAGGGAGAGATCTCTCAGGAGGACTACAAGGATCTTGTGAGCTATGCAAGGAGAAAACTAGCAGGGCCAAAGCCCAATTAGAACCTAATCTTGTTACTGCTGCAAAAAGGAAAAAAAAAAAAAAAAAAGAAAAAAAAAGAGGAAAAGTTTTTATAAATATATTAGCAACAGAGAAAGACAAAGGAGAATGTCCACCCTTTAATGAAAGTGTGGGGAAAAGTAGTAATGAAGGATGAGCAAAAGGCTGATGTACTGACCTGCTACACCACTCAGACATGCACAGATCTGCAGGGCTGGATGGAGTCCACACAAGGGTACTGAAGGACCTGACAGACGAGCTCACCAAGCCACTTTCACGCATTTATCAGCACTCTTGGCTGACTGGGGAGGTCCCAGTAGCCTGGAGGTCAGCAAATGTGACACCCATCTACAGGAAGACCTGGAAGGAAGATGTGGCAGGCAACTGCAGGCCGGTCAGCTGGGGGAACTTAGGGGAGATCTGATTTCTCTCTGCTTCACTGCCTGAAAGGAGATGGAAGAAAGTCAGCATTCAACCTCTTCTCCCAGGTAAAAAGTGGTGAGACAAGAGGAAATGGACTCAGTTGCACAAGAGGAGGTTTAGATTAAATCTTAGGAAAAATTTATTCTCTTAAGGCATGTTGAGGCATTGGAACAGACTGACTAGAGAAGTGGTGAAATTATCATCCCCAAAATATTTTCAAAATATGTGAATATGATACTTGGGGACATAGTTTAGTGCTGAAGATGTCGGTGCTGGGTTAACTGTTGGAGATGGTGATATTAAAGGCCTTTTATAAGCATAATGGTGGTATGACTCTATGACTATGATGTGTTTTGAGATAATAGTTTCAGAAGCAATGATTCCTGAAGTGTTTAAAATAACTACTCTAGAATATCTTTCCAATTTTTCTCTCACTGACCTAAGACAGGGATATATTTGTATTTTTAGTATTTATATAGTTATATGTACAAACATGTTTCTATTCTTTGTATGTCACATAATGGTGCTAAGGATCATCAGTCTTGATATAATTCTCCTTGATGTGACCAAAAAAACAAGCCATAGGTTCAATATCAAATTCAGAGAAGTGTGAGCCAACTAGTTTTCTACTGCAAATATCTTACCCTAACTTGTGATTGTAGTAACTTATGATAAATAAACTGTTTTTTCAAAAATTGTTTTTAAGCCATATCCAATGTCTCTTGCTAATTGCAGCTGTCCAAGCCCCAAATACTTCAATTCATTGTTCCAGATCTCCCTCATACTTCTCTTGCCAACATCTAGTTCTACTGACATGCTTACCCATACCTCACTTCCAAATCACTTTTATCAGCATATTCTCTATTTGCTTCCACGTTAGCAGGAATAACTTTGTCAGTGTGTTACTGTTCAATACTGCAAAGAAAACAATCTAGTATTTTACAAATGTGTAAGCATAAAATTAAGAATAATGTGGGAACATGTTTTTTACAAAACATGGGACATTCTTCCCTATGGGAAGATATCGCGATGTTACGCTCAAAATATTGCGATGTTACGCTCAGGCGGAACCCCTCCCCTTTTACCGTTACTTTACCGTTAACCCCTGCTATAAATGACCCAGTTCAACCATTAAAAAACGCCATTTCACCATCCACCACATTGGTGTATGCGTGTGCTTGGTCCGTGTGGCAAAATTGCTGCCACCAAGCCATCCTCGACCCGGGATGCCACACCCCCAAGCAGTGGCAACAAGTGGTGCCGAAACCTGGGAACGATCTGGGAAGCGGGAATCTCCTGGGCGAGTGAATGGCAGCCGGAGCAGTGGGACTGTCTCCGGCAGGAAGGACACTCCCAGAGGACCGGCAAGAGGGGAGTCTTGCGCTGAGAATCAGTGAAGGAGGAAGGCTCGCGCCAGAAGCTGGCAAAAGAGGAAGGCTCACGCCAGGGGCAGCGAAAGAGGAAGTCTCACACCGGGAATTGGTGAAAGAGGAAGTCTCGCGCTGCAGCCGGCAAAAGAGAAGGTCTCGCGTTGCGAATCGGCAAAAGAGGAGGTCTCGCATCGAGAATCAGCGAAAGAGGAAGTCTCGTACCAGAAGCTGGCGAAAGAGGAGGTCTCGCGTTGAAATCCAGCAAAGGAGAGGATGGAGCCCCTTGCCAAGGTCATTTTTAAAATTCACAGACAGTGGGGCATAGATTGTGGAGAGAGACTGGGAGACTTTATTCTCGCAGTGTCGAGGCTCCTGCGTGTTGGGGTAATCAGGCAGCCGGAGGATATTCTCCACCTGGAAGTGTGGGATGATTGTACCGGGGCCCTAGCAGAGGAGGCTATGTCCTCAGGCTCGGGGCAAAATCTAAAATTATGGGGCAGGGTCATGCAGGCTCTGAAACAGGTTCAGCAAGTTCGTCAGGAGCGGGGAAAGTGGAAGGCCACCCAGGACTGCTTGCAGGAGGGGCCCCGGCAGGTGCGAATGATTGTGAGTCTGCTGAGTGTGGGGATTTGCAGCTGCAGTAGCGCTCTTCGCGGCTCCCGAGCCCAGGCATCCCGACTGTGGGAAAAAAGCGGTCATTTTGGGATGGGCTGCTAGAGGAAGCACGAGGTGCAGCTGTTAGCTCGGCAGCAAGGACTGCAGCCATTAACTCGGAGGCACGAGGCACCGCCCTTGGCTCGGAGTCCGAGGGAGCCTGGACGGGGCCTCCGCCTTATGCACCGCAGGGTGATGAGCCCGGGGAAGGGGGGGGGGGGGGGGGGGGGGGGGTCACCATGGCGACCCACGGCCCCTCCACAGCAGCAGCGGCCGGGCCACGCTGGGGGTGCTGACGGAGAATGGGCAGCAGCAGCAGCGGGCCGGCAGCCAGGATGCTGCTGTTATCAAGCGCTTCTCTGGTTTTGAAAACACCATCACTTCATCTAGAAAAGATGAAGTGCCCAACTGCATCATCAGTGCTGCGTCAAAGCAAGGTTTTGCTATCTACATAGATGATTCAGAAGATAAAGAGAACTACAGCTGCCAAGTGTCTGAAGAGCTGGAATTAAGCCACCGTGAACTGGATACCAGTGCAATGACATCCAGTATTCATCAGCTGCTGCATCTGAGTTCAGGCTCTCCTATGGTAGTGGAAGATGTTGTAACTCTGGCTGTGGGAGAGTATGCAGAAGACATTCATCAGTATCTCTGAGAGGCAGAAGTAAGATTTACTACATGAAGAAGCAGCCAGATATCATAACAGGAATGCATGCTATCCTGGTAGACTGGCTGGAGGAGGTAGGGGAAGAGTATAAACTTCGGACAGAGACTTTGTACTTGGCAGCAAACTTCCTGGACATGTTTCTTTCCTGCATGTCTGCTCTCAGAGGGAAGTTACAGCTTGTGGGAACAGCAGCAATTTTTCTGGCTGTGAAGTATGAAGAGATCTACCCACCAGATGTGGATGAATTTGTCTATATAACAGATGATACCTACACAAAGCTGCTAAGAATGGAACACTTGCTTCTCAAAGTGCTGGGTTTTGACCTAACAGCCCCAACCATCAACCAGTTCCTCCTTCAGTATATTCAGAGACATGGAATCTGTATGAGGACAGAGAACTTTGCAAGGTATCTTGCAGAGAGCTCCTTCAAGTTGATCCTCTTCTGAAGTACCTTTCTTCACAAATTGCTGCAGCAGCCTACTGTTTAGCAAACCATACAGTGAACAGATCTTTCTGGCCAGAAGAACACCTTAACATCGTGACACTTGTCCACCTGGGCACTAGAGGAAGGTCCAAAAGTCATAATTAAAAATGAGCTAGGAGAACGGGAAACGGGTTGGAGACTGGTACTCACAGGGCGAGGGTACGCAGCCATTAAGAAAAAATAGTAAAATGAAATGGTTCCTGCTTAAGTCGGTCAAACTGGACCTTCAGGGCAAAACCTAATGAAATTTGTAAAGTTTATTTTGCAGGACTGAATCCTCAGATGCCCCTGCGGCCCATACACCCCGCTTCCTAAATGCTGTGACGAATCATCAAGCAGCCTGATGGCAGACCATACCGGAATCGTGAAAAACACAGTGACCGAACTAAAGGAGAGGCGGGCGCAGAGAAGGACTGGGGGAAAAAGCTCAACAAAAATGTTATCAGTCATGGTTCATATAAATGTTGTTTTTGAAAGTCTTGTTTTAAGTGGTATCCATCAAGCAGAGTTCAAACTCTGGCCAGGTTCTGGCTCCACTTGAATGGAATGCCTATCAACCCAGGGTTTTTCTGCGTCAAAAGGTTCAAAGGGAGTTTTGGAGAAACATGAGTCGGGACATGAGTTCTCCACACCTCTCTAGGTTTAAGGTCAAACAGGTCGCAGACTCTGGGAGGATAATTCGGTGCTGTGGTGTCAACCAGAAAACTGAGGAGGTCCTGTGAAGATATCCAAAGTCATGGTTCAGTCAGCCCCCATGACTGATCGCCTTATATTTTGAACAAGTTCGTGTTGTTTTTTAGAAAAACCCAGTTAGAGATAGTTAGCTTTTCGTTTGTTAAACATTTACAGTTACAAGTTTGTTGTGGTTGTGTTACATTGTTCAGGTTCAGTGCATTTTGCCAGTTACACGTTTCCCACTTGTCAGTTTTAACCTCAGCATTTTCTATGTTTTTAGCTGGTCATAAAAGGGTGGGGAAATGTGGGAAGATTGTGTGCTTGGTCCGTGTGGCAAAAGTGCTGCCACCGAGCCATCCTCAACCTGGGACGCCACGCCCCCAAGCGGTGGCAACACTTCCCTCCCATAAATAAATATTTAAATAAATAAATATCTAACCAAGTACAAAAATTTCACCTAGAAAAAGATGCTCCTTTTCCAACTTATATTGCACTTCAATGAATCAACTAGTATTGTCTCCCCACAAGATTTTCGGCCCCATAATCAATTGACTTGAATCATTAATGAATTCTAGGTATCTTGCCTGTATAACCTTTGAAATTTGAAAAATATGTTGATGTAAATTAGCTAAGAAAGTTCTTTTGCAATGTTGTTAGTTTGAATCATTAGGTGAAGCAGCAGGATGGCATTAAATGGGGGCAAAAAAGCAAAATTAGCACAAGGAAAAAAAAATTAAGACAGTGACAAGAAGAGACAAGCCTTTCCCAACAAGTCTTAAAATATCAATGTCATGTTTAACCAAACAGCACACAAAGGCAAACCAAACTCTCTTGCAAGTAATGCTTTTCTCAAACTTCCTTGTTAATGACTATTAGTCATTAACAGTAGCAATCAAGTAAAAATGCTCCCATTTTGTGAAGTGCAGTTCCTGAGCATCAAATGGATGTGTTTTTACTGCAACAGATAGTAGTATGAGCAGATGCCAGAAATGGAAATTTCAATCATATTTGCCACCAATGGTCACAAGCGAACATACTGAGATAGCTACTTTTCTTATAATAATTCTTCTGTAGTTGCTAACTGGCTTATGCCACAGCATAAATTAATGATTCATTAATATGAATCAGTGTGAGAATAAAAAATTAAAAGGAAAACCAGTAAACTTAAAGGCTGCTTATGCAGAGACAGTTAGCCTTGCAGACTTTCTCAGGGCCATAACATGTACAGTTCAAAAGCACAAGAATTTGTGTAAAGGATAAAAAAAGAAATATAAGTTTGATATTACTGGAAAAAGGGAGAGTGGTGCTCTCTATATCCAGCTATATATCTTTTTCATTCAATAAACCATTTCAGCAGGCTCTGGCACAGCTTGCTTTAAGTAGGATTACACACATCTATATCTGCTGAGAGCCTAGTTCCACTGGCTCTGAGCCTGCATTTTTATAGACTTTTGCATGTGGTTACTTTCAAAGAACTCATACTCATCTACAGAAGCAGCACTTTTCCAGCTCTCATCACCACCATTATAACTGTCCAACAATTTCCAAGGTTCTCTGAGATATATTAGATGAGAAGGGACTGTAACATTGTGAAGTCTTACAGATCTGACCAGAGCAGATTAAGTAAAACCCCTTAGAGAATGAGAAAGATCTACTGTGTAATTAAAGGAGCATGATGGTCTTATCAGAAGCATAAAAGCAATGCCAGCATCTCTCTTGCAATTAGTTTTTCTGTCTAGGCCCTAAACATTTTACACTGAATGACAGAATTGCCCTCTTTATTTTATACAGTGAGGCATAAAGAAATTACTTGTTCAACATCAGCCAGCAGATGAAGGGTGCGGCCGAGACTTTGAGGGTCACAATCCTTGGTTCAGAGTGATCCCAAAGAGCATTCAGTGAAGAGTAGCTTTGAACAGAAGTGGAAAGAAAGGAGATAGACATACACATCATATATAGACATAGACATCAATATATATTCATATGTATTTCCTACTCCTACATGTATTCCATCCATAGTCTTTGCGAAGTTTGTGTCTCACACCTTAAATATATTTGGTCATACCTTCTGGCAGTGGAGACAGACAATTTCCATTCAGGATTGTAATGAAAAAAAATCCCTCAGAAATTAATTCTGAAACTGAGATGACTTAATTTAGCTTACAGAAAAATATTGTCATGACTCAAGACTACTAAAAGTAGTATTTTTTATCACATATTTTACTTTTTGGTACTCACTACATTCTGGAGGCAGGGAAGAGGATTCTAAGTGCAAAGACAAAAAGAGGCTGTAGGACAATTCTTTTTCCAGTTAATGGCATACCTATGACATTTTCTCCTGTTTCTCCTACTAGAATAAGAAGAAATAACAAGTCACTTGGTTGTCTCTTCCAAAACATTTCCATATAAGAAAGGAATTATTGTCCACAGAGAAAAAAAGAGTTTTGGGTCGTTGTTGGTCTAGATCCCAAGGGGTCAGATCCTAGCATTTATTATTAGAATTATCTCATCTCAGTTGGTTCTACCAAAACAAAAGAATGTTTGAAGATAATATTTCTTCAAATATAACCATGGAAAAGAACCCCTTTCTCTTCTTCTTGAATTACCACTCTTCCTCAAAAAGAAACAATAAAATCTTCATATTGATAGGAAAACCCATGCATTTTGATGATTATTGGTAAAGATCTCACTGGAGATTTCTCTATGACAAGTTTGATTTCAGCAACTTGTGAAATCCCAAGTCAGGCAATTCCATATACTAGTAGTTAAAAAAATAATACTACTTATGATAAAAACCCCATCACAAATGGAAAACCCAACTAACCACACAAACAATACCCTACCACCAGCATACTGTTTGCAAACTTTTTGTTGCACATTAATCATGCTGCCTGTCTGACCTGTGGACAATTAAGACAGCAGCTCCTACTGTGAAGCAGATCAAATCCTCTTAAAGTTGCATATGGCCTTTTAATCTAAGTGCACTGTACAGAGGACTTAGTTCTAGTGCTCACCCTTCATGAATCAACTCGAACTCTGTAACTGACCTCATTTGGCATCTGTCAGAAACTAAAAGCAATAGCACCCAGCTGTTCACTTTATTAAAACATACAATTGCAAAAATAAAATATAAAATTATAAATGTAACTCCAATATTTTGGAAACTCAATGCTACTCAGTGGTAAAAATTCAGTTGTTATTTTTTCTGTGATTTTTATACCTTCTGAACAAAACTTATCCTGTTCCAATTCCTGGCCCCAAGATTTTCTGCCGTGTTTTCTCATTCTGTAATAAGATTCAGTCACGGCACAGAGGACTCTTTTTTACCCTTTCTCAGGGTGAAAGAGCATCAGACAAAGGAACTATTTATTAGTCAATGTTGTTGGGATGTGAAAAAAAAAAGTAATTCATCATTGAGAAAAGCATTCAACAAGCTCTTTACCAGTGATTAGAAAAGGGATTTTAGCTTTTTATAGCATTTCTTAAAAGTTTTAGTTTCTCTAACCTCCCTTGCTTCTTACCAAGAATGATTCTCATCTTCATTTATTACCTGAAGCAGTGGTCAAAAAAGGAATTATTTAAGTGTCTACAATTATTTTCCTGCTACTGGATAGCTCACCTTTAGAAGGAGTCTTCATAATTTCAGCGAGTAGTCAGATATTTCCCTCTGTAAATAATGACAGTAGAATACATAATCAAAATTCAAATTTTGAAGCATCAGGAGAGAGGACTTTATCACAAGAAAAGAAAATATTGGGGGGAACATAGGGAGGACTGTAAAGATTATATAGGGGGAAAGAAAATGTAGAATCACTGAATATGCTGATGGAAGGCAATCATCAGGATCATCAAGTCCAGCTTGTGGCCAGGTGCAGGACACCCCAAGAGTCAAACTGTTTGCCTGAGAGCACTGTCCAAAAGCTCCCTGAACTCTGTCATGTTTTGTGCTGTCACCACTTTCCTGGGGAGCCGGTTCTAGTGCCCAACCATGCTCTGGGATGAAAAACCTTTTCCCTGATATCTATACAAAACTTCCCCTGACTCATCATAACAGTATGATTACTGCTGAGGGAAGTCTGGGCCTTTCTCTGTGATGACTGCACCTGACTGCTTCTGGCTGCAAAAGAATTACCTCCTCTGGTACCCAGCCAGATCCACAGAAGGAAGCCATGTATTTCTGACACTAGAAGAGGATGAACCATGTTGTACAGACAGGCTGGTGGTAAAAAAAGAAAAATAAGGGAATAGAGATGTGAATTTATGAAGAGGAAGCTACTAGTAAAAGGACAGGAGGGAAGTTACTGCTGCCAGGGGTCAGACACTAAGAGGGCAAGACAAATGATACTGCAGGAAGCCAGTTACAAGCAACTGAGGTTTTAAAAGAAAAGGAGGAAAATTACCAAATCCCTGAATGACAATTAAGAAGAAGAATAAGAATACACCAAGCCTACAAAGTTGACTTTGAAAGGTAGATGGGATGAGGAGGCCAGTAGCAGGACAGAGGAAAGACTGAGGCAGAAAAGCCCTTGGCAAGAAATATCAGAACAAATTCTATCCTTAAATATATATATATATAAATCATTATTCCCTCTTCAGTGCACAAAAAAAAAAAATCATAAATTCCTCCTTCTATCCGCAGATCTCTCTGAAACCACTGGCAAAGTGTGCCATTTACTGTTGGTCCCTATAGATTATTTCTACTAGCTAGTGATAAACTCTTTATACTGAACTCAAGTAGTAAAAAAAATTTTATTCAGTTTAAGGTGCCAAGTCTTCCGAAGAACCATGAAGAAATCTCATCGGCAACATGTAATGGAGAAAGCATAATCTTGGATTGATTTTTTACATTGTAGAAAATTGTATGCAACGAAAATTATGTACAAACAAGCATGCATCTTAAAGTACATTGAAAGACCATAACCACAATTGTAGAGAGAAATATTTTTGAAGACTCTAAAATCTCTGTTGGCATTACATCAATACATGTCATATTTTTGCACAACATTCCTGCCATTGTATTGGTTAGAATGGGCTCCCTGACTCTTTGGAGAGTGCTGGAATATCTTTTCACATTTAAAAGGTGGTGTCTTATTTTTTTATGTATGTAAATGTAAACACTTTTTTTTGCTAATAAGGTAGTGCTACGGAAAAGTACAACATGATAAAACATTTTCTTTCCACATTCCAAGTTACATATACCTACAGCAGAAGCATCTTTGCAAGCAATTTCTGACATTATACACAAGTTTTTATACTTTTCTTCAGTGTCCCATGGGCAAATATCAAACAAAGTTTGGAATTAAATATGTGGGATAAACATAGATTATTTCCCTGGATTTGAATAAAATCAAACATAGAATCAAATTTGCTTGTAACTAAAATAGGAATGTTTTAGTTGTGAAATCCCCCCAAAATAATGAAGATAAATTGACATATTTAGTTTAATTCTGTTTACCTGTCCTGTTTTGATGTGATATTTTTAATGATGATATAGCTAACAAAATACAAAATATTCCATTATACTTGCATCATCAAATTAATTTGCAAAGGAATAGAGACACTGTGAAGATAGATACCCACAGAGTTGTTTCCCTAGAAACAGGAAGAAGGAATGTGCTGACAATTTCCATACCTTCATCAAATTACTGGTGGCTCACCAACACAGTTCATATAGGAGATATCTATTGCACTTCAAAAATAGAATAATTTTAACTGTAGCTTATGTTTCTTTCCAGGCATATTTTCCTTCTCAAATCTTTAAGAAAACTTTCTTTGAGAAAGGTTGAATGTCTGGTTGAAGATGCTTCAAGGGGCAAAATATTTCAGAAAAATGCAGTGTTATTTACAGAAAGTTGGACCTTGTCTAAACTTCCAACTTCGTGCTCAAAAGTTATGGAATCACCATACATTTTTCACTGAGGTTCTTCATGGCAGAACACAGACAGATCTGAAAAGACTACACTTTGGCCACAATGGAGAGCAAATGCATTTATTGCACAGAGCATGATGCCAAGACTAAAAAAGAAAGTATTGTTCTAATATCAAATTTATTTGCTTGTCGTCCATGACTCTTAAAGACAATCCCATAATTTTTAAATCAGAGCTGGCTTGGAAGACACCAGACAGGAGTAAGGAAGCCGTCTCACAAAGGAAATAATTTTGGATTTCTAAGGATCTTTTTGAATCATTGCAATGAATTTTCCCCTCTCTTTATATGTGTAAATCCAAAGGGGGAAACACTTCCTTCTGTGTTGATCTATGGCTATCTATTAATTTACCAATGTTACCATCACTGTTCCATGGGATGCCTCGCAACATCTCTAGGATCTAGAGAGGTCTTAATCTAAAGAATCTACAGAATCAACACAAAATGGGTATAGAAGCAAAGTACTGATCAGAAACAGCCACCTATAGTCAAACAATTTTAGCATTTTGTGCTAGGAATACATAAAACTGACCTGTTGCATCTGCTGTGCATTCACATATATTACTGATTCTAAATGTGAAAAGCAAATTCCTTACAGCAGTATCATCTGAAAAAAACTTCTGCTAATCACTCAAGGATCTTTCCCTGAAACACCAACTGAGACCAAATTAACATGAGCTTTGATTTTGTAAAAACAGATAAAGTTTTGCTATTGGTTCATGAATTTATTATCTTCTACTTGCTGTTATAAAAACAGTTCATTTTAAATTTTCACAGATATAAAAGGGAGGAAAGAGTGATGCAGAAAGACTGTTCCAAAACGTGACATCATAGTTGTAAAGGTCACAGAATAAGCTTCTCTCTCCCTACATGGGCTAGACACTCCAATCTGAATTTGCTCCACCTAGGCTCTGGCATTTAAATCATAAATATTCCTTAGTTTCCTCTGCAATTGGTGGTAAGATGTGATATTCTGGTAATTTGAATTTTAGATGGGCTGAATCATCTTTTGGAGAGGTCTTTCCCTCCAAACCACGAGCAATCTTAGAGAGTGCCTCATATAGGCATATAGGTTCAATAGTTGCCTCCACCATTTCATGCCTTTCTAAACCTCCACAGAGCTAGAAATTAAGTAGCTCACACCATTTATGAAACTGGCAACTGTTGAATTGTTTGTGTTTGTGTCTTTTTCATGAGGGGCAGAAGAGAAAGCAATACAGGAGACAAGAGAACTGAGAATCCAATTTCTGTGTTGGAATCCTAATTTAGGTCTGGAATCTGTTACCTTCAAATTGGAAGCAGGTGGCATTAAAGGCAGTTATCTCATCAACATATTATGTGCTCTAATTTTGACAGGAACACAATGATGGCATTGCATTTGCAGACTGGTCTCAGGATGACAGATGGCACCTCCATTGCATAGTAATGTCCCCAAAGAGATTTTAAAACAGCTGAGTAGTTTTCAAAGATAACGTTTAAGAATAAAATGTGATGATTGTTCATACAATTTAGACAATGTCCAGCTGCAGCCAATAGCAGTCAATATTCACTGGAGCTCAATCTCCATCCCTAAAATCCCTGAGGAACACCTTCATTTTAAAGCTGAAAAACTGTGAGGAGCACCAGTATCAGTGCAGAAAATATGTGATGGAATAAGACCAGCAAATTGATATATTTGCTCAGCCCCTTCCGCTCTCCAGGGAATCTGCACTGGCTGAAAGGCTTTTAAAATGGGTAGAAGCAGTGTAAAGTATCTGACTCTAAAATTTCACCCACAAAAATATGGAGTATCCCCATCTTGTCTGAATAAATCCATGTATGGCAATTTGATAAATAAGATAAGAAAGATCCACTGAGACCCAACATCATGTTCAACAATTACTAATTGACAGAGTTGAAAAAAGCAATATGAAGGTCTTGTAAGGGATCACACATAGAAAACACATAAGACTAAGCATTCTGTCTGCCAATCTAATTGTACTGATCTGTGGTGAAATATTCAGTTGTAATAAATTCTACTTTTTTGATTGTTTTGGTAAAAATTCAGTAAAAATCTTATATAGTAATTTTTTTGAAACTGTGCTGCATATTTCCTATGATTTTGAGCTGTTCCAGCATGATACAGAACACTAATCAACTAAACACAGATAGATAGAGCAGTCGACAACTTTGCCACACTTTTGAGTGAAATGAGCTAACTAGTTATCTCTGGGCAGTTCTGTGAGTATTAGTACACCATGAATTACTTTTTTCACATCTCAACAACATTATAATGACTAATAAATAATTCCTTTGTCTGATGAATACATTTTTAGCATTTTTGCTGAAGAAAATTCTCACCAGCATGAATTAGAGAATCACAATCTTGTCTCTAAAAAGTAAGTTGATTTTTCAGTGCTTTCATTCATTTTTAAATTGTGAGAAAGAAAGATCTAAAAGCAACTTATATCAGGAAAAGTAAAGATTAAGTAATATCTTTCTACTTTATCAGCTCTTAAGATTCAATAATCTTGGTATTTTAAGCTAAATATTTCCTAAATAACCAACAGGACTTCAATCAAGAAGCAACATTCTTGTGTCAGCATCTACTCAGCAGACCTTTAAAGGGTTGGTATCTTTCAATATTGCCTCTCTAATGCTTTAGGAAAAACAGCAAAACATAAGAAAAGCTACTGGAGACACATATCTAAAAAATTATTCTTAATTTTTTGAGGGAATTTTTAAAAATGCTTAACTAAACCTCATTGATGCAGAGTATCTACCTCTTCACTAAGCATCCATTCCTCTGTACATTCATGACTCTCCAGAATGAAATTGTCCCCCTTTGTTCACTCATCTAAATGAGATCTCTTAATTAGAAATAGAGCCTGCTTTGATTCCCTTGACAGCTAGCGGTAAGACATATGCCCTTTGGCTGATACTGGATTTTGTTATTAAAAAACTTCACAAATTTAAAAATGTTTATCACAACCCTGTCTAATATAATTTTCTTAATTGTAAAGTAGCACTGATAATTTAAACTAGTTCAAAGCAACTTCAAAGCATATAATCTGGATTTTATGGACAAAATCCTTCTGTCTTTCGGACCAGTAAGTAATGTTCAATGAATGCAGCTTATACCCAACTCAGTAATGAAATGGAAAATCAGAAAAATTGGAGAACAACTGCATCAAGTTTTCAAATGAGGCACCAGGGAAGGAATTATAATTCAAAGCAATCTTTTTCATTGATTAAGGAAACAAAGAACCTAAGAATACACCTTAACTCATTTTTCATTTCCCCTCCTTTTTATCTTATTCTTACAAAACCTCACAAACACATCAACTGAATTCTCTGAGGTGCTTTAGCATCCTAGTAGTCAATAAGTGATGTCAAAGCCATTCAGATAAAAGTAGCAATAATCTAATGAAAATACATTTTCCTTGGGACATGATAAAATCCCATCCTAAAACTGACCGACTCCCCAAGGGTCTGAAGGAGCTCAACAGTAGGTAGCAGTGAGTACCTAAGGAGACACTCACAGGAATGATGCTAAAAAGTATCACTACGGTTCCACAACCAGCTTTGATTTATACGAATATATAAAAATTTTAAAATCCCATTGCTTCATCTTAGGATTATCCTACATCTCATTGTATTTGACAATATTAATAATGAAAAAAACAGAATGGTGGAAAAGCATCAGAAAACGTGGCTGTGCTGTGTTGCTGTATTACTTAAGTATTCTCTGCTGAAGTGGCTATGAAGGCTTGGTGACTTTGAACCTCACCAGATGGGTTCCACAAGCCACCTAACATCCAGTAAAAATAAAATAGGACACATATCAGAGGAAGTGGATGGATGGATGGATGGATGGATGGATGGATGGATGGATGGATGAAAGGATGGATGGAGTGATAACCCCTCTGTGTGTGTATACCTTGCCCATATTGCCAACAGCAGATGTTTCACCTAGAGCATCAAACTCATCTTTTACCTAGGTTGAACGTCCTGTATTTTTAGACCATGATGATTATTTCTTCCCCATCAACTAAATTGAATACATAGTGAATATACAAAGTCCCATGTGGAGCTATACAAATGAAATTTCATGTGCATATTGCTTTAATTCATAAGGTCCTGACATTACTATTTAAGTTCAGTGTACATGTAAATTAAAGGTACAAAAAGGGTTTGTGAAGCAGATCAAAAGAATCAGAGAAAATCAACTTATTTTCCCAGGCCACCTCATACCACAATCACTGCCTGAGAAACAACTAGGAAGATGTACATAATTATAAGTAGTTAGTGGGGTTTAGTGCAAGAGATGAAGACAAGAGGTTTATACAATATAATAAGAGCTGAAGATAAAAAGTAAAATGCTGTAAAAAACCAATGGTGGTCTAAAGACAGACTTTTTGTTTATGCACCTTGCAAAAGCAGGAGTAACACAGGCCAGAAGAGATGCTGTTCTCAATCTTTCTTTAAGTCTTTTCAGATTTTACTGAATTACAAAGAACACTCCTTATTAAAATACTGTAACCTTACTGCAATCAGTGGTGAACTGCTGCAGTCCATTTAAAACCACTGTAGAAATGATGGTGCTAGTTTTGCTTAATATTAAAGAGTGGCTGGATATTGTTATTATTCAGAAAGGATGTAAAGCAGAGTCATTCTTTTTCATTTCAGTTTAAAGGAATGCTAACTGGCTGGGCAAGTATTTTTTAACATAGCATAAAGCCTTCTTTCCTTCCTGCCTCTCTCTCCAAAATATTGCAAAGAGAATAGTGAAATATACAAACGACAAATGTTGAAATAATTCCTTTTTAAGCCATCTTCATTGAGTTTAACAAAGATTTTTCTCTTTCAAAATTTGGACAATGGCTCTACATTGAAAAATAATAAATTATTATTAATTAGGATATGCTGTTTTAAGTCAAGCACAGATGAAATAGCCACTCTTACTTCTTTCTTTTAAGGTCTGCACAAGCATTTCTTTCCTGTCTTTTTCCTGGGCTACGAGTTTCCTTGTTTCCTTCCTACAGGTTGGATGGTGAAAATCCATAACACCTGAAAATCCATAACACCTGATTTTGCACCAAAGATTTTGCATGTACAAGAAAGAAACGTGAAAATCAGCACATGAAGACCTTATCACATACTGTCTTTGTGGGATGTGCCAGGTGATGGACCTGCTGTATTTGTTTGCACAATGTATTGTGAGTGAATTGTAAAATATCATTATTCAAAAGAATAGGGCTGAACATTCTCTTCTCTGAACAAGAGAGAAGATAGGTCTTTCTTAATGGTGTTTCAATAGAGTGGGAAGAAAAAACAGATGGCACTTCCTTAGAGAATGTACTCATTTGGGAGAAGCATCTACACAGCAGACTGGGGCAGGCAGAAATGGCACATACAGTTCATCCAGGATGAATGCAGCCTGCAACTTTTCTGAGAGGAACAGAGCTTAAGTCTGTGAATGGACAGATATCTGAAACCTCCACCCATGTTTTCACTCGGTGTCATGGAGCCCCACCACATGACATCACTGCAAGGCTTGGAGGAACAGGCAGACGCACATGTGGCAAGTTACAGTCCCTGGCACAGCTCTCTCTCTGTCTCCTTCACGCATAGTGAGGCCTCATTATGTGTGACCTAAATAATAGCTATATTGACGTGGTCTTTAGAAATTGGAGCTACTCCTCTCTTGCCATATAGCTGCAATAGCTTTTACAACCAAAAAAATCCCAAAGCCCTTGAGAAACCTGCCAAGCAAGAAAGAAAAACATAAGCTCCACAATGCATCCTTCCTGTCACTGATACCATAGCATGTACTGAAGGCATGGAATCCTTGTCAGGAAACTACCATAAAAAAATCCTCAAACCTGCTTGCACATTACATACAACACCCTTCCAAGATGTAAACAATCCCACCAATTAATTTGAAGATGTTTAAATAGATAAACAGTTTAACTATTACCATGATCTTCCCTTATTTGTTACTCTACTGCTACAAGGCATATGTAAAGACTCAGTAAACAAAGGAAAAGAACAATTCAAATATGTGTCTGATCATGTACATACACACATTCTCTTTAGCATAGTCCCCATTTATCATACACAGCATGACTATTTAACATTTAGCAATTACAAGGATTACAAAAAAATGTATGGTTCTTGAAAGTGTTTAACTTTTTGTCACACTGTAGACTCCTCAGATTTATCTGTAACACAGTGGATTTTGGCAAAGTAAGTCAGAAGCATAGGAAGAGACTGTATGGCTGCTTCATTGCTTTGAAGGGAGATGCAGAATCTACATGCTCCCACAAAAGTGACCTCCACAGTATACTTCAAATACAAGACTAATGTATAAGTGGATACCAGACAGTTCATTATCCAAAATTACAGGCGTATCCTTAGAAAATGCATGGTGTTTTAGTGTGAATAAGGACTACATTGTAGAAGGAAATCACCTAATTCCCCCTTACTGCGCTTTGTTTCATATGACAACGGAAGCCCAGAGAGTGTGAATTAAACTGATTCCAGATGAAACCAAACCAGAGTGCATCTTATCATGCCAATGACCGGACATGCTTAGTCATTAGGGCCATATTTGAGTTAATGTGAAATCAAATCTTTAAAATACACATAATGTGGATGTCAGATCTACGAGACAAGCTACTCCACAAATTCATTCTGATTTTGCCTTACAACTTGTAACTATGTGTCCTGGTTCAGGGCAAATTTTGGAGAGAACCCCCAAAGGGGCTCCTCTAGGAAAGCAGATTCAATTGGCCCCTCCCCTCAACCGGTCCGCAAGAAAATACTTCCTTGGAGAAAAGTAGAAAAAATCTGTTTCTTAAACAATAAAACCTAAACAATAAGAATCAATAAAACCCCTTGCTGCTCTAAAAGAGATGACAAACTCAGAAAGTCCCCTCCCTGGGTTGCCTCTCAGCTCACTCAGTCTCTTATCAGTCCCTCTGGCACTGGAAATGCTGCAGCCCAGGCCCAGCCTGGTGGGCCACAGGTGCGAGCTGCCGGTGCTCCTCTGGGTGTTCAGTCCAGAGCAGGTTTAAACAGGTCCAAAGAAAAGGGAAAAATGAAAAAAAACCCCACAGTCCAGGGAACTTCTTTGCCTCAGATAGCTAAACTAGCTAAAAGCAAATGAGAGCTCTGTCTCGCTGTCTGTTCATCCGCAGACAACATAGTCCAGCAGCAGGAATGTGGAGGAGTGATTGCAGTATCTGAAAACAAACTGCACACTTTTTCTCTCCCCTTTCACTCTCTGGAACAAGTCTTAAAGGTGCAAAACTTATTATTCAGCATAAACAGAACAGATGATTGAGGATAAAAGCATCATAAAGTCAACCTAGGACACCATGACACAGGCATAGATCACAAAGCCAATACTCATATATGGGTGTCATGGACTCATTTATCCATCAGTGTCGGTAGGAGTAGATCAACTTACATTGTAAATTCTGTGGGAGGAGAAACAAATTTGTCAGTCATATTTCCTTGGTGTTCCAGTCTTCAGGGACCTATAAGCCTTGATGAAATTGTAACAATGAACAAAGATTGCAAGGATGAGCAGCAATAGTGTGAAATCTCCCCAAATAAAATATAGACCTGTTTCAATACACTTCTTCAATAAGACTTTCAAAAGGGATTAAAAACATAAACATGAAAACATTCTTACTTTCCCGGTTGTCCATATTTCTTTAAAGTAGAATTATGTGAAAAAGGCAATGCTACTACATATTCTTGAGAATCTATGGGAAAAAGGTCAGAAGAACAAAAAATATGGAGTTTTTACACTACAATAACAGACTTGTCAATTTCCACTTCCAGAGAAAGAACTAGAACAAATCAAAAGTCTGTAGCCATCTTATGGATTGCAAAATGATGAGCAGCAAATTTATATGACTTTGTCAAGTACAATATTTATCATTCCTCCTGTGATAGGAAAAGTAATGTAACTCAAGCATCTTGCCTACCATTATGGCTCTTAACTGATTCATAGTACTTTGCATGAACAAAATAACGGAGTATTATAGAGCTTACAAAAGAGTACAAAAGTGGTTGCAAAACCTTACTTATAATGATTACTAGTCTCTATTACACTATAAATCCCTAAACCTGGCATGCCTTAGTATATCTGTTGAAAACTTTGATGATGAGAAAGACACTGTCTTTGTTAAAAGTGAATGGATGCTAAGCTAAGAAGTACTGTCAGGGACCTGAATGACAGGGTTATAAAATTTCATTCATAAACAGCAAAAATAAAAGTTGTGCAAAAAAATGTCTTCATATTCTTAAAATAAAGAACCTATTTTATTGAAAACAGTCAGGTAAAAAAGAGACAGGTGAGAGTTTTTCAGAGAGAAAGGAAGATATTATTTTTAATTGGAAGCTGAATAAGAACTAATCAATAATATATTACAAAATATGCTACAGAGTAAGGACAGTGATAAGTATAAGGATAGCATTTAATTCTTGTCCAGTTTCAAGGTGTTTAAGCCAGAGATTATTAAGGATCGGTTAGAAACTCCCTGTCAAATATGATAAAGATGTCTTAGTGAGGTAAATAGTAGATGTTCAAATGGCTTTTCCTTATATAGCTATTATTATTTTCTTGGTTTTCTCTATTACTTGGTTGTTATTGTAAAAAAAAAACAAACTATGAACTTGAATTTTATTGATTTAAAAGCCACCTCTGATAAAAAATACTTTGTATTTTTAATTTGTAGCTAGAATTTTTTTCAGGAACTCATTTCAATATGCTCATTCTATAACTCTCTTTTAACCAACAACCTTCTTTAAATTGTTGCCAAATGTGTTTGGAAAATATCAAATTTATTTGATGCGGTTTCAAGTTATTTCAACTTTTTTCATTTTTTCATGTGACCATGTGTCTAGTATGGGGTTTTTTTCCCCTGAGAAATATCAGATTTAGGATAAGTAGCAGCTTGATGCTGTCCTGGTATTTTTAAAGTACCATCTGATTTGGATCAGCAGTGATGACCAAAACTATTAGAAAGTTTCAAAACACTGAAAAATTCTAGTGGATTTTTTCCCCCTCTCTGCTCATATCTTGATTTTAATGTAAGAACACCAGTTTTTTCTGGATATTAAGTTCAACAGAACATTTTCTAGTGAATTCAGTGGGATAGTACAAGATTCTACTTGTATCTTACAATGCAATACATCCTCTACGAGTAAATTAAATTAAACTAAAACTTAACACAACCGACACAAACAATAACAGGCACAAATCATGAGGAAAGTTCTTAGCCAGAATGAAAGTGGAAAAGAAATTCTGTTTTATAGAGAGCATGAATCTCTACTCGTGTAAGGTCAATGGAAAACCTTTAGCAGGCTTCAATCAGACCAGGATTAGCCCTCCTTTTTATGTTTCTCAAAGGTGTTCTGAGTTCAGCTACCCTGAAGGTATCTTCTCCTCATTCAGTGTAGAAAGAGAAATAGAGCTTTTACTTTTCTATTTTTAATAAACTGAAACTTAAACTTAAATATCTGTCACTCATAAACTTATATTCTGCTGAATATAAACATTCAAATACTAAATTTTTTTCATTGTAGATGTAGTTAGAAATAAACTCCCATAGTGATAAGATCACTGTGCAAAGCTTGAGTTCAGAGCCAATGCTGGGTTATGTACTTCCTTGGGATAAAAGATTTAAAATGGACATGCAAACAAAACTTTAAACTACTCTATCACTGTGTAACTCTATTGCTATAATAAGGCTTCATTTGATTTTTCTTGAGAGGCATAATAAGATTAAGGCATAATCATCATTTCCCCTATGACAAAAGATAAACTGCTTCTCATTGATCCCTCAGAAACCAGGCCAATCTTTGGATATTAAATAGTCATTTGCAGCAGCTATAGGTATATTATCATTCCAATAACATACTGTCAATGCCATTCTGATTTTCAGAGACACATACTATAGTGGTCTCTTGAGAAGTCTGATTAAACTCCTGACCCAGACAACAGGGAATAACAAGAATTAACCAGTTGCTTGAAGGATATTTTATGGAACCTGTTTTCATTTGTATTGATTTATATAAACCCTCCCAACAGTCATACTGGTTTTTTTAAGTGGGTACCAAAGCTACATAGATTGGATTGAATGAGAACCTTTTTCTTTCTTCTTATTTTTTTTTCCCTATTGCTATTGTGACATTTAGAGCAAGGTAAAAGTGCTTCAAAAGTCTTTTGTCATACCTTTCAATAAACTAATTAAATCCTTACTAATGCATTTACTGTACAGGCAGAGTATCTTAATAACTAGATTAGAGGAAAGATGTATAGTTATTATTGAGTATTATTGCTGAATATGCCATTCCAAACTGCCCTTGTCAAGTTGTTAGGATAATTTTTTATGTTTAGTTATTGCTATTAAAATTCCAGTGGTGCTATTGAGCACAAATATAAAAACATGCACTACTTGTCAACCCACATGCCAAGCATCTTATAACTGGAATATTCAGGAAAACAGACAAGAGTACGAAAGAATTTCTGCCCCCACTTGAGAAGAAAATCACAGTAATTAGCAGGGGAAATGATCTAGAAGCAGTTGGTACAACTTCAGCTTTGACATTATTTGCAGTAATTTTTCATCCAAAACAACTTGCTAATGATCATACAGGAAGCCTAAGAAACCACCATAATTAACCACAAATTTTTATATCTCCTGGCAGCACTGTAATGACAAGAACATCTTCCACTGTTCTATCAGATGAGACCATATTCCCATCATAACATCAACTGACTGAGTACAACACCAAGAAACATGTATAATTCTATGAGATTGTATTAAAATTTCAGTGTAACAAAATCATGTGTAATTTCATTACTGTAATTCAAAAACTGACCTGCAAAAAGGCAGGCCTGAAAAGACAAGATTTCTTGGATCCTGCAGCCTTTATGTATTCAGAAGATATTACATACCACAACTTGGTTAAGAAACAGTAGAGATCTGGCTTTTAAATGTCAAACATGATGCTAGTCCTCTCCAAAGCAATCCACATCTAAAATATACAAAAATCACTTTTAAAACTCATTTCAAAATGAAACTGCCCAGATGTATCAACTTTAAAAAAAAAAGCTTTGATCCAATCAAAATAGCTTCTAAGACTAGTAGTAAGTGAATTGTCTGCTAATGGAGAGAAAATACTATCCTAAACGCTGTGTGCAAATTATTCTCTTACTTCTTAAGCAGGATTTATTTCTTAAGACAGATATGAACTCTCTTTAAAAATCTGTATGATGAGATCCACACAGGGAATTCTGTAACCTCTGTGAACCACATGTCCCAGTGCCTGACAAATCACACAGTACATTTTCCCCTTAGGTTTGAATGGAATTTTTTGCAATTCATCTGTGCACATTGCCTCTTCCCATCCACTGGATACTACCAAAAAGACCCTGTCTCTGCCTTCTTTACTTCCTCTCACGAGATACCAATCCACACTGATAAAATACCCCTTAAGCCTTCTCCTCTCCAGGCTGAAAAGTCCCAGTTCTCTCAGTCTCTCCTCATATTTCAGATATTCCAGTCCTTTAATAATTTTTGTGGCACTTCAGTCAACTTAGTCCTTTAAGTCCATGTATCTCTGGTACTGTGAAGCCCAGAATTAGGTACAGTGACTTAGATGTGATCTCACCTGAGCTGAGTAATGGGGAAGAATAGTCTTCTTTGGCCAATGTCCTAGGTTGACTATATGATGCTTTTATCCCCAATCGTCTGTTCTGTTTATGCTGGACAATAAGTTTTGCACCTTTAAGATTTGTTCCAGAGAGTGAAGGGGGGAGAGAAGTGCACAGTTTATTTTCAGACACTGCACTCACTCCTCCACATTCCTGCTCCTAAACTGTTGTTGTCTGCAGATGGACAGACAGCGGGACAGAGCTCTCCTTTGTTTTAGTTAGTTTTAGCTAGCTGAGGCAAAGTTCCCTGGACTGTAGGGTTTTTCTCCCTTTTCTTTGGACCTGTTTAAACCTGCTCTGGACTGAGCACCCAGAAGAGCACTGACAGCTCACACCTGTAGCCCACTGGGTCAGGCCTAGGCCACGGCATTTCCAACACCAAAAAGACTAATATAAACTAAGTAATACAAGCTACAACCCAAAAAGAAGACTTTTTCTAAGTTTATCATCTCTTCTAAAGAGACAAAAAGTTTTATTATTTAATATTTTTTAAGTTTTATTGTTTAATAAACAATTTTTTTTCTGATTTTCTCCAAAAAAGTATTTTTCCTGAACCAATTTTTAAAAAAGCCAAATTAAATCTGCTTTTCTAAAAAAAACTTTTAAAAAGTTCTCTCCCAAATTTGACCTAAACCAGGATAACCTGCTAGCAGCAGTTTTTAAAGCCCAAGAGACCACTGACCTTCATTGGTGCAAGGGCATGTTACTGGCGGATTTTAAACCTGACATTCACTGAGACACAGTGGGCCTTTGCTGTAAGGCTGCCTTGCAGCATGTCAGCCCCCAGTGTGTGGCAATCTGAAACTATTCTGCCTCAGATACAGAGCTTTGCATTGCCTGTTCTTGAACTTCATGAGGTTACCACTGGACCATTACTTCAGCCTGCTGTGGTTCCTCTGGATGGCAACACAACCAGTGGCATATCGTAGTGTTACCTGATGCATCCCCCCACTCTGAAAACAACTTATAAACTTGTTCAGGATGCTGTGTCTCCCATCAACCATGGGAGAGGTCATTAATGAAAATGTTAAAACAGCTTAAGCCCTTAATAACCCTGGGGTACACTACTATTGACCTGCCTCCAGACAGCTTGTCACAACCCTTTGAGTCCATTTTTCTCTCCACCTCTCTGCTTACTTACCTAGACAATGCTTTGTCTATGAGTATGTTATGGGATGCAGTGTCAAAAGCCTTGCTAAAGTCAGGATAAACAATATCCAGTCCTCTTCCCTCATTCACCTAGGTAGTCATTTCCTCATAAAAGAGGCTTGAGTTGTTCAAGCACCCTTTCACTAAAGCCACAACAACTATGCCCACTCACCTTCTTGTTCTTTATAAATTTGCAAAAGGTTTTTAGGTGTATTTGCTCTAACACTCCCTGGAAAAAGGGGATTGACCAGCCTGTAGTTCCTCAGATCCTCCTCGGTCTTCTTCAAGATAGGAGTCATATTTAGTTTCTTCAAGCCCTCAGAAACCTTTCCTGATTGCCATGACCTTTCAAAGACAAATGAAAATGACATTGACCAGCACTCTTCATAACTATAGGTACATAATATATGTGTCCCAAATGTCCAGTTTTTTTAAATTTTCCATAGCTTAATTTTCTTTTACCCAGGCTGTCATATTGTTGCAAGTGCCTAGTATTCCTGAAGAAAAATCCTGCTGGTAGAGACTGAGGCAAAGATAGCCTTGAGTACCACAGTCTTCTCCATATACTCTGTCAGTAGGATTCCCATTGAGTTCAGTGCAGAAGCCATGTTTTCCCTAGTGTGCTTTTTGCTGTCTGTGTACTTGTTCAAGCACATCCTATGGCGTGCTGCTCCCCTCCAGATTCAATTCCAGATGTTTTTTGGCTATCTTCACACTATTTTTCACACTTGAACAATGTTTCTGTATTTCCTCTCCGCACATTTACCTGAAGCAACTTCAACCTGTGTGTTTCTTCTTCAGTCTGAGTTTAGTTAGGACCTATTTGCTCAGCTACACAGGTCTTCTGCCATTCTACTGCAAGTGAGGTTGGACAATTTTTTAATTTAGTAAAGGCTATCCTTGAAAACCTACAAGCTTTCTGAAACTCCTTTTTTCCTCCAGGATTGTCTCCCATGGCATACTTCCAAGTAGGTCCCTGAAAAGACCAAAGGCTTCTCCCTTGAAGTCAAAGTTTGCGATCCTGGGTTTTGCCTTAATACTTCACCTATGGGTCCTGAACTCCACTCCTGAAATCATAGTCTCTGCAGCCAGGACTTTCTTCAGGCTTCACATCCTTGGTCAGTTCTTTTTTTTTTTTTTTTTTTTGCAAGAATAAGATACATCACAGCATCTCCTGCACTACTTCTCAACTTCTTGGTCACATGTGTCAGGAATTTAGCAGCAATGATCTCCAGGAACATCCTGAAATTCTTGTGCTGCCCTTCCATAAGATAATACTTGCCTCCTTCTCCAAGAGAGGAAGTGATTCAAATCTTTCTCCTCACATCTTTTGTGGAGCTTTGAGGTAATTAATTATCTTGGAGGTATTTTTCACATCTTTCAAATTTTTTAAATTTCCCAAAGGCTTCATATTTTTAGGGTGAATTAAGGGAGTGACAGAAGTCTTATCTTCTTTTCCTTAAGAGATCAGATGGAAAATATTCTCAAACATGGTCCTATTACCATCACAAAAAATGGTTGCATGCATACAGGGGTTTATCAGTCAGAATAGTATTTTTATTTTTGCTTCCATACTTATCAAAAGGAGGTGTCATTTTGCCCCTAAAGTGGTCATCAAAGCTTCTTCCACTTCTGGTCTGTAAGCTCAGACCTGAAGAAGTAGCCAGCAAGGCATTAGCTGCCTTCAGCAATTCCTTTAACCAGGAAAAAGGTCCAATTTCACTGAATTATCATATTATTATCATAGTGTACTCTAATGAGGTTAAAGGTGTGGAGTCCTTTAGCTCCTGCTAATATCTATCAGCACATGGTAGCCCAGTTGGCTACTGCTGATTGCAGCAACTTAAAATAATATTCCCATTTGCTGTTGAAGCTGAAGTCTGTTTCTCTGAACTGCTGTTGTTCTTTACATCTGAAAATTACAATGATTTTACTGATGGGAGAATCCTATTTGCTATCATACACTAAAAACCCTAGAGACAAAGAGACAAAGGTAGGATATATACAAACACCTGCCAAAGGTACCAAACTTACCTATGTGAGAAGGTGCCATCAAGAAGATATTCTCAGGAAATCATGTCTTTCAGGAATTGTGTTCTTGTTTCAAAATGGCAAAAAACAAGTGTTCTGTACCAAAGACTGAATGTGTAGCAAAGACTGAGTAAGCATAACACTGACAAGAATTATATTATACGCTAGGCATTTTTTTCTCTAAGGTTTCCATGAAAGAAAATATGCTTTCATAGGTTAAGATCCCAGACAATTTTTTTTTCATTTGTGTTAGTGGGAGCCACAAGAACATCTGAATATGTTCCCAAATTTTGAAAAATATTCCCAATATTTCCCAATATTTCCCTCTTACCTGCTCCTAAGGTCCCTGACAAAAGGGACTATGAGAGAAGGCTTCTGTAACACAAATATTCAAAACATGCCAGGGGCATAACAAATAACTGGAGAATCATCAAACTTCAAAGACTCAAATTATAATTGTGAGCAGTAATGTACTATCTCAAAATTAAGAAAGAATTTCTCCCCCTCCCCCAAAATATGTGAGATCTAATACCTCATCATCTTATTTTAAGTAACACTCACTTTTCACAGTGTAATAAAAAAGGGAAGCACACAGTGTTTCTTCAGATTCTCACAGCTCTCACACCTAAGCTATATTTAAAGATAAGCAGTAAAGCAATTACATAGAAAAGTATGATAAAAAAAACCAGACTAAAGTATCAGTTCATCTGGATGCCATGCAAGAGTACAAGAAGAATGGGTCTTATGAAACACAATCTATATATATACTTACATTTGCAACCAGACGGTTTTGAAATTTTTTAATGTACTTTCTCAATGAAAAAAACTCCTGATACTCCTTATGATAGGTAGAGGATACATTTTTAAACTTCTTTGTAATTGCCTAAAAAAAAAGAGCTTTGGATTTGATAAATGCGGATTCCCTGCTGTGTGCCTTACCTTGAGAGACATATTGGAAATAAAAACAGGATCTGCCATGCAAGGCACATCAATCACATTCTTTTTGTGGATAGAGCTAGAAAATGTTTTCTGTAGATTTGCCTTAATTTGGATTCAAAGCCATTGTTTTTCTTCAAGTCTCACTTAGAAAATATTAAGTAGTCTACTAACCACAGTTCACTTTAGTTCATTTATCTAAAGAAAAGAAATGTAAATAGCTCCAGTATGTGGCTGCATGAAGTATACAATTGATTAAAAATACATTCTAATAAAATGTTTATCAAGATCTCTTCAGAGTTTTCAAGCAGCTTTCAAAGCAGTGGTGTGTGAGAGTTGATTAAATGCCTCTTATGTGCCACATATCCGTAGTATTAAGGTCAATCGAATTCTCCTCAGCAAAAGCTGGCAACTCAGATGAAATTCAGTGGGATTTAAGCAGCAGCTATTCGGGCACTGAAAGCTTACCAAATTTGGCTAGCTTTTTCCTTTGCTACAGGGATGTATAAATAGCAAGACACAGTAAACAACCTGAACTAAAATCACCAAGCTTAACAGGTTTTAAACAGAAGGAAATGAATATGCAGAACCTATTCCTAAACAATACTTGTTAGGCTGAGATAACCAGTTAAAATCAACTGCATGGTACCAACTAGAGGATGCAATTCAAGCCAATGCAGAAATATACATTCATGTTAAAAAAAAACTAAAATCACTATGCATCAGCCTAGCAAGCTTTGTATCTGAGTGATTTTAGCAAGATTTTACATCTCTGTGCCATTAACACCTTTTTTCCGCTGCAGAACTCAGCAACTGTCTTCTACTGCTCAGTCCCACCAGCCCTGTTGGTGCCAGCAGTCAGACTAGTTTCACTAGTCGCTGTGCTCAATACACACATCCAAAGTTTAGTACTTCTCCTCCAAGGAAAGATTAGAAACACCAGCCTGATCCCTTTAAACAGCAGAGATGAGACTCAGGCCAATAATGGGATTTTTACGTGATGAATACTCCTTTCAGCTTCAAAGGAAATGTCTGCTGAGGGGTTGCCAGAGTTTGTCATGATTTTTTCAACAATATAAGACAGACAGTAAGAGTAGAAGTGAATTAAAAATCCACACTGACATCTTGTGGACACAGAGCCAGCAAAGCATTTCAAAACACTTTCAGCACACCCCACTGGGTGTGTTGTTTAATCTAATAGATGAAATTGAATGGTAGGGTAAAAAGGAGATGGTTTCCTGACACTTGTTAAACTGGACTGGTACTGCAATGTACCAACCTTGTGCAGAATGGTGTTTCATACAATAAATATGAGAACCTGGATATTCATAGAAAAATGTTCAAAACTTCATTTAATATTTTTATTCCCAAGGCTCAAGTTTAAAAATGAAACATAGTTGAAAGGAAAAAAAAAGTTCAAAACCCAAACAGCAAAACACTTTACAACATTTATGTGATTATACTAGAATACAAGCAGTGATTTAGATTTTTAATCTCAGCCTTCAGGAAAAGAAATGGTAATTCTCCCATTTCTTCCAGGACCTAGCAATGTATCTCATTTTAAACAAGGTGTGCAGAGAATACAGAGATGGAAAGAAATCTTGAGCATGATGTTTTGCATCACACGTCCTGAGAGATTTGCCTCAGAGAATTATTAACATAGACACCAGAATAAAGCTGCTAAAGGGAGGAAAACACACCTTGATATAGAATATGCTTCCAAGATAATTTTAATAGATGGTGCCAAATATTGGGTCCAAAAAGTCCTCTAATATAACTCAGCCTCATAAGAACTGGCTTATTTGATTACTTTAGGGGCAAAAAGATTCTGAAGTAATTATTTTTTGCAGGAGCACATTCCAAGGGGCAACAAATTTTCTGCATCACCAAAGGCTTCACTTCAAATGTTACAATTTAATTAACTTTAAGCAAAACATTTTGAAACAGTGTGGTTCCAGTAATATTCTTCTGAATCACATAAGATTGCTTTTTGCCAGATCTGTATCAAATGTAGGACTTGCCTTTTCCTTTTAAAGACACTTTATCTGGGTATTGCTCAGGAGATCCAAGACAAAACTGAATCACTGCTCATTTGCACCATATTTGGACTATGTTAATCCTGTGCTTTTCAGTTTCCTGCAGCATTCAGAAAGGATTCCTCCTTACAATCTCCCTTCAATGCATAATTTTGAGAATTATGGAGGTTTGAAGAGACTTTTCTGTGGAGATCATTCACAGACAGAGAAAAGATTTTAAATGGTAGATCCATCAGAGACTTAATTGATAGATCAGGCTTATGATCCCAGTGTTGACCACAATTCATATCCAGAGTCTCCAATTTCCTTGCTATCCTATTGAAATCTGACCTTCCTTGTTCTATTTCTCTGGCATATTTCAAGGGTTGCTATTCTTTCTATCTGCTTGATTTTAAGCATTCTGTAGCTGCATTGTGTGAGGATGTGAAGATGGAATGTTCTATGGATCCTACTTTATTAAAGCTCTATTGCTGTTACCAGTGTTCAACCAGAACTGGACTTCAGGTTCCTGTCAGCTCCTTGTGCCTGCATTGATAAGAATCTCATCTCTTCCCTCGATAAGCATCAGTTCACTTGGTGAACATTCCTGTTCACAGATGTGGCTTCTGCTGAAAAAAAATTTAAACTTCATCAAAAAAAACCCCAAACTTTGGGATTTCAACCTGTCAAAAGTGAAGAATGAGACAAGATTTAGCTATGGGTTATTGAACAACTCATGGGGAAAATAAAATTTTACTATATTAAACATTGTAAACATTCACTCTCCACTGAGGAGAGATAATTTTGCATTTGTCTTCCACATACACCAATTGCATGTGACAGGGATCTTCATTCTGTGTCACATGAAAGGACAGATATAGCTTGCATGTATAAAAAACTACAAATGATTAATGAAGGTCCTAATTTATAAATTGATAAAATCACATTTTTGATTTATAGCTATATAGAGAAAAATAAGAGAACTTAGTTCTGCTTATAGTGATGCTTCTCTACACTTTAAAATGCAATGAAACATATTTGAATTCAGCTTATCTCAGTTTTCAGTAACTTGAGACCTGTCCTGCAAATAATTAATCTTTTGTCTCAACAGTTTATATACATCAGTCTGGGCAATAATATGAAAGGTTTCCATGACCTTACGACTAAATCTTCAAATTAAAATATATATTAATATCACAGCTGGTTTTTCAGCCTCAAAAACACTTAATAAGAGATGCTGAGTTTCATATTTTTCCCTTTTGCATTCTGAATGCTCCATTTAAATTTCTAAGTTACTTATTGTCTAAGTGCCATCTTGATCCTCTGAAAACTTCACCATGCTTAAACTTACAGGACACATTCCCATGGGGTTACTGCAGTGCTTACAGCTGGGTGTATGCTGAGAAATATATATATGAGAAAATTAATTGAAATTATGGAAACTGAAAGTAGCCATATTGGAAGTTCCAGTCAAACCAAAATATTACTTTCAAAAGCATATGACCAAAAAGGGAAGACAGCACAAGGAAGATCCTCAGTATAATATCCCATCTTGCTTCTACTGAAGTTCACTTACAGCATTTCCTCCATTTGTTTCACCAGTCCAGGAATTCTAATTGTTTTAGTTTTTAATTTCAAAGGCAATTGTGTAAATGAATAATCTGGTTTCATTTCAGTTTTTAAGCAGTCCATTACTGAAAGATAAAAGAATGTGTGGCGCCACCATTAGCTTTTTATGTGTTTTTTTTTTTTTGTAGTTCAATAAGGATAAACAGATGTATATACAAATTATATCAGAAATTTGGTGTTTCTCTAAATTGTCCTCTCTCCCAATTTTTATATTCATTTCATAATTTTACATTTTATCCATATTAAAAGAACCTACCTCCCACAAAGTTCATAGGCAAATACTAAAGCTTGAAATTTGAGTTTCACATGTTAAAGAAAGTACAAATGTATGTTTTCCAAAGACCTGCATACACTGAGTGCACAGTACAATATCATATTTCTATATGCATACTTTGTTATCTATATGTAAAGAAATTCTGCTTCATTCAACCGTGATAACTGTGTGAGAGCAGTAAAATGACACTGTGTTTCAGGTTTCAGAACAGACCACTGACTGGCAGCCTCAGCCTTTCCCTAAACTTTAGTAGTTCTTTGGTCAAATCTCTTCCTTCACTGTGTTTGATTTTCTAAAGGTTAGATAAGGTTACAGGTTATTTGATAACTTATTTTTTAAAAGCCTTATTTTAAGGGGATGTAAATCATCAGAGACAGAGGATTGTATACAAGAAGGTCATGTAAGAAACATCAAGAAAACTGGAGAAGTGTTAAGTTTCCTCTGGCATTTTCAGTGCTCCTCCATTAATAATTGGATATGAAGCATTTCCTTTAGAAAGGATATCTGTAAGTGCATAGACTAATAAACCAGTTATATCATGTTGCTTCATTAGGGCAACCATCCTACATGCAGAGAAATCCTTTTTTAGCCTGCTGGTGGTGGCAAAACAGCAGCAATGTGCTTCAGTTTGTGCATTTAAACTAAAATTCAGAAGTGATGGAGAACCAGAAGAGTTGCAAGGCGTACCTATAACCAAAGACACAAGACTGAGGCTTTCATTTGCTTAGTTAAGAAAGACTTGCAAAGATAGAAATGAGACCAGCAGCACTGAACTACTTGCTTTTCCCCTATAAACATTATTTGGGATTTAACTACCCTAAGGACCTTGGACTTGTGAGACCCTCCATGCCAGCTTTGAAGGCACCCTGCAAATATACTGGCCTACTGTTCCAAAGGTAGCATTTCAAGAGATATCAAAACTTTCAAAAATTAGGTATTCTTCAGTCATGCAGAACTCTGCATACAAGTGAGCAGGCATTTAGGCAGTGTTATCTCTTCTGCCAAAACCAAAACAACCTGTGAATTTCAATATACTTCACAGATTGTTACAAAAATGAATATGAATTATTTACAAAGAACTCCAGAAAGAGTTCTTGAACTCTTGAACTCAAAGAACACAAAGAAAGCTAGCAGATTTGCACAGCAAAGTGTGATTCTAGCATTATCTTTTCAGAGATGATGACATAAAATGCTAAGATGTGATGTAAGCTGGCCTAACACTAAATCACAAGTCTCTACCTTCTTTGACAAGCAATGCATTGAATTAAATACTGCTACAAAATCAGCCATAAAATTTATACTGAATAAGTGGCAATTTAAGTAGTGGAAAATCTCCAGATACCCAAGTAAATATAAGTGAGCATATGTATACATCTCATCTCAAAAACCATCGACACCAAGGAAAAAAAAAAAAAAACAAACAGAAAATACGTAAGAAAGCACCTATAAATTTAAAAGTGAAAAAAATTGTATCTGAGGTGTTATTTTGAAAACACTGAAAAAATCAGATTGAATGAATATTTAACATTGGATCTGTGAGGAGCAGTAATGGGGAAACATAATTTGTAAGGAAAAACTCTATTTTGCAAAATATGGCTTTTTTCAAAACTATGCTTTGGTGAGGAAAAGAAAATCTGTATCCTATTTTTTGCTTTTTATATAGTTTAATTTGGTAAAATTGAAACTGAAATTGAAAAATATGTAATGCAAGTCAGTCTCTCCTTTAAGTTTAAAAGAGAACAGTATGTATTAAAATTATTTCAATGAGTTTTTACAGCTTATTAAAAGGTTACAATGAACAGTAGAGGCTGATTAGACTGTGAAATAACACGTTGATTTCTTTCAGAAAAGTCTATGTCTTAAACCTTTCCTTTCCTACAACATGTAAAATTTCACTTCAGTGACTTAAGGTAGGAGAAGCCCTGACTGAGATTTTAATGAGCCCTTTTTTTCTTTCAGCCTAATTCTGGTATGTTTTATTTTTGACACATGCTAAGATATATTAAAGTCTCTCAGGAGTGAAATAGATATTAGCTACAAAAATACCAGGTTCAGCCTCCTGAGTAGAAACATTACATTTTACATGAAAACATATACACTATGAATTTTATTCTATTGCCCATGTTTAAACTATGTTCATAGTTATTATTGCTGATATTCTCACTTTGAATGAGTCAGATGTTTAAGAACTGTAGAAATAGAACCTACAGGGCACATCCAAATGTGACCAGCAGATCACATTGGACAAATATTAATTTGAGACACATTTTCCAGCCTGTAAAATTATCCAGAGATTGATGTCACTTGATTATTTCCAAAGGTATCTGTGAAAAACAATTTTAATACAATTTATTAATACTGAAGCTTTGGGTAGTGGAGTGTAAAAATCCTTCAGTTACAATATTTACATTCTCATGTATTTCTGAGGCAAAGATATGCCTAGTGATCTTAGGGACTCCCTTGCCAACTCAGAACACACAGCAGGGTTTGGTGATACGGATTTATCTCCAAATCACCACATTTTTGTTGGGCAATTTTTAAATGTCATGCATACAAAGAGATGAAGTCTTCTGGCTTGGACTCCATTGGAGTGCCACTGTACCCTTTTTTTCCACAGCCTTGCCTGCCCTCTCTCTCATCCCATAAATGCTTTCCACTGCAACTCTGGAAATCTGCCTGAAACTATCATAAGCCCTTTCCCTGATTTTCTCCCAGCTGCCCTTTGTCAGATCAGAAATTAAGCTCTTCTAATGCTAGTGTAATTTGCAGTAAGAATATCAGCCTTTCGCATATCTGTAAATAGCCCTTCTTATCCTGGATCCTTTGGTTTTATTCTTTCATCTCAGTACTTTACTACCAAGACAGAAACACAGCAAGGAAAAGGAACTGGACTCTAGATCCACATAAACTCTTAAAATAAGATCCTACCAGACATCAAGGTCTTTACTGCAGGAGTATGATCTAAAACACCTTCAGCCATCAGCCACGTAACATACAGTTGGTCTCTCTCCCTCTCTGCCTTCTCTAAGAAAAGAAGATATTAAGCATTTGTTTCAGGACATAGCTTAGTAACACAGGAGGAAATTCCTGGGCACAGCTCATCCTTTAAGACTCTCTATAGCAGAGGCTTCCAAGACCAGTCTTGAATCAATGATATACAGCCACTCTGTGAAGGAAGAAAAAATTTGCAACAGGAAGCAAAAATCTCTTTAAATGTTTTCAAATTTAAGAAATAAACCAACCATTATTTTTAAAGCAGTCAAACAAGCAGTTATTATTATAATTATTTACTTTGGAAACATGCATTGCAGTTTGCATGTGGCATTAGCAACTTCGGGGGTAGCACACAAAATAAAATCTGTATGTTCTCATCGCTTAGATTAAAACACCTAAAGCACTTTCACTATGGAAGAGGGGAGCCTACACAGCTACACTGAAGAGATAGCTTCTTATCTCAGAGCCAGGCACCTATTTTGATCTCACAGGCAGCTTTTATTATATTTTTTGCTTTAGCCTCACTTTTACCTTCTTCCTCTGACAAGAGGCAATTTGGTCTTTGTTGTATATTGTTTACAGGGAGATCAAAGTAGGAGGGGCAGGGTTTGGGAGGAAGGTCAGGAGGAGGGAGATCTTGGCAAAAGGAAAGTTTATGAAGGGTATTTAACTGATGTCCTGTCCTTTATGAATGAAACTAGCAGGGGCACATGCATGCACTCAAGTCTTTGAGACTGTTTTTGATGGAAGGGCATGACATGTGATGTGGATTATCCTATGTTTCATGGGCTGTCTGATGGGGCAGAGTGTGATGCATTGTTATACCTACCCTGAAAGCATGAAGAAAACATGCTGGGGGGGGAAGGGGGTGGAGGGGAAGGAAAGGCATAGCTGTAGGTTCCTGTAGTTAAATTTTGTAACAATGGCTTTTCAGGCCACAAATCTCGGAGAAAGGCCAGGTAGGAATTTATGATAGAATTTGTTTTATTTTTAGGGTTGTGTTTTGTTCTAGGGGGGTTGGCAGTTGCATCTAACCCCTCCCCTTACTACGGGGTGCTGGGGCTGGTTGTAGTGGCGGTTGCAGGGTGTGGTTGACTAGTAAGTTTAGAGGTCTCCTTTGTGTCTTTGGTGCTCATTATGGTTTATTTAGAGGGGATGTTGGTAGTGTTTGTTTATTCAGTGTCACTGGTGATGGACCCCTATCCAGAAGCCTGTGGTAATTGAGGTGTTGTTGGTTATGGTCTTGGGATAGGGTTGGTTGTGTTGGTGGGGCTTGCCATAGGGGGTTTTATAGTTGAAGATATTTTTGTACAATTTTTTAGTTGAAGATATTTTTGTACAATTTTAATTTGTGTACCCGTTGAAAACCTCGTAAGTCTGGACATAATGCCTTTAATAGCTATTATAAAGTAATGCATTGCCCCAGTGACAGACATTTCCCTCTCTCTGAGCTCATGACCAGTCTTCTCAGAGCCACCACTTGCCTGGAGCCACAGGGCTCCAATTTTACTTCATTCACCAGAAGTTTTGTCAAGCGTTTCATTTTTGACAGGTCTATGTTCCTAGACTTTATCTAATATTGAGACAAGTTTAAAGGATCTTGGCCTTACCTCATTATCCTTCACTCACTCATTACCATGCACTTAAGGTTTTACCTCTTCTTCAAAAGAAATACGTTATCTGTGTTGAAGGAGGGTAAAATTAATCTAGTTTTCCTTTACATTTAACAGAGCAGGACTGTAAGCATGGCCACCTATAGGATCCAATAAGACTGCATCAAAATGCTGACTGAGAGATGATAACTAGCATATGTAAAATGATACTAATCATTTAGTTACAGATTAGATCTATATACAGATCATTTAGTATTTAGTAATCAGATGTAAAATGATCACTAATATTCACCTGGCCATGACTTTATTGACATTGATGGTACGTGCACATTTATGCATGAGGCTTTTGTTCCTACAGATTAATAAATCATGTCTATGCATAAGATACTGCCTCAGTGTTAAAGCTGGATAAATTCAAAAATGAGGGGAGTAAGTAAATCTAGGAAAAATCTGAAAGTCAGTCCCATTGCAGGTTAAGCAAGAAGATGATTGCAAAGAAGCTAGCGTTTAGGTATAAGTCAATTACTCAGTTCTACAGGGAACAAAAAACAAATTTTAAAAAATGTTACATTTAATTGTGTTATTTTAATTAACCGCTACACATTTCATTAAAATAAATGGGAAAAGGAACACTTCCGTCCTGAGATAGAGGGAGAAGGCTGGAGGTGGGTATTCAAAATGTTCACAATACAGTTTATGCCAGCCTTGTAATTTAATATAAACACACTTCAACAACTCAAGTAATAGAGCGTAGAAACTCAAACATTTAGTTTTGCTTATGGCTTGCAAAAAGAACACATAAATGAAATCACATACAATTGAAAGTATTCTTTGCAAAGTAAGGAGCTGCACTGCTGAATGGTATTCCCTACCATGTGCTTACACCCTCAGGAGTCTAAGACTCCTGAAGGCTGGTTTTCCCTATAAAGACTTCAGTCTTTCCAACATTAACCAAGCGTTGTCCGACCATTTAGGAGCCACTCTGCAAATCAAAATCATGCCACCTAAAAATTTCACTGATGGGACCCAAGCCATTTTGCAGTGGGCAGCTCCAGTGAGCCCATGGGTCCCCACTTGATTCCCACCAGACATCACACGCCCAGAGTCAGACAGGTTTCAAAAATATGTTCCTAGGACAGCTTTCCTGCCCATGTGTCTACCAATGTGAGATTCTCCATTTGAGATGTACAGCCCAGGCTGTATTGCCAGGAAGTTGACAGTCAACAGAGAAAAATACACATTTTTAAATTGCAATATTCTGCATCTGGTTTTGAGACATAATATAGTCAGGTGAGATTAACTTCACCTGGAACCAAGTGGTATCCATTAGGCTTAATTACTGTGCATGGGCACTCTGAAAATGTCAAATCACACAATGAAAATCTGTTGGCATTTTCAAGCACTATTGCACTTGCTGACAAGATATTTTCAGTGAAAAATTACATCCTGACTAAGGCCAAGATAGCACTCTAGAACTGCAGTGCAAAATCACTAATCAATTTAATTTCACTCTATTTACTTAAAGAAATGTCTTTATAAACTGAATCTGAAGAAGGAAATCTGCTCCATATTGGACACAACACAAGCATTTGTGATTTCTATACAGGAGCATGTTGCTACATCTACAAATAATGAACTAAACCCTGTAGATCCTATCACCTGTAAGATAACCAAAACAAGAAAGACGGATGTTTCCTGAGGTTTATCTTCTGCATGAAGGTTACCACCGGATGCCAGTCTTACACCAGAGAAATAGTTACAAGAAGCTAACTTTGCCTTTTTTTTTCCAAAGTGGTAAATCTGAAAGCATGATAAACCAAATGTTGAATAAAAACTAACAAATTATTCCAAAATATTTAAAGATTACTTCAAATGTGGGTTTGGGTTTTTGGTTTTTTCTTCTTACATTTTCTCTATTGCTATTACTCTGAAGGAAAATCTTTATTTAAAATGCATTATTTCTTTTAGTGTGTGTTACTGAACAGAATAAGGATTTTGTTGTTTAACGGCAAGGCAATATCTTAATTTAATCACTGGAATACTCAGAGGAGTTCCCAGTACTCACAAATCAAGTGGTCTGCCTGTGCTTCACAAGGCTTTCTCAAAGTCTCTTTGATTCAGCAGCTCTTGTTTATGCAAATTGAAAGTCTAAATAGAAGGTATTAAAGACGTCTTCCATAAGATTCAGCTCCCCTTTAAATTTCATCTCCATGGCTCTTAATTCCTTAAAACTCCATTCTTATGGGTGACTTTAACAAGCTATGATTTATGAAGATTCCTGTTCAATACACCACCAGAAACATTTGTTTTATGCATGTTCACAAAAATATACCATCATATTTATCTGCTTTAAACCAATTTCTTAGTCTCTCCAAACAAATAAAATGTCACAATTTATTGCTTTTCTGTGCTGCAGAGGAGATATTAAAAGGGTCTAGACAGTTAACTAGTATAAAATCTGGAACAAGTGAAGATAAAGAGCCCAAAGTCTCTAATTTACATAATTGATTAAACTGCCAAAAATTAGGACATCAGATAAAAAAAACCCACTATTCAACATCCAACTAAATAATTTAGTCTAAGTTAGTTCTTCTAGATCTGCTGTACGGTCAGGGAAGAAAGGCACCTTGACAGTGCATTTCTCTTCTAAAATGAAAGACTTAGAAGAGATACATCACTGTGTGCACAGACACATTTTAGAATCACAGGGTCCTCCAATTGTCTGGGTTGGAAGGGATCTTCAAAAACCAGTGCTCCAGATCCCTGATCATCTTCATGGCCCTCCTCTGGATTAATTCCAAAAGTCCATGTTCTTATAGGGTCCCAGAGATGGAAGCAGGTGGTGTCTCATGAGAGCAGAGGGAGAGAGCCACATCCTTCAACCTGCTGGCCACAGTTCTTTTTGACGCAGCCAGGGATATAGTTGGCTTTCTGGGCTACAAGTGCACACTGCCAGATCGTGTCCAATTTACCATTCACCAACATCCTCAAATACTTCTCTACAGGGCTGCTCTCAATCTATTCATCAACAAATATCACACCTGTATTGATACTGAGGTTTGTCCTGGTCTAGCTGCAGCTTCTCCTTGCTTAACTTCATGATATATGGAACCGGCCTGGCAAAGTCCCTCTGGATGTCATCCTCCCCTCCAGAGTATCAAGAACACCACCCAGCTGGTGTTGCCTGCAAACTTGCTGAGCTGGCAATCCCACTGTCTATGCTGTTGACAAAAATACTAAATAGTATTAGTATTAGTAATAGTATTTATAGGGTCTTGAGGGATGCCACCCATTATTGTTTTTCCACTTGGACACTGACCCATTGACTACTCCTCTTTGGTTGTAGCCATCCAACCAATTTTTTATCCACTGAATGGTCCATCCACCAAACCTATATTTTCCTGATATAATAACAAGAATGTTATGGGACACCATATCAAAAGACTTAGAGAAGTCTGGGTAGAGGGCATCCAAGCACTTCCCTTGTTGACTGATGTAGTTGTTTCATCACAGAAGGTCACTGGGTTAATCAAGCATGATTTGTATTTAGTGATGCCACGTAGGCTGTTGCTAATCACCTTCCTGCCATACATGTATTTTAACATATATTTCAGGGTGACCTCTTCCATGACTTGTTTCATTTTCCCTTCAATGATGACTGAAGAATTCTTGACATCCAGCCTTTAGGCTTGACATTTTACTTTTAGATGGCTAGAAATATAGCGAATTATTGCTATCAAAGTGTTCATTTAATGCCATGGGCTACTTTGCAACCAAGTGCTGACAAGACACTGAACACAACTGGCTCATCTGTCTAGATCTGAGGACTGAAACTGGTTTTACACAGCAAGAAACCTTTCCCAAATATGTTAACAGTGTTCCAAATACATCTGCTTATATTTTGTATGACCAGATCTCTGCAACATGTGGGATTTCTTTTTTCTTCAGTAGAACAGGGACAAATTTCTAGAAGCTAAAGAGGAATGAAAGGTGGTATCTGGAAGGGATTTGTTCTTACAGGACAGACCAGTGTGTATGAGGGGAAGTGGGGAAACTCTTGTGCCTTCTACATTTCTAGGCCCACCACTGCGTGGTCCCCCTGTTCACTGCAGCGGAACAAGCTATGAGACAAACCCATAGGGAGCTTCCCAGTGAGCCCACATCTGAGCTACCTGATTAACTTTTGTTAGTAATATTCTAATGCAGAGAACACCTTTATGTGCATTTAAACAATAACAGAATCAAGCCTACCTGAAATCTTAAAGCACTACATATGTCTAATGAATTTTTAAAGACACTTACTATTAGTATATATTTAATCTAAATATAGATTTCAGTTAGAGACATACTAGAACATAAGAGCAGAATGTGATACTGGAAATTAACAGAACTGAGCTTTGCTTGCAAAGTTGGATGTTTCCAACTTAGACTCCATATGCAGTCAAGAAATGCACAGTCAGTTCGTCTGGGAAGCATTGCTTTGCACCCAAGCTTGAGTCAGGCTTCCAAGCATTCTTTGAAGCAGTTTTCCTTTCCTGTTTTTTTTTAATTTTTAAATTGTGCATAGAATGCCCAGATGCCTCACTAAAAAACTTTTAAGTTAAGTTTGTCAAATGAGGTAATTAATTAAATTTGAATGTGGCTAGAGCAGCCAAAGAAAGCTTGACAAACAGACTAGATATCAATTGTGGAATTCAACCACATCTGAGTCTCCCTTATGAAGAGATCCGTATTCTAGAAACCACATTAAAAAAACTTTCATAAGTGAAACATGTGGGTTACATATCAGCTAAACACACTGAAACAGCTTTGTAATTGTAATACATTTCCTCCACATTATTCAAAATCTCTTTGCTTTATAAAAAAAATATGAATGGTTTTTATGTAACAAAATTTATACAGCTGATGTTGGACCCTGATTCATTAGGAAGTTTTGAAATAATCTCATTCAGCATAAAGAAATTGGCAAAAAATATGCTGTGTTGCTAACCAGAAGAGTACTTTCACAACTTACTTTTTGAACTATATATTTCCTGTGGATTAATTTATCTCCCTGGGAAATTTAATTTATTATTTTCAAAATTGAAAGAGGTTAAACAGATGTTTGTCAGGTCTTTTGGTTTTATTTTTTCATTTTATATGAGAAGTTATTATTTCAGTGAGTGAATTCAATTTTGGAGAAATTTCTATCTAAGAAATATAATATGAAGATGACTAGTGGAAAATGTTCATACAAGAATGTGTGTGGGCATAGCACATTTAATGAAAACTTGTTTGAAAACAGCTTGATACTTGATAGTTACGTGGTATTCTGTTAAATTACACAAACATCAAATGGTATCCATTTTTCTTTCCTCATTAGCAAAAGTCATTGTTCTTGTGCCAGTTTCTGCTCAGGGGTCTTTTTTATGCTAACTATATACAGCATAATTATGTGATGTTACTATCAATCTAATTAAAATCAGACCTCATCAAACACACACATAAAAAGTCCCTCAGACTTAATCCTTTATTTTTCATCAATCCAGTTGACTTATTCTAAGTTCCAAATTTTAATCACAATTTGCTAGTTCACTCTGTGATGGGAGAGAGACTGTTAGTGTTGTCATATTCCTGACTATATATACCTAGATATACACCTAAACAGTGATATATTTGAAACTCCTTCTTTAAGTACTAACTTAAACTCCTTCTTTAAGTACTCAACTTGCATAAATTGACCTCGGAGATGTAACAGTGTATGTTTTAAGTGCTAAAGCATAATTACAGAGAGAGAAAATAAATGCCCTCGATGAAGTAATATTTATGGACTTTTTTACCTAAAGTGCTGTTTGGCAGGCTAGCAGTTGTACTCTGTTCCTTTGTATTTTGAAATCACATGGTTATATTGCATGTGACAAGGTACAACACACAACAAATGAATCATAATATGAAAAATACATGCCATTTTGTCCAAAGCAATGTTGGATATTATTAAGTCATGAGTTACAATGAACAAAGCCAGGATATTTAGAGAAGGAAGGGACAAAATTTTAATTCCTTAGTCTTTGATCAACATAACTAGCTGTGTTTTGTGATATGCCTAAATGTTTGCAAATTTAGTCATGTAAAATGCAGTACAGTGAACAGGTTTCATGAGTACCACTGATTAATGTAAACATGGTCACATTCTGGAGATTAATTTGACATCGTTCTGGTTGGGGAACAAGCTAGTGGGTAGTAACCTTCAGTAGCCCAGACATTTAATTATTGCTCTGTTTTATGCCTTCTATATTTAGTGATATTTCCAGACACACCACAGAAGCAAAATTTTGTCCAAGCCAAAACCATTCATTTGGGATCACATGTACACACAAATTAAACATTAAAAAAATCTCTAAACATCTAAGCATATTAATTGCACTTAGTATTTTCACCAAGCACTGGGGCATTGTAGTATTCATAAAGCTCTAGAACATGCCACAGCTTAAGAACATTTCAAAAGTGGTTGGTGACAGAATTCCTATTGATTGCAGAGTAACCATCATATATAAAGCAACAGCAATCAGCAATAAAATGGAAGCAATTAATTTTGCAATTTTGCAAAAATGAAGAAACAGATACTAGAGGGAGGTATTGCAGTTTGCTTCCACTTAGCTATAATAGGTATAAAACAACCTCAAAAAAACTTATTAAATAATAAAAATATCTCCTGCTGGGAAAAAAAATTAAAGAATAGCAAAAAAGTCTTGAGCCACTCTAAAGTCATGTGCAATTATTCAGTTTATATTTTCTTTGTTTGTTATTCTATTGTTCAAATTCAATTATTTAGTAGATGAAAATTTTGCTTTTAATGACCAGAAAGAAAAGAAAATTGCAACCCTTCTTATTGCGCATGTTAGAGTCAGCTGTAGCACAAGATAATTTGTTTCTCCTAAGCACTGGGGTGAATGGTGATAACTGACTCATATGTGATAATACCCTGAGCTCAGTCCATAATGTCTTGGGTGGCTTTATGTACATCAGTCCCTGCAGGAACTCACTCTTGCAGACATGTGAACTGAGTCAAGCAAAGCTGCAGCAAGGGCTGGTGTTGCTGCAGTAGCAATGATCCTTCATCCAAAGAGGAACTTCCTTTGTCCTGCCTTTCAGCTTTCACCTTTCCTGCAATACAAATGTAGGTGCAAGAGGACATGAAAGGCCACCATACATATTTCTTAGAATGCTAAAATTAGACCAAAAAGATGTAATACATTATATTCCACAATATTTGGGGAAGGCTTGTATCAGTCCTGAATTGTTCTGTCAAGCTGAATGATCTAGCAGAGTGGTTTTTTGCCCGTAGATACAGATATGCTGTATTTCTCCCATAGCATGTATATTTTATGATCTTTGATTTATCATTATGTATCTGTTCATTTACACCTACTATTTAACCTATCATTTAATTATTATGAGCACAATGAAAATAATACAAAATACTTAAATTAACCTCCCAGTACATAATATATAATTCATATATAGTGTCATATTTTTGTTTCATTCTTAGCTGCCAGGGAATATTTCTTCTTTTTTTTATTTTTCTAGTAGAAATATTAAACATATAATCCTTTAATCCTGCATATCAATCTGGATTGTATAGGTGGACAACTCACACGATTTGCCAATATTCAGATAACTAAAATACCCTGCTCTCATATATATCTCATTCTTCAACATTCAAGTTGACAAACAATACCAGGAGCAATACATTAACCTTTCAGAAGGCAATTTGGAATTACTTAATTAGTGACCACTAGAATATTTCATTCTGAAAATCTAAAAATACATGATAGCTGCATAATGCCTAAAGCATGAGACATCATTTCTACTGAAAATGTTCATCCTGTAATACATTGCTATATTAGATTTGGAGTGCTACTCTATCAGTTTCATTTACACCAAAAATACACTCTAATTGCAACTCTTCCTCATAAGCCCCTTGCTCTTGCATTATACAGAAAGGTTGTGCAAGCCATAGGTCTAATTTTTAATTTTACTTTTATAATTCTAATTTTTAAAATTACTTTGTTTCTATTAATGCAACTTATGTCCCTTTCAATTTTCCATATGTTACTGAGTGCATAATGGAATGAGATTTTATGGATGTCTAAATTTTGTATAATATGTCTGCTTTAGCTTAGATCTTTGCTACATTTGAAGTTTTGAAAAAAGTTACATATTCTCAACTTTTAGCTTTAGCAAAAAAGGTATCTGGTACTCTGTCCAAATTTTAGGTGGAAGAACTTAAAATGCTAACTGGGAAAACACAATTCTAATCCTTTTCTGCACCATCTTGGAGTTGAATTGAAGAGGTTTCAATGTAAGAGTGGTATCAAAGAAAACCAGTTCTGTTATAGCTGCCACATAATTCTTCGAGTTACTGATTTTAATAAGGTCTTTTCTTAAAGTTAGATAAATTGCATGTGTGAGGAAATCTTCAAATCTCTTACATCACCTATCTCATTGTATGATGAAAGTTGAACAAGTCAGAGTCTGTGTTACAACATTTTTCTCCCCCGAATAAATATTGTCTCTCTCATTAAAATAACCCAACATACTGAGATTTTACTGGAAATTTGTCAGTCTTCTCAGAACTACTTAAAGGAAAATCATTGCTGAGGTTGCTGAAGAACTCATCACCATGTGAATCTGTCATTAGGTCTATAATTGCCTATTTAAATGGTAACACTGACAGGTCTGTGTCCTTTTCCCCTTCTGGATGCTAGCTGGAGTCAGGCAGAGTGACCCAGAGCACCTCAGATACTACAGCATTCCTGAGAGAAAATAACAGACCAGAACACTTTCTGCTTCTATACTGGTACACACATTTGGAAGCCAAAATGTTCTTATTAGCTTTCCCTTCATTACTTACTCATATTTATTAATAATTATGTCAATTTCATTCTCTTTTCAAGTAAGCTTACAAAAAATGAAAGAATACGTCTCTTTCAGGTAATTTGGTTTACTGCAGATATTACAAATCTCTTTCTTTTTCCTTTTTTTTTCATGTGTTACATTTGAGGTCATTGGGGCTAAAAAATGTTGTCAGTTTTTGTTCCCTGACTTGTGAATATTTACAGTGTAAAAAAGGTAAATTACTTCTTCTTTGATTATAATTTTAATTTCATTAAGGTCATTGACAACATATAAAGTCAAAGGAAAATTTTTCATCCTCTGCAACAGAGAGACAATATTCGTACTGCCTGATAATGTAAGAACAGATAAACGCTAGTTGGAGTGCAGTTGAAACATATTACTTTTACAAACATTTAAGAATCAAAAGGAAAAATACTAGGAGATGAAAATATTTGATGCCAGTTCATTTGCTAATAAATTTACAAATACAAAATACTGATGTGAAACCCACTGAACATAGGTTTTCATATCGGCAAATTCTATCCTCAGCTTCTTGCAACTTCTAATACTATAAACCTTGAGTTATGTAGTTGTACATTACTCAAGGTTCATAGTATTAGAAGTTGCAAGAGGCTGAGAGCAAAATTTGCCTAACATTAATTGATTTCATTCATAGAGATTCTTTTTTTTTTTTTTTCAGTAGACAGATCTGTTAATTCCTGTAGGGTAGAGAAAAAGGAGTATTTCCCACAGAAGTCAAAAAGACAACAGTTCCTTTAAAAAGGCTATATTTATCAGCAGAGGAAAGTCACTGCTATGCAAAATGCAGATTATTTTTTTCTGTGCTCTGATGGAGAAAGAGGAGATTAAAGCAATCAGAAGGAGAAAATTGAGATTAATTACTTTGAAATAATGGTCACAGACACTAGGTGGGGATAGATGTCAAAACAAAAATATTCCTTCCAAATGTACTTTTGCTGCAAAGAATCTAGGTCATACTGTATGTAAGGAATGAACTGGGGATGCTTCCTTTGATTTCCATTTTCTTTTGATATATGCCTAGAAATAGTCTAATCTGGGCTGGTAAAAAAACTACTTTTTTCCTCTTTTTTTTCAATTTACAGCCTCAATTTCATTCATCTGACACACAAAAGAAGAGGCTAAATAAAATATTCTTAGATTTTCACCAGCAATTCACCATCAAATTTAAACAGATGTCCTCCATTAGCCTTAGTCTTCTTTGCCTAGTACTGATACTTGAGGTTTTTCCTGCCTAGAGACAGTACTGTTCCAGGCCATCGTTTACACTTGAAATTTGAGGAAGTAGCTTTAATGAAAGCAAACTAGAAAGCCATTATGGTGGCAGAATGAAAGGCTTGCCACATGAAAGTAGGTATCCATTTACCTCTTCTTTTGAGAAATTCAAAGGGTATTTAAGGAAGAACTTTGAAACATGAGAATAGGCCAGCTCCTGTGGCGGGGTTCTAGAGGCTTCTTTGTAGATGTTCTCCTTAGCCTCTCTGAAAATTTTGTGTTCGCATTCTCACAAACAACCACAGCACAAGACCTGAGAGTTTCCCATTGCCAATGCAGTTCCAGGTGCTGGGGAAATCACTGATATGGCAGAGCTGCATGGTGAAAATGAAAAGAGATGTCTCCTCATTTGGGAAAGGCCAAAGTGGAAAATTCAGGCGAAAAGCACTGTAGAATCTTCCCTTCAGAAAAAAATCTGGACTTTGTGAACTGCAAAAAAAAAAACCCTTCCCCTCTGAGATCAAGTTTACATACACAAATACTAGATTGAGGAAACATCTTTAAAGCCATAGAACTTTAATTTCTCAGCACACATAGCGCAGAAGTAACATCAAGAAAAATCTTGAAAAATCTTGAAAATCTAGGAAAATCTACCTATATCCAGGCAGGTAGAATAGCTATCATAACATTAACCATTTGAAATTTAAGGACAATTTTTTCCATGCATTCATTGTGAACATGGTACTGACTAGCATTTGATGTCCAATGGTCTGAAACAAAAGCAATGAAGAGAAATGAGCTAATTATTTGGATAAATTAATTCCCTAGTCTGATGTTCAGTACATCAGTGACTGCAATGTTGCCAGTGAGTCCTGACACATCCTATATAGAAAACATTTTGTCTTTTATGGAATGAGAAAAGACAAGACTTGAGGCACGTTAATAATTGCCAGAGTGCTTATTGTCATCTGTGCAGCAGATATTTTTCAGGTCATTGTCTGAAATAAATTCTTGGCAGTGGAAGCAGCCTGTGCAGCCTCTTCTCCCCCACACACCATCCATACTTCTCAGGTGTGACAAAAAGCCAAGGTTACACAGAGAAGCTTGTTTAGATTAAAAATCACCTTGAGAAATACCCAGAGATATTGTATTGCATAAATTAGCACTGTGTTCAAAAAAGTCAACATTTATTAAAGTCTGTGGGAAAAACTCAGGCTATGCTATTATAAAAGATGTCAAATGTAAACAAAGATCACTAAAAACATTCTGGCACAACCACTTGAACAAAAAAAAAAAACCTTTAAATGTATTTTGTTGTTAAGAAGAGCAAAAAGACAGAAAAGCTGGCAGCTGCAGAGGCAGCAAAGCAGTTTGCCATAGCAGTATGGCTTAATTTTTCACACAGAAAATTGCAAGAGAGTGTTGACAAATTATTTGTCATAAACAGAGCACATCTAGATCATAGTGTGGAAAACTAGGCAAAAAAGGAGAGAAAGAGAAAGGAATTTTACTCTGTGATATGCCTTATCACTCACATAGCAGATTTCAACTTTTTTCTTATTTCATTCAGCTTGGTTTATTTTAAAGTTTACTTCTGCTTCCCAAGAAGAGATAAACCTCACAAAAAGGTGAAATATGTAAATATAGACTTTAATGGAAAATTAATAATTAAATAATAAAAATAATTAATTTAAAATAATATAAAAGAGAGTCAGTAGAAAGAGTACTCTTGTCTTAACTGTCTATATTAGAAAATGTTTTAACTTTTCCTCTTCATAGTTCTATTCACATTGTCATTCTTCATATTGTTGCAATCTAATATATTAATTAATGATTCAAATACATATGAATAGTATTTTTCCTGAATAGATGGATAGTGTTTTTTAAACCTGATAATTATTTTTTATTATTATTTTCTAAGGGAGATGGTATTCTCCATTGGCTGTTGTTAAAAATTACATTTTGACCCCTTTGTATATAAATGCATATATGGGGACTGAGGTTGTCACTGTGTCTTAAAAGATGGAGAGAAAGAGCCAGCACAGAGAGTTAATAAATCCCGTCTGAATCCTACTCCAGGAGAAAAACAGCTAGAATTGTGAATTTATGATCATTCAGCATGAAAAGACTAACTCTTGGAGAGTTTTCATATATAACACTTCAGTTTTTCACAGCTTTAAACATCAACAAAGTAATTGTGACCTCAAATTGAAAGACATGATTTTATATCAAAGAGGAGTTACTGTTTTCCTTGGGGCAATTTGCTTCTCCTCCCCCATGGAGGTGAGGGTAACACTTGATTTTAATATTGGATATTTATTTTTATATTTTTATTTATAGTATCCAATATTTTAATATTGGATATTTATATTTATTTAATATTTAATACTTTAATCTATAACACTTGCTTAATAAATATTCCCTTTTGTTTGTATTTTTCAAAAGATGTTGGCACCATTGCATCAAGATGGAACGCACACTGGTAACCTCCAGTGACTGCACATGGCTGGAAGCAGCCTGCCATATTTTCAAACTTGTGGCTGATGTTGATTTAACATAGGTTCATTTCTCTGAGATTACAGTTTTCTGAAATCTGTATTTATGTATTTGCTGTTATTGCAAATGAATTAATTTTATCTCAAAAAATCAGACTGGTGTCTAAAACCTGCACTTACATCCAAAGAACCAAGATATAACATGATTTCTTCCAGTTTCACAGATCTCATCTGATTTAGTCTTTCTTAAGAACAGTTGGCCAAGAAGCTGTTTTCACATTTTGAAACTTGGAGATTACTATTAAAAGAAAAAAAATCCATTCTATAGTGAGACAATTTTGAAAACAGGGAAAAGAGACAAACCTAGGAAAATTAACCAACCTAAGGATCCTTTTCTCTGATTTTGAACAGTTTCTACTCTAGAGCCAAGAATCCTTTCCTGATGAATATTTAATTACAAGATGGGAAGTTGATTCTAAAGCATTAAGAATAAATTACAGTATGAAAGAGACTCATCAGAGAATTCTCTATCTAGTTCTTCCTAGAGATCTAGGAATATAGAAGTCATTCACTAGCAAATTTCTATTCTCAAATATGCTCACAGATGTCATTGCATCACTGATTTCCTGTCCTGCATTAAAAACCTGTGTTCCTTTGTCCTAGAAGTTAATTATCATCACTGGCTGCAGCAGCTTCAACAGCTGAACACTAATCAGTGAACAATTTAAATCTTGAGCTAATTTTTTTTTGCATTGCTACTATTCTTTTTTCTGCTTATTTTCTTGACTCCATGGAATGTATGTGTCTATTACACTACATTATAAAATTCTAAATTTTTATTTTTTACATTCAGATGATTTTTTTTTTTTTTTTTTTACATCCAGGTGACCTCTCGGGAAGATGAGCACTTATAAATTATCTGACATTTTTGCAACACCAAGTGCAATGGTTGAGAGTATCGTACAAAGTGCCAAAAAAATCCAGGAAGATCATTTAAAATGAGACAGTATGAACATGTTTACTTCTTTTTGTGGGCACAGCAGTGGGAGTTGAGAGTAGTGGCAATGAGACTCTGACAGTTCATGTAAAACTAATGAAGACTTGTAATCTTGATTTTTGGGTGGAAAAAAAAGCAAATAATAGCCAAGTATTTTGACTATTTTTTCCCTGACATTGTACAATGGCTGTTGTTAAACAGAGGAACAGCACTTCAGTAACAGATACAGACTGATTTGCATCTTGAGGATCTGGCTCAAATCACTCTGTGTGTAACACACTGCAATTTTAAGCATTTTGCAGCTGTACTTTTGCTCAGAAAAATCAGACATCAGCTGTTTTCCAGCAGCTTTGGCGTCTGCCCTTTACCATTTCCTCTGCCACTGAGGGCCAACTGCTCATAGTTCAAGGGAAAAACATTCAGGATCTAAAATTAGTGCATTTCTCCAAAGACAGCAGCGGCCTTTGAAATTATTTCCCCATAATAAGATGTGATGAAAAAATTATCCCAATTTAATTTGCTCTTCAACATTCATAATATACCATCTGGTATTTACTGCATGCCTTTGTAGAGTTCTTCACTGACTCCCCTGGTGTCTCAGCTATTTCTATGCCTCCTACCTAGGCTAAGAGATGACCACTGACTGCTGGCTCCAAACCTAACTCCTGATGTAAATTAACAGCAGTTGAGTTACTCTGGGGAACTCTGAGGAACTTCAGCTCTGTTTTTAACCCAAACTGACTATTACTGATGGCTATTTTCTCAAAAAACAGTGGACAGTCTTTACTTCCAACATCTTTTTTTTTCCTTAAGAGGCTACACAGGACTTAAGTATAGAAGCTGGGTTTGTGGGATATTATCCAGATAGACAGGGCACCACAGACACCATGTTTTCCTATCTAAAAGAGATTTTTCCTCCAGAATTTGCAAATCCAGAAACCAGAAAATTATAAACCATAACCTATGAAGACTGCATCAACCAAAAATAAGACTAATAAAAAAATCCTCTGATTTAAAATTGAACAGTATTATTGAAAACAGCAGAACTGCAGATGTTTAAGTGAAAGCAGAACATGAAATTAATTAATTCTTAAAATTAAGAATTTTTGTGTGGAATTTTTTAACTGGGGTTTCCCTACATTGCATTTGATTAACTGGTATCACATTTTTGTGTACAATCCTTGCAGTGCTTCTATAGAGAGTGATAGGGGGTTTTTTAGGCTGCATTTGCTATGTGTTAATTAAGTCTGCAATAGCAATTAAAAGTTGTGATTCTGAACTTCTGTACTTTTGGCATTAACAATTATTTAGTAGTATTAATTTAAGTAGTATACTCCTCACTTCTAAATGCATTTTACCACTTCAAAATATTAATCTATAGAAAAATAAACTCTGCTTCTTAGGAGATAGAAGGTCACAGATAGTGACCTCTATCTGTGTTCTACAGCTCAATACATTGAGGTTCAAAAATGCTAAAGATGTTCAAGGACGAGTCAAATTTTATTACAAGAGTTGACTTCCAAAATGCATAGCATAACAGGCATCATGGGCAATTCTGCAGATTTTCTCATGCTCTGGCATCCCCAGGCTGTAGAGCAGCAGATCACACAATGTTCCTCACTGTCTCACAGAAATGTGGCAGATCAGCACCAGACATGCATGCAGGTATGTCGGTGTGTAGGTATAGCATATGCATAATCCACTGTGTAAATTGGCACCAAGTTTTTGTAACATTATTACACCTGTTTGGCACATAACCATTTGCTTGTCTCAAGGGATATGCAACATTTTAAACCCAAGAGTTCATCTCCAAAACTCCTTTAGTCAGTATAAATCACACCCAATTTTGCCAATGGACTTGGGATTCATGCCCCACACCTCTTTCCAAGAGCCAGCCCTATAGGACCTCCCCCTAATGAAGCCTCAGGTCTCTTCTTCACCCTGATCCCAGTGCTGTCCATGATGGGTCCTAAAGCAGGAGGAAGGCCAGAATATCACACCATGGATGTGAAACAGGAGCCTAACATCAGAGGGCATCAGGTGTTGAAACCATGGGGACTGTGAAGGCAGCTGAGGATCCTTGTTCCTGCAGGCCCCTCCTGCACATTCACAAACCTATTCCCTGCCTGCCAGATCGCTTCTCAGGATATAAGTCAAGCTGCATGAGCAGAAAGAGTAAAAGACCACTTTGTGCTGTGAAGGATCTCTTTACAAAGGAATTGAGATGGTTTAGAGAGGCTCTGTAGGAAAGAAAAAACCTGTTGTTGCCCTAGTGTCCCTATTCTGCAAATATATCTAAGACTTCAAAGCCTACTTCAGTTCCCTGGCACCAATGTAAGGAGATTTTTTTTTTTTTTTTTTTAATGAGCAAAACTCCAACCTTAGCAAGGTTGCACTACAGAAAATATGATGTGAATGTGAGACCCACCTCTGGAAACTTATCAATTAACAGAACATTTAAATCTGTCTTGGTTAAAGCTGTGGCACACATCCAAGGTTCTATTTAATTTTTTTTTTTTTAAAGCAACCAAACCCCTAAAAACTCTGAAAACAAAGCTACCCCACCCAAAGCCCAGATATTTTTCTTAAGCCTGATTCAAGACATTTGTGTTTACAAGTTCTAACAGATGTAAACACACATGCACGGGCAATCTGGATACCACTCCTTTATGTGCAAGGTAAGGACTGGATATGTATATGCTCTTGGTAAGTGAGGGGGGATTATTTCTCTGGCTTTGGCCAGTTTCCCAAACACTTCACGTAGCATAAGCATTGCCAGTGAGTTAAGAGCAAATTGTAGTTGATGAATTCCATACAGTGCAGTAAGTTATACTGATTCATCTCTACTTGCACTCCATGGGCAATTTTTCACAGGAAGGGAAAGTGCCAGACTTTTTCACTCCCTTAAATGAAATATTAAAATTTTCTCAATTAAATCATCAAAGCATTTCACAGCTGCAGATAACATTTTTGTTAGCTTGTTTTGTAAGAGAGCAGAGTGGCTAATCTTGTCTGGTGTTTTTTTATGACAACCTTACCAGGAGCCACAGCATGTCACAATATGACCTGTTTCTTTTTCTTGGTCTTAAAAAGTAATATAAAGAATTCCATTACTTAAAGAATTAAAGATAGGTGTAGGCGTGTGTTAATAAAAATTATTTTACTGCCTGTACATTTTAAATGCAATATGGTTAAGCAGCAAGCTGCTATTAGAAAAGTAAGATTTTCAAATACCATCTATAAAAATATTGATAAAAATCCTAGTCATGTTTATTAAAGAATATAAAGAAAAATCTTACTATGATGGCTTCCAATTTTCCAGGGATAATTAATTATAGAATGGTTATATTAACCTAAACCAATAAACTTTTCTCCATTTGGACATTACACAGCATTTATGTATTGCCCGGAACCAGATTTATAAATAGATTTTTAAAAATCCTCAAAAAACCACCAGTACTTAAACTCCTTAGAGATATATTGAAATCAAAATACTTCTGGGAAAAATATGGAGAAGAGAAATGTTAATTTTTTATTAATAGCAGGAAAAAGGGAAGTAAGAAAATATCCTTTCCACTGTATTATTTAGGTACAAATGCAAAAGTATAAATTGACATGCTTTCTATTACAGGATTATATGTGACTTTGACACATTATTTAACTCCTTACAAAAGTAAAAAGATTTTTCAAAGATTTTTTCCTATCTAGGCCACAAGATAGTAATGTGTACATATATTACTGTTCTGACACACACACAATATTTAGAAAGATAAATATTTGAAATACTGATATTTGATGAGTTGGGAGTACAAAAATGTGTTTATATGTCTGGTTTTGTCTGAAGAATATTCTTCCATGAAAGGGAGAAGTCGAGATCTACCTTTGAAGAGTCATGCTGCAGTCAGGGCAAGTAGCTCTAAGCCCAGAAGAAACAAAGAAAGAGTAGTAAGTACATGAATGACTGATATTATAATGATAGCCAAGAGTAAATCCAAAGCTGCTATACATCAGCATTCTTTGTTCATTACCTTCAAATTTATTGCCTACATTAGGAATGCAAGAAAATTAACCAAGTTGTAGATTATTCTTCAAAACGAGTAAAAAAACTAATTAAACATACAGGGTGGAAGATCAGCATATTATATTCAAAGGAGGCATTTAAATGTCAGGTTTTTTAGTTCTTTTGTTCTCCTAGATCTTCTGATTCTAATAATCAGTTTGAAAAGAAAAAAAAAATCTCTTTTTTCTAGAAGTTTCTATAAAAGTAAGCTATTCAGACTCCACTAAAATTATTTCCCAAGACTGTAGAAAGAGTTGTTGCTGAATTCAGGCCGTACACTCAGGAACATCAGGCTTATTGTGGTGAATCTAATTCAATATGCTCAATTGTAGAAGTTTTTCTTTTTTAGTCTTGTGTTGCAAATCCTATGGACTCACTTAATTGTAGAAATTCACTTTCTAGCTCCCCTTTCAACTATATCAGCATTAATGTGAACATTAATAAATCAACATTTATTGATTCTATCAGATGGAGAAAACAGTGTAATTTCACATTACTTTAAGTTTAAAAAAGTTGAAGTTGATTTACCCATGCTTTTCCAAAATATTTCTCTTTGGGAAAAGACCAGATCACTTTAAAAATGTCTAATGACATAGTAATAGACCCCAACTGCAACATTTTAGCAGTAGGAGTCGTAGCTGAAATTATGAATATTCATTATTAAATGAATGCAAAATTTTATTTTATGAATCCATGTACTCAGAGATCCTTCTGCAAATTATTGAATCTGAAGAAAACAACATTTCAACATCAATAATAAGAAAATTGGACTGAGGAGAAAAATTAATTAAGTTATGGAGTTTGAAATTTAGTTGGGTATATGATCACAGTAAATATTGCATTAATACATGCAAAATATTGCTTAATGCTCAAGAACCCTAAAACATGCAAATAAGATGTACAATCTTGTGCTATAGTTGTGTACTAAATATGAAAGTGAGATGGGAAATGTTGGGTTTTTTTCTTTAAACATCTCTTCAGGAAATCTAGATGAAATGCAGCATTTTGGTCAAACGTCATTTAATATATGAAGAAAAAACCCAACACAACCCTCCAAACTCCCTGCTAGATATTTTTGATTTTGTTCATCCACATACTTGTATTTTAAATGAAGAGCATGTATTAAAAAACATTGAGGTGTGTCTTGATTTCTCACCAGCAAGAACATAAACAGGAAGAATATAAACACCAAGACATTAAATTTATTAATTTCTACTGAAAGATGACAGAGTATAAAAGCTACAAATGCCAACCCATTTCTTTTGAAGTATGGAGAAAAAGTAATAATACATATTAATTGCCTTTAGGTAAAGCTTCAGAAGGCTGAAGTATTCAAGTTCCAAGAATTGCCAAGATTTAAAAAATAATTGGAAACTTGCAACGAGCACATGTCCTGGTGTTTTCCACTTGGAAAATGTAACAGCCTTTTATTTTGCTCTTCCATGCAATGCATGATATGACACGAGATTGCAAATACAACAAGTCAGTGCCCCTCCACACTGGCTTATAACTTGGCTTGTGTTTCTCACAAGTCAGATATTCTTTTACTAGGGATAACAGTAGAATGCATTGCACAGTACACTTATGGACTTATGTGTTTTCTGAATTCCTCTGAGTGATCAAGTGTTTTAAGATATTAACATACTAAAATATTAATTATGACTCAAAATTCACTAAAACACCCAACACATAAGATAATCAAGAATAAAAATTAAGATTCAAATATATTATTACAATTTATTTCACACTGCCAACACTCAAAGACAGCAGCAATAACAAAATCCAGCAATCCAATCTCCCAGCCTAAGTATTAGAACATACACAGTGTTCCAAATAATCAACATACAGTACAAGAGGAGAGATTCTACCAGTGACGGTAGTGTCAATGTGCTTAGTCTGACAGATTAGATAGTGCTATAAATGTCATTTAATGCAAAGCAATGTTATACTGTGAAGATAAAAGGAAAATTTTGTCTCTACACAAAACAGTAAGTATAATCATGCCTATGATGCACATTAATTCTCACAGCAAACAGTCAATAACCTAGTTCTCACTAATGTTTATTAAAATGATTGCTACCTCTCTATGCAGGAGCTATTGTTTACACACAAAAACACACAGCACGTAGGAAAATACTACAAACAAACAAGTCTTTACTTTTCAAGTCAAGTAATGACAAAAAATGTTCCAATTATATTTTCTGAACTATCCAACTACCTGTGCAGAAAGACATTGGTGCTTAGGAAATACATGTCCATGCTGGAAGAATTTAAAATGATGGTTTAGTTACTGTGCAACTAGAGTACTGTAATACCCATTCTATTCAAAAAATACATGAATGGGATGAAAATGTTATCATATCTCTTGAGAAATACCCATGATGTATCTTCCCTGCTATAAGATTATGCAAATTCCTGTTAGAAAACAATGAACAACATTTCAAGAAACATCAAATTTACACATAAATTGACAGATAGGCATTTCTAAGATTCTTCTGCAGGCCAAACATAATGTGTTATTTTTATTATTTTTGTGAAGTTTTGCGGATGCTCTAGAGGAGGATGTCTAATCTTTCATGATTCTAAAAAGACTTGTAGGCACAGTTTGCGGTAATTGGGAGTGGGGGCTGGGGCCGAGCCTCATCCCTAATGGGCTGCAACTGTTCAGGACAGCTGATCAGCATTGAAAGTAATGAGACATGGAGTGCTGAGGTGCACTGGCCAATGACAAAGGGGTACAAAGGGTGCACAGGTGTAAGCCATGTAAGATGAAGGGTATAAAAAGTTGTACTGAAGAACCATAAAGTGCTGATGCTTGAAGTCTTCTGGTGATACAGTGTTGCCTTGTGTGTCTGGCTGGCTCAACTGCAACAGCCACTCACTTTTCTGTGAGCTGCCTCCTGTGCCTCAAGCACAAAACATTTAAGTACCACCTTCCCCTTCTTGTGTGGATGGAAATGAAAGGTCTAGTCTGAGATGGATTATTATGATAAGGGAAATACACCATATGCACATTGCTGTTTGAATATATCCAAACTGCTTTAGGTTATGTGAAAACCTGTCCAATCATACAGTCTTTGTAATCCTATAAACACTGTAACCTAATTTTGGACAACTTTAGTACTAGAAAATATCTTAGGTGTGGCTCTTTGTTCTTTAAAGCTAAAGCACAACATTATAGAAGACAGAGTATAAACAAAACAATTCCTGAGCCTTCCATATGAAGGAACATGTATTTCTTCTCCTGTTCTATCAATAAGATTAACACAGTCCAACTATATTTTCAGGTAAGATTACAGAAAACTATGTTTCAGAAAGGCTAATTCAGCTTTATTATAATTTCTGAACAATGGCCTGAAATGATAAAATTTGACTTTGAATAGTTCTCTCCTGAGGCAGGCAATACAGGCAGCTTGGTATTTAAGGACTAAAGTTCCAGGTCTGGGGAGAAGTCACCAAGAAAGTACCTCCTTTTTGGGGATGACAGTCTTGTTGTTTGAAGGAAATGGTGACTGTTACAAGAAGGTCACAGAGCTAGTTATCAATTTGGAAAAGAACAAAGAGGCAAGTGTTGTGTTGCCATAGCTGTGATTCATATGTACTTTGTAATATTTCATTCTTTTTAATAACATATAATCTTCTGTGGTTCTGCGACAGTGAAAATTGACAGTCTCTTTTCCTTTCCTCTTTTCCTGTCTTTTTTTTTTTTCCTTCCTCTTTTCCTTTTCTTTTTCCCTTCCTCTTTTCTTTTCCTCTTTTCTTGGCTTTGAATAGAACCCATCAAAAAAATCTCCAACGGAAAACTGAGGGACAAGCAAAATCAAAATACTCTTTCTAAGCAATGTAAGAATGTTTTGTCTTTTGTCTTGCTAAAAAAAAGAGCTGATCATTATAGGCAGACATTAAATTCATGTATACAAATCAAATGGGTGGTTAGTGAAAATATTGTTTTCTTTGACATTCTCAAAGAGTGCCTTTTGGCTAGTGGACAATTAACTTTTTCAGTGTTACGGTTTGACCTGGCACACTGCCAGTGCCCCCATGAAAATATATGCTCCCTCCTGTTTGCTGTGAGATGTGACCAGGAATAGAGCAAAGCAGGCTCTAACTTAGGAATAAAGAAGAAAAAAACTTTATTAACCTGCAACTATATATAAAGAGAAACACACACAGAACTCAGAATGAAAACCTTCCAAAAAAATTTCTCCTCCCCCCAACAAATTTCCAATACATCCACCCCTCTAGATCATCAGCTCTCAGTCCATCACCTCCCTTTAGATAATCAATTCTCAGTTCATCAAGGAGTGAGAAGTCCTTCTTCCCCTGGAAAGACAGTTGAGACCTCTTGTGTTTCCATGTCACACGTGGCACTGCCTGGAGATCATTTGCCATCCTGACATTTCCTTCCATGCCCAGTGCTCTCACCACTGCGCATGAACCAGAGCTGCTTCTAGGGTTCCCCTTTTAAGGATGCTTTGCCCAGTTCCAAAAAGCACAGTCTCTCACTTTTGGGACACCAATCCCCCCCAGATTTCACCCCCCTGGGGCCGAGGGGTCTTGAGAACAGAGATCTTCTTCTTCCCTGAAGATGGAGGGCACCACCGCCCTCCTCACCCGTCGTCTCTGTTCACGCACTCCTTCACATAACATCACTGCACTCTCTTGGCTCCAAGCCATTGCCTCCCCAAAATGCAGTCTCTGTGTCACAGGAAAAATGGTTCTGTCCATGGCTATACAAGAAAAGTCCAGCCAAAGGCCACTCCATCATCCCTCCCACCAAGATTCTTCTCCACTTCTCTCGTGGCCCATTTCCTCTTATCTCATCTCTATCTCTCTTCTCATTCAACTCCAAGAGGATCACCATTTGTAAGGTTTCCATCATCCAAGGAAAGGGTTAAAAATCTCAGGCTCTGCCTGTCCAGAACTCCTATGGCTGCCCTGCCGGGCACCTTCTCGCTGCAAACCCCCCTTCTCCTTCTCGGCTGGGACGTGCTATCAAATTTCAAGGTGGCACAAGCACAGACACCAGCGCTCTCTCTCTCTCCGCCCTGGTGGGGGGGGGGGGGGGTGGGGGTGGGGGGGGTTGCTGCCCGATGCCTCTCAGTGCTCCTCCACCCTTCCATCCTGCAGGGGCCTTCACCTCCCTTCTCTGTCCAAGGCCCGGCCTACCCCACCTGGCCGCATGGCTTCCCCTGCCCCGCCCAGCCCGCAGCCGGGCAGGGGAGCTCTGACCTCCTTTATGGACTGGACAGAACCCAAGAGAGCTTCCCTCTGGGAGTTCCCTGCTTTTAACCCCCTGTGTTCTCAGAGGTGTATCCATGTCCTCAGTGGCCACACCAGGTGCCAATATTCAAATCTGAGCAGCTATTGGTTTGACCACAGCATCCCAAAAAACTCACTTCCTTTTCAAACCAGGACAAAAAAAAAAAAACAGTTTGCAAAACCCAAAACAGAAAAAAAATCCACTTTCTCTTGCAAAAGTTAGATAAATTAATTAGCATGTTATACAAATTAAAATAAGACATGGGGACATATTTGTTGAGCAAAATGATCAATCACTCAAACTGCTATCACTAGTAATATGCTGGAACTGAATAATGAGCTGTAGTAGTCCGCTGTATAGTCTTGTATACTCTGCTTTTCTCTCATGCTACGTAACAATAAATAAAGGGTTCAGACTATAACTGTATGATCACATCTATCAAAATCAGAAGAAACCCCATGCTCCCAAACATAATAAAGATAAAATTTAAATCTTCTTCTTATCACAGGTCTTCCCATGGTCCACTGATGTTTGTAACCATCTTGGCCTTTTTCCACCCAGAGGGACGTGGATCAACAGCCTATGAATTTGTACCATCTACTCCAGTGCCTTCTTCTGAGCTCTCAACTCACTGGTGTGATAAACAGTTTTTAGAAGAACCATTTAAAGCAAGTATTGTACACTTTGTTTGTCATGTTGTCAAAAGAGCTGAGAGCTCATTCCAAATACAGGATGAGGGAGAGGAGGTGGAAAAGAAAGATAATTGTTTCAGAGACACTTTAATCTAGTCACAAAAAAAAAAAAAAACACCAACCCCCCCCCCCCCCCCCCCTAAAACCACCAACCAAAAATCAAAGGAAACAAAGGTAGTCACAAGGGATGAGATTAAGCGGACCATGTGAGACCATGTGTTTTGAATGTTGAAGAAAACTTGTCACAATGCCTATGTTCGATTTTAGCTGGGGAGAAATTTGTTCCAGATAGTTTATACCATTGGCAAAACACTCACATGGCCACTGGGAGAGTGATAGTGATTAAATGCAAATAGAAGGTTCACAATAGTTCTACAGTGGCTTCTATTTCTGCGTCTTTGACTTTCCTGGAAAGTTAACAGGAAAAAAAATTAAAACCTTGAAACCTTGAAAGTCTTTAGCATGCCTCTTGCTATTTCCTCCCAGAGGAAGAAATATTTATTTGTTGGTTTAGTACAATATATTCTATACTAATGGGATTTTTCTAGGAATGCTATTGTGGGAAGAAGTGCCCTCCTTAAGATGCCCGCCTTAAGATTTATTTTCTTGCTTTCTTTTCTTGTGCCTACTCAAAAAGACCAGATTTCTTATTATTTCAAATATAACTCGCAATACCAGCACCATCATAGTCTAATTTATTGTTAAGTGTTTCCCCAATAAGCTGGGATATGATTTAAGAGTATATTACATGCTAGTAAACAATCATTGCAAGTCCACTCTTTCAGCTCAGATACTGAATATTTGAATCACTATCACCTAAAAACTGTTGTCCCTGAGTCCATCACCTGTCTTACATTTTCTGTCAGAATTCAGTTTATTAGATTTCCTTAAGGAGAAGCCTCCTCTGCCTGTATTTTCCACAGTCCAGGAACACATCATCAGAAAGAGTTAGGAAGCTAGAGGTTTTTGTATGCATATCCAAGAGTTAAGTCTAAAATACTTTGGCAGTACAATTGTGAGTATTAAAATTAAAGCTAATAATAACAACATTTTGGCTTACAAGTACAAAAATCTCTCAAATTCAGTCTCCTTAGTGGCTTGGTAAATCATCTTTAAAAGAAAATAGATTTTACTTCTTTTTTAAATTCTCTTTAATGTTATATAGCCATATAATCACAAGAACTTCCTGTTAAATCATAAACACTCTAGTTGTCCATGCATTGCATATGAGCAGCAAAACCTTTAGCCCTCTAGAAATCATCAGTTCCAGGATATTACCCTCATTTAAAAAAAAAAATCTTTATCATGTGCCTTTAATTACAAGATAGATAAGCATGAACTTTTTCCTACTTGAATACAACACTGCATGTTTTTTAATGATTCTGAAGCATTATAAATGTACATTCTACAATACAGAAGAACAATTCAAATAATCTTTATACTGATTTGATCCAGGAACTTAAGGTTATTTGATAACCGTCCCAGTGTTTTGATGGTGTGTGGACATTAACATGTATAAATCAGTCCCATTGTACCATAGTCAGATGTAGTGTCTTCTTTTATTTTTGAACAAAAAACATTTTTGTGGTTATAATATTTGTATATATTTGCACAAGTGGATCAGAAATGAGGTTATTCCAATTCTGGCAGTAATTATGTGCATAGCTACAAGGCTTGACATACAGAAATTACAGCTCCTCTAAATTCAACTCTGCAACGCAAAGCCAGAAGAAGTAAATCAGCTTTGCCTTTATTTGTGTGATGCTAAGCCTTTTTTTTTTTTTTTTTGTCTTTGGGTAAAATGTTTTTGTCTTTGGACAAAAAAAGATAGCTGCAGTTTATAACTTGCAAGTTTTAGTGTCTGTTTTAATCAATTGTGTCAGTTGCTTTCTTGAGGTAACATTCATAAGCATCTAAGATTTTGCTCCAAACATTCTGCTGCTGCTAATATTTGTGTTGAATTTTCATCACGTGGCTTAACCAAAGCACCCAGACCCCATTCTCAATCACTATGAGGGATAGTACAAAAGCAGCATAGCACAACAGAAAATCTCCTCAAAACATCACACTCTGCTCTTTCTCCTACACCCCCAAAGTCATACTCTGGTGGGTATCATTATTTTCTGTCTGAAGGAAAAGCAAGACAATTCAAGGATTGCAAGTGATATCTTGGGCCACTTAAGGGTAACCATAACCAGCACCTACATGAGGGATCTGGGCAGATGAATGATCAGAGGTAACTTGGTAAATGTCAGGATGTTGTTGCTGTTCACAAGACACTGCTGCATGAAGTTATCAATGCAAGGGGAAAGGAAAAAGACCATCACCAAGGCTCTCCTGCACAACACCAGACAGCTCTTTTAATTCATTCTTGGTTGTCTGGGTTTTTCTTCCAGCTGTCTAAAACTGGGGTACCCAGATGGAATGACATACTGTCTCTCTGCTCTTTGTATCAACCTCTGGCAGAAAAGTGAGGTCCAAAACCAAAGATCATAACACCTGAATTCAAAAAACCTGGAATTTCTCTTTCCAAGCCACTTGCCCATGTCTAAGGTCTGCCATTTTATCCTATATGATTAATATTAATGATAATAAGAAGGAAGACTAAACCTCCCAAATGAGAGCACAGCAAATCAGAAACTCAGTGCAAACCCTGCAGTTCACAATGGGGCTTGATTGTAATGAACTAATGAACTCCACTCGAGGAGTGAAGAAGAAAACAGGAATACAGTTATTTCATTTAAATTTCTTCATTTTTCACGCTATGAGGAAGCTCAGTTCTTTGTTCTCCATGACAATTTAATCCCTCCACTAAACACTCCATTTTACCAAGAGCTCAAGGGCCCTCCAGCCATGTCAACTGAGCTGTATTCTGGACACCATATTGTTACAAAGCTGAATACTACTGCCTTACAAGCAAGAAACCTTGAATTTCATTTCTTCTCACGGTGTGCTGACTTTGGCTAAATGCATTGGCAGTGCTATTTTCTTCCACTTGTAAAAACATAGAAGTTCTAGATGTTCAGATGCAATAACACTTTGATAGAATTTAGCAGCTGCCATCAGTTCTTTACATTCATTTATTTGCATTATTATTTACATTTCATTTATTAACGTGTATTGGGTTTGTGTGGCCAGGTTTTGGTAGCGGGGAGGTTACAGTAGTGGCTTCTGTGAGAAACTGCTAAAAGTTTCCCCCATGTCTGAAAGCCAACATCAGCCAGCTCCAAGAGAAACCCGCTGTTCGCGAAGGCTGGGCTAACCAGGAATGGCAGTAACACCTCTGTGATAACGTACTTAAGAAGGAAAAAATTTTTTTGCACAGATAAAATTGTGGCCAAAGAAGAGCTGGGTGAGAACACATGAGAGGAACAATTCTGCAGACAACAAGGTCAGTAGAGAAGGAGGGAGCGGAGTTGCTTTGGTGCAAGGGAGCTGAGATTCCTGTGCAGTCCATGGCAAGGACCGTGGTGAAGCAGCTGTCCCTTTGCAGCCCATGGAGGATCACAGGGATGCAGAGGTCAACCTGAGCCCATGGAGGAGACCCACGCTGGAGCAGATGGATGCCTGAGAGGAGGCTGTGAACCTGTGACAGGCCCGTGCTGGAACAGGCTCCTGGCAGGGACCTGCATATCTTTGAAGAGAGGAGCTCATACTAGAGCAGGTTTCCTGGTAGGACCTGTAACCTTGTGGAGGCCTCATGCTGGAGCAAGTTGTGCCTGACAGACTGCACCCCATGGAGAAGGATGCACACTGGAGCAGTTAAAGAAGTTCACATCTGGTGGGAAGGACTCATGGTAGAGAAGTTCACGGAGGCTGTCTTCATGAATCCCACACTGGAGCAGGGGAAGGACTCCTATCCCCGAGCAGCAGCAGGAACTGTGATGAACTGGCAATAATCCCTGTTCCATGTCTCCCTATGCCACTGTGGTGAGGAGACAGAGCCTGGGAAGGAGGGAGAGGTGCCAGGCAGGTGTTTTTTAAGATTTGTTTTATTTCTCATTATCTGCTTACTATTTATAAAATAAATTCAATTAGTTTCCCCAAGTCAGCTTTGTTTTTCCCATGGCAATAATCAGTGAATTACCTCTCCCTGTCCTCATCTCAACACATGAACACATGAACCTTTAATTATATTTTCTCTCTTCTGTCCACCTGTGGAGGGGAGTAATTAAGTGGCTTTGGTGGGTGCCTGACATCCAGCCAGGGTCAACCCACCTCAACATGGCCTTAAGTTTCAAATATATTTTGCTTGTCCCTTCACACACTGCCCCAAAGGAGGCATTACTTTTAAAATTCTGTTTCTCATTCCATCCAGTTCATGATGCAGATATCATATGTGTGGGCAACATTCTACTCCTCCTGACTTTTCTAGTATATTTACACCACAGAAAATCTTTGACCCATAGAGCTCATTTACAAGGAGATCCTCGAGGGAACATCTTGCAAAAAACCAACCATAAACCTGTATTGTTGTGCTAATTACTGAGTTTAACATGAGAACTGCAGTGAGTGGAAAGCCACAGTGTGGGTGAGCTTCATTAAGATACAGCATTCCTGATTAATTGCTGAATTAATTGAATTCAGATGGAAGTATAGATCACTTTCTTTGGCATAATTAAGAACTCCTAGGAATAAGTAGATTAAGTGGAAGAAAAATAACATTAGTAGGTTTTTTTATGTTCTGTCCTTATGCCTTTTATTTGTGTGTGCTCTTGGAAGGGCATTCAAGTGAACACTGTGATTAAGAAATTTTTACAGCTCACCAATAATCAGTTCTGCACCTCTCTCATATTAATACTATTATGCAAATCCAGCCAAATAAGAACAAGATTAAGTATAAATGAACACCAATTTTGGAAGTAGCACTTACCATGGACTACACATGAAAACTCAATTGTAAAAGTTTTTTCCTCAACTAACTTGTAGTTATGAACAAGCACAAAGAGTGAGTTGATCATAGACTGTACAAAACAACACAATAAAGATTTTCAATTTTATAAATTTTTGGATAACAGTTCAGTGCCTCACAGTCAAGTAGGATGCCTATGCCCTATAACTGAGAAAGGAACCAACATAATTCCAGTTGGGAGAGCTCTGGAGTAAATGCAATAATGAATAAGCAACATGGTGCCCTGATGGTATGTATTGCTAGAGTCCCACTGGTTTTTGCTTTTATATCAACTTGATATAATTACTTCAGATATAAAGTATTAGTCATCTTTTCAACTAAAATTTATATTCAGACTTAGAGCTGAGTTTTGACACTATGGTAATTGAGAGATTTGGCACTAATGCCCATTTTATCCTACTGTAAAATTCAAAGTGCTTCTTCCACTTCAATTTTGATCAGTTATAAGAAAATCAAGGACTTGCATTAAACAAAATTTAGAAAGAACATAAATGAGACAGCCAACCTTTCACCAGAATAGACCTGATTTACTAGGTCAGCTTCTTCCATGAAACATAAAAAGATGTATTTTACCAGCCAACTTCCAATATGGCTTTTGGAATCCAAGGACTAAAAGTTGGAAGAAGGAATAAATACTTAGTGGAAAACAATTTAAATCTTAATGTAGTAGCGGTCTCAAACAAAAGTTATCCAAACCAACAATTCCAAAAGGAACCTTTAATTAAAGGATAACCTCAAGTTTCACGGAAGCATCAGAAAGCCACACCACTACACAGTTTCCTCTCCCTCTTTAGAACCAGGCTGTATTAAGGAGGATGCAGGTTCTAATCCAATTTCCTCATTTCTGCATTATAACCATGTAATACTATCATTTGGAAACAAATTTTGTCTCTCATCTTGCCAGCTATTAAATAGCAAAGTAAGTTCTTTCTCTCAAAGTTTTTAACTCCTTCATAAATAACCAATATAGACCACATCTAATTGTGTTTTCCTTTGGTCTTAAAATATGGATAGTTATACAAGTAAGAAAAATAAGCAAAAACATTTCTGCTCTGTCCAATTCATAGTCTGGGTCTCTAAACATTACTTGGATGGAGTAAATGCTACACTACTTTTCTGGTCTCATACAGAGTCCAGGAACCTCTTCAACCTCAAAATATAATTTGTATTACAGTCCCAAGAGTTGGGACTGTAATACAAAAACATAACTTTTGTGTTAGAACCTCTACAGTAATGTGAAGTTTTACACTAAAACAAATGAAAAACCATGTCAATATTCTGACAAGTGAAATTTCCATTTTTGTCACAGGGAGTATCCAAAAATGCTACATGATCTGTCCACCCTGGAAAGAACAAAATCCCTCACTAATTCATTTCACTGATACCACTGTCAGCTGCTTAGATCATGTTCTCAGCACCTCTGTGTTGAAATTCAGAAGATAGCACTGGCTATAGCTATTTGATCACCAGGAGAATCAAGTAGTTACACAATCATCACAAAAAAACCAGTCTGTTTTGCAACTCTAACACTATAAATTCCTGACAAAGCTAAATACACTTTACAAATCGTTGGCAGAAAGGCCAAACTCCTCAAACTGGTTCTCAAATTGATCACCAGGCCTTAGAAATAGGTGAGCCTCTATGGTGCCATAAACCAGTTCTTTAGAGATGCTGTGCTGTATAGAGACAACAGAAGTAGTCATATTCAAAGATGTTTTGGAATTACTATTATGGGCAAGTCACAACAGTACTGCTAAGAGTGTATGTGATATGTTAAGACACATTTCAGTGACTCCAAATACAGTTGAAAAACCATGATTGCAACAGCTAATTGCTGGTCTGAACCTACAGAAACAACCACAAAGGGAGAATATAGATCCAAACCATGTCTCTCCTACTCTCAATTCTACTCAGATTCAGTTTCATGTGTCACCATACAAGACAAAGTAGCACATAGCAATTTTTCTCAGATCCACTTACCAAATTCAGTCAAGTGAGAAATGCAATAGTTAACTTCAAATTAATTTTTTGGGGGGCTGGGGGATAAAGATTTTTTTGCATTTAATGCTACTAGTTTTAATACACAAGTAAAAACTTAATAGTTCTGAGTGACTGTAAATTTCAGATAGAAAAACATGACAGAATTAAGCCCCTCTAGCTGAAGTCTGAGTAATTTCACATGTGCATTTAACAATGCAGGAAAACTGATCTTTTAATCTGATTGTTAGGACAGTCATACAGAAGAGAAGAAACAAGTTAAAAATAATTTTTCTTTCTGACCTGACCTGTAAATGTAATTCTATACTTTCAACATCCAAAGTGTAATAATTCATTTCTCAATTGTGCCAAAACTTTTGGAGGGTCTTGATTTCATTCTAAATTCCTGTTCAGTACCAGAACACATGCAGCCATTCTGTACTGTTCTTTATCTTTTCTTACCACTTTTTTAGGTGCCAGCATGTAGGAAAATTGGAATATAGGCAAGACAGCGAATTTAATTCCTTCTGTATGATTTTTTACCAAAGTTCTGCACAAATAGCAAATTGTACTGCTTAAATGAATTCCACAGAATATTTTTCACTTATAAACAATGGTTTCTCCTGATGGATAAAATTTTCCCATCATCTTTAATGTCTGATTAGATAACAGTATTCTCTACATGACAGTATATTAAAAAGATTAGGCTTTTGCACTTGGCTCAGATATATTACACAAAACTATGCAATGCCTACAAATTGTAAAAGTAACTGCAGAAAATGGGCCACAAGTAAAGAGGAAGGAAAGTTAAGCTTCTCACTTACATTTTAAATGTAAAGTTCACTTCATAGGACAATATTCTAAACCACAAACCACTGCTAAAAACTCACAAGATATTGCACCAATTTAGCAACAAGTGAATGACCAAGAAAAAACAATAACCATAAAAAGAGCCTAAGAATTATATTTAGCTGCTCATTTTTTACAGTGAGATTAATTTCTGGGATTTGTGGCCCTGCAACCACAACATATAAGGCAAAACCAAATAAACTACATGTAGTTTCTAATTAGGAAGAAGGGCTTTCACTTTTACTACCTCCAAGAAAGTTCAGTTTTATTGTACATGGGAATCTTTAGTTTAAAAAATAACCATGAAGTACTTCACAAATGTTCCATGCTTAAGACCCTACATTAAATTTCTCCATGTTCTTGCTGGTTGTGATAAATTGTTTGTGCTGGTACTGCTTACAGTAGGCCACCTATTTGTTTCTCTTGGCACTTGAACAATGCAGCACGTATGCCATTTTATTCATCACTGTTTATTATTAATTAGGAAAATATACTTATTTATGTACATTTTTTCATATCTAAGATGGAGAAATCTTAGAACAGAAGAATTGAATTGAAAGGGACCTACAATGACCTTTGACCCCAACTGCAGAACCACTTCCAGGCTGATCAAAACTTAAAGCACAGCTTAAGGTTGTTGCTCAAATACCTCTTTAACCCTGACAGGCTTGGGGCATTGACCACTTCTCCAGGAAGGTTGTTCCTGGGTTTGATGACCATTGGTAAATAACAGTTTCCTCATGTTAAGCCCAAACTTCCCCTAACAGATACATCTTTGAGCCATTCCCACACGTCCTGGCACTGTGACCAGGGAGAAGAAATCATCACTGGCTTCTCCACCTCCTCTCTTCAGGAAGATGCAGGGAGCAGCGAGGTTGTCTCTCAGCCTCCTTTTCTTACACACTAAACAAGCCCAGTGTCCTCAACCACTCCTCACAGGATATGCCTTCCACTCACTTCACCAGCTTTGTCGCCTTTCTTTGGATGCATTTAAGTATCTTCACGTCCCTTTTAAATGGTAGTGCCCAGAACCACACAAAGTGATGCCACAACAATTGTTAATAAAGCAGAATAATCACACCTTTTTCCCAGCTGGTGAAGCTGTGTTTGATGCACTCCAGGATGCAGTTTGCCCTCTGGGTTGCCCAGGCACACTGTCTTGTTTTGAGCCTCCTGTCAGCCAGAACCCCCAGACCACTTCTGCAGGGCTGCTGTCCAGATACTGCTCTTACAGTTTAGATTTGTTCCCACTATTAATCTGACCCAGATGATAAAATCAGCAGCTGGTCATTTTCAGTTTTGTGCTGTTGATGATTGCCAAGTGCTTCAAGATACAAATATCCCTCTATAAGCCTCTTGTCCCTCAAGAGTCAACAGCAACTTGCAGTTTGGTATCATTAGCAAACTTGGCAATGGTGCATTCAACTCCTGCACCCAGATCACTGATAAATATTTTAAATAGAACTGGCCCTAGAATTCATCCTTGATGAATGCCACTGGTGACTGGCCACCAGCCAGAGGTTGCCCCATTCACTATAACCCTGGAGCTCTGTCCTCTAGCCAGCTCTTCACAGAATCACAAAATTATTTATCTTGAAAAAGACCTCTGAGATCACTGAGTCTAATCTTTGATTTATCACCACCTGGTCAACTATATCATGGTACTAAGTTCCACATCCAGTAATTTCTTGAACACCTACAGTGATAGGGACTCTACCACCTCCCTGGGAAATCTACTTCAATGTTTAACAACCTTTGCCTGAAGAAATTCCTTCTGACGTCCTAACACCATCAAGTTGCTCATGTCACAGCTGGACAACTTGTCCCAAAGGATGCTGTGAAGAAGGACAGTTCCAAAAGCCTTATTAAAACCCAGAAAAACTACATTCAGCAACCATCAGAAACATGACTTTACTGAAGGATCAAATTAGTTAAATAGGAATTTCCCTTTGTGAACTCACATTGTCTGTCTGATGACTTCACTGTTCTTTAAAAGTCTTTCAGTAGTTCTCAGCATGATCTTCCCCATTATTCTCCCAGGTACTTCCAGGTAATTTGCAGAGAGTTGCACACCAGTTTTACACCTCCACAGTAAAGGAACTGTTACAATAAATTAGGTGAGGTCTAATGATTCTGACAGATGTCATGGATCACTGCACTGGGTTTTGTGTTCAGTGGATTGGTTGCCATCATTCAAAATTATTGACCTGAAATCAAAAAACTGTGCTGATAAACAGCAAGCTTTAGTATCCCAGAAAAGCATATATTGGTGAAAACTTTGTTATATAAAGACTCTTTGCATAACAGTGAAATAGTACTTTTATTAAGAAATTGATTTTAGATTATATGAGCAGAGTTACAATCTGTGCTTTCAGTTAGTCTCCATTTATTTGACTAATTGAAATAAACAACATATATCTGTAAATCTAGAATGGAAATTTTTCCCCCAGAGCAGGCAAAGAAATTGCCTAATATATCAAGCCTTTATACCCTCTGCTTCAATTGTTGTATTGAGTCATAAATCCTGTTAAGGCAGTAAAATCAGACATTCAGAGGACAAACAGCATCACATCTTATTCTTACAGATATTCTCCATTTTTTTAGATTATTCTGTGTGATTCCATATGAGAGTGAAATGTGTTGTGTCAGATTAAACTGAAGTTTTGGATGCTAATATTGAATAAATTTTGATTTTTGTAAGTCACAGCTTGTTAGATTTGTAGAGACGCATGTCTCTGAAATCAAAAATTTTAATTTTGCAACCACCCCATTCCATAACTGCAATATATAATCCAACAAAGAAATAGATGAGTTCAATTCTACAGATGAGGAATTGTAAGGAAAAAAATGCTACACACATTTGTACCAAGACAAATGTAAAGATGAATAAAGAGGGTTTTCTTGCTTGAGTACTTAAGGATTACAGATTTTGATTTTCAATAAATTGACATTGATGTCTGTCGTAATAGAATAATTTTCAAATTTCCAAATATATTGTAACTGATGCTAGAAAGTTGATGGTTTTCTCTTCCCTTAAGGGCATACAAAATATAGTTTAAACTAGATAAACACAGTTAAAACTAAACAAAACAGATGGAAACAGCTGAGAAATAGATAAACACAGTTCTCTACTACAGACAACACTGACAGTCACTACTGCAATATTGATTTGCATTCATTGTCTTTTGCAGTCCCATATGCAATAAGAATTTGTCCTTAGTGTCCACACCCTATACTGTCAGCAACCTGAAAATATGTCTCATTTTTTTATGGACAATATATTTAAAGAAAATCCAAGAGACGTACAATTTTTAAGACCAATACAGTTAAGCAATCTACTATAATGGAACCAATATGCATTATCATACAGGACCACAGCAACCTGTCTAGTAATTAGTAATTAACTAATTATCTGATAATGAAGGTATTCTTTCATATATTCTTGCTTTATGTTTTCAATGGAAATGCTGTTCAGTTCTCAGCTCCAGCTAGACTGCAGAGGAAAGGCAAGATCTCTGGATATTTCAAGATAAAGCTCTCAGCTTTGGTTTGTGCAGTGTAATAGTGCAGTGTAATCAACAGTGTCAAAGGAGAGGTTTTCTTTTTCAGAATTGCCGATCTGGTGCCAGGAAAACTTCCGCATCTTGTTTAAGTGTAAATAATTAGTAACTCCAAAGTCTCTCTCAACAAGCATTCAGTGTAAAACCTGAGAAACTGAAAGTTAAAAATTGATATCTCATAATTTTCAGAACTTCTTGCAAGAAAACACCTGATCAAAGATGTGATCTTCTGTTCCCTGCAACTTAAAGAACAGAAAATAAGGACAGGCTGGCTTATGTCAATAGAAAGTGAGGGTAGTTTAATATTTGTCTCTGGGTGTGCCGTGAAGTAGTAGCTATGAGAAACAATGCAAGAGCTAAGCAGATTCAGATTTTTTCTTTTCCAGTACAGTTGTCTACCAAATGGCAGCTCAAATGGGTACCAAGAATTAATTTCAGGCACATACATAGGTTTACTTTCTAGTCAGTGGAGTGAAATAAATCACCAAAGCCATACAGTTCACTCATTCCCGAAGTCTATCTTTGATTTTTAAAAAAATCATACTTAAATGAATTGAATAATTTTTCAAAATAATTGAATTTTCAAATGCCATCTTGCCCATCTGCTGTGGGAAAGGTCACTGTACCTTTTCTAAGTTCAGTATCTGAATAATTCATTTGATACCCCTAGATTTTGTGCTGTCAAATGGCACCATTCCATGATCTTATACATATTATTATTATTTATTTTACAGAGTTCAATTTCTACTCCATTTTTACATTTCTTGTAAAATAGTCCTAAGGCATACAATGTCCTTTACAAAATGGAGTATAAACATCAGATCTATAGTACTAAAAATATAGGTGAATTATCAAATTTTTGGAGTGACATAATAACTTTTGCTTTTGTGTACTATTAAATATTAAGAACTCTCAAGAAAGCACATTTTGACTTCCACTGATTTTTAAGCTCATATATCTTCAATACCACAGAAAAAATTTATTATATGAAATGTAAGTTTTTCATATTGCTATTCAAAATAAAAAGCTCTCAAACTGTGGGTCTACTACTGGTGAACATCAGACACTTTTATTTATATATCTCATTATATAATCTCATTACTTACCAACTAGAATTTTTAATTCTCTCTCAGTCCACCTTCCCAACAAACTATTCAAACAAGACAGCATAATCTTCAGATTTGATGTTGATTTTGCACTGTGCTTTTAAACTGTTAGTGTTTGAGTAGTTTGATAGCATGCAAAACGATTATCATATCATTATACTCTTGTATACTCATTTGGGCTCTCCTGTAGATTAGAGAGAAATTGTTTGATGATTCCTGGTTGCCTATATTTTCATAGTGTGTGAAAAATAATGGCTCCATTTTTCATGTTTCTTTCTGTCATTAATACGATTTTAAAGTGAGTAATGAAAGAACAAACAGCAGTGATGGAAAGTTTCTAAGCTAACTGAAATTGTTGCTTCAAGTGCTCCTTATTAGTTCTCTGAAAGGCTACTGTCAAACAAAAGAAGTAGAAACCAACTCTGAAGGCTGCTCAGAGATGTTTTGCTGTTTAGATCTTTATAAAGTATCCAAGGAGGTCCTGGTGCAACAAGCGAGCCTTGCTCATCCAGAGTGACCTACCAGGTGTTGCAAGGACAATTTTCATTTCCAGCAATGAGAAATGTCCTGAGCCTACCATTTCCAAATGACACTTCTGTAAATCTGAAGCCAGATACAAGAAAACATTGGATAACAGAACTTTCAGGGTGTCCAAATATGGTCACTCCAAGGCCTACTGAAATAGTTTCTGATTGGAAAACCACAACTACAGCTGGTCCAAAACTCAAAGACTAGAAACTCTTAAATTGAAGTCTTCCTGAATGATCATAAAAGTATTATTTCAAGATGGAAAATATAAGGTTGTTTCTTGCAGAGACAAATTCATTGATACATAAACCAGGAAAATAGTTGACCACTGGAGTGCATTAGAGAAGAAATTCTACCGCCTTTAATGTTACACGAGTGCATTGTTATGGCTTTTAGTCTGGTTTAGAACCCTGCAGGGGAAGAGTCAAATTTTTGTTTAAAGCAGTAATGTTTAATACAGATTTCCACAGAATAAATTTTTAAATAAAGTGTTCCAAAAAGATTTTAAATTTCCACCTCTTATAAATAGAAGGCATCTACATAATTTTGTTTTATATTCTTGTGAATGATCACAGGTCACACAATTTCATAATATAATTTCATCATATTATATTTATATTTAGCCCAATCAATTCATGAACTTACTTACCTAAAACTTGGCCCCAGAAAGCATCCAGTGTTGATTTGAAGATGTCAACAAAACCATCAAAAAACTTGCAAGAAAAATTCATATCAATTTAAAATTATAAGATAGATATAAATGCTATTTATCTTCTGAGTCACTTATGTGTAATAGGGAATATATTTCATTATGTTTTCTATTTCAAAAACTATTGAAAAAAATCACATAAACTTGTTCACTCATCAAATTTGAGTTACTACTTGTGGCAAATGCTCAGACTACAGGTATGTTAATCCAGAGAAGGCTTTGAATTGCATATGTAAAACACACAGAAGGACTGTCAGCATCATAAAGTTGCATGCTTGTGCTGATTTTTATGGTGAACAGTTTGAATAAAACATTCAACTTGCCTAGTGGAATTCTTTTACATATTGAGTCAGTTTCATTTTGCCTGACTTTTGCTAGTGAATTAGTAGCTTAGAAGTGAGGTAATAAATTAGTTAAGCAATATTTATTCCCATCTTGCCTTCTTACTCTTACCTAAGTTGTGCTTCTTTCTTTTTGATATCTATCTTGTAACTTATTTATTCTGTAACTATGTTTCATTTTTTTTTACATAAAATTTATCCTGATAAGCACAAAAGTTACTGGCACATTTTTCCTGACTATGTTGTCCACCAAAATCAGTCATTCTCATACATAAGGCCTTTTGAAGTTCCTTTTTTTTTTCCTGCTTTGTGACTTAAGACTCTTGTGCTTCAAACTTCTTGTGCTTCATACTGCTCGTCGCAGAGAAGCATATGCCCTCAGTATGGCTGTCATTTTTATTAAAATGCATGGACAACATCTTTGCAGTCACCTTTTTTAACTATTCCCCTACTCAATCATTTTGACATTCTCTTTGTTGTTCCATTCTAGGTCTATGCATCTATAGATGCAGAATAACTTTTAAACAATTACAGCAGTGATTCAGTACCTGCAGAGGTCTCATTACAATGATAAAGATTTCCTAGATGCTCTCAGAGAAAGATAAAAAACACTTTAAGCCACAGAAACTAATTAGGATTGGAAAAAAAAATGTTGAAAAGTTTGAGCTGAGGCATTTAAGACCAGCTTTAGAGTTTCCATAATTTAAAATTATCTCAGAACAAGATTACTGCCTTTTACTGTGGAACCTGTATGTGAATTTAGGTCTTCTAACTAAGCCAAAAAATCCAATGTCTTATGTCTGCAGTCAAGCCCATTCATAAACAAGGTCTAGATTTAAAATGAGTTCAAGATGGCTCCTAAATTTTATACATGTCTGAGTCTACAGTTAATCTATCAAAGTTACATCCATTATCTATTAAAAATTTACTTTATACAAAATAACAAAAACATAGGTTGTTCAATAAAGAACACCTTGGCATCAGTTTAAAGGAAGTTTTCTTACAGAGATTAAAGTTTACAAGTCCAGCTTTAGGTAAAGCTTCAGCACCTTAAGTCTAGACAAAAAATTACCATTTTTATTGTATTCAAAATACCCTCATGAATGATTGTTCATGTTTAAGTTGGCTGCAGCTACCCATCTGAGAGCAGGGAGGTGTGTGGACAATTTCACAACTTGGTATTCACTGAGTTGGTGTGCTAGTTGTTTAATCCCTAAATCAAGCAGAAATGGAAAAAGCTAAAATTCTCCTTATGTACATTGCCCCTTCATATGCAACATTTCCCCTACCTATTCAGTATATCTCCCTATCTTTACATCCTTCAGAAGTATTTGATTTCTTGCCTCTAGTGCCCTCTTAGGAAATTCAGAATCTCATTATTCTGTTCCCAAACTATAATTATCAATGTTTCCTTTATACCCACTTTTCCTCTCCCATTATCAATGTTTAGTTTGTAACCATTTTTCCTCATGATCACTCTCTTGCTTGAATTTTCCTCCTCCTGTTGGTTGGTTCCCAGATATATTAACACCCAGCTGTCACATCCTTTCTTCATAGACTTGCCAGACTAAATAACACACGTTCCTTTAGTTTGTTATCTCTTCCTTCATCTGATATTGGAACAGGCCATCTCTGTAAGTCCCCATTTTGCTTCTTTCTTGTTTGGGTCCCACTACAGCCACATGACTATAACCACTGAAAAGCCCCATGAATACACAACCAGAATACATTGCACTAGTATGCTCATGTGAAGCTGTATCAGGTAGAGGAAAATAATTGATCGTCTCATTTCAAAATAAATGCATCTTCTCCACAGATGTTGAAGAGAGAGAAAGGAAAACAGAATCTGATTTCTCTTCCTATTCCCAGAGTTGAAGCTAAAGTCAAAATTCGAAATAACTTCATGTATCTAAGATACTGCTGAGGTGAGAACTCATTTCAGTGTGGAACTACACAGAGCTGGGGGATGTCAAGGGTATTCATATCCTAGTTTTGTTGTCTCTGAAGGAGTCCTACAAATATCTATCAGTTTGCACCCAGGACTTCTTTTTTTTTTGTTGCAATTCAAATAGTAGGATTTTTATTCTAACAATTCACTGAAATTAAACTGTCTTCTCAGTGCTCCATCCTAAGTCATACATCAGACTGATGCAAGTGAGTATGAAAGCTGTGTTTTCCTACCTACTTACATTCAAAAAAATAAACTTTGAGTGTCTTCAATAAAATCAAATTAATTCCTATGCAGAAACATTTTTAATGTCATATTTCCTGGCTGGAATGATTACTCCAGTGACACCAAACATTCTGTTTTCTGTCATAGGTTTTACATAGGTTAGGTTTAGTTCCTTAAATTTGTCCCAGCACTAATTTGCCATACCACTGTGGCACCTCATAAGGCCAGGGCACCTTGCTATAAATTTAAGCTGATTCAGCAGCATCCCTTCCTCCCCGCAGCTCTTGAAATGCTTAAAGGTTTTCAAGAGGGACAATGCCACAGGTGGCAGCAATCCTCCTTTGATACGGAAGCTGGACTAGGTGACCTCCAGAGCTCCCTTTCAACAAGAATTTCTAACTTTAAATGAACCATTTGCCTCCCTGCACAATATAGCCCACTGTAAGGCCACTCTAAGACGAGTACGTGTTCAAGTAAAGAGGAAAATAACCAAGATACATCTCTTATTAGTGTGTATTTTTCCATCATGGCCAACAGCATGTCCAGTGTGGGTATAAGGCGGAATGGACAACTGATAGAATTACATCAGACAAGGTGCAACAAATACTCCCAATCTGGCCTGGATTTTGCCTTGCAGCTTTCAAGAACCATACCGATGATTTGATGCAAGCTAAAGACATACCAGGGCCCTTCTCATAATTTAATAGTAGGCAGTGGGCCTGCAATAGGTTCTTCTTAGTATAAATGCACCGAGTCCAGATCCTTAAATAAATCTGAATAAATTTGTGCTGAGCTTCAAATATACCTTCTTTTGTACCTTGGGGCCAGAATTTACAATGAGCATAAACAAGTGTTTAATTTGTATTGGGAGTTTTCCTCTGAGCTTCACTGGCCAAATTTGTTTTCCAACCAAGCTGGAGCTATTTCTGTACAGTCTCCAGCACAATTACTCACAGTATTTTTGTATTCTTTCCCTGTCTCAGTGTGTTTCTTCCTTTGACATTTTCCATCTTCAGCTTGTCCTTAGTCTTCTGGGAAACAGAAGCAAATCATCTCTCTGAACTCAGACCACACAAACAGAAGGCTGAAAGCATTGCAGTGAAACATATCTCTGAGCAAAGGCTATTCAACATAAACATACTGCCATTTGGTTCCAGGCACAAAAACCCATAAATTCTCTTCCTCTTGCTCTTTTTCCTCTGACCTTTCATTCTCTTGGGAAAAAAAAAAAAGAAACAAACAAAGCAAAAAGAAACCCCAAGTAACACTGTTACTTCTGGGAAAAAACTAAAGAATATGTTTGAGTCCAAGACATAAGAACATGATTTCATCCAAAAGTCCGCACATTTGGGAAATACAAATTACAAATCAGATTAGTGAACATAATGGAAATGCACATTCTATCAACATGACTAGTTAGGGACATGCAAACTGTAACACTTGAGTCCTTGTAGCTGAGCATCAACTGGTGTTAATTATCAAAGCTCCACCAGTCCAGTGGAGATCTGCCCACTCACAGCAGTTGAAACACCAGTCCTCAGCCACCGAACTCCTACGCTGCGCATCCGCAACCTGGGATATGGCACTATAGAACCTGGCGTGTGCTACTGACCCTGACTTTGAAGTTACACACTCTTGGCTGGTCTATACAGTCATGTGTTCTGGGGAAAGCAGCAAGCAAGGTAGAAGGGATATTGGCACCCAGTGACCTACATACAAATACTAAATTGGTCATAATTATAAGATGTAATTTCCCATAGCAAGATGCTGGCCTTTGGAGATCAACTCACCATACTACTTACTCACACAGTATTTATGAGAAACACAGCACTACCACCAATGTGCTTAAACTCATGCAATTATCCTCTTTTCCCAAAGTCAGGAAAGACTTTCAACCAGGAGTTTTCAGAATGGGTCACAAATTTTGCTGCCATCAATCTTGGCTCAAAAATATGGTCCCAGTGCTTGAAGTGCAAAGCAAAAATCCATGCTGCTTTGGTGAGCTGGTGGTGGTCAGCTGTTTTCATGCACCACACAATCTTTGTGGGTTATGTAAGTAATAATTACCGAGTAATACTAAGCAGAAAGATGAACTGCAGAAGAATAAACTTAGAGAAGACAAGAGTCTGGGCCATTGCCTCTGAGGGTAATCACCATAGGTGCTGTGCAATGAACCAGCCTTTCTGCAGGCTGAACAGAACAAGCCCAAATGTTCAGCACTTACAAGGGCAGGTTTGCAGTTGTTCTGTACTATCATGCCAGCTTCATCTAAGTGATGAGAACTACCTAGCATAATCTCAAGGATTACTAAAAGAACCCAACAGTCCCCCATTCACCAATCAGAGAGAAGAGAATTAATTTCACATATATCCTCATCATAAAAATTCTCAAATTGAAGGCAAATACATTTTGAACTAAAATTCATAGGAGGTACCCCAACAGATATTTAAACATCTCCTTTAAATAAATATTCAAATAAACTTTAAATAAATATTTAAAATACTCTCATTAAAAAAATCTGGCTAAAGGGCAAAATCTAAGAATTTCACTGGTAAACAACTCTCTCTCAATGTTTGTCCTGATACAAGACTTAAGAAACCTGCAGCCACAGGATGGCCACAATGATTCTATTACAATGAATATGGAAACTGCTCAAAATCTGTTATAGGGACAACTGGCACTCAAAATCATGTCTTATAGGCCAAGAAAGATGAAAGTTGCTCAGGCAGGATGTGACCAGAGAAAAATAATAAGAATAGCCTCCATTCAAGCAGCAAGATTTATGAGAGACTAATGTATTACTGATGCAATACATTACCAATATGAGTATTAGTCATACTGGAACCTGTACAATACAGACAAGCAGATTCAAAGAATAAAAATCTTCACTATTAACCTTTTTATTTCCACACATGATCCACAGAATTAGGTTTTGCTTAATTCTATCAAAGGATTATGTACTGCAAACTCAGGTTTGCACACAGGGTACCAATAGTCATGTCTCAAATAGCTGTGGCATATGGCTACGTGCCAGACACAGTCAGAGCTGCTTCCAAATTGCATGCCTTAATGTATGCACTGAAGCCAGAACTAATCCTGAAGAGAAAAATCCACTTAACTTCTAATTGCTATCAATTCTCATGTTATAGAACTGATTCTTAAAAACACTTAGTTATGAACTCCCAGGTACAGAAGTCATCATACAGTTGATTGAACTTGTGATTCAAAATATTTGGGGCTGTTTGCATTTTGCATTTTCTGTTTGTTTGTGGACAACTTTCCTCCCTCCTTTGATCTGGCTGTGTATTCCTTTGCCAAATTATTTTCTCTCAGAATAAAGTTCCATTAGTTTTGGTTCACAATCATGATCAAAGCTGTAGCCTTTCAGGAATCATCTGCAATTTTCATCACTTGACAAAACTATCAGATCTTAATATGCTCTTGAAACATTATCCGACATCCTCTGCTGATATCACAAAGAACTGTATTTTGTTTCTGCACAGAAACCATCTGTCTGTTCTCCTGAATAGGAACTCAGCAGCTCAGTAAATATGTGGACTTTGCAACAATGTGTTTATTCTTAAAATAATCTTTATTTATTTGTTTATTCTTATAATAATCTTCTTCTGAAACACTGGAAAATTTCCTTTCACAGATGTAGGTTTATAGTCTGCTGCGTGGTGGCTGACTATCTAATGAGGTAATAGAGAGCTTGAGAAAGTCCACAGGATGCTAATATATTCACCCAAGAAGAAAGAAAAATATTTGAAAAGTTTCTTTCATTGATTTTATTAACAAACCCCACTCTCCAGTATGAGAGTTTTCTATCCTCTTATACCGTGGATAGGATCTACATGATGTATTAGCATTTTAGAATATGGCTTTGAGGCAGAAAGGACAGAACAGTCAAATGTTGCATGTGAAAAGACTCAGAGAAACCTCAGGGAAAACTCAGGGAGTCAAACTAGAGAGTAAAAATGTTCAAATGAATTGGGAATTGGGCACTGATGGCTTGCTTTTCCTCTCAAGTAGTTATTTCACCAGCAGTCTAATGTTACCATGGTTTTGAGGAGTGCTTAGCTGCTCACCAGCCTCATGACTCTCAAAAGCCACATGTGGGTCATGTCTAGGCCTTAGCACACTCAACATGGAATATTCTAGACTTGAGTAACAGAGTTGATATAAAACTTGCCATTAAAAATTCCACCAAAAAAAAAGAAAAAAAAAGAAATAAAAAAGAAAGCATGCTTTCATCACAGCTATGAAAACATGGGGTTTAGTCTCTACCTTATTGACAGAAAGACAGAGAGTTTAGTGATTCAATTAAGGTTCATGTTCTTACTGTGAAATTTCTCTTAACAGTATTGAAATGTAAAATGAGAGCCAATTTGTTTTCTTTGAAAAAAACCCATAAGACCGAAGAATATATTTAATCTTAAAATATACATGAAAATAAAATCCTGGGGGAAGGATATTGTTTACTTTAAAACCAATTTCTTTTCAAGAAATGCTTTCTGGAACTAATTTCCTAAAACAATGTGACATTCATTCATTTTTTCCCTTCTGGAAAAAAAAAATTCAAAAAGGAAAAATACGGTTGGCTGAACTAGGCAACAAAACCTAAGGATTAAAAGGACCAATATTCTCCAACATATTTTATGATGTCAAATATTTTTCAAGGGCTAAGACCAAAGTTAACCAAATCCAGTGCTTAGGTCTGTGCAGTAATCTACTGCCTCAAAACAATGATTGCAGATAATTGAAGGGAGCTGGCTAACAGCTGAGGAAAAAATAATTTTAGTGCAAGCCTTTTGTTTGCCAACATTTCATAGTTTTCAAGCAAAGACACCATGAAAGGTTCATCTCCTTTTTAATAGAAATTAAAATATCTATTATTTGATTTTAATGGTTTTATTTTAGATTAAAAAACCCAAACCCATAACAATGTAGTAGATTCTAAGCTGCTTCACACATACAGTTCTACTTCAAGTTCCTCCTCACCCTTGGGATTAAACATTGACTCATCTTCCAGTGTGGATGGTTTTGTTTTGGTATTGTTGTGGGGTTTTTTTTTCTCTTTGGGAATATGTCAAGACCTTGTCAAGCCTTTTCTGTAAAATTAAAGTTCACTTAAGTTCAAAAATCTCTTGTGTACACAGGTCCAAATATGTATTATTTTTTCTTCTTGACCAAAATAAATTGGGCTATAAGAACTATTTGTCACATGCCAAATTGATCCAGGCATTTTTTCCAGACCCCTTTTCACACTGAAGTATTTTTTGCCTTTTAGCTTCCTGAGATCCATTATGGTGAGACCTTGAGACCTACATCTACAGAGATAACATACCTTCTTGTTCCTATTCAATAGCCCCCTTATTAGAACCACTGCTCTCCTTCCCTACAGCATTGTGTTGTTGTGTTTTACTCACTGCCTGAAGACAATTCTAGTGCATCTGGACTACACTACATGGATTTTTACCCTTTACACACAATCTTCATTCTTTTCTGTCCATTCAAGTAAAACTTTTTTTTTTTTCAAATAGGCTAAATCGATGAAATGTCACAATCAGAATATTCTGTAAAAACACCCAGGTACAGAAGTAATTTCTCAGTATTTTCTGGCCTTTCTGTCTCTGGAAAATTTAACCACCCCTATATACAATTTATTGTCAAGAAAATATGTTAACTGTAAATCCATTTAACCTGTTCCTAATCAACTGATTGCAGTGCTATTTCAGTATCATATGATGTGACATTAAGTGCTCAGGAGAGGGTATCAATTTCTGTATTTCTTTCAAACACAACAAACAAAATCTTGTTTGCTTGGCATGGTATATTGTCAATGAGTATTTAAATCTTCTATTACCATCCGGCAAGAGTGGGTTAATTAAGTCCCACACTGGCCTTTGTAGGATTTTGACCATTAATTATAATGTGTAAAATCATTCTTCAGATCCTCTATTATTCTAAGTTGGCAAGTTTCAAAACTGAAAAGTAGTTAATATCTGTAAAATATCAAATCCAATTTATGGGCTAAATTTTGACTTCTGGATTAAATATAACATCCATTTGACTTATTATAGTTACAAACCTTTTAAACTTTACCAACAATCTGAATTAAATTTACTTGATAATATCAGGTTTCCTTACTGTTCTCAGTGAGAACACAGCTCTTTCTGCTCCTATTTGTAGTTCAGGGATTCCCACGATTCCCATCAAGCTTGCCTGTTAAAAATTGTTAATGAACTAGAATTATTTCGATGGATGGACCTTGTGGACAGAACAACTCTGAATAGCCAGAAAGCCCATTTTTTCCTCATCAGTTTTAGGCTGACATTGTATAACATTTCTTCAAGCATCTCTGAATTTTGAACAAGCCATCACGATTCTGTGATTCTCTAGCCATTCTCAATCTGAGACTCTTCCTTATTTTCCTGACTTTTTAAATGCTAACAGATCCCATTTGAAGTGTCATTTTCCCAAAGAACACTTCCTACCTTGCTGCAAGCCCAGGCAGTGCACTTTCATATGCATTCAAAGGTGAGGAATTTCACAAAGCTCTGCTTCATAAGTGCATAAGTGCTACTTGAGAAATATCACATAAACAAAACAGCTTACATTATAATTTTTCCCCAACCAAAGAAAACAGTCAATGTTAACATAATACTGGATATCAAACACACAAACAAAATACACAGAAGCCACACACTGTTCAGTTTGTCTCAGCAATGTCCTATGTTGACACGCAAATGTTTGGAGAATCTCATCATGACCTTCTATTCTGAAGGTCTGCATTATGTCAAGGCTGTCAAAACTAATTTTTCTGGTTAAATACTGGAAGTACTAATCACAACATACATGGTACTTGAGAAAACCATGTCTTCCATATACTCAATGCGCATATAAACACACACATTCTTTAAGGCACAACTGACAGATCCCAACAAACACCAGACATACTAGTATCTTAAAGTTTTCTTTTCTTACAAGTAATGATTTCTTCTGCTAACAGTTTAAAGTGCAGGATAGTTCTGTAGCAAATGTCTTGAGTTTAAGTTTACAGCAAAACTCAAACTGAAATAGAAAGTGTGTATATTTTACTTGTGTTACTGCTGAGCATTTAAAAATTGGTGTTCAAATACAAAAGAAAAAAATTACTATAATGAAAAATTACACAAATGGAAAACCTGAGGCTTAGAGCAGAATCTTGTCTTTTTAAAATCCTATTTTTAAAATAAATTCAGTCTTAGAAAGAGAATAAATAAACAGAAGATTTAATTTGAGGCTCTAAATTAATTATATGACAAATAGATCATGCTTCATGCTGTGTACCTGAGGTACATAAACTCATATATTTGAGGTACATTGAGGGGAAAATGATGTCAGGAACTGGCAGTCATTTAGCTAAGAACAGGTTTTCCTGACATTTCAATGAAAACGTTATATTTCTGTCCTGATTTTAAAAGTAAGAAAGACTCTACACAACCATTACACCCCTCCAAAATATCTTTTTTTTGGTTAAATTCAAAATAGCAAACTGAAGTCTCAATCAGACAACCTCCAGACAATAAATAAATAAAGAGTCTAACCCTACCTATGAACAAAACTTCATGGAAGACTCCTGCTGTTTTCTTTAAATCAAACTCTTTATTCCACAGGTGAAAGATAAACTAGTTTGAAAACTAGATAACTGCTCCATAGACACTACAGAGCTGTTTGCAACTCCCAATTCGAATACAATTTATGTCCTGCAACTTTTCTTAAATTCAGACACCACTTCCAACTTCGGAGCTATCATGGGCACTGTTGGTAGACTGCAGACCTGCAGTCTGAACCATCTAGCAGTGTGATATAAACATAGTTTGAAGCCCAGAACCTGAGCAGGTTCAGCACTGGTCTCAGCAAAAGTGTTCAGCTTTGTGGCCTAGCTTCAGTTTGTGTGTCAAATTCCTCATGAGTTACACCTGCCAGCAAGGACTGACTCAGCATATATTTTGTAGGGTCTAAAATGTAGATTTGAACATTTTAAAGATAATTAAATCACCGAAATTTTTTGTATTGTTATAAATTATCAAATCAGTAGCCAAATTTATGAAATATTTAACAAAAATTTATTAGATCGATAACAAAAAATAGAATTTGGAAAAAGAACCACCACAGCCAAGACAGCGTCAGCCACGGGTGCAGGCGCTGGGTGAACTAGGGTCCACTGACAAAGTGCCAGCGTTTCTCCAGGAGTTCACCCCGCGTGCTTCTAGTGGCTAGCTTATATACAGTTTATTCTGACTGAGGCAGAGATGACCACATGTTTCTTTGTGTCTCTTCACATGTAGAGTGGGATCCATACATGTGCAGGAAGAGACAAAGACGAATCCGGAGACTCAGACAAATGTCTGAGTATCCAGGCAGAAGCTGTATTCACATGTAGGAGGGTGATACCAGTTCCTGAGTACCGCAGATGTAATCATACCCAGATGCAGGTCTTGTGAGTTTCTTGAGACATTCCATTAATCATGGTCCAGGAAGGTCTAGATGCTATCTCCCAGGTGCAGATGCCTGGGGAAACCATCTATGATGGTCCTGGACTGTCCCATTCATATGATAACAGACCTGATATTATCTTAATGCTGTCCGGGAACTGGTTACAATGAGAATAGAACTCTGCTCCCAGCCAGAGTGGTCAAAGGCATAACTTTGGACCTTCACAATATTTTATACACACATATATCTATCTTTATAGTATGAAGTATCTCTACCATATATTACAGTATTGTCCTTAGTGAAACAGTGGTTAGAAAATAAATTTTTACTTTGAAAACAAAATAGAAGAAAAAACTGACAGACTAGGATTTTAGAGAGAGTAAGATACTAAATATAATAATAATAATAATAATAATAATAATAATAATAATAATAATAATAATAATAATAATAATAGTGTTTCAGCATGGAAAACATTGATTTTTGACACCATGCATTATGGGAATCAAAACTAACAAATTAAAATTTTATGGAGATACCAACATTTCCAAACAACTGCACATTTCAAAGCATCCTACTTTTAAGATTCTGATTTTTAAGCTAGGCACCAGTCAATGTAAATCATGCAAAAGTGATGTATAAGTACATTGTTTCTGTTGAAGATTAATTTGACCAGGGAGGATGTTAGAGGCAGCTGTTTTGCAGAGGATATTCTTTCTATTGTTTAAAGCAGGTGTTCCTAGATGTCTTTGTTCAGAATATAAACAAAATGGAGACATTTAAAGTTCACTGAAAACAATAATGAAAACCTGAACAAAATACAGAATGAGAAATGTTGTTTACTTAATGACTCCAAGTGCATACTTACAAACTGGCAAGAACCATTTCATTACATCATCTTGTGCTGGGTTTTCTTTCAATAGGATTCTGAGTTTTTGATAATATTAATTGTGCTTGAGTAGAAAACAAAACCTTTCAGTTGCTACTTTGAGTAAAGGTGATTACAAGCACCTAGAAAATTGAAAGTTTCAATTTCGTTGCAGTAATTTCATATCAGTATCTTGGTTGAAAGGAATTATTACTGCATAGTGGACTGAGAACAGACTTAGGGGTGTTGATGAACAAGCAATATGATCAGGTAATGTGCACTCACTCTCTCTACTCTGCTCTTGTGAGATCCTGTCTGAAGTGCTTCATCCAGCTTTGGGATCTCCTGCACATGGACCTGTTGCAGCAATGCCAGAGAAGGGCTGCAGAGATGATCAGAGGGCTGGAGCACCTGGTAGTGTTGGGGTTGTCGGCTTGAAGATGAGAAGTCTGGTGGGAGACCTTACAGTACTTCCAGTACCTAAAGGGGCTGCCAAGAGAGCTGGGTAGGGACCGTTTACAAGAACATGTAAAGGAGGAATGCTTCAAAATGGAAAAGAAAATCTTTAGATTAGGTACCAGGAAGAAATTCTTTGCTGTGAGGGTGATGTGACACTGGAACAGTTTGTTCAGCTCCATCCCTGGATGTGTTTCAGGTCAGGTTGGATGGATCTTTAAGCAACCTAGTTTAGTGGAAGGTTTCCCTGCTCATGGCAAGAAGGTTGGGACTAGGTGATCTCTGATGTCAATTCTAGCTCAAACCATTTTATGATTCTATGACACATTTTAAAATATGATAATCACAGTTGATAGCATCTCCTATCATTCTAATCTTCAAGAAATAGAAAGATACTAAGTCAAAATTCATATTTTTTCACAAATAATAAAAAAGTCTGATACTTGCCTATACTTAAACTGTTTGACTAGAAAAAAAATTTACATGTGTATATATAATACCAACCTGCATGACACCTGTCAGTCAAAAAAACTTAAAATTAACCCATTCTTACCCTTAGGCTGAAAATTGCATCACTGGCAAACAATGATAGATACAGAGAAAAGTGTACTCTTATCAATATTATGGTTTTCCTAATTTCACTTACCAGCTTACAAAGTAGAGCAGCAATACAAAATAATTTGTTTCATATAAAATCCCATAGAACATCCTGTAGCATCACAATGCAATTTAATATGATCTAGTCAAGTTCCTCACTTAGAGCAAGGCCAACTTCGATCTGTTATGAAGGACGTTATCCAAGTCAGCTGGAATTTTCCCAAAGCAGGAAATTTTGCAATCACTCTGGGAAATCTGCTCTAGCAGCTGATCACGCTCATGTTAGAAAAGCATTTTCTTAATATCTAAATATGCTTTCCAATGTTCCACCTTGCATCTGTTGCCTCTCCCCAGCCACTGTGCACCTTCAATAATAGTTTGTCTACTGTATTCTCTCCTAGCAGGAGTTGATGTCAGAAATTAAATCTCCCTTCAAGTCTGATCTAATCCAGTTGTCTCAGTTTCTCCTTATGTACTGTGTCCCCCCGCCCCCGTTTATGCTGGACTTCCTCCAGTATGTCACTGTCTGTCTAGCATGGGGAGTCAGAAACTAGACACAGTGCTCCAGATGTGGTGTCGCCAGTGCCAAACAGATGGGAAGAATCACTTCCTTGGACCTTCTGGCTATTCTATTAGTAACATCCACTGTTGTCTTTTTCTGCTGTCAGGCAACACTACTAGCTTACATTCAACTTGACCACTACAGCCCTGTGTCTTTTTCCCCTGAGAGTTACTTTCCAGCCAGATGGTCCCCAACTTGTTCCACTGCACAGGGTTTTTCCATAACAGCTTTAGGATTTTATTTGAGCCATTTTTGGACTTGATGAAGTTTCCCACAGGCCAGTCTTCAACCATGTTGAGGTTCCTTTGAGTAGCAACCCTGCCCTACATGTACTCAATGCATACTACCATGCAGTATGGGTACTAGAATCCTAAAATGTTCCAAAAAATTACTATTCACAGACATCGATGTACTTTACACACTCTTGCTTAAGGTAAGTAAGGAAGGAGGTAAGTAAGTAAGGTAAGTAAGTAAGAAATCCCACTGAAATGATTTGGTTTTGGTATTGATGCCCATGAGATGAGTATTTGTCTGGAGAATTTTGAGCTCCCTGCACACATTGCATCGCAAGTCTGAAGCAGAGGAAGCTTACAGATAAAAGTCAGATATGACAAATCTGAGAGTTTATTACTTAATAGAGCCAATTGTGCAATCCCAACCAGATATCATCCCTCTTCAGGATGAGGACAACATTCTCTTTCATATTTTATTTCCAATATGCTTTCCACAAGAAGTTGTTTTAGGACAGGCTTTGACAGATCTGAAGATTATATGTGTGTTTTATTCAGCCACCAGCTTTTCAGAACTTGCATGAAATTACAATTCCTTTGCTGAATCAACAAATAAATCATAAAGCAGATACTTTGGACCTTAACAGGGTTCAGATTCATGAAAAAACAAGTAGGTTATAAAATATTTGAAGAGGTTCAGAACTGTTTACAGAATCCTACAGGTCAGGAGGAACTACCTTCAATTCAAAAAGTGCCTGCAGCTTACTCATTTTTGTGTTTGGATAAAAGGTTTATTCTTTTTGGAAAAAGAGCTAAATTTGGCAAAAATAAGGACCAAAATCATTGTTATGATCAACAAATGAGTATCAATTCCTTGAGCATTTTGCATGTCTCAAATAACAGTCCTGAATGAGAAAGAATATGCTCATTTCCCCAGTACTCATTAATTTTTTAATCAAAAGCTAGATAAATAAATTTACATTTCTCCAGGTACATATCTGAAGAGTTAATTTTTTTAAACAAACAAACAAAAATTGAATATTTATTCAAGCCTCTTTAGCTTGCTCAGAACCTAAAATACAGATATTTTCTATTTTTCTTAAGTGTTTCACTTTTTAAAATTCTAATTCTTTTTTATAAGAGTTCAGTAAAAGATGGTTGGGACAATCAAAAATATTCAATTTTAAAATACAGGGAAGACCTACAGTTAGTTATCATATAACTAGAAAATTCAGTGCAACAGATACCATTCCACAGAAGAGATATTAGAATGTAAAGGAACTCTTGAAGAGAGAAAAAATATTGGAAATTATATGCCCTCAAAAATTCAAAACCTTAGTAGCAATGACATATTAGCTTCACAAAGAAAAAGGGTTTTCTTCTGCATACTTTTGCCTCAGTATCTTACAATATTTTAATATAACTTTTTAGCTTTACTGTACAGACCATACTATTAGCATTGCTACATTTAATTTTGCACATTATAATATCTTAGTTTTGAGTCTACCCAGCTGTCTAAAACATGCTCTGTAGCAGTGAACTTTCCCCTACTTATTGCCTCAGACATTTTTCAAAAGAATCACCAAACTTTTTCCAAGAGAATTATATGTACAAGGGAGCAGCAAAGTGACAGTGGTAGCAACAACTGCATCGTTAATTAAAGGCTCAGTAGGGCTGTATCTTCAAGATCATAACTGGTCCAATTTAATGAAAATGTCCTTCTACTGCTTTGAGACATACTTTGATAACCAAGGATGTGCCTTAGACAGGGAATATAAAAGTATACAAGAGAGACAAAACACTCTATGAAAGATAATAAAACTGTAATTAAACAGTAATTAGATGCAAACAAATATCCTAATAACAAACTTACTTCTGAAAACATAAAATTACTGACATCAATAGAACAATTAAGAATTAAGATGCCAAAACACCACTACAGATTAAAAACTGTTTAAAATATATTGTTCTGTTTTGATTTTTATCAAAGAGAAGTTCTGAAGTCCTAGTTTCAGTATAGGCTGTTTCATATTTCAACGATCCCATACAAAAGATGCTGAACTTAGTATACTAAGACTTGAGCAAGTGCTCAGCTTGGCCCTCCGGGAAGCATCTTCATCTCTGGGATGGATAAGGTAGATCAGCTTTTTTGGGAGGTCTCTGCAAGGCTGGTGAGCAGGAAAGGTATTACATTTGTAGAACATCAGAGAAGATCTTCCAGTATATTGGTAGAAGATAGTTAAAAATTTCTTCCATTTCAGTTCTGGCTGTTTTATTTCCATCAGATCAATTCACTGTACCTAATCCAAATCTATGCTAGTTGCTTAATAGAGATAAGCCTGCTGCTGTGGTGACAAAGCAAGAACCACATTGTGACAATAACAAGTTTTACAAAATTCTTAACAAAGCAAAATACAAGAGGAAACAGCACTGTTGTCTTGTCCTGGGAGTGAATATGAACGTAAATACAAATATACTGTAAAGACCTAGAGATGCTAAGTCCTTCAAATTCAAATTATCCCTGAATTCAAGATGCAGGGACACAAGACGTGTTCTATTGAGCAATCCTTTGTTCAGTTTTTATATATCATAGACTACATTTTATCTTGCATAGATAACCTAGAAAACTGTGTGCAGCTTATACATAAATTATGTGCAACAACTAGAAAAATGATCGCATTTCATAAACTCTCCTGAAATCCCTTTTAATAAAAAATTCCAAATGGTTCACACCCTATCCAAAACAAACAAACAGACAAAACAGAAATACTTCATACCTGTCTTACTATCTGCGCTGGTTTTGCATTGGAGCCACCAAAGAAGTGATTTTTTGGGGGAGGAGCTGCTGAGAGTTTCCTCTGTGTCTGACAAAACCAATCAGTGACTCATTTTGAATATTGACACTTTGTTAAACCACTAGAAAGCTGAGCACACCTCTGTGAACACATATATTAAAAACAAAGAAACGCTGGGAAACGCTCTCTTTTCCTTCTGGCCTTGAGCAGGTAACAAGGCTGGCCCAGCCTCCCCCTTGGCCGGGCTGGGCCGGGTGATCCCCGGCATGGGGCTGGGCCCCTTTCTGGGGAGCACCGGTCCCGTCCTGGCCAGGTCAGGTCTCAGTGGCTGCCAGGAAAAGGGAGGGGAGGCAATTGGCCCCAGAGTCCTAGCCTGGCTGCTGAGATCCTGGCCCTCCACCAGCGTGGTCACCAAAACAAACCTGGAAGCGGCCCTGCAGCCCGCACATGCAGCCCTATGACTGATCCTGACAAAGCACCCAGCACAGCTGCTGAAGAAATCTCCATCGTAAAACAGCTCCAGCCACAAGCTACCAAGGGACTGTCCTGGCACAGCAGGAGACTCTGGGACCCCTGAGATACTGACCAGCTCCCAGTGCAGCCTGAAATCCATCGTGACTGCATTGGCCAGCACCCAGCAAGGATCGTGTGACCATCTGCAGGCCCGAGCGAGATACTTTCTTTTTCAGTGCACAGATAAGACTTGTAGACCTTCAATCCTCCCTCAAGTGAGAGAAAAAGACAGAGTGAAGGCACATAGAGGAACATAAAGACCAAGGTCAGTAAAAATGTCAAGTCCCAGATGGGAGGGATGGGGAGATGCCTTTAGTTTTGAAATCCTCTTATAAAGCTATGGAGAAGAATATAATTGATACATCAGACTCTTTTCCCCTTTAACTCATTGAAATTATGGGAGGATGAAGTGTTCAAATTGTAGATATCAGCAAAAGCCTCTATGGTAAAGTAAGCAAATGCTGAAGTAGCTGTAATCCCATGAAAAGCTTGAACAGAGAAAGAGAGAAGACCCTTTTCCCCAGCGAAAGAAGACCTCTGTTCTCAGAGATGAAGATGATCTCAGAGATTGGTCTTGAACAGCTCATCCTTAAAACAGTACCCCATAAGCTGACATGGCCCCTAAACACTGCTGTGAGAAAGCTGCAAGACATGGGAGGGACTTCATGATTGCAGATACCCAGGCAGCTGTTATTAGTGGAAATTAAAAACCATGAGAAAACTGTTTTCTTGTGGAGAAGTCTCCACAGTTGGAGAAGTCTCCAAATCGACAAGAGGGACTTCTCTCCCTAAGTGAAGTGGAGAAAGACTATTCCAGAAGTGATAAACTGACTGATTTTTTTCTGTACTTTGTTAGTGGGAAAGAAAAGGTTGTAGGGGTGGAGGAGGAGTGTTCTAAAGGTTTTATTCTATTATTATTATTCTTTCTTTTAGTTACTGTTAATAAAGTTTTTTTTCTACCCTTTTAAAGTTTTGAGCCTGCTTTGTCTTCCTCCTAATTCTATCTCACAGCAGGAAATGAGTGGGCATATTCTAGTGGGTGCACTGGCGTTTAGCCAGCACTGAACCCACCACACTATCTTAGAGGTCACCCACCCACATCAGCAGGAAAAATAAAAATTAAAAAAGGCAACAACTTTTCTGACTGTGCAACTGTAAAAAAACTACTTTGGAAGTCTCTATGCAACCACTCTTTCTAAACAGTAGATGCCAAGCCCAGCAGAACACACTACAGACCTAACCCTCACAGCCACTACTATGCAGCTTATCAGGACAGTTTTTTGGGCCTTCAGGCCCTCCATTTGGAAGGGCCTCCAGGTCTCTTCCTCATGAGGGATTTAAAAGCACATGATTGAGAAAGAGGATAGGGTATACTTTCTGTGTAATGCTAGTATAGCCATGATTTCTTGCTCTGATATTAATCTTAGTGCAATTTGAGGTTCTCTGCATGCTACAGTATTTATTATCAGACTTGACTAGAGGTAAGATTGTTAGGATTCTGAATCAAAATTAGCCAGTTATATAGAGATGTCTTCCAGATGCTTATAATTTCTTCATGTCAAGACTGCTGGTTGTCTGAACTAGCACATAGGCAGTGTGGTTGCACGCTGCTATTTTAAAGAGATGTCAATGGGAAGAAGTCACCTTTGAAGCACTGGTTCTCAAGATACCCAGTGTGATAATAATTAATTACATATTTATTGTTTATTCAAATCAAGAATTAACTGCACACTCCTCTTTAGGCAGGTCCAGTTCTGTGTTTCTGGACTCAGGAAACTATTTCCTCACTAGCAAGCAAAGTGTAATCATTATCAGCAACTATATGTTATAACATAGCACCTGTTTTGGTTTTTTTCCCAATGCTAAGGGTCCAACCCCTCATAATCCTGAGGTGACAAGAGGGTTGACAAAGTCCTTTCGCTTCTGGAAAGGATATGAGTGTCTCCATTTCTGAAATAATGATACCTTCCTGCTGATGACTCCAGTAAACCGACTATTTCAGCAGCACACATCTGAACTACATGAGAGATAACAGCACAGGACATCATGTTTCATCAGTTCCAGATGTAACTAGTGGTTCTGTACTACTTAAGTTTATTTCAGCAGAACTACTGATGCAACATTTTGTCCTCTTCTTTTCCCAAATGTATACTGCAAAGTATTCTCATAACACTGTGTCCTTCCATCCATCCCAGGTTTTCCTGGGGAAGGTTGGTTGTCTGGTCTGTTCACTCAGTTTTCACAGCTTTGTGTCATTCTGCAATAGCCATGCTGTCTCTGCAATACCAAAACTCAATTTAAATAAACAATGAACATGTAATTGACTATTATCACAGTGGGTATCTTCAGAATCAGTGCTCCAAAGGTAATTTCTGCCCACTGACATCTCTTTGAAACAGCAGTGTGCAACCACACTGCCTGTGTGCAAGTTCAGACAACCAGCAGTAGTCTTGACATGTCTGCATCACAGTTCAGAAAAAAGGAAGATAACAAATAAGGGGCTTTCAAATTTCTCTGGTATGCTGATATTATGTGTAAGAGTCCTGTTATGAGCAACTGCTGTACATTAGGCATAAGAAATGAAGAACAAAAAGTACACACTGTACTAGCACCAGTTTCCATAGAAACAGTAGTGAAACATCATACTTTTCCAGTTTTGGAAAAATATTCCCAGTTTCCTCCCAATCTGACAGTGCCATTAGGAATGACAAAACACTTTCTCTATTTTGGTTTATTTTGTACAAACATTTCTTTTTAATCATAAGCAGATAGTGTCAAGACTGTCCTATTTGACAAGGTTAGTCTTGTGCTTGGCCTGAAGAAGCAAAACAGAAAACTGTTTCAAAATTCACTGATCAGACAGACAAGATAAAAAGTACTGTCATTCACAGTCCCTGCAACAGGTCATAAGAGACAATCATAACATTTTTTCATGATTTTCACAGACAGCATCTTAAAACTGATTTGTCTTGTTACACTGTACTAAATACATCCATTTGAAATTTTAAAAAGTGAAACTACACATATTATTTCATGTATGTCAAGGTTTAGGACTAGTACTCCCCAATTTAGTGCTCCCACTGAGACTCCAAACCATATGCCACTCTCCCTCTCCTCATTCTCCCCTGTGAGGGAAAAAATGGAGGTAAAAAAGGGTAAAGGTCACAGGCTGAGATAAGAACAATTTACTGGAATGACATAAGAAAACAAATAGTAATGGCAACAATATTATTAGCAAAAGTGGGAGTGATTCTCATACAACGTGCTCCCTGCAGAGCTCAACCCAACAGCAGTCACGCCATCCTGACTGCTCCCTCTGGGAATGGAATGGGCATTACCCAATCCCTTCCACAGGCTCAGAATCAGTGCCACCAGAACACTCCCTCCACCATGCTTTCCCAGTTAGAAGGAACCTCTTCTTCCTGGAAGAGACTCCCTTCCCCCTGTCCCCAGCAATGATGAGAGGTGGTGTACAATAACCTCCAGGTCATGGCCATGCCACTTCCTCTGCTTACTGCAGAAATAATTTTCTGTTGTGGCTGGGACCAGCACATTATCCACCCCTTATTCTATATCATCCATATCATGCCCAGATCCTATATATATATACACAGACGAGCAATAAACATCTTTTCCATAATCAATGGCCTTCCTTCCAAGTTGTCTGCTGAGTTCACTCAGTTCATGACTGTGACTTCCAACTGTTCTAGGTGTCTGCTAGGGCAGAGGGGCTGGTGTGCTGTTGGGCTGATGGGTGGTTGCAAGCTTCATCAGGACCTCATGACTGGTGTATCTGGAGCAGTCCATTCTCACTGTTCAAGGCAGTTATGACATACACTGGCAGTCATTCAGCAGCCAACATTATACAATTTCATATTACTGACTGTTCTCACCCCAAAATCAAATTCCCTTTGAGGTATACATCATGTTTCTCTGTCCCTCTGCTTTGCTCACCAAGTGCACACAGGTCCTTGAACAAAAACAACCCCATGGATGTGTTTGCCTTTGCTTGAGGCAGGACTAATTCAAACTGTCGCCCCTACATATTTCTCATGCTCACCATGGGGACTTTATCCCCTTCTACAGTACATGGAGGATTTGATTGGGCAGGGCCAGCTCAGTTGGTAGAGTTCTAGTGTTAAACTAGCCCAGTGGCCTTCACTATATCCCAATGTTTGAAGGTCCCACCACCCATTGCTTTTAGTCTGTTTTTTCACAGTGCACTGTAATGTTCAGTTTTCCCAGAGGCTGGTGCATGGTACAGAATATGATACACCCACTCAATACTGTGCTCTGTGGCTCAGGTGTCTGTGAGGTTATTTTTGAAATGAGTCCCCTTGTCCTACTCGCTTCATTCTGGGGTGTCATTTCTCCACAGGACTTGCTTTTCAAGGCCCAGGATGCTGCTACAGGCATGGCATGAGGCACAGGGTACATCTCCAGCCATCTAGTGATGGCCTCTGCCATTGTAAGCATGCTTAGAGACACCAAAAATGCAGTTACTAATTAAAACTGCATTTAAAATTCACACACATAATAAATAAATCTTGTCATTCTCTGTACTGAAGATGCTGAACACAGGTGATGCTTTCCCAAGTGTTCTGTACCAGCACAACAATTCTGAGACAGGCTGAAAACTCTACTTCGGGTCTATAAACAGTGATGGACAATATGTCCTTTGTAAAACTCTAAATCCTAGAATTTCCTTTCTTACAGGTCTGAATACTACTAGAACGTGGGATGCGTCTATTAGTCAAGAAAATATTATGCAACTACAGTTCATATTTCCTTATTTTGTCTTCATAAGCTGTCTGCTTTTTCCATCTAAAGTTATACTGTTTATATTTTGCATGGGAAAGTTTACTATGCTTACTATAATCTTGACAAAAGTGTCACATATCTTAGTAAACCAGAAAGAGCAATCTGTCAGGCAAAGAAACTTAGTTTAGTGCTCATTTTAATAAATCAGTATGCAGAGACAACTCTGTATAATCAGGCTTGGATGAACAGTTCAGAAGTCACACACAGAAAAAAAAGTAATTTTTATGCCTCTTCAAAACTCAGGAATACATTGTTCAATCATGAGAAAGGTATTTTCTGTAAAAATCTTTTATGTTTGCCAAGAACCAGAAGTCACACTGGGAATGTACACATGAAAAGCAGAAGTCAAGGGTTTGAGCTATTTTTCTCATTGTACCTGCAGTTAAGGTATGCTCATGCTAACTATTTCACAAAAAAAAAATTACTTGTAACTTCTTAAGAGGGAAAAAATGCCTCAAAGATAAATTCTTGTGTGATCATCAAATTAGCTACTAAGTGTCATTATTTTGCTTTTATAAAGAATGGGCAATAAAGCAGAGATTTGAAGACTGTTAAATTGCGTAGACTTTTCATCAGAAATATGAGTTGTGAAAAATTGAATCAAGCTTTTTCAGAAAAAATGCTGTAGCTATGTGTTCTTCTACACTGATCATTGGAAAATTGTTTTCAAAGGAAGTTTGAAAAAAGTTTTAACACTTTTGTTTCCTATGCACATAACCAAATAAAAGTAGGATAAAGGGTTCTAAGTCATACTGAACAGAGATTTTTATTCCTGTGGTCCCTATTATAGAAAGGAGAATAAAATCAAACAAAAAGATCTCTAACTACAGCCAAAGGGATGCTTCTCTACCAGTGGTAGTTGAAAACTGTGGGAAAATGAATAGTCTCCAGACATGGTGCCTTAGCTTATCCTCTTCCACTGTCCTCTCCAGGCTGCTCAACTCCTGAGGAGATTCTGGTCTCTTCAGGTGGTGGGGAAAATTCTAACTTTTGCAGACATCCTGTGCCATTTCAGCTTTTCTGGACTAAAATATAAGATTAGAGCTACGCAACTGCATTAGAACTTCCTACTCATGAGAGAAGGAGATGTGAGAATGCTTTAAAAAGCACAAGGTATCCATATTTTAACTGAGTCATCTCAGATAAAATTCTTAGTGTAAAGATCTTTTCACGTGAGAAACAGATCTGGAATTTCAAAGCTGACTGTGTGGTTGTCAAAGGATGAGACAATTCAGAACTTTACTAATTTTGCACATTGAATTTACTGTCTAACCAGAGTATAGTTATTGTATAGTTATTCTGATATGAACCAGACTGAGACATCAGTGTACAGTTCTTTTGCTTTAATTTGACAGATTTAATGACCTCCATCCACAGAAGACCCCAGAATCAGCCAGGACCAACACAAAGCATCATGGCACACATTCATTTCCCTGTTCTTCAGAAGTGATTTATCTTGAGATTACTGCCCTCTACTCCCCAAAGCACATTGCATGCCATTAATTGAAGTTCAGTATACAGAAGAACTGCAGGATTGATCTTGCCATATATATCCCCAGCTCAAACCCACATTAACATGTATAAACAACTCCAAGCACTATTTTATTTCTTGGTAACCTTTTCTAAGTGAGTTTATGTCTGAGAACAGAAGTTAACAAAGAAATGTGGCCTGCTGTATGCCTAAAGGGAACATTTTAGCATGCAATAACAATAACTTTGGACTTGCTGTCACTATCAATTCACAGCTGACTGTCAAGAGATCTCAAGGTTGCATTCTCCAATTACAACTGTCATTCTCTCAAATCAGCTTGACCAGTGAGAAGATATTCAACCACTAAGTATCACACCTTATTCAAAATTATTATTTAATCACACCTTATTCAAAATTACCGTAACCCATAAATGTCACATCCTGATGACTCCTTGTACAAAAGAGTTATATATTTGTTTATATACCTGTCCTACCAAAGAAACCCGGGGTTCAGTTGACAGCTTTGTATGCATTTTTTCTTTTGCAGGCTTTATTCTTGATTCTTTTCATCTGCATTAAAAGAGCAGCTTAACTCAAAGCACAGTTAAAAAATAAATAAATCTTCCTGTATCACAGTGATTAATTGTATCTTAGGATCTTATGCTAATGTGCTATTTCTCATAAGTTTTCTGAAGAATGTCACACTTCTACACAGGATTTCTCGGTCTGAGGTGAGATCTTGTCAAGGTTCCTCCAGTGTTCCCCCTTGGTGTAAATGACCATAAATAAATAAAGGGAGGGGTTCTTCCCTAATGTGGACACTTTTTAATGCAAAACAAAACTCCTTTGAGATAAGTTTTTATTGTTTCACATTCTTTAAAAATAAAAAGTTGCCTTACAGAGGAATCATAATCAAAACTAGCCACTGACAGCTGTGGCCATTGAAGGAGATTACCACTAAAGGTCCAACATTCATTAAAAATGCAGCAATCTCACACTCACAATGTCTTGACCTCTGTTTCAAAGCCAACAGAGCAACACTGATTAATAGATTACTGCCCATTAAGTTCAACTCCAATGCTTATGGAAGACATTGAAAAAAATTAAAAACGCATTTGGAAGGGAGAAACAGAAAGAAACTTCCATTCCTATTACTTTTATGGGGTAAGTAGAATCAGTCTTGAAAGCTGGCTCAGGCAAGATCGAACAAATTGTTACACAAATTAACATTACAGATATCATTATAGATGTTTTGGTCAGCCCTCAATGGGGAAAAAAAAGAAGTGAAATCTGCTTACTGTTTCACAGTTCACAATAGCTTTTAAAAGCAGGCAGAAATATGTATGAGATAAGCATGTTAATCCTACACTACTATAAATTCACTTAAACAATAAATTCCTTAGTTGTTCACAGCTGCTTGGTTTATGGGACAGTTATACAGGCTGTAAAAGAAAGACATACATAAATTAAGCATTAAGATATTTTCTTTGCTGAAATGTAAAAAAATCAAAACACAAATCCTGAAGAGTCATTTCAATACCCTGTATATGGAATACTGTAAGTACTGGCCCAAAGCACAAAATGTATGAATAGAGCAATTACTTCCAAATCCCATAGGTATTCACCAAGATTCAAAGCTACAAGATACAAGTAAATAGATATATGCTCTGTTATGAATCTCTGTCAGGCTGTAAAGTCTTTCAAGATCCTCAAATTCAGCTCATCTGGTGCAATCATCAGAAAAGTATCTTCACTGTCCTTGCCAATATTTGGTGATTTTGTACCAAAATACAATGAAAGGTTGATTTTTTTACCTGCACTGGGAGAGGCAGCTTCATTAAACCAAATCCTGTATTTTATTGCCTACCTAAAAAACCTCCTCAATTCCAGCTTGGTTATTCTTCTGTTTTCTAGTTTTTCTTACACTAGATAAGATACTAATTTTTTTAAACAATGCAAGAAATAAAGCATGCACACACATATTTCAGACAAGCTCCTTCGGCAGTAGAACATGAAAATCTGGATATAATTTAAAAGAAATAATTCTGTTTCCAGTTCATCTCAGAATGATTTTTTCAAGCAATGCAAAATGAAAACTGCATTTTTTTTCTGATAACTGTGTATTATAAAACACAGCACAATGTAAAATACAAGATAAAACGTAATCTTTCATCAGTGCACCATCCTTAGGATTCCTTATGTCATCTTGCTTTCCAGGGCACATGTTTCACATTTGACAAGAGCAGACTGGAGTTTAACATATTCTTATCAGCTATTCCACACCTCATTTGCCCTTACAAAGAGGCCCATCTTCTATATAAGCCAAACAACTCCTGTCTAACAACAGAATTATAGTCACAGTTATCTTTTGCAAGTATCTTAAAATAGTAAAAGAAACCAGAAAATAATTTCAACATAGCTAGGGTAACAAATATAGAAGCACGTGGCAACAACCAAAATTAGATAATTATTTCTCATCAACCTTTTGGCCATCAAGTCACTTTCACAGAATGACACTGCAGAGAGTCTGTAATTATGGCATGAATATTGCCCATAAATGCTCATCTTTTAAACTTTATTGTCATAGAGATTTGGAAAGGATGAAGCTGGGAGGCTGTTTCTGAGGTTTGATCAAACGTGTGGACTTGTAAAAAAAACCCAAAAAACCAAACAAATGCATCATTATGAGAACAAATGAGATACCATGTGTCACATATTCAAAATATTCATTGATGAGAAAATAAAATAGCAAGCATATTTATACTTCTTAATTTCAAGCAATTTGAGCAGCTACAGGGAGGCTCCAATTAAAATTCTTAACTCACACCTTTCAGAATCACTGTGATCACTAGGATTTTGGCTTCATGATGTAGGCAGTTTCAGTCATGCTTTCTAATAGCCAAAATCTAAATCATAAGACAAATTGATAATTTCTTTCAGTGATCATGCTTTCTCATTTACCATAGCCTTGCAAAGGCTACTTGTTAAACTAACATCTCTTAGGTAGTATTTTATCACATAATAGTAAATGCAATTTCTTAAATGTGCATCAGACTGTGCACAATCAGAGCTTTGCCATGTGATAGAAGTCCTACAAATTTTGTCCTGTTTGGATAGGAAACATATGAAGCTGTGATTCTGACAAATAAGGCTTCTAGAAGGCATACTAGATGCTTTACAGGTAACATCTAATGCGGTACACATACTTGCTGCTCTCCTAAAGATTATTTTGAAGTAATTCATGTCAAGGGGTGTGGGGAACAAAGTGACACAGACCCCCTTACCCCCTTGTGCATCCAAAGGAGATCCCTTTATTACAGAAATCACCCCTTTTTTACACCTTTATTCTCTACCTGACATAACTGAAACCAAGCTGAGGCTAAACAGAACTTAACAGAAAGTGGGCACCCATTGGCTGCTCAGCTGCAGTGCTGCTGTCAACGCGTCCTGGCATCAATCAGCTTCCTGCTCATGCGCTGTCCGCGTGTTCCTCCAGCCAATCACAATCTCACTTTCAACTGACTGTCTCCTCACTCCTAAGTACCTCTCACCCCCAACCAACTCCCAGCCATGCAGCCAGCAGCTGTGCCTTTCCAACAGGGCCTTCTGGTGAGCATAAGCCATAACCATTTTAACAATTATAACCCCATATCCCACAAAGGGGCATCATTAATACATTTTTATTGCTTGACACATGGAGTTTACTACTCCTAAATTGTCAGGGCCAATTTTCCTCCTGGCTTGAACAGCTTTGCACAGCCCTTGGTGCTCCTTCCCAGCAGCTAAACCTACACACTGCTTGAACCAGCAGGAATGCTCTGATTTGACTGGAACATTAAAAATTTATTATGATTTAGTTTCACAGAATGTTTCTAAGCTGATTGTGGCACATAGACCAGTAGAAACTGCACCAAAGGTCTGACTGCCTGGCCAGAGAGTGTTCACTTCCAGCTATTCCCATAGAAGATGCTCACTTCACTGTTCTGGTGCAGGAGAAAAGCCAGTGTCAGGCTTTGTCATAAAACGCTTACCAGTCTTTCTCATAACACATTTACCAATCTCTGGTCAGATGTGCTGATCATGGGTTTAAGTTCTTGTGGAAGCAGTCTCAAAGATCTAGAACACTGATTTCATGCAAAATGCCAATGCAGAAAACCAGAGTAAATGGATGAATATATACATTCACTTGAAATTCTTCTGTGCCCAGAGCAGCAGCATGATCTAAGGGGAAAAAACAGCTACTGTCAGAGCCCTCCCCACCACTTTCTTCTCTATTATAATATCAACATTCTGAAAATGTAACAATTTTAGAGCTTTTAAAAAATAAATTTCACATTTTACAACCTCAACCCAGACACTTGAAACATTGCAATTTCCTGAAATCTATTCAATTTAGCATAATATTCAGGCCTTGAAAGTGGCATCACATTTCTTGGCCTCTGTAGACGATTGTAATGCATGGCAGAGCTCTAGGTACTGCATAAGAATATGCAATATTGTCATGTTTTGTGAGGTCATAACGCAGTAAGCTGTGTGGAGTAGTCTGTCCCACCAGGCAATGGGATTAGCGTCTCATAAAAGTTGCAATAATGGTATTACTTTTGTCCTTGTATGGCAAACATTTAAGATGAGGTTACAGTGAACTTTTTTCCTTGGTTAAAATTCTTTGTACTATTTTTCTTCAATATTTTTCTTTTTCAGAAGCTTTCACAAAGGTTCTGTAAATGGACAGCTATGCAGGCAACAAGGAAGAGAGTGTTCCAAAAGTTCTCTCTCTTGGGCTTCACAATATTCTAATGTATATTATGAACCATGGACCTAAATTTCATAAATCTTTATTCATAAAATTCTCCTTAGTAGGGAGACCAGACTTCTAATTTCTGCAGAAGAGCTAAAATTTACCTCTATTTAATATCATATTAATCCCTCACAACTGGATTTGCTTATAAACACATAATCCTGACCTGTAAAAATTAGATGCACATGTTAATACAGTGACTTAGAGACTTAGATTCTTGGTTCTCCTATGCCATTAAACATATTCTGCTAGAAATTTTGACAGCATTTTCCTGTCACACAGTCTATACAAGTTTATTACATTTATCCTCCTCCTGTATTCAGTCAATAATTACTATTCACTGTAGTTATTGCACAATCAGAAGAACAAGTTGCATCAACGTTGAGCAGACTAGCAAATCAATGAGGCTCAAGTTTTCTAAAGGTGTAGCTACATTATAAACCAGTGTGGGGCAATGAGAAAAGGATATACCTTCACAGTGTGTCTCAGCTGATAGCGAAATCACAGAATGACTGAGGTTGAAAGGGGCCTCTGGAGGCCATCTGGTCCAACCCCTTTGCTTGAGAAGGACCACTTAGACCTGGTGGCCCAGGAACATGTCCAGATGGCTTTTAAATATCACAAAAAAGGGAAACTCCACATACTCCAAGGGTATGCTGGTGTTGGCAGAGATAGAGTTAATTTTGTAGTTACTTGTATGCGGCTATGGTTTGGATGGAATGAACCATTTGTTTTTCAGTTAGTGCAGCTCACCTCTTGTCCTGTCACTAGGAATCACCAAAGAGAGCATGGCTCCCTCTTTTTACTTCTGTTTTATACACACTGATAAGATCCATCCCACCAGCACCAAACATTCACTTCTCCAGGCTGAATGGTCCCAGCTCTTTCAGTCCTTGCCCATTGGAGAAATGCTCCAGTCCCTTCATCACCTTTGTGACTCTTCACTGGACTTTCTCCACTATGTCCATGTGTTTCTTGTACTGGGGGCCCAGAATACACTCCATGTTTGGCCTCACCAGGGCTGAGGAGAGGGGAAGGATTGGATCCCTCAGCCTGCTGAGGGACAGAAGGATACCATTAGCCCAGGATAACATTAGCCCAAGATACCATTAGACTTTTTTTGCTGTAACGGCACAATTGGCTCTGGTGTTAGTTGGTCAATACTGCCAAGCTGATTTCAAGCTGGGTGGCACCCAGCATACATTGGTGTATGGTGCTAAATTGCTGATCCTAGCACCCTAATGGTGCATAAATTGTTGTCCCTGGGCAGATACCCAGTGGCCTCAGCAGCACACTGCAGCACAACAGCAGCACATCTCCAGCATACTGCTGGAGGGCTCTCTGTCCAGCCTGATGTGGGCAGCTACAAATGTGCCATGAAATAAAACGTCCGTTTTGGTTTCCAGGTTTTCCTTGGTTTTCTTTTTCCTCCTCCAGCAGGAGGGAAACCACATAAAGTGCCAAAGTGACCAGGCCAAAGGCATAACTGAAGACTCCAGGAAAAGATGCAAGACAAATTAACAATAGAAAGCAGCTCTTTCTTTTGAGAGCAATCAAATCTCTAATGCAGGTGCACTACTAGAGCACCTGCATATTTCTCAGGTATAATTGACCTCTTACGGGTTAAGTGAAGATGGCCCATCCACCTCAGCCAAAATCCATAAAATGTTGGCCCAAATTGCTGTCACGCAAGACATTATAACATGATCTCATGATGTTGATGCAAAATTCCCACTGAAGTCCAAGTGCCATGATTGGTGTGGAATGGACTACAGCCAACCATCACCCACACCAGGGTCTGATATTGACATGTCTCCATCCACTGGGACCAGCGCGGAGCCTTGTGGCAGTGGCACATCCAGGCCTGCCACTGACCAGCACAGAGGAATAAGCCCATTCCTCTGCAGGTCCTGTAAGCCTTGGCAGCACTGCCCTGCAAGCTGCTGTCAGAATGTACCCAGCTTTTCCACCCTATGGATAAAAGGCACTGGCAGCTCATGATGTGAGCACCATCTTTTCACCCAGGATACTATCAATGGGGTGGTGCCTCAACAGGGCAAGAGTCCATATCCTGCACTAAGCAGATGTCAACTCAGGCACCCAGCAGTACCATGGGGAGTGTGGCCTCTGCAGCTGTGCACAGTTAGCAACACAGGGTCCCATTTTAAGAGAGTCAGATTCACTCTCCTACAGAAGTTCTGAGTTTATTCCTGAGACTGACTCAGCAGTGATACTAGTGCTTTCACAGTTGCCTCTGTTCATTAGATGAGTGATTCAGTGCAACAAGAGCATGGCATAAAACAGGAGTTTAGAAATCCAGTTGTCTTTCAAAAAATGAACTATTTTTTTCCATTCTCACCTTTTCCCATGGGTCTGTGTACTAGTTCAAAGAAAAAAGTTGAAGGTGTGATTGAGTTTGCACTACTGTTCAGTTTCCAGCTGAGAAAGTCTGATGGGAGCTGTTCACTTCCAAATGATGAATACAAGAGAAAATTGTTTCAACTAAGAAAGCTCAGCATGACAACTAAATATGTACTGTAGCAATTTTAATAGAATCTCCCATTAGGATTTCAGAATGAAACAGAGAAACTTGCATAAAGTTTTCTTCGTCATTCAGTCATCATTCCATCTTCAAAGAATTGTACATAAACAATACATTTGCGTGTTCTATGTTACATTTTAAAATCCTCTGTACGTGCACCTGTTTATGACTTGTGTCATCTTTTAGCTGAGATGATTATTGACAGGAACAGAGATGCAGATTCTCCTTTGCACATAGAAATATTACTGTGCTGAAATGCCAATCATCTGAAGAAAAAAAACCCAAAAACGTTGTATCTGCAAAAGAGACAAAGGAGTACTAAGAAAGAAAATTTAATGATTTGAACTCTTTCATGTTCATCTTTCTCTAGAATGGAATTTTGTTTTACCCCAGCCTTTGACATCATCAGAAGAGAAACCAAAAAGTGTCTGAAATTCTACAGGGAAATCATCATAGTTCTGAAAATACTCAAGGTTTACAGTGATCTCAATTATTATGCAAAACTAGGTAATTATAATTATTAAACTAGTGCCTGTGTGTGCCAAGTTTAGAAACTTTCAATTTAACAGTACAATCAGAAAAAGGGAAATTAATTTGAAAAACACCTTACATTAAAAATAATCAACATTATTTTAAAATACATTAAAAATAATTTTCTCATTTCAAAATAATTATTGCCCTAGCAATCTAAGCCAAGGCATAAGCTGTCATCACTACTTCCAGCAATTCCAATAGAGAAAGACCTCCAGAGTCCACCACATTTCTGGTTTTATGTTGCAGACATCATCGGCATCATCCAATTACAACCTTACTACCAAATTCCAACCTGCCATATGCATTTGAAGACATGTTTGCAAAAAATTCCTCCATTACCTACATAATGCCCTCTACATTTTTATGACCTTAACACTTCCCCTTCACCCTCCTGCACTTTCTCCTGTTTCATCCTACACCACTAGTCTTCTGATAAGCACTTAAATATAAGGGCAACATACTCAACATAGTCTGACTTGTGGAGGACTCCTTACATTTCAGATAAATAAACAAACCCCAGGGGTTTATGCATTTGTAATGCAGGATTTAGACAGCATCCCTGAAGTTCCACAGAAACAACTCTTCTTTTATCAGGAAAACTTTAATAAAACTTTAATTCATATATTCCTAGCACAACTTCTAATTATGTTCTTTCATTTTTTCACTTTATATTCCTCTCACCACTCACCTGAGACAGTTCATTATTTTATTCCTAAATAATGACCTAATCAACACTCTTAGTTAGCTAAAACTTTTCTTGACTGGATAATAGTAAGCCTTCTTGCTAACATCTTACCCTTACATGCCACACACTAAATTAGAGAGGCACCTGAATTCTTCTAAATTAATCTGTTTTAGTTTCCATGCTATAAGATCAGAATGAATACATCTGGGGCTTTTATCATACTACATTACCATAACATCAGGTTGTCTTATTTTTTTTCATTAATCTCAGGGGAAGATAAAGCAGCCTGCTTAGGGTTCAAGAAGACCTAGGTGCACTTTCCTTCCTAATTTACTCTCTGATGAGGATAAGTACTTTAGGATTTGATTCTTTAACAAAAAGTTATTTGGCCAAGATTTAACTTAGAGTAAACTTAAAACCTTGTCCATTTACCTTAGGTTTTGATAAAAAGCATGTATTAAATATATTTCCTTTCATAATTACAATTTGCCAATATCCTCAAGAAAGTGCAAAATAAAATTGCCTATCTATATTTTATTCAAAGCAAAGTTGTAGCAGCTAATTTTAATGCATCCATTAGGATTGATTTTAGGAACTTGGAAAGCAGCAGAGAGGAAGCATACTGAGTAAGGCTCATTCATCTATTATGAATATCTCATTTTGTAAGGACTCTGTAAAAACAAATTTATGATGTTTTCATGTTCCAAATACCTAAGCAAAAAGTAGTTCTCATTTAAGTTGACCCTCAGGTTAATCACATATCATAGCCATTTTTCATTTCAGTCTCATAAAATTCTTGTCAAAAGGATCATTTGATGTGTTATTGAATGGCAGAGAATGCAAAGAAGGCATTCTAAGAAGAAGACTTTATTCACCATTGCTTTCAGGCTGCTGCACCTCAGTTTCCAAACTGCTGCATGTGCAAATTTCAAATGCACAAGGAAATTGGCAGCATGAGGTACAGCTTCTAAAAAAGAAACTGGATATGATAAACTGGAAAATTTACCTTGACATTTTTAACTTGTCATAACATGTCAGAAAATAAGACAATTAAAAAAAACAGTGGTTCCCAATACTTTCTACTAAAGCCTGAACAATTTAAGGAATCTTAATCATATTATAGACTTGTCAGAAAGTTTTAGTGCAGTGTTTTAAAAATTAAAATTTGTTTAAAAATAAATAAGAGTCAAGATCCAGGATAGCATGTCATCTGACACTATGATTCTTTAATCTGTTTCATGACAGCAAGTTTTTTAGAGTCAGGTGTTGTAAAAGCATAAACCAAAATAGTTCCAGACCTAAATGCAAAAGGCAGGCAGCCTTGCTTTTCTTTACACTTAGAAAAAAGTGCCAGGAAAGCTAAGTCAAACTGCTCTAGTTCAAAACTCCTTGGAGAAAAATTCAATAGGCTTGGGTAAAGACAGAGATAATAAGACACTTCTACTATATATTTGAATCAACTGAAAATTAATGCTTATATATGAACCTTAATTTTTTGCATGATCTATAACCTTAACAGTATTGCTGAAAGCAAGATGCAAAAAATACTTATTTGCTATACAGTGCTAATATAGATTAAAAGGATTACAGGATCTACAGATCAAGACACCTTCTTCATCTACCACACTATTCTCCAAAAATTCTTCTCCCTGAGAAAGATAATCACAATATCAATGACAATCTGTAAGGCCATCTTTGCTCTTAGTGCATAGTACTGGCTCACAGTCAACTCAAGACCCCACCACAGCACACAAGTCCTTCTCTGCAAAGCTGTTCTCCAGCTTTTCCACCATGCTGAGGTCAACAGTATAAATGGTAACCTGAATTAATGCTAAATTTACACCCAATTAAACTATCTTTACAGGGACTAATAATTCACATTATTCACTGTGAGTTATACTCTGAAAAACAATACAGCTCACAGTGAGGGAAGAGAGATCACTCAATCAGAATAGGATTTGACCAGAAATTTTATAAAGGATTTTTTTCCTTTTAATTTTGTTAATATACAGGAGTAAAATGACTATGCAAATCTCTAAGACTCAACTCTTTCAATTCTGAAATAGTGTTAGAATGCATCATTGTCTTATTCTTTAATAGGAAAAATTGCCTGTCCAGGACAACATTTTTTTAGGTCATAATAAGTCTTTGTGGTAGATTTTCTTTCCAGTGTATAAAAAAAAAGCAGTGAGCTGGGGGTTATGACAAGACAGGATGTTATGCAGTTTGCATGAGGGAGCCAGAGCCAACATTGCAGGGAGAGAGAGGTTGGCTCTGCTTTCTCCCAGTTGGCTGCATGGGAAGGCAGGTCTGTTAGCTCAAGGGAGAGTAGAGATTACCCAACATTCTCTTGACAAGAGAAATCAGTAATTGTCTGTCTGCCTGCAGCAATGCAGCAAATTGAACATGGTCCTGCAACTCAATTGAACAGAAAAAATGGCATCTTCCAAATGTTTGAGGAGTAGAAACTTTTACTACAATGTGTAAAAGTGCTGTTGCAAGTTCATTAGGGACTTCAGAGGTTCGAAACTAAACTGCTGTTAGGAGCTATATAGTATGAAATATTCCATCTGCTGAATAAAAAAAAATTAGGAAGGAAAAGACAAATTTGTGGGAAGTGGCAAAAAAAATGCATTTTTGGTCTGTCTGCTTGATAAGTATTAAATGAGCCAGACTTTCAGATATGTTGAATATATATTCTGAAACTACTATAGCTACAATCCTATAGTGCAGTTAAAAAAGAAGACAAGGAGAGATATAATTGTGGTTACTCGTTTGTTTAGACTTTGGCCAGAGTTTCAGGGTCCGTAACCATGAATCTGAAGTAAAAGCCAAGCGTATCTATTTGAGTGTGTGAAGCAAAGGGAAGTATCTGAGAGCAGATACCAAATCTTGGTTCATCCACACATAAAACTGATCTCAAACTATACCCAGGCTTGCCTTTAATATTGACCCTAATTTATAGCTGATAGGGTTTGGGGTTTTTTCAGGCACTTCCAGGCAGCCCTTTAAGCAACATCCAGAATTCAATAGTTATGGTTGTATAGTCTCTCCACAATTAACTGCACATAAGATTGTTACAATTTTCCTCTCTGCTTCTGAGAAAAGTCACATGCCCTGTTCTTTTACCTTCGCCTTTCTGTATGTAAGAAAACAGTTTTTCCTAGACACAAGTGTTGATAGTTGGAGCTGGTGATAAATTTTAAACACACCAAGCTACAAAAATTTCCCTTCTGTTGGTTAAATGAGCATATAGGAAAATGACACAGGTAAGTTGTCATATTATTTGTTGTACCCAAAAGCAAAAGAGTGTGCGTTGGAACCTGAAATGCAAGGAGCTCTCAGAACTTTGGGCCTGTAAGCCAAAGCTTAGAATTAAACACAGGGTTTGATCTGAGACCTTGGAAAAGGCTTCCAAACTTAGGTGCTAGAAGTGAGATTGTGGATTTATAGTTTAAAGCAGAGACATGTTCAGCTAAGTAAAGGAAAGTTTAGAGTTTTAGAGTTTTAAGATATAGAAAAAGTAAAAGTAGCTACAGAGCTAAGCAAGGAGTTTACTGAAAGTTTGTGTGTCATAATATGATTGGCTAAGAAAGCTTACACTGTAGCATTAGTGCATAAGACGAAATATTTAAGGATTAGGTCAAAAACATAAATATCTTTGTTAGCAGTTTTTTATTGGTCAATAACTCCTTAAAAGGAGTAACTAAAGGTCTTGTGAACTTCTGAATCATGCTGTAACAATGTGAGCCACTTCCTACCTATGTAGAAGATAAGAAAAATACACCGCATCTGAGGTCCCATCTCAAATTCCTTCCAAAATTCCCCACAAGTGAATTACCACAGTGTAGTTTGTTCTTATAACCCAATTTGGCTGCAAACATCCATGCAATTTAATGCTCTGACAAGTCAGAGAAATCACAGTTATTGCAAATTTTATTTGTACAATAGGACAGACATCGTATGTACTATTTGCCAGAGGGAAAGGGAAGTATGGGTTATAGATACTTCTGAAGATGCTACTTGGGACAGCCTCTATACTACATATGCATAAAGGTATATTTTGTAGAAAGATTTTAGATGCCAGGTAAGGAGCAGCATTTCCATGCATGGAAAATATTTTCTGGATTTTTAATATCCATCACTCTAAGACTGCTATCAGTGACATTCAAACCCCAGTACTTCTGCTGACAGGAGGACCTTATTTTAAACTTCAGCCTAAAAGCACAAATTAATTTATGGAAGATAGAAACAGAATCTGCAAACTATCCCTGTCTTCAGAAAGTCTCTGTGTTAAAATGCTGTTTTTAATTCTTGGAAGGAATTAGTAAGCCATGCAAGCTTGGTGGAAAAACATGTATAGTTATGACAGGTATAATAATGTTCTCCTGGTATTTCACTGGATCAACAAGTAGGTGGCATACATGGTGTCTCATTCTAAAGTGACCAGAAACTGCTGATAAAGGATTATCTGTGACAGAAATAATTAATTACAGAACAGAAATTCATATATAAGTTAAACAAAATAAAACATGATAGTCTAGAAACTAGATACACCTACAAAAGAAATCTTTGTTGACCTTTTAAGACAGATAAATGTCTTTGCAAGCTCCAACATTACTGTGGTATACAAATCCTGTAATTAAGGTCTTCCTGTTACCTGCAGCCCTCCTCAGGGTGCTGAGGCCAGCAGAATGACTCTGGGTAAATTCACAGGACAGAGAGAGCACATCAAGAACAGAGGACTTGCTGCCTCAGTGAGAGAAGAGGCTCAGGTTGCCCCAAGCCACGCACAGCCAATTCCAGCAGCCCCAGCACACCCCCTCAGCCCTTGAGCCCTTCAGTATCAAAAGACAAAACCCAGTATTAAAATGCAATCCATACTTGCATTTACCTTCATTAATGAAAATCTGTGGATAAAGATACCAAAAGCAGGTATTCTTTGGCCTATTTTTCTCATAAATCTGGCACTGAAATACTGTCAGAGGCTCTTAGGATGTCAAAGTAGAAAATCCAAAGATAAATATAATACAGAACTAGAATATTATCATATTACTGCACCATAGGTTAATAAGTCTAGCTAAAAATCCATTACATTATGATATTTAGCATTGCTGTTTCAGGAGAAGCTTCTTTGGTAACACCCACTGTGAATTTCTCTTGGTTGACATTTCATCACAGGGAAGAAAATGTCAAGAAATGGTCAATGGAGCAGCACAAATCAGCCTAAGAAAAGTTTGCAGCTAGTGATATACAAGCAGCAAGAGAATACAATCAGGTAAAGACCTGAGATAGAATAGTACTGAGCAAAACAAGTTGCTCGTTTTCTGGAGGAGAAAAAGTGTTTTTTCTTTTAAACACTGTGTCATTGTTTGTTAATCCTGATAATCATGGCATCCTTTTTTAAAAAGGAAACAGTGGTAGTGAAAATCTAAATGCAGCTCAACTTTTACAAGCTGTTTGAATTTCTGACCTTATTTCCAAATATTTTTCACCATATCTGGGACATTTAGAATTTTTTTTTTATTATTTTTACAGAAGCATCAGCAATTTTAGAAATTTTAAGTCCTAGCAGTGGGAATGCTGCCAAGATGAAAAACAAATTCTTAAGCTGTATTAAGATTTAGAAATACAGCTACTTTTATTAAAGCACTCTGTAAAGCCGGAGCTTTCTGTGTTTCAAGACAAACCCACAAGTCTCAGATCTCTGCAAGGTTTAAAAGTTAAAACTTTGGTGAAGTAAAATGGAAGTGATGGTTTGAGAGGATTACTCTCAGGTTAAAATCCTGGGAGAATGCTAGTATAGGAGAATATGCTTTCTAGGCAAGTGAAAAAAGTCACCTATGGTGAAGTCATTGTTTCTCCACAGCATGGGGTCTTACTAGTAAAAACAAAAAATACCAGAATCACAAAAGGGATTCTAGGAAAAATAAATTACAAACGTTCTATAAGTAAATAATGTACTAGAAGGAAAAGTATCAAACTGGAGAAAATCACATCAGCTGAATAATTCAATAGCTCGTTTTGAGATGAATGTTACCTACCATTTTCCCTAACAGCTCTGCCAAAATAAAGGGCAAGTACTAATTATATGCAAGTGAGAAATCACTGATAACACAGAAAAAGACGAGAGCAGTATAAGAATTAAAGGACTTGGAGGAGATGAGTAAGGCATACTGAATGTTCAATTTTATGAAATGCAAACCTTCTTATCAAGAGATTAGTATAAAGAGTCTTACAAACAGTAACATTCAGGAAATAACTGCAGAGGACATGGATTTGCATTTATTGATTAGCCAAGGTAAAGTATAAGCTACCAGAAAAAAGTAGTCATGAGAAAAGCAAATACTTGCTAGAATGCATCAGGTGAGGTTTTACTGCTAGCAGTAGGCATGCATTCACAGCCATAATCAAGGCTCCTCAGTTTTTCTGAAGGATGACTTATTTGGACAATGTCCTCAGGCACATGGTGATAATCTTGGGGTTTTGCTGTGGAGGCAACAGAGTGGACATCAACGATTCCTGTGTTTCCCTTCCAACTCAGGATATTTTATGATTCTATGATTCACTACTGCAGATAACTTCCAAGAAATTTCAGCATACAACAAAATAAAACAAATATTCCTTGCCTTTTCTCAGAGTGAAAAGAGCATAATTCACTGTGATTTTGTAAAATTACGTGAATATAATTAATATATATCTAATGCCCTACTTTGAAAAAACAGGAAAAAAATTAATGCCCCTTTTTGGAGAAAGCGATGACATGCCTCAGGTGAAGCAAAAACCCACAGGCAGAGTTTTGCAGACACATTTATCTGCCCTCCTCTAACCTTTTAACTGTGTTCTGCTGCAGTAATTTGCTACTATTTTTGTCATAGTAAAATTCACAAATGCTACAGCTCCTTGAGATCCCACTTTGTTATGCAAATGAAGAGCTCCTGAAACAAAACCATATAATAAAACATGACATGGTTCAGAGATAATCCCAATTTTTTTCTTGGAGTAAACACTTTTCAGCCATGTCATTTCAGATTAAAATTCCTATTTAGAATGAAGCTTTGAGTAGTTTCAAGGCTTATTATCACCTCTAAATCTTAACTGAAGGTGCTCTTTCTACTTGTTAGTCATAAGCCATTTTCTCTGTTCAGGCTCAGAACATTCATTATCTGCTCCCCAAGTCTTATAAACTTTATAAACTTCACAAACAAGGATACCCTCTACTCCATAAATTTGCAGCTAATTTTAGATCCTGGATTACAAATATATGGTCCCACTTACCATTATTAAAAATAGCACATAATCTGATGTTGTCCTAGAGACAGCATGTCTGAAACACCATCTTTTTACACTCTTGCCTGCAATTCTAAAATCAGCATAATAATACATATGGGGTTCTTTAGCCAGAAAAAAAGAGGCTCGGGGAGATCTGATCACTCTCTACAATTACTTGAAATGTGACTGTGGACAGGCGGGGGTCACTCTCTTCTCCCAGGCAACAACTGACAGAATGAGAGGACACAGTCTTAAGCTATGCCCGGGGAAGTTTAGGTTAGACATCAGGAAAAAATCCTTCTCTGGAAGAGTGATGGGACACTGGAGTCTGCCCAGGGAGGTGGTGGAGTCATCATCCCTGGACATGTTTAGAACAAGACTGGACATGCCACTCAGTGCTGTGGTTTGGTTGATGAGGAGGTGTTAGGTCACAGGTTGGACTAGATGATCTCAAAGGTCTGTTCCAACCTAGATTCCAACCTCAATTCTGTGACAGCTCAGGGCCTTGACACAGTTTGATTTACAGGGTCCACAGCTTAGAGCAGCAGTTCCCAAAACTGCTCATAGTGCTCTTTCCTCTTGCCGCTTTATCACCTCACTGGTCTCCACTCTGGTGGAGTGGTCTTTAAACCACTGCTTGTTCCTTTCTTTACCCAGAGACTGAAGCTTTTTCCTGCTTACTGCCTACACCATCCCTGCCTTCTTGTGCTCCTCCTCAAATGGTAACTCACTTTACCTCCCAGAACAACGTCATGACTGAGAAGTGCTCACGTTACTTAAATTTTATGTACTAGTATAAAACTTATGTATGTTATTCAAGCAACTAGTGACTTTAAACAGCTTTGCACAGCAGAAAAGGTTGTCCTTCATTTTACTTCAGAAGGGAAAACAAGGAAAAAAAAACAAATAAAGCCAAAAAAAAAACTAGCAGAGGTAATGCACTACACTTTTATTCTTTACACTTTTTGTTTAAATATTTATTTTATTTTATCTGTATATAAGGACCAAGATGTTCTACTGAGTACTTCTACACTAGGATAAGAGATTCTTTTCAAATTAAATAAGTATTTTTCTGTTCCATACAAATGAGAAATGTTCTAAGAACAGATACATGTACAGTTTCTCATGCATGTAACATTTTTAAAGTCATTACTACATACACCATGAGGTATTTGATGCACAAATGTTAAAAATTCATAAAAGCAGAAAAAATATTTTCAGCAGAAGCCTAGTTCTATGAATTTTAACAGATCATGTACAATTACTATGTATTAATAATAGAATAGAAGTAGAATGTAATAACATGTATGCAGCAGCACTGCTAGATATTTTAGGACAGCCCTGAGACACCTCATGAGTAAGTGGAAAATGTGAAGTACTAACAAAATAAAGCAAAATTTAAAAAGAAAAGAAAAGTGTAAAAAAATAAGTTGCATTAAGATTTTCAAGTGGTTGATTGAACCGAAATATTTTCCTACATAATACATGAAATCATCCTTCAGCTGCAGTCAAAAGGACAACCTGCTCAAAAACATTGCGCTCTTTGATGAGAAACCTGGAAGAAATTATTTCTACTTTTCATATTTCAAAAGAAAAATGCATTAGATCAGCAACAGGACTCTGAAAACTGCCTTCCATACATTTTTAAGACACTTCTCTCAGCAAGCATCCAGGAAGCAGAAAGGCTATTAACCTACAGATGTATTTGTAAGATCTTGATTTAGCAAGGTGTTCTGCAGGAACAAGAAGCTGCCAAATAGTAGGGTATGTACTGGATAAGCCAGCATCATTAATAAATTCACATTTTTTTTCCTTTCTGGTTTTGGACAACTGTATAAAGTTTGCTTCTCATAGTGCTGAGCTGACAGGCTAAACATCAAATCTATGCCAAAGGTGTCACAGAATACATTCAGTGCCTGTAGCTCAGTGTGCAGCTGCTGTGTGAGCTGCAGGTTGAGCTCTGGAGAGGCAGGAGCCTAAGCCTGAGGCAAGTGGCCATGACCTTCCAACCCTTTGCATAACAGAGGGCCTGGGAACCTGTTGCCCAGCCAGGAGGCCAGATACAGCAGGCACTGATGACTTCAGAATTTTAGAGGGTATAAAAGCCCAGGAGTTCCTTTGTGTGGGGTCCCTCCTCAGAGACACACAGCTTGAGCTGTTATTTTGTTATTGCTCCAAGATTTAATTGTTTTAAGGATCAGGATGTCTGAGACTGATAAGGGAAACGTGGAGTTAGCCAGTGAGGAAACCTGGTCTGACAGAGTGAGTGTGGGATGTGTAGCTGTGAAGGGGCCTCAGTCCCAGCTTAGATGGTGCAGGAGTGGCTCCTGGATGGTAGGACAGGGAAGTTTCCCTAACAATGGGAGAGTGGTGGGACTGACGCTACTAAAACTTCAGTATCATCCAGATGCACACTCAAATTAGTAAGATTATAGCTGTAATAGAAAACTTCACTGTAACCAAGTCAGTTACTGATCTGTCTTGTGGCACCATACCACTTAGACTTTAGTGATGCTAGGGAAACTTGCCTGAATGACCACTGGGGAGCCATTCTTGGAGTCCCACCCACACCACCCCAGGTTTACTGCTGGAACCCAAGCACCTCTGCATCAGGCAGCTCCAGTGAGCAGCTCTAGTGCCCTGCTTGGTTCCCACTACACATAGTCAGACAAGTTTTCCTCACTGGTTCAGTCCCAGATTTCCTGTAGCAGAGTCATAGAGATCTGGTTCCTTTCAGGAATTTAACTGTGGTACAGCAATATGATTACAAATCAGGCTGGGTGCCTCCAGACTTTTGTACCCTTACAGTCTGAGCACATGATCCTCACACACACTTCATGCCCTTCATGTCCTTATGTTCCAATAGTGATTTTCGGCCTGGGATCTTCTCCTTGTTTATTTGGGTTCTACAGAGTCTCTGGGTGACTGGTTATCCAGCCTCACAAGTCCCTGTGCCCTTTGTTAGGCAAAGGGTTGGTGCCAGGTCACGGCTCATTGCTGGGGGCTCCAGCCATTTCCCCCCACCTCGGGCACAACCTGCAACTTGCACTGCAGCTGCTCATTGACTGAGGAATATGCCTGCACTGGGCATATTCCTCAGCAGTGAGTTCTAGAGATATTGGGTCCATCACATTTTTAAGTCTGAAAAAAAGCAACACAGCTATTTTATCAGAGCATGATAAAAAGCAGCCTTCTTCAACACAACTCATGCCACATTTTCTACTTATGCTCCACAGCTCCATCATTTTTTATCAATCCCAAAATTTGGTCTAAATCTTTCAAGGACTAGTCATAAATTCAGATTATGTGCACGATGCTGAAGTTGTAGTCTACCTTTACTATTTTCCGTTCAGTATAATCTCTAATTTTGTAGCCTAATTAAAATGATTCATGGTTCAAATATTCCTCACTAATTGTTTAATTCTCTAGATAGTTTCAAAAAACACATTATTTGTGACATTAACGTACAGTTTCATATATGATATTTAAACAGCATAAATTTAAAACAGTATTACAGTACTTGTATGTACAGTATACAGTACTTGTATAAGACAAGAATTCTATAAGAATGACAAATATAGTAAAATAGATAATTTTTGGAGCCTCAGAATGAATTTAAGAAATTCAGTTTGAATGTTATTCTGTTTGTTGGGGTTTTTTTAAGCATATGAGTTTTGTATGATAAGGGATATTGCCTCTCTCCACAATTTGTTCTTATGCCAAGAGATCATGAGAACTCTAATTTAAAATTTTATTGTTTAAATACTCTCACAATTGCATAAAAACACCCATGTTTCAAAGAGATCTAGTTTAAGCAGCACTGGGTCCTGAAGCTTCCCAAACCATGGTTGCAGTGACCTAATTAAACTCTTCTACATTATCTGAGACTCTAAGCCTAGGCATTGAGAAATCTATTCCAGCTCCAATCTTCTACTTACATAACACCAATCTTCTACTTATGTAACAAGAAAATTTCATTGCTTCCAAGCAGGAAGACATGCATCCATTTCTGATAAACCAAACAACATTCTTTATTCCAGACTAAATTATTTTATCCAAATCCAGCATATGTCAAAGGGAAATTTTTCACTCCCTTAAAAAATTCAGAGGCTTCTCAAAATCATGTTCACTGGTGGAAAGCCAAGAGCATCTCACTGTCTGTCATTATAATTGTATATAAAATAAATACCAGCATTTGAAAAATGAAAATTTTGTTATTACTTCTACGAATGTTAGTACAACTAGACAAAGTAGGAGCAATGAGGATTTTCTTTCAAACTCTATCTCACTAACACATTACATGTTCCTGAAAATACTTCATTCATCTGTTAATTTTTATTAGTTATGATTAGGAACAAATGACTCACTTTACTAAATGAAAGCCACCTGCAGTTCCTCCTAGTAACCTCAAGCAATGGGCAGCAGTTTTTTACATTCCCCAAGTTTCATTCTGTTCTGTTTCATTAAAGCTATTTCAGTCCCTTTGCTACCAGAACTCCACAATTCAATAATGAAGGACAGACAAATTTTCTGTGTTTAAGGCTTGGGAAAAACTTATATTAAATAATTTTAAAATAATCTAGGGTAACTATTTCCATAATTTGAAGTATAGATATGAAAAATTGACTATGCAGTTTTAAATTAATGGAAGCCTGCCTTCCTCCTGAAAACTAACATTTTCCACCAAGTCTGTTGCAACATCACAGAAAATTAATGACAGAGTGAATGACACTAAGTTTAGAGTAACACTGTAAAACAAGGGCACTTAGTTCTCAGGGAGGATGTATCCAAGAAAGAACACGGAGTTACACTCAAAAGTATATGATCCATCAGTAGCCAGAAAGAGCTGCAAAGCTCCAGCCTTTTGAAATTGAACACCCATTTATCACAGAAACTGTCTTTACCATTGAACTAGGAAAGTAACCTTTCCTTCTCTTCCATTGCTGAATTCACCAAGAAAACCTCTGAAATGTTTTGCCGTTTCTTGGGACAGGAGTCAAAGGTCAGCAAAAATCTTTTACTCATAAATGTGAGCAAAAAACATTTTACCTCCAGGAAACTACGCCAGCAAGCTGTCAGATAGTGCCAGATGAGAGCATTAAAAATTTCTTATGATGGGATTAATTAATGATTTCTCATGCATTCCCACTGCATGATACAATATAGGAGAGTTAAGCAACAAGGCAAGTCTATCAGAGAGGCTTAGAGATTTCAGAGTACTTATCAATGCTCCTCCACCTGCATAGAACAAAGGAAATTATCAGGACAATCATATCACAGGTGTACTCTCTGTCCTTCCAGCCGTAAGAGTCTCAGACATTACAGCATGTAGACTGGTGTTTTTCTGCAGTCACAGCACACAAGCACTAGGACTGATTGATGATGTCAAAAATACCATGCAAGTTGCAAACTAGTGCTGGGACATTCTGTCAGGGAAGGGCAACTATATATCCAAGAGATTCAAAGAAACATTGCAATTCTGCAGACCTCTGAAATTTCCAAGCAGAAACAGGCTTATCAAGTATTTTCTAGTTGCCTGGCAAAAACTGCTCACAATAAGAATTGGCTACCAAGTAAAAAGAATGACACTATGTAGTGTGTTTGTCATCCAAAAAATAAAGAAAAGTTCAAGTGGAACAGTCAGAACATTTGTACTAGTTCAAGATTTTTTCTGTCCCGGTTTTTGTATGTCTACTTCACCATCACCACCTGCCATCTGTCTGGATCTAATCTGGCAGTCCTCTGCTCACACCATAATTATCATCATTTTAGCAATCAGCAGTGCTCAAGATGTTCCCTTTATTTCACACCACCAGCTGGCCATTTTATATCACCTCAAGAAGAAAGCCTATTGTCAGGTTCCAGCCAGGAACGAGTTAATTTTTGTAGAGAGGCAACATGGCTAGGACCAAGAGGTTATTCTATACCAACTTGTATCATCAGCAGGAGCAGGAGAAGGGGTCCCTTCTAGTCCCATAGTGGAAGAAGGAGCCATCCAATATTGCCTGTTGTCAGGGGGGTTTCCAGATAAACAGCTTCCTTCTTGTACCATCTGTCATTAGTATTGTTGCTGTATATGTCATTGTTATTGTTGCTTCTTATCTCATTGCTGTTTCAAGTAAATTGTTCTCATCTCAACCCATGATCTTGGTCTTCTGTGCCTCCAGTTCTCCTCTCCAGCTGCCACAAAGGGGAGGGGCACCAAGCAGCATGTGGTTTTAGTGATAGCATTAAATTGGAGAATACCATTCCTAAACCTCATCATCTATAAATTGAGTGGGGGGGCTTTCACTCCCTGAGTTCATGGTATCTATGGGCCAGTATCACTTTAGGGCTGAGGTGTGGAGTGAAGGCAAGAAGGTCTGGGTCCTGCTCATAGACTAGCTTAGTGCGGTAAATGCTGGGAAGCCAGCTTCAGGTAGCTCTAAAAAGAGAAGGGGCAGGCACATGTAAACTTGCAGGTTCTAGATTTTGTAATCCTGATTTAACAGAATCCAAAACGTAAGTGCCAGAGTGCAGGAACTCCAGATCACTGCAGGCTGGTTGCCCATGCAGAGGACACACAAATGAAACCTTAATGTATGAGGTGTCTGCATGAGGCTTTGTGAAAGAGAGCAAGTTCTGAAAGAGACTTGCTGAGAAAGTCCTCATGCCTCTTAATCACAGAGTTCTAATGAGTCCACACAAAGATGTTGAAACAACTGGCTAGCCTAACTCTTACCTCATTACAAAGGCAAAAATACCCAGCCAAAAACAAGAAGGAAAAACATGAAAGACTTCTAACAGCAGTGGGTGGAACAGTTGTTACCAATTTTGAAATTGATTATTATATTCATGTATTTCCATTGTTCTGTTGCTTTCTTTCTTTCTTGAAACATTCTCTCTTCATCCACTTCATGTGCTCACTGCAAATGAGCACAAGTAGAAATACTGGGGACTGGAGAATTTAGCTAATTTTTCCAGCTCTCATGGATTGGAATTTGATTTTTGATTTACTGCTGAGTCTTTCATCTACCTGGAATTAGAGTTCCATGTATGGAAGTCTGAATGTGAGAATTCAGGCTTAGGGTGGAGGTTGTTTTTATTTCTTTTATGTGTATAAGTCTTAAAAAGAAAAAAGTCCTGCTTTAATGTAATGTATTAAAATAGAAATGTGCCTTTCTCCCCCATTGATAAATATGAGGATTACTAGGAAGTTTTTTCTTCTTTTTAGCCTATAGCTAATATTTCTCACTTTTTCTTAATCAGAGGTACTTCTATAGTATAAGTGCTCCCTACATTCAACTTTCATAGATCATGCACAATAAAAATTAGATGTGTTATGTTGCAAGTGAATTTTTACTCTTCATTAATATTAATTGGTTTTGGTATGTGTAAAGCTAGTTAGAGGATTACACTTCTCTTAACATAATTAGACAGCTCTATGATATTTCGGCCACCAACCTGTTCCATCACTGCCTCTGACTTCACTGAAATTTCAAGCAAAAAAGTTAACAGACAGTAATAGAAAAAATAGAAAAGTATCTTGAAAACATTTTTAATTTTTTCATTAATTTTTTTCTTTGAAAAAAAAAAAAAGCCATTCCCTTTTTTGTTAAAAAATAGCACTTTTAATGTTAAGGCAGGAAACTCATTGAAATGCCTTCTTTTCTGCACAAAATCCATGTGGTTGAATATACATTTCCCAATATCATCAATTGCAGGAAAGAAAAATTCTTTCCACATATTCTTTGTAGAGTCCTGTTTAAGTTGGATGACTAAGGAGTCCCAATTCCTTTCACCTTACTAATATAGAGAAACCGCCTGATATTATGACCTTTTTTACTGTTGTTGTCTTTAAGATCCTAACCAGTGTTTTATTGCAGCATCACAGCTCCTTGTGTGCTGAGTATATTTCCTTCAGGCTGTGACATAAGAATCCATTAAGTTTGCTTTGTTTCCTTCATTTTGGGACAGCTTTTGGCAGTAGCTTTAGTTAATAAAATAGCTGTATTTCAAGTGTACAAAAGCACTAGCTGATCAATGTGCATGTCTTCAACCATATTTTGAAAACTAACAATCAGTGGACATTTTGAGTAACAAACATCCTGCAGCTGTATAAGAAAATGTTACAATTCTTACATCACTATATAGCCTACACCATCTATGAGTTATGTTGCTCAAGCATTTATTATAAACAGAATCCCAAACTGAACATTTTCACTAGTCTTTCTAAGCTCAGAATATTCATAGGGATTACCCTTGGAGCAATTATGTGAAGTGGACTTCTTCTGCCTTCATTATTTTCATCAGTCTACAATACAATGTTAATCAGTGTTTGGCAGGAAGCCATTTCTGTGGGCAGAAAAACAGTATTTTGAATCTCTCCCTTTCCAACAGTGAAACTTAACATCTCTTCAATTTTTAAACAAAAGGCAAAGATAACAAATAAAAGAATGGATGAAATTGAGATCTTTGCACACACATGTGGAGTGCTTCTCAGGAAATCATTGGACCTGAGAATGTATCTATCATCAGCATCTGCCTGTTTCGTTATTTCTCTAGATGTCCACCATTGTCAAACAGAATGTAGCACTGGATCTGGTCTCAGAAAAGCACTGTGCTCTAAAACAGTGACTGATAAATAAGCTATGACATTCATATAAGGCTAGCATTGCCGTGCCCAAATCCTACACTTCAAGCTAGTTATTCCACATCTGCAGGAAATGAGTACAAGAGTACTGTCAATTCTGGGACAAGTCTCACTCTTCCCTTTGAGATTGGAATATTACCCTGAGGCTAAGAAGCCACCCATTAGCTGCAACAGAATTAATTTCCCACATAATGTTCCAGTTTCATTGAAAAGTTCCTGTTCAAGTCTAGTGACAATACAACACTAAAGTGTAGTGGATGATGCATGAGTTTGTACAGCAATTAGAGGTTCCATTTTTAGTTTATTCTGTTTGTATTTCTTTTCCTCCTCATATAAATTATAAATAATTTACATTTTCATTCAATAGCTTGAGTTAGTGTATTTTGAATATTACCAGCACCTTGGTATCATCTTGGTTCAAGAATCCTCTAACGATTCAGTCTCAAAAATTTGTTTTGTTTCAGGGAATTCTTTATTGGACAATACATACTTCTACTCCAAATGAAGTTAGAATGAAAAAGTAGTTCAAAAATCAACAATTTCCTAAAGTGTAAGAGTTATTAGACAGACATTCAGACAGAAGATTCTTACTGGGTATGTGCCTAATTATTAAAAACAAACAAACAAACAAACAAACAAACAAAAAACCAAAACAAAAAAACATTTTAAACCAAAAGAAGTCCTGTTTGCACTGACTGCTAATGAACACTGAAGCAATATTTGTTCTTTTTATTTATGTTTTTTTAAATGGTTAAGGTAGGATAATTTCATATTGCTTTATTATTGCCATATTGCAGGAAAGACTGTTATTTGTATCCTGGTATTGATTTGTTCCAGCCCACTTTGACATCGTTCAAACTGAAACATGATAAGCTTGTTCTTAAGTCATCTGATTTGCTATAGAAAGGCAAAAACTTTTTTAAAAGTTATATGAAATGTGGGCTGTTTGAGAATTAACCTACACTATTGGGGGAAAATGAAGAAAAAACCTTAAGGTGATATCTCACCACTTACTATCACCTCAAGTTTGAAATGGGAAAGAATTGTTCTGCACATATTGCAAAGATAAGTGAAAGAAGATGAAAGGAAGGAGACCTTTCTCTTTAAGAGATGAAAATGTTCAAGACTTAGTTAATGATAAGCATTATCTTAGGTCAAGTGTCTGCAAAATGTCAATCACAGCCAAGATTCATTCAACTCATTGTGTGAGCTGAATTGTGGTTGAACACCTTAGAATACACAGTTTTAATTTTGCATTTGAGTACTCTTTACTCCTATTGTGTTTGAATTGTTTTAAATACATATATTATGAACTGTTTGTTTCCAGCTCCCTTTGACACACTGCATCTTATACTGCATAACCCTAGAAATCCCAGTTATGGAACATTATTCAGATTTTTTAATGTCTGCATGAGCAATTTAAATTACCAAAATGTGGAGTGATTGCAGGGCAGAAATTGCTAATAAACTGCTTGCCTGGAAAGAAATATACTCCTCAAAAGAAGGTGGAGGAAATGCGATGAAAAGCATTTGGGTTTGATTTTGGTACTTTTATTTTGTGCACAACACTATTAAAATCCATTATGAAAACTAGATGAGGCTGGTAGTAAAATGAGGAGAAGCATTCCTTCCCCTGTGTATGCTGGTAAGACAGATGGCCAAAGAGGTGATGGTGTGCAACAAGTCCAGAGTTACAGTATAGATCTTGAAGCTGCAGTTCATGCAGAGAAAGGAACAATCTGTTGAATTGGTAAGAAGGCCCCAGACAGGCCTTCGAAAGGTCCAAAGAATAACTTTTTTATGACTAAAGGAAACTAAATTTAAGACACTGAATTGGCAGGAGGCAAATTCTGTCTTGCAAAAGCAAAGCCTACATGAAGTATCCCCACTGTCATTTGATAAATTTGGCATTCAGAAGTTTAAAAATCTTTTCTTTGTATCTCAATATAACAGTTCAGATAAAGTAAACTGAAGAGAGTAGACCAGCTTTTAGAAAGCGCATCGTGGGTTTCTTTCATATGCAGTTGATTCCAGTCTACAAACAAATCCTCCAGGCTTGGCTTTTACCACAGACTAGTTGTTTTGAGCCTCAACTTGGAGTCAGACTGCATATCTGCTGGAGCAGGAAAGCACAAGGGTCCTGCATGCTTATGTGCTATCCTTCTAACATGGTCACAACATGCAGTTGACTGTAGTCCAAGGCATCAGAGACCAATGGACGAGGAGTGGAACTGTAGAGGTTGCCTGCAGGGACACACTTAAACAAGATAGCTCCACTTGTTTCGTATTAATATGAAATTAAATCACTTCTCCAGAGACAGTTGAAGGTGAACTTTAGAAGAAAAATAAAATGATATTTGGGATGGGAAATTATCATTTCCTCAGGACTGAATTTAAAAATAAAGGCAGTGAGTAATACGATGCTTAGGCACTGTTTATTTAGAAAATATACTCATGATGGGCATGAACACTGTGGCTAAGAGTTTGAGTGTTCACAAGTGCTTCATAGACAATGATCAAGAGGGTCATGATTCCTTTGCTCAAGCACTATCTTCAGGCAAAATAAACAAGGCATCTAACCTTGTCTTTTACAAAGACATTTGTTGTGTCCTTAGGAAGTTCTTTCACTTGTCTACTCACGCATATCTGCTAGTAGGCTTAATTCTCACTTTTTAAGAAAGTAATGAAAAGCTGTGTTTTAGGAGACACAATCTCCCCAAAAGGCAAGTTACTACTACCCAGTACTAAAAAACTCAGAGACATCTGCATGTATTTTAAGAACAATTTGTGGTAACTTTGGTACTCGGCTTACAATACATCAAATTACTCACAGGCTTTAGGATGAGCAAACAAGTCACTTTAGAAGAAGAGGTGATTATAAATCAACATATTTATTCATTCATTCATGTTTGGGTTTTTGAAGCAAATAAATTACTTCATTCAACAAGTAATTCATACCAAAAAACTTTCCTTCTGCAACTTAAAAATACATCTTTCAACAGACACTCTAAATTTCAGCTGAAGCAATGAAGTTCATAAATTATCCCTATAAACAGGAATTCCAGAAGTCTCACTTCTTAGAAACTAGAGTCAATGTCATAGTTTTTCCACCCAAACACTTAGTAGTAAATGCCTATTTTGGATCAAATGCATCAAAACATAATCACAACTTTTTTCTTTTAAAGAGGAGGACAGAGTATCAACAAAATTATATCATGATGGAAGGCATTAAACCAAAATGGTTTAATAATAATGAAAAACTACATAATGAAATGTTTTAAGTGCAGAAAACATTTAAATTAAGTCTATTTGAAGCACCTGCTGAAGTGTACAACTTAAGGCAGAACAGAACATGTACAGTTGAAATGAATCTCAAAGTTCACAGAATCATAGGACGCCTTATTAAGAAAAAAAGTTTACATACTTTAAAAAATTCATTATAGTCTTAATTATAGTCTTTATTATAATCTTATTAATTGTAATCTTTTATGAAAAAGTTCATTATAGTGTTATTATTTTAACTTACAAATAATAGGAATTTTAACTCAGATACCAATAGCTGGAAATTAATAATTAAAATCTTCAAAGTTTTCCTTCAGCAACTCTAAAAATATTCTAATGGTGCCTTGGATCACCCTAAAGTGAACATAAGCCAACAGCAATATTTTGCTTTTCTTATCTGTTTTTCAAAAGAAACTATTCATCTGCATGTAGTTGGTTATCAGCAAGTTGATGGTCAAAGATATTTTTTAAAGTAGAAAGAAATAACAATTTCCCTTCTGAGAAGCAGAACTAAACCCTGACAATAAGAAGGTTGGGGTGGGATGAGCAATCTTTTTATAGCTTGTAGTCAAAACTCTTGGATTTTGGTGCAGCATCTGTGTGGGAACTTACAAGAGAAATGCCAAGTGATTCATCCCCATGCCTATGTTTAATTACAGGTAACATAACAAAGGAGATTAAAAAAATTAATACAAATACTTTACTTTTTTACTTTCTATACCTCTCACCAAAGAATGAAACGGTAGGAATGTCAATTATCCAGTATAATTAAAAAAAAAAATCTAAGGAAAAGGAAAACTACTAACCAGAGTGACAAGATGATATTAAAGAGTTTTATTTATCTGTTTGGACAAGTCCAAATAGATAAATAAAACAAATAAATAATAAAATAAATTAGTACTAAATAAATAAATAAAACAAATGAGTACAAAACCAAATATGCAAACCACAACAGTCATTAGTGTCATGATTACTGATTTGGGAAGGAATTTGGATTAGGTGAAATCGTTACACCTCTGACTAGGAAGTTATAGTGTGATGTTTTCCTACACAAAACAGACACAAAAGACTAGTAAGTTAATTTATTAACAAATTGCCTGGAAAAGCAAGACCTCAGAAGGTTACAATGACTGAAGCATCTAGAGGTTTCTAAGCAGCATTGAGCTTTCTCATGATAATACCAGAATAGCAAACTCCTATAACACACTGATGTCTGTCTTATAGTCCTTTATATGTGGGGTTACATTAAATTAAGGATGGCATGCTACAACTAAGTTTTTCAGAAACACCTCTGTTAAAAAATCCTTGGTCTCATTTATTTAAAGACTTGAAAAATGTTTACAACTACACGTTACCCTACCTCTAAACAACAACAATAAAACAAATAGGTGTTGTGTGCATGTTTAGTCCCAATAAATGGGGAATTTCTGAAGTGTACAAATCTACAATACAACTAGATTAAATACTCCTCTCTGCTAAGAAGAAAAAATACCTTGCCTTTTCTCTACCAGATATAAATACATATATTATACTATTTACAGCCCGTTTCTGGCTAAGACTTACACCAATAAGTGATTTAAGAGTTAAGGACGCATAGATTAGACTTCACAAGTAAATTCATCTTTCTTCCCTCTTTAAATACATTCATACACTCTACAGGAGACATCAATTTTTTGTATTTTTCCAGCTTAGCTGGAGCCTCAGAGGATGTTTTCAGTATGTCAGGGAGGTACATCAACAAGTCACTAGAGTAGTGCAAAAAAAGAAAAAGCTCTGTCTACACCTGTCTCTAGGTGTAAGGCACTAAAATATCAGTTGTGATGCTGTAGCACTTGCTCTAAATGATAACTATAAGATACAGCTTCCTCATGGGCAGTAAAGAGCACAAAAGGAATATTTCACCCATAATTGGTGTGCATCCATTTTAGAAACAAAATGCAACTGCTATTACCGTAATAATAGTAATATCTCTATGCAATATCCAGCTTTTCACAGGGAAATGAAATGCAAAATCACATTAGCAGAATACCACAGACAAATGTTGCTGAAGAATCACCTCCATTCAGGAAATCACAATGTGCTGCTCAAGCAAGTTAACATGGAACAGCCACACATGGCTTTTATGTCTTTACAAGGCATTAGCTCTTCTGAAATAAATGTCTGTGAAACAGCAGTTTTATTAAATTCAGTCACCAGGGAGTGCTGCTGCCACCACTGAGGGCACACGCAACAGCACAGTGCCTTCCAATGCCTAAGTTCAGCAGAAACAAGCATCACTCCAGGTACAAAATTCACACCAGAAAAAAGTAGCCCATGGGACTTCACACCAGTAACATGGCAGGGAAAATCTCCTGAGATGAAAAAAATGCACTGAAGGAGCAGTGGTATTTTCAATCCCTCCTTACCTCCTGTGGACGGAGTTGCTTCAGCCACTGCAGATAACAAAACAACCTGGAGGACAAGCTTTCATTCATCTCTGCTAAGGTACTTGGTTCTTCCCAATCTTATTAATTTTACCCTAACTGTACCAGGTTTTTTCCTCAAGCATTCTTGTTTCCATATGGTTGCTAAACATTTACAAGTTGTGTCTTCCAATTGTTGGAAACTGAATAGGAGCAAGGCATTAAGATCACCTGAGGAAAAAACTTCTGTGTATCTCTCTCTACTTCTCCCCTACTGAAGTTAAGCCTTCCTAAACAAACTCTAAGAAAAAACAACACTAGTCAAAGGGACTAGCCAAAGGGATGAACAAAGCCTCTGCATAAAGGTACATAAGCTTTGAAGTTTTTCAGTAAATATGTATTATGGACAGATTTAATTTTGAATTTCTTATATTCTGTTTCAGTATTCCTTTATTTACTGAAAGGCATCAAAGAGATTCCAGGAACCACATGGAAATTTTTAGTCTAAATTTATTTCCTCTATCCTAAACTTTATCTAAATTATCATCAATAGCACCTAAAAGACGTGTAATTGTCTACATAAAGAAATATTTCTCCTATTTGCACAGCTGTCATATGACTGCCACTGTTACATACAATAGTTACAGTTGGGATAGAGGTAATTTTCTTCCTACTAACCCTAACCAATAACACTTAACCCCAATCCTATCCCACAGTGCTGTGTTTTGAATTCAGTGTGAGGCTGATGTTGATAACACACCGATAGCTCAGCTGTCGCTCAGCAGTGTTCAGCCTGAGCCAGGGGCTTTTCAGGTTCCTGTGCTCTACTAGTGAGGAGCTGCACAAGGACCTGGGAGGGAGCATGGCCAGGACAGCTGACCCAAACTGGCCAAATGGATATTCCAGACCATACAATGCCATGCCCAGCACATAAACTGGGGGGGCGTTGACTGGGAGGGGCTGATTGCTGCTGAGAGATTGGCTGGGCATCCATCACTAGGCAGTGAGCAGTGGTAGTGTGCATCACTACTTTCTCTTCAGTTTTATTTCTCTTTCTGCTTTTCATTACAATTATTATTGGTAGTGATGTTTATTATTACTGTTAGTATTATTAGCAGTGGTATTATATTTTACTTTATCTCAACTATTAAGCTCTTATCTCAATCCATATGTTTCATCTTTTTTCTGATTCTCCTGCCCAACCCAGTAATGAAGAGAGGAAGTGAACTAGCAGCTGCATGGTACTTAGTGACTGGCTAGGGTTAAAACACAAGTCCTTTATGGATTCATTAAGCATCACTATATGTCTTGGTTGTTAACATTACCAGAGCCTTCAGAAATTACTTCTGTTTTGCAGGCCTAGATGCCTATGATAGACAGGAGGAGGTATCAATCTAACCAGGAAAACAATAAATTATTGGAAATTTGGCAGGACAATGTTTATAGTTTTTGCAGCCCAACAGTTTGCAGAGGCTGGCTTCGCTTGACTTGAGAACTTAATTTGAAATATTTTCTGGATGACAATTGGAAAGCACAGATATAGGTGACACACTAAAGATCAGTAGCTTGAATTTAGGATGTTAAAAAAAGGTAACTTGGAGCTTGTAATATTCAATTGATCAAACAATACAGGCTGCTAAATATAAAGAAAATTTGTGATGATGTTACAAAGAAAGAGACACCATAAAGAGGAGCTTGACTTCCAATCCTGTGTGAAAAGCATTAGTAGAGGCAGATCTCACTGTGTTCTTCTAGGTTTGTATGTAAAAATCTTACTCTTTCCTCTTAGAATTTATTTGCTTTTCAGATGGATAGATTGAGCTATTTTCATCCATTCGCAGCAGGGTAGCTAATTTGTTAACATGGCAGGAGGGATGGAGAAAAAATAAACAAAACCAGAAGCACTTTTTAAAATAAACAATATTTATTTGTCCTAATAATGCCAGTGTAGTTGCAATAAAATGCATCAAAAGAACTACAACAAACAGAAGAATAGATAACATGACATTCCTTTTCTCATTAAATCCTCAAGGTTACTGTGAATATTTTCAGCTAGATTCTGTTCCATGTTTTATCTGGTTGTCAACTCTCTTCAAGTTAACAGCTGAGTGAGGAACCACACATAACTACTCTCAACCCAGACCTATAAAACAAGCAAAAAATGGTTGTATTCATCTACTTTTCTTCCTTTCAGTTCTGGGACCAGCTATTCTGAAAAGACAGAAGCTGCAGAATCAGGGGGAGAAAATCCTCATCCTCCCTGATAGGGAAGCACCCATGGTGGTCAGCAGCCAGTGCATCTGCAGAATAACATCCAAGAGAGGCCAGGAAACAGGAGATGCACAATGTCGTCCTGCTTATGGGCTCCTTGCTGCTGGGAGAAGGTTGACTAGATCAGGGCTCTTTGAAGATGATTTCTTGTGAAATTTTTCATCATCTTGAAGTTGCTTCTGTTTTAGAGAACTGAAATTGAGTCTTCTTCCTCCATCATCACAATATTTTAGTTTTTAATCTAGGGAAATTAAAAGGTTTAGTGTTTGTTTTAATAGGAGTGCAATAGTAACAGTTATCAAAACAAAGTCTTTTCCTAGGAAGAGAATATTGTTCCAAAAAACCCCCAAAACCTTCTCCACCAAGGAACAAACTACTGCTACAATAAGATTAGGCAAATGACCATCACCGAGGCAGAGTACCACAGAGCTGCATGTTCTCCCCTTCTCACCATCACAATTGCTTCTCAAACTACCCATCTCTTACCTTCAGCAGCAGAAAAAAAACTCAGCCTTAAATTGTTGCATCATATCATTATAGACAGAAACTTTACTGTTAGTGGCATAAATAGAGGAGATGCATAGGCAGATCAAATGCAGGCAGTGTACAGACTGCTTCTCAATAACTCAAAGCAAATCTCTTGAGAATGGAGTTATGCAGGCCTGCACTATTCATTGTTTTGATTTGCACGGAGAATGGACAGCCATAGCAACCACCAAACTTGGAAAAATGCCACTTTCAAATATCCTTTTCCCCATCTGGACCTCTATTTTGTGCTCTCACATCATCGAAGATCAGGTTTTTTTGTGGAGTACCACTTGCTCTTGAAGTTACTTAACCACAGTATATCCTATCAAAAATCAGCTGTGCATTTTTACAGACTACGCAGCAGTTGCATAGTGATGAGATCCACACTATAGTCCTGACAAAGCCAGTATTTTTTAACTAGCAGCCTGGTTAGTTTTCCGAAAGTTTTGTCTGCAAATATACCTTCTCTAATGCAGTACAGGAGTAGTATATCACTGGCTTTTCAGGAAAACTGAAAAGTTAAGACATGATTGCAAACAAAAAATTACAGCTAATGAATTTGAACATCTCTATTTTCATGGGGTGAGAAGAGTCAGGGATAAGCATTCAAAACACATGCTTAGAAATACTGAATAAATAAAATAATTGTTACTGAGTGGCGGCCTCAACTGAGATGAGGGAGAGAAAATAATAGAAAATTTTGACAAAAAAGTCAACATATAAGAATTTTTTTATACCCAGATCTGAAATCCATCAGTGGTTCTTCTCAGATACAGCTCTCTTTCTCAAGTGAAATGTGCTCTTTACAATCAGTGTCAAGCACTTACTGATGAACTCAAATGGGCTACCAAGCTTTGTGGATTCTGAAGCTGCTTAGGCTGTTGAGAAGGGACAATGTAGGAAAATAGTTGCAGGAAGTGTATGAGTCCTGTCCAAGAGCTGCAAACTCTGAAAATCCCACCCACTGGGCAGATGAGACATTAAGACCAAAGTTCACCTGTAAATCCCAGATCTAAGCAGCTCCATGTGAGATAAAAATTCTTTTGGATTCTGTACTAAATCCAAAATTTTCAGTGCTACAAAATTTCCATGACAGATCTTTCCCAGCTGCCCAACTCCCAAAGCAGGAAGGACTAAAGTAAGCTAAGAGGCCAGCTCCCAAGTGAGCCTAGAAAATCTTTGCTCAGAGACAGAGAAATTATACACATAATGCATATTTTGAACCTAGACTGTCTTTCATCAAATAAATCATAAATATATAAGACTAAGATTCCTTCAAAATTTTTGGCATTGCAATCGTGTACTCCTCAAACATTTATAACCATTTTGGGAAAAGATTCCCAACATGCAACCAGAATAAAATACCTCTTGGCTGAAATGAAAAGCTACAATAAACTACTCCCACAAATTCAAAAGTCTGAGAAACAGAGTGGAGAGCAGATACCAATTTTACCACTTAGGAAGGAAAGGAAGGCAAGTTCTGTAGAATATTTGGCTTTTTTCTTCTGAGAAAATAAGCAATGAAATAGTGCACAGAATTTACTTTGTATAGATTCAAAGGGGAATATCTCACTGGGAGAAGAGGACAAGTGCCACTTCACTAAGCGCAGATCATCATGGTTTTTATATGGACTAAGAAGGTGAGGTTTTTAAAAACAGTCCTAGGGAAAAAACTCCTTAAGGGTGAAACAGGAGAGCCAAAGCCTCTACAGACTTCAGGCTTCAGTGTAAAAAAAACACTCTTGCTCAGGAAGACATGCAAAGGACATCTCCAAGATACTTCTCATTGGAGTAACTTGGAGATCTTGCTCACAAACTTGTTGCAATGAAGCAGAAAGGTATAGGAAAACACGGGCCATAGACTGTTTTCAGAACAGAAAATGTCTGTAAAAATGATGTGGTCGCAGCAGCAGGAAAATAACTCTTCATTTAAACAATATTGCAAACTGTGCAAAGAAAGATTTTTCATACATAGCATGAAAATACATTATGTATGCTCATCAATGCATCTCTCCAGCCTGACATAACAAATCCCTTCAGAAGATTCTTGTTGATAGAGATTAATCACAGCCATTACAAGATCTTTAGACACAATCATACTGAAAAAAAGAAAAAAAAAAGAAAAAATAAAATTGTTGTAGATTCCTAATCCTGAATAGACTGAAGATCATGTAGTTCAGCATGTGCACTCTGTTATAGTACCTTGAAGAAAAAGAGCAAAGAAACTTATTAAAACACCTTGGGAGGTAAAAAAATTGCAACTATTACAATTTCCTTAGGAAAGCTGGAAGTCTCTTGGTTGCATAATATTCATAAGTCAAAAGTTCTGTTCCTTGGTATACTGCACTGATGCCCTTTATATTTTCATCTGACTGATTGTGGGCGGCTTTCATATTGTGTGAAATATCAAAGGTCAGATTTTTCTCCTTGTAATTCCCTATGCACTCTTCATTAACTCCAAGATATTTTCCAAATCACATTTTAAATTGGTAATATCTGATGAATTTAACCAAATACCTAAGTTTAGCTAAAGGGTTTTTCAAAGCAGAAAAACTGATATGGATATTTCTTTTCTGGTGGACGAATTGTGCAGATCTTCAGTTCAATATAGTATGTATCTGAATCTCACTCAACCCATCTGGCACTTGAGAACAAACTCAAGAAATAAGCACAAGCCTCTATTCAGCTGAGTTGGGGCACTGATACTTTATTTCTGCTGACTTGCCTGTGTCCTTGTGCAACTGGAGATCCTTGCAGGGTGAAACCTCAATACCCCAAGAGAAGCAAACACATCCATGTCTCTTTCTCAAGGGATAAATATAATCCAAAGGCTAAGCAAAAGGAATTTAGAAAAAGCAGGAGAGTAACTTTTTGCTCTGCAGAGGACTTTCTACACAAACCTGTACCATGACATAGAAAAGACAGATTTGCAGAGATGTTTGTGGGAGAGATTCAGGTTGCCTATTCCCAGGCATACAGTGCTTTTTGGCACTGCTTAGAGCATCCCAGACACCCACACGGGCTGGCAAATATGTGTAACATAACACTTCCTGGGCATCTGTATCCCTCTGGCTATAGGCCACACAGGCTGCTCCATAGTACCTGAGATAACATCAGGTAAACAGTAGGGGTCTGAATTTTTGCAGCCTGGTGCTAACCTAGCAATTCTGGATTCCTGAATGAGATGAAGATTCTACCTTAAAAATAAAAAGAGGAATACCTCAGAGAGGAATAACAATAACCTCACCTGAGTGGGAATCTTGCTAGAGCTAACCATAAAATCATAGAAACATTTAGGTTGAAAAAGACCTCTAAGGTCATTGAGTCCAACCATTAACCTAACACTGCTGAATCCACCACTAAACCATGTCCCAAAGCACGAAATTGACACAACCCTTAATATCTCCAGGGATGGTGACTCAACTCCTCGTATAGTCTGCTCCAGGTATTCACAATGCTTTCAGTGAACAAATGTTTCCTAATGTGCAATCTAAACCTCCCCTGGTGCAACTTAGAGCCATTTCTTCCTGTTCTGCCCCTGCTTACCTTGCTACACCCTCTTTTAGGCACTTGTAAAAAGCAATAAAGTACCTGAGCCTCCTTTTCTCAAAAGCTAAACACCTCCAGCTCCCTCAACTCTTCCTCATCCAACTTGTTGCTGCAGATCCTTCATCAGATTTGTTTTCCCTTCTCTGGATGTGCTTCAGCACCCCAATGTCTTTCTTGTAGTGAGGGGCAAAAACTGAGCACAGGATTCAAGGTGCAGGCTCACCAGTGCTGAGTACAAGGAGGAGACATCCCTAGTCCCACTAGCAGATATAAATGCATTCCATGGCCATATGTTTAATTTGGTCCTCTCCTGGCACTAGCTCAACAATACTATCTAGGTGTGAGGGAATCTCTAAAGCTCTGCTAAAGATAAGTGCCCCTGGTTTCTGCTTTAAAAGTCATTTTAGTTCACCTAAAAATGCAGCTGAATGAAAGGGGATAATAGTAATACTTCCCTTGGATGGATACCCACTGTGGGACACAGCTACTATCAAACCAAAAAGGGTCAGGAAGAATTTACACTCCATTTCTTCTCATGATCACTTACCCTCTGAAGCCTGACAAACCCTCACTTCTTTCCCAAGCAAAGCTGCAGCCTTGGGCCAAAGTTCTCCTGGCAGCCAGGCTGGGGTCTTGGTGCACAGCCTGCTCCCTAGGCAAGTGTGAAGGTTATAGAGAGAACTAAACCTGAGTCTCTCACATCCTTTAATTTGCAAGTATTTTTACAAAAAGTATGACCTTTACTTCCCTCCTATTGTTTTGAAAAAAAGAGTCAATGAAGGAGAGAGAAGCAGCTGTACCTTGTTCAGAAGAATGCTTTTTGCCTGGGCTCCTCAAGTGACATTTGCCAAGGAATACCATTTCTAAACCCAGATCAGGCTTGGGCATGAACTAGACAAGGAGCAGCTCCCTTTGGTTCCAATTAGGCCTCTGCCTAAACCCAGAGTAACAACTTCTCATTTACAGAGTATACGAAGAGTCAACCCTGAAATACAAGCAGGATATTTCTTGTAAGAAAGGGAGATTGTCACGATCATATTTTGTGATTCAAATAGAACACAGATGCACAGATGGTTTCTGTGTGACTTTTGCTGGAAGCTTTGAAAACAGTTAATTGGGCTAGGTGTCTATCTCACATAAATGAGTCTAAACTTTATCAGATACCTATCTACATCTTTCAACAATTAAATCAGTTATTCGGTCTGTCTTTATTCATTTAAAGAGAAGAAGGAGTAAGAACATAAGTATGCGTGCCTATATTACTGAAGTGATCCGAGGAAAAACTTATTAAAGATTTTAAAAAGCTATATAAATAATATGAATGGTAAGTGAAATTTATTTCCTTATAGAGGATAATCACTCTATATAAGAAATAGGATTATTTAATAATAATGTTAGAAAATCACTTTTAATTGTTAACACTTTCAATCAAAAATTGGCTAAATTAGTCAAGATTCATTAAATCTCTGATAGAAGTTTTGCCGCAGAAAATGCCAACTAAGTTCTTACTGGAAATACTCTCTAAACGTAACAAGAACTTTATACCATCAGTAATAACATGAAATATTTAAGTCCTAGCTTTGAACAAGAAGTCAAAGAAAAAGCATGAAATGGGAAGGACTACTATGATCACCCTTCAAAAAGTGACATTTGTGCTTACTAACTTCTCCTCTTGAATTTACAAGACTTTATTATACAGCACAAGCTGTTCCACCCAGGCATATTTGCTGTTATCTTCATGTCAGTCCCTGGCAGGAAATTGCCCAGACCTTGCTTTCCTATAAGCTCACTGGGCTCAGCTGAGCTAAACCAACTGTGACCAATCTCAGTTTAATACAGAAGAATAATAGTTTAAATACTATTATCCCTGTGGTCCATGAAGCTTATGGAGAAAAATGAACCATTTACAGCTCACCTGAGTGCGTGGATTTTTTTTTTCTTTTGTTAGTTAAGGAGAGATCCAAAAAGTGAAGTTATTTGGAATGCCTTTGCTCCACCTGAAAATAAACATCTACTCTCTCTGAAAATGAATCTGCATCTTCTCAGGTATTGAACTAAAAAAGCAGACAGAGTGCTAAGAATTAGATAAGACAGACTAAATGCATATATAATGGAGAGAGTCAGATTTTAAGGGTTCTGGATGAAATGTATTTAAGTAAGAACCTGTAAATACTGTGGCTATTAAGAGCTAAATTTTGTATGATAAAAAACTAATGTGGCCCTAGGGTGTAATGTAAGCCAAAATTCCTGCCTCCCACCTCCATGCCACTGTTCATTAGCAGAGTATAATTGAACTAAAACTAATTTATTAACAATTAAAATAAAATAAAACCAAGCATTGTTTAGAAAATTGGAAAAATAATCTAGTACCATTCTTTTTTATGAATACAACCACAAATGAGAAACTCAACTATGCTGGCAATTACAATCCTTCAAGTGTAGAATCAAATGCTTAACAGTACTGTAAGCCACAGGGAAAAAAAGCCTTATAAACAGATGAAATAGAACTTCAAGGAATCTGACACTACAAATTATACTAACATGTTTTTAAGAATAAATAAAGATAGAACACATCTCTTGATCAAACTGCAATACAAATAGAATAAAAATAGCCTTGAAAGGCAAAGTTTAGTAAAAGGGATAAAGTTCATGTGTTGCTTGTAACACATTACTGAAAAATTAACTCCAACTAACAATAATATGTTATTTGTTACATGAACTGTAAAAGGCTCACCAGTACTTCAAAGGACTGATAAATCAAACTCTGAGATGCAGATGAAAAATATATGCAGTGTCATAGCTTTTCTTAGCAGACCTTCTATATGTTATGTACATACTCATAAGAAACAACTCAAATGCACAGGTGGTGATCTACTTTTTGTCATGGACTAGAAACAACGCAAAATGCCTTCAGATACACCTATAAACGGGAAATAACATGAAAGTCAGTTTGGAAACCCTGTGTAGCTTAAAGAAACTGTGTATGTGTGGATAGAGGATGTACCTATTTGGATAATCGTAACAGATACAGCAGTCATTTAGGTACTATGAAGATAATGGGGGATCTGAGCTTCTCAGCATAGAGCACAGAAGATGGGAGTTGAAACTCACTGATGACCAAATTCTCAATCATCTATTCACTGCAGCAAGGACAAGATGGCCACTATAATGCTTACTTGGTGTTCAGTACCTGTCCAGGCCTTGCACAACCTTAAACCCTTAAGAACACAGTTTGAGGTCTAAGTTTTAGCACCTGTGGCAGCTGTTATCCTGACAGAACACTCAGCCAGTAGTGCCACTGGCCAACAGAGACTGGAGGACTGGCCTGAGCCCAGCAGTGCAGGTGTCAGAAGTATCTTCAACACTGAAATCAAAGCCTCATCTCCCAGGCTTCAGAAAAATGTGAGTCCAGACATACATATGTTCTCTTTCTAGCCTGATTCTAGAAGGTATTTATGAATGGAATCTCTTCCTTTCTTCAGCTGAAGCCTACAGTTTCCCAGCCACAAAGTGAGCAGAGAACCAGCAGTGAGCTCCTCTCTCAGCTGAAAAGCAGTAAGCAACAGCTTGGGTCTACCTAAGAAATGCAGCTTCTTTCTCAGCTAGGATTTCTCAGTCTCGGCTTGATTGTATTCAAACTGGACTTCATTGTAAATCACTGCTAAAGAGCTTCCAAAGTTGCAGACTCAGCTTACAGTTCCAGAGTCCTACATCTGGAGTTTCACAGTGATTTAGGATCAAACCTGAGCACTGACATACCACACAATTTTCTCTCAGCTGTGAGTCATCCTCAAAAGACCACTCCCTGGAGGCACAAATAGCTGTTGTACAGCAGTACAGTTCCATTGAGAGGGGGCGCAAGCAATCACTCCACTGGCTCTTGGAGAGGGCCACACTAGAGACCCCACCTTAGAGAGTCCTGCTGCAGAATAATCTAGAATTTCTTTGAGCCTTCTCCTAAGGAGATGATTGTGGCACAAAAATATATGTCTTTATACTGCAGGGAATATGGCATAAACCAATTTCAGAGGAAGGCAGGAGTTAGTGCACTTTATCTCAATTCCCAACACAACAAAACACACTTTCTTTCCCATGAGTTTGGGTAAAGCAAAGAGTTTGGAAGTAAAAAAATCAAGAATTACAAGTCACCAGGGACTATAAAAAGAAAACAATATACCCTGGGACAAGTCCTCCCCACATGACTATAGGCATTGATAATTGTCTGCAATTCTGGGAACATCAATCTTGGAAACATGTTTTTTAACAATTCACTCCACAGAAGCCACAGTCACAAGTATGTAATTTATAAATTTCCACACTATACTGTGTGGCACAAATGAGAAACCACGTAATGTAATAGAAAAAAAAACTTGTCAGCTCTTACTGAAGCCTCTCATTTGGCTCCAATCAAGTTGCAGGATAATCAGATGAAGTAAAAACAGGAGCCTGAGGATGAGAAGTTCAGAACATCTGTGGCACCCACAACTAAGGAAATCCTGCAGCTTGCTCTTTGCACACCTGTAACAACCATAGTTTTTGCTCTTGAATGACAAAGACAGAGAATTGTTATTTCCTTCTCTGAGTGCAATAACAAAGATCTCTGCCTCCCTTCTACTCTTATCTACCCCCCTATTTAATTTATCTGCTCTGTGCTTTTTTGTTGGGTTTTACAACAAGTTTCTCTTTTCCTTCTTTCTACTATTGCCTCCCACATCTCATTATTCATGCGGCTTCTGAGGTCAAAAAAGAGAGACAATTCCCATGTTAGAAAATTCCATGTGATTTCAACCTTCATTCTGTTAAATTACTATCATCTTTCCCTCTCTCTACATTTCTTGAAGTATTGACATAGGGATATATCCTGTTGCATAGTATCCTATCCATGCCTATCACATTGCACAGACCTTTTCCAGCGTGATTTCCTTTTTTGGGTCTTCTCATTATTAACTTACCTCAGGTGACCTGTGAAGGCCCTGATTCATCCTCTTATTGTTCTCTGAGTATTCAGCTGTTTTCCATCCTGCAGATACCTCTTTATCACAGATTTACAGCAAACTGCTAATGTATCTTACACCCATTACTCCAATGGTTGATATTTTATGGTTTGACTCACTTTTCAAACTGTTCTGTGATAGTAATTTTCATTCTTTTATCTTAATTCTGTGGGTGTTCCCCAGAACTCTTTTGTCACTTCCCTGCTCTTTTTCTCTTCATCTTTGGCAACCAGTATTTTTATCTCCATTCACAGTACATGTTATCATTTGTTAGATGACAAACCATTGTATTACTCTTGTAATTTTTTCCCTTGTGTATCTTTGATTTTATCTTTGCTTTTTTTTCCCCCCTTGTTTTTCCATGGATGAAAAAATGTCTACCATAATTTTATTTACCTTAAAGAATATATTTTCATAATATATTGCCATATGGCACAGAGAAACCTGATCTACCTCTGAACAAGACAGTTCAGAGAGAACAGTAGATGTGTAAATGCAGCTAAATGGTTCCTGATACCCAGCTTAGTTTATTAAGGGCAAGCTACAAGCCTACAAACTGCTGAACTATACAAATATGTACATATACACACACACATATATATGAATATACACACATATATATATGAGATGTAAATGTAAGCTGTAGATACTTTCTTCCAGGCTTCTCACATTCCTCATCTGGCTCATATTTCATCACTGGTGACAGCTATAGGTTCCGTTTCTACCCAAGCTGCTACTAAGGTGATTGATGTAGGGCAGTGAAACAGAAACTTACACTATTACTGGATTAAATACTTCCCGCAGGCCTCAAACAAGTCATTTACTAGAGGGAGCCGGTTGTGGTCCCTAATTTTTAGTGAGAGATTCACATGAGCTAGAATGTTAGTAAGTAAGGATGACATTGTGAACAGTTTAAACATGAGTCAGACTGCTGGGAAGACCCAGGTGAGCTACTGTGGTCATCCCTAACTTGAGCTTTCTCCAGTGAGAATTAATCCCTGTTCCATTTGGTAGTTAAGGAGACCACACTTTTCAGGCTGGCTTCATGCTTTGTTACAGTAATTTGCTGTTTGTAGAGACTGATCTCGTATCTTTAGCTTACCATACTAGCAACACCAGTTTCCCTTCAGCTTTGCCTTGTTCTTTTTTTAACCATAGTCCAAAACATCTGTGCTACCTTTTCAGTATAGTATGTTTGCCTTCCTGTTTACCTTTTTCACACTTGTTCTCAGTCTGTTTGTAATGATTAATTATTCCCATGCCATTTGAAATCATTTCCCAAGGGCAAAAACTAGCTCAGAGAAACAGCAGAAGCTTCATCAGGATCTTTTATTTAACAAATGCTAAAAATAATTGCCCAGATTCTTTGCTGTTTATTTTTAATAAAGTATTCATAATTCAGCTAATTTTTAAAACAAGATTAAATTGCCACAGATTATTATCTATTGTTATTTATAACATGCAGAAATATCAATTACACTTAGAAGTCATTTAATACTTTTATTATATACATTATTTACATGTATACATGTACAATTAATAATACACTAATAGCCAACAGAGCTAATGACTCTGAGTGTTGATTACCAGGTTTAATCTATCTAGATACAATTTTCATTGGCAGAAGCTCAGAATCAAAACTCAAATTTGTGTGATTGTGGAACACACAGTACATGTTGTTTTGCATAATGTTTTAAAGGAAGAAACATTTTCTGAGATTCCTACATAATCCAGTTCTTCTGTGTATAAAATTTTCATTGCTACATGGATTGAAACTGTATTTTTCCTACATTGCAAGGAGAAAAAACAAAAGTAGTGGAACAAAAGAAAAATCTAAATGGATAAAAAGATTACCATCATCCTTAAGTATAGTTTTAGTATAAAAGAGAGGTCTGACAAAGAGAAGTTAATTCCAAAAGCACACACTGTTTTTTTTTCAGGATGGTGGGACTGAACTAAATACAATACAGAGTTCCAGCTTTCCTAACTTTAACTTTGCCTTACAGATGCCAATCTGATCTTTTAGAGTCAGCCAACTTTCTCCCCATTCTTCCTGCACTGTTCTCTGTAAAATAGGGGTAATGCTGATTACTTACATAATAGAGCTAATAGGGATGCTGACCTGAATGCTTTGTGCTGACAATATTTTGACCCAAGCACTATATTAAATAATAATAATCAGTACAACTGCCAATATCTCAACTAAGAATTTTTCTGTGCTTTTTCAGAAAGAGAGATATCTATCAGATCATATACCAATGCATGCATCAGATGAAAGTCGTGGTGGCTGCTAAACTTTCTACTGACTGGAAAAGAAAAATATAACACACAAACCTACCCAGAGAACTATATGCTGGTCAGTCAGTGTAAGGCAAGATCACAGAGCAGATCCCCCTGGAAATTACTCTAAGGCACATGGAAAATAGAGATTGGTGACAGCCAACATGCCTTCACTAAGGGCAAGCCATGGCTAGCAAATTCTGTGACCTTCTACGGTGGGATTACAGTATTGATGGACAAGAGGATGGACTGATATAATCTACCTGGACTTGTGCAGAGCATTCAATACTTTCACACACAACATCCTTGGCTCTAAAATGGAGAAACAAGGATCTGACAGCTAGAGCACTCAGTGGAAAAGGAGTTGTCTAGATCCTCATGCTCAGAGAATTCCTGTCAATGACTCAACATCTGGGTGTTAAGCATTAATGAGTGCTGTCCCTCATTGTCCATACTGGGACCAGTATTAAGGTCTTTGTCAGGGATATGGACAGTGGGATTGAGTGCACCCTCAGCAAGTTTGTTGGTGACACTGAGCTGAGTAGTCTGGTTGATACTACAGAAGGAAGGAATACAATCTAAAAGGACCTTGACAGGCTTGAGAGGTGGGCCTGTGAAACCTCATGAAGTTCAACAAGGTCAGGTGTAAGCTCCTGCATCTGTGTCAGGGCAATCCCAGACTGGGCACTCAGGGAATTGAGAGTAGCCCTGTGGAGACAGACTTGGAAAAGCAGGTGAATGAGAAATTGAACATTAGCCAGAAATGCGCACTTACGGCCCAAAAATCCAACTGCATTCTGGGCTGCATTACAAGCAGTGTGGCCAGCACGTCTAGGGAGGTGATTCTGCTCCTCTATCTGCTTTGGTGAGACCCCACCCAGAATGCTGCATCCAGCTCTGAGGTCCCCAGCACAGGAAAGACACAGACCTCTTTGGGCAAATCCAGAGAAAGGCTGAGCATCTCTCCTATGAAAATAGGCTGAGAAATTTGGGCTGTTCAGCCTGGAGAAGAGATGACTCCAGGGAGACCTTATAACTTTCCAGTACCTAAAGAGGACCTACAAGAAAAATGAGAAAGGACTTTCTATCAGAAAGTGTAGTGACAGGACAAGGAGTAATGGTTTTAAATTGGAGAAGGTAGATTTAGATTAGATATTAGGAAGAAATTCTTTACAGTGAGGGTGGTAAGGCACTGCATGCATTTTCCAGAGAAAAATCCCTGTTAGTGGATTTTTAGTGGTTAGTCCCATCCCTGTTAGTGTTCAAGACCAGGTTAAATTGTGTGCTGAACAACCTGGTCTAGTGTAAAGTCTGTCTGCCCACATCACTAGAAGTAGGTGACCATTGAAACTAGAGGGTCTTTAAGATCCCTTCCAACCCAATCCATTTTAATATTCTATTCTATGTTTTTAATTACTCTAAGAGGAGGAAAAGAGTCACTTAAATATGTGAACAACACAGATACTATGTTTACTGGAAGTTATATGTTGTCAGCTTCTACAGAGACATGAAAATATTGTTTAGAAAGTTGAATAATTCAATTTTACTCTAGACTGAAGTACATGGACCTTTTTGTTAATGTTGCAAAAGCATTATGAAGAAGTGTTCTGAATTAGTTTTCTTCTAAAGTGCTACAACTCAAAGTCGTCTGGCCTGCAGCAGTTGGTGAAACATACTTGTTCCCTTTTATTCAGACCTATAAGAGAGCTATAAAGTTGTGAAACATTAAAAAGAGTAGAATTCACTTCTCTTTTTTTTGGAGATTACAAATGGGAGGACATTTTCCCATATACAAAGAGCAGCAGGTAACCTCTTCCATGTCCCACATGCCACAGGAATGTCATCTGACATGCTCTAGTCTTGAAGTCAACAACTAAGGTACTCCTTACAGCATGCAAGTAAGAGGAAAAAGACAATAATTCCTAGAAATGCATCAGATTCTTAATTTGAAATTCTTTTTTAGAAACTTCAATCTGTGTAGAGCTAACTGATTTATTTTAAAGATTTTTTTTTCTTCCTCCTCAAACTCTACTTTATTACTGCAATATGTTCTTTACATGCATGGAAGAAATAAGGGAGAGGGAATCAACTAAAGAAATTATCTTCTTTCATTTTTAAGGTTTTAAGCAAATCTCACAAGAAAGTAAATATACCACAAAGCATTTGCTAAGAGCTAGCTAGGTGGAAGCAGGCAAGTGCTAACTAGCTTTATGATCTTTTCAGTATGTGGAAAACCAGTGAGGATGTAGATATTTACCACCGTGAAAGGAATGAGTAGATATTTTTACATTCAGATATCTAGGAACAGTTAGACTCTGTAATACATAGTGGCAAAGACAGCTTTCTTAATTTAGTATATCTTTTCAAATCAGATAATGTTCTGCACTGCAAAATTCCCTTGACTCCTTCAAAACCTGTGCAGAAACATTAATGTGCCAAGATATTCAGAGATCTAGTTAATTAATTTGAAAGGCCTACTTTTGGAAACCCATTATCTGTAAAAGGTGATACTAAACAGATTTAACAAGTATACAAATAGATAATTGCAGGGATGATAGACTGCTGTTACAAAGTCCTAATGTCAGAGAGATTTTTCTTCATTGATTTACCCAATAGCTGAATCATTTTCTCAGACTGAATATTTCTAAAGGAATATGACAGGTGAGCAATACCATGCCAGGTATCAGGTTTTACATCTGTGCATTTGCCTCCTCATAGATGATCATCAGCAGAACAAGATAGGGAATAAATGTACATTTGCATTGTTCAGCATACCTTGTGCTGATTTGGCTACATATTTTAACTGCAATATGTAGGGCTTGACTAAAGTCACTACAGAGACTTTAGTCTCAAAAATATCCATGGGACTCTGAGAGAAATAGAAATCAAATAAGTTAATGAAGAGAATTTTGCAGGTAATGGACAAGGACATAGTAGTAACAGCATTTCCACATTAAAAAAAAAAAAAACCTGAGAAAACAGCATCCTTCTCCACAAACTCTCCTGCATTCTATTATGTTTCCTCACTCCTTAAACATAAGCAATGCTTTTAATTCCAGCAGCCTACTCTTTCACAATATAAAATTAATGGAATTCTACTATTTTCTGCAAAACAGATATATAAAAGAGTGTATTTTTCTCAGATTCATATGAGAAAAGCTCCACTAAACAACAAAAGATTCAGTGATTCTACACTGTGGTACACAGCAGATGATTGACACGGGTTATTGAACTGCAGTGCAACCACTGCAACTATGGCTTCATAGCTGCTTCTTTGAGTTCATCCAGTATTATCTGATCTGCCTGATAAAAGTTAATAAGAATATTTCACAGAATAATACAGAAAAAAAACCCTAACACTAACACTAAACCTAACCCAAACACAAAGCCAACCCCTAAACTGAATCCAAAACATAAACCTAAGCCTAACCCAAACCCTAACCCTAGTCCAAACAGTAACCATAGCCCGAACCGTAGACATAGACACTAACCGTAACACAACCCTACCCCTAGCCCTAATCCTAACACTAAACCTGAATGTAATCCTAACCCTAAACCAAACTCAACCCTAAACTGAATTGAAAACCTAAACCCTGACCCAAACCGTAACCATAGCCAAACAGTAATGCTAACCCTAACCCTAACCCTAAGGCTAAACATAACCCTGAACCAATCCAAAACCCTAGCCCAAAGACTAATCCTAAACCAAACCGTAAAGCTAGCCCTAACCTTAAACCAAACGCTAACCATAAACCTAACCCTAGCCCTAACCCTAACCCTAAACCTAAACCTCTCCTGAAGCCTAACCCTAACACTAGCCCAAACCCTAACCCCAAGCCTAGGCCAAAGCCTAAATCCTCAGTCTAATCCTAAACCTAAGCCTAAACCTAAGGCTAAGGCTAATGCTAAGCAAATCTCACAAGAGATTTGATAACCTAACCCTAGCCATAATCATAACCCTACCCATAACCCAACCCTAACCCAAACTGTAACACTAACAACGCTAACCATAAACCTAAAACAACCCCTAAACTGAATCCTAAACCTTAACCTAAGCCTAACCCTAACCCAAACCCGAAACATAATCCTAAACCTAAACCAAACCCAACCCTTAACCTGAGTACTAAACCTAACCCTAAGCCTAAACCCTAAACCTAACACAAATTTTACACAGATCCTAAACGTAATCCCAACTCTAAACCAAAGGCAAACTTAAACTGAATCCTAAACCGAAGCCTAAACCTAAGCCAACGCCTTAAAATAAACCAACGTCTAAACCTATGACCAAACATAACCCAAACCTAACCCAAACCCTAATCCTAACGCTAACCTAAAATATGACCCTAAACCGAAACCAAACACAACCCCAAAACTGAATCCTAAACCTAAGTCTAACCCAAACTGTAACCCTAGGATGAACTGTAACTCTAACCCTACCCCTAACCTTAAATATAATCCCAAATCTAAACCAAACACAGTCCCTAAACTGAATCCTAAACCTAAGCCTAGGCCTAAGCCTAAATCTGAGCCTAATCCTAAACCTAAGCCTAACCCTAAACCTAAAACTAAGGTAATCCCTAACCCTAACCCTAATCTGAAACGTTACCCTAACCCCAAACCACAGCCAACGCCTAAACTGTTTTGTAAACCTAAACGTAACTAGAAACCAAACCACAACCCTAAACCTAAGCCTAGCCCTAACCCTAACACTTACCCTAACACAAACCCTAGCCCTAATCCTAGCCCTAATTCTAAACCTAAACCTAACTCTAATCCAAACCCTAACCTAACCCTAACACAACCGTAACCGAAACTGAAAACCCAACACTAACGATAACCCTAACCTAACCCTGAATGTAACCATAATCCTAAACCAAAACCAACCTCAACACTGAATCCTAAACCTTAACCTAAAGCGAATCCAAACCCTAACCCTAATCCTAACCCTAACCTAAAAAATGATCCTTAACCTAAATCAAACACAACCCCTAAATTGAATCCTAAACCTAAACCAAGCCTAACCCCTAAACGGCATCCTAACCCAAACCATAAACCAAGCTCAAACCCTAACCCAAATACTAGATGTAATCCTAAACCTAAACCAAACCCAACACCTAAACTGAATCCTAAACCAAAACTTAAAACTAAGCCTAAAACTAAGCTCAAGCCTAAGACAGAACCTAACCCTAACCCTAAACCAATCCTAAACCCTAACCCTAACCCAAACCCTAACCCTAACCCTTACCTTAAGTGTAATTCCAAATCTAAACAAAACCCAATCCCTAAACTGAATCCTAAACCTAAAACTAAGCCTAAACCTAAGCCTAAGGCAACCCCTAGCCCTAACACTAACCCTAAACTGAAATGTTGTCCTAAACCGAAACCAATGCCGACACCTAAACTGAATTGTAAACCTAACCCTAACCCTGACCCTAACCCTTACCCTATTATAAGTAAAAATTTGTATCACTGTTTATACTTGCCTTTTTTAAAATTCTTCTTCAAGAGGAGGAGGTTCTACAGTCCCTTCATCATCTTTGTGGCCCTTCACTGGACTCTCCAGTATGTCCATGTGTTGCTATAGGACACAAAAGAACACAAGCACACAACACTGCTCTCAAGGCTAAGAAAAAGGGAAGTTTATTTTCAGACTCCATCATTTATAGTTTTCTAAGAGTTACAGTGGATTGGAGGGTGACAGTGCCACCTCTCCAATGACACTGGACAAACCAACAGTCTATCAACTTTCTCTTCCTCCATAAAGGAATGCAAAACAATGAGTTATTTACAGAAAGTGTGTGAGGAAGTTCACTACAAGAATGTCAACATCAGAAGGCTTAGAAAATTTAAAAAAACCAGAGTGACATCCATGTCTTCCTCGTTTTGGGGAGCCTAGTACTGGACAGAGCACTCTACATGTGGCCTCACCAGTGCAGAGCACAGGAAGAGGATGACCTCATTTGACCCGCAGGCCGCACCCATCTTAGCTCAGCCCCAGACACTCTTGTCCTTTTGTTGCTGCAAAAGTGCATTTCTGCACTCATTCATTACATTTAATTATTATAATTCCTCAATATCTTTTCTCCATTGAAAAATCATGACAAGTTGCAGAGTAGTACATTTCTACTTATCAGCAACAGCCTTTCTTAGAGTAGGCAGAGAGCCTGAAGTGTCATGGGGGCTGTTCTGTGAGGTGGAACTTCTCTACAAGCTACATGTACCACAAGGATATTCTGATGCACAATAATCTGAATGTAACAAACACCTTGGACCTACATTCTGCTTAGCAATATTTTAGCTTGCATTAAAAACATAGAGTTGGTACCTAATTTGTACTTTACTTAATTTGTAAATGTTAGTCTTTTAACATTTGTTAGACTTTTTGACATTTTAGACTTGTTGACTTTTTGATACTTAATTGTGAAATCCCACTCCAAAATAATTAGTTCTGCCAAATTTTAATTTGCTCATTAATCTTATCTGAAGAATTTCTGCTATGTAAATAAAGAAAGAGGCTTATTTTTTGTAGAATTTTCAGTGGTGTATTACAGATAAGCCTTCTAAAATCATTGTGGACGTTTAGGAATATTGAGGACATTATTCATTCTGAAATATAGTTTAATAAGAAATTGCTACTTAATGGAAGCTTAAATGATCTTTGTTAACCTATTTTGATGACTCAGAAATAAATGACCTTTCATGAAACATCTCTGATGTAGTGTTCCATGGTCTGTTGTTATATTTAATGGTTTAGAGTCTAATGGAATGTAGTTCCAAAAATTTTAGGTGGAAAATCTCAGGTAATCCCTACAAAGGAGATGATGCAGAGGTTTTAAGTGCCCAGATCTATAATCTTCCTGTGAGTGAATATATTTCCAGCCAGAATTTCCACTAGTGTTATTAGGAAAAAATTATGAAGGTAAAATTTTACTATTGTATAAACATTTATTAAGACATCTACCCACTACAGTTTGGAATGTGTCACCCTGGGTTTTTAAGATTTTCTAAGCCTTCTGATGTTGACATTCTTGTAGTGAATTTTCTCACACACTTTCTGTAAATAACTCATTGTTTTGCATTCCTTTATGGAGGAGGAGAGAGTTGATGGACTGTTGGTTTAACCAGTGTCATTGGAGAGGTGCCACTGTCACCCTCCAATCCACTGTCACTTTTGGAAAACTATAAATGTTGGAGTCAGAAAAATAAACGGCCCTTTTTTCTCTTTCACCTTGAGAACGGTGTGAGCGTGTGTTCTTTTGTGTCCTATAGCGACAGGAATGTCTAAAAAAAAGAAAAAAAATCCATTTTCTAAAGCAACTAAATAAAGGCAATACAAAAATCTGAGTTCAGTTACAAGCTGGAAGAATTAATTTTATCATTCTATTCAGTGGTATTTAATTGATTCAGACTTTCTCGCCACCACTTTCCTCAGCAAACAGAAAACTTGCAATAGAGATAACCAGAGATTTGTGACCTTCTGGAGACTTTTGCACACAAGACATGACTTTTGGTACAATGGTGGAGGTACTTATTTAATATTAATTTAATCATTATTATGCTGGATTGAATAGGTAAAGACACTACTGCAGCATTTTACAGGAAAAAAAGATTAGCCATTGATTATATTGTTAGGATTGCTTTATTTTAAGTTCTGAGTGCCTGTATATCATGCTTGACTACTAAATTAGTAATTAAATAAAATTAAACTACTAAAGTAATTAAAAGTAATCAAAATTACTAAGTAGGTTTGCCAATGACACTAGACTGGGAGGAGTTGTCAGCTCCCTCAAGGGCAAGGAAGCCCTGCAGAGAGACCTCAACAAATTAAAGAGATGGGCAATCACCAGCTCTATGAAGTTCAACAAGGGAAGTGCTGGATTCTCACCTGGGATGGAGCAGCTCTGGAGGTATGCATGAACTGGGGAACAAGAGGCTGGAGAGCAGCCCAGCAGTAAGGGACCTGGGGGTCCTGGTTGACAGAAAGCTGAGTGTGAGTCAGCAATGCCCTGGCAGCCAGGAGGGCCAGACATGTCCTGTGGTGCATCAGGCACAGCATCACCCCCTGGACAAGAGAAGGGATCATCCTGCTCTGCTCTGCATTTGGGCTACCTCACCTCAAGTCCTGGGGACAGTTTTAGGCACCACAAGGTAAGAAAGATATAAAGCTGTTAGAGAGTGTCCAAAGGAGATCTGTGAAGACAGTGAAGGACATTGAGGGGAAGCTGTGTGAGGAGCAGCTGAAGGGACTTGGTCTGTTCAGCCTGGAGAAGAAGAGACTGAGGGGAGACCCCATCAGAGTCTGCAACTTCCTTGTGAGGGGAAAGCAGGTGCTGATCTCTTCTCTGTGGCGACCAGTGACAGGACTCAAGGAAATGGTGTGAAGCTGTGCCAGAGGAGATTTAGGTGGGATGTCAGGAGAAAGTTTTCACCCAGAGGGTGGCTGGACACTGGAACAGGCTTTCCAGAGAAGTGGTCACAGCACCAAGCCTGACAGAGTTCAAGAACTGTTTGGACAACCCTCTCAAAACACATGATGGGATTCTTGGGGTATCATGTGCAGGGACAGGAGTTACACTCAATGAGCCTCATGGGTCCCTTCCAACTCTGAATATTCTATGATTCTATGAAAATGAAAAATAATTGAATTTATCTTTGGTGGATTTGAATCATGAGTTTTTAGGTACTAAAGCTAAAAAAATAGCAAAGTATTTCTGATAAAGATTGGTTCCAATGATAAAGTTCAAATAGTTTCTGCTGACTTCTTAAAAGTCAGAGGATTTAAGCATTTTTGATCTGATAGCAGCTCTATCTGCCATTTTGTGCAACATTTTCCTTTAATCAGGTGGCAGGTTTGTTACTAAGAACCTCTACCATTTTGCAAAAAGATACATGACAAGAGTTAATTTATTAAATAGTTTGATTGCATAACATAGTCTCATGGTTAACATCAAGTAACACTCACTACTAGTACAATAGAACATTTTTGGCATGAAAACTTTATTCGTGTTTAGTGCCACTAGCAGTGAAGACAGCAATAGTGGAAAAGAAAATGTGTAGGACCTTAGTCCCTACACAAAGTCATGCTGCGTGACAACATAGCTGTCTGTCTCAGAGTCTTTGAGAGAGCGGGCTCTTTTTGCCGATGCCCTGGAAGGGACTTATGCATAATGCTACTTTTTTATTTAGCAAAAAAAAACAGTTTACTTTAGGCCTGGCAAGGCCAATTATATTTTTGTGATTTGACATTTATTTACCACAACATTTTCCCTTTTATTTAGACTAAAAATCATCTGACTCAACAGTTCTTTATAGATTAAGATCTCATTCTGGAAATTTATATAGAACTTAATAAAACAAGCTGTGGTCCTTGTTGAGAGTTTAGTTTATCCTAAAAAATGCATCTGGCAAATGGCTTCATCGGATAAGAGAGATATCTGTGTTTTGAAACTATCACATCCACAAGTTAGAAAGTTACTTAACTTGCCTTCCTGTAACTCCTTATTTGCCCAGGCAACAGGACAGAGAAGACAAATGGCATTCCCCAAAGTCTTGCCAACATGACCAGAAAATATCCTTCCTTTTCAGACAGAATATCTCAGACAAAGCAGAACCTCTTTTTGCCACAAGAAATCCATCCTGAACAAATGTTTACATATTTAGCTTTTAAAGTAGAGTAAACCAAAGGGCTAGCTGTGATGTAAGAGCTTTATCTCCAGCAGAGAATGACATCATTTAAACCAATGTTACCATGCCGGCAGCTTAAAGTTTCACTTCTGCAGCAAAGGGTTAATAACTTGAATTTTTTTGCTATTGGTGAAACTTTGTACAATAACTCAAGAAAATAATCCATAAATAAATTGAAAAGGAATTGTTACCAGTGCACAGTTTATAGACCTGTGTTTAGAATGGTTTATTTTCATGATTGTTGCATCCTGCACATGACCTAGGAGGATATCTGCAGAGGTCAGTCACAGTAAATGTTAGAGATAAAAATGGATCAGTATGCACAGTTCTGACACAGAAACAAAAGGGTAAAAACTGGGAATTTAGGGAGCCTTGAAGTTTGGACTGAAGCAGACTGAGAGTAGGCTTTGTTTGGGATCACTGATACAGAATATCATAAAACTGTAACAATTTAATTTATAATGCTTTCCTCCATGTTATAGAGAATGGGGATCACTAGACCCATGTGAATAGCAACAATGAGATACCTGGCCTCTGTCTTATAAGTATTGACCATCTGAACAACAAAATGAGGCTGGGCATCAGACATTCTGTAGCACAACTGACTTTTGCTTCTACCTGTTGGAAGATTCAAACAGCATAGAACTCACAGAAGGCAAGGCTATAAAGCTATATAAATTGTTACGGCAAAGGAAAATTGCCAGTCATTATAGGCTTTTACTATTTCAGGTAAAAACCCCAAATCTATCTTGTAGCTGTGGCTATGCATTCTCAAGCACACAGCCTAGTGTGAGATGGGAGATATAAAATTTCATAATCTCATGGTGATTTCAGTTGTGTGGCATCCTTGAGAATTATTATTTTATTGTCTTCTCCTGCAAGACAACAGTATTTTCCCTGCACATAGACAACACAGCACTTTGGTCCTAGGTACATGTCCTTTTTTCTGGGGTCTACCTCCTGTGCTTTCTCCTGCTTTCAGTACCTACTGAAATTTGTCCATCCTTGACTGAGTTTTTATGGACACTGTTTGGGGATGGGGAGACAAAACTGAACTTTATAAGCTTTCTGTATTTAGAATGGTTTATTTTTAATGACACCTACATCCTGCCTATAAGAGGATAGATCAAAGTGGATCATTATTTTCCAGATTTTTATTTTACAGACACTGGAAGTTGAACTGACTTGTTCCTACTCTTGGCATAACCTGGTTTACAGCTGGAGAATATTAGATCAGTTTCTGTAAGGTCACCATATGTATTCCTAGCAATCATTACCTTCCTGAATTTTGTATAGTTTGTTGACTAGATAAAATAAACTAAAATTCATCCTTTCCTTTTCACTTTCTGAAATAGCCCTCCTTTCTACATCTTAAAATATTCCTACACATTAGAAATGGAAAGACATTGCGAAGTGTACATTGAAATAATTAGAAATTTTGATATTTTTATCAAAGTCATAATTATGACTGAAAAATGCTGTAATGTTTTCATATACTTTATCTTGTACTAAAACAGTGCTCTAGGGAATGCACCCATGAACATGAATGATGGTTATTTGACTAGAAGTAGTATTTTTTTGGTCACAAAATATCTAGCTTTTAAGTCATGCATATATAATTTTCCTTTTCAACCTAGAATGCTCTGAGGAAAAATGAAACAACCAAAAACCAACAACAACAACAAAAAAACAAACAAACAAACAAAAAAAAACCAAACAAACCCAACTCCACCAAACAAAAAACCCCAACCAAAATAAGGTTAATTTTCCTCTTTTCTTTTGTGGACAAATAGACACATGCTTTTAAAATTCTTACACCTTCTATATGCTGGATGCACGTAGACATCCTTGGTTCATTTCACATGCCTTGCACAAGCAAGGCAGCCAATAGGAAATCTTTTAATATAGATACAAGCAACAGGGCAGCACGTACATGTCTTCAAAGATTCTACTCCTGAGTTAACCAGTGCCCCAGAGGTGGAAATAGCATCATCTAAAACATCCATAGCACAAGCAATTCAACCAGCTGGCAGACAGCCCTACTAGCACAATTACCCTTAAACAACACAATATATACTCTGCCAAGAGCAAGACTGAAGCCTAGAGCAGGTGTTAAATGGCTGATTTAGCTAAATCCACCATCTCAGAGTATCTGTGCTGAAACTACTAAATGTCTTTGATCATCTTTTCTACATCATGTGAAATTTAAGAGACATGAGAATGTACTGCAAATTAAACACAGGGATGGTTCTGAATCTAAGCACTTCTCTTTCTGACAGTATTTAGACTGAATAGTTCCTTTCTCAGGAACTCAGACAACTGTTGAAAGCTATTTACACATTCATTCAAAATCTTATGCGCTAAAAGAAAATACAATTTATTCTATTAGCTGAAGCTGTCAGAAGAACATCCAGAGGAGAACAGAAACTCTTTTCATTGCCTCCATCTGGCAACATGTACATGCTCATGAGACAAAAGAAGAATTTGGGAGACCACTACCCAAATTTTTAACAACTCTCAGGGACTGAGGAGTGCAGCCACATCTGTTCTGCTCATCACCTTCGAATCTTGTCTCTGTACTTCTGCTGAAACAGCAGGGAGATGCTACAGAAATCACATGTGCCTGAGCAGAGAAAGACAAGAGATGAAGAAGGGACTGAGGAGAGGGAGAGCAGCAGGACCTATAATGGAGAAAGACTGAGATCCCAAAGAAGTCAACATGGTTTTGTGAAACTGAATTGAATCCAAAGCCTCGTGCCACCCCAGCTTCGGCCAAACCTTATTAGGCAGAAAATTATTCCCTGGAGCAATCACCATGTGTTGCTACTGACATCTCAGGGGCAAAAGCCTTCCAGTGATGAAGATGAGGTTCCCTCATGCTTCATTTGTGAAGCTTCTTCACCTGCCATTCTTCCTTATATAAACTTGAAATCACTAAAATAGATTGTTCCTTTTATTTTGCTTATTATCATTATTATAATTTGCCTCCCTAATTAATGTTCCTGTGCTGAAATGGATGGTGGCATTCCTGAATAAATCAGCAAAAAATACCTCCTGCTTCACAGCTGCATTTAGATCACATTTCTGAGTTTATGAGAGTGGGTGACTTGGAGAACTATAAAGAAAAGTTTAATTGTTTTCAAATTTGAAAATAATGGGAACTTGAATCATCCCTCCATAAACTGACTTTTTGCTACTTTTTTCCTAACAAATCTGCCAAGTTTTTCAGTGCTGTTTCTTTAAAGCATTGAATTTGTTACAAAACAATAAAATTGAATTAAATGACTATAAGCTTTTTCAGTAAAAAAAAAATCTTGCTCCAGAATTAAAGTTGTGGTGTTTGTTTTGATCCTTAAATATGCACTTGCACATCTTTTTGTGTACTGCCAAAACAAGCATGAATGCAAATATCATGTGTTGCTAAGCAGAGCACATAGTAATGGAAGCCTACCTCCTCTTTTAAGAGAATCAAATTTCAGAGGTTTCTTCCTAAAAAATTATATGTTGCATGAGGTATTGTTCAAAAAACCATGCCATTAACTGTGTAGTGGTGAGATTGAGTAAGTGTCTCCCCAGCCCTGGTGATGAATTCTGTATTTCTCTCAAAAGTCATGCAGCTCCTAGGTGGGACCTGGAAGGAAAGATGGACTCATTTTTATGCTCTTCTATACCTCTTGAACTTGCTCTTCAAGTTACCTTGCAAGACAGGAGGACCATGCTGCACAGTTGGGACAAATAAAATAAAGAGTATGCATGGGAAAAATGTTCTCAGCAGGCAGCAGCTGGGAATATAAACCACTGCTCCAACTGATCCTGTAACTGCAGGAAGATAGTACACAAGCAGGACACAAAGCCAATGAAAAGAGGAAACAATAGTATGTTTGAGTTGGCTAGAGTTTTGCTGAAGAGAGGGCTCTCATCCTCCACTTCTTCTCTCATTTCTGAGGCTGATTAAGGAAATCTGTCCTTGGGTGAAAAGAGCAACTCCCTTTGCTCTCAAAGAAACAAATACTGACCAAGCTTTTCCAATCAAAGTTTATGGAAAATACTGAAACTTGATTTATTCCATTTGCAAGCTCTGCTCATGAGGTTTCCTTGTTTATGAACCACATTTGAGAGATTTAAATGCATAAATGTCACTATCTTCCTCGCTCTTACTTTCCATATGCTACAAGAACAATACAGAGGTATTACTACACTCTCAATTTACTTAATGCAATTACTAAATAAGTGTTCCTTAGAACTCCAGTGAGACTTCATTTAGGACTGCTGTGACAAAGCCAAGGCAAGAATAATTTTACAGAGGCAATCTGATATACTAAGATCAAGATTCAAAAATGGAGAGAGGAATATTGCAGACAGCTCTAACAATTTGTAGCATAAGCAGGCTGTCTACTCAACAGCACCTCCTTAGAACAGATGTTCCTTGTACACAATTCACAGAGGTCAAGTTTTTCTCATTACACATTTTCAAGGACAAGGAGGGGTCCTGGCTGCAGACCAAGCTGTAAGAACTCCAACTGCTTATCAACTCTGTTTGATGTGTTTTCTTTCATGTTGCAAAACCCACTAGCCTCCTACACATCCCCAGTATTTACATGGCTGTACCATACAACATTTCAAACACTTATGATGTTCACATCATTGGAGCACTCTCTTACAACCAATTATGTGAGATCCCTCTTGTGCTCCATCCATCTCTCCTGGATATTTCCTTAGCACTTCTGAATTTCAGTGTCTTTGATTCTCTCTCAGTAGAGTATGTGTTCCAATAAAACTGATATCCATGCTTTCTTTGGGCTGAGCCTAATGTAGCTGATTGTCTCATTCTGTGCATTTATATCCATAGTGTAATGAAAGGATTTCTTAGAGTTTTCTATGTATTGCTCCTTTCTCTTTTTCTCTCTCTCCTGTGCTTCACAACCCTTTCTGTTTTGCCTTCATTCTTTCCTCATTTATCTTCAGGTTCTCACCCAAACCTTCACCCTGGATCATCTGCTTTCCTGGTTACTTTGATTTTGTTTCATTTTCAAACTTCATTGATGTTTATCCCATTCTTACACAATTCTTGATCCCACTCCATCATGACAGGAGAGTAAACACCTGACAGTACATAAATAAAAGGTAAAAGATTTATCTAGACAGAAATTTCATTTCTCTGTCCCTCTTCCCTTCTCTGTGACTTTTGAAAATTTTCCTCATGTTAATGGCAACAAAAAACCTCTGTAAAATTGTTGCAATACGTGTCAATGTCAAGGTAACTGATATCAGGAAACAGTTGTAAAATTAGCTCTTGTGTTTCCTAACATCTATTTCCTAACATCTATTAATAGACCTAATTATTTTTGTATCCAAATGTGTTCATAAATCAAGCAAATGACACTTATTAAAGCACTTTCATGTGAGGAAGCTATTTACCAAAATACTTTTTTCATATTTCTCCTTTTTGTAATTCCTTTTATTTAGCATCTTAAATGCAAGAATTCCTAATGCCATAAGGAATACATGATTTAAATTGTTTGGCCAAATTCTGAGTGCTTGGTTCTTTCTTAATGACTCTTGACATTCCAGCTACTAAAGGTTATACTAAATACAAAATATCAGAGCACAGCCCAATAGATTGCTCTCAAAGTGTTTGCCCTCTACAGGCTATCATTACTGACCCAAAATAAACATACTCTGTATCTGTCTTGACAGAAAATACATTTAAAGTGTCCTATTTATATGCTTTGATTTTGAGAACAAAAGAGTGTCCATGTAAATTCCTGTGTTTGTCTGACATACTTCCACGCTAAACAGCCACACTGGTACAGAGTGAGACAGAAAAAAGAAAACAAGAAATATCTAAACAAAGCTGCCTTGTTTTTGAACCTGCATCCTTTTCTCTGTGGTCACAGTCTTCGAAAAGCAAAACACATAACCTGAGGACTTTATCCTTTAGTCCAGTGCTGTATACCACAAGCTGCTTTGAACCATAAGGAGGCAAATGCTAAACCCCTGTCCCTCTCTTCATCCCTGTAAAAATCTATAGAGAGGACAGAAAATGCAGGAAGGGAAGTGACCTTTTACAATGACAAATCATCTAGAAATGCTGATATGGAAATCAATGCTTCACATTTCAGTGAAAAAGCACTTGTGGCTGCAATGCTTGAGACTTCATAGGAGCTAAATTTTGATTCTAAACCACAAAAGCTGTCATTTTCTTTTCCTACCCACTTCCCCAAGACAAAGAAAATCCCTAAAGGCTTCAATTACCTTTTCTCACACCACTGAAAATTCAGATTTTCAATCATCTGGCACCTGTACAAGCCAGAGTGGGAGATTTTCAGGCATTTAGACACCAGTAGTTGCACAGTTTATGATAGCCTATTTCTCAGTGAAATACCAGTTGTTGACAGTGTCTATTAGCTAAACTCTTAATATTCTGGATTTCTTGAGCAAAGACTGGCAGGTTTTAAAGATTAGTTACACTTTTGCCTTCCTCGTGGGGATTACTATTTTACCTTCCCTGGTAGGTGAACTCACCCAATATCAGCCTTCACTCTAGTTTCACTCTAGTGAAACATCAGTGGCACAGTGTTATTTTAATGACTGTGAGCAGCAAGAACTTCAGTAGATGACACATTTTCTCTCCTGCAAGATGTGTGTGGTTTGATGGGAGCAGATAACTCAGAATAAATGAGTTAGCAACTTTATTCACAAAATGTCAAGTGTCCAAAAACAGTGGTGCTAAGCCAATATAAATTCATTGTCATTGTATCCAAGTTTTTTTTTTTGTATTTTCAATTATTTATTTTTTCCAATTCATTATTTGTTTTCTGTATTACTGGAGCTTTGAATAAAGAATGCTTAGGTTAATATTTTGTCCTCTAGGTCTGAGTCTAATGTGGCCTGTGTAATATATGTATACATTTATGTGTATTTTAAGAGTAGTGTGCAATCAAAAAGCAAAAATCAGTGAAAGACTTCATCCAAAGGCACTGAAAAATCAGGAGTTTTCCAAAGTGACCCTTATTTGCCCTCCAAAATTAATGGTAACCCTATTACCATTAATAATTAACTGTATCCTTGCTATACACCATGAAAATTATTTCCACTCCCCTTATGGTATTTTTTTTTTCATTTCTTAATTTAGAAGATGCTAAATATCATTAGGTACAGATGAAAATTTCAGGCATCGCACATCTGGCCCATGTGGCATGAGAAGTGACTGAGAAGTCAGACCACTCTCAGAACTGTACCAAGACAGGCCAAAAAGCAAGTCCCTTGTGACCAAAGCCACACAAAGTAAATGGCTTCCCACAGTCAGAGTTCAAACAAAACAAAAGAGTAAAGGTTCCTGGATATTAACACTGTTTCTGTTGACATCTCTGCTGTACTATTTGATCACTAGAAAGTACCATGAGATTTCCCAGAGATAGATCATGTCTTAGTGACAGATCTGATAGTCAGTCATTATCTGGCGGTGTAAGCTGGAGGTGGTAGGCTGAAGAGAAGCAGACACTGTCACAATTTTCAGGAAGGAAAATACAAAAACTACTTCCTTTGCAGATGAGACTTGGAAAATAAAAAGATTTAGCAGGGAAGTTAACACTGAACTGCTAAAGTTCCTCTGCCAGGCCCTGACTGTGACCCCACTGCTGTCAATGTACTTCAGGAACTATGTGTTCTGTGTTCTGACAGAGATCAGATGTTCGAAATTAAGTTTAAAAGTTGCTGGCATCTGGTTTGCTCAGTGCTGTCAAATAGTAATGAAAATCTTCCCTTCCAGTGGAAAAATAGGGGTTTTTTGTCCATGAAAGTCCTTTATGTCCATGTAATGGACTTCTTTCTTTAAGACCTCTGTCATGGCCAATGTCTCACATTGCACATCTTCTCCTATCCTACTTTGAGCATGAAATTAATACTGTAGTATCCTGTAATAATTAAAGAAGCTAAGAAATCTGCCTCAGGATCTTCAAGTTTACTGTAAAAAAATTCCAGACTGGTTGTTTTGTTTGAATTTAAGGATCATAAAAAGGTATCATAAAGGTAAAGGTATCATAAAAGTAAATGTATCATAAAAAGTATCATCACCTCAGATGCCTCTTAAAAATAAATATTGTTTTACTGTAAGATAGCAAAAATATTCCAGACTTTTGGAAAAAAATGAAGATTTCACTGTTTTCTTTATCTAGTTATACATAAAATCATAGGATCATAGAATGGCCTGGGTTGGAAGTTATCTAAAAGATCATCTAGTTCCAATCCCTCTGCCAATTGCAGGGACAACTTTAACTAAACCAGGTTGTTCAAAGCTCCATCCAGCCCAGCCTTGACCACCAGGGGCGCATCCACAGTTTCTCTAAGCAATCTGTTCCAGTGCCTCACCACCCTCTTAGCAAAGAATTTCTACCTAATATGTAATTCAAAGCTATTCTCTGTAAGTTTAGAGCCATTCCTCCTTTTCCAGCCACTATATGCTCTTCTAAAAAGTCCCTCTATATCTTTCTTGTAGACTCCCTTCAGATACTGGATAGCTGGTTTTGGGGATCCAGAGCTGGATGCACACTGCAGGTGGGATCTCACCAGAGCAGAGTGGGTGAATCACCTTCCTTGCTCTGCTGCCCACACTGCTTTTGATGCAGCCCAGGATGTGATTGGCTTTCTGGGCTGCGAGTGTGTATTACTGGTTCATATTCCATTTTTCATCTGCCAGCAACCCTAAATGCTTCTTGGCAGGGCTGCTCTTGCAGCTTTCTGCTCATCACCCAGCCTGTACTTATTGCAGGGCTTGCCCCAGGTGCAACACCTTGCACTTGCTCTTAGAGAGCCTCGTGCAGTTCCTATGAGCCCACTTCTGAAACATGTCCAGGTCCCTCAGGATAGCATCACATCCCTCAGGTGTGGCAACCACACCACTCAGCTTGGTGTCATCTTCAGACTTGCTGAAGGTACACTCAATTCCATTATCTATACCATTAATGAAGATACTAAATAACTTTGGTCCTAATTTGGCTCCCGGAGGGACATTACTGGCACTGATGTCCATTGGGAGTCTGAGGCATTGACCACTACCCTTTGGATGTGACCATACAACTTTCTTATCCACCTCACAGTCCGCTCATCAAATCTGTCTCTCTCCCATTTAGAGAGGGGGGTATTATAGAAAACTCTGCTGAAGGCTTTACAGAAGTCCAGATAAATATCATCCACAGCTCTTCCTTTGCCCATTGATGTAGTCATTCCATCATAGAAGACCACTAGGTTTGAGTTTCTTCCACACTGTAATTAAACTATAATGTTACATAGACAGTTTCAATGGATGATCTTAGGTCAGTTTAGAAATGTTAGGAGGTGATCCAAGTTATGAATTTAATATCTGTAAAAAGGTAATTCATAGAGATGGTACTGCTGCTTCACGTACCTCACCATATCTGCATCTTGCCCACATCTTCCCACTTGCCCAGCTGTTGCTATTTTCTGTTCTTATCTCTTCTGCACACCTGAAACTGGGTGGAAGATTGGTCATTGCACCTTAGGTCAACTCAGCAGACCATGCAAAATCCAGCCATGTTTACCTCTAATGATGGGATTTTAATCCTACTTCATCTTGCCTAGAGATAAGGAACAATCTGCTCCCAGTCACTTTATCATGACATTTCATTAATATCAACTGTAGAAATATACAGCTGTCTAGCCTTGTTAGGTACCACAGGTCTGTACAGACCCTGCTACTTGTGCTTCAGGATTGCCATAGCTCAACATTAAGAAGAGACATTTTTATTAAACGAAAGTCTGTCCTCTGCAGGCAAACATTCCCAGAGGAAGGAGCTATTTGTCTTTGCAACTAAAATGTTAACTTCCTTTGCCCTAGGAGTAATTTCATGTTTTTTTTCTACTAGCTTCTGTCTCCATGTTTCCTATTCCCTTAGAAATGAGTTGTCATTGAAAGTGCATATAAAATAATTCCATGAAGAACAAAGTAAAATAAGGTATCTTCCTAACCAGTCACTGTTAAAATCAAAGTAAGTCAAAACTCAGGTAGCATAAAAATCAAGCTGTTGTTCCCTTTCATTCATTAAACTCCTAATCTGTAAAAAGTGGTAGGGTCAATTTGTTTTCTGAATTCATAGTGACCTAATTAAAATTTCACAAATGATAACTTTGATTATATTGGATATCAATTCAGTATCTCACTTAAGGAAAAAGGTTTTTAAGTGTTACATTGAATGCCACTTCCATTGACCATGAATAAATCTATATTTCTAGCATCAGTTCCAAGTAAATTATTTAGGGGAACACAGATACTATAGCTAGTTGTTTTGTTCTTAACTTACAGCAACCTAAGGTAAAAGCGAGTCCACTTTAGGCTTATCTTTAAAATTTTATTAGTTATTTCATTGCTCTACTTTTAAAAAAAATTAAAAAGTTGAGCAATCTCATGTTTAATTTTGTTTCCAGCGAAACTAAAACACATCTTTCAATCACAATAGAATCAAAGCCAAATTGATTATTATACTGATTTCCTTTAGAAGCAAAGAAACTGTTAAATTTATATCCTTACAAATGAAATGGAAGATCAGGAATTTTATGGGGTTTTTTGTTACACAAATGTGATTTAACGCTAAATGTTTGGCAAAACACTGATTATGTGAATAAATAAATGGCCACTTTTAGTTACATACTAAAATGTATGTAGATTTTTTTCTGATTTCAAAGTTTTTGTCATACTATCAAAGAGCAGAAGCAGTGCTGTGAGTTACATGAACAATCAAAATAATGTGCAACAGCTGGAGTGACTTAAGTGTGCCTGGAAAGTGTTTGTCTTGCCTATTGATGGAATACGGCAAATAAATACAGCAGTTTAGAAGTGGTTAACTGGGCATTAAGCAAAAACTGTAGCTGGACATACATTCCAGATCCAGCTGAGCTGCACAAGACAGGACTTGTTCAGAAAAAGATACTCTCTCACATCAAGGCTGGCAGGCAGTCTTGAAAGGGCTCTAACTTTCATCCCACTGGATTAGTAAAGATTACTGGAATGTTTCAGCCAAATGTTCTCCCCGATGCTACTCATTTAAAAGAGGTTAGGAATCAGAATATATGTACAGTTCAATCTATTCACCATTGAGTGCTAAGCAAATTCCTTTTATGCACAGCCAATTTGTCTTTCTGGCAAACAAGTGAAACAGATACTCTGACTGAAACAGAAATTTTCAATCAGCTCTGCTTACTGCAACAAAAGGAGGGAAATCTCTTCTTATATTCCTGATTGTGCTTTCTTGCCTACAGTGTATATATATATATACATATATAAAAGATTTTCTCATGGTGTATGTATATTTTTAACTCCTGTGTATTTTCAGAAACTAGGAATCAAGTACTGTTCCCATATTTTATTTAACACCAGAAAAATTGTTCATCTTATAAAGCTCTGCAAATTAATCAAGAAAGCAAGTCTTTGATACTGTTGGATACTTCCTCTTATAATTTCATTTCATAGCTGTCTAAAGGGTTTCACTAAATTGGTTCAAGACTAAAAGTCACTCAGATGATGCTCCAATGATCAGCCTAATTTGCTAAAGTGTTTTTCAATTTTAAATGCATTTCCAAGTATTGTGCAGAGAAAATTGCAGAATCTTGTTTATGCTCATTCATTCACCAGTAAACACTTTTCCCTGACTTCCTCTTCAATGATATCAATGTTTTGTTTTTCCTGAAGCACAGCATTTTAGAGTGAAAATTTATTTATTTACTATGAATAATCCTTTATAATTATCTTCTTTTTATATAGCAACAAAAGACATATGTTGGATTTCCAGCTCTTTTTCCCTCCAAATGCTTTCCAAAAGAGAGAAATGTGTTTCTCAACAGGAGCTGAAAGGCTTACTTTTTCACTTTAGACGGTGTCTTCATCTCTTTAGCTGTAACACAAACACCTTTTTTTGTGCTGTAGTGTGCAGTAGCTACCAGGATCCTTCAAATCCAAGTTGGACATGCATCATTCCTAGCTCTGACAGCACCACAATTCTTGCTCTCAGAAAGCCTCGTGGGAAGACTGCCTTCTTGGGGACCACAAAGTCTCATACCAGCCCCATCTCCCAGCTAGCATAGTCACAAAGAAACAAGACATGGTTTCTCAGGTCTAACCTCCCACATCCATATTCAAAAATACAAAAATTCCATTAAAGTAGTAAGTGTGAAAATGGTCTGCTCCTTGATTTCAGATCCCAGGCTGCTGCATTCAGTAAGGTGAACATCAGGGAGACTTTGGCTTTTCTTTAGGTATCACTAAAGTAGTTGATGTCTAAATCAACTTGCACATAGGAAGGGTCCTTATCAAACAAACTGAGAATCAGAATATGTAGAATAATTTTTTATGCTTATTATTCTTCAACTACTCCTTCTTGTAAAAAATCAGTGTCAGATGCCTTCTTCTTGCACTTGTCCCTCTCCAGAAATACTTATGGGCTTCTCAGAAGCAAAAAGCTGCTTCTTCACCTCTGCTGTTAAGCATTTGGAATGTCTTTTCCAAAGTCTATCTCTGAATAGTGCAAATATTAATTTTTTTGTTTAGTCTGAATAGCAAGCCACATTTGTTTGTCCCTCTTCCCCTCCAAGGAGAAAGCAACACACAGAAAGAAAATAAGTTCACTCACTCAGAGGTTTTTCTTATGATGTTACTTTCTTGCTTTTAGAGATTGTACTAACAGTCATTTCTGAGGTGCTTTGGAGTCACAACAAATATCAAATAAAGAACAAAGCTTGTGAAACAAGCAAACAGAAGTTTTTTATTACCTCATCTTCATTGGTGTTACTAGTCATTATCACATATTATGAGAACATACTAGAAAAATAATGTTTTACAGCACTGTTCCTTGCCCACTGCCCTCTATTATAACTATATTTAACTGTATAAAATAAATACTGAAGCCTATCAATACCTGAGCTGTCCATTCACTGATTTGTTGGAAGTGCTGAACTTGTTTCTGACCTCCATCTATTTAACTTTTCAGTGTAATGTGGGTAGTTTGCAGACATTACCATAACAGAAAGAATAAGCATTCCTGACAAGGGAAATTGCTGGTTCAGAGTTGAGCCTGTTGAGCTACTGTAGGCTGGTGCTTAGGAATTCATTTCCAAGAACAGACATGTCAACAAAACCTAAGCGCTTAAATAAACAGAGGATGTAAAAATTATACAAATGAGGAATGTAAGTTCATTTACACAAAGGAATAAATATTGCTAGAGTATTTCGCAACTGTTGCTTCTAGTTAACTTTCATCAGAGCTAACACATGTGAAGGAACAAAGTGATGAGAATAAATTATCAGTTGAACTCTGAACTGAGAAGTCTTTAGTGCTATCCGCATTTCAGAGGAAACTCCTTGCACACATTTGGCAAATCTGTTAGAAAAACTTATCACATTCCTTGGACTTCCAAAAAGGTTATGAAAATCAAATTGAAATAATAATAGGAAAAAACACACTCTTCATAGAAACTTCAAAGCAGCAACAATTACAAAAAATTCCAAAAAGATCACTATTCCTTGATCCCAACCTTCAAATCTAGGCTTCACAGGGTGTTTTAGGAGAGAAAGGCATCAGGACATACTGCAAACACTGCCATCTGTATTTCCCCTCTTGCCCACCTGGTTGGTGATCCAAAGCATACCCCCACTATACAATGATCACAAGGGACATTTCTCCTGCTGCCTCTGCCTTTCCTGACACTCATGTGTTCTTTAGCTCTTCCTACATCATGCTTTCCCATTCTCCCCAATCTCTTCATAATTCAAACAATTTAAAAGTTTGCATTACTTCAGCCTTTTAGCAGCTTGTGCTGGAAGAATAATCTTTGCAATAATTTATGGAGTTCTCATATTTTTTACATTTCCTAATACTTTATTATTCTGCACTCTTACATCTCAGATGTTTGAGAATGTTATCACAAGGCAAACAAAAAGAAAAAGACATAACAAATAGAGCTTCTTCTAGCACCACACCTGGTTAAGATATTTACACTGGATTTATAAATCCAGATTTCAATAACATCAAGACAAGTGGCAGTGCTTTCCCAAAAGGAGTACCAAATGAATATAACAAGGTGCAACTAATGTGCTCTTCAACCTCTTTATTTACCCAGGTGTTCTCAGTGATCATTCTTACTCACATTCAACCCTTCAGGCAGTGAGAAGCAGCATCGTTTTGGAAGATGCTTTCAGTTAAATGGGAACACTGACCCAAACAAACAAGGGTAATAATTTGGCTAGTACTCCTCAGGACATGCAGGATCACATTTAAAAAAGCCCTTTCTCATTACTGTGCATAACTCTTCTTTCCCTGGCATCCCTACCCAGCATTTGTGGATTACATCAATGTCATCTCTTCCATATATGTTGAAAAAGAGAGAGCTTAAGAAGACTCAATCACAAGGAAAAAGGTGTCATTTATACTATCCTATACATTGCTCCTGAATTCTACTAGAAGAATAAAACATAAATTATTTATATCTTATCTCTTGCAAATTTAAAAGCATTTAGCCAAGAGTGAAGAAACTACAGGTCAGCCAAAGGCATTATTTTCAGTTGCTTGCCTCTTCCCACCAAGAAGGGAATAGGGAATTCCAGTTTCTCCACCAATAATAAACCCCACCAAGAGGAATAGGGAATTCCAGTTTCTCAGACTAGAAATACCAATATGAAAACCCTTCAAAAGAGAGGGTACTCTGATCTTTTGGGCAAAGCACAGTAAAATACAATGTTAGGAATCAATACCACCCTTGCCTGTTATGATCCCCCTCTTCCTTCAGTGATTCCTATTGGTTCAGGCACACAGTAGCCACAGCAAGGCCAACAAAAGGCCTTTCTTTTACACTGCTTTGCTACATCCCATAACAAAGCAGGCTGCAGCATACCCTCTCACTGCACTGACAGCAAAGCATTTATACCAAGAAGGCAGTAGTTGAAGTAATCATCAGGTTGAGGAGATGATTTTATTTCGTGACAGAGGGTTATTTAAAATGTTTTTCAGTAAATGTAATTTGATGTCAAGTCAAGACTGTCATTCACCTGGTGGTGATAGTATGTCTCTATGATAGACAACAGGAGTTCCTCTTTGGGCAAATGGATGTGCAATATGAATTCCTGAGTGCTCCTGAGAACTCCTGAGTCAAATAAATTATTTCAAGATGTCCTTTCAGCCAAAACACATTGCACTGAGTTACAACTCAGATCCCTAACCAGAGTTCTGTTTACACAATTGTCTTGCTCAGGTATAGTTTCATCTTGTTCTTGCCCATCCAACCACTAAACATTCTTTGAAGCAGTTCTGCAGGCACAGATGTTGAGAATTGTGAAGAAGTATGAGTTTGTCTGTGTACTTTTAAGCTCGTTGAAAAAAGACAGCAAAAGAGTAAAAGCTGTGAGACAGCTAAGTAGTTCTAATCTGTCACTGCTTGCTAGAGAGGTACAGATAAACCATTCTAAAGTCTTGGTCTCTTATTCCTGGCAGTACAAGTGTATGCTTCACTCCCCATCATTAAAGGTTTGGGAATCAAGGAAATAATTTTAAAGAAATCCATTACTAGTAACACTCCTAGTGTAATTTCTGTGTACTCTGCTGCTGACATTATTTGATAGGCTAGTCATGAGAGTCATGAGAATAAAAATCATCCTCAATGAGAAAAAACAAAGACTTTCAGCATAAATCTATATAAGGAAAGGGAAATATATTTAAACCTGACTATAATTCATAGCAACATCCAAAAACAGCCATAAAATAAATTTGTCTTTTCATTGATTGAAAGACTTAGTGAGCACAGTAAGCTGTTAAAGAAGTCTAGAGGCATTTTGTTATGTGCCAAATGTGAATTTTGTTGAACTGAAAGAATGAACTTCCAAAAGCAGAATTTTGGAAGCTAGAAACAAAATTTGTTTCTAGCACTGTTTTCACAGTAAATTCCAAACCACTGTCTTTATGATACACTACCTCTTGTAGATAGGATTTACTAGGTTCCATTCCAATTTAGTGCTCACTTGATGAAATGCAATCCTCTTTTTGTACATCTTCATTTTTTAATTTTACTCTATCTTCTTTTTCAATTATTTCATTTATGCTTATTTTTGTCTGCATTGATACTCTTTTATTCTGCATTTTTTGTGGACATAAATCAGCTTAGATAAGAGAGTTAAGCCAGCATTATGAGTCAGTTAAAATGCATTCAACCTGACAAGATTTGTATTTGGTAGCCTGCTTTATCTTTCTGCTTAGGAAGGTCATTCAGAGCCTTAGGAGAATGATAAAACTGTTTATTCATTTTGCAATATATCCCAGGTCAGCATCTGTTCCTGATATATATACCAGCTTTGTTGTTTAAGACAGCTATCCAAACACTGCATTGTAAAAATGTAGTCAGAATTTATAGTTGAAATTTGTCATGGCAAGAACACTGATTTTTTTTCTGTTTCTGAGGGAGTATTATATAAATATTCTTAAATAGTAAAGTTCTCTCAAATGTAACCCAGAATAACACAGGCTTTAAATCCAATGACACATTTGTAGTTTCACTTCTATTTTTATTGCCGCTTGGTGTGACCAAGAGGCAACCTAGTGTTCTCAGACACAAGACTGTTCTGAATTTAGCCATTCTGGGGCAGATCTGTTTTACTATTACACAATCACTGCATTGAAACAGTTTGAAACAGTATGCCTATTTTTTGTAAATGTATATTTGAATAATGTCTATGCTTTTGCATTTTCCTCAACAAAGCAGTCAACTGCTCCATTTGATAACTGTTGGCATAACAAGGACAAGAATTTGTTTCAGCAACTTCTCCCTGAAGTGTGAAAGCCAGCACTCACCAGCAGCAGTCCAACAAATGGGTCTGCTCTTGAGCTGTGATCTTAATCTGTGGCTATTAATCCACTGTCTTTTTGGTAATCCCATTCCAAAGGCAAGGAGTCGCTGTGCAAAAGAACCAAGTAACCCACAAATCTGTCATGGTCTTTCTAACATATAACCAAGGACAGAGGAAGTGTCTGTCACAGCTTTCAAAGTCCAGACTGAGGAGTCTGGCATTCAAACCTTAGTTTGGGATTCAAAACCTTCCACAAGAAAGAAAAGTCCTTCCCAAAGGAAAAAGGGGAAGAACATGTAATGCATACTTGCAACCTTAAGGAAATAAACTATCCTTACAAAATGTATAACAGATATTTTCTTCTTAAGAAAGGAAACAGAGCATAAAGCGATAGTTCTTCTGAAGATGAGAGCCTATGAAAGCTCTGAAACTGAAAGAAACCTGATTTGATACTCAATAGTGTCTCTATTAATTGTCCTTTTTTCAAAGGTCAGCACCCTCTAATGCTGACCTCAATAAAGTGGCAGATCCACACCTGCACCCAGGAACTATTACTTAAAAAGGTAGCAGTTTTACTCATTTACTCAGGTGGACGCAAAGCTAAAAAAAAGAGAGAAAGAGAGGAGAGGTAGATGTGTATATCCTTACAAAGGAACATCACAAACATACTTATCAAAAACCAATTGGTTTTGGTGATTTTTGAAGTATCTGCAGTCTGTTGTGTTCTTTCTAAACACAGAGTAACCTCAATCTGCTTCACAGCTTTTCATGCTACTGTTGCACATCCCATTCAGTTACTGTAAATGTTTTTAAAAGTCTTATTTTCAAAATGAAAAATATAATAAAATCTCTTCACTTATAGCACCTCCTAAGGGCCATGATGTGTTGTCAATTTATTTTGGTTGGTCTCAATGTGCAGGACAGAGAGAAGTGTCAGACTAAAAGTTTTGTTTGAACAGCTAAAAGTCTGGGTTGTCCTACAAGGGATTTTAGGTAAAGAACTGGAAATACATTTCATGAAAATATCAATGAATATGTTTTGAATTTGCTACAGTGATGGGCAAAATGGAGAAAACCCAGCCTATGATGTAAAGGGGAAAATCTTATAAATCCTTAACTGGTTACTAATAAAACTTCTTCTTGGTTTAGTGACATCATTATTTCAAAAAATCATGTACAATTTCATAAAGGTATCTTCAATGTTAAATACAAATGCATAATTCCTTTAATAATTAAGCCATTTTTAAAAGAAAATATTCACCAGTGAATAGATTGTTGCCCACTTAGGAGCTTGGTAGACAGAATGAGATTTGTTATATTATCTCAAAACCGCTACTAGATAATTTATATTCCTCAATGAGCTTGAGAAATGTTAACAGTATTCAAATATTTTTTTTAAAACAAAGGTTTGTATGATATAATTTATTCAACAATCAGGAATTTCCTTATCTTGTCAAAGGATTATGAACCTAATAGTGATCAGACACTTGTAGATTAACATTCCCATCCTTCATGCAGCTTCTTCTCTGACTAAAATCATGCAAATTGTTAAGGGCAGAGGACTACCAGTACATACAAATACTCATTATTAAATTTCTTGACTGTGTTTGAGCTAAAGAAAATAAATATAAAAGTAAAATGACATCTTCGATTTTTTTTATGATATTACATATCCAAGAAGAGGCTGCTATACTTCAAACAGAGCTTTACACAGGAGATTTTGCAAATTGAGAGTGCAAATCTATAAATATCTACATTTGCAGATGTGTGTTTGTATGTTTATAAAATATCTATAGCTATAGTACTGACACAGCACACTGTTTTGTTCCAAACACTGCCATGAAAGTAAGTCTCCTCTATGAGGGGAAGCTATTTCTGTTCTTCAAAAGCACTTTACTCTTCATCCTTTCATCCATGCAATGTGTAATGAATAGCAGTTTGTTAGCACACAGCAGAATATATTCTCTCTGGAACAGTTCCATGCTTGTAAAACATCTATTTTCCTCTCCAACACCATTAATTCTAGAAATACAAAAGCGCATCTTCCTATTCCACTTTAATGACACACAAAAGAAGAAATAACACTAAATACTAAAAGCTATGACCAAAATTTCTTACGTGGAAATGTAGTACCCAAACTCTAAAACAGCAAGGAGGATATGATACAGACACTTGTTGAAGAGTCAGACTTCATTCATACTGTTGTGTATAAATACACAAAAACCACATTATCGCAATTAGAAAAATATTCAGTGTTACTTTCAATGACAACTGAGTTACAAGATATTTTCAATTCAAGTGAAAAGCTGCCATATTTAGAGTTTCCTACAAGACAGACTGTTCCTTGCCCTAAGAGCAAACAAACCTGTTTCTGCTAATTGGTTATGTGTTTGATATATAGGACTGCTAAAACCAGGAAGATGGGTGATAGGGGTAAGAATAGTCTCATTTTAAAAGCAGTTCAGAGATACTGTCCCAAATTTGCAGCAAACACCAAGCTAGCTACTTTCACAATGCCCTTTCAAGCTGGATCACTGGGTGATAACTCTTTATTCTCTAGATTCCCTATTTGTCATTTCTCATCTTCAGGAGTTCTAAGCTCTCAGACCCGACAGTTCTGTAAAAGATCTCCTCTAATAATATGAGTACTGTGAGGCATTCAGAGTGGCCTGAGATGTCTTAAAATGTCAGCTTTTTCTCTGCAATCTATGTGCAAAAGGTGGTGGATGACCCACGTGTTGGATAAAGTATTTAATTTGCTGTGAGATCTCACAGCAAAACCAGCAAAGAAATTATTAGGATGTGCAGTTCTTGGTTTCATTTCCACATACTAACATTGTGATGACTCCAAAAATCTCCACTCTCTCTCAGATTATTCCATCTCTCCTTTTAATTACTCCTTATTTTCCAGCTACTTTTGTCTCTTGTTCTTATCCCAGAGGCCCCTGCTGTCTTGTCATCTTATCAGCTTCTCTATCCTCAACCCTTCCATCTCTATTGTTCCTCCTCTGTGTTCTTTTTTTTTCTCCAATTTTAAACTCTCCCATGTCTTCCTGAGATCCTCTAACCTCCTCTTATAGTCCATATCTCTGTCCATGAGTAACCCTGACAGCATGGAGAAGCAGTTCCACTATGTCAGCAGGTCTCCAACAAGTGGAAAAAGGATTCACAAGGGAAGTACTACCCAGGCCCCAAAGCCCAGGGCAGCTGCACATTAAGTTGTGTTGAAGAAAAGATTTGCTTTATGATTGCTGCAGAAGCACCATGGGAGGATGGAAAACGTGCTGCACACAGGCATAACACCGCACTTTTATTTCTGTCTGATTTTTAATAAACTGGTCAAATTTTTAACAGCTACACCAGGATGATATGATTTTTTTGCCTAAGTCCGAGTTCCTACTCCTACTCTAGTGAACTTAGGTGCTAAAAGTTCTCAGATTTATTATCCTTTTCCACATGACAAAGCAAGGCTTGCTTTAGTCCAATCTCAATTTAAGAAACAATTGAGTTAATTCTTCTTGTTCCTCTGTCAGAAGGAGGTCATTTAAGGCAGAGAGTTGCCATGAAAGATTTCAGCTGAAAAACAAGCAGCACACCCAGTGAAAAGACCCAATTCTAGATTAAACATATTTATAACATAAAATGTCTGTCAGTGCACTGAATAATCCACCTTAGACTCTGATTCAATGCAACTAATTAAAATTTCATGTGATACCATCTAAGAAATTAACTTTATTTTTAAGAGAATATTCTGAGCATGCAGTCACTGGGACCTTTTTCCCCACTAACAGTATCACTTTGCTTTCAGTTCTTCCATAAGGTAATATGATTGCTGTGTTTTTCTTCACCCATTTCCTCTACTAGGTGGATTCTAAAGATACTCAGAGTTCACCCAAACTTATTACACCATTCTTCATAATACAAACATCAGGGCACATTTTTCTCCATTCAACAAAGTTAATTTCTTCATGATATAAGCAAATGTAATTCCCTGCAGATTTAATGGATAAATTCAACTGTAGAAAAAGAAGATAAATGAGGACTGCAAAAAGAAAACCATGGAGGGCAAATTGCAAGCAAAGGTACTAATTAGTAAGCAATATGGACTGCCATGAATAGAGTGATTTTGTATTTGGTTCAATCATCTGACCATCTGTGATAAACAGTCCAACTCCAGAATAAGTAGATCAGTTCAACTGTTAAGTGGCAAAGATATTCAGTAGAATCCGAGAGACTTGAAATGATTGACAGCTAAAGCTTCCACTGAAAATTCAGAGAAAATTAAATTTTCCATGAAGAAAGAATAATTTCCTGAAGTATGTGTAGCTCCAAATTATGAAAGGTTTTGTTCTGTTTTCCACATCTTCCTGTTACAAACCTTGAGAAACAGGTTACCTTGAGAACAGCAAATCTGACACCTGGAAGGAGGAGAAAACAAAGCCTGTTTGAGAACTAGTGGAAAACTTTTGTATGCTTGGTGAAAGAAATACATATAAATAAAGTTACTGGGGAAAGGGGGAGAAATCAGGAAGCATAAGCTTAAATGCTTTGGTTGCAGTAGGCAGAAAGAATGGAAATTACTTCAGTAATGTACTGAGAAAAAGCCACAAGACACTTGTGGATTTAAAGAGGATTTAAAGAGGGAAAAGTGAAGGTAGTATAGAGTGGTAAAGGTCAGCTTTTCCTCAAAGAATGCTTCCAAGAATTCAGCTAAAAGTTATTTTATTAATGTTACTTCTTTGTCTTTTGACAAGAGATGAGGACATGGAAGAGGAGGAACTGAGCTTGGCAACAGCTGCTAATTGCTTTGTGCAAGAAGTTGGGAGACCTTCTGAACTTAGGGAAATTATAGATGATGGAAAGAGAATAAGATGTAGCATTAGCATTCAGTCTTATAATCCTCATGACCAAACATCCTGACAAGTCAGCAAACCCTTATATCACTGGGACGACATACTGAGTTTCTTGAGGAACTCTGGAAAGCAAAGAATTCTGAAACCAAGGGGTTTTTTCTCATTGTAATGAGTTATGGCTCTGGACAAATCTTCAAGTTGCATGCTGCTCAGTCTGCTTATCATCTGAAATAATTCTGGGTCCTTCTTTTCCTTTTTGTATAAATCAGCAGGGCTTAATTAACAAATAAAAATCATCTGTCTTAAGCTTTTATTTGCAATATCCCCACCTCCTGGATTCCTGAACCTTAAAAGCAGGCAGGTAGGTAATTATCCTGTCCAGTTCTTCACAGATGGGCCTACATGCAGAGACCCAGATGTGTTCTATACAGGATCAGCAACAGAAAAACAGAGAAACTTGTACCAAAGCTCTCTCTTTCATTCCACAGATATTCCAGAATAATATCTAGAGTTTGAATCTATATCACTTCCCTTCTGGAGATTGATGGTCAGTGAATAAAAAGTAAGAACAAAGTCAGCCTAGAAAGCCAAAGGATTTTTTGGGATTTTTTTTTGGTTGTTTTTTTTTTGGTTTTTTTTTGCTTTGCAAACAAAACTTTTAAAGTAATGAATTTCATGTGATTTTTAGCCAAGTGTACCCAAGTTAATTTAAAACATTTGTGAACCCTAACAACCCTTTTAACAAAAACAGTTAAGAAACCTTAAAAAGGCAACTTTCACATGATTTTTAGCAGAAGTTTGGCTGAACCTCAAATACAACGTCATGACGCACATAGCAGCTGTGACAAAGGCATAAAATATCAGTTTCAAAATAGTCTTGTAGCACTCATTTATTGCTCTGTTTTCCTATTTTTACAAAATCAATAGCAAAATTTAAGTTCTGATCTTTCTTTGGTCTCAAATCTCATCTTTCCTTTATCTTCTTAGTTTCATCACAATAAAATTCCTGAAAATCTCACAAGTCTTATATCTTGAGATTTGTAGACCAGACAAAAAATTTCAACATTTTAAATCACTTAGAGAAGCATCTTTATTGAAACTGACTAGATAGCTGGAAGTTCATGCACATTGGTCTTCATTAATTTGTTTTCCCATATTTCTTCTTGCTATTGAATCCGGGAATAATTTCCAGTCACATTTTAAGGATTATTCCAAGCTAGAGGCTTAAAAGTTACCACTGAATCCAATTGTTCAAAATACACATAGGTTTACAAAATATCTATACAGGTACCTATTTTGTTATCAAATATTCCATTTGCATCTGCAAGATATACGTAAGTAGGTGTTTCATATAGAAATATTGGCAAGAAAAATTTTAAAAGTTAATTTCTTACCATGATTTCTGTACCAGACCTCGAGAGTTTCTCATCACCTGTATGATTAAAAATTAAGTATGAACTATAACTTAGGCCATAAGAAAGACAGAATTTCATTTGGAAAAGATAGACTTTCTGTGAACATTAGTTCCTTAGAATTAATTGTGAGGATTTCTTCACTTTTGTTGTTGAACATAGTGAGATTTCTGACTTTTGAGTGAATATTTTTTAATTTGAAAGCATAGTGTCTTTCCAGTGTTCAAATGGTTCTTTCAAGAAACACTTCAATTCTATTTGAAGGATTACTATTCTCCAGTGATTCAATGTTGCATTTATGTCTCTATAAGCTAGTAAAAAAATAAAAAATTACAGTGCAATAAATACTGGGCTTCTTTATGTCTGAAATGCATAAATGCTTTTATTATGTCAATACTATAATACATTGTTTTCAAGTCTTTTGATTAATCATCAGCTTCACTGAAAACATCTGAAACTGTACGCCATTTTCAGACAATTTGACAGACAGATGGTAGCTCTAAGAGAAAACTTCATGAAGAATTTCATTAAGCTGGATGTAGGTCAAAGACACAAAATAGAGGCTGAAGGATGACATTAAAGGGTCCATTTCCTCTGACCAAGCAAAAAGCATGTTGATGCTGTTCCATTAATATTTGGGTTACATAGGGAGTATATAGGATAAAGGATAAAGTTGGAAATTAATATACTGTGAGATGAGGGAGAAACATGTCCCCCTTAAAATATAAATATACCTAATCTGTCCCTTAGACATTGTTTGCTTCTTCAGTCACTCAGCACTGCTTCTACAGTTAGGGGTGATTGCAGATGGGAAGAGTGCCCAGACAGATGGGGGGAAGGAATATGCACTTTTACAGAAAACAAGAGATGAGAGAAAAGAGATGATTGCTTAGATTATTCTAAACAGTAATGTATATGGCCTCAAATTACCAAGATAATAATGTTATGAATTAGTTTTCATGTCATAATTTCAAACTGAAACTTTCCCATTCTTTATCTGTTACATGTATTTGTGTCTGGGCTCATGATACATCTGAGATCTTAAAACCACTCAGAATCTTCAGCACCACCATAATGGAAGAGTGGCTCATACCACATACTGAAAACTTCAGCAAACTGAAACTAAGTAATTTCCTTGAGATTTTGTGTGAAGTCTTTCTCCCCAAGGCCCAAACGAAGCATTTAAATTGGGAAATAATGCACTCCAATTAAGTTGTTCCATTTAGGTCCCTGGAGTTAAGTAGAATAATTTTTAGCCACTGTGAAAATGCCTCATTTTAAATGCCTCATTTAAAATATTAGTACATGTTAAAAAGAGAACAGCCAATCCCATACTCATCCCCTTTGGGATAGCTAGACCTTTGGTTAGCATCCCTCCATCTACCCTGATCATTGGGTCTCACTGCAGAGCCTATTGCACTGTATGTACAAATGAGATTCTGAAGAGAGCACTGAAGGGTTTTCTTGCTGTCCTAGTGAACAAGAAGTTCAGAACTTCAAATCTTTTCTAATTAGATGTTGAATTTTGACTAGAGTTTGTTTGAGCATATTAGCACATTAGCACAGATTTACATTCCTAAAACTTGGCAAAACTTCAGGTAAAAACAAAATACATCCTGAGCAAATGGGCTATTAATACTTTATAGACATTTAAACTGAAGAAATGTTAACAAGCCACTGCTAAAAAATATGCCAAAAAAAAAATGCAAACATATTCCACTTAAAATCAAACCTTTTACATTTGAAACAGTAGAAACAAGGAGGGCCTCATGGAAAACCTCTGCTATGGGCTAATAGTATATCTAGGTTTTGTAGAGGTCAGAGAGTTAGAACAGTGCCCCTGGAGCAATTACATACAGTAAAGAAGTATTTGCTGTGTTTCCCTATTGCTCCTATTTTTTCTTTCTTTTTAGCCACCATCCCTTTGCAGTGTAGCATCATCTCTTTCCCAGCTTGTCCAGCATTTGCCAAAAAGTCACTTCAAATTAGTCATATTTTAAAAATATTTTCTACCTCCCTTTCTGCACCTCCCTTCCCCAGTCTCTATAGTTCTTCAAATATTTCTTCAGTTGATTCTTCAAATAGTTCTTAATTCAAGAAAGTGCTCTTGAGTTCTTGAAGACAGTAGACTTTCATGCCTTGAGAAGAGAAGCAATGCCCTGAAGTATTTTCTGCAAGATGAAAAGGAAAAATCTAGTAGCCTAACAAACTCCTGCAGTCACATAGGCAGGGAATGAGCAGTCTCTGGATATGGCTTGCTTTTGATCATCAAAACACAGATTTACTGTTTCCCTTACCAATTTTAATGAGCAAATTTGTTGAGAAAATCTACAGTCTTTTTACCTAGATTTGTTGATACTACTTTTTGTTTCACAAAAATCTCACTGTCTTTGCCTTATAAAAACAATCTGCATACTTCCTATGAAATTAATGTCTCAATAGGTATCATGTTTTGCAGAACCTGAACGTTCTCCCTAAATATATATATATGTATAGGTGTATATGTGTATATCTTTGATTTTTAAAAAAATCTAAATATGCAGATTTTCCCTGGTTTTATCTAATAGGTTCCCATAAACTATTCGACTAAATGTTTGAGCCATCATCACTCAGCTCACAATTTGTCTGGTCATCATTCACACACAAAGCCACTGAAAAACAAAATATTACTTCAATTCTTAGCTGTTGATAAACAAATGTAAGGACAGTATACATTACAGAGCTGTTCAATGGGCAAATAAAATATCTTCTTTTTAATTGGTTTGGTTTGGTTTGGTTTGGTTTGGTTTGGTTTGGTTTGTTTTTTAGGTGTTGGGGGGGGTTGGTTGGTTTGGTTTTGGGTTTTGGGTTTTCGATTTTGTTTATGGTTTTGTTTTGTTTTTTTAGGTTTTTGGGTTTTTTTGGGGTTTTTGGGTATTTTGGAGTTTTTGCGTTTTTTGGTTTTTGCGGGGGGGGGGGTTTCCCTTGTTTTTTGTTTTGTTGGTTTTGGGTTTTTCTGTTAAAGAGTTAGTATTGCTAAGAGAATACTGACTTGTGTTAGCAGAAATGAATGGCACAATGATATAGTCCGGTCCAGCAAGCCAAAATCTGGGTGGTAATCACAGTTTACAAAGCACTCTTGCAATTCAAACAACTCTTCTCATCAGATCTTCATAAAAACCTGTATGCTTGTTCCACCGTAATTCTGAACTGATTTACAGTTTCTTGCATATGCCAGATATGTTAAGTGAAGGAGAGGGTGGGGCATGTAAGACGGATGAGCATTTCTTTTACAGGAGTTCCTGGATAGGTGACACCTTCCCTGTCAGAATCTGTTTGCTCTTCCCTAGTCCCTTCATTGTTCTGTTATCATTGGCTGGTCAACTGTACAGGCTGCTGATCTAACAGAAAAATAAATTTCTTTCTGTTTTTCTTGCTCCATTTTACTTATATTTTCTCTATGTCCATACAAGTGCTTGTCCAGCTTACTAAAGGGGACAGGTGAAATGTAAACAGAGAACCCAGAAATGGACAGCAGTGATCAAATGTCTACTCATGGTTCAATTATATAGCTTAACTGAATACTTCTTTTCAAGGAATAATACTTGTGAGAAGTGTGTCAAACATCGCAAACTCAAAAATACAGTAGACTGCAGCTTTCATTGTCCACTACGTATATCACGTGATATTTCCCAAAGACAATTTCTAGCCCAAATGGGAAACTTACATCTTGGAAAATGCTGCTATTGCTTATGAAAAACTGTTTCTTATAAACACAGTTCTCAAAAAAAAAAAAATTCTTGTGGGTTTTATTTATTGGTGCCAGATGAGTTCAATGCACTGGAATAACACCTGATGTGTTCTGATATAGCTGTTGGGATTAAGCAGTCCTGTTATTACAGCTTGTAAGAAGCCATCAGACATCACTTGGCTGGACAGAACACACCTGATCTGGAGATTTATTAAACAAAACAGTGGTGGTGGAAAAGCTCTGCAAATGGAGACTTGCAGACCATGCACACAACTTTGATCAGAAATAGGAAGGTAATGACTCCATCATTTAGGCTATATACAAATATTTAAATATATCCAGCCTGTGGAATAAACTGTAGATCTTTTAGAGCTACTGCAAAATGAGGATTCACTTGCATATAGTTGGTGCTTTTTGCCAGGACTTCCATACCTGCAGAGAGGTAAAAGGGGAATGGACAGTAGCACACAGTGGATGAAGAAAGAATGCTACTTGTAGGCAGGCATACACTGTTGGTGTCATTTTTATGGTCCAAAATGGTCCACTGCTGCCACACAGAGAGGAGTGTAGCTTGTTCCACAGGCCTGCTCTGCTCAGTAGCCTGCAGAAGCCTTGTCTCCTGGTGCAGAGACTGTTTGCGCTGTTGCATTTACTAGGCCGTGGCCACATGTATCAGGTGACGGTGCTTCGGCCCAGGCAGGATGGCCAGCACAGCCAGGAAGAGTACAATTGACAGCCATGGATGGCCTGGGAGAAGTCAGAGAAATGTTTGCTCAGCAGGGCTGGGTGGGAGGTAACATGGAGCAGAAGCTGCCTGGAGCTAGGGACTGGCAGGTGAGGAGGTGAGGGAGGTGTGAGGGAGGTGTGAGGGAGCAAGGGCAGTGCTTGTGAACACTGCAGGGATGGAAGATGTGGGCTGTCTCAGACATCTTTCATGAAAAATCCTTTCTTAGGATTTTTCCTTGTGAGAAGCTGCAGTTGCAGCAACCAAAAGTAAACAATGGTTATCTGCTGCTGTGGAATGCAACAGGTAGACCTGGGATTTGTCTCCTGTGGATGTTTGGATTTCCTGACCACTCATGGCAGAGCTGGCTCTTGCTCTCTGTCTGAGACACAGATCTTTGTTATTCATTCTTTTCTATTCTTAGCTTAGCTAGCTTCTGAAGAAACCTTTTTCTTTCTATTTCTTTTTAGTATAGTCTTAATGTAACATATATCATAAAATAATAAATCAAGCCTTCTGATCATGGAGTCAACATTCTCGTCTCTTCTTCATCCTGAAAACCCTTGTGACCATGGTCACAGTGGGCCATTTCACAGAAGCCTTTGGGCACTGGGCTCTACAGGCTTGAAGGGGATGCAGTCCTTGACTGGAGACAACACACAGTCCACCCTACCCAAAGCGCCCTCACAGCCAATCCCTGGCTGCCATCCAAGCAGAGTCTCCCAAGGCCCCATCCCTATCAGGCTACAGTGTCCCATAGAGCATTATCTTAAACAAAGCTTTAAAGGAATGTTTTAACTTCCCCTTCAGATTATCAAAGTTAGGGAGAAAAATGAGATTGTATATGTTCAATACCAGATGTAGGTGATGTCTTTCTCAAGATGGAAGATACTTTTCTCAACTACAAATAGAAAATTCAGCATTTGAGACAATGTTAAAAAGTTAAATTAGGCTAAACAGAAATAAAAAAGAATAATGCATTTGTTTGTGACTTTTTTAACTTAGTAGAAATCATATGAGGAACAAACTAGAGAACTCCCCTACACACAAATCAGAAACCAAACAATTTATCACAAAAAAATCTCTGTTCCTAAATATCTGAAAGATATCTTCACTATCAGCCATTGAAAAATTTGGTATGCTTTTGAAATTGTCAAAGAAATATTGTATCACCCTCAAGTGGGTTCTTTTGTCTGCTTAAGGGGTCGTTGGTAACAGCTGTTACACAAGGTCTTATCTGTTCTTCATTTTCAGTGCTCCTTTTCCTTAACAACAGTGATGTATCATGAGGAAATAATATGAATGACAGATGTCAAGACCACTGAAAATGGTCTGAAAATAGTGATATGGTAACATTCCTGAGAAGAGAAACAAAGTAGCTGGAGAGTTTAAAATACAGCTATTTTTCATTTTAGCCTAAAAGACTTTCAAATTGGCAGTGATATTTAAAGTAGAAATCAATGTAATTTGAGTAAAGGACAGATTTTTTTCACAATTACAAAATGTACTTTACACCACCACGAAACCTCACTGATAATGTGAATAAGCATCAGTAGGAAAGAGTGACAGAAACCAAACCCGGTCCTTGAAAAAGCAACTTCCCACAAAGTTTTTCTGACAGGTTTACTTATCCAGACACCCAAATAACCCAAAGCTAAGGCTAATATTAGATGCTCCTCAAAGCAATATCCAGTACCATAGTTTTAATGTGAATATGTTAATAGAAACAGTGATATTTAAAATATATAGAATTTTTTTCTTTTTCTAATAAACTAAAAGTGTCTGCTTTTTCACATTCCCAGGCTTTGTGCTTTCAGAGATAAAGTATTGTAAAAGCCCTTATCCTTTTGCCAAACAATACAATGCCATGATAACAACAAAGCTGGGAACTAATCCAGGCTTTCTGAGCCAGAGATATTGCCACCCATTACTAATAGTTGGGCCCATAGCCCTGAGAGAAAAATATGAAAGCACTAATGATGTTTTTCCATAAGGATAGACAAAATTGTCAATTAACACAGGCTCTGAATTTTGTTGGTGGCACTAATAGGGCACTTTTACTATACATATTTAGGAACAGAAAAGCTCCAAGAAAAACTGACAATGAAGCACTCATCTCTGAAGTATGAATATGAAGTGTTCACAATGTCTAGCATTTTCCTGTTCCCTTCAATGTCTTCCTGAACTACTCTGCTTCCCATCTCACTACACATCACTCATTTCTGCATCACAGTTCTTACCATCTCCATTTACTTTCTCCTTGATCATGTGTTCCTATCCTTCTTCCTTTTTTTCTTCATTCCCCAACATTATCACCCTCTTTCAACACCCCAGTATTTAATCTTTCATTTCTCTTTTCTGAACTTGCCATAATTCCTAAATTTATGACAATTTAACACCTCTCTTTTTCTAACACTGATTGCAGGAATCCACTGCCCAAAACAAGATGACAACAGGCAATCATATGATCACAGGGAATTTTAGGTTGGAAAGGTCTCATGTCCATCTCTTTACTCACGGCAGTCTCACATCTGAGATCAGATTGGGTTGCTCCAGGCTCTGTCCACTCGCATCTGGAAAACCTCCAAGAACAAAGATTAAGCAACATCTCTGAGCAACCTGTTCCACTGCCTGTTTCTCCTTGTGGGAAAAATAATTTCCTTAGCTGTGAAGCTCTCTTCTTTCAACTTATGCCTGTTATTTCACATTCTCCTGCCCTGCAGCACTGTGATCAGCCTGGCTGTATCTACTCCCTGACATCCCCATAGCCCCAGCGGGCTGCTGTCATATTCCATGAAGCTATGCCTTCTCCAGGCTGTACAAGCCCAGGTTCCCCAGCCTCACATGACAGGAAATTTCCTCTGCTCCTTCCAGCCTGGAGACCAGGGTCCTTTCCACAGAGCTGCTCCCTATATAGGCAGTCTTCAGCCTGTAAGGTGACTGAAAGGTGCTCATTCGTACCAGGGATAGGACTTGCCATCTGTCACTGCTGACTTTCAAAATGTTCTTGTCAGTCCGCTCTCTGGCCTGTCCACATGCTGAGGTGGAAGACACTGGTAACAGAAGAAGCAGGAGAAGCAATGGAGAGCAGCCTGCCCAGGGATGAGCTTCATAGTCCAGCCCAGTGTTTAAGATACAGAAATGTACAGTATGTCAAAATTTTTCCTGTACACCTCTAACAATCAAGGACTGAAACTCAAGAAACAAAGACAAAATACCACTGCTCAGAGTGATGAGATGGCAGCAGGGTTGCAGCATGCCCTGCAGGATTTGTCAGCACTGAACACTGTCCAGGTTCAGACCTAGTCAAACACATCCAGACCACCAAGGAACACAGGAGTCAATCACTGTCATCCTGCAGGAAATCTCCACATTTCCTAGGAAGATGTTACATGTAGGACATGTAACCAGTTCAGATTTAGAACTCAGTGTATGGCAGTGTCCTGGTTTGAAAAAGAAGTGAGTTTTTTGGGATGCTGTGGTCAAACCAATAGGTGCTCAGATTTGAATATTGGCACCTGGTGTGGCCACTGAGGACATGGATGCACCTCTGAGAACACAGGGGGTTAAAAGCAGGGAACTCCCAGGGGGAAGCTCTCTTGGGTTCTGTCCATGAAAGAGGTCAGACACCAGGGAGAATATATTTTCATGAGGGCACTGGCATTGCGCCAGCATCAAACCATGACAGGCAGGGAAAAAAGGGATGCTGGAAACATTCAAATCTTCATGCAAATATCCAAATCCTTATCTAATTTGAAATATTCATTTGGAATATTCAACTGGAACTTCTGGAAACTGACATCAGTGCCCTGTTATCAATAAATTATTAACTATGTGGAAAAAAAGGCTAATTTTTAAATGTGTGCAGTAATAGCACCACTGGCAGCTCCTAGGGAGATATCTTGGATGAAAGGCATTCATTAGGCATTTAGAGCCAGAACTTGCGTTAGCACATCTGGCCTGATTGTTCTTTTCCTACGTATGCAGTCTCATCCCTTTGCAGATACAATAATGACTTGTTTGTACTTTATTTATTTTGTAATCACAGATTTCAAAATACCACGTAGATGAGCCAGTCATGTAAACATCTTAGAAGGCTCAAAACTGAAAACAAATTTGAAAATCAAACAGAGACAAGATATAATCTTCCATAACTTCAATAACAATTCCAAGCATAATGGCATCTGTTCATGTCAAGATAAGGTTAATTTGATCTTGTGACCAATTTAATCAAAGTTTCATGTGCCAAAATATTTGTATGCCTATTTTATTTGCATTTGTTCAATTTCTGTACTTTGTTCATGGAATTGCATCTAGCTTTATTCAGTAATTAATTCACTAGTACTATTATTAATCTATCAGCCATTTAGTGAAGGAAATATTATCAAAGAGAAAGTTGCTGTAAATCTTCTCAAGTATTTCTGTAATTTAACAACCTAGATCTGCATTTTCAGGGCCTACTCAGGCATATGTATGCCTTTGAAAATATTGGTAATCACCTAAATTCCACAACATATTTGAACTACTGCATTACTTCTGTTCTCAAAGTTCGTAGAAGCTTCTATACTGTGCATGGTCAGGTTTTCAAAAGCCTTTTAAATGATTAAGAATGCCCATAAAGCACCTAATGAGACTGAGACACATTTAAGTGGAACATGCACTCAACATGCTTTCAAAATTCAACCCTCAAGGGTTTGTTTTTTTAAAAGATACAAAGACATTTCTGCCTGAAAGTTGGCAGAAACTCACCCCTAAGCAAGGCAGGGTATTTCTGCCAACTGCTGAAGCACTGTGGCTGTCGGCACTGTTGGATGGGAGACACTATGCAAAACAATTACTAGTTTTATTCAGGTCCAAGGGCTGTATTTATATGCAGGCAGAAGAGAGAGTCTGTAGAAGTTCTGCAGGAAACTTTTTTAATGGACCAAGAAGAATCTGTGAAGTGCTCTATCAAGCGCAATAACCATGATGAACATTTTTCTGTGTCGAGCATACTCTATCCACATGAGTTTTATTATTGTTGTTGTCATTAGTATTTCACTGTACTGGCCAGAAATAAGGAATTAAGAGACAAAAAAAAAGAAAAGGTGACAGGAGGAGTGCAGGGAGATCTATTTGTGTCTCCCCTCAACAAGGCAAAGCACAGCAAGGAGAGATTATATTAAATTAACAGCATTAGGAAGGTCAGAGGTGGGAAGAGTGCTCTTTTCCTCGTGGGACTCAGATCCCAAGCAGCACTACTCAGCAAGCCATTAACAGCTGCTGGCACTACTGTCCTCAGCTGCACTCTGAAAAAATAGTCCCTCAGACTGATGTGAAGCTCCCAATGCAGTCTCTTGCCACCAACATGGTGCAAAGTTATTTGGGAGCCTATTCATCTGTTTTCCATTGTTTTCTGTTAATGTGACAGCTAATGATCGTGCAGCTTGCAAAAGCTCAAATGAGACTCAAGGCTCTTTTGGGAAGGCAGAAGCTTCTCCTAAGGAAACACCATATTACTGTTTTAGAAATTATTTTGCAGGGGTGATAATTGCTCTCTGATGACTGAGCTGTATAGGTCCAAGCAGCAGAAGTATTGGGGTTTCCTAAATTATTTTCTAGAGAAGTTTCTAGTCTTCCAATCTATCACATAACATTCATATAATTTATGGTCAGAGCTGGTTACATCCCTTACAATCCAAATCTTTCAGTTTCCCTATCAGCAGGAGATAGGAAGAACAGAAATTTCCCTGTTGGATGCTTGAGAAAATCAAAGCAGGACAACTGAAGGAAAATAAGGATTTGTCTTTTTTTCTATTCATATGAGAAGTCTTTAGGAAAAGAAGACTTTAGGAAATTGCATAACATTTTTATATAGTGTTCCATAACACATTTTCCTTGATGCTACATAGATCCTCTTTTACTATTAGGTCTACTGAATGCTCAAGCCTGAAAATAGAAAAATTATGGAGATCCTGCTTGAATTGTTGAACAGACCTTAGTTTATGACAGAATATAGTAAAAATGTCTGCTGCTTCACATTGTAATCCTCCAATAGATTCTTTCCAGAAAATAGACTACTCTGATTGGGGGTAAGTTGCAACAGATGACATAAATCATTAATTAAAATAGAAAGTACTTTCATTTTTTCACAGGGCCCAAAGGTCAATGTGTGAGCTGAAGTGAAGTTCCTGGGCCACTAGGAAGAGGATGTGGATGGGGATTGCAGCAAGGTTGGCAGGGCCTTAGGACATGTCTGAGTCCTGATAGTTTTCTCAATTTTGGTATTTTCTAACTTACGGTATTTTAATTTCAAGTTAATATTAATGTTTCCTTCCACTTTTAATATATATGGTTATTCTTATTTACTGCCATAATCAAGAAATTATGTAGAATTTCAGTAATAGAAAAAGAATCATTAATTCAGAGTTTAGGAAAATTTAAAAATAAAAGAGAAAATTCTCCTTAATTTCTTTTGGGATGAGAAAAGGGAAAAAATGACAGTCCTGTGAGCTAGGGGTTAGAACAGTGATCTCTGAAGTGGGGTGTACAATACCCTAGAGTGTGTGCCAGACAAGTCATTGACATCTGGGAAGTAAACATTCCTTGTACTTATAATAAGTAAAATAAAATTTACTAAGATACATTTTTTAAATTGTGTTTATTTCATCCTTATCCACTTTACATTTCCATTTTGTGTGTATTTTTAAGGTACAAAATAGGAATAAATAACCACTTTTTGTGATTTGTCTGATAACAATAACCATAGCAATGATGGTTGACCTGATCTCTGATCTCTGCAAAAACCTTCTGTAACTGATTCTTCTTCTCTTCTCAGAAAAGTAATGCAGGTAAAGATGAAAGTCTGGGACATGTCAGTAAGTCCGAAATAAAATAAATCAGTCTGGGAATGTACAAGTGTTGTGGTTTGAGAGGAAGTGAGTTTTTTTGGGATGCTGTGGTCAAACCAATAGGTGCTCAGATTTGAATATTGGCACCTGGTGTGGCCACTGAGGACATGGATAAGCCTCTGAGACCACAGGGGTTAAAAGCAGAGAACTCCCAGGAAAACTTTCTCTCAGGTTCCGGTGGGTGAAATGTTCAGACCTCCTCCCCTGCCCGGCTGCTGCAGCTGGGCGGGGGAGGCCAAGCCATGCGGTTGGGTGAGGTAGGCCGGAGCACCAAGGAGCACCGAGAGGCCTCAGGCAGCCACCCCCCCACCCCAGGAGAGAGAGAGAGAGATTTGATAGCATGGCTGGCCGAGAAGGAGAAGGGGGGTTTGCAGCGAGAAGGTGCCCAGCAGGGCAGGGTGGGAGTTCTGGACAGGCAGAGCCTGAGATTTTTAACCCTTTCCTTGGATGATGGAAACCTTACAAATGCTGATCCTCCTGGAGCTCAATGAGAAGAGAGATAGAGATGAGATAAGAGGAAATGGGCCACGAGAGAAGTGGAGAAGAATCTTAGGTGGGAGGAGGTGATGGAGTGGCCTTTGGCTGGACTTTTCTTGTATAGCTATGGATGGACCCATTTTTCCTGTGACACAGAGACTGTATTTACGGGGAGGCAATGGCTCGGAGCCAAGAGAGTGCAGTGATGTTATGTGAACAGAGACGACAGGTAAGGAGGGTGGTGGTGCCCTCCATCTTCAGGGAAGAAGATCTCTGTTCTCGAGACCCCTCGGCCCCAGGGGGTGAATTTGGGGGGGACTGGTGTCCTGAAAGTGAGAGACTGTGCTCTTTTTGGAACTGGGCAAAGCGTCCTTAAAACGAAAACCCAAGAAGCAGCTCTGGTTCATGCGCAGTGGTGAGAGCATTGGGCATGGAAAGAAGATGTCACAATGGCAAATGATCTCCAGGTGGTGCCATGTGTGACATGGAAACACAAGAGGTCTCAACTGTGTTTCCAGGGGAAGCCTATGGCACAAGAGGGACTCCTCACTCCTTGATGAACTGAGAATTGATTATCTGAAGGGTGGTGGTAGACTGTGAGTTGGTGATCTGAGGGATGGATGTACTGGAAATTTGGTGGGGGGAGGAGGAAATGTTTTTGGAAGGTTTTCATTCTTTCTGTGTGTTTCTTTTTACATATAGTTGTAGGTTAATAAAGTTTTTTCTTCTTTATTTCTAAGTGGGAGCCTGCTTTGCTCTATTCCTAATCACATCTCACAGCAGACACCAGGGAGAATGTATTTTCATGGGGGCACTGGCATTGTGCTGGCGTCAAACCATGACAACAGGATAGCATTTAACATATGGATGTTCTGAAGCTTATACAAATTTTTAAATAAGGAACTATAACTCTAACACTAAGTATAAGAAGACAATCTTGGAAATACAATTTTTGGAAATGGTTGCTTGCATAATTTCTCGTAGGGGTCAGAGAGAAGCTTCCAGAAAAACATCACCACTCCTGAGAACAAACTCCAAAAGTTTTTCTCCCAGTATTTCAATTAAGTCATGAAGTGAAATTGTTTTCACCATTTGCCACTGCATTTTTCCTCATAAGATGGCCTAAGTTATAAGCAGCTCCATGTGAAGGACATTCACTGTTGTCTTTTTCAGAAGGGTGGGGGTGTGTGGAGTGATGTGTTACAATTTGGGGACTGCTCCAAGTTAATCCCCAGCATAAATACTGACAGGACTTCCTGTTGTTCCAGTTCAGATTTTGTCTAAGAATCCAAAATGTACCATTTGCTATATATTTTCCCTTTAAAATGGATTCCTGGACAAACACAGATCATCTTCAGTTCTTGTCATGTCATGACATTGTTCTAGATTTTCTTCCATACCTGTACTTCCTAAAGAAGCTTGAAAAGACCAGTTATTAAAGTCACATGCCATGAAGTTATTGTAAATCAGATGCTGCTGTTGTTACTAATCTATCTGCATCTGACCAATCTAAGATATGAAACTGCGATATAAAATCTTGCACTTTTTTCTGCTAAAATCTGTATGAACAGATGCCTAATCCAAAACTGAAATGAGTTCAAAGACAATCACTTGAGTTTGAGACCAGACCAAAAATCTTCCCATAAGCTCCCAAGCTACGATAAGAAGTTTTGTGTTATAAAGACTCAAGACTAATAACTTCAGTTGTTCCTTCCAGGGATCACTGGTTTTATTGCTTTTGATCTTCTTGGTCATTTTTGCAGGTTTTGATCTTAGAATAGAGTTCTTAGAAAAGAGCTCTTTCCCTCAGAAGACAGCTTGCTTTGCACACTTTTTTTCACTTTTCTGTGCTGCATTTTTTAGAAGATCTGATGCCTTGGTAGTGTCAGGCAGCACCTGCTGAAGGTGATGATTTCAGCTGACACTGCACGAAGATCTGAGCTCTGATCTCCATATTTGCTTAAAAAGACAGAAATATGGTGATCCATATTTTTAAAATTTGACTTTTTATTTGTATATCCCATCTTTTTCAAAAGCCTGAAATAAATCTGCACCAGTCAGGTGGCCAGAGATTCCCTGGAACTGTAAAAAAACTTCATCACACTCTCCCCCTACACAATTCAGTGTGAAGGTCTTCTGTTCTCCACAGCCTTGCTTAGCAGTTGTGAATCCTCAGTTGTGACTTAGCTGGAGAGGTCTTTTCAAGTGAACTAGTCTGCACAATTCTACTAACAATTCCAGGCGAAATAAGGGAGTTTTCCAAAAGAAAGCACTTTCAGCTGTAAGTGCCAATTATCCATTATCTCTGTTCATTTAACTTCTAGAATGTTTTAACTGTTCAATAGATACAATAGAATCAGCAACTTATAAAGTCTTTGGAAAGACTTCCCAAGCAGATTGGGCTTCAGCAGTGTCAGCAAGGCAGTGGATAATACACGAATCCATCAGTATGAAATGAAACGTTAAATTTGAAAAAATGTCATAACAGCCATGAAAGGGCCACTGCATTTCAAGAGTGCCCTGAAAGATGAAAGCAGCTGAACAAGGGTTAGGAAAATGCAATCAAGAGATTCAAAAATGTGAAGATTCTATTCTCTTTGACTGTTTACTGTCTCTGACAGGCAAGAGATTTCATGTGAAACTGCTAAAAAATTACTAGTGAGTTACAACATCTCACCAAGAAACTTTAGCTTGATTATCAAGCTGGTTTTAATTTCCTGCGCCATTCTTATTAATGACGAGTCCTCCAACTCCCCTCAGTCATTTATTTGTGGCTCTATCATTCTTACAAGTAGTTTTTATATCTCCACTTAATCATTAAGAAGTCAACAATATAAATTCATTCCTTTTAATATGCTTCATCAAATAATTGCTCCAACCTTCAGTGATTGCACATGACTGGATAAGGGAGAGAAAAACTGGTTTTTTGTCCCACAGGAATATGAAAATCTTCTAGGCCCAATTTGGAATGGGAACCCAAAATCTCAGTAGAAATACTAATAGTGAAATAGCTCTTAAGTGTTATGCTGTGTTTCGATTTCACAAAAATAAACAGTTAAGCTAAGTCTGGCTGTTTAAACCAAAACTTCAGATAAAAGTTATCTGCATGGTCTTTTCCTGTATTTCAACAGTAAACAAACAGTTGTTGAAACTAGCCTTTTCCTACAGGAAATTGACTTCAGCAGCTCAGCAGTTTCATATGAATAAAACCTTTGACAAGCCTGTCTTGGGTCAACATTTGTACTCTAACTGAAACCTCCTTCCTTGGAGCCATGCTGCTGTAGAGACATGAGCATGAAATGATATCAAGAGTCAGTGTCAGTAGATCCCAATAGAGTAGAGCAAACTTTGAGGTCTGAGCAGATAATTTTGGCAGAAACACATTCAGAAATAATTGAAATAGAATTGGTCACAATACAAACAATGGAAACTTCCTCAAAGACTTCCAGCAGAACTTCTAGCTAAACAGCTAACAAAAACCAAAAAACAAAACAAAACAAAAAAAAAACCCAAAAAAACCCCAAAAACAAACAAACAAACAAACAAAAAAATCATTGTCATCCTCAATATGAAGACTGCAGAGAGTAATCATAGGAGTCAAATCAAGCTGCTGAAATATATTTAAAGGTCAGAAGACTAGCTTCTGTGTCCTAGAAATGCAATAGGGAGTTTTGCCAACTAAGACAAAGTTTATTTTCTCTCTTCACCTTCCTGTAGAATGGTTCCTTGTGGTGAAAGATATTAAAAACAAAATTCTTAATATCACCTCATGGTGCTGATAGACCATTACACACCATCTCTATCAGTGAAACTCTGTATGTTATAGTAAATTTGCTTCTGTGATCACCCCTTTATTTCGTGTGCTAGAGTAACCCCTATTACTCCTGTCAGACAAGACATATTCCCATCTTCTCTGTTTATTTCCTTTGTTTTTGGCAAGCTGTGTTTCAGTGATGGTCAGGAATCAAGCTTCCTTGCATACCACTGCACAGCTGGTCTGAGCCCTTGTTCAGTGAGATGTTTAAAGTATGTTTGTAAATGTCAGTTGTGTAATGAGCTTCCCTTGTTTGAAATTTTAAAGCTGTGTCAGTACTCAGATGTGTTTATGTTTAAGGGATTCATGGAGGATGTTCAGGGAGCTAGTTGGTGGCTTGCTTTACTTTGAAATAACATCAAATCAATGGGATTAACTAATATGACATACTGGTTTAATCTGGTTCCACAAATCATAAATTCTTATATTTTAACAACTTCATCTGATTTATTGATTTTAAACAGAATAAAGACCAGAGAGTTATACATAAACTCACCATGTGAAATGTATTTAAGTGTATTTCAGGCTTTAAAGGGCCAGTTGCAGAAAGCAGGAAAGATCTGGGAGACTCAGCAGAGAGAATTCAAATATTAAAATGGGAATAATCCTAGAGAACCATTCAAAATAATTTCTCTAGCTACACAAATAGCCTGCAAATGAGAAATAGACCATCCCACTCAAGAAACTTAGTTTTGCCTAAGCGTATTCAGAAAAATTGAGGCATTTTTGGTACATTACTAGATGGAAGTGTCAGAATTGACAATTACGTTAAACAAAGGGTGGAGGTGCACATGAAATGAGTGTTCTGTGATCCAGTCATAGCATGCAATGTCACTTGTATTCCAACAGTACCAGATTTTACATGATTACTTTAAGGAGGCTTTCTTCAGACAACAAGTCCAAGTACCTCTCATCTAAGAGCTTAAAAATGCTGACATATTCTCTGAATTACTGTTGTTGATTTTCAGGTTTTGATCATCAGAGGAGCTCAAGAGCCTGGCAGGAAAAATTATGCTGATATATAAGGGAGATAAAAACCTACAAAAGCTGCTCTAGTTACTTGAGCAAGTCATGTGACCTAGTGAATTCTGTATTGTGTGTATTGACTCTCTGCAGTTTTATATTAAAATTCATAACTAAGAAGAATATAGAAAATAATTACATAACTAATGATATACAGGTTGTATGAGACAAAAACTGAAGAAGACTGATTACACATATAGAGGGAGCAGATGAGACAGATGTACATCCAGAGGACTCTAGCCAGTTGGGAAATTGAATGCAGTCAAGAAAAGATTCCTTTTTCTGAAAAGGATATATGACATTTTATGCATGTATAGGAAGGATAAAGGAAATTTTTAGTTAAAAGGAGGCCTCTACATTGGCAACATTACATATTTTGAGTAATGTTTACTGATTATTTAAATACAAATCATCAGTGTGAAATTGTTGCTGAAAAAGGGATATTTGATACACACAGGGAAAATAATGAGTAGAGACAGAGAACTTCTGCTCCTTTTATTACTTCTGAAAAATAATTAGTACTGCAAAATTGTTTTTAAAACAGAAAACATCTCTGAGGAAGGAGAAGAATGTTTATAGGTTGGGGAAACCTGCCTTGTAGAGAAAGACACAGAAACACATTAAGTGAAGAAGAAAAACATATGGAAGCCTAAATCTCAGTAAGTGGAACACAGATTTGACAGTGTGACACTGCAGCCCAGCACTGACAAAAGCCATGTGGGTGGATGCTTGTCAAGTTCAGATTTTAATTTCATTTTTTCCCAGAAATCTAATGACCAAGGACAGCAAGCTACTGTGGTCTGTTCTGTGTCACCCATCACTCAACATTTAAAATAAATACTAGGCTTTTTTTCTAAAATATATGCCATGGCTAAAAAATAAATTAAAGCTGTAATGATGCAATCATTTGCATCAAGCTATCTAATCCAATGTATCGTGTTATTTTGCAATGAGAATGTATTTCTGGGCTAAGTGCAACATTTTTATCATTGTCACCTGAATATATCTACAGAAAATGTATCCACTGCAGCCAGAGGGACATATACAAGGATCTTCACATAACATATTTCTGCATCTTAACAAGGCTTTGCTCCAAATGACCCCAAATGCTCGGAACAAAGCTAAGGTTTAGGCTAATGAGGAGAAACTGGTCTTGTGTCAGGAAGTGTCTGTAGTGCCACTCACTTTACTGAACAGAAACTATCCCACAAGATAGTTGTAGGATTCATCCACCTTGGTGAATGAAGGTAGATTTCTGAACCTATATGAATTAACATTCATTAACTTAACTGTCATTTCCATCACTGACATCAAAGTACTTGTTGATGAAATATCTTCCTACTAGATTATAGGATCACTCAACAAATGTAGATAGATTATGGCAGAACCATGGACGGCATATCTCAAGAGTTTAGTGAACATGAAGATTTTGCCTCTGAAATGTCTTGTTGTCTGCATTTTAAAACTTTTTTGCCATTCTCTTAGCTTGATTGAAAACTGAATGGTTTCTATAGCATGACCCTTTCTGATTAATCACTCAATCCCATTTTCCTCTTCTGAATTGCAATAGTTCGTCAGAGAGATTCATTTTAACTTACTGACTAGCTGTCATTAGTTTTGAAGTGTTTGTGCCTTTTTTTTCCTGAAGTTGCTTGGTTTTCTCTTTTTTGTTGTTTTGGTTTTTTTTTTTGGTTTTTTGTTTTTTTAATTATCAACTCATTTACCTCAAAAGCAATCAAATGAACATTCACAATATTAATTGGACTATAGAGGCATTCAGGCATTGTTTATTCCTGGCAGTAATATTTTCCCATTTTATTTTACCCATTTAAACAAAAGTGGCATCCTGCAGTACAATTATTGAGAGCTAGAATTCTACAGAAGCGCCATTTCATGCTTTTTTGTTTGCATACTGGAGAACAATGCCTTTGAACATGTTGAAGAATCACAGAATGACTGAGGTTGGAAGGGACCTCAGAGGTCACCTAGTCCCAGTACCCCTGATCAACCAGGGTCACTGAGACCCAATTGCAGAGGACCATGACTTGATGGCTTTTTAATATCTCAAGGGAGGGACACTCAAACAACTCTCTCAGCAACCCGTGATAGTTTTCCGTTACCCTCAGAATGAAAAAGTGTTTCTTGATGTTCAGATGGAACCTCCCATGTTTCAGTTCATTCACTGCCTCTGGGCAACCACTGCAAAGGGCGCAGCTCTCTCTTCTTTGCACCCTCCATTCATATATCTATAGTCATTGATGAGATCCCCCAGAGCCTTCTCTTCTCCAGGCTGAACAGTCTCAGTTCTCTCATCCAAAAGATGCTCCTGTCTCTTTATCACTTTCATGACACTTCACTAGACTGTCTCCAGCATGTCCACATCTCTCTTGTACTTCTTGTACTCTCTTGACTCTCTTGTACTCCTGTACCTCAGAACAGGTCATAACACTCCAGGTGTGGCCTCACCCGAGTAGAGGGGAAGGATTACTTCCCTAAACCTGCTGGAAATACTTTGCTTAATGCAGCCCAGGATACCAGCAGTCTTCATTGTGGCAAGGGCACATTTCTTGCATATGGTCAACTTGGTCTTTGCAAGGCCTCCTGGGCCCTGCTCTGCCACACTCCTTTCCAGGTGGATGGGTCCTAGTGCTTGGGGTAGTTGCTTTCATACAGCAGTACTTTATACTTCTCCTTGTTGAATTTCATGAGGTTTTTGTCAGCCCATTTCTGTAGCACACTGAGGTCATTCCAAATGGTAGCATGACCCTCCGGTGTAGTAGCCACCCCTCCAAGTCTTGTGTCAGCAGCAAGATCCCTGGCTTACTTTCGTCACCTATGTACTTAGAGAAGCCCTTTTTGTTGTCTTTGATGTATCTCACCAGATTAAGTCCCAGTAGGGATTTAGCTTTGCTAATCATATCTCTGCATGCTTGTATAGTGTCTCTGTATTCCTTCTAGGTTACCTGTCCCAGTTTTACCCTTTGTATGCTGCCATTTTTGTGTTTAAGTTTGGCCAGGATCTTCTTATTCATCCACATAGACTTCCCACCATTTGCACCTGACCTTCTACTCACTAGGATGGACTTCTCTTTAAGTTTGGAGAAGGTGATCCCTGAATATTAACCAGCTATCTTGGGCCATTTTTCTCTCCAGGGCATCATCCCATGAGACTCTTCTAAGCAGACATTTGAAGAGGTCAAAATCTGCTCTCCTGAAGTCTAGCACTGTGACTTTGCTTTCTGCTCTATTCCCTGCCTACGGAATCCTGAACTTCATTATTTCATAGTTTCAAGTTTCTTATCATCCTGAACAAAATCCTCCTTGTTATTGAGTATAAGGTCCTGCCTCCTGACTCAGAGATAACTCCCTCCAGGAGCCATTTCTGTTTAACGGATAATCATGGTCCCACCCCATGACTCAGAACAGTATTAGCCCATTGTGAGATGCTCTAGCCAGTGAGGAGGAGCTAAGCATCCCCACCTGGATAGAACCTGGGTTTTGAGACACCACAACCAGTCTTTCCGCTGGGTTCCCAGAGGAAAGGCTGCCCTTACCCACTGGTTTCCAGAGGACAAGAGCTACCAGATCATTTCTACAGGATCACCACTTCAACAAGACCATTTCATCTGGATTGCTACCGCCACCCTAACTAGCGGGATGTCACGTTGTGTTCTGACTCTGTCAGTGGTTTTTCTTTTGTATTATTGCATGTATTTGGGTTTTTTTCCCTTTTCCTAATATATTGTATTTCTGACTTGGAGTCCCTCACTGGTTTTGCTTTCAAACCAAAATACTTGGTCAGGCAGCTCATAGCAGACATCCACTACATCACCTCCACTGGTCTGCTCTTTCTCCCTTTCTCATATGCTCTCAGGTGGGTCATCATCTATTGCCAGGCAGAGCTCTGTGTGCTCCAGTTTCTCTCTCACATAAAGGCAAATTCGCCTCCCTCACTTTCCCAGGCTGTCTTTCTAAATAGTCTGTATTACCCCCATGCAGGCATGGGAGTCTCTGGACAGGAGGAAAGAAGAGCTGAGCTATTCTCTGCTTCCCAAGATAGCTATAAACTGGGTATCTCAGAGGTAATGACACCTTTTGGCAAGACTGGGGAAAGATGCAGAACAGATGCTGGCTCTCAGGCATCTGTATCAAACCCCTTTTCTCTGAGGCTGGATGATTGATTCCAATAATCAGAGCTACCTAGGGACCGCAATCTCTGAAAAAGTAATGTTTTCATTCACTGCAAAACCTAATTTTGCTCCTTCAGTAACTTAAGCCATCCTGGCCTTAATGGTGATAACACTCAGCTTTGCCAGCTGAAGCTTTACCAGTCAGAACCTTGAATCAAATCTATAACTGATTGAAGCCTTATGTCTCTGACCACATTATTCACTGTATCATTTGTATTCTTTTGTTCTCCTAATCCACTGATTGAAAAAAAAAAACTTTTTTGAACAAGCTATAAAAAAGCTATTGAAGATGCTCTTATGCCTGACACCATAACTGTCGTTAGAGAAAGCTGGAAGCTATCTCCTAAAGCAAGTCAAAAATAAAACTAAGACAAAGCAATCAAAGCAAGCTGGTACAGTACAGCATGGAATTCAGCAGAGAAAAAAGAAAAGGCTCACACAGAAGTGGCAGGACAGGAGACGTAAGGTGTACAATTTTTTTACTGTCACTGTAAGGAAACTACTTTTATTTGGTAAGAGTTGAATAATCTCTACCAGTAATGCAATGAAAAAAAATCTGTTATTCTACATAAAAACATTAATTAGGAATATCACAATTTTGCTAAATAAGTTTGCATCTTTTCTCTGTTTTGACATTACCTCAGAAGAAAATATTTCTAAAAAACACCAGCTTTAGTCATGAGTAAAACCAGTGAATGCAAGATATAAATTGCTGCAGCTGTATGTGTCGTAAGAGCTTCCAGATGCTGTGCTTCCATTTGGAACTGAAGGTTTCAAGAACCATGGAGAGATGTGGACTATTGGGTGTGATTGGATATACTCAAGTAGGCAGTAAAATTAGGTTTTGTTTAGTTTAATTAGAGTTAATTAGAATACACGACTGATGTGTATGTTGGCTTGCTCTTCCAGAACAGAAAGAATGTAAGAAATGTCTATCAACATTATATTGCTGCTATCACCAGGGTTCCAAAGTCTCCATCAAGACAATAGTTTTCTAAGGTATTGAATATACTTGCAACTGAGTAACTGAGGTCTAAAAGATTTATTTCAAATTGTCCAGGTATTTGTGGTGCAGCAGACATATTTCTAACATTCCAGATTACTGTAACAACTACTAATGTTTTCCTTCTTTTCTGTAATTGCATATTCCATTATTGCTACTGAGATCAGTTCTCCAATCATCAACCTTTCATTTTGATACATGCTCAGAGGAAACGTGCATGATAGAATACTGCTGGGCCTTTCTGAATTATGGAAATGGCACCCAAATACACCTAATAATAGCTAAAATGCTTCTTTTCACTTACAATAAAAAGACCTGTTGCTCACAACTGAAAGAGAAACAAAAAACCAGTAGTCATATTCCAGAGGTATTACAAGCAGATGTAAATTTTTCTACTTTCCTCCCCTCCACAAATTGTTTTTAGAAATTGTCTAGAAAGGAAGCAGCTCTTGGATAAATTTCTTTTCCAACATCTTTTCATACAATTGCATAAATATATACAATACAAACAAGCCTATCATCTGCTATTTTTACATGATAATTTTAAGGAAAGTTTGTCACATGAAAGCAGAATTTAAAGATCCTTTCTATAAGTTCAAGTGCTTTTTCCTTATGATCTCTCTTAAATTTTTCTGCTTTATGACCACTCTGGCCATGCTGTACTCTCCTGATGAAACCTGATCCACCCTCAAGCCTGTAGGGTTTGTAAAATTATTTGGTACTATGCAGAGTTATACTTTTTTGGACATGTAGCAGGTCTGATTACATGCCTACTGGTCTGCAGTGGAACTAACATACAGATAATTCATGCAGATCGTTTCATTTCTAACACACCTAATAAGTCAGCCTTTGTGGATACATATGCAAACAGTAAGAAAATGCACCACACCCTTTTAAGGGATCCCTTTTGGGAAACAAAAGTTTTCTCTGCTCAAGACAACACTTCTGATATGACTAGGTTCACACAATCCTATTGGAAATGTCTAAGAAAACCGGCCAGTTAGTTCAGGAAATGTAATCAAACTGAAACCAGCAGTGTTCACCCTGTCTTCAGTCTTTCCTCATTTTGATTTAACAAAGGGATTTGCAAGTGCAATGCTTTAATTCCCAGAAGTTTCTAGGGAGCCAGGCAAATGAAAAGGGAAGTACTCACAATAGAGATTTTTGTTTGCTGTTTAACTCTTGCTTTGTCAGGCACATCTCAAGAAGAAACAAAAAATCCTAATATGATTTCCAGTTCACCTTGTTTTGCCTGTTGCTTTGTTTTTGGTTTTTTTTTTTTTGTCCATGTATATATGAATAACACTCTTTATACAGGATTAATAACATTTTTTGATCTACATTCTAATCATTAAAAAGTTAATGCTATTCTACTCAGTTACCCACAGAAGCAGTTCTCGGTGTCTCATTTGGAAAGATATTGCAGAACTCTGGTATGTTATACACTTATCTCAGAAGTGTTACACGCCTCCCCAAGGTGCCTGGCATCAGTCTACTGCAAATACTTTTTACAGTAACTTTCATTAGACAGGACGCTGGGCCATTTTGTCTAGACCATGCTTTTGTGAACAAAGGTTGGACCTGATGATCCCTGACATCCTCTTCCAATCTGGTATTCTATGAAATATTGTACAAAAATTAGTTCAATCACAAGAACTTGGCAGCTACAAACATCATCCAATATTTAAATCCTCCAGTGTGATACAGAGCCACTTCCTCCCAAAGCCTGTGACTCCTATTAATGGCTCATCCTCACTTCTTGAGGAAAGAAATAAAATTTTAGTCATTGACGGCATGTAACACAGGGATTTTACACTCTTCTTTACAAAGTACATTGGTAGTGTCAGCTGAGATGTCTTCACAAAGTCAGTGGTATCTTGCCACCTTTTCAGAACAAGGACTGATAACTATGCTGGGACTTTGTCTTGCCCATGGGTAACATGCCTTTCTAAATAGCATACCTCTGTGTGTGTGTCTGTGTGTGTGTGTAAAGAGTATCAGGCTCCATGCACAGAAATGTGTTCAATAAACATAGAGCTGGACGTATTCCTGGAACATAGAAGAAAGTGGGAAATGTTGTTGCTTCTTACACAGGCTAGAAGGGAGGTACCAAAGGAGCCTGTCAACTGGAGACTAAAGAAAGGAAGACCTGAGGACCTGTGGGAAGAACACAAAGTGAGGAACTTTTAGAAGGGACATAGAGAAAGTGATCTGACAGTTTGGGAAAGAAGAAAAGTGAAAACCTAACAGCAATGCTCCCACCCTCCCTCATATCTTGCCTTTCCAAACCACACAATTTTGCATAGCATAACTTTCTTTTTCCCTCTCTATCCACTCCTTGCAGTTTTACCCCCAGTGCTTCCCATATAACTTTTCATTCTAGCACTCTTTATATAGCTTACCTGCTTCACTCCTTTTCATTTGCTTCCCACAAATATTCATCCTTTCAGATTTACCAATGACCCTGCAGAACCGGAGGACTGTGAATTGAACTGGATTTGAGTGGCCTCACACCCTCTGGAGCAGACTGCCTGCAAGCAAGAGTAACCTTCCATGTGTCTGTCCTTGTTTTGATTGAGGTAGTGTTAATTTTGTTCTTAGTAGCTGCTACAGGGCTGTGCTTTGGATTCAATGTGAGACTGATGTTGATAATACACTGATGGCTCAGTTCTTCCTCAGCAGTGTTTACCCTGAACCAAGGACATTTCAGGTTCCTGTGCTCTGCCAGTGAGGAGCTGCACAAGAACCTGGGAAGGGAGCATGGCCAGGATAGCTGACCCAAACTGGTCAAAGGGATATTCCAGAACATTATATACAGTGATTAAACTGGGGGAGTTGGCTAGGTGGGGCTAATTACTACTGCAGGACAAGCTGAGTATCGGTCAGTGTGTGGTGAGCAGCTTGATTGTACATCACTTATTTCTCTAGAGTTTTATTTCTCTTTTTCTCTCCTTTTCATTATTATTGTTATTACCATTAGTATTATTAGTGCTATTATTATGTTTTATTTTGTTTCAATTATTTAACTGTTCTTAGCTCAGTCCATGAGGTATAGCCTTTTACCCTTCAATTTTCTTCCCTGCCAGGGCAGGGAGTGAGCATGCTTCTGCATGGTACTTAATTGTCAGCTGGAGTGAAAAAATGACTGAGTCTTATGCAGTGCACCATATACTTTTCTGCGCTGGCTTTCCCAAGTCATTCCCACAGGTTCACTTATGAACATTTCTTAACTCATTGTTTCTATTTCCCCAGTTCCCCAGTTCCTTTCTTCCTCCTTTCAGAGAGTTTTTTGTCGAATTTACTCCAAAAAATAAAGTATATTAAGACCTTTAATCCCGGATGTATTTGTACTGCCAGTGTTTCCTTATTGGACCTGCAGCTGAAAATCTGGATTTACAGGCACACATGCTGCTTAGGTCTAAGTACACACAAACCTCAGTGAGGCTGGTCCCACCATACTGACCCTGCAGGGAGCTTTCTGTCACCTCCATAAAACATGTGCATTGCATTCAAGGTCTGACTGCGTGATTATTTGTCCACTACAAACAGGAGGGACTGTCTCCTTTCTAAATTAAAAAGGCTTTCCTTTGAAAGCATCTTATCTAAAGGGATTTCACCAGCTTTAAAAGAGCTATTTTTAAAAGAAATATTTTTATGTGACAACAGCCCATTCTGTGCCGTATGCATTTGCAGGGTTGCAGACCCCACGTTTTAAACTACCACATGAAAAATCTTAGAAGATGTGATTTTAAAATAGAGTTTAGCTGACATTCTGTAGTCACGTTCTCATTTGCCTGAATTTGTACTCATAGGCTAGAGTAAGACCAGAAAAGCTTTTTCAGTGGAACAGCAGCACCAGTTAGAAACAGTTAGTTTTTTAATTTCTGGGACTATTAGGTTCTCTTACATTCATATAAGATTAGTAGATCTTTAAGTTAGGTGTATTAAAAATAACAAAAACTGGAAATTCTATCCTTTACTCTTGCTGGGCATGTTTTTCCTCTCTCCTCTTTTATGTGAGGAACCCAATAAACCAATAGGTGACTTCCACCACACTATGGAAGACATTCTCTTGGGTATTTTTAATCAGCTTGAATGCACAAGGAATCCCCTCCCACCTTGAAGACCACAGTCTTACTCTGTTGCTCCTTCCTCTAGTTCTCATCAAAGCAATCCCAGAGCCTTCTTAAAATCTATTTCTTTTCAAGCTTATTCTCGATACCTTTCTACTCCTTTCTTCCTTTTATCACTATCTGCCCTGCACTTCACAAAGGAAGACCAGCCAACTCTTTTCACACAGTTATTTAAAAATAGCACCTCAAATATGCTAATATGAACTTTTAGAAACCAGAAGTCCTGAAATAATACTATAATTCTGAAAGCCCTCAACTATGGGGTACCATTTTGAAATTCTCATATGGCAAAACAGTTAACAGCAATGTCATCACACATATGAGTTAATTTCAAACAAAAACTTCTACTTAGGAATTAATTTTCATTTTGGAGCAAAAAAATATATTGAAAAGTTTCCAGAAAAAAAATCCTTCATATGGCTAGAAATACTTGAATCATTCTATTCTCATTTTTCCTTATTTTACATGATGTTGTAATCTGTAAAAGTGTGAAAGTAATTTTAGTACAAAAAGAAAAAGAAATTATTTTGATACAACTGAAAGGTGGGCTTTTTCCCTAAATATAATGTTGTCATGTTGATATGGAAAATTTATTTTAGAGGAACAGTAGAATAATTTGTAGAAAAACTGTCTGTCAGAAATATTTTGACTGCTGCAGAGCTCCACCAAACAAGCGCACCCTTGCCAGAGTCTCTGGGAATGGTGAGTTAGGTACTGTATTGTCTGGCTCATTTGGAACACAGGATGGAAACACCCATACTTTAACTAACAATAAAAAACTGTTAATGAGCAGAAAAGCACCATGTTTCTCCTTAGAGAAACTGCACAGAACTGAGGTAATTTTTCAAATGAAAAAAAGCAGGAAGCAAATAATTGAATACAATAAAGGTGCCCAGTACATGGAAGTATGTCAAGGACGGAAGCCTACAGAAAAGAAATTACTCAAAGAAAGAACAAATGTGCAAATATTGTTATTTGCAAAAACATGTCCACCTGGACTAGAAAAGTCCTTAGAGAATTCCACCCCCAAGCTTCCAGATAAGTGGGTTCCTAATTTTACATGGAAATGCAGATTTTCCAGGATATAATTCAAATAAATTGATTTAACCGCTTATTTAATTGCTTAGAGGACCACAGCCCAAGTGTGTGATTTTTTGTGAACCCAAGGGATTTGTTAGCTCAAACCCTATTTATGGCTTTGTTATCTTTTGAAAAGTTCATCCTAAATATATACTTAAATTAAAACTCAAGTTCTTTTTGAACCTGAGTTCTAAGTAGGACGTGTGAGAGGCTGAGGGGTTCCCATACTTTGTTGAAACCTCAAAATCAGACAGCAAAACTCTGTCTCCAGAAATAATGGAAGAATCAGTCTTCCCGTGAGAGCTTTTCACTTGAGAACAGAACCAGGAAATGACAAAGTGGAGGTTTGGAACGACTCAGAAGTGATGCCTGATTTGATCCCATACTCTCTCCAAAAGCATCATGTATTTGGTCACTTCATCTGTGTTTGTCATCTGCCATCACACCTAAATGCACTTCTTCCATATGCAGGACAGTATTCCCTCTATGTATGTATCAATGCCATTTAAAACATTTTCTTGATACAAACAATTACAAAAATCAGACGACTTGCTAATCTGATTCTACAGTTAGCCAAATATTTACTCAGCTGCCTAATGTGGCTTTTCTCTAAAATTTTGCAAAACCAAACCAAACCAAAGAAACCATCCCCAATAACAGAAAACCTCCACCAGAAACAACAAGAAACCCCACATACCAAAAAAACCCAACAAAAAGCCACAAACAAACAAAAATCCCCCACCACATCAGAGTAATCCTTAATTGCTTTCATTATGGTAATTTTCCTGGCCACAGCCTCTGGTGTCTCCTGCAATGGGTTTTTGCCGTAGTTCCAGAGGACATAATAGGTCTCAGCTGAAACCTTGAACAAGCTATGTCCAGCTACCTGCAACAGCATATATCTATTTGAATAAATATTTAGCTCTGACAGAAAAAACATTTTCATTAATGAGCCCCCACTGGAATTTCCCCTCTATCACTTCACTGTTGTGATAAAACAAAATTAATTTTACAAAGCATCCCATCTGGCAACCACACCATTTTAAATTATTTTATTACTATAACATTGAACACTTTAATACCTTAAACTTTGCTTGTGCAAAGTTTAATACAACACACAGCATCTGGAAGATAAATAGGGAGGCTACCAGGAGGTAGCAACTCCTGTGTGCCAACAGCCAGGTCTGTCAAGGGTACTCAGCCAGCAGGACACTAAGACAACATCTGTGCTGTTGTTTGGAGTTATGTGGGAAAAAAAGGTGTTTGATTAAGCAAGCTTTTAGCTACACATACCAGAGATGAGGAGTAATATAGAAATATTTATTTAATTTATTTCTGTCCTAAGTTGAAGCCAGTTTTAAAGAACTGCTTAGGTAAATGACACTTTCATTGCATTTGCCCAGTTCTAACTGGGAAGAATCTAGAAGCAGCCAGAAAACTGAAGAAATGCATGAACTTTTCAGTCAGCTACAGCTATAAAGCTATTTCCTGATGCATTTTAAGTTGGAGAGCAGAACCTGATAGAGATCTCAAGTGACATTTCTGATTGATTTTGTATATGGAGAAAATCAAAGAAATTGTCCTGGAACTGTGCAGTTAGGGAGGCAATTTGCAGCTTGTGTCAACAGTACAGTATAGAAAGTAATAAACAGTGGGAATAGAAAACCCATGGGGAGGGATGGGAAGAGGAGAAACACACCTGACAACATTTGAAAAGGTGTGTCCAAAATGGAATTCCTACAGAGGCCAACCTGCCAGCCACAACTTTGCCACATCAAGTGGTTTTGTTAAGTCTTCTGTCTGCCTGGGTCTAAGCTGCCTGGTCTAGGCTGAACAGCGTTAGAGGGATAAGGGCTTGATTTCTGCAACTGAGTGAGAGTGTTGTTCAACAGAAATCATTATCTGCTTGCAATACCCACACCTCAAGGAAACTTTCAATTTTATCTGACTCAGTGTTAGTTCTGGTCTTCTGTCTACTCCACCTAAATTCCCTTTACTAACTTCTTCAAAGAAGAAGTTATTTTTTCCAGACTATGAGAAGTAACAGGCTTAATGGTTAAGTCTGAAAGGCCAACATTCTTTGACAAAGTAACCCCTTAAATCTACAACACCCTTGTTAGGTGAAGCAGCTACTGATATTCCTGATAGGGCTAGCTAGAAAATATATTTTTGCTGGATATTCAATACATACTTCCATCTGCTTTTGCTTTTCTGCCAAAATACTTCTAAAATAGGCTGGGATGGAGAGTTAAGCAATCAATTTTCCATTCAGATATACTCACTTTTCTATGTTTTTGGAGGAAAAAAGGCCAGATAGTTCTCCCATTTGTCCCACTAGATAGTGCTGTTCAGTCACTGCCACCCAGGTATGATGGTGCATGCACCTCATCTGGGAGGTCATGGCCCAAGATGACTCAAATGTGCTAGGCCTTTGCTGTTTCCATTCAAACTGCATCATTACTGAGGCTCTGTAGCTGATTGACAAAACCCGCCCTACTATTAAACCAAGTTTCCTAGGGAACTCAGGAACCAGCTGTTTATAACAGCCTTGCAACAGTTTTATATCTCTTTTTTCAGGTCCATATATTCCAGTGTTTAATTTTACATGCTTCAGTTGGGTTTGTCACACACACACACCCACACATCCCCCGCAAAAAAACCAAAAACTATTGGAGGAAAAAGAGGCTTTGTTTCCTTAATTTCATGGGAAACCCCACAGCTTCCAGTTCCCAAAACACAGTGTAGGCACGACATTGCCTTTGTTGTGTGTTAGTATTCTTACTGGAGTGTAAATCCCAAGGGAGTGAATTCCCCTATTGCAGGGGAACCCGGAAGAGCAGCAGAAATTTCAGCTTTTTTCTCACTTTTTTCACAAGTTTTTCCATACTTTGATGTTGTAGTAAAAATGGTGAAGCCCCTTTTGTCAGTATTAAGTACCCTCCCTTATGATGAGGGGACAATAAGACACCATTGTTTATAACCTCAAAAGGTAAATCAGTGTTCTCAAAGCTGTAGCTTTGTATTCTTATCCCTGTATCCACAGAAACAAAACAAGTAGCTCATGAGGCTGGCTTCAAAGCAACAAATATTGCAGGGAATTTATTTCCCATTGTGACTGGTCCATACAAGATGGCAATATTCAACTTGAGTTGTTAAATCTGGGGTGAGGCTTTCTTAGTTTAAGGACCTGGTTTTTCCGTTCATAGTCTTTGCTGTAACTTTTCTTGATGACTCGGATGATGTCCATTTTTTGGTGAAACCTGCATGCAATTTTAAGGGACACATGTAGGGATCACTTGGCTGTAATTTGCTCACTTGCATATCAAAAAGTTTGTAAGTGACTTGGCTTTACTTTTAGGTGACATTGAGTTTCAAGAAGACAGAGTTTCATTATTAAGAATCTAAAAAGGCCATAATACCGAATCTGTAGAAATAGCAATCAAATAATATCATCAACGGGCAACATCAATAAACCACTTAATTTCAATTAAGTTCTCTTCCCCAAATTCTACATTTAAAAAGACCAAAAAAATCTCATTCTTAAGGCTTATGCTAAATGTTTGAATTTCAGGTAATTGAACTAATCATTCATTGGTTTAGAAAACTATTTTTCAGCCTGGCAATGATAATTTTCACTAGAACACTAACATGATTAGCCAAACAACTTCTGTGTAAAAATACAGCAAGTTTACTCTTCCCAATAAGCACATACACTGAGATTATATTTATACGTTTTGAAATAGTTCTATTCAAGCCAGCAGAGTGGTAGCAACATAAAACTAATGCAATTCAAAGCACTCAGACCTTAGCTACATTCTAAAAATTGATGTGGATTTCTCCCTATCCTCATCCTGCTCCTGCAACCTTTTCTTTGGATAGGTACAATGTTGGTCACAGGGGAGGCTACTGAGAACCTCACTCCCTGAGTGACTGACTGACACAATCTCAATGGTAACTTTAGCTACCCTTCTAGTGCTGGGCCATCTGTGTGTAGAGAACACTGGATGTTTTCTATAAGCTTTAAAACATCTAGAAAAACTCATTGTCTTCTTAAGTTAAAAGAAAAGAAAGAATTGATTTGCACCACTCATCTTCTAAGTATTTTTAATAAAAACCTGTTTGGGACATTCCATTACTTCATTTGGAAACCACAAAAGCTTTGCTGGTCTTTTATTTCTGGATACTTCTGTGTAGATGCTGAGATACAACTAATTCTAGTTCTCTGAAAATTCCCCAACATATCAAGTCATCGGTGGGAAAGGTACAATTTAGGTCCTTCATGAGGAACTTCATTGATATTTAGATCTGTCCATATGCTTCCTGCACACATAGCATCAGTCAAAGAGGTACAGGAATCATGTACAATTCACTCTCCTAGGGCAATGAGATGCTTCTCTCCCAAAAAGGCTCTCAAGAGGGGACCTACACTTCATGCAGATCTTCTGCTCAGATATAAACCTCCAGCTACACCAATAAGGATGAAATGTGACTTTCCTGACACTACTTTGGAATTCTCTCTCTCAGAGGAAGTGTCACATAACTGCTTCCTTCTACCCACAAAAGGGACCATTATTGATTGCTTGCAGTGCAATAGCCTAGGTAGCATCTACCTGTGTCAGCTTCAGAAAAAAAGGTGGTATCTGGCTAGAACAGCTTTGCAAACATACTCATATATTTTATAGTAGAAAGAGAAAAGTCAGATATGTGTAAGAAAAATGGTAAGAGGGACAAAATGACTTTATATGAGGAAAGACTAAAGGCTCTAATAGAGACTACAGTTTTAGGATGAGATAAATAAGAACAGACAGAGCAGATATAATAGCTAGTATTGGGATGGTAAAGTATTCACTGAGGACCACTCCCTCGTATGCAGTTCAGAGCCAAGACACTTATAGTAGAAGTCAACATGTAAGGAGAAGGTACTGCACTCTGCATGTTAATTAAGTGAAATTTATTGCCTCAAGATATCACTGTATCTACATTTTGGGAAAGCTTATAAGAAAGGATTAACATTTGGGTAAGTCTTATTTAGGTAAATGATGTCAGCATTTGCATTTAGATTTATGTATTTATGTATTTAGATATGTGTTATTAAAAAGACAATAAATCTTTCTTTTCAAAGTCATAAATTAAGGTAATTTCTTCTGTGCTGGTTATTCCCTAACACTGCATATTTCCCTACAGCTAATGTGATGTGTTAACATAATTTACTTCTGATCTTTATACACAGGAAAGCACTTTCATGTTCCCAGAATTCAAATGCTCAAACTATTTTAAAAAAATATTTATTTGAAGGTGCAATCAGTTCTTGTTCTAATCCATTTTCAACTAAAATTCTGTAATTGACTGTACAATCACAAACCTTAGACATTTAGGAAGTCTTGTTTTACAGCCCAGTTTCATATGGCTTTCTGTGGTTATTCAGAGAGATATGCTAAGTTCTAACTAAATTGAATCGTTAATACCCAAAACTTACCTAACATCAAATTTAGATTTGTTTCCTGGTTCTAAGTGTCTGCCTTTGATCAATCATGAACAGAGTCCTAGCGTTTTTTTCCAGCTGTCTTGTGTATAAGTAGTTTCAAACAGTTGAAAACAGCTTTCTGCCTGGTTTTAGCACAGCTTGTTCAAAGCTTCCCAAAGCAATTAATTACTAGTCTTTGATATTTTAAAAGTTCCTCATACAGGATGTGTCATACCTCGCCTCCATAATATGCTTTCATCCAGGATATGTGATGGATTTTGCAGCATCTGAATCTTCATGCCAGAAGCTGGAAACTATTTTTATCCTCCTTTTCCTCATATTTCATCTAGTTTTGACCAACATTTTACTAGAAAAGCAAAAGGAAATTTGGCAGACATTTTTCTTTTATCAGTCTGAGACATATAAATGGAATACATCTAAAGAATATAGATGCAAAAGAATAAAGGTATTGAAGGCAGAAAATTATACAATTAGTAGTGCTACTTAGGCTACTTGTGAAGCTGGGATTTCTAAGAGCAAGTTTCTTTTAATTTGCCTAGCACTGAGCCACAGAAGATGAACTATTTTTTTCAAAGTTCTTACACAGGATCCACCAAACAAATGCAATACTCAGTGATACCACCTACTTCTGAAAATCCTAGGTGTTAATTGCTGCAGTGTTGATGTGGTGATTTCAGTTTGTTCCAATGTCAGCTTTGAATATGCTTTTTTCATAACAAGAGGGTCTTATTTTTGAATGCCACATGTTTATTTGCTGGGGGACGGAGCACAATTTTCAGCATTCACGCTTCAAATCCACACAAGGTCTATGGATGGAACATCAAGATTATTACAAACTGTGGTTATCATTAACTTATTCTCAGTTGAGAATATGGAATAGAAACCAAAAGTTCAGAAATTAATAGCCAATATTTGTCATCTGAGAACAAGTAATTCTGTAAACTAAGTATCTGATATCCAAAGTAGGGAAAACACCATGATTAATGAATGTATCTGATGAAGCTATGTTTAAAGTTATAAACATACCATATGTTTATAGCATAGCATATATAGTATGCCACAAATTGGGACTGTCACACTAAGACAACATTAGTCCACATTGAACTGTTGATTTTTCCACTCTAATCCTCTTCTGATTCTAAATGCAGATGAAAAAGATGGAGGAAAACGAGTTCTTGCTGAAATTCAGATGAAGGGCTACACAGAATCCACTAGTGTAGGAAGCAGGTAGGAGGTAAGGCAAACTGGGAGTGAGGATCCGTAGTGACACAGAGTCCCCAGGCAGGTGCAAAGGAGAGCTCCTTTATTGCAAAACCAGGCTTTTGAAGCACTCAGGCCTTTATCAGTTACATAGCTCTAAATCATAACAAACACAATTCAACCAACCACCATACACCATGGTGTGAACATGCGACAGTTATAGAACTTGTTGATTTACCTCTAATTCAGATGCCTTGCCTTCCCATAGTCCTTTTCTACTTAGACAAAGTAACAGGCCTCAGCCGTGGTTTTACAAGGCCTTTCTTTTGTAAGGTTTTACCTATATGCAACAGCAAACAATGAACTAAACCATCATATGTAGTAGACTTTTTTTATAAAAGAGAAGTTGTGGAGCAGAATAACTGACACAAAACTGCTCAACTGTATGAAAAAAAATTCATTATCTCTTGGCATTGAGGAATATATCATCAGTAAGGTTTTATTCTTCCCCACAAGAAAAACACAGGAAAACTCTTTTGTAACCATCAGCTACTCATGTATGTGGCATAGCTATAATTTTTCAGGATTTATAATGTCTTAATTTAGTCATTAACCATTTAATAACTCTACTGTTAGTACTTATCAAAAAAAAAAGTAGTCATCAGATTTTTATACTAAGGAATTAAAAAATAAGCTAATCCCACACTGAACCTATGCTGACAATCAATAACCATGGTTATCAGCAAGTCTAAACTGCAGAAGTCTTTACCTAGTTACATAAATAAAAAAATTAAAGATAAATTAAATACAAATGCAAGTGTATTAATAACTTGTTCATGCCGAATGCCAACCCTCTCCATCCACTAAAAAAGTAACACAAATATTAGGAAAACTACATATCTGAAGGTTACAAAGTGTCAAAGAAGCAGAAGAATTGTACCAAATAATGAAGTCCCGAAACACAGATTGTCCAGACCAGTGTATCACCAATAAATAGTTGTGCATGTAAATAGAGAATGCTATGAGAAACTGCAAATGAGAAAATGCTAATGGTAACAAAGAAAGGGTACTATATACATATGCTGGTTTTGTCAGTTGCTGCACAGGCTTGCAGAAAATGAAACTTAAAAGAAATGACCAAAGGGGTAGAAGATTATGTTTCAAGAAAATTGTTACAAAACTGCAACACCCACAACTTAATTTACTTATAAGAGTTCTAGCACATTTTAAGGGGCCACTTACATGAGTGCCACATGAAAGTAATTTCAAAAACATGGAGCACATTCTTCCACAGACAAGATGGCATATAGAATTGTGTCTTAGAAAAATCTGAAGCCCAGATAGAGGAGCCATAGAATCACAGAATGATTTGGGTTGGAAGGGACTTAAAAATCATTTCATTCCAACCTCCCTGCCATGGGCAGGGATACCATGCACTAGACAAGGCTGCTCAGAGTCCCATCCAACCTGGCCTGGGATGGGTCACCTGCAACTTCTCTGGGCAACCTGTGCCTCACCATCCTCCCACTTACAGTTTTTTCTTAATATCTGATCTAAACCTATTCTCTTTTAGCTTCAAGCCATACCTTTTTGTCCTGTCTACTGCATAGTCTCGTAGTCTTTCTACATCTTTCTTGTTGGCTCCCTTTAGGTACTGGAAACTCACAGATTGTTTATCATTTCTGTCCTTTCTTTTCTAAAAGTACTAAATGTCAGAGGTTACCTAGTAGCTCAGTGAATCAGAGAGCAGCACAGAGTACAAACTGTTCTGAAGAGTTACATAATGGATATATTTGGTCTCCGTGTATTCACTTCAGTGATTAAAATATTATGTACTGCAGACAAGAAGAAAAAAAAACTATGAGAAATTATAACTCCTGGTAAAGGGATGAACTGATGTACTTTGCATAAGCAATAAAGAGGTACATGCAAATATACTAGCTAAGTCACCAGCTGTGGAACTTGTTCCTTTCTGTAAGCCTCTAGCAACTTGATTTTATCAGATATGGAAAGTCCCATCACATTGCAAGTCTGGATCAGAGGATCTAGTTTTTCAAATTCTGTTCAGTGGAAAAGGGACAGAGAGCGAGATAATTTCCCTCTTTTGCTATTTCAAAGTCAGTTTACTATATGCATAACTTTGAGTCAATATCATGTAAACACAGTCAACTGAACAAAGAGAATCCTTCAAATTCCAAGCAGGCAACAAAATGGAAACAGATGAAATAGGAAAGGTGTAACATTGGAAAGGTACAAGACACTTGAGACCCACCAACACCCTCAATCCCTAATCATTAGCAAATTACTCCTTATGAACATTGCAAACCTTCCTGAGACTACATTACAGAGAAGAAAGAAGAGTTCCCATATATGTAAGCAACAGACAGCACAAAACCCCCAGGTTATTAATTTGTTAATCAGTTCAGCGCTGATACTGTAATGCACTGCTATTTCCTTAGCATATTTTTTAATACATCCATTATTCACTTTGTAAGTATATAAGGTCCCACGTTAAACTGCTATTCTTTTTATAATAAGAATAATGAACATTGAAAACTTTTTTGGAAAGGGAGTCCGACATTGGTGAGGGAAAGTCTTACTTCTTAACTAATATAATGTTTCCTCCTCAGTGTACTCCAAAACAATTCTGAAAAAGACATCTCTATAAGGAGCAGTAGATATGAGGTAAAACATCATGCTTTGCTTTGGGATTTGCTAGGCTTCATATTTTTGAGCTTTTATTTGTATTATTGTCTGTGAATTGCTTGGAAGGAAGCATGGATTGCAAGTGTTTTGAGTTACATAAAACCAAATATGTAAATACACAATTCTAGTATAACCTGAAGATTACAAAGATGTTCTCCAGTTTGGTCTCTCTTGTTATGACTGCAATCTCTTATACACCTAATTAACAAAAATTTCATAAGAATATTTTTTAGCTTTTTATCTATCAAGGTAAAAAAATCTAAGACTTTCACTGTTAGGTGGAAAAGCCACTATAATCTACTGTAGGCAATCCAGCACGCTCAGACAAAGCACTAGCCAAAACAACAGGTGTTGAAAACTCAGCATCACAATTTGGGACAGGTCATCAGCAGGTGTAAATCCTTGTAAATAATTTGAATCAGCTAAGATCTGCATTGGAAACATTGTTCAGTTCATGTTTAAAACCTTTCCCTCTGTCCTTGGGTTATGAAGCAAAGCACAAACTAAGCAGCAAAGCAAAATTATGATCAGCAAAGTACCTGTTCTTCACATTATCAGCTACTGATATCAATGGCTTCCATTAGTTTTCATCCAGAAATAAAGCGCAGGATGTGTTCATATGAAACATATCCTCTCATTTGTCAGTCACAATTCCAATGCTCAGGACTACTAGGAATGAAAGGTACACAGTCTATGGGCAGAAAGCTGTGAATTTGCAAAAAAGATGCATGTTGAAAGTTTCATTTGGACATAGTTGTAGACTTAGAAATAAATTGCACTTTCTGAAAAAATATCCTCTTCATAAGTTGCTTAATGTTGGTAGAACAATTTGAGGTGATAAGACTGCAATATTTTGCAAAAGAATAAAAGCTCTTTCTATCTTCATCATTACTATGAACTTTCCTTCTGAGGCTCTTTGTGTCCTTTAACTGTCTTTGTCTCTCACTGGTTTTGCCTACTTAAGATTGTAACATCTTTAAGACAGGAACCAGTACTTAACATTCTGCAGCATCATAGCTTAATACTCTGTGGTCCTAACAGCTACCTAGAATCTCAAAGTTACAGATATTCTATGATGTCAAGAATAATTCTCCAAGTAGTTTCTGTTTAAAATAGATGCAAGGATTATTTTTCAGCTAATATAAAATACTTGCTGGTCTCAATCATGGATACAGAAACAAAATATTTTGCATTAATCTGTAATTGTAAAGCAAATTTTATCTGATGAGTATAACTCACATTTGTCTCAGGGCTCGTATTCAGGTAAATTGCTATTAAGTACAGCTAGAGAGACAGGTAGCTTCTATATATGGTGGGAAAAATTGCAATGTGGCTTTTCTGCTCATTTTGCCGTTTACAAAGCTCCAAAAGAATGTGCATATTTAAAAGAAAAGGTACTTTGGACTTAAGCGCTTCCTACTCCAAGACCAGTGGTTACTTCTCCACACTAAATTTTTCTCCCCATAGTAGTGAGAACACTGCATTCAGCTCTTCAGGACGTTTGGACAGGTTTCCATTTCAGCTCTGGCCTTTCCCTTACGTGTATCACAGCACCCATGCCCCAGTCTCATAGCAGTCCAACAGCCTTCGCTCTGAAATATTTGTCTTTGCTAGCACTGCAGACGAATTTTAGCCAGCCTTGCAACTCCTTAGTTTTCTTCCACATTTGCTGTTATATCTCCACACCCATAGATGCAATGACTTACACCAGCACACCTGCAGGGACTGTCAGGTGCCTTTGAAATACGTCTCCCCATCCTTGAGGATTTGTTGACCATGAGTGAACATGATTTTTGAGGACTCTAACTGTGAATACGTCCTGAAAACATTAAAATTAAAATAACCTTTCCCTTTTATGTTTTGAAGTTTTAACTTTTGGCAGTTTAAGTATTTGAACCAAGCCAGATGTTAAATATTCTCAAAGGGAAATAACCACATTACCTTTGGATCTGGATTTTCTGAGAGAAAACATTTTACTGGACCAAGACCATAAAGAGGGAGTTAAAGCTGAACTTCAAACATGAAATATGCAGTACAGATGCAAATGGTGCTCTAATTCTCAGACAGACTTTGTAATTATGTCAATGATTCAATTCCATTCTTCTAACAAGACTGATCTAACAAGACTGATTCTGGGTTTGTGAGCAATTGCAAGGCATATTTTATGCAATTCTAACACTTCCTAGATAAGAGAAAATTACAGAAATTCTGGCCTTTATTAAATTGTTCCTTGAATAACATACATAGATGTGACTAAGGAGGAAGATATTAGTGAAAGGTCTTCTTACTAGAGGAAAGGAGGTGATTTCTACAAAGTAACAGAAGAGTCAAGCATCTGCAAAAATTCTCAGATGTACAAAATACCTATTTTAGAGGTAGGTAAAGGTATAATGTGACCGTACTACACATGAACTAGTTTCATAGGTATTTTGTACCAACACAAATTTCTTCAATTATATTTAAGAAGTTTAAGTTTTCTTTTCCTAAATAATCCTTCCTTCCTACATTGTTGATGATCTTTCTTTTTTATAGCACTATAAACAAAGCCTGAAGAAAGATAAAATTAACCAATTAATTTAATTCCAGATTTTTCCTAAAAAAATCTAATTACACCATTTTCATATATCTGAATTTAAGTGAAAGCTTACAGTTAAAATGAGTAGAAGCAAAGAATCAGTGCATCATCCTGGTTGGAAGGTACCTCTGGATACTCTCTGGTCTAAACTTTTGGTTCAAAACTTGATCAGCATGTTACTGAGGACCAAGTACATAATCAGATTGTTTGATAACTGTTCAGTTGTAGTTACTTGAAAGTCTTAGTTAACAATAGAACAGAATTTACAGTTATAAAGCTGAGCTTTTTTAAAAAGTAAAATCCTGAAATTAAAACATGGATACTGAAAATAGGAATTTGTTTTACTTTTAATAGTCACCACAGTTCTTAAATGGAATACATGAATGTTCAAGAAGTACTAACTGGAAAGCACAAAGTAAATAGTCGAGATTCCTTGCATTTTAAAATTATGTTTCCATATTAAAAACAGCTTTTAATGTGGCTATGATTTTATTTTACCAAACACACGAGCCAAGCTTCAAGCTGCAAACAGGAGAGAATCTATATTTATTTTCATTGCCAGATTATACTAATGCCCGTATATTTGCTGACAATCATAGTAACAGGTAATACTCACCACAGAGAATTAAGGCTAAATTAAGGCTAAATTAAGGCATCCATAGGCTAAATCAATCTATTAATCCACAACATATTGCTCTTCTTTAATTGGATCGCATTTATACACATTTTCTATGTCAAAAGAAATGTCAAAAAAATGTGTCATTTATACACATTTTCTATGTCAAAAAGAAAAACAACACATTTTATTGTGTTTTGTAGCACATATACCCAGGCTATGGCAATAGCAGGAGTGCTGTACTTGTGCACAGAGCTGCCAAGAAGCACTCTTCATGCACTACTGAAAGAGTAAGCATTATTTACAGCAGCGGTTGAATACAGCCATGGAGGAGCAGGAAGACTGTTTCTAATTTTAAAGATGAAATTTGGAGCTATAAACAATAAATGCAACATATCTAGCCAACTCTTTGATTAGGAGAGACTATGTAATTTAGACAGAACATACACTTGGATCAGTTGCTACTCAGGAAAAGAGGAGTCATCCTATTCCAATTTATTTCTGTACTAATCTTAAGTAATAACAGCCATCTAAGATCAGATCACAATCTTCCATTCTCTCCAGTGAGCAATGTATGTAGATTCTAAATAATAAGGCCTCAAAATAGCCTTGTTTTGAATGTGCTATATGTTTTGATACAAGGAGCTGACACCATATACTGCTAAAAGAAGGCTAATCTGATTTCCAGCACAGCACAAAAGTTCTATCAGGTTGGAGCCACTACAGAGTCTAATGATATTCTGGAACCTCCACATTTCCTGTAAAATCTGTTTTCACCTACAGCAAAATAATTTTATGCTGTCACAGTTCTATCGGAAAAAGGAAAAAAAACCAAAAAGGACTGCAAGTGCAGCCATATTAAATCATGCTACTTAGGAAGAAACAGGATGGGAACCTCTAGAGATGTAGCTGGATGTGTAGGGGTTTGTACTGTAAGAAAGTGAATTGAATCTTCTTATACAGCCTGCTCTTCACCTAACTCAGAATAAGTCAGCTTGTTCTGAGGGTCTGGACCAAATTATCAAAATGAAATTTGGTCTTTTGTATACTGTTCTTTGCTGATCACCTCCTGTAAATAAAGTGATCAGCACTTTTCCTTCAGTAAAAAGGAAACACCCTCTCGCCTACAAGTAGTTTCTTTCACTAGTTCTCCCATTCACATTTCACCTCCTGTTTTGCAAGGAGATTGTGTATTTAAAGAAAAAGAGAGACACAGAATACATATGTGTGTGGCATTGCTTTGCTTCCAGCAGTAAAAGCAATAACCATAATTCTCTCTAACATATTGCAACAGGAGTGTAGTCATTACATCATTACATTATTCCATATCCAGTGATGTCTGATAAAGAATGATTTTATACACTCTATGATATAAATATTGATTTAGTTGAGAAGAATTTGTTCTTGTTTGCATGCTTGTTTAAACAGAACAACAGCATGACAATTGTTTATCTTTGCAACATTTGTTCAAAAGAACAATGGTCTTGGAGGTACTGCACGCTCTATCTAAATTGGTTGTACTGGAGGGAGCACTAAAGAAGAAAGTAGTTGTTTGAGTCTGATGAAGGAGATAACATATTGATATAATGTTTCTTTTGTTTCTTTGCTTCCCTGCTAATTCAATTAGAATGTAAACCTTCCCTAGTAATAAACTAGCATAGGCTCCAGTGCCAACAGCAAGTCTGGCTTTTTGAAGATACCAGGTTATCAGATGTACAGAAGAACTGAGTATTTCAAACAGGGATTCAATCAAACAGGGTGTTGCTATCCTTATCTGTAGAACTAAAGATACTAAAATGATTCAATTTTGCTGAAGGCTTAATCCCTTTGGAATTAGTTTCATACTGACATAGGGACCTTATTTCTTTTCTAATTTAGTGCTAAAAGAAAACACCTAAGTTTGTTACTCACCTAAGAAATATTAATTTTCTTCTGTTTTTGAAAAGTTTCCTTACAACCATTAAGCTGTCCTTTCCATTTTAATAAAACCCATTGGAAATGTTACTCCGGCAATGCTGTTGTACCACTAAAGATAAGAATTTTCCTGTGCTAGTGTTCTGCACCTCTGGGATTAATAGGTCAGTTATAAACATTTGTTGTTCAACCCCCGCAGTCCCTAAAGTGGCTAAATAACTATAGAATACTGTCTGTTTGTGTGCTGGAGTTCAGTGCATTCAGAAAGTCTGGAAGGTTGACAATGGGCAAATGTATGAGCATGTCTCCTTTTGGGAACAAAACTAAACAACTCAAGTAGACTCAGGTTCAGAGGGATCAGAGATCACCACTCTGTATTTACATAACCAGATTAACATCTTTATCATGCAGTAAATATAAAGTATTTTCATACAATCAAGTTCTTCAGTTATTTAAAAACACTTTTGTCCCTTAGATAAGGGAAATCTGAAGTAGAAACTGTCCTATTCGGGATCATTGTGAGACTATTGTATAATCTTCCTGCAACCTACTAAGCCAATTCTAATTTTATTGACATTGTAAGCTTCTGTAAATTGCAATACTTCACCTTTCTTCTTTACTATATTGTTCCATTGCTTTTACATTGTTGCCATATGGTCTTATACTTCATAATGTGATGGCATGTACTGTGTTCTTTACTACCTCTATAATCCAATGGGTTTTATTTTGATTTCTGTAGCTGTTTTTAACTTGGGCTGTTTCCACTGCTCCTCTAATATGGCAGTATTCTTTGAATGTGTATTAACTATGATAATTTCATCACTTATACCTATATATTTGCAATGTAACCAAACTTTACCCATTCCTTTTATGTTGCTGAATTGTTTGATTTTGATTAGAAAAAATTATTCTAAAGCAGAGAGACAGGAATTCATGGTATATACATATAGGTACATATGTCTGTGGCCTCTTCATCTGTTCTGACTTAATATCTACTCCTCAGGGAACCACAGAGGTAATCAGTTCTAGACTGACCTGCTGAAAGATTAATAGTCATGTAGTAATACAATGAGAAAGCAAAAAGACATTATTCTAGAACACCTAAGTATCACTCAAGTAAAAAAACTCAATGATTTTTATTGACTGATCCATTTAGATACATTTTAATCCTGCAATTGCTTGATACTAATGCTTTAGATCTTTTTCCCAACTTTACCCTGTAAAATGCTGTGCTTTAGTAGATGCCAGGTAGTAGAATGTTTTTCTAAAGTCAGATGAAGTTGAGATAACTCATTTGTTCACAGAACTAATCTTTAAGCCAGATCTTACCCTAAACTTATGATTCCTATATTCAGCTTTTGACTGTGAATTTAAAAAATGAAATATTTTCCTGTTTCTGGAAAACCGGGATGTGATTCACAAACAACAAAAGTGCAGCATTTCCACTCCCCATGTGATGGCTAAGAACTGCACTTGGGCTCTCCAGTTTCACATAAAATGAACAGAATCCAAAGCCAAACATCATGCTCGGATCCATATACTCAGCAAGCCACTGAAAACCTTTCCAGAATGTAATGTTGTTGCTTGCAGACTCAATGACAAAATTAAAGTTGATCTATACAGCAGTTTTGCTATCCCCATGCAGCAGTTTAAGTACAGGATTTAAAGCTTATTTTACAGCTACTTCTGCCCAGCTATGAACTGAAAAAATAAAACAGCTGTTCTGTAGCATTTTCTAAAAGAGAATGGTTTCCAAAGCAAAGATACTGTAAACTCCCTGAGAACAGTGTGATATAGTCAAATTACATTTGGATTCAGCTTTTCCATTACAAATTCCATAGGAAACTATAGTTTGCAGATGGAAACTAAATGTTTCAATGAGATGTGATCTAAGTGGTCCACAGAGGGGTATTTTATGAAAAGAACAACTAAAAAAAAAACAAACAAAGTTATTATTGATTTTCTCTTCATTCTTGTTTCTCTCTCACACTCATTCAAAATCTTACTCTAATTCACAAAAAAATCATTACTTTCCAGGGATGTTTTAATTACTATTTTACAAAAGAAATACAGTATTTTTTTATTAATGTGATATCCTTCAGACATACCAAATAATGTTTAATTTAATAAACCAAAATCCAGATGTGGGATGAATATTTTTCAAAGATTGCTCTACTGTTGACTTCACAGATTCAGAAAAATCGTATTTTGTTGTTGGAGAATTCATTGCACCAGTTACAGTAGTCAGCCAGGTCATGTGCTAAAATCCCAATTACGTTGTCAAGCACTTACATCAAAAATATATCAGGATTATTTTAAGTGGAAGACCTCAGATCCCTGCAAAGATCTGCTTTATTCAAAGTCCTTTAAATGCTTTTGCTCATGAATATCCAAACTTACTTCAGTTTAGTACCACCAGTGATAAGAATGGCAATAACATCTTCACTTTTCTTCACTATTCTCTTCAACTTCATAATTTCTCAAACCATAAGCTCACCTTCAATAAGAAATTGTTGTAATATATCTCCAAAATTTCCACACAAGGGCTCTTCTCTCCTAAATCAACATTTCAAGAAATGTATATATCACTGCCCTGTCTTTGTTCATCAATTAGCTTTTCTTGATTATTGAAGCAATTTCTTGCAGACTAACTATGCACAGGAGAGTTAGTCTGCAATTTCTTGCAAACTAACTATGCACAGGACAGTAGGGCTCTGTGCCCCCCCTACTTTGGGGGGCATAGAGCAAGTGCATGTTTTTCCATGCAATTACTCATGGTTATAATTCAAGCACCATCCTAGTTATGTAACAAAGATACATTCATGAGCTTTCCAAGGGAAAAAAAAATAGATCAGGCAGATACAGATAAAGAATTAATCTCAGAAAGTGTTAGACATGACATGCCCTTATTATAGAAAGTCTACTGCCTTGCTTTGGTGCAAGAACAAGCAATTCTGTAACACAGAGTAACCCATCAGTACACAGAATACTATAGTCTCAGTCCCATTACCAGGGTTTATCTGATGCAAGAAAAAGTCACAGTTTGCATCAAGCCAAATAGATTTTTCCAAAGTCCAAATAAATTTTGGATTATATGTCTTTAGTGATGTAGAAGCAGATGATGTCTGTGTCCTTGTCAGGAAAAGGCTTGCAACCCTAAACTCTCCTCCCAGGGAAGACAAAATTCAGTTCTGCTGCAGACTGCAAACTGTGAATATCAGGATTATGCACCACACACAAGTATAAAATGCCAAAGTATGGGTTTCTCAACAGGTAACTAAAATACTGGAAAGAACTGGAACATGAACAAACCTATAAAAATCTTCAGTGTGCAACAGAAGGGGGCATATTGTAGCCTAAAGATTAATACAAGAACGGGATGTATGCCCTGTCAGACTTACATTTTTAATTTTTGACACAAGATACTAATATTTTTCCTTGTACAGTTTGCAACATGAAAGTGGCTATTAGCAGTTCTATGTATAGCAATGGAAAATATCCATTGAATAGTCCATCCAAGTCATCATAACTGTTGTTATCTGTACACACCACTTGTCATTAATTATCTGGCACTATTAGCTTGACTTAAGTCAGAAGACTACATTGGTGAGGTAAGACATATCACAGCGTTCTTCCTCATATATGCCTATGGCAAAGAAGACAATGTTTTGTTAAAACCATGAGCATATTACTTTTTTTTCTTTTAATAATGTAGCACTGTTTGTTAACACTCCAAGGGAATTTTTATGTTCCTTAAATAACTGAATCCATACAGCCAACTAGTAAAGCACAGCTGTCCTCATTTGGGGGACCACCTCAGTAGAGAGGCCTACAAAATGACAGTGTGTTCTTTGGGTAAGCAAAGCAGAAGCCAAAAGAGTGTTTCAGTTATTAGACACATAAAGTCAGTTAGAGTCAATTGTCCTAAGTTTATTTGCAAAATAAAATTAGTTTTCCAGTTGAAAACTAATTCACAAGAGGAAGCTGAATTAGAACATAAAGAACATCTGCATCCAAGAGGGAACGAAAGCATTGGAAGTAGTACAACAGGGTAAAAATTTGCAGAGTTGAAAAATTAATTACCATACACAATGAACAGCCAAGGGGAGATGTCCCAGGGGACAGGGCACTAGAACTAAGTTCAGAGGGCTTTCTTCTACCATTAGCCTTAAAGGATACTGGTTTTAGGAAGTACTGAGTGTCCAGACTCTGAGAGGTTGGCCAGTTTAAGGTAATAGGATATCAGAAATCACATCAGTTGATTCTGGAAGTTCCCTCTTTGCTTATGAGAACAAAGAATACCCAAGATATAGTTCTGAATTTATTAAAGTATAATGCCTTCCCTTAGCTCTGCTCCATGCACCTCTTTCCCAAGGGATCCTGAAAGATGCAGGAACGTCAAAAGCAGTACTGCAAAGAAATCATTAACTGAGCCATTCAATCCAACCCTCTACACTCTAATGTTTTAACTGCTGCCAGGTTTGCACATTTACATTCACAGAAAGCATGTTTCTCCACATAACAACTCTGTGAAGAGCAAACTTTATTTACTATATAATTTTTATATTCTGAAAATTTTTTAAAAACCCAAACATAATTCATCACCACTAATCTTTATTTTGGAGTTGCTCAGTCAAATCAGTGGATTTACTGCAGAATAAAACTGGCATATTGTGATGAATCAAACTCTTAGCCTTTGATAATTTCAGGTTATTTGTTGCCAATGAAATGGCAACTGCTTACAAAATCACTGTAGCAATCAATTTTTGACCTTGGTTTTCCCTATAATTTGCATCATGATTTAGAAGAAAAATCACAAGGAAATTTAGGCAGGTATTAATCTAATGGGAAATGAGGATCATGTAGATTAGGTTACGTAAGCAAGCCTGTGACCAGGCAGCAAAGAAACAATCCTCACAATTCACGACCAAAAAAAAAAAAAATCAGTTGCCTTACTGAAAAGTTTTGAAAATGGTAAGTAAAAAGCTTAAAAGGAAACTCAATACCTGATCCACAGTCCTACAGGGTTTGCACTCTTCTAAAGTCCTATGTTACTTTTGTAAACACTGTCTCACATAACAGAGTATCAGCATAAATATCTTGGGGAATCTGGGAGTCTGTTTAAACCATTGCAGTCCAGGAACATAAATACAAAATCATCAAACTACTTGATTCAAAAAAAAAAAAAAAAAAAAAAAAAAAAAAAAAAAAAAAAAAATTAAGCCAGAAAATACATAGAAACATAGAAACACAGGATGGTTTGGGTTGGAAGGGGCCATCAAAGATCATCTAGTCTCATTCCCCTGCCAGGTGAAGGACTATCTCATACTAAATCCAGTTGCTATAAGCCCCATCCAACTAGACATTGAAAACTTCCAATGATGGGGCATGCACAATTCCTCTGGGCAACCTGTTCCAGGATTCCACCACCCTCACCACAAAAAAATCTCTTCCTTATATTCAATCTAAACCAACTTGCCTTACATATAATTTCAAGTCCTCTCAAAGACAAAAACACATTTTGTTTGCAGAGAATGAAGGATATTGTTTAATGAAGAAAGTACTTCAGATTTACAGATCTAAGTGAGCAATAGCTACTGGTCACCAGAGCCATCCCATTCCCATTCTAAGGTTGCTGGCACACCACATACACTGCAAGCATGTAAAATGTTTCTTGAATTTAGCTCACTTGTAAAAATAAACAAGTTTCTTGAATTTAGCTTGTTCTGTAAAAATAAACATTAAATGTCTGGCAAAGCAGAGTTACACTAAAATACCTCAGCAAGCTACTTCACAGTCACAAGCCAGACGAGGCTTGGAGTGTCCAGATTTTTTTTTTTTTTTTTTACTGTCAGTAGCTTTTCTTTGGGAAAAGCAGGGGAATGTTTTAGGATGTATTTGTTAAGAACTCTTTTCCCCTTTTCTAATCCTTCCTTTCACCCTCACAGAAATCTGCTATGGCCAATGAGCTAAAAGAGCTCCTTTAGGGGAAAATTTCACATCAGTTTCAGATACTTTTCTCTAGACTTAATGACAGTTTATTACTCTCTTCTCCAAGGTCACACTCAGGAAAGCTAGTACTTCTCCTTCTTAAATACCTTCTCAATCTCCAGCAGTCAATATATTTATTGAAGAACCCAAATATATTGTGTATTAAAGAGACCAAATGAAAAAAGAACCCAAATATATTGCGTATTAAAGAGACCAAATGATAGTTGAAATTTATACATGAATTACAAGAAGCATTCACACATTTGCTTTGACTTCAAAGTCACTCTCTGCATTTTTTTTTTTTTATTTTGATTTTGTGGCAGAAACCTACTTGGACTCCAAAATTGCCAATGACTCCTGTATGCTTTGGTAACATTAATATTCCTGATTTCCATACAGTCAGACAATTTGGTTTTTGCTGCTGCTATCTATCTCAACAAATTCCTGGGCCAATAAGTTCTACAGTTTAATCATATTTTGTGTGAAGAAGCCCACTATATTTGAATTTTGTACCTATTAAACCTATTTAATATTTCCAGAGCCTATGTTACGTACCAGGGAAAATGTAGTTAATAGAAAAAGCTAATCGGAAAACTGAAGACTCTTTGCAGTATCTACCGCATTTCATTCAAAATCTATGCTGTATTCTTTGGCACCACTCTGTCATCAGTGGTTTAAAAAAACTTGGGCAGGAACATGAATGGAGATTTTTTTTCTACCAACAATATGAATATACTTCCTTCTAACTGAAAATAACTTTGTTTTGAACAAAATCAAGCAAATTATGACTAATTACTGCCAAATCAACTGTGTGCTTTTGATCCATTCAGCTAAGCTTACTGATCTGTGACATCCTCATAACTCATAAAGGCTAATTCCCAAAGACTGTGACTATGTAATTCTCATCTTTTGATCACCAATTAACATTCCCCAGGAAAAAAAAAAAAAAAAACAACCAAAAACAAAAGCAAAAACAAAAGAAAAAAATGTTTCTGTGTCATTGTACTGTACCATGTCTGGTAATATTGCTTATGTATTTGGTAAGTGGTAAGTTACTTCTGCTTTATTTTAAAATAATTATCATAGGCACACAAATAATAAATTTATTATTTTAGGAGGTTTTGATGCAAATTTTCATCCCCTTAGAGCTGTGTTTCATTAACGTATTTTCTTAGTTCATCTCAAAATTCTCCAGTATTCATAACTATGAGATTGTTGCACACACACACATATAGCACAGCAGGACTCTACTACTCTAATTTTTGGCCATGGTATTCAGCTAAATAATAGTAGTTCATGCTTTGCAGTAGCCATGCCAGTTTATACACACGATGTGAAAGCAGGTAAGCATGATCAATGTTCTGTGGCCACTTTTCTTTCCCTTATGTAAGTAATAATTTTGGAAGAGTATATAACCAGGGATATATACAGTATATATATATATATATATAACTGGTTATATATACAGTATATAACCAGTTATCTTCCCAGAGCATCCAAGAGAAATTTGTGTGGCTCTAATAAGATATGTACAGATGCAGGACTCCCACTGCCCAGACCTATAAAGCCAATAGAAAGAGGTAGGCTCCTCTACTGTAATCATTTGCAATGGGTTTATAACCTGTGTGCCACCCCTCACACCCCTCATGTCCTTGATACTGACTGCATTGACAGAGATCCAAAGCATGGTACTTTATAGAGAAAGGATCAAATCACTCCCCTGAACTCAATAGTTATATTACACACCTTAAAGGAAACTGGTTTTCAGGCACCACAGTGAATAAAGGGTCAAGCATATCCACCGAGCTAATCTTCTGTCTGGGTCCACATGGACAAACTGATGCATGGGAAATCTGGAGAGTGCCTGGTTTGCACTCAAACATAATTGCAAACAATCCACACCAAGGAAAGACACATTAAGTATTAGTGGAGTCTCTTATGCATGATACGGTCAGAGTGAACTTGCCTGGGATTCTTCTTCTTCTTTGGAACCTCCCCCAAAATACAAGCCAATTGAAATAAAGTTTTCAATTTTCTTCTGAATTACATTATAAAGTAGCTGCAGTAAAAGTGACCCTATGCCATCATGTAGGCTTCTTATGAACTGCATTGTCCTTGTTAAATGCTTGACTTCTTGTCAATCTAACCCCAGTCTCAAAGAAGGACTATAAATAGAGAGCAGTTACTGCACACTTCCAATCCACTGCAGCAGCCAGGAACCCTGCAGTTTCTTAAGAGAGAAACACACAACACAAAGCTATAAATATTTCTATTTTCTTTTTTTCTCAGGCACTCTTTTCACCCAGAGAGTGGAAATAAAATTGAGGAAGCTGATCATATGACCCTGGGAGAACTGATATGATTGCTCTGATATGAAGAGTCTTTGGTAGGATCCTAAGGAACAGTATGCACTGGTGACATTATCAGCAGTCATTAACTTTTTGTCTTGATCATCGGCCCCAGGAAATCTGTGGCTTGCAGCATGCCTCATATTTACTGCTGCTGGTCTAATATATGGTTTACCATGACAAGCAATCTTCAATTTTGTGAGGCCTGTGGTTGTCTCAGAAGCATCATGTTTAGTGGGAGAATTTAACAAGAACTTGTATTCAGTTTTCAAGAAAATGGGAAACGTTTGACACAGATTACAGGTGTATTTTCTGTAACATTCTGTAAAGCTGTAAGACAAGATATTGTAAGGGACAATACAGTTTCAGTTAATTTTTTCAGCCCTTTTTTTACTATTACTTTTAAATCTCATGTATTTTTTTCCTTCAAAACCAAAACTTTTTAACAGACTAATGTCTACATAGTGACTACCAACACACAGACTAATAATTTCCACAACAACTGATGACTAATGCAAGAAGAAGATATCTGGTTGAAAGTTCTTCTGTAGCTGGAAATGTTCCCTTGCCTTTTAATTCCCTTCAGTCACCAAAAAGGGCAAAATTTCCTCCCAATATCTGGGGCTGAATTTGTGATGGCACTCAAAAGACCAAGTTGGGGTTATTTTAAATCAAAAATTCAACATCAGTCGAAGTCAAACCTTATTTTGGCATTACTCTTTCTTCAGTTTCAGAGCTGGATCCAAATTTTGCTCTATACATGTCATAGTTCTGGCATGATCCAGCCAAAGGCAGGTCAGCGGACCAACTCAATGACTTCACTGGTGCATGAGTAGATTCTGAAGTCATTTAAGAACAAGTCAGGAAAAAACCATGGAAATGTACAAGCTTACAAGCAATTGAATCCATCAAAGACACTAAAATTTGAGCAAAAATAAACAGCTTCCTAGATCAGGGATTATAGTCTACCTTAGGAGTACTGACTGGTGGATTGCATGTAATATATTGCTCTTTCACGCAAGTTTGCCTTCTGGCTTCTGTTCAATTAAAACACTCCCAGGTTAACCAGGCAATTTAGGTCTACCGCTCTTATTACCATTAACATTGTGACATTTGCCCTGGAGACTGCTCTTATGTTACATGCTGCTAATGCATTCTTTCACTCAGATTTGTAGGGGTTTATTTCATGGAATGGAAGGGGACAGAAGCATCTCACTGTTGTTGGTTATCACAAGCTTGTAAGAATGATGTCATGTCCTTTTGGGGCATGAAAGTGTGTACAATAAGTTAATCAGTGTTTCCCTGGTGTCCAGATGTCAGGGAGCAAGGGCAAGGCAGTGCACCCTCATCCCTGTGGCACATAACAGGACGTGATGGCAGGGACTCACCAGGCTGCAGGGACATGCCTGGAATGTGACCTGGCTGGCAAGCTATGGTGTCAGGAAAAATCTTCTAGAGAAAACTTTGCTCTTAATGTCATACTTGGTTTTCATCAAGGATATATATTCTCTAGCCTAGCTATCACAGTGAAATGTGATACTTCCCAGAAGTCATACTTTATAAAACAACTTGGAAAACCTAGTGCATGAGTTACAAATCATAACCATCTACTCTAAGAAGCAGATTCATTCTCCATAAAGTGCACTGCACAAGAGCAAAACATAGCCAACTTTTGTTGGTTGCTCATCACACTGTATTGTCTGGCCATTTTCAAATTCCACCAGACAGGCATCAATTCCCTTGCCTATATCCTTGAACACTGAAATAATGCTTCAAAAATAATACTCCATGAACTGTATTTTTCTTTTCTTTATTCAAAGACTTTTACTTTGGACAGTACTTTACTGAAGGGTAATAAATGGTGCATTCCATTTATAACAAACATTAGGAAGAACAACAGCCACATTTTTCCTTTCAACTATGTATTCCCATGAGCACGAATAGCATATATTCAAAACAGAGAATTATGCTCTATTTTTGTCTATGAGCTGGGTGGTCCAATTGGTTAGTGCATTAGCCTTTCTTCTATGCACACTTTGATTTTAATAATAGCTTTGGGCACAACAGAATATGAGTACGACAAATTCATCCTACGTGTCCTGACTTGTTACAAAACCTCTGTACAATATACAATGTATTTTAATATACTAGGGAAATTTAGAAAGAAGGGAAAACTGTCTGTAACTTCTGCATAAATTAATTTTACAAATACAATAAAAATTTAAATGAATACTTACATTGATTATATGATTTTTGACACCACATTTGTTACAGGAACTGTAAAATATGTGTCAAGTTTTACATCATCTGGAAACTTCGTCATTTTTCACTCAAGACAATATGTCTGTTGCCTTTTACTTCTCCTTCTATACATCTTTCTAACCTATCTAGAAGTCAAGATAAAGGGGAATAGGTAATATTTTCCATTTGATAACATTTATAAATATCAGCAAGATTTTAAAGGAAACTTGAACACTGCTTGGTGTATTTCTGAAGGGCAAAAAATTTTAAGACTCTGGAGACTGCACTAAGAATGAAAGAGAATTAAGACACGCACTGGTGGAGATAATGCTTGACTGACATTTGTTTAAAGCCATGGAGCTAAAGTGAAGGTTAACCTTATTAAAGGAGACTGTTAAGACAGGCACATGCTGTGGTCCAAAAGGAAAGTTCTTGTTCTTTGAATTCTCTTCTCTTCAAAGGAATTTGAGCCTAAGAGAAAGGATGCAGTGCTATACTTCTTACCACACTTCTCCCTGAAACTTCTCATCGTGGCAATTGGAGTGATACTAATTGCAAAGGACATCTAGTGTCTCCAAAAGAGAGCTGACCCTTTTTTGTTACTCCTCTGAGAGCAAGGGAATCCAACTCTGATTTACCATAAAGTTCATTGGCAGAAAATTAGCATGTTCATAACACTCTATAAATACCATACAATTAGAGAATGTAAAATAGAGTTTGGACCCATAAAATTAACCCATCTCTAAGCAAGTGAAATCAAAACTTTCATATTTGCGAGCCTAAAGTGATGAAAAAAGAAAAACTGATGAGCAATATGGGTTTTTCAATGTAGAATTGAATGCATTTTGGTCTCTGGAATACACACATTACTAAAGTTGCACTGTTTTTTAAATTTTATTGATTAGCATTGTTTCTTCTCTTAAACTTAATGTTCTTAAAACTTCTGGAACCCAGAACAACTAAGCATAGCAATCCATAGCAGGGCAAAAGCATTTGACAGACTCAAATTAAACACTGTTTACATTTGGGAAACTTCAGTAGCTGATGCAGATCTAGGTCTTTGCTTTTCCAAGCATTCATATAACTGTATTCCTGCTCATTACTAGGGTTTGGATTTCATTTTTTAATGAAAGCCTCAACTAACATCATAAACTATCATATCGGACCCTTCATGTAAGCAAATACCATAATGTTGATTTTTCCTCAGTAAAATCCTCCTGCTTAATTAGTACACTTTTGCAGTATTAGAAATATTTGTGACCTATTGCTGCCCTTGATTTGTATTCCTAAAGTGTTACCCTAGAGTATACATTGACAATACTGCATATTACACAAAACACCATGTCTTTAAGTCTTATAATCTACCAAAGTATGCAGACAGAGTCAGAAGCATTTTCCTTCATGTTTAAATAAAATAATTTCATAATTATTTCAGATTATATACAGCATGCAGATGGAGAGGATCCAGTGATCAATTACCACATCTTAAGTCCTGAAATTATGCTTAATGGTTTCTTTTCTTGGAAAGAGCATAAGAAAATCAAAGCGTATGTAGTAGATTTATGAGAGTATTTTGTGTTGAGTATTAAGGCTTTAGTTATTAGAAAGGACTACTAGTTCTGCTAATCTGCTAAAGAAAGTTCTCCTAAATCATGTCATTTTTGCTAGCAAATCCAAATCCTTGAAAGACAGAAAAAAAACAGGTAGCCTGCAGATATTCTGCCAATGTGATTGTCAAATACTGGTGTTTCTCCAAATGTTTTAAAACGTAGTTTTAATGCCTAGAATAATTCCTAAAAAGGGTAAAATTTACTGGCAGAGCTCTTCACTTTAAAATAAACTGGGACAAATTAGGCGTCCAAGAGAACTGGGATTCACTCCCTGCTGACAGGAAAATTCATTGCAACCACCCCAAAAATGTTATACTCTAAGCAAATATCTCTCCTTAGAGACTGAAACTCATGGGAATGCACTTATTCAAAATCCCAGCATGGGGATCCCAGTGCACAGGTCTCTAAGATGCTGATCCTATAAAGTTTCTATAAACTGTAACCTCAATTACTAATAGTTGTCCTTAAAAATTATTCCCTTTATCGAAAGACAGCAAACTCAAGTCTTTCCAAGTGAGGCTTTTCAGTCTGCAGAGTGTCTCCAGACAGCCCCAAGGAGCACTCTACTACAGTGCCCCACTAGGGTTAAGAAGGTTTCCTTTATAATCTGGCTTGGCTATTCCTTCAGGTCTGCTGGCTAAGATATGACCCTGACAGTATTTTCATCAAAAATAAAACAGAAAGCAAGGCAACAGTGGTCTGTATTAATACCTTCATGTCTTTGAAAAAGTATCCATGCTGACCTTAAAGAAAGTAATGTACTTTTATACAAAGTCAAAATTGCAAACTAAACCAGAGCAATAAAAACAAATAATTTATTTGTTTTAATAAATTAGCAAAATTCTTTATATCTCAGAAATATATTTTTTTTTACTTACTCTTCTCTCTTCATTCAGGTTAAAATTAATGCCAAGGACAGAGACCAACTTAAAAATCAAAGTGCAACTTTGCATGCATTATTTTATCTATAAGTGAATATTTAGTTTAATTAGCTAAACATTAAGGCTCACTCAAATCCATGCCTCATTACAGTAATTTGAAATAAGAATGACTGAATGTGCAATTGCTTTCAAATTTAGTTCCTATCCAAGTTCCTAACAAAACAACCTGTTTGTTCAATTCTCATAAAATATGCATCTTTGCTTTTACAACAATTGGCCACTATTGTCTATCAAAATCTGAATATTTTGGTGTTACAGGAGTCTGATCAGACACAGGTATGCTCCAAGGCTGATATCAGTTGGTCTCCCCAAGTGTCTTGGTTCTAATGAAGCTTGGCACTGTGCTTATATGTGCCTCCAACAGTTTCTCACGAACATAAACCAGTGGAATCTCCTCTTTGCAGTGACAGGCACCCACATAACATTTTCTGGTTTATAGAGAACTTTATGCATCAAATGTTGAGCAGATACACCACTCACACTCAGTCTCCATAATGTCAACAATATGGTGACTGATCACTGGATCCTCTCCATCTGCATGCTGTGTATAAATATAGCTGGAAAATAGGAGCACATTTCTCTTGCAGTTATGTTACAGTCCTGTTGAAGAGTATGGAGAAATAAGGTACATATTTACATACATAATTAGGTTTTCCCCAGTTGTTTTTGAATTACAAACTAAGGTTGTTTTTATGAGGTGAGCAATTAAATGTACCATAATTTCCTAGGATTTAAAGTGATTTTTGTTAGTGGAATTATCTGTGTTCCCACTCACTCTCTCTGCACCTATGCAGCTCCCTGGTGTGCTCTCCAAGAATAGTTCAGTTAGTTTCCAAGTCACTCAACATATTTCACTTTTAAGCAGCTATGTGCTAAAAAGCTTCCACTGTTGTCATTCTGAATCTTTAACGGTATTGAAACTGTCAGGCAAAAATTGCATTCTCCTGCTGTTCTGAGCAGCAGGAGAATGAAGATGACAGAAGAGCCATGTTAATGTTAATCATAGATGAGAAATACAATGGCATTTTTCAGAAACTTAGGGCTCTGCTTTAACAGGCACAGGCTCCTTATTTCCCCCTTCTAGCCCATTAATTTAAAAAAAGAAAAACTGCAAATAAAAAATTATAACCAAGAAAAACAATTAGCCAAATTGACTGAATCACGAAAATTCTCCCTGCCTGTATTTCCTATTGGTTTTCTAATTGCTGTCATTTTGAATCATTAGATTGTTGTAAGTAGGTTCTACAACTCAATAATCTTTGAGCAACTTGTGATCATTCACCTTCTTATGCTCATAGCATCCTTCTGAAATTATTCCCTACTCAGATGGGGCACTGAAGAACAGAGGTCTAAGGTACCTGGGAGCCTGATTAACATCCTCTATAATTTAGATGTCTACCACATTGTAGCTGAAGCTACAGTGAAACTGTCACTAGGATCCATTTAATGGTTCTTTGAGAGCATTTCTGACCATGAATCTCATGAAAACCAAGAGTCTCCCTTAGAGCGTGATGAAAACAAAGTATGAGACCCTGTTCTCATGCAGATATCTACACCCTAGATATGAAAACTAGTAAAGAAAAAAATACCCCACCATGAAGGATTTAGACAGAACTCAACTTATATCAGAATGACAAACCTTAAGGAGTAATTCCAACTATGCTGCTGCCATCCCTGCAAGTTCCAAAAAAACCCCTAGTACCCTGGAAGTCTTGTCTGTATATGCACACTCACAGGAAACTCTACAAAGGCACATCTTCTACAAACTCATTTGAAGCTGTCTCCACTCCAGCAGCCAGGCCATCACGTTAGGGATGGTTTCTGCGTAAGGCAAAGAAGGCACATCTCTCAAAGCCGAGTATGGCACCGCGTTGATGTGTCTCCAGACAATTCCGAGCAGAGTCGGCTCTCACAGCCAGGTCTAAGCAGGGCGGCATCTCTATACCACCTGTGACCACCTGGCTCTGCCTCCACTGCCTGAGTGCTTTGGCACAGTTGGTGGTGACAGATTATGCCTATTATTCACCATTACTATTTGTATCCTTTCAAAATGTTCTGCTGAGAGTTCAAAGACAAGGTACTAGCCTCAATGCTCCCCAGATTTCCTACTGTGCAGAAAATTTCCTTTTCTTATCAAATCCACAGAGCTATTTGAGGATCTCAGTTTCTTAATTCAAAATTCTGTTAGAATAGCAGAAACATAGACTCTAACTAAAATTCAATAGCTTTTTCTATGTCCACTTCTGAGTATTAAGACACCACTGCATGTATTTCCGTCAAAGCACATAGGGAGCTCCATAATTCTTGTATTCAGAAGCAATGACAGTCTCTAATTGTCCTTATCCTTCCAGACCCATGAGTTAAAAAAATACAAAGTTTTCTTTTCCTCCCATGGAACTCAGACTTTGGAAATACAGCTCAGGACCTTTCATTTTCTGAAATACCCTCATAGTTTTGATGATCAAGGCTTAAGCAAAATAATGTCCAGCACTGCTGCATTACATCTTGCTGCCTTGCAAAATTCATACTTTGCTTCAGCTTCCAAAACAGCCAATGTATTGGAACAGGTGGACATCTGCTGCCAGGATGCACAAATGACATTTAGGCAGGAAGAGACACCACCTACACCAGTCAAAAAAGGGGCACACCTGCTGAGCATTCCTGTAAATTCATCTGGAATCTCAGTCCCTGTAGAAGGGAATTTACACCACATACATTCATTTAATTGTGGGGATGCCAGAAATGAGAGGCTGTTGATTCCCTCTGCATGAACACTGGACAGATGCAGACAGCATGCAGGATTTCCTCACCATTCCCTACCAATGCCCCAAGAGACATTTGCTACTAACCTGCTTATGGTGAGATCATATCCTGGAAGAAGGTACCACATTTTTTTGTGGACTTGACCATTTTTGTCCTTGCCCTGAAGGAACTCTTCCTCCTTTGGCCTCCTGCTATTTTTCTTGAAAGAGATGACAGCCCCCTCTGCCTTTGCCTTGGTCCTGCTAGTCATCATCTTCTTCTGCTAACTCTTTGCTGAAGCTCTTATACCCCATGGTAATACGCACTTCCACAGTTGCTACTAAATGCAAAAAATCCCATAACTCACAGCAATTAGCAATGTCAGCTAGCTGGCACTTCTCTTTTGGCCTAATATTGCTGGGGATCAACCACAGTTCCAGTTCTAGGAAGGATTCTGAACAAGTTATTTCTTTTTAAATATTGTTATTCCTGAGACTCTGTTGTGCTATCAAATTAATTTGCAATTAATAAATGAGCCAGATTCTTGGTACCAGATGTGATTTTCTTGCCAATGGAAATAGGCTTGGGGGAGACATAAAAAGGTCCTAAAATGCACTAATTCTCATCAACACATAGTACAACCTATGTCAAAAGATTCAACAATTATCATTCTGGGTCTCTATTAATGGACACAACTGTTAAGAACTAACTACTGCAGCTGCATTTTTCTTAAAAACACTATAAACATTTCTCAGATTTAAAACACTGAGACTACACTGAATAATCTGTGTTGTTTCCCATGCACTGTTTCAACTTCCCTGCCCTTCTGCAGCCATATAAAAAGTAATAGAAGATCACACTTGGATGAGGAAGACACACAACAGTGATTAAATTTTCACCTCCAAAGCACAGACTAGTTTCAGCATCCTCTACCCCTACTCTACAGCAGATGAATCAAAATCTACTATTTCTGTTCCTTTGAATCTTATATTTTAAAAGACTCTTTGAACTAGAGATTTTAAACATGGCATTCTTTTAAAGACCACAGTACACATCTGGTGGTAAGAATTCATCATGCTTTCTTCCTCACTTAGTACCCAGGCCAATCCATTTTATAAATTAGGCTTATGAATTAAGCTGACTGATATCTCTCAGCCGACCTGTTCATTAGGTGAACATGATTCCAAATGAGTCAGAAACTGTCCAGAATTTGCCCCAAACATGACAATTAGGTTGAAATGAATGCGGTTTTTTAAAAGCCAAAATTTTTACTGTGTGGTTTCCAAAACAAAGTTTTGAAACTTGCCTTGAAGCTTGCTGAAGTTTAAGTAAATGAGAATTAAAATGAAACTCCATGCAGAATATAAAATTGCTTGGTTTGGCCACACAAAATGCTTAACCAAACAATATTTTGGATGAAATGAATGGGTTGGGTGTCTTAACTGACCACTAGTTTTGGTGGTCCAATGCATTTTAATACAGAAAATAAAAATTCAATAGAAAATTAAACAGAATTGCTTAATACATTATTTCATTCTTCTATTTTACAAAGAGCAGCTTCTGCTAGCACCTAGAGAATGACGAAGAGTCTTTGGAAAAACACGCAGGAAACACTTTCAAAATTGAATCATTCCAATATCAGAGTAATGAATAAACAAGTTGGTGCCTTCAACCCTTGTGAACAGATGTGAAAACAAACCAGTACAGCTTATAAGGGTTATTTATTTATCTGTACAATGTATGTAGATTAATAATCTAGTAAATTGAGCACCTCTAATTTGATTCAAGCATGGAAATGCTTTTCATAATCATAGACCTAAGTCTCAAATATGGAGTCAGAACCTTACAGGAAAAAAATCTAACTATAAAATATGTAAAACACAATTACTCAGCCATTCAACTGTATTTTATTTGTGTGCATAAGGTATGGAAAAATGAAAAGTCACTTGTAACAGACATTGCACAGTCATAGAAGAGCATTGAACTGAAAGGCATGTGAAAAGAAGGTTTGCAACACAGAGAAGTTCTTTTGTTTTGAGCATATGGTCTTTATTTCAACTGTTACATAACTTTATAGAATAAGATTTCTGAGTTGAATTTTTCTCTTTCCTCCTACTACTATTCCAAGTTTTGATGTTCATACTTTAGTTCCCACACTCTTCACAGGACAAAGAATTATTTATGTACAATACTCTGAAAGGCACCTCAATCAACATGCCACCTTTATTTGTAGTATATCACTTGCACAAATTGGAGTGAGAGTGGGGAGTATACAGTGAACACAAGTCATCAAGAATAATAATTATAAAAGAGGAAAAATAAAGAGTCTGGTGTATGAAAAGTCTGGTGTTTCTTCATTACTCCTTAATGTATTTATAATCAACCAATTTCCTTTCACATTTTCTGGCTCTGTAAAGTAGGACTTACATATCCTCCCAAAGTTTGTTTGTAAGACATACGATTCCAAGCAGCCATGCTTAAAGGAATTTTCTGAACTATTTTATAATGTGGCAGGATAATTTCCCTGTGCAGATAGTCACTGGACACAGAAGTTATTTCTTTGCCAGAACAATACTTCCCAGTTTTGATAATGATGATTTTGACTAGCTTCTAAGAAAAGCTGCCACCTGGTTATATCCATAATCAGTTCCTGTGCCAGGGATCTCTCCAAGTCACAGAGTTCACAGATGAAAACCTTGAGTGTCCTGCACAAAACTTCAAGAGATATCACTTCCCCTGCAGTAAGTATTACACACATACAGCTTTGCAAATTTTACCAGCCACCTTTGCCCACAGGAAAGTAATTTTACTCCTTTTGCAGACAAGGGGTCCATTTGTCTGGAAACCCTCCTGTTTCTGGGAGCTGCCTGTGAATTCCATGCTGATGAGGCTTGATGGAAGTAGAGCTTTCCACCAGCAAATACTCATGGTCAAGACAGAAGCAGTGACACAGCAGCAGCAGGCAGCTCTTCATTCACAGGAGCATCTCAGTATCTCACTGGTTCTGTTTCAGCAGATCTGAAATCTTTATGCCATGTTCCTCTCTTCGTCTTCCTTTCTTAGTGTTTAGGGAAGAAAGAAATGAAGAAAAAGAAAGCCCAGAAGAAGAACTTACACTAAGATATCACTTCTTTTGCTGCACCATACTACCAGTGTTATCATGGCACATGTCAACAAGACCGGGATCAAGATCAGTGTTATGAGAATTTCATCTGGTGGATCTTCCCAGTGAACCTTTTCTGAAGTACAGTTTGAAAAGAATTGTTTATGAATTCCAGTGATAAAGCCTTCTGCAAGGGGGTTTGGCCAAAAGCAACTTGCATTGTTGGCTTCACGTTCTGTGCACTGGGTAAAGTTGTCATAATACCTGGGAGTAGAAGAAAAATAAGAGAAGTTGAAATAGAATGTATATGCATATTACACTTGGAGAAAGGTACGGAGGGCGCCATAAGAAATCTCTAAGAGTGTGTCTATCATGTAGATTTTCTAGGACCTCCAATGGAAGCTGTGGCACAGCGAGGCAGAAGGAGAACTGACTCACATGTACTAATGCAACTGAGAGATTTCATGTGAAGTTCTGAGATCCCAGATGAACAATAATCAAACCCCGACTGCAGCCAGGACCTCCTAATGCTACTTAAGTACAAACAGAACTTCCTCACTAGAGATATCTACAAATTCTTTAAAAAACATGCACACAAATGTGCCAAGAATAGGACATGTTGAACAAAGTACGGATATTTCATGCCTCAACTGCCACTAGACATGATGTTGTTGTGAAAATTACGATGTGGCACTAGGACTGAACCACAACATGCAGTGGTGTAAAAATTTTGGTTCTGTTGCACTCTGATGTAAGAAAATAATAGGAAAATAAACACACAGAAAGTTAGCTTTTGACAAAATTCCTCTTCTTTCCAACTCCAGCAAATGCCCAGCAGGGAATAAATAAAGAAATAAATTCTAATTACATGTTTGCTTATGAAAGGCTAGGAATTCCTTGTAATATCTAACATGTGATTTCAATGCTGCATGTGCTAAAATTTACCTGTCCAGGAATAACATATTTATGAGAATTGGCTACCCCTTGGGAAAAAAAAGGCAAAAATAAGCCTAAATGAGTTTTGTGGTGTTATTATAGGCCAAAGAAATTCAGGAAGTGAATGGATATGGGGGAGGAGATCAGAAATTATGAACAGTGTCTGGTCAGTGCATGAATAGGGCAAGAAAGAAGGAAGCCGAATTATTGTCTGTTGCATTTATTTTAGTCCTGCGTGACTCAATAAACTCATTTCAAAGGGGAAGTAAAAATAGAAAGGAGAGAGCAAAAACCCACATGACACCTCCAGGGACAAGATCCTATTATAGCATCTGAAGACCCTACTCTCCCTTACAGTCCATATCAATATGGACTCCTGATGATTGACTTGTTCTGACATTAAGTCCTATAGGAGACTAATGTTGACTCAATGCTTTGCTGTAAACTAAAGGAGAAGAGATATTCAGCGTTTGGGCCAAGACTGAAGTCTACTGTCTAGTGTATGTCTGTCAGAGAAAATGTCTGCCTGCTGCGCTACAGCCACACAGATTGGGAGCACAGTCTGCTGAACATCTAAATTCTCAGGGCTGTGTTCACAGAAGAAGAAAAAGAATCACAGAAAGAGCCTTCTGCAAGTTCCTTGTAGTTCTCATTCTCATGGAGTTTGAGCCAATATTGCTTCAATCATAAGCAAACACATTGGACAATCTAACACTAAGCTCCAGCATGAAGATGCATATACACACAATGTACGTGTATTTTAAGCAAAGTGACTAGAAAGGAAGCTTTTGTGACATCAGCAACCACAGGAAAACAACAGGAAATAAGCTAAAAATAAAATACAAATATCAGCTGTTTGCTATTTTAATAGTGTAATTTTTCTGTGTGACCTGGTGGCATCCATTCTTTACGTCCTTGGACTAAATTAGGAGCTGGAGATGTCTAGTTGAATGTGGGAGATGCAGTCCCAGAGGACCTGAAGAGCAACAGGTCTGAAGGCAAGGCTACAAGGTTCAGCAGGCTACAATGCAGAGATGGAGGAGCATCCATCTGCCCAGACAGGTCAGTGCTCCACCTGGCACAGACACTCCAGAATGCTGGACTCTGCTCCAGCCTGCTCTGGGCCATGCTCTCATGGGCACCTTTGTGACATCAATGGCTGCTGATACAGCTGCCTCAATAAGAAAATCAACAATAAATCCAGGTGATTTCAGCATAGAAGTACCCTAAGCTCAAAGATGTTGATGTAATGTTTTTTTTTCCTCTGTGTTTAAAATTCTATAGAAAATTCAGTGTTCTACAAAGAATTCTGTAGATTTTTTTTTTAAATGTTAGATGGTGTAAACAAAAATACTTCCACTGATTTTTGATTGTAAATACAACATAGCTAGAAAAAGTTGGTTAAGTGTTGCCAAAAGGCCAGATAAAAATAAATTGGGAGATGAATTGTATTTGAAATACTGAATCCCTAAGGGCCAAAGTAGAATAAAATGTTATTGTAATAGTTGGAATACCTTATAATTTTTCCTTAAAACCTTCTCTCATGAATAAAAAAGGGGGGGAAGAAAACTACCTGCATTATAACTCTTAGTTCACACAACTGTGAGAAGGTAGATAAAGGAAAATCTCAGCTACTTGGAAATTGCATGTCTGCCAGCAAAGCTGAAATCACTTGAATATTTATGTAGTTTTGTAATTTAGAGTTTATGCACTGCAACAGAAAGTTCATACAAAAAAAATAAAGATCCTCTCTGCATAGCACTGTGGAACAGCTGCCTCAGAAGGGAGCACCTGCATCCTCATTACTACAGCATGGATGTTTTCATAGTTGATCAATTGGTTTGCAAGTTGGGATTTTTTAAGAGGGAGATGGGGGTTAATAGATACTTAATTTCAGTTCAACTCTCCTATGCCTAATCCTTTCATGTCTTATGTAATTCTCTGCATTCAAATTGTAAAGGCAGGAATAGGAAACCTTTCCATTCTGTATATTAAAATGGCTATGACAAAAGATGTCCTGGCCTCTGGAGATACTTCAAGGAGAAGTGCATTCAAGTTCCATAACTTGTGAAAGGAAGGAACAAGAAATTATAGTTTCTACTTATTCCCCAAAGAAATAACTGGAGAGCACACTGGAGCTCAAGCTCCTTCACTTTTCAGACTATAAGAGGGTGTGGGAACATTCTTTGTGCTGAGACACATTTTCATCTCTTTCAGGCTAGCTACAAGGGACCTAGGTAGTACTCAGGAAAGGGATATTCACAGGGAGCCAGGTCACAAGCTTTGTGACAAATGAGCCAAAAAATTATAAGAGTTTCAACTAAGTAGTCCAATACAAAAACCCCAAAATCTAAGCACAGTCTGAGCAGCAAAATTCACAGATGTGCTTTGCCCTGATATGCTCAGGACAACTGTTGGTTCTATTGAGGAACCAACTCCTTCATCAATCTGCACATTATTGAAAATACTTTCAGAGAACACAAAAAATAATTCCTTTCAGAGCAATCTCTGAACTATAACACATTTGTCATGAAAAATAATTTTCAATATTCTAGAACAATGCCTCATTTTCAGAGCACACAAACGTTCTCCTGTTCCTTACGTTTTCACTAAACCAGATAATAACAACTGTGTCACTGAGGTTTTTTTGTTTAAACCTGGCTGTACTTTATTTTTTACTTTATCCATGAGAAAATATATTTTTACATATTACCTATAACTAAGAACCTGGACAGGAAGTTATTATGAGGAATGGTAGTGGACACATTTGCCTTAATGGGACAGTGTTTCATGGAGTGTCCACTGAAACTATTTAAACAGAGAGCTAGGTTTATTACATCTCATCTATCTTAGGGTACACAGTTGCCTCTCACTCAGGGCACTTCTCAGTCTAAGTGGGGCTTGACTCTCATCTGTGGTTTCCCTCATTTCCAGGGAGGAACGTGGTAAATTCTTGCTCTTTCTTCCTCAATATCCCTTCACAGGAAAACTGCAGAGATGAATGGTTTACAAAAACACAAGTCCCACAATCCCCCCCTCCACATTTTTGTGAGACTAAGAAAACAAAAAGATTGTTTAACTAAGAGTTTTAACAAATAAGCATTTTCCAATACAAAACTGTTATTTCAAAGAATCACAAACAATTATCAAAAAGTTGATACAATATATATATTACTTAAACATTTGAGGGCATTTTCTGACTGCAGCCAGTAGACCACTGTCAGTTCCAATAGAAGAATCTTTCCACCTCTCCAGCATTTATGGACAGACCACCACAGAGACATTCAGCACATGAGCAGTCAGGAATGCATTGCAGTTGCTTAATGAGGAAGGCCAAGGATTAAAAAGCAAAACACCACACCTCTACTACCCCATTTTAAATAACTTCATTTCATGCTTCCTGACATGATTATAGAAGGGTAGTACAAGATATATATAATACATTGTGAGTAATTTTTTGTTCTTTTGAGTCCACTAAGTACTCAGAATACAGCGAAAAATCTCTCAGCCATAACTGAGTCTTGATGCAAACTAGGTAACAGATACACCAGGGACACTCACTCCTGCTATTCTACAATCCCAGACAGCAATCTAGAGGCACTGTTCCAGGACACTACAAGTCATGTGGTGTATTTTAATAAAGATGCTTTAAAACTATTTGCGCTCTCCTAGATTATTAAGCCAAAAATTTCTTTATACACAATCACATATTAAATTGAATTATCATCCTTGTAACCTCCACCCAGACTGGAATACAAAACTCTGAAATGTAAAAATATTAACAAGAAATACCATATGATGAGAAAGGCTTTTCTTGCAGCATTTCCAGATGAAGGGGAGGCAGGAAGTAGCAAAAAACCTCACAAAAATAAAAAGTCTATTCTTATAGAGAATAGACATGAGATGCAGCCAGACTGTACAGAACTTCAGGGCATAGCAGCCTGGATGAACTTCAAATAAGGGTCCAAACCTTAAGATGATAATTTCCCGAGGTTTCACCACCATGTTAAAAGGACATCTTTAATTTTATAGAGAGTTAGGAGCCTGTAAATACGGTGGAATATTTCCAAGATTTTCTCAATCAACATCTCTCCAAACAATTTGTGTCTGTGTCTCACCATTCCTTTAATCATATATCTTCTGCCAAGATGAGTATCCTCACAGTCACATTTTTACCTCCCTAATCAGATCAGATCTACTGTTGTGCAGTTCCAATACAGAATTCAGCCTCAAGAAAATGATGTGCTACAAAAACACAAGGAAGGAAATTAATGGGGGTGGGGAAAAACGGGTTTAATGAAAAAATTATAAAGTAATTTAAGTTTACTCTCATGCCACAAAATAACAGACATTGTCACAGATTTACTCACTTGGGTTGGAAATAATAAACAGATTCTGGTATTCTTTGAAGTAATTAAAGATCTCCACCCTTAGTTTCACATCAACAGCTGTCTGGAAAGTTCAAAATAAACCGAACTAAAACCCCAGAAATGCACAACTATTACTGAATTGTTGTTAATTCCCTAAAGATAAAGCCAGAAAATTTAAATATAAAGAGCAACTACAGATGTAAGCAGTTACTTTATACACCTAAAAGCCATTTCTAATGAGCAGCAGTGTCCTGGTTCAGAGCAAATTTGGGAGAGAACCCCCAAAGAGGCTCCTCTAGGAAAACAGATTCAATTGGCCCCTCCCCCGATTGGTCCAGGAGAAAATACTTCCTTGGAGAAAAGTGGAAAAAAGCTGTTTATTAAACAATAAAACCTAAACAGTATTAAACAATAAAACCCCTCGCTGCTCCAAAAGAGATGACAAACTCAGAAAGTCCCCTCCCTGGGTTGCAGCTCAGCTCACTCAGTCTCTTATCAGTCCCTCTGGCACTGGAAATGCCACGGCCCAGGCCTGGCCTGGTGGGCCACAGGTGTGAGCTGCTGGTGCTCCTTTGGGTGTTCAGTCCAGAGCAGGTTTAAGCAGGTCCAAAGAAAAAGAAAAACCACAGTCCAAGGAACTTCTTTGCCTCAGATAGCTAAACTAACTAAAAGCAAAGGAGAGCTCTGTCCCGCTGTCTGTCCATCCGCAGACAACACAGTCAGGAGCAGGAATGTGGAGGAGTGAGTGCAGTGTCTGAAAACAAACTGCATGCTTCTTCTCTCCCCCCTTCACTCTCAGAACCAGTCTTAAAGGTGCAAAACTTATTATTCAATATAAACAGAACAAGACGATTGAGGATAAAAGCATCATATAGTCAACCTAGGACAAGCAGAATCTACTACATTAAGCAAATGTAGAACAAGGAGGTAAATGTGGCCTGACATTTGGTACTGCATTATTCAGATCAAATATTTAGTAGCACCAGAATTTTACCAAGCCAAAAACTTCAACTGGCAAGCAGGCTTTACTTTCCACCACTCCTGACTAGATTTTAATGATTACTTAATTGTACACTCAGCCCATTTTTGGAGAACACCCAGTAAGAGGAGAAGTAGTCTCTGAAGCCATTACTTTATCATGTCTTCAGAAGCCAATCCCATAACTCCCTTGAGTTAGAGACAAAAGTCAAAAGAGTAAGTGAAGGCAAATCCTAGTCCCACAAACACTTAGGCATACATATCCAACTTCTTATAAGCACAGTATCTCATAACTAGCCATCACTGATGATATGTGGAAGATGCCCTTAATAGCCTGAATATAATCATTACATATCTAGTCCTTACAGTCAAACACATCAGGCTTGTGATTCTGTCAGAGAAATGCAAATTTTAAAACCTCTTCTTTATGGATCAAGTTTCAAAGTTCTTGTTAAGTTGGTCAACTAGTGAAAGCCTTCATTTTTTTTGGGCTTCTCACCAAAGGAGACAGCATGTTTCTGGGGGCAAGCACTGTTTTTGTGTACATCAATATTTGAAATTTTACAGTTAAAATTTTAAACCTTGTACTAGAACATGTGAATGGAAGCAGGAAGCATTCCAAAATTCAGCTCCAAATTATAAGACCATCTTCTGATCTCCAGTAAACACTTCTCAGCGCTGAAAATGGCAGATGCACAATCTCTGCTACCTCATTTGCTTTCTCTCTATTATAGTCAGTTTTTTCTCTATTTAATTCAAATTACTTCAGAATGACAGGGCAAAGGCAATACCTGACTAAGGTCGGGATTTTTTTCTTTCCTAGCAGCTATGCATCTCCCCTCAGTGTCATTAAGAAAACCATTAGCATTTTCTGGCACATATCCTCTTTCAAAGGCCAAGCATGACAGAGATGAGAGCCATGAAAAGCCAATAACACAATTTGAAGGCACATTACATATTGTACATGTACAATAGTAGGAATGTCATGTACAATTTCAAATCAAACTTCTGCATACTTCAAAACTATGTTGCCTTTACAGTCGGTCAAAGACTGGAATAATTGTAGGGCATGATGCACAATACAACTTCTTTGAAGCTTCCCCTGCCAAGGAAGGGAGCCCATGACAACCAGTACTTTGGACAGATGAGTTCCACACCTGTTGTGCCTAGCAAAAAAAAGCCTCATTAAAAAAAAGCAAGCTACTAGAGAATTACACTCAAATCTGCCACTGTAGTGATGGAGAGACATGCAAGAAGCATGTTATCCTTGTATCTATCTCGCTCAACTCCTTCCCAAAAGCATTTCCACCTGAGTCACCACAGATTGGCACAATCCTCACTCCAGTCAGTGTGAATACAAGTGCTCCCGGTGCAAGTAGGTGTTTGGGTCAGTCACTGACAGCCACCTCCTGAGGTGCTTCTGCTTTCTCCCAAATACATCAGTCACTTTGTTCATTCACCTTGGAAAGTTTGCTGCAATTAACAGCTTATTTGTCTCCACTCTTCTCAGAATGTTCCAACTGCATGATAAAACCATCATTCCAGCACTGCTTCCAAAATTAAATGCTCAGCCAGCTTCAATCCAGTCATCCAACACCTGGGGAGAAGCCAGAGTCAGGAGGGAAGTTGCTAGTCCAGAATTGCTCTGAGCTCATGCCACATTTCAAGAGCTCAAGGCTTTTCTTTCCATCTAGATGAACCAAGCTGACAGGTGAGCAGAGAAAATGTGGCTTGAATTCAGACTTGTGCTCCACAGTTGAGCGTCCACTCAAAACAAGCAATCATGAAGATAATAATTTTTCTGACCAACTGACAAACCTCAGAGAGAAAGAAATAACAGAAGGACCCTTCTTTTTCATGCCAGCTTACATCTACAAATAACTGCTTCATATTCCATTTTTATGAGGATATTAAAAAGTATTAAAGTGTCACCTGCTGAGTGGAAGCTGTTATTAGATTCCACTTAGTCCAAAGTAGCACAAGCCTTTTATAATACCACAGCACTATTTTTTCAAGTGGAAAGAGGGGAGAGAAATATCTGGTAATATGCAGCTGTGAAACAGAAATCATCAGTCAATCAGGCTTACATTTTGAGGAAGACCCACTGTAGGATCTCCACAGATGACAATTTTCTTTTTAATTAAAAAAAAAATCAACAAATAATCTGTAACTAAGTTGAACTTTTCATAGCTAGCCTTACATAATTTTTATGAGCATGTAAAGAATGTACACTTCTCCTGATTATTTATGGAAAATGGGTTTTATATAAACTTTTAAAAATTCCTGTAATTAAAAAAGCCACTTGCTTTGGGAGGAGAGTGGCTGTTGTGTTCTGCTTCAAGCAGAGCACAAATAATGGGAGTTAAAAATCAGTTGACTAATTACAGATCTTAAGCTTCAGATTATGTCAGCTACTGGACTAGTTAAAGAATAAATCCTTTTTGCAGTCTGGCATAATAAATGAATTATGTGAAATCGCAATCTAGGCATGGACAGCTCACAAACAAGACCAAAACTGATGTAAAAGTAACCATAAAATCAGAGGAATGGTAAGAACATTAGAAATTGATTTAAAATTAGGCATAAAGACTGTTAGGGAAGAAGCCTAATATAGAAAGTTCTGCTTATCTACTATTCAAATACATCATTATGATTTAGCATGACTCTGACAGCACAGCATGTTCCCATTGAATGTGGGTTTCTTCCTTTCTTATGTCCTCCCCTCTTACTTGTGGTGGAAAAGACATTCCCTCTCCTTATGTAACTACTTCTTGTGCCTTGTGGCTTCCCAAGACTGTTCCAACATCTCATACACACAACAGAAGCAAATGGTGGACCCAAAGGGCCTTACTCCTTATCCACAACTGGGTATGAAAGATTTGAGTGTTGCAACATTCCCTGGAGTTGCTTAAGGGTAAGCCAGCAACCTCCTAAACAGCTGCAGAAAACATTATGTCAGAGGATTTTGGATAATGTTCACCCAGACTGCTGGTAGATTAGAAGCAGAGGGACCTAGCATCTTGAGACTGTCACCTGGGAAAGGTAGCAGTTTCGTAGCTCCTGGATCTGCTAAATTTATTTAACTTTATCTTGGGACCAGCTAAACTCTACCTCAGTTTGAGGAAGAACAATATAACATGGCACACATCACCAGTGAAATGTCACAAACCCTTGTGGTAAGAAAGCAGTTATGGGGTCTGAAACTATTTAAGCACTGTGAGTAACCAAGTAGTAGGGTATTTTCTGAGGCTTTATCCAATTCCTCTTTGGCTGATGAAAACAATGACTTATTTTCATAGTAATGGTTAAAAAACAGTCTGTTTCCCTGCACAGAAACAGGCAACACCAGAAAGAACCTTACATTTTTGCACCTACTTTTTATACGTAGTAATACCAATACCTTACCCCTGCATACTATGAATCAGCCTAGACATATATTTTGCTTCCTGTTGCTCCCCAGTAACAGGAAGCAAAAATCCATTATAGATTACAGTGCAACATGGTTATACATAACATAGAACCAACTTAAGATCACTGTGCTTCTTAAGCCACCTTCCTGCAGATAAAAATTGGACTCAGGACCTCACTGATAACTCCCAGTCCCACAGGCAGATAACTCCCAGTCCCACTTCTAGATGCCAGAATTCTCATTTGAATATTTCTATGTTTATTTTATAATGACACCTTAATATGAAATGGTACATTTTAGCAGTGAAATATATGAAAGATATTTGTATATCTGAGAGAAATGCAAAACATAAATTTTTGAGAGCTGCAAAGAGCTGTGCTCATAGTTGTTCATCAATGCACTATTGCCTTGACAACTTTTGATTTCCACTCCTTCTATACTCAGCACTTAGAGAAAATTTTTAATTTTACAAAGCTGCCATATCTATTATTTTTATAAGCACTACAGGCATCTCATACATTGCCTTCAAGTTCGTCACTGCAGCCAGCAACATATGTCTGCCTTTTGTAGATTACACTACAGGCTGAAGAAAGTGACTTATCTTCTTAAGAGTGCAGAAGACTGCACTTCATGTCTTGAAACTACTTTCCAATACATAATTACTACTATTCTGTAAAGATAAATAGAAATGCCAGAGAGTTGGCAATTAACCATGTAAAATACATTTTTTAAAGTATTGTTACATAATAAACTTCTGTAATTGAAACAAGACTGAATACAAAACATAGTAGTATTAATTCATACCTATTGTGTTGTCAACAGTTAACCACATGACTAATACCACATGTAGCCTGGAGCAAGAAAATCTATTTTTTTTTGTCTCTTTGTCTCTGCTGAGTTAATCTCCATTATTGTATTTTCGTGCTAGATGCATTTAGAAAACAAGAATGTAGAAATTGTTTTGCAAACCAGAAGTAACAGAAAAGTTTGTATTAACTTTCCTTTTCATAATGTATTTATATATTCATTTTAACTGCCTCTAAAAATTTACTGTCCGGTATATTTTCTCTAAAAATTACTGATCTTACCACAACAAAATTCAAAAGGTCATGAAAGGTATTGAAAGATATATCAGCTGACAGTCCTGAGATTTAACAGCAGAACTGCTTTCTAACATCACCTCTAAGTTACTTACATTATTTTTTCCAAGTGACTTAGAATTATTATATTCTTATATCTTGAATATTTGTTAGTTGACTTGGAAATACCAGCACTGACATACTGATGTCACCTTATGAGTGTAAGCCACTACCATTAGTCCAAGGCATCTGCTGAAGTACACATCAATTTGACCCACAGCACCCTTGCTAAAATATTGTTACTGGGGTCTTCAGGTGACATTGACTTCAATATTGAAAACTCTTTCAGAACTTCAAGAAAATACTGACATTTATATCACTGACCTCTTGGAAAATGCTAGATTTTACTCCCTTGTTGAAAAAAAAAATAATCAGGACAAATAAATGTAACAGGTGTTAAAAGTTGCTGAAAAAAAGCTCTTGAAAAACTGAAATCTGACATTAAAAACTCTTGATAATGCTTCCTACTTAGCAGCAGGCTCAGACGATCCTTCTGTTTTTTTCATACCAATGGAACATCCACAAAGATTTGCAAAATTATTGATAAATTGAAGAACAGAAAGATTTGAGCCCTTAAAAACCTTGAAAATATGGATAATGGGCTGAAAAGTCACATTATTCTGGCATGATACAGTCATTATATGTTTTTTAATGGAAGACCCAATGTCTCCCGTGGTTTAACAAAGAAAGAAACAGTTATCCCTGATGAATAAGAAATTCCAGTTGTTTTCTCTCCTCCCCATTCCACTCCACTGGTATCCTTGAATGGTGGCTTTTGTAGACTGTGATTACAACATGCATTGTGGTATAAATAACAATAATATAGTTTTACTTCACCAAATCTGAGTTCTTGGTAGTGAGTGTATTTAATTCAGCAGCCTCCCAAAATATTGGCAAATTTCTCTTTATCCTCTACAATAAATCCATTTACTGGTTTCAAGTGAGCTCTGCAAAGCAAGGTTTTGTTTGCAAAAAGCAAGATTTTTCAGTGTCTAAAATGAAAACCCAAGAAATCTCATCAGATAAAAACTGATAAGGCTTTGCTAGTTTGTAGCATAGCTATGTCTATAACGTGCTGCAGAACAAAATCATGACTTGGAATTTATAAGCAAAGTGGTCTGCAGGTCATCACAGAATTTAGAAATGTCAGTGTTCTTAATATAGCATTAAAATTCAGAAGTCAGAGTAATTCACTAAAACATTCAACATTCATTAATGTTTTTCACCACCCTTCTACATCATGTAAGACAGCCACAGAAAACAGTGTTAGAAAAGCATTGCTGTAATTCTCCACTAAAGAGAGAAAAAGTATTAGAAATGAGTATTCAAAGCCTTTCCAATACCTTACCTGGAATTATCAAATACAGACTTTATTTTCACAGCCATGTATAATATAAAACGACTGTGCCTCTCCTTTATAGCAAAGGCGAAAACTATAATGCACTAAAGAACCATATTTCAGCCCCTGCATCTATCAGGACAAAAGCAGTTATATGGGAATGATGTATTCCTGTCTCATGTCGAGCCCTGATGTCTGAATTCAAACTAACCACTTTATTTCTATTCATCAGGACATATTCTTATCTATACAATACAAAATAAAGCAAATACATTTCACATGAAAGTATGATCTGAAATCGAGATCCTATGGAAGATATTCTTTTATAGCCTCATTAGGGGACCCACCGTGTCTTTGCATTAACCTCACAGCAACTAGGATGGCTGATCCCAAAACAGCACTTGATTGTACACATTCTCAGCACAGCCCTGTACCTGAGATTTTATAAACTTTAGGTTTCTTTCATTCCCAATGTTTTAAATAATAGATGGTAAGCATTATTATTTCTGCAATGAGAAATTGCTATTGTCACCTACCAGCATGATGGCAACACAAGTGCTCAAATACGATGTTCTTCTCCATTGTTTTACTTCCTCACACCTGATTTATTAGCTGCTTTGCTTTTGTTTTGAAAAGAAAAGCATGAGTCACAGAAAAAAAATAATATGTTCTTGAGATAACAATTACCAGCCTGGTTTTGCCATTGCTGCCATGAGTTTTTAGATGGCTTTTTTAGTACAAAACTACTGTAAGTTTTGATAGGTAAAGAGGTGAAAGAAATACACAGGTAAAAAATATTAAATATCAGTATCATCTTCATTTCACCAATAGCTTAAAAAAAGCAGCAACTGTATCTGTATGAGAAGCTCAAAGGAAGACAATCCTACCAAAGAAGACCAAATGCTGGCATCTACCACACCAGTACTTTTCCTATACCCAACTGAATGCTTAATCAGCTACACTGACATGAGGCCACACAAAGTGCAGGTTTCCTCAACCTTCAGAACAGAAACATAATTTTTACTCCATCACAGAAACACTGAGATGACAAACAGTATTTTCTTCTACAAAATCTGGACTAACAAATCTGGGAGGACTTGCAGCTGGCTAAATAAGGGATTTCGGTCCCCCTTCTCAGTTAGATTTTCAGGGGAAAAGAAGACATTACTCTTCAGATACATACAGAACTTTAGACAACAAAATTGCAGAAAATTATCCAGAAACCAGGCAATACAATGGCTTTTTGTTGTGCAAGCACATTTGTTATTTGCAGCATTTTCATCATGACTTTGCTCAAGGTGAACCATAACCAATGTACTTGTCTGTCTACAGGCATATGAATCCCAACACAAATACAGAGCACCCCCTCCTAACATGACACAAATGAGGAAGTGGGACTTCCTTTAATCAGTACTGTTCTGGATCTAAAATTATATGTGCTGGTCACTCAAACATCCAGTTTGCAGCAGCCCCAGGTTGCCTTTCATGTGAGAAAATCACATGCAAAAATCCAGATTCAAGACTTTTCTGATAATATTTATAAGAATGAACCGAAGGTGTTGGCTTTCTAATTGTGAGACCAATACCATGGGAACATATTAGTTCACACGAATCACTGGCTCACCTCAGCTGCAAAGCAAACCCAGTGGCTTGTCTGAGATTTTCACTAGGGATTTGTACTGAGATTTCATATAAGGAAATATGCCAAGCCTACCTGGAAGGAAACAGAAGAGGTAGTTACCCAGGAAATGAGAAGGCTGAGGTATTCTAATGACTCTTTTGCCTTGGTCTTCACTGGCAAATGCTGCAGTCACTTGCAGAAGGCAAGGCAGGAATTTGGAGAATGAAGAACTACCCACAGTAGGAGAAGATCAGATTCAAAAATATGTAAGGAACCTGAAGGTCCACAGGAGCTGATGAGAGGCATTTGAAGGTCCTGAATGAACTGGCAGAGGAGGCGGCTAAGTCATTATCCATCACATTTGAGAAGTCACAGCAGTTTGGTGAAGTTCCAATTGGAAAAGACGAAACAACCCTCATTTTTAAAAAGGAAAATTAAAAGGAGCACCTCTCCTCTGAAGACAGGCTAAGATATTTAGGGTTGCTAAGTCTGTAGAAGAGGCTTTGTGAAGACCTTACAGCACCTTGCAGTACGTAAAGGGGACTAAAGAGAGGCGAGAGGGACAGTAGTGACAAAACAAGGGCAATAGCTTTAAACAGAAAGAGAGTAGGTTTGGATTAGATATTACAAAGAAACTCATTATCGTCTAAAACAGCTTGCCCAGAAAAGCTGTGGATGCTTGTCCTAGGTTGATTATATGATGCTTTTATCCCCAATCGTCTTGATCTGTTTATGCTGAATAATAAGTTTTGCACCTTTAAGACTGGTTCTGAGAGTGAAGGGGGGAGAGAAGAAGCGTGCAGTTTGTTTTCAGACACTGCACTCACTCCTCCACATTCCTGCTCCTGGACTGTGTTGTCTGTGGATGGACAAGACAGTGGGATGGAGCTCTCCTTTGTTTTAGCTAGTTTTAGCTAGCTGAGGCAAAGAAGTTCCTTGGACTGTGGGCATTTTTCTGTTTTTTCCCTTTTCTTTGGACCTGCTTAAACCTGCTCTGTGATTACAGCATGGACTGAACACCCAGAAGAGCACCAGCAGCTCACACCTGTGGCCCACCGGGCCAGGCCTGGGCCGTGGCATTTCCAGTGCCAGAGGGACTGATAAGAGACTGAGTGAGCTGAGCTGCAACCCAGGGAGGGGACTTTCTGAGTTTGTCATCTCTTTTGGAGCAGCGAGGGGTTTTATTGTTTAATACTGTTTAGGTTTTATTGTTTAATAAACAGCTTTTTTCCACTTTTCTCTAAGGATTTGTTTTCTCCTGGACTGGTTGGGGGGGAGGGGCAAATTGAATCTGCTTTCCTAGAAGGAGCTTCTTTGGGGGTTCTCTCTAAAATTTCCCCTGAACCAGGACAATACTCCATCTCTGGAAGTGTTCAGGGACAGGCTGGATGACGCTTTGAGCAATCTGGTGTAGTGGAAGATGTCCCTGTCCACAGCTTGAAACAAAATGATCTTTAAGGTCCCTTCCAACCCAAACTATTCAGCAATTCTATGGTTTTCACAGTACATTCCTCTTCTGTAGAAGTTTTGTCATTAGCAGCTGGATCCAATCGCTGATTGGTGTCTAGATCAGGCTTCGTGCAGCAGTCAGTGGGGAAGATGAAAAAACTTAGATAACCAACCAAGAAAATTACTCAGTTTGGAGGGTTCTTACATACACAGCAGAGGTTCTTAGCTCCGAGCTTTAGGAAGTGTGGGCCTGTCATTTCATTTTGGGCTGCACATGTTTCTTACAGGGTTTGCCTTCCCATTGATCTTAATGTGATCTGGCTTTCTTTCATGTAATATTCTACTAAGTTTCTTTGAAAACCAGGCACTTTTACAGCTAGCTTAGTTTGGCCAAATTGTAACAGGCAAAACTCTCACTGACTTAAAAATTGCGCAACAGAATTAGTTTTCCAAATTACATCAAATGTAGTCATACAGATTTTTTTCCTTAATTCTTTTTTCAAATCCTTGGCATCTGTATAGGTCATGGGTGGACTCCCTCATCGTCTTCAATGGGACTGAAACTGTTTATAGAATTAACATTTCATGTGAAGTGTTGTGGGAAAACTACACTAAGGCTGTACAGAAAAAAGAATAGTTATTTACAGTAGGCACAGACCTTGGACCATGCACAGAGTAAAGCAGAGAATTTCATAACGTACACACATACCTGCAACAAATCTGCTTCAGACATACAGTTAAAGAAAAAATTTGCCCTCTTCTATTCTGCTATGAACTGAAATTTAAAACATCAGAAAAATGAGACTTTTAACATCTTCCAGGTACTGTAAAGCAATGTCACAGAGCCACTGTCTCACAGCAAATCAGGAACTTCTATAGCTGTGAAAAGAAATGCAGAGATTGGAGGAAGAAGTTTGTTACAATCCATTCTTTTTCTCAAACACAACATCCAGATCTGACCTGTGTTACATGCACTACTTTGATAGAACTCTCTTCCAAAACACAAATTGCTATTTCACCCTTGGACTCTAAACCCAGTGGCTGGTAAACACAGAATGACTGACTGGGAGCTCCCAAAGTAGCAGGTATGCAACCCTAGCAACCTGTGGGATGAGAGCTGCAATAATAGTATTGGCTTGAAATAAGAGAATGCCTCACTTGTAACAGATGACACAATCTGTTTATAGATGTAATGGATCAGTAGTAATCTTTTAAATGAAGAGTTGATGCCTTTCCATAGTGTAGTCACTCTTACAGAGCTTAGAATAATGATTATTGGGCAGATTATGTGGCCTCTATTATGCAACAGTGCAGACATGGCCACAGCCATCTCTCTGGCCTCAAAATTACTGAAATGCTGGTAACTACACTCATAAGTACTTGGAAAATGGTGATGCAGAAGAGAGAAAACTCGTACTTGGGAGCAGGCCAAAAGCTTAACAAGCCACTGAAAATCTTCTTTAGTACATTTTGGTCTCACATTTCCATAGGGGTTAGGCCTAAGAGACACATACAGATTTGTTTAGAGACTGTTTGTTCTAGGTAAATTGTTTCCAGGATCCAGTCAGAAGCATTTGAAAAACTGTTCCATGAGTTAAGAATAGAAAGTAATCTAAGCAATTACAATAAGGAACATTTTTTCAGGTTCATGTAAGACAGCTCTGGGCACTTCCGTCTTCATCTGGCCACTTGCTTCAGAAATTAGTCATATCTGGCCTCTCAACTCTAGTCCTACACCAGGATTTATCACAGCACACAAAAAAAAAGTATGACTGTTAATGAATTTTGGCATGTGGACAGTAGTTGATTTTACATATTCAGCTGTAATTGCTAAATATTAAGAAGACAATAAGGAAATACAATACATACTTATTATATGTAATGCAGCACTATTAACATAGATGTTACTATAAGTAGGCATAACAGAAATACTACACATGAAAAATAAAAACCTTCCTGCAATTTCCAGTCTTCTGGCAAATGAAAAGTATATTTGCTTTTGTTAATTCCTCATATAGCTTTCACCCACACTTTAGTCTCTGCTTATTCACCTCCCATGTACCATAATTTTGAGTCTTTTAAACAACCTTGTTGTATTTTCATCTTCAGAGCTCTCTCTCAATAATCTAAAGGCCTCAGCAAAACTGCAATAGGCAAACTCCTTCTCTTCTATCAATGAACACCTCTGGCTGTGTATTGAAGGTTTTACCTTTTTTGTAAGCTGTTTGTAGTTAGCCTTCATATTCTGATGTCCAAGCTAGAACCACTGAAATCCACCATGTCTAAATGACTTAAAATATGTTAAAATCTCACTGTAATCCCTCATTGTATTTAGGTTTTCAAATACTTTTGGACAATTTGACCCAGAGTACTTGTATCCTAACTAACTGTGAATCCTCACAGAAATATGCAAAAATTAATAGGAAAACTTTAATCTAACAGTGCTTCTGTAAAACTTTACCTGAGAATTTACTGTCTATATGTGATCATCTTACATTTCCAGCAAGATCAATATCAGCTGTGGAGGCTAAAACTCTCATATTGGTTTGCAGTACCAGCTGCCACACACAGAAGCCTTGTCTGTTCAAAATCATTGAAAAGGCTGTTTTTTAAAGAACACACGTTTGTTAAGAATGTCAGAGATGTCAGAAAATCTTACAGGTTAATTATGTTAACAGCAAACTGGAGTCACTGCAAATTCTCTCACAAATGTTTAGCCAAATGGTGAAGCACTACAGATAATTGCTATTTACAATCCCATAACCAAAGGACAGCCATTTACACTGAAGAGCTAAAACTCCTCCACAAAACAAGGAATTTAGAAAATTAGCAGATTTCCATTAACTGTTACATTTTAATATAAGTTACAAAGATTTATTTCAAAGTGAAAAGTGCCATATAGAAATTACTGCATGAAGAAACAGTTTCTTTTACATAATACTCACAGTTTTAATCCACTATCTGATCCAGACTGTTACTGCTGGAGGCTACATGTAAAATCAGCACAAACTAATATTACCATGTTTAAATATCTGAATTTTAAGTGCCCATGGATAGATATATAAGTTTTTTATTAATTTGTCAGATTACTCCAAAGAAAGTATTTCTGTCCCATCTCTCAGGGTTCTTCCAGTGAGCTGGAATAAATTAACCTCTATGTGTCCCTGCTCACAGCAGAGGTGTTGGAACAAGAGGATCTTTACAGTCACTTCAAACCCAGGCCATTCTGTGATTATATATGTTTCTTATAGAATGTATGACACCAAACAACAAGGTCTATTCTCAAAAGAGTAAAAATCTTAAAGGTAGATGCACATTTCCTGCCTCTTCAGTGCAATGAACCCTTATGATAAGTTAGTAATCAGACTTCTAATGCTTGATTAATGCTTGATTCAAGAGATAAATTTGAAAACAAATTCCTCCTGCTACTCTCTTCTAAAGTAGAACTTGAAACATCTAAAAAAAGGTTTTTTAGAGAATATATATTATGTTAAAAATGTAAAAGATTTTTCTTCTTTAAGAGCCTTGAATTCTTCTGGTACTGCTTTTGAGGAAAAATGAGCAAAGCCTCAGACTGACCAACTTCTTCAGAAAAATTTTCTTGTACAGGGAATGAAAACGACACCAAAAAGTGAGCACAACTGGAAAGGATAAAATCAAGGTGGATTCTTAACTCTAATTAAAAGTCAGGAAAACTCAGAGACTTCAGTCACCTATGAACCTTGAAAAATTCTTGCACATAATATGTAAAATCTTGAATAAATTTTAGCAGAAGTCTCTCAAAAAGCTGCCCGTTTTTTCACCTGCATTAATACAGGTACAGTCTAGTATTTTGGCTCCTATAGGTACTTTTCACTGCTGCAAGTAATCCCATTAGTTGAGGTCACTTATTGATTCAAGTAACATATCATAAAAGAAATCTTGTTTTTCTAAAACAATTATAATGAAGATAAAATGGAGCAAAATTATAAATAGAAAATAAATATAAATAAAAATAAATAAATAAAACATCTTGTATACATACACTTCTCTGTCAGATTTGACTGCAATTTCTGCAAGCTGGTTTAGAAGACCTAACCTTCTCTTACTCTTCCCCACAGCTGGAGAGAGCTGCAGAAGTGCATCTTTCACTCCAGTGCCATAAGATTTAAGAATCTACCTTTTAACAGATTGCAAGATTTTAAAGTCAGCAAGGTGTGTGAATAAATGTTCTAAGAAGGAATAGCATCTAAATTGATAATATGATGCCAGATTATGAAACATTATTAACAGGTGGGGCATTTCAACACAGGTGTTGGTGCTAAGGGAGTCATGGGGAACTAATGCAACACAGCACTGCAGTCCAACATTTCATTATCCGTCCAGTCTGTTGGTGATCAGCTAGTTATAGTCTGCATCACATGACACAACACTAAACAGGACACAAGACCAATGATCCTACCAGAACACATCTGGGGCTCAATGACATTGTAACAGGTGTGGTGACAGCTGGCTTGGGGCTACTCTGCCTCCACAGTCGACTCCAGAAACAACACCAGCACAGCTTCAAATGCAGGAAGTGTTCTGCTTCAGGCTGGCTCATACCATACCAGGTCTAGTTCACTTGAGGCTTGTTTTCTGAAGTGCTGAACACCTGCAGCTTCTTCTAATTTCAGTTGGTATAGAGGGTACTCAGCACTTCCGATAATCAGGCATTATGCATGAGCGGACATGGTCTTAAGAAGCAGATGCTCCACAAAGCCAAAAATGCCACCAATTTCACAAACCCTGTGAGCTTTTTCCAGATCAGAATTTTAAGTGTGCAGCTTTATAGAGAGATGTTTAAATACCTCCCATAACTATGGAACAAGAAAAAAAGATTAGAGAATAATAATGCCACCCTCACTACTGTCAGTCTTGCAGTATTTTAGACATCCAAACAGAATGGGTGGTGCTCGCTCTCTCCATGCTAGCTGGCAGGCAAAGAAGTATATGACAGCAGGTTCAATAGGACAAATCACTTTAAAATTGGATAATTTCACATGAGGTGAATTACTGAAACAATGTCATCTTACTGAAGAAAAGGAAATCAGAAGAGGGAACTGCATTCCTGTAAAGAGAACAGCATGATTCTAAAAGCATTATTGCTTTGGTGGTTTCACAGAAAAGAGATTAGTTACAGAACATTTGCTTAAAAGGCACAGAAATATAGATTAAATGTAAACACAACTGTCTGAGGTAATGCAATAGCAGCTAGTATTAAATAGCCCATTGGTTAGCTTTCATTAAAGTAGACTATTTTGCACACTGTTTGAGTTAAGAGCCAGGTGTCTCTGTCTGCACATGGCCTCACTGCAGGGCTTAAGAGTGACAGCTTAGCCCTCTGCAAGGGGCAACAAAATACAGAAGGTTTTCTATATTCTGGAACATAAATATTTTATATGCATTAGGGGAGAAATATTAATACCAAAACTAACTCTTACATGATAAATTCTGTAAGGTTGCACCACTTTTTTGAGTCCACTTTCTTCATCATCTCTTCAAAGGATTTTCCACAGGCAGGCAACTTTTCTAACATGAGAGATTCATTGCAGAGCTCACTCTGTTGACGTGCACCTAGGAAACATCAGATGCACCTTTAACCACAAACACTGAAATAGAAGCACAAGCACATCACTCAAATTTGTTCACACAGTCCAATATGCCACTTACATTCTCATAGGCTTAACATTTAATTTTCTAAGCACTTTTAGAAAATAAACAAAACACGTATTTACATAAATATGTTAAAAACATAACTTTGTATAAAAAAGTAAAGGTTACCATATATAGTACTGCCTTTTAAATCTAGCATAGAGGAACCTACCTAATCAGTTTTCTAATCTTACTTAGCTACTACTCATATTAACTCATTACCATCCATTTGCATTTTTAGTTAAAAGCTAACTGGATGTCCCAATCCCACATTTCAGTGTAGAAAGCACTTTTCAAGCTTACACACATGCATCACATTCAACTACCTATATTACTGTGAAATTACTTTAACATTGGAAATATTTGTATGTCTTACCAGCTAAAGGGTGTAAATTTCCACAATCAAAGCTTTTTCTTTAGTATAGCCACTAAAGGAATTGTCTAGAGATCAAGTTCTGTGAGGAGCAGCTGGGGGACCTTGGGATTGTTAAGTGCGGAGAAGAGGAGGTCAGGGGAGACCTGATTGCTCTCTACAACTTCCTGAAAGGAGGCTGTAGCCAGGCAGGGTTTGGTCTCTACTCCCAGGTAACAAGCATTAGATCAGCTTGAAGTGCCAATGGAGGTTTAGATTAGATATTACGAAAAATTTCTTCACCAAAAGGGGTGGATTAGGCTACCCAGGGAGGTGGTTGAGCCACACCTGTGGAGGTATTTAAAGGATGTGTAGATGCAGAACTTAGGGACAAATTTTAGTGGTGGAGTTGAGAGTGTTGGAGTAACAGCTGGACTCAATGACCATAGAGGTCTTGTCCAACATAAACAATTCTATAATTCTATGAATAATCTGCAATTATCAAGTGCTAAAATTGCAGCATATAGCTACTTGCAAAGAAAGAGTTAACCTTGACTTGAGCAAGCCTTTTTCAACCTATAATGGCAACTCCAGTATATTTAATCAGTCAAATGTTTTTCTCACCCAGCACGTGCCTGGAGTACAAAGATAATATTTTAATATTTGTTATAAAATTGAAATTTTCAAAAAATTCTCTTCAGACTAACGTGTTTGATTTTGATAAGGCTGAAACATTTTGTTTTGATCAAGCCATTAAACGTCTTGCTTTACCTCTATAGATGCCACCATTTTGACCATGTATAAAAAAATGCATTAACATTGAAAATTACCTGTAAATATATGTATATTGACATCTTTAATACAAATGCCTAAATTAAATTAGTCAGAATTTTTTTTTTTCCCTTCACAGCAGCTCGAATTCTAGAAATGTGTTTACCTGAACAAAACTGCAACCCTAAAACAAACTGGTATATCAGGGAATCCTCCTGAGAATTCTGGAGGAACAGCTTTTTTTAAGAATACAGCCAAGGAGAACAGACCATTTACTCCTAAAAAAAATTTTCACTGAGAACATGTGTACACCAGGGAGAAGAGGTATTTCTTTTGCTTCTATTAGTTACTTTGAAAGTAGGATCCTATCACTGCTGAAAAGAGCCGGTGGTTCTAATTTTGTGTGGTAACAGCCAAACACATTGCCTGAAGACAACTGAGGTCAAAATCAGGCAGGACTTTGCTTGGTAAGAAGAGAAGTCCTCATGGCCCCATTCGTTACCATCTAGTAAAGAAAACAGCAAACTCTAAGGCAAGATGACTGGCCTCAAGCTTCACATCATAACCCAGCCATCAGACACTCAGAAGCTTGAGTATCTCCATTAGAAATGAGGCATGTGATTGTGAAACAGGCTTGAGTGAACATCATTTCACACAGGAAGGAGCTGGCTCCTTTGGAGCCTGGGCAGGAGCACCTTGCAATTTCACTCCAGGTATCACAGTTGACTCCTTAGGTGGTGGTCACTCTCTCCATGATGCTGTATGACAAATCTCATCTGGCCAAATAAACACCTTGCTTTCACATACTCGCCAAGAGCAGCTGGCCCACAACAGGACAGCCTGTGCTGCATCTGAAACCATAAGTCCACAACTTCCGCACACCTCTCCAGGTGTACGGCTCACTCATTGGGACCTAATTCTTGCTCCTTCATCATATTGGTCAGTGCTCTTAAAGCTGCCATGAAGCCTTTATCAATGTTGGCAAAAAGTCAGAACTACAATTACTCACCAGTGATAAAAATGGTGAAAATTACCACACAAAGGCAGCATAATTTTATCCATGAGAAGTTAACATGATAACATGGATCCTGCCTACTTAAGTGTTCATGTCGATTCATCGGGCAGCTGCAGCAGTTACCTGTTACACTTTCCACAGACAGACTTGCAGGTGAATGCTAAAGCTGTGCAGAATTCAAAACCATATACGAAAATTGCACAGCTCACAACTTAAATCCTGCACTGATGCTTTGACAAACATTACGCAAAGCTGCTTTTTCTGGCAGGGTATTCTAAACAGCCAGCTATCATATGATTTATAACCAAATCCAACACAGCTCAATTTTTTCTTCCACTATGTCACGTGTGCTGACAATTTACTCCAGAAGGATGTTTAAATGGATTTTCCATGCCATTGGTATTTCTGCTTGTCTGTATTTAAAATTTCAATATTTTGCAGGGTCATAGAAAAAAAAAACCTCCATCAGAGGCATTTGAGCCCAATCTGATGACACAAGAGTTTCTGTCTAAATCCATGACCAAAAGGGGTCAAAATCATGGATATTCTGCAAATTAATCATCACTATAAGGCTGCACCTTAAAACAAACATGTTTTAAGAACAATTCTGAAAATCTTGTGTAAATATATTGAGAATGACCTTTATAAAACACTACAACACCCTCTTGCATACAACCAATGGATAAGACCAGTTGTAAAAAAATGCATGACAATTGACTAATTGAGATGAGATGGGATGGAAGTGTTTCTCAAATGTCAACCATTAGCAAAACAGAAACAAAAGCTTGAATTTTTGAGGTAAGACTCACCTGCAAATCCCAGCGTCATTAGACCATTAACTAGGAAGGGGAAAAAAAAAATAGATGAGTTAGATACCTCCACACTCTTCTATAAAAGGATTAGTGTAATTAAAGCCAAGTAGAGGATAACTACATTATAATAGAATATTCAAAATGCCTATTCAAATGTTAGTTTGTTTTCTTAAAGAATATGTCTGAAAGAAATAATGAACATTTAGAGAACATTATGTTTTTAAATTTCTTTTATCTATCCTTTAAATGGCTGAGTTAGACTTGTTATGGGTCTGTATATACCAGTCCTTCCTCTAGTTTCTAATATTAAGGATTAGGGACAGGGCAGTTTTTACTTCAAGCTTCTTAAGAAGCTTGGGTGAAAAAGTTCAAGATAAGACACACACTCAAAACATAGGTGTACTGCACATTCTAACATGTAGAGAAAAACAAATCCTTTCATTGTTAAGCAAACACAACCATAATTAAGTGTGTACTCTTCTCCTTAAAAGCATGTTGATGTGTTTAAGTCTCCAGCTTTTGCACAGTGAAGTCACACATTTTGAAAAACATTACAATCAAAACCTATAAGCTTCTCATGCAGTAGTTAGACTAAAATAGGTATACTGGAAGAGAAACAAAATGGAAACAGACTATACCAACAGAAGAAGCATTCTGATTAGTGATTTTCAGTATATCCAGATGGATTAAATTAACAGAAGCCCACTGTGTTTGCAGAGTTCCAGCCACACCCAGGATTTTGTAATAGCAAAGAGGAACATGGCTTCAATTACTTTTGATGTCCCACTGAAAAATAAAATTGCTGACAAATCTTTATAGTGTTAACCTCACATCAGAAATTAAATTAATTATTTCACACAGATGGGTGCCTCCCTGTTTATACAATACATGGCACCCCAGTAAAACAAATCAAGATATACGTAAGCAGAGTATCAGTACCAATCATTAATCTGGACCATGGTCACTGGGATGTGCCAAGCTGTCAACTGAGTTAACTGAAAATTATTTTGTACATGCATAACAGAAGAATTTAGATCCTTCTAAGGAACATATTTTTCTTCCAGAAAAGCATTAATCTCTGTCTTAGTTACTAATGAGCCAGAATGTACTGTGAAGAGCAGGAATCCACACATCGGAAAATTGTCATGCGTCCAAACACACAGGGATGAAACTCCATAATACACCCTAATGACTATATCTCTTTCACAAATAGAACACTTTCTTTCCAGGCTATTAGCAGATGGACTAATAAATAGACTTGATTCCCTGTTTTTATTGAATCTTGATTTCAAAATGTGCCTTATTGACCGCATAAGAGTGAAGATCACATTAAAAGTACGTGCTTTACAATGAATTCGAACCCACCCATTCTAGGTAAACAGTGTAGGGCACGCATAGATATCCCAGGTACGCCCTGGCAGATCACAGACTGCACCCCCAATTCTTATTCTATCAATTCGTATCACTGTGCTCTAGATCTTTTATGGTTATGGCTGCAGTAATCCTCACAAGACCACAGCAATACAAGAGAGGGTTTACAACTAGAAAGAACCAGACTGCCCCAAGCATCAGTGAGGAAAGCTGTGAAAAACCAAATACTGAATAAAGACTTACACGTCAGGGCTCACAAATCCTCCTGCCCCCAAGAAAATGTGCTTTTTGCATTTTTTGATCTGGTCATAACAAAATAACACAGGATGTTTTTCACCTATTCTCAACCAAAAGATTCCAGATACCTTCAGAGAAGGGTAAAACAGCCATTCAGATTACCACACACCACTTCTCTATTTTCTTTGCTCTGAGATACTCAACAAAGATTTAATCAGGAGACTACAGCATGCTGACCTTGATAGTTTGCACAGAAACTTTCCAGTAGCTCTTTTAAGATGGGGCAAGCTCAGCTTTTTTCTTGAAAGGCTGATGTCATGACGTCTCTCATTAGAAGATTCATAGAAGGAGCAAAATGGGTCAGTGTTGAAAGGTGTTACCAAGACCCCAAAATAAAACAGTTGGCATACACTCCCACCAAAACTAACACGTAGGAAGATAAAAGGAGGTTCAGTTTAACTGTAGTAGCTGCCTGAAGCAGTGCTTATTTTTTTCTCCATAGGTGGTAGCAGCATGTGTGATCATCCTTAGCATCAGCTGAATCAGATGGGAAGGGAACAACCAGGTTAGAGCCAGAGCAAAAGGTGAAGCAAGTATAATCAGATGAAGGATGAGGAAAAGTATGTTTGAAAGGCTTTTGGAAAGAACATGAGAAGATAAACAAAGTAGGAGAGAGTAATGGAAAATAAGAAAACTGAGAAAAAAAACCCTATTTTTTTAAACACAACCTTCCTCAACATATTGTATTTGAAAAATCTCATCCTAGCCCTTCACTAGAACCTCTTATTATCTACTCTACTCTCTTTTTACAGCTCTCCTTTTTGTAAAAGGAGAGTAGAGAGCAGATAATAAGAGGTTCTAGTGAAGGGCTAGGATGAGATTTTTCTCCTTTTTTGTCATTCTCACACTAAAAAAGGAGTTCAAATGAGATTCATAGCCATACATAAATTCACAACTGGGATACATGAGAGGGTAACTGTCCTGTAATTTTGTCAAGTATATAAGCTTTTTCTGTGAAACGGAAAAATATTGCTCAATGTTTATTTTTCTTTTATACTGTTACTATTCATTGGTGTTTTTCCCAGAGGCTTAAAAGAAGCACTGAATGTCTGTCTTGTAACTACTTCAATAAATCTGAAGCAGCATATGAATTGCTATGTGTTCTCCCTACCCCACCTTTCTTCAAACATGTTTTAAGAACAAATCTGATAATCTTGTGTAAATATATGAGTGAAATGTTACAATTTTCCCTTGTCTGAATGTTTCTTCAAGAAGCTGTTACTGACAGCATATAGTAAGATATTTTGAGTGGCTCCCATACTTTCTCAGAATAATTCTTATTTTAACAGATAAAACTACTCTATATGCCTTTTAACCAGCAATTACAACAGTGTAATACAGTGCATATTTTTCAAAATTTGTGATGTTTATTCAAAACCTCATTTTTCTCAATCATAATTTTCATAAGCAAAAAAAAAAGTATAAGGACTTTAAGTCCTTATTATACATTATTATTATTTTTATATTATTATTATACATTATTATTATAAAGTATACCTCATGTCAAGAGCTTACCTCTGTATCTCTTTTTAAAGACAATCCTGCCAATTACCATCATCTAATATTTATCTACATCAGGATAGATCTCTATTGGAAGTTATGTACTAACCAAACAGCTGCCTCCCTGCAGAACTTGAAGTTTCACTGATAGCAGCACATAACTGTGCAAGAACTGCCCTGACATACAGTTCACAAAAGCAAGTAAAACCAGAGTTTGAGACAGGAATTGCTGCTCTGCAATCATGCACATATGATCTGTTGGAAACATAAGTGAGAGATGATTATTCTATTATTAATATTTTATATATATTTATATATATATATTTGTCATACTGATAAAATCTCAATGTCATACTGATAAAATCTTAATACTCACATTTTCTTATAAACCTGATTTGAAATACTGAATAAGTCAATCTTACAGCAGCCTAATGTTTCTCCAGGTGTTTTAATGTTGAATAAAGCTACCTGTTGCACAGGTATGACCAAAGATCATGTTAAATTCAACAATCTTTTATGCAAATCCCAAGCCATACCATTACAGGTGTTCTAGCAGGAATGCAGACACTTCAAGGTATCTAATGCAAAAGAAATTACCCATGGAAATTACTTCTCCTGTGCTCTCACACAATGTCAAGAGGCATTCTACTACATTAAAAAAATTGGTTACAACTGGCATAGGTTTTCTTTATTATCTGTTTCCTGGATATTCATAATTTTAAGAGATTCATTTCACTAGAGTCTGTCTGAATGAAGAAGGATAAGATGAGCTAGCACAAGCATCACATGGTTGCTTTCCAAAGCTTTTTCTAAAACTCGTCTATTGGGGTCAAGTCAAATGTACATAGACAAAACACGACACACTCTGCAAAGGCTAAGAAATCCTACAACTTGATGGGAAACCCCAGAGGCCACTACAAAAGTGGAAGGAAAGGAAAAATAATGGTATTGGTACAAAAACTAAATCACCTGTCACTCTTTAAATAACCCTCTGCACAATATACAAGGCTCAGAAGGTCATCTTTTGTTCTCAGCTACCAACTGTCCTTTTGACACTTCATAAGAGGAATGGGATGGCGAGAGAGGAACAGGACACAAGAACAACATCACATAGTGTGAAAGCAACCAAGGAAGTGAGGCAACTGAAGTTCACAGAGACAGGCAATGACAGGAACTCAACACAAAGGAAGGATGCCAGGAATAAACAGAAGCTTGCAATAAATATAGTACTCGAAAGAAGTGTTACACTTGCATTCAAAATTGGCCCAGAAAAAAATGTGTCTCAGTATATGGAGCGGCAGGAGCAAGGTAAATCAGTTGCACTGATCTGTCTCCATGTTCAAGTAGTTTTCTTGAGAGCTAGCATAACATGGAACTCAGCTTTGCAATATCTCCAGCTTTGATGCTGAAGCTCTTTTTAATGCTCATTTTATCCCCTTGTGTCAATGGTACGGAAGATGCATAAATAGCCATAGAAATGTAATATACAAAACTAAAAGGGCAGCTCAATCCTTACTTTATCACAGTTTGAGGCACTACATTATTGTTTTTAAATTGCGAAGGTAATTTCAGACTGTTAACTATTTGGAACATTAGAGTCTTCATCCTGCAGAGCAAGAAAAGCATGAGAGGAAGCAAATGAAGCCTTTTCATCACTAGAAATCAACAGGGAATGCATCAGAGAGTATCAACTGTTCCGATCCATGCTGGTACAGAGTTCCCCAGGTTTCCTGTGACTGCAAGGCAATGCGACCATTATTCTGAACTCATGCTTCAACTGAAAATCTTTCAGCGTAGCAACACAAATTAATGTCCTTTACATTGTTTTTTGAAGTTCTTAAATCACTGCTGGCAGTATATTAAGAATGAGGCACAATTTCTGAACAGTCTGTCTACTTCCAGAAGTGTTGGATGGGTTTTCTACTACTTTGAAACTGGTGTGGTCTATTTAAATAAATATATAACGAGTATTTTAATAAATTTTTTTTCTTTATTAATAATTAATAATTTATCAAATAAATAATTAAACATACCAGTTCAATAACTAACTTGTGAAGGGATTTCTCAGCTGTACACTAAGATCTGATTTGTGCTGGAAATTGCATGACTCAACCTGAAATGTAACAATGTTTTCTTCAAGCCTTTTCTGTCCCATTACGTTTTTAATGAAACAGTATGTAACTGAAATGTAAAATACTTTTTTTATAGCCACTGACCTTCAGACAGTGAATACACTAAATACTCCAAGAGCAGAAGCAATTGCTTGAAGTAAACTTCTTTCACACTTTTACAGAAGCAGAATACACAAATGTGATCCTTAACTCGAGATCCATCCTTCCAGAAAGCAAAACTGAGAAAGGGTAAGAGGAGTACATTTTTTTTAGACTAAAAAGAAATCTGTGGCATTAGAAACAGTTTAAAGATGACATTTAGCAACAAGCACAGCATCATCAGCCGGTCCTGGGGGTGACTGTCCCACTCTACTCTGTGCTGCTGTGACCTCACCTCAAGTCCTGTGTGTAGCTTTGGGCACCGCAACATAAACAATACATTAAGCTATTAGAAAGCATCCAAAGGAGGGCTGAAAAGATCACAGAATCAGCTAGATTGGAAAAGATCTCAGAGATTATTGTGTCCAACCTGTGACCTTGTCAACTACACCAGAGCAGTAAGTGCCACATCCAATCTTTCCCTAAACTCTTCCAGGGACAGTGGCACCCTGAGCAGCCCATTCCAATATCAAATCACACTTTCTGTGAAAAAATTCTTCCTAACATCCAGAAATTCTAACCTAAACCTCCCTGGCACAGCTGAAGACTCTGTCCTCTCATCCTGTCACTAGTTGCCTGGGAGAAGGGACCAACCCCCTCTGGCTACACCCTCCTTTCAGACAGTTGTGGAGAGTGATAAGGGCTCCCCTGAGCCTCCCCTTCTCCAGGCTAAACACTCCAGCTCCTTCAGCCACTCCTCACAGGAGTCCTCTATACCCTTCATCAGCTCCTGCTCAGTGCTAGAATGAGTCCTGCCGTCCCCTGGACTCATTCTAGCACTTCAATGTCCTTCTTGAAGTGAGAGGCCCAAAACTCACTCCTGCTGGCCACACTACTTCCAATATAGGCCAGGATTCCATTGGCCTTCTCGGCCATGGAATGGCCTGGCTCATGTCCAGCTGCTGACCAGCATCCCCAGGTCCTTTTCCACCAGACAGGTTTCCAACCTCTCTGCCCCCACCCTGCAGCTCTGCATGAGATTGTTGTGGCCAAAGTGTAGGACCTGGCACTTGGCCTTGTTGAACCTCAGACCTATTGATCCAGCCTGTCCAGATCCCTCTGCAAGGGCTTTCTATCCTCCAGCAGATTGACATTTGCATCCAACTCAGCGGCATCCATAAATTCACTAAGTGTAGAGTTGATCCCCTCATCCAGATCATCAATAAATCTATTAAACTGGGTGAAACACTGATCCCTGGGGAATCCCACTAGAGCCAGACACCAACTGGCTGCAACACCGTTCACCACATCTCTCTTGGCCCAGACATCCAGCCAGTTCTTAACCCAGCAAAGACTGCACCTGTCCAAGCTGTGGGGTGCCAGCTTCTCCAGGAGCATGTTATAGGAATCAGTGTCAAAGGCTTCACTGAAGTCCAGATGGTGAAAGGGGGAAGCCATACAAGGAGCTGCTTAGGTCACTTGGCTTGTTCAGCGAGGAGGAGACTGAGGAGAGACCTCATTGTGGTCTACAACTTCCTCATAAGTGGAAGCAGAAGGCCTGGCACTGATGTCTTTTCTGAGGTGCCCAGTGACAGGACTTGAGAGAATGACCTGAAGCTGTGTTAGGGAAGGTTTAGGCTGGTTATTAGGAAAAGGTTCTTTACCTAGAGGATGTGCACTGAAACAGGCTCCTCCAGGGAGTGGTCACAGCACCAAGCCTAAAGGAGTTCAAAAAGCATTTGGACAATACCTTCAGGCACATGGTGTGATTCTTGGGGCTGTCGTGTGGAAGGCCAGGAGTTTGGCTTCAATGATTCTTGCGAGTCCCTTCCAATTCAGGTTATTCTATGATATAAGGTGGAAGGAAGAGAGCTCCACATGATTACACACATCAGGAGGTGCCTACAGCCAGCAGAGGCAAGCACAACATTCCCAACAAACCCAAATCCACTGAATTAACTTCTGTGTGTGTCACCTAGGACATAAGGCAAAGACTGTTATTCACCATGTATCTATGGGCCTGCCAAAGGCTTTGTGCTCCTGGTTTCATCAAACCTCTGCTGGCAAGACCTGGTCTTGTAAGTCTCAGCATACAGTAGTTGCCACGTAAGTGTGTAACATCTAGAACAATGAGACCATAGCTCTTCATGATTTATGACTACAGGTAAATACACTTCTCACAAATGGAAGTGGAAAATCTTTTTTCACCCCCTAAACATCTCTACTTCTTCAGGTGTTATAACTACAGCCTTGTGAGGTACTGAGGTCTCCATTTTACATGAGCTGTGGAAATAATGACAGAGCTAGTAAGAAGTCTGTCTAAGGTCACAAGCAGAAATCAGCCATCAGTCATAACTACAGTGTGAGCCAGCAGCAGTCTGGTGCCAGTACCCATTTCACCACTATCTCCTCTCAGAAAATGTGACCAAAGCAACTGAAGAACGTCATCTCTCTGTGACAGCCCCTGAAGTTAGTCATCTGCATCCAGGAACACAGTTTGACATTGTATCACGTGATCACCTGGATGCACATATTTGATCTAATGGCTGCTCATTATTGCAATCCAGATGCCTATCATTAGTCAAAAAGGCAGGAAAACAAAGAAGAAAATGTGATGTGATTTAAGGTTTCCCTATAATAAGGAAAAAAAGTCAGCACAATATAGACTTTATTCCATACCTAACCACCTGTGAAAGAGTGTGAAACACCAGTCCCTCAAGGCCAATAGACTTCAGTTTGCTCCAGTGAGGTAGCCTGAAAGAGAAGTCCACTTTTTTTTTTTTTTTTTAATAACTTTGGGAAGAAAGTTATTTAAAGAAAGAAGCAACCTTTTTTTTTTTTTTTAATAACTTTGGGAAGGGGAAATGACCCATGAAGATTTCACAGACAAGGGTCACTGCACACTCCCTCCTGAGGAAGTGTTTAAAACCATGGGATACTTGAAGACATTTTAAGTTCCTTCTTCCCTTGACAGGCAGAATATTTAAATCAACATACTACAATCATAGAAGGCCTGGGAAAATTATTTTTTCCTTTTCTGACCAGATGACAAAAATTCCCACCCTGCACATCCCCCTTCTCTTGATGCTGCATGTACTCCTCTCACAGATTCCTAATGCTGTTACATGTTACCATGTTGAGGCATTACATCCAACATGATTCCAGTGAAGTCATGTTTTCTTTCAATTCTATGCCAACTATGAAAAATTAAGTTGGCCTAACCATCCAAATGTAGGCTATTTCTCTTCAGCAGTCTAGCTTGACTACCAGGGTTCCAGAGCTCTGGATACTCACCTACATGATCACAGAATCTTTTAAATTACATGCTGCCATGAAGAACTCCTAAGAACAATGAAACACTAACAAAATTTCTGAGCTTCCCATGTCTACTTATACTGCTGTACATGTACCTGCTCATAGTAGGTATGAGTGGCTTTTCACAACAAAACCCTCGCTCCAAGGAATAAACACTGAAAAGAGATCCTTGCATGGCAGCATGATCCCTCTACATCGTAATTTTTCATAGGTGTATACAGGTATATAGGAAACTGCAAAGCAGCAGATTCTGACATAGGAAATTACTTAGGCCAATCTACTGGAGTAAATCATTCCACCGGGTGCCTATCAAGCCACTCTATTACAGCCCTCCTCAGCTGGACAGGAGGAGACAAAATATAATTAAATGCTCATGGGTCAAGGACAGGAAGAAATCATTTAACAGCTACCATCATGGGCAAGAGACCCAACAGGGTAAAATAAATTTAATTACTGCCAATTAAAATCAGAGTATGTTAATGAGAAATAAAAATCAATTCTTGAAATACCTTCCCCCTACCTCTCTCTTTTTCCCAAGCATAATTTCACTTCTAATTTCTCTACCTCCTCCTGGAGCAGTGCAGGGGGATGGGAAATGAGGGCAGCAGCCAGTTCATCACGCATTGTCTCTGTCACTCCTCCCTCCTCAGGACAACTCCTCATACTCTTTCCCTTCCCCAGTGCTGTATCCCTTCCACAGGAGACAATCCTCCACAAACTTCTCCAACATGAGTCGTCCCAACAGGCTGCAGTTCTTCATGAGCTGCTCCAGGGTGGGTCCTTCTGCTGGGTCTCAGGTCCTGCCAGGAGCCTGCAAACTTCCCACAAGGTCACAGCCTCCTTTGGGAATGGGGCCTCCAGGGGTTGTAGGTGGATGTCTGCTACCGTGTGATCCTCCATGGGCTGCAGGGGCACAGCTGCCTGACCCTGGTCTTCAGCACAGGCTGCAGGGGAACTTCAGCTCTGGCTCCTGCAATACCTCCTCCCCCTCCTTTTGCACTCCCCAGAGTTGCTTCCCTCACATGTTCTCACTCCACGCTTTTATCTGCTGTTCTGCAGCAGTTTTTTTCCCAATCATAACTTTGTAATCCCAGAAGTGTTCCCACTGCCACTGATGGGCTCGGCCTTGGCCAACAGCATATTCAACTACACAATATTGGTTATTCTCTATATTCACCTATAGATCAGGGTTTGCTTAGCTCCAACACTATCAGTGGGCCCCTGAAACAGTTTACCTAAATCTGCCTACCTTCACAGTCTTAGAGATGTTCTAAGGTTGAGATTTTCTTTCGCTTTGCTCCCATATGACAGACAAACTTTTTCACCTAAAGCCTCAGGGAAATCCTCCTAAGGATTTTGAAATCATGCAAGAAATAACTAGAAAGGAGAATACATGAGTACTCCCTTCCCTCTAGTTTTGCAAATGTGTCAACAATACTTTTACTCATGAAGTTACAAAGAGCTTAATTTATTTATACAGCTGTGGAGTGGTACGATCTGACACCAGACGGAATCCCTCACATCTTCCAGATCTTTTGTAGAACAAGGTGAAGAAGGTCTTACAATAATTTATAGACTAAGCCTAGAACATCTACTTCAAGACAGATACTCTTCATAAAGATTTCCAGTGTACATTTAAAGACTGCAAGAATCCCCCATTTCCTACAAGAAATGTTTATTTTACATTGTTCCTACTGACACTTTTTAGTGCTTTGATAAATTTTTGTTTTCTGAATCACTGCATGATAAAGTATGAAGTAGCTGGGAGGAAAATAAAACCTAAATATTGCACAGGCATATTTGGCATGGAACAGCATGAGCCATATAGCAACAAGCATGGTCTTGCAGTACACATTCCACTCGTTTTGTACTGCTCCATTAGGAAGGTAAGACAAAGAAGAGTTAGAACCCACCTTAACTAAAACTCACTAAAAATAAGAAGTCTATGATGTCACATTACTTCACAGAGAGAGATTCCTCTCCCAATTTTTAAAAATATTTAAATCCAAGAAAAACGCACTAACATTTCTTTCCAAAAAAATCTTGAAGTACAGAAAGAAAACAAGTATTTTGAGGAGCTTAATTTTCTTTTTTTACTTTGCAATGCTCAGACTTTTTTGCTGTTTCTGGTTTATACTGGAGCCAGTTAAATAGAAACTGGACCGATGGCTATTCCAGCAATATTATCTCTACTTCATCGTGCATCACTAAGTGTTTCATGGTAAAAAATTCCCACCCCAAACATAGCCCTGCAATTATGTTCAGCAGCCACATTTACTAATTGCAAAGGTTACCATTCCTGAATGCAAATTTACCTAGGTCCACTGTCAAAAGTAAGAGATTTACATTATTTTTTAACATGATACAGTAAACTCTGACTTTGTGTGAAATACAGACATAGCTTATAATAAAACTAAATATTGATGCGCTAGCTAAAATGAAAGAGGAATAGAGGCAATTTCACACATAATGAATGACAATTGACAACCCCATGGAAATAAAGGTTTTAAGCATCTCTTCCCTGAAAAAGAAAAATTCATTTTTCCTGTTTCTCTTGAAAACATAAGCTTAATGCTTTATCAGCGTTAGTTTACTAACTAACACAGTGTATCAGTGTTAGTTTACAATACACATGGCTAAATACATTTAAAGAAACCTCTTTTAATATTAAATTGGACTAGTTATGTTCTTGGTAGATGGAGATCCTTAAGGAGTAAAGCTGGAACAGCTCACAAACTCAAGAGATGTGGAGAGACAGCATTACGCTTGCAGTCGCTTGCCAAAAACAAGCATAAAGAGAAAATCTGTTCCACACCTCCCTGTGGCTACCAGACAGCAAAACCCTGGTGTGAAGGCTGAGATCCCCTTCAAGCAAAGGCCACCTCCACCCCAAAGCTGCAGAATGTGTGCCTGGGTAGCCCAGAGACAGCCACAGCTCCTCAGACAACACCGACTGCAAGCGGCCGCGTGGCCTTTACCTGGCCACATCAGGTAAACAGCCCTGAGGACACTCTCCAGTCACAGAGCGTGAACAAGAGAGAAGCTTACAGATCAAAGCTTAAGTCCAAGTGCTGAAGTCTCAGAAGAAACCTGAACTTTGTGTCCTATTGATGACCACTTGAATGAGTTCTATATGGCTCCATTTCCTGTTCCAGTATCGCCCCATCTCTTCACAACATTTTACAGCTGTGAAATTTCTTCCCCTTTCTGCTGAAGGCAGGAGGCCCACCCGAAGAAAGGCTGCACACCCTGTCAAACCTCAAACTATGTATTTTGACACAATAACAACAATGAAATAATATTTTATAACTATTAGAGTCTCTAGGATGAATCTCTCTGGACACAAAAGGATGCAAAAGTGATCTGTCACTTGTGACTTTTGGAAACAAAATTATTTCACACAGTAAGTGACAGTCATTACAGGGTAATGTTAATTACACTACTTATTCTGACACTGACCACAGATAATGCTCTGCAAAATAAAGGCAAATTAGTCACATTTATTAGAGTGTGAAAATCTTAAGACAGATGCTTTATTGTAGGGCCAAGTGCTTCAGTACAGTCCTTTGCTCACCCAGCTTAACCTGGTTAGATGCAAACAAGATGTGCTTTCATCAGCCTGGTGCTCTGCTATGGTCTCAGCAGCACCAACCACATCTTCCTGTTCAGGTGAGTCCCTCTGGCTCAGATCATAGGGGAGCAAGTGACACCCCATCTGCAGAAGGCCATCAATCTGTCTCCATACAGGCAAAATTCTGAATTCCTGGAGACAAAACTGAGGCCAAGGGCTGTTATGCAGGCATGCCACTCATCCAAGACAATATGGTAGATCATGTGAAGCTGCTTTGAAGAGAACAAGGAATCCCCTCCACCCTTTGAACCATTTCTAACAGTGCCACTGCATTTTCTTTTGAGGTTTTTAGCAAGGAAAAAAGCTGTCTCCTCTTTTCAGACTGGTTTCAAGGAAGCCAACATATGAAGGGAGATTAAGACTAAAAACTTCTGAAAGGGCACCTTTTTCCTATTCCATTTTGCTACCCCTTTCTTTCCTACTACTTGCACATTTTCACATAAGAGTCCTTCAAGCAGCTTTCAGGTTGCTCTACATATATATTCACATTAAAATAATGTGATTTTTTTCCATTTATATTTTCCAGTTTATTTCAATGAAAGCCTGGCTGTGAAGAGATTCTTATTTTAGAAAAAATACAGGCTGTTTCCATAAAACACAAAATAATACACTTCTAAATTTCTGTTCCAAAATAAAATGGTTCATGTAACAGCTTTTACTAAACTAAAAGGGTGTGAATTAAAACAGGTTTCATTATACTTGTGAAAATTAATCTCTCTGAGCCCCAAATGAAAGCACAGTTTGCTTTCTTCAAGCGTCTCTCAAGTAGTAATTTCAATAGCCAAGACACAGATGGGAGCAAATGGTGTTTTGTAAGAGACAACTCATTGCATTTTTTTCCTTGGTAAGGCAAACTGGAAACTGATTCATCTGCAACTCAAGCCATGAATCATCTCAGTGACCAGTAGACAGGTGGGAGAAACTGAAACACAAATGGTACAAAAAACTACTGGTGGTGCAATGCTTAAACACAACTCAACTGGCAAAACCTCCCATAGCTCCTGTTGAGCTCAGCTCAAGACCCTTTCCTTCAAATCATGCAGTTTGTGTATATCTGCACCTATAGCAGTACCTGCCTATCTCAGTGTAGAAGTCAATCTCCACTTCATAGTCTCTTGTGATTTGCCTCATAGGCAAAACAAACCTACAGGCAAAGTCCTGAGACGCCAAAGGTATTTAAAACCTTAATGAGGATGTAGATAGCAAGATCTTACTAATTTAGGAGCAAGAGTTTACATTAGCTAAATGGTCTCCAGGATTGGATCTCATTGCAGTAAATCAGGGTTTAAAAGCCTGGAGTTACCTTCAAAAATGGAGTGCCATTCCTCCTGAGGCCTGGGACCAAGCTGGAGCTGGAGATAGCATTCAATGCTCTGTGCTACCACCTGCAGTCCATTTGACATTACAGGGACAGTCCTGCCATTCACCCTCTCAAAGGAACTGGTGTGAACCTGTCCCTTGTTGCACATGTAGATCTTAGGAAAGGATCAACACCTGCCCAAATAAAAGAATTAGGAGACACAAACAGGGTGAAGGGTGGTGGGAAGAATGCCTGGATCCAACAGCAAATTGAAACACAGGCTGCATTTGCACCAGATGCTTGGCTTTCAGGATGGATGTTGGTGGGGTCTGCTGCCTGTCTTCCTGCTTGCCTAGTGTGGAAAATCACATCTTTAGAATATGAAGCATCATTTTGGTAGAGAAGTGTTTTAGTTAGAACTCTGTGGTTGGTCTCAGAATAAGACGTTCCGTTTTGCAAAGGTTTATTTGTTTTACCCACACACACTTGCCTCAGTCTATTAAATTCAGAACTCCTACAATGGTATTCCGTTTCTTTGTTCCACCCTTTGCAGCTGCAGAACAGCATGATATCCATAAGAAAATAATGGGAAAAAAACCCTTGATTTGGTTTTCAAACTTTAACCTGCTAAAATTGTTTCCTGTTGGATTTTTTTTTCCATCATTGGAATCCAAACTCTTTAGGACTTACATATGCCGTGTTTCACACAAGGGGAGCTCAGGACCTTAGAGAATTTGGACTTTTATACACAGCTTTTTCATTATTGTTTGCAGATGAGGTATAGTCTTTAAAACAGAAAGTAAAAATGTAATTGGGACCAGGCTGTTTCCAACTGTCCAGCTGCTCACCTGTGACCAAAGCACTAAACTTGGCTAACCTCTGTGAAAACAGCATTATGAAATGCAAAAACCTACTATCTTTGAAATCTGCATACAAGAACTGCTCTAGATAAGGGTCACACCATCTCTCTTGATATGGGTTTATACAAATATATTGAGAAAGATTACTATAGAATTCAAAAAATACCCAGCTTTACTCTGGTAGCATCTTTTAACTCAAATACTGTGACAGCAGCTCTCTGACCTCAGTGAGCAACATACTGCCCCGGGCATTTTCCTGGGGAAGGCTGTGAGAAGATCAGAGAAAAGAATGAGAAACAATTCGTACCGCCATGTGCTGCACCTGTTGTGCACGCGTGGAATGTGTTATGGAGATTGTTTACAGAAGGGTGATTTCTTAATCAGCCACTGGAGATGATGTTTGGATGGATAGACCAAGTAGGTCAAAGCTGTACCAGACTGTCTGCAAGGGTTACGAGTTTCTTAATTAGTATAGTATAAGATGATATAGTATGATATAGTAGAATAAAGTGATTGATCAGCCTTCTCGAATCATGGAGTCAATGCTAATTATTACCCGGCTGGAGGCCTGCGGCAACAAAATACAAATAGTACTACTGAAATGCAGGTTTTACATAAAGAATGAAGGAGAAACGTTTGGGCAGGGATTCCAAAACAATGACCTGTGTAAAAAAAACACTTTGCTAAAAGTCCTGGTCAAGCCCTTACGTTTCTTCTTACCTAGTTTCCATACATAGAAGTATAGTAAGAGAGTTTGGTTATGATGGTAAATACAACACTATTTCTTAGATTATTTCTTAGGTTAGTAGGTGTCTTCTAAGTATCTACAGCTCTGCTGAGCAAATCAGAGATTTCACCTGACAGCTGGTGTTTCCAGCTCTGCCCCATTCTGGATGCCATTGCACTTCATAGAACTGATGGCATGCCTGTGTACCAAGTACCTCAGCTGATGCATTGTTTCCCCTCCACACTCAGCAAATCCAACTTCTCCTACAATCACTGCATTTTTTGCCATCCTCACTAAGGATGGACAACACCACAAGTAGTTATGCATAGAGATAATGTGTCAAGAATCCTAGGCAGAAAGATACAGAAAGTAGTTGCCTGAGGTTACAGAACAGTCCAACACCCCACCCAGACAGGCTTTCCACTGCCTTCAGTGAGCTCAACACTGAGGAATGGTGGTTTCACCTAAATGGCAGAGGTCACAGCTCTCTCCTTAATCAAGAGAAGCCATTATGAATGATCATTCAATTAAAGTAAAAATTCTTTCTAAATAACTAGTCTTAAAACTGTATTTGTATTCCCAAAAAAGAAATTTAGTTTTCTACCACTTTAGGCTGTTCTTATTAAAAACCCTTGATTTCACATCCTAGAACTCTTAAGGTTTTTCCACTAGGAAATCAGTCTCATTTCATTAGTCCTTGATTATATCTACCCTTCCAATTCCAAGCAAAAGTAATGTATTATCAGTTAACAGATATTCTTAAAATATTTTGTGTGTGTGTTATTCTATTAGGAATGGAACTAGCACAGTTAAAAATATCTAGCACAATTGATTTATCTGTGCCTCTCGGGTGAAAAATGTCCTTCTGTAGCTTCCTGAGCCACAGGGACACTGTCCTTCACTCTAGTAAATCTCTGAAAATATATCTCCAGTGGGTAATTCTGCTTTGCAAAAAACACCATAACATCAAAAAGTCTCCCCATACAAAAAGATTATTGCCTAGTTCCCTAAGTTCAAGATTGCATACATTTTTCACATATCAAGACAAGTGTTGGCCATCTCTTTATTCCTTTTCAGCTGAGGAGTAACAGAAATCTGAGCAACTAAGGTAAGATTTTAGAAGTCCTCAAGCCACAGAGAATCAGAAACTTGTGCATGTGACATGTCATTCTTTTGACAGACCAGCTAAGGATGATGCTAGTGAACACTGTCAATACTGTCTATTTGTTTGTGGGTTTTTTCATAGAAATACATGCAGTGTTTACCAGCTTTGTACTTTGGAAGGGGTCTAAAATAGCACACAAAGTCCTGAAGTCCTCAAATACATCTTCTAAAGGTACCAGGCCTGAATTTTTGTTCCTTTAGTGTGACTCACAGGGAATCAACTGTATCTCTTAGTTTAGTGTTGAGTGAAGATGATCAGAGCCGACTTCTGGCAACTTTAGATGACTGCAAGACATTAGATCTGAGAGCCCCAAAACAATCTACCTGACAAGGAGCAATAAAATAGTTTTTCTAGCAGCCGAGGCACTCTAAGAGAAATATCTGAAGGATACCTGCACTTGATAACTACATGCTTGGAACTCAACTACTCTAACAGAACGAGTCCTTCAGTCTGCAGAAAAAAACCTTCTCCAACAACCAAACACACCTCCCCAAAACCCAAGTGGGATCCAAGACGAAAAGCCTGACTAAGGCGAGAAGTTTGAGATCGTTTTCCCTGGGGCCTGGACGCCCTGTTCGAGGACTCCCCTCGGCGATGTCGGCGCGATGCTGAAGGGGACCAGCGGCCCTGACGCTGCGCCCGGCCCCGCTGCGCGCCCGGAATGCTCCCACTGCGAAGCCGCCGCTGTGCTCGGAATGGAGAGCCCCGGAGGGAAAGCGATCCCCGCTGCGTCCCGACACGCCGGCAAGGGACGCCCGGAGACCCCCTCCCAAAGCGATGCTCTAGCCACAGCGGGGGCGCTCCCACCTTCCCCGAACTTCAGCCCCACGCCCCGGCTTGAAGCACTGCCCTCGAGGACCGCGCACACGCGAGGATGCCCAGCCGGTCCCGCTGCAGCAGTCCCGGGGCGGTAGCGGCGAGCCCCACCGCATGCTGCCGGGACGCCCCCGGCCAGCCCCGCCAGCCACTTACCCCAGAGCAGCAGGACGGGGAGGTGCCGCCGGCGGCTGCCCTGCGCCTCCATCCCGGCGCGGGCGGCAGCGGCGGCGAGCGACCGCGGGGGACAGAGTCCGCATGGGGCGGCCGGTCCGCAGCCGCAGAGGGCCCGAACCCGCCTCAGCCCGCCCGCTGGGGAGGTTCCTCTTCATGCCTCGGCGTCCAGCCCCGGGCGGCGGCGGCAGCGGGGGCGGGCGCGCTGGGGAGCAGCTCCCCCGCCCCTGGGAGCTCCCAGCGCCGGCGGGGCGGACCCGGCGGCCGGGCTGAGCGGGGACGGGCACGTGTGAGTGAGGTCTGTGTGTGGCCGCGGGAGCACGGCCGTGCCTCCCGCTCCTCCAACAGCCACGGCAGGAGCGATGCTGCTGCCAACCCATCGGTCTGTGTGGCTGCCTAGGGGAAAGGCACCTACCCTGCACGGGGAAGGTTCTGGTCGTAAGTGTCCGAGGCATTCAGAAACTCTTCACCTCTTGCCTGGGAGCCAGAGCAGCTTCTCTCATCACAACATCCTGGCGGTGGGGCTGAAGGCATGAGGAGCTGGAGGGTCACCTGTGTTAGTCCACCTGCAGCCCTTGCATGGCACCGACGTGTTGGCGTGCTCAGTATTTACAGCTGAACATGGGCAGTGAGCTGCCCTGACCCCACACAGACCCAGAGCAGCCTGGAGTTCTAAGATGCTAAGTGTATTTTTATGTTGAATTTCATCTTTGCCTGTCTCTTTTCAGAGATGGTACAGCTCCTGGTTTTCATCAATATTTAAAGGCTGTGTTCCTGGAGCTCTCTCTCTAGGAAATTAGCATCTCCATCAAGAAACTCTAGACTGGGAAGCTGCTAAAGGCAACTTTTCTTACCTAAAAATAGTAGTATTGCTCAGTAACAAAAACCCAGACTGTTCCTCTAGGTATATAGACACTCCACCTCAATAATGGCCTTTTAGTAGAACATTAAATCACTGCCATTATTAAAGATCAAATGTACCATAAAATTTCAAATTTCAAAAGATATTTTCAAGCCACACACAAGAACGAAGGGTACTTTTATGTATCAGTCAGGTTGTTAACTTTGTGTGCTTGCCTAGCACAGTGCTCCAAACACTTTTGGAGAGTGGGACCCCAACACAGGAGCAGAGTTATGCAACAGGTACCGTTGTAACCACTGTTTTCAGTACACAACCTTTGTCTGATTTATGCTGAAGGAAATTGAAAACTTTGGAAACCACAGAAAAGGCTGGGAATCCAATGTTGAAACAACTCTGCAGACATTTAAGTGTGTCACTTAGAATGAACCTCCTATCACTTGTGTGCCACTTCTTCCACTTGGCTGGAAGCAAATCTTGTAAAATACCATAAACCATAAATAAACCATAGCTCAGGGAGATCATCCTTCAGCAGAGGGGCTGCCATTTCTGTTTTGTAAGAAGTGTTTGCAAGCTGGCCCTGCCAGAAGGAGCTGCAGCAAAGTGACAAGCGTGAAGGCACATACACCACAGACTTGTTATACCATCTATAGCATCCTTTCTAACAGTGAGATCTTGATTTCCATCACAAATTCCATTTCTTGCAAATCTGAAAATACAGTTAGTATTTTCAACAATTTAGACTGATTTCCAGGAGGTTCAGCATCATGCTTTATATGCAATATTATATGTTTAAAATGTTTAAAAAGTACAGTATATTATACAGTATAAAGGCAATATTTTTTGTAACACACATGGAGATAATACTGACAGGTATTTTTACATCAATTGCATTTGTTTTCTTCGCCTCTTTCAGATGAAAAGCTGGCAAAGTGAGTGTTGCATCTTCCAACTCTCAAGATTCAGCAAGTACTTCCCATTTTGTGCTTGCAGCACATAGTTTGAAGATACAAACGGTACCTCTGAGGTAGAATAAATAGATAGAATTTATAGGTAAATGCCCTAATGCAGCACGTTTCATTGAATCACAAGCCAGCTGTGCTAGGTGATATCTGCAGCAATGTGGCTTAAAATGAGTAAGTCTGATTCACACTTGAACAAAACAGTGACAGCATTAGAACAGTCAGCAAGATGGTTCAAAAATCTTTGGCAGTTTGCAGTTTTTCAGTAAGACTGCCTACTCCCCCCAGCCCCATTGTATTGCAGTAATGTGAACAGATTTACTCCAGAATGACTGCAAACAACCTTTTTTGATCTGCAAATCTGCCTCGGTAGCATCGTGTACCTACACCAGTAGCAGAAATCCAATTCACCTTCAAATAAGAAATTCTGTAAATGCCCTTTGCTGTACAGAGCTCTGAATCCCATCCCTGACACAGACACTAACAGTGACCTCAGAACCATAGTCCGTTTTAATTTCCAGACATACAGCCTTCAGAGATCACACTGACACCTTCTTAGGTATCCTGAAGACAGTGCTGCAATCACATTACTTCAGGTATTTTCTAAAACACTTAAATCTGCTGACAAGACACTGAGTAAAAGAAAATATAGCAATAGACATGTAGGTAGTTGTGTCAGTATGGCAAGTTCCTGGGGAGTCCATAGTGAGAAGAGATGGAAGAAGTCAAGCTGCTCAGGACAGGTATTATTGCCAGCACTACAGGGTTCAGAATGGTGCAGGATAAGGTAATAAACTTTCTTCCTCCAGAATTTAACTGATTCAACAGAAACTGAAAAAAAAAAAAGTTAGGAAAAACCTGAAGACATTACGCTACAGAAAACAACATTGCCTTTCCTTGTTACCCCACAAATGGCCCTGAGAGAGGGCTTGCTTGTCCGTATGGAGGGACTTTGCCCAGTGTCAGATGAAAGCTTTCTTCACCTCTTCCTAGCACAGCAATTTTGTATAAAAGGCGCATTAAGATTTCAAGACCACGTTTTAATGGGATTGCTTGCTGGACTGAGGTTTGAAAAAGTAGGTTCAGTTCGCCTGTGGTTTTAAACTAAAGTAGGTCATCCTTCCTATTTAGTGCTCCTAGAAGCATGCTGTTCCTGCTCCAGAAATTAAAAAAAAAAAAAAAAGCAAAGGATCTGCAGGTTATTGAAATAATTCCTCTCTTTTTACTATCAATATAGAAATGTATAAACATGATAAAACACACCCCCCAGTGTTAAAAAACAACTTCTTCCTATGAGTCAAAGGCCTCACTGTGGTATATTGACTGCACATAATACCCAAATTTAGTTTACATCAGTCAGATCCGATGAGCTGAAACTCTTTACACCTATATTACCTGAAGTGAAGGAGGAGAAAAAAGAACAATTTTCTAATATAAAGATCTGAGACTTTTTAACATAAGAGCAGTCATGGAATACAGAAGTACACAAATATTTTGCCAGCCTTCTAAAGCTTAAATTTTAAGCCATGTATGGTTGTGCTCTGTGATTTCAGCAGGGTTTCTATGTTCAGAGCATCTAGGGAGTGTTCACATATTTCAGACTGCACTCTATTTCAAAAGTGCTGAGCTGTGAGTATTTAGCACCTCTAGGACCTCTAAGCACCTCTTATTTTATATACCTAGCTCTGACATGACAGCCTTCACATGGCACAGCATGTGGGCTTTGTTTGAAGGAAGTGGAATATGCAATTACTCTGTTTCCATACTAGTTTCTAGTACAGTAAATTGTTTGAGTAAAAAAAAAAACAAAAACAAAAACCAAAAAAAAAAAAGCACAGAAAACAAGGTACTTCTGTACCCTATGCCATCAACACCAAGACCTACCAAATAAAAATTCCACAAGTGTCATGATGCAGGTCAAGGGAAAGCAGACAAGTGTTATGGAATGATGGCAAATGCCTCTTCCCTCTCTCTGGGAGAATCTCCACAGTCAAGGATCCTCCACCAAGGCACCCACCCCTTGTTTTACAGCCAGCAGTGCAAAACCCAAGTGCAAATATCTAGGAACTGGGATGTCTTGCTCATTCCTATCTGTTGTTCTCTTACTAAAAAGAGTATCCCAAGACCACTGGTGACTGTATGTCATGCACATCGTAATTGTCTCTTCCTGTTGTACACAGCTATTGTTTTTCAACACCAGCCAGAAGCTTTGTTATAACAGAAAATCTTTTTGTAATTTGGTTCAGGGATGGGAAGTAAATCATGCCTTCATTTTAATGCAAATATAAGCTTAAGCAGAAGGCACACAATGCTCTATTCCTTCTAGACTAAGTAAAACCAAAATTAATTTTAAAGGTTTTAAACCTTTAAAACTGTCAGTTATGTTCTAGAGGCCCTGACTTTCTACTCAGAAATTAATTTTGTTTTTCATGACAGGCTCGCTGAGCAGTTTGAAAAATGCTGGGAAAGAATATATATATATATATATATACATACCATGTATCCCATACATGGTTGTGTCTGAGAAATAACTCAGAAAATCAGGGAGAAAGATACAAGAAGTTAAGTGGAAGAGTGGAAGAAACGCTGTTGAATTGGGTTTCTTTTCCCTTTAGAAATATTAACACTGTTAGAGTTTATTTTCAACCAAAATCTTATAGAGATGAAAGCTGAGATACATCTGAAGGAACATTCAAGGATCATTTTATAACCATCAGAACTCAGCTGACTCCACAGAGATTGGTGAGACAGTAACAAAAATCTACTGCAATAGAAAACAGCAAAGCCTATTCGAGTTCAGTCTAAACACAAGATTTCTGATTCCACTTGTGGGCTCTGATCAGTGCAGTTCTGAACCAGCATCCCCTTATATGGAAGCATACTAAATGTACTTCTTAGGTGCATGAATGGCTTTAGGGCTGAGCAAGACAGATCCTAGAATACTTCTTAAATGAGAAATTCCATAAATCTCTATTCCATGGAAAAATGCAGCACTATATAAAATGGAAGATATTACTATAGTAAATAGAATGTTATTTGGTGATACAAAACAAGTGCAATACATAACATTTCTAATTATCCAGTCCTAATCCTTAGTATAATTGTCCTTCTAAAGTAAAATAGAAAATAAAAAAATAAATTATAACATTTTTTCATTAAGTCTGAGTTCAACCTCGATTGCATTCACACATATTTGTATCATAATAAATCATCGTATTTTAATCTTGTCATCTCTACAGCCCCAAGGCAACCCCAGTTCATTCACAGAACATTCACACCTCTTTCACTGACACATCTCACAGCATTTGCTACAAATTGCTTAAAATGTGAAAGCAGACACAAATATCACCTCGTGCTGTTCTACTTGACCAATTTCCCTCAGAGTGCCATGGTGCAGAGCCCCAGCTTCCATTACTTGAGGAGAGGACCCAGAGAGCTTCCCCTTCATCATGCATTCACTTTATTAGTACTACCTCCCTTACTCCTGACTTGGAAGAAATGCACAATAAATACTTTCACTTACTAATGAGAAACTTGGAGAAAGTTTGTTGGCAGTGTGTCTGAAGAACATCACTGATTGTCACTGCCATTTAAAAAGGGGAAGGGAGGAAAGAAAGGTGGTGTTTCAGAGACACCATTGGTTGTGTTTTCCATCTCTTTCATAATTTGTCCAGGATTGGAAATGTATCCATTCACAAGGGTTCTTTCACTATTTGACCACATACTTTCATGTCTTGGGATCCCTTCAAATGATCTCAGGAAAGGAGACCAATTATTTCCCTCACATAGAAATGAAACTACTGTTTGCATTTACAAGTGCATCAATTAAAGGTTTAATTGTGTTTATTGTATTTGCAGAAATGAGACCATCTGCTCAGGTTCTGCTGGCCTCAAATGACAGAGAGTATCTTAGTGTGACAAGTGACCATAGCTCTCATTTGAAAAAATGATGTTTCTCAAACATCTGGGGCAGCACAAAAATAAGAACAGGACACAGGTTCAGTGCACAGGTTTATCCTGGTAGCACTCACTATATTTGCCCTATTTCAAACAGCAGTGTAGGCTGCTGCGACTGGTGTGCTCAATCTCTGATTCACAGAAAACCAACATAAACTTTAAGGAAATTCCTATTATTAAGGAAAGTGTGTATTTATGCATTAGTTAACAGGAAATAATATCAATCCTCAAATGAAAGTATAAATGATAGAAGAAAGGAAATACTATCTGTTCAAATGTTTACTTTTTATGAAAGGCTTTGTTCATCAAAAATTTCACTTTACAGAATAAGTAGCCCTTCATATTTAATTGAATTCCTGTGAACATCTCTCACTATTTTTGACTCTAACAGTAGAATGATCTGCATCTTATGGAATTATCAGTTTAATCTTACAAAGGATCTCTTCTTATCATCACTTATTTTTGCTTTAAATTTAGAAAAGATTAAAAAAAGTGAGATAACAAGAGTTCCCATAACAAATTTACTAGATACTAAATTTTTCCATGTAAGGGAAGTGAACAAATAATATAGATGAGCAAAAGTGCTTTAAATAATCTAGATTAACTGACATAGGCAGCTATTTTATTGGTAGACAGAGATATAAAATATTCCAAAGATGAGCTATCTTTGTCATTGTTTCCAGAGATTTCTGAATCAGAGGAAGAATGTGAGTAAGTGGACAACAGGCACACCAGGTAGTGTACCACTGGCCCACATGCACACTTGACATTTTCAATTACTATATCAGCTACTGAGTTGCAACTCCATGATTTCAGGTGGAATTTGCTGTTTGATCTTAGCAGGCATATTACAATGCTGCTCTAGAGGAAGTGACACCTATCAGAAAATATGAAATCTCCCACAGCCCAAAAGTCAGACCAAGATTTCAAGTTCACAGTAAAGTCAGTGTTGAACACATCGAAGGTACGGTTTTTTCGCACTGCTGTCGCAAGAGTGTAATTTGCCTTCATCATACACTAGAGCTTCAAATAACTGTGAGATTCCAAATGGAATAACCCAGAACAAAAATAATAATAATAATAATAATAATAAATATTACATAATTACAATTCCCCAAAAGTGTCTAAAGCGCATGTTGGGGGGGAAAAAGAATCCTAAGTATTTAACCAAAAACTCAAAACCTGTTCACACTGTAAATTAGGCAACTACTTTTAAAAGACAATACCTATGTCCCAACTCTTTGTCTGTCAGAACCATCACTGTTAACTTTTTGTCTACTCTTCAGAACACTGCTATTCTAATTCTGAATAAAGGCCTATGACTGAGCTTGTGATGAATTCTGGGTTCATAATTTGAGATAGGAAGTTCATTTCTTAAATGAATAAGTTTTATTTAATAGATTCCTTGTCATATTTCTTCCTTTCTGGAAAAAAATAAATAAATGGATCTGTCTGGTTTTAACTGGGATAGAGTTAGTTTTTTCTTAGCTGGTACAGTGTGATGTTTAGAATTCAGTGTGAGACTGATGTTGATAACACACCGATAGCTCAGCTGTTGCTCAGCAGTGTTCAGCCTGAGCCAGGGGCTTTTCAGGTTCCTGTGCTCTGCCAGTGAGAAGCTGCACAAGGACCTGGGAGGGAGCATGGCCAGAACAGCTGACTCAAACTGGCCAAATGGATATTCCAAACCATAGGGCACCCTGTCCAGTATATAAACCTGGGAGAGCTGGCTAGGAGGGGCAGATCACTGCTGGGAAATGGACTGGGAATCAGTCAGCGAGTGGTGAGCAATAGTGCTGTGCATCACTTGTTTCTATTGGGTTTTATTGCTCCTTGTCTCTCTTTTCAATTACAATTGTCAGTAGAAGGAGTAGTATATTTTATTTTGTTTGAGCTATTAAACTGTTCTCATCTCAACCCAGGAGCTTTGCCTCTTCTTTCCAATTATCTTTCTACTGGGGTGAGGGTAGCAAGGCAGCAGCTACATGGCTCTTGCTGGCTGGGGTTAAACCACAACAGACATTTTCAGCAGTACCTGGAGGATTGAGATAACAACAAATCTGATCAGAGCTTTTTAAAACAAATTACTTTAAGGAACCATTGAATTGTTTAATCATTGCTGGTCACCATGTTGTTTCATTTGTTCCCTGCATGTGTGCTCACAGGCACATTATAGAACACTTCTTGATGCACATCCCTGTGGTGATGCTGATCGTCGATGGGGTGTGGGCTAAAGTCACAACTCTGTTGCTCTTTGCAGGAGTGGTTTATGGATGGAATCACTGATCATGAACCAAATCCTCTCTGACTGCTTGGCACTGCATCACCTCTGAACCTCGGGAGCCATCTGGTGGAAACTATTAACAATCACACCTTTTAGCGATTGCTCGTAGCGTTAAAGGGACCTTAATTTCCTGAACATTTCTTTAATTTGTCCGTTTTGCTGAGCATGAATATGACAGTTTGCGAGATGAGCTCAGAAAGCCCAAGTGGGAGATTTTTCTTCAGGTAAACACTCACAATAAATCCATATGTGTAAGAGATGGGCAGGGATGTTTTCTGAAATAATAACACATAGATTTACTTTTCTCAAATATTTTTTTCTGGAACGTAAAAAATGTTAGTTAATTGATAGCAGAGCTTCCATTAAACTCCAAATATGCTGATCTTAAGAAACTATGGAATAATGTGCTGTTTCAAACAGTAAGTGAGAAGACTTAAGCAGGAAAGCATTAATATTATCTAGACATCATATTAATGAATTTCCTTAATCAAAGAAATCCTTTGAAGAGAATTTTCTTCACCAGATAAGAGAAAGTAATTATCAGCGGGGAGAGGATGTGGGTCACAGCAGAAAGGATGGCATGCTGTACTAGGAAGAGACACCCCGTGGTAGCAGCCTGAACTGCCCTTCCAGCAGTCGCCTGCAAAGAAACAGCAGAATGAATTTTATTCAGGGATTAAACAATTACTTATAAAACCACTTCTTTTAATAATACAGGTAACAACAGGACAGATATTATGTAAAAGTGGCAATTTCGGTTTCCAAAATGCCATTCACAAATTTAAGCTCATCTTTAAGCTCACAAATCAGTGTTCATCTTTTCATGTCTTCCTCTCCCCTTACCTGAGGTGTGACTGTCCATGCAGCTAGAGCTCTCTGTCACATTCTGTCACATCCTCTATTAACTCAATTCAAAATAAATCCTTTTGCCATCAGTGCTAGGCATCCCACCATCTCATTACATTAAAAAAATCCTACAGATTTTTTTTTTCAAATTTCTTGTCTTCACTTAAAAGATCCTTCAAAGCCCTCCCCAACTCTGCCTTTTGCTGCCACCTTTGTACACTTACATTTGTATATTAAAACTCTACATTCCCAGACAAAACAACATGGAGGGAAATCAACGCTTTCCTGACTGTAAGAGCCAAAAAACCCATAGCCTCAGAGGTCACTGCAGCTTTGATCAGATGTGGTATCATGGATAGTATAGGGATAAAATGTTTCTAAAATAATGGGATATTCAGGGGGATTGGAAAGAAAGGTTGGGCCAGTTAGGCCCTGGAAAAATGTTAGGGTGGCAGCTTCCAAGAGGTGAAGAACGAAGCCGCACAACACCAGCATTGTGTGCGCAGCTTTCAAACTGCTAGAGGACGGTGTTTTGCCCCTCGCCTGCCTCTTCGATTCACTCTAGCATTCGTATGGAAGGAGTTCTTGAACAACTTTCATCTGTTTTGTTGCCCTCCATTGAACCTGCTCCAGGAACTGCCTGTCACTCTTGTCCTGAGGAGCCCAGAACTGGACACAGCACTAGAGATGTGATCTCAGGACAGCAGAGTAGAGGGTCAGGATCACCTCCCTCCACCTGCTGGCAATATTTTTCCTAATGCACCTGAGGATACCATTGGCCTTCTTGGCCACTGGTATGGGCTCACTATTAGCTCATGGACGGCTTGTTGTTCAACAGGACCCACAGGTCCTTCTCTGCAGAGATGCTTTCCAGTGGTTTGGCCTCCAGCCTGTACTGGTGCAGGACTCTGCATTTGTCTTTGTTGAACTTCAGATAGTTCTTCTCCGCCCTTCTCTCCAACCTGTTAAGATCCTTCTGAATGTCAGCACAACACTCTTGGGTATTGACCACTCCTCCCAGCTTTGAGTCATGAGTGAACTTGCTGAGGAGGTATCTGCTCCTCCCCCCAAGTCACTGATAAACAAGTTAAACAATACTGGACCCAATGTTGACCCCTGGGAGACACCACCAGTGACAAGCCTCCAGCTAGAGTCTCTTCTGTTGATTTCGTCCCTCTGTCATGTGCCATTCAGCCAGTTCCCAATCCACCTTGCTATCCACTTATCCAGTCCACACTTCCTGAATTTGCATATGAGGACATTGTGAGAGGCAGTGTGAGAAGCTTTGTTAAAGTTGAGGCGGACAATGCACACTGCTCTCCCTTCATCCATCCAGGTAGTTGTCTCATCATAGAAGGCCATCAAGCTGGTCAAGCATGATATACCTTTAGTGAATCCATGCTGACTACTTCTGATCCCCTTCTTTTGTCATCCACGTGGATAGAGAGGGCCTCCAAAATGAGGCACTCCATCACCTTTCCAAGGATTTTGTTGTCATCAGTGCTTTCTGGGAACCTCCTGGACAGTTTGTGCATCACTGTCTTTCTTCTCTAGCAAATGTCAGACAAGTTACAGTCCCCCATATGCTTGTTAATTTGAGGCTGATTCAAGCTGTCACTTTTTTCTCCTGCTTAGGCAGCCAGTAGGAAATACCTGCAGCTGTGTTACCCTTGCTAGTCTGCAACTCTACCACTGTGCCTCTCTGCTCCTTCTCAAGCAGCATGCAGCTCTTAATGACAACAACTCTTCCAGTCATTTGAGGTATCCCACTGTCTCGGTCCCTCTGCGAGCCTCTCAGGAACCCTGGGCCAGTCCCGAGTCTGCAGACACCGGGGGCAGCCCCGACACGGCCGACAGCGAGGAGATACTCTCTGTGCCCCGAGGGTGCTGAGGGCACCTGGGCTGGCGGGGAGACACTCTCTGTGCCCCGAGGGTGCTGAGGGCACCTGGGCTGGTCACCTTTGCAGCAGAAGAGACACCAGAGACATCGGTAGAAGAGAAAGGGCCGACTCTTAGCAGGGGTTAATCCAAGGTTTTATTAGGAGTCCCAAAGGAGCTCCTGCACCTCACGGGGCCTCCTGCCGAGAGCCCCGGGAGATGTGCCAAGGTTACATTTAAAGGGAGGTGGAAACCAAAAGTAGATAACATTTTACCAACCAATGAGTGACCCTAAGGGATGGATGCTGGGGGATAGACATATAGGACAGCGTATGGGACAAGGCTTGGGGGGCTGACCCTAGCCTCTGGCTAATCACTCGATGACCTGGATCAAAACTTCTGGATGGAGGGGATGGGATGCTGAGTGATTGACAGAGAGCCAGGGTGGGGGTTTGGGGATGATCTCATCCCGGGAGAGGGATAACACAGGTAAAGGGAGGGGGGTACAGTTTGGGATAAACCATTTGGGAAAAATATGGGGATACAAAACAGAACTACTTCAAAGTATTACAAAGTATAAAAACGCACTACAACATCCCACCAACTTTCCATAATCACAATGAGATCAAAGCCCTGTGACTGCATACAGATCTCTAGTTTGTCTTGTTTGTTCTCTATATTGCATGCATTGTTGTGCAGGCTCTTTGTAGTATTTAATTGTGTCAATATCCCAGTAGGGGTGTACAGGGATGCCACACAGTTCTGTCTTCTGGTTATGTCTTTGGCTGCTTGTTATTGATCAAGCTATTCTCCCTTAGACCTCTTTTTGCTGCTAGAGTCATCACTACAGTTCTCCCTGTACCACACCTTATCTCTGTCAAGCCTGTCTGTGTCTCCATTTCCCCTTCAAATCTAGTTTAAACCTCTCTTCATGAGCCCTGAGCCCTGAGTAAAGGGTCCTGAGCCAAGACTTTTACTCCCTTTGAGACAGGTAGTCCCTGTTAGTTGCCAGCAGGCTCAGTGTTGTATAAATTGACCCAAAAAACCCCAAAATTCAACTCATAACACCTATCTCAAAGACAGGTGTTCATTTTCATGATTTGCCTGTTCCTTGCCCAAACATTCCCTGTAATTTGCAGGACAGAAGAGAACACAACTTGTGCTCCAGTTTTTCCTGATCAGTTGTCCCAAGGCCCTGAAGGTCCCCCTTGATTCTCCACAGCCTTCTTGTTGGGACATTGTTGGTGCCTACCAGAAAAAACAATAGAGGGTAGAGTGGGTTGTACCAGGCTGGGAAGCTTCTTGATTATTTCCCTTACCCAGGCCCCAGGGAGGCCACATATCTCCCTATGAGTTAGGTCTGGCTGGCATATCAGGCCCTCCATTCCTCTCAAAATGGAATCACCAATAACTACTGCTCTCTTTTTTTTTTTAACTGGGGAGGTCATCATGCTGAAGGTAGGCTTCTCTGCCCTAGGCAACATGTCCATCCCAAAAAAACTTTAATCCACAGTCCCATTTCCCTGGTCCTGAGATTCCAGGGCCTTGTATAAGGGCACACAGGGAGGTGAGCTAGGTCTGGAGGGGATTCACCTGCCACCTCAAACAGAAACCCTTTTCTACTCCCCTTCATCTCCAAGGTCACTTCCTTCTACCTGGAGGTAAGAAGGTAGGGGATCCATTGCTTCTTGTGAAGTGAATGGTGGGTGCATTTTTCTACTTCATCTCTGTAGCTCAGAACTGTGGTTTCACACTGACCATATGGGAAATTCAAGTCTTTACTCTGGGACCATTATTTCAGTGCACATCTAATAAGTATGTAGGTGCAAATTAGTTGTCTAACTCAGATGAAGGTGACTACTTGATCTGAGTACAGGAAATCACAGTAACAAGCAGACAGGAACTGTGCGTAACATGGTTCTCCTACTACACGTTTCTTTTTTATAAGTTTCTATTATCTTACTATAAAAATTGTAGAACCTGGACTTACACTCAGAAGGGTTATTTGGTCCTGTAGTATTATCATTTTAAAATACATATACATATGAGCTTTCATAGATAAAGGCTTTCATTCAGCCTTTACCTACCTACCTGGTATGTTTTCTCAATGAGTCTTTATAGCAGAGCACACATCATACCTCCTTCCAGGGCAAAACCAGGGAGATACATGGAAGTCTTTCTGGAGCCAAATAACTGATATTAACTTGGCCTGCAGACATTTCATCCACTTTTTAATGTCTCAGCTTGTACCTACAGTTCAGCCCAGATTACACAGTTACATGTGTTTTGTAGTTCTCTACCTAATGCATGAATGTAAAACTGTATGGAAAATAATTGACTGTTGTTGCAACAGATGATTCACATTTACCTTAACAAAGGTGACATTTGCCTGCATCCACCTGGTTTTTTTCCAGGTCCACAGATTAATTCTAACTTCACTTATGCTTGCATTAGAAGTTAGAGGGGCTTTCCCTATAGTTAATTTTTAATAACATTTCTTGACAGCTGCTTTGGTATCCTGCATGTCTCAGGAGAAAAACTGGCACCTTAGAACACTACATAAGCAGAAAATGTGGTCTTTTAACTCTGAAACTTTAAAGCCTGAAGGTCAGTTGCTATGATTGTAGGATAAAGTTGAGTATTTGAGAACTACAGCAGCAGAAACCTTTCAGCTTTTTGAAATTTTCCCTAGGCTTTTTCTTCTTCATTTTCATATATGGAAAGCTATAGACCAGACCAACACACTGGAAGAAACATCTGGTGAAAGTACAAAGGGTAATTGAAATACCTTTTAAAAAGGTTTAGAGAATCTGTCAAGCAATCTCCATAAGGAAGAAGCTGAACCATGATGCTGTTTGTGGGAAACTGCAAGGATGAGTTTTGAGACCACCTAGAAGACAGGCAATTTTCAGCAATACCAACTTATAGCTGCTGTCTACAAATAGATTGTGTGATTTTCCCTGATTGAAGTCCAAAATACATTTTAAAAGCCTGTTAATATATTGCCTTAATTTTGGTTGGGGGAGAGTTAATTTTCTCACATTTGAGAAAATTAACTCCATGAGAGGGGTGAAGCCTAGTCAGTGTGGGCATGTCTAGGTTGTTTATTCCACACCACTCACATAAACTCTGGGAGGCATGGCTTCATGTGGAAGAAAAGGCCAACAAGCAGCAAAAGCATGGCTATTTATTTACTTCCTTTTTATCCTGAGGGAGAAAAGTGATGAATAGAGTAGTGTGGTCAGTGCAGTCCAGGTGTGGTCCAGGTAGTCCAGGCGAAGTAGAGCAGTCAGTGTGGCACAGAGAGTCCAGCCTGGGGGCTTGTTCATCATTATTTTTTGTTGTCTTGGGCTCAGGGGAAAGGAGGGAGTGGCTGCAGTAGTGTCTGCCATTTTCTTCTCTATCTCGGAAGGCTGCATATCGCCATTGGGCTGTGGCAATGTCCACCATTTTCTCCCTTGTCTTGGGAAAATCCGCATGACCATTGAGCTACCGGTAACATTCTCTATTTTCTCCTTTGTCTCAGGAAATGCTGCATGACCATCAGGACTGCAGTACCAACTACCACTTTCTCCTTTGTCTCAGCAGATGGTAGCAGAACCAAGTAACTGGGATCTCTGTTCCTCTGTTCTGGGATGTGGGCATTGTCAGCAGGTTTGGGGAGAGGACAGAAACTCTCAGGCCTTGGAGGCGACTCCTATCAGGCATGAAGGAAAGGTATTCTCTTAAGGATGAGCTAACAGTGTGTCCAAGCAGGTGGAAGACCATGGAGAAAAGTATCCAGTACCTGAGAGAATTGGCTGTTGTGGAGGAAATTTGTAGGGAATCAAATAATGAGCAGTCCACTGTAGATCCAGATCAGGTCCAGCTTACACAATCCATGTGTCTGAAGATTGTTTAGAGTGCACCATTGTCATATACTAAGCCATTGACATTGATGTCAATTAAAGAAGGAGAAGAAACATTGCTTCAGGTGATTACCTAACTTGGACAGTATGAAAATCATCTCTCTTGCTCCCTATCAACCTGCATCTTGGCATTGAAAAGACTGTACAAGACTGCAGACAGATTTGAAAGGCTCAAACAAGCTAGAGAGAAAATGTCCCATGCCCCTGTCAGTATAGACCAGAGTTTCTGCTGTTGGGAGCATGCAGCCCCTTGCTTGAGAGAGGGGTACACACCACAAGGTAACCTGCAGTTTTATCTGCACGACCACAGAGAAGCCATAAGGAAGAGGGATGGAACACTCACCTCTGCCCTAGAAGCACAGGTATGTGAGCTGAGAGAAAGGGACAGGACCACCACAGGAAATTCTTCAAGGATAAATGCCACTCCATTTTCCAGTGGGCGAGTCCTTAGACAGAATGGAAGGACTGAATGTTATTTCTGATCCTCTTGAAGGGATCTCCAGCTCATATTTATTAAAAACGAGCAATGAGTTCTCTGACAAGAACTACAGGGGCCCTGTCTTCAGCCAGCTAGGAGAAAGGGACAATTAGATCTATTGGACTGTGTGCATCCAATGGCCTGGCACATCAGACCCACAAGAGTAATAAGGCTTTAGTTGACACTGCCACGCAATGTACCCTGGTGCCATCAAGATCTGCAGGGACATAATCTATTTCTGGGGTGATAGGGGGATCCCAACATCTAAGAGTACTGGAAGCTGTAGTGAGCCTGATTGGGAATGAATGCCAAAATCACCGCATTCTGATTAGCCCAGAGACCCCATGCATCTTGGCATAGATTACCTCAGGAGACGGTACTTCATGGACTCAAGTGGGTATCATTGAGATTTTGGGATAGCCGCTGTGGAGGCAGAGGAAATTAGACAACTGAATACCTTGCTGGTCTCTCAAAGGACCCTTCTGCTGTGGGAATGATGAAGGTTAAAGAACAATAGGTACCAGTTACTACCACAGCAGTGCATCATCAGCAACAATGCTGCACTAACTGGGACTCTCTGACCTTCATCCATGAGATGATTAATGAACTGGAGAGCCAGGGAGTAGTCAGCAAGATTCACTCGCCCTTTAATAGCCCCATATGGCCAGTGCATAAGTCCAGTGGAGAGTGGAGACTGACAGTGGACTATCAGGGCCTGGCTGAAGTCACACCACCACTGTGTGCTGCTGTGACTGACATGCTGGAACTTCAGTATGAACTGGAGTACAAAGCAGCAAAGAGGTGACGCCATGAACTTTGCTAATACATTTTTCTCCATTCCTTTAGCAGCAGAATGAAGGCCACAGTTTGCTTTCGCAATGAAAAGGCACCTTGAACTGTCTCAGGGGTGGAAACACAGCCCCACTATCTGCCGTGGACTGATCTGTGCTGTACTGGAAAAGGGTGGAGCTCCAGAACGCTTGCAACACATTGATAACATCATCATGTGGGGCACTTTTTGCTGAAGAAGTTTTTAAGAAACAGAAGATAATCCAAATCCTCCTGAAGGCTGATTTTGCCATAAAGCAAAGTAAGGTCAAGGAACTTGCCCAGGAAATTCTGCTTTTAGCAATAAAATGCAAGATGGACATTGTTAGATTACAATGCACATGGTCAGCAAAATAACAGATTTATCTCCCACCAACTTTCTAAGAAGGAAACATAAACTTTCCTTGGCACTTTCCTTTCTGTGGATTTTTGAAGGATGCATATCCAAATTACAGTCTGATTGTAAACCATTTGTATTAATTGATCTGGAAGAGGAATGTCAAGCACAGTCCTGAACAACAACAAAATTTTTAACAAATTAAACAGGAAATTTTTCATGCAATAGCCCTTGGGCCAGTTGGGACAGAACAAAATGTGAAAAATGTGCTCTACACTGTAGCTGGGGAGAATGGTTCTTACTGCAGTCTCTGGCAAAAAGGTATCCTAGGACACTTGAGAATGAGCCCTGGGGTTCTAGAGTTGGGAATACAAAGGCTCCAAAGCTTGCAACAACTCAATTGAAAAAGAGATACTGGTGGCTCATGAGGGAGTTTGAACTGCCTCCTAAGGGATCAGCACTGAAACATAGCTTCTTCTGGCACCCCAACTGCCAGTGCTGGGCTTTAGATTCAAAGGGTAAGTCCCTTCCACATGTCATGCCAACAGATGCTACATAGAACTAACTGAATCACGCTGTTCACACAGCAGCCTTGCACAGGAAACTCCAATTTTTTCCTGTGAAATATTGGGATATTGGAATTCATCATGAACTTGGCCAAAGGTGAAAATGTCAGACTATCATTGGAGGAGGGTCAGGTGACATACACTGAGGAGGCCTCACCATATAATCAGCAATCAGAAAGTGAAAAGCAACATGCACTCTTTATTGATGCCATATTGTAGAGATACATCAAAAATAGAAAGATGCAGTATGGAGTCCAACACAACAAGGCACAGAAGATATTGAGGACAAGACGATCAAGTAGGATGGCAGAGCTGAAAGCCATCCAGCTGTCTTTAGGTATCACTGAATGACAGAAATGGCCAGCTCTACCTCTACACTGGCTTATGAATGCTCCTTGGATATGGCTAAACCAACAGAAAAAAGACCAACTGCCAGCACAGAGGTAAACCCACCTGGGCTGCTGAATTGTGGCAAGACATCACTGCCTGGGTAGAAATGCTAACTGTCAAAGTATGTCATGTAGATGCACACTTTTGCAAGTGCTGGGCTACTAAAGACCAAAACAACAAACAGGTGGATCAAGCTGCTAAGGTTAAAGTGTCTCAGGTGGATCTGGACTGGCAACATAAGGGTGAATTATTTCTGACTGGCTGAACCCATGACACCTCTGGTCATTAGGGAAGAAATGCAATATTCAAATGGGCTTGTGATTAAGAGATGGACTTCACCATGAATACTATCTCTCAGGTTATCCATAATTGTGAAGTATGTGCTTCATTCAAGCAGGCCAAGTGGTGGTATGGTAGATGATGGCTGATATTTAAATATGGGTGTCTCAGTTTTGAAAGGCAAGTGTCAGCGAAGGAAGGCAAGAGCTTCCCTAAAACAGAAAATGTAAGCCCCCTCCCTCAGAATTGTTATACATTTGATATTAAGGGGGGGGGGGGGGGGGCCTCTCAGGCAAAGATAAGGGAGCAGGAATAACAGTTCTTTATTAGGGAAGAAAATAAAAATAAAATAAACAATGCAGTAAATCAAAACAACACTGACAGAGTCAGAATACCTGATGCCCTGTGGGTCAGGGTGTTGGTAGCAGTCTAATTGGAATTGTGGCTGCAGTTCTCCTGGAGTAACAGGTGTGGTTCTGTTGAAGCAGTGATCCTGTAGAAGGATGTAGTTTTCTTCTGAAGATCCAGTGGAAGAGGCAGCTGCTCCTCTCAGAATCCAGTGGAAAGGCTGCTCTGCTGTCCCAGAATCTCGGATTATATCCAGTTAGGAATGCTTGGCTCCTCCCTCTGGGTGGAGCATCTCACAATGGGATGCTGTAATTTTATCAGTTATGCAGTGGCAGTCAATGGCTGATTAACGGATGATATCTCCCTGGATGGAGGATTGGTTGTGGAAGAGATAAGGAAAACTGCCTACTTAACACAAGATAACTGTTACACCTCTAACAGATAGCAAATAGAATACACATTGCTTGGCAATCTAGGACGATGGGGATGCCTGGCAGACTGCATGACACTCCTGCGAACTCACCAAGTGCTATGTCCTCTGAATTATGGAAGCAACAAACAGTTGGCTGGAGATATACTCTCTGCCTCACGCCACTGCCCAGACCACCATCTCTGGCATAATCTTGCACCCATGAATTTTCCTCATATATGTGGACAGTTGACACACTTTTGAGCTGCCTTTTCCTTTCCTCTCTTCCAGTGCTTGCTTCCTTAGTGATACATATCTTTGGAAAATAACCAAGAAAATGGCTAGGGAAAGAAACATTCCCTTTCTGGAAAAAAAACAGCAAACATATTTGTGTGTCTTAGGCTGCAAATTCAAGATGTAGCTGGAGGTGTGTATTCTGTTGCCATTTGATACAGGTGGAGCGGTTATTTTCTGTTAATTTGGCCACTTGTTAAAACCAGATGGGGCAGTTTCCTTTACCTCTTCCATGACCCATCCTTCCTTCGGGGAAAATATCTTCTGTTAATGTGCTGTTAAATCTCACTGCATGACTGATAAAATTACATCATCCCATTGTGAGATGCTCTGCCCAGGGGAAGGAGCCAAGCATTTCTATATGGATATAATCTGAAATTCAGAACACCACAGGCAGCCTTTTCCTACTGGATTCCTAGAGGAGCAGGATTCAGTCTTTTCCTACTGGATTCCTAGAGGACCAGCTTTCTTTTTCACTGGATTCCCAGAGGAAGACCAGGCCCATCTACACCACCACTGGATCTTCAGAGGAAAACTGCACACTTCTGCAGGATCACTGCTTCAACAAAACCACATTTGTCACTCCAGAAGGACTGTAGCCACCATTTAATGGGACTGCTACCAACACCCTGACTAACAGGGTGTCAGGCCATATTCTGATCCTATCAGTATTATTTTGTATTACTGCACTTTTATTTTTATTTTTCCTAATAAATAATTGTTATTCCTACTTCCATATCTTTGCCTGAGAGCCTCTTAATTTCAAAATTATAATAAATCAGAGGAAGGGGTTTTCTCTGGAAATTTTCAATTTCAAGAGAAGCTCCTGCCTTCCTTAGCAGACACGTGTCTTTTCCAAACCAAGACACTGTGTACCTTCAGTTTTGTTAGGCTGTTTCTTTTAGTATCTTATATACATGAGTTCAATCAGTTCATTTAGTAACTTATATACATCAGTTCAATGTTAAAATGGCTAACTGTCAACAGGGAGGTAAAGTATGCACTCGAAGAGCTGAGAAATGAGAATGAGTTTCAGTGAATCGGCTGAGTTAATAAGTAACTTACTGGTTTGCAGAAAATGTGAGGTTACATGATTTAGTGTAATCCTTCGAATAAAATAAAACTCATTTAGGTTATATTACTTATTGCTTATTCAAGACTAACTGTGAACATTCAGATACATACCATAAGCCGAAGTGCTGTAAATCAAAATGAATTGCAACCTCTCAGAACTTCAAGCTATTTTACTATGGTACAATAAGAAGCTTGCTCAAAGTCCCAGTAAGACAAATTGTTCCAATAAAAATGCCAATAGTAAAAAGTCATCACATATTTAATTTCTTTGTTCAGAAGTGCTGAGTATTCTCCAAAGTTCTGAAAGACTCAGGGTGTGATAGCGAAGAAAGCAAGGAAGGGAATCAGGAGTGACTTTTTATCCTGAAAAGAGTGGAAGGAGCAGTATCATCACCTGCTAGTTTTCAGGCATTTCCATTTTTCCTCTTCAATTTTCTCTTCACAAGAAAATGAAACTAAACTGTTGTAGAAATTGGGGAAGAACATGATTAGATAAAGTTCTAGAAAGTGAAACTGGTGAATTTTAAGCTGCTATCTCATTGAATATATAAATCTGTAATGTCTTTTATTTGAACAGTATATTAGAAAATATGCTCTTTGTTGACTATCTTGCAGTTTCCAGAAGATGGCAGAGTCAGTGCTTAAGCAGGACTGTGAAGCCTTTTCTCATTTATTCATACTATTTTATCACCCTTCTAATGGGGGATAATGGGATATTTCTTCTCTACTCTGTGGACAGGAAATGTGTGAGGAACAGATTTGCTCTGTACCACTATCCAAAATCTGTTCTTAGGGATATAGCTTCACACCCAAGTCACTGTGCAATAAATGAGTGAATTTACTGAATATTAGTCATTATACAGAGATTACACCCATGTCTACTTTGTATTGCAGGTGATGTAGTATCTATAACTTTTACTGGGAGAAGTTTTTCAGGTTACATCTGATGTCTTGAGCAGCTAGAACAGAGGCTAGATAGAGTTACGGGGAATAAAGAGGGTATGAATTGAAGAGCCTTCATAGGCCACACACTGGCAGTACTGGAGCCGCAGTTGTGGTTCTGCCTGGATGGCTCCAAGATGGAAGAAAAAGAGGGCTTGGTCACAAGATCTCACATTTTTATAAGTTTTGGTTCATTAGCATATTGGAGCTAATTGTCCAGTTACAGCCTCAGCCCATGAAGTCCCATCCTTCTTGTTTTTCTGTCTTCAGTCCACTGTTGTTTATACTCTTGGGCCTGAGATCTGGATTGGCTGTCCTTGGGTCCCTGGATAGAGAAGGAATTGTTGTGTCTACCTACTCTGTGAAGAGAGCTTACTATCTCCCTATATGAAACCCCAACCCATACACCAAAGCAGCACAGAATTGAAAAAAAAATTATGTAAAATGTAGAAAAGCAAGGACAAATAGAACAATGGTCTGTGTATTAAACACTTGTCTAGAATAACTCCCTAAGCTACAGAAAAGATTATCTAGCAAGATATTAGGAAGTTTTAAGCTTAATAATGGAGCTCTGTGCATTGTGTTTTGAGGCTTACAAGCAGGTATTATATTTGAAATAAGCAAGCATTGTTTTAACCAAAGGTACGAGTGTTATAGTGGTTGGATAGAACTACTGTCAATATGCTTTTGCTTTTTGTGATTGGTCAAAAAACTTTTTAAGTAAGTTGTAACATTAAGTTCTTTGTCTGCTGTCTGGGATATGAGCTACCGGCATTTCCCATTGTCATAGCCATGTAATGAGACTGATGCTGAAAAATAAAGCAGCTCAAGGCACTTTCCTAGCAGTCCCGTCCTGTTCGTGATTTGTGCATAGACCCCCTGTTAGCATGGAAACAAGGCTGTTTCCATGCTAACAGCCTTGCTTTCTTCCTTGTTATGTATAAACCCATATTTTATCAATTTCTTCTTCTGTTAGCTCAGTCATTTGTACTGCAGACCAGCTGCTAAGCCAGTCCATACTTTCCAAACCTGCCTACACAGTGCCATTTGCATGGTACTTTCCAGACTTATGTTAGCCTTGAGGAACCACATAGAAACTTGTCTGTGGCCCATTGACTTATTTCTAGTGACCTGAAGGACAGATGCTCTTCAAGCTCATTTGGGCACATTTTTTTGATGGTTGTATTTTGATGCTCAGTTTTAGCAATAGGTAGAAATAATTTTACTGGGTGAGCACTGCTTACTTGCAGCCAATATACTCCCATCTAAGAGCAAGAAAACTGTCTGAGGATCAAGATTAAAAATTTGTTGTGGGTGACAAATGGGCAGTTAGTCTGAGTGTTGACTCACCATCCCTGATGATATTTAAAAGTTGTGTAGATGTGTCACTTAGGGACATTGTTTTACAGTGGAATTGTCAGTGAGGTTAATGGTCGGACCTGATGTTCTTGAAAGCCTTTTGCAAACTGAACAATTCTACAATTCTATGATTAAGACCACCGGTTGTGCTACACATGGAAAGCACTCTAAGGAGACCTCACATCCACTGCAGTGTAGAACCTATCAGATTATTGCTGGTCTCTAATTAGCCTTTTGTGGTGCCATCTCATGACTGTTTATCCCAGGATCATACACATCAGGATTGTGCCAGGTATAGCAGTTGCATTGAAATGGAGATTGAAAATGAGAATTTGAAATGCATGGGTAGCATCTTTTGCCCTCTAACTGAAACTGATCTCCTAGTAGGGAGGACTTCATCATCTTTCAGGCCTTGTTTGGTCTGAGGGATACATTCAAAAACACAAACATGAAGAGATCATCAAAGGACGTGATGGCAGGAATCCAGAGAGACTGGGAATTTCTATGCTTTGCAAAACATGCCCATTTTTTTCTATCAGTTAGATTGGCTAGCAGTGAAATGTAGGTTTCTGTATGTCTTTTCATGGCTTACAAGAGGCCAAAAAGTGCTACGAGGGGAACGTGTCAAAACCTTCTTGCACTCAGAGCAGTTTCAGCTTGAGAGGGAAGCATGCTTTGAGAAAGAAGATGGTACTGTCTCCAGAATAACTTGTGTGATACTGCATTACTACCCTGAACAAGGTATGAAAAGCCTTTAGAAAAAAAGTCTTCAATGTTTCTAGAAGCTCAGACACTGCTGGACACTAGTTAAAGGAATTATTTAAATGTCACTAGAGGGCTGCCATTTTATTAGTCCTGTGCTACAAAGTAGTAAATAGAAAGTTTGTCTATACCTTTTCCTGTCTGTTCTTGCTCATTCATCTCCCCTTGTTCAAGAAATTCCTGGGGCAGATGTAAATGACACATTATATTAGATACCTTCTTACAATGAAGAGTAATTGTGATATTTATAGCATAGATCTTCTGACCTATTACAGATGTCTGCTTCTTGATCAGAACAACTGCTGTGTTGCAATACTTACACGTATATCTGTTGTGATAAATGTATGCCCTTGGCTAGATAAATCCAATTCTACACTTCCAACTGGTGATAGATGAGAAATTATCAATGTAATGTTTAGCAGAACCCATAATGAAAGATGCTTTTCTTTTTCATAGTTCTTATCTATCTTTCCTCTCTTCCTTCTTCCCAATTTTCTCATTTTAAAAACAGTTTTCAACTTCCAGTGGACAGAAATTTAACCTATCTTTAATCTTTAGTAACTCAGCCTGTTCAAGTATGTCTGACAATAGTGTAGTAACATCAGAATTCATGGTGTCAGATCTTTGATCAAAGCCTTTTTCACCTTCAAGGGAAAAAAATGACATTCTCATTGGCCCTAACAGTGCCAGAATTTAAAACTACATGATTCAGGGTGACTGGAATGTGAGTGATGCACCCAGAGCAAACTCCCTTGAGGTGCCATCTAAATTTTCACAGCAGCTGCTCAGAGAGATTTTCTTGTGAGCATAAGAGGAGGACATATTCCATTCAGGATGTCAGCTTTAAGTGCACTCAGCATGGGAGTGCTCAAATAAACATGGTAAAGTGGGATGTCTTCTTGGTTTTCTGTGTAGTGTATCCTTCATGAAATAGAAGTGATGAAGTGCTCCTGTCAGCACGTCCAGGAGAAGCTGAATGAGATTGAACAGTGCCTGATAATAACAGACACTGTTTTCTGGTGCTATGTCAGATGAAGAAAGGTAAAGCCAAACACACTTACCTAAATCCAAAGATATCTTTGTGTTACTGCATGACTTCTGGTTAGTGAGGTACAGCTGTGGATGTCCCACAGGCAGAGGTGAAATGTTTTGTGATGTGACTTTTGCTCAGAGAAAATTTCAACTTCTCTCCACATCATTCAAGGCACTTAAACATGAGCATTTTTGAAAGGGAAGACTGCTACATAAATTTGGGCTAGATTTTTAGCACAGAAATACTATGTTCTAATACCATTAAGAAACAGATATCTGTCAGCTGGAGCTTGGTGTTCCAGGCCAATTGTGGGTTCAGGCCATGTAATTAGTGCTCATGATCAATCCAGTGACAAGGCAGGAAAATTTAAACTAGCTCTTCATGGATTCAGCACAAGTTCACAGTGATTACCAAGAAGCCTCAAGTTTATAAAAAGTTACTAGGGGTTTCCAGCCTGGAATTGCCTAAAAGTAGGGCATTTATACAGTCTTTGTGCTTGTGATAAATCAGAAGTGATAAACCTGCCCTTACTCAGAATCACAATATCACAGACTCACAGACTCACAGAATCACAGAATGGACTATGTTGGAAAAGATCTTTGAGATCATCAAGTCCAACCTGTGCCTAACACTTCCTCAGCAACGAAATCATGGCACTGAGTGCTATGCCCATTCTTTTTTTTAAACACATCCAAGGACAGTGACTCCACCACCTCCTTGGGAATTCAAAAGCCCAATCACTCTTTCAGTGAAGAATTTTTTCTTGAAGTCTAACCTAAACTTCCCCTGGTGCAGCTTAAGATTGTATCTTCTTGTTCTCTCAGTGGTTGTCCAGGAGAAGAGACCAACCCCCACCTGCCTATTGCCTCCTTTGAGAAAGCTGTAGAGAGGGAAAAGTTCTCCCCCGAGCCTCCCTTTTTCCAGGCTAAACAACCCCAGCTCCCTCAGCTGCTCTTTGTAGGGCTCGTGTTCCAGACTCTTCACCAGCCTCAATGATCTCCCCTGGATGCCTTCAAGCATTTCAACATCCTTCCTAAATTGCAGGGCCCAGACCTGGACACAGCACTCAAAGTGTAGCCTCACCAGTGCTGAATACAGGGGGAAGAATTACTTACGTGGTCCTGCTGGCCACACTATTCCTGATACAGGCCAGGATGCCATTGGGCTTCTTGGCCACATAGGCATACTACTGGCTTATGTCCAGTCAGCTGTAAACCAGTATCCCCAGGTTCCTTTCTGTGTGGCCACTGTCCAGCCTCTTTGTCCTCAGCCTGTAGCACTGAAGGGGGTTGTTGTGGCCAAAGAGCAGGACTCGGCACTTGTTAAACTTCATGTTTTTGGCTCGGCCCATCTATCCAACCTGTCCACGTCCTTTTGCAGAGCCCTTCCACCCTCCAACTGATTGATTCATGCTCCCAGCTTGGTCTCATCTGCAAATTTACTGATGGTAGACTCAATCCCCTCATCCAGATCATCAATGAAGATATTAAACAGGACTGGGCCCAGCACTGACACCTGGTGGACACCACTGGTGACTGGCCGCCAAAAGGATACAGCACCATTCACCACCATTCTGGGCCTGGCCATCCAGCCAGTTCTTAACCCAGCAGAGTGCGCCTGTCTAAACCATGGGATTCCAGCTTTTCCAGAAGTATGCTGTGGGAGGCAGTGTCGAAGGCTTTGCTGAAGTTCAGGTAGACAACACCTACAGCCTTTCCCACATCCACCAGGCTGGTCAGCTGGTCATAAAAGGAGATCAGGTTGGTCAAGCATGACCTGCCCCTCCTAAACCCTTGCTAGCTGGGTCTGATCCTCTGGCCATCATGTAGATGCTATGTGATGGCACATGGGATGATCTGTTCCATAATCTTGTCTGGCACTGACTTCAGGCTGACTGGCATGTAGCTTCCCAGATCCTCCTTCTAGCCCTTCCTGTGGATGGGTGTCACCCTGGAAAGCTTCCAGTCATCTGTGACCTCCCCACTCAGCCAGGACTGATGCTAAATGATGGAGAGAGGCTTCAGAAGCTCATCTGACTGCTCCCTCATCACCCTAGGATAGATGCCATCTGATCCTATAGATTTATGAGCATCTAAGTGGCTCAGCAGGTCTCTGACTGCCTCCTCCTGCATAACAGGGTGGCTGTTCTGCTCCCATACACCACCTATCAGCCCAGGAGGCCAGTTCTCCTGAGGGCAACCTGTCTTTCTGTTGAAAATTGAGGCAGAGAAAGTGTTCGGTACCTCTGCCTTTTCCTCATCTTTAGTTACTAAATTCTCTCCTGCATCTAAGAGAATTTAGGTTGTCCTTGTCCTTCCTTTTGCTATTAATATATTTATAAAAATATTTTTTATTATCCTTTACAGAAGTGGCCAGACTGAGTTCTAACTGGGCTTTTGTCTCTCTAATTTTTTTCCTACATGACGTAGCAAATCCTTAAGCACACCCTCGTTTTTCTCTTAGTTCCTTCAAAAGTTCCTTGCCCATCCAGGCCGGTCATTTTCCTCATCAGCTCATCTTTTGGTACATAGGAACAGTTTGTTCCTGTACCTTCAAGATTTCTTTTGAAGCATGCCCATCCTTCCTGGACTCCTTTGTTTTTAACGGCTGCTTCACAAGGAACTCTCTGGATAAGTCTCTTGAATAGGCCAAAGCCTGCCCTCAGGAAGTCCATTGTGGAAATTTTATTGGTACCCCTCCTTGTTTCACCAAATATTGAAGACTCAATAATTTCATGATCACTGTGCCTCAGACAGGCTCCAACCACCACACATCTCCCACCAGTCCATCTCTATTTGCAAACAGCAGGTCTAGCATACTCAAAATGGCTCTGCAACTGTATTTTAAATTTTGCAACTGAGATAATCAAGCAAATGAGAATCAAGCAGACAAGGACTCTTATTCATTATTTTGTAAGGTATCCTGTCATCATTAATAAAAACAAGACTGTTGTATTGCACTAAATAGTTTATTTAGTTGTTGTTTTGCATTGGGCGATTGGAGATTTGCACTGAGTATTCTTTATATTGCACTGAATAGTTTATGTTATATCACATGGTTTGTTCTGCTCCTCTCTTATCACATGGTTTTTCCCTCACCCACCCCTCTCCCCAATACCCCCTGGTGGTCTCTCCCCTGATCAATCCCTCCCCTTGCCACTCCTCACTTGTATCCCATTGGCTGTGCTCCTCTTCCTCCTCCCCCCATTCCCCCGGGTTAAAAGTCTCCCACCATGAGGCAGCGCTCTCTTTTCTACCTGGGGGATTGCGTGAGTCTGGCATCTCCTCTCAAGTCAATAAAGAGAGGACATTTGTCCCCACGTGGAGAAGAGCGCTTCTGGTCTTTTGTCTTTCATGCATGTAAGATTATGTGGGCCAGATTGGACCTGAACAGCTTGCCGAGACATGGATTCTTACAAGACTGCAGCAGAGGAATGCAAAAGGCATTATGCTGGGGCCAAGAAAAAGGAGAAGGTTCGCTGCTCACTCTAATGTGCTTTCACTGCTGTCCCTACTGGAAGGAAAACAGACATCTGCAGATCTTATAGCAGGCCATCGGTCAGATGATTGCAGAGTTGGAATTGCAGCAGAATGATTCAGCATGTCAGGTCAGAGAGAGCATTCTTATGGTATGTTGCACAACCACTGCTTTGGGTCATGTGGGAAGAATTGAATGTCGTGTTATTTGTATTTGACTTGCTGACTCAGAAGGTGTATCTGAAAATCCTTTCAGAGCCAAGAAGAGGATTTTCAAATACAAGACTTACAGTTTACGTACTTGACCTTCTTTCTCCTTGCCTACGCTATTTGAACTCAACTACCCAGGAAAAGTGGCAATATTTATAAAAGGGTCTGTAGCCTACCCTCTTCTTGATTTCCAGAAAAAAGGTGACACACAGTCAGCCTACACAATTATTGGGAAATGGTTACTAGCCTGGTTCTTTTCTGGATCACCTCTCAATTAGATAAGTAAGAGTAAAGAAATTATGATTAGGGGACTTGTCTTTTGATTCTTTCCTGACAAGCTTGGGTTAGAGGGGTTCCTCATATTGAAGTGGAGCTCCTTGAAGTGGACTGTTTTACTGCATGGCCTTTCCTCCTTGTCCTGTTGCAGAGCTCCACTGAAAATACTCTGGCACCATCCTCTTAACACCCTCCTATAGGATATTTGTATGTATTGATGAGATCCCCTCTCAGTCTTCTCTAGGCCAAACAGTTCCAATTCCCACAGTTTCTCGATTGTAAAATGTTCCAGACAAGATTGCATTGGCCACAGATTGAAGTCTGTTTGCAAATGATCCCTTAGGCAATTAGATTTGTTGAAATAAAATGTCCTTTAGGGTTTTCACCTACTTTTTATGACAGCATCTCAGTAGTCAAATATTGCATGTCTTCTTCAGACTAAGTAGAGGCAAGCATGCTTCATATACTCTTGTGTATCTTGTCTGATTAATTTTGTTATATTTTTATTATTGCAATATGCTTTTCCTTCTATTTTCTTTGCAGCAGCTGGACCAATTACTAGCAGAACAAACCCATCTGTTTTCTGAGCTCAAACTCTCTGACTGAAAGGAAGAAAGAAAAGCCCAGAATAAAAAAGTGTTTCCAGATGCTGCTGACACTGTGCATTCTGGAAGTGCGTGCTCAAAAATGATGCACAGAAGAAATCCTAGCAAAAACATGACAGCCACAGGCTTTCTCTCTGCCCCACAGCAAAGGACATCCTCAATGTAGTTTCCTACTGGGATAATACTTGATCCAAATTCAGCTGAGCCTGACCCACAGAAGCTCTCCAACAGCAATAAGGAAATAAAAGAACATCCACAAGCAAAAATGAAGTTTAAGACATTCATATACAATGTAAAAGTTTCAGTCTCGGTATCAAGGTTTTAAGTGGAAGAGATTGTTGACCTGCAGTACGGTTTTACTATTCTCTGTTTCATTGCCATAGTCTAGCTCAGGACCATTTCCTTCTAAGCCATTCATTTATCTGAAGAGATTAAGTCAGTGTTTTGGTGCACTTTCAGTCTATTTGCATAGAAAACACAGGCAGAACTGCGACTAGATCTGCCTTGGTATTTCTCAGTAAGCTCTGGCAATGATCTAGATGCTCGAAAGAGAAGAACATATAAATACATGGGTTATATTTGGCTTGCTTGAACTTTGAAGGCAACTGTTTGAATTATTAACATATTCAACCCTCTCTCTCGGTGAAATTAGTAATTTATGGCTTCAAATTTCAGACCTAATTAAGCAATTTTACAAGGGCAGTAACGGCAGTGAATTGGAAGGTTTGTTGTTTTTCTGAAGAAATTCCAAATAAGCACATATTTCACAATGTAACCATAAAAAATTCTGCCTGATTTAAAAAAGCTAGAAAATATCATAAATAGCTGCCTTATGAATTAATGGTGTCTTCCATCTAAACAAGCGTACAATTTTTAAAGGATTTACCATTCTCTTAAATGAAAAATTAGGGTTAAATTATGCTCTTCATTGTAGTCTTATACTACTGTATAGATTAATGTTGATATTAACACTGATCTTATCAAGCAGAATCAAGTTCCTCATACACAGACAGTGAGGAACTGAAATATTTGAAATGATGTTTTGTTATCTTTTGCACCCATTTAAGTCTAGTTTTGGTCTCTTGGTCATTCTTTCAATGTACAAAGAAAATAGCATATATTTCTTTTTTTTTTTTTTCTCTAGTTGAAGAAATCTTTCCAAAATATTTTAAGTAATGATTTAGCAGAAGGAAAAGACTGATGGATGTCAGACTAATGGATTTTGTTTTTAATAGTTGTGGCCTGTTTCATGAAAGGCATGGTATATGACAGAAGAATGAAACTTTGCATTATAGAAAATTCTGGTCATAGCAGTTTCATGTGCCACAAGATGAGTGACCAGAAAAGCAGGCATTTTTAAAGGATGTTTTGAAGGGAGGTTCTATATATTTTTCTACTCTGCGATTACTAAACTCATAATGCTCCTATTAGCAATTACATGGGATAGGGCTGTCTTTTGCAAAAACATTTTAAAAGAAGAGGGGAAGGCTTATTTTTTCTGCAGAAACTTAAGAACTTGCAGACAAACCAGGAAATAGTACTTAAAGGTATTCTTATAGTCAGTTATTTTAATAGTCTTTCATCCAATACTGATTTCAGGTGCAAAGTACCTCACATAGTCCTAGCCACAGTCTAAATTTTAACTTGCTTCTAATTGCCTCTGACTATTTGTTACTGTCAGTATCAAATTAGAACTTGCTGACAGTGCATAGAAAGTTAAACTGTCAAACTATTACTGTGCAAAGTCACCTAGCTGTACTCTTCATGTTTGCTTCATATAAATCCAACTAAAACTGAAGTGAGATAAGAAATGTAGGATTTTCTACATTACAAGCCTGGAATCAGAATCCTGATTGTTTTCTGGGAAACACACAGAGCCTGGATTTATGCAGAAAAGCCTCTCAAGTTTATATCACAGCAAAGAAATGCAATTGTTCATCTTCAAAGCAGTGTGTCCTTGCACCTCCATGTTTCCACAGATGTTCCAGGTAATAAAATGATTAGAAGAGAGAGGTACTTAACATAGGAACTTACAAGATCCTCCACAGCCTTCTGGACTATGGATTTTTCTGGTTGAAATTTTTCCTTTTCTTGAGACCACACATGGGATTTGTACACCACTTCCATACTATCAGGTTTTTAAGAGTTTATATGTCAAGGTTTGTGATTGTGAAAGTATCTTTAGGTAGCATGAAAACAGGACCAAAACATCTTCTATGGAAATTTTTTGTGAAATAAGCAATAAATATGGTATAGTGTTTTTTTCTCTCCACTGGCTTAGAAACTGCACTTGTAGATGTTGTCTCTCAGCTTCTGGAGAAAAGCAAGAGCATGGTGAAGGGCAAACAACAATGTCACTGCTGAAGATATCCTGGAAGAAAGGATGGCTAAGAAGCTTCCATTTCTCAGTGATACCATGATTCCTCCCATGAAACAAGATGATTTTTGCAAGAGTCACTGCAACCCAATGCATAAAACCACTGTAGGGCTGTGATGTTGCAGTTACTGTTGGCCTGTCTTACGCCTACATGTAGAGAAGATGCTACTGGCAGGTGGCAGCTGTTCTTGATTAAAAAGATCATGAAGGACCTCTTGTGTCATTTGAATTCTACCATTTATATTGAAGAGGACTGAATCTGACTCTAGCTAACAAAACTTTCCTGTTTGTATGATCTTTAGATTGGTATGTGCAGTCCAGCTCCTTTCAATTCCATTATAAAATAATTTCATGCAAGATATGAATGGTGTGGTTCCCCCATATGCAACACTTAGATACAAATATTGTTAATGTGAGTGTGTTTGCACGTATAGCTAGAAAACCTTTCAAACCCTCAATACTGTTTTAATTGTTAAGCCACAATCTTGTAGCAATAAAAAAACATACTAAGCAATGTGAAAGTATTTCTTTCTGAATAATTCTAAAGCACAAGTGGTATTTCACTTCATAACTCCTCCAAGCATCTTACAAGGATGACTGGACTGCATCTTATAATGCTGTTGTTGAAGATTGGAGAAAAAAGAAAACAAGCAGTAATTTTGGGATCAGGAAAGTGCGGGGGTAGTGCTGGTGAATGTGACAGCTAGCTGTTTACCTATTTAAACTTGCAGTGTTACCAACATTCTAAAATCCATAATTTACTTACCTTTTGGGCAGTCATTTGGAAATATGATGACAGTCTTGATGACAACTCAAAATAATTGATTAAATAATAATATATCTGATTGAGTATCACAATTACTCTAACTAGCTAAAATACAACTTAGCTTGCAAGCTCATATCTTGGAGGAGTGGGGAAGCTACATTACTTGTGAAAAGTATTAATTAGCATTAAGCAGTTTGCAAATTTGAAATCTGAAGAAAACTGACCTTGTGACACTATAGGACCTCTGACAAAAAAAAAAAAAAGGGAAAGATATGGAAGGATTTAAATAAAATTATGCTTTCTTGGCCATTTTACCTCTACAAAACTAAAGCAGGTAGAACCATTGGCTCTTTCTACAGAACTGATGAGGCTTCATAAAGGTCCATGCAATATATATCAGACAAGGTATGGAAAAGGTAAGACACACAGCGTTACAGCAGTGTTCTTGTCCTTGCTCTCTGGTGCTCTTTCGGTATCTTTTACCTCTACTAGCACCTGAAGAAAGCACCTGAAATCCTTTAACTCTATTAAAGAGACAGTTTAGCATTTTCTTTGTTCTGGTTACAGTATCAGGAGTGCAAGGGCAACGTGCAGCCACAGCAAAGCAGGAGGGAGGAAAGTCAGGAGACAGGAAGGGCGAGGTAAATTAAAAAAAAAATTCCCTAATAAAGATAGAAAATTGAAAACCTAATAATTGCTTTTACCTACCCTCGTTCAGCAGCAATTCGTGTCACTTCTTTTGTCATTGTCTTTTGCCTCCAAAACCCCATCAGGTTTTCCTTGATGCCCCCATAAATCTTTAAACCCTGAAGCTAAAAGAGGCTGCGTTGTGCACCAGGTTCAGTATTGATTTTGCTAAAGAGTATAAAATCTAGTCAGATAATAAAGAAATTATTCTAAGGTACCCTGCCAAGAGCTCCCATTAGTTGTTATATCAGGCATGAATTAAATCAACCCTTGAGAGCATCACGTGAATAAACATCAAAACCTCTCTGGCATGTTAATGCATCAGTTGCCTTTTTGCTGCCATGACATTCCAAGAAAAGTACTATCCCTTTCCAACTTCAAGTCCAGAGATGATTTGACACAGGTTTAGAAGAAGGCAGGGTTCAGGAGAGGGGATGTGACAGCCAAAAAATTGTGGGCACAAGCTGCTTTAAACAAAACTTTGACCACCTGCTAGATGTGCAGTCCAGCCCTACTCAACCTGGACATACAGCCCCACCTCTTGCATCCCAGTGCATGGTGATGCATTGCCCCAGGTCAGGCCCAGGGGTTCCCCTATGCTGGAATTTGTATTTGAAAAAAACCAAAAAGTCTCAAATCTTGGCCTCAGGCAATACAAATAAACTGGTTCTGAGCTGCTAGATATGAATTGCTTTCTGCTCTAGGGCTATCTTGGTCCTTCCCCTCTCTCTACCACAGATGGCTGATGCAGAGGGAATAGATCAAAGTCCAGCAAGGGGTCATCTCCTGGCAGCAAAAAGTCTGCAGCCCCAACCAAGAATCAACATCTTGGTATGGAGAGCAGATATGGGAAGAGATAAAAGAAAAAGAAATATAATTGACCAAAGACACTGTCCTTTACAACTATAAAAGTCACACAAATTAACACAGAGGTAGAAATCTCATACACACTCTGGAAATGTGTGGGGCAGCTTCTGCCCAAAGCATGGATGCATCTTTGTGGTTACTTTTCTAGAAATTGAGAGCAAAGGATTTTGATGTGTGCTCCATCAGCAATTGGATGGTAAGATATATTGAATCCTAATCTATACTATTTCTTCACTAGCTGTAATATAGGCACCTTAATCATGCAGTGTATGTTATCTACTAGTAGTTCTTTTTGTTTTATTCCTGTGTAGTAAATAGTCTGCTTAAAATCTTATGTCTGTTAATCTTGTTTTTATTAAATAAATAATTCATTTTATAATAGACTTAATTTGCCATCATTAAAGAACTTGTGAATGAGAGTGGGTTTTGAGGTGCTGGCCACCTCAATAAAGCTACTGCCTGCTGCTGGAGGCCTGGGAAAAAAACAGGGGCATATCTAAGCTCCCATCTCCATTCGTAACACCTGGTGACGAGAACCCCTCATCTTATTCCAGGCTGTACCTGTTTTTTCTGTGATCGGGGTCTTTTTCTTTGCCTTGGGGGGACCCTTATCCCTGGCACAGCTTCCTTCTGTTCTATCTAACAAGGTTTTAAATTAATTGCAGTGAAGTTATTCTCTCCTAATATGTTCCTAGAGTGCCTGGCACAATAAGGACCTAGTATCAGTTGGGATCTTTACTTTCTGTTGCGGTAATAATTTTATGAGCAGACTTTCATTAAGATCCATTGCTATTTAAGAAACAGCTGCACTGTCACATTACAAGGCTGTTGACTGTTTTAACTCTCTGCTACAGAAACAAGGTTTTAGTCTTCCCTGTAGAAATAAACATGAGTAAAAGAGGCTAAAGCCTGAACAAAGGTGATTTTGCTATTAATTGGGAGAATTCAGAATTGCAACATCTGAGACTGCCAGGAATTAAAGCACAGTTAAACAACTCTGATCACACCTCTCTTGAGAGGTGCATTTGAATTCATCCATCTTCATTTCAGTTTTTTCATTGTCTTTCGGTGGACAAAGTACTCTCTCAACTAGCCCAGATCACAGCTATTAAGAGGGACGCAGGTGTAGTCCATTGGGGCTATTTAACATTGATAGGGGAAACATTTAGTACCATGGCAAGTAACAAAACACAGGCAGCCTTTTCCTGATTTCTTTCTCTTCCACCCCTTAAAATACAAAAGTCTATAAGGGCAGTCACAGAAATAGTGAGAAGGCAAGATCAAAAGTTGGAAGCTAAGTTGTCCGTTCTATTCCCCCACCCCCACTCCCTTATCCTAAGGGAGTATGAGGGCTCTCTGGTACCTCACCTGAAGATTTGCCACAGATTTCCTTTGAATGTCACTGTTAGTCTCTGGCATTGTCACCTGCAAAAGGCTTCTGCTAATATAGACAGCTAAAACATTCCAGTTCCTCTGTATTCTCTGATAACCCAGCAGCCTCCAGGAATGACTGCAGTCTATATTTATCAGACAGATTTTAGATAATGTAAGAATCTGTCAAGGGTGACAGGCTGCTAGAAATCATGAAAAGAAGCAGAGTGATAGTCCCAGGTGGTGAAGAAAGCTGTGGTGCTCACCCCAATGTTAATGGTACACTACCATTTTCATTACTCTGTACACATTTTTTGGGAAATTACTTTAGGTCACTTCCCAGTCTGTGAAGGTACAGTAATGTTCAGCTTCCCCAACAAGGACAGTTTCTCTTACAACAGACAAGTCGAGCTACTATAAATCTATGGTGAAACAAGGGCTGTGTGTGGGGGGGGTGGGTGTGAAAGTCTGTAGTCAAGTATTGTCTTACTGGTAAATTAGCTTTTTAAATGCTGCCTGGACTTTACAGAGCTTTCTCTAAGATACTGGCGGAGAAAGAAATTAGGGAGAGTAGTAAATAGTTATAATCACTTGGGGGGAAAAAATGAAAAACCTAATTGCTTGAAAGCTAGAGTCAATTGTATTAGTGACACCTTGGTAATATTCTGCATAAAGGCTTCACTGTCCTTAATTTTTCATCTACAAGGAATAGCAATAATGATCTCATTACCTCAGGAGAGCTATTCCAGATTTATGTTTTCTCTAACCAGAGCAAAGTATGTTGGAAGCACAGTAGCCTGGATTCCTCACATCCTTGTCCCATTTAATAAACAGAGAAGTGGAAGCAAGGGCAACTGAGTTATCCCAAACCAGGCCAGACAAATATGACAACCACCCTTCTCAGAACTGGGTTTCGGGTTGAGCTAATCCACAGAGAAGTGAGAGGTTTGTTTTTTTCTTTTGTGTGTGTGTGTGTGTATGTGTGTGTGTGTATGTGTGTCTGTGTCTGTGTCTGTGTGTGTGGAGCGGAGGGTGGAGGGTAGCTGGAGTGAGATATCCGGGGAAACTTGGAGCAGCTAGTGCCAAAGAAATCTCATTCTGGGAGCCTTTTGATGTCATGAGGTGGTGGTGTCCAGCTGCTGCCTGGGGAGGCTATCCTGGCACTGGTTAGCAATTACTGCCAAAGCATGTAGCAGCTGGGCTGACTACCATCCAGAGAGGAAGTGAAGAAAAGGACTTTTGAGCAGCATAGTGGAAGTGTTGTATCTGTTGATGGGACAGAGGAATCTCAAAACAAAGGGTAGACATGGGAAGAAAAGCAGAAAGAGAACAACAGTTGAGCAGGTGTAATGGACATAAGAAGTCTGAAACTCGACAACAGTTCTTCTTCTATGCGTAGATTAATCGGATTAAAGGTAGCCTAAAGATATCCATCCATAGAGTTCCTTCAATGAAATACGTAAACTGTGTAGACCTCGCTCAGAAATCCAGTTAAACAAATTCACTTGTTCATCTTTCCAAGGACATTTATGAGCATGTCAGGATCAAAGATGAGAAAAGAGGTTAAGGCTACAGTCAGATTAAGTGAAAGCTCAAAAGAACAGTCATTTTAAGGCTATCCTAAACGTTGATATAGCATCCAGTGACTAAGACCATAAGAAAGGAGTTACAGGGCCAGCCCACCTCTGACAAGACAATGAGAAACCAGGAGATGTTTGTCTCTGACAAGAGAAACTAGGAAATGTGGTGGTTTTGGGGGGGAGAGAGCCTGATTAGTTTTTTTGCAGGCTGCTGTCCTCATGTTGTTCCCAGCAGATACAACAGTTGGATAAGGAAAAATTGGGTGTATGTTTCTACCTGTCTCATTTAGTATCTCGTGATGTTACAGAATCACAGGAAGACAGGTTGAGTAGGAAATCTTGAGTCAGTTGGTAAAGTGAGCTTCAGCAGCAGCAGTGGCTACAGTAAACTCTGGGGGCTGAGCACTAAAAGGGGCTGAGTAGGGGGCTCCTAAAGTCAGGGAAACATGAACAAAAGCTAAGGTACCCACAGGAACCCACAGCGCTCAAGAGCAAGGCTTGAACCTTGGGTGGGGGTTGCCAGGAGCAACTGTGACAGATCTAAACATCCTGGGAGTGTGAGTGAGAAGGGTGAGAAGGTGTGGTAGTTTGTGAGGAATGGTACCTCTCCTAAAGAAGGTCAACATCGTTGCAGAACCAGAGAGCAATGTATAAGAGCCACAATTAATATTGAGGGGAATAAGTAGTCTGAGTTCCAAATGTTATGGTTATGACATGCAATAGAGCTTGTTCCCCAGTGGCTGTTGGAGTAGCTGCACAAGTGATGTTGGAGGCTTACCCCTAAACAGTAAATGTAGCTCCGCAGCTCTCTGGTTGTAAACAGTGTTTGGTGCTTGTCTGGGAAGCTGGGACCAAGAGTCTTCTGCTCTGCAGAAAATGTGTCTGTGTTGAGGAGCTATATCACCAGATCAAGGAGTTACATGAGGAAGTTAGTATGTTGCATATTTTTTATGAAGATGAGAGACAGTATATTTTCAGAGACCCTACCCTTCTTTACATTGGAGATGTAGGTGAGTTCTGCACCATCTCACAAGAAGTCAATATGAGGGAAGGCTGGCTAGAATGCTGCCATTCTCCAACCTCATTGCATGCAAGGAGAAATGCTCCTATTTCTCCTGAAGATTTGCCATTAACAAACAGGTTTAGTACCCTCCAAGCTGAGAAGGATCTGGGTAAGGCTTCTTTCTTCTCAATAGTGCCAAGCAATAGGTCAGAATTTGACAGCAACAGAAGTTTGCTCCTGAATGTAGTGAAGAACTTCTTTACTGTGCAGATGGCCATACACTGGAACAGACTGCCATGAGAGGATGTGGAGTCTCCCTCTCTGGAGATACTCAAGAGCTGTCTGGATGTAATTCTGTGCAATGTGCTCTAGGATCACTCTGCTTGAGCAGGGAGATTGGACCAGCTGACTGTACAGATGGTCCCTTCCAACCTTACCCATTTTGTGATTTTGAGCTAATCCAACATCCCACTCAAGAGAGGGACTAGGTTTCCTTCTCCTAATATGTCTGTATCTTTTTGCATTGTCTTCCCATAAACTTCTGCTGCTTGCCATGGAAAGTAAGTCCCAAAATTTGCTAGTTGATATGTGAACTTTTTTTAAAATCCATTTTAAACTGATGTCCTACTTCTAATGAATATTCTCTAACTCTAGAACAGCAGGATTTCATGAAAAAGTGGTATGCATTCATTTTCTCCATCACTTTCCAGATTCTGCAAACCTGAGGAGTCTAGCGTCTCCAAACTGAAGAGTCTCTATTGTCACTGGAAATGTTATGCAAAATATACAGTTTCTTCTTATCAAAATACAAAAAAAAAATACATGGAAGAAGGAGGAAACATATAGTTGACAAAAATATGGATTTAGAATGAAGACAAGAGGTAGAGAGAGAAGAACAGTGAGAAACAGAGAGGACTGGGGAGGAAATAAAAGAAAGAGGAACTTGGAGTCAGACACACAGGTGTCTGCAAACATGAAAAACAGCAAGCCTGTGTCCCTTTGCTTGGGGCCACACTTCTGTGCCAGAATGGCTATTGGGAGCAGGAATCCTGTCTGTCTTGGGAATTTACAAAGAAGACAGAGAAGGTCACACATGATACTTACCCACCTGATGCATCTCCTGGACAGTAGGCACCTATCTATAGTAGAGAAAATCCAGGGATGGACATCAGAAAAATATCTGGTTGGAAAGAGTTTGCAGATTCCTTTTAGGACTGGCAGATAGATAAATGATTTTCCCTATGTGCTGTATGACTGTATAGACAATTTTCTGTTACTATTTTCCCTGTGGTTTATAGTTTTAGTTCTTTGCTTCCCCTATAGGAACTCCACTGTGTTGGTCTGGTAGAGCTTTTGGGGATATTTTGTTGTTTGTGTTGGTTTTTTTTAATTATAGACTCTCAGATTCAGTAATTTTCTGTGTTGTAACGTAGTCAACTTGTCAGGTAAAGGTTTATGTTCAACAAAAGATCAGGGAATCTTGGTGGGACTATTTAAGCAAGAGGATGTCTTGGTCTTCTGCTGGGCAAAAGTGAGCTAAGTACTGTGAGGCAGCAACAAATTCAATACAACAGCTCAGAATGAATTAGACATGTCGCTGCTAATCCCTAGATAAACAAGATGTAAGGAAATGTGTCAAAACAATAAAATACCTATTAAAATATCTGTGAAGATAAACACGCGTCCATAGTTAGCACTGCTAGGTGACGGAATGTTGTCAGTGAAGCATGAACTGTCATGCAATGCAATAAATAAGTCTGTTGAGGATTTATGTCAGATTTGCTGGGGATTTTCACACTTGAAAAGAAATAAATAAGGAAAGCAAATCTGGAAGAAAAAATAGAATTAAAAATTATTTATTTTAAATTCCTAACCTTAATTTGGGTTTTTAGTAACTTATACTTTTCTTCTCTGGATCCACAGGGGGAAAGTGACAATTCAGCAGGGTGTTCATGAACTGTGTGAAACAGTCAATAAAGACCTTTAGAGGAAAAAATTAATTACTCTCTTTAGAATGTATGTGGAAAGAAGATAAAGTCTGAGATGAAGAGAGGTAGGAAGCTAAAAAGTCTAAGACAGCTGGAGAGTCTCAGAAGCTCTGTAAAACACAAGGATTCTCAGGCTTTCTAATCCTATGCTACTGATAGTTTATCAGCTAATAATACATAAGTGAAATACTGGGTAATAATGTTTTCATAATGTTTTCTAGTATAATGCTTTCCAGAAGGGAAAGAAGAGTCTATAAGCTCTTTTGTAGGGGTGCACTGGGGTAGTCCACCATATACTCTGGAACAGTTGTGGGAGAGATATGCTGCAGACCAGGGCAGCTGAAGGCAGATGGTGGTTGGGACCATAACCCTGGCTTTGCCTGATTCTGAATGATATGCTTGGCACCAACAGCAGCTCAAAATCACAGAATGGGACTCGTTGGAAGAGATCACCAGAGCAGTCATCAGGTCCAACCTCCCTGCTCAAGCTGGGTCATCCTAGAGCACATTGACAGGATTGCATCCAGACAGTTCTTGAGTATCTCCAGAGAGGGAGACTCCACATCCTCTCTTGACAATCTGTTTCAGTGAATGGCCATCTGCACAGTAAAGAAGTTCTTCCTCATATTGAGGTAGAACTTCTCGTGCATCAGTTTTGGACTTTTGCCTCTGGTCTTATTTTTTGGCACCACTGAGAAAAGCCTGGCGCTGTTCTCCTGACACCTTCCTTTCCAATACTTATATACATTGATGAAGTCCCTGCTCACTCATCTTCTCAAGGTGGAAGAGTCCCAACCCTTTGTTGCCCTCCACTGAACCTGCTCCAGGAACTGCCTGTCACTCTTGTCCTGAGGAGCCCAGAACTGGACACAGCACTAGAGATGTGATCTCAGGACAGCAGAGTAGAGGGTCAGGATCACCTCCCTCCACCTGCTGGCAATATTTTTCCTAATGCACCTGAGGATACCATTGGCCTTCTTGGCCACTGGTATGGGCTCACTATTAGCTCATGGACGGCTTGTTGTTCAACAGGACCCACAGGTCCTTCTCTGCAGAGATGCTTTCCAGTGGTTTGGCCTCCAGCCTGTACTGGTGCAGGACTCTGCATTTGTCTTTGTTGAACTTCAGATAGTTCTTCTCCGCCCTTCTCTCCAACCTGTTAAGATCCTTCTGAATGTCAGCACAACACTCTTGGGTATTGACCACTCCTCCCAGCTTTGAGTCATGAGTGAACTTGCTGAGGAGGTATCTGCTCCTCCCCCCAAGTCACTGATAAACAAGTTAAACAATACTGGACCCAATGTTGACCCCTGGGAGACACCACCAGTGACAAGCCTCCAGCTAGAGTCTCTTCTGTTGATTTCGTCCCTCTGTCATGTGCCATTCAGCCAGTTCCCAATCCACCTTGCTATCCACTTATCCAGTCCACACTTCCTGAATTTGCATATGAGGACATTGTGAGAGGCAGTGTGAGAAGCTTTGTTAAAGTTGAGGCGGACAATGCACACTGCTCTCCCTTCATCCATCCAGGTAGTTGTCTCATCATAGAAGGCCATCAAGCTGGTCAAGCATGATATACCTTTAGTGAATCCATGCTGACTATCTGATCCCCTTCTTTTGTCATCCATGTGGATAGAAATGGCCTTCAAAATGAGCCACTCCATCACTTTTCCAGCAATTGAGTTAAGCTGACTGCTGGTATTTCCCTAGGTCCTCCTTGCCCTTTTTGAAGACTGAGGTGACATTTACTCTCTTCCAGAGCTTGTTTTATGCAATTCTTCCCAGGAGATCCTCGAAGAGTTTCAAGTTAAGGTAGGAACATGTCTTGAAGTCCATGTTCATAATTTTGCTTGCTGTCCTGTTGCTTCCTTGCCTGTACTCCACAGTCTCATGGTCACTACTGCCAAGGCTTCCCCCAGCCTTCACATCTGATAGAATCAATTAGGTTGGAAAAGATCTCTGAGACTGAGTCCAACCTATGATCAAACACCACCATGTCAACTAGATCGTCTTTCCTTAAACACCTCCACCACATCCCTAGGCAACTCATATGAATATTCCATCATCCTTTCTGTGAAAAAAATTCTTCCTAATGTTCAGCCTTAACCTCCCCTTGCACAGCTCAAAACTATGTTCTCTTGTCTTATTGCTGGTTGCCTGGGAGAAGAGGCTGAGCCCTACATGCCTACAACTTTCAAAAATGTTTTCCCTGTTTTCCCTGTTTGTTAGTATCAGGTCTAGCAGCACACCATTCCTTCTGTGGTTCTTCATCACTTCTGTCAGGAAGTTGTCATCAGTGGCAACTGATGAAACAGGAATGTCCTAAACTGTGTTTCTTCTCCAGCAGACGTAGGTCAGGTATAGTTCACCCCAAAGATAATTAAATGAAAAAAAAAAAAAAAAAAAAAAGGTGTTGAGGGGGAGGAGGTAGAAAATGTGTGTCTGGTGATTTTTTAATTGCCTTATGGTTTTGAGCCTTGTTCAAGGTTTTTCTAATAAGCAGAAAATCTAGGAACTTAATTACTAGTGTCACTCTGTATCCTATTAGGAATATAAGTGGCATACAGGTTTATATGTTCTTGGGCATGAAGTCCATCCATCAAAGATGAGCCTCTCTCTCCTTGTTATAGCTTACAAAATACCTGTTTGAGGTCCTCTGAAGCTGTTTCTTCCCAGCACTCATTAACAGAGCATCAGTTTTTAGGGAAAAAAGGTTTTTCTGCAATCTCCTATGAAATGTTCTAGATGTCTTACTTGTTTCTGTGCATCTGCCTGTTCAAATCTGTCTGTACTGTTCAAAAGAAGGTTATGCATCTATTGGTGTTCAAAGGTATAAACTTGATATCTGATTAATTTTATATGGGCTCCTAATTCTAGAAGAAACATTTAAAGGATAAATATTAACTACTTTCAATGTTACTTCATATTTGATATACTGCAGGTAGCGCTTGTTTTAAGTAAGTGGAAATCAGTCTGCAACAATTGATTTAGTTAAATTAAACAAGCAAATAGGGAATGAAATACACATGGCTATTTTCAAGGAGAGATACTATAAACACTAATTATGCAGCTGGAATTCAATAACTAACAAAGCTATTCCTTCTTCCTAATTTTACAAGATGGAAGAAGTTCTGATGTTCTCAATCATGACATTGTTATTTATACCTTGCTAAGATATAAAGAAGAGATGCCCATAACCAGGCCAACTATGACATAAATACAGCAAGCTGAATTTTCATATCTGGGCCCTTATGAATCCTGTAGAGATCCAAGAAGAATGATGTAGCATTGCTTTCACATTTCCCATTAAGCCCAAAAGAGTCAGTGATTGTCTAAGTGAATGATTTTCAGAACTAATTAGCAAAAATAATCCTCCATTCCCCTTCTGGCTAAAATTAAGTCCCTTTACATAAAGTAAGGGATAGCTAGTGTCTTTCCAGTGCTGATTCACCATGGAAGACTACTGTAAATTTTGTGTGTAATGAATAAAAAATACTCAGAGAGAAATGGATTTGCAAATTTTTAAAAATGTCTGACTATTTATTTCTCGTCTTAGAGGGTCCTCATTGGCATTTATCTTAATACATATGCTCCCTGCAGAAGTATAGAAGTATTATAGAAGTATTATATAAATAGAAGTATTGCTTTACAACCAAAATAATTTTGATGGCTTTTTCTACTATTGCTGGCAGAAGTCAACCTAGCTAAGTTAAAACAAGAAGCTACTTTCCAGTCTGTTTTGTGCATTGCTATGTGCAGGTCATAGCAACTAGTCATTTGTTATAACACAAAAGGCAATAAATGACTCAAGTCAGATGCACGGAGTCAAATTCACCGCTGACAACTTACCTCATGGGATTAATTTCCCTGATCTCCCCATGCTGATTAAGGAAAGGGGTTGTCTGTACCAAATGGAGCAATGCCTGTGCTGGTTGAGGAGGGGGAACAAGTATTGCTGTTCAGAAAATGGTGGTCAGCCCTGCCTGCTTAGCATTTCACAAAGCCTAGCTCTGAGATATGTTGTAGATTGTTAGGGAAAAAAAAAAAAAAGATGTGTCAAATGGAGAGAGACATTCTTCTTTTTTGGCTACTAGGGGCCTCAGGAAATGGAGTTCCATCTCCATTCTATGCATACCATCTCCAGCAAATCCCAAACCAAGTGGGTATATATTTTACAGACAGGATTGTGGAGTGTCACAGGGTCTGGATGAATGCAAGCTGTCTAAATGGATGGAGCTGTTTCACTTTACATAAAAAATTGAATATTAAATGGAGCACACACTGGCATATGTCCACCCTTCTCACCTGCATCATTCTTACACCATCATCTCCTCTTCCTGCTGCTCTAATGGGGAAGCTGTAAAAATACTATTCCAGAGGAGGGCAGCAGAGGGAGCAGGGAAGAGAGTAAGCTCCTCTCCTCCCTCCTGGCTTTACAGAAATGCACCTGAGCATTCATTTGGGGCTTTTAAGTGCATCCAAATGTTTAACTGAAAGGCTGGGTTTACTTTCACTGAAGCACCTTCAGCAGGGACCCACATTGCTGCTTTCACAATATCTTTGGTCCTCCTTCCTCATATAAAAGAGCATTTGTGATAATGGCTGTAGAAAGTGGTCACCCTGCTATTACTCTTCTGCAGGATCCTCATTGAGGTTTGCTTGTGGCTGGAAATTCCCAGTGTTTGGTTTTAACAGGCATCGTATCTTTGATGGATAAGACTTTATGTAGTAAAAAGGGGGTTTACTTCAACTTGTTACCAGATGATAAATGGTCTACAGCTGGTGAGCTAACATAATGCTTGTTCTCCAAAATTCAGGCCCATGGAAACTGTACAATGCCCATTGAAGAAGAACTGGAAGTTCACCAGCCTCAGTGTCCTGCCAATTCAGCCAGGTGGTCTGGAACATTGGGGTCTACCAGGGAGACCCCCAGAATAGAAGAATGCATGCATAAAGGGGAGGGAAAATATGTTAATGATTTTGGAAAAATTATTATCATATGTATATTTAGTCCAGGACAATCAATGAATATGTATACAAAATACAACACATAAACAGAAACTTTCATGTACCCAGTATGGGTAGGCTCTTGGGAGGAGCTATCCCCCTGAGCATCTGGCCGAATAAACAATGCCTGCTTTTTAATGTTACATTGGTGTTAAGGAGTTATTTATTTTACCAAATGTTTGGTAACAAACTTGCTTTCAAAAGCAACATGTTGAAAGATCTGTCTTTTCTTTCATGTTTTATACTAATTATCTTCTGACCTTGGCAAAGAAAAATAAGTCATTTGTGATGTCATTGGACCATTAAAAAAAAGAGGCAGCTCTCATCTGCCTCTTCAAAATTTCCTGATATCAGCAGATATTGTTCTGCTGTTTCATCATAGATTAGTTATTCAAATAACCTTAACCAAAGAACAAGCATTTAATTAAATAACAGGCAAAGAGGTACTTTATGGCTGGGCATTGCTTGAATTGAAGTCTTTATTAATGTAACAGAAATAGATACCAACAGCTGCATATCAGCTTCACAAACATGCCTCTCTATGACATTACCCTGGCATTGTTCTCTCTACATAAGACAAATGGTCAGTTTTCACTATGATACTACTTCAGGAAAGACATTTTTTCAATGTCTTGTGGGTCAGAATAGTACTGCTGAAATTAAAAATATCTGTGTCTGCCTTTAGAGAATGAAAAGTTACCCAGTTTATCCTGGTAATGTCCAAACTCTGTGTGCACAACAAAAAAGGGATCACATTAGCTGTTTAATCAAGCATGTTTTATGTGTATCATGGCAATGTTTCTTCTAATGACTGTGTCATTAGGAACATCTTTCTGGTAAGGCACAAAATTTGCCTTTCTGAGCCAACTGTGAATTTAATTTCCTGAGGTCCAGACTCCATTGAAATCACTGCTCTGGAACAGTATTCAGGTTTTATGCTGTCTTAGGGAATTAACTTTGTGACATCTTGGCCCTATTAAACCAGTTTTGTCTTAAACTGCAGTAGATTTAGTATGTTGTGCACTTTATAATAATTGAAATGGAAACTATAGGAGCACAATTTTCTGTCTACACAAATACCGCATGACACAGAGCTTGTATGTCTTGAATGAATGAAATATGTTGTACTCAGGCTGGGCTCAACAGCTTGCTTTGGTGGGCTCAGTTCTATTGAAACTATAGAAATGAATGATGTAATGCTAAAGACTAACACAGCTTTTTGCTATTACAATTGCAAGCTTGAAATTCAGGCAGTGAAATTAGGGGCATTTGAGACTTGCTTTCAAATTCTACCCAAGGAAGGGTTCTTCTCTCCCTTAGAAATATTTTGCATTACCACTTTGTACCATTTCCTCTTATGGGAGAGATGTTCTCAGACAGAGGACACCATCCTGCTCTGAATAGCAGGCAGTAATCTGCTTAGCAATAGGAACCAAGAAAGGACCACTATCACACTTCCTTCCTCCTTCCCTCAATTTTGCTGTATGGGCTGGAACATCAGTCTGAAAGTCTAGGGATGTAGGATGAAGACAATGGCAAAAGCCCTGCATCTCTGCCACCACTGCTGTATCACCAGTGCTGTGCTCTGGACCAGCTAAGATTTCTCAGGATCCAGCATAGCTTGCAATATCCCCTTGTTTCCCCTCACTTCTTTGGGCAGCTTTCAGAGGAGCTATGCTCCTTAGAAATCAGGACTACATGATGACTATCATGGCTCCAATTGGCCAGCCAGTTGACCAGGTGAGGATTAAGAGTAATCCCTGATGATACCCAGAATGATGTAACAAGGCCATGTAGAAGACTGCTCCCTTGAAATCTCATCCTCTATATTCTCGAGCCAGCAGCAGTTAAACTATTACAGTTTTTCATCTACTAAATTTTTCAGACTTTCTTTTTCTCAAGCTGTAAGGGAAAAACCAAACACTCAGGGAATGGAAAGGTATGCTCTTGTCTCTTCCTACAGAGGAGAAGTGCTGAAAAATGCAAAGATGCAGCTTACGCCTTACCACTGACTGAGCAATGCTGAACAAGTCAGCCATATATCCCTCTCAAGACCTGAGTCACCCACAAACTGGAAGTTTGTCAGCACAGCAATGCAGTCTTATTGCATGACAGGGCAGTAACTACCAAAATGTTTGTGGTGCTGCTGTAATGTAAGAACAGAGAGTGAGTAAGGATTTTTCAAGATGCTTGCAGTAAGCTAGAAACTCAGGAAAGTTTGAGAGGAGGCAGTATTCACCTTCCCTGAGTTTCTTTGAAGGCCCTCTTATGTGGATCACTCTGCTCCTTGATTCTTTGTTTCACATCCTGTGTTGGTAGAGTTTTGGTGTGGTTTCAATCATGTCTAGTGTATTCCTCTTTCAATAAATTGTTTATTGGATAACACATGCAAAAATATTCTTTGCCAGGGAAGTTCAGAGACTGTGTCAGACATCCACAACTCTTGCCATCTTTCTGCAAGGCACAAAAAGGCTGAGGGGAAGCCTAAGTTCACCAATGAGTCTCTGTCTCTATTCTGAGAGATAGGCATATGTTGTAGGCACTGATGTTTCTCACAATCATATGTGCAATTTCCAGTCAGAGAAGTTGTTTTCTTTCCAGGTTCTCAGTCTAATAAAATAAAGCACACCATGTGGAAGGGGTTAAAAAGAAGAGTGAACACAGTGGTGTTTTAGAAGCTGTCTAATATTTTAAGCTCTAAGTTCAGGAGGACTTTGATGCTATTTAAAAAGATCCTTGGATGTAGAGTTGGAAATTATGTAATCTTGACAAGCCCACAGTGTTTTAGCAGACAAACCCCTTTGTATCCATACATGGGAAGACATTTGTTCAGCACATAATTAACCAGAGCAAGAACTACGAGTGAGAAACAGCAACTCCAGGAAAAGGAGCAATTCTACAGACCTAATGTCCCTGGAAAGGGAGGGAGAAAGACTTCTGTAGGAGGTAAAGGCTAGCTTTAACTTCATCCCAGCTCTCACCTTGCTCCATGCTGCATAAGACTGATGGATATAAGGAGAAGCACAAAAAAAATTACATGGGTCAGAGGTCATCTGCTACTGCTTTGTTCTAAGTCTCCCTGGAACATAATTTTTTGCTACCATCTGCCATTTGCTGGATTTTACATCTGTCTTTCCCTAAAATTAAATTAAATTCCCAAAGCCCTCTGACATAAAGATTAATGAAAAATGTGCACTGGAGTCTTTACAAGCACCAAACTTGAAAATCTTTCTCCCTCATGAAAAGCCACATCTTTTTCTTTCCATGTTTTCTCCTGGGTTGCTTCTTCTAAAATAAGAAGGAAGCCTTTGTTGTGAACTAGATACATCAAAAATGTTAATTTTTAGTCTAAATGTGAAGCACAGGTTAAACTATAATAATTTTCATGTCAGTTTTTTCTCCTTGGTGTGATAGTTTTTTCTCCTTGGCTTTGGGTGGTAGTTTTTTCTCCTTGGCTTTGCACAGGGAATCTGGGCATGACCCTCATTCTTGACATAGAAATTTCCTTTGCCACTCCAAATGGGGCTACTGTCTTCCAGACTTTTAGGTTTCCTTGGTAATGCCCCTAACCTTTTCAGGGGCAGCAGGAAAGACATTTCCATGAGAGTCATCCGTCAGGGTAGATGCAAACCCCAGATCCTCTGAGCCTTAGTGTTACAGCCTTAAAGGCTTTACTCAGAAGTAAAATAAACCCTCTTGGACCTGGGACAAATATGCCGTTTTTCAGGATGTGGCAATGATTTTCATCAAGCCTTCTTTTTCAAAAATATGACATATCTTTATGTTTGTGTCTGTGATAAATGCGACTTGTGTCCCTATATGGATATACAATTACATATAGGGGGAAATGTAGAGGTTTATAATAGTAAGTCTGAAAAGTGAGGTGCACTGAGTGCAGGTTTTGATCTCCTACACTTTTAACTTCCACTTAAAGGGAAACTGCCAAAGACAAGTGTTCACTGTACAGGAGGCAATCTGTTTGATGAAAAATCCATCACAGCCCATTGACCTATTGATCAAACTGTTGCAGCTGCAAAGTAAATTATTTAATCAACTTTTTTTTTTAAACAACTGTTTTTTTTAGTCTGTTTTATACATATGGCAGCATTTATAAAGGGACTAAATTAATAAATTGTTCCTTACAAGATACAATTCCCTGATTTTCCACATATACATTTACTTTGGGTGTGAAAATGCATGCAGCAGCTTATGAGTTAGCATAAATCTGGAACAAACTTTATGTACTACTTCACACAGCACAGGCTGAAGGTGGATTTAAGCACTTCAGGAGAGTGTGAGCCCCAAGTTTTCTTACCTGAAGTGAGTATAATATTGGATGCAACCACACGCTACTGCACAGAGAAGTAACTTCAGGCTGAATCACAAGCAGTTTTTGGATACCTAAGATCTGTTAAAATAAAATAGCACTTCACTTTCACCTTATCAGCATCTCTTGTTTCATCTGAAAATAGTGCCAGGGTTGATAGTAAAATCTTACCTTAATGTAAACTTAATGTAACAAACCCCCACAGAGCCAGTGTCTTGGATCATACACAAGATTAGTAGTATACTATTTTGTAAGATTTTCATAGCCATGTGCAGTAGATATGGAACATGCGGAGATGACAACTATGTCATCTTTAAGGCCACAGACCTTAAAGGTACTGATAATAATGCTCACCTTTAACTCTTTAGAGACAAGTTTTTGTATGGGAAGGGATACTGTGATGTGACTTACCTGGTGATCTCTAGTGTTCTTGGTTCTCTCCTTTCCAGCAGACTCATTCTAGCCTCTTCAGGTAGCATCAGATGCTCTGTTCCACACCCATGACCAATAACAAATGCACAGTAAGGTTATAGTTATATATACATACATGCATGTATATATGTACATATGTTCATGTGTGTATATATGTGTGTGTGTGTGTGTGTGTGTGTGTGTGTGTGTGTGTAACCATTAGCCAGGAAACTTTTAGACATGTTCTTATCTTTAATTACATTAGTAGTTCTCCAATAGCTACTTTTCCTAAGATTGGGAGCACTTGTGTACATGTGAAGAGGATTAAAGTGCAGATTTATAACAAACTCAGACTATTTTCCAGGTTGTGTTTGTGAAATAACTGAACAGAGAAGATTAGAAATATGGCAGGAGTGCCAACCCTCCTACAAGTAGGACAACAACTGTAGACATTTAAAAGACTACATCTGACAGCAAATCCTCCATCACACTGATAAAGCAACAGACATTCTGTAGAGACTGGGATAAATCTGCTGGTGCAGTTAAATGCCTCATGGCATTATGGTAGCTAACAAATTTAAAAGGTCACCAGGGTTGGATGTGTAATGTTGCTGAGATAGCTGATAGGCTGCTTTCCTTTTGACTAAACCTATATTGTAACATTCCCAAAGCAACATTGGGATCTGCTGCCTAGAACAAGAAATTATTTTCTTGTCCTCAGGGAATTCTTTAGTGCTATAAATGACTGGCTGACTTTTTCAATCAGGACAATAAAAAGGCAATCTTCAGCTGAGTTTCAAAATATATTCCTGATTTGACCACTTTGTTTCATCTACGTCATTCTGATTTTCTGACTTCATAGAAAAATATGAAATAATTGTGTTTAAGTAAAATACATTTCAGTGAAAATTAGGCAGCTTTTAATTTAAAATTCACTGCAACAGAGAGGTCTGGACAATGGTGGAGGTGGGCAACTCATAAAAAGCAAGGTTGGGCTTTATGTGATTTGAAGAACTTGGAGGTTTGGTTTTTGGGGTTTTTTTTTTGTTTGTTTGTTTTTCTTTTTCTGGGTTTTTTGAATTTAGAAATATTATTCTTCACAAAAAAATTCTTAGGAGCCTCTGCTCCATTTTTTTCAGGAATAATTTAAGCATTTATGAATTTGCTTTTAAAGGTGGGCCACTGAGACACATAAGCACAGGTGACTTACACTTTGTAAGCAAATGAACATACTTGTCTCTCCCAGGCACTGTTGAAGAAAGCTTACAGTTTTTTAGGTTGTTCCTTTAGAGCATTTAACATCCTTGGCATTTTGTAGAACCACATATGATACCTAAAGGACCCATGGGCATAGCATAATTTGCAGGGCTGGCAATTAGCAGTTTGCCTGTTTGGGCTTTCTGTACAAAATACTGTTTATGAAAGAAAATATGCCATGCACACCAGCACTTTTGAATTGCAGTCACTGAGTGGGGGGAAAAGAAGATAAGATAATCACAACTGTGACTCACCACAGTTTATATAGACAAAGGCATTTTTGTTGCAAATAATATTAAGAGAGGGGCAGTTCACAGTCCCACCACAGATTAGAGTATTTCTTCTAGAGCTTTTCCAATGTCAGGCATGTTTTTCTCTTAGCTGAAATAACAGTTCCATCCAAAGGCATGGGCTAAAATAGGAGAGACTGGTCTCTGCTGGCAAACAACTGGCAGCCACAGAAGACTCCCTGCCTGGTCCCATAAACACCATGCTTGTATAACCAGTTGTGCCAGATATATATACAAAAAAATGCAGTCATCACTGAGTCTTAGTGGTGGAGACAGTGTCCATCAGTATCTGTGCTTGTAGTACTGCTCCGGATGTGTGCCCTGCCTTCTTGCTCCACTTTTATTCTCAGCTTTCCCCTGGGACCCTGACAGTATCAGCCTTACTCCCTGCCCTTGTGATTTTCTTGCAGCTCTAGACACAGAAGCTGCAGCTCACCTTTTGGCTCTCTGTGCCAAAGCTTTCACATCCTCTCTTTCTTCTTTGAGAGCATCAGCATCTGTGGCTCTTGGTCATCTGGCAGGAATGATGCCTCAGCCTTGAGGCACTGCTGGTCTCCCACGCATCTTGTTGCCTCTCCTTTGGCCCCTGCAACTTGTGGAAGAGGAAGGAAACAGGATTAGAATCTGCTGGTGGGGCAGGGAGTGGTGCTGCTGTTCCCTAGCCTCCAGGAGGACGCCCAAGTGCGGCCTTGCCGCAGAGACAGCTTCCACTTATTCGTAGATAAGACAGGCAAGAGCATCAGCTGCAGCCCCAATACTGGGCTGGAGAAAGATCCTCCAGTGAGCCCCAACGACAAACTGCACCCTCCCCTCACACCGCTCAGTAAGTACTTCAGCAACGTGTTTTCTTCCCAGTTGGTAGGCTTCTTGATTTCCTTATTTTTTTTCTTTTTGAGGGGGTGTGTGCATTTGTTTGTTTGTTTGTTTTGGGTTTTTTTAGCAGCCACCACCCATAAGTTGCCTTATCACCTCTGGGGATGAGCAGGAAAGCACAGGATCCCCACTGCATAGGGAATGGGCTGGGGATGGTCCTATGTGGGGAAAGTTGAGGTATGACCTAACCGAGTCTGGGATTTGTAAATAGGGAAATTGGGAGGAGAGAGTTTTAGAGCAAACTAAAGCACTAACTGGTGGGACAGTTCACAACCATATTTGTAAGTCAGCAAAGCGGGAGCTAGTATAAGGACTTCTTATCTCACTAGTAAGTCTAGCATGTGCAAGGGGTTAATTTGTACCTCAAGGAAAAAACTGGGGAAGACTGTATATTTTATGATCTCCAAAGATAAAAACTTGTAACCAGAACTTGTGCAAATGTATCTTGCATTTTTTCAATCAAACAAATAAATGTTTTTATTTTACAAGTTTATTTTACAAGCTAGTAATGGGAATCGGTCTACCACCCAGCCACAATTTTTGAAATAGCATCCAGAAGCACACTGTCTGTGAGAAGAAACTGCTCCAAGACAATTCTGTGGTACTTCACCCATGCTAGTATTAGTAGCAAAAGTTTTGGATAGAGGGAGACACTCAGATCAGGTTTTCAAATATCAAAGTGTTTGCTAAGAAGATTTAGTGAATAATCTGACAGGGTGCCTGTGGAGAGCAGCCTAGTGTCCAAGTAACTTCAGAAGAAAGTTTGTGCATTAACATGAAGCTGTCTCCTGTATCCTGGAAGGCATCACTCCAATAGAATAATGTTAAACATATAGTAAAACTTGTAATTAAAGGTTTGGAGCAACAACACTGAGAATTTCTACTTGTAGGACATTTATTTTCTCCTCTGACTTGTAATCTTGCTTTATTCAGATGATTTGCCAGGAAGCAGTTGCAATGGGCTGAGATAGGATGGGGTATGGGTGAAGGTGAGTATTTTTTGATAAAGGTACCAAGGCTGCCTGCTGAGTACAGATGGAAGAAGACAAATGCAGCCAGATGTTGTACCATTCCCCATGTCCTGACCTGTTTCACATTATTTCTGCATAGGGCAGATGTGCGCAAGACGGCTTCATCCAATATCTTATTCCTTCTTTCTGCATTTGTAAATGACTTCAAACAAATAAGGAGCCTTCTCACATTATAGAGCCCTCCACAGGGGACATGCTACAGAAGGAATGACAGGTCATGCTCTTTGCCTCCCACATAAGTTTAAGGTTGCAGGGATAAAGGAGCAGGTAAGGATGTTGGGAGCCTGCCTGTCCCTCCTTGCTTATGTGCTCATTGCAACCAGACAGGAAGGGGCAAACTAATTTAAAATGATATAATAATCAGCTCCCCCAGGAAACTGTAAGTGCATGTTTGGTGGGAGAGGAGGCACCAGTCTTAAAAAGTAAACCCCCATGCCAGAACAGCTCTTTGGACAGGGCAGCAAAATGCTGCTTTTTGTCCAGTCTGGACTGTAACTAATGAAGTCCAGCCTCTGCCTCATGTCTGCATTTGGCAGCAGCCTGTGAGATACTCCCTATTTACTTTCATTTCCAGCTATTGAGTACAGCAGCAGCAGCAAGGTCAGGCTCTGCCTATGAGAATGAGGACAAACAAGTGTTCACACAGTACCACCCTAGGACCTTAGTTGCCTCTGTTTCTGCCTCTGCTTCCCTCTATTCTTCTTAGGAATTGCTCTGGCTTCAGAACATAAATACATAGGGCCAAACAGGCTTCTGTGGCAATGTTATTACCAACTATCAAAACGAAGTTAGTAAATTCAGATTGACTGCTGTCACCCAACAAGGATGCTCTCAAAAGTACTTTTATTTATCTAGCATCCTTGTCAACATGCTCGTGGTTTGTTTAATAATTATGCATGCCCTGGAGATTAGCACATTTTTCTTCAGGATATTGTCATTTGTAGAAACAAAACACTCTCCTGAACAAGAGGAAAAAAAAACCAAACACATACAATACCACATACACCACATGGTCTACTGAAATCTTCAGCGGCACAGGTTGTGGATACCTTATGAAGGGCCAGTTCAGAAATTCTAATTATTCAATATACAAAGAAATAATGAGCCTTAATGTACAATGATAAGGAGTACTGACATTGATGCCCACATAACCCCTGTAAACTTTCATAAGAATTCCATATCATAACTTCATTTCTTCATCTTATAGGCAAGAATGATCACCTATGGGTGACTCATTTGAGAACTGCATTGTCCCTTCAGATTACATACAACTATGCATAGTACCTAATATCCACATAGTTTCATAGCCCCTACAACCCTTGAAACCCTAAGAGAAATGAAGATTTTCCCCCCAAACCATTTCCATGCCTAATTCAAGATCAAATGAAAAATAAGCCCAGCTCTTCAGTTTTGTTCTCAAAGCTTTAGTTTTCTATCTTACAAGGTAAGTTTTTTCTCATGAGATTTCATTTTAAGTCAGTTTAAATGTCACATTATCAGATGGCCTTGAAAGACTTACATAATCTTATCAATATGTGAGAGTAGCTGTGCTGAGTATTCCCTAAACTCTAAGCTGATTACTTGTGGCACACATCTACATTAAACCAACTGTGTTTAAAATAGTTAACTAAAACAGGTATCTTTATCTGTATCCAGCAAAACATTTTTACCTAATTGAAGGCTGGAACTGGTTGCATTAGTGAATTTTGTTATGGAAACCAAAAAATTTAGGCAAAGACAGTAATCATATACTTGCAAATATTTGTGTGTTTTAGAACTATGTTAGTGAGTGATAAGATAGCTTTATTTGGGCACTTTAATCCAGTGGGTACAACAACTGAGAATTTTGAAAAAAAAATTAGTATGTGCTTTAACCTATCTAAAAATCCCGAAGTCTGATATCCAGAAAGTGAAAAGTTCAGGTATTTTTCATCTGAATCACCATATCTTACAAGGGTGTATGCCTAAGGGAGTCATGCTGTTATATGACAGTGATGCAGCATGAGATTTCATTAACATTAGGCTGAAGCAGCTTTTAGTAATACTTGGACTTTTCAGTCTGCCTTATCATTCATTGCCCTCTTCTGATTATAAGTAGAGCCAATCCAATCTCATGCCAAAAGTTTTAACAAGCAAAACCATGTAGGCAAAGCTAGAACTTGCCTCGGCTTTAAGCAAAGCATTTCAGTTGTCCTTATCAGCTCTCTCTGTTCCAAGAAATTAGAGACTTGAGGTGACTCATTTAGGCACATATCTCCAAAGAAGGTGGTACAGCCTAGCTGCACTGTACCAAAGTCTCTGGCTAAATGACAATTGAATCCTAAATCATACAGGAAAATCTGTGGTATCTCAGGAAGTGTCTTCTATTGTGTGTGAAGTAGCCCTCCAATGTAACCATTACAGATGCACAAAGGATGAATGTGGATCATTATGTCGAGAGACATAACAGGGTGCAAGAAAAAACCACCTTACTTCATCACATGAAGAGCATTTGCTACCAAGGTGACTGATGGCAGCAGAGAGTGCAAACCACGCTAATGTGAAGGCTGCTAAGAAAACTGTTGCACTTAATGCATGAAAATCTGAGAACATGCTTCAATTTGTAAAGCCATATTAATGGCTTCATACAGCCCCTATAGCAGGCTACCTTCCCACATAAAATATTACTGGGAAATCTGTTTCCTTAGTGTCAGGAACTGATTTGAGTTGTTTGGGAAAGCACCATAACAATTATCACATGCAGCAACTTTCCTTTGAAGGAGAGCTGTGTGTAATCCATGATGACAGGATGTAACAGTGCTCACAGGTTCACACGTCATACACAATGTATATACACCCAAGATACCAAAATCCATTATATATTTTGGCAATTTTTTGTCTTTATATTCTTTTGTCACACAGACTGTCACAAAGTGCAGTGCTTGCTTAGTAAGCAAGGCAATGCTAACTTCAGGGCAGATTTACAAAAGAAAAGAAATAGAAGGGGAGTTCCATAAGTTAGCCTGTAAACCAGAATTTTAAAACACTGAAGATGCCAAGCACTTGGCATGTGTGACAGTGAAAATATAAACAGAGACCAAAGAGATGTATTTTAGATAATATTTTCCAAACTACCATAATAAGAAAAAATAATGAAGCAATCCTATATTAAGTCTCTTTACAAAGCTTGATTTTTATTGGGTGAAATAATTCAATGAAACAACGTATTGAAATCTAACCAAATTTAACCATATTTTATAAGCTATTTCCACTAAATATAATTTACTACCAATCTTACATTTAAATTTTGCTATCTATCCCCAGCCTTTTCTGCCTCAAGACATGTTAAAAACAAAAATGTCCATAGTGTCTGAAATAATATCCCTGATTTCACTGAAAACGTTGTAAACAGAGTATTCTTCCAAAAAGAACTTTTTTACCTACAGTCATAATATTTAGCCAGCATGCCTTAATTAAATCCAATAAAATCAAATGGCATCAAAACAATAAAACACCCTCAAATCACAAAATGTAATGCAAGCCTTCATAAGGACAGATAAGTTTTGTATTAAATAAAATTATGTCTGCTTTATTTTAAACCACAGCTATAGCTTACTTATACAGTGAATAAATCGAGCAACCATTCAAGGTGCCTTCAAAGATTTCTTTCTCTAGTGTCTTCCTAAGTGAGGGATTTTTCTTGTAGTGAAGGCAAATGAGCCTTCAGCCAGTATAACACTTTAGTACAGATGTGAGGCTGGACTGGGACATTTCTATAGTGAACATTCGGAGGTGAAATCCCTCATCAAGGCCTGATTCAGTAAGATCTTAATAATTTGTAGAATATTACAAATTTTTGTACATTTTAAATAGTGAAACATAAGGGAATTAATTCTATATGTACAATATCAGTCAATGTTAACTTTTGATGTTGACATGAGTTGAGTCAAACTTGATGCTGCCAGCCAGTGGTGGCAGGACATCTATCCCACCCTACTCTCTACCACTGACAGTTGGTCTATAAAGAGATAACCTAAGGGCTGAAAGGCCCAGCAAGAGGTCATCCCTGGTACCAAAAGTACTCAGACCTCAGCTAAGAATCAGCATCTTAGTCTAGAGAGCAGATGTGGGAAGAGATAAAGGAAATATTCTTGACTGAGAGACAGTGTTTTACAAACTGTAAAAGACATATGAGTTATCACAGATGTAGAAGCCTTCTACACACACACTCTGAAATTGTGGGAGATTTTTCCCAGGACTATGGACTCAAATCCATACTTAAATCCCTGAGGACTGAGGGAAAGGATCATGATGTGTGTCCCATCACCAACTGGATGGTAAGATACATTGAATCCTAAGTTATATTATTTCTTTGCTAGCTGTAACATTAATAGGCACCTTTAACCTCACTCTGTATATGTCTACTAGTAGTCTTTTTTCTTTTTGTCTTTATTCCTGTGTAGTATTACTTTGTTTTAAGTCTTATGTCTGTTAGTTTTCTGTCTATTAAATAAAAAATTCATTCTATAATAGACCGAATCAGCCTATATTAAAGAACTTGTGAATGAGAGTGAGCTTTGGGGCACTGGCTACCTCAATAAAGCTACCGCCTGCTGTCAGAGGCCTGGGCAAAAGGCAAGGGCTTATCTAAACCACCACATAGAATCATAACAACAGCGTTATTCTATTTATTTGTAAGTCACTGTCATTTAAGACGTGTTCCATCCACTGAAGAACTACATCAGTGCAACCTTTCCTACCTTCTTTTGCAAATACTTTGTTCAAGGGTTAATTTTTCTTTACATAGATGCAAATTTAGTCATGAAAATGAGATTAACTCCCCTACTGTTTTGTCTCTTGTCAGCAAACAACCAATGTAATTTACAGAGAAATAATAAATAATTTCTTTTCCCCAGCAAGATAAAACCAAACTCCCAGAGTTTAGTCTCCTATTTTCCCATCCTCCTTTTCACTGTTATTCTGCAGCTGCCTCTTTTCTTACTTTTCTCTTTTTTTTGCCTTGTCTTCTCTACCTCCCCTTCCTCTTTTTTTTCCTCAATTACTTCCTTAATCTTCTATTCATAATGTCTCCAGTTTTTTTCTTTTCCTCATTGCCTTTCTCCTCCTTACAAGGAAGTCATAGTCTGCTCTTATTCCCTGAAAATGGAGAAGGGAGGTTATGAATAAAAAACTACCACAGCTGTTGCTGGATCAAAGCAAATACCAAGATCACTTAGACTGCACCTTCAGGTTGAAGGCTGTTTCCCTTTAACATTGCCTTTGTCATTCTGATGAGTTTCTGCTAAGCAACAATAGAAATGATCAGCAGTGAAAAATGGTCTAATTTTCTTCTTTCTATGGTGGCATCTGTGGCAGCCCCAGGATCAAGTATCAGCTTGCAAGGTGCTAAGGAAGCTCAGGTAGGAGGGTGGGTGAGGATGGGCTTCCACACCCACTGCAGCTATAAGTAAAGGGAGACAAAATAGCCCAAACAGCAGTCCAGTGAGACCTACAGAGTATGGACACTTAAATAGCTAGAAGAAATGGGTTCCCGTGGTCTTACCAAAGTGATGAGTAAGTTTACTTCATGATGGCTTTGGAATCTGTGAGCACTGGCCATCTTTCTGAGGCAGCACTTTACACCTGATTTTTCTGGTATGTAAGGTATCTTAGTGAAGCTGGACTTAAAAGACCAAGTCAACAGAATTAATGATTAAAGTTGGTTCATATAATAAATAGCAAATGTGATCCTTAGTTTACTGTTGAGAAAAAGTGGAGAAGAAAACCAAAACAAAACATCCTCTTCCTTAGCATTTACTTTGTGTATGAGATAGCACTTTCTGTATGCTCAAAAAAAAGTATGTTTTTCTGTAGAGTCAACCTATGCTAGTGTGGGTTGCTTACAGCAAGGTAGGTGGAGAAACAGATTACTGTGTGTGTAACCAAGGCAGTGAATCACACCATGTGTGAGTGAAAAATCAGGTCAGCAGACTGCTGGAAGACAAGAACTCTTCATCAGTTGTTAAGTAACACCAATATGTTTGTTTTATGTCATGCTGCTGAATTTCTTTAAATTTTTTTTTCATTAATGTGGTGTAGTATCTTCATAGGAGGAGAAAAAGCAGTTTCAATGATGTCAACAGAATGTGTTCAGCCACTTGATATCCCAGATGACAGACTGGACAAGCAAGATTCACAGTGTAACCATTTAGGTAAGTGTTAATTGATGATGTCATTGCTCTAATGAGGGGTATTGTCTTCACATAATAAAGTCCAGCAATACAACTAACCCCCCATGAAAACAGATAGATCACACCTTCTGCTGACACTTCTAGTGCCAGATGGAAAGACAAAGAGCACTTTTTCTGCATATAAATATCAGCTGAATCTCTAGAGTGAAGTTAATTAAAGAGGAGAAAGGAAAAAGAGTCATTGATCTTTTCCCTGGTAGAGCTGTTTCTTCATTTATACCACAGTAAATGGAAAGTTAGGATATAGCTGAGCTTTCCCTGAATATATCTTCCATATGCAATTTGAGTAAAAGGTTTCAAGCATTCAATTTGCCATCACTGAGACAACTTTCTGAAAATGTTTTCTGTGTTGGGAAGTTTTTTCTTTTCACAAATGGAGCAGGACTGTTGGGAAACATTCCTTGAGCTTTTACTGCAGCCTCATTACATGGTTGAGACAATAGAAAGATGGTAAAAGCTCTGCCAGCAATGTACTGCCAGCAACAGCCAAAGACATCTTTGTTACAGAGCATTTAAAATACTTCCTAGCCAATAGTGTATTGCTAAAGCTTACAGACAATTGTTTTAGCCAATTACTAAAAGTACATGTACACCTGCTTCACACAATGCTTGCTTGTCTCCTTTCTATTAACAATACACAAAAGACCATTATTAAGCTCAAAGCTGTCTACTATCTTGGTAAGCACAATTTTCTGCAGTCTTAAGGTCTATCTTAGCCAAGCCTAAAACTCAAGCTATTGTTTAATGTACTTGCTTGATATACTATTGTAACTTTTTCTACTTTCAGACTTTGCAGGTGTAGCTAGTTCTAAGTTTCTCTGCTCTTTCTCCTTCCCAGGCCTGCTTTTCCAGCTTTCTGAAAATCATCTTTCCTTCACTCTTTCCCACAGTTTTCTCCTTCCTCATCAGTTTCCTTTCGTGAAGCTACTTCATACAGCTTTCACAATGAGCATACTAGGATTGTCTTTGCTCTGTCACAGTCCAGAATACTAGATTTCATGCTTGATAGATAAGCTTTTTGCTTATTCATAGTCTTTGCCTCTGCTTCTAGTGCTATGATTTCGCTCTTATCTTACAAAATTGTCCTGAAGATTTAGCAACCCAGAAAGAAAAATCTGTTTGTCTTGTTGTTACCTTTGTGACTTCAATGATGAAAGACAAATGCAATTTCGCTTCCTAGTAAAAAAAAAAAAAGTCTCACCATGGGTTTTATAGATTTTGTTTATTAGTACTGCAAGAAAGGTATCCTAGTTCTGTCTCTGCTACATGGCACTTCTAGCCACAGACACTGTTTTTACAACTGCTAGTATACCATAGTTAGTTCATAAAATTGCTTATTTAAATATGTTCAGAATTAGTTTCATTATACTGTTAGAAAACAGAGGCAATGGGAGGGTAAATGATCTCATTAGGACTATGAAGAAAGCCTGTGAAGGTCAGAAAAAAACCCCCACGTCTCCAGGGACTTAACCCAGAGGCCATCCTTCCCACATCTACCTGCAGGCTCACAGACATAACAGCTGCCTTAAAGAGTGTGAAAGAGCCTGGAATGAAGTTGTGCTTGCATGCAAGTCTGCAGCCAGGGGCTGGGTAACAATGTGGGGAGCCCAGCTGAAGGCAAACAAGCCGCTTTTAATAATTCAAAACATTGGTTTCTGTGATGATACTAATGACAGGTTCACAAATGAGTGGTTAAAATGCTTAAAGAATCATCGTCAAGGTTATTGGCAAAAAGCAGGGTTTAGTATGAATTCATGAGAATGCAGCTTTAACATAGTTAAGTGGCAAAGTCCATTCTATTACTTACTATGTAAACAAAGCATACATAATTGGATTAGAAGCAACTTGGAATGATTTACTTGAAGACTGGGGATGCAAGAGGGTAAGGGTGCAGAGGATATGGATGTAAGAAAAGGGTGCAAAAGCACTTAATCATTGACTAATTTAATATTTGAAAAAATAATTCAATAAGATTTGCTACAATTATAACAGTGAGTTAATTATATACTCAAAATAACAACATTTGTATCATGATCTATTCACTTCCATGAACACATGAAAAAGGTACCTATCAAAAATTCCTGTCAGGCTCAGTACAGTACTCATATCAAATCTCTTAGTGTTTCTCAACCAGCGTGGGCTGCACCTCAAGGAGTATGTATGTGTGGGGATGGTATCTGCCCAGACCTTGTTATCAGCAACAGTCTTTCAAGTATTGCAAACGATGGTATGCAAGCTCCAAGAGGCATCCTACTCAGAGGCCCACTGTGTTCAAGGAGAGCTCAAACAGCTCTCCTTGCTGCTACACTGCTGTTTGTAGCATTATAACATGATTTTTCCAAAAAATTCCAGTAAAAATAGTACTATTACACTGAGGCTATGATTAATTTTTTCAAAAAGTCTCATAACAATGGTATCATTTCAGTTGGGTAAATGACTTACCAAAGCTAATAAGAATGACTGCTTATCCTTTGTTCCTTACTTTGGTCAGACTGCTCATGTTCCTGGTATGGTCAGAATAGTTCCTACCTTTACTATGCAAGAGCACCCAGTATGGTCATAGATGCTTCAGTGCCCAACTGGCACAGTTAAGGGGCACTTCATCACTCAGCTGATTCAACTAAGGCTTATCAGAAGCTGCTGAGATTGTAGAGCAGGCCTAAAGAGGAGTTGAGGGAGAGGCATTTACTACCACAACAAGCTATCTTCTGTATTTTCAGCTTGCCTAAGCACCCAGAAATACAGACCCTTGCAGAAAAAGTCATGTTGACCTTCTGGGTGATCTGAGTAAAGGATTGTTTTAAAGGAAAAGCAAAAATCCAGTGTCATGTTATGTAAATAAAAAGCAAATACCAATTGCTCATTAGCTCTGGAAATAAAGTTAACTCTTGAAGGGAACGATACTGACTGGCTAATTTTACAAATAGCTCAGACCAACCCTATATATGTAAAACTTTCCTTCACAAAACTGGCCTTGTAACTCTTGAAGATACAATCCACACAGTTACCACTGGATGAAACAGGGGTGGCTATGGAACCTCTGCACACAGTGATGCATCCTCTCCTCTGACTAAACACGCAAGCTGCCCACAACTCTCTCTCTTTGTTTTATGGGTACTGCCAACAACACAGAAATACTTCCTAAGTCACTTGACTCCCATGTAGTATGGCGCAGAGCCCTCTTTTGTTTGCTTTCTAAATATTTAAGAGATTTTTTTTCCTGGGGATTTGAATTAAAGCACTATTATCAAAGTGATTCTTTTCCCTATCTGTTTTTTTATCTCCCCTAAGTTTTAATTTCTATTATATTTTTCCCTGCAGAAGATCTTTCAGAGCAGCTGATTAAGAGCTGTGACCTCAAAAATAAACCAAAAAAAGGTAAAACTCTCACATCCTCTCAGAGGACTGAACAGGAGCAAAAGAAGCCAAAGAGAAAAGATACACCAGCTTTGCACACTCCACCACCTCTAACAGGTGAGCAGTAAATCTCTTGACTTTGAAATCCCAAGTCATGTCTGGGGACTGGAGAAGGATGGAAGTCCATGGAACGTTCAAACAGTTATGTCCCCTTGGATGCAGACAGGAACACAGCTTCCTGCATGTGCACCTGGGAAGGCAGGTGAACAGAAAGCCTCTTTCTCAAAGATATTCCATGTTAGTTGAAGGGTTTGGTCTCACTTCTGGGAATACCAAGGTGGATAGGTTTATGCTCTGAAAAACCTGCTTCCATGGATCTCATAGACTTGCTGATAAATGATGTTACATTACTGTGTATTGGCAACGGCTGAGCCATACTAGATGTCCCAATAGGATATGGTCCAAAATCAAGAAAAGGATCAAGTCCAGCCCCTGCACTTTCCCATGAAATTTGCATCCAGTGCACAGCAGGAGGCTGGGTCTGACACTGGGAGTAGATCAGTCAAGCACACAAGCCACCTGCAGGATGGTCCTCCTGGAAATCACAGGGATCATGTGTTTATGGGGGACTCTGGCAAAGGGTGTTTCAGGAAGCCGGAAAACATCACAGCAATGAAGGGGCTTCTTGTGGAATGCTCCCTACTGTGGCACAAATACAGATATTTGAGACCCAAATGCCACCAACCTGGAGAAGGGAAGAATAAGCAGGAGACTGCTACTGAAACTTAATGATCTAAAAACAGCAGTGGGAATAAATGTTTGTCACTCTCAGCTAACGAACACACAGTGTTATAATTTCCATCAAGAGAGCTGTGCTCTTACATTATTGAATTCTTCTTCCCATGCTGCACATACATGGGGGAGTTAGCCAGTAACTACTTGTGTGTTTCTCTGTATATCTGCAACAATTCACCAAGTCAAAAATAAGCACTGGGATTTTCCAGTATTTGTAATCCAGATATTTGATTCTGTTCAGTTTTCACATGTACCTTCCATCAGCAATTCTCTCTTAGGAAGAGCATCTCAGAGGCTGGAGAGCTGTGTTTTCTTCCTGCAATTGTCCTATCATAAAGAAAACATTCTTTCACTAGTTAAAACAGCCTCTTCTGTGTGGTCATATTGCTCCCAACTAACCTCTTGAGCATCTGTGTGATTAAGTTACTGTGGTAAGATGTCTAAAGTTCTGGAATAGGAGATTACACTCATCTGTCCCATGATTTTTAGTGCATTATATATAATCAGAAGCCAGCTGGCCTAATAGCATAATTTTCTAGAGCCTATGGGAAATAATTTATTTGAAAAAAATGTAGGGTAGGTACATCATGCAGTAGATCATGCAGTTGTGCCACTGTACTTCAGAGTAGTCTTTGGGAGAGCTACACAGGTGGAAGCTTCTTCAATGTAAACAGGCTAAAGTAGCATTTTCTTTATTGCTTGCTTACAGGCATAGTTTCAGCCTCATCTGAAAATCTGCTGAAAAGGTCTGGTATCCCAGAGAAGTCACAGAGAGAGAGAGGGTCTCCAGTCTCTCAAATCACTGAACTGGAGCAGAAAAAGCCCAGAAGAAAAGATACACCTGCAATACACATCCCACCTTTGATAATAGGTAAGAAACTTAGGTAAAGGCCTTCCTAAGAGGCAGCAAAAAGCGACTAGTGTCAGAGATATACTTAGAAGGCTGAAAGGAGGTTGCCCTCTGCTCAGTAGAGTAGCAGTTCTTGAAGTGGACCTATTTGGTCTAAGTATATAATATAGTGGGGTGAAAATGAAAAGTCTAATACATATCCCATGTTCAAGCTCCAGGGATAGAAAGAATAGGTAGAAAGAAAAGGCATTTGGTCACTTTTCTGAAAAGCGAACTACTGCCCTGCTTTTCAAACCTAAGCACATAGAAATTTTTAGGTCACCAGCACTAAAATGCCTCCAACAACCTGGAGCAAAGCTGTACTGATTAATCCCCTCCTTCATTTGGCAGTCCCTGACAGGCACTGATGTAGCCAAGTGGTGATGAATTTCTCATTAGCAGCACCTTAAAGATAATTCTATGCATCAGGAATGACAGTAGACACCATGTTACATGCCAATGCGGAAGGGAAGGGAAGGGAAGGGAAGGGAAGGGAAGGGAAGGGAAGGGAAGGGAAGGGAAGGGAAGGGAAGGGAAGGGAAGGGAAGGGAAGGGAAGGGAAGGGAAGGGAAGGGAAGGGAAGGGAAGGGAAGGGAAGGGAAACCTTACCATGGATCATTTGAAAAGAGCTAACCTGCTTTTTGGGTAAACTCACGAGTCAGAGCTCAGGAACGTACACTAAATAAAACTGCACCATGCTTTATGAACAAATTCCCTCTCTTATTTAAATTAAGAAGCGATGAAAGAAAAGTATATTTATGTAATTCTTATTACCTAGTTATAGCATACAAACCAGCCTTTTTAGAGCAGATACTAGAGACAGCTTAAATGTTATGGCCCAAACAGAGGTCCCCAGCTCTAAGAGGGACCCATATTAGTAGTGTGTCTGATGCTTACCACAATCAATAGCAAGATCGTTACCAATGAATCACTTTGCTAACTGATGAACTCCAGAGGTTCCCAGTAGAGTTTGGGATTCAAAGCTCAGAGGGATGCAGTCCAGAGATACATGTTATAAACTTTCCATGGACCACCAGCAATTTCAAGGACAAATCAGCATTTTAATGCAAAACAATGGAAAGAGAATACAAACAGGAAGTCAAAATGGTAGTGATTTGTATAACACTGGGAAAATGTTTTTTTCTTTGATATGATGCCTCTGATCACTTGTGAAGAAAATGTGCTTTATTGAATACAATTTGGAAGTTCTGGGTTTCAAAGACTGAGAAGCATGTTTGATTTGCTAAACATTTGTAAGTTAGTCTTTCTCTGTTTGCTGTTTTAAAAAGTCACTTAGCCTCCCTACCTCTGTTTTCCTAGCTGTGTGTATTATGAAATGCAACTCATCCTGCAGATCTATTTTAAGGATTGTTAGATTGTTCTGTTAATATCTGCCAAAGAATCTAGCTAAAGAAAACAGAGGGTAAATATACAATGTCACCATAATTTCCCAACAGAACATGCAAGTAATTTCAATTTTTAGGTACACTCTAGAACCACTATGGCTCACAGAAACATGAGTGTTTCTGTTAGAAAGCTAAAAAATAGACAGAAAAAGTTGTCTTAAATCATCTGTTTGTCAGGTGCCACCTAGATTTAAGCCATACCTCTTGGGCTACAAATCAGAGAAACAACAAGATAGCACATGTCTACAGACTGCCTAGGGACAACGCCTGCAGCTGAGCTGGGAGAGGGAAGAGGTGAATGGTTAAACTTCCATTCTTCTTACCCAGATGTTTTCAATGGGGGTGTTGTATTTTTCTAAAGGAGCTGCCTTAACTGGCTTTCTAGGCTATGAGAGAGAATGAGGATTTGAAACTAATTTTACAAGTTATCTCTCATTTGATGAGGAAACCTCAGTCACATTTCAGGAACTGTATTCCCGTATTTACACATGTATTTACATTCTAGCTCAAACCCACAGGGCTGAAGACCATTAATTTAGTTAATGGACTATATAATGCTAAGTGGGGATGGCAACAGAGTGTTCCAGAGCTGACTACAGGCTTGGATCAGATTCAAGCCATTTACTGTCAAGTGATATGGAAAAATGACCATTAGAAATCTGACTATATTTTGTCTTCTGGTCTAATTCCTTCAGAAAGACAAGGTGTTGGCTGACTGAAGGAGAGCTTGCTGCTGAAGGAGACATCTGCTCATGACTCATTTGTATGGATATGGCATAACATTAACTGTGCCTCTTCAGTAGAAGTTTGAAGGCTGAATATATTTAGAAGCCTGACCCTTGTAGAGGAGATTTCAGATAACTAACTTAGTAGGCCCCTTTCTTTAATTGCATTTCCCAATTGGATTGGGTGCTCCTGAGGTGTAAAACTGATTCTGCTTCTCATCTGGACCACATGCCACCTAGTAGATACATTAATTTTCTTAATTTTACATGGTACATTTGACTTGCTTTTATTTGAGATAGAAAATCTCTCAGACCACCCAAAAGGGAGAGGGACTGTCCTAGGAGTGCTGGTCAAAACAAAGAGGGATAACACATCTGCCATTTTTGCTGCATTTACAGAAAAGCATTTGTATGGACAGCTGTTCAAGAGACTACTCTCTTAAATAAGACTTTTTACTAGAATTAAGTGGAGTTTCTTGAATTGGTATCTAGAAGTGGTTTGCAGGGGATCTGAAGGAGAAATATTAGAAATGGTGGCAATCCTCATTAGCAGGTCTCAAGAGATACTGATTCCTTAAGATTTTAGTTATTATGTTTTTCAAATCCTACACTACATTAGTGCATAGCTCTAAACTGCATATAAAGTTTAGTTAACTGTATCTTCACATTTTAGTTAGACAGAAGAATCCCTCTGGGCCTGTGATCCAAGGACACACCACAGCTTCAGGCCCTGAAAAGTATATAAACAAAAGTGAATTGGGGAGGAGCAAGCTGAGGGAATATGGCTTCATTACTTGAAGCTGTAATTGGAGAATTAACCCCTGATATGCCAACAGACAAAACTTCTATCTGCTTGAAAAACCTGTGACCGCTGTCCATCTTGGGTGTAGCCTCCATGAGGCTTTTACACTGCCCAAGGTGTAGATATTGAAGGCCTTTAAAAAATACCCACTTTATTCTCTTAACTCTGTCTTAGCTTCTGTTCTAGGTAGCCACTCCAAGGCATCAATACCATGTAGCACTGAGTGCTGCTTACTACAGCAAGACTAATGACAAGGAGACAGGACAGAAAAGTTTGTCTATATTTACTTAGCTCACATAGTTCTGCTGGGTCTTCTCAGGTCTCCAAGCCTATAATTCAGGTTCTGTTTTGCACAGCAGTTCCATAAAAGCTTAGTTTCTTTGTGTGTGTTACCAGATGAAATAAATCTGAAAGTAAATAAGTAGCAAATATTGGGCCAGCCTTCAACCAAAGGCTTTTCATATCAAATCATGGAGCCATCACTGGTGAACTTCAACTGGCAGAATGATGTACGTTGGATGTATCTTGAAAATTAAATATGCATCCTTAGAATAGGAAGGGAATAGAATTCAGGCATTTAAATACATAGGTTATTTTGCCTGATACAGGCACCAGTCTGCCACAGGCAGTTAATCACTTGAAAACAGATCCAGAACACAGGATCTGAAAAGCTCTGTAGAGAGAGGCAGCATCTTAGCAGGCTGCTTTGATTCCATGCCAAGTGTTCAAAGGCGGCTTCAACAGTAGGCAACAAGGTGTCATTGGAGGTATAACTGAAAATAACTGAAAATTACATTAGTTTCTGTCATTCTCTCAATAGCAAATGCACATGAATTGAATTTCATCACATATTTGAAGGTACATTTTAAGCACATATTATGTTTTCCCTGCCCCTCAATGGCCCATTGAAAACCAACAAAAAATAACCCCCACTCTCCTTTGCAGCACACACAACCCAAACCCCAAAGGCGTCAGGGAAAGAAAACCTTGTCTATCTTTGCCTAGGTTGCCTATAGGAATAGAAATCTGTGTAAGAAATATTTACATCTATCTCCATAAAATGCCATCATTTTTTGCAGTTAACAACAAGAGCTACTTAATTGCTGCTTGAACAAATGAAGTCCTTTGTGTTTCAAATTAACTGAAAGACATGAAATGTCAAATGAATGTTATTAATTTGTGCCTTTCAGTTTATCTCATAGTGCTGCTGAAACTAGCTAGTTCACAAGAGCTGCATATAAATGAAGCAGGAGCTAACTTAAATGAAGGGCAGTATAGGTAAATATTTTGCACCTAATGCATTGTTCTCACATTACTCTTGCTTATTTTTTAATGAGGAAAGCAGTTACAATATTTGTTATACCTTGGTATTATATAAAAGCCTCTGTATCCTCAAAGGATAGACTTATTGGTTTAACAGAGAAAAAGAGAGAGACACAGAGAAAGGAGAAGTGACAGATTTGTGGGAAGTATGATCTACAATCCAAGTCTATCTTCACATTGTTCTTCATTTAGTAGCTTTTGCAATTTATTGATGCTTTATCATTTCAGTGGAGATGACACTTGTCATGTGGGTATTTAAACATCTCCTGTTTCAACTGCACTTGCAAGATCTAAGTAATATGCTATATACATAGAGAAAATACACATGTCCATAAAAGCTGTTCCCGTTACAAAGATTAGTTACAGTATTTGCTTCATCATGCAAACTCTTTCCCTTATTTAGCTACCCAAACCCTTCTAACAAACAGGTTCCCAAATGAAACTTCAGTATCTTTTTACAGATAGCAAAAATACACTGGATTTAAGAATGCTTAATCATTTTTGTTAAAAATGCAGTGATTCAACTCTAGTTCAGTAAGTATTAAGAGACTAAAAGACCAAAAAGAAATGAGGAGCAATTTGTGTGATGACATTAAAATCAAGAAATAAGAGAGAACTGAAAAATTCTCTTTTGCCTGATATTTTCTAGAAAGTAGTATATTAAATCAACTCACTTTTCCACCTTGTTTTTATTTGTTGTTTTTTTGTTTGTTTGTTTTTGTGTTCTCTTTTTAAGGCACTAAGCTATTTACAGAAGAAGAGCAAACAGTGATTATGGAAGATGAAGAAAAGGATGGAGACACAATCCACAGTTAGATTACAGTGATATTTCAATAATACAATGTAAATAATCATGGGTCATTCAAAGTGGCATCACATTAAAAAAGATCTTTTACCTTTATAAATATTTTTCTCAGTTGTACACTTGAATTTAAACTGCCATCAAGTGCTTATCTGCTTATCTGCATCTCATAATTCCCAGCAAGCATTATTGGACATGAATGGCAGAAATTTCAGTTACACAGGGTTTGAAGGATTCTGTCGGTTTACCAGAAGGGGCTTCCTAGCATTTTTGTCAAGAAGGAATCCACCTCAGATCAGATCTAGTTTTGTGCAGTGTGGTACTCATACAATACCCGGCACTAGAAGTGGTAACGCAGAGTAGTAAAACATCAGCTAGTGATTCAAATTGCTTTTTTTGTCTGACACTTGACCTAATTTGTTCAGCTTTTCTTTCCTGGAATAACACTGACCACAGTGAAAATTCCCATGTGCAGAGCTGATGGGATAGATGAAGAAGGTGAGAGGGCCAGGATTCAATTCTAGAGTCTCTGAAATGCAAAGCAAAAATTTCCTCTGCCTGTATCTGCTCATGACTTGTGTCTGTAAGGAGGAAAAGATAAATTTACTTTAGCATTAAAATTACACCTAAGGGCTCTCAGTGTTGACAGATGCATCAAACAGGATGGAGGGCAGAGATCTCAGAGGAGAAACACTAGGGAAGTGCAATGCCTGCTAGTAATTGTCTCCACTGAAAGGTAAAATTGTTGGATAGTTGATGCTTTTGCTCCAAATAATTTCTTTTCACATCTGTTTTTTAAATTGAATCCTAGGTAATCAGTTAGGAGAGGTTTTAAAGATTCAAAATCACAGCAGGAAGGTAAAAATTGAGTAAAAGGAATAATGTTACTCATGGCATACACTTACTGCAAGGTAGAAGAGCATCATGTGACTTTTTAAATAGTTTACCTCAATGATTCAAACAAGAATTGCTTTCACAGCTAGCTACAGGATTTGTAGAGAGATGGGTATTGGTAGAATATTTTACCAAAAAAAAAGATAGAACTGGACACTGTGTGCTTACCTTAATAACTCTGGGACAGATGGAATAGCACTGCCAGCTGAACCCTTAGGGAACTAAGCAGAGAGGTTGAAGATTATCTAGCCTGGCAGACTGAATTTAGTTATCTTTTTAAGTCACTTATACAGACAGCTGAGGACCATACTAGTTTGGACTCCATTTGCCACTGTGACTGACCCAACATCTTTCATGAGAATGCAGTCCATTCACAAATATATGTGAATGTATACTCTCAAGATGTAATCAATGAGCTTACAATAAATAATTGCATATTAATGTGCACAAGAGGTCCACTATATGATTAATGGGATACCTCTTACTTAGAAAGTGTACTTGTTTTTATCCTATTATTCTATCAGTGAGATAATAGTTAAAATATAAACAATCAATAGTTCAAGTAACAACATTAATATAAGATCCACAGTAAAGTGTGGAAACAGATGTGCATGCCAGCCCTCTCCCTTGGAGAGGTATCCCTTGAATGGGTTATGATAAGAGCCTCTCAAAGCCTCATGTATTGAGAAATCCTCCTTGGTCATGGTGAGTTCCCAGCATGCTTTGGAACCCCATGTAGATTTGTTGAGACTGATTGGTTTTTCCCTGCTTTTCCCCATAAAAGCCCCAGTTTCTGCCCTGTTCAGGAGAGAGCTGCTGTTGCTGGCGTCCTTTGCAGGGTGCTGGAATAAAGGCTACCTCTGTGGAACAACCACATGGCTCTCTTGTCTCTTTGTCCCTGTGTTGACCAGGGTACTACTCGCAAGGCAGAGCTGAAATCACTGCTAAGAGCTGAGCTGAGCTAGCTGCCCCTTGTTGAGGTTACCTGACGGCTGAAGGACTGCCTAAGACTCCTAGAAAGCTGTCTCTTGCAGGACCTCTCTCTGAGAAGGTTGTGGCATCCAGGTCGAGCCATCAGACCCCCGACCAACTGCCTCTACAGTAAAGTATGTCACAACAAGTACATAACGAAATATGTATGACTCAGGTTTACCTTTACCAGTGAAGTTGGTGAATATTTTCAGTGCATGTGTAGTGAGTTGACCTTGGCTAAATGCCAGATGCCCACCAGGTTGTTCTATCAATCCCCTTTACAGCAGGACAGTGGAGAGAAAATAAGATGCAAAACAACTAGTAAGTTGAGATAAGGCAGTTTACAAAAGCAAAGAACCAAAAAAAAGAAAAGTAAAAGTTTACACATGCATAAGCAAAAGAGAAAACAATTAATATCTATTTCCCATCAGCAAGCAATATTCAGCCATTTCCCAGAAAGCAGGATTTCAGCACACACTTCTGGAATGGTTGCTCCAGAAGGCAAAAGTGGTAACATAATAAACATCCCCCATTCCTCCTCTCTCCCATAGCTTTTGTATCAGAGCTGATGTCATACGGTATGGAATATCCCTTTGGTTTATTTGGGTCAGCTATTTTGGCATAGTTGTGTCCCCTATCAGGACACTGTTAGAGACAGTGCCAATGCTGTGCCAGTGATGCTCCGCAGTAGCAAAACCACTGGTGTGCCACCAGTACCTGTCTGGCTACCAATGCAAAGCACAGCATTGTGAGGGCTGCTGTGGGAAAATGAACTCTATTTCTGTCAGTCCCAATACAATTTCCACCCCTTATTCCATACCATTTGCGTCCTACTCAGATCCCACATAATTTATATATCTTCCAATTCTTCCATTATGTTTGTCATTACTGGAATCCCTTTTTACCCACACTTACAACTTAAACTACATCCTTCAACCATCTCTATACACTTTCATTAACTACTACCCCGTCCTTTCACAGATTGATATTACTGTCCCTTTTCATGGGCTTCCTCCATTTCTCCAGATCCATGACTTGGGCTCCATTCAATCAGGATGGGTAGTCAAGACAGGAGAAGAAGCATACTTTATCATTGGTCACCAAGACCGGCCTGGCTTGAGTCATCTTTGCATCCTCCTTGCCCTTCACAAAATTAATTCTTCATCAGTTCAAGTCATTCCTGCTACTTTACCTCCTCCAACACATAATTTATGCCACAGATTATTTTCCCCACAAGGTTAAATTTCCTTGAGTCACAAAGCATGTCTCCCAACTCTTCCACACTACCTACCAAATACACCCTGGTCCCTGGGAAAGAACAATCCCACAAATGGGTTTGTTTATTCCCATGGAAGGAGAAATCCACACCAACTTCCCCAGCCACCTCTCCATGTGTAGTGAGGGGACCTTAACTCCTCCCACAGTATGGAAGGGTTTTGTTTGGGCAGAAGCAGGTGAACATCAGCAGATCCGCTGTTGTTAACCAGCTTAAGCTTCTGCTAAATTTGCATCCTAATGCAAATTTATGCCCTTTTACCTTAACATCATTAACATAGTCTTAGTAGTCCTTCTCTCAGTCTTTCCAGAGTCTTGTGAGTGATAAAGGATGTGATATACCCTCTCAATGCCATGTTTCTTTGCTCAAGAGTTTACAAAATTATTTTGAAAATGAGTCCCATTGTCTGATTTTATTCTCTGAGGTACTATGTCACCAGAAAATGTGTTTCTTAAGGCTAAGATAGTGTTTTGAGCAGTGGCATGGTTTATAGTTTATGTTTCCGGCCAGCTAGTTGTGGCTTCTACCACGGTGAGTACGTAGCTCTTGCCTTGGCATGTTTGTGGCAGTGGTCCAGTGTAGTCAATTTGCCAAGCTTCACCATACTGGAAACCCAGCTACCACCCTCAATTCCAAGGAGATTTTACTCCTTAGCATGCTTGATTGCAGCACATATTTCACATTTGTGAATACCCTATATGACAGCTTCCATAGTCAGGTCCACCCCTTGATCACAAGCCCACCTATATATTGCATCCCTTCCTAAATATCCTGATGTTTCATGGGCTCATTGGGCTATAAATAGCTCAGTCTTTCTCTCCCAGTCTAGGTCCAACTGAGCAATTCCAGTTTTGGCAGCCTTACTGTGTGGGTTCAGTGCTGGCCAAATGTCCATGTACCCTCTAGAATTATTTACTCATTTCCTGCAGTGAGATAGGATTAGAAGGAAGGCAAAGCAGGCTCAAAATTTTAAAAGGGTATAAAGAAAATTTTATTAAAAGTAACTAAAAGAAAGTATAACAAGAATCAGAATAAAACCTTTAGAACACTTCTCCTTCCCTCACACCCTCTTTTCTTTCCTACTAACAACATACAGAAACAATTCAGTCAGTTTATCAACTCTAGAATATTCTTTCATCAGTTCACTTAGGGAGAGGAGTCTCTCTTGTCATGCTATGGAGACTTCCCTACAAGAAAACAGTTCTCTCATGGCTTTTAATTTTCATGAATAGCAGCTGCCCAGGAATCTGCAATCGTGAAGCCCCTCCCACCTCTTGCAGCCTTCCCACAGCAGTGCTCGTGGGCCATGTCAGCTTACAGGGTACTATTCTAAGGATGAACTGTTCAAGAGCAAAGGTTCTCTTTATTAATCTCTTTCCAGAGATTAATAAAGAGAACCTTTAATTAATTAATTAATAATTTAATTAATTTCTCTTTATTAATCTCTAATCTGTTCCCAGAGATCATCTTCATCTCTGGGAACAGATTAAGGTCCTCATCACTCCTCTCTCTCTCTCTGTTAAAACTTCTCACGGGATCACAGCTACTTCAACATCTGCTTGCTTTAGCACAGATGCCTTTGCTCAAATAACTTCAATTTGAACACTTCATCCCCTGTACTTTTCAATGAGTTACAGGGAAAAAGAGTCGTATGTATCAATTATATCTACTCCATAGCCTAACAAGAGGATTTCAGCTCAGGAGTGAGGCATCTCCTCAATCCCTCCCATCCGAGACATGGCTTCTTACTGACCTTCATGTCTAATGTTGTTCTGTCTGTATCTTCACTCTTTCCTTTTCTTTCACTTGAGAGAGAAAATTGATGTTTGTAGGTTTCATCCATGCACTAAAAGAGTTAATGTCTCGGTTGGGGCCTGCAGATGGTTATGTGACCCAAACCAGGCGCTGGGCGGCTGAAGCAGTTGCAATGATGGATCTTCAGACTGCACTGGGGGGGTTGTGTCAGGATCTCAGGGGGCCTGGCCAGAATGGCAGCAGCTGCTCTGGTCACATGGCTAGTCTCTCTGGCCCCTGCTTTGTTAAATTTCAGTTGTAGGCTAATGGCCTCCTCTCCCCCTGCCCAGTGGTAGTGGAGAAGCCTCAAAGGTGGCAGAATCTTGGCTGAGCCAGCCTGGCCAGGGGCTTAGCAGAACCAGCTTGGGCTGCACCCAGGGCCTGGTGGACCCCAGTATGGCCCAGCAGCAGAGCTGGCTTAACCCAGCAACTGCGGGCAGGGCTCAGCAACAGCCTGTGCCATGGCTTGGCTTGGGTGTCCCTTTACCCCCTCCCCATCCCAATGGCCAGGCTGCACAGGCCCAGCACAGGCCGGCCTAACTGGGAAGGGGAAGAAAATGCAGGAAAGCAGGAAGTAAAGAGAGCTTCCTGGGGGTTTGTTTGTCTTAAAATGTGAATGTCACAGAGGTGTATCTAGCTTTTAATTGGCTTATTAACATGCCTATTCTCAAAGCTAGCCAGCAATTGTTGTTGCTACATATAGAGGAAGCTCTCAGCAGCTCTCCTCAGAAAAATTCACTTCCATGGGTGGCTCAAATGAAAAACCAGCACACTTATTTATTAATTCATTATTTTGATATTCTTCAGTGGTACGACTTTTGGGCATGTGAGCATCTACATGACATTCTTTAAAAGTTATGTTTTCTACACATGCAGCAATGTCCTGCCACAATGCAGCAGTCCAGATGGGTTTACCCCTTCATCATCAATTGGTCTTCTTCCACTGCTGCAGCTACCTCTATATAGGGCATTAGCTACCATCCAGAAGTCAGTAAGGAGATAGAGTACAGGCCACTTTTCTTGTTCACCAATCTCAAGGGCTTAGTAGGATGGCTTTCACTTCTGCAAATTGGCTCAACTCACCTTCCCCTCCAGCAGCATCAATGACTCCTTGTGTGGGACTCTAGACAGTGGCTTTCCACCTCTGATGATTTCCTATCACACAGCAGGATCCATCAGTAAACAGGGCATAGACTCTTTCATTTTCTCATAGCTTGTTTTATGGTGGTGTTTCTTGGGCACTAGTCATCACTCAGGCAATGCTCAAAAATCTCTGCCTTCTGGCCAGTCCATAACCTCTTCCAGTATTCCTGGGAAACTGGCTTTTCCCATTCAGGCTCGTTGTGCAATCAGTGATACCAACTGACTCCATGTAGTACTGGTTATATTATATGTCGAAGGGGTATTTTCTTTGAACATCCAACATAGCATGGGTAATCACGGTGCCAAAAGGAGACATATTTATGTTCCAAAAACTTCTGAGGTGTTTCAAACCTCCTCAGAGGCTGCTAATATTTCTTTTTCCATCGGAGTATAGTCGGCTTCTGATTGTCTATAACCTCGGCTCTAAAACCTTGACCTTGGGTTTCTCCTGATGTTCTTCGGCAGAAGCTCCAGAGGAGACCATGCTTCCTAGCTGCAGAGTAGAGTTCATTTCACATGGCTGGTCCTGTCCAAACAGGCCCAAGAGCTACCACACAAGCTATTTGCTGTCTGATCTGCTCAAAGGCCTGTTGATGCTCAAGGACCCACTCGACTTGGTACTTCTTCCAGGTCACTTGATAGAGGGGGCCAACAAGTTAACTATCACCGGGAATGTGCATTCTCCATAAACCCACAAGGCCTAGACAAACTTGTATTTCCTCCTTGTTAGCTGGTGGAGACATAGTTGCTATATTGTTAACCATATCCAAAGGCACATGACGGCATCCATCCTGCCATTTTGTTCCCAAGAGCTGGCTCTCCTGTGCAGTTCCCTTCACTTTGTTTTATGGCAAGACCAGCTTTCAGAAGGATTTGGATTATTTTCTTTCCTTTTTCAAAAATTTCTTCTACTGTATTGCCCCACACAATGATATTATCAAGACATTGCAGGTGTTCTGGAGCTCCACCCTGTTCCAGTGCAGTCTGGATGGCAAACAATTGAGTAGTATTTCTACCCCTGGGGCAGTTGATTCCAGGTGTACTGGACACCCCTCCAAGTGAAAGAAAACTGTGATCTTCATTCTGCTGCCAGAGAGACTGAGAAAAATGCATTAGCGATATCAGTTGTGCCATACGATTTGGCTTTCTTTGACTCCAGGTCATACTGAAGTTCCAATATGTCCAATACGTCAGCACTCAGACAGTGTGACTTAATTCAGGCCGTGATAGTCTACTATCAGCCTCCATTCCCAATTAGACTTTTGCACTGGCCATATGTTAAAGGATGAGTGTGTTCTGCTGATCACTCCTTGGCTCTCCAGTAGACAAATTAGTACATGGATACGAGTTAAAGAATTTCTGTTGGTGCAATATTGCCACTGGTGCACTGTCCTGGTAGCAATTGACACTTGCTGGTCTTCAACTTGAAGCAATCCAACAATGAAGGGCTCCTATAGGAGGTCAGGCATTGTGGATAACTGTTTGATCTCTGCATTCACAGTAGCTACACTAAAAAGGCCATCAATACTCCTTGGGATCCTTGAAGTACCCTCTCCTCAGGCAGTCTATGCCAAGGATTCAAGGGGCCTCTGGGCCAGTCACAATGGAGTGCTTTTCCCACTTGTCGCCTGTTAAACTTACCTCAGTCTCAAATACAGACAGCTCCTGGTATTCCCCTGTCACTTCAAAGATCCAGATGGGTTCCACACTCCTGTGCCTTGATGGCATCAGTGTAAACTAAAGTTTAGACTTCTGTGCATCTGATGTGCCAGGCCATTCAATCCACATAGTCTGGCCATCCCTTTCCTCTTCCTGGCCAAAGGCAGGGACCTTATATTTCTGTTCCTGGTCAGAGTATTCACTATCTGACCTTTGCAATGCCAGATCAGAAGGTCTCTCTTAAGGGCTAAAGGAAATTATTTTAGTTTTTTTATGTCTGGGAGATTGCTGATTGCCTTCTTGTCTCTCTGCAGCAACTACACTGACAGTCTTCTTGGGTGACTTCTTCTGGCTCTCTTCCCTCTCAGTCCATGGACACAAGCTTCTAGCTTAAAGGTAGATTCACCATCCCACTTCCTTATGTCCTTCTCCAGTCATGAAGAAAGAACCAGAGTTAGCTATCTGGCCTCCACCTGGGGCTTCCCTTCTCTCTGAGTGAGGCAGGACAGAACTCATCACTTGGGCTGCCCCTAAAAGCTGGGCTGCTAGTTCAGAGGTATGTGAAAATATGCAGAGTTTCTGATGCATTTCAGACCAGGAGGATTCCATTTCTACAGCTGATGAATGCATTTGCAGGTAATAATATGATATGAAGCTGCTGGAATATGATGCAGGGGCTCTTTGAACCACCTTCCTCCACATGGCCATTGTGCAAGGGACAACCTCTGGATCTTAAGGGACCTTATCCTTTTTTAGATTTCTATAGATGACTTCCAGCACTGCTAATTCTCTCAGATACTGTATAACTTCAACTGCAGTGGTCCACTTTCCTGGGGAGTTTATTCCCAAGAACTGGATCTCCTGTGCAGTTCCCTTCACTTTGTTTTATGGCAAGACCAGCTTTCAGAAGGATTTGGATTTTTTATTCTTTCCCTTTTCAAAAACTTCTTCTGCTGTATTGCCCCACTCAATTATATCACCAAGACATTGCAGGTGTTCTGGAGCTCCACCCTGTTCCATAGCAAATAGTGGGGCTTCCATAAGTGATCTTTAAAGATCTTCCTTAAATTAATATCTTGTCCTCACGCTTGAGAGGAGCTGTCTACAGAGGCTGCAAATTGCTTTCTTTTCCAATTCCTCTCTCAACTTCCCTATCTGTAGCAAGGGATGCCAGCTGTTGGACTTCACGTCCTTCTAACTGCTGACTGTTGGCTCCATCATCCCAGCATCAAAGAAATCCGCTCATCTGGCTGGTGACTGTAGTCTTTTCACAAGTCTCAAAGTTCTGGTGAGCTCAGAACAACTTGGGTTTCCTGTTTGATTTGCCTCACTCCTTTCAATTTCTGTGTTGAAGGACCTGCTGTTGAAGGACCTGCTTCTTACATCTAGATCCTCCTCTCCTATTTCTTCTTCTTCTTCCTCTTCTTCTTCCTCCCTTACTAATCAATGGTATGGGCCTGTTGCGTAGTATATGGTAGAGATAATTCATGCTATATATGCATAAAATATTTTAAAAGTCCAAGGTTATGTCTTTGACCACTCTGGCTGGGAGCAGAGTCCTATTTTTATTCAACTAGGTACTGGACAGTGCTAAGATAATATCAGATGTGTTACCGTATGAATAGGGCAGTCCTGGGTCATCATTGATGATTTCCCTGGCATCTGCACCTGGGAGATAGCATCTAAACCCTCCTGGACCATGATTAATGGAATGTCTCAGCTACTCACAAGACCTGCACCTGGAATGATTACATCTGCTTCGCTCAGGAACTGGCGTCACCCTGCTACATGTGAATATGGACTTTGCCTAGATGCTCAGACATTTTGTCTGGAGCCTTGGACCTACCTTTGTCTGTTTCTGCATATGTATGGATCCAGTTCTACATGTGAAGAGACACAAAGAAACATTCAGTCATCCCTGCCTCAGGCAGAATAAACTATATATAAGCTGACTGCTTGAAGCATTCGGGGTGAACCACTGGGGAAACACTGACACTCTGTCAGTCGGATCCTGGTTCACCCAGTGCCGAAACCCGGGTTCGACGCTGCCTGAGGCTGTGGTGGTCTTTCGAAATTCTATTTTTTTTTTGTTAATGATCTAATAAATATTTGTTAAATTTTTTTATAAATTTGGCTACCGATTTGATCATTTATAACACATTGTCAATTGTTTTTTTCACTGCTGGGGTAATTACTTTAGTTACTGTGGTTTGAGTCCCTGTCTCAGTTATAGTGTCCTCAAATACAGTTTGGGTTCCTGCCACAACTACAGTCCTCTGAGAGTACGGAACTGTGGTTCAGTAGGCACAGGCCAGGCCCCAGTGCAGGGTGAGAAGCTGCTAGTGTTCATTTGTGTAGGTAAGACACCTTTCTATCAGTTGATGAGCCAGCTTGTCAGGGTTGATCACCTGTTCAGGTGTAAAGCCCCAGTAATGGGAGGTGATAATTACCCTAGATATAGGCCCAAATCCTTTCATGCACACTGCCACCCAGAAACTGAATGCCTCAGGGCAGAATTCAATATCTCCTCACAAAATTTGTTTTCTCTTACATCAGGATGGCACCAGATTACATAAACTCCATAGTTAACCAGCAGTATTAGTTGATATTATTAACAGAATAAAATAGCTTACATAAGGATGAGCAAAGACTGTGGAAGACTGCATTATAAAAGCATTCAAATCAGTCTCGGGCAGGGAGAAGGAGGTATATTACTTCGTCATCCACAGAAGACAGCTCCCCCAGCATAACAAGGACATCAGTGTAAAGGAAAAGCACACAGCCACTGTTTGTAATAACATGTTCTCAAACTCAAAAGAGAGAGATAAGCAATGCAGCTGACAAACTCCATGTCCCACAAATAAGCTTTCTACTTGATAAATGCTATTTATAAATATGTATATTTATGTATTACTGATTTTGCCTCACAGCACACATTGGATGCCAAAAAGACTGTAGTGGGTTGATCTTAGCCACTTCTGAGGAGCAGGGTTTCTGCACACACTTCTGGAACAGTTGCTTCAGAAGGCAAAAGGGGTAACATAACAAATTTCCCCCACTCCCTCTCTCTCTCATAGTTTTTAAATCTGAGCTGATGTCATATGGTATGGAATATCCCTTTGGTTTATTTGGGTCAGCTATTTTGGCATAGCTGTGTCCCCTACCAGGATCTTGTTCACTCCCAGTCCCTTGATGGGAGGCATGAGAGAGAACAGTGCTGCTCCGCAGTAGCCAAAACACTGGTGTTTTACCAGTACCTGTCCGGCTACCAATGCAAAGCACAGCACTGTGAGGGCTGCTAAGGGAAAAAGAACTTTATCTCAGCCAGACCCAATACAGCAAGTGAAGCAAGTGGAGTGTGGAGTCCTGAAAAGATTCAAATTAACATCAGCAATGGATTACCCAGAAATCGACATGTTTAGACATGAAGGAGCTTAACAACACAAAGCAGGAGCACAGATATAATGTGACTGACTTTACTGCTCTGAAAAGGATTTGTTTCCAAACCTGCAAAATGCTGACACAGTTTATGGGAAATAATAAATAAAAATAATAATAAAAAAAAAGAGCCTCTTTTAAGCCTAGCACTGTATATTGCTTGGCGAAGAGGAGTTACAGTCCCAGTGACATCTCTAATGGCACAGCAGCCTAATTTATCATCCCTGTATTGATGAAATTGAAGCCCAGACAGGAGAATGCTGCTGCTTCCTTTAAAAATGGCATAGTCACAGCCTGCCAATTCAGCATTTTCTCTTTTTTTCTCCACCCAGGATCAACATGAGCAATTAAAAGTACTTTTTCACTTGATCAATTAAGTAAATAGGAGGTTTTTTAATGTTCGTAGCAAGGAGTTGTAAGGATCTGATAGTAAAAATAATGCCTTAAAAGTACATCATCATTATCATTATCTCTTTGAACACCTGAATACTATAAGCAGCCCACCTTGAGGTCCATAAAAAGGAAGGCAAAATTTGTGCAAAACTAAGGAGGAGGAAGAGAATGATAGAAACTCTGGCCTTTGCCTTCTCGTCCCCCCCCACTGCTGCCATCCAAGGTTTTTCACAGCTGGAAAAAGAATCTAAAGCTTTCAAAAGCTGAGATGCCACCAAGCCTTGGATGCCTCCAGCCTGGGGAAAACAGTAACCTATGCGGCACACACAATTTGTGAAAACCCTCCTCTGCTCCTGCATCCTCTGATGTGAGCAACAAGAGTTGATCAAAGTCAGCTGCAGGGACCACATGCTGCATCTACTTTTCAAAAGGTAAGTGACTGCATTCCATCTAAGCTGCTAACCCTCAATATTGGAAAAGCAGATAAATAGCAGAGACAAAAAAAAAAAAAAAGGGGCAAAAACTGCTTTGCCCACCACCCCCTCAGTGGAAAGGTAACAAGTGTGGTTGGTAAACTCTCCTATGCTTGTAAAGTAATCTTAGCTTTTTTCCAACTTTATTCTACTTCCCCCTTTCTCTCTCTTTGCCTCTTTTACAGTTAATAAAGTGAAAATAGCAAAATTTTTTTGGTACCAACATGTAAATACTTTTGTGTTTCAGTTATATTTTGGGGAATATTTGAACCTGAAATGGTTTCTGCAGCTCACAGGGGTGAATGCTCCTCCATAATTAAGTGGATTGTAACATTTAATCACAGGGCACAAATCCCTTAAAACTCGAGTGCTAATTCCAGAAAATCAATAAATTGCTAATTTTTATGATTGATCATTTTGTGTTAGACAAACAAAGCAAGATACCCTTATAAGTCTTTTCTTTTCTTTTCTTTTCTTTTCTTTTCTTTTCTTTTCTTTTCTTTTCTTTTCTTTTCTTTTCTTTTCTTTTCTTTTCTTGTAAGTAAAGTGCTTTGTAAAACACTGTAGCTGTTTGCTTTTTGATGAAATTAATGCAAGGTGCCCATCAAATGTGAGTGCATTACTCTGTTTAAGTGTTTAAAATAAGCTTCTCCTGAGGCATAAGGAGTGGGACATTGGAAAATAATTTAAACAAGGTGCCCCTCAGGAATGATCACCCCTGTGTGTGTGTTTTTTATGAAATGTATACAAGGTGTCTTTCTAGGGTGAAGTATTGAAATTTGAAAATTATCTGTAATTTATACAAGGTACCCTCTGGAAACAATCACTTAACCTTTGTTATGCAAGTTTGTAAAATATTCCAGAGATAAAGGGTTAATTTAGAAATTACACAAGGTACCCTCCAGAAAAATCTACCACATTTTTGTGGTAACATGAAATATAATGCACAAGATCTGGTCAATTTATTGGATGAATTTGGTCCCAAATTGTCTCCTCCAGGAATGGGCACAAAATTACTTGGTGTAATATCCTGAAATTGTTGAGCTAATCTCTACCCTGCATGCAGGTGCAAAAGTTAAAAAAAGATAAAGCAAAACCTATTGTTTGTTCTGTCTTAGGTGCTGTTGTCTTAGCTGCAGTTGAACATGATGAACGTCAACAAAATGCTGATATGGAAATTATTGCATCGTTACAAGATTTGGTTAAAGTGTCACAACTGCAACTAGAAGAAGATGAGGCTAACACCTGTCTCCTCCAGGAGGAAATAAGAAATCAGAAAGCTCCCACCCATGTTCTCCTCCAGGAGGAAATAAGAAATCAGAAAGCTACCACCCATGTGCTTCAAGAGGAGCTGCATGCAAGATTAGCAAGTGAAACAAAAAGGGAGGTAGAACTGGAGCTATCCAAAAAAACATATCCCCTCTCTGACTTAGAATCTTTGCATAATCAATCAGAGAAGCTGCAAGTCTCACTTTGTCCCTTAAATAAGGTAGAACACATGGGTTTGAATGATGACACACCTTAACATAACTGTGGAAGCCCGTGAGCCTATTGGGAAAGGGCACTGGCAATACCCTGGAGGAATACACCATAGGCTCCACACATCCCCCATAAGTTAGGGTGAAACAGAAGGCTTTCCCCATGGTGCACTGCAGTACTATGCTAATTTACCCCAGTTCTGTATTTCTCATTGGCCCATTGGCCATCTCTACTTCTTTTACCCCTATATGGTCTTGTTCTACAATATTCCTCACTCCCTGTTTCCCCATTGGTTAATGTAACCCTGCCTGTCTACCCTGGCACTCCCTATTGGCTCCTGCCCTTTGTACTGCACCTATGCCCTCAGTTGATTGGCCCTGATGCTTTGCTCCATCTCCTCTTTTGCATATTTATACCCTGGACCCTCCACAGTCCACTGTCCTCTGTTTCTAGACCCCTTCATCAACTGGACCCTAATAAACCCTCACTGGAGCCCCATACAGAAGATCCTCCTGTGTCTCACCTGCCTGGTAGCTGTGGTGTGCTTGAGTGCATGATTGTTGTGTGCCTGCCCAAACGTTCTCCCTCCAAGGATGCTTGCGGGGAAGGTAGTGGCACTGACCACCTTGCCTCTCTAATTCATATAATCATGAAAGAAATCCCATATATGGCTACTGAATTGGTTAAATTAGAAAACAAATATAGTGAAACCCCTAAAGAATCTGAGACTGAGTGGAGAGTCTCTCTTTCTTGGAGTGACCAAATTCTGTTATCAGAAAAAGAGACAAAGGTTCTGGGGGGCAGGGAATGACCCTGATCTCTTACCCAAAGAGCAGTTTTTTTGGGCCGGTGGATTCAACCCCTTGCAGAGAGGAGATCCCCTGGCTATAGTAGGAAACATTAATCAGATTGTAAAATGCACAAAAAGGCTGCTTGTTTACAAATGATGCATGATAGGGAGTTAACACCATGATATGAATCCCCTATGATGATGACTGTGGACCCTGAAATAATGGCATCTCTCATGAGAGGCTGCCCTAAAGCATAGGCATCCAGCTAAAAGGACAAGTAGAAAGGCTCATGAAAGGGGAAAGAGCTGTAGCCACCTTGGATGAAGCTATTACTCCCAACCATAACTAAGAAAAAATTTGGGCCTGGAGGTAGGCGGCACAAGAATAATTTAATTATGGAAGAAAATATGACCCAATACCTTGAAGTACAATTGATTTTAAGTCAATTCAGCACACTGAGTGCAAAACAACTGTGCCTCCAGAAAGACTCCAAAAGGCCATGTCCTCCTCTGGGCAAGGAGGATGAGCTAATACAGGGGAAGAACACAAGGAAAAAGAAATACCATGTGGAATATGGGCTTACAGAAAGGGATTGCAAAAACCCTAATGAATGGCCAACCCACTAATAAATTAGAGGTATTAATTATATTGGTCATCTAATCCAAACACCACCATCATCACCAACATCATCTTAATTGCTAATTAAGAAACCACCCTTTGGTAAACAAATCTCTATAACACATTCCATATGTTCACAATACCAGGTACAGCAAATTAAGATAAAAATGGTCCCTCATTTGTTGTATTGTGTTGGTTTGTTCCATTCCCCCTCTAGGTTAAAATGGTTCTGCCAGTTCTGCCCTGGTTCTCCCTCCCCTCCCAGTTACTGCCTGTCACCCCAGTTGTTATAGCGACTGTGGGATCTCAGCACATCGTTCCCGATGTCCAGAGATGCCAGGAGAACCCTTGGGGGGTCTCGGAAATCCTGGAATGTTGCCAAGAGTGTTTGGTGGCTTGATTTTGATCCATCCACAGAAGTAACAAGAGTTTGAGGGCATGAGAATCACTTTAGAGTGAAAAGTGTAAAAGGGACACATTTAGAGGGTGAAATATAGACTTTAAGGTTTTTGGTACAGGGGGGTTATGGAGACAAGATGGAGGGACCAGGGCGTGTCTTGTCCTTCTTCTTTCTTCTTCTTGTCCTCCATCTCCGGTGGTGATGTTGGCACTTGGGGATTGGTTTATGGTGAAGGTGCACTTGCTAACATGGGTGAAAAGCATTGGGAAATAAAGGTAAATATTATGTACGTAGATTTTAGTATAAAAAGACATGACCGCCCCGTGGGTGGTCAGAGAGTGCCTGTGACTGCTTGCAGATCAGACCTCTGTTGGGCAGACAGAAAATTTTGTAGATAAGAAATAATAAACAATCAGAAGACCGAAAAGCTGAGGAGTCCAGACTCGTCCTTTGAATCGCGTGCCACCCGAGAACCACTCTACCCGTGTCGGGGCAGAGACAGACAGCCGAACCCGACAAGCGACCATTGTATCTTTTTACACTCCACCCCAGTTTTCTTAGTAACCGAATGTATCCTTTCCTCAACCCCACCCTGGTGCCCTGCCAGTCACTCCCTGCCACCACCTTTTTCTCCAGAAACTTCTGTCTAGGGCTCGGATCAGGGGTTGGGGACCCTCCCTCAAGTTATTTTCATTGGTCTCTTCTGCATGTCAATTCCGTGTACTCCGCTCCCCCTTGGATTCCTATTTGCTCCCGACCTGGTTCCACCCCTGCCTCCCACACCCTTTATAACCTCATGTAATCCCTCCCCCTCCCTCTTCGGTTGCTGGCTTCCCTAGGGCCTTCAGTAAACTTGGACTTTGCCCTGACTGGAGAGCGCTCTCTTCATTCCCTGCTGCATGCAGCCACTTATCAGCCTCGTTCTGCATCTGGCAACGTCTTCAGCTATAACGCTGGGCGTTTGCCTGAGGCGCTGACCCGAAGCACGGCTATCAGGTTAAGTGCCCCCCGTGCTGCTAGCTGCGCTGGCAAGCTAGCTGGGACGCTTTTCTCTGGACGGACAGCTGCACTCATTCTTTTCTCTGATCTTTTCACAGCCTTCCCCAGGATGATGCCTGGGAAAATTATGTTTCTCTCAGTGGCCAGAGAGCTGCTGTCACAGTCCTGTGGGGAAGAAATGACACAGACAGAAAATGTATTTGGAAAGACAATCTAATTTTGTGCATATAGATATATATGGATACAATATATGCAGTATACAGCCTATTTGAGTAAAACATTTTAGGGTCTTCTCCAAGCAAAATACAGTTCTTAGAAAATTCCTAAAGAAAAATCACATTTCATAAGCAGGAGGCTTTACAGTGCATTCCTTTTAGCATTGTGTTAAGGCAGTGACCCAGTCCTGCTGCTGGAGTCTCAAGTTCCGGTGGTGGTTAAGATCAACATCACAAACATGAAGAGTAAAAAGGATGAAAGTGACTGAAACATGGTAACATCAGAGTACTTGGGCAGCGAATACGTCTAGCAAAATATTATAAAAAGGTGTGAATCTTGAGGTGAGTGCACCTGAAATTGAACTGGTCCTTTCTTAAGGGAGTGAAGGGCATCGGTAGCACTGGGAAAATACCTTGGCTTTTTTCATGTGACAGTCAGCCTTGATTTTAACGTGACTGTAAAGCACTAGTGGTACCTAGTGGTGACAGCTGGTGCAGTTTTAATGTTGAACATGATTACAAACTTGTAGTGTATAATAATGCTAATTAACAGTGAGCAAATTTTTAGAAATAGAAATAATAGAATTGGTAGGTGTCAGGGATACTTCTAACAAGAACACTTAAAGAGTGTTCAGACAGGTTTCTGTACAACAAATTTTGCTTCACAAACTTTGACACTCCTTGGAGGAGCCAACAATGGTTTTCTCCATTTTTCCAAGGTCCTGATCCAAACAATGTCAAAGCTACTGAGTTGTCATGGATTAAAAGAGAATTGCAACATATGATCTTAAATTGGTTAAATAACTAGATAACAATGGGGAGAAAAATCAAAATCCATAAATAAATTTAAAAGTGTGGTGAAATGGTCAGGATTCATAGTAAAGAAGGATTGTTGCTTCTGCTATTCCATGTGCTTCTCCAGAAGATACGATGTGGAAAAGTTGTGGGTGGAAGAAGAAAACAAGTGGGGAACAGAAATGAAGAAAATGTGAAGAAGTAGAAAAGATGAAGAAGCAGCAGCTTACTTAAGTGTAGTTGGAAAATCCACCAATTCAGGGTTGGTTAGTGCAGAAAGATGCATATAAAGAGAGCCAACACTAACTCCACAAGTCCATGTGTGTACTTGGGCTAAACATTAATTAGGATTTTTTACAGAGAATTCTACAGAAACTACTGTTCAGTCCTGAAGGAGGTTCAAAAATGAAAGTACAACTTTAAAATCTATTCAGAAAAGCATAGAAGGTAGAACAGAAAGTGTAATTACATTATTTTAAACATTTCTGGTATACTTGCAACTTGAGCAGTATGCAGTGCTTGTTCTCTCCTTTCAAAATGAGATTAAAACCAAGAAGGATATAGAGAAGAGCAGCAAGGAAATGAAAAGTAGACTAGGTTTGCCTGTGAGGAAAGTAAAAAGAGAACTGCAAAGGGACAGTTGAAGTAGTATGTAAATCACCTGGGGTTTGGGGAAAGAGGCTTGAGAAACAATTGTTTCCCTCATGGGAAACAATTTGCCACTGTTTCTCAAAGTTCAAATTCTGGGGGTGAGAGGAACTTTTTCACAAGGGGCACGTTCAACTGTGAAACTCAGGCCCATGGGACACTGCGTACTGAAAGAATGCATGAGATCAAATCCAACTTAATTAGTGTCATAAAAGACAATCAGTGTTATTTAACATTCAACAGAATTTGAGCAAAGAGTAATTTTAATGATGTGCTATATGTTCCTTTTCTAGTGAGTGAAGACAGAGGACCCTTTGTAATCCAGCCTCCTACCTGCATCCTCCTGAATACCTATCACACTTGAGAGGGGGACATTTATTGTCAGTACTGTTAGGAAAGAAAAAAATTTCCCATGCTGTCTGAAATAGGAGTAGTTTTAACTGTGGTAGGCAGAAGGTCACATTGAGAACACCATAAGGAAACCAACAATCTAGGAAAGCATTGACTTAATTTGATAGGAGGTAAGTCACATACAATTACTTTGTGTATGTAATTCTTTTAAGGTAACAGACCAATATTTTAGTTGAGTGAGCATATGCTATTGAAGTAATTTCTAACAAAATGTCCATTATATCGTATAGTTAAATCATACACTTGGTTTTAGTTAAATTGCTGCTGTTGTCAATGCCGTGTAGCCTGTGCAATGATTCCACAATGTTCTCTGTCTGCCATTCCAGAAGAAGGCCTCTTTTATCTCTTCTGCTATTTCCTCTTCCAACTCTGGGGAATATGTTAAATTTTCTTCATTCTTCCCTTCTTGTCAAACACCTTAACTCTCACCGGACTTTCCTCCAATTTCTTCTGTAAAACAGGGAAATATTCTCCTGGGTTGTGAGTAGGCCTCCTGAGGTAATGCAGTTGAGGTTTGATGGCTGGTGGTGACAAAGGAAGAACAATGATGGTTACTGTGTCTAGATTTCACTCACTTGTGGAGAAGAAATGGATTCCTCAGAAGCTGTATCCATCCCATAGCCTGTCTGTGCAAAAGAGGGCTTCTCAGCCTAAGAGCCAGGATTCTTTTGGGTTAATGGGCAGTTACAGACAGTTAGGAAAAAAAAAGAAAAAAAAAAGTTTAAAAATATAAATCTTAAATATAGATGTAAAACTCTAAAATGAAACATAGGCAACTCCAAAATTGAAAGTAGGGCAATTAAGCACTACAGAATACTGAATCTTGAAATTATGCCCTTATTCTTACATCTCAGAAGACTACATCAACACAGGAAAGAACATTCTCATGGTTAGAAAACAACAGTTTAGACAGTAGATGAAATTGCCAAAACTAAATGAAGAAGCAACTCTATACTTACATATCTACATATATACAGCAAAACACTTCACTATTTTCAAAATGTTGTTGGTCAAGGTAATTTTAAGGCAAGAAATCTGATTTGAGATAATGTTTCTCAGAATTCTGGATAGGTGGATTTGAGGCATTTTATCTGATTTTCCAATAAATTACAGGCCATTGTGAAAGTTGGAAGTGGTCTACATAATAATCTGACCATTCTCAACTTCTTGACTCTGTTTATTTGAACCTATCTTGCTTTCTTACCTCTTTACATAGATAGACTAAAAAATTAACCATGACCATGATCAAAATATTTTAATCTTATGCTTATTTATTATTTGCAAAATAACCAATTGAATAATTAGTATGACAAGGATTTAAAAATAAATTTTCATTGCTCTTAGCAGGAATCCTGAGAAGAAAAAAATATTCCACTGTGGGAGCTAGCTAACATCTCTGATTCAAATGCTACAACAGTCACACTCCATCTTGCTAAACTCCTCAAGAGATCAATCATACCCTAAAATGTATTGGGGAACAAAAATGATGGATTTTCTAAACTTTAGAAATGTGTGTCCAGATTTCTGCATAGTCATAATCCTTCCTGTTCTCAACTAGATTAGTTTCACATTCATTAAAATTCAATAGGTTGGTTGCGATTCTCAGGACCTTCATGCGTGGAGTGATGCAAGTATTTTTTTCTTTTCTTTTTTTTTTCCCTTTTAACTTAGGGAAAATAATTCTTTTTTAAGATCATGTCTATCATCAAGGCAATGAAAGCAGAAAAAACATATTTAGTACCACTATGTTGGTAGTGCCAGTGTGCACAAGAATAGTTACACAAGTAACATCATGCAGATTGTGTGCTATCCAGACACTAACTCAGCAAGGAGGCTGAGTGCATTAGCTGCTCTGTTTGCTCTGACCGGTGGGGTGTGCAACCCACCATTTTATAGTTGAAACCTCAGATTTGGCTAGGATAGCATGCACATAGTATTTCCTCTTAACCCTTCTTTCATACAACTCCTTCTTTGCTTCTTGGACAGATGCCAATGGATATAAACACCTGGGCCTATGTCTACATTACACCTTGATTTGCACACCAGATGAAAGAAAAAATGTCAGAGCTGATGCTTAGTAGACAACTGCACATAAAAAAAGAACCTAGTCTGCTAATAAAAATCATCTTTCTCCCTTTTGCAGCCTTTGTCAAGAAAGGAGGTTTTCTGCTGTAATTATCAGAAAGATCTGCAGGACAGAGGAGCAGAAGTGCCAAGACTGTGTTCCATTAGAGTGATTAAAGAAATGGTCTAAACTTAGAGAGACTCAGTCTCCCAGGAGTGTTAAGAAAATCTGTGGTTATACAAAATTCACTTTCATCCAATGAGACACTTCAATGAAAGTTCAAAGATAGCTAGTTCTTGGTCAGTTACTATGACCACTAGAGAGGTCTCCTCTGTGCAACCGGGTCAGTCACTATGGACTATATGGAACTTGGTCAGTCACTATGACCACAGAGAGGTCTCCTCTGTGGAACCAGGAGCCGAAGCTGTAAGAATTGGGATGCAGAGATGTTACCAGTGTTCCAAGTGCTTTGCAGCACCCACTGCTGCCAGGCATGGTAAGAATTCTTCCCCCCACAAGGGCCTGTGGCCCCTGAGATAGCTCCAGTCTGAGGGAGAATAGGGTTTGGACATCTCCTGGGAGGTTTGACCAGCCTGTGGGATGAAGTGGAAGTGGATTTTTCTCACATGTCTAGGGAATAGTAAACCTCTAATGTTGAGGTCAGGAAGCAATTTTCCCCCCGGGCAGATTTGCACTCATCCCTGGGGGCTTTTTACCTTTCTCTGCAGTATCAAACCTGACCACTGGTCAGCCTCCTCCAGTCCCTTTTGGCCAGGTTGCTGCCTGCTGCTCACATACCATGAAGATAGACTGTTGTGCCCCACATTCATTCTTCTTTTGTCTTCTTCCTTTGTGTGATTGTTACTGAAACTAATTATTCATGTTCTCTTTAGAAAACAGGATTTTCTAGGCCTGTATTCCTTCTGCTGCTTTCTGTAGCTCTGTTAGACTGACAGACTGCAAAGGATGTTTTTTTTAAACTAAATTGAAATGCATCACCCAGATTTGGGCTACATATGGGCATTGTGTTAACACTTGTGAGCAAGGACTGTGAAATGGTTTCAGAAAAATAATGATAAATAAACCCAAAAATAAAATCCTGATTCCAGTTGTAGCCTTTGTGTTATGTGTCCTTGAAAGCATTTTTGGTGCTGAAAAACCCATGGCATTTCAGGCAAATGAAATTGCTTTTCACCATTTAAGTTGTGGTGTACAGGGAATAGAAATAGAAATAAATTGTAATAGGAATTAGAAATAGGAATAGAAATAGATATAAAAATAGAACAGAGCATGTTACTCCTAGAATTCTCTATGACAAGCTAAGATCCAGGTCTGAGGGCTCCATCCTGGAGAACCGCTCTCTGCAGTGCAGGTCCCAGGCCCTCCCAGGAGACAGGGACAGAGATGGGCACACAGACTGAAAGTCCCAGTCTGAGCTGGGATCAGCCCTGGATCCTTGGGGGAAGATGGTGGAGGTCTTGGGTAAGGCTGGTCTGATACACTGAGACTTATGTGCACTTCCATTTCCAAGCCACAGAAATGAAAATATGGTCACTCAGTGATTGCAAATGATAACAACCTGGGTACATCAATAACCCTGCAGTGCTTTCTCATCACACTTAGTCCAGGCTCCTTGAAGAAATGTTTAGTTCAACCACTTTGTACTCAAAAAAAGGAGTCATTCTAAGAAGCAGAAGATGTGCCCATGGCCTCTGGGCTTCCTATGGTGCTGTGATATGCTGTTGAGTTGCCAGTTGACTCTGGTTTGACCAGTGGTCAAGTCAAGGTAGGAACACTGTCAGGGCTCTCTCCTGTATGCGGCTACCTCACCTCATAAAACTTGATCAGCTGTGTGACCTCTTGGGTGATTCTTCCTCTCTCATACTTAAAATTGACAAAGGTACAGATTCAAAACACAGCAGTGAGGCAGACTGACCTGCTGGCAAAGAGATGGATGGGATCATACACACACATGCCTTTTTTGGTCACCCTCACTCCTTTAGAAGCGATATTAAACAAAATGTGATAAAGTTTCCCCTTTTAATTCAAGATGCTGAGTGCAATTTGCACAAAAACTGGGAAGACAATAACATTTACTCAATTAGAAAACTGTGTGTGTGTGTGTGTGTGTGTGTGTGTGTGTGTGTGTGTGTGTGTTAACACCAGACTGTTTCCTAAATACATGTTAGTGGTCGCTTCCAGCAAAACCAACCCTCCCAAAACAAGATCTATATAGAACATAGAAAAGCCACACAATAATGGCTGTAAACAAAATGTCCTCAGCACTGGACTATATGCATGGAAAACATTGTACTATTTTCTACTCCCCAGCACATACTGTAAATAACTGCACAGAAAGGGCAGATTTTCATGCCACACCAGAGCAAGTTGATTGCTGTATAAGCCACAGTAACAGGGCATGGGTAGGAAGTTACCAGTGTTAAAATAGCCAAGTCAGAAAAACCTCCACTCTATCCCTAATCCAATTGGTGCCAAAACACACACTGAGGTAGTAGGTCTCTAACAAAGAGAGAGATAAAACGCTAGCTAGTCGTTTGTGGAAGTGCCAGACAGAAGGCACCTTTCTATAATTTAAGGAGACATTATCACAGTGAGCATTGCTATTGGAAGCAAGGCATGCCTGGCAACAAATCCAATGTGTTTTTTCAAAAAAGGAACACTATTAGGTTGATTGCTCCCCTCTTTTGAAGGTGGATCCTCCCTACTGCTATTTTTCTAATCAAAACAGTTAACAGATCCCTATGTAGGGAGATACGTTTACAGAATATTAAATGTATCATTCCCAAACAAATGAAGAAACTGGCCACACAATAAGAATTTGAGCAAGGTCATTTAGCAAGCCATAATGAAGGGACTGTACTTGGTAGTGCTGAGAGATTGGAAAGACTGATGTCTTGAGACATTTTGGTGTGCATGTATGTGGGGAAGGGGGCAGGTCGACCCTTGCCCTGGCAAGGCAATGCACTACCCCTGTACACCCTACCCCCCTGGAGACTGTATTCCAGTCTGGCAGAACCTGTCAATCCCTGGAGGCTTGTCACCCACCTCTGGAGCACCTAATCAAACTCTTGAGTAGCCAAATGACCAGAAGTCCCACCTGAGGGGATGCGCCCAGGAAGACCAAGGGGTATTTAAAGCCGAACATGAGGAAATCACGTCTTCACCCTACCACCTCTTGGAATTTCTATCTAAACACAACTGGAATTCAGAATTTGGTAGCTATGTGTGTGCTTTTCTAAATGTTTTCTGTTTTCTCTCTTTCTTCTTCTAATTCTCTCTTCTTGGAATTTTTGGGTAACTTAAAATAGAATGGGCTTAGAATTTCCTAAGCCATGAAGGGCCAAGTTCATGCATTGAGAAGTGTTTTATGCTGATTGAATGTTGTACTAAACCTTTTGCCAAATTCCTCTGATTTTCTGAAGTTGTCAGTAAAGTCTTTTTTGTTATTTTGACCTCTTGAGAATATCTCATCCATATTTCTCCTGTTCATCTAACTCAGAGTACATGAACAACACTGAACCCTGTTCAAAACCTCATGGAGCAAGTTGTCTGGGGACTTACAGCTTTATGCCAAAACCTTATCTTCTGCCAGCCTGCTTATTTTTACCCTGACCTGCTTATTATAATGGTGGTCAGGAGGCTCAGAAGTACCACATATAAGGGATGTGCAATTTGCTGTTTGCAGGTTTTCATTAATGGATCAATGGGTTAAAAGTGGGATAGAGTTGGAGAAATGAATGAAAACTCCTGTGTAAGCATTGCTTATTAAAAATAAACAAAAAACCAATGCAAATATGCCAACAGGTATAAAAATTAGTCAGTTTTAATATTAGATCTGCTTATATAACCTGAGAATTATAGATGTAGAGAGACATGAATGTTTTCATTCATTCCTTAAAACAATGTTTTTCTTCAAAAAGCAAGACCTCTCCAAGATCTCTCCAAAGAGCAAGACCTCTAGATGCCACCTGCAAGAAAATCCTGAGTGATCAAAAGTAGTAGCCACTTTAGAAGGTTGCTCTGCCAAAGTCGGCAGCTTTACCTTTACCCTATTTGCAAAAGTTATCAGCAGTGGATGGATAAGGGGGATCAAGCTGCTTTGGTGTTGAAGAATGCTGAGACTAACCTGACTCAACAATCCCAAGGTTAAACATTCCAACTCTTTCCAGACAGAAACTGGCACCAGTGAGGACAAACAAAGTTCCCAATAAAGGAACTGTGGATAAACTAACAAGTTTTAGTACTGATAACATGTCTAAAGTGGCTGAGCTAAAGGCTGCTGAGCTGCAGTGAGCTGTTCTTGGTGAGATGCTCTCTCAGATTGTGATTTCAGTCAAGAGAAAAGTTGAAAGGTGAGAATTACCTTGGAGTCCTTAAATAAGCTAGTTGAATTCTCTACATCAGTTTCCCTATCTTTAGAAATTACATTGGTAATGACACTAACTTCTCCCAGGGGGCAAGTGGTAAGAAATAACAGCTGTCCAAGCAACATTCTCACTATGCTTAAAAACAGCTTGATTATTACTAGGACTCTCTGGGGCACCAGATGCTGAAAAGTAAACAGCAAGCACCATGCCTGCATCAGATGTAAAAAGCCCAAAAAAAGAAAAAAAAAATTAACTATGCTTAAAAACAGCTTGATTATTACTAGGACTCTCTGGGGCACCAGATGCTGAAAAGTAAACAGCAAGCACCATGCCTGCATCAGATGTAAAAAGCCCAAAAAAAGAAAAAAAAAATTAACACTTCTACAACTTGAATTCAAATGCAGGAGAGATCTCATTGTTTATATTTGGTAATAGGATGAACATACACAAACTCAGTTACAGAAAAACTGGAAATGTTGAAAAATCTTTTAGAGACCACAAGCCTCTTCATTCAAATCAAGAACTAAAAATAAATACATATTGTTAAAAATTATTTTCAGAACAATTGAGAGAATTTGCCATTACTTGGTGTCATTCATTTTGGTTTTCCATTTTTTTCCTTATGAGTCTTTACAAGCCAAATAGGCTTTTTCGTTACTCTACCCACTCAGTCCCAGGAGCAAACTTGCACTGAGTTTTGTTTTCAGCCTGCAGTTTAACTTGTTTTCTATTTCCTGAATATAAAATACAGCATTACAACCTGCCTTTTTTCTTCCTTGAAAAATGTTAGAGAACAGGAGTCTTTTGTTCATCTTAATTCAGTTCAGGAAAGACATCTCTATTATCAGTTTAGCTTATATAAACATACTCTAAAGTTTATTATCAATCTACATGGAATTCGCTGCAAAATGCCAGCTGAGAAAAGGTCATTTTATAAGATCCTTGAATTTGGTTAATTTCCCCTTATTGGTCCTACCAAGAGGTTTAATGTTTCTTAACTTTATTTAAAACGTGTCACTGTCAGGTTAACCATAAGAGCAGTGAAATCTGCTGTCACAAATAAGCCACAGTGCCCACCTGAAGGTAGACAGTGCACTAGGGCAAGACTATGAAGTGTATCATTGGAACAAAGAGAGATATTCTGTCATTTTTAAAACTCATGGTGGTGTAATCAGCTCCTACCACAACAAAAGAAGGTGGCCCCACCCTGATGGCCTTTACACAGAATATCCTGTATGTAGTGAGCTGTATATGTTTTTTGTTGTTTAGTCTTTGTACCTAGATGCTACCCTGGGACTAGAAGAACTTCGCAGGCAATGTCCTTTGATTTCAGTGCAACTAAAAGAGTCATCAGGACCTAAGTATTGTTTTGCACTAAGCTTATTTGCAAATGCAATGACTTTTGTGTCTTAAGTAAGAATAGGGAGGAGAAAAGGGCAGTGAAATATTACTGTGAGAACCTGGGCCTGTAGAAAACCAGAAGACCTGGTAAAAACCTAACAAGAACACTAAAAGAACAACAGTAAGGATTTTTAAAGATTGCATATAAAATTGTATAAAAATATCACCCAAGCAAGAAGAAAAGCAAAATGCTTTCTCTGTCATTCTACTGCTAGATTTTATACTAGAAAACCGCAATGGCCATAAGTAATTTGGTCTGATAGGTGCACTCCTACAACCAGCAGCAAAGACAATGGAATTGTATATTTTCCTCCTGTCACTGGATAACATCTAAACTCAGGGTGTTATAATACATATGTGCTTGGAAGACAGAACCAAAATAATACAAAATGCCAAGAGTGTGCTATGAAACTTGTGAGTGTGTGTAGTCTTGTGCTTAAGTATAAGGGTAAATAAATTTGCTAAAACTGAGTTTCAGGTCCTCAGCCAGCTTGCTTATAAGTTTTATTCTACGTGGTGGTTAAGTCTGCAGAGCAGGGTGAGCTGACGCCTCAAAACAAGCCTGCATCCTGGTCCTGCTTGGGTACAGATCAGAATCCTCTGTGCTTACTAGGGATCAAAAGAGATGTTTCAGTGACAGGAAAGCAGTCTCATCAAGTGGAAGTGCACAGAGAGCATTAAATTTTAACAGAAAATAATGACCTTGGCAGTGGTCACCTGTGCTGCTTCTGTGCTGACCTTGCTTTTACACAGTAGTCAGAGAGGAAAAGGGATATCTGGGATTACAAAACTTATCTACCCTTGGGAGCAGGAGAAGTGTCATATTAGGAAGTACGGACACTAATCTGAGACTGAAAAGACCTGCTCATGTTGTGGCTAACACAAATGGGAAAATCCTCTGTACTTACTTCAGAGGAAAATGAATTATGAAAAGTGAAAGGACAAAGATTTTTTTCATCCTTTCTATCTGGCCAGCACTAATGTCAGGTCCATGGAGTAATTTGCAAGTAGTCAGTGCCACAGGGATCCTTCTCTTCCTCAGCCAGCATGTTTCTGCTTTTGAGTGATGATGTTCAGACACCATGCCAGTAAAGCTCTGAGATCACCACTGGTTCAATACATGAAAACAAAGTATCATTCTGTTTTTAATTATTAAATGAAGTGATAGATTTTAAAAATGTAAAAGAAAAGGGCTTGATAATGCTCTCATTTTCTAAGTATAAATGGCTGCTACTACTACTATACTTGTCAGGTTCCATCTTTACTAATTTGAATAGGTCATTGTACTTTTCAATTAAAAGACAGATTTGGGAGCCATTGTAGAAATTGCAAGTATTAACAGAAAATTCAGGTAGCATTTACCTTTAGCTAGGTGCGCTTATGGACCTTCTGATTACAAAGCAGCATAGCACTATCAGCTATCTAATTTGAAATATATTTGCTTCCAGACTGAGCTTGTAAGACTTTGTATGTACACGTGCAAACATTTTCATTCTTGAAGGATAGTTTGCAAAAAACACCACTGTATACCATTCTTCTCTAGCATAACCAACTACATTTTGGAAAGCTTCTGTCCAACTACAAAATTTATGCTTGAAAAAAGAAACACCTAGAAAAAGGTATTAGTCTCCTTAATCCACACATCAGGAACCAGGTCCCCAAATGTCAGATTCATTCTGATGCTAAACATCCTAGCGTAGAAATAGGAATGTGTTTACTCTAGCCTGAGCTATACAAAAGGCTGCAGCTAGCTTCTGCCTGCTTTGATTAATCTGAAATGTTTTAAATCAATCTAAAATTGATTTTTTTAAATTTACTTCATATTTTATTACCAGGGAAAAATAAAAAGGTTGGTTTCCCTTACCTATACTTTTTCTCCAACATGGAAAATATTAGTGACATCCCTAATCTGTTGCTCTTTGAGACATTTAAATAATTAGCAGGATACAATGAAACACTAAGTCGCTGGTGAGACACTAGAGCAGGTTGTCTAGAGAGGCAGTAGATGCCCCATTCCTGGAAGCATTCAAGATTAGGTTGGATGAGTCTGAGCAACCTGACTTAATGGAAGATGTCCCTGCACATTGCAGGAGGGTTTGGAATAGATGGCTTTTATATATCCTCTATGTTCCTTTCAACCACAATTACTCTAATACTAGAATTCTCTGAAAACACACTGACACTTCTATTTCTATAGTGTGTTCAGGAATCCAAGCACTATGTCACCACAAGTCCAAGGTCTGCTAGTTCCCCGAATACAAGCCCCAGATAAAGAACAAAACCCTGATACTTGCATCCTCTCTGTTTTAGGAAGGAAAAGTGCCTGGATTCTCCCTCTCGAACTATATATCAGTTTCTGGGAAGCAGAAGACATGTGGTGCTCTTTCAGCTATGCAGAGCTTTGAGAGCACCAGCAGTCTCTGTGCAGAGATGGAAGAATGTCATTTTTATCACACAGTCTCCTATCCTGTGCTGCCCTCTGCAAAAAGCACTCTGTCTCCTTTGTGCCTACAGATGGGTTCTCCCATATAATTTTGTAAAATTTCAGCATGAGGCAAATGGTATGGACCCAATATTTGAAGAAGTTTTGGCTTATTCATTGCTTGTGTAGTCTTATTGAGGATGAGAAAGACAGGCATCTGAAAACATAATTTCTATACACCTAGGAAAGTTAGGTAAAGATGCAAAACCAGAAATCCTTTCTCACACTATAAACATAGGCCATTAGCTGATGAACACCTAATTATTTTCCAGTTTTTGATTGATTCCTTTGGAATAAAATAAGAGAAAAGCATCTATGTGTTTTTGATAATTATTTTTTATTATTATTTTACACATTTGCACAGTGGCTGATCTCTAGCTTAACTAGGAGGTGTCGAAAAATACCCAGATGTTATGTATGCATATATGATCCTGATGCACCAGCAAAAGGGTACAGAGTGTTTCAGGAATGCGAGGGGGAAAAGCAAGGAGGCAACCCCACAATAGATGCTTTCACCTGGCCCAATCTCTTTGTAGGGTTTTGATTTCTAGATTTCACTTTCACTTTATATATTTCCCAGCTAATAGATTTCACTTCTTTTTTAAAACAACAAAAATAATCTAAAAAATGCTAATAATCCACTGTAGCTTACACAAATAAGTTAAAAGAATGAGGCTGTTAGGCCTGTCTCTGAGTGTCTGTGTATTAAAAAGCATTCTGCTGTACACCTGTGTGCTGAGATCAGTAAGTTTCCCTATAGCATCTCTTCTTCAATGGCAAGTCTGATTTGCAGCCCCTAAGAGATATTAAATCTACCACTTCCTTTACTAGCTCCTGTCAATAGTGAATAAACCTAATAATCAAGGAAAAATGTTTTCCAGCCTGATTTCACTCCTTTGTTCCAGTGCATGATAAACAAGGACTGACCAGCTATGAAAAGAAAGAAAGAAAGAAAGAAAGAAAGAAAGAAAGAAAGAAAGAAAGAAAGAAAGAAAGAAAGAGTATATATCAGAAACAGATGAAGAAAACTATATAGTTTTTTTAAAAAATGTTATTTTTCTAGTGTGCCTAATCTAAGGCATCTTTAGCCACTGTAAAAGGTAAGAGTAACAAAAAATACTGACTAAATCATTTTGCACCTCTGATCAAACACTCTGTTAGGGTATATTTTCCCTGACTCCACAGAGAATTCTAACTAAGCACAAACTCTCACCACTATGGTATTTAGTTGAGCATCATTGTTTTTGATCAGTGTGCCTTCAAAGAACCTGCTCAGGGCTGGAATTAATATTCTACTACTCTCATTGGGGTTGAATGCTGATGGAGGAGGAAAAAGAGGAGTCAAAAAAATGCTAAAAGATGACAGCCTGCCACAACATGGAATGTGCTCAGTGTAGATGGTGGAGCCACTGTCCTTCCAGCCCTTCACTTTCCTCAAAAATTTGCACCAGGGCTACTATTGAACCACAAACTCACAAATGGGAACGCTATCTCCCCTTCTGTTTCATTTAAATGAGCTGGTTCAGTGAAGCCAACTGAGAGTTCCAAAAACTTCAGGAATTATTTTTGTACTTCTTTCTGAAAACACATGATTGAAGTGCAACCTTTTCACAGCATGAACATAATATAAATCTCTGGCTTTGAAAAAATTCGAACTGAAGTACAAAAAAAACCCTTAAAGTATCTCGAGCCCCAATAATGAAAATCCCAAATACTAAACACTCTTAAGTATGAATATGTTCACTTTTAAAATGGATTTAGTCTAAGCTTACTGCTGTAATTTTTCCTAGTATCACAGGATGCTCCTCCCTATATATGCATAGTTTAAGAAGGAACAGAGACACAGATTTTGATTGTTAAATTCTGGGCTTTTGAACATGAAAAGGAAATACTAAGATTTACCTTTACCTAATATTTTGCATGTTTTTTACATAGAAAAGTTCCATGACAGGAGTATGATTCCTTAAAAAATACATATATGAGTAATAGAGCAAGATCTCATCCTGAACAGCAAGCTGTTCAGCAAAAATCCTTGTATGTATTATATATGTATATTGTATGTATATGTTTGTCTTGACTTCCACATAAACAGGCAAAATTGCTTACAATTAGCTGGATTCCTATTAAAATACCAAGCCAGAAACACAAATGTGCTTGATGTTCCACATACATTCTTATTTTGATTTTTTTCTGTCCATCCTTATCCAACAATGTTTTTCCTTTGCATTGGACTGTCCATTCAGTTAGTGATGAAAGTTTAAACTGAGATATTGAGATGAAAGGAAGAACTGACCCATGTGATTCCCTGATGCTCCTCTTCTCCTAGATCTTCAGGTCAGACAAACAGCTACTACTAGTGGGCCATGAAAAAAATGTGAGAAACAGATAATTTTCTGCAATATCAAGTTATACAGGCACATCACACACATTAATACATGTGCTCAGAGTCTGACAAACAAAATTTGCCTCAAGAGAATGTTGCTTTCATTGGTAATTCTTTTCCTAACTTCAAAAAAAGAACAAAGTCAAGGGTTGAGGGAGTCTGCTGTTTAGAAAGAAAAATATTTTTCTGTCATTGTATTACGTGCGAAAGTAACCAAATCCCAAGAAATAGTCAAATGGCTCTACAAATTCACTGTTCTTATTAATAAAATCTTCAATAGGGGTAAAACTGATGTCAAATACTGTCTCGTAGCAATTGGAAAAGGTTTTCAGTGAAAAAAAAAAGAAAAAGCTAATTACTATCAAGGATTTTTTGATTTTTTTTCTTTTATATTCTTTTGCCTCATCCTAGTGTTGGTTTCACCAGCTGAGGCATAGCAAAGGGCAAAAACAGCTTTTGAAGAATACTTTTTCCTATTTGCTTGACCTGTCCAGTAAAATGGAACAATTTACAATGAAATCACAATTTGACCTTTTAACAAGAATCCTTCCAGAAAAACCAACAATAAAAAACATACATACATGAACAAACAAACAAAATTAACCAAAAAAAAACAAAGCCTCCACCCTTGAACCAGACTCATTAGCTGTGAAGTAGCCAGTGAGAGGAGTGTTTTGAAAGCTGTTTAATGCCTTTCCCAGAATCTGGTCTTTGCAGGAGTAGAACAGGAATGAAGGTCAGATAAAATGATGAAAGAGATTTGCAGTGTCTTTTTAAATACATTTTTACTCTTCTGTACCTGGAAAAAGAAAAAAAAAAAAAATAGAAAAGTGTCAAATGCTGCCTTTCTCCACTTTGTCCAAGGGGTAGATAATCTGGGAAAGTAAAACAAGGGTATCAGTGTAGACAGCCTCATTTTCTGCAAGGAGTGAAGTTTGCGTAACTGTTGAAAGGGTACAAGGTGAGGCACACCAACACGTACCTCTTACAGGTACAACTGGAAATATCATTCTGTTCTAAACAAATTGAAATCTATTATGATCAGACTAATCCAGCTAGAATTCAAATTTAGGAATGAAGAGGATCACATAACAGAGTCCATCATGCATAGATCAAGAGATTTTAATAGGTTTCTTTGCTGTGGGGTTCCCTTATCATTTCATCAACAGCTTTTCCAGCACCTTTTTGCTTATGAAGGCAAGAACGTTGTACATGTGGTTTAAAATGAAGACAAGAAAATGCTCCAAACACAAAAGAATGCTACATTTTAAAAGCTGTTTACTCCCATTGAGCTTTCAGTGAAAAACACAGCCTTAAGTATGGAGACGCACCAAAGACATAACAAAAGATGTATATTTTACAATCTGCTTGACTCCTGTCAAATATTTATAATCCCTTGGCCTCATAATTAGGTTATGTTTGACTAATATTATCCTGAATGTACAGACATAACTGTTTTCTATGTAGTTATACAAGTGCATCTTCGCAATAAACAGATCTCCTTGAGAAAGAAGTATAGACAAGAACATTTTTGGTTATTTCTGGTGAAAATTGACAGTTTCTAATTAAAGAAGAGAGTCCATCCAATTTGTCTCATAACCATCACTAGAAATCCTCTGAAAAAGCTTCAAACAGGAACATGAATATTTTAGTCTATATTGGCTGTTCTAACTGGCTCCCTGAGTACACCTGGCACCTGCTGTAATTCTGACAATGCTTATATCAGAAGAGTTTTAAAGAACATTGGAAAGAGTCTCTCAACCAAGGACATTCAGCCCGAGGAGAGATGAATTTACCTGTAGGGCTGGGCATGCCTTGGAAGACATTATTGCATCAAAAAATCTTTTGGTTCCTTTCAGGAAACCAATTTCTTTTGCACTCAATAATCTATTTTTTTTTTAATGGTATTTGGGCAAAGGAGAAAAAGGACTGCCAAAACAAAGATCTTTACTGCTGGACAACATTGTCTGTGTTGAATGTATACAGCAACTGCACAGATCTACTAGTGAGTTGGTATCTTCTACCACACAGATAGCAGGGGAACCTTTCCTTTCAGGATGGTCCCCCGTAAGTTGCTACTACCAAATCTTGCTCACTCATGCAAATCTAAGACATTATTTTAAAGAATTATGGTTTCAGCATTTTATTTGATTTATTTACACTGAGTTGTCACATTTCCAGCATAATCTACAATAGGCCGTAGTAACAGCCATAACAACAGTAGTACATTTCCATGATGTTTCCCAACTGAAGCATTCAGCCTGATTTACTGTCATTAACAGGATCATAATAATCCCATGACACTTATAATTAGCCACATTAAAAGAGAAAAGACTGACCCAGAAGGAAGGGTAATTATTTGGGGCAGGTGGACTAAATGACATATTTGAGCAGTATGTATTTCTGAACTTAAAGAATTTGCTGAATCACACCAGGGACCTGAAACAGAGCTCGAAATACCACCTAACACATGCTTCTCTTCCTATGCCATCCACATTTACAATAATTTTAACCCCTCCCATCCCAGTTAATGAAGCAAGGCAAAATGCAGTTTTCTCCATTCTCTGGAAGTTCCCTGCCTATGGAGAACTGAGTCAATGCAGAAAGGCTGTGGATGTCCCAACCGTGGCAGTGTTCAAAGCCAGACTGTCTAAGGCCTTGAGCAACCTGGTCTAGTGGTAGATGCCCCTGTCCATGGCAGGAGAGGTTAGGACTAGATGATTTTTAAGGTTCATTTTAACCCCTTAACTTCTTATGATTCTGTGATAGCTTTTTATTTCTGTTAGCTACCTCATCAGCTCCAGCAAGAACATAGCAGCATGGATCTTGCTCTGAATTGTTTTTCTGCTTGGTGGAGCAGAAGTTTTGGTTTTCTCGCCAAATTTCCCATTGGATATAATAGAACTTCCTTCAACTATCCTAGTTTTGGATAGATTCAGCCTCTTTCTCAATTAAATACAACAGCTCTAGTGTAAATACTAGCATGTATCAACAGAGGTAGTAGAAAGAGGAAGAAGAATGAATATGCAGTGCTCTGTACATCTAAGACTTTAAGCAGTCCACTTAGCATATATTGATTATCATTATCTGAAATAGCCTTCCCTGAATACACATCTCAGTCCTTCAGTGTCTCTGAGGAACTTATATTGTCAAGGTTGAGTACTGGCCTTCACTTTGATTGCTAATGTGAATGCCAGTGACTTCTACAACTTTTCCATGTTGTGATACCAACACCCACTGTGAGTCCATTTCTGCTATCAGTTTCTAGTTTATACCGAGGCATTTTTAACTTTTGCCTGCTGGACTATGAAGCTATATATCTATACAGGGTGACATACTGAAATGAAAATACACCACAGTTCATATTTTTCTTCTCACAGAATTCTGCACACCCGTACAGCAAGAAAGCTGCCTGGCAGATTTGCACAGTAATTATACTCTCTTAATGATGTTTTGGAGTCCAAAGTCTTAGAAGAGCTTTCCATTTTAACAGTTGGCATTTATTCTGCCTGTCTAATTCAAACTTTCAAAATGTGCTCCAGATCAAACTTTCAAAATCTGCTCTCTCAACACAGTTGGAGGACACACAGAAACATTTAGACTGTGGTGAGCGTTTAAACTAACTCAGAAGCATCTGTTCTGTTTTGACTCCTGCTCCTCACCAAGTATAATTCACAGACGTGGTACTGGTTCTATCACCGAAGGGGTATCAGGGACAGCCAAAGGTGATACAGAGACTCCATTCTCAGAAGGCATGAAAAGACACTTTATTATTAGAATCTAGTTCTTATAGAAACAATGGTGGACCTAAGACCTGATTGGCCTTTAGGAATCTTCTCTCACACTATTGGTGAACTTTGAATAGCACGCTCTGAAGAACTATATCTATAAACAATGGTTACAGAAAGAGATAATAGTTTGAATTCTTCTGTCTAAGTTTCTCGCAGCTTCTAAAATCCTGGGAGAACCACGTCTGTTTCTGTTCAGAGGATACATAATTACTACATTGGTTCCACCAAGTGGAAGTGGAGAGCTGACCTCTCCCAGCACTGCTTCTGATAGCGGCCAGCTCTGCTGCTCGAGATAAATGCCCGCCTTTTACCTCCTCCCCTTCCTCTCCAGCTGCCAAAACCACAGTACTGCTCAGAGAGGGCTTAGGACACTGTTGAGCGCTAGGGACTTCTACCATTTGTTGTCTAAGAGATGGGAATGACGGGTACTTAAGAGACAAAAGACGTGACCTGGATAGGGAAGGGCAGGGAAGGGATGCAGCTTGCTTCAGTCTTGCTGCAGCTGGGGGAGTGAGTGTGGTGGCAGGGAAGCTCAGCGTTCTTGGGAAGCGCAGAGATGCCAGGAGCCATGGCTGGGGGTGAGGGGCTGGGCTCAGCCCTCTTTCTCTTTCTCTGGGGATCAGAGGGCTGACAGCTGTGGTTTTGGTGCCGGACTGCTGCTGCCTGAAGGATTTGCTGCCACTGCGGAGTTTTGTCCTTCACTGCTTCTCCTTGCCGTGGGTAAGCCTTTGCTAGCGAGAGTGATCATTGAACTGAGACCTCTTCACCTGACCTCACTGGGAGGGACCCTCACCATCTGCTTGGGTGTCTCAGGGGAAGCTCGGAACCCGGACCCCCAACCACTCTCTGGAAGGAGCACTTCCGGGCTGCTTGAGGGAGTCTGGCTGCCGCGGATATTCCCAGGATATCACACAGGAGATGTGAGAGCCAAAGGAAAACCTGAAACAACACCTTCCCTCCATCTTCTCTCTCGTCCTTGGGTCGCCCTGCCCCTGCTGTTTTCTGCCACTAATTCGGGGGGTTTTGCTACACTTTAACTCGACGCCCCTCATCCACCTGAATTCCTTCTGCTCCTGCCATGGCTTCGGTGTTTTTGCTACACTTTGTTTGCCACCTGGGGTGTGGTTGTCTCTGCTGTTACAGCCTGCTGATCTGAGGTTCTTCCTACAGACCAGCTCGCCACCCGGAGAGGCACTGAGACCGGCTGCTCCCCGTAAGTTTCGCAAGGGGAGCCCCTTTTCCTTCTCTCTCATCACCCAAGCCCCTACTGCCGCGTGGGGAGGGGGTTGAAGTTGCGCCACAGCGCCCCCTGCAGCCGCGGGGGAATTAGCACACCTGCCCTTTCTGGCAATGAGCCGACAGCGCCCCTGCTGGCTGTCACCATAACTACACCAAAAGGGAAAGCGCCTGCAGCCAAGACAGGCCGTTACTGGGCTTCTGATTTTTTGTTTATTGTTGCTGCCGTTGTTGTTGTTTGTTTGTCTTGTTTTATATACATACATACATACATACATACATACATACATACATACACACACACACACACACACACACACACACATATATATATAAATATATATATTAGTAAAGAACTGTTATTCCTTTTCCTATATCTTTGCCTTAAAGCACTATGATTTCAAAGTTACAATAATTTGGAGGGAAGGGGTCATATTTTCCATCCCAGGAAGGTTCCTGCCTTCCTTGGCAGACAATAATTTTAAAAAATTATTTTAAACCAAGACAGACACTTCCCAGTGGCATCCAGTGTCAGGCCAGGCTATCAGGACCCTTATCAAGCCCTATGGTATTCAAATTGCATTTAAAAGAAAAATCACTTTTCTCTCCTAAAAAAATAAATGCTGAATGCAGACTGCAGGACAGTTTGGTGTAGATTAAGGAGTCTTTGGGCAGGGGTTTTGGCATTTTTTTCACCATCTATTTATCCTGCTTGAATCCCCATGAATGAAAGTGTGAGGTTCTTGCAGGGTCCTTGTTTTCTCTGCTCAAATTCTGAAGCATTATAACCATACTTAATTCTGAAGGAAGCACAGGATGGCAGCTTCCATGGCACAATTATCCATGACTATACTATTGAAAATAAAAGGGAAAAAACGAGAGGTTATCTCATTTTCATTAACCTGAGATTCTCTTGTCACATTGCAATAAACGTGTGTAATACAGACTGTCAGTGTTACATCCTAACATAGCGGTTCGCAAAAGGGTTGCACTTGAAGAAAAGTTCAATACACAAAGTTCATGTGCTATGACTCTAGCCTAGAAACAGAGTTGCAGAGAGAGTCTAACAAAAGTAAATGAAATTATTAGTGGTACCAAGAATGTGAAAGAGAACAATTACTCACTGTTTCTCACAATCCAAGAAGGGAATTACCAAACAAACTTACAAACAGTAAATTTGAGAATAATAAAAAGATATGATTTATCACATAATGCCTGTGTAAATTTTGAATTGTGTTGCCTCAGTGCCCAGTATACAAAAGTACCAGGGCTCCAAAGATAATTTGACAAAGTAATGGAGTGATAAATCCATCAGAGTGTATCCAAGTCAGAGATTTGACTTCTACCTTGTTCCTCTGGAACACAGAAGGGGTAGTGGGAACATATCATTGAAGTGGGATACACCCATTGCTCTAATTTTGGTTTTAGTTCATTAAGGTCTCTTCTATGAAATGTTGTCACGCAGGTGATGGAGAGCTGAAGGGACTTCTGGTCTATGGATGCTTGAACAACCAGTAAGGTTGTTCAAGCATTCATAGCAAAGTTGACATGGTGTTTGAAAGTAGCTTCTAGCCCAACTAATTAAAAGCATAGGTTTTTCAAAATGAGATTATTTATTGCAAGCCCTGCTGCCCCCAGAACCCAGCTCCATCGAAGCACTGAGTAAAATGACAAAAGAAATGGCAAATTCTTGTATGGCTTTTGATATCATAAAACAATTACTTCTGATGCAATGGACAATGAGGTGAAATAGTAGTCTGAGTAACTGCATCCCACATAATCTATAATCTAGTCTTTCCCACCACAAATGACAGAAGTATTTGCAGTTGCTGAGACAAATTACCAAATCTGCCACTTTTAATTCCTTTTTAATTCCTTTGTGGACTCACTCAGCATCTGAGAGTTTGTAAAGAAGTGAATTTTCTTTTTTGTAAGCTTTTTCCCCCAAACCTGTTATTTCTTGTCTCCCTGAGTGCTAAAGTGGATTTAGTCATAATCTGCAGCTTTTCTACCTGAAAAGGACAATTGAAGCTATTTCTAGTGCTCAAAATAAAACAAAGATGTTGAAATCTAAGAACTCAGTTCTCAGACTGGATGATCCTGTCTCCTACTAAAGCCATTTAAAAGCCTTTTCAAAGATAATTATGACCATGAAGAAATAAATTCTGTATAGTATGGTATTTTCTTTCTTCAATTGCCTGAGAGATGTATAAGGCCTAAGAAGCAAACTTCAGAAGATCAATGAAATAAAGAAGAAATATGCAACATAAGTTAATTCATCTCTGTTATTGGTATGTCTAATGAATGAGAAATTTTGGACTGATTATTTTTTCAAAGAAAACAAAATGCTATTTGAAGGTACTTGAATTCTCTTTAAAACAAGGGAAAACAAGAATAAATGCTCTTGGGAAAAAGTTTTGAATATTTGTTTAGTAAGTGAATTTAAATAACATCACTCAAATTTAGCACATGACTCAAGTGCATAATATCAATTTTTCTATGATGAGAAATAGCATTAGCATAGAAGGTATCCTGGTTTTGGAGCTTTGGCACATAATTGTGCCTAAATCATTCATGAAGCTAAAAATTTCTAGTTCTTTTCACCCTGAGTTTGAGTTTTATGTTGGCTTGACAGTTTACATTCCACTTGACCTAGGATAACATCAGTGATGAAAGAGGTCAGTTTTGGTTTAATATATGTGATTTGACTGCCAGCATATTATGGACATATATTTAAGCAGATAAAAATATAATGAATACACTGGCAAAGGTTTGATTACACAAAGTAATTACTGAGTTTCCTGAATAAAGCATGTATGAATGAAATTAGATACTTACTAGGTAAAGCCACCTAGAAAATTAGGTGCAAAATCTTATTCTATATTTGATAATCAAACATAATTCAAACTTCTGCATATGTTTGGGGTAAAAGCTAGATAATTGTTTTCATAAAGAGATATTCCATTGTGGATGGAAACAAGAACCCCAGTCCTTTTCAAGGAGCAAGGGGGATGAGTTGTGTGGTGGGTTGACCTTGGCTAGATCCAAGGTACTACTCTATCACTCCTCTCCTAAGCTTGACATGGGGAGAGAATATATAAGGAAAGGATCATGTTTTGAGATAAGGGCAGAGGGAGATCATTAACCAATTACTGTCACAGGTAAAACATACTTGACTTGGAAAATTTTATTTAATTTATTATTAAAATCACAGTAGGATAATGTGAAGTAAAACCAAATCTTAAAACATCTTTCTCCCACCTCTCCCTCCTTCCTGGGCTTAACTATATTCCTGATTCTCTACTTATTCCTCCACAGGGAACAGAAGGACAGAGAATGGGGGTTAGAATCAATTCTTCAAACATTGTCTCTGCTGCTCTTTCCTCCTCATGGGAGGACTTCTCATGACTACTGATGGGCTTGTCCTTGGTGGGTCGGTCCATCTTGGAGCTGGCTGGGAGTGGCTCTGTCAGACATAAGGGAAGCTTCTAGCAGAAAGAAGCTAGCAGAAAAGCCACCCCTCCAGCCCTTCCCACTACCAAAATCTTACCATGCAAATCATAGAACCTTCCACAGGAAGAAGGAAAATCAAAGCCAGCAAGGTTTCCAGCCACATATGTGAATTAGAATTTTGTAATAAGCACTGGGCTTCTTTGGCTGAGTGACTAAAACAAAAAATTAGGATAATGCCTAGCTCTGGGTCAGACAAGGAATTGGTGTATTTTTGCATGGCAAAATGTCTGTTGGAGATTGGGGTTTGGGTAGGGTAGTGGGGTGGATAGATAGAAAATAAAAGATCAAGCTGAGCTTTTCATCTAACTAAAACAAAAGTTTTTTTGTTTACCATTTACTTAATGGTGGATAAAAATGTGAAACACCATTTCAGAGCAAAAATTCTCATTTGGATTTTTTTAATATGTCTTCAGTTTTTGTTTATCACTTGTTTTTAATTACACTTAAACTCCTAAACACTTCAGCCTGACTCAAAAAAACCACTTTTCAACTGGTAACAGTTGATGACTTTCTTCTATATTTGTTATTGCCTGCAAGTACCAGGTTTTGAAGTTAAGAAAAGGAAAGAAGTGATTTAGAAGGAGAGAAAATAATGATTATAAGTAATAAAGATTAGACTTTTCAATCATGAGTAACTGGGTGCGTGCATGTTGCTTGTTTGGGATGGGATGCCACACCTTATAGGAGTTGTTCTGTCTGTTTCCTGTAGCTGGTATGCTCAAATTGGAAGTTAGCTGTTTTGTGAGTTGTTGAAGATGCAATTTAAATGTCACCAATGTTTTTTGAAGAGTCATTTCATATTCTTCCTTCTTCTCATGAGAAGACATGATCTTGTTTCTCTTTCAGGACTGAGTGTTGCATCAGGAAAAAGAAGCCTGATTGTCGCTGTACCGAACATAATTCTTGCAGCTGGCAGCAAGGAGGACTTTCCTCTTGCTAAGTGGAAAATTTCTGTGCATCATTGCACAGGCAAATTTTCCTAAATGGGATAAGGACTATAATAGAAGCAAAATCACAGCTGTACTCCCTGACTGGTGCAATAAATTAATTGATGGTACAAAATCAAGGAACAATTTCTGCAATGCACTGTGTAAGTTACACATTGCTCCATGTCTCTAGGACCATGAATCTTATCCCTGAGGAACAATGCAACCATGTGTCATCTCTGAGCAGAAATATATCTAAAGGACCAGATGTATTGTGGAAAAATGTCCCCCATACAGGTAACTACTCAGAAAACCCTAGTTAAGTTGCCTCCAGTGATGATTTTTTTTCACCATGCACCTGAATATTCCAAATATTCACCTAAATCAAGACAAATGGAATTCCCAATTTTTCAGCTTGTCATATAAAGTAGATTCAAAAAGCAATCAGCATCTTAATGACCATGTATCTAGGCTCCTATGAATAATAAAAAGCAGGCTAAACAAGAGACACATGAAAGTCTCAAAGGAAAACTAGGTGCCTTCTGTAAGACTTACAAACACACAAAATGAAAATGTTGCAAAATCATCTGCATAATTATAAAGGATACCTTTCTACATATTCTGTATATTCTCACCAAGCAGGCATACCATGGTGATGTACTGTTTGCCCTGTCTAGATACTAACAATGTATTTTGCACTTAGCATCAAAGATCATGTTTATCTGCTATTAAAACTGCATAAAACCTTCTTCAGAATGCATTCTTCTATGCAAATTCCAGCTTGCTTCAAGTGCCACTTGCTAAATTATACAAACGGTTTCTTTCAAAAAAGCACAGAAACTATTCCACCCCCCTCCTATCCTATACTGCAATACTATGGAACAATTGCTCAGCAGAGATAGATTACAGTGAAATATGTCTTTTGGGAAGGCAGAATTCCTTCATGTTTCAAACAAGTTTTTCCAGAACCTAACAAGTCTTTCTGATTTGTAACTTGGAGCCATAGCTGTTAATGTAATTCAGGTAACAGGCCATAAAAAAGGAAGTGAGAAAATGAAAGAAATTGTCTTTAGTAAGTAGACTTAGACTACAGTCATTCCAATTTGCCTGTGCTGCTGGATTATGACACATAATATGCAGAGCACTATCAAGCAGCAAGGAAAAATAGAATGTCTTTGCCTTACAAACTGAAATGGATTTTTTGCTTCTGACAATAATGGAGAGATCAGTTTATCTTTCAAAGCAGAATTAGAAATGACACCAGTATTTATATGACCTGTAATTTACCTTTTTACCTCTCTCAAGGAGACATAGACATGCTCTTTATTTATATGTTTGAGTAAGCTGTTTTAAAACAACATCAGAATCATGAATATTACATAAGCAGGATTTCATCAGACATCTGCTTAGTGCTCATTGCTATGGCGTGGTCTTGGCTAGATTGACACATACAAAAATTGTATCTTGCAGAAGGCTGCAAAGACAGTCAATATTCAATGGTTGAGAAGTTTTGACGAATGAAGCCGGGAAGAATTCTGTTAATTCAACTCTCTCTGAATAATTGTAAAGATCTTATCATGGTGTCTTCTCACCACCATGTTCCTATACCAAAGGCATTGTCAGATAACATTCTGTGCCAGCTACTCTGCTACTTTATTTGTGGGACAAGTGGGATAGAAAGAAATGAAGGCTTTAACTTAATAATCAGGGAAATTTTCACTTCCTTATCAAGAAATCATTATCAAGAAAAATTAAGACTGAAAGGTAGCTCTACATGTTGGCATGGGCAATGTACAGAACTCAAAGGAAAAGCTTTTAACTACCTATAAGCAACATTATATCTTAAAAAAAAATCAAAATAAAGAAAGCTAAAACCTCCATATCTGAAATATAGTCCATGTATTAAAAAGTCTACATCTAGCATTATATTACATTATATTATAGTGACTATATTCTATTTTAGTGTGTTGCACTGCATAGAAGAATGCAGTACTGAAGCAGATCTGTCAAAATACACGTTTTCATTTGACCATGAGGTAGCAGTACTGCTCATCACATAGCCAGAGCACATTAGGCTTTCACTGTATTTACCAGCTGTTGAAGATGCAAACATCCTGTATATTTCCATGCTAAAAGTGCACATTACCACTAGAGTAATAAGTTCCTAGGACAAACGCACAAAAAGGGAACTATATTTATCTACAGTTGGTACCTGAGAGAGTAATATTTGATTGAATTGACTGTTTTCCCCAAAACAAGAAGTTATACTGAAAACTTTGCATTAACATTGCAGAATCTTTTCCCAGTAAGGAAAAAAAAATGAGGATGTGGTAGAAATTACCTGTGAAAGTGTTAATCATAGGATCATACAATCAGAATAGTTTGGGTTGAAAAAGGACCTTTAAAGGCCATATAGCCCAACACCCCAATGATGAGCAGGGACATTTACAATTAGATCAGGTTGCTCAGAGCCCTGTTCAACCTGACTTTGAATGTTTCCAGAAATGAGGTTTCTACCACCTCAATGGAGATAATGTTCCAGTAGTTTGCCACTATTACTGTAAAAAATTTCTTGCTTACATAAAGTCTGTAATGGGGAAGAATATTTTTTTTCATTTGCTGTTAGTTTTATTAGAAAATAATATTATTTTTTAAAAAGTTTGGAATGTAAAGAAAAATTATGTCCATGGGCTGCTTATAATTTTCCATTCAAAGACTTTCCAAGCAATGATTTCACATGAGAAAATTCAGTTTTCCAAAATGGTTTAACAATGTTCTATCCCACAGGAAACACTTGTGCTGATGATGTTTCTGACAGATATGTATCTTTATTTGTGAAATGGCATCCCCATATTTATTTTCTTGAAACTGAGAAAAAAGGCAGTAGTGGGTAACAAGAATTATCTCCTGCAGGAAAAAAAAACCAAACCAAAAAACAACCAAAAATAATAATATGAGGATCAGATTAACATGAGAAGAAGACTAGTCACTAGATTCCCCATGTAGTAGAAGGACAAGCATATTAGAATTATTTTGGCATGTATGTATGTCTATAAGTAGATATTACAATAGCTTCTTTTGTATATAATTTAAAAAGCAACTTGGATACATATCCTACAAAGATTTATGCAAAATACTGTCTGCAGCTTTCTTTTCTGAGTGCAGGATGCCCGTGCAGTAGGACAGAGTGTTGTCAGTTGGGTTCAGGTCTTCAGCTGATGCAAAAAGCTAGTGGTGAGAAAGCTAAAGCTTTTATTTTAAACATACACAAATGGGCCTGTTTAATACAAATACTCCCCAGCTACACGCATTACAGAGGTTTTAAAACCCAAGTACCTTTGACCCTGAAAAAAGTCCAGGCTGAGTTTCACCTGCCCGAGTTTCATTACATGTGGTGAGCACATTATAGCCATAATCTCAATCTTTCTAATTCTTTAATCCTTTCTCCAGCATGTGACATGTGAAAGACCATGCACTGGCACAAGAAAAAGCATATGTTCAAGTAAACATTTTAGTAGTCTGCTAATAGTTGTGTATTATCCATGGATAATGTTCCTTTCTCCACACCCCTCACATGGCTGGTAAGGACATTCGCTCTGGAGTGGGAGATGGATAGAACAGGTTATGCAGTATTTGGCAAAGCAGAAGTGCCATTCCAGTGTTTTTCTTTCTAAGGTGCATAATTCACAGTATTTTTACTGATTTTTATCAATTAGATAATTAGCTATAATCTGCCTCTACATTGTCTGAATGACAGAAGCAGTCTACCTACAAATTGTTTTTGCATGATTAGAATTGCTTATTCACTGTAATCAATTGGTCCCATGGTTACCAGTCTTTTCCCTAAAGAGATTAACTTAGCTATCTCCTACAGGACAATAGATAATGACCATAAATAACACCAAAGATAAGCAACTTGCAAAGACCAAATTTACATCCTCAATCTTCAATCTTAAGTTACTGTGACACATTCATTTCTTAGTCCTCAAGCCCAAATAAATATGTGGCCCTAATCTTTCTAAGACCTTGAGAGTGAAGGCCTTCAAATGTAACCTTTTCCTCAAAGTTAGAGAGTCATGGGTCTACTCTCTTGGCTGAGCTGGTGCTCTTGAGTCCTCCTAAAAAGCCCATGTTTCTGGACCAGTGTTTCTGCATTCACCTGGTCCTGCAAGGAAGCACCCTTCCAGCACAAGGGTAGCTGCTGCTCAGCCACCACCCATCAGAGTAGGTAGAGCAGTCATTCTACCCCTTGATCTTTCTGGAGTCTTGATAGTTACATATGGAACTGCACATACTCCTGAAAAGCTGAAGAGTCACATGTTATTTCAGTATTTAGACTCAGTTTCTGCATGACTGCAGTAAGAGCTGTGATTGGTACTTGTTCGAGACTTTTTCCTGACAGACATTTAACTCAAGTATATAAGTAACATGACCTCTTAAAAGAACTGATTTTTAAAATAATTATTACTAAGGGTCCTTGTGGGATCTCAGCACATCGTTCCCGATGTCCAGAGATGCCAGGAGAACCCTTGGGGGTCTCGAAAATCCTGGAATGTTGCCAAGAGTGTTTGGTGGCTTGATTTTGATCCATCCACAGAAGTAACAAGAGTCTGAGGACAAGAGAATCACTTTAGAGTACAAGGTGTAAAAGAGACACATTTAGAGGGTGAGATATAGACTTTAAGGTTTTTGGTACAGGGGGGTTATGGAGACAAGATGGAGGGATCAGGGCGTGTCTCGTCCTTCTTCTTTCTTCTTCTTGTCCTCCATCTCCGGTGGTGATGTTGGCACTTGGGGATTGGTTTATGGTGAAGGTGCACTTGCTAACATGGGTGAAAAGCATTGGGAAATAAAGGTAAATATTGTGTACGTAGATTTTAGTATAAAAAGACATGACCGCCCCGTGGGTGGTAAGAGAGTGCCTGTGACTGCTTGCAGATCAGACCTCTGTTGGGCAGACAGAAAATTTTGTAGATAAGAAATAATAAACAATCAGAAGACCGAAAAGCTGAAGAGTCCAGACTCGTCCTTTGCATCGCGTGCCACCCAAGAACCACTCTACCCGTGTCGGGGCAGAGACAGACAGCCGAACCCGACAGGTCCTCTTAAGAAAAAGTACATGATTATGTGTCTGAAATTAATACATGCTTCTAGATGAAATTTTCTATGTGTTTAATTGAGTTATTATATTTTCTTCCTACTTACCACTTTGCTAGGGCAGTAGGAATTTAAATAATTTTGATTGTTTTGACTATCAAAACAAAGTGCTGTGTTATACTTACTTAGGAATAGTTACATTTCAGTGAATTTCACTGATACATGCACAAAGAAAATGCTAGAAAAAATTTTTTGCATTTATTTTGCTACCTAGTAATTCAGCAATAGTCTTTGAAGCAATGTTCAAATACCGTCTCATGGGCCTGTGGTACACAGGTGAGGAAGTGCAAAAGTATAAACACACTGCAGAACTTAGAGATGTTTTTCCAAACTGCTGAGGCTGTGGACCTCTACACTAGGCTCAGACTCACTTGAAATTATTCCCAGATGCCCATGAAACCATCCTATGGCTTGGGATTGCTACAGTTTAAAAATGTTTCAGTAGTCTCCCTTTTCAATACATCCTTAATAGAATCTGTTGTGCAGCATTTTTTTTTCAGTCTGCTTTCTTCGTGTCCAATGTGTCCTGTTCTTACAGACAGAAGAATACAGCCAGAACAAAGTCAGAAGGATAGAATCTCACAAATCTGCTTTTCCTATTAAGCAACTCTAATAATCCAGGATTTTTCTTTCAGGCTCTGCAAAAAATTTGATGGATAAGGCTTACCAGCAGAACTTAGTAGTACTAAGCATTAAGTGAAAGGAATGATTTTCCCTCATAATGCTTCAATGGCGTTTTTCAAATCTAATGACTGTTTCTGGTTTGTTTGTTTAAGTTTGTTTCTGGTTACCATACAATTATTTTCGTTTTAGAATAAACTGGAGATGTTTAGGAAACAACAGATTGCATATAAAAGTAGAGGTCAAAAATGCAATAAAATGTTGTCCTTACCATCTGTTTTCTTTGATTCATCCCCCACACTACACTTATATTTTCTGTCCAATTTGTTGTCTTCCTTTGATTCACCTAGAAAGAAGCAATAAGAAACATTTAATGCATTTTAATGCTTGTAACTCAATGAAATTGCAACACCAAAGGAGATGTTGTTCCTTAGAACGAAAGGTCTGAGTTCAAAAAGAACTTAATTAATATATTTCCATAGAGCAAAGCCCCAGAAAACATGGATCCAAGTCCTACAGATAAGCAAGTTTTAAAATCCACTTATAAATTTCTTCTAATTATCAAAACCTTTTAAAGTTATATGCAAACTCACAATGCCTCTGACTGTATGTTGGCCATTAAAAACTTGATCATAAGCTTCATTTCAGAGTCTGAAACATTCATGCTTTCAAAGGAAATGAGAACCTGCAAGGCTTCATCATAACTGTCTGTTTTAAAGAACCATCCTAGATACCCTTAACACGCCTATGTAATTTTGCCTTATTTTCTCTTACCAGATTCCTTTTATCCTCAATTCATTTGTGTTGGTATCAGGAAACAATCATCCTAGCACTGATCATTGCCTTTAGAGTCTATGTAGCAAACAAAAAAATCAAGGCCTTTGGCAGAGCAATGGCTCATGCAGAATGAAAATAGCAACTTAAGATGGGGTGTATTTTATGAAGCTAGGAATGTCAACCAAGAGTGACTCATTTTTTGGTCCTCTATTAGCCATACAGCAAAGCACATCAGATCTTACCAGACCATCCCTTCATTGAAAGAGAATGTTGAATGCTAGATCAAATAAAAACTTAAATGGAAAGCTGTAGCAGAACAGAGCTATTTCAGCTGCAGTATCCAAACAGCAAGAAGGGTCTTTCTCCTTTTGTGATGCACACCTCAACACAAAAAGCTGTAAAAGTCTCACTTCAGAATTTTTTACATGTCAGGCTGTATTACAGTGATGCTTATTCCATTTGTATTACTATTTTTGGTACTATAACTACTTCCTAGCCTTTGGATCAAGATTAAAGGTATTAAGTGTTAAAGAGGATATTATCTGCCTTCCAAATACTCATGGGCAGTGGATATTTATTTTAACAGCTGAAAAAAAAGAAAAATAGTAGAGAAATGAGGTCTCCCTCTTCCACAATGTGCCTTAACATTAGCATATTCATTATTCTTGGACGGTAGTGGATCAATCTCTCTCTCCAATTACGTTTCATCATAGTATAAAAGAAGAATTATTTTCAAATCCTAAAATATTTAACAAGATGGAACTAAAGCATGTTCTGTTCAGTTTTTATTCAAAATTTTTCATGTTTCTCTTCCTAAGCTCACTGTGTGGGTGAAAAAAAAAAGAATGCAAGATGATGCAGGACAAGCAGCACCCTCCTCAGCTGATCAGACTGCCACTGACTTGGGGTCTTCGTACAGAGAGGTTATGAGCAGATCCAACAGAGTTTACGTGTCTGTTTGATTAAGGTGGTCTTAAAAAAAAGGGCGTAGTCTTCAACTGAAACTAATATGCACAAAAGTACTCCTGCATTTCTTCCACCATCATACAGCTGATGATAATGATGAGCTAACAAACCTTTTTTGACCATTGCATAAAAAAGTTGCTTGACCCTAAGTGTGTGCAGGAAAAAATGCTGAACATCTACACATGCACTGTTTCAGAGTTTGATCTCTCAGAGAAAGCACAAGGCTGTGTATGACAGAGAGACTTTAAACTCACTGGATAACACAATTTCTGAACTTTCAGTGAATATTATGAAAAGGGGACTTTTAAGTAATGTAATATCTACCCTGCCAGCAGCAGAGCAGAATAATGATCATAATGATCTTTTTGAAAGGGATTACAGAGGCAGAGAAATAATCAGACAAATATATTAGATGAGATATTAACATGTAGGCATAAAGGAAGCCGTGGTAAATCTAGACATACGAATGTTAAGATTTCATCAGTCCCCCAGAGACTCTGCAGTGATTGCTCCTCATAAAGGCCTTATCCCATAAATAAAGGAGAAGAATCTCTTTTCCTGAGGAAGACAATAATTTTCAGAAATCATTGTAATTCCTTTCAGAGCACTTTTGACACCTGCAGCAGAGACAGACTGTCGAAAAAAGTTCTAGCAAAATCACTAGAGCACACTTAGTTCCCATATTGCTAGAAGCATGCAAAACAAAACATTGCAGAAATAAAGTCTGGTGTGGTCTAAAGTCTGGTGCGGACACATTTCATATGTCCCTGACATTTTTGTCTTCCTGAGGGGCCCATTCATGTTCACACATGTAACACTGTCTGAAGAAACATCCCATACATTAGAGAGAATGACAGCTTTGATCCCACAACCCTTCCATTCTAAAAAAACCCCTAATTACAAAGGAATTACTGGGTCAGCAACCCTAAGAATAATATCAGGAATGTTTTAAACTGAATTTCTGCATCTCCTGCCATTTAAACTCACTGCTTGAGCCTGGACTTTCAAAGCCTAAATGTCCATTCAGTCTTTTTCTAAAAGAAGGCTTCTGAGTGGTTTTACTGCTGATTTTGGACTGCATGATACTAGCCAAGTTTGTGACAAGACCCATGTGGCTGTAATGCTATTTTTTGATATTGGCTCCAGGGTGCAGGAGCTGTGCAGGAAAGGACAGTGTAATGGCCAGGAGACAAGGGATCTCTTCTGTTGGGTTTAATAAGTTTTTTTCATGTGTAATGGATTTTTTTCCCACCTTTTTTGGGTGCAGAATGGGATTCTTATTTTAACTCAGTTCCACAGCAAGTTAGAAAAACTGGAATAAAATTTTTGTGAAAACAACCCTCAAAAAATAAAGGCTAGTGGTTGTCCTTATAAAAAATAAACTGAACAAAGGAAGGATAGATGAAATAAATCCTAAAAAAAGGGTGGAGAAAAATTCTCTGTTCCAAAACATATTTTGATCTGAGGCTCAAATCAAAGATGCATTTAATTGGCTTTAAAATGAGTTTAGAAGCCAACTTTGGCTTCTCCTATCAGTTACTCAAGCAATGACAATGTTCATTGAAGCAGGTTATTTGCTTCAGCTTTCCATGGTCTGTATCATAAGAAGCTACTTCAGTTCCATAAAAAAACCTAATTTTTCCTTTTTCCAAGCAAGGATGGTGAACCCCATCTACAGAAGAACACTACTTGGAATTTAATTTAGTTTCTGATTCCCATATGTAGGTGACTATGAGTATGTTCAGGAAGAGACTCTGGGCCCAGGAATGCTTTTTCAGTACATCAGGTTCCCCTATCACTAAAGTGAGTTACTGGTTTTAGGGCTGGATTTATGTTTCAGTGGAAGAAGAGAACTCACCATTCTGGACATGCTGTTTCTCTTCTCCCATAGTATGATGAGGATCCATTTTCTTATCTGTCCTAGCTGCATTTTTCCCTTGATAGGCTTCATGTTGGCTCATACCACTTTGCCAAGTGCCATTTACAGGATTCTTACTGGAATCTGTCCTTTTGCTTTCCCCAGGATTTGCTTCTTTGCTCTTTTCTGTCTTTGCTTCTGTGACATCTTCACCTGGCTTCCCATCATGTTCATCTCTTTCCTTTTCATCTGTTCCCTGATAAGCTTTTTCCTCTGCTTCTCTCTTAGCCTTTTCTTCTGCATCCTCAGCAAAGAGAGCAGCCAAGCAAGGAAAGAAGTCACAGCTATCAGTAAATTTGACAAGAACAACTCACATATCTAAATCTACTTCAGCTTTTCACATGCAACAAATTTACTTAGATAAATATAGGAACTGATCTGACACTGGAAAAAGAACATAAGAGGACATTTAACAAAATATTCTGAAAACAACTGGTTTTCAGGGGACAACCCTGGTTGTCCTAAATGTATTTTATGTGTATGTCCTTTTCTTCCCATTTAAAGTTCACCTTGAAAAGGTGAACTCAAAATTCTTGAATGGCAAAAAGAGATAGTAGCTACTGAAGGCTGTAGGGATGTCTCACAGATTTCACAGAATATTCTGAGTTTGAAGGGATCCATAGAATGCAACTCTTAAGTGAATGAGCCATACAGAGATCAAGCTAAGGCTCTAAACAACTGAGCTAATCTTGGGGTCTCATGGCATACAGAAGAATTCCTCTCATTTGGAGATCTGAAAAAAAAGCTTTATTCTGCACCTGAACCACAGGACAGAACTTTGTCTCAGGAGAATTTTGCCTGCTACAACATCATTGGACAAGTGTCTCTTGTCAAAAGTAGTGTCAGAAAATACTTAATCTAAATGGTGCTTTGTACATTAGAGTGTTTGTTTTTTCAGTTCCTTTGTTTGTTGCTCTTTCATCATTACCATTTAGGCAAAAAAACCCCAGTCGGTAATGATCTCAATTTTATCACACAGTATGAGGAATTTTTATAAATATCATAGGTTAAAAACAGCTCACTGAGGCTTCTAGGGACAGTGCCATTACCAAAAGGGAATACAGTATTTTACAAATAATTTATTATAGTATTAGCTACAAAAATAGCACTAATAGGTTCCTTCCTATCTGATCCCCAATTACTATTTGCTGTCAACAAACAGTAAATGATCCTGTATTCTCTTAATAATAATTGTTTTTATTGGCAATGCATCTTGACTGCAAGACACCAGTTTGTCAAGGGTCAGCAATTTAAGCCTCTGCTGTGTGGTAGGCCTTGCTACAAGACGGGCAAGGAGGGTGATGCAGAAACTTGCTGCAAGTCAATAGAAAATAGCAGCTGAGCAAAGATACTGCAAGTGGAGTGCAAAACCAGTTAATTAGTCCTTATCCCATACAAAGGTATTCTGGGTTGTATGTTTGTATAACTCTTTCAGGATATTAAAAATATGAATGCTTGTACTGCTAAATGTACCTAGAAACACAGAAATTATGTAAAAGTCCCTCACAAGTCTGTCTTGCACATAGGATTTTTATACTGTTTATTCTTAGTCAAGAAAATATATATGGTACATGGTGAAATTAAATTCTTAAAACTAGTTACCTGTATTGTAACTTCATTCACTCATCACTTTTATATCGCAAGACACTGAACATGTTACATGCTTTGCCTTTTTGGTTAGCTTTAATTTGGTCCATAGGGAACTGCTAGATATTAAATAAAACAAAAAAACAAACAAAACCAACCAAACAAAAAACCCACAACAAAACCAAAACAAGCAAAAAAATACCCCAAAACACACATCAGGAAAAAAAAATGCACAAAAAAAAAAAGCACCAAAGCCAAATAACCCAAAAAAAATAATTCCCTGGGAAAAATATTTTAAATGATGCTTTTGTTTTCATCTTCATGGAATGCCCATGAAGTGCTTTTCCTTAATGGCAAGTTTTAATCACAAAGGAAAACTTGTTTTGAATAATACATGATTTCCTGAATCTTAAGACAGGTCTTTCAATTGGAGAGAAAAAAATCTGCTCTGACACTTTGGAGAGCTGTGCCAAATCCCTAAATCACAGTCACATATTACATTAAAATCAAACTCCTTCCATTTATATGAAATAAAACAACTCCATTAAATAAGAGATTGAGCAACAACCATTCAGATCAGAGAATTGTATCACAGTTTCATGGAGAAAAGAAAAAACAGTGACCTATTCCTTCTTTTTTTTGCTCCAAATCTGATCTAAATCACCTAAGGGCTCTAAGATACCTTGCACAATCATTCATACCCTTGAGCTGAGGGAAAATTATACCTAAATAATTCTCAAAAGATGGCTCTCAGTATTTCCAAAATATCTCAAATAATAGAGATTTGCTAATGTCTAACTTATTAGACATTATAATAATGTCTATAATAACCTGCCACTTGTTGCTCCTCTTAATGGTTTTGAATAAAAAATAGTTTCCTTATTTTGCAGCTTCAGTAATCTTCAAAAAACTGCTTTCAGCTATACACTTTCTTAGCTATAAACAAGTTATCATAATTTTCATTGCTGTACTCTGCATTGTCTACAACTAGTTCATATGTTTTTTCAACTGCGGTGGCCAAAACTGGACACAGAATAACACTGAGGGCCTTATCGCTGCTGAAAAGGTGATAAGAATGCCAAAGGGCTCTTAGAAGCAAAGTCTTTTGAGGAGATTTTAGTGTGTGTATGTGGGGAGTGTTGCTTTGCTTTGTTGGTTGGTTTTTTTCAGTGGTGGATGTTGGTCAGGATGTTTTTCAGTTTCCTGACAGTATTGAACCTTAGTCAACCTTCAACCAACACAGCCCTCATATTCTTCTGAAATATTAGCAGTCCTTCCCAGACTGATGACATCACACAGTTTCAGCTTACTTCCTAATTAATTTTCCAAGTTATCACCAGAAATATGAAACCAGCTGTGAATATTCTGTCCTTCTCCTCTGAACTATCCCCCAACTACCACCCATCTCTAAAAGTACCACCTCTTTGCAACCTGAACAATTAATAAATATATAAATACATTTATCTATTTTTATCTATATCTATATTTATCTATAAATATAGATAAATCTAGATTTACAAATACCATTCCAACTATTTTTGCACCCACTGAGTCTGATCTGTGACTTTAGGGGAATTCCCTTTAAATTTTTTTCTCTTCCCATTGTTCACATTCTATTTGTTATGTACACTTACACAGTATAAGAAGAATATAAGGCACAGATGAGTCACAATGTTTCTATCTTTCTGAATTCAGAGTGGGTTATTGAACTCAATAGGTGGATTCTTTCAAACTAACAGTTTGAGAATGGTCAGACTGAAGATGAGTTAGAGGAAGAAGAGGTCAACAGAATTTTATTCTTTCACTAAGAAGCCTGGCTGTTACCTTTGGTGGCTTGTGCTTTCCATTTCTCCCTGTTCTGCTGTACCACCTCAGTCCAGGTGGCTTTAAAACATTTGAAGTCCACAGTGAGTATGGAGCAGTTGAGTGAGGCACTTCCTTCGGACCCAGTGCTCTTGACACTTGATCTTTTTACTTCAGAGTGACTAATGCTATTCAAACTAGGACACAGTATCACAAAACACAAAAGAAATTAGCATCCCATACGCTCAAATACAGCTAAGAAAGAATAATGGTTGGAAGTCAGATAACAGAGCTACCCTGGAAAAACTAAGCTTGAATCCCTTATCCTTCCCATCTCTTCCACCCCAGGACAACCAATGTTAAAGTAAAGAGTACAACCTGAGCCAGTATTAGAAATAAAGGGCTGCTTTTCCCCCTCTTATTTTTTGGCATTCATTCTCACTAAGTGCTGTAACTACTTTTTTTGTGTATCTCCACTCCCTAAATATTACTGGAGAGTCAGCCAATTCTAGGAATCAAATATGTCACAGAAGGAGTCTGCTAAATTTCACCAATGGCAGGTATTAGGCACAGGTAAATCTCTGTCAAGGGCTTGGGGATCTCACCTGAGGCTTAGGCATTCATTTCTGTTACAGATCCTACAGTTGACTTTTGATGCTTTATTGTGAACATTTTAACAAAGACAGCATGATTACTGACATAGAAAGATATTAGTGTTTGGTCTTTGTTTGCCCAAGAGCAAAGTCACCTGGGAGAGCGAATCCTGAATTGATAGCCCTACTCTAGGGATCACTAGCCATGTGGCATTTGAATTCCAAGATATGCCTTGTCAATTAAACTACTAAAAGGGTAGTATCTCAAAAACAGCAGTACAGGTTGAATGGTCCAAGACTTCCCACACCTAAACTCCAGGTGAATTGTGGTGATTCTTTGCGGATTTGCATAACCCTACATACTGTCACAAAAGTGTGCTTATTCTTTCCAGCTACCATTTCTGTTTCAATCCCATTCATACTTCTAGGTGTGGAGAAACAAGTTCCTCCCAATTACTCTCATTACATTCTCTCTGACAGTGACTAAGAGAGCACTGAGAGTGTATCTGATTGCATGGCTACAACCATTTGTGCTCCTTGCCTTAGAAGGTATGACTCAGGCTGATGCCACCCTCCTCCCTCTTGGACCTCCTCCAGGCTGCACTTTCCCTGCGCAAAGTTACCTCACGAGGTGAGTTGCAGTGTTGACAATGCAGATATGGGTCTTTAAGCCACAAGAAAGACATACACTGAAGAGGGGGGAAATCAGGGCAGTTGACTGCAATGGCAACTCATAGAATGAAGGGACAGGGTGCAAGGTTATTCACCTGGAACGCCTAAATCCAGACATGCCGGAGAGGGAAGCTTCATCAATTAGCGGAGTCACAATTTTCTCTGTCATATCGGTCAGCACAGTAAAGGTGGGTTCCACAATGAAATCAATGAAACCTGAGCAGAAACACAAGCAGAGTCAAGCAGGCAAGGGGAAGATTTATGTGGAATCTCTGCTTCAGTGAATACAGATGACCACACTGTAAATGACAGTAAAAAAAATATACCTTGAAAGAAGGACGGGCAAATACTAGAAAGGGAAAACTGAATTATACATTAATCCCTGACCCAAGACCCTCAATATAGCATTCAATGAAAGGAACATATTTAAACATTGGAAGGAAATTCTGGCAAATCAGAACATAAACTCATCAAGACTTGTTTTATAAGAGGAGTAGTGTGATATTAAAGTCAAATTCCTAGTAAATTTCGATAAAACTTAAAGTTCACCTTAAAAGAAGAACTCTCTCAAAGAAGAAACAGCAATAATACCAATAACCTTGACCCTCCCTTACTTACAACATCAATATGTTGCTGTGAATTTCCTCTCCTCAGTGCTTGGACAGTTTTCTCTTGCTGACAATAAAAGAGATCTAGATGCTTTTCCCACATTTTTTAATGTTAAAAAAAAAGAGAGAAAAAATAAAGACCAAAATATTTTCTACTTCAGTATATAGTTTGACAGAAATTAATATGGGTTCTGATGTGAATGTCGGGAAATGCAGACTGAAGAGCTCTGTGGACATAAGGTTATGAGAGAAGGAAAATCTAAATTGTATGATGTCTTGGTTTGAAAGGCCAGGTGTTAGCTAACAAAAGCAGGAGGCTCCCTTGAAATAAAGAATGTAAACCCCCTCCCTCTGAATTATTATAATTTTGAAACTGGGGGCTCTTAGGCAAAGATATGGGAGTAGGAATAACAATTCTTTATCAGGGAAAAAATAAAAGTGAAATAAAAATGCAGTAATACAAAACAACACTGACAGAGTCAGAATATGACCTGACTCACTGTCAGTCAGGGTGGTGGTAGTAGTCTGATTAAATGGTGGCTGCAGTTGTCTTGGAGTGATAGATATGGTTCTTTTGAAAGCAGTGATCCTGTAGAAGGGTGTAGTTTTCTTCTGAAGATCCAGTGGTGGTGAAGATGGGCCTGGTCTTCCTTTGGGAATCCAGTGGAAAGGCTGACTCTGGTGTTTCAAATCTCAGATTATATCCAGGTAGGAATGCTTGGCTCCTCCCCCTGGGTGGAGCATTTCACAATGGGATGATGTAATTTTATCAGTCACGAAGTAAGACTCAATGGTCCATTAACGGAAGATATTTTCTGGAGGGAGGATTGGTTGTGGAAGAGATAAAGAAAACTGCCCCACCTGGTTTTAACAGGTGGTCAAATTAACAGAAGTTAACTGCTCCACCTCTAACAGATGGCAATAGAATACACACCCCAAGCCACATCTTCCATTTCCAACCCAAGATATTATCCACCCCTTATTCTAGTACCATCTGCATTGTACCCAAATCAATATACTCTACCCAATGGATCCTTACACACAATTCTTACTTAAGACTAGGTTTCCCTGTAGTACACAATGGGCTTCTCCATCTTTCTGCATTACCCACCAAGTGTAACCAGGTCCTGGAGCAAGAACAATCCCATGGATGGGTTTGCCTTTGCCTGAGATAGGATTAATCCGGACAGTCTTTCCTAAAATACCTTTCATGTGTACCACAGGAACTTTGTCTCCATGTACTGTGTACAAGAGTTCAGACTGGGCAGGACCAGCTCAATTGATGGACCATCAACACCTGGGTGTTGACCATCCAGGTGACTTTTGCTAAGTTAATTTCCCAATTTCTAAAAGTTCCCCCACCAAGCGCCTTCAGGGTAGTCTTAAGTAGTCCATTGCACTGTTCAACTTTCCTGGCAGCTGGCGCAGAATAAGGGATATGATATCCATTCAACCATGTTCCCTGGCCCAGGTGTTGATAAGACTGTTCTTGAAATGGGTCCTGTTGTCCGACTTGATCCTCTCAGGGGTGCCATGTCTCTACAGCACTTGCTTTTCTAGACCCAAGATGGTGTTGTGGGCAGTATTGTGAGGCACAGGGTAGGTCTCTAACTATCCAGTGGTGGCTTCTACCATGGTCAGCACATAGCGCTTGCTTTGGCATGTCTGGGGCAGTGAGATGTAGTCAATCTGCCAGGCCTCCCCATACTTATATTTGGACCACCACCATATGGGCTTCACTTGCTTGGCCTGCTTGATTTCAGCATATGTCTCACAGTCATGGATAACCTGAGACATACTGTCTGGTTAGATCCACCCCTCAGTTTCATGCCCACTTATAGGTAGTGATAACCTGGCATCATGGGCCCATTGGGCTAGGAACAACTCCCCCTTATGTTGCAAATCTAAGTCTATCTTTGACACCTCTATCTTTGCAGCCTGATCTATTTGCTCTTTGTTTTGGTGTACCTCATTAGCCCGACTCTTGGGGACATGGGCAACTACACGACAGACTTCTACAGGTAGCTTCTCTGCCAGAGTGGTAATGTCGTTCCGCTCATCAGCACCCCATATTTGTTTTCCTCTATGCTGCCAGTTGGCCTTTTTCCACCTTTACAGCTAGCCTCACAGAGCATTGGCTGCCATCCACAAATTGGTATAAAGCTATAGCTTTGGCCACTCTTTTCTTTTCTTTTCTTTTCTTTTCTTTTCTTTTCTTTTCTTTTCTTTTCTTTTCTTTTCTTTTCTTTTCTTTTCTTTTCTTTTCTTTTCTTTTCTTTTCTTTTCTTTTCTTTTCTTTTCTTTTCTTTTCTTTTCTTTTCTTTTCTTTTCTTTCTGCAATGTCCAGGGCCAGCTGAATGGCCTTGAGTTCAGTAAGTTGATTTGATCTACCTGAGAAGAAGCCCCCCCCCCTTGTGTGGGGCTCCATACGGATGCTTTCCACTTTTGCTTCGTCCCTATAATGTGACAGGAACTATCACTGAAAAGAGCGTAGTGTGTTTCCTCAGCTGGTAGATGGTTGTATGGTGGAGCTTCTTCAGCCCATGTCACTTGTTCTTGCTCCTTTTTGTCAGTGAGATTAAAGTTTTCACCTTCCAGCCAGTTTGTAATTATTTCTAAAATCCCAGGGTGATTCAGGTTTCCAGTATGGGTGTGCTGTGTGATGAGGGCAATCCACTTGCTCCATGTGATTGTAGGTGGCATAGTGGGTACAGGAAACCTTTCCTTTAAACATCTACACCAGCATGGGTAGTCAGGGTGCCAGGAGGAGCTGTGCTTCTGTGCCAGTCACCTCTGAGGCCACTTGAACTCCTTCACAGGCGGCCAAGATTTCCTTTTCTGTGGGAGTGTAGTTGATTTCAGACCTCTATAACTTCAGCTCCAGAATCCCAGTGGTCAGCCTCAAATCTCCCCAAGCACCTTCTGCCAAAGGCTTCAGGACAAACCATTGTTACCAGCTGCGGAGTCAAGCACATTCTTCACTCTGGTCCTGACCTGACTGGGCCAAGGGCTACCACATGAGTGATTTCCTGCTTGATCTGGGCAAAGGCTTATTGCTGTTCAGGGCCCCATTGGAAATCATTCTTCTAGCAGGTAACCAGGTAGAGAGGGCTCACAATTGGGCTGTATTCTGGAATGTGCATTCTTCAAAAACCTATGGCACCTAGGAAAGCCTGCTGGTGCTGGTTGGTGGAGACATTGCGGTGATCTTGTTGATGACTTCAGTGAGAATCTGACAGTGTCTGTCTTTCCAATTTACTCCCAGGAACTTGATCTCTCAGGCAGGTCCTTTGATTTTGCTCTTTTTGATGGCGAAGCTGGCTTCCAGCAGAATCTGGATGATTTTCTCTTCTTTCTCAAACATTTCTGCTGGTGTGTTCTCCCACATAATGATGTCATTGATTGACTGCAGATGTTCTGGAGCCTCACCCTTTTCCATTGTAGCTGGGATCAGTCCATGGCGGATGGTGGGGCTGTGTTTCCACCCCTGGGGCAGTTGGTTCCAGGTGTACTGCACACCCCTTCAGTTGAAGGCAAACTGAAGCCTGCACTCTGTGGCCAGAGAAATGGAGAAAAATGCGTTAGTAACCTCAATATTGGCGTACCACTTTGCTGCCTTGGACTTGAGCTTGTATGAAGTTCCAGCATGTCTGTCATGGCAGCGCTCAGCAGTGAAGTCACTTCATTCAAGCCATGATAGTCTACAGTCAATCTCCAAACTTGCACACAGGACAAATAGGACTGTTGAAGAGTGATTGGGCCTTTCTGACCACCCCTTGGCTCTCCAGCTCATGGATCATTTTGTGGATGGGGATCACAGCATCTTGATTCACCCCATACTGCCAGCAGTGCACAGTCGAGGTGGTAATTGGTACTTGTTGCTCTTCCACCTCCACAAGTCCTGCTGCAGATGGGTTTTCTGATAGTCCCAGTAAGGTGTTTAGTTGCTTAATGTCCTCAGCTTCTACAGCAGCTATTCTAAAAGCCCACCTGAGTCCCTTTGGGTCTTTGTGATAGCCATTCAGGAGGAAGTCTACGCCCAGAACACATGGGGCCTTTGAGCTGGTCACAATAGGATGTTTCTGCCACTCCTTCCTAGTCAGGCTCACCTTGGCTTCTAACAGGGTCAATTTCTGTGATCCCCCCATTACTCTGGCAGTGGAAACAAGTTCTGCCCCCACATGGCATTAGGGTACATTGAGCACCAGTATCAGCTAACGCTTCATATTTTTGTGGCCCTGATGTGCTAGGCCATCAGATCTATACCATCCAAAAGACTCAGTTTTCCTGTGCCTCTTCCTGGCTAGAGGCAGGGCCCCTGTAGCCCCAGTTATTATTTCTTTCCTGGGCATACATACCTTCAAGGGGATCTGACTGATCATACCCAGTAGCTCAGTCATGGGAGGCTGAGGCTACCTTCATTTTTGTGGAACTCCCTTTGTTAGTGTTTCCCTCCTTGAGCTGATGAACCCATGCTGCCAGGACAGAAGTAGGTTTCCCATCCCACCTTCCCATGTCTTCCCTATGGTCGTGCAGGAAGAACTAGAGGTCAGCTTGTGGAGTGTACCCTGTCTCTAGCTGGGGGATGTTGGGCTCTGACTTCGGGGCCTATGAATTGCACTGGTGCTGCATTAATCTTCCTCACCTCTTCCCTCATCTCCCTCATCTCCTTTTTAAACTCCTCTTCGAGTTCCTTAACCACGGCAGAGACATGAGCCTGCATTGGGCCATTGATCATACTCTCGTAATTTCTAAGCTTGTTGGCGACAGAACACACTTTCTCTCGGTTGTTATCAGCATTAATCATTGCAATGAAGGTGATGTATTGAGATGACCCTAGATTTGCCAGATTTCCAAACATTTGCCCTGTTCTCCTGACCTTGTCAGGGTCTTTATCATGCTGTCCGTCCTTTCCAAAGAGTGCTTTCAGTACTGCCACTTCTCTCAGCTGTTGGATCCCTTCCTCAAGGGTCTTCCAGTGCATTCTATGATGGTACTCCTGCATTCTCTCTCTGTGGACAAACCTCTCTTACACTCATTAAAAGCTGCTCCCAGAGGGAAAGGGACCCTGGTTCCCTTACGAATATCTGATTCACACCTGAGTCCTGGGTCAAGGACCCTAAATTCCTGGCCTGATGGTGGCCTCACCACCAACCAGTGGCACACTTGTACCCATAAGATACCAGACCTGAAGTAACCAGGTTGTATATGCCTCACATCCCCATTGTACAATGTCTTTGTGCAGATTACAGAGACTTTCATATGGCAAGGACTCAGAGATAACCACAATCTCTGACTCTCCTGTGGCTTGTGAGGGCCCTCCTTTCTTATCCTTATCTGGGTGCTCTGATTTCATTTTAGACTTCCTGATTTCCACAGGGGTGACTGCTGCTGGCTGTGACTGCCCTTGCAGTTCATCTGGAACCTGGACAGTTGTAATGTCTGTGGGTTTCATTGCTGCACTATTAGACTCTCCCTCTTTGAGGCAGGGGGAGGGATTCTCACCATCTGGGGAAATGTACTCCTTCAGCACCTGGCTATCTCCTTCACCAGAATTCCCACCCAGTCTGGGTGGTTGATTTCTAAGGCAGGCTGTGGGGCAGGGTCATGCAGTAGGGCAGTATCCCTAGTCTCTGGAGCAGCAGCAGGTTCTGGGGCAGCATCCCTATTTTCTGGGGTAGATATCAGGGTGGTTTTCCAAATCAATCTTCCCTATCTCTGAATGGTAAATAGAATGGGCATATCAGAAACACCACTCACTGTATGATATCATTGAAAACTGGTGGGGCAGACCCAAAGAGCCGTTTGAAGGGTTGGGAGAAAATTTGCCCCACTGTAATTTAGTCACAGTAACATTATTGTAGTAACTCCCAAAAAATACACTTAGTGTGTGATGTGCCCGCCTTCCAGAGGAAGTTAAAAAACCATGATTTTCTCACCTTATTAACCCCTAAACTGGATAACAGCCACAGTAGCCTTAGTTATAGGACCCATGTTTTGATATTTCTCCCTGCAAATGGGAGAAATATAGCCATGACCACGTACCCTGCAAATGGAAGAAATATAGCCATGACCACATACCCTTACCAGGGTAAGCTAGACCACATAAGGACACCTAAAGAACCTTCTATGTCTCTATGTCCAGCACACAAAAACTATATTATTTAAGAACTGTTATTCCTTTTTCTACCCTTTTTCTCTCAATGCCCTCAAGCCTCATGCTGGGTGCCAAAATTTGTCTTGGTTTGAAAAGACAGGTGTCAGCTAACGAAAGCAGGAGGCTCCCTTGAAATAAAGAATGTAAACCCCCTCCCTCTGAATTATTATAATTTTGAAATTGAGGGCTCTTAGGCAAAGATATGGGAGTAGGAATAACAATTCTTTATCAGGGAAAAAATAAAAGTGAAATAAAAATGCAGTAATACAAAACAACACTGACAGAGTCAGAATATGACCTGACTCACTGTCAGTCAGGGTGGTGGTAGTAGTCTGATTAAATGGTGGCTGCAGTTGTCTTGGAGTGATAGATATGGTTCTTTTGAAAGCAGTGATCCTGTAGAAGGGTGTAGTTTTCTTCTGAAGATCCAGTGGTGGTGAAGATGGGCCTGGTCTTCCTTTGGGAATCCAGTGGAAAAGAAAGCTGCTTCTCTGGGAATCCAGTGGAAAGGCTGACTCTGGTGTTTCAAATCTCAGATTATATCCAGGTAGGAATGCTTGGCTCCTCCCCCTGGGTGGAGCATTTCACAATGGGATGATGTAATTTTATCAGTCACGAAGTAAGACTCAATGGTCCATTAACGGAAGATATTTTCTGGAGGGAGGATTGGTTGTGGAAGAGATAAAGAAAACTGCCCCACCTGGTTTTAACAGGTGGTCAAATTAACAGAAGTTAACTGCTCCACCTCTAACAGATGGCAATAGAATACACACCCCAAGCCACATCTTCCATTTCCAACCCAAGCTACATGAATAAAATGTGGAAGTGAGTAGCTTACATATTTCCCTAATTCTTTTAGTACTTCATTTATGAAATTACTTAGTGCTGTAGGTAGCTAATCAGAAATGCATGCAGTATAAAGCTTGAACAGAAAATTGTATGCTAGACCACAATGCAGATAGTCCCAGCAAAATTAATGTAATTTTTTTAAGCAACCGACTTATAACAGTGTTAAACGTGCCACAGGAATCCTAAAGGATTATGAGAACTTGATTTATGCATTTGTGGCATTTGTGTGTCTGGCTGTCTATATGTCTCTTCTATTCTCCTTCACTCAAAAACTTATTTACCTCTTAATGACCAAAAAAACCCAAGTCATAGTACCTTGTCATGCTGCTCAGCAAGTAATACCACTGCCATTTGCTCCTTCACCACTAAAAACCCTGAGACATGCAAATCTCTGATACCAGACAGATGAATGTGTCACTAACTTCAGCAGCAGGATGGTGGGATCTGTTTCGTGAGATACTGAACAGTTACACATAAACACATTAAACATTTGTGTTTAAGAATCAAGTTTTCCCCATGAGAGGTCTTGCATCTCATCAACCAAGGTGAGCAGAGGTCCCAAAAGGGACCACAGGTAAACAAACTCAAATACATAGGACAGCTTTTCTTTGGTAAGTGGCATTTTTTTTCTGTATTACCTGTAACATTAATAAGTTATTCAACTATGTTACTTCAAAATAGGGATTATAATACAGTTGGAATCATAATCTGCCATTGTAGAAAAAAATTAGGACTTTATTAAGCATTATGTAACTTTTGCCGTATTCCCACATGCTTTGCTCTCCTTGTTTCCTCTTCCTCTTTACCTAAAGACACTGAGATTTAAATACAGTAATTTAGTTTGCTATTTAAAACCCTGAATATCAAATGAGCCTGAGTTTTAAAACCTATTAATGGTAATGACCAGTTTATCATCCTTTTTCTCCTTCAACAGAATGAACATGATAAACACTTCTGTATGCTAGAGACTAAGATGATTTTACCAGTTAATACTGCATGCTAAGAGTGAATTCTAGGCATATGCCTAGTGTTCACTCGCTATACCTGTGAGCATCAACATTGAAAAAAATGGGTAGAGGACAGCTTCTTTAAAGTTCACCATAAAACAAAAAATCAGCAGCATGCACTCATTAGCCTTCATCCACTGTTTTCTGAAAGTGCATTTTTATTTCTTGATAGTAAAAGGACAAAAAAAATATCATACTCTTGCATATATCAGCTGTGAAAGAGGACAATGACAATAAAGGTTGATCTTCAGTTACACAAGTTTCCTAGAGTTTGAGCCAGAGAAGTTTTAGCTCCTGATATGCTTGTTGGAAAATATTAAAGTCTTGGTCTGGTTTTCTTTGCAGTTTTTTCTCTCCCCCACTCTGAACAAGCAGCTTGACTTCCAAACATAACTCTCCCAGTTTTTGTACTTCACTATAGTACAGAAACATTTGCCATACTCATTCTGTTGAATAAGAAAAGGGATGGTAAATTGGTCATCATTGTTAACATTAATAGGTTTTCAAAATAAAGTTCAATAATTTATATTCATGGGGTTTTTATTTCAGTTTAAACTGAACAATTTTTTTCATAACCTGACACAACAGGAGAAACACATTCTTTCCTTTGAGGAGTTTTTTTATTCTGTTGGATTGCTTAATTTCATAAACCATACTGCCAAAACCTGCCATCTGTGTTTGTGAGAATCTTTAATTAGTGAAAATGTGTGCCCACTGTTGTTGCATCTACAGTGACCTTACAGCAGCAAACCAGCAACTACAAACAAATTGAGCCACTAGAACACAATTTCTAGACTGTGTCCTTGATAGAACCAAAAGCACAATTATATTTCACTAAGAACAAAAGTTTTTAATTTATGAGAATTGATGGCTTAGTGCAGATGACAGTCATAGAACCACTAAGGTTGGAAGGACCTTTAAGATCGTCAAGTCCAACCATATAATAGCACAATTTGGAATTCAGTAAGAACTTACTTCTGCAAAGAAATGTAATTACTATTCCAGGAAACATTTTTTGAGACTATTAATTGGGTAAATAAATAAATGAAAGGAGATTATTTGTCTGAGAATCTAGCCTACAACTTTGAAAGTCTTATCTCAGCAGATAGCCAGAAAACAGGTGGTTGCAATTTAACAAAAGGGACATAAAGAAAGACACTGTCAAAAAGTGCAGCAGACTGAGAAATTAATAATTTTATAATGGTAGAAGGCAAAAATAAAGAGTAGTCTATTAATGTCAATGGATTACTAAACTGTACAAATGAAATAGTATATGACTAAATAAGCCTGCCTTTGCCTACTGACAAGTGCCTCTAAGGTAAATTGTATTTCTGATGGTTTAATATAACAATAATTTTGCAGTAGCTTGACACAAGGGGCATCAGAACAGAAGATTCTTTCCTCTTCTGGTCTTCCTGAGCAAAAGAGCCCAAAAGGAGAGGACCAGGAAAACGGGTTCCCGAGCATACACAATGCTATGTAGAGGGGAAAGCAAAACTCCTCTTCCCTGTAAGGAGTGAGGAACGTATCTGAAAGCTGATAAAACAGATGTGTAAGAGAAGTATCTACCTGTAACTGCTCTCACATCAACCAGAGAGGGAGAGTTTTTTTTCTCCCGCAGCACAGCAACAAGCCTATGTCTAGGAGTCTTCAACATGAGTTTCAGCTGAAACTGTAGCACTTCAAGTTTGTTGCTGCTTTCCTCCACTGAGCTACTGGCTGAACACACAATTTCTGGTAGGTTATTGTTCCAGAGGAGTAAATGCTACAAGCCTGGTAACCAGGCCAGGCTTGTATAGGGCTCTTCAAACTCAGATTCTTAGGTGAAATGTCTAAATTTCCAAAGCCAGGAAAGTCTGGGATGCTCTCTCTGAGATAATGGCTTGCTTACCAGGAACAATGAAATAATTTTAAACAGAAATAGCTCTTAGCCAAAGATATGAATTTCTAGTTTCCTAGATTCAGGGAAATTTTTGTTTCATTATTTGAGAGAAATTTCTTGCTTTAAATTTTTATTTGCTTTCTTTAATATGTTTTCTATCTTTCTGGTTTTTTCAGTTCTCTCTATTTTAGCATCCATGTTATCTTTCCTTTTTCATTCCATTTAGCTACCTATACTCCAGTTGAGGCTGGAACATGTTCATCTATCTTCTTCACTTACTTCAAAGGTATAAAATCCACCCACAAATCCACCTTTTCCATGTTCTCTTCATTGTATCAAGCCCCCTGAATAGTTTTACTAGCCCCTCTTGTTCTTTCACTAAATGTGAGGCTTGTTGCCTCATGCTTCCCCTACTTTTTCACTCAGTAACTGAAGAAGAGATAGAGAAAGTGCTGTTCGCGACTCTGTAAAAAGGTCTCTTTTTCTGAATTGGTGGCACAGAAAAAGATTTGCTGGTTGCTTGGCTTCAGTGAAAAATAATGTTTGGTTTAAAGCATTGGGAGGGAAAGGGTGAAAGGAATAAAATATTTTGTCCAGGTCATCAAAGGAACTGACATTACATTTTCATATACACCAATGACATTCATTCACATGATATTCTCATGTGTGCCCTGTCTTCACAAATCACAAAAACATGGAGTGAGTGTCATAACCAGGTACTGTAGTTATTTCTGCAAACACATCAGAGGTAATTTGAATACTGTATTGGAACCATCACCATAAATTTAATGGCTCCTCTTTGAATTGTTGATCTGGGGAAAATAATGCCATTGTGCCTTATTTCCTCTCTTTAACATAATTCCAAATTATATTACTAGGATCTTAGTACTATTGAGAAGATGAAGTTTTTCTTTTAAGATGCTACCTCGTATGCACCAAAAGGGACATACCTATTTGAGACTGAGCAACCATAGTAGATGTCCGATCACATAGTGGAGAGAAGGGCAGCCCTAGTTCTGCTTCCTTGTCACCCTGGAGAAAAAAAATTGAGAAGAAATTTTAAAAAGACAAGACACATTGCACTTTTACAAGACACTATATTATGTCATGACTGTAAAAGCCTTTCATTTTACTTTCTTTAATTAAGTTTGGATTTTGTTTAGATTGGGGTTTTTTAGCATAAATTGTGGAGAATTTGAGTCTCAATGGAAAAGTTATAGTCCAAGGAGAGCTTAGTGAATTAAGCATCTTGATTCCAGTGACTTTTCATTAGACCTTTCCCTGCTTGTTTAGTACTTCTATGCACCAACTAAAAACCCCTTGAGCACAAGAATGCTTCTCACTGCAGTTCTCCAGAGAGCTCGGTTCTCAGAGCAAATCTTTGATGAGCAAACATCACTGTCAGGACTGATTTTTCAGGGCTTGCAGTTCTTTGTATGTCTTTTATATAAGACTGGCTGGATGCAGATTAGTAATTTTTTCCAAAGAAAACACTAAGTTTTCTATGAGAAAGTAACCTGCTTGGCTGATGTTGGGACAAGCTGTGGACATTGTCTACCCAGATATCTCCAAGACTTTTTATATGGTTTCCAATAGCCTCCTCCTAAAGACGCTGATGCATTATAGTATAGACAAGTGGTCCGTGCAGCAGGTGGGGAACTGACTGACAGGCCCCAGTCTGTCAGCAAGTGGCGGTAAGTAGCGTCTTTTCAAACTTGCAACCTGTCACAAGTGGGATACTCCAGTATTCAATACTGGACCCGATGCTGTTTAATATCTTTACAAATGATCTGGATGATGGGATCAAGTGTACCCTGGTGAAGTTTGCTGATGGTACCAAACTAAGTGGGAAATGGAACACTTCTAAGGGGAGAGTCATCCTGCAGGTAGAGCTGGATAGGCTGGAAGAGTGGGCTTACAAGAACCTTATGAAGTTCAACAGGGACAAATGTAAGGTGATACCCCTGGGAAAACATAATCTAGGACCACAACACAGGCTGGGAACAACCCAACTGAGGAGCAGCTCTGTGGAAAAGGACCTGAGGGTCCTGTTGGACTAAAAGCTAATACAAATGTGGTCCTCTGGTGAAGAAAACAACAGAATTTTGGGCTGCATCAACAAGGGCATCACCAGCAGAGATAGTGAAATCATTATTCCACTCTACTCAGCACCTGCCAGGTCACAGCTGGAATACAGTGTTCAGTTTTGGTCCTCCCATGCAAAAAAAAAAAAGTGGATAGGCTGGAGAGTGTCAAGAGAAGGGCTACAGAGATGATGAAGCAACTGTGAAGCCTGTCATGTAAGAAAGGGCTGAGAGAACTGCAGCCCTTGCTGCAATTGTTAAGCCTTCAGAAAAGAAAACTTAAAAGAGACCTTATCACCAGGTTCCAGTATTTAAAGGGTGGCTACAAAGAAGATGGAGACCCCCACTTTACAAGGAGGCACATGGAAAGATATGGGGTAATGGATACAAGTTACTCCTGAAGAGATTCTGATTAGACACAGGACAAAAAAATTTCCCAATGAGATCAGCCACTAAAATGATCCACCCAGGGGAGTGGTGCATTCCCAGCATTGGACACTCTGAAAATTCAGCTGTACAAGGTGCTGAATCATCTAGACTGTGCTTTTGCTGAGAAAGGTTGGACCAGATGATCCTTCAGCTTCCTTCCAACCTGGTATTCTATGATGCTGTGAACATAACATTTCACATTACCTTTAGATTACATTTACATTTTAACTACATAAATCCAAGCATGCCTACCAGCCCTCAGAAGTGAAAGTCCTTTTCTAGAATCACAAGATGGTAGAAGATCAAGTGTTATAACCCCATATTTCCCAGTTTTCCAGTTTTTCAAGTCACACGGTCCAAAAGGCCTGTTATTTTAATTCAGTCACTCTATAACATTGCTTTCTGTTGAGAAGATATGTATAGGATGACACAGCTGCAGTACTCCCACAGAGCATTCAAATTTAAATAGCCTGTTAAATATACTATAAAATAATTTACTTAAATTAGCAGGTCATTATAATTATGCTGAACTTCTTGCCAGTGTTCTGACTAATGTCAAATAGAAGCTAAAATATTCAGGAAACATAGGCAGAGAAAGGCTTCCGTGGATATCAGAGCTGAATTCTTATTTTTGTTAATATAACATACATAAAAGGGGTGCATATTTTCTGTTAGGATTTTGTGTGGAACAACAAGCAATAGTATCCTTCTATTGTAGAACAATTCTGATTTATGTTAGGAGCCTGATATACAAATATCAGGGTAAAACACAAACTAAACTCAGAAATATTTCTAAGTAACATTACTGTGTCAGCTGTGTCACTCAGAAAAAACATCTCTCAATGCCAACTCATAATTCTTCTCTTACTCCTTAGACCTTCTAAAAACCACAGTGGCTAATTATCTTGGAAAGAACACCTGCCTGCCTTTGTGACTGCTCAGAAAGACACTTGGTTTCTAAGCTGTTTGAGCAGCTTCCTAATGGCTAGCTAAAATGCATTTGTAGAACTAATTAATTAAGGTTTGCTTTAAGAGATGCTCAAACATGTTGAGTATAAAAAAACCTGATTTTTTACTTAGAATCTTTCATATCTACAGCATGGTCACTTGATGTATCAAGACCTATGCCATGCCACATCTAAAAATACTGGGAAATCAACAGAGCTGGGGATCTTTTCTAATATAGGTTAAGTCAGGCTTTATGTCTCTGAAGAACAATTAGCAGAAGGGAAAGGAAAGGATCTGCAATAAGTGACCATAAGGAAATACATTTCCAATCCTAGGTCAAGCAGGTTCCTTACAACCATAGTCCCCTTGGCTAGTAGTAGTTATCAATATCATGGTTTAGGGACAGTATTCTCCAATTTAGTGCTCCCACTAAAAACTTTAAAACTCACTACTTGCTCACTCCCTATTTCCCATTCCACTCCCTCTGCAGTGAAAAGTTGGAAAGGAGAATTGAAGGCATAAAAAAAGATACAGAATTAAGAACAATCTCTCCGAAACAGCAATGAGGTAAGAAAACAAACTGTAATTGCAACAATATGAATAGCAAAATTGTACAAAGAACAGCAAGTGATTCACATGCAGATGCTCAGCATGGAGCCCAACCTGACTGCTGCCACACTATCCCAACCCAGAAGAAAGCCCTTCCCCCATCTCAGGAAAATTATGTGAAGTGGTATAGAATAACCTCCAGGTCCTAGCCATCCCTCCTCTGGCTGCTGTAAAAATTACCCTGTCCTGTTTGAACCAGAACCGTACCCACTCCTTATTCTGTACCATTTTCATTATGCCCAGATCTTACACTTTCCAACTATATATTTATATTGTTTTAGAGAAAATATATATATCTATATGTGTTTACAAGCACTATTATAATTTTTGTAGTCAATGGCCATCCCTCCAAGACATCTGTTGAGTTGATTTAGTCCATGACTGTTGATTCTATCCGTCCTAGATGTCTTCAAGGGCAGGAGGGCTGGTGTGCTGTTGGGTGTGTGCAAGATGCATCAGGAGGTCACAACTGATACATCTGGAACAGTCTATATCCACTGTTCATGGTGCTTATGGCATACAGTGGCAGTGTCATTCAGCAGCCAGTATCATACAATTTGACGTTACAGACTGTTCTCACCCAGATATCAAATCCCTTCAAGTTAATGTTTCCCTATCACTCTGCATTACACACCAAGTGCACCCAGATCCTTCAGCAAAACAATCCCACATGTGCTTGAAGCAGCCAAAGCCAAACTTCTTTCCAAACATATTCCTCATATGCACCACAGTGACTTTGCCCCCTTATATGGTATGTGGAGGTTTTAATTGCACAGGAGGAGCTCAATTAGTGGGGGCTCTAGTATGGACTAACCAGATGGCCTCCACAGTATGTAGATCCTACTCCTTGAATATCCCACCACCTATTGCTTTCTGCATGTTTTTTAACGGCCCGTTTTACCATTCAATATTCCTACAGGCTGGTGCGTGATAGTGAATATGATACACCCACTCCATACCGTGATTTCTGGCCCAGGTGTCTATGAGGTGATTTTTAAAATTAGTCCTGTTTTCTGACTCAGTTCTTTCTGGGGTGTCATGTTGCCACAGAACTTGTTTTTCAAGGCCCAGGATGGCATTACAGGCAGTGAGCACATCTCCAGTGGTTGTTTCCACTACTGTAAGTACATACTACCTAGTGGGTTTGAGCAAGTGTATTGTAAACAATCTCCCTGGCCTCCCCATATTTATATTTCAACCATTGTCCCCCCATACCACAGAGGCTTTACACACTTGGCCTCCTTGACTGCAGTGCATATTTCACAGTTGTGGATAACCTGAAAGATAGGATCCATGGTTAAATCCACCCTCAGTTACAAGCCCATCTCCTCCCTGCTGCTCCCATCTCTTCCTTGATGACCTGAGGTATCATGGGCCCACCGAGCCAGAAATAATACACCTTTATTCTGCCAATTCAGTTCCACCTGAGACACTTTAATCTTGGCAGCTCAATCCACTCATCCATTGTTGCATTGCTCTTCAGTAACCCTATTCTTGGGTATACTTGCATCTGCATGACTTAGCTTTACAAGCCAGGCAGCAGGTCTTGCCACATTTCAGCAGTCCAGATGGGTTTACCCCACACATCCAACTGGTCTTTTTCCATTGGTCTGTGGGCCACCCTCACAGAGCATTTGTTACCATCCACAAATCAGTGTAGAGGTAGAGCGCTGGCAATTTGTCTCATTCAGAAAAATCTAAAGCCAGCTGGACATCTAACAACTCTGCAGCCTAGATCCACTTTGTCTAATTGCTGCAACTCATCACATAGAACTCCATACAATAGCTTTTGATTTTCAGCATATTCCTAAAAACAGCCATCAGTAAAGAGTGCATATCACTTTTTATTTTCTGGTAGCTGATTATATATGGTGGGAGCTCCTCAGCACATGTCATCTTTTCCTCCTCCAATGATGATAATAGTCTAAAATTTTTGCCTTGAGGCCAATTTGCGATTTGTGGTTTTGCCTTCAGGCCAATATCCCTGGGCAATTAAGGGTTTCTGTTTGAGCTTTCTGAGTGATCAGCACAGACCACTTAGCATGCATCTGAATGTGTGAAGAGGACTTTCCTTTTCAATATCCAGCCTAAAACAGACTATCAGGGTGCCACAAAGAGCTGTACTTCAGTGACAATCACTTCTGAAGCAGTTAGAACTCCTTCTTCATAAACTGCTCTTTTTCAGTTGAGGCATAACAGGCCTCATATCCTTTGTATTCCAGACTCCAGAATCACGGGGGTTTTCTTCAAGTCTCCCAGGGTACCTTTAGCCAGAGATTCAGGAAGGATCATGCTCCCTGGCTGCAGTGTACAGCACATTTTTCACATTTTGTCCTGCCCTAACTGGGCCTATTGCTCCCAAGGAATCTCCTGTTTAATTTGTTACAAATCTTGTTGCTGTTCAGGACCCCCCTTAAAATGTTTCTTCTTCTGGGTCATTTGTTAGAGAGGGTTTACAATTTGATTGTAATCTGGAATATGCATCCTTCTAAAACCCACAGTACTGAGGAAAGCTTGCTGGTGGGGACATAGCTGCTATGTTTTTGACCATATCCACTGGAATCTGATGATATCCATTTTGCTATTTTACTCCTAAAACCTGATGTTCCTGGGTAGGTCCCTTGACTTTGCTTTATGGCAAAATTGACCTTCAGGAGGATGTGGATTATATTCCTTTTTCCAAAAAACCCTCTCTGTTGTGTTGCACCATACAATAATGTCATCAACATGTTGCAAGTGTTCTGGAGCTCCACTCTCTTGAAGTTTAGTCTGAATCAGTCCATGGCAAATAGTGGGGCTGTGCTTCCACTCCTGGGGTCATCAGTTTCAGGTGTAGGGGACACCCCTCCAGGTAAAAGCAAATTGTGGCCTGCATTCTCTTGACAAAGAAATGGAGAAAAACACATTAATAATGTACATGATGGTACCATCTTGCTGTCTTGGACTCCAGATCATCCTTAAATTCCAACATACCCATCACAGCAGCTCTCAGTGCTGGTGTGACTGTTTTCAGGATACAATTGTCCACTGTCAGTCTCCACTGGACTTATGCACTGGCCATATGGGGCTATTAAAGGGTGAGTGAATCTTGCTGACCACTCCCTGTCTCTCCAGTTCATGAATCATCTCATGAATGAGGGTCACGGAGCCCCACTTGGTGCAGTATTGTTGATGATGCACTGTTGTGGCAGTGATCAGTTCCTGTTGCTGTTTGACCCTCTGCAGTACCACAGCAGAAGGGTCCTTTGAGAGACCAGGCAAGGTGTTCAGATGTCTAATTTCCTCCGTCTCCACAGAAGCTTTCCCAAAAGCCCAACAATGCCCTCTTGGGTCCTTGAAATACCCCCTCCGAGTGAATCTATGCCAAGGACACTCAGGACCTCTGGGGCAATCAGAATGGGGTATTTCTGCCTTTTGTTTCCAGTACATTCAGTTGTTGGGATCCCCCTGTCACCACAGACACAGAGATAGATTCTGTCTGTAATATATAATGTAAAGTAATTCATGCTTAGGGGGGAAAAAGTATAAAAATAAAAACTGTAAAATAAATTTAACATCCAACAAGCCTCTGACCACGGACAACCTGGAGACAGATTACCACACTGAAGTTACGAAACTCCTGGTGGCAGCAGAAGAAGAATGCTTCATTTACTAATCAAAGAATGTGGCTGTCGCGGAGATGGGCTTCCCTGGAACCATCAGGGAACACCCAAGGATGATCAGCACTTGATAAGTAACATCAATCAAGATAACCAAAGTCATTGAGAAACATACATCTGAATACACGACTTCCCCTGACATGATCAGTGCCCACCACTACCCAGGAAACAGCAATTTTCCAGCCCTGCACAGTAAAATTTTAGAAACTTCATACATATGCAGGGTAACAAAAGAAATCAGGGCACCTCTGCCTCAGGGATAAAAAACTGTATAAAACAGCCTCGCTGGAGACGGCATTTGTGAACAGAGGGAGATCTGATGCGACAGAAGTTGGATCTAGGTTCATCCAGTGTCGATCCCAGGCTTGACACTGTCTCTTTGACTGTGGCTTCCGAGGACCATATCTTCAGTCACGAAAATAAAATCTTTTGCATTTATTAATTTGGCTTTCTTGTTGATCATTTATAACATGTCCCTATAGATCTTGATGGAATCAGGGTACAGGTGTGCCAGTGTCAACTAAAGCCTTATACTCTTGCAGGTCTGATGCACAAAGCCATCAATCAGATCCATACAGTCCAATTGATCAGGTTGTCCCTTTCCTCCTGCTGGAGGCAGAGCCCCTCTAGTTCTAGTCATAGTAGTCATTGTTCATGTCTTGTAAATGTGAACTGGATGTCCTTTCAAGAGGATCAGAAGAATGGATTCCATTCCATTGTGTCTGACAACTAGCCCACTGGAAACTGGAGCAGCATTTATGCTTGAAGAATTTTCTGTGGTGGTTGTCCTTCCTCTCAATTCACACACTTGTGCTGCTAGGGTAGGGGTGGGTTTTCCATCCCACTTCCTCATGTCTTCTCTGGGGTCAGGTAAAACTGCAGGTTATCTCATGGTGTGTGCCTTTTCTCTCGAGCCAGTGAGTGCATGTTTCCAATAGCAGAGACTGTGGCCCATCCTGGAGGGACATAGGACATTTCCCCTCTAACATGCTTGAATTTTTTGAGTCTGTCTGCAGTCAGGAAGGAAATAAATTATTTTATACTGCCATAGTAGTGTAGTCACCTGAAGCCCTCTTTATTATCTTTCCTTCATTGATATCCATGCTGATGAGTTTGTGTACAACAATGGTGTGCTGCATACAAACTTCTACCACATGGATTGTGTAAGCTGGACCTGATCTGAGTTGCAAGGGACTGCTTGTTACTTGCACCCTTAGAGGTTACCTGCAGTGCAGCTAATTCTTTCAGGTACTAGATACATTTCTCCACAGCTTTCCCCCTGCTTGACCACACTACTAGAACATACTGGCAAGAATTAATACCTTTCTCTCACACTTGATGGGAGTTGCTCCAGAGGCTAAGAGTTTCTGTTCTCTTCCCAATCTCTTTGTCAATGCCCACACCCCAGGACAGGGATCCCAGTTGCATGGATTCACTACCAGAGTTAGGTACCACAACCTTGTGAACAGATCAAGCAACACTGGGACCACTCCATACATAGTAAACCTAATGCCTAGATCAAATTTGTTTCCAATACTCTGTGGCCACATCTGTTGTTATCTCAATTCTTTGAGTCCCACAGTGGGTGCCAAAGTAGGCTGTTTTAAGAATGGTATTCTTAAATTTAGTACTCCCACCAAAAAACTCCAAACCATGACTGCTCACTGCTCACTGCTCACTTACTCCTCTCTTCCCCTTTCCCTTCCCCTCCCCCTGCAGTGGGCTGGAAAGGACAATTGGAGGCACAAAGGTAAAGATTAGCAATTAAAATAAGAATAATCTACTGGAAACAGCAATGAGATAAGAAAATTCAAGAGAGAGGAAGTGATTCACATGCAAATGCTCACTGAACACCACCCCAATTCATAAAACAGCCCTTCCTTCATCCCTGGAAAATGAAGTGAGATAGAATAACCTCCAGATCCTAGCCATGCCATTTCTTGTCTACTACAAAAAGTAACTCTGTCATGGCCAGAACTAGGACAGCAATTTGTGAGATGTGTGTTTTTCTTCTAATATTAAGTAGGGATGTACTCATTGATCTAGTACTCAATAACTTCAATGAACACAAGTCTATGCTTCATGGTAAGCTTAATTGGTTTTCCTGAAGAGGAAATTAGTGCTGCAGCTGAATTTGGAATTAGAATATGAGTTTTATATATAGTGTTATCTAAAAAAAAATAAATCTATCTACTAAATTAGGGTAGAATTTGTTGGCTGAAATTAAAATACTCTTTAAAACATACAAAATTATAGATTGTCTTCATTACATGTGTAAAATAAATCAAAACTTGGAGGTTTTGTTGTCTCACATCCTAAAGTGAGGTAATCTTAATTTCCTCATAAGTCTTTGGCAGTCATGTATTTTATCACATCTAGTATAACTTTGAGCTAGAAAAGCATAAATACGCACAGATTTTTCCTAAAATTCATGTTAACATCATCCTACATGCATGAGCCTCCTGTGTGGCAAGACAGAATCAGTTGCAGGTATGAGCTATCTGCTTCCACCCAGTAAAACAATTCTTGGTTTGAAAAACAAACCAAAGGAATAATTTCAAAGCAAATTTTTGCAATATCCTTGTTAAAAAAGGGATTACTGCAGTGTCTTTAAAAACAGGTACCATTTTTTAAAATTGTCTGAGCTTTTAAAAAGTTGTCATATTTTTCCCTTTTGCATTTAGATTTACTATAGAACATGAAGTTATCGGGCTTTGCAGAGAAAATAAGCACTTTAGTGCTAGCACTGCTTAGGTTAGCAATTCACACTGGAGAAAAGTATCCTATACACTCCTTAAGTGCTCTGTTTGCTTTTTTTTTAATTCTTTAAATACTTTTTATTAATCACTTAAGAACCTTATAACCATCACACAGAGCTCAATGATTTATCTAGATTTGTGGGTCTGTCAACAGGTGATCCACTATGAACTATAATTTTGATCAGTTCACTTCTTTTAAAGTAAGGGCAAAGTAAGCCTTTTTCACATCCATTGCAACAATGAAAGTAGAGTTCTCTAAAGTACAACTACACAAACATGGTTTTATGTTTCTAGAGCTGAGTGACATATATTCCATCTTTTCCTAATTTGAAAGACTTATTAGCTTCCCAAATTAGAATTTCTACTATGTAGGTAATGTTTAAATCTATAGGGAATATATCAGACACTAGCTTCCTATGCCTAAGAGGCATAATAGCCAGTGCTAATTGTGCTAGAAGAGAAAGCTCCATACCATCTGGGAGGTTCTTAAAAACATCAGAGAAAAAGAAACATATCTGTGTTAATATTTTCCTACTTCCTTACCCAATCCTACACACTCCCTCTCAACTGCAGAAAATGAGAAAAGAACTTCCCTAGATTTACCTGTCTGAAGAACTCCTCTAGCAGAGACATGGTCCAGCGATGATGGAGATCCCAGGCCTTGGCTGGATGACTGATATCTGCTGTATGTAATAACAGTGATAAGGCTTTCGGCTTGTCAATTCTGAAAACCCAAAAGATCAAAAAAATTAATTGTCTGCTCTTGCAGGGAAGAATGACAAAAATCTTACCTACAGGAATATAATATATATGAAAATAAGGTAATTATAATCTTTGGCCAGGATATTTGTGAAGTGGTTTCTTTGATCATAAAATCAGACAACTCTGAAAGACTGTTTTATTTCTCCAACATACATGATTCCTGGTTTAAAAGAGATACTAAGAAATGCAAAAAGAAATATTGCTCAGCCTTGCTCAGAAACTTTACAGGCTTGCTTGTCCTCACTAGCAGTCTTGAAGAGCTGCTGTGCTCCCCATTTAATCAGTGCTGTATTTTATGCAGCTTAGAAGAGAAAATGGTCCCTATCATCCCACTGTAATGAACAGTGGGGATGTCTGGGGCTCTGACAAATCTACACAATAACTGATAAATTTTTCTCTGATAGAAAACTAGTATGAGTACAGAAGGGAATCCTGACTTCACAGAAAAAAGTGCTGGTGATTTCTGATGACCATAACCTAAGAGGCTAGCCCATGAACCCAGTAAATAATGCTTTCTTGGTATGGGTGCTCTCATTTTTAAATTCTGCTTTTTGGCTATCCAAAATGGTTGAAGGAGTTGTAGCTTTTGAGGGGATCAGATGGCTAGCAACACCCTGCTCTGATACAGGTATAATACTGACATAGATATAATTCTGATACAGGTATAATTCTGGTATAACTGTGTCCAGGGTGAATAACTGACCATCACTCAAGGCAACGTAGAAGGAATTTTTGAGGAAAAGCTGTGGACAAAATACTACAACTCCCAGTGGCATACTGGGAAGAAGAAAAGGCTTTCCCCATACTGTTCCATCTGTTATTTTTCAGCCTTCCCTCAGTGGACCTCAAGTTTTCATCTGTTCTCTGTTTATTAAGAAGGTCCCTTTTGGGGGTGACAGCTGATACCATCTGCATAAGGGCAAAGTGCAAGTCATGTTTTGCAGGTCTTATAACCTAAGTCATACTCAATTATAGAGGTTACTCTAATGAATCATGTGCTTGATGTTACCCACCAGGGAAATGCCCAACGAGGCTGGTCCCAACAATGGTGACTTGAAAGCTTTGGGCCACCAGCACAGAATATAGATGTGCATGTAGGCATGTGCCCATCCCTTCATAAGTGAATTAATTCAAAGTTCACCAGCAGAAAGAAAATTGCTGTAGATATCAAAGAAAGAGAGGGACTCTGGAGAGGTGCTTTTGAAGTTAAGCACATTGGCAAAGCACCAGCTGAAATGCAGCCCCCTCACTGGGCTATGTTGTGAAATGACTCACCCTTCTGGTTGCTGCAAAGCATTCTTCATAGCTTTGATTTGCTGGAAGTGACAGGACATATCGGTAGCCAACACCATCTCAATGACTAGAGCTCTAAATTCCCTTTTGGATAGCATCACAGTGAAGGCAGCAAGGAAAGAGAAGCACAAAAACCACCATCAGACACACTCCAGTCTCTTTTGTTATCTGCAAATTATTGGCAGTAATGCTTTTGTATGTAACTCTTCATTCCTCTTTCAGGGATGGGGAAGAGGATGAAGGATTTTCTGCACAAACATAGAAATGGGAGTTATGCAAATGAAGCCAGGTGGCTAATCTTTGGTAAGAGAAATATTAGATGTTTTCTGAAGAGCACATTGGTTTTAGTATTCCTTTTTCAATTAAACACAAACTTCCTAAATTGTTTTCTTCTCTACAGCATTCTTAGAAGGAAGGGAAAAGACTGTTTAAAGCCTCAGAATCAGGTACCTTGATTCAACTGGTCAATATGCATGTTTAAAGTTGAGTCATATGGTGTAAAATCACCACATTAAAAAAATTGCCTAGTATATATGATGCATATATGAAATAAAGACCTTTGAGAACCTGCACTACTTCCCTGCTATTATTAATTCAAAATATTCCTGTATGAGATTTTGTAAAGCAAACTTGCTGTCCTGTTTTTTGTTTTTTTCTGGACTAGAGTTGATTTTCTTCTTAACTAGTAAAATGCTGTGTTTTGGGTTTAATATGAGAATAATGTTGATAACACACTTGATGATTTTGTTGTTGATAAGTAGTACTTACTCCAAAACACAGACTTTGGAGTTTCCCATACTCTGACAGTGAGCAGGTGCATAAGAAGCTGGGAGGGAGCATAACCAGGACAGGTGATCCAAACTAGCCAAAGGCATACTCTATATCATAGAACGCTATGCCCAATATATAAACTGGAGCCAGTGATCATTACTTGGTGACAGACTAGACATCAGTCAGCAGGAGGTGAGCAATGGTATTGTTCATCACTTGTTTCTCTTGGATGTTATTTCTCTCTCTCATATTTTCATTACTCTTATCATAATTATCATCATCATCACCATTAGTAGTAGTATTACAACAGTAGTTTAGGCTCCAGTTGAAATTTCTCTGAAGATGATATGCATGTTCTTAAAGAGTTTAAAATACCAGAATGTTCTGATCTAGCACACAATACAAATTTATTTTCTCTTTCTCTCAATTCAGTCTCTACAGATTACCAGAGGAAGAACAGCTCAAGTTTAGCATACCAGCTCAAGATTTTGAAGATTGAAATGGGTCAGCATTCAGTTATAAACAAATCACTACTGTCCTTTTTAGGAATGTCTCACAAAGTATATTTTGATGATTCCTCTCTTGCTCATAGTAGCTGTGCTCAAATTCCAGTCCCAGGCCACCACAGTGCACAGGCCCAAGACTGCTGTGCTTACCTAATCCCATGGGTGGCACATAATGGATGCTTCACAACCACAGCTCTGCAACACTGATGGTATCAGTTGGCCTTGATCTTCACCCCCTATAACCACCTCCTCCTCCCAACCCATAAGTACAATCAGTTGCATAGTTAACAGTGTCCCAAATAATTATATGATGGATGAAAAGTAATTAATTTTGTTTTAATTTTTTTTTTTTTAATTTGCCAGTCCTGGTCAGTTCCCAGCACCACAAATGTCTCTGTCAATACAACCAATAGAGAAGAACCTAAATGCATAGAAATATACTTCTACAAGAATATAGTGTGATAATGCTGTGGGAACAATTAATTCTGGGAAACAGAAGACTTTTCACTACATCCTCTAGACTACAACTCCATCATACTACTCTGCATGGGCTACTTCATGTGTAACTTATTGCAGTAGGAATACAAAAACAAAGGGCTCTGTTCAGGCAAATGACTCAGTAATTGCAGTGTAAGAATGTACATATGCTTACAAACCCACAGATACTACATTCCCTTGCATAAATGTAAATCTGGAACACACACATCCTTTGACCTCTGCACATATTTCAGATCATCATTTTCTCTGAAACAGAGATGAAAAATACTCCTGAAATGGTAAAAAAATAAAGGATTTGACTACTGAAAAGTTCTTATTTGCCACTTCAAACAACAGGCATCACAACAGCATATGACTTTGAAAATCAATAGGTAAAAGTTATAGGTAATGCACGAGAGATCTCAAAAGATGTAACACTTGAGGATTGTAAGTTTGTGCATTTGACAACAAGTTGATAGAATGCTGAAATTCATTACAGAGAAAATTGAAGATAGATATTTACCCATTTCTTGGTTTTACATCTGAGTCAGATTAGAGCCTGGGATACGCACAACTGTTATTTGTGCTCTGACCATCTTGTGCACTTTGTTTCTGCAATGATCTTTGAAGTCTACTCTACAGATTATGGTGCTGCACTCTCCATGCTGCCTAGAAGCTCTAGCTAAATAGACCCTGGAAATATTTTACAAAATGTGTTTACACTTAAGTGTCTCTTGACTATATTTAATTATTCCAATAATACACAAAAGCCTGTTAACATTTTACATTTCATACTTTCAGAGTGAACTAATTTTTGTCTGGGCTAACATCTTTCTATTAGAGAAGCAAAGTATATAAAATCAGAAGAAAAGCAAGTCAACTGAAACAGTTTCCGATTTTTTTTAGAGAATATAGTTGACAAACTCAAAGACTAAATGAGATAAGAGAGAGGCTGCACTAATTTTAAATATCAATACATTGCTACAAAACTGTCCGAAGTATAGCACTAAATACTTATGCTTTATAAATATTATTACTAACATATGGTGAACAGGCAGGCAAATTAGTTCTTTCTCTATGTTACTTACTGAGACAGTTAAGTCAGATATCCCCCAGGTGTTTGTGCAGTATCTTGTTCTATTTATTCTATAGTATTCAAACACAGTTTTGTATTCAGGAAGAAGTTAATGAAAAATAAATGTCAATTCATTCAAATGCTAACTGTTATGAGTAATTTCTTCCATAACTTGACTTCAGAAAAATTGTCCATATCATTAAAACATAAGTAAATTAAAACTGTATCCAAGAAACAAAGAAACAGTGCAAGCTGATGAAAAAGGGATGATTATGACCTTATAATCTGCCTACTATATCAAACTGATAGCTTTAGACATGTCCTTGAGTTAATCTCTTTGAGAAAGTCACAGATGCATCATGTTAAGTATTCAAAAATGTGGTCATATCAGAACATTTTCTATTAAAGTCAATAGCTTGCATATCAGCTCAGGCCCAGGAAATGCCCTGAAGACAATGGAAGCTTCCATTGGCATTTTAAGAGCTAAATCGATCTACTGTTTTACTCCTGGTCATGTGGCATCATGGCATCAAGTATGGTAGGAATATGGAAGAGGTGTCCTGAGATCTCCACAGTCCACAATGGTTTTCATTAAAAAAAATAAGACTGCTCTTCAGTACTTCCTCCCCAACTGCATCCTCTCTCTCCCTATCCTAAAAGACAGTAAAAATCTAACTCAAAGAAAAGACAATCCTCTAAAGATTCAGTCTGCATTGTGGTCTTTACAAAAGAAGCATGAGCCAAAGGGAGAAAGGAAACTAGTAAACAGCAGAGAGGTAACACCTTATGTCACCAGTGGACACTTCCAAAGCCTGTATTGCCCTCTGTCTCCTGATATGTCCTGAAAACAAGGGACTGGGACACTGCAGGTGATGCTACAATTTTCGACGGCAGTGAAGCAAGGCATTTGGGATTTCTGTTGTGTGAAATGGGTATCAACCAGGGGATTGCAAGGAGGCCTAAACTCAGCTCTGGATGTGACTCTTAGCAATTGTTGAGGAGAGATACCTTTGCCAAGAACACCTCCAGCAGCATCAAGGCCTTTGGAAAGCCACCAAGCAAGGAATCCAAAGCTTGAAAGAACTGGCTGTGATTGAGATTATTTTCTCAACTAATGATGAACATGAAAGAATTCCAGACCCTGTACAACATTAATGTGGTTGAAACTTGCACAGTTTGGGACATAAATGTACTCCCACTTCCTAGTAATGCTGCAATGGAATGAGGAAAACAAGACACTGAGTACTATGACACAAGAAGGCTACAGACATATGAAGACACTGTCCACATTCTAACCTGAGCCAAAGTCTCAGCCTTGGAAAAAGACCTGACAGAGTGTATGTGGAAACTGGAAGAGAGGATTGAAGAGAGCTATCAGAGAGCCATCAGAAACCCATCAGAAACTCAGAAAGGAGCTTTGGGAGGGCCTTTTTCACATTTCACCAGTACAGATCAGAATTCCTGCTATCTGAAGTAGGCATCCCACAGCTAGGGAGAGCGAGTACACTCCACAAGGCAAGTTATGGTTCTTCTTCTGTGAATATGGAGAAGACATGAGAAGATAGGATGGAAAATCCAGTTCCATCTTAGCAGCATGAGTACATAAACTAAAAGAAGAAACTATTAACAAAGGAAACTCGGCAAGAATTAATTTAGGTCCAGTTTCCTGTGGGTGTGTTCCTGGGCAGAACAGAAGTTAAGATCACATGTCATATACCTTTGAAGGGACCTCCAGAAGGTATGCTCAGGGAGTGATTGATAGCCAGAACTAGAGGAGCTCTGCCTCTAGCCTGATAGAGACATGGGAAAATTGTGTCTATTGGATTGTGTGTATCCAAGATCCTGGTGCATCAGAACCACAAAAATACAAAGCTTTGACTGACACTGGCACTCAATATACTCTGATGCCATCGCGACATTGTGGGGACAGGACCTGTTTCCGTTGCTGGGGTAACATGGGGTCTCAGCAGTTGACTCTGTTAGAAGCTGAGGTGACCTTGACTGGGAATGAATGGAAAAAACAACATATTTTGACTGGTGCAGAGGCTCCATGTATTCTTGGTATATATTATCTTAGGAGTGGTTATTTCAAAGACCCAAAAGGAAGTTGTTGGGCTTTTGGGATAGCTGCTGTGGAGACAGAAAACATTAAACAATTAAACACCTTACCTAGTCTTTTAAAGAAGAGCAGGTACCAACTGCTGCCAAAACAGTGCACCATTTACAATACCGCACTGACTGAGACTCTGTGATTCCCATCTGTAAGACAATCCATTACTGGAGAGCCAGGGAGCAGTCAGCAACTAATCATGGCCTGAATGAAGTCACACCCTCACTGAGTATTGCTGTGTCAGACATGCCGGAACTTCAGTATGAATTGGGGTCCAAGGCAAAAAAGTGGTGCCACCATTGACATTGCTAATGCATTTTTCTCCACTCCTTTAGCAGCAGAGTGCAGGCCACAGTTTGCTTTCACTTGGAGGGGCATTCCCTTCTCCTGGAAACAATGACCCCAGGGGTGAAAGCAGAGTCCCACCATTTGCCATGGAAAAAGGTGAAGCTCCAGAACATCTACAGTACATTGATGACATGATCCTTTGGGGTAAAATGGCACAGGAAGTTTTTGAGAAAGGGGAAAAAATAATCCACATTGTCCTCAAAGTAGGTTTTGCCATCAAACAAAGTAAGGTCAAGGGAGCTGCACAAGAAATTCAGTTGCTAGGAGTGAAGTGCCAAGACAGACATCAACAAATTCCAGAGGAGGTGATTAGCAACATAGCTACTATGTCCCCTCTGACCAGCAAGAAGGAAACACAAGTTTTCCTAGGCAACATGGATTTTGTGGGGATGCAAATCCCAGGGTACAGCCAGATTGTAAACCCTCTCTACCTTGTGACACAGAAGAAAAATTATTTCATGTAGAACAACAACAATACTTTGAACAGATTGCCCATGCAGTAGCCCATGGGTCAGTCAGGATGGAACAGAATGAGAAGAACATGCTCTACACTGCAACCAGGAAGAATGGTCTTTCCTGGAGCCTCTGGCAGAAGGTGCCTGGAGAAACTCGAGGATGACCTTTGGGTTCAGGGATACAAAGGATATGAGGCCAACTACACCCCAAAGGAAAAGTGATCTTAGCAGATTATGAAGAGGTTTGAGCCACCTTAGAAGTGATTACCACTGAAGCACTGGTCATTCTTACACACTGACTACCAGTGCAGAACTGGATATTAAAACGGAAAGTCCCATCCACATATCATGCCACTGATGCTACATGAAGTAAGTGGATGGCTCTCATCACACAGCAAGCTTAGACAGGAAATCCTAATCACCCTGGGTTCTTGGAAATCATACTGAACTGGCCTGAAGGTGAGAATTTGGGACTATCATTTAAAGAGGAAGATGAGTAGGTGACATATGCTGAGGAGACCCCACCCTGTAAGCAGCTGTCAGAGAGTGAGAGGCAATACACTCTCTCCACTGATGGTTCTTGCTGTATCACAGGGTCTAATAGGGAATGGAGAGCAGGTGTATGGAGCCCTATACAGTGAGTTGTGGAAGCTACCAATAGACAAGGTGAATTAAGTCAGGTTGCAGAGCTGAAAGCCATCTAACTGGCTATGGATATCACTGAATTAGAGAGAAGTGGCCAAAACTCTATGTCTACACTGACTCATAGCTGGTAGCAAATGCTTTATAGGGGTGGCTGAAAAGTTGGATAAAAGCCAATTGTCAGCACAGAGGAAAACCGATCTTGGCTGCTCAAGTATGGCAAGACATTGCTGACCAGGTAGAGAAAATGATCATGAAAGTTCGTCATGTGGATACATATGTGCCTAAGAGTCAAGCTGATTATGAGATTCACAGCAATTAACAGGTAGAGCAAGATGCCAAAATTAAAGTGTCTCAGGCAAATATAGATTGGCAGCACAAGTGTAAGTTATTTCTAGCTTGGTGGGCCCATAATTCCTCAAGTCATTAGGGAAGAAGAGATGCAACCCCTTGGGCTTGTGACCAAGGGGTGAATTTGACCACAGATACTATATCCCAGGTAATCCATGATTGTGAGACATGGGCTGCAATCAAGCAGGCCAAGCAGGTAAAGTCTCTGTGTTATGGGGGGAATTGTATGGGCCTGGTATGAGGAGGCCTGGCAGATTGGTTATATCACACTGCAACAAACCCACCAAGGCAAATGCTATGTGCCCACAACGGTAGAAACTACCACTGGATGGCTGGAGACGTACCCCATTGCTTCGTGTCACTGCCCAGTACACTATGCTGGGCTTTGAAAAACAGGCCCTATGGCAACATGGCACGCCTGAAATAATTAAGTCAGACAATGGGACTCATTTCATAAATAGCCTTATAGACAGACACCTGTACCAGCTGCTGGGAAAGTCAAGCAGAGCAATGGACTGTTAAAAACAACACTGAAGGCAATGATTTATGGGACCTTCAAGCTGTGGCATCTGCATATAGCAAAGGCTATCTATCTGGTTAGTTAACACCAGAGGTTCAATTAACTGAACTGGCCCAATCATTACTTCTGTGCGCAGTAGATGAAGATAATGTCTCATGACACGTATGAGAGCTATGTCAGGAAAAACAGTTTGGGTTAATCCCACTTCAAGCAAAGGCAAACCCTGCTATGGGGTTGTTTTTACTCGAGGACCTGGTTACACATGGTGGGTAATGCAGAGGGACAGGGAAACATGTCATGTACCTTGAGGGGATTTGACTTTGGATGAGAACAGTCTGTAATGTTGAATTGCATATGTAACATTTGCTGCTGAATGGCAATGCCACTCCATGTTGGAAATAACATGAACAACGAGAATGAACTGCTCCCATTAGATCAGTCATGGACCAAATGAACTCAATCCACATCTTGGGGGAACAATCAGTGACTACTGAAACAATACCTGTATTTGTATATAGTTGTTTGTATGTGTATATATATAGTTAAAATATATTAATTGGGACATGATATAGATGATATGGAATAAAGAGTGGCTAAAGTCTTGGGTGGGTGACCCAAGAAATGTGAATTGTATTCTATTATTCCTCTATGTCAGTCCATGCAGTTTGTGTTACTGTCTCATTAAGACTCAGGGATCAGAAGTGGATCCGGAAGCAGTGTTTTGGGTCCATGGAGACTGGAGGTGCCAGGGTCCCTTTAAGAGTGGGGGAACACAGGCAGAGCTCTCTTTCTTGTTTCTCTCTGGGCTGCCAAGAGAGTTTCCTGGGGCATTCTGTCTGGGCCAGGGCAGAGAGAAGCAGAAGCATTCTTTAGTTTCTCTCTGAACTCTGCGGAAAATTGCCTGGTGCAGGTCTCTGAGAAACTGCATTTGTCAATCCTAGACTGTTTTGGAGGAAATGTCCTAACAACTTTTTTGATCACAGTTGCCACAAGCAATTCCTGTCCCTGCAGCTGGAATAGGACCTTTTTTTGGGAGCTTTGTTTTTGCTACTGCCATGCAGGACAGTCATGCTTGAAAATTGATCCTCCCCTCTTCCTCCATGAGTTACAGCTTTGTAACTCATCTGCTGCCCCAGATCCAGTTGCCACTGTTGACAGAGCTGCCACCACTAGGAGAAACCCTGTCAGGTGGTATGGAGCAAATGGTTCAGTAAAATTTGACTGGTTTTGAACAAGAATAGCTCTCCAAGTTCTCCAGGTTTCCTTTCTTTTATCCTTGTTCTCCCTTCGTTGTTGTTTGGGGCAAGAGGGAGTTTTGTAATCATGGAGATTCAGTTGTACTGCTATTTTTTTTGGTTTTTTTTTTCCTTTGCTCTGTCTCTGTATCACATGGCTGGGAGAACAGATCTTCTCCACCATCTTTGTCGTCTGGCTGATGTGGTCTTCTACAAAAGTCTCCATCTTGGGGAGGGGCTTCTTTGCCATCTTGTTTTCTTTGTTCTTGCAGGAGTCCATGGGATTTAGAACCTTTGTATCTAGTGGTTATTACTGTTATCTTGATTATGGCTGGGTTTATTTTAGAAAAATTACTTTGATTATGGCTGGGTTTATTTTAGGAAACTTACTTTTCAACTTATATCTTCTTGCATTTGTCTGTCTTTGTTGGTGACAGGGGAGGGGTTAAACAGAAAAAGAAGGTAGCTTGTTTCCCAAGCTCCACCCCATGAATTGTGTCTAACCAAGACACTTCTCAGGAAAAAGCATCCAGTTCAGGCTTCAGAATTGAAAGCAACACCTGTGTGGCAATCAAGGAACTTCAGAAATGCAGATCATAGCCACAAAATGTTGTTCCCAACTGTGAGCAACTCTACAGTTGTTAAAACTGGCCTAAAAGACATACCAAGAGCTGCACTACACATTGTTAGCTTGCACTTCTCTCTTCTATACTCCATCACACAGTACCCACTGGTGGCATCATTTTTTTCAGGTTTCTCACTAAGCTGAGATAATTCAAAGGATAATTCCACTTCTCAAAGAAAACAAAAGCCACAATTTAAAGATGCTGATCTCCATCAGTCTTTACAGAAAACGAGCTAAGCTGGCTTACATAGAAACCCACAGACAATGAAGTCTGCTAACAGTGACAAGAATTTATAGAAGTCTAAAACAGGAAAACTTACTGCACAGTTACAATAATTATGTCTCCTGAACTGATCTATGTGGCTAATTTTGTTCAGTCAAAGTCTCAGAACTTTATTATTACAGAAATAATTAGGAAAACACTACATTAGAAGAAATATCATCATTGGCTAATTCTCACTAAAGGTATAAAACTCAGAATATGCATGTGCCCATCCTGAGTGCATAGGAACAAAATTTTAGAAGAAAATGTTACATGATCCTGCCACCATTCACACACTATTACTTATGAAAAAAAAGCATATGACCAAAGTCAGTAGAAAAAAATCATAGTTTCTCACCACAATCTTGAAACAAATAAAAGTGATTGACAAGGAGGGTTCAGATTTATTTGAGGGACAAAACACCAGGCAGCTTTACTGAGAAAGTTAGTATTGAATTCAAAGTTACTTCCTGAAGTTGTACTCCTATACAAAGCTAAACAACTAAACATTTTGTAGATATCATTTTATTCAGTCTTTATTCAACCTCTTTATTTTAATTATTATTTTTATTTTATACTTGGCAGTAAAGATTTTCATAAACTGTATGGAACTTACTAACAATTAAATACAGTTTCAAAAAAGACATCTGTTACATTATATTGGAAAACATATGTTCAATTTGCAGTTTCTCTTAGCTCACTGTGATCTGGCTTTGTTAGAGTTTTTTCATTTTATAACTTGCACAAATGGGATTCACAAAATGCAGCAACCCAATTAATTTTCTAATATTTAATAAGCCCCAGAGAAATATACATATTTCTCTATGGAAGAAAAAAAAAGTTGTTTAAGCACTAGTAAGCATTCAACTCTTCTCTTCTTGATTATAGCCCAAAAGTTCTCTTCCATTCTCATTTGCTTTCTTTACAAAACTCATGGCCATTTATTTTTCAACTGTGAAATGTGTCTCCAATTTTCTATGCATCTTTCCTGAAAATATGTTCCCTAATTAGATGACAGAATACAAAAAAGTTATAAAATCCACACACATATCTAGGATTGCAGATCATCAGATCTTCTTTTCCCAGTAATGTGAAAAAAGGAGTCAGGGCTCAGCTCAGAAAGGTACTTAAGACTTATATTCCAAAAACATCACTTAGGCCTTTTGCAGAAGGAGATTTATCAGTCTACAAATGTGAAGTTTAATTTGGGCATATCATATTAGTTGCCCAAATCATCTTTCAATACTGAGGGTCCTACTTTTAAGTCTTAGAACGGGGAAACTCTGGGCTTCTTGGGTTTTATGTTTCAACAGACTTTGCTGAAGTCAGTTGATGTTTACAGCGCTTCCCAAATGTTTGCCTATGGGATTTTGTAGTGGCAGTCAAAAGAAAAAGCACATAGAAATCACAATGTTTTGGAATTACAGCACTTCCACACAATGTCCTTTATTTTTCAGCACTGCTGTTTGATCACCAGCTATAAAGTCATACTTGAGAGAGAACAAATAAACAACCCAAAGCACTGAATATTTTTGCTCAAAATATTTTTTAATATTTTAATATTTTAATATTTAATATTTTTAACCCAGGCAGTCAAAATATTTTTTAAAGGGATGGGTTAATATTTGGAACTTTGGTTCTAAGCACATTGCATCAGCAGAACACACATATTGTCACTACAAAATCAATGAGAAATATCTGAAACTGGCTTTGATTCAATCAAAAACTTGAAAAAGTTTAAAGCTCAAAATCAGGCTAAAGTCTTTACCTAAAGTCAGTATCTATGCAATGAAGCATGCTTCACTACATGGCTTTTCCTTGTAGACAGTAGCTCTAAGACTGATGTTTCTAGTAACTTAGTTCCTTATGTTTCGTTACTAACATTAAAAGAAGCAGTAATTTTCTGCCAATATTTGACAAGGCATTTCCATATGTACATAAATAGATTTTTGACATCGCAGTGGAGATATTTTCTTTCTGTTCCTTCTTGCTGCCCATCATGACACTATTCTATATATTGGAGGGTAGAATTTTCAGGGCACTCCTCCACAACATTGACTGAAATCAGCACTGTAAATTCTTGGTGTTTGACTATAGGATCAAATCACTGTCGACAAGTTGAAATAAATAGGAAACTCAGGCGAAACACATTAGCAAGCAGAGCCTTCACTGACCATCTTGGTAGAAGTCAGCCCCAGAGGCAGGCTTATTTCCCCACATTTATATTAAAATTAGATTAAACAACTACGCAGCACTATGTTACATTTAAGAATATGTAGAAGGCACTGTGTGTCACATAGGATTTCATAAGCTGCTTCCTCTCCCATGAAAAAGACCATGGGGCTGGATCCTTCCGGTCTAGCACACTAGGCTATTTTTAAATTATCACCCCTTGAAATTCACGAAAAACAGAAAACTCACTTTGAACTATTAGAAAGTTAATAATGGGCTATTAGAAAGTTAATTATGGGCTCATTTTGGCACATAAATAACATATTTCATGAGGCTTATTTTAAATTACACCTTCTTAAATCTTCTAAGCATATGTAGTAGATCTATGCTCCCTGGACTGGATTATGTTTTGCTTTAAGTCCCATTTATAATTTCCAGACAGGAAGTGTTAAATTAGATAAAGGTTATATTTATGCTTTAGGACAAAGAAACAGCAGGCTAGGTCTACGCTCAATGACATGTATACAAAGAGTGTCTCTGTGATACTTAATAATTACATGGGAGTCAACCCATGTATACTATAACCCATTGTCACTAAGTCTAGTCTCACTATCAGAAGTGAAAATTGAAAGCAGGAATAAACAAGACAAACACCTTTAAAGTTCTTTATCTTGTAGTATAGAAAGACTAATATGCAATATACAATAATGCATATTTCTATTCAAACAAGGTAATACCAATCTATGATGGTGCTCCAATATTCCTAGGCAGCCACCATGCTCATTTTTACCTCCAATCATCCTTTGAGAGATTAGATAAAATATTCATCTCTTCATCATCTTGCAAAAGACGATACGCCGCGCTAACATGGTGATTTTCAAGCACAGACCGGTCATTATATAGAATGGCTGAGTCTGACCTAGCATTTAAAAGAAAACATGGGAAAGGTTGTTTTTTCCCTGTCTAAAGAGACTCAGAAGTTTTCCTTTGATCAGCTACAGCAATTAAGTCTATAGAATAGATATGAGCATTTTAAAAATTCTTGTAGTACTATGTTAATTGCTGTTACTCAGTAAAAGAAATCTAAAGAACACTGAAAAATCTATTTCACCAGATGAGACTCACCTAACTGCCTTGTTACATACTTGAAAACAAGTACTGAATGCTGTGAGAGATATATAAACTTAGAGTAGAAACGTGAGGCTTTTTCCTAGCTCTTATGGATGTCTCTATGATATTAAAATCTGACTGTACCCAAGTAAGCAATTGCAAGATGTGACCCAATACAGTTTCCAGTACAGCAAACTGGCTGTAAGCAAGATATAACTCAACTGATTTCTGACATCTGTGTGTTAGACTATGCTGTCTGGAAAGGCAATTGCCAGTGGGACAGAGTAGGACCAAAGGTACCTCATGCCTCATGTTGAGCCCCAGAGCAGAGATCTGTGATTAATGAATGGGTAAACTGGTCTGAAGACAAAGAAGTTAACAGCAACAGAAGGTGATATGTTTTGTTATAGTTGTCACTCATATCTGCTTCACAGAGAGCAGTGTATATTTTTATTCCCTGACACTTCACACCATCTGATATTCAATGTTAGAAAAATTAAATTACGACTGTTCTTCCTTGAATATTTTTACAAGTATTTGGAAAGTACAGCAGATCCCTAATTCCTGTATGCATAAAGTTGTAAGAAGAGTAGTGTGGCTTCACCCAGCATAGAGACAGAGACTTCTTTCTACATTCCCAGTCTTTAGTGTGCATATGTGTGCTTTATCCTGGAAACCATTATTGATGCACAGCATGATTCAGCTAACACACTACAGACTTCTATTTTAATTACAAACATGTAATCTAATTTAATTACAATGCATTTTAAAAATGCCCAAGCGTGCAGTGTCAGTCGAGGACATTTAGACATTTTGGCATTTCTACCAGTACACTCCTATTGTCAAAATTATACACAGACATTGGATGTCCAATTATAAATGAAACTAGAGACTTCATAATCTTGCACACTTTTGAATTTTGCTGCCATCTTCATCTTATTTTCCTCTCTTCCACCAACCCAAAAGCTTTATAAAATACATAGCTCCGTCTAGGTTGTGATCAGTTAATTATGCTCTAGCAATTTATGATGTTTTAAAAAAGTAATTCCCCGATTAGGTAGTGGTAAGCATATACCCTTGCTGCAGGTATGGCTTTCCACTCAAGTGAAAATATTACTTGTAGTGTTCATATTCACTGATGAATGCAACAAACATGACTGAATGCCTGACTTATGCCAATATTGTCTGAATCCTCAAATTCAGCAAGGAGAAAAAACTGTAAAATTACAGTAGCTCCTTCAAAACTTATGTCCTTGAAAACTTTACATGGAAATATTTTTGGAACTTTCTTTTTCCTGGTTATTAATATGAAGCAGTGCTCTGAAATTAAGAATACATTCATTCCATTGTGAATGTTTGAACAAGAGAAAATTAAATGTAACCTGAAAAAGTTAACTTTCCTCCTGCAACACTTGAAAGCAGAAGTTCCTGCACTTTTCTAAGGTGGCTGTGCTGTTATTCTCCAAAGATTTCTCCCTCTTATTCCTGACCCTTCATCATGATTTACAGTGACCTCACCTTGTCTGGATGTGAAAATTGTTGGTGGTTCCAGTGTGTTCATAATCATGTATGGCAGCTGCAAAAATCATAGCGAAGATCTCCAGCTCTGTCAGCCAGTGCTGAAAAGAGATTACAGTACAATCAGGTAAGTTGTCATTTTCTCAGGCTTTTGTCTTCTAAAGTAAGTTATTTATCCTCTGTTGAAAGTCAGCGTTGCATGTCATTACCTTTCCCCTGAAGTCTGCCAGCTGTTTTAAAGCAAACTTCTCTGGCTGATACGTAAAAGCCAAACCAGTGTTCATCCTGGGCTTTCATCCAAGTAAATTGAACTACAGCAAATAAAGTCTAAGGCAGAGCAAGGGGAACTGTGCCCTTCTGAAAGAGCAATGTTTCAAGGAGAGAAATGAGGAAAACTTAAGAAAGTCAAGGTTCATCAAGGGGAACTTGATGATATATGTGCAGGTAAATGCATACCACCACGGTATGTATTTTCAGTTCAGTTTAATTGAGAAGCAGAGACTCAGATACAGAAGAATGTCACTATTTTCCAGAAAACAGAAGTCTTTTTCAATCACTGAATCATGAGGAGAACAAGGAAGATAACTACAAAAGATTTACCTCTTGTGATTTATTTATCATTTTAAAAACACTTGAGAAAGTCCTGAAGTTTGTGGAATTTTTCTTAATTCCCTAGACAATGCTTAAGTCACTTTTGCCTTAGATTTATAAATAGATTCAGATGCTTTTAATAATTTGTATCTGAGTCAAATAATTTTATTGTCTGGTTTTCCACTGAAAAGGTGGAAAAGGAGTCAAAGGTTTTAGATACTGTAGATGCTGTAAATATTTGTCTGAAATGCTTAAATGTATTGCATTTAGTAAAGCCTTTTCCACAGTGACTGCCAAATACTTCTGTAACACCTCACTGTCAACCTGCAAATGTTTTGACAGGCATTCATATACAAACTACCTTTTAATTCAAGGCCCAGCAAAGGCACTAAGGTATCCAAAATCTATTCTAGATATCTCCTAGAGCTCAGGGGCCACCACTAGTATGTTAAGCATGTGCAGGGAAGCACAGGTAACAGTGAAACTGCACACAGCAACCTGTCTAGCTCTTTATCTGTGTTTCACAGTCATCTCTGCATAACCAGTGAAGAATGGAGCAAGTCTCAGTATTAAAGATCCCCTTACATTAAAAATGTAGATGTTTTTGAAAAGATACTTTGCACAATGCTACTGACCATAATCAAGATAGTTCTTGGGTTTGGGTTGTTTCTTTTTGTTTGGTGGGTTTTGTTGGCTTGTTGTTGTTGTTGTTGTTGTTTGTTTGTTTTTGGTTTTTTTAATAGCAAGGGAGAGAGGATGGTGAGGAGTGCAAGAAATGATCAGAAATGGAAACCACTATTTTCTCATATCTACATAACTGATCCAAGATATGACTGGAGAGCACTGATGGTGGAGAAGTCTGTTCAATTTTGTTTCCAGGTGTGACATGTGAATAAGGAATGATTGCCAGATGATTAAGAACATTAATTCAACTTTCAAGCAACAACTCCCGGCAACTGCAAATGGAACTAAGGTTTCCAGGCTACATGTCTAGATCTGGACTTTCATTGCCCACAGGGGTCTGCCATTTCCTAAAAGGAGAGACTGCAAATGATAGAAAAAAATTAGGGCACAGGTACTCAGAAACAGCCAGAGCAAGTCTGTATTATGGTTGCAGAACTCATTCAAGACACATTCAGCTAGTCCAATGCATCCACTTCAGACCACCTGGACAGCATCTGATGATTCCCACACTAACAAGATCTCATGACCCAAGTCTTACAGCATCACCATGCAATGTGTCTTAGTGTTTGAGGTTTCCTACCTTGTCTCTTAAGGCACATACAGGGAAAGTGCTGACTTGCATACCTTACCGAAGCATCTCTTGTTAAACAATTTTGGGTAAGGAAGGTTTTCAAATATGGTGTAGTGAATCTTACTATTAGCAGTATCTTGTATTAGCAGTATTAAGTGTCATAACAGCATTCCAGGAAGATGACCCAGAATAAAACTGGAATTACAGATGTTAATTTTTGGTAATAAATAAAGCAGTGTAAGTAGAACAAAGTCAAAATAGGCTTGTGAGTAACACAAGGGAAGTAGCTGGAACCTCTTAGTCCCTTTTCTCCTGACACAACCTTGCAAGACAAAGCAAAAAAGACAACAAAGAGCCTGAAGAGAATGGATGCAATCTCCATCAATATGCTGGCTTTACAATTCACTGTTTTGTGGTAGATTTCATCATGGAAACAGAAAGCTAATTTTTAAAGAACAAAGCCATCAAGACCAGCAGGACTGTGTCACAAAAGATGAAAAGAGCAAGGAAATGTGAATGGTTTTGATTTCTAAAGGGCTAACAAAACCAATCCAGAATAAAACCTTATCAAAATTTCTGTGATGGTAGTAGGTCAGAAATGGTGAAGGGTAAAAGGCATGAAATACCAAGTATTTGCTTGCAGAATGAAAACAAAGGGCAAGGAAGCATAATTGACTTTCAAAAATATACAATAAATGTGAATCATTAATTATTAGGGTGGCTCATTTGCATGTAAACAAAAGGATTGATGAATATAGAAAGAAGAAGAAGGAAGAAGAAGAAAGAGTAGTGTATCCAAATCTCACAAAAAAAAAAAAAAGAATGCATTTCCAAGAAATTTTTACAATGTATATAATTAACTAGTTTCCTTCCCAAGAGTTTATTAACTTTTATTCCAAAGCAGGTATTATTTTCAAAGCTTATGATGATCTGCTTATTAATCAAAACAGGCTAGTGGAGAAGATTATCTCACTTCCCTTTAGTACTAAAATATGTGACAGAAGTCCTGCACTTTCACAGTTTTTCAAGTCTGCTGCAGGAAATAGTCTCCTGTAATTCTTGTCAGTATCAGAGAAAGAAATCTTAAGCTTTACAATTTTCCCACCATCGTCTAGGTTAAAAAAGAAATTGTGGTATTTCCAAGCAGTAATAAAGATTAATCAGAAAACAATACCAAAGAAAGTAATAATCAGAGCTGAACAACAGAGTTTAATAAAGGAAGGAATGAAATGAGCAAAAAGTGTGTCAGCTCTTGGAAGCTGTTCCTGCAAATCATGCTTGTATGCCAATCTGCTATGAGATAATATCATGGGGTGACTTTATGATGCTGAATTGTATCCCCATTTGTCTGTCTCGGCCAGAAATAAGTTTTAAGACTTTAAGACTGGTTCTGAGTCCAAAGGGGAGGGGGGAGAGAAGCGCAGTTTGTTTTCAAACAATGCTCTCACTCCTCCACATTCCTGCTCCTGGACTGTGTTGTCTGTGGACGGATGTGGGGGGTTTTTTTTTCTTTTCTTGGGACTGTATAAATCTGCTCTGGATTGAAAACCCAGAAGAGCACTGGCAGCTTGCACCTGTGGCCCACTGGGCCAGACTTGTGCAGTGGCATTTCCAGCACAGGAGAGACTGATAGGAGACTGAGTAAGCTGAGCTACAACCCATGAAGGGGACTTTCTGAGTTTATTATCTCTTTGGAGTGGTGAGAGGTTTCATTGTTTAATACTGTTCTTTTTTTTTTTTTTTTTTTTGTGCTGGTGAATGCTTTGCCTGTTAAAGAAACATTTTTTTCCACTTTTCTCCAAGGGAATCTTTTCCCAGACTGGCTAGGGGAGGGGCCACTTCTTCTTTTCTAGAAAAAACCCCTTTGGAGGTTTTCTCCCAAATTTGCCCTAAAGCAGGACAGATAAACATCAGATTAATTCCAAATTCTCTTCCAGCATTTTGTCTATGAGAGAGCCAAAATTCTTGTAGTTCTTACGGTAATGTATAACAAACTAACTCCAAAGCATCATCCTGAGGGAAAAAATAACAGGAAAGCTAATGAAATTTTGTGAAAGGAGAGGGAAAGAAGATTTAATTGAAAATAATTTTTTTAAAAAATGAGAGATGAAACAAAACTCTTCAGAGAGTTCATAAATAACAGGGAGCATGACAAAGGCAAATGAACCATGTGAAGACAAAACAGAAACATGTTTCTTACTTTTAAGACTAGCACAAATTTTAACTCTATGAACTATTTAAATATGAAAAAAGCAATTTTCCACATTACAATTAACTAGAAAGATTAGCAAGAAAAATGAGGGGTTTTTTTCTTATTTTTGTATATAACTTTTTAAACATGATCTTCATCCCATTGGTGAAGAATTAAACCAATGGCCCTAACATACTTCTGAAACCAAAATCTTGTGTTCCAACATGTCCAAGTTACTTACATAAATACTGTAGAAGTGATGAACTAAAGAACTATACATGCTACAGTAATGGTAAGATAGTTATGTGAGCAAATCCTGGGAAGAGGAAAATGTATCCTATGTTTCTTTATTGTATGTGAGTATGTACGTAAGAGGCTAGCCCTGCTGTCAGCAGGACATTAGGACTGATAACTTCTCATTTTCAAACTACGTTAATCTATGCACTTTGAGATTGGTTGTATAGTTTAAGGAAGGTGAGGTGAAAACAAAGAAGAAAGAAAAAACCCTAAAATCTAAGTTTAAAAAAGCTTTCAAACAAGAGAAGCAAAGCTGAAATGTCACAGTGCTGCAGGTTTGTGGAGTGGTTTCCTATTCTGCTATATTTGATCCTAAACCAAATTACAGATATGATTTCGGTGTGGGAATGATTAGTACTTGGGAATATTCCTGAGAAGCAGAAGACACTCCTCTGGACCATAACTCCATCATACTGCTTTGCATGGACTACTGTCTATGTAGCTAATTGCAGCAATGGCCTCAGTTCAGGCACTGGCTGCAGTGCAAGCATATACACACTAGCTTGCAAGCACACACTCCAGTTCCTATTTTCTAGATGGAAGTCTGGGACGTGTACATTCTCTTACCACTGCACATATTTATGCATATTACAGAGATACACTTCTGTAAAGGATAATAAAAAATGTTTTTATAAATACATTAATGGCAAAAGCAGGGGGGCAAGGAAAACTTCTGTTCTTTATTGGACATGGTGGGGAATACAGTTACCAAAGGTGAGGAAAGCTAAGGTACTTAACACCTTCTTTGCCTTAGTCTTCACCAATAAGACAGGTCATCCTCAGGACAACCAGTCTCCTGAGCTAGGAGACAGGGACACAGAGAAGAACAGATCCCCTGAAATCCACAATGAAGCTGTTAGTGACCTGAGGAGCCACCTCCATTCTCACCAGTCTATACGACCAGGTGGGATCCATCCTGAGTGATGAGGGAGCTGGCAGAAGAGCTCATCAAGTTGCACTCCATCATTTATCATCAGTCCTGGCTAACCAGGGAGGTCCCAGATGAGTGGAAGCTGGCCAGTGTGATGCCCATCCATAAGAAGGGCCAAAAGGAGGATCCAGGGAACTGCAGGCCTGTCAGCTGGACCTCAGTGCCCATCAACGTTATGCACCAGTTCATCTTGAGTGTGACCACATGGCACTTACAGGATGGCCTAGGGATTCAGACCCAGCCAGCATGGATTTAGGAGGAGCCAGCCATGACTAACCAACCTGATCTCCTTTTATGACCAGGTGACCCACCTGGTAGATGTGGGAAAGGCTGTGGATGTTGTCTACCTGGACTTCAGCAAAGTCTTTGACACCATCTCCCACGGAATAATCCTGGAAAAGCTGACAGCCCATGGCTTGGACAGGTGCACTCTTTGCTGGGTTAAGAACTGGCTGAATGGCCAGGCCCAGAGAGTGGTGATGAATGGTGCTGTCTCCAGCTGGTGGCCCATCACTAGCGGTGTCCCCCAGGGATCTGTGTATGGGCCCAGTCCTGTTTAAGATCTTTACTGATGATCTGGATGAAGGGATCGAGTCTACCATTAGCAAATTTGCAGATGACACCAAATTGGTTGTGAATATCAATCTGCTGGAGAGTAGGAGAGCTCTGCAGATCAACGTGCATGGGCTGGATTGATGGGCTGGATTGATGGGCTGGATTGATGGGCTGGATTGATGGGATGAATCCAACAATAAGTTTAACAAGACCAAATGTCAGATCCTGCACTTTGGTCACAACCACCCCCTGCAGAACTACAGGCTGGGAACAGGGTGACTGGACAGTGGCCAGGCAGAAAGGGACCTTGGGGGTACTGATTGGCAGCAGCCTGAACATGAGGCAGCAGTGTGCCCACATGGCCAAGAAGGCTGGTGGCATCCTGCCCTGGATCAGGAATAGTGTGTCCAGCAGGATGAGGGAAGTGATTCTTTCTCTGTACTGAGGACTGGTGAGGCCACACCTTGAGTACTGTGTCCAGTTCTGGGCCTCTCAATTTAGGAAAGATGTTCAGATGCTGGAGCATGTCCAGAGAAATGTAACAAGACTGGTGAAGGATCTGGAGTACACATCCTATGAGGGGCAGTTGAGGGAGCTGGGGTTGTTAAGCCTGGAGGAAAGGAGGCTCGGGGAGAGACCTTATCACTCTCTACATCTCTACAACTCTCTCAAAGGTAGTAGGCAGGTGGCAGTTGACATCTTCTCTGAGGCACCTAGCTGCAGGACAAGAGCAGTTTAAGCTGCACCAGTGGAGGTGTAGGCTGGACATTAGGAAAAAGTTCTCCACAGAAAGAGTGATTGGGGATTACAATGGGCTGCCAAAGGAGGTGTTGGAGTCACCATCCCTGAAGGTGGTTAAGAAAAGACTGGACGTAGCACTTAGTGCCATGGTCTCATTGATAAGGTAGCGTTAGGTCATAGGTTGGACTCAATGATCTCAAAGGTCTTTTCCAATCTGGTTTATTCTATGATTTCAGGTCATCTTTTCCTCTGAAACAGAGGTTGGTTTAGTTTGGTTTTGGGGGGGTTCTTTTGGGTTTGGTTTTTTATGTCTTTTTAGTCTGCAGCATTCTCTCTCTCAGAGGAAAAAAGTCTGCATTTCTCCATCACTTACTCATGTATTTTCATGTCCTTCTGTTTGTCTCTCTTTTAACACTTTCCTTGCTTTATTGCACTCAGAGGCAGCATAGGAAATCCCATTCAGCACTGGTGCATCACAGGCTAGAATGAAATAGTAGTCGTTCACTCACATCTGAGTTGTTGCTAAATGACTAACACATCAAGAAGCAGCAAGATGGAAAAAAAGATAGTTCTGAACATGCATAGGATGGAGGTCAACTATATTTGGGCAACTGTTGTAATCCAGTAGTCTTTTGGAGCATGAAAACTGCCGTTCTTCCATTGTTTTGGGGTGAAAAAGTGAATCCATTTCCTCTAGAATACAATTCTAGAGGAATACCACTAGAATACAATTCACATTACTCAACATTGCACCTGTTCCGACTGACTACAGCTTGCAGTGCGTTTTCAGTAACTAATGTCCTAAAAGCAACAGTGACCAATTTAGTATCTCACAGGCGGTTTTGAGTATGTAACTGTATTAGCTGCAATTCTGACCAAAGTGCTTTCTACTTCAGGCACAATCAGAAGCAAGTGACACAACTTCCATCATCAGCCTGTTTGAATCACCTCTTGGGACAGATAGCACCTAAGTCCTTGCAAATCTGTTTCGGATAAATAGCAGCATTTACTGCTTTAACTACTGTGTGACTGCAATTCACAAGTGTAATCTACATTCAACACAGGAAACTTGTGATGTTAACAGGAGGCTGTGGAGCATGTAACTCCTCAAGGAAGAACATCCAGTTCTGGCTTCAGAATTGAAAGCAACATCTTAGCGGCAACCAAAGAACTGCGGAAATACAGATCACATGCACAAAACAGTTCCCAAGTGTTAGCAACTCTACAGTGGTTGAAACTTGCCTAAAAGACATAGCAAGTGCTGCACTATGCCTTGTTAGCTAGTACCTCTCTCTCTTATACTCCATCACCCAGCAGACACTGGTGCCAGTATTTTGGGTTTGTTATTGAGCTGCACAGAAAAGGGTATCATCAGCAAACAAATATCACCACAAGCGTTGCTGACAGACAATTTTTATAGTGATTTTTTAGTTGATCAAAGGTGTTCATTGCATGAGAAAGTGTTAGAATTTGGTTAGACTGAGGCACTTGGTTTTTCCTTACCCTTTTTTTCAACAGTTCCAGATACAGAGTTTGTAACAACTGGGGAGTGTTCAAGAAGGCCTGAGCTGCAGCAAGAGCCTCAACATCTGCTGACCTGGGTTCATGTGTCTGCTCTGCAATACAAAGACTCCATGACCCTGGAACTGCACACTGCTTAGTGAAAGGACTTCAGAGAAATGAAATGCAATAGAACAGAATTATATGTATTCAAGTACCAGCCGCAAACAGAACAATCACTGAATGGCCCTGGTATAACAGGAGATAACTGGTCACTTTTGCCTCTACACTTCTGCCAGTGCAAGAGCAAGGGCAAATTAGATGCATGGAAAAAAGTGAGGCAAATAATATGGGGAAAAGATCTGCTCCACATAATCAGACTAAATGCAATTTCATTCTTTTTTCTGGCTGCAGCAGTAGCCAGGAGAAAGAAGAATGGAATGAATACATAAGTATTCTTTGAACTTTCCCTGCTATTTATTCTCTCCCCAACCATGTGGGCCAGCAACTTTCTGAGCCTCCAGCTAAATCCAAACTGCAGTGGAATCACTTCACTCTGGAATCTATCTTCCTTCAACTCCTCTAGTCCATCCTCAAATGTATTTCTGTTGTTTGTCTTGGGACCCACTGTGGGAACTAAGTTTTTTTTTATGCCCTTGTTCATTCCTGTCATTGTTGTCAGACTTCAGCTGTCTGTAGGTTTCTGTGCAAGCCAATCCAGATATTTTTGCTGTAGAGAAGTGGATTGAGGTCAGCATTTCCAGCATTTCCAGATCCTAGCACTTATTATGCTCAGATAAGTGGAATGAATTATCACTTGGATGTACTCTGTCCCTACCTTAAGTTAAAAAGAAAGCTTAGACAATAGAATTCTTCATATTAGGTGAAATGAATTCCAGTAAATGTGTGTTGGCAAATTCACACAGAAGATCTGTGGCAGGGTGAAAAACCAAGCTTGGGTTTCTCATTCATTCTGTCATTCATCCTAACATAACTGTTAAAAGAGTTATCAACAACTTCCTTTACCCTCTGTTCCTAAATAATCCAAAGTCTTTACCTTTATTAGTCCAGCCATATCGAATTAAGTATGTCTACAGTGTAGACAGCTTCCACTGTGCATTATCTCAATTAATAACCAGAAACTCTTGTAAACTCACTATATATTCAGGATGCCAAGTCTTTTACTTACCACAGTGCCTGTCTTGAAAAGGAGGTAATGGACTGTCTGTGAGACATCTGCAGCATGCATTAGGTTGTGATAAGGATTTTTGTGCTTACTGTAGCCAGCCTCCAGAGCTTCCACAAAAGACACCAAGGCAGATATGGGAATCTAAGTAAAGCAGCACAGAATTAAAGAAAGGGAAAAAAAAAAAAAACCTAACAAAAAAGCATCACCAAACAAATACCCACAAAAACTCCCACCTTTAATGGCTAGCATCCAGACAGGAGTATTTTGATAATAGGTTCTCAAAGAGCCACTTCACAAACAAACAAAATGCTAGAACATTTGAAATAGTCATTCAAGAGAGAGAGTGAATTCAGGTTACTACTTCAAATTGGTTTTCCCATCCATAATTACATTACATGTGACTCCTTCTCACAAATAAATACACAAAACATATATACTATGAAATGTTGTCTGGAGCAGACAGAGTATGAAAAGTAACAGCAACCGCTGGATTGATTGCCATGGAGAAATATTTCCAAATAGATTGCAAGCAACTGCCTGTTACCTTCATGATCAACTGGAATATATCTCTGCTTTACTATTCACATTTAAAATTTTCTAATGAAACACATGATATAGCAAATCCTAGATAGTCTAAGAGGAATATAATTTATCAGACCTCTGGGTTTTCAGAGCAAAATCTAGCCTGCCCATCCAATGGGATTGCCATGTTTTTCTGCCTTCAAGAGTAACTGCAATTATCTGACAAAATGCAATTCAGGGGATTTCTAGAAAGGAGACTATGCAGGTGGTAACATATGTTACTGACAATATGGGTTCTCCAGTTTCCTCTGCTCAGACAGCAAATATATTAAACACTAAGGTTTCAATATAAAAGATCACTGCTCTTCTTCTCTTAGGTACATTTAAGCAGAGGATGCAGTTCTAAGCAGACATCTTGATGTCTCATCAGGCATAGGCAGTTCCTGAAAAATCTAGGCATCTGTAAACTCTTTCCAGTCAAAGTGAGTTGGGAACCCCTCAGAAATGGAAATGTCAACAGTGGAAGGGATGACAGAGTATCTGCGTGGGGACAGTGGTCAAGAACTGCATGGCAATATTTCCTCTTCAAAGTTGGAGGAAACCTCTGTAACAATTACAAAATTATAGAATAGTTTGGGCTGGAAGGGACTTTGAAAAGTCACCTAGTCAACCAGCCCTGCAATGAACAGGGACATGTTCCCTTATATCTAGTTTAAATCTATCCACTTTTAGTTTAAAATCATTAGCCCTTGTCCTGTTGCAACAGGCCCTGCTATAAAGGTTTCTTCCATTTTTCTTATACATCCCCTACAAGTACCAGAAGGCTGCAATAAACAATCCACAGAACCTTCTCTTCTCCAGGCTTAAAAACATTGACCCTGTTGGCCGTTCCTCACAGGAAAGGTGCTCCAGCCCTCTGATAATTTCTGTGGCCCTCCTCTACAATGGCTCCAACAGTCCATGTCTTTCCTGTGCTGAGAACTCCAGATCTGAATGATCTGGATGCAGTACTCCAAATGGGGTCTTATAAGAGTAGAGTTGGGAGTAGAATCACCTACTTTCACCTGCTGGCCAACCTAATTGGAATGAATTTGAATTTGCTTTCATACTCTCCTGTTCTCTTTTGTTCTCTCTTCCTGAGCCTATGAAGCTCAGGAAAATGACACCATCATTCTCAGAGGACCAAATGCAGTATTTCAGATGAATTTCATTTAGAACCCCACCTAGTTCATGGCATGTCATTGCAATTGACAGTACTATTTAAATCACATCTGTTTTTGCTTATTAGGGAAAGTGCAATGTTCACAAATTCTTCAAAGATCACTAAAATTGCATTTTTAATTGAAAAAAGCAGGATGAGAGGGAAGTTGAAAAAAGATAGCCATCTTCTAACTACTGACCTTGAAACGATTGATCAGATCATAGCGTGTGAGAAGTTCATAGAAAATGAATTTCAGTGCATGATCCCCACTGGCATCATTTAGCGCAAATACATCAAAGGACCATTTGTCTACATTCTGCAAGAGGAGGTAGAAAAGACAGTTAATATGGTTATCATTTTTACCATATCATTCCATTTCTTCACTTTCTCTCACAATTTGAGAATTCCAGTAGTGATGTAAAGGTGTCATTATTTTTCAATAAATTCTTCATAATCCATTTAACCAATGAATATGTATCAGTATACTTATTTGTGCTGTGTGATTTATGTTTAAGAAGCTTCCATTAAGAACACATATGCTGTTTTTTTATTCTAAACACAGCAGTTCTCTACACTGGAATTTAATTGCCAAAAGATGAATCCTAAAATGTAAAAATCCTTATTTGTTTTAGTACCTGAGACATGAAGATGGTCCTATTTGGGCTGATGTGGTACACTAAGTGCTAACAATTATATAAAATTCTAATCTTTATAACAGAAGAATAAATATCAAATTCCAGTTGGGAAAGTTACAGTCAGCTTTAAATTACCTACTAGTGTTTCAGGCTGGTCAGTCAAGAGATCCAGGAGGGGAAGTTCACTTCTCAGCTCCTACATCTAAACTTTAAGGTCTAATCTTCTTGCAGAAGTTTGAATGTGAATCTCAAATGTTAGGGAAGGCTGTGGGAGGTGACAGCATTCATTATCTAGCAAGAGATGAAGAGAAACACTAATTCTTTCTAAATGCTCAGTTTCCTAGGTTTCTGTCTCTTCTTAACCTTTGGGGACTTGATATATAAGTCAACAAGCAAATTCAGGGATAGATGTTATTCTGCTCAACCTTATTGGAAGGCACAACATTTTTGTAGCCACAGATAAGCAGAAGTCTATACTGCAGACATTGTAAGTGACTACAGGTTCTGTGTTCATTACCTGTATATTTGCTAGCCTAGAAAATATTCCTGTCATGGCATGGGCATCAAAAAGGCTGAAAAATTCAATTCTAAACCATGTAACTTCTTCAGCAGTAATTAATGTTAGACAGTGAAGTTCTGTCTCTAGCACTAGACTGATGAACAGCAGATCACCACAGCGTACTCTGTAAATGTGTCTCTATGAATGGTTTGTATAACCACTATTCAAATGAAAGACAAGGCTGATTGTCCTTTTATGGCAACCAATCTTTTATCTCACAGCCATGTCACACAGAAAGGCAACAGATTACTGCAGTAGAAAAATTAGTATAAAATATATATAAAGAGAGAGGGATGCTGTGCACTAAATTAAAAAAAAGCCTAACTTCTCATCCACTGAAAAAATGGGACAGATTATACATCTAGAACTTGTGCTGCTAGAGCCTTCATTTTTTGGTAGAAATTGCAGTATTTCATTCTTTTTAAAACCAACCTCTGTTGCAAAGCTGTGATTCCACAGCTTTGAGTTATTTAGTGCAGATGTCGTCTTGACGACAGCAGCAAAAATGAGAATTTGTAGTTAAAAAATAAGCTTGTTTTGACTTCATTTCATCTCAATCCTTGTCATTATTAGCATGACTCTGAGGGGAATGTTGATTATGGCAATCCAGAATAGCTGAAGATGTGTGTGTGGGGTACACTCCTACACCCTTTTACATGCTTAAATCATCAGGTCATTTTACAGAGCACACTGAGCAGTCAGGTCACTGTAAGCGTTTTTTAATTGACCTTACTGGACTGAAGCAAGCAACAAAATACACCATTTTCAATGGAGGAAATGGGACTGAGAAATTTCAGATGAAATATGGTTTTTAACACAGAAGACTTCACAGAATCCTAGAATATGCTGAGTTGGGAAGGACCCACAAGGATCATCAAGTCCACCTCCTAGTCCTTCACAGGACATCCCCAAGAGTTACACCATGTGCCTGAGAGCATCATACAAATGCTTCTTGAACTCCATCAGGCTTGGTGCTGTGACTACTTTGCTAGGGAGACTGTTTTGCTTTCTTCAAAGTCACTCCCATTTCAACCAAATCCATTACCAGCTCCAAAAATATCCAAGCAAAGACATGTTCTCAAAACAGTTTTGGAAAAAAAAATATATTCTAGAGTGCACAGTGACCAGGTAGATGCTACTTCACTCTGGGGAAAATTATGCCTTTGTTGTTATTGGTTTGTTTTAACTTATTCTAACATGATCACTTTTTACAATCTAATCATTTGAAAACATAGAAAAAATGGAGGAATTCTATAAAGCTTAAGTAGGTTGAGAGTAGATGATGATTCTTCAACTGTCTTGTTACTGTGGAGGAACTCAGGAGAAGAGGTACCATTATAGATATCTTCTCTCATAAGATGCTATAGACTGTAGTTGCAAAAGAACAAAGAATTTATATCCCCTTTCAGGAGTGAAGCAAGTGAAGCTAGCACTAGTCAATATGCAGTTGGAAAAAGGTGCCGGTGGATACTTTGATTCTGTATAGGAAGGGCATGTTTGATCATTCTTCTTGCAATTCCACCACATCTTTTGATAAGTTCTACTATTCAAAATGAAAAGGATAGCTTAACTGCAAATCTTTTCAGTGTGGAGAAATGCTGCAGGATGTCTTAATGAGTTTTATACTTAATATCCCTCTGTATTGCTCCACTATATCACCTTTTTCACTATTGCATGACGTGGTTGAACCACATGCAACACGTAATCTGCAAAACTGCTGTGTAGGCAGCTAGTTGTCAACTTGTTTGTAGTCTTGATAATTCCTGCCTAAGTCAAGAATTTTGCCATTGTCCCATGGATTGAAGCACTGTTTATTTTTCAGACTACTTCTGACTGTTTTCTCTCTGAAACCTCAAAACTCAAAGAAGGGTCCATTTTTATAAAGTGATTGTCACTTTGAAGACCTGAAGCTGAACAATGCAAGAAATTCCCTTCTCTCACAGCAACAGATCCTTTCCCTTCTCCATCTCTCTCCATCTGCATTTTCTTTCTTCCTTGTGAAATATGAGTGATTTCTAAATCTTCATTTTAATCACTGTAATCTAGAACAGAATTGCAACCTTCGCAACCTGAAAATGACCACAGTCTTAAAGTTCATTCTTTCTTTTATTGAAAGGATAATCCCTTAGGCCAGTTAAATGATTAATGTATGGGAACTAACTGAATGTCAGAGAGAAAGAAAGACCAAGAATTAAGACTCCCCTTATCATGTCAAATATCACAGTATTATTTTTATGCTTTGTACAGACCCCCCTTCAACGCCTTTTTATTGGGATTACCTTTAGCACTCCAATTACAGCTGGTGGGTAGCTCAAGCCGACCATATTTGAAGTACGCCTGTACATTCTACCAAGATTAAATAGATAAAGCAACACATAAATATAATTAAATGAAACAAAACAAACAATCAACAAAACTCATAAAACAACAGACAAGGAGACCTTGTTTACAGGAGACCTTGTTTAGCATAGAAAACCCTAATTGGAATATGGACCTTTTTTCCTTCCATTTTGTTCCTAACTTGCCCAATATTCTCAATACTATTCTTATTGTATAGCTTAATTTGAGATTGTACACTCCCCAGTATCTCACAGCTTGGTTACTGAGCTGAACATGACAAACAATTTGCCAGTACCAGGTCTTCATCAGATGGAAATACTACACTCAAATGAACAAAATTTTCCCCATTTTCCATTGCACATAACTGTACTGACCTTTCAGTTCCCTTAGTCCTTGCTGGCCCACATGCAAGCTAATTCTGAGTGTACTTCAGAAATCATTTGTATGAAATGAATCAACTTCAGTGTGATACAGCTGTTTTTTTTGTCTGCGTGTTTTCAAGATTAGTATAAAACCTTTTCAGTGTTTGCCATGTGTCTGTGTTTCAGGGAGTGAGAGAAAAAGAACAAGGCAATAATCAACATCTGTAACCATATTAAACAAAGTATGTAATGTGCCAGATTTTAAACTTGATTATAAAGTATATTTTAAACAGATTATAAAGTATGTACAAGTTTTTCAAATTGTTTTCAGGACACACTGTGTTTAACAGGATTTGGGAAATGTAGAAACTCTGTCAGAGCTAGAAGCTCTTTCCACAGGTCACCTTTTTTTTGCCCTAAAGCACTGTAGGACTAAAAGGAGATGATGGAAAGTTCTCTTCTCCCATCTGAATGATCCTGTGCAAAGTCTTCCTTCACTGCCATTTTTGTCATATTCTGCACTCAGACCTCAAAAAAGTCATTCACCTTTGGAGACTTATATTTGCCCATTCCCAAATCACAGAATCTCTTATCCCTTCCTTTCTCTAGTCTGAAGCTCCATGGCATTCTCTTAAGAGACAATTGAGGCAGAATCCCTTTCCCTTAGCTCAGGAGAGTCACAACCCTCTTCCAGTGCCATATTATATCTGAACACTTCCTTCTTTGGGTCACAGTGATCCAGGTCAGCTGGAAAACACCCCACTGAGCCAGCTTTCTGCATTTACTTCCTTGTTGAGCAAATGCCCCATAGAATGAGGGTTAATTCACAAGAAGCCTATCAAACCTTGGAGAAATCTGTCCCAAGGAGAAATTAGAGGTTTAGTCTTATTACAGTTTGCTGCTACTCTTAACACATGTACAGTAACTTTAGTGCACAGACAAAAATATTAGCTATAGTCATGACAAAGGAGGCTTCTGTGAGTATGTGTGGATTGTGGTCCACTGTCTGATACGCATAACCTCCTGCACAGAGGGCTGTTAGGCTGTCACTGCAATTGTGATCAACAGTGAAAGATGTTCTGCTCTTCCACTCCTGACTTGAATTTTGCTGTTACAAAGTTACACCAGAGATATGAGAGCTGCTCTCTTTCAGGGTGTCCAAAGAATGCTGACAGTTTCACATATGCCAGCCCTCCTCCTGGCTTAAACAAAGAAGGTCAGTGAAGAGTGGTTACTTGACAAGAAAAGGTAAGATTAGGAGTCCAAATTGAAATGAATAAATGTTTTAAAGGGTTAAAAAAGTAAAATCAGTTTTAGTAACAGGTTGTGATGTAAATCACAAGAGGGAAGGCTTAGAGAACTCAATGGCTTTTTTGAAATCCTCTCTAAGCTCCAGAATTTTCACATCAGTTTTGATCTATGGTTAGCTCCAGTAATAATATGGTAAAGGACTTTGTTCTGTGTCTTAGAACTTCTTCATAAGAAATACTAGACCACAGAAGTAAACGGAAGCAAGGGAGAGTTTGATCTGTCCAAATTTTAAATGCTGTCACTCCTGATCTAGGACTATGCAGAAGTGTATATTGTCCATCAAAATTATACCATGTGCTATTACATCTGTACTATAGTAAGAACAGAGGACTAGGTACTGTTTCAGTTTGCAGTCTTTTACTAAATCACATGGTTTTAGGTGTTACCCAGATCTATGTAGAAACATTAACAGAAGCACATTAAAGTGTTCTTCATTCAGCAGTCTTCCACTAGTCCTCTGAGGTCTTCTGGCCTAAGGTAGTCCTCTCCACCTCCTGTCATTGTGCCATGACATACTGTAGGTGAAACCTGCAGTACCTGGGTAGATAGTAGAATAAAGTAATTACATAACACTTCACCTTTCCACAAATATCCCAGCTTGCACTGCATGGACGATACTCCTGAACCGGGGTTTTTCCTCAGTCCTTTTAAGCATCATCCCCATTTGCCGTGTGAAGGTAGAAGCCAACCAGTCACGGACCTCTGAGGGCACAGAGTCAGACTGGATATCACTGAGTTCATCTTCTGTGTCCAGTAAACGCCTAGAAGGATGAGGAAACTGAAGGGTAAACAGAGTTCCTTAGAGAGTACTACAACATTATTAAAAAAGAAACTAATATATATTCTAATTAAAGCAGCTGTTAAAAGTCCTTGATTCAACAGCCTTAATAAAACACACTAGTACAACTCTTCAACTGTTTGTTTATTCTCTTACGTACTTACATTTCAGATTGTGGAACTCGCTACTAGGCTGAGAAACAAGGCGTATCAGCCTTCTGAAGCAAAACTACATGATCCTCTAATATCTTTACATCTTCAGCTCATCATATTTCTGAACTTTCTGCCTTTCAAAGATAATTTATGGTAATTTCTGGGAATTTCTAGCATCTGAGTTGGTAACATACAGTCCTCTCCTCTCCCATTCTGGTCATCTGTGTTGACTCTAGAAGTGCATTAATCACTGGGTAAATGCATGTAACCAAGAGGGGGGAACTCCTCTGCAATGTCTTGCCAGTCTACCTCTGTTCATGAGTTACTTTTTTTTAATTTCAAAGACATCATACAAGTGAAAAATTTAACATTGTTCAGAAGAAATAGTTGAGTCTACTCAGGCTGCAATAACTATGAAAGCATTTCTCTAAGAAAAAGTGTATTACAGTTATGTTTGGTTTTGATCTCCTTCCCTTTTCCAGGAAACTAAAGAACTTTTTAAATGAAGGACTGAAGATCTCTTCTAAGCAGAATACAATATTCTTATGATTAAAACCATATTGTCTACAAGTAATAAATCTTGGCTCAACCAACTTTCACAATTGGGATGTAAATTACAACTGGTGCCAGATATGAGTGCTGATGCCTGTAGTTAGCTCACCTAGTTTCATCAATGTATACTGACTCAAGAACAGTCGCTGCATATTCCAAATTCTTCTTTAGATCTACAACTGAAGCTTCCCCTCTCTCCAATTGCTTTACCAAAGACCGTAATCTAAAGAAAGGAAAACAAAAATCTGATTATTATAAAGCAAAATAGGTTTAAAGTGAGTGTCAGTTCCCAGGATGAGACCCTGCATACACCTTGACAGGTGAGAACTTTTGGAAGTCTCAAGAGACTTCCAAAACAAGATTTTGAAGTTTTTTTCATGTTCATACATGAAGTCAACAAAATTTACTTTTCAAAGATCAGTTACAATGATGCCAGGTAAATATACATAATTCCATGGGTTATCACAGAATCATACAAACACAGAATGATAGAATATGATGAGTTGGAAGGGACCCATCAGTATCACTGAGTCCAGCCTCTGACCCTACACAGGACACCCCAAGAATCACAACATATGCCTGAGAGCATTGCCCAAAGGCTTCTGAACTCAGACTCCTTGAGTCCTGTCACTAGTTATGAGAGGGAAGAGATCAGTATCTGCCCCTTCACTTCCCCTCAAGAGATTGTTGAAGACTGCAGTGTTTCCTCTTAGTCTCCTCTTCTCCAGTCTGAACAGATCATGTGGTCTCAGTCACTCTTTGTAAGGCTTCCCCTTCAGATCTTTCACCATACTTGTGGCTTTCCTATGGACACTTTCTTATATCTTATATTGTGGTGCGCAAACTGCACATAGTACTCAAGGTGAAGACATACCAGTGCAGAGCAGGGCAGGACAATCACTTCCATTAATCAGCTGTCTGTTCCCTACTCAAAACTGAAATAAGACAAATAGAAATTACTTTAAATTTAACACAGGAGCTAAGAGAGGACAATTTCAATTCAGCCATAAGAAGGAACTTCTTGAATAGTATCTGTTAACAAATTACTCTTATTCCTAATGATTGACATACACATGCAAAACTCTATTAGAGCATACTTAGAAACACTATTGTAGAAATACTATACAAGGTTAGGAAATGCGATGATTTTCATTAGATCAAGCAGCCACCATATATCTCCTGTATATTAAACAGTACTCACTGCTTTCACATTTGACTAGTAAGCATTGCTTCATATGCCTCCTTGTTTCTTCATTCCGTGTATGGGGAGTCTGCAGTTATGACCACTTAACTAGCTACCAGAAACACTGTACACAACCCACAGCAGTCAATTTTACAGAAAGAACATGACCTTTGGTTCTTCGTGACTTAATTGATATAAGTAATCAGTAGCTTTATGCTGCAACTCATTCAAAACTCTTGTTCAATAATAGCACAGTGAGTAATGATTGCTTCTTGGAACCAACATTCTTCAATGAACATTATGCAAAGTACTATGTGCATCAATCATTTGGAAAAACAGAAGTACTGCTGTTCCTCACACCATCATGTGAAAAAATTACACTGTCTTTGTCTTACCATCCATTATCTTTAACTATTGCTGATTCATTGAGTCACTACTCTATTCATTGAGCAGCTACCCCCAATTGTATTAAATAAGAGCCTGGTGATAGTTTGCCTTTAATGTATGTGTTTTGGTTTGTTTTTTTTTTTTTTTTTTAATAATCCTAAATGGAATGAAGAGAATCCAGGAAAATTTACTACCTGAAAAATTCTGCTTCAAGGTGGCTGAAATAATTTTGAAATTCAACCAAATTCACCTGTGGCACTTAGGAACACAGTTAAGTGAGAGCTTGGCAGTGCTGGGTTAACGGTTGGACTCAATGATCTTAGCAGCCAACTCTAAGATCAACTCATTTGTGATAACATTCCTTTGAGAGCCAGATCAAATAGCTTTTTAAAAAAAAAGTAAAACCAACAACAAACTTTATAAATTAACAAAATAGTTATCAGAAATAGACCTGACTGCATAAAAGCTGGCTTCGGTATACACACAAAAAAGTTTGGAAAATAAGCATCTGCTGAACTGAAAGACAAAACCCTTCCTTCTGATCTTCAGCACATTCCTCGCTCTCCTCTGGAAAACCACCATAATTACTGGTAAGACATTCTTACTAAGTCTGAGAAGCAGTGAACCATATCAAAGAATTCCTACATAGAAATAGGCATGCATCTGCCATCTCATTATAATTGACAAGCTTGATAAATTGGATATTCTGAGAGTCATACCAGAGTTAAAGAGCATGTGCAGACTATCTAAGCACATAGACGGTCTGACAGATGCCCTTCAACAGTATCTGTCTGCCTGTTGGGGTATAAAAAAACTGTAAAGCAAGTACACAGGATATTTAACACTGCCCAAAAGTATCCAGCGCAGACTACAGGTGGTTATTCATGTAATGGACATGTGCAGTAGTTTCAGTCAACTGGGCGGACAGATGTCTCCACAGTTTGCATAGTGTAGGAGCATTGGGGGGTAGGATGGTTGGGACGGATGGAGACGAGAGATCTCTGAAGCTGGGTCATTGTACTTGCGGTTTATTGCAAAGAGCGTGGGTGCAGGGCCCTGCTGGGAGCTGCCAGCCACAGCTCAGAGCAGGCCTGAGAGAAGAGAGGGGTAGAGAGGATGGGAGAGGGTAAGAGCATAAAAGGGTAAGAGAGCAAAATCATAAGAGAGTAAAAGGGGTAAGAGAGCGAAGTTCTCGTTACAATACCATAAATCTTCTTCTGTGTTGAATATTCTAATTCTCACTAACCAGTCTAGTACAATATACAAATCTTACAGCATTTACATACAGCCTATAAGAATAATTACTTTACCATACTGTGTTACATTTTAAACCCTAAAAATTACTCTTTGGACCCCTTCTGCCAAGCTAGTAGGGTCTGCTCTGAGCCTTGGACCTGTCTGCAAGCAGAGGGTATTTTTTCATCAAAAGGGGATTACCTTCAGCCAGCCACACCATTGTCTTCCAATTGTTCACTAACTAAGGTATCTCAAAGCTTGCTTTCATTTCAATCTTGCTTATAGTTTCTATATTCTCAAAATCTTTTGCCAGACAATCATATTTATAAGGCTTTCCTGTTTCATCTTCCCCAACAGCAAAGCAAATCCCTGAAACCCATTCCAAGAGAGAATTGGCGGGAGAAATAAAGCATACACAAGAAGTAACCTAGAAGTTCAACACCTCTTTTTACAACAGTCACTGGGTATTATTCATTCCACACTCTGCCACATCTTAATGTAAGGCTCTGCATACGTATATAATGTTTTCACTGTGAAAAAGACACACCTAGAAAGCCAGGTCATGTTGCAATACTCAAAACTAAAAATAGAGTAACTGGTAGCCTGTGACACAATGAATTTTTATTAGGCTGGATAGCTATCTTCTGTCACTACTTTTGTATACAAAAAATTGCAAGTCACAACATTCAGAGGAAATAAAAACATGTGCAAAGAGCAAACGCACAGTACTGCTACACTGGCATTTTAATCCAAAAGAATTATATGCAATTTCCCAAGTAATTGCTTTGCCTTCTTCATGTTTCCTAAAATATTCTCCTTCTTTTGAATAAAAACACAAACATTTAAAAAATTAAATAATCAATTATTTTTATTATTATTAGAAGCATGAAAGTACAATGATGATAAGTTCAGTGGCCTTGGCAGGATGGTAAAAAGCTTGTTTCAACTCACCTTGAGTGGAACATGAAAGAATGTTGAGATAAACTTTTGACAACATTAGTCAACTATAAGTGAAATCAAATAGTTTAGGTTTTCACTTCCCATTTATAAATTCTTTCATGCCTATCGAAGGAAGTCCTGCGCCAGAAACTTTAGCAAACTTTGGCTTACCGAATGATTTTCAATACAACAGCAGCCTAGGCACTTCCTCAGTGCCAGATCCTGAGAATTATCATTGTCTCCCTGTCCTACTACTGAGAACTCTAAAGGATGTGCACTCCTCCAATATGTAAACATCTCCCTCATTCTCAGGTTCTGAACACTGGGAATGGAATGAGGAAATATAAGCAGTTAAAAGGATTGGTCATGTTTTGTTTTTGTTTTTGTTTTTTTTTTATTCAAGTCAACTGCTTCACCTAGCACAAACCTTTTATAGAAATCAGATACACAGATGCTAATGGAAGTCACTGGGGGTGGATAGCAATGATAAACCACCTGTCTGTCATATACTTCCTCAGGAAAGTGTGCCTTCTCCCACTAGTGAAAGAAATGAGCCAGGAGATTATCTTAGGTGGTCATTGTGGCTTCAGAAGGCTAAGATGAGGTGAGATGAGTAATTCCACTGAATAAATGTGAGAGCTGAACAAGGATAAATTTCAGATGTGGGAGAGAAAGAAAGGCTGCTATATTCTTTTTTCACAACCAGCAATCTTCTAATCAGTATTTCCTAAAGCATGCCTTCCTGTTGGCAGACTAGTTCTTTTTGAGATATTAGTGTGAATTAGTTTTTCAAGGAAACTGTTCAAACACAATATAGTCACTGAATTTGTTGACAATGACACCCAAAGACAACAAACTATATCTTCCAGAATTAGGCATTTTCAAACCACTGTTGCCTTTTATAAAAAAAAAACAACATCCATTATAACACATCAGACACAAATCTAACAATTTTTAATTTGCATCTTTAAAAATAGGTACTTGAAAGAAACTGTCAATAAATATATTTAATATACAATAAATAGATAATATATTATACTTATAATAAAACCATACACAATAAGATCACCTGCCCTGGACTTAGGAGAGCAGACTTTGTTATCTTTGGGGACCCGTGTCGTAGAGTACCCTGTGGTAGAGTCCTGGCGAGCAGAGTGGCACAAGAATACTGGCTAATATTCAAGGATCTCTTCCTCCAAGCTCAGGAACAATGCATTTTAACAAGAGAATATGGGGCAAAAATGCCAAATACATGGATAAGGAGCTGCTGAGGACCTCAGAGATAAAAAAGAAGTTTACTGAAGGTAGAAGCAAAGACAAGCCAAAGCCCAGTTAGAATTAAGTCTAGCCAGAGATGTCAAAGACAATAGAAAGAGCTTCTATAGATGTCCTGATAACAAAAAAAGACTAGGGATAATGTGGGCCCTCTCTAGGAGGAAGTGGGAGACCTGGCTACCTGGATAGGCCTGGAATATGGAGAAGACTGAGTTTCTAAATGAATTTTATGCCTCAGTCTTCCACAGCAAGCACTCCAGACACCCTGCCCAAGTCATGAAAGGAAAATGCAAAGACTGCGAAAGTGAAGAGCCTAAGCCCACTGTAGGAGGGAATCAAGTTCAAGACCATCTAAGGAACCAGAATGTGCACAAGTCTATGGGATCTGATGAGATTCATCCATGGGTCCTAAGGATAGACAAAGTTACTAAGCTATTATCCACCATATTTGAGAAACTGGGGCAGTCAGGTGAAATTCTTGATGACTGTGTGTTGATTTGGCACAGCCTGGTTTTTGGTAGTGGGTAGGGTGCTACAGAGGTAGTTTCTGTGAGAAGCTGCTAGAAGCTTCCACTGTGTCTCACATGCCTAGAAAGCCAGATCATGTTGCAATACTCGAAACTAAAAATAGAGGTTTTAGTTTCACAGAAAATTCTTCAAGGATAAATCCCTAACAGCTTTGAAGATGGACATGCTGCTGGCCCAGTCAGAGAGGTTGTTACCGCCCCTGTGAAAGTGTATAAGAAGAAAATAAAAGTAGTACACAAGCAGTTTTTGTTTCCAGGCGTGGCAAGGTGCCACCAGGGGCCACCCTGGCACAGCCAGTGGTGATGCGCTGCTGCAGCCACCACCATCTTGGTGTGGCCCAGAGACCCTTGCCTGCCTGGCTGCCCCTAGCCAGCCATGTCGCAGGCAGAAGGGCAGGAGCAGCACTGGTGGCTTCCCAGTGCCCCACGTGAGGAGAAGCGTTAAATAGCACCAGTGCCACAGCAGCCACCACTGCCCACACGATGGTGGCAGGGTCGCCTAGCCAGCAGCAGAAAGATAACTCCAAAGCAGCAGATAAGCAGCAGATAAACAACTCCTCAACACAGAACCTAGATGAGATCGACCTCTCGGCACTGCAAGATCTTGCAAGATCTTTGAATTAGTGGAACATGTTGCCAACGGTACTTACAAGCAGCAGGTTTTTTTCCAGTCACAGACGAGGAGGAAGTGAGGACATGTTAGAGAAAACAACATGGCGACACCAAGTTCAGTGGAAAACAAGAGAGGGGGAGGAGGTTCTTCAAGCATTGGAGATGAAATTCCACTGCAGGCTGTGGTGAGGACTATGGCTAAACAAACTGTACCCTTGTAGTACATGAAGTCCATGGGAGATGCAGAGATACACTTGCAGCCTGTGGGAAAAGTGCTCATGCTGGAGCGAGTGGATGTCAGAGAAAGCTGTGATCCATGGGAGGTGTGAATAGAGAGACAGGGCCCCTGCTTCCAGAGATAGAGAGCACCCTTGCTTCCAAACTAGAGTAGCTTAGAAGACTGCACCCCGTGGACGAGTGACCCACGCTACATCAGTTTTCTGCAAGAGTATTTGCCTGTAGGAGGGACCTCATGGCATAGCAGAGACTCCTCTCTCTGAGAAAACAGAAGATCTCAAGTAACAAACTGACCAAAACCCCATAGCCTGTCTCTCTGCACTGTCAGTGGGAAAGAGGGAGGGAACTGGGGGGAATGATCTCTTATATCCTCCCCTGACTGTGTTAATTAGAAATTTACCTTATAACCTTAAATTTGAGCCTGTTTTGCACTTAGAGTGTTTTTCTTCCAATCCTTATCTCAACTCATGAGCCCTTTGTTAATTTTTATTTCCTCTATCCTCTACTGAACTGTAGCAGAAGAGAGTGAGCAAAAAACTTTTGTAGGTTCCTGGCATCTGGCCAGTATCAAACCATGACAGACTGAAAAAAAGGGAAATATAACCTCCATTTTTTAAAAGGGGAAGATCCAAGGAACTACAGACAATTCAGTCTCATATCTGGCAAGATCAAGGAGCATATTCTCCTGGAAACCACATTGGTGAACAAAGAGATGACTGGTGATAACCAACATGGCGTTATTAAAGGGAAATCATGCCTGACAAGTTTGATGGCTTTCTATGACAGGGCTACAGAGTTGGTGGATAGGGGCAAAGCAACTGACATTGTTTACCTGGACTTGTGCAAAGTACTCAACACTGTCCTGCATGATTTGCTTGTCTCTAAACAGGAGAGACATGTATTTGATGGATGGACCACTCAGTGCACAAAGACTTAGCTGGATGGCTGCACCCAAACAGTAGTGTGGTAATGGCTCATTGTCCACATGGAAACCAGTGACAAGTGGTGTCCCTCAGGAACTGGTGTTGGGGCTGACACTGTTCAACATCTTTGTTGGCAACATGGACAGTGAGATTGGTGCACCCTCAGCAAGTTCACTAATGACACCAAGCTCTGCACACCACAAGTGGCAGTGCAGTCAATATTACGGAGGGAAGGAATAATGCCATCCAGAAGGACCTCAACAGGCTTGAGAGGTTGGCCAATGCAAACCTCATTAAGTTCAATAAAGCAAAGTGAAAGGTCCTACATCTGTGTTGGGGCAATCACAGGAGCATCTATAGGCTGGGCAGAGAAGTGATTGAGAGCAGTTCTGTGAAGAAGGGCTTGGCTGTGACAGGCGATGAAAAACTCAACATGAGCCAGCAGTGTGTGCTCACAGCCTAGAAAGTCAATCGAATCCTGGGCTTCATCAAAAGTCAGCAGGTCAAGGTTTTCCCTGATTCTCCCTGTACCCCACTTTTGTGAAACACCACCTGGAATACTGCATACAGTTCCAGTGCCCCCAACATAAGAAGGGCATGGAACTGTTGGAACAAGTCCAGAGGAGGGCCACAAAGTTGATTAAGAGATCAGAGTCCTTCCCATATGAAGGCAGGCTGAGAAAGTCAAGGCTGTTCAGCTTGAAGTAGAAAAGACTGCATAGAGACCTCATAGCAACCTTCCATTATTTTAAGGGGACCTACAGAAAAGCTGGAGAGGGACTCTCCATCAGGAACTCTAGAGATAGAACAAGAAGTAACATATTCAAAGGGGGAAATTTGGGTTAGAATAAATTCTTTATTGTGAGGGTGGTGAGGTACTGGAACAGGTTGTCCAGAGAAGTTGTGGATGCTACATACTTGAAAACATTAAGAGTGCAGGATGGGGCTCTGAGCAACCTGTCCTCAGGTAAGAAGTCCATGCTTATGGAAGAGGACTTGAAACTTGTTCTGGTTCCAGCAAGAACAGGGATGATTTTTGCAGTAAGCAAGAGGGAACATGGCTAGAACATGGAGGGTATTCTGTATCACCTCACATCATTACCAGTGGAAAAGGGAGTCTTCTACAGGGTTAAGAGGTCTTTTCTGGTCTTTTATGTGGCTGCAGTTGGGTCTGGCTCTTCACTGAGCATTTTGGATGTGAATCTCTCTCTTTTGTACATTTCTGGTTTTAGTATTGTTGCTGTTATGTTTGTGTTCTTATTTAACTGCTGTTTCCAGTAAATTTTTCTTATCTTAACCCATAGCCTATGCTTTTTGTACCTCCATTTCTCCTGCCCAGCCTGCCACAGAGGGCAGAGGGAGGGCGAGGTGGGGAAGCAAAAGGAGCAGCAGCATGGTTTGCAGGGTCTCAGTAGACACTTACTTGAGAACTACCATTCCAGTTGCTCTCAAGAGACAGTACATACCACAAGGTAACCTGTGCTTTTACCTGCATGATCACAGAGAGGACATGAGGAAGTGGGATGGAAAACCCACCTCTGTCCCAGCAGCACAGGTTGAGTGAGTTGAGAGGAAGGACAACCACCACAGAAAATTCTTCAAGCATAAATGCTGCTCCAGTTTCCAGTGGGCTAGTTGTCAGACACAATGGAAGGGCTGAATGTTATTTCTGATCCTCTTGAAGGGATCTAAAGTTCATATTTACAAGATATGAACAATGACTACTATGACTAGAACTAGAGGGGCTGTGCCTCCAGCAGGAGGAAAGGATGCCAGTTCCCTGATGCATCAGGGATGCCAGTTCCCTGATTTTAAGTTTGCTAGTTCCCTGATTTTTGTAAGTTTGCTAGTAAAGTCTTTTGTGTTGTTTTGATCTCTTGAGAATATCTTGTCAGTATTCCTCCTGTGCATCCAGAGTACATGAAGCCTCTTCAAAAGTCCCATCTACCAAGTTGATTGGGGCCCTACACAGGCCAAATGGGTAAAGCCTCTGTGATATGGGGGACAGTGGTTGAAATATAAATATGGGGAGTCCTGGCTGATGGATTGCATCACACTCCTGCAAACCGACACGGTGGGCACTGCAAGGCCATTGTTCCTACAATGGTGGAAGTAACCACTGGACCTGGATGGCTGGAGATGTGCCCTGTGTTATGATGCTTGTATTCCCAATCATCTGTTCTGTTTATGCTGGATATTATGTTCTGTGCCTTCAAGACTGGCTCTGAAGTGCGAAGTTTTGTTTTGGTTTTTTTTGTTATCAGCCTGCTCACTTCCCCACAACTGGCAGGACACAGATGGGGAAATACATAGTGCTGCTTTTGCTTTTTTTTTTTTTTTGTTTTGTGCTTGCTTTCACTTTGCTCTTGCTCCTGCTTTGCTCTTGCTTTTGCTTCTGCTTGTTAGTTAGTTTAGCTAGGCAGTCTGAATTTTCCCTAGACTGTTTTCCTTTCCCTTTTCTTGGAAACACTCAAACCTGCTCTGGACTGAGACCTGGGAAACACCAAGAGTTTGCACTTTGACTCTGCAGTAGCCATTCCCAGCGCTGGAGGGACTGATAACAGAGTGACGGCTCCCAGGAGAGACTTTCTGAATTTGTCATCTTTTTTCTGAGTGGTGAAAGAATTTTTTCATCCAATATTGTTCATTTTGTGTGCTGGGGGGTGCTGTGCCTGTTAAATAAACAGGTTCTTTCCACTTCTCTCCAAGGAATCCTTCCTGAACCAGTTGTGGGGGAGGGGCTGTGTGGGTTTGCTTTCTGGAGGGGTCCCCTTTGGAGACCTTCTCCCAAATTTGCCTTAAACTGGGACAGCTACACCAAACTTTTACAAAACAGAAGTCTTCTGCACATGGCCTGGAAATTTGTGGGGCTTTTTCCCCAAAGTCAGCATACTGGTTTTATAGTTACTCTTTTGAGGGTTGAGTGAAAGGACTCAACATACACTATCATCAGTTCGGTGGTAAATTACAGTGACTCCTAATCTATACTATTTCTTTGCTAGCTTTAATAGTGGTAACTTAATGTCATGCACTCTTTTTATGTAATCTACTAGAAGTTCATTTGGATTATAATGTGTAGTAAGTTATGGAGGGGCTTGACAGCTGTCCTGCAAGCAAAGCTGAATTAATAGAAGAAATAACAATTGATGATTTTTGAGTGTATCTATATCAAGGATGAAGACAGGGCAGTCAGCATGGAAACAGATTAGAAAGGATACATGAAAACTTTTGTAAGCTAGACTACATGTGTAAGTAGATGTGTATACGTGCCTTATTAAATTTCTGTAAAACTTTTGCCAATTATATTGACGTTAATTGCTTTGCACCAATGAATATAATAAGTTATTGCGATGTAGTTAATGACTTAAGATCACACTTTGTTAAGAGTATATAAGCTGGAGAACAAGCAGAATAAAAAAACTTTTTTCATCCTGGACCCTCATCACATGTGTATGTCATGTCTGGCCTAACAGTGACAGTAAGTAAATCTGTTCAAGACCTTTTGTCTGCTATTCTCTGTTGTTCAATAAATAATTCATTTTATAAAAGACCTGTTCTGCCATTCTTAGAACTTGTGAGCCAGAGCAGTTTAGGTGTGTCAGAGACTGAAATAGTTCATGCCTCAAACATTGATATAAAGTTTTGCTCATTATAACAAAAACTGTATAAAGAAGCTACAACCAAAGAAGGCTCCCTGAAGATGCCTACCTGGAACCTTGGACTGTAAGTCAAACGACTTAGATTAGATAAAAGGAAAACCCATTCTTCAGTTGACTGAAACAAACAAGTAAACAAGGAAAAAAATGTGAGCAAAACCCAGCAGTTGTGCTAAGAATCATCTTTGGCTTGCTTTGGAGTGGGAGACGCTGTAGCCCACAGACTCATTTTCTGGGAGCAGGTTTGCACAGATTACCCCCACAGCCAAGGTGGGGGGAGGAAGTTTCGGTGTGTTGTAACCTCTGCTCAGGGGCAGTGAACCCATCCTCCCTTACACAAACTGGCAATGGAACCCCTCTATTCAGTTGAGGGGCAGCTGAGGGCGTGCCTTAATCCATCAAAGGCTCCTGGAAGTACCCCCCTGTGAAAAAGTACATATTATATGATTGCCTTTTCACAAATATTAAAATGAATACTATATTTGTTATGTTGGAAAGTTATGTTGTATTAATCCTTTTTTTGTAGCGCTATACTAATCTTTCTAAGTAGTGTGGTGAATATAGTTTTAGGCTACAGAAACTATGTGATGTAGGATACTTTTTCTAACTAGCTCAAGGAGAGTATAACAGTAACAAGACACCAAAAGCCTAAGAGAAGAATCATTGCCTCCTTATTGGGAAGAACCAGACTTCGAGGGACCAAGATGATTGATTTTTAAGATGGACGGGGTGGGGAGGTTGTGGGGTTTGACAATAACCAGAAAACACCCTTTGTTTGAAAAGAATTTTTACATCATGTATGAGATATGTGAATATACAACAGGCTATTACTTTTAAGAGTTAATCCTTTGTTAGCAAAGTGTGTTCTGTGGCAGAGCAGAGCACCAAGACATCAGTAATTCTTTGCTTTTTCATTGTCCTTTATTGTCCAAATTCTTATTACTCTAATTTTTATTACTATTTTTATTACTATTTTATTACTATTAAACTTTTACAATTTTTAAACAAGTGATTGGTGTTTTTCACGCCCCCAGAGTCATTCCTGAAGCCTTGCACCACAGGACTGCATGTGATGCAAGAAACCCAGAATCTGTTGTAAGAGACAATGGCAAACTCCCCTGCCCCAGGTAGGTGCCTGGATTTTCCTTCCTGGCCTGAATATATGTCTGCAGTTTAGGATGTGATGTAATTGGTTGAGGTTCCTGTCTGTCAACCCAGAGGCCAGTTTATAGAACCAGCTGGGGTTCTTATTTACAGCCAAATTAATTGTCCAGTACAAGCCAGTTTGTACTGTGACATAATATGACAACTCATCTCAGAGTTCTGGAACTTACGGAATAAGCTGTCCAAATGTCCTAAAAGCAGACAGGCACATCTGTAGTGTGTGGGATGACAAGATGAAGCCTCACAACTGAATGTGTTTTCCATTTGAAGAGAGACTAGTACAATGTGTACATCTAATCATTTAGGTTGGAAAAGACCTTTAAGATCACTGGTTCTATCAGCTTCAGTGGAAGGTCACAAGCAATATTTGTTCCTAAATAAATATCAGTGAAAAGGATAAGTACACCCCATTTTACTTTATCCACATAATAAGACTACCTCATTTCTGCTGTTTACATGAGCTTTCAGCTTAGGGTTTTTTTAGAATAGACTAGTATAGTTGGAAGGGACTTAAAACAACCATCCAGTCTACCTGCCTGACCACTTTATGGCAGTCACTTTACATCTTTAGATTGCAGCGTGTTATTTGTGAGGGAAAAATCATGAAGAAGTATACCACAGCTTTGATCAGCCAGACTCTGGCAGTGCAGAGGTAAATGTCATTATTTTCATAGGATGAAAATTATCTCTGCATTATTGAAATAGACAGCATCATTTTTCTCTGCTTTCAGATGCTAAATATAAGCAACAATACTCTTAGAGCACATGTGCTGAAAACTGTTTCTTTTTTTTTCTTGGGAAAAGCTGAGAAAAATCGGACAGATTCTTTGAGACTAGGTCTCTTCCAGGATTTTTCCTATCTGTCTTTACAGTGCTGTGATGAATGATAATGTGAAATTCAGCTAAGTTCACATCAATCCTCCTTGCACAAGACCTTTCTGAATAGAATGGGCTCTTACTACACTAAGTCTATCATCAGAGTTGGCACATAGCATCTAGAACTTGCTGTGCTCATGGGCATAGAGCTTGACTCGAAAACTATTATAGTTGAAATGCCTTTTCCCTTTCCCTCTCCTTTCCTGTAACCTTACTTTAAGATGAATAGGGGTAGGAAAAAAGACAGGACTTGATGCTGATCTCCCATATCAAGACAACTTTTAGTACTCATTAATTTAAGGGCAATAGCAATATTTTGCAGCATCAGGTACCATTGCACAATTCACACATTAAATTCAAGGTCTTATTAAGAGTAATTCCCTTTGATCCCATGTCTCCAAAACTGGAAGCTTAATATTTCCTGAACAGTGATGAAAGGTTTAAACTCAGCTCCCTGCCAGCAGGTGGCTTAACTGGAATGCCATAGCCAAGATTTAGCTGTTTGCTTTCCATCCTGCTTCTAGAAACATGATATTTCATCTGTGGTAGACTACTTCATGCTGTAAGAAGATCTAATTCCCACTTAGATCCTCAAATTCCTGCCTTTAGGTGTCTATGAAACTAGACATGATATTTTGACTTGTAACTTTAGAATACAGATTAAATAAAATAGAGCAGAACAATAATTTGATTGACACATCTACAAAAGTACAGTTTTGCCCAGCCTTGTTGCTAAAGATTACTATTTTCATAAAGGAGAAGAGCAAAAAGTATAAACCAAGTAGAAGCTGGGACTTAGCATCCAGAAATCCTTCTTTCAACATTAACCATTGGGAGATTAGCTCAGTTAGAGCATGGTCCTAATAATGCCAAAGTCATGGATTCAGTCCCTGTATGGGTCATTCCCTAAGGGACTTGCAGATCCCTTTAAACTCAGAATATTCTGTGATTTCTTCTTTCTTTCTTTCTGTATGGCCTCACAAATCTGACATTTCTTTGGGTTAGAGATCTTCCAACTGTGCCACTTAATGTAAATTGTCTTTTGAGATGTAGGGCCTTGAGCCAAATTCTTGGCATTGTCAATGACAGTGGTCTAAATACTAGATCACAAAATAAATAGTAAGCATTTTAATTATTATTTTAAAAGTAGAGTACTGAGTTCTTCGGTTGTTATAGCACCTTACCCTCTAAAAAGCCCCAGGAGTTATGACACACCATGAAATATCTCCATGTGCTAGTCTCCAGCTAGGAGCCAGTCTTCCACCAGCTAGGCATGGTGGTGCCTGACATGCTGGTTCCTACAGCCCTAATAAATTGTGTGGTGAAGTTTGTTTGCTGCATATAAGAAAACAGAAGAGCTGCCTCAGCTAGAGGGTTTTGAACTAATTAATTTCTAATAATAAGGTGATTTCTAATAAACATTCTGTAAAATGCCTTGAGATTAATTTTGCAGAGCAGAACGAGCTATTAAGATTCCTAAAAATAACTTGTCAACATCTAAAAATACTATTGTATTGTAGTCCAATAACTTAAGCCCTTTTAAGATTGGTAATTAACAGAAGAACCAATAAAATTACTATCTCTGCTTTCCAGTGAGTAAAAAAAAATAAAAATATCACAGAAGCATGCAGTTTTAGTTTTTTGTTTTGTTTTGTTTGGGTTTTTTTCCCCATGAATGATACTGTTCATTATTCCTCTTCTTGGTGACTGAATGCTTATACAAAATTTATAAATGTGGACCCATCTGTATTCATTGTTTCACTGTGGGATACTGTGTATTCTTTCTCTGCTTTGTGGTTTAAAATGCCATATGTAAATACATTTCTATGAAGTTACTTTTTAAATCTTTTACATACTTGAAACATAAGAACTTGGGTTCCACACTGTTGAGTTAGAACTGCATGAAATAGTGAATGGCACACTGACAATAGTTGACTGAGCAACTTTTATGGCTTTTAAGCTCCCCAATTACAATTTTCTTCAATATAAGTAATTAAACATGTCTGCAGCCTGAGAAAGCACTTTTGTATAGGTCAAAGATACAACAGAACTGAAAAAGCCTCCTGTCCCATTTCATTCTCAAAAGTGTACAATTTAACAAAATTATTTTAGGGAAATGGGTTTTTTTAACAGAAATGATGTATTTGTTGATGTAGCTATATAGTATTCACCCACGTCATTAAGATCTGTTGCAGCAGATCTTAGTGACATGGGTGAATACTATATAGCTACATCGTTTGGAAAAAGATGATCTCTTTTAAAAATTAAATTGTTCAGGTAATACTGGAGTCAACAGAATGAAGAGAAACAGCTATACAGCTGTTTAACAGCTTAACAGCTATAAACCAACAGCTATATTTATACACAGTTGAAAATATTAGCATTTCTCTGTATATACAAAAATCTTTCTGTCTTCTTCTCATGGACTAGTAACACAGTCTAACAAGCCACCAACAAAGCCAATAAAACTTTGGTGTGAATATGCTTCATTAAGCTAAAATGTCTAGCATTACATAAACATGGTTTATAGATCCTTCAGATAAGAGAGACTGTTTTCCCAAATCATGTGGATCACCCTAGACAATGAGAAATTTTATGAGAAATGAGAAACTCAATGGCAATGAGAAACTCAAATAAGCAGTGTTGTGAAACTTTCACTGTTTCAGATTCAGTTCTAACAATTAACAACCCCTGGTAACTTTAATTTTGTCTGCATTTCATTAAACTTCTTTTGAGTTAATAACTAGTAATCTCACCAATAGCTCATGCTCCTTCTCACTATAATCTCTGAGATGACAAGAGACTTACATATTTTTCTGAAATAGCTATGCTTGTTACCACAACACTCTGGTCTTCCTCAGGGTTTCAAAAGAGGAAATGAAGGAACCATAACTATTTTGTCAGTAAGAGTTAATTAGCAGAGAGTGGGATACTGAAAGCTTCTGGAAACAGACTGAGAGCACAGGAGAACCAATGAACACAGTTAAGGAATGATAAAGCAAATGTAATTAGAGGAAGCACTAGATGGTTAAGACCCAGAATCCCTCTAAAGTAGTATTTGATAAGTAATAAAAAGTAGATTTGAACTGGTCTTAAAGTTGAGGTAAAGGATAATAACAAAGATTTCTACAGGACTGTTTTTAAAATTTCTTTGCTTCATTAGTTTTCACTGACCTCAGTATGCAATATGCTCTCACTATGTCCCAGGATCAGTGTGTTTTCTTAAAAACATACATAAAGATGGACTTATTACCATGACAATTAAAACACAGGTCTGATAGCTAGAAACAAGGAATTTGGCCATTTATCCTGGATCAGCAATATGATTCTGGAGCATGTACTATCCTGTCTAAACCTGATACACACCTGGAGGGGCCTTTCTGCATTAAAATATGCTGCATGCACATCCTGAAGGAACCTTCACTATTTTGATTTGACAGCCTCAGCATGTCAGTCTATCATCAAATTGTAAAAAAAAAAAAAACTTTCTTGTGTCTGCAGCAAATCCCAAATCCTGCTTTATTCACTAAACATTTTTCAACCATGCTAACAACACTTCATAAGCAGGGATAGGAATATTTATATGAAAAACCAATCAATCATGCAGTTACATTAGATAGTGTTATGGTTCACTAAAACATTTGAGATTTCAGCTAAATGGCTAATTACCTTGTATAGTAAAAAGTAATATTTGTTTCAGGAAGGAGAACAAATTTTTTTTTATTCGGCTAAAGATGCAAAAGCACTCTGCCCTCTGGTCCTTGGCCAGCAAACCTGAGTGGCAGCAACTATGACAGCCTCAGTTTTAGTTCTGACTTATCCAAAAAGGGAAAAAGTTTTTACCATGCTCAGAGCTAGTCTAATTCTTCCACCAGGGAAGACAAAGAATTTTTCTTAATTTAGAAAATCAGAATATATTAAAGACCATATAGTGTAAAAGCCATAATATGCCTGACCCCTACTCTCTGAATTCAGCTACTAGTGTTGACACAGGTAGAAACATAGAATCATAAAACATCCTGAGCTGGAAGGGACCCATCAAGATCATCAAAGTCCAACTCCTGGTTCCACACTGGACAGTCCCAAGTATCACACCATGTGCCTGAGAACTTTGTCCAAATGCTTTTTGAACTCTGGCAGGTTTTGTGCTGAGACCACTTCCCTGGGGAGCCTGCTTCAGTGCCCAACCACCCTGTGGGTGAAAAACCTCCTCCTGGTATCTAAACTAAACCTCACCTGACACAGTTTCATACCAATCCCTTAGGTCCTGTCACTGGAATACACAGAGAATAGATCACTGCCTGTCCCTCTGCTTCTTGTGAGGAAGTTGTAAACAGCTGTGAGATCTCCCCTCTGTTTCCTCTTCTCCAAACCAAATTACCTCAGCCCCTCCTTGTATACCTTCCCCTTCTAGACCCTTCACCATCTTCATAGCCCTCCTTTGGACCTCTCAAGTAGCTTTATATAGTTCTTGTATTTTGGCACTCAAAACTGTGCAAAAGATTAGAGGCAAGGCCTCCCCAGTGCAGAGCAGAGTGGGACAATCCCCTCCCTTGACCAGGGATGATGCACCCGAGGACATGGCTGGCCTTTCTGGCTGCCATGGCACTGCTGACTCATATTCAAATTGCCATTGACTAGGACCTCCATATCCCTTTCTGTGGGGCTGCTCTCCAGCACCTCATACCTATCTGTCTGTACATCCAGGGTTGCCTGGTCCAAGGTGCAAAATCCAGCACTTGTCTTTGTTAAACATGATTAATAATCATGGTGATTGTCCAGCCTTCTAATTAGTCCAGGTCCCTCCTTGAGGCCTCTCTGCCTTTGAGGGAGTCAACAGCTTCTCCCAATTCAGTATTATCTGCAAACTTACATGGTATAGCTTCAAGTCCTGTCAATCAATGATCTCCTTGAGTATTCTTGGATGAGTGCCATCAGGCCTCATAAATTTATAGTAATCCAGCTGGAGCAGCAGATTCCACACAATTTCAGTCAACTGGGACTTATTCTTACAGCCATGGTCTTTCAGTGCAGGGCACTGGAATCACCTTAGTCTGTCTTCAGTGCTGAAGACAGGCAGAGAAAGTATTAAGTACCTCTGTCTATGTCTCTGCTTGTGAGGTGACCATCCTCATTCTGTAGCAGGACAATGTTATTTCTGCAGTAAATCTTAAAAAAGTGGTTTTATTGTCTTCACTCCAACTGAGTTTTGGACACACAAATTTTCTCCCTAGAGCAGTGAGCAACATCTCTCTATTCCTTCCATGTCACCTGACTTTGCTTTCACCTGCCTTTTTTGCATTATCTCCAAAAGACAATTCTAGCTCAGCAAAACGAGCCTTACCCCTCATCTGCTTCACTTTCAACATTTTGGAATATCCTGCTCCAATGACCTTAGGAGGTAATGCTTACAAGATTAATGAAGCCAGCACCTTCAAAAGTATTTTCCCAGGGGACCCTACTCACTAGTTCCCTGAGAAACCTGAAGTCTGCTCTCCTTATATCCAGGGTTGAAGTTTTGAGGGTACTATTCCTCCTGCCAACAGAGACTTTAAACTTGTTTACCACATGGTTGCTGTGGCTAAGATGGCCACCAATCTTCACTTCACTTGTGAGCTCCTCTCTGTTAATAGGCGGCAAATTGAGGGCATCTTTCCTAGTTGGCTCCCTTAGTACTTTTACCATGAAGTTAATATCTAGCTATTTCAGAAATCTTCTGGACATATTTCTTCCAGTTGTGTGATGCTCTCAGCTAGTTTCTGGCAGATTGAGGTCCCCTGTAAGGACAAGGGCAGTTTATTTGGATGTGTCTTTTAGTTTCTCAAAAAATAATCCATTGGCATTATTGTCCTGGCTAGATAGTTTAGAGTAGACTCCCATGATGACACTGGCATTATTTATTTGCCCCTTAATCCTTACTGAGAAGCTCTCAACCATGCCATCACCAATTGTAAACCAGTTCCCTGATTATATACAACACCATCCACCCTCCCTCACCTGCCCTGCCTATCCCTTCTGAAGAGCCTGTAACCATCCAACATGGCATTCCAGCCACAGGACTCATCCCACCAGGTTTTGCTTATGCTATTCATGTCAAATGGGACTGGGCCAAAGCTTTGAGCTCATCTTGTTTATTACTCATGCTATATGCATTGGGATAGAAACATTTCAGATATGCTTCATTGCAGCTGACACCTCATGGAGCAGACTGAGGGAGACTACTAGAGCTCACTTCCTCAAGTTTTGGCATACATCCCATTGCTCATCACTGGCAAGCCAGGTTTTGTCCCTTTGCTCCTTCCAAATTAGTTTGAAGCTCTGTCAATGAGCCCCTCTGAGAAAGGCACATCCCACAAGATGTTAGCAGACTAAGAGTTGTATAGATCATCCTACAGCCAAAAAACCCCAAAATTTTCCAATGATACCAGCCTTGAAGCCATGCATTGATCTGATGGATCTGCCTACTCCTTTTGATATTATTCCTTGCCAGTGGAATAATCAAGGAAAACTTGACCTGTGCTCCTAAACCTTCAAACAATTGTCCCAAGGCCCTGAAATGCCTTTTGATTTCCTTTGCACTTCTCTTTGTTATCTTGTTACTGCTGATTTGAAGAACAAATACAGATAATAATCAAAGGGCCCTACTAAACTGTAGAGTTATCTAGCAATGTCTCTTACCTGAACCTCTCAGAGGCAGAAGAATTCCCTATGGTTTGGGTCTGGTCTGCACACTGCATACCTTCTGCTCCCCTTAGAAGGGAGTCATCTATGACAATTACTCTTCATTTCATCTTAACAGAGGAGATTGCGATTTGGGGGTAGATTTTGTTTGCCTATGTGGCCCCTCTATCCCAGAAGGACCTTTGTCCATCTCATCAGTTATCTGTCCTTCTATTTCCAGGGCCTTATACCTGTTGTAAAAGTGCCAATCCTACTTATCATCATCTAATTTTCAGGAGAAGGAGCCTTCCGCCTAGTATGGGCAGTGACCAGATTCCATCCTTCAAGTTGAATAGGTTCTTGACTTTTGACTAACTACTTGACCCAAGTTGGACTTTGTAAAAGAAATCAAAAAGGGTCAGGTTCAAACTGAGACAGAGATAGGGCTGGATTGATTCTTGTTTGCCAATACTTCCTTTTCTTTCAAATTGTCCATGAGTATGTAAGAGGACTGGAGAAACAGAAAGCCTCTGAGCAAAATAAGTGCTTTAAAAACAAAATTATCATGTTTGTCAAGGGCATTTAGCAATTGTTCAATTTGTCAGTAAGATTATCCAGGCAGGCAGTAAGATTATACAGGCAAAGCTTTTGAGCTTATATGAAAAGGTGAGCTTTCAAAAGGAGTGTATCTATCCAAACTGTTTAAAATGCATCTACATAAATTGGTCCTTCAAATAATAATGGAAGACGAAAATAATAAGCATATAGTGCACTCACAATTTGCCCATTTCTCTGCCTAGAGGAATGAATATATACTCTAGATTACAAATGCAAGTGAAGAGACATCTGACACCACTGTAACTTTCTGAGCTTCAGTGTAGAACAAATGCTAAAGAGAGTCTGTATGATTGAGAGCTCAGTCTTTAAATGGTCCTTTTTGGGCAAAAACATCCCTTTGATCCAATTGTCTCTCCATTCCAGCACCACGAGCACGAGCATCTATCACTATCAATATGGGTTATCACATGGTCCAAGAACATAACAACATTAATATTAGTGAGCAGAAATTACTCTGCAAATGAAACCCAACACAAGCAAAAGGTAGGCTCCTTCTGTGAAGGATAGCGGTAGCAAAACTCTCTGGTCCCCTCTTGAGTTTGACATTTTCCACTCAGTGATGTCAATTTCTAATAGAAGTCAACACTGATTTTCCTCTTAGAAGAGTAAGGATCTTTACTAAATACTGTTGATACTTTAGGGTACTATATACTGAAAAAGTTATTATAAAAGAAATCTTACAAAATCTTTAGGAATCAGTATGGACAAAACATTAAGTTACTGCTAGAGTAATCAAGAGGGATGAATGCAAGAGACAAAAATAATCAGCTACATGTGTAAAGAGTGGGGGTATCTTTCTTAGCCACAGAGGGTATGTTTCATATACAAATTAGCCAAGCAATTATGTGACAATAAGGCCTCTGCAAGTAAAAAGAAGAACACAGATTATTAACAATTTTACTCCTTTTAGTCCTGGAAAATGGTATTGTGATAATTATTCATTTTCCTACACTAATCGGAGTGCAATCATCCTGGCTGCAGACATGAGATTTTAAGGCTGTAAACCATAAAGCTAATTGTGAGAGGAAGCATATTTTATTGGATCACCTAAAAGAGCTGAAGGGAAAAAAAAGTATGCTAGTAACTTAAAAAAACCCTCAGGTCTCAAATACTTTGCTTTTTCTCCAAATGGTCTATGAAAGATACTATCCTTTTCCTTTTAAAACTTGGGTGTTCATACACAGGTGACATGTGATCACCCTCTTGAATAAATGGTTAGAGACTTTCAAAGTTTTGAGTAGTACCTATATACAGAAATATACTGAGAAAGGTATCAGTACTTTTACTAAACCTCAGGGCTTCCAAGTAGCAGTGATACTGTGAATGCTTCAAAGACATAAAAAAGCCTGCAAAGTTTTTTGATGCTATATCTGTCTAATAAGAGGCCCCAGAGCCACATGAAACCAGTCTTTCTTGGGTATAATGTTTATCACCATACCTGTTTACTACTGGAAAGTCAAGAGCAGTAACCCGCTGCAGTAAATTGCACTAGTAAAAAGGGATAAAACCTTCCCAATCTGGCTGTATTATGTATTTTTTACATAAACTCCTTCTATTGATATTTTTACCCATTTTCCTTCACAGGTTTTAAAAATTACACTTTTTGTACTGTGCTGCTAAGACTACATATTCGGTTGTTGTACCCCCAAACATGAGGTGCTTACCATTGCATCTTCCTAGTGTTGTTGCTAACACTTCACCTGTTCTTTTATCCCATGAGAAGATTCCTTTATTTCAGTTATTTTAACACTGATGAATTATGATTTGAGAAAGTAATAAAAAGAAAGAAATAGTAGAGTTGGTTGAAACAAGGATAAACTCATGAAAAGACAAAATAAAAAATCTGAATGATAGATAAAAATCCAAATGTCAACCACTTGTATTAAAATGAGCCTAAGAGCTATGGAAATTCTCTTTAAGACCCTGTTTCTTCTTAAATCCTTGGGGTTAAATGTATAGAACAGATGCTGGAACTAACAAAGTCGAGAGCAGTTGTTACCATGCTTTTTATGCCTTCCTGTGGAGAATCTGAGGGGCATTCCCTGTGTTAGGGAGACACAAGAAGCTTCCCTCAAAAGATACCCTGTTCTGTTAGACCCCGTTGGCTCCTTCCCCTTGTTCCTATGTCACTCAACCACTCCCTCCCTATATCCCCCATTTGTACTGCCCCCATCCCACTGATCAGCCCCTACCTCTCCATACACAAAAAGCCTAGACTCTTCCCATGAGTCGAGCCTTTACACCCTGAACATCTTACCATGCGGCTGAATTAAACATCTGTGGATCTATGCAAAGGCTCTTTCTGCTCCCTTACCCTGGACGTTATTAGCAGCTAGTTTGGCTGCTACGCCTTCCTAACATCTGAAACCTAAGGTTAATGGTTAATTGTCATTAACCTGTCATTAAAGAGAAGCAGAGTTAGTTACTCATTCAACATCCCTTAATTTGAGAGATTTACATGCATCTGTCTCCAGCCTCCCCTCCTGACGGAAAGCCTGCACGTTAAAAAAATAATATATCCACAGCTTATAATTAACCTTCTCTGTACTAAAATTTGTCTTTTTCCAGAGGACATAAATTTTCTTTTATATTGCATGTAGAAAAGCTAATGTCTCTTAGCTGGAAAAGATCCATTTTGTACAGGTTGAAGAAAACCCTATTTCAAGATGCATCTCATTATAACTAACTGGGAAAAAGATTTCTTTGTTTCCTTAAACAGAAAAGACAAGAGCAAAATAAAAGAGAATTTTAAAAGCATTTTTCACTGTAAACTGAACAAGTAATCTTTCCTTTTTTTTCTCTATCATATTTCTAGACTGAAATATTCAGAATAAAGCAATATATTTTTCTAGCCTGCCACATCAGGCTTCCTTGTCATTAAACTCTCCTGGTGAACAACTTTGTTGAACACACTTCTACAGGTTAATAAGTGCTTTAAAATTCATTAAAAACTCCACATTATTCTTGCCCCAAATTTAATCACTGCTGACTATGTTGGTGCACTGTTGTCTTTCCATTATGTAAAGTAGAACAGAGGTCATAATTAAGGGCAAAAGAATTCTAGGCTGTGAGTTGGCAGGGCTGGTTGAGAGGGTTTTGAATTAGGTCTGAATGGGGAAGAGAATTAAACCAGGGTCTCCAGAGAGGACCCTCAGAGTGGTAAGCCAGAGTCAGGGGTGAAATCAGCACCCAGTTGAAGTGCATCTACACTAATGCATGTAATATGGGTAACAAACAAGAGGGGCTGGAAGCCATTGTAGAGCAGGGAAGCTATGATGTAGTTGCATCACGGAAACATGGTGGGATGAGTTGCATGACTGGAGTGCTGCAATGGATGGCTACAGGCTATTCAGAAGAGACTTCAGCCTACTCAGGATGCAGATTCAGACAGTACCTTGGGAAACAGCCCTTAAAACAATGGGATCCAAGAAGATTGGACATATTTCAAGAAAAAAATCTTCAAGGCACATAGGCTATTCCTATCTGCTGAAGGATGAGCTGACAGAGAAAATGACCAGCCTGAACGGGAAGGGAGCTTTTGAAGGAAGCCAGGGGAAAAAAGAGGACATGTCGCATCTGGGAAAAGGGGCAGGCAAATCAGGAAGTGTTTAAGTGTGTCATTAGTTATACAGAAAGAAAATTATAGGCAAAAGCTCAATTAGAACTTAACGTGGCCATTTCTGTAAAGGATAATAAAAACCAGTTTTATTAACACATTAATACAAAAGGAGGGGCAAGGAAAACCTCGATTCTCTATTGGACATTGTGGGGAATATAGTTATCAAAGATGAGGAAAAAGCTAAGGTACTTAAAACCTTTTTGTCCATTTTCAACAATAAGACATGTTCCTCAGGACAACCAGCCTTCTGAGCTAGTAGATGAGGATAGGGAGCAGAATAGATTCCCTGTAATCCACAAGGAAGTTGTTAGTGACCAACTGAGCCATTTTGATTCTCCCAAATCTATGGGATGCAATGGAATCCATCCTGAGTGATGAAGGAGCTGATTCACCAAGCTGCACTCCATCATTTATCATCAGTCCTGGCTAACCAGGGAGGTCCCAGATGAGTGGAAGCTGGCCAGTGTGATGCCCATCCATAAGAAGGGCCAAAAGGAGGATCCAGGGAACTGCAGGCCTGTCAGCTGGACCTCAGTGCCCATCAACGTTATGCACCAGTTCATCTTGAGTGTGACCACATGGCACTTACAGGATGGCCTAGGGATTCAGACCCAGCCAGCATGGATTTAGGAGGAGCCAGCCATGACTAACCAACCTGATCTCCTTTTATGACCAGGTGACCCACCTGGTAGATGTGGGAAAGGCTGTGGATGTTGTCTACCTGGACTTCAGCAAAGTCTTTGACACCATCTCCCACGGAATAATCCTGGAAAAGCTGACAGCCCATGGCTTGGACAGGTGCACTCTTTGCTGGGTTAAGAACTGGCTGAATGGCCAGGCCCAGAGAGTGGTGATGAATGGTGCTGTCTCCAGCTGGTGGCCCATCACTAGCGGTGTCCCCCAGGGATCTGTGTATGGGCCCAGTCCTGTTTAAGATCTTTACTGATGATCTGGATGAAGGGATCGAGTCTACCATTAGCAAATTTGCAGATGACACCAAATTGGTTGTGAATATCAATCTGCTGGAGAGTAGGAGAGCTCTGCAGATCAACGTGCATGGGCTGGATTGATGGGATGAATCCAACAATATAAAGTTTAACAAGACCAAATGTCAGATCCTGCACTTTGGTCACAACCACCCCCTGCAGAACTACAGGCTGGGAACAGGGTGACTGGACAGTGGCCAGGCAGAAAGGGACCTTGGGGGTACTGATTGGCAGCAGCCTGAACATGAGGCAGCAGTGTGCCCACATGGCCAAGAAGGCTGGTGGCATCCTGCCCTGGATCAGGAATAGTGTGTCCAGCAGGATGAGGGAAGTGATTCTTTCTCTGTACTGAGGACTGGTGAGGCCACACCTTGAGTACTGTGTCCAGTTCTGGGCCTCTCAATTTAGGAAAGATGTTCAGATGCTGGAGCATGTCCAGAGAAATGTAACAAGACTGGTGAAGGATCTGGAGTACACGTCCTATGAGGGGCAGTTGAGGGAGCTGGGTTGTTAAGCCTGGAGAAAAGAAGGCTCAGGGGAGACCTTTTGACTCTACACCTCCCTCAAAGGAGGTAGTAGGGAGGTGGGGGTCAGTCCTTCTCTGAGGCAACAAGTGACAGGACAAGAGGACACAGCTTTAAGATGCACCTGGGGAAGTCTAGCTTGAGCATTAGGAAAAAGTTCTCCACAGAAAGACTGATTGGGCATTAGAATGGGCTGCCAAGGGAGTTTTTGGAGTCACCATTCCTGGAGGTGTTTAAGACTCGATATAGCACCTAGTGCCATGGTCTAGTTGGCAAGGTGGTACTAGGTCATAAGTTGGACATGATGATCTCAAAGGTCTTTTCCAACATAGTTGATTCTGTGACTCTGTGAATCATTTTGATATAACTATTCCTGAAATTTTTAAAAATATTTAATTTTATCTTCTAATTTTTAAGACATTTAATATTTCTTGCTTCCCAGCTTCCTACACAACCAAACAAAACAGCTTTGTTGGTAAAATATATTCTTAAATACTCTACTCTGTAGCATAGATGGAGTAAAAGCATATTTACTACAGATCACACAATTCTAAACCTCATTTTTAAGGAATATTTTACAGCACTGTATCCTATATAAACTATAATTTGAAAGGAAGCAAACAGAAAGCTTGAGTAGAGGCTATAACAGTGAAGTCAATTCAAGAAAGATAGCAAAAAACAGGTTGTGCAATTTTGTTTGCTATCATGATGAATAAAATAGTGAAAAGATAAATTTTTAGAAGGAATATGGGCTCATCTTAGCAATATGAAGAATGAACTAAAAATACTATTGTATATTGTATTCACCTATGTGTTTGACTTCTGACGTGATCAATGTCTGTAAGTCTAGAGGGTTTGAGAATTATATATGGCTGTTTAATAAAACAAATGAAAGGGCTCTCACTTTTTAGTTTTTTGCTAGAGCAAAAAAAAAAAAAAATTCATATTCACCAGCTAAGGGGTTTGAATCCACAAACTGCCAGTATGTTGCTGAGAAGAACAAAGTCCTTTTCATTAACCAGGAAAATATTATAAATGCAGGGAAAAATCTTTATTGCATATGTTCATATATTCTTGCATTTTCTCTTTATGTAGTCTTAAAAAGAATGCTTATTTATTCTTACACTCATTGTCATTCTCTGTTTCTAAATATATATTAGTTATATCTATGTTAAATGAAGAACATGATAGACAATGCTATAAACATTTTCATCCAGCACTTGGTAGACAATCCTAACAACCTGAATAGCACTCCAGACTTGCAAACTTGCAGGAGTTCACATCTTTAAAGCACTCCATAAAGAAAAAGCTCCTCTTCTATTCTCTGAGCAGCTCACAGGATTAGATGTACTTTATGTTTTTAACAACTTGCTTTCCAGATGTTAAATGGCTCTAAGGATTAGTTGTATTTTATTAAAACCAACATGTCCCAGCTTTGAGCTGGAGTTATCTACAACATGAAACACTGTGTACTCCACAAATCATCAGAGAACAGAAGGGCACCACTGAAATCACCAGATTAAGGCAAGTGTAAGCACAGATTTAACCTAACATTTTTCTTTCTCTAAATTCCATAGAAATATCTCCTTTAGAGATCCCTGTTTTCATATTTGCATTCAGCTTTGCAGTGTTGGACAAAAATTAACAACTAATTAAAAACCAAGAAAAGAATAAGTACAGGTGGAAAAAATTCTTTATATACACTGCTCTTAGCTGCATTTTATGTCAAGCCAATCACTTATTACTTCTGATCACGCAGTAGAGCAGATCCTTACTGCTATCTGGCTCCCAACTGCTTCCTGCTTCTCTTAGATGATGAACAAATCTTTCTACTGTCTAGGACTACGCAGTCCCAGATGACCCTGAACCAGGTACATTGGCATGGAAACTAGAGGCAGCACAGATCTCAATGAGACAACCCTGGTGAGTAAATCCTCCACAGAGAGGAGAGTAAGCAAATTACTTTCCTGGGTCAAGGAGCAGGTCCCAGGATTAAAAACAAATCTCCAAATAAATCTGTAGGCCTCTTTAGTTTTTGAAAAAACTGCAAAGTTCCTGTAGCTTAAAAGAAACCTCTGCATCTCCCTAAGCATGGAAAACACAGAAAAACACAGTACAAAGATGATTTTTAATTATCATAGAAAAACAGAATGGAGATCCAGGTCCTCATCCCCTCAGCCTCAGAGAGACCAGAATTTCTGAGTATTACTAATAATTAGTTGTCTCATAATGACGTTAATGATTTCTTGGCATGTTAAAGGTTTGCGTTCCATTTTTGTGGCTACATTTTTTAATTAAAAGGTGCCTGAGCAGAAGTTGAGTTACCTAACCTGTAACAGCAGCAGAAACTTGTGAGTACCATTACTTATACAACTAATAATACCTAACTCTTACTATGCACTGTAGTAACCTATGCTTTCTTGAGAATTACTTGATTTAAATTTCATGTCAAGTGAACAGCAGGATGTGTGTGGGTCAAACTGTATACCCCAGTGACAAGATAGTTGTAACACAAAAGCTATTACCACTGATGACAAGTTCATTAGCTCAAAAGAATTAATTCTCTCCACCGTGATACTGAGCACTGACTGCATTTGTTATTCTACTTTGAAGAATATGTATTACACAAAGATGACTGTAACAAGATATAAAACACTGGTATTAGTAAACTGAGAGTTCCTTGAGCTGAACTTTTTTAGCTGTATAGAATAAAGCTGGTCAGTTATTGAGCATTGAAACTCCTCCAATACCTGTAGCTTCAGTCAATCAATGGTCTAGTCCATGGACAAGTCAGCATGTATGCTGCTGACTGACACCTTAGAGGATGATACTTAATTGATCAACCTGACTGTGCAGAGGGGAACAGACCTATCTGAAATCTTCAAAAAAGCAGCCAAAATGGGCTTTGGGCTCTCCTGGACTGTAGCAGGCTGTGACCAGCAATTTTCTGAGTGGGACACCTCTCAGAGCTAGTGAATTCTCAGGTTTTTGTACTTGGAGGATCAACAAACAATGATGAATCCTAGGCCAATATCTTCACTCCTCAGTACTCAACCCTTCACCCATTGGGGAGATGCAAAGGTATCCAAGGCGAGTATTTCACTTACCTTCAAGGAGAATTTTTTCATAGGTACCTTGCTTGCACTAACCTGTTATTCTGTGTGCATGCACATGTACATATGCTATGGCAAAGCTGGGAGACATGCTGCTTTCTTAGATTTTAAGTACCTTAGGTACGTAAGTAAGTATAAGAGCTAAGTAGAAGGCTGCTAAGTGTTGTTTCTTTCTAAGTTGCTAAGTTTCACCTACAAGTTATGTTAAATGCTGTTAAGTGTAATTTTTCTGTTATATTGTTACAGTCAAGTTATAAGTTATCAGTTAAGTTAGGCTTAAGCTAAGTGTTGTTCCTTTGTTAAATTGTTAAGGTTAAGGTATAAGTAAATGTTAAGTACTGTTAGGTTTGAGTACTGTTACACTTTTAGGCCATATTCCTTTTTATCCTTGCCCTCAAGGATGAAAAAACCTCAATGAACAATTTTGTTTATTGGGTTTTTCCCTTATGTGTCACTGTCTAGTAAGTAGTAGATTGAATCTTGCCAACAAATGTTGTTGTGCTATCACTTAATATTTAATCAGTTTTCAGTTATACCCTTACTAGTGATTTTTTAAGCAATCTCACTCATTCATAACACATACCACTGCAACTTACTGGCTACTGGTGCCTAAAATACCACCCTGCCCAAATCTCTCTTCCTTACAGTCAACTGACTCTTCACAAAAAAACCTTCACTCACAAGAATTCAAAGTTCTAACACACCACTAAAGAGTAAAATAGAGCAGGGAAGGGCTTATAGTGGTTTTATTCCAGTTTCAGTCTCTCCCTGAATTTGCCTTTTCCCCTGAAACCATCAGGAGATGCCTTTGGAATCTGGTCCCAAGGACACAAGGCTTCATTCCCACCACTGGTGGGGAGGAAGAGTGAGACATCAGCAGTTTTTTAGACCTGTGTTGCCTCCCTCAGCTACTCCTTGTTCTGATCCCCCAGATACGAAGGAAAAACTTTCCTCTGGTAGCATGAAAGCTGACAAGAGAAATGTTTCACTTAATCCTTCCTTTTATGCAAAATAGGAAATACTGTTTTAAGTGACATTTACTAGATTAAAGCAGCAGCCAAAATTAGGTTTTGGATTTGCAGTTTGCCCCATTTGTAAAATAAAGGAAATTTTATAATTTCCACTTCAGCAGCCTCCTTCCAAATCACTTTTTAAATCACTGACATACTAGAGCTTACACTGTGCTGAATCCTTCTAGATACCTCATCATTTGGAAACCAAAGTTTCAGCAGCTATTGCCTGCTGAAATAGAAATTAAATTCTTCTAGAGTCTGGGAGAAATGAGAGGCATATTTCATTTCTGGGGGAAATTACTCACTTCTACATCTTAGCGGACCTCATTCCTATGGGGCTGCTGAGAGCCAGAGAAGGAGGAGGACATAGAAGCAGGATGTGCAAAAGTAAAACTGCAAAAGAAGAGCTTTTAGCATTTTCAAAACATCTCCTGTTCAACTGCAGCTTGAAATCAAAATTCAGCTTCATTTTCAAAGCTCAGTAGCATGATGACTTGCACTTCATGAAACAGACATCTATTCATGACTAGTCAGCAATACCATTGCATATTGGTCAGTGTCTTCTGCCTCATAGCAAAACAATTGCTTATGCTTTTTTATTTACATATTCAGTGAAACAAAATCACTAAGTAAAATCTAATTATAATCCCATAGGTCCATCCCTCATGATACTCTTTCAGTTGATCTGTTATTGCATACAACCATGAAGGACAGACTAAGTACAAATCCTCAGGAATGCTCAACAAAAGGGCAATCATTAAAATTCCCTGACACAGTGAGAAGTGATGCATTGATAATGTGTGAGTTGCGGCCTAATAGAAGTGGACAGGAGTATAAGTGGACATGATTATATTTAAATGAGGAACAAAAAGGAGTCCCTTTTCCACAGCTGGTAACCTGTTTCTGATGCATTATTTTCAATGTTAACCCACTATTCCAATATTAAATGAAATTAACTAAGGGTACAGTGTTTCTTACAAGACATTATTTAGAAATTAATAAAACTGTTCTAGACTAATCTTTGGTTTTGCCTTGAAATGAAAGTTACAAGCCATTTTATTAATAGATAAAAAAGTCTCCCATCCTCCATCCCCAGAAGAGTTATTTACTCCTTGCATAAAATGCTGTGCAGTAGTAACTTATAGTAACTAACTTAGTAGTAACAAGGCAAGCACTGAAAAACCAAGTTTGGGTTCATTTTTTAAAAAATCATGAACCATTGATGGAAAAGGTAACATTCCTGAGCTCTTTTCAGTACTGATGCAGATCTCTGAGGAAAAAAAATTCATATTCAATAGGATATTTGGAAAAAACCCCAATGGATTAAAGAGCATAATGGCATGCGCACATGAGTACTTACATAATCAGGTGTGTCCTGGTTTGAGAGGAAGTGAGTTTTTTGGGATGCTGTGGTCAAACCAATAGGTGCTCATATTTGAATATTGGCACCTGGTGTGGCCACTGAGGACATGGTTACGCCTCTGAGAACACGCGATGTTAAAAGCAGAGAACTCCCAGGAAAAATTTCCCTTTGGTTTGGGTGGTAAAAGAGGTCAGAGCTCCCCTGCCCGGCTGCGGGCTGGGTGGGGCAGGGGAAGCCATGCGGCCGGGTGAGGTAGGCCAGGCCTTGGACAGAGAAGGGAGGTGAAGGCCCCTGAGGATGAAAGGGTGGAGGAGCGCCGAGAGGCATCAGGCAGCCGCCCCCCACCCCAGGAGAGAGAGAGAGAGAGAGAGTGATGGTGTCTGTGCATGTGCCACCTTGAAATTTGATAGCACGGCCGGCCGTGAGAAGGAGAAGGGGGGTGCAGCAAGAAGGTGCCCAGCAGGGCAGCCATGGGAGTTCTGGACAGGCAGAGCCTGAGATTTTTAACCCTTTATGATGGAAACCTTACAAATGCTGATCCTCCTGGAACTGAATGAGAAGAGAGATAGGGATAAATAGCAGGAAGTGGGCAAGCATGATGCAAGTTTGTGCAAGTGAAAGATGTCCGAGAGAAGATTCTAGGTGGCAGGAGATGATGGAGTGGCCTTTGGCTGGACTTTTCTTGTATAGCCATGGACAGAACCATTTTTCCTGTGACACAGAGACTGCATTTAGGGGGAGGCAATGGCTTGGAGCCAAGAGAGTGCAGTGATGTTATGTGAAGGAGTGTGTGAACAGAGATGACAGGTGAGGAAGGTGGTGGTGCCCTCTGTCTTCAGGGAAGAAGAAGATCTCTGTTCTCGAGACCCCTCGGCCCCAGGGGGTGAATTTGGGGGGGACAGGTGTCCTGAAAGTGAGAGACTGTGCTTTTTTTGGAACAGGGCAAAGAACCCTTAAAAGGAAAACCCTAGAAGCAGCTCTGGTTCATGCGCAGTGGTGAGAGCATTGGGCATGGAAGGAAGATGTCACGATGCCAAATGATCTCGAGGTGGTGCCACGTGTGACATGGAAACACAAGAGGTCTCAACTGTGTTTCCAGGGGAAGCCTATGGCACAAGAGGGACTCCTTTCTTCTTGATGAACTGAGAATTGATTATCTAAAGGGTAGTGGTGGACTGAGAGTTGGTGATCTGAGGGATGGTAACTGAATTGAGAATCCAAGGTTTTGTCTTACTGTGATGTATTGGAAATTTGGTGGGGGGGAGGAGGAATGTTTGGAAGGTTTTCATCCTGAGTTCTGTATGTTTCTTTTATATTTTGTACGTTAATAATTTTTTTTCCTTTTATTCCTAAGTTGGAGCCTGCTTTGCTCTATTCCTGGTCACATCTCACAGTAGACACCAGGGAGAATGTATTTTCATGGGGGCACTGGCATTGCGCCAACGTCAAACCCTGACAAGGTGATGAGGAAAGAAGAACACCATCTGAAAAAATGTGAAAGTCCTTCAGTCCAGGAATAAAGAACTACTTCATGCCCTTGGTGGACCAGAAGAAATAGAAAATTAGCAGTGAACTTCTCTTTGAAAGTAATTTCAGTGAGTCATTGAGAAGCAAATCCAGACTGATATCCTCATACCCATAGCCTTATAATCATTCAAGTAATTATTATAAATAATGAAAAAATGGGCACAAATCACAGTCTGCTCACTACTCATTCAAGAACTGGTAGAAAAAAGGTTAAAGTCATCAAATAAATTATCTCATAAGAACTGTTTTCCTCTGTTTTATTTCCACCTCTCTGTGGCCTCTGTCGTGTTTAAGGCCTTGGCTGACATACATAACAGAAAAGGGTAGTGAGATGATTCTTCCAAGTCCACACACTTTAGTCTACTTGTTATACAGCAGTGTAAGTCAGGCCAGAACATTTTGTCCAACAGAGTATTTTTCCCACCTAATCCAATCTCTAGAAACACCCCTAAAACCTTCCAAATAAAAGACTCAAGAGGATGACTATGTTCAGATGAATAAACTGTACATCACTTCAAATCCCTACAGGCAGACTACAGATATTCATCATCTGAGAAACCAGACATGTTGGTGAACACAATAAAAAGTGGTATTTTTAGTTCCCTCTTCACATTGCTAAGATAAGCTCATCTTCTTTCTCAAAGTTTATCCTTCCACTATTAATCACAATAGCCAACAAAATTGCACAAGATGTTTTTTAACAACTTTCCTCAATTTTTCTCACTGTTATAGCCTTTCTTTAAGCTTTCTGTTTTCTTCAACTTGCTTGGCCTAGTAATCTTTCTAGTTTACAATCCCAAATTAGCCCCTAAAACCACTCACAAAGTTCTGTAGCTCAATAATTTGGAAGAAAGTGTACATATTGTTCCATTCCTATTTTATTTAGGAATCACAATTTCTTTCAAATGCATGTCTTTTCACAGGCTAAAGACTGGATGAATACTCATCTTTGACCTTATTCTCAGTCCATTGACACAGCACTTAATCTTGGCATGACCTTGTATTGGCAAGCAAGAAGCAGCATAAATGTAGCATAAAACTTCATTTATCAAAGAAAAGAAAAATTCTCTTATAGCGTGCATTTTGAATTGTAATAGTACTTTACTTTTTCTGTATTTTTTATTACATTTGTCCAGTTTTATTGAAAACTTAGCTCATTCTTTCAAAAGTGTGCTTTTCTCAGATGTGCTGAGTTCAACAACAGACATGCTGGTACTTGCATAAGATACCGTTTCTGAGAACTCTACAGTAGGCCAGTCTTGAATTTTACTGAAAGGTATAATAAAACCACTCAAAAAATGCAAGCCTGATTCTAGTTTCCTTGTTTTAAATAGAGGAAATATCTCTGAATATATAATCTCTCAGAAGCTAGAGTAAATATAATTGCATTGACTGTAAATGAAAGTAAAAAAAAGGTTAATTACAGTAATAAAATAGGAAAATACAATAGAAGCACAACAGATTTTTACAAGCAGACCCTTTCTCCTATTGCCCCAGAAGCCGACTCAAGTTAGGAACACAAGAAGCATGCAGACAGCTTCTTCTATGCAAATAAGATCAGGAGCAAATAAAGTATCACTGACACAATGCAGAGATCGAGTAAACTATATGAACTATTTAAATTTTTATGCATTTTCTGTGTCACTGTAGGCTAGAATTTTAAGGTTATTTAAATATTTTTTGCAGCTTCTGCCACCTAAATTGCTTTATTCTCAACAACTATATATAAAATAGGAATGAAAACACCTACCACCTAGCAATAACACTTGCTTCTCTGGAATATCACTCAGAATCATCGAATATTCTAAGCTGGAAGGGACCCACAAGGATTATCACATACAACTCTTACATGAATGGCCTTACAGGGATCAAAATAGACTGCAGGCTGCATGGGTATCACTGCTGTGGAAATTAAGTAAGTAGAAAGAGAGACATGCAGTCCTTTGTCAGGTCCCGCATTAACTACATATATTTTTTCTAAGCTTTATGAAAGAGTAAACATTCAAACACATTGTCTGAGGCATCAAATTTTTTTAAGAAGCACAAGTGTCTCCAGGAATTTCATGCCTCCTTTTTCATTCTGCTAAACAAGTATTTTATTTTCTTGGACTCCTGAATCTTGCCACTTTGTATCCCAAATTATGTCACAGTGCCAAGGGAAAGAAAGAAAGCATCAGCTGAAGAAAAGCAAAGAAAGTTCCCCATCCATTCAGTGATCTAGACATGTATCTTAATATGACTACAGGTTATAAATCTGCATAGAAATGAACACATTGTAAGCATCTGTAGACGATCATTAATAAAAAGAAATAAGCAAAGCAAATTATTGTACTGTTACAGTACAATTTTGAGACTAAGTGGTTGGCAGAATGGTAAGTAAAAAGAATAAAACAGATTATACAGTAAACTTGAACGGAAAATATCAAAAATCTTATGAGAAAAATAGTGAAATTAAACCAGAACAGGTGAAGTGAATTTTCACAAGAGGAATGTCCCTCTTTCCCTTTTCCTACTCTCCTGCCCTTGATATTCTGTAATGTTATTAAAGTATGGAAAAGAAGCAGTGGCAGTTACAATGCAAGGAAATAAACCCCCACAGATTCAGTGGGGAAAAAAAAGATAAATAAACAGGTGGCAAAACATGAAGGGACTAGAACAGAAATTCTTTATTTCTCAAATTTCCTTCTTTACACTTTCATTATCACATACTTCTGGAAATTAGAAGTCCTCTTCATGGCACCGAAATGAAGTGGCCTTATACACAATGGAAAATACTACTGTTTCTATTGTGTACAGCAGGAGGTCTAAACATTGAGTGTCTCGTAAAGCCTCATTTCTTTTGCTGTATACCCAACAGAGATTGCATGGCACAATCCCTATGAAAATCTGAAATAGAAGCAATTTCCATTAATTATCTCTTTCATCCCAGTAAGAAAGAAATAAATTAAAAAAGAATGTAACTATTCAGATCTGAAGGGATCTGGTTTGAGAAAAGGTTTTTCTAAACAGGTACATATGGGGTAAGTCAAGTCTTCAGGTATTTGTCACATAAATGGGCTATAGGGATAAACATTCACTTCATTTAATTCCAGTACATAAGTATTCTTTTTTTTAGAACTCTGGTAAATTGTAGTCTCTACTGTATAGTCACATCATGGATATTAGGCCCTGAAAGCACTGAATTCTTTTGTTCTTATGAATAAAGCTGAGCAGAAGCTTGAAATTTTAAGTAATCAATATAATTGTACAAAAAATATGATAAAGGATTTGTGTTATTAAATACCATAAAAGTGATGAGCATTTTTTGGCTTACTCATTTTCATTAAATTTGGTGATGACTTTTCATTAAACTTGATCAATGCTGATGCTTTTTTCTGAGTGACATTGAAATCTCCAGAGAAACATAAGCTGATGTGAGAAATACTGTTTTCTATTTAACATTTCACTAATAAAAATAAATTAGGCAGCGTAACAATGCAGATAAATATAAAGTAAAATATTTTAATAAACATTGAAAATACCAGAAACTGCAGAACTCATCTTGTAATATCACTAACATCAGAGTTATCAGCTAGTATTTCACCAACATTATGTGGATAAGTCATCTTGATTCAATTGCAGAAAACACACTATTTCCCTTTATTATCAGAATCCTTCATTAGTAAGCAGCATCATTTAAAGTACTTTACTTGTGGTGTCACAATATATGAAGATAACATTTAATTCCTGTGCTGGCTTCAGCTAGGGTAGAGTTAATGTTCTTCATACTAGGTAGTCTGGGGCCATGTTTTGCATTTTTATGCTGAAAACAGTGTTGCTAATATAAAGATGTTTTTTGGTATTGCTGACCAGTCCTTGCTCAGTATCAAGGCCTTTTTTGGTTCTTGCACTGCCTTACCAGCAAGGCAGCTAGGGGTGCCTACGAAACTGGAAGAGGACATAGCCAGGAGATCTGACTCTGCCTGATAAGGGGATATTCCATACTACATGGTGTCATGCCCAGCATATAAAGCTGGGGAAGAACGAAAAAGATACGGGGGTTTGGAGCGATGACATTCATCTTCTCATGTAACCATTAGGCATGATGGAACCCAACTGTCCTGGAAATGACTGAACATCTGCCTGCCCATGGGAAGCAATGAATTTCTTATTTTGCTTTGCTTGTATATGTCTGGCTTTTGCTTAGCCTATTGAAGTGTCTTATGCCAAGACACGAGTTTTCTCTCTTTGACTCTTCCAATTCTCTCCACATCTTACTGGCAGGGGAGTAAGCAAGCAGCTGTGTGGGGCTGAGTTGCGAGCTGGGGTTAAACCACAGCACTTGGATAGCTGCTCTCTGCACACAGACGGTGCATTGTGAATTGATTCAAGGATTGATTACACAAATGAGTTGAAATAAGGATCACAAAACTTCCCTCCCACTAAAAAAATACCCATGTGCATCACCAAAATACATTCAGAAAACTAAAGAAAAAATCCAGAACACAAAATGAATAATTGATTTTGATTGCCTTTTTACTCCTGAGTTCCCCAGATAACCAGGTCCTACTACAAGGGCTGAAAAAGTCCAATTTTTGTTTTCTTTCTTAAAAACAGAAAAAGAAACAAATTGAAAAAATGTGAAAATTGGCAGCAGCACATGTTCTTTAGAGAGTAAAAGTCACTTTGCAAAGAGAGTACATATAAAGGCACTGCAGAAAGTAAGGTCAAAATATTCCTTGGAGAAAGCTAAATAGCAAAAGAATCTCTTTCTGGCAAGTGAAGTGTGAATGGGTCCACAGACAAGATCAAATTAATGCACTGAGTAGATCACATAAAGTTCCATTTACATATTTTTGGCTGAGGAGTGATCATGGAGGTTATGATTTCCTCTCACATTTAAGGATAAAGGAAAAAGAAGTGTGCATGCAATTGAAGGTTTAGAGAAGACATGCCAAATATAATTTAATGAAAAAACATGCAAAGTTAAATCCAACTTTTCTTTCTCATGATAATTGGCAATTAAAGAAACAACTTGGAAAACAATCTTAATTTACTTGTGGTAAACAATGAGTGAAAATCTCTGGCATGTGTACCTGCAGTACATGCAGACATACTGTGTGACTGTCACTGGGGTGTATCAATCTAGAATTATTATACCCTGGATAACAACACTCTGCAAAGCTTCTTTGCTAAAGATAGGATATTTCTTTAGTTTTACAGTGCCTGTCCCACTAGTCACTAGTTATTGCTTATTCCCCTGACATACATAGTCTCTGTCTCAGTTCTTGGATATACTCAGTGTCCCTCAAGGAAATCCCAGAGTGGACCAACTTCTTCCAGCAAACACTGGACATTTTCTCCTTCTGGCCTGCCATTTTCTACACTAAGTAACTCTGTTTCTCCAGTGTAATAGAATTCCACACCCATATAATGCGAGGTACCCTTTTCACTACCTTTTTTTTGCAAGTCTTCCCCTCTTGTTCCAGTATAATGTCCACAGATTTCACTGGTTTCCCCAGAAATAAGAGGTACAAAATTATCTGTCCTTTCTTTTTGTTCATCTCCCTTCCCACCAGCTCTTTAATCTTTCTACCCCACCACACAAGCTGATGGTTGACTTCTGCCATCTTCTTCTGCCTTTCCACTTGCCCAGTGACCTTTTTCAGCACCAAACTAAGCTCATTGTTTTTCATCTACTATGGATTTTTGTCAAATTATACCAATGGTGGGGGGGGGAAGTACTGGGGAGAAAATTTCCTTTCTGCTTTCTCAGAATGAAATTACTAATTGTAACAAAATGTTTATTGAGGAAGAAAACTATTAACAAAACATTAATTTTTTTTCATGGGAACAGAAATTTTGCCTACACAGCACCAAAAAAACTGCATTTAAACAGATTGATGACATGTTCTTCTTTTGAAGTTCTCTGAAATTAGTCAATAATTTCTAACTTTGATGCTTCAAAGATTATTGGAATAGCCCTATTCCATTGTCTTCTGAAATTTTAAAATTCAAGATAATAGTAACTACAGCAAAGAGTTAGGATCTTATAATATAATGCTCTTGTACAGAAACATTAATGTTAAACAGAAATTACAATTCTTCCAGAAGGTGGGAACACAAGCTGGAAACAATAGGATTGACTTCAGAGGGTAAAAGCCTATATGACACATCAATGGGTAAGATACGATTTCAAAACCATCTCTGCCCACACAGATTCAAGAAGATGTCATAACTGAAAATGTTGTGGCCATAATGAAGAATATAAAATATTTTCTTTTCCAGTTGTAATTACTATTGTATTCCCAGTAAAGTGAGATTGGAGTACACAAAACCACTCTCTCTACTTCATCCCTCCACTGAGGAATTACAAATCATTAGGTTGAAAAAATATTTTTACAGCAGTGAAGTAGCATCCGTGTATATGATAGTGCTCTTCCAGTTCTTAACTGCTTTCTAACTCAGATACATCAGGGCAAACATACAATAGATAAAAAACCACTGAGCTGAAATCAGTCATGCACTGGCATAAGCAACCATATTATTTCTCAAATACTTATCAGATATGAGATTGTCTCTCTCAAACATGTCAAGTCCATCTGACAACTACTATGTCTGGCCCTCCATTAGCTTCTGAGAAATTATTTCCTGAACCTCCTTGCAAAGATGGTTAAGACCATCTTTTTTCTAGGCAGATATTATTCTTGGCCAGTAACATCATTCATCAGCTCAAACGGCTCCTCTCCCTCTCCTGCATTTACTTCTCTGATGTACTTATTACATTCACTAGAAGCTTTTATCTTAGAGCCTGGATCTATTAGTCCCTAATCAACCTACCTGTTCTTCTCTGTGTTCTTTTGAAATTTCTTGAATATGAATGGTGCGGTAATCTACACGGGGACTCCAGCAATGGCTTCTTCAAATTCTTGCCTTTAAAATAACTTGCTTGATGCTTCCTAGGATGGCAATTGCACTTATACACTATTAATACTGTGTTAATAAACAATAGGCTTGAGACTATCTTTTTCTTTTACTCCCACATTATAAACTTATGAAACATTGTTATGTTACTAAATATAAACACATCCAACCTTACACTTCCAATGCTAAATTTCATCCCTGTGTAGTTACTCCATCTCTCAGTCATTAAGGTTTTTTCTATTTTATCTTGCAGTCCTCTTCACTGATGGAACTTTCTGAATGTTTGTATTTCTTTGTTCTTCCTATTCTATCATCTTACTTTGCTAAATCTTATCAGCCTCAAGGTCATGAGGAATTTCTGTAGATATCCCTTGTAACTCACCCTCTCTCACAACCTGTTGTTGCCTCTCCATCAGTCAGTTCTCTATGCCACCTCCTTTTCTAATTTTGATCCCCATTTCCTTCAGGTTAAAAAAAACCATAGGACCAGAATTTCACAAAGTCTAACTGGACTGAAACTTTCATTCCCCATTTTTCTAGAATATATATTATGTATGAAGAAAGCCATCACATAGACTGATCGAGATCACAACCGGCATATTGACTGGCAAATGCATACTGAATTCGATCTGTTTCTGCCATTTGCTTCTGTGACTTCAATTATTCATTCTTTCAAAATTCTAAAAAATATAAATATAAATCACCCAATCAAAAAATTCTGCCCTAACACAGGAGGCTAATTATAAATATTTCACTGAATTTGGAATTTCAGATTTCTGAATATTATTTGCAGAGTCAGAATTTTAGTTCTCTTAATATTTTGGCATGGAAAAATATCCAATCTCTTGTAAATCAAGAGATTGGATATTTTTTAAATATATATTTAAAAAATATATAATATTAATGAAATATATATATATATTTAGTTAAAACTGAGCAAATTAAATTAGTTTTGTTATTTTTCTGGTAGTGTAAATTTCCCACTTCCTACTTTCTTTTCTTTCAGCAGCCTCACTCCTATTTTATTCATACAGATAAATAACAATTTAGTATTTGTTTTAAATTCCTTATTAGAGCCTAATTCTGCTGGGCATTAGGTTGTGCTGCTGCTTAGATGAAAGCACTAAAATTCCATTTGGGTGAGCACTAATTCCTTGTTCTTCAGTCACAACTAAATAAAGGAGTTACTTTCGGTAACTCAGAGGGTTGAAGAGCAAAAGTCAATAAAACAAAGTTACTTGTCATCTTTGTGTGTAAGATGCAGGCTATCTCTACAGCCAGCAGATGGTATAACATTGTACAAATATCCTTACTCTGACACAATGATAATTTCGCATTACATATCAACGCGAGAGCTCACCTCACTGAATGAGGCGCTTTGAATTAACAGAATCAGGTTAAACTTTTGGAATTTAAACTATGACAAGCTAGACCAGGAAAAACAAGTATAACTGAAGCCACTTTTCTGTGGCTTTAGCTTTTCCCAAAAGAGTCAAAAATTTAGAAGAAAGGGGGCATAAGACACTAGAGATGGCATATATGAATGCACAGCACCAGTGCAGAGGCATCAGAAGAGAAGGGCAATGCTCCTACTTCAGCAAAGAGCACTAAAATGGGATTCCTAATAAGCAAACAATGGGTCTTGCAGATGAGAAAAACTATGGTCACATTTATGTGTTTGTAGCACTGACACTCATTAGTGTTAGTGCCAACAGTGTGGTGACAAGAAAAGCATTAGGATGCAGTTATGATTCCATAAAGAGTTTTGAATGTTCAGATTTATATAAAATATTTCTAAGTAACATAATTTATTCATTTGATTTTACTTGCATGTTCCCAGGACTGGGGTAAAAACACTGTCAATCAAAAATACTTTGAGTATTTAGAGGCTCCTCAAGACTTAACTTCCTTTATATACAGTACCAAAAAATGTTGGTTTTAATTGCAGCACAGACAAAGGTTCTTCCCTGCTTCATCAGATCAGTTATCATTTCAACCCTGCCTCATGCTATAGATGCAGTTCAAATATGTTCTTACAAGCACTTACTGTGGTAGGAGTGACAAGTCAACATACAAAATTATTCCATTGTCAAGTAATGACAGAATACCATGTGATTGATATTGGTGTCTGGGACTTCAAGGTGACTGTAATGTGTATTTTAAGGCCAGACATTTCACATAATAAGTCCTTCCAATACTATTAATGACTACAGGATTTTTTTAATGATTGCTGCTTTGCAACATATGGTAAAAGGGGCTGAATAAGATTTTCTGTTACAGACAACAAATTTATTGATGGCTTCACTGACATTGCTCTAGAAATGCAGAAAGAAAACAAAGATGTTTTAAAAAACACCTCATTAATTATATTACTTTATACTTTCACAAAATAATCTTGTAGATTTAACAGCACAATGAACTGCCAGGATATTTTTCAGAAAAGTATGTTTTTCTTTTATGTCTTTTATTTCTAAAAAAATAGAATAACATTCCTAAAGAAAATGCATGCTCCTTTTAGGGAAGTGTGTGTACCCTGAAGAACTCTCAATATTCAGAAAGGGCTGACAGATTTCTCCTCAGTAACAGCAGCTGAAGCATGAAAACTTTGGGGCAAGAACCCCAAGGAACAACACACATCAAGAACCAGAAGACATCATTCCAGAGATTGTAACAGGCTGACAGAGTTATGCCTGACTTGAACACAATGTATGGAGAAATGAAGAACAAAATAGCCTTACTAGTCTGGAACTATGTGTTTAGCATGCAGCCAAGCCAGAAATAATGGTAAAGTCTATCATCAACATGCACTCTTAGGTAACTGACCATAAGCTCAGGACTATTTTAAGTTATGAAGTTTCTATTTCAGAGTTGATTCCTGTCATGTTGATAATAAACAGTAAGCATGAAGTTGTGGACATGCCCTGCTGTGTTGCTGTGGAGGACAGGAGTCTGGATTTTCTTCTTCATGTTGAGTCCTGCAAGCACAAAGACACTGACTCTCTTCAGTTGCACAAACAGAGATCCTACCCTATTAGACAAACACAAGGCTAAACCATCTATCTGATCAAAATAATGGTTTTAGACTTTTATTACATTTTTTTTAACTTTTTGGTGAGTACTTTAAATTCAGAAACACTTCAACAAAGATGGAGAATTTGACAAAATGAGGTAACTCCCATATCCAGCAATACTCCTAATAAAATTCTGCAATCACAGTATCACTTTTTTTCTAGGTAGTGGATTGAGCCTGGCTGGATTCCAGGCACTCAGCTAAGTCACTCTCTCACTCCTCTCCACAGCTGGACAGAGGAGACAAAATATAACAAAGGCTTCATGAATGAAGGACCAGGAGACATCACTCACCAAATACTGCCATGGGAATAACAGGCTCAAATTAGACATATTAATTAGATTTACTATTAACAAAATCAGAGCAGGATAATGAGAAGTAAAATAAAACCTTAAAACCACCTTCCCTCAACCCCTCCTTCCTTCCTAGCTTTGCCTCTTTTCCCAGCAGTGCAAGGAGACAAGGAATGGCGGTTATGGTCACTTCATCCCCTGTGGTTTCACCCACTGCTCAGGGAGAGGAGTAGTTCCCCTGCTCCGCTGAGGAGTTCCACCCATAGGAGACAGCTCTCCAAGAACTTCTGCAATGTGAGTCCATCTCACAGGCAATAGGTGTCCCCAGACTGCTGTAGTATGGGTCTCTCTTCCACAGAGTTCAAGTCCTTCAAGGACAAGCTGCTCAAGTGGGGGATCTCCATGGGCCCCGCCCCCCATGGGGTCACAGCCTCCTCTCAGGTATTCAATTGCTCTGGCATGTGTCTCCTCCACACCAGGTCTGCATCTCTGTGGTACTCCATGGTTGCAGACATACAGTCACTTCACCATGGTCTTCACCATGGGCTGCAGAGGAATCTCAGCTCCAATGCCTGATCACCTCCTCCCCTTCCTTCTCCACTGACCTTGCTGTCTGCATAGTTGTTCCTCTCACATATTCTCACCCTCCTCTTCTCTGGCCACAATTACAACTGCTCGACATATTTTCTTTTTCCTTCTTCTTAAATATGTTATCACAGAACCATTACCATAATTTCTAACTGGCCCCGCCTTGACCAGCAGCCCATCCATCTTTGGCGCCTCCAGGGACTGGCTCTGCTGGACATGCAGGAAGCTTCCAGCAGCTTCTCACAGAAGCCACCCGTGTAGCCCCCTGCTACCAAAACCCAGGCCATGCAAACCAAATACAATATCCCCACATTAAGTTGCTCTGGACAGAAATCACAGGCAGAAAGCACATCTGTACTTGAGACTAGACATCTATTTTTAAGTTTGATGGGTGCTAAATACAGAAAAGGGGAAAAGAGCACTGTTGAGCTCAGAAAAACAGTAATTCAACACTGATAAAGAAGTGAAACCCAAAGAAAGCCCAGTCTTGGGAAGCTGAAGAAGTACAGACCTTGCCAGCCATTTCCCTGAAGGAAACACACTTATTGATTTAATGCCCAAACTTCTTGGGAAAATGGACAATAGTCAATAAACAACACCAAGTTAGGTGGGAGTGTTGATCTGCTTGAGAGTAAGAAGTCTCTACAGGCCTTGACAGGCTGGATCCATCTACTGAGAACAATTGTAGGAGATTCAACAAGGTGAAATGCCAGGTACTTGCACCTGGGTCACAACAACCTCATTAAATGCTACAGGCTTGGGCATTAGTAGTTGAAAAGATGCCTGGCAGAAAAAGCAAATGGGTGTGCCTGTTGAAAGACGTCTGAACTTGAGCCAGCAGCACGCCCACGTGGCCAAGAAGGTCAATGGCATCCTGGCCTTTAGCAGGAATAGTGCAGCCAGTAGGATGTGGGAAGTGATCGTCCCCTTCTGAGGACTGCTGAGGATGTACCTTGAGTACTATGTTCATTTTGGACCCCTCACTACAAGACATTGAGGTGCTCAAGCATTCCCAGAGAAAGGCAACAAAACTGGGTGAAGGCACTGGAGCACAACTCTTAAAAAGAGCAGCTAATGGGACTGGGGTTATTTAGACTGGAGAAATGGAGCCATTGGTGGGACTTATAATTTCCTACAGCTGCCTGAAAGGAGACTGCAACCATATGGGGGTCAGACTCTTCTCACAAGTAGCAAGAGACAGGATGAGATGAAATGGTCTTAGGTTGAGCCAAGGGAGGTTTGAATTGTATATTAGGAAAATCTTCTTCACTGAAATTGTGGTCAGGCATCAGAACAAGCTGCTCAGGAAAATGATAGAATGATCACCCCAGAAGTGCTCAAACAACATGTGGCACTTGGGTATGTGGAAAATCTTCTTCACTGAAATTGTGGTCAGGCATCAGAACAAGCTGCTCAGGAAAATGATAGAATGATCACCCCAGAAGTGTTCAAAAAACATGTGGCACTTGGGTATGTGGTTTAGTGGTGAACTTGGCGATGCTGGATTAATAGTTGGTCTTGTTCATAGAGGTCTTTTTCAACCTAAACTATTCTGCAATCTGAAAAAAGGCCAGTAAATATTTAAGTTAACCCTGAATGCTGCATGCAGACCTACTCTTCTTTATGTTTCTCTTTTTTATGGTGTTGTTCGCTCTGTTATTTATATCTAGACTTTTATTCTTTCCTTCACTGAACTTAAAAACAGAGTTAAAAAAAGACCAGTACCGTACCTGATTCTAATAAAACAGTTCTGTTAGTCTACAAACTATTGCTCAAGACATTAACCTTTATGTTGTAAAAAATTCTGAAAATTTAAATCTAGTCAAAGGATATAACAAGTTAATGACAAGCTATAAACATTAGCTGTATAATAAAAAATTATGTGTAGACTCAATATATTCTTAAAATTAACAAGAATAAAAAGATAACCAGAAGAAATGCAAAAACACTTTTACATTTTTAGAATTATGCAGAAACTTAATCAAAAGTAATGTGTTTGTCACTTTATATATATAATGGATAAGCGGAAATACAATGACCTTAAACCTACCTCAGCCTTATTTGTGCTATAAAGAAAACAGTAGGAGGGTAACACATAAGTTGAGTAGAGATACACTTTCTGACAAAAATCAAGCAGAGATTCTGCCATCCCCTAGGATTATACTTCATTTGCCCACCTGACCCCAGCTCCTGCAGAGGTTTTAGAAATCCTGCAAGAACATATAACTTCAAATCTGCAGTTCTCACTTATGGTTCTGGGTGAGAGGGTTTATTACACCAGTAATAAACTCCTAGAAACCAGAGAGCTCCTGGTGAAACAAATAATTGTGAACAGCAAGTCAGTACTGTCATTTCTTGTAGGCAGTTTAGCAACAAAACCACAGTCCTAAATAAAGAAACTGAGAAGAGTCTGAGGAGTCAAATGTGCTTTTGTGGATTTTCACATCCCTCTAAAGGACAAGGGCAGACCTACAGAGCATGGCACGCCTTTAGCAGGTACCTTGAACCGGTCCCCATTCCATCACATGCATAATTAACATCTCTCTCAGCTGTCCTACATTGTTCACCTTCCTGAAGAACATCTCTTCCTTTTTACAGCATGATATTTAAGGAAACAGACTTCAACATAATTGTCATTATTCTATTTCAAATCTTTCCTGAGGAAGAGGTTCCATAAATACTTCATTAGACATACAATAGTGTAAAATTACAAATAATAATCACAATGGAAGTAGCAGAGCTGACATAACTTTCTTGTCTCCATAAGGCGGCAACAGGTTTTTTGTGTCAGAAATTCAGTACATCCTGCCAGAAATACAGGCACTAGTGTTTTTTTCCTTTAATATTTACACCAGACCTTTACCAAATTAAACATATTGAGGTGAACCCATCTTCTCTTCCACTCCTAGCCTTCAGATGTCTTTTACTTGAAAATTTAAGGGAAGTACTTGAAGAGAAAAAGACAGAACCTGCAGCTGGCCATTTTTAAAATAACCTCATCATGACTTTCAGGCCCTTGCAGTGTGCACAACTATATCCTACCTGCTTTGGGCATCCTCTGAGCAGCCCCACCAGATATACAGCCACTCAAGATCAGAACTTTGAATGGAAAAAGAACAGCTATGGAAAAAGGACCTGAAATGTTCCAAACTCATTTTCAATACCCCCAACTGTCCCTATGTTTGGCATCATCTACATCTTGCTGTGACCCTCCTCTTCAACAGAGGATTTAGTTTGTTCACCCTTCCCATGCAAAATGAGATAGGTATGCCAGGATACATGTTTCCAAGAACTGACTAGAAAACACTATAATGAGCAACAGAAGCAAAAGCGTAACAGGAATTTATGATGTTATTTAGGACATGTAAATGAATGGGGCTTTACACAATAATAATGATACAACTGCTCTTTTTTACACATCAACTTTCTATTATTAAACATAGAAGTAGAGGCAAACAGCTCAGAGAAAAGCAAAAATCAACATGGCCTGACAAAGACGATATCCACTGAAGGAACAAAGAGCCCATACCTTCTCTTGCTGCAACCCAGACAGTCCAATAACAGAGCTGTGGTAACTGTATATCATGAGGGCTAGGGGTAGATTCACAAAAGCTACCTTCGGCATAATGAGCATAATTATTCATAAGAGGGAAGGAGAAGATTCCTCCTGCAGACAAACAGGAGCAAGGAGGAGAAACTTAATGTAGCTCTTGGTGGACAACAAGCTGTCAAGGAACTAGCAGTGTGCCCTTATGGCCAAGAAGGTCAATGGCATCCTGAGATACATTAAGAAGAGCACTGCCAGCAGGTTGAGGGAGGCGATCCTGCCCCTCAACTCAGCCGTGGTGAGGCCCCATTTGAAGTGCTGTGTCCAGATCTGGGCTCCTCAGAACAAGAAACATAAGGATTCTGAAGTGGGTCCAGTGGCAGGCAACAAAGATGATTAAGGGACTGGAGCATCTCTCTTAAAACAATAGGGTGAGAGAGTTGGGCCTGATCAGAGTTGAGAAGAGATGACTGAGAGGGGACCTCATTAATATATATAAGCGTCTGAAGGGATGGTGTCAAGAGAATGGAACTGATGCCTTAAGTTTTATCTTTAATATTTTTTTAGATTCTGTACTGTCTTAGAGTGTAACTCTGAACTCCATATGAAGTGTTCCTAAGTTTTCTCTTCACAGCTTAGTTAGACAAAACAATCCTTTTACAGCCTAAGAATCAAAGACACTCTTGCACTTTCAGGCCCAGAAAGTGTAAACAATGGCGAATTGAAGAGAGCAAACCAGGAGGATGGGACTTCATAACCTGAAGCTGTATTGGACAATTGATCCCAATACGTTAATGGACTAAAACTTACTAAAGTGTGAAAACTAGTGACCAGTCGTCCATAGTGTGTCCATCTTGGGTCCATTTGGGTAGAGCCACGACCGGGCTCTTGTACTGCCCAAGGTATATATCCTTTGAAGGCCTTTTAATAAATACCTACTTTATTCCTTTAACTCTGTCTAGCTTCTGTTCCAGGTCAGCCTCCCAAGGCATCAGAAAAAAGCTCTTATTGGTGATGCCAAGTAATAGGAGAAAAGGCAACAGGCAGAAACTAATGCACAGGATGTTCCTCTTGAATATGAGGAGTGCTGGTGACTATGCACTGGAATAGATTTCCCAGAGATGTTGGTGAGTCTTCCTCACTGGAAATATTCAAAAACTGTCTGGATGCAATTCTGTCCAATGTGCTCCAGAATAACCATGCTTAAGCAGGGAGGTTGGACCAGATGACCTACTGTTGCTTTTTCCAGACTTACCCATTCTGTAGCTCTTCAAAGAGTGAAAAATGTATATTATATGATTGGCTCTTTGCAAATCTTTCCAACATAACATATATAGCATTAAACTGAATAATATATATGTTATGTTGGAAAGTTATGCTGTATTAATCTCTTTTAAATAGTGGTAAATATAGTTTTTAGACTATAGCATAATATTAAAATATAAACTATGTGATGTAAGATACTTTTTGTAACTAGCTCAAGGAATGGATAAGATAATCATGAAATTCTTTGCATAGAGGTAACAGCAACAAGACACCGAGACTTCAAGAGAAGAATGATTGCCTCCTTATGGGGACAACTCAGACTTTGAGGGACCAAGGTGATTGATTTACAAGATGGGGGGAGGAAGCTGAAATTAAGCAGAAACACTTCTAGTTTGAAAGGGAACGTTTGAATCGTGTATGAGATATATGAATATGCAATAGGCTATTGCTTTTAAGGGTTAATCCTTTGTTAATCGAAAGTGCACTTTTGTGGCAGAATGCAATAGCACCTGGACATTTGTAATTCTTTGCTTTTATTGGCTTTTATTGTCCTAACTCTGATTATCCAAATTCTTATTGTCCTAGTTTTTATTACTATTTTCATTGCTATTACACTTCTAAAATTTTAACACAAGTGAATGGAGTTTTTCACAAAAGCATTCTCTATAAGAATTCCTGTCTCTACTGCTGATTTCAGCTGGAGACCTGGAAGGCTTGCCTTTCCTTCATAGTTTACCAAACACTTATTACTGGTCTCAGACTTCTATTTCATCTCAGGCTAAATTTTGCCGCAACTTTTAAGTGAATCGCAGAGAACTTTCTTACAACCACACTAGGAACATGGAGGCAAGCAAAGATCAAAACATGTTCAGTGACTTTTTCTGCCAGAAATCCCTTTAAGCAGAAAACACCACAAACATGAGGAGTGTAGAACACTCCCTCAGGCAAGACTTAAGATCCACTGACAGACATTGTATTTCAGAGATTGCATCCCACACTACTGTTTCCATTTTCCTCTTTCTGCACCTCAGAGTCATTCAGCCACAACTTCCACAAACTGGAATCTAATACAGACAGCAGTATTAAAGGAGGATCCCTTAGATCCTCTCCCTTCCCCATAAAGCTAGGTGGTATTCAAAGGGAGACGAAGAAAAAAGCAACTCAGAAGGAGAAAAAATGTGAGTATTGCTCAAAAAATACCAGCGTTTCTCATGAAAGTACTATGTTTTTCTAGTTCCTGTGCATCAATCCCCAACTCCGTGTGTGTTTTCATGCTACAGGAGATCTACCTGAACTACCTTTAAATTTGGGAAACAGGAAAGTCCATCTGCAATGATACACTTCTCCCAAAACAGGCTCTGAATTCACTCAAGAGGCAGGAGAAATTAGTCCATTCTGAATGCAGCACAGACATGGCTAAATCCAAGACACCAAGATCGTGGTGTTGGTGGCAATGCTATTCAAGATCATTATCACTGATTTGGATTATTAGACGCAGACATCCTTTCTGAATTCGCGGATGATATCACCATTGGAGGAGTAGGAGATATGGCCATGAGTTTGGAATGCATGGCTTATGAATGTCCCTTTCTATCAAAATTTTTTTGTGAGTCTGGGATGTGGTATTTTCTGAGTCCCCAGCTGGAGGAGGAAATGAATGAATCTGACTCCATGTTCTTGGAAGGCTAATTTATTATTTTATTATCTAAATTATATTAAAGAATACTATTCTAAACTATACTAAAGAACAGAGAAAGAATACAGACAGAAGGCTAAAAGATAATAATGAAAAACTCGTGACTCCTTCCAGAGTCCCGACACAGCCTGACCATGATTGTCATTAAGTCAAAACAATTCACATGTTGGATAAACAATCTCCAACCACATTCCAAAGCAGCAAAACACAGAAGAAGTGAATCAGATTGTTATTGTTTTCCTTTTTCTCTGAGGCTTCTCAGCTTTCCAGGAGAGAAATCCTAGTGAAGGAATTTTTCCAGAAAATATGACGCTGACATCTGGGACACATAGACCAACACAGTGAGAGGAGCTTCCACTTCTAGTTGTGACAGCTACCATCAGCATAGCTGCTATTTCTTGTCAAAATGAAAGTTGGCTGGACAAGCTACACCTAGCCTCTGACTCTTGTTTGCTATGCTGCAATTCTGTTTCACATAAGCAAGCAAGCTAATTGCATGATCTGAACATGTGGGAAACACGGTTCTGTGCCTAATGACGCTGGGATAATTGGCAGGCACATGTCACCATAAAGGCTGACCCCAGCAGCATCAGAGTGCTATTTCATACCTCCCAGAAGTGAGTGCTGGCAAAAAGAAGTGGTTGCTTTCAGAATACCATTTGTCTAAATAGCAAGCCTTAAGACTCTTCTAAGCATTAAATGTTCACAGCTGCACAACATTTATTCCTAAAGATTATTCTTTAATCTTTCACAGGCTCTGTGAATTTTTTGGTATGGACAATTAAAAAGAGGAACAGCAAAGCAACAGCAACAGCAAAGGTGGAGAAACAGATCTGTAATCATAACACTATTTATGTGAGAAAGGAGGATTCATAAAATGTAACAAATTTAACTCAGCAAAAGTATTTTTGATCTTTTGATGTTATAAGCTGCAGTGAATAGTCCAAGAGCATCTTTGTTCTTCAGAAAATAATAGGAAATAAATTTGAGAAACATTCACTGTAACAAAATAAGCTAAGAGATGTAAAAACATCTAGCCTGAATAAAGCATGGAAGAATACATCATAATGTTGACAAAACATAATATAAACATCCCATCAAAGGAAATGCAAGTTAATTTTCAGAATATGCTGTAATGTGCAATTTACAAAGAATTTGTTTGAAAAAATCTGTCTCTTTTGCTACAACACATTCCAAAAGTTGAGAAAAGAGAGAAAAGCATGGATTAAATCCCACTACAAGACATATTTAAATGTGTAATGAGGAGTATATGCTAAGATTATTCAGAAGCTTTTCAAAATCCTTTTTTTCCTCAATACACTATAGACAAACGAGTTTATAACAGCATATATTGCTTTGCATGATGATTCAGAATACAGAAGGACTAAGCCCATGTTCAGAACGATTATGTTTTTTCCCAGGGAGCATAATTTTCACAATTCCAGAAAACACTATCTATTTAGATATTTGCATATCAGTATTGTTAACTGACAGCATGGCTAATGAACATGTACTCTTGTCTGAAAGCAAAACTGAGAAAAATAGAGAATCAAATTAAGAAAGGAAAATTTTGTACCTAAGGTGACATGAGCCTGTCACTACTCTGAACCTAGGTAGGCCTTTTTCCCTCTTGGGCCTCTAGGGCAGAATCCACACTAGAAAGCATGTAATAGATTTGCAGTGATACTGATTATTATAAGCACAGCTGTTGTTACTTCCCCAACTGTAACAACTACTATTATCCGTGGTAAAGTCAGATGCACCCAAACAACAGCCAGCTACCACATGTGCCTTGTAGAATACTGGAATACTGGAGACGGGGGTTGAAGACACAGACACAACAACCTTTTAGGTAAACAGCAGGCAACAAAAAGACCATCACAACAGTGCAGCTTTTCACCAACATGTAAAGGAAGTCTACTCTACAGCAGGTCTACTCTTCAACAAACATGACTGATGACTAGCTAGCTTTCCAAGCTGCGTGTGTCTCAGAAGAATGAGCTGTGGTCAGGTCTGATGGGAAGACTCTGGGCACAAAAGACTAATGCCAAGGAGAGAATGGTGAGCTGTGGTCCTAACCTTCCCACTGACATCTGCTCAGCACAGCACTCCTGGTCTGTGCCCTCTCTGCAATGCCATCTGTTGTGGGTTAGGGTTCTCTCCTTTTGTTCCTTTTTACTTATAGAATTTTTTCCCCCTGTAAATTGTTAGGAAACAATAATGGCTTAAGAAAAACAAAAGAAGTGGTGAAGCTCAGGGAAGGCGGGCATCTGGTTGCACTTCTCTTATCTGGGAGTTTCCCTCCCAAGGGCAGAGATACCACAAGAATTTGGCTGATAAAAGATGGGGCTGGAGCAGCTGCTGGCTCTCTCTCTCTCACAGCTTCAGAGGAGGACTGGCTACTTGGGGAAGGGAATTCACTGCTGCTACCTGCTTCTTCTGCCATGGGTGAGCCTCTGCTTGTGAGAGAAGACACTGACTGGGACCTTATTAACACTTACCCCACCAAAAAAAGAGACCTATCATCATCTGCTTGGGTGCCCAGGATCCTGAGTTCATCTCTCCCTGCCCTGCTGGAAGCTGAGCTGCTGCTGCCCTGCCCCCACCGCACCTGCAGCACTGCTCCACGTTTTTTGCTGCACTGTAGGCTCACACCGCCTGCCTGCTGAAACATCCTGACGTCCCAGCTTGCTGCTTCCAAGAATTTTGTTTGGGCACTGAGATCAACTGCCCCAGGGGTTTGCAAAGCAAAGCCTCTCTTCCACCCCTTCTCATCTGGGGCAAGCCGCCATTACCACGTGCTCCCTGACCTCACACCACAGCGCCCCCTGCAGCTGCGAGGGAATCATCGCACCTGCCCTGCCTACTGGGAGCCACCAGCGCCCCTGCAGGGCTGTGGCTGTAACTGCACCAAAGGAGAAAGTGCCTGCAGCTGAGAAAGCTGTCACTGGGTTTGTGGTTCTGTTTGTTGTTAATGCCGTAATTGTTCTTATTTGCTTTATTATACATAATAAACAGAAAAGAATTGTTATTCCTATTCTCATATCTTTGCCTGAAAGCTCCTTAATTTCAAAATTATAATAATTTGGAGGTAAGGGGTTTTATGTTTTCCATGCCAAGGGAGGCTTCTGCCTTCCTTAGCAGACATCTGACTTTCAAACCAAAACACCATATTTATTAATACTTTACACCATCCACCTATTGGCACATGCATAGCCAATGTGAAAAATGATTGGCTCTTCACAAATATTAAAAGGAATACTATATGTGTTATATTGGAAAGTTATGTTGCATTAATTTGTAGTACTGTATTAATCCTTTTTAAGTAGTGTGGTAAATATAGTTTTAGGCTATAACATAGCATTAAAATAGAAACTATGTGATTTAAGATACTAACTAGCTCAAGGAATGGATAAGATAATCAAGAAATTCTTCACACAGAGATAACAGCAACATGACACCAAGACATCAGACTCCAAAAGAAGAAATATTTCCTCCTTATCAGGAAGAACCAAACTTCGAGGACCCAAACACTGATTTACAAGATGAAGGGGGGATGTTGACAATAACCAAAAGACACCCTTTGTTTGAAAAAAATATTTGCATCATGTATGAGATATATGAATATGCAAGAGGCTATTGCTTTTAAGGGTTAATCCTTTGTTAGCGAGGTGTGCTTTTACTTGGCAGAATGCACCCAGACATCTGTAGTTCTTTGCTTTTATTGTCCTTTATTGTCCTAACTCTGATTGTCCAAATCCTTATTTCTCTAATTTTTTATAACTATTTCGTAACTATCTTATTACTTTTAAAATTTTAAACCAAGCGATTGGCATTTTTCACAATTTGGTGCCAAAACCTGGGAAATAACACCTTGCTGCTGAGGGAGGAAGGCGTGCCCTGCCAAGTTTGGCAGCTTCGTTCTGTTTCTTCTGGCATGCTTGGCAGATGCAGATTCCAACAAGACAAAAAGAGACAATAAAACAAAGAAAAGGGAAATGGCTCCCTAAAACCACAGTAATTGGCCCCCTCAGACTAAATTGTAGGTATTTTTCTTTTTGGGTGGGGCAGGTACAGGGGAGGGGGGCTGAAAGTGTGTGAATGAGAGGCAGGCTTGTGATCCCAGACCTGCTAAGTGAGTGCAGGAGTCTCTCCATGTCAGTTCTGTCTTTTCTCGAGGAGAACAGCCAGTAATGAGACGAAGCGAGTGCTAAAAGAGTGAGAGAATCCCTCCCAGGGAAACTGGGACTGAGTCTCAGGGAAGGGGTGGGACCCCTTGGAGAGAGGGACCCAAGGGTTTTCCTAGCACAATCTACTGGGAAAGTGGGGAAAAAAAAGAAAAAGTGGATGGGAGGGCCCTAAAAAGTCTGCTGGGTTGAGGGATAAAAATGCCCAAGAGCATCTAGGATTAAACCTGCTGGGTTGAGGGATTAATATGCCCAAGAGCATCCAGGGTTAAGCAAAAATCCACTGGATTGATGATACGCCCAAGAGCATCTGGAGTTGGACAGCACAGCTGGGTTGAGGGATACCCAAAAATATCTGGGGCTGGCCAGTAACATCTGAAATTGTATTTGAAAGTAAAAGGTACCTTATAGCTGTCTTGTGGTGTATGAGAGTGAGTCACAAACAAAATCACCCTCAGAAATATAGAAAAGCATTGGAAAGCTGGGAGATTTAAATTCAAACAACGCCAGCCAATCCCTGGCAAGCATGGACACAGGCAACTATTGGCCAGTGAGCTGAGTAGTAACCAAATTCAGCCATGTTTTTGAAAACCATAAAAAAAGGAACTGCACTCAATAAAAATTTTCTGTTGCCGCATGAACTAGGGAGTGTTGTGTCATGTCCATCTCAACAGAGACTTTAAGCTGCAAAACTCTGAAGAAGAGTGAGGCATGGTGTGTCTCTAAATTTCACTTCACTGAGCATTAACATGAAACTGCAGTATATGTATACAGGACAGGCTCACCAAGTGGCCTGAAAACTGTATACATGCAGCCACTTCTATTACCTTTTTTCCATCCTTGCCCTTTTCCTGAGCCAGCCATGTCAGTGCCTTGTCCAGCTGTGACAGTGCTAGACAAGCTGGAGAGGCCTTAGGAGTAATTTTTAAACACCTCTAGCCCAACAGAACGCAAATTGAATGTTGAGGCAACACTAAAATTAGTCACATGCATATTTTGTAAAACTGACTTGAGCAGAAAGATTATTTATTTGTTTTTCCCTTTCTCTCCTCAACATGCTCATTGTCTCAGTCTCTCTGCAAGCCTCTCAATGTCCCTGGGCCTTACCCGGGTCGGCAGAGAGTGGGGGGGTGACCCCACCACGGCCGACTGCGGGGAGACACTCTCTGTGCCCCGAGGGTGCTGAGGGCACTCAGGCTGGTTGCCTTCGCTGCAGCAGAGACGACCGAGACGTCGGTGGAAGAGGAAAGGGGCTGTCTCCCAGCAGGGGGTATTCCAAGGTTTTATTAAGGAGTCCCGAGGGAGCTCCGATACCTCAGGGGCTTCCTGCTGAGAGCCCTGGGGGATGTCCGGAGTTCACATTTAAAGGGGGGAGGAAACTAACATAGATAAAATCCTACTAACCAATAGGTATCTCTGGGGGATGGGTGCTGGGGGGATAGACATACAAAACAGCGTATGGGGCAGGACTTGGGGGGTTGACCCTTGGCCCCTGGCTAATCACTCGACAACTTGGACCGAAACTTCTAGGTAAGGGGCTGGGATGTCGAGGTGACTGACAGAGAGCCAGGGTGGGGGTTTTGGAGATCTTATCCCGGGAAAGGGATAACACAAGTAGAGGGGAAAAAGCGGGGGGGGTACAGTCTGGGATAAACCATTTGGGAAAAACGTGGGAATACAAAACAAACTACTTCAAAGTATTACAAAATATAAGAACGCACTACAACAGCTCATAATTTCTGCCCACAAAATGCATGAAAGTTTTAAAAAAATTCATCTAGTCTAGTACATTTATGAAAACTTATATTTGAAACAATTTTTTCTTTAGAAACACTTAAAAGTTTTAAAATTTCAGGGTTTGAGAAAAAAACCCCAAATTTAGCTGAGAAATTCTACAGAGTGGATGTGTGAAAATTGCACATACACATCTATGCACTACCTGGCTCCCAATATGTCATTCTCTACAAGCAAACACCGAGATTGCCTACCAACTCTTCTCCAATTTTGAGGAGAAGACAAGAAGAGCAGAAGAAGTTAATTTCATAGTTGACGGATGAGCTTTTCCTGGATCCTAGCCCTCTCTCCAAACCTTTCAAACATGCATCTATTTTCCCCTTAACCGTTTAATTTGGAGGGGTTCCTTACAATATGTGGGCAATCATGTAAAAAAAAGTGTCCTGAGATAAAGAATCCATTTCCCTCAGAGAGGGCTGAAATAGTCTCAAAGACTACTCCTTCAGCTGTCCATCTGTTATCAGACACTGTATGTCCAACTTGATCTCAGAACCATGAGCACAAAAGGACATGACAGACTCAAGTAGGTCTGTCATACTGATTATTCTCAAGTAGCTGAAGAGAATAATCAGCAGCTCCAGGCCCTGCTGCTCTACCTAGTAACTCCTTCCATGCAAAAAAGAAGTAGTCTACTCCTCTACTACCTGATTATTCTGGATTATGGAAGTAATGTTTTTGCAGATGTAATTGATAGATGAAGAGGTAAGAGGAGAGTAGAGAAATGTACTTGACAGTAGACTTGATTTTCCAAAGGCTTCTAATTTTCTGTCACCTTTTTGTCCATTAAAATATACTACCTCTCTCTCCAGACTCTGCTTGTTACTGCACAGGTCATTAATATTGCAGTTAGGTATGGTATTTTGTCCAGATAAGTACAACAAAATATCACTACAATACTTGTCTTCTATTTTAGTACTCTCCTCTCTCAATATTGAGACTGTTAGGTAAATATTTCATGATACGCACCAAAGCAGAAAATTACTAGAATATCTGCATACCTATCAACCTTTCACTGTGCAAAATTCTTCTTCATAATCCTTCTTTCAAAGTAGATGCAATCTGATTACAAGCATCTAATGACAGTTCATACAAAAAATAGGTTGAGTAACTATTCCCCTTCTCTTCCCAAAGACTATGCTGTGACACAATTTGGATTGGAGGCAATGAGAACCTAACAAAATCATACATCAAAACCCTAAACAGAAATGAAAGCATGTAAATGGCAAGAGCCAGGTTTGGCCATTCTGCTGTGTTTGCAAAATGCCCCACTCTGCGTGAAGCTCCTTTACGCAGAGGTAGCAATACTCAAATATTAAGGTGGCAGGGAGCCTGAATGAGACAAACTCAGTCTCACTCAAAGCCACAGCATATTAGAAACATAAAAAAATATTTTCATGGTCATTTTCCGAAGTTACTAGCTTTGAAATTTTCAGGTACTTTGTAAAACAATCCATCAAGCTGTAATGGCTGCAAATTCCTCTTAAACATCCAGAAACCTACTACCTATGAGAAAAACTAGTTAAATGTTCAAAACCATCACTTTTCCTTTTCATCTTGTCTAAAAACCTCTTCTTCCTTTGGCCTTAGTTTGCTCTCTTTTCATTTCATCCTTCTACCAACCATCACCGGATAATGAGATACATGAGATATTCAACCCTGTTTCTTTCTTTCAAAAGGTTTTTAATGAAAATGTTTGCAGGCTCTAAAATTAAATCAAAATAGTGTAGGATCATTCGTGATTTTCAACAGGGTGCCAACCTTTTTTCTCACCAACTTCTCCCCCTTTCTCCAACTGAAAAAAAACCAACATATTTTTTAGATCAATCTGGAGAAATAGATTTCCCTTTGGAATTCACTCACACGTTCTTTAAAAATCACTCAGCTGAATCAAATTCATATCTGAATGACAACAAATTATTACATGCACAATTGCTGAAGAGGAGCTAATTTTCTCTAATAATCCTGTGTTCTGAAAAGGGAAATAAAATACAAACATTAGTCTTACTCTGACAGATTTTTTTTTTTAAAATAAAAGAGTATCCTCCGTCACCTTAAAAGGTTTTAAAAAACTGTATCATTTCAATCTCACACTGTGGTTCTGTATGCCTTAATGTAAAATTAATGTCCATTCAATATAATCTTGCTGTTTCTCATTCACTTCTGCATTAATTTGCCTTTCTTACAGCACTTTTTGACACAGAAATATCTACTCTGATTTCTCTCATCTTGAAATGAAATTTTCTCTGGTTTTTGGAAGTGGTGGGGGGTTGGTGGTTTTTTGTTTGGATTTTTTGCAGGGGGGAAGTCTTGGGACAACTTTATGATGCTTGTATCCGCATTTGTCTGTTCAGCCCAGAAATAAGTTTTGCACTTCTAAAACGGGTTCTGAGAGTGAAGAGAGGGGAAAAAAGAAGCTCAGAGTTTTTTATCAGAAACTGCACTTGCTTCCCCAGATCCTGCTCCTAGACTGTGTTGTCTGCAGCACTGACAGTCAGAGAGAGCTCTCCTTTGCTCTCTCTCTCTCTCTCTCTCTCTCTTTAGTTAGTTTTTAGCTAGCTGAGGCAGAGAAGTTCCCTGGACTGTGGTTTTTCTTTTTCTTGGAACTGTTTAAACCCGCTCTGGACCGAAAACCCAGAAGAGCACCAGCAGCTCACACCGGTGGCCCACCAGGCCTGGCCTGGGCCATGGCATTTCCTAGTGCCGGAGGAACTGATAACAGACTGAGTGAGCTGAGGTACAGCCTGAGTTTGTCATCTCTTCAGAGCGGTGAGAAGTTTTGGTCTTTAATGTTGTTCATTTTCTGTGCTGGTGAATGCTTTTTCTGTGAAATAAACAGGTTTTTTACACTTTTCTCCAAGGAAATCTTTTCCCAAACCAGCTAGGGGAGGGGCCACCTGAATTTGCTTTGTAGAGGAAAACATTTGGAGGTTTCCTTCCAAAACTGCCCTAAACCAGGACAAATGCAGGGGTCTTTTGGGTTTGGTTGGTTTTGTTGGGTTTTTAAATTTTGTTTTGTTTTTTGTTTTGGGTTTTTTTGTTTGGGTGTTGTTGTTTTGTTTTTTTTTTTCGTTGGGGCTTTTTACCACCAGACAGTAGAATCCTCTTCCAGCTGATTTACTCTCTATATTTACAGAGTTGCTACAAAATGCTATATTCACAGGGCAGGACGCCCACTATTTCAATCTTTTAAATATTATGTCCCATTATCCACTTGCTTTCTGACCATCTTTGCATACTAAGAAAAGCTTGTCCTTCCACAAATTCTCTTTGCAATGAACCATTCCTATGCAAAAAGGGACAAAAGGCAAGGCACAAATTAAGAGTTCTTTAACCTGTGAACTACTTGCAAGACATATCCTTTTGCAAGATATATATACAGCTCTAATGCCAATCAAAGCAGACTATTTTTTTCCTGAATATTGGTATCAGTATGTGGCAAAAGCCTGGACAGGCTCTCTTCAGCATATCCTTGATAGTGATAGGACAAGGGAGAACAGTTTTAAACTAAAAGAGAGGAGATTAGAGGTTAGGAGGAAACTCTTTACTGTGAGAGTGGTGAGATACTAGAATAGGTTGCCCAAAGAAGCTATGGATTCTCCTCCATGGAAGTGTTCAAGGCCAGGTTGAATGAGGCTTTGAACAACCTGTTCTAGTGGAAGGTGTCCCCAGCCACGGCAGAGGGGTAGATGATCTTTAAGGTCCCTTCAAACCCAAGCCATTCTATGATTCTATTATGTGATTCTGTGTGTGACTAGGTGACTGGGAAAGCCTAGAACCAACAACAAAATGGATTTTGCTAGCTAGTGATTTGAAAAAGTCCTCACAAAATCAATTCCATTATTTCTGCCAGCACAAATGGGTATCTAGGTGAGTTTTATGCTTATTGCTTCCATTATATGCCAGTTATTGGCACTGCACTCCAGAAGAAATTTAACTGTGTATACCTGAAGAGTATTCAGTCTGTATTTCAGACTGATACACACTTGATGTAACAATTTTTGTACAAGAACTGGAAAAGTTTAGTGGCAACATGGCAACCTAGTGAAGATATTTGAACTTGATTTTCTTATAGGTCAAGTGAGTAACTTAAGCACCCAGCCAGTATCCTCCAATTTACCTTCCCTCTTTCCTTTCACAGGGCTGTCCCAAAACCAATTTTTTTTCCCCCTGACAGAAGGTCCTTTTAAACCAATATGATTATAATAAAAGAATTATTAATGTACTCCAATGTAGTCAGAAGTAATAAACTAGAAACAGGCTGCAGCTGAAGCGGGAGAAAAAGTTTGAAAACAACATTGTGCCTTGTTTCAGCTGCTGTGAGACTGTTTTGAATTATGGCAGAGTACTGAAAAGTCACAAAGTTTTAATCAAGTTTTGAGGTATATTTCAAACCTTTCTGGGTTTGACCTGTTTTATTCACAGGGACTTAGTTTTCTTTGTTCTTCTGTGTTTAGACTGGATCGAAACACCCGTGAGCAGAGAGGACCGCTCAGGCTGGGTGTGAATGTGCCAGTGCTTGCCCAGAAGGGAGATATCACGGCTAAGTTATTTGTGTGAAGAAAAAGAAACATTTCTCTGCCTCAAAGGATTTGCCTCTTATCCTTATCTCAGTTGACATCCAGCTTGTGGCCTGAGGTTTTGGGTGTGCACTAGGCAGCTACTGCAAATGGTCCATCATTACACAGTTCATCAGAAATTACATAAACAGGGTACAATGCTCCTGTAACTAGGACAATGTATTAGTTGCACTTGTATTAGTTGCATATGACTCCACCCTGAAAGCTACTCTTCTTTCACCAATTATCTCTCTGAGATAATTTACTCAGGACCTATACTGGGTTAACTGAAAAGTGAGAGATAAAACATCTAATGTGTGTGAGACATACAATGTTCAGAAAAGCTGAGAACAGTCAAAGACATTCCTAAGACAGGCAGGTTTTCATAGTAGCATCCTAGTCCAGTCTCACTTCCAGCCTTGGCTCCATCCCTATACCTCAGCATCCCAGCCTTCATTTGGATATCTGTTTCATGATTCAGATGGAAAATATCCTTTATGTGGAGCTGTTGCATTGCAAGCTGATCTGTAGTTGGCATTAATCCAGTTATAAATAAGAAGTCCAGCTCAGCTCCATGAATTAGCCTCTGGGCTGACAGAGGCTCACAACCAATGGGAGCTCTCCTAGGATGCAGGCATTTTATTGGTTCAGAGTCTGGGAGGCCACAGATAGACCAATGAGCTGTCTTGACCCAGGAGTTTTGAACTGGCTATGAAAGAAAGCTCTGGACAATACAACCTGGCTGTTTGTCTGAGGAAACACGAGTGGCTTGTCCTATGTTTAAGTCTCAGACATAGGAACAACACCAGCGTATCATGGAGGTTTATTTTGCAACCAAGATCCAGCATAAGGCCAGAGTGAGAGCCTAAGATACAGGTTTTCTGTTGGGATTTGAATTGTCATGTACATGGTATGGGAGCTCTCATGCTTGTAGACTTCCTGTCCACTCTAAATAGGAGGGAGAGACGGGGGGCTGGGGGCGGGCAGGGGGGAAGGGGTGGACAGAAAGAAAGAGGTAAGATGTTAAGGAAACTTTCACATCTGATCATTTGGGAGCCACCTGGGAGGCACACTCACACCACACAAGACTTTCACTGCTGTGACAGAAGTCTTTTCACAACTGGTGGCTCCAGTGAACTGACAGGTGCACCTCTTGACTCCCTACACACACCACTCTCAAGCAGTCAGACAGGTTAACCTGAACAGCTTGACTTCAGGTTTCCTGTAGCAGTCTCATTTGTCTTCTATCTTTAAGTAATTTAACTGTGGAGCAGAAATACAGTAACACCTCAGTCTGGGTGCCTTCAGGGACAGACCACAAACAAAAGAATCCCAAGGATTTGTACCCTTACAGTCTGTGAACCCATCCCTTACACTCTCTTTTCACCCTGAACATGTACATATACCTTGGTTGAATGATATTATTTGGTCTGGGGTCTTCTCATTTTTCATTGGGTTCTACAGAGCCTCCAGGTAAGCTGGCCATCTAGTGCAACAGTGTCCCATGGCCTTTGTTAGGCAAAGGGCCAGCACTAGTTCATAGCTCATTGCCAGGGGCTCTTGCCATTTCCCACTACCCAGGGCACAACCTGCTACTTGCACACTGAGCTAATTGCACTAGGTGTGTTCTTCAACAGTGATCCGCAGTCCCAAAAATGCTAGTCTAACAGCTGGCTGCACACAGTTAACATGAACCAGGCATTTAACAATCAGCTCAAAAGCCTAAATGGGAAATGTATGAATTGATAGGAGAAATGGGTGCTAATATCTTCACAAACAACTAGATCTGAAAGGACCAATCAGGTTCTGGAGAATGGGTGTGGGGGTCTTAATGAACATTAAGCCCCCCAAGATCCGAGCACACTCTGAACTTCTGAACTTTGGGGAAAATATACAGGCTGAATAGATTTATTAACTTCTCTGCCCAGGATGGGCTTAAAGATAATTTTAATGGTCACAAAGTGCATGATGAGGGTGTGATACATGTTCAAGGGGGAGCACTTAGTAGGCAGTTCAGAAAGTCTGTGCCTTCCTAGTACCTCAGCCAATGGGTAAAGGAAGAGGGCAACATGCAGCTGGGAGCTTAGGATAAGAGGAGGCTGCATCCTCCAAAAATTCCAGAGAGACCCCATGGGGTATTGCCTAGTGGACTCTCTCCTTTACTCAAATTAAGTTGCAGGACTCCTGTGTCCTCTTTGTGGACACTGGCTTTTTACAGCATCATTTTCCACATGCACAAATCTTTAAGCCTGGTGTTGATTATACTCAAACTATAAAATAGGAGAACCACAATGATAAACATATCAAACAAAGCAAAGGAGAAATATGACTTTTAAGTCAGGGTCATGCCACCCAAACTGCAATACCTTTTTACAAATGTATTTTTCCAGAAAGGGCAAACATAACTGCCTTTAGCAGGGTCTGTAGCTTATTATTCTCTGCAATGATTCAGACATAATGTTTCTGTTTGAAAAAACAGAACCATTGCAAGTATAAACAAGCACATATTTCCATTCAGGGCACTCAGTTTAAGTTGAGGGGCTGTTTGATCCTTTGAAGACCTATACAGTCAGTGTATTTTATAATCTACTCAGTTGCCTGGGTTGTTTTTCCCTTTTCATTATATCTCTATCATTTCAACAGGATTCTGGCATAATACTACCAGATCCTTCCAAGACTCTTCATGTGTTCTGTGACACAAGTTAAACTGGTTCACTGAGGATAATTTTAAGCAATTAGAGATTCTGCGTAGCCACCAAACTCCATTCATACACGACAAAACTGGCTGTGTGCTGTCTACAAAGCATGCTCTAGCATGTCTTAGAAATAATCAGTGTGAAGAAACACAATTTATTTGAAGGGCAAAAAGTAAATCAGCTTCATGGATTCTTCATTCACAACCATTAGTTTCACTGATAACTGTAAATGTATAATGAAAACATTTCTGAAAACATTATTCCCTGGAAGCTTTCTCACCATGCATATGTGTTGTGAGAGAAAACTGCCATGTGTGTCTCTCATACAGTCTGCATATAGAACTGCATTTGGACCTGAACAAATATCTGTAGCACATTTCTCCTTCTAAAAGCTCCATTTCAAGAACACCAGTGTTGCAGTGTGATGCCATTTCCTGTTTCACCTATCCCAACCCCCCAGGTGTGCCAACCTCTCCTTTCCCCTCCCCCTGTCCCTGGGCTTAAAAGGAGACAGGACCATGCAGTCTGGATTCTGTTGGGAGCTGTTACAAGATTCAGAGGTCTGTCATCCTGGAATAAAACTCTGGATTAAAACTCTACGGCAGAATCCTCTCCTTTTTCTCTTCACCGTCACCTGAACCTTTTCCACCAGAGGTAAACTGAGTTTCTACTATGCCTGGATTTGTTCCAAGTGCCCAGCTGCAGCATCCAGCTGGCCAAAGGTATCTCTGAGGTGAAACACCACAGCTGCTGCCTTTGGCCCAGCAGTAAGGGTCAGACAAGCCCAGGCACATCCCACCCGGTAATATTGGGATTATTATTCCATACACCAGTTTTTAAAAATTAATCACTCCTAACCTTAACAGTTTTTAATCAACAGCTTTTGATAAAAACTTAATAGTTTTTAATCACTTATTTACTTTGTCATTCTTTCACTTTGTGAAAAGGTGGTGGTCATTACACTTGTAGAAAAGGTATTCTTGGAAATAGAAGTTTCTGGCCCTTACCAGAAAAAATTGGGCCAGTGTCTCCTTAACATCCTGTGTTGAAATCCATGTCCAACACAGACTGAACAGATCTGGTAATGCTACATATATAATTTGAAATGAAATAGTTTTCAAATACTAGAATGAAAATATATAGATATTAGCTAACAAGTTGCAAGCAATTGGAGCAGACAGAGCACATTAAGTCTTTATGAATTAGCCAGCCAAGAGTTCTTTGTTTCTCTTTGCATTGCAGAGTGCCCTTAAAGACTTCTAAAAACACAGTAAGAAAATATATAAGATGCACTGAACCCATCATTTCCTCATCTAGGAAAAGCATCATACCTTTGTACTCCTCATGTGATATAGATATAAGGTGGGAAACTGCTTAAGTCATCAAGGTGATTTTCTATAAACCACTCAGCAGTCTTAATTGCAACCTGGACTTTTTCATAACATGAAACAAAGCTGAATAGCCCTATAATCCCCTTTTGTTTTCCCAGTACTGCCCACTCATTCCTTCCTTCGCTTCTTTGACTACAAACCTGTATTCACAGACAGATTTTCTACACCCCATTACATAAAAACATTCAAATAATTTGTCCTGATACTCTATATTGTCTCTATAGTGTCTATAAGAAGTTTGCTTGTTCAGTAAAACCCAATTTGCAAATATACTTCAGCTACACAGAGTGACAAGTGATTCAGTTTTAGGCACTGCAATATAAAAAAAATAAAGCTATTAGAAAGGGTCTGAAGGAGGATTGCCAAGAGGGCCTTTGGAAGACATCTCTTTGTACTACTGACCAAAACATGAGTTCCATTTCTTAATCCACTGAAAATACTTGTCATTTGTAAACATTAATAATATTAGTTCTAATCAAATTTTAGTTCAAAGCAGAAATAATAGGGGGTTTTTTTTGTTTCCTATTGAGTTCATTCTTTCATCAATGTTCCTACATTCATTTCTGAAGTTGAAATCCTTTCACAGAGACAAACCTGTCATATGCTCATAAAACCTGATGCCTGACTAGCGTATTCCTAATTCAGATTGTAAGCTTCTGATGAATAAGTGTTGCATATGATGGTTTGAAGAAACATGCTCTTATAATTACATCCTTTCAACAAACAGCTGGATGAAGAGATGGGTGAATGCTATATGGTCTGCCCTTATTATAACAAAATAATTTTTGAAATTAAGAATGGGCAGTTACATATATACATCACAAAGTCTGCATCTGAAAAAGGTAGCCATGATTTTGTTTACATCATTTGCCCCATTTCTTTAGGAAATGGAATTTTACCAGTTGTATTACCAAGCAAGTCTCTCATTCACTCTCAAACTATGTAAATCCAGGGGATAATCACAGGCCTATTGAAGTGCTATGCAGTTGCAGTCAAGTAGAAAAATTATTAAAGAAAGGCCACATATAATCAGGCCTGGTCTGTTAGATCAGTAGTTAGCCTGCGACTTCTTCTAAGCACAGCAAGCACTTTGCAAGTTCCCATGCGAAAACAATCCTGGTATGAATAGTTCATTAAGATAACAGTCTATTCCTAGGTAAAAAACAACTAGCACCTGCAAAAACACTAGATCTAGCCCATGAGAATCAGGGAAGAAAATATGTAAACAATTTAAGAATAAAGAGGTTTGATGGACAAGTAAAATACCTTTTACTAACCAATAGAGTAATTGGCAAGAAAACTACTAACCAACTGGAGCCACACATGAGGTCTGTAAAACTGTATAAAAATTAGTTATATGAATAAAGAATGGGCTTTTTCCTGTATGAAGAAAATGGAGTATCACCCGATTTATTCCAATCTCTGGTGACCCCGACGTGATCATGGGAGGTGACGGCCAAGCCTACCACGAAAAACAACATGGGCCAAGCCATGACAGGACTTGAGAACAGAATACACAAAGTTGCAAGTGAGCAGTCTGCAGCAAAAGAAATTCTGATTGCAGAAGAACACCCTCCTGTGAATCACAGCCTGCAGTGAGATGAAACTCAGAAACTGAATTTAGAATTTAGCTACGAATTTAGCTACGACCAGCCACGAGACAGCATGAAACAAGAAAAGACAAGAACTGGCCGGCAGAGCAGGACCTAAGCGATGAGTACACAGGCTGCGGATGGCAGGGAGCACATAGAAGCAAACACAGCTCCTGGGGAGGCACCCTCTGGGAGAGTAGCTGGTCATCAAATTGCAGAATACAGCATAGTCTGAAGAATCGGGGTATAGGGGACACACGACCAGCAAGCTGCAAAGGCATAGCCAGGTTCAACAGACGTAAGGTTTGGGAAGGGAAGAACTATAGTAACCATGCTAGTAGCAAAAGGAAGTTTAAAAATCACTATCTTCATCAAGCACTAGTGGCCAAAGACATAACCAACATTGGGCACAGGGACTATGGGGCATCCCTTTGCACACCTGCTGGGATATTGATACAACAAATACTTTTATAAAGTGCCTGTACACATGCACATGCAATATGGGGAACAAACAGGAGGAGCTTGAGATCTGTGTGCAGTTACAGAGCATTGATATAATTTTGATAATGGAGGTGTGGTGGGATAGCTCACATAATTGGAATGTTGAAATGAAGGGCTACACACTGTTTAGGAGAGACAGACCAGGGAGATTTTCTATGTGCAACACTTACACTGTATCAAGCTCTGTCTTGGGGCGGATGATAAGCAAGTTGAGAGTTTACAGATTAGAATAAATCATCAGACTAGTATTGAGGCACACAGGACAGAGAGTGCTCTGGACCTGATGAGCATAAGAGATTTGATAATCAGGATACCTTGGCAAGAACAAACAGAACTTTGAAGATTAAATCAGACTGACTGATGGGAAAAGAAAATTGGATCAGATTGGGAAGAAGATTGAGTCAACTCTAAAAGCAAGAGATGTTTCAAAATGTATAAGTTTGTTTATGTAATGATTAACCCAATCGTTGTAGTAAAAAATTACTAGCCTTCCTAGAATAGTATAAGCATACGTAGCCCACAACAAATTCAGATTCTGATGACCACCACTCAGTCTCCCCGCCCCTCTCCATCACCAATAGACTAGTAATAGTGACATTGCTGTGGGTGTTTGCTACAGGTCATTTGAGCAGGAGAATGAAGTAGATAAGTTCTTCTACAGACAGCTGGAAGCAGCTTTAAAGAAATAGGCATTGGTTCTCGTGAAATTCTCTTAACTACCCACTAGAGAAACAACACAGCAAAACACAAACAGTCTAAGTGGTTCCTGGAATGCATTGATGACAACTTTTTGACATAGGTAATAGAGAATCCAAGAAGGAATGATGTGCTGCTTGACTTTTACACAAACAAACAGGGAAGGAGTTGCTGGAGATGTGAAAGTTGGGAGCAGCCTTGGCTGTAGTGACCATGAGACTGTGAAGCTCAGTAATGGGCAAAGAGGAAGCAGGGCAGCAGGTAATTGTCACCTTGGAGTTCAGGACAACAAACTTGAGTCTCTTCATGGATCTCCCAGGAAGAATTATATGGGAACAGACTCTGCAGGAAAGAGGAGTTTAAGAGAGCTTGTTGATATTCCAGGATCCCTTCCTCTGTGCTCAAGAGCAATTCATCCCAATGGGCAAGAAATCAGATAAATGGGGCAAGAGAGCTACATAAATGAATAAAGAACTCCTGTCATTACTCAAGTATAAACAGGAGACACACAGGAGGTGGAAGCATGGTCAGACCACTTAGAAGGGATATGGAGGGATTTTCAGAATAAGTAGAAATAAGACAAGAATAACCAAGGCCCATCTGGAATTAAATCTGGCCAAGGATGCTAAGGGCAACAAGGAAGTATTTTTCAAATACATCAATAACAAAAGGAAAAGAAAGGCTAACATGGGCCTCTTCCTAAAAGGAGGGGGGGACCCTGGTAACAGGGAATGGCAGATCAACCTCACTGAAAAGACCAGCCTTCAGGGATCTCTGACCCCGGAGAATCAGGGTAACAAATGTTGGAAGAAAGATCTTCCCTGGCTCAAAGGTTACAGAACACCAAGGCAAACTTGATAACCACAAGTCCAAGCCAACAAAGACCATTAAGGGGCTGGAGCATCTCTTACAAGGATAGGCTGAGGGAGATGGGCCACATAAGCCTCAAGATGAGACAACTGAGAGGGGACATTATCAATGTCTAAGTAGCAAGGGAAGGTGTGAAGAGAGTTGGACCAGGCTCTTCTCGGTGGTGACAAGCAGCAAGACTAGAGGTAATGGTCAGAAACTGATGCACAGGAAGTTCCACCAGCATATGAGGAAGAACTTCTTTGTATAGGTGACTACACACTGCAGTAGATTGACCAGAGAGGGTGTGGAGTCTCCCTTGCAGAAGATATTAAAACCATCTGGACACAATCCTTTGCTACGATTCTACAATGACCCTGTTTGAGCAGGGAGGTTGGGCCAGATGACCCACTGAGATCCCTTTCAACTTCATTCTGCATTTCTGTGATGCTGTGACTGTTTATTAGTGCAGAAAGTTACAGAAGGAGACTTTGTCACCATGATCTGAAAACACCCACAGTATTGCCAGCTGAAAGAAAAAAAGAATTGCAACTGCAATTTGAAAGCTGAAGTACAACTATTTGTGCGGCTTAGCCAGACTAACAAAAAGCAGCAACAAGTTAATTGATTTTCAGAACATGAACAGCTCCTATCAAAAGGTGTTGGACTGGCTTCCCAGGAAATCAAACTCAGTTCTTCATCCATACATAACTCAGCATTTGTAGTCCAAATTTTTTCCATCACTCTACTTAGTCATGACCTACAATGAGTTTGTTTCAGCAGCTGTTGTAAACTAGCTTTGTCTCTGCACCTAAACATTCCTTGAGTACTCCCATGAAAATCAACATGCTGTTGCATTTTGCAGGGCTTAACCAGATGCTCCAATACCAATGACTTCTTTCACAAAATCACAAGATGTAAATTACAGGACTGTCTCTGTTCTGGGGTGTGGATCATACAATTCTTGCAGTCAGTAGCAGATAAGAATTTCTTTCTTCATTAAAAGACAGAAGTGGAGAAGAAGTCTTAAGTCAGTACCACTGGAATTTGCATAAATGTTATTAGATAGCTGAAAAGACCTCCAGGGGAAATACCAGTTCATGTGAAACTCAGTTATAGTAGTATCTGTTTAGATAGTGCAAGGGGAAAAAACCCTAGAATTTTAAACCAGCCTTTGGCAGACAAAGAAATCAGAATAGAATTCCATGTATGGAATTGTTGAAATGTTGTCAGCATCTTTCACTTCTTAAAATTTTACTTTGGTTTTCATTAAAAATCAAAATAATTGGTATCTGCAGTGAATTTTCCTAGAAAGAACAAGTGAGAATCCAGGAAAAAAACACTTTGATCCAATCCCCTCGTTACTACTAACATGCCAGGCTCTAAAAACCAGCCTGATAAGACAATGGTATACAAGCCTAGAATGTATCACTGATCAACAAGTCCAAAGAGCACTGTTTGTACTGTATGAAGCATTGTTTCTGACAACAAACTTAGGAGAAGAGAAATTTTCCTCTTTTTTCCTCTTTAAAAAATAGTTTGTATTAAACAAGACAGGAAATAAAATAAGCTGACACCTTGGTTTTTGTAAATATTAGTCAAGTCAGGTTCCAAAGTTTGAATCTTAATTACATGCACCACTAAATCTGTATGTGTTGCACAGCAGCTCAGAAATAAGTAACTTGTATATATTAAGAGCAATAACCTCAGAAATACACAATGATTTTAACTACAGCACTTCTATTATGTTCAGACAATTGTTATATATCCTCTCTGAAGATATGATTGTAGCTAGGTGAGGGGGAATGTGGATTTAAGTATTCTATGAATCAGAATGATTAGCAATAAGTCGTAATAATTGTTAAAAACACTAGCAATAGAAAAGGTTTTCTGACTAGGCATTGGAGGCCCAGATGCTCAAAATCCTGCTCTCGTGAGAAAACAAAGTACTTCTGTACCATAATTATTCCCAAAATCTTCCTGAGGGGGAAAAAAAAATAAAACTACAACACAAAAATCTACACGATGTCTTTGGAAATTAATGTACCAAATCTTAGTCCTGAGATTTTAGGATCAATCTTAATAATCTAGATGCATCTATAATGTACCTGTTGTACATGTACCCACTTATACACCCACGCAGTCAGGCATATCTTTGAGTATGGTCAAACGTATAATCCACAATTAATTTATATCCACCTGAGACATTTTACAAAGCCTTTGTGAAGCATAACATGTGCAGGTAAGTATATAACAAATGGAAGTAAGTATATAACAAATAGTAGTTTCTACTTGAGAACCTTCTCCTCAGCAGGAGAACAATTATTCTTCTGCATGATGAAAATATAACATCATCATCCATCGGAGCATAATAGGAATTCAAACCCTGGAAATGTACACATGAAATTCTGTAATAGGGTCTGCATCTCAAGGAGATATACCAGGCAAAAACTACAGTAAATTGCTTCTTACTCTTCTCTGTGGTGGTGCTCACTGAAACATGTATTAAGTATTTTAATGTGTGATTTCTTTTTAAACTAATGCACACACAAAGGAAGTCCAAATACTTGTTTCTAATTAAGGCTTATTTTCCATTTCTGCTGTTAACAATTGGAAGCCAGCCTATCAAAATACATGATTAGCCATGCTACCCTGTGCTTATGGAGATGGCACTCAGCATGGATCTGACAATGTTACCAGAAGAGACTCTCCAAGATGTTTTCACCTTAATGTGGAAACAGTGATAAATCTTTTAGCTCAGAGTACAGTATCTATGTAGAAACTGCACAAAGAACTTAATCACCAGTTGTCTAATTAAAGTAAATTCCATCCCCAAGTTATTATCTCAAAATAGGCAAGACAACAGAGCAAACAAAATGCATTTGTTGGGAGGAAAAAATACTTGGATAGTCTATTGCCAATTTTTTAAAGAAAACACAGAGTTAAATCAGTAGAAATCAAACCAATAGCCTTTCTGAAGTGGAAATGAGGGAAGAGTTTTATAGTTTTATAGTTTTTCCTAATTTGATAAGGCTTATTAGTGGCTGGTTATGGTTTAACCCCAGCTGACCACTTAAGTACTACACAGATGCTCACTCACTCTCTTCACTCTTGACCACTTCAGTGGGATAGGGAGGAGAATTATAATAAAGGTAAAGGTTGTGGAGATAAGAACACAATAATTGAAGCAAGATGTAATAATAATAAAATGAAGAGAAGAGCAAGAAATAACACCCAAGAGAAATAAGGAATGCTGTTGCTCATCACCAATGGACTGATGTCAAGCCCATTACCAAGCAGTGATCAGCAGCTTCTGGCTAGCTCCTTCTGGTTTGTATATAAACCATGATGTTCTGTGGTGTGGAATATCCATTTGGCCGGTTTGTGTCAGCTGTCCTGGCTCTACTCCTTCACAGGCTTTTGTAGACCTCCTCATTGTCAGAGGATGGGAAATGGAAAAGTCCTTGTTCTGAAGCTAGCCCCACTTAGCAACAATTAAAACATCAGTGTGTATCAATATTGTTCTCATACTAAATCCAAAACATAGCACTGTACCAGTTACTAAGAAGAAAATTAATTTTATCCCAGCCAAAACCAGTACATGATTTAAGTGTAATTCACACTAAAAGCGAGAAATTTCACTTGACAAAATGTCTTGTTGCCAGGAGATAGCTGACTCTCTCCTAGGGCAAATTCTCTCAGCAAGGATGCCTTGCTTATCTCTTGCATTTTGTGGGATCTCAGCACATCGTTCCTGATGTCCAGAGATGCCAGGAGAACCCTTGGGGGTCTCGAAAATCCTGGAATGTTGCCAAGAGTGTTTGGTGGCTTGATTTTGATCCATCCACAGAAGTAACAAGAGTTTGAGGACAAGAGAATCACTTTAGAGTAAAAGGTGTAAAAGAGACACATTTAGAGGGTGAAGTATAAACTTTAAGGTTTTTGGTACAGGGGGGTTATGGAGACAAGATGGAGGGATCAGGGCGTGTCTCGTCCTTCTTCTTTCTTCTTCTTGTCCTCCATCTCCTGTGATGATGTTGGCACTTGGGGATTGGTTTCTGGTGAAGGTGCACTTGTTAACATGGGTGAAAAGCATTGGGAAATAAAGGTAAATATTGTGTACGTAGATTTTAGTATAAAAAGACATGACCACCCCGTGGGTGGACAGAGAGTGCCTGTGACTGCTTGCAGATCAGACCTCTGTTGGGCAGACAGAAAATTTTGTAGATAAGAAATAATAAACAATCAGAAGACCGAAAAGCTGAAGAGTCCAGACTCGTCCTTTGCATCGCGTGCCACCCGAGAACCACTCTACCCGTGTCGGGGCAGAGACAGACAGCCGAACCCAACAGCATTTAAAAGATTTCTAACAAAATGCCTTAGCGTTCACCTGTCATCATTTGCAAGAGAGACACACATTTATGAAGTGAGATCTTTTGATGTCTGGAAGCTTATGCAGGACTTCAGCTACATCACTCGCCCTCTGAGGATGTCCCCAACTGAAAGCTTGTTCACGTATTAACTGTCAAGATTACATCAGTCACTAATAATTGTGTCCTTTCTACCTCTTTCCTCCTTACCTCCCACTTCTCTCCAACATCTGACTGCTAAATCAAAGTGAAGGATTAAAACAACTCCTTATCAATTCAAAGCAAATTTCAGACACAGCTAAGACATAGGAGGTCTGAATTAGTCATGGAAATGCTTCATCTTAGGGTAATTTAAATGACCAGATTTATGTTATAACCCAGTACTGAAAATTGCCAAGAATTTGCTATAGTTCATACCCTATAAATACTTGATGGAAAAAAATCAATGAACTACCTATCCACTTGTGTATGAGGAAGAACTTTATTGTATGGGTGACCACATATTGCAATAGATTGATCAGAGAGGGGGTGGAGTCTCCCTTGAAGATGTTGAAGAACCACTGGACACACTTCTTTAACTTGTACTCTAAGATGACCCAGTTTGAGCAGGGAGGTTGGGCCAGATGACCCACTGTGGTCCCTTGCAACTTTACTCATTCTGTGATAATGTCCTTACTCAATCAGCTTTGAGAGAGCACTGATGCTTCATTCCAATAAAGATCTCTTTAGTGTGCCTAATAGCACTAAAAGATGAGATTAATCCCAGAACAGAGTTTTCCTCACAGGAAGTAAATGCCAAAACTTAAAGATTACTTAGAATGAGACATGCAAGGCAATATATTTCAAAAGTGACAGTGGATTTTTTTACCTACAGAGGTGTCAGCATAAGCAACCCTGATGATTACCAACTAAATTTGGGGGAAAAATACACTTTTACACTTATTTTGTAAGTAACACCATTACATTTATGGTTTCATCTCTTGTGCTCCACACTAGCATAAACACATTTCTCCAAGAACATATTAACTAAATGCTGAAGCAAACTGGAACTAAGAAGCACACACATAGATGAGAAAGAATAAGAAAATGAGAAAGGGATGGAAAAGACCTCTGCTTATGAGTTTCCTGCCTTATTGTCTGAAGTAGAAAATACAAAATCCTTCTGAAGATTAGGGAGGTCTTAATATTCTGGCCATATGGTTTGTATCAGATGTCAACCTTTCTTAATCAGAGTACAATCTTTTTTTGAAGAAACCGCATTTTGCAGGACCCATTAGGATGCTTTTATTCAGGGCCAAAGTCATATTTCAAAGACCCTTTGTTTACATTTCCTGCTGAGACATACTACTTCTTTAGCATAAGTATATTTGAAGCAGAATGAGTTACACAGTTATAATACAGTGTGGATTTAGTCTTCTTAGCTTCACTTGCTTAGCCTGAGTAGCTTGCTTAGCCTGATTTAGGCCACAAGCTGTAAAGTTACATCTAGATATGCTTTCAGCTGGGATAGTTAATATTCTGTGTTATTTTTCTAGTAGGTGCTGTAGTGCTGTGTCTTGGCTAGTAGGTGCTGTGTATGAGAATAATATAAATAACACGATGTTTTGGTTATTGCTAAGTACTATTTATCCTATGTCTAGGGCTTTTTTAGTTCCGTAGGCTCTAACAGCAACCACATGTGCCAGGATCACAAATTGGAAGGTAAGAAAACTAAAGCCACTAGGAGATGCAACTTGACAAGTTATGAAGAGTTAATGGCCTGCCTGCATGAACACTTGAGAAATAACTCAATAAGATGTTAAAGGACTCCAAAACAAAACCCACTATTGGACTGAGAAATGCATTCAAGGCACACGAAGAGCATGTGAGGGGCAGGTGTTAAGTCATAAGGGCATAATTTTCCATGGATTTCTATGTTCTGGGTCCCTCTCTGGAGGCAGCCAGCTTGAGCTGACCTGCTGCAGGAAACCTACTGTTAAGCCTGAAAAAGGAGGAAGTACACCTGAGAGTGTGTGTGAGCAAAGAATGAAAAGAGGCACCTGCAGCTCCATGGAGCTGCCTGATGCAAAGGGACTCTGGGCCTTGCAGTTTAAGTCTGGGGTGGCATGTGTATGTAACTCTCTGAAGGGAGTGAGAATGTTTGAGCAGTGGCTTCTCCTTTAACATTTCCATTTCTACTTTGTACTTTATGTAAAGCATTAAAAGATACTTAGAGGGAAGAAATTCATTCATCCACAATGGACAGATAAAATATGAGGACTCCTGTTTCTTGGCTTTTAGCTAAAGTAAGGTCACTGTAAAAGAAGCATTTGCATCTTAATAGAAAATTAAACTGTACAATTAACCAACATGCAGCTGAATTAAAAGAGCAACACATGCAATTCTGTGTTACTGGTGGAATAAAAATGCATGATGGTGGACCCTAATGGAGGAAAATATATGCCACATAAACTAAAGCAGATTATTTATCTGACAATTTTTTTCACAATAAATGGACTTTAGTGAGTCTTTAGAAGTGCCAAATTGCCTGCACTAGCTGAATTCACCCAAGAGAATAAACCTAGTTTCGGAGGAGATTGCCCAGAGCTACTTGAAATTCTCCTTTCCCTTCTAATGTTCCAGGAAGCTGAAGGTGCTGAGTATCTCCTAGAAATATATGACAGAGTATATCCTAGAAATATATGACAGCCCATAGCTGGCAGTCTTCAGAACAACTAGGAATCTGAACAGTCAAATCAAACATGACTGGAAAAAAAAAAAAAAAAAGCAAAACCAACTCAGGACCTGGAAGTTCAGACCATTGGCTTCCTGTCTAGTTCTTCCTCTTTCTGGCTACCTCTCAACTCACTGTATAGTAAGCTGTCTACTGTTCAATTACCAAAGGGATCTAGACAGCAGAAAGATAAAATGACTTGAGTTCAGATTAAATATCCCACTTCTCTGGCATTGCTGTGATTAATCTACATCACATTCAGTAGTTCAGATGCAATTCAGGCTGGGACTAGTGAAGTTAGGGTTGTCTAGATAGCTGTGAAACTTCCAAGTTTAGAAGGAAAATCATACCAATATATTACTGTTACAAAAGCACTCATCTCAATTAACAGAATGATCAATGTAAAAGTCACCGTCTGTCATTTCTAATTACACTTTTAGGATGGCTCAAATTTTACCTCAGCTCTTTCTTATTACATTTTTTTATGTACCTCATTTATTTTCTTACATGTATTTGATTTTCCTTCCCAACTGGTCTGCATTCAGAAGAAACTGTTTCTTTACACTCACTGCAACATACAAAGGACAGCACCATTTCTCCTACATAGCTGCTGCTACTATCATGTAGGCATTCTTATGTGATGACACTCTCCAAACAGAAACAAAGGGAAGATGTAAAAGTAAGCCATAGATAATTTCAGTTCAGCTGTCAGACAACCTCAGAACTCAATGGTGTAGGAAGCACAAAGATTGTTTTGAAAAAACATATCAAAGGCAAAAAGAAAACCTGAATGTGAGAAATGAAGATGGAAACATGACCAAAATCTTCAGTTTATGCACATTGCTGGAATTACTAACTCAACAGGTGTTATTTAAAACCAGACTTTAAGTGAACTGCTGTCCTACCACTTCTTTTTTCTGGATTTTACACTTTTGCACCAGGTGGCAATATGTGCAATTTTCCATTTAGCATCATACTTAGTCACTCAGCAGGTGGAAAATTCAAGGCAGAATCTTACTAGCCATCTAGGTTTCCCTAGGTGCTGCCAATGTGCGGTTCCTAGACCTAAATAACAGTGAGCCCATTGTGCTACAGAGCCCTCTGGGCCAGCAGTCAGCGCCTATTGGGCAAGGTTATCAGGAGCAGCTGCTCAGCAGTTGCCATATGCTGGTCCCTGCAGTGGCTTCTTGGCCTCTGCAGAGCTTACATCGTTTTAGACATCAGAAGGTCATGAAAGCCCATTTGCAAAATTGCTGCAAGGATGCATACCATCAGGCAGGCAGCTGGCAGGTGTAACAGTAAGAGAAAAAAACCAGAAAGTTCAAAGTCCCACAGGGCACAAAACTTATCCCTGTAATGCTATGTTTAAAAAACCTGACATATTGTAGTCTATGTATGTCATCAATACAAGAATGTACAAGTATGTTCTATAATTGGATTTGTAGAACATACTTACATCTCTCTTCTGAGGCTTACAGAAAGTTTCCCATAGAAAAGAGATGCTGAATACAAACCTTGCTATTGTCACAGTTATGCACACAGAAGAGATATCTAAATAAGATACAGTACTCAACGCAATGCTTTGACAATGCTAGCAGTGCAAGGCACTCACAAATACACACAAACACAGTGGAATCATTCATTCTGGAAACAATCGTCTTGCAGCAGCTGAAGACCTGTGGCCAGAGAAATGTTCATAATTAATTAATAATCATGGCAGCAGCAAGGGAAATGGGGAGAAAAGTAGACCTGCAAAAGCAGACCTACAGTGCCAGCCCCATATTTAGAAAAAAAATCTGGGAGCATATTTACCTTCTCCCTGTTCTTGTGTCTCACATTATCCAATGCCCTCTTGCACAGATCACCATAAAAGTCTCCAAATCAGTATTTTTTACTAAACTCTCATAGCTTAAACCCACCTTGTCCAAGACCCAAGCCACCACACTTCAGTTTCTTGTGGCTGTGACACACAAGCATGCATATAGCCTGTCCTGTCATTGCTGCATTAGAATGATAATCTTCACCAAAGGGTTATAGCAAACAGGAGTGGGGAGTGGTGCCTATGACACCTCAGCTGACTGAGGCATCACATTGGCTTAACTGCCAGCATGCTCAGGGGTTCCAAAACAAGAAAATTTATCTAAGACACCCATTGAGCCTGCCTCCTACAAGGAAGGAGTAAGATAACTACATCTGGAGGCTGTAATATGGACCCTTAATCAACAGATTCACATTTATTAGTAATGTGAATATTACTACAGATTATTAGTAACTCTACAAGCCTGCAATTCATTTTGTTATTACAGAATAAGCAAACAGTACAAGTTAGAGCCAGCAGATCTTGCAGAAGAAACGGTGCAATGTTAGGATTTCACCTTCAAAGATAAATATTTCTGTCCTTACTCAGAGAGAATTACCACTAGCATCAGAGGGAAGGACTACCATTAGCAGCAAAAGAGATTGGGAGCAGCAGCACAAGATGGTCCTTCAAGTGGGAAACAAACAGTAGAATGGCATTTCCCCAAGAAAAAAAAGAAAAAAACCACCAACCTCATAGGAAAATCCTTTTTCAAACCCCCTACCAAAGAGAGAAATGACTCACAAATGCCTTCCAGTCCTCTGCGATTTACTCTTACCTCTGTGATGTTTTCTTATATTTTCTCCTGCAGGAAAAGAACAAAATACAACTGAGATGAGAAGGCTTCACAGGCAAGGAGGAAAAAGGAGAGGGTTAGAAATCAGGAGCAATTCAGTGAAGTCACTTCTGCCACAAGACTGTCGCAAACCTGATGTAGCCATTCCCTTCTACTAACCTCAGTGGTGGTTGCCACTAAATTCAGGAGAAAAAAATTGTGTTTGCTTGTATGCACATACTACTCTTTCTTGTGAGAAAGGGTTGTTGCAACTAGGAAAAAAATATTTATTATTCTAAATGACTTAGCAGGAAATTCAAGTGTCAGAAATGTACTTGTATTTACTAGTTGTAATATTTACGTCTCTCATCCAACAGATAAGTAAGATAAGTTCTGTGAAGTTCCCATTAACAGGGAGTAATGAAATGTATCCAACCATATTGTCTGTGGTCACTCAGTGGAAAACTCCAGTGGTTTTAGAGCAGTCTCTCTCTAAAAAGAAAGTCTAGATCCTAGCAAGTTCTGTACTCCAACAAATTCCAGATACCACACCACAGAGCTTCACTTTGTTGCACCTATCTTGAGAACTTACAGACCTTAACCCAGGATTAGGAATGGCAAGAGCAGATAAGCATATAGGACCTCTTCTCTACCCCAATACTCACACCACATCAATTACAGCAAAGGCTGTAAACCTCTTACTTACCTCTTACTTAGCCACCTCTTAGCATGGTGGATTTTGTCTTCAGCAGCAGGCAATGACACAGGCTGCCAGTGCACAGAGTAAGGCAATACACAAAAAGGCAATACACGCCTTTCTGTATAGCTGTCTATGTGGCTATACAGTTACCTGCAGGGGTGTATGAGCACTGTATGTTGTCTGTGAGCTGCTGTTTCTGCACCTGTTTCCAAAGGCTTTCCACAGAGGCTGGCAAAATATGGCATTAATTTACTTGAACTCAGCTCTGCTTTTATGTTTTAAAGTAAAATTAATGATAGTTAAACTTCACAAGTAGTGAATGAAACAATTTTCAATTTGGAGTGTGATTTAGCAATACACTAACAGACATTCCCAACATTTTCAATGTTGTTTAACAAATAAATATTTTTAAAATAGATGTATGGCTATTAGCATCAAGTTTACTTTCATTTCTGATACTCCTGTAGATGGAAAATTGTAGCTAGGGTGGGCCTAAGAAACCCAAACAAAGAGTAACTTTCTTTACAAATAAGAAACATGGCAAAATGGAATGTAGTGCTATTTTCTACTTAACAAGAGCCATGAATAATGTCTCCTGACTGTAAAATGTTTCATCCAACAAATGCCTTTACAAATTGCACTTGTGGTTATACCCACTTCTATATTCTGACCATGTCAGAATCATAAAAATACTAAATAGCTACTTTAAAAAATATTTTATTTACAATTTACTGTGTGAAGAATTACTTATTTAAACTTGAAATTATGCAAAGGAGTAAAAGAGAAAATATTCATTTCAATATCAAGTTTATAGCTTACTGACATTAAGAATGTTGACACATAAAAGCAGAAATGCAACTGGACAAATCTTATTCTATGAAATTCTTTATTTTCATTTCAGAAGGATGAAAAGTGGAACTTTTGTTTTGAAAAATGTATATTAGGAACTTTATATTGTAACAAATAAAGAATTTTATTATGTTTTCTGGCAAAAAAACCTGATGAAAAATATGCCATCTGATTGGCCAGTCTAATGCACACTAATTAGAAGATTTTATTCCCAAGAAATACAAATTTGTTTAAGTTTTAAAATGAAATTATTTGCAAGTTTATTTTTTCCTCTGAGAGGCTCTTATGGTTCATTCCAACACTGTCTGAACTAATTTAAATTTCATTGGTCAGTGACTTTCATATAATTTTATATAATGTGTTTCTCTTTCAGACATTTGAGCAAAGATAAAATTCATTGACTCCAGTCTAATGGTGTTCTTTATATTTGATTAATAGCACAACTTTTCTGATCACCTTTAGTTACACCTTTAATGTTCCTTTCATTCAAGAATACTTTTAATACATTAGAAAGCTGTACTATTACAGATGACAGTACTAGGAAAAAAAAAGAATTTGCCTAAGTAATAGAAATTTTTAAAAACTTATACATAGTTTTTTTTTGTTGTTGTTGTTTTCACACCTGCAGTCTAATCACCAAGTTACTGGCTGCTTTTCCAAGCACTGACTGAATTTGCAATTTACAAAGAAGAGAATATAACTAGAGGAACACTTGTTTATATATTCAATATCACTACTGCATGCACATGCATTAAAAGGAACACCATTAGCAAATTCTGATATCCCGGAAAAAAATTCTCTATGCTTGAACTTCCAGCATCTCAAAAAGCAAGGTCTAACAATGGTACTCACCACATTATAAAAAAAATGGTGTTGGTAACATGTAACTTTTTGTAAATATAGTATTCAGTTTGTTTTTGGAAACACAGTGTCAACATCTATCTTCTTTATGGTTACAAACCACCACTTAGAAATGCCTTCCATTAAATGAGATCACTGGAAACAAAGGAATTAGAAATTACTTCTTTAATACCACAGCCAGCATCAGAGACTGGCTTGAATCAGCAACCATGTGTGCATTAACAAGAGGAAACTGGAGGGGGCTGGATTTAGATTTGGTTGGGTTTACACGGTTTTTTTGGTTTGTTTTTTGAGGTTGCTTTTTTATGAGGGGTTTTGTTTGTTTGTTTATCTAAAAATACTATATATCTTGGGACAAGATATCTTGACTTATGTCCCAGGATGCATCTATGAAGAGACAACTATCCATGAAATTACTTTTAGCAGGTGCTCTAGAATAAACCTGGAAACAGGCACACTTTCAGTCAAGCGCAAGGGACTTCTCATTTTTTGAACAAACACTCTTTCCCAGGAGAGAAAGAATGAGTCAGATTTAAAGGAGGTAATGTTACAGCTTCCCACATCTGTGAGCCATCCTGTGCTCATGCCTGAAAAGAGGCTTATTGATATTACCAAATCTGTGTAAATTCAGTTTGTTTTCTCACTGCATCCGTCATGCTCGGACTGCCACATCCATTCAATTCCTGTTACTGGCTGTGGAATGTATTATTCAGAGGTTTATATTTAGCTTTCACTAAAAAAAAAATAATTAGAACAAAGTAAGGGGTTTTTTCATGCTGAAGAGAATTATCAAGTGACTCACGCTAAATAGGCCCTATACAACCAGTGTAAACTAAAAATAACTTCACTGAACTTAATACAGTTACACTTGCATGAATATAGTATGAAGTGAGTCAGTCCTAGTCCAAGAAGGCTGCTAGAGCCTAATGGAAAAAAAAAAGTAGTAAGACACTTAAAGATAGATATTTTATAATTGAGGTGGTAGGTAAAATGAAATTTTTAAACTCAGAAACCATAAAGTTAACAAAAATATTGAGTCAACTACTTCAGTATCTTCTCTTCTGAGGATGAATCCTTCTTGTAACCAGAGAAATAAAAATAGCATACTGGCCCAAAATAAAATTAGGACAGATTTTTGAAGGTATTTAATCTTCAATAAGATGTAGATTGCTATGCTGTATGGTGACACAATTCCCATTGAAATAAATAGATATAAAAAATTTGACTTTGTGCTTTGATGCCCATCAACTTCTTCAAGGTTGTCTGTTCTCATGGTTATGCTTCTGATTTTGCCATTTAATTCCAGTGCATCATCAGCCAATTTGGTTTTCCCTGTATTTTCCCTTCAGGCACTTTTCCATTAATTTATTATCTCCTCAGGGTTGTGGTTTTAGTCTATAGGGTTTTACGCAATAATTCATGACTTGAGCCCAAGTAACACTACATTCAAGTTTTTGCAAAAATGCTCCTGCCCTTCCTCTGCATCTAGGAACCTGGAAATGAAGAGAATATAATACAAATACACAAAATCTGTGCCTGCATTTAGTAGTGATGTTCACAGACCTTAGTCTTCTGAGACAGTTGAATAAGTCAACTGAATACCTACAGAGAGAAGTGAGGACAGAGGGGTAGGGGGAATTAAGCAACTGTCAGCCAACCTGGTTTTGCACCATAACCATACAACTCATAATATCAACTAGCTATATGAATTGCTATTTCACTCCTACACAGCATCTGAAAAATTATCTAAACACTTAATATTTTTTTACTCAAAATAGTGGTTTGGTTAATATGGTGTTATTCCACATTCATTCCACAGGGTTAGGTATTAATGGCACCTTTTCAGAATATGGATAAACCTGTGGGTGCTGCAGAAGTAATAGAAGGATCTTTGCCTAGTTTCATCCTTGAAAATAAATACTAAAATTTGAAAGTTAATCTCACACTCTGCTCACACTCTGCTAGAGATTAGCGGCTATATCTGTCCTTGGAAAAAGGCTCTGCAGGCTTCTATCTTCACTGCAGTGATCAGACTTAGGCCACCAGCTGGTGGATGCATGATTGATGGCCTAAGGTGCACGTATTTGAATCAATAGGTTGATACTTCCCAGCTCAGGGTGGGAAATACCAGAAGAATCTCCTTAGGCTGCTGAGACAGTGGAATGGCTCAATTTTAAGGCTGAAGCTCACAATTAACACTCACAGTGGCTTCATCTAATGTGTTTTGTTTTGCTTTGTAGCAGGCACAGGGCCTGCAAGGCCTCCCTGGCAGTCAGCAGCCTAAGATAGGAAGTGCCTAGTCATGATGACTGGAGCAAAAAACCCCTCTTCTGCCCTCAGACCCTTTCTTATTTCTCTGTAAGAGAGAATTATAGGTCATATTTGCCTCGACCCTTACCATTGGACAATTTCCAAAACTCCTAAACCCTATATAAATGCCCTCCTCTGCCCAGCTTGGCAGAAGGAGCTGTCACTGATCCCCCTTCTCAGAAGCGGCCAATAAAGGACGCCTCTGTGGAAATTCATATAGCACTTCCCCTCTCTCTCCCTGCATCTGCTGCTACAGCACTTAGCAAGCAAAGAGCTGAAATCACTAAAGAACTAGAAATCATCTAAGAGCTGAGATCACTTAAGAGCTCAACTGCTTGCTAAGATTGCCTGCGGCTGGGCGTTGCGTGCAGGCCCAGACAGGTTGTGCTGAACAGGACCTCGCTATCCAGACCCATGGCAGCTGGGGGAAAACACTGAAAACCCAACTCAGGAAAGCAGTATTGCTTGGCCATTGCAATGAGTTCAGAGAGTACACACAGTTGGTCAAAGCAGTTGGATCTTTTGAAGTCCCTAAAACTCAGTGGCCTGTGCTCTCTTTGTACCACCAGCTGAGAGTGCACAGGCCTAGATCTAGCATAGCATGTGTTTTCAGGCTGGATCTGTGTTTCTTAGTAAAAAAGGAGGCAACAACTTTTTAGGGCACCAATAGACTGGCGAAAAATATATCTGCTACACTGTTTAAAAAGTTATTGCCAGCAGCTGCCTTGTATGCGGTGCCCTGCCACAGGTCTGCACCCCCACAGCCCAGCTAGCGGAAATGAGGACACTTCTGGGCATCAGTTGCCTCAGTTCAACCTTTTGGGTTAAACTGCCAACAATGGTGACATTCGCAGAGATGCCAGATTTTGTACTTCCACATCTGAAATACACTCCTTAGTGCCCACTCTCCAGAGAAGAAAAACTACCAGTACATTAACTCCTTCAGCTGATGCAGCAAGCCTTGTCAGAGCTTGTGTGCCATACCCTTAGTGTTGTCACTGACATTGTAAAGCATGATAAGAGAAAAGGGATTGTTCTTCCTGCCTGAAGAGGATCATTTTGTAAAAGCTACTTCTTCAGAGGAACCTCAATTGTTTAGGAAAACAGTTGCCACAAGCTCTGGCAAGCTAAAATTAGTTGTTCATAGGCTCAAGGAGAAAGAGGTATTTTTCCTCCTATATTTAAAAAGCTTTATAATTAGCATCTGTAAGATATGAGGGGGAAGCTTAGTCATCTGTTAACAAAAGCACACAATAATGTCCTTTAATAGTGGAATCCCATAACATCCATAGCTCACACAAGCTAGGGCTAATAATCTCTGCTTTCCTGCAGGGCTCCTATGACCAACTCACTTGGAAAGAAAAAAGCCACCTTACTGGAGTGAAATATCCATATCATAACACACACATTCTCTCAGGTCCTTTTCCTTTCTTTCCTGCCAGAGGTGGGTTTCTTGATATTAAAATTGGTATTAAGATAACACTACTAAAATCCTACTTTGTAGTTTAGCAAACCAACGGTAATATAAACAATGAAATTTAGCAAAAGAGAAAAATGTCTGTCTACAAGTCACATCTGGAAGATTTTTTTCTGCTCCTTTTTTACCCATTGGTGAATGTATGTTTTTTTCTGAATGATCTCTTTCCACTACCTTTTTCTATAAGAGCCAACAACAATTCATGTTTACGGCTCTTGCCCCCAGGCCCTTCCAGCTAATGGGTCCAGAATTCCCACAATTTTCCCTTGGTGACCATGTCTAGACAAAAGGATTTAAGAGCACTTCCCAGCTCGCAAGCTCAGGTGCCATCTCGTGTATCGCAGTGGCACAGCAGTATGGGGTAGGCATTGTCCCTCTGTATAGCACTCCAAAGGAGGCTGAGATCAAGCTGATTGACAGGATCACTTAAAATAAATTGAAAATCTTCTCTCCCAGCAGCTCAATATTCTCAATCATGCAGTGCATTACCAAATAATCATCATCACCACAGGATTAGAGGTGCATTTATGTTACATTAACAAAGCCTATTTTAATAACCAAGTATAAATCAACTCACAAAACCCCAATCTCACAGCACACACTACAGCATTAGGCAAAGCACAGGATCCCATGGGAGTCCTGACCAGAATTCAGAAATATGTTGAGATGACCAGATTTTACTGATGGTATAATGCCATCAGTTCCTGACAGGTTTTTAATTCTTTAGTTTAAACAGAATTATGCCCTTTCTTGCTTTACTCACACTCCAGTCAATAACAAAAAAAAAATTCTGCCACATGGGCTGTTTATCAGAATATGCTAGGTTAAAAACAATACAATCTCAGAGACTATTAACAGCAGAGGAGAAGGAACAGTAAGAAGAAAGAAGGTTGAAGAAAGAAGGCAAAATTTCAGCTGATACTCAAAATTTGATGGAGGGTTTATGTGGAATTTTTTAAAAACAAGGGAAATAATTTTAAATTGGGCCCTGAACTATATGGGGACATTCTGAAATCATGCGAGGATGAGGCAGTCACTTGTCTCATTTGAAGTAGATTAGAAAAGCCTGTGTGCTCCAAGTATGGGTATGCATGGTGAAGGTACAGAAAGAAAAGAAGCGCTCACAACTTCAAACTGGTAGAGTTATTTCAATAGAAATGGAAACAAGACAGGTGAGCAACCCAACATGTCACAGTTAATAAATAATGTATCTAAGTAATTCAAAGCCAGAAAATATAGTCTGATTTTGTCCAAGGAAAGTACTATTTTAATAAATTTTAGTTCATCTGGCTGACCATTGGATTTTAGCAGTCTAACTACCTAGTTTTCTAAACAACAAAAAAGAAATGCACAGCTTCATCTACAAAAATGATTGCAATCATTAGTACCTATGATCAATTGATGTCTCTTGTTCTGCCTCTGCTTAGCTGTGACCTTTTGCCACTGTAGGGCTCTTAGAAACCAGTTTCCTACTTGCTCATTTCATGTCTAATATGTGTACTGAGTAGATGCTAATCATAGCTGGAAAGGCAATGAGTTTAAATTCTTCTTACAAAATAACCTCTGTGGTCACAGTCAGTCAGGAATTTCTTCTGCAGTACAAGCCCAAGAGAGCTGAAATCCCTTCTCTACCATTTAGTAAAGAGTAAACAGAGCCTAGAGGTATTACAAATGGGTGTTATGGATACTATCTGAGTAGACTGAGTTTAATGACATTATTACAGTATATGCTTTCTTGAGACCTGATGATCTTTAATTGCACTTCATTTTTCACACTGAGTGCTGGGCACCAGCTCCCTAGCAAAGCAGGATTCAAGAATGGAGAGGGGAAAAGCAGAAGGGGGAAGGAGACTTGTGAGAAGGGAGTTGCTTTTGAGATCTGTTCCTGCAGATAATAAAGATACAACTGACTTGAACTATTTGGCACTGCAAACTTGACCCATGTCTTGATCTTATCTCCCAAGGTGAGTGTAAAATCAACCCCCTACTGACCTTGGACAGGACTATATACAATTATAATACCTTTATTGCAGCAGTAGTGTGAGAGCTGTATTAGTAAAAGGTATCTTATTTTCCACTGACATAAAAATGATTGACATAATTGGTTTAGCTTCATTTCAATAAAGGACAATCGTGGCTTGCTCAAACTTTGATAAATAACACCAGCTACCAGAAGAAGAAAGCTAACTTAAGTGTATTTTTCCATGGCACAGTATGTATACAGAAAGAGAAGAAAAAGCATAGGAAAGGTTTACTTAATTATCTGTATTGAATACTGTATGTTAAGGATTGTTTTGAGCAAGATGGTCTGTGAAAAATGCATATTTTATGATTGGCTTTTTGCAAATATTAAAATTAATATTATATGTGTTGTGTTAGAAAGTTATGCTGTATTAATTTTCTTAAGTAGCGTGTTAAATATAGTTTTAGGTTATAACATAATGTTAAAATAGAAACTATGCTAAGTAAGATACTTTTTTTAAAGAGAGGACTCCCACTGAGAGAGCAGCCACAGGACACCTAAATCTTTCAGAGAAAAAGTATTTATTGCTCTCTTATCAAAAGAAACTAACTTCCCTCTTTGCTCAGCCCTGAAGACACCATCAGGATTCAGAGGAAGAAGTTGACACTGACCATACAGAATTCTTTGTTTGAATGGAATTTATGCATTATGTATGAGATGTATGAATATGCAACAGGCCATTGGTTTTAAGGGTTAATCTCTGTTAACTTGTGTCCTTTTTGGGGCTTATTTTGCCCAGAAAGAGGTACCCGGACTGTCTGTAACTCTTTGTTTTTATTGTCTTGTATTGTCCTAAATCCTAATTGTCCAAACTTTTATTACTCTAATTATATTCTATTTTTATAACCATTTTATTACTATTAAAATTTTAAATTTTTAAATTTTTTCAATTTTTTCAATTTTAAAAACAAGTGATTCGCATTTTTCACAAGTCTGAGGTACAAGGATCTGCAAGGAGCAGATGAAACACTGCAGGGACAACTTAGTGCTTCAGCTGTATCACCAAAGTTTTCAGTACCACCAAATCAGAAGAGTAAATTCAAATTCACTAGTGAAATGGCTTTGTATTGGAAAATAGACCTGACTGGGCTTTTGGCTTCTCAACTACAAAAGAAGTCATCAAACTTTGTTTTAAAAACTAAAAATATGATTTCACTCATGTAGATTTTGTACATGGCCAGTACAACCACTGACATTTTGAGGTTCTTTCTCTGTATTTACTCAGTTTTCCATCATTGCAAAAGATGAAACAAAACAATCAAAACCATAAACAAAGAAAACCAACCACAACAACTAAAAGCTCCTGCTATTGTATTTGGTGTGGATTCAGTTGAAGAAAAATATGAAGTAAAAAGGAAAATTAGTCTGCTTCTGAAAATCTAAGCCTTTGAAAAAATGCGATCTACTGCTCATTCTGCTTTTTCACAGCACACAACTAATAAATTCTCTTGTAATTCATGCAAATCACATTCTCAAGAGAAGTGCAGGCTCATAAAAATCCAGTTACAGGAAAGTATATTTCAGGGAAATAAAGTCCTATGGTCTAAAAAGGATATAGAGCAGTTCTCAGTATTCATCCTTTAAAAGTAAAAAAAAAGTCAAACCATTATCGTATATGGCCTTCACATATTTATTATTGGAAAAATAGATATATATTTAGCCTGAGTTCTACTATCTAGCTGGCCACTACAAATTACTTAAGGAACTTTTAGCTTTGAAATTAGTAAAGGTGATGACCTGCAAAGTACAAGATGGTTGGTACTTCAACATGCTTATTCTGTAGGCTCTCCCACTGGAAGACAATATGGCACTTAGTGCACAATGGGATCAGAGGAGCCAACAGGGAAGAATACCTCCAGCTGTTGTTTGGAGCATAAATGTGCTTCACAGTGTGTTTACATGGCAACAATCAATTGGGATGGAAATGAGTGGGACGCCCCTTCCTTGCTAGTAAAATGTCTCAGGAAAAGGAAATACACAGTCTTTACTGGGCATCCTTTAGCTATATTTAGCTGTTCATTTCACTAGGAAGAAAGTAATGAAAATGAATCAACGAGAAGTGTGCTGGGAATAAGACAAAGCAGAACTTTGCAGAGCACATATATATGTAATATTGATGTGCCATGATGTATTATGAAGTACATAATACTGTGTAGCAGGCATTCCACTCTCCCAGTGGCAAAAAGCTGTTAGACCCCGAAAGAAACAAGCATGTACTTTAATCATCACTACCATGTAAAACTAACATATGCAGATTCTGTAGGAGCCAACTGTCAGCTGTTGAGCTTTTCTTGTGCAGGATGGTTCTGTGATGTTATAGCATGCATGAAAATGGGGAGGGGGGAATAATTCTTCATACTCTGGGTGAAATATGAAGACAGGAAACATGGACTGGAATTACATCAGGCCAGGCAAGCTGTTTGCGTAAAGTCACTAAACAAATTTGCATCTAGCCCTAAGCTTGAGTAAATCTATTTGTTGCTATTTTTAGATCTAAATGTTGCTTGTTACTGTTTCCCCCTCCAATCTTCCTCCCCCCAAACACAACCTACCCCTTCTGTCTGTTAACAGACAGCTGGTGTGACGCAGAATTTTAAATCTCATGGGTTTGTGCCAGATCCTTTCCTGACTCTGGGTTACAATCTAAAACACTTGGATTACTGTTGAACAAGCCTAAACACTGGGAGAAAAAGTTTCTACACAAAGAGGCAGTGTTCCCTTTCAAAACAAAGGTTCACTTCCCCATCCCCACGTCCAAACTTTCCCCTCCTTCAGCACCATGGTAGACTTTGAAAATTCTTCAAGCCTTTTAGCAACATTACTTTGTGTAGCAACTCAGGACTGCTGCTGTCCTGATAATGCTTATTCACTAGCAGGCCAGATATTAAATGTCACTCTTAGGAAAATGCAACTTTTAAACTTCCCATGGAGAGCCAATGCTCTTTTTCTAGGCCTCTTAGAGCTCAGCACATCTTCAGGAACAGAGACTTTACAGAGGAAAGTAATGTGAATGATGATGGGTTTCTGGGATAGCTGCAAAAGTGTGTTTGCAGAGAAGTAGTTTCACAGAGGCTCCTATCTCCAAAACTGATGGTTGTAGCAGGGTTCATCATCTTTTGCAGGATGCCTGCTGCTTTGTTCACACCATTTCCGTATCACTACAAGATTATTTTCTGCAGAGAGTAAAGAAGGTTGCCCATCTTTTGTTCCTCCCTTCCCTAGGCATAAATGGCACAGATGTGATGGCACACAGCTGGCTCCACTGAATTAGACATGAGGGTAAAGGGAAGAAAGTGAGGAAAGTGAAGAGAGAGGTGGCAGTACTGCCATTTGCATGCTCAAAAACACTGTCCTGTGGTCTCAACATGGGAATATCTTGCCACACAGGAGGAAATTTTGGGAGAGAGAACTGGGATGGGCAGATGAGTAGATGGGAACAGGTGCTGAGCATGTACACAGAGAATGAAGGAGGCTGTGCAAATCTTTATTTCTTTAGACCCTAACTCCATCCTGATACCAGCTGTCTCACAAGTATCTAGATGGCACAGAAACTATGGGGGAAGGAGTGGTATATGTCTTCAGAAGTCTCAGATATAAAGATGTATTTAAATAAGTAAGTCCTGTCCTTTCCACATACCAGGTACCATGCTTGAGACTGCAAATCTAGCTCTTAGAAGTTTGCTTCCTGTAAGGATGAGTCAAGTTCCCTGCCTCTGGCTCAGAAGAGGAGCAGGTATGCCTTCATAAGGTAAACGTTATTCAAACTGAAATTTGACATTTCACAGAATGTGAGGCTAGGTGGGACCATTATGATAATTTATTTCAAGTTATTCAGCAAATTTACATAACTCAGGAATTTCATTCTTCTCCATTTGCAAGATATTCACTGCACTACAGCTAATTAGAAATAAGTCTTTTAGAGATCACTCAGCATTTATGCAAAAGCCTTTCTCAGAAAAACACTTTGAAGATACCCCCTGTACATTATGAATTACCACTACCCATCCAGTCAAACTGCTTCCAAATCTGTAGGCTCTCTGCACATATACAACTAGTGTAATAAGAGAAAGGAAAAATAACTGCCCAGACAGCATTAATGGAAACACATGGGAGGAAGAATTATGGCAGATAGTACAACACAAATGTGGCCAAGTACCAAATAAGCTCTTCCTTCCTCTAAAGAAACAAAGCAATGGCCTCCTAGAGAAGACATCCTCATTCTTCTGAACAAGGACATGCTTAGAAGGTAATACAGAAGCGGTGTTTTGGGCAGCAGTTGCAACCAGTGGGGTTCTTGCAGAAACCAGACTTTCCTTTAAAGCCTGCACTAAAATCTGAGAGATGCAAAAAATATTACAGATGGGTAATGAGCACATCTTCAAGTGTCCTTGAAAGCAGTCCTTGTCCCTGTGATTTTCAGCAGAACTCCATTCTAAATGACTTGCATATATGTTGTTCTGTGAACTATTTCAGTCTGGAAGGATATAAATCTAACAAGTGTTTACATGTGGAAATCCAAAGAACTCACAGGATGATTTCTTTTCCCACCATCACTTTTTTCTTATTTCTATTTTTAAAATGCTTTATCTGGTTTTCCTCTCCAACCTTTTTATGCATCAGTATGCTCTTTTGTAGATGAACTCCAAATTCTCCCTTCCCAGTCTCAATTCCCACAGCTTCCTCACTTTTTACTTTTCAAGCAAGTCTGAAAAAGGAGAGTTCTTCCATCTGGCTATAGCTGTCCTGCTGCATCAATATATGTAGAGAAGCATATCTAAATTGTGTATTCAGACTCATTGCTTAACAGACACTCGTAGCTGCTTACTACTACCGAATCCCTGAAAACCAGCTGCTCCACAAGAGGTGTGGGAGGAAGTGTGATCTGAGCATCATTTACAGCAACCATTTGAACTGCTCAGCCTTGCAAGGATGCTCTACTTCTGATCCTTGGCCCTTCCTGCCAGAGCCGTAGCTCAAGGGCACTGTATAGATTTAGTTGTTAAAAATTGCATAGATCTTACATCTTGTGCTAATCTTGGTGTTGAAATGAGCTTTGTGTCAAGCCAGGATTCATGCTACAGATGAATATTGTGAAACTTTCTGTCTTGGCTAGGAGTTTTGTGCATGAACAGTATCTATCTCTATTAGTGTAAGAAATCACTCCTAAAGTGATGACACAGCATATGACCCAAACAACACACATTGTTGTCAAACATTTCTATATGCATCTTAAAAACTAAACTGTCTCCTACATCTCTCTTGACAAGAAAGATCATGACAATCTTTTCCTGCTGCTTACCTAAGCTTGTGTGAACTCCTGCATCCCACATAACTGAGTGACAGGCATAGAAGTCCTCCCAAAGAAGGCATGTCAGACTACTGTGACATGAATTGGAATTCTTGGCAGAGACAAAGCCTTTCAAACCTCTCTGTGACAACCATATAGATCCATTTCTCACCAAGAACTCTGCACCTACCTTCTTGGCCAGGAAAATTCAAAAGTCCCCAATATCCACCTTATCAACTGTTTTGAGGAATCCTGAGTTCACTGAAGTCAATTTGTTGAGTTAATTACAATGAGTTTTACCAGAGTTTGAGTAGCATTCTTGATCTATTGCAAATTTTAGTTCTGGTTTCTTTCTATTTATAATCAACTTTAAATTTAATCTGCTTTTCAAATGTCCAAGGCAGTTCCAAACAAATTTTGGGAAAGGTTAGGGTCCACAGGAGAAAGGATTATTGCTTATCTACAATTCAGATTTAAGCACAACTCTGGGTGGAAAACTGTCAAAAGAAATTTTTGCAACATCATGGGGCTAAACTTTTCTTAAGCTACAAATTAATTAGAAAACCTAGCTTTATCAAAGAGAACAAAGAAAAAACAAATTAAAAAAATAAACAAATGAAACAACAAAAAAACCAAGACAAAACAACCCCCACCACACCAAAGACCAGGAACTGAAAACACATTGATATCAATGCTTTCTAGTACAGCACAGCTCAGGAGATCAGAAACAGCCTTATGAATCCTTATGAAACATGCCCTTCTAGACCAGCTCTTTATCCAAATTCTCTCTATATTGAGAACAATTTGCATTTGTAGAGGTTTCACAGTTTCTGTAGTATTTACTGGGTCAGCCCTAATATGTGAATCTTAAGCTTTCCTTACCTACCAGTCAGGAACAGGGTCAGACCTTTTCTAGGATTTTGAAGAGGCTGAAGTGATTTTTGAGGAAACAAGACAAAAGGACTGAAACTGGAAAATTTTGTGTGAATTGCAGGAAGAAACAGAAACACCTTAAATAAAAATCCTTTCAAGGTCTGAGTTGGATTTAATACAGTGTTTGAATCCACCAAAAGCTGTCAGATTAGGAGAGCACCTATCCTCACAGCTTTTAAAACACACACAGAGGATTTTTCAGTGACTTCTTCCATCAGGTTTTGTGTCTTTCTGTATGGACTCCTATCCCACCAAGACAGTTTTTTAAAAGAATTCCAGATGCAGACTCTTAATTTCACCTTGACTTAAGGTTTAAATTCATCTTTGTAAACGTAACTTTTTTCATTTCTTGCAGGACTGCAAGCTTTATAGCAGTGATACTTGAAAAGCACTGAAATTAGTATTACAAAGGGAGACCCCTTCTTCTATGACAGATTGTGGTGTTTTTATTACTTTTAGGGCTTGGAATGAATGTATTCCATTTGTACTATCCTCAGAAGAATAAAAGCTCTTTTATAATTATGGAAAAAACTAAAGTGCATATTATTGCTTGGGCAACATTTTACTATTATAAACACGAACTCTTACATCTTTCATTACCTACAGGAATCATATACTGACTTAGGATTCAAAAGAAAGTCAGTCTGTGGAACAAAGTAATAGAAGGACTGTTGCAAAATGTATCAGTTCAGTAAATAAATACAGCTACAAACACCATCAATTTTAATTACTTTTTCTGAAGTTTCTGTTCTTCTACTTATTGGAATACATTCTCTCCTCTGTCCATTTGTCTGGCATGAGACTAGAAGGTGGCAACACTTCTCTTGTTCCCATTGCTCCTCTATGGACTAAACCACAGGTAGTATAAAATACGACTAACTTACATGTTAGTCTACTGGTAAAATTGAGCCCTTCTTCACTCTACATGAACAACAACATTATGGATCAACCAGACCCTGGCAAACTCTAAAACTAATCAAGATATCCATACCCACAGCTCACCCAAACCAGGAATTTCTAGGCTGCACTGCTGCCTCCAGCACATACCCAATATCCACTTGCTGACAAATGAGACTTCCCTAATCCTTCTGTGAACTGACAACCATAATGAAAGTGAAACACAAACCTAAGGTGTCTACAGAGAGGTTTTCTAACATGGATCTTTGACATATAATTCGTCTCTATATCCATCAAGAAAGCCAAATGAGAAAAAAGGGTGGCAGCAGTTGCATTTAAATATGATTGAAGGTAGCTCTGTTCTGCTCTCAGGGCAAACAGGGCTTCAGTTTAAACCTAGAAACTCAGGACCTTCAGGAGGACTGAAACCAAGGCCAAAGAAAGCCTTTGGGACTCTCTCACCTCCAGAAACTAATTAGCATATTCTTATTTTCCTCTTGAAATCCAATGTATTTACACACTTCCTAATGAAGTGGTATTTTCTGATGGACTTTTTTAAACACTATTGTTTTCTGTGAGCTAAAATATTGAGGGACAAAGTCCCTGATGTAGAGTGTGCTTCTGGAATTGAAGAGTTCTCTGTTTTTCTGTTTATGATGGCCACATAAATAAAATTTAATCAGATCAGTATACTGTCACAGGTAGAACTAGCTGTTCCCTATGTGACATTTTGCAACTAAGAAATTTTAAAAATACTGTAAAGCACATACAGATAAGACAGTGAAACAGGTAACTCAGCAGTGGCACTAACACTTGCCAGATCATTTTCAGTTGCCAAAGCTCATCTTTTTTCAATGAAATCAGTTGTTTCTTCATCATTTACTTCAATAAAAAGTTGGTCTTATGCAAGATCTATCATTGGGACCTCTTCACTGTTGACAAGATGCAGAGTGCTTTGCAGAGGAAGCCAAGGATATGCCATAAATGCTGATTATTGTTCCAGATTTTCAGCAAAAGCATGAAGTTTTCAAAGGCACTGCTTTATGTGTGTCTATACCTTATCTGCCCATCAAATTTCTTAGCGAGTACAGTTTCAAGCATCCCACTCATGTCACAGTTCAGAGATTGCTGTTTGTTATCACAGAATGGTTTGGGTTGAAAGACTCTAAAGATCATCTAATCCAACCTCTCAGCCATGGGAGATATATAGTAGATATAGGTATATATAGATATATACCTAGACCAGGTATTCAAAGTACTATCCATCCTGCCCTTGAACACTTCCAGGGATAGTGTGTCCACAGCTTGTCTGTTCCATTGCTTCACCATTCTCATAGAGAAGAATTTCTTCCTTGTAACTAAACATTCTCTCTAAAAGTTTAAAGCCATTACCCCTTGTCCCATCATTACATGCCCTTGTAAAAAGTCACTCTCCAGCTTTCCTGTAGACTTACTGGAAGGCTGCTATAAGGTCCCCCCGGAGCCTTCTTTTCTTCAGGCTGAATAACCCAAACTCTCTCTGCCTGTCTTCATAGGAGACATGCTCCATCCCTCTGATCATCTTCATGGCTTCTTCTGGTGCTCCAGCAGTTCTTCTGATATTGTGGGCCCTAGAGCTTGATGCTGTGCACCAGGTGGGTCTCACAAGACCTGGATATAGCTTGACAGAGATTTTGTGAGTCCTGAAGAGCAAAGGAGTCCAGGAATGCTGTATGCGCTTTAAAATGGATTGTTAAATATTCAGGAGCAGGCTGTCTCCATGTGTATAAAGATAAGTTGTCAGGGACAAAGACCACTCCGGTTAAACTGAGAACTTATGCTTGACCTTAGGGGGAAAAAAATAGAATATATGACCTCTGGAATGAGGGTGAGGTATTTTGGGAGGACTACAGGGATGTTGCAGGTCATGTTGGAAGAAGACTAGAAGGGCCAAAGCCCAACTAGGACTTGATTTGGCCACTACAGTTAAAAACAATAAATATACTGGCAGCAAACAGAGGGTCAAGGAGTGTCTCTGTTTGCTGAATGCAGACGGTAGTGTAGTGACAGGGGAAAGGCAGAGGTACTTAATGCCTTTTTTTTACCTCAGCCTTCAGTATCAAAACTGGTTGTCCTCAGTATACTCGGCTCCCTGAGCTGGAAGTTGGTGGTCAGGAGATGAGTGAAGCCCCCATAACCCAGGAGAAGATGGTTAGTGATCTGCTACGTAAATTACACACTCACAAGTCTGTGAGTCCCCCCCAGAATAATGGGGGAACTGCAAAAGAACTTGCCAAACCACTTTCAGTCATCTGCCAGCAGTCCTGGTATCCTGGCTTCATCTAGGATGGTGTTAATTTCAGGGGCTATTAAGAGTGCAGTTTTGGATTCAGAATGAGAATGGCATTGATAACACACTGATATTTTGGGTTTTTCCCAAGTCATGTTTATCATAAAGATTTTTTTCCCCCCTTGTCTCATGCTCTGCCAGTGAGGAGGTAAGCAAAAGAAATTGGGAGAAGCATAGCTGGGACACGTGATGTAAACTGACCAAAGAAATATTCCATACCATATGACATCATGCTCAGTACATAAAGTGAGGGAAAGGAGGAATGGGGGATATTTGGAGTGATGGCTTTTGTCTTCCCAAGTAACCATTATATGTGATGTGGGCCTGATCTCCTGGAGATGTCTGAACACCTGCCTGCCTTTGGAAAGGAATGAAATAATTTCTTGTTTTGTTTTGCTTCTGTGCCATGGCTTTTTTTTTCTCTATTAAACTTTTATCTCAACTCATGAGTTTTCTAGCTTTTTCCCCTCTAATTCTCTCCCTAATCCTGCTGATGTGGGGAGTAAGCAAGTGGCTGTGTGGTGCTTGACTGCTGACCAGGGTTAAACAAACACCTGCTTTACCAGACAAGTCCTAGCTGACTGGAAATTAGTAAATGCAATGTCCATCTACAAGAAGGGTCAGAAGGATGGTCTGGGGAGCTACAGACCTATGAAGCCTAACCTTGGTTCTGGGCAAGGTTATGGAAGAGATTATCCTGAGTGCCGTGACATGCAGGACAACCGGGGGATCAGGACCAGACAACATAGATTTATGAAGGGCAGGTCCTACTTGACAAATCTGATCTTCTTTTACAACAAAATGATCCACTTAGTGGAAGAAGGCTGTGTATGTAGCCTCTCTAGACTTCAGTGAAGCATTTGACACCGTTTCCCGGAGCATTCTCCTAGAAAAACTGTCTGTTCACAGGTTGGATGGGTAGCCATTGGCAGGGAAAATGATGGATAGATGGCAGGACCCAAAGACCTGGAGCTAAATCCAGTTGCTACCTGTGTTCCCCGGGGGTCAGTTTTGGGCTGGTCCTGTTAAACATCTTTATTGATGATCTGGACCTGAGGATTGAAGGCACCCTCAGTAAATTTGCAGAAAACACTACATTGGGTGGGAGTGTTGATCTGCTTGAGGGTAGGAAGGCTCTGCAGAGAGGCCTGGATGGACTCAATCTAGGGGCTGAGGACAGCAGCATGAGGTTCAATAAGGTGAAGTTCTGGGTTCTGCACTTGGGTCACAGCAATCCCATGCAGCCTTACAAGCCTGGCGAGAAGTAGCTCAAGCACTGTTCAGCAGAAAGGAGTGCGGGGGTGCTGGTTCATGGCTGGCTCAATATGAGCCAGGAGTGTGCCCAGGTGGCCAAGAAGGTAAATGGCATGTAAATGGTAAATGATAGATGGCCAGAATCAAGAATAGTGTAGCCAGCAGGACTAGGGAAATGATCATCCCCCAGTACTCAGCATTGGTTCTTGAGTACTGCATTCAGTTCTGGGAGGCTCACTTTAAAAAGGACATTGAGGTGCTGGAGTCTATCCAGTGAAAGGCAAGGTCATGAAAGGTCTAGAAAACATGTCTTATGAGGAACAGCTGAGAGATCTGGATTTGTTAGTCTTGAGAAGAGGAAGGTCAGGGGGAATTTTATTACTCTCTATAACTACATGAAAGGAGGTTGTAGTGAGGTGGAGGTTGGTCTCACCTACTGTGCCTGCAAAGAGAGAACCAGAGGAAAGGACCTTAAGATGAGACACTGGAGATTCAGATTAAATATTTTTTTAAAATTTTCACTGTTAGGCTGGTCAGGCATTGGAAAAGGTTGCTCAGGAAGGTGGTAGAATCACCATCCCTGGAGGTCTTTAAGAGGTGTCTGGATCTGGCACTGGCTGATATGGTTTAGTGGTTTAGGGCTACAGCAGTAATTCTGGGTTGATGGGTGGACTTGATGAACTCAAAGGTCTCTTCTAACCTTGATTCTATGAGAATAACAGCATGAGGAAAGACCGAGACTGAAGAGATTTATTATGTACTTAGCAAGTCAACTCCAGCAATTGAGAAGAAGGTTAAAGTCCATTTTGCCTCCTTTCCTCTTTCAATGTGTAAATCAGAGATTTACACATTGAAAGAGGGAACCAGCAGATGCCAGTGTTGATGTACTACTACTGTAATAGCTAAAAAAGTGGGGGGTTTACGGCATAAAAGCAACCAAAATCAAACCAAAAATACCTGCAAGCTGCATCTTCAGCTTCCACAAACTAGCACATCTTTACTGAAACTCACAAAGCTCTTTGGATATGTGCCTCTGCATTCTTCTTTGTCCTCAGATGCAACATCTAATCCTAATGTTGAAAAGGGCTTCAGTGCTTTCTCTGTTCTTAAGAAATCAGTGGGCAACAGAAGCCACTTCATGAAGCTTTAAGAATTGTAATTAGCAGATGGATGTTTAAGTCTCACAGCTAGGGTTCCAAGTGCTAAAACAAGAACTCCCCAACACAGCCACCACTGCTCATACCTCCACAGAGAGAAAATCAGCTTGAAAAGCAATCATGCAATTTTGAAACCATATGATTTGAAATAAGGTCTCCAAGCTCCACTGCTAACACTGACCTGTAAGGGACTCCCACCTAATCTTAATTGATATGTTTTGCAGAGCAGAAGGTTTCGATCTTAGCAGCGTTTTTAGCAACCACTAGAGAGTGAAAGGAAGACTAACATGTAATTGCTTGGAGTCCTATGGAAGTTTTGGCTATGCTTTGTATGGTGTCCAAGTCCAGAGCTGAATAACACATGTCTGAATAAAAGACTGTCTCTGGACAGGATCAATGAAGCAAGGAGAATAGAACAGAGCAAGAGATTCAAGATATTTTTCTGGCAGCAGCAGCTATTGAGAGCATTAAGCAAACAATCAACACATCCCTGAGAAACATTTCTTGCAGGGTGAGAACTGCTTAGGTAAAAGGGGAAACTGATTAAAGGCAGGCCCAGCCTCATGAAACAAAGTGCAGAGGCAGGTGGCAGCCCATCAGCAGCCAGGGAGTGAGAGCACCTGTGTCCTTGTGCAGGAAGGTACAGGGTGCTGGAGAAGCACTACCTGCATCCAGCATTATCCCTGAGAGACAGGCAGGCCTCTGGCAAGAAAAAGCAAAAGCCCTCTGATATTCTGATGGGATGTGAAGCTGTTCCAGTATGATTCATTCATAATGTCATTAAAACTCAGAAGCAAGTCTGTTTCTGGGAGGCCTCTGATGCAAGGAAATCTGCTGCATTCCTTCCCATGGAAGAAAGGACACTGATGGCTGCATTTCTGGTTTACACAGCCTATTGCTGGGTGAGCTTCCACAGGGAGAAATCTGGATTAAACTTCCCCCTAATATCCTAGTGCAACACAGGAAAAAAAGGGCAAAATTGTCAGTTCTCAACTTTCAATATTTTCCCCAGACAGCAGCAGCCCAGCAACAGCTTGGTCACAAATATTTCCTCAAAGTTTTTGAAAGTAAATCAATGAAAGTTTCATTCTAATATGTGATTAAATCTAAATTGATATCTAAGAGATCATGTGTAAAAGACAACATTTATTTCTAGATCTCTGGTTTGAGACATACAAACATTTTGCCACAGATGATTTACTACCCAATTAGACAACTTATCATGCTCTCCTAAATCTGAGAAAACACTGTAAGTCCTCCTTGTAAGATTATCGTATAAAGTACAGCACAGAATTATTACATCATGAATATGTATATATTAAGTAAAAACATTTCAGTACTCTTACTGCATTAGTATTTTAGCTGGTTCTTAAACAGTAAAAGCAAAAGAAATTTGTACATGGCTCAACAACCACTACTTCACAGGTGTGCTTATAAAGCAACTATATTGTCCTGACTAAACCACATTTCAGAGCAATACAAAGTAGAAAGGAGAAGCAAACCCATCCACTCCACAAATTCAATACCTTGTCTGCCTTTTAAAGCAACATATTACTCATGTTGCAACAGACATCTGGCTTCAGCCTCACAAAAGTCTGTCTGTCTCCACTGTCCAAAAGACCTCCCTTTAGCTTGGAAATACACTTTCTATGCCCAAACCCCCAGAGGCCAGTCATCCTGCAAGACAAAACAATACCAGGAATATGGCAAAAAAAGCCTTCACCAGATTTGCTTCAGCAGAAAATTAAGGGTATCTGAAAAGACCTTCAACTCAACCATCACTTTGCAGCCTTTGGGTTTCCATTCCCTTCAAACCAAGCAGGCTGAGAAGGCGTGAAAATTCAAAGAGCCCTCTCCCCTGCCCCTAGAAAAGTCAGGTGGTGAATACTGTTTTGTCCACAAAGTCTTTGTGAATAAACACACCAGCTGGCATTGGGGGTGGGAAGAGGAGAAGAAAGTACCAGAGCTGCCACAGGTGAAATCCTAGCAAGGAGGCGTCCAACACAATGCTAAGACCTCAGATTTAAATCATCATAGCCCTTCCCATTTAAGCAGAAATCTCAGGATCAAATTATCTACTGGGTGCTTGCCTCCTGCAGACTACAACTCCTCAGATAGCTTCAGCCAGCAGCATGCTCTTAGTACCTGTGTAACACTGGGCTGGTAGCACTGTTGTGCCTTGTAACTAATTATGGTGAGATATGGCTGTCAGTTTACTAGGGGCAGAGGAGAAAGGTATTTTATCATGTAGTATTTGTTCTCTCCAGGATAAAGCCTCTTATTTAAGCTTCAACTAAGAGGGTTGTGCACATCTGATTGTTCTTCTTACACATACAGACATGCTTAAAGACAGATGAGAAAAATTATGAAACATTATGCCAAACCTCAGTTTTGTGTGTATGGATGCACTAAGCCTCCATAAAATAATTGGGAATGGAAAATCTTCTTTTCCATTTTCATCAAGTGATTAAGAATCCTATAGAAAAAACTCTATCCTCTTTAGGCAATCTTGAAACTTGGAAGAAGAGACATATTTGTTACAGTCATACAGACTGATGGCAAAGAGGGTTATACTGAAAACCAGTATGAGGTTTAGTTATTATTCATCTTGAATAAGTCTTACAGTTTTTCTAACTTTCTAAAAGGTAGAAGAGACCCAAGCTTTATGTATAACATACAGACACTGCCTTGTACTAACTGCAGGAGAGGACCTGAACAAAAATGCTGCTTATCTATGAACTTCACAGAATTTACAGAATTCACAGAATGATTAGGTTGAAAGTGACCTTCAAGATCATTGAGTCCAACCCATGCCCTAACACCTCAACTTAACCATGGCACTGAGTGGCACATTCAGTCTTTTCTTAAACATATCCAGGGATGGTGACTCTACCACCTTCCTGGGCAGACCATTCCAGAACTTTATCACCCTTTCTGTAAAAAGCTTCTTCCTAATATCCAACCTATATTTCCCTTGATGCAGCTTGAGACTGTGTCCTCTGGTTCTGTCAGTTGCTGCCTGGTGAAAGAGACCAACCCCCACCTGGCTACAACCACCTTTCAGGAAGTTGTGGAGTGTGATACGGTCACCTCTGAGTCTCCTTTTCTCCAGGCTAAACAACCCCAGCTCCCTCAGTTGTTCCTCATAGGGCTCATGTTCCAAGCCCTTCACCAGCCTCATTGCCCTCCTCTGGATGCACTCAAGCATCTCAATGTCCTTCCTTAACTGAGGGGCCCAGAACTGGACACAGTACTCAAGGTGTGGCCTCACCAGTGTTGAGTACAGGGGAAGGATGACCTCCCTGCTCCTGCTGGTCACACTATTCCTGATATAGGCCAGATTGACATTAGCCTTCTTGGCCACCGGGGCACACTGCTGGCTCATGTTCAGCCAACTGTTGACCAGTACTCCCAAGTCCCTTTCCACCTGGGCACTGTCCAGCCACACTGTCCCCAGCCTATAACATTGCAGGGCATTATGGTGGCCAAAATGCAGGACTTGGCACTTGGATTTATTAAACTTAGTCCTGTTAGACTCTGCCTTCCATTCAACCATTCCAAGTCTCTCTGCAGAACCCTCCTACCCTTCAACAGATCGACACACGATCCTAGGTTGGTGTCGTCCTCAAACTTACTAATGAAAGACTCAATACCCTCATCCATGTCATCAATAAAGATTTTGAACAGAACTGGCCCCAGCACAGAGCCCTGAGGGACACCACTAGTGACTGGCTGCCAGCTGGATGCAGCACCATTCACCACCACCCTCTGGGCCCGGCCATCCAGCCAGTTCTTAACCCAGCAAAGAGTGCTCCTGTCCAAGCCATGGGCTGCCAGCTTTTCCAGGAGTATGCTGTGGAGACAGTGTCAAAGACCTTGCTGAAGTCCAGGTAGACAACATCCACAGCCTGCATCCACCAGGCGAGGCACTTGATCATAAAAGGAGATCAGGTTGGTAAAACATGACCTACCCCATCTAAATCCATGCTGGCTGGGTCTGATACCCTGGCCATCCTGTAAGTTCTTAGTGATGACGCTCAAAATAAACTGTTCCATAACCTTACCTAGTACAGAGGTCAGGCTAACTGGCCTATAATTGCCAGAATCCTCCTTCCCACCCTTTTTACGAATGGGCATCACATTGGCCAGTTTCCAGTCATCTGGAACCTCACCAGTGAGCCAGGACTGCTGGTAAATGATGGACAGCAGCTACACAAGCTCATCTGCCAGCTCCCTCATCACCCTGGGATGGATCCCATTTGGTCCCATGGATTTATGAATATCCAAGCAGCTTAGGAGTTCTCTGACTGTCTCCTCTTGGACAATGGGGGGACCATTCTGCTCCCTGATATCATCAAGCAACCCAAGAGGACAGTTATTCTGAGGGCAAGTCTTCTCACTAAAAACTGAGAAAAACAAGGTGTTAAGCACCTCCGCCTTCTCCTCATCTAAAGTAACAAAGTTCCCTTCTGCATTTAATAAAGAACAAAGGTTAGTCTTACCCTTCCTTCTACCATTCATTTAGTTATAAAAACATTTTTTGTTATCTTTTACAAAAGTCGCCATTTTAAGTTTAAATTAAACTTTAGCCTCCCTAATTTTCTTCCTACATACTCTAGCAGCCCTCTTAAATACTACCTGAGAAACCTGACCCTCCTTCCACAGACTTTTTCTTTAATTCCTCCAAAATCTCCTTGCCCATCCACGCTGGACATTTGCCTTGTCAACTTGTCTTTCTGCACATAGGGACAGTCTGTTCCTGTGCCCTCAAGATCTCCATTTTGAGGCATGCCCACCTTTCCTGAACTCCTTTATTTTTAAGGTTACTTCCCAGGGAACTCTCTGAATAAGTTTCCTGAATAAGCCAAAATCTGCCCTCCAAAAGTCCAGTTTAAAAGTCTTATTAATGTTCCTCTTGACTTCATCAAATATTGAGAATTTTATAATTTCATCCTCTTGACTTCATCAAAGATTGAGAAATTTATAATTTCATGATCACTATGCCCCAAGCGGTCTCCAACCACCACTCTCCCACCAGCCCATCTCTATTTACAAAGAAAAGATCTAACATAGTCCCTCCCCTGGTGGGCTCACCCACCAGCTGTGACAAAAAGTTCTCCACAAACTCTAAAAATTTCCTGAACTGTCTCTTTTCAGCTGTCCTGAGTTCCCAACAAATGTATGGCAAGTTGAAATCGCCAACAAGGGCTGATGATCCATAAACATTCTCCAGCTGCTTATAGAATGAATTGTCCACCACTTCTTCCTGGCTGGGTGGACGATAACAGACTCCCAGCAGGATGTCAGCCTTATTGGCCTTCCCCCTAACCCTTACCCATAGGCATTCAACTTTGTCATCATTAGTTTCAATACCTATGGCATTCCTAATATAAAGGGCCACCCCTCCACCTCTTCTCCCTTTCCTATCTCTCCTGAAGAGCTTGTAGCCATCCAGTGCAGCACTCCAGCCATGTGAGCCATCCCACCATGTTTCTGTGATGACAATTACATCATAGCTCCACTGCTGTACCATGGCCTCCAACTCTTCTTGTTTGTTGCCCATGCTGCGCGCATTAGTATACATACACCTCAGCTGGGCTGCTGATATTGCTCCTAACTCAGGCTTATCACCTTTGGGCCTGCTTCCAGAGAGACCAGCTACATTCCCTTCCCCCTTCAAATCTAGTTTAAAGCCCTCTCAAAACGTTTGGCCAGTTTACAAGCTAAAAACCTTTTACCCTTAACAGAGATATGGAGGCCATCTTGTACCAATAGGCCAGGTGCCGTAAAAAGATGCCCCATGATCAAAAAGTCCAAAATTCTGCCAGTGGCACCAACCCTTGAGCCACTTATTGATAATGTGAGCTCTCCTACTCCTTTCACCATTTTTCTCAGACACCAAAGGGACTGAGGAAAAGACTACCTGTACCCCTGCCTTATCAACTACTTGTCCCTGTGCCCTAAAGTCCCTTTTCATTTCCCTGACAGTCCTCTTTTCAATCTCATCACTGACAGCCTGGAGTATCAGCAGTGGGTAGTAATCAGAGGGCTGAATCAGCCCAGAAAGTCTCTCAGTAATATCCTGGACCCCAGCCCAAGGGAGGCAGCAGACTTCTCTGTGGGGTGGGCCCTCTGTTCCCCTTAGAAGGGAATCATGATTACCCTTCTTTCGTTTTTTATGTTAGAGGTGGTAATCCTTCTCACAGGTAATTTGGAGACTCACTGTGCAGATAATTTTCTTCTAAATCATCTGGCTGACTCTCCAACCAGGGGTTCATACCTATTCTGAAGTGGCACCTAGCTTGGGAGTGGGGGTAGGGAGGACTTTTTATTATTTCTTCCTCAAGTAGGTACCCACTTCCACTCCCCTTCATCTACCAGGTGTCCTTTTATTGTCTGAGAGTGAGAGGCATGGGAGTCCTCTAACTCTTGGTGGGCTTCCTTCAAGGATGGAAGGGCTGAACTCCACCAATCTATTTCCCTTTCACTTTCCCTGATACTCCTTAGTCTTTCAACTTCCTCTCTAAGCTTGGCCACCAGTGAAAGGAGATTGTTCACCTGTTCACACCATAGCCAGGTTTCCTCTGCAACATCTCCTGAAACCACTTATAAGCTCAAACAGTCCACACAGAAAGGTCTGGACAGATGCATCCTTTTTGGAGGGTTCCACCTGATTACATACACTCATGTTAACTGCAATTTTTAATCGTGTACAAACCATTACTACCAAAAATGCTAAAACCTACCAATCAACAGAAATGCCATGCACAACCAACAGTAAACTTTACTAGCAAGAAATCCTACAACTGTGACTGCTCAAACTGCTTCACAAACTGCTGTGCCACGTCCTCAGAGCCGTTCCCTGCCCCTGTTTGCCTGCCCTGGGTCGCTGCACTCCCCAGAGGCCTCTTTTAATCAGCCCGCTACTCAGAGATGGAGGAAGCCCCCCCCCAAACATGGTGACCCTCAAGCACAAGGAACGCACCTGCTCAGCATTCCCTGGGTCTGCCCACTCCCTGGGTCACTGCACTCCCCAGAGGCCTCTTTTAATCAGCCCGCTACTCAGAGATGGAGGAAGCCCCCCCCCAAACATGGTGACCCTCAAGCACAAGGAATGCACCTGCTCAGCATTCCCACAAAAAAACACTCAGTCAGGTAGAATCCAAATCAGCATGCTCCTAAACTCTGTATTAAACAGAAATTAAATAAATCCTAATAGAGGGTTTATTTTGTGTGAGTCTTCTATTAGGAAGGCTCACAAAACAGGTGTCATCTACTTTGATTAGGTTCCTTCACAAAACAGGCTTCCTGGAATGATGCTTTGAAAGAAACACATGTTAGTGCATGTCTCTTGTATTGCTTAAAGTCCTACAGAAGTCTTGGCTATGCTTTGCAAAACATACCATAGTTGCTCACACAAAGTAACACCCAAAAAGCAACTCACATTTAACTTGAAGCCATTTGTTTTCAACTATTGGCCTATCCTTCCTTCATTTCTTTTGCTTCTGCTGTTTCCAAGCCTCCTTGGTCCCTTCCCCCCTACCTTTCTCTTGAGGGCTGAATTTTTAATAACTCTAACATGTGAGACTGAAGAAAAAAAACAAACATAAACAGTTCTGAACACAGGAAGGGTTGTAGTTTAATATGGTAGCACTTCTCTTTGTCATAGGTAAGAAATTATGGGCAAATGGTTGACAGGATTTTACATACTGATAATATGAAAAACACCAGACATTGTTTCCAAATAAGCTAGGCAGACACTATAACTTTTTCTTTTCTGCAGTGCCAAGTTCTTTAAGCACAGATATTTTTTCTACTCAGGAGGCAGTATACAGTCATCTCATGGCAAGTCAGGCTTAATATATAAATTAATAAGTACAATCAAATCAGTGGAAGATGAATTTGCTGCCATTACAAATGCTATTGGAAATGTTTTCCAGTTGTGCCTTCACTGCCTATTTTTGTCCTTATGCATCATGCCAGTGCTAGAAATGGTGTACATTGTAGTGGGGGAAAAGTCTTTATGCTGCAGCTAAGGGCAAGATTATTGAAAACAGAGGATTCATTTAAGTATCATTCAGGCTATAACAAAACTTTTCTAGTGTAACACCTGAAGTAATTAGCATTCCAGTAACTACTTATATCTTAAAATATTTCATTAATGGCATTTCTATATTTCCACTTGAAAGTGTTCAATGTAAGAAGCAGTTCAATTTAAGGAAGTAAATGGATCTTTTGCTAAAATAAAGTAACTTTATTTATGGAGAACAGGTATGGAAACTAATGGACATTTTGAAGGTACAGCAAGAAAGAAAAAAAAAGTGCTACAATAATTTTGACAGTGGGAGGAAATTGGAGGAGATGAAAAAAAATATACTACTTACAAGCCTCGGAGACGAAGCCAGATTTTCTCTATTTGCTCTGGCTGTAGGTATTTCAGAGAGTTGTTCTCAAATTCTTCAATTTCCTTAGTCGGTGACTCCATAGCTGCAGATTACCACTTTGGTTAAAGCTCTGTGATGACAACTGCTGCCTCCACACACACACACTCTCCCCCTTTAATGCTGATGGGGAGCAGTTAACATTTTTGGCACATACTTCTCCCCCATCCTGCAAATGGAACTGTGTGGGCAGCTCTGGAGAGCTCAGGTGTACACGGGGGGCAGTTGTGCCAGCATGCCACCATCCTCAGGCTGAGCGAGAGGATCAAAGGCTCATCTCCAGATTGCAAAACCACACAGATTTTTTTCCCTTTGTTTTTTGTTTCATTTTGCTTTTACAATAAGCCAAGGATACAACCCATAATAGCAGCTGAGGGATCTTTATCTGGGGAGGAGGGGAGGAAAATCCCTTGCTGACAAGTGAGCTGCGTGTGCAGGAGCTGCTGTGGGGAGTCTGACAGCTGCAGGGGTCCCCAAGGATGCAGCTCTTCCTTACCACTCTGCCTGTTGCTGTGCAAGTGGCAGTACACAGGCCCCTTTCAGTCTAGTCCCCACCAGGTCAGCCTCACCCTCTCTCCCTAGCCATATTTTTTCCCACTTACCAGCAGTGCTGCAAACAGGCTTGAAACCTGAAAACTGAGGAAGAATTAATCTGTCAACACAGCCCAAGAACAGACTCACTCTCTGCCTCCCTCTTTGCTTCCCTCTCTCTCATGTGCATGCACATCCACTGACACATGAGGGAGAACAGGCTATTGGAGAAAGACTGAATTTGATTAAAAACCCAACCAAGAAAAATCATTGACTAAAAAATAGAAAAGGAGAAATAACAGAAAGTGAGCCACTCACTTCTGGCAAACAGCTATCTACTTCCTTGCAATCAGACTGCTCTCCTGAGAGAGACACACAAAGCAGGGGCTGTAAGGTTTCAACAGGGGCAAAATCCACTTTTAAAGTAAACAAATCGGTAAAGTGCCAGTGCTTGAAAATGCTCAGAAGTCACTTGACGAGAAATCAAGTCCAACACATTAGTCACAGATGTTTCTTTGTGTCAGAGTCTTTGAATAAGAGGTTTGCACAGTGGAGGTTAAAACTCAGTTTTGCAAAAGCATGCCTGCCTCTGGCTCCCCTGAAGCATCCCCATTCTGGCCCCCAGAGACATGCCTCTCTACACCTGCAGGGTTCGTGCTCTGAGCACGAGGAAGAACAGGGATTTCTTTAATTGCACCAGCCCAATCAGTCATCTCTCAAACTCTGCCAAAATGTCTGCACGCCTCTCTTTAGTTAATTTTATTGATGTGGTGCTTTCAGCCAAAGCAATCAGAGCAGAGGGAAAATAACTGTCAAAATATTGTCTCGGCCGTAAAACACATTTTGCTGCAAATTGCAAAAGCTATCTTTTGAGAAGTAGAGCCTGCAGCAAAAGAATTAGCATCTCAGACAGTCGGGTAGCCTGTGACTTGGAGAAGTCCCCTCTTCTTTGCAATAACATTCAACAATATGTCTGCAGTGCTAGGTCCAAGGCAGGTCTCTGACACACTTGATGTTGCTTTTCAGAAAGCTCTTTGTATAATGAATGTCATCCTTCCCATTGCTAGGTGCCAAATTGTATCAGCCATCACTTTAAGCAGTTTCAATCCCTTCCTAGGAGTAGTTCTTAAGTAGTTACCCAGTTAGAGTGCTGCTGCAATTGTTAACCATATGTAGCTCTCTGCAGCAGACTAAGATTCTCAAATATAACCAGAAAGCAGCTGAGTGAAGTTGGTACACATTAAAGAAAAGAGACAACTTATGGGAGGTAAAAATGCGAATAATTCTCTAGGTGGTCCTTTTTCCCCTTGTGGATTACAAAAGACAAGCCAGTATGTTTGCTCTAGGAACCTCTTTTGAATGGTATAAAGAACTGCACATTTTCTGACAAAAGTTCTTCTTTTGTCTTCTTACGTCCCTGCTTTAAGAACACAGTGCTATTTTTCACTGCTTGTGCTACTTTCCATTACACTGATGCCCATCAGTAAACTGTTAGCATGTTGCACACATAACTGCCTTTTATTAGTGAGTAAAGTAGTTACAAAATAATGTCCTTTTTTCACACATTTTATTTTAAGTTACAGAGGAAGTAACTGGGAGAAATGGGAATGCAGAATGGTAGCACTAGGTTTGAGCTCAAGTTTGTGATTCTCTTTCTTGTGTCAGTCCTGTGGTCTGATTTTGTGATAGATGTCATCAAAATAGCAAACACCAAGACAGTGGCTGTAAAACGTTATGAATTTGTGCCATAAGTATCTGACATGAATACATATTATATTGCTTGCCTTGTCCTTAAACTTATGGCTCACCTCATGGTGAGAGAGTAACTTCCAAGAAGACAAAGTTTACAGGCCAAGTAAGCATCCCTCCTTCAGTTCTCACATTAATTGCTGCATTAAGGCAACAAGTTGTAAGCAACCAAATGGCACCATTTGGTTTCACTTCATTTAGAGAGCTTGACAATCATGACTGCCATTTGATGGATACAAGCAGTAAACCACCTCCTGGTGGATTAGCCATGTCTTTACAGCAGAGGGGAGCTCAGATGAGCAAATATCCACCTGCCTGTCAGAAACATCTGTTGTTCAGCCTTACACAGGTGATGACCAAGCTGGAAGGGCAGATAGCACAGTGTATGTACCCTTGCAAGCACCTATGGCTGAAGCAACACTACACAAACTTTATCCCTGGAATCAAAAAATCACAGAATATTCTGAATTGGAAGGACCCACAAGGATCTTTGAGTCAAACTTTGAAGTGAATGGCCCATATGGTGATCAAACCCACAAGCTTGGCATTAGAAGTCCCATGTTCTAACCAACTGAATTAATCCTAGTAAATTTTGTATCCAATCACTTTCCCAACCTATCTCTTAGGAGTTTCATGCGGGGTCCAGGACACCACTGTTGCCTTCAAACAGGTCTAACTTGAGTCAGACACTGCATTTCCCTCTGCTGCTCTGTTACCTGGCATGAGGTTCAAGACAGGATGATTCCTTCCTCGGCCCTTGAAGCAGCCCTCTTGCCTCCTCTGTTTGCCTTTAGGAAAAGAGCCAGGTCACCCATCTCAGCCAGCTCAGAAACTCCCTTTCTAGGTCACTAGGTCAGCACATTCAGCGGCAGCAAGGGATGAAGAGCAATGAGATGGAGAGATGGAGGTCCCAGGCAGGCCAGCTATACACTACACTGATTGTCTCCTTTATCACAGCACACAGATTTGGGCAAATCTGGGGGCTTCACCCTCTTTTTCTCCACTTCCTCAGTTGAGGACAGTAGTGGCATCCATGTTAAAAGACTTTAGATTGAGCAGGAAGGGTCTTAATTACAAGTATTTCTTTCAGTTCTGAAGGACTGAAGATGTAGGAGGATGCTGACACGCAGCAGAGAGGTGTAAAAGGCAGCTGAGAAGAGTAGAATCCACACTGTGCCTCCATGACAACAGGCATTCCTGTAAAACAGTCAAAATACCAGGGAGTGCAGGAGTAGGTCTGCCTTTCTCAGAATGGTGGTACAAGTATCTCATGCATAGTCCAAGGAGAAATCAGAGCCACCTCTGACATATGTGGCTGCAAATTAGATTCTGTCCTCATGTTAAACTTACCCGCAGCAAGCTTCCTCAACCTACAGTTAAGGAAGGAAAGGAACCTACAGTTCCTTTTCTTTACATTTTTAAATGAAGACTAGAAAATCAGTGAGAAAGTTCAGAGACCTCCTTACTTTCATCAGACCAAATAGGTATAGCAGTAACATTCAAAAGGCCTACTGAAATGCATCCAAAAATGCTTCCAAGACAGAAACAGCACTTCAGTGAGCATGAGCAAACCAAAAAAATAGTTTCAGACAGCAAGTTATATAAAGTCCTTGCTAGATTGCAACAAAAATGGAGAAGCTGACCCACGCTGAAGGGCTAGCATGAGATACTGGAAGTGTATTGACATGTTGTCTATCCCTACATATTGCCTGTGTCTATTCCTACATATTGCCTATTGTGATTGCTCCATATTGCCTGTGTGAATGTTGAAAAAAGTTCTATAATTAGTACAACTACAATATATTCATATGTCTGTCCATGTAAAAATAATCCAGAATGTATTTTATTCTGTTACCACTAATGCATCCAACCAAAATTGCAGTAAAGTAGGTTGTCTTTTTTAAATTTATTATAAATCTGAGTTAGATCCCTGAACTTCGGTTATGTCAGTATGATGAGTCAGCCAGTAACATATTCCAAAATGTTTTGCTAATTCTATATTCAAACAGTTGTAAAACACTGACATGTCTTCTAATTCTGCTAATGCCAAAATGAACTGGACAGATTTTGCCCAGTCTTTATCCTAGCAGGAAGTAGCTTCTTGCTCCTTTTCAGTTAAAAGCAACTTTTTATTTGTTTTGTTTGGAAGGGAGTTAGGAGGAGGGAGACATGTTCAACTATGTAACTGAATTGCATTGGCCCTATTTATTCTTCGTGTTGAGGTTTAAGAGAGTGATGGAAGATATTTTCAGACAGTTCCACTTTTTAGTTTTATTAAATTATATCTAGTACTTCTTAAACAGTAGTTTCCAAGTGAAATTTCATCTCTTTTTCTGCCCAAGGTTAGACTTTAGGGTTTTGATGGCAACTGACACACCAGAGCCACACAGCCATTAATACCGATGTTGGGAAGGATGAAAGTTTGACAAGAAAGTTTAACAGATATGTATGCTTGGCAGAAAGATTTTTGAATGTAGAATCTGAAGAAGGAATAGAAATGAAAGCAAGTGTTGATATAGAAGAAAAGAATCACTGAGCCAGTTTTACCAGATAACTAAGAAGGCAAAGGGTGTGTTAGTTAGAAGGGGATTTTATGGCTTAGAGCAAAGGATAAACCCACCTCAAACAATAAGATGTTTTTACCAAGCAGAAAGATACCACAGGCAAACAAGACTGCCAATGTTGCAAGTAGAAAAAATGTCTCAGAATTTTCCACTGCAAGAAAACGGAAAAACAACTTCTAGCTTAAACTGTAACATACTAATCACTTTTAGTGATTGGAGAATAGTAACATGAATGTGGTAATTAAAATAGTTATGATAGGCTATAGGTAAAAGTTAAGGTATAGATTGATTCTTCTGTATTAAGATGCTCAGCAAAGTATATAATACATTGTAACCAAAACTAAGGGGTCTTCATGCTCGTCTGCAGCTGGAGCTGACAGCTGTAGGCACAGGCTCTGTCACCCACAATCCTGGACGCTGTAACATCTTGGATACAATAAACTGCATTTTGAAGAGCTGCCTCAAGTCCTGCATCTCTCATTCAGGCTCTTACAGTGATTAACCAGGTCACTTTCTTCCTAAATCCACTTCCTGTGATCACACAAATGTGGCAGATCTAGCACATTTGGAGTTCATAAAGGCCTCAATTTCTTTTTTTTTTCTTTTTTTTTTTTTTTTTCTTTTTTTTTTTTTTTAACCAGCAGTAGAACAGAGAGCTGCAATACTAGTAGGGACATGGCAAAAAGTAAAATGAGGATGTTGGGTAAAATAGCTTTCACAGTACTCTCAACTGCCACAGCTGAGCTGTCTTTCCTACTTGTGCTTGCTCATGAAAACCCTAAGGAATCAGCTGCTTCAACAGAGCAAAAGGAAGGCTAAAAAGGATTGCAATACTCTGTTAGTTATGAGAGGTAAACACCAGGGTAAAAAAAAAAAAAAAACAACAGCAAACTTTACCTTTAGAGGAACAATTTGCCACAAGAGCAGAATGAAATAACAGGCCATGAGTACATCTTGAAGGATGGAAGATTTCTACCACAGCACTGGGTTTCTGGAAAACTCTTCTGACTGGTACAGCAGGAGAAAGAAAATTCAGCAAAAGAAAATTCCCACCTCACTTAGGTGAAGATGAAGGTTCCCCATGCTAGACAGGGGTTATATAGACAGCAGGCTAGACCCAGCCAGCTGCACCAAGACTTGTGCCCTGAAGATGTTGATACCTCTGCAGAGAGGTCTTGGATGGATACCCACAGGAGAGGACAATCAGCTTAGAGCAACATACTCTTCAGAGAGGGAAAAAAAAGGTAACAGGAGTTTCTCCTCTGGGAGGAGAGGAAAGAAGTTAGCAAATAGTTATTCAGTAAAAATAACTCTTTACTTCACAGAAGATGCTGCTTTAAACTCTTAAAAGGTGTTCCTCAGAGACCACTCTCTTCTGAGCTCCAGTGGCTGAGCTGCCTTGAACAGCTTAAGCACTTTTGAACTTCCTCCCCTCTCATAAGTTGTCCTCTATCAGAAAAAGGAAAGGCCTGTCCTCAAAACCTGAATTACCTTTTTCCCTTTGATGAAAATATGACTTTTGTGAGCCTGCAGGTACTTCAAGCACTTTACTGAACTGGTATGTTCCCCATCCTCTTTTGCTGCAACTACTCTCACTGCAATTATTAATTCTTACATTGCTTAAAGCCAGTAACATTTATAATAAATAAAAAAAATTACAGAAAAAATGTCATAACAAGAAAACACTTTATGGATGTGTGGAAGAGGTTTTACAGCAACTTCTGTGAGCCAGAGAGAAGCTTGATAAAAGGATCCATGTTTATCCCTGAAAGAATTTTCTACCAAGATCATTGACATAGAAAACAAGAAAGAAAGAAGCATAAATAAGAGAAACCTGCAACTGCCTATTCCAATAAGCTTTTTCTTTGTCTCTTGTGACCAATGAGTTAAGTATAAACTTATGAGTTTTGTAAGAATGTATAAAAAGATGCATGCTAAAATAAAAACAGGTTTGAAGCCTTCTGAAAATGGAGTGTGTTGCTTTGTACATGTATGTAGCCAAGCTGACTCCAGACACTTTCCAAATAAAGAGGTTGTTCACATCAGGGAAACAGTACTGCAGAACAGTTTGAAGAAGCGTTGAAGCAATCCCCTTCTGTAGGCAAGTAACTGGCATCCACATTTCAGGATGCACAGGACATAGGATTCAAAGGCAGTTTGTACCCTCCATCCTGCTACTGTGAAACTAAATCCTCCTTGTCTTCTGTAAAAATGGATGATGTCTCCTTTGACCAGAATGTTTCACAGGCATGCACCCATTGAGACATAACATGCTAAGGGATTTTGATTGCCTTTATAATTCAGAGAAATCACATGGGCTTCGTACTGCTATTCTCCCTTTTCATTATCATGTTGGACAGAAAAATATCCTAAAACAGACCAGCTAAACAGACCATGTATTGTAAAGAACATGAATACCTATGAAATCCTGGAAACTGCATATTACAACTACAGGAAATATAAGTAGCTTTCTTAATAGCAAGAGATTTACAGTGTCCCTTTTGCCTTTTGTTTATCATCCTCTCAATGCTACTGGTCCACATTATGAAAGGAAAATCACACACTTAAGATAAATCCTTACACTTCCAATGAATGTTTAAAATAAATTGTGCAGTAAATTACCTAAAAATCATAGTGTTCATTCTACATCAATAAGGACTGGGTTTTAAACTGATTTTTCAAGCACTGCCGGAAGATCACAAATTATTTACAACCTCCTCTTCACTCATAGTATTCACCACTGGCAACACCAAAAGTTGTCAATAAGTAGAAATCTGCTAAATCATACTTCATGATTAATCCTGCATTGGAAGAACAAGTGATATTCCTAAACTCTCATTTAAGCTAATTCCTGCCATTTCCATTCAAATTTTCATTGAAATGAGATCCATTAGGGTCAGACTTCAGCAACATTTTGTCTACACTCACATCTAACCTTTTTCCCCATTTCCACTTAAATTCTTAAATCCGTTCAGTAGTGCCCCATTTGTGCAAATTTGGCCACTACTGAAGGGATTTAAGAATTTAAGAAGTGAAGCAATAGACAGGAACAGTGCAGGAGAGGTCAGGAAAAAATACCATAATGTTTCTTATATACAGTATAAGGGAATCACCATCACTAATCTCCTTCTCACAGTTTATTGGTAAAGTTTTGATTTGGCAAAGGATACTCCCCAGACTCCTTCCTTACAGGCCTTGACTGTTCACCTGCATGTCCAAATAAGCAGAAAATATCTAGAAAAGTCTCAGCCGAATCCTGTGCAAGAATATCCAGAACAGCAACTATGAATGTCCTCTTCAGATGCCTCAGTTTCACCATGTAAGTCCAACACATAAAAATCTGTGTACTTTCACATACAGACAAAAAAAATGTATCTGCAATATAGTAGGGAAGGGGAAAACTTATATAAAGGGGCAAAAATAGAAAACTATGTTTTGAAGATCTCTCAACTACAATTACTGCATCTCTGACATGAAAAGCTTTTGGAACTCTGCACAAGTGGCTTGTGAAATTACTTATCTAGGTTACGCCTAAGAAAACATTAAGTATTTTATTGTACATGCCATAACATTAAAAAAGTCAGTCTGGAGGGGTATTTTAATAAGAAAGAAGATTACAATTAAATCACTTCTGAATCAAGAAGCTATTACATTATTGTCCTTAAGGAATAGATCTATCTTTGAGAGAAAAGTGGGTTGTATGTCATTCCTTTAGATAAATATGATTCAGTGTCATAAATCCATAAGTCCATACGCAGTCCAAAGAAGTATCTACTAGTTTCATTCATGACTTAATGTGTTTCATTCTCGCCTGCTACCTTGACTAATTAAAGATAAGCTTAGCAGCAACTGGTTCACCAGTCAGTAAATATTTGATTTATATGCATGAAGCATTTGTTACCATCATAACTCAGACCTAAGTATTTCCTAAAAGTATTATTATTGCTTTTGCATTCCCATGGTTTTAAATGTTTATCAAGACTCAAATTATTCTTTTTCTACATGTCAGTTGTGACCATCTGCACAGAGGGTAAAATTGTGTCTGTGTACATAAATACATGTGGTGGTTTGCAGGGGTCCCAGGATGAGGGAAGCCACGAGAATCTGACTCTATGTTTCTGAAGGCTGATTTATTATTTTATTTTATATATATATATATAATTACAACTACACTGAAAGAATAGAAGAAAGGATTTCATCAGAAGGCTAGCAAGGAAAGGAAAAGAATGGAATGATAACAATACCTTGTGACTCTCAGAGAGTCCGAGCCAGCTGACTGTGATTGGCCATTAATTAGAAACAACCAATATGGACCAATCAAAGATGCACCTGTTGCATTCCAGAGCAGCAGATAATAATTGTTTACATTTTGTTCCTGAGGCCTCTCAGCTTCTCAGGAGAAAAAATCCTAACGAAAGGATTTTTCATAAAACATGTCTATGACAAATACAAGACTGTTTTTGAGTAAAAGCATGAGACTGGACACAAGAATGTTAAGGTAAAAAAGGATAGTACCAAAAGTTTAAAAAGAGACACTATAAAAGTACACAAACAGCCCTTTGCAACTCTTATACATGCCAATAATTTGAGAAAACTTGTAGATATGTGATTTTCATACATATTTTCATATTGTATCATACAGACCGTATTGTGATATAAAATTTTGACAGTCAAACTGAATTTTATTTCTATATCTTTTATTTTAAAGCAAGGAAGCAAGCAGCACTGGGTGGCCAGGGAGTCACTGGTCCACTCACGGCACACACCAGTTAGAAGTTCAGTAAAGTATATATACTGTTTTTAAGCCTATAAAGCATTTTCCAATGTGCTTGGTTAGTCTGAATCAGCAAATATCAATAAGCTGGTATCAGCAGTTTCCTAATCTTTCCAGGTGGTCGCTGACTTCCTCTCCTTCTTGTGGTCATCTGGAGGGAGGCCCTTCACCAGTGTCTGCTACATGATTTTGTTAAGTGCATTGAGCTTTTTATTTTACATAAGCATTTAGTCACTTTGTTGCAATCCCCTTAGTTTTACCACAACTTCCTCTATTTTATTCTAAACATCAGCCATCTTGCTACCTCATCTCTTTACTTCTGTTCCTATGCTTTGTTTGGCTATAGAAAGTTTCAAAACCGTTCTTTGTAGCTATCCCAAGGAATGCATCCATTTTCAACACAGCAGATAAAAGCATTTGCTGATTCCATTGCTGATTGACACAAATCACGAAAACATTTTTCACATTGCACACCAAGGTCTTTCATGAGGACTCTTCAGAAATATTAATATCTTTTCAGGTTAGACTAGTCAGCTTAGCAACCAGAGTAGATAAGGTGCGTACTGGTACAAAGCCTGGAAATAGAATCTGGCATTAATAATTTGGTTTTATTTCCACATGTATATTCAAACACACATGAAACTGGTATTAGGAAGGAAAGACGTTAGACGTGACATTTTCTTTTCATGCACCATCCCATTTAATTATTGCTCCTGCTACTATGAGGAATTTCCATCTCCAGCACCAATATGAAGCAGTTTTATTCTCCCATCTTTTGCTCAAATAATTCTTGTGTTGATATTTTTTAGCTAAATATATTACCCATGGACTCTGAAAATATTGCATTTTAATGATAAGTGATAAATATACACTGGTACCCCTGTGTATATATTTGGCAAACCATGCCAAAACAGGCATGATTTGAGGCCTGTTGTGCCACTAAAACAGTGCTTAGATTTGGCCTGTCAGTAATGCATCCACTGTAAAATCAACAAATATTAATAAAACTCCTTGTGAATCTTGGCAGAAACTGGATTCAGTGTAAATTCATGATGTATGAAATCTCAGCATATATGTGTTAAATAAATTCAATGCAGTATTTGAAACCTTTATTTATTCATAATTAAATAGTCTTAATTGTCTCTAAAACCAGTGATGTATAGCAAGCCTATTCAGTGGTTCTGACACGCACCTGGTTACCACTTGTCACTTATTTCAAATTGGTGCCTTCTCCAGAGACTCTTTCATGGCACTAGCTTACAACTATCCAAAGGCTCCTCTAGGAGCCTTCTACTTCTAAGTAATTTCTTGTCTATATGTTTGGCCTGACAGAAGAGGAAATTCCCTCTTTTCACTAGCACCGCCTTCATTCTAGCAGCTCCATAGTCCTTTATGAAGTGTACTGAAACAGATGCAGCAGAAGAGCCTGAGCAATTTAACTCAAATGATCTGCCAAATTGTGACTTGCGTTTTAATCAGAGCCTAGGAAAAAAACATTTTGATGCAACAATTCATCTTGAATGTGTGCTAAAAGGAAGGGAAAGACTTTTTCTGCTGCATGTACAAATAATTATTATTTGCTGTTCTTGATTTATTCTCAGTTTAGTGTTCAAGTAAATTACAGAAGTATAATAAATGGTAGGACATGTCCCACCTCACCTCAAAATAACCTCCCAGTTTCTGCAGAAACGTGATAATGAAATTAATTTGTTTACTTGTTCACAAATAATTCAGTGAGTAGCTTAAGAAATTTAATGTACTACATTTCAGTTACATCTTAAACAATAAAACTTGCATGTCTAATTTCCCAATATATATACAAATGCATTTTCACATGCCAGTATAAAATTGCCATCAAACCAGGCATTTGTGGTAGGATTTCGCTGGTTACTTCTTCTTGTTAGGCCAAACAAATAGGTGTTTTGTCTGTGTATTAACTCAAAAGAATCAAAATTGTAACAAGGATCCCAGCCTTTAAAGCTGTAAAGACCTCCTGATTTAAATTACATAATTATGTTAATAACAAAAGAAGAAAACAAAATTATGTAACCCAATCTTTGGTTTGCCCTTTAGTTTTTTTTGTATATTAGTTTTAGTCCTGCTTTTCAGCTAAGATTGTTCAGTTTAGGATACAGACAACTCTTGGAGGGACTCCACTCTTCTTATTTGTATTGGAGTGCAATTAGGCAATCCCATTTAAACATTAATCCCAAAGCCCTATTGACTTTCATCTACTGAAGAACTTCAGCATTTGGCCAGGAAAAGTCACAGCTACTTGCTCAAATCACAGCTCCTGTTCTTCTGCTGGGTCAATTCCATCAATATTATGACAGAAAATACTGCTTACAACACAAACTGAAAAGTGTATCCCTATCTTTCTTGTAAGTCCCCTTTAAGTACTGAAAGGCCACAATGAGGTCTCCTCAGAGCTTTCTCTTCTCCAGGCTGAAAAACTCCAGCTCTTTCTCAGGCCTTTCCTCATGGGAGAGGTGTTCCATTCATCTGATCATTTTTGTGACCCTTCTCTGGGCCTGCTCTAAGAGGTCCACATGTTTCCTCCTGTGCTTAAGAACTCCAGGGTTCAACACAGTACTCCAGGTGGGGTCTCATGGAAACAGAGTAGAGGGACAGAATCATCTCCCTCAACCTGTTGGCCATGTTTTTTACAATGCAGCCCAGCATATAGTTGGCTTTCTGGGCTACAAATAATTTGACCCACCTTGTCCAGTGGAAGGTGCCCATGCACAGGGTAGAGGGGTTAGAACATGATCATCTTTAGATCCAAAAAATACTATGATCCTAAGCCGTATTTTAACAGGATGATAGTCTCTAATTATACAGCAAAATATCTGAAAATTATACCCACAAGCTCAAAGGTAAATCAAGTATATATATCTGTAATATATCTGTATATATCTGTAAACAAGTTTCCAGCTCCCTGAAGTCTATTTGAAGTAGAATACACAAAATTATTTATTGCTCAGGAGCCAGTGCAGTGTAGTTGTTTCATACAAAGGCACACAGCAGCACTTACCAACTATATTGAATAGTCATTTTCTAGAAATACTTATTCATTAAGTACCCTGGAATTAGCCTTCAACTATGAACTTAGGTAAGGTTCCACTAACCACTATGTGCATTTCATTTTCAAATACCATTAGCTGACACAGTTCATAGAAAGGTTCTGCCTTCCAGTTGCCTGATTTCAGGCAACTAAGCACATACTTAGATCTACACACTGCCCAAAAAGACAAGTCTGTTTAAACATTATCTAACCTTTTTACTCCAAATATACTTGAAGTATCTTGTGGGAACTTGATCTAGAGTCATTTTCAGCATCAGCAGGGCTAGGTAAAACTAGTGTAAATATGGATTGTGTTTAAACCTGAACAATTGCCTATTTGAGCTCAGTGTTGTCAGATGTGGAGTGTCTTCTTAAAAGTATGTGTGGGAATTTATAAAATTAGAGGGTTTTAGGAATGCTGCAAAAGTCAGGCTTCAGATACAGCAGAATTATGAACAGTGCTAAAGCAACAGTCATGAGATAGGTCAGCAGAAAAATTATTTAAACTGTAGAAGAGGCAAGGGCAAATAGAACAATAAACCTATGTATTAATGCTTGTCTGAATAGCTTTCTAAGTTGCAGAAAGTTTATCTAGCAAGATATTAGGGAGGTTAAAGTTTAATAATGGAGCTCTGTGCATTGTCTCTTACAAACGGGTATTGTATTCAAAATAAGCAAGCATTGTTTTAACCAAAGCTACATGTGCTTATGGTGATTAGATAGAACTACTGTCAATATGCTTTTGCTTTGTGTGATTGGTCGAGAAACTTATAAAGTATGTTGTAACATTAAGTTTTCTGGCCTGCTTTGTAGTAAACCCCATAGATTTAGGAAAAGCACCATGGAGAATATGAACAATAGGAATGCTGAAACAGCAAAAGAAAATTCCTGTTTCCTTGTCCTCCGCCCTTAACCTGTCTCTGTAACCCTATAAGGCAATGTCATGTTAACCCCTTACCATTGGTCAAGCTTGGATCCTTTCCAACCCTATAAAAGAAGCATACTGTACCCCATTAGGGGAGAAAGAAGAAGAGCAGAGACCCTTCACGGACCTCCCCAAATAAAGCCATCTCCGTGGAACAGCCTGCGCCTTTTCCTTCTCCTCTCTCTCTGTCTGCTGCAGCCTCAAGCCCAGGGCACCACTACCTAGCAAGCAAAGCTGAAATCCTGAGAGCTTGCAATCACTATAGAGCTGATAATCACCATGCTTGCTAGATGGTAGCCCCGCGGCGTTGGCATGAGCGAGCTAGCCTCGGGCACCCGGTCCCTACCCAGGGACTGAGCTCCTGAGCCCTATTGCTCTGCATTATAATAATGTCAATGAGAGGTTATTACTGCTTCCTAGATTGTGAGCTGTTAGCATCTTTCCATTGTCAGAATCATGGAATGAAACTGATGCTGAAAAAATAAATAGCTTGAAGCACTTTCCCGTCCTGTTCGTGTCTGTAAATAAACCTCTTGCTGGCGTCAAATGGTGCCCTTCCTTATAATATAGCCTCTATTCTGGCCTTATTATCAAGTAGTGCAAGAGAGCCTGGGAGCCCAGTCCTCAGGGAGACAGGGTGCCTGAAAGCTAGGCTAGCTCGAGGCCGGTCGCCACGGGCTAACCTCCTTAGCAAGCTTGGTGATTATCAGCTCTATAGTGACCGCAAGCTCTCTGAAGAGCTCAGCTCTTGCTTGCTAGGTAGGGTGCCCTTGGCTGAGGGGGGATCCAGATTTGACCAATAGTAAGGGTTAAGTAACATAGCCTATAGGGTTACAGAGATAAGCTATAGGGCGGGGGTCAGAGGGACAGGAACTTATGTTGCTGTCTCAGCAGTTCCTATTGTTCCATCCTCCATGAGGCCTTACCCAGGTCCATGGGGTTTACTACACTTCCTCTGTGAAAAAATAACATTAAACTAAAATAAAAAAGAAAATTGCAAAAAATTTGAATGCCAAAAGCCCAAGTTGTTACAAAAGAATATATCATCCCTTCACCAACTACACCTGATGTCCTTATAAGTAACATTTTTTTAAAAACTCCTAAGCTACAAGATGAGAAATCATTTATCTAAAACAGAATAAAACATTTTTTATCAGCTTGAGAAAATTTTACAAGACAAAAAACGTTCAGATAACTCAAAAAGTAAACTAAAAAATGTATTAATCTAAATAAAAGTGAAAACTCAAAATATATACTTACAGTCTGCTTTTACTTTTGATTTTTAAATTAAATAAACTAGAAAATTTATAATCTATTCTCTCTCAAAAAAGAAAAAACTGTAAACAAACTAATGCCTGTCTCCCAAGCTCTATTAAAAATTTTTAAACAAAATAATTGTAACAGAGACCTTTTCAAACAATACAAAACATCTTATTCTAACACTTTAAATTCAAGTGATACTAAGCCATCATCCTCTTCTGTAAAGATTTTGAGTTCTGTTAGAAATTCCTTCCCTTCTAGCATGTCCAAAATCTCTCCAGACAATGTAAACAGCACCCCTGATTCCCAAAAAATGGAAGTCGAATCAGCTTTCAGCTTCAGTAGTACCCTCTGTTTCTTCCAGAGTTCCCTGCATCCCTGCAGCTGTGAACAGCCTTCTGCCCATTCCGCCATGAAAAAATGTGTCCTGGGTTGACTATATGATGCTTTTATCCCCAGTCGTCTCATTCTGTTATGCTGAATAATAAGTTTTGCACCTTTAAGACTTGTTCCAGAGAGTAAAGAGGGGAGAGAAGAAGTGCACAGTTTTTTTCAGACACTGCACTCACTCCTCCACATTCCTGCTCCTGGACTGTGTTGTCTGTGGATGGACAGACAGCGGGACAAAGCTCTTTTTTGTCTTTAGTTAGTTTAGCTATCTGAGGCAAAGAAGTTCCCTGGACTGTGGTTTTTCCCTTTTTTTGGACCTCTTGAAACCTGCTCTGGACTGAACACCCAGAGGAGCACCGGCAGCTCGCACCTGTTGCCCACTGGGCCGGGCCTGGCCTGTGACATTTCCAGCACTGGAGGGACTGATCAGAGACTGAGTGAGCTGAGCCGCAACCCGGGGATGGAGTTTTCTCAATTTGTCATCTCTTTTGGAGCGGCAAGGGGTTTTATTGTGTAATATTTTTTAGGTTTTATTGTTTAATAAACAGTTTTTTTCCACTTTTCTCTCCAAGGAGGTATTTTCTCCCAGACCAGCTGGAGGGAGGGGCCAATTGAACTTGCTTTCCTACCAGAGCCCCTTTGGGGATTCTTTCCCAAATTTGCTCTAAACCAGGACAAAATGCACCCCTACAATGCCCAGAAAAGCGTTCAAAATTTTTGTTGCGTTCCAAAAATGTAGATGTTCGTAAGTTATATTCAAAAGAAAGTAGAAGTCGTGCAGACTCAAAAGATAAGAATTTAAAAAAGCTTTGTGATACAAGAGCTACTTGTTCTGAAATTGTACAAGCAAAGACAGCCGAGAAAAACTCTACGTCTGCTCTGCCTAGCCAGAGAGCTGTAGAAGTCACTCCTGCCACTGCTTCCCCTTCTCAAGAAGACACCCCCTCAAATTTAGTTAAAGCAAGCAAATTGCTTTGCAATTCTAAAAATTCTTTTCATGTAAATTCCTCCCACAAGTCTCTCCCAAAGTTTTCTATAGTTCGCCAACCCTCAGATATAAGCAGTAAAAAAGCTATAAATTTAGCTCTGCCTTCAGAAGACAGAGCAGAAGAAAAAACTAAAGCAGCAAGCAACAGCCAGAAACTAAGACCAAAGAGCTCTGTCCAAAAAATGCTTAAGAAAGAAGCAAGAGAATTTAGAAAAGTTTCTGTAGAAACACAAACCAATAGATTAGAAGTCTTGAAATCTGTTTCATTCTCTGCTAAAAAAAGAAATAGCATTTTAAACTCGCAGCTTAACACTAGCAATTTTCCAACTAGTTCCCCACAAGCACAGCTGCAATGCAAAACCTGTAACAGTGCATTAGAAATTATCACAAATACAAATTCGAAAGCATTTTGAAAGCAACCCAATTTGTATGATTCTAACAAAACCCAATTCAATAAATCAAGACAAAAGTCAAACTCTAGCTCTTTTCCAGATACCAGTACAACACAGTCCTTAAACACCTCCTCCTCCACTGCCCCTCTTAACAAAGCTCCCAAAAAACTGTGTCGCTTGTATAGTATTACTGCCAAGAATTCAGGAGTCAGCATGGAGCATTTATCTTCTAAAAAAGGAATCAATTCCCACCACAGCAGGAAGACCAGACTCTGGGATTCAATTGGAAGAAGTCACATGACTGCATGTCTATCAGGATGCCTAAACTGTACTGCTCTCTTGATGACAGCTTGTCTTGAGTATTTTCCCCCTAGAAGTACAGTACAGAGCCCTTAAGTATTAAATTATATAACATCACTTTTCCCAGAAGCTTTAAAAGGCAGAGGGAAAAAAAAAAGGTTCTTATTCTGAACTAAATAAAATAGGTGCATTTTAAAAAAATCACCCGTGTCACCAGTGTACTAAAATAATTATTGCTGTTTCCTGCCTCTTATAGTCTCCATCCAGGAAGACTTGTGAATCAATGATATGTGCAGATTGCTAGCAGAGACATAACTATGTCCAAACTAAAAAGAGTTAATGTAATAAAGCCTTGGGCATCTGTGATGCATCTGCAATACAAATACATGCTTTAAACAAGCATTAATAAAAATAACTCACTAACAAGGAGGAACAACAGAAAAGTAATACACACTGACTACAGACTACTAAGGGATTAATAAATTATTAATAAAGGAAAAATAAAATTAGCTGCAAGCTCAGCTCAAGGAGCAAATACTTGGACATATGGGTTAGAACTCTTTTAAAACAAATTTTATTTCTTTAACTGAACAAGAAATTAGTTCAAAACTATTTCAAGAGGTGGTTTCAACCTCCCACTAGCAAAACCACCTTTACAGAAGCATAGCTAGCAATCACCCTTGTGATACCTTGAAAGGGGGCTACAAAACCCTAGCTGAGAGGGCCACAAACTCCTTTTTGAGGGGCAGTTCTACACAGTCCCTAAAGGTGTGACTTGTTTGCTACTAGTGTGAATCTGTTAAAGACGCTCATTTAAGCCAAATTAACTTCAGAGCTTCCAATAATAACAGCTATCAATGGTCTATCAAGCAGTTTTCTGGCATGAGCTTTTTTCCTAACTTCTGCAGTACAAAACTACAATCTACATGAGCTTCTACATATGTTGACAAATGCATTGCTCCTTGCAAAGACTTCTGGCTGAAGAAAACTGTTTGTGTCCTTGCACAACTATCCATTACTATTCCAGATGAGAATGAATCATGATTTTAAAAAGTTAAGATTTTAGCTGAGGGATAGAAACAATTTATATTGATCAGGATGTAAGTTAGGTAGGTAGACAATAGGTTAATGATTGTTAGATGCTTATGCTAGAGCTGATTGTTCCATTATGAGCTTGCTTATAGAATGAAGTGGAATAAGTGGACCGTTATAAGAACATGTTGAAACCAGTAGAACAATGGTTAGTACCTGTGCTTTACATCAATCAATTACAAAGCAGGGGACCTTGGATTGTGCCAGACAGTTATGGAGACCTGATGAAGACTTTAGTGACTTCATTCTTCAAGACCACTGACACAATTCAAGACCACCGACCCAATTCAAGAGAAGAATTGTGCACGTGTGAAGGACTCATTTTAATATAAAGAGGGGATGGGAAGTGCTGGGATTATGCATATGTATTGTATGTAAGATCTTGGGAAATAAATAGAGAGTAAAGAACCTTGTACAGGGCAGTCATACCTTTCAGGGATGATTCCTGTGCCACCTGCCAGTGTAACAAACATAGCACTTCCTAACTTTGATTAGTTAGAGAGTCTTTGTCCATGATCTTTTGTTTTAACGACTCAAGAACATGTTGTCATTAACAATGCTAAATGATGGCAAGATTTGGGAGTGAAATCATGCCTTGTAGAATTAATCAATAAATTTATTCCCAATTGTTTTGGTTTGAAAAACAGGTGTCTGCTAAGGAAGGCAGGAACCTCCCTTGGAATGGAAAACATGACCCCCTTCCCCCTGAATTGCTGTAATTTTGAAGTTAAGGGGTTTTCAGACAAAGATATGGGAAAAGGGATAACCATTCTTTACTAGTATGTATAACAATGCAAACAAACAACAACAATGGTGGCGACATCAAACAGAACCAGAAACCCATTAACAGCCTTCTCTCGGCCTCAGACACTTTCCCCTCGGATGTAGTTATGGTTAAAGATGGCAAGGGCGCTGGTGGGCGGGGCAGATGCGATGATTCCTCCACAGCTGCTGGGGGCATTCCAGTGCGAGTTTGGGGACCACGCGGTAGCTCTTGGCTTGGAGTGGACACAAACTAATCAAGATAATGAACAGGTGACAGCTGTTTGCATTACTAGCATATGAACCAAAGGAAAAATGCAAAAAGGGAAAGATAAAATTGTTGTCTGTGCTATATTTGGGGCAGCACTAACTGCTGCCATAAAGGAAAAATCGCAAAGAACAAGCAAGGAGGCAGAGGTTATATACATTGTTTGCAGGATTCAGTCAAAGGACTATGAGATCAATTGGAAGAGCATAAATGCCACTCAGAGAGACTCAGAAGAGCTCTAGTTGAGCATCTGTAAGTCTGTCTTTCATTTGAACAGAGGCCCAAGACAGCAGCACCAACACCAGTGGCTTGGAGGCTGCAGAGCTTACTCTCTGTGGTACTAGTGTAGAGCCAGCTGAGGAAGAGGCAGAGAAGAAGAGGGAGGAAGCCTGCCAAGCCACCACATGAGAGACGTGAGCATCTGCATCTCTCTCTGGCAGCATCGACTTTTTTTGGCCAGAAACAGTATTTCCAGGTTTTGTTTTTCCCAGCTCCCGTTGTTTCTTTGGGGAGAAAGGGAATTTTGGAACAATGGAGGCTTTTTTGCTGTGTTGTTTCCTTCATTCTTTCTCTCAGCTACAGGGCCCAGAGAGGGGATTCTCCACCATTTCTGTCTGTGTTACCTGGAACAAGTAGAGGAACCTTCACTGCATTTGTCAAGGGGGGGGCGGGTTGAATCCTTTCCCTTTGTCTCTCAGAACACACATCTGTGGAGGGCACCATCCTGTGGGGTGGGTTTGCCTGGCATGTTACCTTTTGTTTCTCAGAATATGCAGTCATCTGTGGAAGGTGCTATACTGGGGCAGGGGTTTCTCTGCCATTTTAGCTTTCCCTTTGCTCCCAGGGACACTGTGAGATTTAGCAGTTTTATATCTAGTGATTATTCATGGTTATATTTTTGCCTGCTGTGTTTCATTTTTTAGTAAACTGTTTTGGGTTTTTTTTTCCCTTATATTTAGTTGTATTCATTCTTCCTTATTGGTGGAAAGGGATTGGTTAAAACTAAAGAGGAGGTGTTACATTTTCAAGCGTCTACCCCATTGAATTGTCTTAATACAAGATAAATTTGGGATCCAACTAAAGGGACATGAGAAAGTGAAAAACTAACAATTTTGACTGTAACATTCTGTCTTGCCTACAGAACTCACTGGTCACCATGCTTCTCAGTCTAATGGGGCTGTGGCATCTAGCCTTCTATACTTCTTTGTACAGATGGTATAATTAGCCCAAGATATGGCTCTTTTTTGGATCAGGGACACAAACCAAGATTGCTTTGTGGATACACTCAGTGATATCAGCTTATGTAAAGATAACATTAGAAACAATGAAGATTATTTGGGATGTGTATTCATTGATGTTTGCTGGTCCTAGTCTTGGCTGCTACTTCTGAGGCAATTAATAATTGCATTCAGCCTGCTGGAGGAGCAATTAAGACTCACAGAATCACAGAATTAGCCAGGTTGGAAAAGACATTTGAGATCAAGTCCAACCTATGACCTAACACCACTTTATAATGTAGACCATGTCATTAAGTGCCACATCCAGTCTTTTCTTAAACATCTTTTTCTTGATTTGAAAAGACAGGTGTCTGCTAAGGAAGGCAGGAGCCTCTCTTGAAATGGAAAATGTAAACCCTCTCTCTCCGAATTATTAGAATTTTGAAATTAAGGGGCTCTCAGGCAAAGATGTGGGAATAGGAAGCACAATTCTTTAATAGGAGAATTAAAAACACAGAAAAACCCCACCACTGACAGAGTCAGACTACAACCTGGCACCCTGTTGGTCAGGGTGTTGGTAGCAGTCCAATTGAAATGGTGGCTGCAGTCCTCCTGGAGTGACAGATGTGGTTCTGTAGAAGCAGTGATCCTGTAGAAGAGTGTAGTTTTCCTCTGAAGGTCCAGTGGTGGTGTAGATGGGCCTGGTCTTCCTCTGGGAATGCAGTGGAGAAAAAAGCTGCTCCTCTGGGAATCTAGGGGGAAAACACTGCTCCTCTGAGAATCCAGTGGGTGAAGGCTGCCTGTGGTGTTCCAAATCCCAGATTATGTCCAGGTAGGAATACTTTGCTCCTTCCCCTGGGCGGAGCATCTCACAATGGGATGATGTAATTTTATCAGTCATGCAGTGAGATTCAATGGCTCATTAACAGAAGATATTTCCCAGAGGGAGGATTGGTTGTGGAAGAGATAAAGAAAACTGCTCGATTAACAGAAGATAACTGCCCCACCTCTAACAGATGGCAATAGAATACACACCCCCAGCTACATCTTTCAACCTAAGAGAACCTTCCCAGACAGTGACTCCACTACCTCCTTGGGCAAACCATTCTAATCACTCTTTCTGTGAAGAACTTCTTCCCAATGCCCAAGCTAAACTTCCCCAGGTGCAGCTTAAGGCTGTCGTGTTCTCCTGTTACTTGGTTGCCTGGGAGAAGAGACCAACCCCCACCTGCCTACTACCTCCTTTGAGGTAGCTGTAGAGAGTGAAAAGGTCCCCCCAGAGCCTCCTCCAAGCTAAACAACCCCACCTCCATCAGCCACTCCTCACAGGACTTGTGTTCCAAACCCTCCACCAGCCTTGTTGCCTTTCTCTGGACAGCATCTCAACATGCTTCCTAAATTGAGGGACCCAGAACTGGATACAGTACTCAAGGTGTGGCCTCACCAGTGCTGAGTAAAGGGGAAGAACCACTTTTCTTTCTCTGCTGGCCACACTATTCCTCATACAGGCCAGGATGCCATTGGCCTTCTTGACCATGTGGGCACACTACTGGCTCATGTTCAGTCTGCCATCAATCAGTACCCCCAAGGTCCCTTTCTGCCTGGCCTCTGTCCAGCCCAGCTTGGTGTCATCTGCAGATTTGCTAATAGTAGACTCAATCCCTTCATCCAGATCATCAATAAAGATCTTAAACAGGACTGGGCCCATACACAGATCCATGGGGGACACCACTAGTGATTGACCACCAAGTGGATCCAACACCATTCACCACCACTCTCTGGGCCCAGCAGTCCAGCCAGTTCTTAACCCAGTGAAGAGTGCACCTGTCCAAGCCTTGGGCTGCCAGATTTTCCAGGAGTATTCCATGGGAGATGATGTCAAAGACTTTGCTGAAGTCCAGATAGACAACATCCACAGCCTTCCCCTCATCCACCAGGTGGGTCACCTGGTCATAAAAGGAGATCAGATTGGATAGGTAGGACCAGACCATCCTAAATTCGTGCTGGCTGGGTCTTATCCCCAGGCCATCCTGTAGGTCTAGTGTGATTGCACTCAAGATGCCCATAATGTTGCTGGGTGCTGAGGTCAGGCTGACAGGCCTGTAGGTTCCTAAATCCTCCTTTTGCTCCCTCTTATGGATGGGCATCACACTTCCAGTCATCTGGGACCTCCCCAGTTAGGCAGGACCGATGATAAATGGTGAAGAGCAGCTTTGCAAGCTCTTCTGACAGCTCCCTCATCACTCAGGGTGGATCCCATCTGGTCCCACAACTTGTGAGCATGGCAGTGGCTCATCAGGTCATTAACTGCTTCCTCCTGGATTATAGGGAGTCTGTTACACTTCCTGTCCTCATCTACCAGAACAATTTTTCCCAGCCTTTTACCTCCTTCCTCACCTCAGGTCTGACATGTTGCATTTTGAAAATGTTGATTTCCCTCTGAGTGTTAAAGACACTATATTTTTGTTGTTAATCCTGCCATGTCTTCTCCATATGGCTTGAAACATGGGGCTGAGATTTCCAGGGAAGTTCCCCAGAGATCTTTCTGAGTGGTGGAAAATCCTTAATTGCATGGAACATGGGAGGATATAGGTCAGATTCTGAAGAAATACAGTGCCCCAGTAGTTTGGAACTTTACCCCTGAACAAATTCAGAGTACAGGTAAGAGCAGAATATCTGAAAGAAAATTGCAGTCACAGGTCCAAAGAGGGGCAACTTTTTGCACTGTGCTGGGCCCTGGCTAATGCTTATTGCATGCTGGTCATTATTACACACAACAGCCCTACAGCCAGAAGGGAAAGAGAACAAATCCACAGACACCATAATCACTCAGGCAGTCAAACCAGAAGGGCACCATAAGCCTACCCCTGCCCAGAGAAGGAAATATAAGAACAAATCCATTCTTCCAGTGGATGACAATGGGGAGACAGAACCCTCACAGCCAGCAGAGGAATCAAAACCAGAAATAATTACTGAATCTTTATCCTTAGAAGGTCTCCACAATCTGAGGAAAGACCTCACCCAATGAACCAATGAGTCAATATTGAGCTGGTTGATCTGAGTCTGGGACGCTGCAGGTGATGCTGCAGTTTTGGATGGTACTGAAACAAGCTGTTTGGGATCTGTGTCACCTGATGTGGGTGTAAACCAGGGAATCATGAGGAGGCCCACACCTCTCAACTTCTGTATGTGATTTTTAACAAGCCTGAAGGAGAGATACCTTTGCCAAGAAGACCTCCAGCTGCAGAAAGGCCCTCAGAACACCATGGAGCAAGGAATTCAATGCCTACAAGAACTGGCTGTGATAGAGATCCTTTTTTCTTAAATAATGACCAAACCATCAAGAGTCCAGTCCTGGTAAAATGTACAACACTGATATTGCTCAAACTCACTCCATGCAGGCCAAGCATACTCCCACTTCCTAGACATGCTGCAATGGAATGAGGGAAATGAGACAGCAGGCATTAATGACTAGAATGTTACAAATTACTAGAGTACAAACATGAAGATACTGTCCATACCACAAGAGAAGCCCAAATCTCAGCAGTGGAAACAGATTTGACTGAGCATATGCGGAAACCAGAAGAAAGGACTGAAGAGAGTTAGAAGCTCAGGAAGAAGCTTAAAGAGGACTTTCTGCAAGTTTCATCAGTACACACCAGAGTCCCTGCTTCAGAAGCCCGAGTTCCCCAGCTAGGGAGAGGGGGTACATCCCACAACTAACTAACCTGAGGTTCTTCCTGCATGAGCATGGGGACGACATGAGAAGATGAGATGGAAAACCCACTTCTGTCCTAGCAGCATAGGTCCATAAGCTAAAAGAAGAAACTAGTAATGAGGAATTCTGCAAGACTGAATATAGCTCCAGTTTCTCATGACCAAGCTGCTAGGCCTAACAGAAGGGAGGATGACATGTCTGATCCCCTTGAAGGGACCACCAGAATGCATGCCCAGAGAGGGAACAATAGCCAGAACTAGAGGGGTCCTGCCTCTAGCCAAATAGAGGCCAGGGAAATTTGAGTCTATTGGACTGTGTAAAATGAATGTCCTGGCACATCAGAAGCACAAAAATACAAAGCTTTAGCTGACACTGGCAGACAATGTACTCTGATACCATCAGGATATGTAGGGGCAGAACCTGTTTCCTTTGCTGGGGTGACAGGGGGATTTCAGCAGTCTCAGGTACTATTACACTACCACTTTAGGGATTAATTTTTTCTGTGTAAATAAAAACAATGTAAGAGAACACAAGCATTAAAACAATACAGTGAGACAACAACATTATTATTTCAAAATTCCATTGTTTTGGCTGTGCAGCATAAGGAAAGATTCTTCCTGTTGATACCTGTTCAACACCTTTAAGATCTGAAGAGACCCAGTGGTTACCAAAACTCTGGAATACTCAAGCTAAAGTAAAGGCAAACACTATATATTGAGCATATTTTTTTTTTTTTAATTTATACTAAAAATGGCAGTGTTACTGTGAGAAAAACCACTCCTCTCTGTCACCAGGCCCTTATGGTACAAATTTTGGACAGACATGAAAAACATAAATCTAACCCTAGTATGACAGAGTAGGTAAATGCTGACTTTCTATGATGACTGGTACATGTAGTTTTCATTGTTTCAATGTTACAGATGTCCAGTTTCTCTTCCAGTACAGCAATGGTCCTGGAATATAGTGCCCTCTGCCACTCTCCTGCCATTCTTCAGCTCCCTTAGTTGATTCATAGTTGCTGAAAAATAGTCTTAAGCATGTCAGTGTACTTGAGGTAGAAGATCTAGATGTTTGGAGTAATATGCTATTTTAGTGCCACATGTCAACATAACTCCAAACTATCCTTCCTAGGAAACAGTGCTAAAGTCATCCTGACATGGGCACAGTGACCATGGCGGATGGTAACAGCTCCCAATACCTCCCATAGCCCAGATGTCTTTGATTATATTGCTCTTTATTTCCATTCCAGTTCAGTGCTTTGTATTAATCAAAAGTGACAGATGGAAGCTGTAATACATCTACAGCTCCAGAGCATTAAATATGATGACATGTATTTCCTGTAGTAATTAGATATTGCTGCAAATTACTTCCGCCTCATAAAAACCAAGGCTGGCAAAAGAACCTCCATGATCATGAAGGAAATTTTGCTTGTTTCTTTGCAAGTTTCAGTTCATATCAGGAATATTTATATTTCATACTTTTGCTGTGTTGATGTGTTAAAATTTGGGGAAAAACGAGCAGCATATATCTTGTAACTGTAATAATATTTAAAAGGGGGAAGGTGTGGGTGATAGCTGTATTTTTAAGAGTATATGGAGCACTCTTTATCTACTAAGTAATCCAGCTAACTGATCAAGGGAAGTCAGTTGATGTAATCTTTTTGGATTTTAGTAAGACTTTTGATAAGTTCTTACAGGATGCTTCTGGGCAAAATGTCCAACACACAGTTGGGTAAAAAGGTCATATTTAAGCAACTGGCTTGTGGGTCAGGCACAAAGCATGAATGAAGCTACACTAGGCTGGTGACCAGTCATAGCAGGGTTCCACAGGGCTCTATCTTAGGCCCAGTTCTTTTAAACATCTTCATAAATGACACGGATGCATGACTTGAAGGGATTCTAATTTTGATGATGATAGTGAATTAGGAGGACGTTTTTACTCCCTCAAAGGCAGAGCGGCCCTGCAGAGAAACCTCAACAAATTAGAGGGCTGAGCAATCATCAACTGTAAAAAAGACAAGTGCCAGATTCTGCACCTGAGACAGGAAAACCCTGGATTGGAGGGATGGAGACTAGCACTGCTGAAAAGGGTCCTGGCTGACATCAGGTTTAATATGATTCAGCAGTGCCCTGGCAGCCAGGAGGGCCAATTGTGTCCTACGGTCTATCAGACACATCATCATTAGCCAGGTGAGGTGAAATGCAGTGGTAAGCAATGATCATTTCTCTCTGGTTACCAGTGACAAGACCCAAGAAAATGGCAGGAAGCTGTGTCAGGGAGGTTTAGGTGATAGAGTAGGAATTTTTTTTTTTGCCCAGAGGGTGGTTGGGCACTAGAATAAGCTCCCCAGGGAAGCGGTCACAGCACCATGCCTGCCACAGTTCAAGAAGCTTTTAGACAATTCTCTCAGGCACATGATGTGATTTTTGGGCTGTCCTGTCCAGGGCAGGAATTGGACTTTGGTTGTGTGTCCCTTCCAACTCAGGATATTTTATGACTGTATGATACTGTCTGGACGAAGTTAACACAAGGACTTAAAGAAAGAAGATGACTTTCAAGACAAAAGCGACTTAAAGAAAGAAGATGACTTTCAAGACAAAAGCATTATTAGCTGATAGCCTTGACATTTCAATAATTTGGTTTTATTTCCTGTGGTGGGTTCAGTGCTGACCAATCACCAGGGCACTCACTAGAATGTACTTAATAATTTCCTGCTCTGAGATAGGATTAGGAGGCTCAAAGCAGGCTCAAAACTTTAAAAGGGTATAATGAAAAAATTAATAACAGTAACTAAAAGAAAGAACAATACCTTCAGAACACTTCTCCTCCCCCTACAACCTCTTCTTTCACACTGACAATGTAAAGAGACAAAACCTAAAATTTTCAGTCAGTTTACCACCTCTAGAATAGTCTTTCTTTAGTTCATTTTGGGAGAGAAGTCCCTCTTGTTAATCCTATGGAGAATTCTCCAAAAGAAAACAGTTCTCTCATGGCTTTTAATTTCCACGAATAGCCCAACAGCCCAAGAAAATCTGCAATCATGAAATCCCTCACATTTCCACAGCTTCTCCCACAGCTGTATTTATGGCCCATGCCAGCTTATGGGGTACTATTTTAAAGATGAGCTGCTCAAAAGCAAAGGTTCTCATTATCAATCTCTAAAATCATCTTCATCTCTAGGAACAGAGATCTTCTCTTCCTGGGGGCAGAGGATCTTCATCACTCTTCTCTCCTCTGTTCAAACTTCTCATAGGATCACAGCTACTTTAACATCTGCTTACTTAAGTACGGAGGCTTTTGCTTACTATCTACAACTTAAACACTTTCATCTCCCCATACCTTCATGCGTTACGGGGAAAAAAAGAGTCCTACTCCATATCTTTACAAGAGGATTTCAGCCTAAAACTAAAGTCATCTCCTCATTCCTCCCATCGGAGATGACTTCTTCACTGACCTCAGTGTATTCATGTTGTTTCTTTACGTGTCTACACTTCTGACATGTTCTCTCACTTGAGGGAGGATTGAAGCACTGAAAGAGTCAATATCTTGCCTGGGGCCCGTCGATGGTCACATGGCCCCGGCTGGACTCGGTAGCTTGTGGCGGGAATGTGGCTGGGGGGGCAGCCAGGGTCTCAGCAGGCAGCACGCCAGGGCTGTAGCAGCCAGGGTCTCAGCAGGCAGCACGCCAGGGCTGATGGCTTCTCCTCTGCCCCTGCCCAGCAGCCAATGCGGGGGCCCTGCAGCAGGGGCCGCCTGGCCTGGCCTAGCTGAGACAGGGCCAGGGCTGGCTGTGTTACCTCTTTGCCGGCTGGAAGGGAAAGAAGAAAGTTCCCAGGTTTCTTTTGCCTTTAACATGTGTTTTTCACAGAGGCATGTACAGCTTTCCAGTGGTTCAACAGATTATAAATTCCCAAAACCAACCACAGATTGGTTTCCTATCAGACATGGAAGAAACTGCCAGCAGCCTCTCCCAAAATATCGCTTCTGTGATGCAAAACCAGCACATTTCCACAGAAGATCAAGATGGCTTGTCTAAAGTAATAAAAGTTTTTCTTAGTTGGAAAACAAAGTGGAGGAATTTGTAATTGAAATGAATGTGCAGATTGCAAAACAGGGAAGAAATGGTGCAATTATCTCTGTTCTCTCCTTCAAAATTCCTGCTGTGGGGTATGGGGTGGGAAGCTTATTTTGATCAATGTGAAAGGCCTCTTTTCCATTTGTACTTCCTCACTCCATGGAAGAACTTGAAGAAAGTCTAGCACCTTGAAAGATAGTTTATGCCTGCCTTGAAAGTATCTTTTCTTCAGTCTCTCCCATTGCAGTTTGTGGAAGTCTAGGGGCCTACCATCAGAGTCTCAATCCCTCAGCCATGGAGGACTGGTCCCAAATAAGAGGAATTGGCTTTCAGGTTAGGGTTAGAAGCTTGCTTCTCCCACAGGTCTTTGCAGGCACCTGCTAACTTTTGTAAAGTTATGCTACCCCATTATGAAACCCGTTGGCCCAATTTCCCTAGTTTAACCCCTATTGCCCATCTTTGGTTAGTCCCTAGAATGTTCTCTCTCTGTCCCTGCATTCCTCTGCCCCTGTTTCCCTATTGGCTGACCTGACCCTTAATCCCTCCTTTGCACCATTTTTCCCTATATCCATGGGACCCTGACCCTCAGCTCTGCCCTCACTACCCCATGTAAAACTCTGTGCCCTCAGCTTATAATCTCTCTTCGTCCCTTGACCCTCTTTGGCTCTGTACTCTGTTCCTGTATCAATAAACCCAGTTTGCTGGAGATCATAATTATACAAAGATCCTGCCTATTCTGTCAGCTTTGTAAAAGTAGCAGTGAGCTTTGGGCTCATGAGTGCCAGACGCTCCAAGGGCCTCAGTAGCACCACGATGCTACAGCACTTATTCTGCTTTGTGAGAAGTACTTGAATTATCCTTGGAGTAGGGCCCTAAAGCCATGTCACTCTGTCCCAGGCATGTGCTCTGACCATCAATACAAGGACTCATTCTCCTTTTCTTACTGCAGACTTCTGGCTGGTGGGATGATTTGCCAAATTTGGACATACAGAAGGAAATCAGGGAGGTGAGAGAATGGAGCTGGGTGAGGAGACACAGAAAATTAAATTTGATACTGATGCTTATTAAATGCTTGCGTCCTTTTGGCTTTTCCTTGTGCATATTTTCCCAAACAGTTTTATGAGATTCAAAACCAAATTTGCAAGTAGCTTAAGACTGACAAAGTTTGCATGTAAGCACAGGTTGTTCACCCCAAAAAACCTGTTCAGTATTCATCCTGAACTTCAGTCCCAGTTCTGACATTAAGTCCCCATATGGCATTTTTTTAATCATATAGGCATCCTTAAGAAAACAAACACAGATGGACAGTTTCATAAGAGGTAGTAAAATAATGCTGCATTTATTTCAAAGCATCTTTTATATTTTTTCCTTAGTTTCCTTATCGTTCAAGTAAGCCAAACTGTACTTCCCAGTAATAGAAAAAAAAGCACAGACTGGTCTCACCACTTTACCAATAAGTTTATAACTGATAACTTAGTAAGATTCCATTTCCCTCTGTATCAAAAACATTGCTCTCCCATAAATGTATTGCACTGGTAGTCATGTTGGATTTGACATACCACTTGAAGCAATCATTTTCTTCACAATTTTTGAGATTATTTCATGTCTATATCACTTTATAGCTATATAAGAAATTATTGTCAGCCTTATATGTCTTCTAATCTGTTACACGATAAGAAAACAAAAGTGTATTCAGTAACACCAGGAAGATATTACACTGTGTATAATTTAATAGATATTTCATTTGGGGGAAAAATAACTCTTGAGTACTGACTTTAGGCAGCAACAAAAAGGCACACAGGACAGACCCAGCATAGCACAGAAAAATTTGCAGATTGTAGGTCCCTCCTTCTTCCAATCCTGGAAGCAATAGGTGGAAATAAAATTTAGCTATGACTCACAAGATGACCTAAGATTTTTTCTGCAACAGCATATTAAATCAGAGTAGCCTGGTGCTTACATACAGTGTGAAAGGCAGACAGAACAAAAGCTTGAAATTGAAATATTTACCTCAACATCCTTCCTACGAGTATCTTGAGTATGAGCATTTTTCTCTCTCTCTTCCCTCCACAATTCCTATCACTGCATATCCCTCCTTACAAACTTGTATTACTTTTTGAAGTGAGAGATTATTATTTTCAATGACACTACAGATTTCAAACATGTTACATAACTGTTCTCAGCTGAGAAGGAAGCTAGTTAACAGAGGTATATAATTGCAGATACAGTTGGTCAATCATTAGGTAGACTCTTGAAAAAAACCTCAAATCCCAGCCCAGAATATACTAGGCAGGGTCTGCAAGGTGCCAAACCATTTTCCACTAATTGCCAAATTAGCAAGCTTTGAAGCTTGAAATGCAGCCACAAGGCTCCGGGACTCAAATGTGTCACTAAGTCTTGGGCAAACAGATGTGGTAGCAGATGATTTGTCTTGGGGACCTTGGTGTTAGTTCTGTACCAGCCTGTTGCCCCACTAAATATAGTGGCTGCATTAAAATTGTGAAAATGTCTGTTTCCTTCAGACTGCATCAGCCCTAAATCATACATGGATAGTTGCAAATAAGGAAGCAAAGCAAACTGGTGTAGTAAGACCAGACCATGCTAATGTGTATCATTGACCATTGCTTCAGATATAAAAGTAATGTAAACAAGTTCTTATCTCCTTTCCCTTCAGAAAGTTAAGATGTTTAACCTTTCTCGAGTATAAACCTCTCCTTCTTTCTTCATATGTCTTGCATTTTTTTCATAGTCTTTTCCACAGCATAGTAATTTGAAGTTGGACATAAGCCTACATGACTATTACCAAGTGAGGGACTAACATCGCTTCTACTGAATGTTGATTGTGGCATCATTAAGACAACTACATTATGTTTTCACTTCAGTAACTATTTATGTCAAACAGATGTAACTTGTGTAGATGAGGTTTATTCATGTTCTAGAAATACGACCCTTAGATCACAGAAACTGTAGGGCCTAGTTGTCGTGAACGGCGGGAGAAATGCGACACACCATATGAGTGAATAGCAAATCCCGAAGTTTATTGAAACCCCACACATATTTATATTGGTGTTAATGAAGCTTATACATATTGCAAAAGCTGAGCTCATCATTGGTTAAAGCACACTTAGATCAACCACACCTACTTCTATCTTCTAACAATTATTTTGCTTCTATGTTTGCATTCTTCTCACTTTTCTACCTAAGATAACTACATTTTCTGGCAAGCAATTTTCTCCCCCGTCTTCCCGTTTCAGAGAAGGTCACTGTGACCTTTGTCAGTAATTGGACACTGGTTGCTCAGTTCCCAGCTTGTTTCCCCTATCCTTATCCATCGGTATCACATCGAAATGTCCTTTCCCAGCTAACCAATTATCCAAAAAGCTCTCTACATTTCCCCCGTTTTTCTGTTGAACAAGCATGGTTTGATTAAATGCGGTAGTTATCATCTTTCGCACCATATTCTGTAAGCATATACAAAGACAAGGCAAAACTAATACTAACAACAAAGCTACAATAGCCACTACAATGTTAACCTTAACAATAGAACGTAACCATGATCTTAGGTTTAAAGATTTGAGCCATCCATCACCTAGTCACTGGAAAGGGACACAAGTATACCAGCACAGCCTGCCAACCTCACATAAAGGAATCAAACTGCCTGAGGCTCTGATCAGGCAGAGTAAAAAACACAGTCACATGTAACATTCTTATCTAATCTCATGAGGTGTTTACACGAGGCTCACTATGTGGTAAGTAGGTGCCCTTTTCACAGCAGTCTCTCCACTGCCAAAGCTTTGATACCAAGGCAGGAAGTAACAAAGAAAGTTATAATTTCCTTTCAGAAGTTAGAGAAGGTAAGATACAAAGTGCTTCCTGAGAAGGGAAGGAATAACTAGTCTCTGAAGTATGTACCTAACTGACAAGCCTATGCGGGTGCCTACAATGTGACACAAAAAAGAGGTTGGGGATGTCTGGACTTGCTTATGCACCCCTTGGCATTGAGGATGGAGCAGAGCTCAAGAGGTTTTTAATCCCCCTCCCCTTGCAGAAATTTCTGCTGGCTTCCTGCATCCCCTCTATGGGAGTTCATCTAATGTTGATGGTCCTGAAGCCTACCTGCAGTGGAAAGCAGCTGAGGGTTGGCACTAGAGCCAGCAAGTAGGTTGCATCTCATATCATGTCCTCAGACCTTTAAAATACATGGGAAGAGGTTCAGTCTATCATTTGCTTTCCCAGTCCTTTTATGAAGCTCAACACAGGTAAAAAGTAAACAAGAAAGTCCTACCAATGAACTGAAATTTCTGCTCTGCCCTGTGATCGGTCCCTGTATTTTGAAATTGTGCAAACATTTCTTTATGCATGGCAACTTATCAAGAGTTTCTTTTTTTCTTCTTGAACTACCAATAATGCTAGGGCAGATATTCAGAGCTAGAAACATCAGTTCATCTTTCAAATGTCCTCTTAGCTTCAGTAAATTCTGGAGAAATCTCATGCAAACATGTGGTGCCTCAGATCACATGTTGGTTGTTTACTTGGGCATTTTAGCTAGGGAAGATGCCACTGAGATAAAACAGATTTGTGTTGTATTATATCATCATGAACTCACAGAAAGACAGAAAAAAGGCAGTACATGTGACTGTGGTATAGTTTCCTGTGATACTACAAGTGGTCAAATTTAAGATGTGAGTTCTCTTGTTACAAATAATGAAATGTCATTAAAATGTGTCTAAGAGAGTAAAGTTTAACATTTTAATCCCTATTACATTTATCAGATAGTACCACATCTGATAGGTGTTTTTAAGGTGTTTTTTAAAACTCAGACATGTTGGGTTTAATAGGATAAATTTAGGAAAATGCTTTTTGTACAGTGATCTCAGGAACGGATCCAGAAGTTTTAGGATTCCTCCAGCCATTCTTCCAGAACTGATATCCCACAGGCAGAAAATACCTATTGTTACCATTGTGTTGGCATAGCAAGTGATGCAGAAGTAATAAGAAAGATACTAACCCAGTTATGCAGAAATGTTTCTAATTTTACCAAATTCAGTCTGCCTACCTGAAAATCAACCTTATGATTTCATTTGGGCATAGTGTTCTTTATATCCTGTTCATTCTTGCTGACATGAAAATATTATATTTTAGAGAAGTGCTATTAACTTAGACAAAACTTTAGGTTGAAAGCTTACTTAATTCTATTTAGGAATAAGTGAAGTCATCTGCAACCATACTGTTTTTTAAGAAGGTTTTGGTTTTCCTGGGTAAAAACAGCAGATATTAAGGCATTCAATGTAAATTTTATTTAATGGATATATAATTTCAATACTTAATATAATAATATCATAAATATTAATAATAAATATCATAGTACCATATTTCAGCCAGAGAAGACAACAAATTGTAATACTAAGAGAAATGGATTCTCAAGGATGATAGGAAGATAAATATTTTCCATGTTAATCTGTTTTCCACAAAGCATCCCTTGTTTCACATTTAATAAATAAATTCCACAAAGAAAATAGCAAATGGGAATAAAAGTGCTTCTTTACAAATAAAGCAATAGCTCAAGGAGCCTCAGAAGTGATGGTCCTGTCTCCTCTACTGAACAGAACATCATTCTCTGAACATCCTATGTAAGCAGTAGTGCTAATTTCACAAATAGGCTCTCTGAAATAAGGTCTTCAGTGAAGGGTGAAGAAATCTAGTCAGCAAGTTTCTGGCTTTGCAGATCCCACGACAGTCAAAAAGAAAATGGATTCCCACACTGTAAAGGAAACTAGGTTTTCAGACAAACTTTTTTCTCCTGTCAAACCCTAGAGCCTAGTGTGTGGTTACACATTTTCAAATCTTGACACATGAATAATAATGTAAAAGCTGCAACAAAATCCTTTTGGTCTCTTGTGCTGTTTTTGGATGGGGTAAAATTAATTGTTTTCATAGTGGTGCTGAATACAGTGTTGGTAATATAGAGGTGGCAAGGAAGTTGTGGATGCATGGCAGTTTGGGAGATGACACAGCCAGGACAGGTGACCCAAACTGACCAAAGGGATATTGAATACCATATGACATCATGCTCAGTATATAAAGTGGGGGGAAGAAGGAAGGAGGAATGTTTAGAATGATGGCATTTGTCTTTCCAAGTAACGGTTATACATCATTACACCTGCTCTCCTGGAAACAGCTAAATGTCTGCCTGACCATGGGAAGCAGTGAACTAATCCTTTTGGTTTTTTCTTTACTTGTGTGCATGGCTTTTGCTTTCCCCATTAATCTATCTTTGTCTCAACCCATATGTTTTCTAGCTATTACCTTTACAATTATCTCTGTGATCCTGCGAGTGGGGGCATGCGTGAGTGAGCAGTTGCGTATCACTTGATAGTTGACTGGAGTTAAACCACAACATCTCTGTTTAAGAAGAGTTACATCAGCCTCCAGGAGAAAAACAGCCCTTGATTAAACCTAGACTGCACTTTCTTTAGGCAGACGATATGAAAGAAAAAACAAGAAATCAAAATGTAAAATGTAAGCCAAAGTACCATTGGTTTCCTAGTCCTCTAAAAGCATGAAGACTAGAAACAAAACAGTAAGTGGCCCTGTGATAAACACGACCCTGTGATAAACACAACGCCACAGAAGTCTCCATACTCAGATACGCCTTATAACAGATACTCTGTTGCTCATAATCTTTTCCCTTAGCCCCCTCCAGATGCTGCCAAGGCAGGCTTCAGTTGCCTCCTACTTCTGAAGCACCTTCTTCCATTGCAGCAATGTTCCTCTTCAGAGTCTGACACATCTATCACCACAATCTTTTTCAAATGAAAAACAAGGGCCTGAGAAAGTCTGCAGTGGTCCATTTTCTTTTCCTGGTCCTCTTTTAAGCTACTGGGGTCTTCTCTGAATGTTTTTTTTTAATAAGTACAGCTGCTAGATAAGTATTGTAAATCTGTGCCAGAAGCTAGAGCTGCAAGAGGACAAGATTTTTGAGATGAGAAGTGTGAGACTCTGGAAGGGGGGAAGAAGAAGGGGATGCCAGACACAGAGTTGCAGAGGCATGTGAGATGATGACTTCCAGGGCAAGTCTGCATTTAGTGACTATCATCTCTATTATCATACCCCTTCTGCCTTCTGGGAGGAGAAGGGTGAGAAAATTTCCCCTCTGTGAAGGAGTCTGGAAGAGTATGTATGAGAGACATGAGGTTTAGAGAGGAGATCTGAGAGAGCAGCAAAGGATGTCGATGGAGCGGTGCATCAGAAGCTCAAGGGAACAGGAATACACTTTGGGGTGGAGCATGCAAGCAGAAGGCCCATTGCCATATTACCTCGTGCTTACATACCTACCCTGTGCACAGCACTGCACTTTGCACTGCCACCTGCTTCTCTTTACAAAGGAAGGAAAAGCCATAATGTACTGCTCTAGCATATGCAAGCACAGCAGTACACTCTGAAATGTGTTTCCTCTAAAAAATTTCTCAGACAAAACAGGTGTAAAAAGGTAAACAGCCTAATTCTCTGTCAAAGAAGCAGGGTGCTGCCAATGCTGTCCACTACACACAGATGTACCAACACACTCCCACCAAGTATTGCTTGTAAATTAAGTATTTGCACTAGCAGACATATGCCACAAGTTTCAAAATGTTGGGCCATTATATAACTAGGATTCCTCTCATTACGAGGCAACAGCATCTTTTTTAAGAAAGAAGAACTGCACTGCTAAATGGATACAACTATCTCCTATATTACTAGAGTTACCACAGAGCATCTTTAACTCCATTCATTCTAGTACATGTAGTCTGTAGCTGATTTTAAACCCTCACATCTTATAGTGGATAAATATATAAAGCATTTTGTTTTCAACTAATGTTATATAAGGCCAGACAGATGTTGTTTGACCCAAGCTTTGCTCCCAAAATGAGATCAAATTTTTTAATAGACTTGTGAGAAATGACTGCTCACTTTTAAAATTTCAAAGCTGTATTAAACCTATAAGATTTTAATAAAAGCTTTATTAAAAATACAACAAAAGGACTAAGTAAGGAAAAATTGCAGCGCTGGGAGCACGGATTATACCACCATGTGCTTGTCTACAAATGGATGCTCTACCTTTTATACTTCTAGCCCCTCCTAAAGTGTCAGTTTACTCATTCCTTGCCATCCAGTGGTGGAGATCACTTTCTTACATCTTTATTGGAGGTCAGGAATTAATATAGCAACAAGCCAACCCTCCCCAAATGCCCCAACTACTAAGGCATAACAATGCAAGGGGGAAGGCATATTACAATAGCATAACCATATATCTACAAAACTTCTCCTAATGTACACACAATGTTCACCCCTTAATTGTGAGAGTGAACCATTTCATTACTCATCTATAACAGACTCAAGATTAAACCATACTCATAAAAATTTTACTATACTTCTATGTGTGTGTGTGTATGTATATATATATATATATGTGTGTGTGTGTGTGTGTAAAATAGTGTAAAATACCTTTATCTCTAAATAGGACTAAGGGAAAAGTGGAAAAGCTTAATTCCAATTACTTACTCTAGAGCTGTCTGAAGAGATTGATTCATAGGTCAAAACAACTTGCAATGAAATAACAGCAAAGCTATTTTCATTCTGCATTTTCCAAGAAACTATATTGCATTTATGTTTTACCACTAACTGCATTATGTATTCACCATTTAGGCAAACTAAATAAACTTCCCTATCATTTACAGGAGGTAAGATTGCTTTTAACACATATTTAAAAACTGACTAGATCCACTCTATTGAGTTCATATGGCAAAGCTGTCGTCGTGGGGGATCTATAGGGGTAGCTTCTTTGAGAAGCTGCTCAAAACTTTCCCCATGTGCAGTGCTGTGGAGGAGGACATAGAGAATTGGGCATAAAGTTAAGACCAGGAAGGAGGGAGGCCTGGGGGAAAGCTGGTGTTAAGATTTGTTTTTCTTCTTATGCTCATGCTCTGATTTTGAATGGTAATAAATAAAATTAATTTGTTCAGGTTGGGTCTGTTTTGTTCATGACAGCTATCAATGACTGATCCCTCCCTATCCTTATCTCAGCTCATGAATCATTTGTTATATTGTCTCTCTCCTGTTCCATTGAGGAGGGGAATGTTAAAATGGCTTTGATGGGCACCTGGTCTTCAGCCAGAGTGAAACCACCACACCCACAGACACTACTTGAGGTTGCTCAGAGAGTACAGAACTATTTCACCTTTGTACACTTAAAAATATCTTCATGAATGATATTTCACAACATGGTCTTGTATGTCTCCTTCTGTTAGCAAAACATCATTGACATGTTCAAAATAACATCATCAGTATTCCTAAACTGGTCCTGTTTTTGTAAAACTGTCTTTAAGGCGAGATTTTATGCAGCCTCCATCACAGATGTTTCATAATTAAATTGAATATCGTGAAATGTGGTGTAGATAATATAACTAGGTTGTTGAAGGTAAATATTTGTAGATTAAACTTGCTCTCGTTAGCTCATAAACCTATGCAATTTAGAGACCCTAAGTTCTAAAAGTACCAAAATCTTGATGAATTAACAAAACCAAGTTTTTGTGGGTTAAAAAAAGTATAAAAATCAACTGTGTAAGTTCATACTCTGCTGGGATTACCTGATGTGTAGCTGCTAACAGGCATATGTGCAACAAAGTCCCATACAGGGACTTTTGTTATACACTGTCCTAATTACTTGTCCTTCTTACCAATACTCACTTGTTCAGAAATGCATTACCATGTGAAGTAACTTATTAGAGAAGTTTTCATTGGAGCTTTCTTTTAATACTGTCTCAGTGTCAACATCAAGTAGTCAAGCCCTAGTTATCCATATGATTCCAACGGTACCTGCACATACAGAGTATGGAATTTGTGAGATAATACCTGTGCTAAGGTATGACACATGAGCCTTATTTTGTGCATCCAAGATGAATGCTGCATTGTCTGTCCAAAGCATAGACAAACATGAGAGTAAGACTTACATGATACAGTGAATTTACTGTATGAGAAAGAAGAAAATAGAAGAGGACTTGACTTCTGAAATTGAAACATTCTCTTCAAAGGCAAGAACTGCCACTTATATTAACTGTTTAAAAATATCTATAGCTTAGAGGACTCTTCCTTTGAGATGAAACAGTCCTTTCTTCACTTATACACACTTGATAAAGATAAGTCTATCAGTCTATTATAGGATCGTCTTAGAAGATGTTTTGGCTTAACTGGGTTTTGTTTGTTTTTCCAGAATAAATTATCAGGAAATTAGTAAATGCCTACAGAGCTCTTCAAGTACACTTGCATATTCTTGTAGCCCTGCCACCAAAGGAAAACCATTTGCACATCATTTTACATTGAAAATACTTCACTCTGCACTGACAGCCTTTTTTTCCTTTCTGAATCCCAGATTGTAACTGTTGAAAGGATGTTTTCTAGTCATAAAGTTAGCTGAACTATCATTTGCTGTATTGCACTAAGTAGTTTCTTTAGTTATTATTTTGCACTGGGTGGTTTGGTATTTTGCACTGAATAAGTTTGTTTGTATCACATGGTTTGTTCCATTCTCTCCCCTCTCTTCTGAGTCTTGTGGTGGTGGTCTTCACCCAGGTAACTTCCTCCCCTCACTCCTCTCATCAGTTGTATCCCATTGGCTGTGGTCCCTCTCCTCTGCCCCCCTTCCCCCAGGTTTAAAGTCTCCTGCCATGAGCCATTCTTTCTCTTTCTTTTCCTGGACGTCCCTGGAGGGGTTACACAATAAACTGTGGGACTTTTGTTCCCAAGGAGAAAGAGTGCTTCTCATCTTTTGCTTTTGTCCCTGTTGGTACTAATGGGGTCCAGAGCTAGCCAAACTGGATCCCCATGAGGCATAGAACCAACAATTAATGCAAATATATGCTGTATTTTGTCCATATACTGCTACCCAGCAGTATGGAACTTCCTGTCCTGTAACTGTACATCTCAGATTATAAAACACATGTGCATGTCTTCCTTTTAAATGATCAGTTATTTATTTCATAGCTGAGGAAACATATCTGAACGTGAGAAAACAAGTATAACACCTACTCAAATAAAATCCATACTATTGACTTTGGCATATGGTTTCATTTGCACCTTAATTTGTGCAGAGGCATTTCTAATAACTTTAAAACTTGACCATAGAACTCTGTCACTGGTGAGCCAGTTGGGCAAGATCCTTAATTTTTGTAATTGCAATTGTTTTACACTGTACTCGTTATTTCCATTTTTGAGCATGAGCTCTAAATTTTAGAGCAGTCCAGTCATAAATGCAACTCCAAAATATCCCTCATCTGTAAATCTGCCAGTCTGATGCTCTTTTATATCACAGGTCTTTCACTCTGGCACCAAGCACGACCTTCCAAGGTGTGCAATATGTGCCCAGGTAAAAGCCTTTATGTTCCCAGAGAAGTTAAAAAGATGCTTTAGCATGACTGAAATTACAGGTTTGATAGAAAATCACACAAATAGAAAACCTTAAAAATACTAAGGTGCGTCCTTTCATTGCCCATAAGGAAAACCCACTGAGCATGTATGGTTGTGAAGATCTGTTCCTTTGCCCCATTATTGCCTGAAAGTGCAATTGATGGAGGATACACGACTGACACCAAGAATAGCTTCAAGCATCAGCACTTCAGTATTCCCCAGTACAACCTTTTAAATCCTGCTTCTCATGTGCATAACACCTGTGTACCCTTTTACTCTTTTGTGATTGGTCAAGGCACCTCAGCATTCCATGCATCTTTTTCTCCAACGCTGCTCACCTGTCTTACACAGCTGCACCCCATTAAGGATGAGGCTCAGCACAGCCTCATTCCTAATGTCCTATAATCTATTCTCCTACAGACAATGAGCAGAATACTGCTTGGGACAGATTTGCTACCTGCAAAAGTCCATAATTTGGTATTATGTTTCTGGAATTAGAGCATGCAGCCTCTGCATCATGCTGCAGGAAAGAAATGCTCCTGCTGCCTTGCAGCCCTACCTCTCCACAAATTCCTGGACACCTCAGGGCTCTGCACATCCACATCAGGTCTCCTTGGGTGGATATTCCCAGAGGAATTACGCTGCTTTAAGCATGCCTTTGCATGTATAACTGTGTATACTTAGCTGTGTAACCTGAGACACATGAAAAAATGATGTAAAAAATTCATACACTTTCTCCTTAGTAAACAATCCCTCAGGTCTCAGAAGTCACAGTCTACCCTGTTCTGCAGAATATTGAGATAACCATGCATCAGTCACATGCTCCATTTTCTCTGTGTTGTTTTTTCTTTTGCAGCACTTGCCAATATCCATTTGCAAATATGGTAATTCCAAAACACTGCTGCCTCTATACTACAGGGTTTCAACATTCATCAATTTGAGTAGTGTTAGTGCATTATAAAGTACTGGTTTGTTTGTACAGAAAATAACAACAAATTAGGAAGTTTGCTGTTTGAGCATTTTTTCTGCCCTGGCTTTAACATACCATCTTGTCCTGTTCAAAAACTATGGTATTGAAATAAACTATACAAAGTTTACACATACTCATTGCTTCTAGTCCTCTTCCTCACATTGAAATCCCTTTTCAAAAATATGAGAAGATGACAAGAGATGTAGAAAGCACCTTTGTAGTGGTTTCGGTTCACTAATTTGAGATTTCCCAGCCAACACACCAATTAATGTGGTGTGTTCAGTGTTGGCCAGTCTAAGTCTATCTTTGACACCTCTATCTTTGCAGCCTGATCTACCTGCTTATTCTGCCCTTATTATCAAGGGCAGAAGGAAAAGAGGGCTTCCCAGGGTTTTTTGGTCTTTAACATGTGTATTCATAGAGGCGTGTCCAGCTTTTTCAGTGGTTTAACAGATTGTCAATTCTCAAAGATAATTACTGATTAGTTTTTTGTCAGACATGGAGGAAACTGCAAGCAGCTTCTCTTAGAAAGTTACTTCTGTGAATGGCTCCAATGCAAAACAAGCACAACCTTTAAGGTTATCTTTTTGCTCATCTAGCAAATTAGGTGGCTGTCTGCCTCTGGACAAGATTTGAGGGGCTGCATCAACATGCAAAAAACTCAAAAGAAGGAGAGGATCTATGGCTGCTTTAATTGTCACACTGTCCTGAAACCAAGACCTCCAGCACAACAATGATCTCTAAGACTAAACAAAATCAGCAATGAACAACAATTAAGTTGGTTTCCTAAACAAACTTCAGTCCTGCTTATGGCCAATTAGAGGTAATTTGCTTAGAGGATAATTTTTTTCAAGCCGTCAATTCGGCAAAACAATTGCCATCAAGTTAAAAATAATGTAACAGCACCTTGAGGCAGATGAGAAAATGGCTATATTGTCCCAAGAACCAAAGTGTATCCTAAGTTCATTTTACCATTCAGTAAAATCAGATAACACATCTGACTTCTTTTTTAGCAGTCTCATATGCATTTTCTTATTCCTAACTTAGAGTGGACAGAGCAAAATAACAGTTTCAAGAACTACCTGTTCTCACATTTCACTTATATTCTTAAAAGTAGAGGATTTTAAGCATGAATCTGCCACTCGTGGCATTCACCTGTTTCCTGTCTATATAAAATTTAAAAGCAACCTCTCTTGAAATGATCACAAATTACACACTGACAGTTGGTCACCTTCTTTTAAACAGGAACCTACCATAGCTTTACCACATCTCTCTATGGCCATCTCTCCATTTCTGTTGCTAAGTATTGCAGCACATGTAGCAAAACAGCTGGATCACTTACTGTTCGTTAAATGTAGAAATGACACAGCAGGTGGCTGCCAGGTTTTCTCCATTACTTTGCACTTGTTTGGTCTGATATTCAATCCACTTAATATGCATTTTGGTAAGCGGAATGAGAACTATTTCTCTAAATCAGAATGATTCATCTAAGGATTATTTTTCCCTCCTCCATACTTTTTTTCCAAACTTCAAATAAAATTAAATTCTCCTGAATTACCTTGTTGGTACATTTCTATTAATAACAGATGCCAAAAACACTTCATTCCTCTATCAGTATTGCTCAGATGAGCATCCCATGCTTGAAAGGTCTCAGGATGACAATGAAAACTTTCTGCTTCAAAGACTGAAAACCTTGAAAAATACCTTAATGAAGCCAAGAAGGTTTCCTGGAATTAAAAAAAAAAAAATGAAAGACATAAAAAAAATATAAATTGTGCTAATTGTTCCAAATGCTTGCATGAATTTGGGCCAGTTTCTGTCAAATTTCCCCTTGTTATTATTTGCCTAGGAGTCATTCACAGACTTCAACTGAGTTATGGCTGCACACAGATTTTTGTTCAGAACTGTAAACTTTCATTAAAACAAAGAAAAATCTTGAAAGCCAAAAAAATTTCCTTTTTCATTCAGACTTGAATACTTTTAAAGAGGCTCCACTGTCCAGAAGGCAGTTAACCACAGGCTTCATTTGCAGTTTGAATTACATCCAAGTCCAGACCACTGAAGATTGAGCAAAGAGTCTGATTTTGACTCATAATGTCATAAAAATTCAGTGTAATAAGTCAACAACATGCCAAATTAACTTTTTTACATGTCTATGGATCAGCTCTGTGGCAATCTTATGTCAGTGGCAAAATATAATAGAATAATACATAGAAGTAGGTGCCTTGCAAATGCCACAAAGACATGCAGAAAGTTGCCTGTATTTGTGTTTCACAACTGATCATGGATTCTGGCATCTGAATAACAGGATGGTGATCTGGAGGCTGGATGTGTTCCATCACCCACACAATGCCTGAGAACAATAAATGTATGTTGTTTGGGCTACAGCTAAACTATTTTTAAGAATTGAAATGAGAAAAGTTTTGGTATTTAACACTGAATTTAAAAAAAAAAAAAAAAGTCTTCCATTAAATATAAATTAACAGGACAATTCTTTCTTTCTGATTTTTTCATTGACCATTTCTTTGTTTTCTTGAACAATATCCATGTTAAAATTTTTGAAGGATTCAGAAGGGATCACTTAAAAGTGATAGGAAGGGCTGTGTCCTGTGCCAAAAGCTTTTTAAAAAGGAGAGCTGGGGAAAATGACAACTGCAAATCTGTAAGTACATAAATTATCTACAAATTCTGGTTGATAGCCTAATGCGGTAAAAAAAGCAATGGTTGATAGCCTGACATGGTGAGTAAGCCTGCTTCTGCATTGACAAGGGGCAAGTGATTAAACAACTGTTACTCAGATATCATGAGAATGCCATTATTTCTGTATGTATATTTCAAATTAAAGTACTATGGAAACAGTCTTAGGAAATGAAAATACAGAGGATGACAGTATGGAAAGATGCCACTCTACCTTACTTCAGGTGTTTGTCTATAGCAACTGAAGAAAGAAAACAACATTGACATTGTATTTATAATTTTCTGCTGCTTTGTGTATGCCTGAACTGTGATAAAATCTTCCTCTGTGCAGGTGTGCTAGAAAGAAAACATTGCACACACCAGTTTCTGAATTCAATTAAGTAGTTGCAAGTACTAAGTTAAAAAACTGATCTCTAAATTTCCGTTATTTTCATGGATAGATCAGAGTGTCTGTCCCTGAAATTATTTTCACCTACAGATTTGGACTACATTTGACACTCAAAGTTATTTCTGATTTCACTCTTGAACTGAACTGCAGAACAAAACCTGACATCCTAGATTCCTATCCCCATGGCTTGTAACTAGTGATAAAAAGATGACCATCTTTTTATCGCAACAGTGCATGTTTTTAGGGTTTTAGCTGTCATTTGACAACACTTTCAGTTACACACTGATTAGATAAATACTAAAATTAGACACTGCATAGAAGTCTGGCTTACCAGAGCTATCACTTTTCTGTCATTGAGAGCCTCTTGTCCACAGGCTTTGTAGACCCAGAGCAAAGTAATTGCAGACCAGTACATGGTAAGAGGAGGTGAGTGTGATCTTCAGCCTCAAAATCATCCATGTCCATGCTCTGAGTGTTGCATTCCCCCTTCCTTGGTATCAACTGAGGCTCTGCAAGCCAACAGAGATATGGGAATGCAGTGCCTCCTACAATGGAAAGTACACTGACACTGTCAACAGTGTTAATTGCAATTCTCCTGTAGCAGCATGAACTACTTGTATAAAAATGGCAATGACAACAACAGAACAATTGAAAATACTTCCTGTATTTTACATGAGAGGGAAAAATATGTGCTTTCCTCTAAACTGTGTTTCTTTTGCTTTCTTCTTCCCCCTTGCCCCACTCCCTTGTCTTTTTAGCTTAGTTGTGGGTTTTGCATTTTCTTGGAGTTGCGCCCAACATACCTGGTTTGTCACTGGACCTGTTTATGACAAACATCACTGCCAGTTCCTAATGCTTCTTGCAGCATCTAGATTTTGTCCTTCAGTATACTTCCAGGCTACCCATCTGACTGGTTTTGGTGCAGTGTGTTCATAGGTTTCAACTTACAACACTGCCTGGAAAGGAGCAAAATTTCCACTTGATGACAGTAGAGAGAAAAGCAGGCTTAAGTCTGTGACAGCCCACAGTTTCTCATCAGAGTAAAAACAGTGAGTACTTGATACACACACCCTCCTTTCCAAGATACACTACTTTTTTCACTTCAAAATATTCCTGAACTTGCAGTTTTTGTGGTCTCAAAATCAAACTAAATCTGTTTCTGAATGGATTGGATCTGGAGGATGTTTTACCATATGTTTAAGGAAAACATCACACTAGAACATACTACTTAACTTTATTGCCATCAGATAGTCCTTTAAAAGTGGATCAAACTGTATAGGAATTGCCTTTGAGTGCCTTTTTAATGTTTCTTGCTTACACAATTTAAAGAATTCAAAACAAAGTTTCAGCAAAAGACTTTTATCTCCATTCATCACACTCTCTGACTGCTAAGAGTAAAAAAGCTGCTTTCCCGTTTTCTCACTGGGAATAAAATATATAATGTAACAGTCTTGACTTAATAACAGGGCAAGGAACTTAGGATGCACAGGACATGCACAGACATCAGGACAATATATCTGTTCCAGAACACTCATCCCCTCCTCCAAAGTGCATTTCAAGTGCAAATCATAGGCTGGAAGAATAGGCCAGATGGTCTCCTACCCATTTTCAGTGTTATTTTCCTGAAAACTTAGCTGGTCCTTCCCATTATGAGACACTTCATTAGAGTCACTTCACATCAGAAAAGCTGGAACTATGCATGTGCACAAAAAGACCATGCTGGGTATAACCACATGACAGGAGAGGAGGAGGTTGTGGCATATGACCTTTGAGATGTCTACCATTCTGTTAAGCTACTGATCAAGTTCAGTATGTCTAAAATGTTAATGGCATATGCATACAGAAATTTCCTTAGAAAAAGGATGGTGAGTTTTACTTAGGAATCCAGGCTAAGAATTATGCCAACAGGAATTGCAAGGAATACCATTTGGTATGAATATGTAGAGGCTATTAATCTCTCATAGTGGATGTTACTAAGTAATACTTTATGAAACACTTCCTTATCAAGATAAAGACTATACTTGAATTCATGTATTTTCCTATACAAAACTTCCCACCCATATGTAGTTTCTTCTTTAAATCTGAAGGGAAGACTGGGCTGGCAAATTCTGTTAGTCACACAACTAACAGTTCCTGGAACAGCCTTGTACATATGAGTGTTACACAGACATTTAAGACTCACATGCTTGTACAGGTACACAACATTTGGCTTTAAAAATATATCTACCCTCTCTGTGTGTCAGGCCCCAACACAGTCTATCTATGTCAAGAGCTGCAGTTGATTTGATGCTGCCAAAACCAGAACTGGAAATCTTGCACAGCTACAAAACAAATGCTCAGGGTTCGTTATGGTACAAGTCCCCCAGAAGGATGACACCCTGCAGTGCCTCCTGCAGCTGGAGGAAAAAGGCTCCATCAATAGGATCCCTGTGATGAGGTGGGCTGTAGTGGACACCAACCACAATGTTGCCTTTGTTGACTCAGTCTCTGATTTTTACCCATATGCTTTAGACCAGCTCATGGCTGTTCCTTAGAGAGAGCTCTTCACATTCCATCCATCTCTTGATATAGATGGTAATCCCTTTGCCCCTCCTTCCTCTCCAGTCCCTTTTAAACATCCTGCACCCATGCTTCAGTCACAGGATTTATCCCACCAAATTTCAGTAATGACAATGAGGTCATACTTTAGCAGCATGGTGGCTATAACCCCCTGGTTTTTGCTTATGTTGCATACATTGGTATAGCCACATGTTTGAGGCTCATAGGCTGTCTCCAAACACATGGTGTTATGACTGAATTATTTTCAGAGCACTGCAGTATCACCTCTGTGCTGTACACCAAGTGGCCAGAAGCAGGAGCAAGACTTTACATCACCCACAACCAAATAAAAAATAATGGAAAGATTAGCTGCCAATGAGATTTAAAACCACAAAGCAGAACTGAAGATGATAAGAAAAGCAAAACAAACTGTCCTTGGAAAGATGAACTTTGCAGCTGACATAAGAAAACCATTAAGGTGAGCGGGGGTGTTACAAACCTTAAGTTAAAAAGTGGAAGTATTTTGAAAGGTAACAGAAATTAAGAACACATGCAAGCCTTGAGCCGAAAAACAGTCTGACCTTGAAGTAACTGAATATCCCTTTCTGGTTCTCTGGTCTTATTGCCTTGGTAACAGACAATATGTATCACTTCCTGGTACAGCATAGGTGTATAGGAATACCAATGTCTCTTATGAGACAGAAGGTCTTTGCTTCACCTGCTGCCTGCTACCCTGATTTGTCATTAACATTGCTACTTCAAGGCCCCAAGTGCTAGACAAAGCCAACTGAACTGCTCCAAGATTCCAGACCTACTTTACCTGTCAATGCAGGCCCTGGACCAAGGACAGGGAGGCTTCCCTAATAACTGTCTGGGTTTTCTACAGATCAGCATGTTCATTCTGCCCTGGATGTCTCAGTCAGCTTGTGCTGACTATTACCTGTCACAAGATTCAGCACAGTCATTATATCCCATAAGCACCACCACAGTCTTATGCGTCTTAGTGCAGATTTCCAGATCTCCAGACTCAAAATAACGCTGAATCTCTCCTATACATTAAAACAAGCCTAGGAGAAATCATTTCATCTTGGGCACGTGAAATTTTCAGCTGAAGCACTGCCACCCACTTGTGAACACTTGAATCATCCAGGCACTAGTCTGGTGACAAAAGCAGCATTTTTTCTTGTGTTGTCTAACATAAAGAACTTGCACAATCTTTTAGGTGATGTCTGCAGAACAGCACCCCAAAGTGTTTTTTGTTTCTATGCTCTCCCTGGTGGGTCAGCTACTGGCCAGCTCAGTATTATCAAAATGCCTGCTTAGGTAGTGCTTACAAGGACTAGCACGCAGAAGTTAAAGCAGCCTATAAAGTTGTTATAGAGCCTTCTTAAGAGTTCATTAATTACCATTGTAAATTCTTATTGATATTGCACCATTGCTCATCACAGGGATCTAGCAGATCAAAATGCAGGTTTAGGAGGAGAGTTACAAACTTCAAAGTTGATAAGTACTGACACCTCTAGCCAACATCCAGATCACACAGCCCTGAGAAGTCCATATGAATCTTCCTGGGCATCAGTTCACAGTCTTGCGCAGCTGCTAAAATATATAATGATCATGGCTTCTGTAGTGGTGAACTTGTATGTTTGTGCAAAGGAAATGATGTGTCAGATTGGTTGCATTAAGAGTGGATCAAGAAGCTGATCACTTCCATGTCTCCAATTACATTTTTCCCTTGTAAAAAAAGGGATAAACCACTATAATTCCATTGTATTTTCAAATATAATTCAAACTTGGACCTCTGCTGTCTTTAATAGACAAACAGACTAAATGCCAGTGAGAAGGGATTTTAAAATCTGTATTTTAAGCACTGAAGTAGTATAACCATCAGGACACAAAATTACTTGTGCACTGATGACTCAGTTACTGCAAACAAATATATATGACAATCTCTTTCAGAAAAGAGATAGTAAAATAATTATACAAAAAAAATAAAGACCATCAGAACACTTCTAAATTATTAAAAGATCATGCACCACATGTATTTGGGACATAAAGAGAGGACTGATTTTGTTTGATTTTTTTTTTTTTTGCTTTACATCTGGATTACAATGGATTATTAATGCAGGAAAGCTAAACATGGAAAAATTGAAATAACACATTCCTTCTTTTATGTTTAAATGAATTTCCAGCTCATATCTAGATGTTGACAAAATCAAATATTGATGTCTTCTTAAATTTCCAAGCTACAGAAGATAATTGTACAGTAGAAAACAAGATCTAATACAAGATGTGGCAACATGAATTTCATGCTCCTTATATGTAGTCATTTAAAAGATAGGAAATCAGAAGGAAGTATGACTCATTTTGACTTTGGAGAGACATTTTCCTAACTGTGTGTCTCAGTTTAGAGACAAATTTTAGGAGAAAACATACTGGAATGAGCATTTCCTCTAAAGAGAAGGGCTTTGATAATTCCATTTGCCAATGAGAGAAATTAATACCGGTGAGTGAAAGTAAAAAAAAAAAAAACCTGTTATAGATAAGTAATGTAATTGTTGGCTCTCACAAGTAAGAGACAGATATTATCTGTATGTTAAGATGTGTAGTGATGTTATTGTAAAATGTGCCCCAGGGTCCTCTTTCCCCTCCCCTTGTAATAGCTTTAGTGGTTGGGGCATTTGGGGGGAGGGCAGACCTGTTACTATGAAACATGGCATGGGAACACCTGACCTCCAATCAAGTTGCAAGAGCGTAGTCTCCACCAATGGACAGCGATGAAGAGTTAACTGACAGACTTTAGGAGGGGCTAGAGTTACCTGATGCAACACCAATGGTATAAAAGGGGGAGCAGAATTTTGTGAATGAGCCAGCTGGCTGGTAGTCACAGAGATGTAATTTTTCCTTATTCAGTCCCTTGTTGTAATTTTTTGTTGAGGTTTATTAAACCTTTAAAATTTTAAAAGTGAGCAGTCATTTCTTACAAAATCAAGCTGTTTATTAACAAAAGAAAAAAAAAATGTGTCTACAAAGCACAGAAGAGGATTGAATAAATGCTGGATATTGAAATTCCAAAACCTTAACCCCACCCCCCCACACCCGACCATGTGGCCTGGAGGCAAAGATGGCAGCTGCACCATTTGTCTCAGGGAAGGGGAGGAACAGGAGTTCATGCAGCTCCTCAGGCAGAATAGATGGGAACCTTTTTGGCATTAGTCTCCTCAAAGCCAGTGAAGCTGGTGGGTTTTCGTGTTCTTTCTTATATTGGTTCAGCTTGTCCAAGGTCTCAGATTCATGACAGCGCCTCGCCAGCTCCCTGGACCAACAACAACAAAAAAAAGCAAGCAGAGAGGATTCCTGGTACAGCCTCCAGGCTAGGGGAAGGAAAAAAAGGAAAACTTCTTGCTTCAAGCTAGCAAGAAAAGCTAGTCCAACAAAATAACAATGCAACATCCTGGTTGACCAGAGCACCTGAAGAAGGATGGTTTGAACAAAAGTCCTGCCGGAGCCCAAGGCTCCCTACCCCCAGGTCCATCTTAAAGTTACAGCAGACATTTCTGGGCATAAAGAAGATGATTAGGGAATAAAATGTCATCATAAAATCACCCCAAGACACTGTGCATGAAAGGATTTATATACTGCTTTAACAGCAGTGAATCAGATGCAGTAAGGTAAAAATGACCATATAATATTGGCTTTCACATTTATGTATTAGCTTTTGCATGCTGTTATTGATCATAAGTATTTAGATACAGTACAAATTATAACTCCTTTTAGCTGCTTGTTAATATAACATAATTTATCAGTTTAAGTATGCAATCGCTAATAGAAATAGTAGTGTAATGAATATATCTATGTATCACTTATAGAAATAGTGGTGTGATGAACATGTTGTACTATAGACCTTAGCAAAACATAGGATGTTTTGAAAAATGTGTATATATGACTGGCTTTTTGCAAATATTAAAATGAATATTATGTGTGTTGTGTTAGAAAGTTATGCTGTATTAATCCTTTTAAGTAGTGTGTTAAATACAGTTTTAGGCTACAACATAATATTAAAAAAACCTATGTGATGTAAGATACTTTTTCTAACTAGCTCAAGGAATGGATAAGATAATCAAGAAATTCTTTGCATAGAGATAACAGCAACAAGGCATTAAAATACCAAAGAGAAGAATTATTGCCTCCTTATTGGGAAGAACCAGGCTCCTTCTACCTCCTTACAGACTCCACAGAGCCAAACTATGTTTTACAAGATGAAGGGTGGGGGAGTTGACAGTAAACAGAAAAATCCATAGTTTGAAAGGAATGTTTGTATCATGTGTGAGATATATGAATATGCAACAGGCTATTGCTTTTAAGGGTTAATCCTTTGTTAGCGGACATGCTTTTTTGAGGAAAGCATCCAAACCTTCATAATTCTTTGCTTTTTTACTGTCCTTTATTATCCTAAATCTGATTGTCCAAATTCTTATTGCTCTAATTTGTATTACTATTTTTTATTTTTATAATAATTTGTATAACTATTTTTATATTTTTATTACTATTTTTATATAATAGCAATATTTTATTACTATTAAACTTTTAAAATTTTAACACAAGTGATTTGCGTTTTTCATAATTTTGTGCTGAAATCCAGAAATTAACACCTCACTGCTGGGGCCTCAAAGGACTCCGAGTGAGGAAGGTGTGCCCTGCCAAGTTTGGCAGCCTTGCTCTATTTCTTCTGGCGTGATTGGGCAGATGCAGGTTCCAACCAGTGGACAAAAAGAGACAATAAAACAAAGAAAAGGGAAAAGGCTCCCTAAAACCGCAGTAAGACTAGTAGTGTGCATGAAAACCCGGAAAAGAAAAAAGGATTAGTAAGTACTTTTTCAGGGGGCAGGTACGGAGCGGGGGGATGAGTATGTATGTGAATGAGAGGTGGCTAGACCTCTCAATTCCAGACCTGCTAAGTGAGTGCAGGAGTCTCCCATATTGTGTTTCGGTCTTTTCACGAGAAAAACAGCCAGTAAAGAGACAAAGTGAGAAATAAAACAAGTGAGAGAATCCTCCGGGGTAGCTGGGACTGGTTCCCAGGGGTTGGACCCCTCAGAGGAAGGGAGCAGAGGAGTTTCCTAGCACAGTCCAGTGGGAAAGTAGGACAAAAGGGAGGGGCCCCGAAAAATTCTGATGGGTTGAGGGATGAGAATGCCTGAGAGCATCCACGATTAAACCTGCTGGGTTGAGGGATTATTATGTCCAAGAGCATCCAGAGTTGAGCAAAATTCTGCTGGATTGAGGATATGCCCAAGAGTATCTGGAGTTGGACAACACACCTGGATTGAGGGATAAAAATGCCCAAGAGCACCTGGGGTTGGACAACAGAGCTGGACTGAGGGATACCCAAAAACATCCAGGGCTGGCCAGTAACATCTGAGATTGTAACAGGTGATTTGAAAGTAAAAGGTACCTTATTGTTGTCTTGCTGTGTGTGAGTGAGTCACACACAGAATCAGCCTCAGCTTCCCAGGCAGGTGGCGGGGGGGGCTGTGGAAAAAGGTGTATGTGACCCGCAAACAGTCCATTGTTCCCCTGGGGAGTGTGGGGGGCCGTGGTGAAGGAGTGTGAGTTACACACAAATTAGCCTCACAGGTGAACAGGCACTAGAGGCGACCAGATTCAGGGCCCTTGCCAGAGGCCCAGGAGTACTGAAGCCCAGAGGCCAACCCCAAGGTGAGGGTGGACCACATGGACCAGTGATTCTCTGGCAACAGGGGTCCACTTCAGCTCCTGAGGTTGTGAAAGAATGTGTGAAAGTGAATGAGAAATAAAAGTGAGTAAATGTAGATGAATGAAAGTATATGTAATGTAGATTGTTTATTTTAAGCTTCACTTTATCTCCTTGGAGGGAGGTGTATTGTATTGAATAATATTCAATATTATTCAATATTGAGAAAAAAGAGCTTTTGTGTGTGTAGTCGGAAGAAGGTGGTATTCAGAGAAAGTGAGAAACAGAGACAGGGGACGAATAGATAAGATCTTGAAAAATGGGACAGAAAACCAGTAAGATGGGTACAGGGGAAAAAAAAGAGGAGAAAAGACAGTAGTTGATAGGATAGTATGCAGTAGTTGATAGGAAAAACACACAAACTATTGAAAAAGGGAAATTAACCTTAAATTGGTAAGCTCAAACTTGTGATGTAAGATAGTTTTTGTAACTAGCTCAAGGAATGGATAAGATAATCAAGAAATTCTTTGCATGGAGATAACAACACTAGGACACCAAGATCCTAAGAGAAGAATTATTGCCTCCTTATCGGAAAAATCCAGACTTCTCTGAGACTTTGAAGAACCAAGAAATTGATTTATAAGATGGGGTGAGGGAGCAGAAATTAAGCAGAAAACACCCTTTGTTTGGAACATCTATGAGATATATGAATATGCAACAGGCTATTGCTTTTAAGGGTTAATCCTTTTTTAGCAAAGCCTGCTTTTGTGGCAGAGTGCAAAAAGCACCTGAATGTAATTCTTTGCTTTTTGTTGTCTTTTATCGTCCTAACTTTGATTGTCCAAATTCTTATTGGTCTAATTTTTATTACTATTTTATTAGTATTAAACTTCTAAAATTTTAACACAAGTGAATGGCGTTTTTCACAGCGCTGAATAAGTACATACCTACTTTACAACTTCCACGAGTTGTGTTTTTCCACAAATCACCTTTTCCAGCTACGTTTGGGAACCCAGCCCTGCCACTGCTCTGTTTTTCACTACACTGTAACCCTGTATCTCCTACCTGCCAGGACACCCCATCTCCTGCTACAGCTGAGGAGTTTCTGCTACATTTCATTTGCTACCCCGGCTGTGCCCGCCTCTGTCATTCCAACTGCAGCTCCAAGGTTCCTGCTACAACCCATGTTGCCATCCAGAGGGGCACCAGGACTGGCTCCCCCTGTGAGTTTGTAAAGGAAGGCCCTTTTCTATCTCTTCTGCCCACACACTGACCATTACCCATGTGGAGAGAGGCAGCTGGGCTCCTGCCGCAGCACCTCCTGCAGCCACGGGGGAGTCATAGCACCTGCCCTGCCCAGCTGGAAGCCAACAGCGCCCATAGCTACATCAAAGGTTGTCAGAGGCTGAAATAGTATTGTTTATGAGTTAAACATTTTCATGAAGGACTTTTAAAACTGTATTATTAAAGCTGCAAAGAATACCACCAGATCCTGAATAGGCCTTCTGAGTGAGGCCCTGGACTGTTCAGTGATGAAGATAAGATAAAGTAACAACTCAGGATTGGGAACGTTCACAAAGCACAAGCTTAGCACCTTCAAGAGGAGACCACAGCCCCAGGGCTATCAGCTGCCAGGCTTTGAACAGACCCTTGCACCAAAGAGTGAGGGGAGAGCACTTTGGGTGCATGTTGGAAAGGCCTCTGGTCAGAGGCAGTGAACGCCCATCCTCCAGTGTGCAGAGAGGCTCAGCTCTGGGGCCCTTTACCTGGATAAGCTTATCCACAGCAGAAGGGAGTGTCATGGCCCACCAAAGACGCCCCCCATGGGGTCCCCAGACCCTGCACCAGAGCACTGCAACATGATGCAACAGACCCTCAGTGTTGCAAGGGACTTGGCATTCCAAACTAGCCCAAAGTGTATATTAATCCACTGAATTCTATACTCTTCTGTGTGTGGCAGCCTGTGGTGCAGTGTGGTGTGGTGCGGTGTGGCCACAGTGGGGAATCTTTACCACCAAGAAGACCAGAGGGAGGTGTGAAAAGCAAGGTTCATTCTCCTGGTAAAATTTAAAAGTTTAATCAAGGACAATAGGAAACAAAGACAATAAAGCAAAGATATACATTTGGGGGCTTCTTGTCAGTCAGCTAAGAGCACACCAGCTATTTTGGAAACACCCTTTATATACAATTTCTATTGCATCAGCTGGTTGCATATTCATAAACAATTATGCATATTTAAACTTTCCCCCAAACTAGTTTACATGTTCCAAGAACTGTTTAGTATGGTCCCTCCTCAGGTCTGCCTTTTTAGAGCATGCACATTTCTTCGCTGTGGTTTTAGTCCATTCATATCATCACCTCTAGTTTTTGGGTTTTGGTCCGTACTGTCTTCAGACGGTGAGTGCTGATAGTTGGCATATCAGGAGCAGGGGTCCCCATCATATGTTCATTGGATATTATCCCAACCAAGCTGGCATTTTAACACAAGCATACTTATATCAGCTATTTCACTACTATATCTAACAGAAATAAAGACTATATTTTTATAGCAAAGTAACTTTAACATTATACATATAGCATCCATTTTAATATTTGCAAAGAAGCCAATAATATAATATATATCTATAACAGAGGGGAACAATGTAGGGACCTTTGTATGGGTGATATGCTTCTACCTAAGCCCTGTCACTCTCCCCATCTCCCTGGTCCCTATGCAAACTTCTTTCTCTATCTCTTTCTTTTCTCTTTCTTTGTCTTTGCCTCTTGAACTATTAAATAAAATATATAAATCTTTTTGGTACCAGCATCTAACCATCTAACCTCATTTGGCTTTAATCTCATTTTTGGGTATATTTTGAACCTTCCAAGTTTTTTCTGGTTTATACACAGAGGTTTAATTATTTGGTTTATATACAGTGTTTTCTTTGCTTTTCTGAGTTTAAACCAGATCACAACAAAGGGGAAAGTGTTTGACAGCTGAGAGAAGATTTTTATTTGGGTTTCTGTTTTTGTTAGTTGTTGCTGTCATTGTTGTTGTTTGTTTGCCCTGTTATTACATATTAGTAAAGAACTGTTATTCCTTTTCCCATATCTTTGCCTGAAAGCCCCTTATGTCAAAGTTATAATAATTTGAATGGAAGGGGGTGATACTTTCCATTCCAAGGGAGGTTCCTGCCTTCCTTGGCCGACACCTTTTTTACAAACCAACTCTCTTACCTTCTACTCCTCCACAAAACTATTAAGCACACACAGGGCTTTGATTCTTTGGAAAACTAGGCAGTTACTATTTATTTTGTAACAACAATTTATTTGGATTTCCATCTATGAAGTCCCCCAAAATGCCACATTATACAGTAATATCTATATTGATACAATACAAAGATTCTGTGATGTTTATAAAGCCTTTTAAACTGTACTAGCAAAACTGTTTTGTTAAATTACATTTTCCAACTCATCAGTCCTTATTATGCTATACTATTCAGAATGCCGACACACTATTTTGCTGCATTAAATGTTTCACATTATCTTGACAATAGCAATGTAAGGAATGCTGCTACCCATATATTGTTATGAAAAGTAAGAGCGGACAAATATTTAGATCTCTTGAAATTATAGATTTTAAATATCAGAGGTACAAAGCTTTTAAGTCATTAAATACCACAGGCCATCATAAAAGGATGGTAAGGTTTGGAAATCCTTGTCCTGTATCATTTAAATGTGAATATTAAAGAATGAAAATCCACTATGAAATTACAGGGTTATTATAATAGACTGGCATAAACTCACTTTATGGTATTATGCTTTTAAACATCAATCAGCATGAACAAATACCTGAAATTACTACCTAATATAAAGACTCAATCAAGTACCTTCAAAATAATCATATGAAGAATGAAATAAGTTTCACAGACTCAGGTATAATCAAAATCACTGCAGTCAGAGAAATTTATCCAAATCAAGGAACATTATTTTAAACACAGGTATGTTTAATACAAAAGAAAAGTAGAGCACAAATTTTCAACAATGAAAAAATAAGCTGAAAAAACATTTTGAAAAATCAATTCTGCCACTCACTTTGCTTTTTCTGGGCACACCAATTTCACACCAATTTTCAAATTTCAGTCAAAAATCCATTGTATGCCCTATGGATTCTCTATTTTACCTCACTTTGAGAGACAATTTTTCAGAAAACATATTTCCAAGAAACATATGGTAACTGTATACTAACAGCATTAAATAAAAGAGTGGAAAACACAAGAATATATAGATATTGATCTATATATAGATATATCACTCTGCAACAGCAGAAATTACTTTTTTGCAAGACCCTGGTCAGAGTTCTTCCCCTTGATATATTAATGCTAGGCAGTTCTCAAGACATTACATCAATAGGAAAAGATGTAACTCACCCTTGCATCAATGAAGCACATCATCTCACCTAAAGTGCAATTTTTCATCATTTAATCCCTTGCAAATGAAACAATACCAATCTTCAAAGACATCATCATATAATGAGCTATCTTTGTTGATTTTTTGACTAGTTGCAGACTTTCTGCCTAGTAAATAATCTTTTGGGGATGCTAGTAAAGTGTAAGAAATTAAAGGCCAATCCAGTCACTATTATTTATGGATTTATTTTTACACTCTTTTTCAGTATGAAGATATGCAGCATTACAGAATCTTTTGGTATCAATTTCTGTCACCAAACCCACACCACAGATTTCATCTTAAACAGATAGCCTCTCAAAGATAAATGAAGTAAAATCATATCAGTCAGACCTGAAAGATGTTTTCACCAATGCCTCAGGGTTGTCCACTGGTAGTAGTTCATCTGCTAAAATTTCTTCAGGAGGTCTCGGGTCATTGATAATGGTCAGCTTTGGCCTTTCCTTGAGGTTGCTGGTCAGCCCACCAATAATGGTGTTCCACAAGCAGTTTTGTGATTTAGACCCTGAAAAAACAATGAGAAGGAAAATAAATTCATAGGCTTATTGCCCAGCATGTCAGAATTCTGAAAAATAAAGGTGGTCTGCTATCATTTTACCTTTGCATAACTACAGTTTGGGAATAAGCCTGAAAACCTAAATAAAAATTCAAAGTGGAAATAAGCACAAACATTAGGGTCATTCCAAATGCAAAAATGTAATGCTTCCCATAAAAATATGGGAAGTTATTACATAACATTATTACATAACATGAGGCTTTCACACCTGTCCTGGGTTGTCCTGATGTCTCTGAAGTCAGCAACTGATTTTAATTAGGTAAACTTTTCTGATATTTTCCCAGTTTTCAAATCAATTATCCTGTGGACCTAATTGTTACTCTGGTTTTTTAAGATTTTTAAGCTTTTTGATGTTGACATTCTTGTAGTGAATTTTGTCACACACTTTCTGTAAATAACTCATTGTTTTGCATTCTTTTATAGAAGAAGAGAGAGTTGATAGACTGTTAGTTTAACCAGTGTCATTGGAGAGGTGCCACTGTCAACCTCCAATCCACTGTCACTTTTAGAAAACTATAAATGTTAGAGTCAGAAAATAAATGGCCCTTTTTTCTCTTTCACCTTGAGAACAGTGTGAGCGTGTGTTCTTTTGTGTCCTATAGCAACATCTAATACATGGATTAAGGGTTACTTCTTGTTGCAATACACACTAAATACACAAGATGAAACCAATCAGAAGAGCTGTTATCCCATGGGTCAAGAAAATAAATCATGAAAACTATCCTGTTGGAAGCAGAAATATCTGCTGCTGTGGACAGGAGCCAGCAGCATTTTTTTTCTGATTGTCTTAAATATGTTTTTTTCACACAGTCTAGATGTTACAAAGACAGAAGATCAGCAATAATTCTTATCTACTTTCTCCATTCTGTAATTATGTTCAGACAATTTCCCAGATAATTAGGAAAATTCCATACTCTTTGCTCTTAAATGTGAGCAGCTACCTAACGTGCAAGAACTGTATTGACCCAGAGTTACAGGTAGCCTTGGGATTCTGTGCCAAGCCTTGTAGCTGTATTTCTAGCTACAATAGCTAGAAATATAACCTCTCACACCATGTAGTCCAAAGCCAAGTAATGGCTACACAAAACCAGCAGAAATATATGCAACATCAACACAATATTGTTATTCAAGGGCCTGTAATGTTATGGCTGTTATTTAGACAACACTTTAGCAAACTTTTCTGTCTAATTTTCAGGAGCCACTCACATTCCAATCATCCAAGACTTTCATTGTTGGGACTGAAGCCCCTTTGCAGAGGAAACTCCGGTGAATTGACAGCACCCCACTTGACTCACTACATACATCACAATCACACAGTCAGAGCAGATTTCCCTCACTAGCTTGTCCCCAGGTTTCCCATAGGACACATGGCTCCCATGGTGATCAGCATTATGACAGCTGAAGCTGGCTGCCTCCAGGGAGGTATCCCAAAAAAGAAATCCCTGGGTTTTTAACCCGTACACTCTATGCACCCATTAAAATACTGATATTTATTCTGAGGTCTTCTCATCCTTCACTGGCTCTTGCAAGAGTCTCTGGGTGACTGGCCTCCCTGACCATCCTCACCTCACTGGACTATGGCCCAGGTCCTCATGCCCTTATTTAAGCAAATGGTCTGCACCAGATCATGTCTTGTTGCCTGGGGCTCTCTATTTCCTCACACCCATGGCACAAGCTGTAACTTGCATGCCAGGCTACCTGCACTAGGTATAGTCCTCAACAGTATTTTCTTCCTTTTGTTAAGCATACCTGCTAATACATTAAAAGGGAAATTTCAATTAATTTAACCATTTCAAGAAATTTAACCACTACCCTTACATACCAAATTATCACAAGTAACAAACATAGCAAAATTCAGGCTAAGATGATTGTCATAGGGCAGAGTACAAGATTACTGATTCTTGTGCACAAGTGCTTAAATAATTACCAATACAGAAAAGGATTCTCAGAAGTAAATTATTGCCCGGTTGGTTGGTTATCCACTACTCGTTTGATGTAAGAATGGTGTATCTGATTTTCCTAACCTAAAATTTTAACAGCAAAATAGGAACACCCTAAAACAGTACTGTCATTTAGAATCATAGCCTTGCACCGTGTCCCAGGTGCAGAATCTGGCATTTGACTGGTTAAACTTTATATGGTTGCTGATTTTTCAGGCCTTTAATTTGTTGAGGTCTCTCTGCAGGACCTCTGCCCACAAGGGAGTCAACAGCTCCTCCCAATTTAAGGTCATCAGCAAACATAGTTCTGCATCCAAGTCCTTAATGAAGAAAATTGGGCTGAGGATTGAGCCCTGGATCACCGCACTAGAGAGGTCACTAGTCTGATGTTACCCTGTTCCCTATAACTCTTTGCGTCTGACCTGTGAGCCAGTTTCTTATCCATCTCGTAACATTATTATTTAGTTGTATGCTGGACATTTTGTTGTGAAGGATCCTGTGAGAGACAGTACCAAAAGCTTTGCTGAGATCTGAAAAGATTGCATCCCCTGGCTTTCTGAGATGAGCTAAGTGGGTTACCCTGTCGTAGAAGGAAGTAGGATTTTAACAAGCAGGATTTTACACTCACGAAACCATGCTTGGCTGTGACCAATGACTGCATTTCCTCCAGATATTCAATACTTCGCAGAATAATCTTTTTAATTATTTTACTAGGCACTGAAGTGAGACTGGCAGGCCTGTTGTTTCCAGGGTCCTCCTTCTTGCCCTTCTTGAAAATCAGGACAATATTTGGTAGCTTCCAGTCAGCTGGGACCTCACAAAATTCCTAAGACTGTTCAAAAATCATCAAAAGAGATTTGCAATGACATCAGCTAGACCTTTAAGGATTCTTGGATGAAGGCCCCATAGAATTTTTGGGACTGAAATGAAACAGCAGGTCCCACACAAATTCAGGTTCAGCTGGGAACATTCTCACAGCTAGGGTCCTCCAGCTCAGGGCACTGAGAACCCCTTGGTCCACCATCCATGTTGAAGACAGAGGCAAAGAATGCATTAAATACCTCTGCCTTTTCATCCTCATCCTTCAACAGGCCAATGCTATTTCTACACTGTCTTTTGCCATTAATGTGTATTTTAGAACTCCTATTGTCTCACACTTGCTGGCCTGCTTCAACTCCAATTGAGCTTTGGTCACACAAATTTTGTTCCTACAATGGCAAGCAGTATCCCTGTATTCTTCCCATGTCACCTGACTTTGCTTCCACTGGACATACACCTTCCTTTCTTTGCCTTATTTCCAAGACAAGATCCCTGTTCAGCCAAGCCAGCCTTCTGCCTTTGCCTGCTTGACTTCCAACAGGGAATGCCTACCTCCTGTACCTTTAGGAGATGATGTTTAAAAAGTAACGAGCACTGATGGACCTCAGCACCTGCAAAAACATTTTCCCAGGGTATTTTACATACTAATTCTCTAAGCAGTCCAAAGTCTGCTCTCCACATGTCAAGTTGAAGTTTTGCTGGCACTTTTCCTCATGTCAGTGGAGATTTCAATCACTTTGTGGTCACTGTGGCCAAGATGGATGCCAATCATCACTTTTCTCATTAGAGTGTCTCTGTTGACAAGCATCAGATCAAAGAGGGTATTCTTCTGAGTTGGCTCCCTTAGGACCTGTTGTCATCCAGGCTTTTAGCAATCTTCTGGCCTGGGCTGGACCAGCCGTGTGAAGTTCTGAGTTGGTTTAGGCCAAATAGAAATCCACTATAAGGACAAGAGCAGTTGACTTGAAAGTGTCCCTTTGTTCATCAAAGAATAATCATCAGTACCATCATCCTGGCTAGGAGGTCTAGTAGATTCACATGATGATATTAACATTATTTGTTTATCCCTTGATTCTTATACAGATATCCCCAATTGTGCCAGTGCCAACTGTAAGCTCCATACATTCTGACCCTTCTATTACAGGACTCACCCCAGCAGGTTTCAGTTATGCCAGTGATATCAAATCTCTGGGATTGGGCCAAAGCCTCCCCTTGTTTGTTCCTCATGCTGTGTGCATTAGTGTAGAAACATTTCAGGCATGGTACAGTGTAGCCAACACCTCATGAAGCAGATTGAGAGATCCTATTAGTCCACAGTTGCTTCAGGTTTTCGGCACACCATCCCAATGCTCATCACTGGCCAGTCTGGTATTTTCCCTTTCCTCCTTCCATGCTCGTTTAAAGCTCTTTCAACAAGACCTATTAACTCCTGTGCTAGAACTCTTCTTCCCTCCTGAGAAAGGTGCATCCCAGCAGGTGACAGCAGACCAGGTGTTGAAGAGATCATCCCATGGTCAAAAAACCCAGAATTTTTCCAATTACACTAGGCTTGGAACCAAACATTGACCTGATGCATTCTTATCAATATTATTCCTTGTTACGAGAAGGACCAAGGAAATCACAGCCTCTGCTCTTGTTTCCTCAACTAATTATCCCAAAGTCCTGAAGTCTCTTTCCATTGCCCTCAGACTTCTGTTATTTTATTGCTGGTAGCTTGAACAATCAATAACAGATAATAGTTAGAGGATCTTAGTAGACTGGAGAGTTTTCCAGCGATGTCCCTTATCCTTGCCTGCTGGGAGACAGAAGACATCCATGTGAGTTGGGTCCAGTCTGCATATCAGGCCCTCTGATCCCCTTAAAAAATGAGTCTTCTATTACAACTACCCTTTTTGCCTTCTTATTTGGGTTCTAATTTGGACTTTCTAGACAATACCTCATTTAAAACTTCCTTTCTGGGATGTACATTTATGTACCTGTGTTTCAGCTGGTGTGGGCTGATACCACATCACTACTGAGATGGTGAAGAGTCAGGAGGAAAGCCATATGAGGAGTAGCTGAGATAACTTGGCTTAATCAGCCTAGAAGAAGGGGAGATCTCACAGCTGTCCATAACTTCCTTACAACACAAAACACAGGAGCAAGCACTGATCTCTTCTCTCTGGTTACCAGTGACAGGACCTGAGGGAATTGTACGAGGTGGATGTTTAGGTTAGCTGTCAGGAAAAAGTTTTTCACCCAAAGCGTCACTGGCCACTGGAACAAGATCCCCAGGGAAGTGGTCACAGGACCAAGCCTGCCAGAGTTCAAGAATGCTCTCAGACACATAGTGTGATTCTTGGGACTGTCTTGTGCAGGGCCAGGAGTTGGACTTTGATGATCCTAGTGGGTCCTTTCCAACACATGAAATTCTATGGTATCATTGTGCATACTTTCTCTGCTCTTCAAACCTTTTTTTCACATATAAAACACACTGTATCAAGTGATCATCGCTACCCAGCAAGTTGGTCTTATCTGGGATATAAGTTCCTGGCAGAGCTAAGTGCCTCCAAAGAGATTTTACACTGGGAGTCCTACAGGTCACCATAGAGCATTTTGTACATCTCACAGAACCAAATTTAAGGCTTCTGGCCATTTCAGGTAAGTAGATGCACATACTCTTACTAATTTCTCTTTTAACATTGTATTAGTTTTCTCTACATTTCATGAATGCTGTGGGTGATACGGCATATGTAATTTCCTCTCAATTTCCAAAGACTTACACAGCTTGTTGATCATATTTGCTGTAAAATGAGCACCTTTGTCTCATTACTTCAATTTACTCTGATATCCCATATTCAGATATAACTTCCTTTAGCAAGGCTTTTACTACTCATTTGTCAACCCTTCTTTTTGGAAAGGCTTCTGCCCAGTCTGAGAGATGATCTACTATCACTTACAAGTAGGCCTGTGGTCTCAGAGCTCAGTCTGATACTTGAGAATTTCTGGTAAGTTGGGCAGTTATTTATGATTTATTTTGCAGCAGCAAAAATTCTTGTAGCCACCCATACTTTCTGTACTGGTTTAGCTATTGCTTCCATCCTTCCATGGGATTTCTCATGAAATCATCTAGCCATGCTGAGGAAGTGTTTCTTTGGCAGAATTGGTTTTGCTCCAACTGACCATAATTCCATCATTATTTTGAGTTGCCTTCCACTTTTCCCATTGGCTTTTCTGTTGAGCAGTCCTTCTCATAAGTAGTCTTCTGGTGTCTTAAATTTAGCCATTCCCTCTGGTCAGCCATCAGAGTCAATGTTACATTGCATCAGAGCAGCGTCTGCAGTTGCATCAGCTACAGGACTCCTCTTCCTGTTTCTGTAATACCACTAGTGTGGACTGGTCAGTTTCTACAGGTAACTTTACCGATTAACTGTACATTGCATATTTCCTCTCCATTAAATATTCTTTTCCTGCTAATGTGAAAAATCTTTGTTCTCTTCATAATATTCCTGATGCATGACAGAGCAAAGGTGTGGTGAGAACAGCAAAGCAACGATCAGAACAGAAATACAGGGGATGCTAAACCTGCATTACTAGAAATATTCCTGCTACAATTGAGATAACCTCTGCCTGGGAATGGTCCAGACCCAATGCGGTATAAGGAAAGGATTCAGAAGCAAAGAGCATTTCTGCATTTGCTCACTGTGAAAATCTTAGAAGATTTTACTTGATGTAGTTTTTACTGTGGAAATTCTGCATATTTATCCTACATATAAGTAATTAAGAATTTTTCTCCAGATGGTCTGAAATCTTCTCAACACCTTGTTTATTCAAGTTTATTAATAGTAATAAGTTTTTGGGTGAAACCAGGTATGAATTAATAAAGCTGGGGAAATGTCTTGGTTTGGAAAGGCAGGTGTCTGCTAAGGAAGGCAGGAGCCTCCCCTGAAATGGAAAAATATAAACCCCCTCCCTCTGAATTGCTATAAATTTGAAATTTAGGGACTCTCAGGCAAAAATATGGGAGCAGGAATAACAGTTCTTTAATAGGGAAGAAAATAAAAAGATAAAATAAACAATACAGTAAACCAAAACAACACTGACAGAGTCAGAACACAACCTGACACCCTGTGGTCAGGGTGTTGGTAGAAGTTCAATTGGAATTATGGCTGCAGTCCTCCTGGAGTGCCAGGTATGGTTCTGTTGGAGAAGTGATCCTGAAGAAGGGGTGTAGTCTTCCTCTGAAGATGCAGTGGAAGAGGCAGCTGTTGCTCTGGGAAATCCAGTGGAGAAGCTGTGCTGGTGTTCCAGAATCTCAAGACTATATCTGGGTAGGAATGTTTGGCTCCTCCTTCTAGGCAGAGCATCTCACAATGGGATGCTATAGTTCTTATCAGTCATGCAGTGACATTCAATAGCCTATTATCAGCAGATATCTCCCCGGAGGGAGGACTGGTTGTGGAAGAGATAAGAAAAACTGCCCCACTTAACAGAAGACAACTGCCATACAGATGGCAAATAGAATACATCTTGCCTTGCAATCTGGGACAGTAAAAAAGATTAATTTCTGACAAAAAAGTCACAACCCACACCAAAGATGATTTCTAGTATTTTCATAGATTTCCCATACCACTGTCCCTTTAGATATGCTTATTCTCCAGCCACACTCTGTGGAGACGCTGAGAGGCATTCCCTGGGTTAGAGAGACACAAGAAGCTTCCCTCAAAAGCTCTCCCGACCCCATTGCCTCCTTTCTTTGAATCTATGTCCCTCAGCCACTCCCTCCCTATTCCCCCATTGGCACACATCTTTGTATTGCCCCAATACCACTGTTCAGCCCCTACCTCTCGAGACACAGAAACCTGGACTCTCCCCATGAGTGTGCACTTGGACCCTGAACATCTTACTGTGTGGCTGAATTAAACATCTGTGGATATTATGCAAAGGCCCTTTGTGCTTCCTTACCCCAGACTTTATTAAGCAGCTATTCCAGCTGCAACAACACTCGACTCTTGTAGAATGAAGTCTAGGCTGATTTTCATCTGATCAGATGAGACTGTCAGCATGAAAACTATGGATATTTACTTTATTCTCCTAAATGGGTGACACCTTTTGACTTTCATTGCAACATTTTCTATTTTTTTTTTTAATATCATGCACATTTTCCATTCTAACCTGGAAGCAAATAAATCTCAGTAAATGGTATATCAAAGTGCAAGTAGTTTGTAAGTAACAGCTGTTCTTTCAGAAGGACAGCCTTTACAGGCAGGAGACATCATCCTGTAATCAGTCCACTATGGGAAAAGATTCACATGCTCTCTGTACTTTCTTGTCCAAGTAGACAACAAAATACTAGGCCTAGACAAATTTCTTCAATTTCAAAAGTTTTATGTTGTATTGTAACTGCCTGGAAAGTTCAAAAGCTTCAAACTGCAATTATTAAAATATCTTCATGAATTCTTTGATTAACATAGATCACTCATATTCAAGTTCACTATATGCCCACCTTATAGGCAGGTTTCTTTTTTTAGTGATTGCCTCATTAAACTATTTCCTACAGTTTGCCACCATTTTCTACATAAGGTATCCATTTCACCAGTATACCACCTCAGTCAATTTAGCTTTCCAATATCCTTTGCCTAAGTCCTAATACAACGCAAAAAAAAAATACCACTTAATAGCATTGATTCATCAACACTGACAGACAGTAAAAAATCATCTATATTTTGCCATTAAGCAGCTAAGAGTCTGTAACAAGAATGTCAGGTGTTTTTCACACACCAGTAAAGATATTCTTTCAAGGAGACTACTTTTTTTAATCTGTCAAAGGGCAGACAAACTTAACTATAAATGTCACACTTTTAATAAGATGGTCAGTGTTAGGAAGAGGAAAAATACATTAGATAAGGCAAGAACACAGATACATAGATGAATTTACACTGGATACACAATCTGGATAAACTCTTCAGTAATATAATCTCTGAAAACTCCAGCAGCTTTTTCTCTAAGACTATGATATTAGATGTTTTATAAACTTCCCAAACACAATCATAAAAGTAGATTTCTTTTCATGCTTATCCATCTTACATTATGAGATCTTGCCAAAACCTGACTGCAGTGTCAGTTATGGCTTATCATTTAATTGGTTTCACTTTTTATAAATTTGTTCTTTCACAAGCCATCTCTTTAAACGGAACATTTTTGGAAGCTTTTTTTCTGTTGATCAATCCTCCTCTGATTTGGTCATGGAAAGACTGAATTTTCTCCTTCCACTATCTTTTTGTGGACTTAGCTCACCATGACCATTCAGTCTTGCCTCAGAGAATAGGTATCTTTATATCCCCTTTCCATCCTTTTTGAACCTCTTCAGTATCAATTTATTTTTTCACAGATACCATATGCAAATATCCAATGTAGCCTCTTCTTGCCTGGTCACATATTAGTGGATGGCTGTGACACATCCCTCATATAAATAATGCACTCTCACATATAAAGTTCTTATCTACCTGATCTTTCACTCCATAAATTTCACTCCATATGCCCCAGCTCTCCAAGTTCACAGAAGAAATGTCTCTGGTCACACAAGTTTTAGGCCGCTCTCATTTCCAGCCTCTGCCATGGTAGTATTTAGAGTGTGAACAGGATAACCTCTTTGCTTCTCTGGACATACACACACACACACACACACACACACACACACACACATAAACCTCTTGGAATTCCCAGTTGTGAGCAGTATGTGATTGATCCGTAATTGCTTGCTAAAATCCTGAGAATGGCCAGCAGAAAAGTTGTGAATCAGAAGATGACAGAGGAATAATATATAGACATTCTTCACAGCAAGAGAAGTAGAAAAGTTATTTTGGCTTCTGGAATATGACTTCCTTTTTTTCTATTTTTTAACCTTGAAGTGTCTGGGCTGATTTTCTACACTTGTACTTTTTGCAGTCATTGGGGGAGGGGCATGGTTAGGACATGAAGGTTATTCTATACCACCTCACATTATTGCCAGGGCTGGGGGAAAGGGACTTTCTTCTGGGGAGAAGGGGGTTCCTTCTAATGGAGCAAGTGTAGCAGCTGGAGCAGTGGGATAACATTGGTTCTTAGCTGGAGGGACTAGTTGGATGGTACCAATCCTGAGCTGAAGGGAGTGGTCTGGGTGATGTGGTGTGGCTGTGGTCAGGTCACAAGCTCCATGGTGAGCATTTTTGCATGTGAATCACTTTCTCTTTCATACTCTTTTATTATTAATATTGTTGTTACTATTAATTTTCTTATGTAATTTGATATAGGGAACCTATAACTGAACTTATGCAACTACAATTTGCTATGTAATCGTGTGTTAAGAATAGATAATCCTTTGCTATGCAACAACAGGATTTCACCTATAGTTGAAAACTGATAAAGTAGGAACTAGTCCTCGAAAAACCAGTAAAAGCTGGATCTTTAGTTTGGACTGTGGCCAGAAGCCTTTAATGACAAACAGACACCAAGAGAGCCTGCACAAGGACTAGTTTCATCCAGAGGGCATTGTCAGGATGACTACTTACTTCATCCAGCAACCCCTGCCCAAGACCATCAGAAGAAAGCAGAAGATAGGGTGCAAGCGCAGAACGAGGAAAACCTGATTAACATACGAAGCAAGAGTAGGTGGGGTAGGTCATGAATATGTATAGATGGTGTTGAAACTTTCATGAATATGTATGATCTTAAGTATATATAAACAGAGCGTCTGCTCTGTTCCAAGGCACATGTTTTTGGTGCAACTATTCCTCCATGTGCCCAGTGCTGAATAAACATACGTACTTCACAAACCCGCTGGTTGTGGAGTCTCAAATTCCACTTGTCACATTGCTGTTTCCAGTAAATTGTTCTTATCTCAACCCATGAACTTTGCCTTTTGGGCCTCCAATTCCCATCTCCAGCCACCGGGGAGAGGGAGAGAGGGAGGGCAAGAAAAGGGGAGCGAGTGGGGGGCAAATGGTTTGGAGAATCTCAGTGGGGGCATGAAATTGGGGGCTATCATTCCTTAACAATGACAAAAGTAAACCCCTTCACACATTTCTCCTGAGGATAAATATACATCTGAAAACCAGGTCTAGGTCATATTTCTGTGCAGTGAATCTAACTCACATAGATGGAAATAATAAATAATGAGATTTTTAGAATAGGAATCTTCCCATGTAGGCTACTGTGGTGGGTTGAAATAGCTTGGGTTTTAGTTAACGAAAAAAAACCCACCAGGCATGGAAGTAATTATTCATACACTTTGGACCTGATTAGCATAAGAGATTTGATAATCAGGATGCCTTGGCAAGAACAAACAGAGCTTTGAAGTTTGCAAGAAGATTGAATCAAGAAAGAAGATTACATCAGTACTTCTGCAAGCAAGAGATGTTGCAAAATGTGTTTGTTTATGTGATGATTAACCCAATCATTGTAGTAAAAACTTATTAACCTTCCTAGAATAGTATATAAGCATATGTAATCCACAATAAATTCAGATTCTGACCACCACCACTCAGTCTCCCTGCCTCTCTCCATCACCGATATTTCTCTCTGTAAAGAACATTACAGCTTCCTCCATGCCTGGCAAAACCAATTGCTGCCTGGCTTTGAGAATTTATAGACTGATTAGCCAATTAGAGGAACTACAACTGCCTCTATGAATACCATATTTAAGGAAGGAGAAACCATGAAAGGTTCTCTCTAGTTCCTGCTTTTTGAAAAAGAGTGGAGCCCCTCTCTCCCATCACTCCCCTTTCCAGCCGGACCCTCCCAGCAGGCTGCTGGGTGGAGGGAGGGGAAGCCACTGGGCCTCCTGCTGCCTGGTTTGAGCCCCCATGGCACAGCTGCTGAAATCTTGCCGCCAAGAGCCGCATCTGCAGCCAGTGGGCCAGGCCAATCCCTGCCCCACAACCCGTCAGGACCAGGCTGGGCCGCAGCACAGCCACCAAAATTTCTGCTGCCGGGAAACCACCCCGCTGCTGTTAGACACCATGTGGCTAAGACTGGGGGCAGCTCTGCAACTCACACAGGGGCCAGCCCCAGAGTGACTGGGATGTAACATATCCCCTTTACAGTCTATGAGACCATTCCAACATTGATACTTATTCTGTAGACTTCTCATCTTCATTGGCTCTTGGAGAGTCTATGGGTGACCAGACACCCCTCTCCATGGCCACCACCACAGGATGTTAGGCAAAGAGTTAGCAGCAGTTCACAGCCCGCTGCCAGGGGCTCCCACCTTTTCCTTGCTCCCAGGGCATAACCTGAATTTTGCATTGCAGCTGCACTTTGAGCTACCTGCACTGGGTATAGTCCTCAACAGAGAGACTATTTTGCCCATCTAGAAGAAAGGATGCAGAACAAAAATGAAGTGTTTGTGCTATTTCCTACATTGATCCATAAGCAATTGCTGTCATGAGATGCCCAGATGTCCCAGTCTGATTGACACAGACTTGGATAAAGTGCATGATTGTAGGGGGATACAATATAAGACAGTGAAGGTAGTATAGAAAGTAATTTTACCCCATTAAGGAGTTGCAGCTGAGCTAATTATTAGAGAATAGGAGCAGGCCTGATTTTAACAGGCCCCAGCTGTAGCCAATAAGAAGAGTGTTATAAAAGAGTAGAACTGGAGTCAGTTGGCTACTGCAAGGACAAGGAAGAGTCAGTGCCTAGAGGAGATGCCTACAAGAAACATCAAGGAGCAACAACATTCTAGCAATATGGAACCTTTGCAATATAATGATAATAGAACTCTTGCACTGTAATGACAACACATGATGAAATCTAAGTGAAAATCTGCAGAAGCAACTTTCTGCAGTACTTTCCTTGAGCCTTACCTTGCCTTCCCTTCCATTCCCTTGCCTTGCATTCTCTTTCTCCAAAAATAGTAGTCATGCTCGATGCTGCAAAGGAAGGCAAAACCCTCTGAGGAGCAGTGCCAATCTGTCCAGAGGCAAAATTCCTTTCTAATCCCAGTACTAGTGGCCAGCTGTTCCCTCAGCATGTGGGCAAAACCTACTTCATCATCCCACAGGCTTGTCACACCTCCCTGGAGATGCCCAAGCCCCATTCTGGGTCAACCTAGGACCATCCCAGGGACTTCTGAGAGTGGCCAAATGCCCTCAGCCTGATTGTCTTTGGGAGCAAGAAACCTTTCCTCTCCAGGCAGGGTATTTCAAAGCATTGGGAACCCTGGCAATATCTCTGCATCCCATTTCTTATGACTGCTGCACCAGATTCCAGAGGGAATGAAGATGGAGAGCTCTGTAATGTTCCTTGAGAAAACATTCCTTTGGTTTCACAAGTGCTCTCCAGATGAAAAAGCTATGGACACCTCCAGTGTGAGAAACCTTTAAAAATTCAAAGGTTTATTAAACCTCAACAAAATACAACAAAAGACTGAATAAGGAGAAAGAGCAGTGCTGAGAGCCTTCCTGACTAGCAGCCACAGGCTTGTCTACAAGATGGATGCTTTGCCTTTTATACTCTTAGCCCCCTCCAAAGTCTTGTCAGTCAACTCCTTCTTTGCTGTCCACTGGTGAAGATCACTTTCTTACACCTTGATTGGAGGTCAGGTGTTACCATAGTAACAAGCTGACCCTCCCCAAATGCTGTGACTACCAAGGCCACACAGTGACAATACAAGGGGGAGGGGAAAGAGGACTATGGAAGGATGTATTACAGTAACATAACTATACATCTATAAAACTTCTCTTAACATACACACAATATTCATCCCTTAACTGTGAGAGCCAACCATCGCATTGCTCATCTATAACATCCAGGGACTGGTGATTCTTCTCATCTCCAGCACTCTCATCCAGCCTTCTCCAGTCTTCCTCCCTCAGCCCTCTCCAAGTAATTCCACGAGCTCCTCAAGAACTTCCTTTCAGACATCTACAGGCTTGCCCCAGCCCAGCTTTGACAGTGGAACATGGGAGGATGCTTCTTTCTGTCCTGCTCCAGGCAGGCCAGTGCGTTCTGTATTGCAGGGTGGTGTCACTGAGATATGGGGGTGATGGGGCCCCCCATGCCCAGCCCTACCTACAGCAGCCCTACCCACTGGTTCTCTACCCAGTGTCCTTTAGAGACTTTGGGGAGGCTCAGAGAGGCCCAGAATGCTGTCCCTGCCCTTGGTTGCCACTCACTGTGCACAGCTGCCGGGCAGCCCTGACACATCCTCTGCACTTGGCTCTCAAGCACTAACCAATGCTGTTACTCATCTCTCAGGTCATAGCAGAATCCATCCCTGCAGCCGAGAGACCACCCATAATAGCAGAGCTCTCTGTGCATCAGGGCTAACCTCCCTGAGACCGTACCACAAAGAACTTTGTCTGGACAGAAACCCTTTTCCTGGAGGTCAAGGGGACTGATTTTGGCAATTGCAGTTTGGTGGAAAGCCAAAGACTAACCAGAGCCATAGATGTGCATGTGTGGGGCCAACGGACCACCATGGATTTTGCATAGGTTTGGAAAACAAGTGAGAGGAGATAACACTATTGAGGTGGAAAGGTCAGTCATTTTCAGATCTTAAACATTTATATTTGTGCCCAAAGGACACCAGTTCACAAGGAACTAGTTCACTTCATTGTCTGATTTATGAAATCCAAACATGCATATAAGGCTCAGTTTGAATCCCATCATAACCTTTAAAACACTTGTTTTACCTATGACCTTATGCTTCATGAAATAAGCTTGCATAAGTCTTATCAACTCCAAATCAGCACAAATTCCTTTGATAAAAATGACCTGCTGTGATGGCTGAGCAATCATAGTTAAATTATCCTACCACTTATATACAGCAAGTGACATTGTAAGTGCCATTTGCAAAAGCAGTGGGATGCTTTACTGTCAACATGCAAGGTAACTGCTCATATGCAGAGGGGCTGCAAACCCATCCTCTGATGCTACAAGCTGCATTTCAAGACAGATAAGGAAAAAGGACAATACAGAAGTGTTGGAACCCTGGATGCTGAGAATTTTAAACTTTCTGTGCTTAAAGCCACAGACCTGCAAGAGAACACTGCAATTGACCTGAGACTGTGGAGAAGGCTTCCAAAATTGATTAATAGCACTGGGATTATGGGTATGCACTTGGTTAGAAGTGTGTAATATGACAGGGTGAAAAACTTAAGAGTTTGGCATTTTGGAGTATAGTAATAAATATGAAGCAGGTGAAGGTTTTAGGGCGTAGACAGTAGACAGGTCGTTCTTCTTTACCTTCTTCCTCTTTCCTTTTCTGGGTTTGGGTGGTATTTTGTAATTGGACAGAAAAAGCCCACATTCCGGGCTTTGAGTGATCAGTTAGTGGGTTAAAAGGTAAAATAATTTAGGTGTCATTTCTTAATTGGATAGTTAGCCTTAAAAGACCTTGTAACAAGAGATAGCCAGCCATTTTGTACCTTGCTAATGAAAGACTGCAGAGCTCATGGCTGTGAGGCTGTAACACTGATAAGAAAAAATAAACACCTCAGTCTGAACATGAACTATCGTCTCAAGTGCCTTCATTCCTGACCCCAATAGAGTTATAGAAAAAGGAAGCAGAGAACCCACAAAGAAGCAGACCCTGCAGAACGGGGTGGTACTTTTTATCATGCTAATTTCCTCCCTTACTCACTTGCTCAGGTGTAAAACTTCCCCCCTGTCCCCAGGGAGGTATCAGGACACTGACATTCACACATAGGCCTGAAGATGTTCATCCTTTCTAATGGGGTACTGGCTCCAGTACCCTGATATGAGAGGCAGCTGTCACGTCTTAGAAGGTGTCCTAAACTATCAAAGACCCTCAACTATGCTCCCTGACTCATTTCTGGGGGGTTCCGCTAGAAGACTGCACATGATCCACAGTTTTACTTCAGACAGTGTAAACTTCCTCTCCAAGGGAAATACCTGGGCATTGCCACCTGAATCTGCGTGTATATTAACACATTGAACTCTGTGTTTTGTGGGTTTCCCCCAACACCAATAAATCAAGACTGCAACCATCACTTTGACCAATGACATCAAAGTTCCAAAAATCAAGTCTTATCACTGGATCTATATCTTCCTACTCTTTTCTTTCTCTTTCTTTTGTCCTGGTTTCAAGGCCAAATGTCAGCTAAGGAAGGTGTGAATCTTCCTGGAATGGAAGGAAAATCTGTTCCTCTAACTTATTGTAATGTTGAAATTACAGAGCTTCCAGGCAAAAATGTAGGAAAAAGAAATAATGGTTCTTTACTTTTTATACATACACACACACACACACACACACATATATATATATATATATATTTACACACACATAGCAGGACAGAACAAACAACAACACAAGAACAGAAGTTTCCCCACCTGCTCAGCAGTTTCACAATTGGTGTAATTATGACCATGTCTGGCAGGGAGAGCTGTTGGCTCTGGCAAGGCAGAAGGCTTTACTGACCCCCCCAAGGCCAGCACGGGGGATCTCTGATGTGAGCTCGGCAATCTCCTTAGGTGGTGGTGGCTTGGGCAAAGGGGAAGAGGGGAAATTGCTCCTTTTGTAAACTTAAGGTCAGCAGTCGGTCTTGGGATCACTAGCCTCTGGCAGAAGGTGTGGAAGCAGGCGGATCTGATCCTAGTATAAAGTTACAATATAGCAATATCCCAGGCCATGCACACACCCTCCACAGTCCTCCTGATCCCAAATGGAAGAAAGCCAGCCTCAGCCAACTCCCCACACAATTTGCTAGACACACAAACTCAGTCCCCAGCTGAGTTTACACCTATTGCAATATTCCCCAAACTGCAAGAGTCAGGGGGGAACAGTGACAATTCCCAGCACAAATGATCATGGGATACCTCATTGCCATGAGCCACCCCCTACCATCATCCTTATACATTTTCTTAAATCTTTATGATTTTATGCTGCTATATTTCTACAGATAATAAGCAGAAGGAATGGAATCCTTCCTTTCCATTGCAACCAAATTTTTATAAAACAAACCCTATGGATATGGTTATAGATATAGATACAGATGGATATCAACAATGGTCATTCAGTATCATTTCACTGTAATCTGCCCCAAGGGATCTATTAATAAGAACCCCAATTACCCTGCCTTCAGGGATGAGTAACAGGCTCAACACACATAAATCTCTGGGCCTGGCAGGGTGGTAAAAGAAGTGGCCAACCTTGTTGCAAGGCTGCCATCTAGAATATTTGAAAAGTCATGTTGATCAGGGGATATCCCTGAAACTCTGAAGAGAGCAAATGACATACCCTTCTTTAAGAAAGGCCCCCAAGAGGAAACTACAGGCCCATTAGTCCTAATTTGCTCCTGGGAAGGTAACAGAACAAATTCTGCTAGAAACTATTACAGAAGAAATGATGCAGGTGACTGGGAAAAGCCACCACAGGCTGGCCGAAGGGAAGTTATACCAGACTAACCTGACCTGATCACCAGCTACAATAAAATGACATTTTTCACCATGGCACTACATGGTAGAAGCAGTGAGTGTTGTTTACCTGGACTTCAGCAAAATGTTCAGTGCTGTTTTCCATCATACAGCCTTCTTCTTGCAGAACTGACAAGATACAGACTACATGGGTGGTCTGCAAGATGAATAAGATATTTGCTCAAAGGCCATACTCAGCTGGTGGTGATTAATGGTTTTTACTCAGGCTGGCAGTGTGTCACCAGGGAAGTCCTCCAGGTATCAATAGCAGGCCCCACGCTGTTTTGCATCATAATACATGATCTGTATAAGACTGAAAGCACTTGCACCAAGTTTTCTGATGACACTAAACTGGGTAGTGATGTGGACATGTTAGATGGAAGAGCCATCTTACAGAGAGATGTGGAATGGCCAGAAAAGTGGGCTAGCAAGACCAAGTTTAACAAAGGCAAGTGTAAGATTTTTCATCTGAGACATCATAACTGGAGCCCAGGATGGGCTAGGATCTGTGTGGCTGGGAAGTAGTCTTGCTAAGAGGGACCTAGGGGTCCTTGTGGACAAACTGAACATGGGTCAGCGGTGTGCCAGTGCAGCAGTAAAAGTACATCTGATCCTGGGCTGCATCTGTAGAAATATCACTACCAGAGACAGGGACACAATCATCCCATTCAGCACTGCACCTGAAGTATTGTTTCCAATTGTATCTCCACAATTCAAAAATGCAGACATACTGGAGAGACCAAAGAAGGGCAATGAAAATGATCAAAAGGATGTTGAGACTGCTGTATGAGGAAAGATGAGGAGTTGGGTCTTTTCTCCTTGAAGGAGAGAAGGCTCAGGGGAGACCTCATCACAGTATTCCAGTACTTAAATGGCAGCTCATAAGAGGATGGAGAGTGTCTTTTCACAAGCAGCCTCATGAAGGATAAGAAGGACAATGGGTACAAGTTGGACAGGAGATATTTCATCTTGGCATAAGAAATTTTTTACAGTAAATCACAATCAAATCACAACCTTCTCATGGGCACTAGAGAGTCCCCATCACTGGAAGTTTTCAGGATGCAACAGCATAAGGTGCTATATAATCCTGTCTAGGCTCCTTTGTTTTGCGGAGATAAACAAAACTCCACAACTTTTGTGAAAGTTGTAAAGCCGGTATGTTTATTACAGCCTGGATGCATGTGGGAATCGTTCCCCTAAAATGTCATGCATACTTCTGGGAACTTCAGGTCTCTTTTTATCTTCTTCTCAAATACATATGCATACAATTTCACAATAGGTTCATACATATTCATTTTACAAATTTCGCGTGACATTTGCCACTAGTTTTTCATTATCAGAAAGAATTCCTAGGTCAGGTTGACTTGCTCTCACAGCAGTCTCTGTCTCTCTCTATCACCCTCTGTCTCCCCCATGTAGCATTGTGTGTTTTATATGGGTTTTGTTGTAAAGTTGGTTATTTTTTATAAGTTAAAATTTTGGTTTGACCCTCAGTTCCCCCCACGTTCTCCCTCCTAATGGTTTGTTCCTCGCACCTGTTACCTGTCAATCATTGTAACTGTCCCCTCTCAGGTCGAGTATCTTCCATGTCAATCATCCCTTACCCAGCATATGATTTGTCCCCTGAGTCTTTTCCCTCCCCTGGGCCCTTCCTATTGGTTCTATGTGTCCCTTGCTCCTCCCCTGGGTTTTGTTCATTGGTCCCTCGTGTCTCCTTCTGCTACACCCTTCCCCTTTATAAGTGCCTCCCTAATGGTTTTCCCCTGACACCGTTACTAGTCCTGCCTGGGTCAAATAAAGTGCCTTGGCCTCCACACACGTGTCCACTCCTTCATTCCTTTACCTCAGTTCTTCGCAGACCTGCTCTCGCCTGCGTCATCACGCTACAGACGGAGCTACTACTCAGGGTTCTCGTAGAGAACCTGGGAGTGGCGGGACCCGTAGTCTCCACAGGTCACTCTGAGAGTGGCTAGCCGGCCTGTCAGCTCCAGTGGCCCCACTTACCTCTGTCCTTCACTGAAGCAGTTTCTCTGAGCCTAGGCTTTTTGCAGCCAGACTACACAGCAAGCTACATACTTAAAGATGTACATTCCAGCTAAATCAAAATGGGTTTCTACCCTGGAAAATTTCCATTCTGCCTCATTCCCCCCTTTAGTAAAAGAAAGAAGTAAATTCTTTTACTTCATGCAAATTCCTATGACATTAGTGACCAAAAGAGGCAGTCCTATCCTTTTGTCTTGCATTTGTTTCCTAATCTGCACCAAGATGACACTGGAAGAAAAGCAAAGACACCGAGTTTATCCAGGATTAATTCCTAATTTTGGTGCCTTTACCAGACACAGTACTATCTGCAGTTGCTGAAGGTGATGAGAAAGCAGAACTACTTCTTTCAATGGTACCAGTGGTTTGAAACACCTTGTACAGTTCAAAAATCTTTTGTCTGACTGACTCACTTCTACTGGTAAAAAGGGACCAAAAAAAAAGCAATATACAGAATAAGAACATCCAATGTCATATTTCTAATTATCTCACTAATCAATATTCCTATTAATACAACCAGTAAACCAGAGGAATGAGAAAGAGGTTTTAAACTTATCTTTAATAGCACTATTGCTGATTGCTTTGAACCATGTGAAATCTTCCCTGTGGAAAGCTGGTTGGGGGTAAAATTAGAGGAAACTGAGAAGTTATATTTGCATCCTAACAGAAGTTATACATTTCTGGAAATTATAGGGTAAAATATAGTTGCTACTCCAGGATGGAATATGGTTGGCATGCTCAAAACCTATTCCATGATGATTCCCTATGCGTATGATCTGCAACTCTAAGCTCCTGCTAAGCAGGAAGGAATGGAGGAAGGAGTGGAGTGGAGACACCGAGGCCAGTCACTGTTGAAATGCTTTCAGGGAAGGGAACTATTGTGGCACTGGTTCCCTGAACGGGGGAATAATGAACATTGATTCCATGATTGCAGAGGGCTGATCAATCGCTTTATTCTTACTACACTACACTGCACTATACTATATGAAAAACCCATCACCCTTGCCAGACAGTCCGATAAAGTCTGATACACCTTTGACCTAATTGGTCAATCAATCAAAACACTATCGCCAATTAAGAGTCCAATTAAGAAACCACCCTTTGGTAAACTATCTCCATAACACATTCCACATGTGCACAACAGGTACAGCAAGTGGAGATAGAATTTTTTTCTGTGAGCTTTCTCACAGCTTCTCACAGCTTCCCAGGAAAATCTTGGGAGCGAATTATGGAATTATGTCTCTCTCTGTTCAGAGTATATGTGATTACCACAGGGAACACAATAGTACTCTTCAGCTAATAAACCACATAACATCTGTCAACCAGGAGATATAAGGAAAGATGTCCTGCTGCTGAGCCAACAGCTATGGGGAAATCACTCTCCTCAGATGAACATGGTTCATTAAAGCCTAATTGTAATATTAACAATTGCAAAGTTACCCACCTGCATGGTACAACTACACCTTACTGGGTACTGTAGCAGCCACAGGGCCACAGGGCCTGCAAGGCCTCCCTGGCGGTCAGTTGCCTAAGATAAGAAATGCCTAGTCATGATGACTGGACCAAAGAAACTCCTCTTCCACCTTTGAACCCTCGTTATCTCTCTGTAAGATGATAGGTCATATTCATCTCGACCCTTACTATTGGACTGTTTCCCAAAACCCCTACACCCTATATGAACCCCTGCCTCTGCCCAGTTCTGCAGAAGAGCTGTCACTGTCACCCTTCACAGAAGCTGCCAATAAAGACATCTGTGAAACTTCATACAGTGCTTCTCCTCTCTCACCTCTGTGCCTGCTGAGGTACTTCGCAAACAAAGAACTGAAATCACTAAAGAGCTGAATCCACCAAAGAGCTGGTCACACTTAAAAGCTGAGCTGCTTGCTAAGATTGCCTGCGGCTGGGAGCCTGCCTGAGGCACCTGGACAAGTTGTACTTAGCAGTACTTCTCTATCTGGGACACCAACGGCTGCTGGGGTTGAACCGACCCCGAAAACGCCAAGCCGTAATAGGACACATGCTTATAATATTTCTGACTGTATCTTTAAAAGCAAAGCAAGATAATTTTACACCAATCTCTAACAAAGGTATGCATGACTAGAGTCACTCAAGCTCTACCTAAACACAAAGAAATAGTATAAAAGTAAGTGAAGAATGAGGGAAGATACAAAAAACAGTATAAAAGCAGGTGGAGAATGGGGGCAAAGTTAAGGAAGACTCCATCATAATTGCTAGGATTAGTTGATGGTCTAAACCTGTCTTCTCCCCTATACGGTAAAAATCATACTCTATGCATGCTGAATACTTTTGCTGGGGATTAGAGCTTGTCTGTGTATTTGAATGTTTTTACAGTCAACTACTATCACTGAAAATTGTTACAATTTTATATTAATAAAGAGTGTTATTCCCTAAACTGTTAGTGGGAATCCTTCATGGGCACTAGCATTCACCAGCAGTGAATAGTATACACAGATAAAGAGGAAGACCCTCTGAGGAGTGTCCCATATGCTGTTTTGGTGTATTTCTCTGACTAAGTCAGTTAAACCACTCTCCAATCCAGCAGGACCGCTCACTAAAGGGTCACCCTAACAGGATGCTGACAGCCTGGTTGGGCACAAGGTTCTCAGATTTCCTGGGGAACTGACAGCCAAATGAAATACTAAGGGTCAAGTACATTTCCCCGTTAAAAGTTAAGGAAGCATCCCCTTTTCATGCAACATCCCCCCTTATGTTCAATGAGGCCCTGTAATTTTTAGATACTAAATACACTTTTTTTAATAGCTTTTCTGATATTTTAACCATATTTTTCAGAATTTATTTCCATTCAAACACTATTACACTTCTTGTATCCTAGGTGGACAAAAATCTTTGGCAGCCACTCCCTCAGAAAATCCCAACATAAAACCCCTTGCTTAAAAAATCCCTTTACAATGAAGGAGAAAAAATTAGAAAAGAAGATAAAATAAAAAGAAAAAACTATTTGCTTGGGGTTTTTCACATTCTTGAGAAACAAAGTGAGGGCATACAAGCATGTGCAGTCAAGACAACAGGAAAAAAGAATACCAGTAAGTAACTTTCTGTTAAAGTAGAAGGCTGGAACTTGCAGAGTTCTGGAAAATGAAACAAACAGTGGAATGTTTCAGAATAAAATAAAAAAAAGTATATACTCAGTAATTTTCAGTGAAACATTGATGTCTATCTATCCTTATTAGAAGTCTTCAACCCACTACTTTTGTCCAGTTTGATCACTTTTCCCTTCTTCTCAGAAGACTTATGTATTTGAAAACTGTTGCATGCATGTCCCTCATTTTACCTTTGACAGACTATTTAATTACTCACTCTACCCTTTTTTTGCTAAAAGCATATTTTCTAGACCTCTAGATTACAAAAGTGTATGGGGAGTGAGAGGGGCAGATACAGATATTTCTCCGGATACGAGAAGAAAGAAGAAGAAAGAAAGAAGAAAGAAGAAAGAGAAGAAAGAAACTCACTGAGCTGTGCGCAGCTAAAGGAATGCTAGACTAGAAGTTCAGCCTCTGATATGTGATGTTTGGGGTTTCCTGTTCATCAAAGGAACTGGCTTTCAAAATAAAGTATCCAGTAACCATCAGAGAGCAACAAACCTTCTTAACTTAAAGCACTTGCCAGCTCTAATGCAACATCAAATCAAATTATTCTCTAGCATGGGGAAAATGCAGTAGCTCCAGAGCACTTTATTGATAGATACTTAAATTGACAGTGATACAACTGCACCCTCACTCAGCCGAAGAAGCACTTCTGTTACCTGGAAATACAAGACTCATAGATGCATTACTCTCTGTCAGTACTAAGATACTAAGTGATGCTTTGGGAGGGCAAGTTTTACTTTTAAGGATCACAGAGACATAAGTGCTTGTATTCACACCTGACAGCAGAGCCCCAGCTGCCACTTGATTAGGAGCTTTTGTAAATGTCATCTACTATGAAGACAGAAAAGTTCTGATAACTATCAACAACAGCATGCGTCTTTATGATCTTAGTGCACCCAGGTGTAAACAAGTTTTTCCTGAAGAACTAGGAGAGATAGAGCCTTTGTATCCATAGTAAAGGTATCTTAGGCTATGTTTGCAGTGACAGAAACATTCAAAGAATAAAAAACCTAACCACAGTACTCTGCATTTTCCTTTAACTCCTGATTCCCCTGGATTGTTTTCAACTGCCCTGATTCTGCCCTATATATGCCACAAAACAGAACACAGGAGATCATGCAGTATTAGATTGATTCCCCCAACATCAGTTACAGCACAGATGTGCATACCTTCTATCCAGCAGCTCTATTTCAACTGCATAACCCAATGCCATGGGAGGAGGCATTTCAAGGCTGGAGAGGAGCTACAGGAGTACAGCCTGAAAATACATTTTCCAGCTGGGACACCTGAAGGGAACTAGTACACTGTGCAGTGCCACAATTTCTCTCTTCCCAACACAGAGGTTCATAAAGGAGAGGAGATATCACAGTAGTGTCAGATGCAAAGCCTGGCTTCACTGATGAGTAAGATGGCTATCGGGGCTTGAACATGAGCCAGCAACTTGCTTTAGCATCAAAGGCAGTTAACAGTGTCCTGGGCTTCATTAAGTGTTGCCAGCAGGTCAATGGAGGTGATACTTCCTACTATGCAGCACTAATCAGGTCACATTTGGAGTGCTGGGTCTAGGTCTGCACTTCCCTGAGCAAGAGATGGAGACAGATGGACACAGAATCCACCAAAAGCCAACAGAAATGATTAAAGCACCTCATGGATAAGCAAAGTCAAAGAGCTGAGACTCTTCAACCTGGAGAAGTGAAAGCTTAGGGGGATCTCATAAGTGTGTAGCCATACCTGTAGGACCAGGGTGCAGTAAGGACAGAGACAGGCTCTTTACAGTGGTGCCCAATGACAAGACCAAAGGCAATATGCACACACGGAAGAACAGGGGGTTCCCTCTGAACATAAAGAAACACCTCTTTTTATCTTACTGTGAGTTTGTCCAAGTACTGGCACAAGTTGCTCAGAAGCTTTTGGAGTCTCTCCTCCATGAAGATATTAAAAAGCCATCTGGACATGCTGCTAAGCAATTCTGGTATAGGTGGGTATGCCTGAGCACGGGTATTGAACAGGATGGCCACCAGAAGTCTTTTCCACTCTTAACCACTCTGTGATTCTGTATGCTTTCACCTTTTCCCACAGCTACAAGATGCACGGAGCAGACAGACCTCCTTGAGAGTTCAGTTTCTAAAAAAACCTGTCAGCTCTTGTGATCTTCCTCTATATTGTCTCCTCTAGGTACATTAGAAGAATAGGACATACTTTAAGGACACACTTCATCTTTCATCCTCCCCCTACGCAAAGACTGCAATACTCAACAGCCTGGACTGGACCAATTTCCATAACAGTACATAAAGACAAACATTTCAGGATAGTTGATTTACTAAAAAAAGAAACATGGCTAATCTGACCAATTTTTTTTTTCCATTAGTTGGATATACTTCTGTGCTACAATGAACAAATTGTATAAATGCTGAGCTACTATTCCTATTAACTATTGCTATTTTTCCTGTAAAAATGTGAGCTCAGAACACACATAAAAGACTTTCAGGTACTGGGAAGCATGGCTGACATGGTTAACTATATGTTAAACCCACATTTCAAGCACCAAGCTATATCTACATTTTCTCTCACTGGGTCTATTCCAAAAGCCAAAAAGAAAAGAAGATCCACTGCCTCTGATTTCTGTAGTTTGTATCAGACAAAGAGATGACTGGGAAAGGCAATAGGCATTTCTGAGTTTTCTTTCTCAAGAGATGAACTCACTATTTTCATATTTGTGTAATTTGCATATGATTTACATCATTTTTTTCCAGCATCCTATTTTAATTTTTAATCTGTATGCACCCCTGGGATCATCACTTTGCCACTCGGGTTTTCATCAGATATCTTCCTACACATGAACAGGCTCTGCAAAACAGTAGCATGCTGTGGGCTCTGTCTCAGCTCCAAGGACAGTTCACTTTAAAGGAACTTCAAAACATGCAGTCTCTGGGAGTTTTATTTATGCAGTAGTTGTGTTTACAAGGCAACAATCCCATTGTTTTCAATAGGGACTAATTATACACGATTTCCTTTGCCCTTCTGTTTCATTCTACAGTCCCAGGGGATCCAGATTTAGCCCTATGGCTGTGAATGGGACTTCTCAGGATGTTCCTTTGGTGTCTGCTCTCCCTCCCTTCCTGGATAGGAAGGGGCCCCAGGCATCATCCAAGCCCAGAGGTGACCCAGAGCACACCTAGATAATACTTGAGGAAGCATGTGCCAGGAAGCCCACACCTTGTTCTGTGTTTCCCTTGGAGGACACCTGTATCTATTCCTGAACATGTAATTTTCCCCATTCCTCTTTTCCTACATATCACTTCTAATGTTTCCCCCTGAAATTCAAAAAGCCAACAGGACAGAAGAGTTAAACAAGGAAGGCAATTAAGTGTGAATGATGCCTTTACTACTCCTCTGTTTGGATCTTATTTAAATCCCAGGTCTTCTCTGACTTTAACCCTTGATCATTTGTAATTCTCCTAAATTTTTGTACAATTGCTGCATAGTTGCTTTACCTTTCTGTTTTCATAAAGTTGAACAAATACACACATGCATATTTAAAATGAGGCCTGAGAAAGTCCTTTCTTTGCCGATAACATCAGCACTTCATCTGCATACTGACAGAAAGACAAGAAGTGGCAGACCTGCTATCTCCTTTACTCACAGGAATCCTGTATAGCTGATTATTGCACATGCCACACAGCAGAGTGGATTCACAGCTCAAGTATATTAGTAGTAGCTCTGACTGAAAATGCCCTGAAGTTTACTGCTTTTTCATCTACCAAGACCAGTAGGTTTGCATGGGCAGTAGAAAAGGAGCATTACAACTTCTTTTTTAAAGAGACGTCATCATAATTCCTCCCCTTAACTGTTCAGCAACTAACTTTTAATCATCAGAGAATTCTCCCTTCTCACTCTTCTGTGCACTGTCTCAGGAACAGGAGGTTGAATGTAAACATCTTTGTGGATCTAGAAATATTGCAAAACTTGTTCACTTAATGGAAATGCACTAAGTTTCTGGCTCCCTTCATTCACTGTCACTCTATGGATGTTGCTGAGGATTTCCATATAAACACTTTGGTGCATGGACTCTTTATGTACTTTTGAAGCAGCATGGGATCAGATATAATGGACTTTAAGAGTTTTTTAGGATTCCATTCAGGAGTCAAAATATCTGAGTAATAAATCCTGCCCTGGAGTACAGCATGACCTTAAAATCAGGATACAAACAGACTGCATTTTTGCCTGTACTTCAGAGAGGAAGTACAGGGCAGGATTTGCCACCTTCAACTCATGAAATGAAATCTGATTTAACAAAACTTAATGCTGCTTTGGCTCACCTGCCAGGTGGAACAAATAGGAAGGGTTTCTCACAAAGAACAATATGTGCAAAAAACTACAAAAGATAATCCTGGTAAATAAACCTTTCATTAATATTCAATACAGCAAGTCAGCCATACCATACAGTAACACTACACCACTTCATATGCTGCTGGTGCAGATGTTAAGACTATGACCACTGGTCCTTTTTCTTTGCAGGTTGTGTGCTTTCTAAAGCTTGTAACAGAGGTGGGCTGGTGACATGATGCCTTCTGATATAATTGTTTCAAGCAATTGAATTTAAGATTGATGACTAAAGTGTATATAGAAACTTCTGGTTTATATAGAAACCAAGTGCTGCTTCACAGTTCACTGCCACTGGCTATCTGCTGGTGAGTACCAGCAGACAGCTCTTCTCAGAGACACCTTTCTAGCAACTGGTGTCCAGTTGTGATGCTAAAGCATTTAGTCACACAAATATGCTCTGCATTTTAAAATCAATACTCTTTTTAAACTCCTTCTTTTAAATCCCTACATTGAAGCAAGTATAGCCAAACCATTAAGCACTTCAGACATGAAAAATGCCACTGGAAGTATCTTGCCAGAGTTACCAATATTACTTCACATAAACTACCAACACCCATAAAAGTAGTCATGAATATAATGTAACACTCTTTCCCCAAAGCTGCCTTCCCACTTAAAAGGAGACAGTTTTGTCTTAATACTACATAAATTTAAAATTTATATCTTTAAAAGATTCACCAGGCTTCACATCCATTTGCTGCCAATCTGTGATAAAAGAAGAAAAGACCCAAGGCTTGAGTCCAATAATTTATTGCACTGTGCTTGCAAGGTCCTTGATAAAGGCCCTGAGCAAGGACACTGACACTGGCTAAAACACAGTATCAGTCTTAGTTAAGTTACATATGGCTCTTTAAATTGAAACATTAACCAATGAAAAATACTTTTGTTTGTTTAGCTCCTCTGAAAGCCACTAAATTAAATACCTGTGAAAAGCAGTCAATTTTCTAGTTACACCATAGGATAATTTATTGCAGATACCATGGAGATTGAACCAGGCGGTAATACATGCTACATCTCCCCCACATCTCCCAACAGACACCTTGTTTTTAAGGCACATCACTAATTCTGGACGGAAAAATCCTTTAAGTCTTTCTAGAGACAGTGTTATTTCAGCAGCTTCAAAGGCAAGCAGGCCACAGTGAATGCTGAGTCAGTACAACAGAAGAAATATCAGGACAAACCAGTTTTGGCCTCCTGGTGGAGAAGGAGCTATCTGCCAGCCTACAGGTGCATAGCAGAAGGTATATGTACCTTCAAGGATCTCTGTGACAATGATATAAGGCCTTCAACCTCAATATTAGTGCTACTGCAGATGCAACACAGAGACGGTTAAATCCATGCCCCCTTAAAAGGTCTTAGCAGCAATAGCTCTCTGCACAGGAAGAAGTATATTCATACTGAACTGAATATACTCACTTTGTAGTTTAAAATTCCAGATTTTGGCAAAGGAAGAAAATGTTTGGGTATTTTTTTTCCCCTCAGATTTGACAGAGATTTCTTAAATTTGCTTATATAATAGTTTAAAAAAAATAATACCCACTTGGGACCAAATCATATTTTGACTTACTGGGGCTGCATAAGAGTCAGAACATAATGTGGCCTGAAAAATCTGTAATTCTGAATTTATGGTGATGTTCAAGGTGGAAAAATCATGAATTGTTTTTAAATCAACGGCCAGCAGTTGGGGGGAAAGACCATGTCCCTCCTCTAGGCTAATATAATGTGGTACAGTGTCACAAAATAAGGTCTGTGCATTCTGAAGATGCCTTTTCCAGAGTACATTTCATAGTAAATAGCGATTATTACCAGTATACTTATTTGGTACAGATTTGGTAATTACAGATTTGGGAGGGGAGAAGTAAATCAGTATCAACTAAATGAGCTTAGTATTCTGCTACTCATATCACTTCAAGCATAAGCATCCTGTTCTGCAAAATGTCAGTTTTACTAGGAGAGGAAAACACACTTTGCACTTGGAGCACGTATATATTGGCACCTACATATTATAGCACCTATGACTTTCAGAGAGTCTTTTTTCTCCTTGGCTTTCCATTCTTTGCACACTTCCTAGAGGGTTACAATTACAACACCTTGACATTTAAGAATAGCAATTACTCTCATTTAATCATGGAGCACATTTTATCACTATGCAACAGAGCTTCTCATCCTGTAACTAACTGAAGACCACTTGTTTGGAAAATCCTGTTACTTCAGTAAGGTTTAATGTGCAAGTCTAACAACAGAATCATGTCTTGAATTAAAATCTCCTTTTAGGTTTTCTTAAGGCTGTCTGCCTCATATGTGTAAATTATTTGTCTTCATCTAAAGATCCATTTTTAAAAAAGAACAGAATTGAAACTCAATATTCTAAACAGCAAAAATTACTGTAAGTAGTTTCAGAGAAAGTTAACATATTTATAATCTCTACTTCAAGTCTGTTTCCAAAAGTGTTAAATGACTTGCTCCACTTGAGCAATAAAAAAATTCCCTAGAAATTCTCTGTATGTGATTAGCTGCGTGTGGAGACCAGAGCAAGAAAAGTTTAGTTTTCAGCTGACTCCATTTAAACTAAATCATACTGGCATTTGCAAAGTACAAAATAAAAGAGAGAAAAATATAAAGAGGAAAACACTAGAACATAATCTGGGGACCAGATCTATTACCACACTTCAAGAATGCAAGACCCAAAAATGGAAAGAAAAAAAAAGAATGTGAAAAATTTAGTCCATAAAAAGCAATCAGCATGCCATATAGCAGAACTGCAAGGACCTCAGCTACCCATGTATGTGGGGAAGAAACAAATAAAATTTGATTTTTTAATGCTTTGACTCCTAATAATGACTGACTATCAATACTAAAAGAGAAAGAATATGCAACATTAATCCAGAATCCTTATCCCTATCTCCAATGGCTATAAATCTACTTTAAGTCCTTGGAGTTGAAAAAGAATTAAGTGGTACTGACTGAGCAAGTTGTGTACCCTCTCCCCTTTCCCAATACACTTGGCAGGTTTCATCACTCTGCACAACAGTGAGAAGGAGGAGTGAGGTGATTGGAAAGGTACTAAATTGACAGACATGAAATGTATCATCATGCAGCAGTAGCTGCAAGAGAAAAACCATGCACTGCCATTTAATGGAAAGAGATGATGTTTGCACATAAGAAAAATGTTCAGAGGACTGATTGCAGCTGCTATGACAACAAGAGAGGATGTGACATAATGACCCAAGAGACTGTTTCATGTTGTTCCAGTGAACCATTCTACTCACCAGCTGGGAAGCCAGTAGAGACTTCATTAAGTGCTTCTATTCAGTAATTACTGCATCCTTCCCTGCACCACAACTCTAAATTTCCATACAGTCATAACACAGAGCTGTTAGATGTAATCATGAGGGTCCATTTCTCAGTCCTAAAAATTTCAAGCCTGTAGCTGTTAGAAATTTAGAATTGAGTTTCAGCAGATTTGTTAGGTACAAGCTCTGTCACCTGGCAAGGAGAAATAGGGAGCAAAATGATACCAGCATAACCTTGCTGAAGTCTTGCAAGCAAGCCATGGAAAAGCTGCATTATTTGCCTACCTTGTATTTAGGGTAGTTCCTTCTCCAACATACAGCAACTTTAACTGGAAAAGACCAGGGCAGATCCTTTTGTCATTTAAACCATTGGAGTTCTCCTGACTGCAGTGGCGTGATGAATATTTACTGCTGGTTAGGATTCTGCCCCTTGATTTGACTTGCACTACTACACAAATAAGTGAATTATATGTCCAGGAGCCTTTTGCTTTCTTAGTTATGCAAAGCTACAGAACTAGGAAAAATGAACTTGTATTTACACTACATGAAAACAATAGACAAATTAGCAGAGCACAAGGGTTTGAAAGAGAAAATTTTCAGCAAAAAGAGAAATCCCCAAAGACAGTTAGTTTGAAAGCTTCTAGAGTTTGAGCAGCAGCGAGGGCGGGGGGGGGGGGGGGGGGAGGAGGAAGAAGACTGGGGGGTGGGGCGGCAGGGCAGGGGAGGGGGAGGAGGAGGAGATCTGGTTTTCAACATGGGAGAAGGAACTGTCTTGAGAGAAGATTCTCCCTGTCAGAGCCTGCCTGCTCAGAAACAGGCCTGCCTCTTGCCTGCCTAAAACTGCTCAAAAGGCACAGAAGAGTTCACACCTCTTTATTTCTTTTGAAATGTAGGGATTCTAGAAAATCTAAATCTTTAAAATAATACCTTTGTATCAATTCAGAAGGCACTGTGAGCCGGAATAGTTGGCCAAAAACCAGAGAGGAAAAAAGCAGAAGCAATGTTATTTCTCATCATGTTAAAATCGGATCCCTCCTTTTAGGGAGTAACATCATTTGTTGTCTGTAAAAGAGGCCTGACTGCATTTCTTTCCTTCCTTCACAGAAGATGGATAGGGGGAGAAACTCTTGGTTTAGAATCTGGCATAAGGAGAATAGGTGTCCTCATCTCTAGCCAGGTGTCTCCACCTTCTGCCCTATTTGCACCTTGAGTTTGGAGCAAAAATCACCACAAAGCAAAACTCAGCACTTCTATAGTAACTGGGGAAAAGCTTTTACATGCAAGAAGTGTAATAGAGTATTTTCATAAAGAAAATTACTTACAAGACTTATAAAGAACTGCTGTGAGCTAGACTAAGTGCTTCAGTGCCACATCCTTCCTCTGCCACAACACCTAAGTTACAGTAGAACTCCTCACCCCTTCACTTCATTCTATAAATCTAGTTTTAAAAATTTGTTTTATACAATGGATAGGACAGTGTTGCCAGATGCTTCTGGATATAAAAAGTAGAAAATTTGAGTTTGAGGAAAATATCTTCCTATTCATATTTATCATTTTCCCAGGTTTAAAGACAGTGGACCAACCTCTAGAACGTCATTACAACAGCAAGTAACAATTAACTGGCATTCTAAGCTAATAGTCTCTCATTTGCACAGCAGTGATAAGGCAATCCACAGGGGGAAAAAAGCCTTAATTTCCTCTCTGTTATGTTTTATTGGGGGAAAAAGTAGCCAAAATCAAACAAGAGCTCAAATACAGTATCTTGTGTATATAAAACTCCATGTACTCTGAAATTTGTAACACAAACAATGGCAAATAAAGATCTTGAAGCCTTCATCTGCGACAGATTGAGCTTTCTAGATCAAATTAAGTTGCATGGTTCCAGTTCTTGAATAGTCCCACCAAATGGCTCACACTGTGGGTCCAATCTTTCCATCAACTACCAGTGCAAGAATTCCATAAAAGTGGAATATTCAAAATCCTCACTGGGCCAGTGCACTTCAATCCTCCTCAGAGTCTCTGTCAAAACAGTTGCCTCTAGAGGAAAAGGATTTGCAACTACCTTGTTTCTTTATACAGAATAAAGCTACATAGTATTGTCAAAGGTTTGCCTTTCTGCTATGGCACATCCCTCTCTTCTCCAGGGATCTGTGAAGTCCTTGGCAAGCGTGCAGTTCCCACAGCTGTTGTGTCCCAACACCAATGTGGTAAGCAGCTAAAGTGAAAATTAGAACAGTTGAGAACCTGCTCTAGTTTGCTCTGCTCTGTAAGCAGATGCTGTCCAACTCTAGAGACACAAGGGTATTTAACTACAAGCCTTCAGGAAGTAGCTCTTCTTGCACCAGGTTTCTTCTTTGCCTTCATAATTTCATATTCAATGTTAGGGCCTGGTCTTTCACTAATTTTCATTTAAATTTTTATTAGGTCTCATGATCAGTATATCAGTCAGTATAGATGTGAATCTCAAGTTTTCAAAACACTATGAAGATCATGATTTCTTAGAAGTCAGTATAAATGTGAATCAATATGCATAATCTTTTCATAGTGTCATTTTGGTTGGAAAAGACATTTAAGACCATTGAGACCAATTGCAAACTGTACACTGCCAAATACACCAAAAGAAGCAATGGAATGACCAAACATCCTTTTCCAGTGCTCTCAACCATGCAGTTAGAGATGATGATAGTGAAGATGGAAGTTACAATTATTACCATGCTTCCCTTCTAATAGTACAGGTATTTCATCATGGACCTACCCAAACTCCCAGTGTGTTGTTCCCACTCCGTCTGCAACAGAGTTGGACAACAATTTGCAAATCTTGCATGACAACTAGTATGATTCATTTTGTACCCAAAGGGAAGCTACTTTCTCTCAAACTAATATTTCTCTGTTCCTCAAGGGTATCAGCCTTCTCTCTCAGCTAATACTACAGTAGCAGATGCAGCAGCTCAACATTTCCCAAGAACATCTTAAAAATCATCAGGGCACAAAAAATAGAATTCTCGTCTGATGGAAAAAAAGACATTTAAGCCCATCCCTAACACACTAATGTTACTGTGGGGTTTCTTGGATAGATTTATTTTCTTCAGTATAGTGATTAATGAATACTTGAATCATTTAGGTCAATCTACCACACAGTGATGGTAATACTACACAGCATGTTTACAAAGTTTTTGCGGTTATGTGATTCAATACAATTCACATTTGCCCAGATACAAGAATAAATGTTATATAATACACAGGTCACAGAATCAATACACTGTGTGCATCAAATACAGATGCACATGAAAAAAAGTAGCACAGAAGCTGCAATGCAACAACTGTCCCAAGAAGCAGAAAAAACTTGAGTCTTGCTTTAAGACAATTTAAAGGGGATCACTCTAACATGATTTCTCCCCCACCATTTTAATCAACCCCTTTCCACCAATAAGGAGAAACTATATTTGAGTAGATATAAGTGAAAAAAATAACAGTTTACTAACAAGCAAAACTGCTACAAGCAGAAAATAACAGTAATTATTCACTAGATACAAAATTGATAAATCTCACAAACTCCCTGAGAACAAAGAAAAATCCAAAATGGCAAAGTACCCCTTTCAAGATGGCATCCATCACAGGCAACTGCATGTAGGGAGACAAAGCAGAAATGGCATCTGACCAAGATGGCAGCATTTGCTGGCAACCACGCAGTTTGGGAGACAAAGGGGTAAGGATGGCAGTAAACCTTTCTGGGAAGGTATGAGCTTCTAAGCAGTTCTAGTGGCGTATGGGAATTGCCAGCACATGTGGAGTCAGCTCCACCACTCACTGCTTCCTTCTGCCACCCACTGTATTCCACCAGTGTTGGTGCTGCTGTCCTCTGAGCCACTGGTGTGTTGAAGTGGAGAGAAACAGTCCCCCAGAATCAACATGGGGTGGCCCGGTGAGGTACCAGCTCAAGCTTTGCACTGCCAATAGAGGTTTGCAGAATTCACTCTGAAACAGTTTTGGATTGCAGAAATGCAGTTTTTTCTGGGTAGCTAGCCCAGAACTCCTTCCCCCTCCCCCCAAAACAACCTCTGCCTTAAACAAAATGCCACAACACATGAGAACACAAAAAGGAAGCCTCTGCCCACACTACCTCAGCTTTAAGGTTAAAGCCAAGAAGTGTGGAAGGGATGAGAAAGCAAACCAACAAGTGAAAAAGGGAACTCTGCCTGTGTGCCCCAACCTGGGGCAAGTGTACCACACCTGCCTGCCCCATGAGTCTTGCTCCAGACCTCCAGATATGCCACCTTAAAGAGACAGTAACCTCACAGAGACAGTAACAATTTTTGGGCTCAGAAAGATATTAAATACTGTAACATTTTTGATTACCCAAGACAACCTTCAGTTCTAAACCCTTAGTCATTTGACCCTAAAATTGGTCCTGTTGTATTGCGAGCATGAGTAGCAATAAAGACAACAGAGCAACAACCCAGCAATCCTGTTGGTTTGTTCCTGAATTAAAGAGAAAAAAAGAACAACAAAAAAAAAAAAGAAAACCCAAACAAACAAGCAAAAAACCCCCCAAAAATCCCAAAAACAAAACCAAAAAGCAACAAACCACCAACCAAAAAAACCAAACCTGGAGAGAAAGAATATGTTCATCCACCAGACTGACACAAAGTGATAAAAACCCAATACTAATAATGATGCTGAGTGGATGAGATTATGATGGGGGATGCAAAAGTGAGCATATTGCAACAACCTGTGGAGGACCTTCCCATTAGACAAAGAAATTTCAAAAGTAGCATTGGCTTGGCAGTTTCACTTTAAAGTGCTGTATGAACATTAACAGATAGTTGGGATATCTTAACTATGTAAAGATATTTTAATGAAACATATATCTCCAGTTTTTTTCAACAAGCCTAATGTTTGCATGATGTTAATGATTGCAAAAACAAATTCTTCATGAATCAAAGGGCTAAACAGGTATGTCCATCCACACCAAAAAAAGCTTGTATCCATCGTTATTAGATGAAATACTGGCCCAATTATGTTAGTATCACCCAGGAAAGGCTTTCCTGATTTCACAATGGCAAGGAAGTGAAATCTCTGTCTTCTTAAAAGTATTCAAAAGGAATTTCTATTGATTATTACGAGTAAGTTATCCATATACTTTAACTTGGATTTAATCTAAAAATTCAAATGGGATGTAAGCTTGCTTTGCTTCTAAGATCTATATGGATACGTATAGGGGTACATATATATATATATATATACGCACACCCTAGTAAGATAAGCATTTGGAGCAAAGCAGTCTGCTCAGAGAATCCTCAAATTTTGTGTAGCAAGTCTATTGGAAAAAGCCCTTTCACTTTGAGAAGCCTCACTTTCCTCTAAGACAGCAAACATAAACATGAAACAGCACTCTCCAAACAACTACAGCAATCCATGAGAAGCCTCACTTTCCCCTAAGACAGCAAACATAAACATGAAACAGCACTCTCCAAACAACTACAGCAATCCATCCTAAAATTCCTAATCTTTCCTCAATATTTCTCATTGCCTCAGCAATTTTACTTCTCGTATTTGTGAACTGTTACATATACATCTTTATGCAAAGTGAGAAATTACAAAAGATTACAGAATTAGGAAATACTGGCTAAGTAAACAATAAAGTATTGCAAAGAAAGCCAAGGCTCCCAAGGACGACATTCTGGGCTCATGGGAAGGAAATGCAGCTAGCAAGCTGGAAACCTGCAATCCTTACCCAGGCTTTCCTGAGGTAAGGTTCCAAAACAAAAGTACTGCAAACATCTTGGTGAACTTGGGCCAAAACTCAAGCAAAAAGAGAAGAATGTAGAGTGGCTGCATATCAAAGGCAAATTTCTTGAGCAAAAGAAATACAGAAGACGGAATGCAAAACTAATTCAGGCAAAAATTGCAGGCATTTGTATATTTTAGAGGCACTTACTGACAAATGGCAGTTGACAACAGCTGTCTTTTAGCTGTACTTACTGGAACTACTAAGAAAGACAGGAAAGAAAAGAAAAAAGAAAAGAGAAGAGAGAAAAAGAAAAAGAAAAAGAAAAAGAAAAAGAAAAAGAAAAAGAAAAAGAAAAATTAAATCAGGCTTACCAATTGCAAAGTTATAGCCATCAATACTGAATGTAGCACTTTGGCATTTTTTAAATGCATCCTTTCTGCTGCTTGGGTCTGTCATGATTCCTGCCAGCTTGTACTTTCAGTAGCTGTCTCTCTCTCCCTCGTGGAAGCAAAGCACTCGAGCTCACTCTTAGCTGCCCTTGAGACAGCACACACACACCACACCTCACTTCTTACAGGGATCTGAGAGGCGTGCACCCAAGAATTTTCTCCTCCCCCAAACACTCTCATTGGCAAGTTACCTATATGCCTGCTCAGAGTTCAACTGGTTAGAGGCTCCCCTATCAAAGCCAGCAGTCAATTAGTGCGAGACTACCAAGTCAATAAGCCAGCTGTATCTGTCAAATCTCTGTGTAGGAGGTAGCACACAAAAAAACCAATAAAGGGTTAGATTTTGCTGTTATCTACCCACTGATGCTGCCTGTATTCCTTGCTATGCTGGAACCAGTTTCTGTGGCTCCTCTTACTCATAGGGATTTCTGACTTGCAGCAAATTGTGCTCAGATTTCAGCTCTTCAGAGAGGCAGTGTGTTTTAATAATTCAAGATATAATGAATCAACCCAAATACATTACACCATCAGTCATCTGCTACTTATGTAAACAGTGAGTCTCTAGATACTCAACTGAGAGCACAGAACTAGAGATTATCAGTAAAGAAGAACACAGGAAAACAACATGTAATTTACCAGTAATGTTGATAAGCTGAGCAAAATGTTCATGCATGCAGACACACAACACAGTCTTCCAAGCTCTTCCTTCTCCTTGTTGTTTCTCATGGTTTGCAAACTCATCTTTCTAGTTTTTTTACTTAGTAATGTTTAGAAATGTTGACTCAGAGTACATGCTAGCAATCCACTGGTAAAAGGCAGGCAAATCCTAAGAACAGACAAAATTTAGAGTCAAAGCTGGCAAAATTTTCACAAGAAGGCCAGCTGCAAGCCAAAGTTTTATGAGTAGGCATCTAAGGAAACACGGTCAACATCTTAATGATCCCAAAACACATAAATCTGTGCAATTCTTTCTTTTTCTTGCAATATATGTTAAAACTATAAATGTGCTATTTAAATGTTCCAGTTTTCATGTTCCCAAGAAAAAACTTAAATTCCACATAAATGCATCAAATTTTGCATTGGTCTGGATCAAAAGCACTTGGAAACACCAAATTGGAAGAAGACTACCATCAAAGCAATAGCCAGGACACAGTTTACTGAAAGCTTGCTCAATGCACTCCTAAAGGTTTACAAAATATAAGCAAATGTGGTCATGTTTAGGGTATAAACCTCAGCCCTACCTTGGCTTCTCAACAAAAGCTCAAGTCAGATAAGAATGCTGCACTTTTAAAAGGATGGAAGAGAATCACTACTGAACTCCAACAGTTAATTTAAATTCCACTTACTTCTACCACAGTGGAGAGCCTCAGCCAAGTAGAGCTTTTTTATTATTTTTTTAATGATTTATTTGGATGTTCAATAATATAAGACAAGTTCATTTAGAAAACAGCTTCTAGCAGTGAGGGTTTGTTGGGCTTTTTTCATAAGTCATTGTTTTGAAACAAAAACAACTACTTACATATAACATTTCCAACACTTGCAACTGGAATGAAAAGTGTAAACAACATTTCTGGAATTTAAAAGAGTTGCTGCTCTTTATAGATACTTTATAGCCCCTGCAATGAAGACTGCTCATGCAGTTTACTGAAATCCATCATGTAGCTGCCCCTCCAAAAGAAGGTAGGAAAATAATCTAAGTATAAAACATTTTTAAGGAATTATTTTGTCTGTACTGTCATATAGATCATATAAGCACCAATGCTCTTCCTAAGACAGCAAAAGCACAGAGAATGATTCATAGTATATTTAGAAAGCAGAAAGTTAAATGTTACCTAAATGAAAGGTAAGGAACCCTAACAGTTTCAAAATTTTGGAACTATCAGGTTTGGGGTTTTTTTAAATTTAATTATTTGCTGACACCATTTTCTTCCTTCAGCCATAAAACACTTATTCATAAAGAAAAATTGTGGGAAGATACCAGTAATGATTTGATGAAGTTTCAGTCGTGAAACTGAAGTTGGAGGAGAAATGTTCTTCTCAAAAAACAGCAGGCAGAGACACTCGTGCTTCCTCCTTGGCTTTGGACCATGTACTCACACACAGGAAGCAGGAGAATTATATTTGCATTTCTCTTCTGAGGAGAACATCCAGATCACCTACTGCTGTCATGCTAATTTCTGAGCTACTTCACTGGTGTTTCAGCCATGTTGTAAGATTGCCAGAGAGAAAACGATCTGGTCCTTAAGTGGCTGAGTACTTTGAAGCTACCTTACAATACTTGTTTCAGGTCCATCTAATACTAAGTCAAACATTTGTAGTAGTTTGATAAACTCATTTAGGTCAAAGTGAACGTTTGTACCACAAAGAATAAAGACACTCATGAGAGTAAAGTGATCAAATAAGTTTAGAAGCCAGATTATCCATACTGTTGGAGAGGGCCCTTAACTGGCTGGTTGCAGAGGGATCCTCTCTCCATTCAAAACTGCAGAGGTAATCACATTGGGGTGAAAAGAGAAAGGTTTTGATCTGCAAGTTTTCCAAGAAGAAAACAGTTTCTTCCCAGCTCCAGTTAAAATTTAATCCAGCTGCTCAAAGAATTACCTAATTGTATCAGAAACTTGATACCTGGTCCTATCTGATTCTTTGCATTTTGCTGTTCAGCTCTTGGCTAGATCTCAAGTCTGCATTTACATCCTGCTTTCCCAAACAATTCCTTCAGATTCATTCAAGGTATAGGTGGTTTACCTTCCACTGCCCGGAAGTACCAATATAGATTACCAGGCACTTCTTGTGTCTGCAGTTCACTGTCATGTAGAGCAATAGATGTGTCATTTGTAAACTACCTGAATCCTTTGAGGTAAAAAGCACGGTGTGAATCAAAAATATTTATGATTATTGCTGTAAAAAGACCACAGTCTGCATAATAACCCTTGATTTGACAGCCCATTAAACAGCAGTTGCTTTGACATTTTGCCTTTACTTTCCTGTGTGTAGAAGAGTTTGCATGTTTTAAGGAAATCTATTTTAACCAATGATCATCTCAAATTAAACAAAATACCAATCTGTCAGGAAAATCCAGAAACACCAGAGGCTTATGTCCAAAAAGGAGACAGAGGAGTCCTTCAACTTTATGCAAATAAAGGGAGAGTGTTCACAGGGGCACACATCCACAGGGTTTTCTCTCTCTCACTCAGGGTTTCAGAGGGTGCAGCCTCCATTTTATCCTAACTCTCAGCCACTCGTTGCCTTCTTTTTTCCCCCATTGGCTGAGGTACTAGGAAGGTACAGCCTTCTTGAACGGCCTAGTCCATATTCCCCCTTGAACTTATTATTTTATCCCAAAATTCAGAAGTTCAGGCTTGTGCAGATCTTATCTCTTTCAGGAGCCAAACTGTCTGAGTCTGGTAACAAACTTGCTGCCCAAAGTCAGTAGAGACATTAGGACTCTCATTTTAAAGATATTAACACCCATACATTCACCCACCAAATTATTTGTAAAGACATTAACGCACATCTTTCCTATCATATCTTAATCTCCAAAATGCATACTAGAAAAAGTGGTGAAAAAACAGCCACAGGAAACACTTCCTATTTCTAACCAGTCCTTTTTCTGCCCTTTGGCATGAAAAAGTATACTACTGATGTAAATTTGCTTCAGCAAGACTGAAGGATTTTTAATTGCAGTTTACACTTTCCAAATATAATCTAAAATAATCAGTTGCATGGATAAATACTTCTTCATATAAACTAAAGGCATAATTTATTCTTTCAGTCTTGTATCCCCTGACTCATGTAGTGTGAAAAATTGTAAATTAGAGCATTAAATAAAATCCCAACTCCACAAATGTCAAGGGCAAAATTCCCACTCACTTCAACAGGGCTGAAGCTCTGTCCTGTTGGTTTTTCATATCTGTGCTCCTCTTTACTTAGTTCCTAACACAAGCAAATTTCACAGTTGCAGTGATAAAGTGATAAATTTAGGTCTCAGGTACCCATATGCCTTTTGTAGTGCCAGACACTAAAGTTATCAGAATTATTATCTTATCAGAATTTTTATCTTATCAGAAATATTTCTGGTATCCTAAATCAGTGGACAACTTGACTTTTAATACAAAAAAAAAAAAAAAAAAAAAGAATAAAATACAGCCATCCTAGATAAGACCAAAGGTCCATTAAAAACAGTACCCTATATCAAGCTTTGTATCGTATCTCCATCAGTGCTCAAAAGTAAATGCTTCAAAAATTATAAAGATGTTAAAAATTATCAAGAACAAGGTAGACTGTGGTGATACTTGGTATTCAGTCACCACCAACTTGGGTACCTCATGGACTGTGTAGATTCTGTGTGTTCATAAACAGTCCAAAATTTTCTGTTCAATCAGCTTAAACTTTAGAACCCTCAGCATCCTCTATCAGAAAGGTCTGCAGCTTAACTAAAAATCACATGAACACTTCCTGCTATTGTTTGTTTTGAACCTTTCTCCTTCTCACTCCCTGGTTGCTCTTTAACCTAATACTCAGTATCAATTTTGAAGTCTTCTGGCTATAAATCCAGAGGTGAGGTGTGATCACGTAAGTGGCAGAGGCATCCCCAGCAGGCAGGATTTCTAGTGGTAAGGAACCCCTGAGATAGTAGATTCCAGTGAGAGAGACCACAAAAGCACAAGGAAGCTCCTGCCTTTGAAAATATTGATTCCACCACCGAATTTCCTTAAACTTCAATTGTATAATTTTTATAAGCATATATTTTTGAGAGATGTTTTAAAGGGTTGTCTCATCACTAATTTCAGTATCACCTGAAAACATTTACTATCCCAAAGAAGAGTTATATGAATGAGCATGATGCTCTAAAAATTGATAAATCTTTTAAGAAAATTTCCAACTTCACAAAAGACATTCAGCTGTAATCACTGAGGTGTTTGGTGTATTTCTCACAATCAGCAATGAACTTAGGTATTGCAGGTTGTTTATGCAAAGATGCTATTCTTCCTTGAAAGCTTTACCATTTTCTAGATGCATTTCATCTGTATGTTGTGATTGTCAGGACTATTCACCACATACATGTTTTTTTTAGGTGTAGCAGCCAGAAGGCAATATGACTTTTTAATGAAAGCTGTTTAAATCAGCAGGTTCTAGTGTTTTCTGCTTGCCACCTTTTTTTCCCTTGCCAAAGCTGAAAAAAGGAATAGTCTTCAGTTTGCTGGAGTATTTTCTTCCTTCATGCTATTTTATATTTCCCAATAAACACACATTTTGTGCTATTTAAAGTGACTTTACACCATAGGTGAAAATCCAAATGCATCCAGTAAATACAAAGCACAGAAAAGAAAAAAAAAAAGTAATGTTATTTTGAGCTTGGACTTCATCTCAACTATTTCAAGCAGCTCCACAACTCAGAGAAAGTGCATTATTTTCTTTAAAAGCACAGAAGGAATCTACACCATCTAGTTTCAGTCACTTGGCTGAGCTGCCTAAATGAGGAACCCTGTGACTCCCACTGCAGTGAGCAGGGAGTCCCAAAGGTGAGTTGGAGCTCCTAAAATCTGAATCACTCTCTAGAGAAGCTCCTTCTTAAATACCCAGAGAGACTGAAGCATTTGAGAGCTGGAAGAGATAGTTTAGTGAAGAGGATTAAGCTAAGCATCAGGATCATCAGCAATAGCTTATGCTTTCTTCAGATTGCCTGCCAACAGTAATATTGTAAGTTTGATCCTCTTCAAACTAGATGCAATTTGCTAGCAGCAATGACGCCCATCTTTTGTACTGTGTCCAGTAAAAATGCAATATTAGCAGCTACTATAATCATATAGCTTTCCAGTGCAACTTGCAATCAGGAAAAACAAAGTAGTGGAGGAGCATCTGGTCTGGATATTTGCAAAGGTAAACAATGGGAAAGGAGCTCTAGTAGGAAAAGAGAACATGAAGGCCCTAAAGAATCTCACAAATACACTAATCCCTGTGTATTTTCTTCACACACTAACTTGCAGGCCCTGGTACCATGAAGACTAAAAGCAGCCCTGCCTCCAGGTATAGTTTCATTTTCTAAATGAAAATTTTCTCCTTGTTGGGGGCAGGGGGAGGGGAGGAGGAGGGTTTTAAAAAAATAATGGAGTTTCAACAGCAAAACATTTTTAATCCTCTAATGCCAGTCTTTCCTAAACAGTGCTGCTTGATCAGATTTCATTTGTCTTTATATATTTGTTTTATCTCTTTGGTCTTGTTCAGCACACTAGTTAAGTATGATTCTCCAGTGTAATGTGATTCTTTGTATTACAGCAAGCAGCTGTTGAAAGCAAGTCAACCAAAATCAGGACCAATAAAACTTATACCATTACTCAGCAAAATAAAACTTGAGGTAGCAGTGTTAAAAACAGGTTGCAAAAGAATTAACACTACACAGTTTTGTCATACACATGTGGTAAAGACAGGCTCCTGCTTCCAACAGTATTCATGGGAATATACCGTAATTAAGGTGATACTGAAAGATTTCCTTTCTATCTTGCCAGAGAGATTTCTGATCCTCCTGGTACGTGCACCATGTTTACTTTGTTCATGGTTTTGCCTTTATTCCTTCCAGCTAGCCCTCTTGAAAAGTCACCACACAGTGAAACAGCAGTAACGAGCTAGTCATTGCAACCCATTTGATTCCCCAGTACGTATCATTCTTACTGAGGTTTTGGGCTGTAGCCAGTTGTGTTGATTTTGACTGGTGCAGAGTTAATTTTCTTCACAGTAGTTGGTATGTGGCTGTGTTCATATTTGTGCTGGTAATGCAGATGTTTTAATCACTGCAGAGGAGTGCTGACACAGCCTTTTCTGCTTCACATGCTGCCATGCTGGCAAAGGGACTGGGGATGCATGGGAAGTTGACAAAAGACACAGCCAGGGCATCTGATTCCAACTGACCAAATGGGTAGTCCATACCATAGACATCATGCTCAGTATATGTGGCAGGTAAGAAGGAAGAAGCAGGGGACATCTGGCGTTATGACATTTGTCTTCCCAACTAACCATTACGTGTGATGGAGCCCTGCTTTCCTGGGAATAGCTGAACACTTATGTCCCCATCAGAAGTGGTAAATTAATTCCTTGTTTTGCTTTGCTTGTGTGCATGGCTTTTTCTTTACCTATTAAACTTTGACTCAACCCAGGAGTTTTCTCATTTTCTTCCAATTCTCTCACTCATGCCACTGGTGGAGGAATGACGGAGCAGCTGCATGCTGGGGCTCAACCACAACAGCAGTTAAATATAGAAAAATAACTTATTTGAAAAGTGTTATTTGAAAAGTGAGTGCATCAAGAATTGCCAGATAGATTTTTATTTTATATATATCTATAAAACCCCACACCTTCCTAAAACATCTGATGCAGCAAAACTAGTTCAGATACGTCGTATATTATTTTAAGTATAAGAGATCCTGCACAAAATATAATTCCATTTGGCTGCCAACTACCTCTTGCTAACAGACTCTGGTCTAAGTCTCTGTATTGCAACTCGCAGCTCTATCCCAGGACTCAGAACTTTGCAGAAAGTTGGAAGCCTAGAAAGCAATTAATTTCATTTAATTAGCCTAAGTTAATCAGGTAGATACCCTCTGTGATCAAGGAAGAAGCACAGGTACCTCCAGAGATGGGATAATTCAACACTGTTTTTTTTTTTCCATGCTGAAAGAGCCTATCTGACTAATTTATCTGTTTGCCTAAAAATTGAGTCTGTGGCTATACAGGAGCTGAATCCTGCCCTTCATTTTTAAGTACCAGGACAGATCAGAGTAATTTTTTTCAGTTGCAGATTGGAAATAGTAAGCACTGTTCCACTGGCTCTTCAGAATTGCTACATCAGTGACCAGGTAAGGGGTTTGGAGTTGTCTGTACCCATACAGCAAGGACTCCTCCATGCCACCTTGCCTACCCAAAATCTGGCAATGTCAAGTGGACAGCTGATCCCCATAAACCTATTTTGGATGGGCACCATGTTCTCAGCCTACTCAGAAGGGCCAGGAGCAGAAGAGGCATTGTTTGAAAACCACCTAAATGACCAAATACTTTCAGCCATGCAAATTTTTTTCTGAGTTACGTCATACCAATGGCAGAAAAAACAGAAGAGATCCTCTTCACAGGATCATGCAGCTACCAAGGAGTGATATAACAGAACTACCTATCTATGAGACTGCTACTACAATATGCTATGTGCAACTAAACTATCAGGTAACTTTGTCCTGATAACCTGAATGATTTCAGGAGCGACAAGGGAATACAGAAGAATGCAGAAGAATGAATGGGCAAAGAAATAAACATCTTGGACTGCAGAGGGAGCAGTGTGTTAGGAGAACTGTTTTTTTTTTTTTTTTTTTTTTTATTGTACCTACACACTAACACACAGAGGTATTGCTAGAGTTGGGGGAAGGGGAGCAAGGGATGGATTAAAAAAATTGATTTCGTTTCATTCTGTTCATGGACATAATAAGACAGTCTGGCTTCTTCATGCAACTCCAACATAATTAATTATTTACTAAAGTGTTTTAGCCTTACCACTTTTCTTCTCACAAGATGTCCTGGTTTTGGCAAGGACTTAAGAATTAATTTTGCCCATTAGCCATGAGGGCAGCAGAGTCTGGAACCATGTGGACATGTCTAAGTTGTTATTCTATACCAACCTTACATCATCATCGGGAGAAGTAAGGGACTCTTGCTCCCAAAGAAAAGGTGAGTGTAGTTTGAGGTCAGGGGAGGTCAGGCCAAGTGGAGGGTCTGTCCAACATTGTTTTTCATTGCCACAGCCTTGGTGAGCATTATTCATGTTAATCAGCCTCTCTCTTTGTACATTTTTGTAATTGTTGCTGCTATTGTTTGTTTCCTTTTATCATTGTTATTTCCAATAACATGTTCTTATCTCAACTTGGAACTTGGAATCTTCTTTTTTTTGTGTGCTTCCAACTGGAAGAAGAGGGTAACCAGGTACTAGCATTGTTTTTGTTAGAGGACTGAATTGAAGAATACAAGTCTTAAACAATGACAGCCTTATTTGCCGTGCAATATGGGACACAAAGGATTATGATAACAACAGATCTGCCCAGAACATGTTGGAAACAAATTTGATCTAAGCATTTGTGTATTAGGTGCAGAGCCACTGGTGATAAGGTCTGTTCATGTGGGTGTGGTACCTAATCCTGTATATATTCTTGTATGTGCTCCTCATGATGGTTTTTTTCAGAGTAGAGAGAAGGATCAGAATTACTTTGTTGCTGTAGTATGTGATATCAGCTTAGGACATGATACCACCAAAGGCAATGATCATCATTTGGGATGTGTATTCAGTGTTGCTCTACTGTTGCCTTGGGTGCCACCTCTGCAAATTCAGTAATAATCATACCCAGTCTGTGAGGGGAAAGAGAATTATTTTTCCAGGTTTTTATTTCCTCTTCCTCCTTCAGGACTGCTACAACAAATTTTGAATTCCCTTTGGGTGTTCAGGAAAACATGTTTCTAAGTCTGCCAGGTCTCCTCAGTGCAGTCCACACCATATCAGGATGGATATTTCTAGGAAGGTCATTTAAAAATCTACCCTGAGGGTGGATTGTCAAAGACTGGCATAGAAGGTGGAGAAAAGGGGCTGGTTTTTGAGGAAATTCTCTGCTCCAGTGGTCTGGAAGTTCACCCTTGAACAACTACAGGATCCTCTTAAAGTGGCAAGGAGAATGATACGGCAGCTCCAGAGACAAGTGATTTATTGCAGTGTGGTGGTGCCCTGGTTGCTATTTATCACATTGCTCAGTACTAGACCGCACCCTCAGTGGGAGAAGGCAAAAGCAAACCAATACACATTCCGGCCACTCAAACTACAGAGGAACCTGAGGAACTACCTGTGCCGATAGCAATCACTCCTACACAGAAGAAGAAATCCAAGATAAATCAGTTCACAAGGTGAGGGATGAAGAGGAAGTAGGGCCTTGTCTTGGGGATAGTTTTTATCCCATATCCATTTTTGGTTTTGTCGTGTGTCTTTAATGGTCACTGCCTCTCCCAGCCCGCAGCACTGGGAGTATTGTCATGGGTGAGAGGACTGGGGGCCAGGGGCATCCTGCGAGGACTGGGGGCCAGGGGCTGCTGCTTCCTTCTAGTGGGAGGGAACAACTCAGCAGTCACACAGCACGGATGTCTGACTGGAGGTACTGTTGCCTTGTGATCTTTGTCGGTCTCTTTTTTTTCCCCTTTTCCTTCAGCACTGTGCCTGGGGCTTGCTGTCTTCCTTCTCTGGTCCTCTGCTTGCCTGGGGGCCCAGAGCCAGAGTGCGCTGTACTAGGAGCCAGGAGCCAGGAGCCCTGCCCTCTGTACAGCGGCCTGACCCCAGGACCAGCCTTTGCCAGTGAGCTATGCAAGGGAGATACCCTGTTCAGCCCTGTTTTTTTCTGTCACTGCTTCCGGGCTTTTTACTATGCTTTAACCCACCCACCCAGACACCCCCTGGCTTCTGGCAGGGCTCTGGAGACTTTGCTACACTTTGTTCGCCACCCCAGGTGTGCCCGCCTCTGCTGTTCCAGCCTATTGCTCCTAGGTTTCCTGCTGCAGTCCATTCAGCTTCCTGAGTGGCACTGAGACTGCCTGCCACCTGAGATGAAGGACTACATTTTGTTCATCACGAAAAAGAGACCAGGGTGTTACAAGAGTTGTCTGCTGACTATTTCTGTACTACTTCATGAGATAGGAGTTACAAGGATACCAGGGAAGGAGTTGCAGGAGCCCACACATAGTCCCACCCAGCAAATGGTACAAACAGATAACTAACAGAGATAACGACCAGGGAAAAGCTGGGGAAGGGGCAGGGGCAGATAAACAGTCTGCAAGGCAGGATATTTGCTTGCTTAAGCTTGATAGGACACAGTTTGCAAGGCAGGACATTTGCTTGCTTAAGCTTGATAGGGCACATATTGCGTTAATCATAAGATTTTGGTAATTTTCCATGGAGAAGTCACCAAATAAAGACATAGGGTGAAGAAGACGCAGCTGAGGAAGACTCCGCAGCCTTTTATCACCGACCACCAGGAGACAGAAGGATGACCCTCTAGCAACAACCAGCGCAGGCGCAGAGAACTCCGAGATAACATGGACTCCTGAAGGATGGAGAGGATAAAAGGACTGAATCAGAAACTAGTTGGTGCGGCAGTAGGTGGAGCTGAGACTCCCCTGTCGCCCAGCGCTGAGCCTTTGCTTACTTAGTATAACTGCTTCAATAATTAATAAATTCTTTGATTGGAAATTGCTCGCTTTGAGTCAATTTTATAACACCACCCATGAGTTCGCAAAGGAAGCTCCTCGTCTCCTGTTCCTCCGGCTCAGCTGCCATCAACCAGTGGAGAGGCTGCTGCGCCCCCTTCAGCCACAAGGGAATCATTGCACCTCTACCCTACCTCGCTGGGAGCCAACAGCGCCCCTGGCTGCAGCTACACCAAAGGGGGAAAGTGCTCGATGGCCGAGAGAAGGCTATTCCTGGGTTTCTGGTTTTGTTTGTTGATATTGCCATTGCAGTTATTTGTTTGTCTTGTTATACATATATATACTAGTAAAGAACTGTTGTTCCTCTTCCCATATCTTTGTGTGAAAGATTACCCTGTAATTTCAAAGTTATAATAATTTGGAGAAAAGCAGGTCATGTTTTTTTCATTCCAAAGGAGGTACCTACCTTCTTTGGCAGACTCCTGTCCTTTAAACCAGGACAGGCCATCATGACAGGCAGAAAAGGCAGGGCCAGAGATGACCAACTGATCCCTCTCCCTGAGTGAGCTGTGAGATATGCAAAAATAGTTCAGGATGAGCTTCTGCTGACCTAGCTGCTTTGATGTTGGGATATTGTAGCTGATGTTATGAAACATAGTGGTAGTGAAGCCATGCAACTGGGATCCCTGTCCTGCAAATACGAACATTGGCAAGATTGGCAAGAGGACAGAAACTCAGCCTCTGGAGTTTATTCACACTCATGTCAAGTGTGAATAAAAGTTATTCTCTCAAGGATGATCTAGTAGTGCACACAAGCAGGGGAATACTGTGGAGAAATGTATCCAGTACCTGAGAGAGTTAGCTGTGCTGAAGATAATCTGTAGGGATTCAAATAACAAAGCAGTGCCCTGCAAGTTGACTGCATTTAATCCATGTCATGGAAGCCTTTATGGAGCGTGCCATTGCTGTATGCCTACTCATTAGCATGATGTCAATGAAAGAAGGAGAACGAACATTGGTTCAGGTGATTACTCAACTCGGACAATATGAAGACCATTTTTTTTCCTCCCTATCTACCTGCACCTCACTGTAAAGGACTGCAGAGGGATTTGAAATACTCAAGCAAACTAGAGAGGAAACATCCTGTATCCTGTCAGTATGGACCAGAGTCTCTGCTACTAGGAATAAGCATAACCACAGGGATGACATGAGGAAAGTGGGAGTGGAAAAACCCACCACTGCTCCAGTAGCATGGGTACATGAGTTGACAAGAAGAACAACCACCACAGGAAATTCTTCAAAGAAAAATGCCACTCCAGTTTCCAGTAGGCAAATCCTCAGACCAAAGAGAAAGCCTGATTTTAGTTCTAATGCTCTGGAAGGGACTTTCCAGTCATATTTACAAGTGAACACTGAGTACCATGACCAGAACTAGAAGGCCCCTGACTCCAGCAAAGTGGAGGAAAGAGACAATTGAATCTATTGTACTGTGTGGATCCCATGGCCTGGAACATCAGATCAACAAGAGTGTAAGGCTTTAGTTGACACCTGCAGACAATGTACCCAGATGCCATGAAGATCTGTAGGGGCATAATCTGCCACTATTTCTGTAGTGACAGGGGAATCAGCACAGCTGACTATACTGGAAACTGTGGACATGTCTAAGTTGTTATTCTATACCACTGCACATCATCATCGGTGGGGAGAAGTATCTTGCTCCAAAGAAGGTGGACATGGTTTGAGGTCAGGGGAAAGCATGGCAGGTGGAGGGTCCTTCCAACATTGCTTTTCATTGCCCCAGACATTTTTCATGTAAATCACCCTCTCTCTTTGTACACTTTTGTAATTGTTGCTGCTACTGTTTGTTTCCTTATCTCACTGCTGTTTCCAGAAACTTGTTCTTATCTCAATCCATAATCTTTGTCTTTTGTGCTTTCAACTGGAAGCAAGAAGGAAGGGAGTGCCAGTGGAATTTTGCTAAGTACACTAAATTGGGGGATACCATTCCTAAACCACTACACAAGATCAGTTTTAGTGTTCTGAGTATTCCGATCACATAGTGGCACGGTAATATGACAACTGGTAAGGTTTGTGGGATCCACAATCTCACAATCACAGGCAGCAAAAATAAAGGTATTTAGCTCAAGACATTTCTGCCTCTGTAACTATGCACTCCACACGTCACTAGACAATCTCACATGCCAAACTGAGCTGCAGGCCTTGAATGTACAATGGTCCAGAGAACAGTGACAAGAGATCCAGGCTAGTACAAGGAAGCAGTGATACTTTTGGTCTCTGCATTGGGAAGAGCTTTGATAAATGAAAATTCCCATAATATTCAAGAAAGAAGGTCCCCATCCACTTTTCAAGGTGTCAAAAATAGGTTAGAAACTGTTGTAAAATAGTTAATAACTCTTAAGCATATACTGTTAAAAGGTTTGGTTATTATATTGTAAAAGGGGTTTAAAGGGCAGTTATAAGAAATATGGTACTCATCTCACTGTGTTACACCTAAGTAATGTGCACCCCCCAAGCAAAAACAAGCCAGCCTGGATGGAACTGTAAGAGCCAATCAGCGCCTTAATCTTTATGCAAATGAAGGATCCCAACAGAAACCAATCCAAAGGAACAAAAAACAGTATAAAAGGGGTCATCCAAGTCAGTGAGAGTATGCCTCTCGACCCTGAACATCAGGAACATCCCTGCTCAAAAGGAAGAAGATCCAGCGGCGGCACTGCAGCATCCTCACTTGTTGACTGGGAATGCTCCTGCTCTACCCATGGACCCCCTAAGGCATAGGCTTTATAGAAAAAGCTGAAATCACTTTAGTACCGAGAGTGTGTTCCCATTTATAGCAGTGGCATAGCAAAAAAATTAACAGTGAAGCAGAAAAACAAACACAACAGTCAGTAATCCCACCCAAGTGAAAAGTTCTTCCTGACCCCTAACTCTGGATACAGATTTAAAGAGAATTTAAAGCAGCAGTGAATTTTTTCCATTATTGTTAAGAAACTGTTATTTTTATTTAATTATGTCTATATTTACAGCAGGTATTCACAAATTTGTGACTTAAGCAGAATTCATAGTAGCTAATTACACATTTCAGAGAGGTGATACATGAGGGAATTAGCTTTGGTGATAAGCTAAAGTTATTTTTTGTGTTATTATGCTGATATAAATACTTTGCACATATTATTGCTGATTTGAAGACAAAGTCTGGAGCAATCTCTTTCAACACTCCTTGCCTGATAACCAATACCAAGTGCTCACACAGAGCCGGCAGACTATGAAAAGTAATACAGGAAGAAATTAGTTTTCTTTAAATTCACATAGCCTTTGTACACCTTCGTCAAAACAGGCAATTTGGACCAAGAAAATAGTTACAGGTGGTGCATGTAAAAAAACCCCAAAATTCTCAGGAGGTTCAATAAGAAACAACTTGCAAACTTTAGAATATTCAGAGAGAATAAGCCACTTGGCAAACCTTAACTTAGCAGACTCTAAAATATTCATATATATTCATATAAGCCACTCAAGGCATTGACTGAACTTTTTGGTCTGGCTTAAAATATGTTTTGAAAAGAAGAAGAAAGAGAAAGAAATAAAATGTAGAAAGAAAGAAAGAAAGCTAGATGGCTACCACCCTAGGATCCAGCATGGTCTCAGCAGCTTTTAACTCCAGGGTAGTGGAGTGTGCCACTCAAAATGCATCACCATACTTTTATCAGTTACAGTCCACTGAGGCCCTCCCACAGGTGAGCTTATGCTAATTTCAGCTCCCAAGTGTCACATCTGAGCTTTACACAAAGCCAGAGTTTTCCCAGAAGTCCCATGTGGTTGGCTGTTCCCCATTACAGTGCAGACCACAAGCTGACATTTCAAATGTTCATGTGGGCAGGCTCAAGGGGGTACGGATGCTGTGCACCCACCTTGGCAGAGTTTTCCATGTTCTCCAACCACTTCACACTTGTGTTGGTTGTTTTGAGCCTGGCAAATGCTTCTCCAGTTTTCTACAAGAGTAAAATCTTGAAAGTTAGAGGAATATAGTCTGGTATTTCCGTATCTGCACTTTAAATGTAGCCTGCCAAAACTTTGCAGTGATTCAAGAAAAACATCCTTATTAAAGACACATTCTGATCTCTCTGATTATTTTTATATTAAGTAATTACTCTGCTCAAAACAGAAATCTCCTAGAAAGAGCAATATATATCCTTCAACTAGAAGTAAATAAAATAGAATACCATTTTTAGTTCTTACCAAGTCAAGGCTCCTAAAAATTTTATTTCTAGTACAATGGATCTTGGAAATACTTTGAAACAAGCAGTAAATTAATTTCTTTCAAGTTTATTCCCAACATCCTCCAATTGGGCTTCATGGACTCCATGGTGTATCAGGTGATATGAGGAGAGAGATTCTGTGGGATGCAGCTTCCAGTGAAGAGTGCCTCCCAGAACCATAATTTTATGTTCTGGGCCCTGCTAAGCAAAGTGGCCCTGGGACAGTTATTCCTTCTTTACAGCTCCAGGCAACAGCTGCAGTTGGTCACAGGTCCTCCTTCTTTTTGATGCATGAGAAAAGAGTAAGGAGCAAAGAAACGCTGAGGTGCTGGGCTGCAGGTACAGGAGGAGTAGTCCTTCCTTGCAAGGAACATGATGCAAGAAATTTGACAGATTTGTAGTTTGTCACATCAGAATTGAGGGGTTTTTGAGGGTTTTTTTTGTTAGTTGGTTGGTTTTTTGCAGTAGTACACAATAACCCTTGACACTACAGCTCAGTAAATGTGCTTCATGAAATGTAGCAATTGTATCTGCTCACCTGTATGTCACAAAGCTATGTGACTAATGATGAAGTAATTTTCTTTATAGTTTAAACAGTAGTTAATAATCCTCAGGGCTTGTGTTCTGGATTTACTACATTTTCTTTGTTAATTTTACTGCAAGTCCTTTGACCAGGTCTATGAAGTTGAAAAATCATCGTTCCCTCTCTTGTCACCCAGCAACTCCTCAGGAAAAAGAAGCACATGGTAAAGTCAGCTGATTAAGTTATTTAACTAATAAGTGTCACAATATCTTTGCCTTAGTTTCACCAAAGTTACAGAACCAGGAGAACACTCATGGACTTCTGAATTTCAGGGGTGTTGTCCATTATGCAAAAAGCATCAGGCGCACATTATTTGCCACAGACTAATAGCAGTGTTATAGATGAGTAATGTAATAGCTGGCTTTCACAATTAAGAGATAGATATATAGTAATGTTATTGCAATATGCCCTCCCCATAGACCTTGTTATAAACGATCAATTGAGGAGCCAAATTATCAAAAATGCGAAAAGATTTTATTTATCTTTTCCTGCAACCAAAATACGGTCCTCAAAACCACCACAGCCAAAGAGACAGCATCGAGCCCATGAACCTAGATCTGACCTCTATCACATTGGACCCTTCCCTGTTCATGAGAGCTGCTTCTAGTGGGGATGTTTTATACAATTTATTATGCCCAAGGCAGAGGAGTCCCAGTTTCTTTTGTAACTCTGCATATTCAAAGCTGGTTCTTTCACTGTGCAGAGCTGGACAATTGCCATTTCCTGGTCGATAGCCAGTGTCGAGTCCAGGGAAGTGACATATTCAGATGTATCTTTCTGGTGACTTCGGCTATCTTGATCAATGTTATCAACAGGGTGATGATCGCTCTTAGGCATCTTCTGATGACTCAGGATAGCGATGATCATTGCACTGGGTGTGTCTACTCATAAGCTAAGTGACGATTGTTCTCCTGCTGCCTCCAGGAATCTCAGAATTTGAGTAGACAGTAGACGTCTGCCTTTTGGGCTGCTTGTGGTCACACACTCGTTTGGATTTCACAATCTTTATAAAATACATTCTCTCCATAGGATGAATTATTTCACAATATATATTACAGACCTCTTTTCCCTCCCCCTTGTAGTAGCCTTAGTAGTCATGACATTTGGGGAAGGCCAACTTATTACCAGGTGGCACAGCATAACAACACCTGACCTCCAATCAAGATATAAGAAAGTAATCTTCACCAATAAACAGCAGAGAAAGTTTGTGAAAAATGCGTATTATATGATTGGCTTTTTGCAAATATTAAAATTAATATTGTATGTGTTATGTTAGAAAGTTATGCTGTATTAACTCTCTTAAGTAGTGTGATAAATATAGTTTTAGGTTATCACATAATAACTGTATAATGTGAGATATTTTTTAACTAGCTACGAGATAAGCAAGAAATTCTTCGCACAGAGGTCACAGCAACAAGCCTCAAGAAAAGAAATATTGTCTCCTTATTGGAAAAGACAAACTTTCTTCCACTCCTTTTCATCTTGAGGTGCCAACAGGATTAAGGAGGAGATGTTGACAATAACCAGAGAACATCCTTTGTTTGAAAAGAATTTATGCATCATGTATGACATATATGAATATGCAACAGACTATTGCTTTTAAGGGTTAATCCTTTGTTAAGTGTGTGCTTTCGGGGCTTAATTGCCCTAGGAAAGCATCCAAACATTCGTAATTCTTTGCTTTTATTGTCCTTTATTGTCCTAACTCTGATTGTTCCAATTCTTATTGCTCTAATTTGTATTACTATTTTTATAACAATTTTATTACTATTAAGCTTTTAAAGTTTTAAAACAAGTGATTGGCATTTTTCACAAGTTGACTGACAAAACTTTGGGAGGGTCCAAGGGTATAAAAGGCAGAGCATCCATTTTACATAGAAGCACACGGCTGGTAGTCACAGGGGCTGCCAGCACTGAAATCTTTTTCCTTATTCAGTCCTTTGCTGTAATTTTTGTTAAGGTTAATAAACTTCTGAAATTTTAAAAGTGAGGAGTTGTTTCTCACAGCAGTATGAATATTTATTACTAATGCCCTATCAGGCAGCACCTTGCATCCTTGTCTCCTGAAGCTCTCCCTGATTGCCACATCAGCTTGTTCAGCTCTGAATTCTCCAGAACAGAGAATATTGAATGATTGCTACTTCAATGATGAGTCAAAATTTAAGATCAGTAGGACTAGCATACATTGTTTTAGGATCTGAATCAGCAATTTCCAGCCCAACAGTGTTTGTTTGCTGCAAAAGGCTGTGTTTGTTACCTCAGGTACAATACCTCCAGACAGAATTTAACACCCAAAGCGTTTCTTAGACCATCGGACATGCAGATGTCTGACATGGACCAGATTAAAAATAAGATTACACTGGGATCACTACAGGACAGCACAAAAGTGTGAAACTAAAGGAAAGGTAAAGAATGACCCTTTGATCAATTTCATGCAGGTGCCTATACCAGGGTGGGCCACCCATATGAAATTATCACAGCACCACAGAAAGGCGACCATCTCCAGTACAAGGTAGGAGCTAGAGGTCAAGCTTTGAAATGGTATTGTGGTAGATGAGCTATGTGGGCTGCTCTGAGACATGGACTTTCCACTAGTGGTGGAAAGGATGGGCAAAATATGGTTTAAAAAATGTTGATGACTAAAAGAGCACAAACTGCTTGGGGTGCTATTGTGGGTTTGGGCTTTTCAGGGAGTTTTCTCCCATCTGTTACCAGAAAAGAAAAGGGGGAGGGGTTGTTCAGGAGATGAATAAGGGGGTAATTAAGAAACAAAAGAAATGGCACAGCACTCACATACCAGTGTAATTGCTCCGCCAAGGGAACAAGAGTTTGGGAGTTTTGGCTGGGCAGTTAGCTCTGGGAATGGGAAGATTTTTTTTTCTCCAGAATGTCAGTATAATAGAAGGAGAGGTGTTGGGGTTAACCAAGATTTAGCTGGTGAGTGGGGGGTGGGTGATAGCCTCTCCCTTTTTTGGCTTGGTGGTGGAGGAGAATTGCCATGTTACAGAGGGAGTTTGGCTGCTACACAGACATTGCTATAGTTTAGCTCACCACCAAGGTTTGCAAGATAATATGTGGACAGCAGCATTTCTTTCCTTTTCTGTGAGCTGCTCTCATTATAAAATAATGAACATTGAGCTTGACAAAATCTGTCATATAAGTTCTCTTATATATAATAAATACCCAGTATTATTTTAATAATAATTTAAATAAATACACTGTTTAATTGAAGTAAATACCCAATACTACTTTAACATGCGCAACCCTAAAAGGGTTCTGGTGTTCTAATCATTCACGGTCAGTATAAATTTTCATCCTTAGTTTGTTAAAAATGACCAGATAATATTGGCTTTTGCATGTTGTTACTGATCGTAAGTATTTAGATATGTGTTATAAATACATATTATATTGCTGGCTTTTCACAAATATTAAGATGACTGCTATATGTATAATGTTAAAACAACTTTGCTTTTATTTCTGCTTTTGACAAAAAGATATAGTAGTAGTGATAGCTGATATAGTTGAGTGGACTGTCTGTTTAGTCAGGATAACATCCAGTGAACATGTAATGAGCACCCTGCTATTGATATGCCAACTATCAGCATCTGCCATCTGAAGAAAGCATGGACCAAGGCCCAGACTGGAAGTAATAAAGAGAAAGAGCCAAAGCCACAGCCAAAAAACACACATGCTCTAAAAAGGCAGACCCAAGGAGGGACCATGCAAAATAGTTCCTGGAATATGTAAACTAGTTTATGGGGGAAATATGAATATGTATAAGGGTCTATGAATATGCAACATGCTGATGTAATGGAAAAGGTATTTAAGGGGTATCTCAGGAGATAATGGTTTTGCTCATGGCTGAGTGCCAAGACACGCCTGGCGAAAGTCTTTGCTTTACTGTCTTTGTCTCCTGAAGCAGTCCGGCTGGAGAAGGATTGTCCTTCTCGGACGTCCTGGCTAGCTTTCCAGCACTGCCAGCAGTAGGGGGGCACTATCCCGATTTCTGTGGTTCGGGACAGCACCTAAGGCAAACACTCTGTGCTGTGACAGCAGCGCTACCTTGTCATAGGAATTGGCTTGGCTTGTGGCAGAAAAAGAGAGTGCTCTCCAGCTGTGGCGAATCCAGGTTTGTGGGGTCCCGCACGAACCTACAGCTGAAGAAGAAGTCAGGGAGGTTGCAACAGCTTATAAGGAGGGAGGGAGACAGGGGAGGAGTCAGTCCTCTGGCAAATAGAGTTTTAGAGGGGAGTGGGATACAAAAGATTGACTTAGGGAGAACACCAATGGAGATAACTTGAGGGCGGGGCCTTGGCCCCTGAACCAATCACTTGATGCTCTAGCTGGAAGTTTCTAGAGAGAAGGGTGGGAGCGCCAAGTGACCGACAGGGAACTGGGGAGGGATTTGAGAAAGGATACATTAGTCTCCAAGGCAGCTGGGGAGGAGTTAGGATAACTGGCAGCACAAGAAAGGGAGGAGAGAACCAGGGCAGAACCATTACATAAAAAGGGGAAACGGAACAATCCAACTGGTACAAACACAACACAACAGTCTCCTATTGTCTTGTAATATACTTTTAAATTTTACCAGGAAAGTGATTTGTGGGGAAAAAAAAAACAAACAACCTAACTCCACAACTTGCAAAAGTTGTAAAGCCGATATGTTTATTCCAGTGCCGGACTCCTGTGGGGATTGTTCCCCCAAAAGGACATGTGCACCCTTGAGAATTCCTGAACCTTTTTTGTCCCCCTTACTTGTACATATGCATAGTTTCACCATAGGTTCATGCACATTCATTTTACTGGTTTCGTGTTACAACTTGCAACTAGTGCCTATCAGTCCTTGTACAGAAAGAACTCTCTGGTCACCCTGTCCATCTCTTGCAGCCTCAGCTTTGGCTCTTGTCTTGGTTTCAAAGTTCAAGGGGCCCCCTTTATCTTCCTTTTAGCTTGGAAGTCTGCATTCCTTTTCCTTGGCTGAGGCAGTTTTGCAAGCACAGGCTTTTTGCGAGAACAGGCAGTCTTGAACCCAGTAGAGTTAACAGACTAAACAAGTTAATTTCATCTATGCAAGCAAGACTAAATAATTCAAAATGGCACATTCACCTAAATCCGAAATGGATTTCTACCCTGTTAAATTTCCACTCTGTTTTAAAAGTGAACCATGTTTTTCACAATATGGTACAAATTATAACTCTTTTTTAGCTGCTTGTTAATATAATCTAGTCCATCAGCTTAAGTATGTACTGTATTGCTTATAGAAATAGTAGTGTGATGAACATATTGCACTATAGACCTTAGCAAAACGTAAGATGAGAAAAGGTTTTTGTGTAACTAAGAAGAATAGTGCAAGGCCATCCACTGACTGACCTGCCCAAGTGATAAGATAACACTGACACAAGACAGAGAACTGGAGGAGACTGGGGAAGAGCTCATTAACTCCTCTTATCAGAAAAGTGTGAAACGACAGGGATGAAATCACAGTATGAGAAATGACCACTCACTTTTTAAATTTTATTAAACTTTAACAAAAATTACAACAAAGGACTAAATGAGGAAAAGTTGCAGTGCTGGGAGCCCCCCGTGACTATCAGCCATGTGTCTCATCTACAAAATGGATGCTCTGCCTTTTGTATCCTTAGCCTCTCCTAAAGTTTTGTCAGTCAACTCTTTCTCTGCTGTCCATTGGTGGAGATTACTTTTTACATATTGATTGGAGGTCAGGTGTTGTTATGCTGCACCTCCTGGTAACAAGCCAGTTTCCTCTAAATGTCTTGACTACTAAGGCTATTACAAGGGTGGCGGGGGGAAAAGAGGACTATGGGAGGACATATTACAATAACATTACTATACATCTATACAATATCTATCTCTTAATTGTGAGAGCCAACTGTTACATTACTTATCTATAACAATGGGAAGGAATAAAATTTATTGGCTTGATCTCAGGATGTCATACAGATAAGTCAGGATGGGAAACCTAAACACAAAGCCCCTGCAACATCAAAAGCTCTTGGGAATGTTTAAAAAATGGATAAGCTAATAAATATGCATGTAATCCCAGCAATGTAACTGTATATAGAAAACATGATTTGAAGTTTTTTCGTGCTTTTTGGCCATTCGTCTAAAGGACCCAGTGCTGGAAATACTGTCCTTCTTTTATCCTATTATTATTAAACTTTTAAAAATTCTTAGGAGTGAACTCTGTTTTTTGCAGAGTTCAAACACTTCGCAGCTTCACTTCCCTGTCATTCTTCAAGCTCTGTCTAGAATCACATGAACAGATGAAAAACACATCTTGGTGCAACATGAGCTAGCACTTTTGTCCTATAAGTGTGTAACATAATGTCATGGTTTGACACTGGCACAATGCCAGTGCCCCCATGAGGATACCTTCTCATGGTAGGTTTCTGGTTTCTGCTGTAAGATGTGATCAGGAATAAGCAAAGCAGGCTCCCACTTGGAAATAAAGAAAACAAAACTTTATTAACTACACTATGACTATAGATAAAAAGGAACACACACAGGAAAAATGAAAACCTTACAAATACATTTCCTCCTCCCCCCACCAAATTCCAATACAATACATCTATTCCCCAAATCACCAACTCTTGGGCCATCACTACCCTTCAAACAATCAATCCTCAGTTCATCAAGAGGAGAGGAGTCCTTCTTGTACCATGGGCTTCCCCTGGAAACACAGTTGAAGCCTCGTGTGTTTCTGTGTCACTCGTGGCACCGCCTGGAGTACATCTGCCATCGTGACCTCTTCCTTTTCCTGTCCAGTGCTCTCACCACTGAACACGGACCAGAACTGCTTCTAGGGTTGTCTTTTTAAGGATGCTCTGTCCCGTTCCAAAAAAGGCACAGTCTCTCCTTTGGGACACCTGTCCCCACAATCTCTCCTTTGGGACACCTGTCCCCCCCATATTTTTTCACCCCCTGGGGCTGAGGGGCACCAACACTGAACCCTCTTGGTCTGAGGCATTGCCTCCCCCTAGACACAGTCTCTGTATCACAAGGAACATGGTTCTGTCCATGGCTATACAAAAAGAGTCCAGCAAAAGCCACTCCATCATCTCTTCCCACTAGGATTCTTCTCTACTCTTCCACTATCTCTCACTCACCCAGACCTCTCTCACACTTGCACATTTCCTTCGTCATCTTCCACTCTATCTCTCTTCTAGGAGAGGTCAATGATCTGTAAAGTTCTCATTCTCCGAGAAGGGGTTAAAAGCTCCTACAAGCGGCCGGCTGCACCCCCCCCTTCTTCTCCGTCCCAGCCGTGCTGCCGGCACAGGCCCATGTTTATCAAGTTTCAAGGTTACAGTCTCAGGCACCGTCTCTCTCTCTCTCTCTCTCTCTCTCTCTCTCTCTCTGACTCCCAGTGTCTCTCTCTCTCTCTCTCTCTTCCACCCTTCCACCCCCGAGCTCAGGCCTACCTCTCCCAGCCACATGGCTTTCCCCTCCTCCTGCCCAGCCAGCAGCTGGGCCGGGGGAGAGACCCGAACTCCTTCCAGCCGGAAACCCAAGAGAACCTCCCAGGGGAGAGCTCTGCTTTTAACCCCGTGTTCTCAGAGGCGTGTCCAATGTCCTAATGGCCAGGTTAAATGCCAATATTAAAGTCTGAACATCCATTGGCCTGACCAAAGCATCCCAGAAAACACATTTCCTGTCAAACCACCACACATAACAACAGGATCCACAAGCACTTACATAATGCAGATGTTGTTAAGGTCTAAGAGCCTTGGGCAACCACACCAAGCAAATAGGATAATGCTGAATAAATGGTTAAGTGTGATTTTTCTAAAAGCACAGAAGAGGAAGAGACACTGGTATTTTATTTTATCTTCACACACAAAGAGAGGATTATCTGACATCATCTAAAACTAAGTTACTTTATTTTCTCTGTTCGACATGTGGTTTTCACCCTGCAGGTGAAATGGCAAATTAAAAAGGAAAAGAAACTGTATTAATCACATCTCTTTGAAACCTTGATTTCATGATTTCTTCAAGTTCTGTGAACAACTGATGCATGGACTCAGACTGGCAGGGAATCTAAGTTATTTATTCAAAGAAACAAGCTCTTTTTATACACTTTTTCAAGGTACAGTATTTCCTTACATGGTAATTCTGACATTGCCATGTCAGCAACACACTTTCTTAATGTCCTTCTATGGGGTGATCACACACTGTTCATCTGTCAGTCAGCTTTTGTCAGGGTCCTCTCCATAGGCATCTGCTGTGTGACACCTCCTCACCCCAAGATCAGGTGGAGACAAGCCTCTCTGTGCCACCATGTGCTTCTTTGTGTTGCCATGTGCTTCTTCAGGTGTATCCTACAGCCCAAAGTTCAATTCCATTCCATCTCTTCCATATCACAGGCCTTCTGTCTTGGTTTGAAAGACAGGTGTCTGCTAAGGAAGGCAGGAGCCTCCCTCTGAATGCAAAATCTAAATGCCTTCCCTCCAAATTATTATAATTTTGAAATTTAGGGGCTCTCAGGCAAAGATATGAGAACTGGAATAACAGTTCTTTGCTACTATGTATTGTGAAAAATGCATATTTTATGATTGGCTTTTTGCAAATATTAAAATTAATATTATATGTGTTATGTTAGAAAGTTATGCTATATTAATTTTCCTGAGTAGTGTGTTAAATATAGTTTTAGGTTATAACATAATGTTACAATAGAAACTATGCTACGTAAGATACTTTTTTTAAAGAGAGAAATGAGGTACTCACACTGAGATAGCAGCCACAGGACACCTAAATCCTTCAGAGAAAAAGAATTGATTGCTCCCTTATCAGAAGAAACTAACTTCTTCCCACCTCGCTCAGCCCTGAAGATGCCATCAGAATTAAGAGGAAGAAGTTGACACTGACCATACAGAATCTTTTGTTTGAATGGAATTTATGCATCATGTATGAGGTGTATGAATATGCAACAGGCTATTGCTTTTAAGGGTTAATCCTCTGTTAACGTGTGTCCTTTTTGGGGCTTATTTTGCCCAGAAAGAGGTACCCGGACTGTCCGTAACTCTTTGTTTTTATTGTCTCATATTGTCCTAATCCTAATCGTCCAGATTTTTATTTCTCTAATTATATTACTATTTTTATAACCATTTTATTACTATTAGACTTTTAAAATTTTAAAAACAGTGATTGGCGTTTTTCACATGTATGATAAAGCAAACAAACAACAGTTATGGCATTAGCTACAAACAGAACCACCAACCCAGTAATGGATATCTCAGCTGCAGGCGCTTTCCCCGTAGATGTAGTAGTGATGGTCGCAGCTGCCAGGGGCGCTGTTGGCTCCTGGCCTGGCAGGGCAGGTGCGATGATTCCCCCGCAGCTGCAGGGGGCACTGTGGTGTGAGCTCAGGGGGCACGTGTTAATGGCAGCTTGCCTGAGATGGGAAAGGATGGAAGAGAGGCTTTGTTTCACAAACCCCTAGGGCAATTGATCCCAGTGCCCCAACAGGACTTTCAGAAGCAGCAAGCTGGGACAGCAGGATGTCTCAGCTGGCAGGGGCTGCAGGCCTACAGTGAAGTGAAAGACTCGGAGCAGTACCAAAGAAGTGGTGGGGGCGGGGCAGCAGTGGCCCAGCTCCTAGCAGGGCAGAGAGACACGAGTGGAGCATCCAGGGCATCCAAGTCCAGGATCCTATCATTGAAATGGTGATAGGTCCCTTTTTAGTGGGGTAGGTGATAATAAAGTCCCAGTTCAGTGGCTGCTCTCACAAGCAGAGGCTCACCCCATGGCAGAAGTAGCAGCTCTGGGCTGGACTCTGGTGGCAGCAGTGAATTCCCTTCCCCAAGCAGCAGCTCCAGCTGTCCTTCTCTGAAGCAGAGAGAGAGAGAGAGAGAGAGAACCAGCAGCTGCCCCAGCTCTGCATCTCAGAGAGAAACTCCAGGTAAGAGAAGTGCAACCACATGCCTTCCTCCTCTGAGCTTAGCCACTTCTTTTGGTTTTTTTTAAGTACCACTTGTGAGTGTTTCCTAGCAACTTATGGGAAAAAATTCTATAAGTAAAAAAGGAACAAAAGGAAAGAAACCTAACCCCCAACACCTTCAGCAGAATGTACCGTTATATACCTGGTATTACACAGTAACCTCCAGTTATGACAATTTTTGTATCAATGCTACAATTGCCCCTCAACCCCAATAAATGTATCCTTCATTGTAGTAGTTTAAGATTAAAGTCTCTTTGCAGCTCATCTTTAGCATCTGGGAGAGACATGCACTTTTTTTCGTAAATTCCCTTTTTTTTTACCAGTCTCCATTTTTGGAGATTTGCAGTGGTGCAGAATGGAAACAGATCCACCATCTGAGTATCTTACCTTGGACCTCAAATTCCATCAGCAACAGCCAGTCTGAAAAAACCTTGATAAATAAACTCCAAAAACTGAAATGCAAGTTGAACAAGAAGAGCCACTGGATTTTGAATCACCTCTAAACCAGCCTTGTTATTTTGGCTACTGTTTTCTAGCTATTGACTAGGTGAAGGGGATATTAAATGGTAGCAGCAGGAACCAGCAGCATGGCCACTGCGCAGTGCTTCATGAGACTATCTTGATGCTGTGCAACATGAAAAACACATCAGACAGATCTATGGTGCAAGACATACAACTACAGACAGAACAATCCTAGCTGGAAGCTAGGAAAACACTAGGTAAACATTACATGCTGTTTTCTGTTAGATAATAGGTAACTGTGGAAGAGCCTACATTGACTCACATCTGAGATTTATCAGTCAAGTCTACTGGACCCTAGGCCATTGAAATTAACTATGTTTTAGCTATTGTAAAGCAGCTGAGGATTTGGAGGAAATCCTGAAGAACTGGTTCAGTTTTCTGTTTAGATGAACTGTGAAGTTAGTTCTATGAAAAACAAAGCAAAAACCCAGCCCAAAAACTGTTGCAGTGTAATGTAATAGCCTGTTTCAGCTATCACGGTTCTTTCCTCAGGTGTACCAATACCCCCTCCCTTCCCCTCCCCTTGCATCCTGCTGAAAGCTGTCTGTCAATCTTGGTATTCCAGCAAGGGCATCGTGTGATTGGCAGAGTTCAAAAGATGCCTCCCAGCCCTGGGGACATTGGGCATCGGGCATCCAGATGTCATTTGTCCCCTGAAACTTCCCCCCCCCCACCTGCTTGGTGGGATCCCTACCCCTTCCCTCCCCCTCTCCCTGGGGTTAAAAGACACTGCAACCATGCGGTTCATTGTTCTGTTTGAGCTGTTGCTGCATTCAGAGGCCTGTGTGCCAGGAATAAAGCTCCAGATCAAAACCCGACTCCGGCAGAACCCGACTCCTTTTTCCTTTACCTCGCCTAAAGCCTTTCCGCCAGAGGTAAACCTGAGCTCCTGCATGCCTGGACTTATCCCAAGTGCCCAGCTGCAGCATCCAGCCAGCCAAAGGTGTCTCTGAGGTGAAATCACCTCAGTTGCCGCCTCTGGTCAAGCAGCAAGGTTCAGACGAGTCAGGCACATGCCATCTGGCAATATTGGTACTTAATTCCAATAAAAGACAACCATGAGAAAATCTCCAAAATCAAGAACTTTAAACATAAAGAAAGATGATATAGATGCATTGGTCATCTTGTCCCTTTTTTCTTTTTCACTACTAGAGTAATTATTGTAGTTGCTGTAGTTTGAGTCCCCATCTCAGCTTTAGTACCCTCAAATGCAGTTTGGGTTCCTGCCTCAACTGCAGTCCTCTAAGAGTGCTGCATTGTGGCCCAATAGGCACTGTGGCCAGGTCCCAGAACAGAGGGAGAAGCTGCTGGTTTTCATTGCAGTTGGCAAGGCACCTTTCTATCAGAGGAGGCATCTGTTTGCCAGGGTTGATCACCTGTACAGGTGTAAAGTCACAGATAAAAGGAAGGCCTTTCACTTTTTGTCCAATATTTAAACAGTTTTGGATTACTTAATAGTTTAGCATAATAGTGGTAAATTTAATCTTAGAGAATAAAAAAAAAAGAAAGTATTCTCCATTTACACATAATCCAAGAAGGAGAGACAAAAGAAATATACATTTAGAAGTATCTCAAATCATATAGAGGTTCAGCAACATCCTTCTAAAGAAAAAGAACTTCTAATCAAATAGAAAAATAATCTAACTATTGAAGAAGTAGTAAGATAAAGACTTATTTTAAGTTAGTAAACAAACAGTAAAACTCCATAAATGTTTATATCTATCATCCATAGAATGACATTTATTTCATTTGTATTCATCAACATACAATCATCAAGCCAGATTTTACCTGTTTGAGAAGAACAGATTACAGCAAACCATACCTAGCCATATTTAACCATAATTATAGAAAACATGTTGTCCTTAGATGCCCTGAAAGAGTTCAGTACTCTTACTCAACCATCTCATTGCTATTGTTGCTTTGGATACAAGAACTGCTTTGAATCAATTTATTAATTAAGTATTTGAACTTGGAAGACTCTTCACATTATAGCTTCAATCCAGCAAAGCACGTAATGCACCTGTGCTCTTTAAGCACTAACATGGTTTCAATAAAGTATAACAATTTATAACTTTAGAGTTCAATTGCATGCCTATATCTTGCTGGATTACAGCCAGAGCATTTAATACCTTGCAAGACAGACTCCAAGCAAGAATTTTTATTATGAAGGTAAGTAGGATAAATGTGATACTTTTTTTACTAAGTTTTTGAAACAGAAAAGAAGCATAAAATGCTTGCTTCTTAATTTGAAAAAATATTTTTACCTGATTAAAAACTTCAATACATGACAGTTCATCCAGTGCACAAATTCAGCTTTATGGGGTCCAACACCATATGATGTAAATAAACTAAGTTAACCAGATATGTTATTGCCCCATGATCCACATAAAACACACAGCATTAACAGGAACACAGACCGGTTGGGTTCTGCAGAGTAAATTTGCTGTCTTCAGATTCACAGTATGATAAAGGACTACTGAGTTTACCAACAAATTTTATAAAATTTGTTGATAAAAGATTAATTTTAAATTATCTGCAGATTTTAATGTGAACCCTTTCTCCAATATCTTTGTCTTCAGATTGACCCTTATCCCTTACAGCTGAAGCTGATCCATTGTTATGAAGGTAGGAGATCAAAGATAATTACAGGGTTTTTTTCCTAAACAGAATTACAGTGTAACCATGGCAACAGGGGAAGCAAAAAACCTCACAGTAGTAGATAACTATAACTAGAAGCTCTTAGATCACTCTGTAGAGGAGCAACCGGGTTGGGTTCTACATTGCTCACACTCCCCATTTCTTGGAACCCAGGGCTGATGTTGCCTTCCCTTCCCAGGAGACATAGCCTCACTCTGCCCAGGGGCTTTCACTGATACAAAAGATAATGAGTAACCAGCTGGAGGAGTTTGGGGCACTACTGGGAATGAAGCTCAGATATGTGACCTGCTGAATTTTCCGCTATGAACAGTCAATCCACCCTTCACAAGCAACAGGCCTTGCTTCCCACCTAGGGCAGAGCATTAGAATATAAAGATGTAGTATTCAGGCCCCTGGGTTTTCTCCTTAGCTGAGCTGGACACACATTCTAAAAGCAGAGTCAGTGGAAAAAGGAATAAGGATTTCATCACATTTGTCACACCAACATAGCAAATTCCCTTACCATTCTCCATCCTTATGGCCAAATGAAGAATATCCACTGCCCAGCTTCTTTTCTTCCTCACTCCTTTAAATAATGACTGAATTGGCCAGACAAGCTTTTTGAGTCCAATTATACTCTGCCTTGAACCATGTAATTGACTTTCTGAACGAGTTACTGTTCTGCTTGAAAGCATTCCAAATGAAGAGGCACAAGTGAAAGTGCTCTATAGCCCTCACAAGAGCGAAAAGTCAAGCCTGGGTAGCAGAGATTTAGAAAGTTTATTCTGACATCTAGCCTTTACTAAAACAACAGAGATAGCAATGCTTTCCTAGTGGGGAGGGATGCTATGTGTTTTTGGAATACAATCCAAGATCCCAGCAGGTAATATAATTTTTTTTAAAAGGTATTTATAGACAAAGAAAATAATTTTTCATTTGTCTCTTAATTTCTGCCAAAACAGATTTCAGAGTTCTCTCACTCTATTCTTGCATTTTTTTAAGTTCAGTGTCCTCTGGAGAGCATAAAAAATCCTAATATATGGGAAAAATCAAGAACATAATAGGAAGTATCCCGTCCAACTTGTCCCCCTCTCTCTATCTTTCCTACAACTTAATAAAACCAGGAGAATAATATCTACCAACCAATTAAACTCAATAGGCTGAAGCTACTTGCAAGGGACCAGTCATAGTTTAAGCAAACAAATCTTATTTAACACTCTGGAGGACCATTAGCAGAAGGCTGCATTCAAGTTTTACCATTCTCTTTTCAGCTGTTTAATTGCCACACACTGAAATATGTTTGCCAGTTCTAAGAAAGGAATTCAGACAGATCAAATTGGAGTTTACTAACTAACTTACAGATGGGGCATTATAGGGGTGTACAAAATTGTTGTCTGAAGCCACATAACAATTACAAAGCCAGATAAGGAATCACCTGGCTTTGCTCAGTCTCACAGAGGATAGGGCCTGTATGAGGATAAGTCAGCTCTGCTGACCCCTTACTCCTCCTCAGGACCACTTGGAGTTCATTCAGGAAGCCTGAATTATTCCTGGGATGTGTCCAAAGACCTTTTAAATGATCAGCCTCACACACACAAAATAACTTCATCTGATTTCTCGGCTCACACATTGGCATAACTCTCTTCCTTAGACTCTTCCCAGTGTGTAGCTAGTTCTCACATCTTAGAGATGGGGAGGCTTATGCCCTAATAGCATGCAGACCCAGACCCAGCTCATGGCCGCTGATCTGCCATGTGCCAGTGTTGCTACCTTCACTGGCTTCACCCCCAAGAACCGGCCAAACCACATGCTCTCTGTTAAGCAGGCACAATTCTCTCTTAGACCACCAGAAGCCTACCCACAAGCTTCTTGTACACTGCTATTCCAAAAAAGGTGCATAACAAGGAAAAAGGATGAAGGACATAAGATACAGACATGGCTGCATAGACATAATCTAAGATATCGACAAGGCTGCATTTCTCTTTTGTACAAGAGAAAAAGAAAAACTGCTGGCAAATAGTACTATTCAGAGCACTAGATGTTCTGCAAGTTCTAATTTCTTCATTAATGATTAGTGTATTCAAGCAGTAACAGGCTGCAATATTTTTGCTTTCTGAGAAAAAATTATATTTAAAGGATATTTAACACATCAGAAAGTCTTTCCTGTTTATGTGTACCAATAGGAATAAAACCAGTTGAACATCAGGTGTTAGGGGAAGAATTCATTATTTACTTGGTTTATGAATTCAATTATCACTATTCAATTATCAATTTTCAAAGAGAGGGGCTAACTACAGTGAATGACTGGGAGATGGGAAAAAAACCCAGCAAAATGGTAGTTTAAATCATTCCTATGATATCTTCTGTTTAAGTTGCTTGTGAGACAAAGTGACAAACCGGTCAGAGATCTTTACCAGTAACCACCTGGTTTGTGAGCTGCTTCTAAACAAAAACCATGCTATGAAGATTAGTGTACTGGAACAAGAAAATAATTGTAATTGACCTGGATTTTATTTAAAAGATTAAAGACCACTGTTTCACAAGACTGTCAATAAAGACAGTACAATTGCTGAAATTGCTTAAGGGAAAGCCTCAAGAAAATGTAGTTTCAGTAGAATAAAAAATAATGTTTTAAAACTGAAGACATTTTTGACCAGAAAGCTAATTTCTGTTTAATAAAAGTCTATATCTATAATTCCTGTGCATTTCAAACAGAAAGCTTGTGTGAAGCTATGTACTTTCCAAATAATAATTTCCTAAATCAAAGAAGAGCCATTGTGTACTAAAAGAAGGCACAGCTTCTACATATACAAGTTAACATGTGGAAAAGACATGGAAGGTTTCAACCATTTTCACCTGCTGCAACCTCCCTTGGTAAATAGTCATCTCTCCCTGACAGTGAAACAAAAACAAAGGGTTTAAAACTTCAGCCCAGTGTGTTTAAACAGAGAAGTAATACCTAAAAATAGTTCTCAGTAACTACTGTGTGACCAGTACTGATTTTCTACTTGGTAGTTATAAATCCTAAGCAATTGCACAAAAATCAAAATTAATTTCCCTACTGCTTAAAGAGGTGGACAAGAATCATGCAATTATGTTTCACCTGCTCAGGAAAGTGTTTGAAGACAGCATATCATAGCAGTGAATAAGCCAAGCCTTTAAGAATAATCCTCTTTAAAGATATATAGTGTAAAGCTCTGTTAATATAAGAGGATGATCACATGCTTCAAATTTTATAAGATCCATAAGACTATATTTTTTTTTAATTTATATTAAGAAAATTAGATGTTTAAGGCAATACAAATAGTTGCAATGGGTCATATACGGCAGAATGCCGTGATGCTACAACATGAAGCATTCACAACTCCATGCCGGCCTTCTTTAGATGTGAATCACATGATTGTACAGTTTGCATTAATGACCATATTGCTAAGGAGACCTGAAACTTCTTGGTTATAGCCATCTGTAATAACAAAGATGACCAACTCATACAAAACAAAGTAGCTGGGGAGAGAGGAGTAACGACAAAATATGTGCCAAACATGGGCTTATTGGAAAGAAACACAACAGAAAGAACATGGTGCTGTTCATGATGATTCTTAGAGGAAAGGCTAGCAGAAGCTTTGTCAATATAAATGGTACCTAGAAACCAGTTTTATTACCCAATCCATTCCTAAGCCTTGGGAATAATTTTATATTCTCTAAATATATATGTAGTGATATATAGAAGAAATGAGAAAGAAAGTGTTAAAGAACACTGACAAAAGAAGGAAAAGTTGGCCAGGGGGTAATAACAGGCAAGACCATTTTATTCTGGCACCTTTTGTCTTGAGAGAAATACTTGAATGTGTTGAATTTTGGAAGTGGAATGCAAATTTCAATGGTGGACTCCTGGAAGAAAAAGATTAAGTTCTTTTCCATAGGAAGGAAAGAGTGTAGACCCAGTATTTATAGTACAATTGAGAGGCTGCTCAAAGTACATAACAATTCAAGCTTTCTGGAAGCAATTCTTGGATGCACAGAATTTTGGAGGTGGAATCAAAATTTCAGTGGTGGTTTCATTGGAAACCCTGCATCCTGACTCTCTCTGAGAGGATTATGCACTTATAGATCTCAGAAATAAATTGAAGATAAAAGGCTGTGTGCTGCAATTCAATAGATGCAGTTAAGGGTGAAGCCAGCAACAGCTTTCTTACCTGGCACTTGCATGAGTTCTATTCTTGTCAGATGCTTGCATTTTGGTTGCTGGTCTCTCCAAGAGTTAAAAAAACATCTTTAGCACATATAACTGGTCGTTTTGAGACATAAACTTTAAGGAATTTAGAGATTTTAGAGGAGCTAAGATTTTAGTTAGAGATAAGCTTTATTGGAGTTAATTAAAATAAATGGGTAGGCCTTGATGAAGTTAAGAGTTAGTAGTTAACTAATAATTGATTGCTTGTCAACACAATGTTTGGTTAGCTGGGTTTATAATGAAGAATATAGAATCTGATAAATAGTTTTTAGGAACATAAGACAATTGTAGGCCTCCTCTGTTCTGAAACCAATTGAAGACATGGAATGGCAGTTCTACCAAGGGTTCATTTGTCATATTTGCATTGAAAAGATAGAAAAGTCAGAACGAGGAAGACTTCATTTACTTCCTCATTTTGGGACCCCCGACCCATGAAACGGACCACCGACCCATTTCAAGGAACAAACTACGCATGCTTAACAGCTTTTGAACTAATTACCATACGAAGCGGAGAATGAGATATACCAAAGTTATGAATATGTATTTGTATTTTGGGTATTCAATACTTGTATAAATAAAAGGACTCTGTAATCACCTGTAAATGTGCAGTGTGTATTTGGGAGCTATCCCGCACAATGCCTGGAATCACAATAAACATACACTTCCTAACTTTAAACTGTTAGGGAGTTTTTGTCCGTCACAGTTGGATATCAGTACTAGATCAATATCCATATTGATCTCAACTAGATGGATTTAATAAACAAAATGTACCCTACTTACTGGCAAACAACTAAATGTAAAGCACCTAGAAGTCCAGATCTTTCAAAAATTGTGCCTGCGTATGGAGACCTCACTAGCTTTCAATTTCCAAATTTTTATCCGTGAAAAAAAAGTAGCATTTACTTTTCCTTAAACCCTCTACAATGTAAAAAAGCAGCATCCTGCACTGCAAATTAAATCTCACCTGAAAGTAGGATCACAAACTTTAAATCTCTCAGAGTCCCAAATGTCCATCAATTTAAAAAGGGTTTTCTGGAAAGCTTAAAGACAGAAAGACTAGGACATTTTTCTGTGTGAGAAGTGCATCGGACTCTCTTCAAGACTGAATGAGCTTGGTACATCTCTGAGCAGCTCTCATGGAGCACCATGGAGAAGGGTGGGCCCTGGAGGAAGGGTGCCAGAGGGAAGTTGGGGGTTTTGGGGGAAGGCAGTGGGCAGTGTAAGTGAAGTTTGCGGGATGGAGCAAATGGACATTTCTGAATGTAAGGGGCAAGGTCAAACAAAGTTTTTCTCGTGGTACATTTATCCATGTGAGATGTAGCCAGAAACTTTTTGGTGTCAATCGTGCCAGCAAGCTTGACAGAGAATGGGATGGTATGAAGAGCTGAGAAGGAAAGTGCAGAGCATCAGTGTTTTTCACAGAAGCAGTTTGTCCATCATGACATTTTTCTGCGCCTGAAGGAGGTGCATGTTCTCTCTTGAGAACATGACAATAAACTTGGCTGGGACTAGCTAAATTCATAGTTCCAATGCTCGCACCAAAGATGAAAAGCTGTAAGGAAAAGGCAAGGGGCCAGGTTAGAAAAAGCTTTCTGCCCTGGTGCATCTAGCTTTTTAAAGTGAAAAGGCTATGTGGTTTTGCTGTGGGCTGTGTGATAGCACAGTGTGGTGCAGAAGGGAAGGAAGAATCGCCTGTACTCCTTGCAGAGGCCGTAGGACTTGTCATGTGGAAGCAGCTGTTGGATGTTTCAAGCTTTTGGGGATCTGCAAGAGTGAGAGACCCATGCACCTGGAGCGTGAAGGTGCACGCTTCCAGGCTGTGTGACGCAGTACATGGGCCACAAGATAGGGGTTGAGCAAGGAAGAGCATTCTCAGATAACACTGCTGCCAGTCATAGAAGAGACTGGCGCTATGCACTTTCCTTCTCAGCTCTACACACTATGGCCTTCGGGATCTCTTGCAGCCTGAATCTAAACTGAAGGGTTTCACAGAGAGAAATGCGCCAGGAGGGCGGGGGGGAGAGAGAGTTTGCAAGAGAGAGTTTGCTGATCTTGCTCTCTTCTAATAAATTATATATATTCATGCTGTGTTCAAAACTGCATGGTAAATTATTTCAGATACTATGGACAAAATTAATGCAATAGTCACAAAATAAGAATTTTAAAAGTCAAGTAGACAAGAGAAAACTGTTGTGTTTGTATCTGCCCACATTCAGGATCACAGCTGTGTGAAAATGATCTGTGAGCCAGGTGCAAAGATGCACAGCAGGGACAGCACTGTCACATAATAAACACCTCACGTTTCTTTATTAATAGCTCTGAGGAGTAGGAGAATATGCAGTGTTTGCTACAGAGATCACTTTTGAGAGGAGAAATGTTTTAAGAGAAGAAAAATTGCAGGAGTTCCCACTGTAGGTAACTACCCTAAGCCTCCTCATCCGAGCAGAACTAGGCCAATCTGGAGCTCTTCTAGGAGACAACCAAGTCTACAACGTAGTTGTCACGGCCCATGCTTTCGTAATAATTTTCTTCATAGTCATACCAATTATAATCAGAGGGTTCAGAAACTGCTAGCTCCCCTAATAATTGGAGCCCCAGACATAGCATTCCCACAAATAAACAACATAAGCTTCTGACTACTCCCCCCATCCTTCCTTCTCCTCCTAGCATCTTCCACAGTCAAAGCAGGTGTTTGTTGTATCCTTTTAGTGCAGAAATCCATTCTGACCATTTGAATTACAAGGATACACAGAACCTATTAACTATTTCACATCTGCTCACTGAGCCTGAGGAATGGTTTATGGTGAAAAGGAAAGGAGAAGGACCAGGTGAATCACTAAAACCAAAAATCACAGACAAAGATTCTCTAACTAGTTAAAGTTAGAAAGAGTTAGAAAGTGATATATTTATTACATTGGCAGGCAGCATGGGGGGGGGGGGGGGGGGGGGGGGGAGGCTGTCCCTGAAATGGATGACCACACTGCACAAGGATTTTTGCTTTCTATTTATTTCCCAAAATAATACATATGCATAAACCCTAGCATCTCCTATCCCTGCTTTGGATTGAAATGAAGTTATTAGTCCTTCATGCATGTGCAATTCTTCTCTTGAATTGGGTCAATGGTCTCAGGATGAAGTCAGGAAGGTCTTCATCAGGTCTCTGTGACCCTCTGGCAGGATCCAAGGCCCCCTGCTTAGTGATGGATTAACACAAAGTCCAGGAGCTGGGCATTGTTGTACTGTTCTCAGTATGTTCCTATAATGGAACATACTGAAATTCACTTGAATATTCACTTGCTCCACTTCTTTCTACAGATGAGCTCATAATATAACAATTAGATTTAGCTTAAGCATCTAATAATCATTAACCTATTGTTGGTGTATCTAACTTCAATATGAATTGGTTCTAACCCTCAGCTAAAATCTTAACCCTTTAAAATCAAGATTCATAGGAATACAAATGAACGGAAACACAAGTAGCTAATACATTCAGGCTTGGTCCACAGTAATTTTACTTCAAATAAACACATCTAAATTTTTCCCATCCTTTCCATTAAAGGATATCTATTTTGGCTTATTCTTTTTGCATTTTCCACCAATATGCTCAATGCTATTTCTTTTGGAAAGCTATAGGATTGCATTACAAAATGTTTTGGGGAAACCTTGGCCATGACTCTCAAGTTGCAACATGCCAGATAGTCATGGATTTTCAAAGCTGGTTGAAAATATCATGAAAGCATCTAAGGTTTACGCATTAATCAGCATCCCCTTGTCACAATGTCATGCTGCAGTAATCCCTGCAGAGCTCTAAGACTGGATTTAAAACAGCAAAGTTCAACACTGGCTCTTGAGCAAGCAGGATTAAACATTCAAGACTGTACCTATATTACCTCTAGGCACAAACTACTGTATGAAAACTTGTTACTGCTATGGCAGTTTCATAGTACTCCATAGGAAACCTCTCTTTAAGTGACTCCATTATTCTTTCAGTGCTAAAGTAGGTGAGTACACTACCCCTGAAGTTGTTTGGTAGGCACATTAAAGAGGAAAGTATTTAATCTTCATCACTTTCCTACTTCCTTATTTTGAAAAAATTAAGAACTGTTGTGGTGTGATGTCATAGCCTATCTCAGTTATCCTGGTTCCTTACCCAGGTGTGCCAATCACCACTCCTTTCCCCCTCCCTTGCTCCTGCTGAGTGCTGTCTGTCAATCTTGGCATTCCAGAAGGGTGTCATGTGATTGGCAAAGTTCAAAAGATGCCTTACACCCCTGGAGGGACATTGGGCCATCCAGGTGTCATTTGCCCCCTGAGACTTCCCCCCCTTACCTGGTTGGTGGGATCCCTACCCCTTCCCTCCCCCTCTCCCCGGAGTTAATAGACACAGCAACCATGCGGTTCATTGTTCTGTTAAGAGCTGTTGGTGGATTCAGAGGCCTGTGTGCCGGAATAAAGCTCTGGCAGAAAACCCTCTAGCAGAACTCAACTCCTTTCCTTCACCTCGCCTTGAAGCTTCTCCGCCAGAGGTAAACCTGAGCTCCTGCATGCCTGGACTTGTCCCAAGCGCCCACCTGCAATATCCAGCCAGCCAAAGGTGTCTCTGAGGTGAAACCACCACAGCTGCCATTGTGGGTCAAGCAGCAAGGGCCAGATGAACCCAGGCACATTTCACCCAGATATATTGGTATTTAATTCCAAGAACTTTTGAAAAATCTGATAGCACTGATGGTGAGCACTCCTCCAGTTAGACCACACTAAATTACACTGTGCTGCTGAAGGACAATGAAGTCCAGTGCTTTGGATATGTTCCTCTTCTGCCCTGTGAATTGCTTCCCATGCCATACCTTTGCTCCAGCTGTGACACCAAAACAACAGAACCAAGGAGGTTCTGTTAGAATGAACCAAGAATTCTCACAGTGCTAAGCCTAGCCCATTTCTCTTGAAGGATGCAACAGCAGTCATGGCAGTGAACACTGCTCTTCATTGGGCCATAACTGAAAAAAACATGCACCAACTCTCTGTCTAAACCATTAACCCTCCTAGTGATGCTGATTTAGGAAGTGTCAAATTGCAATTAAAATCCAACAACTACTTCCCATGACCTGTCAACAGAGCACTGCATTGTTGCAACAGTCCAACAAAATAAAGGGATTATTTTTTATGGCTGCTTTTCAAACATAATTGACTTATGTCCCTTGTCCGTGTTAAGTGAAGGTGGCCTGTCCACCTTGGTCAAAATTGAGAGAATTTTGGCCCCAGAATTCTTGCTGTCGTGCAACGTGTCATGACATGACCTCTTGGTGTCGATGTGACATTACATGACTTAAGGCTACCTACTCACAGAGTGTCCACTCCACTGCTGCACACATTTCTACACCCATTTTCTGACCCCCTTTAAATGACTGAGCAGTCTTACTGTTTCCAACATTCCTCAGGGGTACATGATCACCATCATCTCCTTTCTGAAGTTTTGGAATCTAATCTAAAAATAGTACCAGCAATACCAGTTTCTCTAAAAACAGAATGCTCCATCAACAAACTCTAAGCAAGCACTGGTAGTTTGAAGACTTTTACATATTTTTTACAGTGGGCTTTTTGTTTGCATCTTTGTTTTTAAAGCTGACGGAGTAGTGTGCTCTTTCCCTCTGGCTACTAGGGTGGGAGGGAGGCAGGCCGAACCCTGGCAGGGTGGCACAGGGGACCATGGGTGCTGATGGCTGCACCCTGTGGGTACCAAGTTGGGACCAGTGGGCAGGGCTATACCCCACCTCTGCCACACCAGCTGCAGCTTCTGCAGCCTGAAATATGGCTGGCTCAGGAGTTTAAATCAAGAGCCAAAATATTTTGCTGGTCAATTTGGGGTAGAGAAAGGTCATCACTTCTAGTATGGTATAAGCCTGCCACTACATTTCTGTGAAGGACCAGCACCCTGTTGGAGTGAAACACCTGGGTAAATACTGAAGCATTTTCAGATTCATATTATCCTACATTTCTGTTTCCTTCTTTTACACCTGCATTTTTTCATAGTGCTGCTAGTGGACACAAGTTCTTCGTACACTATCCTGGAATTAAAAACCAACACCTACATCCTCCCCTACCACCATCCCTCCACCCAAAAAGCCCCAAAAATCTATAACCCTAACAAAACCAACCTGCAGAATGTTCAGTATTTCAAATGAGAACAAGCATGGAGGGGACATGAAAAGATGAGTCCTCTTTAACAGTTTGTGCATGCTGTGCTCTACAATCAACTCCTAAATTCTACTTCTTGTACACCAAATATTTGTCTTCAGAACTCCTAGTTGCCCAATCAAACCATTCTGGGAAGGCAATCAAGGAGATACTGTATGTATTTTTAGCACATGCTTCATTAGTCAATTAAATCCAATGCACAGGATAACTTGACTAAACCATCAGAGGTAACTGAGGTGATGGAAAAAACAAGCACAGGTTCATGTCTTAATATGGAGCTCTTCAAACTACATGAAAATTGAAACCTTGGACCAGGTTTAAACAAAGGAAAATCCAAAACATGGACAGCATCTTCCTTCTGGTGGAAGCCTTGAAGTCCACCACTGCAGTGGCAGCCTACACATATCATCTGAGTCTTGGCAAAGTTCTCCAGGGAAAAACAAGAACATGGCTAATGCATGCACACAAATGCTGATCAAAAGCACTTGATGATCTTGGAGTAAAATAGGTAACCCTTACTTTCTCAAAGACAAGGTGACTGTAATATTCTCTATTCTCTATTCTCAGTAATAAAAAAATCTGATGTTTACCAAAGCAAATTTTCAGGGTTTTGCTAACTTCACAGAATTGGTACACACAGAAAGACCTGTCATTTTTTGCAGAATACCATCTAAACTGCTAGATTTACTTCATCAACAGTCTACCTAACATCATCTGGAAATAGTGACCACATGCAGTTCTGGTTAACACAAACCCCCATGACCTAAGAAAGGAACAACTCAGCAACCAGTTTGCAAAGGTGCTGGGAGGGAGCAGCTGGCAGAGCACCGAGTGTGCTCCCCACTCACTGCTGCATGAACTGAGACCGCATGGACCCCCGGTTTGCTGGAATCAGGTGTGAAAAGCACGTTCACTCTCCTGTGAAAATTTCAAAAGTTTAATAAAGGACAATAGGAGACAAGAACCATAGAGCAAAGGTTATTATGGTTGGTTATTACTCAGCCAAGACCACATTGTTACCTTTGGAGAGACCCCTTCAAGACCTTTTCCCTTACATCTGCCTGTTGCACATTCATAGACCCTTATGCATATCCATAAACTAGTTTACATATTACAGGAACTATTTTACATGGCCCCTCCTTGCGTCTGCCTTTTTAGAGCATGCGTGTTTCTTGGCTGTGGTTTTGGCTCCTTCTCTTTATCACTTCCAGTTTGGGCCTTGGTCCACACTGTCTTCAGATGGTAAGTGCTGATAGTTGGCATATCTGTAGCAGATATCCTCATCCTGTGTTCATTAGATGTTATCCCATCCAAGTAGGCATTTTAAGACAAGCATAGCTATTTCACTACTATGTCTAAGCTTAATTAACAGCAGAAATAAAAAATTTATCTTTATAACAAAATTACTTTCACATCACACATATAAAATCCATTTTAACATTTGCAAAAAGCCAATATTATAATACGTATCTATAACATGGGCATGGGCAGAAGGGAGAGGAGCGGGGCAAAGGTGGGTCCCCCTTGGAATGCTGGCCTTGGCTTCTCACTCTCACCACTGGCATGGACAGTGCCAGCAGCCTCTTCCACACTCATCTGTCTGGGCAGTTTTTATCTGGCACCAATCCTTGCATGTTTTGAATTTCAGACAGGCAATTCACATTTCACCCTTAAGCTCCAGGACCAGAATGGCAGTTATTTTGTCTTTTTTCCTGGCCACTTTCATGTAGCAATCCTTGAATGTACCTCTCACCTGCCTTGCTTTCCTTGGCAACCCAACAATTTCCTTGCCTTGCTCTGTTAACCCTCCCTAGCCTTGCATTCCCTTGCATGCCCATGCCCCACCCTGGACCTGCCTGCTGGCTTTTCTCCAGGGCCTTGCCTTGCCTAGCCCTTCTTGTTTCTGCCTGGCCTACCCCTCACTGGGCTTACCTTCCTCTGCCCAGATTTGCAAATAAGTTCTGGTCTTCTCTTGCTTACCACTCCATTTGCTTTTCCCCTCACTGCTCTGGCCTTGCCTACCTCTCTCTTGACTTGCCCACATTGCTTTGCCTGCATGGAAGGCAAGGTAGAGAGAGGTAGGCAAGGCAAAGAAAAGCAAGGAAGTTGTAGGTAAGGCAGATGTAGACAAAGAAAGCAAAGCAAGGGTAGGCTAGGAAAGACTAGGCATGGTACTGAAGGCAACGTAAGGACAAGTGACTTGGAATGCCTTTCCTTGGGAAGCAAAGGACATAGTAGCAGTGTTGGTGGAGCAGATGTAAAGGTACCCTGAGGAAGTATAGTCCAGCAAGACATTTCTGTTCTGGCCCTCTCTGTGTAGCAACAATTGTTGGATATATTCAATACTGGATCGGTGCCTGTATGTTTTGTATTTTGGAGGAGGGGATGACATTTCTTTTGAGATGGGCTTCTAGTTCATCTCTTTGGCAAAAAAAGCAATTTGAGATGTGCACTTTTGGGTGGTTTAAGTGAAATTAAAGTCTTTTCCCAATAGGCAGTTCTCTGGGCTAGAGCTGTTGAACTGTCAGTGGGAATGCAGATGCCAGGCTCTTGAGATTTTTGTCATGGTAGCTTTAGTGTGGAGCAGTCCCTAGTTCCATTCAATCTGGATCCTGACTCTGTGAGGCTTAGGATGGTACTTAAGAGCTGAGAAGGAATATGCCAACAGCAGAGTGTGTGCTGGGAGTCCAATATGTGCAGTTGAAGTTGTAGGCAGCAAGAACTTTCTCAGCTAGCTCTTTTGTGAGCTCTGTTTTTGGCAGATGTTTTCAAGTTTGTGGCTGGACTCTGTGAGAGAAAGCTTTGCTAGGGCAAAGGAGTCCGTGTTGCCTTTTGAGTGTGGTGCAAAGAAGGGTTTGCTCTTGGAAGGGGGAAGATCAGTGAAACCTTCTTGTCCTGACACAGTAGATTTGAGAAAAGAGACATTTCCGACTTTGCTGTGTCTTGGGGGTGGTTTCTAGCTGGACTCCGTGCGTGTCCTTCTTTTGCAACTTGACAGTGCCATCGTGTGGTTATTTTGATGAGTGCTGACAGTGCCCAGGAAAAAGCCAAGCACTTTTCTGGCCCGGCCCCCCATTACTGCGGGAGCAGTGCCTAGAAGAGCTCTGCCGTGCATCCTGGCTCTTGAAGATTGTTGAAATGTGATCCTGTATGTATGAGAGAAGGAAGAGCAATTGTTTCATGGTTGGCTGTGCAGTTTATAGGCTGCAAAAGAAATGGCAATTGCAGCATGGCCTATTTCTTTTAGAACATTTTTTGTGCAATCAGCTGCTCAAGACCTAACTTGCACCCACTGAACTACATCAAACTCCCTGGAGATATGCATTTTCCCTCAAGTTCTATCTACCGTCCTACCTTCTCACTCTCACAGATCCCACATGGGGATCCAGCAGCTGCTCCCAAAGAAAAAGTCCAAGAACAAAAAGCCAGTGCTGGCTTTCATAGTCCTTTTTCACTCTGTGAACTAGATGAAACACGCTAGTGATTTGCACTTTTCTTCTCAACTATAAATAGCATCACATTCTCTCAAGCTGGTCAGAGTCCATGGCTAAAGAGAAGCGTTTCCACGTGCAGTTCACACTGAGAGATGTTCCAGGACTGAAAGCATTTGCTGACCTTCTTTTTTCTTTGTGTAATCTGATATTCACAGAGTATTAACTTTTGCACCCTGTCAGTGTAGCCAAGTCCAAGCAGCTAGAGCTCACACAGATGGAAGTGTCAGGACAGAAGATATTCTTAAGCTATCCCTTTCTCTTGCAGCATTTAAATTGCTCTCAATGAGCTGTGGCTTGATAATCTTCCTTCTGAGATAGATGTGCTATCATGTTGTACACTCTTGCATCTCGGTTGACAACATCCAGCAGCTGCTCCCCATAGCAAAATGCTCAAAAATTAAAAGCTGATTCTGGATTGCATCTTTCTCTTACCACATATAAGCCACATCAAACTCACTGGTGCACTCTGTACCTCGTTTCTTCCCTGCATCTACTATTGTTTTCTCTGGATCTCAGGGCCCAACCATAAGGACAATAGTTTTCATATCGAGCTGGAACAGTAACAGGGAACAGGACAAGTAAGCTATCACTGAACTTCCTCCTTCTGACTGATAACATGAATTTGGGAGGCAGGAGAATGGTAGCCATGTTCCTCTTGCAGTCTGAACTGTGCACACACAAGCCCAGTGCTATGTGGCTTTGTTCTTTGCCTTTAGTTAATCTGCTGGGCTTTCATTCTCCCTGAAGCAAATAATAGTCTACTGTCCACACAAAACATTTTGCAGGCAGTGAAGCACTGCAGTGCACTGCTTCTGCTGAAACACTCCTAGACCTTTCACATTCTTTTTCAATGCTACATAACATGTACTTTGCCTTTCTTGGACTCAGAATCTTACTGGAAAGCTTTTTGACTATGTCTTGCATGGAAATAGTGTGCCAGGACAGCAAGCTTGCCCTGAGCATTCCCCTACAACTTGTGGAAACTTGTATTTGCACCACATTCAAGGGGCAACAACCCCTTTCCTTTACAACCTGCACAGTGCCACCAGATTGCTGTGATCTCTCAAAGTACCAGCACACACACATTACAGCCTCACAAGGACTAAAGCTCCTCATACAAGTCTCACACAGAAAAATGTGACAGGGCAAAAATATTCTTCATTACCTGTCCTTGTCACTCAGATTTTGGTGCTGTCTTTAAAGTCTTAGACACAGAAAGACTAATCCAGCAAGTGCCCCTCTCCTGGTATATTTTCTGAGCAAGTACTATTTGGACAGTTTGGACTCTAAGAAAGCAAAAGTACCTCGAATGAATGTGAAACCATGCAGAGCACACAGTGCATGTATGCTGCATAGACACTGAAATGCAGCAAAGCTGAACACTATCACTGAGCTTCAGTTGTATGCATATCACAGAAGGCAAAGAATGAAGCCGCAGAGCAGAGGGCTTGTGTGTGCAGTGTACCAAATTGTCAAAGTCAGCTGCGAATATGCTTGCTGTGAGGAAAAGTAATGTGCAGCCGTGGCACTTCATCACAAAATCTGGAGATAAGCATTTACACATTCAGTGTAGCAAAGGCTATGCAGCTATACATCACTGAGAAGCACGCATCAATACAGAAGGCATTCTCGACATCCTTCTTCTTCAAGCAGCCTTTAAACTGCGCACAACACTCTGCAGTGCTACACTCTCCTTCTCAGCTCGACGTGCCATTACATTTTTCACCCTCATAACTCCATTGCCAGCTTTCAGCAGCTGCTCCCATAGCAAAAGGCTGGGCTGTACCTTTGTCTTGCCACACGTAAGGCACATCAAAAAAATGCACCACTATACTCTCTACTACCCTTCTATGCTTCATCTACCCTAGTGTTCTCTGGATCTCAGAGCCTAAAGGGAAGAGCAATAGTTTCCACAGGAGGTTGAAGGAAGAACAGGTAAGTAAGTACTTCCTCCATATGACTGCTAACATGAATTTAGGAGGTTAGCAAGTGACAGCCACGCTCCTCTTGCAATCTGAACTCTGTGCAAACAAATCCGGTACTCTGCTGCTTTATTCTTCACCTTTTGTGAGCTGTACAGAACTGAAGCTCAGCAATGGCATTCAGTTTTGCCACTCTTCAGCAGCTGTGCTGCATGCATGCACTGTGATATCTATTCGGATCTTTATGTTATAGATGGGTAATCTGATTGGCTCTCACAAGTAAGGGATGAATATTATGTGTATGTTAAGAGAAGTTTTATTGATTATGCTATTGTGATATGTTCTCCCATAGTTCTCTTTCCCCTCCCCTTTTATAGTTGTCACAGGATGGCGCTGGTAGTTGGGACATTTGGGGGGAGGGCAGGCTTATTACTAGGAGGCGCAGCATGGCAACACCCGACCTCCAATTAAATTGCAAGAGAGCAGTCTCCACCAATGAACAGTGATGAAGAGTTAACTGACAGACTTTGGGCGGGTCTAGGGTTACATGATGCAACACCAAAGGTATAAAAGGTGGAGTAGCCATTTTGTGGATGAGGATATGGCAGTTTAGTCCCATGCTCCCAAGCCTGAAATTTTTCTTTATTCAGTCTTTTCTTATATTTTGTTACGGTTTAATAAACATTTGAAATTTTAAAAGTGAGAGTCATTTTTCACAAATAGGAAAGAGGTCCGGGCCAAACACCTTGTCTCCATGGCCCTAGGAAATTTCAAAAGAGAAGCTCACTCTGCCACAAGTTCAGTGGCTCAAACAACTTCTCCTGGGACCATCAGTGATCACAAGTCAACACCCCAGGGACAGCGCAAGACTGAATAATCAAAAAAGAAGATGGGGAAGGTGAGTACTATTGCCAGCCAAGCGTCTATGTACAAAATCATGAACAGGATGGGACTGCTTTGGAATGCGTCTTGAGAGGTTTATTTTCCTGCATCAGTCTCTTTACATGGTTATGACAATAGGAAGATGCCAGCAGCTCACATCCTCAGCAGCAGCTGAAGAACTCAATGTTACAACTCAAAATTTTTTTGACCAATCACACAAGGCAAAAGCATATTGACAGTAGATTTCTCCAACCAGTATAAGCACATGTACCTTTGGTTAAAACAATGCTTGCTTATTTTGCATTAAATACCTGCTTGTAAGCATTAAAATACAATGCACAGAGCTCCATTATTAAGCTTAGAACTTCCTAATATCTGGCTAGGTATACTTTTCTGCAGCTTAGGGAATTATTCAAGCCATGTGTTAATACATAGACTCTTGTTCTATGTGTCCTTACTTTCTACTTCTTATATAACTTTTCTACTGACAAATCTTATGGCTATCACTTAGCTCTAATTACAGTTCTGCTGTTTCTGAGGCCTGCCTTTTACAGCTTTCCCAAAACCCTCTGATTTTAAGGATTCCCACGAGTACCACCCTCACAATTGTTTTGGCCAGATTATTTGTCTGTATTCTGGGTGCACAAATGCCAGCTCCAGGAAGGTAGTGCATGGGATCCGTTCCTGGTCCATTGTAGCATAAGGCTATTGGACAGTTGGACGGATATAGGGCAGGATGCAGAGTAAGAGGAAAGTGGGAAACCGTAAAAGGCGGGACATGAGTGAAAAAGAGGGGCAGGGAAGAAACTGCAGGCAGGACACAGAGTAAGAGGGAAGTGGGAGAACCATGACAAGTGGGATGCAAATGAAAGAGGAGTAGAAAAACAGAGGCAGCAGCGGGACCTGCCAGGCAGCAGGAACCAGAGGTGGTGAGGAGCTGTGGGTGGCAAGAGACTGCCTCTAGGTGCTGTGGAGACTGGGAGGCACTGAATGCAGTAGCGCCTGGCAAGAGTAACCCAGTTGCGCATGGTTGCCAGGCCTGTGGGTAATGGCCAGTGAGGACCTGGCACAGTAACTCCCTGTGTTCACCAACCTAGTGGAGGTGGTGTCAAACACAGTTTGCGTACAACGCTGCTGAGGGTCAAGAGCTAGCTTAGTTGTGAGGGAGTCTTGTAAACTGTGAGCGGGAGCTGGTCCACTCAGGTGGCAGCCAGCAGGGACCCGACACAGTAACTCCCAGCACTTGCCAACCCAGCGGAGGTGGTGGTGGTGTTGAGCACAGTTTGCATGCGGTGCTGCTAAAGGTCAGGGGCTACCTTGGTTGTACCAGAGTCTTGGAAGCTGTAAGTGAGGCCGAGTCAGTAGCTCTCAGCAGCTATCCCCTGCTGAGCCATGGAGGGCACTAGAGTGTCAGGCTGTGCCGGCACTTCCCTATGGTGTTCTCCAGTGCAGAGCTGTGTCACCAGGGGGACCATGTAGGTGGCTCTTGACAGCTGCCCCTCACTGCACCGGGGGGTGCACTGGAGCACCAGGCCATGTCAGCATCCCTGCAGCATTCTCCAGCATAAAGCTGCGGCACCAGGGGGGACCATGTGGATAGTTCTCAGCAGCTGCCCTGCACTAGTACGCCGCTCTGGGGTGCAGAGCTGCTGTAGTGAGAGGAGTAGCAGACCCGACCTGGTGGTATGGGGGTCCCTGGATTGTAGGCGGGTTGTTTATTTGCTTTTGTTTTACAGGAAGAACGTAAGGCTTTTTTTACTGTCTGAAAGATAGTGAAACTTCAAATATTCACAAGACCCTTGTACCATGTGTCTTGGTCAATTTGTATGCGTTAAAAATAGGTTAGAAACTGTCGTAAAATAGTTAATAACTGTTAAGCATATACTGTTGGTTATTATATTGTAAAAGGGGTTTAAAGGGTAGTTACAAGAAATATGGTACTCATCTTACTGTGTTACACCTAAGTAATGTGCACCCCCGAAGTGAAAACAAGCCAGCCTGGATGGAACTGTAAGAGCCAATCAGCGCCTTAATCTTTATGCAAATGAAGGATCCCAACAGAAACCAATCCAAAGGAACAAAAAACAGTTGGGGCATCCAAGTCAGTGAGAGTGTGCCACTCGACCCTGAACATCAGGAACATCCCTGCTCAAAAGGAAGAAGATCCAGCACCAGCACTGCAGCATCCTCACTTGTGGTTGAACGTCCCTGCTCTACCTATGGATGCCCTATGCCTTAGGCCTTATAATAAAAGCTGAAATCACTTTACTACTGGAAGTGTGTTCCTGTTTGTGACAGCATGCCGATCCTTTCTTCCAGCACGACTTTTTTTTCACCATTAGTACACATTGCTGAACGGAATCCAGTACAGAAGCAGTGAATATAGGAACTGATATTATCTTTTCATTTGAATGGTGATAAAACTGTGTATCAAATGAAAGCATTTTGGACCGGCAGGAAGATTTTATATGTAGCTAGCAAGTTATAAAGAGATGCATATTTACAGGTTCGAGGGTTTTTTAATTTACAAGAGTTACAGACAAAAAATCATAGTTTAGTAAACTGCAAAACTAAATCTAAATCACACAGTATCTAGAAAGATGACATGAAAAGAATAAGAGGAAGTAAAAAATAAAGAAAACCAAAGGAAGTCAGAAATAAGAAACAACCTCTCCTCCTTTTCTGCTTACTACAGTATCTAAGAAGTACCTAGAGTCTCTTAACAGTGATGTAAGTAGAAAACTGTGAAAAATGTCAATCACTTGTTTTTAAAATTTTAAAAGTTTAATAGTAATAAAATGGTTATAAAAATAGTAATAAATTTAGAGTAACAAAAATTTGGACAAATTGGATTAGGACAATATGAGACAATAAAAATAACGAGTTACAGACAGTCTGGGTACCTCTTTCTGGGCAAAATAAGCCCCAAAAAGGACACACGTTAACAGAGGATTAACCCTTAAAAGCAATAGCCTGTTGCATATTCATACACCTCATACATGATGCATAAATTCCATTCAAACAAAAGATTCTGTATGGTCAGTGTCAACTTCTTCCTCTTAATTCTGATGGCATCTTCAGGGCTGAGCGAGGTGGGAAGAAGTTAGTTTCTTCTGATAAGGGAGCAATCAATTCTTTTTCTCTGAAGGATTTAGGTGTCCTGTGGCTGCTATCTCAGTGTGAGTACCTGATTTCTCTCCTTAAAAAAAGTATCTTACGTAGCATAGTTTCTATTGTAACATTATGTTATAACCTAAAACTATATTTAACACACTACTTGGAAAAATTAATATAGCATAACTTTCTAACATAACACACATAATAATAATTTTAATATTTGCAAAAAGCCAATCATAAAATATGCATTTTTCACAAAAACTGTGCCAAGAACAATTGTGGAGAACTATGGAAAATGGGGCTATCTGAATATAAAAACTGGGTTTGCTTTCATGACAATTAAATCTGCATGCAATGCATAAGGTAAGGGTATGTTTTGTATATTCAAAACCAATTTAAAAATATTTTCAAATTGAAGGGACTACTTTTTATTTGTTTTGAATTACTCAGCTAAATATGGCATGTGTTAAAATACTGCAGGCATCATTCATTTTATAGTTGCCAACTGCAAAGGAGGGAAGCATTTTATGTGTTTAAAAATGTAAAGTATTTTAGAGTGCTTTTGTTACTCATTTAGAAGCTTGGAATATGCACAAAATATGCTAGCTGGGGACTTAAAACTAATGGATTATTTGCTGTAAGTAGGCCAAATTGCATGAGCTTTCAAAAAGAAAAAGTATTCTTATTCCATGTGCTGATTCTGAAGTACGTTAATAACCCTTAAGCACAGTGTGGGATATGACATAAAACGTTAAGCAACATTATCGATGGCAAAAAGCTTAACTGCTTCCCACAAATGCAGGGGATCAATTATTATTTCTACTCAAATGTTGCTATTCAGAGCTTGCCTTGAAAAGTTTCAGTGACAATCATGACAGTAAAATTCTGAGTGACCATGAGCTAAGTACCTTAAGCAAAGGGTAGCTCAAGTATGACTTATATTTTATGTAAAAAACATGGCTTGGTGGCACATATCATATCTACTCCATTAAAAAGCTTACTCTGTCTCAGATTCCTTTTCAGGAATACCAACTCAGGCCATGAAAGTGCATGAAAATGATGATTTAAAGAACAATATATTTGAAGAATGGAATAATGGTTGATTTTCTTCTCCTTTTATTTGGGTTTCTTTCTTTCTTTTTCCTTTTACTTATAGAATTCTTTTCCCCGTAAGTTGCTAGGAAACTAGCTACTGGGTACTTATGGATACTTATGGGTACTTAAGTAAGACTCTGTCTGAAGTTGGGAGAAGAATGGAGCATCTGGCTGTACTTCTTATTTTCTTGGGGAGTTTTTCTCTGAGGGACAGAGATACTTCGAGAATGGGGGGCAGGTGAAAAAGAGGGGGTTGGGGGCAGCTGGCTCTCTCACTCTTTGGCATCAGAGGAGGACAGCCAGGCTGTCGCTTACTGCAGAGAGAATTCACCAACACCGCTGGAGCTCAGCCCTGAGAGACCTATCACCATCTGCTACTGTGCCCCAGGAAATCCTGAACTTTGCTTCTCCCTGGCCTGCTCAGAGCCAGGCTGCTGCTGCCCTGCCCCTGCTGTTTCATCGGTACTGCTCTGGGTTCCTCCACATTGTAGCCAGCATAATCCCAGAGTTCCAGCTACCACCACAGAACTTCTGATACCTTTCATCCATCACCCTGGGATTTTTGCTCATTTCTGCTGGCTGTGATGGTAGCTGCACCAAAGGGGAAAGTGATGGCAGCCGAGAAGGCTTTTATTGGGTCCCTGGTTCTGTTTGTTGTTAACATCATAGTTATTGGTGTTTTGTTTGCCGTATTATATATACTAGTAAAGAACTGTTGTTTCTACCCTCATATCTTTGCCTGAGAGCCCCTTAATTTCAAAAGTATAATAATTTGTAGGGAGGAGGTTTACATTCTCCATTCCAAGGAAGTCTCCTTGCCTTCCCAAGCAGACACCTGTCTTTCAAACCAAGACATCTTTCAACTGCTTTGTTTGCCCTTTTAAATTTTTTATGTCCTTTCAATTATCACCATGGTAGCACTGCAACAAGTGCTCAGTCCTAAGCTGTTCATATTGCCAGTTTCTGGACTACCTTCAGAAAACTTCCCACTGGTTTCATACAGAAATCACAAGCAGTAGAGATGACTAAGACTGGAAAAATCTCATGTCCTTCTATAGCACGACCATGTCTTTGACCCACTCTTAACTAGACAACTTTCATCAATCATGAGGGAGTCTCACATTCAGGAACTAAGAAATGACAGCTGTAAATGACAAAAAATACACTGAAATTCTCTTTGGACTCCAGCGTAGAGCAATGAAGGAGCTTGAATTCACCTTCTTGGAAAGTATTAAAATGCACATTAACTTTAGGACTGGAGCTAAGCCATCCTAACTTTTGTCGTGTTATCATCACTAATTGCTAAGCTGCAGTTACTGCAGTGTCAGCAACATATTTTACAGGGTGGGCTTTTATGTGTAAACATTGAGTAACATTTCAGAGAGAGGTATTTGGGGGGGGGGGAACCCCCAACTCTTAAATATTTCAAATAATGGTTACATTTAAAAGTAGGGAAAAAAATCTAAAACCTTTCATTTCTAGACATATTACCAGCACAAACTGTACCAGAATTTATGACACTTTTGATTATGACAACACAACTCTACTGTGGATGCTCTTGCTCTGGAATATTCCTTAAGAAACAAAGCCTTCACTAGAAATTTAAAAAAATTCAGCCAAAATATTGGGCTTGATTTCAAAGGCTATGTACTAAAGACCAAACACATATAATAGTAATTAATGGACTAAAAGTTAAATCAATAGAGCATAACATAGGTCAAAGATGTCTAGGGTCTTAATGTTCACACAGAATACTCTAAAAAACTATTTTTCTGGGTTTGTTTTATCCCTTTAGATGTACCTTTACTTATTTCCACAGTATGAGAATGTTTATGACAAGGTTCGATGACCTCATACAACTTTCTGTAAGTACAGAAAGAGAAGCCAGAAAAGAAAGGCAAAATTTTTAATTGCAGGTGGAAGGAGAAAGGCAGACAAAACAAAAAAAGAAAAATAATAATTAAAACCTCCACTGTTTTCTGTGAAAAGACACAGATAAGAAAGAGAAAGGTGTCCCTTTTCTCTTTCTGGAATACAGCTAGAAAGATTGCTGTGTCATTGCTGACAAGCTGCTATTCTCAGAGGTGTCCAGCTGAAAGTCCTATATCAACTGATTTCCTGTCTCACTTTTAATATGGCATGACCTCAACCACTTACAGTTTCAGTACCTGAAGCTACCCAGCCCTACAATTCTTTGCCCCTTGAATGGGTATGCTACTTGGCAACTAGCATTTGTAAGTACATGAAATTATGCAGAATTTGCACTATGACATGATATGAAATGAGTCACACCAGTACGTTAACTAGGGTACCCAAAGCAGAGAGAGGGGGATGAGAGCACAAGAAGAGAGAGCAATCTACTTTTTTCTGCAACAGGGTTAACACTGTAGAAATCAAAATTAACAGAAATTATCCTAAGGGTAATTCTTGCAAGAGACAAAGACTTCCTTTTGTGTTCAAAGGCCTGGAATATTTAGCTTTGGAATATCAACTAATTTACTAATATAACTGCAAGAGGGAGCCACCATTTTTATAATTAGCCCTTATATGTGCACAACCTTTTGTGTTTGTTTGTGCACATGGGGATCCATCTTTGTCACGTGCATTACATTTTATAGGAAAAGAGGCATTGTTGAATGGCTTCTGTGGAAAAAATCTTAAATGTACTCTAAATAGAATAAAGGATCCAAAGGAGCAAGTATTTCAGGAAAGCCTGAGATATTGCCTGTGATGAGATCCCTTCTAAGAGGTTCACTTAAGGTACCAAATTCTCCATCTAAATACTGGCAGATTAGTCAGAGGAGAACAGCAAAATTTTAAAGTTATCCTTTGGGAAGACAGGGCTTGCGGGGAATTTAGTGCTTGCTGGTACATTGCAGGAAAGAGTATTAAATACTGAAATGACCTATGGAAGATGAAGCCTTTGTTATAAATGATCAACAAGAAAGCTAATTTGATAAATGAGAAAATATTTTATTTTCGCAACCAAAATATGGTCCTCAAAAACCACAGTCAAAGAGACAACGTTGAGCCTGGGATTGATGCTGGATGAACTTAGATCCAACCTCTATCAAATCAGATCTTCCCCAATTCACAAATGCCCTCTCCAGCGAGACTGTTTTATACAGTTTTTTATGCCTGAGGCAGAGGTGCCCCAATTTCTTTTGTAACCCTGCATATGTATGAAGTTTTCTTTCACTGTGCAGGACTGGACAATTGCTGTTTCCTGGGTAGTGGCGGGTGCTGATCATGTCAGGGGAAGTCAGGTATTCAGATGTATGTTTCTCCAGGACTTCGGTTATCTTGACTGATGGTATCTATCAAGTGCTGATGTCCTTGGGTGTTCCCTGATGGTTCCAGGGGAAGCCCATCTCCGCGCCAGCCACGTTCTTTTATTAGTTAATGAGGCATTCTTCTCCTGCTGCCACCAGGAGTTTCATAATTCCAATGTGATAATCTGTGTCCAGGTTGTTCATGGTCGGAGGCTTGTTGGATGTAAAGTTCACTTTACAATTTTTATTTTATACATTTTCCCCATTAAGCATTAATTACTTTACGTTATATATTACACCTTTGTGAATGTGAAAGCGCGTGGCAGTCCCAGAAAGGAACCCATCAAAGCCCTTGAAATCCCAGCACACAAGTTGTGAGTTGGCAGTGTATGCCAGTTTTTTACCAAACCACAGCAAAATGCAGATCACACAAAGAGGCCATTAGGTCAGATACAGTATGAAGCAGTATGAAAGAGGAAAGCAGCTGAGAGCATCAACCCTATTAAGTAGTAAAAGAAATGTCAGTATTCTTGCTGACATTAGAAGAAATTTGCAATGAGTATGAAAATTACAAACTAGGCAAAAGAAAAGGGGAGTGATGACTACTCTGGCATAGCATTTCCTAATGGATTTTCACAATGTAAAGATTGTATTATCCTTTAAAGTGAAGGAAGGTGTTAAAATGACAGTAAGGAAATGGCATCAAATGCTCGAAAGACTCGGGGCAGCATACTTGTAGATAGAAATGCCACTGATGAAAAATTGACTAAACTGACACCAATGCAGCAACATTGTACTAAACCCCAAAAAGGTCCATACCCTCCTACCCTCACACATGCCACTGAAAGCTCCTTGTGTTGAGCTTCTGCATCACCTTAGCCAGCATCTGTGCCAAACCACCCCTATTCAGCAGCTCCACAGCAGGAGCTGAATCACGAGGAAAAAAGACGTCGCCAATTGAGACAAGTTCCTCCTGCCAACAGTTAACCTCCAGATTCACTGTCCCTTTCATCTCCTTCCCAGGAAGGGCAGGAAAAACGCCTCAGGGGAGCATGGCACTGGGCAGGAGCAGGCAGCACAGCACTGAGCCCAAACGGCCATGCAGCTGCAGACCCCTGCTGTGGCTGCTGCAGGCCGCATGACTGGCCGCACACTGCCCAGCTGGACCCGCCACTCTGCAGGGTTGCACGGTACCTACCAGGGGCAGCCACTGAGCGACAGAGAGCAGAAGCTCACAGCACCGTGCCCACTCACCACCCCTGCCCAGAGGCTCCTCTTTTCACATTACAATGACTGTGCTGGCCCACCCACCTGCCCTGTGGCCTGGCACGCAACACATGTGCTCCATGCTGCACAGTCTCGCCAAGAGAGGTGCGGAGGCAGCAGGCTTCTGGCAGGGCTGAGTGGGCAGCAAGCGCGACCGCTCATGAGCACGCAGGCGGTGGGCAAGTGGAAGGTGACATGGAGACATGGGGAGATGGAGGATGCAGCACCATGAGGTGTAAAATGGCTAATTGTCCCACAGCCACCTACTCCTCATCCCCTCAGCTGCTGTTGAGAGGGGCCCCAGCCCTGCCCGCACTGGTTGCAAGGTGTCTCTACAGCCCACGGGCAGCCCTGGCGTGGCCAGAGATTGCTGTGGGCAGCCCTGGGGCCTCGTAGCAGTAGGTATCGCCCAGGGAAGCCCAGGGAAGCCGCCAGGAACCATTTTACACCTCCCAGAAGGAGGGCACACAAAAACCCTCTGGCACACTGCTGCTGTTAGGAAAATTAATCTACAATGCCAGAGGTTTATGTCCTGAAAAGAGACAGAGGATTCCTGCAACTTTATTTGAATAAAGGGAGAGGCCATGGGCCATTTCCCATGGGGTCTCTCAAATGCTTGGGGGATGCAGCCCCCGTTTTACCTTAAGTTCTGGGCTGGTTCCCTCTTACTTTTCTCCACTGGATGAGGTAATCAGAAGGTACAGCATTACCGAATCGCCTACTCTAATATGCACTCCCCCTTCTGTTATATAAAAGAAAGAAAAAGGAACTCCTCCTAATTCTATGAAGTCTCTGTTCTCTTACTCTTTGTTCAGGAATTTGACACAGTCTTGGGTGAGCGACAGTTTGTGTTGATTAGTACTTGTTATAAATGATCAAATTGGCAGCCAAATTTGTAATAAAAATTTTACAAAGATTTATTAGATCAATAACAAAAAATAGAATTTCGAAAAACCACCACAGCCAAGACAGTGTCAGTCCCGGGTGCAGGCGCTGGGTGAACCGAGATCCGACTGACAAAGTGCCAGCGTTTCCCCAGTGGTTCACCCCAAATGCTTCAAGCAGTCAGCTTATATACAGTCTATTCTGCCTGAGGCAGGGATGACCGAACGTTTCTTTGTGTCTCTTCACATGTAGAACCAGATCCATACATGTGCAGGAACAGACAAAGGTAGGTCCAGGTGTCCAGATGGATGTCTGAGCACCTCAGCAGAGCCTGCATTCGTAGGAGAGTGACACCAGTTTTTGAGTACGCTAGATGAGTGATTCAGACATTCCAAGGAAACTAGCAATCATGGCCCAGGAAGGTTTCTTTCATACGTTAACAGACTTGATATTGTCTGAACGTTGTCCAGGAACTAATTGAATAAACATAAGACTTTGCTCCCAGCCAGGGTGGTCACAGACATATCTTAGATTCTACAATATTTTATACACATATATAGCATGAATTATCTCTACCATATACTACAGTACTAGTTTCTAGAACTAGGAATTTTGTCTGTTACTTCCCTAGCCACAAGTTCCTACCCTTGTCTACAAGCAGACTCATGTGGTCTCTTTGTAAAGACACATTCATCTTATTCCATTCGATCTCTCTTTTTGTTTTCTCCATATTTGGCTTTACAGACCTTAATTACCATTGATTTAAGTTTTTCTTCCTGGGTCTTCTTCAGTTTTGCAATTATTTGCAGTGACATCATTTTCTGTCCTGTTGTAGTCATTTCTGCATCAGCAGGTATGGCTACTACCTGCATCCCCTTAATCACTTGCTGAAAGAGTTGCACTCAGCAAGGTGTCATGCATGGTAAAAAGATTAGAGTTGCTATAGAACAGAAGAGGAGAAATAGTATTCATGTAACTCATAGATGGCAAAGTAACCAGGACGTGTTCCATTTCCATCCTTTCCACCCTGGGACTGGTACACGAGTTAACTTTATTTCCTTTGTTATTCATTTGACCACTTTTCCATTGCCATGTCTTTGAAAACAGCAGTTGGAAAGATTTAATTTTTCACAAATTCCTCCTTCTTCTGTTAATAGATAATCTTATACCATCCAATGCTGAAATATTGCATTCCTCATTCAGAGAATTAGTTGGCAAGAAGGTCAAGAGCTGTAGCTGTCTGATTGGTTATTATTTCAGAGACAGCTTGTGACCTAATTATCCCATTTAAATTCTAAATGAGTTCTCTGGCATCTGATATTATAATTCATAAGGATTCCAAGTGGCTGGTCCATAGTGCAGTATAATTTTTTCTGGTGGCCATTCATCTTTTCCCCATTTCAGGGTCCTCCCTCCAGCCAGGGCTGCATCAATTGATTGCTTTTCAGGTTAATAAACCTCTTTCCTCCCACAGATTTCTAAACATGTGTACCACTCCACATGCGTGCTTAGAATCAGTAAGAATGTTAATTCACAGGCTCTTACAAGCACATACAGGTCCACTGTCTGAGATGACCATGTGGGTGGCAACAACCTTCCTTCTTCTAATTCCCTTCCCTTAACAATAGTGTCCAATAGTGTCTTTAACTCGTTTCCCTTCTACTACCCATGAAGGCTTATTTATGAACACATTTTCTCCCTTAGGCCAGGGACTGTCCCATAAATTTTCTCAAGCCCAGATCTGGAGATCTATCACTTGAATGCAGTCATGGGTTTCTTCCTGAGCCCCCTCTACAGGACTGTTCTAACAGGAGGCTGGGTTAAAGCCATCCCCACTTCTCAATCCTAAATCTTTCTGTTCCATTCAATAAGTTTTAGACTGTAATAACCAAGCACTGGACAGCCACTTTGAGGTGAGACAGCCAATTTGATGTGAGACTTTCATAATAAAACATTCTTCTGTGATCAGTTTTCGGGCTTCGGTTACCATTAAAGCCATGGCTGCACAATTCTGCAGACAATGAGGCCAGCCTCCAGACCTTTGAGTCTAACATCTTAGAAAAGCAGGCAACAGGCTGCCATGTAACCCTGGGTTCACATACTAAAATTATTTTAGTATGGTCCTGTTTAACATGCACATGTAATTTAAATTCTTATTCCCTGTTGGGAAGGGCTAGGGCACGAACTTCATTTAATATGCTTTTTTTCTCCCTAACACTTTAAAATTCTGCATTCCTTCTGGTGTCCATTCATGCAGTTTCTTAACTAGCAGGACAGGAGTATTCTAGGGAGACATGCATGGCTCCAAAAGACCTGCCTTTAACAGGGACTCAGTAATAGGCTGTAATCCCTTCTTTCCCTGCCTTAGAAAGAGTCCATTGTTTCTTGTACACCACTTGTCCCGCTTGCTTCAAAGTAGTTTGGAGAGACTCCATAGCTAATTTTCCAGATTTCCCCTGGACAGCCCACACTTGTGGGTTTACTGGAGCATATGCTTTCCCAGACATTTGACCAAAAGTTACAACAAGGTTAGCTGCTGTATCACAAAAGTGATTGGAAAAATACAATGTTATTTTGCATTCCTAATGTAGCCAGCAAATGCCTTCCCAGTGAATTTATAATTACAATAAAGAACAAATAGAAATGCATGCATTTCAAACCTAATACCCACATGTACTAATCGTGATTGAATAAAACACATTCACTCCATTTTTCCACTTACCCCCTGACTAATTAAAGAACTTATTGACATTTCTTCCTTTTCGGGATGAAGGTCAAAGTGGATTGAGAGGCCCCTCTATCTACCAGGAAACACCTCCTCCCTGTCTGAATCCACCCTAAATGTTATCAAGAGTTCTTGGTGGGTCCCTGGTATAATGGGAACCCCTGACACCCCTATCAATCCATCTCCATTAATCACTGGACTTCCTCCTCCTGAGGATCCAGTTGTTTCTGCAGATAGTCTCGCTTCCAAGTGTCCCTGCAGACAGTGCCCCATCTCCTTCCCAACTGCTGTTTGAGTGGGCTCTCCCATGCCCAGGGGGAACACTTCTGCCATGTCCTTGGGGCCAATCCCATTCCTTCTCTCCCAGGGGGCCCCTTAGGCCCCGTGGTTTATCCCTCCATGGCAGTAAGAACTATGCCATCACCTTTGTCTTCACCTTTTCCTCATCCCTTCTTGCAAACACTTGCTGTATCTTCCTAACCAGTTCTTCCAGGAGCTTTATTCTTGTAGCCCCCATCCCTGCTACTGCCTGTGGGTGCTCATTCTTGCCCAGCTCAAAATCATTTGTTTCTCCAGTGGCCCAAACAAAATCCTTAAAAGAAAATCCTAATCCTACCACATATAATTTGCATTTGATATTCTTTGCTCCTCCTGTTTGGGCTCACCCTCTTTGCCATACACCGTACACTAGAGCCAGTCCCTGTCCTGCCACAGTGTCCAAATGCAGCCCCTGCTGGCACACCCAGTGGGCACAGCTGGCAGCACTGCTGAGCTGGCCTGTCCAGCAGCTTGATGTGGGCTAGGACATCCAGCCTCGTGGGCCTTGGAGGCCATTGCCATCCCTGCTGGGGGCGGGGGTGGGGGGGGCAGGGGGGGAGTCAGGTAATGCCTGGAGCTGAGCCCTGGCTGCCCCACAGCCCCAGCCCGGGCCCACACCTCCCCACAAACCCCAAGCCCATGCTTGCAGTGCCGCACTTCCGTGCCTGGTCCTGCCACTTCCCACCATAAAGAAACACCTCCTCATCCTGACTTCCTTGTTTTCCCTGTCCTGGAAGCTGGGGATACAAAGAACCTGCAGCTAAATCAGCTGGCAAATTTTGATGATAAATGCCTTCTGCTACCGCTACTGCTGCTACTTGCCTTAACCTTATTCCTCCACATTCCACTTCAACCAATTCTTTCCCAACATACAAACACCATCTGTCCCCTGTTCCCTTCTCAACTTCCCTTATTGCCCCCCGGGCATTAATTGTCCTTAATTACCTCTGGGAGAATGTGCAAACTGCCTCAACATTCTGCCAAGAGATTCTTCAGAGATCTTTCTGGAAGGGATCATCATCCCTTTTGACCCATTGCTGGCTTTACCTATGCTACCCTCTATGGATTCCCTCTCAGGTTTACTCCCCAAAAATCCCATTGATTGGTGACATTTTCAGTGGTCCTTCCCTGTGGACTCTTCATGGACCCCCTGGTCCACCACTCGTCTGTCTTGAGTGGACACTATTGGGTATTCAACCAATTGCCCAGTGCCAGCTGCCACCGAAGGAAAATGATCACCAAATCTGGGTGAGGGGAGCCTTCAGCTCTGCTCACTGCCATAGGATGGTGGAAGGATCCCAGATGAGTATGCATTTTGTTAGGAAAATTGCTCCCTGTTGCCAGAGTTTTACGTTCCAAAAAGAGAGACGGGAGTCCTGTAACTTTATTGGAATAAACAGAGAGGCCATGGGCCATTTCCCATGGGGTCTCTCAAGTGGTTGGGGGATGCAGCCCCCTTTATATCCTAAGTTCCCCACTGCATCACCCTCTTCCTTCCACCATTGGCTGAGGTAATCGGAAGGTACAGACTTCTCAAATCCCCTACTCTATGCCCTTCTCTATTACGCACTCCCCCTTTCATTATATAAAAGAAAGAAAAAGAAACTCTCTCTAATTTTATGAAGTCTCTGTTGTCTTGCTCTTGGTTCAGGAATTTAACACACCCTTGGCTGAGCAACAGTCTGTGTTGATTACTAACAGTTTCTAGAACCAAGAAATTCTATTGCTTCATTAGCCATAAGTTCCTAGTGTTATAGATGAGTAATGTGATAGTTGACTCTCACAATTAAGGGGCGAATATTATGTATATGTTAAGAGAAGTTATGTATATGTTAAGAGAAGTTTTGCAGATGTATAATAATGTTTCCCCTCCCCCTTGAATTGTTATCATGGGATAGCCTTAGTAGTCAGGGCTTTTGGGAGGGTTGGCTTGTTACTATGGCAGCACCTGACTTCCAATCAAGATGTAAGAAAGTGATTTCCACCACTGGACAGTGAAGAAGAAGTCAATTGACAAGACTATGAGAAGAATAAAAGGCAGAGCATCCATTATGTAGATTAGCACATGATGGTTAAATCCTTTGCTCCCAACCCAGTATTATTTTCTTTATTCAGTCTTATATTTTGATAAGGTTTTGTTGGAAGCCAGGACATCTCTCTGGCTGTCCTGGATGGCTCGAACCCTTGCCCGGGGGAATCAGAGACTTTGGCACAGAGCCCAAGACCCCTGTGCCTTTGATCTTGACCCATGGAGCAAATTACCACCTTTATATGAAGAATTACAAGTCAAGAGAGTTTAAGCAGAATAGTAGTTAGTTTGTCACGGGGTGAAAAATAGATTTTTGAGGTTTTTAGAACGGGGGCTTGGGGTCCCAAGATTGAGGAATTTGGGCGTGCCCTGTCCTTCTTCTTTCTTCTTCCTAGCCTCCATGTTCTGGGTGACACTGGCACTTTTGGATTGGTTTAACGCAGAAACTCACTGTCTAACATAGGTGATAGGTATTGGGAAGGTATTGTAAATAATGTACATGTAGTTTTTAGTATAAAAAGACAACACCACCGCTGAGGTGGGCACTATGCCTCAACCTGACCTGCCAGACAGACCTCGGTGGGTCGGAGAAAAAATTTTATAGATAAGAATCAATAAACAACCTTGAGAATGAGAATAGAAGAGTTCTGACTCCTTCTTTGACTGCCGGGCTGGGAAAAGAGACTTTCTAATGCATCTCGGGATCACTCTGACCAGCAGAGATTCTGAGAAGGTTTTAATAAACCTTTTATATTTTTTGAAAGTAAGTATCATTTCTCACACTAGCCTTGTCTGCAAGTAGATTCACATGGTCGCTTTGTAAAGACACATTCATCTTACTCCTTTATCTGGACACATTCTTGGTGGTGAGGTGTCTCCCATTGGCACTGCAAACCCCACACAAGGCCTGCACACACATCTCCCCACCCTCGCACACACATGTACACATAACCCCGCACACCCTGGCACACACCCCTCCGCGTGCACACACACACACACACACACACACACACACATGCACATGCTACCTCCTTGTCCCCATTGCCTTTCATTGTCTTGTTACCCATCCTCCACCTTACTTCCTTACCCATTTCTCCAGGTCCAGCCTAGTCTTTCCTTCTCCTTTGAGAACTTGCACTTCCTTGCCTTGCCTTGCCCTTCAAGCCCCCTCTCTTTGCATTACCTTCCTCACCCCTCCCCCACCTGGAATTCAAGATGCCTTTTAAGTGACATTTCCTGGCCTTGCCCTGCCCTGTCTGCTCCTCCTATGACTCTCAAAGCTCTCATGTATCCCCAGTGTTTCAGGAGCACCTGAGAGGAAGCCCAGGGGAGGATGCACGCTGCTACACTCATGTGTCTGAGCAGCTTTGTTCTGGCACCAAACCTTGCATGGCCTGAATTTTAGACAGGCAATTCATATCTCACCCCAGGGCTCCGGTACTAGAAGGACAGTTAATTTGCATATGAAAGAAAGCAGGTAGCCCAAGAGTTTTAGGTGCAGATTAGAGATGGGCCCACGTGAGATCAAGGCTGGACAGAGCAGTCTGTCCTCACCGCTTTTGAGTACCAGCAATCCTTGAAGGCACCTCTCACCTCCCTTGCCCTGCCTTGGCAACTCAAGTTTCCTTGTCTTGCCCTGCTAAGCCTCCCTAGTCTTGCATTCCCTTGCACGCCCATGACACTTGACCTGCCTACTGGCTTTCCTCCAGGGTCTTGCCTTGCCTAGCCCTTCCTGTTTCTGCTTGGCCTAACCATTACTGGACTTACCTTCCTATGCCCTGCCTTGCCTCTGACTTCTGGGCCTTCCACTCCATTTGATTTCCCCTCATGCTACCAGCCTTGCCAACCTCTCCCTTGACTTGCCTACAATTGCCTACACTTGCTTTGCATTGCCTTGCCTGCATGGAAGGCAAGGCAAAGAGCAGTAGGCAAGGCAATGCAAAGAATGGAAACTGTTTGTAGGGCCAGGGAAGGCAGACATAGGCAAGGCAAACAAAACAAGGGTACGCTAGGAAAACTAGGCATGGTACTGAAGGCAAGGCAAGGCCAGGCCAGGTGACTCAGAGTGCCGTTCCTTGGGAATAAAAGATATAATGGCAATGTTAGTAGGGCAGCTGATCCTTATCAGCTGATAAGGTATAGTCCAGCAAGACATTTCTGTCCTGGCCCCTTCTGTGTAGGAAGCATTTTTGGACATAGTCAATATCAGAAGTGGTATGCAACTTTTGCTTGGTAAGTTCCAGAACAAGAACAGCAATGCTTTCTTATGGAAAGGGAAGTATGTGACCCCAGTATTTCATGTGCAGAGAAGAACCTGCATCATTGTCTTGGTTTGGAAAGACAGGTGTCTGCTAAGGAAGGCAGGAGCCTCCCCTGAAATAGAAAAATGTAAACTCCCTCCCTCTGAATTGCTATAAATTTTAAATTAAGGGACTCTTGGGCAAAAATATGGGAGCAGGAATAACAGTTCTTTATTAAGGAAGAAAATTTTAAAAAGATAAACAATGCAGTAAACCAAAACAACACTGACAGTCAGAATATGACCTGATACCCTGTTGGTCAGGGTGCAGGTAGCAGTCCAATTGGAATTGTGGCTGCAGTCCTCCTGGAGTGTCAGGTGTAGTTCTGTTGGAGCAGTGGTGCTGTAGAAAGGTGTAGTCTTCCTCTGAAGATCCAGTGGAAGAGGCAGCTGTTCATCTGGGAAATCCAGTAGAGAAGTTGTGCTGGTGTTCCAGAATCTCAAGATTATATCTGGGTGGGAATCCTTGGCTCTTCCCTCTGGGCAGAGCACTCACAATGGAATGCTATAGTTCTTATCAGTCATGCAGTGACATTCAATAGCCTATTATCAGCACGTCTCCCCAGAGAGAGAAGTGGTTGTGGAAGAGATAAGGAAAACTGCCCGCCTGACAGAAGACAACTGCCATACCGATGGCAAATAAAATACATTTTGCTTAGGAAACCAGGACAATCATGCAGCTCAAGGGCAGCAGCAACTTTCTGTCCTGGTATATTTGGTTTGGAACCACTGACTCAATTTGTACAATCATGGAGTCAGTACCCATCTTTGGAAGGCAGTCTCCCTTCTGAAAGAATCAATTTGGCATGTGTTCTCCACTTTTCAGAGGTAGCCTTCTTGAAATTCTGCCAGCACACTTCTTTTGGACAAGGCAAGCAGCTACGCTGAGTCTTGGTATGCAGCTGATCTAGTGCCCCAGGCAGGTAAAGTCTAGTACCAGTTTTCTGACACCTTTTTATGGGCTCAGTCCCGGGATGTTTTGTATTTTGGAGGAGGGGATGCCATTTTTTTTTGAGATGGTCTTGTAGTTGCCCTCTTTTGCAAAGAAAGCATGTTTGGAGGGGCACTTTGGGTAGTCTCAGTTAATTTAAAGGCTTTTCCCAATAGGCAGTTCTCTGGGTTAGAGTTGTTGAACTGTCAGTGGGAATGCAGAGGCCAAGCCTCTGCAGGACAAGTTTTTGTCCCTTGTAGTTTTAGTGTGCGAGCAGTCTCTGGTGCCATTCCATTTGGATCCTGACTCTGTGAGACTGAAGGCTTACGATGCTACCTACAGCTGAGAAGGAAAGTGGCAATAGCAGGGTGTGTGTTTGTAGTTTGATGGGTGCAGTTGAAATTGTAAGCAGCAAAGAGCTTTCTCCACTGACACTTTTGCTAGCTTTGTATTTGGCAGATGTTTTCAAGTTTGTTACCAGACTGTACGAGAATGAAAAGGTTTTTTAGGGCTGAGGAGATAGTGTTGATCTTTAAGTGTGGTGCAAAGAAGAGTATCCACTTGGAAGGGGAAGATCGGAGAAATATTTTGGTCCTGACGCCGTTGATTTGCGACCATGCATGTTTTCAACTTGGCTGTGTCCTGGGGTGGTTTCAAGCTGAGCTCAGTGCGTGTCTGTGGTAATCACATATCCTCTGAACAGAGAGACACAGCTCTCCCAGGATTTTCCTGCGGAAGGCTTTGAGAAGCTGTGAGAAGCTCAGAGAAAGAATTAAAACAAGTATTATCTCAATCTCTGCACCCGGCAGGCAACCTCTGTTTGTCAAAGACATTTACAAGATTGAGGTATCCCTTCTTGACCAATAGGTGAGAGAAGATTCCTAAAGGCCAATCGGATCTTAGGTCCACCATTGTTTCTATAAGAACTGTATTTCTAATAAAAAAGTGCTTTTTCACTCCTTCTGAAGATGGATTCTCTGTATCACCTTTGTCTGTCCCCGATACCCTGTCGGTGATATGTGTCCTTCTTTTGTGAGTCGACATTGCCATCGTGTGGTTATTTTGATGAATGCTGACAGTGCCCAGGAGAAAGCCAAGTGCTTTTCTGACCCTGCTCCCCATTAGTGTTGGGAGCAGGGCGGGCAAAGAGGACCACTGTGGATCCTGGCTCTTGGGCACTGACAGAATGTGATCCTGTATGTAGAGGGGAAGGAGAAGGAATAATTTCATTGTTGGCTGTGCAGTTTATTGACTGCAAAAGAAAAGGCAATTGCAGCATGGTCTTTTCAGAACCTTTTCTGGACCATCAGCGGCTCAACATGTAACTCGAACCCACTGAACTGCATCCAGCTCCCTGGAGAGATAGAGTTTCCCTCAAGGTCTATGTACCATCTAGCACTCTAACTCTTGCAAATCCCAAACCCCTTCAAAACATCCAGCAGCTGCTCTCAAAGAAAAAGTCCTACAGCAAAAAGCTATTGCTGGCCATAATAGTCCCCTTGTAGCCTGTAATTAGATGAAACACTCTAATGTGTCACATGTTCTTTCTCAACTATATATATATAGCATCAGCACATTCTCTCAAACTGGCAGAGTCTATTGTTACAGTGAAGAATTTCAAGCTGTAGTTCTGACAGAGAGATGTGCCAGGACAGAAGGCATTTAACTACTTACCCTCTTCCCTGTGCAATCTGATATTTGCAATAATTTTCATTATTTGACACTTTCAGTGTCACTGTGTCCAAGCATTGAGAGATCACACAGAGGGAAGTGTCAAGACAGAAGATGTTCAAAAAATACCCCCTTCCCTTAATAGCACATAATGCGTTGTTGCTTTGTAGCTTTTTTCCCAGAGAGAAAGAAGATACACCGCCATCACTTTTTTCAGTCTCACATCTTTGATGCAAACGTCAGCAGCTATTCTCATAGAAAAAGGCTCAAGAAGAAAAAGCCAGTGTAGGGCTGCACCTTCCACGTGCCCTAAACTCACCGATGCACTCTGTCCTTTCGCTCTCTTCTTCATCTACCATTGTGTTCTCTGGATAGCAGAGCCCAAAGGTAAGCACAATTGTTTCCATGGAGGGGCTGGAAAAGGATAAAGTAGCAGCAGAAGTAGCCCTCATTGAACTTTAATCCTTACAACTGCCAACATCACTTCATTTCACTGGCCAGTGGCAGCCATGCTCTTTTACAGCCAGTACGCTGCACCCACCAGCCCACTGCTGTGAGGCTTCATTCTCTGCCTCTTGCAAGCTCTTTCACTTTTACTCTCCCAGAAGCAAGTAGGCATCTGGCTTCTTGCTACGAACACTGTGCTAGTAGCATAGCGCTCCAGCATGCTTCTTCCGCCGTAGGATGCTTGGGGAACACACTTACCTTCTCAATGCTATGTAGCCCCATATTCTTCATCTCTTGTTGTCTGAATCATACTGGAAAGCTTTTTGGCTATGTCTAGCACAGAGAAAACGTGCCAGGACAGCAACCTTGCCAGGAGCATACTTGTGAATCATATTGATACTTGTATTTGCATCACATTCAAGAGGCAGTCTTCTTTCCTATACAATGTGCAAACAGCTGTCAGACCGTGTTACTCTCTCCATGCTCCATCCCAGCTCTAAGTACCAGCATGCACATTACAGTCTCACAAGGACTGAAAATCCTACAGTGGATGCATGCAGCATCCATGCAGAAAAGCTGCAAAACCATTACCTGGCTTCACATCTGTGTAGACCACAGAAGGCAAAAAATTAAGCAGCAGAGCACTGGGTTTTTGTGTGCAGAGCACCAACCTGAAAACCTTCAGCAAAACCTCATCCACAATCAGAGTAAGCAGAGAATATGTTTGCTGTTTGGAAAAGTAATGTGCTGCCCTTAGAATTCAACTCAAAATGTGAAGACAAGCATTTTCCACCGACAACTGGAATAAGAATTGGTAGAAGCACAAGAAAGTCAAGAAAATTGTCCATGTATTTCCTCCAAACAAATGCTAACGGGAATTTGGCAGGCAGGTGGCTGGCAGCCATTCTCCTCTAGCAACCTGAACGCTGCACACCCAAGCCAGGTGCTTTGCGGCTTCATTCTTCACCTCTTGTAATCTGTCAAGATTTCATTCTCCTGGAGGCACTTTGTCATCTACTTCTTGTGCAGAGCACTGCATCAGCTGCAAAGCGCTCTGGAGCACAGCTTCTACTGAAAGACTCCTAGACTATGCACGAACATTCTCAGTGCTGCATATCCCCACAATCTGCCTCTCTTGGCGTCAAAATCTAGGCAGAAAGCATTTTGACTACTTCTTACCCAGAGAAAATGTACCACGACAACACACTTGCACACACCTTTCCCCTCAAACTTGTGGTGTATTTGCACCACATTCAAGTGGCAGTCCTCTTTCCTATACAATCTGCAAAGCATTGTAAGATAATCATGCTCTCTGCCCTGGCCTTCTCAGTTCAAAATAGGAGAGCACACATTACAGCCCCACAAGGACAAAACATCCTGAGAGATGTCACAGTGCAGGTGTGCAGTACCAGATGCTGAAATGCAGCAAAGCTGAATGCCTTCGCTGAGATTCAGTTCTCTGCAGATCACAGAAGGTGAAGAATGAAGTGCCAGAGCAGAGGGCTTGTGTGAACAGTGTACTGAATTGTAGAAGTCCAGCAACAGCACATTCACAATCTGAGTCAGCTGAGAATACGCTTGCATCTGTGGGACGTTATCCCAAAATGTGGAGACAATCACATTCTTACACCTCCAGAGCTGCAGACTTCTGTGGAACACAAGGTGTCCTTGAAGTCATTCTTCCTTTTTCTGTGGGAGCAGCTGTTGAAAGTCGGCAAGGGAGTTGTGAGAATGAAAAATGGGATGGCACATAGATTTGCAAAAGAGAGTACAGTGCTGCAGTGTGTTTAGTGCAGTTTCGAGGCTCCTTGGAGAAATGGCATATGAAGAATCCCTTCTCTTTTGACACACACTGCTCTGTGATCTCACGATGCAAAAACTTTGCAATGGTGAAGGTGGAAGAAAATGCTTTTCTCCACATTTTGGGATGAAGTCCAATGGCAGCACTTTATTTTTCTGAGCAGCAAGCATATTCTCTGTTGACCCTGATTGTGGACAAGCTCTTGCTGGAGGTTGTTGCAGACATCTTTTATGAAAAATCCTTTCCTTAGGATTTTTCCTCCTGAGAAGCTGAGAGGCCTCAGGAACAAAATGTAAACAATGGTTATCTGCTGCTGTGGAATGCAACAGGTGGATCTTTGATTGGCCCATGTTGGATGTTTGTAATTAATGGCCAATCACAGCCCAGCTGGCTCAGACAGAGAGCCTGAGCCACAAACCTTTGTTATCATTCTTTCCTATTCTATTCTTAGCTAGCCTTCTGATGAAATCCTTTCATCTGTTCTTTTAGTATAGTTGTAATGTAATATATATCATAAAATAATAAATCAAGCCTTCTGAAACATGGAGTCAGATCCTCGTCTCTTCCCTCATCCAAGAACCCCTGTGAACACGGTCACAGGAGGTCTGCAATTCCGTACACTGCGTAGACCAGCCCAGAGCTCTGCTGCTTCATTTTTCACCTTTTGTCATCTGCATAGTATGGAAGTCAGGCAATGGCTTTGCCACTCTTCCACGTGGCTGATGCATGCACGCACTGTGACATCTTTTGGTTTTTTTGTCCTTGCAAGGCTGTAATGTGCACGCTGGTACTTGTCATGGTTTAACACTGGCACAATGCCAGTGCCCCCATGAAAATACCTTCTCCCTGGTTTCTGCTGTGAGATGTGACCAGGAATAAGCAAAGCAGGCTCTTACTTAGGGAAAAAAAAAGAACTAGAACTTTATTAACTACTCTACAACTACAGATAAAATGAAACACACACACTGGGAAAATGAAAACTTCACAAATGCATTTCCTCCTCCCCCCACCAAATTTCAACACAATACATTTGATCCTCAAATCACCAACTCTCGGTCCAGCACCACCCTTCAAACAATCAATCCTCAGTTCATCAAGAGGAGAGGAGTCCTTCTTGTGCCATGGGCTTCCCCTGGAAACACAGTCGAAGCCTCGTGTGTTTCCGTGTCACTCGTGGCACCGCCCGAAGAACATCTGCCGTGGTGACTTCTTCCTTTCCATGTCCAGTGCTCTCACCACTGAACATGGACCAGAGCTGCTTCTAGGGTTGTCTTTTAAGGATGCTCTGTCCCGATCCAAAAAAAGGCACAGTCTCTCCTTTGGGACACCTGTCCCCCCCATATTTTTCACCCCCTGGGGCCGAGGGGCATCAACACTGAACCCTCTTGGTTCTGAGGCCATTGCCTCCCCCTAGAATGCAGTCTCTGTGTCACAAGGAACTTGGGTCTGTCCATCTCTCTTCTGGGACACTTGTCCCAACAATCCCTCCTTTGGGACACCTGTCCCCCCCATATTTTCACCCCCTGGGGCCGAGGGGCATCAACACTGAACCCTCTTGGTTCCCAGGCCGGCATCTCTCTTTTGGGACACCTGTCCCCACAATCTCTCCTTTGGGACACCTGTCCCCCCCATATTTTTCACCCCCTGGGGCCGAGGGGCATCAACACTGAACCCTCTTGGTTCCCAGGCCGGCATCTCTCCTTTGGGACACCTGTCCCCACAATCTCTCCTTTGGGACACCTGTCCCCCCCATATTTTTCACCCCCTGGGGCCGAGGGGCATCAACACTGAACCCTCTTGGTTCTGTCCATGGCTATACAAAAAGAGTCCAGCAAAAGCCACTCCATCATCTCTTCCCACGAGGATTCTCTCACTTGCCCAGACCTCTCTCACACTGGCCCATTTCCTTTTTCATCTTCCACTCTATCTTCTAGGAAAGGTCAATGTTCTGTGAAGTTCTCATTTTCCAAAAAGGGGTTAAAAGCTCCTACAAGCGGCCGGCTGAACCCCCCCCTCTTCTCCGTCCCAGCCGTGCTGCCGGCACAGGCCCATGTTTATCAAGCTTCAAGGTCACAGTCTCAGGCAGCAGCTCTTTCTCTCTCTCTCTCTCTCTGTGTCTCTCAGGGGGGGGCTGCCCGATGCCTCCCGGTGTCTCTCTTTCTCTCTTCCACCCTTCCACCCCGGGGCTCAGGCCTACCTCTCTTGGCCACATGGCTTTCCCCTCCCCCTGCCCAGCCAGCAGCTGGGCCGGGGGAGAGACCCGAACTCTTTCCCGCCGGAAACCCAAGAGGGCCCTCCCAGGGGAGAGCTCTGCTTTTAACCCCGTGTTCTCAGAGGCGTGTCCATGTCCCAGTGGCCAGGTTAAATGCCAATATTAAAGTCTGAATATCCATTGGCCAAAAACACAGCATCCCAAAAAACACATTTCCTGTCAAACCACCACAGTACTTCAAGCTGAGAAGGACCATGCAGAGAGTGCCATGGTCTGACAACTGTTTGCATGTTGTACGGGAAAGAGCCTCTTGAATGTGGTGCAAATATCAGTATTGACAAGATTCAGGGGCATGCTCCACACAAGCTTTTTGTCCTGGCACATTTTCTCTGAGCAAGATGTAGCCGAAAAGCTTTTCTGTATGATTCAGATGAGAAGATGTGCACAATACGGGACTATGTAATGCTGCAAAGGTAAGTGCATTCCCCAAGCATCTTTCGGTAGAAGCAGCCTGCTGGGGCACTTCACTACCAGCACAGTGTTCATAGCAAGAAGCAGATGCCTATTCACCTCCAGGATAGTAAAAGTGTGACAGGTTACAAGAGCAGGAGAACAAAGCCGCACAGCAGCGGGCTGGTGGGTGCAGCATACTGGCTGTAAATAAGCATGGCTGCCACTGACCTGCCAAACAAATTCACTCTCTAGTCATAAGGATTAAAGTTCATTGAGAGTTATTTCTGCTGCTACTTTATCCTTTTTCAGCCCCTCCGTGGAAACAATTCTGCCTACCTTTGGGCTCTGTGATCCAGAGAACACCATGGTAGATGAAGAAGAGAGTGGAAGGACAGAGTGCATCAGTGAGTTTGATGTGGCTTACGTGGGGCATGCAGAAGGTGCAGCCCTGCACTGGCTTTTACTTCTAGAGCATTTTTCTATGAGAATAGCTGCTGGATGTTTGCCATGAAGACATGAGAGGGAAAAAAGTGATGGCAGGTCTACCTGCACAATTTAAAAGCTGTTAAGAAGAGGAGGTACTTTAAGAACATCTTCTGTCTTGACACTTCCCTCTGTGTGATCTCTAGCTGCTTGGACACAGCGACACTGAACATGTATGAAAATATTTGCGCTGCGAATGTCAGGTTGCACAGGGAAGAGGGTAGGTTGGCAAACGCCTTCTGTCCTGGCACATCTCTCTGTCAGAAGTGCAGCTGGATATTCTTCGCTGCAACAATAGACTCTGCCACTTTGAGAGAATGTGCTGATGCTATATATACATAGTTTAGAAGGAACGTGCGAATCACTAGTGGGTTCTGTTAACTTACAGACTGCAAAGGGACTATTATGGCCAGCACTGCCATTTGTTGAAGAACTTTTTTTTTTGTGAGCAGCTGCTGGATGTTTTGAAAGGGTTTGGGATCTGCAAGAGTTAGCATGCAAGATGATACACAGAGCTTGAAGGAAAGTGAATATCTCCAGGGAGCTGGATGCAGTTCAGTGGGTGTGAGTTACATGTTGAGCAGTTGATCAAGGTTCTAAAAGGAAGAGCCATGCTGCAATTGCATTTTCTTTTGCAGTCTATAAACTGCACAGCCACAAATGAGATGATTCCTCTTCCTTCTCTGCTACATGCAGGATCACATTCTGTTAGTGCCCAAGAGCCAGGATCCACAGCAGAGCTCTTACCCGCACTGCTCCCACATGACTGGGGCTGAGCCAGAAAAGAGGGCCCACTTGGCCTTCTCCTGGGCACTGCCAGTGCTCATCAAAATAGCCACACGATGGCAATGTCGACTCACAAAAGAAGGACACACACTGAATCCAACTTGAAACCACCCCAGGACACAGCCAAGTCGAAACATTCCTCATCACAAATCAACTGTGCCAGGACCAAAATATTTCTCCGATCTTCCCCTTCCAAGTGGATACTCTTCTTTGCACCACACTTAAAGATCAACACTATCTCCTCAGCCCTAAAAAACCTTTTCATTCTCGTACAGTCTGGTAACAAACTTGAAAACATCTGCCAAATACAAAGCTAGCAAAAGTGTCAGTGGAGAAAGCTCTTTGCTGCTTACAATTTCAACTGCACCCATCAAACTACAAACACACACCCTGCTATTGCCACTTTCCTTCTCAGCTGTAGGTAGCATCGTAAGCCTTCAGTCTCACAGAGTCAGGATCCAAATGGAATGGCACCAGAGACTGCTCGCACACTAAAACTACAAGGGACAAAAACTTGTCCTGCAGAGGCTTGGCCTCTGCATTCCCACTGACAGTTCAACAACTCTAACCCAGAGAACTGCCTATTGGGAAAAGCCTTTAAATTAACTGAGACTACCCAAAGTGCCCCTCCAAACATGCTTTCTTTGCAAAAGAGGGCAACTACAAGACCATCTCAAAAAAAAATGGCATCCCCTCCTCCAAAATACAAAACATCCCGGGACTGAGCCCATAAAAAGGTGTCAGAAAACTGGTACTAGACTTTACCTGCCTGGGGCACTAGATCAGCTGCATACCAAGACTCAGCGTAGCTGCTTGCCTTGTCCAAAAGAAGTGTGCTGGCAGAATTTCAAGAAGGCTACCTCTGAAAAGTGGAGAACACATGCCAAATTGATTCTTTCAGAAGGGAGACTGCCTTCCAAAGATGGGTACTGACTCCATGATTGTACAAATTGAGTCAGTGGTTCCAAACCAAATATACCAGGACAGAAAGTTGCTGCTGCCCTTGAGCTGCATGATGCGGGTTTTTATCTGCACTTCCAACACTGGGGCTATGTTCTTTCCTTCCTTTGAGAAAGCATTGCCATTCTTGTTCTGAAACTTACCAAGCAAAAGTTGCATACCACGTCTGGTACTGACTATGTCCTGCAATGGCTCCTACACAGAAGGGGCCAGGACAGAAATGTCTTGCAGGACTATACTTACCCATGGTACCTTATCAGCTGCTCTACCAACATTGCCACCATATCTTTTACTTCCCAAGGAATGGCATGCTGCGTCACTTGGCGTTTCCTTGCCTCCCAATACTGTCTCTATTTTTCCTAGCCTACCCTTGTTTTGTTTGTCTTGCCTATGTCTGCCTTGCCTAGCCCTACAAATAACTTCCTGGCTTTGTTTTCCTTGCCTATCACTCTTTGCCTTGCCCGTAAGGCAATGCAAAGTAAGTGTAGGCAATTGTAGGCAAGTCAAGGGACAGGTTGGCAATTCTGGAGCCACGAGGGGAAATCAAATGGAGTGATAGGTGAGAGAAGGCCCAGAAGTTAAAGGCAAGGCAGGGCATAAGAAGATAAGTCCAGTAATGGTTAGGCCAGGCAGAAACAGGAAGGGCTAGGCAAAGCAAGATCCTGGAGGAAAGCCAGTAGGCAGGTCAAGGGTGGGGCATACACATGCAAGGGAATTCAAAGCAGTGGAGGTTCAGCAGGGCAAGGCAAGGAAGCTGTTGGGTTGCCAAAGCAAGGCAAGTGACAGGTACATTCAAAAATTGCTGGTGCACAAAAGTGGCCACGACAGACTGCTTTGTCCGGCCTTGATCTCGCATGGGCCATCTCTAATTTGCACCTAAAACACTTGGGCGTCACAGTTGACACTGAAGCAACTGAACAACACTCTGTGTTCATGCAGCAGTAGCCAAATTTTATTAAGAGCTGTTCTCTTTAAATAGCTTTGAAAGTCTCTGTGGTTAATTCTGATTGGCTAAATTTATTACCACCCAGCTAACTGGCCAATGTCTGCCTGTGTCCCTAATGGCCTAGATCTTCTCCCCAACAGCCCAAACAGGTCAAATTATATAATTGAAGTAGGTTTATAATTAGTTGCATTCAGTTATAAAATTATAATTAGGATTAATTATAACTGTAAGGCCTCCAGGCCAGCTGTTAGCCACTGCAATTCCTCCTTTTTGTTTTGAAATACAAAGGCAGTGTCTGTTATCCTCTGCAGGGCCCTGGCATGAAGATGAACACAGCACAATGTTTCGAACAATCATGATGACATAGTCCAGAAACTACCAGGAACAGCTTTGCAGGGTGGTATGCTGCAAACTATTCACAACTACAACAAACACCTAACTCATTCACTAACTGTTAAACCTTACTAACAATTATGGGTTATGCTGTTTTGTTTCTACTGAAAGGTGCAAATCCATGTGATTAGTCCTGTTCCCAAAGTGTCTGTCTTCTTGGAACAAAGTAAAGTTACAGGTAGGAGTAGACTGCCATTCCACAGGTCCCATATCTTCATACAGTGGTGCAAAGTGTTGTTCTGATTACTGCTCCATGACGTCTGCTGTGGGGCTGTCAGGGAGATCAGTTGTTGGATGTGATCCCGAGCAGGCCATAGAGCAGGATGCATACACTGAACAGGCACGCATCAGATGCCAAGGTCCATGGAAATACAGGCGTACCTGCGCCCCCAAGTAACAAGGTCCCAGGGACCTTCCCATTTATTGGTAAGGAGGTCCTTTACCAATATCTTAGGCTTGGGTGACTGAATGTCACTAGAAGACTGTAAAAACAGAAAATTATTTAAAATTATAGGATTCTGAAAATTTGCAGGTACTGTTAAATGGTTTAAAGTGTATACTGCCTTGGTTACCCTACTCTGCAGGGCTTCACCAAAGCCTGCCAAGGCCAGCAAGGTGCTGCTCCAACATTGCTCCCCCCACACTTTTCTTCTTCGCACCAGCCTCACCCCCATGGGGCATGCTTGCTACTGCTGTACCAGCCTGCCCTTCCACAATTCCTGCTATGGTCCATTTCACAACCCAGATGTGCACTGAGACCTTCAGCTTCCTGTGAGTTTGTAAATTAAATCCCTTTTCTATCTCTCCCCGTCATGGCGCTGCCAGTAACCAGTGGAGTGGGGGTGAGCTTGTGCCACAGTGCCCCCTGCAGCCACAGGGGAATCATCACACCTGCCCTATCTGGCTCGGAGCCAACAGCGCCACTTCTGGCTGTGGCCGTAACTACACAGAGGAGGAAAGGCTCGGGTGCCTGAGAGAAGCCTCTTAATGGGTTTCTAGGTCTTTTGTTTGTTGTTGCTGACATTGTTGTTTGTTTGCCTTGTTTTTTATATATATCCTCTAGTAAAGAGCTGTTATTCCTTTTGTCATTCCTTTGATTGAAAGCCCCATAATTTCAAAGTTATAATGATTTGGAGGGTAGGGGGTTATATTTCCCATTCCAAGGAAGATTCCTTCCTTCCTTGGCAGACACCTATTTTTCAAACCAAGACAATGAGTAATCTATGTTGTGAATTTGACAGAAAAAGAGAGAATACTCTAGTCAGTTCTCTGTGATAAACCATGTTTCTGCAGTCTGGGAGGTTGGGAGTAGTGAGGAATCTAGTCAAAACCTTGAACTGCACTAATTTTGATAGTAGTCTTTTATCTTCCCTCAGTTAATGAAGCAGCTTCAAATTTTACCAGGTCCTCCTTCTACTTTGCCTTTAGAGTCAGTATTACTTCCATCTTATTTCCACTGGGCTTCAGCCAACAGTCTTTAATGCAGATTTGTACCACTGCATCTGGAAGTTGTTTGATGGTTGTATCTGCATCTGATGAAAAGGAGAGGTAGAGCTGAATGTTATCATCTTACACTGCAGATCACTTTACATCACAACTGCTTCCAGTAGCACCTGCACAGAGATAATAAAAAATAAGCAATCACAGGGAGCCTCATAGGTCTCTCTGCAACTGAAACCACCTCAAAAAAGGGAGGATCGCTTCCAGCAGCATTTACTCTTTTGGCAAAAATGAGTGAAAGATCCTTTCATGGTTTAGGAATAATATTCCCCAATTTCATGTTCCCACTGAAACATCCCAGACCACATGCTGCTCACTCATTTACCCCCAGACCTCTTGCAGCTGGATGGAGAGGAGAATTGGAGGCATAGAAAGGTAAAGAACAATTTATCAGAAACAGCAATGAAAGAAGAAAACCATGAGTAATAACAGCAATACTACTAGTGGTAGAGTGTCCTGGGTTTGAGATAAAGAACAATTTATTAGAAACAGCAATGAAAGAAGAAAACCATGAGTAATAACAGCAATACTACTAGTGGTAGAGTGTCCTGGGTTACAACATGGGGTGTACCACCATCTACAACACTTTCTGATGAATTGTTAAGATAGGTGGAGCAGTGTTTCTTTATCTTTACCATGACTCAACTGTGTTAACTCTCTGGGGAAGTAGCAGCACCACTCGCCTTGAGGGGAGGGGGTCATCGCTGCTAATGGACCATCAAGGACTCCCCAGAATGACTCATGGAATTATATCATCCATTGTGAAATTCCCTGCCCTGTGGGAGGTTCCAGACATTCCTGCCTGTGTATAATCTGGGACTTGAGACACCACCACCACCCAGAGGACAAGAATTCTCCACCACCGGACCACCAGAGAAGGACTAGGCCTTTACACAGGACCACCATTTTTGACATCCATCACTTCAACGGAACAGTAACCACCATTCAGTTGGATTGCTACCACCACCCTGACCAACAGGGTGACTGACTTTTTGGTTTAAGCCAGTGTTTCTGTACTATTGTCTTCATTGTGACTTTCCTAGTAAATTGTAGCTCCATCTTGAAGTCTCTCACAAGGCATTTGTGTGGAGTTAATCCTCCCCCTGGTTTACCTTCAAACGAGCGCACAGAATGTACAAAATGGGCGAAAGATTCACATGCAACTGCTCACCATGCAGAACTGTGGATCTTGCCGTCATCCCACTGTACACCCTGCACACCCTAACAACACTGGAAAAACCCTAGCCCTCTCCATGCCCTCTGCACATGTCTTGAGGTGGTATCCAAACAACTCCAAGGTCCTGGCTGTGTCTCTCCTGGCTGCTGAAAAAAATTAACCCTATCCTAGCCAAAATCAGAGCAAATCTGTATATTCCTGCTAGATCCTGCTACTTCAGGTTAGCACTGCCCAAAGCAATTGAAAAGCTAGAACAGACACTGATTTTTGGGTATTACTTTCTAGACATCAAAAATCAATTACAATAGCTCTATTTCAAGGATAATAGCCATTAAACTCTGTTCAGAGAGTCTAAGATTGTCCAGCTTAGTAAGGTTGCCTCTCTCTTACCAGTGATATTTTCCCAAGGAAAAATGCTGTTTTAACAAGTAGTTGAAGACTACAACAAGTATGTAGAAGACATATAGAAGAGGAATTATGTAGAGCTCTCCAGAGCATAAAAATACACTCAGGATAACAAGGTCCTCCTCTCAGAGGTTCACCAGCAGTGAGGTCCTCTTCTCAGAGGTGTCACCAACAGTGAGGTGAACCAATTCTCTCAAAGCAATGTGGTGCCATCAGAAAAAGTATGTATGTTCTCAAAAAAGCTGTCTCAAAACCTGAGTTGGATGTGGGGATTGGGGTTTGAATTTTGCAGCAAGTTTCAAAAGATTGGATGTCAACTGGAACAATTAGCAACATAGAGGTCTGTGACTGCAAATCTCTGATACTCCTGTGCTATTGAGGGTATAGGAAAAAAAGGCAGAGATTGAAATAATAGAAAAGGCCTTTCAAGGAATCAGTGCAACTTCAAAACAGCTAGATTTCATTTCAGAAGTTTTCTTGTGTTAAAGGCCACTACTTGATCTAAACCAATCTCTCCTTTTTTAAATATTTGGTTGTCCTGGATACCTAAGATATTTTATGATTTTTCCCCCCTATGATTGAAACAGCAGCAGGTTCTATAAGCTTCACTGGGCCATCTGCCTTAAGTATGCACTGTGCGCATATCCTTTTCCACTAGGATGAATCAACCTGCTGAAGTAGAACTTAAAATATTACACATGTATGCAACAAAATGACATAAATGTGCAATGACTTTAAGGAATGATCTCATTAAAAATTGTACACCCTCCTAAAGGCCTTGGGGTGCAGCTAGACTCAAGGACTGCAGATGGTGTCCTCACCACTGCTGGGTGGCATAACCTTACAGAAACTATTTCAAAAAGCTAGTAATCTTCCTTTCTTTGCTGCCCATCTAGTTTCTATACTGGTGAAGGTGACATCACTGCATCCTAAGTTTCCATTTTATATCCATTGCTGGACTTAGGTATATAGAAGTGTTTGAGATACATCAAGGAGGTACATAGTAAACTGAAGCAGACAAGGTATTACCAAGAGCTGCAAAAGTAAATTGTTTTTCCAGCAGGACTTCTCTGGGGCAAACAGGCAACTCAAGATGTTCTTGGAGGGGAAAAAATACAGGAAAATTTGAAGACTCTTCATTTCACATCTTTGCTCTTTTCTCTCTGCTTCTTTCTGGGACCACAGGACTTCCCCTCCAGACTTATTCAGTACATAAAATGTATTAAAATGCAGCAACTTCCTCTTAATCCCATTTACAGATCCCTTACATAAGAAACAGGAAAGAAGAAGAAGGCCTTTACATGCTTCATGTGTATAAGAGGGGAAAAATACAGGCTGTGGCATCATAAAACAAGTGGAGACAACACAAAGCAGCTAAAGAAGGTGTAAGCCTCCTTTGTACCAGGTCACCTGCAGGAGATAAAAGTGCTGCAAAGAGGGATTTATGTTTTATGAATCTGTTATTCATCATGTTTTATGAAGAGAGAATTTATATTTGGAGACTGTTTTTATTAACCAATGACAACATTTAACATAAATATCAGGTGGTATCAACACAACAATAGTTGTAAAACATTTTTAAGTTAAGGCTCCCAAATTTAACTGCAAATTTAGCAAGTCTTCCTGTTGTCTGTCTCCTTGCCTTTCCCTTTTCTTTAATATATACTTAACACTAAAAGTCACTGTGTTATACATGAAGACAAACAGTGTTATGTTGGCACTACAGCAAATATGAAACAGCTGTTCACTTCTTAATATTGAAACCAGAGAAAAGTACATGAAGTACATGGAAAATCCTCTACTCTTTAGAGCATAGGAAACATACATACTATTTCTTCTTGTACTTTTGAAGATATTGTTCCTTCAACTACAGGCAGAATTTACAATGGATTATGGATAATAAATAGAATTCACATTGTTGGTACTCAGTCAATTAAAAGAAATATCAATTGAATTCTGCGAGTATTGCAATGGTGCCAAACCATCAGAGGAGTTGGCAAGTAGGAAGAGTGAAGGTGTGATAATTGAAAAAATTGCTGCTTGGTAAGTCACAGGAGCTAACGTGCTAGCTCAGCATTTGGGGAAGCTGGGACACTCCCAGCTGGTGCAAAAACCATATGTGATCCCCAGCCCCATTAGCTGGGACAAGATATATCGCAAGATACCACGTCACAGTGAGCCAAATGGATTCGGTTACTTGCCTGATTGATTACCTCTTGGGCTACCAAGGGCTCTTCCAGCAAGCTAATGAGTTTCTGTTGGCACTGGAGTGCCTGGGAGCAATGTTTCCCCTTGGGTCAGCACTGTACAGGAATTGCTGCCTTTCCAGTGCATGGCCACCCAGCAGATTGAGAGGCAAGTAAGCAAGGAACAAGAGGATGTGGGTGGCTACCATACAAACACAAATAACACAGACTTTCCATGCCTCCCTGATAGGAGCTGCTGTTAATGAATTTTCAGGCACACACTGAGTTAATGGGGTGAGCAACACTGAAACATGTTTTAGTTATACTCAGTACTTTACAAAGGGTAATTGAAAAAAGGAAGGAGCAGCAGGGGTGGAAGGTGGAGAAAAAGGAGAGAGAGGGGAGAACAGTTCTATTTTTCAGGTGCTGAATGCAAAACCTTTGCAACAGTTGAGTTTACATGCAAGCCCACACCTCATCAGGGCAAAGATACAGTGACTGGAGTCAAGTATTTCTTCCCTGCATATAGCATCTAGCTCCATATCCTGCTCAGACAGCTTTCTTAACTGTGAGCTTTAGCATATAAACAGCCGATAAGTAAGAACAGTAACTGTAGCTCCTGCTGAGAGCTAACTCTGCCCGTCATGCATTTGCTGGGTCCTAATACAGGACAGCAAATAAAGCTTCATTACAGAACACTGGAGTTAGCTGCCAGAGCCTACAGATTTGAATAAACAACAAATAAGCAACATCTGCTGCAGCATATGTGTATGGTAAAAAAAAGTCACAAAATAAAAGAATTTGTAAATGCCAAAAGCAACACTAAACTGCCTGTGCTACTGTAGAGTGAATTTTTAATTGCACATGCATACTGGCAGGCTGTGGGTATTAGTCTCACATATGTGTGGTTGCTGCCAACCTGGGAGTATAGATGAATTTAATTAAATAAGGATTATCCCTTCTCCCCAGTACAATTACTTATTTATAACAATGATAAAATTGCCTAATAAAAAAAATTGTCATATTTTTAAAAACAGAGCTAGTAAACACTCTGCTTTTCCTGTCATTCAGGGGTGTTTGAATGTTTGAGTGTGTTTTAAAATTAAGTCTAGGTATTCTGCCAAAAAAGAGGGGGGGAAAAGCCTTGTCATAAAGTCTACTGCAGTTAAACAGCCAGACTCTACATTATTGAGAAATATAAAGAAGACACACTGCAGTCAGGGAATTGGATTTCATGGAGAATGTAGAAAATTAAGCAATTGGACTAAAATTAAGGCCAGGCTACAAAGCCAAGGAATAATACCACTGAGACAAGTACTTCTAAGAGTCTTCTCTAATATACTTCATCTAGGCAAAGCAGTCTGTTCCTGTCTATCTCTATTTCTTCTCATGTTGGTTACTTCACACTTTCACTCAAGGAAACTCTCATTTCAGCAGGGTCATGCCAGGCTCTCAAATCATCATTACTCACACCTGTTCCAAAAGATCCCACAGGCAAATAAGAGTGGACCCTTATGGTATCAGGCACTCCATGAGACTTGAAAAATAGGCAGCCTGTGCCCTAGGGGAATTGGAGGCCAAATATTAATTCAGGCATGTGCTTGCAGGAGCTGAGATTTTCTTTGTGTAGGGTCCTTATGGACTCTATTTCCCACTTGCTCCTATTTTGAGGACCCCTCTTATGGGTCTGAGCCACATCCTGCTGAATTTAATGGGAACTTTCTTAAAAGCTAGGTATTATTCACTAACAATATTACATTCACCACTGAAAATTTTTAGACTATTTCTGTGATGCACAGCAAATTGAAGTCACAGAAAGACTTCTTTGAATGTGGAGGGATATGCTATTTAATAGCAGTGAGAAAAAGACAAAGAATATGAAAAAAGCAGTTTTAAAAATCTGGAAATCCCTACTTCAAATTTAGGCAAAACATCAGAAACAACACAGAAAAGAGTGAAAAATTATGGTGTTTAAAAGAAGTCTAAATAGTGGTTCTACAAAGGCATAAATCTTACATAAGTTCCGTTTGCTTTTATAATTTTGGTTGATCACAGAACTGGATGGCAGTCTTACCTGAACTGAAAATCAATAATTGCAGTCTGTGTTTTCTATAATGAAATTACTACTAAACGTGCTTATTCATATGTCTTGAAAGAGTATTCAGGATATACTGTTCTTTTTTTGCCCCTTATCGTGTGATTACTATACCTATACTACCTGTTAAATCCTTTAATTAAATAGCACAGTCATTTTTTAGAGATGGACAAAAAATGCAGAGAAGCATTTGTGTGTGTATTGTTACATTTTGAAATTTTTTTACCTGTTGGGCTATGTCCACATTCTCGTTTTTTAGTTTATCACTGAAGGTTTATCTAAATGGTGATTTTCATTTCACCAGTCCTGGGGAATTGCTATTATTTCTGCAGATACTTCTATGAGCAAGACTACTGGTATGGGTTCACATCTTTGTTCATGAACATCACAACATTCATCAGAAAACAAAACCGAAGTAACCTTATGTAACTCAGGTGACAAATCTGAATAGCAACGACTTGACATTGAGCCTCACAGGTTGATGAAACCACATGTTGACAAACTGGACACATGCAAAAGGACAAAAGATGTGGCAAGAGCAATTGAATGCCATAGGTATGCAATCCTGTATACAGATAAACATCACACCTCTACCACCAACCCCTCAGGATACGGCAAATATGTTTACAGATCATTTGAAAGCACAAATAAACACTTCAGAACTGAATAAATAATAATTCTATTCCATCACCTTTCCTGAGCTCTAGCACTAATCAAGAAAACCCCACACATTTTGATAAAAACACTGGCCCTGCTGTAGGACATTGACTTCAACAGGCTCATGATTTCACCCCTGCAAACACAGCTGCCACTCTAGCCAATGACATCTGTGAATGCCCAGCACCAGTGGATACCTGAATTTTTTTTAGATACTGTTGTGGGTTTTCCCAGTGAACTTTCTCACACTTATTACCTGAAAAAGAGGCCTCTGCAAAGAAAGGGCAGTTGAAGTTGAAGCGGAGTGGGGTGTGGGGAATGAATGATGGGCAATTAAAATCCAAAAGAACAATCCAGTGACCCTTTCATTCCACTGGAAAGCTTCCAGGGAGAGAGGGCATGGGTCAGAAACTGGTTTGCTGAAGGGGGAAGGGGTGTGGTTTTGTCAGTTTCTTAGCTGGGAGTAGTTCAGTCTTTGCCTGGCTCAGAGGGGAGATGGTTGTGATTTTAATAATACCAGAGAGGAAATTGCTTGACAGGCAGGAAAAGGCTGTTTGTTACCAGGCTTTTCTGGTGTGTCTGTTCATTGTTTGTTTTGATTTTTTGTTTCTGTTTGGGTTTTTGTTGCTATTGTTGTTTGCCTGTCTTGTTTTTCATATATGCATACACATACATACATATATACATATGTATATGTATATATGTGTAATGTATATGTATATAAGTTTGTATATTTATATATTCTAGTAAAGAACAACTTTTCTCATATCTTTGCCTGAAAGCCCAATAATTTCAAAGTCATAATAATTTGGAGGGAGGAGATAATTGTTTCCATTCTGAGAAGGTTCCCACCTTCCTTGGGAGACACCTGTCTTTTAAACTAGGACAGATACCTGTGTAGGAACTTGGGTTGCTATATTATTTGTGCAGAGTCCACAAAAGTAATAGATTTTGTCCCTTGCTAGTTACTAGCTTTTTCATTAAATTTATATCCCATTAAAAAAAAAAACCTAAGATCTACCAGTCTTTCTCTAAACACTGAATAGGAAGGGTCTCTAGAAAGTAATGACTTTCCTGCTTTGGAGACTGAACAGCTGTTTCCCCAGTACCACCATCCCTGACAGCAAACGCTTCTCAGGATCTGAACCCAGATTACCCCAAATGATAGTGTAACATCTGGTCCAACAGCATTGCCTTTGATCCTTTCATAGGCTCCTCAAATAACTTACTTTTCTAACACATGATTCACTACTATGTCAGCTCATCTGATGATAGTCTATGCAATATAGTAGACACAGATCATGGGGTAGAGGCCATGCTGCCACCAGAGAGTTCTGTTTGAATGGTCCTGTTTAAGTTGAATACAGAATAGCTTTAGTCCTCAGACTCCTATACTTATGAGGATCTGAGAGTTGGTGTATAAAGCATCATCTGAGTCTGACAAATAATTCACCAAGCAAAAGCACATCTTTAATGTTGCTTGGAAGATGTGAGAAACTATGCTCACATTTAAAATGTCAAAGGCTTATTAAACCTTAACAAAAATACAACAAAGGACTGAATACGGAAAAATTACAGCACTGAGAGTCTCCATGACCAGCAGCCACATACTCGTTTAGAAAATGGATGCTTTGCCTTTTATACCCTTAGTCCCTCCCAAAGTTGTTTCAGTCAACTCTTTCTCTGCTGTCCATTGGTAGAAATTACTTTCTTACATCTTGATTGGAGGTCAGGTGCTGCTATGCTGCACCTCCTAGTAACAAGCTGGCCCTCCCCAAATGTCCTGACTACCAAGGCTATTACAAGGAGGAGGGGAAAGAGGACTATGGGAGGACATATTACAATAGCATCACTATACATCTACAAAACTTCTCTTAACATACACATAATATCTATCTCTTAACTGTGAGAGCCAGCCATCACATTACTCATTTATAACAAATCCCCCTTTTCCTTTTTTCATAAGTCATTTGTCTTGAACAATTAACTCTCATTTTCAATTACGATAATATACTCCTACTTCTCAAAAAAAAAAAGAAAAAAGAAAAAATTTAATGAGTTTTATTAGCATCTGTTGGTGTGGGCAAGGACAGTGGGAGCAGAAGAAAAAAAATATAGGTTTTCCTTTTCCCAGATATACTTATTTGGAATGGACAAAATGGGACCACAGAGGTCTGGTATGGCTTTTTTACCCCCATCTACTGTGTGTATGGGGTTGCTACCCACAGCAGGTCTATCTTAGTGGCAAGTACAGAGGTCTTGTCCTATAGGTCCTCTTGTATTAAAAGACATTTGAGGAATGATAGAGGACTGGTATAGCTTTCTTGCCCCCACCTTACCATGCCTACGTGGTTGCTGCCTGCAGCAGGGCTATAATCTTCTCAGTGGTGAACATAAGGGCCAACCCGGTCTTGCCCTCTATTTCTTGTCTTACTCTACTTCTTGTTTTCTAAGGAAACTGCCCCAATACCTCTTATGGTTCCTTGTGTACTTCCCCTCAACAGATACTTGTAATTCCCATTTATTAAAACAGGACAATTACATCAATGATGCAGTTCAAACTCCCTGCCCAAAGTGTTAGTTAAAACAGTCTTCAAGCTAGCTGGTGGAAGCTTGACTCTACTTTTCAGACATCTTTGAGCTTCTTTGGTTATCTCTCATCTGAATGAGGTCTGGATGTTATAGACTATCCTTTGGGTTCTTTCACCAGGCCTTTAATTCTGTTGACATGAGTCCACACTCACTCTGCAGTTTGCACAGCTGATTCAGGGGTTAGCAGTACCTGAAAGGGACCTCAGATACCACTGAGAGGTTAAACTGAAGGCAATGCACATAGCACTGCCTAATAAGTTCCATTATTTGAAAGGGTAATTGAATCTTAAAGTAGCTACCCCTCACTGCTGACACAAGGAACTGCATGGCCTGGGAAGAGTTACAATCACAGAGAGGTTTAGCATTTGGCTTAGCATCCAGTTTTGACGGCAGCAGTTTCCAGGGAATGTGGGTTAAAACAGCGGTGGATCACAGCAACTGCAGATAGGGATTCAATGTTCACAGGGATTTAATGGAAACTTAGAGACTATTAAATTTGATGAAAATCACTGTACACAACTTTACATAAACCTTTTGGCAAACTAATTCATAAAGGCAAATTCCTCTCCCTACAAAAACAGAGTGTACACAGAGAGCCAGAGGCCACTCCAGCCAGCAGAGCTAGGTAGCGACACACACAGAAACACACATATACAGTCATCTGTATTCCCAGGTTGGACAGAAGCTGGATGCACAGAGCCATGCATCCAGATCCATGTCCCTTGGTGTGCCCAGCCAGTGTGTGGACACAAGGACATGTGCAGAGCTAGTGCACGTACGCACAGGTACACGTTCACCTGCACAGAGCTCCTGTGCATCACAGTACTTGCTAGCAGCACACACTTGTGTACACCCAACCTGCCGCACCAACACACATGTGCTACACAGACACTCACTTATGTACAGTCTCTACCAATGCACATGGGCTCACAAGCACGAGACCTGCTTGCACGTAGAGCCTGTGGACACCAAAGTATGCAGTGTCATACACATTAATATACGCATGTCCCACACAGAGCCATGCTCACCCCTGCAGAACTTGTGCAAACTCACAAGCATAGAGCTGTGCACAGAACCACTCACACCTGAGAGCATGCAATTTATTACATGTGTAAACAGCGGTGCACACATTACGTGTACACATCAGCACATCCATGTGAACAGTGCTGTGCACACCAGAACATATGTACCCAGTGCAAAGCAGGACATGTGCACTCACATCTGAGCACACTAGAAAGCACATGTGCACACAGAGCTGTGAACACTGGTACACACGTGCACAGAAACTTCCCAGAGCTCTCCTGGCCCCAATGCCCCCGTGGGTCTCTCCTCATGGGATCATGACACGGTGGGGATGGGAATGGGGACAGGAGAGGGGAGTATGGGTGGAACATTGTGGCACAGTTTAAAGAGCACCCTCTGTGCCTTTGGGGTAGGAACAGACAGGCATGTCCTAAAGGAAAGGTGAAAGAGAGACCACGCTGAATTCTTGCTTCCTGCTTCTCACTCTACAAGGGCAAAACAGCACTTTTTGCTATTTTGTCTTCCCCAGGAGCCTAGCCAGCATGAAGGAGATGATTAGATGGATTTATTGAGGATCACTGCCAGTGCATACAACACATGGCATTTTTCACCTCTTACATTATCATGGGATACTGGGGTAGGAACTAACAACAGCCTTACCCCACTGTTCTAGAAGCCTGTGTTTTGTCAAGTGGCACTTTTTACTTCTTCACTTTTTACTGCCTTCACTGAGGGCAGGTACTTGTGGCCTCTATTGCTGTGGACGATAGCTCAGAGTCCCCTGGGGATACAAGAAGGAAAGCTGCTGACCAATCTGCAGGGGTGACAGTGACTTTGAAACAACGTTTTTTATCAAGATTTTATCTCGGACTGAAGGAGGAAAAGATATCTGTGTTGCGCATGAAAAAGTATCTAAGCTTTTGACACTTAAGCCCTTCTCTTAACTTGAAAGGAGAAGCAGCACCTGTTAGTATTAAATTTGAGTACAAAACAATTGTTTTGTGTTACACTTGATTGAAAGTTAGTATTCACAAAAAAAGATACAAGAAGGCAGAAGGTGGTAAAAGGGAGGAGGAAAACAGAGCACACACTAAGGTAGCGTTTTTCTCAAGTCTAGAATTTTGTTTGGGTGGAGTGGGGTGTAGAGTAGTTACAACTTGATACACCTACTCTTCTTTTGACTCACACCATGGCTAGTACATGTATTCAATCTCTTTCTTAGTCTATTCTCGTACATAATATTGCATACTTTTGGTGTTGGGGTCACATCTCTACCAGGTTTGTTTTCTCAGTGGGTTATCGGGGAGGATATCTGTTGATATCTCTGTACTCGCTCTTTCTCTCCTTGGGGACTTCCTACTTGCTCCCATTCCTATCCTAACCAGCCAAACCACAGGCTCTCTAGACTGAGCCTGCCTCCCCAACAAACCAACCACAGGCTCTCTGAACAGAGCTCACCTCCTCGATTAGCTGAAGGGAGGGAGGGAGGGAGGGAGGAAGGAAGGGGGAGAAAGAAAGAAGAAGCTTTACCTTCTTCTCGGAAAACAAAAGCAAATAAACAACCTGCTTATGGTCTGGGCACCCCTGTATCACTGGGTCAGTTCTGCCACTCCTCTCCTGCTTTGGCTTGGCGCCCTGACACCCTCAGCACACCAGTGCAAGCAGCTGCATATGGTACTACACTCGCGCATCTTTATGCCAACAGATTGAGGGGAAGTTTCCATACCCTGGTCCCCCTTCCCGGCACACTACTGCAAGCAACTGCCAAGCTGCCCACGTGGGCAGCCTGCTTACTTAGCTCCACACCGGCTAACTGTTGAGAAACCTCTACGGTCCAGCGCCCCGGCCACATGGCTCCATGTGCTGGTGGACACTGCAGAGAAGTCTCTGCAGCCTGGCACTCTGGGCCAGCCCTGCTGGGCTCCTCTGCTCCCAGCACCCTCGAGTTGCCACAGGCAGTCTGGCACAGGTGAACCCAAGGTGCCCCCTGCAAGAGGCACTAATAGCCGGTCGCACAGTGCACAACCCCGTGCCCTCAAGCCACTATCCCCTCCTGCCGAGCCAGCGGTGCCAGGGACCACAGTGCTGTGCCTTGGTGCCTCGGTCTGCAAAGCCTGCCATTAGTCAGACATTGATCCTTAGTGGTGCCACGCATGAACCCTGCCCAGCTCCACTGCTGCTGTCACTGTTCCTGCTGGGTCAGCGGGCACTGAGAGCTGCTGTGCCGGGTCCCCTCCAGCCGCCACCTACACGGGCTCCCACCCAAAGCCTCCGAGACTCCACACAATCAAGCCCATCCCCAACTCTCAGCAGTGGTGTGTGTGAACTGCACGCAGCGCTGCTGCCACCTCCGCTGGGCTGAGGAGCGCTGGGAGCCCCCACCAGGGCCCCTGCTGGCTGTTACACAGACCAGCCCCTGCTTGGGGTTCCAGCTTGGGAGACCCTTTACAACCTCTTTGTCTGCAGTCCCTACTTCAAAAACCCCATGCACGGTTCTCTCCGAGTGGCTTTCCTGCTGCCAGTACCGACCTCATGCAACTGGGAAAACCCCGAACATGCAGCACCCTCCAAGCAGGGATTTTGCCACCATCAGCACTGGCTCCGCACAACGCATGATACACGTGGCTCCCTCTAAGCAGTGGTTTTCCCTGCTGCCGGCGCTGGCTCTGTGGAACTGGGTACCCTGCTACTCAGTCAGCCCTGCTGGGCTCCACTGCTCAACGTCCCTAAGTCGCTGCAGGCAGGTGAGCCTGCGGCATTAGAGCTGTACTCTGCTTAGCACCACTGAGCACTGGTTACACAAATCTCTCTCCCACCACCACTGACCCCGCCAATGACTTTTCCTACCCTTCTTTCGCTTGCATCCCACCAGCCATGAGTGTCCCGCCTCCCTGTTTCTCTGCATCCCTCGCCCAGGTGACCCTGTACAGCCTTTTGTTTGCAGGCCCCCACCCAGGAAACCCTGTCCACTCATGCCCTCATCTAGGAAACCCTGCACAGCTGGGCCAGGGCCAGACACCTCTGTGCTCGGTGTCCCCCAGTCACCGCTACCAGCAGCAGCACCCCCTCTTAGCTTGGGTTGGCAAGCTCTGGAAGTTATCGCACTAAGCACACACCAGAAGCCTGCCACGTGGAGTGCTGCATGTGCTGCCACTCCATGTGAAGCAGCTCCCTTTGTGCCAGTGGATTGGGAAAGCTGCTGTGACTCCTCGCCCCGACATGAGTGCAGTCCCTACTGACCGGCAATTCTCACCGTTACTCCAATACCCTCTAAACCTGGTGACCTTTCATCTGTTGCTTCCAGGTGCTCTTGGATCCCCTTAAATCTAACATCCCTCCATCACATGCATCCCACCAGCCACGGGGTCTCTGCTTTCATCTTCCGTGCATCCTGCCTGCAGCTCCTCTGTCCCTCCTCCACACATGTCCCACCAGCCATGGGGTCCTTGCTTCCTCCTCTATGCATCCCACCTTATATGTCCAACTGTCCAACATACTGAAGCTCCAACAGACCAGGACAGATCCTGTGTACTACCTGCCTGAAGCTAACATTTGTACACTCAGATTATGGAATATCAATCTGGCCAAAACAATAATGAGGATGGTACTCACCTTCCCCCTCTTCTTTTTCGTTATTCAGTCTTTTGCTGTCTTCAAGGTGTTAACCTGCTAATCCCCAGTGACCTGAGGAGAAGTCAATTGAGTCACCAACTTGGCAGGGTGCGTCTCCCTCTTGAAATCTCCCAGGGTCACAGAGACGAGGTTTTCATCCCAGACCAAGCTCCCATTTGTGAGAAATTGCACTCACTTTTAAAATTTCAAAGGCTTAACAAAAATACAACAAAAGACTGAATAAGGAAAAATTACAGCACCAGGAATCTCTGTGACCAGCAGCCACATGCTCATTTAGAAAATGGATGTTTTGCCTTTTATACCCTTAGTTCCTCCCAAAGTTGTTTCAGTCAAGTCCTTCTCTGCTGTCCATTGGTAGAAATTACTTTCTTACATCTTGATTGGAGGTCAGGTGCTGCTATGCCGCCCCTCCTAGTAACAAGCTGGCCCTCCCCAAATGTCCTGACTACCAAGGCTATTACAAGGGGGAGGGGAAAGAGGACTATGGGCAGACTGGGATCCTACATGCTCAAAGCTGTCCATGTTAGATATACCCTTTTCATGTGCACTCCTTGAGTCTTCTTGGCAAGCTAAGTATATTTTACAGCCTTATGATTGAGCAAGTTGTATCATCTAGACTATTATGTCTAGAATGATGCATTTAAATGCCAGAGATGATGAGAGCAGAGAGGAAAAATTTATTGCTTGGCTAAACTTTAAAAGCAGCTAGATGGGAAGATATTTTTAGTTTTAAAAATAAAACCAGACAAATTATTTATTAACATTTAGCTGAAGGGGTGTCAGGAGCATTTCCACATAGAGTTTGATTCTTGGAATCTGAATCTGAAAAGAAAGGAGGAAGAATTATTTCTATTGGTAATGATTTTTAATGTTGGGGAAGTTAGGAGCAAAAGCAAAAACCAAGCAAAAATAAATTCTGGATGTTTCAAGGTGAAAATATAACATCTCTCAGATGGTTCTCTTTTTGCAGCTTTCTCTTTAAAATAGTCTCAGAACCTTTCCAAGCCTAGGTGAAAGTAATAAATTCATAAAGGTTATAATACACTAATAATCTTCTTTGAACAAACTCAGAGAAATGTCTCTAAGAAAAAGAAATTACTTGGCAGAAGAAATCCAAGAAAATATTTTTGCCAAAGGATTGGCAAAATATGTAAGGTCAGATTTTTTTACTCTAGACCCATTTGACTTTTTCATAATAGCAATGAGTATATCATGTCACAGTGCTGCATAAACTCCTTCAGAAAAAAAATTTAGAGAGGAGAGGATCTATTATATATAAGTAACACAGTAACACATTGATGTTGGTGTGTTCTCCATGCAGTCTGTAGCTTAAGGGGTCCCTAATTCTCATTTTCAAGGGCTAGAATAAGAAGGAAGGATCATATTGTTTCAAACAGTACATGGTCTTAATTTATTGATGTGGTAGAGAATAGTCAAAAGTTAAACAATATATGCCTTATCTAATTTGAGAATATAGCGTTTACCAAATTATCTTAGACATCTGTCTGGGGAGTTTACGATCGCCTGTGTTTACTGCTCTGTCAGTGCCCTCACTTTTGTGTGAACTTCTAGTCATGGAGCTGCAAGTTCAGCATGCTAAGTGTTTTAGAAAGACATTGAGATTGCTCCAGGGCTATAAATTTGCAGTGCTGCAAATATGTAAAAGACACTCTTATTTCCTACCAAGGCTGATAATTAGGTCCATCCTCCAACTCTTGAACAAGCTCTACTGAGAGAAAAGCTGCACCAACCTAATCACAGAAAAATACACTTTTGGAATGACTTGGAAAGATAAATATCTTTTCCTTGAGAAGAATGCTACCACTTCAGCCTAAACTTTCACAAGTTTTATTTGGGTTATAGTATGCTTAGTTTACAGAGTGATAGATCATTTCAAGCACTGCTATGAAGTAAGGCTAATTTTGCCATGCAACCTTCTGAAAAAGCACACTAGGAAATTAGCTTGGGGAAAAAAAAGATAGTGTAATATATATTATGAAATCATTCGTGCTTATGTAAAATACACATGAAAGAAGTTGTGAATAAGTTGTCTCTGTATGAGACAATCTTTAAGGTTTGGAATGACAGACAGCCAGGGAAAAGATTGCCTCACAAAATTGTGAAACCACAGATGGGAGCAAAGGGAAAGACCTAATAAGCAAGCGAAAGACATGACTCCTGTGTAGAGATGGGCCCTTTCCCGGGACAGTCCAGGATACACCAGAGCAATGAATACTCGATAAGTATCTACAATCAAGATAACCAGGGTTGTCAAGAGCGTGCATCCCAATGCCAGCTTCCAGTAACTCGATGATCAGCATTCATTGCTTCCCAGAAACAGCTTTGTCCAGCCCAGCACAGAGAAAGAAGACTACATGACTGTGTGAAGCAACAAAAAGAATAGAAGAATTTCTGCCCCAGGTGGAAAAATCTGTATAAAACTAACCCGAGGAGACAGCATTCATGAACTGTGGGGATCCGAAGCGGTAGAGTTCACATCAGTGTTCACCCAGCGGCTGATTTCAGGCTCAACAAGCGGTAGAGTTCACATCAGTGTTCACCCAGCGGCTGATTTCAGGCTCAACGCTGTCCCTTTGATTGTGGCTATCAGAGACTGTATCTCAGTCACTAAATAAAAATCTGTTTTATTATTATTAATTTGGCTTTATCATTTATTGCCTATAACAACAGGAAAAAAGCATCAACCCTGGTCAGTGACTAGATCTATAAAAATATTCTTTACCATATGTATCAGTGTCCCTGCAATTTACTTCTACTAAAAAACCCAACACCTAGGGCTGAATAAAAATATTGGCATCTTACACTATCACACTGGTTGAATGAATCATATCTCAGTAACTTCACTGGTAAATTCTTTGACAATATCCTAACACAAAGACAATTTTAAATTATCAAACCGCCAATGAATAGTGTGAGTTCTAATAATTTTCCCCATAATTCTGCTGTATGGTGTTTGTTGAAAATACTTACTTTAGCTTCCATCCTGAAAAGGGGAATCGAAAATTACTCTGTAAATAGAATAGAGATAAAGTACAAAATCCAGGTTACCTCTTAGATTTCAAAAGAATTGGCACCTTGCGGGTTAGGTCAGCCATTTTTTTGAGCATGTGGGCCACCAGAAATGGAGATTCTTTTCTTGGCCTGTTTATGGCAGGTGTCTTGCATGCAGGAGAATGGTGGGGCTGTTCTGCAGGTAGGTGCAATGAAGCCCACTCTTTGATGGCATTGGTGGGCACTGGGATGTAGGATATGCTAAGGCACATTTGTTTCCAGGAACTTGTTGGTGTGTCAGACAGCCCAATTAACACATGGAAAATGTGTGTCTGGACTGCCCCCCTGCCAGCAACATCTGCACAAGAACAGGATTTCTTTTTCCTGGAGAATATGGGCAGGTTGGCTTACCCAAGCATTAGTGAGCCCTGTTTCAGTAGCTGATGTGGGTTTTATTTTTCTGGTGAATTTTCTCCCATTTGTTACCAGAAAAGGAGGACATCGTGAGGAAGGCACAGTTGATGCTCAGGAGGGAATGAATGGTGGGCAATAAAGAAAATGTGGCTGAGTGCCTTGGCATACTGCTGGAATGATTCTGGGGGAGGGGGAGAAGTGGAGTGGTTTTGGCAGTTTCTTAGCTGAAGCATCATCAATGTCTTTCCCAGCTGGGAGCAGAGACAATTTTGTGTTTTTTTCTTTGCTTTGGACCTCTCCTGTGCAGCCATTTCTAACATGGAGCTCTGCCCACTGCAGGCTTGTATGCCTGTTGCTTGCAAGAGAAAAAGAAATTCCCAGCTACTCCACAGACACAGACTTTACCAGCTGCCGGTGCTGAGAAAGACCAGCACAGCCTGTGTGGGTGCCTGGGGGAGTCAACCCTTCTTCCCTCTCCCTCATCTGAGCTATCACCACCACCAGGAAGGTCCCACTCTTGCATTGGAGTGCCCTCTGAAGCCGTGAGGGAGGTACTATAGCCTCTCTGCCTTGATGCAAGCCAACAGTGTCCCCTGCCAGTTGTTGTCATAACTACACCAAAGGGGAAATTGCTAAATGGGCGGAAAAAGGCTGTTATTGGATTTTCTTTGACTTGCTGTTGTTATTGTTGTTTGTTTTGTCTTGTTGTATGTATATAGTCTAGTAAAGAATTATTATTATTTTTCCCGTATTTTTTTGCCTGGAAGCCACATAATATTGATATAATAATAATTTGGAGGGAGGGGATCATCTTTCCATTCCAGGAAAGTTCCTGCCTTTCTTAGCAGACATCTGTCTTTTAAATGAGGCAGTAGCATTGGTTGCTGAGAAGACCTTTACAGGAGCTGACTTATTCTTTCCCACTTCAATTGTGTGATCGCAGATCTGAGTTTTGCAGCATCCAGCAGACTAGTGTCACCCCTGCCAGTGTCCTGTGCTTTGGTCTGTTGGGTATTGACATGGGTCAGCAAAGATGAGAGGGCACTGACTACATGGTTAAGTACTTCTAGCTGTCCTAAATGTTCATAAGTTTGGTAGAATGGGAGGCAATATGGTTATTAAAACTCATTACTTTAAATAATCAGGTAAATGGTTATTCAAACTTGTCATTATCGAGGCACATACTAATTGCTTCATTAAAAAATGGCTACATTTTTCCATTTGCTTCCAAAGGACCAGTTCAGATTACACAGAGACATCAGTGTATAGTTCTTTATATTAGAAAATCATGCAATGTTGAATTCATTGGGTCAAGTACAGCTAAATACTGCTCTGTAAGAAAAAAGGTTACAGAATCCAGCCTGAAATTCCCCAGTTGGCTTGGCCAGACTTGGATGCCATATTTCAGGAAATATTAAAAATCATGTGAAGAAAGTTATTTAAGTCTCACCTCAAAAATTTACAGATGCCAGCTGTCCAGGGTAGCTGTAAAATGTATAGTCATTAACCGATGAAAACTGATGACAAAAGCTATGTTCTCATTTTCATAGGAGTACAAAGCAAAACACTTATCTCCCAGAAACTCATAGCTGATATTGCATATTGTACTAACCCCCTGTAAATTCTGGGGCATTTTTTCCATGATACAATATATATAGAGAGATAAGTCAATAACGTTTTATCTAAGGTATCTTGGAGACCTCCATCACTACACTACTAGGAAGTTATTTATACAGTAGAACACAACACATTTGCTTGCATGTTGTGTTAGTACCTATTTCCTGAGGCAAAAAATATGTCACCAGAGCTCCTCCTTCCTTGAGAGATTCATTGAGGACAGTAGATGGCAAAATGCTAACTTTCTTGGCTGTTGTTTCACTTAGAGAGCAGAAACATTTTCTCTATGCAGTTGGCATGCAAGCTGTTGGTAAAGCTGCTTCATTGACAATTAGTCAATGAGGGGTTATTTAAGATGAATGTGGGTTGGTCCACTGAGGACAAACACCATTACATGTAATTCCTGATAGTTACTATATTTCAAGAATACTCCTTTCTGTCTTTGCCACTACCTATATTTTCACTGGAGAAAAATTTGGCCATTTTTAAAAAAGGGTTTCACTTGATACTGTTTAACATTTATCTGGTCTATCTGATTTGATCAACACTACATGTTACACGGTGTTGTATACTTTCCATTTGGGTCTCAGAGTAAATATTTTTTTGTTTTGTATATCCATTATGTTACTCTCCATATAAATCATATTTTATCCTCAGTATTTCATCTGGGTCCCACTACATATCACACCATAAACCTGTCAAGTGCTAATCTCTTTTGGCTGACAGAGGCACAGCAGTCCAGTCATTCCTTGATTTGAACCAGAACAAAACTTGCTTTGATTTGAAATTTTTTACACACTGCTCAGATTTTGTAAATTATTTTAAAGAGCTTGAGACACCTAAAGAGCAAATTGAACAGGATAAATTATAAATAAACAACAAAAAATTAAACATCTCACTCATGAGCAATGGAATAAATACTCAGGTCATGAAGAAATTATGTCAGGATAGCCTTGTTTCATGGACTATTTCTCTCCAAGCAAGCAGTTCCTTCCATGTGTAGGTATGTTCTCTAAGTATTGCATCTCAAATGAGCAAGAGGCTAAAAAGGTCTCCTTAATCCCTAAAAAATAGTCTAAAATTGTAACACAGTGTCCCAGATTGCAATGGCAAGATGTATTCTATTTGCCATCTGTATGGCAGTTGTCTTCTGTTAAGTGGGCAGTTTTCCTTATCTCTTCCACAACCACTCCTCCCTGGGGGGCAGGGAACATCTGCTGATTAGAGGCTATTGAATGTCACTGCATGACTGATAAGATCTATAACATCCCATTGTGACATGCTCCACCCAGAGGGAGGAGCCAAGCATTCTACCCAGATATAATCTAGAGATTCTAAAATACCAACACAGCTTCTCCACTAGATTTCCCAGAAAAACAGCAACTGCCTCTTCTTCCACTGGATCATCAAAAGAAAACTACATCCTTTTCTAGAGGATCCCTTCTCCAGCAAAACCACACCTGACACTCTAAGAGGACTGCAGCCATATTTCCAACTGGACTGCTACCAACAGCCTGACCAACAGGGTGTCAGGTTGTGTTCTGACTCTGTCAGTATTGTTTTAGTTTACTGTATTGTTTATTTTATCCTTTTATTTTCTTCCCTGTTAAAGAACTGTTATTTCCTGCTCCCATATTTTTTGCCTGAGAGCCCCTTAATTTCAAATTTATAGCAATTCAGAGGAGGGGAGGGAGGTTCACATTCTCCATTTCAGAAGAAGCTCCTGCCTTCCTTAGCAGGCACCTGTCTTTTCAAACCAAGACACACAGATAATGTTTTTAATGATATAAACATGGATTAATTTTTATTAGAAACTTCAGCTAAAAAAGCAAATGGTCATGCGGTAAATAAGATCAATCATCTCCAATAGCAATGTATTTTTATAGGGTTTGTAATGACTTTATTATCAATCATTTCATAATTTAGGAGAGGAAACTTAATTTTGTTCCTCCTTCCTTAGATCTGATATTACACAGTCTGATGTAATTATCTATGTGAAAGATTTGGAAAGTCTTCAGTAAGCCCACAATGAATTGAAGAAACAGAACATTTCCAGATCCAGCAAAAAATTTTCAATCAACAAGTTTTTTCACAGCAAATGGCAGAATTTGAAAAAAAAGGTTCTAACTTTTCAGTGGGAAAATCAAGACATCTGAAATTGCTTGAGTTTTCTTAGGAGAAGTAAAAATGCAATTTCAGCACTGTCTACTTTGTCATATATTAAAATATATTGGTTTCTCTAGATTGTTTCAACTCAAGTCTTGGCAATACTGCCTTTGCTTGAATCAAAGCTGTGCTCCAGAGAGTACGTTTAGCAATTTATATTTCATTCCTCTTTTAGGAGTGGATGACATGTATTTCCTCTGTTCTAACTAACCTGTGGTAGTGACAGGACAGCAGTGTATCATGGGGAATGATACCTAATATATTTTCTCACAGAGACTTGAACTGTTCCAGCGAGGGGCTTGCAGCAGCCAAGACAGACAGAAATTAGTGTGAAAAGTCCATAGAAACAAGACACAATACCCCAAATAAATTTAGATAGGGCACTATAGACAGGTGATACAGAAATATTGTGAGTTGGGGTTTTTTATCATTAAACACCAGATTGAAATATTTCAACATTTTTTAACTGAGATGTTCAGAAACTTGAAGTTTTCAAACAATTTGGGGATCAACATATTCAGAAATAGAATCACTTTTCACTTAAAATTTCTGACTGTTGATTGACTATTTTCTTCCATTAGGAAGTTGCTAATATCAATTCTAATGAGGTCAGTAAATTTTTACCAATGTCAAATGATGGCGATAAGCTTTTCTTTTGGATCTGGCTGAGAAATTAAAAGGGTGACTGGTGTTTCTGAAAATACACCATTTTTTTCTTTTTTTTTTTTTTGAATTGAACCTTGAAAACTCTGACAATGCTGAGGAAACAGCATGGAGTGTGGGTAAAATTAATAACTCTATAGTAATCCATGCTTATTTTAAAAGATCTAATCAGCAGTGAAGAAGGCCTAGAAAACGACATTCCTGAAAGAGCCAGACAGAAACAGAAAAGGATTGCAATAGGAAATGAATGAAATACGAAAATGGAAAGACATCACTTCACTATGGAAATCCTTAGTCTCTCTCACCTCCCTCTCCCTTTTTCCTCCAGGTTTCTCATCTTCCATATTTTACCTATAACTTTTCTCCTTATCTCTTCCCTTTCCAGAGTATCAACTAACTTTTTCTGCTGACTCAGAGAATATGAAGAAGTAAACTGACAATGAGAAAACCTCTCAAGTATTCTATAACTCATATTAAGCAATTTCTTCCTTTTCTTCCTCAAGGAAAATGAGAGGGATTTAGAGTGCTTTATCATTGAAATGACTCACTGATGGTAAACCAAACAGGGTAACAGTAACTGAATTAATCCAACATCACTATCTCTGGAATCAGTGTTTCAATACAGTCTTAAAATGTCCAGAAGTGCATATGGTCTGCCTTATTCTGGTACTTCTTCTGATATTCTCCAACAATAAGGAGTCTGGAATTCACTAAATTGTTCATGGAGAGGTAAATGCTGTGGAACATCTCTAGACCCAAAACTTTGTGATGGGTTGATGCTGGCTAAATGTAGAGAGCTTTTTGGAGAATTGGTTAGCTGAGAAAGGACATTCCGATGTGATGCCGATGGATAAGGGTAAGAGAAACAAGCTGGGAACTGAGCAACCGGTGCCCAATTACTGACGAAGGTCACAGTGACCTTCTCTAAAACGGGAAGACGGGGGAGAAAATTGCTTGCCAGAAAATGTAGTTATCCCAAGGTAGAGAAATTAGAAGAATGTACACATAGAAGCAAAATAATTGTTAAGAGATAGAAGTAGGTGTGTTTGATTATAGTGTGCTTTAACCAATAATGAGCTCAGATTTTGCAATATGCATAAGCTTCATTAACACTAATATAAATATGTGTAAGCTTTCAATAAACTTCGAGATTTGCTATTCATCGCATAAGGTGTGTCGCATCTCTCCCGCCGTTACGACAGCTAAATACCAGTGCAGCCACAAAAATAATTTATTCATTTTCCTCTGCTATAGTTATGCAGAGGAGCAGGAAAGTAAAGTCATGGGGTGAGATAAGGATTAGGAGAAAAACACTTTAAGGGCAAAACAGGCTTAAAACCTCAAAAGGTAAAAAGAAACACTTATTAACAGAATTAAAAGAGGATAATGAGAACTAAAAATAAACTGTTCGAACATCTTTCCCCCTCCTACTCTCCCCCACACCCTTCTTTCTTTCCCATCAACAGCTCAGGGAAAAAATCCATGGTATTTTTAGTCAGTTTGTCTCATCCAAAATCTTTCTTCAGTTCACTCAGGGAGAGGAGTCCCTTTTTCTATGCCAGGGGGTCTTTCCTACAGGAAACAGTTCTCTGTGAACTTCTAACATGGTTTTAATTTTCACACCTAACAGTCTGCCCAGAATCTGCTTGCAATGTGAGGTCCTTCCCACAACTTGCAGTCTTCCCAGAACTGCTTTTCAAGGACTATTTAGCTTATGGGGTGCAGTTTTTAAGGATAAGCTGTTCTACTATGAAAGCAAGGGTCTCTTCCTCTACTTCTGAAAGCAAGGATTTTCTTTTTCTCTGTTCAAGTATCTCACCTGATCACAACTTTTCAGCATCCACATGCTCCAGTATGAGGACCTTTTTTTCATGGGCTGTTAATAAAGCCTCATTGTGGTTATCACAAAGCAGAGCACTAGGGCTCAGGAGCTCAGTCCCTGAGTAGGGACCAGGTGCCCGAGGCTAGCTCGCTCATGCCAACGCCGCGGGGCTACCATCTAGCAAGCATGGTGATTATCAGCTCTATAGTGATTACAAGCTCTTAGGATTTCAGCTTTGCTTGCTAGGTAGTGGTGCCCTGGGCTTGAGGCTGCAGCAGACAGAGAGAGAGGAGAAGGAGAAGGTGCAGGCTGTTCCACGAAGATGGCTTTATTTGGGGAGGTCCGTGAAGGGTCTCTGCTCTTCTTCTTTCTCAACTAATGGGGTAGAGTATGCTTCTTTTATAGGGTTGGAAAAGATCCAAGCTTGACCAATGGGTAAGGGGTTAACATGACATTGCCTTATAGGGTTACAGAGATCGTTTAAGGGCGGAGTATTAAATATTAGGCCCCGAATGTTTCAGGGTGTGTCCTGCCTGGCTTCGTCTGGCCTCGCTGCTGGACCAAAGGCGGCAGCTGTGGAGTTTTCCACCCCAGAGAAGCCTTTGGCTGGCTAGTTGCTGCAGCTGGGCGCTCAGAACAAGTCCAGGCAAAATAGGAACTCAGTTTACCTTTGGTGGAAAAAGTTCAGAAGACAGTGAAGAGAAAAAGAGCGGGTTCAGCCATGGAGCTTAGATCCAGAGTTTTATTGTAGCATGGTAGACTTCTGAATGTGGTAACAGCTCCAGACAGACAGACTGAGACCCGGCTGCATGGTCTCGTGTCCTTTTAAGCCCTGGGGGCAGGGGGAGCGGAGGGACAGGTGAGGGCCAACCAGGTGGGAGCAGGGGAAGGGTCAGGGGATGTGGACGCTAGGCCAGGGGGGCATCTGCCAATCACACAACGCCTTGCTGGAAGGTTTAGATTAATGAGCAGCTTCCAGGCAGGAGGGCAAAGGAGGAGGGGGAAAGGTTGGCATACCTGAGGGGGATGGGATAGGTGAGACAGGAAATGGCGACACACTGCAACAGCGGAGGACAGGGAAAGAGGAATTTTCTTTTGCTGTTTCAGCATTCCTATTGTTCATATTCTCCATGGTGCTTTTCCTAAATCTATGGGGTTTACTACAGGCTGTGGGTGAATGCTGCATCCCCCTATGCACTTCATGAATCGCAGGGAAACTTGTATTATAGTCCTCACCCCAGCTTGCAGAGGAGTCTCAGCTCTGATGCTCAGAGCATTTCTTCCTCCCCCTCCTTCTTTTGCACCAACCTTAGTGTTGGCAAGTTGTACTCCTCACATGTCTTCACTTTTTCCTTTTCTCTAACTCGGGAGAGAATTGGTACTCATAGGTTTGTTTGTTCTCAAGTTCTATCAATTGAAACACTTTATAGAGCTCTGTAGTGTTGAAAAATTAATCTTGTCCAGGCTCTGCAATCAGGGAATCGCTCACTGTGCTTCTCTTTCTCTTGGTCACATGGTCTCCACCAGCACTGTGCAAGCCATGCAAGGCTGCTGGCTCTGCTCCATACCTTTTCCTCAGGGAAGATGCCAAAAAAAGAAAAACTGCTGACGCTGCTTTTGCCTTTCTTTCTGCAGCATGGTTAAAAGCAGCTAAGTAAATAAAGTCCATTGAGAGCCCTGCCTCTCAGTGCAACCATGGCTGCACAGTGCCATCCCAGCCTTGCATGGCTTGCTCGTGGTGCCAGCATGGCCCCCAGCAGCATGGCCTGGTGGCCACGTCACAACAGAATCCATCAGCCCCTTCTGGAAAAGGGGCCCAGGAGGCCCCCCACCCCACTTTTCAGAGCAGAGAGCAAGAGGAGCTTCCTGCGGTTTTTCATTCTTACATGTGTTATAATACAGGCGTTATGGCTTTCTTCTAATTGCCTTAGCAGTGTGCTAATTCTCATAGGTAGCCAGCAATTGGTTTTGCTAGGCATGGAGGAAGCTGCTAGCTGCTCCTCACAGACAATCACTTCTGTGGGTGACTTTTTCCCTCTTCACCACAAATCAATTAATGCAAAACCAGCACAACATCCTTAATTTACAGAGAATGGTATCTATTGCACCTATTCTTCTCATTGACATTACAGGGACTGTAATGAAGACTGTACAGAAGATTTACAATTGTACAATTCTGTACACTGAGGATGACTACAGGACAAGTGTCCTGGAGTGACTTTATCATGCTTGTATCCTCATTTGCCTGTTTAGCCTAAAAACAAGTTTTGCACCTTTAAGACTGGTTCTGAGAGCAAAATGGGGAAAGAGAAGAAGCACGGAGTTGTTTTCAGAAGCTGCACTCACTCTTCCACATTCCTGCTCCTAGATGTACTGTCTGCAGCACATATAGATGGCGACACAGAGCTGTCCTTTGTTTTTAGTTAGTTTTTAGCTAGCTGAGGCAGAGGAATTCCCTAGACTGTAGTTTCTCTTTTTCTTAGAACTTTTTAAACCTACTATAGATTGAACACCCATAAAAGCACCAACAGCTAGAACCTGTGGCCTACTGGGCTAGGCCTGGGCAGCGGCTTTTCCAATGTCAAAGAGACTTCTCAAAATAAGTACAGTTTATGGTTTCTTCATCCTACCCTACATCCTAGTTCCAATAGCATATTTTAGGAGTTTATTAGTAATTGCACCCAATTTGTTGGAGGAAGAGCAGGAGATGATGCTTTTCGGCCTTTCCTTTCCTTCTTCTCCTTCTTCTGAATCTGTTATGTCATTTGTTGAAAATGTTCAATTTCCCCTAAATGTTGAAGATACCACCACCCTAGTATTTAATCCATAAACTTCCTTTATACAGTCTGCAATTTTTCTCAAATAAAGGCTGAAACTTTTCATGTGAACAAATACAGAACCCAGATGATGTGGAGAAATACCTAAAAGCAAAGTGCCATAATGACTCTAAAGAAAAAAAGATCACTGCAATAAGCTAGGCCCTGGCCTATACTTATCACACACTGCTAGATACTGTAGGGCAGTGTAGGATACTGTAGGGTAGTTTTACATGAGAAACATCTATAGAAGTAATACAAAAGCTTCTGTGTAACTAACAGTCTGTAAAACCACTGAGAAGCTGTACACACCTCTGTGAAAAACACATGTTAAAAATGAAAACTCCCAGGAAAGCTCTCTCTTCCAACCAACAAAAAAGTAACGCACCCCAGCCCCCTGTCTTGACCAGGCCAGGCTAGGCAACCCTGGGGCGCCTGCCAGCCCCTGGGGCGCCCGCCAGCCCCTCATCAGCTGCCGGGGAGGGGAGGGAGTACAACTGGCCAGGCCAGGCCATAGCTGCAATTTCTAACATCTGATCGCTAGTCCAGCAGTAATTAACAAACCAAAACCACAGGCAACAGACAGAAGCAAGGGGGCAGGGAGATAAATCAACAGCTACCCCAATCACTCAGGCTGCAGCCAACACCCCAGCTACTCAAGTTGTAGCTAAACCAAACAGTGAGCCTAAGCCCATAGCTAAACTGGACAGTGAACCTCAACCAATGGCTGTTGCTCCTACCACGAGAGGCAGAAAACACACAACCAGAACTGATCAGCCAACAGACAATAATGATAATCCGGGGGAAGGACCCTCAAAGCCAAAAACTGACACAAAATCAGAAGTCACTATTAAGTCATTTTCCCTATAAAACCTTCATAGCCTAAGAAAAGATTGCACTCGATGACCTAATAAATCTATAGTTAGTTAATTTGTCCATCTTTAGAATGCTACAAAAAAAGCTACAATTCTAAAAAGTACTGAAGTGAGGCATTTGAGATCCCTGTCACATACTCTGATTATTGACCAAAGAATGATGAGGGGGGCTGACACTCACAATCTCTGGGCACAGATTCTGAAAAGTGTAGCACAAAGATATATATGTACAAACTATCTCTATATGCAACAAACCCAGTGGAAGACCATAGAACAAGGGATTCAATGCTAGAGAGAAATGGCAATGGCAGAAATTGTCTTCTCAGATGACCCACACACTATAAATCCAGACTTTGTACCATATACATCCATAATGTAGCAAAAACTTGTACGACTTGGGCTACAAGAATATGCTTCTGCTTTAATATTGTTAAAGCAAAATAACAGAGAAGAGACTGTACTTGACATAGCGAAGAAGCTCCAAACAACAGCAAATGCTGTGCATGGCCCAACACATGCAAAAATCACAGCTATAAAAACATGTTTGCAAAAATTAGAAGACAAAATAGAATAAAATCACAAAAAACTCAAAGAGGAGATGAAAGAGGGCTTTCTCCAAATCTCGGCAATAGAAATCAAAAATTCTTGTACCAAATGCAAACATCCCCCAGATAGAGAAAAAGGTACACCCCACAAGCTGAGCCATGTTCTTCCTACGTAATTATTAAAAAAACATGAAAAAATAAGATAGAAATCTACTGCTGCTCTAACACAACAGGTGCTTGAATTAGAAAACAACAAGATTCAGAGAGGAAGTTCCACCCAAAAAGAAGCAACTCCAACCAAATTGCCAAGTATAATGATGATGACGACATGTCCAATCCCCTGGAAAGAACCTCCAAAACATATGGCCCCCCCAAAAGAAGATAACTAAGCTTAGAGGGGCCCTGCCTCTAGCCAGGTAGAGGCTAGAAAAAAACATGTTTTTTAGACTGTATAGATTCATTAGCCTAGTACATCAAAATCACAAAAATATAAAGCCTTAGTTGACACTAGTGAGCAATGCACATTAATCCCATCAAAACAAATGGGGGCAGAATCTATTTCTATTGCTAGTGTGACAGGAAAATCACAAGATTTTACTTTAGTAGAAGCTAATGTGAGCCTGACTAAAAATAAGTAAAAGAAACACCCTATTGTAACTAGCCCAAAAGCCCCATGCATTTTAAGCATAGACTTTCTTCAAAGTAAATATTTCAAAGACCCAAGAAGACTTAGGTGGGCATTTAAGATAACATCTATAGAGACAAAAAATGTTAAAGCAATTAAACATTTTGCCTAAACTATCAAAGACTCCAGTGAGCTAGAGACCCAAAAGATAATCAACAAAACCCACTCACCCTTCAACAACCCCATGCACAAATCTAAAAGAGAATAGAGATTAACGATGGACTATTGTGCCTTAAATAGACTCCACCATGAAGCACTACTATACCAAACATATAAAAGCTCCAACACAAGCTAAAATCCAAAGCAACGATATAGTATGACACTATTAACAATGCAAATGCATTTTTTTCCATTCCTTTAACAGCAAAATGCAAGCCTCAATTTACCTTCACATTAAGGGGCATACAATATACCTAGAACCAATTGCCCCAGAGGTAAAAGCACAGTCCTACTATCTACCTATTAATCCAAACTCCCACCATCTATAAATTAATCCAAACTTCACTAGAAAAAGGTAAAGCTCCAAAAAGATCTACAATACATCAACAACATCATTGTGTAGAATAACACAGCAACAAAAGTGTTTAAGAAAAAAAAAATCATCTAGATTCTCCTAAAAGCCAATTTCACCCTCAAAAAAGCAAAGTTGAAGGACCTACTCAAGAGATCCAATTCCTAAAAGTAAAGTGACAAAGCAGACAATGTCAAATTCCCACCAATGTCATCAATGAAATCACGTCTCCACCAACCAAGAAAAAAGAAACACAAGCTTCCCTAAATGCCATAAGCTTTTTAAAAATACACATTCCTGAATACAACCAAATTATAAGCCCTCTCTATTTAATCACCCACAAAAAACCACTTTCCAGCGAGGCCCTAAATTACAACAGGCCTTCACCCAAATTAAGCAAAAGATCGCTCATACAATAGCCCTTAGCTCAGTCAAAATATAACAAATATAAAAAACGTGCTCTACTCTACAGCCAAGAACCATAGTTTATCCTAGAAGCTTTAACAAAAAGTGCCTAGCAAAATTCAAAGTCAACCACTAAAATTCTAGAGCCAAAATTACAAAAAATCTAAAGCCAGCTACATGCCCACAAAAAAAAAAAAAATAGCAACCTATAAAAGAGTTCAAATTGCCTCAAAAGTAATCAACACTGAAGCACAACTCCTCCTAGAACCCCAGCTATCAATACTAGAGTAAATATTCAAAACGAAAATTCCTTCTATCCACCATGCCACCAATGCCACATAAAGCAAGTAAATCGCCCCATCACACAGCGCACCTGTATTAAAAAACTAAATTCCCCTAAGATTTTAAAAATAATTACAAATTAACCAAAAAGTAAAAACCTTGGTCTCATAAAAAATAACAAGAGCAAGTAACACATGCTGAAAAATCTCCACCATACAACCAACTGCCAACAAAAAACCACATTGCACTCTTTTTACTAATAGTTTTTGTTGCTTTTTAAAAATAAAACGATAATAAAAACCACACAACAAGTTACAAAAGCTACTAAAAGAAAAAGTAAATCAAGACAACTCACTAAATTCAAAGCAATTCAATTAGCCCTAAACATTACTAAAAAACAAAGTAGCCAAAGCTCTACTTCTACAGTAATTCATAAATTGTAGCCAATGCTCTTCAAGAATAGATTAAAAAGTAGGAAAAAAGCTAATTAGCAGCATAAAAACCCCCAATTTAAGCTGCTAAAGAAGAAAAAGATGTCACTACCAAAGTAAAGAAATTACCTATAAAAGTCTACCATATAAATACCCATATCCCCAAAAATAAAACTAATGAAAAGCACCAAAACAACAAGCAAATCAATCAAGCTACAAAGATAGATGTGTCAAAAATAGACTTAAATTAACAACAACAAAAAAAAGGTGTTCCTAGCTAAATAAGCTCATAATGCCTAAAGTCATCAAAATAAAAATGCCACTTATAAATAGACACAAAACAGAAAATAAATTTAACCATAAATAATATTTCTCAAGTTATCCGTAACAGTAAAACATGTGCTAAAATCAAGCAAGCCAAGCAATTAAAACCCCTATAATATAATAATAAGCAATAGTCCAAATTTAAAGAAGCCTAGCAAATTAACTACATCACCCTACCCTAAACATGCCAAAGTAAACACTTTGTGCTTACAACAGTAAAAGCCACCACTAGATAGCTAGAGACCTACCCTATGCCTAACACTACAGCCCATAACACCATCCTAAGCCTTAAAAGGAAGTCCTTTAAAAACTTAATACCCTTTAAAAAATTAACAATGGGACTCATTTCAAAAACAACCTTATCAAAACCTAATCTAGAGGATATAACATTAAGTTAGTGTACCATATTCCCTACCATGCACTAAACAAAATAAACAGTTGCAAACAAAATAAAAAATAAAATAAACTATTAAAAACACCTTAAAAGCATTAAGTAAAAAAATCTTTCCAATGTTAAAAACAACATCTAACGAAAGTCACCTGGTTAGTTAACACCCAAAGCTCCACCAACCAAATAAGCCCTACCCAATCTAAACCCCTACATACAACCGACAAAAAAAAAATCCCAATAATGCATGTCGAAAGTTTATTAAAAAAAATTAAATTACTTCTGCCTCAAATACAAACTCATTCATAAAATGAGTTTTTGTAGCTTAGGTTTGTATTATTTATTTTGTGTAACTTAGTTTTTGAGTCTTTACTTGAAACTGTTACACAAAATAAATAATACCAAAAAAAAAAGCAACACAATACATACCTCAAAAATATCTAATTATTAAGTAAAAACAATGTATAAATATCACTATTTACTAAACTTTATTACCACTATCCATATATAGCTATATACTATATATAATGTATGTGTTTATAGAGTTAAAATACATATTAGTTTTAGTAATAAGCTAACAATATGAAAATAAAGAGTAGAATGTTGTAAAGTAACTTTATAATACTTATATCCCCTCTTATCTATTTAGCCCAAAAATAAGTTTTGCACCTTTAAAACTAATTCTAAGGGCAAAAAAAGAGTGGGAAAAAAAAGCACAAAGTTTATTTTCAAAACTACACTAACTTCTCCACATTCCTACTCGTAACCTATGTTATCTGCAACAGTACAAACAACAAGACAGAGCTCTCCATTGCTTTTTAATAATTTTTAGCTAACTAAAGCAAAAATAATTCCCTAGACTATAGTTTCTCTTTTTCTTAGAACTATTTAAACCTACTCTAAACTAAACACCTAAAAAGCACCAACAGGTCACACCTGTAGCCCACCAAATCAAGGCTGAGCCGCAACATTTCCAACACCAAAAAGACTAATAAAAGACCGAATAAGCCAAATGACAACCCACAAAGAAAACTTTCTAAACTTATCATCTCTTTTACAGCAATAAAAGATTTTATTGTTCAATGTTATTCATTTTTTATACTAAAAAATATTTGCCTGTTAAATAAGCAAATGTTTTCCACTTTTCTCCAAAAAATCTTTTCCCAAACCAGTTAAGAAAAAAGCCAATTAAATCTATTTTCTAAAAAAAACCAAAAAAACCAAACCTTTAAAATTTTCTCCCAAATTTCCCCTAAACCAAAACAAATACAAGTACTAATGAAATTACACCTTGATTACTGGCTGTACTTACACTATGTAAACTCCTTCCCTCAAAGGCTTTTTCTCTGCTCTCTTCCCTTTTTCATTCTCTACCTTCCAAGTTTCCATTCACCATAACAGGATCATTGAATGCCTTGGTTTGGAAGAAACCTTAAAGACTATCTAATTCCAACTCCCTGGCCCTGAGCAGGGACATCTTTCAGTGCAGCACAGCAGGTTGCTCAGAGCTCCATCTAATCTGGCCTGGAACTCTTCCAGGGATGGGGTATCCACATCTTCCCTGGGCAACTTGTTCCAGTGCCTCACCAGCACCACAGTAAAGGATTTCTTCCTAACACCTAATCTAAACCTATTCTCTTTCAGTTTGAGGCTATTCTCCCAAACCCCATCACTACATGCTCTTATAAAAAAGTCCCTCATCACCCTTCTTGTCACTACCTTCAGGTACTGAAGGGAAGGCAGCAACTCGGTCATTCTGAAACCTTTTCTTCCAGCTGAACAATCCCAACTCTCTTAGCTTTTCATCATAGGGTTTTTTGCATCATCATTTTCTCTTTTCTTCCTAAAAGTTCCATCCCTCTGATCATCTTGGTAACCTTCCTTTCAACTCACTCTAACAGGTCCTTTCTGGCTTAGGGACCCCAGAGGTGGATACAGCCCTCCAAATGGGATCTCAGTAGAGCAAAGCAGAGGGGCAGAATCACCTCCCTCAGTGTGCTGGCCATGCTTAATTTGATCCAGCCAAAGATACATTTGGCTCTCTGGGCTGCAAGCACACATTCTTGAGTCCTGTCCAGATTCTCATACATCAACACCCCCTATTCTTTCTTGGCAGGACTGCTATCAATCTGTTCATCCTCCAGCCTCAGCCAGGGGCAGCATCTTACACTTGGTTTTATTAAACTCCATGAGATTCCCACAGGACGACTTCTTGAGTTTGTCCGAGTTCCCCTGGATGACATCCTGTTCTTCAGGTGTGTCAACTGTACCACCTAGCTTGGTGTAATCTGCAAATTTGCTGAAGGTGCACTGGATCCCAGAGTCCATCAGGACTCTGAGCCATTGACTACCACCCTCTGAGTCACTGACTACTACTACATCCATCCAACCAATTTCTTATCCATTCAAGAGTCCTCTCATCAAATACATCTCTATCCACTCACACCCAATAGCTCAGATGCCTCTCTTCCCTCTCTCTAAGGAGATAAATAGAGAGCTGAGAAACCTGTTTTATGTATTGGTTTGCTGTAAATATTGAAATGTGTGCACAGGCCTTGCTATAAAAGGAGAGGGACTGGGGGGGAGCAGGGGGGATCACATTTTTCACAATGCTTTGACATTTCACTTTCAATTCTTATTCCATCCTTACTTCTGGCTTGGTGCATTTCTACACAACAATACATGGGCTGTGTGAGAGATCCTGTTTCACTGAGCATCTTCAGTAAACAGAAGATTTCAAGAGCCATCTGGCTATCCTGTGCCTCAACTTGTGGGAATATGATGTCAAAAAGGGACTTCGCAGATGTATGATATACCAGCGGATTAACAATGCCATTTTAATGCAGAAATATCTTCAGAATGAAGACCTTGTATTCATTTCTCAACAGCAAAATACACAAAACAAGAACTAAACGCATCTAAATTAATAAAACTCAAGAGTGTGTGCTTTAAATGGTGCCATTTTGAACAAGCAATTTGTTGTACTTAAAATATGATCTTCATCTACCCTTAATGCATATTTGAACCACAAAACTGTTAGGTTCAGTTAGGGTCTAATGCACATGCTCTGGCACCTCTAGTCATGGGAAGTTAATATCTTGTTATCTGCTCTGAACATTGTCCTGTGAGAGGAATCCACCAAGGGTAAAAGGGAACGTAGGCCCACATCTGGCCTGGTTGAATTCCATATCTTCTCTGTTGCAGTCAGGTAGAAAAATGATAAAAGAAAGGCCTCATAAAATCAGGCCTGCTCTGTTAGATCGATGGCTGGCCTGTCATTTCTTCTTAACAAAGCTAGTACTTTGCAAGTTCCCCTGTGAAAACAGTCCTGGTATGAATAGTTTGTTAACATAAAAATCTATTCCTGGGTGAAAAACAACTAGCACCTGCATAAACATTAAATCTATCCCATGAGAATCAGTGAAGAAAATATGTAAACAATTTAAGAACAGACAGATTTGACAGACAAGTACATGGTTACCTTTTACTAACCAATAGAGTAATTGGCAAGAAAGCTACTAACCAATTGGAGTCACACACAAGGACTGTAAAACTGTATAAATATGAGTTATGTGAATAAAGAATGGGCTTTTCCTGCATGAACAAAATGAAGTCTTGAGTGTTTTGTTCCAATATTATCTATTGACTTAAATCACCAGTGATGGTCAGTACATATTAATGCACTGCTGGTGAAGTGGCTGAGTCGATGGATACATTTAATTCTGCAGCCTCTGCAACACCAGGGACTATCTCTGATTGTGGGGTAGGTCTTACAGACGACACGCAGGTTGTTTTTTAAGAATGCCACAAGCTAGTAGCTTCAGCACATAAATCAGAGTCCATAGCTGAGTAGAGCTAAACAGTACTTCAATCATATCAGTATCATTGTCTCAAAGGGCTCCTCAATATATCTATTTTTCATATATTTTCTTTCATAAGTCTCTTCTTTTCTACCCTCTCAATTCCCACACTATTTATGTCTAAAACTTCTCCTTTTGCCAAAATGTTTCTCCTTACCATATAAGTTTGGCCTCTCAATGTCCATCTGCTTCTTCTGAGCTTCCAAAAAGGCTTGGATGTCAAATCCTTTTGCTACAGAAACACCACTGAGGAAGCGAGGAGGGATTTTTGTGCGGACATCAGGTTCTTCTGCACCAAACCCCAAATTAAGCAGAATCTCCACTGGATCTTTTTCCCAGAACAACAGCCATTCAGTGATGCTGTGGTGAAAACATCAAGGTTATTTACATCACTGTCTTGGTACCACTTTTTTCTTGCAGTAGTTATCATATGGTCTTGTTTTTAATAATTTTCTTCCCTTCTTTTCCTCTCTTGTGGGTAGTATTGCTGAAGTGGAAGTAGTCACATTGCATTTTGGGTCATGTTGCTAAAAGATTAATATATATTCCTTTCCCCAGAAAAATCTGGTGGCATTACATTTAGATAGCTTAGCAAGTAGAACATTAATAAAAGGTGTAGGTTCACAGCTCTGCAGGCTCCCTTTGCTCTAGACACAACACAGACAAGGCATGCTGCAGCTGCCATAAAGTCTCACAGCCTTTTACCTTCCAAAGCACTGTAGTTTCAGGTAGGTTTTGATTTTTTACAAATTCACTTGAGATCAGGTAACTATTATTGAGAAGATTATTTTAATCTTGTTCAAATAAACTAGTACATGGCTTTTACAAATTAAGACCTTGACTGCTTATTAAAAATTGTACTCACATTTGTTGATCTCTGAACAGACTAATAACTTGTATTCCTCTCTGGTAATATATGGATGTAACTAACCTTTGGGGTGGACCAGTGAGCGTGAGCACATGCGAAAAGCTGAGATTCTTGCAGCGTGACATAACTGGGCTTTCTGAAAACTCTAGCAGGGACCTAGTTGGTAAAAAAGCAACCATGAAATATGTTTACTTACATAGTCCTCTGGGACATCATTATTATTTCTTCCTAGAGTAAACATTTGCATTTTGTCTTAGTTTATTATGATACATAATAGCCATGTCTTAGAAAAGGAGTTTATATGAGTGAGGCAATACACTTCTCAAGAGCAGTATGTTACAGTAGGTGTGAGAATATATGTGTAAGGTACCAGTTAATTATACAGGTGGCACAGTGGCTCACTTTTTGACAGATGGTGAATCTTTGGGGAACCTTTAGGGAGTATGATTTCTCTAGCCACCTATTTCAAAATATATAATTGCTGCATAACAAAGTTTTGGTGACACAAGGCATAATGGGTTGCAGCAGCAGGAGTGATGAGAATGATTCTGCTCTTTATTGTGTCTGTATTTGCTAATCTGTAGAGAAATAACTGCTTTTCAGATCCCTCACACTATAAAAGGAATATCCCATACCATGGTAGTCTTGCCAACAGGTTTTATCATGCCCAAAATTAACTTTACCTTACACACACCTATTAAGATCAGTAACAAATGTTTACATGGAGTAGAAGTATTGCATTGATAATTTTTTTTTTTACCATTGCAGATTATCTATCAGTTCACATATTAAACAGGCCTAGAGGGATATGCAGATTTTTGAATTAACACTGTTGATATAAGTTTGAGAGAAGGAAACTGCAAAGAAGAACTAAAAAAATTTTTTTTTTTCTATTTTTCCCTCAAAACAGAAATCATCAAACTAGAGAAAAGACCAAAAGACTGATTTAATAAAATAAGGAAAAAATTTAGCCTGAGTGACAAAGCTCAAACAAACAATATCACTACACTCAAAGTGTAGTTTACTCATAGAATAATGCAATACATGTCAATAAGAAAAGGAAAATAAGTACCTTTATATTTCATGAATCCACAGCAGTACACTCTAAGCCCCTGCATTTAAAAGTAGGCACTATGAATTGGGTTCCACCATGTGCTGCAGAACCCTTGAAGATATCTGTATAGAGGAAATTTGATTAAGATTAATTTCAATCCCAGGGTTTTTTAAATAAAAACCCCACAATTGGAATATATTGCTTTATATTCTCATTCCAACATATACAGGTATGATTTTTTGGTAATAATAGTTTTTCAAGTATATTCAAAATTTTGGGAATATTTGTGAATATTGATTTCTCTGGGCTTAGCATCATACACTAAATATGTTTGAGAGTAGTGACACATGCTGAATACTTGCAAGAGTTTCTGGAGCAGGAAATATAAGTCCAACAACTTAAAACACTGTTTAGTGTTTTAAGTGTGCTAGACCTATGAACTGTAAGGTATATATTTGATCATTTCATGATGATGAGCTAGAAATAAATTAGATAAAAATATACAGTGCCTGTAGTTGTAACTTCCTCTTCTAACACTGAAATAACACACTTGCCTGATCAGAAAGCTAGGGTAACGTTTGCCTACAAACAGCAGAAAATACCTGAATTACATAAGATAAATGCTATGGGCTTTTTATCTATAAAAATAAATAGAGAAAACCTGTCAAAGTTTTCTCTTCTACTTTAAAAAATTGTCTCTGTAAAGAAGGAGAAAACATCCTTTTAGAGGATAATTATTCTGTTTGTAAATTCTTACATGAGTTTCTTCTAGCTTATTCAGTAAAACGATATCCATCTAAACTGAGAACATAAAGGTTACTGACATCCTGTAATTTGTGCAGTAACATAAAACATACTTTCTAGCAGCAAACTGAGCATGTTTTGAATGAGAATCAACTGCTAGTTGTATACTATTTCCTACTCATGTGCCAACAGAAGCTGTAAATTCACTATAAAATCCTAGAAAATGTAAAAAGAAAGATTAGAAAGTGAGAATTAATACAATTTTTCCCCTAGCAGCACATACGTAGTCCTCTCTGTAAGAGAACATTATACCACAAACTGACTGCTGGTGTGATTTCCTCAATATCTCACATTGCCAGGACTCAGCGAACACAAATGCTGTAAAATAAAAACCTAGCACTGTGAAACACTGGCTAGGATGTTAAGTAAAGAACATAATGAGGATTTTAATGATGCTATGTTTATAGGCAATATAGGCAGTAGCAAGTCACCAAAAAATCAAATGAGCAGAACATGATAGGTTATTGCAAGTTGAGTAAGAGGCAGTAGCTGGTGTGGCTGTGCTCTAAAATGAGGCAAACACAGGTTGTGACACCTTAACTAGTTTTTATTATAGGCCAAAGTAAGTTGTCCTGTATTTCTGTGGGGCAAGAGCATACCAATATAGTGCTACCAAGACTAAGACATCCAATCTGTTAAGTGGTAATAAACTGCTCAGGACCCCTTGTCCACCTCATGACTTGGACAACGTTTACATCTCTGGGTAGGGCAACACAGGTCATGGTTAGTTTCAAGGTTTTTTCCTAATGAGAAGACTCTCATGACAAGTTTCTCATAAGAGGGGTTGTCATTTTTTAGAGTTTGTTTTCTCCATATTCAAGACATCACAGAAATTGTTATGGGGAGGGCACGGTATTTATGTTTACTGATCTATGCAAGTATTTTGTTTTGTTCCCAACACTAGAAACATTGAATCTGATTACCAAACTGGAACATGCTTCGGGAGAAATAATGCCCTTTAGAAATCTGTCAGAAAATGTAACGAACATAAACAAAAAATGCTTTTTAGACCAACTATGGTGCTAACTGTGACTCTTCACTGAACATCTAAGTACACCTTTGCCAATGAATGTGGCCTCATATACTTGAGGAAAGATAGGACATTTTTAGCCTTAGTAATCTCTTACTAACAAGAGACAAGATTAAAACGCAAACTGTTGAACTGCATCTTCTATTCAATAAACAGGAAGTGTAGATATGGAAAGATGGATAAATAATATTTTGGACTTCAAAAATATACTTCTGTGGACATGAAGAGCTGTGAGGTGATCTGAGCTTCTGGTTCCTTTCCTATCAAAAAAATAATTCTCTGAATTCCCTATGTTCAACAGATGAGGAAAGTAGGTAAGAATAAGTGAGAAGTTTTGCATTTAGGTCAAGCAGAATTACGGTCACCTAATAATCTCATACCATAACTTCTAGAGTACATTGCAAACACATCCTAGAAACCTCTACTCCTTCAGCAGCAGAAAATGAAATCATGCCAGTGAAGAAGATGAAACTGGGACTTTTTGGTTGAAGGCCTTACGAGAGAAAAAAAATACACACCTTAACCATGGTATCACATTCTCCCAATAACTCCCTCCAGCCCAGACCAAGATCTGTGGTGCTTGATATTTTATTATTAAGCAGTCCTTATTAGAAATTATGAATGCTGTTCTGATGTTCTGTCTTACCTCCCTGCTCTTGGCCTTGCAACTTATTCACCCTTGTTGGTAGACTGAAAAAAAAAAAAACCCTCCCCAAAAGAATATCTGCTCTGTCCCAAGGAGAGACAAGGTCAGGAAGACAGTCCAATAGGCAGGCCCAACACCGGTCATTCAGGACATGGATGGGGATGACTTGTGGGAAAACAGACCCATAGGCTCATGTTTCCTGTATGCATCTCCTACTTTCCCCTCAATATACATCAACTTCTGTTAAGTACTAAGATTCAAATCTTGAGTTTATGCTTAAAGCAAAACCCATGAAATTTTAGCATTCTGCATGAGTAAAGTCTGCCATTTCTAAACTTAAATGTTATTAAAGACCTAATTAAATCAGCTTATCTGGGCCAGGAGTGAGTAGAATGGAAGTAAAAGCCTTTTCAGTGTATCACCTAAGAGGAAGCTGTATGATACCTCTCAAGTGTTCCATGTTTGCATAGTGACATGGTAATTAGTAATGACACCTGCAATAATAGCTAGCTCTCCTTTCTATGAATGTGGCTGACTTGGTCTTACCCTAATATTGAAAAATGTTTCTATGACTGTAATATAAGGCAACTGCTATTTTTTCTTTTTGCTCCTCATCTCACTTCCAAATATCATTCCTAAATCTGCACATGTTCTTTTTTTTCACACTTTAAAAGCAGGGAATACATGAAGTTATATTGAAGGATTCATGGGAAATACTAGTCTTTCAGGCTTTGTTTTTATACCAAAGTTGGACAAAAATTTAAAAATATCTCAATTTTGGTGATCAAAATACAATTAATTTTAAGTAAGTTTAAGGTTAAGCTATCTTTCTCTACAGTGGTACTTTGCCTATGGAATTAGGTACAGTATGTGTAACCACAGTTTGTGCTATAAATCATTCTTGTACAGTTTGCTACATCTACCATGGGGCATACAGCCTTCTGAAATTACCATGGCAAAGCAGACTATTTGATCAGAAAGAGACTGAGACACATGATGGGAAATTCTATCTTTCAAAGAATAGCGTGGAAATTAATGGAGCATTGAGACACATTTCGCATTAGGGACTGTGTCATAAGCAAGACAGATCGTTTCAGAACAAATAGTTGTGTAGAAAGCATTTTGATGTAGTTTAACAAAATAAAAAGCTCAATCTTTCATTCAAATCAGCCAAAATAGAACATTTTGTTCTGAATTTTCAGGGGTCACAATTTTCCTACCAGAATCTTCAATACTGAAGATACTGTATTTCTTACCAGAGAAAAAAGATAAATGATTATATAATGAAGTAACACAAACTTACAGAACACAAGAATGCAACTAGTGATAGATATTTTCTCCTATATAGTCCTCTAAAAATAAAAGTAGAGCTCTCAGGAAGACCATTGCCAAATTATCTTACCAATTACCACCCCATTCTATGACTTCATTGATGATCAGTCTTGGAATGGATAGGAAATACTGGGAGAAGAGTCTAGTGATTTCCTCTAGTGGTCTGAGGGCTTTTTATAACTAAATTTGGAAAGAAAAATAAAATTGCAAAGCATTACTTTATTATATGAAGCCATACATATTCTGGAAGTATCTAGCAGTCCTAATGAAAATTGAAAACAATATTTTCTTATTCTGCATGAATGCATCCCAATACACAGTTCCTGCATAGCTTGAACTGTGGAGACTGTCCACTCTTGTGTAGAGGGAGGATTTTCCTCCAGCAGAGCCAGAAATGTATCCCAGCTGTCCCACCTTTCTTTTCAGTTTTTTAACCCAAAGATAAGCAAACCCGGCTCACAGATATTTAAGTTGTTGCTGAAAAATATCAAAGGCAGGCTTCTTTCCCTGCAGGTTCAACCAAAGCCAATGAGATTATCAGTTTAAGGACACATTACAGAGGAGGGAGGGAAGGGCTGATCTACAACATGGCTGAATTAGACATAAGATAAAGTGGGAGGTGGCTTCATTGCATTATTACCTCCTGGATTCAATACTGCAACTCTCATTAGCACAGTGAAAAGACATGAAAAATTGCAACAGTCACAAGTCTTTAGACTCAAGTCTTTAGAGACCTACTCTCTTTTTTTTTTTTTTTTGTTAAACTACAGAGCAACAGAGTTGTTTGAAGACTGTCCATGTCTGCCCAGCTGTAACTCTGAAAGGTCATTACTGGTTCACTGAAGATTAGACTATACCAGTAAACCAGCATGTTTTCTCTCAACCAATTTTTCAGTTCCCTTTATGGTCAGTAAAAGAGTTCACTCATATTAGGAGGAAGACACAAAGAGGTTTTTTCTTTGTTGATGGAAGCAGCCTGGCCTTGGACTAAACACAGAGCTCTGAGATTTTATTTCCTGACAAGTGGCGCATTCACTCAGACAGAAATGAAAACAGTAGAACACTCGTGAAGGTTTGGTGAAAGAAAGATTAAATTCTGCTACACTGGCAATGTTTTCCCTATCCAATGAAGAAAAAGGAGGCAAACCACAATCATTACCATGACACTGAGTATCAATATAAGTATCTGGTACTTAAAAACTCCCCTGGGAAAAAAGAAAGTTGTGCTTTTTTAATACTTTAATAGTGTAGTGGGTTGAGCCCTGGCCAAATGCCAGTGCGTCCATTAAAATTTTTTACTCATTTTCTGCTGTGAGATAAGGATTAGAAGAAGGGCAAAAGCAGTCTCAAAATTTTAAAGGATATAAAGAGAGCTTTATTAACAGTGCTAAAAGAAGAATTATAAGAATCAGAATAAACCTTCAGAACACTTCTCCTCCCCCTACCTTCTCTTTTCTTTCCCACTGATAACAGAAAGAGACAAAACCCGGGACTTTCAGTCAGTTTACCACCTCTAAAATAGCCTTTCTTCAGTTCACATAGAGAGAAGAGTCTCTCTTGCCATGCCATGGAAACTTCTCCACAAGAAACAGTTTTCTTGTGGCTTCAACATCACAGATGCCCTGCAGACAGAAACCTGTTCACCATGTGAAAGTCCCTCCCCTCGACTTACAGCTTTCAACACAATTGTTTTCGAGAGCTCAATCTTTGACTAATGTGGTACACTTTTAAGGATGAGTTGTTCAAAAGCAAAGGTTCTCTTCATCTATCTCTAAGATCATCTTAGTCTCTGGGAACATAGATGCAAAGACCTTGAAGGAAGGTCTCATCTCATCTGAGGAAGACCTCATCTTCCCTAGGGCCAAAGTTCTTCATCACTTATCTTTCTCTGTTCAAGCTTCTTACTGGATCACAGCTACTTCAACATCTGCTTGCTTTAGCACGGGTGCCTTTGCTCATGTCTACAGTTTGAATGCTTCATCCCCCCATGCTTTTAATGAACTACATATACATTCTAGTGTATCATAATCCATCACAATGGCCTTACAAAAGAATTTCAGCTCTAAAGTTTGAAGCATCTCCTCTTTCTCTTCCCTCTGGATTTCAGCTCTTCCTTCTTCACTGACTTTGGTGTCTCTGTGCTGTTCCCTTCATGTGCCTTCACTTTCCTCTGACTCAGGAGAGGATTAATGTCTGTGAGTTTCATCTGTGTGCTGAAAGAGTTCATATCTTGCTGGACCTCTTTGGATGGTGCCGTGATCTCTGCAGGGCGGTGGCTGCTCGGGCTGCATGGCTGTTTTCCAGTCCCTGCCACATTCAATTTCAGCCGCAGCACTGCTTTCTGCGTGGGGCTGAAGGGCCGGGTCTGTTCTTAGCCTCATGATCTCCCACAGTGTCATCAGGATGGCTCGTCAGCTCACGGCTGGATTGGGGCGCAGCTCGGCTGCCCTCAAAGTCAAGCAGAGCCAGCCTGGTCCGCTGGCCGTGGTTGGAACTTGATGGCAGCAGAATCTCAGCAAAGCCGCACCGTGCCACACCATGGGCTGACCTGGCCGGCCCACACGGCGGAGCGGGGTCTGCCCCCAAGCTATGTTAAACCAAGCTATGTTAAACCAGGACATACAGGAAGTACAAACAGGTGCAAAGATTCCACCAGAAGCTCTGTGAGCAAGAAAGCAACATTGAGAATAAAAATGAAGATTGAATTAGTGACTGAGAGCAAAGCACAAATTCTTGTCACCAGTACAATACATTGGCCTGAGTCTGATGTCATCTCAAAAAAGTAAGTCTGGAAACTAAAGAAAAAAATTCCCTGCACTTATTTATTGTGAAACATCAGTGGTTTTAGAGCCCATCAGTCAATAGAGAGCTCTATTGCTGATGATATTGTGGGAAGATATTTTTTTATGAAACTTAGGGCTGCTACTCTGGAAACACATGTTCCAAATGGACAAATCTTCTCTTTCTGTTGCACATTAGTTTCCTGTGTGCAACACAAATATAATAATACTTTGTCTTGTTAATAGTATCCTTTTAAATTGTAGGATTTCTGTCATTGTACTCTAATCAGTGGAATCATGTGCTCTTTTTTTCCTTTTTAATATCACTTCAGAAATTTTGAAGTCCTCTGAAAGAGCAGGTGCTGGGGCATCATGTTTTTTATCACTTCTCATGTCTTTCAGAAATTAAACCTTTCCCAAATACTCACATGCCTTTGCAACCAAATGTGAGTTTAGTGTGACAGCACTGACATAGCTGTCCAGCTGCTAGCCCTCAGACCATGCAAACTGCTCCAGCAAACCACAAAAGCAATGTTCTTTCAATGCAATTTTTAATCACACCAAGGTTCCTGAGATGGAAGGAGTGAGAAGACATAGAGTGAGAGGAGTAAGGAGAAGACATAGAAACCAGGCTGTGTTAAAGACATTCAGATGGATTAAGCCGTGCAAAAGCAGCTTTTAAATGGCTTAATATCAGGGTACATGGTGTTGAAAGGGAAGACTTATAAAATGCTGTATTATTAAGTGACTTTGGAAAGCTTCTTGTCTGACCTTGGTTCAAGGCACAGTTCAGCTGCCACAGAAGAAATGCCTTCACTTTGCTGAGACACTTGATCTGCATCACCTGGGACAATGCCACCACCTCCTGAGGAAACCCCATCAATGAGGTGAATTGCATCTAAGAGAGGTGATTTTATTACTTTCCTGGCATGAAACACAAAAAAGCCATGCCTAGGTCTGCAACAGTCATGCACAACAGCTCAGATGTAACACCAGAGGCAAAATATGTTGCAAAAACACTACAACTGTTTGGGGTAGAAAAAAAAATTTCCTGTTACAGAATTGCAAAATAACAAGGTTGTAAGAGACCTTCAACACCAGGTAGTGCAACCATCAGTACAGAACCAACATAATGACCCTAAACAATACCACCAAGAACCCTTCCAGAGATGGTGACTACGTCACCCTCATGGGCAGCTTATTTCAATGCCTAATCACTCTTTCAGTGAATTTTTTTCTCTAATATCTAATAAGAACCTCCCCTAGTGGAACTTAAGGCCATTTCTTCTCATCTTTTCATTTTAGCCATGGCAGAAGAGACTGACCCCTACCTTACTAGAACTTTCTTTCATGTAATGTTGGGAGAAATGAGGTCCCCCCTGAGCTTCCTCTTCACCAGGGTAAACAACCTCAGTTCCCTCACCTGCTTCTCACAGGACAGATTTTCTAGACCCTTCACCAGCTTTGTTGCCTGTCTTGAAGTGATTTATGATGATAGTCTATTCCATGATCGTCTGCTTTATGCCCAAAAATGGTTGCTGTACCTTAAAGGCCCAGGACTGGATGTGTGCCAGACCAGGGAAAGGGGAAGCTTTGGGCTCTTTGGTGGCCATTTTTGAAGCCTCCCTTCCCAGGCATTCTGTGGCGCTGTGTGGTTAGGTTTTGCTTGGCTATCTTGATTTTCTTGGCCCAGGCAAAATTTTTTCCCTTCCATGTCTTGGAGGAGCTGCAGAAGAAATCTTTCAGTTGCCTTGAGGTCAACTGAACATCAGCTGGTTCAAGAACTGAGAAGCAGGACCGGCCAGAGTGGGCCTCTCTGTTCCACCCCAAGCCTCAGAGAAACAAGCCAGGGAGACAAAGCACACCAAGAGGTTCCAGCCCAGCTTCTTCACCCACTGTGATTGCTGTGGAGAGGAGGTTGATGCCAGAGAAAACCACCAGGTTTTCGCCTACCTGGACCTCCCCCATGGAAGCACCACTTTCCTCAGAGTGAAAGCTGGCACTATTTTGCACCACATGCCGGGAAGGGGTATTTGTCCTACATTTACCCCATTTTCCAGGCAATTTTGGATCTTTGTTCCTCTATGTGTGTGGATGGGTGTGAACTCTAATAATTTGGTGTTTATTAGTTCTTTAATTTTCTTCCTTGCCTTGTGGGCATTTGTTGTTAAGAAACTCTTGGTTTGGATTTTTTTTTCTACTTTCTGCTATTAGTATTCATTTTCTATTGGTGGAGGGGGATTGTTGAAACCCTTTAGAGGAGACTACTCATTATAGAGTGTCATCTCTTAAATATGTCTTAAAATTGAGATGTTGCCCTTCCTCTAACATGCTCCAGCACCTCAATGTCCTCTCTATTTGAGATATATTTTTGGTGACTAGGTTCTTTTGGCATGACAACAGAATGCTAAGTATGCTTTTGCAACATAGAATTAATAGGAAAAAAAATGCTTTTTTCAGATGCCATAGATAGGATGAAAATTTTATTATCAACTGTATGAACTGTAGAGTTCATACTCTGTATCATTTATGAATTAATGCTGCTTTTAGATAACACTTAAAAACAGAAAATGGGAGAAAAACAGCAGATATCTTTCATACTACAACTGTGGAGTCAGTTACGTGACACAGTTGTGTTCTCCATTCTGATTTAGCTACACTTACGGCAGTTCCATCAGGGAAAAAGAGCACAGTATCTGTCTACCAACGGCTGCTCCAGTAAACAAGAAGAAATATGCATCTAGTCAGGTGCCCTGAGGAACAGAATAGTCATTTTTTTTGGTCTGCATTATTCTTCTTTTCAGTTATCATGTATTAGGACAAATTACTGCTTGAAAACTTACTGGTTTTTTCTCTGTCTTAATCAGTAGCAAAAGGAGATGACAAAAACCTTTTCTTTACCTTTAGGATCTGACTTTGGGCAGCTAAATGAAGCTGGGGTCCCCTTTCCCTGCCCATGAACATCCAAATTGTTAAGCACACTGAACTCAGAGCTGCTGTAGGATGATCTTTTTTTTTGTCTCTTCAGCATGCCTGCCATTGGCTTTGACAGAAACAAAGGACACTCAGTTTGATATTCAAAGCACTGCTGGAATATGTGAAAACTCACAAGGTTGAGTGACTCCAGGAAATGAAGCTTTTCTGAAAGCATAACAGGTAATGAATGCTGTAATAACACTTCAAGCTTTCTCATATGCTGGTAAATTTAAATTTTGAGAGGGTTCTACCCATGTGAAGCCTTTGGTAAAATTTCTGTCCAGAGGCCATAATATCAACTTGATCTGCTCTTTTCAAAGTAGAAGTCATAGAGCTGGTTGAGAGAAGCAGTGTTGTTCACTCTAAATAACAAGATTGGAAGCTGATGGTATCTTCATGCTGCATTTTAATTATTATTAGAGAACTCACTCTAATTGAGAACACTTATTTACTAAAGGTAAATAACAATAGCTAAAGATGTTTCACAGAATCACAGAATGGGTGGGCTTGGAATGTTCCACAGTGGGTCATCTGGTCTAACCCTGCTCAAGCAGACTCATCCTGGAGCAGCTGGCACAGGTTTGTGCTGAGATTGTTCTTAAGTATTTCCAGTGAGGGAGACTCTATACCCTCTCTGGACAGTCTGTTTCAGTGCTTTATCACCTACATAGTAAAGAAGTTCTTCCTTGTATTCAAACAGCATGAGACTGTGTTGAAGAGGGAAAGAGTTGCATTGTAAAACTTCCAGATACATAAGGGAAAGTGCATAAATTCAATGCAGAGGTTGCAAAAGCAGAAAATTAAAACAACATTGGAAACAGTATCAACAGCAATAATTTTGCAGTACATTCAATTTAAGTCTGTTCCCTTAGCTCAAAAATGTATCTGTCCATCAAAAGAGAGTCTATGAAGCTATGAAAGAAATAAAAGCTTTTTAAATCTAGAATTAAGCTGTTTTAAGTAGAATTAAAACCAGAAATTAGGAGAAAAAATTTTTCTTTACATAATATCTTACAGATTAAAAAAAATCTTTCTAAAATATTTTGCCATTACAAAGAAAATGCTAATTCTAACCTGTATGGCTTGATTCAGTTATTAATATAGTGGAATAATAGGAAGCTGGTGCACGTCTGCCTCTGCTCTACCAGATGTCTGAAAAACTGGAATACAAGTACTAGCATTCTTCACTAGGCTTTCCACACCCATTGTTTGTATTTTTTTGAAGATACCTAGAAGGTCAAGGAAAGGTTTTTGCCAAGAAGTAGTGTTTAGGTTGGCAGTTTGACTTGATAATGTTTGTTAACCTTTTGGCAAAGGGAAAGCAGAAATCAGAACTAATCTAGCTTTTAAGAATGGGAATTATAGAAAGAGACAAGATAGGAAAGAGAGGGTGAAGGAGTGAGTGCAGCGATAACTGACACACGGGGAAAAGAATTGGAAAAAAAAAGCAAAGATGCTTTGTTTGCTTCCCTTTCCACGAAATATACTACTGTTCCTTTAACTTTGTTTGCCTTCTTGGCACATATACCAGGGAGGCGATTACACTTCACTAAGGAAGTAATGCAAACTTACCTTCATTTGGTTACCATAGATATGGCACTACAGGAGTCGAAGCCTACAATTTGCATTGCAAACAACCATGAGGAGTGAAGGACACACAATATGGTATTCTGGCAAAAGACTGTCCCAGGATCTTCTTTGTGACAAGTAAAACAATCACCAGCTTTGGGTCTACTTTGCTATGAAGAGAAAAAAAAATAAGGCATGTTGCATTTCAGATGAAGAAGGAAGAGACAGAATCACTCACATCTGCAGAACAATTGGTATTTCTTGTACTACCTAGTGTAAAATAGCTAACAGATAGGCATGACAACAATTCAGCTTTCTGTCCTTTTCTCTGTGGGATACTGAAGCTAAATGAATATGCTGATAACCTGGACTAAGTAAGTTCCACAAGCACTGGAATGGTTTAAGAAGCAGCCAGATCTTAGGACTGTTAGGCTTTTTTGCAACAGTTTTTATCTAGCTGAGTTTCCTCTTCATTCTGCAGAAGTACTGTATAATATTTTTGTTACAAAAGGACCAGTTAAATGAGCAGTTCTCTAAGGAGACCTAGTTGGAACCAGTGCAGTACAGTTAATAGGGAGGAGGAAAATTGTCTTGTTTCCCAAAAAGAAATCATGGATTATGATGTTTGGCTGTTAGATCACTAGATTGTTAGTATTTTTTATTATTACTTCTTTAAGCTCTGCCAGATATAAAGTCATATATCATTTTTATTTCAACTGACATGGGATACAAATGGTGCAGCCCTGCTTCTATGGAGAGACTTGGCCAAAGTGCCATTGGTTTGACAAAAAGAAAACTGCATACTAAATGATTCATCCACATATGTGAATCAAGGGTTTTCTTTCCAAAGGATCTTAGGCAGAATAGTAGATCAGATGTTGAGCAAAAATATTTTCCTTCCTTAGCACTGGACTAGGTACTTCTCTGATGGGGCTAGGGCAACTATATAATCCCAAGATACTCTTCTTGTCTCCCCACTTCAGGAGAGTGGCCCGCAATTAGTGACAGGGCACCAGCACCATCTCAGTAGGTTTCTTTTGGCAAGAAGAGTGCAATCAGACCTCTCTGATCTAACACCATCATTCTCTGTGGGCACCAGGGACTAATTAGGACCACCAACTCTTCAGTTGCTCTCATAAGGATCCATGAAACAACAGATTTGCACCAATATAATCCCACTTGCATCAGTGGATTTTTTTCCTGTTGTTGTCTGCCAGTGAGACAATTATCAGCCCCAACCATCTTTGCCTTTTCACTTTCTTACAAACCAAGCAGCTGTCACCGCGCCTATCCTTGAATGCATTTTATATCACTCTTGTCATGGGGAGCTCAAGCCCACTGCCATTGTGTCCCTGAGCAAATACTGGAAGCAAAGAAGAGGGAGCTTGACAAATTCATTAAGTTACCTCTTTGCTCCTCTGTCCCACCTCAGCATGCTTCTTGAACTCAGACCCCTTAGTAGTCATATATACACTTGAGGCCAGTTTTAGAAGTGGATAGCAACATCCCTGGACCAAGATCTTCAGATACACTGAGGATTATTTCAGGCATTTCCAGTAGCCCTAATATTAACTATTCATGGGACAGATTTTCAGGCCATTGGGACAGGCCTAAAAATCTGGGACAGGCCTTTCAGCCATTGTGCTGCTGGTGAAGAAGAAAGAGAAGGGAGCATGTATAAAACACAGAAATACTGCCATAGCCTCATGTTCCCTATATAAGCACAATTGGTCATGTACTTCAGTCTTTCTCTATCCTTTCAGAGCACCTGGCAATTAAATAAAGCTCTGGATCTACTCTTTCCTCTTCTTCTGCACTAGCCCATGAAGCAGGTCAAGAAGAGGGGTGAAGGTGGGACTTGAAATGGGAGCAAACAGCTGAACCAGCAGCAATCCCTGCATGCCTACAACAGCTCTCCAGGGCTTCAAGTCCTCAGCCTACCCTTGCAGCAGTGCAGAGTGGGGCTGTGTTGCCCATGGGCTACTCATAATGCTCTTCCATATGCGCTCCACAGCAGCAACAGGAAAGCATAGAAAATTCCAGTGCCAGCCTGTCCCATTAGGCCAAAGCAATTACAAATTCTTACTATGTGTAAGTCTCCTTGAAAGCTGACTTAGCATTTTGTTTACTGTTAGTCTCATCCTCCTGCCCTGTGGGATCTTTTCCTTCCTCTGCAACAAATTCTGTTGGGAAACAATATTCTTGGAATTTCTTTAAAGAATAGTGTACCAGCCAATAGAGATGAGTGAGGTAGTCAGGATGGTAAGTCTCTTGAATGACAAATGACTCACAGGGAATGACCTATGAAAAGTACTGTCTTCTTTAATGTCTGAAAACATGTTTGGGCTCTGTCCTACAATCAATAGGTTTATCCCCTCTATGTGTTCAGTCTTCTGTTTATTTTATTAAAAACATATTGTTACTTTAATTTTAATAAATGTGTACAACTTCAAGGGGAATGGTAAAAGCAGCATTCCATGTCTCCTCATATCAGCATGACAGTGAAATCTATATAGAAATGCTGAATCTATAAAAGGCAGATATCCTGCTATTTCCGTTTCCACTGTTTTCAAGAGTTACATACAGATATTCCAGAAGAGGCAAATGGCCTGGTTGTTTTCATTTTTAGTGTTGTCAGAACCAGGAACAACTGACCTCATTCTTATGGACAAAGCTAAATTTCCAGTACTGAAATTTAGAACGTTTTTTCTTCTTGATAAAATTAGACTCTGTAAGTCATAAAGGTTACAGCAATAGTTAAGTGTACTGGCCCTTGCAATGTAAAATGAGTCCTGTAAGGAGTCATTTCAGGGTACAGCATCAGTGCAAACTATTTTTACATGTTGCTATTTACAGGAATCGGTAGAATCTGGTTCTCACTGAACTTTTTATCCCTACCTCATCCTTACACATGAGTTCAAATTTCTTATGAGAAGATAATAATGGTTCTAAAAGCCATTGTAGGATGAGCATGCATTTCACTAATATCTCAATAACAGTTTAACACAGAGAAGCAAACACTAATTCATCTTGGTTACAGCTAGTACTACACAATTTTGTCATGTATTTGGAGCAGATTCAGATAACTTTTGGTTGATTCACAGGCAGCCTGGCTGACTTCAGTCAGAAGTCATCATGCTTGATGTGTGTCAGTTTATAAGGAAAGAAGCCAGATGAGGTTGATCTTGTATCTCAGATTAGAAATACTACAGGTTCACCAGAACTGGCCTGGCAAGTGTTTAATGGTAATTACTCCTTTTTTCTCTCTTCAGTACAAAGTTTCAACTGATATTTTTAGTACATAGGTTTTGTCCAAAATTACTCCTGATTTAACTGACAGTCACTTCAGATCTAATTCTGAGGCTACAAAAGTAAATTTAAAGTTACCCACAGAAAATTTGGTTAAGGTTTCATTCACATCAGACTCTGCTAGCCTTCATGAACATTAACTTTGCCCATGTGCGAACTGGCACAGGAAACCCTGAGGGCAAATATTTTGCTTTTGTGTGTTGATAAGAGCATATTTGGCATACTGGAGTCACAGGAGTGACATTGTAAGCACATGTAATCTTTTGTGTTGCAGGCCAGATTTTTTGTCCCTTAGTCAACCAGATGTTTCATTTAAGCAATTACGAATTCTATCTCTGCATCTGAGAAAATGAGGAGTATAGTTAATAAGTCAATAACTTAATCTGACTTTATACAAGCCAATAAAACTAGACAGCTTACTATCTTAGATAGTGTATGTTTCATAACTCAGTGACTTAAGTTTCAAGCTTTAGCCAGTGGTAATGGCATTGTCCCATGCACCTGGAATAATATGGTATGATTGATATGACACAGTCCTGCTGTGTAAGACACACCTTCCCTCTACATTAAATGTATTTGAATACAGTGGGACAGCAGAAAAGGAGTTTCGTCCTCCAAAGATACTTCCTTTGGCATTGCCCTTCTGCCAAACAGTGCTTCTGTGGAGAAGGCTTACAGAACACATGCAGTTTCAATAAAGAATAAGGGAAAGTAAACAAGTCTTACCAGTGCTAGCACAGGTACTGCAGAGCATGCCTTAATGCTTCCTCAGAAGCCAGAAGAGGGACAAGTGAGAGTCTGCTGTAAACAGCCCTCCTATCTCAGCTTTACAACTCTGGAAAACTCTCACAGCTTTCCTGTTTCTAAAGGAGGGAGGACAAACATTTGCCTAACATGACTGATATTTTCATAATCCCCACCCATGACTGATATTTTCATAATCTCCACCCAACCTCCCCGATTTTCAAATATGCTTTGTCTGAGTCATATCATACATGACATGACACCATATCATGTAAGTGTTTTCAAGAACAGACAAGGTCAGGAAGTTTTGTATTGTTGAGTTTTTTTCTTAAAATTATGTGAGAAGTGGATGTGACACAGAATTTAGGGCCTTTGACAATTATTTTGAGTGTTGCCATCCTGCTGATTGCAGCCATCTTCACTGTACACAGACATACATGAATGCAAAACACTCTAGGCAATCCTGAGGGGTAAAGCAGAGACAGACTGGGAAGAGGTCCTAATGACATCCAAAACTGGATTGCCTATGTCAGTTTATGGCATCTTCTACAGGTATGAAGGACCAGATGTCTGCAAGAAGCCAGCCTATCCAATTGTCAGTCAGGTGCTCAGGGATGGTGGTGATCACAGAGTTTATCAGAACAAATCCTTATGCCTTTATGACTCATGGAAACAGCACAAAGTTCTCTCCGATATCAATCTCAATACAAAAACAAGACTTTTCAAAAATTAGGTGAGCTAACAAAAAACAAACTCAGCACTGAAAAACTAATGAAAATTACACAGCCAAAGTCTACAAAACTGCTCTGGTCAGACTTGGAAAAAACCAAACAGCCAGACAAACAAATAATCCAAGCTCATAAAGCTGCTCTCAGGAAGCTGGATTCAGCCCTTCAGCAACAGATTATTTTTTGTCAACTTTTTTTGCAAAATATTTTAAATTTTCCTTTCCAATCTCCTGTTAAAAAACCCTAAAACAATGACATGACAGCAACAAAAACTCAGCTTCTTTCTCAGAGATTTAAAACCACAAATGTCTTCTGTACAAAGAAAGTTTGGTTGATGGCCTGTGACACTGGAGAGAAACTATTCCTGTCAGAGCTACTTCTAGAATACTAGGCAAAAAAAAAGAGAACATTTTTCAACAGAACAGCCATTAATAAGGAGCTATTGTCATGTATGCATGTGCCTGCTCTTCTATGGGTGCATATGGGGGATGTAATAAATTAGAAGAAAGTGTTGAAAGTAATTTTTCCAGCATTCTCTGTGAACTTAGCAAGAAACATGCTGAAGAAAAAACCTGGATGGCGAAAAATGAATACAACTTCTCTTGCAAACCAGGGCAAAAATACATCAATCTGTGCTCTTGCCATGCCTCTTCTGCTACCTTTTTTGTCACACAAGACACTCAAAGTTGAGGGGCTAAAACCAATTTGTGAAAACAGCATATAAATGACAGGAATTTCTCTGTCCTGTGACAGCATTCTCCCTAGAGATATCTGGCTGGTTAGCAAGTTTCTGAAGAATTTTCCTTCCCCAGCAAAAAACAGGGGTATGTTGAAATTGAGAATCTTCTGAGACTGAAGCTTTCACAAATTGGGTTTTTTTAATGTGCTTTTTCTTTTTTTAATTGTCTTTAAACAAGCATCTAGTATTTTCACATTGCATTTAACCACTCTGCTACTATGATACAATTGGCAAACATTGCTCAGCAACTACAGGAAGTGGGTATCCCCCCCCCCCCCCCCCCCCCCAAAATTTTTTGTTTATTACTTTCAGGTATTTATCAATAACAAAAGTGAGTGCATATTTTCATAGAAAATAGTGAGCTAGAAAATGGTAATGTAACGCTAGGAATTTAGGTGATTCCAGAATTCAGATAATGTTTTCAAAACAGACATAATCTAGGAAATCTACAAGGCCATAATTTTCTATTTCTCCATGCCTGCCTAAAAATTAATACCACTTGCAAAGTTTGTTGGCTGTTATCTTTCCCTAAGTACCATTCATAGGAAGAGATGGAAAAATTACAAATTTTATAAACAAAAGTCAGATCACAAACGTTTTGTTTCCCGTAGAAAGATTATAACAATCTATTAGTAAACACAGAATGACGATTGTCTTCCAAGTCAAATCTATCTTCTGTACAGATTATTCCAGTATCACTTACATGATTTAATTTTATCCTTACAGGAATCTGCTCATTGTAAGGAGAGGATGAAGCCAGAATGGATGCCACAGGCAAAATGCTTTATATAAAAACTAGTATTTTGGGGTAACTGTCTTTTCTTTAGTTTTTCAGCAGTTGTGACATCCTCAGTAGTATTTCTTGGGCATATATATTTCTGGTACTGAAGACAGGTGATAATTTTCTAACATACAGCAACTCTGAAATATTCCAGTTCCTCTTAGAAGATTACTGTAAAAAAGTAATGAGGAAGTAGTGCAACAGCATTTGGACACAAATGAAAAGACCCAAATAATGATTATTTGAATAGATGTGCAAATTTCCACCAGCAGAGGTCTTTTGCACTCTAGAATGAGCTAAGGAATTCATAAAAGGCTGTCTTTTTTCCTAAAGGAATATCTTAAAACAGTCCAAATCTCTGAAGTATTCATTATCAAAGCAATCTTGGGTGGGGTATCAACAAAACCTCTGTTATCATTTCTTATATATATGGGATTGATAAATTTAAGTGACCCTGCTGGCTTAAATATTTTTTCCTGAACATTTATATTTGTTAGGAAAAAGCTTGCCTATGCAACACTAAAACTTGATATAAGTCTCAGTAAAAATGCAGTGGGCAAATGAGAACCACCTGTTTTCTCCTTTTTTGCTCATGTCTACCAGCACCAGCTGTGACTCCCTTCCCAAAAAGACAAATTCCATCCTCATGTAACTTCCCTGGTGGCATGGCTGCCATTGAGGGGCATCTCTAACAACCAGACTGTGTTCACGAGGATATACATGCATATAATTTGTCTGAAGATCAAATTATGAACTAATACATATTGACGTTTGAGGAAAGTAGCTCCTTTTATGTTTTTAGCTTTAACAACAGAAAGAGCTCTTTAGGAAATGATCTGGAAATAAACAAAAAAAGTTAAAATTTAAGAAATATCTCTTAGGCACAACTATGGCATGAACATGAGAGAACGTTGAACTGTTGTACTGTAAAAAATTAGAAATACAAATGGAGAGAAATGGGTTACCATGATTCAGGTAAATGGACATGTATGGGAGGATGGTTGATAGTAGCTATTCCTCATATAATCATACTAGGAAACACACATATGCTGGTTATCAGGGGGCTCTGATGTTTGGATTTTCTTCTTAACTTATGGGTGAAATATGCTTAGAGAAACATTTCCCTCTACATTGTCAAACTGCCATTAAAATACAAGCACTCACTGGCCAAACTCTACTATTTAGTTCTTCCCTTTACTGAAAATACAATTTTCCGATCTGGATATATTGTGCTATCTGCTGATGAAATACAGTTTAAAACCAGTACTGTTTAACTTTATGAGTGTTTATCATCTGCAACATCACATTATTTTTTCCAACACCCCAGCAGAGGTGAGGATTCAACTGCACTAGACATTGTGTCCATAAGCACGCAGTCTTCTAAGTGTGTAGAAATAATTTCTACATCAGTTCAAGTAATTCCTAGCAATACAAGGAGCATCATTTTATACTTCATTTGTAGTTCTAGCACATTTTCCTCACAAGATGCACCCTAAACAGAGAGATCAATTGTCCCTCTCTTTCACACTTTATTTTTGTAGACTTCCTACCCCAAAACCTACCACGAGACTAGATCATGTATATGAAACTACAGATACAGAATCCTAGAATCATTTAGGTTGGAAAACACCTTTAAGATCATTGAGTCTAACTTTATTTATGTACCTATGTAACATTTGACTTCATAGTTGTATAATGCAGTTAAAAAGCAACTTAGAGGAAAAACACTATGGTATTTTTATTGTAGATCCAGTGTACGTGTGGCTCTCCCACACTTGAAAGAGACTAGCTGGATGTGCTATCTTGTCTGTCTGGTGTTTTGAGAAGGACAATATATGTTGGCCAAGAAAGAAATTCAGTTGCAAACTGGACTGTGGACAGGTGGTGTCCTGTACAATAGCACACTCCAAAGATAGGCTTGAGTTTGATTCAAAGCACCTGAAAGACAATAGGAAAACTTTGATTGGACCCAACAACAAGGATAGCAAGGGACAGATTTTGTTTATAAGTGCCGTAAAGACAGTTACTGGAAACAACATGAAAGATGGAGGAAAGGATGTGAAATTTCCCTTCTTAGTCTGAAAACAATATCCCTATTTCCCCTTGGTTTACGCCAAGGACTGAAAGGGGAGTTGAAGGAGATTGAGTACTTTGCCTGCTAATCAATGCAAAGATATATTTTTCTGTTCCCCCATTTCATAATTTTTATTTCATCGAGTTGGGGGTTTTTTAAGATTGCCAGATGTCACAGTTTTACTGGGACAATCCTGTTTTTTAAAGTACATCCCATCTGTTCTTGAAAATACTTCTGTTCATTGCTGTCTTGTTGATTGTATACTTTTAGAGCAGCCAGCCAGCACAGGACTGCAGGAGAGAGGCTGATAAATTATTATAAAATTATAAAAAGCTGTACATATTCCCACAATACTGAAAATTCATTATTTAGGGACACTTTTTCACAAAATGTAAATGGTCACCATGGCACACAAGAAATTATGTTTTCCCACCATTAGAGCAACTGATGCTCAGAGATTGCCCCTTAATGTGCATACATTTCAAACTGGAAGCTATAGTCTACCCTTTTAGGGTATGTGCGCTCCAGTCACAGAGGGACCTCTGGACTTTCGGATGGTGCAGCCAAGAAAGGACATTCTCTAAACAGTATGGAAGGAGTACATAGCAGGAAAACCTCAAACCAGGAGCCAGACTGCATGCAAGAGCAGTGGAGATTAGCAGCAATAAGACTACTGCATCCCCCACCCAGGAAATCCCACAAGGGAAGGAGGTTACCGGTTGATTAACCTAAATCCAGATAAAATGGAAGCTTACTCCTAGAGTTTGAGCTCTAGATCTACTATGCATTATTATGCATCTAGATCCCATTAATGCATTACATTATAAAGTGTGTATCACAATAGCTCCAGCTACTGAAGTCAGGGGAAATCTTTAAGAATTAAAGCTGTTCATTTAATGAGTTTGCAAAAGACTTCACAACATCTATCGCAGGTTGTGCTGAAACTAAATGAATAAAAGTTCTTTCAGTTAAGCAGCGTCTTTGCTCGATTTTTGTCTCCTTCTGACTCCCCACACACTAGAGAAAAAAATCTATTTTTTTCTCTAGTGTGTGGGGAGTCAGAAGGAGAAAAAAATCTATTGTTTTCACTCATCCATCAATACAAATATTTTAACCAATATTTTAACTTTAAGAATTAGAAGTATGATAAATACATTTGAGCTAGTACATATAAAGTATGCTTGTGGATTTATAAACAAAATTCAAACTTTCTTTTGCAAATAACTGCATACAGGAGTACATGGTTTCTCATGGGAGAGAGGATTTACCTAGTGATAAGGGTTCAAAACAAGGGAAAATAGAATAATAAAAAAGTAAAAGTTGCTTACATAAAATCTTGTGGAGACCCTGAGAAGCATTCCCTGGGTTAGGGAGACGCAAGAAGTTTCCCCCAAAAGCTGTTATACCCCATTGGCTCCTTCCCTTGTTCCTATGTCCCTCAGCCACTCCCTCCCTATTCCCCCATTGGCCCTCATCTTTGTACTGCCCCAATACCACTGTTCAGCCCCTACCTCTTGATACACAAAAACCTGGACTCTCCCCAAGAGTTGCCCCCTTGGACCCTGAACATCTTACTGCATGGCTGAATTAAACATCTGTGGATATTAAGCAAAGGCCCTTTTTGCTTCCTTACCTTGGACTTTACTAGCAGCTAGTTTGGCTGCTACAAAATCTAAATGGAAGATAATGTCCATGAAACTCAGATGCCTAGAATAGGACTCATTTGTCCAAATAACTGATATCAATGGGAGCTATCTTCACCAAACTCACCAGACAGCAGGAGTGAGATGGGATGCATTCCACTCCTTGTTTTAGAGTTTAGAAAGCTGCCATATCTGCCCAATATTTACTGACTGTAACAAAAATGAACATTAAGTACTAACAACATATTTACTTTAGAGCGCAGCAGAATCATAAGAGATTAATAATGATTTGAAACAGTAATTTACTTAAAATAGTAAAACAGTAATTTACTTAAAATACTTATTTGGTACAGAAAACATTTTGAAGGGCTGGAGTACTGAAATGAGAGTATGATTCTCTGGCTTTCTTCTGGGATAAAAAAATCTAGCACAAGAAAAATATTATTTTTTCCCATTGTGTTTCTAACCTATGAGAGGAAACTCTAAAAATGTTCATCCTGACTTTCCAGCTCTGTCTACAACAGTCAGTTGTCTCACCAGTCAATACAGTAGTTCTGCTTCCTCTTCCTCATGATAAATCTCTTGCCTCTAAACACAAGCTCACTGGAGCAGAAAAAAACTGGGTTTTTTCTTGCACTGCAAGGTCCAGCTCACATGCAGGTACTTCAAGAGCTATCCCTCACTCTGCTGCAAGGCTCCTCCAAGCACAGCCCATGACACCTCCACATCTCTTTCAACACTGTAGTAGCATGGCCTGGCCACGTTTGAGCTTGTTCACAGTTGGAGCAAGTATTTCAGTTAAGTCATATAGTAATTCCAGAAGTAGTCTTGTTGTCCCTAAAAGCAGGATTTATCACCCAGTGTGCAATATGACAATCTCATACATAAAGCTGAAGTTTTTTTCATTTTTTTTGCTCAATGTGGTAAATCCACAAAGACAGCACATTATTTCTCAAAACTTTAGGTATACAGTTTAGCAATAAAGGAATCATGATATACTAACGGCAAATTACCTAGTTTTCTTGTTAATTAGTATTCTTCCTTCTACTGATTAAATGATTCTCTTGATTCTCATTCTTATTACCCTGCTTGGTAAGTCATTCTCTTGAGTCCATGAGTTTCTTGTGTCAGTGGTCACAATCTCACCCTGCTGGAATTACCTTTTAACTAGCTGGGGCTAGTTAGTGCAGTTACTGAGTTGGTTTTTTTACTTTTTTCTTATCTATGCCAAAAGTCTTTGAGGTCTGTCCACTATCAGTAGCATATTTTTTTACCAAACTCTGCTGTAAAGCCCTAGACCTGAACAAACTAAGCAATACGATCTTCACCCCCCACCCCGTTTTGAGGCTATGAGGCCAAGTTTTTGATTCACTGGTAAGTCAAGACCCTGTTTCACAACCCAATTTACTTTCTTTGTAACTGTCTGGGTACATTATTAACCATGTCTGATTCTTGAGATATCAACAGTGTCACCATTTACACAAAAGATTTACAGAAACTCTCTGTCTTCTGCATCCTATGTTTATGTAAGGATGCCAGCAGTTTTTCATTTGGCATTTGTTCTATCTGTGTTTAAAAGACTCTAAAGTTACAAAGATGCACAGGTACAATTTTAGGTACATGGAGTGGAGCAGCACAAACAAAATTTATTTTAAATTTTCAAGTCTCTACATGGTTATTTTGTTGTTTTCACCAAAAATAGGAAAGGCACTTTCCCTCAGTAAGCAATCTTAAGTGTCACTCATAAGTGGTTAAACTATCTGCAAATAAAAAACCTACACCCGGTGTTTATATAAAGCTATTCTGGTTTTGGCATGTCTGTCTTTTCTTACTGGGTGAAATACACATTTTTGTCCTAATATGTACCTGCTGAAGAGTAGTCGATAAGTTGGATAAATACTATAGTTCAGGTATGCTGAATCTGCTGCTTCCAGGATGTGTACCACATACACCCTTGTGATTTTTACCACAAAGACTGTCTGTGCACATGCAATGTATGTGAAGTCCTCCCAATACTGTCCACTTTACAGCACATGTGCTAGAATTTCTGTCCAGAAAACATGCTAGACTCACTCTTCTTATAAAATGAAGTTCCCACAGTTTGATGCCTGTGAACTATCCCTCACGTCAGTTCAGCACTTCACTCCATGGTTAGACGTGTAATTTAAATACCAAAGGAAATGCATTTTTTTGTATCAGAACTTTTGTCATTGCTTAGTCCAATCTAGATACAGAGAGATCAAGCAAAGTGTGAACATTCATTAATTCCAGAGACCAAAGAGCGTAAACTGTAGATCTCTAGACTATAGACAACTGTTCAAAAAATAGTGCATCATTAGAGTATTTATGATCTACAAGTGGGTTAAAAAGCAAACAAGATAGAGCTGTTAAAAATAGGTTATAAACTGTTGTAAAATAGTTGATAATTGTTAAGCATGTAATGTTAGTTTTGTTGTTATATTGTAAAAGGGGTTAAAAGGATAGGTGTAAGAAATAAGGCACTCAACGTACCATAATACACCTAAGTGCGCCACCTCCCATGCAAAACAAGCCAGCCTGGGCAGAACTGTAATGGGCCAGTCAAGTGCCTTGAACCTTCATGCAAATGAAGGATCCAAAAAGAAACCAGTCCAGAGGGACAAAAAACAGGATAAAAGGGTCGCATCTGACCCACTGAATCTGTGCTGCTCCACCTGGAGCATCAGGGACATCGCTGCTGAAGAAGACCCAGTGCCGGCACTGCAGCATCCTTGACAGGAATGCTCATGCTCAGCCCACAGGCCCCCATGCTTTAGGCCTTTCTATTATAATAAATGCTGGAATCACTTTTAGTACCGGGACTCTGGTCCCATTTTTAACAGAGCCAAAGACAAATCTGCCTACAGGATGAATTAATTCCAAAAACGAAAAACAATACTGTTAAATAAGAAATTATGCAAATTTTAATTAAACATGAAACAAATCAATCACATACCTTTGGGAAAGTAGAAAACAATCAAATATAATTTTTTACCTTTCTTACCCTAATTTTCTCTAATTGTGATCAAGACAGGAAGTACCAGCATGAAAATATAAAATAAGAAAACATTATTAAAAGTGTTCTTGTGCTGACAGGCATTGTGAAACTCCTAATTACTCAAGACTATTCTAAAGATGTGTTTAAGTGCTTTATGTGTTTGATATACAGTCTTTTATTTCTCTAACAAGATTAAACAGAATAAATAAAGAGGGAATGAAGTGTTGTCTCAAGTCCTATATCGCACATCTGGTACTACAGAAGCCTTACAGGCAGGGGTTTTGACAGACCCTGGTGCCAGGCCTGGATCCAGGTGGAGCACAGAAAGAAAAGGGAGAAAACATGACTATTACCCCAGCCTGGAGCTCCTGCTGGCAACACCCAAATTATTCAGTGGATAAAAACACAATGCAGACTCACTCTCCCTTGCTTCCTAAGAAATGCTAATGATGAAGAGGTCCCTGGCCTCACAGACTTTTCACTCCTAGGGAGGCACAGGAGCCCATTAAAATGATTCTCTCAGGCTGCCTGCCTCATTTTGGCTCCTGTGCTCTGGCATGGTCTTACATGGCTTTGAGACTCTTCCACTTCTTGACCCTGCTCTGATGTTGCGTCCCGATTGCAGGAGGGACCATTGTGCTAGTTGCCTGTGTGCTTTGGTCTACTTTCGCTTTCAGGAGTGCACCAGGAATGGCTGCACCCTGCCTTAGCTGCGGGCAGGCAGGATCGCGGTTTGGCCACTGGCTGGGATTCCAGACCGCCAGAAGCGGCTGATAAATGAGGACCCACATCAAAGGATCGGAGCAAAGGAAAAAGGAAGGACTCTTTGCTTGCTTCTCCGAGCTGCCTTTATTCTTTCCCACGGCAGGAGCGGGGCCAAGGCTACAACACCATGCGGAAGCGGGGCAGGTTATGCACCACTGCATGGGTCCAAGACTGTCTAATGAATCCAGGGTTAGATAGGAGGGGTCGCAGGGGGACAAATGTAAACATAAAATGGAGTGGGAAAGGTACATATCAATGACAGAAGGGAAATATCATAACTGACAGCAAATCTTCTGGATAAATGGGTGTAACAAATTATGATGGGCTGCAGGGGCAGGATTTTGGAGGATAGACAGGGAAGAATCTGGAATTATCGTAACTGCCACAGAAAAAAGGCAGGAAGACAGGTGGAGGCAGAGACTAAACATATAATCTTCCAAACCCCACTGCCACAATCAGGGAGAGACTAAATATAACCTTCAAACCCTCACTTCCACAATTCTTCCTTTTTTGTTTAATTCTTATGATAGCATTGAGGGGATGATGGCAGTGGCAGTTAATTAAACTTTACATTCTTCCCACCATCACTGAGGCAGAGAAGGTTTTTGTCTAGAGCTGGTAACAGTTTTAACAAACAGTTTTTTACAAACACCATTAACAACAGAAATTAAAAACAGAATTAAAACAACTAAAAAAATTGTCTTTGATGACAGATGACATCCATCCGGACAAACCCTATTCTTTAAAGATGTTAGAAAACCAGTCTCCAGTGTCCTCTTTTATCTTTTGCACAAGATAAATTTTTTGCCTTGATCTTATTGATTGAGGCATGGAAGCTTTGGCTTTTGTCGGTGATGTTGAAGCAATACAGTCCTTCAAACTCTTGGCACCTGTGCCCATGTGCCATCAATAAAAAAATCAATGGCTGCCCGATTTTGTAAAGTCACTTTCCTAGTCTCCTCCTCTTCTTCTAGGAGATCGCTGATCACTGTCGATGTTAAGTTGGCCTGTTTTTTGAGCACTCGAGATGTCCCAGTTTCCCAAGTGCTTTTGCAGCTGCTACCCACAGCAAAATATAGACGCAGCTGTCTTTGTTGGTTTGGACCAGGGTTCTAATCGCAGTTTTCATCTAATTGTATTGTGCTACATTTAACTTCTTGAGGGGCCGAATTATTTAATTTAGATTTCCAATTAACAATTTGGGTCTGGTTGGGGGAAAACAGTGACAGCTGACCAAGAGTACAAGGACCTCCTTTAAGACAAGAGGGGATCCCCACCCAGGCTCTCTGCCCACAAGTAAAAAAAAATTCCTTTTGGGAGTTTCAGGGGTGCGAGGTGCCCACTGGAATAGGTGAGAGGTAGCTGGATAATAGATTTACACCACGAGGCTGCTTGAAATTCTTAAGGTAAATCTTAACAGAAATATAAGTTTCAGGGTGAAAACAGGGCTTATAAGGGAAATGAATGCAAAAAGGGACTATCGTTGGACCTAAGCACTCAAACTCTATGGGCTCTTTTTCCATTTGGGGCAAACTAGAGGACTATTTGTTCCACAAAACTAAAGGATTGTTAATAGGGAGGTATGTTTGAGATTTGGAGGAGGGTTTTGGTTTGTATTGTTTACAAGGGACCAGAGATGTGAAGGGTACTGATCTAATGAAAGTGGGACCCCTACTAGGTAGGTCAACATTGGGTCATCAGCTTAGGGCATTGATAGGCATAGATGGTCTTGCTGCAGCACACAAGCAAGGGTTACTCAAACATTTTGCCTCGGTTGAGGGACAATCCACGCCTTGAAAACCTGGGGCTGGAGGAACACCAGGAGTAATGTGATCAGCTGTTTCCACATATTGTCTGGTATGGATGCCACTTGAACATAAAAGAAGAAAAACACATTAGGGAAACTTAACAATAACTTCCACCAGAAAATAAAGAAAAGAAATATGGGAGTTCTGAGTTTTCTTGTTCTTTTATCTTCTTTCTGTTGGAGGCTACAGAAACATCGGCTGGGTCCTCCAATGGTGACGGGGTGATATTTCATCGGTCTTGTTCGCAACTATCTTCTCTGAGCTCTGCCCCATTTATGTCTTTGCGCGGGGCAGTGTTGCGCTCATGTGCTAGTTTTTTTGTTGGCCATTCTCTTCATGCTCTCTTTCTTCTCCCTTCTTGGTGGAAGTGGGGGTCTTTCCCCAGATAGCGACAGTCCCTTACAAAATGTCCCTTCTGCTTGCAGTGAAAGCAGGGATGTAGTCTTGACACTCGTGGTGAGGTGGGAGGTAGTTGAGCGTCTGTTACTGCTGTGGTGACTATTTTTGGTGCTTCTACTTCAGGAAGTCTCGCTTTTCTGGTACATTCTTCTATAGTTAAGTCTAGCAATGGTGGTGGCAATGAAAGAAGGCTGAGAATGACTGTCTTGCAGTCTTCATTCGCACCTTCGGTTACAATGTCTATAATTATATCATCTTGGGCTTCAGATCTAGGAATTCTCCTTTTTACAACTATTCTGACTTTGTCTACAAAATCTAGAAACGCTTCATCAGAGGGAGATACAGGTGGCAAAGCCAGGGTAATTTGAGGATGAGAAGAGCCAGAACACAACTGAGGGTCTTCAGACAGGGGAAGGGAACAAGGGAGAAAGGGATTATGGGAAGAAGAAGAAGAAGAACCACAAGATGGGAACCAAGCCATGTGGTGTTCACCATTTTGTGACTCTGGGTAAGGTGAGGAATCCGGGAGACGACCTACAGGTTTTTCTAGAGGTAAAGGAAGCAAGGTATTAGGGTCTAGGGAAGGAGCTCTGTTTTAATGTTGTGCGCTATGTCTCTCCTAATCTGCGGGAGTGCCCCCCACCCAAAATCCAGAGTACCCCAGCTGGGTCCTTCCTGAACACTGGAATACTCACAAAAATGAAGATTCTTAGAAACAAAAGTCTCAGAGGTGGTCTCTGATCCAGGGGAAAGTTCCTCTCACGTCTGGAACTGGAATGGAGGGGGTTAACTTTCCTACCCAATGGGAGCTGCATCAACCAAAAAGTGCGCAATTTCACCAGTGGCACTTGATGGTCCATGAACTTCACAAGGGTGTCCATGCACCCTGGAGACAGTTCTTTCAGTGGGGTCTTGCTCATGCTGCTCCCTTGGCGCCGCTCCTGCCGTGGGAAAGAATAAAGGCAGCTCGGAGAAGCAAGCAAAGAGTCCTTCCTTTTTCCTTTGCTCCGATCCTTTGATGTGGGTCTGCATTTATCAGCCGCTTCTGGCGGTCTGGAATCCCAGCCAGTGGCCGAACTGCAATCCTGCCTGCCCGCAGCTAAGGCAGGGTGCAGCCACTCCTGGCACACATGCAGAAAGTGAAAGGAGATCAAAGCGCACGGACAACCAGCACAATCATCCCTCCTGAGACCAGGATGCAATGTCAGCTTGGCAGGAGCAGCGCCAAGGCTACAACACTGCACGGAAGCGGGGCAGGTGATGCACCACTGCAAGGGAGTGGCAGCACCGCACAGGCAGTGCCACGTGGGCAGCACCACGCAGGAGCAGCACCAAGGCTGATGCAGTGCTGGGTCTAAGAGGGGGCAGCAGCAAAGAGCAGGAAACAAAAAAAACCAGCTGCTTTTATGAAGGAGAGGTGGATTCCTGGGAGGAGACTGTCTAATGAATCCAGGGTTAGATAGGAGGGGTCGCAGGGGAACAAATGTAAACATAAAATGGAGTGGGAAAGGTACATATCAATGACAGAAGGGAAATATCATAACTGACAGCAAATCTTCTGGATAAATGGGTGTAACAAATTATGATGGGCTGCAGGGGCAGGATTTTGGAGGATAGACAGGGAAGAATCTGGAATTATCGTAACTGCCACAGAAAAAAGGCAGGAAGACAGGTGGAGGCAGAGACTAAACATATAATCTTCCAAACCCCACTGCCACAATCAGGGAGAGACTAAATATAATCTTTAAAGCCCCACTGCCACACTGATCTTTGCTCCTGCTATAGGAAAATAAAAAAAAGACTGGTTGATTACTCATGACTTTTTCTTCTTTTGCAAAACACCCTCAGCTGGGAGTATGAGCACAGGAGATACCTGAAAACTGCCCCAAACATTTGTTGTGAAGATGCTAATCTAAATCCACTTAGTCAGTTTTCTGCTTGGTTTTCCAGTGTGCCCATGCTCAGCAAGGCTAATGTCTTCATATAAGGAAATTTTGTGTCTCAGCACAATGGTATCCTATTGTCTTGTTTTGAAATACAGATACCTGCCAAGGAAGGTGAGAACCTCCCTTGGAATGGAGAATATGACCCCTTTCCCTCTGGACTCTTCCTGCTCTTTAATTTCTCCTTTGTTGTAGTTATGCTGGTGGCAGGGATGCTGGGGGCTCCCAGTAGGCAGAGCAGGTGTGATGATTGCCCCGCGGCTGCAGGGGGCGCTGTGGTGCGAGCTTGGAGACCACGCGGCTAATGGTGGCTTAGCTGAAACGGGAAATCACGGGCGGCAGCTGGTCGTGATTGTCGAGCTACCACACAGAAGTGGCCCATATGGGGACACACATACCCCCCCTGCCCCCCCCCCCCGCCAAAACATCTGGGAAACAAAAAAAAGTGATTGAACAGATTTGCAGGGCACGAAGATCACAGCAGACCGAGATCTTGGAGTCCAACACACAGGAGTGGCCATGGCAAAACGCTACGGGTAGAGGGTTTGGCAGGAGCCGACCCCGATGTTCTGGCACCACATGCACTGGCTCTGAGCTCCGAGCAGTCAGGTGGCAGGGAAAACAGCAAACAGCTCCTTCCTCTCCCAAACCTAGAAACCCGACTGACCAAAAACCCAGCCCCAAACCTCCAGAGTAACCACCTCACCTTATCACGTGCAACCCACTCCCAGTCAGGGCCATTTCAATGCAATGTTGTGACACCCAACCACACCTTTTGTTTTCTTAAGTATCTGTAGTTATCGTTTCCCAGCAATTTATGGGACAAAATTCCATGAGGGGGAAAAAAAAAAGGCAAAAATCCTAACTCCCAAAACCTATTTTCACCTTATCTCATAGATAAGATTACATGTTGTATTTTTCAAAATCATTATTTAAAGTTGTGAGAAAGGACAGGACGCCTTACTTTTTAAAATTTTAAAAAGGTTTATTGAACCACAATAAGAGACTGAATAAGGAAAAAAGGACAGTGCTGGGTGCTTAGCTGCAGCCAGAGGCACACCACCCACACTGGTAACAATCCTTATATATGCTGTTGACAAGCCAAACCCCTGATAAGCCGACCCTCCCCACTCATGCCTATGTCACTCTTCCGACCCATCTCCTCCTCTGTCCTGCCTCTTGGAGTCTGTGCAGTCCTTCGTGCTTCTGCTTTCCCAATGGCTGGAGATCAACTTTCAACATTACAAAATTCAAATAAAAACCACCAGATTGTGATAGAACTTCTTTCAACCTTATAAGACACATTCAACATTCACAAGACCCAACATCACACTATCCATTTATTTCAATCCCCCCTTTTCCATTTTTGTAAGTTATTTGGCTTGAGTGACAATTTTGATTCCTTTGGGGATCCACTCATGCTCTTCATAGATCTGTCTGGCTTATTTGAAGGGGTCCTCTAGTGTGCTCTGCTTTTTCAGCACCATTATTCTTTGTGCCATTCTGGATATAGACTATTTTGTGTCCATAGGTGTTGCCACTCTCGGCATACCCTGAATTACTCTTGTGATTAATCAAATGAAACAGGGCATCATACAAGGAAGAAATAATAATCCTGCCACTGTACACATGAGGAGGAAGCCTAATTTTTTCCACCACTCCATCCCCAGTAAGTTGTCCCACCAGCTGGCTTTTAATATTGATTCCCATTTTTGGACTGGAACATGGGCTATTTTCCTGATATCTTTGGTGATATCCAGGATGGAATCCCTGTTGTCATCTACTTTCAAACAACAATCAGATGTATTGAACTTCCCACAGACACCCCCTTCTTCTGCTAATAGGTAGTCCAAGGCTAACCTGTTGTGATATCCAGTGGCCCTTGTTTGTCTTTATTGGTTAAATATTAACTCCAATGCTAAAGCAGTTTTGTTAGTTATTACTTCTTGAATTGCTTGAAGTCTTATGATTTGATTTAGCATATAGATCAGACTTTGTTATCCCCAGCTTCCATCTTGTGCCCATGTGGTTGGCCCGCAGATTTCCAATATTCATTTAGGAGGGCATTCCTCATTTCCCTGTTTTTGAGATCCTCCAATTAGTTCCTTTTTATCTCTTTTTAAAGCCTCATAAACCAGTACCCTTAAATCATCCCCATTCTTCCCAGGTAAGAGAAAAAAGTCCAGGCTGTATAATTCCCAGAGTACACCTCCCTCTCCACTGGGGGAAAAGAGGGGATAGTTCTGGGAAAGCTCTCTTCCCACATATCTAGAATAGGCCATCTGGTGCTCTCCAATAGTTGTTACTTTGTTGATTGATATATTTCCAACATTTGGATATCTCCAGGATTTCAGCATAGGGATTTTTACCTGGATCATTACACAGGAAGAGTCCAGTTTCATTGTTATATTTGCAATTCTTTATCATCCATTTTTCTCTGGGCCAAATACTCCATTGGTTCTTTGGGGCTCCACCATGCAAAAGTCCCATTACTGACTTTTTATCTCTTGCAAGGTCCTACCTTGTTAAGAAAATGCTTCCCGATGCGCCAGAGACACTCTTCCCCTATTACCACTGAACTTAAGATCCTTCTGGTCAACTCTTCCCTTTTATATTTGTTCGATTCCATTTCAACAGGGCCCAAGCTACTGCCCCTCCATGGCCATTCCTCCATCATTATGGCTCCCCCACAAACCTAGCAGGTGGTTGTGTTTAGTGATCTGCTTATCCTTTCTCCACAAACAGATTTTTCCCTAATCTAGGGATTCCTATTTCATGTTGGATTTGCCTAAGGTTACATCGCTGTACATGCTTTTTTGTTTTGCTTACTACCTGCTCTTTCACCAAATCCTGGGCCCCACCCTGGAGGATAATTGTAAAACAAACCCATCTTTCCCCTTCTGGGCATTTACTTTCCAACTGCTGACCACCTTCTCCTAGATTTTCTACAACCCAATATTTCTGTCTGTTAAGTGTACAAGTTTCTAGTTTGGATGGGTCGTAACAGTATCCATTGATGTGGGTATGGACTGTGAAAAAAGAACCTAGAATTTTTATTAGATGAAGTAATTGGTAACTTTTGTAACAAGAATTTTGTTTGGATTCCCGGAAGGAAAAGACAACTAAGGAGTAATAGACAAAAAGGAAATGATAGAGGTCTGGTATGGCTTTTACCCCTACCTACCATGCCTATGGGGTTGCTACCCATGACAGGTTTATATAATCTTCTTGATGGCGAGTGTGGGGGCCAACCTGGTGTTGTGTGGTATTCACATACTCTTTGAACAGACAGAGACATAATTCTCTCTCTCCCAGGATTTTTCCTGGGAAAGGCAGTGAGAAAGCTCAGAGAGAGAAGAGAAAACATTTCTTATCTGTACTTGCTGCTCCTGCTGTTTGGCACATGTGGAAGCTGTTATGGAGATTGTTTACTGAAGAGGAGTTTGTTAACTGGACTCTGGTGATGGTTGTTTGGACTGATTGACCAATTGGGTCAAAGCTGTGTCTTGACTGTCTGGAGAGGGTCATGGGTTTTTCTTTAGTATAGTTTAGTGTAGTGTAGTATAGTATAGTATTAGTATAGTGTAGTGTAATACAATATAGCTTAATAAAGCATTTGTTCAGCCTTCTGAATCATGGAGTCAGAGCACATTATCCCCTACATTGGGGGTGCCTGATTCAATAGTCTCGCCTGAGTGTACCCTTCAATCCATAGCCTGCAATATCCTAACAAGCCTAGAAGCCTTCTAACCTCCCTCTTAGTTTTTGGCCACAGAAGTGAGACTATTCCTGTAATTCTCTCAGGATTCAGTTGCCGGCTCCCTTGACAAATTGTATGTCCTAGGTATTTTACTTCACATTTTACAAATTGAAGCTTTCCTTTTGATACTCTAAGACCTTGGTTTCCCAGAAAATTTAATAACACTATGGTGGACTCATGGACCTTCTTTTCATCCTCTCCTGAGAGAAGTAAATCATCCACATACTGAATAAGTTTTATTTCAGGTGTGGTGGGGAAAAGTTGTAGTACTTCTCCTAGTGCTTGTCCGAATAAATTTGGGGATTCAGAAAATCCTTGGGGTAACCTTATCCACCAAAATTGTTGCTTTCTCCCTGAACTGAGGTCTTACTATTCAAAAGAAAATATATCCCAATTTTTCTCTGCTAATGGACAAGCCCAAAAAGCGTCTTGGAGGTCTATCACACTACACAGCTGATGCAATGGGGGAATATTACTTAATAGCATGTAGGGGTTGGTCACTACTAGATATCAATACATAGTTCTTTTATTCACCTCCCTTAGGTCTTGGACAAGCCACAAAATTCTGTCTGACTTTTTGTGGGATCTCAGCACATCATTCCCGATGTCCAGAGATGCCAGGAGAACCCTTGAGGGTCTCGAAAATCCTGGAATGTTGCCAAGAGTGTTTGGTGGCTTGATTTTGATCCATCCACAGAAGTAACAAGAGTCTGAGGACAAGAGAATCACTTTAGAGTACAAGGTGTAAAAGAGACACATTTAGAGGGTGAGATATAGACTTTAAGGTTTTTGGTACAGGGGGGTTATGGAGACAAGATGGAGGGATCAGGGCATGTCTCGTCCTTCTTTTTTCTTCTTCTTGTCCTCCATCACCTGTGATGATGTTGGCACTTGGGGATTGGTTTATGGTGAAGGTGCACTTGCCAACATGGGTGAAAAGCATTGGGAAATAAAGGTAAATATTGTGTACGTAGATTTTAGTATAAAAAGACATGACCGCCCCGTGGGTGGTCAGAGAGTGCCTGTGACTGCTTGCAGATCAGACCTCTGTTGGGCAGACAGAAAAATTTTGTAGATAAGAAATAATAAACAACCTGAAGACCGAAAAGCTGAAGAGTCCAGACTCGTCCTTTGCATCGCGTGCCACCCAAGAACCACTCTACCCGTGTCGGGGCAGAGACAGACAGCCGAACCCGACAACTTTTTTTACTGGTAATATTGGTGTTTTATGGGGTGACATACATGGTTCTAAGGTCCCTTTTTTAAGCAATTCTCGGACCACTGGCTGCAGTCCTTGTCTGCCTTCCAAGGAGAGCAGGGATTGCCATAACCCAAACTGGGTGGTCTTCATCAGCTATTTTTATTACTATAGGAGCCATGTTTTACTTGCTTCAGTTTCCAGGTTTTGTTCACAATATTTCTTGAATCCTTTCCTCATCGTCCTCTCTTAGTCTGAAAAGCTTAACAACATTTTCCCTTCCTCTGGGAGCACTCTGATGCCTAACTGCAACTGCAAATCCTGCCCCAATAAATTGCATCCTGCCTCTAGAATAGAATAGAATAGTATATCCCTGATTCCTAGTTTATTTGTCCCTTCAAACCTGACTTCCTTTATGAGTAGTGCTTTCAACCCTTCCCCCTTTGTACCCCCTACTTGCACTATATTTTGGCTCTTCTCACATCCCTTTGGAATTTTACAAACACAAGTTCTTTCAGCTCCCGTGTCTACCAAGAATTCAAACTCCTCCTTCTGGGGTCCTATTTTTAAGGTTATTAAGGGCTCATGATGGTACTTTGTCCCTAGGAGGTAAAGCCCCTCACACCTCTAATCTTCCCCCTCCCACTCTTGATCATTTTTAAAACCTTCTAGTCCCTTTCTCTTCAGGGACAGTTTCTCTTAAAATGTCCATTTTTCTTGCAATAAAAACAAATTCACCTAGGTTTCCTGATTCCCTGATTTCTTTCTTAGGGATCCCATCCCATGGAACCATATCCCACTTGATGCCTCCTATATTCCACTTATCCTTTCCCAATTGGGGTCCCTTTCCCTTACAAGGGTTGATCCCTGCATGCTGGCTTCCTTCTCTAATGATGGTTAGTGTTACTCTGGCCTTTGCCTTCACTTTATCCTCATCCCTCCTGATGCATGCCTTCTGTGCTTCCTTTAAGAGATCCTGTAATCCATCCTTTTTCTATTTCCCTTTCTGTACAATCAATTATGAAGCCTGCCTCCCTCCAGGCAGCCAAACAACAAAAAACCTGCCTCACTCGCTCCAGGCAACCAATCACAAGTCACTTCTACACCCTGCAACAAAACCCCACCTCCCTCCAGGTAGCCCATCACCATCCCCACAACAAAAACCTGCCTCCCTCCAGACAGCTAATCACAAGTGCCTTCTACTCCTTGCAACAAAAAACTCACCTCCCTCCAGGCAGCCAATAACAAGCCACTTCACTCTGCAACAAAAAACTGCCTCCCTCCAGGCAACCACGATCAAACAGCAACACAGCAATAGAGTCCTTTTTATTTTAGAGCATTCACTTCCAATCATCACTCACCCCATGACACAGTCTAAGGGGCACCTGTCCAAGCCCTGCTAGTCAAGTCAACCCCAATTCAGACACCATCCCTCCATCTCCTCTCACAACCCTCAATCCTGTCTCACAACTCTCAATCCAGCATTTTCCCTGAAGCTCCTATTCGGATGTAATCCCTGCTTTCACTCTAAAATTTTGTCTGATGCTCTTGGGTTTTTGAGGATCCCCAATCCTCAGTCTGGTGGTTCCATATGTCTGTAATCTGGCTAGGCCAGATTCTTTTGGTTAGAGGGTATGGATTCCCCCCAACCCTCAATTGCACAAGCCTAATTAGTCCTACCCCTCATCCCTATTTGGTCATGTTCTGTTACACACTCCAGCTATCCTACCATCCCCTTTGTGTTCTGCTCAAACTGTTCTCTTTTGGGAGTTTCCTAACCGGAGGAAATTTCATCTACTTCTGGCCAAAGTGCCTCTTTGGGAGTTGATTTGTCACATCTCGCCTGCAGTCTAACACAACCCCAAATACACCCAACCATCCTTAAGCTTTGACAGACTCAGATCTGGATCCCATGCAGTATGACTGGAGCTAAGATTCCTGCACTCGGATTACAGGCAATCTGACCAACTTGATTCCATTTCCCTAACCCTCTTCCTAGCCTCTTCCCAAGCTAGCCTAACCCCAGCTATTCTGGGGCTCATTCAGTCTCCACCTTTCACTTAGACTATTCGCTGGCCGGTCTCCTCATGGAGATATGGAACCATGGCTTAGAAAGACTTCACACTCACATCACTGTCCGGTCTGTGTCTCACACACAGACCGATCGAGCTCCTGGATTCCGCCTCTGTCTTTCTCACGCACCATACTCAGAATATTCCAGATCTTTTTGTGCACAAAAAGGTGGCAGGTTTATTTCCACAGTTTTCAGGAGGCCTTCATCCTGTTTCCCCCTCTTCTCTTTCCTTATTTGATCCCTTGTTGTCCTTGGGGTGTCAACCTGCAAATCACTGATGACATCAGAAGAAACCTATCAAGCCACCAAAGTTGGTGGGGCACACCTCTCACCCAAAATCTGCTAGGGCCATGGGGATAAAGTTTTCATCCCTGACAAGCCTTCAGTTGTAAGATGTGATGCCTCACTTTTTAAAATTTTAAAAAGGTTTATTGAACCAAAACAAGGAACTGAATAAGGAAAAAGGGATAGCGCTGGGTGCTTAGCTGCAGCCAGAGGCACATCACCCACACAGGTAACAATCCTTATATATGCTGTTGACAAGCCAAACCCCTGGTAAGCCAACCCTCCCCATACTCAAGTATATGTCACTCTTCCGACACATCTCCTCCTTTGTCCTGCCTCTTGGAGTCTGTGCTTTGTGCTTCTGCTTTCCCAATGGTTGGAGATCAATTTTCAACATAATGAAATTCAGATAAAAACCACTTATCTAGATCTTAACAGAATTTCTTTCAACCTTATAACATGCATTTAACATTCACGAGAGCCAACATCACACTATCCATTTATTACAAAGTGATTGCACAGCAGCTCCATGCCTGCTATGTGCCTGTCCCAGTTTAGAGCAAATTTGAGAGAAAGCCTCCAAAAGGGTTCCTCTAGAAAGCAGATTCAAGAGGCCCCCCCAACAACTGTTTGAGAAAAGATTTCCCTGGAGAAAAGTGGAAAAAAACCTGTTTATTTAACAGGCAAAGCATTTACTAGCACAAAAAAAAATGAACAACAATAAACAATAAAACCTCTCACCACTCCAAAGAAATTACAAACTCAGTCCCCTTTGTGGATTGCAGCTCAGCTCACTCAGTCTGTTATCTGTCCCTCAAGAGGTGGGTGTTCCGGTTTGAAAGCAAAACCAGAGAGAGACTCCAAGTCAGAAATACAATTTATTAGGAAAAGAGAAAAGAAAACCAAAATACATGCAATAATACAAGAAAAAAAAACACTGACAAAGACAGAATACAACCTGACACCCTATTGGTCAGGGTGTTGGTAGCAGTTCAGTTGGATCGGTGGCTGCAGTCGTGGAGTGGCAAATGTGGTTCTGTTGGAGCAGTGATCCCGTAGAAAGGGTGTAGTCTTCCTCTGAAGATCCAGTGGAAAAGACGGCCATTCCTCTGGGAATCCAGTGGAAAGACTCACTGCTCTGTCTGAAAACCCAGATTATACCCAGGTGGGGATGCTTGGCTCCTCCCTCCTGGGTGGAGCATCTCACAACTGGCTGATATCATCCTGAGTCATGGGGTGGGGCCTTGATTGCCCATTAAACAGAAATGGCTCCCAGACGGAGTTATCTCTGAGTCATGAGGCAAGACATTTAGGGGCCCATTAAGAGGAGATAAGGAAAAAACAATCTCCCTCCTGGTTTCAACAGCTCTTGAGCATGGGAATAGAATACATCTTTATATTGTAACCTAGGACAGTGGGAAATGCCAAGACCCTGGCCAGGCCATGGTGGCCACAAGTGTGAGCTCCTGGTGCTCTTCTGGGTTTTCAACCAGTTCCAAGAAAAAGAAAAACAACAGTCCAGGGAACTTCACTGCCTCAGCTAGCTAAAAACTAACTAAAAGCAAAGGAGAGCTCTCTCATGCCCTCTGTCTGTTCTGCAGACAACACAGACCAGGAGAAGAATGCGGGGGAGCAAGTGCAGTTTCTGATAACAAACTCCACGCTTCTTCTCACCCCAGCTTTGCTCTAAGAACCATGCAAAATTTATTTCTGGGCTAAACAGATGAATGGGGATACAAGCGTCATAAAGTCACCCCAGGACAGTGCCTCAGTAGCAGACAGGCTACTTTTAGTCCTAAATGTAAAACAACTCTCCTGTGTTTTAACTTGAAAATTCTAGAGAGACAGTGAAGCCTAAGAACCTGCATGCATAGATAGACTCGCTGGCTCCTATTTGCTAGAGAAATTGGATGAAAAATCTTTATCCAAAGTCAGCATATATACTTGAAGGGTATGGAGATTATGTCTAAACCTTGGCCAGTTCTACTTTTTTCTGTAATCATTTTAATAGACATCACCTCCATTATGACATTTCTATACAACCTCTAAAAGATTTATCTTTATGCACTATATTTTTCTTAGACAGGTGGTCAAAAAAGTCTCAGAGGAGATAAATTACATAATTCAAATCACCTGAGAAGTCCAGAGCAAGGCAAGACTTTCAACATCATCCTTCTTCAGCCCCTCATTTGCTTGTTTTCAGAGAATCAGAAATATAACATACACAAAGAGCAAATTGCCCAGAGAAATACCACCCCAATTACAAATATTTACATGAATGGTTTTACATAACATATTCCTATTCTGGCAGGATATTTCACCCTTTCAGCTCCTCTCTGCTTCAGTTTAAGAATACTTGACATTGCCAAAAATTTGGGGCCTTTCTGTCTACAAAGTAGATTGTGCATGTGAATATCACCAGGTGCTGCTGACAGTACAGGAGCTCCCTCATAATTTCTGTGGCAGATGAGGCTGTGTACTCTTTGGTTTTAGATGTGTAAACCACTTGCTTAGTACAAAGTGGATATATTTTCTCTAATGCAAATAAAACCATTTCAACTTCTTCTTATGACCTCTAAGATTTGAAAAATCAAAATGATCCATTAGGAAATGAAATTATCTTTAAAAAGCTAATCTACTCAGCTCTGTTCTCCTGGAGTTTAAGGAAGGGAGGTAAGTAAAAGAATTCTCTTTTCTAGCCATGACATGAAAGTATATAAAATAAGCAAAACTAAAATAGTTCTAACTCTCACAAGAAGAAACGTAAGAAGAGTGTCAGATAACTAATGCATTGCTTCAGGGACAGAAGGATTATATTTCTGTGCTTGACAAAATTGTCTCTACCTGGACAGATTGTGTCATCCACATTAAGGGGAACATTGCTAGATTAATTACTGAAGTTTACAAAGTAGTCAGTGACACGACTGTCTAAACATATTCAGTGTGGAGTATGACATTTAAATCAGGGAGGAAAGAACCTGTAAGACTCTGAGGGCTGCAAATCTTTCCAGCTATTTTGGAAGTACCAGTTTTCCCCATATGCCATACCATCACATTCTTCCTAACAGAAAGTCTGGTTGCAGTCCAGTTACCTCTGTAGCAGGAGTAGCAAGGGACTAACTCTTTGCAACTGTTTTTATCTAGTGCAAGCAATGGTCCAAAAACCTTTAGAAATATTCCTGAATGTGTGGTATCAAGGCATTTCAGAATGAAGATGCTTCAGTTGAATTTTAAAATAGAAGCTACAGTATTTAATAGCTCTCCTGCTTTCCTAAATTTTCCTAAGCATTATATGATTTCTATAATGCAAAAAAGAAGACATCTCAGTAAAATAATACAGTTTGGCAAAATCAAAGCAATTTTACTTTGACTTCCTTTATTTTTCTGTCTTGATTTTAGAATTCAAAAAATTCCAGCCAAACCTACCATTTTTGCTCCAATTAAAAAAAAAAAACAGCTTATAAAAAGGCATTTTCAAGAAGAGGCCTCTGTCAGACTTTATACAGATATAACAATAAGGGTGTGGAACTAGCAAAGTGGTTATTATTTTTTGAGAGTGACTGTATACCTTTTTAGTAGCCATTAATCCAACCTTTGCAGGTAAAGCAGAATATACTGTCAACAATTACAATTCTGTTAGCATAAAATACCATCATCTACCCCTTAAATGCCATACATCTCTCCTTGCCATGCCTATGCATGGTGACTGTGCCTCTCCTAATAAAATAACTGGCACTGACCAAGTCATTAATATTCACTGACATTGTCAGCCAGTTTTCTCTGCTGAGATTTAACTAGTTGGAGACAGCAGCACTTGGGAATGAACAGACAATGAGGACTATACATTAGCTGTCCAAATGCAAGCAGCATTCCCTCAATAAGTGAGGATGTAAATACATACTCCAGAGTTGTCATCCTGTAAAGATGGTGCTGCTGCCAATTCAAGCTGCTACACAGTTTTGAAGATAGACATGGACAAAGAAAGACAAGACCAATTGCTAACTGAAGTAATCTGGCTGCAAACACCACACACCTGTTTGCTACCTTGATTCCTCTGAACAAAAACAAGTCAGGCTGCAGCCTGAGCTCAGCGACCTTGCTAGCTAAGCCTCACATACAAACATGAGTGCAACATCAGCGGTCCAGGAAGTCCTTCAGGCTCAATTTAAATTTTATCACAGCCATGATTTAAAAACATCATTTGCTTTAATCAGTGTAATTGTCAGAGTGCAAGTGCACAGCCAGGGGTGAGAAATGCTGATGTGAAAAACACAGTGTAGAAGATGGAAAATCTTCTAAGTGTTCCAAAATACTTTGCTGTCACTTGCCAATGCCAAGGTGCTGCATTTTTCTTTTTGCAACAAATTTTCTTCCTAGTCTTTGCAACTGTTTTTTATGGTTTTCCAAGAAAGAAGAGGACTCAAATCAATGTTTTGAATCATGAAGCCCAGTTTCAGGACTTCTATAAATGGGTATGACTGTTACTAACAGAATTTTTTCTGGTTTTCCCAGTTACATATCTGTATAAAAACAAAAAAAATTTATATTCTGGAGCTGTTTTCCTTTCCTTTTTGCACAGGCATTAATCAATTTTTTCTTTTATTCTTTTATTGTTGTTGTTGCTGTTTCATTTTGTTTTATTTTTTTGGGAGTTTTTTGTTTTATTTTTTGGGAGTTTTTTGTTTTGTTTTTTGTTTCATAGTTGCCAAGTCTTGCACAGTTCTATGTGTGAATTTATGTAAATTTCAGCATGTGCTAATTCACATATTTGCAAATTGGCAAGTGATCGGCAAACATGTAAATGAGTTCATTTAGCCATTTTCCTCTTTTGTTAAAATGTAGTTTAGGATCAGTACACCCTTCCCCAAATTATGGCAACAAGGAGAATGTAATGCAACCGCGTGGGTCTTGTAGTGGTTTGGCTTGGTGTAACCATGTGCCCTGCATATGGGAAGAATACTAAAAAGATCTCCAGATGTGGTAGGAAGACATCAGAGGAGTACTTAGAACAGCTACAGATGTATCACCAGTAAATGCATGTTGATGTGATCATGTTTAGAGTGGTCAACAGCTGTAATGTCTCAGGGTGCAAGGCAATTCTGGCTGTAGAGGGAGATAAAGAGCTGCTTTCATTGCATGGGGGCAGCAGTTTGGAATATAGTTGATGAACCCAGATGAGGGAAAGATGTTCTGACAGGGGAAGGGTATGGATCAGAAGGTATGGTGATAAAAGCCACCTCTTGATTCTTCTGGTAGAGCCTAAGATTTTGGTCTAAGATGGGCAAGCTGGAAATGGAGTAGGAGTGGATATATCTTAACACCCAGGCTCCCACCTGGCTGGTGTTTCTCTGAACTAAGTAGCTCCTTTGGCACCCATCTCTCAAGAGCTCTTGGCAGTAGCTCCTACAACCTGAAAATTGCAGGTCCCAGTGAGGGTAAGACATAGCTGCTACATGGGGGTGACCCATGCCAAATGTTTGGTGGTAGGCAACCGCCAAATTTTTTCTTAATTTTCCCTCTTACCAAGAGAAACGTACTGCTTTTACATGAAGGGTAATGTCTCATGGAGAAAATGCTACTCTCTAGTTTTTCCACTATTCACAGCAAGAGAAAAGCTGGATGCAAAATGTGTGCTGCTGAACTAAGTTACACCAGAATTTCCAAGGTTTAGGGCAACCTCTGATCTTCTCCCTCTATTTACCTAAGCCAGAAGATACTTGAAGGCCTTGAACATTATCTGCTAAATCGTGCTTTATACATTAAGAAGTTCCCAATGACTGCTAATTCCAGCCAGCAGTTGTGTCACTTTATCTCAAAACTAGCATGTTTGTAGAAAGTTATATCACATCTAAAAGTGAGATGCCTGGTAATTTTGGGTGACAAATTCAGCAGAGAGTAGACGCAAAAGGTTAAACAAACCAGGACCATGAAACAAAACAGGGAAAAAAATGCCAGAGAAAGTGTACAGTTTATCTTCAAATAATCTAGGGCAGCTTGCCCTAGAATTACCTAAATTAGCTTCATTACCTTCTTTTGTATGGAAATATTGCATGAATAATCTTGCTGTGGCACTCAGGTAGTTAAATCCACACAATTTGCTTTTTGAAGCTTGGATTTTGCTGACTTTATTTCAAGCAATGAAAAGTATCTAATTTGCATTCACATTCACATTAGTGGCCCATATGTTAGCCCTGTTTAAAAGCTATATGCTGCATTCATTATGAAATACTTGGCTTCCTAGCTTTATGCTTTTGCTTTGAAATTATTATGATAATATTGCAACTCTTCTTTTTAGGCTATTTTCACATACAAGGGATTTTGGGTGATTTGGTTCTTTTTCAAAGTATTCCAAGGAAAGGGCTTTTAAAATTTTGTTTACAGAGTTATATGGGAACTTACAAATTGGCAAAATATCTCTCTGCCATCATTTAATACAACCATGTATTATTCCTCCTACCTAAAATTTCATTAAAATATCAGGAGTTCAGTTGATCTCTGCATAAGATTTCAGACACATGCAACATCATTAATACCCTTCACAGTTCACCATGCTATTCACTGGACTAAATCAGTATTTCATTATGATAAAATTTAGCTTCATTACATTATTGCTCTTAAGTTTCTTTTTCATTATAGACTACAGAGTAAGGCATTTGCTTTTTAAGGAGTTTGCAATCCAAATGCAATAAAAGTAAATTCACAGAACTAAAAAAAAACTGAGTCATTGTCAGATTAAATATCCTGCCTATGGTAACATAAAGACTGACAGACACAAGAATTAAATCAAGGTCTTCCAGGATGTCCTGCTCTGCCTAGGATAGAAAACCACCTACTATATACTCTTATCTGTCTCATCAGATCATTACTTTTCAGTACTTGCTATCATGAATGCATTAATACCATCACCAAAGTTTTACTTCCAGAACAATGGGTTTATTCTCTGGCTTAACTATTAACTATTGAGCATCTAATGCTCATGGTTTGAGACACAAACCCTATTTCTTCCCATAGAAAATACTGATAGGTGATTTTCCCTTAGAGACTGACCTTCAAACACCTGAAAACTTGAAAGAAACACCTGCATGTTCAGTGTAGCTTCTAACATTTGGAAAATCCTTTCCCCCTTTTTCCAGAGAGTCTTTGGAAGCTCTCTTGACATCCTAGAAGGTGAAAAATTATGAATTTTCTGCTACAAAATGAACATCACAAAAGGGTATCTGTTGAATATGAGACAAAAAACCTGAAGTAAACACCTCAAAAGAAAAACAAAAGAACAACAACAAAACTCCATTAAAAATCTAGCAGTCATTAAAAAAATTGCATCCTTCATTGGTCTTAAACCTTTATATGAAATCTGTTTGAGAAAGAGTTTATTGGATAGGTGAAAGAGAAGCAGAAGGTTGATTAAACAAATTGTTTCTGAGGTGGGTAATTTAAAATTATTAGGTTTCTCAAACTCTTGCTTGAGTCAGTTTCAACCTGACACCATTAACAAATTTACATAGTACTCCTGAGAATGAATTGTTCTTAATGGTCAAACTCATTTCCAATTACTTCCTAAGTACAAGGACTGCACCTTTCGTAATAACAGTTGCATTTGCAAGGAGCATGAATAGAAGCCATTGGGTTGTGACAGCACCCATCATGAAATCAGAAATTCAAGGAATAATCTTCAAATCCCACCTGGTTAGAGAGAAATTTGAGACAAGACCTTGAGTATCCCATTATAGGGAAGGGAAGGGAAGGGAAGGGAAGGGAAGGGAAGGGAAGGGAAGGGAAGGGAAGGGAAGGGAAGGGAAGGGAAGGGAAGGGAAGGGAAGGGAAGGGAAGGGAAGGGAAGGGAGTACATACATGAAATATAAAATATCCAGTTATGAAATTTGTGGTACATAAAGGAGTAGAAAATCACCACAGTGCATTTCTGTTCACTGTGGGCACATCTCTGGCATGTAACAATTTGAAATAAAGAGGAAAACTTCTTTTTATCATGAGAGTACTTCTCTTTTTTTTTTTTTTTGAGAAAAAAAGTTAAAAGTTCCTTTACAATTCCTTTACATTTTGAAAAAAATTTCTTTACAATACCTGAATAGTGCAATATTACAGGATATATTATAGCTAACGTTCTAGAGGTCTCTGAGCTAGGTAATCACAAATAATCATCAACTCACAACTTGCGAGTTTTTCAACAATTCTTTTTATGGTATTAGCTTTAAGCACATTGTGCCAAGTTTTAAGTCAAGTAGGAAAAAAATCTTGGATGAACTCAATGTGCATAATAAATTGAACGACTTTTTCATAACCACAAGAAAACTTAGGTGAGTACATAGTACAGACAATACATTGAACTCTTCCCTCCTCCAAAAGCACAACGGTTTAGAAAGTATAGGCACAAAGCCAAAACAATACTAATTCAGTGCAGTCCAGTTGCTGTTGTGGGTCTATTGGTACAGTTTTGTGGAAAGACATAAGTGAGACGAAACAGCAGAGAGCCACAGCTCACAGCTGTGAGAAAAAGACAGAGCTAGAGACGTAGCCACAGCTGTAGAATGTGACCAGAAGTAGAGACATAGCCAGAGCTGTGTGAAACAGAAGCTGGAAAAGCCAGTAAAGCTAGAAATCCAGACAGCGTAAAAGCCAAAGAAATAAAAAAGCTGAAAAATAGAAGGAAAACCCCACCAAAGAAATAGGCAGATTTATCTCTGTAAAAGAACAACCAGTCATTAAGGTATGAAAACTTTTCTTTTACTTCAACGAGGAGTAAAATATAAGCAATAAGCTCTGAAAGCCACTATGGACTCTATACAACTCTTGATGTTTATCTCAAACTGGCTGGGGCAGTTAGAAGCCAAACGGGATGCAGAAACAGCAGGAGAGACGCCGCTCATACCACAGCTGAAAAAGCCAACTTTAGGCTCCGCGCCCTGTACCGCTGGTAACGCACCATGGACACAGCCCACAGATAAACCCCAACATGGAGGACACCATGCACTTTGGACTCAGATCACCCAAGATGGTGGTCAGTACATGGTGTGTGAGTCACTCACCAGAGATGACAGTAGCCACATGGCATCAGAGACACTTGTTCAAGATGACAGAGTGCGGCAGGCAGCCCATGGGAGGAGAGATGCTGTGCCAAATACATGGAGGCAGTGGCCAAAATCATCCCTGCACTGGCGCCCGGGGCTCCAGCCAGTGCACCCACCAGATCCTGGAAGCATAGCAGCGCCAAAAACAAGAAAAGAAGTTGGCAGCATTGCCACCAACGCCCAGGGCTGTAGACTGCCACATGCTGCCGTGTTCACAGTCATGACTTGAGAAACCTGGGAAGCACCAAGGCAGCCAGTGCCGTAGCCAGTGCCCGAAGAGCTGGGGAGCCCTACCGGCTGCAGACATCTGCGGGGACCTGTGGAGTGGAGCAGCGTCACCCCATGCTGTACAGTCTCAGCTGGAGCCAGGCTACAGCATGTGGCTGGGCCCTGCAGGGAGGGAGATGCCGTGCTGAGCAGGTGGGGGGGTGGAGCACGGCTAGAAGGCAGCAGTCATTGTTTGGGCTCCCCAGCCCTGCATTGCCACTGCACCACCCTTTTGGGGCCGGAGCCCCCCCTCCACAAGCACCAGAAGCCCCTGCAGCGCCTGGCCGTCTGGCATCCGGAGTTGCCCCTGCTGTGCCTGCGGGACGCAACAAACCCAACCACAGTGATGCTGCACTTCCCTGGAAACCCAGAAGAGTGCTGAGTCACAGAGACCTAGTGACTCCCACACCCAGGGGCTTCAGGAGGAACCCACCAAGCCCTAGAGCTGAACCAGCGCTGCGCCCCATGCACAGCCCGCGGTTCCCTGGCACCAACACCCCCCGCAATAACGCGAAAACTCCAGAGTCCAACACAAAACTCTGAACCAACCCTGACTGTACTGAAAATCACCACCCACCCCGGGGAGGAAGGGGGTTTCCCGAGCACCCTTCCCCTGCCCCGGGGCCAGGGATTGGGGCATGGGAGAAGCCCAAGCAAGCTGGGAGCAGCGGCAAGGGCAGGGGGTAGGAGGTGTGCAGGGGCGTGGTGCCGTAGGGGCAGCCCCGATATGTGCCGCTCCCACCTCTTCTACAGCCGTCAAAAGGTGTCCCGCAGACCTTCGTAAACTAACACTAAAACCTAGCTAGACAAGTAAGTACTTCCCTAATATAGAAAAAGTTACCATTGACATAAAAACCCTAATCCCCTCTCATCGTAAATGAAAACACTAAAAGCGCATAAACTCTTCTGTTAAACATGCTTTCCTTAAAATACAATAACTGGGAGAAACGACCGCTCACGTTTTAAAGGTTTATTAAACCTTAACAAAAAAATACAACAAAAGGACTAAATAAGGAAAAATAACAGCACTGAGAGCCCTCTCCTGCGGCTGCTTTCCTCATGGCTCACCCACAAAAATGGCTATTCTGCCTTCACCAGGAGGTTGCATCAGGCAACCCTTGCCCCTCCCAAAGTCTGTCAGGCAACTCTTTGCTGTTTATTGGTGGAGACTGCTTTCTTGCAACTTGATTGGAGGGTCTGGTGTTGTCATGCCGCGCCCCCCTAGCAACAAGCTTTTCCATTCCCAACTGCCCCATGTAAGGGACACATGTACACGCCTCCTTTCTCCCTGACCTAGACAACCCAGGCTGTCCGGTGGCAACAATATGGGGAGGGAGGACGGGGGGAGGGGGGGGGGGAAGGGGATGATGGGGAGAACAGAGGACATGTAAACAACAAGCCACAATAACATAACTATACATCAATAAAGCTGCTCTTAATATACACACAGTATTCATCCTTTAATTGTGAGAGCAAATAATCTCACTATTTGTAACAATAACCCAAAAGTCTACACGAACTCCACAGCTTTAAATTAACAAATTTCAGTTACAGATCTTTCTAAATACTTGTCTCTTATCACTTTTATTTAAAACGTCTATAAAATCTTTTTCAGGCTAAAAATCACTAACTACTACCTTTCATATTTGTGCATAGCTGATACATTCATACCAATTCACCACAACTAAACATACTAACACAGGTAAAGCATACCTTTGACAAACAGAGAAGGGGAATGCATATATTTCCACAAAGGCCGATACTCGATGGGTAACAACCCTTTGGAATAACAACTCACCTGTGATTTCACCTAGACCTCAAAAATCAAGTCACTTTAAAAACATTAAATACTACCTCTAGCAGCTTTTAATGTTACCTTTCATAGTTTTAAAGTTAACTTGTTTGTAATGTTCAAGTTACAAGTTTCAAGTAATTTACAGGCACCTGGTAACATTGTACTCTAATAGCTACTAGACATGACAGTAAAAAAACTGATAGAACACACCGAAACCTAGAAAGATTGAGCTTAGTTAAAGGTTTTACATTTTAAAACAGAAAAGGTGGAATTATCACAGCATACAGATCATCTGTATGCCTCATAAGGTGGGGCTTGGCTACAAAGAGCCAGCCCCTGATATGAATGCAAGCAGGTAGCTATTGGTCAATAGCTGGGTGGTAACCAATCAGAGTCGAACACAGAGTCTTTTTTAATAGCCTATGAAAAGAGCTGGGTACACGAATAAACTCTCTCAGCTGCATGAAAACTCTGTGTGTCATCTCTCTGTCTCCAGCACACTGTGACAGAACCACTATAACAAGAATCAAAAGATGAAACATATCTACTGATGATTAGCTAAGTCAAATGAAACCAAGCAACTCAAAATAGCTTTCAATGTGCACCAATTCTAGTACTAAGGAGGTTCAATTTAGCTTTAAATCAGCTTCACATCCTCATCTTTCTTGAGCTTGAACTCTTTTAGACAAAGCGCAGAGTCTGGATTCTGGATGCCAACAGAGGACTAATGTCAAAGTTGAGAGTAAATTCATCACAATACTGAGTGCTTTGGATGAGACAGTTGATTTCCTGACTGATCTGCAGTTGTGGTAAACTGCCAAGTACCCTTCATCTACATCACCTTTCTTAGAGAAGGGCCTAGGAGACCTCTGAAGGATTTCTGTGACCAGAGTCACAGTTCAAGCAGCTGGGACTAGGTTTTTCATATGGGACAGGAAAGGTGTAAAGTGGGGTGGAGAATGTAAAGTCCTGACTCTTTATTTTGTAGATCCTTACCTGATATTTTAACAACATACATAGATTTGGATTCTTTAGGTATTTATAGCATAAAACAATTCTGTCATCACATCAACTTGTATAATACATATGTATTATAATAGACACTCCTCAGCTCACATTCAAATAAATAAACATTGATTTAATATAAATTTTTCTCTTACCATATCAGAACATTGTGTAGTTAAATCATCTCACTGCTAGTGAGTACAGATGGCTTAATTTTCTGTAAAACACACTAAAGCCCAATTGATTTAGAGGGGACTACTAATCTATTTAAAGTTAAACCCACAATGGGTAAATTTTTATCTCTAAAAGGATTTGTCTCTTTAATAGACTGCCATTTCTTAAATGTTTGAGGAGATAAAAGAATTTGTCATTTAGAATTGCTAGTCACTTAAAAAAACCCAAACAGCTTAATAAAAAATAACCTCACCCCTGTGGCCATTAAGAAATAAGGCTAACACATGATCTCTCTACCTCTTGATAATCTTTCACTGTGAAACATTTCTGTCAGACAGAACCCAGCAGAGAGAAAAAGCAAAGCTTAGTCTTCTTTCCAACACTGCTACATATTTCTACACTTCCATATTACAGTAGAAGAAAAGAAAAAAGTAAGGAAAAATAATATATAACCAACTGAAGAGAATTACAAGACAACATTGGGAAAAATGCTTATTATATTATTGGCTTTTTGCAAATATTAAAATGAATATTATATGTGTTATGTTAGAAAGTTATGCTGTATTAATTATCTTAAGTAGTATGTTAAATATAGTTTTAGGTTATAACATAATGTTAAAACAGAAACTATGCTATGTAAGATACTCTTTAACTAGCTCAAAAAAGAGATGAGGTAAGCAAGAAATTCTTCACACAGAGCAACAAGCAACGAACAACAACAAGCTCCAAGGAAAGAAATATTGCCTCCTTATTGGAAAACTTTCTTCCACCTCCTTTTCATCTTGGGGTGCCAACAGGATTAAGGAGGAGAAGTTGACAATAACCAGAGAACACCCTTTGTTTGAAAAGAATTTCTGCGTCACGTATGAGATATATGAATATGCAACAGACTATTGCTTTTAGGAGTTAATCCTTTGTTAGCGAGCCATGCTTTTTTTTAAGGAAAGCATCCGAATGTTCGTAATTCTTTGCTTTTATTGTCCTTTATTGCCCTAACTCTGATTCCAAATTCTTTTTGCTCTAATTTGTATTATTATTTTTATAACAATTTTATTACTATTAAACTTTTAAAATTTTAAAACAAATATTTCACAACATGCTGCATGAAAGCTTAAAGCTTTCTCATGAAGTGAAATTTAACATCTTCAGAACCTGTGCACTGAGTCAATTTTCTATTTTTATTGGTTTTCAGGTTAAAAAAATGCCAGTTAAGTCAAGTTAAGATGTTGTGCAGTTGGCTTCTGTAATTACTAGCAATACTTCATGGTTAGTTCAAGCAAATTGAAGGTATTCAGGAGTTTGGCTTTTGTTTTGTCTCCTTTTTTTGTTTGCTTGTTTTTATTTTTTTGGGGTTTTTTTTCTTTTTTTTCTTTTTTTTCTTTTTTTTTCTTTTTTTTCCCCCAGAATGGTAGTTTCTCCAGAGTAGTAGAAACAATTATCATGATCGTGCATCCCAGCAAATAAAAACATAGCCTTCAGCCATCCTATATTTCATTTTCAGTCCAGCAGTTTTAAAGAGGCTTCTTCTTTTCTAGCAAATGTACAGTAAGTTGAAAACACTCCAGTGTGGGGTATCATAAAGCAGACAGAGGCAAATAAGGCAAAATGAAGATGAACCTCTCCTGGTCTGGGTGACTCATTCCTCTCATGCTCAGAGACTTGCAGAGGCAGTAATTTGCTCTATCACTCAGAATTGTGACAACAATATAACCCCAGCCACTGTAACAACTTTATTGCCACACCTGAAATAATTGCAATGGAAGTCCATGAATTACAGACGTGTTATTAAGAACAATCCAGGGATACATGGGACAGCATTTTATATATCCAGAATGTGCTGGTTGTTTGCAACTCTAGTACCCCCCTCTTTTAAAAAAGCACAGTGAAACTGAAAGGAAAAAGGGAATTGTGACAAGGATGGTCAAAAATAGGATTCAGCTTTTGTATGTCACTTTTTTTTTGTAAGAGAAATGACTAAATGACTGGGACTGTTTCGCTCTGTCATGGGATGATCATGTGAGTATCTAAATAAATCTGTGAAACCATGAGTGTCACTGAGATAAAGCAAACTATCATCTAGCTTCTGGAGTAAGAAGCAAGGCATATGAAACAAAACTAGCAACAACCAGTTCAAATTTAACTGAAGGAAACACTTCTTTGCAGAGGAAACACTTCTTCGCAGAGTGGTTATATTGCAGATTTCTGTGTCAAAGAGATGCTAAAAAACTGCATGAGTCAGAATGAGACTGAAAAAATTCAAAGAACAAAAAAACCCAAACAACCAAAAAAAAACAACCAACCAACCAGCTCTTGGGGGTTGGGGTTTTTTCCTTTCCTTTTCTTTCTTTGTTACTTGTGGGATTTTTTTCCCATTGAGTTGCTAAGAAGCACTGATGACTGGGTGCTTGAGACAGTGGTTCGGCTTCAAGATGGCTGCTCAGACTTTTATACCCCTGAGGGTTGCATCAGCCAGCCCTGGCCCCTCCCAAAGTCTGTCAGTCAGCTCTTCTTTGCCATTTATCAGTGGAGACTGCTTTCTTGTAACTTTATTGGAGGTCAGGTGTTGCCATGCCACAACCCCCAAGCACCAAGCTTTTCCATTCCCACCTGCCCCAGGTAAGGGACACATGTGCTGCCTTCTCTCTACCTGTCCCAGACAACCCCAGCTGTTTGATGGCAACAATACAGGGGGGGAAAGGGAACTATGGGGAGAACAGAGGACATCTAAACTACAATAACATAACTATACATCACTGAAGCTTTTCTTAATATTCACACAATAGTTATCTTTTAATTGCGAGAGCCAATAATCTCGTTATCCATCTATAACAGGAGTTTCTCTCGGTGAGACAGAGATACCACAAGAATGGGGGGCAGGTAAAAGATGGGGTTGGGGGCAGCTGCTCTCTCGCTCTTTGGGTGTCGGAGGAAGATGGCCAGATGGTTGCTTACTTCAGGGAGAATTCACTGGCACCACTGGAGCTCAGTCCTGAGGGACCAATTGCTATCTGCTTGTGTGGCTCAAGAATCCTGAACTTCGCCTCTCCCTGCCCTGCTTGGAGCTGGATTGCCACTGTACCGCCCCCCACTGTTTTTTCAGTATTGCTCTGGATTTCTTCATGACATAGCCCGCACCCTACTGCCTTGCTGGCATGTCCCCACAGTTCCAGCTACTGCCACGAAACTTCTGGTACATCTCGCCCACCAGCCCTGGGATTTTTGCTGATTCCTGCCAGCTGTGACTGCACAAAAGGGGAAAGTGCCTGCAGTCTAGAAGACTGTTACTGGGTCCCTGGTTCTGTTTGTTGTTAAGGTCATAGTTATTGTTGTTTTGTTTGCCTTGTTATACATACTAGTAAAGAACTGTTATTCCTATTCCCATATCTTTGCCTGAGAGCCCCTTAATTTCAAATTTACAATAATTCGGAGAGAGGAGGTTTACATTCTCCATTCCAAGGGAGGCTTATGCCTTCCTTAGCAGACACCTGTCTTTCAAACCAAGACACCAATCAACCAAAATACTCCCATCCCAAACAAAAAAACCACAGCCCAAACCCAACCATATCAGAATCAGTAATCTCTACAACATTAATGGAATTGAGACAAGGGAATGACTGTCCTAGCCTTCACTTTAAAGCCCTGGCATCTCCAATCTCATGCCAGCTGATAAAGAAACTTTTCTGTCTGACCATACAGGAGCCATTCTGGCAGTCACATTTCCACCACCTCAGACTGTCACTTATGGAACCAAATCCCCTTCGAAGCTGGCATATCCAGTGAGCCAGTGGATGCACCCACTACTTATACCATATGCACACTAGACAAGATTTCCTTGCTGGACCTGCCCTAGATGTGTTCTCAGATGTCTGGATCCTTGTCTTAGTTTGAAAGACAAGTATCTGCAAATGAAGTTGTGAACCTCCCTTGTAGAGGAAAATATGAACCTCTTCCTCCAAATTACTATAACTTTGAAATTATGGAGCTTTCAGGACAAGATATGGGAAAAGGAATAAGAGTTCTTTACAAGTATATATATATGTATAACAAAGCAACCAAACAAGCACAACAGCAGCAACAACAAACAAAATCAGAAACCCAGTCAGTAACAGCCTTCTTTGGCCTAGCGGGCACTTTCCCTTTTCGTGTAGTTATGATCACAGCCGGCAGGGGCGCTGTTGGCTCCTGGCCTGTCAGGACAGGTGCGGTGATTCCCCCGCAGCTGCAGGGGGCGCTGTGGCATGAGCCCCGTGCCTGCCTCTATGCAGTAAGGGCAGGCAAGTGGGCAGGAGAGATAGTAAGGGGCTTCATTTACAAACTCACCAGGGCAGCTGGTCTCGGTACCCCTCTGGATGGCGAAATGGGAACCTTGGAGCAGTGATTGTAATGGCAGAGGTGGACACACCTGAGGTGGCAAACCAAATGTAGCAGAAATTCTGCAACTGTAGCAGCAGCTGGGGGGCAGGGGGGGAAGGAGGGGGTGAGGGGGTTGGGGGATGTGTCCCAGCAAGCTCAGCGTGCTGAGTTAAAGTGTTGTGAAAAAGGTGGAGGCGGTGGCAGGAAACGAGGGAGTTTGGCAGCAGCAGCTGGATTTCTGCAATTACTGCACACAGCTGGGAAGATGTCCTTGGGAAGGGGAAGGAGTTGGGGTCCCAGGTTTTTCCCCCTGAAGCATCTGAGTAGATGGTGACGGTCCTTTCCAATGTGATTGGGTATTCAAAAGTCCCTCTCTTACAAGCAAAGGCTCACCCACTGTAAGGAAGTAATAGTAAGGGGGCTGGACTCCCTGCTTGCAGTGAATTCTCCCTGTGGTAGTAGTGCGAGTGAGAGAGAGTGAGGAGCTGAGCCCAGGCCCTCACCTGTCAGCCAAAATCTCACAGTATCTCTGCTCTTCCCAAGAGAAAACCTCCCTGATGTTAGAGATATATATTATAATATTGTCTTTTTACAAATATTAAAATGGATTTCAATATGTGTGGTGTTAAAGTAACTTTGTTATAAAGATATAATTTTTATTTCTGTTGATAATTAAGCTTAGACATAGTAGTGAAATAGCTGTTATAAGTATGCTTGTGTTAAAATGCCTGCTTGGATGGGATAACATCCAATGAACATATGATGAAGACACCTGCGACAGGTATGCCAACTATCAGCACTCACTGTCTGAAGACAGTGTGGGCTGGGGCCCATAACTGAAGGTGATGGTAAAAAAAGACTAAAACCACAACCAAGGAATACGCATGCTCTAAAAAGGTAGACCTGAGGAGGAGCTATGCTAACCAGTTCTTGGAATATGTAAACTAGTTTGGAGAAAACTTACCATGCATAATTGTTAATGAATATGCAACAGGCTTATGCAAATGAAAATAAAATCGTATATAAAGGGTGTTTCCAAAATAGCAGGCGTGCTGTAAGCTGAGTGCCAAGATGCACCCGGACTTGCTCTATGGTCTTTGTCTCCTATTGTACTTTATTAAACTTCTAAATTTTCACAGGAGAGTATATGTGCTGGCTAAGAGAGCAACCAACTGCATCCTTCCCCCCATCTTGGCCACTTCTTTTGTGTCTTAAGTACTTATCGTTACCATCTCTTAGGGTAACAAATAGGACAAAATTCCCTGAGAGAAAGAAAAAAGACGAAAAATCCTAACCTTCAACAGACTTTAAAGCAATTTTTAATCATGGCACAGTCACACAGAAACAGCTTGAGATTAGGCTGGGTACTTCTGAGGAGGGACTCTGAACCAAGCAATGTATAGGCTTTCGTATCCTCACAGTCTATGCACACAATAGTGTGGGGCTTTCCTATTGTGCCATCAGCTCCCTCCCACCACACATCTGCGGGCAGGTCACCTGGCTGGTGCCAAGGCCTTCCAAAGCCCCTTGTTATGCAAGCACTTGACATCTCATTTCTGGGGATCCCAGCATTTCCTCCCACACAAAGCAAAATCCGCAGCTTGCACTGCACTACAGCAGCTCACTGAGCTACCCCCACTAGGCGCATTCTTGAACATGTCCTATGTGCCTTTTACTCCAGAATGGGACACCCTTGCCTAGTCTTCCATGTCAAGGCAAAATAATTTCTGTGTTAGGGAGAAAATTACAGGACTCAATATTGTTCAGCAGAGCAGAGAGTATAGAACTATTTTACGTAAGGTGCGAGTCAAATGTAAACATTCTGATAGCAAGGCACTGGTAACATATAAGAGCTAACCCAACAGAGTGCTTTATAAACCTTCACAATCTTGCAACACACTCCCTACTGGCATTAAGATATTACAAGGCCAGTGCCAGAGAAAATTCCAACATTCACAGAAAGAGAGATTAGCCCTCTTTTAGAGAACAAAAAACCAGAATACACAGATACCTAGCCCAAAGTCATCTGTCAGCATAGCCGAGATAGCAACTGTCCCAGCTACCTCCCTGTCTTGTGCTTAAACCTCTTGACTGATATGCTCTTCTGCTGACTCTATTGATTTTGCCTGGCCTGTTTTTTGCTAGTGGTAGGGGTACAGAGGTGTCTCCTGTGAGAAGCCTCTGGAGGTTTGTTCCATGTCTGGCAGAGCCAATCCCTGGTGGCTTCAAAGACTGATGTGCCACTGGCCAAGGCTGGGCCAATTAGAAATGGTGGTAACATCTCTGTGATTAACAGAGAAATCAAAACAAAAAGTTTTAATCCTGACCAGAGAAGAACAGAGTATGAACATGTGAGAAGAACTCTGCAGACACCAAGGTCAGTGAAGAAGGAGGAGGAGGAGGAGGTGTTCCAGGCATCAAGGCCCAGATTCCTCTGCAGTCTGTGGTGAAGACCATGGTGAAGCAGCTGTGCCCCTGAAGCCCAAGGAGGTCCACTGGTATGCATTGATCCTCCTGAAGCCCATGGAGCAGCCCCACACTGGAGCAGGTGGACGCCTAGAGGAGGCTGAGAGCCCACAAGAGACCCATGGAGTGAGGACCCCTGCTCCCATGCTGGAGAAGCCTGTCCTTCCTTCATGGAAGAGTGACCGATGCTGCAGTTTGAGGGGTACTATTACCCATGGGATTGCAGCTGTTGCTCATGAGATGGATTGATGTTGGAGAAGTTCATGGAGAGCTGTCTCCTGTTGGAGGGACCCTATGGTGCAGTAGGGGAAGGACTCCTCTCCCTGAGCAGTGGGAGAAGCCTTGGGTGATGAAATGACCATAACCTCCATTCCCTGTTTTCTTGCACCACTGGGGTAGGAGGTAGAGCTGAGAGGAGGGAGGGGTGGGAGGAAGGTGTTTCTGAGGGTCTTGCTTTTACTTCTCATCATTCTGTTCTGATTTTGTTAGTAATAAATTCACTTCATATCTAAGCTGATCCTGTTTTGCCCATGATGGTATTTGATGAGTAATCTCTCCTGATCCTTATCTCAATCTATGAACCTGTGAAATAAATTTTCTCTCCTCTGCCCAGCTGCAGAGAGCAGTGAGTGATTGGCTTTTGTGGGTGCTTGGCATCCAGTCAGTGTCAACTCACAACACTGACAGACTCTATGTGGATCTCTGCATGACACTTCCAAGCAGTGGAAGTGCTAAGTTGCATATCTGTCACCATGAAAGAGCCATGGAAAGGGAATGCATAATCAGAGTCAGGAAATGCCTCACCTCTAGCTCTGATCAGTCCATTTATTGTGCACCTTACAAATTTTCCCCACTTTAAAGAATGAAGAATTAATTCAAGTACTGAATGCAAAAGCTGGTGCCAAATCAGTCAGTGCCAACTCAGGGGCTTTAGGTAGCCTGAGTCCTCCCCAAAGCATCCAGCACTGTGAGGACCTGTAGACTAATCATTCTCTGTTTCCCTAGGAGGTGAGCTGAAGGAGGTGAGCTTCTACCCCACAGTCCTACCACTGACTGGGAGTATGCTTTGTCTTGTTTGCATACAAACATTGTATGCAATGTTTGCCACAGTTTGACCTCTATGCATTTACTGAGATTTATTGAAGTATTATGACCATTATTTCCTTCCTTCCAGGAAGAAAGGAAATAAATTCTCCTAAGAAATATTTAACTTCAGATTGATTGCAAGGGGGAAGGGAGAGGAACAACAAGAAGTCCATTTTTATTCTCCTTGAATTAGAAACATGAATTTTCTTCCCCTCCTACTGATTCACCACTCAGCATTCAGCTAAGATGATCACCGAAAAAGGAAAAGCAAATGAGCAGTGATGTTTCTTGGGGTGTGAAATACTTTACGATTAAATAAGCTGCTGAAGACTATTGTACCAATCACCAGTGATTGGTAGCTTTTCTGCTAAGTTGCAAATGAATTCAGCACAGGACAGCATTCCAAATTGCTCTTACAAGGTTTCCTTTATTATTTTTATTTGGTTATGCTCTGACTCTCATCCAGAATTGTACTTAATGCCCTCATCTGAAGTTGTTGAAATAGCACCCCACGGCATAGTGTGACAGTGAAAGGATATTGCCTTTGGAAGCTGCTAATGGTCCATGAAAAGAAAACATCAGAAAACAGGAGAGCAGTTGTTCCAAAATCATAAGAACAAAAATCTTTATGTTTTTAGCTCATCACCTTCCCATTGTCAGAGGATCAAGAATGGGAAGAACATAGTTTAGAGCTAATGAGGACTTGCAGATCTAGATAGGTTACAAGACAAAGATACAATAATGAAAAAGTGCTGCATTATATGAAAAAAAAATTGTTTAATATTTTTTATCTTTTACTTGCCTCTCAAACTTAATGTTTGTCATATAACATTATCCACAAGGTATCATTATTCCCTAGGATGGGAGAGATGGACAAGTAAAGTGTACAAAATTAGTAGAAAGGGTTGTAAAAGGCCAATCAAAAAAGCCTCCATCCTGGTTACTCTGACTTAGACAGATACTTAGGTCACCCCCAAGGACAGTGTGACACAATTCAAAAGAAGCTCTCTACCTCAATTTTTATAAGCTTACGAGTACAAAAAACAGGGAAGGCCTAATTCCTCAGTGACTCTGCCCTAGACTTACCTTCAAAATACTCCAGCAGGAGTACTACAAAGGCAAAGCAATAATCACGTGTCCAGTGCCAACAGGCAAGCTATGAGCACATATCCATTTTAAGAAACCCATTTGTCCTAATTGCCCCAAAGTGGTAGGTTTCCCTCACTGTGGAACACACTTGTACAGGTAAAAACAAAGAAAAATCCGATGTGACAATAATAGCGGGTCATTCATTTAATTACTGTCTCCCTACTCACAAGAGATTTTCCTTCATTTTTAGATTATTCCTGTTGTTGGAAATGATATAACTCTTTAAATTTTGAGTAACTTTAGTCATGGGTTTGTTTGTCTTTGCAAGGGGTAGGGACTGGACAGGGGAAGAAATAGAGGTTTACCTTCAAAAGACAGTTTACCGTGGGTTTGAGTTTTGCTGGGTGAGGTCTGATAAGGCTCAATCCTAGGAAGAAGATTCCTAAACTCTGAGAGTTTAACATCTACATGTTGGGAGTAGCCAGAAGACACAGGGGTGATAACTGGACATTAACAGACATTAAGCCCTGGTGTGGTAGGAGACACCTGATCAGGGAAAAGATTGATAAGAGAACCAAAGAATGAGAACCAAATTAGCATTGAAGCCTAAGGAATCAATTACTAATAAGAGATCAAATACTAAACTGTGTAATATAGAACCAATGAACAAGGATTTCTTTGAATTTCTTAACATATAAATATGTGCAAAGTCCGGTAAAAAAGCATGGGCGGATGGAACTATTTCCATGGCACATCCTGACCAGAATAAAATAATGCCTGATTCTCTAACACTTAGAGGAATAGTGTTGGAAGAGTTTTTCTTCTTTCTGAATTTCAGTGATATTATGGCCATCATAAATTTTGGCACCTGCTTCTGCATCCCACAGACCACAATAATAACAAGGCACTAGCTAAACCCCTTCAGGTTCCCTACCAGTCTACCAATTTACTTTGTGTAGGAAAAACAAGTAGATACTGACTTCTCGGTCACAGAATAATAATATCAAGTTTGTGCGGAAAATCATGCTGTGAGAAGTTGTTGTCCAAAGAAGACAGAGGAGTCCTGCAACTTTATTTTGGAGTCTATTAAACCTGTGTATTTTTCTCTAAATTTCAAAAGTTCAGACTGTGCTCAGCTCTGCAACAAACTAGTGTGGTGTGATGTTCATAAAGACCCCCACACCCATTCTTCCAAAACCTGATTGGTCCTTTCAGATCAAGGAATTTTTGAAGACATTGGCACCCATTTGTCCTAACGTAGTGGAGTCTTTCTGTCTTTCTGAAGTTACTTTAACATGAGTCTACCTTGCAGTGTATTTCACTACAAAGAAAAGTACATCCTTTCAATATAACACTTACTTAAATTACTTACTATCATAAAATTTCCCATGTTTTCTTTTCCTCTCCAAACAGCAAAATGATAAAATAATAGTAACAATAATTAGAAGGAAAAAACGTTGCCACAGGAGACAGTTACATTTACTGATTTCCCAGCAGAAATTAATTCAAAACAAATTTACATTCTACACTTAAAGAAGATATAAATAATTCATGTTCTTATATCTTGAGTACTCTGCATGTCATACACTGGGGTACCTGCAACTTTTCAGTTTATTGGTTTAAAATTTTAATTCAGGAAGTGATTATCATGTTATTTTGTGCTTCTGTTCCACTCTGGTAATGTAATAGTCTTCAACTGATTATGTTCAATTAAAATGTATACAGTTTTGCCATTCCTAATTTTCTAGCTTTTAATTTAATTGCTGTAGGCTTCAATTTTGCTTATGTACTATTAACTCACCTTGCTCACTGATTCTGCTCGCAGAAATAAGAAAACACTACTCCATAAAGATTGCAAAACAGGGTATCACTCCTCTTAAACCACTTCCACATAAATGTCACTCCATCTGTTTTGGACTGGTGATTTCCATAATTCCTGTGAGCAGAGCCAGGCCCCATTGTTTATTTTCTAACAACCATTCTTCATTCATATAAACACTGAACATCCTTGCCCACTAATGCAGTCCATTTTCCTTTGACAGGCCCTTCCCACAGCAGCCTGGGGTCCCACAAAAGTATCTGCTTGCTCAGTTCCTACTGAGCACTGCTACCATGCAAGTTCTTGCAAAACCCCCCAAGTCACTGATGTGCTCAGAACTGGGCTTTGCTGCAGAGAACAAGAAAATGCTTCACTTCTTGTAGGATCAGTGACATGACACGGAAAGGAACCTTATTCCAATCACTGGAGGTTTGATGCCTCAGAACAACACAGGAGAATAAGTTTGATGCCTTAAGAAAGATGACACAAGGGAATAAGTGACCCATGGAAAGGAGGAAGATGGTGATTCAGGTTTTCTTCTGGACTTTTACAACTTTGTATAACCGCAAGCTTGGGGATGGTTTCCCAGGAGGATCCACAACTACTTCTGAATCTCTGCTGCCAAAGCAGATTCCCTAAACTGTAAAACATATAAGCACTGGTCTCTTACAAATGTAATACAAGTGTCGACTGAAAAAAACTAAAAAAACAACAAAAGAGAAGAAAAGAGAAAAATAGCTCTGCATATGCCCATCTGACCCTATGTTGCAGGGAACAACATACCACTGAGGCATACAGTGACATCGTCAGGCTTGCATTGATCTGTAACTAGTTGACATAGTTTATAGTTTAACCTTTACAGGTACTAACATTTTGCCTGTATTTTTAAGCTCTTACAGAGTGACAAGTTCTGACTGACCTGTATTCAGTGGTATTTTCCCTAAGTAGGAAAAATTTAGCTTGTAACCTCCAAAATGAATGGGCCATTTCAAATTCCCGCTTCATTATTCCAAGTTAAATTACTTGCATTTATCAACCCAAAGTATCCTATGCCCATTGTGTTAAGTCTTGTTGTGTCTTTCTGGATTTCCATATGACTCTTGACTGGCATAAACAAATATAAATTCTTCCACCTGAGAGTTTATTTTCCTGTTTTCAAGTGTCAGTCACTACTTCCCCAGCTTTTTCTCCTATAATGAAAAAAGCTAAAATTCTTCTTTATTTCTACTAAGAGGAACCCTTTTTATAGGTGTCTTACAGAGAGAAAAATTTCCATCTATTAAACACCATCTTTAATTTTTATAAATGGAAAGATATTTCAAAGAGTGAATATGAATAAAAACAGGAGAAAAATTTGTTAGAAAACAATTTCCAGTCATCTGAAACTACTAAATTTAGGGTAAATATCTTGGGAAAGCATGGTGCAAAAATTGCTTTATATCAATCAGGCACACAACTCAGAAAAAAAAATATAGGTATATATGTATGTCAAAAATTGTAATCCTGCTGCACAAGTTTCCCTTATTCCCAGGTGTTCAAGCTGTGCTAGACTTAGTCTTTATATATCCTCAGATTGCAATGAACTTGACTTTCCCTTTCACCCTGTGTATATGCATATGCTGTTATTAAAAGATCAAAGGTCTATCCAAATCTAACTAGCCAATCAGATTATTATGACCAACTTTCTATAGTCAGTGACATGAGAACAGGCAACTTGCTCGGTAACACACTTGACTTGCTTCAGAAACCATTTATACATAAATAACCATAGATGAGGGATTTCTTAAGAAGAGTTTAGACTCACTATTCACTGGGCTTCATAGAAGCAACAATAGCTTCTATGAACAACAACAACAGCTTCAACAATGCTAGAATCAGATCCAATATCTCCAACAAGGGTCAGTGACGTGCAAGCCTGTGTCATGGCCCCTCTATGAATGGTCAGGTCTTCCATCTAGGATGGCCAACACAAGCAAAAACTGCCAGCAAAAGAATAACTTTTTTCCTTCTGTGCAGATACATCTATGTCCTTCTTGAACCCAGGCAGAAAGTTTGATACAGAGGGTTTTTTTCCATAGTCAGCAGTAATGTTATTTCATTAAAAATTAATGATAGCAACATTTAATTTTTAATCTTGGAATGATGTTGAAGTCTTTAATCACTCAAAAAGAAACATTACAAGGAACCTCAAGGTGTAATGTCCCAAAGCAACTTGAACACAGGAAAGTGTGATGGTGTTCATAGGGGTTTTCAGGTGAGGGAAGAGACAAGAATGTTGACTCCATGTTCAGAAGGCTTGATTTATTATTTTATGATATATATATTACATTATAACTATACTAAAAAGAATAGAAGGAAAAGTTTCATCTCAGAAGGCTAAGAATAGAATGGAATCTCTAAGCTAAGAATAGAATGGAATGAATCTCTAAACTAAGAATAAATGGAATGAAAACAAAGGTCTGTGGCTCGGACAGAGAGAGAGAGCCAGCTCTGCCATGACTGGTCACTAATCCCAAACATCCACACGAGACCAATCACGGATCCACCTGTTGCATCCCACAGCAGCAGATAACCATTGTTTACATTTTATTTCTCAGGCCTCTTATCTTCTCAGAAGGGAAAAAATCCTAAGAAAGGATTTTCACAAAAAGATGTCTACGACAGCAAAGCAAGGTTTTTTTCTTGTGAGTTTCAAGCCATACTGAAGTTGAGCTGAAATTTTGTGTGCCAAATCTCAGTCTAAAGAGAGGGTGGTTTTAGCTACAGTATAAGCCCTGGAGAATGGGAAGCAGTCTAGAGGAAGCATCAAATAGCATCCACTACTCTGTGGTGGAACAAGCGGCTATGTTACAACAAAATCATTCAATAGGACGTTTCTAGGGTTAGTATTTTAATTAAAATAAAGAATACTTGCTTCTATCTTACATTCTACAACTGTCTCTTCAAATTTCTCAGACATACATAATATAAAATCAAAGAGAAAATAGGGTCACAAATCCTAGCAGACTTGAAATATAACTCAGAACCTTTGTGAGAAATATGGCAAATAAAACCAGAATTAATGATTCCATAAACATTTATTTGGAGGCAATATTAACAGGTCAATAAAGTATTTATTTCAATAAAGAATAAATAACACCTATTATTAATGTAATGGTAAAAAATGGTAAAAATGGTAAAAAAAATGTTGCTTACCACACCTTTGCAATACCCTACTTTAATACATTATTAAACAGCATCCCAGCATGGATAAACACTGAACAGAAACTCCAGATGTAGAGATATTGCTGTGGTTTTATCAGCAGCAACATGGTTAATGCTAGCCCAGTCCTGATCCCAGCGTAGACAGGGCCTTTGGTTTGCTCTGTTTGGTTTTTGGATGAATAATAGCACTTATTCGAACTTCACGGTGGGCTTGGTGGTTTGATCAAATCACTTTCCAGTGGGCACAAAATCTGCCTCTAATGTTTGCACCTTAGCTTTCATTTTAAAGTAAATCACTGAGATGAGACCCTGACAATTTAGCCTTGCATGCCACTTTCTCCAGCCAAACAGTTGTACATATTGTCCCCTGCAGGGTCTTCCACCGAGAGAAAAACAGGTCTTCTCCCAACCATGCCAACAAATCATCCAGGAGCCTGCTCTGCACGTCCTCACTGGTTTCCCCCAAGCAGCATCTCTTCAGCCCAAATGCAGCTGTGGAGGGAATAGTGCTTACTGGCACCATACGTTAGGAACTTTTAAGGTGTGCTAGCCCACTTCTGACAGCAGAGAAACTTCCAAGGAGACACAGGGCTTTCTTTATTGCCCTTCCTCTTTTCCACCCAGTCAAGTTACTCTGGGTGAGAAATTCAGCCACACCCAGCAGGTTTCTCAAGAAAGATGAGAAACATAGCAAAGACCAGCACTGGCTGAAAATTAGGTAAAAGCCTTTTCTACTCACTTAAATTGAAGGTGATCTTCACTGGAGCCCAGGTTATATTGGTTTATGAAAAGAAATTGCTGATGCAATTCTGGAGGATCAGGCAGATCCATGAAGGGTTCTTGCCCTGTCTCCAATACCCATGGCCCCCAGATGCTTACCACATCAGCATCCTTTCACTTGGGCAGTAGTACTTCAGCCTGATTGATATTTGCCTCCCCAGTGTGAAGATTTCTGTTATACACGATTGTGTCTCCCTCTAGTGACTAAATGTATTTTTGAAAGCCATTTTGAAAGCCCCAACATAATTTTTAGAGTCTGTAAAGTATGTATCTACCTATGATGTGTAGATTCAATGCTCTTATCTGTCATTCCTAATTATGCACCAAGGTATGAATTGGATTTTGCTTAAAACTGTCCAAATTTTAGTAGAGTTATAGTACTAAGGAAGCATCCTTAACTCTGTATTTAAACAAAGAAGATAGTATCTGACCAGTAGGAAGGATAAATATTGATTAAGCATTCATGCCATTTATTTTGTACTGGCAGCTAATCTTTGTCCAAATATTTAAATTCAGACAGTGATATTTAACAGCACCTCTACTAAATTTATCACTTGTGCTTATCACAGATATGAGGATCACTCTTTCTTATTTGGCAAGCTAGAAGATATCTACTCATCCTCACCAACAAAACAGTAGCCTGAATTTGGTTTAAAAGTTACGGATAGATAAAGGAAAATCATGACCAAAGTTTCGTCAACTGAAGATAAGAGTGGACATGAGATGACTGAAAGCTTGAAGCTTCACAAAAGGACTGACATTCTGGTTTGTTCTCAGTTTATCCCACAAGCAGTAATACACTTTGCACTGATAATAATCCTTTAGGTCTTTTACAGAAAAGAGGAAAAGACAATGTGATTTAAAATCTACAGAAACGAATAAAGTTTGTAAGTAGGACTAATGTCCGAGGCTAGAAGTCAAGTCTGTGAGGATTCTTGAATTATTCTTACCTAATTTCAAAAAAGTGTCATACTTGTATTTTATTTGGCCTGAGATATTTTTAGTTTTTAATACCAATAAAAATCATAATAGGACTGCAAAAGGTAGAAGAGAAGAGCCCTTAAAATTTTCATTAAAACTCACTGTGTCCCTACTCTGGTTTCAAGTTTTGTTTTTCCTTCTTGGTCAGCTGCAGTTCAGCTTCTTAGCTCTATTTTGGTCCTGTTACAAAGTAAATATATAAACTTAAGTACATGACCCTCATCTCAGGATGTTTGTAGCTTCCTTTATTATAGAATCATAGAATATGATTTTATGAATCATAGAATATTATTTCTTTATCATAGAACCTTAGAATATGCTGAGGGATATTCAAAGGGACCCATCAGGTCATCGAGTCCACCTCTTGGCTGTAGTGGAAATATGTGAAGCAGTAGATGTTTGGGGGTTTTAGCTCTGAAGGAAACGATTTTTTAATAATATTTCTTTTTCAATCATCTACATTCACTAATTTAATTTTGCAGCTCCAAGTCATTGGCTAGAGCAATAGTATGTCCATACTAGAAAAAAAAAAACAGGGAAAGATAAAGAAATACCACATGTTTATAAACTGCGCAAATACTACAGGAAACCAACCCTGCTGCCAAAATCCAGCAAGTGTTGAGGTGCTCGGTCAGTAAAGTACACCTCAGCTCTGTCTGTTACTCTTCTTCTACCTGCCCATAGGTGGCACCAGTCCTGTTTGTAACACCTCAGTCTGTGTCTACCAATATCCCTGCAGACCTCGACTGTAGTTTGCGCCCTGGTTTCTTCCTTGCTGTCGGTGGATGTGTTAATCACCAATGTTAAATACATGCAGAAGCAACTTCAGACAAGCTAAGCATGAAACACTGTTCTATCTGCCACATCACACATCACTACCTGACCATACAGCCATATCCTCAAATGATAAGGCCAAAATAGTAGCAAATAACAGTCTGAAGCATACCTCTCAGGAAAAGTGTCTTTAAAAATGTTAAGGTGTAGATAACATTGTTCTTCTGTCCCTGCCTCTACCAAAGAGAAGCAGCAAACTTAGGGTCCTGAGGAAACCCATTTCAGCAAAGTACACTCAAAATCTGACAAAGTGCAGCATTGACTATAATTTGTGCCAAAGACTTTTGTAGATGTTAAGCACTATGCCACAGATGTTTATTTCCTATCCCACAAGTTTCAGAACTTGGTAAAAAGCCAAAATCATGCTGTTCAAGAAGAAAAATTAGTAGAAATCCGTAAGACTAAATTGTTAAAATATTTCATGTAAATAACATTATCTCTTTTTTTGCTGTTGTTCTTAAATGTTCACACTTTAAATATAAATTAACTAAATAATGTGATAAAATAATTGTCTTGAATTATAAAATAGTAAAATATTTGTCTCAAAACTATCAAAAGGGAACATTTTAAGAAGACATTTTTCCCCCAGAATTAGAGGGAGTTAGAATAGTAAGAACTGATCTTTCTTACAAACAGGTTCTATTGTTTTTTTCAATGTTCCTACATTTTCCAGAAGAGAAAGCAAATAATTAAAATTGTATCACTTATTTTTTGTCCTACTACCCATTTCTCACAATCTGCCTGTTTTTGCCTTCATTTTCTATTTATTTCTTTAAAATTTTATTTTAATTCTGGGATCCAAAATGTTGGAGAACAGATGTATAATTAGATACCTCCTTCCATCCCTCTCCTCTCCAAACAGTGGTGTTTGCCTAGGCCTTACTACATCCAGAGAGAATTACAAGGAAGAATTTACTTCAGACACATGCAAAACTGCTCCAAACAGCCCAGGAACTACCTCAACTTGCTTTGTCCACCTCTAAGCCCAGCACTTGAGAAAAAGCAGAGAAGAGCTGGATCAGCTCTATTATATCTGTCAAGGGAAGGACTCATTTACCTAACTTTAGACACCTAAAATGAAGATGTGCGCTTGAAAGCACCCATATAGGGAGGCTCAATGCTCAGTGGAGAGTGATGATCCATCTCAGTCTGAAGTAGTTTCTGTGAGTTAAACTGTCCTCCGGAAATGTGAGTACCTAGTGAAGCAGCCCACAGAACTAGTTTATACTAGTTTATACTCAGCATGTCACATTTATCTGAGTGTAAAGACCCTGCATATGTACCCTGAATGAAGAGGCTGCTTTTGGGATACAGTGCACACAAAGGTACCTGTGTTTCTCTTTCACCTGTATCCTCACCAGCCAGTTGCGATCTCCATGGTTAGGGTTTTAAACCTTGGTCCATCTTCATGTCATTGTTTGGGTGGTTTGTTGCATCCTGATGCCCTGCCCTTTACCCTTCTCCTTAGCCACCAAGCGAAGATAAATATGTACTGCAATTTCCAGGCTTTTCTTTATAGGCCAAGAAATATTCTAAATATACAACACTGTATATACTATACCGTAACACATTCACAAATTATAAAGAATTTTCATTCACAAAGAATTATAAATTATTCCTTTTGCAATATTACTGTAATTCACTTTTCAGTTAGTTTATTTAAATTATTAGTTATTGCTCAACTTTTATCATTTAAAAAGAGATGCTTTAACACATTTCAGTTCTGTTAAACTACCTTTTACACATGAATTATTGTGAATTTTATTGCTGTATTTTCCCAGCTTATTAATAAAGTGGTACTTTACAAACAAAAGTGCAGGATGGATTTATTATTTGCAGTCCTTGTCTAAGCCTTCACACCTACTTAATATGGGTAAAGTGTTTAGGTTTCCAATGGAGTCCAGCCACATGACTCAAATCAAACTTGTAATTGCCTCTTTGGGATTTAAAGCTATTAGAGTTATGCTTTTATATTCTCTCTTGTTTTCCTTGAATCACTTTCTCATGTCTATGAAGTACAGCTGACACAATAAAAGTTTGATCAATGCATAACCAATGGAATGTATATTTCTTCCAGATATGTAATACTAAGTTGAAAATTATTAATCTATGAAAATGGTCTTTTTCAGCTACCTATTCTTGGAATTAAAATCAGTTTCAGTCTTGAGGTATATGGTTTGGCCTGGGACTCTCCAGTCTGAGCTTTTCAACAGTTTCTTGTAATTTGCTCTATTAAAATGAATGCTATCCTGATGTAAAGTTTCAATTGCCAGGGCAGATTTTTTTTTTTTTTATACTGTGATACTTGAATAAAATTATCCTGGTAATACAAGAATTAACATTAGAAAAAACCTATACAAGCAGTCTTTATTTCCTTAGCAATTTAGTCTCCTTTCATGTATCATTGTCATGCATGCTATTGGATCATGTTCTCAAATACTTTAGGCCTCAGAGTCATGCTTTGGGCATACATGAAATCACCAAAGGCCTGCAAAGAAATTTAAAAATTAAACATTCAATGACAAAAATTTAAATTAATTTAATTTATTGAATTCAATAAATAAAAATTAAACATTTGGCAACATGAACTGGTCTTCAAGTTCTGGGGTGCATTAACCTGATAGATAATTAATTTTTGTTCCCTCAGATTGATTTAGTATTCTTCTCCAGCTAAAGCCTGACTCTTCTGGAATTGGTGGTTTTCTTAAATACAAACCAAGAATTCAGACTCTGGCCTTCAGATAACATTCATGACACACTACCTTTTAGAATCAAAAGTAAAAGAAAATAAAAAGCAGAGAACATGTCAGTACATACTTTTTGGTGCAAGATTTTCTAAATAATGTTGTATAAAAATATTGTAGGTATATACCAATATGAATCTGTGGAGCCAGCTTAAACATGGTGATGTCAGATGTCATGTATTTCAAGAATTTTCACAATATTTCATGTTTTTCTCTGAAAGTTACATTTCAGGGTTTAAATTTTTATATTAGCCTCAGAAGCAAGACCCCAGATAAAATGGGTAATAGTTGTGAATACGTTTTGAAGCCAACATTAGTAATTCAGATCCTGGATTCCTATATTCTGTTCATGTTATATGTGGTACATCGCATAGCCCTGTGTTGTTCCAGAACATGATTGACTTTGTCAGGCATGAAAGCTGTCCATACACCATAGCAGAAAACCTCTCACAGCCACACTAATATACTAAGGAATGAGCCCACCTTCATAGGAGTGAGTGGACTTCTTATACTGCCTACCCAGTAGGCTTGCTCCAACTTCATGTACAAGACAAAGTTTTTTTGTGGAAGTATGCATAAAGATGGAATCTCTAGTACTTTAAGATGTCTCTCCTACACAATCTTTATATATGTATTGTAAATAAGTTTCTTGGACCAGAACATCAAAACAAATGTGGTCTGACTGAAAGCTACTGCTATAGTAAATTTGCCTTGTCTCAGTAGAGTGGAGGCTGTCATACTATCCAGAACCAGACAATTCTCAAATTTCTTCTTTCTGTCTTTAACTTAATTACGACATTCTGAATTCTGGATCTTACATGCATATTTATAAATCCAAGACTCACATCCTGTTAATGCCTTTAAATAAATAGTTAATATCTACAGAAATGTCAAGCCTTACTCACTGTATCTTTAGCAACATGTCTTAGTTTGAAAGACACATGTCTTCCAGGGAAGGCAGGAGCCTCCCTTGGAATGGAAAACGTGAACTCCCTCCCTCCAAATTTTTAGGATTTTGAAATTAGGGTACTCTCAGTCAAAAATACGAGAATAGGAATGACAGTTCTTTACTAGTATGTATAACAAAGCAAACAACCAATAACTATTACAGCATTAACAGCAAACAGAACCACGAAACCAGCCTTCTTGGCTGTGGCACTTCCCCCTTTGGTGTCGTTACGGTCACAGCCGGCAGGGGCGCTGTTGGCTCCCGGTGGGCAGGGCAGGTGCGATGATTCCCCGGCGGCTGCAGGGGGCGCTGTGGCGTGAGCGTGAGTAGCACAGGGTAATGGCAGCTTGCCCTGGACGGGAAGGGATGGAAGAGAGGCTTTGCTTTGCAAACCCCTGGGGCAGTCCATCTCGGTGCCGCAGCAGGACTCGTAGGAGCGCCAAGCTGGAGCAGCAGGAATGAGCAAAAATCCTGGAGTGGTGGACGAGATGTATCAGAAGCTCTGTGGCAGTAGCTGGAGCTGCGGGATGTCCCAGTAGGGCAGGGGGTGCAGGGCTACGGAGTAGAGAAACCCAGAGCAGTGCTGAAGAAGTGGCGGGGGTGGGGCAGCCTCGGCTCCCAGCAGGGCAGGGAGAGGTGAGCTCAGGATCCCGGGCACCTGAGCCGATGGTGATAGGTCCCTCTTTTAGTGAGGTAGGTGTTAATAAGGTCCCAATTTGGTGGCTGCTCTAGCAAGCAGAGTCTCACCCCACAGCAGAAGGAGCAGCTTCAGGCTCGGTTATGGTGGTGGAAGCAAATTCCTTTCCCCAAGCAGCAGCTCTGACCGTCCTCCTCCTCCAAAGCCCAGAGAGAGAGAGGTAGCAGCTGCTCCAGCTCTGTCCTTTACCTGCCCAGTTCTCCCCTCAGAGAGAAACTCCCAGAGAAGAGGAGTGCAACCAGACAGTCTCCTCTTCAGAGCTTGATCACTTCTTTTGCTTCTTAAATAGCTTCCTTAGTGCTTCCTAGCAACTTATGGGAAGAAATTCTGTAAGTAAAAAGGAGCAAAAGGAAAGAAACCTACACCCTCCCCTTCCCGCAAGATAACACAATGAAGATATTTTGCATATTCAAGCATAGTCATATAGCTGGTTAAGACTCTCTAGAATGATTTTCCATCTATCTTGTACATTGTCATCAAAAATAGTTGTAGCAAGAACATATTCCCAAGTGCAATATGTCCCATCTTTTTTTCTAGAACAGAGGATATACATAAGGTAAGAACAATGATCATTCAAGGGAAGACACCATTAACCAAAGCCACTGAACTGGGAGAAAGTCCTTGGAATGTTCTGTGACATTCACTTTCAATGTATGTATTAAACAGTGAACTTTATATTTGCTAGTCAGATATGTCTAACAATGCTTCCACACTGTGGAACTCTTCTTCTTGATTGTTTCTTTAATTAAGGCTCTTAATGTGTTCATATAAATCTGGAAGACCTGACTCTTCTGTAACTGGTAGTAATCTTCCTGAAATACCTCAGTGATTGAAAAAAATGGCATTATTTGGCAGATCTCAAGGAATTTTTCAAAAATACCTATTTTTTAAACTTTTACTGCTAATTGCAAGACATCATGCTCAGATGGCTTTGGGTATAGTTTCTTCTGTTCTCAACTGATTGCTCAGATCTGGCAACTTCAAACAGTAAATACCCTGGAATGCTTATCCTTTTCTAGTACTTTGGTCAAAACAGTCCTCAGTCGATTTTGAAAATATATGAGGGTCTTCTTGCAACATTTACTATTTAGAGAGAAAAAAACCCCTCCGTGACTTATAGTAAAGCCTCAGCATTCTTGAAAATCAATGGACATTCAGCTTCTATATTCCTGCCAGTCCTGAGAGTGTTAAGAAAACATCCAGGTCTGACGATTGGCAGACACTTCAGCAGTCACATTCCCAATGTCAGACACTTTCACTGCTGGGACTGAAACATCTTCACAGTAGGTGGCTGCAGTGAGCCAATGGGTGGCTCGCTTTACCTATCCCAGTCATGCAGTCAGACCAGGTTTCCTTGGCGGTTTGACCACACTTTTCCCAGATGTCCATAAAGCAATTTATTCCTAGCACAGTAACAGAAGATACGGCTGGAGCTGATGCCTCCGAGGAGAACCTCCAACAAAGGAACCTCCTCACAATCTACATGTGGGAGAGTCTTGCTCTTCTTGAGTCTTTGGCTCCTGCTGTGTCTCTCAGTGTCCATTCACCTACCTGGCTAGTAGCCTTTTCACCCTTTGTTATGCAAAGGATTGGAAGTTCACAGCCTCTCACCCAGAGCTCAGTATGCATCTTGAACTGCAGTATACAAACCGAGCTACCTGCACCAGGTGTATTGCTGAACAGAAAGTTGGACTTTGGATGTTGAAAGTGCAGATCCATGCCATGAATTCTTCTCTATCAGATCTGCCTCAAGAAGAGGTTTTTTGCACCCTCCCAATAACTGCCCATTCCCACTGCTTCCCTGTCAAAGGCTAAAATCTCTCCATTGTGACAATACTTGTGTGTTTATATTCAAGACTACTTTTTAAAATTTCCTTAAAAAAATATTTTACATAAATTAAAGGATAGTTCTACTACAGTAAAGAGCTGGAGCCAGGACAGAAAGGAAATTTCCTAAAATGATTTTTCCATCAAATGCTTTATAAAGCTGTAATATATGTTAGAAATAATTCATGCTATAAAATAATGTATTTTATAAAGATTGTGAAATCCAAATGAGTCTCTGACCACAAGCAGCCTGAGAGGCGGATGTCTATTCATACTACAAAATTCCTGGAGTCAGCCAGATAACGATCGGCATTTAGCCCAAGAATTGACGCATCCAGCGCGATGATCACCGGTATCCCGAACCATCAGAAGATGCCTAAGAGTGATCATCGCCCTGTGGATAACATCGATCAAGATAGCCAGAAAGATACATGTGAATACGCGACTTCCCGGGATTCGATCAACGCTGTCTATCAACCAGGAGACAGTCATTGTCCAGCTCTTCACAGTGAAAGAACCAACTATGAATGTGAAGAGTTACAAAAGAAAGTGGGACTCCTTCGCCTTGGGCACAATAAACTGTATAAAACATCCCTGCTAGAAGTGACTCTCATGAACGGGGGAGGGTCTGATGCGATGGAGGTTGGATCCAGGTTCACCCAGTGCCGATCCCGGGCTTGACGCTGTCTCTTTGGCTGTGGTGGTTTTGAGGACCGTATTTTGGTCATGGAAAAAGATAAATAAATCTTTTTGGATTTTTTATAATTTGGCTTTTGATTGATCATTTATAACAAAGCCTTGTAGTGTTCAATAACCAGAAATGTGGGGTTCTGTCGCCCTCAGACCTCTCTTACCACCATCACATCCCAGCATGGGAGGATGAGAGCTATAGAACGAAAGGCTTTTGTCACTCTGACATATCTCATCCTCTCTATGAAAATATGTTTATCCCATCTAGCTCTTGCTATCAGTCTGAGACTTGGTTTGTCAAAGTTTAGGTCAGTTCAAACATTTGCAAAAAAGTTCCCTAGTTTTGATGGTGAAAAACTTCAGCAACAGAACTTCAGGCACAACTGCAAGTTGGACGGTGTGTCTGCGAAGCTTGTAACACAACATTCATGTAGGATAGCTGCCTACATTTCAAATTGTGCTGTTTCAAAGTAAATTACTTTCCTTTTGCAGCACAATAATTAGGGTTATTATTTATATAATACTGTCAATATTTGCAAGTACTACAGGGGTACACACAGAAGACAGACTTATGGAAGGATTGTTAATTTATTTTACCAGTGGCCTATAATGGTTCTTTGGCTTTCCTCTCTTTGAAGAAAAAGGCATGAGGGAAAGATGTACTATATGTCTTTCTATCATTCTTGAAATTAGATATTTGTATAAAGACCTACAGCATCATTTGTAATGCTCTACTCTCCAAAACTGCTGCTTTAATCAAGTGTAATATAGGAAACAAGGTGTACAAAGCTGAAAGGAAGATAACACATTCAGCCATGCTTGGCCTATGTCTTGACTCTCACAAGAAGGCCAGAGTGGCAGGTTGTGGAGGCTGAAAGTCAAATACTTAGCCATCATAAATGCTGTATGGTGGTTCATGCTCAATATACCTTCCCACCTAAACCACTGCAAAGGTTTTCTCATTCACAGCCATCATCAAAAAAGTAGAGGGCAGTTGAACCTCCATTCTAGTACTTATCTAAACATCTGTGCTGAAGCAGCCACCAGAGAAGATCTTTAAAGTCAATGGTGTGAGGAATAACTACTCACTTTTCATAGTTTAGGAAGGTTTATTAAACCTTATCAAAAATACAACAGAAGACTAGAGAAAAATATTACGGCATTGGGAGCAAAAGATTTTCCCTGCCATGTGCTCTCTCCCCCCACACAATGGACGTTTTTGCCTCTTAACCCTTTAACCCCTCCCAAAGTTCTGTCCATCAACCCCTTCTTCGCTGTCCAGTGGTGGAGATCTCTTCCTCAAATCCTGACTGGAGGTCAGGTGTTGCCATAGTGACAAGCTGACCCTCCCATATGTCCCAAACCCAGACGTCACTTGATAACCACACAAGGGGGTAAAACATAACTATAAATCTATAAAACTTTTCTTAACCTATATACATGATATTTTTCTGTTAATTGTAAGAGTCAATCATCGCATTACTCATCTATCACAATGGCAAATTTAATTATCTTGTTTTTTGGCCAGATCTTTGACTAACTAGAAACTCAGCCCCCACAGGATGACAAAAGACCACTAGAAAACCTCTTCTCAACTCACATGGCTGTATGATTTGGATGAAGTTGCAAAAACTTGTGTTAGGGAGCTTCTTCTGCCACCACCAGTATTTCTGGACCCCTCAAGGTTTTTCCCCTGCACGTGGTATACATACATAAGACATATGACTCTGGCATGCTCAGCCATGGCAGGCATGTTCATGACTCAGAGGGAAGGCATCAATTTCAGCCTCAACTCCTTGAAATGACAACTCCTTCCCTCCATTTTGTCATGATCTTTCCTTCCTTCAGAGACTCTGTATACCATGCCCCATCAGTAGATGATGGATGAGAAGGAAAACCAAAATGTTCTACTGCATATGCATGAGAACAAGACCTAATTAACTGAGAATCAGAGGTGGAAATTGGTTGTGCAAGACCTAGATGAAACACTAGAGCCTTGATTTCTCTGCTCTTCTCTGTGAGCTGTCTTCACATTCAAATACCTTCTGGTGCTGTGGTTGAAAGAAAATTTCTTGAGACTAGAAGAAAACTTTACCTTTGCTGGAAGTCTCCTGTTAAGTCTGCTGTTGCTGCGAAACTCTGCAGCCTTTCCTCAGGGCTGAACTCTGTAGTCTTCATCTTTAATTAGCTTTCCCTTGACCCTTCCTGTATAAGGCTTGCCTTGTCATCACTCAACATCAGAGAGTTTTTCTTCCATGTCAGAGAACACAAGCTGCTGCCTTACTTTTCTAGGTCCAACTCACATGCTCAAAAGTTTCCCACAACAACAGCCCTGCCATGTGGAGCATATCTAGGAATTTGTGTGTTATGATGTATCTCTCAGTGGAGAAATATTTAATTGGGAGGATATGCCTCCAAATCATATAGTACAATATGAAGGTGTTTGCTGGGAGTACTTTTTCAGGCTCTGGCCACAGATTCTTTTGACTTAACCTGCTACACTTTGAACAATTCACTTTATTTTCTCCAAAGCAAAAGAAACTCACTCTTGTACAGACCTTCTTCACATTATTCCATCTTTCCAATGACTGATTACATCATCACTTTCTATTTATTTCCTGGTAAGAACTACTGCAACAATTTTTAAATTCTTCCTTCCCCTTTGGAACATGCTGCCCAACACAAATGAAGTCAAGAAAAATCTCCTAAAGGAATTGTTCTTCCCAGCTTCTATTGTGCTTTTCAAGAAGCACCCTCACAGTTTAAAAGTGAAGTAAAGAAGTCTGGGCCATGTGGATACTAGGGGTTTGTCATGAATGTACCCTAGGGGCCTGTGATCTGCTTCAGTGGTAATAGCACAGCTACATGTGGTGACTAAGCTCCTGACACTCAGGGAAAACAAGAATAATAATTTTTTTGCATCTGAATATAATTTTGCTGTGTTGATATATATACTTTGAATCCTTTCACCGTGTGCTTCGTCTTGCACAAGAGCTCCTTTCAAGCAGGATTAATTGTTCCTTGTGGTGGGAATTCCCTTTTTTGCATGAAGTATTTTGTTTCTTTCCCAACAGCATCCTTCATGTTTCAGATTGCTGCCTCATCGCAGCTGTTTATGGACACCCTTTGCTTCTGCTGTTCTTGGTACCCATTACTAATTTGTAGGTAGTCACCCAGCCCATGGCTTTCCATTTCCTAGGGGAAATTGTTTTACAGCATTGACTTCATCTGTGGTTCCTGAAGTTCTCAATTTGCTATGCAGTAATTTACATTCTGCTGTAATCCCAGTTTTAGTTTATTCTTCCTGAATTTTGACTGAGCAGTGGTATTCCCTCTTGTCTCGGTCACATACCCTTACACTGTCATGTATGTTTTCACCTCCTGTCAACAGTCTTGCATCAGGCACCCTTTTCCCAGGAAATCTTGTGCACTGATAACAGGCCAGCAGGTGTTTCCTACCAAATGTTGTGGCTGCTCATCTCTTCTTCCAGTCCCACTTACCTTTCCCAGGATGGGCCGTTTATATTCAGAATATGCTGCAGGGTCCCGATAAATTATAGCCTATTGCAAAGGGAGCTTCTTCTTTTGCAGGGATCAGTAAGTGTCCGGACTGTCTTTTTTTTTTCCTTTTTGCACCCACCTTAGAGGTTTGACTACTTTAAATCACACCATTTTCTTAGACACTGAGATTCCTTTGCATCTCACTCATGAAAGTAGCTGCTGAAATACCTAGTTGTCAGTGCCAGAAACTTGGGAGGTGACTTATTTTTGCAGTTTCCAGTTTTGCCCATGTTTCTGGAAACAAAATTGCCTAGCTGCTAGAAAAATATCATTTTACTTGCCTCTGATATAGAATGGATTCCACATGTATAAAGTTTTTTATGAAGTGACACCATTTTTCTGTGTTAGGACTTATTTGACAGCATGTCAACCACATAGAGAGATTCTGACCTTTCTCTTTGCATAGTTCTCCAACAACTGGGGTTGCAGAACTCCATAATTCATTAGTGGAATCCAAATGGAAGCTGTCTTTTGTCCTTCTTGTGTCTCATGAGTATAAAATACTTTTTCCCCTGCTATTTATTCAAAACTGAATATCACAGGTTCTCCTTTGGCCCTATGTAGCTAATTAGACATAAAAAGCTAGCTACATTGATATCCTTCTCTTTGCCATGTACTGTAGCCAAGAAGAGTGCTGTGTCACTGCTGCTGCTAGAGTCTCTTTGGGGGTGCTCTCCAACTGCAGGCACCAACTGCACTGTACACCCTGTGCTTTTCTGTTTGCTTATGCGTCATGCTTCTGCAAAATGATTTACTTTGTTTTTGGACTCAAACAGCCTTGCCAAAATGCAACTCTTTTGGTAAAGAGTTGCTTTTTGCTTTACTCTTTTAGTAAACATGTAATGAAACATTTGGACCTCATGAAAACAGAATGTTTTGCTATTTTACAGGGAAGTTTACGAAGAGGGTAAACAATTTCTCAGCTGTTGAGTCAGCATTTGGACAGTGAGGGAAGTAAGGGTGAAAAGAGTCTCCCTAAATGGCCAGAGCATTATTTTCTTTTATCACAGTTTTGATGGTCAGAATTGGAAATAGTGTCAGAATGCAAAGCTGCAAATAAAGACAAATGATGCTTCAATCTAGATTCAAAAGCAAATTCGCAGCTGCCTGTGAATTAAAACTAAGACCAGCTGAGTAGAGCCCACATCTGCCTGCACTTCTGGCTGATGGGGTACCAAGCAATTCTTACCTGCCAGGAGGATAGCTGTGTGCACATGATGCTGAGTCCCTTAATATGCCATCCCAACAGGCAAATCCTACATGACGGTGAGCACCTACATAACGCAGTGCTATAGTCCCAGACCAGGGCTACCTCATATGCATCCATGTCCAAAGGACTCTCCACCTGGGCTAGATTTTTAAAGACGGCCAAACAGTGCAGATAGAGAACTCTGTGGGAATGGGGTATGAAACATGATTTGCCTCTATTGGTCCTGAATGTGCTTGAAAATCTGTTTACATTTCAAATATAATAATGAATTTGGTGGAAGTTTGATTATTTGATCCTACAATTATTGCCTGAGATGACATTCCTATGGGGCAAATTTTATTTATGCTTATATTTTCTGCTAATTGTTTATGATGTAATTGACTATGATAGAATTTAAAAAATATATTCTTATTAAAGGATGACTGAAAAACTTATATCTTCATCTGTAGTGGTAAGAAGATTCTTTTAAATAGCATTCTTTACCCATATTAGTTCTTTCTTCATCAAATATTTCTTCACAAATTCCTTCTTACTAGTATTGGATTTCATAATTGAAAATAATAATATTTTAGAAATAGTATTTTAGAAAATAATATTTTCTCACTTGGTAATTGTTTTCAAATACTGATGGTACATATCAGAATTTTTGTAGTAAACAGAGAATTAAAATTTACTGATTGGTAGGGAAAAAAGAATAATTTTTCTTGCAATCCCACACAGACATCATAATAACAAATTATCATACACTGGTGTAGGTATACAAAGGAAAAACTGGGCTTTCCTCCTTTCATAGGGATGATCACATTTTGAATTATGTTATACACCTCTAATAGGATAGGGGCATCTTGAGAGGTAATCAACATCTGCAAATCTCAAAAAAATATTGGATTCAAGTTTATAATATATTCCTGTAGACTTGAGCCTAGTTTGCACTCAGATTTTACAAACTAATGATGGTATATCAGAAGGTACAGCATTTGTATTTGTAAAGTGTACATTAGCTTAAGCTTGTTCCTGGAACAATAAAGAATTATACTTTATTGAAAGTATAACTGCAGTTGTACCGTAGTTCTAATAGTTGCAGTTAAAATTTTAAGCGTAGTATAAAAAATTAAAAATAAGAAGGAAAGTGACCTGTTATAGTACTGCAGAGGAGCTAGAGAGAAATTGGACTGCACTGTGCTGTAAGTGCGTGCTGATGGCAAGTGATCAACAACAGTATGCATTTCAATCTTCGCAACACTTGCACCAGTGTCAAAGTGGCACCAAATGGCTGAAATCTGATTAAAGCTTTTGAACAAGGACCCAGTGAACTTATAGAGGACTGTTTTAAGGCCAGCCAATTCCACTCTCAGTAATCTTGAAGGGGAGACAATCAGTCTCAGTAGGGGACAACTGAAGATTTCCTCCAGATGTAGTGGAGAGAGCAAAGTCCCCCAAAAAGGTACTAGGACTCCTCCATTGAGCCCCATGAAAACTAGCTCTGCTATGACACTCTGAGAAGAGCACTGGTAATTAGCCTACATGTCGGGTCCGGCTGTCTGTCTCTGCCCCGACACGGGTAGAGTGGTTCTTTGGTGGGCGCGATGCAAAGGACGAGTCTGGACTCTTCAGCTTTCGGTCTTCAGGTTGTTTATTATTTCTTATCTACAAAAATTTTCTGTCTGCCCAACAGAGGTCTGATCTGCAGGCAGTCACAGGCACTCTCTGACCACCCACGGGGCGGTCATGTCTTTTTATACTAAAACCTACGTATACAATATTTACCTTTATTTCCCAATGCTTTTCGTCCATGTTGGCAAGTGCACCTTCACCAGAAACCAATCTCTAAGTGCCAACATCATCACAGGAGATGGAGGACAAGAAGAAGAAAGAAGAAGGACAAGACACGCCCCGATCTCTCCATCTTGTCTCCATAACCCCCCTGTACCAAAAACCTTAAAGTCTATATCTCACCCTCTAAATGTGTCTCTTTTACACCTTTTACTCTAAAGTGATTCTCTTGTCCTCAGACTCTTGTTACTTCTGTGGATGGATCAAAATCAAGCCACCAAGCACTCTTGGCAACATTCCAGGGTTTTCGAGACCCCCAAGGGTTCTCCTGGCATCTCTGGACATCGGGAACGATGTGCTGAGATCCCACACCTACAGATATTTTGGCATCTGGGTATCTCACCTGAGAGACATACACATCATCTTTAATGTCCTCTCAAATGTCACTAAAACCTGGGACAATAGCTGTCCAGTCATACCAAGTTCAGGTATGCAGAGCGGAAGGACTGGTAAGATGTATACCAAGAGGCTTATCTACAACTGTGTCCAAGGAGGAAAAGACAGCAGCACAGCAACCTAGAAAGCTAATCACTTATCCTGGACTTTTCTGGGCACCAGTGACTTTGGCTTTTCAGCATTAGGAATTGATTATACAATGTAACTAGTAAGATGGGAAATAGCCCTGTCCCATCAATCACACAGAAAGAAGGCTTCTTACAGGTTCCCTTCAGCACCAAAATCAGGAGATCTGCAGCAAGTGTCCTGCCTTAAGATCTGACTGTACAGAACCATCAATGAGTTTCATGGTTGCAGTGACTCAATGCAGGAAGTAAATGAATGGGAAAAACCAGGCAGAAAAAGTGATTAAGAATGAAAAGCAAGGAAAGAGTATTAAAACCTTCAGCAGTCTTAGTATCTTAGACCACATATTTGCACTCCGTTCTTCTAACAAAAGACAATTATGAGCTTGCGCGTGTGCGCACACACACTCTTGCTTATTCTATGCTTTTTCGCCTCATCTGGCAGCCACTTTCCGGTCCAGCAGACACTAACATCTAATGAGACAAACTTCCCATTTTCAGACTAATCAGTCGGCTGCACTAATTGCAAATGCAAATATGCAAATTTATATTAATTAATTACTCTGCTAATTAGTTCTGCAGTCTTTTTGGGGTAATAAATCATTGTGCAGTGGAAAGGAAACACGTCCTGTCCCATTTCACTCCACATAAAAATTTAATGTACTAATTGAAGGAAATATATTAAAAAAACCCAGATTCTGACTGTACTGATAGGTTCCCTTCAGAAAGGTACGATTGAAAGAAGTCTTGCACATCCCCAGCAAATGCCATCACTAAGGTGCCTGTTAGCAATTTAATTATCACATTATGGGCTCCAGGAAAAGCCAGTTTGCTGTGCTGCAGGCTGTGACTCTGAGCTCCATAATTGACACATTTTGCAGCAAATGCTGTTTATACATCCATGAAAGATAATCTGGAGGAAAACACTCACTTTGCTCTACCTGAATATTCTGTTAAGGCTTGCACTTAAATCTCAGGAATCTGGGTCTGCTATATAATTAAGTTAAGGCTTGCACTTAAATCTCAGGAATCTGGGTCTACTCTTTAATTCTGCAGCTTCATCAGATCACATTTGAATGGGTTGTTCAAGGAAAATGGAGAGTAGCTGAAAAAGAAACTTCTTGCAGAGCCCTTCCCTGGTCTTGAATTTTGCTTTGTCTCTACTCCATTTCAACAGGACTTTCAATTCCCCATCTGACACCACCTCTCCCTTGCAATCCTTACCTTGCCATGACACCCTGGGAATAGGGGGGGTCATTCCACTGCCCTTTCACAGATGTTTTGCCCAGCCTCAGGAGATATGTAGTCTTCCTTCCCCACTCCAATATCTGCAAGGTGAAGTGAGTTCCCTACACTGATTTAATGCCCCAGCAATGGCACACAGGACATCATGCTCATAGAACCTTAGGTACCAAAGCCTGACAAGGTGTGAACGTCAGTGTGGAAGGTGGGGCTTATTGTATGTTTTACTTTTTTTAGGACAGGGGAAAAAATCCATCCTCATAGCATAACAAGCCAAACAACACCTGGCTGTAAAAAAAGAATTCCCTCATCAAATGAAGCTACACCAACTACCAGCAATGCTGTAGTACGCAGTTCATTAGAGGCATTCTTGGAGCTAAAGACTCTCCTAAGCGGTTTAGAAAGGCATTAAGCACACTGAACCCTTTTCTGTCACACAAGTTCAGGTTAACTGGAAATCTTCCACAGCTCCCAGGTTTTTTCATCTTCCTTACTTTTTTTCCCCCACAGTCATGTACCATTTTTTCCATTAATGTGAAACATCTACAGAGCATTTTCTTGAGAGTTTGAGTGTATCTTAAGTTCACCTGCCTTATAGATGTTGGTTGCAAACCAGTCAGAGATGTTGTAAAAGTCAACAGAGGACTTATATTACCAGAAATTCACACAACTCACATATCATAGTCTTCCATTATTAAAAAAAAATCTAAAGTATTAGCAAATGTTTTGCTTTATGTTTTAAATTGAAACAAGAAATAAGATTTATAGGTAATTAAATGCCAAGGGCCTGTATCATTCTAGATTCAACCAGAAGTTGAGCTGTATACTTTTCTCATAGTTTGAAGACCTAGGATAGATTCTTTTTTATTTATTTTACTATCCAAACACTGGAATAAAATACTGTTAAACTGAAAACCTGAAGTCTTATGATTTAGGCTCTAGGAAACAAAGGAAAATTAAAAACCCCTTAAAATAGCTCAAATTGAAAGAGTAGTTTATGGAACAGCCAAAGACAGAATTTATTTTTCAAACACTTGTCATTTTTGTTTGAAATTCTAATATACACTAATGGCTATACCATTCAACATTGTGCAAATTTAAAAATTTATTTAAAATCAAACCACTGTTGCTCTTTGTAGATTTGTGGGATCCTGGAGTCAAAAGGTGTCCAAATTATTTGTTATAGAGTACAGGCCTCCCCACCTGCTGGGAGTTTTGTAGCTGCCTTTTTTTTAAGGTCTACAAAGTTTCAGAGATTAATATGTGAAGATTTTAATAGAATTCAAAAGGTGCCTCTTAAATAATGAATAGATATAAGATGGTAATGTTCTGATTGTCTGTAGTGTGCTTTAAAGTTTTACAATTAAATTTTAATTGTACTAGGGCATGAGATGTAACTTAAGACGTTTGATAAAACCCATCCTTTGATGGGTTTCCTTTTATTAGAAAGCTTCAACAGGACATGCATATTTTGCAAATTTTCTTTTTCTTTTTCTTTTTCTTTTTCTTTTTCTCCTTCTTTTTCACTTTCTTTTTCTTTTTTGCCTTTTTTTTCACCTTCTTTTACTTTTTCATCTTCTTTTTTGCCTTCTCTTTCTTTTTTTCTTTTTCTGATTGTGTTCAGAATACTTATACACAATAAAAAAAAAAAAAGTGATGCTAGTAAAGTTCCATCATAATATGTTTATGCCCTTTTACTTACTTCTGACTGATATTCATTCTCTTGTCAGGACTGTGAAATTAAGACTTTTCTTAACATATAGAACAGCAAGACCCATTTGGTATCCAAGATGAAACCCAGATGAGTGTTAAGATTGACAGTGTTTTCACCCTTGTAATTAGCGATTCACACAAATGTGGGTTTAGTTTGCACTTATGCTTGGAACATGGCACCTCTTCATACAGAGAGCATCATTCACATGTTAACATTTTCACTTTTGCTTTTTGTTGGCAAGTAAAGCAGCATACTTACTACTGAGTTCTGTTAGCTGTATATTTGCTACATACTTTTCACTATTTGTTAGTATTCTATTCAAAAATAATTTAATGTGAGCAAAGCATGAAAAAGAGCAATGTGATGCTCCTCTCCTTTGCCCTGCTCTGAAGGAGGACCTTACCTGCCTAATGTCACTCTGTTGCTTCTAAGTGAATGATTTCCACGAGGACAGTGCTGGGGCTCTGTTTTCAAATATACTTTTCTTAAAGTGTAAAGATCCACCTCCCTTCCTTGCTGAGGGAAGGATGGGTGGCCTCAGTACAACAGAATATGTACCACGCCGCTGAGTTTATTTGCAGTCTCTTTCTTGGTTGCGTACTGACTCAGTAATGTCTGGAAGAAGGGCACAGGACTAGGAAGCCTTATGGCAATACAGCAACGGTTGCCAGAAATTCATCAAGGATTTTGATGGGTTTTGAACAAGTCTGTTCATTCTAAATTGAGGATTAAAAGACTCAGTGATAGAAGAGAAGGCAAAAGGATGGCTAAAACATCTCTGTTTTGCTAAAGCTGAGATGTGACTGATTTGCTCATACACACTAGGGGTTTAAACAGAAAAAAACCCCATAAATAAACATCCTAAATGGACTGTGCTCATTAGTCTACTTAGGCTAGACAACACACTACCACAAGAAGTGGATTTCCAGAATGTATGTTTGGAAAAACGAATTTATATGCATATCAGAGTACCAGTATCAGTTAATTATAGTAATGCTTTTTGGGTCATGCTTCGGGGCTCTCAGAATTCAGCAACTGTTAGAGAACAGGTTGAGATTTAATAAGAGTAATCTCTTTTTAACCTTCATGTACAGACTTTAAGGGTCTCTCTTCATCAAAGGTTAATGCTGGAAAATATATATGAGATCAGAATGATCATAGATCTATACAAACACCAAAAATTACTATGTTCTGAGTTGTGGACTATATGTCTATGTGGTCCTTTGTCTTATGGGAGTTAATGGCTCTTGGAAGTTCATTTAGTCTCTTTTCTAATTCCTTTTAAGGCTAGAATGCAAAAGGAATGAAAAAATGTTCAAGGAAAACTTGATCACTCCAGTGATCAAGCAATAGAGGTAGCAAAATACACATGGTCTTTTGTACCAAACAAATTAATTAATATTGTTAATCTCTTTAGAAACAATTGCATCCACAATGGACAAGAGGACAACATCAGGCTAAATTAACATAAAGATCACATATAAAATCATTGGGGGGAAAAAAGGAGAACAAACTAATGGTGGAGAAAAAGCACAGAGAAGCCCTAAAGGCAAACAATAGAATTAATAAGTATGGTAAATGCAAACCACCTAAGCAAAAAATAAAAATAACAATTGGGGAAATAACAGTAAAATAGGAAAATATTTTTTCTATACTGAAGTTCCATGTCCTCAGCTCTTTGCCTCAAGGACTCCAAACACAAGGATGCCTTTTCACCCAAGTAGCAAGATATCCAGAGAAGCAAATTGAGGCTGCTGTTCATCTCTCATACAGGACTAGAGTGCTGCTTTCCTCTCTGCTCCCACATTGATGCAATATCATCACCACAGCTCAGAGAGGGTATCTGTATGAGGAACCACACTTGAGGCATATTAAGATATATAGCAATGGGGTAGCCCAGGGCTGGGACACTGGTTTACAGCTGCCCAAGGCAGCAACAAGAAACATCTCTAATGCAAATCAAGGTGTGAAGCAATTCAGTGCTTCAGAGAGATGTGTGCAGGTCACTAGTGCAGGTCACAAAAGTGAAACTAAACCACTACATCACTACTGGAGAGAAAAAGGCCTGGCTTCCTCTTTTTTATTGTATTTCGAAGTTCTTTGCTCATCCTGTTGGGTGATACCTCACTGTACCAAATTGAGGCAGAAACAATAAACCTGTGATGGAGCAGGTTAAAATGAAGTTGTGGCTGCAAAGTATCTTGAAATATTTAGGGATAATGAAATTAGAGAATTTTTTTAGTCAGTTATGACAAAAATTCCATGTTCATTCTCAATCCCAGCCATGATGAAATGTTGAAATATTTTGTTGGTATACTCCCTCACAGTATTTTCAACAGAAAAAACTGCACTTAAATTTCAGAAGCTGATATTTCCTACTTTGATGTACAAAGTAGAGAGGAACAGATCATTGCCAGACACTTATAAGAGAGAAATACCTATTCAGTGAAAAGTTGAAAGAAAACACTGTCTTTCAGTTAAAGATTTTTTCATCAGTTAATTTCTCCTAAAGTATCTTAATTATTTCTCTTTTTCAGCATTTTAATTATCCAGAATTGAATTTATCTTTGTGCAATAACACAATATGAACTATGAACATTAAGTTTGTAGCTGATTCTTAAATCACTTTTCCTACATAAATCAGGTAAATTCATATCTTTTCTTCTGCAAGAGCAAAGACACATTTGTCATCTTTTACTCTAGCTTTACATAAACAAAGGTTAAATAAAGTGTTAGCACAAAAGATTTAATCAAGGCACAGGTTTTTCCACCACACACCTACAATTTAAACATTTGACTTACACGAAAATGAATTCTTCAGTTTCTCTGGAATAGAAGAGGAAGTGCAGTTTAGGTCTAGATTGATTTTATCAGACTGTGAACAGGCTGTGACATAAATTGAGAAATACTTGAATAAAATAAATAAAACTTGAAATACTTGGGTTGGAGAGGAACAGAAAAATGTTTATGCTGTGCTGCATTACCTCCACATGCTCCATAGGCAGCAGTGTTACTGACCTTTTATTTTTCTGCCCTGCCCTCTGTCTGCCCTCTTCTAGCTTACACCACCATTGCCCCAGATAAACAATCATCAATACCATCACTCTTGCCTCAATCTATCACTGGTAAGATATTTGAGAGGGCAATCAGCCCAGTTGGAGAAACCATAAAAGTGGAAAATATATTTCTGCTTAGAAAATGGAAATATTATATTTATACTTAGGACTTGGACACACCAGGCTCTCAAGTGGTTCTCTAGCTGCCTAAGCACCCTTTTTCCTAATTACTTGTAGATATAATCATTTGCAGATATAAATTGTATTTATTATGTGCATGTGGTAGCAGTGTGCATGGAATATTCGCAGCAATATTCACAGCATTCACCTCTGGGAGGTGGTCCCTTATGGTTTCAGTCAGGAACATATGTTTTAAGTACATAGTCTGAATAGAGATTTTATTTTTCTTTGAGGCTGAAGAAGAAAATTGTTTCCTTCCACGATCATCTCAGAATTTAGAATTAGGTCAATGGGAAGGGCACATGTGCAGAGAGTGAAAGTTGCTGATTTCTCAATGTATTTCTCATCGTACATCTAACTCACCATGGGAACCTGAGTGATAGCTCGTCTGTCTGTGAAACACTCCCTGAACAAGTAGGCACTGAAGCTAAATTTCAGTTCATACAATGCTGTAAGATCTCCATTTGCCACGTGCTGTAAGAAGCTCAAGGTAACTTTCACAAGTACAGAATGTAAAATAAAGTAGATTTCTCTTGCACAACTCAAATGAAAATCCATGGTGCTTGGAGTACTTTTTCCAGCCACAGATGGAATGTAACCATTTAAATAGTTTTTATTCCATAATATTACTTTTGTGCATAAACAGTCATTAACTTTTCATTGGTGTCTTCATGGGTTAAACGGTCCCTAAGTACATTTTGACAGCACGGATTATTATGGACTCTTGTAATTTAAAATGGAAGAGAATGGAGATTGTGTATGTGTATATATTTCCTTATTCCCTCTCTTTCATAAGCTATAAGGTTTAATAGCAGTTAACACTAGACCACAGCACTTCTAAATAACAATAGCCCTGCCAATTCTAACTGGCATTCCAATTAGTCTGACAATTCTACTAATTAAGAACATTAAACTTTTAAACAAAGGCTATCTTTTTTGTGTTGGGTTTGGCAAAATGGAATTGAGGGTATAAGGAAGCCTGAACCTCTGCTTCCAAGAATTGCTGATAATTAAAGGAAATAAAAATATTTGGGGAGCATGTAGAAACATTTAGATATGGTAGTTAAATAAGAATTCAGATATGGTAGTTAAATAAGAAGCATAGGCTATCTAATAACCTCTACTATTCTATTGTAGAATATTGTAAATAATAGAGAAATGGATTTAAAAATTGAAAACTGCAAATCCACAATATATGGGTGAAAGAGGTTTGCTTTTTGGAAATTATTATTTAAGCCAGGTGCTATAGGGATTTCAGTGCATAAGGCAAACTGAGACATTCCTTTCTTTGAAGAAAAGATCCCTTTTTAAATTTTTCTTTCCTTCAGATATGAAAAAAAGCAAAGAAAAAAAGTATGTTCTGCAGTGAAAAATTTTCAGTGAATATTTGTTTTAAATCAATAATTTTTTAAAGAATTGCTCTGGTTTTGATTTTATGTATTATATGAAATTTTTAAAAGAAGCATCCTTTCAAATCCCTTTGAAGCGATTTAAAGACCTTACTTTTCCTAAGTACCTTATTCTCAGAATTAAATTTCATTACAATGCACTTAAAACACAAAGTTTTTTGCCAAAAAATAAACACATTCTTCTGATTTTTTTTTTTTTTGCCACTTTATGTAACCAGGTCAAACTGCAAATATCTTTATAATCAGGATTTCTGTTTCTGTGGGAGTAAGAGCATTTTCACAGAGTCTCTGCAAAAAAAAATCTTACTGTCACTTTGTGCCACAAGAAGCAAATTAATAACAGGTTGAATGGAAAGCAATATTTACTCTAAACCCCACCAACCTGAGCATCATAGATTTCATTCTTCCACCACCCAGCCTTCAAGACATAGTGCAGGAACTGTGAATCTCTCAGGATTTGGCCTCATGCCATAATGCCAAATATATTTCCTATGTTGCCTTACCAAATCATTACTGCACTGCCTGTATTCACACTGTTTAAGGATTTAGAAATACTGGGAGAGATGGCTATTCTAGTCACCATCTGCTAACATCAGCTGTCTTCAAAATTCATAGCAAAGTACCCTTTTGAGAGAAATCTTATCTATATGGCTTTACATAGCAAGATGTCTTACAGGTCCAAATGCAGAATGCAGACTCCAGCATGTCTCTCTAGGCAGAAAGCTCACTTCAACCCAAGTCACACACAAAATTCCTGAACACATGAATAAAAGCCTGAACATACCATAGCACACTCTTCAGAATGTATGCCTTTGAACACTTTGTTAAGTGCAATTTTTTTTTCTCTCCCAGACACAATGCAGTAATAAGACTTGAGCTGCTATATGTATTCCTCAAAAAATAGCAACTGAATTAAACATGATCAGAAAGAAACCAAAATAAAGCTAGATACATCAGATACATATTGTCTAACACTGGGAACAATGCCATGGGAAGAAAAAAAGGATTTCTAACTTGCAAAAATACGTGCATCTTCAGTACTGTTTCTGCTGACCACTGACTGTTTCAGCATTTTGCAAACTATGCCCTGTATGAACTTTTCCCAGCACTTCAAGAGCTTAAAGAGGCAGGCTCACAGTAAGGCCGCATGAGCTAGATAGAAAGCTAATACGGCCACCAGCGCAATAGAGAGGAAACACAAGCAGGATTCAGGATCAGCAAGCCACGGTCCCTTCTTAGGAAAGGAATTTTGCCAAACTTCTGGGTGCCTTCTGGCCGTGGCTATTTAAACTATTTGGAGATTCAAACTAGTCCTCAGCCAGCCAAAGGACTGAAATGAAAACTTCAGGCTGCCAAAAGATATATAATTTCCTTTGCACATCCTGTTACGTGAGATCACTAGACAGAGTGGTTACCTTCAAAATCAACACTGGGTACTCAAACTGTGGCATGGAGCACGGATTTTCATGGTTGGTGGACAAGGGAGCTGGCAAGCTGTAGGATTTACTCAACTCCTTTGAGATTGCTCAGACATGAGGAATGTTAATTACAGAAAGTACTGTTTACTTCATCTTGCACTTAAGTGCCTCACTTCTATTTCCAAAGATCACAATGTCATGTTGATTTTGGAAAACTTGATTGATTGTTTAGACAATGCTGTTTCTGAGAGGGTGTCCATGTATTTTATAAAAACCTCTATGCAGCTGTAAGTAAAATCCTCTCTTGATTCTCCTTCTTTAATTGTATACTTCTATATATGGGAATTGAATTTGTTATGTTCAGAACCTAAGAAATTTACATCTTATAACACCATCATGTCTGCTTGATCAGCATATCTGGTGAAAAACACAATTACAATGGATTTTTATAGATGACAACCATCAGTTACTCTGAAAGTAGATCTGCAGCTAGAAGTAATAGAATTGTTCATTCATCACTGAAAAAAATTGTTCTTTAAACATCAGGTTTTCCAAAACTATTTTGGGAAAATATCATTACAGCCCTATCTGAATTCAGCACCATTTTACAGCTAAGATGAAATTAACTGTGCCTTTCACTTTTACAGAAGTTTGAGGATAGAATCCAGAAAACATTTTTGTAAATTCCTATTCTATTTGCAGTGGAATTCCACCATTGAATCTCCAGGACTCTCAGGGGAAAATTGATCCTGTGGGTATAAAACCTCAAATGTTCCAGCTTGTCTCAAGGTAAAATGAGATGGTCAAGATCCTTCAAAATATATAGCTATCCATGTTCCACTGTTTTCAAATCAGTGAAAGATGCATATAGTTTTGTGTAACAAGAAAAAGCAGGAAGGCTAGGTGATTCAGTAACTGCACACACCACCTAATCTCTCAGAAAAATAATTTCTGGCATGTCTATCAAATAGACATTGGACTCTTCATGACTCCTAAATGAGTGAAAAAAGTTCAGGATCAATGCTGTAAGATCCTTATGCCTCCCTTTTTCTTCTAGAAAGTAGCATTTCTCTGCTTCATTCCTATAAACATTTAATTCTGGTACTAGCTTAGGTTTGTTTATTTTGTTTTGTGGTTTTTTTAATCCAAAATTACCTTTCATTTCAATAAGGAAAGAGCTCTAGTAAGGTTTTCTAGTACATGCATTATCACAGGTTGCAATGCTGTTTGGCAGTCATGGATGTTAGGACCAGTTAAAAGTGTAATAAGATTTGAGAAGTGTAAGGGAGACCATAGTTCATTAACAGCTTGGGATGCCTGATTGCACAGCTTTTCTGCTTTTTGAATGAAAATTTACTTATCTCAATCAGACAGTATCTCAGGAAAAGTCCTGTCCTAAAAGGGTTATAAATTCAGATAATAAAAGGGAAACAAAAAGGAGCATATATTTCCAGTAAGCCTGAGTCATCCTGCTAAACACTTAATATTATTTCCTACAAACAAGCACCTCTGCCGAGCTGTTATGAAAACTACCTGCCTACTTGTGTGTAGAGAGAATGAAGGTTTCATAGGCAATTGTAGCTCTGGCATTTACTTCTGTCAGCTACTTGCCTTCTCACCTTTAATAGTGTACATTCAAAATAGGCCTAAAGTTTTTACTTTTATTTATTTATTTTCCTAAGGTGTTCATGCTTTTAAAAAGCAGGAAATTATGATTCCTACATATGAGCTTACAGCCCACCTGGACTTAGTGGTTTCATGGGGCTAAAGAATTCAGTTCTCTAGTCTGAGGACTTTCTCCCTGCTGAGTTTCAAAGGTCTGCTGCAAATAATAAAAGTGTCTGACTTTATAATAAAGTTTGCAAGGAACATTGACAAAATTGCCCTTACAAAGCATGCCATAATTTCCTGGGAGGGAACTGTCCAACAGAAGCTAATGTTGCACTTAAGTTTTATTTACACTTCTGTCAAGTCATTGTTAATTTAACTTCTTGGTTTCCTTGCATTTTAAGATCAAATCACTGGAGAGATGCCTCTACCCGAATTAAGGTGCAAATGAGACCATACATCAATGTCAATAGTATGGATTTCATTTAACAGTAAATGCGAGAGAGAGAAAGAAATTGGAAAGGGGGAGAGGGGTTGAGGGGAGAGAGTGAGAAAGATAGTCACCATCTCATGGATTCAGACCATGTCCCATTGCCCTTTGTGGTGGTTTGACAGGAAATATGTTTTCTGGTATGGTGTGGTTAGGCCAATGGATGTTCAGATTTTAGTATTGGCACTTAATGTGCCCCTTGGGACATTGGATCCGCCTCTGAGAACACGGGGTTAAAGCAGGGCTCTCCCCTGGGAGGCTCTCTTGGGTTCCGGTCAGTGAAGGGTTCAGAGCTCCCCTGCCCGGCTTCGGGCTGGGCGGGGCAGGGGAAGCCATGCAGCCGGGTGAGGTAGGCCGGGCCCTGGACAGAAGGGAGGGGAAGGCCCCGAAGGATGGAAGGGTGGAGAAGCACCGAGAGACATCGGGCAGCCATTCCCCCACCCAGGAGAGACAGAGAGAGAGCCTGTGCCTGTGCTTGGCCGGCTGAGAAGGAGAAGAGGGGGGTGCGAGAAGGTGCCCGGCGGGGCAGCCGTGGGAGTTCTGAACAGACAGAGCCTCAGATTTTTAACCCTTTTTTTGGATGATGGAAACCCCACAAATGCTAATCCTCCTGGAGTTGAATGAGAAGACAGATACAGAGGAGATAAGAGGAAATGGGCCATGAGAGAAATAGAAAAGAACTCAGGTGGAAGAGATGATAGAGTAGCTTATGCTGGACTCTTTTTGTGTAGCCATGGACAGAGCCATGTTTCCTTGTGATACAGGGACTGCATTCTAGGGGGAGGCAATGCCTCAGGACCAAGAGGGTTCGGTGTGGGTAACCCTCGGCCCCAGGGGGTGAAAAATATGGGGGGGACAGATGTCCCAAAGTTGAGACTGTGCCCTTTTGGAGTGGGACGAAGCATCCTTAAAAGTTGACTCTAGAAGCAGCTCTGGTCGGTGTTCAGTGGTGAGAGCACTGGACATGAAAGGAAGAGGTCACCATTGGCACAAGAAGGACTCCTTCTCCTCTTGATGAACTGAGGATTGAGTATTCTGAAGGGTGGTGCCGGACTGAGAGTTGATGATTTGGGGGATGTATTGTATTGGGAATTTGGTGGGGAGGAGGAGGAGATGTATTTGTGAAGTTTTCATTTTCCTTGTGTGGTTTTTTTTTTTTCTCTTCCTTTTCCTTGTAGTTCAGTTAATAATTTTTTTTTTTTCCTAAGTGGGAGCCTGCTTTGCTTATTCCTGGTCACATCTCACGGCAAAAACCAGGGAGAGAGTATTCTCATGGAGGTCCTGCCATTGTGCCAGTGTCAAACCATGACACCCTTCTTCTGGTTTTCTCAGTGAAGGGGCTCTCACAAAAGAAAGTCCAATGGGTTACTATATGTTCAGGTACAGGTGGGAACAGCCAAGCACCTCCCCTGTTGTGGAGAGTTTTACATTGGCTTTTGCAGCACTGAGGATCTGTTGCAACACTGTGTATCACATGCAGTACCCTTGTGGAAGGCTTCAGAAATGTGTCTGCGGGCTGTGGCTTCCCCTCGTGGGACCCAGGCAGAGCTGATTTTCAGGACAGCTGCTGGGTTTGGCTTTCCTTGTAGGTACTTTCTTCTCCGGAAGCCTTGCTTACTTCTCCATAGACCTGAGGTAAGTGGACAATAGTAACACCTTTAACTTATCAGAAATTCTTATCAGGTGACTTAACTCACAGTCTAAATTCCAGGAATCCAGGAGGCATACTAGGGATAGGTGGGAAACGTAGAGGGGACCGGTAGGGGGGATGGGTTGGGAGGTCATGTAGGGGGCTGGGCTTGGGTGGTTGCACGTGAGCAGTTGCTTCTTTATATTATTTGCTATAGTGGGCAAAGTCCTTCAATGATCTTAACAGTGTTCAAGGCAATTGTGATCTTTAAGTCTCTTACATTGCATTTTGAATTTAATTTATAGAATCCATACATTAAAAAAATCCATATATATATATATATATATATATATATATATATACACACACACACATATACAGGTCCTAATCAAACTGCTCATCTTGTGGCATGTGGTTTCTGTAAGGCCACTCTGCTCTTCTGTGTCAGTGCTGTAGCCATGTGCTCAGAGCTCCCACCACTTCCTGGACAGTCTTTGTCCCAGCATGACCCCACCATGTAGAGTGCAGCATGTCATCACTCCATGTGGGATGAACAACCCTGTCACAGGGAGAAGACTGCAGAAAGGGAGAAAAAAGTTTTGGGAATATCTACACAGGTAATCTAGGGAGACTATCTCATCAGGCACCTCTTGCTGAGGGAGATTAGCAGTGGGGAGAAGAAAGCAGCCACTAGCTGTAGAGAGATTGCAAGCAAATCCATGGAAGAAAAAGCATACATCATAGTTCTGAGGTCTCGTTGGGGAGGGGGAAGCAGTGCAGGTCTCTTCTGGGGTCACACACACCCACACTATTGATGCCTACAAATTTTAGTTTTTTATACATTTTTCATAAATTTGCAACTTTGCAGCCTCTTACTACACAGTTAATACACAGCTCCTGATATTTATCGTACCCTGTCTCTTAGATATTAGAATAATAAGCTAACCCTCCTAATCCATACTTGGAATTCTGTTTAGTCTTATTCTTAAGAAGAAGAAGCCTGACAAGGACATTTTGTTTTTCACTAGAACTTAAATGGCATAACAAGAAATGGGGCAAAGAAGCCCCTGGAACAACTCTAATGAGGCAGAACTCAGATGAAATTTCCTACCCAACTGGTCTTCTAATTGAACAATATTTTTTAAATATACTAATTTGTTAAACTTACAAAAATTGCAGAAATCTCATTCTGGATGTGCCCATGACAATGGGGAAGCTTTCAATTAAGACCTGCTTTTTAGCTCACTATTTTAACACTGTTGCAAGTTTATTTGATTTTTGACAACACTATGTCTACTAAAAAGGACTAGCTGCAAGGCCCTTGAAAAAAACATGCATTGATGGGACCAGAGAGTCTCAAAATGGAAGCACAGAGGAAGAACATCTGTGAATCGCTGTAGGCATCACATCACCTCAAAAGGAGGAAAGTCATCATCACTGATTAGCTGTTTGACAGAGATTGCCATTAAAGAATGAATAGTGAGGAGCAGTGTCAGGGTGTGTCCTTTAGCCAAATGTCCCCGCAGCAGCTTCTAAATATTTACAAATTTACTGATTTCAGACCATCCTCAAGGTAGGATAACAGAGAGTGTGACCACTTCAGTCACAAAGTATGGATGAAAAAAAACATTTCTCAGATGTACCACAGGGCTGCTTCACACCACAAAGCAATAGCAATTATCTTAACACCCTGCAGCGTAATTTAAAAAAACAAAGGTATTTTCCATTTTAAAATTATTTAGTTCCACCATCTTTCAACTCCTTTATATTTGTGTGAACCAGGAGTAACTCAAAATTAATAACATTATCCCAAATGTATTTTCTATCTACATAAGACCTATTCTAGTCATGTGTTTCAGAAATCTTAGAGTAATTTCTGGGCACAAACTTAATTTTGGTTAACCATAAGCAATTACAGTTAGCAACCATTTTCAGATTCTACAGTTTTACTCAAATAACTCCCATTAAAATAGAGTAACTAACCCCTTTACAGCTCTTTCCCATTTGTGTCTAACAGCTTATTCAAAACATGAAACTAAGCTTGCCTGATTACAGCAAGAAGTACATCCTTAATAAAGGGGACCTAATTCAAAACATATTTTGCCACATTGGCAGATAGGTTAAAAATTGTATTTTCAGACGGAACCAAATCCTCTTGAGCTAATGTAGTTTATTTCTCTGAAGCCAGGGGTCCTTATTGGCGTTTTCTAATCTGTCCTGGGAGAAGGACATATATTGTCTTAGAACTGGCAGAAGAGTGCTTAGTCAACTTGATTGGAACGGCAAGTTCCCCTCATAAAAAAGTCCACAGTCTACAGCAGTATAATGGGGACATGGAGACGCAGAAGAGGGACAGCTCTTCACAGACAGAGAGACACATCACTTTAGTCCCACAGTGTGCTAGCTGCACACAGGATAGGCAGCTGGCATGCAACATGCATGTGGCACATGGTTCTGGTTCTTTCCCCAGCAGCTCATTTTATAGAGACAGTCCAGGCTTTACCAAGAAAGTCCCAAATCTAACCAATCTGAAACTCACTTTCTGAGCAATCTGAAACTCACCAAAGCTAGCAGACCAGGGTCCCTGCCCAAGATACTATCCTCTTTGAATATTTTTGTAAAACAATATAATTTAAATTAAAAAAAAAAGTAAATAAAGCACAAACCCCAAACCAACCAATCCACCAAAACCTCAAAAGCACACACAAAACTCCTGCCAAAGGAGGTGTTCCCACCTCCTCCTTAGCATTAAACACAGCAGGAGACCAGAACCACTGTTTTCTACACTCTTACCCATGTATTTGTCCCTTATGGTCTGACTTTGCAATTTAGGATGCACTAGACATACATTTTCCCCCAGTCTCACTCTCAAGGCAGCAGTTGCTCTGGTGTTTGGGCTGTGCATGTGGGTGCTGTGGCAGGAAGGCAATCTCACATCAGGTCATGAGTGTGGAAGAGGGAGTTTGGCATCATGATTGTCACTGTGTCTGTGTTGCAGTGATGTCTAGTGTGTACATTAGAAAGAAGAGGAAACAAATAAAAGAAAAAGATTTAGCTATCTTCCCCTTCTGAACAGTTTCCTGCTGTCCACTGCGATGCAGAGGATCAGGAATGGAACATCACGCCATGATCAATATGATCAAGTGAGGCCAAATTTATTATCCCCAAAAGGGCTAAATTTATAATAAGTTTCTACTGTTCACGCGTTTCTAGCTAATACATAATTGGTTAATCCTAGCTGTTCACACATCTGAAATTGAATGCTGATTGGATCTTCTAATTTTTCATACGCCTTGCTGTGGTCGTCTCGCCCACCCATTGCTTCTCTTTTTTCTCACTTTCTTAAACTTGCTGAGTCTTGATGACTCTTCTTCTTGTATCTTTCTCAAGGATATACTGACCCCGTTTCTAAATATGTCCATTATCCATTGTTTGTGAACATGTCCATTATCCATTATTACCAGCAGGCTGGATTGTGCATCGGCTGAATGTGGCCATTGTCTTGCAAAAACTCCTCAATCTGCAAAAAATCCTCAGCAGTCCACAAGGTCCCATTGCTCCCAGTGAATGACTAAGGTTACCACACTTCAAAATGTTCCTGAGTTCCTTAATTTGATGTGGTTTTTCCTGTTCCAGCAAAATGGGGAAGTGTGGGCCAGTTAGGAGAGGGTTTGAGAGGATGATTTAAAAAAAAAAGTAAATAAAATAATAAAGAGAGAGAGAAAAAAGAAAAAGAGTAAGTGCTCCAATGATAGCATATTGAACTTACTTGAAGGACTCACATTGAATGCAGCGCAGTTTGGGTCAGTCCCCCTCATACCCCATGGAGATTCTGGAGACCTTGGAACTCAGTATTATTTCAGTAAATTTATTAATGACTCAGTATTATTTAAATGAATCTATCAATATTTGGTTGTGTTATTATTTATATATATTAATATTAACACATTATTATAATATTGCATTTGAAATAGTTTCACTTTTAATTCAAGACTAGACAGTCCATGTACAGGAAAAAAATTGTGATATGTGTTCTGTAGCATATTTGCTGCTGTGCAGCCATTCTATAGAGTGCATTTAAGTGTATTTTGTGTACTATTCTTAACATGCATTCACAGTAGACAGCAAAGCAGCAGTTATTCGGTATGCTGTGAATGCCTATTAACAGCAGTACCTATTTGCATATCATGGATCCCTAATACAAAATAGGCATAGTAAAAGCCTTATGAAAAGTTATTATGCATGCACAGTAGAGGCTTTTTAAACCTTGATATCTCAGCTATTTTGTTTCTCCACAACTTATTTGAAAATATTAAAAAGGTCAAATGATGGATTAGGAATGTGTGAAACTGTAGTATTACTCCTATGGAGGTAACCATTCAACACAAACTAATTCATTTTTGGTTTTATTAGCACTATAAAAGATGTTCAAAAATGCATTTGAGTTGTTAAAAAAAATAACCACCTACTTCAATAATAAGAGAGGACAGAGAAAATAGTTTCATATATTTTGAGCACCGTGTGATATAATTGAGAATTTTGTTGGTCCTTTTCTAAACACAGAACTATTGCAATGTCAACCTTTCTTTCAGTATCTCATGGTATTTTTAGTATGTATCGAAACAGTGTTGGTTACCCTAGGACTTTTAATTTTTAGATTATCTTGCATTTTTTAATACTTGAAAATGCAAAATCCTTGAAAAGGTGGACAATCCCTAGAATCTTTAACAATATAAATCTTAATACATTAATTCCTATTGGGGATAATGGGATTCTGCCCTCTCCTTTGTTACAGATTGTAATGTTTGTGGTAAAAATGAAATGAATGCTATGAATAGTACAGCACTTGCTCTTTTTTGAACAGTTTTCCTTAAAGTTTTAACATCTTTGTCACTTCAGATAAATTTTCCTTAATAAACAAAAACTAAAAAAAAGCCTCTTTTTTATAAAGAATGAGAGAACACTGAATGTCTTACTTTAAAATAAATCAAAAACCACAAAACCCTCAATGTTTGGGGTGAGGTGTTTTTTCTAATGAAAGGCTGTAAATCGTTGAGCACATCCATATAGATGTATAAAACAGATGTATATGTGATCTTCCCACACACATGTTGTTCTGTACTGCAGTCTTATTTTTTGTTCCCATCTCTAATCAAAAAAATACCCCAACATATTTAAATGAAACTTTGTGAAAGAAAAAATAATTGGGTGAAGGCTTGAGGGCTGAGAACATTAATGCCAAGGTTTGGACCAATGTGAATTGAAGCAGATGAATTATAAACCCTTCAAAAGCAGAATTTATAATGGAAATGCTGACACGGACCCATAACAATAGCAGCTCTGCCAAGTATTATTTTAATACTAAAAGCATACTCAGTCACTCATTATTTTATTATAGAAATTATTTCTTTACAAAAAAGCAGTGATACACAATAATAATGAAACCAAATTTTAAAAAAGAATGTTTCTAAGGTGACTCCTGTAACTCCCTTGATATCACTTATATGTGACATACCACTCTTTGAATTAAAAAAAAGCACAAACCCCTAACACATGAAGGTGGAGTTTGTAATAAGCTCCATGGCAAGGCTGAGCTAAGAGTCTTTGTGAGCTTCCTTTAAGTGTTTTGCCAGCAGAAGGAGACAAAAGGGTTAAAAAGGAAGAGCACAGGAGAGGCAGCTGACAGGAGAAACAAGGGCATGAAGAGAGGAGAAGCTAGGTATCAAAACAGAAGAGCAGGGGGAGATTTTAGGTGGTTTTCAAAGGGAATAACACAGTTTTTAAAGAGATATTGGGGAAGCATTCATGAAAAAGCTAGGCAGACTGAGAAAATATGGCAGGGGCCAAACCTTTGAGAATCCTAAGCTACACTTTTGAGCAGGTGCATCCCAGTCACATTGCAACATGCCAGAGCAGGTCAGTGTGCCTTGCCACATGCTTCAGAAAAAAGGCATGATTTGTTAAACCTTCGTGCTGTATGTCCAGTTTTCTATAAATGCCTCTTTTATTTTGCAATGTCAAAAAACACCAAGGGATGTGAAGGAAGGATTTCTTACAGATGGCATGAGGTTTTCTCCTATTATTCTGTGCTCTGGGGCAAGAAGCTGCACTCCAAAAAACCCCACACCCCAAAAATCTCACCCAGCAGCATCACACAAAAACTACTTTTTGTGACTGTGCTATGCATTATAGAGCCAGAATTACTTCCGTATTACTGCCTTCCTTTCCCTGCCTTTTCTTTTTTGTCCCTGGGTACCAGGTGCACTGGAGGGACTCAGATCAATACAAGACAACATTTCTCGTATAAACAATGCCATATTAACAACCAGAGGGCAGCTGTACCTGTAGGCAGGGATAGCACCAAATGCTGGCATGTCTATCCATGCAGCTAGACTGCTAAAAAGAAGCAACCACAGTGGAAATGCACCTACTGTAAGTGAAATGCGGGTGCAGAATTTTTTTCTTTTCTTTTTTCTATCAGTCTAACCTTCTGTGTTGATACATGAATGCTGGTACCCACTTAGAGGGATGCCAGATGATCAGTGCAGAATGAAGGTCCCAGGAGAAAGACTCACGTGGTTTTCTCTGCCCCGTGACGTCACTAGCAGATGGCATGGGTACCAGCTCTGGCAGTTGGCATCAATGTCACTTTTTAGAGATCAATGAGATAGTGCAGATATACACAGATCTAGACTCCAGCAGACGATGCGACATTCAGACTGAAAAGATTTGGAAGGCAAAAAATGAAAACTGATTGTTGAATGAAATAAAAAGCTAAGGTAATACAAATAAAGATATATTTCAATTGGTGTTGGGTGTGCATGCAAGTGTTTAAAGATACAGTATCATTGTCTTGTTTTTTGTGTATGCTATTTGCTGTCTAGTAACTCCTACCATTTTATTTTTCTGATGCAATTACAAACTTTCATTGCTTTTATGTAATACTGCAAATGTGTAGACAGTACTGATAGAGTTAGTCTTTGACTGGGGTTTTTGTTTAATTTTGTTCTGTTAAAAGTCCCTGCATTTACTTTGCTTGTCTCTTTGAAGTACATGGGATACAAGCTTTTGCTGTTCCCAAACTGCAAATGAAAGCAAAGTAATTGGGAAAAGGAAATTATTTTTCCTTTCCAGGCTGGATTCTGAGCACACGTGCAGGATTGCAGTCAGAATCTACAGACCGCTCCTGTCAGCTAAGAGCTGGAGGAAGACATCTGAGCCTCGCAGAACATAAACACTGCTATAGCGGGCAGGGAATTTTTCACCTCCCCCCCTCCCCTCCCCAGTTGATGGGAAAGAAAAGAAAAAGGAGAAAAGAACAAGAAAAAAAGCAAATAAGTTGATTCTAACAAAACAGATAATATCAAATAGAATTTTTGCTTGAAAAAGGGAGAAAAAAAGAGGTAGGGGGATTTTATTTCCTAACTCTAATCTGAATACGTTTAGAGTTAAATAATTCTGATTTTTGTCTTAATATGAAATAAGTATTATGTGATTTTAATATAAATAACTAGGAAAAATGCTTTGTTTTGAATTATATTACTAGCTGAGTGATTTGGGGGGTATATTCCATTTTTTTACCTTCTCAGCCACTGTAACTTACTAAAGTTTAATATCTTGATACATAAAGGAAGAAATGTGGAGAACAAAAACCCACAATTTTGAAGTATAAGTCAAAAAGTGATTTTAAAATATTTACCATCAGGTAATAGAGATATGGCACTTTTTCAATTTTAAAACTCCACTCCCTCTCCTCATTTTTCCACCCAGGGGAATTACGATTAATGAAATTTCTGTAGTGCTTTGTCACGTTTTGCATTTCTTTGAATTCCATGATGGTGAGAGTTTGAAAGATTTAAAAAAAAATGAGCAGGGAGCTAACTGTACATTTAAAATATGAATTTACTCCATATTTATCTGTGATAAATGTGGTTTTTTAGTTGCAGGGTCAAATGTTTCAAGTGATTTTAGAATTCTCAACAGCTATTATTTTTTTAAACATGGGTATTTGCAACTGCCATTTTATTAAAAAAATATAGACTGAGCATTTATACACACACACATATACACACATGCACACACTCTCTCTTTTTAGAAGAGCTTACACACAGACACAAATAAGGTGCATGAGGCTGTCTGTGTGAGTCGGAAAACTTTAAAAATGGAAATATTTAAACATTGTGCTGGCATTCTTTCAGGTAACTTAAGATTGTAGAACCATGTTAACACTACCATTTGATGAGTCTGTTGTAATGCCAGAATCCCAGATGTGTAGAAAGTTTCCCAGAGAAAGTGATGACCAAAAGCAAATGAAGAACACAGAAAGCTTTTCAAAGCAGATCATCCTCCGAGGAAAGAATATTAAAAGATCTCCTGGAGAAGAAACAGAAAAAGAGGAAGAAGAGGAAGAGAGAGAAGAGGAGGATGAGAATGGCTTGCCAAGGCGAAGGGGCCTTAGGAAAAAAAAGACAAGCAAGATAAGGATGGAAAGAATTAAATTCAGGCGTCAAGAAGCCAATGCTAGAGAGAGGAACCGTATGCACGGCCTTAACGATGCTCTGGACAATTTAAGGAAAGTTGTCCCTTGTTATTCTAAAACACAAAAACTGTCTAAAATTGAAACTTTAAGACTAGCCAAGAACTATATTTGGGCTCTTTCTGAAATACTGCGAATTGGGAAGAGACCTGACCTGCTCACCTTTGTCCAAAACTTGTGCAAGGGTCTGTCCCAGCCAACTACAAACTTGGTGGCAGGATGCCTGCAGCTGAATGCCAGAAGTTTCCTAATGGGCCAGGCAGGTGAAGGTGCCCATCATACCCGCACACCCTACTCCACCTTCTATCCTCCCTACCACAGCCCGGAGCTTGGCACCCCCCCAGGGCATGGGACTCTTGACAACTCTAAGTCCATGAAACCATACAATTACTGCAGCACTTACGAGTCCTTCTACGAAAGCACATCCCCTGAGTGCGCCAGCCCACAGTTTGAAGGTCCCTTAAGTCCTCCCCCAATTAACTATAATGGGATATTTTCCCTGAAGCAAGAGGAAAGCTTGGACTATGGCAAAAATTACAATTATGGCATGCATTACTGTGCAGTGCCACCCAGGGGTCCCCTTGGGCAGAGCTCGATGTTCAGGTTGCCTACAGAGAGCCACTTCCCTTATGACTTACATCTGCGCAGCCAGTCTCTCACCATGCAAGATGAATTGAATGCAGTTTTTCATAATTAATGAGGAAAATGAAAATAAACAGTGGTCATTCACCTCCCCATCTAATTAAGAGCAAGCAGATGCTTGGGCACTGCGTAATTGGCACAATTCTGTTTAAAATGTTTACTAGTTCCTAAAGTGTGTTTCAGCTATTGTGAAGATTTTCTATGTATTAATAAACCCTTTTTATTGTAAGTATTTTTTTTTCTGTAATCACTGTGAGAATATGTTTCCTCCCAGAGGTTTTCTCTCTCCTTTTTAACTTTTTGTTTCCCTATTTATTTGATTTGTTGAGCAGTGTGTCTGAACAATATTACTGAAATAAAAGCGTACACACTGTGTGAAGTCAGTGTCTATTTTGATTGTATAGTAATTATACAAATGCATGTTATTGAAATCAGATTGATAAAAATTATGTATTTATAATTGGTAGAAAATATATATTATGTATTCAAGGAGAGCTGGATTAAAAATATTAAGAATTTTAAAGTAATTATCCAGAACTGAGATGGGCTTGCAATGTGCAGAGGTGAGGGGGCAGCAATATTGAAAGCTATGCAAAAAAAAAAAAAAAAGGCAAACAAGAAAGTGAAATAGTTTTTGGGTTGTTGGTTTTCGGTAAACTAAGGAAAAAAATGATTGTCATTGACATTATTCAGCCTGATTTTAGAGTGTTGCTGACAGGGGCCACATGATTATATTTAGAAGATGTTGTCAAAAATTTGCGTCAGTTATTTTGACCATATATAATAAGCACTTTTTATTTGTGTTATTATGACTTCAGATGTAAAGGTTTGTTACAAAAATGTATAACTGTGGTTTCTCACTACAAAATTGACATGCAATTAAAGATAGATGTTTCCACTTTTAAAATACATCTATTGGCTGTGATACTATAGCTGCGTGTATTTTGTCTGATATTTATTATTTCGCAGTATACAGCTGCCTTTGGTCTTGTCTACACACCTTTTTTCCCAGGACACTCATAATGCTTAAATCTGGGGTAGGAAGTCAAGAATTATCAGGGTGAACCTCATGCTATTTTCAGAGGGATGTATTAGTGATGCAGTAGATTCAAAATACCACATAAACAGCTGTGTGTTAAATGAAATAACATGTTATGGAAAGAAAGTAACTTTATATCTCAATGAAATGCCAAATTTCATATGGGGAAGAGCCCTGAGCTAACACACAGGACACTAGCTGCTCCTCTAGCTCATTGGGGGAATGGCAGGAGCATGAGAATTACAAGGACTTCAGAGAAAAAGAATTCCTGGACACTGCTAAACATAGCGTTGATTAAAAAACAGCACCAGTAAACTATATACGTGTATGCAACCCACACTAGTTCAGCAGCTACAGAGGTCTGCACGGTCCCACACACCTTAAAAGTTTATCTTAGCTGAGCCTCAGTTGTTTTCTAACCTGGTAGAGCTATTTATCTATAAACTGATGCGTGATAAAATGAATGAACTGTTGATCTAAAAGCCAACAGTCTTTAAACCTCTGAATGAGCAAGACCTCTTTATTATGATGGATAAACAGCAGCTGTCTGACAAGCAAAAGTACTCTGCTCTAAATGAGGAGGGAATACTTTTTAAAAAGCTGTATTAAAGGTGTAAATTTCACATGCAAGTTGGAAGCTCCTGGCTGAATCACAGTCAGAGTCACAGTTTGTTAATGACACATCAATCTCACAGCCTCACTTGAGTACACAGCTGGACAAAGTGGGGATGGGCCAATTTCTCCTGATAATTTGCCTAATGTCACAAGCAATACTTGTAAACAGTCTGCCCTGCCAAGCATTGCAGCTCCCTCAGCACAACCACAACCTGATGTTCATCTCTTCTAAGACCAGGCTGCCCTCAAAGGAAAGTGATAACATATCCGAAAGTTTGTATCAGGGTCTAAATGATTCCACATTTGCAGAGGTAGAGGGACAAGCATGGGATTTTGTTCAACCAATATCCTCCCTAGGCACAAATATGACACCAAAATGGAGTCTTTTGGAGCAGTCTTGGGCCAAATTTCAGGGGTTTGGCTCAGGATCATCCCCTGTTTCCTCAGGGTCAGGCATGGAAGGTACAGAGGCAGCCACTTTCCACCTTGGATGAAAGGTGATGGTGATGACTGTCAACTCAAAAGCATCCCCAGGTGTTCTGCACTGAATATAGGAGGGATTTGGGAGAAAAGAAGACCCTAAAATAGATTGCATTTACTGTTACCCAGAATTAGCCGATATTTGGCAAGCCACGGAAAGGTGATGGGAGAGAGAAGGGGGAAGAAGCCATTTGACGAAGTGAAAGAATGCAAGTTTGGGCACAGATTCATGCACACTGAGAAATAATAATATATAATCAGGTGTGGTAGGCAAGAGGGCCCAGAAACAGGGGATAATTTTTGGGGAAGCAAATACCCCGTTTAGCATTGGCAACAAACTTACCTAACCAATTTTACTAAGAGAAGCCTCTTCTAGGAGGCTGAAAGTTCACCAAGTATTTCAGAGCTGTTTTGCTGCACAGGGGGAGGGTCTGCATAAGTTGAGTGTGGTGTGAGGAGGCAGCCATAAAGCCCTCCACCAAGGGAAAGAAATGCCTGCTGCAGTACATCCAGCAGGAACCCAAGGGGTGTTCAGTCTTCAGGCTCTGCAATCTGGGCCTCTCCAACTCTGTGGCCCTGTATTAACTCAATAACTCATGGGCCAGTTCCTATTTCCCCTTCTGGCAACAGAGACAAAGGGAAAGGGGAAAAAAATTTCCCTGCCAGTTCAGATCTTTCTCCCTCACTCCACGACAGATGGGGAGGCAGTTTGCAGCCAGTTTCCCCCTCTGGTAGCTCAAGGCAAGAACCACACTTGCTCAGGGCATTGCAAGTTGGAAAGTCACTCCACAATAAATAATGGAACAAGTAATAGGAAAATATTGAGATGGCATAAAAACCCTTCAATGTTCTCTTTCTAGGAGGGCATGGATTATTTAGAGATACGGAGGTAGGAAACTCCCTTGACAGCAGGCTCTCTTGCATACCTTCTTTTATGCACACAACAAACATTTCTGTGATCCTTCACTGGCCAGTCACAGAATAAAAAGGTACTCCAACCTCTGACATGATTTTTAAAAGTCTTTGAAGATGCCTATTTTAGGAAAAAAATCTGAGTACTAATAAAAGTCCTTTAAAATCACAGGGATAAAAGACAATGGGTTTCTTACTCATTTTCTCCACTTTTTGAGGTTTGTCTCCTTTCAATCCCTTTCATACAGCAAAACAAAACTGGTCAGATCTGTGTGTCTTGTTCTCCTCTTCACTGCCTTCAATTTTTTGAGGATAGAATTATGTAAAAGAACAACTGCTTCAGAAAAATTGCGTGAGAAATTTCTATTGTTCCGTGTCCTTTAGCACAAAAATATTGAAAACTTCTGTCAGTTTTAGAGATGGGAACCCCAAAGCTGTCAAAAGAAGAGCTATTTAATATGTGGCTTTTTTACACAGTGGAACTTTTTGCCATTTATTATTTCCCAGAGTAACATTTAGTCTGATTTTTAAAAAAGCAATGTGGATTTTTTAAAATATTGGAAACACACTAATTATTTAAGAATGGCTGTACTGGTTCAGATTAATCATCCATTTGACCTAATATCTATTTTTAATATGAGAACATAAAAAGGTTGTCCAAATGTGTCAGAAGAGGGCAAGGAAAATATTTTTTTTAAAAACTAATAAAAGATAATGTTCCAGTCTCGTTGAAGACAGAGATGCGTCTGAATTGCAAAAAGGGCCAGGAGGCATAACAGTGTACTGTAATGTTTGCACTCTTTCCTCTGCAACACTGGACCCATCAGTAATCACTGAGTAGGACACACTGGCTAGTACTAGGTGGTACCATGCCAAGAAAAATCCCATCCAGACTACTATTTAAAACCTGTGGCCCAAGCCACAGTCCTACAAATCCCAGTGAGACCACAAATCCCAGTGAGACCACAAAGAGAGAGGGAGGGGCATCCATTGCTTTGCCAGACCTTAGTGGAGATCTCAAACCTTTTCTGAATTACAGTAGGGATACCCTTGTTTTAGGACACATCCTGACTGTGGTCCCTTTGGGACTGTCTTCATTTTTTCATTTCATAGCTATTTCTACAAAGATTTTTAAAATGTATTGAGATTGCACAGGCACAAACATGATGGGAATTTTTTTCTATACTACCAATTCCCTCTTCCATTTTTATCCCTACTTTATTCTTCTTTCTCTGCCTTGCCTATAAGGGCTCTCAAATTGCAGCAATTAAGTGAAATGCCATCAACAAAGATAAATGAAATCCCAGTGCAATACACGGCAGAATCTTTCCTTTCAAAAAAAAAGGGTCTTTGCATGGTTTTGCTTAACAGATTGTGGATCTAGCTTAACAGTGGTTTTATTTTATGGTCACAAGGTCAAAGCAGGTTTAATATTAGTACCAAAATCCTTCAGCCTTTGATGTATAAGTAGCAAATACAGTGCTGCTTTAGGCTGAATTATCAGGAAAGCAGCTTCCCTTACAAAATTTCAGCAATTTTCAAATTAAGAAGAAACAAACAAAAAAACCAACCCTCAGTAATCTGGCTGTGGGTCTGACCCAGAGCTGAACCATGGCAGCAGGTTTTGATTTTGCTCTGGAGAGACACAGATCAGCATGGTGAACAGCTGGCACTGTGCCATTGCAGAATCTCAAGGGCAGACCTGTCGTATCTCACTGTTACAAATCTAACTACAGTACACAGGGCTGCCATGCAGAATCACACTCCCAAGCCTTCTCCACCACACAATTAGACCAGAGCAAATCATCTCACAAAAATCTATGCTATGCCAAAAGGATGGCATGTTTTCCTGCAGAGCTTTTTCCCTCATCTCAGAAGATGTGCAAGAATGAGCTAGGAAAAGGGAAAGGCAAATTTGCAAGCAAAAGAGCTCTGGGGGGAAAAAAGTTTTGGTTTTTTTTTTTGGGGGGGGGGGAGGGGGTTGGTTTGGGGTTTTTTTTGTTGCTATTATTGTTGTTGTTTCGGGTTTTTTTGTTGTGGTTTTTTTGTTTTTTTGGTTTTTTTTTTGTAATGCCTACAGTGTGGAGTCCCTATGACTCACAACTGGCTTTAAATTGGCAACAGCAGCAAAGGTTGTTACAGATTTCCTCCCCCTACTTCCCCAAAACACCATTTTTGACTGTTTCCTTGTCACTTGCTCCTTACATTTACACATTTATCCCTGTAACTGCATTACTTGCATTATTTAATTCTATTCTTGTATGATTTAATTCTACACCATGTATGTAGAACATATCTAATTGTAGCTGAAAATCTGCACTACTTCAGGAGGTTAAAAAAATATTTGCTGGAAAAAAAGTGATGTTTACAATTGTTCGTTTTTATAGGATATTCAGTATATTCTCATCCTCACCCCAGTCTTGTGAACATTGTACTTTCTGATACTCTGAGGGTTTTTTGCATTTCTGTAGAACATTGCTAAGCTGGTCTGAGAGTTTTCCCCCCTCTTAGGTTTTTTTTTAAATTGCAACTGCTTAGTATGTGAAATAGTATTTTTGAAATTGATGACATTTACTGATCTATAAGTATGACCACATGGTAAATATCATTAATTCTGAAGTGCTTGGACATTCTCTTTGCAAAATCTAATAATCAGCTGAATTGAAAGTTCTTGTATAGATAGAGAATAAAGGCACAACCACAGGTTACATCATAAATTTTGTACTCATGAAAGCAGGAACGGAGGACATGGGTCCACTCATGTTCTGTTGAATTCAGCAGATGCCAGATTGGAGTCTAAATCACATGGGAAGATAAGCATAGCCTTATCCACGGTGTTATTTATTTACACATGAGCAAATGCAGAATGCTTAGATGCAAATGAAATGACATTTTTGTTGGGCAGATAGCTTGCAAACAAAAAGACTCTGACAGGACCCTCCTCAGAATCCAGGGAGAGGCCCACATGGATGTTAGTCAATATTTGCCCCACATGGGGAGAAGTGCCTGTAGGAAAAAAAGATACGGAGAACACCAGAAGCAGGACTCCTGCTAATTTCAATAATAAGCAATTGAGATTGCATTCCCAAATTCTAAAGGAAAGTTCATGTCAGCAATGATGAAAAGCCTTCTCCCTCTGGATTTACAAGGAGAGCTGTTCTTGGGCTTAGCTTGGTAACAGGCATTACTTTAGAAAAGTACATATTTTCCCCACAATACATATAATAACCATTTTAGTTCACACCCATCCATTTACATACAAAGGCACACCTACACCATTGGGACAGATTTTGCGCGTTTCCACCAGAAAGTGGGTAAAATCATTTGAATGCATGTAGTTATAATTATTTTGATGCCAAAATGCCAGAAAATTAATTAATGTGGCAAGACAGTGAGTGAATAGCCATTCAATATGTACAACCACAAGTTGTCAGGTGTTCGGATTCACAAATTTCCATCTCATGGATTCAAATTAGCCATAGCCATCATGTTCCCATTGCTCCTAAATTTCATATATTCTTATTCTTACTATCCTCTCAGTTTTTCCCTTCAATTAAATAATAGAAACTTAGCTAAAAGGATAAACCTGTCCCTGTGCCTCATCTCACACTCTCACTATAGGAGAATCTTACGATAACTAAGCCCAGAAATCAGAATGACAAATATTGCAGCAACAGAAATACAGCCCTAGCATAATGAGTGTTGCAGGATGTGAAAAGACACCACGAGAAGTATGGCAACATCTTTCTTAGTGAATAGAGTAATAATTCAATGCAAGATGCACTGCAGCACCCAGCAGAAACACAGGTGAGGAAACCTCTGCGAGGAAAAAGCAACTTTTTGTGGTCACAACAAATTCAGCTAATTACCTCCGTGGAGACAGGCACTTTATACATGAACTGGGGTGCCAGTCTGTTTGCCTGGACAATATGTCCAAATACAACTCTGCCAATCCCCATTTTAAATGAGCTGGTTGCTACACACAGTAGGTCATCTACACCATAACAGTTACTTCAGCATTCTTGCTGGATTCACAGCCACTTCAGCTGAATCTGCAAAAGATGCCCTAGAGGAGATTATGCTGCTGTATCATACATCCACATCTCACTCAGCCACGGGTTCCCTGTACCCTCAGGTACTCACGCAGATGTCAGCACGTTCTGTAAAATGGTGACTGCCATGAGTAATGGTCTCTACCACAGGCACAGCCTTATGGAAAATCTCTTCAATTAAGATATGCCTAGTGGCCTCCATGAGTGATTAACGGTGAGTGATACTGCTTGAGTACAGTATCTCACTGATACTGTGGTCATATTCCCTTAACTCTTTTTGCTATCCATGTATTGGGATGAATCCTCCCTTTAAATTTAGCATTCTTCTGGGCAAAAATAACACTACAGAATTAGTTTTAATATATTAATTATGTTATTAATGAACCAAGGTAAAAGAGAAGATATTTTATAAGGCACCACACATATTTCTGGCAGTCCCAGACTAAAAGCATACACTCACTAACATTCTCTGCCTTCTTAAAGTTGCCAACAAGTTGTCTGGGAAGAAACTCTTCCCCCAGAAAGGGATAAGTTATTGTCAAGGAAGGACTGCACACAAAGAGGGATATCTCTGCTCAGATATCCTAGATCCGTGTTATACCTGCCCCTTCTCTTCTGCTGGCCAGTATGTGTGAAGGTAGTAGTAGACAAAACAGAATCTTTGCTTGATTTGTCCATTTCATCTGATTTACCTCAGTTCCTGTGTTATGTAGAGGTAATCTGGTCTCCAGCTCACTCCATTGCTCTGTGACAATTTACCTTTAATACCTAGAGAATAACAAAATAAACCCAGTCTCAATTTTGAATCTAGCATTTATTTTTTTTCCAAGAAAACATCTTCAGACTTTTTCCTAAGTATATTTAAATCTTACCAGTGAACATGGTGATGGTTATTAAAAAGTAATTCTGGATAAATTAGCTTGCAGCTACAAAATTAATGTAATTCATTTATTACTTGCAGCCACAAATCAAAACGTTGTTAACACTGCTGCATGCAATTTAATATGCACAGTAAGTTTCCATATGGCTTCAATTTTAGGTTCCCTGGTCACTACAGAGGCTCATTTGCAGAATGGTCTGTAGGCATACGAAATCAGCTTGTGCTTACTGGGAAAAGGGCTATTCAAGGTGGTTCCTACACAGCCCAACAGTCCAAAAAGTCCCAAACCACTAACACCTCTTGAGATTATCATATCCTACCTAAGACTGAGGAATATCTACACTCATTCATAGAACTTCAGATATAACCAGTGCTTATTTAAAAAAAAGCATCCATAGTCAGAACTGCTATTTACCAGTTCATCCTCTTAACCATGAAGGCACATTTTTAAAAGCACTAAGCATCCGGTATCTCTTTGAGAGGCAACAGAACCAAAATATAACGTTACAACATCAACTTTTTAAGGCTTAAAAAAAAGTCTACAAAACTTAAAAACAACTGAAAAGTCTAAATTTTGACAAGGATATATAGATCACCTGTGAGGTACAGCTAAATTTTTGCATAATGTACCCAGAGTTGTGCATGCACTGTGATTAGCTTGAACACATCAACTAGATAAAGGCAATATGCTGCACATACATTTCATTATCAGTAATCTTGTTGCAGAACATTGTCATGATTGAATGAGCAACAGTGCCTGTTTTCAAAGTCATGTCTCTTACCTTCTTCAACCACACCAAATTCCAGCAACACCTAGCTCATTTTTACTTAAGAAAGCCTGCTGGAGAGTGATTACAGTGGATTTATACCCCTGGATTCAAGTCTGATTGGTGGATTACCTGACTCAGAGCAAGAGCAATAAACCAAGTTCTTTCCAAATAAGAGCAGGCCATGAACACCAGCATCCCATTCCACAGCTCTATTTACTAGATTGCAAGCTTGCACAGGTCACAACATTACTTATACCTTCCCTCTTTCTCCTTCTTGAAAAAACTCATTCAATGAAGCACATATTATAACCAAAGTAAGATATTTCAAGTATTTTTGCTTTGTTAGAAGTATTCTGATCAGCTTTCTGATCTCTGGGGTTAGTAAAGTTGTCAGAGATCCCCAGCATGCTTTCTCTTTTTCTTCCAACTGGCACCAGCTGTGCCATGGTAATCAACATCAACAGTAAATAAGGCCAAAATCATAGGCACAGAATTATTTTTTCAAGTGCAACTGACACTTTTTTGAGAAGTCAGCATCAGTTTGGTTTGGCATTGTTTGTCTATGCCTGGATTTCACTTATACCTGGGAAACCACATCCAGCACAATGCCAGTTATATCACAACTCAGAATGAAAAGGCGTGGGGCTGGGGCAGAAAAAGAGGGTTTCACATTGTGAGACTATAGTACATCAAGTAACAGCCTGGAAGTACCTATCAAAGGCATGAGCACAATCAAAATTAGGAGGTCAGGTTTATCAAATGTCAGTGGAGCTGCTCAAGAAGAATGAGAAAAAGGTTCTTGATTTCTATTTTTCAGAGACACACCTGAGACATCATTAGCTGTTGGTGGTTCAGAGTGGTGGTTCTGTTAAGCACAGCATACACAGATATATATTTCTTTCCTCTCCTGGAAAACATCTTTGCCAGACCTCTCCTGGGCAGCAAAGGCATCAGGATACCATTGCATCCAGGCTAGATACAGACGAGGAAAAACCATTGGAAATCAAAGCACTAACAATGCTGAACCCTAATTGTGAAAGTATTCAATGAAACAGGTCTCTGATCTAGGCTATTCTAGGATTTCAGGATATTTTGACTAATTTCTAACCTGCAATTTTGGGACAATCCCAGACTAAATTACTGTGAAAGAAGTGAGACAGATGGAGGGAAGAAAATAGAAGCTGGCAGCCCATTATAGCTTTATTCTTACTCTTTCCAGCACTCCTGACATCAATAAACCCTGTCCACCAGAAGGGCATCACACTGAAGAGAGGACTCACAGATATATTTCACTGCATTTACACAATGATTTCCTGAAATGTGAGGGAGCGGGGGAGCTGCCTTCTTTATTTTAGTACTGTCAACTGTTAGTACAGAGAGTCTCTCTCTGCTGTTATGTTCTCGTGAGCTGGCAGATCTGTTGGGAATATAATGAGGTCTGTTCATGCACCTCCATTTCTAACAACTTACTCCTCACATGCTCTCCTGATTTTCTTGAGGCGTAAGGACCAGTTGACTATGCAAATGAAATAAGAGAATGTAGAAAATGAGTTTGACACAAAGGGAGTTGCTGGCAAATGCCACTGCTTCCTCCAGGCATAATGGTAAGAGACAGCTGCTTCTGCCAGCACAGAAGCAGTAGCTGAGGGGGCTAGCACAGCTCTTTTGAAAATCTTTAGTCTGATGAATAACTAGGCAAAGGCTGCATATATTTCCAAGGAAGGACCCCCAAATCCAGGGCTTCAAATCTTGCTGCAGATTATCATCCACTGTAAATGCACACAGGGGTGATATTAGATGTCCTTTGTTGAAATCTGTGAGTTTATTGTCTTCCAGTCCTTTTTAAAAGAGGAGCAAGACAAGAAATGGACTGTGAGAATGTGAAAAGCATTGTCCTTTGCAATTTCCAAAAGTGCTATTGTAAGAATACAGTTATTTTTGCAGCAAGATGTTACTTTTTGGATCAAACATTTTGATATATGAGCAACCCCAATAACTATAGAATAAATAACCACAAAAATATTTAATCACTGCACACAATACTATGGTTTTATTTCACATTTTCTTTACAGAGTTATTCCCTCAAGTAATTATCATGGCAATCGTAATTCTGATGATACATGTGTTGTGTCAATCTATCTAATAAATAGTGGCAGAGTACTGTAACTGACATGAATACATAAATATTTTAGGATTCAGTGATTCTTAAATTGTTTTGAAATAGTTATAGTAAGCAGTAAATACTGACACTTTTCTTTTACCTGTAAGAGCATCTGTCACTTGGAGAACTGACACAATGCTTAGACCACCACTTTGTGGAAAAAAACCAACAAAAATATTTATTGATAGTATTAAACAAGCGGCTTGGTGTTGTTCAGCTCTGAGCATAATAGCTGTCTGGAGTGCCACATCAGCACACAAATACAAAATAAAATCCTTCCACAGGAGAGACCTTAATTTCAAACAAGAGAGAAAACAAAATTCACAATATTAAATTATTAAAAGCATACCATATTGGGAAAAAATAAAATGGACATTTGTGCTCTCATCTTTCCTGAGAGGATAGGGACACATGATACTTTTCAAAGTTCCAAAGTTAGCAAATGGTAAATAAAATTCACATTTCTTGATTTTCCATCCTTTCCCCAGCACTTCCCAGGAAATATGACAAATCTCAACTGAGGTTATATATGCTCACCAACTGAGGGCTGGTTCACTTTGGCAAGGTTCTGCCCTCATTCTTACCAGCAAAGCTCCTTTAAACACATTGGATTTACACAAGTATTAATGGGGACAAGAATAAAAATTTGCATTTAGTTCCGCCAAAGTTCAACATCCTCCACACTTCTTCCCAATAACAAATCCAAACATCTTATTCTTATGACATTCCCTTCTTTTTTATTTCCCTCAGAACACCTCGTATTTGTGAGCTGGCACTATTACTACAGTTTAAAACACATGAGAAAACCCAAGATGAACTGACTGTCCCAAGAAGTTACAAACTGGGCAAAAACCTAGTGATCCACTTCCTGAACCAAGCTGAACCCAGATTCCTTAAATCAGATTTCAGACGTGTGACTTGGCCTAATGGCTGCCATGCATCAGCTGAGCCCCAGTGAAAATTGTTTAAATTAGCATATGCTACCCTACATTTGCAACAGCTCAGCTGCTACATAGGACCTCATTAAGCTATGGTAACTTGCTCAAGAATCTGAAACCTCAATCTAATGCTCTACCCAGTGGAACACATAACTACCCAAATCATGCCCTCTGCCTCCATGCCAATATACCTCCTGAGCCCATCTTTCACAAAGTAAGGATGTGCCCAAGAAAATAAGCTCAGTACACTTTTCCAGTGAGATGCTTCAGAAGGAGATTTATTTAGATAAGCAGCTAGATCTGGTACTCTCTGCAATTAAAAAAAAACTTCATGGATGGTACTAGGATTTCTTTGTGTCCTGTCTTTATCTTCTGTTTTATATACCAGGTTTTCTTCTTCAGCTCACCAACAAGTATTACACTACAGATTCCTCTTCCCTTAACTATTGTAATTCCTCCTTGTGATCATCTCAAGACGTACTTCTCCAAAACAATTCAAGCAACTGCTTTTTCCTAGGGAATAAAAGAAAATTTGAAAATATATATATATATATATATATATATATATATATACATACAGACTTGTCCTTAATTTAGAAATCCAGTTTCAAGTTGTCTTTATCATTCTCTCTTCCTCTCTAAACCATCTATTCATATATTGTCTATTAGAAATGTAGTGCAGCAAACTTTACTTCAGCTGATGCCATGTGAAATGCACATCCTGGTCCTTGAGCCCTCTTATACTATAGAGGGGCCCTCTATAATAGGAGGTACAGGCCCTCTTATAGGAAAGAGGGCCCATGTTCATTCTTGTTTTCTTCCTTAATCTCTCTCTTGGAGTATTGTAGGTGTATCATTTATTAAATGTAAGATACAGATCACATTAAAGTGTTACGCAAAATTATTTTGTATTTTATTTCTTTTTATTTTGCAACCTGTAATATCTCTGAAGATAATTGAATTATAATAAATGCAGAGCAAAAGTGAACATCCCAATATACCTGACCCAGTATAGCTTAGCATGTCACCTTTTGTAAGGCACTAGTTTAAACCTTCAGGGAAGTGTTAATTCAACAATTATGTCTACAGGTAAAAAAAAATTGATTCAGCTAAGAAATTTTGCACATATATAAAATTACCAGGATAAGATTTGCAATTTTGCAAGTCAACTAATACAACAACAAAATAGCATTTTGGAGTGGGTAAATGCAGGAAGACCAGTCACTGTCTGATACCTCAAATTTATGCAGCTCAAGAAAAAGCAGGCTGCTCTTGTTCCATCTGGCAGTATTATCATACCAATTTCAACAGGTAAATATAATTTCAGCTTTGTGCTGTGGCACAAAAGCATTCAAAGATTAACAAAATTTAGGAAATGTGTGAGTTACCCCTTAATGTACTATAATTTTCCTAGACTTGTGCCTTATGAGCTCACAAGAAACTAAAGACCCACTTAGCTTTTTAGAGTACCTCCCAGGGCTGATGGGTGTGCTGTGCTAGCACAAGTTCTGCTAAGAATTGCAGTTTCCTGACTGAGGGAAGAAATAGGAAAGCGAGGATTGCTGTAGTTTTTTCATCTGATTGAACTGAGGCCTTGCTTCTTCCTTAGCCCAGTCCCACCAGCTGTGAAATAATGCGACTCTAAAGGAGCCGTGGCCATTACCATTCTTCACTTGTTCTCTCAGCTCTCTGAGGGAAATGCCTCTTACTGCTTCTATGTATAAAGCAATGTCATGGATTTGGAGGTCAACCTGTCTGTCAGAACATCCTGCAATCTCTCCATTGTCCTACAGAGCAGCTAGGAGGCAGCTGTCAAAGTCTCTAACCAGGCAACAATGGCCAGGGAAGGGGCTGGCCCCAGGTTTCCCTGAGATAGGCACCGAATAGTTTTCTCTGGTGGCAATTTGTTCACATCATTGGCAAGTTTTGAAACTGTATTTATAGCAAAATGTCTGGGAAAAGACAATAAAAATTTTGTCCTTTGGCATCTCCATGAGGGAACCCATACTTCAGTTCAATCAGTAGCTACTAGAGTGATGGAGAAAATGAAATGTGAATCCTTTTCAACAAAGGGAAAAAGATATCTGTCCCTGAGTGGTTATGTCTAGATTCTGTGCTGGGAGTAGAAAAGTGTACAAATGAAAATGAACATGTTTTATCATAAAAAAAGGCAGATAGGGAATAGTTTCCCAAAAAAAACCAAAAAAAAACCAAAAAACCAAAAACAAACCCCCCCCCCCAAAAAAAAAACCAAACAAAAAAAAAAAAAAAAAACCAAAACCAAGCGAATGGAATAGAATAGAATAGAATAGAATAGAATAGAATAGAATAGAATAGAATAGCTCCCCCCACTAAAAATATTTCTGGAGACAAAATTAAATGTATCTTATTGCATTTTGCCAGAGCTAGGAAGAGAGTACCTAGCTCATAAATTCCATTAGGAGCTTGGGGATTTTTGATATAATGAATTCTACAGTTTCAGAGGAGACTGTTTTGCTAATAATTATGTAACAGTAATTAAATCTGAAAAAGGTTGTACTCTAACTATGTTGATTTATTGCAGCTCCAACAAAATACTTCTAGAGTGTGCTTTGGAGCGTGCACCTCCTCCCTCCAGTTTTCTTTAAATTCTCACAGAGCACTGGGTCACAGATGGTCTGAGATGCGATATTTTCCCTATTAAATTCCTAATAATCTTCTTCTGAGGCTGAGTCATGGAAGCCTGGGGATTTCTCATTTTAATTAGAAGGTTTAAGGAGCTAACTCTGTTTGAAATTTCCTCTTAGGAGATATGGGTGCAGGTGATCCCATTCAGAAGAATGACACAATATCAAGGCCAACATCTCATTTCCATATTAGATTGCATCTAGTTTGGCATAACTCCTGATCTGGGTGCTGATGATGTGCAGCCTGAGTTGAAAGCATAGCATTTCACCATTTGAAAACAGAATTATTTTAGGATTATGTCTGAAGACATTTTAGGCTCTAGGTGGATATTGCCTACTCTATGACCATGCTCCATCACCCTGTGTAGAAACTATTTATAAATATGAATTATTTATTAGTCTGATTGAAACAATTAGTGTTTATCATTTGGAAACAGCACTGTTAAGGATGTTCATACAAAGAGACATACTATATTGTCCACACACTATATTGTCTGAAGGGTTGATCCTCTCAGTATTTAAAATACTAATGTTTCAGATTAATTCTATCTGCAAATATTATAAGCTATAAAAATAGAACACACCTAGGAAAATGTTTTATGTATGACTTTAGCATTCATAGTATGTGAAGAACAAAGTCCCACCTCTCCCACCCAAAGGAAGTTATTCTTAGGCCCTCAATAGTTTAGTTTGATCATTCATAGAATGCTTGTTAAGAGTTTGTCTTAGTGTACTATTCACATGTACCTTGATAGTCTACTGTGAAAAAAAAATCCTTCCTCTTATAAGACAGCTTTTGAAGTTTCATCAGCTTACACTCTACAGCCAATTCCTGTGCTTTAGGAAAATGAAGAGCATCTCTTATTCTTCCAGCATGGTATGCAATTGTCAAGAAGTTAAATGAGACATTATTTGCCTTTTATAGGACTACATATCTTTTCAGTGTTCAACAGACAGAAGTGACTGTGATTTGGGAAAGTAAAAAATTTCACCCACTCTCAACTGCACCACTTAGACATGCTAAAAATAAAATTTTATTGGAAGTAGTACTGCAGCATATAGTCTTGGCTGTGAATAAAAGAAATAACCTTTTCTATGTTAAATCCTGACAGTTGAGCCATCTCCATAAACGAGTTTTTATAAGCCCAAAGTTTTAATTTTGTTATGCACTTTAAAAATACTCTGCTGAAAAAAGCTGAAGTTGATATAAATTGTTTAAAGGTTTAATTTCTATGTATAATCCATTCATTAGTATATGCAATTTTTATGCCCTAGTTGCTGAAATGTTCTAAATATTTGGGATTTAATATAATGGTAAGTATTTCTCTTATGTGTCATAGAATCTATAAACAAAGACACAGAACAGTGCTTTATAATGTTTTTCAAAGATCCTTACCTTCTGTAAATCACAGCCTGCAAATGCCTCACAAATAAGGTTACTCTCAGTAAAGTGCTACATCCCTTGTGAAGGAGGAAGAGGCCATACTAGTTTATGAGCAAGAAAAGCCAACCCTTGCTTAGAATATGGTGAGAATGTAGAATTTGGCCCTACCCTAGATTGCACATAATATTTTGTGTATGAAACTTCAATGTGCAAACTGCAAAAACAGCCATTCTTCTGAATGCTCACAAACCCAGCTGATGCTGTAAGAATTGGCTGGATTTGTCCACTTGCTTCATAACACCTTTTGTTAAGCCCAGGAAGGAGGCAACGGGTGGTAGCTGCCTTCCCAAGGCACTCCCATGGAAGCAGCTTGGCCTCTGTGATCTATTGTTAAAATACCATCTCTTGTCAGTGGAAGGAATGTACATCCCATGCTGTAATTGTGTGGAAAATCCAGTTGTGTTAATTTTTCCCAAAACCTATGTAGAGAATAAGAAGTCCTGCTTTTTAGGCCCCATTGACATAGCAGTTGAGACACAAAATCAATTTCTCAGCAGAGGGCCAACAGAAAACACAAGCAACAACAGTTTTTTTCCAAAGCAAGTAGACTTCCAATAATTTTCTCCCCCTTGAAGGTCCAAACTGTGAAAACAACAAAGAAAAGTAGATTTAAAATACTCAGTAAAGCAAAGAGTTAAAGTGGCAGATGAAATCACATTCTGTAATGAGTTATAGGGAAAATGTCTCTGAGTTCTGATTAATGACTGGGAACACCTAGAGCTGCTTTGGCTGTCTCAGCAGTACATGACTGGTGCATCAGGGTAATGTCTAATAACTAATCTTTGACACCAGAATTAAGTCATTTTGCAAGAAAGCAGGTCATTAGAAGCTAAATTGAAATATAAGTAATACGATCTCTGTGGAGGATTGTAAATTAATTGTTTTTTAACAATAACACTTCTGTATTTTATTAAAGCAGTGTAAGAATTCAAAGAAAAGAATGTAGCAGATAAACAGGGCAGGTGTTGATGATGCAAATGAAATAGATGACAGATGGTTAGTAGCACGATCACTCACTGTGTGTGTATAATGGATAGAGGTAATCAAATTCCTTTGTGAATTGGTGACTTTCTTTACATCAAGAACCATAACTGTTCCATGCTTATCCAGCTTCTCCTTAAAAATTACCTCCATTTCTTGCCATTTTCCTGGGGTGCAGAACACTCATACTTGCATACTGTCATAGTCATACACACACACACCCCCACACCCACACCCACCCCTGCCAAAAAAAAAAAACAAACCTAAAAAACCAAACCAAACCAAACACAACAAAAGCCCAAAAGCCAGACATGCAAATAAAACCCTACCTGGGCAATCAGCTACCTTTACAAATTGGTAATAGGATACTAAAGAAGTGTCTGCCATCAAAGAGCAGCTCACCCCCACAGCAGCCCCCATGACCAGTGGTGTAAGGTTTTTCTCCAGCTCTGTGGATGAACTGCTGGGCTGAAAATGACCCCATGATATGGTTGCTCCCCCTCAAATGCCAGGTCATAGTGCTGTCTTGGAGGAAAGGGAAAAGTTACTGCTATAATAGAAGGACACGACTTCTTGCTTGCTATTGGGTGCTATACTCAGCTCATTACAAGAGATATACTGATTTTTGAGGGAGGTTTATTTCATGGCCCCCAAGACCTGTGCTTGGTGATTTGACACAGACTATAAGAGAAAACCACCAGGCTCTAGATGCAGAGATAGCACATCATTACATATATATATATATATATATCGCATACACATATATATACAAACACACCCAGAGAAAAAGCAGAGAATGTTTGAGTCAGCACTTATTTTACAGAAAGCTCCGTCTGTTCTGAGCCAAGCAAATTAGCAAAAATAATTGATCAAGGGCTTCAGACATCATATCAGGAGCCAATATACTAGCAGAGCAGCTTCCAGGATGTGTACAGAATGGACAGCTGATGCAGTGGATGGGAAATGGTATCTAAACACATCACTCTTAGCACTCTGCATTTCATCAAAAGAAAGACATGTCTTTCCATGGAAGTACTCTGCCGACACCAGTGTTGGAAGAATGCCTGCAGATATTTCTAGGACTCCTGATGAAGCCAGGTTGACATTATTTCTGTCCTTGCTCTTTACAATTACAAGCATAACTTCTCTGCAGCACAGGAGTGGTGTTGCATAGGTGTCTTTAGGGCAGCATAAAAGGGTGATGGCTTTCATGGTCTAGCACAGTATTTCTGTAAGAATATGTTCTACTGAAGCACCTGCTTTGCACACCCTTTCCTCACCCTCAAGAAGCAGAAGTCATGCCTGCAGATGTAAGAAGGGTGGCAGTATCCTCTGCAGCATCTCTCTGTTAAAGCTAATTCTACTAAAAAAATCCTGAAAAACTGCCAAAACCTCTGCTAAACTCTGTAACTGTTCAGCAGAAGGCTTTGTTTGCTCTAAGGCTAGAGCAATTTCAGGGTCACAGTGTCAGCTGCTTGTACCCTTCTCTATCAGCAGAAGCTGGAGCCTGGATAAATGCAGATCATTCACCGTGCTTATGGAGATAAGCATGGTGCAGAGTAAATATTGTACTTGAAGCTAAATGTCAAGAATTCTAGCAAGCTTCTGTGGGGAGGCAACAGATATATACAGATGCTAAAGAAAGATTATGACTTTTTATATTATAGAATAAAAAACTTCTCTCTATTAGATGACAGAGCATGTTATTTAATACTTTTTGTAACATGGTTTTGGAGCAGAATGCTTTTTCCCCAAAAAGTTACAGCTACTCCCTATTGAAAAGAAATTATAGCAGGTTGCTGCATCATTAGAACAGGGGAGATAATGCATAACCTAGAGATCACCATATAAAATAAAAGACTGGAACTATATTCAAGATCCTTTGATGTTTCAGTTTCATGCTGTATTTCTGTGTTATGGCGCTTTATTATTGAACAATTATTATTTAGGCTTATTCATATCTGTACTTATGAGTCTCCAAACAATTTAACAAATTTATTATGGAATTTTATTATTTTTATAATAATTATTTTTCCCTTGGCAAAACTGCGTATTATTTATTTTGGGGACAAAAATAGAAAAAATGCAGAATCTTTACTTTGTTACAGAAACTATGCATAAACGCTAAAATATCATAAGTATTTGGAACAAAGAGAATGAATCTCACTGAAGAATAATAAAAAAGCCATTTAAAAATATTTTGTCACTGCCTTTAAATAATATCTGCTTAGGCATCAAATAATTATTGTTGCTATTGTTGCTTCTGTTCTTTGTCTGCCCTGCAGAGACAAAACAGCAAAGAATGAGCTTGGTTATTTCCTTTTAGAAGCAGTGTTGACAATGAACTGCAAAATACATGGGCCAGTGTGTTAACCCTAACTATGTGTTACATCTAACCTTGAATGAAAAGTTGTGGCAGGAGAAAATATGGGCTGTTGCATTTTCACCACTAGTGTTGATTAACAGCTAAAGAGGAAGGTATTTGGATTCCTGAATGGTAGGCTGAGTTTATAAGAGAATTTCTTATAAGGTAGATTTTTACCATAATGTAGAAACTAATAAGGAACAAAACTAACTGTGGTAAACATGCACACAGTATGTTTATCATCATGTTTCTGAGCCAAAAGATATTTTCAAATGAACGAGACACCATACAGAGGTATTTAACTGCCAATTATTCACAGGCAAATACAAAGAAAGGTACCAGAACAAGAAGAAACTATATGTGACCATGGCTTTCTAAATGGCTGTTAAAAAGCAGTTTTAAAATCAGAGTCCTATGACAAGACTTTGTCCTGTGTACACTCCAAGCTACGACCCTAGCTCAAGCCTATCAAGCATTTGACTACTGCCTATGTTAAAATTGCATTTTGTCAACACTGTTTTGACAAACTGCTGTGTGGTCATTTTATACAGATAAGAGATCTTAGAATGAGTTCCCACTAGGGTAAGAGTCCTCTTCTGTGGGGACTGGAACTATTATATCTCAATATGATCAGAAGCTTCTTTAGGAGGCCACACATTTAGCTCTGTGTCATCTGGGGTTCACATTTCTGCCCTGGTACCTAAACTTGCTGTCATTTGTGAATGATTACCCACTTAAAATGAATGAGCATTTGAATATTCATCGATTTTAGCTGTTCCCTGACACCTTGGGTCATTTCGACAAAGAGTTACAAATTTCCCAAAACTGGCAACATACTGCTGGAGACCTCAATCCTGCATTCCATATGTATGCTAGCATCTATACTACAATCTCTCAACTATATTCCCATACTTCTTTCAGATCATTACATTGCATTGCATTGCATTGACTAATATTACATGTCTCACTCACCATAAGGCAGGTGTATTACGGAAGGGAGGAACCAAACTAAATTAAGATAGACTTCAGGTGAGTAACTGCTTTCTAGCCCTTCATGTGTTGTGATAAGCAGGTCTTTGGAAAAGTAACAGAAATGCCAGATTAAATTTTGGTTTTTGGAATGCAAAGTTCTTCTGGAATTACTGGTGTTGGAAAGCTGAAATAGAGAAGAAGGTTAACGAGGAAAAGGTGCATTCTTACAACATTTTTTTTCTTACCTTTTCAAAATTCCTGCTGCCAAAGAGGATCTAGAGTAATAGTCTGATCATCACTTCTTTTTCATCAAAAGCCTTATTGTGTGTGGAGCTTGGAAAAGCAGGAAACTCAGAAGATACAATAATAAAGATAACTTAATTTTGCTGATTTGGGGAATCCAAATATCAAAAGGCTCCCCATAAATTACATGGGTCTTTCCTTTGAGCTATTTTTGAAGGCGCAGGAGTTCACTGAGGTAAAAATAATGGTCTGCATTCAAAAACTTGAATGCGTCCCTATTCCAGTAAAAAATAACTTCTATGTACACTCTGCCGCAGTTGCAAGGATGAGTAGCTTTGCATCACTCCTCTGGTCTGTACTCTTTTAAATGACAAGTAAGCATCAATTTTTCACCTTGACCTCTGCAATGCCTGTATGACTGGTTCTTGCACTGAAGTGTTACCATCAAGTTGGTCTCACAGGTTGTAGGCAGAAGCTAGGTTTTGGTGAGGTTTCTTGTGGGGATTTTTGTGGTTTGGTTTGGGTGGTTTTTTTGCTTCTCTTTTGCTTCTTGGTTGTTTTTTTGTGATGGAAGAGCAAAAAAAACCACATTTGCCTCAAAGGCTTCACAGGATTTTTGGCTGCTGTGGGCTGGGAGAGTGATAGAGCAAGGGCTGAACATCAGGAGACAGTATCAGACACAATTCTGTAACCTACAGGCCAATCGAGGAAACTGGACAGAAAGAGCCTTTAAAGCAGGCTCTTGGGATCTCCTAAAACTGCTCTATCATACTTTTAGAAAGAATTTTAAAGTTTTTAAGTAGGATTTACTTTTAAGTTCTTAATGAGAAGTAAATGGCTTTTCTTTTTAGATGTCCTTTTAACTCAGAAAGCACATAATTTCTGCTATCTTAACCTAATTTTGTGGCTGATATATTCCATATGCTTGACAATGAACTTTCCACATTTGTCTTGAACTGGAATTTTGGAATAGGCATCTAATATTGACAAAGTATTTGGTAACTATTGAGCATTGCCCTCTTCTGCTAGAGTCTAAAGACTCAACAGCCCTTAAAATTGCTGAGGGACTTCAGATAGAAAGTGGCATTTGCTGCAGGTCACACAGGATTTCACTGCATGAGGACAGAAAGGAATAGCTTCCACAGCTTTAGGGGAAAGCAAATAACCAGGAAAGGGAAGTGTTACAGTAAAGACTCTTTCCTTCCTGTGCAAAGGCAAAAAAAGCCTTCTATCCTTGGACATACAAGAGGCATTAATGATAAAATGTAAAGATATTGAAAAACGGACAGAAAATATTTGTCATGAGCTGGACGTAAAACCTTTCCAGAAAAAACTGTGCCAAATTAGCCAGCTGAAAGATTGTATCTGCTTCCCAGCATATGTCACACCAAAGGCCAAGTTAGAGCTACACAATCCATAAAAGTTAATTTGTTTCTGAGAAAATCTATAGTAGACAACACAATCCAGCGATATGACATGCATATGTGATCCATGATATCAATAATGCAGTCACTCAAATATGTCATGAAAGGATTTTGAGTCGCTTTCACAAGAGCTTGACTGCTGCAGAGAGTGCAGTTGAAAGGTGTTTTCGGCACAGGTATAGCAATAGGGAGCTACACAGGAGATGAGATGGAGAAGATGCTGTGGGAAACACCCAGATAGCAGCTGGACTAGAGACATGTGAAAAGCCCAAGCAGAAAAAAATCATCTGCACTGAAGCACAGTGCAGCATTTCAGCCTCTGCACTTATTGATATTGAATAAGGGGAAGTTGCACTACACTTGCATTGTTCAGAAATTTCTTAAAGCTAAGAAGCTCCTTACGGGCTGTATCAGAATGGCAGCCAGCACAAGGAAATGTGAGCCTCTGTGTTGATGCCAAGATGATTTGTTGCCTTTTCTTTCATATACATTTTATATAACTTTTATGTATTGTCAGTATTCTTAACATGCATACTTGTAATTCCTTACTTTGATAGCTTAGCAGAGTCCTAGTATTTTGTTAGACCAGGAAATTAAACACCCTAAAGGCCTCATAGTAGGAGGCCAGAGAAGCCTACACTATCTTGTGAAACCATGGCCCCCTCTAGAACATATCCTGTAAACTAGAGGTTTTGCCCATCCAGGGGGGAATTCCTCAGATGGGGGAATATCATGCCATTCATTGAGGCCTTCCATTGGGGCATCTTCTTTAGATATGCTAATTTATATTGTCTATAAATTGTATATGTGATTTATCATGTGTGTGCATTGCAACACATCCTTGGCAAAACAGTGCATCATAAGGATCCTTATTAAAAACCAAGGTAAAACCCCCTTTTCCCTGAACTGCATCTGGCTCTCAATTTTTTTAATTTTTTAATGCCAGGAAAAGGCATCAGTGTAACACAGGCACTATGCCCAACACTGTTGTGGCTGAGACTCACAAGTTACAGTTCCCCACAACCGCCTTCTTGTCAAAAATAACCCTCACTTAACAATATGAACACAATGCACATCAGCAGTTGTTTATAAACAACCTGTTGACTCAAACAGAAACAATCAGTTGCAGCAGCACTGGTTCTGCACATCCACACGTGACTTTCAGGTGGCAGCAATAAGAAGTACTTAATCTACCTCCCTGCCCAGATCAGCTCTCACAGGCATCTCTGCTTAAGTTTAGTTTTAAGGTCTCCTTATAAACAACTGGTATAGTGCCCTTATTGCTCCGGTATCTTGATGGACTTCAATGTCTTTCCACAGAGGACACACAGTTGCTGAGATTGGAAGCTTCATGCAACTGAAGAGCTGCCTCATATTTGTCTGTGATATGCAGCTACAGCCTCCTGGTGTAGAAACGCACAATATAACTCACTGCAGAACTGACAATACCTAAGTGGTCAAATCATACCAAGGAACCTGTTCTCTGATCTTTATCCTTTCTGACACCAACATCAATGCCTAACTGTGCAGACACTGTGCTGTGCACCCATCAGTTGCAGAAACTGTCAGCAGGTGATGATTCACGCCTCATTGGTGCTGTTTTATAATTTAACAGTGGTATATACAAATTAGATCTGCCTCCACTGTCTCTTTCTTGAGAGAGCTGATATTATTTTAATGCTGTTTTCCAGCAACCTCCTTACTCATGGTTAAGGGAGAGTAGAAGTTACTTGCAAAAATCTTCTCTGGAAATGAAAAGATAGGTTACATTTCTGATAGTTCATTTATGGAAGCTACCACACCAGCTATAAAATGTATAAGGAATAGATTAAATAGGAACCAATATATAGCTGTGAAATCTATTAAAAAGAAAAGCAAGAGAAGAACATCATATTAGGAATAACACACTGTTTTTCCTTTCTCATTTAGAGAAAGGTGTGACTGTTTTGTTCCATGCAGAGGCACACCTACTTTGGTTTTTATTTCATCACTAGGTTCAGTAAATTTTCTTGAAAGAAACTCTTTTCATGGCCTCATCAACAACTTCTAAATTTATTTTTTGTCAGGTCAGTACAGAAGAATTCTGTTATGTCATTTACATTTTTCAATTTTTAAGTGACCTTCATTATACCATTTCAAAAAGGTAAGAGTCCCTTTCACTGTTGCAGCCTGAATTACTGTGAGTAAAGTCCAGGGGAAAGAAGCAAAAAGGGCCTTTGCATAATATCCATAGATGTTTAATTCAGGTGCCCAGTAAGATGTTCAGGTCCAAGGCACACATTGAGGGTCCAGCTTTCTTTCCCCCCGGGGGAACTCGGGGTCCACCTGGTCTTGGGGCAGTACCAAGATGAGGGCCAATCAGGGAATAGGGAAGGAGTGGCTCAGGGACATAGGAGCAAGGGAAGGAGCCAATAGGGTCAAACAGCTTTGAGGGAAGCTTCTTGTGTCTCCCTAACTTAGGGGATGCCCCCCAGGGTCCCTACATTTCACAGTACCTTTAAAGCTCCTTTTTTTACTAGAAAATTTTTGAAAATAGTAATAGGAACAGGGAACATGCTATTATGCTCTTATGCTATTATAGCACTATTATTATGTTGTAATAGTCTTATTCAGGTTTTCTGGGTCTCCTCCCAATGCTGGTCAACTGTAACCCACATGGCAAACAGGAACAGAATTTTACAGAAAGCTTCTTAAATAGTTTCTCTTGGGAGTTTGCATCACCACATTTTTTTCAGCTGCTGAATATGGTAGATCCACAGCCACTATATATCTCCCAGATTTGAATCTTATTCACAGTTATAGCTGAGGGGGAAAAAAAGTCTTGTATCATTACAGGAAGATTGGGAGAAAAGAGAAGGAAGACAAAATGGCAAGCCAGGAATTTTTTTGAGAATTTTTTTTGAGCCAGTTTCAGTAAAAGCCGATCCCTCATAAATAACAAGATGAAATTTTTTGCACCTTGTTACCTTTTGGAAATCAACATTTATGGACACCAACTCCAGTTTTCACATTCACCTAGCAAGACCTAAACCTCTTCTGCTTCAGCAGTCTGGTTAGCCCATTTTCCAGCCCTGACAACAAGCTAAAAATCTCCCATTCATTGTTGTAGGGGAACAGTAACTATAGCCTGAGAAGTGACAATGAGTAATTCAGCCTCTGGGAATACTTTAATAATAAGTAAAAACTTCTTTTGTTAACTGCTTCAGCAACTGATGCAGTTGACTTACATTTACTTGCCATACCTGATTTAAATACCTTATTCAATGTTGTTGGATCAGGCGGCTAAGGAAGACTCTTAATTCCTCTATCACATGGTGTGTGTAAGTCCCCATACTTGTCACTATTTACATAACAGTTCATATAAATCTAGAAAAAATTAAATAAATCTAGCCTTTTTGGACTACTCTCCAGACAGAAGACAGCATTTTTTAAATATTAAAAAAAACAAAAACAACAAAACAAAACAAATAAACAACAAGAAAAAACAAACCAAACCAAAACAAAACCAAATAAAAACCAAGCCAGCAACAACAAACCCCCAAACAAACAAAAAAAAAATCAAAATAAAAACAAAAACCCCCACAAAAACAAAACCCCAAAGCTAAAATAACTTATTCCTAAGGAGTAAGAAAACTAATGTCTTTGGAAATGCCACTCTGTCTCTCTTTCAGCTTATTACCAAAGCAGAGCAGATTTTGAATTATTATCCCCAATGACTGAATTGCCTGCTGGGGCATATAACACTAAAACATATTTCATTTATAAATGAAATGGGTTTTTTTCAGCTTGATGTCTTAAAGCAATCCCCATGGTCTGCTGTCTTATGAAATATCAAATTTTAACATGTTGGTGATGCTTTATATATACTGTATACTGATAGTCCTGTTTTTTAAATACAGGTATTGTCAATTGTGTTATCCCTGACCACATTTTACACCAATTTAATTGGTACTGCTGCTCAGCAATATTAGTACTAATAAAAACAACTAAAGCACTGAGAATATAGCAAATGTGTTCTCAGCTGAAGATCATCATTTCCACTGACCTGCTTCCCCCCTTTCTGTCTCTGAAAATAGAGCAGCATGAATGGAAAAGTACAAGACAAGACTCAATTTACAGCTAATTTGGTACTAGGCCACTTCTTAAAGTCCTGCCCTATTTTAATCACAGGAAGCATCATGCACAAAGGATTTATGTGTTACTCTGTTGCAAGCAAAGGTCTACTCTAGTTTAACCCAAATCCCATTGCAGTCAAATCAGGTCCACCCTGAAAATATGTACCAAGCCCTACCTCTCAATAGCACGTGAATAATTATTAACCAACAACAGTATCAGCTAAAGCTGTTTGAGTAAAAGACCTCTAGGATTTCATAGGTAATAAAAGCTCTTCTTAAAAAAATCTTAAATCAGAGAAATAAGTTTCCTCACTTTACTTTGTGCAATATTTAAAGGAAACTACAGAAATGGTGCAATTCCTTATTAAATATTAAGAGGTTCTGAAAGAACAGTTTCTAGGGGGCCCATTTAATTTCTAAACAGTCTCACTGGGTTTCATCTCTTCTGAATTCCATGGGGAAAAAGAGATGAATTTGCATTTAACATTAATAAAAATCTGATAACAGGAGGGGAAAACATCTTGCAAGCACTGCAATCATTCCAGAAAAAAAAGTAAAAAGGATTTTTAAAACAAAAATTAAGGACAACTCATATTTGAATATTATATCTTAAGGCACAGAGCCAAATGCAGATGAATCTAGCCATGTTTTGGACCAAAGCCAAATTCTCTCCATCCCAGTTGTTCAATTTTATAGTGAGAGAACAAAAGGGGGGGTTGATATAGTATCATTTGGTAACCAATGCTTGGGGGCTTGTTAAGGTGCAAGTGAGGGCATTTATGTGAAAGTAGAGCATAAAATTAAAAGCGTTCTTCAAACTAAAGGATGACGTGTGCCATGTAGCATTGTATTTTGTCATTTTTCCTGATAGCAGCAGGGCAGTTCAGCGTAACCATTTACAATCAAAGACATTGTGTCAATCCTCTGGGTTTCATTTCACAACCATCTTGAGAAAAATCAAATCTGGAAGTGATATGCAGTGACAATCCCAAATTTACTGTGGCAATTGTGTTTCTATCTGCAGGCAAACAAACATCTACAACAAGGTTTTTATTCTTCTCTCACAACATTGATCAAATAAATTTAGCAAATCCCAGTGTCTGGGAATATTGACATGTTAATGTTAGGATTTTGCTCCAAATTGCAATGCATTCACTGGGTCCTTCATACCAGACATAGGGGAAGGGAAGCTGACAGCACTGTATTGGAACAGGGCAGAACAGGTGATTATCAGCAATGCTAGAGACCCATGCCATCCCTCTCCCCTCCAGTCATGCTAACATATTTCGTGATGTAGAGGATCACTGAGCAGAGAAGTAACAGCTGCAGAGGCAGTACCAGACTCCATAGACCTACGGAATATTAGCAGGTACATTGAGGCTGATCGTCTTGTTATTAGTTTCCTTGCTATCCTCTTCACAATGTGAAACTCTCCCTGGAAGAGTTTTTCGGCAGCAGAGTAGAAGCTCTAATGGCCCCCAAAGTGACTGGGGCCAACTGAGGTGACAAAGAGTCTCTGTGCCCCCAGCCTGGACGTCCATCACAGTGACAGTTAGGGGTGGCTGCTCTTCCAAGGATGGAAAAGACACCTTTCTTCTCAATGTCTACTGTAAAACTAACAAAAAACTGTTAAGTAAGTAATGATAATCCTAGAGATTTGTAGCTGCAAGAAGTTAGACTGGCTGTTTGGAGGGAGAATAAAGAGCCTTCTTCATATATGGGATATTTACAGTGGCCAAAGAAACCGACTGTAAGGGGAAATACAGAATCACAACTTCCAAGCTCCAAACAGGAAAAAATGTAATAGCCAGAGGGCAGATGGGCACTGGAATGTGTGTGGAACCACTACCCAGGGCTGGCTCTGACTCCAAATTTACACTCCGAAAGAGAAAGGGAAGGGTGAGGCTAGACCATCCACCACTGCCATGGCTGTCCATGAAGGCCCAGGAACATCTGTGACACATCCTCCCACATAGGCAGAGACAGCAATAGGTCTTAGAGGACCATTTTGAGTACTCTCTTGCACACCTCTCTAAGCCTAAATTCAGCTTGAGTACAGGCGACTGCCTCAGAGTTGAAGTCAATGAAGTTGCACCCACCTACACCAGATCTGAATTGACTCTATGAATAGCTATGTACAGGGTAGGATATTCAAATTCTGTAGTTGCCAAAACCAGACATCTGTGTCAAAGCATTTGACAAGTGCACTGATATATGTCAGCAAATTGCCTGAGGTACTTGCTAAAAAATCACAGTAACTTTTTTCTTCCTGAAATACTTAATCTGCACAATGATTAGAAAATGGCTACAAAGGCAAAATGCTAATAAATGTCTGCCTGAGAATTTAAGTGTATGCTTGTATTCAAGAAGTGAGACTGAAATTTAAATTTTGTTGTATTCAAAAGAAAAAAGCCAAACAAACTCCACAACATCCAAATACTGTACCTCCGAAAGCATTGCTACCTGACAAGGTGCTAACAGGATGGGACAAAATGCTTCTGCGATTACCAACTCAGCCTGTAACCATTGCAGGAAATTCAAGATGATCATGATCATCAGTTCCAGAGAGCAATCTCTGTGTGATGTAACATTGATGGGTCAAGTTCCCTGTACTGTTTCCTAGCTTAATAATAGAGTTGCACACCAGATTGCTTGAGGAATCCATATGCCGACATTCTGACTCAGTTGTCTCAGCCTGGGCTTCACTGCTCATTACTGGTGTATCTGGATACCACATTCAAGCAAGAAAAAAAGCCAGATTGAAAAATAAAAAAAGTTCTGCTCTGTCTCCTTTTATTGTCAAAGAAACTCAGAGCTTCTAAGGTGTGAAAAGAACCATGAGAAAATTCTGCAGAAAGGAATACACAAGACGGAAAGATATCACCTCTGTTTTTCAGGGAAGAAGGAATATAGTTTGGATTCCCAAGATACACAATATATATGTTCTGTTTTGAAATTAATGTGGCCTCACAAGTAACATCAACAAAGAATACCAAAGCAGCCTATCCAGGTCTTTGATCATTAGGATTTGTTATAAATCCTAATGGATTTATTTTGATATTATAAAGATATATTTGTTTTACTTTTGCATAAAAAACCCCAAACTCAGAATTGCTGCAAAATCACAGTTCTGGGCTTTTATGAATTCCCTGATTCAACATTCAGAAAAAAAAAACCAAACACAAAACCAAGCCCACAAACCAAAGCAATGACAACAACTTAAAAAAAGGAAATAATTTATGTTTAAAAATCAGATATTTTGAAACCAGCCTGGATAATTAAAGAAATTATGTAAAAATAAAAAGATAGTCACAGAGAATAAGTAAGTACAGGAATATATTATATAAAACAACTGAGATAAGGTAGTTGGCCAAAACCAAGCACAAAAGGCAGTTTTCCTAAAAATATGAACGCATCTGAAAACAATAAGTTAGTAAATCTTTAGCAATGTTTAGAAGCAGAGCAAATTACTCTGGTACACTGCAGTTGTGACATGGCTGTATTTATTCTATATAACAGGTAATAGTATCTCTTCTAGCACAACAGTATTTGACATAAATTTGTGTGAAGCTGCACTGCACAGATTAGCTGTATTTTAGAATTTACTGTAGCTTAAGCTATGCTACTGTGATGACTGTAAGATTTAGTTCAGTAATTTTATGCAATTGGCAAACAGGCAGAAACAGTATAATTTAACATTTATGAATTGCCAATTTCCTCATATAAATACTGTAAAGAATTCTGCAATTATGCAATTATCTAAAGACAGTAAATTGCAGTTTGGAATGCTGCTTATTTATTAAAGTGATTTATAAATGAACATAAGCACATCGACTTAAAGAGTCTAATCCAGTGACTCAACAAAATGTTTCTCTGCCTAGCCCAGGTAGTTTTGTAATTGTGATACATTATGGAATTTTGCTGTGTTTAATGGATCTATAACTCACCTTTCCTCTTGAAAATGAACTATTGAGTTCTTTTACTGAGAAGTGCTCAGGAGACCTTTCCGGAGTCAGAGGTAAATTTAAAAAAGTTTACTACAACTGAATTCAGAAGCCTAAAATTCAACACTATTCTTATCAAATATGTTATGGTCACTACAAAGTACTTAATTACTTTCTTTTCTTTTGCCTACAGGCAAGAGCAACTCCAGTTTCCCGTCCCATTTCCAGGGCTGCTCAGAAAGCCCTTGCTCCAGCAGCAAATCTAGAACACAAGAGCAGAGGAACAGGCAAAGTTAGCCTTAATGCACTTGCAGGAAGGAAAGTTTCCATGTATGAAAGTAATTGTTCAAAGAGAAACCACTTGTTCTCTGAAATTTGACATTCATTGCTTAAGTATGAGATCAAGCCACAATTTGGAATTAATCAACAAGCAGAAAAGTTCCAAAATTCTTTGAGCCCCAGACACACAGAAACATATGTACCTAACAAATGAATAAAGAATGTATACAATAAGATGGAATGAGTTTACTGTAAAAAAGAATGTACATAAAAACACATAAATAATTGCTTTTCATATGTTAGCGGTAATATTTTATCTACAAGGACAAGCTAAGAATTTCAGTGATATGCATTTGCACATTGTCGTCTATTGCTTATTTACATCTAGGCTTTTCTTGGAAAACAATATTCAGTGGTCCATGTATCTCTTTTTGACATCATCCCAGAAAAGGAGCAGTAAAAACTTGACAATTAAGCAAAAATACTTCTGTTCAGTCTTTCATATTGTGTTCACCATTACAGCATCAGAGGGCCTTCCATTAGAGCAGGAATTGATGTGAGTCACACATTTGTTCTTTCTTCCTCTCCTCAAGAGGACAATTGTGTGTGGTTTTTTGCTTCATTTCTTGCACACATAGACTGCTGGGGAAAATTTGTGCTGGGGAAGCTAGGGTGAACAACTTGTGTTAGTGTCAAACATGTTAAATTCTATGGTGCTACTTCAGCTTTGTGCAAAAGCATTACAAGGCCATACAGTGAAAAATGTCCTTTGAGTAAAACCACCTTTTAGCCTTATATATAAAAAGTTGTTCTCTCATTGACCTAAATATTTACTGCACAGAGCATGTGCTGAGGGCTGAGTCATCAGTACTGTAAAAAATTCAGTGGATTGGTGAAAACTGGGTCACAACCATCCACTAGAAGTCTTAAAGGTTTAAGCTGAACTGTCTTCCATTAGCAGACATGCAAAGTTATCTATTGAAATGTTCAAACCACTAAATCACCAAGAAGAGCCTGTTAACATTTTCTCAACAAAACTCTTCCAACAGCAAACTGGTGTCCTGACTAAAAAAAATTTTTACAAAAAGTATCTGCTTTCTATGGAAATTTTTCCTGCTTGTTGAAAAAATAAAAACATGAAAAGTTTTTGAAACCCGTTCTCTGAAAAGTTCTAGTCACAGACATAAACTTAGCTTCTTTCACACATCTTGACAATGTTTAGATCTGTTGACAGTGTTGTTATCAAGAAATGCCGAGGGGACACGGACAGAAATCTGTTTCATGTAGCTCATTTAAGATAATACCTTCTCCTACCGTTTGCTATCCCAGCACAGCCAGTAGGTCCAGAAATAGATGGAAACAACTCTGTGCAAAGGGTGGTTGGTGATAAATCTATCAAAATTAAAATTCAAGGTTCAAAAACCTTGACAACAGAAGGGATCCAGATTTGAATTTGACAGCAAAATGAAAAGAGCAACATTCTCATTATACACTCTTCCATGGTGTTCAGGGGGATTTAATCCTAGAAAATTGCATCACAGCCAGGTGCAGGTTCCCACTGATCTCCTAGAGGACTGCCAGGCTCACTGTCACTTTCAGGGAACCATTTTGGTTCCCATGTGTTACAGGGCATGATAAATGAAAAAAATTGTATGTTGGCCTTGGCTTTGCTTTCTGTTGTTAGATGAATGAATTAAATCTGTCTGAACTGAGTGACCACTTGGGTTATAAGTTTGAAGTGATGATAAATGAACGATAGCCTTTCCTTCTCTCTTCTCGTAGTTTGTGATTAGCTCAATGGCCTGCTGAGAGATAGGAAGCAAAGAAAAAGACAAGGAACAGAGTAACCCTGGGTTTACAGTGTCTTGTGCTTGGGTGCACTGATAAAACTGTATCATACACATAATCTCAGAGAAGTCTAAATATTGTTTGGTGGCAGGTAATCTTGCAATTATAATAGTGTTTTTTGTGGGAACAAGTAATAAAATGTTCTTCAATCAACTATTGCAATAATTTCCAAGCCTTAATGTCCATTTATAAACATGTATGCCTGTAAGACTGGTCTGACTACAGCATCTTAGCTATGTTCTGAATATTTCCATGAAAGACCCCCTCTCTCTGCTCAGTCACGGATGGAGTCTATGTTCCTACATGACTCAGTGTGTTAAGGTCCCTAACTGCAATTTCTCATGCATTTTCTTCTATTGTCTACTTTCCTCAAATGCAGTTGGTTTTATCGGTGGTATGATTGGAAAGACAAACTCCTGCAGCAACTTCTGAAGAGGAGTCTTCCCCATATGCCAGTATGTGAGGACAGCTGCTAGTCTCCTCATCTCTCCAGGGAGATGAGTAATAGTGGTAGCTGAAGACAGCAAGATCTAGTATGTCTGAAACTGATCTGGAATGCAGGAAGCCTGGACTTTATTCCAAATCTGTCACTCTGTGTTTTGTGACTCACCTTAGGTAAATCTTCTTTATTGCTTATTAGCTTTTTTCTCCACCAATAATATTCTTTATTACCTCTTTACAATATAAACTCTTTGAGATAAGAGCTGCTATCTTTACATATAGAAAAACAGAAGACCTAAGCTGGCCATTACGCAATTAAATTATAAATTCAGCAATTCAGTTCTGAAGTAACTCAGCACTGCACATAATTTTTAAACACTTTAGAAACAATCAGTTAAATCTGCTTTTCCAGTGTAGTAAATTGACAACAGGATACTCAAGTGAAAAGCTTTTAGCTTCTGAAAATCAGTAGCAAACTATGGACCACAGACTTGAAACCCTGGCTGAGTCCTTGTTCTCTTTCTATGGAATCTGTTAAGTTTTTAGGAATGTTATCTCTTTTAGTTATATGCATACAAAGAGCTTGATAAAAAAGGCCTCTGAACTTACATAACAAATGCACAAGTGTATTTTAGCTCAGAAGTATTATGGATCTGGATCTGGCTTTACATGTCACAATTACATTTTCTAACCCATGCTTTTACCATGTGTTATAAGCATATGGCATGTTGGCAATGCATGACAAAAATGCACGAAGTATGGTGTTAAAAAATATCCTACCAAGAAGTTTGAGAATCTGCCTATTACTCTGTTCTGTCAAGTAAGTCAGGCATCTTCTAAAGTACCGATTTTCTCGTAAGCTGAAGATTCCCTCTACACTCGCCAGAGGCTTTTCTTTTCATGCTAAATAGAAGCATGCAGCTCTGGAAGGGACTTGAAATTCTGGTCTCTTGCTGACAATAGATACAGGTTCAATTGTCAGCTGGTTTATCCCAGTAGAGAGTATAGACCATCTGGGTTGACAAGGAGAAAGCAGTGGATCTTGTCTACCTTGATTTCTACAAGGGTTTTTTTCACTGTCTCCAGTCCTTATAGGTAAGCTTGCAAAATGCAGGTCAAAGGAATGGACTTTGAGGTGGATCAAGAACTGGATGAATGGCACAGATCAGAGAGTCACAATCAGTGGAGTAGATTCCAGCTGGAGGCTTGTAGTCAGTGGCGTTCCCCAAGGACTAGTATTGCGTTTAGTCTTATTCAACTTGTTTATCAATGACTTGGATGAAGGGATAGAATGCATCCTTAACAAGTTTTCCAATCATATGAAACTAAGAGTGGCTGATACACCTGAGGGCTGTGCTGCCATTCAGTGGGGTCTTGATAGGATTGGGTGGGGAGAAACCTAATTAAGTTCAACAAAGGCAAGTGTAGGGTCCTGCACCTGGAGAGGAATAACCCCAAGTACCAGCACAGGTTGGAAGCTGACCTGCTTCAGAGCAGCTCTGTGAATAAGCACCTTGGGGTAGTGGTGAATGACCATCAGACAGCAGTGCCCTTGCAGCCAGAAGTGCCAATGATATCCTGGCATGCATCAGGAAGAGTGTGGTCAAGGGAGGTGATCCTGCCCCTCTACTGGGCTCTAGTTAGAAGTATTGTGTTCAATTCTGGTCTCCACAATTCAAGAAAGACACCCATATTCTCTGCCTTTTCTCCCTCTCTCTCTCTCTCTCTCACTGGACAGGGTGGAAAAGGGGAGGAGCTGTGTGGAGTTTAAATTCCGTATTGGCTTAAATGATGACAGTTTTTAATTTGCACTCAGTGTGGGGTATGAAATGTTGAGATAACAACAGATCTGATCAGAATAGGTTGGAAACAATTTTTATCTAAGTATTTATATATTAGCTGTGGAGCCCTTGGGTTACAATGTTGCTCAGTCTTTTAATGTGGTTGGGGTATCTAACCCTGTATATGTTTCACTACACAAAATATGTCCCCACCATGGTGCTCTCTTTCAGAGTGGAGAGAGGGATCAGAATTACTTTGTAGATATGCTTTATGATATCAATTTATGGCATGATAACATCAAGGGCAAAAAGAGTCATTTGGGATGTGTATTCAGAGTTCTTCTCCTGCGCTGGACTTGTCTTCTACCACTGGGAATTCATTAACTACTACACCCAGCCAGTGAGGGGAACATGATTTTCCCCAGCTTTTTACTCCCTTTCCTTCTTCAGGCCTGTTACAACAGCTTTGGAGAATTTTGAATTCCATTTGGATGCTAAGGAAAGCATGTTGCTGCTAAGTCCACTAGGTCTTCTCAGGGCAGTCCACGCCATGGTTAGAGTCAGCACACAGATTTATAGGAAGGTGATTCAGAGATCTGCCCTGATGGTGGATAGTCTGAGTGGCATGGAATGTGGGAGAAAAAGGCTGAGTTGCTGGAGATATTATCTGCTCCAATTACTTGGGAATTCATCTCTGAACAACTACAGGACACTGATAAAATCATAAAATCTTTACAAGGAGAATGCTGTGGCAGTTCCAGATAGGAGCAATTTATTGCTGGGCCCTGGCTACTATTTACTGGACAGTGCTCTGTACTAGACAGCACCCGCAGGGGGAAGAGAAGGAAAACACACCAGCAGGCACTGTGGCCACTGCAGCTGAACCAGTTGAACAACTTGTGCCTGTAGCAGGTGCCTCTATAAAGAAATTCAAGACAAATTTAGTTCACTTAGTGAAGGATAAAGAGGAATAGGGCACTCACAACAGGAGGAAGAAGCAGGGCCAGAGAGAATCACCTGATCCCTACCTTCAGGTGAGCTGCAAGATATGCAAAATCATTTCAGCCACCAGTCAGGAGAGCCCCTTGTGACCTGCCTGTTCTGATGCTGGGATATCACAACATGCAATATGAAACTAGATGGTAGTGAAGCCAGGCAATTGGGATCCCTGTTCCAGGATGTAGGCATTGGCAAGGGAATTGGAAAGAGGACAGAAACTCTCAGCCTCTGGAGGCAACATTTGTCAAATATGAGGGAACAGTTTTCTCTCATGGATGACCTAATAGTGCACCAAGACAAGTGGAATGCCACAGAGAAAGGTATCCGGGACCTGAAAAAATTAGCTGTGCTGGAGGTAATCTATAAGGGATTCAAATAACAAAAAGTGCCCTGTAGATCCAGATTGGATCCAGTGTACACAATCCATGTGGCAGAAGTTTCTATGGAGTGTGCCATCATTGTACACCATCTCCTTGGCATTGATGTCAATGAAAGAAGAAACACTGCTTCAGGTGATCAGCTGACTTCAACAAAACGAAGGTTTTTTTTTTCCTCCCCACCAACCTGTGCCTCGGCTGTGAAACAACTGAACAAGACTGTGGACAGACTTGAAAGACTCAAACAACCTAGAGAGAAAATGTCCCATGCCTCTGCCAGTATGGACCACAATCTCTGCTATTGGGAGCATGTATCCCTCTGCTGGAGAGAGGACTACACACCACGAGGTAACCTGCAGTTTTACCTGCACGACCACAGAGAGGATACGAGAAAGTGGGATGGAAAACCCACCTCTGCCCTAACCGCAGGGGTACGTGAATTGAGAGGAAGAACAACCACCAACAGAAATTCTTCAAGGATAATCCAGTTTCCAGTGGGCAAGTCTTCAGACAGAATGGAAGGGCTGAATGTTATTCCTGATCCTCTTGAAGAGATCTCTAGTTCATGTTTACAAGAACTGAGCAGCGACTGCCATGATCAGAACTACTGGGGCCCTGCCTCCAGCCATGTGGAAGAAAGGGAGAATCAGATCTATTGGACTGTGTGGATGGATCCCATGGCCTGGCACATCAGACCCACAAGAGTAATAAGGCTTTAGTTGACACTGGCACACAATGAACTCTGATGCCATCAAGATCTGTAGGGGCATGATCTATCTCTGTTTCTGGGGTGACAGAGGGGTCCCAACAACTGACAGTACTGGGACCTGAGGTGAGCCTGGTTGGGAATGAATGGCAAAATCACCCCATTCTGAAACACCCAGAGACCCCATGCACCCTTGGCATAGATTACCTCAGGAGAGGCTATTCAAAGGACTCAAAAGTGCATCGTTGGGCTTTTGGGATAGGTGATGTGGAGACAGAGGAAATTAGACAACTGAATACCTTGCCTGATCTCTCAAAGGACTCTTCTTCTGTGGGACAGCTGAGGGTGGAAAAGCAACATACCGATCACTGACACCACAGTGCATCATCAGTAGCACCACACCAACCTGACTCTGTGGGCCTCATCCATCAGATGATTTGTGAACTGGAGAGCCAGGTAGTGGTCAGTAGAGCAGGACTTGCTCAGCCTTCAATAGCCCCATATGGCAATTGTGTAAGTCCAATGGCGAGGGGAGACTGACAGTGTACTATCAGGGCCTGGACAAAGTCACACCACCACTGAGTGCTGCTGTGAAGGCCATGCTGGATCTTCAGTATGAACTGGAGTCCCGATTCCCACAATTTGCCATGCACTCATCCAGACTGAATTGGAAAAGGGTGAGGCTCCAGAATAGTTGCAATACTTTGATGACATCATTGTGTGTGGCAACACAGCAGAGGAAGGGGGAGAATCCTCCTTTTGGCAATTTCTGTCATAAAGGAAAGCGAGGTCAAGGAACTTGCCCAGGAAATTCAGTTTTCAGGAGTAAAATGGCAAGATGGACGTCATCAAGATTCCCATGGATGTGGCCAATAAAAGAGAAGTTATGTCCCCACCAAGCAACAAGAAGGAAACATATGCTTTCCTTGGTACTGTGGATTCTTGAAGGATGCATATTCTAAATTACAGTCAGATTGTAAACCCTTTCCATCAAGTGACCCAGTAGAAGAATCATTTCAAGTGGGGTCCTTAACAACAAGAAGCTTTTGAGCAAATTAAACAGGAGATTGTTCATGCAGCAGCCCTTGGGCCAGTCAAGACAGGACAAAATGTGAAAAACGTCCTCTACATCGCAGATGGAGAGAATGGTCCATCCTGCAGTCTCTGGCAAAAAGGTATCTTGGGAGACTTGAGGATGAACCTTGGGGTTCTAGAGTCAGAAACACAAAGTATCTGAGGCCTGTAAAAATCCAATTGAAAAAGAGATAGTGGCAGCTTACAAAAGGGTTCAAGCTGCTTCAGAAGTGATTGTCATTGTGATAGCACAGCTCCTCCTGGCACCCTGACAGCCACTGCTGTGCTGCATGTTCAAAGGGAAAGTCCCTTCCACACATCATGCCACTGATGCTACATAGACTAACTGGATCACTCTGATTATTACATAGCAAGCTTGAATAGGTAATCCCAATTGCCCAGGGATCTTGGAAGTCATCATAAACTGGACAAAAGGTAAAAGTGTCAGACCATCATCAGAAGAGGAGGATGAGAATGTATCATGTTCTGAGGAGGCCCTACCACATAACCAACTACCAGAAAATGAAAAGCAGTACCTTCTCTTTAATGATGGATTCTGCTGTATTGTAGGGATACACTGAAAATGGAAAGCTGCTGTATGGAGTCCTATGAGGTGAGCTGCAGAAGCTATTGAGGGATAAGGTAGATCAAGTAAGGTTGCAGAGCTGAAAACTGTATAGCTGGCTTTAGATATCACTGAATGAGAGAAATGGCCAACACTCTACACTGACTCATGGATTGTAGGGGTGGAAGAGCCTAGGGTTTGTAGCAAGATGGGTGAAATAAAAAGTGGAAAAATCCTGAGCTCCAACTCAGTCCCCAGGCTTCCTCCCTCTCTCGTGTTGTACAGGTCTATCAGTCTCAGTTTCAAAGGAAATTAGGAAATTTTATTTCTCTGAATAGAAAATGCAGCTACATCAAAAATGCAGCTTGGGAACCAGCATAAAACGCCACAGAATCTATCCACAGACATGTTGAAGCCGGTCAACAATCTCAGCTGACAAATGTTGGGGCTTTTTTCTGAGAGGTTAAATGCTTGCTTTAAAACTTCAGTGTAAAATGTTTTCATTGTTCTTTCCATTGGGATTTCAATTTTAAAGTAACAATGTTTAAATACATGTGCATATTTTGAGCAGCATTACAGACTCACAAAACAAAATTTGGTAAATTTTGTATAAAAATCAAAATTTGGCCACTGTTTTTATTTCTCTTCAGTCATTGAAACTTCAAATTAATATAAGTATGTAAAATTGCTAAAAAATAAAATATTTTAATGGGTTTCACTTAAACTACCCAATGTCTGAAGTACAAATGATTAATTTAGTAAAATAAGAATTCAAGTTAGAGCACTCAAACCAAGAAAATCTCCACCACGCCCCAATATGATGCTCTCAGAATATTCTTGCTATAATTCAGATGAGGTTATTCCTTCAATTTAAAAAAAAAAATGCATTTTTCTGTTTATGACCACAGGACTGATTCCTTCCTCAGGTCTTGTTGGTGCTACTGACTCAATCTGCAGGAATGTGAAAGCAGACATTTTGTGAGAGCCTTTAAACTGCCTATCTTTATGATGCAGTGTAATTGTGAAGTGCAGTGAAAAATGGAACAAGCAACTCTCTCTTGACATGAGAGAGAGTGCAATTTCCTCAGAGCCACTGAAATCAGTGGAATTGTTGCAAACGTATTAACATTGGGTGGAAATATGGTTCTTGGCAGAATTACCTGTATTATATAGGCTCTATTTAAGAGTTATAAAATCTGTTGATCATGGCACATTTATTCTAGCCTGTAATAATAAATACAACTGGAAAAAATAAATATTAATAACTGCTTAATTACAGCCTATGTTCTTCAAACATGGCCTCAACCTGAGGTCTGAATTAGCTTTATATGAAAGGTCTTAAATGACAGTTATTATGCTGCTAGGACCATTTGGTACTTTTGAACTTACAGAGGTGCTAAAGTCTGTAAATGACCCAGTTTTAAACTACTTCAACTGGCAAACTAATTAGTGTCTGTTGTGGTTTAGGAATGGTATTCTATGGTTTATTACCCAAAAAGGATTCCTTCTCCCTGGAAGAGACTGTCTTCCTACCTGCCCCCTCTTCTGCCCCCCTCCCACCCCTCACCCTCAACCCCCCTGAGCTTCCACCCCGGCAGATATAGAATATCCTCCAAGTCCCATCCATGCTCCCTCCAGGCCAAAAATTAACCCTATTGTGGCTGAAACCAGGAAAATCACATTATGTGAAAGTCTTTGAAATTCATCCAATACTTGTAAAGGAAGAACTCACCATTTGGTGAAGACATGCTGCATGTCCAAAGGTTTTATATATATATTTTAATATCTTTTCTATAAGCTAAACAGCACCAAGTTGTAACTTTTGGATAATGTCTCTGCGGTGTGAAGCATTATCTGTTTTACAGATTTGAATGGGCTGTAAATATCCTTGCAAATTGAGAAATTTTAATTTTAAATATTTTCTAACATTTTCTTGTTACACTTTGATGAAAAAATTCACCTACATCAAGCAAGTCAGTGCAGCTTACATTCTTGAAGGAGATCTTACCGTAACAACTTCATTGCTTTTACATAGATATACTTTTGGTATTTAAGTATAACTACAGAACCACTCCAATGAAGAGGTGCAGAAATGCTCTCCTCTCCTGCTAAACAAACTACAACTAGTTGATTAGAGTACCTGCTTGGTTAATGATAGGTTTGAATTCCATCAGACTGAGAAGAGGATTATATTTGGTTGCTTCAGGTTGGGCTACAGTTTGCTGTATAAATCCCAGCAGCAGCAATATTTCAGAAGGAAATGAGCATAACGTTTCCTGAGAGGTCCAATTCTGTTGATTTTCATGGGGAACATACTTTCTGGCTGAAGCTACTGAAGGGACAGAAATAATGGAATATGGAGGTTTCTGGATACTCATTTTATTTAAACAAGCTGGAAATCAGTACTGCCTTGCTCAATGTGGTGCAGGGTGTGAGCATAGTTCTAGACACATGGGCATCACAGGAGTGATGGAGATGGAAACAGAAGTTATTAGGCTTAGAAATTCTATATTGCAGCCCTTGATCACTGTTTTTACCTTCCATATCCATCCTGATTTAGGTCCTGCGTTTCTTTTACCAGTGAACCTTTTAACCAGAAATCAGGGAACATAATTTTACTATGATTTTATGTTCTGAGGAAAACAGCTTGTACAGTGTTGTTATGCAGCCTGAAAAGTAACACAGTGAGTTACATTTGGTACAAATGTACATTTGGTACAAAACATTCAGGCTGGTGTCTTACAAGTCAATTCACTTATAGCACAGTTTGCATACTTATATTATTTGTAAACACTGTTGGGACTCAATCCTGCATGGTTGAAGAGTTTGATTTAAAACAGGGTAACAAAAATGCTGGTAAATGGCCTAATTGCATTTAAAAATATTTATTCCCATTTAAAAAGAAAATCATGCTAAAATCAAGTGATTGGATTCTATTTGTAAATGATTGGGGTAAAAATGTAAATGGATCTGAAATGCAACACTATGAACCAACCATGTTCTAGACACCTCTTTTAATTCACTTTATTATAATCTAAAGAGAAAAAAAAAATAAGGTACTGCTGTTAGTACATTATTTCTGCTTAACAGACAATATCAGTAATTAAATATATTTCTGCTGGTTTTGTGACCATATGCCTGCAAAATGTAAAAGAAAATTTTTCTTTTAAATGTCTTTTGTTCCCAGCACTGACTGCCTGTCAGAGTGAACCCTCCAGATTCCTGTGTGTTGGTATCCATGGGCTCTTTCTTGCCAAGCTGCCAGTCTGGAGCGTCACACCTTACTGCCTTTAAAGATTGCCCTGCAGAGATAGAGGAAAATGGCAATTTTTACATGATGCAGTCTGGCAGCCCAGGAGATTTGAAGTCAAAACTGGTGCCAAGATTTACCCAGGAGAGCAAGCAGAGGCAAAAAAGAGAATGTGGGCCAAAGGGAAAATAATAAAGCAAAGGAAGAGGGAAGAAAAAGGCAGGAAAGCATGGCAGAGGGGGAGCAGGGTTTTTATCAAGCATGGAACACAAGGCTAAGTATTGGACACTACATGTTGCTTGCATGCATTTGTTGAGAGGGTCAGGGTCCTAAAGAAAGTCAAAAGGAAGAGGTCAGCTTTTTTTGCATGGCCCAAATTGTAGTAGATTGCAGAATGCAAATGAGACAATTATTACACCAATGCTCATCAAGCTGTGCTGGAAAGACTTCAATAGCCTGATGAATATGCATGCAAATTTGTTAATTAAGTTAATTATTCTGCTGAAAATTCATTTGTCTTCCAAGGACATTTTCCCAATGATTTTAACATGCTTGTGCCATTAGTCATGCTCCATGCTATTTAACATTACTTTTTGTCCACTTTTTTTTTTCCCCTCTCTTTCTTCTTGCTTTTCTGTTCTATTCAGTTTCTGTTGTTGTTGCTTTTTCTGTTTTGATTTGCTTTTCTTATTAAAGCTTTAAAACCAGATAATTGTTTCTCTTAATTGACCCCTGCAATGCTGCAAGATGCTAGCAGCCAGCTCCATAGGAATCCCTTAAAACCAGATTTCATTCAAATACTTGCTTCGTATATAAAAAATCCCTAAAATGTCACCTAGGAAAGAGGGGGTGCCAGGGGGATGGGAACAGTGGGAGCAAACCTATCTGGCATCATTAAAGCTGGAGTCTGAATGAGTCCACACAGGAATCAGGAGGGATAAATCTGTCCTTGCTTCAGGCTATTTCCTCAGCACAGCCTTGGTTTGGCACAAGGTGTTACCTTGCTCCAAAAGGTGTGATCTTGTCACACCTCCCTTCCCTCTGCCTGTTCAGCTATACATAGAAACATATGTGTTCAAAGAGGAACAAGAACTGAGATACTTTTCTGTCACCACAAGGGCCAAAACCTGTTACCATGGCAACAAAAGGAATCGTGAGTTTAAAAATCATGTCTAAATGGCAAAATGAGATAATTTAAAGAAACAGAAGGAATTTTTTTCCTCCTGTGCAAGGGAACGACAACATTATTACAACTTTGAATGATTACATTCTCAAAAAATGGGATCTTTTTCTATCCATTCTCAAATCCCCATTATTTTAAAATGTATCAGAGTACACAATGACAATTTTACATTTCTAATATGGGCTATTTCTCTTAAGTTCACTCATTTTCATTCTATTATTCTCTTGTTCTATTCCATTGCAGATGAAAAAAAAAATTTGTTTGGGATTTTTTTAGCAGATGGAAAAAGGCCCAGTATGGCAATGGTATGCTTTCTCTCTTCCCACAGCAACAAGGACACCAGGAAAAAGGTTAACAGAAAGGAATTAAAAGGAAGAAAAAATTGCAGATAACGGAGTTTAAGAAAATTAATTGGTGAACATTCTTTTTTGTGCAGTCCTTATACATTACACAGTCTGAATGGCACTGTAGTGTCACATAGATCGTAAACCAATTAGGACTGTATTCTAAACCCTGTAATTTCTGTAATTCCATCTGCTTTAGATGGTTTAATTAGTGAAAGTCACAAAAGCCAAATATATTACAATATTTTGAAATCAAGCCCAAAGGCAAGAAATAAAAGTTACAAAAGCCACTTAATGTGCAAGTGGGCATATTGCATGAGTATATAAAGACGAGGGTAACGCTTTTTCTTTTAATTTTTTTTTTTTAATGGAAGATGGGTCAAAATATGTTAGTAGTGTAATCCTGATCATAAAAAAGACAGTGGCAAAATTGCCATGGACTCTAAAGGGACAAGAATTCAACCCAAAAGATGACAACCTTTAGTCTGAGCTATTTTTCTATAAGGGATATAACTGCTTTCTTTATTACTTAGACCTCCATTCTGCTCCTTCTGACATCAAATACAAATTCATCACCAGGGACTATGACCAAAGTTTTCATTTGCAGAGTGTGGTTGATGAACTCTATTATTTTTCTGACTTTAAGGTGGCAAAAGGAAAGACTGGTCAATGGATATAGCCCTTTTATTCCAGGTACTCTGTCCTGAAGCAGTTGCCCTAACTGTTTTAAATTCCTAAACCTTACCTAATAAACTGATGATTACTTTAATGAAAAACTATGTCTCAACTGGATGATTATATACAACATATCCCTGTTCTTATCTTTCTAAAATCTACCATGTCCAATGTGTTTCCAAACACTAACAGTAAATAGCATGACATGGAAAACCACTGTGCTGGCATCATCTCCCCTGTCAACAGTCCTAGAAAAGTTCTTAAGAAGGATTATTTGCATGAAAGAGAGTTATACAAACAACCCATAAAATCACTTTAACAAACCAGAAAGAATAATGTCTTACTTTAAAAAAATGAGGGTTTTAGAACTTTAAAATCATCCAAAACCAATTAAATAGCTCGCAATGCATTGTATTTGTCTAGCGATGGTATTTCTCCTGCAATACAACTGTGCATTATTATGGACCACAAATAGCTTCAGTCACTGTTGACTGACAGCAGCATACTGAAGACAGGGTGTATGCTATGGCACTGTCTGTCACCCTCTGATTGAGACACCGTAGGTGTCCAGGACTGTCTTTGCTTGCTGTGAAAAAATACAAGGTAAAACTGTTACTCATAAAAAAGATGACTTGTCTTCCCCCTTAATGAGAACACAATATAGAATTCAGCTATTAATTCATGGTACCTCCTACAGTTCAAATCACTTTTGTTCTAGCTGTTGTGAGAAATGTCAAGTCAATGAAGATATCTTGCATAAAAACAATTATCTAAACAATTATCAAACAGTGATGATGGCAAGGAAAAATTAAGGGGAGACAACAATTATATAGCACAGTTAAAAAGAAAGGGGGGGGGACTAATAAAATGCCTGTGTCTTTATAGGGCAACAGCTGTTCTCTGTTAGGAAATGTTTTACTTATAAAATCAGTCACATACTCTTGTATATTTGATTCTATAGCCCTTCGTAATGTGGTAGTTCTAGTTAAGAGGAGAAATGAAAAAACTTTTCCCTATACAAGATCTACACTGTTGACTTCAAATGAAATCATATCAGAAGCAGCTGCAGAGATGAAGGACACCTCCTGCTCCTGAGATTACCTAGATGTTTGACTCTTTCTCTGTATAACGCAGGCAGCCAACTTGCTTTCTTTTCCATAGCCGAAAGGTTGCATCCAAATGTTTAACGACTGAGACACAGACCCAGACCGGCAGGGAATCTGAGTCGTTTATTCAAAGAAATGAGCCAGGTTTATACACTTTTTCAAGGCACAGTATTTCCTTACATGGTAATTCTCACTAAATGACCTATCCCATGTTGCTACATCAGCAACACGCTTTCTAAATATCCTATGGGGTGATCACGCGCTGTTCACCTGTCTGGCAGCTTCCAGCAGGCTCCTCTCCCGCAGGGGTCTGTCACATGGCACCTTCTCCCCCCAAGGTCAGGTGGAGACAAGCCTCTCTGTGCTGCCATGTGCTTCTTTGTACTGCCATGTGCTTCTGCAGGTGCTTCCCACAGCCTGCAGCTCAACTCCATCCCATCTCTTCCCACACAAATATCCTTGTGGCAGCCAGTAATCATCATTGTAGGTGTGAATGTACACCTTTCCTCCCAATTCACAACCCACTGGTAAAGAGGAGTCTGAACTTGTGCTCAAAGTTGCTGAGAACAACTGAGTGTCTGGCTAGTGACTCCATTATGGATTAAGTGTAAAGTTTTCAGACCATGGACTACAATTTTGGCAAACACCACTGAAGTCCAGAAGTACCAGTTTTTCAGGTAATCTCTTTGGGGCAAAATATTTGGTTGTATGTTGTATTAAATGAGCAAATTTGGGTGAACCATACATCTTTGCTAGTAAAGTTTTAAAAATAAAGCACTTTTTCTTAGCATCCAAGAGCCTCCTTCCTTTATGCAGCTCTGGTCCCTGTGCCCTTTCTTTGTGTTTCTTTCTTCTCTGGACTTTATCAGAACATTTTGGGATTACTTTCCATTCTTTGCTACTCTATGACTCCAGTGTAAGAACATCAAAGATTTAGCCATATGGACAACAACAAGCGATTGGTGATCAACAGAAAATCAAGATAAATATTTATGCCACAACAAAGCAGAAGTAAATTAAAGAAAATTAAAAAATTCAGAGCTAGGGAAAAAAAGGAAAGAAATAAAGGTAGCTGTTTACTTGGAGAGTTTACAGCAGAACACTAGTGGTCAATAACTATTAAAATTCCCTCCACAACTATAAAAGGTCCACAAGTTTGTGGAAAATCCATCCCATATTTCCCCATAGGCATAGTCAATGGAATTAGAGGTCAATGAGATGCCTGATGTTCAGTACTAGCAAGCCACACTATCATCTTCTGTGGAGAAATCACAGGATCCTTTGTACCTCTCTGCTATCTGGTGTCCTCAAGCTCAGGACACTGGCAAAGGGGAAGAGCATAGCTCACTTTTCCCAATGTGAAGACAGGCAAAAAGCATCTTGCTACCTACTGCAAGGAGCAGCTCCTGTGCTGCTGCCCTTTGTGTTACTGTAAATCAAATACTATCGACCCAAACCTCGTTTCCTTTTCTGGCAGCAGCACCATCCCCTATGTCATGTAGGGTCCATAGACTCATCATGGGGAGACTATCAGAAACTCCTCTCTCCCCTGCAAGTTATAGCCATGCTCTTGCCAGATCTGAGAGGTCTAGCCTACCTCACAGGACACATCCATTTCACAGAGTTGCAGTAGCTCTTTGGGCTCTCTACCAGCTCCTGAAGGAAGTCTGTGTCTCCTGGGCATGGGCCACAGAAGTAGCTTCACCATGAGACAGAGCTGACATTGAGTCCTGGTGTTTTTAACAAGCCACCAGGGCAGTAAGAATGCTTCTATCTGTTTCTTACAGGATCTAAAATCTTGAATGGAGAATGGTTTACTGCCCTGACTGAATGTCAATGACCATTGACAACAATACTATTATAATGTACTATTATTCCAATGGCAATTTTACATAGAAGTTAGGCCAGTGCATCTCATAACTTCCTTGTCCTGCTGCTTTCCAAAAAGCACCAGTCAAGTTGCAGTAAACTTTTACAAACTTTGAGTTACACTGCAATGTTCCTCCTTCCACTGATCCTCAGAGAAGTACTTAATGTGCCCTGAGGGACTATTTTCTTTAGGGTATTTCCCCTCGAGAACTGAGACAACCCTTGTGTTCCTGCCTCCTCTGCTGCATTTTCTGTTGATATCTCCACTGTCAGTTGTGGCTGTGAGATGGAGGCAGCAACAGTGGTTATAAAACCTTAAAAACACTGTTACATTTGAGTCTTCAATTGCAAAATAAACTTATAAGGGAAGTTGACTCAGCACATGGCTGCACCAATTCACTTTCTTCATTTAAAAATCTAACACAACCTATTTTAAAACAGAAAATGTGGGAAAAGAAAAGGCAATAATCTTACCAGTGAATTAGTCAAGGCAAATCTGGAGTCTTCTGAGATGGGCAGAGCTACAAAACTATATCTAATCCTGTCACAGTTTAAATTTAATATCATAGCTCACTCTCATTGTGTTCACAATGAGCATTCGTTGTGATTTTCCCTCTTCAGGAAAGATGGTATGAAACTCACAAACTGCTGAAGCACTCATTGGGATCATGGTTCGAAATGCCCAAGCAGTCCAGAGGATGATAGGCTGTTGTGACAGACCTTCCAAAAGAGGGGAAGAACTTGGGTAGGGAGATATGGGTTGTCAACCCTGGAGCCACAATTGGGCAGGAGCTTTCCCCATGTCCAATGGTTGCTTCCTTCTGTTTTCATCTGCTTCCCTATAAAGGCCAACTCTATCCTGTTCTGACAGCACAGCTGTGTTGGTCAGAGGTGTGATGAGATATGTACTCTGACAGCCAAAGCTGCCACCACATTCTGGCATGCTATTTTTCTCCAGTTATCATTAACACTCACAGTGAATAAACCTCTTAATACAGATTGTCGCAAATCCCTGTTTGTCTTCTGTTCTTTTAGGTGAAGAAACACAACATGTGTCTGACTTGCAGTCACAACAAAGTCAGTGAGTTCTGCCCACCATCCAATCTAGTTTTAAACCAGCAGATGTATGAATGCAAAGCCACACTACAGATGACAAGAGACAGATCAGCTCCTGCTGAGCATCACCAGTTAGCATGAATAAGGCCAACCCAGGTGTACCACACACATTCAACTGTATAAAAGGCTCACCATAAAAATCCCTAGTCTTCAGCTGAAGATGCTACTGTGAATTACTTGCCAATGAAGAGGAATTTGTGATTTCTCTCAAATCCAAGTACTTTTGAATCATGAAATCGTATCACCAATTTCAGCCTCTGCTTATAAAAAGAAAATAAAAAAGTAAGTGTTTATCCAGGAAAAAAAGTCAGCAAGAGACCCCCCTTCTCAAAAAAATTAGGAAACAACAAATGTCTTGAGATTTTTTTGAGGGCTGGACACACGAGCTGTTACTTAGCATGTTTTGATTTATTCTTCACTTCTTAAAACATTTCATCTGCTCATCTCTGCAGCAAATGCTAGTGAAAGTTTTGGCATGATTTGTGCTTGCAATAAACTAATGTATGCTGATCCATACACTCAAAATTCTAGGAAAGACGTGCTTCTGAGAGTCCAAAACCCTGCTACATCAACAATTTACACAACAGGGTTTTTCAGCAACAAGAGGATTTTAAGCTCTGTTGAGCAAACATCAGGTTCTTATCCCACAACTCTTCATTGTGATATTATTCTGTTACCCAGTCCAAAGGAACAGACACACTGTATATTTGCTTTATGTAATAAAAAAAATAAGACACATACTTGGATGGAAGGCATCCTGCTCTGCTCACAAAAAGCTGTGTGTACACCTGAAGTGCTGGCAGGAGACAACTTGTGAAGGTAGAGAAAGAAAAAAAAAGGAAAAAAAATGAAAAATTTAAGAAAGAGAAAATCAACAAACCAATTCATACTTGCACGCCACTGGTTGCTAAAAATTATAATGGGAAGGATTGTTATCACATTTGCAAATTAGGACATTGCTAGAATTACTTAGAGGTTATAGTAAACCACATGGGGATTACTGTAAACTGAATTTAAACATTCCTGTACACATGTTGATCTAAATCTTCTTGCCCAGAATAGACCAGGGTTAACTTTCAGAGGACTTTATTACTCTGCTTTTAATGGGAAAAAATTAAAAAGACAGACGCTGAAGATATATACAGTTAATATGAACAGATAGTGTAATGCCAGTTAGAAACCAATTCAATGGCAGGGATTTTTTCTCTCTGTATTCTTTGTTGTGTCATGTGAATTATCCCTTCTGAGCTTTTTTGGAATGACTCAAGGACTTCCTTGCAGAAGTAAATAGGGCACCTTTTTCAGTTTTTCCTTTCCCACTTCCTCTCTTCTTTCCTTCCTGCTCTCTCCTGCCACCCTCCATCCCCTCTGTACAATTTCAACTATATGTACTGATAATGATCAAAGGTTTAAACGATGTAGTGAGGGTGGTTAACACTCTTAAACCAAGATCTTCAACCTCAAACTTGCAAATGTTGCAGGGAGCACTGGTGGCTAAAGACAAAGGTTTTCAACTAAAGCTGAGCAAGCACCTAATGTCTACATCTGTTCTGCAGAAAGGCTAAATATCTTTAAAATTATAACACAAGTACACTGACATTGCAAAAGAAAAATCAAATGTCATTGAGAAATGAATGGTTAAAAAGGTTGCTCAGGATCCTATTTGCATTTTTTGATGGCAAATTAGGTCACAAGGGTTAATATGTTAAAGAATGGTCTGTCTATTATTATGTTGGCTGTCAGAGCCAATCTCAATCAAGCATAACTACAGACTAATGGGCTGTCTTTGATCAAAATCTGAGTCCTTGTTTAGTCTCATTCAAAATGAAAAGTCTAATAGTTAATATTTTAAAATATTTTGCAGCCCATGTGCCATTGCAGTAGAAGTCATGCTGTGGAAAAAAAGTGATGCCAACACTATCATACCTTATCATGGAACAAAGCATCAAACTGATAGTTTAAATTTGTGAGAATGTCCCTGTTTCTTTCATAAGAAAGGCTTTGTTTTCCTCAGCACCAGTCCAGTACCATCTTGTTTCAAAAACTTTCTCAATCTGAGCAACTTTGGCTGAAGACTTGTGTCCCTGCAAAACTGAATTGGAACAAAACCACTATTCCTATGGACATGTTCCCCCATTATAATGAATAATTTCTCAGCGTCTAGGTTACTTTAATGGATATACCACTTTACACTAAGCTTCTGCATCAGGTCTGCCCTCTAACTATAAGTGCAAAAAGATAATTTACAACTGCATCACAAGAAAGGAAACTGCAATTTAAACACATGTGTATGTTCTTCAATAAATGCAGCATGCAATCTGCTATGCTTTTCCCATGTGTTGGAAACAAATCAGATGGAAAACATGATGTACTGACCAGAGGTCTCACTTCATCTCTCCCTGTATTCCCCCAGCAGAAGAAGGTTTTTATCTCTGAACAACTCTGTCAAAGAAGTAAACTGATAGAAGGTGTTCTCCTGCTTCTTACACAGTACAAGACTGAATAATGCTAAGCACGTATTTCACAGGTCTTAATTTATTTAGAAAGTTTAGATGTCTTCTGACTTCTGAGAGACTTCTCTATTTCTGCAATTCTTCTTAACATATTAGGAAAAAGTGACACACAGGGGGTTACCCTCATCCTTTTTTTTCATTAATGCTATGTTTTTAAAAAATCATTTTATACCTGCTTTTGTTATTTTTTTCTGTTGTCAGTTACTGCAAAACCAGAGGAATTTTGCTACCATTTTTATTCCCAACCCAACATGGGGATTACTGGGCAATATGGGCAATTCTGAACTGCTATCAGATATATCAGTTTGGGCAGATTCAACTAGAGCACAAGTTACTTGCTTCATGTCACCCTAGCACAGTGGTTCTCAGTAGTATGACAGTAAATTATTGATTCAAAGGTTTCATTTTTCCTCTTAATATTCACTTAAAGTTCACAGTTTCAATAAATATGCCTATTAATAAACTCTTGTGTGAAATCCAAGTATGAGTATGTAAATACTCAGTAAAATAATTTTGATGTCTACTCATTTCTCCCTATAACACTACATATGGACCAACAAAGGTACAATTGAGAAGTCATTTTCTCTGGCCTATCAGTCTGACTGCTTGTTTTTCTAGGTACTAGCTTGAGGCTAGGAGGATGATACGCTTGCTGCAATTTCCTCACACAGTTCTACAGACCTTCACTTCCTTCGCACATTTCTATGTATGCTTCTGAAGAGTAGACTGTAGGACTCCCATCCACAAACTCAATGGTCTTATATACCAATATGTTTTACAGAACAGCTACAGTATTGTGGTTTTATAGGTTCACCCCCAACTATATAGACTGTCAATCACAGCACAGGAGAAGGAGAAATGCTGATGTGTCTGAAATTTTTAACCATATTTACTCCAGCTATGCCTGATATAAGCCATTCTCTCACCTAAAAAAATCCTTTCCTCTCATTTAGTTTGCCTGTAATTTTATGGAAGGGATGGTATTACTGGAAGTTGAGCTTTTAGCTGAATTCTTAGATCTCTGATGTGATGAGATCTCCAAAGGCATTTGAAAGGAAACCATCACCTACTAGTGAGCTTCCATGATGATAGGGTATTATCTGCATACTTAAGAGATTCAGCTGGTCACCTAACAGACTGGACTAAACTCCATTTTCATAATTATATCCCTATCTTTGGACATGTACTATGGTGTGTGTGACTTTTGTACAACCTTCCTCTATTGAAAAAACGGGAACTGTTCTTAGGCCTTTGAGAATCCTACACAGTAATACCTGTTAAAAGGACAGAACACCTAAATCTTTAATTTTCCCTTGTTTTCATGGTTGTTAGTATTCTACAACTTATTCTACAACTCATTTTAAGTTTGTAACAGTATCTCAGGAGTGTTTGGTGGTGTGGATAATGCATAAAGCTATCTATTGAGCCTCCACCCTTTAAATACCTAACTATTGTGGCTAAACAGCCAAAGAACAGCAGTGCCCAAACACTTCTGTCACTGCTCTGCACTAGAAAATGCTGAGCAAGACTTGAAGTCTAATGATTTAAATGTCTGTGGAAAAGCCTAGATCTGCAGATTTCACTGAGGTCTGTTTAAAGTTGCATGGCAACTTGGCAAGCCCTGGCTGAAAAGTGTGTTCTGCCATACACTCTCCCCTGGACTTGACATCATTCTCCAGAAGAGATGTATTCCTGTTCCACACAATCTGTGGCACTAACATACCAAAATGAAATGTATGGAATTGCTTTGATAGATCTGAGGGCTCCACTTAGAGAGACTGAAACTGAGGCTTGATCCAGCATCATACCCAAAGCCCATTGTGGAGGCAAGGGCAGGCAGCCCACAGCCCTACCAGCCGCTCGCACAGACCCTCTCAGAGTGTCGCTGAGCTGTGATCCAGCCAGAGTTACTGGCTAGAAGATTTCTGATGAGCCCATATCAACTCACTCCAAGCACCAAAAATCCACAACAGTGTAAAATTTGGACAGAAAAATCAGATTTCATGCAATATCATTCATTATTTTCCTTTCCTTATTTCTCTCCCTAACTCGTAACTGCTAAAAGGCAGCAAGGGCAGCACAGCAAGACACACTGGGGCTGGAGCATGGACAGCAATGATTCAGAAGCCCAGCCCAAGTGTACCCTCCTGCCCCTTTCCTCCGCCATCCCTGGCTGCGGCAGACACAGCAAATGGGCTCTTTCTCACTGCAGCAGTTGGCTTCAATTGTTTCTCCTGGGCGTCAATAGGCCTCTGCCACTCTGTTTTATCCCTGGAACAGCAAGTGCCCCAGCAAGCTGCTGCACTGTTTGTCTCTGTGGTCTCCAGAGACAACAGAGACTGATTTTTTTTCTCAAGAAATGACAGGTGTCTGCTCTTTGGCAAGAAAAGTTTGTCTAGCACAGCAGACATACTGAGAAGAAAACGATCCTCACCTGGATTGTCCCTCCAGCATAAAAGGTAGTCTCACTTGGTAGGTTCTGCCTGTTCTGGCAGTTTGGTGCCCTCATCTTGGATGGGGAAGAGGGTACAATATTAGAGGGAAGCAATGCCAAGCCTGTAAGCACTACAGGCAGGACCAGTCCCTCCACCTGCTCCTTCCCCTCATCTTTGGGCTCTTCACTGCTGTTTGCCCACTGTGAGAAGTCAAGCTAGGCCAGACAGCATGCCTTTCCCTTTGCCTGGTTTTTTTTTTGCCTATATGCTTTCTACCCTTCCTGATGATTTCTTCTCCTCCTCCCTGCCCCCCAACAGTAATATGCCCGTTTAAAACAGATCCACCTCTTTCCTCTCTGCTACTCACTGCACTAACTGCCAAAAACACCTATATTCTCAGTCTCTGAGATTATTCCTTACTCCTGGTTCTTGCAAATCACAACCTATGGAACAGATGCCCATCTTCCCCCACAGCTCCCAAGGACTGCCCTTGTTCTCTCATCAGGAGAATCTTTCTTGCATCCATAATTGCAGCAGAAACCCCTAAGAACCCAAATAAGACAAAAGGAAGCACAGTTTGGGGCCAGGAGACAATGCTGCTGGTCTTTCTGATGGGTGTTGAGGATTGATGAAACCATCCTCTTTCATGGGCTTTTGTCCCCTTCATCGTCCTACTTCTTCTGGAGTACTGCAAGCCTGCCAGGAAGTAGGCTGACCTAGAGAGAGAAACAGATACATTTTTGGTGATGAGAAGTGAGCAAGAAATGGGAGGGTTTCTCACTGGTAAGAAATATCCTTTACAGAACAGCATCAAATTTGGCAGCTCTGAGAAATCTCTCTGGATCTCCTAACCCCATCATATGTCACAGCTAAATGATAAAACATGTTGTTATCTCATTAAACAACAGTGACAAAATTCAGAAAGTAGGACATTGCTTTCTCCTGAATGGTGCCACCTCTCAGCTGAAGGCCAGGTAGGCTGCAGGAGGACTTTTGCCACTGATATTAAAAAATTATCTCACCCTCAGTCTTAACTGTTATGAATAAAAAAATTGCAAAGTAGAGCAGGTGATCAATCAACTCTACAGGGAAGAGCAGGGGTCTGTTATGTGAGTAAGAACGAATCTCACAAACAGCAAAATTTTCCACACTGAAGGAAAGACTGAATTGTTGAGGCTGAGTACATTTTCAGATAGTTTCCCGAAATTTCGTATTTCAATAGGATTGTGATGATCTTCTGTAGGGCCACAACTGCCAAGCATTTAAGCAGCCACCACTAAAGAAGATATTTTTAAACTGAAATAAAAAAAGAAAATGCTAAAAAAATAAGGATTAAATTAATGTTCTGCTTAGAACTTTGATTCTTTGTTATTTCATGTTAGCAAATTACATGCACACATACTTTGAATTAATGGACACATTTTAAGCTTTTCCAGTTGCCCTTCTGCTGCAGCCTCATGTAACAGAAGGGTCTCATGGCTCTGCTTTGGATGGACACTGAAGTGCTTTCAGACCACAAGTACTTCCACTGCAGCCAACTGAGACCATTAAATTCCCTGCGCTAGAGTTGCCTGTAAAGGCTTTACCAGAGGAGGCCTTATTCTATTTGTCTCAACTAACCTCTAAAATTCAACTTTTCCCCCATCATTCCCCTTCTTGCAAGAAATAGAATGTAATCAGAACCATCATTACCTCTCTTCCCCACTCCAGTTCAACTAAGTTCTTCCACCCCATTAATGTTATGCATATATCCTCCCCAGCCCAGTAGTCTTATTTTAGGAACCTATATAAGGTCAATTTCTGTATTTATCTTTTTATTTATTGAGTTATAACAATGGTATTTCTTGCATTTTTCCATATAACTATGTAATATTTCACAATATATCATCTTTACACCACTGTGGTATTTTATCATAACTATTTGGTCAGCAGTTATTTCAGTAACAGAAAGCCTGTAATTTTCTGTAATGTCTGTACTATCCAAACAGGATTATACAACCTGTGTTAACAATTGATCATTCCTACACAATGTTTAGTAATGTAGCTATGTTCAATCTTGTGTAAATGAGGAAAACAAAAGGTAGAGAGTTTAAATGGCTTGCCACAGGGCTTACCAAGAATCAGTAGTGAAGCTACTTTTCAGGCTTAACTTTTCTACGTAGAAAGCTTTGGCCAATAATTCTTTCAATTCTTCTGGCTACATATACTTGATTTACTGCAGAACTTACTCTGGCAAATTTCTGTAGGCAAAATATGGTAACAACATTGCAAAGAATCAGAAAAAATTTCTTAGACTTTTTCCACACATTTTAGGATGTATCTGTTTTTCTAGATTTGAGATAAAGAAGCTTATGTTTCAAAGCTGTTTCAAATCTTTGGCAGACCCCAAAAAACACTGAATAGACTTAGATAAGTCAGACTCTTTGGTATCTCTCCCCATACCCAACTAAAACTCTGGCCACCAACAGCATAGCTCCAACTAATCTTTGGTTGTTCTAAAAGGAAAAATAAATGTGAAAGTAAAGTGTGAAGAAGTAATTTTATAATCCTTGCAAATGTAGCATGATGCTTTTGAACCAATCTGCATAACACTGGGCCTCAGAGCTACCGGCGATCTACACTGAAACCAGAGAGTCAACTCAGAAATATCTCAAATCATATGCCAAAAAAAAATAGGAGGTACTGGTAAATTATGTCAGAAAGCAAAATCAGACGCAGCCTAAATTATGCAGCACAGTAAAATCCACTTCTATAAAGAGTTAACACCAAAGAATCCAGATGTCAAGTTCTTCACCTGTGGTAAGGGAATTATCTCCTGAATCTAAAATAATTACCATAATTTGCCATACCTGTCCTTCTATTTTTTTTTCTGAGTGCAAAGGAAGATGCAAACCCCCCCCCCAAAACAAAAAACACCAAAACAAAACAAAACAACAAAAAAAAGAAGAAGAAAAAATCTCCACCGAAGACAGTGTCATCTGAAAAAAAGCTGACTACTGGCCGATTTCTGGTGGTAAGCCTTAAATGTCATAAAGACAAAAGGAATGGGAGATAGGCTAAAGGAAAGGAAGGTGGGAACAGCCCTCATGAGCATTCTGCTCCGGCTGGTGATCGCCCGCTAGCCCTGCCGGCAGGACCCCACTGCTGCAGCTTCTGGGCACCCGCCACGCAGGGTGCTCGCTGGAGCTTGCTGAAATCCCTGGTTCGCAGTGACCTCTAGGGGTGAGTTGTACATCTGCATCCGCGGTTCTGAAGGAAGTGTGCTTTTCTTCTACACAAAAAGAGCCTTAAGAGGATTTACATTGAGGATTATCCAAATATTCCTCCATGAGCACCCCGGCAGTGTATCTAGATATTTGAAACAATGATAAGTATTTCCAAACATGAACATGGCACAAAAAGGTTGCTTTACAGAAAACAGGTTAATGTAATTATCTGAGAACATGATCTCAGAGTGTAAGAAAATAAAGTCGGTACCTCTGTCTGTTGAATACAGTGGCAAAATTCACAGCTACCTAAGTAAATGAAGGATGCAATGGATTCTCATTCATTTTTTACAGCCCAAACAGAATGCAGACATAGTCCTGCAAAAAGAATCTTGCTCTAAAAACACCCCAGCAATCCTTCACACCTAAAAACAGGTAATTTATGAGTGTCCTTCTGTGATAACCCCCTCCCGATGAAAAACACTGAGAATCCAATTACCATTTATTCAGGGATTCCTTTTTCTTGCCAGGTCAGCTTAAAAAGTCTGTAAGGCAGAGAAACGTATACTGCCAGGTTATGTTTAAGTACCTTGAATGAGGAATTAAAAGCTCAGTTTCTATTATTGTAAAAGTTTTGTAATCAATTTGTAGCATGGATTAAAAACTCCAGGGAACTGGAATAGGTTAAATTAGTAATTTTACTACTGTTTAATTAAGCTATAGTTGAATTCTAAGGGAAAAGACACTGCTATAACCTGGAGGTTGTAATTTACGAATCCCACTTCCAATCCTAGAATAGCTGTTAAGGAAACCCTCCTGTCTGACCATCCAGGACCCCCTCTGGCAGTCTCACTGCTACCATACCAGAATTTCACCCCAGCTAGTGGCAACCACCCTTTGCAGTGGATGGCTCCAGTAAGTCAATGGGTGCCTTGCTAGACTCCCTAACACACCACTCTCACAAAGTCAGACAAGTTTTCCTTACAGGTTCAGCCACAGATTTCCCATAACCGAGTCTCAAATATCTGATTTCCCTAAGTACTTTAATCATGGTAGAATCACACAAAACTAGCTTGAGATCAAGCTGGGTGCTGCCAACGAGGGATCCTGAACCAAGAAATCTGTGGGTTTTTATATCCACAGTCCATGCACATAGGGGTGTGGGGTCTTCTTGCTGAGCCATTGGCTCCCGTTGTATCTCAGAGTGGCTGGCTACCTGGCTGGTGCTGCAGGTTCCCATGCACCTTGCTGTGCAAAGGGTCAGTGCCCGATCACTGCTCTTGCTGGAAGCTCCAGTCCTTGCCCCACACACAAAGCACAACCTGCAACTTGCACTGCATTGCAGCAGCATATCGAGCTACCTGCACTAGACATATTCCTCAACACCAACCGCCTCTAATATCCAAGCTTGGACTTTCTGGCTGTTCTCAGGCTTTTTTCCAGAGATGGCCTTGCCTGTACTGGTATTTCAGAGGTAAGCATTTATATGGAAAGGAGTTACACAGAGAAACAGTTTTATGGTCTTTTTACTGAACATGGAGGATTTCCTCATGTGTGCAGATGGGGAACATAGCTACATGTCTGCACACCCTGGCCAAACTGAGGGGTCTCACCACAGGGTTGCCCATGGTGTCTGAAGCATGGTGTCTGAAGACACAGCTTGCAAAGATTTCTGAAGTGTGGATGTTAGATGTTTGGATCCAATGTTTGCGATGAGAGGAGGAGGTGACACATAGCCATCCTAAGGAGAAGACAAAAAGTGTGATGATCTGTCCAGATGGCTGCTGAGGAAGGGTCTTCTACCTTCTTCCACCATGGCTGATCCTTCTACTTTCAAAGGTATTTACACATCTGATCTGGTTATTTCTCCAATGTAATTTTTTTGCCGTTAAAATTTTAAAAAACGTGAACTTCTCTGCAAGAGAAAAGAAATATCACGAGCTGTAGAGCAGCTAGTTAGGATTTAGTGGACACAAGACCAGAGACAGGGAAAATACTGCCTGGTATAAAATGAAAGGTAAAATAACTTTTAAAAGGCCCAATGCTTCTTTAAGCAAGGGACAATCAGAGCAAAACAGCCTTGCAAATCAATCATCCGTTACAAACCAGAACATATTGGCATTTCAGTCTGCAGTCACTCAGGATGGGGGCAAATGGTCCTGATGCCAGCATAGCTTGAGGCTTTCTGAGACATCTGGTCATTTCACAATAAGGTGAAGACTGCAGATAGAACAGAAAAGATATGAAAATTAATTTAAAAGAAGAGGGAAATCATCTTGTGAGTGTTGTTGGGATGATTGGTGCATTGACTAAGAAACAAGCAGGAGGTGGAGGGGAGTGTAACTTGCTGCATACAACACCATCATCCAAAGCAATGGATGATATTTTCATAACTCTACTGGAAACAGTAAAATAAACAGATTCAAACAGATGTTGAGTGACATAACATGAAAGGGCACTCTAGAACAGAATTAAAGGAAGTTCCCATTAACCCTGCAGAGTGACAAAAAATAAGAAAACACAGCTAGAAGTGCAAGAAAATTACACCAGATTTCACAGTGGGTTAGTTTCTTTTCCCCTGCATGTAGTTTTTTAAAAATGTATAATATTGATACATCCATGCCCTAAACAATATTTTTTATCTTCTCCCACTGATACTCAAAAAGATGGAACCAAATTTGGCCTAATAGCAATGTGCCAAGGTGGAACTAACTCTTACAGGAGAAAAGGATTGCATCTTCATTGATTACATTCAATTATTGGGAAAAATATTATTGCCAATGATAAATAGTGCAGCTTCACTTAACATACAGGAGTTATCAAATGATTCTGGAAGGGAGGTGTGGGAGGGAGGGAGTGGGTTTTTTTACCAAATTACTAAAAATAAATGAAGATCAATGGAAAATAACCAAATCTATTTATGGCATCTAACAACATCCCCTGATGTTCTCTGAGTGTCTTTGCTCTGTCTTCAGTAGATGTTTTCTGTACTGGCACAGTTTCTCCTTGCAAGACATAGTGGAAAAGCTTTATGCTAAGATGCAGGTGACAAGAGACACAGAAGACGGAGATACGGAGCTCTCCGAAGGTACGCGCCGGTCCCGGGTGTCTTTCGGCAGAAGCCGCGCTCTGGAGTGCACCGCGACCAGCACAATGCTCTGTGCGGGAAGAAGCCGCTTCTTCGCCTCTGGGAGCCTGAGAGAACGACAGCTTCCGAAAGGTGAAGAACAAAGCCGCACAACACTGGCCTTGTGTGCGTAACTTCCAAACTGAGAGAGGACAGTACCTCACCACTCCCCTGCCTTTTCTATTCACATTAACATTTGAATGGAAGAAGTTTTCTTTCATATAGATGTGCAATTATAGTGCATTACTTTTTCTCTGCACTTTCCCATGTATTGACTGCTTTTTTTGCTACACAAAATCACACAAATTACACAAGTTACGTAAGTGACACTTGTTACAAAAGTGTCAGATTTGCTTTCCCTCCATTGTCTTTCCCCTAAAGTAAGCGGCATCTATCAACTCAATCATAACTAGGTAATGCTGAGCAGTTTATGAGAGGTATGGGGTCAGGGAAGACAGAATCTTGCCTCCATTATATCAATCATTTATGGCTTCCAGCAAACATCTCAAGGAAAGGGTTGAACACTCCTTTTATTCTCTCAATTTCCTGTTGTTTTATTCAGGATTTTGTTGTTAGAGGAACTACAATAATATTTGAGAAAAAGAGAACTCAAGTAACAAATAAGGAGAATATAGATGTATGGGAAGGAGGAGGAAATGTCTCTGCAGGAAAACATAACATGCAGCTAGGGAGTGTCTCAGATATGTTCTGCTTCAGTAAGAATTAAGGCAGTGTGAGAAATGCTCACACTGCCCCATCTCATTCCCAAAAAATTTAAAAGGTTTATTAAAACCTTATCAAAAAATATAACAAAAGACTGAATAGAGAAAATATTACGGCACCGGGTGCAGAGGATTTTTCCCACCATGTGCTCATCCACACAGTAGAGATTTTGCCTTTTAACCCTGTAGTCTGTCCCAAAGTTCTGTCCATCAACTCCTTCTTTGCTGTCCTGTGGTGGAGTTTACTTCCTTCAATCTTGATTGGACGTCAGGTGCTGCAATAGTAACAAGCCAACCCTCCCAAATGTCCCAAACCCAGGCTACCCCTGATGACAGCACAAGGGGGAGTAAAACATGACTATAATTCTATAAAACTTCTCTTAACATATATACATGATATTCATCTTTTAATTTTGGTGAGAGTCAACCATCACATTACTCATCTATCACAATCCCCCCTTTTCCTTTTCCACAAGTTATTTGGCTTGAACAATTTAACTCAATGGATCATACTAGCATCTGTTGATGTGGACAAGGACAGAAGGAACCAAAGGAAAAAAAAAACCAGTTTTCCCCAGACACCCTTATCCGGAATGAACAAAAGGACATTACAGAACTCCGGTATGGCTTTTATAGCAGATGTATCTTAGTGGTGAGTACAGAAGCCAACTTGGTCTTGCCCTCTAGTCCCTTTTGTATTAAAAGGCAATTGAGGAATTATACAGGTCTGGCATGGCCTTTTTGTCCCTACCTTACCATGACTACGGGGTTGCTACCTGCAGCAGGGCTATGGAGTCTTCTTGGTAGTGAACAAAGGGGCCAACCTGGTCTTGCCCTCCTCCTTTTGCCTTATTTTACTTGTGGTTCTTAAGGATGCTGTCCCACTACCTCTTACAGTCCCTTGCGTACTTCCCCTCAACAGACACTTGTAATTCTTGCCCATTAAAACAAGGAAACAGTTCTTGAGCTGGCTGTTGGAAACTTGACTCTACTTTTTGGGCATCTTGTTATTTTTCTGTTTTTTTCTTGGTCACTGCTTGAGAGTCTCGTTTCACCCAGCCTGGATGTTATAGTCCATTCTTTAGGTTCTCCCACCGGGCCTTGAACTCTATTGGCATGAGTCCATCCCTGCTCTGCAGTTCACACGGCTGATTTGGTGGTGAGCAGTACCTGAAAGGGACCTTCCCACTCAGGAGTTAGAGGATGATCTCTCCATGACTTAATCATCAACCAATTCCCGCAATTAATATTATAGATTCTGAAATCCAGGGTGGTAGTTTGAGGAATTGTCCATTTATGTCTTGACCCTTCTAAGGTTCATGCTATAGACATATTTCTTGGCACTGGCTTCCCCTTCCTCATAGGTGGCAACCTTCTGGGGTGAGGTCAAGAAGGGTAACCCAAACAACATCTCATGGGGTGACACCCCCAAATCTGACCAGGGTTGGGTTCTAATTCTTAATATGGCCAAAGGGAGACATTTTATCCAGGACGTTTGAGTTTCAATCATTAGGTTAACTAGAGCTCTTTTGAGAGTTTGATTCATTCTCTCAACCCAACCAGAACTCTGTGGATGTCATGGAGTGTGTAATTCTCATTTTACTCCCAGGGCTTGAACAACTTTCTGCAATGTCTTCTACATGAAATGAGTTCCCTAGTCTGACTCAATCCTGTTTTACCATCCCATATCGGGGAATCATTGATTCTAGAAGTGTTTTATTCACAACATTGGCATTGGCTTTCACAGTGGGTACTGCCTCTACCCAATGAGTCAAGTGAACTAGCAAGTTCACCCTTTCAAAACATCCAAGTACTTTACTGAGCTTTCTTGTACCTGGGGAAGCTCAGTAAAGTCTACTTGGATGTTTTGAAAGGGTCTTAAGCCTAGTTCTTGCCCTTCCCTGGGTGTTTTCCTCATGACGCTCTTATTCACTTGTTGACATACCACACACTGTTCAGTCCCCTGCTTAGCTATCCCAAAAATTCCTATGCAGCCCCAGTCCCTTAGAAATTGATCACTTGGCACTTGTGTACCCCAATGTGTTGTCCCATGTATGCCTTCCAGCATTTCCTCGGCAAGGGGCTTATTCAACATTTGCCTCCCATCTGCTAATCTCCATTTCCCTTTGTTATCTTTCTTGCCTCCTATTTTAAGGAATTCTTCTTCTTCTGTCCTACTGAATACCAGGACTTCTTCCATTTCTCTCAAAAAGGTTAATACCATCAATAATTTTTCTGTCCCTGATTCGGCTGCATTTTTAGCTTTTAAATCTGCTAAATTGTTCCCCTACACCTCTTGAGTCACCCCTTTTTGGTGTCATTTAACATATACTACTGCCACTTCCTCTGGTAATTGTAAGGTTTCTAAGACTTCTAAAATAAGTTCTTTGTGAATCAGTCCCTTTCCCTTTGAATTTAATAGCCCCCTCTCTTCCCAAACTTTTCCAAACATTTGAACTACTCCAAAAGCATATTTTGAGTCTGTACGTATTGTTCCCCTTTTCTGTGCTAATATTTCCAGAGCTTGTTTTAGGGCATATAACTCACATGCTTGGGCTGACCAGTTGGAAGGTAACTTTCCCTTTTCTATGGCCACTAACCCTTCATCCATTCTAGCATACCCCGATACCCAGTGCCCCTGGATTACCCATGAAGATCCATTGATGTACAATCATTTTCCACCTTGGAGTGGTTGATCTGTTAGGTCCTTTCTTATTTAGTTTGATAGTTTATAACTTCTAGGCAATTATGTATTAATTCCTCATCTTGTTCTCCATACAAAAACTGGGCAGGGTTGAGTTGGTTACTCACGATTAGCTCTAAATCATAATCTATTAAGATGGCTTCATACTTTAGCACTCAGGAATCAGTGAGCCACTTCTCAGCCTTTCAGCTTAGGATACTTCTAACTGAGTATGAGGTATATATTCTCAATTTTCCCCCGAAGGTTAAATTTTGGTTTTCTCTATGAGCAGGGTGGTCACTGCCATCGCCTGAATGCAGGTTGGTCACCCCCAGCTGGCAGGGTCTAGCAGTTTTGATAAATAGGCCACTAGTTTCCTGCATCCTCCCCAGTCTTGGGCTAGTACTGCATGAGCTACCCCTTTTTCTATATCTACAAACAGGTAGAAGGGTTTGTCTAAGGCCAGAAGACTCAGTGCTGGTGCACTGACTAATTTTTGCTTTAAAGCTTCAAACTTTTGCTCATTGTTTTCTTCCCACCTAATCTCTTCTTCTACTAACTTTTCATACAAGAACCTGACAGCCTGCATATATCCTTAAATCCATAGTCTACAATATCCCAAAAAACCTAGAAACCTTCTAACTTCCCTCTTAGTTTTTGGCCGTGGGAGTGAGACTATCCCCGCAATTCTCTCAGGATTCAGTTGCCAGCTGCCTTGACAAATCACATGTCCTAGGTATTTTATTTCACACTGTAAAAATTGGAGTTTCCCTATCATATCTGAAGTCCTTGGTCCCCTAAAAAATGTAACAATGCTATGCCTGATTCCCAAACTTCTTTTTCTTCCCCTCCTCAGAGAAGCAAATCATCTATATATTGGATAAGCTTTATCTCAGGTTTGATGGAGAAGGACTGTAGTACTTCTCCCAAGGCTTGCCCTAATACGTTTGGAGATTCGGAAAACCCTTGGGGTAACCTAGTCCACCGAAGCTGTTGCTTCCTCCTGGAATCAGGGTCCTCCCGATTCCAAAGGCAAATATATCCCTCTTTTCCTCTACCAGTGGACAAGTCCAAAAAGCATCTTTTAGGTCTATCACACTGAACCACTGGTGTGATGGGGGGATATTACTCAGTGGTGTATAGGGGTTAGGCACTACTGAGTATCGATTTACTGTTCTTTTGTTCACTTCTCTCAAATCTTGGACTAGCCTGTAAGTCCCATCTAACTTCTTTACTGGTAATATGGGTGTATTATGGGGGGGACATACATGGTTCTATAGTCCCTTCTTCAAGTAGGTCCTGGATCACCGGCTGCAATCTTCATCTCCCTTCCAGGGAGACTGGGTTTTGTCATTCCCGAACTGGATGGTTCTCATTAACTATTTTTATTACTATAGGTTTCATGTTCAATTTACCTCAATTTTTGGGTTTTGCCCACACCATCTCATGAATTTTCTCCTCATCCTTTTCCCTTAATTGGAGAAGCTTAAGTACCATTTTCCCTTCCTCTGGGAGTACTCCAATGTACTCCAATGTACTGCACCTGCAAATCCCTTCCTAATAAATTGCACCCTACTTCTGGAACTAATAAAACATCCCCAATTCCTATTTTATTTCCCCCTTCACACTTTACTTCCTTTCTAACTTTGAACCCTTTGAACCTTTGAGACTTTGAACCCTTCCCCTTCTGCACCTACTACTTGTACGGTATCTTGACCCTTTTTGCACCTGTTTGGGATTCTACACACACAAGTTCTTTCAGCCCCCATATCTACTAGGAATTCAAATTCTTCCTCCTGGGAACTTGTTTTTAAAATTATCAGTGGCTCCTGATGGTATTCTGTCCCCAGGAGGTAGAGCCCCTGACACTCGTAATCTTCTGCTTCCCCTTTTTGCTCGGTCTTATAGACCCTCAGGTCCTTTTCCCTCTGGGGGCAATTCTTTCTGATATGCCCACTCCCTTTTACAGTAAAAGCAAATTGGTCCAAGGTTACGCTATTCCTCAAACTCTCCTGTTTGTGTCCAGTCCCAGGGGGCTGTATCCCCCCTCTGTCTGTCTTCCCGCATTTGGGGTCTCGCTCCCTTACCTGGGTAGTTCTTTATGTGCTGATTTCCTTCCCTAATGGCAGTTACCATTACTTGGCTTTTGCCTTGGCCTTCTCTTTGTCTCTCTTTACATACACCTTCTGTGCTTCCCTTAAAAGATCCTCTAACCTCCTTTCTTGCCAACCATCTAATTTTTCTAACTTTCTTTGTATATCTGGCCAGTCATGAGTGACAAAATTTATCTTTAGTAAGATCTGTCCAGCCACTGTATCAGGATCAACTCCTGCATATTCTCTCATATTTTCCTCATCTTTCTAGCCACTCCATTGGAGTTTCTTCCCTCTTTTGCTGCTCATCTAAAGCCTTCCAGGCATTTTGATTACATGGAACTGCTTCTTTGATACCTCTTATAATTAACATTCTATACTCCTCCATGTCTTGCCTCCCCCCCAGGCTGTTGTGGTCCCACATGGGGCACACTGTGGGCATTTTCAGATCCCCAGGAGGTCTTTTTCAGGTCCTCAGGAAAGGGAGCACAGGCTCCCTTTCCCATATCTATATCCCAGCTGCCCGGATCATCTCTTTCCTCTGGTATGAGCAACATGGTCATTATTGATTGCATTTTTTCCCATGTATAAATATTGGGCCCCAGAAACTGGTCTCACTGCTCTGCTAATCCAATGGAGTCTTCAAATAGTCCTTTTAATTATTTCTTGAACATTCTCACATCAGAGGAACTGAGAGGAACGGTTACGAATCCAGTTCCTCCCTGCACCCCACCCAGGGGTACTTCCCTCAGGGGGTGTAATCCTGAGCTTGGCTCCCATCCCCTGTTCTGCTTTCCTCTCATTGTGCCACTCTGTTTCTGGTGTTTTGGCTAGGCCTATCAGGGGGCAGGGGAAGTGCAGTTGGAGCTACTGGAGGTGAGGGAGGCAAGTGGTTTAACAGGTCCCACTCTGTATGTACTGCTACCTTAAACACGCCCACCTTCGAGGTTGCAGTCTCCCCTTCCCAGCAAGCAGTGTAGTCACTCTCTTCCTAATTTAATGATTTCTTAGCTCTTACATACATGTTTAATGCCCAGCATATCCATCCTTCATCTGATCCATATCTTGGCTAGTGTACATGATTGCTTGCCATTCCCTTCTGGTCCATTCTACCATGCAGTACTGAATCATTTTAAACTCGTCCTTATCTCTGGTGTTGGGGTCATATTTCCACCAGGCTAGTTTACTTCCCAGTAGGCTATCTGGGGGTATTCCCATTGGTACCTCCCCAATTTCTGCTTCTTCTCTTGGGGATTTGCTACTCACCCATAATCCCATCCTGACCAACCCATCACAGGTCTTTCCCCAACAGAGCTCGCCTCCCCAATCAGACAATTACACACCCTCCCAGCAAGGCCCACCTCCCTAAGAAGGGAGAGGGAAAGGAGGAGAAGAAAGAAACTAGGAAAGGAGGAAGGAGAAGGAAAGGAAAGAGAGAAAGAAAAGGAAAAAAGAAGAAAGAAAAAAACCCTTTACCTCTCTTCCAAAAGCAGCTATGATCCACGGGACTTCTGTCCCATGGTCGCACTCTGATCCCCGCCCCAGCTGGCTCAGCTCAGCTAAGGCCCACCCCTGGCCCGCCACAGCTCAGATCAGCTAAGGCCCACCCCTGGCCCGATGTGGTTTGGCTCGGCAGTTCCGCGCCCTGGCCTGACGTGGCTCAGCTCAGCAGCTTTGGCCCCGCTCTGAGTGGTGCACGAGCTCACCTGCTCCGCTGTGTGAACCCCCTGCAGCATGCGGAGTGTTGCACCTACTCTTGGGCGACCCCCCCTGCCACAAACATCTCGGTGGTCCAATCTCCGCTGGCTCTGGACATTGTAGTGCTGGCTGCACCCAGGACCTGACCCTGGCTCCGAGCCACACGCGAGTTCACCAGCTCCCTTTGGAATCCTGGAGACTCCCCACACAGTGCCCCCCTCCAATGCTCTCAAGTCCCCACAAATCCTTCAGTCTTATGCATCCTGCCGGCCACGGGGTCCCCGTCAAAATGATTTGAAGAAAGAAAAAAAACTCCACAACTTTGTAAAAGTTGTAAAGCCAGTATGTTTATTACAGTGCTGGACACATGTGGGGATCACTCCCCCTTAAGGGACATGCACCCCTGAGAACTCACAGTCCTTTTTTGTCTCCCTTACTGATTCATATGCATAGAATTTCACAATAGGTTCATACATATTCATTTTACTGATTTCGCATTACACCTGCAGCTAGTTTTTTATCAGAAAGTACAGGAAGAACTGATTCATCCTGCCCTGTCTCCCCCAGCTTCAGCGCAGCCTCAGCTTTGAGTTTCATCTGTTTCAAAGTTCAAGGGACCTCTCTTATCCCCTTTGCATTCTTTTCCCTTGGCTGAGGCAGTTCTGCGAGCACTAGTTTTTTGCCGGAACAGGCAGTCTTGAGCTCAGACTAAACAACATATTCGGTCTATGCAAGCAAGCTACAGACTTAATAATTCAAAACAGCACATTTCACCTAAATCCGAAATGGATTTCCACCTTGGAAAATTTCCACTCTGTTTGACAAGGACCCCCCGCCTTTCTCACTGACATGTCCCACCCTGCTTCCAACCGTCCATTATCCTGAAGCTTCAGTGGACCAGGATACGTCCGTATATATTACTGATGTGAAGCTCATGTTCATATATTGGAATTACAGAAATATGATCTGGCCAAAAAATAGTTATGAGGATTGTACTCACTCCCCCTTCCCTCTTTTCTTTATCCAGTCTCCTGGTGTCTTTGGGCTTTCAACCTGTGACCGCTGATAGCTCTGGGAGAGTCTGATGGATTCTGTCAAATATATGTCAAGGTGCGTCTTTTTCTCCTAGTACCACAGGGGTGAGGTGTAAATCCTGGGCAGAGCCCCCATTTGTGAGAAATTATATTCACTTCCAAAAAATTTCAAAAGTTTATTAAAGCCCTATTAAAAATATAACAGAAGACTGAATAGAGGAAGTAGTACGGCACCTGGAGCAGAGGATTTTTCCCACCACGTGCTCATCCACACAATGGAGGTTTTGCCTTTTGCCCCTTTAGCCCCTCCCAATGTCCCGAACCCAGGCCACCCCCTGATAACAACATAAAGGGGGGTAAAACATAAGTCTCTAAAACTTCTCTTAACATATATACAGGATATTTGCCTTTTAATTGTGACAGTCATCTATCACAGGCAGTATTCATTCAGCCTTAAGAAGGATGTCTCCGTTTTCTCAGAAAAGTTTTATGCCTAGCACTTCTTTTAAAAATAAAACAATTCAGGTTGTTGGCTAAACAGGCCTCAACTAATGCTGAGCTTTACCATCTTCTTTCTTTCTCACCCCAGCCCTTAGGTACATCTCACTCACTGCCCTCCTTCAGCTACGTAGCCTTCAACTCACCAGTGAATTAAGTGTCTTTCTTCAGGTTAGGTACTCCACAGATACCATCATCCCCTGGGTATCTGTCTGAGCTTCATAGTCCCAAAATCTATTTTCCAGGCCTATCTTTAGAAAGAGCATACTGTGAAGCAATGGGACCAACTCAGATTTCAAAGAATGATAGAATGGCCTTTAAGATCATCTAGTTCCAACCTTTCCACTATGACCAGGGACACCTTTCACTAGACCAGGTTGCTCAAAACCCCATCCAAGCTGCCCTTGAACACTTCCAGTGATGGGCCATCCACAGCTTCTCTGAATATCCTGTTCCAGTGGCTCACCACCCTCTTATTCTTCCTAATAGCTAACTATCCTGGGGGGACTGTATCCCCTATCGGCTGCTCTAAGCCCAGACATGAGTCTTGTGGCTTTAAGATCGAAAGGGGGTGGTGGGGAAGGTGGTGGAATTCTTTCAGCACCTATGTTCAAAACACAGATAACTGGCTGTCATGGTTTTGCTTGACATTTAGGGAAGTGATGAAGCCAACCCAGGACATTTGCTCAGGTTTTTTTTTTCCCAGTGGCTCTTGGCTTTCTTGTTCTCCAGAGAGAGACAGAGTTTTTCTTTGCTTTTTAGCTAGTTTTTGGGGTTTTTTGGGGGGGTTTTTTGTTTGGTTGGTTTTTTTTTTGTTAGCTGAGGCAAGAAGTTTTTCCTGGGACCATGGCTGCTTCTTCTTCTTCTCCTGGAACTGTTCAGCTTTTCACTGGTCCGAAACACCAGAACACTGCTGGGGCCCCTGCCATGCCACAGCCCAGAGGCCAGCTCTGGATCCCAGAGGGAACCTTACAGAAAGGACTACAGAAAGGACTCCGAATCTACCAGCTCATCTCTGCAGTGAGAGGTTTTATTATTTAACATCATTCTTTTCTCCTTTTTCTTTTCTTTTCTTTTCTTTTCTTTTCTTTTCTTTTCTTTTCTTTTCTTTTCTTTTCTTTTCTTTTCTTTTCTTTTCTTTTTCTCTTCTCTTCTCTCTTCTCTTCTCTTCTCTTCTCTTCTCTTCTCTTCTCTTCTCTTCTCTTCTCTTCTCTTCTCTTCTCTTCTCTTCTCTTCTCTTCTCTTCTCTTCCCTTTCCCTTTCCCTTTCCCTTTCCCTTTCCCTTTCCCTTTCCCTTTCCCTTTCCCTTTCCCTTTCCCTTTCCCTTTCCCTTCTTGTGATCACTCTGCTTGTTAAATTAACAGGGTTTTTTTTCACCTTCCTCCAGAGATTCTTTTTCGAACCTGAGGACATATTTATTTCGGGATTCTTCCTCACAATTTGGCTCAAACCAAGACACTAATCTAAATCTAACCTCTTTTGCTTTAAAGCCATTTCAGTTTTAGGCCATTTCAACCCATTACCCTGGTCTTTACATGCCAGCATGGCAAGTGCTTTCTTCGCTAATGATCACATGGCAACATTCCTGGGCAAGCTGCAGACAAGGAGGCAGTGGATCCCTCTTCTCTGTGTGGAGCACTTGCACAGAACTGCTATGGGGAAGATGCAAAATATTATGTGGTAGCATAGAATCACACAGACATCTGGCATGAATAACACAAACTTCTGTTTAAAGCTTCAGAAAATTCTGTAAAAGGAAAGCTTTTCAATAATCCTGGGTTTCTCTTAATGTGCTTTTTGAGGTCCACACAAAGGCAAGAAATGCCTAAAATGCGTAACTAACACAAAATCCCAGTGGCTGCCAGTGAAGAAATCCTGTCTAGACATTTGCATGTAACTTCCAGTGCTGTGGCTGTGCTACTTAATATTATGAAGCCTGTTACACTTTGACATAATAAAGTGGTTTGTAAAGGAACTAAAAAGGGCTGAACCAATCCTGGGAGCAGCTGTGGACAGCTAATAGCATAAAAGGAATTTAGGTAGAATAATGAAAACATCAAAGCTGAAAAAAGTTTTTATTTTAATGTCATTTCTGCAATAACAATAAAAATTAAACAGAATAAGTTTCTTGATGTGAGACTAGCTCTTAATAGGGAAATTGGACCACTGCTTAGACATCAAGGTATCTTTCAAACCATTTATGTCTTTATAGCTGTTGTGAAGAGGTTGCTTGCCTCCCAAAGACTGTAAAAATAATTATTTCTGTTAAGATGTCATCTCAGCTTTTTAACAATAAAACACTCAGGACAACAGAAATGGTGTTTTTCCTACTTATTGTTCAAGATCTCACTAATACAAAAGTGTACACAAGGACTTAGCACTTTCTTGAGTTTACATGGTGTCAGTTTTATCTCCAATGTTACATTTGGCATGCTCATCAGTGCTAGCACTGGACTGTAAAGTAAACAAATTAAGTTTTGTGGGGAGAAAAATATTTGCTCAGAATTTCTTTTTTGTTGCTGAATATTGCAGAAACTTATGAAAGGAATATTTAAGGCGAGCCAGTGGGCAACCTTCATTCATTTTCGCTTCCAAATCTTTTCCAAACCCTTTCTTTCCTCATCTACTTTAGCTCCTAATAAAAAAAAAAAAACACCAATACATTAAATTAAAAAAATAAAATCCTCAATCCCTAATGTACTTTATTCAAAAGTGTTACCAGGGTCTCATTCAGTACAGTTGGCTGAAGGCTAATAGCCACATCCATTAGCGAATATTAGAGTTGGTCCAATATCACTTTTGCTAAAACCAAAGTTTTGTGTTTCATTCTCTTTCACACACTTTGGGTTGACCATAGAGTTTTCAAGTGCTGACAGATTTTTTTATATCATTGAGATAATTTAGTATCTATGAGTATAAATATCAAAATCCTGTAAGATCTTCTAACCCTACATAACCTTTGGAACATTTATCTTATTTCACACAACTGAGTCTTTCTCTTATTTCACACAACTTAGAACTTGTTGTGTGAAATACAATAGAACTTAGAATCTTGCCACCAGGCTAACATTGAAAATACAAAACAACAGCTCAGGAGGAAGTGAGGTATTATTCAGCTTTAAAATTCATATTTCAAATTATCCAGGAGTTAATTTAATCTTAAAAATGCTGATGGTCTACATGAAATGAATTTTTATGCCTGTCTAGTCCCTGGTAAAAAACTTTCAGCACTAAATGGGTTTTGACTTTAGTCATAACTTCTCTTAAATATATCCAGTAGGCTCAAGGACTGTGATTCTGCTAAACACCCCATTCATGCCCACATTACCACCAAGAATTTTGCTTCCAGGTAAAATTAGGATCCAACTTCCCATTCCCAAAGCACTTCTTTCCATATGCAAATACTTGCCATGGCAACACTCATGACAACACTGGTGTTGCTTTGAGTGCCTACTGACCCCCCAGGAAGGAGAACTGGTCCTGCAGAGCTTTTATTCTGCCACAACAGAAAGCTTTTCATCTTAGAAGAAAAGAGAGAAAAAAAAAAAAATATGGCATAAACATTTATTAGCACATCAGTTTATATAATTGCCACAACACAAAGACATAGAAGATGGATCTGTCATCTGCTATTTTGGATTATGGCTCTCCAATATTCTTTAGGAGGACACCTTTAACTTTCAGTCATGTTTCTGACCAGTCTTTAGCCTTTTAGGATGAACCAGGCAAAGTAGAATTAATTTTGTTGTTGTTATTAATACTGTTGATTGGCATCTGAAGGACAGTTTTCCTCTGTGAAAAACCTGCAATGTTTTGCTGCAGTAACATATGTTTGGGGAGGCAGAGGTAAGGTATTTGTTATCAACTATATGATGGAAAAATGCTAGACAGTAAAACAGTCTGTAAAGATCTGTGCCAGAGGAAGGGAAATCTTTGAATGATGGAAACAATCAGAATGTTAGGTATCACTTTGGTGAGGTTTGAGATGGCTCAAAAGCATTATTGAGAAATTGGGTGTTTGAAGTGGTTGATATTGGAAGCTTGGGATATTTGATACTGAGGATACTATATGTTTAGTCTGAAATACTGACTTTCCTCAGAAATAGTCTTTCATGAAAGAGCTATTGAAATAATTCACGTTCCAAATGCAAAAGTTGAATATTTAAAAAGAGCACTCAAACAAAAAACCCCACAAGATTGAAAAAACTAAACTGATCTTGGTCTTTCTTATTCTGTTATGTTCTATTATTCAGTCTAGAACAGATGACTGCTGACAGTCATGTTTTAATTCCAACCAGCAACCAAGACCCATTAAGTTACTTGCTCACTCACTCCCTGGTGGAACATAGGAGAGAATCAGAAGAATAAAAGAGAAAAAAATTGCTGTGTTGAGGTAAAGACACTTTAATAGGTAAAGCAAGAGTTGGATGTAAAAGAAGAGCAAATACAAGGAATTTATTCACCACTTCTCATGGGTTCAGCCATGTCCAGGGTTCCATCATACATGATGGTGCCTTGGGAAGACAAATGCCATAACTCCAGATATCTTTCCCTTCCTCCTTCCTTCCCTCACTTTATATACTGAGCATGAAGCCATATTGTCTGGGATATCCCTTTGTTCAGTCCAGGACAGCTGTCTGAGCTGTGTTCCTCTCTGAGTTTCTTGTGCACACCTGCACACCCAGCCTACTCGGTGGTGAGGTGGTATGAGAATATATTGGTTTTGCACAGCCTAGTTTTTGGTAGCAGGGGGGGTCACAGAGGTGGCTTTTGTGAGAAGCTGCTGAAAGCTTCCACCATGTTCAACAGAACCAATCCCTAATGGTTCTGATGGACATGCGACTGACCAAAACTGGGCCAATGAGAGAGGCTCTGTGGCGTCATATTTAAGAAGAAAATCAGAACAAAGTGAGGAACGTGTTAATTCCAGCCAGAGAAGAGGAAGAGGTGAGAACACGTAAGGGAAACAACACTGTGACACCAAAGTTAGTGAAGAAGGAGGTGTTGCAGGCGCCAGAGCTGAGACTCCTCTGCAGGCCATGATGAAGCAGCTGCCAATGGGAAGGAGGAAGGGGCTGGTGGAAAAGGCATTTTAAGGGCTTATTTTACTTCTCATTATCCTTCTCTGATTTTTGTTAGTAATAAGTTCACTTTGCAACCTTAAGCTGATCTTGATTTGCCCTTGAAGTGTTTTTCTCCTGGTCCTTATCTCAACTCATGAATCCTTCATAAATTTTTTTTTTCCTTTTCCTCTCCTCTGCCCAGCTGTGGCAAGGGATGGTGAGCAAGTGCCTCTTGTGGGTGCCTGGCATTGGGCCAGTGTCAAACCATGACTGTCGCAGACAACTTTTATGAAAAATCCTTTCCTTAGGATTTTTCCTCCTGAGAAGCTGAAAGGCCTCAGGAACAAAATGTAAACAATGGTTATCTGCTGCTGTGGAATGCAACAGGTTGATCTGTGATTGGCCCATGTTGGATGTTTGGAATTAATGGCCAATCACAGTCCAGCTGGCTTGGACACAGAGCCTGAGCCACAAACCTTTGTTATCATTCTTTGCTATTCTATTCTTAGCTAGCCTTCTGATGAAACCTTTTCTTCTATTCTTTTAGTATAGTTTTAATGTAATATATATCATAAAATAATAAATCAAGCCTTCTGAAACATGGAGTCAGATCCTCATCTCTTCCCCAGTCTGAAAACCCCTGTGAACATGGTCACACATGACAATGTCCATCCTCTGCTACACAGAGGAGATCAGCTGCAGGGCCCCTTCACCATGGGCAGGGCCACATTCATGGGAGGGACAGCAGAGGGGGTGTCATGGCCCATCAGAGGCCACCCTCAAAGGGGTCCACAGACCCTGCACCAGAGCACCACAACATGATGCAACAGATGCAGTGTTGCAAAGAAGAGTGTCAAACCTAGCCCCCTCAGGGGAGACACCTGGGCATTCCCACATAGCCCAAACGTATATTAATCCTTTGAATTCTATACATTTGGCAGGGCGGTGGGAGACGCTCACCACCAAGACCAGATGGAGGGAAGCCATGAGATATCATTGGGACCCTTGGGAGGGTGATGTTTCTACCTAATCCCTGTCACTCTCCCTGTTTCCCCCCACTCCACCCCACCTGTCTCTCTCTTTCTTTTCTTTCTTTTCTTTCTTTCTTTCTTTCTTTCTTTCTTTCTTCTTTCTTTCTTTCTTTCTTTCTTTCTTTCTTTCTTTCTTTCTTTCTTTCTTTCTTTCTTTCTTTCTTTCTTTCTTTCTTTCTTTCTTTCTTTCTTTCTTTCTTTCTTTCTTTCTTTCTTTCTTTCTTTCTTTCTTTCTTTCTTTCTTTCTTTCTTTCTTTCTTTCTTTCTTCTTTCCTTCCTTCCTTCCTTCCTTCCTTCCTTCCTTCCTTCCTTCCTTCCTTCCTTCCTTCCTTCCTTCCTTCCTTCCTTCCTTCCTTCCTTCCTTCCTTCCTTCCGCCACTTCCTTCCGCCACTTCCTTCCGCCACTTCCTTCCGCCACTTCCTTCCTTCCTTCCTTCCTTCCTTCCTTCCTTCCTTCCTTCCTTCCTTCCTTCCTTCCTTCCTTCCTTCCTTCCTTCCTTCCTTCCTTCCTTCCTTCCTTCCCTTCCTTTCCTTTCCCTTTCCCTTTCCTTTCCCTTTCCTTTCCTTTCCTTTCCTTTCCTTTCCTTTCCTTTCCTTTCCTTTCCTTTCCTTTCCTTTCCTTTCCTTTCCTTTCCCTACCTCTTTTACTATTGAAAAAACCATCAATTTTTCAGCACCAACATCTTACTTCGTTTGGTTTTAATCAAGTTTTGGGGTATATTTTGAACCTTTCTGGGTTCAATCAATTTTATTCACAGCAGCCTAGGTTTTTTTGATCTTCTGTGTTTAAATTGGTTCATAACAGTATCTTACCCAGGAAGTAGTGTTTGGTCACCTGTATTCAAGAAAGATCAACTCAGACCAGGAAGGAAGGAAAGGAACTCCTTAAATTAAAAGACCTTGAGGGCAGGAGAACAAATTGAGAAGAAAATTACCATTAAAAGCACCATCAAAACAAAATGCTAGAATTATCTTCAGCAAGAATAATAAGAAAAAAAAATTAACTAATTCTACTGGACTTTGGTTCATAAAAGGAAATACATGGAATAGTTGCCAATGAAAATAGGAGACTGAAACTGAGGACCTTCCAGTTCCACATCCCTGTTTCAGAATAAAAAAAATAGTGTACATAATTTTGAATGGTTCTGGTTTTGGCAGGCTTGTCCCTTTTTTATATGATTTGTCCACTTCCAAAACAAGCTTCAGTGTTATACATGTCTCTCTACCTCCCTCAGATTTCACACTTATTAGTTATTTGACAAGGTACACTTCAGCCTGGCCAATAAGTTTGATGAAAAGAAATCTAAGGAGAAGACCACAGTTCCTGAGCTAACCTCCCATAGGCCTCAGAACTGCTGATGTAATTGGGGAAACTGCCAGGTTTTCAGGATAAATCTTTTTTGGGTCTGAAACAACAGTGACATATTTCAAACTAAATGCATGTTGGGAAAAATCACATTTAAGTTAGCCTTCTTATTCAGACAAATTGAGAGAGAAGGGTAATACCAGTTACGAAGCAGAAGAAAAACTTCAGAAAAAGGCCAGGGGAAAAAGCTGGTAGTGTTTGCAGAATGGAAGTGAGAGTGGGACAAGCACAGCTGAGCAGGCAGTAGAATATGAGACAAGGTGTAATCTGTGCCACCTGGCTAAGATGAAACATGGGTCTCCCCTTTGATGAAGCCATGTCAGAGACACAGTCTTGAGCTAAGAAACAGGGCAACATGCTACCTTGATTCTGGCATTTGGCAATATCACACAAAAAAATAATCTGTTTTCATAGACTGTGAGATTTGATTTCTCATCCCTCACCCTGAAAATTAAAATGGACAAAAGTATTTTACTACATATATATAATCTTGTATCCAATCCTATATATATTTCATTAATTTAATACTGAGCAAGTATTCTGACCTCTTAATAGGTAATCACTTAGTTGTCAGTTTCCTACTCTGTACCATTCACCTAAAATCAACACAGTAAAATAATAATTTTAGTAATTAGTCTGATCATTTAAGTTAGATAAAGGTAAGGGGTAGATCATGTCCAGTTCTCAAGTGCCCTATATCCATTGAGAGACTGATGTAGGACAGAATACATCATCTCTATGAAGTGGTCTCTGCTGGATAAAGCAATCACTTCCCTTACTATTCCTTTTATCTTTTTGACTATAGCACAGACCAGCATCATTAAGATTGAATAACAAAGCTCTCAGATTGCAAGTCCAGAGGAAAACTGCTAAAATGACAGAAATTATTGTACATTACCACTTACACAGGTTCTTCAGCTTCAGGGGAGCTCATCTGAGTCCCTTCTCACTTGTGTTGATATAAATCCAGAATAATTTAATGCAAGTCAATACATCATATCTGAATGCATGTCTGCAGCAGGTTACTTGAGCATCTCTGCTCAAGGTTACTACTTCAATAATTTCTGATTCTCTGTGTAAATTAACTGCAGGTTAATTTACTAAAACATTTCATATCTAGAATTTCAAGCATTAAAATGGCACTAGCTACCTAAAAAGCAAATAGAAATGAACTAGAAATATGTGAATTATTCCTTTCCCATACTCACAGGAGATTATAGTATGATCAAGACACGACAAACTAAATTTCATTGCTCTTTTACTAATAAGACTCATTTCTCCACTCATTCTTTATTTCTTTCAAAACCACTTGCAAATAAAATCTCCATTTGCAGCCATTTGAAATATTGAAATTTTGGATTTAAATTTTGGATTTGCTGTAGTAAATAGTCATATGACTTTAAATTCATTTGTACATTTGAATCTATACAAAATAGCTGTCTTTATTTTATTTTAATTCTAGTAGTAAGCAAACTGGGGCCAGAGGACACTAAAATACTTTGCACCCTTAATGACTCCCATGACACCGTCCTTAGGCCTTTGGGATCTCAATTATCCAGTGCATTATGCACTCAGAATTTTAATAAAATCAAGACATCTTACCCAGGACTACTCAAGTCAATATGCACCCCACTAGATCCAAAAAGTATGGGGGGAAGTGTCCTAACTTTTTCAAGGGGTATTTCACTACTAAATGGAAAAGATTTAGCAGAGAAATTTCCATTATGTCCAATCCAAAGAGCAGGCCAATGGCAGGCATAGAGAGCCAAAATGTCAGACCAGCTCCAGTCCAGACACATGAGCCAGGCTGAGCAGAATGCTAACAAATGAGCTGGTTTTTTCCATTGTTAAGAAACATCTTATTTTTCTTGAATTTTGATCTAGTTCTTACTTTGGTGAAACTGGAAGAAACAAATATGCTAAAGGTTGTGGGTTTGATTTCTAAAACAAAGCCACTTTGTCACAGAAATACTACAGGGTTCTTAAAAGCTGTATGGAATAACATAACACACAAAATCCTGCTATGTACAAACTGCTGTTCTCTGCTTATCAAGAAGACAAGAAGTGAGCCCCACAGAGGGCATCATTAGTTCATCAATCCTCTGGCCCTAGAAGGAGACGTACACTGCCTGCTTACATGTGCACACACACACATGCACATGCTCACATGATAACAAAGAGATTTTAGTACATACAAAAGTCTCTGGTTATTATTTTAGCTGCTGCAGCACTAGTTCTTCCACTAATCTCCAAAAGCAAACTGGGCATTACATTCCTTTTGGCAGCAGCTTGCTCCTACAACTTTTGCCCAGCAATGACTGAGAACATTTATTTTTACTTTGAAGGGTGCTACCTTAATGTCAGAACCCACATCTACTTGGAACTCTCCAATGTCTTTGGCATTGTGGTATATAAAGCCGTGGTCTTCCACCAGTACAAATGTGCTCTGGGTCAGAGGTCAGGTCCTAACTCTGCCTAGCCTGTTCTTAGATATAGAGCCAATAGTCTTAATACTGAGGAAATAGACTGCTTTAGTATGACTAGAGAACATTGAAACACTTAAAGAGTCATAGGAGTAAAAGCTTACATCTAGCTTCTGCTCCCTATACAGGTGACCAGTAAGCATGGGAATGTATAGAGTTGAAAACATAATTTCAAATATATTATTCAGCTACTATATTCCAGCCACTATGGACTATAAATCTTTCCAGGAAAAGCACACGAAGCTAAAAAATTAAACTTTCATCCAAATTCATAGTTTGAAACAGAACTCAAGCAACACAGATTGATACTCTTAAGATAGGTCAGTATCACAATCACATGGGGTTTAATTTGATGTTGATAAAGCAAGATTGATGAAATATAAATAACTCTCATACCTTTATTTTATTTCCATGGGTTTAAAATACTGTACTCAAGTTCAGCTGTACTCTTTGTCTCCAAATAGTTTGATGTTATAAATCATAGAATTACAATACAAGATGTCTACTAGCCACACACAAATAAACACACACATACAGTACTTAATTCAAATAGACAGGTGAAAATGTTTCACCCACTTAATGGAAAAGTACATGAGCTAAGACAAGGCCAATAACTGACAAAATATTATTAGGATAATTTTGCAGTCATTTTTTTATTCCAAAAAGTTGTATTTTTTGTAAACCTGACATTTCCAAAACAGTGCAAGTGAATCAGAATACAGGTAAACACAAGCTTCTAAATACAGGTGACATTAGTAAGAGTGAACACATTCTTCCAATCACAAGTTCACAAAAAGAAATATACAATTTCACAATATGTAAGTAATAACATTCTAAGTAAAAGAAGGGACGATGGTGCAGATATTCTACTGTGCATGCAAACCAAGCTCCAAAAGTAATTAGTCTTCCCACCACTTTAATCAATGCACATTCAATGAACTATATTCTATTTTCATTTATATCCAAGAAACCCTAGAAAGTGGGCAGACTTGGGATTAATTCTGTGACTCCCTTAATTCTTTAGTGAAAGCAGTATTATATATTTCCATGTCAAATGGATACTATACTTTAAACTCGTGCAAAACTCCAAAATGTGCCCACAAACAGAAGACATTAAAGAAAATTGATACTAAATATTGTCAAAGAAACATTTTTCATATCTATTGCTTTCAGCAAACTGGGCTTCCTGCATCTCACTGACTTGGTATGTGGAGTCATTATCATTCATGTATTTAGGCATAGAAAGGGCTGTTTTCACTGTTATGCTTGCAAAAGTCTTCACCACTTTGAAAAGATTGCTTAAGTGGTCTACAGGCTTGGAGTTTACATCAGGCATAATTTCTTTCTCAGATAACCCAAGCAACTTGTGAGTTTTTCTTGTCAGATGTTGAATCAGTACACTTAATTCACTTTAAAACTATTTTCTCCCTAATGCATGCAGATAGCTAATAGTTAATAAATATCGGTCAATACTGTATTAATAGTTGACATTTGATGATGGTGGTAAAAAGCAAACAGGAATATGAATGTGGTCCATTTTTATAATTTGAAGTTATCATGAATATGGCAAGGAAGAGTAAGACCTGTTCTCAAGCAGATTTCTTGCATGTTCTCTGCATTCAAGTTTCCAAACTTCCAGCTGTTCTTTTACCACACTCTTAAGGAAGAAAACATCCTGCAACCTTTCAATCCTGGTTTCGCTTTCTACCTGGCCCTTCTTCCCTTTACATGGATTTTATACCAACATGATATTTGCTCCTTATTCACTAAAGTGTAAAATACAGGTAGAATCTAAACCCAAGTCTTACAAAGTTTCATTATTTCTATTCAGAAATCCAAGAGCTTTTTGAAGAAACGTGTTTGAATTAATTACAACTGGATTTCTTCTAATTCAAAAACAATTTGTTAAAGAATTACCAGCAATAAAATTGGGAAGCTGAGCTCCAGTAACACCTGCATCTTTACTAAACTTCCTTCTAAATTCTTGAGGAAATACATTCAGTACTTGGAACACCCCGATAGGCAATCTCAAGACTCAAATATCCAAACATTTTAATCCTTGCATCTACTTATCTTTCTTAAAATTATCATATAAACAAACTCATGACTCAAGTATGTAACTCACATGAAAAAGATAATGATCACAGCATGTAGCAATTTATCACTTGCTTTGATAGCAATAGATCATAATCTTTAACAGTAGCTTTAAAACTATCCATCTTAATATTAATATGACTTAATTACCTTTAAAAAAAATTATTGAAAGGAATTTGTCAATGCCATAGTGGTTCGCTCAATTATGTCCTTCTGGTATCTCAGCTGTACAGTCCTAGAGACTGCAAAAGAAAACTTTCCAAAGAGAACATTCTGTGCTGCCTTCTTCAGTGAGCCAAAGCAAGCTACATCTTGCTACATGTCACTGAAGAAGTATTTTTATCCTCTCCCATCCTGGCTAGTAAAGGACAGACTCAAAATACAGAGTATCACAATTGTGAAATACTTTATGTTCTGTAGCTTATAAATCAAATACCAAATTTAACTTAAAGAAAGAGACAGTAAAAAGATTTTGGCTTATTTGTATTAAATGATCTGTATAAGATATTACCAAGCATTGTGAATTAAGCATATGAGGATTCCAGCTACCTTTATCTGCAAATCTCTCTTTTCTCTCTTGCATTGATGTTTAAAAGTACAATATAATTTTTTTATATGTATATATATACACACGTATGTATTTCCAAAGATTTAGCCAGATATCAGTGCTTGAGTGAACTATATAGCTATTCAATAGAAATTATAAAACATTGATACAAATATAAAGACATACTCAATATAAAAAGCTTGAATTTATAAAAAATATTCTTAGGTAAAAGTCTTCCCCTGAGGGCATACTACATACTTGGATTCATAAATATTGCTCTGCACTGCAGCTTGATTACCAAAGTTCAAAGTTCAACTCTTAAATGAAGTGTGAATTGCTCCAGTCACCTGACATGGCTGCAGTGGTTGCCTCAGGATATGATCCCTAGCTTTTTGGAGTAATAAAGACACAGCATCAATGGGATCTCCAAAACATCTGGAGAAGATTCCTTCTTCCACATATGGAAGATACGAGAGCAGGACCTATAGACTAGCAAGTGCATGTCACATGACTGGGCAGTTTTGTTTTCATGGGCAGTTTACTGATTTTTCTGGACCCAGTTCCAACTATCTTCATTCTCCTTTCGGCTCTTTTCAGCCTCAATAATTTCTTTGTACCTCCGTCGGAAGAAGCCCATCTGAAAATCAGAAGAGATGACAGTGGTAAGTTATTGAATCATTAAATTGATACTTCTTGGTTGGTATGACGACAGATAACATTATGCAGAAAGAACTAGACAAGGAATTAGCATTTAATTCCTCCAAGTGCCAATCCAAAATCTTAGTTCCTTATTTTCATCAATATAAATTAGATCAGACTGGGTCCCATATCTTCACAAGAACTCTGTTCCTTATAAATGAACTACTCTGAGGTAGGAATCCTCTTATATGAAGTATGAGCTAAAAGAAAAAATAACATGAAGTATTTCTAATAAATACAGACCAGCAGAGACAGATACAGGTTTATTAGTTTAAAATAGAGACTAATGCTAAATTTGCACCTGAACCTAAAACCTAAAACCTAAAAGACTCAAGGCTAACTCTTGAGTCTTAAGTAAATGCTGACAGAATTTTATGAACAGTACTCTCAGTATCTACAACCCCACAAAACAAGAGGGACCAGAGGAATACAGTAGTCACCCACCTCCCACTTCTCAGTTCCAACTAAAATCACTGATAGTCACTTTTGCATATCTTCTTGTTTCCTAAACCCTTGTACTTAAAGAAATGCAACTGGTTTTCATCTCAGTTTGCATAAAAATTCTCATATCTCTATTTCTTAAAGTGACGCAGATAAACAAATATTATTTTAATAACAGACTTTGATAAGCATTCAAGAACTCCTCAAACTTAGCACCGTTGAGATCGCTGAATAAATATTCTGTTCAACATAATTAAACATTTATGTAATTCCCACCACTCTAAACCTGTTTTCTTAACTCCTGCTGTGTAAAACATGATGTTTTAGTCTTCTTTTATCAACCAGTTATTCAGTTATTGCCACCGTTTATCCCCAAATTGCCTGTGTGTAGGAATATTTTGTGCTGTCATTACTAAAATTCCACTAAATTAGACTTCTTAGTTTCAGTTTTCAACAACTTTCATTTTCTTCAAGTGTAATTTAATTCACAGGGATCTAAAAGGTAGCATATTCAATCTGTCAAGGGGGCTTCCCCAACACATCTTCCTAAAGTCTAAGTCCTTGCCTGTGCTTTGAATTATATCCTGAATTCACAGCAGCATGAGACTATGCACACATCATCCTATCATCAGTCTTATCTCTGCCTCTTGCCTTCTGTGCAAAGGACATAGAAGCTGTAGCACAGTCTTACAAGCCCCTCTCTTTTGGTAAAATGGAACACGCTATTAATCTAGAGATAAGTGTACTCTGCTAGGAGCATAGATATACATTACATACATACTTACTGTCATAGTTCCAGCCAAACAGGGATAATTTCTGCAGTAGCCAGAGGGGTTCTACTGGCTAGAACCTGGAGATTCTAGGTTATTCTAGGTTATTCTACATCATCTCATGTCATTTGAGGGATGGCAGGGAATCTCTTCCAGGGGAAGGGGTTCCTTCTGGTCAAGAAAGCTACGTGAGGGTAACAGTGGGGTAATGCTGGCTCTGAGCCAGAGGCAGCACTCCAGGTAATGTGGCTGCAGTTGAGTCGGGCTCAGTAGCATTTTGCATGTGAATCACTCTTTTCAACTATTTTGTTATTAATATTCTTGCTATTACTATTTGTTTTCTTATCTCATTGCTGTTTCCAGTAAATTGCTCTTACCACAACCTATGACCTTCACATTTTGTACCACCAATTCTCCTCTCCATCCCACCTAAGAGGAGTTTGGAGTGTTTCAGTGAGAACACTAAATTCAAGAATACAATTCCTAAAGCATGACAGCCTAATTTGGTGCCAAGTGGGTCACAAAAGTTATGATAACAACAGATCTGCAAACAGATTTGAACAGAGTAGGCTGGAAACAAACTTCATCTAAGCCTTTGTTGCATTAGGTACAGAGCCACCTGGCTACAATGTTGCTTGATCTGTTCATGTGGTTGTGGTACTGTCCTGGTTCAGAGCAAATTTGGGAGAGAATCCCCAAAGGGGCTCCGGTAGGAAAGCAGATCCAATTGGCCCCTCCCCCCAGCCGGTCTGGGAGAAACTATCTCCTTGGAGAAAAGTGGAAAAAAATGTTTATTAAACAATAAAACCTAAACAATAATAAACAATAAAACCCCTTGCCGCTCCAAAAGAGATGACAAACTGAGAAAACCCCGTCCCCGGGTTGCAGCTGAGCTCACTCAGTCTCTGATCAGTCCGTCCAGTGCTGGAAATGTCACAGGCCAGGCCTGGCCTGCTGGGCCACAGGTGTGAGCTGCCGCTGCTCTCCTGGGTGTTCAGTCCAGAGCAGGTTTCAAGAGGTCCAAAAAAAGGGAAAAAACCCCACAGTCCAGGGAACTTCTTTGCCTCAGATAGCTAAACTAACTAAAAGCAAAGGAGAGCTCTGTCCCACTGTGTCCATCCACAGACAAAACAGTCAGGAGCAGGAATGTGGAGGAGTGAGTGCGGTATCTGAAAACAAACTGCACGCTTCTTCTCTCCCCCCTACACTCTCTGGAACACGTCTTAAAGGTGCAAAACTTATTATTCAGCATAAACAGGACGAGACGATTGGGGATAAAAGCATCATATAGTCAATCCAGGATAGGTACTTAACCCTGTATATACTCCTTTATGTCCAGCTTTTTACCAGCTGACTTTCTCCAGCTTTTTACCCCTTTTTCTTCTTCAGGCCTGTACAACAGCTTTGGAGAATTTTGAATTATCTTTGGATGTTAAGGAAAGCATGTTGTTGTTGCTAAGTCTGCCTCAGGTAGTCCACGCCATGGTAAAAATTAAAAGACTTTTAACATGATCTTTCAGAGATCTGCTCTGATGGTGGATAGTCATGAGTGGCATGGAATTTGAGAGAAAAATGCCCAGCTGTTGGAGGAATCTACTCCAATGACTTGGGAGTTCATTGCTGAAACACTACAGGATCCTGATAAAGCGACAGAATATTTGCAAGGAGAATGCTGTGGCAATTCCAGAGAGGTGCAATTTATTACAATATGCTGGCCCCAGACTATGATTTATTGGACAGTGCTTTGTACTAGACAGCACCCTCAGGGGGGAGAGAAGGAAAACACACCAGCAGGCACTGTGGCCACTGCAGCTGAACCAGTTGAACAACTTGTGCCTGTAGCAGGTGCCTCTATAAAGAAATTCAAGACAAATTTAGTTCACTTAGTGAAGGATAAAGAAGAATAGGGCACTCACAACAGGAGGAAGAAGCAGGGCCAGAGAGAATCACCTGATCCCTACCTTCAGGTGAGCTGCAAGATATGCAAAATCCTATCAGCCACCAGTCAGGAGAGCCCCTTGTGACCTGCCTGTTCTGATGCTGGGATATCACAACATGCAATATGAAACTAGATGGTAGTGAAGCCAGGCAATTGGGATCCCTGTTCCAGGATGTAGGCATTGGCAAGGGGATTGGAAAGAGGACAGAAACTCTCAGCCTCCGGAGGCAACATCTGTCAAATATGAGGGAACAGTTTTCTCTCATGGATGACCTAATAGTGCACCAAGACAAGTGGAATGCCACAGAGAAAGGTATCCAGGACCTGAAAAAATTAGCTGTGCTGGAGGTAATCTATAAGGGATTCAAATAACAAACAGTGCCCTATAGATCCAGATTGGATCCGGTGTACACAATCCATGTGGCAGAAGTTTCTATGGAGTGTGCCATCATTGTACACCATCCCCTTGGCATTGATGTTAATGAAAGAAGAAGAAACACTGCTTCAGGTGATCAGCTGACTTCAACAAAATGAAGTTTTTTTTTCCTCCCTACCAACCTGTGCCTCGGCTGTGAAACGACTGAACAAGACTGTGAACAGACTTGAAAGACTCAAACAACCTAGAGAGACAATGTCCCATGCCTCTGCCAGTATGGACCACAATCTCTGCTATTGGGAGCATGTATCCCTCTGCTGGAGAGAGGACTACACACCACGAGGTAACCTGCAGTTTTACCTGCACGACCACAGAGAGGATACGAGAAAGTGGGATGGAAAACCCACCTCTGTCCTAACCGCAGGGGTACGTGAATTGAGAGGAAGAACAACCACCAACAGAAATTCTTCAAGGATAATCCAGTTTCCAGTGGGCAAGTCTTCAGACAGAATGGAAGGGCTGAATGTTATTCCTGATCCTCTAGTTCATGTTTACAAGAACTGAGCAGTGACTGCCATGACCAGAACTACTGGGGCCCTGCCTCCAGCCATGTGGAAGAAAGGGAGAATCAGATCTATTGGACTGTGTGGATGGATCCCATGGCCTGGCACATCAGACCCACAAGAGTAATAAGGCTTTAGTTGACACTGGCACACAATGAACTCTGATGCCATCAAGATCTGTAGGGGCATGATCTATCTCTGTTTCTGGGGTGACAGAGGGGTCCCAACAACTGACAGCCTGAGGTGAGCCTGGTTGGGAATGAATGTCAAAATCACCCCATTCCTGTGGGAACTCAGCACATCACTCCGGATGTCCAGAGTTACCAAGAGAACCCTTGGGGGCCTCGGAAATCCTGGAATGTTGCCAGGAGTGTCTGGTGGCTTGATTTCGATCCTTCTAAGGAAGTGACACCTGTTTGAGGACGTGAGAGTCACTTGGGAGTGAGTGGTGCAGGAAAGACACATTTATAGGGTGAAATATAGATTTTAGAATTTTTGGTAAATTCTAAAAAAAGGGGGGTTATGGAGACAAGGTGGAGGGATCAGGGCGTGTCTCGTCCTTCTTCTTTCTTCTTCTTGTCATCCATTTTCTGTGATGATGTTGGCACTTGGGGATTGGTTTGTGGTGAAGGTGCACTTGCTAATATGGGTGAAAGGTATTGGGAAATAAAGGTAAATATGATGTACGTAGATTTTAGTATAAAAAGACACGACCACCCCGTGGGTGGTCAGAGTGCCCTTGTCTGCCTTGCAGGTCAGACCTCTGTTGGGCAGAAAGAAAATTCTGTAGATAAGAAATAATAAACAATCTGAAGATCGAAAAACTGAAGAGTCCAGACTCGTCCTTTGAAGCGCGGGCCGCCCAAGAACCACCCTACCCGTGTCCGGGCAGAGACAGACAGCCGAACCGGACACATTCCGATTCGTCCAGAGACCCCATGCACCCTTGGCATAGATTACCTCAGGAGAGGCTATTCCAAGGACTCAAAAGTGCATTGTTGGGCTTTTGGGATAGGTGCTGTGGAGACAGAGGAAATAAGACAACTGAATACCTTGCCTGATCTCTCAAAGGACCCTTCTGCTGTGGGACTGCTGAGGGTGGAAGAACAACATACCGATCACTGCCACAACAATGCATCATTAACAGCACCACACCAACCTGACTCTGTGGGCCTCATCCACCACTGAGTGCTGCTGTGAAGGCCATGCTGGACCTTCAGTATGAACTGGAGTCCAGATTCCCACAAATTGCCATGCATTCATCCAGACTGAATTGGAAAAGGGTGAGGCTCCAGAATAGTTGCAATACTTTGATGACATCATTGTGTATGGCAACACAGCAGAGGAAGTTTTTGAGAAAGGGGAGAAGATAATCCAAGTCCTCCTAATGGGAAGTTCTGTCATAAAGCAAAGTAAAATCACAGCACCTGCCCAGGAAATTCAGTTTTTAGGAGTAAAATGGAAAGATTAATATAATCAGCTTCCAGTGGGTATGTGGATGGAATCCTACATGGCAAGTCACAGGAGTTATTGAGGGACAAACTGGATCAAGTCAGACTGCAGTGCTGAAAGCTGTCCAGCTGGGTTTAGAGGTATGAGTGAATGAAATAAATGGCCAGCGCTCTACCTGTACACTGACTCATGAAAGGAAGCATGAGTGGGAGTGGCTAGGCTGATGGAAAAAGATCAATTGCCAGCACAGAGATAAACGCACCTGGGCTGCTGAATTCTAGCAAGACATCACTACCCAAATAGAGAAGTTGACTGTATGTCATGTAGACATACACGTATGTCTTGTCATACGCAAGAGTCAGGCTACTGAAGAACACCACAACAACAGACAGGTAGATTAAGCTGCCAAGATTAAAAGTGTTTTATGTGGATCTGGACTGGCAACATAAGGGTGATTTTCTTCTGGCTTAGTGGGATCATGACAACTCAGGCCACCAGTAAAGAGATTCAATATACAGATGGGCTTATGATAAATGGATGGACTTAACCATGAACACAGTCTCCCAGGTTATCCACAACTGTGAAATGTGCCACAGGCCAAGCAAGAAAAGCCCCTGTGGTATGGGGGACTGTCATCATGATATTTTCAGAAAAATCCCTTTGCCAGGATTTTCTCCTGAGAAGCTGAGAAGCCTCAGAGGAAAAAAACCACCAATAATTATCTGCTGCTGTGGAATGCAACAGGTGAATCTTTGATTGGTCCGTGTTGGTTGTTTCTAATTAATGGCCAATCACAGTCAGCTGGCTTGGACCCTCTGAGAGTCATGGGCTTTTGTTATCATTCCGTTCTATTCCTTGCTAGCCTTCTGATGAAATCCTTTCTTCTATTCTTTTAGTATAGTTATAATATATCATTTTAATATAATATATATCATAAAATAATAAGCCTTCTGAAACATGGAGTCAAAATTCTCATCTCTTCCCTCATCCTGGGACCCCTGCGAACACCGCCACAGGGGACAATGGTTGAAATAGGAATGTGGGGAGGTCTGAAAAATTGATTGCATCACACTCCAGCAAACCAAGGCAAGCGCTACATTCTTAAAACAGGGGAAGCAATCACTGGATGGCTGGAGACCTACCCTGTGCCTCAGACCACTGACAAGACCACCATCTTGGGCCAGCAAATCCTGTGGTGACATGAAACCCCAGAAAGAATTAAGTCAGACAATGGGACTCACTTAAAAAATCACCTCATAGACACCTGGGCCAGAGAGCATGGTAAGGAGTGGGTGTATCATATTCTCTCTCATGTACCAGCCTCAGGGAAAATTAAATGATACAAAGGACTGTTCGAAAACCACATTCAAAGCAAGGGGTAGTGGAACCTTCAAACATTTGGATCTACATCTAGCAGAGGCTACTACTATTTGGTTAACATTAGAGGCTCTACTAACTGAGTTCACCCTGCTCCATGAAAGCCTCTACATACCAGAGAAGGGGATAAAGTCCCCATGGTGCATACGAGGAATATGTGTTAGGGAAGACACTTTGGGTTAGTCCTGCCCTCTAAGGCAAAGGCAGAGCCATCTGTGGGCTTGTTTTTGCTCAAGGACCTGGGTGCACATGGTGGGTAATGCAGGGACAGAGAAACACAACGCGTACTTCAAGGGGATTTGATTTTTGGGTAAGAGGAGTCTGTAATGTTGAATTGTATAATATCAGTTGCTGAATGGCACTGCTACTGTATGCCATAACCACCATGGATATGGACTGCTCAGATACACCAGTTGTGAACTCCTGATGCAGCTGGCACCCACCCAACAGCACACCAGCCCTCCTGCCCTGGAAGACAACCTAGAACAGAGAGAATCCAGTGTCATGGACTAAGTGAACTCAGCAGACATCTTGGAAGGATGGCCATTGACTATAGAAACTATACCAGTGCTGTATATACATACATACCCCCCCATATATATATGTGCGTGTCTATATATATATATATATATATATATATATATATACACACATTTATGTATAGAATTGGAAGGTGTAGGATCTGGGAATGACATCCAAGATATAGAATAAGGGGTAGATAATATTCTAGTTCCAGCCAGCACAGGGTTAATTTTTGTAGTAGCCAGAGCAGGCATGGCTAGAATATGGAGATTATTCTATACCACCTCACGTCATTGGTGGGGGTGGAGAGGGAAGACAGTTTCTTCAGGAGAGAAGGATTTCCTTCCAGTTGAGTAGGTGGGGGAGAGGGATTGTTGGTTCTGAGCTGGAGGGAATGGTTGGGGTAGCATGGCTGTGGCTGGGCCAGGTTGGGCCCAGTGAGCCTTTTACATGTGAATTACTCTTTCTTTTATACACTTTTGTTATTAGTATTGTTGCTGTTTGTTTTCTTACCTCATTTCTGTTTCCAGTAAATTATCTCAGTGATCTTTACCTTTGGTGCTTTCACTCCTCTCCAGCTCACCATAAGGAAGAAGGTAGTGGCAGGGAGGAGCAAAAGGCTCAAGGTTTTAGTGGGAGCATTAAATTAGAGAATTAGAGAATTAAATTAGAGAATACCATTCCTAAACCATAACACCTGCAACTACTTCATAAATGTACAGTAGGTAGACATACATATAAATGCTCATGATCTCAATGTTACAAAGGTTCCATGACCTGGATGGCCCCCTGAATAACTGGAATTAAACCTTAAAAGTAATTTCTTCAGTCATTCTATTGCACAGACTGTGAACATAATAGCTTTCCCACGTACCATAAGCAAAGCTTTATCTGTTGCAATGTACGTGCGAATGCATGGATAATGGTGTTTCTATTCTGAAAAATCAACTCACAGAAGTGATTCTGTTGAATTTTCTCACTTCCTAGACTCTTTCAGAACACTGTATGAAAGGATTCAGAAACAGAGAATTGGAGAGGAGTTTCTCTAATTCCCAACTCCTCAAACTTACTCTAGAAGTGAGATAAAATTATTTTTTTCAGCAGAAAAATATCATTACTAGTAATTTTTGTACTTGGAACCCACAAGCTATACTGTGCAAAGAATTTATTTTCAGAAGACATCCTCAAGATTGCACCATCATAAAATCACAGTGAAAGTTCACTAGTGATGCCAACAGAATTCAGCTCAGTGGAGACTGCAAGTGAATAGCAGAAGTTTCTCTATATTTTCAGTCTAAAATGGAACTGAATTGTTATATTGATAACAAAAAAAAAAAAAAATTATAAGAGCCTACTACTTTCCTGTTCTGCTCCAGCTGGATTAATCATGGGTACTTATTTATTCACTGCTGCTACTACTTACACATGCTTAGGGAGCAGATGTTATGAAAATGTGGGTGGCTTTTTTTGGTATTATCAGTTTTTGCAACAGAACCTACATGTTCTATGCATTAGAAAAGAAAACTGCCAAGAGAAGTACAATTTCTAGTTCTAAAAACAGATTTTAAATCCTTAAGGTTTGCATCTTTCATGCAACCATATCCTTGGTACAGTAAAACTTCCTCTGGAAGTTATAATGAAAATTATAGAAAGGCTTTTTAATTTCCTTGAGAGCCAAACAAACAAACCCCAACTATTTCCCACTGATATTTTATATAAAAATGTCTGTTTCTGAACATCTGCTTCAGGAATTGTTTTTAAAAGTTGGAAAGGAGGGTTTTGGTATTTTACTACTTTTTTTTTGGATAAAGAATGCTGTCGTATAGCTTTCTGGTAGGGATAAAAAGTGAGCTAAAAATTGTAATAAATATTAATGAAGCATGAAACCCTATATCTAGAAATGATTCCACTATGAAGAATTATGTTTATTTGCTGTAAATGATGTGGATACTGTAAAATTATGTAGAGGACTTCAGTGCAAGCAAAAAGAGAAACTGGACCTTAAGGATATATATTTTTTTAATGTTTTCAGAAATAGTGGTGAGGGATTAAATACATCTCCCATCCTTCAGAGACAACAACGTTCTTTGTTATGTGACACTGTTCTTTAGTGACATATATTTACATTTAATGTAATAAAATCCCTCATCAGACCACCACCAGAAAGAGGGTTTTTTTTGTAATTGCCATGAAGAAATCACAACATATAGTTACTGTCTCACAAAAGACCACATATCCATCTCCTTACAATTAACTCATTTCATTCAAGAAGGATAGCAGTATTCACCATATGGGGAAGGCTGGTAAGTACCTTTGGTAAGCTGGAGAGAACAAGTGAACTTAACATACAATGATGGGTAATAAGGAGGCAGACAACTGGACCAAAGCAGGAGAGTTGATACAACATAGGTTGAATATAGACAGGCTCTTTTATCACTGAGGATGAGGTGACACCAGGTCCCTTTTCCATGGCAAAGCCGTTAAGAGAACTGAAAAAACCTATTGAGGAAAGCACTGCTGGGACTCAGTCCTGAATTTCAAGCAAGGAAGGGAGAGATCCTCATCTTTAAGAGGAGTATTGCTGTGATCTCATTTGTAGAATGGGTGTTTTCAGTGGACCAGTGGTTGATAACATTTGTTTCACAGGCAATGAGTCTCTAATATAGTTAATTTCTCCCAAATTTTGCTTTCCATATATATATAGACACACATATATATGTACACATATAGTTATATGTGTAGAGCAAGGAAATACCCAGCTGCAGAACTGTGACCCCATCAGGGAGTCCCCATCCAAGGAAAGCTCTGATCAGTAAACCTCTGCCTGGGGAAGGCACTCATGAGAAGAAGAGCAACAGGAGAGTGCTTTTACAGGAGGCAAAGAGAGACTGTGTGTCCTGGTTTAGGGCAAATCTGGGAGAAAACCTCCAAAAGGGCCCCCCCAGAAAGCTGGCTCACACAGCCCCTTCCCCCAACCAGTTCAGGAAGAATTTATTTGGAGAGAAGTGGAAGAAAACCTGTTTGTTTAACAGGCAAAGCACTCCCCAGCACAAGAAATGAACAATACCAGATGACAAAAGTCATTCACCGCTCTGAAGAGATTACAAATTTGGAAAGTCTCTCCTGTGGGTGCTAGCTCTGTTATCAATCCCTCCAGCACTGGGAAAGGCTGCTGCCCAGAGTAGGCCCCAGAAGGCCACAAAGTGCAAGCTCTTGGTGTTTTCCCGGGTCCCAGTCTGGAGCAGGTCTGAACAATTCCAAGAAAAGGGAAAGAAAAACAGTCCAGGGAAAACTCGGACTGCCTCAGCTAGCTAAACTAACTAAAAAGCAAAAGGAGTGCTCTGTTCTGCCCCGTCCCTGCCCAGACAACAACAGTGGAGTTCTGTGTTCCAGCAGACTGTGGGGGAGAGTGCAGCTGATAACAAAACTCTGTGCTTCTTCTTCTCCCCGCCTTCAGTGTCAGAGCCAGTTTTGAAGGCACAGAATATAATATCCAGCATAAACAGAATACCTGATTGGGGATACAAGCATCATAATGTCACCCTAGGACACTATGAAAAGCTGTGGAAAGCTGAAGGGTTATAAGGGAAGGGGAGGCATCATCCACTAAAGACAATGCAGAAAATGAGAAAAGGATAGATGGGCTAGAATAACTTAATTAAAGGATGTATGTAAAACCCATGGATGGTTTCAGGTTTTGAATCTAAACCACCTACTTATAGCAGCTCTAATACTTGAAGCACCACAAGAAAGGACTGGTTATTTTTTGTCACTTCAAAACCTGAAACCATCCATAGGTTTTTACACACATCTTTAATTTAGTTATTCCAGCCCATGTACCCTTTTGTAGCACAACCTTACAGTATATGTTGAGAAGAAAGCATGTTTCTGGCAATACTGAATAATAAAGTAACACAAAAACTGTTAGTCTGAGATGGGAAATTACACCTATTATTGTGAAGTTATTTCTTGCCATGTGACAGCCAAGTCCTCTATTCAAACACAAGTACTTAGTCTTTAGCATACACAACTTCCTTTAACTGCCATGCCAGATTTAAAATCCCTTCAATCCCAAGTAAATCATATCTAACAACACTCACATAGAATAGCATTCTTCAAGCATCCACAAAAATGAAAAACTTCAATAAAAAATAATTTCAAACTGTTGAATTAGTACCACAATAATGAATTATCTTGTTGGGATTTTTTTCTCATGCTACTTTCTGCATATCCAAAGGCTGAATTACTAGATCTTATATTTTCCTAAACTTCAAAAGTATAAGCACTTACCCAACACAACCTGGAGCATGGGACTGTGGCTATCTCTCTAGGATGTGAATTATAAATATGTTTGAAGAGTGTTGAGATTACAAAATAAAATTTAATTTGCAGTTGGGAAAAAACAAAGCTGATCAGAGGGCAAGCAATATCTGCTTTTATTTTATTCACTGTTAGGTAAATTTCTAAAGTGTTTTTATCATGCCCAACAAGGTTTATTCTCCCAATCAAATAAAAAGAGAAATAGCTTGAAACGTGGATTGTAGAAGAATGGTTATGTTTTGCATTTTAAAAAGATTTTTCCCATTAATATAAGAAGTTAGGAAATAAGAAAAAAATTATAACAGTCACATACTGCTGTAAAAACAACATTGTGTCTTAATTACAGTAGTGCTTCAAGACTATAACTGAATTAGGAATAGAGGTTTGTGAACAACGATACTCAAACAGAATTCAAAACTGTATCAGAAGGTTTTGCACTTCTTAGTTTTTAATTAAGTTTCTCTAGTGCATACTCTGTGTCTTAAACTGCACACAAGAAGTACTGATTTTTAACAATATTACCCTATTGACAAGGTTACCGACCACAACATGCCAACAAGTAAAAAGAAAAGCCAACACGTAAAAAGAAAAGAGAGAAAAGTAAGTACTAACAAAGGGGTAAGAAATAAAACATTAGAACCACTGAAGAAATCTCCCAGGGAACAAGGCTTTGACAACATACTTTAGGTTTATTGCCTTAGTCACAAGCTGTCTTTCCTTTCATACACAATTTCTTTATCTAATATAAGCAGTGTCCAGTCATACCTGATGAACAGTCTGTATTTACATAATTAATCTTTTACTGCCACATTGCTAATCTAGGTGGATGTCCCAAGGCATTCACAATCAACTTACACTTCTCATCTTTTTTTGGTGTGTTCTACTTGGGTAGTTCTCCCTTCACATAAATAGTACCACAGCTAGAAAAGTATGCAGCTAATCATGAGTGAAAGCAGGGCCAGGAACTACACCCCATTAAGGTGCCACCAGTCGGCAGAGGAACACTCCCACCATATGCAAAGCAGTGCTGCTGAGATTAGAAACATGGAGTATTTAACCATGTAGAGATTGATCACTGGTTATTATGCATCTCATAATGCATCTCTAAATGCATCTCATTTTACTGTCACCAAGAAGGCAAGTAAAAACACTTTGCACTTGGGTTTGCATAGCCCTGGATGATTCTGGCAAGCCATCAGTTTCAAGAGGATGCAGATTGTTCTTTCTCCCAATTAAAGAATGCTTGCCACAGTACAAAGAAGTCACAAACAGATATTTGTATCAGCTTTTCCACCAAGAATTGTCAAACTGTCAATCCTGTGTCACCATGTGAGGAAGAGGCATGTTCAGAGAGGAGCAATGTGTCTTGTCTATAGTTAAAGGAGAAAATGTGCATTTCAGAGGAAGGATGATAGTGTAACTAAAGTAATCTTATGAGCATGCAGGAGGTCTGGCTTCAATTATTCAGTCTTTCATTGATTTTTTTGAGAGGCAAATCCCTCAACTTTCTTATAATGTCGGTTCTCATTTGCTCAATGAAACAAGTACAAGAAAATAATGTGATTCAAACATCATCATTCCACAAGTGGCTGCACACACATATAATACACACTTTGTACATGTACACAATGACATATATACTTATACAGCCAGGAAACTGAGGCAAAGGTAAGTTCAGCTGCTTGCTCAAAGATAAGTTCTCCTCTGCAAATGCTTTGTTTAGCTACTGTGCAAGAATTTTACACCTACTATCTGTATCTGATCCCAGTGTGATAGACATTGATAGACATTGCTATAGCACAAAGCATTAGTAACGTACGCAAAATAGCTCTTAACTTTTAACCTACTTTCATCTAATCTGGATAAGATTTCTTGAGATGTTACTGCTGGTATGTTGAGAGAATATCTGTAGTTCTTCACAGACATTAAAAGTAAATTTATTTATTTATTTCACATACTGTGGTACTAAAACAAGCATAGTTTTTAAACACACATTTTATTAGGTAGTTACTTTGTAATGTTGAAATAATAAGATAAAACTCTTCTTTTGACAAGAGTATTCACAAGTAATAAACTTATCTAAAGGGATATAGCAATATCAGGCCACCCCAATGTCTGGGAATGATTGGCATCTGACTCCAAGGCTTTGGAATGCCGAACATTTGCTTTATTAAAACTATACTATACTATACTATACTATACTATACTATACTATACTATACTATACTATATCTATACTACAAAGAATACTAAAGAATATTTACTACTAACTAAAAACTCATGACTATCTGCCAACTGACAGTCCCCACAGCTTGGACCCGATAGGTTAATTAACATAAACAATTCCACCAGAATCCAATCAAGCAATCACCTTGGGTAAACAATCTCTAGACCACATTCCACATGAGCACAAACACAGGAGCAGCAAATAAGATAAGAATTGTTTTAATCATTCTTTTCTCTGCTTTTCTCACAGCTTCTCTCTGTTCAGAGGGCATGTGAATACCACAAAGGGATTATTAAATAAACTACTATTTTAACAAAATGCCCTATATCTATCTGAAAGACCAAATATCAAAAAACAGTCACTAAGGCTAGGTACCTGTCCTAGTTCAAGACAAATTTGGGAGAGAACCCCCAAAGGGGCTCCTCTAGGAAATCAGATCCAAATGACCCCACCCCCCAACCAGTCCAGGAGAAAATACCTCCTTGGAGAAAAGTGGAAAAAACCTGTTTATCAAACAATAAAACCTATATAATATTAATCACTAAAACCCCTTGCTGCTCCAAAAGAGATGAAAACTTGGAAAGTCCCTCCCCGGGTTGCAGCTCAGCTCACTCAGTCTCTTATCAGTTCCTCCCAGTGCTGGAAATGCCGTGGCCCAGGCCCGGTGGGCCACAGGTGGGAGCTGCCGGTGCTCTTCTGGTGTTCAGTCCAGAGCAGGTTTAAAGAGATCCAAAGGAAAAGAAAAAAAATCACAGTCCAGGGAGCTTCTTTGCCTCAGATAGCTAAACTAACTAAAAGCAAAGGAGAGCTCTGTCCCACTGTCTGCTCATCCGCAGACAGCACAGTCAGGAGCAGGAATGTGGAGGAGTGAGTGCAGTGTCTGAAAACAAACTGCACGCTTCTTCTCTCCCCCCTACACTCTCTGGAACATGTCTTAAAGGTGCAAAACTTATTATTCAGCATAAAGAGAACAAGATGATTGAGTCAATATAGTCAATCCAGGACAGTACCTCAAAGTAGATGCATAATTCAGACTAGCAGCATGCATGCAAAAGATGTGTTTAGGTATGCAAAACAGTTAACTGCACACAGAGAGGGACACCAGTACAGACAATCTAATTTAATACATTGGTTTCCTTTAATACAACATGCCTTGCCATTGTCACTGATGCCAGAGTGTCACCCCATTCATCAATAATTTTTCCCCTAAGCAATTCTTGTGCAACTTTTCTCCCAGGAGCTGTTCAGTTGGCTTCAATGCAGCTACTCAGTAATGTGGTGAATAGAAATGTTAGGTCTGTTATTTACCCTTGGAATATCTTTACCATGTAGGTACCATCCAGGTTGCTTCAGACAAGACTTATTCATCTAGGCTTTCATTTGTGCATACATAGTATCTTTTGTTAAAGATTTAGTATTTACAGTACTTCAAAAATTAAGAGAATTCCAGTGACTGGACTCATAAAAATCTTTCAGTGCTGAGTTAGGGTAACCTGAGTTTAATGAAAATACAAACGTCTCGCATCTTGCAGCATAGTAACTATTGTACAGTATCTTGCGAGACAGATGCTACCAATATACTTATAAGTATAATTTAAAAAATTGGCCAACATTTAAACATACAAACATTTCCATATAGTTTAAAAATTTTTACTTATTGCAACTTTTTACTGTATAGTTTATTTTAAAGATAGAATGAACACAGCCGTCAACAAATGTTCATCTCTGATTATCGCTCTCAAAACTGAGAAAGAACACAATGTCTACTACAGATACGTCCAGATAAAATTGTCTTCTAAAATCTCAACAGGGAATAGGACAGTAACTAAAGATATCATTGCTGTAAACACAATTAATTTAAGACATATCTCAATCCATATTTTCCATTTCCTCTCCAAAGAAAAGAAAGAAACATTATTGACATATTTTTTGCTTTGTTTGAAAACTAGAGACTAAACTGTAATCAATAAAAAGTAGCTTTACAATCATACTTTGATGTATTTGATCGGTGAAAAAGATTTGAATAAAAGTTGTACCACGTTCACAATTATCAGAATAAGTCACCTTCATGGATTAGCCAAACCAGAAGGAAATGGCTCTGTCTGGTGTAAGTTATAATACAGCATTGCCCATTGTAACACCAAAGACAGAATTCAGACTAGGCAAATCACATTTGCTCTATTATTGGCATTTGGGTCTGAGAGATGCTAATGACTTCCAATAAATATACATATTGTGTTCTGGTAGTAGGAAATCTTGGAACCTTAGGTTCTTATTTGCAATTTTTCAGCGTACACGTTTGTTGTTTTTCTGGTTTAGACTCCTGAAAATGATGGCTATCTTTTGTCTTTTCTGAAACACATTCTGAACTACAACTCTACCTCTCTCTTGACAGTGGATTACATTTGTCTGCCTGGTTCCAGGATAAGAGCAACACAGCTACAATGACTGTGATGTTCTCAAAGTACTCTGGCATGCACAGCTCTCATTTGGAGGACACTGAGACCACAGAGAACACTCAGTCACAACACTATTCTTGCACATTTGCATAGCTCATTTTATCAAGAAAGATAACAAAGGCATTTGACAAATACTGGACACATGCCACCACTGAAATGTTGCCAATCTTTCTTTTGAGGGTAGAGAACAAGTATTAAATGGCAGCCAGCAAACTCAGTGGTGAAGGCAGTGTTTTGGCTACAACAGCAGCATTAACCATTTACTTGTGCAAGAACAAAAAAAGATGACCAAACTCAATCTTTCTGCAACATCCAGTCAGAATTCAAAAAGCACAGCTTTTAGTGGAGTAATTGGCTGTAGAAAACCCGAAGTTTGAGGCACTGTTGCAAGAATACAAACTTTTTTGGCCTCCACAAACCAAGAGTCTACAAAAATTTTGTGGTGTTTGCTTTGGTTCAGGAAAAGGAAAAAATAGAACAAGTTTTGATTGTTCTTTAAGAAAATAAGGAGACTTCAAATGATCCACTCAGCTTCTGCCTGGTGAAAACTTCATTTTTTGTACAGACAGCCAACTACTTCCATTGTCCATTTCCTCCTCAAGGCTTCCTAGACACCATACAAAATTAAGATCTATCCATGTTTGGGGGTAATACAGGTTTGGTGTTGAATCACAGAAGTTAATTATCACCTGATTGCATTTTTAATATTTGTAACAGGATAATATTGAAAAACTTATTCTAGGTCTACTGAACTTAAAGTCTGTATCAAAAAAGTAGTACCCTGAGAAGCCTACATGTGAGATAGCAAGTAACAACTTACTTAAAGAGACTAGATAAATGTGTAACAAAAGCAATAAAGTTAAAAAGTTTATCACAAAACCATAGAGAATGCAATGCTTCAAGGACTACAGAAAGAGGAATTTCAAAGAACCCAAACAAAGTCACTTTTTGCAGTTTTTATGGACAGACAGGACAGGTATGGGTTATTAGGCTGCTAAAAACAGAGATCATATTTTTGTGAATGAGACAACCTCAAAAATTCAAGGAAAAAGGTGAGCAGGACATTAGTAAGTTTGAAAAGATAGTGTTGACATGTATTTAAATAAAGGAGAGATTACGAAGATGAAAAAAACAAGAAAGAAATTAGAAGAAATATAGACTTCTTAAATTCCAAGGCAACTGTTGCATCCCTCTACATCTCTACAGAGAAGATCTTTGTGATCTGTTCTCTTGGGTTACAATGTAAGATGTACACTAAATATACCAAAAGTATTCTACTCCCATTGATATAAGCTGTTAAAATGGGTGGAGCAATGTTCTTTATCTTCTCCGTGACTTAGCCCTGATAACTCCCTCAGGAGAAGCAGGAGCCACCCTGGGGGACCATCTCTGCTCATGGGCCATCAAGGTCTCTCAGCATGACTCACAGAATTACATCAATCCATTGTGAGATAACCCGGCCTGGGGGAGGAACCAAGCATTTCTGGATATAATCTGAGGCTTGAAATACCACAAAAGGACCACCACTGGATTCCAAGAGGACAGGACTTCTCAATAACCACCACTGGACCTCCAGAGAAGGACCAGACCTTTTCTACAGGATCACCGTTTCAACAAGACAACATCCATCACTCCAGTGGTACTGCAAACACCATTTAATTGGACTGCTACCACCACCCTGACCAACAGGGTATCAGGTCGTATTCTGACTCTGTCAGTTAAAGACAGTGTTTCTGTACTTTATTGTAATTTTCTGCCTTTATTGTAATTTTCCTATTAAATTGTATTCTGATTTGGAATCTCTCACAGAATATTTGTGTGGAGTTAATTCCTCTGCTGATTTGCTTTCAAACAAGCACAGCTGTGAAATACATCATTCCCACCAGTAGTGCCTAGTAAGTGCTTTCACAGCAAGTTGATCTGACTGCCTTGTTTATCTGAACAATTATGATTCTTCATTTTTGGCTTTACCATAGTACATAACGGTTTATTCTTGGAATTATATGTGCAGAAAGGAAGGAGCATGTGAATTCAGAATAAACACAACTTTCACCACAGATATGAAATGCCACTCGGTTTCAATAGGTTTCTCTGTCCCCACCTCTTAAAACAACATTCAAAGTCATATAGCTTCAAAGTCATATAGTCCAGCTGGGGGACTTTTCTTCAATTGAAATGTACTCTTACTGGAAAGATTATATATAAATAGAGTGGGGGGAGAGAGAGAAAAATAAAGATAGGAATATATCTACACACATATATAAGTGTATGCATATATATGTGTATATGTACACATATATATTAATGTATACTTTGGTCACAATAACCCCATGTATCATTACAGTATGGGGACAGAGTGACTGGAAAGCTGCCTGGCGGAAAAGGACCTGGGAGTTCTGGTCAACAGCCATCTGAACGTCAGCCAGCAGTGTGCCCAGGTGGCCAAGAAGGCAAATGACATCCTGGCCTGTATCAGCAATAGTGTGGTCAGCGGGACCAGGGCAATGATTGTTCCCCTGTACTCAGCATTGGTGAGGCTGAGCCTCAAGTACTGTGTTCAGTTTTTAGCCATTCACTTCAAGAAAGACATTGAGATGCTAGCAAAAGTCATGAGCAGGGACAATGAAACTGAAGGGTCTATGGAATAAATAACATAATGAGTAGCAGATAGAGGTAGGTTTTTCAGCCTGGAAAAAAGAAGGGTCAGGGGAGACCTTACTGATCTCTACTACTACCTGAAAGTAGGCTATAGCAAGGGGGGAGTCAACTACATCTCTCTGGCAGCTAGTGACAGGACAAGAGGAAATGGCCTCAAGCTGTGCCAGGGGAGATTCCAGTTGGACATGAGGAAGAATTTCTTCACTGAAATGGTGGTTAAGAATTGGAATAGGCTGCCCAGGGAAGCAGTAGAGTTACTATCTTTGGTGGTGTTCAAGAAATGACTGGATGTAGCACTTACTGCCATTGGTCTAGTTGAAAAGGTGGTGATTGGTCAAAGCTTAGACTCAATGTTTTTGGAGGTCTTTTTTACCTTGATTTTATGATTATGTATATATCTTTGTCTGTGTGAGTGTGTGTGTGTGTGTTTGTGTAGGTATGTATAACAGTCGCACTGCTCCCCTACACTGAAATCCAAAGAGCCATAATGGTATTTCCCTAGGCACCTCGGGGTGGAAACTGTAGTGTTGGGGTTTTTTTGTGGGTTTTTTTTTTTTTTAATCAGTTTTATTTCATTGCAGAGCTGCTACTCCAAAACCTGACTACTAGGAAAGGGGGTTGGTGTGATGACTGCTCAGGAAACACTAGTTAGATACTGCCACCTGAGCTGTAAATGAAAGGGAGAGAAAATGTTTTGGGGCTTGTAACATAATACAGAGCAATCACTGGGAAAGATTAGGTGCAGCATTTAGAAGTATTTATTTTTTTCTTTCACTGGAATATGATGGGCTTTATGTTTTGGACCATTTAAAAAGACTTAATGTTTGAAGCCCTAAGTAAGAGAAAGGCTCTCCTTCCAAAAAGGGGAAAACTTTTTGATTTTACTATATAGATGAATTTAAAGTTAGCTTTAGTCTTGGTTAGCTTCAAATATCTTCTGAATGCTGAAACAATATGTGAGGCAATGGCAACTACTCTGTGTAGGGGAATACAAGTGTTCTTTCAAAGACACACAGTCCCAAGTTATTTCTCCTAAAATCTAAAAACAAGTCTTCAAATTCTCATTTTAAGACAAAAGGCAAAAATGTACTGTGTAGCACACACTGAAGAGCAAGAATCCTCTGGCTAGGCAAACCCCCCCCCCCCCCCCCCCCCAATACGTGGGTGTTAGTCTCCTTGTCCTTCTCTCCACAATCTTCTCAAAAATCCACAAAGTAGAGGTTCTTATTACATGAGACATCCAGAGATCAATTTTTTGACCCAGGAATCTAGAAAGCAATGCTAGAAACCTCATTTTAGACAAGTCAGAGTTTGGATACCATAGGGACAGGCTCAGCTCAGAGACATGCTTAATGTCAAATAAATAAGTTTTGATAAATGTCTATTTCCTGTGTTAAACATACCACAGAGAAACAAAATAATGTTGCTGCAGTGAATATAAATGAATATAAAATCTTTGTTTTGAATATCACTTCCACAGCTGGCTCCATGGATCACTCAGCTGCCCAAACGTCTAGCCTAGTGCTCACTTACACATTCCCTCTTTGATAACATTTTGTGTTTTCAGTGCACTTAATCTAAAATGATATGGATGACATAATTCACTTCACAACTCAAGCCAGTTCAAATATAGGAATTTCAATCCAAAACACTGTAAAGCACTACTGTCATTAATAGAATATTTATTGTGTTATATCACACTTCAGTTGTGCCTTTGCATGGTGTATACCTGGTCTAGATGTGCATAAAGACATTTTACCCGAAGGAGACTTTGTCCTGACACATTGCTTCAATCCTGACACCTGAGGGAAGCATGTTTGGGACAGCACTTGCCAAAATAAACTAGCCATCACTGCCTTTCCCTCCTGAATTGTTGCCAGTGCTTGTGAAACCACAGGCCTATTTAGCATGTGCGTAACTGGCCTGAAGGAAAGCAACTTCCTGCCCTGCTCCACTTTCCACAAGTATCAGCAGGCCACCAAAGAGGTATGGGCCAATCTCCACATAAAAAAGCAAAATATATTGCTGTGGGCAACAGTATGAGAGCTCCTCCTGCTCCTTCCTGCAAATAGACAACCACAGGTGAGGCATGAGTGGGGAGAGAGAGCTATGCTGCAGAGAATCTGGCAAGTATGAGAGCATGTCCCCACAGATGCCTGCACAAAGTTATCCAGTAGATGAACAAGACAGAAAAAGCCACAAGTTGGGCTGTCCAACAAAATAGGCGAAAATGGGGCAATCCTTGCCAGTCTGCCTTATGCATGGCATCTTGTGGAAGTCAGGGAAAAGCTGCTCACCCTCTCTGAATCTGTAGGCACTTTAAACCAGAGAAAGCCCAACATCTACATGAAATATGAAAATAAATATAGAAATAAAGCAACTCAAAAACTGATCAAGTTCATGCTAAAAAGCTTTTTATATGTGTATAAACATGGCTGTGATCTTGCATATAAATAAATAAGCTTTTATTTGAAGTGAAATAACCAAACATTTAACATCACTTCCATTGACAAGAACCCCCTAAACTATGCAATTTTAGATCTACAAATAATGAAATAATTACTATCTTCATCTTAGTATGATGCACAGTAAACTTATTCTGTTTAAAACAGAATTTTGTGCTGGAATGTCCTTGAGATCTCACTCCTGCTAATGCTATTAATTCTAGCAGTGTGTAATGTGAAATATTTACATGTATTCTAGTATTCTTCTGTAGCTTTAAGGAACTGTCTACTCCATTTGCAAAACATCAGCATGTTTGAGGGTTTGTCCTCTTTTGAGGTGTAGTTGTGGAGACAGCAAGAGCGTACTTTCCACCTAGGGCTGAGACATGGGCACTACCAGCACACTCTGTACTGCTGCCAGTGTTCAGTTCTGTTACAATGAGTTTGCTCCAGCTCCTGCTCTTTTTTGTGTAAACAGCTGCCTTCCAGCACCACAGTTTAGCTCTAATTAACTTAATAAAAGTATAATTTATTTTATAATCTAGTCCTTAAACTTGGCTAAATTCTCACTCTTACTGGCAGTTCTAAGATATCCAAATTGCTATTTAATTAAAATCTGTTCTTTCATTCCACATTTAAAAACTAAATTCTAACATAAAGTTGGGATTTTTTTTTTTTTAACTTCTTCACACACAAAATTTAGGAATGACTGTAGGATCTACTTGGTGAATTTTGTCTAAAAAATATTTACAATCAGACAATTAAGATTCCTCCGTAGGACTGCAACTTTACTGTGGGAAATAGTAAACATAAGAAGATTTCAGAAAGCTGGAAATGTAGGCCTTAGAAACAGAAAGAGCAGAGAAACTTAGAACTAGCTGAAGCTGCAAAGTCTGAAAGTAGAAAAAGTTACAGCGGTATAGTACAATTGGTATTACATTGCAAAACTCAGATGATTTGCAAAATGCATTGTTAAATTTTTCAGGTATTTTTTCTAGCCCAGAAATTGTTGCAAGCAAAATTGAGTTTTAGAGAAAAACCCATGCTAAGTGAAGAACCTTTAAGTACTATAACTCTCTTCACTGATGAGTCAAAGAAGATACATAAATCAGTGATAGTATAGCTAAATCAAACAACTAAAACATGAGAATCAGACATTCAAACAGTAGAAGGGTCTCCTCAGATTGCTGAACTAGCTGCAGAAGTTAAGGCTTTTCAGCTCTTTCTACAACCTTTTAATTTGATTACAAATTCTGCTGATCTTACTAATGTAGTTAAAAGAATAGAAGGACCAGTTTTAAAGGATGTTAGTAATGATACCCTATATCGTTGTCTTTCGTGTCTTTATAGAATTTTACAATTTTACAGAATCCACCGATATTTTGTTTCTCACATTAGAGCTCATTCTTCGCTTCCAAGATTTATAGCAGGAAGAAATGTAAGAGCAGATAAACTGACAATGGCTGTTTCAAACACTTTATCAAATATTTTTAAACAAGCAAAGCTAAGTCATGCCTTTTTTTCCCCAAAATGCACAAGAACTTGTGCAGACATTTCACATTTCCAAAAGTCAAGCTAAAGCTATCATTAGTACTTACCCTGATTGTCAGCTTGTGCCACCCCCTGTTTCTACAGGAACTGTCAACCGACTAGGTTTACAAAGCCTACAGTTATGGCAAACAGGCATCACTAAGTACCCTTCCTTTAAGAAATTTAAAAATGCCCATATGTCAGGATGGATGACACATGGTGCAAAACATCAGATGCAGTCTTCGCTTCTGTCCACACAAGAGAAACAAGTAATCATGCCTGTCAACATTTTTCACAAGCATTTGCTTCACTAAGTGTGCCCCAAGAAGTAAAAACAGACTACTGCCCTGCATATATATCCCAAAAAGGGGTCACATTTTTAATAGATTAAGGTGTTTGTCACACCTTTAGTATTCCTCACTCCCCCACAGGTCAAATAATTATTGAAAAGACACATCACACAATAAAATGCATTCTAGATCAACAGAAGGAGGCAGTAGATGCAACGCCACAGATGAAATTAAGCAAAGTTTTATATGTTTTTAACTTTTTGAACAGCTCTTTTGCAGAACCTGATCCACAAATTTTTAGGCATTTTTCAAATCACACAGGTGAAACTGAAAGAAAATCCCCTTGTTTTAATTAGGAGTCCTGAGACAGGACAAATTGAATTCCAACTAATAACTTGGGGTAATAGGTATGCTTGTGTCTCTACAGGTACAGGACCTAAGTGGGTTCTGGCAAAGAATATCAAACCATATCGCACATGAGAAAGGGCTGACGAGTCCAAGAGCAGAGAAACAAGTATGCAGATGTGAGCCAAAAAGAGACACTACAGGTCATGCCTGGCATATCTGTGGAACCTGCAAACCTTGATTTTATGTCAATGGTAAGTGTGTGAATTGTTGGTTTCACAGAGCTCTTTTGGCGAAAGTGTGGTTTCCATTGTGTTATGTTACAGAATAAGAGAAAGTGAATCCCCTCATTGGATTTTTAAAGGTGAAATTACCTCATTTTTAACACAGTTGATTAGTCCCCAGGCAACTTTGGGAAGGAATGAAAGCAGAATTTGTGAGTTGAAATATATGGGGAAATCTTTTGCCAAAAAATAGCTCACAAAAGATATGGAGTGAAATTGAGTGTTACGCGGGTGCTGGCTAGCTTTGCTTGCTTCTTGCAGTGCAGATTTGCCTGTGGAACAGCCGAAAACAAATGTTTGGGTGACCTTAGCCAAGGCAGGCTCAGACACCGTGTCTGTCCAATTCAAACCCAGAAAAGCCTTTTTCAACTTGTCTAGTCAGTGTGCCGGTAAAAGATTGGCTGATACCCATATATTATGATCCCTTGACCAAAAAGCAACTTAATAATAAATCAGATGAGGTTGCGAACAGGAGCAATCCTGTGGCTGATTGGGACATTTGGACCAAAGAACTTCCCAAAGCACTTTCTGAGCCCCAAGAATTGGAGATTCTTAGTTCCTTAACAATAGATTTATGTCTTACATTTTCCGATAGCAATCAGTGAGAGAATGATCCTCCAAAATACAATGTCACTGCCAATTACCCTGCTTACGGAAACGTGAGTTTTTAGTCTAATTAGTCAGATAGTTCGGGTGGACTTTCTGGGGCTGATCAATATCCACAACAATTACAAAAGGATATTGGTTCATTTGTGGAGATAGAGCTTGGCAAGGCATTCCATCACAACTTGAAGGCATTCCAAGCAGTATTGGACAACTTACTGTGCTAGCAACTAGTGCTAATAGAGTCATTAAGAAAAAACATAGAGGAAAAAAAATTGCCCATCAACATGAAGAAAATTGTAACAGTGATTTTAGGCCCTGGAAAGCTGCGGAAAGAGTTTCAGCGGGTTTTCTTCTACCTCAACTTGCTTCTGCCGTGACACTGAAATAGTTAGATTGAGTTGGATGTTGGCTGAGCAAACAAACCAATGCCACATCCATTGCAATCATGTCATCAGTGTTAGACATGCTACCCTTCCAAATAGAGCAACAACTGATTTTCTTTTACTGGCACATAGACATGGTTGTGAAGATTTTGAAAGATTGTGTTGTATAAATTTGTCTGACCATTCTAAATCCATCCACAAAAGCATACAAAAGCTGAAAGTTTTAACAGCCTAAATCAAAGAAGATGGTAGATCATGGTTAGACAATTTGTTCAAAGGATGGAGCTTTGCACCTTGGTTAAGGGAACTTTGTAAAATAGGTTTGTATGTGTTGGCTGTTTAAGTGATGAAACTAGTACCTAGTACCTGATGAACTAGTACCTGATGAAACTAGTATACTTTGGTGTATATGACAAATGACAGACAAAACTATCAAAGGAATTTTTATGATACAAGAGAGAGATGTAAGAAACAGGATCACAGAAAGTTCCCAAGATCATACAGAGATGTGGATGTAAGCATAGACATAGATGAAATGCTTTGAATTAAGACCTTAGAATGGATGAGACTTATTAGAACAGTAAATAGTAACCACTACCAGATTCGACCAAATATTTTACGACATTAAAATGACTGTAGTATAAAATAGCAACACCTCAAGCAAGAGAAGTGACTCAAACAAGCAAAAAGACATATGTAGTGCAGTAGAGCTATGTAATGCAAGGTAGTCCATAAATGACAAAGTTAAGAAGGTTTCTTTTGGTTGTACTGAAGGGGGGAAATGTGAGAAATAGTAAAGGGAAGAAGATTTTCAGAAAGCTAGAAATGTAGGCCTTAGAAACAGAAAGAGCAAGGAAAATTAGAACTAGCTTCAGCTGCAAAGCCTGAAAGTAGAAAAAGTTACAATAGCAAGCAAGGACATTAAACAATAGCTTGAGTTTTAGGCTTGGCTAAGATGCACCTTAAGACTGCAGGAAAATATGCTAGCAAGATAGTAGAAGGTTTTAAGCTTAATAATGGTCTATTGTGTATTGTTAATAGAAAGGAGACAAGCAAGCATTGTATGAAGCAGGTGCACATGTTCTTTTAGTAATTGGCTAGAACAATTGTCTGTAAGCTTTAGCAATACACCATTGGCTAGAAAGTTTTTCAAATGTCCTGTAACAAAGAAATCTTTGGCTGTACTCTGGCTGTATGTGAACTTTTGCATACTTCCTATTGTCTCAACCATGTAATGAGGCTAAAGCTGAAATAAAAGTTCAAGGAATGTACCCCAGCAGTCCCTTTCTGTTTGTGTCCCCAACACACTTTCCCATGTCAGTTTTATATCAACTTTAATATTACCATAATTTTAATAAATACAGTAACTACTGAGTGTGAAATATTACTTATATATATTTATGTATCAAACTAAGATAAATTAAAATACTGGCTGATACTACCAGTTCAGAGTTTTAATCACTTTTCTCTAAAATGAAACCTTAAATTATTGGATCCTTTAGTAATCATGCAAATCTGTGGATGAAGTACTGGAGCTCATCTGGCAAAGCCCAACTGTCATCTCTGACTCTGGGCAAGGGACCTCAAATTCCTTTGCCTCAGCACATATGCATGCAAAACCAGCTATGTAACCCCAGTTATAGCTATTTGCTGCTGTTACTTGGCATTTCTCTCAAAGCTTTCATGCAACAAAATGGCAGTTTCTTCACATGTACTGAATGATCCCTATAAAATTTAAAAGAGCTTGAAGTATCAAGATTAACCCAGGAAGCAAAGAACTGTATTTAACTGTAGTGGAGATCAAGAACTGAACTTGTACAAATTTTACCTGAAGACTCATAGGGTGATATTTCTCTTATCTTGCACATTTTCAAACAGTTTATTTCATGTCTTTTTATGACAGGAAATGAAAATATGAAATCAGTCATATAGGTATCAGCAGCAATATATCCTTTATCAAAACTGTGTGTCATTGAGACATAAGCCCTGGACCTCTTCCAATCTTACATTTTTTCATTCTCATGATTATTCTTCTATCTTAATTGCATGGGCTTTTTTTCCTTTGACTATTTCTCTATTACACAGAAAACAGAAATATTTCCCAAATGCCAGAGAAATAGAAGTTATGAGACATTCTAGACTGTGGTCAGACATTGTTTTCCAAATGAACATGCCTAGTAAGTACTTAGAAATCTTCAAAACTAATTATAAAAGTACTTTAAATCTATAACCCATATAAAATTTATATATTATATTATATTATATTATATTATATTATATTATATTATCTGTAACCCAACTATACACACATCTGCATAATTTAAAATAAGAATCACATGGCCAGTTTTAGGTTTCTAAATCCATTTTATAGCTTCACAACCAGCAGCAATATGTCCAGCACATTGGGGCTGTGGCCTTCTGTCCCAGCACAGATGGCTAGTTGAGCCTGCAGCACATATGCTACTAAACAGTGCAAGTCAGGGTCCTGGATTTCTGCCATGGGAATCAAAATAATGATGGACTTGTTCCCATGTGTGCATTTGATATTTACTTCTCCCAAAGAAAGTCCCTAACCTTGACTGTGGTCTTTTGAATTTATGGATTGGTAACAGGGAACTGAAAAATGAAAACACTTGAAGTTCCTTACCCTTCATATTTACCACACCCGGCTGCTGTCAAGTGTTAGCATTAGCCCAGTTTTATACTGTAACAGTGCTTGGGTAAAAGAGCTGCACTTTATCAAAGACGGTATGAAGGCTGTCTTTTAACAGGTCCAGATGCTTCTTGCTCTGTTAAGGCATTTTACTGATCTGGAACTCTTTGTCTGAGGGATCTGAAAAATATATTGCTGTATAGTCCTCTCCCAAAGGCATCTATCTCTTGGAAAGTACCAGCTAGTTTTTCCAAGACATGTACTCTTTGCTGGTCAGGCAAAGTTGACCTGATTTTCAGGAAATTCTGTTCCAATCAGTGAACCTCAGTCATCATAAAAACATAGAAATGCAAAGTATCTAAGTGTAATAGAACAGCAGATTTCTATGAGAGACCTTCCATTGTCCTGAAATGGTTATTGGAGGTTTCAACTTTTAATAACCAGGCTCTAAAAAACCCCACTTTTTCACTTCTTCTTTATGTCATTAGTCCTTGCATGTCCCTCACAAAAGCTTGTTTATTAAATTGGTTTTGCTAAGGGCTTCTGTAATGGAGTAGACAATTATTCAGCTCCTAAAGAAAATTGATGTTAAATACAAGGATAAATTTATGCTTTTCTTCCCTGGGACTAGGTTTGGTTTTATGCTGCATCTGTTATCTTACCTTCCATAAGAGCACAGCCAGCAACAGGAAGATGAGAATTCCCACCAACAAACTGATGGCAATGATCCATCCGACAACATACCCACGAGGCTCCAGATTGTGCAAGGCCTCAAAGACCACCTACATAGCAATTAGAAAAAAAACTTTTTAGAATTGGAAGTTGTATTGTTTTCTCTTGTACTTATCTTATTAAACATATTGTATGGTGGCCTCACTGATCATATTTCATCTGTCAAACAAACAGGGAATGCAGCCTTAATTTAGTGCTTTCTATCAATTTTTCCCAAAGGATTTAAAGCTTTCAAGTGGATTTAGAGTAGTCATGTGGTGGATCCAAGAATATCAGTCTCCTCTCCAACATAACACCCTGCCAAGCCCCAACACTGAGCTTGTTCAGGTGCTGGGCCATCAAATGTGCACATAGTTTTGCATGAAAAAATCCATCCCTTGGATTGGCAGGGATTGGCATGACACCTTGCATGGATTGTTTTACTCATCATGTTCTGGCCCTGCCAAACCCCCAGATGCTTCACATGAAATATTCATTATGAACTTCTGTGGGTTAGATTTTCTCAAGTGAATTTCTTCCCGCTTGTTATCAGGGAGATGCTGAGGGTGGCTTTCTAGGTAAACAGACAGTGATTAAGAAACAAAAGGAATAGCCAAGCACCCTGATATACTGTTGAAATGGTTTTGAGGAGGGCAACAGGGATTTGGAGTTTTTAGCTGGGTGAGAGTAGTCATTTCCCAGCTCGGAGCAGAGACAGTCAGAGACAGTCACGTGGGGTTTTTTTCACCTAGGACTTCTCCTGCACAGTGGTTTAAACATTGCCATGGAGCTCTGCCTGCCACCTGCTTTTAAGCCCATTGCTTGCAAGAGAGAAAGAGTTCTGGCTGCCCCATTGACTGAGACTTCACCAGCTACCAGCACCGAGAGAGACAAGCACAGCCCCTGTGGGTGCCTGGGGGAGTCATTCCTTTCCACCCCCTCCCCAAAGCCACTGCGTGGTGAGATGCTTGAAGCCAGAGCTGCCCTCGCTAGACCTCTTCTCTGTATGGTAGTGCAACATCATGATAAATCCTTGCCTTCCTTCCCAGCATGTACCAGCTCCAATTAGCAACGCCAAAGACTGATCACCACTCGCATGTGTGCCTGGCAGAGTAATTTTCCTTTTCCTTTCCCTCTCTCTCACCTGAGCTGCTAGTATCACCACCAGGGAGGTCCCCTTCTTGCATCAGAGTGCCCCTGAAGCCACGACGGAGATACTGAAACTTCTCTGCCTCACCTGAGTCACCATCACCCCCTGTTGTGGTTGTAACTGCACCAAAGGGGAAACAGCTTAACGGGCAGAAAAAGTCTGTTATTAGTTTTTTTAAAAATCACTGTTGTTATAAATGATCGAATAGTGAGCCAAAATGATCAAAAATTTAGCAAAGATTTATTAATTTGTCTGCGAGACAGAAGTTCGGTCTTCAAAACCACCACAGCCAAAGAGACAGTGTCGAGCCCGGGATCAGCGCCAGGTGAACATGGATCTGACCTCCCGAGTGTCAGAGTCTCCCCCTGTTCATGCTCGCTGCTTCCTATGGCGAGGTTTTATACAGTTTATTCTGCCCGAGGCAAAGATGACCAAATTTCCTTTGTGTCTCTTCACATGCATCGATGTTTCTTTCCATGTGCAGAGATGGAGAAAAGCTGAGTTCAGGTATGCCATCGATGTCAATCAGCTTCAGACGAGCCATGTATTCAGATGTATCATTTATTGGCGCTGCTGACTATCCTGATAGATGCAATCGGCAGGGCGATAATCGCTCTTGGGTGGCTCCCAACAACTCGGGAAACCAGCTATCATCGTTCTGGAAGCTTCTATTCTTATGTTAAGGCGTCAATCGTTATCTTAACTTGTGTCAGGGAACTAGTTGAATCTAAATAAGACAGCTGCTCCCGGCCAGGGTGGTCAAAAGACATGGTTTGGATTTCACATATTTTATACCATACATTAATAGCATGAATTATCCCTATCATATATTACATTGTTGTTGTTTGTTCTGTCTTGTTACATATACATATTTGAGTAATGAACTGTTCTTCCTTTTCCCATATTCTTGCCTCAAAGCTCCAAAATTTTTGAAGTCACAGGAGGGGTAATTTTTGCATTCCAGGAAGATTTCCACATTCCTTGGCAGATATTTGTATTTTAAACCAAAACTGCTTGTTAACTACTTTTTACCCCCCAAAAAACTGGACAACTCATACATCACTACTAAATACAAATCATCCTTGTTATGCTTTACAAGACACATTGTGTGAGAGGCAAGGACACATACAGTCATGGGTTTTTCTGGAAATGCTGAGAGCTGTTCTCTTCTCTCTTTTTCTATAGCATGTATGGCAGGGAAATACAGACAACAAAGAGCCTTTGCACCATCTGTCTCAAAAAGACAATGGGAGCAAATTGCATTATTCATATATACTATCTGAATTTTCAACTTCTTATTTCAATGAAAACTAGTTCCTCAGTAGAAAACTCAAGAACAGCTCTCCTCAGTGAAGGAAATTTCTATGTTAAATTTTGCAATATCCAGCAAATGCAGAGAGGCAGCAGGGGGGCTTTTTAAGATAATTCATTTGCTTTGTCTGGCTTTGTTTTGCAAGACAAAGTAGCTGGTTTTCCTCCCCCCTTCACAAACCACTTTCACCATCTTTGCTTAAAAATGCCAAAACCATTTTGTAGATGTTATAAATGGGTAATGCGATGGTTGGGTCTCACAATTAAGAGATGAATATTATGTGTATGTTAAGAGAAATTTTATAGATCCATAGTTATGTTATTTTTGTATGTTCTCCCCATGCACTTGATGATACCATTGGTTGCCTTGGCCACAAAGGCTCACTGCAGGCTCATGGACAGCTTGTTGTCCCCCAGGACCCACAGGTCCTTCTCTGCAGAGATGCTTTCCAGCAGTTTGGCTCCCAGCCTGCACTGGTTATGTTTCTCCAGGTGTAGGACTCTGCAATTGCCGTGGTTGAATTTCAGACCTTTCTTTTCTGCCCATCTCTCCAAACTCTTGAGGTCTTTTTAAAAGGCTTCACAGCCCTCTGAGGTATCAGCCACTACTCCCAACTTTGTGCTGTCAGTGAACTTGCTGCCCCTTCCCCCAAGCCACTGATGAACAAGTTAAACAATACTGGGCCTGCCACCAAATAGCATATGTGAGCTTGCTACCAAGCCCCAGGATTGAATGACAGGGGCTTCTCCCAATCAGGTCTCTTACGAAGCTGCAAGCATTTCACTGGCCAGATCCCGAGGGAGCATGGAGTTCAGACCAATGACAACATACAGACCAGGTCATTCAAAATGCCCTTTATAAGGAAGGGCTTGGAAAAATAAACTTTCTCTGTGCCACACCAACATCGAGGGTGAGTGTCTCTGTCTCCTTGCTCCTCACCTCCCAAATGTGACTTAACACGTGGTGAACCCCAAAGTGATAGGAACTCAGCAACACAGAGCAAAGGAGACACACAGTGTTATAGCTGGATTTTGGTCTACAAACCAAAACCAGATTAACAAACAGCCTAGAAAAGGAAAGTGGGGTGGGACCTGGATTACAGGGTGTCAAAGCCTGGATTGGTGTTTGGAACCAGAGAAATACAGCAGGAAGCTGGAAACATGGCATAAAAGCCAAAATAGTGTAAAAACCAGATTTCCGGTGTAAAACTGGGACTCAATGGTTAGACAGTGGCAAAAAACCCCCTCGGCAGACAGCAGAAAGTGCTATGGGGGTTTAAAAACCTGTTTTGTGGATAAAATCTAAAATAATTCGTGCTTGTGTAAAATATACATGAAATAAGTAGTGCTTGCACAAAAAATCCTTAAAGATATAAAACCACAAGCCACAGCCGGGGAAAAGATTGCTTCACAGATTGCAAAACCACAGATGTCAGCGGAGAGAAAGATCTAATTAGCAAACAAAAAGACGTGGCTCCAGGGGGAGATGGGCCCTTTCCCAGGACAGTCCAGAGACACCCAAGTGATGAATACTCGATAAGTATCTACAATCAAGATAGTCAGAGCTGTCAAGGGCGTGCATCCCAATACCAAGTTCCCATATCAGAGATCAGCATTTATTATTCATCACTTCCCAGAAATGGTTTTGTCCAGTCCAGCACAGGGAAACTGAGACTACATGAATATGTGAAGCGACCAGAAGAATAGGAGAAACTCTGCCCCAGGTGGAAAAAACTATAAAACTAACCCAATGGAGACAACATTCGTGAACAAAGGGGATCTGAAGTGGTGGAGTTTGGATCAGTGTTCACCCACCGCCGATCCTGGGCTTAATGCTGTCCCTTTGATTGTGGCTATTGAAGACTGAATCTTGGTCGCAAAATAAAAACCTATTTTTTGATTATTAATTAAAAAATCTTTATCATTTATTACCTATAACAAAGACCATGGGAGCTTGGATGCTGGGACCAGAAATCTCCATGATGAAGGTACTGATTTTCTTCTTTCAAAAAAGAGGGATTGTTTCCCCGGGGAGTGGGGCAATACTGGCAGATGCTGGCATTATCTAGGGAGTCGGCAGGACGGATTGCAAAATCCAGCCATGTGGAGAGATGGCGACCATCATAATCTCAGCAGGCTACACAGCCTCGGCAGCTCTGAAACACCTGTTGTAATCACTATGCAGCCACTTGAGGACCTTATATTGTGGGACCCGGCAAGCACACCACGCTGCCCTGCTCCGGGGGACCAGACTGTGGAGCGTCCGCTCCAACCCCTTCTGGGACCAGGAGAAACTCAACAACCATTACTATGTGCCACGTGGTCAATGGGATCAGCCCCACACCCTCCTCAACTGACCCAGCAGCACACCCCATCCACCCAATATCATGGGGTGGGGTGGGGTGGGGTGGGGTGGGGCGGAGCGGGGTGGGGTGGGGCCCCGCACCTAAACCAGCCTCTAAGGGACACAGCCAAGCCTCTGTGGAGCCTGGCTGCACCTCCAGGGGGAGCAGCCCTACCACCAAGCCTGCTTCCAAAGAGCTGCAGAACTCAGAAGCAGAGCCAGGGAAAAACCCTTGCAAAGGTCCTGCTTGCAAAAAGGCAATGCAGGGAGACAGGAAGGGGTGTGGTACCGGAGGGACAGAGAGGGTCGAGTCTGCCTGAAGAGATGGAGTCAGACTCACGGGTTAAATGCCTCACAGCAGCTGAAATCAAGACCCACTGTCATCCAGCCAAGCGAGAAGCCAGCAGCTGCTTGCAAATGGATGATAAAGAGACAAACAGACACTAAGTTTCCTTCCCTACAAAGCATTGCAACCATGTTACCCCTTAATAAATCAAGGTTTTAATTTCCCAGAAATTCTAATAGCCTGAAAACATTTGCAAAGGGTAAAGAGTTCATAATACAGTATTTGTTGATTTTGTTTGCAATTGCTAAAGCTAAAGTTAATAAGCCCATGATCAGTAAAGTGTTATCTTTCTGTCTTAGACTATTACTGCTGTGCATCAGGAAAGCATTGTGTGTGTATTGTTATGTATTTTTTAAATACTCCTACTAATTATTGTCACAATATTTCAAGGAGGATGGGTAAGATCCAGGGTATGTCCACTGAGATATTCATGTTAAAAACTTTTTGTTTTATTTCGTACTGGACATTAATACAAACTTGTTTCTAAAATGTAGAATTCAGGAAATCTCTCCCAACCAAGTCATTGGCCTAATCAACTATGAATCTGGCTAGTAAAGATTCTGTGCAAAAAAGCTAAACCTTTTTCTTTTCAGACAGGCATAGAGGCTTCGTTCGGAAGTAGCCCTCCAAGTTCGCTCATAGTGAAAAAGAGACCTTGCAGCAACCCCCTACCCTATTAATGCTGTTAAAAATTGCATGCTTTATTTCTATTTCTACTTATTATAGAAAGAAAAAAGGGAAGAAGGATTGGGATGAAGATACACCCCCCCCCTTTTGAGTTTTAAGTGGTGTCACGTTCTTATGTTTTATAATAAGTCATGTAACACTACAATATTCCTATGAAATACAAGGTAAAGGACATTGGGCAGAATTCTGATGTCTTTTCAACAGAACAATGGAGCACAAATGACCACCTACCTCATGGACAGTCAATATAAGGACTTGAATTGTTTATGAAGTATTTTCCTGTTTACAAACTGTTTTTCTATTTACAGATTGTTTTCTGGGTTTTGGGTTCTTCAAGAGATAAATGGGTTACAGGTTGTTTTTAATAGCTGTGTTTTTCTCTAAGGGTTAAATGAGTTAAAGGTTGAATGGTTTTAATTTTTTAGAAGTTGTAACATATAAGCATTGTGCCTGTGGCCTGAGTTCTCCATCAACAGATCCTGAACATAAATGCTGCAGTTTCCACGCAAATTTGGCCCATGCTGTCTTCTGTTGTCCCATTTGCAAAGGGCCTTTGCAGAGGGGTAACAGAAAACAAGTTACGAACTTTATTAAACAAGGAAGGGTGAGATATTACCGAAAAGCATATGTGAGCTTCCCAATCAGGTCTCTTATGAAGTTGCAAGCATTTCACTGGCCAGATCCCGAGGGAGTGTGGAGTTCAGACCAATGAGAACATACAGACCAGGTCTTTCAAAATGCCCTTTATAAGGAAGGGCTTGGAGAAATAAACTTCCTCTGTGCCACACCAACATCGGGGGTGAGTACCTCTGTCTCCTTTCCCCTCACCTCACACACATGACCTAACATGGGCCCAGTACTGAACCTTGGCAGACACCACTAGTGACAGGCCTCCAACTAGACGTTGTGCCACTATAATACTCTGGTATCTGCTGTTCAACCAGTTCTCAATCCACCTGACTAGCCATTAATCCAGTCCATGCTTTCTGACTTTGCATATGAGAATATTGTGAGAAGCAGTGTCAAAAGCCTTGTTGCAATAGAGGTAGACAATACACACTGCTCTCCCCTCATCCATCCAGGTAGCTGTCTCATCATAGAAGGCCATCAGTTTGGTCAATCATGGTTTGCCTTTAGTGAATCCATGTTGACTACTCCTGATCTCTTTCTTGTCTTCCATGTGGATAGAGATGGCCTCCAGAATGAGACACTGCATTACCTTTCCCTTTCCAGAGACTGAGTTATGCTGATTGGCTGGTAGTTCCCTGGATCCTCCTTGGTGTTTTTGAAGACTAGGGTGATATTTCTCAGGCACCTCTCCTGATCACCATGACCTCTCAAAGATGACCATGAGTGGTCTTGCTTTGGTGTCATGATAACAAGACTTGAAAACATAGCAAATAGACATGAACTAAGCGCTACATATTTAGCATTATCCAAACATATTCCCATAACTAGTATTATTATTCAATAACAATATTGAAAATAGTTCTCAAACATGGACCAGTTCTTCAACCAAGAAAAAATAATTTTTCATTTTAGATAATAGCACAAAGCCTTTGTCAGACTTTTAAACATATTTTGCTGAACATAGAGCCTCTTAAGCAGCAGACTGTCCCTCACACCCAGTGTAAGGGAAATACCAAATAGGGATCAAACACAGATCTTCTGCCTTCCTTGTTGCTGGGGTTTAAGATTCTCTCAAAGAATTTTTCCCCATATATGTTACTAGGAGACAATAATGACCAGGTACTTAAGAGAGAGAAAAGTGGCCACAGCTCAGGGAAGGGGTCCAGCTGGCTACTCTCCCTCCTGGCTACTCTCCCTTTTTACCTAGAGGTTTCTCTGGGAAGGGCAGAGATACTGCAAGAATTTGGATGGGAAAAGAAAGGGCTGAGGCAGCTGCTAGCTCTCTCTCTCTCTCTCTCTCTCTCAGCTTCAGAGAAGGACGGTTGAGCTGGAGGGAATTCACTGCCACCACTGGAACCTAGCCCACTCCTGCTTCTTCTGCTGTGGGGTCAGCCTCTGCTCATGAGTTCCTGCTGAACTGGGAACCTTATTTACATCCTACCTCACTGAAAAAGGACTTTCACCATCCACTCAGGTCCTTCAAGGGAAACCCCAGGATCCCTAAACCCCCTCCTCCACCAAGGAAGCCTCTCCTGGCCATGTTCAGGAGCCCCGTTCAGGAGCCCAGCGGCCACTGCCCAGCCCCCACTGTTTTTTGCCACTGCTCCGAGGTTTATTTGCTACACTGTAACTCACACCCCTGCCCTGCAGGGAGGCCCCGCAGTTCCAGCTACAACTGTTGAGCTTCTGATACATCTCATCTACCACCCTGGGACTTTGCTCATCCCTGCCTTCCCAGCTTGCCACTCTGAGGTTCCTGCTACAGCTCCTTTTGCTATCCAGAGGGGGCAGAGGGATCGGCTGAGTGAGTTTGCAAGGGAAGCCCCCTTTCCATCCCTTTCTGCCGGCTGCGTCCGCCATTACCGTGTGGAGAGAGGCGGCGCCACAGCGCCCCCTGCAGCTGCAGGGGAATCATTGCACCTGCCCTGCCTGGCCGGGAGCCAACAGCGCCCCTGCCGGCTGTGACCGTAACTGCACCAAAGGGGAAATGGCTTAAAGAGAGGCAAGAGATTATTTACTGGGATTTTTGTTCACGTTTGTTGTTGTTAACATTGTTGTTGATGTTTGCCTTGTTATGCATACACACCTTAGTAAAGACCTGTTATTCTTTATCTTTTATCTTTGCCTGAAAGCTCCTTAATTTTAAAGTTATAATAATTTGGAGGGAAGGGGGTCATATTTTCCATTCCAAGGGAGGCTCCTGCTTTCCTTAGCCAAGACGCTTGTATTTCTAAGCAGCTTGGAAAGATGATCTGATGTGGCAGTGCAATTTTCACAGATGCTAAGGTTAGCATCCATCTTACAGACACAGGTCTTATGACTACTTCTTAGATAACAAGACATTAATTTCGTTTTCCTTTCTGCCTCTAAAAAACCCAATCTCTTTACATTTCAAGTATTGCCAACTTTACTTAAGAGACCTTTAAAGTAGTCTCTGGTGTCTTCTTTCCACTACTCAGCAAGCAAATGTTAACATATCACAACCTCCAGCACAATAGACCTATATGCACTTCATCCTGCCAAAAGAGAGAACCAGAAAAAGCTGCAGAGATGAAATAATATGTTATCTCTATAGCGAGAGCTTCACATTTCAGGTCTGAAGCACACTGGCTAGAAGACCCTGGTTGTAGCTTTTGCAGTCACAGCTTGAGCTAATAGGGTAGAGCAGCAGCTTCTTATCTGTCTGGTTTCTTCTAGCAGTCTGGAATCAACACACATGCATAAAAAACCCCATTCAATGCTCTGTAGTTTGGAGAGGAGTACGGATGTTGTGCATGTTAATGTCCCTAGCCATCTCAAGTCCTCAAAATCTGCCTGCATAAATACACAGCAACTGCAATGAGTTCTGGTGAAGAAGGTACCAACAACAAAAATCCCAAGCCAAACCCAAACTGAATCAGACTAAGCAGTCAGAGTATATTGTGTATCTGGAGTATCAGGAAGAAGACAGTACAGTCAGTGACAGGATGCCAGGGAAGCAAGCCATCCCTGGGGGGAAGGTTGGAGGCAGAGGGTAATTGGTACTAAAGAGAAGTACACCATCTGCCACCTGCTGCTGGACCCACTGGCCATTGCGCAGTCTCTAAAAGCTGTTCTTGGGCAAACTTTGAATTCCCTGTCCTTTCCATCCCAGCAGCACAGCCTCTACAGGGTGGGTAACAGTTTGGGAGCACAAAGCAACCTCCATCTCAGCACAATTCCCACAGCTCTGACCTATAGAGAAGACAGAAGTGATAAGAGTAGGGTGATGATGCTGAGGATAACGAGCGTGATGTTGGCAAAATATCCCAAAGGGTGCAGTAGGGGCAGCAGGTGGTTCACAGAAAGCACATATACAGTTAAAAAATACAGAGTGGATTAGATGTTTGTTTTCAGATTCCAATAAAATGCCAGGGAAAAAACATGAAAAACATCACTGTCTTGACATATGAGGATTTTTAGTTTCATATTTATCTTTTCCATTTTGCACTGTACATGCAGGATTTGAAAGTGGGGAAGCCCAGGAGGCAGTGCAGCTTGCCATTTAGCTTTATGTAGCTCACACCTCAATCAGGTTTTACGCAGTGTAACTGCCCTTCTGGAAAATAACTGAGATTTCCACCCAACCACTGATTTTTGCAATGCCAAACACAGATGTACAAGAGCACCTACCAGTTCATCTTCTACCTGTGCCAACACTTGCTATATCCTGATAGCTATTTCTTGGTTAACAAATTATGAAGAAACAGAACTTTTGTTTTTAAGAAGTTTTAGAACACCTTATTTCAGTAAAGCATGTAAGCAAGAAGTTAACTGAGTAGGAATTTTTGAAAGTAATTAAAGTTCATACTCTGTCAAAGCCCTTTTTGGAAGAGGAACAGACTCTGCACTGGTACTCAGAAAGAAAAGGAACATACTTCAGCAAAAGCTGATTTAAAATGCAAATTGAGAAATTTTCTTTTTGGTCATATATATTAAATAAAATTTAGGCACCTGCCTCATGAGCCACAGCACCATGGGAGGCATGGTGCTTATAAAAAAGTGCTACTCTATTTCTGTATTATCACCTAGATTATTTGTTTTTTCAAACCACACTGCTTTGCTGTTTGACTTTTCCATTCAAGTACTGTTATGCTTGGGGGGAGTTCACCAGTAAAGACACGATTCTCCTTTATGTCTGTAGATATATGCATATACATCCCTTCTACATTGTCCTAGGTTACAATATAAAGATGTATTCTATCCCCATCTTCAAGAGCTGCTGAAGAAGCCAGGAGGGGCATCGTTTTTCCTTGTCTCCTGTTAATGAGCCCATCAATGTCTTGCCTCATGACTCAGAGATAACTCCATTTCTGTTCAAGGGGAAATCAAGGACCCACAGCATGATTCAGAATGATTTCAGCCCATTGTGAGATGCTCTGCCCAGGGCGGAGGAGCTAAGCATCCCCACCTGGATAGAACCTGGGTTTTGGGACACAACTAGCAGCCCTTACCCACTGGTTTCCAGAGGACAAGAGCTACCAGATCTTTTCTACAGGATCACCACTTCAACAAGACCATTTCATCTGGACTGCTACCACCACCCTAACTAGCAGGGTGTCAGGCTGTATTTTGACTCTGTCAGTAGTTTTTTTCTTTTGCATTTTTGCATGCATTTCGGTTTTTTTTTTCCTTTCCTAATAAATTGTATTTCTGACTTGGAGTCTCTCACTGGTTTTTCTTTCAAACCAGAACATATTTATTTATTTACATATACTAAGAAAAGCAGTATTTTCTTAAAAAATACAAACCTGAAGTTTTCTTGCAACCTGCTTGTCTCTATCCCTGGGAAATTAACTGTAATTGATTGTTATTGTGTATTCTATTCCTTTACTCAAGTGTATGTTTCTACCTGAGAGACTGCAGTGTAAAGACAAGAAAATCTATAAAAGGAATATTATAGCAGCAAATGGAAAGGTAAAATAAAATGAATACCTTAACATGACAAAAAGAATATGGCAGCAAATAATTTGCTGGCAAGGAGGCTGCAAAGCTGCTGGAGAAAGCTCCAGCAAGATATTAAAAAGGTAAACTGGGGAGATCTGATGCCTTAAAATGCTGAGTGTTTCTAAAAAATGAGAGGTTGCTGGTGGATTGCTCAGGGGAAGATGTATTCCCACATGCATTAAAAAAAAACAACGGGAACATCATGGACACTGTCCAGTACCACAAGCTGCTTCAACACAGACATGGAGAACAGGCCAAAGTCAGGAGTCCTCAATGCTGCAGGCAGACAGCTAAAGCTTAGGTTCATGAATACACATTTAAATCTCCTTGCACAGAATATGCATATAAAGACAGCTTCCGAGTCTTCATAACCATAAACTGACTTTTTGTAAGTTTTATTTTCGCTGTTGTTTTTCTCCAAAATATATTATCATTGGAAACATAAACATACCTAACTTCTGAGCAGAAAAAACCCATGGAGGACAACCACTTGACTGTGATGCATTGTCTTGGTTTAAGACAATTTAAAGGGAACACTCTACAATGAGTTCTTTCACTTAGCGTTAATCCCTTTCCACCAATAAGTAGAAAACGAACACTAGTAGATATAAGTGAAAAAACAGCAGTTTACTAGCAAGCAAAACAGTAACAGGCAAAAAAATAACAGTAAACAATCACTAGATACAAAATTGCTATTTCTCACAGATGCCCACCAGAGACAAAGAGAAACGTGAATCTGCAGAGTGACCCATCCTAAGATGCCGCCCACCATAGCTGAGTGTATGGTTCTAAAGACAAAGGAAAAATGGCAGCAAACCCTCCCATGAAGGTAGGAGCTTTTGAAGCAGTACTAGTGGCAGATAGAAATTGTCAGGGTGTATGGGATCAGTGTTCCCAATTGTTGCCACCTCCTGACACCTGCTGGACTATGCCAGTTTTGGTGTTGCTGCCTGAGGTCCCTACTCCAACAGAAAAGGAAAGGAAGAATAGACTTTCAGCCCTGATGAGCGGTACACTGGCACCAGACCAGCTCCGGCTTAGTTCTGTCCACAGGTGTTGCAAAATTACAGTAAACTCTGAAACACTCTGAAACAGTTTCTGATTGCAAAATGCTGATTCTCCACTTGGTACTGTTGCAAGTAGAGATAAGAAAAGGCCAAGAGGCAAGCCAAACAGGGAGAGGAAGAGACCCCCGAATGTCCCAATTTTTAAAAAGCCCAGGGCACCACCTCCCCATTCTGTTTTCTCGTGCAGGGGTCTTAAAGAGACAGTAACAATTTTGAGCATAAATAGATAGGGGATACAGTAACATTTTGGGTTACCTGGGATATGCATTAAACCTAGAGTGACTGAACTGGAAATAAAAGAACAGTGAACTCTACCCAGAAGGCACAAAAGGTTCGAGGGTTGATGGAGCATACCTGTACTTAGTGGATAGTACCAGACAGCAGCCTTAAACTTTACAGGTCGCTGTGTTGCAAGACCTGCATACATTTTATCTGGGGTTGCCTTTTCATGCAGTCAGCTTTGCATTCCCTCACTTTCAATACAGGAAGACTCAGAGGCATTTGGATAGTTTTGTTGTAGTAAAATCCAGTTAATCTTTCCTTCCTTCCAAAGGCTGTCCTTTTGCTCCTTAAGAGCACTCCTCCTCTTCCTGCACACAAGCAGCGAGCAGAAAATGTGGACTCTTCAATCTGGTATTTGACTACTGCGTTCTCTTGGAGCTTATTGTTGGTTTTGCTCATAGACCAAGAAGAAGAGAACCAAACCTTCATGGAAACTCATATGATGAAGAAAATAAAGTATGCCTCCTGAAAATATGACACCAGTTTCAGACAATATATATGGATGCTAATACCACTGTCATCACAGAGCCAAATCCAAACTCAGATCACCTTCTTCATGTGATTTGTCTAATATAAGAGCTTGAGCAGCCTATTGTAACCAGAACCAAAAATACATAATTAAAAAATCACATAAAATCATATCCAAATCCAGAGAAATTATTTCTGAGAATTGCACAAATGCATATTTTTTAAAATAATGGGTTAATTTTAAAGACAGCCTGCTACCCAACTTAGAAATACTCACTCACACTCACTGTTGAAGTTTCTGACAGAGTTGGTGTTTATATGGGTGGTCCACTGATATTTCTTATACTACCATAAAAATATCCGCCTTCCTTTTCTGTTTGTCTTCTGTCTCAATTTGTCTTTACAGAGAATTTGCACTCTGATACTATACACTATAATGTAATAGCGCCAATTGAAATAATGGTACCTGGTCTTAGAAACCAATTAGATGTTAATAATGATAATAAATTGACTTATAATAAGCCCACATTTAGCCTTAGAAAGCAAAAAGCCTTTTCAACCGTAGCATGATAAAGTGTCTAACAAATGTTAGGGAACACTGTCATAAACAGTCTCATAGGAAGTCCATGCACAACTATACAAAAGGAGCTGCTATCCAAATGGATACTGTACAGCAGTCTCTGTTCAATGAAGAGTGAAAAATGATCTTTAAAAAGGAAAAGAGGAGGTTGAACGATGACATTTTCTTTCTCCAGTCTCTATTTCCAGCTAAATAGTTGTGGCTTGCAACAGTTTAGCTGGAAATAGAGACTGGAGAAAGAAACAACTACTCTTCCCTTCTGCATTTCACAAGAAGAGAACGCAGAAAAATTAATACCTTGAGCCAAGCCATATCCTAAATTTGTGCCTGAACATGACCCTGTGCAAAACATACAGAAATACTGAAGCTGGCATATGGAAATACCATAAAGTAGAGAAGAATTGGCACTCATATGAGAAAATACTTGAAACTACAGATTAATGTTACATGGCTACAGCATTTCAAGCATGCTCTTTTACAGCTAGGTCTTTCCAGGAATTGGAAGCAAGCTCTTGTTTGAAGTTTAAGATAGCTTCCCAATACATACACAGTGAGCTTCACAATACGACTCAAGGCCTGATGAAAGGCTTTCTGAGAATAGAAAAGGACAATTTCTTTTTTTGCCTAATTTTCTTTTTTTTTTCCTCTAAGCATTAGATAACAATGAAATACAGCAGAGCCAGCATTTCTAGAAAAAAAGCATTTCTAAATTTTGAACTTTAAAAAATAGCAATCTGACACATTTTACAGTGTGCCTATCATTCTTAGATATTCTAAAACCTTTAACAGTTGAAAATATTTGTCATAGAGATACTGGGTTCTTCCATTTCCATTGAGACATGGGCATCACAGTCAGGCGCTACTTCAGTCATATTACAAATTGGCTCTCACAATTAAGAGATGAATATTATGTGTATGTTTAGAGAAGTTTTATATATACATAGTTATGTTATTTTTATATGTCCTCCCCATAATTTTCTTTCCCTTCTCCCTTATATTGTTGTCACTAGTCTGGGCATTTAGGGAAGGGCAACCTTGTTACCAGGAGGCACAGCATGGCAACACCTGACCATCAATCAAGTTGTAAGAAATGATCTCCACCAATGGATGGCAGAGAAGGAGTTGACTAACAAGACTTTGGGAGGGGCCAAGAGTATAAAAGGCAGAGCATTCATTTTGTAAACGAGTGCATGGCGGCTGGTCACATAGACTCTCAGAGCTGTAAAATTTTTCCTTATTCAGTACTTTATTTTATTTTTGTTAAGGTTTAATAAAACTTTGAAAATTTAAAAGTGAGTGTTGTTTCTCTAATGTCATTAATGAAATTTTGCCATACAATTGCAAGATGAGTTCTGTGCAAGCTGCAGAACTCAGAAGAGGCCAAGCGATGTATTAACACTCAGGATTGCAGGCCACTTACAAGGCACATTCACGGCAATGGCTATGTTTTTCATTTTAACTTCCAAGCCTATTGTATAGAATGGTAGAGAAACCTGACAAAGAAAAGAAAACAGAACGGAAAAAAAGAAGATTGTGTCATATAAAATAACTCCTTTTTCTGACAGGTCTAATGAAATAGAAATTCAAGACTACAGTTACAGACATGATTGTTGAGGGATACCTCTGGTGCAAATAGCTGAGTTTGCAAACTGCAGATTGAGATGCTGATTGAAATGCAGACTGAGCCCTTCGTAGGTGCCCAAGACAAGAGGCTGTGAACTGTGAACGGGGTGGTGCCAGCCAGGTGAATGGATACTGAGACACAGCAGTAGCAGTGAAGTGGCAGATTTTTGGATAACAGAAGGAAGGAAGACAAATGGCACCAAAAAGGTAGAAGACTCAGGAGGAAGAGGGAGATCAACACAATATAAGGTATCAGCTCATACTTGATTTTTACCAGCTTAGCACAAGAAAAAAGAGTTAAATTAATTTCTGAAAGTTTAGACACCTTTTTGCATTTTCACAGCTCCCAAAATATCATTAATGCTTCTAAATATTTCATTCTGGCACATGTGAAAAGACTTACTGAGGTTTCAAGTCTCTTCTAGGTTTTCAAGGGAAATTTGAATTACATTAAAGCAAATATTAACCGTAAATCAAGACCTAAACCTAATTTTTGCATTAATACCTCAAGGGTATTTTAGCTAGTACAACATAGATCACACTATGGTTTGACATAACAACATTCACTCTGTTGACATGGTTATCACAGAGAGCCAAACCACAAAAACACAGTTCACAGTACTGTTAGTCTGGTCAGACAAAGTCTAGGCACTCTTGTGGGTTAGCCCAGGCACAAATTCCAGTTTGTATAGAGCTCTCAATGATTTCTAGCCCACTGGGTTAAAGAAACATTTCTCTTTAGCTTTGTGTACTCACTGGTTTTTCTTCTGGGTTCCCATTGGGCACCTCCACAACTCTGAGGTCATGGTCCACCTGCAGCCTTGCCCTTGTGACAAACTGGATGACTGATGAACTGTCCTGAGAAGAAAAAAGAGGATCAACTGGACTTAACAACAACAACAACAAAAGCACCAAACCCCCATCAAAAAAAGCCCAACAAACCATCAAACAATTGCCAGTATAATAAATACACCCAGACAACGCTTAGTGAAGGCTAGGTTGGAGTTAAGTACAAGCCTGGTTACAACTCTGCTTTGAAAAAATATACTTTATGCTCATAAAAGATATACCTGAGCACATTATTTCAGATTATAGCAAAATCAGGTATGTTAGACTTTAAACACATATTTTGTATTTGGTTTGTTAATATTTCCCACATCTACCATGAAAGCAAGACAGAGAATTTCCAATGACACAGGCAGGCTCAATATTAACTGTGAAAAATGTTCCAATTTGTTTTTCAAGTGAACAGAAAAATGATATACAGAAACTGGGATAAACTATAATATATCCCGGGGGAGAACTTCTTACTTGAATCTGTGCATGGCAACTATCTTATTCACTGTACAATTCCTCTCATTAATATGTATTTCTCCAATAAAATGCCCGGTGCATTTTACCATGCACATTTCAATAAGATGCCATTTCAACTTACAGATTACTCACTTGTATGTGGTTTGCCTTGGGAAGAGAATGTAATAAGTAGAAAACAGCATGCACTGGTGATACTCAAACATGTGTAAACACTCTATGTCTTTTAAGGGAGTGTTGCTAAAAGTAATCTTAGAAGGGACCCAGCAATGGGATGAATCCTGGCTATATCCCAAGAAGCATATTTTGCATGCACTCAGTTGTAAACTATGTAAACTATGTAAATATGTAAACAATACTTATTTGCATATTTCAGCATTTCTATAAGTATGTAACAAATATGTGAAACTTCTGGCCATGTCTGTACTTCCTGTTTTCAAATATGAACAAACATTAACAGACTTATTGGTTTCAATTGGAAAACCTCAAGACTATTAATTGTTTTCGAATAAGGGCTCCCTCTGATGCTTTTAATCTAACAACTGTGAAAGACAGGTTTATTTTAATAGGTTTATGTTATCAGTTTTCTCCTTCAATTATCTTATTCCCTCATAACTTATAGCATCTTGCCAGTACATTTTTTAAAGTAAAGGAACATAGGTCAAAATGCAGTAAATCACAAAAAATTTAAAAGATTTACTGTCTCATTCAGCAGCTTCAGAGAAGAAAGAAATTAAATGGCAACCATTTGTTTATTGCCACAAATGTTAAGCTCAGCATTAATGTGGTCATGATGCAACTTCTTTGAATAATAATAATTTGAAGTAAAAATGACAAAATACTGCTATGTGTCTCTTTACACAGGAAGATAATACATAGCTGGTCACAGTTTACATTCACTTACATTTTTTTAGAATGAAAACTTACAGAAATCAATGAGATTTTCAGCAATCGCTAGCCTAAACATCATGCACACAACTAGGGGTCTCGTTTGTCATTTTTTCAATGTACAAATTCCTGAACTAAATTTATTTCTATTCTAATGAGTAATGGGTAAGAACTAAGATTAACACCTCCATACACGCTGTTAATGAGTAGATCTGTTTTCTTTGATAACATTATTATTTTTCACACACTAGTAAAGAGGAAGAAATAGAAGTTTTGAGTTCATTGGTTCACCTAAGCACACTTAAATTGGCATTGAAGACAACCTACAAGGAGACCACATACTTTCTTGAGTATCTCGGTATTCAGCAGCATGTAGATATTTATATCACAGGACTCTGCTTTAGGTAGTGAGCTGATGTTGCAGTGTACAATTAAACAAGACTTGCCTGGTCTTTCACAGTCCTACAGGAAATATGGAAAAAGTTGTTAGGCAAAGGAGGTAAAAATTAAATGATAAATGAAAAATTGTAAAATTCAATGATAAATGATAAACAGCAAACACACCAGAAAACTAAGTTATATAACTGCTATAATACAGCACTCTTGCACTGAAATAGCAACTTTCAAGACCTGAAGATAGCTGGCTACAGATGCCTGTATGAAAGGAAGCCAGGTAAAATTCAGTCCTCTACAGAGCTGCTGAGCCAGGCAAGCATTCAAAACTGAAAGGAACAGGACTGCTGCTGCACACCAGCTCTTTGTGCGGGTCAGGCATCAAGTACAGTGCAGTGACCCACTGCTCCCACATGCCTTTGAGAGAGCAAAGGCTCTGGTTACCAAGTGTGTGCTGCCACATCAGCTAAATCCCTTTCCACTGCACTTCCTGAAACCTCCTATTTACTTTTAAAAAACAGACAATTACAATCATTACATTTCCCCCCAGCACAAACTATCTGCTTCAGATCGTCATGCCAAACCATGCAAAATGTTTTGTAAAATATGCTGTATGTTCAAGTGATGCCATAAGCAGTGCTGTTTCTTACCAATACTTTTCTGCCAGACTTCGTGAAAAAAGCAAATATTGTGTGGAAAATGTTTTCATTTTCTTGAGGAACAACACATGGGCTGTGGCTTCTATGGAAAGAACAGCTTCCTTTGTCCTGACCAACCTGCATGCACAATTATAAATCACAATAATTATTCTGAATTAGTGAAATTACAAAAGAAAGTTGAATTAGCCCGTCTGTAAAAACACACCTCAATCTGAGCTAATCTGGACTCCTATTAATAGTCAAAAGAGAAAAATAACCACCTTGGGAGTCAAATAACCCTAAAGAAAGTATCTGAAGTAAGCCAGATAATCATGCACTGGAAATGCTTTGACTGGACAGGATACAAGTATGTCTAACCTAGCTCACGTGTAGGTATCTCTTCTACATGTCTGAAGACAGAGGAGAAAAACCTCAGCAAAATATATGTTATGACACAGCATTTTAAATCAATAGTTGTCCTAGTTACAGAAATAGTAGGCAGAGTTTAGCACTAGGGCTGACCCAAAAATCTTCCTCTACAGTAACCCGCACAAGTTTGTTTATCGTTTCTTTAAGACTTGGAGTCAGAAGCAGAATCTCTGTGTTTTACCCCAGTTCACAAAACTTGGGGCAGTGCTTTGTGCCTTTAAAAACAGGAAACAGAAACATGAAGCTCTCTCCCCTTCTTTCTGGGCTCTCAAGCATTTCAAAATCCCTTCAGCCACTGCCATAGGCCATTTGCCGGGGAGGGGACGGACTTGCCCGCTGTTGCCTGCAGCCGGCACGCCAGAGGTCAGAGGCACTCCCCGAGTTCCAGCCACTGCCAGCAGCTGCACCATGCTTGGGAGAGCTCTTGGTGGGTGGTGTGGAGTAGGCAGCCCAGCAGCATTGACTGCTTTTGGACAAAAATAGCTTTTCCAGATTTTTTTTGTCCCTGGTCTCTGTTGGTTATTTGTTTGGCGGAGCAGGGGAGGCAGGGAGTTTTGAAACAACGGAAGCTTGTTTGCTGTGTTGTTTCCTCTCTTGGCTATGGGGCCCAGGGAGGGGATTCTCCACCATTTTATCTGTGTTCCCCGGGACAATCAGGGGGATCTCCTCTGCATTTGTGCATGGGCATTGAACTGTTTGCAGTTCACCATTTAAACCATGTATTTGTTGATTACTGCTGTTTTTGTTAAGTAAACCGTTATTTTCTTCACTTGTATCTCTTCGTATTTGTCTTTCCTCATTAGTGGAAAGGGGAGAAGTTAAAACTAAGGGGAAGTAACTTATTTCAGAGACCTCACTCCGTAAATTGTCTTAAATGAAAACAATACTGTTACCCTTTGTACAACCTTTTTTGATGTTTTGGCCAACTCAGGTGCATCCCTGTTTATATCAGAACTAACAAGATAAATCTTTGTGTAAATGCACAAGCCTAGGCACTAAGTCTGTTCTTTTACCTTTAGCAGAAATAGTACAAAACCACCTTTTTGTGTCATTAGCTTATTCACTTGCCCAAGAAAGTGGATGACTGAGCCAAGTAATACTTGAAAAGTACCAAACTGATAAAATGAGCTTCAGTCAAGATAATATTGCTCAAGAAAAGCCTTCTCACTTTTTGCAACTAACAAATATTTACTGAAAAAAAATGACCAAAATTTAAGAAAAAGTATGACAATAAAGTATCAGCAAATTCTTCCTGCTACTGTACTTAAAGCTTGTAAGTGAGAGAGGGAGATTTGCTCACAAATCACCAACTGACATTCTTGCACATACTGCTGTTGACCTCCTCACATCCTATGACATGATAAAAGACTGAAAACTTGTACCTTACTAAATTCATAAATCCTTGAAAGAGGGAAAGAAAAAGCTGTTACAGCTGTTGCAGGTCTGTCTAGATTTTAAATCCTATTTCCAGACAAGTGATATGTATGTCTCTTTGAAAGTGATATAGATCACCTGTCTGCTTCACTGGCCCACAGATTCTTCATAATCTGTTCTTTGCAGTATGTATTCACAACGTGACTTAATATAAACTGTCCTTACATTCCCAACAAATATATCCAAAGTTTACAGTCTCCTTGGCTCAACTGAAGATAAAGACTGATTTGTTTAGATCAACTGAAATGAGTTTTCATTATTTACTTTAGATAGGAGATTCACAAAGCCCACAGACTTTTATTTCTTTGATCTTTCACAGGTAAATTTGATCCATATCAACTAGAAGGCTTACGTTAAATTAAAAAGTCAGGATCTATTGTGATAGATGAGTATTGTGATGATTGACTCTCACAATTAACAGACAAATATCATGTATGTAGGTTAAGAAAAGTTTTATAAATTTATAGTTATGTTTTACCCCCTTGAGTTGTTATCAAGGGACAGCTGGGGTTGGGACATCCGGGAGGGCCAGTTTGTCACTATGGCATCACCTGACCTCCAATCAGGATTTGAGGAAGTAAACTTCACCACTGGACAGTGAAGAAGGAGTCGATGGACAGAACTTTGGGAGGGGTTAAAGGGTTAAAAGGTGAAAGCTCCATTGTGTGGGTGAGCACATGCTGGGGAAAATCCTTTGCTCCCAGCATTGTAACCTGTTCTCTATTCAGTCTTCTATTGTATTTTGGATAAGGTTTAACAAACCTTTCTAAAATTATGGAAAGGGAGTAGCTATTTCTCACATCTATTAAGTACTTGTTATTTATTCCTGAAAGTTTAAATTACAGATGTCATTAGATTTATGCAAGAGATACAAGAAGGACAGTACAAGTTTTCATACTACACAAACTTTTGGCATACTTCCTAAATAGTCCTGATTTATATCTTGTAAAAGTACAGTGTAAAAACGAGCCAAAGCAGAAATGTCTCACAAGACTAAAAGGAATTGTTTAGCATGAAGCAACTTAAACCTGGTCCTTTCTACTTGAAGTTACTATCTTTTCTTAAACTGAAGATTGGCATAATTTTTAAAACACCAGCTGAAACAGAGAAAGGCACCTCCATAGGATCAACTCTGAACTTGGAAATACCTTTTCCTCTCTGCCAACTACATAGCAATCCTGTATGAGGTGGATTATAAATTCAGTGTTACAGTCCATCTTAGGAGGGAAACATGCAAGAACTAAGCACCTCCTGTTACCTGCACGGCTCTGGAACAGACCATCAGGTCACCTATACCCTGTTTCATCAGCAAAAGTCAGCAGCTACTTCCTAGAAGGCAGACACTGCTATTTGGCCAGCAGAATTTGGGGGAATTCAACCAGGCAGAAATTAGATTACACTCATCTGTGTACCTGCTGTGATCAATCAGCATAAGCTGGCAGGCAGGAAAGGATGCAAGGCAACTGATCAGAAATCCATTTTTTTGGCACTCTTGGAAGCCAAAGAGCCACAAAATGGGAAAAAAAATTAATAAAAAATTCTAAGTGGATGGATCATGGTAAGGTAGAAACAAATCCATCCTTTTGAAAGGACTGGCCACAGTTGATTTGGTGGGATATTTTCTAGGGGTTTTGGTTTGTTTATTAGGATGACTGTTAGACACTTTTATTTCACATCATGTGTTATTCTCAATTTTTAAATGCATAAGTGTTCTACAAACCAGCCAGAAAAAACTTGTGGCAACTTTTCAGTAAACTTTGTTTTCAATTACATATTCATCTGTAGAAAGACAACTAGTTAAATAAAATCTTAGCACAAAACTGTTTGCATTATGCTGAGACTGAACTGCATCTCTGAAATACAAATAATGATTTGTATTGTGAGCCTCATTGAGACTTTCTTCTTGTTCAAACATGGTGCTATCCCTGCCACCTTGTGGTACACAGACAAGGAAATTTCTGGCCAAATGTTTATTATTTATAGATGCAAGAACTGTACAAGTCTTTGAAATGCAGTAGGAAGGAAGCCAGGCTCTTCATCAGACTTGGAGTTTCAGGGTACCTGGCATTCCAAAGCTTTTCGAAAATTTCCATTTCTCCATTTCTCAGCAGCCTACAAACAGAAAAAGACTACCACCAGAGTGCTCTTCCCAGGATCTGGTATCCAACATCTTACAGAAACAGCAGAAGAGATTTTTTTTGAGCGGTGCATAGAATGTTGAAAGACATGTGCACTGCTCAAAAAACTGGGGCAGGGAACAAGAGGCACAAAAGGCAGGCTCTCTTAAATCCTACATTACGACTACAGATCGGGAAATAAAAACCTTTCCCAAGAGAGGTACCAAGTAGAAGTAGCCCTGCAGCCTTCCAAGAAGGGATTTCCAAGGAGCTTTGTTGGAGCTGTCTCTGCTGAAGGTTGTTTCATTCTGTTTTCCAGAAACTACTTATTAAGTCCTGAATAAAATAATTTGCAGTCTGGTGCACTGGTCTGGTGCCTGCAGATAAATCTGTATTGCAAGTGTACCTAAAATCTGTACCCAGAAGAGGTAGACAAAGTACATGTTAGCACATAAAGCAGGCCAAAAAAAAGGTAAACCAGGCTAACTGCATAGCATCTTCAGCACCTATGCTCATATTACACATTTTTCTAACCTGCTCTGAGTCTGGTCCTGTGGTCTGAATGTGCTGCAGCCACAAATTAATGGCTGACCTAGCAGATTTCACTGAACAGTTTTACATTGCAGGAAAAAAAGTCTAACTTAAAAGACCTTAAATTATTTTATACTCTTTCTTCTTCTCTATATTCAGTGGTCTATGTCATCACATACAGTCTAGACTACCACACATATCATGAGTTTTTTTGTGGTAACAGTGTAAAATTTTTGTAACACAGAAGTATTACTAATTACTGATCCTAGCCTTCAACTCCTGGAAAACATTTCTAATTTTAAAAAATTTTTTGCAAAGAAATTACATTTTCAGAATTCCAATTCTAAACAGAAAAATTTGTAAGGGGCTGGTTGTCTCATGAAAATCCAAACATTTTATAAAATATTTTCCCACAGATTTGATATATATATTATTTATTTGTCATTTTCATTACTTGAATGAAGCATGCTTTCACTATCTTGAATGTCTTCAACCTTCACATGAGGCAAACCAACATCAAGAGCAAAAGTAAAATCTTCCCACAGAAGTTTTTACCGACAGTCATTTCTTTTTACTATGGTTGGGATGTTCCCATTCTCTAGCAATGTCTTGTCTTAGGCTGAAAAATACTTAACATCAATACACACATCATGTTTTTTCTAGTTTTTACCTCAATTTCAAAGGAACTTTTGTCAAACTGCTCAGCCCCAGTGTAAAGAAATGTTAAAAATATTATTCTGATATTCTCACTGCGGAATATCAGAGTGATTAATGCAGTAGCACAGCCCGTACTCAGATATCACGTGCATTCTTGGACACCACTGGATGTCAGAATAGCCTTCAACATTTCTCAATAACAACACATTATTGTCAGGTGCCTCACTTAGACATCTGTGGCGCTTGAAAATCATGATCTTTCAGACAGTTTTTAGTGGCTATCCAAAATCTGAGGGACTGAAAATCATTACTCATTCCAGAATATATATGTGTGTGTGTGTGTGTGTGCGTGTGTATGTGTATATGTGTGTGTGTGTGTGTGTGTATGTGTATGTGTGTGTGTATATGTGTATATGTGTGTGTGTGTGTGTGTGTGTGTGTGTGTGTGTATGTGTATATGTGTGTGTGTATATGTGTATATGTGTGTGTGTGTATGTATGTGTGTGTGTGTGTGTATGTGTAATGTGTGTGTGTGTGTGTATGTGTATGTGTGTGTGTGTATATGTATATGCATATGTGTGTGTATATATATGTGTAGTCTCCTATTGTATTCAACATGTGTGCATATACATGTAACATGCATAAATGTAAGAAGATACAAGCCAGAACATTTTTACTACACAGACTTGTCATGGCACCTTGCAGAACAGGCCACTACATGTCACCATAACTCTGCAAAGGCTAATAATATTATTAATCTGTCATTATGCAGAACAGCAGAAAATCCCTTATACTGCCTCTACCCACACCATTCTGTCATGTTATGATTCTATAAATGATCACACACTCATTCAGAGATAAGTTAGTCTCTAGCTTTGTTAATTTACTGTAAATTGCCCTCCCCGTGAAAATCCTATGAACATGCTTGAGAGACATTTAAATAGGACCACCTGTACAATGGGTTACTCTGTCAACTTTTTGTTGTCAGCACAAACCACTAAATTTCTCAGAGCAAAGATACAACCACCAGGAAAGCATGCACATTATTTCATGCATTTAAAATGCTCTATCTACAACAGGAAAGAAATTACTGCAGGATGACTTTAATGTATTCTGAATATTTGAATCTGAATTACTTTTTTCGTGCTACTTTATAGGTTGAGCAGAGGCAAACCCATAAAGTAGAAGTGGTTTTTCATCGTGTAAGATTACATCACTCTTGAGAAAAAGTGGCAGGAGGACATTTCAGAGTGTAACAGCTGATGTAAAACATATCATGTACACTCCACACACATCACAGCCTAAAAAGCCTGCAGGTTTTTTAATAGGGCTGTATGAGAATAGCATGTTGAATTTATTGCATACATAGGGATCATCATCTCTGACTTTCACTGCATGGTGTAGAGATTTATGAGAATACTTGGGCCTGGTTTGCAGCTCCAAGAAGGAAGTACTAGTGCAAGGGGGAAAAACACCACACATTTTCCCGGAAACACAGAGAATAACCAAGAGCTGCCCATGAAGCCAAGTCACCTGGGAGTGGTTGGAGTTTCTAGGAGAAATAATATAGCTGCTGCCTCAGCACATTCCTGTTCTACTATCATCTCTGTTTCCCACCTTCAGGGTACTTGCAGCATCATCTCTGCCCATCTGCAGCTACTCTCAGAACATGGCAATTTCTAGCAAGCATTCGGGGCCTTTCAGAAATTGCTGCAGTTTAGCAAACTTTTAGCAAACAGTTTAAGAGTTTAGGCCACAGTACCTGTAGCATAAACTTCACAGGTAAACTGAAAGCCAGTGGCCCCTTCTAGATTTATCCTCAACCCATTAACGTGCATCAAAGGCAAGACCTCCCATTTTTTCAGGGCCTTGTATCCAGCACATGGTGTCAGCCTGGGAGAAGGAAATCAAATACAATTTCAAAATGGGCTGAACAGGACAGCTGAGGACCAAGCACCAAATGTTGAGGACCAAGTGGATATTATCAGCTGATGTGGGGTAAAGTATGTGCAAGTGATAGGAGTCTCTTGGAAGAATGAGACAGAAAAACAGGAGGAAAACTGGCTGTTGCTTCCAACAAAGCATTATGTACAATCTCCCTGTTGCACTGCTGTATATATGATGCCAAGGGCTATTCCTGTATTTATTGACTGACATTTTACAAAATAAATGTGCGAGCAAATATATATCTTCAGCTCATTCCTAATACTAGCAACACTAGATTTCCACTAATGCAAAAGAATTCATTATGATATTAAAACTTAAGGTTTCCAAGCTCTTCCAGTAAGTCTGGAATTCCCCTCTTCAGCTAAATCATCAATAGTTGTGGAGGAGAGCCTGGAAGTCCGTAGAACTAAGCTGATACAAAGCAAGGTGGAAGGTGGAATCCAGACGTGAGTGCATGTGATAAAACAAAACCCACATCCAGCCTCAGAAAAAGTGTGTGGGCAAGTTTAGGGAAAACATCATGAGACACAAGATATTTTGAACAGCAATTTTACTTCCAGAAGACATGGTCAAGGTCAGAACATAGGCCAGTCATTTCACAAAATTTTTAGCATTGTTCAACTCTGTAATGGATGCCTTTCTCATCATCCCTGGGCTATACCGACTCCAAAGGACTAAGAGTTTGGCTGTGGTCTGGCAGAGAGTTTTTACATATTTTTTTCTGTATTTTTTTAAAACTGATTTATTTATGTATTAATAACTAAGCAATGGTTCAAGTTTTCAAACTTGAAAAATAAATAACAGATGTGTTTGTCTGTCTTTGTTGCTAACCATAGCACATTCATCCTAGTATTATGGGAAAAATGTATGCAAGTATTCTGATTCAAAGATACTGATTCACCCTTTATTAAGTGAACAAATAATTGATAAACAGGGTTAATCTAACATGTCACACTGAGAAAAAAAGGGAACTGACAAGAAATTCCAGACAAGGTCAGACTCAACAGTAGACAAATAAGTTATGTAAATATGTTATCTGAGTACTTGCACCATATGCCAAGAATGTTTAATATTCACAGATAATGAAATACGTTTGAATCAGAGCAGTCTTGTTGATTCTGGTAATAAATTTAAAGAACCACTGAAAAACCAGTAAATAATTTAAAAAATTAACCCAGTTTACCCAACTCTTGAAAGATTTCAACTAAAAATAGCAATGATGGCACAGAAAACCATTAGTCCACAGATCCAATAAGCAGCCTTACAAGGCCATGAGAAGAGGCAAGTGGAAACAAAGTGGAGATGCTAAAGCATTAAATCAGCTTAGAGGGGGAGGAAACCATAGCTCTCGCTTCTGCTCCTCTAGACAACAGGAGAATGCACCAGATGCATATTTGGCATAAATCATGCTGATTGGAACACCTTTAGATGTTTTTCTGATGCACTTAATATATGGCTTAAATAAATAATCAGATTTGATAAGCATGATTCTTGCAACATTGGCCTGGTCTTGTCCCTGTAGCCAATTTGCACATACTTAGCAAAAATTCCCAGAAGTACTGCTCTCAAGAACTAGTGATTCCTACCCAGTTTTGTGACAGAAGCAAAGATCTTCTCATATAAAGTTCCTGACTTACAAGACAGTAGATTCCTTCCTAGACAGAGCTGTACATGCCACATGTACACAGTAAGAAGAAAAACTGACCACTTGGTATGATTTAACCCTGAGGTCCTCAGAAGATTCAGGCCTAGGAATGAATGACCACCACCTTACACAAAAATCAGCTTACCACTAACATTCATGTGCTCCCTATATATTGGCCTCTAGCAGATGAAACCCAAGAAAGGGTCACTCAGAAGTGCTTTTCCTCTCCCTATGACGAACTGTGAAATGCTTTACCAACATATGAGGCAATATATAATTCTCAGGGTATGTCTGTATTTTAAAAGCCCCTGAGATGACTTGGCATTTGATGTTCCTTCAGCTAGGTTCTATCTGTCTATATAGTACATCCTTTTCTGTATTAGACACAAATAAGGCCATGTTTGTTCTTTACCTGATCATTGGACTTTCCCTATGGGCTGTGTTGATGTTAGGATGAGGAGCTCTGAAGACTGTGCAGGTAAGTACATTCCCTGTAGGGTTCAAACAACTCGTGTGTTTTGTTTCACTAAAGCAGATGTTTGAATGTGTCAGAAAGGTGTCTAAGACCTAAACTCTCTTTAGAAGCAGTGGAGAAAAGGTAGGACTTTCAAGGGGATGATTTTCCTTATCTGTTGTAGACAACTGAAGATTAAATGGGTAATTTTCATTCAAAAAACCCTCTTGAGGGGTGGAGGAGATATATTAAGTTAAGCAGCAACTGTCATTTGTTTCTAAGACATCCTCAGAATTTCCTCCAAGAAATGGTTTATTGATACTTTTGATACCATCTGATACCTTGCAGAAGACTGGAATGATGTACTTTCAAAGCCAGGAGAGGAATCCAATACAAGATGCTTATTTTCACTCTGATACGTGAACAGGGAGGAAAACCCTTCTGTCACCACATTTACATAGATACCATTGTTTTAAATACTTCCTTGTTCTTTTGCTTCCTTCATTTACACCACAAATCTTGCACATTAGTTAGAGAAGAGAAAAGCTAGTCTAAGAGTCAGAATTTAAAACAGGACTGTGTTTTAAAAGAATTTACCAAGCAGTTACTATCTGAATTTCCTTCTTCTTTCCTTCCAGCTTTACCAATGGAAAAATGGTGAATTCTTACACTAACTCCTTCAAAATAAGAAAAAAAAAATTAAAAATTGTAGACTTTCTTTTCATTCAACAGGAGGAGCTTCCTTCTCTAGCTAGGAAGCTTACAAAAAAACCAACTATATATATATTTTTCCACACCACAGCAAAACTCCTGATTACTACATGATTACTCACGATAATCTGCCAAACTTCCTGCTTCCTTCATCATTCTCATAACAGATTATTTATATATCCATTCTATTTCACATCGTTCTTTGTCTGAAATTTCTTTTTATCAAAACGCAAATAAACCATCTTTTTCAAAATTGGAATTCACATATTCAGCAAAAAAAATAGGAGCTATGGGCTATTCACAAAGTAGCAACAGTTTCGGCTGACCAAAAACATCAATCAAACTGCCACTCATTTGAAAGGCCATGATTTTTTGTGGGGGGACAGTGTTGTAAAATTTCAATACCTAGCTTATTTGACAAATTTTACTATAGTTTAGAAGCTAATAATGAGCAGGCCACAATTGGACAACAATATTGTGTTGCTGTGGCCTGATTTAATATATGGATGACAGCGTTTTTTTCCCATGTTTAAATGGCCTTGATTTCTATATTATTAGACTTTACTGAAAGACAATTATTTTTTTACATTCAAAGTGCCTTCCCAAGAACATCCTCTTAAGAATTTTCAAAAGAAATCCACTGCTTATACAAATACCATAGCACTTTCATATACAGAAGATTTGGTCAAAACAACTGGGAAATGGCTGAGAATTTGTTCAAATCTGGTTTCACCTAAAGATCCCAACTAGGAAGTCACAGCAATCTTTCTTCGACATTAAGAAGTTTTGCTCCATCTTCAAGGATGCATTCAGCAATGCACGAAAAGATTATTTTGAACCACTGGAAATGCTGTGAGCTCTGACCAAGGCACAGCTCTTGTATTATGATGCAGATGGCAAAAATGCTGGGATTTTTTAGATTTATTTTAAGGTCATAATTCAGAAAAAATCTTAGTTTTATGGCTGGTGTCCTGAGGTGACTTTATGATGCTTGTATCCCCATTAGTCTGTCAGCCAGAAATAGGTTTTGCACCTTTAGGACTGGTTCTGAGAATGAAGGAGGGGTGAGAAGAAGCATGGAGTTTGTTATCAGAAACTGCACTTGTTCCCCCACATCCTTCTCCTGAACTTTGTTATCTGCAGACAGACAGTGGGAGAGAGCTCTCCTTGCTCTTTAGTTAGTTTTTAGCTGGCTGAGGCAGAGAAGTTTCCTGGACTGTGGGTTTTCTTTTTCTTGGAACTGTTTAAACCTTCTGATTGAAAACCCAGAAGAGCACCAGCAGCTCACACCTGTGGCCCACCACAGGGTGGTGGCCTGGGCCACGGCATTTCCTAGTGCCGGAGGAACTGATAACAGACTGAGTGAGCTGAGCTGCAACCCATGAAAAGGACTTTCTGAGTTTGTCATCTCTTCAGATTGGCAAGAGGTTTTATTGTTTAATATTGTTCATTTTTTGTGCTGGTGAGTGCTTTGCCTGTTAAATAAACTTCTCTCCAAGGAAATATTTTGGGGGAGGGGCCACTTGAATTTGCTTTCTAGAGGAACCCCTTTTGAGGTTTTCTCCTAAATTTTTCCTAGATCAGGACACCTGGGCAGCCTTTTCTGTATAACAATGGAAACTTAAAAGACAGCGAAGTTCCTCTTCAGTTCATTATACTGACATTAGGAACTCTTTCTGAGCTGCTTCACGGTCCTCCTCCCTGCTCCTGTCTAAAGGCAACTGTGCCATACTGGACCACAGTGTGTGCTTCTGCCCCTCCTCACAGCCATCCTGGATGTGGAAGATGCACTAGTTTCTCCTGCAAGAAACAGGCCTCCTAGGCAAAGCCAGATTCAGCTGATATCACTAAGGTACTCTACACTGGGGGTGGGGCAGGGAACACCTCCAACTGCCTAAGCAAAAATGTTTTCGAACAGTCATTTAAAAAGCAATTAAAGTGAAAGAGGCAGGAAGGTCAGAAAGTACCTGTACAATTTTCTGTACAAATTTCTGTAGAGTATATTCCCTGGAATGAGTAATTTCCTCCAGTAATCTAGCTATGTTTTTAAATATGGTGCCAAAATATGTGTATGCCAGTGTGTGTGTAAGTCATTGAAATGAAGAGAGTACATGCAGAATGATTAACACTTACTTTTGCTGTAAGTGCAAAACGTTCCTGTACAATCTTTCTGTCAAATGTCAATTTATTTTACTTTTTTCTTTCAACATTCATGGGAAGAGATCAATCAATTTAAAAGGTAAACCTGTAAAAGGAATTCTCTTAAATTCTTCCATTAATTAATTCCGTTTTTCTTTACTTTTTAAAAATCTTACTGATATCCAGCTATCATAAAGGCACAATCCAGATCTCACCTGTGTAGAAAGAAGTGTGAAGTGAATATGACAAACATAATAGGACAACTGGAAGACTCCTCTTTGTCCTTGCAAAAGAAGGACTTTTTATTTTGCTCCCTAAACAAGAAGTGATGGGAAGGGTTGGACCAGGAACTAGTGGCCTGGGCTAACCGGCCCATTTAAGGTTGATTGGTTGAAAGGTTGTCCATTTAAGGGGTCAGGAGTCACAAGACTGAAGTTCAACCCCTTTTTCCTTCTCTGTAAATAATTCTCAAGATCTCAGTTTAGAAGCCTAGGGAAAATCAGGGAAACTAGATGGTTTCTGTATTATCAGTGGACACTGGCAAGTGCTTCTTCAGAGTTGCTTCTGTGCCTCTCTTCATTAATTGTTAGAGTAAGAGAACATAGTAATTTAAATATATTCTATTACTAGCAATTACTAAAACAATCATTACTAGATTTAGACATCAAGAGTTACAGGCAAGGAGGGAGATTGTCAAAAAACTGAGAACAGTATTTCTTTCCCTCTTACTTTCAAATTTCCTTTTACATCATTGCCTAGATTGAAAACTCTTTCTGAAGAGACTGTCTTGCAACATATGAATCTTACTTTCCAACAAGATTCTTATCTCAGTGATGGTGATAATATGTTTTTTTTATATTCTTGATACTGATTCGACAAACAGGCTCTACTTAGTCCCTCCAGAGGAGGGAAGAGGACCATCCAGTTCAAATAGACAAATTTGGTTTGCAGCTGTTAATTCCTCATAATTGTATTTACCTTCAATGAACAGAAAATAAACCAGAAGGCAAGAATCTGATCCAGTTCCATAAAGCCAGCACAAGAATAATCTTGGACACATCATTAAGTTATGAACAGCTTCAGGAAATACCGTGGTTAATTTAGTAGGAACTCCCATTGTGAAAATCTTCTTGACAATCCTAGAAAGCAGCTCCTTGGCTGCCAGCCAAGGTCTGGTAGTGCTTCCCTTGCCCTTGTGTATCCCTAGCTGGATACACAAAGGAAATTACTGATCTTTCAGTTCAAAACCAAAAACATACACAAATATAATGAGCACTGGTTTTCTTCCTGGAAGAATAGATAACCAATGGCTTGAAGAGTGGAGAATACACCTTTATGTTAGGACTACCTTCTCTTCTTGTGTGAAGCTCTTCTATGTCATCATCTACACTATCACAACACTTTTACTAACAAGCTGAGGTATTTAATTTATTATGTTTTTAACCTTTGCAAGAAAGCAAATACAAAAATTCATAAAAACAAACAAACAGGTGCTAATTTGACTTAAGTGTTTCTGAAATATCATTTACCACTGCAGAATGTATTTACTATGTAAAACCAATGCCAGAGGTGAAATTTCCTAGCTAAATTTGAAAATTTCTAGTATCTTCTATTCATTAAAAATTAATAGGGAGGAAGTTCAATTGTTTTAGGGTTTTTTTTCCCCTAGTTTTCTTACAATTATCCATTTTTTTGTTTATTTCTGGCTTTTATTGTTGATTCATTCCCTTTGTATATTGGGGGCTCTGTTGGGGGAAGTGCTGCAAAAACTGAAGTGCTACTCCCAATAGCCCTTGAATTGCATCTGAACATCTCTAAGGCAGAACTACAAGTGTCAAAACATCTCCATGATCTGAATTTGTCTCGAACAAAATGTTAAAACAGTTTCTGGAATAAAGCCAAAAGCTCAGAATGGCAGGAACATAGGAAGCATGAGGGCTGTCATTTCCTCTAAGACCAGCAGATAATACTTCCTATTAACACCTCCCAGAGATACAGACTGTTCCAGTGAGCCATATGTGACTGTCTTCTTGCTATTAATTTTTGTGCCTGAAAGACTAGTTCAATCAACACAATATGAGAGAGTTTACTCCTGAAACTATCTTGTGTAGTTTATGTGTGAGACAAACTCTAGTGCTTTAACTATGCATTTTGACTCAAAAATTTCACTGCCTTATTGTGTATCAGAGAATGACAATAGAAAAAAAAAAAGCTTTAAGATAAAAACCATTATGTCATCAAATCCCCAGTTCTGTATCAACAGTGTATTTTACAGATAAATGACAATTCCTAATCCTCTGTATTAATGACAGCTATTCTCAAAGTTTTGTCAACACTGACAGCTAGAACGGCTAGATTATAGGTATAGAGAAAATAATGACAAAAACATCTGCACTGTCTGAAAGGATTCTATTACCTTAATATCTTTATTGAAGTCTAGATTCTGGGAATAAGCAAAATAAGCAAAGCCTTGAAATATTTAATGATTATGCTTACAAAAACTGTCTTGGAGAAACAGCTGTTGTAAACTATTTTCTAAAGTTCATTTCCTTTTAGGTTTCCTTGTTTAATTAGATCTATTCTATGAAAAGTTGAAAAACTCCATTATTTTAGTTCCCTTTCCAGTCAATAAAAACTCACTGGGAGAGAGCAGTAGGAAAGAGAGTGGGATGCCTTCTCTGTTACAACAATAAGACTTGGGATACATTGGTTCTAGTAAGATTTGGGATACATTGGTTCAGTGCCTGGCTCCGACACAAATTTCCTGTGTGAAGTCAAGCAAACCTTTTGGTGTTCCAATTATGTATCTGTAAGGCAAGGATAACCACTGTCCCAGACAGGATTTTCTTGGCTCACATTTATTAACCTGCTAGAGGTATTTAGAAAGTCACATAGGAGAATTCTACTGACCATGTACCCCAAATCAATACTCAAAATTACTGGAATGCCAGTGTGTGAGGCAGACATCTCTCATAAAAACATACTTGCCTACTACCTGCAAAGAGGTCCTTTAACAGCAGTTTAACATTTCTACAAAAACAAATTTCAAAGTACAATTCAGTAAAATAATGTGCAGAGCAATGCAACCTGTTGTTGGGGAAAAGCAATACAAACCCTGCTAGCATTTATTACCACAGTGCTCAAGACCACACCACTCAGCTGGGACCTCCTTTATAGAGTGACTGATTTTAGAGAAGATACCGACATTTGGGGAGATAAAATCCATTAGGAAGACTTCCACCTCTCTGTGTCTGCTGTGAACATAACCTCTCCTACAGCACACAGAGACCAGGGAACAAACAAGGAAACAGGTCATGATACTTTGACAGGCAATGTGTCAAAGGAAAGGTGATCTTCTGTATACAAAGCTGGACTAAATAAACATTAAAAAGCAATGCTGCAGAAAATGATACATATGCTGGAGAACTAATTAAGTGTGGTTGGCAAATTGACTCCATCTATGCACTACTACTGTTTCATACAATATTCCCACATGTTTCTCAGTCATTCTGTCTTTACTGCCCATCTGTAAGCCATATCTATATTTATCTCATACCTTCCAACAGCAAAAATCTTGGAAACCTGCTTAGAAAGATCTTTCAGATCTATATTTACACATCCTCAGTGACACAGTTTCCTACATAATAGGTAATACTTTTCAGCTAAAAGGCTAGAAAAGTAACCAACAACATGAAAGTATAATACTTCCTTTCAATAATCCCCAAATGCTGGTTTCATTTCACAAAGGCAGATTACTCTGAATTTCAGTAATAAATTTACCTCAGTAAAAAGGTATCCATCTTTTGGCCACCACAGTGCAAATGATGGTATTTTAGTGGTCTAACAAAGGTTTTGAAATAAATAAATAAATATTAGAAATGAAATCTAAGAATTTGTCTACCACAGTTTATGTTGAATTTCTTTGAAATTGACACAAAATTATCTTTTGAAAAGCATTGTGTTGCAAGATCTTTCTCTATTATTTACATTTGTTAAAAGAACACTCAAAAAGAGCAAATTATAACACGGACTATAGCAAAATAGGTACATATAACGTATTCAGACCTAGCTGATAACCACAGAAAAAACCCCAGGGAATCTGAGTCAGCTTGATAAAGCATCCTACCGATATTACATACACCATTTAATCCTACCTCAGTCAGAGAGAACTGATTAAGAGACAATCTTCTTTGTAGGTGTGACTTGTGGAAGTGTTCTCTATATTTCCTTCAGCATCAGCCTGACCTAGTTTTACACGGCATTGTAGGAAACCAGGAACATACAACTAGCTGTCTTTGCCCTAGCTGGGGGAGAACAGCCAGTAGCTGGAGGGGTTCAGCTACTTACAATCTGGCCACAGATGCAAAGAACATTTGATTGTCTTAAAAAGCAACTGATTCACTGAGTTTTGGTGGACTTCTTTTGTTTTAGTCATCAGTAGTTCTCAGTGCCTCTCTGGGCTCAGAGTACATTGTAACATACCATCATCTGTTGAATGTGAAATATTTCGGCTCCAGTGGCAGAGAGGCGGTTTGGAATTGAAATATCAAGAAAAGCTCCAGGAAGAGTGCTTGGTCCAGCATTATAAATCTGTAAGAGAAAAAATTAATACAAATAAAATTACATACTTGACTTCTCATAAATGGGAAACTACTGTAGATTCAGAGCTGGGAGTACAGGTAAATTTGAAGAAATACAAGCACTTTGCAGGTTTTTCAATGTCTTCAGACTAAGACTTCTTTTTCAAGTGTCAGAATGAAGTCAAAGGATTAGCTTACCTAACAGTCTTCAGGCACAGCTCACATATCAAAGGAGAAGCAGTTTTGCAGGATAATTATTAGCCATCAATACAAACAGTATATTTTATATACAGAGACACTGCTAGTACACTGAATGTTTTGGTAATAAAATCTTGAAGGCTATAAGAAATATTACTGTCTCAGTTAACATTCTCATTTCCATCTGTTAACCACTGCACGATATTCTGCATGTGTTTTCCTTACAGAGCAGAAGCCAAACAATTACTGTGACTACTGGACTGTGGGTTTTCTGAATGAGTTGCCAGGAAATGCATGTGAACAACTTCCATTCAAGTTCTGGCATTTTCAATAAATTACACTTTTAGTGGAAAATATTAACTTTCTATCACTCCCTGGCCCCCAAAATTTCAACAAAAGCTCAAAGAGTTTCCCATCCTTCACTGAAATGTATCCAGTGAAAATTCTAAAATTTATGGAGTTTTACTGAATGGAAATAATCCATGGAAAAAATTCAATTAAAGTAAGTTTTCATTTGTATCTATGTTTTTTTAATTAGGAAAAATATTTTCTGGTTCTTTCTAACAACACAAATATAAATGCATTAAAAAACATTAAAGTAAAAACATGAAACCCATTAAAATATTTATCCACAATGAGATACTACTGTGAAAAGATGTATCATGCAGTGGTTAATTGTGAAAAGTACAAATATTAAAACCAATAGGTTTTCATTCTTCAAACACTGTTTATATTTGAAGAAATGCCTGACTGATAAACAGAACTGGTTTGCAATGCCAAATCCTCCTCACAAAGGCCCTGAGGCTCCAGGCAGGGGGAGAAATCCCATTAGAATGCAGTATGATAAATGCTGCATGAAATACAAATATAGTGTTTCGTGTTAGACATTTTAAAAACTTTATCTCACTAAGATCAGATATGATTTATTGCAGAAAAGGCATTTTCTGTTTCCTTGTTCATATTTGATCTATTAGAGATTTTCACACATATAAACTGCTATAAAGACCCATATTTTTGTAACTCATCTCTTGGTTAAGGAACTATTATTTTTCTCCATCTGGAAGAGTTAAATATTTGGCAGGAAATAATTAAGCAAAGAGTGATACAAACAATCCTTTGCCTATTGTGAACTACATTTCTCTCTGATACACACAGTTATAACATTTACCCCATTATTGGAGAGCAGATGTGTGACTTGTTATGGTATAATTTTCAACTTCTGTATGGAAAAAATATTACTATTGCAACTGCTAAGTGTGTGCATGAGAGACAAGAGCATTTGGTAGGACAAATGGTGGCACTGCCAACACATAGATTCTCTCTCCCTTCCCTGTTATCACTTTGCTTTACTGAAAATATTTATCAAGTTAAAGCATCAGTGCATCCATTCTTCATCTGCATTAACCAATCACTACGTATGAGGAGGAGGAAAGGAAGAAGACCTACAAACCCCCAAGAAGGAAACCAGAATCACAAGAATTAATAGCCTGGTTCACAAAAGCTTTTATGTCCTGAAATACTCCTTTCAGTCCTTCAATAAATAGCTAAGGGCACTGTATGCAGTGGGGGCTTAATTGCTATGGATCGCAATCTGTCCATGGAGGCAGACGTTATTTGTTGTAAGCTGAGTTTTCAGCCTAGGAAAACAGAAAGAAAAAAGACAAAACACTATTTTTCACAATAAATGAACCTACCTCTGCATGGCTTATCATTCCCTAGTCCCATCTAGCGGTCAAAAAGGATTTGTAGGGCTTGTAATAGATGCAGTTACACCAGTGAAACACAACGCCAGTTAATGTTGGCCACATCACAAGAGTTTCTTATAATAATCCATTCATATATTTTGCCACATCAGGAACCCATCTAACTGCCTTGTGAAGTATAATATATAAGTAACACTTGAATAATGCTAAGATGCTATGAGGTATTTATTGAAAGCTTCTCATACGTGTCTTTGTGATGACACTGTTGAGTCAGGGATGGAAAGAAGGCTCCAGTCTTCAGGTAGATCAGAAGGCAAAAGCATTTAAGGAAAATAGTGGGTCTTTTTATAATGTGACTTGCTAAGGTGATACTTGATTGGTCTCAAAGTAGAAACACCTCACACCATTGGTGAACTATGAATAGCACATTTTGGACTACCATATCTATAAACAATGGTTACAGAAAGAGAGATAATAATTGTTTTAATTCTTTTGTCTAAGTTTCCCACAGCTTCTACACAGCTTCCCAGGATTTTCTTGGGAGAACCATGTCTCTCTGTGTTCAGAGGATATGTAATTACCACATTTAGTGTCCTTATCTCTTCCCTATAGTGTAATCAGTAGTGTTATAAATATTTTCATGTTGGGGCATTTAGCAAGCCTGAATCCCTAGCACAGATGTGTATTTGTTCTCTTGGATAAAGGCTGCTCACTCCTTTGTTCAATGACCATGCCACTAAAAGAATTACTCCTCCACTTTTAACCTGTGGCTTCATCCAAGATGTGGCACTTGAACAACTAGGGCTCTTTACCCAGCATGTGAAAAAAGGTGAAAGAGAAACAAACAGTAGGAGCTTTTTTCCCTATGGAAGTGAGATGCCATGTTTGCAATTCCTGTCATAATATATTCAGATAAAGGACATATGCCATCCCTGCAGGCTGTAAATACGGTATCTAGTCAAGAATGCATTGTACAGCATTGTAGCGGGATGCTCTACCTGAATGGGGGTAAAACAGCTCCAACTAAATCCTATTTGTGAAAGTTACCCATGATGGATGGAGAAGGGTAGTCATGCTGACTTTAGTGTTAAAGACTGCTGAGGCTTGTGAGAAATGGATTTGTAAGGGAATCTCAAAACCTGACCGAAAGCTCACACAGTCTTGTACCTCTGTATGCAAACATTGAGATAAGGTGTGCTGACTTAGGCAGGCCATGGAATAGAGATGAGATTGTTGAGAGAGAGATTGAACTAGACAGAAGTTTCAACAAGTTTCAAAATATGGCCTTGCAAAAAGATCAGATATTTTAGAGAACTGGAACTATGAAAGATGCATTGTAGCAGGACCACATGGGGTGAAAATATAGGTGATTGGTGTTAGAAGTATTAGCAGCATTGTGTGGCAAAAGCTAATAGGCTGAAGAACATTTATAAGGTATTCTAACCAGGAAATAGGTTGGCTTCTGATATAATGACGTTGAGTTTTACATCTCTTATGTCTCACCCTTCAATAAGACTGATAAGGGAATAAAATCTTTTAAAATGCCTCTCAGTTGCCCTGTCTCTGAAAAGCAGGGACTACCAACAGACATTGACTCATCAATCCCAAATTTAAGCATTCAGAAAGCATTTCCTGACAAAAACTGGTACCAGTGAGGATGTGACAGGCAATGTTCCTGATAAAGGAATCAACAAGTGATAGTACAGATAACTAGTCTAAAGCTGCTGAGCTGGCACAGCTAGCCTAGAAACACATGAGTGACAGTTGATCAGTTTATACTATAAAAGCTCAGTCCCATTTTTTATCAGCATGGATTTCTAACACACCACTTCCAGAAGAGAGTCTGGAGATTCTTCCCTTGAGTGGCGATGTCTCTCAAGGTTTCTCCTTGAGCAAAAGAGATTTCCCCACAGTTGTTGGTATGAGCGAGTACACCTATATAACCTTCAGATAAAAACTGACCCAGTTCAGGCCAGGACTGGATCCAGTTGCACCTAGATTCGTCTCTGAGAAGAAGTTTAGAAAGCAAGGGAGTCCTTTCTGAACCTCATAACTCAACAAGAGGGTCTTCTTTATAAACCTTGTCCAAAGCTTCCATTCTGTCCATGACTGTGAAGGAAAATCATGCACAAAAGCCCGTACCATACTCAGAATAAAATAGATACAAAACAAGAATGTGCTGTCAATCAGGAAAGCAGTCAAAATAAGGATGAGTTTTACCTGCAGTGTGAAGTTGAGAGACTGGAAAAGGCATTCATGGTTTTCCAACTGAACAAAGTTGGAAGCTGCCACAGAATCACCGTAGAAAAATGAAGTAGGGAAGACTTCTCTGTAAGACCAAGATACAAATTTAGTAAGCTGAATTTGTGACCAAAATGAAATATATTTGTGTCTAGCTGAATTGCACCCCTTCCTTTCTAGTCATGTGAAATTCTATGGGACCATTTTACGTTAATCTATTTTTTGTGATTTGATTTGCTTTTGGCAACATAGTTAGACTACACAAGCAGCATCTCAACTGACATGGGCTAAAATCCCACCAATGAATCAGATGTCTTTTAATTATTCATCCTTTTTTCTCCTTTCCTATCACAAATCCTCCTTTTTGGAGTCCCCTGGCATGGCTGATTTGCTCAAGTCCCGTAGCTTGGATTAACATGGGAAATCATTGCACTACCAAGTTATTCTGAAGAAATAGTATCTAAGAGGAATACTTTAAGTTGCATATTCACTAAAGTAACATTTCAATTTTATTTAACATTTACATAGCATTTCAGGAATAAACAGTTAATTACCTAAGTTTTACTACCTTTATTATTAAGCAGATTATTAAAGGAAAGATTAGAGGGGGATAACCTGTTTTCAACTAGAGTAGAGCAGTTCAAGTTTCTTTAACCATTCTGATCATCCAATCACACAGTAAAATTACTTGGATTTTATCAGAAATTACTTGGAAGCACAACACAGTACCTAAAAATACCGCAGAAGAGGACTAGGAGTGCTTTAAGCATCCTTTATGTCTTCTTTCAATCTCGGGCTTCTCCACTATCTGGAAAGGGTCCTGGTGTAATTTCAGACAAACCTTAGTCCTCCCTACTGCCTAAAACTCTGCTTCCTTCCCAGGTTTTCCTTTGGAATCAGAGCACTTTGAGACAGGATTTTAACCCTGTTTAGGTACATTTCCTTTTTTCCTGCCTGCATCTTGTGCCAGTGATTGCTAGGGGAAACAGTGAAAGACAGATTTTCTCCTCCCATTTACAGCGTTATGCCAGAAGGCTTCTCCCAAATATGGTACAAGCCATTCTGGGCTATTTATAACCAGGAATGAAGTTTGCTCCTCTAGATTCAAATATAGGACAATTAAACTAATAAAACAAGCTTCAAAAATATACTGTCCAAAAAGAAGAATATTACTAATATTACTATGCCTAGGAATGTGCCCTCCAATAAACCCAACTTTTCTCTGGCTGCTTGATTTTTCTGTGAACTTCAACTAACTAAGGTTTGTCTATAAGAAAGAAAAATATAATCCACACAAGCACTTAGGTGGGGCTTATAAATTCAGAGGCCTTGTGCTTTAAAAAAGTCATTCTGAAGAAGAGAAACGAATTTTTAATTATGTTTTGGCACGCAGTATTCTCTAGGTAATGAACAGAGATCTAAAGACACAGATGAATGCATTCATATCTGTAAAGCTGAATAAAAATCTGTATCAAAGCATCAAGAAACAAGAGTTCAATTTCTAAAGAATTTGTAACAATGAAAGCATCAAAAAACTTCCAGAGCATGCTGCTGAGATTGTACTCTCAATACAGAGATTTTTGTCCTTGCTAGTCATCTTATGAGGTTTGACAGTGCACTTCCTTTCTCTGAGCAGGCTCAAACAAACCTTTTATCCATTCTGACTGCTGTGGTAGTAATTAAGGATTTTATTTCTATCCAACAGGATGAGCTCTATGAGGCAAAACCCAGTCCAGGCCTTAAATCTGCATTTATTCAGCTTTTCAATCAAATCACATGTCAGTGCAGGTTAACTTTTTTTCTACACATATAGCACAGTGGTCAAGGGAATATTTGACTTCTAATGATGCCAACTGCACTGGTCATTTAGACGATACCTGTCGTCTGGAGTTTGCCATAGATGAGACACTGACCCTCTGGGGACACTATTGATGAATTTTTGCTTCCCCAGTTTAGAAATTAATGTCAGCTTTCTCAGTCTACATGAATACTAATTCATCTTTCAGTGACCAGGTCCTCCAATTTCAACTCAAAGCACTGTTTATGCTAAAGAATGACTGACTGTTGAGACTGACCACAAATCTTTCATTCTAGGCTTAAGACTGTGACGCCAAGTGGAAGGGAAGAGCCCCAAGTTCAAAGGCAGGAACTCATACACGTGCAGCCTTAGGGAGAGGACACAATGGTTATATGTTATACAAGTATTCCAGTCAAAGGGTGAGAGATGCTCCACAGTTGGTAGTCAGATGCATCACAGACTAGGGAATAGAGGAAATAAGAAAATAAACAGAAGCAGAAGCAAATTCTGTTTGTGTAATTAAACAGAAAGACAAACAGCTAGACTTCACCGAACATTTGACTGCAACCTTTGGCCTGGTGACTCTCAACAATTTCCTTAAAGACATGTCCTAAGGAACAAGATGTAGTTTACTTGTTCTTTTTAAATTTAATTTTAAGGTCCCATCATATCTACATCATCACTTGAATTTAAACACAATCACTAAAATACCTACTATAAATGTGATGGTAACTAATTAGCATTATTTAGGAAGTAGTGAAAATGAGGTACAGTCTTGAAATTAATAAAATTTACAGATACTGAATGAGATTGTCTTAATGACCAGAGTCTGGGAAACAAGGAAAAAGCAATAGTCTGGCTACATGTAAACAAAGAAAAGAAGACATTCAGATGTTATTCTTAGGATGATGCTGCTGATGATTATTATTGTTGTTGTTTTTGTTTTCATTTGGTGATTGATACTTACCCATTGATGGATGAGTCCACCTCATGCATCAGGGGCACAGACAGGATTAAAGTATTATCATGCAGACATTCAGTGCGTTCTAGGTTTCCACTATGTCAGAAAGGAAAAATAAACATACTGCAAATCGACAGCCTTTGTAATATATCACAGTTTCAAAGTCACCATCTCTCTGCCTTGTACTCTGAGCCTCTCTGTTTGAGTGATATGAGCTCCTTAAGAAAGTTCACCCAACCTTGGAGAGGGCACACACAAAAAGCATGAGCTTTGTGGGTGTGACATGAACAGGCTCATAAAAAAAAAAAATATATTGGAACAAGGTGTGAATTCAAATGTCTGTGGGAAACTACAGCAGCCATCATACAAAGTGGAGAGAAACAAGAACATTTAGACTTCCATGCAAGGGCTCATTTTCTCCCAGTTTGACCGCATGTCAGATTGTGAGTGACACACCTCACACAGGGTTTTGACTCACCAAATGAATAAATGTTTTCAGTGTACCTGCACTGTACTATAGCACCAATTTGCTGCCACTGCAAGCAGTTTTTTGGGCAAGACTCTTGTAGTGAACTGGCCATAACCTCTCAGCAATTCCACCCTCTCTTTCCCCCTATTCCTATACTTTGCTGCCAAAATGAAAGCACTTCTACTTTACATTGTGAAAGGCAGTTGCCTTGGCCAGTCACAACCAAATTGAAGAAAGGAAAAACATGAGTAATTAGCTCTCATTTAAGTCAGTTTGTTTCAGTGTGAATACTTTATGAAGTCTGGGAAAGGTTCCTGTAATGCATGTCTAGCACACAAACCTGCAACTATTCTAATTCTGATGATGAGTCTGCTCATTGGGTGACAGCTCAAAACAACAATCTTGAAAGATATGTTACATGTATTTCCAATTTCTTCAGTAGTATTCTGGAATCACTTTTGCCTTGCAGTTCATTGGATTTACTCACAAATCAAACTGGCAAAACAAAATATATGATCATATTTATTTGAGGATGGTATCACTGAGGCAACAGCAGGCAATAACAAGTGATACCATGCAGATTATGAGTTGCTCAGATTACAAAAATAGACCCTGCTGGCTACATACATGCTTACCTACAGCTCAGCTTTCTGCAACTGACACATTGCCTATGTCTGCTGATAAAATATGGCTCAGATAGAAAACTGCACAAATTTCACCCCTGGGAAAGAACCCCACTTAATAAAAGCTTTTCCCCTGAATACCCTCACACAAGAGTCCAAAATTGAGACATTTCTCATCCAACACAGTACCGAGATACTATGGTGGCACACAGAATAAGCACGTAGAATTCTAGACAGGGTTCATGGATATGTTCTTATCTGTTTCAAATGGAGTAAAGGTACTGTCAGAAAAGGAGAACACAACTCAGTGAATCTAGCTCTAGAAAAACAGTTCACACCTGGAAGCAAAGAAAAAGCTTTGTTTTTTAAAAAAAAATAGCCAAATAGTGTAAAAGAAATATAATGTGATGTTTAATTCTTTCTCCAGTTGTTCCAATACTGAACCAGTCTCTTGTCACAGATTCTACTGCTGAATTTGCAGCTACACAGGACAGGCTCAGGTAGACACTTGAAAGGCAACACTTGTTTTCCCATGACAGCATGACATAGCTTCCCTGACCAGCTATTTCTGTCAGACTAACTCCAGTTCTGTGTGGAAACAATGCCTTCATCTATGGCAGTCTGACTGCAGCACAGGTACTTTCTCTCAATTTCCTTGTAACTGACTTTACCTCAGGGCTCCCTGCAACTCTTGTGGTAGAAAGATTTTGTTACACTCATTTGACAGCAAGGGAATTAAGCAATTTGCCTAAAGTCATAGGGGAAATGAGGATAATCAGCACTGAAAACTGCACTACTCTCTTTGGAGGTTCAGCTCAATCCTTCAAAACATAACTATTCTCTCTCAACCTTCTACAATGAGAAACTTTCTCATAACATCTCTAAGCATGCACTCAATGTGTAACAATTACTGTTTTTTTCTTTGCTCATCTAAAGGCACAGACTAGTACTTCTCATTGGTAGGGAACAGAAATATCAGTAAGATTACAGAGGCAAGTTCTGTGCTATCCAAGGTTGGAAAACACTGGTTGTGCACATTTAAAGCACTGCTGACCCATCTCTGCACTAACTGGCATTCACCTAGCAGATAGTGATGTCTCTGACTGAGAAGCATCACAGGGTCATCTGAACATGTGATGAACATCTGATGGAGAATAAAACTTCGCTAACATGCAAGACATGGTGACGTGTCTCACTTTCATTATCTCACACCAGTCCTATGTGCTGCAGGATCTTGTTTCCACCTACAGCTGCTACTGCAGGGGAGGACTATACCTTGTAAGAGCAGTCACTCAGCAACTGCTACATCTTATCTCTCATCTCTATCTTTTTGTAGAGGTGTCATCCCATTTGGGAGGAGAATTCAGACTGAAGATCCTGATTTGGATATATAAGAATATGAATTTGGATCATCTACACAGTAAACGGAAGGAGAAACTAGTCAAACACCCAACACATCAAAGCAGCAGTTCATGGCCAATGTTAACGCAGATGCACATTGGTTCCCATACAGACATTGAAGTGCTTGTTACTGAATCACCCATGCAGTATGCTTCTTCATGGTACATCATCTTAGAAGGCACAAAGCATGTGTCACACCTTTTATCCTGCCCAAGACAAAATGCCTATGCATGCATACTTTACAACACCCTACTTCAATGCCTACCTGAAGTGCTCTTTGGGAAGTACACTATCTAGATGTTTTCCACAGTCTATCATGGCTCACTGAAGATCCAGAGTGGGGAAAAATAGATAGGTGATTTTAGAACCTAACACTGGGATCCTTGACCATCTGATTAAAGCATTTATCTTTTTTGGTTTGCATCCCAGCATGTTTATTTCAGTCAAATGCTGGAACAAATGGGTTGGGCTATCTTGTGTTGATCATCAACCGCAGCTGAGGTTGATACATGGTCCAAGAGATAGCCACTGAAACACAAGAGCCTTTCAACTGAGAGAATACAGAATGATCCTTCAGAATGGCAACTGCCTGGCAAAGAAAACCTATGTATGATCCTACCTCATTTTTCAGGAAGCTTTAATACATAGTTCCTCTGCATCACCATTATACATGCATTTAGCCCCAGTAATTTAACCTAATTTACGTATCTACAGCTAATATCATGTAATTGTCAAACACACGTAATGCACATGGAACAAAGCATATCCAAGTCATCTAGACATACAAGGGTCCCCTTACCTTTGGGCAGTGACAAGGAAGGTAAGCGTTTCTTCCTGCCCAGTCAAATGGCTTGTGTCAAAGATCACATTGAACTCATACTGCGCAAAGAAAAAGCCATATTTAGAGACTCAGAATATTGTTTCAAAATGTATTTATTCTGAAACTTTATTTATATTTTACTGGCCTAATTTTACAAAAGTGGCATATTTTGATATGTGTAAGAGCACTTCTGCAAATAACCTTTTAAGTCTTAGTAATTGTGTTTGTCTTCAAATACTATAGAGTTTGGGTTTTCCTTCAATAAGAGAAGACCTTTACTAGAATTGCCATTCAAAGATATTTCTTGAGGAGATCATCTGCCTGGGAATGAGTCTTGCGGAACAGGAGGATCACTACCTGAAACTATGTCTTTATGTTATTTGTTGATTAAGAGATCTTTTGGGGGAATAAAGGCCACGCCACAGGCCTGCACTTGGAGTCTTGGAGCAAGTGGCTCAAGCTAAAGCAGCATTCAGGACACACATCATAATGGGTGAAAACAGGTGCTAATTTTGAAATAAGAATTTTACTTTGGTGGATTACTTCTCCATGTAATTTTTCTACCTAACTCCAAAACAGACTTTGGCCAAGTGAAACAGTGTCCAAATCCATTGTAATTTCAATGACATTCTTATATTCTAGATAATATTTTGCTACTGCATGTGTTTTTTCAATTCCATTTAAAATATTTTTTACTTTTTCAAAATAGCACAAAAGAGTCAATTATAAAAACAAAAAACAAAAACTTCTATATTGGGTCAAAGGATACATCAATTCAAATGGAAAGGATTTGCTTTTGAAGTGGAAACTTTCTGAAAAATTTCAGACTCATTTTTTTCAAGTCATCCTTAATTTATTCCTCATTTTCTCACCTTTCTGAGTTGGTCATTTATATAGATCATTTTAGTGGCAGAAAGAACCCATCTGGATTTTTTAATGTGATAGAAGACAAAAAACAGAGGCAACATAAGTAAGACAGAGAGTCCTTTTCTAATTTTTTGCAGAGGAAATATGTAGGTTTTCTAAAGCTGCAACTTTTGCACCATTTTTCAAAGCCATTTTACTGCAGTGCCCAGAGCACTGTCATTGGCCCTGTCTGGTGGGAAAAAGGATAGCTAGTCTCTGTAACTGTGAAAGACTTGGATATCTGGCTTAGCAAGCTAGAGAAAGTATCAATCACAGACATTTAACAGAGCAGTTGGCTTTCCAGCCACTCCTCGAGACACAGGTAAATGGACCAATATTCTGCAAATGCAAATACCACAAAGTTACCCTAGATTTGGATCTCATGAAAGGAAATCCCACACTGCACTTGAGGAAATCTGACTCCAGTAACTCACAAGCAATGCCCAGCTCCTCCTGCAAGAAAACAAAAAAGACCATGAGATTACATATTTGGGGGAAAAAGAAGATTGCTAAGAAACACCAACATGATAAAACACTATGAAAATTAAATATTTCTCATCATAGCACTGTGTTGTACTTCCTTATTTCCCATTAGTCAGACCAGCATTGGGAAGAAGACAGCGATAAGAACCTTGCTCTAAGAGATAGATCATATGGAAATACTGTGTGACTAAACACATTCGAGTCAGGGAGTCAGCCCAAATTCTTGGATAACTCAGTTATTCCCTCCTTGTATTAAAAGAAAGCTTTCAAATGATCAAGAATGTAGATTTTCTAAAGTAGTTTTTCCAGGTACCTGTACCACGAGGAGACAACAGTGTTGGGAGACAGTGACCAAACCATGCGATACACAGATGCAGAAGAGAAAGTTAATCTGGTTCTGGTGACATTCAGTGCCCTGATCTCCTGCCCTGGTCCACAAGACGAGTCATGCTGGTATGGATACTAACCTTTAGTGAGACAATGGCATAGATAAAGTAGAGGAATGAGCATGTCCTCATGCTAAACATTGACTGTGGACAGTCAATAATTCAAATGCAAAATGTTAGAACAGCCCTATCCTGCTTGAGTGGTGACTCCACCACAACAGAAATTCTTCTGGTGAAGGGAGTGTTTCATTGCTCCATAAAATAAGTGCCTAGCTCCAGATGAGCACATTCCCATTACAAGATTATCAGGGAACAGTTTAATACTCTGCCACTGTGGACAAGTTCATCTCACTAAACTTTAGGAGTGTGATTCAGCTCTGGAATCTTGCTTTCAAAAGCTTACACAACAAGTGACTGCTATGTGTTTTACATGTCACTGTTCCCATGGTAGTAAAAGATGTAGAAAACAGTTCAGCAGACCAAATGCAGATGTTTAATTTAGACTGGGCTGGATACCTCTCTAGGCCCTACTGTTGATTATAGCATCACCCGAACTATAGCTATAACACAATGTGTGCTATAACACAAATACCTAAATTTTAGAGATCTCATTCTATAAATTAATTTTATTCCAGACATGCAGCTGACAATCTCTTTGCTACAGAACATAAAATTTCTTTGACCTATTTTCTCTATTTACTGCAGTTTGCAAAGCTCATGCTCATGTACATTTCCTGAGTTACTTCAAATATGCACTTAAAAGTTACATTCTCAGCTGGAACAAGAACGAGTGGAAGGAGCTTCTTGAACCATGCACTTGGGTTATAGGCATCTCCAGGAAATGCCTTTCTGTCTTTCACATTCTGACCTAAGCACAACATTAGTGTTCTACAGATATTTAGCTTCAAAACCATGGTTCAAATCAGGGCACATATTTCTAGAAAATGACAGATCAAATGCTATCTTTCTTACCTGACTCGGACAGTATTTCACTGGTTTCATGAGAAGCAAAAATAATGTAAGGAGAAAATCAGTGCACACCTTGAGATATCTAATGGAGTGACATTACTGCAATACTACTATAATGCCAGAGGAGTGGCCTTCCCATTCAGTTTCTCTATGGATTTGTTTCCTTGCAATCTTTATTAGACTTCCATTTCTGGAAATATGAAAGATGGCACTGCTTAGCAAATCAAATATCTAGCTTCAGTAGTACGGAGCTACCATCCACATATGTGTTAGATTTTCAGCTCTAAAATAAAGACAAAATAGTAAAACAAGTGCCTCATGGCAAAACATCCCTTTCACTAGCCTTTTCCTCTCAGGAATCTGGAAGGTTCTCCAGTTTTATGAGAGCGATCGAGAGAACACAAAGTCTGGGCAGCTGCATAAACAAATGAAAAATTTCACACCTGTTTCAACCAAAAACATTCTCAGTTCTGGGTCATTCAAATGTCCCTTGCTAACTGGGGCAAACGATGAACTCTCTTCCATCAATGCCTAGCCTGTGGTCTGTCAAGAAGTGTTTCTAATTACATAGCTGTCCAGTATGGTGACAGTGACCAGACAGACCCAAGAAACTGTCTCCTCTCCTCAAGGCCATATCCCTTCAGAGATGTCAAAGACCAGGATAATTGAGAGAACCTTCATACTATTAACAGAAGAAGAGCACTCCTTCATTTTGCACATTGATGCCTTTACAGACCAGACAGCTGGCAGGCAGATGCCCATGGTTTTATTGCCTGTAAAAGGAAATTACAAGATAATGTTGAATTCACTGGTTTTGATTATTGTTGCTTGGAAAAGTTTAATGAATGCAGGAAAATCTACTTGAATGACTTTCTGGCTTCATTAGCATACTGTCCAGTTTAATGATTAATATTAATACTACATTACTGAAGTTCAGAGTGGAGAGTATGAAAAGGTTATTCTCTGAGAGGGTGGTCAATCAGCAACAGGCTCTCCAGGAAAGTGGTCAGGGCACCAAACCTATCAGAGGTCAGAAAGTATGTGGACAATGCTCTAGGTTATATGGTTTTATTAGGGAGTCCCATGAGGAGCAGGGAGTTGGATTTAGTGATCCCTATGGGTCCCTGCCAACTTGAGTGATTCTAGCCATGGCATACAATAAAACTTTTCAATGCTAGAAAATAGCAGAAATGAGTTTGGCTTCATCATACTGGTTCAGCCTCCCAAAAATTTATAAATAAAAGGCTACCCAGAAAACTTTTCCAATGGACTAGTTGCCTTGCTCTGTGATTAAGGTGGAGAAGCTCAGCTAATGAGTAAATATTTGGTTTTCCTTCACTGCTCACTGTTTAGCTTCAGGCTTCAATTTCAGTGTGCTGTTCTGGAAGGAGAGAAAATTGTTTCTTTATGTGTTTTCCTATGGTGGTCAGCTCTCTAAACTCAATTTTCTCAGTGTTCCAGGAGGCTGAATGGTTGGTGCTGTCTTATCTTACAAATAGGGAACAGCAGTGCAACTCAAGGCTTACAGAAACTGCAGATACCACTTCTTGCTGATGGAAGTTAGGTCATGCTTTTGATGAGGAATGCTTCTCTATGATTATACAGCCCATTTGAAAAACTCAGCTTACTGCATGAGTTTCATAGCAGTTCCTAGTTTGCATAGAAAATATCACCAAAAGGGTTGGCTGTTTCACTTCCAACAAGACAGTGTGAAGCTTTATCTCAAAAACTTTCTTTCTAAAACATTTCAGAGTGTTACATACTCTTAGTCAATCAGATAAATAGTCAGATAATTAGTCAAATAACTATATTATGACTTCATCGCAAATGTTGATCTGGTTATGAGAAATATGAAGCTCAGGCTGGCTCACAGTCTGTGTCTCAAAGTTCTTTACCACAGAAAAGATAGGTTCTTCATCATTATAACATGAGCAATGAAACACTCAAGTTCAAGACATTGAAACTTCCTCAGCCACATCTTGACTTACCATCTTCAAATTAGACCCTGTATGGGTTTTTTCCCCAAGTGAGTTTTGCATACCTGGTATGGGATGACTTACTGGCTAGCCAGTACAACCTGACAATTCTCTCTCTCACTTATATCCAACCAAAACCCTCCAATCTTCCTGAGCCTGATCTGGAAGTTCATATAATTATATTTGGGGTTTATTTCTCCCAACATCATTCATTTCTTCCCCAAAGGTAGAACAACTCCTCTGAACTGATGTTGGCCTTGGCACCAATCCAGAGTCATCACTTCACTTCCTCAACTTTCTCCCCACTCATCTCCACCCATGACTGGTTGCAAGTTCCTTGCCTAAAACATCTCCTTATGTAATCTTCCCCAGCCCATTATCTGCCCTTCAACACTGCTACTCCAATACCAGGTTTTTATCTATCTGACAACTCTTCTACCATATTATGACTATCAGCAAAAGCAAACATTCATATAAGTACAGGTAATTTGTGTCATTTTGCATTCACCATGTTCTCACAGAGAAGGTGTGAATTCAACTATTCTAACATTCATTTATGACCTGTTAGCTCATTGCTTCTCTAGGCGCACAACCTATGAGTAGATACTGCATCTGCAACGTCACTAAGGAGATGCAACAGAACAATACGAAATGTGAAAAGGATATTCCAGATGTGGCTCTCAATAGAAAGTGATATTAATTTGTGAACTTAAGGTAATTTATGTATTGTGTTGAATACTGCTGACTATCTGTGCTAGAGTTCACATCATACTTCTAAAAACTGTTCTGATTACCTGTTATTTCTTAAGGAACTTTTGATTAAAACCACCAATGAAAGGCATTGAACCTTCATTAAGGAATTATTAAAATAATCTGTATATTTTTAAAAGGGAAAAAACCTCAAGTTGCTAGAAAATACATTTGCCAGCAGTTTATATTTCTCTTTCCTTAGCTATACTCAAATTAAAGGTCTTTTTATATTGTTGTATAAACTGAAAAAATCCTCCTCACAAATCTTGGGTACTAGCGCATACATTCCAGAACTGATGAGAAAATGTCCTGGAAGTCTTGTGTTGTTGGCAGAACACTCCTGTTTTGAAGATGTTGAAAATTTACTTAACTTGTTCAGATTTTTTCTTGTGATGCTGCTTGTTTTCCAAGGGATACAAAATCAGAATAACAAGAGTGAATTCCGAGGAACCCTGCATCTGTTGTCAGATACCACACTCTTGTAACTGCTTTCCTTGTTGTTAGTAGTTTTCTTGTTCTATGGTGCCTGTTTGTGAACCAGTGCACTTAACATTACAGAGGATCATGAACAGTATCTTCATCCAAGAGGTCTTAAGATAAATTTCCTGAGAAAATATCACAAGAGAGGACTACTTGCACTGTCCACCTCATGCTATGCTAAGTCTCAAATATTAGGTACTATGCATCTACCTACTATATCCTCTCTGGATAGACTTTATAACTATATAGACTTTATAACTATCCCCACTAGCTATTTGGAAATTCTCTGACCTGCACCAAAGGTAAAGGCACTGGGAAAATTTGCTAAATTTGTACCATGTTTTATTCTCATCACGGACCCTGACTAAAAGGCATACTTATTCCTCAGTAATTTCAATGTGAACTTTTTGTGAGAAGGGATACTTTCCCAAATGAGAATTTAGATGTACATCTGGATGTTTTGTTCCACACAACAGGAAAATTATATAGACCTGCATTTTAAGACCTTCTTACTTTTGGGAGATATCACAAAACATATGTCTGCTCACAGCTGGTAATCTGCTTTCTACATACCTGGCTTGCAAAGCTGGGTAGAACAAACATATCAGGACCCTAAAATAAAGACTCATCTCTTTGATAATGTTTGAAATTATTCCTTCAAATCACTCTTCATGATCTTGGTCTAAGCCCTTCAGTTGTGCTATCAACAGCTCATGGGTTTCTCTACGGTTTGGAAAGCAAAATTTTTATTTTGCTCCTACTTACCTCTCCCTGCCTCCACTGAGGCATTAAGGATATAAAGATGTACCAATTAACTTAACAGCCACCTCCTGAACATACTAATGCACTTTCTTTCCACAGCAATTGAGGTAAAAAAGAATGTGGTGAGAGTTATCCACATATGTAGTCCAATTAGGGATGTCTGAGCTCATAAAAGACTGGGGATTTTTTTTCAAATAAAAGGTCTGGCTCTGACTGTTTCCTTATGATTGACAACAAGTACAGCTCAGAGTAATTTAATCGTGGAGGGCCCCTCATGCACATACAGCTTAGTTGTTCTAATACAAAATTCCACAGATACCACACTTTCCTCTAAAATAGTGCTTTGTAGGATATTTTAAAACTGCAAGAACGCAAAGAGGATTAGTGGTATTACCTATTGGGATCCCACTGGCACTATGCAAGAATTCAAGATCATCTGAAATCACTGAAATGGTGTGTCCAATCTACCTCAGATACTTCATAGAATTTGCTCTGATTATCATCCTCGAAAGCCCTTTAAGCCTCTCTTTTCTTCAGATAACTAGCAGTCTGATGTCTCCTTTGTGTTTTTGTCAGCAGTATTCTCTGGTAACTGAGCAGACAGTATTTCCTCCATGTTTCTGGGCTGGACCTTGCCAGCACAGTCCTTCCCCAACTCCAATCCACAGCCAACGCCAAAGGCAACAGAAATTCACTTTTGCTTGGAAATCTCAGTATCTCACAAACTGAGCCTGCAGCTTTGGGGTTTGGTTTTTCTTCTTTTGCTCATCTGTTTCACGAGTTTCAAATGCACTAAGCCTTCAAAAAACAACTGCCATCAGTACCCGACTCTCTCAGCACTTCACAACCCATGGATTGGACAGGGGGGAAGCACAGGGAGAGCTGTGCACAGTGTCAGGATGCACTGCTTCTCTGAGGCCAGCTTCTTAGGCAGTGGAGATAGCACTCAGTGGTGGCATCAGGCCACCTGGAAAAGCCACAGTGTCTCTCGTAAGCAGTGAGTATATATTGCAAGCTGGGGAAAAAAATCATCCTGTTACTGATAGTAACTCTGAAGATAGACTGCAGTAGTTAGCACAGGTGGCTGTAGCTGACAAAGCAGTCAGGGGTCTAGGAAATATTTTCATATGAATTTCAAGGAGTTTCTCTCAGAGTGAAAATCCCATGAGTTCTGTTCCACGTCATGGAAATATCGTTTACTTGGCAACTTCAAGCAAGCACTTTGTGGTTAGAAGCTCTTCTGTGTATAACTCTCCACTTGCCAAAGCAAAGTGGATGACAGAATCATTCAAAAGGAGGAAAAATATGTTCATGATGGAAAGAAATTAAGATGGCTTTACTATTTTAACATAACAGCTCTGGATCTCAAGCTTCAAACATTTATTCCCTTGTAAGTAATTTCCAAACACAGGTGGAATACAAGTAACAATGTGAATCATATGAAGGCCAAGTCAATGATAAATCAGCATCAATAGCAACTATAATTTAATATAGTTAAACGTTACCTGATAGAAAAAATATTACAGAGAGGGAGTTATAGACTCAATACAGACTTGCTTATCAAGACCTTGTAATGAAACTAGCATTTATCTAACCTCTTGAATGCAATGATTAAAGAATATTGGATATCACATCAAATTATACAATGGAATAAAAGTATATTTTGTGTGTACCATAAAGGTCTGTTTTAAAGATGTCACGGGGACTGAAGGTCTTCCTTTATTTTTAACACATAGATATTCTCCTAACAAGCCACATCAAGAAATATGAATGTCTATTCCATAAATTCTGTGAACTGCTGTTTCACCAATTGACCCTCGCCATCTGAATGCTTAATGAGCAAGCAAAACTACATACCTGAATATGCTGACATTCACATAACCAAATCTTCATATGAAGATATGGGGCAGTGGGGCATCTGGATCTGTATACTAATAATAAATTGATCCTTTGATTCATCACCCGAAAATAAACTTGAAAGGAGGCTGGGGAACCTCAACAGTTGTTTCATAAAAAGAACTGGAGAGGAGAATGAAGTTTCCTTTGGCATTAGGGAGAAATTTCCTGTCCTATTCCATGATCTCAGTAGTAAATGCTGTAGGCACATCCCACTCTGAAACCCAGCAACCCTGACTTGAAACATCTTGGATTTGCTCCTTATTTTGAGAAAATGGCTATTTCTGTATGATTAATTAAAGCCTCTTACCTCTCCTTCTCATCCCTGGATGGAACCTATTTTATAGATATCTTACTGATCCTGGCCAACACAGCAAATATTTGAGTAAAAAGGGAAAGACAAAAACTTTTCTATTTACTAGATACTTCCAACTGTCTCTCACTCACAAACTTTTATCTTAACTTTTGAAAAGCTATTGCAGCAAATTTTTAAAGCATAGCACCTCAGAAGCTGAAGAGACAGCATAAATTGTTCATTCAGCTCAAGTGATTAAGCCCCAAAACAATTTTCAGAAACAGTCAACAAAACCAATCATGTTTTTGTTCCTCCTATCTTTCAAGGGATGTGCCGGAACTGCACATGTGGTGGATGTGGTGCATGTGGTGCATGTGGTGGAACTGTAAGGAGAAATGGGGATCTGGTGCCACAGTGAGAAGTTCCACCTCCTTTGCTGCCACACTCTCATTTTAACAGACCAATTAGACATACATTGACTTTCACTGTACTACGCAGCTAAATATTTCTTTTTTTTGCTTGCTGAGAACTGCTGAACTTAATTTTTTGAAGAAAACAATACAGGAAACATCACCAAGATACATTGTCCCCATAGAGCTGTTAGGTCAGCTGACTCTCATTTACTGTGAGGATGGCCACATTTCAACTATGCTGTTTGGCCAGGATTGACTCTATGACCCATTCCCATATGTGTTAATGTACAGCTACACATTTCTCCACTATGGAAAGTACTTAGAATCATAGAATCATAGAACCATTAAGTTTGAAAAAGACCTCTGATATAATCAAGTCCAACCTTTGGTCAAAAAGCCACCTGGTTGACTAGACATATTAATAAGTGCCACATCCAGCTGTTTCTTGAACATCTGCAGGGATGGTCATTCTACCACCTCCCTAGACAGTCCATTCTAATGTTTAACAGCTGTGAAGAAATTCTTCCTGATGTCCAGCCTGAACCTTCTCTGGCACAGCTTGAGGCATTTCCTCCCATCCTGTTGCTGATCTCCTGAGAGAAGAGTCCAACCCTCACCTTCTTCCAGGTAGTTGTACAGCGTAATAGGGTCACCCCTGAGACTCCTTCTCTCCAGACTAAACAACCACAGCTCGCTCAGCCACCTCTCATAAAATGTGCTCCAGACCCTTCAAACAGCTTTGTTACCCTTCCCTGGACATGCCCTTTCTTGTAATAAGGGGCCCAGAAATCGACACAATTTGAGATGTGGCCTCAGCAATGCTGAGTACAGGAGGACAATCACTTTCCTGGTCCTGCTGGCCAAATTTTCCCAGGATAGCTCAGGATGCCATTGGCTTTTTTGGTCACCTGAGGACACACTGGCTCATGTTCAGATGCTGTCAAACCAGCACCCACTGCCCATTTTCCTCTGGGCAGTTTTCCAGCCACTCTTCCCCCAGCCTGTAGTGATGCATGGGGTTGTTGTGACCCAAGGACAGGACTTGGATCTTGATGTCAGCCCATCAATCCAGCCTGTCCAGAACCCTATGAAAATCCTTCCTACTCTCCAGCACATCAAAACTCCCTCCTAATCTGGTGTCATCCACAAATTTACTGAGGGTGCACTTGTCCTAGGTTACAATATAAAGATGTATTCTATTCTCATCTTCAAGAGCTGCTGAAGAAGCCAGGAGGGGCATCGTTTTTCCTTATCTCCTGTTAATGAACCCATCAATGTCTTGCCTCATGACTCAGAGATAACTCCATTTCTGTTCAAGGGGAAATCAAGGACCCACAGCATGATTCAGAATGATTTCAGCCCATTGTGAGATGCTCTGCCCAGGGCGGAGGAGCTAAGCATCCCCACCTGGATAGAACCTGGGTTTTGGGACACAACTAGCAGCCCTTACCCACTGGTTTCCAGAGGACAAGAGCTACCAGATCTTTTCTACAGGATCACCACTTCAACAAGACCATTTCATCTGGACTGCTACCACCACCCTAACTAGCAGGGTGTCAGGTTGTATTCTGACTCTGTCAGTGGTTTTTCTTTTGTATTATTGCCTGTAATTTTTTTTCCCTTTTCCTAATAAATTGTATTTCTGACTTGGAGTCTCTCGCTGGTTTTGCTTTCAAACCAGAATAGCACTCAAATCCCCTCATGCAGATCATCACACTGATCAGGACAGGTCCCAGTATTGAGATCTGGGGACCACTAATGACTGGCCACCAAACAGATGTGCCACCACTGACCACCAAGAAAATGGATACTTATGAACAGAATGGGAAAAATCCATGACCCACATAAACCAAAGCACGACAAAAAGGTAGTATCTTATCGTCACTTAGTAATGTACTATCAGTTTCCCAATCAAGACAAAACCTTTGTTCATAAAACTTTGAAGACATGCCTTTTAAAAGCATTGCACTGGCTAGCAAATACACCAATATAGTACCAAGCATAAGGCAACTTCTATGTGCTAAACCATGTCCTCCAAGTTCCATATATAAAAACATAGTAAAATGAAAACTAAGGGAAAAATCAGTTTGACTCCACAGTGACATATTTAAAAAGCAATCATATGAACTAGTACACAAAGTATCTCTGACACACATTAGGCTGAATTCTGAAGTAATTGAGATTGTACTATTCCCACAAAAAGGCTTTTCTCTATAAAACTGCAGAAAATTTGTTTGATTAAATGCCTGTTCAGACATAATCTAATTATCTAGAAAACTTAAGACTCAAGAATAAGAATGTGCAGAATTATACACTGTTCCTGTATTCTTCATACCCTGACATGTATATCCAAAATATATATGCTGTTGAAATCTGTCAAATGTATTGCATTTGATTACATCTTTATTTGAAGGAATTCTGGATGAACGTGTATTTTTTTAATCTTCATTATTCCCTCATTATCTGTGCATAGGATTATTATGATAAGTTTAATAACAAGAGTGCATTCTTGTCTGTATGAGTCCATGCTCTCCAAAAACCCAGGGAAGAATCAGACAAGGAAATCATTGGGACAAGAAAGGGCTCTGGGGTAAGCTTTCCTTCATCTCACTTCACATGTAGATATATGTATACATCTATACGTATATCACACATATGTATTTCACACTATTAAATTGTGGCTGCATGCACTATTAACACAGATATTGTTTTTTAATTATTACAGAGATATACTCTAGTGGTTTGATACTGTCTGGATGCCAGGTGCTCACCAAAGACACTATATCACTACCCTCCTCAACAGGGCAAGGGAGAGAAAATACAACATATGGTTGATGTCTTGAATAAGGACTGGGAAAGATCACTCATTGATAACCATCACCAGCAAAACAGACTCAATTGTAGGGAAATTATCGAGTGGGGAAGTCAGTTGAATTTACTACCAATCAAAATTGGAGAAGGATAATGAGAAGTAAAACAAATCTTAAAAAAACCTTCTCTCTACCCTTCCCTCCTTGCTGGGCTCAAGCTCCTGCTCTCTGAGCAGCACAGGGAGATGGGGAATGGGAGTTATGGTCAGCTCATCACATGCTGTTTCTGCTGTTGTGTTCTGTTTCATGCCGTAAGTTTTAGCTTTCATATTTCCCAGATTCTGGACTGCATTAGTATATAACTCTGAACTTCATAAAAAGTGTTAGCAAATTTTCTTCACAGTTTAGTTAGACTAAACAATCCTTTTCCAGCCCGAGAACCAAGGACACCATTGCAGCTTCAGGCCCAAAAACTATAAACAGTGAATTGAGGAGAGCAATCTGGGAGGATGGGACTTCATAATATGAAGCTGTAAATGGACAATTAACCCCAATATATAAATGGACCGGAACTTATAAAAGTGTGAAAACGTGTGACCTGTCGTCCATCTTGGGTGTAGCCATGGCCAAGCTCTTGTACTGCCCAAGGTGTATCCTTTGAAGGCCTTCATAATAAATACCTACTTTAATCCTTTAACACTGTCTAGCCTCTTGTCTAGGTAGCCTCTCAAGGCATCATGCTCAGGGAAAGAAGTCCTTCCCCTGCTTCAGGATGGGATTCCTTCTACAGGAGAATGTTCTCTATGAAGTTCTCCAACATGAGTCCTTCTCATGGGCTACAGTTCTTCACCAACTGCTCCAGCATGGGTCCCTTCCACTGTGTGCAGTCCTTCAAAATGTCTGCTACAATTGTGGGTCCCCCACAGGGTCACAAGTCCTGCTCTAGTGTGGGCTCCTTTCTCCATGGGTCTGCAGATCCCTGGCAGGAGACTGCCCAAGCATAGGTTTCCTATGAGGTCACAGCCATTTGGGCATCCACTTGCTCCAGTGTGGGGCACAGCTGCTTCACCATGGGCTGCACAGAAATCTCAGCTCTGGCACCTAGTGCACTTCTTGTCCCTCCTTCTCCACGCACTTTGGTGTCTGCAGAGTTGCTCCTCTCACATGTTCTCACTCTTCTCTGGCCACAATTACTTCTGCATGATGACTTTTTTCCTGCTTAAATATCTTATCGCAGATGTGTTCCCACCATCTCAGACTGCCTTGGCCTTGACCAGCAGCGGGTCTGTCATGGAGTCGACTTACATCCAGCAGCTTCTTTGAGAAACCACTCCTATAGCCCGCCCTGCTACCATGCAAATCCAATAGTTATACACATTTCTATTCGACAACAAAAACGTATTTTTAAAACATACTGTTCCAAAAATTAAAAACAGGAAACAAAAGGCAGAAATCAAACAAATTAACCAATTTTTTTTTCTAGTGGTACTTGTGAAAGCATGCATAATATATGCCCAGATATACTGTAAGACGAACTTCTGTGTATAAGGCTTCAGTTATAATGAATATTGGTGTATTCAACTGCAACACAGCTATTGACTCTTAGTGTTACAATGAAATGCCTAAATTCACAATGAGTTCAGGAAATAAATTCAAGTATCATCAATTACACAAAGTTTGAAAAAGTAAACTAAAACCCTTACAAATAATTTAACACATCCCCCCAAACTCAAATACACTAAACCCAAATACATAATGAGGAATACAATCAATAAAATCAAGCCTTACCCTACCCTTCTGTCCTTTCCATCCTTCACTGGTAGTAATTTTCAAGTGTAAAGAATAACATTAAGGTAATAACAATGATAATGAGTTTGGCACTGGACATTTTCCTGGAATTTGTAAATCTTAGCTCAACATAAAATTCCCCAGCAACCAAAGCCAAATCTGAAATCGCAGGAAATGCCTCCTTAAAACACACATATGTTCGGGGATTTAGGTCTTCCTCTTTCAGAAACTCAGAGACAGTGCGCATCAAGATATCTTCCCCAAAATCCCTTGTAACATCACGAGTACCTTGAAAACTAGGGACAATGCTGAAATGGAAAAGTATAACCCATTATCTACTGCACTTGGATATTGAAACAGACTTATTTAAAATATATTTTTCTTTCTTTAAAATAAAATTTTAGCAGATCATTTGTAAAGCTTTATGATACCTTTGTAAGGCTTTATGATACTACCTCTATGAAGTACCACACTACTTTATAGAGCAGTTTTTTAATGCACTTCTCCTTTTCCCTTGCTTACTGAAATTCACCATGTCTGCAGATTGTTATGGCCAGAAGTCATGTGCAGGATTTCTGGCCTCCTCCCAAAGGTAGGCTGCAAAAGCACTGCCATCTAGGAATGTGCCTGGCTCAGCATCCCCGGCAGCTTGCCTGGGTGGGGGGTCCACAGTGAAGAGGTGGTCTCCTGCTCACCCCCAGAACCTGCAACGAAGCCAGCTGAAATACTTCTCACTCTTCCTTCCTGCTGTGCTCAATGTCTCTGGTTTTGACAAAATGCCACAGGAAGCTCCCTCTCAAAAAAACCAAAAACCACAAACCAAAACTGGATTTCGGGCCTCCTTCAGATGGGGTTTAACATGCCTACTTCTGCTAACACAAAGACAGATATAAAACCCACTGACAGGAAAGTTTGTGATTTTGTAAGCAGCACTTTGATTTTTAGCTAAAAACTTTTCACAACCTTACTCATGTTTTTGACTGTGTAGCTGCTTTTTTTAGTCTTTCTACAGCAACACTGTCATTGACTTCAGAGAGGCTATACCTGAAGTATGACACATGATCATGTCTTGTGTTTAATAAGATTAAAGAGGGTTTGGGTTTTATCTTATCAGCTTCACAGGAGAAAACTAAACTACTAGGTGAAAGAGAGCAACTGACACTACTTCCAGCCACTACAGAAGACCATGACTACAACATTCTAAAGGACTAAGCAATGCACATAAGTATAAATATATATACACATATATATTATCTGTGTAATATACATGTTCATATATACTGCAAAGATAGATATATATATTTGTTTACAATTCTATTGGATTTTACACCAGGGATGTCATTTATCTTCTGACAGCATCACAGATGCCTATTAAAAAAGTGACCAACAGAAATTCCTGCCTAAACGGAATTGACCTTTCACACCAGAAACTCAACAAACTTAAAGCTTCAAATAACAACAAAAATAACCCCCTATTTCTTGCTATAATGAAAGCCATGTAAAGCTGTGCAAATTAGTTCTTATTTAGGCCTTTTGCACAGGATGCCATATTCCAGACAATTTTAAGCCTCACCCTAAGAACATAGGAGATGAACCCTGCCGCACAGATTTTTCACCTCAAACATTGGCAAGTCTTTGTCCATTGAGTTTAAGAGCAAAACATGATAATGAAATGAGACACTGGGGACAGCATAACCTTTAAATAAGCATATCCATAACAAGATAAGCATATTGAGTTCACTATATACTGGGCTCTATCTTCTGTGAAGGGTTTTTACCTTTCTCCTAGTAATGCAGTTTATCAAAATAATAGTCTAGATAGGGGTGGCTGGATCTGAACAACAGAGGCAGCTAAATTGCTTTGCCAAAGCCTTCTCCCATGACTTGGTACTGCTGGTTCCCAGCTCTGTGAAGCTCCAGAAAATGTGCAGGGAGAAGCAGCTTGGCTGGTGAACTATGGGCCACTCAGAGCCTGAAACACAATGAACAGCTCCTGCCTGTGGCTCATGAAGCCCTTCTCCACCTCATTGAAGAAGTCTCCTAAGTAAACTGCTTTGACTCTCATTTTCCCTACCTCACCTGAATGGAAACCAGGACCTCTGCTGATGTCCAGACATGGAGAAATGCCACATTGCATGGTACACCTTTTCAGTATGATGATCTACACCAGCATATGGGTCAGGATTCACTGTAAATGGTCTTTGCTATAGCACAGACTGCCTTCTAAACCCTCACAAAAAGTACATCTCACATGACTGTATTCATCCACACAGCTGTTCTTCCTTTAGAATATCATTCCCCTGGCAGACCTGTGAGAAGGGCAGAACCAGGCAATCACATCAAACCTCCCTTAATAATCTGAGCCACACAAAGCATCCCAGGATCTTCCTCAAAACCACTATGTATATATATATATATATATATATATATATATATGATCATAGATTTATCAAAGTTGGAAAAGATGTCCAAGATAAACAGTCAAATTAAAAATCATTATGAGTTACTTCCAGGACAAACACTTTCTACACTGTGAAACCCAAAGCACAGCCCCACATTATCAGCATAAAACTTCTCAATGTATGTAAAATCAAACTCACACAGGTTCTTCCAACTCTGAGCAAGATTTAATGTCCTGTAAAATCACTAAACACCTTCCAATCAAAATTACTCCAAAAGACTTGAGGATTTTTCATTCTATTAATGAAAGTGGTTTTTTTTGAGAAAAAAATAAAGCAATAAAAATTATTTATATATCTATATTTATCTATCTAGATATGCAAACCCCACATATGCCCCAAATATCAATATCTCTCAGATCTACATGATAAATCATAGTATAAGAGAAAAATTTAAAAGGCTCAAATTGCTACTAACTACATGAATAAACCAAATCTGCAATGCTCATTCCCTGATTATAGGAATGATACAAGAATCCCGAGTGGAAAGTTTGGATCAACAGTCTAGCCTTCAATTCCTGCCTGCTGTGAGTAGGGGTATATTACATAACACTTACAGCCCCTGACCTGAAAAAGCACTGCTTTTTACTTATCCCTAGGGAACTAGAAAAGTTGTGGGTTTCATTGAGCATTCACAGAAAAAGAAAATTAAAATAAACAATGAAGTCTAATAACTTGAGCAGCACACATTTTTTTCTTCATAGTTAAGAAAGTGGACAATTCTACACCAGGGATACAAAACATTTTGGTCCACTCTGGAGCAATAGTTGACCATTAGATTTGCAAAACCAGAGAGGCAACATAGGGCATGGCTACTGTCACACTACTCATATGCCCAAGACTGGGCAATAAAAGCTTTTGCTTTCTGGGCAAACGGTTCAAATCTCTTAATGTAAGTGATATATGACTTGGGCAATCTTTCAGATGCACTTGTTCAAGGGGTCAGAGCTTCCATACTACTTGGCAACACTGATCCTCTGTCGGAGTGGTTTACAGGAGCTAGTCGAACACATTACATGCAAAACCAGCAGCATTAAATCAGAGCACTTACTTATTAAAATAAAGATTTCTGCTAGCAAGCTTTAAAAGGTTTCTGCTAACAAGTTAGATGTGAATTGAGACAGATCATGTTAACTCATTTGCCAGAGGATCCCGATGCAAAATTGATTTTTGCTTTTATATATTCTTCACATGTATTTGTAGCTCTGTAGCCTATTCTTGTATAACTAAATAGATTCCTAGCTAGTATTTTAACTGCTCTGCTAGATGGAAAGACAAAACACATTCCTAGGTCCCAATCCTATTTTTGCTTCTCCTGAGAACCAAGGTCGAGCGTCACTTTCCCATAAACAACTAATGAGGAAGGGGGGCTTTAAAAGTGCATTGAACCAAAAGGGGGAATTACGTTATCACTTGTGTCTCTAATTGGGAATTCTTGTCAATTATGCTAATTTGCTAAACTTATAAAACCGTACTCACTTTATGTCATGGGTGTATCTTCAGCACACTTCAGTATCTTGTGCACTTGAGGGGATCCTTTAAAAAGTTAGGTGCATTTTATCACCTAACCATGATTTTAGGGCTCAGAAAAAAGCATCAACCCAAAGGGGCAGGAACTGCTAGAAAAACAGGTATAATGAATACCCAGGACCTAAATTTTCTTCCAGCGGCCTAAAAGGGAGAATGTATCTTTGTTTTTTGTATCCTGTCTTCTCCATGCCAGACTTAAGACTCTGGGACTAAGTTTGATCAGTGTGGGAATCTGGAGCAAAAGAATTCCAATTTGGAAAAAGTTAAACTCTGCCTTCATCTGCAGTCCTCCTGGGCAATCCTAGTCAAGAGGTGCCAGCAAGAGTTCTGGGAATGAGGAAGAAGAGTGAGTTCTTATCCAAACTGCATGACCTCCCTAGTAACATAGAGAGTATCGCATTATTCATCAGAAGTAAAACCCCAGAGCCCATAAGCAGCATGACTATGGTTATCAGCAATACTCATACTCCACAACAGTGTTCCAGGTACATGCTTACAAAGGAATTGTGGGCAACTACCACATCCAAAGAAACCATAACCTCACTGTTAACCCTGCCCTGGTCTGGCCCTGCTAACTTCACTCACCTGTTGCTTAGCAAAAGCTGTTGTGAGAAGCAGCAGGTATGTTACACACAGCTGGTTTTGGATACTGGAAGGATGTCTGAAATGTAGGAACAATCTACATCAGGGAATGACCTTCAGCAATGGAATCTCCTGACCTACTCTCTCCAAAACCAATGCTGGGTTAGCTGAGAGATTCCTATCAGCTCTTGCAGAAAAGGGAGACATTAATGCTATACACTCTTTTACTGTTACTATAGTAAATACGCTTGGTTTATACTATTGCTATAAAATCTCATGCCATAGCTGAGCTCATTTAATAGAGACATGGCTCTGCCATACACATTTACTGTCACTGCCAGCAAGCTTACCATGCTATTTCTGCAACTGTACTGGAAATATCCCCCTGCACTGAGCAGCAGCTAATAATGGTTAGCAAAGTGCCTATTGCTGACATACATCTTCAGCAAAACAACACAAGCCAGGAGGTAATTCCAGCAGAAGTAAAATGGTGCAGAAATTAGTAGCAATAGCTTTGTATTATTTTTCCAGACTCAGCACACCGCAACACTGCATTCTCTGATAGGAAAGTCGTATCAGCTCTGTTAGGTGGACTTTTCAGACTCTGAAATAGAATGCTTTCCTAAAGCTGAATTAAATTTAAGGAAGAATAAATTTTCAGATGAAAAAAAGTATTTTAAAATCTACTCCACACACAAGAGGGGACTAAGATTTCTTTGCCAACACAGTAAAGAAAAAGTCTAAGCACGCAGGTGAAGTGTTTCTTGCTTTCTATTTTTTCTAAAGAACACATATTTCAAAAGTAACACTTTTCTCAGTGGACACATTTTGAAATTTACTGCAGTGCTGTACTCTATGCACCTGTAAAATAACCACTATCTCATAGAGTGAGGTCTTGAAATGTTGCACAGGAATTGTACCCATAGGACCACAGAGGAATGAGAAGTCAGCCCATGCCACATACTGTGCCTCTTCTGAGAAGAACTATCTGACAAGAGTAATGTAAAGAAAAGGCTGGGTTTCATCCATGAAATGGAGAGGACTGACTACAGCATAATAGGAAAAAATCAGATAGTGGAATAGGTGGAGTCTCCCAAATATCAATCAGCAAATGCTTTTTCAACTTGCAGAGAAACAGCAAAGCCTGGAATATCAGGTTGGAAGGGACCTCAAAGACCATCTGGTCCAACCTTTCTAGGGAAAAGCACAGTCTAAACAAGATGGCCCAGCACCCTGTCCAGCTGAATCTTAAAAGCGTCCACCACTGGAGAATCCACCATTTCCCTGGTGAAATTATTCTAGTGGACAACTGATCTTTGGGTGGTGTCTCTATTTACAAAGTATGAAATCTCAATCTTCAGGAAGGGAAGAGGGGCTAGCATACTCAGACTCTTCAGGGAACAGTACCATCATCATCCCTGAACTAGACCACCCCATTGCTTTTCAAACACAAGATGTGGTATTTTGTCTCAGGAACTCTGTTGAAAAATAGCAGCATTAAACTTTTGCACTGTCAGGTCTCATTGTAACCAATCCACAGAAAGAAACAAAAATGCACTGGATCCACTACAAGTGTCCCCAGTGGAGTGATAGAAAAAACACACAGGGAACTTACAACATCTTGAACAGACTCCAAAGATAGGTTAAAAAAGCCTACTACATGATCATCATTCTCAGAGTCACCTTGCAGAGAAACAATCAAGCAACCACATGAAAGATCTCATTCAATTTCACTTCAGCACTATTTATTAAAAGGCAGATGATACTCAATGCTTCCTACCACACAAAGCTCTTTGATTCCAAAATTGCTCCACTAAGGAAAAACTCTAGGTGCTGTCTTTTTTTTATTCTGGCTTAATGTTCTGGATTTTTGCTTGGACAATATTCAACAAGGAACAAAATCTGCATAGATGTCAAAGGATGGGAGTAGGCTGTGAGACATGGAAACTGATATTTTACCCAAAAAAACCTCACAAAGAGCTTAGGGAAAATATAACACTATAATTGATACTATGAGGTCATTATCCAGTTTCTCACCTGAAAAAATTATGAGGCCAGTGATATATTATTTTGACCAAAAGCAAAAGCTGAATGAGACAAAGGAAAATAGCCTAACATAATCCTTTAACTTGGTTTTCCAAAATTGTTACTGAAATAATGAAATAAATACTTTTAAAAAAACTCAAACCCTATGAAATTAATCATAAGAACATTGGACAACGGAACAGCAAGAATAATAGCAGACTATACTTTGATGCTGTTTGCAAGACCTGAGGAAGATGTATGCAGTACTTTTTTTAAAGAAATACTAGCTTCTCTTAGAAGAAAATACACTGAGTAGTGAGATAATACTAGAATGTTAGCTGCTTCCAGAAACTGCTCCTTCTGTGCAGCACTCAGCACAGATGTTTTCAAGTCTTCTATAAACCGAAGCTGAAGGCAAAATATCACAACATAGCTTCTTTCCTCACAATGTTGGCCAAGGAAAATGATGAAGGTAATTGGTATTCCAGTTACTTGGTATGTGCAAAATATGCAAAAAAGAAAAAGGATGACAACAATCTTTTAAAAGAACAGGCATCAAGCTTTGTTTCTTTTCTAGTGGAAAGGAATGGAAACCCTCTCACTGACGTCAATGAGAACTGGGCCAGACCCTGAAAGTCTTCCCATAAAACTTTCACCATGGAGAAGTTGTACATTGGCATAGGCAATTCTAATTTATCCCCTGCCTTTTCCCTCCTAATAAATTGCACACTTGCAGCACATAATGGCTGAAAACAAAGTTTATAATAAAAAGACAACTCACTGATGCTTGCAACTGTTCAGTCAAACCTGAACACTACGAGAATTAACATGCATTAAAAATTATGGTTTTTTATTATGTAGTGAGTTAATTTAAGAGGTTTATAATAATTTAAACCTATCATAAAACATGACAAACAATGGCAAAATTTCATTGGTTCAGTGGACCAAGTTAATCTTGAACTTGCAGTAATTGTATTACTGTTATTAATATTACTCTTATGGCTTGCAAAGCAAAGCTCTAGAGGAGAGACAAACAACGGTGAAAAGCAGGAACAGAGAATGTCACAATCATATAGCTCCCATTATTGTCACATCACTCACACCCAAAAAGCTTTCACAGCCATCAGTTTGCAAAAAGCTTGATTCATTACAACACCCTTATTTCTAAATGAACTCCTGATAATGAAAACATCCAAGTATTTCTATCTAAAGGAAAAGAGACTAAAACTCAAAATATTCACCTGACTCCATGTGGATGAAATTAAAAGCACTCTTGATCTCTTGGATCTAGTGATGTGCCCTGGGCACAACCAAAGTTACAGCAGGATATGAGCAAAGAACAAGCCTTGTATCTTGATTTCAACAAGGAGAAAGTCTAGAAGCCCAGATCAAGAGATAACCAGGACTGCTGGGTGTAGTGTGGCACTTAAACAAAAGTTACACTTTGTATTTCAGTACCATTTGGTACCTTATCAGTCTCCAATCAGTCTCCTTCTACCTCTTAATACCTCAAACAAACTGTTTTCCTTTTTCATTAGTGCACCACAAATAACAGTCATGTGTCTTCTACAGAAATACAGAAGGTGTAATCTATACACTCCCAATCCATAAAGAAAAAAAATCTCATTAAAGAGCCCGAAAGGAATTAAAGTCTAGCATAACCAAAACCAACTTCCAAATGTCTCAGCAGTGTGGACTAGGCCATCCTCTAGTCCATCCTTAATTTGTAATTAAATTGGCTTAAAGTTAAGAGACTTGCTTGCAGTGAGATTAGCCTTTCTTACCTTTTGCCACATTTTGATGAAGAAGAGCTCTCCAGAAAAATTGAAGAAAACATTGGTGTCATAGGCATCATCACCAGTGTTGGAGATGAAAATATTAAGTGAGATGTTCCTCACTGCTCCCAGGGCCAGGTAGGCAGTTCTGTCATCAACACTGTAGGCAGAAATAGTTACATTGGCATAACTCTGGTAAACTTTCACCCTCTGATCTTGCTTTCTTCTGCTACAGAAGTGTCACGACTCAACTGTTTAAAAGCTCAGCAGTGAGAAGTTCAGGAATGTGATGCACTGCATAGTGCAGAGGGCCACACTAGGAATGAACAGCTCCGGACTCAGGGTTCTGACACTGTATTTTGGGACTGTAGGAAAACCCTATGATTCCCACATAAAACTATTTCACACACCCTACTTTGTGTGATAATAAATTAGTTGAAAACTGTAAAATAATTGTGCAGGAAAAATGGAACAACTGCAAGATATTATGCCTACATTCAAATACACAAGCTACTACCGTTTGTCTCTCAATAATTCAGACTTATTCCAGCAACTCTCTGAAAAGCCTTCTTAGAGTTATGCTATGGATAGAAAAAAATCAAAACCAGGCTCAAATAAAATCCAGAAACCAATGTAAATGAAAAAAAAATGTGTGGAAATAGCAACAAATTACCACTGAATGTGACTAATCTTTCTTTAGATGTTTATGCTGGACCTAACATGGTGGAGTCATCTTCTGTAAGTGGAATATCAAGGGTAACAGCTATATATCATGAATCAATACACTGTTGCAATATGGCATCACAGATTATGTACAAACACAGACATGCACACATAGAAAGAAATAAAGGTATTCATGCACGCACATTTATTATTTGGTATTTAATCCTTCTAGGCTGTTCAGAAAATGAGCTAATTCCTATTCTAAGTAGGAACAAAGGCTAAAAATAAATCACAAGAATATACAATATCAATGCACAGATCTGCAGGTCTTAAAAGTAACAGTAAAAGATAATATGAAATATACCAGGTGTTCATTTAAAAATTAGCAAAAACAGACAAATATTAAATTTGATGCTTGTCATAACTGGACTCTAGACCATTCGTACATCCTAAAGAAACAGAGGAAGTGCCACAGAGAAAACACAGAGTAGCTAGTCAGAAATGGACAAAGAACTCCAGGGAACAAGGCAGGGAGATGCTCACAACTATTTCCCCTAGAGTACAGCTAGCCCAAAAGTAAGAAGGAACCACTTTTCATTCACCCAATTTCTATAAAGCTGTTCCAGTGACATACGCGTTGGCACACACCACACTTCTGCTTATCAGCAGTTGTCTGAAGATGCTTGGTGTGCAGGCCAAGAGCTTTGTTTAAAGGCAGCCTGACCCTCCATTGCTAGCAGTTCTCTGACAGCCTTCTTCATGTTACTGCAGCCAGGGCATTTGCATAAAAGTGGAGTTTCTGGAAATGCATTGCTTATAAACTGTTCAGCATCTTCTGCCAATCAAAGCTGTACCAGACGTCCAAAGGCAGAGCTTGCTGGACTCCATTTGCCTGTGTTTATCAAGAAGTTTCAAAATGTGGGTTTCTGATTATACATACCAAATCTAGTGAATGAGAAGTTTGGAAGAATATTATCTAGACTCCGGTTTTAAGCTGATGGCTATGGACTGTGAGTGTAACTTTCACCATGTAATATTTGTAGCATATTTGTTTCCTTTATTTATTTCATTTATGATCATCTTCATTTATTAAGTCCAAAATTATGGCTTACAGTTCAATGACAGCTTATTATGAGGAAGATAGAAGTATCCAGGAAATGTGTCTGCTTTCTCACACTTAAAATTAACTGCAAACACTGACCAATCCTATTGATAAATTGGCATTTTGCTTTCAAAAGATTTGTTTATTCTCATAATCAATTATCAGTGCAAATAAGGATTTGCAAAAGGGTATGTAGTACAGGATTGACTGCAAAACTAATTTGAGTTGTTGCTCAATGTACCAAATTAACGGCTCATGTATATGGGAATACTTGAAAGCATTTAACCTTTCGGCACCAATTTCAACAATTACTGTTGACAAACAAACAAATTATGAAGATGCTAAGCAATCTGCTGGGATTTTCTAATAATCAAAAGTGCATGCTTGTAAGCAAAAAAAAAAGCCCAAGCATTTAATACTGTGAATTATTTCTCGTGAACTTTATAATCTCACTTCTTGCAATCACTTCAAAACTTAATCAGCATCTGTTATACTCATTAGTAGAATCTGGAAGTATTGCTCCAGTAAGCAAAGGAACATTACAAGCTCTTTATCTTATGTAGAGTTAGTATTAAATGCAATGTACGCTACAGAATGTTCTCTGAATTGGTAGTAGCAGAACTTTGAGATTTAACATAAAGTGAAGGCAATTGAGAATACTCTCCTTCCTAAAGAATAATTAAAAATTCTCATAACAAAATCATACTTAAAACTGACCCCACAAAAAATAATTCAAAAATTAATACCAGTGGGTTTTGTGACTCCTTTCTAAAGCTACCACTTTGTTGTTCCAAGTCTATCATATAAAAATTATCTCAGCAGAGACATTTATCTCAACAAAGAAAAAACCCACTTTTAAAAGCACTCTGTAAATGCTCCTATACAAAATTCACACACTAATAAACTCAAAAAAATCTCACTGATTTTAGGCTGGCAGGTGAGTTCAGTTCACACTCTGAAAGCCTGTAAGTCCCATAAGATGATGCTGTAAGTCCGATTTTAAAAGATCAACTTTCTGAGTCATTGAATTTGTGTACATCTGGAATGCATCAGTTCCACTTGCATCAGTTCACTTGCAGTGAACTCCCATTTACAGGGGAGCTTCCAAGCCCTGTTGTCTGCTTGAGAGTAATGTCACAAGTGCAGAAGCCTGCTGGGGTGCTGGAACAGCTCTATTGCCAGCCTGGTGCCATCCTCCTCCAGCACCTGCCACACATTAAGCACCCTAGCTGCCAAGTCAAAATATGTCAACTAAAGAATTTGTTGTCACCCTTCAGAAACAAGAAAACAAACTAGTTACCCTTTCATCTCAACAAGGTTTGTCAAACAACTTAGGAAACCCAATCAAGGAATAACTTTTTGTTCATATTTTCATATATGAGAACTACAAAACTGCCAACATTCTCAACATGATCCTTGTAACCTCACTCACATAAAGGAAGAAAGGCTAAAACAACCAAACAAACAAACAACCCCAAACAAAAACAAACAAAAAAACCCAAAAACAAAAACAAACAAAAAAAAACCCAAACAAAAAAACCCCACAAAAACCAGAACAAAAATCAAAACAAAACCAACCAACCAAACAAAAAACAGAAAAGTAAAGAAAGAAAGTAAGTCAGAAAATATCAAGAAATAAACACTTAATTGGATAGAATATCACCACCTTGTTAAATTAGGTACTACACCCAAAAAATTAACTGAAAAAGTTCTGGGCAGACTGTAGATGTATGTATTTATTATATATATGCAAACATATTTGTATACACATACATACAGATGCCTGAAGATGTCAAGTTATTGATGTCTGCATGGAAAGAAAAAAAAAGTTTTAAATTCAGAAGTACTAAGTACTTCCAGCTTTCATTCACATGATCGAAACTTGCAACTAACAAGCAATTCTAAAAATCAGGCTCCAAATTTCTGCCATAACTTTAAATTCACTGACAATTGTAGTACACATCAAATGTAAATAGATATTTAATTTATGTCTAAAGTCATTAAGAAAAAGAAAGCAAATTCCAGGATAAAACAAGTACCTTTTCTGCATGCTTTAATGCTCTAATTGTCAATGTCCACACCATATCATTGCATTATGGTCAGTGAGGGAAGAAAGACCATCTGAGAAGACAAACTGAAAAGATCTGCAATCTTCATTTCTCTACCCCTCAAGATGTTGCTTTTTATTAACATGGGTCAGTGGATGCATAATCTGCATTCCAAATGGTGTGCAGGGACATTTTCTCTATTTCATATTTAATTTCTCTATTTCAACAGGGTGATTTTTTTTTTAAAAGTGAGAAGGCATTCAGCACTTACTCTCAGTCTGTGCAGATCATACATAGGGCAAAGAATGTGGCAAGGTCACACTTACCCTATTATCTGGGTCACTGACTTTGCCTTTTGTATTGGGAACCTTTCTTTCCTTATAGCAAATTAGCACCTACACAGATAAATCATCATTACTGCTCAATAGACAGTGGAAGGTACAACTATAGTCAATTAGACTGCAAATGGGTAAAACAAGACTTCAAACAACTGAAGTCCAATCTGTCCTCCAACTCCATCAGATGAAAATAAAGAACCCCACCTTTTGCTTTTAAATCAATAAAAGGTGTAAATCAACAGTGTTGCTGTGACACATCCAAACAGATTTCTACCTTCACCAACCAGCACTGCACTTGGTTTTTGTAGTTACTAGGATAATTAAATATTAATTTTGTCTCCACAGACTCTTTTTACATCATACCTTTCTTCTGTTCGGTTGGTTTTTTTTTTAATTGCAGTCTTCAGGGTTAGTTGAACTTCAGGAGGAGTTTTTGCAAGTACTTAAACTTCAAGGGCCATTGAAAAGCTGAAATCCTCAGTTGATCTGGGGATTCATTTGATATCTCAGTGCAAAACTGAGAGGTAGCAGCCCCATACACAAATATAAACCAAATAACACATTTTTTATCTATGATTTCTGGATTCTTTCCATTCAGGTTCTGTAATAATTTGACAAGTTGATACGAAACTTCTGTAGCACATTTTTCAAATCACGTACCTAATGTCTGATAATGTGCCTACTGAACCAGAGGGAGTCCTTCTGCTGATTTTAATAGGTCCATGAGCATATTCATCCCTGGATCTATACACAGAACTTGCAAACAATCAGTTTTGCAGTTGCATGGATAGTTCCTATGTGAAATCGTTGCAGTTTCGGAGACAGACAAGTGACAAGACACACCGGGTTTATGCAGCAAGAGCCAACATTTATTGAAGAGCATCCTCTTTTATAGGGGCTTTGAATTTCCTACTCTTACATCTATGATTGATTAAAGGTCTTAACTCTGCCCAGCTCACTGGCCAATTATATGGGTGCATTCATGGTTCAAAGGGATTGGCTGAGGCCCTCTGTTTGAACTTGAATCCGGCCTATCAGTAACACACCCGGGGACTTGTTTACTTCCATTATCTAATGAACTAGGCTGGTTGAGCTGGTGTCTGTTATGCCAAATTATCTCTGCAGCTATAGACCAGCTGTAGCTCTCACATGAAATTACTCACTCTTCAATAATACAAATAATATGCTTATAAACTTCAATAGAGTTGTAAGCTCAAAGTCTGGAAGTCATGCACACACTCCTTTGTCTTTTCAGAAAAGCTTGGGTTAAGTACTTCAATATTACATCCTAAAACATCACATTAAATCATTTACCTGCTTATCATATACAGAGCCATGCATAAGACAAAAGAGGTCACAGAAATAAAAGAAGCATTAGCATAAAAAATGTCAATCCTCTAATAAATCAGAGTAGGAATATATATGGAAAAAAAGCAAAACCAGTCTTCTGAGGAACTGACTAGATAATACTGGAAAATACTTTTTCTTCATAAATAATTATTTCATTAAAATGGAAACATTTTAATTGAGGAAGTTTTTGACAGACTGGAATTTTGTCCGTTCTCTGGCTAATTTCAGAGGAACAAATGGAAGGAAAAACAGCCCAATCCACAAACTTGACCTTTTAATTGGAAAAGGACATTTCTCAAAAATCCCATTTTATAAGAGAACTTTTAAAAGTGTTCACTTCAACTCAATTAAAGTCATAACTAGGAAAAACTTGGAAATTTCTTCAAAATGCACCTGTCACTCCTTTGGCTTCCTATGACTTTTGCTTCCAATTACACATTTCCAAAAAAATCCCCAATTTTAAGCAGTATACACAGAACCCACCCAAGCCAGTCTGTAGGAGAGGAACATAAATTTAAGCCTAATGAATGGTGGCCTTTGAAGAAGCTCTAAACCAACATGAAACCAAGCTGCTACTTCCTAATAGCCAAACATCAGTCAGAAGCACTCGGATGGATAAGCAGTTTTGTTCTAATGATGGATTAAAGGTAACCTCATGTCAAATAAATGTATGAAAGAGCAACTTCCTCTTGGAACCCTCTTAGGAATAGCAATATTTATTGCAGTGTTTTCTATCCATGGGGGCTCATAGTCCTATGCTTACAATCTGATTTACCTATCATACACACAGCTTGTGCTGGAAGACAGCAGCTACACAACATTCACATTATCTTTCTTTCTTCTTGTGCTGTTTGTTTTTGGTAAAGCTGCTCTATTCATTGCAACACACAGGTTGTCAGTGTATATACACAGCCATACAGGATTTTCTCCTTAGCTGTATGTCACATGCAAGCAACCACACATTCTGCTCTGGTCTTTTTAGCTAGCTTGTTTCTTACAGTGGAGGAAAGTCCATTTTTTCAAACAAACACCCTCACTGTTCCTCAAATGTCTTAGCACTTTTCACCTGATTCCTATTACATCCTAAAAAGACTAGATAACTGGCCTTTGCAGAGCCAGTCAGATGGACATGCATCAGATCAGGAGCTGAAACTGCATTGGTATGTCAGACAACACCTTCCTCAGCAATTTCAGGTTCTTCTTAAAAGACCAGAGAGCTTTTCTCCCACATAAAGTACCAAATTAATGGATACAAGATTTTAAAGGCTAGGGAGATATAAACCTCTGGGAAACACCTACTTCAGAGTTCGCCTCAGCACATCTTGAGGAAACAGACACAGCTCAGCATCTAAATAAGCATCTACAAGAGGGTCAATAAAAATGTGCTAGTTGCTGCAGAAACATGATAGAAAAGACATTTATTGTGCCGAGAGAACAGAAAGAGGCATTAAAGTCAAATGATAGGTAATAAATATGTTTTTAAGACTAAAAAATATTTGACAATAATAACTAACATAACATTTTGTTTTTCTGTGAATTGCTAGAGAGGAAACCTGGACCAAGTTATGGTCAAAAAAACCAAAGTTTACTGCAAAATATTCTATTCCTATTTCTCTTACGGTTTCAGGTTGTGTCAATAAAGTCACCCATACACAATAAATACATATATTCTTTACACTAAAACACTTTTAAGTATCTTCCTTTAGAAATCACTAATACCACTATCCACAGGGTATAACTGCATGGATAACACCAGATTTTGCCATTTCCTATGGCAGCTGCAAGACTTAACACTGGAGAATTGTTGAAGGGGAAGCAATGAATCATGCTTCTAAGCCATGCTGCCAAAATTTCATATATTTATTCTTTAAGAAAAATTGATTTGAGAACAGTCATGACTGGAAAGATGAAATGTCTCTCTTCTGCTCCTTCAGTTTCTCCTAACACTGCCTTCATCAAGTCCCCAGCACACTCCATGGCTACTTTTTCCTTATTCTTAATTGCCATCTGTAGTTTCAGGCTAGCAACACTCATACTCCTATGAGAAAATCCAGGCCAACCACTAAAAAGAACATTTGTAGCAATACTAGCACATACCACTGTAGCTGTTCCTACAGACTAGCTCATAACATCCACCATAGGGAGTTCAATCCTCACAGTTTGCTTTGCCAGGTCCAGTCTTCCCCTTTTGTGAAGCTGCTTGCTCTTGCTGGCAGACATGGCATCAGTGAGAGGCATGGAGTTCCACCAGCAAGTTTCCAGCCACTATGCTGGAGCATGCACATAACCCTCTCTACTCAGATGTTTCCACATTGAAGAAAGGCTGATTTTGTTGAAGCAGTTTTGCTTACGTTACAGAGAGGATTTATCTCAAGATAAGTCAGAACACTACAGAAAAGATGGTTGGGATTTCTAAAGGTCAGAAAATCCATTCTGATCCTCCTCAACACACAACTCAACACAGCAACAAATGAGGTCAGCAGGGACCTTATCCAAACTAGTCCCAAAACCCAGGATGACAAAGCACACCATCTCAGCACATCTTATTCCTGAGCAGCATGAACTGCCTATACAAGAAGGTTTCTCCAAATCTCTGGTCTCAACCAACCAAGCCACAGTTCATGACCTTTACCCTGCTTACCATCTGTCACAAGCAACAAGATTGCTGGCTTCTTAGTCCAGCAATCCCTTCAGGAAGCTGGGATGGATTTGCATGCAAACTGATGCTAATGAAGGTGCACATGCCTTAAAGAGATTTATCTGTTAACTGAAAACAAACCTTTTTTCTTTCCAGAATAAATGCATCTTAACTCTTCTTCAATCCAATACAGCATGTAACCCTGGTCTTCAACTCAAGTCACCAAGGACTCCTTTCACTGTAACAGAAACATTCAAAAGAAGAATACATCCCATCTCTAGCTTCCTACATCTTTGCAAAAACTTCCAGATAAAATTAGAAGGCTTTAACATTTTTTATCATCCCTTGCTTCCAAACAGTCCTATCCTGTCCTCTTGTATGAATTCACAGTGAAGGGTTTCAGTTTGCCCAGCAGCACTATTTATATTTATTTATATTTATATATGTTTTTTATTTGTGCAGAATACAGAGTTGATAATACAGAGATCTTTTTGTTATTACTGAGCCAGACTTATACAGAGCCAAGGCCTTTTCTGCTTTTCATACTGCCACTCTGGCAAGGAATCAAGGGGTGACATGGGAGGTTGCGAGGAGACACAGGTAGGGTAGGTGACCCCAGCTGATGATGCCATATAACATTATGCTCAGTATATAAAGTGAGGGGAAGAAGGGGGGAGGGGAGATACTTGGAGTGACAGCATTTGTCTTCCCAAGTCAACATTATGTGTGATGGCCCTGCTCCACTGGAGATGGCTGAACACCTGCTTGCCCATGGGAAGTGGTGACTTAATTCCTTAGTTTTCTTTGTTTGTGTGTACACATTTTGCTTCCTGTAAGAAACTGTCTTTATCTCAACCCAGAGGTTTTCTAGCTTCTACCCTTATGATTTTCTACCCCAGTCCCTCTGGAGGAAGAGTGAGGGAGTGGCTGTGCTTGGTTACAGGCTGGGGTTTCATATCTTCAGAGCTGGATGCCATCTTTTAACTGGGTAATTCTAATGATTCAAATGCATCATGGGTGCACTCTGTATCAGTAGCTTGTGCAGTTCCTGAGCTCGTAAGAATGCAAACAATTCTCTTGATGATAATGTAATCTGAGCTAACTTCCTGTGCACATATATGCTGTAACCAGCACACATTTGAAGGATATATAGTGATGAACAAAATGATACCTTGCCATATACAGCAAGGTATAGTTTGAACTCTTAACAGCTTTTGGCTCTAACATGCTACAATTTTAAGAAAAGTATGTAAGGACAGCCAGTTTATGTAGCAGAGAGCCCTGTGTCCAACTATGTCTAAAAGCAAGATCACGATGGAAGAACAAGACAAGTACAGAGTGGCATTTTGCTGATATATTTCTGCAGCTTTCAGAATTTATATTTGCCATTTCACTACTATATACAGTCTCAGCATTTACAGTATCCTAAACAGTAAAATCCATAGATTGATCACACACTTCATGAAAGCATACCTCCTTGCTTGTTACTTTCATTGCTCTGAATAGTTTAATAGGATTAGCAAATGTTATCATCTTGCTCTTCAATTCTTGCAGATTATTTCCCATATAATTTGTGAATATGCTGAATACCACTAGCACTTGCACAGCTTTCTCCACCACCAAAACCAACTCTTTATACTTTTTCTCTGTTGACTATCTTTTAATTAGGTAGGCACTCAGGGCACCATTCCTCTCAGATCTGGGCAACTTACTTTCTTGGTGAGAAAGTCTTTTGCCAGCCAAAGTAGACGGTCTTAACCAAACCACCCTATCCACAGGTCCAGAGACATTTTCAAAAAGCTGCAGCAGACCTGAGAGATAAAACTTACCACTGCCTTCCTATAAACATCCTGTTTATTTCAATTCAGTGTATCTGTGCAGCATTAATTGCATCCTTTCTGAGAATAAGTCCACCAAATTTAGGTGATTATTTAGACAAAAGTATTAACATAACCTTGCTAACAGTGAAGTCAAATGTTTTGTGCAGATAGTAATAAATGAGTCATGTTTTTTGCTCCTAAAAGAAATTTGCTTTCTGCACACACCATAATCAAGAATAATGTGGAAAAATTGTAATGGGATTATTTTGCATGAAACACATGGGGCTGGAAAAATTCAAGACAGCACTTGTTTAAAATCAGAATCCATAGCATGTTTCTTGGTAATTTTATATGCAATAATAACAAGAATATATTTTTGTAAGAGACATTTATTGTGCTATTTCTTAATAACTGAAGCTTACAGAGCCCTTTAGCTAAAGGGCTAAAGAAAGCCCCTACTGTGCAAAGATTTGACAACATCCTGTTAATTTCAAAAAGGACTTCAGGTTGTAACTGAATAGAGCAAATTTGAGAGCATTTGTTGAATATTCTGCTATACAAATGTAGAAACTGTTTTTGAATATCCTAAGCTCTTATGACAGGTGGGACTTATAAATTGCCAAGATAACACAAATAACAGCTGTAAAAATAAACAGCCTAATGGTCCAATCCCAACTGCAGCTCTTAGTGCAATGATTACTATACACTGACTGACAAGTTTTAGGATTTGTCCCTTGCCATTTATTCCTCAAATCTGGCACAAAATCCTTCACTAGGTTCTCTAATCCACACAGACACCTATCTAGCTCTCAACAGATTTTGCTCAACACAAAAATCAAGTCAAATATCCAGACTAACTGCAGCCAAACCTTGGACTTTGTAGCCTGTAACCTAACCTGCTCCTAGCCAACCCCCCAAAACATTCATGTGGATTTCAATCCTGTCTGGAAAAGTCCAGAACTTCTCAGACTTGACTCTGGTTCAGTTTTGTCGCCAAGTGCTGCTACAGCATGCTGTAGATCTATATTAAACACGTATGTAACTAGTATTTCTTCTATTTTTGTTGTTTTGTTTGGGTTGTTTCTTTTTTGTCTTTCACTCTCCTGACCTGAAAGCAAAGCACTTCACAGATTCTCCATCAAATAGCAAAATCTCTAGCACACAACTGAATAACTCTCATCAATATTTCTATCTTTAAAAATACTGGGGGAAAAAAAAAAGGAAACAGAAGTCATGTGATGCTCACTTTTAGTCTGATTTATCCCCAAATTGAGTCCAGGCAAAACAATTGGCTTTTTCCTAGGATCACCAGTATTATAAATGACTCACACCTCAGGCAGGAATGAGTAAAGAAAATTTAATTAGGACCTCTTCAAATTAAAGAGCAAAGGGAGAAAACAGTGCTGGGAATATAGCAGGACTTCTCCTGCTCACCCGAGGCTCAGCTTACAAAGCAGTGTCTCTGCCTTTTATATGCTCAAGATTGCATCAGCTTCATTAATATTTATGAGCAGTCCTTATATGTCCTCCCATGCCTTTCATTGGTGGAGCTCTTCTTGCATCTTGATTGGTGGTGCAATGCTACCCTGCCAGGCCTTCCATCAGCAAGTGTCCCCCGCTCCCTGCCATCTCCCACCAGGGGCAAGCACGCGCCCTCCCCCACGTGCCCCTGCAGTCCTGTCAGCCAGAGCTGCCCGGCAGCCACCTCACAGGGCAAGGAGGATTCAAGGGAGAACAGAAAAGAGTTCAATACCACACTGGAACAACAAACGTATATGTTGAAAGAACCGCCAACCCCAACAGAACCTCTCCCCACCACACTCAACAACTCCTCATTTGCGTGAGCCAATGACCACACCTTAATCATAACACCAGTCACAAGAGACAGAACATGAACTTCAACTCTGCTCTATTTGATAAGTTTTATTATCCCAGAAGAAACTGAAATCAGACACTCATCCCCAAGTTGTAACAAGAAGAATTTGAAAGGAGGAGTATTTAGAAGAGTTTGCAAAACTGCAAGCTGAGAAACAAAAACAGTAGTTTGAAGATAATTTGCCATGTTCAGAGGGGTTTTTTGAAACCTTATGTGTGACAGAACTTTTCTGCAGGCAGTTTTACTCCTACCATGTCATGAACAGTATTTTATTGTTTTTGAAAAATTACGTGTTCCACATTGGTATTTGATTTGAGCATGCATCTTTACTTTCTTTGTCTCTCTCTGCTATCTATTTATTTTCTTTATTTTTGTCCATTGTGACTGTTAAAGTGAAGGTGTCTTGCAATTTATGTGACCAGAGCCTACCACCACAAGAATTCAGATTCTGTGAACATCTCAAGACCTTCTGCACTAAAGGGGACATCACTGTCACCATCTTTCTAGTCTGGATCTAAAACATCTCTGTTTGTGTTTTGACTTTCCAATGGCATTCCACATAAAATGAATGGCATACTACTGTTCAAGAAAGAAAATAAAAGTTCACCTACTCACCTAGATAGCAATAATTTACCCTGAAGTTTCAAATCAGCAGCACAGTCATCAGATTGACAGTTCCTCTCAAAAACAGTCTGTGAAAAACAGAGGAAAGAACTGTTAAAACATGAAAAGAGTAAGATCAAAATTCAAAGAAGGAACATGCTTTGGCGAAATAAAAACAAGACACAAATCTGGGATATAGGGATATATGGTGTGAGTGTTAAAGAAATTCAACTTGAGGCAAATCTTATCTTTGTCAGAACTGGTTTTATTATCTTCTAACTGAACAAGAAGTTTCATCAAATCCAGACTCTCTCTCAGAGGTTTTCCTCAATCCATTCTCTCTTCTCATCTTACAGAAGTAACTGCTAATATTATATTTCTGGCATTCTTGTATTCCCCAGCTATGTAGATAAAAAATGAAACAGAATATGAAGTATTTATGAAACTATTTTCAGTCCTAAGGATTGCAAGTAAGGAACTCATACAGAAAACATTTTCCCTAGATTCAATATATGGCAGAAAACATTTCTGCCATCATGCAAGCAGTAGAAAATTACAAAGACTGTTATGTATCAGCGATAGTCTCAAATAATGGAACCATTGTCAACCTTGTGAACTCTGGTAATACTGAGGTAATATAGCAAATTGATAAAGCTAGGAACTATGAAAGGACAACATATGGGCATACTATTTAAGCAGCAGTAGTTTACCATGGCTAAATGAGACAGCCAACAGAAAGTGAAAGAAGAGAACAGGAACATGCTCCTTGCATCGAAGAAACCAATATGACATTTAGATCATTGTTACTTTCATTATTACTTTCCCCTGCCGTTTAGACCACAGACCAATACCTTTCTAAACATAGGGCTCGGCTTTTCAGGCTGGAAGACTCATTCTTACAGAGGTATAATGCTCTTCAGCCTACCAAATATTCAAATACCCAATATGAATGTTGCCAACACTGTTCAGCTAGGAAACCTGACAATCCACTTATCTCTTCCTTTAAAATGAATGTTCATTTCTACAGGCTTCATGACTGTTATTACCAAAGCAAATATATTTCAATCATAAACACAAGGACAGGGAAAATCTGTGCAGGATAGACGTAATGGTCAGATTGGGTTGGAGAGACTGAGAAGGCAAAAAAATGCCAACCATACTGAGTTAGTACATTTTTAAGAGCTCTGCCCCAACTATATCAGGACTGGAAAAAGACTTGAATCTTAAGCCCGGAGGGAATAGACACTTCTAGTCCTTTGCTTTCCAGGAAGGTTCTTGACTAAGCAGGCAGTTTGTTCTCCTTTTTCTATGCTGTGTGAGCTCACCAAAAAGGAGTGGATGTTTATGAAGTTAATTGTTGTGATGCCCAAATGAATTTTGCCTTTTTGCTTTTATATTTCCTTAAAATATATTAATAGTTTAATATATAACTATTGTTGTATAGTTATATAGTTCCTAGCTAGCTCCAGTACTTTTCCCTACCTTTTTCCCTGACAGGCAGAAGGACAAAATACATTCCAGATGCTCCAAGCTGGGGTGTCCAGGGCCCCTAGCCTGTCTTGGTTCTTCCTAGGAGCCAAGTTTGAAACCAGCTCTTCAAGACACATTTTCATAAAAAAGTTTAGTTCCTATCTAAGGGTGGGGGGGATTTAGAAAAGAGTTGAACTAAGTGGTAACTACCTTACCACTTCTGTCTCTAACTGGAGATTTTTGTTAGTTATGCTAATTTGCTAAACTTATAAAACTGTTTTTACCCTGTGTGGGGGTGGGCATTTTCTATATCTGTTCCTGGAGGCCTCCAATGAAGATCAGCCTTTATATTACCTCCTTTATTAATATTGTCTTGAAAGTGTATTGTTTTATTTCTAAGTTCTTTAAGGTATCAGTTTGATAACAGATATCAAACTATGCTGTAGGTTGTACGGTGTTTCAAAAGAAGAAAGGTGGAAGGTGGCCACCTGATCCGGGCTATTTACTTTGGTCTTTCATTTTTCTTCCCTACCTTTTGCTTTATCAGAATCTCAGAAGTGAAATTTTTTGGGCATTTAGAAACAAAACTGAACTTACCCTTCGTCCTTAATTAAGACTGCCACAATCAAAGGACAAGAATAAATCATGAGACAGGAACTGGCACTAGGCTTCCCTCTCAAACATGGCACATTTCAGAGGTATAGTTTCAAAAGTCCTCAGAATTGATCCTCAAATCACTGTAGTAGTTTCACATAGGAAAGACTGCTGGTAACCCTCAGAGGAGAAAGAATAGTAAACTGTAAAAAAATTCTAGCCTGTCAGTTTCTCTGTTTGAATCGCAGAAATCTTGGCAAAGTGAACACATCAATCAAAAAAATTATCTGTACTTTTCAAAGTATAAAATACTGTAAGTACATTTAAGCAACTATTTAATAATCCTGGAATTTTCTTACTAAATCCGTAGTTACCATTACTCAGAAAGAATGAACAAATACTTCATTTTCTAAAATCGCTGAGAATGTATCTCTTCCAGCATATCATGTACTAGAGAGCGATCTACTTTGAAATATGTTGGGAGTGTTTCCTTGTCATAGATACTCAGGTTTCTACACAACACTGGGTTGGGAGAAAGAAATTAAGGATGTTGAGTTCCAAGATCTGTAGCTGTGTAGGAGTGAATCATTTGCTTCTGTGGAGAATCTTAAACGTGTTCAGGTTTGGGGGAGCTCTCTCACCTCAAAGCAGCTGGCTGGTCAGGATTTCCAGTCCAACAGGCTTCTAGGACGCACGGATGCAGGCACAACTGATTCAGCAGCTCAGTTCCAGGTTAATAACATCTGTGAACTGTTTTGCTATTTTCCACTATTTCCCTGGTCTACCTGGACTCTACTCCACCTTCCCTTTTTATATGTCTTCTAGAGTCTCGAGCCTCCAGCTCCTCATAGTCTATTTCCTCCATTTTCTTCTCTGCTAACATGAGCCTTTTCTTCCCTACCCTTTTGATACTCCTACCTTTCCGGTTGACTAATTCCTGGTTGTTTAAATTCCTCCCAAACAATTAAGAAGTAAACACAGTTTAAGGCATCATAGCATTTGTGAAAATACTTGTATATTGTTACTGTGCCCTTACATGGTCTACTTGAGCTGCAATTTCTTTGGGCCAGAAACTGTACCTAACTGCATGTTGTTAGAGCAGGAGTCCATTCCTGGGATATGGTGCAGAGCCTACTACAGCATTACCACTAATTTTAACACCAAGCAATCTTTAAAGTGATTGCATCTTTACAATACCAGCTTTGAGGATTTATAGAGTTCTTTAAATATTAAAATTGTTGAAGATGGTAATTTGTGGGTTGTATGTGTTATTCACAATTGAAAAAAGGAAGTAGGATGAAACTAACTGTGGAAACAGCTCATAATTTTTGCCGTTACTGTTACCCAAAGTGAAGAGGTATTCCACTAACATTGTACCAAGTGCCTAACAGATTTGAATATATATAGAGATGGCCAGGAAGCTTTCTTACATAAGAAATACATACATGAAAAAATGAGGAGTACGAGGTGAGGGGTGGAGATCAGGGCAAAAATTGCCATGAGAAACACAGCTGCATCTCTTATCTCAAGGCCACCACATAGTTGTCTAGCATTTTCACGAGAAAAATAGGTGTATGTGTGCCCAGTAACAGGATAACCTCAAAGCTTCTAGGACACATCATCACTGTATAAACACAAAATTAGTGTAAAGTTCATTCTCAGTGAGTCTCTCCAACTTCCTGCTATCACCAGATGCTCAGCAAACCAGAGACAAAACCCAGCATTTCCAGGGTTCACAATTCCTCTCTGCACTTTCTCCACTGCTGCACAGAACCCAGCAGCTTTGGGAAATTGTTCCAGAGCAGTTCCCACCAAGTCACCAGACCTTCCTGACAAACACAGTTTTCTCAAAGTCTGCATGGCAACTTTTCTAAGTAAAAAAGATTATGCTCCTTGGGTCCAGTAATGTGACAGCTATCTCCCTGAGGGGTTAGGAAAGATGGATGGCACCCACGTCCTCCAGAGGGTAAGCCAAAAAGCCTACATTAAAGTACACTCATTATAAAAAGTGAATATACACATCTGTACACAATCAAACCTACAGTAAGGAGAGATCTAGAGCTGATCAGGAAGGGAATATGTCTACATAGGTAGATCAGGGCCTCAGAGCAAGTATCTTTTTTCCTTTATGCCTCTTGAAGAGAAGCATAAGGACCAAATTCCACATTTTGTGGTAAAGGCCAGGGGTAAATGTAGGAGAAAGTAGGAGAGGGATAAATCTCTAGTTCCTGCACCCTAAGCCATCCTAAGCATAAAGCTGCTGGGTACTGGGCATGTAGATATTCTCCTTTTCCTTCTTGCTGGTAGTGGATTCTACTGAAAGCTGACAGGAGGTAAAAGAAATAAGAAGGAACCTGGCTTCAGCCTACTGATCAGAGTTCTGTGCTCTGAGGAAGGTGATCTATGATTTCATACCAGGCTTACTAAACTGCTTCACTTTCTTTCAATGGCTATCTAAAATTAAACAAACCTACGTTTCTGAAAGTAGAGAAGAGAACAGAAAACATAAAAAATAAAGTATTCTCTGTGCCACTCCAGTCCACAGAAAATACTGGACATCTTTCAATAAATTAGGGGGGGGGGGGGGGGGGGGGGGGGGGGGTGGAAAGCTTTTAAAAATATCCAACCTACCAAAATTCAGGAAAGCACATGGAAATTTCAGGTTGTAGCCAAACTGAGCTATCAAGAGTTTACAGAGTTACAGAGGTTTCCAGCACTATTCTTATAAGAGTTCTGCCTATGCTTTCACAGAAAGGAAAAGCAACAGCTGAAGATCAGTATTTGAAGAGAAGGGAGAGAAACAGAATTCTCAAAAGTACCCTTGAAAACATGTCATTTTATGGACTGGGTAAGAGAACAGTGATTCACTCTAGATCAGACATTTAGCAACTTCCTCACACATCAGTCTACAAAAGGTTGAAATGACATCCCTTAAAAAATGGCAGAGCTGGCCTTTGGTATTTGAGGATCTATTCCTTTAATTTCATAAACTGTGCCATGGGCTTCTGCAGGAATACCTACGCTATGCAAAATAATCAGGAATAAGAATACAGTACTTCAATCTCTGCACTGATTTCCAGTAAATTGTCACCAACCCTGCAGTATGCGAAGAGATGACTTAGCAGTTAGATCATGCTAGCAACACAAAACCAATTCAATAAGGGGGCTTGTCATTCTAATAATTCTTTAGTTTTTAGATATTGATGCGATCTGATTATAAACATGTTATCTGGTGAAGTTGAGCCATATATCCTGGCTCTTATTTAGAAACCAGGATATATGATCCAGTTTTCAAATGCTGAGCTGTAAGCAACTCTCACTAACTTTTCTAGGAAGTATTTTCTGTTTATAGCTTTACAAACCAATTACATCAATGTGCCTAAGTATCGATACAGGAGCTTAATTTTAGATCTGAATTTATTTTGATTTTAAACCTTCAAGTTGCCTGAAAAATAAAGCTATTACCTACATGTCTACTGACCATAGAAAAAGAAATATAAACTGAGTTTTTTGAGGTATCCCATGCTTTACTATACTACTCACGGAAACCATCCATTTATATATGCTGCTGAGCCAAAGTCGCTGATTTAAATTCCCACTAGAAGAGCAATTATTATTATGTGAAATTATTATTATGTGAAAAATTATAATTATGTGAAAAACATTCCAGGATTTCATCAGATGTGCTGGCTGAAATGAGAATACGTGATTTCCACAATACCCCTAACTGAGTGGTAGAGTGAACACACATGACAAAGGCAGGAATCGTAGGGGAGTGAAACCAATGTTCTGGTACTGCATGGGCAGGGGATAAAGGTCAGCTATCAAGCTCCCTGAGCTCCACACGGACATCATCAAAGCACTAGGTTTGAAGGTGGAAGGGAATAAGACCAGGCTCATTAGGGATGAACCTAGGGACAGCATACCACTATTGAGGGTGAAATCAGTAGCCCAGCTGAAGTGCACCAACACCAATGCACACAGTATCATATCAAACAAGAGAAGCTGGAGGCCACTGTGCAGTGGGAAAGCTATGATGTAGTTGCCATCATGGAAGTGAAGTGGGATGACTCACAAAACTGGAGTGCTGCAATTCACGGCTACAAGTACTTCAGAAGGTGGAATCTTCAATAGGTAAAAACCTGTCTGTACAGCTGGACCCAGAGACTTACGATGAATGAAGCTAAATCCAGTTGGTGGCCAGTCACTAGTGGTGTTCCCTGGGGCTCAGTTTTAGGGCTGGTCCTTTTAAAAATAGTTATTGGTGATCTGGATGAGGGCATAGAGTGTACCCTCAGTAAATTTGCAGGACACATCAAATTGGGTGGGAGGGTTGATCTGCTCTCTGCAGATAGACAGGGACAGACTCAATCAATGGGCTGAGGAAAACAGTATGAGGTTCAGTAAGGGGAAGTGCTGGATCCTGCATTTGTGTTCCAGCAAGCCCATTCAGCACTACATGATTGGGGAAGAGTGGCTCAAGAACTGCTCAGCAGAAAGGGACCAGAGGATGCTCAATATGAGCCAGCAGTGTGCCCAAGTGGCCAAGAAAATCAATGGCATCCTGGCCTGTATGAAGAACAGTGTGGCCAGCAGGACCAGGGCAGAGATCACCCTCCTGTACTTGGCACTGGTGAGGCCACACCTCAAGTACTGTGTTCAGTTCTGGGTGTGTCACTTTAAAAAGGACGTTGAAATGCTAGAGCATCTTCAAGGAAGGGCAACAAGGCTTGTGAAAGGTCTGGAAAAAGTGTCTTATGAGGAATGTCTGAGGGGCTGGGTTTGTTGAGAAGAGGGCCTCAGGAGGGACCTCACTGGTCTCTACAGCTACGTGAAAGGAGGCTGTAGTGAGGTGGGGGCCAGTCTCTTCTACTGTGCCTGCAGTGGAAATGTCCTTAAGCTGAGAGAGATGAAATTCAGATTAGATATTAAAAAAAGGGTGGTCAGGCATTGGAAAAGGTTGCCCAGGGCTCTGATGGAGTCACCATCCCTGGAGGTGTTTAAGAACACCTCTGGATCTGGATCTGGCACTGGTGTTGTTTAGTAAACTGATGTTGTTTAGTGGTTTAGGGGTTGCAGTGATAGTACTGGGTTGATTGCTAGACTTGATCTTAAAGGTCTCTTCCAACCTTGATGATTTTATGATTCTATGAGAGGCAGGGAAAAAGAGTTGATGGTGTGGCTCTGTATGTTAAGCAGTCTTTCAACTGTCTATCAAGGATAATGATGACAAGATTGAGTACCTGTAGGTAAGAAGCAGGGGGAAGGCCAACAACACAGACATCCTGATAGGAGTCTATTATAGACAACCCAGCTGGGATGAAAGGATGGATGAATTATTCTGTAAGCCTCTGGCTGATGTTTCACAATTGCTAGCCCTTCTTTTTGTGGGAGACTAACTTGTGGGATGTCTGCTAGAAACTCAACACAGTGGAGAGGAGGCAGTCTAGAAGGTTTCTCGAGTGTGTGGAAGACAACTTCCTGACACAACTGGTAAGCGAGCTTAGCAAGGGGTGGACTCTGCTAGACCTGCTTTTTACAAACAGAAGGGCTGGTGGGAAATGTGGTGGTCAGATGACATCTTTGGCACAGTGACCATGACATAATGGAGTATTCAATTCTTGGTGAAGTAAGGAAGGGGTCAACAAAACCTCCACCCTGGATTTCAGGAGGCTGGACTTTGGCCTGTTCAGGACAGTAGTTCAGAGAGCCCCCTAGAAAACAATCCTTAATAAGAAGGGAGTTCAGAAAAGCTGGACATACTTTAAGAAGGAAGTCTTAAAGGTTTAGGAAAACACCCTCCCTATGTGCCCAAAGATGAAGTGGGGAAGAAGAACAGCCTGGCTGAACATGGAGCTTTCACTGGAACTTGGGTTTATGACCTTTGGAAGAAGTGGCAGTCAGGCAGGGTATTTGAATGTTGTTACACCATGTAGAAAGAAAATTAGACAGGTGAAAGCTCAGCTAGAACTTAATCTGGCCACTGCTGTAAAAGATAATAGAAATGTTTTTATAAATACATGAACAACAATAGGAGGGCCAATGAAAATCATTCTTTATTGGATGTGAGGGGATCGTAGTCACCAAGGATGAGGAAAAAGCTGAGGTACCTAATGCCTTCTTTTCATCATTCTTTAACAGTAAGGCCAGTTATCCTCATGGCAACCAGATCCCAAAGGTGGTAGACAGAGACAGGAAGCAGAATTGATCCCCTGTAATCCAAAAGGAAGCAATCAGGGATGTGCTGAGCCACTTTGATACTCACAAGTCTATGGGACCAGATAGGATTCATCCTAGGCTGATGAGGAAGCTGTCAGAAGAGCTGCTCTCCATCACTTACCATCAGTCCTGGCTAACTGGGGAGGCCCCAGGTGACTGGAAGCTGGACAATGTGATGCCCATCAAGGGCCAAAAGGAGGATCCAGGAAACTACAGGCCTACTAGTCTGATCTCGATACCTGACACAATTATGGAACTGATCATCTTGAGTGTGATCATGATGCCAGTTAGGGTTTTTCTTTTATATGTTCTCTGTATTCTTCGCTCATGTATTTGTACCTCTGTAGCCTACTGTACTAGTAGTTAGTTTTCCCAGTAATTTTCCATGGCCTTCCACTAGGCAGGAAGACAAAACAAATTCCAGAGCTCCAAGCCCTGCGAGGTGCAAAGCCCCTGTGCTATCTTGGTTTTTCCTGGAAACCAAGGCCGAGAACAACTCTGAGATACATTTCATAAACTAAGTTCAGCTAGTAACAAGGTGGGGCTCCAGAGAAGGGGCTTGACCTGGGAGGAAATTGAATCGCCACTTGTCCTCCTAATGGGTGCTTTTTATCAATTATTCTAATTTCCTAAAACCTATAAATATGTACTCATTTCTGTGGGGTGGGCTTTTATGGACATCTTTCCATAACTGCCTCTGAAAACCTTCAAATAAAGATCTGCTCTTATATTACCTCTTTAGTGAAATCATCTCAAGTTTCATTTCCAGCAAGTTAGGAAAATGGCAACTATCACATGGCACTTACCGGACAACCAGGGGATTAGGCCCAGCCAGCATAGGTTTAGGAGGGGCAGGCCCTGCCTAACCAGCCTGATCTCCTTTTATGATCAAGTGACCCATTTGGTGGATGTGGGAAAGGCTGTGGATGTTGTCTACCTGGACTTCAGCAAAGCCTCTGGCACCATCTCCCACAACATTCTCCTGGAGAAGCTGGCAGACTGTGGCTTGAACAGATGCACTCTTTGCTGTGTTAAGAACTGGGTGGGTGGCTGGGCCCAGAGAGTGGTGGTGAATGGTTTTGTAAGCAATCAATGGCCAGACACTAGTGGGGTTCTCCAGGTCTCCACTATTGGGACCAGTCGTGTTAAATATAGTTATTGATCATCTGGATAAGGGGATAAAATGCACTCTCAGTAAGTTTGTGGACAGCACCAAGTTGGGTGTGAGTGTTGATCTGCTAGAGGGTAGGAGAGCTCTGCATCTAGATCTGGATCAATGGGTTGAGGCTAATGGTTTGAGGTTTAACAAGACCAATTCTGGGTTCTGCATCTTGGTCACAACAACCCCATGCAGTGCTATAGGCTGAGGAAGATTGTAAACCAAACTTTTCCAGCTGAGGAGAACTACAGGGGAATTCATTCATTTCGCTGAGTGGAAGACTCTGAGTAACACATTGCCACTTGTCAAGCCATCTAAGCCAAATACAGTCATTTGTCCATTATTTCAGCTGACCAACTCATTGAGAGCAGAAGAGATGCCACTGAAGGGATAACAGGGGGAAGAATATAAATTGCTTTCAGCAATCCCACTCCAACCAAAGAGAAAACAATTGCCATTAGGCAGGAAGGGTGGCCCATAATCTCTGCAAGAATAAATGCAAAAGATAATTTGGGAGCTTGCCCTGCCAAGGAGGAAGGAGTTTTGTGGCAAGCTATTTCATATGGAACATGGAAATTAGACTGATCCCTGCAGTCTTCCAAGGACTGCATGCCTAGGTATAAGTCAATTAATCTTCAAATGTACCACCTACCCAACTACTGACAGATGTACTAAGTTACTCAGCTGCACCAGTAAACTGAATTGCCCTTGCCTCCAAGACAGGACATCCTAACTCCTGACCAATGCCTAGGAATGCAGTAGTTGGCATAGATTAAAATCATGCCAAGAGCCATTTCAACAGCTTGCCAGAATAAAGATGTCATTCCAATGCCAAGAAATGTTATGGGCACAGCTCAGCTTGCAGACCATGACATGACCTGACTCAAGAAGAAACACAGGGATTTCTGCTCTGGAGAAGACACCACTGACAAACCTGGACCATGCTGTGTGTATGCACACTGCATTTCACCCTGTCCAGATCTGTCATTTCTTTGTTCTCAGTTTGAGATTGAGGTGCATGTGTATGTTTTAAAATGCAGAATGGCATTATTTGTGCAGCAAACCAAAGATCACATAAATCAACTCCATGAAAATCCTTCTATACTCTCTCGTGCCTGCCAACCAAGCTAATTAATTTATTTAACCAGCTTTTCAAACACAAGTATTTCAAAAAACAGACTCCTGCTTTAAAAAGGTGAAGTTCATCCAAGAAACATGCAGTCTCATTCACCCTTGAAGTGCAACACTGGGCACAAATTTTCACTGCAAGTCAGTGGCATAGTAGGAAGAGAAGATTGTGGACATTTTCCATCTCTTCTTTTAACTAACAAACAGTTTTGACACTCACAAAGTCCTGGAGACAGTGACACAACTAAATCTACTGAGAATATTTTCTTAAAACAAAGTGGTATCTCCACACACATAGTAGCTGGTGATTTTATTACAGTATTTAGAACAGGCAGAATTCTATCCTATCACATTTCGAATTCTAAGATCCATTACTGGATACTACTAAGAACAAATCCCCACTGTATTTGGCAGGATAGCTTTCTCCTTCTTGGTTAACATGTAATTTATACAGTGAGTATACGAAAATAAATGTGTAGCCTCTTTGTTGCTAATGGAAAGTCACTTCTGGATCAGCAAGATCTAGGGCTTTTGAAAACAACACAAAACTAGCTATATTTAAAGACATTAGTATTTACATTAACATTAATTTTGTTTACCTGACCTCACCTATACCATATCTTCTGAAAACAGAAAACACTAGAGTCTTGAACTGGACTTCCAAAATGTAAGGTTCCTTCATAATCATTAGATTCTTTGAAAATGTAAACCCTTTATTATAATAATTCTGGTTCCTACTGTCCCTTTTGGCCTTCTAAAACTATTTTGACTTACACGATAACAAGACTTCTATGAGAGAGAACACTACATTCCAGTTTTCCCATGAACTTAGTCTTTGAGGACCCCAGCACCATGCTTTGAGGCTACTTTATAAGGGCTTTGTTACTATGACTGCCACACTAACTCTGAAGATCTTGTCACATCCTTGGCTGAAAGGACACTTGCCAGCATACCCAGTGTAAAAATACTTTTCTTACTAATCTAATGGAACAACATCTGGAAAACAAATGAATAGGGATTGTTAAACTGGTTCCCTCCCATCCAAATTGCAAAAGAAAACAAGTCAGAGAAATTTCCAAAGTATTTTTGTTCCTGTTCTATAATCTCAGCATTTAGGTATTTTAACATCAATCTGAGACTCACCTGCAGGGCAATATGTGATCTTTCGAGTTTAAGCTCACTAATAAAAAATACAAGAAGCTTTGTTCATGTAACAGTCAGGTTTACAGCAGTGTTAAAGTTCCAAAGTTCGCCATAAATTCCCATCATATTGTTGCAACAACACAAAATTCATATACACAACAGCCCCACAATCCCTCTTCATAAAAACAAGTAATTCTTGAATGCATCTTTCATGCATCAATTTATAAAAATAAAGCATACTTGAATAAAAATTCATGCCTCTAAAGGGCAAGGATTATAACCAAATACAGTTCAAAGCACTTGATAATATAGTGAAACAAATAAAATGTTTTAGTTACTATTTTTTAAGTAGCATTCAGGGGCCTTGTGAGCAGAATCAGAAAGTAATGCTACAGATGATGATGCTATCGTATCAAAAGAAAATTAATTTGTTAAGGTTAAAAACCAGATCTAATCATCTACTCCAGACAGACTTCTCATAGCTAAAAAAAGAGGGGGGGAGGGCAGGGGAAGGGAGGGGAGTGAAGGGGAAATGTAACCATCCTATTTTAGCATGGCATGTTCTACAATAACAGCAGGAGCAGGTTTCTCTTGATACATGACTGGATGTATGAAGTCCTCAAGAAAAGAGGATAGTTCAGTCTGGCAAATTTTTTGTTCTTCTGCCCACTGTTCTCCCCTCAGAGAGTTCTCATGTCCCCTTCTGCACTAACAAAGGCTTAACCTGGAAAGAAGGCCAGGACCAAGCCTTTCACAAGAACCTCCTACATTAAGGGAAGAACCAGAAGGAGTAGGACCTTTCTCATCTTTCTCTTCCCAGCACAAACACCCTGAAACAAGAAAGTGACCTCACTTTGTGCTGCCCAGCCTTGGAGGCACAAGCCTTTACTACATCACAGAGCAGCACTGAAGTTAGCAATAGTAAAGATTGTACAAAAAGGCTACTGTGTGCAAATGACCCAGAGCTTGGAAATCCACTTTTAGAGCCATCTCTGCTGTAAGTTCAGCCACAGGCCTTCTTGAGAAATAATGTAGTCCAAATCTGACCTGATTCCTTTGTGCTATCTTTTGTCCTTTCTTCCAGCGAAGAATGGGCTTCAGAGCAGTTAGTTCCTTGTCCTCTTTTCCTCTTTCTATTGTATGTTCTCCAAGGCTGTATGATGCTTCAAATACAATTGGAGAGATGACGTCCTTGACTCTTTTCTGTACAAGAAGACAAACACGTATTTCACCTATGCATATAGCCAAACAAGTTTCTATCTACAACAATTATACATTCAATTTAACAAAATCATTTAATTAAACATGCAATTAAACCAGATTCAACACTGCAGACAGGTTTCTCTACTTCCTTTATCTTTCTCCAGGTCAAACAGGAATAAGCACATTACAATGAAAAAGTCAGAAGCTTAATTTTTTTTTTTTTAAGTTATTCTTTTGGGATCTACTCTTCAATATACAAAAGCAGTGGAATATTTTGCCCACCTATAAATCAAGTGTTTTTCAATTAAAATATTTTATTTAAAAAATGGAAAGCAATTAAATTATTCCTGCAAAAGCAAAGATCAAATAATCTTCATCTCTGGGGTTTCAAAATCCTAGACTTTGACTGAGATCACTTTCAGTGAGCTCCATTCATTAAAAGAACAGAAAACTCCATCTTCCCTTGTTGTTTTGCAATATCACTGAAATGAATGGATTAATAAAGGTACTAATGTGGCGATAAAATAGGGTTACAGACATACAGGGGCAAGAAAATCCATCTTCCAGTATGTTTTTCAAAGCAAACTTTACAGTTTCCCCCATCTTCAGCACAGCAACACTTTCAGTTTGTAAAAGAAGAAAGTTTTTCAGTTTCTTTACTTGCATATTGTAGGCTTCATACCAGGTATTTAGAATGGTGCCGTATTACCTGGCTGATGAGACAAAAGGATCACCTTTTCTTGTTGCTGGAACCCAAGCCATAAAATTTGTCATAACATGCAATGCCTAAATCCAGACTGCTGTGCCAGGACAAAGTGGTCATTGTGTTCTGTTCAGTCCTGAATTCCAAAATCCAATTTACCAGAAAACCTAAGTGCAAATGCTCTACTTTTTCATAGGCAAACATTCCTCTTAAATTTCAGTTACTTAAAAACATGGCATTAATTCAGCACAGATTAAATTGAGGCAATAAATAAATCCCGTAATTAAGCACATCAAACCTTCACATAGGCCAGCTCTCAACTTTGCCTTGCACTGGTTAGTGGGTTTCTCTGAACACAGCCCGCCAACCACAAGAAGCAATTGAGATGCAATGTCGTTAAAATTACATCTTCCAGATGTGGGAAACCTGGGTACTAAATGCCTTTCAGACCACCCTGTTTGATCTGTTTCAAGACAACCATTTGCCCTCTCCAGTATGTTGACAGATCTCTGAAGCCAAATATTAGTGGCTAACCAAATTTCCAGATCATTGGTAAGTTGGATAAATAATAGCAAATATCAGGCTGGATGACATTTACCCTCCTGCACCCTCAGCTAGCCCTTAAATTCCCTACCCTAATACGAATGTCTGCCAGTACTCTGAAGTTTAGACTGCACATTGCTTGGAGTGATTTTTGCTTTCTTGGTAAAGAGCACTTATCAACAACAGACAGCACTGGTGATATCTTGACCTCTTTCCAGTCCCATAAAAAGGACTATGCATGATCTGCAGCACTATTAATCCTCTCAGCAGAAGAGACACTCATGGCTGCAGCCCCTTTCTCAGCTGTATTCCTAGGGTAGGCATTTTGCCATACTGAGACTACTAAATAACAACACTACAACTTCACAGAAGCTGATAGCTTTGCTCTCACAGAAAATCAAGAGTATTAAGTAAGGATTGTTATTAGCCTATGTGAAGACTTTGTATACAGAGAAACAAGACTATAAAAGAGCATGCCATACAGCAACAGTCAAACACAAACCATCAGGCAAATTGCCACCTAATCCAACTGTATGCAATCAACCATGTAAACACAGAACAATAAAATGTATGCAGTGGGTTAAATTGAAATCCACCTACTATTTTTGTAACTTTATTACTGCAGTATAGTAAGAATAAGTACTTAATCACTTCTACGTGTTTTAATATGGTCTTACAGGGTTCAGTCCAATGCCCTTTAAAGTCAAAAGGTGTTTTCTATTGACTTTGGTGAATGTTGGAGTGCATCTTTATTGTTTGCTGGTGTTCTACTTGATTTTAGTGGTGAAATTGTGACTTCTCCACCACCACAACCCTGGGAAATACATTTCACAGACCCATTTATCTTTAAGTAAGGATAAAATTATGAATGCTGCCTAGTTATTAATTATGCCACATGTTCCCTTCTGCTCACAATCCTTCAAAAACAAAGGCAACAGTCTGTGGCATCTCAGTAAGACAGAGACAAGACAGTTCTGTCTCACAGGTACACAACAGACTGCCGGGGATATGAACATATACAGAGAATCAATTTCTTTCATTTTCAGTCTACTCAATTTTTCTGTGTTGAATCATATATTGATGACACAGCCTGCAGATAGCTTTTAGGTATTCCTGATGTCCAAGAAGAAGTCAAAAAATTCAATGCAAATAAGGTTTGAAATAGACTGAAAAGTCCTTCAAGCAAGGAAATGGTACATTTTTTGTATAAGTTGCATGCCCTAATGAACTGGATTTGTCAAGGGATATGATTTCCACAAGCAGATTTTACATGTAATAACTGCTTGACACCACGAGGACGTTATGCTATGGAAGTAATATAGGCTAAAGACATTTCTGAGCTCTGAAAAGCCAAACCTGGCAAATCATAGCATATGGAGAGCACAGCTTCAGTAATTGAAAAGAAGTCTTGAAGGACACTACAATGAGTGTAATATACTAGGAGTTCCAATTATGAACAGAAACAATATACAACTAGGGTTTAGTACATAACAGCAATAAATACTTAATCTGTACAGACTGGAGTCACTGAACTGGTGCAAGTTTTCACTGTGCCTGAACTGGAAAGCTTACCCTAGCAAATATTGTAACAAGGGCTTGCTATCTCCTCTCACAGAACAATCATCTCAAAGAAATGTTTGAATGTTGTGGCAGTAACTGTACATGGCCACATATTCCTTCTTTTTTTTTCTCTGATTTAGCAGAGCAGAAGAAAGCAAGAAAGCAAAGCCTCTGCCAGATTCATGACTGTATTTCTACTTGACTTTAGTACCAAAAAGTCTTAAAAATCTGAAAAGTAAGGAAAGAGCAATCATCAAACATCACATCCATGATTCTGAACATAATTTTCAACTGATGATGGAGTATGATAACTGTAGGAAATAATTTTTGTCACTTTTAGGAGACATGGACTAAGGCACATCATGACAACACACAAATATAGAGTCCAACATCCTAAAGGCACACTGCCTTGGCAGGCAGCCACTGCCTTTTACAGCTTTAACTTTAGGCTCCAAGAGCCCACACACATCAGGAATTCAAGCAAATTTGGCTGGAACAAGACAGAATTTTAGTCAAGAGATAGGATTTATTCTACTCATGGTGCAAGTGGTTGCCAGATTGGATATCATTTCAGCTTTCTTTTGGCTCAGTGCCACAGTAGACTCAGGGGACTGTACATGAGCTCAATAAATCATCACATTTAATCGCCTTTCTTCAACAAGGTGAAAGCCTCCAACAAGGACTCTAGAGAGTGCAAAATTCCATTTTTAATTATGGCCAATGGGCTGAGAAATAAATTGAGATGTAAATATTGCCCACAATCTACAGCAGGAATAAAGGATGAAACATGGCCCATTAAAAGAATGAATATTATTAACTAATTTTCAGCAGCATCATCTGAAGAAATACACATAATCATCAGCATGACTTCTACTGTTGCTTGGTACTTTTGTTCATGTCTTCCTGAAGTTTCTCTTTTCTTTCTCTGTGGGAAAGTTCTCTGACCTGTCCAGCCTTTTTCTACTCTCTCTGACTTGATCCTCAGGATTTTAACCCATGAATTCCAGAACTTTAACTGAATTCAGCATAGCTTTTCAGTACTTCTGAGAATAAAGTTCTGTTTAACTAAATGACAGAGAATGAATTCCAGAACCCATTTTTTAAAACACACAGATTGAAACTTTTAGTCTAAATGTATTTATTTCAGGTGCTAAATAACAAACACTAAAATTAGACTAGGAAGTTTACAGGCTCAAATACACAGAATAAATTTGACAATCCCAATTTAACAGACAACATATTTATGCTGCAAAATGTAAGACACTATGCTAATGCTAATCCAGCATACAACTTTAATCAGCTCACAGGTCACTACCACATAAATACTCAACTCAGTATCAAGAGATAAACAGTTCCCTGACCCATGATCTCACAAATTACTCAAATTCCCACCAGCCTTCAGAAACAAAAGCCACTACTGCCACAATCTATCAAATGAAATCACTGCTGTAGGTCTTAATAAACATACATCTTAGCTTATGAACCAATAAGATGACAATGCTTGACTTTAAAATTAACTGTCTTCTCCTGTTATCTCAGTCTCCCTCTCTAAACTGTGAATCATCCAAGGTGCAAGGTTTAAAAGCTGTGCAATTCAATAAGACTATTAATTAGACAAACTGGCTTTTAACTTCAAGACAGATTTTCATTCATTTCAAATGAATGAATGCATACATGTCATTCTAGTACCTGAAAATGAATAAGGAGCAACTTAACTTCCTTGCCCTGTTCCTTGCAACACTTACCAATTCCAAGATTAGATACCTTGGTGTTAAGTCCCAGTGCAAGTTAATACCTTCAGCCTCCTACTATGCAAAAGAATAACAACCTTTGTCCTCTCAAGAGCTTTCCTCTGTTCTCTACTTACTTTGATAAAGATATTCTAGGACTTGTAATAAATTATTTCAGACCAGCATAATTTTAGAGTTGATGTCTCCTCACTGCAAAGGCATACATAACATGATCATGACAAAATCAGTTAGAAAATATCTACTTTCCATTACGTAGAAGTTGGGGATTCTTTAATACATATATTTTTTAAGGTTTCAAGATATTACTGTAGTTAAAAGGAGAAAAAACCCAACTGCAACCTCTTTTCGAGAGAAGAGACAGAACTAAAAGTTTACTTGATTAGTAAAAGCTCATTTACAATGTTACAGGTGAATTTTTTGTCAAATTAATAGTATATGGAGGCAGTCAGAGGCCTGATGTTTCAATCAAACATGCTACTGTTTTAAGATCTTGTGACAGCTACAATTCAACAAGCAGGTGAATAGCCTTTGTTGCTAAACTTGACTATTACAAGACTTCTGAAGAATTTCAAAGTTTCAAACAGGGAAAAAAAAAAAAGCAAAGTATTTGCAAGGTGTTACATGTCCTAATGTTATTTAGGGTTATCATTCAAAAGAATGGGAGTGCTTTCTTTATCCTTTTCCTAAATGCTTTACTCCAGCACACAACTGCTTCCATTAGGTCAGCAACTCCTCTTGGCACACACACCAAAAAGTGAAAAGATGTCTGGAGAACAGGTGGCTGAAAATCAGCTAGAAGAGTCAAGAGGCAGTGGACAGAAAGACTGGATGTCTCTGAAACATCACAGTAGCAGTGGAAAATATATTTTGATAGATACTTCTTTTTAACAATTTTTTTTCCTCAATTAAAGGCCTGACAATATGATTCTTATGATTCTTTCAAAGCTGTTGTTACAAAAAAGCATTTCATCAATACAGCTTTATAAGAAACACATGTATGTATGTATGAAACAAGGAAACATTCTAGTTAAGCCCAGTTTCCTGTAAAAATGTACAGGAAAAAATAGCAGCATTGTGCCAGGATTCAAAGGAGAATCATCCTGAGTAGAAGAGGATAGCTAGATATGAAAGAAGGTTAACATCAGTGTTTTTACTGACAGTTAATTTAGTAAAGTAGGAGTGATAGAAATGGTCCTTGGAACTCTTGCAAAGAAAACAACATACTATTCAGCACGCCTTCCTATCTGCATGCGTCTGAAAGAGAGAGGCAAAGTACATGAGAAGAATGATGTTCCTATAGTTTCATTTACAAACTATTGAAATGAGAACAGACTACTTATGAAATCTAGAGGTATTTACACACAAAAATATAAATCCTTCTTTTGGTAACAGGAAATTAGGTAGAACACAATGAGAGTCTGGGAGGAGTGTTGCTGTAGTGGTTTGACCAGGCTGAATACCAGGTGCCCACCAAAGCCATTCTATCACTACCCTCCTCAGCTGGACAGGGGAGTGGGATGATAAAAGGACATCCAGTGACTTGCAAGAAAAAGGAGTCACAGATTACCATCATGGGCAAAACAGACTAGAATTGGGGAAATAAAGTGAATTTATTTCCAACCAAATTCAGAGTAAGATAATGAGAAATTAAACAAATTTTAAAAACACATTTTTCCCATCCCTCCTTCTGAGCTCTACCTCCTCCACCAGTGACACAGGGAGATGGGGGAGAGGGGTTATGGTCAGCTCATTACGTGTTGTTTCTGCTGCTGCTCAGGTAGAGGAGTCCTTCCCTTGCTCCAGTATAGGGTCCCGCCCATGGGAGACAGCTCTCTACGAACCTCTGCAGCATGAGTCCTTCCCACAGGCTACGGTTCTTCATTAACTGCTCCAAGATGTTTTCCTTCCATGGGGTGCAGTCCTGCAATAACAGGCTGCACCAGCATGGGTAGCCCATGGAGTCACAAGTCATACCAAGAAACCTGCTTTTCCCTCTATGATCTGTAGGTCCCTGCCATGAGCCTGCTGTAGTACAGGCGGCCCACAGCATCACAACCTTCTTTTGGGCATCTCCTGCTTCAGCATAGGTCTACTCCATGGGCTGCAGGATGATCTCTGCATCCCTGCGGTCCTTCATGAGCTGCAGCTGCACAAGCTGCACAAGCTGCACCATGATCTTCACCAGGGGCTGCAGGGGAATCTCAGCTGCAGAGGTGCCTGAAGCACCTCTTACCCCTCCTTCTCCACTCAACTCAGTATCTGCATAGTTGTTGTCATCTCATACTCTCACTCCTCTCTTCTCTAAGCACAATTACATCTGCTCAGTAACTGTTTTTTTCTTCTTAAATATGTTATCACAGAGGTGCTACCATCATCTCTCATTGGTTTGGCCTTGGCCAGAAGCTGGTTCCATCTTGGAACCAATTGATATTAGCTCTGTTGGACGTGGGGGAAGCTTTCAGTAGCTCCTCACAGAAGAACCCCTGCAGTCCCCATGCCACCAAAACCTGGCCATGCAAACTCAATACAGTTGTAATAACATGACCCAAGTCTGTTCTCGCACTATTAAACAGAGGATTTATTAGTCTAATCCTCTTCAAAGCAGAATTTAAAATCAAGTCAAGTAAAAGGAAAGAGTGTTACAATTGTCTGCTTTGTTATATGAATTTAAAAATGTGAACAGAGCTCATCTGTGATGTCAGCTTTTATGTTTAATATCAATTAATGTTTCATATCCTAGTATGTATGTATAAAATAATCAAAAGTACTCAAAGGAGAACATGTAATCAAAGGAGATGTGTAAAGTGGTAATACCTGCACCTAATCATATTAGGTTAAAACCTTATTGCAATTCATGCAATGTTGCTGTTGTAAAATGCCATTTTTTCTATTCCCTGTGAATGCATCTCCAGCTTCAGAGAAGAGCTCTCAACTTTGATCTGAGGAACTGGTTTCCATTTATTTGTGGAAATATTTGCCTTGTTTGTTTTTCAAGCCCACAGAACTTGAAGGGAAAGTTTTGATTTTCCTTGGTTCCCCTGAGAAACACTTGTTCATTCTGCTCTTGTCTGTGGGTATAAACAGTCTCCCTTTGTCTTGGTCCCTCTGCGAGCCTCTCAAGAACCCTGGGCCAGTCCCGAGTCTGCAGACACCGGGGGCAGCCCCGACACGGCCGACAGCGGGGAGACACTCTCTGTGCCCCGAGGGTGCTGAGGGCACCTGGGCTGGCAGGGAGACACTCTCTGTGTGTGCCCCGAGGGTGCTGAGGGCACCTGGGTTGGCAGGGAGACACTCTCTGTGCCCCGAGGGTGCTGAGGGCACCTGGGCTGGGCGCCTTTGCAGCAGAAGAGACACCAGAGACATCGGTAGAAGAGAAAGGGCCGACTCTTAGCAGGGGTTAATCCAAGGTATTATTCTGGAAGCAATATTTGTCTCTGAAGATGACAAGTTCCCATTCACTATTTGTAACACTCTAACTAATAGAATTAATATTATTAACCAAGAAATATTGAGAAGAGTTAAAGGAAACTTATCCATTACATAGCAGAAGCATTGCACAGGGTGCCAGGGACATTTTCCTAGCCTCCAGTTCTCCTGTTCTGCACATACCTACATATCAGTATGCTAACAATCATCTCAGAAACACCCTATCTCCATGTCCTCTTCCGCTCCACCACTTTTCTCCTCTTCTTTCATTCTCCTCTGATCAGCCAGACAGCATTTTGCTAACACTCTCCCCTCTTCAGTCTCTGAGTCTCTGCTCACGGCTTACACAAAAGCAAAAGGAAGAACAGGAAAGAATCAGTACATCAGTACTTCAGAACCTTATGGTCATTTTAGTCCATTTACAGCTGACATCACAAATGAATAGAAAGCTTGCAATTCCTTTTGACAATGATAAGGCTTTTCTCCTTGTTTCATAGATCATTCAAGAAGAGGCAGGAGCCTCCTGCTTAGAAGCCACATCAGCAAATACAGCTGCCCATCTCTCAGAGGATATTATACAATGACAAAGGGATGTTGAAGTGTGTTTTTCTACTTTGTAATACTTTGAAGTAGTTTTGCTTTGTATCCCCATATTTTTCCCAAATGGTTTATCCCAAACTGTACCCCCCTCCCTTTACCTGTGTTATCCCTCTCCCGGGATGAGATCATCCCCAAACCCCCACCCTGGCTCTCTGTCAATCACTCAGCATCCCATCCCCTCCATCCAGAAGTTTTGATCCAGGTCATCGAGTGATTAGCCAGAGGCTAGGATTCAGCCCCCAAGCCTTGCCCCATATGCTGTCCTATATGTTTATCCCCCAGCATCCATCCCTTAGGGTCACTCATTGGTTGGTAAAATGTTATCTACTTTTGGTTTCCACCTCCCTTTAAATGTAACCTTGGCACATCTCCCGGGGCTCTCGGCAGGAGGCCGCGTGAGGTGCAGGAGCTCCTTTGGGACTCCTAATAAAACCTTGGATTAACCCCTGCTAAGAGTCGGCCCTTTCTCTTCTACTGATGTCTCTGGTGTCTCTTCTGCTGCAAAGGCGACCAGCCCAGGTGCCCTCAGCACCCTCGGGGCACAGAGAGTGTCTCTCTGCCAGCCCAGGTGCCCTCAGCACCCTCAGGGCACAGAGAGTGTCTCCCCGCCAGCCCAGGTGCCCTCAGCACCCTCGGGGCACAGAGAGTGTCTCCCTGCCAGCCCAGGTGCCCTCAGCACCCTCGGGGCACACACAGAGAGTGTCTCCCTGCCAGCCCAGGTGCCCTCAGCACCCTCGGGGCACAGAGAGTGTCTCCCCGCCAGCCCAGGTGCCCTCAGCACCCTCGGGGCACAGAGAGTGTCTCCCCGCCAGCCCAGGTGCCCTCAGCACCCTCGGGGCACACACAGAGAGTGTCTCCCTGCCAGCCCAGGTGCCCTCAGTACCCTCAGGGCACAGAGAGTGTCTCCCCGCTGTCGGCTGTGTCAGGGCTGCCCCCCAGTGTCTGCAGACTCGGGACTGGCCGAGGGTTCCTGAGAGGTTCACAGAGGGACCGAGACAAAGGGAGACTGTTTATACCCACAGACAAGAGCAGAATGAACAAGTGTTTCTCAGGGGAACCAAGGAAAATCAAAACTTTCCCTTCAAGTCCCATGGGCTTGAAAAACAAACAAGGCAAATATTTCCACAAATAAATGGAAACCAGTTCCTCAGATCGAAGTTGAGAGCTCTTCTCTGAAGTTGGAGATGCATTCACAGGGAATAGAAAAAATGGCATTTTACAACAGCAACATTGCATGAATTGCAATAAGGTTTTAACCTAATATGATTAGGTGCAGGTATTACCACTTTACACATCTCCTTTGATTACATGTTCTCCTTTGAGTACTTTTGATTATTTTATACATTATGCAATCGGTCAAATGTGTTTATCCTAACAGCAGTACTTTCTTAAATCCCCATCTCTCTGTTCCACAACATGTAAAATTTTGGTAACAACACAAATTTGAGGCCTTCATGGAAGACTACTCTAGATTATATATAGTAACTCTAAATGGATAAACAGGATATCTTGTGACATATTGGGACATTCAGCAAAGCTGGGAGAGGGCAGAAATAGCCTCTTCCCAACCACAGGCCCCGACAGCTAAAAACACAAATCCTTGGGGAGAGGTCTGAAAGAGATTCTAACCAGTGGCAGTCATAAGGAGAAAGTATCAGAAGAAGTGAGGGGTGAGGGAACAATGGGGGCAAGGGGCATTGGGGATTGGCTTATTGTTTTATAATTCGGTTTTCAGGAAAATATAACAAAAAGTCATTAAAATACATGTTTATCTGCACTAGATATTATCCTGCATTGTAGAGGTGTAAAATGATCTTCATCTGTCCAGACTGCTCTCCTTGGGTCTTTGGGCATCTTAGAAATAACCACTTCTTTCCTCCTGATTATAATCGTTTCCATGGTACTCTGAGCACAATATAGACATTTTGTGAAGGGCTGTGATACAAAATTACCTCCTCTGTATACAGCAACCCATAAAAAACCAAGAGACAATTCTGTGGAGAAAGACATCTTCTCAGGTCTAAGGCATAAGGTGACTGGAACCAGTTGCATTGTGCCAAAAACACCTCTGACACTGACCGTGGCAGAGGTGCAAAGGGAAAAGAGCCCTTTGCTGCCCTTCAGTTTGAGTCTATGTAGCATAGTAACACTGCCCTTGGGTAACTAAGTTCTCAAAGGCTAAGGGCTCAGCAGCACTAGGATTGGAAGCAGTTTTGGTAACAGCATCAACCACAATAAATATACTCACTCTAGCTACCAAACTAGGTCAAAACTGATGTTATTTCCTTTTCAGGAGTGAAGTCTTTCCTTAATTTCCTTTATTTCCTTAATTTTCCTTCTGAATGAACTTTGGAATATATTTTTCCAGGGTCTGTTCTTTTTCCAATTGACTGGAATGCAGTGCTGAAGTAAGAGCAGATGAGAGAACTGTAAGTGCATGGGAGAAAAAATACCAGATAGTGCAAGGAGCAACTGCAAAGCCTGTAAAGTGCATCAGAAGCATGGTACTCAGAGCTTAGGAAAGACAAAGTGAAGGGGGGATGGACAAGACAAGGATATCAAGGCTACAGGCCAGGATGACAAAGCTACAAGCAGCACACACCAAATCCTAAAAATCACCACCAGCAACATCTAAATTCTTTGCCATACTTAAGAAAAATAGCTGTGTAGGGAGCTTCAGTAGTAGACACAATCAAACAAAAGAATCACAGATCAGAAGTGTGTATCAGATTCCCTGCACAGCTTGCTCAAGCACAAACTGAGTTTTGCCTTGGCTTGGAGTGTGTTTTATTCACCAAACTGTGCTGTGAGGATAATGAATACAAATGGACATGAACAAGTTGCGATATTTTGAACTTTATCTCAATTCTTGTATTGTTTGTTCAAAAATTGTATCTTCATTCCCAGACATGAACCACAGTCTGCCATTTTTATCCCACTGGCTGTGGGATTTTGTCATATCTCTGCTTTAGTACTGTTTCAAAACTCCTATACAGAGAAACTGCTTTCCTATAATTTGTCTCTATCAACAGAAAAGTCATAGAAAACAAATATTGTGGTACTAATAATACTTTAAATTACCCCCTCTTAAAAATAACTTATCCTAGGAGGCAGTAATAGACTTTATCATTTAGTCTACCTTCTTGTATGTCCCAGACATTACAATTCATTTGTTAATCTTCCACCACATGAAGTAATTTGTTTAGCTACAGATATTTTCCAGGAACACATATAGTTAGGTCCTACAGTAATCTCTCTTGGATTTAAAAGGTCCTGGGTCTGGCTTCTTTAAATATAATTGACATCATATTTCAGTCGCAGGTTTCTGTCACACCTTTCTCTACTAGATTACAAATAGCTACTTAGGTGCCTCTTGGCCTTCATTAAAATAAAAACACTGTGATTAGTCCAAATTTCTAAGTGAGCCCTTCCCTTGCAACACTTGATGAGGTTTTATAGTTTTTTACATCATCTAAACAGGAAGCATTTCATCAGTGAACACACAATTCTACCCCCAGTCATAGTAACAATCTATACAGAAGAAGATCCACTCCAAAGAACTATTCTCTCTGTATGTATGCCCAAAAACCTCACTGCTTCTTTTTGCCAACTGTCATGCTGAGAAGTCATGTTCAATTGTTGGTCTGCTATGATCGTGAAATCTTTCTCAAGGTCCATGCTTTGCAGAAGACAAGCCTGTCTTAAGGTGATTCATCATGATATTGTATCCCATATAATCTGTGCCCAAAAATTGTTACTGTATCCTTAAGACCCTGCATCCAGGGACCTCATGTACCTGTGTGTGTGGAGGCTGCTTGTGCACAGGCATTTGTGTGGTATTTATGCCAGTGACTACATAACCTTTGCTTAAGCTTTCTTTTTAGTTTTTTTCCCCTTGGTTTGAGAAGCTGCAGTAGCAATTTCTGAGCTGCCTTGAGGACGAATTCCACAGCTGCCTGCCTGAAAAAAAAATGGAGGCATTGCCCTGGCAGAAGTGGAGCAGAGCTGCCCTGCTCCACCTCAAGCTGTTGTTAAACGCATCGAGCTGGGGAGAGGAAGACACTGAGTGGCTCCAGGCCAGCTGCTTCACCTGCCACACCCGCTGTGTTGTGCCTCAAAGCAGGGAGGAGGTCAGTGCTGGACAAGCCATCAGGTCTTTGTCTGCTGCTGGAACTGCTCCAAGAAGCTCCTGCCTTCCCAAGACAGAGCTGGTGCAGTCTTGTATCCCATGTGGGGAATGAGTATTTCCAGGACTTTGGGTTTCTCTTTGTTCCAGTGGGTTGGTATCTGGAACGATTTGATATCTTGCAGTTATTTACTTTTTTTTTCCCCTCCCTATGCGCATTCTGTTTGTTAATAAACCAGGGGTTTTTCCACTTTCATCTATTAGTATTAATTTCTTATTGGTGGAATGGGATTGTTGGAACCTTAAAGTAGACAGCTCATTCTAGAATGTTTTCCTTTGAATTGTCTCAAACCAACACAAAGCCCCTTCTCCTCCTTTGTAGGCAGGTTGCAATCTTTGTTCCTGGATGAGTGATCTCACACTTAAATAGATTAAAATAAACTTTACTTAAGTGGCTCAGCATAGTAGATGCTTCAAAGCACTTTATAAAAAACCCTATCCTCCCCTTTTAACCAAGTATTTTTATGTTATCTGCAAAATGTGGAAGTAATTTTGTATTTGTTTTCAGATCTTTAATAACTAATTTTAAGCTTTCTACGGATCTCTCTAGAACATAATTAGAAATAACCCACTTAATAACCCTACACTGACATCTCGTTTCTACATCAGTCTGAAAAATATTAACTTTTATATATACAAATTTTGTGCAATCTCTTTTTAAAATCTTTTCTTAAATCATAGTGCCTAAAATGTTAAGTGAAATTACAAGCCCTTAAAATTCTATCAAACTCATTAAATCATTACTCAGGGTTTGGGCTTTTTTGTTTTTTAAATCAAGCTGGGTTTGTTCCTTTAATTTCTTGAGCATGACATAATTGCATTTCCATTATATTGTTTATATGATTGATGTCAATCCACAGCCCTTTAGATCAGCTTTCCTACCCTTTTTCATATATTGACACTTTAAAGCTCTCAATGCTTCCTGAAATTTCCCATGCATTACAAGATTTAGAAAAAGTTTACAATATGGAGCCAGAGAACTCTTCAGCAAGTTTTTGGGACTCTTGAGTTTCCAGACCATTTTAGTCTGTTTATTTCTGGTAAACGGTATTTGACATTGTCCATATTTACAAATGCATTAAAATCACAGCATAAACTTCATGACATATGAATACATTCTTATTCTCCTTAACAAAATGTGTAAGTATTTAATGAAGCACTTTTGAATCCCTGTACAAATTATTTTCTTATCATAATCAAATCATGGGGTAATATTATTGCTAGGATTTATTTCATTAATGCATCACGATTTTTTTCTGAAGAGGCTATAATCTCAAAGGAAAGACTCACACACACTCTGAGGGGACAAAGTACACCTGCTGTACCACAAGTTCTAATGGTCTTGTTATAGTAATCATGGAGTAGCCAGGCAACAGGTCAGTGCCTTAGGCTGGAATTGCAAGATGTGGCTGGGGGTGTGCATTCTATTGTCATCTGTTAGAGGTGGAGAAGTTATCTTCTGTTAATGGGGCCACTTGTTAAAACCAGGTGGGGCAGTTTTCTTTACCTCTTCCAGTAACCAATCCTCCCTCCAGGAAATATCTGCTGTTAATGGGCCATTGAGTCTCACTCCATGACTGATAAAATTACACCATCCCACTGTGAGATACTCTGCCCAGGGGGAGGAGCCAAGCATTCCTATATGGATGTAATCTGAGATTTGGAACACCACAGGCAGTCTTTTCCCACTGGATTGCCAGAGCAGCTTTCTTTACCACTGGATTCTCAGAGGAAGACCAGGCCCATCTATACCACCACTGAACCTTCAAAGGAAAACGATACCCTTCTACAGAACCACACCTGAACCTCCAGGAGGACTTCAGCCACCATTTAATTGGACTACTACCAACATCCTGATCAACAGGGTGTCAGGTCGTATTCTGATTCTGTCCATGTTGCTTTGTATTACTGAATTTTTTGTTGTTTTTATATTTTCCTAATAAAGAACTGTTATTCCTACTCCCATATCTTTGCCTGACGGTCCCTTAATTTCAAAATTATAATAAGTTGGAGGGAGGGGGTTAGCATTTTCCGTTTCAAGGAAGGCTCCTGCCTTCCTTAGCAGACACCTGTCTTTTCAAACCAAGACAGTCAGTAATGTTTTATCATCTTAGAGAACAACACAGGGAAGGATGTGAGTTGAGAAAGCTTTCTAAAAATGCACTGCACTTCTTTCTTTCCTTTCCCAAGATAAATGTATGTGTCCAGACAACTATTCTCAACTTCCTCACAATCCAGACTGATTTCAAGCATGACAGCTGGAATTCTCCATAACCTGAAATCATGAAAACAGCTACAAATGAGAGCGTGAAGGCAAATGTATATGCTAGACTTACTAGACACAAGACTCAAGACACACTAGACACAGAACATTTTACTAAGAATGGAAAAATGTCCTGTTAAAAGCTCCATACAACACAGTAGATATTTAAATCTAGGTGGCAGAAATTATTTACCTCTGCCCACATGTAACCTGATTCTTTTAAAAAATACCTCAGTCAGGCAAGGAAGAATAAAATGAGTTATTATTAAGCAACAGGAAGAAAAGAAAAGGCTTACTTAGCTCAGTTTTGTTAAACATGTGGAAGGATTTTTATGTTTTCTTTTTATTTAAAGTGATTGGAATTCTCTTTCCGCAGAAACCTGGTTTTAGCACTACTCATCTGTAAAGAAGAGACTTCTCTCGGCATATGACATTTAAAAAGCACTCAAAAAGGAAAAAATACAGCTCATGTTACAGTTGTCAGTATCCACCTCCGGCAAGTTTTTCCAAGGCCTCTGAGAGGAAAACCCTTTTCATTATGTAGAAATAGCCTCAGTTGACTTTTCCATTCCTGTAACTGCCAGTTTGTAGCACATATCATCTCAAAGACCTACCATCACAACTACCTTTTACAAACTGACCACATATTTTCCTTGGAAATGGCATTAAAAAAAAACCCTAAACAATGAAAACAACATAAAAATATATTACAAATCATTCAGTGGATCCTAAAATAACAATTGTTCGCTGGTAGCAAGTCCAAGCTTGTGGTAGATAAATTAAGTATTTTCCTAAAACTTCAAATCTTTGCATAAGACTGTTACATTTAATGTTGCTTAACCTTAATGCTTTAGGAAACTGTAACTGAGATATTTGTGGTACACTACATAAACCCAATGTTACCTGCTTTGCAAAGACAAAATTATGTAATGAATGAAGGTTTGACAGTTTGCTTTCTTGGCTAGTGTAAATGAAAATTGGCTACCCAGAAGAAGCCATGACTACCGTAAGACTCAGAATAACATTCATGAAGGTTTGTTAATCTGCTTCTCTGGAAACCCAAAGAGAGGAAAATTGTCTCTTTTTCAAAGATAATCAGGATTACTCAAGAAGTCCAGAAGTCATTTCTCCTGAAACAAAGTAAAATCTTTCTTTGAAAGAAAGAAAAACCTGCACATCCAATTGATGAAATCATTGCCTTGGAGGTGAAGCACAGGTGAACATCACTGCAGCCATGCAGTCCTGAAAAACATTTGTGACGTTACACAACCAAAAAAGGGTTACACCTTTTGAAAGTCATTTTTTAGACATCCTTCACTTCCTTTCATCTTTAAAATTTGTTTTTAAAGCACTTGGTCAAAGAAAACATTTTTATAACTCTCTATCTTGATGGGTAGAAATTTATGGAACTCTTCAAATAAAGACTCCTGCCATCATGAGTCCTCACATTGGTATCTCAGATGACAACCTTCAACCTCAATACTGTCACGTTGAAACAGTGAGCTAAAAAACTAGTCAAAACCAGTTTTCTCTGAAAATCCCTACCTAAATAGCACCTGCCCATTTCATTCACTGTGTATGTAGAGGTACATCTTTGACATGCAAATCAAATTATTATCCTTACAACTGACCCTGCACATAGCTATCAAAGTCTACAACTTCCTCATGAGTGGAAGAGAAGGGGCAGACATTGATCTCCTCTCTATGGTGACCAGTGACAGGACCCAAGAGAATGGCTTGAAGTTGTGTCAGGGGAGGTTTGGGTTGGATATTAGAAAAAGGTTCTTCCCCCAGAGGGTGACTGGGCACTGGAACAGGCTTCTCAAGGAAGTGGTCACAGCGCCAAGCCTGACAGAGTTCAAGAAGTGTTTAGACAACATTCTTGGCCACATGGTGTCACTCTTGGGGATGTCCTGTGCAAGGCCAGGAGCTGGACTCAATGATCCTTGTGGGTTCCTTCCAGCTCAGCGTATTCTGTGTTTTTATGATTATTTTGTTTTCACATGAATGCAGATGCAGTTTGCATGCATAGTTTTCAAAAATCTGTCCCTGGTCTGATTATTTCTACACACTGAAAAATCCTGTGCTGTGTCTTGAGTTCCACCCCAGCCTTGAGGGACAAGAAAAACCTATAAAAAGCACAACAGTTAAAAAAGGCCAATTTTTCTTTCCATTTACTAGAACTGTAACAAATTCTGCTTCTCTCCTGTGTTTTACATGGTACTGTAATACACTAACCCTTTATTACAGAAAAATGAGACCAGAAAATTACTGAAAGACCTCTACTCAATTAGCAATAATTTTAAAACTTCACATTTAGCCCCACTAGGCCTCCTTTAAAATTGTTTCTTAAACATACACACACAAATCCCACATACAACAAAAATTATGCTTTTGTCTCTAGACAAACATAACACATGATCTGAATGTAAGGTATTACTTAGGAACTGATTTGGTCAATCCCCACAGAGAGTAAAATGGTACATTAACAAACAGGCCGCCCAAATGCATGACAACATACACTTACAGACCAATTCAAAAGCATTACATGGGAAGAGAGAATATTCCTAGTCAATGAAAATGAAGGCTGGACATCTTTCTAACTAATACTCCCAAAACCAAACTACGTTTCACATCTGCCATGAGGCAGGACTAAAATTGCAATCAGGAGCACTTGTTGTCCCATGAAGAGTACACGCAAAGTCCCAGTTCTCTGAAAATGGCAGTAACAAAGATCAAAAAGCTATTTTCAAGGTCCTCTGTACAGCACTGCTTGTCCTCAAGCTCCTTTAGCCTATTCTTAAAATGAACTTCTGTCCTTCCAGCAGTCCTTCTTTGCAGCCACTGCTGCTGCCATCTCCTCTGAGCTCAGGTTTCTGTATAACCCAGATCTGTAGACCAATCTCTATGTCCATTACTGCCACTTAAATAAAATGCAGCAACAATATCCAATAATTTTAAGATGGCAAAATGATATCGCTACCTTCATATACTGTTGGGGGTAAGAATATATGTATACTTCTAAGAGCAGAGCAAGGCCTAGACCAGTCAATCCCATAGCTCCTCAACTCACTCTGTGTTCATCAGCTCAGAGCTTGCAAACCTCACCAGAAGGAACTGAGTTTTAGAAGGCCTTAACAAGTATGCTGTGGAAGGGAAAGAGGCATGGAGACAGCTGTGGGAAAGGCAGACAAATGGCATTTTTACTTTATAAAACTTCTGTGGTACTTCTTATTAACGGAAATGCTAGACTTTTGGTCAGCCTGAAGAACACTTCCACAGCCATTTACAAGAACACTGTCAGGAGTCATTTATATACAAAGCAGTCAGACATAGACTGCATATCCTGTAAACGAAAAAAGGAAGACACTATGTGTTCTTGATTTTGAATCATGGTGGTTTTTTTAACTCTCCTTACTTTCTACCCATCTGCTAGCTGAAAAATTTATATGTTCAGCATTTTTTTCCTCCCAGAAAACAGGCAGCAATCTAAAACAAGATAAGCAGTCTATGAACTAGAATAAGTATAAAGTATACCCTTGCTTTCTTAAGTTCACTTCTTTCTGTTAATACAATACAAATATCTGGACACAAAGCAAACGAAGTGCAATGGAGGAAGGAAATGTTTTTGAAGAGAGTATGAGTGGAGACAGTGCATATGAAAACTCAGCATGAAAAGCAAATTTTTTTCAACAAACTTGAAGAGCAGCCTCAGAGCCATCTGTGTGGAATCCTTCTGCAGACCATCCAGGCACCATGCAGATCAGAAACAGGGCTACAGCCCAGGGACCTGGTCTGTGAATGGAACACAGATCATAAGAACTAATTCCAGATACATGAGCAATGAATGAAATCCTTTTTATCTACACATAGGTTACCTTAATTTTCCCCCGACCTTTTCCTCATGTGGGGGGAAAAGGAAATACACAAATGGGATTCTGCTTCTCTAAGAAGCACTCTTGATAACCATCTTGTTTCACTTTTGTTGTGGTTATAGAGTGTATCTGCTCTACCATCCTTCCCTTGTAATACCCAAAGACTCCAACTCAAGCCAAAAAAACCTCAGATTGACATTTTGGTAGGCTTTCCAAGATGCAAACAATTGAACAGGACAAGTTCACCAGGTAGGACTTAAAGGAAACCATCATCTTTGCATTCAGTGTGTGCACCATAGAAATAGAATAAGGGGTGGATAATGTCCTAGATTGCAAGACAATAATGTGTATTCTATTTGCCATCTGTTAGAGGTGTGGCAGTTATTGTCTGTTAACTGGGCAGTTTTCTTTAACTCTTCCACAAACCAATCCTCCCTTGGGAGACATCTGTTGTTAATGGCTTATTGAATGCCACTACATGACTGAAAAAAATTACATCATCCCATTGTGAGATGCTCCGCCCAGAGGGAGGAGCCAAGCATTCCTAACTGGATATAAGCTGAGACTTTTGGGATACCAGCACAGCCTTTCCACTGGATTCTCAGAGGTGCAGCTCCCACTTCCACTGGATGTTCAGAGGAAGACTACACTCTTCTACAGGATCACTGCTTCAACAGAACCACATCTGTCACTCCAGGAGGACTGCAGCCACCATTTCAATTGGACTGCTACCAATACCCTGACCCACAGGGTGCCAGGTCATATTCTGACTCTATCAGTGTTGTTTTGCATTGTTTATTTCATTTGTATTCTCTTCCCTAATAAAAAACTGTTATTCCTGCTCCATCATCTTTGCCTAAGAGCCCCCCTTAATTTCAAATTTATAACAATTCAGAGGGAGTGGGTTTACATTTCCCATTTCAGGAGGGGCTCTTGCCTTCCTTAGCAGACACCTGTCTTTTCAAACCAAGACAGCCATATGTATGCTGTGATACCTAATAAGTATTTTTTTTTCAATATTTTCAGTCTTTTTGTTCTGCTTGTCTTTCCTTTTAAAATATACTCCTTGTGAAAAACTAATTTTGTCTTCACTAGTTGCATTTACACATTATGTTGAATGCAAACTGTCTGTGTAGATGTTAAAAAGATGAAAAAATAAAGCAGTTCAAAAATATACTTTTCCAACCTTGCCCAAATCCAAAGACAAGTCTTATTTCCTCTACATCTGACAGCCACACCACGTAGAAAATTTCATTCCCCAAACAGCAGCCTACCAAAAAGGTACGATAGTGTGAAAAAAGGGTGCTGTAATTTAAATCCTTTTGCAGCCATAATTACTTCAGTTGCTGTAAAGCCAAAGCTGTAGTTTTTGCAAGCTAAACTAAAGTGAAAGGAACAAAAATACTACAAATTTTTGAAAGCTATGAGGGAGGTCTTCTTACCTTTCCTGGTGTTTAATCAAAGTAGTGAAGATTGGGGTAATGAAGAGTCATGAAAGCTGTACAACTGTTTTCTGCTGGGATCCAGGCTTCTCCATATTTTTGCAACATAGCACAAATTATATTCATAAATAATCTGGAACATTACCCAAAAAAGGGGGGAAAAGAAATTCAAGTCGCAGTCCTGCAATAGGTTCCATAATGGCTTAAATTCCTATGGCCACAGAGTAACTAATAATTTACATATAGTAGTTGAAAAGAGTGTTGAAAAAGAAGAGAAGAAGCAGGAGCAAGAACTCCATCCAAGTCAGTCAGGCAAAGCAAAGTTGTAAGGGGGTGTCCTCAATGAAAAAGGCAGGCACAAACACAACCAACCTCAACTTCTCAGACCTCACCATGGTCTAGAGAAAACCAGGAATGCAGCTAGAACTCAAATCTTTGGATTGGAGAACAGGTTTGGTTTTGTTTGGCTCCAGAATTTACATTGATCTGCTTTTTTTGGTCAAGATTTTATTTTTGCTTTTCAACACAATAAATAGAGACAAAAATTTTCTGAGGATAACTGAAGTGATGATGATGATGTTCCAGTCCTTAGGGTGAGGGGATACACTATCAATGCAAGAATCTCTGCTTTGAATATTTAATCCACATCTGTACTTCCCAGTTTCAAAAGGGATATCTCAGCTCCCATACTATTTGCTGAGGGTATGGGATATGCTCAGCTGAAGCATAAGGAGACAATTCAGAGTCTCATGTTAATGTTTGCAGCTAAAGCAAGCGGGATTGACTATTTGCGCAGAATTCAGCACCCCTGCTTGATCAAGCAGCATTTTTAATTTTAACAGCATTGGCTCAATTTATGACCTCTGAAGTTTTCAAAATGGCAATTATATGGAAATATTAAACATAATCATACTTAACTAAACACAGATTTTGAATATACTACCTTATTTGTTCTCCATGTATCTTCTGCAGCTGGTTAAAGGGTATGAGGTTTAGATTTTTTTGCAAACTGTAAAAATTCTATAAAAAGAGAATGTGTTTTATTTTTCCCGGATTTGAGATAAATTGCTAGTTTAGCCAACAAGCAAACCTTTGTAAAAATATCCATAAATCACTCTGTACCATGGTCAAGAATCCATTTTAAAAAAGCAGCAAAGTACCTGCAATTATTTTGTCCCCATTTACAAGGGAATAATCAATGCTACTTTTGGTTACTTGATCTTTGCGGTATTACTGAAAAAAAATGGTTGACCTCTTCCAAACTACTGAAGCCAGTTTCTTAAATGCAGTATTTATATTCCTTTCTTTCATAGCTTCTCATTTACCTAGATAAACCTACTTTCTTTGAGATAAAAGGCTACTGACTATGCTTGTAACTACAGATAAGCAGGACTCAAGACTGCTTCTCCTGTGACAGAAAGGTAAACAGTGTTATATTCAAAGTTCAGAAAATTTTCTGCAAAACGGAAGGAGAAAAATTGCAACTTCATTCAGTGACAAAAAGGCCTCTCACAACTCTGTGACACTGTAAGGGAAAGACTGAAAGTATTCACAATTTTTTAAAATTAGGTTTAGAAATAATTAATTATGAATTTGAAGAGAAAAAACATGGAAATAAAAATGAGGGAATGATTCACAATAATTTCCTATAGAAACTACTATCCCAAAGAGAAAAAAAATTTGAGCATAAGTGATGGAAGAAAAACACAAACCACATCTGGAAGATGCCTTTTTGTTCTAGACTGCCTCTTCCCACATAAGCATACATCAGAAAAAATATATACTTTCTAATGTTGTAGTATACAATGTCCAAAGTTTGAAAAACTGGTTTTCTTCTAATCTTCAAACTTCTGGATATTTACATCACTTTATAAAAAGCCTACCTTTTCCATTTGTACATACTGTACTTTCTCAAGGCCACGTCATTGTTTGCATATAATTTGTTCTTTACTGGAAACCCCACTCACTCCTTATTCTCTGTACCTTTTAGGCATAATGCCTCAACCTTCCCACATTACCCTTTTCCTCTCACTTGAAAGCATCACTCATCACAGGCAGTATGGCAACCTAAATTCCATTTCTGATAAGCACAGAAAAAATTCTAACCTAAAGATAATGTTATAATTAATAAGTACATTTTTAAAGTGTATTTCAAGAGTTCTACAAATTCACAGAGGAATTGATATAGGAAAGTGTGACGGTGTTCATAGGGGTCTCAGGTTGAGGGAAGAGACGAGGATTTGACTCCATGTTTCAGAAGGCTTGATTTATTATTTTGTGATATATATTACATTAAAACTATACTAAAAGAATAGAAGAAAGGATTTCATCAGAAGGCTAGCTAAGAATAGAATAGGAGAGAATGATAACAAAGGCTTTGTCTTGGACTCTTTGTCCGAGCCAGCTGGGCTGTGATTGGCCATTAATTAGAAACAACCAACATGGACCAATCAAAGATCCACCTGTTGCATTCCACAGCAGCAGATAATCAATGTTTACATTTTGTTCCTGAGGCCTCTCAGCTTCTCAGGAGGAAAAATCCTAAGGAAAGTATTTTTCATAAAAGATTCCTCCTTCCAGGGGTCTGAATCAAGAGAAAATGCATATTTCAATTACTGCAATTTGTTCTCATATCAAACCAAGCCCATTTTTCCCCAAAGTAAGTCAGAGTGTCTTTACATCTCTTTATCATGCAAATCCACTTACATAGAAAAATCCCAGTATTACTATAAAAATTCCTCTTATTTTAAGCCATGTGAATGTCTGCAACACACATTTGACTGTTCTTGTCCCAAAAGCAGCAAGTGCCATGCAATGCATCTTACACAGCAGAGTAAGAAAAAACATGTTTTTTTTCTGTTTGTGCCAAGCTGGCCATGATGGCAGACCACTTTTATTTTTTTCTAAGTCATAACATTTGCCATGAAAGCTTCTGTTAAAAACACAATCTTATCCCACTGAAAAGACACTTAAACATCAAATGTTGATTGGTTCAAATGGCAAAAGCAGCTTGGGTTTGAGATAGTTTCAGTATTCCTCCAGGGCCATTATGGAAAGATTGCTTCAGTTTTGGGTATTGAGGGTTTAATCGGGCAGGGTCAGACGTTGCTACATCATGTCAAGTTCCCTTTAACCTATTAATATGAAACCATGAAGAGCATCATCATAATGAAGAATCTTCTCCTTCCTTGGCATGGTATTCATAAGAAGTGCTCCCTTTATACTTTAAAGAAAACACAAGTCTTTAAATTATTCCAAGTAATGCATTTCAGAAGAATCACATTCATATGAGGAAAACCACAGGAGATGAAAAATAATTCTGAGAGATTTAAACTTCTTGATTGGTTCTTAAATTACTTTAAGAAAAACAGATTATTTGCAAATTGAATGGGCAGACAAATAATAAAAAAATGTGGACAGGGAAAGGCACACTTTTAAAGTAAGAAAAGTAGAGTTCCTTAAATGTGCAGATAAAGGAAAGAATATCTAGAATAAAATAAATGGGAATAATCTGCAGAATTTAGAAAAGATCATTTTCTAATTATCTGTATTACATCTCAAGAGTATAATCATGTAGTGTTAGCTAAACTAGCTTTAGACTGAGGTGCTGATAACTATGTAGCTGAAGTGTTTCAATTTGAGGGACCCCTGGATATTTTTGAGTGGAAAAGAGCTGCCTGCGAAGCTAGAGAAGAAATTCATGTGTTTACATTCTTTTTTTTTTTAAGCACAATCTTGCATATAGTCTTGGCCACTTCCAGCTTCTGGAAGGGATGCAAAAATCTTGATTTATTGACTGAAAGTATCATATATTATCTCATTAAACCCACCTCATCAAAGACACACTGTGCTACAGGGACATGCTTGTAACAGCACTCTTTCCACAACTGTCTTTCCCCTATAAAATTGCACTCTTCCATCCTGAAATCCTCCAAATGCCCAGACCCATTCCCACGGACACATTTCCTGTCCAAGGATAAATGGTGGTATCTATACTTCATTAACCTCAAATCTCTGCCAAGTCTGTGGGAAGTGGCCACTACCTATATATGTACCCTGATGAATTGACTGGGGGTTTGAATTAACTCCAAAGGCAGCCCCACCTTCAGGGGTGGCTATCAGAAACTGTGTAGCAGAGAGCTGTCATGTGCCACAACAACATGTAGAGGACCCTGTTGCTCAACGCCACCAGGGCTCTGTCTTGGACAATGCAGTGTCTCCCTTCTGAGTGCAGCTTTATACACCAGGACAAGGGCCGGGTGCAACTGCTTGTGCAAATGGGTTCACTAAAACAGAAAAAAGGCTTTCACATGAGATGTGAAGTAGTTCCACAGAGCCTCCCCTGGATGGAGAGACGCACCTTGCATAATGCTGCTTCTTAAGCAATCATCCTCCATATTATAAACAAAGGACTCAAACACAGCTGGACACAGAAAATTAATTCCTCTGAAAGGGGTAGAGGGTTTCTCAACACTGGTGGAAGAGACCATGGAGGGAAAATCAGTGTGGGATGCCATGGGTCTTCAGGTCCCCCCATGGATTCAGATGGGCACTCTCACAAACCACCCTGGCCAGGATATGTGCTTTTATAGACCTGCCAAAGCTAATCCAAAACCCTCCACTGATAAGCACCCATCTACAAATTTTCCATACACCATGGCTGCATGTGGTTTGGGGCCAGGTGGGACAAGCTGCAGTGCCACTGTGGCATCAGGATTTGGCTGCAGGCAATGCACACAGTTTCTGCTGTTTCACTCTCCTCACTCCGTTTAACTGCAAGGGTGCACTAAGAATGTTCATTCCCCAGGACTTCTGCAGATCTTTGAATTGCCACTGGGGAATCATGATGTCATGATTCTAGAGGGACTAGATGTCCCTCTAGTCTAGACAGCTGCAGATTTGATTTTAGGGGAGTTTGACAGAAAAATGAACATGGCAGAGTGCTTACTAAAACTGTTCCCATGGTGAAATGTGCCACAGACTGCAACGGTGACTCCTCTGGGACTAAGACACCAGCAGAAATTAGTATAATGGCTTTTTTTTTAACATGATGTTCGATTAAAAGAAGCCACATGAGAATGACGCTGGATGTCTGAAAGATATTTTAAAGAAAAATCAATAACAGAAGAAGATCTGAAACAAATTCAAGTTTCAAAATATCAAAGGTATGCACATGAAATAGAAATATCTCTATCAGAACTACAAAAATCTACTGATGGAAGGCAGCCTACACCAAGGAGAAACACAGGTATAGGAAGATTTCAAGTCTGGGTGAAACATTTTGCTGCGTTCTTTCCACAACTGGTTTTTCTTTCAAACCCAGTATCTTCTGAATTCTATTGAAGAACATAAAAAACTGAGAAGAAAGGTCAAAAAGGTCAAAAATTACTTCTTAAGTGATTCCTGAGGGTTATACAGATGTGACCTCTTGATCACATCTAAACTGCTAAACAGAAAACTCCCACAACAAAAAATTCCAGTACATTCAATTCACAAACTTTTCAACTAAATTAATATAACAGATTCTCACACAAATTACTTCCAATGAACCCAATACTAATGCTTAGGTACAGCTTGCATAAGGTGCAATGTGGCCAAGTTCCCCATATGCACTGCTTGACCTGGCCCTACTTCTTCCTTTGGATTCTACCTGAAAAGGAGCGAAAGCTACACAGGATTTTGATGCTTACTTCCTTTGTAGTTTTGAGCAAACTGTTTTGTTTTACTACCTCACTTTCTGATCTGTAAAACAGAGATAATGCTATTGAGCTATCTTAAAATAACTTCTTGAGATTGATAATTGTCTCAAATACACCCTGAAGCAAAACATTTTAAAATGTAAAGCACAGTATTTTTCAAATAAAGCTCCTGTTGCTATCCTGTTTATTAACAAGAGGAAAATCTCTGAGCTAAAACCAAGGCACTAGGCTATTGTTTCCCACGAGGCTCACAGAAATACTAAATTGTCTCCAGGATAATTGCACATCACTTAAATCATATTTCACCAAAAAGACCTATAAAACCACAGAACAAACTGCACTAACAGAAACAAGGCATTTGGGTGAATAATCCATAACCCTGCTGTAATAACCCACATGCTACATCTGACCAGTAGAAAGATAGTCCTATTCTTGGACTGAAGCCAAATCCCTGTGTACCAGCAGCATGGACATCAGTGCAACTGACTTACTGAAACCCAGGTGCAGGCTGTTTCTGGAAGTGGGGAATATGATACAGAGTTTTTTCTCCCCCTGTGCAGTATGTTGTCATTTCACATAAACCCTATGAAGAAGGGGAGGAAGTTAATTCAAGCGCATTCATGATTTACAGCTATTTACACAGCTTGTGCTGTACTGGAGAATTTAATCTTGCAAGATTTCCCTGACCAAGAGTTTTTAGAACCACTGCAGCTCCCATTACAAAGAAACCAAGAAGTGTGATGATGCTGCTTTCAGATTCAGCTGCATAATGGGTGATGCAATTGGCACAAGATATAAACACTAACATAGAGCACAAGAAAAATCACTGAGATAATAAGCAGCAAGAAAACTAGAGTGGTTACTAAATAAGGCAAACAATTTTAAAATTAGAGTTGCAATGGGACATTAGATCAGAAAGAAATACAGGACTTATACCAGATGTTCAGCACTGTTGCTAACATGAATGGAAACAGCATAGTTACTAAATGGCTTGTGGGGTTTCTCCTGTTCTTGGGAGATTTTTTTTAATACCAAAAACCCCCAGAAACATTTCAAATTAAAAAGACACAGTCGGGAAAGATTACAGGTTTCATGAGAAACCCATCTCTGACACCTTTTCTCCTGTTACCTCTTTGTCCCGCCAATCCAGTCAACAGACATTTTAAAGTAGTACAGTAGCTATCATCATTGTTTGTGTGTGTGTGTGTCCAAAAAGCCCCTAAAATTATTCTTTTTATTGTATTCAATATTTGTCATTCTACAAGTCATTCTTCTCCTCCTGCCTCTCCAGTTTATTTCACCTAAATAAGAACAAAGCTGAATGGTTACAGGCACAGTAGCAGAAGTTGTATTTGTCCCAGTGTAACATTAAGCCATGTGAAAATCAAGGAGCTCCAGTGAGCTCTATGAACTTCCTATAGTAAAGAGAAAATGACTGAACGTTGCGAAGCCTGCTTGACATGACTGGGGACTACGGACTATTCCGTTTTTAGCATTTCACTCTTGCTGCAGCTCTTAAATTTGCTAATTTCACAGTGTCTTTTGAGTTACAAAATCTGTGCTTGAGCTGAACCTCAGGAGAGAAAGGGGCCTCATGTTACATCTGCATTCTGTAGAGTTATCATCTGAGCATAGTTTCAGAAAAACAAATGGAGAAAGATATAAGATTAGTGACTGACTGCTGTGACTGGACTGCATAGTCCTTGCAGTACTATGTAAATTAAAAATATAAATGAAACAAAACAAAATAAACAAACACAAAGGAGAGAGATGAAAAAAGGTAATTATATTAACTCCAGAACTAGCAGGTGGAAAATAACTTGTTTTATTTTAGAATGCATCCAGAAGTTGCTCCATCAACTCCCCATCTGAAGACTGGGTCTTTTAACCAAAAAGGTGACATTTTTAGATTCCTGGCAAAAAGAAGACACTAGCTCTCTATTATCTCCAACTTCCAGTAAATTGAAGTATTAATAGCTAGATGTTATTCCCTTGGGATTGTAAACAGCAAGTTCTATCCCAAGTGTCAGAGGAAGAGTAGGAGTAGCAATATAGATGAGACTTTCACAGCTGCTCAGTAGCCTTGTGGTTTCCCAGCACCACCTTGCTTGGTAGCTGGGCAAATCAGTACTGAACACCAAACTAATGGACTTTTGTCTAAACAACTTGTTGACACTTAGTTATCAAAACAACTGGACAAAAACACATCATGTAACACAGCAGGAATCACTACAAAAGAGACTGGACGCCTACAATGTCAGTTTGAATGTAAAACAAATTAAATGGAGCACATTTTCTTGACGACAGTTACAACACTTCCTTTCGCAGTGGACTTAGTGTGTTTCATAAAAAGCAGTGAATACTAATCAATAGCAGCCTAAATCAACCTAGCGCATCCTCAGGTCAAACTGTGGCTTTTTTTAGGAGAAACATTAAGGGAATATACAATTGTCCAGTTAGTTTGTTTCCATTGAAAAGAATCAAAGCACCAAGACCACCACAGAACCTCACTAGCAAATCAAACTATACAGTGGAGAAACTCCAGACATCTAACCTATTTCAATTGCAAAGTTTCCCTGCTTTTTGGAAGGCTTTAACCATCCATGTTCTTTTGTGTAAAAGAGCGGCTGAGTCATCCCATGTAGGAGCAACTATAAATATCTAATGCCAAGTCCGCTGCACAAAAGCTGCAACACACAATATACAGTATTTTGGAGACACTCAAAATGCTCAAGAAACAATACAGCATACCCTTTTTAGGAAGGAACATCTGTTGCACTGGCTGAGAAGCAGCTGGCATGACATCCAGTCCCCAAAGTAATGTCAACTCATCCGTGTTACTTTTTACAAGTAGAGTTGCAAGATTTCCTCACAGTCTGAAGGGGAGAAAAGTGTTTGGAATGGAAAATGAAGCTGCTGCCAGAGGACTTGCTCAGCCACTACCACTTTGTTCCTTCCAGTACATAGCCATTACGTTATCTCATAACAATGCAAATATCTGATTCTCTTTACCCCGACACTTGTCTTCTGCAGTTCATCTCTGTATGAAGTGGAGCACAAAGTCTGTTTGCAATGCAGCCATCACCACACTGCATTCTCACTCTTTCATAGTAGTCTCCTGATTTCTATGCCTCTGGAGATTAGCAAATATGAAATCAGCTATTTTGATATTGTCCCATACCGCTGTAAAAGGGGATTCAAGGAGGATTCTTTTTGATAGATATCTTGGATGAAAATAAGGTGCAAATGGGGCCATATTATATCTGAGAACATTTTATTGATAAAGAAAGGTAAGTGTTCCTACCAAAGTTGGGGGGGGTGGGGGTGGTATAGAAAAGAGAGCAAAGAGAAGAAAAGAGAGACAGAGATAGAAAGAGAATACTGGGATAGATCATTACCACTGTATCCCAGGCACCCTGCTGCCATCAGCTCAGCATTTTTTCCTGGGCATCTGCCCCACCAGCATGTAGGAGCTCACTTGCAGCCTGATGTGGAAGCTTTCTCTGCCCTGATCTGCTGTCAGGCAAAGCGTCCCTGAGGACAGGGCTCACAGCTGTATAACGTATGTTGAGGCATAAATAAAAATTAAATTGGTCCCTCTCAGACACCCAGCAGAGAAAGCCCACATATATAGGTTTAATTCAATCTTAAGATTGCCTTTTCCTGACATAATCAGATGTAGCAGTGTAACCCTAACACAAGAAGCCTGAGTCAAAGCAGAACAAAGTTAATATTTAGAACTACTTCAAGCAAGTGCCTGAGCACCTCCTACCCCCTGCAGAAAAAAGCAAAAAATCTACTCCAAAATCCCCTGTCAAATACAGTAAACAACCATGTTTCTTGCAATTTTAAGAGACTATTGGAATAGGTCTTGGGGTCTTTACTCATATTAATTTTTCCCTTTCACATGAACACTTGGTTGGGTCATTTTTAATCAAAACTAAACATCTTAGTTTAATTTGCTAATTGTTTCATCTTGAATCCATAATTAAAACCTTTAAGAACAAGTTCAGATTTTTGCTTTTCTTTTCTCTTTTTTTTTTTTTTTCTGTTTCCCCTTTCTTCTTTAAAAGACTAAACATACCTGAATTTCTTAGCATTTTTTGTCAGGATTTTCAAAGGCATGACCAGAGAAGTCCTGATGAACAAATAAGAATGAAAACTTCTGAAAATCAAGGAACTCTTAGTTACAACATGGAACTTCTTTCCTGCAATCAAAAGTGATAGCTACTTACCCTCTAACACATAAGACTCACAAGTATTTACATAGATTCTTTGTTCCTGTCCAAACAATCATCATCACAGTGCTCTGTAGCCTCCTGGAGATCAGCTAGTCCTGAGACATTATTTCTTAAACCTTTCCTGTGACAGTGCTCTGCCTGCACAAAATACACAGTCCCTTATAACTGTCTATGAGGGAGTCTGATAATGCCTACAAGCCCTCTGCCTCAGGCTGGGATTTGCCGAAGAATGAACAAACTCTACCGTAAAAAAAAGATGAAAGGGACTCACAGCATCTTGCTATGAATACAACAAGAATACCTTTTCCAGTCAAAACTGCTAAGGGAAATCTTAAAACTGCTTCCCCATCCTTCTCTTCCACAAAGTACTCACAATTCTAAAGCAGGACAAGAGTGACTTGAGCAAATAAAGTTTACACCCACTCTAACCCTGATGCAGGACACATCACCAAGGATATGATTTAACAAAAAAGTTTTAGTCAAAATCTTACTTTTCTTCCCCATGTTTACAACACTTGACAGGGAAGTGAAATAGCACAGCAGACCTGAAAGCCAAGAACAAAACACACAGCTAGTGATGAGGGTTATTCTAGTGCCAGTGAGAAATACAGCTTCAACTAGGACCCCAGACTATATGGCATTAAACAGACTACTAAGTATGACATACAACATGGGTCAATAAAGGACATTCTTTGAGGGAGCAATTACATGAGCCAAGAGAAGAGAACAGCCCTTTTTCTGCTACATACTCTCAAGTTCATACACTTGATGTTTTACCTAAAATGTTTGTTAATAATCCTTCATAGCTTTTCTTCCTTGATTCATCCTACTCATCTTTTGAAGTCATCTCATCTAACTATCCTTATTTTTGTATAACTTTTCTAGCTTTGTCATACTCTTTTTTGAAAGCAAAGAAAGATGACAGTACCCAGGATACGCATATACCACAGAGATATCCTGAACATAAATGAATTTTCAGCTTGGTTCTGCACTTCTCTCCTAATTCTGATTAAGAATTGACATTTTGGTTGAATTGATGTTTTCAAAAACCTAGCTATAATAATTTCAACATTTCTATATTGAATTTTATTAACCAGTTTAAACCTTATAATTTTAGCTATACTGTTGGCTTATGCCATGAATATTTCTGGCAATGGTGGAATTTAATCCACCATTTTAATACCTATTCACTGAAAAATCTTTCTGTAAAGCTGGAATAACATATTTTGGTTTTTTCTACCCTAAATACTACCATATCAATGGCACTTTTTTTTCCTACCGTGAATTCTACTGCATCATCAGCACACTTTGCCATTTCATCATTTATCCCTTTTCTGTACCGCTTGGGAAGAACAGGCTAACAGAGTTCTCAGTGACACCCCAGTTATCATCAATTACAAAAACAGACTATTATTTTGTAGTGGTTTTGATTTGACAATCTAAGTTTCCTGGCCAATGCACCAATTATGTATTGGGTTTAGGGCTTGTCAAATGCCCATGCACCCACTAAAATTATTTACACATTTTCTGCTGTGAGATAGGATTAGGAGAAGAGCAAAGCATGCTCAAATTTAAAAAGGGTATAAAGAAAACTTTATTAACAGAACTACAAGAAAAATAGTAAGAATCAGAATAAAACCTTCATAACACTTCTCCTCCACCCACAACTTTCTTGTCTTTCTCATTGATAATGTACAGAGACAAAACCTGGGGTTTTCAGTCAGTTTTCCACCTCTAAAATAGTGTTTCTTGAAATCACTAAGGGAGAGGAATCTCTCTTGACCTGCCATGAAGACTTCTCCACAAGAAACAGTTCTCTTGTGGCTTCAATATCACAGCAAATCAGCTGCCTGGGAAAGGAAAATCTGATCACTGTGTAAAAAGTCCCTCCCCTTGACTTACAGCTTTCCTCACAACTGTTTTTGAAGGCTCAGTCTTTAGCTAATGGGATACATTTTAAGGATGAGCTGTTCAAAAGCAAAGATTCTCTTCATTTACCTCTGAGATCATCTTCATCTCTGGGAACAGAGGTTTTCTTCTCCTTTCCTGGGTGCAAAGTGTCTTCATCACTTTTGTCTCTCTGTATTCAACTTTCTCATTTGGATCACAGCTATATCAACATCTGCTTGCTTCAGCATGGATGACTTTGCTCATGTCTACAGTTTGAATGCTCCATCCCCCATGCTTTTTCATCAATCACCAGGATATTCTAGTGTATCACAGTCCACCACCATGGCCTCACAAAAAGAATTTCAGCCCAAGACTAAGGCATTTCCTCATTCCCCTCCCATCTGGAGGGGAATGTTTCTTCTATGTATTTTCACTCTTTCCTTTTCTTACATTCAAAAGAGAATTGATGTTTGCAAGGCTCATCTGTGCATTAAAAGAGTTAATATCTCACCCAGGCCTGCAGATGATCATGTGATTTCTGCTGGGTGGCAGCGGAGCTGTTTACAGTAGAGGATTTCTTTGGCAGCCATGCTGGGAAGGTGGGGAGGGAGGCTAGGATCTCGGTAGCCAGGCTAGAACACAGCAGCAACATGCCAGGGGCCAATGGCTTCCTCTCCCCCTGCCCAGTGGTTGTGGATGAACCTCAACGGTGGCTGAACCTTGACTGAGACAGCCCAGCCCAGGGCTGCTCCCAGAGCCCAGCAGACCCCGGCTGAGCCTGGGCCAGCAGCAGGGCAAAGCTTTATAGTGGCAAGATGTCAGCAGCTGTCGTCCAGCCAGGCCTCAGCCAGGAATTCACAGCCTCCCCTGCCCTGTCCAGCTACCATGGCAGGAGGGGGTGGAGAACATCTTTCTTCAGAGGCTGGGAGCAAGAGAGCTTTTCTCAGGCTTGCCCATCTTTAAAATGTGTGAAAAGGAGGCCTATTTAACTATTTTTAAGTGGTTTAACCGGGTGACAATCCTCAAAGTAGTCACTGATTGGTTTTGCTAGGCACAGAGGAAGCTCTTAGTAGCTTCTCTTAGAAAATCACTTCCATAGGTGGCTCTTTTCCTCCTCACCAAAGAACAACCGATGCAAAACCAGCACATATTTCCACTATTCAATCAGCTCCTACTTCCTAACAGTACCTTTCATCTTTAAGGCTTCATTTCAACACAGTTACTTAATGAAAGAGATTGAAAAACCTTTCTAGAAATTCATTTACACAAAATCCACAATAGTATCTTTATTGACTCTTTCTAATGAATGAAAATAGATTTGTGAAAAAGAGATTTTCCCCTAAGATCATCACATTGATTTTTCCTCATTCTATCATATGATTTATGGGCATAGTAATTATATTCTTTCTATCAGTTTCCTTGGTATGTAAGGAAAACAAACAGTATTTACCCTCTGTTACATTTGTATGACATTTGCCATTGCTTTGGTACCAAATAGTAAATTAGGCAGCTTATGAACTGGAATTGTTAGTTCAGTATTTACTATTTGAGTTACCTCAGAACTTTTGGGTGAAAACCAGCTGGTTCTGAAAAATGCATATACAATTATTCATTGCATCAGCCAGTCACAAAAGCTCTTTGCTGCCACTTGCCTGGAGACAACTCACCTGATCTGTCTCCCACCATGCAGTAAGCCTTCTAAACATCTGGAGAAGAAATGTCAATTAAAAGAATTAACTGAGATTTTTCTGTCATGATTTTGCTATCTGTGAATCGTCATTTCAGGACCTGATATTCTAAAGATCTTTTGGGTTCTAATCTAGGCTTCTTCCTCTCCTCATGCAGAGGGAAGCTAATATTCCTTTCATATCCAGGATTAATATGAAACTATTCACTCTCTTGCTTAGCAGCTGTTACATCCAGCCCAACATGCCTCTGTTTCCACTGGATTTATAAATGTTTTTGAAGTCTTTGTTTCTAGTACTTCTCTTGTAAAAACCTTTTCTAAAATGAAAAAGAAAGAACCATTGTTTTCACCAGAATGAAATACTTAACTTGAAAATGTCTGGGTTTCTTTGGTGGGTTTTTTTTTTTTCTCATGGGCAGTTTTGTCAAAAATGCTTCTGTTTAATCCAGCCTTTGATTTCCCCTTCTGTTTTCTTTCTCCTTTACCTCCCACTTTTTCCAGTGTAGGCCTGAGCCAAAGCACATTTAGCATCCACATAACCTCTAATTAACTAATACTCATGAGATAAGGAAATGACATCATGCTGTAAGCATTATTTTGCAAATGAATCAGAAAACCAAAGTCTTCATTAATGCCATATGTCTTGGTTTAGGGCAAATTTGGGAGAAAACTTCTAAAGGGATTCTTTTAGAAAGCAAATTCAAGTGGTCCCTCCATCAACTGGTTCAGGAAAAGATTTCCTTGGAAGAAAAGTGGAAAAAAACTGTTTATTTAATAAGTAAATAATTTATTAGCATAAAAAAATTAATAACACTAAACAGTAAAACCTCTTGCTAATCTGAACTGACGGCAAACTCAGAAAGTCCCCTTGGTGGGTTGTAGCTTAGCTCACTCAGTTTGTTATCAGTCTTTCCAGTGCTGGAAATGTCACAACTCAGGTGAGGCCCGGTGGGCCACAATTGTGAGCTGCTGGTGCACTTCTGGGTTTTTAATCTAGAGCAGGTTTAAATAGTTCTAAGAAAAAGAGAAACTACAGTCCAGGGAACTTCTCTGCCTCAGCTAGCTAAAAACTAACTAAAAAGAAAATGAGAGGTCTGTCTCGCTGTCTGTCCGTGCTGCAGACAACACAGTCAAGGAGTAGGATGCGGGGGAGGAAGTGCGGTTTCTGATAATAAACTCCGCGCTTCTTCTCTCCCACCCTTCACTCTTGGAACTAGTCTTAAAGGTGCAAAACTTATTTCTGGATTAAACAGATGAATGGGGATACAAGCATCATATAGCCAACTCAGGACACCACAGTATGCTTCTCTCTGTTCCTGAATCGGCCCTCATGGGCTGTACAAATACAGCAAGTCTTCCTCTCTGCAGTGTTGTTCTGGTGTCTTTTCTGCTCCCAGCCATTGCTCTTCCAGCCGCTAAATGTTAGATGATTCTTTTCAGAGTAGCCCCTTGTTTCAGTACATACACTTTTTACACAGTTACAAATAAACAGTTTACAGTCCCATTGGAGGTAAAACCCCAGAACTGGTAGATACCATCAATGCGTCAAGGACATCTTTTTTTTTCGGAATGTGCAGTTCCAGGACCATGGAAGGATATAACAATGACAACTCCAAGATGCAAAACTACTACGACCCCATGATCTTTCTCTCCTCCAGCACTGTACTTCTTGAAACAATCTCAGTAAGACTCATCGCTCCTCTTTGCCCTACTCCTCAAACAGATTTAAGCAGAATGAAAACAGGGTTCTTCATCTGCTTGTGAGGCACACTTGTCCCTGAGTTGAAGAGATATGTCCACCTTGACTTATGTCAAAGTGACCTGCGGAATTTCATATGAATGGGGCTGCGAGTTATACAAGCCAATGAGCCTGTACAAAAGCTCTTGGGTTCCACAGGTGAAAACAATCAAAGTAATCTGAATCCATAAGATACAGTCATCAGTGCTTCTGTGTAACCCAGGAAAGGACATTACAATCTAAGCATTATCGGAGAGGGAACCAAACATTCTCAGCTGTTTCAGCCCTGCCAGCTGTCACTGTGTTTCTTTTCCTTCTGAGAATCAGGTGAATATAGCCATAAGCTGTAGTTACTCTTTGCTATCTCCTATAAAATAATTTTTTCTAGAGCACTACTCAGCCACCTGACCCATCATACAACACATCACACAAGACGTCTGCCAGGGCTTAATGATATAATCTGAAATCACAAAATCTTCCCCAGCCCAGTCATCCCTTCTGGAGTTCAAGTTTTCCTCTTATTTAAAAAAAGCAAAATACTAACCCAGAAAAGGTTTTCAACATTGCTCCAACTTCTCTTTGCAACCATTCCTTACCACTTTTATTAAATCACAGGACTGCTTTTAGATCCAATAACATAAAGGATTTTGTTTGGCTTGTCAAGGAACCTGTTGACTAGACACAAACACAACCACAACCACTATTTTTAAAATCAAAAGTAAAATAAGAGTACAGCTTACATATTTTTCATTCTTTTGACAGTTGCCAAGATATTAATCCTGGGACATTGAAATGATTTTCTTTCTTTTCCAAGAGGTGGCAGAAGCAGCAGAGTTTTCAAGACAGCTTCACTTTCATGTCACTTGCAACAAAACTTGTTTCCTGCTTGGTTAATAAGAACATTTCCAGCTGGTTATGGAAACAGTGCAGAGCTAGTTTCTTGAAAGTAAACAGTGGGAAAAAAAAGATTGTTCAATAACAGTATGGTTAATTTAGAACCTTTCCCTCCTTCCTTGTGGTCTCTGGAAACAAATATACACCTCCAAATGAACACAGCAGAATTGCTTGCCACTGTCTTCTTTTTATGAAATGAGAAGTTTTGGAAACCCGGGAGAGACAACCTACTACAGTAAGAGGAAATGTCCTTTCCAAGAACCCTCTGGCTTTAACTCACTCATCTTAAGAGTCTTACATCCCACTGACGATTACTTTTCTGGCTCTAAAACATCTTGTTCCTCAGGTTACAGCAAAGAATCAGTCTCTCCTCTTAGCTCAGAAAAAGAAAGAACCATGTCCCTTCTGATGCCACAGTTTACTTGCTTGCAGGTCATCCTGCCTGCAATGTACCTACAGGCACAGCACTTCTGTATCTTTCTACCTGTTACTGTAAAATACATTGCATGCAACCAGTTACTGAAAAATGTCTGTTAGTCAACTGAAGCACCAATAGACATGTTAAATTCATTAAAATTCTCTTTAAGGATCTCCTATGACCTTGGTGTTTAAACTACAATTAACTTAAAATAGTCGGAAGTGTGAGAATATGGAGTAAGAATAGCGGCTAAGAACAGGGAGCTGTCTCAGTGTGTGTCCATTCCTAACCATAGCCAATGACAAATCCTATCAATGAAGAATAAGCAAAGTGACAGTGGTATCACACAGCGATATCCCTCTCACACATTGTCTCAGCTTCTAGCAATATGGAAAGGCTGTCTGAGTCCAGGGCTGTATCTCTGCATTTATCTTTGAAGTATGCCATGGATTCATGTGACCACTTTTTAAACCCAGGTACATTTTAAGTATCCAAAAGGAACTCAATTTCTGCCTCCTGCCACACTCAGTTAAGATTTTCCCAAAACACAGTCTCAGGTTACCTAGAGTCATTCAGAGGAAAAGCTGTGAGACACCCGCTTCCCCAGCTCATCTTTTAACCGAAGCCTCATCTCTGCCTCCTTTGGTTGTTCTCTGAAGCTAAATTAGCACCAGCTGCTGGAAGCAAGGAAAAGCAAATGAAATATTGGCTGAACCAATATCTGTGATGTTGGTATCTTCTGAGAAGGTTTGAGATATCCCAAGATCAACACTTCATCTGAGACTCATTACTGGATGCTTAGGTGTTTCTCCTTCACACTTTCTCTGGTAACCAATACCTAAGACACCTGACTCCTGGAGTTATCAGTCTTGCTTAGCTGCTAGTCTGCAGCAATGCAGCCCTCACTTTACAACAGTTAACTGCCTTAAGTAATAAAGGATAACCTAAGCCTAAAATTTTTCAGTCCATTTGAAATAAAAGCCCCTACAATAGCAGGGCAGTATGTTACACAATTGGTTCATTGCTAAGTTGGAGGAATGAAGGCCAAAACCCAAAGCCCCATTTTGCTACACCTTCTTGGTCTTCAAACTTCCCCAGCTTGCCAAGCCTTGTTTTTATTATGAGATATAGCAAGGTCACAGCTTGAGGTATTAGGAGTTTTGAGCCCCTCAGTTCAATTCTTTGCTATCAAGTGGCCAAATAACAGCTAATCCTGATTTTTTTAGGAAAAAAAATCTACATTGTTAGATATTTGTAATGGGGCTTACAAGGTTTAAGCTGTGTCTGTACGAAGCACTCAGATTTGAGTGGAAAAGCCTAACAGAAGGCTCTAAATAAAGAACATGATTGAAAGCATAATGAAAAATAAATTTACAGCATGAGGCTGATGTAGCCCAGCTGGAAGAGAGCAGCACATATGTGAAATGTGTGGAAGACGAGAAGAATTTTAAAGCCAACTCAAATGTGAAAACAAATTAATGCTTCAAACTTAAAAATTACGACATTCAACTTCTGTGATGAAGTGCATTGGGCTTTGATTCTGGAGTGCTCTCTCTCTTACACCATTTGTAGTTGTGAGTAACCAATCTGTACATTTTCACCCAAGCTTTCCATACCATAATGTGTGGTGGAAAGATTTGGCAGTTTCTGCCTTTGCCCAAATACCCAAAGAAAGGAAAAAAGAGAGTGCAAGGGGAAAAAGAAAAAACCAAACTGCAAATGAATTTGCAGCAGAATGACTCTAAACTCTTGAGCCAGATTCAGAGGATTGACGTTACAGTAATACAAAACTACCTAAAACAAATTATAACCCTAAGTCCGGACTGTCCTGCAAAGAGCCTATGGAGCAAACAGGTGTGATGACCCAAAGGCAAGACAGGAGAGAAACACAAAGATTAGAAACCAGAAGAAAAATTGTTAAGTACCATCCCAGCTTCACACCAGATTACTGCTTTTCAGCTGAGTATTCAGCTCAGATTTTTGAACTCCCAGGCCAGGGCTTCAGACATACATATCCTCTTAGGGAAACAACAACAATTTCAAGCAAAACTCTCTAGGACATGCCAAATTTGCTGGTGGTGGTGTATGGGACAGGTTTTTTCAATTCTCTGGATTATTTAAACAACAAACTGGGTGGTCAGGAGTGCCTGCCATACACTGGTGTCCTAGGGTGACATTATGATGCTTGTATCCGCCGTTGTTGTTCTGTTTATGCTGGATATTATGTTCTGTAACTTCAAGACTGGCTCTGAAGAGCAAAATTTTGTTCTATTTTGTCATCAGCCTGCTCTCCCACGGCTGGCGGGACACAGAGACAGGGCAGTACATAGTGCGGCTTTTGCTTTTTGCTTTGCTTTCACTTTGCTCTTCCTCTTGCTTCTCCTCTGCTCCTGCTTTGCTCTTGCTTTTGCTTCTGCCCATTAGTTAGTTTACTAAGCAGTCCGATTTTTCCCTGGACTATTTCTCTTTCTTGGAACCACTCGAGCATGCTCCAGACTGGGACCTGGGAAACACCAAGAGTTTGCACTTTGTGGCCTGCAGCAGCCATTCCCAGTGCTGGAGGGACCGATAACAGAGTGACCACTCCCAGGAGAGACTTTCTGAATTTGTCATCCTTTTCAGAAAGGTGAAAGAGTGTTGTCATCTGGTATTGTTCATTTTGTGTGCTGGGGTGTGCTTTTGCCTGTTAAATAAACAGGTTCTTTCCACTTCTCTCCAAGGAATCCTTCCTGAACCCATTAGGGAGAGGGGCCATGTGGATTTGCTTTCTGGAGGGGTCCCCTTTGGAGGTTTTCTCCCAGATTTGCCCTAAACCAGGACAACTGGTTAGTTGCTTGCTGCTTCACAAAGGAGATGGTGACTGCTAATGGTAGCAGCTAATAAAGCAATCCCTTCAGTTCAGACGGTATGGTTGCCTTGGAGATCAAACACTGGGATTTCTTTGCTGGAGATGGTAACTACCCAGGCATGTTTAGTACTGCATTTGTTAAACAGGGGTTGCTTGGAACATTACTCTTTTTCATGGTGGGCCCATGAAGGAACCACTGAACACTCTGGAGTTTATTTTTATAGTGAGGAAGACCAAGCAAAGAATCAGACCAGACCTAAATTCACCCTAAGCAGTAACTTCCTATCTTTAAACATTCAATGATGAGATTTCAGTGCTTCCAAAATCTATACAACATAGAAACTGTTTAAGAGGAGAAAATTATGATTATTTCACCATTTCCTGGTAAGAAGGTAACTTCATTGTGTAAAAAATAAAAATTATAAATCAATATTAAAACCTGAGCATTTACCTGCATCTCTTGTGTTTTTATTGACTTCCTTTTGGGGGTAAGGGGGGAAAGGGGTTGTGTTTTCTTTCAGGGTGGGGAGGTTAATGAGGGCAGTATTGTAGTGATACTATTTCAAAAAGCTTTAATTTCTATGAACCTCAAGATCACACTCCAGTCATTGTCTTTCACATTAATGTTCTCCTTCCCTAGATGATTCACATCAGAATATTTATCACCTTAAACCATTTACAGTAGAGACATTGCAAGAGGTTAAGAGTGCAGTCTAGCATTCAAAGAGCGAAGACCACCATTTAATACAATTTTAAATGACTGAGTAAAATGAACAAGCCACCGAAGTGGCAAATGATGTCAATTTATTAAGTTTAGACCAAACTAGAAAAGACACATAAAAAAGGAAAAGATAGTTGGGACACATGAAGTTTAATTTTGATAAAGCTAGGATAATAATACTTCAGAGAAATAATTTAATTTATATTGCGTACCACTCAAGAAAGACAAAGAACAGGGCAGCACTATGGACAATTCAGGCAGACCCACCTCTCACAGTATGTAAGGCAGTAACCTGAAACAAAGACACTTGAATTAAATGTTGAGATTCTGTTAGATATTAAAAGAACGGGTTCTTTTATCTTTTGTGAGCCAATCTGGTCTTCAGCGTGTAATGGATCTCTCTATGAATCCACATTTTTATTCTAAAATCTGGTTAATACAGTCTTCTAGCTGAAGGGTTAGCCAAGGCTTCACTGGTGAAGAGTGTGCAATGGATCTGGCTCTGGGACAGAGAGAGAGTAGTCCTGCCTCAATCGTCTGTGCAAGGGGAAGTTTAGGTTCACACTTAATTTCATGCAATTCTTACAAATTTCTGTACTACTTGGCAAAATACATATGCAAGAGCTTTTAAATTTGCCAATAATCCTTAGATACACAGTCTTTGTCAGAGAAGGATAAATTTTTAGGGCTGTGAATCACATCAGCCAAGAAAAGCACTGGAAACCCTGATAAAAATAAATCCATACAACAATATGGCTACCAGGTATGACTATATTGACTCAGAACTTGCAAAACTACAGTACACATCCTCAGTAGGAGGAAATCTAGGGAAGTGATGCAAAACTTCCAACCAGTGAAAATCGCACATGCTTCTGTGAAACACACATGTAAATAAAAAAGAAAGAAATCCCGGAACTTCCTCTGTTTTTTCCAGTCGGGAACGAGGTAAAATCAGCTGGCCCGGCCTCGGCCTCGGTCTCGGCCGGGCTGGGCCGGGCGGGCCTGCGGGGGGGCCCCTTCCCTGGGCCGCCTGCCGGCACCACCCCCCCATCGACGGCCGGGCAGGGAGAGGGGGGTGCCGCGGGCTGGGTGGAGCTGACCTTGCGGACATCTAGCTGCTTACTACACCCCTCCCCCAACCCGGGGGCCCTGCTGAGCCCTCTGGGGCCCGGGAGCAGCACCAGGTCGGCGCGGGAATTTTACCCGTGGAAGCTGCCACAATCACTGTGCAGGGGGAAGGAGAAGCCACGCCCCACCCCCGGTGTGCTGCTGCTGAGTTCTGGCCTGGCTGACTAGATTCTTACCACACTTCCGAGCAGCAGCTCCTGCCACAACTTACCAGGGTCAGGTAACCACCTGTGAAGCCCAGGCAACATGTTAACCATTTCAGTGCTTCAATCCACCCCCGCGTGAGAAAAAGGAACAAGATGCAAGCATGTAAAGAAACAACATGAAAACATCGAGGTTAGTAAAGTAGAAGTCAAGTCCCAGATAGGAGGGATGAGGAGATGCCTTGATCTTGGGACTGAAATCCTCCTATAAACTATGGAAAAAACCTCTTTCCCTATAACGCATGAAACTATGAGGAGATAAAAGGTTCAAATTTATATTGAGCAAAAGCCTCCATGTTAAAATAAGATGTTAAAATAGCTGTGATCCCATAAAAAGTTTGAACAGAGGAAGAGAGAAGAGTAATCCTGTGCCCCCAGGAGGAGATCTCTGTTCCCAGGGATGAAGATGATTTTAGAAATAGATAATGAGAACTTCTGCCTTTTAACAGCTCATCTTTAAAACAATACCCCATAAATTGACATGGCCCATCAACAAGCTCTGGGAGACTTGGAGAAAATGGGAGGGACTTCACATGGCAGGATTCCCTGGGGCGTCTGTTATCCATGAGGAAATTAAGAACTACTAGAGAACTGGTCTTTTCCTCTTGTGGAGAAGTCTCCATAACATTAACAAGAAGGACTTCTCTCCCTTAAGTGAAGAAAGACTATTTTAGAGGTAGTAAACTGACTGGAAATTTTAAGTTTTGTTTCTTTACATTGTCAGTGGAAAAGAAAAGGTTGTGGGGGAAAGAGAAGTGTTCTAAAGGGTTTATTTTGATTCTTACTACTTTTTTCTTTTAGTTACTGTTAATAAAAATTTCTTTATACCCTTCTAAGGTTTTGAGCCTGCTTCACCTTTCTCCTAATCCTATCTCACAGCAAGAAGTAAGTACATTGGTGTTTAACCATCACTAAAACCCACCATACTCATTGGTGCATAGGCCAAGAAATCTCAAAATTAGTGAAATTTCAAATTGACAAACCAAAACCATTACACCAACCTAACAAAATATTTTCATGGGTACATCTCAAAAAGGGAAGAAAATCCCCAAAACATCTCCAAGGTGTGAATTGAAACCCTGGAATAAGGCCTACCTTTCCAGTAGTCATTTTTATATCTGCTACCCTGTCTTTGAAATGCCAGGTCCATGATCCATGAGCACTGCATGACTCCTCTGACATGGGCCCCAACAGTAGAGGATGCTCTCTCCTGGGAAGAGGAGAGGAGCTTGAGAGTGCACAAGCCATGCAGTGCTGCAAGTGTGTGGGTCTTAGAGATGGTGGGCAGAGATGGTGCTGGCAGGTTGGTAACCACTAAGGCAACAAATTGGTCCCTCTTTGTATTCCTGATCACTGAAATCCAGGCTGCTGCAGCTCTGTAGCAATAAATATGCCTACACCAGAAGTCACTGCTGCAGCTTATGTATTATTTTGCTTGTCTGTTGACAGCAAGACAAAAATTGTCCAGCACTCTCCTCTTTCCATGGCAAAGGCAACCTGGTCTTTCACAAAGGAAAACAACACTGAGACTGAAATACATGTGCTGCAGCAAGAATGCAATTTCGCATCAAAAATGTTGTTTGCTATGGAACAGCAATTATTTTTCCTTACTGTTCATGACACATTCCTACCCACCAACCACTTTGTCACAGTACTCAGCAAAAGCCATTTCAGATTAGCACAATTCTTTCCATTGACACTTTGAATCAACCTCCCCACAGAAGCTTCTAAGAGACAAGCATTCACATGTACAACCACTACTGCTTTACTCTTATGCAGATGTTTACCAGCTAGTTCTTTCAGCTCAACAAAATATATGACAATTCAACAAAACTGAAGTATTTAATATAGCTGTGGTCATTGCTAAGAAGAAAAAGGTGATGGCACTTAATTCTGACAGAGTCCAAACACAAACCTCAGATATCCCCTTGCACTAGCATTCCCATGCCCAGCCATTTGCCTTCTACACTCCACTGACTGCTCTCCAAATTGTTAAACAATGACAAAAATGGCAAGGGAGTTATACTTTTGAATTCATGTTCATATAATTTTCAATAAAACAGGTTTTACCTCTATGCCCACTCAATTTTCAAAAGATAAGGTGTAAAATATGATAGGCTCCAAACACAAGGTAAATTTTATGGTTGTTTCAACATGAAAAAGAAGTAGACCATAATAATGCTACCACTAAGCTCTTCAGTGAAAGTAAAATAAATATTTTAAACCATTTAACTAACATCTTTCACAGCTGTTGAGTTGTTTGCTGGGACTCTGATCCAGTTACTACTACAACTCTCAATAGAAAGGCTATGATGACCTCTCATGTGGATTGGTTGCCATCTTAAAAAAGCAGGGTGGAATACCCAGCTGTAACACAGGAACGAACAGAAGTTTGATAATTATGGCTATCCATCAGATCATATTTCAGTAAAGCTGGAGAGAATTAGGATGTAGATGTATAAAAGACTCTTCTATCTTTTATCCCATGACTAGCAGACAGAAAAAAAGCAGGAACACTGGACAGAGCTGTTACCAAAAAATCCAGTAAAAAAGAAACTCCTTAATACTAATGTAACATTGAAAAGCAAGCATTCTTTATTTGGCCAGATACCCAAGGGGGATAGGTCCTCCTAAAGTCATACATGCTGAGCACAGGAAAGTTTCTGTTTATATACTGTATTTTACATACATATTCATTGATGTCCCAGATTAAACATATATATTATAATATTTTCCCCAAAATCATTAACATATTTTCCCTCCCCTTTATGCATGAGTTCTTCTGTCCTGGGGGTCTCTTTGATGGTCCGGTCCCTAGTTATCAGGGACCCCAGTGTTACAGACAATCTACTAAATTAGCAGGGCAATGGGACTGGTGAACTTCCAGTTGTATTTCTTACACCATGGGCATTGTGCAGTTCCATAGGCCAGTGGTTTTTTAAGAAGAAGCATTGTGTTAACTCACCAGGTGTAGACAAATTTATCATATGGTAACAAAATTGCACTCTGCTCACTTTAATTTCTTTTCACTCAATGAGACCTTGTATATGTCCCCAAGCTGAGTTCAGATTTACAGCTAAAAAGTATGGGATTTTCTTTCATGTTATTTGGCTGCAAGGGATAGGGGTCGAGTGAAAAACAGCTTTTTGACTGTACCAATTCTCTATTCCAGTCCTTTGGCTAATATTCAATCTGATTCACTTAATAAACAGAATATTGGAAACAGATCAGTGTATTATTACCAACTGGGCATTTTTTCCTTCTTAACTTGTAAATAATATCAGACAACAATGGACTGGATTGAGTGGGATTGCTTTGGCTACATGTTGGAGGTAATACAATGGTAATACAATACAATACATCTGTAATACAATGTCAACCTCCAATAGGTTGCTTTTGGCTTTTTTGTGCGTCAGTAAAGACCTAGCAAATGGAGTCTTACTTGTCTTGCCCTAAAACACACATATGGAGTGGCCCAAGAGAGTCATGCCCTAAAAATGTTTATTTCTTGCCACGAATTCAAGGCAACCAAAGTGAAAAGTAACAGATGTATGATGAGATGAGTATCACCCATTATGCATATCAGCCTAATGACAGTACAGCTGACACTTTTTCTCCCAGATGACCAGTGCTGGCATCTTATTCCTGACAATCTCAGAAAATGTCTTAATGTCTTAAGTAAGTCATGCTATGTCCCCTTGAAAGTAGAATCAAGAGTTTCTTCCAAGGCCTAAAGTAGAATGAGGCCTTGGAGCCTCATTCCTTGACTGAGCTGGAATGAAACATGCTCAGCATCATAGCTTATTCTCTTTGCACTACTTGAGAAAGAGATTACATGGAAAAACACCACTTTCTTGTAGGCTAAAATGGAAAATTCTACCTGCTTGACAAAAGCCTGAGGGCTGCCAACTAAAAAGATCCATTTGCAAATACAACATTAAAACACCAATACACCTTTTATAAAAAAAGTCACAACTAAAAACATAGACAAGATACCAATGTTTCAGTTACCTTTAGTGTAGACAACTCACAAAATCCATCCACCCATTATCTATCTGCAGAGGTGGTGTGGTAAACACTGCATTTGCCCTTTAACTGATGGGCAGAGATGAGTCCCAATGCCCCCCCCCCGCCCCCCAATGCATGTTCTTGGTCACCACTGCCTGCATAAGAAAGAGCCTGGTATATTTTTGTATATGGTGGCAAACACTTCCGGGGGTTTGGTTTAGTGCCACAGTACACAGCCACTGGCTGGTTGTGTTGGTTTTGCTCAGCCCTTTCTGGTACCAGGGGGCAACAGAGGTGGCTTCTGTGAGAAGCTACTGGAAGCTTCCACCATGTCCAGCAGAGCCAATCCCTGGTGGCTCTGAGGATGGACATGCTGCTGGCCAAAGCTGGGCCAATGACAGATGATGGTAATGCTTCTGTGATAACACATTTAAAAAGAAAATCAAAACAAAGTGGGGCACTGTTTTTTCTAGCCAGAGAAGAGGTGAGAACATGTGAGGGAAACAACATGGAGACACCAAGGTCAGTGGAGAAGGAGGGGCAGAAAGGTGGTCCAGGCGCTATAGCTGAGATGCCTCTACAGGCCATGGTGAAGACCACGGTGAAGCAGCCGTGCAGCCCATGGGGGTCCATGGGGGATGCAGAGATCCGCCCACAGCCCATGGGGGAGGCGCTCATGCTGGAGCAGGTGCCTGGAGGAGGCTGTGATCCAGTGGGAGACACTGTGGAGAGAGGGGGCCCTGCTTCCAGGCTGGAGCAGCCTGTCCTTGGAGGACTGTACCCCGTGGAAGAGCAACCTATTCTGCAGCAGTTTTGGGGGGACTGTTCCCTGAGGGAGGCACTCACCTTGCAGCAGTTTTGGCAGGACTGCTGCTCATGAGATTGGAACCAGGTTGGAGAAGATCAAGGGGAACTGTCTCCTGTGGGAAGGGACCCTACAGCATAGCAGGGGAATGACTTGCCTCCCTGAACCAAGCAGCAGTAGAAAACTTCCGGTGACAAACTGACCAAAACCATCACATTGGCAAAAATCATGGATAAGTAAGGATCCCATTACCCATTTCAATTGTGTTTTTAAAAGCTAGGCTTGAAAGAGATCTATTTGAGATAAGTAGGAAAGATGCATGCAAGAGCTGCAGCCATCCCTCATTTCCCTCAGTGACTTCTCCTTCCTTGGATTATCCAACAGCTATTCTCAAGCAAGCAGAGCAAGAGCAGTTCAGAGAGATTATCATATGCAAGGGGTAAAGACCTGTTCCTAAATGTCCTTTTGTTCATGATGAGCACAGTAAAAATTCATAAAAGTTCATGTCTTCTTAGGCATTTTTAGATGCTACTATACCAGTATTGTTTCTCCTTTCCTAAAGATGATGTCTTAAAAAATTCCTTTTAAACAGGCTTTGTTTTTCAAAGCAATTTTGATTAGGGATGATTTATTTAAATTTACAGATTAAATGTACATGTACATTAATATACATAGAAAAATAACATGAGCCCCAGCATCATTCCCTCTCTCTTTGTATGAACAAATCTGCTCCAAAGTGAGAGAAAAAGAGAAAGCAGAATGCTTAGTTATACAAGTGACTGAGTTTATTCCCCCTCATTACTTAGAAATCTGTGGTCTGTATAAAATGAAGGATAAGCTGAAAATGCATACTAAAAATTTGTAAATATTAGTAAAAATATAAGTATATTAGTGGAAATAATCCTAAAGTAAAAGTAAAGATTTGTTTGTACAGACACTTAATGACCAAAAGTCCTTTCCCACGAGCATGAAACTAACTTGCATATTTTGAGTTAGTTTCATACATCTGTCCAATGCTTCAGTCTTATGAGTCAAAACTTCCATAATTTCTGTTTATGGTGTACATAAAGTAATTATTTGTTGCCCACAGCTTGATGTAGTCTTGTATTGCATACCCACATGCATCCACAAAAGTAAGCTCCTGCAACACCTCAAAAGGAAAAATTTTTCTGAGGGTGGAGAATAGATCAATGGTGAGGACAAAACTGAATAAGAATATTCCATCTGTTAAAAATTGCAAGTGGTACACAAACAAGCAAAACCTGATCATACTGCTCCTTAACTATGTTATTACCAAGTACCTATGAGAGAAATTAGCACACTCACTTAAAACACTGCCGCCTATAGTTACAGACAGAGTTTTGATACTTGTCCAGGTTTTAAAAGAAAAGTGTTTTGCAACAGAGGTATGGTAAATTCATATGCCAAAGCCTAGAGTGAGCTGAAGGTCCAGCATCAACCAATGAGCTCCTAGGCAGAGTTTAAGTTTGTCAGTATGCTTGCCAGATCTTGGAAATCTAAGGTAACCTCTCCAAGGATCACAAATTGAGCTCATTTTGGATAATGCTGAGCTGTTGGCAAACTGCTAGGCAACACTTGTCCCAGGGCCTACACTGATTGTCCAGCCTGACACTGGAGGAAGGAATGCAGCAGAACAAGAAGCAACTTAGTAGTAGAAAAACCAACATGCTAAACTACATCTCTTTTGCTGTGAAGACTCCCAGGTATCATTCTTTCATATTTTGTCCTTTCCAAAATACATCACAAAGCATAAACATCTGGCTGACTGCATTTCCCTATAGCACACATGTAACACATCTCTAAGTAGGAAAAAATCAAGCTGGAAAGGAAAATAAAGGAAGATGAGACATATATGACAATTAAAAAGACATCATTAGATCCTAAATTCATTTAAACAGTCCTTGCAACTTGACGTTAGAAGCATATGACACATATATATACACAAAATTGATGGTCTTCATTTCTTCTTCACACCTACTTATTTAATTTCCTGCTTCTCAGCTGAGAACATGGCATTGCTCCGATGGCAAACACTGCAGCTGTACCAAACTCTAGCGCATATACATTTACATAAGCCTTTTCAAGCATTGGACTTTTCTTTTTCTCTTTTTCTTAATAAGATATGAATTATTTCTCACCTTTTTTTTTTTCCTGGTTCTGATTAGAACTAATAGGACCTGCCTACAGTCTCAGAAATGCTCCTACAATGCAGCTGCAGACAAGCCAGAAATCTGAGGTACAAGAGAGGAAAACCTCTCTTAAGATGTCCTGTCTAAACTTTGCTTTCTCAAAAGATTTCGATTTAGATTTAGATTATACTGGGGATTATACTGGGGATGTCTATTATAAGAAAACAACCCTTCAAACATTCAAACCTTACAATTTTCTCATCCACCATGGTGAGTGTTTCCCTGGCATTTTATAAGCCATGAGCACTTCCGTGGTTTATATAAAGCACTCCTTTATACAAAGGACCGTACCAGCGGTGGTTCCTGATCACAACAGCTCACAAAATCCTGGACTGATGCAATCACTCACTAAAGAGACAATTAGGATCTTTGGAAATATCAACATGAAAACCAGATGAGTTGTTGCACTTCAATAATCCCACTGATTTTTTGGATGAAGTCCAAATGAGCTGTAATCATGTTGCTGCACCATGATTAAATTACTTAAAGGAGCCCGACATCTGAGACTTGGCTGTGGGATACCTTCTGTCAAGACTGTGAGGGAAACCTGTCTGATTGCATGAGAGTGGGGTGTGTGTGTGGGGAGTCAAGCAAGGCCATCCCACTACGAGGGGGGTTTGGTTGCAGCAGAAGTCTGGAGTGGTGGGAATGTAACTGCCAGTGGCTCCTGGATGGTCAGAGGAAACTTTCCCTAACATGACAATAACCTTGGCTTTTCAATTTTGGCATCCTTTCTAGCCCATTGAGTAAGAGCACACAAGCCAGATTTGCAAGCCAAGCGATAGAGCTTAGTTTCTTAAAAGAAAGGAATTTTAAAGCCTTTTTTTCAGACCATTTCCCTATACACTTTGCCTTTACTAAAACTGCTTTTTATGGCTAATGGTACATTTCACTTGCTACTATCTATATTCTAGTAGGTCAAAAATATGCAAAAGAAGGTATAAATTTATGCCAACCTGTTTTGTTACATACATTCTTTGTTACTTGTTTCAATTTTTACACTCTTTTCTTCTCACTGAAGTTATTAATGTCTGCTCTCTTTTGGTCAATCTTCCCAAATGAACAGCTGTAAGTCTGCTCATAGGATGAAAGTTACCAAGTCATGACAAGTTTAACCCATTGTATTTTCAACTTCTTTTGTTATCTAAGAAGGAAGTAGTAAATTTAATTTACTCTCAATTTAGATTCCCTTAGACTTTCCACTAACTTTTCACATTTCAGTCTAGAATTTAACACTACACCTGGGCCTTGTCCCAGGCCAAAAAATAAAAAAATTAAAAGGGGGGCAATATAAACTACTAAACTACTACAGGATTATCTCCCTTTTTGTTGTTGTATTTTGTTGTTACAGTCAGGCTATCACCCAGTCCTACCCTTATGGTATTACTCATGTTCATATAACTCAAAGTAAGACATATTCAGGGCCTTAAAGTCCATTCATAAATGGAGATTAAAACTAACTAGAACAGCAAGATGGAAATAAACCAACTTCTATAAAAAGCATGCAAAAGTCACTCATTGTTAAGTATTTTTTAGGTTTTCACAAAGGAGATTAATGTTCACAAATATTTTCAAGGAAGACTTTTTTACAAGAAACGTCCCATGTTACACATGAGAAATCACAAACACCAACACATGCAACTTAGGCAGAAAATGTGGTTAATAACTTGACAATAAACCCTCAAATTAAGATTGCACATATTCCTAACATTTGACTACCTCACTGCTTTGAGGATAGCTTTCATAAGTACACTTTGTACAACTATGACCATTTTTTCCAAGCAAAAGTGACTACTGAAAGCGAGCATAGTGGTCAGTTGGTGACATAACGTAGAAAAGGCTGTTGTAAAATCAAAACAATCTAATTTGTCTAATGCATCAAATGCATAAGAGCATCTAGTATGAAGTCAGGAAACAAGCTTAAGCATATGCCATCAGGGCAAAGATATTGTGGGCAAGGGGAAAATAATTTAAATTCCTGAATAAATATCCATTTCAAATCTCTGGAGAACAGCTAATACAGAAAAAAATACTACACATTATTGTAATATTAATACAAAATACTAAACATTCCCTAAAGTAACTAGGATTCCAGGAGAAGCCACAGAGCTCTAAGGTGAATTGGCAAATAGAAAAAACAAACTAGAAGTGTATCACTAGGGATTTAACTTCTGATCACCAGCACAATCATACCAACTGTAACTACCCTGTTGCTTATGCAAGTACTGTGGGTATGTGAGGGTGAAGGTAACTTGACAGAGTATGCACCTTTTCTCAGTTTCTGGACCCTAGGAGGTCAAGACTAAATGAATTCCACACATGAAGTTACGTAGTAAGTATCTCCTTATGAGAGAAAGGGAGAAAAGGCATTTTGTGCGAAAGAAGCTCTATGCCGCAACCTATTATTCCCACATTTCTTTAAACACATTGACATGCACTTCTGGTATGAACTAGGGCACTGGATTAGCATTATGTTGTTGCCACCCAAACTAAACACAGCACAAGTAAGAGTCTTCTAGGAAGACTCTAGTCTGACTAAGGGGATGTTACAGGTTTGGAACATACCCAGAAGCCACAGCCAGCAAAATTTATTCTTTTCTCTTTAGCCTAGAGTTTTCTATTGGAATTTGCTTTCAGTGTTTCCTGATGCCCTGGTCATTCCTTTCTAAGGGTAGCAAAACAAAAGGGTAATAATTTAAGGCACTCCCCAATTTGGACAGGAGAAGGTGACCATGTGCATGTGTGTGTGTTGTTGGTATATGTGTGTGTGTGTGTGTTTGAGATTAGCGCACATTCTGATATTCTTCCATGTATTCTAAACAGGAAAACCACTAAGATAAACAAGCTGTTCTCTATTGCAGTTTTCTGCAGCAAAACTCTACCCTTAAGTGTATTGCCCTTAAATGTCAATTTGTTCTAAAGAAGCAAATAATAAACTTTCACAGCACAATTTGCCATCATGTATTTAGTTTATATAACTCTACAAAAAACATGTTAGAAAGTTTCGAAAACAGTACTGTTGCCTTCTCTGCTACTTCTTTCCACCTGAGAAGAACTCTTCAGCTAACCAGGAGCTCCAGAGAAAGCAAAAATATTCCTATCCATCATTACCTGCCTTTTAAAATTATTTTTTCCTAGCACAAAGCAAGCTTTCATCTCTGTTCATTCACTTCCTAAAGTGCCATGACTGGGAAATGCCATCACTTCTTTCAGATATAAGTCCCATGGACTGCCTCACAAATCTGTGGACTCTGGTAACAAAGAATCATGGAAAGGCTTGGGATGGAAGGGACATTAAAAATCATCTAATTCCAATCCCACATACCTCACAGACAGGGACACCTTTCACTAGACCAGGTTGCTCAGGGCCCCATCCAGCCTGGCCTTGAACACTTCCAGGGACAGGGCATCCACAATTTTTTTGGCCAACCTGTTCCAGTGCATCACCAACTTCTGAATAAAGACCTTCCTAATCTCTAATCTAAACCTACTGTCTGTTAGTTTAAAAAAGTCACTCTTTTTTATAAGTCCCCTTCAAGTCCTGGAAGGCTGCAATGAGGTCTCCCTGAAGCCATCTCTTCTCCAGGGTGAAAAACCACAAACCTTTCAGCCTGTCATTGCAGGAGAGGATCTCCAGCCCTCTGACCAGCCTCCACCCTAAAAGTGCTATGCTCTGTTGAGGCCTAAATCTGCCTCCCAATCTCCAAAAGCTTTTATCTGCAAATGAAATCTCTTTTTGAGAAACTACAGTATAAGACAGAAATATGTCAGTGGGCAGACGGCAAAGCCAGGCATATGTCTGCAACTGAATATCTAAAAGCAGCAGTGAAGTGTCATGCTCCACTAAGAGTCTGCATGCAGTAAAAATAATTCTCAACTCTGCCAAAACTTGGGAAATATTTTTTGAGATACTCTGCTTGAAAAATAAATAAATCATATTTCTTTGCCATTACAAAACATATCAAAGGGACAAGTACATCAAAGGGCTCAAGATTAAAGATTTGCACCCTTTTAGGGTTCAGCAGGGTACACTACATTTTAAAAAAGGGAGGCAAGGCAGAATTTCATCAGTTACTGTGCTACAAGTCTACCAACTGAGCCTCATTCAAAATGCCATTTATTTCATTTGGGGACCACAATCTCTGCTTGAATTCATAAATATGATTAGCCAGGCACTTTGACAGCTACTTCACCACAGCAACCAAATTTCTCCCTGGGCCATAAACAACATATTTGGCCTTTTTCATACATAAGGGTAAAAGTCAAAGAGGCACAGTGAATTTCAATAAAATCAATTACCTTGTTAAGACTTTAAATTGGATTTTTTTCATAGATTTTATGACAGATAAGCTCTGTACAGAGCAGAAAGCATTCATAGACAACTCTCCAACTATAAAGAAGAAGATAGTCACCCAATTATATCACCTAACAATGTGAGAAGAGGGGGAAAAGAGTAATTTATTTAAAAACCTGTGAGGATGGGCAGAGGAGGATTTCTAGACAAAACCTCTGCCTTCAGCTCACAGCTGAAAACCTCCCAATGGCCTCAAGACACAAGCACTTTTGGGCTACCACACAGCTCTCTAGCTACACTGTCCACTAAAAAGCTCCTAAAGAGTTAACAGTACAGTATCTGATACAACTTATTTTCCCACTTAGCTGCACTACTAGCCCTTACAGATCTCAAAGCACTTAACTACTTGCAGCATGGGTCCCCTTCTGAAAGGAAGGGAAGCGTATCTGGCAGCTTGATTTTGGTCTTATTGTGCAGGACAGTTTTTAACTGGACTATAAACTGATCCCTGAAAGATAATCTTCCTTGTTCTTGGTGAGCCTTGTAAAAATCTTTGAAAAAGCCGAAGATAACTCCATGATCATTAACAGTATTTAAATCTTTATACAGTTAATGCTCAGCTCAAAGATGTCACTTACTCCTTCTGGTACTCCTAAATCCATTTAACTAAGAGGTGATAAAAACAGTTATGCAGCTGACCACTGTTCTTCTCTTGTCCATACAAGCTATGCAGGAAAAAATGCAGCTTCTCTTCTCCCTGGCTTATTTTTCAAGGTGAGACATCAGCTCTACTCAGTGCCAGACAGAATTTATCCAAAAAGAGATGACTGATCACTTTACAGAATAAGGCAACAAAATAACACTACTTAATTTTTTTTAATTTGTATTTCACATTTATTTTGCTCTGCTGGAGGGGAGGCAGGCTATCCTTATAGATTATCAGTGGACTTTGCACAGTTCTGGAAAACAGAACTCTTCTGGAAAGCATGCTTCTTGTAAATAAACCCCTGTCCATGTTTCATGATCACCCCACCTATCCCACAGCCTTTTAAGGCTACACACATGTTATGATTGCATCTGGCTGGGCCTAGCAGTTTCTCCAGTTAGCTCTGCAAAAGTTACATAAAACAAGCAAAATGAACAAACCCAAAGGCATCAACTCTGCTCTCAGTAGAGTACTGTCTCAGTCTTAGTACTGAATCTCACCACACATCATTCCTAGTAAAACTACACAGCAGCTTTATCTTGTAGTGATGATAAACTTTTTATTACAAGCTGGAACAGTTCAGTATTGTCTTTGTCTACCAAGTGGTCCAAACTCTGTAAAATTCTAGATAATCATGACCAAGTTTTCATTGTTGTTGTTGCTGGAAAAGCAGCCTCTGCTTCAAGTGTTATCTCTATCCTGTAATGCTACCAACCAAACCTTTACATAGAGATATTAATTCACAGGCAGACAACTCTCAGAAGAAAGCATATGATCAAGGTCATCAAGGTCAATCTCTACATCCGATGTTACTGAGATAAAATGCTTTGTTACACCAATCTCTAGAAAAAAGCTCGGGTACTATGATTCAAAAAGAAAAGACTTCAATACATGCAACCCCCTCATATGAGATCAAACAGCTGTAGAGGGAGAATCAAACATGGCCACAGACCTTGACTGAAATAGACGAGCAGCACTAGATTGTTTGTGTGACGTCAGCAGCCTAGAATATCTTTAAAAGCAAGTGATGCATGGCAAACAAAGACCAGAAACATACCCATAAAAATGCAAATTTTTGGCTACAGGACTCAGCAATGAATAAAGCACAACTGTGTGATTTCTGTTGAAAAGTGTTTTTTCCCAAACCTGTCCGTACAAACATTAGTTCTTCACTTACACAAATATTATGCAAAGGCTGTTACTTCTCAGCCCCACCCTTCCCATAAGCTACGTCTGGATCCATTGAGAATTAATATTATGACTTACATGAAACTGCTTAAAGCAACCAAGAACAAGATCCCTGAGAAATATAAATGCTGTGTCTAGTTTAATCGTGTGCCAGTACTGCTGATGGTGTCTGCAGCTATTAAAGCATACACTCTGTACACAGACAACAGTGACTGGGAGCAATAAGCAGCCCAGCTGGCTTCCCTACAGTGGGGTAAGAAACCAGATGGTACTTCTTTATAAACGCAGGAATTCTTGAAGGGGCTTTCAACATGATCACCATTACACCTTTGTGATAAATCAAGGAAGATGTGTTTTGATCCTGCATAAATCTGCAGGCACCATGTCCTTTGGTATCTCTGTAAAATTCTCATCCTATACACTAATACAGCTATCCTAAATATTAGGAGAGCCCACATAACCAGGAGACAATCAAGGCAGTTATTGGAAAAGGGAAACAATGTTTCCTCAGAGTCACTACCTTAATCACAGCACCTCTTAAGCCCATTGCCCTAATCTTCTGAACACCATCAAATAAGTGCAGTTGCCATGAGAAAATTCTACATTTCAGCTGCACGCCCAGATATTAAGGAGAAACTTCTAAAGCCTCCAAATCCATTTGTTTTCTTAGTCTTCTCTGATTCCATTCCCTTTTGCAAACTCTGCTTCTTTTCCTCTTGGTATCACATTCCGTTTTCCCACCATTCCTTATACCAAAAAAATTCAAATCCTTTTACAAAAGAAAGGGGGAAAAAGCTAATCAGATTTAAACTTTGCATCCCTGTACTCCAGCAAAACTGACAGACAGTTTTCACAAGAGGCACTCATCTGCTCTTTATCACCATTGAAGGAGAGATGATCTTTAGCAGCAGCACCATCATCCCCAGAGAGCTGAAAGAAGAATGGTCCAGCAGTGAGGCACCTTCTAATAGCCACAAGGGATCAGTTATATATTGACATAAGAAAGCTTGGGGTGCTCCCGAACTTCTCAACTAACAGCCATGTTCTACTCAATGTATCAGTCAAACCTTCAAAAGTTGTTTAAATTTAAACAATACAGCTTTTGGAGATGACACCTGAGTTTCTGTCAGTATTGGTTTTATTACCAATGTATACTAAAGAAAGTTTCTTAACTAGTAATCATCAATAGGTTCCACTGAGGATGGAAAAAGTATAAAAGAAAAGTATAAAGAGTCATAAAACCATATCACTCCTCAACAACTCTATGCCCACTACAAAACCATATGTAATGCATTTTGAAGTCCTAAAGTGTTTCAATTTAATTCTCTGTTCTCAACCAGAAACCGTGTTTTTTCATCAACTACCACAGCTCTAGCAACTTGACCTGTAATTTGATACCCTGCCCTGTACAAGATGAAGATCCCAGCTACATGTATCCTACAAACATTCTGAAATCCACTTAGTCACACGGATAAGAGGAAATACAGACTTTAATAGTCAAATTCAGTAGCAGCAATAAGAAAAGTAGCTACTGGCCTGAAAGGGAATCACAAACAGGAAATGAGTCATGCTCAAAACATGAACACTTATCAATTGTAAAAAAATTAAATGTTAGTTTATTTGCAAAGTGCAACTCTTTTAGCACTCAGTTTTGCTGGGGTTTCTTGAGATCAAATCTATCAAAAAATGCAGGCAGTTGGTAGAGATCTGTTTTTTTCAGTGGCTTTTCTCAGTCCTTCTATTTTGTGCCTTCAGCATACTAGAATTACATGTTGATAAAACAGTATCATCCAGCAAGGCCTGGAACAGGCTTTCATTTAACTAACTTAACCCACAGATTTCCATTTGGACTGGAGACCCGGTGTACCTAGCAGAGTTAGTCAAGTTAGCACGAGGTGACACACAAGTCCAAACACCTTTTCTATCCTTCATTATAGGCAGTTCAGAATTGACATTGTTAAGCTACATAGATCCTTTTGTGACCAGTGACACAAATAAACAATAATAAAGGGAATGTATTAAGGATGCAACTACAAACATCTCAATTTGCCACGCCAGAAAATTCATCAGACATACAGTAAATAAAAGGAAAACAGGAAGCCTAAATTAAATATTTGTATATTTTAAGCCCACATATTTTTAATCACCCATTCCATCACAAATATATGCAATTAAGGAGAGCTCTGGTTGGAGTTTGTGGAGGTTTTTTTTTGTTTGGTTTTTCAGGGGGTACATTTTCTTAGCTATTACTTAAGGATAGCAGTGATCATTACCCCATTTTCACTCCTTCAGAGTTTGCAGGGCTCTCTTTGAGGCTTCTAACATCATGTAGTCTTGTGGATTACACCATATTTTTCAGAAAAGCACAGGGATTATCTTCCTCCACTACTTTTCATTCTCCTTTACAAGATTTCCTGTTATTCTTCTAACAGTGAAAAATGGCTGCTTATATCACATAGAAAACCAGGAGCCTTGTTTGTTAACCAGCAATTTTACTCTAAGTTGATGGTATTTTTTAGACATGTTTAAATGTTTCTCCTGACTATAAAAATCCAATTTCCCAAGAATTTTTCAGAAGAACAGTTTTTACCTTTGAATTTCCAAAATTAGCTAGAAATGTCACAATAATTTAAATAATTTCTTAGGCATACGTAGCTCTTTAATGAATTCCGTGTAGTATCCAAAAACTACAAGAGCTATTATGAAAAAAATAATTATTGGGTTAAGATAGGCACATGGCTCCTTTTGATCCAAACTCAACAAATTGAAATCTAATCAGATGTGTTCATTGGAGAAAGACCAGGATTACTAAATTCAGTGATACATTTTGTAAGTAAAGGTAATCTTATAGGCCTACATTTTCTTTAATAGGTTTTCTACAGCAGACAGCAATGGTTGTTCCAGAAACAAAAAAAAAAAAATATGGAAGATATGTAGTTTCTTCACAGAGATCCACACAATTTAACAGCACAGCATTTCCTTTTTGGTGCCTTTATTTATTTTATTTTCTCTCAACAGTCATGCACAAAATGTTTATAGAGTTAAAGGATGAATTTTATCTCCTATTCTCAGAGTTTTTAGGTACAAAAAAGCTTCCTGGAAAAGTTTATACATTTAGAAAAAGCTGGATGTGCTGTATTCTTAAAACAAGAGAGTACCAAGTGTTATCCATCAAATTTAGGTCAAACTCATCTATGGGAAGAAGTCCTTCTGTAAGGACTGGTGATAAAGATTAGTGTTTGTAAGACATATGTGGTTTAAAAGATAAATGTCCTTCCTATGTAATCTTAAAATCCATTCTATACATTTTTAGTGTAGAAGAAAATTGTGCTGATTCTGAAAACATTAGCACCTGGGTGGCATTTCTTTAACACCTGCCAAATTAGGATAACTACAGTCCTAGCAAGCTCTAGATAAAGAGTTTGTCACAGGAAAAACAGACCCTTTCTAAGTCTTAGCCTGGAAAGCACTCTTTGTATCCCTAGGACTATGATGCATGTGGAATTAAACTATCCCACTGCTGCTTTCAAGCCCAGATGAAATTCACAGGATTCTTCAAATCCAAGAGCCCAATTATTTCATTGCAGGCCTATCGCTATCCTGCCATCCCCATGCAGATTGTATTACTAGTCTTTTGTGCAGTCAGGCCTTAAACAAAACAAAACACTAAACCTGCTGTTCCTAATAAAACAATATGTGGTCTCCTTGGGAATAATACCTATAGCAACAAACAGAAAGAGAGAGAGAGAGAGAGAGAAAGAGGAAGGAAGGAAGGAAGGAAGGAAGGAAGGAAGGAAGGAAGGAAGGAAGGAAGGAAGGAAGGAAGGAAGGAAGGAAAAGAAAGAAATAGAGAGAGAGAGAGCGAAAGAGAAAAAGAGAGAAAGAGAGAAAGACCTGCCTGACCAAACATAAAAAAATGTATTTTCCTGGCAGCAGGTCTTGAAGGTACTCAGACACACGAATCATGCCAATCAAGAAGATCTGAACTTCTACCTATCAGGAAATCAAACATCTGAAACCAAAGCAGCACCACTTAGATTGGTTGAATAACTTTTTTAAAAGAGTGGAATGTAGTAAAGCCGAAGTAAGGAAGGACATGAATAAACTGACCTTGACATATGCTAGGTAATGCTCGCACTTTTCCTGCATGAATGACAGTTGTAACTTCTCTGTTATCTGTCCTGTTGTCTCTCCAGAAGTCACAAAATAAACTCTGGGTTGCTGGCTCTTTTCCTTCTTTGCCACATCAGCAGTCAAGTTATAATTCAAACCTGTTTTAAAAAGGAAGAAGAAAACAAAGGATGACAGTGACCAATAGTAATTTTCCAGCCACCTATCAATGGAACATGTTGCCTCCAGGGCATCTGTGCAACCCTTGAGGGCCCTCAATCAATCACTAAGTTCACTGCAGCTACAGAAAATCAGATCCAATTACAAACATACTCCCATGTTTAATTTGTAATATATGTTATGAAACAATTCATGCTTAAAGAGAGAATGTATTTTATATGATTGTAAAATCCAAACGAGTCTCTGACCACAAGCAGCCCAGAGGCAGATATCTTCTTTGGAATCTCAAAATTCCTGAAGGCAGGAGAACAGTACACCATTTACTTATGACTAGATGTGCCCAGCGCGATGATTACCACTATCCTGAGTGATCGAAGATGCCCAAGGACAATCATCGCCCAACTGATCCCATGGATCGAGATAGCCGAAGTCGCCAAAAAAGATACATCTAAGTACTCAACTTCCCCACACGATCAACACCAGCCACTGCTCAGGAAACAGTGATTATCCAGCTCTGCACAGTGAAAGAAACTTCCATGCATATGCAGAGTTACAAAAGAAATTGGGGCACCTCTGCCTCAGGCATAAAAAACTGTATAAAACAGCCCCACAAGAAGCAGCGCTGGTGAACAGAGGGATATCTGATGCGATAGAGGTCAGATCCAGGTTCACCCAGCGCTGATCCCGGGCTTGACGTTGTCTCTTTGGCTGTGGGTTTTTGAGGACCGTATTTTGGTAGCGGAAAAATAAAAACTTTTCGCATTTTGATAATTTGGCTTTTCGATTGATCATTTATAACAATATAGCTATTATTCCCAGCCCATCCTTTTCCGTAGGAAATTATGTGTAATAATGCATCTAGAAACATATACCTAACAGAAAAGAAACCCCAAAAACCAAACAAACAAAAGACAAGATCCCTACAAACCCCCAGATGTTTAAACTGTGTTTCTGACAGAAAAAGCAAAAAAAACCCAACATAAACAGCAGCAGCAACCTCAAACCTTCTGAAACAGCACAAATCATGCAAATGTCAACCAGGATGTGGCACTTCCTGACAATTATTTTCTTTATTTGCAGTCATCTTAGCAATGAATCTTAGCATTCATACCATATACTTAGCCCCCCACAACTTTGTTGCTTCCAAAAAGCAACCTGGAGCAGTGGGTGGTTAGGGCGATATCATGCTGGTTGCGTAAGTTCTTCCTGCTCACTCCAGTAGGAGATCGTAAGACAAGTTTTCACTAGCAAATTAAATCTTCCAAGTAATGCCTTCAAACATTTGCCTAGCAGCTCTGAGTTTTCTCTCTTTCTACTGAGGATCTACCCGCCCAACTTCACACAATGAAAATAAAACTCTGGCATGAATTTGATGAGCTCAGAAGAAGGGCTCAATTCTTCTACTGACTATTTATTTTCCATAACTTAAGTTAAATGCCTAAGAGCTTTGATAATGGCTCCCTCTGAGAAATTTTTGCTTGTATCTTCAAGATGGCTGCTACCCAGCAGACCAGGTGAACTATTCCAGCCAGTAAGAGATGCACCAAGTAAATGGCAGCAGGTATTTTATAATGGATTTTCATCCTAAACAGCATATATATAGTTATGATGCAAGAGTCATCCCATAGGACTGAAAGCACCCCAGAAGCAGTGAGGAGTGAGAAGAGATCAGGCCATGGCCACAAGCTAAAAAACGTGAAACACAGCTGGCTGTGTTAATGGACGGGTGGCACACTCTGAACCACTTGGAATATCCCTTCCTCCCCCACTAAGATAATGACAAAGCACACAAACAGCAGGAGGCAAATGCTCCTCAGGAATAAGCACATCTGTAAATGCTTGCTAAACTACTAGCTATAGCACTGATTTGCCAGGGGGTAAGTGGGAGGAAGCACAGGAAAACAAGGAAGAACTAACTAAATAATTACACAAAATCATTGGAAAATGAATGTGTTTCTTTGATGTCTCCGACAGTAATTATGAGAAGAAAATGGTTCATGAACTTTGCTTGCAAAGAAAATTCTTATGTAATTGAAGCATTAAAAAAAGCCCTAGCAAATGAGAACATACAGGACATTCTCTCCATTCCCTTCCAAAAAGCTTTCTTCTTCCTAGTACTTCCCACTTTGTTTTGAATCCTCTCTCATAGTGTTTTCACTGGGTCTAAGTAGGGAGCAATCCACACTGCTCCATACACTGAACAACACATTCCTGCAGCACATCTGCTTCTGAGGCATTCTGAGGGTAGCACTGACTCATGCCTGCCTCCAAATAGACTGGAAAAATGAGAGACAGACAGAAATAATACCCCTGCATCAAACTATAGCTGCACACAGGTTAGAAGATGAGAGTCTACTTTTTAAAACTTTTTAATAAGGGATGTTTCTTCAGTCCTAGGAACATGTTTAAACAGTGAAAATACCGAACAGCCTATTATCCTACACTAAATCTTGTCAGTCTTTCAGGCAATAGTATTAGGGACATGAGGACTACCCTAGATATGGATCAACACACAAGCAACGTACATCTGAAATGAACAGTACAGGAGAAAATTTGGAGCAATTTCTAAAATACCTATTTGCCTAACTCTAGTCAAATGACCAAAACCATTCATTTTCATAGCCACTAAAATTCATCTAATGGTCAGACTGGGACTATTACTACTGTTGTTATTATTGTAGAGGAAATTATCTAGACTGTTGTCAGAGACTGAAATAGTTCATGCCTCAAACACTGATATAAAATTTTGCTCATAATAGCAATACTGTATAGAGAAGCCATTCAAGCCCATCCTTCTCTAAAGATGCTTTTCAGGGGGACCATCACCAACAAAACCAGCTGGAGAGGATCAATGAAATATCGTTGTGTGATAGATGAGTAATGTGATGTTCGAGTCTCACAATTAAAGGGCAAATACTATGTTTACATTAAGAGAAGTTTTATAGATTTATAGTTAAGTTTCACCCCCACCCCTTGCATTCTTATCACCGGATCGCCTGGGTAGTTGGAGCATTTGGGAGGGTCAGCTTATTACTATGGCAACACCTGCCCTCCAATTAAGATCTAAGAAAGTGATCTCCACCACTGGACAGCAAAGAAGGAGTTGATGGACAGGGGGCTAAAGGGTTAAAAGGCGGAATATCCATTGTGTGGATAAGCACACAAGGGGAAAAAATCCTTTGCTCCCTGCACTGTATCATTTTCTCTGTTCAGTTTTCTGTTGTATTTTTTTGACAAGGTTTTAAAAAACCTTTTTAAATTTTTGAAAGTGAGTATCATTTCTCACAATTGTGATCCACAGATGGTGATATTTTCTTTATTTTGTCTCTGTCGCTCTCTTTCTGTTCCCCCCACCTATTTTCCATTTCTTTCTTTCCTTCCCTCTCTCTCTCATACTTACTATCAAATAAAATCCATACTATTGACTTTGACATACAGTCTTGTTTGTACCTTAATTTGGGCAGGAGCATTTCTAATAACTTTAATAACTGGATCTTGACATTTAGTCAGCGTAGTCAGCAGGATTAATGTTCTCCGACCCAAAGTGTCTTTCACAATAGTATTGTCTCCTCTCACAAAATTATTTCATATACTTCCTTCTGTAGTTAATCTTAGAAATCTAAACACTACTTCTTTTAAGGAGCTGTGAGGATTGTTAGGATTCCATCCGTAGGAATTCTTAGCACTTGGACCAACTTCCTTTGAGGGTTTGTGGAGACTGTGGTTTCTTCTGGAGGCTTAGAAATTTGAATGTATCTTTCTCTGAAGGAATTGTGGAAATTACGGTAAACTGACTTGTCTGCATGGTGTTTTGTGCGGAGCCGAAAGTTGCTGTTTGGTGAGGACTAATGCCCCTGTACTTTTTGTGTGTTTTGTTGTGAAAAGCCAGAATTGACAGGTTCTAGTCCTTGAAGCCAATTCTGCAGCTCCTATCTTGTGTAGAACGCTCCCCCATAAGTCTGTGGTTTGTCATGGAGAACTAGAAGCAGGCAGGTTTTAATCCTGAGGCCAGTCCTGCAGCTACTGCCTTGGGAGGATGGTTTAGTCCCTTTGCAGGTTTAGGTATTTATCATGCAGCTTCCTCTGTGGGGGTGGTAGGAAAACTTTGTGGGAAAATGTTTTGTTGTCTTTCCTTATTTAATCTGTTAGCCACTTCTCCAGCCCTGGGGTGGACGTAGTGAGGAAAAAAAAAAAAAAAACAAAAAAAAAATTGAGATAGGGAGCAATTGGTTACTAAAAAGATGATGTGTTATTAAAAAAGACTTTCAGTGGTGGCATTGCTTACCACCAAATTCAATCATGACCAAAAGGAAAATCACTGGAATAAAAGCAGCTAACTCATAAGGATGACTGCTCCCAGGCAAAAAGCAGAAGCCTATTAATACCCTGAAAAAAAAAAGGCAACTCAGACACCAAAACCACTCCCCAATTCACAGATTGCAATTAAAGCAGTCTCACCTCCTCCACTGACCATGAAATCAGTTGGAGGAGACCTCACTGAAAAACTGTGGGAAACAACAGAAGTGGTGCAACAAGCACTTCATAGAATAAAAGCTAAAACTTCACCTAAAAAAGTTAATGCAATCAGCAACTTGTTTAATCCTGGCATATTTTGCCAGGGAAGTTTATTTCTTTTCTTTTTTACTAGGAAGGTCAAACATCCCCACATTGAAAATAAGAAAAACAGTCTGGGAGCAGAGAAACTCCAAACAAGCATATTCACTTTCTTTTTATAGGAACCTACGAACACATGAAATGGAGCTGCATGAAAATCAATGAAATTTAAAGTGTCACCATAATTGTTTGCATTTTCAGTTTGTTAATGTTTGTACTTTGTTCATATTTTTATTGCAAGTGGCTTGCTGGGAGATCAAATATTAGTTAAAGTATTCTACATAAGTTTGATTTTTGTCTAACTAGTTTTCTTTTTGCTGAAAAATGGAATGGGAAAAGGTCTTATGAATGTATAATTTGTCTCAACCAATTTTATCCTGAGAGTTGGTATAAAAACTTATACATATTTGAAATCACACAAATATGTATTAACTACCCCAGTTATGCCTCAGAGGGCTTTAAAATTATTATGATTTGGCTAAATTTTTCTGATTTACTAAGTAGAGAATTTTAAAAAATCTTAAAACACAAAAAAATGTCACTTGAGAAATTATTGAATCCCACTTCCTAAACCTGGAGGGGTAGCTATGGACTGCAAAAAGGATGTCAATAAAATACAAAAAAGCCTTCTACAAGCTCTCAAGCCAGTGTATGTTATATTTCCTGCCATATGTCCAAAGAAGGTATTTTAACTTTGCCTCACTTCTATTCATGCTAATCAGTGTACTGACTAGGGCACATTCTGCAATACACATGCTTCTCAGTTGTGGGTGCAGAATGTGATGAGGGCAATTTACTCACTGAAATTCAAAAGAAAAAAGCACTTGGGATAATACAAATAAATTTGAAAGAGAATTAATTTCATTTCTAATCCCACCAATAATAAATCCACAGTTCCTATTCTGTGTCAATTAAATTACAACTATATTCTGGAAAACAGAGCATTGCTCTGATGTAAAAACATGTTTGCATGAGAACATTTTTTGCATTAATATGTTTTGTGTAGTAATTTTGTATTATAAAAACCGGTTTTCATAATATATAGAATTATCCAGTGGACTAAGAATATTACGTATAATATTCTTCCAACTATACATGAATGCAGTCAAGAAGAAAATACACATCCTCAAAAAATCTATTTACTTTTATTCCAGGATGCAAAGTTAATCAATTATACTACAAGAGCCGGGAATCCTCTCGAAACTTGGCTGATTGACACATTTTAATACATGTATCTGTTGAGGATACTCCTCTATAGAATTTGAAAATGAAGACCCACTGTATAATTCTATAACTAATTTCAAAACATATTGAACCAACACCTAAGAGATACAATATTGTGATATCCCTCATACCCACTACCCATTAAAAAACACTGATTCCTGGGCTTCACAGAGTGGGAGCACTGACTAATGAGAATTGGGTTGATGATTATTGTATGCTGTATGATTACTCATGTTATTGTTTCTGTTGCTTCTATCTTTACTCCTATTATCTTTCTATTATCACCTCCATGGACAACCCATAAACTAAAGAAGATTGCAAGGAAAGAGACATTTATTATATTTTTGAGTCAAGGGGTGGATGTTAGACACTGAAATATTTCATGCCTATTGATATAAAATTTTGCTCATTATAGCAGAACTGTATAAAGGAGTCATCAAAGCCCACCCCTCCATAAAGATGCTATTCGGGGGGACCATTGCTACCAAGAAGATCAGCTGGAGAAGATCAATGGAACATTGTGGGATCCATAGATGGTGGTGTTTTCTTTATTCTGTCCCTGTCACTCTCTTTCTGATCCCCTCACCTTTTCTTTCTTTCTTTCTTTCTTTCTTTCTTTCTTTCTTTCTTTCTTTCTTTCTTTCTTTCTTTCTTTCTTTCTTTCTTTCTTTCTTTCTTTCTTTCTTTCTTTCTTTCTTTCTTTCTTTCTTTCTTTCTTTCTTTCTTCCTTCCTTCCTTCCTTCCTTCCTTCCTTCCTTCCTTCCTTCCTTCCTTCCTTTTCTTTCTTTCTTTCTCTCTCTCATTCTTTCTCTCTCTCTCATATTTACTATCAAATAAAATCCATACTATTGACTTTTGCATATGGTCTTGTTTGCACCTTAATTTGGGCAGAGGCATTTCTAATAACTTTAATAACCAGATTCCAGCAATTTTACTACATAAGTTTACTTCCATTTTCCTTCAGGGATGAATGCAGAAGCAGCACTTGATGCACAGAGATGCCAGCAGTCTCCTTCTTGTCCTGGTCACACAGAATTAAACGGTCTGAACAGGCTGAAACCTTTTCATCCAAGATAGGAAAGGCCTTTCTCTAATCTCTGGCTTTCCTGGCAATACAGAGGCCCCAGAGGACACAGAGCAATGACCCCTCAAGCAAGGGAGAAACAGTCTAAGAGAGATTCTGAGATTACAGAGTGAAAACTTAAAATGCTGTACTTCTCATATGTCCACATACTGGCAGCTGTCTCTGTCAGGAGGCATACAACTAGATGTTCACTAGTTCTATGCCTCCTGACACCGAGGCAGAGTGAAGAGTCAGACAGAGGGTGGCACAAAGTGCAGAGCACATTTTCACTTTGCCATGGCACATGAAAATGTGCTCTTTGCTTAGACAAAAACATTTCAGCGATAAATTCATACTTCTGAAAACTATAGTCTGCAAGAAACAACTTAATGGATATTGTACTGTCATTTGCAGTGTTAAGAAGTATCCATAAACACAGATCCTCAGATAGCTGTATTTCAGAATTGCAACAGAAGGAGAAGGAAAAAAAAAAGGTAGGTAATGTTTACATGCAAGTGTGAGGCAAATGAAGATGAGTTTTCTTCACATTCTTGCTAACAAAATAACCACACATTCAAATAAGTATTGAAGACACACATTTGCCACAGGAGAACGCTGCATGCATGTTCAGCTTGATTTTCTGAACACTATGTAGTAGTAAATGGCAAATCTCAGCTGTACAAAAGCAGGAGAAATGCTCAGGTTTACACCAGTAAGAAGCAATCTTGAGAATCCATGCTGACAAGCCGTAGGGAAGTGCCACTCTAGATGAGCACTCCATTCTCGCAGTCTGATTTAACAAAATGCACCCAGACATCTGAGGGTGAGACAAATCCCAACACTTTCAGCCACAAAATTCTGGCATAGCATTTTAACACCTCTGTAAGCCTTTCAAAGTCTGAACTGCATACCAATGCATTAACAGGGTTTTTTCCCCCCGTACATTTAACCATGCAGGAAAGGAACCACTACAATATTTCCATTAATTGTTCCATCTTTTGTAAATTAATATTCTTCAACCACAATATAATTTAAATGCCCTGACTGCTAGAATACTAGCTGAAAGATTATTTGAGATATTTTATCCAAATCACATCCTGAATGGGTTTTATACAATCAGATAGCTCTGGCTGTAATATTTTCAGGAAAAATCACTTTGTTAGAAGCATTCTATGAAAGAGCAATGGTTGAAGTTTATAACTTACCTAATAATAAAAAAGTTCCTTGTAATGCAATGGATGTTAGTCATGGAAAAAGATGCATATGTGCTTTTACCCAGTAAATCACGAGCAGTACAGTTTGTATGACAACACAGGCGAATTCAGAATGAACAGGAAGACAGGTCTTTTGTAAACAAGGGAAAGTGATATTTAGATTAGAAAAAAGGCAGTTTACTTCTTAGCCACAGATCCAAAGAGATTAAATTAAAGCAGAGGAAACATTTTAAATAATACCCCAGGAATGTAAGAACCCCTAGATATTCAAAAAACCTACTTGTAATTTTTCAGAGAGGAATTAACACCTCAGGAACGCTCAGAAATGTATTTCCTTAATGACAGAGTAGTAGGTAGTAAAAAAAGTACTTTACCAAGGCATGTATTTGTCTACTTAGAGTCATCATCTACAGGGAAGGAAAAAGTCAACATCTAGAGGAAGTAAAAACCGAAACTGAAGTTTCAGTTGCACCAATATGTTAGAATACAGAGGAATCTTAAATATAGTAACTCCATTGTTTTGAGCTGTTCAGGTGACAGTGACAAGTTGCTTGTAGTTCTCACTTCATGTGAATGCAAAAAGTAGCAAGAAGCCTTTTCCTTTTCTGATTTAATTAAAAACAGAATACTGCAGCAGGCTCAGGGGAGGATACACAGAACTCACCCTTCTCAACTAGCTGCTCAAAAAGGTTAGGGCACAGAGCAAGAGGAGGCAGTGCTTCCCCCAGCTCCTCACCAGACTCACTGTCAAGACACAGCATGCTGTGAGGCTGAGGCATCTTTGCTGAACTGTACAGTACAAGCCCTCTGCCATTCTTAAAGCATGACAAAGGTGAAATATCATGAAAAAAATTAACCCAGGCCTTAAATATTTAGAAATGCTGTATCTGTCCAATACCACTCCATAAAACACCTAAGATTTGTAAGCATTGAGATGTAAAAGACATAAGTAGTATTACAACAGAGCCAAGATGTAAAGGCTAGGGCAATTGCACGTTACACAATTCCATTCACCTGAGAAAATCTAAGTGTTTCACTTAATCTGGAAGATATTCTTGCAATTAGTAAAATACTAGGCTATTTATAATCAATTTACAAACAGGTAAACTGATGCACAGAAAAGGATTTTCTCATGTCTGTTTCAAGAGCTCCTTGCAGACTTTCAACACTATTAATCCAGGGCAAATCATACCTGTCTTCTAATAACACTGATAGAGGATATGGATACAGGTATGTATCATTAAGAGGTAAACAGGAATATGAACTCAGAAGGCTGTGTTCTCTATCCTTGCAGTAAGCCCAAGCAGACATTTTCCTCATTTCACACAGGAAGAATCTGCCTCATTATTATGTCAGTCTCATCAGAAGGTGAAAACGCGTCCAAGAAAGTTCTCAAGCGTCCAGCTTTCTGGATTGTATGGCCCATGTTAATCTTGAAACTAATTTCACACAAAAGCTCTGTTACTAAGTACAAAGAGAGACCTTGACTCTGGGTCAACCAGTTACTGTGCTCCTGTCTAGGGCTGGCACAAGTACCTTACCTATTTCTCCAGGAACATGCTTGCCACTGAAACGAAAGCATGCTGTGACATTGAGGCAGTTCACCGGCTGCAAACCATCATGGCACTGAGGAGCTGTGATATTGATAGATATGGGCAGGAAAATGGCGACATCCATGGTAATGACAGGCCTGGATCTGGAGATCAACAGAGAAGTAGAACTGAGTGACCATTCAGAGGGAAATTCTCCACAAAAGGAAAAAACAGCAAATTTGGTAAACTGCCCAATTTCAAGCAGACAGGAAAAATAAGAGAGTACATTTGAATTGTAAGATAAACTAGCATTTTATCTAGCTGGCAAGAGCTACTAGAATTTAAAAAAAAGTGGTAATGTCAGCTTGAAGTTTAGTGCTCAGATACAGACTGCAGGCAGGCAGCTGAGGAAACTGATAAAATGTAGTAAGAATAATCATCTCCAGCAAACATTGCATAACCTTTCCTGATGACTGAAGAGGATAACAAAATTACCAGAACAGCAAACAAGAACAAATTCATGCAAATGAGACTGGTTGCTAACCATCTTGGATGAACAGGGACAGGTAGGGAGAGACTGTGGGTTTCCACAGAATGGTCTATAGGAAAATTTGTGACCTCAAAGTCAAGGAGAGAGCACAGAGGTCCTCCACAGGAGCTGGATTCATACATAATTTTTCTGACAGCATAAGAGGGACAACAAACACCACATCCATGGTGGAATGGAGGAAAGGTTTGGCTAATTCCCTCCTGGCAAGTGATAAGGATTGAATACTCTTACCACACTGCTGAACTGTGTTTCAGGAATTATCCAGTGCACTGTGAACAAAAGCTTTCTACTCTTGCAACTCCAGCACCAGGTTATTGCTACCAGTACTCCTGGCTGAGGGAGACCTCAGCCAGAATCACAGAGCAAGCTGACTGCCTTAAGGGACAGGTGTCTTGCTAAGGAAATTTCTCTGTCTGACCATCCCGGAGGTACTCAGGCAGTCAAACTCCCACCAACAGAGACTTTAACTGCTGGGACCAAAGCTCATTACAGTGTGTGGCTCCAGTAAGCTGACAGGTGCCCACTTTGACTCCCTACACACACCACACCCACACAGTCAGACCAAGTTTCCCATAGTTTCATAAAGCCTTTTATTTGCAACGCAGTAACACGGAAACAGCTGGAGGTGGTGCCTCCAAGGAGGAACCCCAAATAAAGGACCCCATGGGCTTTTATAGCATCACAGTCCAAGCACATTAAAGCCTCTGCTATGCTTCCTGAGTCCTCAGCTCCTGCTTTGTCTCAGTGTCCCCAAGTGTCCCCTTGCTTTGGGCTCCCACCACCCAGAGCTCAATCTGCAGTTCACACACCAAGCCACCTGCCCTGAATGTATTCCTCAACAGCTTCCTTCTTCACACAACACAGAAGTTCCAGCAGCTTGACTGGGAAAAGCAACCCAGAAACTCAGGCCCTCCTGAGCCACCTCCAGTGCAGGACTTCAGCCCAAAAACTATGGGTGTTATTCTTCCTGTTTTCAATTCTGTATACATTCAAGATGAACATGTTCTTCCAAAATCAACTACAGTAATAAAAAAAACATGCAGCAACCAGTAGATTCAGTTCTAAGGTAGTTCCAGCAGCCATGCAAGGTCAGATCTTGTAAACCACTTCAGGACTCTCACTCCACAAGACACTTACATTTAGAGTTAGGGGACAGGGAGAAGAGAGCAGGGATTGTGGTTACCTAATTTATATGAACTGGAACAAGATTCACATCAATCTGCAATACAGCTGCTCAGACTGTTTTACCACAGCCTGAAGTAACAGTGCAAGTTCACATTTTGAGATGGAGGATAAAAAGAAATTCTAGCCTTAGAAATATATACAGCAGGGGAAAGGGAGGAAAAAAAGTCAGCATCCTATGATCATTTCACACCTTCAAAACACCCTGCTCTTTCCGAATGGTTAGAGAGACATAAAAGAGTAAATGCTATAACTGATCTAGAAAAATATTTCTCCTTCAAAAAAGTATTTCTCTGTGATTTTTTCCTTAATGCTATGTCACTTGGTCATTCACTGGGGAAAAACAACCCAATGCATCTGTCAAAGAGCCATACACACACATGATCAACAGAATGCGTCTGCCCCAAGTCAAGAAAGGCTTCCACCAAAGGCGTTAAATATCACTTAAAACAAAACATTTGTTGGTTTTGGTTAAAGAACTTCACAAAAGCAGGAAGGGTGAGGGGATGCACAGGAGAGAAAAAGTTTATCTCTTTATCCTAACTGCAAGAGGGACGCACTGTAAATTGGCAGTAACAGCAATTAATCAAGCTGTTCACAAAGTTAGTCAGTAATGCACTAATCTTCCCTGAAATGCACAAGCATAACTGAACACATGAACAGAGGTCATCATGCTGTTGTGATGTATGTGGTTTTAATCACAATAAGCCTTTCAGTTTGTCTTCCCCTCTCTGCAAGTAACATCAATGTAGGTGAAAAATGCAGTTTTCTTTCTAGCAGCTTCAGAGATGTGAGACTGTGAATTCCCATCTGGGGCATGGCATACCTTTTCACAGAAGCAGTTTATTAGCGTTCTCTGTATATATGATGAAGAAACAGAAAACTCTTCAAAAGCCTTGACCATTTGCCATGCTGATCATCAAGAGTATTTCTTCCCTCCCTCTCCTTTTTCTTTTTCTTCAGTGTAACTGATTCAAATGGAAACAGAGCTAAGTTTCTCCTGACTTGAACAGGAAGAAGGTTGGCACGTCTGTTCTGCAGCTCCAGCATTTTTTTACCTGGGTCACACCATCCCTATATCTTCCATTAAGACACAGGTGTTCCTAAAGATATCTAAGTATTGAAAGGATTTTTTTTTATTTAATATTAACAAGTTTAACAAAGGAGCTACTGACAAAAATTCAGTTTTCCATTCTGTTATCCAGGTCACTTTAACTCTCCACCTGCATAATTTGGTGAACCAAGCTGTCCCACCTCTGTAAGATGGAACAAGAAATTACACTTAACTCACAAACTCAAAACAGCAGCCCAGCTCCTGTGTGCACTGAAAGCATATTCGTATTTCATTTCCCTAAACACTCTTATTTCATTCTGCATCCCATTATAAAATTATATATATGCAAAAGTGTGTATCTATCTATCTATCTATCTATCTATCTATCTTTCTGTCTATCTATCTATCTATTCATCTATATCTGCAAAACTACATCCTACACAGCTCATTTTTTTGCTCAACTGCATTCCCTTTAATCACCATTGATTTACTTTAGGTAAACATCAGAATAATAAAAAAGCCTTGTCACAAGTCAGGAGCAACCTTTCTAAAGAGGCACTAAGATGCAACACATCTCCTTTCAGCTCTAACCCTTTTTCTTTATAGACCAGGTATTATCCTGGTATTATCACCCCCCCACTATTCTATTTAATTTAGACTGCATTCTTTGACACCATTCATGTCTAAGGTTTTGCTTAAAAAGTAACCCAGCTAGCTTCCTCTGGCCACAATAAACTAGGGGGTAAACTGGACTGAGACCACATAAGATATAAACAGAAAACAGAAGAAGACAACAGTGAATGAAAAAGATATCTCACCTCAGAAGTACTACATTGTCTGACAGGAAGGCTCCAACAGTCATATCTGAAAAGTTTTAACATTGAGCAGTTACAAAGGAGGCATAAAATTCAGTTCCCTCAAATCTGTTGCTAAATCACAGAGCATAAATCTAAAAAAAGCATTTTCTGACTTCGCCAGTTTGTCCCATAAAATATCATTATGTCATAAGGCTTGTAACTAAAGGATTAGTTCTGTGATGTTCACTTCTGCTTCGTTGTTTGATTTTTATTACTACAGTTATATTATTTTCTACTTTTTTGGTTATTTTAAGATTGCCTTCCTGACAGAGCAGCTTCCCAATAACTTAAAACCTTGGCCAGATACTGAATCATTGTAACTGTCCAAATACTTTAATTAAGCAATTAACTGAAAATTTTTATCAGGAGTTTTGAGTGGCAGAAGGGAAATGGAAAAAGCAGCTCAGTTTCACTGACCACCTGCAATGGCAGGAACTAGAAGCCTGAAAACAACCAACTCTGCTGTTTTCTCAGCCTGCTGATGTATTTTCCTGATGCTCTCACTGCCAGAGTAATTGACACACCTGGGTAACCATTGCTATCCATATCAACTCCCCCTGATATGGACTGGCCAAACATACGCAGCTTTGGGTTTATTGTTTGTCCAGACAGCTTCTGCATAGAAAACACACAAGTGAAATTAGTAATTAACACAAAAAATCCTCCAAAAAAACCCATTACCAAAACAAAAAATCCCAAAACATTTAAGCATGATTTCCATGGCCACTGGGTCTCCCTTCTGTGGGCTGGAAATGCTACACATCTGCTGTCTTGCACTGCACCCCTGCAGCCCTAACAGGAAGGCTGTCAACTGCCCTTCTGCTCCCGGCTAGTAGGAGACCAGTGTTGACTTGAACTAAAAACCCACACCTGCATTACAATACTCATGTAGACCTAAGCAAAATAAGGAACACATCAAACAGATTTCTGCATGAGGAAAAAATATAATTGCGCCTAAGAGATTTTTTCTTTTATTACCTAATTTCTGTGAATAAAAGTTTTAAGAAGAATCTTAACAATATTAATGATTAGTTAAAACAGAAAATCACGCATAACCATTTCTTTTCACCAAGTCTGCCAGCATACTCAAAGTCAAAATGATTAATTCTCATCCCATTTGGAAATTTTGGTTTCCATCATCTATTACAGAGCATTTTCTGCCAGTTTGGATGTTGTATTTCATTTTTGCCTCCCCCACACAAAGATTAATTGACTTCTAAAATAGTTTCTTTCTTCCTTTAATTACTAACACAAAACTTTCTCTAAATGATTTACATTGTAAATGAAAATGTCTGAAGCAAATTAACATATCAAAATCTCTTTTTCTGAGAAGGCAATCAGCCAGCTTTTAATCATTCTGCTGGGCTACCAATGCAAGACCTGAACTCAACTTCTGACTGCAGAAGTTACAGACTGAGGAAACCATGAAGTAATTTTAAGTCTGTTGGAGGTGCTTCCCTGTTTGTGACATGTGACCAACTTTTCCTGGCCCTCCCATAAAAGAATGCAATATTGGACAAAAGATCAGGCAGGAAATTAATGGAAAAAAAGACTAGTTGAAGGTAGAAAAGATATCCTGACAGTTAGTTTACAGGAAAACAGTGCTCCTCTGAGTACAGGTCACTTCTACTTGTGGGCAGGTGAGCTTAAGACAACTGGAAGTAACTTCATCCCCACATTACATTCACATTCCATTTTTGGGGATCCCAGTTAGGGTGGTAAATCCCACCTGCAAACACCTAAAAGACATCTGTGGGTTTTTTCAGCCTACAAGACAGAAGAATAATGCTGATTTTAAGTACCATAAATGAAAATAGCAGGACACAAAGCCAAGTCAGCTGCTTCTGCTAATAGCTGCCACTGAAGCCGCTGAAGAGACATCAAAGAATGACACTTAGCAGCACTTTAAATGATGGAAACAGGAGGAAGGAGGAGGAGGAACTAACAAATTGAAAAGGGTGAAAATATATATCCTGCTGGACACCTCCCCCCGCCCTCCCCACCTCTCACAGCTTATTTTAAAGAGGAACTCCACAGCAGTAAAATGGATCAGGAATATAGTAATAAGATACAAAATGTCTTCCACCTCCAGGTTAAAATCCAGGCCAGATGGGTAAAAAGATGAAACTGTTACACAGTTTTGGTTGCACACAGGACTTGAACCAGCAACCTGTCTAGTGCCCTGCACCAGACACTGGGAAATGGCAGAGAGACAATGCCTGTAAGTGGTGCCCTCTTGGCTGCTCAGGACAAGGGACAATGATAGGAACAGTTTATCAAGAGTCAATGACCACATACCCTGCCACACTCTTGAGCTGAGTGTTTTCCCACTGACCAAACAGAGAGACATGCTGTATCTGCTGGCCTTGCTCCAATGGGGAGGGAGAGATCTAAAACAGGATGCCTTCCTTCCCACCCTGCTGATCTGTCCTTAAAAAATGTGAAATTTTCCCAAGAATGACCAAAAAAAAAAAGTGCAACTAAAAATCAAACCAAACCAAAAAACTAAACTATACTAAACAAAAACACAAACCCAAAACAAAAAAAAAAAACAAAAAAAAAACAAAAAAAAAAAAAACCAAAAAAAAAAATCTGATCCTTTTCAGCAAGAACTGGAAAGCTCTGGGGTTTTCAGAGAAGAACCTCCCAACCAGTGGCTCTTGGCAAAAATCAGGCAGAATCCTCCACATGCCATACATTATGAATACTTCTAAAATGCACTGAAGAGTCACTTAACTTCCTTTTTTCTCAAAAGCAGTGCATGCCATATACATGGTAAAGGAAGGACTAAACTTTTATAGTCTGTTGAAAGAGTTGCCAATATAACCACTGAACTCTTTAATTCTGTGTGAACTGATTTACTATGAAGGATCCCACCCAGCAACAAAACAAAACAACCAGAACATCAAACACAGAGAGAGAGGGAAGAGTCAGGCTTTCAGAACAATGAAATGTGCTAGACAGAGACTATGAGACATGTTGGGCAGCATGAGCATAAATTTATCTTCTCTACTTCCTGGCTACAGCATCTAAATTGCACTCTGTTGTCTCTGCACAATACACCATAGCACATCCCTAACAAGGTTTTACTTCATCATAAGTGGGTAAGGGGGATGGCACCTAAGAATGGCCTTCTGACGTATTGTCAGAATGCAAGAAGGCCAATAAAGTGGGTAAAGAGACACAAAAGAACAGTTAGTAACTCTTCATTCTCACAAAGTCTGCTTCTACAGGAAGAAAGTGCAACCTCCCAGTTTCCCACGGGCCTCTCCATAATTTGCATGCTCAAACCCTTTCCAGGGTTTTCATTTTTCCTCTGCATTAGTATTATCCCTATAAACTAACACTCAACTTTCGAGACTCTGCTTGCTTCAAGAAGATATAGTTGACAACTGAAACAAAAGACAGTAAAAAATACCTCCTGACTAACATAATTTTACCTTTCAGCATAGATACAGACAAACTTTGGGAGAAGCTATCTTCAAACCATGACTGAGAAAAGGATATAGAGCTATGACAAGGTTACGTATTAAGGGACCCTTAAGTAGTGTTTATTTCTGCAGGTCCTGGGAAAGTGACTTTCAGATTGGGATCATAAACAATAGCGTCACATACCATGGAGTACTGAGGTATAATACCATTGGCATCCCCGTGGTAAATGTACACTGCTCCTATGTAGTTATCCTCCTTAGGCGCTCCAATGGCAACATCTGTAAAAAGTGCAGATTTCACAATCTATTCCATTAATCCAATTTTTCCCTAATTTTAGGATACAGCTATCCATAGGAAAACAGCTCCCCATGAAAAGGTGATCATCAGCTTATATGAACCTCGGTAGAAGAACTTATTTGATTTAATTAAGAGCTCATGTTAAGATAAACTTCAAAAATACACAAATGCATATGAATTTGTACACATATGTATGTCTCACATAATCAGATGTTGTGCCTAATTAGACGCGTGTTCTCTTACAAAAATGTATCTATCAACCAGCAACCATATTCAAAAAAGTGAATTTAGAATCCTTTCATAACTAAATCTTCAACCCATGAGAAAATCAGCTTTGTGAACCAAGACAAGACTAGCAAAATATTTACTGTAGCAGTACCTTAAGGTTGGTTGAAAATCCAAGCCTACACAAAGAGGCAGGGGATATTAAATGGATAGGCAAGAATTAAAAACAACTGCTGAGAGTGACTTTTCAAATTACAATTGATCCAACTTAACTGCAAACTCTTACAGAGAGCATGATACCACCTCCCGTTCTCCTCTCCTACGTGGATCTAGTGACTATGCTGTCTGCTAAAATTAAGCTTTTCACAATTGCTTCATACCCATGGACTGATCCAACTCCCTCTCCAGTCTCAACATCACCATGACTGACTATAAATATTAGCAAGTACACACAAGCACATGTCCAGATGCAGAGGAGAAGCATGTTCATGATTTGTGAGGGCAACCTGCAGTGAGGCTGGGTTAGGCTTAATGGGATACTGTGTCCTGAGTGGCCTGGAAGAAATAAATCCAAGCACACGCTAAATTGGCCTTTGTTTAGAAGTCCTTAATCTGCACTTCCAGAAACTAGGGCAGAAAAGGAACACCAACGTTTTGTTCTCACCTACTGCTCTCACAGCATGGGGTCTCACACTGAGCATCCTGAGAATGGAACAGGGGGAGAACAAAGCAAAAGAGAGAATTTAATAGACTAGGTGTTATCAGGAGTGAGAAGCTACTTCTGAATTATACTTCTTGATAAGAAATGAGATTATGTCAACAAAACCAGAAAGACTTGGAAACATCAGTAAATGGCCAAGAAGAGAGAAGTCAGACATAGGTGTCTGTTTTGTTCAGGGTGAGGGTATCTACAGCCTTTTATAAGCCATATGGGAAATAAGAAAATACAACAGCAAGGAAAGCAAAGCAATGTTAATGTGACCTGCACAGACACAAACTAAATCAACAGCAAGGACAGTCAGCTACAAAACGCTTTAGCACACAAATCCTACACAAGCAGATTTATCTTTGGATTGAACCCAGGTGCTAGTCAGGTCTGGATAAGCAATGCATGCCATGCAAGACTGACAGTGTCACCAGCGTTGCTCACACTTATGGAGAAACGGCCATGGAGGAAATTGCACTGACCTGGGAAGCCATCGTCATCAAGATCGCCAAGGGCAGCCATGCTCTCCCCAAAGTGTGCATTATAGGCGCTGTCACCGTCCAGGGTGAGCTGCTCTTCCAGCACTCCCTAGCAAGCAAGAAATAAAAAAAAGTCAGGGAAATGGTGAAAGCCCTGGATGAGGCAAGGCTTCCCCATGGAAGCTGCCCATATGATGTGGGAATGACCTGGGGCAAAGATGAAGCCTGTCTCTTGCTCTCTTTGCAGTGAGATTACCTGGGCTCAAGAAATCAAATTTACTTGTGTTTTAAACCTTCTGAATTTTAGTTTTAAAGGGGAAAGGGAAGACAAAGGAGTGCATGACTTAATCAAAATACTACATTAACTAAACAGTAACCCAGAGGTGTAACTAAATGCAGTCACAGGGACTGCTGAATCATGAAAGCTTACAGATGCCTAAAACATAACAGCCCAGAGTTTGTTCTTCTCACAGATTACATAGAACGACCAAAATCCCCAGTCCTAGTTTATTCAGCTAAACTCTAGCAAGCTAAGGAGTATTTTTTCCTAAGCAAACAACATTTAATAATTGGATTTGAAAACATTATAAGTACAGGGCAGAAGGATTAAAGCAAAGTCCTCCAAAAGCCTTCTTAAATTAAGAGTAAGGAAATATATTTAATGAAATAAAGAGACTGAGAAAAGTTGAAAATTAGGTAGTTTTTTACTACTATGCTGTAAGAAGCCTTATATGACGCTGGTATTTCCTGTCCACCCACCTTCTGGTCAGATTTGTAAGATTTATTTTCTTACTGTCTTGTCTTCAGGGAAAATGAACATTTCCACATACTGTCTTCTCTTCAGGGAAAATGAACATTTTCACAAAAAAAAAAATTTAGTTACACAGTCTAAGTCTGTACCCACCTCAGGGTTGTTTTGGTTTTGCTTCCTTTGTGAATGAGAATAAGCTACTCTCTGGAACATGTACTAAAATCTTTTACTCAGCTATAAGGAGTTGCTGACTTTGAGAAAATCCCCGATAATGAAATTGAAACGCAACAGATAGAAGACAGGCAGGCCTGTATGTGTGACTCAATTATTTGCAGTTGTCACAGGAAAGGGCAAAATATAAGCATTTTAAATGTAGCATCATTATGCGTGCTTGTTTTGTAATACAGTTTTCTCTGATCCTCTGCATCAACCTTTTAAGCAATGGTGCTAGCAGAATGAAACTGATGCCATTATGATTTTTGCCTTTTTTTTATATACCTTTTATATACCTTTTATGTAACCTCAGTGCTCTTAGCATGCACTATTGTAATTCCTTACATCAGATAACTCAGCATAGTCCTGGTATTCTGTTAGGCCAGAGGACCAAACATCCTAGAGACCTCACAGCCAGAGGCCAGATAATGCTACGCTATGCTGAGAAACCAAGGTCCTCTTTAAAATACATCCTGTAAATTAAGATTAGTCCCATCCAGGGGGGAAATTCTTCAAGACGGGGAGATATCATGCAATTCATTCAAGCCTCTCATTGGGGCATCTTTGTTAGATATGGTAGATATGGTAATTTGTAAGGTCTATAAAATTGTACATGACCTATCAGGTGTGTGCATTTTGGCACATTCCACCCTGGCAAAGTGGGGCACCATAAGGATCCTTATTAAATACCAAGGTAAAAACCCTTTATCCCTTAACTGTGTCTGGCTCTTAATTTTTAGGACCAAGGAAAAGGCATCAAAACAAAGTTTAAAATGTCCACTGCTAAAATAAAGCCCACAGTCCTGCAAGCCATTGCTTGTGCAAGTAATTCTAACACACCTGGTGCAGGAGTATAAGAAACTCATACTAGCTTCTTGACTATTTTATAGAAGATAAACATTAACTCATGTGTACTCTCACTGTGAGCAGGAAATGTTGACTATCTGTTTGGCATTCTGGACCCTATCAGTAGAACCCAACAGCAACACTGCAACATAAAAGGTGGAACCTCCTGTGGATAAAGCTCAAAAAGAAGAACTCAATTAAAGGAGGAGTAATAAAAAAAATTATGGTAAAAACACATCTCAAGTCTCCTAAATGCTAGGACTTCTGGTGAATTTGAAGTCTAGCATAAATAAACTCAAAGTTCACTAAATATAAACCTATTTAATTTTAGTCCATAACAACTCTTCCTTTAAGACAGCAGCTTTAGGACCTGAATATTAAATATTTCATAGTATGTAAACAACCACTGTTTTCCTATAAATAAAACTTAAGAATGGCCTTGGTTAGTCAATGCAACAAAGTTCAGACTTTTCCAAGACTGTTGTTAAGTCATGTGAAATCCAACAATAACAGCTGATAAGAACCTCCCCTAAAACCTCTATATGGGGCATAATGTGAAAGTAACATGAATTCAACCTCTGCTTTCTCTCCTCAATCCTAGATATTTGTGTTCCAATTTGTGTATCAGGTTTTAGTGACCACTCAAAACACAAAGGAAACTCAGTCAAAGCTGCTGACTCTTACTTGGCTTTGGCATCAAATCCACATAAAGCCACAAATGCCACCAAGTTTCAACATACAATCAGAGACTTTCTCAGATCTCCTTGAAAGATTTACAGGTCTGCGATGAATTTGGGCTGGCATCTGGCAAACTACAACACCAGATGAGTCTTCCTGTGACTTCATGGTTTGCTAGAGACATCCAGAGCCCCATTTATTTGAAACATCAAGTTTCACCATGCAGTGCTGGAAGGACATAAGCGCTACCTTGCCAGGGACCCACACCCTCATCCCTTACCAAATCACCTCCTGTAAATACTCACATTTCCTCTGTTGATATAGACTGTGACTTGACCCTCATCTCTGATCTCAGAAAACAAAGGTGCTCCAACCAGCAGGTCTGACAAACCATCAGAATTCAGGTCAACTGCACATAAGGAGGAGCCAAAGTAAGAGCCCATCTGTAACCAAGTTGAGTCACAACAAAGCATTCAGTATCTGCCCACACACAGCAGGAAATCATATAGGCGTGGTTTTTGTTTGACTTGGTTATTCTTTTAATTTCACATGATGGTTTGCAGCTTTATCACTCCCAAGAGAAAGCTTTAGGAATAATTCTGGCAGAAATGAAAACACTTTCCTATAACAGTGCATCAAGCCTGGATGTTTTACCAACAGAATAGAAGTTATACATTGGGACATACTTAAGTGAGACAATTAAAGAGCTTTCTTAGACTAGCTTTTGCTTGTCAAATGCTTAAAACTAGGAAGGGGTAAAATGAGTTTTCCAAACCAGACCTGGACAGTGATTATTCATGCCTAGTGCCAAAGTTCCTTGAAGTTGGGCACCACTCATGATCTGGGGATAACTTAAAGAAATAATGAAAGAAAAAAAGAAGAACAGGCAAGAGGTCATGAAAACTGGTATCTAAAATTACCTCTTGATTACAGACTATCCTTCCCTATTCTATTTGTATTTATTTGTATAAATCACTGTCAAAAGGCATACTGGTTGTGGGTCACAATCATTGCCTTTCCTCTCATGTACAGGCAGGTAAGTTGAAATAGAAACAAAGGCTTTCAATAAAAGCATTTCAGTTGATACAGAACAAATGTAAACCACTTTCAATTTCCACTTATTGTTTGATAAACTTAATTGCTTAAAATAAAGAAATACATTAATTTCACTTCATGATTTTTTTTAATATGGGTGAACATTGATGACTATCTCCCAGCCAGAACCCACATTACAAATTTCAAAACACATTTAAACACAGGAAGGAGACCAAAGGCAAGAATGATGTTTCACCCTTATTTCATTCACTTCTGCTAAAGTAAGATAAGCCATACCCTTTGAAACCAACTACAAACTATAGCCCCAAAATTAAAAGCTGCTTCAGCAGGAAACTGGGGAAGATGCCACTTCATATTTGAAATTGAGTGCTGTTTTTTACAAAGTAGGAAAATCTGAGGTTAAAGGAATAATTATTTACATTCTTGAATGCTTTTGCATTCCTCATAGCAGATGCTTGACCTCCATGCCTTTCAGTTAACATTCATGAACCTCAACTATTGGACATGTTAGAAGATGGGCAGCAGCAACTCTATTCTATGAAGTCTGTAAGATTTAAAAGTTGCTAAATATATAATGCAATGGTGATTGAAGAATAGCATTTTAGTTTGTAAATGCAGATTTTTATGCTTCTGTGGGTTAAAAGTCAGACCTCAAATATTATTTCATTCCAGTTATTTTGTAACTTAAGTTCCCTTGTGGATTTTTTATTTATTTTTTTAATCCAAAAAGGTTTTAAAAGAAATTTCTCATGAGTAGATTTCTCATGGGTAAGGAACAAAAGTTATGAAAAGCATTTTATTATGTATTCAGGCAGTTTTCAGGAAAAAGCTCTTATTTACTTAACTGTAACATGGTATGTCTGCAGCATGGGTGAGTTCACAGTGTTCACAGTTCAGGTAAGAAACTGAAGTTTGCAAGCTTAACATCTGTAACAAGGTACTGATTTTTCTTTTTTTGTTTGCATTTGATTTCCTAGTTCAGCCTCCATTAATAAAAAAAGAAGGAAGAAACTGGCCTGCTGTTCATATCTGCCTACCAAGAATGTCAGAGCAATGAACTTTCACACCACTGGGGAGGATGTAGCATTTTATGAGAGCTCATTGCTGTGAGCTCTCCAAGCAGTGCTCATTGCTGAGCAGGTCTGGTTTTGCTTCTACCACAAAACAAAAGAAAAAAACAACAACCAAACAAAAAAGGTGATTTAGCACAGCCTTCTTTTTAAAATAAAATTCTCATTTGGATTTTAGAGAATTTATAGAAGATGCTAATGAAAAAGAGCCCTAGAAGTACTCGAATGATGTAAATACTTGATTAGTTAAGTTACGTATAAGAGTAAAGCAAATAAATTGAAAAGGAAAAAGTTTTGGCTAAGACCTGGAAGCTTTCTGAGGGCTCTGTTTATTAGGTTCATGAATAGTCAGAAGCACATCCTTAGAAACATTTAAAACTCAACAGGGAAAGAAATTAACAGGAAGCAATCAAACACAGGAGATGCCCTGGATGAACTGGGAGGTCTTTTCCTTTCAAGATGTCTGTAATTCTGCTAGTGCAGAGAAAGTAAAATTTTGGAGAGGTCCTAAAATACAAGTCACACCACGCACCTAAACATGCTTGTGGTTTGTTTAATTAAATTTATTTAATTAAATTCAGTAAATTAGCATCCCTTATTCCAGGCCCGTTTTTAAATACTGCAACTGTGTCTTGCTGGGAAAAAAATAACAAGTTATAGTAACACTCTAACTTGAGGATACAAGTAAACACTTTAGCGCTTCCTGAGGGCAGCAGGTCTTCCCAGAGCCAAAAGCCTCCAGAAACATTTTTTTTTTTTGTATTTCTTATCCTTCCAGAAGAACACAGGAGACCCCAGATAAGAGGTATCATTTAATCAATAAGTTATTCCTAAATAAAGCATTTTTTGTTGTTACCTATAGCTAGACATACTGCCCATTTTGTTTTTCCTGCAATACAGCTCCAGTAAGCCCTCAAATGAAGAACACAAGCCGTTCCCCATTCAAACACAGCACCACAGTGGAGAAGCTAGATCCCACTAACATTCACTAAATTTCCCACATCTCAGAGGTACTGCTACAGTCACATAAAATGAAAGAGAACCACTATTACAATTTTCAGCAAGACCTTCAATTTCAGTCACATGGACATTGAGCAGACATTGCAGTCATGACTGCTTCTGAAGAAATGGCATACAGCTGATCTGTAAAATAGGTTTAGCTCTTCTGGGAGGGTTTGCTGGACAACTTATAAAGGAGTGGAATGAAAATGATGCTCCGGGATGACTCTGCCATTATTTCTGACCCCCTCTACCCCCCTCCTAGTAGAAAACACACATATATAAATGCTCACCTTTTTTCCTGAAGCCTGAAAAATCTTTATTAGAGAGCCTGATTGTCTGTCTGTTCTGAAAATATAAACCTGAAAGGTGAAAAAAGAAAAAAAGTTTACCAATACTAACTATGAAGCACTTGTGCTTTCTAAATAATATCTAAATCATGATCATGACTATTGCCAGGATCTACTTCATGACCACTTTACTGGTCAGTCTTCTTTTAAAAGATGACACAGAGTTCTCCACTGTCCTGAAAAATCATAGGCTTGTCATAAGAAACACTGGAATATTATCTTGTTGCCTACTTTTTTTGATTCACTTATGTATATGCACATGTGTGCACCTAAAAGCACCTAGCCAGGCAACTTTACAACTCTCAAATGAGTGGCATCTGGAGACTGTCTGGAAATAAGTAGGGCAAAAGACTGAGAATGCATAACGCTCCTCCCCTTCCCTTATCTAGTGTTCCCTTATCAAGAAAATGTGCCTGCACATACTGCATTGCAAACTGCATGATGCTTTCAACAGTGAGTGTAGAAATCCCAATCAGACCACCCACAAAAATTTCCACTGTTTCTGTCTGAAGCAATTTTTAAATCAGAAAACTATTCAAATACAGCCTATTCATTGCTCATTTCCACAGGAGAAACTGTTGATCTGGAATCCTCAGGGATAAAAGTATTGATGATTCAAGTTCAAGAACATGTCTTGTACCAAAATTTCAGATGGGAAGTACATGGCTTGTAGAAAGGGATTCCCTTCAACAGAAAGGCTGGTTCAGTCAGTCTTTGACTCCTGTGGCGTTTGACAGACTCCCTCCTAGAAGGTGCTCACACACTTTGTGGGACAGAAGATCTCTTACTTCTGAGGCCATGTGGAAGAGCCAAACACTGGAATGTGGTGAGTTATTAACAGGTGGTGAGACAGAGTTCAAAGCTGTTTTCAGTCAAGAACACAGCACAGGTTTACTGTGGACAATTGCTCTATACTGGGCAAACAGGACTTCCTGGCTTATGCAGTGGCATGTTTAGCACCAACAGCATGTTGCCAGGTGTCTCAACTCCAAACCCAATCTTAAATAATGACAATCTTTGTGACTTTGGAGAAATTACCCAGTCTCTTTAAGAATCTTGGCTTTAATTTAAGTGAAGAGGTGTGACAATGCTAATCACTTTCTATCAGAGAAGTGGAAAAGATCAGCTTATTAGAGTACTTGGAAAGCACAACAGGACTGCTCATTGTAATGTTCTGTAATCAGCACTTCTTACCGACACTTTGCCATGTGTTCCTGCTACCCACACCCCATGCCAAGGGACAATAATGTAAGCTTTAGAGACTGGAGCAGTAGTCGTTAAACTACAGGGCCAGCTTCTTTCTTGTGGCTCTCTTGTTAGCAGGTGTGTTTCCACACCCTCCTCCTTGTAGAGAAATTAAATTTGTTCCACAGAAAAGCAGCTTGGAAGGAAGGTGCACTGTCGCAGCCATAACAGAACACCTGGGATAAGGAAGCTATGTCTTTCTCATGCAGATGTCTTCTTAGTAGCAACTGTGATGCTGCTGTGATACTGTACACCCTAGTCATGCCAGATCAGGCATAAGTACCAAGTTAACCTTCTACTTTTATCCCATTTCCTCCCCTTGCACTGCTCCCCCAGGACATGGTCACTATCAAAAATAATCTGCCTGAACAGGATAGTGTTCCTGGTAGTGAAGACTTCTCACAGCATGATTCAGCTACGACTCATGTCACTAAAGAGCATGAGAGTCAAAGGTAGGAAGATGGAAAGGGGCTGCAGGATATCTTCTGCTCAAGCAAGTAGTGACAGGAATGCCCCAAAAGGATTGCATTTTGAAGAAAGAGAGACAAAAGCAGATCCTTTACATTCCTTGTCTACCTCTCCCCACTCCCACTTTTTCCACCTTTCGTTTAGAAGAGTATAAGAGGCCACAGTGCTCACCCTCAACCAGCTTCTCCAACAGCACGTGGATACTCAGCACAGGAGAACCAGGCTTGCCTAACTCACTAGCCATTTCCATCTAGCCATTCACTTCTTTACATCTTTGAGACATTGAACCCATATATGCCCATAGGAAGATCTTTTTTGTTTCCTTCCTTCTTAAGAGACCATCACCAAGATTTCTAAGTATAGCTGGCAAAAACCCAGACTTAATGCACTAAACATCAAAGTATTATGAAGCTTAAAAATGGCAACAAATCACCTAATCTCATTCTACTAGAGATGTTATCTTGAAGTAAATACTGAAATAGTCAAATGTGTGAATAAAAGAAGCAGAAGACAAATTCTCTTTTAAAAGTATTTTCATTTCTAGGAAAGTTTTAAGTGATACCTAAACCTAAACAAAAGCAGTGTGAAAGAGATCTTGTCTGTGTCTCATTAAAATGAGTATTGTAAGGACTGGGTGGGAAAGAGAGGGAAGAAGGGCAAAGGATGCGATGTATCAGGAAGGACGGGTTGAGAAAATCTGACAGCTTCACCAAACTACCTCATCTCTCCCTTGCTCAGTGCTCAAAACTACCCTGCAGACAAAAAATTCTTGTCTTCTCATACACGTTAGAACTGAATCAGTATTACATTACTGAATCAGTATTACTACATTTCATGCAGTGTTGCATCCAACCCACATTACTGTTTGATAAAGAGCCACACCTTTCCGATGCCTCCATCCTGGGGAGCTCCTCCTACAATGTCAGTCGTAGTCGGCTGAGAGAAATGACCTGCTGTCACCGCATATCCTGAGTAGTAAATGAAATAAATAAATAACTGTGACAGGAAAACACATCAACCACACAGATCAGGCTTACAAGCTTCCTTGCTCCAGGGCTGTACTTAAGAGTTCAACAACCTTTCTGCTCAGGATGGACCAATATTCTGTTCAAAAGTTCATGGGGAAGGGAAGGGAAATGAGAGTGCACCCTCCAGTACCCTTCCAAAAGCTGAGACAAGAAAACCATGTGTGTGGAGATGACCAAGGGACACAAGGAGCTCATATTGGGAGCAGTTTTCCAACTGCAAGTCAAGAGAGGGAAGCAGTAAAACAGGGAAAGGCATACACAAAAAGAGAAAAGCAATCATATGACCATGGAGAAAGTATCATGTCAAAGAGCAACAGTCCCACTTGGATCAGACAGGAGTGTCCTCCTTTGGCTAAAATCACTGCCCAGGAAGGCTTAGAAAATCATGTTCCTTTTTCGTTGGGGGAAACAGAAAAGGACATTAGGCAAAGAGAAGTCAATAGCTCAAAAAGATTTTTTCAAGGAAAGAAGAAAAATGGGACCATTATTCAAAGAAAAAAAAGTGTATTTGAAAGAAAAGGATGAAAGATTCAGCTTTATTTCATATATTAATATAATATATATTAAATAAAAATGAGTAGAGTAGCTTTCCTTCTAAGGCTCTTTTGTATTTGCCTTGCTCTTTTGCTACAAATTATGAGGCTCTCATCAACATAGTAAACCCTATAGTTCAAGCCTATCAGTGGCAAAACCTATTTATGTCTGCAAACAGGTAAACATTAACTCTTCATTTAGCTATCACCAAGCAGTATCTACAAAATTATGGTTTCTTAAATATTAACGGTTAAGGGGACAATGAGAGGTCAGTGCAAGACTTTAGTCAAACAGTATTAACCTGCTGAAATGCCTTCTAGGTCTCAACAGTCATAGGCACTTCAGATTAAGCGGAAGCCTTTAAATTAAGCATTTCAGGGACATTAGTTGGTTTTAGAGCAAGTAAAACCAATTGAGTTAAAGATGTACCTATATCCAAACCTTTCTCAACTTCCTTCAGTTGCCAATAACACATTTAGATTGTGTTATTTTTGTTGAAATAAATACATCTGCAATACAAATTCTGTAATTAGTTGTTGCACTCATTTTAAAGGCACATGTAAGCAGACATGCAGTTCAACTAGTAACAAATAATTTGCCTGTTACAGGGCAAAGGCAAGAATGTTAAGAAGCCCACCACAATCCAATGTGCTGTTAAAATGCCTTTTCTATATTAGTCCAAACAATTACAACAAAATGTGGGAGGAGGGTGCTAGAACAAGGAGAGAAAAACTGAGTATTTTGAATGTTTCTTTGCTTCCAGACAAGTATCATTTTAATTCAAATATTCTTCTTTTCACACTTTTTATAAAAATACATCAGCATAGAAACAAACACTACCAACTTTATAGCATCAAAGCCTTGAAACACATTGTTGGACAATTTCCTATTCACAGTGAGCACTAGAGAGCTGCTTACCAAGGTATGTGTACCTCCTGGCTATCACAGCATCATCATTCAGCTTGTAGTATGTGTTGTCAGTGAGATTCAGTACTTTGACAGTTCCTGTCCAATAATAAGATCCTGGTGCCCCCATGATAACCAGCTCCTACAACAGGAAAAACGGAGGTGTGTGAGGAAAAGGGTAGGAGGAAAAAATAACAATCAAAACTTTACACATTAATAGAGAAGGGACAGGATATTTACTTAAAACACCAATAATAAGTCTATCTGTAACAACCTCCATTCTGTGTGCATTTGGACAGTATCCTTCCTTCTTCCCAAATCTGGTGGTCACTGCATATACCCTAGTGACAGACTGCCTTTTTATAGTCCACTTCTGCTCAGCGCTTCTGCTGCAACAGAAGACTTTCCTCAACCTTACTAACCATCAAGCTTATCCCTTACTAACCATCAAGTTTATCCCTGCTCCCTGATAATTCTCTGAAAAATCTCTCTACTTGCTGCCTTTCCCAAACATCCTTCAGAAGACCCAGAGCCAGAAGTACTTCAGCCCACCCAGAGCCCATCACTCAGCTACAGATCATGCCCTGATACTGGCTGACATGCTATACTAACCAAACATGATGGAAACAGCTCAAAGGATTTTGATTTTACAACTGTGAAGCTAAACAGCTGCCATGCACTAAACAAGCAGGATGTGTGTTATATCCTAGGTGGAACATTTTGCCCAGGGAGACAACCTGAATATAAGAGTCATCAGAGCATCATAAAATGGCTTGGGAGCATTAGACAACCAGACTGATTTAACATTTTGAAAGACCATAGAAATCAGGCACAGTTTCATCCAGCATTCAAAGGTAGATGGTCATGAATAGTATTTTTGAGTCAAAATCCACAGTACATTTACATTCAAGAGAAATTCACAAAATGTTGTCCCAAAACGTCCAGCATCCTTGCAGAAAAACCTTGCTCCTGGATGTAGTTTTAAATACCTCCAGCAAGGGACCAAATTAAGCCTGCAGAGCATTAACCCCAGGAAGTTCTCCATCCCCCAAGAAGACATGTGAACAGCTGCTTTCCTCACATCTCCATTCAATGCAAAGCCATGGGTGGACTCCATCCTTGTAGGAAATTGCTATCATATCTGAGTCCCCTTCAGGTGACCAGTTCCAGCTAGGGGGAGATGTAAAACAAGGGATTCTCCTAATACGACTACAGGAACAGGAATACAAAACCAACCAAAGAGCAGCATGTGCTTAGAAATAGCTTTTTCCTTGTAATGGGCCATACCTGTCAGATCACTTACTGACAGGAAAAACTACCATCCACAGCACTGAATACAGGATAGAGGATCTCCTGTTTGACCCAAAAGGCCATTTATCTGCATTTCCTGCTGCCATCACACTGATGTGATAAAAGTTCAAAGGTATCTTTTGAACTAGGGTAGCAAAGGAAAATTTAAGCCTGGGAACAGAATCAGGCTGGGGAGAGCAGAAAAGTCAGGAAACAGCTGTTGCTGGCTTAACATCCAGTTACCAGACAGTGCCCTTGTGGCAACAGTGACTGCCATCCCAGTTTACTAAAATGGCAAAAGGCAATTTCTGAAAGAGAAAACCTTTATTCTGTTCGTATCAGTCTGGACAATACATTCTGTAGATCAGTGCCTATATATAATTAGGAGAGGGTATGTGTTCTTAAAAAATTTAAAATAAAACCAAAACACACAAGTGAAAAAGGCACAACCCTGAAACATTAACAAAAGAAAAAAATCCAAGCATAAGGGAACAAATTAATTCTTGACAAAACTGGAACATGGCTGATAGACTTCTGTCCAGAAAAGAACGTTGTCAAGTATTTAGAACAACTGTGGTGTGTATATTCTACCACAATTTTTTTCTCCATCTTGCTGCTACAAAGAACTGTACCAGAACTGAATAAAACTGTTTATCTTCTGTAAGTATGTGCATCATATTCATGCACATGTACACATACATAAACAAAATTATTAAAAAAAGACTTTTACATCATCACTTACAGTAAAGAGCTAATGACAGACAGAGAAATACCTCTATGCAAGTTTTGGGATATACATAATAAGAATATTCCCTGAAGACATTTCCAGAGTCAATTCATTTATACTTGTCCACAGACCTTGAGAGACACATGCACATATGTATGAACCACTGTACAGTCACTGTGCAAGAAACAGACACCTGAGAAACTAAACAAGGCAAAGGAGTGTTTGCTGGCAGGAAGGGACCATTCTCAGCACTCAACCCATTGTCCAAGCCATACTTGGGAATCTCCTCCTGGGACATGCAACAGGAGAGCCACTTACCCACCCCAAGCTTTCCATGCACGGCTCACCTTGGTGAAGAAGCCTGCGATCCCTGCCTGGCATGAACCATGCTCCTCCCCATACTTCTTCTTGTACTCTGGATGGAAGAAGGGAAGAAAACAAACTGTGGTCATCCCTGGCACAGCACACACTCTTCAGCTGAGCCACCTATGTTTCTACTCACACAGCCTGGAGAGACACCAGCATGCAGGGCTCCTGGGTTTTCAGTGGAACAGCCACCAAGATGCAGCATGCAGCATACCCACCCACATCAGGGAGTATCGCAAGGAGCCAGCTGGGGAGGGAGGCCAGCATGCCCCTACAGAGATGCTAAACAAGCAGTGCCACAGCAGCATGAAAAGACCAGCAGCATCACTCCAGTAAAGATGCATTAGAGGAGGCCATCTGTAGCAGATCCCCACAGCTCAGAAGGGAGGAGCAAAAAGTGATGCACATCCCTGTGTGCCACAGACTGTGCTCTAGGAGGTTTAACTCTCAGGCCCATTACCTCAGAGAAATAAAGTGATATTCCCCTAAAATGACAGTCATCAAAGTGCCCAGAAGCATTTCTGGTGAGGATGCTTCAGGACACAAGTTCCAGGAAGAAAACAGTGACTGAGGAAAAGACATGTGTTTCTACTGGATCAGACAAGAGTCTCTTTTGCAGGATACTGCTTTTCATGGCCATGTGCTTAGAGCTCCCAGTTCACAGGGAACCCAACCAGCACCCTACAGCTTTTGTTTATGGATTTTACATAGCAATCATTTGCCGTCTCAAACCTGAGGCATTTTTACTTTATCTTTTTGATGATGAGAAAATAAATATTTCTAGGAATACATTAAGTTCACGGTGAGGAGCAGGAAAAAGAGAAAAAAAAGAAAATCACTTTCCACCCCACCCTAATTCAAATATTTTCATCTTGGAAGTATTTGAAACTTACAGCTGGACCAGAGCCTTTCCAGTTTTTTTCCAGAGCATTATTTTCAAATATCTACCATACTATCACTACTTCCTGTATATTGCAGTAATTCATGTTCAGAAACAATTTAACACATAACCTGATAACTGTGAAACTTTTTTATACTTTTTTTTTATTTTAAGCTTCATTAATTATAATGAAATTGATGAGCAAACTGCCTCTGGAACCAAGCAAGTTCCTTTGGAGTTGCATTTTGTCTTATTGAAGATCAGAAGGAATTAATTATAAAAAATGCTGCCTTCTTGCAAAATATTTTATGTAGACATATGTACACACACACACACACCATCCTCCCTTTTGTACTACAGAGAGCCTCTTCCTAACATCATAAAGATTTTCAGAATTTCAGACATTTGCTGAGGTCATACCAGTTGCACAGGGAGAAGTTCAGCTGGAGACACCATGCAGAATAGAGACTTGATCCACAAATTACAGTCCAAATGCCCAACACTCTTGGCCAAGGTAGGGTCCTGCCAATGTGATGTGCATCCCAGCAGACCAGAAGCACAGCTGGGTCTCCTAATGATAACCCATGTGAAATGACAATTTCACTGAGAACTGAAGCCCATATTAGCCCATAACTATTCAGCGAGTGTTGGGGTTCTGAACTGCTACCTCTCCACATACAGATTCTCCAGTACTTGCCTGGGGAAAAATATTTTTTTATCAATGTGAACATTTTTTTCATTAAAAGAGACAAGGAGAAGAGATTTCTCCCACCAGCATTTCCTGAAAAATAATTCTGTGCATGTCCTAAAAGCCATGCATTCACTACAGCAAGATCCCCACCCTTGCATGATGCAATGAGGAAGGTCAAAGCCCATTCAGAATTAAATCTGGTGAAAGATATTAAAGGTAACAAGAAGGGCTTCTTCAGATACATCAACAACAAAAGGGTACTAAAGAAAATGTAGGTTCCACTGCTGAGTGGAAACAGGGACCCCTTGCAAGAGAAATTGCAGAGAAGGCTGAAATATTGAATGGCTTCTTTGGTTGCCCATAATGGCAACCCAAAAGTCTGGGGTGACATTTGCTTTCTTCCTGTCTTCAGGCTCTATTTGCTTCAGTCTTCAATGCCAAGGCCATGATATTTCACAAGTGCAAATGTAAGCATGGAGGCCCAAACACCTCAGACATCAGAGCTGTTTGAGAATTTAAAGCTCTAGTGACACAGAGAAGAGATCAGCACACCGATTTTGGGAAGAATCAAGAGAGATATAGTCCTCCCCAACAAGCCAGCAGCCCAGTACAGACAGACACTGGGCTCCTGGATTTCTGCCTAACCCTTTCAGCACAAAACTACCCCTTCTTATCTGCTCCCCTAACTCCCATCTGCAGTGATGTACACCTGACTCCACATCCAAGCAATATCCTTTCCATCCATGTATCCATGGCCAAGGGGTGCCAGTCATCCTAGATGGTCACATCCCAGCATCATAGACCTCTGTCTGCTCCCTAGAGCCACTCTGCCTCTCCCAAACAATAGATGAGCTCAAAAAGGGATGAAACCAAGAAGAAACCAAGATTGCTTCTACCTCACCTCCACTTCAGTGCGTGGTAGCGACACATGTCACTCATACAACATAGCCAGCCAGCCAGCCATGAAGTAAAGCAACCAACTAGATGGAAATTGTGCAGTTATTGTATCAGCTCACAGTTTTTGTATGCCTGAATAACAACCTTTGCAGGACATTAAATTTATTTGTTTTCACATAGCTCCAGGCAATAACTGCAATCAAGGGCAAATTTGTTATTTCTACACTTCTTTATTCTTTCTTGTCTCCCTGCCGACTGCTGTGCATTCCTGATTACAGAGACTGCAAGCCATGAAACTGCTGCAGCAACAGCTGACAGCAAAGCAGCATGATAAGGTTGAGTCTGGAGGAGGTTGCAACCTGTGCAACTTCGAAGATGTGCCATGAATAATACATACAGGGAAAAAGAGAAGAAGATGGCATTGGTTTGCAGCCAGGATGATCTCAGGTTACAAGAAAAGTGAGATGGAGGATGGAGTAATTGCATACAACAACACATAAGGAAAAAGAATAAGCTTTGATGTGCAACAATTCTGAAGGTAAATTCCCCCAAACTTTTTCTTTGAACAAAACTCTCTGCCAGTCTCTAAGCAAAATTGAATGCCATAACATAAACTAAGCTACAGAGTACAATAAAATAATCTATCATCCTCAAAGATGTAAAATATCACATGCGCTGAAAGCTTTTTGTTTCCTATATTACAGTGTTTCACTACTCTAGGAAGAAACAGTAGTAATCTTTCTGACCTAGCATTGTGATACTGAGTTGCCACCACAAAGCAGGAATGTTTTGATGGCTCCCAGAAAACCAAATGTGGTTTGGACCCGTGGGAAAAATTACTTTTTGTTTTGGATGCAAGGAATATGAGCATGTGCTGTTCCCCTTACTTACTAACCAAAGGGATCATCAGTCTTCCCCACTTCCACCATCAATTCCTACCACAGAGGAGTAGGAAACCATTCCAGCTCTCCTCATCAGCTGGACTGCCTCTCACAGTACACACAACCATCCTTTTTTGTAAACTGAATGCATTGGGGGAATGAAGAGGCAGCTCCCTTCTTTGGAAAGCCATTTAAACTATGGGAAAAATAATCAACTGAAAGTATTACCTGAAAGACTGTGGCCCCATAAAGCAGCTATACCACATCCAGCCCATCTAAACCAGATTAGTTCCTACTCAGAGAGATTGCATTTCACTATTAAGTTTGTTGCTGTGTTCTAATTATCTCTCAATTCCAGACTTCTGTCAGCCCTTTCAGGGAAGACAGGCAAGAATAAAATGGATTGAGACTACTATGCTGTTGCACCAGTGCCATCTAGTCAGGAAATTTCCATTTTCTCCGTGGATGGACACTGATGTGCACTCAGCTGGCCTGCACTCTTCACCTGTTGAGGCTTATCATCTTATCTGCACTAAAAACAAGGCTTCTGGAAGCAGGCACACTACTGTCTACCCCTATTTGCACATGGCGAGATCCAGAGAAGGTTGAGACACTGGAATCTTGGCGGGCAAAGGCATCTGTCCTAGGGCAGGGTTTGCAGCCACAGGTCTGGCAGCCTCCCAGCAATGGCCACAAAGGCTGTCAGTGCAAAAGCACTTCAGACTCGATGCCTTGCAGTAGCCATTTATCAGTGTCAGTGGAGGAAAATTATTCTGCTCCTTCCAGAAAGTGAAGGAAAAAAAGTTACAAGGATGACTGCAAACTTATTTCACAGCAAACCTTAAACAATGAACTCCTTCCTCCGTGTGATATACCACAGCTATCTCTCTTGGAGCTTGTTTTATTGAAATTTAAAGAATCGGGAGTAAACAAATGCAGCCATTCCTTGTGACACTGTGATTTCATGTCTGATGTGGCAGGGGGCTGTGGAAATCAGTCCCAAACTTTCAATTTTCACCTTACTATGCAGTGAAATTAAGCCAGCATAGTACTGCATCAACCCTGCCAACTTTCCACTGGCTGCTCTACGTGTACTAGGCCCACACATTTCTATTTTTTAGCAATTCCTGGCAAATATCCTGTCAGATTAACAGCAGTTTTACTCCAAAAACATGACGCATAGATAAACACAAGTGATTCTTCTCTTCCAGAAACCACATCCCCACCATGGCTTCAGGCAGTGCAGGAGCAGTAACAAAGGCTCAGAGGGAGCCCCATTGGCATTCCTGCATGTGCACAATGTCCATAAAGTTAATATCAGATGATTTGCAGTGTATAACATCAGTGAGAGGCCTTATCCTGATTTTGCTGACACTAACAAGGAGGGCAGAAAGGCAAGGAAGGACAAATATAGTAGAACAGTACCCACTACAGGAAGGCTTACATAGCTTTTATGTACTCTGCTGCACAACAGCTAGCATGGCTGGTACAAGTCCCTCAAAACTTCTCACATATCAAATAATGACCAATTTCAGGGCAGGAAAACATCAATGCACAAGTATATGCCATCTCCAAAAGGTGTGTAGGTTTGCAATGGCAGATTCCAAAGCAAAGCCCAGAGGAAGGTGAGGAGCCACCTCAGAACAGTGAGCATGAAATGGGCACACCTCTGTCACAGCCCTGGCTTTACAGGCCACCGAGCTCAGACCTGGCCGCTCAATAGCAACAGAGAAACTTGCCAGGACATTCACTGCCTTATCCCTCTCCAATTTACTAATGCCGGCAGCAAGCCTGCTGCTGGCTGCTGCCAGCTACAGACAGGAGGGCAAACGCTTAAAAGCAAAGAAGTAAAATCAGAGGTCTTGCCCACAACAAACCCTGCTGTATTTTGTCCTCCAAACTCGCCCACTTCCTCAGGCTCCTAGAATGAAGAAATGAAAGAAAGGAGGAAGCAAGGGTGCTTTCCCCAAAACATTCCTCTCAAGGCCAAGAATCTTAGGATACCATATCTTCTACCTAACAGTACATTTGTGCCTCTTATTCAGTTAATTGCTTTTGGCCAAGGAGATTCTATCTTCTGAAGTCTTTTAAAAATGGAAACATGATGTAAAAGTTTCACATGCACTAGAGAAGGAGAAATTAAAATGATGGCACTTGGGATTTGGTGCAGAACCAAAAGGTACAGCCATCCATGGCTCAGAGCTGAAGCCATCCCTCTGTATCCACCTCAAACCCAGACCTTAACACAGCAGCAATTTAATATAAATTGTTGCAAAGTACCCCAAAGTGAGGAAAGCAACCCTCCTCCCTGTCCCACATCCCAATCTTCTGATAAATGACAATATAAAAATGGAAGTGTTTCCATAAGATAGGCAAATTGGTTCATGATTGCAACATAATTGAGGATTTTTATTTCATGTCACAGTGAAGCACAAAAGGCCAAACTCATAGCAGTATCTTCTTATTATTTACCTAAGGGGAGAGCTGCTGCCTCAAAACACAATTCAGAAACTTTCTATTCCTCCAGTAAAGTGCAACCATGCACTTTACCAGCCACAGAATCCAGTCATTGTGCTATTCTGCCAAGTTCATCCAAAACCCAACCACCACCACAGCTGGGCCACGAGGCAGTCACAGGTTTAAAAGAAAAAAAAATCAGTACTGAAAGTTACTGTATTCTTAGAAGCATAGCAAGGGACATTATAAGCTCCACTTCTGGCCTGACTCCTTACCTTCATAGCAGGGCAAGAGCTTCCTCCCTTTGGACTGCAGGTCAGGAGGAATGATGTTGCAGAAGCCATGGGGCAAGATGTACTCTGTCTCATAGTAGATGTTTTTCCAACGGTGTGCACATGCCTAAACAGATCATATAACATGGGTTACTGGCCCAGAGTCAGAGGAGATCACTCTGACCAAGGCAAAGCATGCATGAATAGGACCACTCAGCATCACCTTCACCCCAGAAATCCACTGTACTCTCCTTACATTCCACTGTTTCTGAAGTATCTTTTCATTGTTACCTTCTGCAGCTCAGGACATTGTCTGACCTGGCAGCTCAGATCTCAGCCTTCACATGTGTATAACTAGGAAAACAAGAAGTCTCCGAGCCTATGCTGGAAATTTCAAAATCTCTGACTGTGCATGAATCCTTGCAGACAGCAAAGCTTTTCTAACTAAAGATGCATGAACAGAACCCAGCAAAAGATGAAAAACAGGAATAAAGACACTGAGAATACTCAGAAGGTTAAACCACCAAATAACGCATTTGTGAGTCAAAGGTTGGTTTCTACTGGGAAAGGCAGCTCTGTGCTCTGGTGACAGATGTGCTGAGCCTTGCTTACTGGTAGTGAATTTAATTGAAAATACCAAGGACTTTGTAGCAACAAGAGTGGCAACTTTAGCCAAGGTGCAGACAAGCTGCAGAGCTTTATCGTGAAGAATGAGATCATCCTGAAAAACAGGACTCACCAGACACTTGCTCAGTACAACTGCCACACACAGGCACACATGCAAGCAATGTAGAGCCTGGTTCACAACTTCTCAGAACCCATTTGCTCCAAAAACTAACACTGCATTGCTGCCAGCCAAACCACAAGTTGGCTTCTGCTCAGGATTTATTTGGAATAAAAGAAAAGGAAATGTGAAACAACAATGGCTTTGAACTTAGCACATGCCAGACCATATCTCCAGCTGGTCTGAGTCTACACTTAAGTCACTGTAGATGTGTCAATTTATATCATTTAAGGCTTAACTCCATGCCAACAGACCAAGCCTCTATGCTACAAATCATCTACTCCACATGCCTTTGTCTTTTCTTGGACACTTTGCATCAATCCCCTTCACAAATCCCATATTTGACTCCATCCTCCCCAGATGAGATACCCTCTGTCTTTCATTTCTGTGTGCTATCCCACTTTTCTGCTTCAGCACCTCAGAGCTGCCCATAGGAGCATCTCAACATTGTTAAAAATTATATCCACTCACAAAGCAGGCACAGCTGTGTCACCTCTCCGCTAAAGGACATGGGAAGTGTATCAGCCACTGAGAAGCTCAAAATTCAATCCAGCCACCAACAGATTTCAATATACTTATGTCCAGAAAGATATAAATAGGTAATACTACTCTCAAAGAGCAAAATCCATTGTGCAAAGCCTGCTCTACTGTTAGCAGTGTTACATTTGATATTTATTGTTTTCCTAATTTCCTGTACCCAAAGAGAGGCACATATTTCCACACATGGCTATCACTAGGGACAGTGAGGGGCTCTGGGGGCTACAGAAAGTTTTGCACCACACTGCACGCTGCAGGCTGCCATCTGTGATGCAAAGAATCCTTCTGAGGGGACTCAGCTCACAAATGCATGTGAGAAGCACAATAAGGAGCAGCTTTGGAGACTCTTGGATGCACTTTGAGGAGGCTCAGTTATGATTTCCATCCCCACACACTACTCATTCAAAATTCAACAGCAACAGATAACCAACATGTGAAACACTCATTTTCAGCAAACCAGGAAATAGCTTCTCTCCTGATGGATCTGTGAGCACAAACAGGCACAACCCTTGCAAAGACAATGCCATAAATACACATACCATTACACAACAGAATCGTCAATCCTAACTCTGGATATAAACTCAAATGGAAACGGGCCAAAAGTATTTTTTAAAATTTTGGAAATATAAAGGATTGTAGTATTATAAATTCCTTGATATTTTATATTTCAGAAACTGCAAGACACTCACATAAATTAACCTACTAATTAATCTCTCTCAGAAGAGTACAAACAATGGAGTCAGGGAGAACAGCAGCATTTCATCACAAGCAGGTGGCTTTGCTCAGGACTGAGGTGCAGAAGCCAAGAAATATAAAACAATATAAGGAGAGGAAAAGCTGCTGCTGGGTAAGAGGTATGTTCAAAATCAACTAGAGGCTACGGGCTCAGTCTAGCAATTCTGGACACAAACCAATCTGTTAAGTCTTGAGTTAATGACCACTTTTCTGTACCTTCATCACGATGTGTATTCAGGTACACTATAGTTCACCCCTGACTGCCTTAATCTTCAAACCTTCAAGGCATGAACTTTCCTAGGTTACCTGAGTTAGTGCTTCCCCAGACTTCCTTGTGCCACTGCTACAGAATTTTACATTTTTACAATGGACAGGAGTCCAGCAGCTCCTCTTCCTCCTCAAAACTCATTTCTCTGTAGCCAGACAACCAGCACATTTGTCTCCCTACCACAACATATCTGATTTTGTTTTTTTCTGTCTTCTCAAAAGCATTTAGAGTTGATTACAACAACTGTCACTGTATCATTCAATGTTGACAAGGCAAGGTGATGTGGCTACATGCTTCCTTCTCTGGCAGCAACAGCACATGTCTCAAGAGGTCTTTGGAACAGAAGTGAGTCACCTGAATTTGAGGCAATTGCAAACAACTGACAACCTCTGCACCCTGTTTTTAGATGCAAGTTATAGGTAAGTTGATGCAAGTTATAGGTAAGTCCCTGTGCAATAAGGAAATCATCAGCATACTTTGGTGCTCAGCAGCTGCTGCTGGGTACAGGTTCCAGCTCTACCACAGAACAGGGGAGAAATGATGCAAACGCTTGAAGCAAAATAAAATGCTTCTGAGCAAAGCAAGATGAGGTATCTATTGATGGCCGACACTGCAGTACTGCAATATAATGAATAGGCCATTTCAGAACTGCTGACACTTGGCTCTTTTGCATATTGTTGCAGCCACCAGCTTTGCTCCACAGGAAGAGCAACAGAATGACAGAATTGGCAGGTATTTAGGAAGAGCAAGACTGAAGGATGTGGCTTATCTCCCAGTCACAATGCAACACCCCTGGTTCCTCTCCCAACAGACATAAAAGGAGGAATTTTGCTGTTTCAGTTTGGAAAGAGCAGGCAATCTCAGATGTATTATTGCAGTACTGAGATTAATGCAGACTGACTGATAGTGTATCCAAGAACAAGAAACTCTCATTCAATCTTACTCCTACATTTGTTTATAACCTCGCTGTTTGATGCTTTACTATTTAATCCATCACACAAACACCAAATTCTGGTTTAGAAACATCCTGGCACAATATGGGCTCAAACACAATCTACCTTTTACCAAACACCAACTAAAGCCCTCTGGCATGCTCCTCACCTTCCCTACTGCCCTGTTGCCATCGTAGCTTGTACTCTTATCAGGCAACTGGGGAAGGCTGATCAGAAAACATTTAGGCCACTAAGCAGCTACAAAAAAAAAGCATCAACTTCTTTATACAACCCACAATTAAACTGTGTGACTAGTTTAACACAGAATCCCAAGAGCATGAATATTTCACACAGGCAATTATATTTGTTTATGGAAAAAAAAACCAACAATCCACCCAGGGCTACTGACCAGAAAGATATTACTCTGCTTAAAGGAATTCCTGGAGGGGATGCAGTAAATATAGCTGCAATGTCTGACAATATAAACTCTACACATTCCTAACTAAAGAAACACACTCATGTTATCTAGCAATTTAAAAAAAAAAAAAAATTGGCAAATACAGCTATGAACACATATTCAGACACATCTTCTCAGAAAACCAGTTTTTCAAATGGGCCTCAAAGAAAAGCTACATTTTAAAGAAATGCTAATCCTTAAAATTAGAAGAGCACATGTATGGAAAACCATCTGTGGAAAAATCACAAATCTTTTTCAGTAAAAATTCTCAAAACAGAGAGCAACAGTGGCCTGAAACATCCAGGTAATTTCCTTCCACAAAGGAATCTGTATGCATTCAATTCAGGCTCTGTTTACACACAGATGCGCACAGATGTATAATTAGTAGTTTAAGACTTTGGTGATAAATAATAATGAGAATTATATCATTAAATATTCTCCGGCATCTGGACATGGTGAGGGGTGAGGGGCAGCATAATCTTGTCAGAGCCCTGGATCAAGATTTTTTTAAATCAGTGTCACTTGTGGAGACATTTTACCACCCTAACCTGCACTGAAACAAGCATACTACCAGCTGTGTATTTTACTTTACCTACATTTCACTTTTAACCTGCTTTATGTGTGAAATTTCTACCCCCTCAGACTAATGCAAGACCGCCCATGTCTCTCACCCTTGTAGCCTCCATTCAGCCAGGCAGCACCCACCTTGGCAGTTGCTTGGCCTTTTGCCCCACCAGCATTCCCTTCAATTACTGCTTCTCTCCAGGGAGACGACCCCTAAGATCAGCTGCAACTTGTTTCCCTTTGAACCAAAATACACAAAATCCGCTATTCTTAAAATATAGTTTGGACAAGAAATTAAGAGCTGCCTAAAAATGTATTAACAACCTTCTAAAAATTAATTAGGATGAATGTCAGCCTGACAACTGGACAATGAAAAGGAAGTCTCTCAAGGGTAGTGTTATCCTGATAAATGCAAGTTACTCCTCAATTGTCACACAGAAGTGAGCACATACAGCACAGGATACACCCTGAAAATATGAATTGCATACACTAGCATGAATGCCTTGAATTAATTTTATCCTCTGTTGTATACATTTACAGTGTATTTTATTTATGCCCCTCTTTCTCCCTTCCTCCTCTAGTCCTGAACATGTTTAAAACATCTAAGAAAAGTAAAGGTAGCCCCTATCACACTTACAAGGTATATACCAAGAGAAATGAGGCAAAAAATATCACAATACTGTGACAGAAAGGTATCAAACCTACCTGTTTGCCCACAGGGAAGTTGGTGCACAAGGATTTCGGGCATAAGCACCTGTACCCTAAGCACATATTTTAAAAAAAGTCTTTGAGGGAAGCAGGTTTGTCCTCTTGCCTTTTACAGGTGATTGGTACAGTAATCACTGCACAAGATCTTTCTCACTAGCAGTTTTTTGACAGTTTGATGTTCCATACAAGGGCAGTCCTCTATATCATTGGAAAGATGGGGCCAACTGAAAGTTTCCTATTCACAAACAGTGCTGTTTAGAATTAGACTGCTGTCAAGATTACCCTGATACAACCTTGATATTTGCCTTCCACATATAATATGCACAACACTTTGCTGCAAAATTCTTTTTATTTCTGTTAACTTCCCTACAGACACACTCACTCAGGTAGACAGTCAGAACCCAACCATGGATGTATGTACAGACAATAAATGCAGAATCACAATGTAAAATACCCACGCATTCTAGAAAGGGTTTTGCCCAGGACTCTTTACATTATCACAGGAAAAGTTTCACAAAGAAATATTGCACATCCTAAGGATCATATCTGCTCTCCTTGTCCTGTCTATTGTGCATAGTGACCGCACTGAAAACAGTAAGTCAATCCACACACAGTTAAGACATCTCTATCTGCAACTCTTCTACCTTCTCAATAAGAAATTATTATAGATAAATAAAAAATATGGCCACAAAGAGCAATTTACATTTTTCCTTGTAAATTTTCAGACGCAACTGATATGCTCAAGGAAAATGTATGCTTTCATATTTCCTACATAAACACAGGAAAACTACAAAAAGGAACAAATTAGTAGAATACCTCCCAGACAAATTGTATTTATTCAGTTCAAAGATATAAATCCTCAGATTAGGAGGAAGTCCTTGGCTGACACAAGTCAGGTGCGATGGCTTGGAATCCTCCCTCTATAAATCATGTCCTCTGGCTGGGGTTCACTTCTGCTTGAAGAAAGGGACTACAAAATCTGCTGCCTGGACTCTGTCAGTCACTGCCAACACAATCCTGATGTGCTTAGTCAGGCAGCAGCTACATTTTTAATGAGATCAAAGAATAGTATGGACTTACCAGCACACTTCCACCAGCCTTCGGCTGTCTAGCTAGGCTCACACCCATCCATTCATCATCTCTGTCTTCCTTACAAGTCTTTCCACAGAGCATGCCCCGAGAATTGCCTATAGAAAAAAAGGGAAAGGCAGCAAGGCAAGGAACATGAGTTTTAAATGCCTACCAAAGAATCCTGACAAAAAATGAGATTTCCCATCAAACATTTGACAATGCTTTTCTTTCCTCCTGCATCCTGATTATTTTATTAGTTCTTGAATGCATTAACTGGGGCAATGTTCTCACTCCTAAGTGGCACCATACACATAAACAGCTGAGGACAGACCCTGTCCCCAGCAGCCAGCAGCTATCACACTATGTTCACAGCTCTACTTAAATGAACCATCAAACCATTAAGTCAATGGGAGAGGTATCAGATTGCCTCCTGAATGCAATCTTGAAAATGAGATCAGGGGCACTTAAAAAAAAAAATGAGGCTGAGATCTATAGTCCTGTCAGGCAGCACTCATGAATCCATGACAACTTACAATCTGGTAGAGGACAAACCACTTAGCCAAAACGCTGTCTTAACACATCTAAACTTCATAAACAGAAATTCTACTTAGTGTAAGTACAAGATGAACAATGCCTTATTGTATAAAGGCAGAAAAAGCAACATGTCACCAAGAAAACCAAAATATTAAAATGCTTCATTCTTTACCATCATTATCCAGCAGGAAGTTTTAGATCATAATTTTACTTTAGGCCTCCACTTTCCCCTGCCTCAGACAGTTCATCAGAGTAACTGAAGTCAACCCTGATCCCATGCAATGGCATACAAGCAGTCTCACTGAGACCACTTTAGTACAAAAAGTAAACTTAAGAAATTATTTGCTGTATTATGAGGGAACCCATAGATCACCACATTACCAATAACATCACATATCGTGAGCCTGTCACAGCATTGCCTGGGGTCACTTCATGCACTCTGACTTCAGCACTGCCTGGAGCAGGCAGTAGCACTCTAAAACACGTACATAGTCACCAACATGCTGAAAAGCCACACTGAAGCAGGTGAAAAAAAGACAGAAGCTCAGGTTTAGCAGGGAAAAGTCCACATTTACCTGAGCAAGCAAGGTCATTGAGAGGACATCAGCACCAGTGGGATCTTATTTTGTAATGCTGAAGAGAATACGACACTTTTGCTAAAGTGTTCAAAATCCATCAGGAAAGGCTGATGGCTGCCTCTCAATATTTTGGGGCCAATTTCAAGTTGGAAGAAGGACTGCTGGCCATGTGGTTTGGATTTTTTTGGTTGCCTCCTACTGTCCCAACATCATAACTACCCACCTCTCCCCATATCCAGTTCTGTGCATCTTCTGTCAGGGTTGGTATGAACTCGACATTTAAACACTGCTCCTGGGGACTGAACAGAGGTGCTGTATTTAGATTCTGCCTTGGGAGCACCAACCAAGACCCTGGAAACCAGAAACAAAGCAACAAGTGATTAATTTCAGGAGGAAAGGAAAAAAATCCACAAACACCACCAAGGCTCACATTGCTAGAGCTTCACTAGCAAAAACACTTTTCTCAGCAACCTTGTAAAACAATGACAATGATTCACGAACTGAAAACACCACACACAATAAAGGCAGTGCTGTGCTTCTTCACACCACTGTGCTTCTCCACAGTGAATGCTCAAATATTTTTAACAAATAAAATTTCCATTCGGATTGTACCACATTTAAAGTGACACACCCTCACCACACACCTTCCAAAAGCTTTTAAGATAGCATTAAGAGCACAACAGCATCTGCATCCATTTTTCCTCAGTTTTAGCTACATCAACCCAGAACTGATACACACACAGCAGATAAAATCTGAATCTCCTGCTGGCTGCAGTCTTGCCAGGCAGCACAAAATTTGTAAGCTTGTTCAGAAAGTGGAGGCACCCCATTCTCAGAACATTTTATATAATTACATCTTGAATAAACAACAGCAAGAAATCAAACCAACAATACAAGCATATCTCTTCCACAATATATTGCTATTAACCAACATTTATCATTAAGGCTGTGAAGACTTTACCTGGACCTCAAGTGAGATCTAGTGTTTCTGGGAAGCACCAATGGCCTGCTCTGACCATAGGGTTACCCTCAAAAGAAAGATGGTCAGCATTTTTTAATCACTTGTGCTAGGATCTAGTTAAACTTATTTAACAACCAGGCTTCTATCTTCTTACGCCCTAAGGGATGCTTTTTGAGGAGGATTGCAGGGGAAGCACAAGTATTGATGCACAAGTATTTCACTGTCTCCTCATTAAAAGGACAATTTTTCTCAAGCAGTTGTGACCCCAGACCTGGGCAGGTGAGGAGGAAGAAGGAGGTTAAGCAGGTGGAGGGCAGCTCCAAGGAGAGCAGTGGGGAGCACCAAGTAGCTAAGTAACAGTTCTGCAATTCTCTTGTACTGTCATGCATGACAGATCTCCTGAATGTAAAAAAATCCTCACTAAAGTTAAGCCTGGGGCTGGAACTAAGAGCAAAGATCTCTAAAGGGCTAGGGCTCCAGAAGTCCCCTGTGCAGACCCAGGCTGCTACCTGGGAGGCAGCAGCAGCTAATCGAGGAGACGCTGCTCTTGGTTTAGCCACTAAAGAGCTGTTGGTGCAAAGTCAGCCTGCATACACAACTCTCTCAGATGGACAGCCCAGCACCAACCCCCAAACTGATGCTTTCCCTGTTCTTAATAACTTTTCCCTCACCCTCCAACCTAAAGCTCCATACCAATCACCACTCATCATCACCATCCCAGTACACACAAGGAGACCCAAGGCACAAGGTGTGCACTTGTCCAGGGCCAACCTGAGTCATGCAAAAGAGCTTCTCCTGCATCAGAGCCTCATCTGTACACAACAGAGGCCTATCTCCAGTCCTGACACACTTTTTGGATCTTGGATGCAATAAAACTGTCCTGTGGTAAAAAAAACTGATACATTTACAAAAATATGAGAAACACCTGTGTTAAGTGACCACTTTCTCTGAGATTTTATAGGCTAAACTGTTTCATTTGGAGAATTCTAATGGAATTGCACTCTTGCACTCTGTTACACATACCATGCTTTCACAAGTGAGAAGAATTAATGTCCAAAATACTTAAATTGCTAAAAACTGCAAAGGCTGCATACTTGGGGAGCAAGTGCAAAGAAGCTTGAAAAATAGCTCTAAATGGAAATCCTACTAGGCAGGCAGCAGATATTAAATCAAGTGCCAGTTATTTCATTTACACAGGCAATGAATGCATAACATTCACTTATTGAGAGTCATGAGATCTAACATGATCTTAAAGACTTACAGGTTCAAAGTGCAAAAAGAAACACCATGTTTCTATGACCTGTTATAACAGTAAGATAACACAGGTCACACCGAACTCCAGTTTAAAACAAGTTCTGTTCTAACCTAAGAAAAATAAATATGATTTACTAACTAGTGCACAAGATACCTTGGGTTGCAACATGAAAGACAGAGACAACAGCCTAAATTACGCAGTCAGTGATGTGTGCCAATGGCAAATTTATTTTGGATTGTCTTGAATGTCCATGCATTCAAATTTGATATTTCACAAACAGCACATACTAAGTCATCTTAGGATTTTGTCTCATTCTCTCACTCTTGCACCTAAAACCCAGCAGTTGAAGCCTTTGCAGAGCCACTGCTTCATCTAGCATGATCCATGCTCACTTATGCCCTAAGATGGGAAACAGGAGGTTTTCTGTTTGTTCACATGGGTTTTTGTTAGTATTTGTTACATAATAATTACTTTAATTTTATTCAAAGGTTCAAGACTGGAATATTTCCTTTGTCAACAAAAAGACTTCCTTACTCTTTCACTAGCTTCTGTATGTAATGCCTTAAGTGTTGTAAGGAAGTCACCCATTTAACTACCATGAGACTTTTCAGCAGACCTGGATAGACAACTCATTTCCATCTAAATACTTTGGGACTCCTGGAGCAAAAAAACCACCTGTTTGTATCTCTTCTACTTATTTAAATCACCTTTGAAATCTTGTGCAATGTTTATGAAACAGCACTGCAATCAGAGCAAGTGTTTTTTTCTGCTACCATATCAAATAAGAAATACATTTCAAAATAAAGTCTTAGAGTCTAATAAAGTCTTCTCTTATTTCAGTGCTGTGGAGTCTTGCCTGGCATGAACACAGAAGATATAAATAGAAGAAGTACAACTTTCCAATAGATTCCAAATACTTTAACCAGCATTTGTTTAAAATGACTGATTTTTGCCGTACAGATTTCCAATCCTACTATATGACTACTTGGGCAGTCAGCAAGGAGGTACCAGGTACCAAATTCTCCAGCCTTTTGTCAAAAGGCTTACTATGGGAGTGATACTGTCTGCAGAGATTATTGATGAGTGCAGGTTCTCACAACCATACTATTCTATGGGAAGCCCCTAGAATATTAATGAGTAGCTGCATGAAGATACCTTAAAGGGGAAACCTCATTAAGAGAAAGAGGTTACTTTCTATGGAGAAAGTAGAGAACCAAGAACAGGAGGAGGGGAGTTTGGAGCCATTTCAGCCATTTTCCTTGAGGTGTACAGAAATCTGTGAGCAACAGCCTCATCCCACTGGCTCTGTGAAAAAAGTATTAGGGTTTAAACCAAAATAGGGAGCAGAAAGGACACTTAACTTTCTCTTCTTGCACTCATACTCACACAATCAATGACAAACATTTTCATCTGTATTGAGAAAACTATGCAGCTGCATGGCTGGAAACCATGCCACTGAAGGAGTTGCAGCAGCCAATTTTATTGGAGGACAAGAATCTTTCTTTGCCACAGAGAAATTCACATCTCTTTAAAATTACTTCCTGAAGAACAGTAATGATCACTTCCCTGGTGACTGACCCTCAGGACGTACAGATTTGGAAATTAGGTGTTGCATTTAACAAAAGGAACAGTGAACAGAAGTGCAGAGCTGATCAATGGCTGGAGAGATGCCAAACACATTAAGCATCAGCCTACAGCACATCAGCAGTGATTAGACAATCACAATTTAAAGACTGAGGACTGTAGGCACCTCACCTCACTGCAATGGTACGTGTTGGGAAAAAAAATCTTTAAATATCCTCACATACTACAGTTCATTTCAAAAGCATACCAAAGGAGGGTACCCTACCATCATATCCCAGTTAAGTTTCTCCCCTTTAGAAAGGTCTCTGTTACTTCCAAAAAAAAAAGAAACCACAAACCAGTTACTTGAAATAAAACCCTGTGTTTCATCCATGACACACAGAGCAAGAAGCAGGAGGGCTGGATGATCCATGACCAATGACAGCAAGCTCGGGTTCCTCAAAATTCCATGGCAGAATCTACATCATCACTGCTTAGATTATACACACAACACCCAGTCTCCACTGGGTCAATCTGTTCCCACACCTTTGATAAATAACACAGAGAATAAAAATTTTCAGCTCCCCAGAAGTTGCTGAATAGAGCTTAAAGACTAAGCTGGCAAAAAAACCAAGAAAGGATATAAAGGTATACACATAGGATGATAAACGTGACTGGAACCAGTGGAAAAACAGATAAAGAGACCTACAGTGTTTGTTCAGGCAAGTTATGTGAGAAGAAGCAATAGCACATGCCCAAAGAAAAAGTTCAAGGAAAGGTCACCTTTAATATTGAAGTATTCAGTGCATACAACCAACAGAGACCCCTCTCAATAAACCTCCAGAACCATAAAAGGACTTTCAGGAGGCAGATGCATGTAAAATATTTCTAGGAAAGTGATGCTTATTTATTAGATAAGAAACATGTTTTAATAAATCTATATGATTATGATAAGCACCTTGTTGTAAAGTCTCACAACATATGCAGAACAAGGAGAGATCAGCAGCATGTCCTGTGCAGATAAAGAATGCCTGCTTTCTATTGTTTCAAATTGTATTAGAAAGTTTATTCCATCCAATTTTGGACTGCCTTCCTTCTGGTTGACCATGAGTTTACATGACATGCATTACAACACATATCAAGCAGCCCAAGATGCAGATCAACCTTCATTATTTCAGCAGCAGTACAAACTGGTGAAGAGCAGGGCTGAAGGAATGATGCAACAACACAGAAACCAGACTCTTTCTTTATTGTAAAACTCACAGCAAGACACCATGCAACTAAACTGACTTTTCCATGCCAGATTATTTTGCCAGAGAAGATGAAATGGTCATCCTGGACTTGCTGACAGATTTGAGGGTGTCAGCAAGAAGAGATCATAAGGAGGGAAAGGGGGAGAGACTAAAGTAACATCTTATTCATTTTCAAAAAGAAGAATCAGAGATTTCAAATTATTACCACGTTTTATTTGGGAAAAAATGTGGGGTTTTGGTTTGTTTTTTTTTAACTGTCTGGGGCCGTTTCTTGGTTGTTTTTTGAGTCCTTACTCCAAGTTTCATCATTGCATCCAGAGAGCAAAAGCACTTCAGCTTGTCCCTGCTCTAAATGTAACCAGCCACTTGGTTTCTTGCTGAAAATGGCAATGATGTACCCATCATTGAGTAAACCTGTGAAGATTTACAGTCATAAAACCCACTTAAGGAAGGAAAAGCAGACATTTTCAGAAATACAATAATCTCAGCACATCTCTGTTGAGAAACATTTCTTGAGACAAGAAAATGTGCAAAAACAGCTCAATGGAACCATCATTGCAATCAACTACTGCAAAAAATGTCAAAGGCACTGACTGGCTCCACTACTGTAGTGGCAGCTGAACACCCAGTTCCCAGTTGTAATTCCTGTGTGCAGCAGCCTGACTATTCACGTTTATTTGATGTAAGATTTCATATCAAATATCCCCCCTCCCTTTTTTTCTGAACCAGTTTACTGGAAACCTATAGGCATAAGGTAGGACATACAGACAGGTGCCTTTGTGGTCTTGGAAAACAAAGAGTTGAAACATGATATATATACATACACACAGACAAATATGTTCATACACTCCAGCACACAGACAAGGCTACGAAAAACAAGACAGCTCCCAAGTCAGAAGTACATTAGGTGAGTACCAGGCCCACAAGCAATGAGGAGCAAGAGTTCCCTGAATACCTTCAAATTCTTGAGAGCATATTAACATATTAAACAATTTTAGATGGGCAGGAGCCTTATCAGCCTCAGAGTTGATCAGTCCCATTTTTGCAGACTCATATAGTGCTAAACACACTGGGCAAGTCTTCATTGTCTAAAATATCATTGTCTACAGTTAAATTATTTTAACTACTTCCCATTGCAGTGTACAGACTCAACCGACATGAAAAAACTGAAATCATAGCTCTTCCTTGGGTATATAAAAGTCACAAGAAGAAAGAAAAAAACTTGACACACAAAAACAAACAATAACCCTGACTCTTAAGAGGAGCTTCTTCAGAAAACTGGAAGAAGGCTGCATATACTTTTAAGAGATTCATTAATGACCTTTAGGATGCACACACAGATTGCAAGCACAACTGCACATAGCACACTAGAATCAAGGGAAGTATAAAAATACTCATCTCCCAACTTGTTATCCCAGTGTCATTTGGGAGCAGGATTGTGAAGTATCCATGAAAACAAACTTCCTGGTCTCACAATGAAAAGAGGAGCATTCCAAAAGGGGTGACAATCCCACCCTGATGATTTCTGACTGTGCTGATGCTTAGAATATTAAGCTGCCCTTAACCCTTTTGGGTGTTAGGCGTAACAACTTTTTTATTTTAAAACAGTTAATGATCTTAGATGTCTGGTTGGTTTGGTATTTTTTCTTCTGGTGCCACAGCAAAGGCACCATGAATCAGCTCCATTTTCCAAAAAAAATGAAATTTACATAACTGGAGATTTTAATTTGAGCACCAGACTTCTAACAGATCCCTGCCTTCACAGAGATGACCAACAAAGTCCAGCATGTTTCTAAAAGAGGGGCTATCTCAAAGACTCCTCCCTAGTCCACCTTCCCTTCCAAAAATACTACACCAGCGGGTGCTATATGAAGATAATTCATCTTATCAATCAGAATGACAGATACTTACATAAGAAGCAACAAATTCGACCACTTTTTCCCCACCACACTGCAGTAGATCAGCATTTCATTCACACCCTTGTGAATCCCCAGCAATTTGTGTTGAATAGAAGTTCCTTTCAGCCTTTGCACCCTTCATTGACTCCTGACCTAAGTTAAGCACTGCCTTAAACTGAGATCTTTTCTTCTCTCAGGGTGCTTTTCCTCTATGAAATCTTCTTGTAAGTCCTTAAAAATGAATGTTCCATGAAAGCCACTATGGAGAAAGGCAGAGCATAGAACTAATTGTGAACTAAAGGGTGTGAAAGAAATTCATTTTTAAAGAACTGTATGCCAGAATGAATAATTTATTTAAACCACAGTGCACCAAAGTTCCAACATCAATAGCTGAATATCTAAGTATAAAAAGATAAAGACATGCTTTGTGGATGCTTACTGGCAGCAGTGGCTGCTAGTCACATTAGAAGGGCACCAGATGACACTAGCTAGGTCCAATTATGAGAAATCACTTTTAATTCTAACAAAGAGCCTCTAACCTAGACAACAAACAGACTTTGTTCCAATGCTCTTTTCAATCAACAGGAAAACAAGAAGCTCGCCAGTTTCACAAATTTTTGGATGTGGATAAACTTTCTTCCTTCGGCCTTTTTTTGGTTTTTTTTTAAGTTACACAGACATTTCCTCTACGATTTGGAAGCGTCTCTTCAGCCTCCGAAGGAATTTTGTCCCTCGCCAGGCAGAGTGCGGGTAGTTTAGCTCCGTGGACGCTGAGTGTGCTGCTCTCGGTGGAAGTTACCGGTATTAGAAACATTTCCCATTAACACGGCAAAACCCACCATCATTCGTACCCCGTGAGCTTTTTCGTACGCAGTCCGGACGATGAGCTGCTAAATATTTCCCGCGAGGAAGGGGGATCGAGTACAGCGTCGAGACATCGGCCGCGGGCCGGCTGGCGCTTCAGGACAATTAGGTCACAATGCCAAGCGCCGGCTGCCAGCCCAGAAAGGACATCCCCGTGTTAAAACGCCTCCCAGCGCGGGGCCCCCTGCTCACATTAGAGAAATCCTTCGTGTACAACTGGCGCGGAGCCCACAACTCTGCCTCCAATGTACCCACACGAAGAGGCGGACCGAGCGCGGGGAGAGACCCCGCAGTCCAGGGCGGAGGCGCCCCTTCGCGGCCCATGCGAGGGGCCTCGGGTCCTGCCGCGCCGCTGCGGGAGATGCGGCTGCCAGGAGGGATGGATATCCCGGCAGCGACCGCCGGGCCGCATCCCCTCCGCCACCCGCGCCCTCGCCTATCCCGGGCACGCAGGGGCCGTGCTACTCACCACCGTGTGCTATCATGGTAGTGCTGGAGCACCGAGTACCCAAAGAAGGAGCCGTTGGGACCCCGGAAAATCACGGGGCGACCCACATCTACGTTGTAGGAGCGCACCAGGGCCACCCACAGGAGCGTCCACAGAACCCGCGCTCCGCGCTGCCGCGCCTCCGGCATCGTGCGAGTCCTGAGACAGCCGCCCGTAGCGGGGCCGCTAAGTGTTGAACTCCGGCCCACCGACCCCACCCTGCTCCCGGCGCCGACTCCAAGGTGGCGTGTCCGGGCGCGGCGCTTTTGTGCCCGCCCCGCGTCGCGTCTCGGCCCGGCCCCGCCGCGCCCCGCGCCGCGCGGGCACCGCGCGCCCCTCCGCCTTGGCCGGCCGTGGCGCCGGCACCCCCTGGCGGCCCTGGGCGGTACCTGCCGCTCCGCTCCGCTCCGTGCCGCGCCGTGCCGTGCCGTGCCGCGCCGCTCCATGCCGCGCCGTGCCGTGCCCTGCCGCTCCGTGCCGTGCCGTGCCGTGCCGTGACGCGCCGTGCCGTGCCGCGCCGCTCCGCTCCGTGCCGTGCCGTGCCGTGCCGTGCCGTGCCGTGCCGTGCCCTGCCGTGCCGTGCCCTGCCGTGCCGTGCCGTGCCGTACCGTGCCGTGCCGTACCGTGCCGTGCCGCTCCGTGCCGTGCCCTGCCGTGCCGTACCGTGCCGTGCCGCTCCGTGCCGTGCCCTGCCGCTCCGTGCCGCGCCGTGCCGCGCCCGACCTCGCTGCCCGTCGGCCCCGAAACGCGCCGTGCTTGGCTCTGTCGCGCAGCTCCTCCCGCCACGGCACCCGCGCGTGTCCCGCGCGGCCCCACAGCCTCCCCATCGGTGTCCCTCTCTTCCACGAAACTGCCTGTCAGCTATGACTTTCTTTCATTTTTCCACCTACTCCCCTTCTCACACAGCCCGTCCCCCGGTCGGCGCCTGGAGGGGGAAGAGGGAAATCACAAAGTCTAGGGCAGAAAGACATGGAGGAATCAGTCCTGACTTCCAGTAGTTTGAGGCTATCAGCTCTGCTTGAATCTGGCACGCGGAGAAGAATGCTTCGTGAGTGACAGATGAAAGATCTGATTTGCATCACGCCGAAACGCACGGGAGATTTTCTTGGGAAAAGGAAAGCCATGATGAGAGGCAGTGTCTTTTTTCAGGGCAGAAGAAATGAAAATACTTCGGGTAAAAAAATCAGGCCGGTGTTTTCTGGCAAAAGTACTTCAAGTCTGAAAAAGAAGCAGCAACCTTCGTGGCTAAGTAAAAGCTGAAAATAATTGTTCTAATACTTGAAAAGTTTGACAATCTGAGAGCAAAAAGAATCAGTGAAACATGCACTAATAGATGAGCAAGAGCAAAGGCAGGAAGTCTACTCCAGAGGATAATACAAGGGTGATCATCACTCTGTGGGAAAAGGGGAGGGGAGTTAGGTGCTATAAAACTCTTGGGCTCACAAAGCCCATCCTTTTATTAAAGTGAAAAGCAGTATATTTTATACTCAAAATTCATGTGTTTAGATCCTTCCGAGGACCAAGCCCAGAAACTCAGAGGATAAATAGTTTCTCACAGATAATTGTGACGTTCATATGTTTCTGTTAGCCTTGGCTTTTACCATTTAATTCCATGTACATCCCTCATACATAAGAAGGTGCACCAGGAGAAGCAGAGTAAGTCCTGGGAAACACAAGAATAGAGATGCCAGGAACTCTGATACTACAGGAACTGCTACTTGTGGCAGGTCACTGGAGATTTGCAGCCAGATCCAGTACTTCTTGCATATGCACACAAGAGTTAATGTGTAATTTGCTTCTGATGACACCAGTGATCTCCAGGGAAGAGTGCTGCATGTTGAGGCTCTTGGAAAGCTGTCATGGAAAAACACTCTTGCAAGTCAAATCTTCTTTCAGTGAAGGAAGTTCTTGGTGAAAGAGTAATTCTTTTTCTGCAAACGGTTTGCACCAGGATTTTTTTTTTCAGTGAGGAGGGAATTCTGGGGTTAGCTGTTTCATAGTATCCATGTGGCTCTTTCAAATACATAGCCTGTTTCTGCAAGGGAACATCCTCACCAGGAAGAAGATTGATCGCAATCATTCCTTTTGAGCATCACCCTCAGAGCAAGTGTTCTGTGCCACATGTACATGTTGCTGTTTAGAAATTGCCATTTTTGATGTTGACTGTGATGCCACAAAAGCAAACATTAACATAGAAAATTTCAGGGACAGGTTAAATAGAGAAGTAAAAATTACAGAATTTGGTGGTGAAAAAAAAAAAAGAACGGATGTTTCCAGTCACCAAGGTGTTTTACATTGGCCATGTGAAGCTTAGTGGTATAATTATTTAGTGTCCTTGTTCAAGGTGGCTTGTGAAAAGGTTGGAATAGTGTGAGTCTTCCTTCATCTAACTATGACCAGGGTTATGAAGAAGTGAAAATTTTTCAGTCAAGTCTGAGTGGCACAATGCTCACTATCAAATAAAAAGGGAAAGTCACTTTATCAGCAAATTCAGCCTTAAGTGTATGATCAAACTGCAAGAATTTATTTGTTTATTGGTGCATCATGTGAAAACAGCAGGGCATTTATGTCATATTAGCAGGAAGATTTATAACATTTAATAGAAAGATTTTCACAGGGATTTAATAACTGTGCAATCAATATGGATAAAAGTAATCTGATTTAGGCAGAAAGTCAATATGCCTCAATTAAGCAAATTCCACAAATGACATTCAATCATTAGCACTACAAAGCCACATCTCTGCCTTTTGAAGCAAGAAAGTGTTGGGGATTTTCAATTAATTACCTGGGCACTAAATGGTGCTCAGACAGCTCTCAAACCGAGTTAAAGGAAATGTGGATGATACGCTAGAGAGAGCAATGTGTTCATCCTTCTCCAGAGGGAGGAGGGAAGCAAAGTAACTAGATGAGGTGAATGGAACACTTGTCTTTCATGTTGTAGAGTGCTCTTGGGAGGACTTACTTCAACTAGAAGTGAAACACAAAAAATTGTGTCAGTCCATAAAAATGTCAGCTCTCCATTCTTTGCAAGTAAGAGTATCCAGGGAAAGGCTAGGAATATGGTAGTTCCATCCTTTTCTTTCTTTTATTGCACATCCAAATACTGAAGTCATCTCACAACATTTAATCCAACAGGAATTTTGTCAGTCCAAACAGAAACAAAAACAGAAACTGCCTGTCTCAGTGGCATATATTTAGCTGATAAAATTCTGGCATGACATTTATGAAAGCAATGGGGCATCCAACTGCAGCGTCAAGGACAATAAAAATGTACAGTTAAATGAAAATGATGGTAAAACTAAGGGGTGAGAACAGAGAATAATACATTAAATCATATACCATAGAATTCACTCCTCACTGAACCCAAATCCTGGTGCAAACCTTGTGCGAAGGAACCATTCAAACCAGGAATAGCTATAATAGGCACTTCTATATCTCTATTCTCACTGTGTGAGCCTTGATGTTTGTATCATCTAGAGAAGCTCTATATCTGCGCCATAGGGCTAATTTGTACTTTACACCTAACTATATTAATTAAACGCTGTATTTTGGCAAGACTCAGTCTCCAGATTAGTTTATAAATTAGAAACATTATCTGTAAATTGAGAATCAACAGTGAAGTAGCACCCTTGACAATACTTTTTAATTAATAGTAGAGCTTAGGAAAAGAATGTCCAATGCAATAAAGTTGTGGCTGTGGAAAAAAAGTGAAAATTAAAACAAATGCCCCATGTCTTCATTGCTTAAAGATTCAGCTATGTACAGACTCCGTTCATCAAGAGTAACCATTAACAGATAAGTTGTCTTCCTGAAAGCTTCTCCACCCAAAATGGTACTTCAAAGATGATTTATAGATAGATAGATAGATAGATAGATAGATAAATTTGTTCCTGTACTGCACATAGTGAACTCAACATTGGTTTCCTTACTTTTACCAATACCTTACTTAATCTGAAGTTAATTCTTCACACATAATTCTACTTATCATTTGCCTTTCTTTGCATTTGTATTGAAATAGCGCTGAGGTTGAAATTTTACCATCTGTTTCCAAACAGTTTCTATGCACAAATAACTTCATTTTCACTTCCCACAGGCACCTACAACTAACAGCTGCTGTAAGCTTATTTAACAATCTTTTTTGAGCCCTACTTGTTTGGGTGCAGATTTCTCTTCCTGGCCCTCAGCTCCCTCCTGCTTGCTCTTAGCCACAGGTGGGGAGAGGATGTGCTGCTGAGTGGGGATGGGATGACACCTCCTTCTCCCACCCTGGCATCCATCAGCCAGAACATGGTAACAATTGAAAGGGCATCCCATAATCTCATTAATACAAAGGCTGCTGCCTCTCCCCATCAGTTATGTCAGTACATGCTCAGTATTAAGGAGGTTTTAACTGAACTTGTGTTAAAGGTTTCCCATTGCAGTGGTGAGCCTTGCTGATTGTTCCCATGCATTCTTTGTATTTCTATGGCAAGTGCTCAATGCAAGGAAATCAGTAACTCTGTAAATCAGGTCCTAATGATAATACTGCAGTTTATTTTCAATCAGTTCCCACAGAACTCTCTGATCTAACCCACCTACAGACTCAGCTGAAAAGAGTTCAGGAGACAGACTTAGATGAGATGTTTTCCTGACACTTCTTGTAGCTCTTCTTGCCTACCAAGTAAAGAGCATCCTCTTAAATTCTTCTTCCACTGTGGCTTCATTCTAAAGACAGATTGTGCTTGCCTCCCCATTGAAGGAGAGGAAATGCTACCAACTTTCGCTGCACTGCAAGGACAGTAGGAGAGACTTCTCTTTCTTTTCAAGGCCTCATCACTGTTGAAGTTGTCCAAGAGAGGGATGTTCCTTTGTAAGGAATATATAAAAGGAGTAACCATAAAATACCAAAATATTTATATATATAAATAAAATATTAGCAATATAAGGTATTTTGGCTAAAGAGGAAACTCACTTGCCTACCAGAGAACTAGCCTGTCAATTACTACAGCCACACTGAGAGGAACTGACTACATTCCTACTAGTGTGATTTCAGTCTGTCAGACATCAAATCACTTCAAGCATCTAGACTTAGAGGCAAAATCTAGACTGCTGTTGTACAAACTATACCTTTCTACATTATTCCCATTAAATTAAGGAGATGTCACCCTCAATTTCTGCATCAAATGCAAGACTAATTACTTTTGTTGGATAACATGTTCAGGTCGAGTTCACATCTGTGATCCTGCCCTAGGCGGTTTAACCCTCAGGCCACTGAAAAACTGAGTGAGGTGCTTACACTGATCTCCTCACATAATATATCAATTTAATTCCTGCTTGTCTCTTCTTTCATTGTCTGTAGGTAGCTCTCCAGCTAGAGTAAATAGATAAGAAGGAAAATTATTCTCTTGCTGTTAAATAAACAGTTATTTACTGTTGTTAGCTCTTTGGCCACTGTCTCTTACCTTTTTCATAGACCTATACTAGAATTTTCCAAACAGATTGAGAATCCTAGAAGTTTCACCTGCATGGAAGACAGAATCACAGAATCAATTAAGTTGGAAAAGACCTCTGAGATCATCAAGTCCAACCTATGACTGAAGACTGCTTTGCCAGCTAAACCATGGCCATGAGTACCACATAGAGTCTTTCCTCAAACACCTCAGGGACAGTGACTCCACCATCTCCTGGGCAACCCACTCCAATATCTAATCACCGTTTCTGTGAAGAATTTCTTCCTAATGTCCAAACTAAGCCTCCCCTGACAGTACATAGGACTATGTCCTCTCATCCTGTCTCTTGCTGACTGGCTGTAGACAACAATAAAGTCACCCACGAGCCTCCTTTTCTTCAGGCTAAACAACCTCATTTCCCTCATCTGCTCTTCACAAGGCTTGTTTTCCAGACCCTTCACCATCTTCATTACCCTTCTCTGGACTTATTCCACTACTTCAACATCTTCCTAAATTGAAGGGCCCAGCACTGGACACAGCACTTGAGGTGCTGCCTCAACCATGCTAAGCTTCCCTGGTCCTGCCTGGCACATTGTCGATACAGGCGAGGATGCCATTGGCCCTCTTGGCCACCAGGGCACACTCCTGGCTCATGTTCAGCTGCTGTTGACCAGCACCCCAAGGTCCTTTCCCACCAGGCAGCATTCCAGCCACTCTGTCCCCAGCTTATAGCACTGCCTGGGGTTGTTGTGGCTAAAGTGCAGGACCCAGCACTTGGTCTTGATGAACCTCATGCCATTGGTCTCGGCCCATCAATCCAGCCTGTCCAGAATCCTCTGCAGAAACTTTTTACCCTCCAGCAGATCAACACTCCAACACAACCTGGTATGTATGAATCTGCTGCTGGTAGACTCAATCCCCTCATCCATATCATTAATAAAGATATTAAAGAGGACTTGGCCCTACACAGATCCATGGGGTGCACCACTAGTGACCAGACGCCAACTGGTCCATTGCAAATCTTGGAAGGTACAGAACCTGGTGATTTAATAAAAAAATCACCTTCCAGCTAAAAGACTAGAGTGGAAAGAGAATTTTCAGAGCCTCATATGCAAAAATTAATTGTCATTCCATAGGTATTTAAGGGATTTATTCCTGAAATTGTACTCTTTCAGCAGCAATCCAGTTTTAGTGTACCGGCCATTATTCTATTGTCTTGAAAAGTATACATTAACACTGCACATAAACACTTGACCTGGCTTTCAGTACTGGGATTTATTTCAGTCTGATTTATGGTAAAATTGTGCCATTAATGCATCATATTTATAAAATATTTATCACATGTTGTATACCAGTAACTGAAGGAATTTATCTGAGCCAAGTAAAAGAAACATAAATCCATCAGGTATTATAAAAGCAGGGCCCTCGAAGAAGGGAGAAATGATGCATCTGACTCTATTGATATCAGAAGGCTAGTTAACTACTTTATTATACTGTATTATTCTATATTATATTACACTATACTACACTACATCTAAACTGAATCTGCACAAGCACTCACCTCAACTGAACAGAATCTTGTGACTGTCTGCTGACGGACAGTCTGCACACACGCTTGGCCCTGATAGGCGAAGGAAACAAAACACCATCACTTTGGGTAAACAATATTGCATTCTACTTTTGCACAAACACAGGCACAGCAAATCAGATAAGAATTGTTTTTTCTTCCTCTGAGGTTCCTCGCTGTGATTCCCAGAAAATATCCTTGGGAAGTTGTGCCTTGCTTTTCTCTGTAAAGAGAAATGCAGCCACAATGGGGCAAATTTTTGTTATCTGCTTGGGGTTTTTTTCTTTCTTTAGTAGATCCAGATTTCTGAACTTTCATACTCATGTAACAGACCTCTATTCAACAGCCTCTATTCAACTATGGCATGTGCTTCAATTAAGTATATGCTTAAATATGAGAATATGCTTATACCTTATTGACCTAAGGGGAACTGAATGGCAGACCTGAAGCCGAGCACATGTGTGGTGTGAACAGGTGTAGTGGCTAACAGCTGGCCTGGAGGCCTTACAGTTTTAATTAATCCCAATTATAATTTTATAACTTAAATGTAAGTAATTATATAAAATTACCCTAATTTTATAGTTTGACTGGTCTGGGCTGTTGAGGAGCAGGTCTAGGCCATTGGGGGCAGGAGCAGCCATTCCCCAGTTAGTCAGGTAGCAACAACTAATTTAGCCAATCAGAATAAACCGTGTGGACTTCCAAAACTGCATAAGGCAAACAGCTCTCAATAAAAGTCGGCTATTGTCACATGAACATGGAGTTTTGTGTCATCACTTCCATTGCAACTGCGATGAGTCGTGAACCCCAACATGATTAGCAATAGCCCAGCCGTGGGGATAGTGGCAGAGATGGAACCCCAGTGGAACTCTGAGAGAGCTGCCAACAGCCAAGAGCTGCGGAGGAAGGCAGCTGGAAGAGCTGCGGAGGTCCAGACCTTGGAAATAGAAGCTGCAGGGGACCCTTGTAAATAGAAGACTTTAATAAAAAGAAGAAGCAACTGGAGAAGTGGGAATGCTATTTTCTACAGAGAAGTGACTCAGAGCCATGGATTACACACAGCCGCAAGAGCCGCAGCAGAGACGCCACGGACACTACCCACTGGAGAAGCAGCAGAGAGAGTGAGTGAACCCTTGGGTGTGTGGGCTGGGAGGATAGGCAGGAAGCCGAGGGATGGAAGGCCACTATCAGGGACACCTCTCCCTGTGGGACCACCCAGCCACGCTGCTGCTGAAGCTCCCCCGCCACCACTATTGGCAATGCCTGTCTCATGGGCGGGTTCACCCATACTGCAAGCGCCCGAGCCGCTACTGTTGGCATCAAGTGCGCAAGGCACAGCGCCTGAGCCCGCTCACACCGCAGTTGCTGGCGCCATCTTTGCACTCCTCACCCTGTATTGCTGTTGGCGCATGTGGCGTGCCTCTGCCTGCATATGATGGGGCTACACAACCAGTGCACGGTAGGCCCACTAATCGCTATGGAGCGCAAGCGGAACCTGGAAGTCAAGCAGTGCTCAGCACTGGAAGCGCTGATGCAGAGCTGCAAGCCTCTGAACCCAGAAGTGTTGGTGGGAGGCTGCTGGCACTTGGTACTGAGGGACACCACACCATACCTCATTCACAGCTAAGGCTTGAAAAGCCCAAGGGACATTTTCTATTAACACATTCACAGTATCCCAACCAGGGGGAGCCAAGCTACCACACCTTTGCTGACCTGCAAGAAGATGCTTCCACCACACCGCCTATATCAATTAACATCTCTACATATGATCTGGTCAGCTCTTGGAAACAGACAAAATTAACAGCTATTACAGAAGGAGATGTCAACAGAGCTGAAAGGATTTCTGTGCCCATGCTTTCATTATCATTGGCTGGCCAGCAGCCTGTGGGTGGAATGGTTAAAGCATTCCCAGCACCCGATAGGTATGCTTCCTTTCATCAGCAGGTCTTCTCTCAGTTACGCCAGTTAGCCACCAAATATAGACTGGGGTCTCCAGCAGTAGCAAGCATGCTACGATTTTTAACTACCGATGACACCTTTTGATATCAAGCTGATAGTAAAGCTGTTTTTTACCCCAGTCCCCATATGATGTTCAAGTCCACCTGGTGGTGATATGCAGAGGACCAGGGGCTGCAGAATCAAGAGGTTCCACAGCAAGATCCACAATTTGGGTCAGGAGTTGCTCAACTTATGGGACTACTCTCTGTTGACAATCCACCATTACAGGCATGCTTACCCCCTCTAATATTGCTACAGGCCAAAGACTTGGTCATACAAGCCCTGTTGAAGGTTGCAGACATGGCAACACTGACTCAAAGGTATTCTACAATTAAGCAGGGCCCTAAGGAACCATATATACCATTTATGGAGAGGTTAAGAGATGCCATGAATAAGCAAATAATAATTAATGATATAAGAAATCAATTAATACTACAATTGGCACAGGATAATGCAAATAAGGACTGTAAAGAGCTATCAATTTATTACTGAAAGAAAATCCATCCTTAAGTGAATTAATTGATGTGTGTGCTAAAGTTGGAACAGATTCATATAACATGGCTTTGTTAGCTGATTCTTTTTCAGCTGCTTTGGTGTTACGGATGTGGACAACAAGGCCATATAAGAGCAGATTGTCCCCACAAGACCAACTCACTAAGGACACATCAAAGACATAGAAAGATTACTACTGTGGGAAACTGTAACCGACGTGGGAAGCCTGGTCACTCGGCGAAGCAGTCTTAGTCCAAGTTTCATCTTAATGGACAGCCTCTCAATGAGCAGGGAAACGGGAACAGGAGCACAGCAGGGAGGTGCATGCAGGCACAAGCATCTTCTTGTCACCCAGTGCGAGCCTATGTGACCAGCTCACTGGAAAGACAAGGGAGTCAGCAGAAATGGATGCTTCCACTGCCATCACAGTAACTTAAGTTCATTACAGGTACATAAAGTTCCTCTTGAGGCCTACGGACCTATAGGGAGAGGGTTAAGTGCTCTGTTGCTGGAGAGATCAAGTGCAACACTAAAAGGCATTTTTGTTCACCCAGGTGTCATAGATGCTGATTTCACAGGACAGATATTGTGCTATGGTATCAATGCCTTCTCCTCCTTGTCTATCCTAGAAAACACTCGTATTGCCCAGCTTATAGATTTTAAGTCTTTTGTTCCCACAACAGACCCAAGAAAACAAGGAGACCAAGGCTTCAGATCAACTGGACAACCTCAGATGTACTGGACTCAGGTAATCTCTGAGTGGAGACTAAATATGGTTTGTACACTCTCGATGCCTCAGGCACATCCATCTTATATACAGGTCAGTGGTATGGTAGACACCGGAGTGGACATTATTTTCATTTCTGCAAAACACATGGCCTCAGTCATGGCCTACCAAGGCTGTAGGATCTGTTGCTACTGGCCTCGGAGGTACCACACAAAGTTATCTAAGCAGCAAACCCGTGTTGGTTAAAATTTTTGAAGGTCAAACTGATACTCTACATCCCTATATTACTGCTGTCCCACTTATGGGGATGGGATGTCTTATCAGCATGGGGAGTGGATTTTTAGCTGGAGTCACTGTAATAAAGGGCATAAAACAGCCTACCTTAACCTTGATATGGCTCACTGAACAGCCTGTGTGAGTTCAACAGTGGCCCTTTGAAAAAGAAAAATTAAATGCCCTTAAATCCCTAGTTCAGAAACAACTGGCTCAAGGTCACATTGAGCCTTCAACAAGCCCATGGAACACACCTGTGTTTGTAATGAGAAAGAAATCAGGAAAATGGATATTATTCCATGATCTAAGAAAAATTAATGTTGTTATGGAGATTATGGGTACTTTACAGCCCGGAATGCCATTACCTACTATGATACCAGTCAATTAGGGCATACTAATTGTTGATTTAAAGGATTGCTTTTTTACTATTCCTTTACACCCAGATGATACCCAAAAGTTTGCCTTTACAATACCTTCCATCACTCATGCAGCACCAATTGAACAATACCAATAGAAAGTGCTCCCACAGGGAATGAAGAACAGCCCCACAATTTGCCAGCGGTATGTTGCACAGGCACTTTAAATACTGAGAGAACAATTTCCAGGGGCATATTGTTATCATTATATGCATGACATCCTAATAGCAACACCAACCAAAGGAGGCCTTTTACAAACATGGCGAATTGATGCAGGCACTGCAAAAATTTGGCTTACAAATTGCACCAGAGAAGGTACAACAAATCCACTGTGGAAATACCTGGGAGTCAAAATATTAGATCAAACCATACAACTGCAAAAACTTCCATTTTCAATGAAACTTCAGACTTTAAATGATGCACAGAAACTTTTGGGTAAGACCTTACTTAGGATTTAGAATTACCCACAATTGGCACCTTTATTTAACATCCTTAAAGGTGACCCTGAGTTAACCTCATCAAGAAAATTAACACCGGAGGCAAAAACTGCACTTGAATTAGTAGAATGGGCCATAACAAACAGACAAGTGTATTGGATATGCCCAAAGGTTTGTGTTACAGCATTAGTTGTTATTGCTGATTTACATCCTACGAGTATCATTGGGCAACGGGACTCTCAGTGGTCAGACCCTGAGTGTCTGGAATGGGCGTCTACACATTCTGGAATGAGTTTTTCTACCACATCAGTCTTAAAAGACACCTTCCATATTTGAATTAATCGCTCAATTAATTGTTAAGTGTCACCAAAGATGCTTACAATTAAATGCCAAAAACCCTGCAAAAATTATTATACCTGTTCCACAGGAATATTTTGAATGGTGCTTTGCAAACACCATGGCACTGCAAAGTGCTTTACAAAATTATTCAGGACAAATCACCTACCACCCACCTAGTCATAAACCACTGCAATTAAGTGGGTCCACTGCATTGTCACTGAGACCAGTACACCACTGAAAGGTCTCACTGTCTTTACTGATGGATCTGGGAAAATGGGGAAAGGCAAGGTGACCTGGAAGGAGGACAATGGGTGGCAAACACTCAAAGGGCATGATACTGAACCACCCCAATTACTGCAGTTACATGCTATCACTATGGCTTTCCAATAACTTCCTCCCACATCCTTAAATATTGTAACTGATTCTGCCTATGTTGCAGATACAACACAAAGATTAGACCAGGCTTTACTGAAAGAAATTAATAACACTGCATTATTTGAACAGTTTAAAAGTTTGTGGCATACAATCAAAGTCAGAATATGTCCTTATTATATTTTATAGATTTGGAGTCATACTAATTTGCCTGGTTTTATAGCAGAGGGTAATGCTCAGGCTGATTGGTTAGCTAGCTCTGCCTGGACAGCACCACAACCAAGACACAGGCAAGAGCATCCCACGCCTCTTTTCATCAGGGTGTTAGAGCATTACAGAGGCAATTCTTACTGAAAAACAGGCAATTCTTACTGACAAACAACATTGTTAACTCTTGTGCCAACTGTCAAGGTCACATTACACCACTGCAGATGGGGGTAAACTCCTGTGGTCTGCGAGACTTACACGTCTGGCAGACAGATGTCACCCTTGTCTCTGAAGCTGGATGCTTAAAATATATGGGCTTAAAATATATGCATGTCTCAGTGGACACCTTTTCATCAGCCATATGGGCCTCAGTCCACACAGGGGAAAGAGGCTGTGATGTCATTGCACATTGGCATTCAGCCTTTGCTGCTGCAGGCATTCCCCATACAATAAAAACCAATAATGGTCCAGCACACGTTTCGCAAAATACTCAGCACTTTTAAAACTCTGGGGTGTGTTTCGCCACACTGGTATTCCTCATTTCCCTATGGGACAGGTGATTGTTGAGCATGCCCATGGCACCTTAAAACACATGCTTGACAAACAAAAGGAGGGAATGTGTGGTGAAACCCCAGAGAGGAGGGCAACTAAAGCACTTTACACTTTAAATCACTTAACAGTAACTGGTAATTCTCAGAATATTGTAATTTTAAATCATTTTTTATCAATGCAATCTTGCAGTGACATTCAGTCACTCAAACCTAAGGTATCAGTAAAGAACCTCCTTACCAATAAATGGAAATGTCTCTAGGGCCTTGTTACTCTGGGATGCAGTTATGACTGCATTTCCACTGATATTGGCATCTGACAGGTACCTGCTTGGTGTGTGCGTCCTGCTCTACACCCTGCTCGGGATCACACCCAACCACATCTCCCTGACAATCCTGCAGCAGACGTTGTAGAGCAGTAATTGGAATGACACTTCACACCACTGTAGGAAGATGTGGGACCAGTGGAATGACAGCCTACCTCTACCTGTAACTTTACTTAGTCTCAAGAAGACAGACATTTTGGGAACAAAACTGGATTTGTACCTTTCAATGGAAACAAACCAGCAAAGCATTACCCATAACTGTTTTTAAGGTTTAACAAATTGAAATAATTTATGTGTTTGTAAAGTGTTACTCATAATAGTTTCTCAGGTTTAAAATTTCGTAAGTAAGTGTTTGTAAAGTGTTACCCATAGTAGTTTTTAAGGTTTAACAGTTTTCTAAGAAAGTTAGGTGTTTGTTATAATTGGGTTATGGTTGTGAAGAGTTTGTGGCATACCATCCTGTGAAGCTGTTCCTGATGGCTCCCGGATTATATCATCATGATTGTTCCGTACATCGTGCTGTGTTTGTCACCCTGTCTGCAAGGGCCCTGCAGAAGATGACAGACACTATCTTTGTATTTAAAAACAAAAAGGGTAGTAGTGCCTAACTACTGGCCTGGAGGGCCTACAGTTTTAATTAATCCCAATTATAATTTTATAACTGAAATGTAAGTAATTATATAATTACCTTAATTGTATCACTTGACTGGTCTGGGCTGTTGGGCAGCAGGTCTAGGCTGATGGGGACACAGGCAGTTGGTTGGGACATTGGCCAGTTAGCTGGGTGGCAACTGATTTAGCCAATCAGAAAAAAATGCGTAGACTTTCAAAGCTGTATAAGGCAAACAGCTCTCAATAAAAGTCAGCTATTGTCACACATGGAGTTTTGTGCCATTGATTTCATCTCAACTGCAATGAACAGGGATTCAGACTACCTTTCATACTGCTAACAGCAAGCAGTCATCATAGTTTGCATCTCTCATTCTCTGACAGCCAGCATATGGTCAGAAATACAGTTTTGCTGTACATATTCATATAGTATATATTTAAAAATGTGCACAGACACTTTGCAAGTCAAACACAGGCTTCTTTTCGTTCACTAGCATTGGTCTCACTAGTAGAATTGTGACTATGCAATTTTATTTTAGTGAGATCATGCTCAGTTACTCAAACTGAACCTCATTACCACAGCTCAGGGATTGATGGATATTTTAAATTCTTTTATCATTTTATCATAGCTTTTATCACCATAACAACAGGAGATATACTTTAATTTGACAATATGCTATTACCAAATCTTCTTCTAATTTATTTTGTTATATACGACTTTTACGAAAGACCAGTGGATAAAAATGTGTAAATGCAAAAATAAGCCATGTGGCAACATATTCCAAAATCACATGCAATAAGTCTCAGGTAGTTACTCCTAAAATTGCCACACCAGCTCCATGAGGCCTCTCTTAAGCAAAATGATGAAGAAATTTTGTTTCCTTCAGGTCCATTGAGAGATGCCCCACAGGACCACTGTAAGAAAGGGGACAGGTTATCAAGGTACTTGAGCCATGATTAAGGAAAAGTGAAGCTCCATCGGTGGACAATTCAGAGCACCTAAAGCTGGGGTTTCAAGAATGGTCCAGAGATAAAACCTCTCTCTTATTTATGACTACACAGAAACTCCAGAAATACTAACCACTCTACACCAAAACTAGTTTCTCCTAAACAATCATTGGAATGCAATCATATATATGATACCCCTAAAACATAATTCACGGAAATCCTTGATACTTAAGAAAGTTGATGTGCTCTTAACTGGACTTGCTTGATAGCATTGTTTCAGTCTCATCTAACTTAATGTTTCTTGACCATGGCTGAATTTTAACCTCAGACTAGGTGAGGCTGTTGAATGAATTAAGCAGTTTGGAGAAAAATATATTGCCTGCTTTCAAAAGACATTGTTCCAGGTTATAGCTCCTCTCTATAATCTTTTTAATAACTTCATGGGGATTATAAGTAATGGAGTTGAATGCTGAAATGGTGACTTTTTACAAGAGAGCTTTTTTGTAGAAAACTACCTCTTTACTGCTAACTGTGGAATTTCTGAGAAAAGTGCTGGGCCAATGAGAGAAATACATCAAAGAGAAATGGTAAATCAACTCTTCCTACCAGTTGTTGTTTTCTGTCCCAGACCAGGAGGGGAATAGACCTGCCACAAAAACTGCACTTTCTACAGCAACCTCAGGCTGTCAAGAATTTGCATATCTGAGATACAGAGGCACAAAGGATTGTTATTACAGTTTTTGTAAGTAGCTGAGTCCTAGGCTCGCTCAGTAGATGAGTTGCAAATCACCAACAGCTCTTCCCCCTTCTTCTAGAGGATCCCCAGGAGAACAGGACAATTTCCTAAGGAGAACCAATATGCTGCGATGTTGCAGTGAAGACAATAAATCATGAGATTCTGGAAGCATCTCATGAAAATATCTGACTGATTTCAACCTTGAAGGACTAACCAATGATGAGACCTAAAAAACAAATAAATTATTATAAAGCAGGAATTATTGTTTTCATTAATAGAGTTTTAAATCTATGTGGAATTAACTAGGCAAAAATTATACCAATTTACATGCCTTTAAATTTATGTCTTAGCTTTCTATAAAATTACAGCATAAGACAAAGATATGAGGTATATAATTAGATAGATAGATAGATAGATAGATAGATAGATAGACAGATATTCAGCCTGCTTCCTTTGATTTTCATCTCTTAGTGAACCTCCAGTGATAGAGGTTCAGTCTGGATCTAACCCACAGAAAGTCAGGGAATAGCTCCCAGAAGCTTTAATGAAGCCGGACTATTTAGAATTTTTAAACCAAATACAAATGGATTTTGTCTCATTTTTCTCATGTGACTACATCAGAACTAAAATCACAAGTGGGAAACATGTCCTAGATATGAGAAAGTCATGGAATACTTGCCCCATGATGGATTCTGTGATCCACCATTTTTCTACATATTAAATCTCACTGATTTAGCCTTTGAAGTGGTATCTCTTCTTTCTGATTTAGCCTCAATTTTTAAATGTATTTGGCTGAGATCCTAGTGGTCACACAAGCTTTGGCCACTTGTTGAAAGGTCCACTTTACACAGCTTTCAAATATCTTGTTTGGCATTCTTGGCACATCTGCTATCCATTATTCAGCTATTCAATGTTTATTATTCCACATGTTAACTATCATACACTCCTTGTATGAAAAGTTCATACAAGCAATAAGCTATTTTAATCTTTGAGAGATCCAAACCTATTCTCTACACAGAGAAGACACTTTTTGAAGTTATGTGTGTGAACCCAAAGCTTGAGCTTTAACCAAATAACCCCTCTCCTATCCAATTGTTTGTAAATTCTCTGCTATGGCTTAATTTGGTGTATATTGCACCTACAGAGAGTTCAGAAAAATAAACTGTGGGACACTGTAGAACTCCATAGGACTAGCTATTGGCCTGAGCTATGCCAGAAGCAACACAGTTATCCAGCTTAATAATGTGGAAAACACTGAATCTGGGCATCTGGTTATCAAGAAGGATATTGTTTGATGCCAGTGATTTTAGAAAATACAAACAGTAAAAAAAAAAAAAAAAAAAAAAAAAAAAAGCCAAACAAAATGAACATCTCAAACCCCCAAACCCCCCTGCTCTCCACCAGGACAGAATTACAGAATTTTTTGGCAAGTACAATTAAATTTAAATCAGTGGATTTAAGACAAGGAATTTGCATTCCCCAGAGTGATATTCACTATAAATAATGTAGAGAGAAGCACAGCAGATGTGATAACACAGTAACACAGCAAGCTCTCTTGTTTATGAGCAACATTATTCATATACCTCAGTGACTGGCCTGGCTATAAGAGAGATTCTGAGACAAATTCAACAGTAACAACCCTGCCATCACATAGATTAACAAGAAAATATGACAAATTTGGAGGTCAATGTGACAGTTCCATGGTTCACTCTCTGATTTCTAGCAAGTTGCTTATAGCATCACTCTATTAAAAGAAAGTCACACACTCTTAGACCAGCCAGGTGGTACTAGTAAGGTTTGAAAAGTCTTGGGATGTTTTCCAAAATGGAGACAGCAACTGTTGTGCCCAAACTGTGAGACTTTTTTGGTATAGTCTCCTCCATCAAAAATAAAAAGTCTAAGCTCAGTCATAACTCCAATTTCAAAGAAAAGCAGAACCTCTGGAAAAAATTAAGAGTATATTATGGTTCCCTGGCCTCCTTCTGAGTGTCTAGAGACCTGCATGTCCCAGGTGAAAGCAAGCCATGCTTCTGTCCTCAGCAACATCACAAACAAAACAGGGACCAGCCTGGTTGGGCTGGTCACAAAGCACATAAAATCAGTTGAGATATTAATTGCCCTGCCTTCCCTGACATATAAATCAGTCCAAGCATCCCAGTGAAATACATTAAACAAACTATGCTCACAACTATTTGACAGCAGCAGTGACATATAAGATATACTGCATTTATTTGATCCCTAACTACAGTATGGCACTACCACTGCCACAAAAGGCTTTCTGAAAACCATCAGGATCCTGATGATGTCTACAAATATACCTAAGTTGACTTCTATTTTTAGTCAATATTAGAGTTTATCTAAAATAAACATTAATTACAGCTTCTCTAAAGTCACACACATTCTTATTCTCAACTTAAAAATAAGCTGTTGATTTCATGCATTTGCCTCTTATGTTCAATCTCCCCATTTTATATAAAACAAACAGGATGTCTGTGCTGTCTAGCAGCTCATTGAAAGTCATTCTTTATCCTCTCCCTTAAAAACTTATTTCCAAGGAAATACTGATGCACAAGCCCTGGAAAGGGTCAATGAAGGCAACTGAAATAAAATGTTTAACAAATAATTGAACATAAAAGAGGAGCTGAGGAGATTACCTGTACAATGCAAGGCTGGCTGTGGCTGTGACTGTTGCCCAGCAGCTCTCCAACCTGCAGTGTTCTTGCCAAGAGGAAACTGCTCTGCCCGAACTTCTGGCTTGCCCTGTTACTTTACTGAGGTGTCCACATGCACCCGGCCAGGTGTGACATCAAAGTGTAGCTCTCCAAGCAAGAAGGCTCTCAAGGCTCTCTCTAATTACAAAACCTTTTTTTTTTTTAAAGAAGTTTTCATATCACCACAAAGAACTAAGAAAGTGCAGCCTATACTGCATATGCTTAAAAGCCTAAACCTAGCAGGTTCTATGTGTGGCCATGAGCAAAACACTACAAAGGCACCACATCTCCTTGTAAGACCTAATTCATGCTGGCCATTGTCACGGGTACATTCTTCTCTCTATTATCATACTGAGCAAGTCACATTTAAAAAAGACAACATAAAAACCCCAGCAGATGTAGGATAGATAAAACTATATATAAAGGCACACCCAGATTCCCAGGGACTAGCATTGCAGTTTCGTATTTACTCACTGGTTGAACAAGGAGAGTACTGTAAGATCAGCTCAAATTCCATACTGTTTTTAAGTAGCATGTGAATACTTGCATCTTGAGGAAGAGAACACACAACCAGGATCTCTCCTGCTCATCCTGTATCTATCTAGCAACATTTCTACCAGTTCATTCTAGAAATGAGGTCCCACCCTAGCAGAACCTGAGTAAAATACACAGAAACTGTGCTTCACCTCAAACAGTTTACTATCCTGAGAATCATTATGTTCTGAATGTGCTGAGCCTGAGAGGGGAAAAAGAATTCACATTTAATTTAGCTAATGTTGTGGTTTAGTGAAAGTCTGGTTTTCAGTTGGGGGGAGGCAGGGGGCAAAGGTGGTTCCCTGTGGGGACCTGCTGGAGCTAGTGAACTGGCTGGTTTTGAAGGGCCAATCAGCTGGCTAAATTTGGGGATTGAGGCCTTGTTGAACCACTTGAAGGACTTAAGCACAGTCCTGTAGAAAAGCACATTTTAAAAATAAGGCAGCCTGGGAAAACTCTTGGCTTCTGGCTTTTGAACAGGCTGGACTGGGCCAGGTCTGCATGGCGGGGCCAGGTTGCCCTGGCCCTGCCCAGCCAGGTTGGCACACAGCTCGGTTGGGATTTCTGCCACCGCCAGGCCATGCCACCGGGACTATCCCAGCACCACAGTGTGAGATGCAAAGCTGTGTTTCATGTCAGGTACAAACAGGCAAAGTGTGTACTTGTGAATGCGAAATGTGTGGACATTGACAATGGGATAGTTGCGAATTCTAATAATAACTGATGAAAATAAAGCATGGAAAAAGGCCTTTGAACCTATCTTTTGTTTGCAATTAACCCTGGTTGATTTAAGAGCATTGGAATTAAGGTGTTAAGGATGTTGCTTTTTGCTTGCATTTAATCCATAAAAAAGCTCTGCAATAATAACCTTTTGAAGCATAATTTTAGAATATTACTTGTATCCTTGAAACTACAGCTTTAGAATATATATATAGGAAATATGCTCATCTCACGCCTTATTGAAGCAGAGAAAAACAGTTTGAGAAAGGAAGATGAACATCACCTCAAGGATTTATGGTTTTGACGAAGGGAAGCTGGACATCACTGTTATGAGATTTATAGCCTCTGCAATTAAAAGGTGAACGCATCTGGGGAGCTGGACTCCACCAGATGGGATTCGTCTTTCCTCTTTCGGAAACTGGACCATCACCATCTGGGGATACTCCTTTGAAAATACATCCTGAGAAATTAAAATCACAATAGTGTATAGAATTGTGATGTAATAATTTAGAATAAAAATTGCTGATGAGTAAAAATTGGAAATAGAAACTGTTGAAAAAAACTGATGAGTACCCCTATAAATACCTGTAACCATCAATTATCGGTGTGCAGTTGGAGGGAAAACTTCCCCCACTGTACCCAGCGCTGTATTGCTCATACTTTACCATATTAAATAATAAATTGATTGCTGTTTGAATATTGGCCTAGTCAAGCTTTTTATTCATAACAACAGGCAACTGTGTGGCCAGGATCGCGCCAGGAGTGGCCCCACCGCCAGGATCCATGTGGCCAAGGCAGTGCCACACAGCTGCGGCTATTTCTGCATGTCTCCAAAATGAATTTTGTTTATTCCGGGACCCGCGCCGGGAGTGGCGCCACGGTCAGCACTGAGGGCAGCCCCGAGGCAAGGGGCGGTTTGGGTTGGGGGCGGCCACCGCCATCCTGGTCTGGGAGTGGCCATTTGGCTGGGACTGCGCCGCTGAAATCAGTGCAAATGCGGCCGCACCATGCGGCAGCGCCTGTCTCAGCATGAGTCACAATGGACTTTGTTTGCTTAGCCACTCTTAGCCAGCTTCGCTGCAGACAGAAGGACAAAAGGAGCGGCAGCGGTTTTTTTTCCTTTCTTCCCGCACCTTGTATGAAAGAAAGGCACAGGGGCGGTGCCAGCAGCCAGCGTGGTCTGTGCAGTGCCAGCAGAGACCACATGATCAGCAGCAACAGACACTGTGATTCCTCAATTGCAGAGCCTGGACAAAATCAGCCTTTAAATATTTTCAAGACTCTATACTGTTTTAATTGATAAAGCTTGAGAACAAATGAACCCACGAACACTAATTTTCTCCTGAGTCAGGAAAAGGAAAGGGTGAAGACATGTAGAGAAAACATGAATCCTGAGGTCAGTAAAGAAGGAGTCAGATTCTAGATGGGGGGGCAGAACTGAGGAGATGCCTCAGTCTTGGGCTGAAATTCTCTTGTAAGCCATGGTGATGGACTATGATACATCAAACTCTTGTTTCCTTGTAACTTATGAAAATGCATTCAGGGGACGTAGTGTTTTAACCACAGCCATGAACAGAGGCACCAGTGCTAAAGTGAGCAGATGTGGAAGTGATTTTGATTCAATGAGAAATTTGAACAGAGATGAGAAACCTTGCCCCAGTTATAGTAATAGAAAACCCTCTGTTCCCAGAGATGGATGAAGAGAACGTTTATTTTATGCTAGTACAGCTCATCCTTAAAAGAGCACCCCAATAAGTTGACATGGCTCATGAAAGCAGCTGTGAGATATCTGTAAGGTATGGCAAAGACTTTTAACGCTGTGAACAGATTTTCCTTTCCTGGGCAGCTGATTAGCTGTGCCACTGAAGCCACGAGAGAGCTGTTTCTTGTGGAAAAGTCATTATAGCATGACAAGAGAGACTCTTCTCCCTAAGGAGACTGAAGAAAGACTATTCTAGAAGTGACAAACTGACTGAAAATCCCAAGTTTTGTCTTTTTACATTTTCAGTGGGAAAGAAAAGAAGGTGGGGGGAGAGGAAAAGTGTTCTGAAGGTTTTATTCTGATTTTTCTTATTTTTTTCTCTTAATTCTGTTAATAAAGTTTTTTCTTTATACTCTTTAAGGTTTGTGCCTATTTTGCCCTCCTTCTCCGAATGCTTATCTCACAGCGAGAAAATGAGTAAATATACTCAAGTAAATGCACCGGCACTTAGCTAGCACTAGACCCACTACAGCTAGACACTTCCTGTACTGAATATTTGGTTGGATCAGATTTAATTAAGTAACAACACTGGAATCTTGGGGCTGAAGTGTGGTGTGCTTTAAATAACGTGCAGATAACACTCACTGCAGGGCTTCAAGGTCAGGACAGTTTCCTTTACTGTGAAAACACATTTCAGGGAAGTAGAAGGTAGAAGCTCAGCCTAATTACAACTTTCTTTACCATAAAGGAAGACCCTAACTTTTCACCTCACCCTCTCTTCTTTTTCTTTTCTTTCCCATCTTATTTATCTACTGTTCTAAAAGGGCCATGTAACTGACGATACAGTCTGCTGTTCATTCCTTTTCCTTTAAGCAAAGTTAAACACTTACAGAAATGCTGGACATGCAAGCTGTCCTGACACAATCAGGCAAAGGTGTCTCAGCCACAGGCATGCAAACCTGATTTGGCTGCAACACCCATGATGCTCTCCACACACATGTGCAGGACATGGTCAGCCCCCACAGTCACACAGGCCTTCATCTCCATTTTGAAAAGTTACCCGCTAAATCAAAGTGACTTTCAACTAATTAGAAAACAGCTAATATTTGCCTAATGGCCACCAGGTAACCTGGACTGCTCCGAAAGTTGCAACCAAGAGATGCAAGCCATGTGTCACAGCAGATTCCTGCACTACACTTAGCTCCATTACCATCCATTGCTGTTCCATGATGTGTTAGTACAGCCATAAAATAATATGTAATTACCGTAAGCTTAAATATTTTTTCTCTGATATGTCACATGGCAACTGCAGGAAATAATGGCTGCCACTGTTCTACAACAAAAGAAATCTCCAGAGATGTACTTCCTTTAAGTCAATCAATGTGCCTTTGAAATTACTCCAGTGCATACAGGAAACTAACTCAGTGTTAACAGAGGAAGGCTAGAATCAGTGTAAATGAAAGCCTGAGAAAGTAAAGGTAGCAACTGTTAGAGCATGGATAGACACAATGTAGAAGAACATGAAATTTACTGCTTTTGTTCTATCATTTCTAATTTTCCATATAATGAATATATACAACCAAAGAGAGTTTGAAAATCCCACACTGGTAGTGCTATTGAGAACCAGCATCTATGAACAGCTACACCATTGCTTGGTCTGGATATTCCTCACATAGTTGAGAGGCTGCTAGGCGTCTGCTCATATTGATGGCCATAACAAAGCTTTAATGACTTCACAAAAGAGCTGTTTTTTCTTGAAACAGCAAATGAAAAATAAGTTTCTTAATTTAACAAACTCTACAGAGGGAAAAAGAAGTATCTTCCGTAGCACACATAGGAGGACAATAGGATTTATGCAAGAGTTTCAATTACAAAAATCAAACCAAACTTCTCAATATTCATTCCAGTTTACAGAGTCTGAAATCCTCATTTTAGAGGAAAGAGCCACATACCACATGGGAGAATAAATAAATTTTAGTACAGATCACAGAAAGAGGTACTATAAATGGCAGAACTAGAAGTTGGATGGATTTATAGGTAATGTTTATTAAAAAGTTTTAAATAGTATGTTGCCAATAAATATCAGCCTAGGCAGTGAAATAATATATGAATAAAATCCCTGGTATTTTCAATCTAAATTAACAATGTTTAATCCTTAGAACACTAGAGGATGCTTGATAACCATTTTAAGTCTTATCTCTATAAACAGATCTACACATTTTCTGGCACATGTATATAAGTTCATAAAATTACAAATATATATATTGCACATAAGACTAAGGCATGGTTCAATATAAGATGATCCAAACACATTCTCTTGCAGATGCATCTTCTAACAGTCATGTCTGAATGAGTTTAACATCCTCTAACCTTTGCTAAAAAGGCAGCCCAATCTTTGATTGGCACTACTAGCACCATTTGACACTCCAACAAGAAGAAAAAAACATTACTTAAAACAAAGCACCCACTTTCATGTGTTCACCTTAACTTTATCTAAAGCAATGTCTTATTTACATATTATCATTTAAGAAAATCTAGAAGCAGTTAAAACTTCAGTCTGAAGAAATATATATATATATATATATGTGTGTGTGTGTGTGTGTGTGTGTGTGTGTGTGTGTGTGTGTGTGTGAAAAAACACCCCAAACATTTAACTTTTTCAAAATGTGAATTTGGGTAGTGGTTACCTGATTTTAGTTTTCAAAAAAGCAATGACTCTATAATCCCCTTTGAATTCTTTATTGAGGTTACTTAAGGAAAAAATATTATTTAGTCAATGCAATGTTGTATGGCTATGTCAGTTTGTTCCACTGCACTTAGGTCATGCTTGACAAAGTACAGTTCATAACTAGTTTCTTTCATGGAAAGGGAAAATAACAAAACCAGAAAATGTGAAAAATAACTTATCTGTGAGGACAAGAGAACTGTAGGAAAGCACAGTAATACTTGCTGTCAAAATAATAGATGACTGCAGTGAAGTTCCCAAAGCCTAAGACAACATACAGCATACACAGAAAATTGAAACTCAAATCTATGTTTTACACTGCTGTAATGATTGCAATTGCAAAATCCCACAAATCCTCAGCCAACTGAGAGGAATAGGCTTTTTCAGAGCCAAACATAGTCATGTCAAGTCCAGTTGAGGTTCTGCTCTCACAGCCTGAAGAATGTCTTTCTGCTACAGGAATGTCTTTCTGCTACAGAACAGGAGAGAGAATGACTTACATTGGAAACACTTACAAAGAATATTGATCTTTAAAAGAAATTTGATGCATTTGATGTTTGATAAAAGGACAAAGTTTAACCCCTTTCCCCTAAACCTCCCAGAAGCTACTAATGATAAATAAGCATAAAACTTCAAGTTTTGTCAGACATGAGGCAGTGGGAAATAAGGATGCAACTCTTGGTACTTAACTATAAAAATCAACCCGTGTCCCTTTAAACCTTAAATAACAACTAAAAAAGTAAAAATCCGATCCCTTATGTTCAGAGATGAGGAACTTAGACTGCTGTGGAATAACGAAACAAAGAGAACTTGTAATAAGAGAACAAAGAATGCAATTCAGTCAAGGCAGGAGAGATGTAACGAAGTTCCTAAAATGTAAGTAGCAGAAGTACAGTGGTTTGCAGAAGAAATTGTTACACAAGTACTTGTTTTAGGGAAAAAAGGCTGATGTTACTATTAGGGACTTGATCATGTTTACCATTGGTTAGCAGACATATGAACAGATACACTGTTGGCTGTCCAGGCTCACACTATTCTAACCTGATAGTGAAAATATTATAAAAGCTATATACACTTTTAATAAATGTTTCTGGTCATACCACAACTGGGGACCATGCTTTATTCATACTCTGCAGACTGCTGCCCCTCAAATACTTGTTAAAAATTATATTCATGGAGGACTGATCACCCTGAACTATCTTGGCAAACTAACATACATGATAGATGTTAGTTATCATAGTAGCTAGAGGTTAAATTTATGCATACTTGTGTATCACTTCAGAGGTTCACAACTTACATGCCAAAATGACCAGACAGGAATAATTTAAAAGAACAAAAATACATCATTTTCTGTCATGGTGGACTTCTATGATGGAATGACTGCAAAGACCAACCAATGCCATCTATCTAGACATCTGTAAAGCCTTTGACGTGGTCTCTCTTGACATCCTTATCTCCAGATTGTAAAGACACAGGTTTAAAGGGTGGACTGTTCAGTGGACAAGGAAATGGCTGGATGGACACGGCACGAGAATTGATAAAGCTGAGTGGTCCAATTGGCACAAGGAAGGGATGCCATGCAGGGGCACCTGGACAAACCTGAAAAGTAGGCCCATAAAAACCTCACGAGATTTAACAAGTCTAAGTGCAAAGTCCTATAACGTTGGTCAGGAGCAACTTCAATGAGTCCAGGAGAACACTGGGAGAAGAAATCATTGAGAACAGTCCTCTGGAGAACAGCTTGGAGGTGCTGGTGAATGAAAAGCTGGTCATGACCTGGCAATGTGCACTCACATATAGCCTAGGTATCCTAGGCTGTAGCAAAAGAGGATTGGCCAATAGGTCAAGGTAGGTGATTGTCCCCTTCTACTCTCTCATGAGACCCCACCTTCAGTGCTGTGCCCAGGTCTGGGGTCCTCAGCACAAGAAAAAACATGAATCTCTTGGAGTGGGTCCAGAGGAGGCCACAAAGATGCTCAGTGGGCTGGAGCAGCTTTGCTATGAAGGCAGGCTGAGAGAGTTGGGGTTGTTCATCTGGAGAAGAAAAGGTTGCAAAACAACCTCATTGCAGCCTTTGAGAACAAGGTTTTACACAGGCAGATAGTGACAGGACAAAGGGAATTGGTTCTAAACTGAAAGAGGAGAAATTTAGATTAGCTGTTAGGAAGAAACTCTTTATTGTGGGCATGGTGAGGCACTGGAACAGGCTGCCCAGAAAAGTTGTAAATGCCCCATTCCTAGAAGCATCCAAGGCCAGGCTGGAGAGGGCTCTGAGCAACCTAGTGAAAGATATCCTGCCCATGGCAGGAGGGTTGGAACTAGATGATCTTTAAGGTCCCTTCAAACCCAAACCAGACTGGAATTCTATGATCATTCAGAACTTTTACAAATCAAGCTTCTCTATTTGCTACATCCTCATGCTAGCTTTTCAGCCCACCATATATCTGTTTTGCAGGTTGTGACCCCTTGGAAACTTCAATGTCTCCATTGACTTAGAGTTTAATGTACTTGAATAGTTGTTCTTATGAGAATGATTTCAGCCTGGAAATATCTCAGCTAACAATGTCTCCAACAGGAGTAAGAACAAAACTGGTGTGTCCTTTAAAAGAAAAATCATACCAAAGTTGTTCCAAAATTATACAGTAAATAAACTTTATTTCATCTTAGCTCTATTCATATTCGTGCTGTCAACAGTCACAGATCAGCATATGATACAGTTATGTAGTAACTATTTACAATTTACAGGAACACATCTTTTCTTCAGAAAATATAAGTACAAAAGCTAGGAGTAAACAAACGAGGTACTGCAATTTGGATTTATTGTAGGCAAAAGCATATAGAAGTGACCTTCTAGCAAACAATCAAGATCAAATCAGGAGAGAATAGTCAAGAAGAGTGTCTAGTTCATCAGAAAAATCACCTCAATTGCTATCCATCCAAAATGTATTGCACAATTCAATCAAAAATAAAAAAAATAAATAGAAGAAACAAATCATTTATTTCAACTTTTAGAAAACACTCAGTAAAACCTGTATAGAGATACAGTAGCAGGCAATTCTTTTCTAGGATAAAGTCTTTTCTCTCCTTTAAAAAAATAACCTTTAACACAAAATAGAAGACAGTATTCAATAGTAGAGAAATAACCAAATAACCCCTGATTAGCATTTCTGCCAAGGCAGTAGATTATATTCACAGTCCAAAGGTGGTGGTGAGTTTTGGTTCTTGCTGTTCTGTTTGTGACCTTGAATAATAGCTTTTCTTCTTGTCCCTTCTCAAGAGGCAACAGAGATATAAACTTATTTTTAAGCAGCACTGTCATGAGACATTCTCATCACAAAATCTTCAAGATGGTCGTAGCCACAACTAGAAGAAATGAAATCAAGTGTTACATTATTGAGAACAACTTAGAAGCTCTTAATATTAAAATAATTGCATGGTTTATTAATATAATCAGAAGACGGAAGAATTTCAATAAGTCAAACTACCAAACTATTTGAGCAAGCAATTCCATTCCGGTACCTGCAAAACAGTTGAGAAACTGATGAAAACAAAACAAGGTGTAGCAAAATGGTCAGCAGTCTCACTGGAAATAGTCTACCACATCACTGCATATTAATCCAAACAAAAAAAAATTTGGACTCTCTTGCATAAGGCTTATCATCAAAACTGAAATGATGATGCAGAATTTTGGACCCAGCACATAGCCTCCTCTACAGGAAAATATAAATTGCCTTCACAATGAAGTCAGTATCTCCCTTAATTTCTAAGTTATATACATGCAAGAGTATGTGACAAAAATACTTGAGATTAAGTTGGCAACTACAATCTAATAATGGAGTATGAACAGTTTACATATACATTAGCTGATGTTATGAAAGTGTAACCAATAATTTCTGACAGTAAGGTCAGTATCAACAAGCCTTTCTGTGATATGTTTCAAAGGCAGCTCAGACCACCTAAATTTTTTTACACCAGCATTACAGACAGCATGACAAGAATCTAAGTTTCAAACATATCTTCTGAAACCTATTCTGCAACAGTGTTGTAAATAGCTTTGTTCCAATTGTAGATAATTGTAGCTACAATTCAATTATTTTCAACAAAGGGATAGAGATAACAGTTGCTGATTTTGTCAGAACTGATGAAGGATGTTGGCAAACAGTCCAAACTCTACTGCATTTTAAGTGCAATAAAGTACATTCACAATTTTATTCAAAGATGGAAAAAACACAAAGTAGAAATCGTGAGTGTTAGAGAAATAATTTTTTTTCCTTTGGAAGAGGTATCATTTTGTGTTGAAGGCTGTGTTCACATGACAGCAGAAGAGGAAGATAACCTGTCAACTGCAATGTGGTAAATGGTAAATGGCAATGGCAATAGCCTAAGTTAATTAATTTTGCTCTGACAGTGATGGAGGCCAACAAATGCATTTCATCCAAGAGATAGCAACTGCTTCACATGCACTGAATCAACTCCTGGCAACTGTGCAAAGCTTTCCAGTTGCAAAGGAGGGAAAAAAAGTTGAACCGACCATATTCTATAGAATTCATCTGCAGAGTTTATTAAGTATCATACACCACTAGGGATTCAAATCATAATCTTTACCAGCCAGTGCAGGAAGTTTTTTCCTGTGTTGTTCCATAGCCCAGTCCTCTCTCAACCAGCTATTGCATGTGTGTTGCTTGTTTAGCTAGTCTAGTCTGATGCAACTTGCATCTTCAGGCCTACGTCAGCTCTTCCATTCTTGTAATGCTACAACTAGCATTGGAGATTCATAATTGAAGTAGCGTAACGAAACTTGAAGAAAGACACAAACTAAGAGCATAAAGCTCCCCTAATTGTTCTCCACCATCTCTCTGCTTTAGCATCTTTTGATATCAAACCAAAGCTGTGATTCAGAAAGGTACTAATGTTTAAACCCAATTATATCCCAAACCCTCTGCAGAGAATATTCATCTTTTTAAAGATAATGCATTTTCATATTTACAAGATGTAATAATTAATTTCAAGCAGTACAGTATGTCTCCCACAAACCTGATTTGTTTGCCTATTCAAAAAAGGAAATTAAAAAATGAATAAATACAAAACAAAGCCAAGTGCAATAAAATTCAATACTACATATTAATTGATTTAAAATCTGATTTCATTTCTACTACTGAGATTTTTGTGGCTCAATCAACATTTGAAATTATACTTAGGATTAGGGTCACTCAAAAAGATCGGTTTTGAATCAGTATTTACCATTTTCAAACTCAGCTTTGTAAAACAAGACATGATTAGGAGGAAAACAAAAATCATCAAATTATCATATGCATATACAACCAAAATTTGTTCTTTAATGAAGGAAAGCAGGCAAGAAAAAAAACCAGAAGAACCTTTAATTGCATAATACAGATTTCATTTTACATAAAACAAGAATGTATTATACTTCACTCACCCACACGCTAGCTAAGCACAGACTGGTGGCATATTCAAAAGATACCACTGCGAGGTGAGGCAAACTACAAAGCCAGGAAGAAAAGAGCTTATTGGACTATTTGATTGATAGTGTTATGTAGTGTTAACAAATAAGAACTCTGTGGACATCTATGGATGAAATGCTGCAGTTAGATCACAACACCAAATAGTAAAAGCCAGATTACTGAAGATTACATTGATCTAGCATATATTTATTAACCAGGAACTGCTACAAGTTTTCAGAAACTTGTTAAATATATGTCCACTAAGAGGGTATAAAATTACTCACAGATACTTTAGTACCACACACTTAGTCTAGTAGCACAGTAAGTTAATAATTTACACATCAAAATTACTTACAGATGCATTAGCAATAAACTAAAAGCTCTATGTTAAAATGCACATTTATGCTGTAGTTCAGAACTTCATTGCTCCTGAGAGCTAAACATTGGATATTTTCATATACAGGTATCAGTCCAATATTAAGTATGGAGAGACATTAGTGCGATGTCAGTCAATAAATAAAAACTAAAAGAAACCAAGCATATTTCTTGATAGTATAATTTATAAAGACATCTCTAACTTTTTAGTTCAAAACAGAATTATGGAAGACTCATGCCCAGAATAATTTGTGCTTCAGCAAATGAACATATAATGTTGAAAGTAAAGGAAAAAATACTTCTTCCTTCATAATATGCCCTAATGTTTGAGTTTCCATTAGATGTGTAACTCAGTCTCTTTGTGGATTTGGAAAGGAGAGAATTCATAGGCCAGATATGAGCCAAGAAGGGACTGCTATGTGAAACCCAAAAGCTCTTTGAACAAAGATATAATTAACAAATCAAAGCACTTGTAGACTACAAAAAAATCTCACTGTGTGTTTTAGACAAAATTTAATACCAAGGATGAAAATTTGTTGGATGAATTCAAGTTAAATTTTTATTTTGTATCAGAAGTTGTAAATGTCTGTTGTAGAAAGAACAGGTTTAAATATCAAAAAGCTGAAGTGGCTGCAAAACAAGGCCCATCTCTCTTTTCTCAAAATCTTTCCTAAATATTACTCTGGCTTATCAAAACAAAACAAAACGAAACAAAACAAAACAAAACAAAACAGTCTCAGCTTTCTATTTTAATGTCAGAGAGAGAAAATAATGCTTTGAATACATGATACTGGAGCTGCAGTATAATCAATATTTTTATCCTCTAAAAGTATTTGAAATATTTAAGATTGCAAGGCTCTCAAACATACTAAGTGTACAGGAAAATGTTAAAGTACTTAACACTTTCCTCAAATGTGATACTGCAAGATGAAAATACAGACTTTTAAAATTTTTTTTTGCGAATCAACAGGACTTTAATGTATCTACAAGTGAAATTAATTTTTATTTTATTATGTATTTGCAAGTATGAAATAAATATATATGCAAGGTCAGTGAGAGAAACAGAATGCAATTCTTCCTCTCACTTTAATTCCTAAATATTTCACTAAGGTGACCCACAAAGAGAGGGTTCACAGTGTTGATTCCAAATCAAATGTAGAGGAGACTATTACTGCTGTTTTTATTTTAATTAAAAGTAGCTCCTATACATAAAACAGTAAAAGTAATACCTAAGAAATGCTTATGCTCAAATAATTTTACCTCCTTATCTGTTTCTCAAAGCCAATTTCACCTTTCTAGTAAATAGGTCAACTGCTAAATACTAAGCAAATGTCAAAAAAAAGGGAAAAAAAACCAACACCAAACTGTTTACAACTCTTATTTTTGACCTGTCCTGACCCAGAGAAAACTAACATATTTTCGTGTTTTTTCAATACAAAAATAAAGCAGGATCATACAAAAACCCCCAAAACCTAATCAAAATCCCGAGCTTGTTAGGATACCCACTTAAGATAAAATAGTACACATCGTACTTCAAACACATATCTCAGGTGATTGAGATAATCAACTTTCTATTCTACAAGCAAAATGCCTGTTGTTTTTGCCAGAAATTTTATCTCAGGGCTGGTAATGTTTCTTGATATATTTTTATAAAAACTGGTATGACTCCACAAAAACGTCTAAATTTAAGAAGCATTAATTTTATATTATTTGATATGTCAGATTACTTTTTTAATTCCACAGAATAGTAGTGATACTTGAACTTGCTTTGGTCCTATCCATCGCTATCAGAAATATGTCTTAACTGAGGAAAAATACTAGTAAAGAAAACATGCTTGCTTTTTTTCTCACTCTTGCTATAAATTCAAAACTAGAGCTGGAATTTGATATTCCACTGAAGAAAAGTGAAGTAAGGAGAAAAGGAGTCCACCTGAATGTGGACACAAAGAAAAGAAGACATAAAAATTTTCTAATTCCTTATTCTTGAAACCTACTCCTCTTGCATAAAATTGATTTACTTACATAACTTACCACTGGTCGAGCGTCTTCTCGTTCTAGTATCTTCTGAGTCTGATCTGCTGGGAACTTCAGCACTGTTGTTATGACCTTGGCCATTGTCTGAAGAGATATAGGTTATCCATACATAATTCCACATCCACAAAGATGTCCGTAATATTTTAAATTAATTTAATTTAGTAATACTGGATACTATTTTATTAATGTCAGTGGAAAACAGTGAAATCAGTAAGATATAACTATTTGTTTCACATTGCATATGCATAAAGTGAATTATATGAAAACAATTTTTGCACATTGTCACAAACTTCAGCTGCTGTAGTGGGATTTAAGTTCTATGGCATCTATGCTCAAATGATAGAGTCCATTAATAAGACAGCATACTAGATAAAGTGCATGCCTAGAAAAAGCAATCTGTCAATCTTGTTGCAGATATCCTGCCAAGCAAGAGGCAAATAATAAAGTTGGATTGGAGGGCAAGACAGTAAAACTTCTCAGCAAATACACATACACACCTTGGTAAAGCAGTTTACAAAAAATGTGTTTAATTACCCACATTAAAAGTCACTAATTCCTGACTCTTAGATCCGCATCAACCTCCACATTTCTCTTATGTCTCCAATACTGTGACGAACCAGTGCATTCATTAATGTCTTGATTGCATTCCAGTATCATTTACTAGGATGCATAATTGGCAATACATCCTAGATAATTTGCACAGATTCTTTTGAACTCTGTTCAAAAAAGAGGAAGCATGTCCAGAGATATAACAATTCCACTACTGAATCACCTTTGACACAAGGGACACATATTTGCACTAGTATAGGGGATCATGCACAGAGAAGGGCCACCAAAATGACCTTACAAGGCAGAATTAGATTAAAAAAATGTCTTTTCTTGTCCAGGAACAAAAAAGTTGAGAGAAAGGAACATCTGTACTGAGAAGATAAATTTACAGATCTTTTAACTTAAGAACTGTGTTGGGGTAGTGGTGGAAAGCACAGTAATACTTTACAAGCATACTTAAAACTGTTTTAAAAAGTTCTATCATTTGCATCATCACTGCTCATGGTTTTCCAGTTCATGTAGCAGGATGAAACCAGTTCTTAAGATATATCCATAGATTTATGATTATGTGAGATAATCCTGAAGAAAGCAAACACGAAGCTCAGTGTCCTCCAGAAACACATCTAATGAATGAAAGGAAACCAGCATATGAAATCAAGAAGCCTACTGTCCATCTTTTCACTACTTTTAAGAGTGAATTAATAACATCTAAGGTATACAGATTCTATAAATACTATGAAACGTCTTTAAGCAACTACTGGAGAGGTATTTCACCATCTTCAGCTGGTAACACAGCTACTAACAAATTGTTATTTAATCCAACTGTAACTTACCATGTCTGTGTCAAGACTACATGAAAAGATCACTTTTGCTTATATTCTGCATACCAGCTTTCATTTTACATAAAGTGTAAAATGACTGACAAAGAGACTTTTACTGATAAAACTGTATCTACCCATAATGGTTTTTGTCTTGATAGGTACAGCAGTGAGAGATGTGAAAACTCCCTCCACCTACCACTCATCTTGGCAGGCTGATGAAGTCTTGAAGTTATGAATCATGTCTCTTTGGGAAAAAAATGTAAAAGCCTATTGAATACTTTATTGTCAGAAATAAACAGCACATAACAAATCACAAACACATGATAGTTCACATCATACAGCAAGATCACCTGTCAGCATATACAAATTTCCATACCTTTGTCTCACGACCCATCATATATTCAAAGAGCACTTTCCTCAAGTATTCAAACTCAGTGGGTTCCTCAAATAGGGAAACGTCAGTATGGTGAAGGTTTCCATCTGTGTAAACAAAAAGAGAATATTTATTCTGAGAGTCATTCATCCGAATCCAAGTTTCAGTAATGTCACAAAACCAAACAAGAACAAATACTGTATTCTGCACCTTAGATGGAGTAACTGCAGCCCTTCAGAAAGGCATTTAGGGGTGCTAGTTGGCAGGAGGTGCAACAGGAGTCACCAGTGTATGCGCCCTTGGCAGCCAAGAGGGCAAACCTCATCCTGGAGTGCATCAAACACAGCATCATCAATCGGTCAAAAGAGGTGATCATCCCATCCTATTTAGCATTGGTGCAGCCTCACCTTGAGTACTGTGTGCTGTTCAGGGCCCCATTTAAAAAGAATGGGAAGGTACATGAACACACCCAGAGGGTACCTCTGGATAAGGTACTGACAGGCATGTCCTCTGAGAAGAAGCTGAGGAGACTGGGTTTGTCTAATTTGGAGAGATGGAGGCTAAGGGGTGACCTCAGTGCTCTCTACGGCTTCCTGAGGAGATGTTGATAAGCAGGTACTGCTCTCCTCTCCCTGGTACCCAGTGCCAGGACACATGGAAAATGGTTCATCTATCATGGGGAGCTCAGACTTGATGAGAGGAAACATTTCTTTACCAACAGGGTGTCAAACTCTGCAACAGACCTCTTGGAGAGGTGGTTGTTGCCTGTTTATCAGTGTTGAAGAAGCATTTGGACAGTGCCCTTAAAGACATACTTTACCTTTTCATCAGCCCTGAAGTTGTCACACAGCTGGACTATGAAACTGATGTTGGTCCCTTCTAGATGAAGTATGTTTCCTGCTCCTCTCCCTGTCAGTACATGCCGAGGAAATCCTTGATCACATTTCTTCCCAGCCCTGCACTAGCAGAAGGCACTAAATACCCACAACCATCTCCCATCATTGGGTCAGTCACCTTGAGGGAAGCAGGCATGGACCTTCTGAGGGGATGAGAGATGCAGATCATCCTGAGATAATTTGACCATTTGCACAAATTTGCAAAAAGCAAGTGTGATGTGATTTTTGAAAGTCTTCTGAGTTCATCCAGCTAAGATGGGTCTGCACAGGATGGCAAAGCCCCACATCTCTAACATTAGCAAGGCTCAATGCTTGAGCCCTCTGTCTCATGCAGTACATACTCCTCAACTAAACAGCTGCAAATCTTTTGGAGGTGAGCAATACCTGTTCATTTCCCTGTGCATTTTTCTTAATTAATCTTACATTAAAAGAGTCTGAGAGGAACAGTATACCACCAGAGAGAAGGTCCATAAGCACATACTCTATCTCCAAAGTGTCCAACCACCAGTGTCTAAAGGACAGCACATGAACAGTGCAAGTCTACTTCTGCCTGGGTTCTGGGGCTGCTCACAGGCCTTGGGTAGCTGGGACCAGCCTCCTGGGACCCCCACCATCTCCTGCCAAGGGCCCAAGGGATGTGTCCCAGCTCAGCCTGGGACCTTCTGTCCCCACCTGTGCCCTGCTGTAGGTGTGCCCATCTCTGCCCCTGTCTACTGGACGCTCTTGGGTCCTGTACTGAAGAGAACTTAAGAACTCTGATACAGAGCTCTTTTAATTGGATGACATAAAACTCTATTATAATAGACAAGAGAAAACAAGGATGTCACAAGTGCATTATGTGTTTTAAAAAAACTTGACGTTTTATTTTCTAGACCAAACTGTATCTTTCTAACAAACAAAAAACTTATTTGTGATGAAAACTGAGTACTTACCTCTATATGGTGTTCCAGCTGATGTGACATACATATTTTTCTCATAATGTTTCAGCCGGTCTTCCAGTGCATGAATCTAAACAGAAAACAGTTGACATGATAAACAGTGTTAAACCTAAACAGCAGCTAAAAGAAGCATAACTGAAACAGTTTCCAGCTACATATCATCTCTTATAAAAGCAAAATACATTTGCTTTTTAAGGAAGGAAAACATTAAAAACTGTTATTAAAGACTGTCCCAATGTTGTACATCTGCATATACACATAAAAATATATATAGCAGATGTTATGCATATATTATATATTCATGTATTCATTTTATATATAAGCATATATATCTTTTTTGTAGATAAAAAAGCTTACAACAAAAATTATACTTAAACACCAAAAAAGGTTTCCTTTTGAAAAAAAAATTCAAGAATTTCATAAAGTGCACTGTTCCCTTTTTCACTGTGCAATTCTTTGCTAACCAGTATCACAAGCATGTGGCGTTTTTATTCTCAGGGGATAGAGGAATACTTTGAAAAGGACGCAGATCTTCTGAGAGCAAGTATGAGTGAAAACTATTTTTTTGTCTATTATATTCATAGTACCTTGTATGGAGATGTACCACATCGTCACTTGAAAAGAACAAACCTTTTAATACTGCAAACTCCAAGTATCAAACAAGAATACTTCTTACTCATTCAACGTGACCCTTACCTGCTCTTTCAATTCCTGCTCCTTCAGTTTTGAATCATTGACTAGTGTTGTCTTCTGTGCAAGTTGTGCCTGAAAAGACAGTCACGTCTGGAAATTGCTGAAAATACATCATAGGTACCTTTGCAATAAACCTATTTCTCCTTTTAACACACATAAACTTATAAGCAGTATTTCAGCTTTAAAACTGCCCCGCAATGAAAGTATTAAGAGAGAAAAATAACGTGTAAGACGTACCTTTAGTTCTGTTATTGTGACCTATAACAACAATAAAAATTTAAATTAAAATGTATGAAAAATACTGACTATATCAAGCACTGGAGAAAGAAATATCAGTAATTGAGTTCTTATACACTGTATTAATTGAGGATGACAAAAATTGAAATTACCCAATAATAACAGCTAGTCTTATAAATAGTTTAACTTATTTGTATTGACAATACATAAAGCTGATATTTAAATTATCTCATTTGATTCTGTAAGACAATCATCATAAATGTAACTTAAAGAACCTAGTGTTTCCAAACATTTATGAAATGCATATTGGAGATGAATAATAATTGAATGAGTATGAAATACATCACAGGATGCCCTAACTACAATTAATACTATTCAGAATAGTTTATGTTTTTCCTTAATTCTTCAAGTCACATTCGGAAATGTGAACATATACCTGAAAATAGCTTCAGTTAAGAGCTTCATGAGCTCTACATCTTGCAAAGACGTTTATAAAGTACAGAAAAAAGTCTAAGCTGAAATTTCTATCTTTTAGTGTTTCAACTCTTAAGGAAAATAATGCTTCAGTAGTCAAGGATGTAACTCAAGGCTGCATAAGCATTTCAACACCAAATAATTTATGTGTGAATTTTTTTTTAAGGTAGGCTAAACCTTACAACAGAAATGGTACGTATTCACAGAATCACAGAATATTTTAAGTTGGAAGGGAGCCACAAGGAGAAGAGTCAAACTTTTAAAGTAAATGGCCCATGCAGGAATTAAACCTGTGACTCTGGCATAATTAGCATCATGCTTTAACCAACTCAGCTGATCTCAGGGTCAATATTAATTTTTTCTTCCCAAGCACCTTTGCAATTGTGTGGAAAAGGAGATTTATTCCCTGTCTCAGATTGATAAAAATCTGTGGGGTCTCCTACAGACAGAAAATAGGGCAAAATCGTTCCTCTAAGGATCTCAAACCTCTAAGTTAAATTCTTGCTTCTGAAAACCTCAATCAGACATTTATTTTCTGATATGGAGAGACATTTTCTGATATTTTTACGTCCAAACATTAGTACTTAAGGTTGTTAGTATCTGTCAATTTTTTATCAAAATCAGACAAGTACTGTTCCAATATCTAGGGTACACTTCATGTCAAAGTGGATATGTTATGTGTAATGTTTAGTCTAGGCTGACAAGCAGCAGCACAGAAAGTTTTATGAAAAACTTCTGTGATTTGGGAGTCCCTGATCTTAGACAAAATACGTTGCCCACAAAAAGTTGCATCCAGTCAACGGAAGACTTCAAACTGTTTAACTACTAGTGCTGAAGGGTAAAAAAAAAACCAAAAAAACCCCAAAATGTTGCAAAGCAACAAAATAAAAAAGAAATCAAGTGAGACAAAAAATACAAAATATAATTTATATAAGGCAAATTTAATTAATTTGAATGCACTGTAAACTCCAGATGTGGATTTATACAGTTTTGTTCAGGTATTTGACAGGTTCCATGGGCCCTGTCTAATTTTCTCATATAGCTCTGTAATGCTGCCTATATACGCTATTGTAGCCATTGCAAATATGTACTATTGAACCAGGTTAAAGCAAAATTAGTTTCCTACAAACATACCAAGCACAGGCAAAACACAAACTGAGACAGGAGTAAAAATTAAAAACAACTCAATTTCTAAGTAGGACAAAAGAAAACTACTTGTCAACCACAGAACAGATTGTGTCAGAGTAAGAATTAAATCCTGAAATACTGATAAAACAGAAACTGAAAGCCCACTTACATTACTCTAAATATTTGAGCTTTTTGGATCACAAGATATACCAGGAATTATGTGCAAATTCCACAGCACAATCTATTAGAATAATTCCATTGTTTTGAGATGAAATCACCATTGTGAATCGTATCAAATAAGGCATTTACATTTAGTTGAATCAGCTATGCAAAAGAAATCTGGTGAGAAATTTGCTAAATTTGAATTTAGTTGGAATTCTCAAAATTACTCAAAAAAGTCTGATGCCTATATTCTAGAGAAATCACATATATACACTCGGGGAAAAAAACAAACAACAAACCTGCATTCTCATTCTGCAACTACTTTGAACCTGCATGCTTTAACTGTATCTAAGTACCGGCGCTAGTACACAACCTGCTCATCTTCCCCCACAAATGAAACCATCTTTATCCTTTAAAATGAAACTGTTTATCAGTGATGGAGTTCTCTGAACTGGTTTGTACCCAATTATACACTGGAGAACTCCTTTGAGTTTCTCCAAAGTCCTCTCTTTCAAGTTGCACCCTTTATTCCTTGTCCTTTCACTACAGTTCCTGATAAAAAGTCCCTCTTCAGCTTCCCTGTAGGCCTCCTTAAACTTAGTAAGTCTAAGTTGAGCCTGTTTTGCCCTTAGAGTGTTTTCTCCTGGTCCTCATCTAAACGCCACTAATTTTTTTTTCTCCTCTGCCCAGCTGTGGTAGGGGAGGGTGAGTGAGCAGCTTTAATGGCTGCCTCGCATTAGGCCAGTGTCAAACCATGGCAAGTGGACTCAGGGTCTTCATCCTCCCAGTCCCTGCAGCTGCCTTTCTTGACTTGGATGGTGTGGCTGGAGTACTTGCCATGGAAGACAGAGGCATAGAAGCTGTTGAGAACCCCAGCCTACTCTTTGTCCAGGGTAGCCAGGTTTCCCATTTTCTTACAAAGAGGGCCCACATTATCCCTAGTCTTTCTGTTGTTTACAACATACATATAGAAGCTCTTCCTGTTTGCCTTACTTTCCCTGGCTACAACAATTCTAACTGGGCTTTGGCTTTCCTAACTTACTTTGTCCCTAGCTTCCCGTACAATTTCCCTGTATTACTCTCAGGCCACCTGTCTTCATTTCCACTTCCTAAAAGCTTTTTTTTTTTTTTATTCTGAGTTTGCCCAGCAGGTCCAGCAGCTCCCATTCATCCATGGAGGCCTCCTGGAATTTTTGCTGGATTTACTCCTTGTTGGGTGCATTGCTTCTGAGCTGAATACATGAAATACATACCATTACCAGTATATAAATTTGATATAACTGTCACATCAGTAATCCAGAAGATGAATGTATAATACAATATGCAATGACTGCCTATATTTATAGCAGACTGCTATAACAAACTAGGAGTGAAACAGTTAACAAAGAAGTCCTAAAGAATAAGTACTCTTCAGACTTTTCATAATCATGTTTTAGAAGTTAGGAGTCTCTTTAAGAATCTTCCTCTAGATAATAAGATTATGTAAGACTATCAGTAGGTGAACAAGGTTTAATTAAGAATACAAGGCAGTCTTAGATTTCTGCTTTTCCTATTATGAAAACAACTCATACCATGGAAAAATAATATAAAGGGTTTTGTACACAAGTGCAAGGCAGAAGTAACAAACTAGGTCAGTGAGATAATTTGTACTTTCGGTTTCTAATGTCAAATATATAAATTTACTCTCTCCCAGGGTTACCTGTTGTAAAAATGAAAATATTAAAAGTAAGGTCAATATGAATTCTCATCAATCACTCAACAACTTGTGCACTTTTTATCTCCTCAGTATAATAACAGCTATTAGTATTTTCACCAAAGAATTCTTCAAATTAAAATGTAATCTCGGAAAGACAAAAGAATGAAGGCAGTCTTCTTTCAATGAAGGCCTCTATACCAGTAATTGGTATATTCAAGGTACTACTTCAGACACCTCTGAAATGCGAATTTTTAAAAAATCACTCTAAAAATGACTTAATGGGATTTTCTTTCCTTCTAAAGGGCTTCCAGTAAAACCAACATAAACACATGTAGAGGACAAAAAAACTCAACCTTAATAATAACAACAGAACTGCACTTTTCAACATACCAACCAAAAAGGTAGCACCAAATATTGCAGTTTCTAAAGAGATTCCTTTTGTATGGGAAAGTGAAGGCCAGATACATAAATAAAGTCCAATTAGTAATAAACTACAGAATTTCCCATGGACCAAGAATTTCACACTTAGAGATATAAAAACAAATGTCGGTGCCAGCTCACTTTTTCACTGTTGCAATGTTCCTCTTCTGCAATCCTTTGTTTGTATTCCTTCTGCAAGTCTTCCAGCTGTGCCTGCAACTCATGAACTTTTGCTGTCATCTCTTCTTCACGAGACTTCAAAATACAGGCAAAAAATTACTTATACAATGAATCATTTAACTATTCAAAACTTTAACTATGGTGAACTTAAAACAATCAAAAAATGTTATACTACACACAGAAAGGATATGCTTGATACTTGTGTAAAGGCTAGTTACACCAGACTCCTACAGAAATGACCAAGAGAAAGAATTGGTGCTTAACAAGATTTTGTAGGCCTCCAACAATAAAGATTACATAGCTAGGATTACAGTTACATTCTTTAAATTCCAAAAAAGATCTGTTTCTCTTGGGCATTAAAACAGCATTCAAGTATAATCCAGACAGTGCATGAAGGTCATTACCTTCATGGAAGGAGTAGATGACAACATAAAATTAATTTCTATATTATGAAAGTGACAAGGACCTAAATCTTTTCCTCAGCCACTCTCACAAAGATGCTATGAAAGCAGTTTTAAACGCATTTTCCAAAACAATGACCAACAATTTCCCACTCTGAAGGGTTTGGAAGGCAGTATTCACTGTAGAGGAAAGAAGCAGTAACAAGAATGGTAGGGAGGAAATGACCTCTTCCTGTATAGGAGAAAAATACAATGACCTAAATTCTAGGAAGTTAATCCATCTATATGGCACTTTGTAAAAACAAGTATTTTTAAAACTTGTGTCCCCTCTGGCCTTTTTGTGAGAGAATATGTTAGGGACCTTATAAAACAGCACTCCAATTCCTAGTGCATGTCTCCATTGCTGAACAAAACTAAAACTCTAGTTTCACTCATGCTAACTGTACACGGCAGTCAATTGATGGCTTTACTAACACAGTAGTACTTCAAGTCAAATTAGTACAATTAATTAACTGATAACAAGTCCAGAACTGCTGATGGAAATTTTGTTCTATTCAAAAATCTCAGGAGTATAAATTATAATGATAAAGAATATTGTCTGGAAAAATAAGTGTAGGACTAGAAAGCTGATCTAGGCTTAAAAGACTTACGGTATGCCATTACTAATAAAAGAAATACTTCCCTCTAAGACCAATTTTTAAGATGTTCCTTGCACATGAGTTAAGAATAAAACACCTTTCCCCTGCAGCTCCTCAGTCCAGAATGCATCACCAAAAAGAAATTAAGCAAATCTACCCACAAATAATGGGCACAATGCAGTATCTGAGCAATATGATGCAGTATCTGAGCAATTTTTACAGCCTCAAAGTTTAAAAAATATCCATGCTCAAGGAAAACCTTGCTCAAACATCATGACCTCCAAACAATGTTAACTTCTATTCACTCCCATGATTTTTATATGCCCTCAGAAGTGCATCAACAATTAATAATTTCTAAGAAACTTTTTTTTCTTTTTTTATAGAAGGTTATACTCCCCAGTTTAAAAATTCTCAATACCTGGTATATTAAGGGATAGTGATGGTTGTTGTTTTGGCTTTTGCATTTTTTTTTTACTATTTTTGTCCACCAAGAATCTAAAATTATACAATTTGTACACAACTGTTTAATTTAATAAATCACAATTTAATGCACTTCATTCTTAGTTAAAAAAGATAGTTGAAAGGCTGAAAAGAAATTAAACTCAAAATTATGAATGACACTTTTGTAAAAGGGACATACCTGTGAGCAAATATTTGGATAAACCCCTGAAGAGAGATTATTTTTGAATTTAAAATTATTAGCAATCAAGTAGGGTTCCAACACGCTACTGATCTGCATTTACAGTAAGAACTTATTGTTCTATATAGCATCTGGCATACTCTGAAAATAAGCTACATGATATTTGGATTTAATTACAGTTATAGACTAAGACTTCAAAAAAGTTATAGTTTCCTAAATCTTAATCAGAAAGCCTATCCTGTACTCTCATAGAAGGCATTACAAAAAATGAAAAGATACGTAACTGAAGTTAGGTATTTTATTTTTAGCTCATAGTTAGGCTTAAAATAAACTAGCTGGAAAACAGCATTCAATTTTTCTCTAATGATATAGTTTATTTCAAGGAAAAATACTTAGCTCCCTAATTAGAGGTTATGCCAATCTAAAAATCCTTTAACTAGGGAGACTTTCATGATATCTTACATGATAAAAGTTTTCATAAAAGAAAACAACACATAAAGCGAAAGTGGAGCACTTCACAAGCAAATCATATTAAGTTTAACAGATGGAATGATTCTTCCTTGTCTTCGAGGATAAATAAAACAAGTTAGACAATTTTTAGCGTCAACCATATTGAAAATGCAACAGAGCAACAAAGTTATATGAGCAAGATTGATTCTTGCAATTGGCTTTATTTTTGCTTCATCTTCTTACCATTTGAGACAAACTTTCTGCATCATATGAAATTTGTCAAACGCACCATAAGCCAAGTCAAGTATAAGTGAGGTGATAACTGGTAACTTTAGGCTAAATCTAGTGATGTATATGTTCCTATTTCTATCAGAGATGTCAATGAACATGATATACATCCAATTTAACATAAATATTTCTCAATTTTTGAGATGCTTGCAATATTTCTTTCAGGAAAAAAAACTATTTTTTTTAATTCCCTAAAATAACAGAAATAAAACACTCCCACATATAACTATGAAAGACAGATATACAGAATACCCATGTATTCTGTAATTTAAAACATCTAACTACAGTTTATTTCAGTCTCAGGTAACTGTCATTGCCATCATCAATGAGATGCAAAAAAAAGACAGTGTTCATGTCCTCCAATTGCATGTAAGTCAAATTAGACTAAACCTTCAGGATCATACAATGACTACATCATACTCGTTTCTGACATTAAGGATGAAAGGAGCAGAAAACACAAAGGAATTACACCTGCATGACTTGAAATCACATACCTATCTGGGCCTGAATGGCAACACACTGCACACTGAGGTAAGAAAAATTTAAATCCTCCAGAAATGCAGAATTTAGACCTATGTTATGAAAAAACCCTACAAAACAAAACAAAAACCACCAACAAACAAACAAACAAAACACACACACACACACAAAAAACTCCCAAACACTAAAAAACCCCACAAAAACAAAAGAAAAAAAAAAAACCAAAAAACCCCCCACAACCCCCCAAAAACAACCTTATTTTTTTAATATCAATCAATTTTTCTAAATTAGGAAACAAAAGAAGGCGATTGTAAATATAAACCCCTGCTAATGCTATTCATCCTGCTAGAAGATCAAAAAATCAGAGTGAAACATACCAGCCTGCTTAGATGTTTGAAATTTTTAGTACGAAGCACTCAGTAATGTTAAGTGCATAGATTTTTGAAATGGTAACTGATTACAAACAGTCCACTTACATCTATTACTCCTGGCTCTATTCATGGAATAGTCTCTTTTATTACACTATTTGTGAAAAGAGGACTAAGATTGACAAAGTTAAAGCCTGCATTCTAATATGATGTACAGTCTAGCACTGAAAACCATTTAATGTTTTCGACACATACAGGCAGGACTGGGAAAATTTACTTAGCTAAAACAAGAGGCATCCTTGGTGAAGTATACTTAAACTGAAATTGACTGGTAACTCGTGGTTGAAATGCTATTAGAGAATAAGTATGTCTATCTGCAAATATCATGCAGAAAAACTTCATTACAAGCAAAAAAAAGAAATCTTTACTTGCATAAAAACTATACAAACACACTGCACCCTGCATGGAACAGAACCTTACTTTAAGGGCTATGGCACCAATCTCAGCAGGGCATCAGAGGAAGGCGATAGAGAGTGAGACTGCTCCATAAATACTGTATTTATAAAAAACAATGCACCACCACCACCACAATTCTACTAAAAGTTTAAATGTCACTCTTTTTCTCATTCCAGTCTGGCACACAAACTGCTTAAAGAGGTAAGGACTTAGCCATCTAATTTTTATTGAATGATCAAAGTTAAGGCTTAATTTCTGATGTACTTTCATGCCCATTAACTACAGAAACAAATATTTTCTTAATTGCAAGCTGGGTCACCAGACATACCAAGTGTAATTCTAGCAGTAAGACCTTTACTAGAAAGAACTACAATTTTTCTATCTAGATATGCAACCGAAAAAGAATAATTTTGAAATTTATATAGTCATCACTTTTCAAAAAGGTACCTCAAGGATTTCTTCATATTTTTTCACAGTTCTTCTTAGATCATCATCTTTTTCAACAATTTTTTTATGCAACTGTGTTGTCTCTATGTGATGATTTTCTATCAATTCATTTTCTACCTCCTGGGCTTTACCTACAAAAAAAAAGTTAGGCAGTATTAAAAAAAGCATGGTTTTGGTTTTGCTTTTTTTAAATTATGTCATAACTGATAACAAGTCCAGAACTGCTGATGGAAATTTGGTTCTATTCAAAAATCTCAGGAATACAAATTATAATGACACACTTACTCTGGAAAAGTAAGTGTAGGACTTGCTACATTTAAAAAATGCTTCAAAGTAACTATAAGGAAAATTTGCCAGGAAAATTCATTTTTCCACACTATCAGTTACTATTGTGTCCCTTGATCCTAACATGTACGAAATTTGTGGTCTGCAGTTTGTAACCTGAAGCAATTTTTTCTATCTGGTGCTGGAACTAGTTTCTAGAAGATGACAACCAATATTTATTAACTAATTTTATCTCCTATTCTATCTAGAGATGTAACTGAAGCTTTTGCAATCTTCAGAAACTCCTCACCTGTAGGTGTACTTCTAGTAACTGGAATCAAACCACAACTTTTTCTCACTTTTCTAATCTCAAAGTTACACTATGGTGGCAAAAGACTGAGAAGACAAAATATGTTGTACTCTAGCTATAATCACATTGTGCTACAATCAGACATCATACCCAGTTGGTACCTGTTAGTGGTTAGTGAATGAAGTCTGCAAGATCCAGCTAAGAAAACACAATTCTGATTCTCAGATGGATCTAAGTTTCTCTACAGGTTGAGTAAGTTTCTCTCCAAGTGCCATATATTCAACACTGGAATGTTAAAGTTTTTACTACTGGAGACAAAGTAGCACTGCAATGGAAACTTACCAATGCACTTTCATCTTCAAAATTTTACTCTCATTTTCTTTTCTTTTATACATATGACAGAAAGATAGGTACCTATGGCTATCATGCCATGGCAGATGTAATGAGTGCTAAATCAAAGATCCATCCTGCAGAACAGCTACATATGCATTTTCCTAATTGTACTACAATTAATATTTAAGTTATTTCCTGAGCAAGACAAGTTATTTCCCTAAGTTCTCTAGACATTCATGGAACACATGTTGTGTTTATCAGTCACAGGTAAAATCCCTCCCCCAAAACAGAAATAACTGAAGATTCAGTTCTCTGACTACTTTACTGATTACAGTTATATTAATATTGCACTTACTGATGGTCTCTTTTACTGCTGTTTCTAATTCTCTCTCTTTTTGAGCCAGCTGAGTATTGAATTCTCTTATTAACTGCTTTAAGGTGGAGTTGTGCTTTAACTCAATGTCTTCTTGTTCACATCTGTAAAAAAAGGTCAAAACATACAGCAAGGAAATGTAACATTTAAAGAGGGTGTGAAAATACAAGGCAAGGCAAGAGATCTGGGAATTTCTTGAGAACTATTTTAGAAGAGGATGGTTTTGAATTATATGAATTCTGTGAAATTCACAGAGGCTTTATCTTCCTCTCCTATCTAATTCACCTGGTAGGTGTAGGTGTTTCATTTAAAAACAACCCAGAACGGAACCCCTCCAAAGATATGGAGTTTTTGCTGAGGAAGTTGAAGAACTGGAAGAAAAGATTATGCCATAAAAAGAATTTTTAGGGAATTTTTAGAATTGCTTGAGAAACTATTAAAAGTGCTAAGCAGTGCACCGCATTTTGTGCAGTATGTATGAACAACTATTGATATCAACTGAACATGAACACTCTCAGTACTAAGTTTTAATAAACTTTATTTCCTGTTTGAGAAAAACAGAATTATATTATATGCTTCAGCAATGCTGAAAATCACCTTCACTGAAACAGATCAGAAACAGTATTACTCTGCCTGTCAAACCTCATTTCTTTCTGTTTCTCTAAGTCTATTTAGAACAATTAAAGAAAAACATCAGTCATTATTTCTTTGTTGTAAACTGAGCTTTCGAAAAGTATTCTTGAGGTTTTAGTGGTTAGAGATAAAATATAGAAGTGGTAACACAGACAGGAACAAAGAATTTACCTGATTTTTTGCTCCATTTCCTCTAATGACTCCTTCTTTACTATGTCAAGCTCTTGCTGATGTTCCTTTCGCAGAGTACGTATGTCTTTTTGAAGATTATTCACCTCTTTGCATAGCTTCTGTTTCTCCCCTTCAGTCTCTTCCAGTTTAGTCTGTAAGTCCTTCTGCTGGTTCTGCATGTCCACTAGTAACTTCTGCAGCTCCAAAACAGATCTGGACTTTTCTTCAGCATTTTCCTCAAAAGCTTTCAGACGGTCATTTTTTTCACTCAACTGCTGCTGTAGACATTTTACCTTTTCTTCATATCTTAAAGTAATATCTTCCATCTCAATCTTAAGCACTTCATTTTTCTTCACTATATTATTTTCTAATTCTTTTATCTTCTGTTCTAAAGACTCACTGACTGCCTCCTTTTCCTGCATTTTTTTCTGTAAGTCTCCAATTATATTCTCCATATCAAGATATTTTTGTTCCTTAACCTTCAATTCTTCCCTACTGCTTGCTAAAACACTGCCACAACAAGCATGCTCATCCACTAACAATGAATATTTTTTGGTTTGCTCCTCAAGTTCTTTCCTCAGACTTTTGGTCCTAACCTGCTCTTCCTGATGGCTCTTCTCAAAACATTCTAGTTTTTTAATGAGTTCTTTCTGTTTGTTTTGCAGTTCTAGATGACAGTCATTACTCTCTCGTTGTTCTTTCTCATACTTCTGTAATAATGCATCTTTTTCGGTTAAGTCCTTCTGTAACACTTGCATTTTCTCTTTGTATGTCTGTTGGACACTCTCAAGTAAGTTATTTTTTTCTTGTTCTACAGCAGCTTTTACACTCTCTACTTTTTCCAGCATCTCCTTCTCTAATTCTGTGGAATCTCTTGTTGATTTAAGTTTTTCTTCTAAGGACTCAATTTTGGCTTCTCTCTCCTGTACTTTCTGCTCCAACTTTCTTAACTGATCTTCCCTATCTTGCTTAAATTGCCGTTCCTTTTCTTCCATCTGAGACAGTAACTGCTTTCTAATAGAACCTATTTTTTGCTCTGCCTTCTTTTTCAGATCAGCCAGCTTAGTGCTGTTCTCTGCATTCAGTCTCTCTTCTAATTCTTTCAGTTCTTCCTCTTTCCTTTTAAGTATCACTGACTTCATTTGATCAAATTCCTTCTCCTTTGCTTCAAAATCAGATTTCAGTGAATCTATTTGCTTCTCAAGATTAAGCACTTTTTCTTCAGCCTTCTTAAATCTATTCTCCTTTTCAAAAGCCACCTTCTCTGCCTGATGGAGTTGGCAAGCTATTTCTTTTTTCTCTGTGTTTTTTTGTTCATTACACTTTTTAAGTTCCTCCACCAAGGAATCATTTTCTAAGGTTCTCTGAGCAATGTCTTTTTCTAGTTCAGCAATTTTTGCTGCTTGTTGTTTTAACTTTGAGGTTAGCTCACTTTCTTCCTTTTCCCTCCTGTTTTGCTTTTGTTCCAATTCGCTTTTTAAACTATCAAGATTCCTGCTTTGTTTAGCCAGCTGTTCCTTCAGTTTATTTAGCTCTTCATCTTTCTTACTGGCTTCAGTATTGCTTAATTCAAGTTTGCTCTGCAAATCTTTGATAGTATCATGATTTTGGGTAAACTTGGTTTGTGCTTTCATCTTCCACTCTGACAACTGGGCCGTGCAAAGATCTATCTGATCAAGAGCTGATGCTTTTTCTTGACTCAGCATCTCAACTCTGGATGATAACTCTTCCACTTGATTTAACAACTGCAACCGATCCTCTTGATGTTGTTTGCTTAACAGAGATATGGCTGCTTCCTTCTCTGTTAAACTTACTGAGCTTTCAAGTCTAACATTAAGGTCAGTAACTGTTTTGTTGAGAGCAGACACTTCAGATTGTTTTTCCTGGAGTTCTTCCCTCATTGATGTGACAGCATTGATATTTTCAGATAACTCTTTCCTCAGCTGTGTTATGCAAGTTTCTTTCTCTGATGCTGCTTGCTGCTGATGTCCTCCCTCTTTTTGCAATTGTTTATTTTCTGTTACAAGTCCTGCAATGTCAGCTCTCATAGACATAATTAAATTGTCTTTCTTCTGCAGTTCTTGAATTGACTCTTGCAAAGAAGTAGTAGCAGCAGAATGATGCTCTGTTATTTCCCTAAGCTGAGCTTCTAGTTCAGTTATCTTACTTGTTTTGATTATTATTGCTTCTTTAATCTTTGAAGTTTGGCGCTCACAGTCTGCAATTTTACATGTTATTATGCCAATTTTTTCACTACATCTTTCAATTAATTCATTGCCTTTAGTTTGCAACGAAGCTTCAGCATTCTTCCAAGCATCTAACTGGGCTGTAAGTTCTCCTGACAACCTTTTAAACTCAGTTTCTTTTAGCCGAATTGACTCTATTTTTTTGTCATAATTTTCATGATCTTTATACTGAGAAGATTGCACAGTTTGGAGTTTTTCTTCAAGGGTTCTCACTGTATCAGCCAGCTCAGTAATTGTGGCTTTGTCCTTCTCTTCAATGGCTTTCTGTTCACTGAGTTGTTCCTGAAGTCCTGTCTGCTGTTTCAGGGACTGGTTAAGATCACTTTCCATTTTTTTCAATTGTGTTTTCAAGTCACTTTCCTTATCTGACAAAGCACCCACCTTAGCCACTGACTGCCTTAACTGTTCTTGCAACTCCTTCAGGCATTCCTCATTTTTCACTCGTTCTTCCTTCAGTTGGATTATTTCTGATCTGGAGTCCTCCTTTTCAGCACTGAATGTGAAAAGCTTCTGTTTCAGGTCTCCAACTTCCTGCTCTTTCACTTGCAGTTCCATAGCATGTTGTTCCTTGAGCTCTTCAATCTGCTGATTAAATTTCTTTTCCCAACTTTGGGTTACTTCTTCTAATTTCCTTATGTGGTCTTCAGCAAGACTGTCTAGTTGCTCATTCTGATTAGATTCCAGTTTTGACACTGCATCATTGATTCCAGATGAGCTGGCATGTGCCATTTCCAAAATTTTAGTATTGAATTCACTCTCTTTCTGACTGAATTCCAACTGCTTGTTTTCAAGCTCCTTTTTTAGTTTAGCTTCCTGCTCAGCAAGTTTATTTTTGAAAGTTTCCTGCATATCTTTTGATTTCTGTTTCATTTTTTCCACTTTCTTCTCCTGACATTTCAGTTTACTTTCATACTCTCCTTGTAAAGCACTAACTCTCTCCTCTGCAGCTAACAGTTTCTGTTTAAGCTCTTCCACTTGCTTGTTCTGTAACTTCTTCATGTGCTCCATTTCATTTTCCTTCTCAGTCAGACTTCTCTTCATCTCATCAGCCTTTCTTTGTAGGTCCTTCAGTTGACATTCATACTGCTCTGTTAGAGTGGTTACTTTCTGTATATTTTCACTTCTTTGCTCCTCTAGCTTTGCAGACACTTGGACAAGTTCAGCTTCAGATCTTTCTGCAGATTCCTTCATTTTCTGTTCATGTGCTTTTAGCTCCTCCAAATGTCTGTCCTTCTCCTCCAGTGATTGTTTGAGCTTGTTGAGTTCCTCTTTGAGTACCTTCTCAACACCTTGAATAGACATTTCATGCTCTTTTAACATTGTTTCAATCACTTCATTGTGCCATTTCCTCTCTTCCTCCAACTTTCCTTTCAATTCTTGCTTAGCTTCACACAATTTACTATTTAATTCAGAGAGCTCTTGCTCTAAATCATGACGTATTTTTAGTGCTTCTGAGAGCTCAGAAGACAGTGCTTCTAATTCTGTTTGTTTCACATCAAGTTTTTCTAATGTTTTTTCATTCATCTCTTCTATGTGTGCACAGAAAATTGTTTCTTTCTCTTTCAAAATGGTTTGTATCTCTTGTTGTTGTTTCTCTCTTATTTTTTCTATTTCAGTTATTTGTTGTTGCTTTAAAATTTCAAGTTTTTCTGTCCAAAGCTTTTCTTGCTGCTGTTTCACATTCTCTAGTTCTTTATTATGTTTTTCAACCATATCGTTGATTTCCTTACTGTGCTGGGTTTTTTCAGACTCTATGAGAGTATTTAATTCCTCTGATTGCTTTCTGTCATCTTGCAAGTACTTTGCAAGAGAGCTTTCCAGTTCAAGAATCCTCTGTTAGAATACAGTTTTAAAAGAATATGAATATTCAAAAGGTAAAAATTTGATTAATTTTTAAAAAATCTTACCACGTTCACATAACTACAGGTTACTTATTCCATTATTTTTAGTGAATGTCAACTTCTTCAATAAGCCTTTAATTCATCTGGTTTGTTCTCACTTTTGCTTCCATTATGGAGAGTTAGCTAATTAATAAAAAACTCTCTATCTCACTGCAGTGAAAATACACACAAAAACCTGAAAATAATGTAACTAGTTCAAATAAAGTAAGTAGTGACATTTATGAGAAGTATATTCACATTTTCTTCTTAAACTAAAGTACCAACATATAGGATGAAAAATATAGGAAATTTACAATAGCTTCATGGAGTTTTGTATGTGCCTAATGATTTATCATAATTCTACCTCCCATGGAAATGCTGATGTAAAATGCTGATGTAGGCAAAACTTTGAAACAAATATCTGGAAGTGGTGGAATAATGTACAAACTTGCATTAGCAGAAAATACAGTCTTACTCATTACATAAAGCAAAGGACACTAAAAATTTAAGCAAATCTTTTTGCTTACTGTGGTGGTGCACTCCCCCCTCCTCTCAGGCTGCACTGACATCTGAGAAATGCTCATTAGGCCTTGGCCTTGAAAAAAAGAGTATCTGGACTCAGCTTTTTCCAAGCTTATCAAAACCCCTGTCTATTCCCAGGAACTGCTGCTGTCTAACAAGCTCGAGTTTTCCTTACAAACCACACTAGAAACTAGTTTTCTTGCCTGAATGGCATAACATCCCTGTTCTCACACTTTCAAAGAAAGTGCCAACACAACTGTGACCACGATGAAACATTGTTATGACTAAAGCCCACACTCTAGTGATCCCATAAACAGCGGTCCAAAATGGGGCCCTTTGAGCTCTCTTTGACCACATGCTGCAACCAGCAATCTCCCTCTAAGTGGGACACCTCTCAGAACTAGTGCACTCTCAAGATTTTTGTACTTGGAGGAACGACAAAAAAATTACGAATACTGGGCCAATATCCTCACTCCTCAAGGCTCAACCCTTCACTCGCTGGGGAGGTGCAAAGGCATCCAAAGTGAGTATTTTGCTTACCTTCGAGGGGAATTTTTCACAGGCACCTTGCTGGCACTATTTATTGTCTGTGTGCATGCACATGAGCATATGCTATAGCAAAGCAAGGAGAAATGCTGCTTTCTTAGATTTTTGAGCACCTTAGGTATCTATGTAAGTTAGACCTGTAGTAAGGTGAAGTCATTGAATTATAAGCTAAGTGGAATGCTGCTAAGTGTTTTCTTTGCTAAGTTGCAAATTTTAATTTATAGGTTAAATGCTGTTATATGTCATTCCTCTCTTAAACTGTTAAGGTAAGGTTGTAAGTTGAGTTAGGTATAAGTTAAGTGTTATTCCTTTGTTAAATTGTTAGGTTTAAGGTATAATTTAAGTAAAAGTACTCTTAAGTTTGAGTGCTGTTAAACTTTTAGGCTGTATTCCTTTTTATCTGTGCTCTCGCCTAAACACACACACACCCACACATCCACCCACACACACCCCCTAGATAGTTCTCAGTTCATTTCTGTTTGATGGCCTGGATTTTGTTTGGTTATGTTGTTGCTTGTTTTTCCTTAGTGTGCTTTAACTGTCCTCTAAGTAGGAGATTGAATCTTGCCAACGAACTTTGTTGTGCTGTTGCTTAATATTAAATCTGGTTTTCACTGATGCCCTTGCTGCTGATTTTCTTAAGTGATCTCAAACACTTGTTTGTAACACTCACTGAAGTATCCTTATAAGCATTTGTAAGGCAGCAGTACCCAGAAATTAAAGAGCCTGAAATTTAACTCCTCTTTATAACATACCTAAAAATTAAATAAATGGATACATATTCATATCCCACATAATGCTATAAAGGAAATGTATTTCTATATTTTGCTGATGCCTTAAGTTTTAGCTTTCATATTTTTCAGATTCTGTGCTTCCTAGGTGCATAGCTTTGAGCTTCATATTAAGTGTTAGTAAGCTCTCTTCACAGAGTAGGTAGACAAAACAATACTTTTCCAGCTTAAGACCAAGGACAACTGTTACAAGTTTCAGGCCCAAAAACCATACAGTGGACTGAAGAGAGAAAACAAGATGGATGGGACTTCATAATCTGAAGGTGTAATTGGACAATTAACCCAATATGGAAATGGATAAAAGTGTGAAACCTAGTGACCATTTTGGGTCTATCTTGGGTGTAGCCCTGGCCAGGCTCTTGTACTGCCCAAGGTGTATCTTTTTAAGGCCTTTTAATAAATACCTACTTTATTCTAATAGCTCTGTCTTGTCTCTGTTCCAGATCAGCCTCTCAAGGCATCAAGCCACCTAGTCTTAAAAAAAACCTAGGGGCTGCAGAATAGCATGGCAATATATTAAACTTTTGTCACTTTTATCCCACAAAACCCAATCACAACAAATCACCATTTGTAAACTTGTCACAGCTAAATACATACTTGTAAATGCTTAGTCTTTTGGAATCTTTACTCACAGTTCTACAAGTCTCTAACTCTTGATGCATTTTCTCGACTTTCTTGTCACACTCAGACTGTATGGCTTTCTTCTGCAGCTCTAATTCTTCTAAGGCTAGGGATTCTTGCTGTTCTTGCTCTTGAAGGGCTTTTAAGCACTCACTCTGATTTTTTTCCTGCATGAAGAAGAACAACTAAACAATAAACTACAAATATAGTCATCACACCTTCAAGAAAGAACATTATGATAGGATATTTTCAAGTTTATATGAGTCATACATTAATCACCTTTACTTTCTGCACAAAAACAAATGGAGTTTTTATTCAGTTTGTGAAAACATAAGTGCAATAAATCGCTTCTTTTTTTTCTTGGAAACCCCTTGTGATAGATGAGTAATGTGATGATTGACTCTCACAATTAACAGACAAATATCATGTATATAGGTAAAGAAAAGTTTTATAGATTTATAGTTATGTTTTATCCCCTTGCGTTGTTATCAAGGGACAGGTGGGGTTGGGACATCCGGGAGGGTTGGCTTGTCACTATGGCAACACCTGACCTCCAATCAGGATTTGAGGAAGTAAACTTCACCACTGGACAGTGAAGAAGGAGTCGATGGACAGAACTTTGGGAGGTGCTAAAGGGTTAAAAGGCAAAACCTTCATTGTGTGGGTGAGCACGTGGTGGGGAAAATCCTTTGCTCCCGGCACCATAACATTTTCTCTATTCCGTCTTCCATTGTATTTTTGATAAAGTTTAATAAACCTTTCTAAATTTATGAAAAGTGAGTAGCCATTTGTCACACCCCTTGTCTTTGCATGAAAAACATAATGTAATCAAGCCTTACATTTTGGTTTGTTTACCACTATTAATTGAGAATAACATCTGAGAGGAGTTGTTGGGGCTTGGGTTTTGGTTTGCGTTTTTTTTCCCCATTCCTTCATTGTTATTTGTGGAATTTTGTTCCCATTGAGTAGCTAATAAGAATGGCAGAGAGGGGGAAACTCCTTTGGTTTTTTTGGGAGTGTTTTTTTTCTTTCTGGCTGGGATAAGGGGCTGGGTGGGTGCAGCTCCTAGCTCTCCCTCTCTCTGTTTCAGTTTTAGAGGAAGACAGTCAGAGCCACTGCTTTTGGGGAAAGGACTTCCACTGCTGCTGCCGAAGACCGGCCCAGAGCTGCTTCTTCTACCGTGGGGTGAGTCTCTGCTCATGAGAACAGCCACTGAACTGGGACCTTATAAACACCCACCTCACTAAAAAAACCTATCATTGTCTGCTCAGGTGCCCGGGATCCTGAGCTCAGCTCTCCCTGCCCTGCTGGGAGCCCCTCACCCCCTGCCAGCCCAGCTTGCTGCTTTCTGAGAGTCCTGCTAGGGGCACAGGAATTGGCTGCCCCAAGGGTTTGTGAAGCAAAGCCTCTCTTCCACTCCTTCCCATCTTCGGACAAAAGCCTCCATTGCCATCTGCTCCCCGAGCAAGCGCCAGAGCGCCCCCTGCAGCCGCCGGGGAATCATCGCACCTGCCCTGTCCACCGGGAGTCGCCAGCGCCCCTGCCGGCTGTGACCGTAACGACACCAAAGGGGGAAGTGCCGCAGCCAAAAGGCTGTCGCTGGGTTCTGGGTTCTGTTTGTTGTTAATGCCAAAGGTGTTGTTGTTTGTTTGCTTTATTATACATAGCAGTATAGAACTGTTATTCCTCTTCCCATATCTTGCCTGAGCCCCTTAATTTCACGATTCTAAAAATTCGGAGGAAGGGGGTTTTTTTGTAACTTCATTTTTTGTATTTCTTTTACTCTAATTCCTGGGCCTGATTGCCAATGATCCACAGAAAGATATTAAAAATCAATCTAAAAAATTTCAAAAAAATAAATAGTTTCCACAAGATACAGCTGTTACTGAGCACTGACAGTGATAATTTATCATTACTAAGTTATTACTATTACTACTATAAGTTAGTCTGGATCATTGCAGCTGCTTTCTTTTCACGTTCCTGAAGTCTATGAGCTATTTGACTTTTGGAAAGCACTCCTATCTTTAAGCATAGGAGGACTCTCACTGTGGAATAGTGTCAACTCAAGACTTCTAATTCCAACTCAAACTTAGAGAAATGGTTTTTTATGTGTGTTAGGTTTACTTACAAGAGCTGCCTTCATCTTCTCCTGGAATATCTTTTCTTGAGCTTGTAATCTCTCACTTAACTCCTGATCTTTGGTAGCCAGTTCTTTTTTATGGATTTTTTCTAGTTCAGCAACTCGTTCCTCTGAAGATTTCTGTGAAGTCAGAAAAAACTAATTTCAAAATATTAACTAACAAAACACTTTCTATTTTTTCTTAATAAGAAAATAGTGAAGACAGACAGAACAAACCGGAACCATCTCTTTGCTCCTTTTGAATAAGTTATGATCACTTAGAGTACTTAATATTAAGCCCTGACAGTTCTTATTTTCAAGCTTTAAGTTATCCATCTTCCTTCTCAAGTCTTTCATAGTTGTACTAAAGACACATAGTTGTTTCTAAAGACTCTTCTCCAAGGCAAACTTTGTGTTTTCAGTTCAAACATGATAACACATTGGAAAAGGAACTTTTTTGTAGCTTTCTCAGTATTCTTGTTTTATGAGCCAGAAAGTCAAGTGGTGATACTCTGTGTAGACAGTTATCTACAACCTTTATTTAAGAATGATGTGAAGCACGTCAGTGGTCCCCTTAAAACATCAGTGTATTCTCTTAGAAAAATTAATACCATTGGGGATATCATTACAAGAACTGTAACTTATGGGTGTTCAAATTTACAGCTTTGTAAGGCATGTGAAGTATTCCAGCAATTCCTAACTAAATACACCAGAAAAAAACAAATTATAGAAACTTTTAACCCACAAACAATATGGCAACAAGTTCTTAAACATTTACACATAGTCAGCTAGGATAATGATTAAAAGCTAAAAGTGATTAAAACCCAAAATCCTTGTGGGGATGTGTGAGCTTCCTGCCATTAATGTCTTCTTGTCTTTGTTTAAAGTCTCAAGTATACTTTTAATAAACAATTTTATTAAATACTGTGAAGCAAAGAATAATACTATTTATTTTTACATGCCATTAATGAACTGATTTAATTTGCTGAAGAAAAAACATCTATGAAGAGTTTGCAGTTTTTCATTAAGTAAATCTTTAATCACAGAAAATAATTTTTATGGATTTTATTAACTAGCAAAAGCTTTATAACAGAGTTCTGTCATACTGATGTATTTTACAACAATGGCTGAACTGTAATAGTTTTTACCTTCATAATCTCAACCACCTCTTGTTTCACTCTGGTTAATTCCCGCTGAAGATTTACTCTCTCTTCTTCACTTGCCTTTTCTACTGCTTTAATTTTTTCATCCATTTCTATTTGCAGTTTTTTACGGGCTTCCTCTGTCTTTTGGGCAATACTTACAGCCTTCTCAAGCTCTTCAAAAGCTGTGAAGAAAAAAAAGTATATGATAATTGAGAAATATCTATACATTTTAATAGAAGAATTTCACAAAAAGAGAAGAATGAATTTAAGAATTAACCTAGAATTCACATATTTATTTTCTAGAAAGGAAAGAGAACTGACAAATAGACGTGAATTTCTTCCACTACATCCTGTAGCTTCTATTTCTTTGCCTAAAATCACTATAAAATGCATAAACCATATTAATGAATGAACTATAACACTCCTGCCTATACCTGCTGAATAAACTTTGAAGAAGTGGAAAATAGCTGCACAAAGAAAGGTAATTCACACTAAAACAAGCAGACAGAAACAAACCAAGAATGACTACTATGCAAGTCAGTTATTAGCAGGTCATGAAGAGTTTCTCCTGAATAGAATACTAATGTATAATATCAGGCACTTAATATACCTAAGAATAATTCCAAACTGTAAAACCTAGAGAATCGTTTCTTTAAACTATGTTTCATAGAGTCCACAGAGATGGCTTTGCTAATTTCATTATCTCACTATTTACATTTAATGTACACTTCTATCAGTGTAGTAGCTGACTGTCTGGCACTTCTAACTTCACAAATAAAATGTAAATTAAAAAAATTAGAAGTTAAGATTTGATCCTAGAAAACTTGAATAGCTGTAAGTTGTTTCAAAAGAACACTCAAGCTGCAGTGTTGAGATTTATTTACTCTTGCTCAGGATGCACAAATCCACTGAAACACATTTCAATTTACAAAATAAAAGCAATAATTCCACAGCTTCATCTCATGCTAAGCAGAAGTAGCCTAACATGCTGTATTCACTTCACAGATGATAATTTAGATATAAAAAGAAAGCAAATAAATTCCAGTATTGTGAGCTTGTTTATTTATTCAATACCCCTAAAACTCACTACAACTGATGTCAGAGTCTATACAGAATTACACAAGACTAGAGTTCAATCATTATTAGGGAAATCTCTTTTCCTGAATGAATCATGAATGTGGAAAACTGTGGAGGACAGTAAACCAGCTGGGGAAAAGCTTACCATGCTCCCCTGGAGGGACAACCTTTAAGTAACAACCTCCCTGGTCATGGCGAGGAAAAACCTTCCCCAAGAATGCATTGTTGCTGTATGTTGATTCTATGTATCCCATTGACCCTTCCCCTTTGTTCTGCCCCTGTGCCCTCATCTCAATCGTTCTGATGTTCTGCCCCATCCCTCACGATCCCTATATAAACCCCTGCTCTCTCTGCCTAAAAGAGTTCTTTGTCCCTGGACCCCTTCAAGGTAGGAGCTCAATAAAGACCCTCTGTGCAACCCCATATGAAGACTCCGTCCCTTCCTTCTGCATCGCTCGTGGCTGAAATCACCCGAGAGCTGAAATCATTCGGCAGGAGCGAGATGTGCCTGTGCACCCAGGACGTCTTCTTAAAGACGCTCCTCTGGGAAGGCTGTGGCACTCTACCACCTCTGTCTGCTGTGAGAGAAAACCCCTACAGCATTATTAGAAAAATTTAGTGTCAGAACATCCTACTATACGGTTCGTACTTAGCATAACGGAATTTTGGCAGAACACCTCTGTAAAATTCAAAATCACAATGCCAATATCAAGACTGTAATTTATCAGAGCACAAGCCCCTAAAAGCGTATTATTCTATTATACCCTAGACTACTGGGACTCTATTTTGCAAGGAAACAGAAAAAACCAAACTTCTGAAGCGTTATTTATATGCTAAGCTTTCTTCCAATAAATTCTGTTCCCAAAAGAAAATCATAATAGACTCTCACATCTCTAGTTTTATTGATTCATCATTAGTTCATAGGCATTCACAGCAGTTATTGCAATCTTTGTTTTTTTTGAAGTTATCTTTAATAATATTCAAGCATGTATTTGAGAAGTGAGCAATAATTTCCATTCCACATCTTTTGACAACATTAAACACTGAAGATTTTAACCACAGTCTGTACTTTTGAGACAGTGCTGCAAATATGTCTTCAAGTAACTTAATTCCATACAACTGGATTCACCCAAATTCTGACCTTCTACAGAATTTTCTTGTTTTTTGAGGAAGCCTTTTTCTGACTACTCACAGCAACAATCATGTTTTAAGGCAAAATGGGGCTGTTATTGATTCTGGCAATACCAAAGCAGACCACTGTATTTTTATTTATCCACTCTTCCACTTCTGGTTCTGCTTAAATGCTAAAACTATTACAAAAAATTAAGATCACTAGAGATTATTTCAAGCAGAAACAGTCTAAAATGTAATACAAGCACGCACAAGGCTTATAGTTCCTTATTTTGCACAGTTCTTCACAGTCCTATGAAGGCATTTTGCCACGAGCCATCTACAGGACTCAAGTTCTCCCCACTTGCGACACCAGGCACAAGTTGATTATGAATACTGCAGAATAATGCAAAACTCTGTTTGGAGAATGGTAATGACTTCTCTGATGCTCCTCTCAGTCCTAACAAAAGCAGGCCAAGCAAAACTGGTGAAGTCGTTCAGTATTACAGCATCATCTTTTTTCAAAACCAAACAAAAACTGAACCAAACAAGCAAACAAAAATATAAAACAAAACAAAAATCCACCCCATCCTATGGACCTTTGCAAAGTATAGCTTGAAACTAAGGCCTGAATGTAGAACATTAAGTTATTTCACTTTTCCATACACATTTTCTGATTCTTGTTCTGAGCATCATGTAAGTTATTTTCATTTGAGAAAATGTTATTTTCGTTTTCATTTATTTTCATTTGTATTCTCTTTCCTTCTGCAAAAGGAAAGAGAATACATTTGCCATAGCCCACAGATCAACCAAAGAGAAGATCCATGTTCACAATAGGATTGACTACTGATCTGGAATTGCTGAGAAACATGCAGTACAAAAGCTGCATCACCATAATCACAAGCAGGATGCTAATACAAAAACTAGACAAAAGCTGATGGTTAAAAAGCCAAGAGGGTATGAAACCACAAAGAAGCAGTACTTCACAGAAACACAGATGGATCACTAAAAGTTAAATTATACACCTCTCAGGCACATTTAACCCTTAAGCAAAACAGAATACTTTCATTCAAAGTAGTTAATTCTAGTGTAGCTAGACACAACCAAGTTTCAAACCAGCAGAGGGCTAAACTATCACCAAGAAGACAGAATGTGGTCTCTATTATCACTGTTACTTTTAATCTGTGAGAGATTTTAATTCTCTGTATCAAAACATGAAATAAAGTCCATGTTTTTATTTAAATATACCTACTCTGAATGTAGAGAATAAAGGCACTTCCTCTGCATTCTTCTCCAGCCTGCAGAACTCTGTTCAGGGAAGATCTTTCAACCAAGTATTGGTTGAATGAAGTCTCACAAAGGCACATCAGCAAATCAGAAATAGAAACAAGCACACCAACAGAGTCTCAGGTTCGTCTTGCAAAACCCCATTCATGTGACAAAGCCAGACAAATTGAAAACTTTCCTGTGCAGTATGTAAATCACAAAAAATGAGTCTGAGCAGAGTTTAGGAGTGCAAGGTTTGCAAATCTGTTTTTTATACAACATGTGGTGGACAGTTGACTACTTTACCTACACCACTCCAAAGTACCAGTCTCGGTTCCCTTCACCTTACTCCTCACACCCAGAGTAACACTTTGCACTGCAAAGCCTTCTGTTTTCCTCTGCTGGTGCTGCACACCTTTTCTCTTTGTCTAGAGTGCCTCCTAGTGCTAAACACTGTGAAGGAAGCAAACCAGCTTTGTATACCGGCTGGTAAAGGAGATAGATATTCACATTCAATTTCTGAGGGTTGAGAGCAGGCATCATGTCCAAATTTTGAAAAAAAAAAAAGGTTGAAATCATTCCTACAGCTAACTTGTGCATCTAGGCAGGATTTTAAATGCGCAGTCCAAGCCTTTTTTTTTCACTGAAGAAAGGTCCATAGCATATGTTAATTAAGTTTGCAAAAAAATGCTGCCTATAAGTAGGATTTGCTTTCTAAAGACTTTTGTTTGCTCATAGACTATTAGTAAGTCAGTAATCTGCATCCTGAGAAGTCATTAAGTACTTAGGCTAGGTAATCTTAAGAGAAAAAGACTTAATTTTAGCTAGATTTATAAATACTAAAAAGATCTTTGTTAAAGTTAAAAAAGAAATGTGTTGCAGTTACCTCAAGTAGAAGTGCCTGAGAAGCACAGAATTTACTTTTAGAACCCAGTTTAAGCACCCAATGTGTGATGTAAAAAAACCAGCACCCTTACCCCAGTCCTGTTCATACAACGCTTGGGAAAGGCACCATGATTCACTTATTGGCATATGTGGATGCACAAAAACAAGATGCTCTGAGAGATTTCAACATAATGTACCTCTAACTACAAATAGAAAAAGAACTGAACCGAGGAGACCAAATTACAGTTTATACTGTTTTGTACGCAACAAAAAATAAGCATACATATCTTTTCATGATTTCATTACACAAAAATGCATTCACATTAAATCCAACACCAGAGCAATTCTAAACTCCTGATTTACAAAGAAAAATGCCAGTAGGCAAGATGACACAGAAATCTATACCAATTTTTAGTCTCCAAGCAGCACTACAAAAGTAAATTTCAAGTGTATTATGCTTATCCTTATTTTACTATAACATAAATGAAATTAACATTTCTTCTTCATTCCATGATTTCAGTTCTTCACTAAACCGTGACATATAAAAAGATGTCTAGAATTTAACAGTCTAGGTGCAGTCCTGTGCCATGTGGTTTACGATGACCCTAGCAGAGTAAGGAGGTTGGACCAGTTGATACACTGTGGTCCATTCCAACCTTACCAATTCTGTGGTTCTGTGAAAGTCACCTTACATTAACTATCCAAAACCCAGAACTTTTAAATGTTGACCTCAAATACATGAAACTGCCCAATTCATAAATCAATCCATTACAACTTAAAAGTTGAGGCCTAAAATCAATTTCAGGCTCTCTTGGTATGCAAGGTGGTTTTCTCAAATAATTTAGTTCAACTGTATTGAACCATTGTAATTACTAACATTGTAAATTACAATATTTTTGGAACGTATTAAGCCAAGGATGTAATAGAAAAATCTAATAAAGGTCACCTTATAATTCTGTCTTAAAAGCAGTGTTAACTAATTTGCCAAAGGTTCCAACACACATATATGCATGCTTAAAAGACTATAATAAATAAACGCACTCAAAGGTAAAGTTGACACTTATGCACTGTAAAATCAACCAAAGTACTTAAAATTTTTGTTTAAAAAAGAGCACAATTAACACACAAATCTCCCCCTAGAAAAGTGTAGTGTACTCAACACAACATTCATTCAAATTAAATTACTTCTCAACACAACAGAAAGTTTTCCAGTTGTCTACAGAATCATCTCTAACCTGATTTCAGTTTCTGGCCAAGCAAACTTGAAGAAATTACTGCATTAAATTAGTGTGTGTGGATAGTACATTAATAATTCATAATTGTTTCTCCTGCCTCAAGAAACACTATTGCATACAACTATGATAAAAACTTCATATCTACAGAAGTATTAAAAGATTCTTCACCTTCTTTTTTTAATCATGAAGAGCTTTCTAGTCTCCCAGTACCAAACAAAATACACTGTAGAACTGACTGACTTTTGAAGTATGACTTTCCAGAACTAAAAAGATGCATGCAACCTTGAAAGGGTAGGAGAGGAAGGGACCTAATGAAAATGTTTATTACATTCACAAGATGGATGTTCCAGCTGGTTTTCTGCATTACAGCAGAATGATCTATCCAAATTAATCTTTAAAATTGCAAGTTCTAATGTAAATCTATATAGATTTAAAATAAGCCACTATGAACTGCATTGTTTGAACTCTTCATTGCTTTTTAGAGAAAGAAAATATGTATAATATTTTATTCAAAGTAACACCTGAGCTTCTGCCAAAAGAGTGAGCTTCTTTGCATGCCCATGAGAACAAATTAAATTATTCTAAAAGAATTCTGATGTAGTACAAAACAATTTCACTGTTTAAAAAACAATGGTTAAACTTCATTTCATGCAAAAGTAGAACTTCAAGCACACATAATGTTACCTAATTTCCATAAAAAGCAAACCACATCATATAACAGTAACTTAAATGTTCCTCTGTTACAAGCCTGAACCCAAAGGAATCATCACTGCTGTTTCACTTAAATCAGAAATACTTCCATTAAAATAATTGAAAGAAAATGCTTACTATGGTTATAACATTTTTACTTCTTCACAAATTCTTATACACTCACTGCTATGTTTTCTATGTGAATTCCTGGTGGCATTATAATGACAATTTATAGGTACTTGCAAGTTTCTCTTCTTAGTTAGACCAGAAGAAGACTCCATCAATTTTTTCCTGTACAAACAAGGAAGTACAGTTGCCTTTCAGAAGTTTCTTTCCTAAATCCAGTTTTATTGGTAACAGATCAGTCAAAAGCATCCCTATACTCTGCTGTCCAGAAATGAAGTTAGTAATGATGCCACAGGTGATGTGTAGAACAACAGAAAAAAGAGCATCTCTTAATATTCATTCCAAGCAACTGCAGAAAAAGACCACACTGAAGCTTTCTGATGTACAAATGTGAAGGCAAATAATCTAGGTATATTCTTACCAGCTCTTTCAGATTTTTCTTTCTGCTCTTTTAATTCCTCGCCTTTTGTTGTTATTTGTTTGATTCGAGCACGCAGTTGGGCTACCTCCTCCTCCTTCATTTCCAATGTTTCATGCATTTGCCGCTTTGTCTCTGCAATTACCATGCCCTATGGAAAAGGTCCTTGTGATAAAAAGCTAGCAAATAAATAAGACATATACCTGAAACAATTTCAAGCCAGGGCACAATCTTTGCCAGGAATAAACTGTAGTCTCTTATTATGAGACCAGAGATCATAGGATTTTTCTATGTCAGAAAAAAGAAAATGCTAACAAAAGAAAATAAGAATAAGGATTATTTTTAAGAGTATCCAAAATTTATCAAGTGGTGAAAAGAACTCCAGTAAACACGGACCATCCAAAAATTTCCTCCTTCTAGTACAGACACTTTCCTTTGAAACATGTATTCCATAAACAAACCCAAACTAAAAGCATTGCAGAGTCTGTACTTCTCCTTTGAGATTACACCATACGATGTTAGTCATGTCACTTATGACACCACCAGAAGTCACTCCAGGTACCAAGACTGTGATTAAAAAACTTTTAAGGAATGAAAAACTGAGAAACTCCTTATTGTCTATTGAAAGCACAGTTACTTTATTGGTTATTTTAAAATTCATTTAATTGTATCTCATCTTTATTTGTGTTTGGGATTTCTTTGTTTGTTTTAGAATTGGCATCAAGGAATGTATTCAGAATATCTGCTTCATCCTATATAATGCTGTCTTGCAGTATTAAGTGTAATTTAACAGGCATATGATATATATACAATAAAATTCTTAAGTAGCTTAAATTACTTGTTTATTAAAACATAGATGAAACCATCAGACCACTAAAACCGGCTTCTAATACCAAGAACTAGATATTTTGTGTTTTAAACAATCTTCATCAAAACCTACAGCTTTGTTACCTTGTCTTGTTCTAGCTGTTCAATCAAATTCTTTGCATCACGCAGCTGTGTAATCAGTTTAGTCTTCTCAGCCATGTGAAGGTCCTAAAAAAAGATCCCAACCACAAGTTGGTTGACAAACAGCTTAACTTAGGCTCTGACCCTGCACTATGCCTTGGAGGAAGAACACAGAACATAATGAAGGGAAACTGAAGTGGGCAGTTTTAAATTACTTTTACATCTCCCAGAGGTAGGCTGTCTTATGGCTTCTGTAATAATTAGAGATCTGAAGGCTTTGTTAGAGCCTCCACACATGGAAGTCTGAGTTGGTAAAGTAAAATAAGAAATATGTCTAAGATTTCTGCTCTATTACCTGCATTTTGGTTTACAAGAGGATCTCAGCAATGCAACATAAATGACTGTTACTAGCCGTGTTCTAGAAAATGTCATTAAAACACTCAAGTCTTTCAGAGCTTTTTCAAACCAGGCTAGTGCTCAGAGATGAAGACAGAGATGGGAATTTAATCTCTGTAACTAAAGTTAAGTACAGCTATACTTAGCACATTTTCAGATTTCATTACTATTAGCCACCTTACTTACACTTCACACTCATCATTAATGGCCTTAAAAGGAAAATTGAGCAAAGTATTAATTTATTAGCTTTGGGATTGCACTTATGTTCACTATATTGTGATCTCAACTGCCCCGCCTTCATTTTCTTTCTCTTAATTTACATAATTAATGCCTCATTCACTATATCTTAAAGGTTTAGTTCTGCTCCACTTTTCTTACTTTACCTTCTGTCTTCTGTGCTAAGACAGTCTTTTTCTCACTATTTCCCACAACTACTTATTTCTAATACCATTCTGATGGTTATTTATACAGTAAGTTTTCATACCCTACTTCACCACTCTAGAGTAATTGTTGAGTGTATTCATTCCAGGTGTGTTTTGAACCTTTTTCTCCAAATAAGTACAGGGAAAATTTGTTTCATGGTCTGCCTTATCAATAAATTTTGGAAATACTGGAGTTCTTACTGTATTTTCATGGTTACCCATAAAGCTAAGAGCATTTTCCATACCTTCATCTTTTCCAGCTCCTGAAGCCTCTCTTCCAGCTGTTCTTGAAGTGCCTCTTTCTCGTTGGTCAGTTGGGCACAGGACTCCTTATGTGACCGAATAGTCTCCTTACAACGTTGCAGCAAGTTCTCTTGGCGCTTCACCCTCTGATTAAGAGTTTCCAGTGTTTTAACAGAATCTTCATTATCCTCTATAAGACAACGTACCAACATTACCACATGCATGACATTTCCAAAATGCAGATCATTCACAATGCAGTGGACTCACAAGTCTCTAAAGAAAGTTGTGTGAAGTGTGCAAAACTTCCTAGTTCCTCCTGTAAGTGCCAGAAATATTCCACACATACACAGAGTAGTAAAGAATATTTAATACCAAGTTAGCTTACAAAACCCCATGCTTTATGAGCTTCAAAATGAAGCTATTAATAAACAAGGTTTTTTATGTAACTAAAAAGTCGTCATGATTTATAAACCCGCCTGCTGCTACTAACAGAATATGCACAAGTAAGAAAAAATGTGATGCAAAGTAAATCACAACTCTCAAGTGCCAGGCACACAGATTCTTGCTTTCCCAAGGCTGAGTATGAGATTAGTTCTAAAATACCCAGATTGGCAATATTACGTTCAGCGGGATAAAGGTTATACTTAGTGTCTTTCTGAGTAGTACTCAAAGAATCATAGACTGGCTTGGGTTGGAAGGGATCTTAAAGATCATCTAGTTCCAACCTCTGCCATAGGCTGGAACACCTCACAGAACAAGTTGCTCAGAGCTCCATACAGCCTGGCCTTTAACAATTCAAAGGATGGGGCAACCACAACTTCTCTGGGCAACCTGTTCCGGTGCCTCACCACCCTCACAGTAAAGAATTTTTTCTAATATCTATAATTTAAACCTATGCCCTTTCAGTAGGTTTGAATCACTGTATAACTAGCACATTTGGTAGTATTTTACTGTGTGCTTCTGCTCTGATGCTCTAGAGGTTGCAAGAGTATTTGACATTGTGCTGGATTTGCATGGCCAAGCTTCAATAATTGAAGGGGAACTACAGGGGTGGCTTCTGCAAGGAGCTGCCAGAAAGCTGCCGGAAGCTTTCTTCATTTCCAGCAGGTGTCCTGCTGGTCAAGGCTGGGCCAATTAGAAATGGTGGTAGCACCTCTATGATACAAAAATTAAGAAGAAAGAAGAAAAAAGTTATTGCACAGTTGTAACTGCAGCCAAAGAAAAGCAGAGTGAGTACATGTGAAGGGAACAACTCTGCAGACATAATTTTGATATTAGCAAGGAAGAGGAGAAGGTGCTCCAGGCATTGGAGCTAGGATTCCCCTGCTGCCTGTGGTGCAGACCATGGTGAAACAGCCATGCCCCTGCAGCCCATGGAGGACCAAGGGGATGCAGAGATCCACATGCAAGCCATGGAGGAGCCCTTGCCAGAGCAGGTGGATGCCAGAGAGGAGACTGTGACCCTGTGGGAGGCCCATGGGAGAGAGAAGCCCACTCGGGAGTAGCCTGTGCTTCAAGAACTACACCCTGTGGATGAGTGACCCATGCTGCAGCAGTTTGAGGAGGACTGTGGGACGGGCTCACATTACAGCAGTTCGCAGGGAGCTGCTGCCCATGAGATGCATGGGCTGGAGAAGTTCTTGGAGAACTGTCTCCTGTGGGAGGCACCCCACAATGGAGCAGCAGAAGCACTCCTCTCCCTGAGCAGTGGATGAAATCACAGGTGATGAACTGACCATAAACCCCCATTCCCTGACCCTCTGGAGAAGGAGGTAGAGCTGGGGTGGGGGGAGGCAAGGAGGGGGAAGGTGTTTTTAAGCTTTTATTTTACTTCTCATTATCCTGCTCTGATTTTATTAGTAATAAATTCGCTTCATATCTATAATTCGAGCCTGTTTTGGCAATGATGGTATTTAGTAAGGGATCTTTCCCAGGCCTTATCCCAACTCATGAACCCTTCTTTAAATTTTGTCTCCTCTGTCCAGCTGTGGAGGAGAGTGAGAGAGCCGCTTTGGTGGATGCCTGGCACACTACAGTCCAGAAGCAGACTCACGCACAGAAAACATCTGGAATCACGATTTTTCATTATTGACTAAGCAGTACAAAAACCACGGCACTAGATAAGAACATCTCCCCCATAACACTTCCTATCATCCCTGCATATAAAAACCATAGCAGGTGCTGAACAAATATAATTTCAAGATGTATGTTTACCTTTGTCTTAACCCTACCTTTTATGAAGGGTACCAATGAAAGACACTTTTATTATGTATCAGCATTATATATAATGTCCCTTGCTCAGTAATCAAATACATACAACACTGAGAAGCCCACTAATTTAAACAACCTCCAGACGTGAGGAATATTCAGGTTATTCAATAGCAGGAATATCAAAATTGATCTTTGTTTTTACTTTTTTTCTAATAAAACAAGAGAAAAACCCCCAAACTCACAAACAAAAAGACAGAGACTGGCAACTAATCTGCTCTCTAAACTCCAGGGATAGGTCCTCACTTATGGGGGACAGAATCTCTCAATTGCATTAAGTTGGGATAGTAAGAACACCTACCAACAAAGCAAAATTACAATGTTATTATCAATATTGACAAAGGAAAGACATACAAGATCTGAATTCTTATGAAAATTTAGTTTCTTAAAAGGATTATCCTGTTCTCTAGCTGCCAGATGGTTTTCAAAACAATTGTCTTCTTCTAGAAAATTTATCCTTACTATGACATGGTCAGCCCTAAATATTGTTACTCCATCATAAATAACAACAGGTTTATTCCCCAAAATGTAACATCTCTTGAAAAAGCCACAATGCCTACCGTTGCTTCCTGGTTCCACAATATTTTCTGCACTGACTTCTTTCATTGGACTTCGAACTTGTGGTTCTGATTGGACATTTTGATCAGGCAATTCAGTGCCTATCTGACCATTCTGTAATCTCTGTTTCAGCAACAACACCTAAACAAAACGTTCTTTTTGTTAAAAAAATCTAAGGATTCAAAGCAGATAATTTTTTGATCTTCAAAACTAGGAAGAGTTAAATTAATTTTGATATTAGCAAGTAGAAAAAGGAAAAATCTGTCTGAAATTTTTTACCATTTTTTAGAAGTCAGAATTATGCTTCCAATTAACAAAAGACTGAGTAGAGAAACAAAGACCAATTAAGCAAAATACATGAATTTTGCAAAAGCAATTTTAGGTCAGACATCTGCTAATGTTGATGTCTTGATAACAAAAACATCACAAAGGTATTTAAGTGCAAATCAGCCAATCCTATTTAACATGAGTGAGATTTTTACCAAGGTATCCTCTACCACAAAGACACACTTATTTCCAGAAAATTCTACATTCACAAGATGCTTTTCAACTTCAGAGCAATTATAATAAAACATGGATATGCATCATAGGAAATATATAGCTAAAAAGAAAAGTCAAGAAGAGCAGTTTTAAGCATCATCTGTTTGGTAAATTATCTTGCCTGAGTTTGCAGGACATTAATAAGTTGATCCTTTTCTTCTAAGGAAGCATCAAATTCCTCCTGGAGATGTTTCTTAGCTTGTTGATCCATCTGGAGCTCCTGATAATACAAACACATCTCAAATGAATGTGAACTCAATGAATGTGAACTCAAAAGACTTATGAAAATATTCTGAAATATTATGAAAATATTATGAACTCAAAAGACTTATGAAAATATTATGAAATAGCATCTAAAATATCTCTTTCATAGTTGTGATTCCAAAATATAACAATAAAGTGTATTTTTTTTTACCATACAACATTCTACACAATATAGTAAGAACATCCAATTATAATACCACGATTAAACAGCAAGAGTCTAGATCTGATGGAAAATTATCAAGGATTCTTTTTCCTAAAAGTAAGTTTGCATAGGGTTCATTTCAAGCCTGCTCCTGAAAAACTCTTCCATGCACACATTTCTCCTGGAAGCTGAAAACTGCACTTTGGAAGATTCTTCACTTTGCCACCAGATTAAATCAACATAAAGAGAAGAAATGTAAAATTCATTATGTTCATTCAATGTGCCGCCATTCCAAAAATGACAAATGCCATGTATAAGAGAAGAAAATTGGTCTTTTTATTCCACAAGCGTGTCTCAAATGAGAAAGGCAGAGAATACCAAACAATTTAAGTATGTGGCTTTACTTGATACTTATATGCATTTGTTTGGCTGAAAACTCTTAGAAGCTTGTAGATATTGCCTAAATTCTTTAGTAATATCTACAGAGTCTTATATTTCCTGAAGGAGTTTTTTTTTTAATTACTTCCTACTCTTTAAAGTTTAAACATTTAAATTTCTTTAAATAAGTATAATTCTAAAAGAAAATACGTGTACGTAAATTAATTCACATCTAACTGCTTATTCCGAGAACCAGAACCACACATACATCATGCATGCACTGCAAATACTTTCAGAAAATTTTCAATATTTTTAATTTATATGTTTATTTCATCCATAGATATCTTCCCCATAATTTACTCCAGGAAAAGAATGCTTCTATGACTGTTATTCTGCAAAGATCACTTGTATAAAACAATAACCACCCATAAACATGAGTTCCATTAGCCAGGCAAAGACAGAGGATGATAGACAGATAAAGAAAGGATGAAAAAGCAAATGAGACAAAACAGCACTGGATGTTCCCTGAGCTGCTTTCCTCCAACTCCAAATCTTGTTTTTATGCTGTCTATCCCTTACCTCCAACAGTGAATGCCCTGCCACAGATGAGGCTGATACCAGCATTGAAAACCATAGCTGTATGAGCTGAGCCAGCCAGGCCATGCAGAGGCACGATGATGAGGGAAAGCATCACTGCAAAAACCATTACTCTCTTCCCAACTATATCCACTTCTTAACACTGCATTGCCTCATGTTCTCAGCAATTACTGATCACACTTCTGCCCTGTGCTTCTGAGTTTTAGAAGCAATTCCTTTCAAACAAAGCAAAGCAGGCCAGTGTGAGAACAAGTATCAAAGAGATTTATTGAAATCAACACAGAAATGGTCCTCTTTGGTTCTCAGAGTCCCTTCTGATCCTGTATTGTGAAGGAGAACACTGAAGACTGCTCTAAGACTGGTTTTGAGGAATTACTCCTAACAGGAGTAAACTAATGTAAGTAAAACCACATTTATTTCTAGAGACTGTGTCACACTTTTATTTTAACCTCAAAGGAAGATTAGCTTCCTCATACACGGCCCTCTTAGAAGAACTTGCCTGATTCAACATATTTATGGGAAAAATGGACTGTATGATGAAGAAAAAGATTATTATAATTAATTTCTGATAACAAATTTCTACATCAATGAATTAACTACTTTGGACCATGTTAGCTTCCACAATGGAAACTTACCATTTTATTTGTAATTTTTCCTTCGTTGTCTGTTTTACCTAATGCTGCAACACCTGGGCTTCCAAAAGATCAGAAAAACACTTTTTGAAGTGTATCAATTAATGAAAAAGAATTTCAGTGTTAGATTTGAAGGAATCTTTAAATTTACAAGATTGGTAAGAATGAAATTAAATTTTACACAAAATATACATATATAAATGTATATATATAAAACAGAAATATATGTGTCACTTATGTACATACATGAATCACAAAGACTATGACAGAAGTAAAAAAAAAAAAAAAATACACATGGTCCAATTCTATCATATGCCAAAGATTTAACTCTGTTCCACATTGGCCTTCCGGACTTCAACAAATAGCAATAAACTGGAAAACCAATCCTACAGGAGCATGTAGATATGGACCTACCACAGAAAAAACTTCTTCATTTGACCTTGTAGTGATCTGGAAAAGACATAACCTTGGCAAGCTAATTCTGACAGTAAAGCAATGTTTTTTTCCCTCATATGCACTGGTAGTTTAGCTTAGGACATCGTGACAGTCTGGACACAGGCTATAGCTCAGATGAACACAGTACTCCCAGCACTGACCCACTGTTCTCAGCTGCTGGGGCAGAAACAGCACAGATGTGAACCAAAATGCCATCCCACTAGCACACACAATTCACAGCATGCTCACCTGAATTACTCTCCGAATCACTGAAGAGTGCCCAGCAATTTGCCAGTGACCTCCCTTGAAATGACTGGCTGCCTGACTAGACACAGGGATAGGTCCTTGTGGGTGAGCTTGGGCCTTGAGTACACACATGGAGTAGCTCACAGTCACCATCCCTCACTATGAAGGGGACAGGCCTCGGTCCCTGTCTATGGGTAAAGCACCCAAGTGCCTGGAGTAAGTCTGCCTTCATGCAAAGCTGGGACCTCACCACAGTCTAATGGCTCCTGCAACCTCCATGCCAGTGCTGCTGCTCAGCATTGTACATACCAGAAGCAGATGTGTAGTCATAAGACAAAGCCTGTGACTTTGGGCTAAATGGTACCCAGCTCTCCAGCAATCTACGAGCACCGACAGAGGCCCTTATACACCCATCTCCAAATCTGGTGTTGCACTAGCTCCTGAGGCAATAAAACAGCTTCAGCTTCACATTGTGCTTCATCAGGGTTTGACAATATGGTGTTTTTGATTTTGCCCTTTTAATCTGTTCTGCCCCGTCATCGATACATGTTTTTTAAGTCCATTGTGTTTACTATCAATACCAAATACACTAGTGCTTCTCCTTTGAATTTTACTATAACTTAAAGAGGCAAATCATAATACAACCTACTTGATTTTATGACTGAAACCAAACTATACTAAAATCCATAAAACAATGTAAGTATTACAACTGAGATAAAGAATAATTTTTTTTAAATTATCCTCTTTTTTTTGATAGTCATTGAAATCCTTACAAAAATGTGCCTACTACTTGTGTTTGCCTGAATTAGTATTTGTCATTAATAGAAGAGCAACAAATTGCACAGGGACATCTATGGCTGGGCCCAACAATACTGCAAGAACCACACACACTTCTACCTATTTCACAATGAACAAGAGAAGTAGTTCAGTTGGTGATGCACTGCTCAGTCTTAGGAGGATAGCAATAAGCTCCTGAATGGGAAGTAAGACAGAGGAGTAACCCCATATAAACAACAATAAAAAAAAAGCTGTAAAATATCCTGCTCTGTAATAGAAAATATTTTGTGAACAAAAAAGTCAAAAGCTAGGCAGAAAAAGATCCTATGTAGGTGTGATATAACATAAACATGCAATCAGTAAAGGAAATTACCTCTCTCAGTTCTCCAATTCTGCGAAGTGCTTTATCCTGGCTTTGACTCAGAATGCTCTTAAGAAAAAAGGAAGAATAAAGATCAGGTGTATTAAATGTAATTTTAAAATGGATAAATAAATTCAAAAAACTCACAAATGTAATTATTTGTTTCTCTTTCAAGTTACACTTGATATGCAAGTATTGTTATAAACTGCCAACTGTGGGTTGGCAATCTATCAATCTATCACCTGAAGTCAGCTGATGCAACAAGAAAGGCTGGAGTACAACACTTCACAGTTATTTTGAAAAATTAATTTTACCTTGGTTTCCTTAGAAATCCCAGCTAAGAAATCATCATCTGTTACATACAACACACTGAAAATTAAATCTGTATTGTAACTACACATTTTAAGACTGAAAAAAGCATGCAGGTAAGAGAACATGAAAAGTAATGCTTACCTGTAGCTTCTTCTTTTCCCGCTGGGTAACTTGATAAGCAGACACTAGCTAAAATAAACAAATCGGATATAAAGATGATAATACATCTGCATACAGCCATCAAAATAATTTCCTTAGTTGTATCACTACCTGCATTTTCAAACTCTTTGTTCCACTTGAGAACTTTCTTTTGATATAAATGTACTTAAATTTTCTTAATGTTTTCTTTATCTATCTATGAAATATCTCCAATGTGTTAAAAAATACAAGCCTGCATGACAAAACAATGATGTTACTCAGCACTCATACACAGTTTTCCCTTCCCTGAGACAACATACCACATATCACCCCTCAACACAGGGGGTCAAACCCAACAGTATCAGAAAGTTACATCTCAGACAGCTACCCCACAGGGGTGACCACTTGTAAGAAGAGTACATGTCCCAGGGAGATTAAGCAAAAATGATTTTACAAAAAGTGTGCATTAAAAAATACATTTCTAAATTTAACAAAAAAAGGTGTAATGTTCTCATCCCATATGCTTTGCACATATCCAGCAAAGACAGACTGAAAGTAGACAGTATTTCATTTCTCACAGTAAACTTACAAAAGGAGGAACGGTACACCTTAGTTTACCTAAATATTTGATTACAACTGCCAAGTAGCATTATGGTGAAGTAGCATAATGGCATTTGAAATTAGAACACTGTGTTTTCAAATTGATGAAAAATTTAAGAAAAACAAATCTAGAACACCAAAACCAGAAAGTCAAAATATATCTTCAAATTCTAATTTAAAACAAACTAAACATTTTCAGAATTCAAAATTGCTTTTAATTTCAAAGTTATATTTATTTTGCCCTTATAAGAAAATCAAAACTGCTATGTGTGGTTTCCTCTACCATATTTTTGAGATGCTAACTATGCATCCTACTTTAAGAGGGAAAAAATATTTCTGCCTTAATTAGTCATTATATATTGCAACAAGTTTCTTCCTAGCTCCAGCAAAACAATTATTTTCAACTGAACTGAAGAAACTCACAAAACCAGGAAAAAAACCCAAGCCTTTTTGACAGAGAAAGTTAGGACTTGGTGGACTGATTACACTAATAAAAATAATCCCAAACAACCAAAAAAAGCATTGAAACAAACCCATAAACTGAAGAATTTTCATTTTAGCAACTACTATTTACACAAACTTAAAAAAAATACTTATTACACTAGCTGGAAGTGAAGGAAAAATCACTGTGAGGACTGCTCTTTCAGGCATATGCTGAATAGTGCAGTCACTGTATACATATTTTAGATTCCAGGGATTTTGACAAAAGTCTGCACAGGAATTTTTGTATTTGAGGGCAGCAAACATTAAAAGAACTGTAAAAAAACAGTACAAACATCCAGTTTTAAATACAACACACACTTTAAAAAAAACAATTTAAAAACTCAAACAAAACCCCAAAACTAATTAAAAAACCCAATACCAAAACAGCACCTTCCATTTGACAGCTTTACCTTCCCCAATAATTTGGAAAATGAGTAGGGAAACTACTTATATAATTGGTTTTTACTAAACTACCCAAAAAATAAGATGTTTGAATAAATTCCTCTCAGGGAATACCTAGAAATTATGAAGAATAGAACTTGTTTCTTGAAAACAAAATGCTTGCCTATTGCACATGGCTAGAATATACACTGTGCATTTCAAGAACAAGTTGGAAAAAAAAAAATTTGCTGTCACGGGAGTACAAGTCATGCTCATCTCCGTAGTGAACTTCACCCTCTGCTAGATGCTTTCAGTTTGAAATCTCAATAGGCCTGCTCTGTGTGAGTAACTATTAATTAACCTCTACTGCTGGTATCAGGAAATTATTTACAAACAAGAGAAGAAAAAGAAGATTTCCATGTTTTATTACCAGAAGAACACTTAACCTTTTTAGGTCAAAAATAACTAGATTTAGAATAAGTTAATTACCATGTTAGTTTTAAGTTTAAACATTTGCTCCAAATAGGAAAAGAAAAAGATTGTCCACTGCTGCAGTACCTGTTAGCCTAATCACTTCCCCCTTTCTGCATAGCTAAACCAGTTACATTGCCTACCTCTGAGTATTTTCCCCTATAGTTGCCTAAACTGCGCTCCATTCTACGCAAACGCTGCAGCAACTGCTCTTTGCTGAAGGTGTCCATATTTCCCAGAGGCTCTTCAGTTTCACTTTCAATGTCAGAAGGTGAATCAAAGGTGGGACTGAGAGCTTCCAAGTCTAGTCGATTCAGTGAGTCTCTTGAAGAACTTCGGACTAGGGACTCTTTAGAAGAAGAGCGAAACAGGGTCTCTTTTACCGGGCTTCGAAACAAAGACTCCATGGAGGGAACTCGAAGCTGAAGCCTCTGGGCAAAAGACTGACTGTCACTTTGCTGCAAAAATTGAAAGAAAGTAATTATTTCTGCACTGCTTTTAGGCAGACAGACACACTGAAGTCCAGGAAAGAGACTTGACCTGTGCAAAGAAACTACTGTTGTCTAACACATGCATGACACCAAATAGCGGCTACTCCCTTAAAAGAATCATCTACTTGTGCAGAAAAATCAAGCATGCAACTACCAGATGTGCACAATTTCAGATAGCAACTAAATCTAATAAACTACAGCTCTGATTTAAACTTTTAGGAAAATGTATTTCTGTGTAATCCCTCTAAAAAGTGAGGAAGGTGTAACTAATATAAATGTCTATTGTCTCAAACTTGAAAAATGTAACTGACTCACTTCTTAATGTATTACACAGAAGACTGGATTTATTTCAAAGACTGGATTTATTTCAAAGACATAGATACTTTCCTATGACTAAGAGAACAAATTAATGGTAGAGATCCTTGTATGATAGGTAGTCCTAGCAAACCATCTTGAACAGTCCTTTTCTTATTTTTATTTTAAATTACTTTATGATTATTACATAAAACAAAATTATTGATTTATGCAGCTATAGTACTTACTTCATTCTATACCAAAAGATTCTGTGCTGTGGTAACCTTTACTGCTGGTGCTACAGAAGTGATGTGAAAGCATTACCGCAAGATGTTGCCTCTACAATCAAATGTTGGGAGACACATGCCAGAAGCCACTGCTAATCCCACTTCAGTAAGCTAAATGTTTCCTCGAGACATATTTAAAAATTACCTGCACCATTCTCACTAGTGACAACATTTTCAGCCTATCAGTTCTTTTCTTCAGCTTTCCAAGCATGCAATAGGCCCCCTACTTTTGAAAGCAAGTTTAATGCTGTGCAACAAGATGCATCTCAATGCTGGCAGTCTGCTAACCAGTCCTTACAAAAAGAAAAGCTCCACACATCAGTGACAATACTTAATACCAGCAAATAGGATTACACACAAACAAGATATCTGATCATCCTCACAGGCAACTACTTAGCCCTACTTCAGCATGAAGAGAAATACTCTGCACTTAAACCAATGTAACACAAAGACAGCACAGCAGTGAAGGAGGAAACAAACCCCCCATGCCATCCACATACCTGTGGAGAGACAGGTTCACTTCCATTGTTTTCTGTGGATCCAGGAACTGGTTGTTTATTCAAGTTCTACAGGAAGTAAAAAAAACTGTTAGAAGAAACAGAGTACAAGGGCTGTAATTCTGTGGTTCCTAGAAACAGCATCGGTGCTTTTTTCTTTGCCTCTGTTTTTAGTACCTTCTTTAGAAAGCTTATTAAGATGTCTTCATGCAAACAGGCTAGCTTGTTAAATTCAAAACAGATCACTGCAATATGCAGAACTACAAAGCAGCTATGTGTGCATGGATTAGTATGAGACATCTGCAAATATGGACATCTCCAATTAAGTACGTCATAATGATTATTTATATAACATTTATGGACAAATCAAAGACACAACAAAAAGACAAAATTATAGCAGGAAAAGTCTAATTAATTACTAGTATTTACAGCCAATATGAGTAAGAGTTGGCTGTAGCACCATCTTTCTCTGTTTCAGTGCATTGAGGGGGCAGAAACAACCTGGAAAAGAAGTGCTGGTAACAAACTGTTTATAACTCCAACAAGCATGGAAAGAAAACTAGACTTTCAGAAAATATATCTTTAACAAAACTTTTGCATTCCCAAAGAAAGGAAAACAAAACACACACACATTAAAAAACTTCACCCAAAATAACAAAACCAATACAACAAAAAACAGTAGTCTGGAGTTGGTTGGTTTATTTGGTTTGGGTTTTGGGAGTTTTTTATTGGTTTGGTGATTTTTTTACAGAGTTTAGACATTTCTGTTCCTAGCCTTTCCTGTGTCCTGTGTTCAGGTGTTTGCTAACCCAGTCCTAATTTTCAGGAAGGATGACCCTGGAAACTACAGGTCTCTTAGACTCATTTCATTGACTGGTAAAATTATGGTGATTTTTCTGGGAGTTACTGGAAAACAACTTCAAGACAGAACAATCCTTGGTCACAACCAGTAATGGGTTCATAAGGGGACACTCCTGCTTGCCAAATGTGATTTCCTTTTATTACAAGGTTACCCACTGAGATGAGCAAAGGAAGTCACTTGTTGTAATCTTTTTGGATTTCACTAAAGCCTTTGATACTGTCTCTCACAGGACCTTCCTGGACAAAATATTCAGCATACAGCTGGATAAACACATCATGTAGTGCATGAGCAACTGGTTCATGGGTTGGGCTCAAAGCTTTAGAGTGAATGGGGGGACATCAGACTGGTGAGATGTCACTTCTGGGGTTCCACAGGGCTCCATCATCAGCTCTGTGCTCTTCAACATCTTCATAAATTACTTCAATGCAGAACTTGAAGGTACACTAAGTTTGTCAATGATATTAAATTGGGAGGAGCTGTTGACTGCCTTGAAGGCAGAGAGGCCCTGGAAGAGGGGGCCTCAGCAAATTAGAGGGCTGAGTAATCAGCAACCATATGAAGTTCAATGAAGACAAATGCCAAATTCTGCACCTGGGATGGAACAACCCTGGATGTATGGACAGACTGGGGAAAACAAGACACTGGAGAGCAGCACCACGGAAAGGGACCTGAGGGTCCTGGTCAATGGAAAATTGGATATGAGTCAGCAGCGCCCTGGCAGCCATGAGGGCCAAGCATGTCCTGGGTGCATCAGGCACTGCATTACCAGCTGGGCAAGGGAGGGGATCGTCCTGCTCTGCTCTGCCCTGTGTGCAGTTTTGGGTGCCACTGCATAAGAAAGATACAAAGCTATTAGAGAGAATCCAAAGAAGGGCTACAAAGATGATGAAGGGCCTTGAGGGAAAGCTGTACAAGGAGCAGCTGAGGTCACTTGGCTTGCTCATCGTGGAGGAGACAGAGGGGAGACCTCAAACCAGTTTACAATTTCTTCATGAGGGGATGTGGTGGGGCAGGAGCTGTGGTGACCAGCAACAGGACTCGAGGGCATGGCATGAAGCTCTGTCAGGGAAGATTATGTTGGATATTAGAATAAGGTTCTTTACCCAGAGGGTAGATGGGCACTGGAACAGGCTCCCCAGGTAAGTGGTCATACCACCAAGCCTGCCTGAGTTCAAGAAGTGATTGGACAACACTCTTCGGAACACGGTGTGATTCTTCGGGCTGTACTGTGCAGGGACAGGAGTAGGACTTGGGTCAATCTTGTGGGTCCCTTGCAACTCAGGATATTCTATGATTCTAACTTACACACATCCAGATGGTTTTTTGCTGTATAAATCCAGTCCAACTGAATTAGCAGAATATGCTAGAAACCATCTTGGACATGGATTTTTTCAACAGAGGTGAAACACTGAGGCATATCAAACAAAATATGCGTAAATTCACCTAAGAGCAGTGTAACTCTCAACTTTTAATCAAGCTATACCCTGACAGTTACATGCAAGCTGCAAAATCTAAGGTGTATGTAGAACTGACATCTCAGTCACAATCACCCTTGTATATATATCTCCTACATGATCACACTCACAGCTTCTACTCAGGATATGCCAATAAGCACACCTAAACATTAATGTGGCAGAGGAATGATAAAAGCGCTTTAAAAAGGTCGGACATGGAGCAGATTTGAGGTAGTACAGAAATAACACAGAACAAAGAGAAATCCAGATAGTTAAGGAAACCAGAGAACTGAGCAGTTACCCATATGCAGACAAAACAAAACAAGCCATACAAGAAGTCTGGATTTGGAAACTGTGCTTCACCTAGCTTGAACAAAATCTGCATTCTACTTCAGAACACTATCCTGTGGCAGTGGATTTGTTCCTAGTGGATTAACAGTTTTTAAAGGTTTTAAACTGAAGCACTTCTACACTGTATTCTTGGCTCCACTACCTGTTCTTGGTTTTTTTCCTAACAGGAAAAGTTAATAATAAGATACTTCAGATAAAAAATTATCTTCTGCTTCATAATTTACAAAGCATCTGCTATGCTACTATAGGACTGACAACAGAGGAAGACAAACAGTTTACCAAGACATCACAAAAAGAGTGATTGGGCATTGGAATGGGCTGCTCATGGAGGTGGTGGTGTTACCATCTCTGGAGATACTTAAGAAAAGATTGGATGTGGCACTTAGTGGCATGTCTAGCTGGCAAGGTGCTGTTAGGTCATAGGTTCGACACAATGATCTCAGAGGTCTTTTCCAACCTACTTAATTCTGTGATTCTGTGACTTACAAACTAAATATACTTCTTTCAAAAATCAGGTATTCTGATACACATGAAGAAGAGTTAAAGGAAAGTCTGGAGGGTTTGTGCATGTAATTTGTAAGTACAATTTAATATTTAGCATCTATTTTAAAACACAAGATTAAGTAGATTTATTAAATTTAATAAGGTTTTTATGAATATAAAACCCATGGATACTGTTTCTTTCTGTGAAGATGCTTTAAAAAGCTACCATTTAAAGACCTATAAAGATCCTTAAAAATGTAATTTCAAATTAAGCTAGTGCTGACACTTTTAAAAGTTTCCTACTCACTATGCAGGCATTTTTTATACAATCTATGGGAACAAAAGATTTGGGGTTAAACTTTCTATTGGCATAAATAATAAAAGGGATACACTAGTAATCTTTCATATAAAAAATGGACCACCATAGGTATCTGGCTGCTGAAGGTCTCTATCACTGTGCTCTAAGGCAAAGGATTGTTATTTGGGTATCTACACACTGAATGGTAAGCATGAATGGAAGTTGCTATATTTAAATATAGATCCAAGAGGCTTTGAAGAGCTTAAAAGCCTGAGCCTTTCATAAGCCTGAAGAGAGCTTTCAGCATAATTAGACTCACAGAGCACAAGCAGCCATTTTGAAAGTCTTAAAACCAGCAGTTACATCAGGGTTTCTGGAGACCAATGGAAGCTTTTCCTCCACAAACTCATAGAACATAACATCCATATCTCTATCCAAAGAGAGCTATACTTACAATATCTAACAAAACCATTGCTTTTTATTATGAAGATGTATAAATCAGAACTCAGTTTCAACTGGAGCACATTAGGGTGTTCCACTAACATTTTTCATCACCTTACTTCCCTATTTCTGCAATGCAAAATGATACTTTTTTTCTCAAAGGCATAAATAGATTACCAAGCCTGAGAAGTGAAAGCTTAAATGTTTTTATTTAGAAACATTTTAACATTTTACTGCAAAAGGAACGATTACTAGACCTGGAATATGGCCAGAATATACTTTCCTGGGACCACCATTTTAATCACTGTTTTCCCTGAGAGAGAGACAAGTCCAACAAGTGTGTTGTGCTATGTCGTGGTTATTAAATTTTGATCCTGTTACAGCTTTCAGTGACTGGTCAATTTAAACCATGAGCAGGAAAAGAGTACTTACAAAGTAATCATGAAGTATAACGATGAGCTGGGATGCTAAAAGTTACTGTGCTTTAAATCACTTATGGACTTGGGAATGCCATGCCTCTAAAGCATGTGAAAAATGCCATTCCTGTCCTGCGCCAAGAAGAATACAGCTTCTATGAGCCTATATCAGAAAGCAGAAGTCTGACTTCCTCCCTATGCCTGCTTCCTTTTCTTCACTGCTTGCCACCTCTCACTGAGCTTCTCTACTTATATATAGTGAAGAAAACATTTCCAGGCAAAGAAACATATATTTCAAGTAAAATCTAACTATTAAAAAAAAGACTATTCATCCTCACAATAATAACTGTCAGGTTATCAACTGGATGTAGATTAATTTATGTGTCTATGTGAAATAATTATTTCCTGCTACCATTAGAAGTAAATGACATGCTATATTTCACCGTAAGCAGCAAATAGCATGTAAATTTTACACATAACCAATTCCAATGTTAATTCTATCCATTTATCTTGAAATACATACAGACATATATAAATATGAAGAGGAAATTTCTATGCAACACACATACAAACTTGTGCAACAGTTATTTAAATTTGTGTATTGGTGTATTGTTGCCTGTATAAGAAAAAATATGTTAATTTTTTTATGTTACAATAAATTCATATCATACCAGCATACCAGCCAGGAGCTATCACCTACTACCTCTGTGAAATTTAGTGCAGGGTTAGCAACAAGATAGTTAAGACAGAGGTCTTTGTGAGAACAAGCCATAAGCAAGTAAGTTTGCCTTCTAGTACATTACTCTCCTCCACCTGCTAAAGGCATCACTAAGAGGGGTGGGGAGGACTCACCACACCATCACTCTGTGGCTTAGGTTGTTTGGTGGGATCCAAAGCAAAGACAGTATACTCAGAGAGAAAAGCAGGTTCTGCTATCATCCCGGCTAACAGCTGTTATTCAATGCAAAAAGGAGGAAAATGAAAATAAATCAAGCAATAAAGAACATCGCAAAATTTTACTCCATTTTTCCATGCTATTAAATACATAACAAAAGAATACAGCAGTTTATGAGACAACAGATATCAATAAAGGGAGGATGTAACTAGAAAATATGCACTAGATCATTTCAGAACAGCCAAAACACAGTTTTGATCAAAACTTCTTTAGAACAAAAGAAGCATACTATTTAAAAGATCCTAGTTTAGTCCAAGATAAAAAATTATGTTTCAGGCATTGCTATTGTAATTTTTTTTAACTTCTGTGGATGAGTTGTCTTCATATATCACTGAGCCCTATTTGCTCTCAGTTATTCATTAACAACTCACTATTCTAAAAATTCTATCAGTATTTCAGTTATATATAATCTAAAATGCTTGCTTTTGACTATTTATCATCTGATGCTTTTATACACTAGAATGCTGTTTATATTTTTAAAAATTCCTTACAGTTTTTTTAAACTACTAGCAGACTATTTCATAAAAATTCCATAAGTTGAATATAACCATTTTATCAAGTCAGTATCTAAGAAGAAATATAAATTCCTAGAGGTGAAAACATGAAGCCAAGAGACTGGAATTTGAATTCAAATTGTAATGTAATGTAATGCATTTAGGATGCTGTAACTGAGAGACAAAAATATTCCTCTCATGATTATACTCACATACCTACGTTCAAAGTTCAATTTCCTTACAGCTTGAGATTTCAGAATTGTACTGATTGCTGACTAGATCCAAACTAAATAAAACAAAATTGTTCTGAAATAATGAGACAAACCCCTCTATCAAGTTACCAAACAGTACTTTTAGGAATCAAATACTAATATAAGTTAGGAGTTTAAATTACTTTTTTTGGTGACAATTACATTTATTCCAGTGCTGTAGCAGATTAGTTACGTAAATTCAAATTGAAAGAGAGAAATATTTTCACAGGGAAGTTCTGAAAGGCTACATGACTCTGAATTTGTGTTTGCCAAACCCTTCATGACTTTGAATTTATGTTCACAAAATATAAGAAATGGTAAATATTCTGTGAGAGCCATATACAATAAATAGCCTCAGATTCACCAATAACTATTTGCCAACAAAGCTGAAATTTCTCACTTTTAAGTTACTGCAAAGATGAGCTGCTAATAAAAAAATGGTCACATTCCTCATGCTCTTAATCTTCATTCCCCCGGAGCCTCAACACACTTGTCCTATGCATTCACTGTGATAGTAACAACACATGGAGTTTGCTGTCCTCCTCTCTCAGCCTGTCAGAAGTACAATTCTTAAGAGTAAGCTGTGCAAAAGCTCCTCATGCATACATTTATATCTATAAATGTGTGTGTATGTGTGTATGTACATATATTTGTATATGTGTACATGTATGTATGTATACATATATATATACACATACAGGCGTGTAAAACCCACCTACATTTTTTTCCTCCTCTGAGCATTCAGACAAGAGAAAAATAAGGAAATTGACAAAACTGACAAGTGATAATGGTTCCAGAAAATCTTCATCAACTGTTGATGGCTGCACAAATTCTTGCTCCTCTTGAAAGGGCATATGCCAATAAAGGGCATATACTATGTATACAAAAGTGTACAAACATACAGCAGCAATACTACAAGCAAGCCTGATGGCCTCATGAATTAGAAGCATGCAAACTCACAAATAAAATTATCAATTTTTTAAAGATAAAAATTACTTTGCATGTTTGGAGAGAACCAGTTAAGAAAATGAAAGACAGTTTGCAAAGCACTGATAAATGGATTAGGCAAATATTATTAACCAAAAGATTATGAACATTATTAACATGTAACATATATTATCTTCAGCTTAATTAAATCATTTTAACAACATGACCATCAAGAACTTCAGGAACCACACACAATTTAAATTATCTCTTCACAGTAATAGCCTGCTAGTGCTCGAAATACTAAGTTGCGACATTTCACCATAGCATTACTTTGCTTAATCCTAATTGCATTATTTAGTACACCAAAGTTTGCATTAAAAAGGATTCCTATTTGATCCCTAACAAGTTCATCCCCCCCAAAAAAGATGGTCTGTTAGCTTGTTCAGTGTCTGTGAATTGTTAGATTTTCAGTAATCCCTGGAAGTCGATGACCATGTTAGGGTAGCCACGTTCAGAAGGCTCAGACATAAATTCACAAATCTACAAATTCATTCTTTCACAAAATATTAGTTATAAAACCCAAAACATACCGGTAAGATGACAGAACTGTAAGCAATGCCAAAAGTTCATTTTTAAAATTCATTTAAGCTACCTGGATGACTGATAGGGATATGCAACCCTGTTTTAACACAGTAAGATCAAACTATTCAACGCCTAAAACATGCCAATCCATATAGCAGTTATGAATTTGAGAAAAAGGAAATTGATGCAGTACTGCTTGAATTTGCAGACATAAAACTCCAGTGTCTCCATCAAAACTAAAAAGCTTACACAAACAGTAGAATGCAATTAAAAATTCTGCTCAGTATCACTGATGCTGATCATGATGCAAGAACATTTCTAAATCATCTCAGCTTTGCCCCTTCTTGCTTGAGTAAAGGCAAGCACAGAAGAGAAGGAGGCCTCTTTTCCTCAGTTTTTAACAAATGGACAGGTTGTCCTGAGATGGACTGGCCTCCTGAACTATCAGACAGACAGAGAATAAATAGCCCCCTTGCAATCCAGAAAGAAGCAGTTAGTGACCTGCTGAGCCACTTAAAATGCTCACAAGCCCATGGGACCAGATGGGATCCATACTAGAATGATGAGTGAGGTGGAAGAAGAGCTCCCTAAGCCATTCTCTCTCACTTATCATCAGTCTTGGCTAACTGGGAAGGTCTGAGATGACTGGAATCTGGTCAATCTAATGCCCATGCATCAGAAGGACCAAAAGGAGGATCCAGGAAACTACAAGCCTATCAGTCTGACCTCGGTGCCCAGCAAAGTTATGAACAGATCATCTTGAGTGTGATCACACAGCACCTACAAGGTGGCCAAGGGATCAGAACCAGCCAGCATGGATTTAGGATGGGCAGGCCCTAACCAACCCAACCTCCTTTTATGATGAGGTGACCCACCTTGTGGATGCAGGGAAGGCTGTCAATGTTGTCTACCTGGACCGAGCAAAGCCTTCAACACTGTCTCCCATCGGAAAATCTGGGAAAAGCTGGCAGCCCGTGGTTTGAAGAGGTGCACTCTTTGCTGGGTTAAGAACTGGCTGGATGGCCAGACCCAGAGAGTGATGGTGGTGTTGCATCCAATTAGTGGCCCATCACTAGTGACATCCCCCAGGGATCTGTGTATGGGCCCAGACCAGCTTAATATCTTTACTGATGATCTGGATGAAGGGATCGAGTCTACCATTAGCAGATCTACCAATGACACCAAGTTGGGTGTGAATCTCAATCTGCTGGAGGGTAGGAGAGCTCTGCAGAGCAACCTGGACAGGCAGGATTGATGGGACAAATCCAACGATATGAGGTTTAACAAGAGTAGTGTCAGGTCCTGCACTTTGGCCACAACAACTTCCTACAGCACTACAGGCTGGGGACAGAGAGACTGGACAGAGGCCAGGCAGAAAGGGACCTGGGAGTACTGACGGATGGCAGACTGAACATGATCCAGCGGTGTACCGACATGGCCAAGAAGGCCAATGGCATCCTGCCCTGTACCAGAAATAGTGTGGCCAGCAAGACCGGGGAAGTGATTCTTCCCCTGGATTCGGCACTGGTGAGGCCACACCTTGAGTACTGTGTTCAGGTCTGGGCCGCTCAAATTAGGAAGGATGTTGAGATGCTGAAGCATGTCCAGAGAAGGGCAACAAGGCTGGTGAAGGGTCTGGAACACAAGTCCCATGAGGAATGGCTGAGGAGTTGTTTAGCCTGGAGAAAAGGAGAGACAGGGGAGATCTTTTCACTCTCTACAACTGCCTCAAACGAAGTTGTAGCCAAGTGGGGGTCGGTCTCTTCTCCCAGGAAACAACTGAGAGTCTTAAGCTGCATCAGAGAACGTTTAGGTTTAGGACATTTAGGAGGATATCAGGAAGAAGTCCTTCACAGAAAGAGTGACTGGGCATTGGAATCGGCTACCCAGGGAGGTGGTGAAGTCACCATCCCTGGAGGTGCTTAAGAAAAGACTGAATAGGGCACTTAGAGCCATGTCTAGTTGATAAGGTGATGTTAGGTCATAGGTTGGACTTGATGATCTCAAAGGTCCTTTCTAACCTTAATTCTGTGATTCTGTGAGCCAAACTTACAAGTAAAGAAGGCACAACAATAGTGAGACAGAACCGTGAGCCCTCTATCAAGATGAAATTTCAAAGTATTTCCTCTTCAGTAGCCAAGACGAGTGTTTCACACTTCAAATAGCTACCAAAGACAGAATATACAGTCATGGTCCAAAAGTGGTATTTCTTTAATACATATGGATCTGGCTGCATTTGCCCATTAGTGAGTTCATCCTCCACTCTCCAATGTTAGGTGACCAACAATGAAAACATTTAAGGACTTGCTTACAGTATTTTTGTTACTGTGTGTGTTGATTTGGCATTGTCAGGACCCAGGACATCTCTCTGGCTATCCTGAGCAGCCAAGACCCCTGCCAGGGGTCTCAGAGACCCTGGCACAGAGCCCAGAAATGCCTGTGGTTTTGATTATGACCCGTGGAGCAAGTTACCAACCTTAGATGAAGATCTGCAAGCCATGACAAATTAAGTAGAATGAGAGTGAATTTATCACAAGGTGAAAAAGTAGATTTTGGGGTTTTTAGAATGGGATTCAGGGGGGCAAGATGGAGGGATCTGGGCATGTCCTGCCTTTCTCCTTCTTCTTGGCCTCCATCTTCTGCTGTGATGTTGGCACTTTTAGATTGGTTTAGAGTAGACGCTCACTGTCTAACATAGGTGATAGGTACTGGAAAGTAATTGCAAACATCGTATACGCAGTTTTTAGTATAAAGACATAACACTGACCCAGGGGCAGGCAGAATGCCTGTGACTCTCTTGCTGAGCGGACCTCAGCAGGACAGGAGAAAGAATTTTATAGATAAGATACAATATACAACCTTGAGACCAAGAAATGAAGAGTTCTGACTCCTTCTTCAAGCGCCGGGCTGGGAAAAGAGACTTTCTAACATTTCTTGGGGTCACTCTGACAAGCTAGAGGCCCCGACATGGCATGGCCTGGTTTTTTGGTAATGAGGGAGGGCCACAGAAATGGCTTCTGTGAGAAATGGCTACAAGCTTCCACCATGTGGAACTTCCAAACTAGAATAGCCTATCCTCGGAAGGACTGCACCCTGCAAATGAGCGACCCACACCACAGTAATTTCAGAAAGATTGTTTGCCCATGGGAGGGACTCATGTTGCAGCAGTTTTGGCAGGACTGCTGCTTGTAAGATTGGAGTCAGGCTGGAGGAGTTCACGGAGAGCCATCTCCCATGGGAGGGATCCCACGGCATAGCAGAGAAAAGATTTCCCTCCCTGAGCAAATAGAAAAAGATCTCGGGTGATGAACTAACCAAATTCCCCACTCCCTGTCTCCCTACGCTGTCAGAGGGAAAGAGGGAGGGGCTGGGGTGGGAAGAAAGGTATTTAGAAGGCTTATTTTAGTTCTCGTTATCCTTCTCTGACTCTGTTAATAACAAATTTACCTTACACCTTTAAATTTTAACCTATTTTGCCCTTAGAGTGTTTTCCCCCAATTCTTATCTCAACTCATGAACCCTCCATTAATTTCCTTTCCCTCTCCTCTGCCCAACTGTAACAAGAGTGAGTGAGTGAGTGAATGGCTTTTCTAAGTGCCTGACGTCTGGCCAATGTCACACCACAACACTCTGACAGCTCATAACCTGGTACATATTTAGTTAAATTATGGGCAGAGCCCTCTAGTGAGTCCTGTAATTACACTACTTAATGCTTTCCAATATATACATGTGTTTTTATCTACATTTTTCTTTTTTTTCAACCAACTATTCAGTACAACTTTAAGAACTAACTGTCTAGTTAACTCTGGGGTAGGGATGTTAGGGAAGGGGTTATTAAAAATCACAAAAAAAATATTCACCTCTGCCTGCAAACAGGCAAGAAGCAACCTGCTAGTCAGCCAACATTAAATAGTATTACCACACAGGATCCTTGTGCTTCAGGATTTGTTCTAAAACCCACTATGAATTATCTTACTAGCTTCAGAAACATTAAATACATTTGGTGCTATATTGTCTAACGTATCGCTAGCAGCATTTATCAGCAGTAGGCTGGTAGAGCAATCAATAAAACTAGATAAGCTAGAATCAAATGAGATGAAGCATACAGCATACTGTAAACAGAAGATGCAAAGATATAGATCATTCTTTAACCTTTTCTAATCCTAAGAATACCATCGTTTCATACTTGAAGCTTGCTACTAATCCTACTAAGATCTTCCAACACTTTGTTTCAAATACACTCTGGGGGTAGTGGCTAATACACTTAAAGGCTGTGCTGACATTTAGCAGAACCTTGATAAGCTGGAGAATTGGGCACAAAGAAATCTAATGAAGTTCAACAAGGGGACTGCACCTGGAAAAGAATAACCCCACTATCAGTACAGCTTAGGGGCTGAAGTGAGCAGCTCTGTAGAGAGGACCCTGGAGTCTTGGAGCAGCTGCAAGTTTACCATGAGTCAGCAGTGCCCTTGCAGCTAGGAGAGCCCATAGTACGCTGGGGTGCATCAGGAAGACTGTGCCCAGTAGGTTGAGGGAGGTGATTCTCCCCTCTACTCAGCTCTAATAAGACAACATCTGGAGTGCTATGTGGAGTTCTGGACTCCTCAGTACAAGAAAGATAAGGAGCTACTGGAGAAGTTCCAGCAGAGGGCCACAAAGATAATTAGGGGTCTGAAATATCTTTCTCACATGGAAAGACTGCAGGACCTGGGCCTGTTTAGTCTAAAAAGAGAAGACAGAGAAGAGATCTAATCAATACATACAAATATCTCAAAGAAGGTTGTCAAGAGGATGGTGCCAGACTCTTTTCAGTGGTGCCCAGTGACAGGACAAGGAGTAATGGCCATAAACTAAACTACAGAAAGTTCCACCTCAACATGAGGAAGAACTTCTTTATATTTAGGGAAGCAGAACACTAAACAGGCTTCCCAGGGAGGTCATAGAATGTCCCTCTCTGAGACATTCAAAACCTACCTGGACACATTCATTTCCTGTGTAACCTGCTCTAGGTGACCCTGCCTTGGAACAGGGTTTGACTACATGATCTCCTGTAACGTTGGGAGGTGGGGGGAGGAGTAGGTCAGAGACAGGGACGACACACACTCCAAAGTTCTTGTGATGAACAGCCTTGAGTTTATTCCCGCTGCTCCTTTTATAGGAGCTCCAGTTACACATGTGATTCATTGAGGTCTTAGCACCGTCCAGCTCTCTGGCCCATGATACATCTGCATTTAGAGCTGAATGACACTGGGTGACGGTGCCTGTGTAGACTGGATCCAACCTATCCTTGCCCACCGAAAGACTCCAATGCTACAATCTCCACAGGTTCCTTTCAATCCCAATTCTGTGATACTCCAGGGTAAATAATCTCCCTAGCCCATACTGACCTTAATCTCAGGCACCAAATTTATAAACTGAAGGCTGTTGAGGACTACAAATAGTACAGGTAGCTCAGTATACAATGGCACTGCAAACTACAGATTGTGCCCTGGGTGGGGAGAAATGGCTGAAACCCCCAGTGATGAGCCCTTTGCCCAACAAAAAGGCACAGCCTTGCCATGCCAGCTGGACTGTGTCCAGCTACCCAGAGACTCTGTAGAACCCAATGAACAGTGAGAAGACCCCAGATCAAATATCACCATTAAAACAGGCACACAAAATGAAAGCCAGGCACTCCTTTGTTCAGGGTCCTTAAAGGAGATACCCAACTCCATCTGCCATTATATTGCTGCACCATGATAAAAATTCTTAAAGGAAGCAGAGTCTAGGACTCTGCTATGGGAAACCCTGGATCAAGGCAGTGAGGGAAACTTGTCTGACATGTGAGCGTCATGAAACTTGTCTCAGTATGAGTGTGTGGGGAGTCAGGTGGGGCACCCATCAGCTCATTGGAGCTGCTTGTGGTGAAGGGGCTTCAGTCCCAGCAGCAAAAGCCTAGGGTGGTGTGAGTGCGACTGCCATAGTGGCTCATGGGCAGTCAAAGAGGAATGCTTCCTTAGCAAACTGTGACATTACTGACCTGTCACAATATTTAAGGCTTATTCTGGTTTTCTGCAAGTAAAATCCTATTGAGTAACAAATGTTTATATCTTGGATAGAAAGCTGCAAATGAGGTAAAATGGTTGATGAAGCCAAACACCAGATGATGTTACCTTCAGTATCCTATCAAAGGACACATACAGTTATTGTTTAAATAACCTTTGAATTTTCAACATTCTGAAGAGTTTTTGTAGCCCTCAAGTTTGGCCTAAATGAAGCAGCCTTACTTGATCTTTAAGGACTTTCTGAACTCTAGAAATGACTGTGTTCTTCTTCTTATTATTATTCCTCGTTCCTCTGAAGAATTACCATGCTCAAATCTTCTTTCACAAGGATTCTGGTGAGTGGGGTGCAAAGGCCAAAGAACATGCAATTCCTAGATTAAACAGCTTCCTTAATATGCTGTGAAAGAAACCCCAAAATTCAACAGGGATCAGAGTTTGGCCCAAGTCTCATTGCTCTGGAGATGGCAGTAGGTGAATATTATACACGTTACATGCATGTAGTATGTTTGATTGCTAAAGGTAATGATTATTCCCTTTCAGAAAAAGAAGAGAATCAGTAGTTCTAAATTTTGTATTAGCCTGTTATCAAGCAAATTTGAAAATTCATACATCTTGTTAGCAAAGTGCATCACAGCATATGTGTATTTGTATATGTTAACACTTAAAAGCTTCTATTAACTGTACATGAGCAGTTTTGTTATGTTATATACCAGCACAGCAAGACAGAAGAAAGAGGATAAGACTAGAAAACTTGTCTAAGTGAAAAGCCACCATTTCCTCATCTACTTCAAGAAGCTAGAAGATGTCAACTATCAGCTAAAGGTTTTCTTTCAACTCTTACTTAAAAAGAACGTATTCCCCAGAGTAAAATATATAAATATATTTGGTTATTTGTCCTAAGGGAATAGGAAAAACTGAGGAGCTAAAATTTCAAGAGTTCCTCTCTGCAATAAAGTCCCAGGATCTAGGAGAGCTGAACTGCACTTTCAGAAAGCTGTAGTACAGAAATCAAATAGGTCTTTTCTGGTTTGCTTTTCATTTTGATGAGCCACCTAAGCATCTAAGCATCCTGTATGTATCAGGAGTTATAAAATACAAGTAGTTTAGATTCAAACTAGCTTATGCAGCCTCCAAAAATTAGTCCTAAATATCAGAAAGGAAAAAAAATACAGATATATCTGAACCACTACCATCTTTGCATGGCAACACCTATTTAGAAGTACTTCAAATAAAGTATATGAATACAGAAAAGACACAGGAATAACAAAGGTACTGAAGGTATATTATTTCAGCTTTACTTGTCATGCTTCATTAATAACCAATGTTAAAGAAACATTTCAACTAATTTAATAAAACAGCCATTATATACCATTAAACTGAGACCAAAAAGTACCTTGGTTAAGTTTCTTTAGGTCTAAATGCTACATATATTGTGTTCTGCTGTCACTTCCATAACACTCATTAGGATATCAGTGACATTTGGATGCATGACTGGTAGGTCACCCACAGCAATTCATCAGCTGCTTGCTCTCAGCTGATAGCAAACTAGCACTAGCTTTGTTATCTTCTGCAGTTGGGCCTTGTATACTTGTAAACAAGTATAATGTAGAACAAAAATAACATTTTTAACTTACAGGAGCTGTAATGAATACAATTTATGTATTTCACCTCAAACTCTGTTCAAAAGTCAATGTGGTAACAATTTGAAAACTGAACACTATTTTTCCATAGAAAAGAAGGAACTCACTAAATAAGCATATTTTAATAGTCTAGGACTGTTTCAAATAGCAGCATACCAAATCAAAAAGCACTGGGTATGCAAAATGTCAGTGAAGTTCTCCGGAAGTAGTTTTACCTCACAATGTGATCATGTTTTACAAGCTACTTGCAGTAAGAGAATACAGAACTAGTCAGACCTCTGCCCTTTCCTATACATTAAAAAATTTTGAGCTTTTCTGTAACACTGCTACTGCAGATTCATATATCAAATAAAATACAAGCTGAAAAGGAAAGCTGGCATTAAAAAGAAACTTACCTGGTATTACATAAATGGAGCATACAAGTTGTAGGTTTATTTTAAACTGATAGCATCTTGGAATCTTGAAATATTAAAGTATTTTTTAAATCTTCTCATTGTAGAGTATAAAGCAAAAATGCTGGCACGTATGTTTTATTATAATTATTTGATCAGACTAATGATGTCATTTACAACTGTAACTAATTCTGAAATTATTTTTATTATAAAAATATTCTGAGAATAAACCAAAGATTTCATGTGTGATACTTACAATTTTAATACTATGGAAGTAAAAATACAAAATCCTGATCTATTTAAAGACATACTAAAACATAGCTCACAGAGGACACAAAACATACAAAAAAATTATGAAACACTAATTTTGCTTAGCTTTCAGTACTAAAAAGGGATAGCAATTATTCATGTACTGCAAAAACGTTTTAGCATACTCCTCAACCAAATATTTTCAGTGTATTAAATGTAGCCTAACAACTCACTGTAATGCCACTGCCATTGACACCGGCACATAAAACAACTGCCTGGTCAAATGAGAACACCACAAAAAAAAAACCCTCCAAAAGACTTAATGCATTCATATAATCAGGGCATGTATTTTCAGTGACAATATGCAATATCTGCATCTTATTTAAGCATTGTATACTGCTGTTGAACTGAATTTTATGAAAAGTTAATCCAACAGATTTCAAAGATGATTTACTTTTAATCATACTGCCAACATTTATGAGAAATTTTGGAGAAATTAGGTTTCTTGTTTTAATCATTTAAACTTAATTTTTTGTAAAATATTCTGTTTGATGTAAAACCAACAAAAAAAAAAGAGGTTTTCATCCCCCTAGGAATTCACTACTTCTTGAATTTCTAATTAAAGGATGTGTTTCACAAGTAAAACTGTTATGGCAGCTTCCCTAAGACCAAGGATAACTGCAAATCTGATGGTACTTTAATACTTCTGTTTCTACTCTTAATCTTCTTTCTTCTTCTGCCTCTCTGGTCATTCCAGTCTAACCAGTCTATTTAGAGATTAATGTTCTTCCAATGTAACTTGGCATGTGCTATGGAGAATCCTTTGCTTCTCTTGTTTCTCTGGAACAGCACTCTGAAAATGGAGTTTGCTGGGGACAACACTTATGTAATGAAGTAAATGTAGTTCTCAATAGAAATCATGAAGAAAACCTTGGCCAAATCAGTTCTTTTGCAGGTTATACAATTAAAAAAAAAAAAAAAACAAAAAACAAAAAACAAACAGGGGAATCCACTCTCAGTACCAACTCCCTCTAGGCCACAGTAGTAGTTCTCATGTGGCAATATGCTACTTCTATACCCTGTATTAAAAACAGAAAACTCTCCTTACTGAAAAACTTAGCATTATCCCAAGTGATGCTGCTTGCTAACATTCTGGAGCACCAGTTAACTGAAAATCTTTTTCCAAGGAGAGAGGGAATTCATTACAGATGTATATACATACATACACACACACACACACATATATATACATATCACAGTAGAAAAAATAAGCATTTATTAAAAAGGACCAAAATACAAAACAAAATCATGAAGTACTTTCCCTTCAATTTCTACTATTGCAGGAAGCAAACTGCCAAGCTGGAATCACTGATAGCATTCATAATGAAATCCATTACAAATTTCAGGTATAACTGATTATCTCCTAAAGAAAAAATGGTGTTAAAAATTAAAGTGGATTGTTCCACTGCAATAAAATGCATCATTTTTTGTAGCAAAATAAAGCAACTGAATTCTCTGACAAGGACAAAACATTTCCTCTGAAAAAGTTCACAGAATCACAGAAGCATCCTGTTTTATGCTACCAGACTATGTCTATGCTCGCTAAGTCAGGGAAATGTTTTGTTTATTTGCATTTGTTGCCTTTGTTTTTAAATCAAGTTGCTTCAAAAGAGCCATAGTACTTCATATGAAACAAGGTAAGTGCAGATTATCTTCTTTGTTTGCTTTATTATGCAAGTCAAGGTTACCCATCATCCTGATAATGATTTTAATGGTATTTTATGACTGATAATTTAGACTCAGTTTAGTTTAATGTTCAGTTTTTGGGGGGGGGGCGGGGGGGTGGGAGGAAGGTGAGGGGGGCTTGGGTTGGTTTTAAGTTTGGGGGGAGGGGAGAAAGGAAGTGGAGTGAGGGAAATAAGAGTTTGATACTTACTACTGGCATAGTTAGAAACAATCACAAATGCTCGGTATAAATCCTTTGGATCATCCACCTCAAATTACCTGGATTCACCTAGCTTTTCAACCAAAAGTGGGACAAAAAAGAAGTGAGTCTCTCTGAATGTATCCTCTGTCCCACTACCTCACTGAGTTCAGTTCAGGAGTAAGATTTTTAAGACCTGAAGACTTAAAGCGTTTCCTAATCTGGGGGTTAATCACTACAGCCTAAAGATCTGTTTTATTACTATTAAATACTTCAGTATTTAACCTAAAAAACAGACTATTCATAGCTATAAATACACAGAAAATAGTGAGATTGAGAAATAAAAAAAGGACATAAAGTCAGATTTTTTAAGGTGAAAAGCAGAGAAAAACAGTTCTCAACTGACCTCTTTGTCTGGTGTTAAAGTGCCTTCATGATTCTGATCTGTAAATGAAGTTGTCCTTATTCTGTTGCCAGTTGATGGAGGGGATCTGGAAGGGACCTATAGAGAGATCATGTATATCAACAAGTTATACTATTAACTCCAGAACTAATTTTTCTGTATCATAATTTACTTCAAGAATTACTAACTGTATCATCTCAGTGAAACCTAGCCTAGATCTTTTTAAAGAAAACAACTGTCTGTGACAAGTTCTACCTTCTTAAAAAGTCCCCAGAGCAAAATGTGTCATGAATCAGCCACAAGAACAAACAATAAAATGGGTTATTTTCATTATTTCTGACTATGGTCCTCTTAGACCATATTGGAAAAACAAGCCTCCTAATATTTTAGGAACATATTACAGTTGCTTGAGGTTTAAAAGTTTAGTGATGTGAAAGGGATTCAAGTATTTAGAAGTGGACCAGAATCTGATCAAGAACTTAGAAAATTAACAACAAAAAATGACACTAAGAAAATTTATGAACTTTAAATTTGTGGTATTTATAATACTGAATCTAAACAATGAAAAAGGGGCAAGAAATTGCTATATATTTTGATGTCTCTATGTACTTGTTGTTCCTATCAAAACTAAACATCTATTCACAGGAATTTTACAACCTCATTCAAACTGAGGTTCCAAAAAGTCACACCAACTCAAAGAAACTACCTTGCCAACCTTATCATTCAAACTTCAAATATAAAATTTCAGTGTAAATGTAATGAGTAGTAAAGTTATCAACAAGCAGATCTATACAAAAGAAAGTAATTAGCAAGATTTCTCATCAGGTATTGTGAAATGCTGGAAGGAAATATTTCAGGCATGTGGCAGGAGGAAGAGGAAGGTCAGGCCTTGCTTTGATGAGGTGATGCCTTCCTGCACAGACCCCATCCCTCTGGACCTGTATCCCAGTCCTGCAGTGGCTGCCAATACCTGGCACACCTGAGGGAATGTGCCATACTCTGCCCCTGGAGCCCAAATCCAGGCCCAGAGTGGTCAGATGACCAGAAGTTCCACCTGCGGGAAGGGCCCAGGGGTACTTCACCCAGGATATAAGGCAAGCACATGCATGTTTTGACCCTACCTCTTCTTGAAATTTCTATTAGCTGAATAGGTCTGGAACCAGGAGTGGTAGCTGTATTTTTTCTTTTTTATATCAAAATTATTCTAAAATCAGTCATAGTTACAGGTCTGAAGAGGCAGGCCAATGTCTCAACTTGAAAATACTATTCAAAAGTCAAACAGCTTACCTAGTACCAAATAGCTATTCATCATGAAAGCTTTATGTTCTGCTGAAAACAATCATACCAAAGTATTCATAGGATTTACACAAAACCTAACCTATAAATGCTGACAGCCTACTCTTCTTTTATTCCTACCCTCAATCTAATGCCAGGATTTTAAAGATTATTTGAAAATCAATTTCCTTCTGTTTGGTGAGGGCCAGAAACATTCAAGGACACTTTGTCACTGCTTAGAAGCAGTATGAACACATCTCTTCACCCTGACCTTAACGGTTCTACAGTTCTCACTGCTGCATTCAGACTTCTTGTCAATTTACAGTCATTTCAGTGGCACTAAGCTTTGCAGCACCAATATTCATTGATCTTATGCAAAACCAAAAAGAGCTGAAACAGGATAGTACAGTTAAATTGGAAGGGTTCAACTTCCTGACCAGCTCAGGGTTGACTAAAAGTTAAAGCATGGCTTTAAGGGCACTGTCCATGCCTCTTCAGCACTAACAGGCAAGGGTGAGGAAGGCACCAACCACCTCTCCAGGAAGCCTATTCCATGTTTTGGCCACCCTCTGGGTAAAAAAGTGTTTCCTTATGTCAAGTCCAAATCTCCCATGACAGACACAGTTTGAGTTATTCCTGCATGTTCTGGCGCTATGTACCAGGGAGAAGAGCTCACTATCTCCCTCTCTACTTCTCCTCCTCAGGAAGCTGTAGGGAGCAGTGAGGTCACCCCTCAGCCTCCTCCTCTCCAAACCAGACAAGCCCAGTGCCCTCAGTGCTCCCCAGAGCACATTCCTGCCAGCCCTTTCCCCTGCTTTGGTGCCCTTCTCAGGACATGCTCAAGGACCTTCACATCCCTTTAAAATAGTGCGGCCCAGCACTGCACACAGTACTCGAGGTGAGGCTGCACCGGTGCTGAATTCAGTGGGATAATCACCTCTCTTGGCTGGCTGGTGATGCTGTGTTTGATGCACCCCCAGATGAGGTTTGCCCCCTTGGCTGCCAGGGCACACACACTGCTGATCCCATTAATCTTCCTGCCAACCAGCACCCCCAAACCTCCTTCTGCAGGGCTGTTCTCCAGCTATTCCTCTCCCACTTCAGACTTGTGTCTGGAATGACTCCATCCAGGTGCAGAACCCAGCATTTGGTTGGTCTTGCTCAGCTTCATGTCACTGGTGACTGCTCAATGCTCCAATCAATCCAGATCCCTCTGCAAGGCAAAGCCTCTTACCCCATGAGAGAGTCAGCAGCACTTCCCAGTTTGGTATCATCACCTAACTATCTGCACATTCAACTGCAGCCTCCAGATCACTGATGAAGAGACTGAACAGAGCTGCCTCTAGACCTGAGCCCTGAGGAACACCACTGGTAACTGGTCACCAGCCAGATGTCCTGTTTGCTGCAATAATTTGAGCCCTGCTCTTCAACCAGTTCTTCACCCAGTGCACTGCATACCTGCTCATCCCACTGTTGGAAAACTTGCTGGAAGAAATACTGGGAAGAACAGTACCAAAAGCCTTTATTGAACCCAGAAAAACTACATCCACCACCTCCCCTTTGTCTACCAGGCAAGTGAACTAACTGCAGAAGGTTTTTTCTCCCTTTGTGAACCTACGTTGACTGTCTGATGATTGCACTGTTCTTTACATGTCTTTCAACAGCATACAATATGATTTTCTTAATAATTTTCCCAGGTTCTGAGGTTAACTCTGTAGTTTCCTGCATATTTCCTCATGCCCTTCCAGTAACCTGGAATAACACTGGCTAGCTCCCAGTCAGCAGGGACCTCCCCAGATTCCCCCGACGGCTGAGAGGGGTCCTACCCATAACATCTCCTAGCTCCTTTAGTACCCTGGGTTGAATCCCATAGGCCCCATGAACTTATAAACATTCATTCAACTGACACAACTTGTCTGTTAAAATTTCCGTGCTCACAAATGAAAAGTTAATGTTCCTGCAGTCATGGTCCTCTGACTCAGGACCAGGCAGACCAAGGTCTGTCAGTACTATTAAAAACTGAGGCAAAGAAAGTACTGCCGTCTCCACTTTTTCTTCATCCCTATTTGTCAGGTGACAATCTTGGACAAGTAGCAGTTTAAGACATTGGTAATTGCAACAGCGCTTTTTTTCCACCCTGTCAGCCATCAGAAAGAGATGTGCTCCTCAGACTATGAGGGACAGCTATTCTCAATTTGACAGATGACATCAGTTAGCTAACCATTCATATGAAAGAGGAAGGCCTACAAACACCTCCTCAGAAAAGGTTATATTTCTCAAGTTATACTTGAGAAATTTTACCTCCAGTTTTACACCAGTCTTAAATTAGTAAATTTAGTCTTGGACACTACAAACCAAAGTACAAATGTGAAGTTCTAGGTCTCAAAGTAAGGGATATAAGTAGAGCATAGAGGGTATAGAGCATAGTGAGTGAAGCCTCTCTACGACAGGGTGTAGGGAAACAAAAGAGCAAAAATTAATGCAAACATGAGTTTCATAAACTAAGAAATGGTAAGAGTTAGGAAAATTTGGTCTGAAAATGTTTTGCCAGGAAGGAATGCACTCTGAGGATCTGAATTACTGATCTGAATAAAAGCAAATGAAAAAAGCATATCCCACACTTTTTGCAAGACTACAGTATACTTTATAAGCCTCAAATCCTCACTTCTTCCTTCAGACTCTGTTTTCAAATGAGATACAAGAAGTGAGAAGACAAACTTAGTTTACTCCTAAGATCAAATTTAACTATTTCCCCCTAGTGTTACTTGAGAGCAACTGAGTAGTAAGAAACATTGCAAGACAACTATTTCACATGAAATAAAATTGTTGTAATGTCTTGTTGTAATTTCTTGCTTTTGCCTTTCCATTTATGTCAACCCTTGAGTTACATAATCTGCTCTGTCCACAGTACAGCAGACTAGGTCTATAGACTAGGTATAATTTACTATAAACTCTCATATCAGGTTTCAGAGTATTTGTCAAAGCTAATTTTTCAAGAGCCAGATAAAGACTAAAGTATATTATGCTGTTGGGTGCATATATGCACGTAAGCCCGTATTTATTCAGCAGAATGATTTTCAGAGAGTATCAACTCTTGAACACATGCACAGAGCATCCCGAACGAAGAGGATTACAATATCCTGAACTAAGTGGATTACAATGCTGTGTGAAAGGTATCATAATTTACCTGCTGCACATTGAAAACAGTAAACTCCGCAGATCAATCTCTTTTACACTGCACTGAAAGCTCACCACATATGGCAATTAAGACAGCACTCTAAACTTAACTAACACAAACATACTTCACTAACTAGAGAAGGCACAGAATGAATACTATGGAAGGCCTTAAAGTAAGACTCAACAAGCTACACAAAACTTCACAATAGATCCATTTTCAAAGATCTTACCTCTATTTCACAAGTGAGTGATTCAAATAATAGAACATAACTGTCAGCAGTTTTGAAACCATGGTCTAATACTGTGACTATGCAGTGCCAAATCTCCCAGTGGTTCAAATTACATTCAGACCAAGCCCAAGCAACTAATCACCTATTTGTCAAATTAATTAAATTACCTGTCTCTAGCTTAACCTTCACAGGATTCAGAGTTTATATTAGTTTTTATACTTTTAGATTCCAAGATACACAGATACTTAACCTAGAATGAGACACAGGCAGCCATTATCAGCAGACTTTGCCAATAGGATGTTAACTTGCTGAAGTCTTTCTACCTAAAATTATTCCGCTTTGACACATGCATTAAATCATCACAACTTTTTTTTGGCCACTTTCACTTACATACTCTGGACACATGCCCTATCTGGTGGGTATTATTATCACTTAAAAATAGCCTTTACTAGAATACATTTATAATAACTTAGTGAAAGAAAGTACACGCAAGAGGAAAATGGTCAATTAAATTATTACTAGAACGAATACATAAGTGCCTTGTTCTCAGATTTATACTATATTCTTAATTAATCTACAGTTTAAAAAAATGCAAAAAAATGCAAGAATAAGGTCGAGGTAAGCAAACCAGCCCTCTACAAGATGTTAACAGAAGGGACGTACAGAACTGAAAGAACAAGCATTAAGATGAGAGAAAAGGATAACTAGGGAACTCAATGCTGGATTGTTATTCACTACACGTAAAAGTATCATTACTTTAAATGCTAAGGAAGAAACCCATTTCTGTTTCATATTATTGTACGTTCAGGCAAGAGGTGGTTTTTACATTCTTCCACAAGACAGCTTTTGTAGAGTGGAAAAAACGAAGCACAGTTTCTAGCAGGAGGAGGATCGGTAAGAACTTAGATGACAAAGTTCCAGCGAAGCCGCCCCGCGCTGACAGCGACCCGGCAGCGATTCCCGCCAGCCGACCGACCCCGGAGCCTTCGATCGGACCGGCCCCGCCGCCGCAGCCGCGGGAGGGTCGCGTCACGCAGGCCTGGCCGGCCGACCCGCAGGACACCAAGGCCTTGCCGGGCGAAGGGCGGCCCTGTCCCGACAGGTGAAAGGCCGTCACTAGCGCCCACAACGGTCCGGCGGACACGTCTCCCAGCAGCCCCTCCTCGCCGTACCTGAGCTGGGAGGGAGCTCGCACGTCCACCCGCTCCGCGCGGCAGCATCTGTTCCTCGCCAATCTTCTGCTTCAGTTTCTTGAACATGGTGGCGGGAGGGAGAAGGGGATGAGGGTACGGCTTCCAGGCCGGCTGGTCAGGCGGCAAGGGGCGCCCAGGGGGCGGCGGAACCGATCTCCCCTCGCCCCGGCCCGCGGAGCCACCGCCGCTCCGCCCTCGGACCCCCTCCGCGGGGCACAGGCAGCCGCGACCACTGCGCCTGCGCAGCCAACGTGGAGCCGAGCGCTTCGGCCGGCACGGTGTGCGGCGAGGCACAAACTTCCAAACGCAATACGCGGCGCTATTCCTCCCACAACCCGGGCGGAGGTGCAGCTTGAGCGGCCCTGGGCGTTAGGACTGCGGCGGGGCAAAGCGGCTTTGCCTGGCCTCACTTGCTCCATCTCTCCCGGAGGGCGAGGGAGGTGGTGCCGTCCTGGGAATGTAGCAGGCGGAGGAGTGATTACTTCTGTCCGGACGGACGAAAAACAGAGCAGTACAAGCTGCCGCCTCGCTGCGTCTTTCCGCCGCCGTAGCCGTTTGATTCCGTACCCTGAACCGCGCCACGGAGACGCTTGACTTGCCAGCATGCTGACTCTGAGGGGCTGTAAGTCCTCGCGTAAGAGTCCTCCTGAGTCGGTCAGCGATAGTGTCGAGGACAAGCTTTCACAAGCCGAAGAACCGGACAGCAAGGTAACAAAAAGGTGCTCGGTTCTGTGAAAGCTTTCGACTAAAAAATGCCCAATAGTTGCTTTTTGAAGCTGCCTGGAAACCTATCTGCTAATAAGTCGCGACGTTTTTCTTTTGAGTAAACCTGAGATACACTGTTACAACTAAAGTACCAGTGAAAGCTTTCGACTAAAAAATGCCCAATAGTTGCTTTTTGAAGCTGCCTGGAAACCTATCTGCTAATAAGTCGCGACGTTTTTCTTTTGAGTAAACCTGAGATACACTGTTACAACTAAAGTACCATTGAAGGTGGAAAGACAGTGTTTGCTACTACCGCTACCATTTGCTACTACTGTCTCCATGACACTGTGGCAGAAATGTTCTTGGCTGCTCAAGGTTAAAACCTCTGGCTTTAGATCCCTTGTTGGATGACGTTTGTGCGTGTGTGTTCAGTGCTGCGAATGTAGACGCAAAGGGCTGTCAGCAGTAGCCAGCATTCATTCTCCAACAACGGGACTATTTTCAAACTTACTGTGTTGAGAGTGACATTGTATGAAGGCTAAATAATACATGGTGCTGTTTGCAAGAAACAATGAACCACACGTTCTTCTATAAAGCTTTCTACTAGGGAGGCTGTATGCAATAATCACAAATGCCCAGAAATGTTTTCACTGAAATACACTCCTGAAATCTCTTAAGTAATTTGGATGGGGGGGGGGGGGGGGGGGACGGATAGGAAATTATTTTCCCATTTGTTTTACACTGACTAAAAAAATAATCAAGATAAATATACAGCAAAAATAAATTGCTGGTTTTCCTAGGTTTTTTTGCTATATTAAACAAACATAAAAATATGGTTTTATGTTTTAAATAGCAAAGAAACCCCCTTTTTTAAAAAACATTTTTTTTTACAATCTGTTTAGTTGTAGATAAACTGTGACTGGTAGTGACCCGTTTGTTTGTGTGTTCCTGTTAAGACTATATGCATACTGTGTGTTCCTATTAAGACTGTATGCATGATGACTTCAGATGACATCAGTGACTTGCACACTCTACTGATTTTTCGTGAGAGCAACTGTTGAATTCAAACACCTTCAAAAAAGCTAATCTGAACCTACAAACTGTAATAGCCAGGTAAGTATCTTGAAGATTTGTAGGGTATCTTTCCTGTAGGTTGAAACAGAATTATAGGAAAAAGTCCCCAGAATTAAAAAGGCAAAACCATCTGAATAGCAGTCCATAAGGAAATAAGATTAAATGGGCAATTAAGTTTATTGCATCCATAAAAATTAAACATTTTCTGTTTCCTCTAAATATGATATGCAGCAGCATGGCGGTAAAATTCAGAGATTATCAAGTGAGAGGCACATTGCCTGATGAATGCTTTGGGAAACCCTTTAACAACCTTCAATAACCTAATAAATCCATTACGCTCTCATACCTATGTTCTCTATTACAAATGCTAGCTCATAGTCTCTTTTTCTGTTCAGATTACTCTTCTGATTTAAACCTAAGTCACTAGATGTAGTATGTGAATTTGATGGACAGATGCATAATTGAAAGGACACTAGCTCCTGTAGCTATCAAATAGAAAAGCACAGCTTTTTTAATTCATTCCTAAAATGTATACAACACAAAAGAGAGCTCTGTATCATTTCCTTAGAAAATTTAAAGCTTGAAATGGTATGTTGTGAGTGTTTCTCATGTACTGATGTTTTTGTAGGACTAAAGGCTGTGTGGAATAGAACAAATCTGAGATGAGAAACTATTACAAAATAAGTAATTTTTTTCCTACACTAAATTCTTAATTACTACAGAAAATGGTAAGGGGATTTATTAGTTGAAACTCTGATAATAGGCTGCAATAACAGTAACCTGATAAGCATATGATAATTGGATATTTTCTACAGGACTTTTTTTACTACAGCAGGGTCTTTTGTTGTGTCGGTTTCAAGGTACTTAATCTCCTCCTGTTCTTCACAGGAGATGCCTAACCTGGGTTTTAGAAAGAGATGAAATAATATTTGTATATATCATTTAATCATATATAGATTGGTGGCATTTAAAAAAATTAATGTGAATTTTTGTGCTCCTGAATTGGTATCTTTTGTGATACATACCTATGTGTCTAGTATTGCTCCAATAATACAAAGTGGATTCCCACATTAAGCAGCAGTGTCCAAATTCTGAAGATATGTATGATAACTCTGCAAAACTCTTACCATAAGCCTTCTAAATGGGATTTAAATGTTTTAGCATCTGAGCAGATTTGATTGAAACATATTGAAACAAACAAAATGTTTACTCTAAACCCCACAGAAATCCTGGGGGAAATGTCTCAAATTACATTCTTACAGACAGAATGTCAAAATTCCATACTTAACTGAATGATACCTAATTTCTAAAGGGTTGATCTGATCCTAGCAGATTTAGAAGTGGAAGAAGTGGAAGTATCTCAAATATCTTAGTTCCTACTGATGACTGAAGTCTTTAGCCTTCAGCCTACTGATGCATAAAGTCTTTAGCCAATCTAATCTAATTTTTTAAATGCTGTCCAATATTGTAGCTTTCTGGAAGTCACAAAAAAGCATGGGCATAAATTATGAATATGGCTTTCAATATATTTTCCTGCACATTCAAATCCAAATACTTTAGGACAGACATATGAATATGCTAGCAGCTAGCTCTTTCAATCCAGTTATCCAACACAAATATTAAAAGATATAGAAAAGTGTAACATAAAAACCAACTTTTTAATGTTGGTTCATATTTTTTTGGGAAGGAGGTTTTTCATGTTTGAATTTTTCTTTACTTCATCATCGTGCTGTTAAAACACTGTTGAACATTCCTATTATTCCACCTGGATAATATTTGACATTGAGGGAATTCTTTTAAAAATAAATTAACAAGAACTGGTAATAGAGTAAAAAAACTAAGAATAAAGAAGTACTGATCATGTAACAGGAGTTACTCTCCAGAGCCTATGTACAAACCACTGTTCTTTGCACACAGTTTACAGAATGTTGCATTTAGTAATATTTGCAGTTTATACTCCTACTCATAAAAATCAAAATACTATTGTTGATGTTAAAGTAGTCAGGGAGTATATCATGCACAGTTACACAGGTAATAATTTTCAGTTCGGAAATATTTTGATCTTTACTTCAATACAAATGTTACAAAACACAGCACATTATCTGACAGTGAAAATTGTGGCAACTCATTATACTTGCAACCTACAGAATGAGAAGCAGTTGTGCAAAGTGAGTTCATTATACTCCTGTGATTTGAACCCTAAAAGCCTTAATCTAAATAAAAGATGTAATCAGAGCATTTTTCTAGCCTGATCTGACTGCTAATTTTACTTTTCTATTTAGATGTTGTGACTTACAACCACCACCAGATGACACTGTTCTAGGAGATTATGCCTCTGCAGAGTCATTGTCAGTATTACAAATGCAAAACCATACCAACGAGAAAGGAATTAACACCATTCAGGTCAGGGAGCAAACAAAACCCAGAGTTTCTTTGTCAGCTGTATAATCATTCTCTGTACAAAGTATAGGTTACTCTAAGTAAATTACTGGATATCAAATACAAAATTTCTTTACCATGTGCCTGAGTTCATAGCAAACAGTCCATGCTGTTGATTTATGCATTCATATATTCACCTGCCCAGATAGTGGCCTGAACTCAGTGCAAGTAAAATAGAGGAAAGAGGTTCATTAATTAATTGAATAAAGATGGTGAGTGGCATGAGAGAGAAGTCAGTGAACGTGTTCAAAATGCACAAGGCTATGAAAAGAGCAAGAGCACTGTCTGAAAGTGCTGAAAGGTACCATAAAGGCTGAAATTGTTCATGCTGAGAAGATGAGAGGAATGAAGTCACTTCAGAGAGAAGAAATGATAGGCATCAGTGCTCTGCACCTTGAGAGGGAGCAGAACCTCTCTGTTTTAATGGGAAAGTTGAGATCACATTACCATATACCTCTCTTTCCAAAAGTACAAAGTGCAAGCTCAGCCAGTAAAGGCAAACTACTAAGAACCACTGCAGTAAGCTGGCTCACTCGAGATATCTTTTTTTTATATGAATGGGAATATAAAAGATCAAGAGATTTAAAATTGAGTGGCATGGTGTGATCTTGCAAGAGTCTGACTTTCCTAAAACAAAAATATTAATTTTATCACTACCTTGTTAAGTGGTATTTCCTTTCTGCTTTCTCTAGAGTGTCAGAACCTTTTTTATAAATTCTATTTTACTTTAATTAATTTAATTATCTTAAAAACTCTGAATACCATGGAAAGGGAGCTAATGATACAATAAACCAGCAACCATTTTTATCAATAGTAATACAAGTAATGAGTTTGACTTTAAATTAGTTCGCATAAGATGGTCACTTGTGTGATCACTTCATCCCTATTTCTGTAATTACAATATGAACAAAAAACCCCCAAACATTCCTCCCTGTGGTATTATTGAGGTCTCCAGGATGAAGGAGGAATTGATGAATTAGACTCCATGTTCTTAGAAGGCTAATTTTTTATTTTATGTTACTTATATTAAAGAATGCTATACTAAAGAATGGAGAAAGGATACATCAGAAGACTTAACAAGATACTAATTAAAAATTCATTACTGACTCCTCACAGTCCCAACACAGCTGGATGGTGATTGGTCATTAAGTTAAAACAATTCACATGAAACCAATCAAACAATGACCAGTTGGTAAACAATCTCCAGACCACATTCCAAAGCAGCAAATACAGGAGAAGTAATCAGGTAATTATTGTTTTCATTTCTCTCTGAGGCTTCCCAGCTTCCCAGGAGAAGAAATCCTGATGAGGAGATTTTTCAGAAAATATGACAGTGACACCTCTCCCCTTCCATACCCCCGCCCAAACAAATCTATATAGGCAGGGACCTTGATCAAAAAAGAGAAAATAACTTGCTCCTGAAGACAGAGCTGTTTCAGAGCAGAGGACTTGGCTGGTTTTGAAGGAAACCTAGGCTCTGTTCCTAGATCTTCCAGTGTCCTGATCACCCATAGTGGGAAAGCTATTTTGCATCTTTGTGCTTCCATTGGTATTTTTATGAGAAACAGTGATCCTATCCAATTTCCTGCAAACACATGGTTAGTTTTCCTCTTATCTTGTCCGTCTTGCTCATGATAGAAAGGTCTGTCTTGGTTTGAAAGACCAAGATACCTGCTAAGGAAGATAGGAGCCTCCCTTGGAATGGAAAATATGACCCCCTTCCTTCCAAATTATTACAATTTTGAAATTGGGGGCTTTCAGGCAAAGACATGAGAAAAGGAATAACAGTTCTTTACTAGTAAGTATATGGATAACAAGGCAACAGTGGGAGTGACAACAAACAGAACCAGAACCCAGTAACGCCCTGCACTCGGCTGCGGCACTTTGCCTTTGGTGCAGTTACGGTCACAGCCGGCAGGGGCGCTGTTGGCTCCCGGCCAGGCAGGGCAGGTGCGATGATTCCCCTGCAGCTGCAGGGGGCGATGTGGCGCCGCCTCGCTCCACACGGTAATGGCGGACGCAGCCGGCAGAAAGGGATGGAGAGGGGGCTTCCCTTGCAAACTCACTCAGTCCATCCTTCTGCCCCCTCTGGATAGCAAAAGGAGCTGTAGCAGAAACCTCAGAGTGGCAAGCTAGGAAGGCAGAGATGAGCAAAATTCTGGGGTGGTAGATGAGATGTATCAGAAGCTCAACAGTTGTAGCTGGAACTGCGGGGCCTCCCTGCAGGGCAGGGGTGTGAGTTACAGTGTAGCAAATAAACCTCGGAGCAGTGGCAAAAAACAGTGGGGGCTGGGCAGTGGCCGCTGGGCTCCTGAACGGGGCTCCTTAACATGGCCAGGAGAGGCTTCCTTGGTGGAGGAGGGGGTTTAGGGATCCTGGGGTTTCCCTTGAAGGACCTGAGTGGATGGTGTAATATATGTTGGGAAATAATTCATGCTATAAAAGAATGTATTTTATAAAGACTGTGAAATCCAAACGAGTCTCTGACCACAAGCAGCCCAAGAGGCGGATGTCTATTCGAATTCTGAAATTCCTGAAGGCGGCAGGAGAACAATCAGCACTTAGCTTATGAATAGACGCACCCAACACAATGATCATCGCTATCCCAAGCCATCACCATTGGAAGACACCTAAGAGCGATCATTGCCCTGTTGATAACATTGATCAAGATAGCCGAAGTCAGCAGAAAGATACATGTGAATACGCAGCTTCCCAGGATTCGATCAACGCTGGCTATCAGCCAGGAAATGGCGATTGTCCAGCTCTGCACAGTGAAAGAATGTGCAGAGTTACAAAAGAAACTGGGACTCCTTCACCTCAGGCATAATAAACTGTATAAAACATCCCCACTAGAAGCGGTTCTTGTGAACAGGGGAGGGTCCAGGCAATAGAGGTCAGATCCATCACCCAGCACCGAACCCGGGCTCAACGCTGTCTTTGTGACTGTGGTGGTTTTGAGGACCGTATTTTGGTCGCTGAAAAAGATAAATAAATCTTTTCACGTTTTTGATAATTTGGCTTTTGATTGATCATTTATAACAATGGTGAAAGTCCTTTTCAGTGAGGTAGGGTGTTAATAAGGTCCCAATGCAACAGTCGCTCTAAGGAGCAGAGCTCCACTCACAGTAGAAGGTAGCAGAAGACAGAATCCTGCAATGGTGGTGGATTCTTCCCACAATGACTGCAGCCTTATTCCCCTCTGTATGCTGAGAGAGCAAGAGCGGGCTAGAAGCTGCCCCAGCCCCTTTTTTCTTAGCCCACTTCTCAAGTATCTCTGCCCCTCCAAGAGAAACCCTCAAATAAGAGGAGTGAAGCCACTTGCCCTTCTCCCCTGAGCTTAGCAGCTTCTTTTGTCTCTCTTAAATACACAGTCATTATTGTCTCCTAGCAGCACATATGGGAGAAAATTCCCTGAGAGAAAAAAACAAAAGGAGGAATCCTAAATCCCAAAAAGTTTGAAGGAATGACTGCTTATTTAGTTGCTTTTTAGTTGTTGCGAGATCTACTGCCATAAAACACAAATAGGACTGCTGGGATTTTTCTTATTCTATGATAATATTTTTCCCTAAACATGAACATTAAGAAACAGCAAATTATTTTGCTTAATAATTTCTAGTCAGCAGGGGTAAGAATTCATGCAAAGATCTTGAAACACTGATTTGGGAAGAGCTAAAAAAACCCCTAATATGTATGATTCCTTTAGTTAAAATACAGAACATCTAAACCCACATCACTGGAGATGCTGCACCAAGCAGAAAACAGCTGAGAAAAGTCACTAAGTTATAGCCTAATAATTTTTAAAGAAATGTACTGAATAACATTTGCCACCATCAAAATAAGCAGCTATTTTAAGGAGAATCAGAAAGTATTTTTCCCACTTACAGTACTGTATAATTTGATCGGTCATTAAGAAAAATGCTCACTTTCCTTCTATGGCATCAAATTTATGAAACTTGTGAGAGATGACTAATCTCTTCAGAAATTTAAAAGGTTTATGAAACCTTAACAAAAATACAACAAAAGGCCTAAATAAGGAAAAAATAGGCCTGGAACCTGCCCTCGTAGCTGTACACCACATGGCTGGTTCATCTTCAAGATGGATGCTCAGACTTTTATACTCCTGAGGGTTGCATCAGCCAGCCCTCGCTCCTCCCAAAGTCTGTCAGTCAGCTCTTCTTTGCCATTTATCAGTGGAGACTGCTTTCTTGTAACTTGATTGGAGATCAGGCATTGCCAGGCCCTTTAGCAACAAGCTTTTCCATTCCCAACTGCCCCAGGTAAGGGACACGTGCACGCCTTCCCTCTACCTGTCCTAGACAACCCCAGCTTTGTATTGTTGTCTGATGGCAACAATACCGCAATACCGGGGGGGGGGGGGGGGGGGGGGGGGGGAAGGGAACTATGGGGAGAACAGAGGACATCTAAACTACAGTAACATAACTATACCTCAATAAAGCTTCTCTTAATATTCACACGTTATTCATCCCTTAATTGCAAGAGCCAATTGTCTCATTATCCATCTATAACCAACTGATGTATGCAGAACACAGAAAGTTACAATTTAGGAATAAATTAGAATACTTCTCTGAATCACAGTTTCTGGAATCTGTGAAACAGAATTGTTACGGTCTAGTTTTTTTAGGTTATTAGAAATGCTTCTGCCTGAATTAAAGTGCAAATGAGACCATATGCCAAAGTTAATAGTATGAATTTTATTTAATAGTAAATATGAGAGAGAAAGAAAAGGAAGATAAAAAAGTAGAAAAGAGGTGGGGGACAGAAAGAGAGACATATTAAAGAAAATATCACCACTCTATGACAGTGATGGAGAGAGATGGAGACTGGCTCAGTAATCAGAATCTGATTTTATTGTGGGATACAGATATTTATATGATATTTTAGGGAGACTAATAATGTGTACTACAATGATTAGGTTAAAATCACATGCACAAACTTATGCATATAACAACATCTCTTGCTTGCAGAGTTTAATGGGATTTTCTTTTTCTGGTAAACCTGTCTGATTGAATCTTCTTGCAATCTAGGTCTAATTTTCAAAGTTCTCTTTGCTTTTGCCAAGGCATCTGTTATCAAATCTCTTATGTTAACCAGGTCCAAAGTCCATTGTCTGTCTTGTGTCCCGATATCTCAATACTCTATGGATCCCAACTATATTCTGTTGATCCTCTCCAGCTGGTCTTCTGGGTGGTGAGCGTCCCCCCCCCAAAAAGGACAGAATCCAGTGGATTAATATATGCTCGGGCCGGGCGGGAACTCCCAGGTACCTCCCCTGAGGGGAATGCAGTTTGACACAGTCTCTTGCAGCGGATTCTGGGTTGGTTGCATTCCTTTGCATCACATGCAATGCTGTGGTGCATGACCTCAGAAATAAGACTGGGAAGGACCTTGGGGGGTCTTTGATGGATTATGACACCTCCTCAGTTGCCTGTTGCATGAATGTCCTTTGGATGTGGCCTGTGGGGCTGGGGCTTTCACAGCTGGGCTGGTTTGTGTACTGGAAGATGGATGTTCAGCACCTCTGACCAGAGGTTACGCCATACTGAGAAGCCTCTTCCTCTCTCCTCAGCTGGGAGAAGTCTGTGTAAGCCTGGTTTCTAGGGGCTGTGGTATCCTCACACCAAACCCAGCCAGGGATGATTTTCTGCTTAATTTGGCTTTCTTGTAGATGCATTCCTTTCCTTCAGCCTTATTTTTTTCTCCCTATACCTGAGATGATTGAACAATAGCATCCTGTGAAAAATGCATATTTTATGATTGGCTTTTCGCAAATATTAAAATTAATATTATATGTGTTATGTTAGAAAGTTATACAGTATTAATTTTCTTTACTGTGATAAATATAGTTTTAGGTTATAACATAATGTTAAAATAGAAATTATACTATTAAGATACTTTTTTTAAGAGAGGACTCGCACCAAGATAGCAGCCACAGGACACCTAAGTCTTTCAGAGAAAAAGAATTTATGCCTCCCTTATCAGAAGAAATGAACTTCTTCCTGCTTTGCTCAGCCCTGAAGACGCCGTCAGGATTCAGAGGAAGAAGTTGACACTGACTATAGAGAATCCTGTGTTTGAATGGAATTTATGCATCATGTATGAGGTGTATTGAACATGCAACAGGCTATTGCTTTTAAGGTACACACTCTGTTAACGTGTGTCCTTTTTCTGGGTTATTTTACCCAGAAAGAGGTACCCAGACTGTCCGTAACTCTTTGTTTTTATTGTCTCATATTGTCCTAAATCCTAATTGTCCAAATTTTTATTATTCTAATTATATTACTATTTTTATAACCATTTTATTTCTATTAGACTTTTAAAATTCTAAAAACAAGTGATTGGCGTTTTTCACAATCCTCTTAATCTTATTTGCTTATCTCACTGTCCAAAGTTTGAGTCAGGCATCTTCAAGGAGGCTTCTGTGGTTGTCTTTACACGGGTTTTGCTATAATGGATGAAACCCCTTCATAACAATGTTTAAGGCATAAACCATTCCAGTCTCTCACACAGAACAAATACACTTTTTTCCCCCTCTGTTTGCACAAAGCCATTACAATTTCACAAAGGACAACAGTTTTATGTAGCTAGATCTATCAATTAGTGCTTGCATTCAGGACATAAGGATTATGAAAGTAACAGATCTCTAATGGCACCACTTTCAGATTAGAAACTTGTCAGCATTTAAGATAATATCTGGATACTTCTATATTGTTGCTTGAGTATTGGCGTACTCTATTCCCTACTCCTTATACTTTTCAGTGAAATGTTTTGGAGGGAGGTGTTTCTCACCCTACTTAACTCCCTTTTCTAGCTCCCAGGATTAAGTACAAGTTTTGCCACCCACTGAATAGGGTGGAGTATCTGGTTGAAGAGACCAAAGGCTTGAAGCTTGAAATTCCTTTCATGTCTTATCTACTTCAATAAGAGGCCCATAGGGCACTTCTACATAAAGAAGAGTAATTTGCCTTTCAGTTGAAAATAGAGAGTACTTCATTGTCACCATCATATTTTCTGAAAAATCCTTTGCCCAGGATTTCTTCTCCTGGGAAGCTGAGAGGCCTCAGAGAAAAATGAAAACAATATGATCTCATTTGCTTCTCCTGTGTTTTGCTGCTTTGGAATGTGGCTGAAGATTGTTTATCCAACATGTGGATTGTTTTAACTTAATGGCCAATCATGTCAGCCTGTGTCAGGACTCTGGAAGAGAGTCACGAGATTCATTAGTATCTTGTTAAGCCTTCTGTAACTATCCTTTCTCTATTCTTTAGTATACTTTTAGTGTAGCATTCTTTAATATAATATAGTAACATATAATAATAAATTAGCCTTCTAAGAAAATGGAGTCAGATTCTCAATTCCTCCTTCATCCTGGGGACCCTGAAAATACCACACTTCATCACCTCTCCTGAACTAAAACAGAACCACAGTTATTATTCAGTATTGATTTGCACACATAATATCTGGCTTTCTTGAAGTGCTTTATAAACAAATGCATGCCACGTCTGATGGCATGCCCATAAAATAAACAGAAGTAATTTTACAGGTGAGTAAAGTAAGTTCTGGAAACCACAAGATACTGCACAGCAACTTAGTGATGGCAATGGAATTGAAGTGTGGACTATTTGATACTGTTCTCAAAATTTATAATTTAAAATATTGTTAATCCTTTAGCTAGAAGACAGTTATGTAACTCTGTAAATCCACTATGAAAATAGATGCTTCCTTTGTTGCATTTTCATGCTCTTTTATGATTTCTAGGAGCTCACCTATATATAAGGATGACATGCTTCCTTTTTATTCTCTCCCTTGTCTACAAAGAAATAATGCTAATGGAGAATCTTGAGATGTGAAAATCTTTGACTTGGAAAATATATATAAAGGGAAGCAATTACCAAACTGCTCAGAATGCTGTAGGTATGTGAGTCTGTGTTTTGGTATCAAGACAAATTTCATGAGAAAACTCCCTGGAATGAGCATCTTCTCTAAAGAGAAAGGACTTTAATAAGTTCCTTTTATTCTGCCATAGAGAGAAATGGATACCAGCATGTGGAAAAAAAAAACCCAAACCAACCAACCAACCGTTTATTAACAAAAAAGAAAAGGGGGGGGGGGGGGGAGGGGGGGGAGTGGGTGGTGTGCCTGCAAGGCACAGAAAATGATTTCAATTTCAAAACCTTAACCCCACCCCCCCCCCCACCAGACTGCATGGCCATGAGGCAAAGATGGTGGCTACCCCTCTTTGTCTCAGGGAAGGAGACGAAAGAGTTCACAAAGCAGTTGGGAACCTGATGGATTTCTGACATGGGTCTCCTCCTTGCAGCGGTGAAGTTGGTAGAGTTTAATGTCCTTTTTCGTGTTGGTTCAGCTTCTCCGAGGTCTCAGGTTTGGGCCGCCTTCCCCCTGACCAGATGCCTGAACGGACCAAAGGAAAAAAAAGAGCCAGCCTGAAACAGGTCAAGAAAAACCAACCAACCAACCAAAAAAAACAACAAAACAAACTAAAGGCCGCTGAGAGTATTTGCTGGTAAAAAGCCTCCAGGCCATGGCAAGGAAAAATACCAGAAGCTCCTTGCCTAAACTGACAAAAACTAATCCAATGAAGGCAACGAAGTAACAATCTGTGCTGCACCTGACCACACTGGGGCGAGGAGAGTTTGAACACTGGGGTTCTCTCAGACTCCGGCCACTGGTTCATCTTAAGGCTACAGCAGCCATTTTCTGCACATAAAGCAGATGAGCAGGGAATAGTGATACTCATAAAATCACCCCAAGACATTACACATCTTCATCTTTTACTGTGCACTATTTAAAATTAAATTAAAATTCTAATAATCAAACTGTTCTCTCTCAGACTTTGCCCACTTTGTCACTTTGATTCCATACCCCTTTCTCACACATTAGGTCTTTCTCTGCTTTTGCAGAAAAGGCCAGAGATATTAGGTTAAAAATCAGGTACAGCTCACAGAATACTTATGCTTAACTGTTAATATAAAATATAACATCTTGATTTACTAATATAAAATGTTACTTATTGATGAGTTCATCTATTAAAATGGAACACATAATTTCTAAGTAGCAAGGTAACTGTTTTCGAACAATTCAAAATAAACTCCGATGGCTGCAATTGAAGTATTGCAATGTTACATTTACACAAGAAAAAGAAATACTTTTAAAAAGCCCTTTTCACCACAAAACAGTGAGGAGTCTTCACGCAAGTATTTCCTCTGGTAATTCCTTCAAACCACTTAAACTTTTCCATGAGACTCTTGAAGGGGAAGGGGGTTTAACTTAAGGGGTTGCAATTACACAGTTACATTTTTAATAAACCAAATTTGAACTCAGATTATTCTGTTATGAAAAACTAGGCTGACCTCAGCTTCTCCTGCAGTACCAATTCATTTGGAATAGCAACTTTGGGAAATAAAACAGATGCTGTGTTGATCATGATTGTCTCAATATTAAACTGTATTCAGTATATTAAGGTCAGACAGACACCACAATCAGAAAGTTCAGCTCTAGAAAGATACTAGAAATTTTACAAGTTTTTTTAGTACTACAACATAGAGTGAGCTAGCCAGGCATAAAAAGAATAAGACAACTGTGTTTTATTACTCTGTCTGGCTAAATTAAATAATTGCAGGCAATTTCTTTTTATACTTTCATTACTGTTAAGTCCTTATGAAACCAGGAATCATATTGGGAGCTTCTCAACTCTGATTTAGCAGCAATTTGCATGCACCCAAAGAAACTCAGAAGTATGATGGAAATCACTGCTCCCTGGAGAATTTGCAGTATGATTTCTACTCTTGTGATTCTTATCTATTAAACATGTGATACTACTTCCTCACAGAAGTGCTACACTGAATTATTTGCCTGAGATGAATAGCAGACATTCTCAAGCAGGGAGGCCTGCTGTGGCTTCTTGAATCAAAATACACAGAACTCATGGATACACCAAGATGTTGTTCTGTCTCCTACCCGTAATGACTAGAATAGTCTTTGAATAGTCTCTGATATACAAGTGTAAACTGTTATTTATTGTTCTTCTATTATCCTACCTTATTCAGTTCATCCCTGTAACTATTCAAAATAGTTACTAATGTTATTACTGTGCCATGTAAGTCCCTAGACCCCTGTTCACCTCATTCTTCAGTACAAAGTGCCACAATCCAAAGCACAAAGATAATATTTCTGTTGGTACACCGAGAGAAAGAGATTATTATTATTGTGAGAAAAAATGTTGCTAACAGTTAAAATTTCATGATTATACTATAAATATGCACTGGAATTCTTAAAAGGAAGGCATAACTTCCTTTTGGCTCTGTTCAGATACTGAAAGAAAGGTAAGTATTCACATGCTCTCATAATGCATTAACCAGCATCATGTATTGTAATGAGGGGGAAAGTGGGTTGGAGACAGAGACGACACACCCTCCCAGGTCTTTATGTGACAGCAGTGTGTTTTATTGTTCCTACCTTCCTAAAATAGGAGGATTTGAATCTCCCGGTCCAGACAGCTCATTGGTCTGGCTTAAACACCACCCAGATCCTGTGCCAGTGAGATGTCTGCAGCTTACGGTGAAATGTGATAGGGTGAAGTTCCTGTATGTATTTAAATCCATTCTATCATAGCTCAAGCCAGGGTGGGTTGATTGGAACCAGGCTGGGTTTCCTATTTGTAACCAAATTAATTGTCTACTACAAGACAGCTTGTACTGTAGCAAGGTAGTATATAATTCTTGTTCAAACTGTACCCTAATGGATGCACTGAAATTGTTTCATGCAGTATTTTCTTCTCTTCCTCCATGTATTAAAAACCAGTTTATTTACTTTTATCTATATAGGCACAAGTATCACACATTCACTAATTTTATTATTCAAAGTATTTTTCTGGATATTTTGTTCTTCATAGTCTAGAAGTCCAGACTTCTGCTAGTCCATTAGGAACAAATAAGCAAATAACATACTGCTTTCCTTCTTGCCAACCTCTGTTAAAACCTTTTAATTTCTTACAGGTGTGAACAATGTCAGAAAGTCTCATTGGGTAATATAGTACCTACAAACTGTATGGGCTTGGGGTCTTCTGGTATAATCCATTTACCATGTGCTCAAGCAGGAGCCACACGGGAGGGTTACCAATGGACAGTGCTCCCACAGGGAATGAAGAACAGCCCCACAATTTGCCAGCGGTATGTTGCACAGGCACTTTAAATACTGAGTGAACAATTTCCAGGGGCATATTGTTATCATTATATGCATGACATCCTAATAGCAACACCAACCAAAGGAGGCCTTTTACAAACATGGCCGAATTGATGCAGGCACTGCAAAAACGTGGCTTACAAATTGCACCAGATAAGGTACAACAAAAATCCACTGTGGAAATACCTGGGAGTCAAAATATTAGATCAAACCATACAACTGCAAAAACTTCCATTTTCAATGAAACTTCAGACTTTAAATGATGCACAGAAACTTTTGGGCATCATTAATTGGGTAAGATCTTATTTAGGATTAACCACTCCACAATTGGCACCTTTATTTAACATCCTTAAAGGTGACCCTGAGTTAACCTCATCAAGAAAATTAACACCAGAGGCAAAAACTGTGTTTGACTTAGGAGAACGGGCCATAACAAACAGACAAGTGTATTGGATATGCCCAAAGGTTTGTGTTACAGCATTAGTTGTTATTGCTGATTTACATCCTATGAGTATCATTGGGCAATGGGGCTCTCAGTGGTCAGACCCACTACTTATTCTGGAATGGGTTTTTCTACCATATCAACCTAAAAAGAAAGCACTTTCCATATTTGAATTAATTGCTCAATTAATTGTTAAGTGTCACCAAAGATGCTTACAATTAAATGCCAAAAATCCTGCAAAAATTATTATACCTGTTCCACAGGAATATTTTGAATGGTGCTTTGCAAACACCATGGCACTGCAAAGTGCTTTACAAAATTATTCAGGACAAATCACCTACCACCTACCTAGTCATAAACCACTGCAATTAAGTGGGTCCACTGCATTGTCACTGAGACCAGTACACCACTGAAAGGTCTCACTGTCTTTACTGATGGATCTGGGAAAATGGGGAAAGGCAAGGTGACCTGGAAGGAGGACAATGGGTGGCAAACACTCAAAGGGCATGATACTGAACCACCCCAATTACTGCAGTTACATGCTATCACTATGGCTTTCCAAAAATTTCCTCCCACTTCCTTAAATATTGTAACTGATTCTGCCTATGTTGCAGATACAACACAAAGATTAGACAAGGCTTTACTGAAAGAAATTAATAATGCTGCATTATTTGAACAGTTTAAAACTTTGTGGCATACAATCAAAGTCAGAATATGTCCTTATTATATTTTATAGATTTGGAGTCATACTAATTTGCCTGGTTTTATAGCAGAGGGTAATGCTCAGGCTGATTGGTTAGCTAGCTCTGCCTGGACAGCACCACAATCTGACATGCTGACACAGGCAAGAGCATCCCACGCCTTTTTTCATCAAGGTGTTAGAGCATTACAGAGGCAATTCTTACTGACAGAGGCATGCAACATTGTTAACTCTTGTGCCAACTGTCAAGGTCACATTACACCACTGCAGATGGGGGTAAACTTCTGTGGTCTGCGAGACTTACACATCTGGCAGACAGATGTCACTCTTGCCTCTGAATTTGGATGCTTAAAATATATGCATGTCTCAGTGGACACCTTTTCATCAGCCATATGGGCCTCAGTCCACACAGGGGAAAGAGGCCGTGATGTCATTGCACATTGGCATTCAGCCTTTGCTGCTGCAGGCATTCCCCATACAATAAAAACCAATAATGGTCCAGCACACGTTTCGGAAAATACTTGGCACTTTTAAAACTCTAGGGTGTGTTTTGCCACACTGGTATTCCTCATTCCCCTATGGGACAGGCCATTGTTGAGCATGCCCATGGCACCTTAAAACACATGCTTGACAAACAAAAGGAGGGAATGTGTGGTGAAATCCTACAGAGTAGGGTAATGTCTTGGTTTGAAAAGATAGGTGTCTCTTAAGGAAGGCAGTAGCCTCCTTTGAAATGGAAAATGTAAACTCTTTCTCTCCAAATTATTATAATTTTGAAATTAAGAGGCTCTCAGGCAAAGATATGGGAATATGAATAACAGTTCTTTACTAGGAAAATTAAAAATATAAATGCAGTAGTACCAACCAAAAAAACCCCACTGACACAGTCAGAGTACGACCTGACACCCTGTTGGTCAGGGTGTCTGTAGCAATCCGATTAAATGGTGGCTGTAGTCTTCTTGGAGTGACAGATGTGGTCTTCTTGAAGCAGTGATCTTTTAGAAAGGTGTAGTTTTCTTCTGAAGGTCCAGTGGTGGTGTAGATGGGCCTGGTCTTCCTTTAGGAATCCAGTGAAGAAGAAAACTGCTCCTCTGAGAATCTGGTGGGAAAAGGCTGTCTCTGGTGTTCTAAATCTCAGATTATATCTAAGTAGGAATGCTTGACTTCTGCCCTTGGGCAAAGGATCTCACAATGGAATTATGTAATTTTATTAGTCATGCAGTGAGATTCAGTGGCCCAATAAAATAACATATTTCCTGGAGAGAGGATTGGTTGTTAGAAATAAAGAAAATTGCTCAATTAACAGAAGATATTTTCTAACAGATGGCAAATAGAACACTCATTCTTAGCTGCATCATTCAACTTAAGACAGGTGACTAAAGCATTTTACACTTTAAATCACTTAACAGTACATGCTAATTCTCAGAATCCTGTAATTTTAAATAATTTTTTATCAATGCAATCTTTAGTGACGTTCAGTCACTCAAACTTAAGGTGTCAGTAAAGAACCTCCTTACCAATAAATGGGAAGGTCCCTAGGACCTTGTTACTCTGGGATGCAGTTATGCCTGCATTTCCACTGATATTGGCATCTGACAGGTGCCTGCTTGGTGTGTGCGTCCTGCTCTACACCCTGCTCGGGATCACACCCAACCACATCTCCCTGACAATCCTGCAGCAGACGTTGTAGAGCAGTAATTGGAATGACACTTCACACCACTGTAGGAAGATGTGGGACCAGTGGAATGACAGTCTACCTCTACCTGTAACTTTACTTAGTCTCAAGAAGACAGACATTTTGGGAACAAAACTAAGCACTTGGATTTGTACCTTTCAATAGAAACAAACCAGCAAAGCGTTACCCAGAATTGTTTTTAAGGTTTAACTATTTGAAAATAATTTATATGTTTATAAAATATTACCCATAGTAGTTTTTAAGGTTTAACAGTTTTCTAAGAAAGTTAAGTGTTTGTTATAATTGGGTTATGGTTGTGAAGAGTTTGCGGCATACCATCCTGTGAAGCTGTTCCTGATGGCTCCCGGATTATATCATCATGATTGTTCGGTACATCATGCTGTGTTTGTAACCCTGTCTGCAAGGCCCCTGCAGAGGATGACAGACAGTGCCTTTGTATTTAAAAACAAAAAAAGGGAACTGTTATGGCTAACTACTGGCCTGGAGGGCTTACAGTTTTAATTAATCCCAATTATAATTTTATATAAGTAATTATATAATTACCTTAATTATATCACTTGACCGGTCTGGATCACTGGGGAGCAGGTCTAGGCTGATGGGGACACAGGCAGCCATTGGCCAGTTAGCTGGGTGGCAACTAACTTAGCCAATCAGAAATAACTGCGCGGGCTTTCAAAGCTGTATAAGGCGAACAGTTCTCAGTAAGTTGGCTATTGTCGCATGAAAATGGAGTTTTGTGTCATTGCTTCTGTCTCAACTGCAATGAGGGGTCTTTTTTCTTTTTTTTTTTAAGAAAGGTGTGTTTGTCTTTTCAGTAACAACATTTAGATAGGAAGCCACTTTTTTCCTGTTCTAGGTTATACTGCAGATATTACTTCTACACTTATCAATGACAATTTATGAGAAGCATAACAAGTATTATGTAGTTCCAATCAATTAAATTCTAGTTCCATTAACCCATACTTCTATGTTAAGAAAGCAGTTTTCATCCTACTGATTATTCTTGGTACCATTTTTTTACAAGCAACCCAGCCAAGTGTTCTCCCCATAACATAAAAAGTAGACAAATGCAGATGCAGAACTGATTTTTCTAAAATTAAGCATGGCTGTCTTGCTTAACAGGAATTGAGACTTGTAATATTGCTTTCAGGAAACAGGCCAAGCTTGAAAAGTCAGTACACATCTTACTTACACTGGTCTGGTGTCAATTTTAATTTTTTCACAGAAGTTTTGACGCAAAGCACACATGGAAAGTTAAGAGAATACCATAACATCTTTGATGAAGTTACAACCTAACAACAATAAATGGTTATGTAAGTAATTGATTGTCATTAGAGACTGGGACATGTTTTAGATTCTGTTCAGCCTCTATCAGTTTTAATACTTAATTTATTAGCATATGATGTTCTAGTTTATAGATTTTTCATGTATCTGTATTTTATACATAAAGTGAAAAGTTACAATTTCAGTGGGTTGTAGTAAACCCCATGGACTTAGGTAAAGCTCCATGGAGAATCGAACAATAGGAATGCTGAGACAGCAACAGGATTTCCTGTCTCTCTGACCCCCGCCCCAAAGCTTATCTCTGTAACCCTATAGGCTATGTTACTTAACCCTTACTATTGGTCAAGTTTGGATTCCCCTTAACCCTATAAAAGGGGCATACTTTAGCCCGTTCGACAGAAGAAGAGCTGTTGCTGGGACCCTTCACAGACTCCCCCAATAAAACCATCTCTGTGGAACCGCCAGCACCTCTCCTTCTCCTCCCTCTCCATCTGCTGCAGCCTCAGCTAAGGGCACCCTACCTAGCAAGCAAGAGCTGAAATCCTAAGAGAGCTTGCAATCACTATAGAGCTGATAATCACCAAGCTTGCTATGGGGGCTGGCCCGCAGCACCGGCCTTGAGCTAGCCTAGCTTTCAGGCACCCTGTCCCCCTGAGGGCTGGGCTCCTGAGCTATCTTGCACTGCTTGCGAATAAGGCCAGATTAGAGGCTTTATTAGTGGGTGATGTGAAGGACTCTCGAATTGGTGGATTAACCCATTCTATTATTTACAAATCCTAAAAGTTTTTGTTTTCAGTCTTAAGTGATTAAATAAACTGATGTCTGTAACAAAGTAACAAAGCTAAGTTGTTGCATAAAATCTTAAGATATGGTTCAACTTATAGTTTTGCTCCAAAAAACTCCTATAAAAACAGCATGAAAAAGGATCCCTATTTATTTTGCCTTGATTCTGACATCGCATATACTTTCCATAGTCATGCAGAGAGATGGGATTTGGGCTTTTTTGGGTGTTTGGGTTTATTTAGGAGAGTATTTTGGGCAGGTATTTTTTTGGTTTTTTACAAAAAATACTGCCAGATGTACAAACCAGCATTGGCTCCTTTAATCACCCAGCATTATTTCTTGCTCCCATCTCACTTCCTGTAATAAATGTCCTCCCTTACAAAATAGTATCCTCATTACAGCTGTGTAATCCCCTTATTTAATGGGACTTTGGTCCCATTTGTATGTATGGTGACATCTGTTAAAGTTGAGCTCAGTTGCAACCGTCTCTCAAGTGGATGCTTATAAACCAGTCTGCACAAGTACCTATAATCCTGTTTGTGTGTGCTCTCCCTCACTTTTTAAACTGAGATAGTCAGAACAGTAAGTGTTCAAAATATTCAGGCACGAATCATCAGAAAAGTTACCCTGTCTCTCCTTTCAAATTCTACAGAAGTGTTAAACAAGACTGTCATGTCACTTTTCAGAATTAAGTCATGTCTGGAAGTAGAATTGTCCAGTATATACTTAGAGTAGCATCTTGTTTTTATAGTGCTTTTACATTTGTTCAGACTAGAAACAGTTGAAGACAGATTCTTCCACTTGTGTAATCTATAGCCTTCTTTACTCTCTTTCAGTTGGTTTGACTTTTGCTAATATAATTCAAGAAGTCTCACAGAACTGCATATATATTATGCATAGGTAAAATTTAGGATGTCCCTTAACAATCATGACTATTTGCAAGATTATCTTAATAAACCCTGAAAAGGCCAAACAAAATCTCAGAAACTGAATATAATCTTTTTTGTTTATTCATCAAATACAGAATTCTACAATATTAGTTTTAGATCAGAACTACACATTACATACAGAAACATAAATATTTCCTTTTACTCCTGGCTCAAAAAGGTTGAGCTGCAATCACACTCAGAAAATTCAAAACAAAATATGCATAAATTTGCTATAAAATCTAATTAAGCAAGTATGTTCAATCTCTAAAATGCAATGTATATTCAAGGAGTATTATCAATTTAATTTAGTTGAATTAATTTGTTTAAATGTTTAAATGATTTATTCACTTTTCACTTTGGCCAATATGAATGTTACAACTAGATATTTGGAGTCTTCTGGTAGCTCCATTAATTTCATTAAAGGAAAGGTCTACATATTGTCATAAGAAAGATTACAGGTGGATATGCTGTATTAAAACCCTATATAAAGTAAATTACTAAATTAAAGACAAATTTAATCAGGCAATATTTTACAGGTAAGTAAGACATGGTTTAAACTGTATTTAGTTTAAATTATTTTTTAATTCATGTGTTTTTAGTTAAATTAATGATTATGTGAACTTTTCACATTTTTCCTTATTGATTCCTAGTGTTTGAATTCTATCAGCTCTGCAATTCTCTAAATGTTCTAAATTCTAAATTCCCTAAAATGTTAAGAATATAAACTTACCTTTAAAAAATCCCACAAAAATCCAAGAAACATTTGTATAGCATGATAGCTCTAAAATTTTAAGTGTTTTAGCTATTATCTTCTCTAATATGACCTGCAAAGCTGGTTTTGCTGTAGATCTGGGGTGCACATGCCTTATAGACAAATATTACTTCATTCCAGCCTTCTGATTTTCAGTTCAGCAAACAAAATTATTGAACTAAATCTGCTTATTTGGAATGGACTGTTTTTCTCTGGAGTGCTAATCATCCACAGCAGCCCTTGACTGAAGAGGCTGTAACTGCTCAGGAGCTGGTGATTAAGCATACAAAAGAAGATACAAATTTACCATTGATTCTTTCTGTAAGCAATAAACAGATTGGACAATCTCAAAAGTACAGTTCAGACCTTGAGATTTAGAATTTAAATTTCAGTGTCCTTTTGCTTCTCCACTTTAACAGTACTTGTGTGAAGGAAAATCCACCTTCATATTCAAATGATGACACAAATTAATGTTAGGCATAGACCAACAGAGAAGTGAACTGAAGCTGCAAGCAGCAGCACAGTCCCAACATTAATGGAAAAGAAGGATCTCTCTCTGTCTGGCTGTCAGCTATTCTGCTTGGTTATTTATAAAATACATTACACAGCATCAGCTTTGTTGCTGAGCCCTTCTCCTAACCCTACTAGCCACATCATTCACCGCAGTATACACAATCCGCATGACTGTACTAGTACAAACCGGCTTCATTCGAATTCTGCCCTTAACCCCAATAAATGAAAACAACCCCGCAGTAACCTCTCCAATTACTCGCCTTGCACTAGGAAGCATCGTAGCAGGATTCCTCATCACTTCATTTATCATCCCCACAAAAACCCCTCCAACAACCATACCACTCTCCATTAAAATAACTGCCCTGATTGTAACAGCCCTAGGCATGGCTTTAGCCCTAAAAATCTCAAAAATAGCCCAAAGACTCATCCTCACAAAACAAACCCTTTCTCAAACTTCTCCACATCTCTAGGATACTTTAACCCTTTAATCCACCTCCTAAGCATAACTAACTTCCTCAACGGAAGACAAAACATTGCCTCTCACCTAATCGACCTTTCCTAATACAAAATACTAGGCCCAGAAGGACTAGCCAACCTACAACTAATAGCAACCAAAACTGCAACTACCCTCCATTCCAGCCTAATCAAAGCCTACCTAGGATCATTTGCCCTATCCATCCTCATCATCCTCATCTCCACATACAGAAACAACCAATGGCCCTCAATCTTCGTAAAAACCACCAAATCCTGAAAATCATCAATGATGCCTTGACTGACCTCCCAGCACCATCAAATATCTCAACATGATGAAACTTCAGGTCTCTATTAGGTGTTTGCTTAATTACTCAAATTGTCACAGCTCTCCTGCTAGCCATGCACTACACAGCAGACATCAACCTAGCCTTTTCATCCGTTGCCCACATATGCGGAGATGTGCAATTCGGCTGACTCACCCATAACCTCCACACAAACAGAGCCTCCCTCTTCTTCGTTTGCATCTACTTACACATTGGCCGAGGATTCTACTACGGCTCATACCTAAATAAAGAAACCTGAAACGTCGGAGTCATTCTTCTCTTAGCCCTTATAGCAATCACCTTTGTAGGAGGTTTAGAGAAAACTATTTTTGCTGTATGAAGAATCTATGCATTTGAGATTTTGAAGAGAATCATAAAGCAGTGGTTGTTTCACCTAGGAATAAAAATAGGAGCATTTAAATTCTTATTATATTTTCTAAAAAATGCCAAAAAATCCATAGTAGATATGTCTTAGTTATGAAAAATTTCTTTATCTCCGCATACCTGATTTTCACTGTAATAGGTGAAGATTGGGTTGTGGGGACATCGGCATAGAAGAGTTATGATAAATGTTCATTAGATTTTAGTGTGTTATAAAAATATAAATGTATTAAAATTTGCATTTAAACTTTTCATTTTAATGACATTTCTAAATTTTAAAATATAATGGGAGTCAGAAAACTGGCAAAGAAAAATGAGTACATACTGAAAGATCCACATTTACTCACATAACCCAGTGACTGCTTTTCAGTTTTACAAGCTCAACAAAACTATGTAAGAGCAAGTGATTTTCTCTATGTGGCTCATACACCATCAGTAAATCAATTAACATTTACACAACCTGCATATATAGCACACATAAAATAGATAGAACGGACTTCAGATTGAGTTTTCAAGAAGGATCTTAGCATAGGAAATTATCACCATTTCTATATCAATCAAACAGAACATAAAGACATCTGGAAGTATGTCTATCAGGTCTGTAAGGATGATGACACTTGGATCTCTAGCTGGAATGGAAAAGTTTTACATGAAAATTAAATATACTGCTATGTATAGTATAATTATCTCCAAATTTTAAAATAAAACTTTAATTTTAGAATATTGTTTCATATTTTTCTTTAGAAATAAAAAATCTTCATCCACAAACCTTGTTAAGATATTTAATAATTTACCTTCATCTAAATGGGATGATCAAAACAATGCATCTTCCCCGTAATTCTTAATAATATCTGTCTATCTAGTTGATGTTGGAACACTGTTCAGAAACTCCAGTTCTTAATATTTTATTATATAACCATGATGTTGAAGGTTAGGATTTTTTTTCTTTATTTTTTTCTTTCAAGGATTTTTCTGCCATTTGCTGCCTAAGAGATTATAACAATGGTACTTAAGAGAGACAAAAATGTAGCAAAGAGGAGGAGGAAGAGTGCAGTGTGCTATGGAGCTGGTGGGCTTTCTCTTTGGAAGTGCAGAGATATCACGAGATTTTGGCTGAGGGGTAAGGGCTCAGCTGCTCGCTTGCTCTCTCTTGCTCTCGGGACCAGGGGAGGAGACGGTGCTGTTGCTGCTGTGGGGAGAATTCCCTTCTACTGTGGAGTTCTGTCCTTTACTGCTTCTTCCTTACTGTGAGTGAGCCTTAAGTTGTAAGAGCAGCCATTGAACGGAGACTTTATTAACACCACTACTCACCATCTACTCAGGTGCCCCAGAGGAAAACCTAGAACCCCAATCCCTTCCCCTCCTCCACCAAGGGAGTGTCTCACAGCTGTTGGTGGGAGCTCAGCTGCTGCTGTCCAGCCCCACTCTTTTCTGCTGCTGCTTTGGGTTTTTTGCTACTCTTTAACTTGAGACCCCATGTCTTCCCAACCCCCCATGGCTCCTGCTATGGCTGCAGGGTTTCTGCTACATTTTGTTTGCCACCCTGGGGTCTGCTTGCCTCTGCCATTCCAACTTGCTGCTCTGAGGTTCCTGCTACAGCCCATTTTGCCATCTGGAGGGCCACTGGGACCAGCTGCCTCCCATGAGTTTTTAAAGGAAGCCCCTTTCTATGTCTTCCCCCAGCAATGCCGCCATTAGACATGGGAGAGGCAGCGGGGCTCGTGCCACAGCGCCCCCTGCAGCTGTGGGGGACTCATCGCACCTGCCCGGCCAGGAGCCAACAGCGCCCCTGCCGGCTGTGACTGTAACTGCACCAAAGGGGAAAGTGCCACAGCGGGAGAAGCCTCTTAATGGGTTTCTGTTCTTCTGTTTGGTGTTGCTGCTGTTGTGGTCGTTTGTTTGCCTTGTTTTATATCTATCTATCTATCTATCTATCTATCTATCTATCTATCTATCTATCTATCTATCTATCTTTCTGTATATATATGCACACTTAGTAAAGAGCTGTTATTCCTTTCCCCATAGCTTTGCCTGACAGCCCTGTAATGTCATAGTTATAATAATTTGGAGGGAAGGGGATCACATTTTCCATTCCAAAGAAGATTCCCACCTTTCTTGACAGATACCTGTCTTTCAAAATGAGACTCCTGGATACTGATCCATAGCAATTTAAAAAAATCATCCTAAAAACACATTCTAAACATAAATCACATTATTCTAATGCTTACCTTGTTTCTGAAAGACTTAAAAATACTCCAAGCACAGAAATAAACCAACACATACACACATAAAATTACCAAAACAATGAAAATCTAGAATATCAAGAACATTCTGTTTTCAATTGTTTGGTCAATTAAATAATCTGTGTTAAAATGGAAGTTTTCTAAAAAAGGGTGCATTTACTTTGTTGTCTATATTTTTTTGGAAAACATTAGAATACAAATTTTTTAGTTAGCTCCACCCACAGCTATTCAACAGCCAGCCTAATTCTTTTACTGCTGAGGATGCAATTGATTGGAACAGAATGGAAACTCATGCAGTTCTACTGCTAGAGAGCATCCCCATCAAAATGCATATATATGTGCATAATTCCTACTGCGTCCTACAGATTTTTCCAGTACTAAAGTAAACCAGGTAAAAGGAAAAACTAAATCTCACTCATTCTGCACTACCTAGCACTATCAGAAACTTTGTAGCTTATAATAACAACTGTGTAATGTGCATCTGCCCACAAAAAACAGATGGGAATTTTGAATGCTTGTTTTTTTTCCACAACTTGGTGAATGTTATATGTATGCAAAAACCATACATGGAAAGTCTGACAATAGTCCCTCTATATTCCAATAAATTCTGTGGAAGATTAGAAGGATTTTGTAGAGATATTCTAATGATTTCGGAGTTTAAAAATCAGTGGAGAGAAGATCACATAAAAAAGGTAACCTAAAAAAAGGCATCTTTTGTGCTTCTTTTCCTCTTGAAATTTAAAAAACCATATCGATGCTGGGATTGAAAACACTTATCCTATATGTATTTGTGTCTGTGTCTGATGACAGAAATGTATCTTCAGTAGAAATTAAATTCTTAACAAAAGATGATGGAAGAATCTTCTGTACGCATATTCAATAATTGTTTTGAAAATCAAAATAAATAAAAAAGCAAGATTTCTCCCTACATTACAAAAGCAGTTTACACTTACTTTCCAGTGTAGACACAGAAAGTTGATTTTCCACCTGTCACAGGAGAATATTACAATGTAGCAATGGGGAACAAAGACACACGGACTCCCTTGTGTATACGAAGGAAATTGCTTTACTGTAGAAAACACCTCCCTTATATACACCTCCCTTTCATCTTTAGCTTCCACTGGACATAACCAAAACTTAACAGAAAAGGGCATCCATTGGCTGCTCAGCTGCAGTGCTGCTGTTCCATGTCTCTCACCATCCAATCAGCTTCCTGCTCCCATGCTGTCCACGCCTCTCTCCCCACAACTGCCCTCTATCTCCCAGCTGACCTCTTACAGCCCAGTCTGCTGCTGTGCCCTCCCACAGGGCTTTCTGGTAAAAAGAACTATTATCACCTTTAACAAACACAACCCCATATCCCACATCTCACTCCTTTTTTTTTTTTTTTTTTTTAAGTAACAGTGATAATAACTGTAACAACTTTTCAAAAACTGTAACATGCCTATAACATAGCAACTACATCAGAATGGTGCGACAAAAGGTCACACATGCTGTGATGGAATCCACTGTCTCTCGCATGCAGTCTGTCCTATCTCATCCCAGTTTAAAAACTGAGGACTTTAGAGCTTTTAGCTAGTTTGTTATGAGGGCACCCCAACTGCCCCTCCTTTTGTTTTTAAATCAAATGAAGTTCTTGCTTTGTGGGAGAGTGGAGAATGTCTGTTTTGTGAGACACACTCCATTGCTTCAAGAAGTTATGAATTTAATCTAAGGGGTAGGCAGGTCCATTGTCCATTTTGATGGTATCTGGAAAGCCTAGAGTGGTAAAACAGGAGAGCCAATGCCAGATAGCATCACGGTGTAAGCAAAAATAACAGGAATATAATTCACTTCTAATAAAACATACACTTTTGAACAAAATTAACAAGGTAAAACTTACAACTGCCTATAAGCTTTGCTATGACCCAGGGTCTGCCAAGAAGCCTTCTTTTCACAAAGAGGACTTGGAAAGCCTCTTCTGGATGAGGCGTCCATGTCTATCTCAAAGGAAAGTGGTCCAGCTTCTGCAAAGCCAAGTCAGCTAGGCAAAGTGACTTGCTTTCATCTTTAGCACAGAAACACCTGGTTTTGATACTCTTTCTGTCAGTCAAGGCCATAGCCTGACCAGGGCTAAGACTTAGACGGGGAGGAGCTTCCCTATCCTATCTTTAAAATAAATTCTCAGTAATAACTTGTAGAACAGCTGGCTTTCTCATAAATAACTTGTTTCTCATAAATAACTGTAACTATGTACTTATATATACAATTATTTGAAAGTACCATTTACGTTTTCGTCACAAACAAACCAATTCAAAACTATCAAAGGAAACATCTCGGTCTCAGGTAGATTTTACAGGTCATATTCTGGTACTTAAATATTGCAGTACTTAATATTGTCAAATCAGCACTTTAAATTCTTCTGTATAAATTAAAACATATTTTAAGGAAATTAATCTTAGGAGTTATGTACAAAAGAAACTAGCAAGCATTATTGAAATGAAATGCAACATGTCATTGCCAGTCTTGCTGTCTGAAGTACCTTTGAAGTAAATTTAACAAGACACTTAAAATGTATATAAACATATTTTAAACTGCTAAAGAGCGGGGTATAGGTAACATCAGTAGGACAACACAATATTAAGGGTTTGTGAGAAAGTTAATTGAAATTGCTTGCCTGGTGTTTTCTGCAATCTAGTAAAGACTTTTTCAAGTTTCATGTCATGAAGGATTGCAAAGTCCATAGCTTAATACTGTTTCAACTGCTAATGATGATTAAGACTGAACAAGACATTCCTTTACTGCATGCTGCAACTTTCTACACTAAAATTAAAGATTTGTAAGAGAATGGATTGCTTATCATCTATCTTAAATTAGAGATCTATTGTACAATGATCTCCTTTCAAATGTACCAAGTATGAAACCATACCAAAATCTCAGTTTTAAATAAAGTGTACTGATATGCTGTTGCCAATACGTTGGAAAAATATTTGCATGAAAAGAAGCCCTCGGCCCTTTAAACACAACAGCTTTTGTCAGAAAGCAACTAAAATCTCTTCATTTGTATTAAAAAGTTGTGAGATGAAAAATAATTGGTACCACACCTGTCATCACAGTGACATCTGCATAATTGTTATATGTGACAACACCTACAGGATTCTTATGAGTACTGGAAAGATATGGAATCTTACATGTTTCTGGTTTCTTTCTGTATCAATTGTGAGTTAAGTGACTTCTATTTCTTTATAATGGCTGAAGAGCATGGTGTCTGTTAACTAGAGGCAACAAAAATATCCTCCATAGCCAGCTAGATCTTATAATTAAAAAAAAAGGCAGTGTGGTAGTTGAACTATCATAATGAAGGAGCATATTTTGTAAATGTGCTGAATTTAAGAGGTGTCTTTATTTTCAGTCTTGTGACTCCTAATATAATCTGGGGGAAAAGAAGAAGCCAAATGTGGTTCTAGATGGGAAATGGTCTCTTTTTGTTGGTTTTTTTTTGGTTGTTATATTTTTTTTGGTTGGTTTTTATTTGGTTTTGTTTGTTTTTACAGAAAGCTGTTCTTGTTCTGAGGGCTTGAACACAGTGTGCAAGGGCAGTTTTAGCTTCCACAGTTAGTCGTCAAAGCGAATGCAGATGGGGGTTTCTTCTCCACGCTTTAGTAGGAACTAGGTGCACTGAAGATATCATAGTCTTTTCAGTGGAATGAAATGCTGACCTAATCACTGCTTAGTTTTTAAATACTGCCCACTATGCATAATACCATTCTCTTGGGCATCCAAAATTGCTATCTACTCCAAACTTGTAAAGACTACATGAGGGAACTCGGGGATCTCTGACTCCATGTGTTTTGTGTAAGGGGCTGCACAATCTCTCAATGAAAGTTTGTATGACTATTGGACACAACACTAGAGGCACCAAAATGCATATTTGACAAAATTTGCAGAATGTGAAAATACTATGAAACATCATAAACACAAATTAGAGATAAACTATTATTTAGAGACCAAGTAGGTTGAACACAACCTTTCCTGTATAGTTGTTATCTTTTGTAGTCTTTTGTAAACCTGTGTGGGACTCTTAACTTTGTAAAGAAAAAATGGTTATTAATATGCTTTAAACAGGAAAATTCTAAATGGGATACAACATTGGCAGCATATGAAGAATTAGTTATGATGGTAAGTGGTTCCTGTGGAAATAATGGAAAGGCATAGCAGTCAATTCTAAAATTTGCACAGAAGCATTGTTTAATATTAATACTCTCTTATGCTATGGACAGAGTCACCTCCATGCTAAACTACTGCAGCTTTGTTGGTTTTGCTGGATGTGTCTGTAAAAACGGTCTGTTCACAGGGGTCATGCTGCAGCCACGTTTTGCATACAAGGGGAGATTACCCCCCTCCAGCCCTTTGCTGAGTGTATTCCCTTCTAAAACAACCCCCAGCCCACGTGTCTGAAGCTTAGAGGTCCTGGCAGCAAGAAGCACCAGAGTGCGTGAGCAGTGCAGGAAAGTGCCACAGAATATGGTCCAGAAGAGCAGCCACAGGAACACTTTTAAGATGAAGTACACAAACACAGCAGCACCACAGCACAACCCTGCAGGCAGCAGTGCTTCAATGTTGTAGAAGGATCGCTTCAGCTGTGGCAGCGATACTCTTGCACCCCACTGGCCTCGCCATCATTGGCAGCCAGTGCCATCCGCGTGCCGAACCATGTGAGTGCATGCTGCAGGACACTGCTAAAAGCCAAACCTGCTCTGCTGGTCATCCAGCGACAGCTGCGGCGTGGCAGTGCCCGTGTCTCCGCCTGGGACACTTCCACTTGCTCCAGTAACATCTGCATAACCCAGTGTCGTGGTTTAGGGCAAATTTGGAGGAGAATTTCCAAATTAGGGCTCCTCCAGTAAGCAAACCCACACAGCTCCTCCCCCCAACCGGTTCAGGAAGGATTTCTCGGAGAGGAGTGGAAAGAACCTGTTTATTTAACAAGCACAGCACCCCCCAGCACACAAAATGAACAATACCGGATCACACCACTCTGAAAAAGATGACAAAATCAGAAAGTCTCTCTCGGGGGTGGTCACTCTGTTCTCAGTCCCTCCGGCGCTGGGGCTGCTGCTGCAGGCCAGAAGGTGCAGGATCTTGGTGTTTCTCAGGTCCCAGTCCAGAGCAGGTTTGAAATGATCAGAAAAAGGAAAGGAGAAACCGTCCAGGAAGAAATTGGACAGTTTAGCTAAACTAGCTAAAGAGCAAAAGCAAGCAGAAGCGAAGCAAGCAAGGGCGAGAGAGCAAAAGCAAAAAGCAAAAGCAGCAAAAGCAAAAGCTGCAGTCTCTGTGTCCCGCCAGGCTGATAAGAAAACCTAAACAAAACTTTCCCTCTTCAGAGCCGGTCTTAAAGGTACAGAACATAATATCCAACATTAACAGAACACATGAATGGGGATACAAGCATCATAACGTCACCCTAGGACACCCAGATTTAGTGCATAACACAGGGCAGGTCAGTTCATCCCATCTAGGAATGCCTGTAGCTCCTCCATGACTGCCTCGGTCTCTGCATGGGCCCATCGCCTGCAACGGCCCTGCTCGAGCCAGTGCGGCTCTGTCCTGGTGTAGCGCCCCATGGGATACACATTTGATATCCAGAGGAAGTTATCTCTGAGTCATGAGGCAAGACATTGATGGGCTCATTAATAGGAGATAAGGAAAAAAACTATGCCCCTCCTGGTTTCAGCAGCTCTTGAGGATGGGAATAGAATACATCTTTATATTGTGACCTAGGTCAATACAGGCTGAAGGTTTTTGCATTTGCAGCAAGCAAGGATTTGAAAAGTATCCTCATACCAGAGGCACAAAAGTGTTCTCATACCCTTTTAAATCATCTTCAAACCAAGCAATTCTCACAATAACCTAACTCATGAATGACTTGCAAGTGAGTTGAAGAAACACAGCAAAGATAAGTAGTGCTCAACTGCAGAGAATTGTGTAGGGACACCATACCCTAACATTTTAGATCAGGAAGCATGGATGGACTGCTTTTTTTTCCTTAGTTGACTGCAGAACTAGCAGTCCTTTGCAGGAGGGTGTTTGGATTGAAGATGGCACTGGCAACTAAGAGCATGGCTGCGTAGATGGTGCTACTTTTAGACAAGAACATTCAACTGCTTAAGGGCAGATAGGAGAATAGCTGACTAGTGACAGATCTGACAGGAAGAGTCTGAGGATTACCCCATGGGAACAATAGTAACACATTTCAATTTTAAAAAACCATTCATTTCAGATGGCCAAGCATCAGTAAAAATAAAAGGTCAAATAAAGACATCTTAGTGCTCTTCTTATCAGAAGCACGTTCCTCCATATGAGAGTATTTAGGAAAGGACAGTGCATTCATAAGGAAAGGTGTGCCAGTTAGAAAACCGGTAGAACAAGGCAAGACAAATGTACACAATATACATCACCAAATACAAAATGAAGAAATAATAATTTCAATCTTCCATGGAATTAATTGCATTTTATTTGTTATTTTCATTTCAGCTGCTAAAAAATTATTTTTTAAGATTGAATTTTATGAATTCAGCACAGCTATCTTTTTGAATCTCTTCATACCCATATTAAACACTGAGGTGACAAAGAGAACAGCAGTGGAAGGAAAACCTGGTCCATCTCCCCCTCCTCATAGCTTTAGGCCAGTGAATGATTAGAATTTGGTCACTTCATTTGAGATACATACCTTTACCAAGAGAGACTATTATCCAGCCTTTATCTTTCCTTTTGGAGCTGTTCCACTTTGCACTCATAAATTCTTGACTCGGTGAGAAACAATGGCATTACAGCCATGGATGTTAGAGTGCACTGATAGGAAATGAAGTTTTCATCTTCAGGTCCTTGCTTCAGTAAATATTCCAAATTCATCAGAAGAAAGTTCAAAGACTAGTAATCCCCACTTAAATGACCTAATTAGAAAAGTCTGTATGCATAAGAGATAGCAAGCAAGTGCTCTCATCTGTTAGGGGAATACCCAGCCAGTACATTATTGTCTAGTTAGGCGGCAGTAATTTTGGAAATAATTTCATTTTTTGTATTGCAAGTGAATGGTCAATGCATTTTATTACTAGATAAGGTAAAAGCATGCCTTCTGTATCCTTTCAGAGGGGAAGGTTACCTGCATCTAAAGCTGCTCAGCTCCGTGATAGGATGCTTTGTCTTAAAAGGAAACTCTCGTCTTTGTCCTTTTGGATTGCTTCCATAGCTTTTCACTCAATCTTCAGGTACCTGTTAATATGTCCTATTATCCCATGCAAATTTTTATGGGCATAGTCACTGAATTGGTAAGTATTCCATGAAGTCCACAGGCCCTGTTGAGATGGATCCACAGGTCTCAAGGGTGTTAGCTGATGTTATTCTGAGGCTACTCCTAATCATGTTTGGTGGATCATGGTGAGTGAGGAAAGTGCCCAAAGACTGGATGAAAGCAAATGTCACCCATCTTCAAAAAAGGCAACTAGGATGACTCAGAAAAGCACAAGCCAGCCAGCCTCATTTTTATCCCCAGGAAGTCGATGGAGCAGCTATTCCTGGAAAGCACTGCCAGGCACATGAAGGAGGAGAAAATAATGTAGTCAGCATGGATTTACTAGGGGAAATTCATGCTTGACAACTTTTTAAACTCCTCTGACGAATTAACTTGCCTGGTAGATGAAGAGAACATTGTCTGCCTGGGCTTCAGGGAGGTTTTTGACATTTATCTACATAGCAGCACACGTACATACCGGAAGGGAATAGTGCAAAGAGGAGGGAACAACTGTCTTTTCAGTGATGCTCAGTGAAAAGACAAGAGGCAGTGGACAAACACTGAAATACAGGAGATTGCCTCCAAACATCACAAAATGATTTTTTACTGTGAGTGTGACTGAACCATGGGCACAGAAAGATTGTGGAGTCTGGATCTTTGAAGACATTAAAAGGATGCCCATATAGAATCCTGGGCAACAGGCTCTAGGTATACTAGTTTAAGCAGGGGGGTTGGACCTGTTGAGTCCCACAGACCCCTTCCACCCTCATTCATTCTGTGATAGTGAATTCTCTTAGGGATGCATTTCAAGGACTGGCATGACAAATTTCTGTGCAGAGAGAGATCCAAATGGGCGCGGGATTGAAGGTCCTTAAGTAGTGTTCAAGAAGAATGTAAAACTCTGGGATAATTGTCTCTTCCATAACTGAATCCTTTTCATGGGAAAATTCCCAGGGATATAAAGTTCTTCTGATACGCATGCCTAAGACTGACACTCGCTGAGCAGATTTCTCCCTATGTGTGTCTAAGACCAGTCAGGATCTTCACCAAAAGTGTTGTCAACATAGTCACGGAAGGTATATTGTTAAGAAGTGTCAACTTACATCAGAATGGTAGATATTGGTCCACAAAATGTATTAATGTATGGGAATTATCTACTTGTGTTCAAAATAAAAATAAGGAGTTGGTCTTTATTTAACAATTTCATTGCAATATTCATAAGGCAAGAAAAAGACCTAAGTCCTTAACTGTCTTAACTCTAACAAAGATTTTAAAAATTCCTTGTAAAAAATGTATCATAATTATTGAACTATGAAACAATTTTAGTTGGGAAAAAAGTCCTAAAATTGTGTATAAAGTGGCAAAGAAGCCAAGAAAATGGGAAATAAACAAAACCTGAGAAAAAGAGTCAGCTTGAGTCTGCAAGCTAATTCTAGAAGTAGTCTGCTAGAAAAAGGAAACCCAAGTTGAATTTCAAATGTATTCATGCACTTGATTCAGTAACCAGTCAATTGGTAAAAACCAATCCTTTTGTACAACTTCTCCCAGCACCAAAACCCCAACAGGTTGACACCACCATCATGCCTGTCCCAGAGAAAAAGAGTCTTTAAAAAAAGAGTGATTTTAGAGAAAAAGAGTATTCAAAAGAGAAATTATGATTTTCTTGAAAATCTATTTGCATAGAAGTTGCAAGACATTGGAGGGATTCTCCACATTCTCATTCTTCCATGTTGCTTGAAAGTATATTTGATAAAATACGCAACAAAGCATATGATTTATAAGGTAGAGTAAAATGGATGATTTGGGAATTGATCTCCTTGGGAATTGATCTCCTGTTAATATTAAACTTCATATCCACTCCTGTGAAGTTTCTAAAACAATTATGGAGCTGAGGCAGGAATCTGCCACTACAAGCATTAAGCAAACATACACACTCCCCTTTGCATGCATCCCCTTCCACACACACCTGGGCACACACAGAGATCAGCCTAGCAGATCATGAACACCTTGGAAAAGACTGAAACGCTAAATACCTCTCTTGGTGGGCAAAATAGCTGGTATAATAATTCAAATAACTAGTACAAAAATTCTGTTTAATATCTACCTCTTATTTAAAACACAGCTTTTCATTTAATTATATTTGCAGAATATTTTAATTTCATTTGTTTCTTTAAAATTACTTAATTTGTAATTAAGTAATTCATGTGCTGTATGGCTAGGAATATTTTCTTCTCAAAATAGAAAAAAATAGATGATATCTTTTCAGAAGAAAACATTGGTTTTATTTTAAACCATCATGACATGGAAAAATTGATTTATCCCTCACTAAGGTGGAAGAAGTATTTTAATCACAGATCATTTACAATGAAATACTTTACATTTTTAAGATGCTTTCAATCAATTTTGATCCTCATTGCTTATTGGTTGTAAACAGTAATTTTTCAGTGAATGGTAAGTGTGTGTGATATATCTACATTAGTTCAAACACCAATTCCTACTAATGGCCAGGCTGAACGACAGTAAATAATGTCCTGAATGATATTTTGCCATCTTCTTTGGCACTTCATGAAATCCTAACATGTTGAAGTGTTGAAATACAGAGATTTTCTCTTAGATAGTGTCCCATGTTGAAAACCATCCCATGTATTTTATGTTGTAATTCTTATCTATTTTAAAATTTGATATCTTCTGCATAGTTTTCATGAACCTTTCTGTTACAGTAGTGAAAATCACAGATAAATGCAATTTTGTACAACTTTGAATTTACCCCAAGAGCTGAGAGAAACTTGCTCCTATACTTCAATCTGAGTTTCTTCTATATTCAAACTTCGTTTCTCTACCATCAAGAGTCTCATTTGTTGCTGCTCAAAGCCCCATCCAACTTGACCTTGAATACTTGCAGGGATGGGACATCCACAACTTCTCTGGGCAACCTGCTCCAGTGTTCCAGCACCCCCACAGTAAAAAATGTCTTCTTTTTATCTAATATATGTCAGAAATAATAAATCTAGGCATATAAACTTGAGGAAAGGTTTGAAATTCTTTTGATTTGAAACACATTTTATGTGAATACTAACTTACAGATGAATAAAATATGTTGATGGGCATTTGAGCTTGACACTTTCTGAAAAAGTGCATGGAATTTAAAATTAAAACCAGTAAAATTAAAACTTTTTGCTGTTTTCTTTTTCCTCTGATATTCAAAATTGCATATGTCAAATATCTGTGCTTCATACAAACCTCTCAGACACTTTCAGAAAAAAGTTTTTATTTCAGACTAAGTTGCATTTTATGTAGAACACTAGTACTAGTGAATGTTTTTCCAGTATAGGGGGAGCACCTTCTCATTGGATTTGTGTGCACAATACATTTTATCCAAACTGGAATATTCACCCCAGCTGTGTTCTATTCATCATTCTTACTGCATCAGGCCTCAAGATTCTGTGAAAAGTAGCCTGTGGACCTTGAACATAGCTCATGTGAAACAGATGAGAGGTGATGGAGAAGTTGAGGGAGAGAATAAAGAGCATATGGCCCAGTACAGACACCAGAAAGTACTTCTTCATGTGACCCACAGCCTGAACAATTGTTGAGCACCATTTAAAGGCTGTGTTTGACAAACAGGGCTGAAGCAGGTCTTCAAAACACCTGGTAGATCAAAATCCATTGAAGGAAATTACCCTGGCCAGTCACCTTGCTGCTGATAATTCACTATCCATACCAGCTGATCAGGCCTTAACAATGCTGCTGCAAAAGTATTGTGGAAGGCACATTTTCACAGATGCAAGGGAAAATCCCCATGGATGATGATTCCAAGGAATAACTTGATGGAGCAAGTTATGTACCCTTATCTACTGTGCAATTTCTAGGTTGGGGAGTTCACCATCTGTCAGCATCACTTTAGAAAATAAATGCTTGATCCACAAAAAAATATTTCATATGTCCTGTCTACCTGCTTCATTTCAGCCAATGAATAGGTTATGTTCCATCAGCAAAGTGTTTATGGTCACATGTTTCTTTGAACTGTGATAATTCTTTATTTTTTTCTTAATCAGACCCTGTCGATTCATAAGATTCAGATGTCCATGGTAGGGGTGTAATTAAGTTTCATGTCAACTGGTAAAAAATATCTTTCTTATCTTTTTATTAAATTACTGACATGTAACATCAGTCTGAGAGCTGAAAAAAACCCCTTCATTTGCTGTTTGCCAAGTATCATCTATGTGATACAAATTCTACTTGAGAAATCACACCCATCCATTGCCATATAATACTACCTGTAATGCCTTCACAACCTCGTCTTCATTGTTAGGTATTTTAGTGAAGTGAATGATCAGAACGTAAGCAAGGGCATTTGTTCAAGATGCTCCAGAAAGAGCTGTGGTCTCTTCTCTTCTTTGCTGCCTATGCTAGCACTGAGCTGTAAGAAAAGAAAGATTACTAAGAAGAGTGTCACTCTAAAGAGTCTAAATTTGTAAATGATATTTGGAATACCCTGTTAAATGACAAGATGTTATTCAAAAATATGGCATCTTAAGTGGAAAAGTCAGCTTTAAAGAGGTGTTGAGACTGTTGCTTCTGGGGAAAAAAAAAATAAAAAATTGGAGGCATCTAAGGTCTTTAGCCATAGCATTTTGAAGATTGATTCAAAACACTTCATATAGGAAGAACAGAGGACCATAAATGCAACCCATTTCAAAATGGAGTTATATATGTTTCTGGTTGGGATTACTGGACATCATTCCTTGTAAAGTCGAGGGACTGCAGTTAGCTCTCCAATCATTTCCTTCCTTGAAATTCATCTGCATTTGCTCCTTTGTTCAGAGTCCCCATTTATTAGTGATGGTATACTCTGTCTATGCATTAGAATATTCAACTACAGTGTGTGTCTCATACTTGCTAGTTAAAATTGGCTGGAATGGAATGGATAGTTACAGTTGCTTGTATACAATAGTCTTATTTTGACAAGTTTTCCTTAGACAATGTTTAAGCAGCACTAGCAAATAGAAGTACAGCTTGCAGCAGGAAAAGACACTCTTCTGCTTTCTCAGGTTTCCTGTAGTTAAATAGACGCCAAAAGGCTTTTTGTAGTACTGCTACTGTCTTGTAGGAATACTTGATCTAATCCTACCTTTGATAAAATTACTAATGGGCTGCTTTTCCATAAGGCAGAACATTTTCCTTTTAATAATATGTTTTTTGTAAGTTGGAACCACGAGCTTGTGCACCAGTCATGTGGAATGTACTCCTACTTCTTAATAAGTTTCACAACCTTCTTTAGAAAATATTCACTCAGTGTGTAACTTCAGAATAAGAATTCTGGCCATCTTTATTCTATTGATGTAATTTTTTTTCTACCATGCTGTTACTTTTTTTATATTTAACTCATTTTTACCGATAGAAATATTTTTCCCTGGTACCTCGGGAAAATACCTATGTTTGCTCAATATTGCAGCATCAATACATTGTTTAGAATTATTTCAACATGGTCCTAAACCTATCTGACAGCTAGACAGCAGAGGTTAGTAACAGTGAATGGGAATAACTTCTGAACCGTTTCAGTAGATTTCTCAGGAAGGACTTGCTTTCTGCCACTGCAAATCTTCCCAAAGATATTGTCTGGTTAACAGTTGCATCAAAAGAGTATTTTTGCCCAAACCTTGGGGCAAGCTCTGTCTCAGATTTACTAGTGAATGCAAAGAGGGTGAAAGTGCTGCTTCAAAGCCCTCTGTGTGCTTTCTCTACCAAGAGGGGGTGACTCCAGAAATAAGTTTTTGATATCTCTTCAGAACACAAGGCATGTTATCAACTCATTCATCTTCTTCTGGGACTCATAGCATCTAAAGACTAAGAAGCTCTCTTGCTTGCTAAAGTGTGTTCAGCAAAAAAAACCCTTGTCCCATCAGCAAATTTGAACACAACTACAATGGAGTCAATTCCAATGGTGGCAGGGCAATACTCTACCCCAGTAGTAATATGCCACTATTAGAAGACTGTGTAAAAATATTTTGTACTAAGTAATCAGAGGGAAAAATAGAATTGGGAAGAACTGCACATTGTTCTGGATAAAACCTCCTGCCACAGTCATACAGACATCATTTGCTGGTATCATTTTTAATAGTTGGGTTTTTTTTAAATTTTGTATAAGATAAAATATTACTGCACCTTTTGTTTTCTTAATATAAGTACAGCCATTTCTTAATAGAATAGAAGGAAGCCATTTGAATGTGTAAAACTGGCCTTTTGAAATACATATGCTATAGCACACTGTGAATTAGCTATAAATAGAAATTCAAAGGTGTAAAACGATTTTGAATAAAGTAAGTCTAAGGTGATAGAAGAAGAAGAAAACAGCAGTTTTGGTGAAAAAAAAACTGAAGAAATTGTACAGTGCAGGTGTATTATTTCACTTTCTGAAAAGCTGAGTAGGTTTGCTATTGCCAATGGTTTTCATAAGGAAGGGATTCCTTTTGAAAAAGAGACTTCAAATTGATGTGACATAAATGTTATGACACTTAACATCACCAGTCATGAACAAAAATTCTCATCACTTGATATGGAAATCATGATGGTAATGGAAACAAGGATGTCTAAGATGTGCCATCAGGAACATAAAAAAGCGTTTAGAATGCAGGTAAGACTGAGCTCCTGTACTAGTGAGAAGAGAATGCAACAAAGACATTTTCCTTTAAGAGTCTTCAGGATAAACAGCAAATCAAATTTTTTTCATGTGAAGCATTTATGAATAGAATTAACCTTTAAAATAACATTGTTTTCAAAAACCTGTTTACAGTATCTCTTAGAATGATACGCTGTTCTTACTAATAGAAAAAGAAAAGCACTTTTTTGAAACTGTTGTGCACTCTTAAACAATCTACAATAAAAATAGTATTTTTCCATGCTGGGAATGATGTTTCCTAAACCTCCAAAAGGGAATGATTTATTTCCTATTTCATCCCATCTAAGCATACTGTAACTTTCTGAAGTGAAATATGTTGAGTATGTCACCTGTATTTTGCATGTTAGTTCTGTTTCACATTAAAACTTCTCACAGACCCCTGTGAATGCCTTAGTGCAAAAATATATAGCTGCAAAGAGTGGTTGTGGGAAGTTAGAATAGCCAGAAAACTATGTAAACAATCTAACAATAGAGCCTTGAATTTCTGAATATAATTGCACCATGTAAAGGTGCAATAAAAATTATTTAAATTAATTTCACATAATAATCAGTGTGGGGAAGAGAGAATCCAGATAGGCTTTTTCTTTTTTAAACAGTTCCAGGAAAAAAATGGCCTAAACTTGGAAGTGTAGCATTAAATATTTTTATACAGCATGAGTTCTCATTACCTAATCATCTGATTTGTATAACTGAATTGGAAACCAGAAAATAAACAAAGAAAAATATTCAAGCTATAAAAGATGTGAGTTTAAAATTTTCTTTGTATTTACAATTAAAAATATTAGGTAGCTAAATGGTCACCCATTCTTTTAAAAAGCATCTGGATATGAAAAATAGACAAATTTCTGTGGGACTTGGATGTCAGGTATTCCTGAAAAGCTTTATTTTACTGCTTCCCAAACCTGATTCAATCCACTTAAACACAGCTGTATTTCAGATGCTCAGTGAAACTGTCCATGTAATGCATATAGTTTACAAATAATTTGCAGAAAAAGCTAGATAGATTTGAAGATCTTTTTCTGTAAATGGTATTTAAATTATTTGTACAAACACACAGATGGGGTTTCTGCCGTCTTCTTCAGGCCACTTCCTCCAGAGACCTCTCCATTAAATCTCTCTAGTTCTACTCTTCTGGTGATCCAAAGTCAGCCCTGGGATTGCCCAACTGCATGGAATTACTGTTTGCTATAGCTGCACACTGAGGGCTTCTGTGCGCAGCATCACATGAGCCGTACTAATGTTACCCTGTTGGTATAAACTGAGCTAGCTCAGCTGGCTGACAGCTGGACCTTAAGGGACAAGATTGTGCACTGATTTTGTAATACCAATTAGGTACTAAGAAGGAGGCTGGAGGATTTAAATATTTCTGCCTCCACCTTAAGCAACACTAAATCTCGGTCTTTATCTGAAAAACTAGGTGAATCAACCCATTCAGCATTCCTATGCCAAAAATGTCAGTAATACACTAAGAACTGTCAAAAGAGTAACAATTCCAATAATTACTTTATAAAAATAATTAATTTGAAGAAGTCAGGAAGAAGGATGAAACATGCAAACATCCTACCCTGAGAATCATTCTGTTGATTTACACAGGTTTCTTATTATATTCCCATCTAATGCATTGGACATGTGTGCTTGTGATGACACAAATACTTGCAAAGCTTACCAGATAAATTGTCTTCTCTTCAAACAGCAAAACATTTCTTGATGATTGCATTTGCTAATTACATTTAGACTCAATGTTCTTAAAGGTCTTTTCCAACCAAAGTGATTCCATCGTTCTCTACAAGTTTCATATCCTGCTTGTCCTGGTTTAGGGCAAATTTGGCAGAAAACCTCCAAAAGAGGGCCACTGCCCAGTGTAGGCTCCCATAGGCCACAAAATGCAAGCTCTCGCTGCTCCCCAGGTCCCCAGTCCAGAGAAGGTTGGAACAGTTCCAAGAAAAGGGAAAGAAAAAAAAACAGTCCTGGGAAAATTCTGCCTCAGCTAGCTAAACCAATTAAAAAGCAAAGGAGAGCTCTGTTCTGCTCCATCAGTGCCCAGACAACACAGTCCAGCGCAGAATGTGGAGGAGTGTTGCTTTTAGAGGAGTGAGTGCAGTCTCTGATAATAAACTCTGTGCTTCTTCTTCTTCTCCCTACCTTGGCTCTCAGAACCAGTCTTGAAGGCAGAGAATATAATATCCAGCATTAACAGAAGAGATGGCTGGGGATACAGGCATCATAAAGTCACCCTAGGACACTGCTCTATTGAGATATGTCACCAGACAATGCTAAGACAAAGTTTTGGAACTGCTAATTAAAATTCTACAATCAGAGTAGAACAGTGAAGCTGAGGAGGAAACACTACATTGGCATGCCACTACAGTTACCTTGTGGCATGCCAATACTTCCTTTCAATCACAATGTTTTTTGTTTCTAAGTCCATGACATCACTTAGGCATAATTAAACATCTTTTGGGCAGGAAGGAAGATATTATTCTTCTCATTATACTGATGGGTAAGCTGAAATGCAAAGCAGTTAATTCAAAGCGAAAAAGCAATGAAGTCAATAGTAAAACTCACCATAGATTTGTTCACTACCCTAAATCCTCACTATCCCAAAATACAAGAACAGCTCTAAAAACCTTGTGGCTACTTAATTTTTTTCCTATACCTACATGGGAGGGTAAGGGATAAACGATCCCAAACAATGGTAACCCACAACAAAGCATTCTTGACATCATATTCAGCTTTTGCATAGTGAGCTCTTCATCTGATAAGGTTATTCCATTGGAATAGTTTGGGGAGTATCTTAGAGGGCTGGGTGCTGTTTTTAAACCATCTTGATCATTCAGGTTGCCAGTCGCAATGAGAAAGTTTAAAATAGGATAGTGCTATGTGTTGCTTTTCATACATGACAGACATATTTCTACAACACAGAAGGCTGACCTAACTCTTCACTACAACATGGCTGAAGTGGCATCCTGTTCTCCATAGGTTTTTTGGTTTATTTTTAACTGCTTTCTTACCAGATTAATGAGCTGAACTAGCTCAAAAAGGAACCAGATAAGTGCCAGAGCTTTCAAACAGAAAAACAGATGCAAAATGGTGATTAGTAAGTGCATTTGAAAATAGAAGTTTTTGGTACTTCTCATAGATACATGGCATTCTCTAGAATGACATTGCTCCAAAGTTTTGGTGTTCGTTTTTTTTTTTCTTAATTCTAAATGTTACACATTCTTGTGGGCCATTTTAGTAAATAGATTTTCTGACACGTGGGAAAGAAGTTCCCCTTATTTGCCTCACAACGGTCCCGAGGACAGACATCAGGATCCTGAGGACCCTGATCGGATTGCTGGCCTGCCGGTGGTGGATGAACACCAAAAATCCTGAGGCCCCTGAGCAGAATTTGGGCCTGCCAAATGATTGTTCGCCTCTGTGGCTACAGTGACTGCTTCTAGCAGGGCCTGCCAAGGAGCGACGCTCCCTATATGCTTGGACTTGCTTCATGACAATAGCCCAGGAGTTTTCCCACCTCTTGGCCAGAAGAACTTGCTGGGGCAACTTTGGTAGCCCCCCCATGGAAAATCCTTCATCTGCTTCACTACCACTGTGAGGGACGGAGATTGAAGCCCCTCTGCCAAGGACTGAGACAAAGATGCCCGTAATTCTGATGCAGGGGTGCTGGCCTGACTGAAGCAGGATGCCTGCTAAGTGTTGCCTGCAGATGTGTTCACTGGACCTAGACTGGTTTCCCATAGAAAGCAGTCCTGAAACAATGGGTCCCACTCACTGCTGATATTGACTTATCCTGCTGAGAACATGGACTGTCTCTACCTGTCTTCAATACCTCTTTCCCCCTCAGCCATTTCAATAGACTTCTTCTTGATTGTATCTGTTCACTCTCAGCCATTTCAAGATCTGTTTGCCCCTCAGCAATGGACTATAATAGAACCTTGGGTCAACCAGGATTTGGAGATCTTCCCGATGTGACTAGGCAAACTCCATTGGCTGGACTACCAGGACTCTGTCTCTCCACGTTTGGTAGCTATACTCACTCTCTCTTTCTTCCTCTCTTTTCTGTTCTTTTCCTCTCCCTAATTCCTTTAAGGCATTTGCTGTGGTCATTCTATAAAGGTGCATTTGTTTGGATTGATACTGCTATCCCCTTTCCGTGTTGTCTGTTGCACTCCAAGATCAGTTAAGGAACCATCATCACCCCTGTTCGTATGAGCAGATCATCAGTACGTTCTTTCAAGCTGAAATTGGTTCTAGTAGATATAAGCACACTGGTAGGTAAAAGTAGACTATAAAAGATAACATTCAGAATGTATTTCCCTTGCCTTCCCATTAAAGCAAGTGAAGAAAGCAGAGAGGAGATCTTCAGATAACATGCTCTGTGAATTGAAAAGAATCTGTCCTTATTTGAAGCAACTGAGAAACTCACACAATGAAATACAGTTCAGACAGATGAAAGGGTCACATATGATGTCAAATCTACACTTTTAATGTTTGAATGAAACAAGATTTCTTGAAGTACAATCCTATAAAATAAAGGTGAATTTGCAGAAGCAATTGAACTGGAGCTGTTTTATAAACACAATGTTTTCTAATTAAACTGAGAATTCAGGAAGGCAACCTTGAAATTAAAAGGATTTAGAAACATACAAATACCAAGACTGGCAGTACATTACCTTTAACAGTCTCTTTAAGATAAGATTTATTTTAAACTTCTGCTTGTAGTAGGTCTAAAGTCATTAGGAATGATGCAATATTTAAAAAAACCAAACCAAACCAAACAACTTTCTCAAAAAGCTTCAAGAAACCAGAGAAATTATGATTTTTGGGGTTAAGTAGTCCTTTAAAAGTTTTCTCTGGCAAAAGAGATAAAAAACTACTCATGACTGTGGAGTATATTCCAAAACCGTAATGAAGCATAGAGGGGCAAGAATCTGTAATAAAAATACTATGCTGGGTTCATCTGTTGAAAGCATTCCAGAATGGTTGAAGTTATGATTCACATGTTGTGAGATAAAAAAAAAAAAACAAAACCAAACACCATAAGGAAAAAAAATATTTTGAACATATTTTCCCATTCCAAGATGGTATAACGGCTTTATTTCATTTTGTTTTTAAGACTGGTTTATATCTTATGAAGTGTTTTACAATAGAGAGTGAGAGTGTTCACACTAACCATACCATTTGGATGGATCTCTTTAACTTTATACAGCAGCAGATATGGTTTAGCACTCCACAATTCAGTCCCCAAAAGAGAACGAGTGTGGCAGATTTAACCTAACTGCCCAGTCCACCAGAATGCTTAATTCTCGTGAAAAATGCTTTGCTGTATCTCATTATCTGGACGTGTCTCTCTAGCTCCACTTTGAGCTCCTTGATCTTTGATCTACAGGATGAGATCCAATTTAGCTTAGCAAGGATATAGCCTTCCAAAACCCCATCTTTTATCTTCTGTATTCTTACAAGTACATTTCTACCACAGGGAACAGTTTGGAAGATCCTAGTTGTTTTGTTTCTCAGATATAACTCTTATTTTAATTTTTTCCCTGCTAAAGTATAGGGTCTGTGCTTAGATGATTGTGCTGCTAACTCATTATCATATATTCTGGAGTCTTACAGATTATGCAGCAAAGTTTTCTCTTCTTCTGAGGACATTTTACTCTTTTTATGAGAAATGCTGAAGGTCTCAATTTAGTTGCAAAGGTCACTGATTCACAGATTGCAAAATTGTTAAGTCTAGTAACAGCAGGAAAAGTGTGCTGTTGCTGTGTCTGTAAATGTCATGTCAGCTGCTGTTGGGATAAAAAGCATGAGCATAAGCAGAGATATCTGCATGGATAGAAAAGAAACAAAGAAGACATTTGTTGTGATTTCTGCACTAAGGAACAAGAAGAAGTATGAAGCGCTAATTTCAGTGGCTAAGACATCATCCTTGGGCCAGTTCTCTTCAACATCTTTTGAACAACTTAGACACGGGAGTTGAAGGAATATTGAGCAAGTTTGCCAAAGACACTAAATTGGGAGGAGCTGTGAACTAACTCTCATGAGGGCAAAGAGACCCTGCAGAGAGATCTTGACAAATAAGAGAGATGGGCACTTATTGCCAGCCAGGAGTCTATGCACAAATCACAAAAGGGGCGGGACTGCTGGGGACTGCGTCTCAAGCTGTTGTATTTTCCAGCATCAGTCTCATTACATGGTGATGACAATGGGAAGATGCCAGCAGCTCACGTCCCTGGCAGCAGACAAAAAACTTGATGTTACAACTTACTTTAAAAGTTTTTTGACCAATCACACAAAGCAAAAGCATATTGACAGTAGTTCTATCCAATCACTATAAGCACACGCACCTTCAGTTAAAACAATGCTTGCTTATTTTGAATAAAAGACCTGCTTGTAAGCCTTAAGATACAATGCATAGAGCTCCATTATTAAGCTTAGACCTTCCTAACATCCAGCTAGATATACTTTGCTGTAACTTAGGGAGTTATTCTAGACAAGCATTAATAGACAGACCATTGTTCTATTTGTCCTTACTTTTCTACTTCTTATACAATTTTTCTGTTGACAACCTTATGACTACTGCTTAGCTCCAGTCACAGTCCTGCTGTCTCTGAGGCCTGCCTTTTGCAGCTTTCCCAAAACCTTTTGTTTTTAAGGATTCCCACAGGCAGTCACCAACCACATGGAGTAGAACAAGGGCAAGTGCTGGATTCAGCACCCGGGACAGGGCAATCCTGGTGTGTGTATAGAGTAGGGAGCAAGAGGCTGGAGAGAAGGGCTGCAGAAAGGGACCCAGGCTCCTGGCCAATGGCAGGCTGAATGTGCATCAGCAGTGCCCTGGAAGCCAGGAGGGCCAAGCCTGTCCTGGGGTGCATCAGGCACAGCAGCGCCAGCTGGGCAAGGGAGGGGATTGTCTTGCTCTGCTCTGCTCTGGGGCGGCCTCACCTTGAGTGTTGGGGGAAGTTTTGGGTGCCACAATGAAAAAAGACATGAGGGTATTAGAAAGTTCTCAAATGAGGTCTACAAGGACAGGACTCAAAGAAATGGACTGCAGCTGAGTCAGGGGAGGTTTAGGTCGGGTATCAGGAAAAAGTTTTTTAACCAGAGGATGGCTGGGTACTGGAAGAGTCTCTCCAGAGAGTGGTCACAGCACCACGCCTGTCTGAATTCAAGATACTCTTGGACACTGCTCTCAGGCATATGGTGTGATTCTTGAGGATGGTCTCATGCAAGGCCAGGAGTTGGACTTGATGATCCTGATGAGTCCCTTCCAATTCAACTGATTCAACGAATCGATGGTTCTGTCCTGGCCACTCAAGGTATATTGCTTGGTCTGACCAGATTTTGATCTGCTCTTGTTGGTCAGACTTTGTCACTACTGGCTAATGATATTTATCACAAAAGACAAAGTGCCTTTTCTCAATTTTCTCAAGAAATTTGAACATGCACTCTAGAATCCTAAAAAAGTATTTTCCTTGAAACAACACTGTCTCCTGCCCAGTATTCTTTTCAGATCTTAAGGAGAAAGAAGGCAAAATGAGGGGACGTATTACAATGAAGCATTGACAATTTCCCAGTTCTTTAGCAGTATATTTGTACTTCCACTATTCTTTTCTATAAAATCATGGTTTTGTAAAGCATGTAATTTTCTAGCAAGACACATTTTTGCAACTGAGCCCATCAGTCTCTGTGAAAATATATTGTAAAAAGCACAAAACATATGAATAGGCAGTGACAAGGGAGGGGAAAAAAGAGTATGAGAAGCAGCTCTGTGACACTAAAGTGAGACAAGAAGGAGGAGAAGGTGCTCCAGTTGACAGAGCAGAGAATCCCCCACAGTCCCTGGAGGACATCATAGTGAAGCAGGTTGTCTCCCAGCGGTCCCTGGAGAACCGTGGAGGAACACATACCTACACTGCAGCTTGTGGAGGGAGGGCCAGGAAGCCATCTTCTTTAGTGGAAGAGTGTGTACAAATGTCAAACAGCTGTTAACCCTGATCTATTCTCTTTCCAGTTCTTGTCATAGGTAAGTAAGAAGACAATATAAGAATTAGAAGCCTAAATTCCTTTGCTTCAGGCTCCCATTCTCTCTGCCACTTGCTTTAAATTTAGTTTGATATGAAATAAAATTCAAGATCAAGTTCTTAAGGCTTGATGTTCAGGCTTTTCAGAAAATAGGGAGTGCAAATAACTGTAATTTTAAAAAATAGAACTAAAAAAGTTGAATTACTGTTTTCTAAGGACTTGTGGAAATCAATTGGTAGAGGTGGTGAGACTGAAGAGTATAATTAAGCTGAAATGAGAATATAACTCAGTTGTGTACAAGTTTTTTACCAGGAACTCTAGACTTTTAAACAGACTTAAGATACAATAGTTATCTCTGGGAATACTTTAGTATGTATAGTGCATTCATCTTGAAATAGCTCTGTTTTATAGTTCTGACTTACGTTTTAAATTTTATTTGAAAAGAAATATTTGTGATTCAGATCATTTCCATTTCTGAAGCATTTCAGTTGTTAACAGTTTTTGCTGTCTCCTGAGGGCAGGAAAATAGTCTTTGTACCAATACTGAAACTAACTAGATGGAAAAAAATCATTCTCCTCATTCTTTTCTGTCTATTCTAACAGGCACAACAGCTAAACGATTGCTATGACTCTGAGTTGCCCTACCACTCATGGATGGCAAACTTGCAGTAGCTAGTATTTTATTTGCACACATTTCTGATGCTGGTTGTTAACTGCTGTGCAAAAGATCTGTCAACTGTTTTCACGGGAGAACACTCCTGAATTGCTTCACTTGTCTCTGAACCAGAGAACTAAGCTGGCACTTCATTTCTGAGATCTTGCTGTGCTAGCCCCCAAACCCATTTCCTTCAAATGCATTTTACTTTCAACCAAAGCATTCCATTACTTCATGATGTAATCTGTTGTTCTTAAAGTTCAGGGAATTGTTTTAGAACGATAAGAACATATTCCAGTAAGCAATATAACATCTGTCTTACGTAGTATACTTCACTTGGCTTTGGTTCATGGATCATAACATCTGCAAGGAATGTCATTTACAATCAATAGATGGGCTGGGGTAAGAGGCCACAGTTTTAGGAATCTTTCTCAAATTAATTTTTCTTTAAAATTTAGCTCTTATCATTTCAAGTGTGTCTATATGAAAGTAATCAACTATTTATTAACTGTACCACAATGAAGAACAATAAACAGTGGCTGAGAATCCTACAACAATTCCAAGAAGAAGAATGGCCTGAGCCCCCAGTGCAGCACATGGAGTCTGTCATCAAGCCAGAGCCCTGCAGGTGTTTTCTCAGCCTGGAGAAGAGCAGACTCTGGGCAAATTGTTAGAGCAGCTCTCCAGTAGCTGAAGGCAGCCTACCAGAAGGAGGCAGATGAGCTACACAAGGGCAGGGAGTGATAGGAAAAGTGTTGATGGCTTTAAAACCTGAAGAGTATGTGTTTCCTTTGGATATTGGGAAGAAATTGCCAGGAGGGTTGTGAGACACTGGAACATATTGTGGGTGACCCATTCCTGGAAGTGTTCAAGGCCAGCTTGAATGGGTCTTTGAGCTTAACACTGTCTACTGGAAGGTGTCCCTGCCAATGACATGGGGGGTGAAATGAGGTGGCCTCTTACTTTACGGTCCCTTCCAACCCAAACCATTCTATTATTCCATCATAATATTCGTTCTGTGCAGTAGCAGTATGTAGTTCAAGATAGAAAAAACAGACCATTGATTCTGAGAAACTGCCATCCAATGAATTTAACTGTTTTGGTCTCACATATATGTTCCATTTAGCTTTACTATATCTAGTAACAGTCCCGACACACAAGTATCATACACACAAATTTCTTTCTTTCTTTCTTTCTTTCTTTCTTTCTTTCTTTCTTTCTTTCTTTTCTTTTCTTCCTTTCCTTCCTTCCTTTCTTTCTTTCTTTCTTCCTTTCTTCCTTTCCTTTCTTTCCTTTTCTTTCTTTCTTTTTCTTACTTTCCTTTCCTTTCTTTTTCTTTCTTTCCTTTCTTTTCTTTATTTCTTTTTCTCTTTCCTTTCCTTTCTTTCTTCTTTCCTTTCCTTTCTTTTCTTTATTTCTTTTTCTCTTTCCTTTCCTTTCTTTCCTTTCTTTCTTTTCCTTTCTTTCCTTTCTTTTCTTTCTTTCTTTCCTTTCCTTTCCTTTCCTTTCCTTTCCTTTCCTTTCCTTTCCTTTCCTTTCCTTTCCTTTCCTTTCCTTTCCTTCTTTTTCTTTCTTTCCTTTCCTTCCTTTCTTTCTCTTTCTCTTTCTTTTCCTTTCTTTCTCTTTCTTTCCTTTCCTTTCCTTTCTTTTTCTTTCTTTCTTCCTTTCTTCCTTTCTTTTTCTTTCTTTCTTTCTTTCTTTCTTTCTTTCTTTCTTTCTTTCTTCCTTTCTTCCTTTCTTCCTTTCTTCCTTTCTTTCCTTTCTTTCCTTTCTTCCTTCCTTCCTTTCATTTTCTTTCTTTCCTTTCTTTCTTTCTTTTTCTTTCTTTCCTTTCTTTCCTTTCTTTCTTCTTTCCTTTCTTTCTTTCCTTTCTTTCCTTTCCTTCTTTTTCTTTCTTTCCTTTCCTTTCTTTCCCTTCCTTCTTTTTCTTTCTTTCCTTTCCTTTCTTTCCCTTTCTTTCTTTCTTCCTTTCTTCCTTTCTTCCTTTCTTCCTTTCCTTTCTTTCCTTTTCTTTCTTTCTTTTTCTTTCTTTCCTTTCCTTTCTTTTTCTTTCTTTCCTTTCTTTTCTTTATTTCTTTTTCTCTTTCCTTTCCTTTCTTTCTTCTTTCCTTTCCTTTCTTTTCTTTATTTCTTTTTCTCTTTCCTTTCCTTTCTTTCCTTTCTTTTCTTTCCTTTCCTTCCTTTCTTTCTCTTTCTCTTTCTTTTCCTTTCTTTCTCTTTCTTTCCTTTCCTTTCTTTTTCTTTCTTTCCTTTCTTTTCTTTATTTCTTTTTCTCTTTCCTTTCCTTTCTTTATTCTTTCCTTTCCTTTCTTTTCTTTATTTCTTTTTCTCTTTCCTTTCCTTTCTTTCTTTCTTTTTCTTTCTTTCCTTTCTTTTCTTTCTTCCTTTCCTTTCCTTTCCTTTCCTTTCCTTTCCTTTCCTTTCCTTTCCTTTCCTTTCCTTTCCTTCTTTTTCTTTCTTTCCTTTCCTTCCTTTCTTTCTCTTTCTCTTTCTTTCCTTTCCTTTCTTTTTCTTTCTTTCTTTCTTCCTTTCTTTCCTTTCTTCCTTTCTTCCATTCTTTCTCTTTCTTCCATTCTTTCTTTCTTTCTTTCTTTCTTTCTTTCCTTTCTTTCCTTTCTTTCTTCCTTCCTTTCCTTTTCTTTCTTTCCTTTCTTTCTTTCTTTTTCTTTCTTTCCTTTCTTTCCTTTCTTTCTTCTTTCCTTTCCTTCTTTTTCTTTCTTTCCTTTCCTTTCTTTCCCTTTCTTTCTTTCTTTCTTTCTTCCTTTCTTCCTTTCTTCCTTTCCTTTCCTTTCTTTCTTTCTTTTTCTTTCTTTCCTTTCCTTTCTTTTTCTTTCTTTCCTTTCTTTTCTTTATTTCTTTTTCTCTTTCCTTTCCTTTCTTTCTTCTTTCCTTTCCTTTCTTTTCTTTATTTCTTTTTCTCTTTCCTTTCCTTTCATTCCTTTCTTTCTTTTTCTTTCTTTCCTTTCTTTTCTTTCTTCCTTTCCTTTCCTTTCCTTTCCTTTCTTTCCTTTCCTTTCCTTTCCTTTCCTTTCCTTTCCTTTCCTTTCCTTCTTTTTCTTTCTTTCCTTTCCTTCCTTTCTTTCTCTTTCTCTTTCTTTTCCTTTCTCTTTCTTTCCTTTCCTTTCTTTTCTTTCTTTCTTTCTTTCTTTCTTCTTTCTTTCTTTCTTCCTCTTTCTTCTTTCTTTCTTTCTTCTTTCTTTCTTTCTTTCTTTCTTTCTTTCTTTCTTTCTTTCTTTCTTTCCTTTCTTTCTTTCTTTCTTCCTTTCTTTCCCTTTCTTTCCTTCTTTCTTTCTTCTTTCTTCCTTCCTTTCTTTCCTTTCTTCCTTTCTTTCCTTTCTTTCCTTTCTTTCTTCCTTCCTTCCTTTCCTTTTCTTTCTTTCCTTTCTTTCTTTCTTTTTCTTTCTTTCCTTCTTTCTTCTTTCCTTTCTTTCTTTCCTTTCTTTCCTTTCCTTCTTTTTCTTTCTTTCCTTTCCTTTTTCCTTTCTTTCTTTCTTTCTTTCTTCCTTCCTTTCTTCCTTTCTTCCTTTCTTTCCTTTCTTTCTTTCTTCCGTTCTTTCCTTTTCTTCTTCCTTTCCTTCCTTTCCTTTCTTTTCTTTCTTTCTTTTTCTCTTTCCTTTCCTTTCCTTCCTTTCCTTTCCTTTCCTTTCCTTTCCTTTCCTTTCTTTCCTTCTTTTCTTCTTTCCTTTCCTTCTTTTTCTTTCTCTTTCCTTCCTTTCTTTTCTTTCTTCCTTTCTTTCTTTTTCTTTCTTTCCTTCTTTCTTCTTTCCTTTCTTCTTTCCTTTCTTTCCTTTCTTTCTTTTTCTTTCTTTCCTTTCCTTCTTTCCCTTTCTTCTTTCTTTCTTCCTTTCTTCCTTTCTTCCTTTCTTCTTTCCTTTCTTCCTTTCCTTTCCTTTCTTTCTTCTTTTCTTCTTTCCTTTCTTTTCTTTATTTCTTTTCTCTTTCCTTCCTTTCTTTCTTCTTTCTTTCCTTTCTTTTCTTTATTTCTTTTTTCTCTTTCCTTTCCTTTCTTTCCTTTCTTTCTTTTCTTTCTTTCCTTTCTTTCTTCTTTCCTTTCCTTTCTTTCCTTTCCTTTCCTTTCCTTTCCTTTCTTTCTTTCCTTTCCTTTCCTTTCCTTCTTTTCTTCTTTCTCTTTCTTTCCCTTTCTTTCTCTTCTCTTTCTTTCTTCTTTCTCTTCTTTCCTTTCCTTTCTTTTCTTTCTTTCTTCTTTCTTTCTTTTCTTTCTTTCTTTCTTTCTTTCTTTCTTTCTTTCTTTCTTTCTTTCTTTCTTTTCTTTCTTTCTTCTTTCTTCCTTTCTTCCTTTCTTCCTTCCTTTCTTCCTTTCTTCCTTCCTTTCTCCTTTCTTTCTCTTTCTTTCTTCTTCTTTCTTTCTTTCTTTCTTTCTTTCTTTCTTTCTTTCTTTCTTTCTTTCTTTCTTTCTTTCCTTCTTTCTTTCTTCCTTCTTCCTTTCTTTCTTTCTTCCTTCTTTCCTTTCTTTCCTTTCTTCTTTTTTCTTTCTTTCCTTTCTTTCCTTTCTTTCTTCTTTCCTTTCTTTCTTTCCTTTCTTTCCTTTCCTTCTTTTTCTTTCTTTCCTTTCTCTTCTTTCTTTCTTTCTTTCTTCTTTCTTTCTTCTTTCTTTCTTTCTTTCTTTCTTTCTTTCTTTCTTTCTTTCTTTCTTTCTTTCCTTTCTTTTTCTTTCTTTCTTTTTCTCATTTCCTTCCTTCCTTCCTTCCTTCCTTCCTTCCTTCCTTCCTTCCTTCCTTCCTTCCTTCCTTCCTTCCTTCCTTCCTTCCTTCCTTCCTCCCTCCCTCCCTCTCCTTTTATGTTAATTTGCAAACGGTGAAGTAGTTACAGTAAATCACTCTTCCCTAAATATCATTTTGAAGCTTAAAAATGGATAAATAAGAAAACTGTGTGAAGATAGAGCATTTAAAAGTGATTTCAAAGTGAGAATTAGATATTGAAATTTCAAAAATACAATATTGAAATGATGGAATGGATAGTTTTAAGGGATTTTCTTTGTATTTCTGTCATACAAATGATGATCTCCATTTCTACACTTTCTTAAAATATATTTTGAAAGTTACTACTTTGAATAACAAAAATATTTCCAAAAGAAGGAAACTGATTTATGCAGATGAAAATATCATATTCTAAATCTTCATCATCTAGTACAAAGGATTGCCCTTACACAGTAAGCATTATGGATATTTCTATTCTCACACAAACACAGAAGAATTTTTCAACTGACTAGAAAATCTTTAAAAGCAAATTAACCTTTGAAAAAAAAAGATTAAGAAAGATCAGGAAATTATATACATCCACACTTACTATATGTTGATTTACTAAATATTGGCTCTGTTTTGTGGGTGAGTGCACTTGCCATTCACCCACACAGATACACCTTTCCCCCCTGCACATGGATGTGTGCTATTGGGTCTTGTCATGGTTTGATGCCGGTGCAATGCCAGCGCCCCCATGAAAATATATTCTCCTTGGTGTCTGCTGTGAGATGTGATCAGAAATAGAGCAAAGTATGCTCCAGTTTAGGAATAAAGGAAAAAAACTTTATTAACCTACAACTATATGTGAAAAGAAACACACAGAACTCAGAATGAAAACCTTCCAAAAACATTCCTCCTCCCCCCAACAAATTTCCAATACATCACAGCTGGACAAAACCTTGGATTCTCAGGACAAAACCTTGGATTCTCAATTCAGTTACCACCCCTCAGATCACCAACTCTCATTCTATCACTACCCTTTAGATAATCAATTCTCAGTTCATCAAGGAGAGAGGAGTCCCTCTTGTACCATAGGCTTCCCCTGGAAACACAGTTGAGACCTCTTGTCTTTCCATGTCACACGTGGCACCACCTGGAGATCATTTGCCATCATGACATCTTCCTTCCATGCCCAGTGCTCTCACCACTGTGCATGGACCAGAGCTGCTTCTTGGGTTCCCCTTTTAAGGATGCTTTGCCCAGTTCCAAAAAAAGCACAGTCTCTCACCTTCGGGATACCTGTCCCTGCACATTCACCCCCTGGGGCCGAGGGGTCTCGAGAACAGAGATCTTCTTCTTCCCTGAAGACGGAGGGCACCACCACCCTCCTCACCCGTCGTCTCTGTTCACGCACTCCTTCACATAACATCACTGCACTCTCTTGGCTCCGAGCCATTGCCTCCCCCAAAATGCAGTCTCTGTGTCACAGGAAAAATGGTTCTGTCCATGGCTATACAAGAAAAGTCCAGCCAAAGGCCACTGCATCATCCCTCCCACCAAGATTTTTCTCAACTTCTCTCATGGCCCATTTCCTCTTATCTCATCTCTATCTCTCTTCTCATTGAGCTCCAGGAGGATCAGCATTTGTAAGGTTTCCATCATCCAAGAAAAGGGTTAAAAATCTCAGGCTCTGCCTGTCCAGAACTCCCATGCTGCCCTCTTGGGCACCTTCTCATCGCACCCCCCACCCCCAGCTGGCCATGCTATCAAATTTCAAGGTGGCACAAGCACAGACACCAGCTCTCTCTCTCCTGGAGGCGGGGTGGCGGGGGGAGGGGTGACTGCCCGATGCCTCTCGGCGCTCCTCCACCCTTCCATCCTCAGGGGCCTTCACCTCCCTTCTCTGTCCAAGGCCCGGCCTACCTCACCTGGCCGCATGGCTTCTTCCCCTGCCCCGCCCAGCCCGCAGCCGGGCAGGGGAGCTCTGACCTCTTTTACCACCCGAACCCCCAAGGGAAGGTTTCTCTGCTTTTAACCCCCTGTGTTCTCAGAGGCATATCCATGTCCTCAGTGGCCACACCAGGTGCCAATATTCAAATCTGAGCAACTATTGGTTTGACCACAGCATCCCAAAAAACTCACTTCCTTTTTAAACCAGGACAGGTCTCAAAGAAGGGTCTATCTTTTTTCTGTTCAAGAGGTTTTGGTTCTCAAAGTCAAGAGGTATTCTTCCTGGATCTATTGCCTGGATTTATTACCTAGAAGGTAATAAAATTAATTAGATATTTGGTAAAAACTGTCCTAACTGCATCTTCATGTCAACCATTTAGTCTAATTCAGGTTGCTTACATACAATTTTTTTTCAAAGTATTATGGCAGCTAAAGAATAATTACATGGATGACTGATCATATTTTGCAGGAATGGCATGTTTAGCACACACCTACGGCATGTATTTTTTATTTTATCAAAGTTCCTATCAAGCCTTCTGGATTAGTACTTGCAAGTTTCTAAAATGTAGGAACCATAGCATCATTTCAAGGAATGTGGTGTGAAAAAATAAGTTGAGCCTATAGGGTGCCCTGTCTATAATTTCTAGCTTGTAAAATATGAACATACCATTCTTATAGGGACGCAAATACAGCATATGCAACATCTATGCAAAGCGTGCACTATAAATTCAGCTAGAAATGACAAGTTATTAGAAGGCTGATCACTGAAGAGAACAGAGCAGAGGCAGACTGCTGCACATCACTACAACTCTTTGTCCTCATCTGGCAGAAATCTATTGAGCTGGAAGCTCATTTGAACCTTAATGGAAGTAGTAACTAAGAGCAGACATATACTTTCTCCAGATCTTTCTATTCCTTCAATTTTCTTTTAGAATATGGAGAACTTATGCTACAGACCGCAGAGGCACTAAGTAGTGACTAAAGGAACTTGCCTATCAATTGCTTCAAGGTGGGTGGTTTTCCCACTATCCTTCTTCCTTTCTTCTTTGGAAAATCTAAAACATTTTCATCAGAAACAGTAAAGTCATCTGTCACAATATCCAATGCATCCTATGAATGATGTAGAATAAATATTGCTCTCCATAATGTCTTTATTTTACCCTTTTAAAACTTTACTTTCCATAGGAAAATTTGGTTATTTAATCTTGGGTATTTAGACTCAGGGAAAATCCACTTTTCCAAAGGAAATAGTAAGGAATTGATTGTGAGGATTGCTTCTTCAGCAATATGTTTTGAAAGTTATTGCCAAAACATACCAGTGTAATTTGGAGAACAGGAAAAGTCTATTAAACAAATTAAACCAATTAAAAGAAACTGACCTGATTTGTATAATCATGTACAGACACATCTATATATGTACATAAAGAAAGAGGAGTAATTTATTCCTGTAACCAAACCATCTTGCACAATTTAAGTTGCTTAAAACCATAGATATAATTACAAGTAATATTTTCAATTATAACACATAGAAGAAAGCGCTGCTACTTACTTAGAACAGGAAATCATATTAGAAACAATATTCAGGCCAAAATATTTTCAGAAGCAATATGGTTTCAAATAGACTTGGATACTTTCAACTCCTTAAACTGCCAAGAGCTACCTTTACATTGTGGAAGAGAAGTGAAAAAGTGGCAACGGAATAAACTGCTTCATTGGTTAGTTTCTTGGTGAGTTTGAACTTTGATCTACTACAGCTTTGATCTAGTACAGCTGGGGAGGAAAAAGAAAAAGTAAAGTCTGTTCAGTTGTGTCAAATGAATTGCTGAGTGATGGTACCTGAACTGAGGAGATGGAAACTACTGGAAAGGAAGGACACAAATGGAAATGACAGAAACAATTTGATGAGGTTGTCAGAATTTCTTAAAATGCTCTTAAATAAATGAGTCTTCATCAGTAAACCAATCTACCAGTTAAATTAATACGTGAAGTTATTCTTTCCACAAAGGGAGGGTGGCAGGGATGAGAGAGAGGGAGAGAGAGAGAGAGAGAGAGAGAATAGGGAAGACACAGAAGAGAAAATACAGATTGACATCAGGAATTAAGTTACACTATGATCCTATATTTATGCCAACACTACTACATTCCTAATCAGAAAGTGCAATAGTCATGAAACAAAAGATTCAAATTAGAAATGCTAAAGTGTGGGACCAAAAAAACAGATATTAAGAACTGCAGAAAGAGAAAACATTGCAGAGGTAAATATATTTTTTCTCTCGTACAATTTGTTAGAGTGACAAAATCTTTTAAAACTGTACACATATTATTGTAGGAGTTGACATTGTTCAAAGTATTCAATTTAACTGATTTACAGATTCATCCTAGAAATAATTTCTTAGGTGACAATCACTCTGAAAAGGACTGAGTAAGAGTCCACCCATGGAATGCCTTAATTGAGCTAAACAGTTTTACAGAGAGATTTCCAGAGAAAAGGGAGACAGTAAATCAGTAAGTTCAATTACATATGGCAAGGGATCTATATTAACCTACTATATAAAACAACAACAGTAAAGAAAAAAAAATATTCAAAGGCAGATCCAGTGATACTTCATTCATTCATTTACTTATTTTTAGCTGAAACTCATTAATAGAGCAAGCTTTATACTAGCTTCAGTAATCATTTAATCATTAAAGGCATATTCATAAATAATTGATCGTTTTGTAACTGCAGTCATTTCATAGTAGAAGTTCAAACATAACTTTCATTTTCTGGCTTCTAATTGAAGATTTATAATGAAATGTATATACATATATATAATGTATATAACATGTTTAGCAATTCATTAGAAATGCTGAACTCCAAATTGCTACTGAATTGCTACTGTGCCATCCTGTACCACTGCCTGTTTTAACTGCACTGTACACAGCTTTTCAGTCAAGTAAACAACTGCTCTTTCAAGTGACAAAAATGCATTCCCGCTCTCAAGGAGATATGCATTTTACAGCATCATTGAAGAAAAATGTGCAGTCTATGATATCAAAAAGACTAGCAGTATGAAAAAAATCAATACTTCATTGTAGAAAAATGTACAAATGATTGAAAAAAAATCCTCTTTAACAGGAATACATTAATAGAGATCCCATAAAGACCTGGGACATGCCACATTTCAGAAAGCTCTCCACAAACCTTCTACTCAAGAATGAACAAAAGACTCTTCCAACCAACTAGGGCAAACCAAAACAGCCCAAAATGTTTTTAATGATGATTGTCTATAAACAGAATCTCTCAGCAGGTGAGTCCTTCTGCAGAATAAATGTCAAATAAAAATGAAGGTTTTAAGCCAGTACTTTTTCTGGTCTTTTCTATAGATGGTCCATGAGAAACTTTTTACTTCACCTCCCTCCAGTGAGATCATCCTCTATTACTACAGAAATTAATGTGATGTTAAAAATAAGGATGGTGAGGTTATACTGTAGGATCAGATGAGGAAAAAGATTGAGAGAGTGTAGGTTTTTCACACAGAAAATTATAAAATACTAATGAAACACAAGAAATATGTTATACATCTGCTTTAATAGATTTAAATCACTTGCATATCCCTTTTTCTTTACTTTGTGCACATCCACTCGAGCTTATTTTAGTAAGACATTTGAACTCTGGTGCATGTTTTTGAGTCTTACCACTATGCTTGTCATTTTAACAGTTGCTTTTTCATTTCCATGTGATTTCCAACATACAAAACGCCATCTCCTCTAATTATCTCTACACTCTTAAGAAACACCCTGCACTTAACTTCAGAGGTGTTGGAAAGCAAATTACTACCAGTGTGATCCCCAGTCTATCTCACAGCAGAATCTCATCAATTTTCATGACTGTCTGTGTATAAACCGCAATATGGTACAGTAATTTCTTTTTTACAAGTATTTTTTTCCTTAGGGATTATGCCGTATTTAAATTTTGATATTACAGTCGTGTTTAGGCCAGTCTAAGCGAAGGTGCCAATGTCTGCAAACTATTTTTACTCATAAACCTGGATACTCATGCAGTAAATCTTCCGAAATGCTCTTGTGCCATGTGGAAGCGGTGGGAACTGGGCACACAAACGAGCACGGCGACTCCCAGCGGCCCGGCCGAGGCTGATGCAGCGCGCTGCTGTTCTTTAGCGGCAGCCACGGTCTCCCGGAGCTCTCGCATGCCCGTTCCCTGGGGAAGGCCGATCAGTAAAACAAGCCCTAGCTAAACCCGGGAACGAAGCACAAAGCAGGCGGTGCCAGACCTACCTCCACCCACCACCACAGCACTGAGTCAGCCGCCCGCCCAATGATAAGGGGGGGCGAGGCGGAGAGCGTGCGCTGCGGTACGACACACTACAGAGAACGACGCTCCCTCCCTCCGCTGCCTGCTGAGGAAAGGAGAAGCGAGGCGAGAGGAGGGCGCTGCTCCTTCGGATCGCCTCCTCGCCTTCCCTGGGCTGAAAGGCCTCCACAGGGCACAGTGACCCACACCGGCCCAAAACCCCAGTAGCACATCACCTGCCCGGGAGGCGGCCAGGACCCTGGCAGCGGAGCCGGGCGGGGCGGGGCGCGGCATCGCCCACCACCGTTCACGGCCGTTCACGGCCGTCCCCGCAGCCGCGCCCGCTCTGCGCACGCGGGCGTACCGCCCTCTCGCCCTCTCCTCCGTGGCGCCTGCGCGCTTCGCCCCCTGGCCTGTGTGGGGCCGGGCAAATGCGGTGGCTGTCGGTGCCAGCGTGGGTCGCGGTGTCTCCTGCCCTTCGGCTGTCGGGCGCTCGCTCTCTTCTGCTCAGCGCCGGCCCCTTCCTTCCGCACGCGGTTTGAAATTTACCGCAGTCTCTCACTCGAGTTCTCGATGGGGCCGTAAGCGCCTGGCGCCGAAGGGGAGGAGGCAAGAGTGCGGGGCGGGGAAGAGGAAGGCGGCCTGGAGCGGGGCGGCTTGTCTGCCTGCAGCTCCGGTTCTCCCAACCCCTCACGGGGAACGGTTGGTAGGGGACGGTGGAGAGGGTTAAGTGAGGTAGCAGTTCCCTTGTTGCGGCCCGTGGGCGGTCCCTGTGCGGCGGGCACTGTGGTTGCCCTGGGGCGGCTTTTGCCACTGTTCCCCTATCTCTGGGCGTAGGGAGTGAGGGAAGGAAGGAGCCTGAAGTGATTCCGGGATCCACGGGCCCCTCACACCCCTGGAAACGGTGGAGGGAAGAGTGGAACAATTGCCCCCTCCCTCCTGAGGCGTCCCGGTTCTGCGGCAGGCTGGCCCGCAGGTAAGACTCCCTGGGGCCCAGGCAGGGTAAGGGCGAGGGCCGGGAGGAGGAAGGGTGTCATAGACACAAAACTCGGGCGACGAAGCGGGGCGGGAACCCGGTTCTTCAGGTTTGGAGGAGCGGCCAAGGCGGAACTCGTTGGTCAGGTCGGCGAGCAGGAGAGGCTTAGGGCGGCGGTGTGCGGCCCCTTCCGTGTGGCCGCGGTCGGCTTGGTGCGGGCGGACCAGGGGAAGCCGAGCCCGGCCTAGCCCGAGCCCTTCCGGCGGGCTGCTGCTGCTCGCCGGGAGCGATCCCTCCTCCTGGTCCTCGGGGAGCTGCCGTGCGCCCCTTGGGGGCTGCGTGGAAACGGCGAAATGACGGAAAAAGGAAGATGTGCTGAAATCACAGCAGTGTGTATTTCGGTGCCTTTCTCCTACTTCCTCGGCGCACGTTACCACGGCTTCGCTATTCCCGGAACAGTAGGGCGTGCCCCCTCTGCAGCGAGCTGTGTTGGGAGTCGGTCACTCTTGCTGATGCTTAGTCGTTTGGTTTTCAGAAATTTATTTTGGAGTACGCTGTTTTATTTTTAGTATACCCTGTTGCTATAATTATAAAAACGTCGTTGAGGGTGATAAGAGAGATTAACATATTCATGAGTTTGGAAGAAGCCGAAAACAGCTCCAGACTGTGATCTGCTCAATGTGTTTTAAGTGATTTTCAGTTTGAATCCGAGCGTGACTCTTTGAAGGGCAGTGTTATGTATTTCACTGATAATAAAAATATTTTGTAGATGAAGTAGTACTGTGTTGACTTTATGTGATATACTCAGTGATTTTTCGCATTTTAGAGGGACCTGCAGGCATTTTTTACTTGAAATGAGGAAGGTCTAAGATCAGTTTCCTCCCTTCAAAATATTTTCTCCCTTCAAAATTATTGGGGTAAAACATCTCTAGAGATGTGGGGCGGGAGGTTTGCTACCAAGTATAATACTAAATCAGTGTTTGAGCTCTTTAAATGTTCATTGTGTCTTGATTGCGAAATGATGTAAATAAATGTATTGCGGCCCAGAAACAGTTACCCTCTTAATATACATCTGCTTCCTTGGTTAATGTAATTGCTTAGTGATGATGTAAAAAAGAGAAAAGGTGCTTTAGCAGCACAAAATTGTTTTACATACATGACATAATTTTCCTATTGTTTCCTGTTACTTGGGTTTGGAGGTATTTAGCTTACTGTAAGTCAGTCTTACCTGAACTGAATTCTTGGCTGTAACTGGAAACTTGTGAATAGAAGACGGTTGTGTGAAATGTGTCAGGTGTAGCTTGTTGCCCTATACACCAGTATTTCTTGTGAATTGACTACAGAGGAGCTTTTTTAAAAGTCTCATTCTCTCAGAAGATGGCACAGTATTATAATACATGTAAACTTTCAGAAAGTGCTGTTTAGACTCTGTGTAGTGGGGATATGTTATTAAGGTCTAGATTTTCATATAGCACACAAGTTGGCATGTGCATATACCAAAAAAACCTAGATCAGTATCATACATAATTGAATAGCTCTGGTATATAATGTAAGCAGAGGATAAGAAAGAACTAATAGATTTGATACTGTGTTGTTGTTTGTAAGATCCTAATGTGAAGATGTGTGGTGATAGTAATGAGTTAGTGCAGCCCAGTAGCATTACAAAAAAAATGCTATAACTACTTTCTGAGAAAGTAATAAATTTTATTATCTTAATATCTGGAAACTAGGTAATGTGTAATTGTAGGTAAAGGACAGTTTGTGTTTATGCATTACATGCACCGCAAAATAGTTTATGTAAGTAACACTGTCTGCTTGTGAAGGTGATATTAAAGTTCACATTTCCTTGAGCTAAGTTAACAGTGTTAGATCTGCTTTAAGGGAAGAGGTGAAGGGGTATTTATGAAAGAAGGGTCAGGTGGACATAAGTGTTTCTAAGCCTACAAACTTCACTACCATAGCAGAGAATTAGTCAGCAGGAATGATGTCAGCTGTTCCTTCAGCTGCTGTTTCTTCTAAGGGGTACCCAGGACAATTTCTTTCCCTTGCTGCAGTAGCTTTTCTTCATTGTACTGTAATTGTAGCACAAGTAGGAAAGAGTGTAGGAGTGTATTAAATTGATGGGGGAAAAATATTTTAAATAGTTGCAGCTTGTTACAGTGTGTGGGTTGTTACCATGGGGCACTCCATTTCATTAAAAAAAAAAGTGCAGCCTCAATATAGCAGCAGTGTTTGGTTTTTTAATGAGCAATGAATCATTCTTTTCCAAAATGACAGAAAGGGTACTCATTTTGAAAAAGCTGACAGTGTAAAAATGATGGTTGCTTCATTTTAGAGTAAACACTTCTGAAAGATCCTTGTCGGGTTTTTTTATTATGCATTTTCATAATTTTTTATAGTGCTCATTTTAGTACTGTTATCCCCTTATGTTTTAAAGTTCCATTTGAATTCTTAGTTTATTCCTGGATCTCTAGCGTTTATAGTAGCACTGATTCTAGAAAAGTCAGTCCCTTTACGTTGCTTTTCTGAAAGTTATATATGCTTTATACTGTGTCCCTAGAGATCCTCTGGTGAGTCACCATTATAAGAGCTTTCCAGATGCTGCCTGTAACTGATGATTTTGTGTATGTAATGTACTTTTTGCAGTAATGGTATCTACAGTTGCAGCTGTTGGCAACTGACTGGCAGAGAACTCATACATCATAAAACAAGTTGTCGCTACTTGAAATTGCAAGGCGCTGTTTTGGAATTTTGGTAATTTGCAAAGACTGGTGAAGGTCACCAAAGATAGCTTGGTAGGTCTGGAGGTGTCTCATAGTTCTACAGGGCTGTAGGATGCCTTTAGTACATTGGCACACGTAAAGCATTGCAAGACAGTCAATGATAGGCACTGGGACACTTCATGGATTCATCAGGCACTTGCAGACTCTTGTAAGCTGCATAATGGCTTTTTAATTGTTTTAACTGGGGACTTTCTGTTGGTCTCTAACTTCATGACACCAACAAACTGAGGGATCTCAACTCCCTCTAAGGAATTACAATTCAATTGCTAAATTCCATGAACTCATAAGAAATTGTATTTCTCAGATTTTAAAACGGCAAGTGAACTGTAAATATACTGCATTAAGGGGGTGGATCGTGCAGTTGTCTAAAGAGTAGTTTTTTTTCCTGAAAAAGCTGACATAAGCTTGTCCACTCAGAGCAGAAACTTTGTGCTAACAGTTTTTGAAGTGGGCCATGATTAGAGATGAACAGCTTCTTAAAACAGAAACACTATTCATCAGCTGGAATAACTTTTCTCCAATATAGTGGTAAGCAGTGTAATCTTTTGGCAGATTGTAATTATATGCTTTTCTCAGTCTTTGCATTTTCCCTTTAATGTTAGCCTCTTTCACTCATAGTAGCAGCTCTTTTTTGGTAATAGTTCTTGTTTCAGTTAATATTCTGAACAAGGTTATTCGGAATGAAAATTCCAAATGAGTCCTTAAAATGATTGCTTTAAAACTCAGTCTATTTCTTTCTCAGTGCATTAAAACCTAATGTATTTGTCTCTCTTCCTACATGCCCCTTTGTTGGATCATGGTCACCCTGTGATCATGCAACCCTTTTTCTTGCATGAGTGGTTTTGGACCTATGAGCAAACATTAGTTGCAAAGAGAGTACCCTTGTATGGGGTCTTTCTTCTGAAGAAGACTCTTGTGTCTGTCTTGCATAATTTAAAATTTTTCTGTGCCTATTTGCTTTGTATCTTTTGAAGTTTGCTTGGACAAAGGTTGAAGATCAAACAAACAAGATTGTGGTTTCCAATATGATTATGCTCCTTCTCAATTATGAATGCAACTGTTGTAGTACTAATACTTTTGCATTCAGATTCTGTTTCTAAAAGACATTAGTTCTAGAGCAGTACCATTCTTCTCTGTTGTTGAATCAATTTTACAGAGATGTTATCTACACAGGTGAATTTTAGTGATCTTGTAGTCTTGTTTGAAAGAGAAAAGGGGAGTTTTGGTCTGTTATTTATAGCCTGTTCACACTAAGATATCTGGATCCTATGTATGTAATGCCAAGTATGCTGGCATACGACCCAGGCATTTAGAACAGGTGGTGCCATTGGTGATAGTGAGTGATAGGCCCTGAACTTGTAGCGTAGCTTATTTTTTTTTTTCCTCTAAGACAAATCAGACCTTTTTCTAGGAAGCAAAAAAGAAAGGAGAACCTTTAGTCGGAGGGTAAAATGAAGAAGACTAGACAGCAAGGACTTGTGGAAGAGATAAAATGTATATATGCCTGAAGTGAAGACAAATGAGAGGGCATTTGAAGTATTTCATCTCAGGTCTTCCGTTTTGTTTGGAGACTTCAGACACTTCCGTGTTTTGGAATGAAATGCAACAGGATGTCACTTCATCGGTTGTGTAATACAATGTGTTACCATGCCTATTAGAACTAGGCATGTAATAGACGTGCCTCAGGGATTTTTAACTGTAAATGCAGCAGATATTATAGTGTTCCTTCCTTTTGTATTTATCTTTCTAAACCATAAAAGACAATAGCAAACTGCTCTTTGTCTGATTTTGTTTTGGTGTTCTTTTTAGTTATTTTTATGAAAATTCTAATGTGACAGCGTGTATTAAATTCTTTATCCCATGCTGCAGCAAAATTCTTTATCGCATGCAGGAAAAGAACTTTTTGTGTAATCAGAAAGTTATTGAAGTGAAACATCTCAAAAGTATTTCTGCATGTATGTAAAGTATTGATATCCTATATTTTCCTGAGAAGTAACAGAATGATATTTATAATATTAGACTCATTAGCATATTAGCAATATATCTAGGTTTCTGTAGTACCGAACTTAATAACAAGAAATTAAATACTCTGACATACATCAGCCAAATTAAAAGTTAAATGGAATGGAAGAAATTGTGACAAGACCTTTGAAGAAATATTAAAACATCTAATTAAAGAATACTTATATTGAGGTGTAGTTTCAAAATTGCGAACAATAATAAATGTAGAACCATATATTTTATTTTAGGAAGATTCTTTGGAGGTCATCCTTTGCCCAAAGTATTGTCAATTAGAAAAGGTTTTTCAGAGCCTTGTCTAGTTAAGTTTTTACCATCTTCAGGGATGGATATTCCACAGCCTCTCTAGGCTGGTGTTTAACTGTTCTATTCTTCAACTCTAGCGTCTCCTGTTTGCACATGATTTCTGCTGGAGATGTGGACACTCTAGGTTTGTGTGTATCTATGCTGTTCTCTAATATGTCCCAATGCATATGCCAGTGAGACCATACCTAACAAGCTCACATTTGCACACTTAAGGTGTGTACTGACCCTCCCTGTACTCACCACCTGCTAGCTGGAGTGCAGGATCTTGCATCCACTAGGAGGGATGCTGTATTGGTTTAGCTTGGGCAGATATCATGCAATCAGTGGGGTGATTTCTGGCAGCATCAAACTAGGGTTTGACTGATGCTGTTATCCCTCCAAAGTTACTGCTACTGTCACTGTTGATTTGGGTTTTATTTTCAAGAGGACTCCTTTACTTCAAACAAGTGCTTCTGTCTGATTTCCTAGTTTCTGTTTAATGTAACTGACAAGCCTCTTGCTCTCTTGTAACATGACCAGGTTTGGGCCTGTACCCTGTCAGACAGTTTTGCTTATTTGATTCACGCACACAGATTCCCATCTTCACCTTTGTTATTATCCAGACTGTTCTTTCAAGGGTGGGGCTTGGCAAGCACCCACCACTCTCACCTGTGTCACTAAACAGTGGCCCTAACGTTTTCTTAGTCATTCTTGTGTTCCCAATGTCCTTAGAATAGTCTTTCTCTTTGTCCTTATCAGCCTTTGCTAGTTTTGGCTTCACCTGAGCTTTGATTTTCTTAATTCCTTTTTGTAGGCAAAGACAACATCTCTGTATACCTTCTGAGTAATAATCTGTCGTGTCCCGTCTTGTGTTTGGGCTCAGTCAGGAGTTCTGTGCTTGTTCTAGGTGAGAAGCGTGGTAGATTGCTGGCAGGGATGCCACACTTGCTTTCCTCCACAGCAACTGAGATGTAGTGGTTTTCCCCATTTAAAGCATCAGTATCTAATTTTTATGAAATTACTACTCTGTAAATTAGTACTTCCTGTAAACTGAATGTAACTATACTAAAATTAGCTGTATTTTAGCTAGAAACCATTACATTCCCCAAATCAGTCTGCCAGCTGAGAGCATTTCACTGAGTTAACAAACCAAAGTTTGTTGTCTATTAGAAATGGTATGTTGTTTAGAGGATGTCAAGAAATGTAGTTCAAGTCTATGGTATGTGCAGTTACTCTGCAGTTCTTTCTAACATGGTAAATACTTTTTAAAGAAATATGGCCTTTAATGTGTCAATTAAAATAATTTTATTCTTAGTGACTTCTAGTAGATAGATTGGATTTCTGTTCTTACACGAACCTGTTTATTGTAATAAACATTTAATGATTTTTCTTGTGGCTAGTGTATAACATTGTTAAGGCCTTCTGTAGTATGGGTGGTATTATTTTGTGTCCATGTAACTTTTAGTTTGGGCCCTGTCTGCTTTTAATATGTGAAATCAGCCAATAAGAATTACTGAAAAAAGAGGCTGATTTTTTGAGACATTCAGAATGTGGGCAGCAACTTGTAGTTCTGAGCTTAAACCTCTGCCACCGAGATCTCCAAACTGTTTGTGCCTATATTTGTCTAAATTTACTTGAATACAAGACATAAGTTTACTTGCTTATTTTTAAGACTAAATATACAGACTCTTACCAAATGAAATAGCAGTGACAATATTGAGCAGATGAAGAACAGTAAAATACCTGTAAAATTTGAAGCAGAGTAAAAAAATCTTATTGCTTGCAAGGAAAAGAAAGCAGTAATAATATAAAGTTATTAAAGGAAGGGTGATGAAAAGGTGTAGAAGCTAAAATATAAGAGAAAAAAAAAGGCCTGTGATGCTACTTGGTGTCTTTCAGTGTCAGAAAATACCCCAATATATTTTGGCTTTGTGATTGCTGTGTAAAAGTAATAAAGTAAAAACTCTGCTTGTACAAAAATAGCTATCACTTTGTGGTTTTTTTCCTCCTTTCTTTTTGACTAAACTATAATCAATTACTGAGTCTTTGCTAGTTAGATCCAGTAAGAAAGGCAGTTATTGTACCAGTTCAGTTTCAAAAGGATAGCCAATACTAGATACCTTTTAGATGTCTTCTTCCTGCAAATAGAAGTTGTTTATTATAACTAAGGTGTTTTCTCAAACCCTGTGTAGGATACTTGCCTTGTCAAATAGCTGGACTACCACCAAATCCAGCAAATTCTAGTCTTACATTTGAGAGGATCTGGATGTCTGGAAGTAGGATTTCTTTAGGATATTTGAAAAAACTTATATAGTTGTGTTTTTTGAGGTTTTTTTTTTTTGGTGTAACATTTTTTGATCGTGTCTATATGGGCTATGTTTTGTTTTGCTTTGTTGGTCATTTTTATATGCTTGCAATTCATAAGAGATTTCTGGAGGAAAAGTAAGAGTATATGATGGTAGCATATTTCTCTCTTCATTTCCAGTTTGAGAATCTTCTTAAGTAAAAGAGAGGGGTTTTTTGCGTAAAGGTGTCTATTTCTGCTATAGTAAAACTTTTGCTTTAGAAGACAGCAGCTCAGTTGCATGAGAACAGCTGTATTAAAATGTAAGTAAGTCACATCTACCTACTTGGATGCTTAGTAAAGTTTTTCTTCCGAGTCTTTTCTGTGTTGAGGAGACCTCTAATGATCATGCAAATTTAATTCTTGAACACTTTGTCTATAGTGGTTTTTTTTCCAACATCTGTTAATTAAATGGATATGTCATTTCAGGAGTTACATAAATTGACAGAGAACAGAGGCATTCTTTTTGAGACAGGAGCAGTTTACAGTTGTGCCTGACTTTGAAGCTGTAGGTAAACTCATGGGTTCTGTTCAGTAGAAAACTTCTCTATGTGCACCTTGAAGGATGCAGCGGTGTTCTGTAATGCTGCCACAAGCTTATGTGTGGCCATTACATGCCAATTGCATATTGATGTCTTGAGTATTACGTAGCTAAAGATTGGAAAACTTAGGACATTTTGGCATGTAGGTTGGTTGATTGTTTTTAATTTTAATTTGATATTAATTAAAACTGAGCTTTGTCCTATCTGTGTTTTCAAATACAGATTCAGAGAATAAAAATGGGAACTCCTGGATCAGGACGGAAGAGAACTCCAGTGAAAGACAGATTTTCTGCAGAAGATGAAGCTCTAAGCAACATTGCCAGAGAGGTTTGCTCATTGTAAAGTGTCTTGAATTCAGAAATAGGGATGAAAGCAAACTCATTATCTAGGAAAAGTTAATTTTTTTACAGATGTGCATAAAAAAGTGTAATTAGCCAAAAATATGACAATTAATATAAGCTAAGAGAATTATTGATCAAAAAAATCACATTAACTGAAATGTCAACATAGTGAGATATTAACTGTATGACTAGTGTAACCTTATGGATTTACACTTAAGCCTAGCAGCTATTTCTACAGATACTTACATGCTTAAAGATAAATGAAAAATATAGCTGCTATTTCAAGTGCAAAACTAAAAAACATACACATTTATCCTGTTACAGTGTGTAGTATTCTTAAGATGGTAAGTATAGTGTATTAGTATTGAATGGGTAGTAGTCACTATTAAAATATGTTTGTAATAGTATCTATTTCAAATGTGAGAAGTCTAGTTTTTTCTAAATAAGCCTAATATGTACACTGTACCAGGAATTCCACCACCCCAAAAAAGAGGGCTGGAGATAACCAGCAAAAAGTGCAATTAAGAAAAAGTTGATACAAAGGGGAATTTTGTCCAATGGGATTTTGGCAGTTGGAATTTGAAGTCTTAGAGATGTCTGTTTGGACCAGAGTTTTTCTTGGTGGAGATGCTGTGACTAGGGAACAAAAGTCTTAATACTGTTTGTATACAAGTGAATTCAGGTTCTTTGGAGCTACATTATCTACAAAGCTGCTTGCCCTAGTTAACATAAAGGAGTGCAAAATGCAGATTCTAATTGGCTTTGTAGTGTAAATAGTTGTCTGTATATGTGTATGTAAGGCAATGTAGGGAGGTGATAGGTCTCTGAAGAGAAAGCTTATTTAGGTATTTTCAAGTGTATCTATCATAGACTGTAGGCAAAATATATGCCTTGTCATTAAAAAGAAAAAAATGGTTGGTAATTTTTCAGAAAGTTATGTTCTCAGTCACGTTCTAGTACTAATGGAAGGTCTCATGCTATCAGCCAAGTCCTGTGTGGGACTCTGGATAATACATGTGGGACTCTGGATAATACTCATCAAGTTCCATCACTCATTTTTTGGTGAAAACAGTGAGTAAAAAAGAAAGAATATGGCCCTAAATTTCTTTGATTATATGCATGCTTCCATAACATCAACTTGTCGTTTAACCTAGAAAAGGATCTCAATAGTAACAAGTTATACATAATATCTTATTTAAAATTACTGTTGGGCTTAGTTCTCTTACATCCCATTATTTTAGAAGACGTTACTTACTAGAATTGAATTGAATCCTGTAATACATGTGTCTTCTGTGGAAAAGCTTCCTAAGGGTGTTCTAGGGATTAAGAGATGGTAAACAGAATATGCAGAAACAAAAGGCTGCACTCAGGATAATCTGTGTGGTGAAACTGCATAAAAGTGCTCTGGGATTGTGAGCAGTCACAAAATGGCACTAGGAAGAATTGGAATTTGTAATACAAAGAACTATAGTAAAGTGACTCTAATGTAGTGTATGACATTTCAAGGTGTTTTTTCTCTAAAAGTTCAGATTTCAGAAAGTGATATTCTTATTCTTTGTTACCATTTTAATATGACAAAATTGTGATTTCCTTGTTCTATGGCATGTGTCAAAAAAAAAAAAAGATATCTTCCTTTTAGTACCAGTAAACATTGCTTTTTAGGAAATTTGGTTTAAAGAATTCTTTGGCACTGATCCACTAAGGTCATTTCCATATAGTCATTCTTCTGCACTGCTTCAATCTGATGTCATTTTATATGAAAATATTTAATGGAAAATAGGGGCACTATTGTAAGCATCTGAGGTACCTGGTCAGACTGCTTCCTCTTTGATATTTCTTTGATTTTTTTCCATCTTTCCTTCGCATCAGAAAACTTTTTTGTTCTGTTGGCTGTCCCCTCCCCTTTATTTCTTGTACTTAACTTCTGTTATATAGAGACCTCTTCTACATATTTTCCTTGATGTGGGACTGTGCATTGAGACAAGCATTTTTACAACGTCTGTGTTACGCACAAATATGCTAAAACATCAACACTAGAGTGAATGTCTGCCTTATTCCAAGAACTTTTGAGTTACTAAACCTCTTTCTTAGGGACCTACTTTTTATACTATGGTGTATAATTTTTCCTGACATTGAATTTCCTTGCTCACTGGAACTGAGGAAGAGTAAAGGTGATCCAGGGACAGGGATCTATCTGTGCATCCTTTCCTGGAAGCAATGCACTTTCCCTATTTCACAGTGTCTGAAGTGAGATTACTTGCAGTTGATCAGTTTGGCAGTCTTATCCTGGTACAACAGTCTGTCAGGCTGTGGTGGTTTTAGTTTGAACACCAATTTTGTGTGGTGGTTTTTGTTCACCAATTTGAGATTTCTCAGCCAACGCACTAATTAATGTAGTGGGTTCAGTGCTGGCTAAACGCCAGTGCACTTACTAGAATATGCTTATTTCCTTGTGAGATAGGATTAAGAGGAAAGCAAAGCAGGCTCAAAACTTTAAAAGGGTATAAAGAAAACTTATATTAACAGAAACTAAACGAATAATAAGAACCTTCAGAACACTTCTTCCCCCCTCCCTAACACTTTCTTTCCTACTGATAATGTAAAGAGACAAAACACACATGCTTTTTTCAAAAGCTGCAGGAGCAGGTGTAGATATATTGTCCATGTGTTTCCTGCAAGGAGATAACAGAACTGTGGTTTTAAAAGCACCTAACTACATTAAAATGGAGTAGATGAGTGTATTCTAATTATAGCAAGGTTAATTAGACGTCAGCTTATCACTTAAAAGAAATAAAAAAGCCTATCTCCTGAAAATATAGAGTTTTTTTATGTGACCTTTTGGTTCTTTCTCTAGTTTTTGTAATGGGTTCTGAAACTGTTAGCTTTCTAAGATTGACAAAGTCACCTGGTGTAGAAGATAGTTTCATCTATCTTGTGCAAAGTTTGAGCTTCCCAAAGTACAAGTAATGATTGTCTAGCGTAACTTCAGGCTCCTGGCAAAGTTATAGTCTCATTTGTTAAACAAAAAGACTTAACTGCTTGAAAATTCCCACGTTTCTATATGAATGAAAATTGAGATTTATATTCTCAAGGTTTTGTGTTCACAGTCTATATTGAATACAGCTGATATGATCTCAAGATGTTTTCCCTGTGTGTTTCTTGTGGGGATTCTCCCCTTGTTAGATTCTTTTGCGGACGGAATATCATTGGCTGAGTTGTGCATCACTGCTTCACTTGTCTGTATTTTCAGACAAATTGTTCATTTTAAATATTTAGCAGTAACCTGTCATCACCATCTTTTAGGATTACATGAGACCTCTTTTTCCAAAACCAGTTTGATTATGTGAGAACAGAGGTTTCACAGTCACTTCTGTGTTCTTGCATTGCCTGTGGTTCATGCTCAGATACAGTGAATATTGTGGCAGAGAGTGATAAGAGTCTGACACATATCATCTCACTGTCCTCAACCTGCTAAGCAGGAGTTTGAAGGCACAATCAGGATTTACCATTCATAACCTTTTTTTGAGTGTTACCATCAACAGCTCTTCCATTCTTCAGGGCTGTGTAACTAGGTGACAGAGAACTAGAGGTTGTGGACAAGCAACATTGCAACAGTGTTCACTAGGTTTCTGCCTTGTAGAATGTTGTCTCTGTGTTTTGGTTTGGTGGGTTTTTTCTCAGGAATTGTTCTCATGACTATTTTCACTATATAGCAAGAGTGTGGAAAACTCTTGAGGTGTTTTCTCATGGTAGAGAATAAAGATTAATTTTGATTTGAAATTGACTTTGTAGTAGCTCAACTGTGAGTAGAGTGCAGTTGTTCTTACTTTGATAGAGATGTAATGTTGCTGAATTGCCATGATAGAAAAAGCTGAGTTGAATATTTTTAAATGTTTGAGGGCTATATCATGAATTTAGAAGCAGTTAACAACAGTCTTTTTCATATGAATCTATTTAAAGTTTTGTACATGCTTTTCTCTTCATGTCTGTTCAGCTTCTGTTAAGAAAACAAGCAAAGTCCCAAAGAATTCCATCCTCATGGATATTGTCTTTGTAGATGCTAGGTGATTTTTTAATTTTGTTTTGGTAAGAGGTCACTAAATATTTTTCAATTGGCTGTTTCTACCTTAGTATTAATTCAAAGCCTTGTTTGCTTTTGTTTTTAAAAGTGGTTAAGGATATTTTACAGGATATAATATATTCTAGAGATTTTATAATATATATGTGAATCTGTACAATAAATGGAAAAAGAATGAGACATCAAAACAAAGACTCTTAAAACTTTAAGTCATGTTAAAAACCTAAGATTTTGTTGTTTGTAGGCGACTGGGGCAGAGAAATGAGAAGTGGAAAAGAGATTTCTGAGGAGCCATAAGAAATACTTTTGGCACATAAGTGATTGCCTTGATTTCATGAGATGGTATGGATATAAGGGCAAAAAGCATGGGAATCAGAATACAGAAAAATTGAGCAGCAGAAGGAATCATAGTTAAGCTAAAAGTTCGAATTGAAAGGGACCTTACAGATCAACCAATACCAACCCCTGTGCCATGGGGGGGTTGGAATTGGGCACAGAATCCTCTGTTTGCTTGATGAGAAAAGGTGAAATTAAGTTGCTCTACGTAGTTGTCTTTTAAGAATTACAGTGAACATTTTTAACATGCTCACCCTGATGCTGAGCAGAGCTGGCAGGGTGTCCTAGTGCCATTCCACGGACCCGTGGCAGACAGGGAGCAGCGGGTCCCGCAGCAGGGGCAGTCAGTTCCTTTACTGCTGCCATCCAGTGGAGGAAGTAAAATGCTCCTTAACCGGCCTTCCTGCGTTGGAAACTGCAGGACTGCATATCCCTTGGCAGAGAGAGATACGAGTTCTATGTAATATGTATACATAGGCCCAGGATGACAAAATAATTCAAATTTTTTCAGAGGTGAATAACATTTTAAGATAGCCTATATTTTAACCTTATGAAGCTTTTATGCTCGATCTGAGCTAATTAAAGAATCACCTTCTCCATAATATAAAAACTAAAAATAAAATACTGTTGCTTTCTAGTGAATTCCTTCTTGCAGGCAAGGGAAGGAAAAAGATGCCTATCTACACTATGGAGATATATATTATGCTTCTCCTTGCTCAACATGGAGGGAAGCCTCTATCATATAAATTCTGTGTTAATTTTAAACTTTTTACCTGGGAAAAAATATGGTTGTTACTATGAAGAGACTAAGAAAAATACATCAGAAAGGAGCGACTCCAGACTCAATATTTACAAAGACATTCCAAGTTAAAGTCTTGTCTTTCTTTTCTTCTTCCTTTTTTGCCAAAAATATTTTTGATATAACTGAAGAACTACATGTTATCTTTGAAAGTTGAGCTAAGTTTTCCAAAGATTGTGGTTGAACACGTATTTAAAAACAAATATGAAAAAATTGAAGAAGTAGGGATGGTTTTCTAAATGACTATAAATAGCTTATAATAACTGGGTTTTAGGTGAAAATCAGGAAACTGTCTCCTCCTGGAAGAAGAACATTGTCTTGCTACCTCTGTATTTACTAAATATATGCAATAAAATAAACCAATCAAAGTGAATACTGCTGTAAGGTACTGCTTAACTGCTTGAAAACAGCCAGGATAATAATCTTCTAGAATGAAATGCTTTTTATGCGGTTACAAGGAAACACTGGGGTTTTTTTTGTTCAAGTAATAGTTTTAGGTATCTGTTTTGAAATGAGGAATTCCAGAACTCAGTGGTGAACAGATTGCTTTGTTTTGTTACTTAGACCAGAGCTAATACCCAAAGAAATACAGGATTGCTTTAAAAACACAAATTTGTCCCAGAGTAGAAGGTAAATATGAATAGTATGAGTGTGTTCATATACAAAAGAAAATTTAGAGATTTAGTTATAAATTAATAATTTATTAATTAGTCCTTTTTTCTTATCCAAGTAAATTCTCAAGGACTTTTTCCGTTTTGGTTTTCCTACCCAATTTCTTTTGTTACAAAGATTTCTTCTGTAGTCTTCTATGTCCTTTTGTGATCAATTCTCTGAATAAATTCCATGCTGAATTATTGTATCTTTACCTAATTTTTGTTTTCCCTCCAGATTTTATAACATTCTTTCCATTTAAGCCACTAGTGTAAGTGCACCAGGTTTAAATACCTCATATCTTATTTCTTCAAGAAAATTCAGCTATCCCATTTCTTTTTATCAGTTGAAAGTTCCCTTAGGAAGCTTCTGAAATAGTGTCAGAGTTGCTAGATCTTGGACAATACACAGTTGAATTTTTACTTCAGAAAAATAGAAACTTGGTATGTTATATCAGTTTATAATAAGCAGTGCTTCAATTAGATAATATTACAATGGATATTTATCATATTTTATTAATGTGTGTCTGGTCTAAAGACTGTATAGAGAATAATGACCAGTGAAACTGAAATCAAGGCTGTAGTGGACAGTCTATCCTTTTCTAAGACTGGACTTTGTTTAATGCAGGCTGTAGAAAGCAATCTGTATTGGCTCCCAAGCTGCAATGAGCAACGAATAGGGATGTATTTGGTATGCTCTCTGAAGTCAAATAGTAGTTCAATTGAAAAGCATGATAACATGACTCCCTCTACTTTTGCTGTTTCATTAAAAAAAAAAAAAAACCCCAAACAAGTAGTCTAGTATTTCCGTTCTGCTCCTATAGTCCAGCTATTGTGGCTCTACATTTTCCTTAGCAGGTATTTAAAGACTTTATTTCAATGGAGCAGATGAAATTTTTTGTTAAGGATTTGTTGGTGGTGATTTGTTTCACAACTTTCATGGGCTTTTTCAGTAAGGCAACAGAGTGAATAGCAGCACCCAGGAAGAAAACTGTGTCCTTTTGAATTATGGTTGTTTCTCTATTATTGTTAATTTTGAATTTCAATAATGTAGCTATGAAGACTTGTGTGACTGCTTTGTCAAGAGAATGAAGCCTGTGCTTTAACAGATCTGCTGAGAATTAGGAATTATTTGGTATCATGGCCTTTCTAATGGTACTGCAACTTGTCTCTTGCTCTGAAGTATAGTGAAGGAAGCCTGAGAGCTGTCCTTTGAGTTAATTTGCCGAGGTTTTTGTCTTTTTTGAGATTGTGGGCTTTTTACAGGAATCTGGTTGCTCAGGTTAAAAATTAATGTAATATTAAGCCATTTCTTAAAAAAAATCTAAAAAGATAAGATTTTCTTTGTCTTCAATTTCTGCCACCCATTTTATGACAAATACCTGTAAATTCTCTTGTATTTTATCAAGAGTTTAGTAAATGATAAGAAATGGAGCTTCCCTTTTACTGTCGGCATTTAAAGTTAGGTCTCTGGGTGTACGACTAGGGGAGAGTGGTGAAATGTGAATTGATTTTTAACATGAATCAGTAAACCAATTAACTTTGTATCTTAACAGTATTATCTTTGTATTAAATTTGTAACTTAACAGTAAAACCTTGCCAGAGCATGAAGGCCAAATGCATGTATCTGCAATTGTATAGACAAAGCTAAACCCAAACTTAGCAGCTTTTTGAGTCCTTTTTCTTTCTGTGCTCCATACCTGTCAGTGTGACAGTTTATATAAGACAAAGCAATAATGGGCTACAAATGGAAGTACTTCTCTTGCATGGCAATTTTCTTGCTTTACTGTGGTGTTATCATCAGGTAGAAAGAAAAGTAGCTTTAAGCTGCTTTGAAAAAAGATTGCATTATGGCAGTCAGGAGTGTTGACACAGCCTCGGATTGTTTTGTCTGCATATGCAAAATTCAGAAAAAATAGTCTTCATGAGTCACTTGGAGTTAAGACAAACTGTTTTGAGTAATAAAGCTGTAGTGCGTCAGCCTTCTATCTTGTCATTATTTGATATTTTTAGCTTGTAGTCTAATCATAATTTGAAGTTAACCTCCCAAGTTATATACCTGTTTCATTTTCCTGAAGCACAGTAAAACAGCTTTATAGGCTTCCAGTGCTTTACATAAACATTTGCTGTGACAGTGGCAAAAGCAAGGAAAACTCTATCCTTAATCAAAAGCAAAAATCTATTGGATTTTACATTTTAAGAACTTCTATAATTGGTTGTTTGTTAGGAGTTCAGAATTTTTAGCTGCTGCTGATTCTCAAAAGGCTTTTAATTAACATTACATAGACAGCTGGAATCCTTGGTGGAAAACCTGTCTTCAGTGGTTTAATATTTAAAGAATTTGAGAGAATTTTTGTCAGCTCACTATTCAAACATGAAAAAACTGAGCTTGTGCTTTCTTCAAACTTGAGCTATATGGCAGAATTTATTCCCTCATATTCCCAGGGCTGTTTAATACCTTTATCAATGACACTGTTAGTGGGATTGAGTGTACCCTCAGCAAGTTTGCAGATCTGTGAAGCAGTGGTTCAGTTGGCACAACTGAAGGATGGGATCCCATCCAGAGCCACATGGACAAATTTGGGCCCATGAGAACCTCTTGAAGTTCAACAAGTCCAAATACAATATACTGCATGTCAGTCAGGGCAATCTCAGATGTGAGTCCAGACTGGGAGAAGTTGTTGTTGATGGCAACAAAGATGCTCAGAGGACTGGAGCACCTCACCTATAAAGACAGGCTGAGAGAGCTGGGGTTGTTCAGCCTGGAGAAGAGATGTATTTGGGGAGACTTCACTGTGACCTTCCATTACCTGAAACAGGCTTATGAAAAACAGGGAGAGTAAGTTTTTTTTACACAGGCAGATAGCATTAGGACATAGGGGAATGTATGGTTTTAAACTAAAGAGAGTAAATTTAGATTAGATGTTAGGAGGAAATTCTTACTAGGGAATTGGTGAGTTCCTGGCCACTGGAACAGATTGGCCAGAGAAGTTGTGGATGTCCCATCCCTGGAACTGTTCAAGGCCAGTTTGGATGGAGCACTGAGCAGCCTGCTTTAGTTGATGGCACCTGATCTGGACATTGGAAGTAGATGATCTTTATGATCTCTTCACACCCAAGCCATTCTGTGACTTTTTTAATGATCATCTAATTCTTTCGACTAGTAATGCTATCTTTGAAGAGTTTAGGTGCATATTATTTTTGAAATTTCATTGTTGATTACTTCCGTATTGTGATGTTAAAATCTTAATGTGTATTTGTGAAGAGATTTGAGTACTCAAACCATTATTCAAAAACTTTTTTTAAACTTTAATTATTTTCCATCCCCTTGTAGGCAGAAGCCAGACTTGCAGCAAAACGGGCAGCTCGAGCAGAAGCAAGAGATATACGTATGAGAGAGCTGGAGCGACAGCAAAAAGAGGTAGTGTAATTCACCAGGGATTATTGCAGACCTTTACAAAAATTTGTATTTTATTTTTGCATTTCCATAAGATTTTTTCTTTTAGTGTGATTCAGTTTTGTACAAGTATTTTCAGCATTAGGATTGGATTATACTAAAAGGATTCACGGTAAATAACTGTTGTCAAGATATTTCTTTTAAGAAAAGAATTTAAATTGGGTAATATTTACACATACAGTTGTGTGTTGCTCCACACATTTCTCCTAGAAAAAGTTTGCATTTCTTGAGAAAAAAAATCCTAGAAACTAGGTTTTCAGCAGTCTGGTTATTGCATAGTTGTTGCATTTAATTCAGGTTTTGACATTGCACATAAAACATTAAGAATTTACATGTAAAACATTAAGAATTCATTATTTATCATGATTGCACTCAAATTCATGTACTGCTCATACTTGGTGGTTGTGGGGTTTTTTCCTGTGTAATAAGTAAAATATGCAGAACATTTTTTACCTCTATTTTATATGATTCTCATTGTACCACAGTTTGAGTTTTTGAATTATAGATGTCTGCTATTATTTTGATGATTACATGATAATTAATGTAGATCTTTCTGAGTTTTCAATTCAGGAATCCAGTCTTGTGTGGTGACTCTAATTTATATTTGAAACTTTTTGTTTGGTTTTCTTTTTCCATCCTGTAGTTTTCTCAGCATTTATATGATAGAAAATGGGCTCATATCCAGAAATGGATGGTAGGCTAAAATCACCTGTTGTGCATGTTTTGGCCACTCAGAGAACTAACACAGGATTTTGGAGGAAGCAATTTACTAATGGTTTGCTGTGTGTTATTTCAAAGTGTCTAATTATGTATAAAAAAATACATATACACACATATAAACTATATATGTATGCAGTTCAATTATATATGTACATAGTCCAACCCTCCCCTGACTGACTGTTCCCTTGGGAGCTATCACTGGTCACCACAGAAGAGATCAGTCCCTGCTTCTCTACTTCCCCTTGTGAGAGTGCTCAGTACTGCAATGAGGACTCCTCTCAGTCTCCTCCAGGCTGAACAGACAGGGTGACCTCAGCTGCTCCTTGTTCAGCTTCCCCTTAAGCTCCTTCACTATCTTGGTTGCCCTTTTTGGGGGGGTTCTCTAATAGTTTTGTATCTTATGTTGTGCACCCAAAACTGCACACAGGACTCAAGGCTGCAGCAGAGCAGAGCGGGACAATCCCTTCCCTTGCTCAGCTGGTGATGCGGTGCCTGATGTACCCAGGACACAATAGGAGGCCCTCCTGTCTGTGCGGGCACTGCTGACTCATATTCAACTTGCCATCAGTCAGGACCCCGTGGTGCTGCTCTCCAGTGTCTTGTTCCCTAGTCTGTCTGTACGTCCTGGGTTGACCTATCCCAAGTGCAGAATCCAGCAATTGCCCTTGTTAAATTTTGTATGTGTTGGAGGTTAGGATTTGTTCAATGTTTTTTTTCTTAGGGAATTTCTCTCCCATTTGTTGCCTAAGAGACCAGAACAATGGATACTTGAGAGAAACTAAGGATGTGTCCAAGATGGGGGGAAGGGGTGCAGCTGGCTGCAGTGTCTTAGCTGGGGTGCTTTCTTTTGTGAAGAGCAGAGATAATATGAGAGTTTGGCTGGTGGGTGAGGGGCTGGGCTTGTCCCTTGCCCTCTCTCACTCTTGGAGTATAGACAGTTGGGCTGCCAGTGCAGAGTTATGTTGTGCACTGCTTTTCCTTACCACAGGTGAGCCTTTGCTAGTAAGAGCAGCTGTTGAACCGGGACCTTTTCAATATCTAATCTCACTGGAAGGGACCCTCATCATCTACTTGAGTGCTGCAGGGGAAAACCCGGGACCCTGACCCTCTCCCCCTTCTGGAGGGAATGTCTCTTGGGTGCTTGCAGAAAGCCATCTGCTGCTGGCCAGTGCTGCTGTTTTCTGCTGCTGCTTCTGGTTTTTTACTACACTTTAACCCGATATTCCCTGCCCCTGCCTCCCGGCTGGGATACCCTGCAGCTCCTGGCATGGCTCTGGAGTTTTGCTACACTTTTTACCACCCCAGGTATGCTTGCCTTCCAGCCTACTGCTTCAAGGTTCCTACTGCCATCTGTTTTATCATCCAGAGGGGCATGAGGACCAGCTGCCTCCTATGAGTTTGTAAAGGAAGCCTGTTTCTATCTCTCCCACTGGCTGTGCCACCATTACCCACCTGCAGAGAGGCAGCTGGGTTCACCCCACAGCGCCCCCTGCAGCTCTGGGGGACTCATCGCACCTGCCCTGCCAGGAGCCAACAGCGCCCCTGCTGGCTTTGACTGTAACTGCACCAAAGGGGAAAGTGCCACAGCTGGGAGAAGGCCGTTACTGGTTCTGTTGTTGCTCCCACTGTTGTTGGTGTTTGTTTACCTCGTTTAATGTGTGTATATGTATATATATATGTTTGTGTATATATATATATATATATATATGCACACACACTAGTAAAGAACTGTTATTCTTTTTCCCATATCTTTGCCTGACAGCCCTGTAATGTCAATGTTATAATAATTTGGAGGGAAGGGGGTCACATTTTCCATTTTGCTTCACACAAGAGAAGTGTGGAAGATAGGAGGTTCCTATCTTCCTTGGTAGGCACCTGTGTTTCAAACCAAGACACTATGGTTGGTGGTGGCCCATCTCTCTGATTTGTTGAGGTCTTGCTGTGGGACCTCCCTGCCCTCAAGTTCCTCCCAATTTGGTGTCATCAGCAAACTTACTATTCCTTGAGTTCTGCATCCAAGTCATTTATAAGGAGACCTGGGCCTAAGATGAGGCTGTGGAGCCCTACCAGTGACCTGATGCCAGTTTGTTGTCACTCCATTCACTACAACCCTTTGTGCCCAACCTGTGAGCCAGTTGCTCATTCATCACATAACATGGTTATTCAGCAATGTGCAGGCCACTTTGTCTTGAAGGATCCTGTGAGAGAAATTATCAAAAGCTTTGCTGAAGTCAAAAAAGATACAATCTACCATCTCTATGGTACAATCTACCTAGGTCACTTAAATGGATTACTCTGTTCTATGACAAAATGAGGTTCGACAAGCAGGAGTTTCCCCTCATGAAGCCATCATGGCTGTGACCAATGACTGAGTTTCCCCCAGGTGTTTTTTAGTACCTCCCAGAATAGGATTTTCCATGATTTTACCTAGCACTGGAGTAAGACTGACTTAATTGCAAAGTTTCTTTAGAGGGTTCCTTTCACAAAATTCATGTGCTTCTTAAAAGGGTATATGGGAGATGTCAGGGGTTTTTCTGGCTTTTAGGAAAGTGTTCACTGTGGGAATTTTTTGAATCACCAAGATTTAAGTAATACATGCTGAGACTAGCCATCATTTAAAATAGTTAAAACTACAATGGCAGTTAATATCTGTAGAAAAATCCTAAGACTGTCATTAGAATTTTATTTGCAAAGTTGTATTCACTCATTATTGTCTCTTTGCCTATCTGATATTTGTGTATACATTAGTTCTCATGTTCTCAAGATCAGCATAGTTTCTGTATTTCTTGGTGGAATGTACCTTTGAAAGTTTTTTTTTTTCTTGAGATCAAGGGTTTTTAAAATACAGTATTTGTGAGGAATCTCACTCAAAATTAATGCCACTCAGCTGAATGCCTCCTTCCTTTTGCAGTCCTAAGAGGCACATCTGCTGCAGTAGATTTCTAAACAGATGTGCACTCCTTTCCTGGGTTGAGAGATGTAACCTCTGTATTGGATAACGTGCATAATTCTAACTTGAACTTTTTAGAAATCAAGCTTGAGATACCAGCAGCACCTATCTGTTTGCAATATGTAGTGTAGTGCATAATCCTTTGACCTGAATATGCTGAACATTTAAGACAGGCTTTTTATTTTCTGATGGAATGTCAGGAAGAGACTTGTTACCCAGCAATTAAGAGGAATCTTATATAAGTAGCAAACTTTCTTCTTGCCTGCTGCAGATGTTACTAAGATATACTTGTCCAGAGATACAAAGAGTATTTAAAACTGGCAATGATCTAACTGTGTTGTGTTGAAAAGTTAAATAGCTTGAGCATTCGTTTTAAAACTCAAAACAAACAGTATAGAGAGGAAGACTAAAATATCATTATGAAAAGAACCTACGCTTCCCTCATGGCAGTTCTCTGGCAGAGTTTTAAATAGGCCTATTGAATACTGAATAGTTGTAAAATAGTTTTAAACACATTAATGTATCCAGTGAAAATGCAGATGATAACCATGTGACCATAAGCAAGAAGAAATCTAGTCTTTAGATACACATCTATGATCTGGAGACAAAGCCTTTAATTCTATAAATAACTGGCTTACAATCTTCAGAATAGTTCAATATATTGAAAACTGTAGGAAATAGGTAAGTTAAGGAGCAATTCCTACTTTTCGAACCCTGTTGTAGCCTCCAAATGGGATAGTTTTAAAATTAAGGATATTCTTAACATGTTTTCATACTGTAACAATTTGAAATGCTTATGGCATGTGAAATATATTTTGATTTTAAATTAGTTGTGGTTTTTTTCTTGCTTCTTTCACATATTCTCTTGTGTGAAGCAAAATGAACGTTCTCTCATCCTTAAACAGAAAAAAAGCTATTAAGGTGCCTTAGCTAGTTGTCATCACTCAGATTTTGAGTTTGGTTTATTATTTTCACTGTCACTGTATAGCAAAACTAGCTGTAGAACTTAAAAATGGTCAATTTGCTTAAGCTTTGTTTCTCTAATAGAGAAAAAAAATGCAAAATATATATGAGGCAACTGAGAATAATAATTTCTCCTAGGCCTCAAATAACTTTGTAAAGTACTTAAAATCTGAATGTGGTAATTATATGGTACATTTCTTAATAGTGTACTTGAAATTTTGTAAAGCTCTCTATTTTTACTTTTATTTCTTAATTTAAATAGTTTTGTGGTTTTTTTCTGCATTAATATATTAATCATAAGAAAGACTAACTGACTACTGAACACTAATTATTAATTATATTAACCGCCTTACTTACATTACCTGATGTGATATCTTTGCATACTTACCCAAATCAGGTGAAATGAGTTCTTCTAACTTGAATGAGTTTACTTGCCACCATGGATTATTCAAAATGACACATAGCATTAAAAGTGCTAAAAGCACGTTGCTCACTTTGGCTTCCTGGTATTGTGTCAGGGTTTTTATTCCTTCCTTATAGAATAACTCTGCATTTCTTCTTTCTCAGGAAGATGCAGAGAGAGCCAGATACTCTCACCAGTCCAGTCGACATTCGCATTTGGTTTGTGTTCGAACTATATACTTTTTCTTTTTGATCACAGCCTTCAGAAACCAAACCAAAGGAAAAAAGGGTTTGGGTTCTGGTTCCTTTTTCTAATGGAGAGGATGACACTTCAAGTCTCATAACTATTTGCAGTTTTAGTAATTTTAAGTCACATATAATGTTTAAGTTCATCTGGTGGTTTATGTCCATCAGTGTTAAAAAGGTAGTTTATTTTTATGTTTCAATCTTCTAGTTTTTTCTTGCACTTTGAGTATTACTGTGTGTCTGTAGTATTTGTGAAAGAAAAGGTATCAGTACTTTAAGATACAATTTGAAGAAGAGTTTGGTATGATGCAGGATTCTCTTTCTTGGAGAAGGTGGGAATATATTATTCATTAATGGCAAAATATTTAGCCAAATGATGTAAAGTATCCTGAAGACTGCTAACAGAAATATTTTTTGTATAGACTCTTTTATGTCATCTTTACGCCATATATATATTGCTAAAGAACAGTTTTCTTGAGATTATGGTAACATTTTCCTCGTCTTGGATCTACGTAGAAATCAGCTGGTCATTGATCTGGGTATACAGGCCAGGAAAGGGACAAATTACTAAAATAAAAGGTTGGTTTTATGTATTTTGGAAGTTGGAATGAGCTGTTTCTTTGTGTGACTTTAAAAAAAGGTGATTGTCACTTGCTAAGAGGTTTTTGCAATTAAATGTATTTTCTGATTAACTGAATTTTATGTAATGTTGTGCAAGTTATAGTGTTAAATATTTCTGCAATTTGCCGCACAGGTATTTTTACCAAATAATTTTGAACAGTAAATGCTTTATCAAGAAAACATGTAAAATACGCTATGTGCAACTCTTAGAAACTTGTGAGCTGATATAGATTTGCTCAGATCTGCTCTTGTCTTGGCTGACATAGCAAAGATGCTAAGAGGGAGATGAAGTAATTGGCTGTTGTCTAAACAAGAGGGTTTGAATTGGGCAGATAACTAAGCTCATTTTTGGGGGGCTTACTTAGAATTTCTTGGACTGCCTTGGTTATTTTCTGTCATTCAGTGAAGAGTAATAGAATTAAATTTAAAAATTTATTTCATATCTTAATGTATTTTTATAATTTCATTCTCAAGAGTTCCTCAGATGTCAGTGCATCTCACAGGAGCCGAGCAAGTACCTCCAAAAGGAGAGCTCTTGTGGTGTGTTACTTGGAATGAGCACGCTTTTTACTTAATTTGATGTGTTCACATGGTAACATTTTTTATGTATACTTACCAAAGCAGTAGTTGGGTGAAAGCATGCTTATAGAGCACAGTATTAATGGGATTGCTGCAATGATTGATGTAATCAAGTACTTTGTGATAGCAAATGTGAGAGCTGAAAGAAAGAACACTTACAGGTGTGAAGGGAATTAATCTCTTCAGTTGCTCTCTCCCAATGTCCCCTAACTAATAGAATAGTTAAAATTCTATTACTAAAATCACATGTAGAGAAGTAATGAAATGGAAAAGGTTGTCCATCAGTTTTGACAGGTACGAAGATGTTATTAAAAGTTAAAACAGGATACATTTTTCTCTTTTATGTTGTGATTTTAGAACAACAGACAAGGCTGAAATACAGAAATTTTGCCTTTTCAGTAATGGGTATTTCTGTATATTTGTGGTATTCCTAGTTTAGGCAAGTTAAACGTTTTTTAGTAGACTGTTACACCTTTTTAAACTATTAACAGTTTAAGAGTCAGGATGATAAGTGTCTGAGTGATCTGTCTTCATTCTCTGATAGCAAGGTTGCTTATTGAAGGTAATAATTAGAGACAGAAATTGTTTTGAAAAAATAAATAGTTAAGTTGATTAAAACTGATCCAATGACTTATGGGTCCTGTAGGTAATACTTTTAGTAACACAAGAAGGACCATAGTCTATAAATTACATCTACAATATTAAAATATCATTTAATATATTGGTAATACTGAATGTATTGGAACTATTGAGATAATATTAATACAGTATAAACTAATATTAACTAAATCTTGGCTATATTAACTTATAAACAAATATAAATCAAAATCTGGGGAATTTCTGGTGTTAATCTGATGTCTAGAAGAAATTTTCAGATGTAACAATAGACAAAAATATTTTTTCTTGAAATCCTCTCATTACTCCTCATTTTGGAAATTATACTGGGCAATACTCCAGCATGCTACTACTATATAAGGTCATATTTTTAAACTACCGTCAGGGTTTTTTTTCCTGTTGGCTTAGGTTGATATTAAATTGTATATTGTATTGCACATTACCTACAGTCAAAATACCTGTGAAATTTTTTAATGAATTGGAAAAAAACAAGCCTGATGGGAAAATTTAAGTTTTCTAAGTTGAAAAAAAGAAACATAAACTTCACAAATTTTGCTGTTAATGAGTGGCAAGAAACATGAGACACTTGCTAAACTATTATTACGAAGCTGTTTTTATTTGTATTCTTAAGAGTTGCCAACTCTGGTAGATTCCCATTCTCTTTACACATAGCTGGCCCTTTCATCACACTGTTCCTTCTTTTTCACACATTTGCTCCTCCTGAAAACACTTAATTCCTCTATTCCTTTTAATTCCTCCCTGATCACAAAATACTATTTCCCTTTCCTCCTGTGAAGTCTTTCATTCCCTGTACCCCATAGGCAATGACCTTCCTGAGCCTGTAAGGTGCCATGGAAGGTCATTGCATCATGGTGAATTGCACAGCTCAGCAGTGGAGCAGATGTTCCCTTTGAGTCCTTTACCTGTGTGGAGATGAGCCCTTTTTTACATAACCTTGTAAATGTTGTCTCAGTTTAGTGAAATCTACCATATAAGACTTGGTTTAACTATTTAAAATTCTATTACTAAAATCACATGAAATAGTTCACATAGTGTAGTGCTGTCCAAAATTATCTCAGTTTTCATAAAATGGGATGCTGTTGGGGAAAAAGATTAATTTTTATTACGTGGTCCAGCCTCAGAAAGCAGTTCAGATCTGGATAAATGCATATTCCTTCATGTTTAAATTTTCATTATTAGTAGAATATGTTTTCTTGTAATTTTTTGTAAGTCTTTTTAGTCAGTCTTTGAAATAAAAGCAATTTAATTTTTTTTTTAACATTGTGACCTTCACTTAATTTAATTTTCTTTTACTTTAGTATGACAACACTAAGGATAGAACTGCAAGATATTTGGTCCCTGTATGTTAATACTTTGCATCTCTTTGAGGGAAGACTGTTTTTGTGCATTGTTTCTAAGGTGTAATGATACTAACTAGTGACTTTAAATTTTTTATATACTTCAAAAAGTATATAAATTTGTACTCTCATATGTTCAGATGTAGAATAGTTATACAGTTCTAACGCTTTCTGTAGCCTGCATGTGTAATTTTTTTTAGGGAGAAAAGACACCTGTCTTACAGCAAGCACTTTCTAGTATTGTTATTTCTAAACTTTGTAGTGAAGTCTCATACAGATTAGACTTGGAAGACATCCTTGGTGGAAAAAGTGTGTGTGCATCTATTTGTATTCTACATTACCACATAGAAACTTTAACGTAATCTAATGGAAAGTTATTTCAGTCCAGAGAATAAGCAGCTAGTTTGTATATCTTTACTTAAAAGACGTCTGTCATATTTTTATGAAGTGATAGTAGATGGCATCACATTCTCAGTGGGATTATGCCACATAAAATCTGTGTTTCTTAAGAAGAGGCAAGCAACAAGTACCACCAAAAGGAATATTTAAGCGGCTTAAAAAGCTGTATTTGTTTAAATAGCAGTGTTATCTGAATTAGCTAGCAGATAGGCAAGCACAATATAGTGCTTAAATTTGTCTGTATTGTTAAGCTTTTTTAGTTTGTTTATTGATTTAAATTCTTCTGTGAGATGTGAGCACTAGCTTTAAGCCAAGCCTATATTAATGAGGATAGAGGTGATTATAGTTTCAATTGCCAGTTTTTTTTTAACACAGTGATAGAAGCGTGGCTTTCACACTGTTTTTCCAATTAGGTAGTTAGAATTTTCTGTGTTATTTCTGCTTTAGGTGATAAAACCCTTAAATCCTTATGTCTGTCTTCTTTATATTTTAAGATTGAAGATGCTGTTATATAGTGGTGTTAGTTCTCTAAATTTCATTTTTAGAGTCATGCTTACAGTTAATCTCAAAGTTCAAAGGAGAAAGCTCTTTATTCCCATAAAGGTTTATTGGATAGTTTTCTAGTATAATATTCCTTATAAATATACTAAGTATGTAACATCATGGATAAAATTTGTTAGCTTCCTGACATTTTCATAAATGTTTTTAGGGAAAAAAACCCCCTCATATTGATCAGATTCTGACCTCCAATTTGTGTGTGAAACGGTTTTTGTATCACTGCAATACCATCAATGGAATCAGCTGAATAGAAATCTTGTTTTTTGGAGGTCTGGAAAAGGCTCTTGGAACTATTTAAAGGTGGCAATTCTCTGGATTAAAGTTTATTCAGTTGGGATGGAGATACATGTTCTATTACTCCCACTTGTCCTCTATCAGATAGTTAGAAACATTTTAAATGTAGATGTACAGCAGATTGAATTTGCCATAGACCTTGATGTTAATCCAGTGACTTACTGAAAAAGGCATGAGGATTATTTTGATTGTGCAAAAGCTATTCCAGAAAGTTTGGTGTTTAACATGTGAATATAGTGTCAATAAATGAAATATTTTGGATGTAATTTTTTGGACAGTTTTCAGTACGGATGGATTAGCAACTGCATTAGGAGTTGGGGGAGGGGTCAAAGCAGCAGTGGATGCTTGTGTTGAGACTATGCTGAAGTAATTTTGTATTTACTTATTATTATATTAGAGCATTTCTCCATGTGCTTTTGAAGGGGTATTTTCCTGTTCCCTTAGTTCCTAAACAAATGAACAATATGAGTCTTTCTGCTTTCTGTTGCTTATTAAGATAAGAAGTGCTTTATTCTGCAGGCACTACTTTTTGCCATGTTTTTATCTGTCTGGTTTTTCTTTTTTGTATGTGTGCATGAGTTTTTGCCTTACATGTGCATATATATGCAATTTTTGTAGAGAGTCAAAGCCCAACAGAAATAAGCCAAAATATAATTGCTAGACTTTCAGTATGTGTACTTGATGTAAAGAATAGTGGTAGGGTAAAGGCTATGCTAGTGTCACATAAACATCCAGCCCAAATTCAATTATTAGGGATTTCTGTCCTTTTCTCTCCCCAAAATGCTTTGATTCATAATGGTATCTAATGTAAAAAAGATTAAGTAAATAATTGTACTAATTATTAGCAAGTCTTTTCAGTTATGTTTTTCATGTATTTCTTGCTGCACTTCTTAAGCTTTTGGAATTTTTATTTTATTATGGAGCAAAAATACCAAAATTATGTACTATTCTGTTTGAGCATGGCATTAGAAATACAGTTAATGCTGATATACAAAGTACATAGTAGTTTTGAGGCTTTTATTATTTACTTGTATAAGAAAGCTAAATGGATTTGGGGTCAATATTAGGGAAAACTTTACAGCATTCTGCACAAGGTCTAAGCTTGGGAACGCTTGGGTAATGTTAAGATAAAACTTCTGTTTGCAAGATCTACAGATGCAACCTTTGTTTTCTCTCTCCTTTCCTTCCTCACCCCTCAGAGTGGAATTTACTATGATCAAAGAAATTATAGCAGCCTTGGATATAGTAAACCAGTTCCTTCCTACCATGTTTGGGTCTGTCTCCTCTTTCTTTATAAATTTAATTATTTACACAAAATATGTATATGTGGTTTTGTTTACTTATGCCATGTGACACTAACTTATCTCTATGACACTTGCAATTATTACAGTGAAAAGCGGTAACAGTTGTATTTTTTGCTTGTAATGGTTGTGTTTTATAAAATCATTGTGTGGCATGCTGATTACTCTGTTCTGCATGTGAGGTTTTAAATTTAAAATAACTTCTGTTTCATGATTCTGTGTGATATAAAGAAAACAACCAGAAGCTGTGACAGTTGCTGTTTCAAATTCCTGTCTTTTAAAAACAACCAAAAACTCTTAAGTGTTTAACACCATTGCAGTACTTTTTTCCATCTTAATATAAATTATAAAATACTGATATATCATGAGATAAGTAATATCTTCCAGTGCCTGCAGCTGTGGTCATGGCCAGGTTTAAATAACTAGCTAGAGAAAACTGACATGTTATTTGATAATTACTTGATTTCTTCACTCTCTTCCACAAATCTACTTGAAAAAATACTAGACTGGTTTGATAATGTTAAAATTTATTTCAAAGAGGTTTTCTTGGAGGCTCTCCCACCCTTCCTGACAGTTTCTGTCTACTATAGATAGATTAAAATTTAGTATTTAAATCTTTAGGACTTTAGTGGAATATAGAACATAAATTTAAAAATGTGTGTATGCAGAAAAAGTATTTCTGACTTGTTCTGTTCTTCACATTATAGTCATCTTCTCTATACAGTGATCCAATGGCACCAGCTAGGAGCTACAGGGTTAGTACAATGTAAAACAATATCTTACTTATCTTTAGATGCTTGAATGGCCCAGTATAAATACAAAATTACGCTTTTCTTCATAGGTGTCTCCTTTAAACACTGGTTTGATAAGAAGTATCAGTTTGTTTTGTAAGCACCATATGCATGGATGCCTTAAATTTGTATTGTATGGCCATGAGGTTTGACAGTATTACATGTGCATTTTAAAATATTTTTATATTGCATTTTCTATGTATAATTTTGTGGAGGCATTCAGTTTCGTTTTCTTAATGTTGTTAAATTGCCTCTTTAAAGTATTTTAGTAGTTGCTGTTTTACTGCTCTTTCTACAGGCAAGCATAAAGTTGGTGAATGCAACAATGATAACTGAAGAGCACTGGGGTTAGAATAAGTTATTTCAAGCATACTAAATAACAACTGCATGTATAATACCAAACCAGTATTTTAAAAAGTTAAGCATTTGGATGGAAATCAGGAGGTTATTGAAGTTTGCGGTAAATAGACCTTGAATACTTTTAAATAGGATGCTATATTTAAATTTAATAAACTTGAAAAAATGCAATAGCATGAAAACCTAATCTGCATCTTTACAAAATCAAGAGTAGCTAGTAGTGCCATAAGAAAGGCTAGTGTAGCTCTGCAAAAAATTATCTTTAAAAACTGGCATGAATGTCTGAAACTTCATGCCTTTTGCTGCGTATAGTAGTTCAAATCTATCTTACACTGCCATTTAGAGACATGCTAAACCTATGTTAAAAAACCATCAAATATTATGTAGTATTTTTAATTAGTTAGTGAGATCTTCTTTTGCAGTTGGATTACAAATGAATGATTTACCTTTTTTGGCTTTGCATATGCTCTCAAGAAAATGTTAGAAGATTCTGTGAGAGAACAGTACAATAAAGACTGCTATTACGTATAGCTCTGATACAAATATAATTCTAATTTCTGCTGGAGGTGTCTTCATAGGGAGGGGCAAAGCAGCATGAAATGGTAATTTTTTTTCTTTTTAAGTTGCCTTGCTCAGAGCTGCTTTCATTATTCGCTGCATAAATAGATTTCAGCCTTGCACCTTTAAACTTAACTCTTTCAGGAGAATGTGCATGAGTGACTGTAAAATAAAATCACTAAATGTACTGCATAGCTTCAGTTCCCAGGGTGTGTTAAAACTTCTGCAGGCTTCCAAGCAGTTAAAACCAAATTGAAATTTAAATGTTTAATTTAATTATGCAGCTAGTTAAGATTTCATTTTTTTAAAGTATTTGGCTGTTTTTTAAGGGAATTCTTAGTGACACATGGAAATAGACATGCCTCAAAGCAATAAAAAATGCCGCTGAGAATCTTAAATTTTTTTTTTTTCCACAAAAAGTATGCTACTAACTGGAAATGCATAGATAGGATAAGAGAATATGTGACTGTGCATAGGAATTACAGTGTATGAGTGTGGCATGATAATGGCTGAGACTGGGTATACATGGTACTTCATTCCTTCTTTCTCAGGCCTCGTTGTGTGGTGATGGATGACATAACTCAAATAGTTCTTGCACTCTTAGTATAATAGGCCTCTGGTTGTTTCTTTCATTATCTTTGTTTTCTGCAGACAAAAATCTATGAAAGTTGTGAAAGTGTCCTTCATAACTTTTCTTTAGCCATCTGAATGCAGTTATTCTTCAAGAGCAAGCTCAGTCCGAAGTAGTCCTGTGGTGAGCATTCCTATGCACGATTTGATGAATGCTTTGATATTAACACATCAGCAATTACGAGTTTGTCCACTTGGGATCGTTTCACTGACCAACACACAGATTTGATTTTTCCATTCGGCATAAGAAGTTTTGATTTGTCAGAGATGTGATTTTTAGCAAGATGTAAATTTTTAGCAGTAACACAGTAAACTGTAGAAGGAATTTGGTTTTCTAAATATCTTTTTAATGTTTGTAATAAACAACTAGTAACTGAAGTATAGCACATTGTTGGGGTTACCACCCTATGTCATAGATGGGGCAAGCACATGAAACACTACAGTACATGTGGAATAGTCTTTCTTTTGGGAAAGAGGATTAATGGAAACTGTTATATCATGCAGTAAGAAGTTTGCTCATTTTTATGATAACGAGTATCCATAATGAGAAAAAATTGGGTTTGGGTCTGTATTGTATTAAAAGTATCATTCTAAACTTGGCTCTTTGTGCTGCAGAGTGATTTTAAAGAGATTTATTTTGCTTCTGCCACAGAACAATTGTCTAAGTTTCATTGATATAGCTGCTCATTTGTCACGCCACACAAAACAAAATAAGTTATCAGTGTTCTAGTGTGGGCTAAATTGAAATGTTCAGTCCTTTTTAAAATTTCTCACATATTAACACTGTTATATGTACTAAACAAATAAAACCACATTTGTCAGAAACTAATGTTTTTAGCTACAAGAGATATCAGAGAAAGTTTTTGAGGGTGTAGGGAAAAGGTAATTTTGCTGTTGCTTTATGAAGTTCTAAAATGTAATAGGTATTGACATACATGTATAGTCTCTTTCATTGTGAAAATGCTGCTTGTCTCCTTAGATTTTATTAACACTGAGATAATATCTTAAAAGTATATACTTTGATATATAGGAATATATATATATATATATAAGATCTCACTGTGTATATGTTATACCAGTCATGCCAAGGTGCATTCACTCACACTAGTGAATGCTTAATAAAGTTCAAAGCATTTGTTAAATGAAACAATCCTGAAAAGCAGATGAGTAAAAATCTTATGAATAATTTAACATTAATTTCCTACTGTTTCTGTGTCTTGTATTTTGGTTTTACTCTGGATAATGCATTTGAAGTCAGCTTAGTTCTCTCTGAAAATCAGAAGAGTAAGTAGGAGAGATGTAAAAGGTAGAAAACGCTTGTGAGAAACTGTATGATGCTTCTCCATCTTAAAATCTATCTGTTTTGATGACCCCATTGGGAAAGATACTAGGACTACAAAAAGTATAGAAGGAGGGACAGCAAGGTTTATTAGGTATATGGACCTCTCAACAGCAAAGTGGACTTTGAATGACTGACCAATACTGTCATAGATTGTAGCCCGAGTTGTTCTTTTGCTGTAATCATAATAAATAAGAAGAATTCTCTCCAGTATCTCTATACTTTGTGAAATGTAAGTTTAATAGGAAAGTTTAGCCAAATTTCCAGCTATCAAAATTTACCTAGCTAGCTACATTTAATGAAAATTAAGATACTATTTTAAATATAGATGTAGCTGAAAAATAGCTGGAAAATTTGTTGTCAGAGAAATAGAACATAACATAGCAGTGACAACAAATACAAATTCTGTAGTCCTAAAATAGCATAATCTGAGCCAGTTGTTCATCAGTAAACTGGTTTTTGTACACCAGTTATACATGTAACTTTTAGACATCTTACTAGCTTTTAATCACATACATCAAGTATAAAGAACTTTTTTTTAATGGTGAGAATTGGATACGGACAATATCTTTTCAAACTATTCATAGAAGCATTTTCTTCCTATAATCACTTTCCCTGTGAAGATTGTATTCTAGTTTTAGCTTTCTGCCTTTTGAAGTAGAATGCTATCAATAATGTTATGATAAACCTACTCTTCCCATTTAATACTGTGTTTTACATGCATAATGTTTCTCAGTTGAGTATTTCACTTGAATTCCCATGGCAGATGTAATTGTGTTTAGATATATTTTGCCTTTTTTAACAAGAAACGTGTAGCACTAGTATTTTTCCCCAACTTTTTAGGTGCTAGTCTGACATATATCTTTGGGGAGTAACTTTGCCTTCTAGTCTAAGATGTCTTAAACTCAGCAATGAGAAGAAGCCCAGATTATAGCTAGCACTGTTGGATTTGTGTTGATTTGAAAAAAGACAACATTTGTAGGGAAAAATATTTTTTTTTTTATCAGTTTATATAATCTGTCTTTTATGATCTGAAAACTTTTTTTAATTTTTGTAGTTTGGGTTTGACCTTAAATTAATACTAAACCCTTTGGTCTAGTTTTATGGGTTTTTTATATTACTCTAATTGAGGAAGATGAATCAATAATAAATGTTCATTGTTTTTAGTGCAATAATGGAGATTTAAGGTAGGATTTTTTGGTTTTTTAATAAACTTTTGTTCATTCAGTGGTGTCATCTTCAGTTCTCTTTCACCTTCTCCTTATCTTTTGAAGTTCTCTGATTTTTCTCATCAAAGTGAAACTACTGCTGATTATTTCAGTCGTTCCAACCACAGGGGAAGCATTGTTTCCGATGCAGATTATGGCCAAGTTTTGAATAGTGTGAGTGTAATGCTTTTATTTACACTGTGGTGAATACAGCAAAACCATGGATTTTCTTTTCATACTCTGAAAGAGTAAATACTGTTAAAGCATTCTAAATTACTTAATTGCAACTTGGTTTATTGCGGAGTTGGGGCTTGTTTTCATATAAAAATGTACTGAGTGAAATTTTAAAAAGCATGCTCCTTATTTTAAAGGAGATTTTGCCTGTTGCTAGAAGCATGTGACAAGTGTAACACTTCACAATTTTGTGTGTGTGTGTGGTAAGCTTAACAATCTTTTAAAGACCCTAATATTTTACATTTTTTTCTTATGGAAATTTAGTGTGCTAGGAAGGTTTTTGTGTACTTTTGGAATACTATTACTTCTTTTTGTGACAAAAATATTTAGAACTGTATCCGCACTAGTCCATTTTAGTGTTCCTTCATCCCATATGAGATTTTTTTCAGAATCCATTACTGAAGCACTCCTTGCTGGCTATGCACTTGTACAGAATCCCATGTCAATCAACAGATCATGTTAAGGGAAAATTATTATGATGGTTTTCCTCTGCAGCTCCCTTTAGGCTGAACATTGTTTATACCAAACCTAGCCACCTTCTCTTTCTTGATGCTGTAACTTCTAAAAATTCTTGTTACTTGCAGGCAAAACTTTTGTGTTTAATAGCATGGAGTAAAAGGCAAATTTCTGTTCTTAGGTATATCTTTTGAAATAGCATTTAGGGTTAGCAGATACAGTAGGTAGGCAGAGAGGCTGAGAGCACTGTGCTTATTTAGTTGAGCAAAAGGAACGGTGTGTGGTGATCAGCAATGTATAATTGCTTGCTTAGGTGAGAGCCAAATTCTTTGTACCCTTGCCAAGCAGTGCAAGAAGGGCCAGCAACCTCACACTGCAGTTCAGGAGTTCAGACCAGACACTCCAAGAAGCTCCACAAGGACGTTATTGTTGCAGTCTGTCAGGTTACAGCAGGGCTGCAGAACCTCTGTGTTCAAACCACAGCTGTTGGCTGTGGTTTTGCTTTCAATTGGAGACTGAGAGCTAGACTACTCTCATAACCACTTTCTGTGACTTTGCATTTAGATATTTTAATACTGTTACAGTGCTGTATAAGTTGTAATAATTCATGTTGTTTATCATCTGTACATTCTCAAATCATGAGAGACTCATTATTTCTCCAGCTTAAACTTTAGCACTTTTTTCCCATAATAAAGCTGACTTTCTGAAATAAATGCTGTGCTAAAAGAAATGTGGAGGCTGAGACTGGTAGTTATGCTGCCTTCTCAGTTGCTTGTTTTATCATCATTATTTATTACTAGATTTGAAATTTATATTTTTATTTAGGTTAGTCTAAATGTATCCTTCAGATCAATACTGGTAACAAATATTTGCAATCTATAATTTCAGTACATCATTGGAGGTAGTGAATTTGTCATGAAGAAGCAATGTTGCTTTTATAGAAACCACAATAGGAGGAAAAAGAAAAGTCTTATAAAGTAATGTTTGTTTCTTCTGTGATTGCAATAGTCTTCCAAAACTGTTTTCTCTGGCATAGAGAAAAATAGGTGTTCTTTGAGAAGCAAGACATGTGAGACACCATACTAAATATATGTCTAATCCCACTTATTTTCATTCATAGAAATGTAGAAAATGTGGACATCTACAATACAATTTTGCAATAGCAGTTTCCTAAGTAAGAAGGGAGTGTGGTAGTTCTTCTCCTTAGTCTTCAGTAGATAAAATATGAATTGAAATTATTTTGTAGAATGCTTTTACTTAGTACACTTCAGTTATAGGCTTTTACCTGAACCAGTTATATTGTGATTTAATCGCAGGTGACACTAAAGAGATTGAACTTACAGATGTTTTCTGTTAACTAGGGCATTCACCCTGCTGTCACTGAGTGCCTTAAGTGTACCTGCATGAAGCTTTGCATTTGTTACGCCATCTAGTTTTGTAGTGATTACTCTTGAATTTTAAATGTTACTTGAAATATATATTTAAATATACTTAAAATTTAAAAGAGTAAGTGTGTTTTGTTGCTTAATACTGGTAATGACATTTTAAAAACTTTAAAGAAAGGTTTCTGGCTTTTTTCTTTACAAGCTTTTTTCTTTGCATTTATGTTGCAACTAAGGTAAAAACTGTTTTTTAAACTAAGTATTATTTTTCCTTTCTTGATCTATGCTAACATCTGAAATTTTTGAAATGGTTTCATTTAAAAATATTTTTCAGTCTCTTTGAACAAAAGATGCCAATTTGGTAGTTCCTTATTACGAAAGGTAATCATGTTCCCTATTCTCTTTCAGCTGGAAGAAAAAAGTGAAAAATCACATTCAGAAATATTTTCAAGGGTAAGAGTTTTTAATTTTCAAAACTTTTAAAATTATTTTAAGTCAGTGTTCATTCCCAAATCGCAATTGTTGAATTAATTAAAAAAGTGTACATTCTGTGTATTCTTTGTATTTTTTGTCAGGGTTAGCTTGCAAAAATAAGTTTAGATAAACTTTTTTATTCCCCAGAATTAATGGTTTATGCCTTTTTATTTCTTGAGGGAAAAGAATTATTCTTTAGTTTTCTTTTGGCCAGTAATAATTTTCTATAAAATTTATTTTTTCATGTCAGAAATACTTACCAGGTAAGGCTAAAATTTAGGAGGCTAAAACTATAAAAATCTGTATGATAGCTTCTCATTGTAGGCTTTCTTCTGAATCCTGGATGGCAGGAATTATAATAGTTTGGAAATACTGTAAATGTCTACAGTATTTCAGCACTATTAGCCGTCTTATGAATATCTTCTGGATAGATGACTCAAAATTCTAATGTTCTGGTACACTAAGTCATCAACAAGAAACCAAGATTTTACCAAGAAGAAACACAGGTGCTGGAAAATACCCAATGGAACATACTGTCTGTAAGTTAGTATTAAGAAAAACCAGAGAGAAAACCGTTCTGTGACTTTGAAGAAATTTATAAAGAGTATTATCAAGTATACCAGAAATATCCGTATGATTCCTGACACAATGTTTTTCCCTTTCTTAAGCCCTCATCTCGCAATTCAGTAAGTGCAGCTCCTCAGAGTGGCAGCTCATCTAGGAGAGGAAGTGGAGATGCGAGTAGTTTGGTGGATCCTGATGCCTCCCTCAGTGAATTACGGGTGAATTGCATTTTTAAAGAATTTGAAGCTAGTTTAAATAGGAAGATTGTTTTTTAATACAGGACTTCTGTTATAATAGGAAAATGTTATGAGGATGTAATTTTCAATCATGAAGTATTTTTTTACTTTCTTGGTATTTTATCTTGGTTTGTGTTTGTAATTATGGTTTAAGAGTTTAGTTTATTAAGATAAGACTTTGTTTACATTGAATTTCAAACAATTCTGTCCTGTTTGAGTTGTCTTGCAGCTAGGGTTATAAACAAAACCTTAATTTCCATCAAGTTGTTGTGAATTAATTTTAATTTCTGGGAATTTTTGCAGGCTTTGTCATTTGACAGAAGTGCATGTAAACCTTTTAATGCTTTTTCAATATTAAATTATTTCCCCATACTTCTTATGCAATGGTTCATTCCTATGTCCTGCAGGATATCTATGATCTTAAGGACCAGATACATGATGTAGAAGGGAGATACATGCAGGGACTTAAAGAATTAAAGGTATCAGGGCTCCTCCCGAGCATGCATTTGGAATGGGTGTTTTGCATAATGGAGTTATCACCAATTTCACTAACGTATAGTGGCTTCACTAACAAATTTTATAATTTCTTTAAAGCATGTATCTAAGTTTTAATGCATGAAGAACATCAGCTTAAAATGTATATGCGATTGCATGTTTATTATTTGATTACAGTTAGAAGAGTTAATACTTTTTGATGTTTTGATATAAATAGGTGTTTTCTGATAAGATAATGAGGTGTTCAGTTTATATTTTTAGAGGTTTGTTAACAAATAAACAGATATACAAAATAATTACTAGGTGTTAAGTAGGGAACAAAGAAATGGGAGATAATTATCACAAAGAACTTGAGAATTAGTCCTCCAAGTTTCAGCAAATACTTCATATTATAAAGCAAAAGCAAAATAATAATTTTGAAAGATGTACTGCAATTAATTTTGGCAGGCATATTGCTTGCAGGAGAAAATAAATTTTGTTTTAATTTTTTGCCGTTAAAAAATATTAATTTATGCTGGTTTATATTCCCATTGTTTTCTCTAAATCACAGATTGGTTTTTTCAGCATTAGGCTAATGAGTGCTAAGGAAACTTTCCTGTCTGTGCTAAGGAAACAATCCTGCATCCACTGTGGTAGTCATATTCCCATCACCCCAGATTTTCATTGCTGGGAGCAAAACCCTCCAGTGAATCACCAAGTGAGTCAATGGGTGCTGCACTAGACTGGCTACACACACCATTCTCACACTGTCAGTCAAGGTTTCCTTACAAGCTTGGCCACAGGTTTCCCATAACAGAGTCTCAGACATCTGATTTTTAAAAGTACTTTAATCATGGCAGGGTCACACAAAACTAGTTTGAGATCAAGCTGGGTGCTGCCAAGAACGGACCCTGAGCCAAGCAATCCATTTTGTATCCACAGTCCATGCAGATAGGGGTGTGGGGTTTTCCTGCTGAGCCATTGGCTCCCGTTGTATCTCAGAGTGGCTGGCTACCTGGCTGGTGCCACAGGTTCCCATGCACCTTGCTGTGCAAAGGGTCAGTGCCTGATCACTGCTCTTGCTGGAAGCCCCAGACATTTCCCCCTACCAAGGGTGCAATCTGCAGTTTGTACTGCAGCAGCACACTGAGCTAACTACTTGTACTAGGTGTAGTCTTCCACATGAGATTTGTCTGTATTTTGACTTGTTTAAACTAGTATGTATGCCTTTCTTTTATACATTTTCACACAATTAACAGTGCAGTAAATTTAAAATAATCCTGCTTTTCACTGTTTTGTATTGAAGGGATACAGAATTCAAAAAATTATGGGGCTTGCAAATCTTTTCCAGGATATTTGTTCTGTTCTCTTTTCTATTATCTAATTATGAATTGTTTTATCTAAAAGTAAAGAGAACTTTACATATGTTTTATATCCATATAGAGACTGAATTAAATGAATGCCTCTTGTATTAGAGCATATAACAGTGATGTATTTATCAGCTTACTTGAACGTCTTCAATTTAACAATATATTAGATTATATAGTAAGGGGAAAACATGTAATATGAGCTGTTTAGTGTAGGAAAAGTTATTTCCTCTTTGAAGTATAACTTTACCTTTGAAGGAAACTTTAAACCTGATAGCAATATGTTCAGATGAAGTATGTTTTGGTTTAGTTATATGAATATTAAAAGGACTTCAAAGAGTAGTAGATTACAGGATTATTAGACATAGCATATGAGGCATAGATCAAGTGTAATGTGAGACAGCTTCATATTTTCAGAATGGATCTAAATCTCATTCTTTGTGTTTGCCAGCATCTCATGATTACTGTTCTGACTCGTGGTTAATGAATTATTATTTATTGTAATCCATTACAGTTACCAAAGAGTGCAGTGTGCAATAGTAAGATCTTAATCTATGCTTGGCTTTCAGAATTCAACTGCATTTTATGTTGTTGCTAATACTGAATAATATGTTCCTAGGTTAGTTCACATTCCATAGAGATTCTTTTGGGAACCTTTTTTTTTTTTTAATTAGGAAGGTACTGCCTTTTTCTCAACTTGTACTTAATCATTTTTGTCTTGTGTATGTTATAGAAGAGTTACCAGAATACGTACTTTACACTGCATTTAAATGTTGGGGTTTTTGGTTGGTTGGTTGGTTGGTTGGTTGGTTGGTTTTTTCCAGTGTTGGACTAACGGGGATTTGTAAACAGACTACCTTCTAAGCTTTCTGGTTGCCCTTATGCTGGTAGAAGTGTGGGTTTTACCTGGCTACAAGTATACTGGGTGTCAGTATAAACAGCAGGATAAACTCTAATGTTGCTACTTCTGGTTTAGTTAGGTCTTCAAATCTTTTGCTGTCTCAGTTTGATTGTTTTGTTGCTTTTTTTATGTATTTATTTGCATCAGCTGGAAAGGAATTCTGTGTCTTTCCTCAAAATTTTTCTTTTATGCTGTTAACAGTGCACTCTCTTGATGTCTCCTGGCTTGAATCATCTTGTTCTAGCTGAGCAAGCTAATTTTTATAGCACTTTACTGATAAAGTTTTGTGTGGTGTTTCTTCATAGCTTTAGGTTATGTGCAGAGCCTTATGTGTTTTCATTCCATCTGCTTTGCTCTTAAAAATCCTACAGCCTCCTTCAAGTCTTTAGAAATTATTTAAAATCAAACTGGAAGGCTCCCTGAAAGCTACATGGAATTCTTGAACCATGGGGAATGTGTGTAATACGTGAAAAGAAGACAGTTGCAAAGAAGTCTTTGCAATGTTTCAGTTTTTTCAACCCAATAGAGACTTAGACATAACTTAGCTTCTCTCTTAGAAGCAGTTTTCACTCTTTAGTATACAAATCCTTAGTATACATATTCCTCTTTTGTAACTGCAGATTCATCCTCCCCTGCCATTATTTTTTTAATTAATGACATTCTAATACAATGGTTTAAATGCCAGGCCAGTCTTGTCTTTTAGTCTTGTCTTAGTCTTGACCCTCTTAGGAGATTAGACCAGCTGGCATTCAGAGATCTCTGCTGAACTAAATTACTACATGGCTCCAGTCACCACATTCACAAAAATAATCAAATTGGACTTTTTCCGTAGTTGCATTCTTTTTGGTTACATTTCATACCTCCCTGTGAAATTACTATAGCTTTCATTATAATCCTAATATTTCCTTTTTTTTAATTCTAAGATGGATTATTCTTTGAGAGTCTTTAGGTCTGCTAGCTCTAGCAGTTTGTTTTGCCAATCTTTACAAGATTTGTTGTATTTACAGCATCACAAAAAAAAATGCTTTCTCTGGTTTTAATCTTCAGAATTACTTGCACACAGTTATGTTTATATTTTTTTTATTTTTTCTTATCCTGAGTCATCTTTGCTGTTTACTACTACTTCCCAGATTATAATGGTACTTGTCTTATATTTTCACAATTTATACTGTTTTGTTTCTTCTGATCTTCTGTAATTATTTTCTTCTGATCTTCTGTAATTATTTTCTGATCTTCTGTAATTCTTTTTCTGGGGTTTCAAAAAGTTGTATTTCTCCAGAGTTCAGTGAAATAAATATATGTGATTATGATAAAATTATAAAAGATGAAATACATTCTCTAAGGACACCCTTCCCAAACTGGAGATTTACAATGTAGAATAGTGTTTGGGGATAGGGAATTTTTTTACTTTGTCATAGCAGAATATTGAACTGTGACATGGTATTTCCATAGAGAAGACATGACTATAATTCCAAAACAAAAATGATTGCATAATTTTACTGTTGAACAGATAGCAATCTTCAGTATTTTCTTAGAAAACTTAGATTGTTGCCACCTTCTCTCCTAATATATTAGTTGTAGTGTTCTATTTTCTGGAAACCCAAGCTTCATGCCCTTACTGTGCTAGTGCTTCTACCATCAAAATACAAATATTTAAAAATGGAGATAATGCTACTTATGTCTTCAAGGAACAGATTACATGAAGTAGTACAAGGATATTTGTAGGACTTAGATCTACTTGATCCAGGGATTGGCTTAATAGTTCTTTTTCAATTCTAAAATTAGGACTCTGAAAATAAATTTTTATTATTTTAAAATCATAGAATGTTAAGAGGTTGGAATGGCCCTAAAGACCATGTAGTCCCAACCCCTATATAATGCATATTGAAATAAAGGCATGCTTAAAAGTGCCTGGAGTGATAGTTTTCTAACTATTTAAATGGTTGACATTTGTTACAAGTCTGACAAAAAACCCCAACTATAACTAAAAACAGAATAAAATAGTGAATGGGGGAGATTTGTCTAAGAGGCTATATAGCCAGGTACACTTTTAGGTAAAAAACCAAGTTACATGCTTTTTAAAAAAAAGTTTAGTAAACCAAAGATAAAATACTGGTTTAAATAGTGAGTCCTTTTTACTGGAATAATGTGGCTGTCTTAAAGTTTTGAATCTAAGGTCATAGGGCACTACTTAAATAACAAGCATTAAGTTAAAGCTACTCTTGGAATTACTTTTGTGGTCTCTTTTACTGATTTAATTGTCCATGTTCTCTCTGTTAGTTTTGTTGCCTCATTCTGAACTGTTTTCTCATGCATGCCTTGAGTAATGATATTACTACTAGATACATGGTATTCACTAGAATGTGAAGCTGTGATATTACTACTGTATCCCTGTGAGTTGCTGTGAATGTGGCAGAGTAGAAAATGCGAGTGGAATATTATCTTGTATTTTTCATGCTTTTGTAATGATAAATTTTCATTGCTGTGTATGACCGAAGTTGAATAATGGAACTAAACTGCTACTTGGTATCTCTAAAGAATATATTTCATAAACAAAAATGGTTGCATAATTTTAATGTCTAACATCTCATACTTTAACATTATGGTGGTATTTTAACATTATAACAATGCATCAAAAAGTTGGACTAATGTCAACTTTTCTGCTATCTGTAGGATTCGCTAGCTGAAGTTGAAGAGAAGTATAAGAAAGCTATGGTTTCCAATGCTCAACTAGACAACGAGAAAAACAATTTGATTTACCAAGTGGATACTTTAAAGGATGTTATTGAGGAGAAAGAAGAACAGATAGCAGAGTTCTATAGGGAGAATGAAGAGAAGTCAAAGGTATTTTTTTCCGAATTATAAAGTACAGAAATCTGGACTACTTAGTAAGAACAGTTGAAAATACTCAGAGTAGCTTTACTTGCTAGTATTGGGCTTAAGTCTTTACGGCATTTTCTCTCTACAGTTTATTAAATAAAATCTTCTGTGTAGTATGTGTCTGGAAAACTAATTTATACCACTTCAGTGGTCTTTTAACTACTTGGTAGGTATAATTTCTCAAATCCTTGCAGCAATTTCTTACATAACTCAAAATAAATACAAATAATTGATTTCTTTAATACAGGAATTGGAAAGACAGAAACACACCTGCAGTGTTCTGCAGCATAAGCTGGATGAACTTAAAGAGGGCCTTCGACAGAGAGATGAATTGATAGAGGTATGCTCATATGAGTGTAGGATAGAACCTGTGCAAATAAATGTGGTGTAAGATTTGAATGGGAATCATGCACAAAACAGGATTAAATACTATCTTGCATTTTTAAGAAATAATTTATCTTGTTTCAGTGTGTAAAATTTAAGCTACTGATCCTCCTAAATTTATGAAGCTGAAAATATCTCTGCAAGGTTTTCAAATGTATTACATCTTGCAAAGCCTTTAATTCTCGTGAGAAATTGTGGTTCTCTCATGAATGTTCCTAGTATCTTTTCTTTGTTGTGAGGGCAGAATTAATATTTGTGTGGCCAAAATAATTTTCCATAGCTAAAAGTTCTGATGCATGGATAATACCAAATGTTATTCTTTGCCTCTCCCAAAAGTTTCCATTTCAGTTATTTCAGATTTTTATGAATATCAACAATTGAAGTTTGCCATACTGAATATTTGTTTGCTTACCCATCAAGCATAATACACAGCAATACTGGTCAGCATGTTATTGGGCCACAACCATGTTGCTGGGTGTGCAGTGTGTTCTTTTCCCCTCTCACCTGGTTCTTTTTCCCCTTTTCCCTTTTGTTTCTGGAAACAAATTCACCCACCATGAAATCCCAGAGTTATTATCGGTCTTCATTTTAAAATGGTCCACAAAGATATATATATATATATATATATGTATATGAATGTATATTGTCAGTGTATATTGGGTGTCCATTTCCGAATTATTTTAGTTGGAACTTGTAGTTCAAGTATTACATAATTTTCCCACCATCTCTTCACTGCAGTAAAAATTTATTATCTTTAAGTGTATAGGCCAAAGTGTCCTACTGTCATTTTCAAAAGCTGTGTAACAGTTCATTGATCCTTTATTTTTACTATATGCTTGTGCTCTCTAGGTGGTAGGTACTGTAACTCAAAATGTTTTCTGAAAAGTCCCAGCTCTGTTTTAGAAGTATTATGCTTCATGAACTGGAGTTGAAATGACTTAATAGCAGAAGAAAAGGATTAAGATTATCCTAAGTATCAGCATTTTGAGTTAGCATAAATGCTGACAACCAAAAGCCCTAAAAAGTTCTCTTGTGGCGCTGTTGCTTGCTCTGTTATCTTTGACTTCACTGAGAATTAAAGAACAGCTTTGCATGTTCTTGTTTGGGGTTTTGCTTGGGTTTAAGTATATGAACCAAGAATATATAGTAGATTTTTCTGGAGTGTTTACTTTGGTAGAATGTAGCATGTGTCAAATAGCCACAAATACATTCAGTCCCTTTGAAGGTTTGACTCGTATTTACCACCTATTGTGTCTTTTCCTCATCTATTAACACTAACAAAAGACATTGTCTTCTGTTCCCAGATGTAAAATCAAATTCACTCCTTAAGAAGGAAAAAAATTGCCTCTAGCCCTTAAAATTCTTATGTCATCTTCATAGTTAAGCATTTAATTATGTTTGCAGGGGAAGCAACGAAATGCAGTGATAGTCAGCTAAAAAAGTAGGACTGTGCTTGATACGTATTCATATAGTATCAGAAAGCAGTCAGCAATTGTCCTTTGCTTCCCAGATGTTTGATTCAAACTCCTTTCTTTATACTTTCAAGAAGTTTATTTTATTTTGTAAAAAATTAATAAAACCAATTGTTAACCATAATATTCCATTCCAAAAGGGACTTGAAGGTATCTGGAAAGTACAGCAGGGTAATTGTTTCTATCCACAGACTGCAGTGGGAACAGTCACTAAAGAAAAGTAACTCTAGCTGCAGTAAGTTTTCCCAACAGCAGTGATTGAATAGAATTAAATACCATTCTCTTGCATGAATTAATGAGAAATATATTACATTAAACTGCACACTGTTTCTGTAACTTCATGCTCATAAACTCTTTGGTTGACTTTTATTACTTAGTTTCCTTTATCTATTTTAATGTTTGGGATTTTTTTTCCATTTCCTTACTTCTCTTTCCTCTTTTATTCTTCCCTCATCCTATTTACCACAGGCGAATCAACGTATGCAGGAGAATATAGACTCCATAACCAAGGAAGTGTTTGATCTCCAGGAGACAATTAATTGGAAAGATAAAAAAATAGGGGTATGAATTAAATATGGGAGGAAAGCTAATTTTTTAAATTTAGAAGTAGATGGATGCCCTCTACACCCCAAGGAATTCTGTGTACTCCAAAGAAATTAAGGCCACTCCGAACTTAAATGAATAAAATGTTTTGCAGTCTTTCTCTTCTTCAGAAAATGAGCCACACTTTACTTGAATAATGATCAGTAGTACTAATTAAATCTGTAACATGAACTGTTACACATAGAAAATTTACAATTTTTTTGCAAAATTTTTGATGGCATGCCTAGTGGTAAAAGATGTGATCTTGAATTGACTTCTAAAACCAACTTGCGCATTCCTGTATTGCACTTCTGATCCTTGTATAATTGGTTAGCTTGGATGCAACACTGAACCAAGCTGGTTTTCTGATATGACACATTAAATACTTCGGGTATTGAGAGTCATAATTGAAACAATGGTTCTAAGTGACCTTTTGAGAAGCATCCTAAGGTTCCTGTGTAGGAAGGAGGGTGGTACAGAAAGAACTGTGCTGATACTATGCAGCTAATGTAGGTCAGGCAGGGTTTGTCAGCTTTGCGTCTGGGCAGGCAGAAGTCATAGAACTGAGTCAGCCTGACCATTGGTGATGACTACATGTCTTTGAACTTGAGGCTGTTCTGGGACACAAGTAGATTGCCTGGTGGCAATAGGGAATTGGAAAGTCTTTAAAAAGGAGTTGTCTGCCTCTTGACAGCTCAGGAGTCATTTCTCTCTACCTGAATTTTATACCATATTTCAATACATGCAGATTTCTTTGAAAATTGTTTTATTTGCTGGAGTTCAAGTCACCTTGAAAAGTTGCCTTTTAATTGTTGGTGGCCAGTTCAAAAACTAGGCTGTCTTACTTTTTTTCATGTTTCAGTCTTTCTCTTCCATCACAAAAAAATTCATAATTCTAAAGTTCTCTGAACATTCTTCTGAAAGCTTTTTATCTTTAATTTACCCTATTCTTTCCATACTTACTTCTCACATTTGTATATTGGATCGTCTCAATTTGTGCAGTATTTTTGTGCTCTTTCAAATACATTGCCAGAATCAGTATGAGTATATCTGATATTCAAATATACCTACCAGCCAGAATGACAAGAAAGATAGATGAATTTTCCTTTAGCTAAAATTGCCCTGCAAGTGTGTGTTCTTGTAAACACCATAACTGGTTATTTTTCTAGTTAGTTTATTTTTTTTAATTCTCAGAATTGAACTCTCTTAGAGAAGAAAATGTAAAAATGCTGCTCTTTTCTTTCTCATACCTATAAATATTTACATACTTTTCTTAGCTCACAGTCTTTGAGCCTTTCTCCTACTGCTAATTTTTACTCTATTCCAGCTTTAGATGTCTCTGCGAAGCTTCACAATGTAGTTTATAACTAAAATTGTAACCTAAATTTACAATGTATATAAGATATTTTAGCTGTTTCAGGAAAAGAAAAAGAGGCAAACAGAACAAAATAGCACAAGTTTGTTTTACACCTGCCTTCTTATGTTGTCCTGTTTCTACAGTGCTTGAAATTTGTGGTTATATTTCATCTTAAATTAGATCAGTTTGAGGACACTGAGTTACGGCATTGGGTTATATTCCTGACATATACAGGCATTCCACTGTTTAGTGGCTCCAACTTTTCATTGATTAATGGCAGCTCTGAATTTGGTATAAAAGTTACTAAGATTTTTTGAATATTTAGAAAAAAGGATTCCAAACGTCTCTGGATTCTGGCATATTACCAGATTTTGCTCATATAAGTATGGTAAAATCTGTCTGCAGAACTTTGTTGTCCTGATTTCTGTTTCCTGCCCCAACAGAAGAATTGCAGAGTTAGATTTTGTGCAAAATCCATGTAATTTTAAATTAAACCCTGGGTGTACAAACATTAGGATTTTTACTGGTTTTGAATAATGATTACTTAGATCTACATAGGTAGAAATAAATAGTTTTATCAGTTTCACTTCCTCCCCCAACAGAATTTTCAGATTTCCAACACTTGTGTTATCTGGGGGTAAGGACAGAAAATATTTTTGGGGAAGGTCAACATCATCACAGGACACTCTCAAGTACACATAGTCTCTGTCTGTGATTCTGGGCTGCTATGCCTATTCTCTCAGGTGGTGAGCTTACTTCCCCTTCCATCTCTTCCACTGTTCTTTAAAAATTAAAAAGATGTATGTGTCTTTCAAGTAGAGTACAAAATTATGTAATGATTAAGGTTCTTCATGCTATTTATAATGTAGTTAGAAATCTAGTGTGTGCTAGGAAATAAAAGGACATCTTACAGATTTTTAAATTAAGATATCAGCTACTGTTTTCCCACATGTTGAATTACCTTTATTTTAAATGTTACATTTACATATGAATAAATCAAGTGCAACAGCACTTGTCAAAATTGTCTCTTGAAATTCAGTAATGCTTTAAAATATTGCTCTAGTATACAGATTCTAGATTATTATTAAAATTCAGCATACTGAAGTTACATGAGGCAAGTACAGTACAAATGTGTACACCTTAATTTCTTTCATAGTATCAGTCCATTCCTACACATTCATGCATAGCATAGGGTTTAGTTGGATCATTTTCTTGGCCAAAATGTACGTATACTTTGGCACTTGCTATATGGTGAGGATTTTTTTTAATGCATGCAGTATTGTATGCTGGCCAATCAAGTAGAAGTGTCCAACTAACTGCCAGGTAACCTCTCCAGCTTAGTTAGGCAGACCTGTCCACACCCGCATTGCACTTCTAGCTGACATACTTTTTTGCTCTAAAATAGTGCTACTAGTGTTTGCTGCCTTTTTTTTTTTTCTCTAAAACTGATTGCTTTGGGTTTAGCGAATGGTGTTGTAACCCGTAAGCAACTAGTAAATAAACTAGTATTCATGAGTGGATACATTCAAGGTCTTCCATGATGTATGATTTCTACTTCTGTACCTTATAAAAGGCAGAGAAATTAATTCAATAGATGTAATGTTTTAGGATCTTTGCCATTTGAGTTTCAGCAAATTTTATTTCTTGCTGCAGAGTGCCTGTATGAAGAAGAATCACTCTTTTGGTACTCAATTTAGTTTATCAAAATTTACCAAAAAATAGAATTCACTGAATTAAAAAAAAAACTCTCAAAAAATCTAAGACTTGTCTGGAAAAAAATAGTAATAACAAATGCAGCATGAAGTTAGATATGCAAGTTGTAGAAGGCAGTTATCAGAGATGTATGTTACTACATATTTAAAAAGCGCTTTTAATTTCTTTATTTGTATTGAGCTATTTGCATTTACTTGTAGAAAATCTTTCTGCTGTCTGTCATATGCTTTTTCTCTGTGCCATTCTTTTTCTTGCTATCTGCCTGAGCCCAGGCCCTAGAAAGACAGAAAGATTACTTTGACTGCATTAAGAATGAGCGAGATGAGCTCAGAGAGGAGTTGGCTGACCTGAAGGAAACAATGAAGAGAGGACAGGTATGTTGGTAGTAGTTACTTTACAGTAACAAATCCAGGAATGGGGCATGAAATCAAGGTCAGTAAAAAGGAGGAAGAATGGTTACTATTCTTGTGCACTATGAAAACCTGACCTTAGGGTAGGACAAATGGTCTGTATCACTGTAATTGTTTCACTGAACTTGAAAAGCTCTTTAAAAACTTACCTGTTGATTTATATTTTAGCACTTCTGTTGTATGACTAGTTTATTTTTTGTTTTGCACTTTTAGAAACATGGATTAGTTATAATTCCAGATGGCACACCAAATGGCGATCTAAACCATGAATCAGTGGTTGGTACAATAACAGTTGTATCCCAGGAAGCTGCTCAGGTCTTGGAATCTGCAGGAGAAGGACCACTAGGTAAAAGTATTGTAGCACACTTTATAGAGTTTTTGAGGGCTTTGTTTCCTCTTGTTCACAATGAGTGTGACTTACATTTGCAGGTGCAAGCACCTGTGATGCTTCTGGAATATATGCTTACACAACTTTCAGGATTGATTTTAATTTTTTGTTTGTTCTGAGTAAAAAGACAGATGTATCTGTCTTCTGAGTAAGAGAAAATAATATGTGCTTAGATGTTTGAAACAGATTAGTTCTCTTGGTCCAGTTTCTCTTTTAATACTGATGGAAAACATCTTGCTTAAAAGCTTTGTTTTTTGGATTAGTATGTTTTCCATTGTGTTTCATGAAAATAATTATTTAGAGGTATACGTAATCAATGAAAGAACATCAAGTGCAGTCTTCCATCACATTCATTAGAAAAAGAAGTTTTAAAAGCATTCAAAAAATGACAGGGACAACAGACACACTAATTGGGAGTTTTGGGGTTAAGTTACTTTAACTTGTTTTTATCTTTAGGTTGAGCAAGTTATTGCATGCAAGGTGAATCCTCCGTAAAACTCTGTTAACATGTAGAAAAAAAAGATCTATATAATTGAATTATACTTGTACATAATATATAATAGTTACATATTTTCATATTGACAGAAATTAGACTTGATACATATTTCTGCTGTGGCCTCCCAGTACAAATGTTATTATGATTAATTTCTGTCAAAGTTACAATTTCTAAGGGCTGTAGTCTTAGCACAGTGTTGCTTGATTGTAGTAATGGCTTGTAGTCATTACTGATCTTTTGACTACGTAGAAATATTTGCTAAACTCTTTTGCTATTTTATAAACACTTGACATCTTGCTTTTAGAATTGTTATACTAATAAACAGTGTGAATGATGTATTTTTCACTTTTTTCTGCTATTAACTGAAGGTTCTTGTGTTATTAGTGAGATATCAAAGTTTTGCAGTCCCAGTGCTATTAGCTTTGATGAGCGTTTCATTTGGAATGGAACAGAAAGTTATGAAAAACATATTCTTAGTTACAGATTTCTCTGATTTTTAATTGTATTCTTTGGTTTTAGATATCAGGCTACGAAAACTGGCTGGAGAAAAGGAGGAATTACTCTCCCAGGTAAAATAAGTTGCTCATTTCAGAAGTAGACCTTTGTGTATCATTTTGCCGACTATTTATATATAAGTTATAAACAACTGTTAAGCACAAAGGTGCTTAATCAGATATGTAATCACTAAAGCAAAATGAAGTACTCATTTTACCTCGCTGACTATCAGGAATTAGCAGTTCCTCTTGCTGTTGTCCTTATCCATGGGACTTTGATCTTGGTTGGTAAAGAAATTTCATTTCACTAGCTGGTTAGCTGAAATCTAACTTGTTCCTGACTTCACTATTAGTGCATATCCTTAAAGCTGTTTCTTTTATTTTCTTTTATCTGCATAATTGTCTTATGCAGAAATATTAAAGTCAGTACAATTACACTCTCATAAACTCAAGTGGCATTTTCTTCAAAATTGCTGAGTGATACTATTTCATTGATCATTTTGGTAGCTCAGAGAAAATTAATATTAAAATAATGGTGTTTAAATACAGCTCTGTTTTGAGAAGGACGGACTCAAGCAAACATATAGCCATTGAGCAATTGTTAAGAATACTAGTTTTTGCTCTTTTAGTTGAAGACATTGCAAATTTAAACCATTGTTGTCAACATTTGAGTTTGCTGTGAATGAACCTTAATTATAGTATAGATACTATCTTGGACTGCCAATAAATTATAGTATTAAATGTATATAAATATATAAGCACATATTTATTACTGTATAATTTAAAAATCACGGATCATATATTTGATTTGTATCATGAATGGGGGTTTTGCAAGTTAACTCACATACTACTAATCTGTAGAACAATATTTTTATAAGTGTCCAAAAAATACCTCCTACTTCTTTCATAATGTCCATATGCAGGGCACATAGCTGAGAAGTCTATGTTCCCTGACTACTGGAAAAACTGAGAGACAGCTGCTGTAGCATGAAATCGAACTATTAAAGACTAATGACTTGCCTAGGACCATTGTTTCCAGGGGGAGTATGAGAGAGGACCCCCTGAAAAAGCCATGGATTATTGTCTGTAAACTCACTAGGATAGTGTTCAATATCTTTGTGTGTGTTTAGAGTGGGAAAGATTAGAAGAAATCCATAAATGGAGTTTAATGCCATCTCCTCTTCTGAAAAGTGAGCTGTGTTACAAGGTGCTCCTGCTCTGGACAAGGTGCAGTTACAAGGTGCTCCTGCACTGTGCAGATATCCCTGCAGTACTGACCAAACTGGAGGGCTTGGGTTGTGCATTGACATGCAGAGGGCACTTGCCCAGTGATGGGGATGGGTCTACAGCCACAGACCTCAGGGACTTAGTCCCCTGCATCGCTCTGCTATTCTTGTTTACAGAACCTTCTCAACCAGTGGCATCTCAGGACTACTCTACCTTTTTACCATTGAACATTTACATACACAACTACTGAACTTCTGGGAGTCTTTTTTTCATAAAGAAACACTTCTTTTTTCAGGTTAGAAAACTGAAGATGCAGTTAGAAGAGGAACGACAGAAATACTCTAAAAGTGATAGCATGAATCCAGATACAATAGACTTGGAGAATGGCTCTGACTTGCAGCTAATTGAAATGCAAAGTAGGTATATGGTTACTGTTCAAAGTTATTCTTCTTGCAGAGAGGACTTCCAGCTCCTCTTGTTGTGCACTAGTGGTATAGTGACTATACTGTTGAGCAGATAGGTTTTTGTTGGTATATGTCCTTGCATGGAATTCTTACTGCAGAATACCTTAGAAATCTGTAAAAACTCTTTCAGTATTGAAGAACAACATTCTGGGAAGTTATTTTTCAGTTGACAGCCTTGCCTAGAGTGGGTGACACTACTTGGATACAATTTATAGACACCAGAATTTCAGATAAGATTTTCTAAAATACATATTCTATGGGATGATTTTGGTCAATCTTTGATATAGAAACTTAATCTAGAAGACTGCTGTCCTGAAGCAAAACATGAAAATTTCTTTAACTTAATATTTAGTGTTGCTTCATAGAAGCATAAGATGGTTTTCATTTCAAGCAAGCTATTCAGCTGAAAACTTGTTTGACAGACTGTCATTTAGTATGCTTGTGTATAATGAACATGAAGAAAGCACTGGCAATGTGAGGACTCAAATGTAACACCAAAGTAATTTGCAAAGCTCCTTAGAGTTTGTCAGTCAGGTTCAAGCCTTGTGCTCCTTATTCAAATATTACTACAAATGTCTAAGCTGAATGCTGCTGAATGTTTACTGTGGTCTGGCATTTTGCAGTGTGTGTTGATTATTATGTTGATTCTGTTCTCCAAGGAATTCGTTTGCTGATCTAAACATGTGTTTTAAAAGGTGTGTATCTCATTGGTGCACCTGAAATTCAATGCCCACTTTATAGAGACGGTAGTTGTGTTCTCTAAATAAAAGAAAATTATTTCCTTTCCATACTCTTGTAGATTGCTGAAAGAACATTTACCTCTTTATGATCCTGGGTATGGGCTTCTCAATAAAATGGTCTTTTAATGAATTTTATTTAAAAGGGAGTTAAAGAGTTGCTTTGACTAATATATTAATGTCAATTTTTGTCTAGGAGATGCCAACAGACAAATTAGTGAATACAAATTTAAGCTTTCAAAAGCTGAACAAGATATAACTACTTTGGAACAAAATGTAGGTATCTTTTTTCATGTTTGTTATTACACTGCACACTTTTGCAATACTTTTTTCAACAAAAACTATGAAAGCATATTTCATAATTTGATTTACTGTTTGCTATTTAGTTTGCATAGAATGACACCACATTTTTTCGTATTTCCTGCAATTAAATACCTGTGCACTGCAATTAAATACCTATGCACAGCCTAACCATAAGATAAAATCTTATGGTGCTGAGCTATAAAATCATGTTATTGACTTACAAAGTGTGATTACATAGAGATATAACTCTCACTCTCTACATAGAGATATTTACTCTCTCAAATTTAGAGAGTAAATTTTGTATCTTCCACAGTACAACTTTCTTACTAGTCATTAAGTTACATAAATTGGTTTTCTTGTACTAGTAGCTTCAGTTCTTCTTTATAATCTGCCATACCTTTGTATTTACCTTTGTATTTTAGGAACTGAATTACATCTTATTACCTAAATAATTAAATAAAAGATTGCAATTTAAATCACAGATGCGTATCTTTTCTCTTTTGCACAGATTCAGTCTAGTAGCCTATCATGTGGATTTAGGGGTAGCAGGGAGCTGTACATAGAACAATCCAGCCAGTGGGTTTTAACATCTGCAGGTTGCAATCAGGATTTGTCTCAAGGTCCTCTCCTTACTTCTGAAGTCTGTTCTTGGGCTCAAGACCTCTTTCATCATGTCCTGATAACAGTCTGCTTTCTATTTTGCATCTTTTCATACAGTTTCTGCTTTTCAACTTCCCACATTCATTTTCAATTCCATGTGTTTCCCAATTCTTGATTTTTTGTATTCCAATTCTTCTCTCTCTGCTTAGTTCTTTAACCTTCTGTGTCTTCTCAGCTGTGTCTTTGGAAGAGCAGCTGGTGGCAGGTGAACTCCAGGTGGAACACCTGAGTTATATTCCTTTTGTCTTGTTTGGGTTTGCAGATTGGACGACTTGAGGGACAGGTTGCAAGGTATAAAAGTGCAGCAGAAAATGCAGAAAAAGTAGAAGATGAACTCAAAGCTGAAAAAAGGAAGCTTCAGCGAGAGGTAACTAACTTGGTTTCTTTTCCAGCTGTATGTTCCTTTCTGTCTTAAGCTGCTCTGTCTTTTGCCTCCAAGCTCTGATTTTTTGTAATCTTTGATTACATCTTTTAATCATTTTTTAAGATGACCTTCAAGTCTCAATATAACATTCAGAAGACACCTAACATGTGTCACCTAACACCTAAAGTAATGCTAACTACGATTCACTGCTGTACTTCCTTGAAAGGAAGCATCTAAGTGGTATTTTTTTCTAAATGTGATAGCTTGTAATATTTTAAAGTAGTCCTACAAAATATTGCTAGAGAGATGAATGGTCCCTATGTCAAGTGACGGCCTGGGAATTTTCCAGCTTGGATCTCACAGGATTCTGGGAAGAAGCTGTATTTAACTGAGCTGTTGATCATTCTTGCTTAAGAGCTGCTGCATCACTAGCATGATGCCTGCTACCTGTAATGGGAATATGTATCTGTATGCAAGTAATAATGGTGGAGAGTACTTTACTTTGCCCTAGGTAAATTTCTTTAATGTAATGGGAGGCTGCAGGCACCTAGATCTTTTAGAATGAATACACTTCATGTTTCAGTTGCTTCACAATTATTTTTAACAGTTTCATATGCCTGCAGAAATGGAAGTTATATCTTAACTTCTGTGGCACTCTTATGAAACAATACTTTTATTCCTCTTATCAAGCTTGAGAACAGCACAAGGTCCAAATAAACTAAAGTGATAATAACTATTTTTCATTTTATAGTTAAGAACAGCACTGGATAAGATAGAAGAAATGGAGATGACCAATAGCCATTTAATGAAAAGGCTGGAGAAGATGAAGGCAAATAGGACTGCGCTTTTATCTCAACAGTGAAATGGAAATTGAAAATACAATGCACTGCTCCTTGAATAACTAGTCCCTAGCTTGTTTATAAATACAGACTTTCAGTGGCACAAACTATTTGAACACTGAGCTGTTCACTGGTGGTTTAGTTTCATAATTAAATGACATACTTTTTGTAATTTATGAGAGAATGAAATGTAGTTTGAATTCCCATGTGAATGACAGCAGTTTTTCAGTAGTGTTTGATTCTAGAGTCAAAGACGGAGCACAATGCTGTATGTTTTTACAACTGTGGAATCAAGTTTACTCATGATCTCTTTTGGCTGCTTTAATGATGCTTGATGCTCAGAGACAGCTGCATGAATTCAAGACACTGTTATGAAACTAACATATACTTGCCTAAGACATCACACAGCACAAGTGCCTTTTATCTGGTGCAATTTAGTCTTCATTGTTGAAATAACCTTTGAAACCAGAAAGCATTTTATTTTAAGATACATTTGGGGTATTCCCTAAACTTTATACATTTTGAAAATACATTTTTTAAAATATTTAAATTTATAAGAAAAAATAGGGACTGTATATAGAGATCGGCTTCTTTTGCATGGGCACATCTGACTTCTGTGTAATTTTGTCAAATACTAGCCCCTGATACTCTTAGCATTAAGAGCAGAAATTTAAGAACTGAAGTTGTATGCCATCAGATTGTGTCATCTGCTTAAGTGCGAATTGAAATTTTATAGGGGGAAGAAGGGGGTGAGAAATGTGGCTAAGGAGTTTATTAAACGAACACTTTACTGACCAAAACTGGATGTTTTGCGTTTTCTTTTGAATACGGAGATGCTAACAGGACAGAGCAAAATCTGTAGAATAGTAAGATCTGATCTTCATGTTCTTAACAAGTATCTTTCTGCCTTTGAAAGAGTGAGTTTGAATTTTTTTTCTTAACCTAGTCTGCTACTGTTTGACAGTACTGCCATGGAGCAGAGGAGCTGCACAAGGAAGAAGGTATTTTCTGGAAAGGTGTGGTTTTTTGTCTGTGGCATACTCCCTGTAGACAGTGAATACTATTAAGAACTTTGACTCTTTGAGCTGGCACATCACAAGTAGGACATCAGTAGCACCTGCAGTGGCAATTTTGAAGTGTTTGAAGTGGCACTGCCCCTGTGTTGAACTTTTCATGAGGCCACAAGGAGAGTTGGTGTGAGAAGAATCACTCTTTTGGACTTGTAGCAGGTATTTTCTACTCTGAAATTGCTACTCTTCTGGGAGTATTTCTCAAAGCAAGGCAGGTTTCAGGACCTTTGCAATCCTGAGAGTTAGTACCTTTGCTTCACCAGAGTGGTTTTCAAAGAACAGCCATCTTGACAACACAAAACTAAAGCGTTCTGTCTCAGGATGTCTCCTGGACTTGGAAAATAAAATTCCTTCCCCGTTGAGATACCTTGTAAGTAGCAGGTCTACTTAGGCCTTTTTGTTAAATAGGAGACACACTTTGGTGATCACATAGATCATTGTGCTGTTAACTCTTTGCTTTTTGTTGTGTACTTACTCAGTAGAAACTCATAACTCTTGATTAGTTCTTAATCATAGGTATTCTGAAGATACTTTGGAGGTTTTCAGTATGTACAAAACTCTGCTAAAACCTTATTTGGTTCATTCACTTTTCATTCACTTCTTCTAAACCACCCCATTGAAGCTGGACATTTTATGGCACAGGGAAAACTGCAGCTTCAATATGAAACTGTGAGAGTCAGATAAGAACTTTTTCTGGGGTAGAGGTAAAGTATCAGTACATTCTTTCTTAAAATCAAGATTTCTAGTAGATTTTTTAAAGAAAAGTTATTAACAGTTCTGTTAGCAGGGGCATATTAATTGAAGAGATTCCAAAGTTCTTGCTACCAGAAAATTAAAACAAATTCAACAAAATATCCAGAACAAGATTCTTAATAGGAGGTACCAGGAAAAGCAATAAGAAGGGAGGAAAAAAAAATGGCATTATTATTTTGTCTTGGTCCAGTATGGGCATGAGAAAAAATGTAAGTAATTATGACTGACAACTGGATAGCAATATGGAAAACTTTTTAAAATTTATTTTTACCAAAGCACAATTCATTTAATCAGAACTGCAGAACCACTGTATCTGTGATGAGCAAATGAATAGAATGTGACAGTACCAGTATTGCTGGAGACCACACATTGCTTATTGGCCAAATAAGAGCCAAGCATTAGGTGTAATTATGGAAAGCTTATGGAGTAAGTTACTATATTGGGTCAGTTCAACTGGGGCTTGGTTGAGGGTAGGTTATGTTTAATTACATTACTCAGGTAATTTTATTGGTGGTTGCAAGGCGACAGGGAGAATTTTTAGTGGCTCTTGGATGTTGGGTTATACCAAATTACTAGTCACAAAAAGGCACGAGGTTAGTACAAGGTAGGCATAAAGATAACTAACATTACATAATACCATTATTGAGGGCGTGTTTTTTTTAACGCCCAGCATGGTTTGTCCTTCCCTCAAGTTTATATGGTTTTGTTTAGTCTGTGGAGGGCTCTTAGGGCTCAGTGAAAGATTTGGTGAGTGTGGTATTACAGGACAGACAGCAGCACCAAAAAGGTATGTGCTTGAGTGGCAGTTCAGGGGCACTGAAGTAGCCACTCCGATTTGAAACAACAGGAGCTGTTTCATTTTTTGACGCTTAAAAATTAAAAAAATAAAAAATATTTTTTGGTTGCTTAACCCCCATGCAATTCCAATAAAGGCACATTTTTTTGTGTGTAAAGGACACAAAAATTATGCTAGAGGAAGGAGATCAAAAGCTTGGAAAATGACAAAACAAATACTCCGCTTACAAAAAAATTTATTTCTGACAGCAAATAAACATCACCACCACCTAACTGATAGGTTCAGTGATGCTGTTTTGCTGTGATGAGGTTCTGGCACTTTGGGGAGAGAAATCAGAAAATGGTCAGTTGGAGAAGGCTCCTGTCCAGCCTTGCCTATTTGTAGTGCCCGGCCATGTTAGTGGCCGTGCTCAGAACTCCACCCAAACCTACCAATCAGCCCTTCATTCTGAAAGAGAACAGGATGGCAGGACTAGTGCCACCTCCTCCAGTTAACCAGGAGATCAACCTCTTCACACCTGCAAGGGTGAGGGGAAGCATGTGTGCCCATTGCTGTCTTTTACTACCCACTATGCTACCCATGCAGTGAGGCCAGGTACCCACCTTAAGAGACCCGCTGCTTGAAGAAGATGTGATCCCAGATGATGTTCTCATCCATCTTGAAGGAGGTGTACCTGCCAGGGTGGCACTGGCAGCGAATCCATTCTGCAGACAGTCACAACACTTCCCGATGCAGACCAGGCACCAGCTAGAATCTTCCTTCAGAAAACAAATAACAAATGCATGAAAGTAAATTAAAACTAGAAACCTGGAACCAGTTACAAGGTAAAATGTTATCACTGTATCACAGGCCCGAGGAAGACTGAACCATTATCTTCAAGGAATAAACCTCCCCACAGGTCAGGAAAAAACTTGCCTCTGCCTTTCCCAGCCCCTCTGCAAGGGCCTGCAAAGCAAACCTGTTGGTGCGTGGATTCAGAACTTCTGCCTCTGCTACCCCCAGGGGTAGAGGTTTTTATCAGGCTTCCCCAGCCCATGCCAGGGTGGGTGGTGAAAGCTGTCAGCAAGGCTAGGAACTAGCTCCCCTTCCACAGCACTCATGCCCTCCCCTACAAAAAAAAAAACCAACCTGGCAACTGGCTGAAAAATTAATCCTGCTGCACCACAGCAAAGCAGGGAACCTCCAGTGCCCAGCCAGGCTGGACTATGCAATGCCTGGGACCAGGAGCATTCCCTCTCTCACAAGGTGTAGACTCAACCTTGATTTTAACTAGGCATAGACTGTCCTCAAGGAAGGTGCTGCAACCACAGTCAATCAGCTTTGCCCTGCTGGTGGCCAAGCCAAGGATGGTTGTGCTACAGGATGCTACAGTTTCACTCCAGGTTGCAGGAAGGCCACGAAGTCAGCGATCTGCAGTGGGGATGTTTCCCCTTTTCTGGTCTGTGGAAACTTCACTGGACTGCCATTCTCAAATACTATGGAGAGTGCTTTGCCACGTCTGCAACTTCCCCCAGGACTAGCAGAAGCATCTCATCAGCTGTGATCCCTACTCCAGGCTATGCTTGCAGAGAAAGTCTGATTTTCTTGGCTTCTTAATGCCGTGAGATGTGTAGAGCTGTTACTTGCTGGATCCTACTGTGCAGAGGGATGGATCTTTGCCATCTCTTGGAGTAGGTGAATGTTCTGTAGCCATGAATGGTTGAAAAGGTCTTCCAATGATGGCCTGTCCAAGGGACAAATGGATTAACACCGTTTGACAAGGTGCTGGCGCTCTGGGAAGAGCAATAAAAAAGCTGCTGGACAGTGGTCCCCTCTTTTCAAGGGTCTGCAGTGCCCAGGCTGTGCCCAAACCTTCCAATCTCTATTTTGCAGAGCAGGATGGTAGGACATGTGCCAGCTCCTCCAGCTAACCATGGGAAATCAATGTCCTCTGTAGTTGGAAGAAGAGGATGCTCGTATACCACCTGTAATCTCCTAAAACTGTTATTCCTACTGTGAGGCAAACCAGGTACCAGCTCAAGACACCCATGGCAGGAAGAAGATAATGGCCCAGAATAATGTCCTCATCTCTGTTTAAGGGATAGAACCTGCAAACCATGTCATAGAGCAGAATGGCCAGGGACCAGATCATCACTGTATGTCCATGGTAGCAGAGGAAGATTATCCTCCCCTCAGGTGGGCTGTGCAGCTGCTTTCCTGTGAGATACAGATGGAACTCATACAGGTGCACACTGCCCTTGTCTAGCATCCCTGAGGATGCAGGGACTGCACTGGTGGAACACAGGGTCACCTGCTTCCTTCTTGCCAGCACCTGACTCCTGTTGACAAACTTTAGGTTGTAAAAGAAAGCCCCTGATGCTGAAAGAGGGCAGAGTGAGCCCCAAGAAGGTCCAACCTTACGCAAGGAAAATACCCATGTAGGAGTAGGGAAAACACTGCCTTTTATCTGCCCCCACTCCTGCACTGGTCAAGAAAAATATCATAGGCCAAGGCAGAAGAGGGGGCTAGAGCATCACAAGCCCTTCCATGCCTGCAAATGAAAGTTGCCAGCACAAGGGTTTTGCAAACACGCCTCTGCTAACCTCCACAGGTTGTTTTTGTTGGGCTGGCTCCCCCCACATCAGTCCCAGCTGGCTCCCATTCTACAAAATCCATCCTCACTCACCCTCCATGAAAAAAGCAACTTGAAAAATTATTCCCACGCCAGCAAAGGCTGCCCTTTTGTGCCTGACCAGGCCCTAGTGTGGGCTCACCTGAAAACTAGGTACATAGCATGTCCTTTAGATTTGTGCTGCAAATTGTGCTGAAAAAAAGTTGATCAGCTTCACCTCACTGGTGGCCAGGTTGAGGATGATGTTTTCAGCCTTGACATTGCACAAAGTGCAGGCCCCCCTGACTGGTGTGGGAAGAGCCATTAGGGTTACAGGCCTGTAGTTTCCAGGATCTTCCAGTCCTTGTTGTAGATATTTGTCAGCTTCCTGTAACCTGGGACCTCCCCAGTTATCCAGGACTCCTATAAATGATTGTCATGGGCTTGGTGAGCTCTTCCACTAGTTTCCTCAGTGTCCTGGTGGGCAGTTGTCCGGAGTGCCTCAACCTTCCCAAAGAAGCATCATGAAAAAGACACCTCGGTGGCACAGGCACATCTGTACTCACATCAAGTGATTAGCTTTTCTGTGATCCAGGCATTGTAGAAGGCGAGACAGGGTCCTCATGTGGGATTTCAAGAAGAGCTTTATTGAGCACCTTCCTCAGAGGGATCCAAGGACAAAATCCCACTCTGTCAGGGAAAGCAGGGGTTTATATGTGGATTTTGAGAGGTGGGGCAGAACACCAGGGCCAATGGGATGAGGGCACAGGTGTGGAGTGAGGGGGAAGGGCCAATGGGATACATTGAATCTGCATGTTGCAGGAAGGCATGCTGGGAGAAGCTTTTTCCTCACCCTAACAACAGTAGTTATTGCTTGAGGGGTTTTCCCTCCAGGGCAGTGTTGGGCACTCTTTCCCTGCAGGCCCACTGGCCTCCACCCCTCAGTACCCTTGAGTGGAAATCATCCCATTCCATAGATTCATGAATGCCTAAGTGGCATAGCAGGTCGCTGACCATTACCTCCTGAATTATGGGAGATTCATTTCTGCTCCTGCTGTGCTTCTGTTCCTGTCTTCCAGCTTGAGAGGCAGGGTACCTGGAGAACAATGGATCTTGCTATTAAAGACTGAGAGAAAAAAGGTATTAAGTATCTCATCCTTTTTAACCATGTTTCCTCCTACATCCAATAAGGGAGGGAGATTCTCCTTAGCCCTTCTTTGTTGCTGGTGTATTTGTGAAAACATCTTTTGTAGTCTTTTATGACAGAAGTCAGATTAAGTTCTACTTGGGCTTTGACCCTTCTAATTTTCTTCCTGTATCCTTGTACTCTTCATGAGTTGTTGAGCCATTTTCCTGAGTTCCAGCCAATGCTCTTTTTTTCAGCCAGGCCAGTATTTTTTTTCATGGCTTATCTTTCAGTACCTTGGGGATAGCCTGGTCTTGTGCCTTTAAGGTTTCCTTCTGGAAAAATAGTTAGCTTTTCTGGACCCCTTTGCTTTCTCAGGACCGCCTTCCAATGGACTATGTCAACCAGTGTCTCAAACTGGCTGAAGTCTGCCCTCCAGAAGTCCAAGGCAGCATTTCTGCCTTGGACTTACTTTCCTTACTTCTCCAAATAATGAAAGCTGTATCATTTTATGATCCCTGTGCACAAGATGGTCTCTAACTGTCCCATCACCCACCAGTCCTTCACTGTTTAGAAACAGCAGGTCCGGCAGAGACTTATCCAGTTGGCTCACTTACCATCTTCTTGTAGAAATAATGTTTGTTATTTTTCATTTTAGAAATGTCTCATGTAATGATGATTGACCAATAGAGATGGACTTTCCTATCATGTTCAAAGTGGCGCTTTCATTACTTTTAAGGGATTTGGAGTGTCTAGGACCACTTAATTCTGATTTTTTTTTTCTTGTGTCTCTCAGGTCTACTTTTTATATCAGGATTGGTGTTTTCTGTTGAAGCTGGTAGTAAATGCATTAGGAAGTACAGTGGAGAGCTGATGGTGAATCTTATATAGCTTCAGGGGTTGCTTTAAGTGTACTCTGCCAGGTTCTAGAGACCAGTCTGGGCATAGGGAAGCCAGTGCGCTCTTTTCCTCCTGTGTTGTGACTGTGTAAGCACCTGTGTGTAAGGCTCTAACAAAAGGAATTTACAGTAGTTCATGTACCCTGGTTTAGACACTTGGGAGAAATACTGACCAGATATTCTCAAAAGGCCAAAACAAGACAAAAGTTTACTGGCAAACTGTAGAAAGTCAGGGAATTTTGGCAAAAGATTTAGTACAACATCCAATCAACATTAAACACAGCTCAAAACATTAATTTGGCCCATTAAATTTAGCAGTTTTTAAACCCATTCAATGTTAAGTTACTCAAAATATTTCAAGAAGAGGGAATTAGGAAGCAGAAAGACAGGAAATATATAGAAAAGCACACATATGAAAGATATAGAAAAGCCAACTCCTGCATTCCAGCAGCATTCGGATACAAACTCCAAGAGGAAGGTGTGCACTGGCCTCATTTTATACCTTAAATACCTCTTGTCCTTCCTGGGCCTTCCCCACAGGTGGAACTTCTGGTCATTTGACCACTCAGAAGCTGGGTTAGGCAAGAGTGGAGCACTGCCTCCTATGTGCTGATGACTGGCAGACACTGGAGCTAGGATACAGGCTCTTGGGGTAGGTGGTGGAGAGCAGTTCACTGTCTTACCAGGGCAAGGTCTGACCTAGCCTGCCTTCCCCCCATGCATCCCAAAATACCTTGGCACATCAATCTTTTCAGTGTATTAGCTAGCCTGTCAGCTCTGATATGGCTATCCAGCTAGAGCAGAAAATCAGTTGTCACAGTGACAAATGTGGTTTGAGAAACAGAATCTGGACTCTGCCTTGATTTGGTGCTGATATGGCTTGCCATGAAGACTGAGAGCTCTCAAAACTCTGCTTTGAGGCATGGGCCAGGGGGTATTTTAAGGGTAGAGCCTTGCAGCAGAGAGCTTCCCTGCTTGTTCTAATGGGCTTGATGCATTTGTCCCTGATAAAATGTAACTTCAAACACCAAGGAAGTACCCTCTATTTGTGATTTTGCACTGTTAATACTGCAGTAGGTGACGTGTTAGGGGAATGTCTATTAAATTGTTTTAAGTATATGTAGCACTGACTGGTTTTTATTTGTCTGTCTGCTACTTTTTGAAGTGGTGTCCTGGTTTAGGGCAAATGTGGGAGAAAGCCTCCAAAGGGGGCCCCTCCAGGAAGCAAACCCACATGGCCCCTCTCCCCAACCGGTTCAGGAAGGATTCCTTGGAGAGAAGTGGAAAGAACCTGTTTATTTAACAGGCACAGCACCCCCCAGCACACAAAATTAACAATACCAGATGACAACACTCTTTCATCTCTCTGAAAAAGATGACAAATTCAGAAAGTCTCTCCTGGGAGTGGTTGCTCTGTTATTGGTCCCTCTGGCCCTGGGAATGGCTGCTGCAGGCCACAAAGTGCAAACTCTTGGTGTTTCCTAGGTCCCAGTTCAGAGCAGGCGCGAGTGGTTTCAAGAAAAGGAAAGAGAAATAGTCCAGAGAAAATTTGGGCTGCCTAGCTAAACTAACTAACAAGTAGGAGCAAAAGCAAAGTGAAAGCAAGTGCAAAAAGCAAAAGCTGCACTGTGTACTGCCCCCGTCTTTGTGTCCCGCTGACTCTTGGAGGAGTGAGTAGACTGATAACTGATAACGAAACAAAATAAAGCTTCACTCTTCAGAGCCAGTTTTGAAGGTATAGAACATAATATCCAGCATAAACAGAATGACGACTGGGGATACAAGCAACATAACGTCACCCTAGGACAAGTGGCTTCTTCCATTGTGAGGATAGGGAGAGACAAGTGCATCCCAGGGTTATGGTGGCAGAGGAAAGATTCACAGCCTCATCTGTCCCATGTGAAGAGGCATGAGACTCCTCCCTTTCTGTACTTGGTAAACAGAAGTCACTCTTATGCTTAGTTTGTCCATGTTAGTCTCTGCAGTTCAGTACCTGCTGAATGTTTTCTTATGTTCCTCCATAATACAATGTTAGGACTATTGACCTAAAACTTACAGGCTTACCCCGAGAATCAGTAATTCCAGTGGGGGGTGTAAACCTGTCTGTAGTATCAGAAGGATGTAAACAGGGTGAGCTCTTTCCTCCTTTTGTCACTTTAATATCCCTGCAGCCTGCAATAACTGTTTCCTGTAACTAGAAAGCAAGCTTTGTATGAAGCCTGCTTTAAGCATAGGAAACCCCTTCAACCTGAGTGTGCTGCTGCTTCTCATTTCTGTGTTGGCATGCCTATGACTGTCAAGAAAGCAAGGCTGGTCTCTCTCTGGAAACAGCTGTAGAACCTCTAGTAAATGCTGAGAATCTCATATCATTTACTTCCTCTGCTCTTAGGTGATGGAGGTCCAAACTAAGTCTCATTGTTCCATATTTTTTGGTGTGCCTCTCTAACATTGGGGAGATGCAGCTCTACGCTTTAGAGGGTTTCCTTCCAGTGTGCCAAAAAAACCTTGTATATCAGTAGATGATGGTAGGTACATTCAAACTCTAGATGGAGTGGTTGTTATTTCTGTTCATTGTGTATTGTTAGAAAGGGGCAGTTAGTGGGTAAAATACATCTAGCAAAGAGCACTGTACCCCTAAAATAATGATTTGAAAAATATAGTTGCAGGTTTTTGCTTATGGCAAGAGGTCACTGGTGGTTTGGGAGAGGATGGTGATAACCTTGCAGAAGATATCTTATTTGAGGAACTAGTGATCTTGAGCAGACCATGTCTGCTCTATTGCACCTTGTACTTGAAGCCTGAGAAGCACATAGCATTCTTCATACAGTCTCTAATGTCTTAGGGAAAGGTAAACTCCATGTGGATCAATATGTGGAATGTAATGATCCTGACCAGAGGCCCCTGTGCATTGTGGAGTGGTAGTGGTTTTGGTTCGCCAATTCGAAATTTCGCCAATTTTGAGATTTCCTGGCCAATGCACCAATGAGCATAATGGTTCGGTGCTAGCCAATCACCAATGCACTCACTTCTTGCTGTGAGATAGGATTAGGAGAAAGGCAAAGCAGGCTCAAAACCTTAGAAGGGTATAAAGAAAAATTTATTAACAGTAACTAAAAGAAAGAGTAACGAAAATCAGGACAAAAGCTTCAGAACACTTCTCTTCCCCTCACAACCTTTTCTTCCCATTGACAATGTAAAGAAACAAAACCTAAAATTGCAGTCACTTTACTACCTCTAAAATAGTCTTTCTTCAGTTCACTTAGGGAGAGAAGTCCCTCTTATTAACATTATGGAGACTTCTCCACAAGGAAATAAAAGTTCTCTCGTGGCTCTCAATTTTGTCATGAATAGCAGCTGCCTGGGGAAATCTGCAATCATGAAGTGCTTCCCATTTTCCACAAGCTTTTCCCACACCTGTGTTTATGGGCCATGTCAACTTATGAGGTACTGTTTTAAAGATGAGCTGCTCAAAGGCAAAACTTCTCATTATCTATCTCTAAAATCATCTTCATCTCTGGGAACAGAGTTCCTCTTCTTCTCTCCCTGAGGGCACAGGGTCTCATCACTCCTCTCTCTCTGTTCAACCTTCTCATAGATTACAATTACTTTATCATCAGCTTACTTTGGCATGGAGATCTTTGCCCAATATTAATTTGAACACTTTCATCTCCCCATACCTTCATGCATCATAGGGAAAAAGAGTCTTTCTCCATAGCTATTACAAGAGGATTTCAGCCCCAAGATTAAGACATACCCTCATCCCTCCCCTCTAGGACTTGACTTCTTCACTGACCTCGATGTCTTCATGTTGCTCCTTTGCATGCTTGCATCTTTTTCCTTTCTCTCACTTGAGGGTGGATTGAAGCACTGCAAGAGTTAACATCTTGCCCTGGGCAGATGGTCACTCACTGCTTGCAATGGTGGGAACTGTGGCTGGGGCTGTGTCAGGATTGGCTGCATGGCCAGTCTTTGGTTTTCTCTGCATGGGCTGCGGGGCTGCCTCCGGTCTCAGCCACAGGATCTCGTGTGGCGGCCGCGCTGCAGGGAGGGGACCTGGTGGCATGATGTTAACAGCCATGGCCCGGCCCTGCTTCGGCCAGAGCTCCTGCGGTCTGCCATCCCCCTGCCTGGCAGCTTCTGGGGCCCAGCCTGGCCAGGGCTCCCCAGAGAGGGACCTGGCCCCGCGGCTAAGCCTGCCCAGCCCAGCGCAGCTGAGACAGGGCTCAGGCCAGCCCTGCTACCTGTTCCCAGGCCGCAAAGAAAAGAGGCAGTTCCCAGGTTTCTTTCATCTTTAATGTGTGTTTTTTGCAGAGGTGTGTTCAGCTTTCCAGTGACTGGAAGCTTTGCATCACTTCCCTAAATGTCTTCCATGCAAAACCATGACATTGGTCTATATATAACACTTAACCTCAGCAGATGCAAGCCTGTCCTACAGATACAAAATGGCCTCAGGCTCTGTGTGCTGCACAGGTTCCATGGCTGCAAGATGAAGTCAGCCAGCTCATTGTAAGTTAGTAGCTTGCAGGCAAGCTCCCACTCGTTAGCAGTGGTTACGCCACTTCCATGGTGTGGTTTCATCTATAAACACAGCAAGAAATTCTTCTGTGATCATCCTTAATGAATAGAGCTATTGTCCTATAAGAAAATTATAAGATAACTCAAATGACCAAATAAAAAAGAAGAATCTCACCTATTGACACAGTCTGTCCAGCATGATGGATCAGAGGCCTGTTCAAAGCTACAGTGCCCAGTGTTCCTGCCACCTCAAGCGATGTAAGATTGCCTATAATATACTCTCCTTATAGTGTTAGTTTTAGTAAATAGCACTTCTACCTATAGTTTAGAGAGCCTGAGTACCTCTGTCTCTGAATTGTTACATGCTAACACCTTCTTGTGCAAAACAGAGTGTTTACCCTATGGATTAGTAAGCTATAGCTAAAGTATTTTTCAATTTGAAATTAGGAGTCTACAGTTAGAATTCTATCCATCTAACTTGTAATCACACTTGTAGTCTATTTTATGTACCCTCCACAATGTATTAAAATAGAGCAAGTTCATACTGTCAGGAGCATTTATTCTGTGGAATTCGGGGGGTCTCAGTTTATTAGGAAGATTGAGGCAATACCTTAATAATTAAGGTAATATCATTGAAAGATAAAAGTCTTCCAAGGGAGGGAGAAATCCTTCTGGAACAGAAGGGTCCCTCCGAATGATTGTAACTGTGAAATTATGGGGATTAAAGAAAAATAAAGAAATAGAAAATATAGAAAACGGAATAACAGTTCTTTATTAGAAAATAGAACAGAACAGGACAAATAACAACACAGTAACAGAAGTTTCCAACGCGCTGAGCACTTTTGCTCTCTGGGTGTAGTTATGATTGCTGCCGGCAGGGGGCGCGGGCCAGCTGCGGGCAGCAAAGCCGTCGCCCCCGACCCGGGCCAGCGGCAGCGCTGGGATGAGAGCGCCGGGATGGGAGCGCTGGGATGAGAGCGCTGGGATGAGAGCGCTGGGATGAGAGCGCCGGGATGCGAGCGCTGGGATGAGAGCTCTGGGATGAGAGCGCTGGGATGCGAGCTCTGGGATGAGAGCGCTGGGATGCGAGCGCTGGGATGAGAGCGCTGGGATGCGAGCGCGGAGCTGCCCGCGGGGCGCGGGCTGGCGCCAGCACGGGGCGATAGCAGGGGGTGCTCTGTCTTTCAAAAAGTTACTGCAAACTCAGGCTGGTGGCGGGGGTTCCTAATGCTGGCCGTTGCTGAAAAGTCTGAGTCCGCCGGGGGAAAGAATGCTCTCGCCAGCAGCGAGCGCAGGCAGGGGAGCAGGTGGAACTCGAGCTGAGCTGCTGCATAGAAAAGAAGCCGGTGAGACTACACGGCTCCTGGCGGCACACCACGCGACAGCTCCCGATCTCAGAGTGGATGAGAAAAAACCCACCAGCTAAAAAACCCCTGCCAAACCCCTATTCCTCTCGTCAAAAGGATTTCGTTAGTATGCCAGGGCTGTTAACCACCTCCCTTTATCACTGACCGTCCACCCCCAAGGAGCCTCCTCCTGCTTCTTCATGATGCAATGGGAAAAATTCTCTAAAAAGCCTAAACCCATAATAGGTAATAAAGTTGTAGGAAGTCCATTATATCTGTTGTTTTTGTTGCAGTAGTCCGCTAACACCCATGAAAATTTTTCTTGAAGCAGAGAAAACTCTTAGTCAAAAGTGATTGCAGAGTGACAAATATGAGAACAAAAGGTATTGTGAGATGAAGCCCCAGCCTCTCATCACCATGAACCCCTCACAGTCCCCAACTCCCAGAACCCTGACACCTATACCCAATATATTTTAACTGTGGATTTAGCGGTCCACTGTGGAGTTAGTGGCACGGTTTGCTACCTCCTTGCTTCCCAGCAGAGAGCGCTCTCTGGGTAGATGAGAAATGTGACGAGGGCTCATCAGAAGGGAAAACACAACCAGACATCAATGCTGAAACGAAGAGTACCTGGAACACGAAAGACCACAGATCCATTCTCCAGAGACGTTTCTCCATAATGTGAGAGTTATGCTGGACAGAAGTCCCGTGTCAGTCTAAAAGCCAGGGAATGGGACTGGAAGCTCTCTTTTAGATTAGCTCCTTGGTCTGAGCTAATATCTCTTTAGCTCCTTGGTCTGAGCTCTTTATCTCTTTAGCTCCTTGGTCTGAGCACTGGCTTTGTCACACCTCACTCTCAGACAACCAATTTTCCTTCTGAATTACATAGGACAGGCACTTGGACTGTATTCCAGGCTGTGCACCTAAATCCTGAGCACCTAACCCAGGTACCTAAGGTCTACACTTCCCCTAGTTCCCCTCCCAATAGTAAATATTGTACCAGAGAGCCATCTACAGAACAGAGATAAGGGATCAACCACACCCCTGTGGTGAAAACATTCAGCCAAGTTGCTTTTACACATGTTCCAAGGCTGTGCTTTGTCTCTGCATTTGCAGACTATTACATTTCTTATTACTTTGTCTTGGATAATCCACATATTAACCCAGAGTAATGCCCATTGAACTGAGTGGGACGTGGTGTAGTAGGGTAACCAGACAACATTTTCCCCAGAAATTCATGGCAGGAATGGTTAGGGAATTTGCTGTGAGGTACTTAAAAAAAAAAAAAAAAAGAAGCCCATATTGCAGGAAGAAGCAGCTGGCCTTAACACTTCTGTGTTTGATGAATACATGACTTGAACAGCTTTCAGTGAAGCATTGCAGAGGTGGGACCTCTACAATAGTGGCCCCTTTCAAACGTGGAACAGCTATTTGTGTCTTATTGCATGTCCTCTATGGTCCTGTCCTTAGCTGGAGGGGATACATGATCAGGTTTCCCTTCTTTGTGTAGGAGTGACTGGTGAGTTGCAGTCAGGAATATTATGCCTTCAGCTTTGGAAGAACCGCTGGACACTAAATGTATCCTTTGGCATCTTTTAGAGTTCTAAAAAGTTGATATTTTTCACAGTTTAATTGATGCATTACCAGCTTCTAAGTGGTTTTTTTTTTTGACAGCACTGTGTCATACCTTAATCATATTCACTTTGATAGTTCACCAAGGTTTCTTAGCACTCTTAATGGTGTTGGGTAGAAAGAAAAGCAAAACTATTGGTCTGAGTCATGTGGAGACTTAATCTGCCAGGAGTCTGAGCTGCCTCTCTTGCTTGGAGATGCTACTTATTTGACTCCTGAAACCTGACAGCCCTTTGCTTTCTGACCCAGAATTTCACTGGAAGACCTCTGCTGAAGGAAGGATTTTTATTCCTGCCAAATCTTTCATTCAGAAAGCACATTCAGAACGAATGTGCTGTCTGGCTGTTGCTGTGTCCTTAAATTTGCCTAAAGGAATGTGTCAGAGTTTAGAGAATGGCCTTTCACAAAGCTTTCTGAAGGAAGTGGATTTTTTTTCCCCAAGAAGTAGAAGCCTGCAGAAATAGAATTGTCAGCCTGGGGCAGAAGTCCTCATAACCTTTCATGGCCTTTGTAAGCCTATGTGCAAATTCTATGTGTTTTTCCTTGCACTGAGGGATTTTGCAAACTTATGTGAAGATGAGCAGGTATGCTCTGTACCTATTCAAGATATTTATTGTGTATTCAAGTATATTCAAGATAGATGTTAAAAGCTTTCTCAAGAAGAATTAGAACTTGACAAAACAGCAAGAAACCTTGCAGTGTCTTGGTGTAAGTGTCTTAAAGCTCTGCCTTGGGGTGACAAAGCATCAGGATGATGAAGAGTATAACACTGTGCAGTACAAATGAACTGTGAATTAAGGTCTGTTTTTGACATAGAAATGGAAGGGGAAAAACTTGGGTTACCATAGTACAGGTCATGAATTAAATAACCTACTTACTGGTCAGGATGATGAGGCTCCACGTACAGTCAGTCTTTCCTGCATGGAGATTCTTGGAATTTTATGCAGTGGCATGATCCCTGGGAATACTGTAGACTAAAAAGCTAATGAATCAAAAGGAAAAATATGTATTTTAGTAAACATAATCAGTGATCTGGTTTTGATTGCTGGTTTAATAAGGCCTCTTGGTGGAAACAGTGCTTTCACCAAAAAAAAGCAAATTGAAACTGCAGGACATAAGCTGTTCACATTTTTAAGACGAGGCCCAGCCTTTTGCTGTGGGTGTAGCAGTCAAACTTGAAGATTCAGAAAGTTTTGAAAAACTGTATGTTAATTTTGGAAGTGTTCTCCTTTTGTTCCTATAGGTGTGACTGTACTTGAAGGTAGGAATGTTTTCGATTCTCCCTCTTTTTACTCCTTTTCTTCCCTGTCCACATGCATGAGTTGAACAAACTGTTGTCCATTACAGTTGAACCAGGTTAATGTTGTATGTGAATTCAGGTATCATGCCTCATATTCCATGTGGTGGGGTGGGGCCTGTGACCACCATTATTCTGACTTCGAGAAGCTGCTGCTTGGGCCTCAGTAACAGCTTGAGGTGTGTCAGAAAAAAAGCTGACACTTTTTTTCTGCTAGTCTGCTGTAGCTGTCAAGTAAAAAGTGTTGGTTGGTTCATTCACTCTTTATGGGTATAAGAAATGAAATTAAATTAAAGTATATGAAAGGTTAGAGACTTAGAGACTTCATATTAAATGTGAAGGGACGAGATATGTAATCTTGGTTGCTGAATAATCATTCTCCTAGTAGCAAGTTCGAAATTGTTCTGGAAGAAATTTATTCCTACTGTTATTTTACAATTTGAGCCTCAAAATGATTGCTAGTTATGTTATTCTAGAAGGGGAAAGGAAAAATCTCCCTGACGTTACTAATTCATCAAGCCACATTCCTACAAGGCAGTGCCTCATGCAGGAACTGTCTCTGGACACACTGTCCTGTGACCATCTAAGCTTTTTTGGGGGAGGCCTCTGAGCACTTTGTCACAGCAGAGACCTGTATCTTTTTGTAGTGCATTTTGGTTCTGTGTAGAGATAATTTCCTCATTTTGGGAAATGCTTCATTTATTTTCAGGATTATCTTGCTCAATGCATTAACTTTTCCACAAATGGCAAAGCTCCAAGTGGCATAAGAATGAAATTTTCTTTAGAAGCTGAAGCTTCTGATTTGAAATCTTCTGGTGTTCTTTTAGAACAGTAGGTCACCTTTCCTTTTGAGCCCCCCTATTTTCACATATTTGAGCCCCCTACCACATATTTGTTGGTTTAAATCTCATTTTTATTCATCTTCACGTCTGTAAAAGAAAATCTTTGGGAGAAGTTATTGGGATTTTCTGGTGGAGCTGCTAAGAGAGTTCATTTATTAGAAAACAAACAGAATGATCCCCATATGCTGTAGTATCTCACAACAAGGCGTCTTCTTTACATATGTGTATTAGGTTGGCTCCCTGTTGGTATGAAAATACTTGTCCGAAACGTATTCTCTGGTTCCTGAGATTAATCTCAAGAACTAGGAAGTTACTGGAAATTGTGTTCTCATGTACCTTATAAGGAAACTGGTAATGAAAGAAGTAAAAGTTATCTGTTGTAGAACTGTATTTAATGACAGTTTGGACTCATTAGTTAAAACTTGACAAGTACTTGTTAATTGTCATTTGATTTATTTCCCTGTAACTGTCTATAGGTGCAGAGATACAATTGCTTGGACTATTCCTCTGAGGTTTTTTGTTTTCTCATCACTTTCTAAGTGTATGTTGCTTCTCTAGCAGTTTCAAAAATACCAAACTGAATAGTCTACAATTTGAATGTCTCTTAAAATTTATTAGTGTTGGTACCTAGTATCAACAGATATTAGCCGTTGGCAGACTGCAATCACCCTTATGTAGATCTTTCTCATTTACAGCTACATGTGAGAAGAATGCATGAGAGGGTTTCTGTATCACCTGTTGTAGGTCGTTTTGATTGTTGAGAAGTCATTATTCTCAAGCATGTGTAAGTAATAGTACCATATAGGACACAAAATTATTGTAACATGATAAAGAATATGCAAATGTCTTTACACAAATAAATTCATTTGTGCTGATGACTTCTTTGTACTCTCATAGCAAAAGTTTATTGTGTTCTATCTTCTTTTCTTCTTTTCTGGAAGCACCAGACTGCCTGTAACCATTTCTGTAGCATTTGCATTAATTCTGCAACTCTATAACAGTAGAGCAGCTGTAGTAGTGCTCATACTCATAGAAGCTTGAAATCGCTGAGAATTAGTAGTGTAAGATAAGTACTTGAGAAGTCATGTCTTTCAAGTTTTAGCAAAGTCCCAACAAGAGAAGTTTACACTTCATAGATAACATCTAACTCTGTCCTGCACCTAGGACAGACGTCCTGCAGCACCTGAGTTACTGGGGTAGCAATAGTCCCTATGTATCATAAATATGCAATTAGACCAGGGTGTATCAGTGAGTTTCACCGTGGTATTCAGAAGTAACTTAGGCATGTGGTTTTTGTAACTTTTTATTTGTATTAAAAGGAAATGGTTTAGAAGCCTACTGTGTTAAAAGGCTGTGGTCTAACTGCCCTCAGCTAATCACCCATTCTCATCACAGCCCACCTCCTCTGAACCAGTTGTGACTGGTTCAGTTTATAGGGTTTTTCCACTACATAACCAAACCTTCCTGTAAACAAACACCCCAGCACCCAGAAGCCTTAAAAGTCTACTTTTCCTCTTATTTGTGCTAAATAAATAAGAATTAAAATCTTAGTAGGAGCTGTTTATGTTTGTATAAACAAACTTAAGGCATATGTGAACTGTTGGAAGGTGTAAAACCTGCAACCAAGTATTTGAAAAATACTTGAAACTGAGAGGTGATGGTTTAGGGTTGCATGTAGGCAAGGGGTTTCCTGTGTATTCTCTGTGTTTTTCGGAACTGCATGGACAATATTTTTCAATTTTGTGTAGGAGACACAAAGAGTGGATTTGGGGATCATATAGTGAGAGAGCTTGGTTCCTTAATGCAGTCAAACATTTGTCTAGCAGAGACAGAGGAGATCCATGTAATACCCAGGTAAAATCCATGATGCTGCTGAAATCTACAGTTACTGCATTCCAAAAATACCTTTGTAGCTGGTTTTTTAAAATTTTGATTGGAACCAAACCTTAATAAACAATAGCATGGGATCCCAGGTATTTCTCAGAGTTTAACTGAAGACTACAAATCACAACTTTTTTTCACATTGAAGAGCAACATGACATTGAGGGCAGTAATTAGTTGCTTTGCCATTAGTAAAATAGCTGTGGTTGTTAGAACTCAGCCTTGTATGTTTTCTTTCCCTTATGATGGCATGAGCCCTAGGAGGTAGTCCTGTTGTAACAACATTTTCTGTTGGCAGGACTTAGCAGTGTTACAAAGATTAGCTTTCTGTTTTATAACAGAAAAGATGTCACAAACTAGTATTTATTGTTCCATGTCAAAGTGTTCTTATTAACATATTGAAATGCAGAAAAGTGATGTTTTAAGGACCTTTGATTTCCTGAGAAATTTATATGAACAGAGAAATTAATCAGGTTTTCTAGATATCTTTGTACAGGCTGTGGAAATGCTGGAGAACAAACACAGGCCTCATAAAGATAGCTGGAGGAAAGATTTTATTGCCATCATCATTACAGACACAGTGAATGTAACTGCTGCAGAGGCATATTTCCAAAACCTAGGGCAGTGTTTTGCCCAAAACCAAGCAAGTGACTTAGCCCAATATGTCTACTTCCTATTTTTCCACATAAATTTGAAAGGAATTGATGTGTGGAACTGGGAGATTAAGAGTTCAAAGTCTCTTAGAATTTTTCTTCCTTTGTGAAAGTTAGAGATTCATATTTGTAGTTTTGTTTCAGTTTTAAAAGGTGTCTTTAAACAAGGTGATGCTCATGATCATTGTGATAATTTTCTTTTTTTTAAATTACAATGTGCAGATTTTCAGACCGTGTCGCTGGTGGATTTCTTCAATTTCTGCACATGTGCACCTTAGAATTGCTTTTATTCTCATCTGACTTCTTCATTCAGAATTCTTTTGTTCACTTTTTAAAGTTTTGTTTAATTGTCTATTACAGCATACCACTTCAGAATAATTAATTCCTCATCTGTTGGATACATGAGAGTTGCAACAAGTCACTGAAAGTAAAAATTAACCAAACCTGTAAATTTACTGCACAGGAATGCTCCTAATTAAGCCTTAAATGCAGTGACAAAACACATCTGTGCTTTATATGTCAAAAGCGCTGTTATATCCCCAAGCTTCTGGATGCGTAGCTACTTCTGACATGGCTACCGTCTTCATTTTGCAATATGGACTTGGATTAAAATGCATTATTCCTATTGCCTATCTTTATTCAATATTCAGAAAAAAATAAGAAAACAAGACTGATACAGAAACACTAGCAGTAAAGCAAGATGAGCCCTTATGCACTAATAACAGAAAATTATTTTGGAATATTTTTTTGCCGTTACATCTAACACTGAGAGCAGGGGATTCTATATGGATAAACGTACTGCAAAGTAAGTTGAAGATCAGTTTGTAGCCTTTCTTAAAACAGCATTTATGCTTTCTTTCCTCGGTGCTTGGTTAAAGCCCACATTCTGTAGATGAAGAAGAGTATGATAATATTGTACATGGAGCTCTTCAGAAGAAGGATGACGTATACTAAATATGCTGTCCTGTGCATTAATTGATCTGTAACAAATAGGCGACAGAAAAGTCTTGTTAATGTCAACACTGTATAGCATTCTAAAAATGGAAAAAAATGGAACAATGCAGTCAGTTTACTGCTGCAATTACATTGACACCAGTACACAGTATAAACACATACAAAATCTGTTCTGTTCTTTAAATGGGTTTGCACTGCTAATGAGTTCTAGACCTAGTGGGTTTCTTAGCACTAAACTGACTCTCAGTATCACTGGGTTATACTTCCTTGTAAAGACAAGCTGTAAAAGCATAACTGTATGCTTTATGTAAAAGCATAACTGTAGTGCTTCCAGCAGTTAGTACAATGTTTGTTTAAATCCTTTTGTGTTGTATTTATTGAAGATAACTGCTCATGATTCTTCCTAAATACCATTCAAGCAAAAAAAAAAATGTTTGTCCAAAGTTCTGGGCAATTGCTAGGCTGATATAGCATCAGCCAAAGTGTTTAACTTGTCCAAGTGTTTAAAAACTTGGTGGTGCTTAATGCAGGCTAATAATCTAGTAGCCCAAACAGCATCTGTAGCATCTTACTAAAGCTATCTGATAAAGGTAGGAGAACCCCTATTAAAAAGTTAGTTAAGAGTAGTGCTGAAAGTTTTTTGAGTTGCCAATTCCATATTTGAAAGATTTCCTGCATACTACTAAGAAATATAAATTTTGTGATGTTCAGAGCATATTTAGCAATATCTAACTCTTGCATGACATGAATCACTTTCCCACCTTTTAACACATTAAATTACCTCTATTAAAAACTGTTCCACAGTCCTCTTCCTGAGAAGCAGTCTTCACAGAATCTGTTGGAAAGAGAGTTTAAATGCCTCAGTTAGGCTTTTCTTTAATTTTAACAAACATTAATTGAGAAATAGGGGAAAAAAGAGGCTGTACAGGAACAAGGCTGGGAAAATGGTTAGTTAGTATTAAATAAAAAACTGGAGCCTTAAAATGGGTCTGCAAAGCAGATATCCACAAGATATTCATTTGCAGAGAGAATTTGAAGAGGAGAAATGCTTGAAGAAGTGGCTGGGTACTTGTTGCCATAAGTGGAAGAAGTGTCTTTGCTCTTTCAGGCATGTGCCCATTAGGCTGTTCCTTGGCAAAGTCTCTTTTATTTGGAACAGGAGGCAGTTTGACCACCTGACCTTGTCAGTGAAGAAGCTGAAGTCCATTTGCCTTCACAACCTAACTGTTCTCAGAAACAAAGAATCATTTACATTGGAAGAGACTTCAGTTAATATGTTAATATTTTAGTGGTTGTTCAACAGAAAAGAACTACTGGGAATTCCCCTACTGGGAATCTTGGTGCTGTTTTTTTTCTCTAAAATACATACTTTTTGTTCTTGAAGTAGCAAATTGGAGTTTGTTCTTGGTTATGTTGTTTGTATGCATTGATACAAACATTAAAGACATTTATATTGCATCTCTAAATACATCCTCCATCTAAATAAGCTTAAAATATATTTTTGTCAGAATATATTTTGAAGGTTGAAATGTAATTGTTGTTTATGGCCATGCTCTCACTCATTGGAGTTAGGTTGATTTTTAGCAAGTTAAGCAGAGATGGGAATGGAGAGAAGATTAATCTAAACCAATTTAGACCACTTTTCTTATAGATGATTTAAACAATTTTCATTGAGTAGAAGTTAATTTTTCTTTAAAGTTGCATTGTCTTTCAGATTTGGCTTTGCATAATCAATCTTTCCACAAATAAAAAAAAAATCTTATTTTTATATGTGGTTATTAACTTACTATTTCTGGATTGTGGGTAAGTAATATTTTTAAACTCGCTATCAGTAACCTCATTTTTAACTTCTTAGTTTTTTATAGCTGTGACTAATGTCAGGGGGTGTCAGAGGGACGTAGACCTGTAAGCTATGAGAGGTAATACTGTTTTCAGAAACTTCTGTAATGTGGAAAGTAACAGACATGTTTCAGTGCAGATCTGTTGGACCTGTGCTAGTTTACATCTGATGAGGTTCACTATTTTAAAATAACTATTATTTTTCTGTTACAATGGGATGCTTACTTGGGGACCATAACACACGCTGACTTACTTTTCCTGGGAAAACTTCCGGTAGTTTCTCCAGTTGGGTACTTTAGCTATTGTGCCTAGGAGCACAGATGTCTTCATCAATAATAGAAAGCATTATTACTCTAATTTTATAGAAAAGAAAAATGATGTTTATAATAGTACACCAAATTACATTTTTAACATGTGGAATATACCTTGTGTTGGCAGTGAAGTACTCTTCTCCTCATGCTCATATTTGCAGTAGTATTTCTTGTCTTCACTCTCTGCTGGCACAGTTAACCAACTGGCAATTGAGTATTCATCCTCTTTTGTGGACTGCCAAGTGTCACCTTTTACTACGTTGTCTGTTACCTCCTTTTCATCTTCCGTCCATGTCACCCTAATAACTTCTGGATAGAATTTCTCAATAAAGCAAACATACATGATCTGATTTTCATGTTTTTTCTGCAGGATTTCAGAGCTTTTTGGGGGAGAACTTCTTTTTTCTGGGTGGTTATTGATGAAGAAAATTAACAAAACAGAGAGTTGGAAGATTAGTAGTGTACAGCAAATAAATACACGGACAAAAATACAAATTCTGAAGAGCAACAAAATAAATGCCTTATTAACAAATATTAATATGCTTGTAAAAAATGTAAATGCTCTTTTGAGGAACATTAAGAAACTGAAATACTGTTGAATATGTCAATAGCTGTTAATGTCACTGAAAACTGAGTTAGAAAACTTAAGGTGGCTACTGAAGTGCCTATATCCCACAACCTTCCAAGCAGTTCTGCTGTCAGAGTGTATTTGACTGTTCAAGTCTCTCACAATTAAATATTTCCTGAACAAGCTTCATTTTTTCAATAAGAGGAATTTATTATTGCTTTACAATATTTATGCAAAACAAGTACATTAAAATTTTGTCCACGGAATATTAAACATAGACCGCCTACCTTTAAAATCTTAGCAGTCTTATGACCCCAGTATAAGTCTCCACTGCTATATAATGAACACCTGCTACACCTATTAATTTTTTAAAAGCCAATATTAATTTTGTGATATTTTTTAGGGCATGAGAGAAGGGAAGATAACAATGATTGCTCTGTTTTTAAGGCATTCCATGTATTTGCCAGGTGAAGATTTTTATCAAGACAGGAAAATGGAATCACAAAATGCCCTACACACCAAAGGCTGGCAATGCTATTCTGCCATACTAGATCTGTTTAAATTATTGAATTAAAACGTCTGAAAATTTAAAACCAAAACTAAACTAAAGCAGAATACATGCTATAGCAGGATAACATTGTCACATCTAAACAGTGTATCTAGGCAGACTTGTCTGCATAGATGTTGTGCTTTGGGAAAAATGCTCAGTATGAATATAGATTAATATATTTAAAATTAAAAGTGAGCTGTTTCCACAAGATTATTTGACCTAATCTCCATTTCATTTGCCATTCTGGATTAAGCCTGGATGCTCTCTAGATTAGGAGGAGACAAAATCATCTAAATTTTGTCCACACTGAAATGACATTTTGATATTATTTAAATGTATAGTAAATTTAAGGGTCTGATTTAGGTAAATGTCAGCTTCTGCAATGAGTGCATAGGCAGTGCTCACAGGCAATCATTTCTCCCTATGCTTAACTACAAGTAAAGGCTGAATACAGTTTTCAGAACTGACTTTTGTTACATAGAAACAAAGAAAGTACTGCTTAAGACTATTTTTTAAGGCGGCAGAGACATTTTAGGTGTTCCCTTATCCCACTTTTTCTCTTGAATTCCTATGTAAGTCTCTGCCACTGAATTTGAGCAAGTAGATGCATGGGGTTTAAGCTGTGGTCTGACTGATCGATGCAAATTTAATGCATTAGGAGAAAATACATTACTATAAAATGCATTTTTGCCAAAAAGCTTTCACTTTTCTTTAAATGATCTGGCTGTTCTAGAAAAATCTTCTATATTGCATTCTCCCTGAAACAACTTACTAATCCTTGAAGTATTTCAAACTTGGTGTTTAAAGAGAAAGGTTAACTACCTACCTACCTACCTACCTACCTACCAACCTACCTTCAAAAGAGTGTCTACCTTCTGTATATTAAGAATTTCCTTCATTTTAGAGATGCCATTAAAATGACAATGTGGACTGAGCTATGTTGTATCAGAAATAAAGTTGCTGACAACTTTATAGTTCTCTAACATTAATTTAGGAGTTAATTTTATCTTCTTTATGCATAGGTCCTCCCAAGGATGAAAAATTAAAGTAATTTCTAAAGTTATCTATTTGTTCCAGAGTCATATATATGTTCACAAGATCATGAAATAGCTCTTGTCTGAGTGATATTGCACTCTGCAAAGCTTCATGAATATTTTAGAGGTTTCTTTTAGATTTTTTTAGTAACTTGTTCTAGCTAATTTCAGTACATATAATAGCTTAGTTTGACGTTATTCTCTTAGGATATCAAGTTTAAATGGAGAGGCGAGAGAGATTCTTCCAACTGCTAGTTCATTCTGCTCATTTTAGAGACTTCTGTTATGATAGAATAATTTCCACCTCTGGAATTGCCAATGTCATTCCATTTACTGTAAAAACACCCTAGGTATGCAGCTTACATGAAACACCTACATTGTGCCACAATACTTAGGAAATGCATTGCTTGAATAATTGTAGCTGTGTGCATGCATTGAAGTGTTGCTTGTATGTATATGGCTAAATGGATTGCAGTGGAGAACTGAAAGAATTAAGTTTTGCATCTATCTATCTATCTATCTATCTATCTATCTATCTAATCTCCCTATCTATATCTTTTTATGTGAGAAAAAAATCTTTGTATGCATGTTTCTGAAAAAAAAAAAAGAAAACTTGTAGAATTGGCTGTCTTCTAAGTCTTTGAAGTCAGCAAGATAGCTGACACTGGATTTTCTAGGCAAATTATCTGATTCCTTCTGAAGAATTTTCAAGTATTGAATTTGCACTCCTCTGTCAGTTTTGATTCAGGTAAACATTGAAAATGTTGTGGTTTACCTTGTTAAACAGTTTTCTAAGGCAGGTTTAAGAGGTATATACATGTTACTTTTACACATAAAATAGAGGTATGACCAGGTATTTCTTAAGCTAACATTTGTCTTTTCTCTCGTGTAACAATGCAGCGAGGCTGTAAAACACTATTCAAACTATATAGTGGAGTTAGGTTCATAACCAATGAGCTATTAAAAAATTAAGTTTAAAATATATATTTATATAGATTAGCTGTCAAAAGTTTTCTTAATGAAACTCCTCTACAGTTTCTTTATAAGTATCTATATAGGAGATTTATGAATAAAGTCACTATGTTCTTAAACTGAAATTTTAATTCTCACTAATTGGATGATCCCACAAAATGGAGTAATTTTATACTGACACTCAAAGCTCCTCTGTTCCACTCCAAGCCAGTGGGACCTGAGGGCACTCAGCACACTCAGCTCATAAACAGCATTCTTGTCCTACTTGACAGCCACTTCAGGGATTATAACTGGTAACGATACAGTATAGTCCTGACCTATGGTGAGCCTTTCCAGATACCTTAAAGAGCTGTCAGCCTTCTTTCCAAAGCTTTCCTATTGCAAAACTTTTAAAAACATAAGACTGTGAAAAAACTTACTGGAGACAATGAGTTTTGCGCCAGAACCAAATACCAAATTCCCTCCCACACTGGTACATTCCTTTACAGAAACGGCCATCTGAAGGATGGGATGACATACAAAGGGACCTGGACAAGCTCAAGAAGTGGGTCCATGGAAATTTCATGATGTTTAACAAGACCAAGTGCAAGGTGCTCCACATGGGTCAGGGCAAGCCCTGGTATCAACACAGGCTGAGGGATGAACAGATTGAAAGCAGCCCCGCTGAGAAGGACCTGGGGGAGTCGGTGGATGAGAGGCTGGACATGACCCAGCCATGTGCACTCACAGCCCAGAGAGACAAACGTGTCTGGAATGCATCAAAAACAACATGACCAGCAGGGCAAGGGAGGGATTCTGCCCCTTACTTTGCTCTGATGAGACCCCTCCTGGAGTGCTGAGTCCAGTTCTGGGGTCCCCAGCACAGGACAGGTACTGACCTGTTGGAACAAGCCCAGAGGAGGCCAACACATTGATTAGACCTCTTCTATGAGGAAAGGCTGAGAGAACTGGTATTGTTCAGCCTGGAGAAGAGAAGGCTCTGTGTTGCCTAATTGCTCCCTTCCAGTACCTGAAGGGAGCCTACAAGAAAGATGGAGAGAGACTTTTTTACAAGATCATGTAGTGATAGGATGAGGGGGAATGGCTTCACACTGAAAGAGAGTAGTGTTAGATTAGATCTTAGGAAGAAATTTTTTACTGTGAATGTGGTGAGGTACTGTAACAGAGCGTCCAGAAAAGTTGTGGATGCTCCATCCCTAGAAGTATTTAAGACCAGGTTGGATGGAGCTCTGAGCAACCTCATCTAGTGGAAAGTGTCCCTGGCCACAGCACTGGGGTTTAAACTAAATGATCTTTTTCAACCCAAGCCATTCTATGATTTTGGCCAGTAAAGTACCATATTTAACAACTATAATATGAACAACAAGATTCTTTTGATTTGGCCTTGTGAATGTAAACTATCTGGATTCAATCTCAGCTAATGCTGCTAATCATGAAGACCCTTATCTTAAATCCTGGCTTCCTCAATTTCTTAATTATTTTAAGTTCTTAAATATGAAGTAACTACAGCCCTTTTACTCAATTAATGATTCAAAAGCCTTGGGCTCATAAAGACAAAATCCTACAGAATTATAGTAATGATTGAAAATAATTTATTTTAAACTGTATATAGGAAAAGTATGGCAACTACCTGATTAGGTAGGTAAGAGTTTTCACTAAAAGCAACACGCTTATCATGCCACAGATATTTCCAGTGAATTATAGATATGATTTACTTAGTCCTTCTGGAGTAAATCATTAAACCAATCTTTGCTTGATATGTTAATATAGGTTTATGTATTAACCAGGCTTAAAAGTCTTGATAGCAGTACTTCCTCTGCCTTGTATTTGTTTAGTTGTTCACTTCAGGATTATGGCATTTAAAGCATATGTGGGAAATGGGAAAAAATATTTTTGTCTGCTATTTTCCATTAATATAAATGTCTCTGCAAGAAAGACAAAAAAGGATCACTTCTTCATTAAGCAATTATTAAGCAGTAATTCACCATAATAAACGCTGAATAATTAATTAATTTGTTAAGCAGTTATCAAGAAATGAGAAGAACATTTGGAGGTACTAATTTATTTCTAATGGTGAAATGTCATGTATGTGATAAAATACTTATGAACAAGTTAGTTATCTTTTTCTAGCCTAATCCAAAAGGATTTTTTGCAATGTCCATTGCATACTGTTCTTTGTATCTGTATTAGAAAGAGGTTTTCTTTTTTCATGCTTAATTCTCAGCAGCTTGATTCACTGCTAATTCCTTCAGTACAGCTGGAGGAAAGAATGAGGTCTCTGAAAATTATTACAGACCATTTTCCACCAGATTTCTAGGAAAACTATGATCAAAAGTGGCTTGAAATAGGTTCTTTTTAGGCTTGTTTGTGATCCTAAACCACTGCATTACAAATACAAGGATGAATGTAGGAATGGTGAGCTGGGAAGGAAAATCCAGCACAAGGAATGGTGCTGACTGAGGCTCTAAGTGGACTGAGTGACCTCTGAGATAGTATAATACTCATCTATATGACCACTCCAAGCTCCTATAGCTTATTGTATGAACAATATATGTACAACTTACCTGAGACAATGAGTTTTGTACCTGAGCCGAACACCTTGATGTAATAACCAGTCACAGTGAATAAAGCCTTTACAATATCACTGCAGCTCAGTGGTGTTTGCATGGGTATATAGTACTCTTTAAAGAAAATCAGATTTGCTGTATAACCAATTTTTAGATGCTAGGGAAATGAAAAAGGAGCAGTCACCCAAAATAAACTAAAGTTTAAAAAAATGGAAAAATGTGGAATTTTTGGAGGGCATATAAGCTGTTAAATGAATAGAACTCAACTAATTTGAGTCTACTGAAGGTTCAGGTGGACAGTGCAGATGGAGCACCTTGGCTCCATCTCTACTTTCTGGAAACAGGTAGCATCACCCTAAGATTTATTTGATGAGATATTGATAAAGTAATTTGCTCCTTATACACCCCCATAAGATCAGACCCAGAGCTGGTGAACATTATATAGAGATCTGAGGAGCACGAGACTACTGACCAATATTTTTGTTACCAGTAACATGAAGCAAAATTGCATTGATTGAAATCAAAATTCCCACTAACAAGATACACCATTTCAGCTGGTCAAAATTAGACAAACTATTTTCATCTCAGATGCTTAGCTGAGCCAAGTTATGGGCAAGTATCACAGCACCTAGGGTTTACTTGAAGCAAAATATTTTGAATAGTAGTAATAAGTGATAATAAGCAGTTTCTGCAAAACCTAGGAAGAGAGAACAGCCTTTCAACTCTGCCTATCTTAAAAGGTACAACTTACTGTTCTGGGCATATCTGAGAAAACTCTCATTTTCATTCATAGTCAGATACAGTCCAAAAGAAAAATGTTTAGCTTTTCAAAGAATATGTGTAACACAGAGGTTGGACATATTATTATAGAATGAATTAGGAATATCACAAAGGTCAAATGTGCATACATTTCTCTGTTCTCCAAATGCTGTCTTTGCCATATTTAAATTCATTTTTACATAGAAAATAATAATGGGATAAATTATAGGTCTCTGCTGCAATAGCTGTTGTGTTTCCCCCATTTCATGCATAAATACAAAACAATTACATTGTGTTCTGCAAATGCAAATGGAAATGCTGTTTAAGGGGAAATCCTGCAAAGTATTCAGAACAGTTAGAATTAGAGAGAATTAAAATAGCAGAGCACTTCATGCCAGCCAATATCTAGCTGTATTAAAAAGCATTTCAGAAGTAGTTAAGTTTTACATTTTGTACTTACTTGAAACTCTAAGTTCAGTTCCACTTCCAAATATTTTGATGTCAGGATCCCACAGTCTGATAATGCTTATCAACATCTCCTGCACTGCACTTTTCTTGCATAGGCTACAGAAGAAGTCTCTCTGGTTTAGAGGCTGGTGATAAATCTGACTGAGTGCTTTAGCTGAATTTTCAACTTTGCTTAGAGTGCCATTTCTAGAAATACTTTAATTTTTGTAGTGAGTAAAAAGTTCTGAAAATTTTTGGTCAGAGGCATGGATAGAAAACATTTTAAATTTCTCTGCAATTCTCCCCAGCAGATTGCAATTTGAATTAATTATAGCCACCTTGATAATGTAATGTAGTTTCTGAGTAACATACTCTTGGCATTGCTATATACTTTATACTGAAAACAGCATTCATACTTTTGATTGCATAGCCTCACCACAAGTGAAAATAATACAAATACAACAGTAAACCAGTTGCTTTAGGTACAGTCAGGAACTAGAAATGTATTGCACTCAGGGAATTTTTCTTCCCAATCAATTTAGACCACTTCTGTCAATAAGAAACGCTTTCATTTCTCACATGCAGTTCTGGAAGTTAACTTCCAAGCAGTTCGCTATTGTTTCCTGGAACAGGATGAAACCATCCCAATATATAAATCTACCTACCCAATTGGGGGACCATGCACTATTCACAAACAAAATATGATTTAACAGGGACAAAATAATTTTCCTCATAGTCTTTCATTCTTGATTATCCCAGAACTTGAATGATTATCTGAAAATCTGTTCATTGATAATGGTACTTACCAGAGACAACTAGCTTTGTTCCCATGCCGAAGTATTTGATCCAGGTGCTCCACACTATGTTTTGACTTTACAATAAGCCAGAATGCTCTCTTGTTATACCATTGATGAAGAAAATCCCAACTTTTCCCAACCATCCATGGGAGTCTGCATGAAGACCAGGTCCTTGGCTGCTGGGAGGTCATCAGGAATTTCAGATGTGCATCTGGATATTCAGCCGATAGCTAATGTCCTTCAGAAAAAATCTCTTTCCTGTTAGATAACCCTCCACCTAATGTCTTAGAACTCGATTATGAGTCTAATTCTCTTTGATTATAGACAGTAAATAAGAACACAGAGTTCTGCATGTAAAATAAACATGTACCTTCAGATGAAAATCCTGCTCTTTACCAAAGGTGTCCACCTGCAATTACATGATATCAAGTACTACTAGCATGGAGTCAATTTTCATTGTCGGAACACAGAAGAGAGAAAGGAGGGAAAGCCAGCACCAAAAGCATTGTGAAAGTGTCTGTGTGCTGCATGCGGTCCCAAGTAAGTGGTTATTGTCTGCCCATCTCTTGGAATCACTCCAGACTTTGCTACAGCAACTCATTGGCAGCTTTTTATATAACAACTGGTGGGAAAAGGAGGCTTTTCCTTGAGTGGGTTTTTTTATAAAACAGCCCAAGATAACATCAGAGGAGTCACTACTACTGTCAATCAAACAGCCTGCATGCTTAGTTTGGCATTTAAAATAAACTGAATTAGAGTTTACTTCTGGGATCTCTTGTAGCATACTGAATGCAAAATTATGTTGAGAAATTACTATTTGTGGCGAGAGAGAGGAACTAGAGGGTGAAGGTCCTTCAGCTGAAGTAGGTGGAAAAAACCCCAGTGGTCTACTTTGAAATCTTCTGAACAGAAACATCCTAATCACAACCACAAATCAAGGGCAGGAGTGATGTAGACAGAATGACACTTACTGGTGTTTTTCCTGCTACACCCTTTGACATGCAGTGAAGGAAACCACCTCAGTTCTGGCCAGATAGTGTTAATTTTTGCAGTAGATGGGAGAGTGCATGCTAGGACACACAAGTTACTCTACATCACCTCACCTTATTACTGGATGTGGGGGAATGAAGTCTCTTCTGGGGGATAAGGTGATTACCTGACTCTGACAATATGTCCTTCTGGTCAAGGACATGTAGCAGAGTGAGCAGTTGGGTAATACTGGTTCTGGGCTGGAGGGAGCAGTCAGCTAATGCCAGTTTCAAGCAATCACATGGGAATTGTTTTGTATGTTACACACTTCATCATTAACATTGTTGCTGTTATTGTTTGGTTTTTATCTCATTGCTGTTTACAGTAAATAGCTCTTATCTCAACACATGATTTTTGCTTTCTGTGCCTTCAATTCTAATCTCAAGCCCTCCACAAGAGAGTAGGGGGAGCTAGCAAGAATAACATGGATTGAAGAGCATGGGAGCACTACACTGGGGAGTACAATTCCTAAGCCATGACAGCCTTACTTGGTGTTCAAATGGAGTATGAAATGTTGAGATAACGACAGGTCTGTCCAGAGATGGTTAAAAACAAATTTGCTCGATCTGTTCACATGGTTGTGGTACCTAACCCTGTTTATATTCCTTTGTATGCTCCTTGCAGTGCTCTTTTTCAGAGCAGGGAAAAGGATCAGGGTTTCTTTGTTGATGTATTAGCCAATGACATGACAATGTCAAAGTCAATGAGGAACATTTGGGATGTGTATTCAATGTTGCTCTCCTACCCTTACCTTGGGCACAGCCTTTGGGGGTCTATTAATAATCATAGCCAGTTTGTGGAAGGAGGAAGAGAGGATGATTTTCCCAAGATTTTAACCCCCCTTTCCAGCTTCAGGCCTGTTACAACAGCTTTTGAGAATTTTGAATTTCCCTTGGGTGTTAAAGAAAGCATGTTCTTGTTGTCAGATCCCCTCAGTCCGGCCCGCACCATGTTTAGAGTCAAGACAGAGATACATAGGGGGTTATTCAGAGATCTAACTTGAGAGTGGATAGTCATGACTGCCATGAGGGTGGGAGGTAATGGGGCAGTTTTGAAGGATTACTCTGCTCCAATGTTTTGGAAGTTCACCCACCCCTGACATCCACAGTTTTGGGGTTGAGTGAGATGAAGATTTTGCTCTAAGGTTATGGGAGAAATCCCCTTATGGTGAACAAAAACTCACCCCCATTGTCCCCTGTGAGTTCATATGTAAAATGATTACTAGAAAGTTCTTTGTTCCTCCTATTGTTATTGGTTTTTATTTACTGCATTGATATTAATATTCCTAATCCCAGTTTGTGATTAGTACCCTGTCCCTCATATTCCTCCCCTAACCTATCCTATATATATCACTGATCCTACCCTGACCCTTGCCTTTTTAGTGCACCCTATACCCTGGTTTGTAGTCTCTGCTCTTTGTTGTTTTTGCTGATTGAAACTATCTCTTATTTTCAGGTCACTAAATCATGCCTGTCTCTATTTATTTGCCACGCGGACTTTCTCCGAATAGTCCTGAGGTGACATCTCCAAATAGTCCTGACATGCCATCCAGGCCTGGTGTGCCACACTGCAGGACACTGGCAGAAGTGTAAGTTACTGCAATGTGCCCTGTCTACTCTTTACTGGACATAGTTCAATACCAGACAGCACCCTCAGGGGGGAGAAGAGGAAAACAGACCAACAGGCACTGTGGCCACTCAAACTGCAGCTGAATGAGAGGAACAACCCATGCTAGTACAGAAGAAGAAATCCAAGACAAAATCAGTTTGTTTAGTGAGGGATGAAAAATAGGGACCTGTAGTGGTTTGTTAATTTTAGATTTTGCTAATTATGAGATTTTCTGGTTAATGCACTAAGGAGTGTGGTGGGTTTAGTGTTGGCTAATCACTAATGCACTCACTTGTTGTAAGATAGGATTAGAAGAAAAGCAAAGCAGGCTCAAAACTTTAAAAAGGTATAAAGAAAAACTTATTAACAGTAATTAAAAGAAAGAGTAGTCAGAACAAAACCTTCAGAACACTTCTCATCCTCTCACAACCTTTTCTTTCTTGCTGACAGTGTAAAGAAAGAAAATTTAAAATTTCAGTCTGCTTACCACCACTAGAATAGTCTTCAGTTTATTTAAGGAGATAAGTCCTTCTTGTTAATGTCATGGAGACTTCTCTACAAGAAAAACAGTTCTCTCATAGCTCTCATGAGTAGCAGCCTCTTGGGAAATTTGTAATTGTGAACTCTCTCTCATCTTTTATAAGCTTTTTTCACAGTTGTGTTTATGGCTATGTTAACTTATGGGGTATTGTTTTAAAGATGAACTGTTTAAAAGTAAAAGGTCTCATTATCTGTCTCTAAAATCATCTTTATCTTTAGGAGCAGAGATCTTCTTTTCTTCTTGAGGGCACAGGACTACTCTCCTCTGTTCAAACTTCTCAGGATCACAGCTACTTTAACATCTGCTTACTTTAGTATGGAAGCTTTTGCTCAATATCTACAATTTGAACATCTCTCTATACCTTTATGTATTATAGGGAAAAGGAGTCTTTCTCCATAGCTTTATAAGAGGATTTCAGCCCCAAGATTAAGGCATCTTCTTATCCCTCCCATCTGGGACTTGACTTCCTCTTCACTAACGTTAGTGTTTTTATGTTGCTCTTTTACATACTTGCATCTTGCTCTTTTTTTACTCAAGAGAGGATTAAAGAACTGAAAGAGTTAACATCTCACTTGAAGTTTGTATACAGTTACCTAAACTATGACTAGAAGGGCAGCTAAAACTTAATCGGTCAGTCTAAAACTCAGCAGCAACACACCAAAAGAGAAGGGAGGGGGTGTATAGCTTCTCTTTCCCCCTGCCCAATAGTTATACTAGTAGAATCTAATCTGAGCTGTCTCGGCCCAGGCTGTTCCTGAAAGTTAACAGACTCAGCTCAGCCCCAGGATAGTACCAAGATGTTAGAAATTGCAACCATAGCCTGACCTCCGACACTCCCTCCCCTGATCAGCAGCCAATAAAAAGCCAGCGAGCGCCAGCAGGGAGAAAGGAGGTGGCCCCGCCCAGCCTGGCCTAGCTAAGACAGGGGCTGGGGCTTGTTACCTCTTTACCGACCAGAAGAGAAAGTTTTTACAAAATTTTCCATATTTAACATGTGTTTTTCACAGAGGTGTGTACTGCTTCCCAGTAGTTCGGTAGACTGTCAGTTACACAAAAGCTTTTACGTCACATCTGTAGATGCCTCTCAGGCAAAACAGGAGGAAGAGGCAAGGCCAGAGATAGACACTAATCCCTACCCCAGGTGAGGTGTGAGATATGTGAAAAGATTTCAGCTGCCAGTCAGGAGAGCCTTTGGTGACCTTCCTGCTCTGATGCTGGGAAATCGTGGCCCACAACATAAAAGGAGATGGTAGTGAAGCCAAGCAGCTGGGATCCTTGTTCTGGGATCTGAGCATTGGCAAGGGGATTGGGAAGAGAACAGAAACTTTCAGCCTCTGGAGGCAACTCCTGTCAAGTGGAAGGGAAAGGATTCTTTCATTCTCTCAAAGATGATCCAACAGGGTACCCAAGTAGGTGGAATACCATGGAAAAAGGTATCCAGTACCTGAGCGAATTAGCTGTGCTGAAGGTAATCTTTAAGGATTCAAATAACAAGCAGTCTCTTGTCCAGTGTACACAATGTATGTGGCAGAAGTTTGTATGGAGCTTGCCTCATTGTACACCAACCCTTTGAAATCCTTTTCATTGATGTCAATGAAAGAAGAAGAATCACTGCTTCAGGTGATTACCCGACTCTAACAATATGTTCTTCTTTTTTCCTCCCTTCCAACCTAAGCTTTGGCTGTGGAAACATTGCCCAAGACTCTGGACAGACTCAAAAGATTCAAGCATGTTAGAGAGGAAATGTCTGATGTTCTGCCAGTGTGGACCACAGTCTCTTCTACTGGGAGCATGCAGCTCCCTGCTCAAGAGAGAGGTACGTACCACGAGGTAACCTAGAGGTGTTTTTACTTGTATGACTACAGAGAGGACATGAGGAAGCACCTGTGCCCTAGCAGCACAAGTACATGAGTGTGCTGGTTTAAAAACACAGGTGGAAAATTAAACCCCATTTAAGCTTCTCTTTCCCCCCAAACCCCTTCTTAGTGAGAGACTAAAAGCAGAGATTCTGAGTTAAGAACCATTTACTTGAGAAAAAAATATGAATAAAATAAGAAAAACGACCGGTAACTATATTAAAGTACACAAAACAAAGGTGATTTACATACAGAAGGTTATTCACCAACCAAGACCCTGCACAACCTGAGACAAAGAAAGTGAGACCTGGCCTCTCCTCCCATGCGCTGGGCCATACAGAACCTGGGAAACTAGCTAGCTAGTCTGAATGGCAGCCATGCTGCTGAAAAATGCTGGCTCTATCAGTTGCAGCAGTGGTCCAAATGCAGGGGTCCCTTTCCCCAGGGCAGTGGTTATCCCAGTAGTGTGTCCTGGTGGGCACTGCAGCTTGCATTTGGGTTCTTGGCAGCTGCAGAATTAACAGCAACAGTAGCAGCAGCTGTGGCAGTAGCAGCATTTTCCCCTTTTGAGTTTCTCATGGCTGTGTGTTTAAGGGAACAGTTTATTCTTTCCTATGCCCAAGGTGAGACTGACTGCTTCCAGCTTCTGATGCATCTTGCTCAGCCTTTTCTGCTGCAACCAAACTCCAGCCATGATGTAAATGGTATGGAATTAAACAGTGTTAGAAACTCCACCTCTCTTTTTTAGCTCTGTATCCAGGACAACCTCTGCAGGAAATTCTTCAAGGATAAATGCCCCTCCACTTTACAGTGGGCAAATCCTCAGACAAAGCAGGAAGGCTGATGTTACTTCTGATCCTCTTGAAGGGACCTCCAGTTCATGTTTACAAGAGCTGAGAAATGAGTACTATGAGCAGAAGTAGAGGGGACTCCAGCCAGGTGGAGAAAAGGGACAATCAGATCTATTGGACTGTATGAATCTGATGGCCTGATGCAAGACTGTAAGGCTTTAGTTGGCACTGGCACACAATGTACCCTGATGACATTAAGATCTATAGGGACAGAATCTGTGGTTATAAGCAGCACATCATCAGCTCTGGTAGGTAAGACATTGCAAATCTCTAATTTGAACTGGTCTGTGTGGAATTTTGTGGTAACTGAATTAGGGTAGACAGGGCTTACAGTTTTTCCAACAGCTTACAGTTGCTTACATGTACAGCAGGGAATATTACATGGTGAAACTTTTTCTCCAAAGTGCTAGGCAGTGGCAAGCATATAATTCCCACCACTAAGGTACTTCCTTCAGCACACTGTATTTCTTTTCTTCCTACTCTTTCCTACGGAGAAAAGTGGCCAGACTAGAAGATTACTGCTTCTCTGTTTGCTCCCCCAAAGACCACCAGAATTATGCCATGGCTGTGTAAAAGCACCAAAGGAGCAGGTGAGTGTCCAGTATTTATGTGCTAAGTTTTAAGGCAGTGAAGATTTCCTTTACCCTTAAAATAGTAGATGTGCGTTGAAGACAGAACTGCTAATGATAAACCAAACTTTGAGAAGGACATCTATGCGGGATTACCCACTCTTTTGGAGTAGCAGAAAAAGGTTGGGCTTTTCAGCAGCTCACTCAGATGCAGTGAGAAGACTGGTGGGGTGGCACAGTTAGAACCTTGTGGTTCAGATGTTGCGGGTGTTTTTTTTGCCTTGATGATTGTGTTTCTATCACAGTGAGGATCCCAGTAGGCACAGTAGTAAGTAGCAGCATCATCTGGAATTACATCCTTTATTGTAAGAACACACCGCTTCTGCACAGAACTTATCTCAGTCATGTATCTGTTTGCTTGAAAGCCACTTTCAATGGCAACTTTGCCTCCTGAAACAAACAGAAGCCTCTCTGGAGCTTCACCCTCCTTCTGCTTATACCAGTGTATGACGATGTCATCAAAATTTGCCTCTAATGTTTGAATTTCACATGTCATCCGTGCACTTTTTTCAAACTTGGTGATGGATATAGGACTCTGCATGGGAATTTCCTGTGCAAATCCATCTAGAAAAGAGAAGAGGATAAATTATGTAATTAGCTGGAATTCAGGGATTTGGAAAGATGCCTGTGATGGATGCAAAGCCATGGGTCCTGTGAAGAAAGGTAGGAAAATAAGGAAGTACTAACAAGACCAAGAGGCTGTGGCCACAAACACTACGAGCAGCAGCATGTTTGCTTGTCACACTTCGCTCTCATTGAGATTCAGAGGAGGAAGAAAGGGACTCCAAATGGGGACTGTTTTGTACAGAAGGAGGAAGTGGCTCTCTTGAATGGTCTTCAGTGATGAACTTTCTGTGTGCAAGCAGATGGGGTGTTTTTGCAGAAAACCCTCTCCGGACTGTCAAACATTAAAATTGGTAAAAAGGCTGTAGTCCTGTCTGCTTTTCAAGTAAATATGGGAAATATTGATAAAATCCAAGGATTGTGGCCCTATAAAACTCAGTCAAAGTGACTGAGAAAAGGTTGCAACCAAGAGCATGTCCAGATATGTATGATGGAGTGAAGGTTTCAGTCTGGAGGTTACCCTGGTGGGCAGTGATTGCATACCTCATCTGAGAGGTGCAGAGAGGTGCACATTGTCAGAGCAGGTGAGGACTGCCTTTTGCTGCTTCAGCTTAATCACCTAGATGCAAGGTGCAGAAGTGCCCAGGGTGCCCCTGTGCCCGATTGCCCTCCACCAAAGCTGAAGACCATCAACCTGCAGTGACTGCAGTGACTGCAGAAACTTGACTGTTGGGACTTGCCTTTGCTTTGATTTGGGGTGCGGGAGGAAATGCATAGCCACAGGATTTCAGTTTCATAGCTTAGCTGAGATGCAAACAATTCTTGGAAAAAAGGCTGGAAAATAGAAGAGAACATCTTTTGTCAACAACCATTGCAGAGAGACATCTTGAAGAGTGGGTTTGATGCTGTGGGGTCTCCCCTGTGACTGATGAGCTCAGGCTGATCCTCCTCCACCAAAGGCTATATCTTTCTTGCTCCAAACTTTCCATCTGGTCTCAGGGGTCTGGGATACCTGAAGGCCATTTTATGGGTAAATGCTGAGGCAAAGGAAATACTGAGTACCTCAGGTTTTTCCATGTCATACATCACCAGTTTCCCTGCCCCATCCAGCAGCTTTCCCTAGTGTTTCTTTTGCTGCTGCTGTATTTAGAATCCTTTCTTGTTCCCCTTTACCTCATTTGCCAAATTCAATTCTAGCTGGTTTATTGCTTTCTTAAGTCCATTCCTGCATGGTTGAACAGCAGCTCCATACTCCTCCTGGATCACCAGCCCCTGATTCCACCTCTTTTATACTTCATTTTTATGAAGCTCTTCTCTGTTCAGAAGTCAGCAGCTTTTTGCTCACTCTTGAGAAACTCCTGTTGCCTCTATTTGGTTTCCTAGGTGTCAGACTGGACCTTTCTTGAACTTGGAGAAGATTCTTGGATGTCAACTAGCATTCCTGGACACTTCAGGGTTGTATTCACAGTGATGTTTCCAAGCAGATCACTGAGGAATTTTAAAGGCTACTCTCCTAAAGTCCAGGGCTGAGGTCCTGCCTTTTGCCCTGCTGCCTTCTCTCAGGAGTTGAATGCCACTGGCTAATAGTCACTGCAGCCAAGGCTGCCCTTACCTTTCCATCCACAACAAGGTCCTTATTGGCTGCCCAATCATCCATGTCAGGAAGTTGCTGCCAGCTCACTCCTGAAACCTCCTAGACTGGTTGTGAGGAATTCTCAGATCCCACAATACAATGACAAAAGGCAGGCTGACTGAATTTAACATCACAGGTCACATGTACTACAACCTATTTTTCAAATAGTTGAGGAAGACAGAAACATCCATAGCAAGATGTTATATACTTAAATCACATAGAAGCTTTATCAAAAAATGTTCAGAGCCTGTAGAACTAAAAATCCATCACCGTGGAGGTATGTGTGCTCATTTTTAGAAGATACTGAACATGTGCACTCCAATTCAGAAAATGTAAGACATAAAAGTATCTCAGTGTTTTGACCTAGCTTTCAGGAAAATGCCAGCTTTCCTGGAACCAGTCTTTGTAGAATCTGATTTCTAAAACTCAGCACACTTAATCCAAAGGCTCTGAGAGTATTTGCTTGTCTGTGGTATAGCTCATGGCTGAGGATTTCAATTTATGTCTTGGACATATCAAATGAGGAATTGTGATGAAAAAATTAGGTTTTCTGTGCCGTTGTAGGACTTTTTAGTGACTGAGATGCAAAGGAAGGCAAAAGGAAAATATGAAGGAGGATGTGCAAGATCAGCTGGTCTTCCCCCCTTCTTTCCTATTCCTGCTTTTTTTCAAGAGAAAATACTAAGGGATGAAGAAATGTTGCTCTGAGAATGTTGCAGAGAACAAAGAAGGGAAATCTATAACTGACACACAGAGACTGTGTCACTGTCAGGTGAGTGCTTTCAGTAAAATATAGACTTCATTTTAGGAGCAATGTTTCATATATTTATCTTAAAGTGACAGGAAGGCTTCACTTTCTGGATATTGCAGAAAAATCTGAGGACAGAAATGATACACTGATTGTCAACATCAGATATTTAACACTTGTCATAAGGCTTTGTTTTTCCTCTCGTGCTGCAGAAAATCATGAAAGGGGTGGAATAAGGAAGTATTTGAATTTTTAGCAGAGTTCACAGCTTGCGGTTCAGAGCACAACAAAGAGTCTTTTTGTAAAGCTTATCTTTGCCAAACTTATGCTGTGGTAAAACCAGTATGCACAGTAGTAAGTGCCAGAATCCCTTGGGGTTAAAGAATTTATCACAAGATCATACACAGGCTGAGTAGGATGATTCCGAACTTGAAATCTATTTCTATCATTGTTGTCCTCAAAAACAGCTGTCCCTCCAGTCTCGTACAGTATCCTCTTTGGCGGCTGTCCGGGAAGCTGCCTGTACCAATGCACAACATTTTTCTCTCCCAGTTGACATGACATGCTGGCAGACATGCCCTTCATCTGCGTCTGCATCTCTGGGGTTTGCACTGGCACTGACTGCATGTCTACACCTGGAAGTGAAAGCAGAGAAATTGCATGAGGGGAGAAACTCCTGGAGTTTGGGAAAAGGCTTATGTTCACTGTAGACAGGAAGGAGAGAGAAGAGGAAAAAGGTCTTACAGGACCAAAACGAAGTTGCAAGAAGGACTGGAAACAGCAACATATTGCCTGTGCAGATTAGACCTGAAAATGAAATAAATAGAAATGTTATAAAGCCCTTCAGGTGGACAAATCATCAAATGACTGGGAGGAGGAAATTACTCAATTCAGCGCATCCAATGGTCGTTCTTCAACACACTACCACAGAGGGTGTTAAATTTACTGACAAGCTAAACCATGGCAGAAGCAGCATAGAAAGGACAAAAAATACTCAATCTGAAAAAAACTTCTTCCTCTGTCTACTACTAGACTTATATCAGACTTACCTACTGAGCATACTCAAGTTGTTCAGCCTGGCCCTTCCCAAGAATGTTTTCCTCTCCTCAGACACCTCAAAGATGTCCCAGAAGAATGTTTCACCTTTCCTCAGAACTTTGGAGAATCACAGAATAATAGAATGCTTTGGGTTGGGAGGGACCTTAAAGATCATCGAGCTCTCACCTCTACCCCATATGCAGGGATGTCACCCTCTAGGTCAGGTTGTTCAGGGGCCCATCCAACCTGGCTTTGAACACATTACAAGGGATAGAACGTCTAGATCTTCTCTGGGTTGTCTGTTCTAGTGCCTCACGACTCTCAGAGTAAAGAATTTCTTCCTAAGATCTACTCAAAAGCTCTTTCAGTTAAAAACTCTTCCCCCTTCTTCTATCACTGTCTACCCATGTAAAGATTTGTTTTATGTAAGTGCCCTTTAGATACTGGAAGGCTTCAATAAGGTCTCCCCTAAGCATTTTTGTGTCCAAGCTGAACAGCCCCAACTAAGCCTTAACTAGGCCTGTCACTAGTAGTGTCTGGCAAGGTTCCATACTGGGTCCAGTATTGTTTAACTTGTTCATCAATGACTTGGGGGAAGGGGCAGATGCCTCCTCAGTTCACTGATAGCATGAAGCTGGGAGGAGTGGCTGATACTCCAGAAGGCTGTGCAGCCCTTCACAGGGATCTTGACAGGATGGAGAGATGGTCAGGCTACTTCCCACCTGAGGGCGTCTGCCGCAACAGCATGGCAAATGGACGGAATTGTACAGTGTTGCTTTAAGTAGGCGTGGAATTTATGAGGCTGGTTGAGGATAACATGACCTGGGCTCTGTGCTGCCCTTACATCTGGCTCGAGCAAGGTCTCACAACCAAAGGATGCCTGGGGCGAAGTGGAGGTCTCACAGCCCTGCGTTCAGTGGCACAGAGAAGCACCTGTGCCTATGTACCACCCCTTGTGCTCACCCTCCCTTCACCCTGAAAGATGAGCTGTGTTGTAAATCTGGTCTGATGAGAAGAAAAGGCACACAAAAACTCTTTGGAAAAGATCAGACAACAAAGGCTGCCTCAGACATTGGAGGGAGACCAAACTGTTTATTTTACCTTTTGTGTTAATAAATTCTGACCAAAAGTAAGTGACACTCTAATCGACATATTTAACTTTCATGTTCCTTGGAATGCAAATGAAGAAGAAGATGTGATATATGTATCAGCAAAGTTACCAAACCCCATCTACAGCATGTGATTGTTCCATCTCATTGGAAAGGGCCAAAAATTTATAGTATAAAGGGGGGGCTTTGGGGCAGTGTTGGGAGCTGGGTTTTTCTTTCCTTTTCTTTCCTTGTTACTTGTGGATTTTTTTTTCCCATTGAGTTGCTAAGAAGCACTGATGGCGGGGTGCTTGAGAGGCGTGGAGGGGGAACTCCTCTGTTTTTTGGGAGTTTCTCCCAGAGGGACAGAGATACCTCTGCGAGAAAAGAGGCAGGTGAAAGGACAGGGGTTGGGGCAGCGGGGAACTCTCTCTCGCTCTGTGTTTTGGAGGAGGATGGTTGGACCTGCAGCTTGGAAAAGGAATTCGCTGGCACTGCCATAACCCAGCTGGGAGCTTCTTTTCTTCTGCTGCTGGGCCCCGCACCCCCTGCCCTGCCGGGACATCCCACAGTTTCCAGCTAATGCTGCAGAGCTCCTGATACATCTTGTCCATCTCCCCAGGATTTCTGCTCATTGCTGCCGTCCCAGCTTGCTGCTTCCAAGAGTCCTGCTGGGGCCCCGGGACGGACAATGCCCGGCAGGTTTCGTGAGGCAAATCCTTTCTTCCATCCAGCCATGTGGGGAATCTGCGCACGCGCCCTGCCCACCGGGAGCCGACAGCGCCCCCTGCCGGCGGTGACCCCAACTGCACCGAAGGGGAGCCGGCGGCCAGGCGGGCTGTCACCGGTTCCTGGTTCTGTTTGTTATTGATGCTGTAGTTGTTGTTGCTGTTTTGTGTGCCTTGTTATACATATTAGTAAAAAACTGTTATTCTTATTCCCATATCTTTGCCTCAGAGCTCCTTAATTTCAAAATTATAATAATTCGGCGGGAGGGAGTTTCCGTTCTCCATTCCAAGGGAGGGTCCTGTCTTCCCTAGCAGACACCTGTCTTTCAAACCAAGACAGGCAGAAAGAGATGGAGGGGCAGAAAAAAGTTTTGCCTGCTTCAGATTGGTCTATGGACTGTGTCTCACCTCCTCTCCTGAGGGGAAGGATTTTGGTTAGCATTGCACCTCCAAAGCTGCAAAGCTATGCACCTTTGCATAGGAACAGGCCTAGGAATACTTAATTATATCTGTCTATTTAGGTATCTTAGAAAAAAGCAGGCAGCTGTTAATTTCACTGTGCATGAAGAATTACAGATACAGAAAATACCGTGTAAATGTTTCACTGCACTGACTGGCCATGACACATTTCTTTTGAAGATCTTTGCATTTCTGTTGCATGAAATGAGAAGCTCCTCTGGCAGTAGTGTCTTGCCAGCAGTGAGGAGACTGGACCTCTGTGTAAGTGCCTGCCTTCCTTGATAAGGGGGTTGTAGCACCAAATAGGAAAAATACAGCTGGTGACTCTGTTGCAAGACAGCCTCAGTGGCTGTGGCAAAACCAGAGCAAAGCATGCATTTCTACCAGATAGTTATTTGCTGCCCCTTGCTTTTTCTTGTACTTTCCCTGATTCCAAAGGCTGAAAGTGTGCCCCACAAAGACTTTGTAGCAAATGGTCCCATGGGCAGCAGCCGTCATACATCATGCTCTTCCCTGAGAAAAAAATTCACATTTTCTGACCCAAAAGAGAGAATCCTCTGGATCTTTTTTAGGACTTTGTCGATAGCACTGTACACAAATAAATCTCATGTTACAACTGGTACAGAAAGTTAATATTCTTCTATTGTCCTTGTGATAAATACATGAGTTTGTGTCAGGTCCTGTAGTGCAGATATATCTACAATGAAAGAACAAAAAAAGAACTCACGTGGATGGGGGTTGTGAATACCCTTGCCACATGAAATTTCACTGCAGCTCTCCTCAGAGCTGATTGAGCAGTGCTGTATCATCATTTCTATATGTTCCTAGGTTTAATCTGCAGCTTGTGCTTGTAAATGGTCTTCACAACTCTTTCTTGGAACAGTCTTTTCAGGTGTTGCACAGTGTAATATCCTTGCCTACGAAAGTCATTGTCATCATAACCATTCAGTTGGAAGTTACTACTGATAAGTATCACCTGTATCTTCACCATCACCTGTATTTGAAGCCTCTCAGGCTAGATCTTAAGTGCAAATATCCTTCTCCTATGCTCCCTCCCCAATATTTCTTCATTTTTGCTTTCTCAGACTGTATTTGGGAAAGAACCTGTATTGTTCAGAGATTATCTGTGTTACTATATAATTTAGCTGCAATGCCATCATCCACAGGAGTTCTCATTTTACCCAGCACAGAGCAGTATACCACCTAAGTTGTAGCACATCTTTGCTTTTCTCCTTGTCTGATATTCATGTAAACATACTCAGCATAAACATGTTGGAGTGTTTTAGAGGTAGGAAAGTACAATTATGATTCTCTGTGTTTGACAGAAAGCCTTCCCCTCAGGGCACAGGCAGCTTTCTGTACTGGCTGACCGTCAGCTGTTAGTTCTGTGGAAATGCCAGTAGGCACAGTAGTAGGAACCTACATCATTGGAGTTAATGTCATTGATTATGAAAGTGCAGACGTTTGTACCTTTCTTTGAAGAAGAATACTTGTTCCTATAGGAATTGTCATCATAAGAAACTGCACTGGGTCCAATGTACAGAATCTGTTCTGGAGCTTTGGCGGGTACGTGTCGGTACCGATGTACATTTGCATACTGGAGGTCAGGAATACCCTCGGCTATACAGTCCATTGATGCAGTTGTCTTGTGCCCTCTGTTAATGGATATTTCTCTCTGCTTCAGAAGCACTTGGCCATCTAGAAAGCACTTCAGAAGCACTTGGCCATCTAGAAAGAAAGAGAACAGAACAAATACTCTTAGCTGGCTATTCATTCACACACAAACATGGGATGCTGCCTTCCACTGCCCTGTGTCATGGTCACAAAGGGAACCTACAAGACCAGGCTGCAACCAGGGCCAGGAGAGGAAGCAGCAGCATCCTGAGTGCTCTTGCTTGTGTCTGCCCTCAGGAGGAAGTTTACAGCACTCCCAGCAGGGGCAGAGCACAGCAACTGAGGAGAGGAAATTATCACTTGGGCCTTTGGAGAGGTTGTCCTGGCAGGTGTTGTCTGAGATAATGCAGCCTGATTGAACCCTGCTAAATTAACAGTCAGATTATAGCTTTACACAAGCAGCACAAACCTCTCCCTCCCTCCCCGCTCCAATTACCTTAACTCATCTACAAAGTAATTTTGTAGTCTGAAGCAAATTTTACCACTGCTTTTAGACTAGTTGAAATCTTCTAAACAACGCCTGGATTTTCCTTGGTCTTTTGGACCAAGGAAATGTGTAAGAGCCTAAATGAGAGATGTGGGAGTCCAGGAGGCTCTCCAAAATGCAGTTTATTCCATCCAAGAAGTTACAGCAGTCCAGGGTCGTGGGCAACAGAGCCTGTGCCTACAGCTGTCAGCTCCAGCTGCAGGCAGGCCTGGAGACCCTTTGGCTTTGGTTACAATGCATTATATACTTTTCTTTGCTTAGCATCTTAATAGAGTAGAACCAATCTATACCTTAACTATTATCTACAGCCTATCATAACTGCTATAATTACCATATTCATGTTTATTATTCTCCAATCACTAAAAGTGATTAATATGTTACAGTTTAAGCTAGAAGTTGTTTTTCAGTTTTCATGCAGTGGAAAATTCTGAGACCTTTTTTCTACTTGCAACTTGGCTGACTTGTTTGCCTGTGGTATCTTTCTGCTTGGTAAAAACATCTTCTTGTTTGAGGTGGGTTTATCCTTTGCTCTAAGTCATAAAAACCCCTTCTATCTAACACACCCTTTGCCTCCTTGGTTATCCAGTAAGACTGGCTCAGAAATTCTTTTCTTCTATATCAAAACTTGCTTCCCTCTCTATTCCTTCTTCAGACTCTACATTTAAAAATCTTTCTGCTAAGCATACATATCTGTGAGACTTTCTTGCTAGACTTTCATCCTTCCCAACAGAAATGGACTTTTCCTCAGGTTGGCTGCCAATAAAACATAAAAAAATAAAACTCAAATCATGGAGCTAAATGAATTGGAGGGGTGTGAAATTACTGCTCATGACACAGATCAAACATTGAAGACAGGAAAATATACAGCAGACATCTGGGAGCTCAAAAGCAGGATTGTTGAGTTTGTGACTGTTTCTTGTCACAGGTAAGGTGAGATGCTACACCTCAGAGTGGCTTCTCCAAATGCTGGAAAGAATCACAAAGCAAAGAAACACAAATGCTTTACAACCCCCATAGGCCTAGTTTAAAATAAAGACAATTAGGTCAAGCAAAATATAGAAATTATTTTGTGCAATTCAAAGTAATTTTTCAGACACAAGGTCACTTCTAGTTCCCTTGGAAAGAAAACAAAACCAATTCCCCTTTTCCTCTTGTTATCATGTTGTTTAACTTATGTTAGCCAGCTTTTCTATTTTTTTTTCCAAGCATTTTTACACAGATTCAGTAACTTGTCCTACAGTTGTACTAGGAATCTGTTTTTTCAATCTCCTGTGAAATGCAGCTGGTGCCCCAGTGCTCAGTGTGCTCTAAAGACATCATACTTGTGATTGGCAATACTGGGTCCTTTGGGATAGGAACACAATGGTCCTGTGACTTTATCTATGACTATATCTATATGTTCATAAACAGAGCTGAAATAACTCAAACAAATATCTTTCTGTTTGCAAAAATAAAAACATCAATTCCTTGGCTACAGTCATGCTATGTAGGATGAGAAGCCCCAGTGAAGTAAATTAGGACACTTGTATATGAAATTGACACTAAATGAAAATTTGATCAACTCCAAGAAGAAAACAAAGAGAAAATAAAACCAGATTCTCAAGTGACAAAGAAGTACAAAATGGGTATATTGCATCTGCAGTCTTAATTGGTGCTTCAAGTTTATTTTAATGTATAACCTTCTATTCTGTCACACAAATGACAGAACAGGGGTTTTATTCCAAAGATGTAACTTGTAGGGTAGTGAGAATAGAAAGATTTTGCCTGCCTTTAGTAGGACCCTGCTTTTAGCCAAACCTACCATCTTATAAACCCACTCAGAGGCAATCCATCCTGGCCCAAAAAATGCCCTTTTTGTTGGCAAAGTGAAATAACAGGTCTGCTGCTACTGGCTGTAGTGTGCATCTGCAAAGCTCAGCAGCATCTTTTATATCTGGCTGTCTGTGGCTTCTGGGAAAAGTAGGGTGACAGTGTTCTTGCGTGTTGTCAAACACTTCAGATTCTTATTTGGAAAGTAGAGCATGTCTTTGTGCAGGTCCCTTGTGGCTTTCTACTACTGTGCATCCCAACTAGCACAATAGTAGGTGGCAGAGTCTTGCAGTGTTACTTTGCTCACTGTAAGGGTGCAGACAGATTTGCTGGGATCCTTCTCAACAGTAAACTTCCCCTCATCAGACTGATCTTCAAGGAAAAAGCTGGAGAACATGTAAGCAACACGCCTGGGAGCTGCATTGACCCTCTTTTGGTACCAGTGAATAAAAATGTTGCTAAAATCACGACTGGAGACATGGCAATTAATTAGCACTGTTTTGCCTTCTGGCTTGGTGATGGATATAGGGGTTTGCTTCAAGTCTTGTGCAGAGCCACCTGTGGCAGTAAAAGAGAAAAAACAGAGAAGCTATGAGAACATTCCCTTTTCCTGGCAACTGTGCAGGCAGCAGGATGAGCAGGGCACATACAAGTACAAGAAAAAACAGTTGCCAGTAAGAAAGTGCTCAGCAACCACATCACCACTGTTCTTCTTAGGGCTTCCTTACAGCCGCAGGGTCAGGGTCAGCCTCAAGAGGGGGTGGAGCAGATCTGAATGGCTGAAAACTATCCAATGAGGCTGTGCCAGCTACAGGTCAAATAATGATGCATGAGCCATTTCCTTTTGGTTAACTGAAACAGAATGGAAAAAAACCAAAAAACAGGCAACCTCCCCCCTGCCCCAAGCCCAAAAACCACTCATCTCCAAAACGCACCTTTGTAAGAAGAGAGCTCACTACTGAGGAAAACTTCTTTTTTTCCTTTGTTTTTATTTCCACAGGGAATTTGCCTGGGTGATGAGTAGAGTCACCTGTTTTTCCTTTGCTTGTTGTACTGTGAGCCCTGCTCTCCAAGATGTATTTGCCAGATAAGGTACTAGACAGAGATCAGCTTAATTTCTTACCTCTCTTACAGACCAAGGTTATATAGGATGATTTTTCATCCCATGACGATACCTCCAAAATGTTTCTTTTAACAATTTGTCCTATTTATTTTGAATATTGAACATCAAATAGAAGCCTGTAATACAGCTTCTTCCAGAAATCCCTCTTCTTACAGTCATTGTTTGAATTTATCCAGTACAGCAAAAAAAAAGTCCCAGTGTTTTCAAACTTTTACTGATGACTCCAATAATTAAAATATCACAAATATACATCAAAAGTATGCCCGACCAGCAAACATCTTTTATTACCTGGCCTTACAGCTGCTGGTTTTCACATTACTCAATAGGTGGGATTTCTCTCTGCCTATCAAGGCCACTGTCTTCATAGTCAGGCTTTTCCCACGGTCTTGTTACCCTTACACATTTCAGCAGGCTGAAATGTAAGTTTAGCTCTCTAGCTTAAATGAAAATGTTTTGTCATATAAACTTATATGACATGTCATCAGTAGTAATATACTCATTTTCATGTTCTTATGTTTTGAAATCAGCAAGAGACCCCTTTTTAGAACATGCTTTTTATGCATCAAGTGTAGTTTACTATCTGATTTTTAAATCAAAACAGTGATTAAAACTGTTTAACAGGAGATTGGTCCTTCCGAAGCCAAATGCAGTACATGGGTCTAAGTATTTTTATATCAGCTGGCATTAATCAAACAGACCAGAAAAAAAAGTCCATACTGAGATCTGAAAACCTGCTAATGAACAGCTGTCTTACATGGCTATCTCCCATCTCCACTGCTTCCTCATCCAGATAATCTGAAAAAATGTATGACAGTTTACCAATACTGTTGCTATTGGGGTTCTTTGTTTTTAAGGTAGAAACAAATCGCTTATACAAGATATAATTTTCCCAGAATAACAAAGTAATTCCCACACTTCCACACTCTGTAATTCAGCTCCCAAATTTGTTTGTCTTTCACATTCAAAGTCTAAGGGGTCTTCCTATGTGTCTGCTAAGAATGTATGTTTAAGACCCTTGTTTCTGTAAATAGGTCTTGTTTATACTTGACTTTTATTTGATAAATATACCACAGTTTAGCATCTTCTCCCAGCTGCTTATTAATTGTGTGGCTTACTTCACATCATTTAACAGCCTTAGAGGGAGGAGGCAACAACCTGGGGAGGGACAGGCAGCATAGAACAAGGTAGGATACTCTATACTATACTAGTAAATGATACCTCTCATTAACTCTCGGAAAGATTGCACTTGTATTGAATTGCTCTGGAGTAGCAAGAAGGGGCTGCAGCAAAGCACTGCTATGTGGCTCTTAGAATGGCCCCTTGGAAATCACAGGCATATGCAGTCCCTTCTGTCTCCTGTCCAGGTCTTCAACTGAAGATAGTTTGGGAAAGACTCTCAGTTACACATGGATTTCTCTCATAAGGATTTCCCAGCATTTACTTTGCCCTTCCCAATTCACACCTGGACATCATTTCCTTTTTCCATTTCTCTGGGTTTTGCATCTGTAAAGTTGCTTATCCTGGGGTAAAACTTGGAAACTGCCACAGGACATGTAAACTCAGCAATTTCCTACAAAATTCCCTCTTTCCCCTTTGTCATTTAGGATTGCTTTTCTCCCTTCTCCTTTCCCCCATCTTGGATGTCCCCAGTTCCCTATTGAGCACTTCCTGACATTTCTGGCTGCTGTTTTCCCATGTCCAGACAAAGAAGCTGGCATGTCTCCATGCAAAAAGTTCATGTCATTTTTTGATCATTCTTCTGCCAACACATTACAGCTGCAGTAAATGACAGAGGTTGAGGGAATGGTTGTGGGTGCAGTCCCACACCATGCAGTGAGTGATAACACTTGCTGAGTTGGTCGTCCAGCTCATGCACTAGCAGCATGCAGGCATCTGTGTGGGTAGATACTTCTTTTGGAGGAAATCTATGATTCCAATTAATATCAGACCCAGAAAGGGTGATACAGACCAATCTCTGTGTATGTAAAGGGGGTCCCAGGTGACATTTGGTACCAGTGGATGTAGGTGAACTATGACCACCAGTTACTTTGCAGATAAAACTTGACAGTGTCCTCTGGGAGTGACTGGGCTGTGTGATGGAGGCTGGCTCCTAGTAAAGAGCTGGTAAAGGGCCCAGAACAGACCTGAAGGGAGAGCACAGAGAATGCAGCAGTGATGAAGTTGCATTAAGAAATCCCCATCACTGGCTTCAAGGAGGCATCCTCAAATACAGGGAGCCCATCCATGAAGAAGAGAGTCTGAGCTTTACTCTGTGCTTGTGCTGGTAAAGACAGAATGCTGCACAATATAAGGAGGAAGAGAAATGCAAAAGCTTTTCTCTGTCTTTTGGCTTATAATGCACACGTTTCTCAACAATCACACAGGGTAATCAAGGTATTTGTGCACAAGTTATCTGCCAAGTGTAATTTGAATTTGAGACTTGGGTAATAGAACATTGTGGATATTAAAATATACAAGTAGGCTGGGTGACAATGGAAGTGTGATATAAACCCAAGAAGAAATATATTCTGACACCCTTAAGAATAGCTTATAAATACCATATACTTACAAGGCCAGAGACAAGATTGGAAGGTTTTAAAGAAGCCTGTAATTTTATCTACTTCTACTCAGTGGCTCCTCAGAAAAGGAAGTTCAGAGATACTAGGATCAGCATCTCTGATGTGATCCCATTATCTCTATTTTTAGATATCATCATCTCTGTGATGATATAAAAACCCCCCAGATATATAACTTTCCCCCTCAAGAAGTCAAATTAATTGGTGAAGAGACAAGTGATTTTAAATCATGTTAGCCTAATTTCCTGTTAAGAAAGAGACACAGAGGTGTGTGTTGTTATGATGTCATTCACAAATGCTGCCTGTGCATGGAAGACTCTAATCAGAACAAGTCACTATACTGTTGTTTTGCCTGTCAGGCACCTGCATCTTTCTCTGCTTTGCCTCTCTGTGCTAGGTTATGGCTGTTTCTGAGCCCCCTCATGGCTCTTCTGGATAATAACAGAGAATTGACTGAGGGACAAGTTTTTGAGAGCTGGGAAGCACCCACAGAGGTCTTACTGGACAGAGATGTGCTTTATTCTCCTGGCATCCAGCCAGCAAACCTTCCCAAACCCAAACTGGCTACATGTACCTTTGTATGAGCACACCGTCCTCCCTGTCCTCTGTCCTTTGCCTGTTGCACTGCCTGAGATTGTGAGTGCTCAGACATCTATGTATTTAGACAGCTAGCCTAGGTGTTTTTTAACATACTTAACATAGTTAACAGGCTTGCAGGTTAGTCTGATATTGTGTGATGACATAACAGTGGTAAGGCGTTCATTGTACCAGGATATGAGTAGGATATATCATTAATAAAAATAGGAACAATGTCCTTATATCCTGGGAGCAATACTTTGTGCCCAGGGTCTTGTCTTTCTCCACAATACGATTTCACTTCTTCCTGTGCATACTTCCTCTCATCATGGGCAGAGAGCACAGCTCCAGATGGCTAATACTGATGTCTTAAGCTTTAGCTTTCATATTTTTCAGATTTTGAGCTGCTTAGGGGTGTAGCTCTTAGCATCATATTAAAAGTTGATAGGTTTTCTTCTCAGGGTAGGTAGACAAAATAATCCTTTTCCAGCTTGGGACCAAGGACTACTGTTACAAGGTTCATGCTAAAAGGTATAAACAGCAGGAAACTGAAGAAGAGGCAAACAAGGAGGATGGGACTTCATAACCTGAAGCTATAATTGGACAACTAACTCCAATATGCAAATGGACCAAAACTTATAAAAGTGTGAGGTCTTGTGACTGGTCATCCGTTTTGTGACCATTTTGGAGCCATCTTGGGTGTAGCCCTTGCCAGGCTCTTGTACTGCCCAAGGTGTATATCCTTTAAGGCCTTTCAATACATACCTCTTCTATTCCTTTAGCTCTGTCTAGTCTCTGTTCCAGGTTCAGCCCCTCAAGGCATCAATACTCCTCCCATTTTATCTTATAAAGCATAACACAATAAGCAACATGCCTTCACCCCACCCCATTAAATCTCCTGCGCCACCCAGTGTCTGAGATATAATCAGTGAACACATCAGTTATGTTTTAGTGAGAAGTGATACAGTTTTGACAAATCAAGGGGTTTTTACAATTTTACAGTAAAACAATGGTGGAGGAGGATCATACACACTGTACAGCTGTGGTCTCATCAGACCATGTATTGAACAGGAATGTTTCTCCAGACATCTCCCTCCTCCTGAGGAAGGGCTTAATGATCTGGCTCTTTCCTCCCTGCTAGCCCAGGCACGCCCATGAACAACCTCGAGAAAGAGTGTGGCCGCAGCTCTCTTCACAGGAGCAGCAGGCACAACTTTCCCTGGATTTTTCCTGGGGAAGGCTGTGAGAAAGCTCAGAGAGAGAAGAAAAACAATTCATATCTTAATCTCTGCACCTGTTGTTGTGCATATGTGGAATGTGTTATGGAGATTGTTTACCAAAAGGTAGTTTCCTAATTGGACACTGGTGATGGTGGTTTTGATTGATTGACCAATTAGGTCAAAGCTGTGTCATGACTGTCTGTAAGGGTCACAGGTTTTTCTTTAGTACAGTATTAGTTTAGTATGTGGTATAGTATAGTACAGCTTAGTAATGCAATTGTTCAGCTTTCTGCAGTCATGGAGTCAAGGCTCATTATTCCCTGCTTTGGGGACACCTTGCCACAATGAAAGAGCCCTGCTGGAGCCTAACCTCCAGCCCCCTCTCCCTCTCTGGCTACTCCCAGGTCAGTTGCAAAATCTTGGACTTGTAGTGGTGGAGAAGGCTGCCATGAGCTCAGCTTGGCTTGATGATACCCTGCCAGAAACTTCTCTGTGTTGAAGTGCCACACTTGAAACAAATTAGTAATTTTGCACCCTTTCCCTAGTCTTCATATCTTTTGTCTTTTGACTGGGAGCATAACTCCCCAGAGGTAGGCATGGTTTCACAGACGTTACTTCTGAAGCACCAAACACAGCAGTTGGTCACTCACAGACAGACATAACCATGACAGCAAACACAACAACTGAATTAAGTTCCTGCTAAATGTTCCTTTTATGACATGGGGGATTTTGTTTAAGATAGTTGGTTTTCTGTTTTGTTTGGAGAGCAGTGTGGTTCCCGCCTGGAGTACTACTAATGAGATTGTATCTAACAGGCTAATGAGAAAGGGTCAGATTGAACATAAAGACAACCCTATTTTCATTGAATGATAAAATCAATAGGAGAGCAAAGTTTGGACTTTTTCAGGACTAAAGCAAAATATCCGATCAGTGCAGGCACTACTTACTCAGATATAGGAAAAATATTATTACACCTTAAAGCATATGAAAAGGTGTATCAAAAGCGTATGCACAAATCTCTAGCCACAATTCATAGTTACAGGGAAAGACATCCTGTGTTAACCTGGGCACATTAAGAGCCATGAGCAATCATGATTACAGTATGACTGCCAACTTCTCCATCAGCACTGAAAGCAAAAATATTTAATTCTACCCTCTTCAAAGTGAGTACAAACCGCTGCAGTCTTCAAGCATTCAAACTGGATGAAAGAAAAGACTCAGTTTTGAAATCTGTCATGTTAATAAACTATCACAGCATTTGCTAAGGTGTCACCCCCTGCATCTACCTGTAGAGTCACTGCATTTTGTGACCATTTGGTAATAGGCTCAAAGCAACTGACCACAAAAATAAATCTTTCAGTAGTTTCACAGGGTGTGAGGGTTTGCTCAAAAGGTAATTTCTAAAGAGTAAAATCTTTGAATAGATGAAGAAAAGTTATGTAAAGCAGACGTTGTTTTCATCTGATCATTCATAATGAGAACATAAAACTTCAAACTTACATTAAACTTCAAACTCATTCCCCTGCCATTTTATTAGGGAGAGATTTTAAGTCTGTCAAAAATTGTATGAAGTTGCAAATCACTAAACCTGCTAAGCTCTGCTCAAAGTGTTTAACACTGGAAACCAAGTTACTTCATCAGTTCATTCTTTACTATGCTGATAGGACTTGCTGCCCACTACCTACCAATATTTCCGGAGTTGTTGCAGAGCAAAGAGAACTGCTGCCAGGCCTGACAACCTTAAGGGAAGCCATCTGGAAATATGTTTCTAGAATTTCATCTTCTTACCAGTCTCACCATCACTGCTTTTCTTAGCTTGGAGAGGCCAGGATGGCTGGGATGGCTGTCAGGACAGCAGCACTGAGGCTCCAGCATGGAGATTGTGGGCTAGGAGGAAATGGGGGTACATGGTCATGGAGCTGCCATAATGAGGCTGCTGATGACAGGATGATGATAGCCTTTGCTGAGCAGAAAACTTGCCGAGGCATCCAGAGAGGCATCCCTTTGGGAACCAGCCCCTAAGGATATTTTTTTTGGGGGGTCTCTTCTGGCTTGTTTGCCCCCTCTTGATCTTTCCATCCTTAGTATAAAATGCATCCTTTAGTATAAAGTGCCCTTGGGCACTTTAGCATATTTTAAATATTCCTAGGACCTTCTGCTATGGCAGGGCATATTACATAATCCTGAAAGATAACTTTTCTTGGTTGTTTCAAAATACTTTCCCGCAACTAATAATTTAGCTATTTACTTAACCACAGGTAGACCATAAAACTATTTAAAGCAGAAGTAGCATGTAAAATTATTTTTCCTCTTAAACCAACATTGTCACTTTGAATTGAACCAGCTGAACAACTTATTTGGTGCAGATTTACCATGTTTGGTATACAACATGTTTCAACATGCATGAAATTCAAGGATATGTTGCTCTAGTTACTTGAGCTGCAGCTTGATAAAGTAGTTTTCTGTCTTTGTTTGCCTGCAGATTGAAGAAGACAGTTAGCATGCATAAAACAGATTTTTTTTTTTTCTGGTATGGCACTGAATTTGCTGTATGTGGCTGCAGACATTAGCCAACTTCAGATAATGAGAGATATTAATGAAACAAACTCATAGTTGAAGATTGAGCCAAATGACAGTTTATTTGGCCAATGCAAATTCTAGCGTCTACTACCCTCTGCTGGGTGTAAAGGAGTAAAACGCTCAGAAGCCCTTTGTGAGCAGCTGTGCAATCCATAGGCATGGATGGATGCCAAGGATTCCTACTCTGAGATTTTAAAGGAAAACTATTTAACATCTGTCTTTTAAATTTGCATGAGTACTTTTTAGGTGGACAGTAGTGTGATATTCTTTCTTGGGCTAGGAGATATCTAAAGATCCTCAGTATTTGTAAAGCCTCTCATGTGAAGCATCTTACAGACTTAAAATACAGGGTTCTGAATCTCTGCCAAAGACTATCAACAACCTCCACTTCTGTGTGTATCTCTATGACACCATGGGAGTTACAGAACCCTGACAGGTCTGTCAGATTTTACCCACTCAGAGAATTTTGCATGACCTTCTGTAGTGGAGGCTGGCTGGATGCCACGTGCCCACCAAATCTGGTCACTTACTCCCTTCCACAAACTGGACAGGAGAGAGAAAATGTAACAAAAAATTTAACAAAATTTATTAAATTTTTCTCATGGCTTGAGATGACAACGGGGAGAGATCATTCACTGACTAGGGCAATGGACAAAACAGACTCAACACAGAGATTTGGTTTAAATTTATTTCTAAATAAAATCAGACCAGGATAATGAGAAGTAAAATAAAAGCTTAAAAACACCTTTCCCCGACCTACCCTCCTTCCCTGCTCTACCTCCTTCCCCAGTGGGGCAGGAAGACAGAGAATAGGGGTTATGGTCAGCTCACTCACTGCTCAGGGAGAGGAGTCCTTGTGCTCTGCAGTGGGGTCCCTCCCACAGAAGACAGTTTTCTAAGAACTTCTGCAGCATGAGTCCATCTCATGAGCAGCAGCTCCCTGTGAACTGCTGCAATGTGAGCCCATACCACAGGCAACAGTCCTTGCCAAACTGCTGCAGCATGGGTCACTCTTCCACAGGGTGCAGTTCTTGAAGCACAGGCTACTCCAGAGTGGGCTTCTCTCTCCAAGGGACTCCCACAGGGTCACAGTCTCCTCTCAGGCATCCACCTGCTCTGGCAAGGGTTCCTCCATGGGCTGCAGGTGGATCTCTGCATCCTCTTGGTCCTCCATGGGCTGCAGGGGCCCAGCTGCTTCACCATGGTCTTCACCACAATATGCAGTAGAATCCCAGTTTTGGTGCCTGGAGCACCTCCTCCCCCTTCTTCTCCACTGACCTTGGTGTCTGCAGAGTTTTTCCTCTCCCATATTGTCACCCCACTCATCTCTGGCCACAATTACAACTGTGCAGTAACTTCTCTCCTTTCTTCTTAAATCTGTTATTACAGAGGCATCACCACCATTTCCAACTGGCCCAGTCTTGACCAGCAGCACATCCCTCTTTGGAGCCACCAGGGATTAGCTCTGCCAAACACGAAGGAAGCTTCCAGCAGCTTCTCACAGAAGCCTGCAGGCCATGCAACCTCAGTATACCTCATCATTTGGCAATTATGTGTTAACCTGCACAGTTAATTCTTCAAAATTACATGTTTTGTTTATTTTTTCATTCACTGACATACAGCCAGATTCTTCCTTCCATTGCAGGTCAAGATGTTTAATTTAAAAACCTTTAATACAGAAATGTTGACTTTCTTATGAATTAAGTTTGCAAATCTGGACTATCTTAACCTTCTCCTTTGCAGCATGTACCTTGGAAATGTAATAATTTAAGTACATAACTACTTACCTTTCCAGTGCTTTGATGTACCTTGTATCTCAAGCAGTCTGTCTAGGCAAATATAAAGGCACTAGTAGTGACTGGGGGTTTATCTGGTTCACACCAAAGCCTACGCTCTGACAGCACCAAAAGAAACCCCAGTCTCTTTTCTCCTCTGAAACCAGGCTGAGGACATAGAGGATTTTGCATTTTGGACTGTCTTCAGCAGATATGAGTACCATTGGCTCCTGAAGACTCAAGTTTTGGTGGCTACACAGTACTTTGTTGTTATCTGCATTGCATTTAGTGCCTGTGACTGGATAGAAAGCCTGCATACACACAGAGTGGTACTTCTATTACTGTCTGGGTCTTTTCTTTCATGAAAGTTTCCTTTAACTGCTATTAAGCATCTGAATATGCAGTACAACCCTCTTGTGGATAATTTCAGCTTTTGCAAATTAATGCTAATTAAGAGGTCTTCCTGTTGGTTACAGGAGAAACCATTTGGAAAGTGCTGAATTTTTCCCTGTGTGATGCTCTGTGCTGTATAAACAGGCCAGAGTGAAAAGAGGGAAATAGTTGAGATGCTGGTAGAGACAAGGTGCACAAAGCATCAGAGCTCAAATTACATGGATGAAGACTGTTGAGACAAAAGGGTTAAAAGTCAAAGAATGGTGAAGATGGTAGATTCGCTCAAGTGAACTTGCAGCTGGGAAAAGATAGATCTTTCAAATCTATTTTAAAAACTGACAATAAAATATGATTTTGTACTTCAAACAGCAAACTGTGGTGGGTTTGAGGCTACTGTGGTACTTATGCCTGCTACTTGCTTATGCTCTGCCTGCACAGAGCAGATGTGACAACCTTGTAAAGTGTTCTTCAGCCAATGGTTGCCCCTTCCCAATCCCATCCACCTAAAATACCCATCACAGTGGCTTTCTTTTGATGCCTTTTTCTCTTTGGCAGCAAGACACTACAAATTTTTTGTTAAGAATGAGCTTAATGAGACTTTGATTTATTTAACATCTCTCTGATAATTAGGGCATCAGTAATCAGAACATCCTGGAACTGAACACCCTGCTATTTGAGTAGGACTGTACCCCTCAGCCTCCCCTCCTTCTTCTGTGACAGGGACAGATGCACCTAGTGGAAGAGATGAAGCAAGATAGGGAGAGGAGGAGAAGAGAAAGGACAGAAGCATTGCTCAGCTTATGCAGTTTTCATTATTCAGGAAAGGTCGTAAACCAGATAGATGAGCTGCAAATACACAAAATTTATTTGTTTATTCACACAACATGTTCCATGTTCCTCTATCTTCAGTTACTTTGCCTTTCTTTAAAGACCTTACCATGAATAATCAGTCTGTGGGATTAGGAGATTGGATCTCTAAATCTTTCAAGGGGTTATTTTATGTAGAATTATAAATTACACCTGCTCAAAAAGGTTAGTAGTATATACTCTCTTAGGCATAAATAAGCCTTTAGAGAAACCAAGAAACAATGAGTTTTACAATTCTGAAAGCACAAAATTCAGTGATTTGACAAATGCAACACTGTAAATAAAAAAAAAAATCCAAGTATAGGGAGAAATAATTTTGGGCTAATATAATTTCCGATGGAGTGTAACTCCAGTTAATGCAGTGTAACACAAATGTATCATTTATGTAATAGCAGTACATAGTGGAAAGTATTTCCCTTGCCTGTCCTAGAATAAAGTTTTATAGATCACAGAGAAATACACTTACTGCACAGGACTCACCTCATGAGCTGTAGACATAAGAGTGTATCATCCTAGTATATGGAATTTTGCAAACAATAATTTTCCTCATCCTTTCTGCAAGACACTTGTGGCTCTGGGTTATGTATGTGAGATGTGAAGACATACTCAATGTCAGAATGGTATGCCATATACACAGTAACCTGCAACATTTATATTACACAACATGAGTGATACCACAGCTTTTGGAACATTACCAGTACATCTTGTTGCCAACAAATGATGACAGTACCATGAAAGCTCTTTGCTGTAGGCCAGAGACCTTTCCTATCTATGTACAATCTTAAGTGTACTTGAAAACCCTCTGTGAATCTGTCACATTGTGCTGTGACCAAGGAGATTAGAAGAATCAAGACCAAAGGTGTTTGACTTTGACATCAATACTCCTAAAACCAAGAGGGCCCCTAATAATAGTAACTGCATGTGATGGACACCTGGTAAAATAATGCATTTGGCTGATCATAGCAATGCTTTGGTCTGATCATAATGACCTTAGGGTTAGGACTGTCACACATAACGATCTCACTTGACAGTAGGTCCCTTTCAAAGAGTGGTGACATGGTGTCCACAGGGAAAATGAAGCTCCACTGTACAGTGCTGGGCTTTTCCAGTGATATGTAGAGCAGCCATTACTGAAATGTAAGTGTTGAGACACAGTTAAGCAAGAAGCTATCCTGGAGGTTATCACGAGTATCACTGTAAACCAAGTGTAATAGGTTACTATGACCACCTCAAAATGGTGTGCTGAAGTCTGGAATTTATTGTAAGAAGAAAACCAAAAGCAAGCTTTGTCCTTAGAGAGATCCTTGGCCCTAGATCAAACCTGTTGAAGGAAAGAACAGAAAACCAGAATGCTTTCCTGTAACCTCCTTAGACTCACTGGATATTTCAAGTCCAAAATCCCAGCCTTCACAACCGAGCCATTCAGCTTCTTCACAAAACACAGCTATCATTGGACTTACCTTTGAAACCTAATGAGAGAGACCCTGAAAAACAGAGAAAATCAACCCTCCTCTTCTTCAAGAAGCACAGTTTCTTCAACTGAGATTTAGCAAATTAGGAATGGAGTAGAAACACATATTGTTTGCATACGAGATGACAAATGTTTAATGAAAAATAACTGAATTCCAAGGAAAATATAGATATTCCTAAGTATTTGCAGCTTCCATGCCTCAGCAAACATAATGGAGCAGATTTATAGAAAACTTACTTATGAAAAAAGTGGACAAGTGAAGAATCAATAAGATACAGAGATCTTCAGCTTGAGTGATGGTTAAATACAGATAATCTCCCTTTCTTACTGGACAGATATTAGCTGGTGGTCAGAGCTGGGAACAGGAAGAGCAGCAGAGAGACATACTGAGCTGGAGTTCAGACTTTTTGGAACTCTAGCCACAACTTAGGTTGAGAACAAGAATTTAGAGGTTGCACCTGTTATGCTATATTCCTTTGGAAAAAGAGGTATTAAGATTAGATTATATAATACAACGCATAAATTATATGGACTTCTTACAAAACTTCAAAAGCACCACAGAAGAAACAGCTTCTTTGGACCAAAAGTTTATTTTTAATGACACAGCACTGGAAAACATAAGTTACAGATGACTTTTTGATACAGGATATCTATATCTTACTTTAAAAGGTTCTGTGAAGGTATGCTGCATAAATACATATAGTGAAAATATATTGTGTTTATTTATTCTCAGAGATTAGTTCTGGTTTTTTTTGAAAATGTATTCAGCCAATTAAATAAAAAAGTATAGATTAGCATCATAACAACTCCCCCCTCCAGGTTATCTCATTGTAACTACTGCAGCTGGAAGAGGAGACTGAGCCATGCCTTCTCAAAGGTTAGCGGCTTTGAACATGATGTTATTCATCATCTAAGAATGAAAATTCCACATTACGAACACACATATTGTATCATGTTTTGGCAATGGAGTAGTTAGTTTTGCTTTGAACAAAACTGTTTCCTGTAATGCCAGACAATGAAAGAGCAATGCATGTACTGGATGATACTACACAGCCAAAGAGCTACAATGAAGTTGTGAAAATGCATATAGCCATATGCACTTATATATACACATATAAGTTCTTGTGTATATATATTATGCATGTTCAAAAATAACACTGAAAAACGTTGCAGTAGTTAACTATCTTTTTAACATATGGAACTTGTAATAGTTTGACCTTATAACTACAGGATAATTAATTAAATCTTCTGCAGTGCAACGGAATACAATACACTTAGTGCAGAGAAGTTAAGGTTTTGGTATTGAGGAAGCTAATTTCAGATTTCTTGGGAAAGGATCAAATACAGGATCACCATAGCTCTGACAAAGCACAAACAAACCTGTTGCCACATACTCGTGAACAAATAAGGACATTTCATTTTTATCTGTTTTTTTTTTCCCATGTACTGCTTCAGAAATTACAGCTTAACTGTTTGCACTCATGCTCATTTGATATGTTTCAACTAGCTTTGTCTGGCACCAGTCTGTAAACCATTAACAGCTTAAACAACAAAAAGGTGGGCTCCTGTGTTTCAAAGAGGTTAAAAACCTACTGACTGAGCTTCATACTATATTTGTCTGCCTGGGAGAACTACTCCAGATGGCGTGTGAAGTTCTCTGGGAAAAGTCCTTTATAACTATTTGCATCTCTGTACTGAAGCCACTCGGATTCCTTAATGCCAGTCAACCAGCCAGCCTCCTGCAAAGAAAAAAGACAGAGACTCTTAAATTTTAGGTATCCCATTCCTCACTATGATCTTCAGACTGAAGATGTTTCAGAAAAACATGGCTAAAAGGATTTGGTGTTTTGGTTAAAAAGCTGCCTCTAATTTTGCACAGATGATTTTCTCTGTTCTACCGGACTACAATTTTGTGACACCAAGTGACTGCAAGCACATGATAGCCTTTAGCCCATCTAGGTGATGGAAGAATAGTTCTGAATCCTAATTTTTTTCCTCTGAGATATTTTTTCTCTCATTCATGTATCAACAGTCAGAAGAAAGAACAGTTCTTGCAGTCTCAGGAGTTACTATCTCCAGAAAGTATGTAATTATTTTTCAAAAAATTCCTGGAAACATAAACCAGGACTTGATAAGCAAAATATCAACAAATCAGCAGCTGTCCAAGCAAACAAAAGAGAGATTTCATATTGGAAAGTACTGGATTCTCTCAAGTGTGATAAATTCTACCTAGAATAAAATAATTTGGTATTTTAAATAATGACCAATCTACTCTCATCTCACTAAGAAACTCTGTATCTTTTTCCTTTAAAGAAAAGGAACTGAAGCAAAGCCATGGCAAACAGAACTTCTAATGTTGTCATATTATTATTGTACAGACAGTACATATGCAGATAAAACAGCTTGAACAGATCACCACATACACCATCAAATCATGATTATGGGGTGGCTGTGTGTGCTGGTGGGGGCTCTTTGCCCCAAATAAGCATCATTAAAACAAATCAAGCTTATATGTGACATTGACTGTGTACATTTAAGTGAGGCATGTGGAATATCTAAGAGGTAGAGGAACTGCAGCTCTTCAGCATAGGCAGTATAGACTGTAGAAAGGAATACACAGTTTTACTGGATAATAACTTCAACACAAGTCTAATGGAAAAAGCCACTGGGTGGGGGTGGTTTTCTTCAAATGGAGGTTGATGTTACCAGATGTATTGGAATTAAGGCTTTAGACAGGTCATTTTTGAAGGAGAATAAAGAATAACAAAGATAAGCCTTTATAAAAATCAACAAAGTATAGGGCAAAAGACAAAAGTATTGAGCTTTATGGTGATGTTAAACATGAAGGGGAAATATGTAATGTGCAATAAATATAAGAAAAGAATGGCTTCAGAAACATGAATACATAAAGGTTTATTTTCTCCATCACTGCACACAATTTACTTCAATTAATGCTAATGGGAATTTCAGTGCATACCCAGAAGAAAAATTACACTTCATGGACTCACCAAGCATTATCATGTATTTAACACCCAATATCCTAGCGAAAAATAGACTTAGTCAGAGACCATATTTTGCTATCCTTAGAGTAGTGTCCTATTCTGCAAACACTGACAGTGAAATCAATTGAACTGTCTATGAGGTAAGACAGCATAATTTGAGTAGGGACAATAGAGTTCATTCCAATAAAAAGAGTTATGTATCTGCTGTAGTGTAAATATTTTGTTTTGAAATAAGTAAAAAAACCCCACTCACAAAAGCCAAGAATTTGTATCTTGAATTAAAGAAAGCACAGCTGAGAGGACTGATAATTACCTAACTTCAAACAGCATCTACCAGCAAAACAATTTCAAACACAGTTCTCAGGGCTCATATATGCTTAATTAGTATTTAGGCCTGTTTTAAGAGATATTCTTCTTTCAGAGCAGTGCTCTTGGCTACCTGATCAGGCAGGATCCAGTCCCCCAATCAGGCAGGATCCAGTCCCCCACTTCTCAGCCCCCAAATCAATTGGGAGACCTTACCAACACTACAGGCACTAAAAGATGCCCATGGAGTGGCTGGTGCTAATAGTGTACAGTACAGTCTTCTCTTTTAAAGCAGCAGCCAAAATCAACATATTTCCCTGCAATTCAATTTAACATATGGAATACAATTGTTTAAAAATTCGCCTGAAAGACAATGTTAGAACAAAATTATATGCCTTAAATTAAAGTATTGTTTAATTCAGATTCAGGCTTCCGAGGGGCGAGGTTATCTTATCAGAAGCACCTAACACAGAGCACCATCTCTACACCTTTAGGCTGTAGGACACCCCAATTTGTGTGCATTCAGTGCTCTCTGTGGGTGAATTTGCACTATTTCTACAAATCACACATAAAAACTGAACATTTAGGGATCATGTAATCAATTCTACTGGAATGCTGACAAGATGATATAGAACAATGTAACAGAGTTTGTAGGTCATCCTCTGCATGAAATCTTTGTGTACCTTTGTGTCAGTATAAAATACAATGTAGCACAAAAAAGCCCTAAAAATATGCAGAGGTCGGATCCTGCTAATAACATGTACCTGTGACTTCAGGTATAGTCAATTGTGCCACTTAGTCTCAAATGAAAGTACATACAAAGGCATAAGTAAAATCTTTGTGTTTTCTTACAAGAACATAATTTTGAATACACATTTCCATTAACTATAACCTGTAAGAAAAAAAGTTGAGACAAATAAAAATGGCAACAAAAGCAAGAACCATGGTTTTACCTGATCAGCTGTGGTCTCAGAAGGAATCACTAGCACAATATCTCCTCGTTTTAAATTAAGCTCATCACTGTTAGCTGCCTCAAAATCATGTAAAACTTCAACCTAAAGAAAAAAACACCACACATATAGATGTGATCTAAATGAAGACATTTTCTCAACAAAATTACCTGTTAAATCTGGACTGAAAAAAAAATCATCTTTATGCAAACATATGGCCATAGATGAGTACATTCAAATTATCATAGAATCATGGAATGCTAACAGGTTGTAACGTACCTTAAAGATCATCTAGTCCCAACCTCCCCTGCCTTGGGCAGGGACACCCTACACTAGGTTGTTCAAGGCCTTATCCTACCTGGTTTGGATATTGCCAGGGTTGGGGCATCCGCATCCAACTCCCTGGGCAACTGGTTCCATTGTCTCACCACTCTCCCAGTAAAAATTTCTTCCTAATACCTAATCCAAATTTTGCCTCTTTCAATTTGTACCCATCGCTCCTTGTCCTACAAGGAACTACAGTTCCTGTACAGTTCCTGATGAAGAGTCCCTCTCCAGCTTCCCTGTAGGTCCCCTTCAGATACCGGAAGGTTGCCATGAGTTCTGCATGAGCCTTCTCTTCTCCAGGCTGAACAGCCCCAATTTTCTCAGCCTATGTTTGAGGTGGCACTGTTCCAGTCCTCTTATCAACCCTGGCCCTCCTCTGGATTTGCTCCAACAATTCCATGTCCTTCTTATGCTGGGGACACCAGAACTGTATGCAGCACTCCAGGTGGGATCTCACAATAATAGAACCACCTCCTTTGATCTGGCATAAATTGATAATAAAGACATTGATTCATGTCAGTTTTTAACACATTTCCTTAGAAGTAGGGACAAGTTAAGGATAGTTTCTTTTCCTGAGACTATCAGAAGAAACTTAAGATCCTTCCCCGAGATTACAAGATCTCAAGGACAGATGATAATGCAGCATTCCACAAGTCCTGCCTCTTGGACAAGGCCTGTCACTGTCATTTTTCCCATGTAAGGAACTGCCTTCCATTCCCCATTATCATGACAAGATCTGCAAGAGGGGTGGCAGGATTTTACAAATAAAATTGAGAAATGTTCTCAAAAACTTTATATTCTCTCATTCTCTTGTTGTGGCCATTGTTGTATTACTCTTCTTGTGAATATCTATAAACATTTGAGTCAGATACATAGTACCCATTGCAATAGATGATCCAGGAGGTGAGTAATGGGAACCCTACTTCATGATTGCCTTGGAACTCCCACTTACCAGCAGATGGGTATGCCCATAATATGCCCAAAAATATCTGCCTTTCAAAGGGGCGAGCATTCAAACATTGGCAAGATCAGCATGTCATTGTAACAGACCATTTTAAGTAAATGGTTTTATCTCCTTAAAAGATAGCTAGTCTAATTTTCTCAATGCACAGACAGCTCCACGATAACTCTGCAATTATGAAAGAAAGTGGCATTGGGAACCAGATTGAAAGCATATATTTTGCTTCTCCTTCTCTATGTCTGACCCTAGAGAGTGGGATGAAAAGCAAAAGATTTATTATGAGAGCATGTTTGAGTTGCATAGTGTTTACCTTTACCCTACTGCTATCCTCAAGTTTGCAGAAAATATTGAGCAATGAGAATAAACCAAAAAGAATGGCATACTTAGAGAGTGCTATGGGACTAATTAGTCTGAACTATGCAAATTATAGTAGGAAGCATGTAAAGTTCATCCATCCTCAAGGAGTTTTTCTGCTGCTCAATGATTCTAAATGAAAAGTATTTTCAAAGAACCTTGTGAACCAGGAAACCCTGGGGGTTTTGCCAGCCAAGGAAAGAACTTCTCTTATGCCTCATTAAATTTTTCTGTTTGATTACCATAATAGTTTATATTATTAGTAAAGTTACTGAATGACATTTTGGCTTCATTACCATTAATTGTAGCCATGGGTTTCAATAGAGTCAGTACTTCCACTAAAGATTTTCAGGCCAGAAAAAGCGCCATTTTTTAAACGATCAAAGAATCATAGAATGCTTTGGGTTTGCAAGGGACCTTAGAGATCAAATATACTGTTAGCATATCAGATATATAATTAGCATATATCAACAATATTCCTGATTAACTATGCAGCAGTGCAGTTTTATTCCATATATTAATTTTCAGCAGTCATCTGGTGAGATTCAAGTGTTCTTGTACTTCAATGAATCTTACAGCTATGTAATATATGCACAGTAACAAGCATGCAGAAAATGTATCTTCTCAGACTTTATTTATGAAGCAGCAACACAGTATTACACTTGTAGCTGCATGTATTTGTGCATGTATGTGGCTGATAAACTACGAATCCTTTGCCCTCAACATATCACAACACTACCTGTGCAGACAAGACTCATCCACAGAAGCTAGGGATATCTAAAAGAAGAATGGAGAAGCAGACCTTATAGAGAAAACCAGGTGGCATTGCTGAAGCTGCATCTTCTGCTGGAACAGGCTGATCCTGAGAAAGTACAGCCTGGATTTCTTCAGCAGGTTTCTGATCATTTCCAGATTGGGAAGTTTCACTGAGAGAAGTGTCAGTGACCTGAGCACCCATCTCTGTTGAGGCATCTTTGGACTCATTCATGATGACTTCGTGTTCTCCCTCCCCCTCGTTGTTTGATGCTGGATCTATTACTACTGCAGGGATGCTGCTGACCTTCTCCTGGGGGGAAAAAACCAAAAAACAACCCCCCCCACAGAAAATAAATACAAAACTGTTTAGTACTTTATTTCAAGCAGGAAAACACTATCGTTTGTTTATTGCATAGGGCATATATGGGGATGAGAATTTCTTTTTTTCTCTACCATGAATTCTTAAGACAGAAAACAGTATTCGTGCAAGAATGTCAAGGAATAATCCCCTCCCTTTTGTCACTGCTCCCCTTAGTCCTCCTAAACCTACTTTACACATTATTGCACTAAATAATAAAAATGCTCTGTAGGTAGCTTGGGCTACCTACGGAGAATTTTTATTATTTTCAGCATTCCTGGAAATTATTAGACCTTTTTCCTTCACTCTGCCCTTTAGTTTCAGCAAGTTTGAGTGAAGCCAGTAGTTCCAGTAATCACTGTACTGTTTTTATTTGGAAATTGAATTCAGCAGGATTATAGTGATAGAAGGTGATGAAACAAGGAAATACGACCTATTTCTTTGACTGAAGGGATCTCTCCTGATTTACAACAATTGAACTGGGAACAGAGAAAGCAAAAAATCTAAGCAGCATCTGACCAATCATGAATCCCAGCAAAAAAGCATTTAACAAAACTTGTTGTAGCACCCAACCTGAAAAAAGGAAGTTCATAGATCCTTTTCCAAACCATCTTATCCTGGAGCACAGATGAAATAGAGTATGCAATGAAATCAGGTGGTGACTGGCTGCTCAGCTACAGGGTCTGCTCTAGCAGGTGTTTGTCAGCTCCTCAGAGGTTGCAGAGGAAAAGGCAGCAGGCCAGATATGGATACATGGCTTGACCACCATGCCTTACAGGAAACAAAGTAATGCTATTGATAGGACATGATGCCAGGATATAAGAAAAATCAAACTGTTTCTCTGCCTATTTCTCCAGAAAGCCCTGTTATGTGATAAATGTTATCGGCACAACCCAAAGTAAGGACTTAGAAGAAAGGATACCCTGTGTGAGACCTTTCTAGGGCCATCCCAAGAGAACATCAATCTTGCTACTGGTTGAACCTGTATTGGTTGAACCTGGGGGCACAGAGCTGCAGTAGCCTTGCCTCTCTCAGGCTGTTTAATCTGTCCTGATTCCCCTAACACACTCTCCCATGCACTGACATGAGTTACCTGAGACATATCAGCCTCTTTTTCTTCTCCCTGAGGTTTGTCACCTTCAGCAACATCCTCCTGCTCAGTGGTGGCAGCTCCTGCTGCCACAGCTGCACTGTCTTCTGACACCGCAGTGCTCTCACCAACAGGCATCACCTAAAAACAACAGAAGGGAGCGACCTTTCAGGATATGAGTTACAGACACTTGCTGGAGAGAACATGGGCCAGCCTCTGCTATGTGACCTCCCTGTGTGATGCTGACCTATGGTCTTGAGTTCTCTGGTGTTCCTCTTGATTTATGGAGAAGAGCAGGGCTGGGGACAAGCTTGTACAGAAAAAAACTGATTAAAAGGTGGGAGAGAGACATTTATGAAACCTCACCAGGCAACATTTAGCAGAGTCCTCAGGTGTTCTGAGTGGAGTAACTGTTTGTCAAAGCTGTTTTCCTTCTCTTGTCTTTCAGCTGTATTGTGGAAGAAATTTACCACTGATTTTTCTACAGAGGAGGAGGAGCTTGCAAAATGTCTAGGGGTCCACAGGACCCTGTTAATGGAGTCTGTTCTTGGGAAGAGCCTTCAAGCCTTCTCTAGCTAGTCACCTACTTCACCACAGACCTTGCCTGGCTTCAAAAATCTTGTAATCTTAGTTACACTTTCTTTTCTAACAGAGAGACTTACAAATCAGGTCATGTTAGGAGAAGTAAATAGATTCTACATCTAGGTAAGTATCAGAAAAAAATTAACCACAAAGATCTATACTTATGTCAGCATAAAAAGATACATTTAAAGCCTGGCTGTGACTGAATAATTTCTTATCAGTCTGTGTTAAGAAGTTAATGCACGATTTATTCAAACTGATGAAAAGTGCATAGAAAAGTAACTGCCTAAATCCTTCATCCAGCAAAAACTGTTACTTGTTGTTGTGGGTAACTCAAAAGGTTATTGTATTCCCTATCTATCTGCTCCCCAAATTGTTACTGTCTCTTTAAGACCCTGCATCTGGAAAAACTGGGGCAGGACGCTATCGTGGGCATTGTTACAGTCTGCCCTAGCAGGGCAGGCTGTCTCCCTCTTGCTGCTTGGTTTTTCTTTGCTAGCTGCCTGGGCTTTGCTTAAGCAGAGGCTTCTCCCTTGCTGGGTTCTCTTTCCGTATTTTTGTCTTCTTCCTTGTCTTCGAGAGACTGAAAATGGAGGCTTTGAGCTGCCTTGGGATGAATTCCGCAGGTGCCCATCTGCAGTCGAGGTATCGCGCCGACAGAAGCGGAGCAGCCCTGGCACTGGTCCAGACTGTTTTCAGCCGTGAGTGGCCCCGGCCCAATTGCTTTGCCTGGCCCTGCCTGCCCTGCTGTCTCCTGCTGTGAGGAGGGCACTGACCCCAGAGGGGCTGTCGGGTCTTCATCTACCGCTGGAATTGCTCCATGAGCTCCTGCCTTCCTGGGAGGGATCGGACACCATCCTGTCCCTTTGTCTTTCCCATGCAGTTGGCCCTGTCAGGCGCTATCTCAGGAAAGGGTGTTTGCTGGCATTTTGGATCTCTCTTTGTTCTCACGGGTTCATAAGATTTAGCTATTTTGTATCTAGCAGTTATTTATTGTTGGCTTTTGCCTGTTGCTGTTTATTAAGAAACTGTTATTTTTCACTTGTATCTACTTTTATTCATTTCTTAGTGGCTGAAAGGGATTGGTTGAACTTATAAAGGGAGGTAACTCATTCCACAGTGTTCTCCTTTTAAACTGTCTTAAACCAAGATGCTTGTAATTCATGCATCCCCCTAACACTTGCATTGCTATATACTGCTTATGGTAGCATATTTGGTATATACTTAAAATGGATTAATTTTAAGGTTTGGTTGAAGGTAAATGATGAAACTCATTGTTTTAATCTAATTAAGTTCAAGACAGAATTTTTACCTTACAGCAGATGGCTCAAGGATAAAGAAAAAACACTGAAGGAAACCTCTTTTCAAGGTACCAATGTCAAGCCACAGTTAGTAGTAATCTCTCTGATCTCCAGTGAACAGTCTGATGCTATTTATTTCCTCAGTTTGATCTTTCCCCTGTGGATGAAGCTAACTTCACTAGCCGAACTCAGCAACTGTTCAAGGGCACTGTTCAGGCATTGCTTTTTAGCAACATTAAATATTCACCACTACTCCTATTTGCTGTTATTAATTGATGTGATAAAGAAATCCTCCTGGAATCCATGAAGACAGACAATATTGTATGGATTTATAGAAATCACTGGGCAACTTTAATTTAAATTGAAACTGCTGCTGCTGAAGCATGCTTTATTGTAAGAGAAAATAACATCAACAGAGAAGGTCAGATGTTGACATTTTCTCCTATAAGGCATGCAAGTCTGCCACTCATATAGTATTACCAATTTTAGCAGTCTTGATCCAAGAAGATACACAAATAAATGGTGAATGTTAAAGTCCTGGAAGAGGTTAGTAGGAAAGAGTGGGAAATAAAGTGCACATCAGATTGATTTGACACCATGCATTTCTAAGAGCATGCTGCAGAAATTGGTCTTGCTGTCTATTCTGATTAAGATCAACAACTTCTTTTCTGCTTATTGGATTCCTATGGATTGGATTCCTAAGGAGGAGGATACTATTTTACCTGAATTGGCTCACATATGCCCCACAGTGAAAGAGAGTGATACTCTCACAGCATGCAGTCATGAGTCACTAAATGTATACCACAGTTCACAATCACAATCATTTTTCTTGTGTCTTAGTGTACGAAACCATTAAAAGCTAGATGATTAAAAAAAAGCTTTTATAAAAAGGCATATGAGGTAGCACAGAAGGAACCTCACTATCAGCCTCAAATATTTGATTAGGATGGAAGAGTAAAAAAAAGGGCAGAAGGCTGAATTCATAACCAGCTGTGCTGAACCACATCCTTGCAGATACAGCTACTTGTATTACCTTACTTCACACTGTAAACCAATCCTACAAATCTCTTTTATATAGGTAATTAATAACATTAGGCAGTCTAATAGTACTCCAAATTAGCTATCTCTAGCTGTCCAAATTTCAAATTATTGAAATTTGGACAGCTGTCCCATTACACCAAGCACACAGGGGCAAAAAAAAAGGATCATCCAGTATAATGAGGGGTGTGATAGAACCACTCAACTGTTTTAATTGCACAGATGTGAATTTTTCTTTACCCAGGATGCAGCTTATCCACACAGTTGTACTCTCATAGCATTACTGTTAGCTCAACACAATGCCACAGATTCAGCAGTAGCAATATAGAGCCCAGAAGAAGGGGCCCAAGCCTGTTGCTGGGGTCTGCCAGAGGAGCTCCCTCAGATACATTCATCTTCCAGAGGTGAAGTTCTGGATTTAGAACAGGAATGGGTAATTTTTATGACAGTTGGTCATAATCACAGCTAAGCTATCTAATGTCAAGAGAGACCAATCATCAAGTTTGAGGGAATGCATCAGTTGCAAAGTCTTGGAAAATTCTGAAGTAGTACCGAATAATTTGTTATGCAAGTTACAGAGTAGCAAAGGGACCATGCTCCATTAACAGTCAAATACTGGCTTAGCAAATAACTGAATCTCTTATGGCAGCTCTTCTGCATACAGTAATACTGTTTTAAACAGCTGTTTTAAACAGAACATGGGCAAATTCACTCTCAGAGAGTGAACAAGTAGTATCAGAATAAAGGGGGAAGATTTCTAAGACTTAGCCTTAGTGCTAGCACAACTATGAGGCATTTCTTGCATATTTCTTCTAGAACCAGACTTGTTGGGAGTGACAAGGAAATGCTTGAGGAACAACACAATGCTCTCTTGCACTGAGTAGTCCACGCCAAGCTGGGCTTGATCTACCACTCCCACTCTGCACTTTCTTCCAATGCAATTCCACTGGCTTCCATGTGGATATGGCAGTGCTGGTGACGAATACAGCACCAGTGAGTCCCAAATTCACTTCCAAGTGACACTGGTATGCCCTACAGCCACAAATATATCCTTGGCTCTAGCAGACCTAATGCAGTTGTACAGCAGGACAATGAACCTAAGCCTGGACAGATGAATGTAGCATGTTCTGAAACCAGTTCATTACCTTTTTGTATATATCATGGCATCAAAATGAGTAACAACAAAAAAAGCAGATTGCTAGCACTGAGATATAGATTGCTAGTCTTGAGATACAAATCCTGAGTGATTAATACCTAGGAGTTATTTCCCAGTCCCTATTTCTATTCCTGAGTTTAATATGCAGCCAATCCTCTTGTGCTGCCCTCTGTGCACATTTGAACACATTGTAGTTTCACTGTAGTATACAAGGATTCAGAGTAAGTACTTTAATAACCCCTAAAGAAATATAAGCAACATGCAATCATTCAAGTCCACATATGCACAGCCTAAAGTATGTCACTGAGCTTTGAATTTGCTTTGTAATTTGATTTTAACTGTATCTAATAATGCCAGACTATGCTTTAGGAAACTAACTCATAACATGATTATTTCCAAGTATCTGATTTAGCTCAGTGCATATTGTGCTAGGAAAAATAAATGATTAACCATAGGATTTTTTTAATAAAGGAATTTACAGAAAGACTAGGTAACAAATATACAGAAATTTGTAGGAGTTACTGGGAATCTATGCAGCGTATTTCCAAATGTCAATAGAAACAGCATTATACCTCCCTTAGCCATGGAGCTGCTTTATTTGCTGCCCTGAAATATTTGTCACTCTATACTGCTACAATAGGCAGCTTCTAAAATAAATCCCGCATTGAATGAGAGGTGATATGTTAGAATATATGCCATGGGTGGAGATATATCTGTGCAGTGTTAGACTTACATACCACAGCTAGGTCGCAGTTGCATGGTACTGGCCTGCCTATTGATGACATGCAAATGACAATTTTTTTGCCATGGTTCAAAATATCAAAGCACAACCACACTCAAGTCTATTCATATGTACCTCGCTTTCCTTCTCGGCAGCTCCAGTTGTCTCCTTATCTCCTGCCTCAACATTCTCCTGTATAAAAAGGAAATATGGTCATCACCTTACACGTGCTGAAGCAATGGCTGCAGAGAAATTGGTATTAATCAAGCTAATGGAAGCGTGCCATGTATGGATGCAATGATATGAATGGCTAAATGAGCTAGTATATACTATCGAGCAGAAAGATACTGTCCCATATAATCTGAAATAGAAGTATTTATGTGCTAAAACAAACCCTTTACATATGTTATCATCATCCCACTGGAACCGTTAAGGACAATCTGACTTTTACTACTACCATTCTCATAACAGCACCAGCTTTGAAGAATTGTTTAATAAGGAACCTTGCAGTCTCCACCAAGCTCAAATTTCTGCCACTGGTGACTCAAACTGTTTCCATTATTATCTGCTGCTGTTTCTGTAATTCACCAGGGCCTCAGTGTAAACTTCATAAAATACTACTTCCACTCATGTTGGACTCATTTAAAGGGGCTGTTCAAATGACTTGGGTCACAAAGTTCAGATTTTTTTGGTTTTTTTTTTTTTTTTTTTCCAGAATCACACATATTCAGTGGTGCATGCAGCAAGTACCTGACATTAAAAAATTAGACATTAGTGGTTTGCCAAATCTGACACTCATTTAGGTGTTCAAATGATTGAATGTACTGACCAGTAACAAGCTCCTCCCAAATAGTACTTGTTAATAGCACCAGGTCTTTTTCCACAAAAGGTCAACAGTCAAAACCATTAAAATTCAGGTTTGGTATGGAATGGTTGGAAGTGCTTTTTTAGCTGTTTGGGTTTGACTCTCTGCAGACATGGTTATTTCTAAAGACACTCTGCTAAGCAAAACCAAGTCAAAGCCCTGTTATGGAAATCAATTTTGCTAATAAATTTTGACACAGCTAGGTCAGATTTTTCTACAGAGCTGTAAGGGTGAAGAGAAGTTATGCAAACATACTTGGGTCATGGTATATTGGAGTGTCTGCTTTGGCAGTCAGGAGCCAGGAAACCTCACATACTCAGAGCTCCAGCTACCTGCCTTCACACACAACTGTCACGTCAAAATTCCTTAAAGTGTCAGCTGAAATGGTTGCATATTTCTTTTTTAATAAAAGAATGGTGACTTACATGCAAACTTCATTATCACTCTTTTTTTTTTTTCTACTCTAACCTAGCATTGCTTGCAGTCAGTCATAAGCCCCAAACATGCTCAGGTGTCAGGACAGGGCAGCTGCTGACACTAGTGTTGCCAAAGAAATCTCTTAGAGCCTTATCCCCGTTAAAATTGCAGAATTATATAACATTTTAAAAATTAATAATTCCTTTTTTTCTTAAGTTGCCAAGCCTCTGATATGTGGTCTTCAATTTTATAGTTTGAGGAGGCTGTAGAGGGTCTTAAATAGAAAAAAAACAAATATCAGCAGGAAAATATAAATATTTCACACTCTAGTAATGTATGTATACACAGAGACACCCAGAGGAATTTTTTTTCCTAGAGCAGAGCAAACTGTTGCCCATAAAAGCATTATGTCCAACTGCAAGTCCGTACACAGATGACTTCCCTAATTGTACTATTAAAAAGTGCTGAATTTCTGCCAGCAGCTCTATTTACAATTTGCCTTCAGAAATTAGTATAATCTTGCACTTCAAACTCAGGAACATGTTGGCCTTTTTCATTTTCTTAGTAATTCCCCAGCAATATTCTCTGGTAGGAATGCCACCAGCCCAGCTTTGGGTATCTTTGCAGAACGATTTAATATACACATATGCATATTTTTGAATAATAACTGTTTTCTCATTAACTAAAAGCACAATTTTAGTTGGAAAGGTGAAAGTAAGGAGAGCTTCTTTTATTTCCCAAATCTTGAGATTTCCTGAAGCTAATTTGACTATTGTGTACTAGTCAATTTAGTAGGGTTTTGCTTTTCTGATTACCTGGAAGTTGGGATTTTGTGATTAATGGAGTTAACCACAAATGGAGAAGAGAGGCATGATAAACTGTATCACTTTTAGAGCATGAAGCCCTAGAAAAAAGGATGACTGGAATAACATTAGGGAACTAACACCCTGGTTCCAGAGAGAAAAATCTGCTTCTGGAGACTTCAACAGAAAGACACTATTCTACACCAGTTCTCTCCTGTAAAAGAGAGCCATATATTTTTAATGGCCTTATGCTCCCATTTTTCACCTGCACTTAGCTTCATGCTCAGAATCTGGGCACAGCTGACTGCTCTTCTGTATCTAATCATTGTATTGCTCTCCCAAACTACACATTCCACCATTTGGGCACTGTGAATAGTACCTAAAGTGGGATTGAACCCTAATTAGATACACTTGGTTGCAGGCTGTTCCCTGGCCTCTGCTGTACTCACTCTGTCTGCAAAGAGCTTATCAGGAGGTCACTTCACGTATGCTTATACTACTCTGAATATACTACTCTGAATTTACTACTCTGAAAACCACAGCATTTAGCTGAGTGTCTGACTGCTTTAATGGGAGAACATCAGAGTCCAGGCAGGCATCAGACCCAAAGCACTAGGAAGCTTTTTCCAAACGAAGAAGTGCAGTGGAAGTAGAAAAGTTGATCTCAAGCATTATGTCTCACATGCAGGAAAAGAAGAAAGGGAAATAGCAACATTTCATAAGCATTCACTATATTATGATGTCCTCATGACGTCTTTGATTGAATGTGAAAACTTGAGAAGGGCGGAGATGTCCTCATGACATCTTTGCTTGAATGTGAAAAATCGTGGTGAGAAGGGCAGTATTATTTGAAAAAGAAAGAAGCCAGTGGTTAAGGCATTATATCCTTTAGACTATCCTTTGGATTTATAGCTGCCTTTGGGGATGCTTTAGAATCAGAAAAACAACTCTTTCTGTGCGGAGAATTCCATGCATAAACTGTTTACCATGGTTAACTTTTCTTCTGTTGGCACACGTAGTCATCCTGTCCCTTTAATTACCCTTTTATCCCCTCCCCAAAAAAGATCAACTGTTGAGAGCTACTAATAAAAACTTTATTTGTTCTATGGCACTGGAGATCTGAAGGACCAAGACAAAGATATGTAGAGATCCTAGGCAACAATTCTGATGAGCTCTTCTAATGAAGTTTTGCCAATCTCGATCAGGCAGACTATGAAACAGCAAACTGAATCCAAAATGCCCAGACAGGCAAGTAGTACCCTATCCCCTGGACCATTCTATCTATAATTTAAATGAACACCCTGCCAGAAAATTTACTGTGAAGTTCCTACAATGAGGGATCTGTGCAATAATTTTTCGGGGTTAACAAGGTGTGACCAGAAACTTACCACAGAAAAACTCAGCTGAGGACTGACTGTCACTCCAAACTGGAAGCAATTAAACTCAATAAAAGATTGCCAATTAATATTTTACAATTCTACTTTTAAAGGAAACTGTCACTCATAAAGCAAATGAATGTACAAGTGCTGCTGGGAAATGACATGTTTTCATCTTTTGCAATTCAGTGTACTTTTCCTTAGCTTTGAACATATTTGTCATTAATCCTAATCTTCAAAACTCTTATTTGCAAGTCTTGGAAAACCCTCTCTGAAATTAAAACCTTTCCGAAACAAATGCAGTCACTCCATTTCAGGCTTTTTTAAAACCAACACTTTGGGTTTTTTCCCAAATTAGTAAGGACAACATGATTTTGAATTAGCAACAAAACACCAAGAAGAAACCTAATCAAAACTGTTTAACTTCTATTTAATGCCTTTGCTCCTCCTCTTGGATTGCTCTTAAATCATCTGTCTCTTGCATTGTTTATCTCTGCCTCTCTTCCAATACTCTGCACTCCTGTGACTCAGCCAGAGCAGCTGACAACATGACCCAGAACTCCTCAGCAACAAAATGGATCAACTGAAAAGGTCATGGCAGCCAGCAAGAAAATGCATGGTACTGCAGACAGAGACTGTTTAATTAGTGCTTACGATGTGCAACAGGCTTCAGAGTATTGCTTTGTCTTAGTGCAGGACAAAAATGTTTCCTTTTGGAAAAATGGGGAACTTTTACATTTTTTTCTATATAAAACCACTTTTCTGGCTTCATTAATATCTCTTCTTCCACATTATTCCCTGCAATGCACTCATGGGAAGAGAAGAGCTCCAGATCAATGATCAATTTTCCATTTCTTCTCTCTCCACCTTCCCTCCCACTTTCTTTATTCCAAATCCTCACATTTACATGAGGCATTTTTATCAACAGTCTGACAAAAAAATGTGCCTCAGATAGGTAATTTAATTTTTTTGCCTTCCTACAGAGCTGAAAATATGAACTGGAAACACATAGAAAGGTTTCCAGAGCCTGGTCTACACAGACCATGAGCTTTCTTCATCTAGTTATGTCAGTAGAAGGGGATGATCCTGAAATAATTTCCTCCAGTGTGAACCATGGAGCCAAGCAAAAGTGAATTAAAATATGAAACAAATACTCAAAATTCATGAAAATGTAATCAGAACTAAACCTAAATGTAGTTCTGGGGAAGACACTGTGACTGCTTCCCTCCATAGGTCCAATGATGCTAGGTGTCCCCAGAGAACGGGTAAGGCTGGACAGAGCCAGGAATTATCTGCCCTTTCCCCCAAAGTCCTGCAGAACAGCCCATCTAGTCCTGCCCAACTTTCCTCACACAATGAATTATTTTCCCTCTATTAGAAAGAGCTCAGTAGCTTGATATCTGATAATTAGATATCTATCCATGTTCTCTTCTGCCACATTTATAGCTGCATCTACAGATACTTCCACTTTCTTCAGCTAATTTGCATGTACATTAGATTAATACTGATATCCATATGGCAGTAATCAAGCACTTACTGAAAACCACCTAATTTTATGGTCATTTGGGTATCATCACCCCTGCTTAGAAGCAGAAGACACACAGGGTCTCCCCCAAGTCCAAGTGCAGCTCAGCAAGCTTAAACCTTCTCTTCTAAGTAGAACACTTATAACACCAAACTATGCTTGATGGACAAAGAGCACAGTTATGTATCTTCCACCAGCTTCTGTGGCAGAGGAACTGACACACAAAACAACTCCTTTTTTCCATCCAGGTTTTCAGTACTAATCTTCATATTCTACCAGCAACTCATTAGAGCCTCTGAACATGTTACTGTCTTCAGGAAAGCATGAAAGATGTCAGACTACAAAAACAGATGCAGTTTTCATCCAGGGTTTCTTAGCCTGTGAGTATCATCCACCACCAAGACTTTCTGACACTAGTGTGTTGGATAAAAAGAATATGCAGTGAGATACCTGTATAAAAAGGAATGCTAGTCAGCAGGCAAACTCCATGCCTACTGTCTCAGACCATCTCTTAAATTTCAGTGATATTGGATGCCTTGCTTTGTTCCTCATGCAGAGCTGTAATTTCTTCTTCATCTCCTGAATTCTGACCTGTAAAAAGTCTCCCAACTGGTGTTTGGTGTCCTCTCTCTGGCTCACAACTGGCTTCTAAAACTCTGAGCTTTGTAGACCTACTACCATAACTTTTTAATGGAATTTTCCTGCTGTAGTAAGGACCGTACAAGATATACATTATCCTAGTGCTTGAAATGAAATGAGAAAATTGCTAATAATGTAATTTAAAAATGGCACCAATTCGTTCCCATTCTGAAGTTCATCTGACATCAAACAACTTGTGAAACCACAACCACTCAGCCAAACTTGAGTCTAAGATGCCCAGTGTAGAGGAATGACCCCTTTAGGGCTGAAAGGGGCACATGCTGGAGAGGCATGCTGTGCAGAAAAACTGTCCATGGAGGATGACAGTGGAAAGAATGGCTGAAATGTAGCAAGCACATTCACCATAACAAAAAGTGGCTCCAATGAGGCCTGGGAGGTGGCATGGAGGACAGATCACTCACCACAGCCTGCTCTGCTGGCTCAGCAGGGACGGCCTCCTTTTCTACCACAGCAGCAGCAGCAGCAGGCGTTTCCTCAACCTTAGGTTCCCCAGGTGGAGTTTCTTCAGCCTCAGTCTTCTGTTATTGATTTTTAAGTAGATAGTGGAAAAATTGTTGAGGAGCATATGATGTTGGGAAGGAAGAGGGAGAAAGGGAACTGTGCCTGGCACAGTGTTGCTTCAGGCTCAGTCTTGCCAGGCTTTGTCCCCAGTAAAAGACAGCATGAAAAGGGCATTTTCATCATCATTGTAAAATGAACCAGTCCTACATGCCTCCCTCACAAGGAAAGCTTCCTGAGTTATAGTGAGAGGTCATGGAAGTGGGGGAAAGCACCCAGTTTGCTCAAAAATGCTCCAGAAACTGCTGGCAAGGCCAGAAATTGAAACTGGCACCGATGTGTACCAACCCTAGTCTTCAAACATGAGTTTTAAAAATTACCTCTTCCTCCCTGGTTCTGTCTGTTCTCAGACAATATACCCTCCTCCAGTGAGGGTAAGAAGCAATGAACAGAGAGTGAGACTCAAACAGTTTTTATTTGCACAAACAATGACTGATTGAATACTAGCAATGAATTCTAGCAATCACCACTGTTTTCTTATTAAAATGCATTTTCTCTTGAGCTCTTAATCACCTACGAGGCACTCATTTATCAACGCACTATTGGGATTTCCACCCTTTTAAATTCTGGCCTCAGGTTGTTTTCCAACAAGAGGACCTATAAAATATCACCAGCCTTGCAACATGTTCAGTCTTGTGGCAAAACAGCTCACAGCAGAAGAGTGATCTCCAATAGAGATATTACTCTGCAAATACATGCACCTAACAAGAGGAGAGCTCTAAGCTGTGCTCAGCAGATTTGATTTATAAAGATGGCTGACTCAATCAGATTATCATAAGCCAAATTGATTAATTTGCCATGAACAAATTGCTCAGCATAATATGAAGCTCAAAACCAATTGCTTTGCGGATGATAACAGGTTGCTGGCTAGAATGTGATATCTCCTGTGATGAAGAGTCAGCTTCTATGAAATTCTTTAACATCTTAAAGACCTTCTCCTCCTGATATTTTTCAGGAAAAAAAACAACCCCATAGCTTCTCAATTCTTTGCATATACTCCTTAAGCAGTCTGATTTTTAATGAAGTACAGAGAAGTCTGCCTATGCAAGACCTTCAGGAATTGGCACAGCATTAAGGACTATTCACTCGTATATTATACAATACTTTGCAAAAATTTCTCTGTGTGCATTAATGCACATTAATGACAACTCTAGAGAATTTCCTAAGAAATAGGACTCAAATGAGAAACATAAAGTACATTTATCCCAGGTAATGAGTTTCCTGACATTTAATGTGGGAAAATTCTTTCAGACTTAAAATCACAAGTAACATAGAGCAGACTACATTGATGCGCTTTGAGTCACTTGTTGAAAAGCATACTTCAGATGACTTACCACATTGCAGCTATGAGTAAAAATATTCTCACGATATTCAGTAACCATCATGAGCACAAACACCACATTAAATAACATTAAATATCACCCTGCTGCTATTAAGTAAACTGCAGCACTCACCCAGCAATGCTGTTATTCTCATCCTTGCCCCATGCTAAGCAAAGACTGTAAGAGGAGCTAAGAAACTGCCCAGGTATGATCAATTCTGAGAAGATTGTGCCCTCCTTAGAAGTAGGCTATGCCCACTATTGATATGGAGGTGAGTCGATAAAATTACAGCAATTTTGGAGATCTGTAACAGCCATCACGTACTATCAGGTCCTTGCTGTACACTGGACCATAGTACTCATTCAAGTATTTCCTTAAATGCAATAAACAACCAAACTGTTTGACTACACCTTTATAAAATAAACATACCTTACAACGTTCTGGTTTTCTTTTCTTTTGCTCTGTGCTATCCTTGTGAAAGATTGTTTCAGTGAATATGGATTTACAACTACAATGGTATCACCAGCTCTTCCAAATGGAAGACTTGCATAAGGTGGTGTGATTTAAAGGATAGAAAACAAAAAAAAAGTGACAATATCTTTGCAAAAAGGAAAAATTTTACCCTTTTTGACAAGACATTTTAAAAGGAACTAAAAGCCACAACTTACCAAAGGCTCTTCCACATTTTCGTTTGATTGCACTGTAAATGCAGAGATATCCTAGACATAGAAATGAAAAACAATCTTGTAAAAATATTTGAGACAGTATATTTGCAGGTGTCCATCAAAGACCTGATTTTTTAATGGTTTATTCCGATAAAATCACTAAGTACATTTACATAGAATAAGATGGCAAATAAATGGAACTAATATGATATTTATAATTTATTTAGATTATCTGAGTACTATTAATACTAAAACTATTATTTTTTCAGTTTTATATTCAATGTTTCTAAACCAACATTTTTCACCTCACTAAAGGTAGTGAATACATGTGATTCACACCCTTCATAAATACATGTGATTCACAAGGACTTAATTTAAGGTGCAATGCACTTCTAAATTGTAGAACTCTGAATCCTAGATTACACATGGCTGTGCCTGCAGAGTACACCAGCTGTAAGGTACTTCCCTCTTGATCATGGGCTTTTATTTGAATAATAACTATGGCAATTACAAATACAAAATTTTACCTGTACTAAGCAGAAAAATGGAGGTGTTTCCCAACATCTCGCTCACTCAAAACCAATTAATTTGCAAAATACTGGTGGGCCAAATTATTTTCCTACCACAGAGGACAGAGAAAATACATATTTTCTCCAGATAAACATTTTGTCTTAATTATCAGATCCTTGTGCTTTGCCCCTTCCATCTGGATCCTTTACTACACTAAATACCCTGGAACAGAATGGTAAATCATAGCGAGACTCATTTCCATCCTCGTGTAAGTTGAGCCTTTTTGGGTACTTCTAAAATTTGGTGTACAGAGTGTGCTGTGGTTGAGTCAGTCTCTAAGACAATGCTGGAAAATAATGAGGCCCTAGGTAATCCACCTGAAATTTGGGATCTTAATACAGCCCGGGAATCTGAAAGCATAAACACAGTGTGTTCATGTGCTGTATCTCTGTAATGCATACCACAGACTCACCATCAGCACCACAGCAGATAAATAACTTAGGTTAAACTTTGAGAGTAAAATGTATCTTAAGTGAAAATGAAGAAAAAAATAAAACCCACTACATATTTACATACAGAGTTACTAAAAATAGGTGAAACTGAAAATGTGCTTTACAGGATTTTGGGATTGTGAGAAAAATAATCCACAAAAGAGCACAATAAAACAGCTAGACTAGCCATTTTAGGAGAAAATAGCTGTCCCACTAAGGTAATCAGATTTTTTGCTTTAGACTCAGTCAGGTCAAGAGTCCTAAGGGTATTATAATCTTTCTAGCAACATCGAAGAATTTCTGACAACAGACAAGGTCTGGATTTGAGACTAAATGATGTTTCAATGCAGCTTGTCTGTAGAACAGATTTCCTGAATTTGTATAGCCAGTTCTAGTGCCTTTCTAATAGCACAGAAAAAAAAATTATCTCAAAACTTGTTTATTTCTTACCTGCGCAAATCCATTAAATGCTATGGTGGATGCCTAAGTAGAAGTGAAGATCACAACAAATTATCATTTGTTCACCAAATCTGAACATGAGTTAAAACATTTTTATTTGCAAAATAAAAATGTAGGCCAGACATTAAAAAAAAGGAACAAAAAGAGAAAAAAAGAAGAAGGGTAAGCCAGTAAGAAATTTTTACAACAGTGGTATTTGATAACAGACATCACAGGCTTAAAGAAAATGACAAAAAGAAAAAGCAGAGTACCTTAAATATTAAAAAAAAATTAAAAAAAAAAAATTAAAAAAAAAAGACCAGGTGCATTTAAACATCTACAGATAAAACACAAAAGCTGCCAGACACAATGTGTCTTCACAGTTCAATGCTTCATTCACCATTTTGAAATGCATTGTTTTCAGCCTGCTTGAAGGGCTGAAGGGCACCACACCATGAAGAGTTGCATGGCAATTTTTCAAAAAAAGAATAGCATGGACTTAGGAAGGGCAGTAGGAAACACACAAATGGAATGTTTTTAAACAACAAGCTTATGCATGGCCTAAGGAACTCTTTGTCTAGACTACACTACACACTGGGGTAGGTACCTCTTCTTTATCAGCCTCAATTTCCTGGTACAACAATCCATATCTCCGGTTAGCAATTTCATCTTCAGATAAATCTGAGTTGTTGGTCTCATTGTCTTTAGGACTAGTTGAACTCTCGGTGCTAGCATTTCTGGAATTTCCCATTTGAAACAGAGACAAGGGTCTAGCTATCTCCTTGCTCGGTCCAGGATTGCTAATGCCTGCCTGCTCCCCGGGCAAACCTTGTTTTACTAGTGCCTCCTGAATTATGTGGCCTGTGCTCGCACCTACTTCCCCCCAGCTGTTATCAGCAGCTCCTAGGTCTTCTGTAGACCATTTATTACTAATGCCTAACCAAACATTTTCCATATTACCTTCCTCTGAGTTTTGCTGCTTGGGGAAAAAGGGCCAATTATCCAGTCCATTGGCTTGGCTATCTGACAGACTAGAAAAACCCCAGGAATCATTAGTAACTGTTGGATCCCAGTTTGCCAGCCAGGGCTCTGTTTCCAAGGCTTCAGGGACAACACTGCTAATCACTTCAGTGACTGCTGTTGCTGTCCTACCTGTCACTCGGTCATCTGCATTATCTAGGCAAGGATTATCACAGCTTGTGCTGGCAGCATCAGCTGCCTTGGGCAGCAATGCCCACTGTTCTTCAGCAGCAGCTTGACCTTTAGTACCAGTACTACCATTTGGGAGGTGGCTGATGCTATTATCTTCAGTTCCTTTACCAGACTCTTCTGCATTGAATAATTCAGCATCACATAGATCACTTCCAGTATCTGGAGGGTACTTGCCTGTGTGGTCTAGGTCAACATGTGCCCTCATGTTTATACACTCCATGGATGTACTCTGTCCAGTACCACTGTCAGTTTGATCTAAGGCCTCCTCAAATGTATTTTCATGGTCCTGATCCCAGATACCAAGGACTCTCTCAGGTTCAGAGCCAGTGCTTTCTATAGTCTTACAGTTGTACACCCCTATTTTGTCCCCACTTTCCAGCCCTGTGCTCAACAGTGGTATTTCTCTATCCATCTCCTCAATGACATTGACCTGTTTGAATTCTTCTTCTGTAGAGTTTTCTAGGTTAGCACCACTAGCGCTCTCAGTATCCCCATAATTATCTTCAAACTCATGTAAACCTTCTACCTCTGTGCTGACTAAAATTTCAAGATCTGATTTTGCTAAACCATTATGGAATTCTGCCTCACTGCTTCCTTTGGTTTCATAACCTTGCTCTTCCAGTTCCTCTGTATGTTCTACCTCCTTGTAGTTAGCTCCAGTCTCTACCTTTTCACTTGGCTTGACACCTGCCCACTCGTCTTCCTCATGCTCTTCCTCTGCCTTTTGCACATCACATGGGAGTGGTTCATCCAACAAGCTATCAGTTCCCAGGATGGGTGCCTCAAAACTGGTTACATTCTCTAAAGGCTGATTGGTCACCACATCTTTCCACATGACACTTTTGGCATCCAACTGGTCCTCCAGTGAAGTCCTCTGGTTTTCGCTTACAGAAGCTGGCCCTGGTGCAGCATCCTCCTGCTCACCTACTGCAGGCCAAACATTAGCAGGCAGAGTACCCGTGGATTCGCTTGAGGTTTGCTCTGCCCTGGGGAAAAGCAAAGAACTGCCTGCAGTAATTTCCTGGCTGATACTGGGTGTGCTAATATCTAGGCCCCAGTTGAGTGAACCTAGATCAGTTTGAGATCGGTTAGTATCTTCTGATGACCCACTGTTTGGGGTTTCCTCCATGATCAGGTTACACAGGGAAAGACTTTTTGAAGAATCAGGCTTTAAGCAGACAGAAAGCAAAGAAAAAACACAAGATGAAAAAGATAAAGGCGAACTTGATGAGAAAACACAACATTTATATTTTACAAGAGCAATTTAAATCTAAAGAATGAAGTGACTAGATTAGGCAATTTTAGGAAAAGCTATGTGATTTGCAACATCTGAAGGCAATAAATTGTAATGCAAAAGAGCAGCACTGATACACAAAACCAGAAAACTATGTATTACACCACAGTGATTAAAGAAATCTCTAGAGTGGTTGTGATTTTGGAGGGAGGTTTGCTTACCGGCTGCACCAATTCACTGCTTGTCTGTAGAGAACGAAGTCATACACATAAAACACAGAAAAGAAGAACATGATTTACTTTGATACAGCAGCAGTTCATTAATTAGCAGCTCTCTAACCAGCTGCGGTTACCTATCAGAGTGGGGAAGAAGCAGTGGGTCCTTTCCCACCACTCCGCCCAAGACTAATTCCAGGCCTGTGAATTTCAAAACTCTGAATTACATTATAAAAAAAGTTCTTCATGTATGTTGAATATTGATCACCTCTTGCTTTCCCCTGTGAGTCACCAACATTTTTATTTCAAATGTTTAGCTATGAAGCACACTGGACTTTTTTAAAAATAGAGCAAAGATGAAAAAAATGATAATACAGGAATACATAACATTAAAAAGCTATAAATAAAACTGTGCAAAAGAAGACATTAATAAAGCTATCTAATCTAAGTTTAGAGCAATACATTCTCAACATTTCTGGTTTATTTCATGTGGTCCAGATATTTGCAGCCTTGAAATTTTGGCTAGCCTACATATATGACTGTTTTTGTCAGGCTTTATTTAACCTCACTCAATATAAGGACATACGCAATTAATGCACATCATATGTGGAATGTGAAAAAAACAGTGCTGTGTATCTGAATACATTCACAGATTTCTGTACTGGCTGAAGCTACAAAAGGTCAAACATGAACATATCAGGCTCCATGTCAAGTCAACCCAGGTAACTCCATTACATACAGTCAAAAGAAAGCTCACAAAAATGGGTTGTTTTCTCTCTGCAGATCATTTAATGTGATTTGGCACCAGGAGGAAGAAGGAAGGATTCATTCAGTTTCCTATAGCAGCGTTTTCTCTTGGGAGTAACTCCAGTTCACTGTATTGCCCACAAAGACAAGCTAAATTCTGTCTTTACTCCTGGTTTTGAGAAAATGGTTATCCACTGGGTTAATGGACACCGTCAGGTATTTAAAACAAGTGACTTATACCCATTATTACCTTCTAATAGCTGTACTTTGGGCATAATAAAAGCAACACACTTAGCTGTAGTGATTGTGAATCTTTTAGCCTAGATTTCTGATATCCTTTAGGTTTTGCAGGCTAACAAACAGATTATTTTTTGTTGTTGTTAGTTTTAAAAGATACTGAGTGGCTTCATATACTTGAAAGAGCTTTTTCATGGTCTGTGAATTCTTTATCTTGGATTTTGGTAAAAGAATTGTAAATCTGAGTTTAAGTTACAATTAGAGGCACAGAAATACTATTATGTATATCAGGCTTACCGTCCATAGATCCCATGGCAATGTCTAGAAAAAGTAGTGAAAAAAAGAACTTGTCAGAAAAATACCATTCCTGTACTCTATGTCCAACATGCTACGTAACAATGCCCATTAAACGAGGAGAACTTATTTTTAAGCATGCTTATAGTACATACATATTTTATATATTAGCACATGTCCTCTGTGTGTGTCTCTGTACATATCTGCATAATACTTTTGGTTATAAAGGATGGGAAGTATGCAATGCATTGTGGTATTTTCCACTTCAAAGTAGTTGCTGCTTTCCAGCAAACTCACATTGCTATGTGCATGAGTAATGGCCAGGTTTGGAGCTGGGGACTGAGTAACTTTCAATAGGTATATGAGCCTCTGCAAGGTGTCAGCCTTAAAGAGCTAACAAAGTTGGAGTTTTCTAGCCAGTTAAAAATGACACAGCTATCTACTGAAAGTGGCCTTCCTCACAACACTGACATTAGAAAGGAAAATGGCATACTATTTGTGAAAGGAACTAAGAAAGTTGACCAATATTTTCTTTTTCTTGTCCAGTCTGTTAATCAATGCTAGTGACCTCTCAACAGAAGAGCTAAACAGACAAATGAAAAAAAGCAGCAGACTTCATGCCAAATATTTATGGCCCACCACATGAGACGGAACTCTGCTGGTTCGTATCAAAAGAGAAGAGAACCAGACAGGTTTAGAAAGGTCCCTTCTAATGCAGCCATAGAAACAGAAAAGCAGCTGAAGGAAGGACAGACCAGGGCTCACCTACGATGGTTGGATCACCCTGGCAGAGCAGTGGAGGGAGGTAATTAATTAAATTAACAACAGACAAGTCATGCCAGGCCTTCCAAGGCATCATGCACAGATGACTATTCCTGTCTTCACATTCATACCTCAGCTGTTTGCTGAATGGAAAATATCCATGACTGAAGCAAAAACTATACACATATGGAAATACCATATAAGCCTCTCTTCTTAATCTCCCTGCAAGCACAGGGCTCTGCAGCCACAGGTTTCATTCTCTCTATACTGCCATAGTAATGACCCTGTCAGTTTCAGGGAAAACAAGACCCAGAATGCAGGGCTGTCTTCCCTTCTAAAATCACAGTGTTCTGACTCATCCACAGCTCTTGTAGATGTGGGCCATTCTTTCTCATATGCCTTTGTTCTGCAGAAAGGTGACAGAGTGAGTAAAGGTGCTCAGTGGATTCTTCCTATGACCCTAGATGAAAAGTTACTATGTAACTTTTTTAATACAAATTTTCTACACAAAATTATATTCTGTATTTTGTGGCATAGTTGAATATAAAATAACTGTTTTTCACCAAAGTAATAAACTTTTCTATAATCTGTACAATATGGTGTCAGAACAAATATGTTCTGTCATAAAAGTTAAGTATCTTTTGTTTAATGATCCCACTGCTCTAATCAGCATTGTTATAAAACAAGCTGAAAGAGTAGTTAGCAAAGTCCCACTTAGTCTTTTCTGTCACTGCTGAATGCTATGGAATGTCATTTGCCTTCCCCTTCCTTTTCTCTGTTTAAAGGGAGAAAAACCATAACAAGTAAAATGCACAAAGCTTTTGCTAGAATGGAAAACATCTCGTAGCAAATCTCAATAAGAAAATTCAGCTAATGTTCAGAGTGTTGACAGTACATTCTTTTTCTGACAGCACATACCTTGTCAGAGATCACTACAGATCTCAGTACATAACTACGGCTTCACACTGAATAAGAAATTAACTGAGGTAGAGATCAGCAGAGAATCAGGACCATCTCAGCCTTAAAGCTTCTTGTCTTCTCACTCCTTTCCAGTGCTGCACTTCTGAACTGCTGGTAAGTCTTCTCGTGTCTCACAGAATGAGCCAGATTAATGATAGGTCTTGCTAATAGTGTATTGACATCATTTCTTTATGTACAAAACAGGGATACAGATATGCTGGCCATGAGATCTTCCCTACTTTGCTACCTGCCTACTGGGTAGTGAGGGTGAATTCTAGTTTTTAAAATAGCATGTCCTGCAGGATAAGCCAATGAATATCAGCAACTTGATATATTAGCATTTTCTTTTTATTTTTCATCTTTTTTTTTTCATAGTGCTGCGAAAAACTACCATTAGAAACATTACTATTGAATGTAGACTTTCAATAACACAACATTCTACAAGAAAACACCCTATTCCATACTCTAATTTTCCTTGAGATTAGGTCTAAAGTAGATTAATAGCAAAAGCACTCAGATCATACCACTGCTTGATACAGAAACTCCATCACAGTAAAGCAACTGCATGCTGACTCCTAGAGACCTAGGTCCTCTAAGGCATCTTTCCAGACATGAAGAATCAAAGGCAGGTCAGAAAAGTTGTCAGAAAAACAAGCACTGGAGAATAATAATGTTTACACTAAGAGTTATTCTAATGATGGAAAGTAATAGCATGCTAAAGTCAAGGCCAAGGTACCAGCAACCATTCTCATCAGCAGACATCTCATTTTACCACCTAACAATTTCCTCTCCTTCCAGTACATCATCAAGTACATGGTTACTGATGGGGAAGACAGATTGCTGACTTGTTCTTCTCAGGAAGATAAAATTTTTCAGATACTTCCTATTAATTCATGAGGCAAAGCTTTTCTACCAAACACAGTATATTGCATTCATATGCTTTGATTATGTCAAGGCAAAGAGATACCTGAGACATGGGTGAATGACCAACTCCTGTTGATACTGCTTCTGGCTTGAAAGGGTCGAAGTCCAAATCTAGTAACGATTCCTCTTTCTTAGCTTCAGGTACTTCATTCTTTTAGAAGAGAAATATAATTATTGAAAAACTTATCTTTTAAAAGCTGCTCTGGGCAGTAAAATATTAAAATGATCAAGAAAAAAACCAAAACATTCCACAGATTTACTAGCTGTGGTGCACACAAAAGGGAGGAAGCTCTGAAGATTTTCCTGAGCTTTAGTATAAGTCTTACTTTTATGAGATTCCCTCTTATGATGTCTTTGTTTTCTCTGTAGTAGAGCTTTGCCTTTTCAGGCTAAACAGTCACTGCCCTTTCAAAGAAATGTTGAGTGTGCATCACTTGTTGGTGAAGACCCTTTTAAAGGGCTTTGAGACATACACCAAAGTTAAAAAATACATAAATGACACCCAATGTCCATACATTCTAATAAGTTAGTCTCTCCCCAAACACAAACATTAGTAAAAAGCGAATACAGAAGGATCTAAAGGCATTTGAATTAAGTTTTAATTCTGAACATGTATAGCAATTTACAATTAATATTGTCTTTGGCTCTAAACTTTAGGAAACATCTGATAGTAAGGCACTGTAAGGCTGCCCAATAAGGTTGCCCACTGGAAGGTTGCCAAGTAAGGTTGCCCAGAGTAGTCATGGATATTCCATCCCTAAAAGTGTTCAAAGCCAAGTTGGATGGGGCTTTGAGCAACCTGGTTTTGTGAGAGCTATCCCTGTCCATGGCAGAGGGGATGGAACTAGAGGATTTTGAGGTCTCTTTCAACCAAAACCATTTTATGATTCTATGATATACTCTTACTAAACCGGATTACCATGGTAGAGTCTTTTTGGTTTGCAATTAATAAATTAGCCAAGGCCTCTGAGGTCACTATAAAAATATATACATATATATATGTTCAATGGGCTACAGGTCTTATTTGCTATAAATTAACCTGAAAAAACTATTAGTGTGTTTCACTATTAGTGTGAAACTATAGCTGAGATTTAATTATCATTAATTGCAAATATTCTAGGCAAGCATCTTGGCCTTGCTAACAAGGCTAGTGCTGCCTACTGCTAGTTGTTCAGTTAAACAGTGAGAGAGCTTGTACAACTGGGCAAGTCTACTGCAATATGGCACATATAAACCCACAAAACTAGGAGATAATAATAATAATAGTGATGATCACAATGGTAGTAAAATTAACGAGCAAAGATTTTGTTATTAAAACATTTAAGAGTATAAACGTTCCAAATTACTGTTACTATTGGTAAACAGATGTTCAAAGTTAGGTAATTAATGGCTTCCATTATGCCACAAAACACCTTAACTCTCTGTGTCACCTGCAAACATGGTCAAAAGAGCTACTCAGCTCCCACGTTAGGAATGACAGAGTGACCTAGAACTCTTCAGTTTGTAAGAGGTGCTAGGGGTGATGTGATAAGGGGTGATGTTTATACCAGTGTGAGAGGCACAGAGGTTTGGCTACTCCCTGATTCTTGAAGGAGGCAGGAAAGCAGCTGGCAGCAAAGTTGATGGGGGAAAATGTAAAATAAAGAAGTGGTGCTGCTCCATGTGGCATAGGGTCCGGCTGGGGACCTTCTTGGCTTCAGGTAACGTGAATGTGAAAAATGTACACATGCTGAAAGAGTGAATAAATTTGTGGCAAAGTAGTCTGCTGGGGCTTACTAAATTGGTAGAAATCATGTTGAGGAAACCCCAGAGCAGCAAAAGAGTGGAGGCTAAGAGATTAATAGAAGAGGGTGTCGGGAGTACCAACATTGCTTGCCCTGATTTATCTTCTTCCTTTATCCTTCTGGCATCACTGGTGATGAAGGATAACTGGTCTGATACACTGAAGCCAGCATTATAGTTTCACACTTTAAAAAGTCAAATCCACCACTCCGACCAGTAACCAACATAATGTTTCTTCTCTCATGCCTTCCATCGAGTGTATTTAGATTTCATCACATATGCTCTTGAGGCACTAATACTCATATGGTCATAAAACTTGATGAAACAACAGCATCTGCTGGCATATAATCAGAATTGGGTGGAGACATAAAAGATGTCTCCTTTCACTGAGATTTGAAAATGAAGTTGCTACCTTTGAGGACTGAATCAAATTAACAGGAGTCTTCCTTAGGCCATAGACCAGATAAGGTATTGGAAGTCACAGGGTATTGATCACTGATTGCCAAATTACCCATGCCCCTCAGACCAAAATGATGTGAACACTCAACTTTAATGACAAAGCCCCAAATAAACATACAGAGTACCTAAGATACCACATTACCTGGAGATGCAGGAGAAACAGGAACATCAGGAAATTCCTCAATAAGGGACAAAGCTATGACTGGAAGGTGTGCCAAATATACTATATTTATTCCACAACAGCATGATGAAGCATGAAAAAATTAAACATTTGAAAGAGGCAGCTGTGGCAGAAGCAAGGCTGTACCTCTCAGAGGTATATACAAGGTGTGAAGAAGGCACAAGAAACCTTCAAGGACTACAAGAACTGTTACCTCTCTCTGTACACAGTCTGTACAAGCCTTAAAATAGGTTTAGCAGTTATGGACCATTCACTTTAGAGCTGTCAGGCACACTCAGACACATTCTCTATCTGTAGGGGGCATATAAAGGCCTACAATGTCCAAGTTAGTAACTGGACAGTAGGGAGAAATGTGATGTGAAGGAGAAATAAAGCAAGGAACACACATTTCTGAACGATCCTTTCATCTGGTCGACCAGATATTTCATCTTCTCACCTCCTTCTTTTACTTGGCAGTAATTAAGTCCATTTTTGACAATGAATAACCTGAATAACTGTTGAATCAGTGCACAAATATTCAACAGCATCAAGGAGAGCTGCCTTTAGCCATCTTGCACTAATGCAGTGAATGCATCAGTACTGCTTAGTAAAGAAGGGGGAACAGCAACAATTATAGGATATTTGTGTTTCAAGAAACAAAGTTTGGCCTGTTTGTAATCCTCTCCCAAACACTGTACTAAAGCAGCAAAGCTCTTCTCATCTGTCTCTTGGTTTTGTGCCTCTGCAGGAGCAGTGTCTGCAGGAGCAGTGGTGGTCACTTGGGAAGTACCATTGGTAGGCTCTGCAAGGCAAATAGCTTTCTCCATACTGCTCAACAAGGGCTTGGAGAGTTTGGGAGGAGCCCTAAACATAAGAGGAATAAGCCCACATTTCCTGTGGATTTCATGCTACATATTTTCCTTAACTGGTTCACATACACAAGGATACAAAATCTATACATCACATTATTTGAGTACGTCCGTACATACTCAGAGATCTCAAATATAGTAAAGATGCTTTAGTGATGCGGGTGGGTTTTGTAGAGGCAGAAGTGCAAATGATTGATGAGAAGGTGGTCAGGGAATAGCTTAGGATACTCCTTGGTCATTGACTGTGGAGGAGGGAAGGACATAAATCACTCACTAAAGGGAGATCCATTTTCCTTGAGAGACAAGGAAAAGATTTCGGTTCTCAAAAGCACGCCCACTTTAATTATGCCATTCCATTTCTATGCCAATCTCTCACAGAAAGGTTATAAGGATTCTGGAAATGTGACTTACACTAATTTAAAGCCTTTTTCTGGTGTCATCTCTTAATGGAAAAGCGAACCAGTTTCATTTCTGCTTCCTTGGATGGCCTGACGTATGCATGTTAGTTAGATACAGTATTTAATGCAAGGGGCCATATCTATCACAGGTTACACCGACTCTTACCAGTGATTTCAAGGCTCATGCTCCTACAGTAATTAATTCCTATGAAGGCAGGGTACAGTGATGCCTGGCATCTCCCTTCAGAAAGAGTGCCCACCAGCAGCTACATTCTGGGAGTAGCCTTTAATTCTTTAATTGTTTAATTTAACTTGAAGAAAAATAAGTCCTTTCCAAATAGATCTCTACACACAGCAATGCCTGTTTCTCCCTACCACAAGAAAACAAAGCATCACATGTTCAAATTGTACAAAATGCATTTTTCATTGCTCTGCCTTTGTTCTCCTGTGTTGTCAAATGAGTTAGAAGAAACCAATAATTCAAATGAAAACAGACATTCCTACATTTTGCACAAGCTTCAGATCTACATACTATCCAATCTATGAGATGCAGGCTTGGATTTCAGAGTTACAGTTACCATGAAAGAAAGGGTCCATTATTGGAAAAAAATGGTAATCAATTTAACTATGTAAAAACTGAATAGCTGATTACAAATTTTATGGACTTATTTTGCACAATTCTGGCTTTTCTGTTTATTATATGCAACTTAGAAATATCATTATAAGATAAAATGAATTTTGAACCCTTCTCTGTGCAGCTACTGTTTCTATGAGCAAAGCCAAGTGAATGAATCATCTAGCTGGTTTTTATACCTATAGAAACCAGCCGAGTTTCATTTTTTAAAAATCACTCAACAGAAAGACAGAATACTTTTAAATGAAGGAAACAGAAGAGATTTTGATGAAGGAAACAGAAGTAATGAAGGATCTCTGTGAAGTTCCACTTGAGTTGTTTAGCATTAAAAAAAGCATCTTAGATCAACTCTCAGCTAGTAACGCAACCTGGATGCATTTAAACCTCAAACATGACTGTATCACAGTATTTTCAGTCAGACCTCTAAGAAACTGCTCTTTTTTTCAATACGTTAGCAGTGTTAGCCCTTTTGAGTGATTATGGGTGACCTATTCAAAGGCAAAACATCATAAGTGTAACTCTTTCATGATAACAGAAAGTGTTAATTGTGCCTCTGCCTCGTACCTCGGTACCTCGCCCTCCTCCTTCCCCCCCCATGAAGATCAGCCCCCAGGGCACTATCTTGGAGAATTTAGGGTGATTACACGGCTGGACCTCTACACAATTCACTGAAGCTTACCTGTGATGGGGTCGTCACATTGATTTCTGGGACAAAGTTGTCGTCAAATAAGTTAATGATGTTCTCCTGTTGCAACTCCTTTGTGGGTGTGAGCTTAGGCAGTGGTGGGACTGGCGGACCTTTCCTCAGCTAGGCAGACAGCAAAAATGTCACAGACTAGTTCAGGTATAAAAGAAAATCTTTAAACTAGACCTAAACAAATTGTCTTAGGTTTTTACTTTGGCTGCTTCACCCTAAATAAGCCATGGGAATAAGCCAAGTATGGAACGGAACTGTTTAGCTGTTTACCACCAAGTCCTTGGAAATAAATATTATGGGAAGAGCAAAACAACCCTATGTTTCAAAGTCATTAAAACTCAAGGTTTCAGATTTGATACAAAAGCAAGTCCTGGTTGTTTTTTCTTCTGCTGCGACAGGCACCCAGTGCAAGACACTAGCTCTTCTATGTGGCCCATAGCTGGAAGGGTGATACTGAACAGAAACAATGCCTTTGCAGCTTTTTGGTTTCTTGAGTTCATCTGCGTTTAGCTTTGGGATTTTGTGACTACCCACCTGTTACCAGTGTACTTAATGCTAGGACCATATCATCTCTGGGACCTATAGCACTTCAAAGGTGCCTAGTTCACTACATTCCTCCTGCTCTCCAGAGATTCACATAACTATGACAAACTAATTGCTTGGAATAATACAAAATAGTATTGGATGATTTTTAAATCTATCAAAACCCCAAGAAAATAAATCCACAAAAAAAAAATCCTCAGGTGGTATAGGGATATAACACCATTGGCACCAATGAGGCTGAGTCCTACCAGGTGAATACTCAGGCAGTGAGTTGTCACATTTTGGGAGATCAGAGAAAATAAGCATGCTCATTAGATACAAAATTAATTTTCTTCTGATGTGCAGACAGCATAGAAACAGCAATCAGCACAGAAGCAATCACAATTCCAAAAACATCCAGAACATCAACACAAGTCTTTGAAGTATCATATACAACTCATGCTACAGATGGAACTGACGAATGAAACCAATTCTTATTTTACCAATACTAGTGAGAATAGAAGTTACTCCATTGATTACAACAGTGTCAAACTTCCCAATCAGTGTTTAAAACAACCAATAAGACTTTAACTATCAGTAATTAGCAGAGCAGTATTTCAACTAGCTTTATTTTTCATTGTTTTAGAGATTGGCCAGATCAGTGGTACTCATTGGCTAATTTTTCCCAAGGTAAGCATAAATTTGAAGATGAATGAAGAGCAGAAATATATAATGTACAAAAATTCATAAGGAGGTTTTAGAAATACATTTTTCAAACTGTCATTGCTGGTATATAGGTCCTTAGAGACAATGCAACTTTTAAAGAAGTGTTTTGCTTTGTCACTGCACGTCCCACCAATTCACCAGTCACCTAACATTTTCTTCATTCCCCTAATATAAAAAACATTTTCTATTCACGTTCTGACACAGGGATGAACAACTGATGAACAGAACAGACTGCAACAGAACCAGTAGCCTTCCTGCCACTAGTCAGTGACAGCCTAGATGAAAAATCCACCACATACATCATCTCAGCTATCTCTCACTGCACAACAGGTCAGGCCCCACTGCTAGGTATCTCCTTACCTGTGTAGGTGACTTAGGTCGGGCTGGTGCTGGAGATGCTGGTGCCAGCATATGATTGGGAGCAGCAGTAGGGCTAGGTAGGGGAGAGACCTCCTCTGGTGGTGACGGTGTTTTTGCAAAGCGGAGTGGACCTGAATCACTAGACAAAAGCAAAGGAATGGCAAGGACATATATATCTTGCTGACTTACAACCTTCAAAATTGGATGCAACAGTTGAACGGCATCCCTGATGTAATGTCAGGGACCACAAAAGAGAGTACACACTGGAGATGAATGAAGCCATTATATAGTGACTAAAACTAAAATTGCAATTAAAGACAATTAAAATTCAGTGTCAAAGGAAGTTTTAATTTTGAATGATTGTGATTTTTGGAACATTTGTTTACCTGATCATTCTAACTTGAAGAAAACAAGAGTACCTGCATTTTTTCAGATTCTATACTTGAAATACCTCTTCACTTATAAATTTATAACTATTACAAAATGTGAAATGGATTTACTGTCTTCATTTCACAGAACAGAACACTCTGAAGATTAAAAAACTCACAGGAAGGCATAATGAACACTGCAAATAATTTTAAAAGCTCAGCAACTTCAGAAAGGTTTCCATAAAACAGAACACAGTCAAGATTATTATAAAGATATCACTATTTAGAAGGACAAATCGCAACAATTAAAAACAAGCGGCAATCTAGTGACTTCAACAGAGCTCTGCTGATACTAAGAAAAGATCTAATGAAGTAATAGAAAGCATCTGCACTTCCCATGAAAGGACCTGGTGCAAACACTGAGAAAATATTCAGCTACCTAGATATGCTTAAAGCTTACAATAAGGGAGGCTATGAATTACAGTACTCAACAACCACAGTACTCAGTAGAAGCGACTCGTACACATACTCAGGGAGAGCAGAAGCACTACCCAATTGAGACCACAGCATAAACATGATCCTAATGCTAACACAAGAAAAACCATTCTTTGGAAGGACAAACTCAGCTCACACTCACCACCTCTTTCTGTGGAAATATTAAAAGAGAAAAAATAAGCAGTCATTAAGAAATTTATGTTCCAAGTTGCAATCTTTGCCTTCAGGACAGAGTATTGAGTAGCACACAAGTTCATAAGATATTTCTTTTTATGCAGTTCTTTAAAAGAAAGATTAGATATTGTACTTGTCTAGTATCAACTTCTCATGCATCTAAAATGGAAAGCTATTTTATCTCATAAAGACCCACTTCGGAAATTTTTAGAGTATCATTACTAATAAGGAAAGTCAAAATCTATCCAGATTTTCACACGAGGCTCTGCAAACAGGACAGCAAAAGACTGAAGTAACAAGGTAAATGAAAAAATGGATTTTTAGAAAGCTTTTTTAAAGTCAGTTCACACTACATTAAATGACATCTAGTAATTTGTGGCAAAAATAATTTTGTTGCATAATTCTTTTGCTCCCAGCGATGGAAGGAATAATTCAGTAGGAACAAGCAGGTGCATGTTGGACATGGTCTAAAAGACAGAGGTGGATAAAATACCTGCTGGTTACACAATGTGCTTGAAATCTTCCAACACTACATTTTTTACATTCATAAAAGTGCTTTACAAATCCTTTATGGGAACATAGTCCAGATTGTGAGTCCATCCTAAATGGGCCAAACTTAACAGCGCCGAAGGCAATATGTAATATACGAGCATGGATTATCACTGAAATAATCTAAAATACAAATTCTAGTGATGTGCTTATAAAGTAGTTCTGAATTTTGCATTATGTTAGAAGTTTCAGATTTCATTCTTTGTTCTTCCAAAGTGAGATTAAAACAAATGGAGAAATATCTTCCATATTTCTGAGGCAGACACTATGCTGCTTGGTTAGTCTTAATTGTTGCTAATCTACCTCCATCTCGCGGGCAAATTTGAATAGGAACCAATTTAATTTTTATTTATACCTCAACATTATCTGGCTTTTCTGTTATAAACTGATTTTCTGACACTGGGTGGAAAATTTCTACATGGGCTGAGCACTAAGACGTGCAGAAGGTGCCTAGGACACATGAGGGGGTGGAGACCGCTGACATTACAGTCCCTAAGCAGGCAACCCCTTTAAAGAATGGAGACTTCGCCTGACAGACAATCAGGGCATCCAAATCTTCCACCATTGCGCTGCCACAGCCTCCCTCTGCAGGCGGAAACACCGGCTGTCCAGCGCAAATTCCCTGACTAGCCAAGGGTCGTCCCACAAGGAGCGGCCTGTGGGAGGAGCCTGAGCACATAAAAGCATTTTACCGCGGTCCAACCACCCCCCACTGCCTGTTTCTGAGCCGAGCGGGTCGTCTAGAGGTTTGCCTCGGTCGGCCCCTGCTGCCTGCTTCTTCCCTGACTCTTCGCCCTGTCTTCATCTGTTCCGCCTACTCTTCTAAGCTTTGCCGGTTCCCGCAGCAGCCCGCCCGCCGCTCCGCCCCAGCGCCCGCTCCCCGCCTCCCGCCGCCCCTCGACGCGCATCGTCCTGGCTGCGGCCTTCGCAGCCGCGCTCTCGCGAGAGCTGGGCAGCCTCCCCCAGCAGGGAGCGCGGGCTCCACCTGCCGGTGGATGCCGCCGGTGGATGCCGCCGGTGGGGCCCGCGGTTCTGACAGTAGCGTTCTGACGCTCGCCTCCTTTCCCTCTCTCTGTCTTTCTTTTCCCTTCTCTGCTTAACTTTCTATCCCTCTCCAGTAGGGACACATATCCTTCTTTATCATTAAATAGTTCTCAGATATAATATTTGCCTCGTTTGTGTTTTTGTCCAAGAAATCCATTTAAAAAATCCCTTATGGTTTCCCTTAGAGTGGGATGTGAAAAGCTATAAAACATTGTTCGGATTGTTTCTGACTAGCTGGGATTAAATGGAAATTCAGGCTTTATATATTAACTCTAAATATCACTGTGTCTTTATCAGTCTCACTCTTTTACATTTCAACCTTTTCTGCACATCAGTATTAGAAATAAAATTATGGCAGAAAGGCTACATTTGTTGAAAGTACAGAAAGTACATTTCTGTTCCCAGTACAGAAATACTGTACTGGCATCCACTGACCTTTAGAAAGCACATCTGATTTTAAACTCCTTTTGGTTTTGTGCTTTAAAACAAGATTTTTCTTGAAAGTCTAAAAAGCTGGTATTTTGTGACATTCTCTTTATTTCAGCTTTTTTTGCTTTTATGATGTACCCTCAGATCTTTACTTTCCCCCCATAAGTAGATGAGATAAAAGCTGATGTTCAAAGTTTGGGATCCTCACCTAATAATAGGAGCTAAAAACATATCTCAATATTTCAAGGCTTTAAACAAGTTATGAGAGTTAGCAACATAGCTGATTTTCTGACATTCTGTGCATCTAAGAATAAGTGAGCTATACACTTAGTTGGTGCAAATTGATGTAACAGTCTACAGTGAGCTTGGCTAAATTGAAACAGCCTTCATTCTTTTTTGGTTTTGAAAGGACTTTCTAGAAAAATAGTCAGTGAAGAGGAAGCTTTGCATATTTACTCCTGTTGAGAAGAACTTCATCCCAGATATGTTCATCTACCATCCTGAACAAATATTGCCTGTCACCATGTGTAGGTGTTACACATGGTGTAGGTGGTTACTGCCTATGCTGAAACCCACAAAGCCTACAGCAATGCAATTCATTAGAAAGGCAATAAATTCACCTTGGTGCCCCTTGAATGGTGAAGGCCTTGTCTGCATGCTGATCCCCCAGCTTTGTCATCACTTCATATAGTTTGTGACATAACTGTGAAAACAAAACAGTTGCCTGAGTTTATGTGAACAACTATAGTCATGATTAAAAAGACATGATTACAATGATAAATCTGGTTTGATACATGTTAACTTGATAACTTTATGTTACAGTATAAAACCTCCCAAAAATTCTGAGTGCCATGCATAGCAAAAGCCTAAACAGAAGCCCATCAATATCCATAGAATCAAAGATAATAGCAGTTCTTAAAAAACATGAGCTGTTTTTTAGAGAACAAGGTCATAAGTATAGCTGACTGCTATGTGAGCTCTGATGAAGGAGGTCATCTGAAGTTTAAAGCAACATGGGCAGCCAAGAAGATCTGTGTTTTCCCCTCAAAAATCTAATCCAAATTTTCACAGAGCTTCAGTAAAGTGAATTTTCAAAAAAATTTTGGTTCCAATTTGAAGGTTGCTATAGATAATATGTTACTATTTAGCCAGGTACATTCACAAGATCCTCAATGAAACAGCTTGATTTGCCTGACAGTCACTGATAGAATACTGCATTGCTGACAATGCATATAGCAGACTTGAAGGGAATATTTGACATGTTTTTTTTCCTGCTGATTAAAGCAAAGAGGTGCTTAGCAATTGGACACAGCAAAAATACTGAAGGCAACAGTAAATTATCAAAATAGAAAGTGAATTTAGTGCTACAACTGATAATGCACCGCAGTCCAAAATTGTAGGGGCTGCTCCTTCCTTGAGGAGAGAACAAATATGGCAAGTAGAAATGAATATTATGATTATAGCACAAATCTGGATCTATGGCAAATTCTCCTGTGTGCCTCTGCTAGATTTTTACTATAAGGTATTTTTTAGCTGTCATGCATATCATAATCCATGATACATGAGATAGTCAGTTTTACTCACTAAAGCTATTTCCTTGTGAAACTTGGCTTCAAGGCTGGATACATTTTTGAAGGTGTTCACATAGAAGCCAATTCGTCTACGGAGGATGGCACAAAAAAGGAAAAAGAGAATAAAAGGAATGTGTGGGAGGGGCACAAAGGCAGATTAATTAACTGTTTTCTGGACTACAAACAACATTCTTGAGTATTACCCTCAGCAAAACAAATTATGAAATGTCAAGATTTCAGACTAATTTGTTCATTATTATTTCCATTAGTGCTAAGATATGTATTCCACACCATCCAGTCAACCAAGCTGAGACTACTTCACATCAGATGTCTTCAGCTTTTGTTAAAGAAGAGTGGAAAAGCATGGTCTCAACTACAGCACAAGCTCAGTGAAGGCAAGATGCTCTGGGCTTCCATCTCCCACCAGACAGCACACAACCATTTCTTGAAAGCAGAAAGGTACCATTCCAGCACTGTGAGCCCCTGTGCCCAAATCTTATCACAGCATCAAGGTGATGCAGTTGCATCTTGGGTCAGCTCAGTACAGCCCAGTACAGCCCAGATGTGGGTGTCCCAAGCTCAGCTCTGAAACACATGCACAGGTATATAAAAAAAGAGAATTTAATATAGACTAGACATTTCTGTGCATGTCGTCAAGAATCTGCTTACTTGGGGTGAATTATTACATACTTCTCAATTTCTAAAGTAGAAGCTGTTTTCTTATGTTTTGTTTTACTCTTTTTCCTATTTAAAACTTCCATGTATAATTTCTCCCAACTTTGATTAACAAAAATTGTCTTTGGAATAAGTATAAGCCTGAAAAAATGTCAACTCAATAGATAATTTTCTTCCTGAAGAATTTTAATAACTAAAATAAAGGACTCTGAAAGCAATTGCTTTCTAATTAAGCATATTGCTCAAATTAAATTCTACCTTTCCCGGAGACTAGCTACTGATTCTTTACACAAAATTTACTGAAGTAAAAGGGCCCTCACTCTAAGTCATTCATATGCAGTTTTACTTTTAGTAGGCCCATAAAACAAATATCCCTAAATGCTAAGAAGGTTTACACTGAAATAGGCAGAAACACAGCAGGGAAATCCTCTGTTGGTCTGAAATTAACAGGATTTAATTTAGAAGACTGAGAAGACAAAGGATACTTCACATTTTCACTTCAGATTGTCAACTGTTAAAAGAACATAACACACTAATGAGATGCTTATTTTTCTACTGCTTTTGTTCTCCCATTCATATTGTCTGCATTTTCTGTATAAACACAGTTCATGATTAAACATCTTGACTGAATGACCTATGCCATCAAATCCTTTAACATCACAACTATTTAACATCAGTGCAGAACTATAAAATATGTCTTCTGGTGTAGTTATAATAAAAAATGACCTATAAGTAGACCCAAATCACCACAGACTACTCTGTGCTCTAGCATAATTATTTACTCAATAAATGGAAATTTTTTGCATCTCAGAATGAAGACATGCTAATGAATCTTAAGTGCCAACATACATTGAGAAAAATAAGCATAAATACACTTACATATGTTTTTGGAGCACTTGCATACATTTTTTCTTTTATTAATCCAGCAATCCATTTTCTGTCAGCTCATTAAAATCCCCTGATTCCCTTTCCTTACTCCCCATTTGAAGCCTTGCATACAGTATCTCTCTAGGCTTACCGTGACCACAGAGATGGCAACTCTTCTTGCAAGTCAGTGTTAAACTCTTCAAACACTTTCTGTGCTTTTTGAAATTCTTCTTCAGCCTAAACCAAAATGAAACAGATGACTTCTAAAATCACTATGACATAACAAAACTAAAATTATTTTTGTGTTGTTTTCTTGGGGGGTCTTTTATAATTTTTATTAACAAAAGATGTTACCCATTCTTACACCATCAAGGCCAATACAGGATTTGCTGTCCCCTCAGTCTCATCAAGAGAGGAAGTTAGGTCCAAAACAGGACTCCTTAATGAAAGAGGTGAGCCTGACTATCACATGAACCAAAGTACTCAATAAACATTTTTGCTTAGAGGTATCATTATTTCTAAGGGAGTAAAAGGAAGAGAAATTTTGTGCTCTGTCTGTGTACAGAAAAAAATACAACCCAATCTCCCCAAGTCTTCTGCCAGCATGTTTCTGGTTGTTCTACCTTGGTGATTCTGCCCTCATCTTTTCTTTTTGAGCTCTGCAGGGCTTCTAGATGATGCCTTGCACTGTCGTAATCCACTAGCTTTCTGCTTCGTTTTGCAATGCGAGTCTGTACAGGGGTAGAAATGAAAGTAAATATGAGGAGCAGTTTTCATAAAGCCATTTTACTTCTGTTGTTAATTTAGTTTTTGACATATTTTTATTCTCCCTTCTCTGTTGTTAATATCTGAATTATTATATCATGTAGAAAGAATATGGAAATGGTAAAAATGATGAATCACATTATTTTAAATAAGGAATCAATTCACAAATAGTTTGGGAAGGGTTTTCATGGGTATAGGGCTTGCAGGCCTTAGAATTGAGGTATCAGTGTTACATAAGACTTTTCACGTTCTCTAGAATCAGTGAACCTGTTAAACTCATGGTAACACTATCTTTTCCCCTCATAGATAGTGTGAAAATTCAGCAATTAATGCATTTTTTCTAGAGTTGCAAAAATGCTAATATATACTTCTCTGTATAGTTGTTCTGACACATATCTAAAATACTGGAGTTCAAGATATAGATACAGATATAGATATAAATATACTTTGATATAGACTTTACAAAGCCATGTAATCCACATGCTGAGAGGGCATAATCACAGCTTGATTTAAAAGTGATTTTAGAACTGTATATCACTAATGTTGGTATTCTTTGGTATTCTTAGATTATTTATTCTTTAGTCCTTGATGTAAATTACAAAGGGGATGACTGTGTGTTACCTGTTCAGTTATAAACCCTCACAGAAAAAAATCCAGTTATGCCCATATAGTCATATTGAAATATAAAAGTATTTTATAAAAATATAAAAGCACCTATAGTGCTTATTTATCCTCACACATTTCATTTATCCGTCATTTCTCTGGACTGTACACTAGATGGGCATGTGGCAGAGGCTAGAATCTGTATACACATTCTCTCGTGATGTGTATTACAAAATCTTTTTATAACTAATTAAAAGACAGGAACCATGGCTTAGATAAAAGAAAGATACTCACGGGTGCATCCATCTAGCCAATAACAGAAAGCCTGCTTTCCATGTAATTTGTCTGGCATTTTAACAGCTGAAGAGCTTAATGTGTCCCTATTGAAATTGGTTAAAATTCTCTCATACCAAAGAAACAGGAGCAGAAAAAAGCATAGAAGTTGCCTCTACAAAGGCTAATTTACTTCCATGTACTACTGCATGAAAAATATTTTCATTCACTTGGAAAATCAGTCCTGCCTAATGTCAGGAATTTACTTACAGAACAATATCTCTTACATTACAGGAGAGCATGGCTTTCACCTCCCACCCTTTTTCATTTTTTTTTCTTGTAATCTCATTTTCAATTTATTTTGCAACTTAACAGAACTTTAAAACTTGTCCTTTATAGAAAATCATTACTCTACTTTGATATCAGGAAATTGTCCTAGATATGTATCCAGCGTTAACAATGACCCATCCACCAGTTTTTGATGGAAGTCTTCCCAAAGTTCATCACATTTCTGAAAAGGTAGAAAGGAGAAAAATGTACTTAGTAGTTTAATGCCACTCTAAACATAGGAGAAATACAAATGTAATTGGCAAAGATTCATCTTTCTCAAGTTTTAAAATGTTCTTTATGGAAATAAATCAGAGCATAAACATAAGGTGAATGAAAAGGAATACCTTGATATTGCAAATTCAATTCACAACAAATTAAGATTAATTAAGATTAAACTTAATAATTAGTTTGTGTTTTCATTATTTCAAATACTAAGTGCTATGTGAAAATAAGGATGTTATGGATTCAAGGTGGTGCTCGGGGTTTCAGGTCCCTGAGGATCAGTAACACAGAATCTGTACCTGGTGTAGCTTTTATGTCTAAGTATGTTCCCTGATGATGAACCTTGCTTACAGAGAAAGGAAGTACAACAAAAAAATAGAAGAGAAAATAAAGGGAAAGGTCTTTCCATCTCATTCTTTTTGTGCCATTAAGGTACATTTGATGGAATGGCTGATGCAGACAACTACTCTACCTTGTGCTGCTGGAGAACCGGAATTACAGATAGGAAACATCTCAACATCAGCTGGCAAAATAAACAAAATCTGCACCTCTGCCACCCTCCTCTGTCCTGAAGGTACAGTGCTTTTCCCCAGTCCCCTTTGGAGCTCTGGGCTAGTCACCAGGAGAAACCCCCTGTAGTTTTCTGATTTTCATGAACATATTAATGCAGCTCATGTGACAAGGACTCAGTGAGTAAGATTCCTTATTAGAAGCAAATCCTCCTACATAGACATAGTGCTTGAGGTCCTGGATTCTCCACTGAACAAATCATAAGCACATGTTAAACATCCTGATTCCCCCTTCTTTGCACATTTCAAAAATCACTTAAGATCCTCCCCTTTGATGGGAAGGAGGTTAATGGGTGTAAGCATTGCTCTGCAGGGCTGTTATCCTCACTGACAGGTCTGCAAAACGGTCACATTATGTCACAGTACAAGCTTGGACCTCAACCAATTACATTCCATCCTAAACTGTAGACATCTCCCTGATCTGGGAGTTGGGTGGTATCAAAGATCAGACCAGGGTTTTTCAAATCCCCTTTATAAAGAGGGGTTCATATAATAAACTCTCTCTATTGCCACATGGACATTGAAGTGTGTGTTGTCCCTGTCTCTGACCACTGACCCCATGAAACATGTGGCCGTCCTGTGTAATAGAAAACTATTCCCAAGTGTTTGTTTTATCATAATCTACTATGTGGCATATTATTAATGCTGTGTGATGCCAGCTTTCGGTTCATTCATTTCCTACTCTAACAGAGTCCCTAATGAATGACTAGAATCTATTAAACATGTTTAAAAAAACCCCTAATTTATTGACACAGCATTTAATCACAGTGGTCTACAAAGCATCACAGCATTAGATTGTAGCAAGCAACTGCCTATTTTTGTATCTTGCTGAAACGTATTTTGAACAAATTAAAATAATGGAGATTCTGAAAGCTAATGGACTCAAACAACATTGCTGAAGGATTCTTTAGGCCATCATCTTTCCTACCATACAGAATAAGGTCTTTTAAGGGGATCCCTTTTGGAATGATCATTTATAACCTAAACTGAACAGATACATAATTATTTTTTACTTTAGGCTGAGCTCACAGAATCACAGAATCAACTAGGTTGGAAAAGATCTTTGAGATTATCAAGTCTAACCTATGACCAAACACCACCTTATCAATTACAACATGGCACTAAGTGCCACATCCAGTCTTTTCTTAAACACCTCCAGAGATGGTGCCACCACCTCCCTGGGCAGGTGATTCCAATGCCAAATCACTCCTTATGTGCAAAAATTCTTCTTAATGTCCAGCCTAAACTTTCCCTGACATAGTTTAAGGCTGTGTCCTCTTGTCCTGTTGCTGGTTTCCTAGGAGAAAAGACTGACCCCGGCACTTGGCTACAACCTCCTTTCAGGCAGTTGTAGAGATCTCCCGAACCTCCTTTCCTCCTGGCGAAACAACCCAAGCTCCCTCAGCTGCTCCTCATAGGACTTTTGTTCCAGACCCTTTACCAGCCTTGTTGCCCATCTCTGGACATGCTCCAGCATCTCAACATCCTTTCTAAATTGAAGGGCCCAGACCTGGACACAATACTCAAGTTGTGGCCTCACCAGTGCTGAGTACAGGGAATCACTTCCCTGGTTTTGCTGGCCACACTATTATTGGTACAGGGCAGGATCCCATTGGCCTTCTTGGCCATGTGGGCACACTGCTGGCTCATGTTCAGTCTGCTGCCAATCAGTACCCCCAATGTCCCTTTCTGACTGGCCTCTGTCCAGTCTCTCTGTCCTCAGCCTGTAGTGCTGCAGGGAGTTGTTGTCAAAGTGCAGGACCTGACACTTGGTCTGGTTTAACCTCATATTGTTGGATTCAGACCATTGATCCAGCCCACCCAGATTGCTCCTGCAGAGCTCTCCTACCCTCCAGCATATTGACACTGGCATCCAATTTGGTGTCATCTGCAAATTTGCTAATGGTAGACTCAATCCCTTCATCCAGATCATCAGTAAAGTCTTAAACAGGACTGGGCCCAAACATAGATCCCTGGGGGACACTGCTAGTGATGGGCCACCAACTGGAGACAGAACCATTCACCACCACTTCTCTGGGCCCAGCCATCCAGCCAGTTCTTAACCCAGTGAAGAGTGCATCTGTCCAAGACATGGGCTGCCCGCTTTTCCAGGATTATTCCATAGGAGAGAGTGTCAAAGGCTTTGCTCAGTCCAGGTAGACAACATCGACAGCCTTCTCCACATCCACCAGGTGGGTTAACTGGTCATAAAAGGAGATCAGGTTGGTTAGGCAGGAACTGTCTCTCCTAAATTCATCTGTGTGGATGCCATGGGACAGAGAGAGAGAAACGGCAAGCGTTTCTCACAGCAGTTTGTGAGAATCTTCAAGAAGTTGTAAGGATGTGATAACTTGTTAGTATAAACAACCTGCAAGTGGGGTTTTTCTACTTAGTCTTTCTGTTCTTCTCAAGGACAGTGTATAAGAAAAGTGGTTTTGTTAACTAGCCAATCAAATAGAATGTATTGTATAACTATATAAACCACACAGTTCTCTTGAATAAAACCTTCTTTTACTCTTTCTACAATACTGCCTCTTGCCTGTTCCTGTGTCATTCTCGGTGCAAGAGTGACACATCTGGCTGGGTCTGATCCTCAGGCCATGCCTGTAGGTCCTGTGTAATCACACTCAAGATGATCTGTTCCATAACTGTGCCAGGCATTGATGTCAGGTTGAGAGATCTGTTGTTTCCTGGATCCTCCTTTCAGTCCTTATGGATGGGTATTACATTGGCCAGCTTCCAGTCATCTGGGACCTCCCAAATAACCAAGACTGATGATAAATGATGAAAAGCAGCTTAGTGAGCTCTTCGCCAGCTCCCTCATCACTCAGGATGGATCCCATCTGGTCCCACAGGCTCGTGAACATCGAAGTGGCTCAGCAGGTCACTAACTGCTTCAGTCAGTTAGGATCTTACAGGGGATCTATTCTGCTCCCTGGCCCAATCTACTAGCTTTAGAGGCCATCTCTCCTGAGGATGACCTGTCTTATTGTTGGCAATTGAGGCAAAGAACTTGTTAAGTACCTCAGCCTTTTCCTCATCTTTGGTAACTATGTTCCCCACCATGTCCAATAAAGAATGGAAGTTTTTCTTTGTCCTTCTTTTGATAGTAATATATTTATATATATATAAAAAAACACTTTTTATTATCCTTTACAGAAGTGGTCAGGTTAAGTTCTAACTGAGCTTTTGCCACTCTAATTGATGCATAAATCTACCTTTGTGATTCTGTATCCAAAAAAAATAATGAGATTTTATAATATTGCCCATAAAACAACATAAAAACCCTAAATCAATCAAACAAAAAACTATGTATCTTAAATTAGGCAGTTTGGAGGTTGGGTACTTTTAAAATTAAAACCCTTTGCAGCAGGGAAATATAGGAGAATGCATCCATAGAGAAAAAAAGCAATCTGTACACTGCTCTGTATTCCGGTTTACTGTTAACTATATTATCAAGGAGGCTTTGCAAACTGAATGCCAGGTGATGAAAAGCTTTATTGACAACCATTTGCACTTTCTTGTCACCAGCATCACATTTGCTGACAGACTTCCTACAGAACTGAGGCTCTTTAAGCAGGCAATTCAGAGCATCTCAAGGTAAATTCCTGCTGTGTTGTCTAGAAAAGCCTACTCCTCTAATCACTGGAAGAAGGTAAAAAAAAAAAGGTAAAAAAATAAATAATGTCCTGAACTCTAATTTGCCTTTAAATTCCATATTCTTCTCAGAGAGAGGTGAATGTCTCATAAGATATCCTGTTTTGTACCACTGGCTCAACAGTTGTTACACAGCACAAAAGGATAAGCAGCTTTGATAATTTTTTATTACATTATTTTGAGCTGAGAATCCTGACTATAAAATTACATGTAAGATACCTTTGTAAAAACTTGTCAGTCAAATGCTGTCAGGACCAATTCTGCTCACACTGAGTTATCTCAGTGAGAGCTTTTATCAGCTAGTTCATTCAACAGACACTGCAAGTGCTGCATCTCACAAGATCCATAATTTATATGCTGAGAAAACAGGATTTAACATGACATGAAGGATTAAGGTAAATTTTGGATGCACACTTCTCCTCAACAGCTCAGATTAATCCATTTGCATACAAAATATTTTTCCCTCTTTCCATATATCTTACCTCTCCAATCATTTTCACATCTTCACGTCCATACCAGTCTGGCTCATACACTTCATGGAGAGACTCTGTAAGCTTCTTTGAGGCATCTTGCATTCCTGCAGTTAGGCAAAAAGAGGAATATGTAAGTGCAAACTACAAGAAGTAGTTGCTAAATATCTTTATTTTCAGCTACATGTACCCACTATGCTATTCCCTCTGGCAAATTTAGAAAAGAGATACCTGAACTTGGGGAGAGCACTGTAATGGACGTGGTTTTATGAAGAGTCTTGTATAGTCACTCAGTAGGTTTAGAAGTTTGTGGAGCCCAGTGCATATTTATGTTTGCAACAGGGTGGTGCCTGCAGAGGATTGTGTGAAGCCAAACTGATCAGTCACTATTGGAGCTCTTGCTTTGACAGGTGGAACAGAAACAGGGAGTATTGATGCTTATCACTCTGGTTTAAACGTAAAATATCTTCAATGACATTATGAGAAAGGGCCTAAATCTATTTTCAGTGAGATCAGTTTGACTCCAAGGAATAAATAAACACCCTCAGTGAAGGCATTGGAGTTTGCATTTTGATACAGCATGATTGCATTAGATTCTGAATATAGTTCTGAATCCAGTGAAACCAAACTTATCTAACATTTTAAGAGTTCAGAATAAGTAATTTTAAAATTTTAAAATGACAACTTTTATTTCAACTTCCTTGGAAAATCTCAATACTTGAATTTCCTATGTAACATTAACTTTTTTCCTTAAAAACCACTTTTTTTCTAGTCAAAATCTGTTTGCTACCTTGAAAATATCTCTAAGTATGATATTCAGATTTAACTGCTCAGTGAATGAATTTAGGAATAACATCAATGTTTTTATTTTCTGCACAAAGAAACATTCACAAATAGAAAAGGAAAACTAATTTGAAACTTGAGTGTGTAGAAGACCAGACTTGATCTAGTCAGTTGCTATTCCATCATGCACTCCCAAAACACATGCTGTTAATACTAGAGTAAAATAAATACAGGGATGCACACTTAAAAGAAAATTGTAGGCTATGGAATGAACAGGATAGAAAACAGATACTAAAAAAACTGAAAGTACATGCTTGTTCTCAGTCCTTGAGTACAAAAGAGAGAATGGCATGGGGGAGAACAGGTACAAAGGAAATACTGGTGTTTAGAGGTACAAGCTTTCACCCTTAAATCAAAAGGTACTGAGCCAGAACAGAATATCTGATCTCTTCAGAAATTGTCTTGGGGGTGGTTTTTAATGACAGAGCTGATCTTAGACTATTAGGATAGCACAGAATTAAGATGTATTTCTTCCTTTTCTCCTTCATGGTTAATTCTTAGGATGATGTATCTCCAGCTAAGAAAGTGTTCTCCTGAATAAAAAGGACCTTTTTTTTGGGGTTTTTTTTTTGCCTTAGAAGTTACCAAATTACAATAAAATACAGATGATCTTCATGTATATTTTTCAGGCAGGACTCATTTAAAATCTTTAATGTCGCTGCAAATTAATAAACTCAAGAGATAAGGCAAAATCAATAGAGTATCTCTTTGCTTAAGAAGGTTGCTTCTCTCCAATCAGGGTGAACATACAAACCAGGAGGGTTTGTTCATCCCTGCTCACACTTGATCCTTTCTGATACCTGAACTTCTGCCCTTAAGCACTCTGAGTGGTAAACCTGTGGCAGAGGTTCCTGTGGCAGGCAGGCTAGCATAACTGCTAGATAATCCCTCCTGCAGCTTGCACTCAGCTCGGTCACAGACCATGTTGACACTTTTTCCTGGACTTTCTTTCTTAAGTACTACAGGACTCAGGCATACATCTGCTGAAGAGAATAAGTAAAACACACTTAATGTGCCATGCTTGAGTTATATCAAAACTGCACCAACTTTTACACTTTTTTTCTGTTCTGAGAATTGGATAATCCTTCATTCCACCACATTCCTGTAAAAAACATCAGTCAAATCCAGCTGCAGTGTCAGGCAAGTGGGTAGTAAAGTATTTGGCTTTTTCAGTCAGGAGCTTCAATCTGAAATTTCCAGACTAATATCATCCATCCTACTCCCTCTGACTGTATCTATACCAGGTTTACTGCAATACACCAAATGAGGGAAAAGGTAAATACCAATCCAGTGAATTCCCATTCTTTTTCATACCTCTGGATATAAACTTACAGTGTCCAATGATTTTTTGTTTGGCAGGTTTTCACATAGAGTTATTCCGTACACACTGATACCTTTTGTGTTATTCAGCACTAAATTTAAAAGGATTAGTGTCTTAGTTATAGACTGCAGGCTCTCTCTCTTGACTGTTTTTAACTGTTACCACTGAGAGAGAGAAATTGTTAAAAGCAAGTCATTAAAGTACTAAAAAATATGAAAAGTACTAAGAAATGTGAAAAGAATTGTTACTGCTGACAAACAGTTAGAAATGTATATTTAGTATCAATTTTTTCATTCAGTAGTACTTCTTGGTAATTGGGTCCTTTATTTAATAGCTAAAAGTGCCAAAATATTTCAATCACTTAGGAAAAATGTTACTTAATAATCCAGTTACTGAAGATTGAGCTTCTCAGATTAAATGATCCCTACTTCTATGGGAAAGAGTCTCTGTCCCTGGAGCCTCCAAAAAATTCTACAGGCCTCCTTGTGATAAGGATCCTGGGGGTGGCAGTGCAGAGACATTCCCATTAAGCACACCAGAGAAGGGGGAGAGTAGGTGACTCTTTACCATCACAGTTCCAATGTACTCAAACTACCATGGAGAATGAGACAGACCTGGAACAACATGTTGGCTCTAAAACTCATATACTGTGGGGTCTCCTCACTCCCCTGCAGGATAATCTAGCCTGAATGATGGAGAAATTTCCATTTTTCTGATGGGGTGAGACATCTTGATCTGGCTCTTAATATTACTTATGTGGTTCTTCAGGGAAATTACCTTCCCTGCCATAAGGGTTGTATTTGTTATTGCTAGTAATCCATTAGAGTTTCCAGTGGAACAAGTCAATAATTTCATTATTCATTAATAAATTTTGCAAAAAGATGATGAATAGTTATATGGCTTTTAAGAAATTACATTGCTGATTTTAAGATTTCTGTGCCTGAAGGATATGTGCAGTTCTGTCGGCCACAGACAGACAACTAGGCAACAGAACTGCCTACAGACCTGAAAAATCTCCCCTCCCCTTCCTGTACACCTTTATCACTACATTAAGCCACCTGAAGTGTATGGTGCTTTCTTTTCTTCATGCAGGACTACTTGTTACCTCTGTCACCTTGCCACCTGCATGAAGATCCAGGTTTATTCTTCCCCATCTGCACTGGTACTTGAAAAGAGCTTGGGGTAGAAAATGGGTGACTGATTTAAGGTTTCTATAACAATTGGCCCATAAAACCATTCAAGTCCCTCACAGCTCTCAAAAGCTTAAAAAATAAATAATGAAGTATAAAACCCAGATACATATTGCCAAGGAGACTGGAAGACACAAAAGACTGAGGCATGAGATGACTAAAGCTATGGGGGATAGCACAGTCTCATCAGTACAAACACCACTGATACACAGCAGACATTAAACTATCATACAGGTGAAATAAAATGGCACATAAAAGCCATTCACAAGTTCAACAGCTTTATGGCATGGTTCCTCTGAGTCCTTGAATAACCAACAAGAAAGATCAAGGTCCAGCTAAGACTGTCAGTGATCAAGAGAAGGAGTCTGAATACAGCAAAAATTCTTTTAAGAATGTGTGATACTCAACTCAAACCTCAAATTGTGAAGTATATTAAAATGAAGGGGACAGAGGGTCATAATAAGGCTTAATTTACTCTTCCTTGCTTAAATCCCCGCCTGTAGTATTGTGTCTACATCTGGAGTACACAGCACAAAAAAGATGTGGACCTGTTAGAGCAGAGAAAGACGTCCAGAGAAATGGAGAACCTCTCCTACAAAGACAGACTGAGACAGCTGGGATTGTTCAGCCTGGAGATAAGGCTCTGAGGAGACCTCCCTTTGGCTTGACAGTACTTAATGGGAGCTTATTGAGAAAAAGGGAGAGCAACATTTTACACAGGTAGACAGTGGTAGGACAAAGGGGAATGAATGGTTTGAAACTAGAAGAGGGAGATTTAGATTAGATGTTAGGAGGAAATTCTTTACTCAGAGGGTAGTGAAACACTGGAACAGGTAGCCCAAAGAAGTGGAAGCCCCATCCTTGGAAGTGTTCAAAGTCAGGTTGGATGGGGCTCTGAGTAACCTGGTCTAGTGAGTGGCATCCCTGACTATGGCAGGGGGATTTCAACTAGATAATCTATAAGGTCCCTTCCAACCCAAACCGTTCTATGATTGTATGAAATCATGCCTGGATTTGTACTTACAATATCAAGTCACTCAGAAGTCATGCAGCAAAATGAAACTTATTACAGAAGTTAAAATCCCAAAACCCTTTAAAATGAACTGCTTCTCTCATACATCCAAGAATATTAGGATGTCAAGTGTGTTATGTTATTTTCCAATAAATCCAATATATGCGGTAATATGATTGACCTTTTTTCCTGCAAAATGAGCCCCCAATGACAGTGTGACTTCAAGTCTGTGACATCTTTGGTGCAAAAATCCCACTCAAGTGCCTAAATATGATGGTTACCATGTTTTTGTGCATAGATACTCAAAAATCTTTTAATGATAGCAGACATTCAAAGAAATGCAACAAAGACACTGTAGCAGGTGCTTCAGTCATCCAAAATCTGGTCTTTTGCACTACTGACTTAGTCATCTTTGAGGAAGCCTCAGCCAGAGCTGTGTATTGTGCTCTACTGTCTCAGGTTGTGTGCTCATTCCACAGCAGTAATGTGTGCCAATATGTATGCCAAGGATGCCCACGGCTGGCTTGTTGTCTTTGACATTTTTAGGGCTCTCATGAGTGCTTTTGACTAGATCTTTTTTAAGACATGTAGATAATAAGGTGCTAGCAAACACTTCTCATTCTGAGTAAGGAAGTCAGTCCAAATTACTTAAAGGCAGCAACAAGAAAACAATTAACAGAAAAGCATTGCTAAAAAGGCAAAACTAAAACAAAGGAAAATTTTACACCAAGATAAACACAAAACTTGGTGAAAAAAGTAGTCCATTAGAGAGCACAAGAGCAAAAGGACAATGAGTGAGAGTACTAGGAAAAGAAGAGAAGGATGGAGAAAGAAGATGAAACAGAGAGAGGAGTGTTATCACCAATACAGAAATCAAGGCAGCATGTAAACAGTCAGATTACATGACAGGTAATATATCTAGCAAGACAGCATCATCCTACTGCTTCTGAATAACCACCATACAATATATGTGGGGAAGAGTAAAAACTGTGAAAGCAAAATTAGCATTCAGTGTGTTCCCTGGAAAAGACCGGTGCTATAATTTCCTCTAAGAACAAAAGACATCAGCCCAAGTTTGTCTGGTATGGAATTTTTCTTGGGCAGCTCATGCAGAAAACAATAGATGGTCAAAGACAGTAAGCTACTGCTTTGCTTCCCATTTTATAATTTGCATCAAAAAGAGCTTTCTTCCTTGCCTGTGAACAGCTGATGATGTTACTATGACAATGAGTTTCAGGGATATTAATACTCATTTACAAAATTTTGCAAAATTTTCCCTACTGGACTGGAGCCGGATAAAAAATATACACACACAGACATATTTATCATATATTTATATTTATCTCAAGAAGCTACTGTCTCTCAATCTGTCACCACCTCTTATTCCTTTTCCTTTAGCCTCCAATTCCTCCAAAGAGCGGTGGTATGAGACAGAGAACACTTTGCATACAGTGCTCTGTTGAGTGTGCTGGATTTACAAATATCTAGTAGGATTTAAATGACTATTTGTTGTAAACGGCGGGAGAAATGCGACACACCATATGCGATGAATAGCAAATCCCGAAGTTTATTGAAACCCCACACATATTTATATTGGTGTTAATGAAGCTTATACATATTGCAAAAGCTGAGCTCATTATTGGTTAAAGCACACTTAGATCAACCACACCTACTTCTATCTTCTAACAATTATTTTGCTTCTATGTTTGCATTCTTCTAACTTTTCTACCTAAGATAACTACATTTTCTGGCAAGCGATTTTCTCCCCCGTCTTCCCGTTTCAGGGAAGGTCACTGTGACCTTCGTCAGTAATTGGGCACTGGTTGCTCAGTTCCCAGCTTGTTTCCCCTATCCTTATCCATTGGTATCACATCGAAATGTCCTTTCTCAGCTAACCAACTATCCAAAAAGCTCTCTACAACTATTTACTTGTCTCTGATATTTAAGCATTGGTTAGTGACTTCTGTTATTTAGATTTTCAATGCAGTATCAAGAGACATCACATTTGACTTTTGAACTTAAAAAAAATGGATTAAGCGGCCAGAAATAGATGAGAAATCACATTATCACAGGGAGTGTGGTTTTGGAGGAAGCTCATTATCCAACTAGTAATAACTGGAAATGTTCCATTTGTGGAGATCAAGCAATCCCTTGCCTTGCATGAGATACTTCATATTCTAGCATTTGCAAAGATGAATAACAAGGTGTGTAGACTTTGTGGGTGCTAAAAATGAATGCACCATGAGAATCTAGGGAGTGGAGGATGCACACAAAGGACAGTCGAGGATGAAATACATGAGTTGACATTGAAGGTACAGAATCCCTAGCATTAGGTTAAAGAGAATCTTACTTGTATCTGTCTTTGTATACTTCAAACAAGCTTACTTGTCTCAATTTTTAAAAAAAGTTTGCTTTATGAAAGCAAGATATAAAACTTAAAAATCACCTTTAATGGCTGCTAAATATGCTCTCAGTTCTCTCTGGAGTCTGGAACCCTCTGCCTGAAAAAGAAGAAAAAAAAAGCATGGAAGTGAAAATACATGTCAGTTATGTTTAATGCCTTGAAACATGCATGCAGTATGTCTAACAATAACTAAAAGCAATTTCAGGACCTATCTAATTAATAGTGTCAGATGTTGAAAGCATGCACAGATTCATAAAAAAAGAAGGCCTGGCAAAGGAGGCTTGCATAGTGTACTCTCTAGGCTAGAATTTCTGGGTTTATTTTATCAATCATCCGTACAGGGAAGAACTCCACCCAAAGAAAGACAGGTATGTTTTACAGCTAAGGTGCAGTTCAAGTCAGCTGGGCCTATGGCCTAATCTGAAACACAAAGTATAATCAAAACTGGTGAACTTCCACTGGAAACCACTCAAATGAGGCCATTCTAGACCTGAAGAAAGTTCTACCCTTACACAAGTTGTTTACTATATTTGCAAACAATTTCCAAAGTATTCTAAAATTTTGACATTTTGCAAGCAAATAACTATTAAAATATAATAACAATGTTAGTTACTTTGTTTTGCTTGATTAGTGCATCTTGCAGTCTACTGTGAATTCTCGACTTTCTTTGGCAAATACATCAAAATTATCTTTCTTTCTCTTACACCTTCTCAGAACAGAAAAAACAATGGATTTTGTTACTTTATCTCTGACTGTATCACAGATTGGACTTCACAGTTCCTAGGATTTGCAAAGAAATCTGTGCTACACACATACTTATTGCTAAAAAGATGCTGTCCAGGACACCTTCAATAGCCTGAATAGTTTTGAAAGAGTCCACATTTGCCAGTTTCCAATATTTTTCAAATAATTTATTTAAGCAGTTGGAATCTACAGGAGTATCAGCTTGCAGTCACCTTTTCTCACATACAGCTACACCATATGGAAAAATCAGAAGCAAAATATGACTGATGGCTTCAAAATATGACTGACTGCTTTGGAGTTTCCTATTTTCCATGTGAAAAACAGAACCTAAAGGGTGCATGTGAATAATGTGAATATTTTAGAAGGCAGAAGGTATAAGCTGTTTTAACTCCACTTAACTCAAAGGATGTCTGACATCAGTAAAGGATTTGCCATCAGCAACTTCAATGCTCAGAGAATTCAGACACAGAGGATCATAAGAAACTCAGTTTGATAGGGGCTATCTGATGCTTAAAATCCATCATAGCTGCAGCCATGTTAAGTCAAAACTGTGGTTCTGAAAAAATACTTGTCTCACCACTAATAAGAATACCACACCCATCAAACTCAGTTCTCTCAGCTTTTGAAGGGCACTGTAGGCCTTTAGAATGGGATCATCAACAGCCCTCACCCCCATCTCTCAAATGTAGTGCACTTTAAGAAGAGAGCAACTGTTTAACCTCCTGGAAATATTTAAGAATTTTTAAGGTAAAAATGCCTGTGTGGGCCTAGAAAGCTGACTGAATTAAATTTATGGATTCAACAAACAGAAGCTTGCTTTTACACCAATGTGATCTGAAACAAGTCACATACAGCTCTCAAATCCATTAATCGACTCAAGTCCGAGCTCAGGAATAGACCCACCAGGGTGGTATCTGAAAAGCTGCTGGGTAACAGCAGGTGTGAAGGAGCAGCCAGCCCACTAACCATTCTCTGGTTTGGAGCCATATTTGATGCTCCAAGGAAAGGCAATCTCTTCCCCTGCTTTGGAATCAAAGCTGCCTATCAAAACAAGGGCCAGACAAGTGCAGGGTGAGTATCAGTGGATTTAACCTCAGATTTAATTACTTATAGAACAACTGAAAGTTCTCGAGTAGTAGCTTGGTGTTGTGTCCATTAAGAAAATATTATGCATACATTTTAATACTTTTGTATTTTATTTACTACACTTTAATACTTTTAGCAAGAGCTACTACCCTAAAGTGTCATTACAACACATTTTTTCATGATCCATAACACAGCAGAAGTTAACTTCATTCTGTGCTCAAGTGGTAGGCATGGGGATATCAGAAGTTGACTGTTTTCCATGGACCAAGACATTAAGTGATCAATGCTTCCATAGAGGAAAGGAGATTGTACCCAGGAGCAAATTTCTTGATCTCATGTCTGAAGAGGAGGATCAGCAAATACTTGGTGGAAGTTAGATGGAAGTTGCCCTTTCATGCATGCCAGTCTCCTCCTGGGAGGATCCCTTGTACTGTGAGAAGTCACGTTAAGGCACAGAAGTTATCTTTTAATTTCATACCTTCTTTGGCCTGAGCTAGTGTGGTAAAAATCTAAGGTATAGAAACTTGGTTCTTCATCATGGTCCAGCTGAATAGGTGACCATATAGTAAAAATTTTTAGTTATTAAAAAATCTCTGGTGTTCCAGGAGCAGCAAACCACAGTTGGAAGGGTGAGAGCCTCCTTAGCTGATTTCATGTCCAGTTTTATTAATACACATGATGTTTTGTCACTAGGACTAAGCAGCACACCACAAATGTCAGGGAAACACATAGCTCAAACACTATGTTTATAACTATACTGCTGTGCAGCTTTACAACTCCTACCCTAAACCACTATTAGATCTGTTCTGCTTGGTTAGCATTGTGCGTCATCAGGAACTGCTGTTCAGGGAAATGTGTAAGAAAAAGTCAAAGTAGTAAAACATGATGTAAACATTTTGCCATCTGTGCTGTTATGAGTTCTGACACTTCATTCAAAATAATAATTTTAATATGCATCTCCCTCAGTCTAGGTTATTAACAGGCCACAAACACCTGAAATATCTAAACATTATAGAGTCATATGACTTTTCCCTCATTATCAATTGTGTGATGTTACACTGAAAAATCCATGAGCAAGGGCCAGCTCCTACTGAATCTAAGAGATATTCTCTCAGCTTCAATGGCAACAAAGTTAGACCTTTCTAAAAATATCAGAAAAAAATTAGCATCAAAAGCCCTCAGCCCTGTAAATTCTGAAAAATGTGCATCTGGTCTATACATTTTCTATAGTAAACTCATTATTAGTGAAGACAGATATACTTTTGTCACCTAACAGATTAATGAAAATTCAGAAGGTGAAAATACTGCATTGCTGACTATGCACATCAGGCAAACTGTTACATACAGGTTTTAAAAAGTACTTTTTGAAAGACTGTAATGTATTTAATGTTGTCCCTTTACAGTGTTTACTGGTACACTCCTTCTACTTTATGGTCTATCAAATGAAAACATCCAGTGGCTCTGAAACCACTGCTCCAAGTATCTTCATTAAAGCCATGAATTTTGTTAAATGAGATGCAGCTTCTTGAGGGAGAATGAAAGGTAGCTGTCCTTTCACCAATGTTGTATCCCTCTGAAAAGAAGTTTCCAAGAGAGTGCTGATGCTTCCTTTATAATTTCATAATTTCTTTCATTTATTTTACATAAGTCAGCAAAATGAGTCAGTTTTATAAGATGTAAGAAACTCCAGAGGAAAGTGTTGATAGCAAACTTCTTACAACCAGTTTGATAACACTATGCATATTCTACCAGACTCCAGCACCAAAAATCAGTGCTCTTAGCTCACCTGATCAAAGTCAGTACACAAATCACCAAAAATCTAGTACATAATCCTGTTTAACTTTACATAAGAGCAAGGGAGGCATACCAACAACCCAAACCAGCATCCATCTTTGGGAAAGTCAACACAGCTCTTCACAACAATGTCCCAAATAATAGTTTGTTGCTTTGAACAATGTAGCCTATCACCTTTCTACTCTCTGGTCTCATAATACAGTCAGTATTATACAGCTGGTAAAGACATATGCACTCAGTGGGATAAGAAGGTGCAGTGTTTAAGAATCTAGGAATCTACAACCATAGGCCTTATATACCCTGACAGCAGCATTAGGCCTTTTCAGTACTATTGATTCTTGGATATGTTTAGTTTTGCTTTTCTTTTAACTTTGTAGTTTTTAAGCATATCTTAGCACTGGAAGTTAAAAAAATGAGCCACAACACTGTTGGCTGTGAGACTGACAAGACCTAAAAAAAGTTAATGATGAAAACTAAAACCCCATAGTTTCCATCTAACCAGCTCTTGCTTCCTGATGGATTAGAAAATCTGTTGCATCCACTCAGAAATTAAAGACCACCTTGCCTCCATAAAAGTTGTAATTGGATGTCCTATTTGCTAGGAATCATGAGTTTACAGCTTTCCAGTCAGAACAGAAGAGTTTGATTTTTCTATCATGTCACGTACATGATGTAAACACAATGCATCTTTCCAGGAAAGGTCAGCACATGAATTACATAAAAAACCCAAATATATCACTCCAATTTAGTGAGAGGCAAGAGCATTAATAATATTGAAACTGGAGCACAGGGTAATTAATAAAAAATACAATAATAATAACAATAACAACAACAATTAAAAATTATAATTATTAATTCAGCTCTAATTAATACCAGAATTTCATCATTCTATTGCTAATACATCAGAAAAATAGCTGAAAAGAAAACATTTTCTGTATCACCTGGAAGATATTCTTTATTGTAATGTGCTGCTACTTGACACAGTGTTGAGCACTGCTATGTCTTGTGCATAAGCACTTTAGGTACTATTTACTGCTAGGTCTCTTCCAGAACTATGTAGTATGAATGAAAATAACTATTAAATTAAGAGAAGCTAACATAATAAAAGGCTACTTGGATGTAGGAGGATAGACCATAAGTAAATAAAGGTAGCATAGAAAGTAATCTTACTCCCTAAAGAGTTGCAGCTGAGCCAATTATTAAGGATTAGGAGCAGGCATGATGTTAACAGGCCGCAGCTGTAGCCAATAAGAAGAGTGTTATAAAAGAGTAGATTGGTTTGTTGAGGGGAACTGGAGTTAGTTGGCTACTGTGAGGCTAAGGAAGAGTTAGTGCCTAGAGGAGCTGCCTACAAGAAACATCAAGGAGGTATGAAATTCTAGTAATGTGGAACCCTTGCAATGTAATGATAATAGAACTCTTGCATGACAATGACAACACTTGGACAAATCTGTAATTCAATCTAAAGTCTATCTTCTTTCCAGAGTACTCTATCTTACCATTCATCAATGTCTTGGTTTAAAAGACAGGTGTCTGCTAAGGAAGGTGGGAACCTCCCTTGCAATGGAGAGTATGACCCCCTTCCCTCTGAATTCTTGTAATTTTGAAATTAAAGGGTCTTCAGGCAAAGGTATGGGAAAAGGAATAACAGTTCTTTACTAGTAAGTATATGGATAACAATGCAACAGTGGGAGTGACAACAAACAGAACCAGAACCCATTAACAGTCTTCACTCGGCTGCGGCACTTTGCCTTTGGTGCAGTTACGGTCACAGCCGGCAGGGGCGCTGTTGGCTCCCGGCCAGGCAGGGCAGGTGCGATGATTCCCCTGCAGCTGCAGGGGGCGCTGTGGCGCGAGTTTCGGCTGCCTCTCTGTGCTCGGTAATGGCATCAGCAAAACAGTCCACAGCAGCAGGTACGGATCACTCAACAACAGTAAAAAACGTTCTTCTTTTTCACCTAATTCTATAAGCTATCAGCAACAGCCTTTGACATTTTGCTTTTTTTTCTGACAACATGCCATGGGAAGCTGCTTTTGTAGTAGTAACCATTATATCTCCCCCGTGTATATATATAGTACATAACATTTATGGGTTTAAGCACTAAAATAGATTTTAACTGTCACATGTAAAGTAAAAGAAGTCTCATAACTGCATGAAGAAAAATAGAGGCAAATATGCATATACCTGAAATAGAGTATTGCCCTCTTAGAACAATAAAATGTGACTTTTAATGACTGTGAGTCATTAAAATAGACACAGGGATAAAGGTAATTGCTACTGTACTCCCTGTAAAAAAAGAACATGTAAGATGCAATTGCTTGAAAAACAGAATACAGATGGAATTTCTGGTAAATCCTCAATGGCCTTTGATGATAATTTCACAACAGAAATGAGAGAATTATGCAGAAATTTTCTTCTTTTCCCCCTCATTCTCAACTTCAGAGTCGATTAGAGGCCAAGCATATTTACAATTAGCTGTGCAGAGATAAATGTTTAAATCTCAAGACATTTCTTACAATAAAATGAAAATCTGTGTCATACTGTCATATATGAGTTTATATGTTCCACAAGCTTTGATTTAGAGTGGGAATTTTCAGTTTACAGCTTAAGTGGAAGATGAAAACCAGTTGTATTCATTGTTTAAAATATAAATGTTTTTCTGTTGTCATCAGCTGCAGGGGTTAAATGGTTTTGAAAGAGAAAGTCCAGGGGCTCTGCAAAACAACTGTGCTCTGTTCTCTCTGGACATGGGATGACTCAGTTTCTCCATGGTAATTCAGCTCTGGGTTGTCAAGTCCAGAAGAGGCTCTTATGTAACTGTATTCAGAAAGAGATGGGAATGGATGACTAGGGAATCTAAATAACCATTTTCCCCCTATAGATCTGCTGCACTGCATTGGTTTTACCTGGCCTAGTTTTTGGCAGCCAGAGGTGGCTTCTGTGAGAAGCTGCTAGAAGCTTCCACTGTGTCCTACAGAGCTAATCCCTGATGGCTCTGAAGACAGACATGCTGCTGGCCAAGGCTGAGCCAATTAGAGATGTTGGTCATGCCTCTGTGATAACATATTTAAGGAAAAAAAGTTTTAAAAGTGTGCATGTGCAGATTTGTCCTAGCCAGAGAAGAGGAGGAGCTGAGGACATGTGAAGGAAACAACATGGAGACACCAAGGTCAGTGGAGAAGGAGGGGCAGGAGGTGCTCCAAGCACCAGAGCTGAGATTCCTCTGCAGGCTGTGGTAAAGACCATGGTGAAGCAGCTGTGCCCCTGCAGCCCATGGGGGTCCATAGGGGGTGTAGAGATCCACCTGCACCCCATGGGGGAGGTGCTCACGCTGGAGTGGGGAGATGCCCTGAAGGAGGCTGTGATCCAGTGGGAGACCCGATGGAGAGAGTTGGCCCCTGCATCCAGGCTGGAGCAGCCTGTCCTTGGAGGGCGGCACCCCGTGGAAGAGTGGCCTACACAGCAGCAGTTTTGGGAGGACTGTCTGCCTTGGGAAGGAGTCAAGTTGCAGTAGTTTTGGCAGGACTGCTGCTCATGAGATTTGGAGCTATGGTGGAGAAGTTCACAGAGAACTGTCTCCCATGAGAAGGGACCCCATGATGTAGCAGGGGAAGGACTCCTCTCCCTGAGTAGTGGAGGAAAACCTCAGGTGACAAACTGACCAGAAGCCTCAGCCCCATGTCTCCCTGTGCTGTTGGTGGGAGGGGTTGGGGGAAAAATGTTTTTAAGGGCTTATTTTACTTCTCATTTTCCTTGTCTGATTCTGATAGCAATAAATTCACTTTGTACCTTTAAGCTCCACTACTCTCCCTGAGTAGTGGAGGAAAACCTCAGGTGACAAACTGACCAGAAGCCTCAGCCCCATGTCTCCCTGTGCTGTTGGTGGGAGGGGTTGGGGGAAAAATGTTTTTAAGGGCTTATTTTACTTCTCATTTTCCTTGTCTGATTCTGATAGCAATAAATTCACTTTGTACCTTTAAGCTCAGCCTGTTTTGCCCTTGGAGTGTTTTCTCCTGGTCCTTATCTCAACACATGAAGCCCTCATTAAATTTTTCTCTCCTCTGCCCAGCTGTTGCAAGGGAGGGTGAATGAGTGGCTTTTGTGGGTGCCTGTATCAAAACATGGCATGCATCTATCCTTACAAATAGCCTTCTTCTGAGTTTGGTAGAGGCCCACCATCTAATCTTCTATTCAGGCAAAGATTTCAGGCTTTCAATTTTCTGTTTCCTGGATAATGAGCAATATGCTCTTTCCTTTATCCTTTCAGTGGGCTAAACTGGGAGTCCTTATTTATTATCTTTGGGGAGTAGTAATAAAAAGATCATTCTATCCTTAAGGTTAGTTGACCTCTCAAGGGTTGCATGCTCAGTAATGCAGGCAAACAAGATAGACAGACTATGTTCACAGCTTTCAGCTTACCAGGATCTCCAGGGCACACATAGCACCAGCTGCAACAAAGAACATGTAAAAAGACATAGAACTGAAGTGATAGTGCTCCTCAGAATGAACTTGACAGTAGGTAAGGTGGCCAGGCAACAGACAAATCATTGGTAAGTGAGATTGCAAGAAACAAAGTAAAGCTTGGACCTCCTCTCAAACTTCCTCTGCCATGGCCTTGTTAGGTCAGTGACCATCACAGAGATAAATAATCCTGGAGGAAACTGAAAAAGATGGCACAGCCTCTAACAGGGTTGGTTGTTCTTGCAAGCTTCCTGAATGGCCCACAGCAACAGTTTGGTGAGCTTCAGCACAGAGATACATCACCAGATTGCCTTTTTATACTTTAATATCTAGAATTTGACCTTTATCTAAAGCCTCTAGAGTTGCAGAATGAACTTGAAAGCAGGACTGAATGTAAACCAAGAAGAGATGGCTGCCTGAGTTCACAAAAGACAGCAGTTCTGCATGGCATAAATCAGTACGAGTGATAATTCAGATGTACATTGTAATGCTTCATATCTTTGCATTGCTATTAAATTGTAGATCAAAGCATGGACAAAACTTAGAAAAATTAAACTATTTATGTGCTTCTTCTTGGTGAACATGGCAGAAACAGTGCTTTTGCAGCATTTTCCCTGCTGCATTTGAAGAATTGAGCACAACAGAACTTCTTGAAAGCACAGTAAGCATGTGTGACTAGTTCAGTAAATAGTCTCTCTCGTTTGGTGTGTCAGTGCACCTAGCCTAATCTGCATACGACTGTCGTGACAATTGTAGTAGTTCCCTTTGCAGTCACCCTGCCCTACCCAATTCTCTCTCTGGTCCCTACTCACATTTGCATTTAGGATTTAGCATCATGCAGTTCCTGCAGAGTCCTTTACTGTTTATTACTGCCCCCATGTACATCAAAGAATGAGGAAATTAAAAATAAAGTAATGCTAATATCCTCCTTAGATCTAAGCAAGATTTTCGGCTTAAAATCACCATTACAGAAAATTCTTGATAAAGGGCAGAAATACTTGAGATATTGTTTTGCTTAAAAGGATTTTTTTCCTCTTTCCCTTCTTTTTTGTCCCAGAATTTTGAACTAAAAAAGTACCACAAATTCAGTTTTCTCATGGAGATGCTCTATTTGCTCCTACAGTGAAGAAACTCCTCAGAGATGCACCATATTTCTACACAGTTAGTAGCTGTGAAACAGCTGGGATACAGAGAACAAGGATAAGCAATGACATCGATTAATCAAAAGGTTAAGTCAAGAGGACTTGCAAAAGTGGAAAGGGAAGAAAAGAGAAAATATAGCATCTTTGTAGGATTTCAAAACTTCTATTTAATCCCACCATCTTCCTGACCTTGGGAAATTTGAGGAAAGAACTACCCATCTCAGAGCTACATATTATTTTACTTCCCAGTATTCTTCTCTTTGGTGAAGAGGAAAGCTTAATAGCTTTTGAAACCTCCCTCTCTTCTACAGTGAGAGGAAAATAAAGGCAAAGTGACAATAAGATGCAGAAGAGTTAATAAGCATCCTAGCAGTTAGGATGCAGGCTTTGTGTTTACATGGAAAGGAGGGAAGTGCATTTGGCAGAATAGGACTGATTCAGAGCAGAAGCTGCAAACACCGATATGAGCCAAATTTTAGATTGTGTAAAATGTGTGGGAGTAGTTCTCACTCTCCAATTCTTTTCTATAGGAGCTCTAAATAACAGCTCACAAAGACGACAGATATGTTAGTTCATACTTATGTAATAAGACTGTTTTCTTGGTGGTATTACCACAGTTCACGGGAGGTATTAATTTGTGCTAGAAAGGTGTACTGTATATTAAATTGCAATTCATCACCTCAGAGCCAAAAAGTCTATCCAACAAAGCAACAAGTAATTGGGGTTAGAACTTAGGATTGCACTGGAAGTAGATTATAAACTCCTTGGAGCACCTTTTGTTTCCTGTGTTGTGTTTATAACACTAGGAGTAATTGAGCATTGCTGCCTAGTTATGCTTCATCAGACTGCCACCACAGACCTCAGCACTCATGGGGAACTTCACAACATACGTGCAGTCTAAAACTATTAATCTGCTCACTCTTATAAAACCAGCATTATTATATAGCACTGATGAAAGTAATCCACAAAATGAAACCATATAAATACTTCTCTTGCTTTGTAACGAGGTGACCACAGAGCTGCATTTAGTTGAGGTTGGGTTCTATTCTTAATTACTGGTGAAAATGTACTGTCACTCTGATCTCAAGCAGTTTAAGCATGATGATGTTACATATGACAACAATTGTCCTTTTATTTTCAGCTCATATTTTAGTGGTCTGCATGGACAAATGCAACTGTTATCTCTGTTTGAAAACTGCACAACAAAATTTTGTACCCAAGAAAAAATAGAATTCTATCTGTTCCCTGCAACACCTTCAAAACTAGCAAGTTAAATATATTGCATTCTTAAGACCCAATTAAAGAAAGTGAAAAAGTAACTGACCTCTTGCCGTTTGAAATTTTGAACGTATTCTTCAAACTGTTCATCTTTAGTTTCGTCTGCTTTTCCTAATTTTTGAAGAACCTATAGTGAAGGGAATAAGAAATAATTTAACATTAATGACACAAATCAAAACATCTGCTACTTTCAACATTCTGTTCTTGCAGTTAGACATAAATAGCATTTTACTTTTGGGAGTGTTTTGTGCTCTATACTTCCAAAATTCACACAAGAAACTATTCTGTAAAAAAAAAAGAAAAAAAAAAAAAGATGAAAGCAGGAGTATGGGGGGTATGTGTGTTTGTGTGTAAATATACTTCCAAGTATTGAGTCCTTGGGGGAATGGTTCTTGTTTTTTCAAAGCAAGAAAGAATGAGAGAATTTTGCTGGCACTACAAATTGTCCTCCAGTTCAGATAAAGAAAGAAGAAAACCTCATCAGGTTTTTGTTCTCATTACATTGAACAGTATTAACATTATTTTTATCGGCATGATTTTCAACATAAAGTCATAAAAATTAAAGAACTGTAAGGCTGATGCCTATTTAAAACATAGCATTCATTTTGCTCCCCTCATTAATTCATGAGTAGATTGTCATCCACTAGATAATAAGCATGCTACAATAATTCAGCAATAAGGGCTATTCAATCAGCAATCTCAAAAGTAATTTGACGCAGCTACACCTTGCACTTCATTTAACCACAATAAATGCATTCTATTATTAAATCCCATTGCTATCCATTCATTATAATACTGAAGACTTAAACATAGCTGCAAATAGGCTTCACCCTACTTATAAAGCAATCCTCAAATCTTTACAGAGTACTTGCTTGTAGGAGTCAACCATCCCACAGATTGATTGCTCTCCCATTACAAATTGACCAAACGATCTATTTGCACAGTTAATAACAAAACCAAACAAAACTAAAACAAAACCCAGAAGTCCCACAAAATTGAAACAGTAGCAGATGCTATGAATACATATATAAACATTAAAATGTATTCTTCTCAAAACAAAGAATGTACAGCTCCAGTACTACCATATTCTTTCTCAGACCACCTTCTTCTCCAAAGTCCAGCCAGCCTCACAGCACAAAATCAGGCTGCACAAAGAGTGATGAGCATTGCTACTGTGGAAACCAGAGGTCAAGAAAATAATGAAGGTGATGCAATGCCACCTGTGGACATGCATATGAAAGGAAGTTTTGTCATATTACCACAGAAAGACTGAAAGAGTGATATCAGAGAAGAAAAAAAGATATACACTAGCCTTTTGCTGCCAATAGCTATGTTCATTTTTAGTTGCTTGTAAGAAAGTTAACTAGTCAAAAAACCCTCATACGCTCTTATCACCAACCTCTTCATAAAATATTAATAAGTATCACAGAAAATTATAAAGAGAAATCATTTAATATTTTGAATCATCACAGGCCTTCACATTGCTCCTTGTCGCCAATGAGCCAAACAGGCTGCCCACAACCGTGGCACAGCTCTGATCCACACCAGGGGGCTTTCTGAAAATCCAACACATTTTTTTCAAAGAGATGATGGCCAGGTAAGCCTCCTGACCATGGCAATGCATTCAAACCACATTTGAAGCATGTTAACTGTAGCATGAGCATTCATAACATAGATAACAAACTACAGCATCAAAAGTTGTCATGATAGACTCTTTTTTTCATATCAATGGCACACATCCACATTTTCAAATGTGCACTCAGGCCCAATAGTGCAAGGCTCAGAACGGAACAACCTCCCACAGGACTTACAACCTATGGTTTGGGATTTTTTTATCCTATCTCCAACTTTCCATTGATATACAGATATTTAGCTGAACCAAGATGCAGTGTTACAATTTAGCCTCTAAAATACCAACCCTAATCTTAATACAGATAATTTATAACACAGTTTCTCAATTTTCCCAATCCAAATCAGAACAATATATATGTCATATGGTTGGATCTAAACATTCCAAGCCAGAGACTAAAGAAACTTACCCTCATGAAGTCCTGCAGCTCATGCCATGTACACAGATAACTGGGGTTCACTTATTCTTTTGCTAAAAGCAATCCTAATCCCATCCCCACAATTCCATATAGAGACAGAGGAGCAGACTGGGGCTAAAAAACAGGTTCTTTTAGATCCCACCCATATAACTCTGTGGACTAATGAATGTGTAGCTCAGCCTTTTAGAACCAACCTACTAACAAGTTTACCATTAGTAGTTAAACAGAAAAGTGGCCAGGTTGACAGTTGTAGAAACTGACCTACCTTTCAGCTCTTGTTTATGCACTTCTGTCTCAAAGTGGAAGTCGCTTGTCAATAGAAGTCTATAGCTTATATTTTATTTTTGCTCAGTTAGGTCACCACCTACAGGGTGTTTTTGGGGTAGGGCTACAGCTGGATGAAGGCTTGTCTGCCTTTAGAAAAAAAAGAAAGCAGAGAAATCAAAGATCTTGAACATGTGGTGGCCTGAAGGGCTTGAGTGAATCTAGAACTTAGTGAAGGCAAGTGGCTAGCATTTTTTTTCTTAGTATACCCATACAGAGAAATAAAATTTGAGGTTGAGAACATCTATCAATGTGTATGAACAGTCTGTATCATTTACAATAAAATAAAATCTAAAAATTAAAGAAATGGACACAAACTGAATCTCAGTAAATGTTTTATATTCAAGTTTTTGTCATCTTCTGAAGACTGTATGAAATAGTTGATGAATATGTTCACCCTAATAAAATAAAACAGGATAAAAGCTACCTCATTTCATATAATTAAACTAACTCAGCTACCACTAAGCTTTCTCTTAAAAAGACAGAAAAAGATTTTTTAAAAAGTATCTAAAATGAGTATCAGTGTTCATCCAGCATGTTGCTAAGAATATATGAACTAAATAGTTAATTCCAATTAGCATTGAGAATGAAATAAAAGCTAAATTTAATACAATGGTAAATTTAGATACAGTCAAGTAAAAACATGTAGAGAGGAATTGCCAGGAAATGTGGTACTGACTTATCATAGGGCAGATTCTACACTAAGATGCAAAATTTGAGTAAGAACATCAATCATGTCTGATGTAATTTATAAATGTCATCAAGAGTACTTCCATTTAGGATTGCTGCATCTGCAAAAAAACTTTCAGATGATTTAAGATTAAACAATATGCCTTTAATCTTAAGTGCCTTTATTTACCATATAATACATTCAGTTTTATGAGGACCTTGAATTCAACTGAGCAATTTTAGAATAATTGTAATGTGAAGGTTGTTAAGTGTGTGCAACATACTGAAGAAACTAATATAGTAAAATAAACCACAGATTAGCTTGAGAAAGCTTGATTACACTGAAAACTCTTGTCTTGAGGCAAGAATGAGTGTTTTACTGCTTACTGAAACTACCACCCTGAGAGGCCTAGCCTCATCTCCTAAAAAAAGTTTTTAAGACTGTGGCAATTCAAGGAAAGAAAAAAAAAAAGAAGAAGAAAACCCAATACTGAAACTGATTCTTTGATGTAAGCTGTGGCCACCCTGGAGCTGCCTCAAGGGCAGCTCTGCTTCCTGCAGGGCAGCAGCAGGGTGGACAGGAACTGACTTCATCAGACATCCCAAGATACATCACCCTCAGGCACACATCAGTATTCTTAAAGAACAACCAACATGTTTAAAACCACTCAGGGCAGGAAGATTTGACTGCTCAGACAGAGGAGAAGTCTTCAGGAGAAGACTTCATCAGAAATTCACAGGACCATTAAAATCCTGAAAAAATTAAGATAAACTAATTTGCCAAAAGTAGCACAATTTAGGGTATAACAGAATAACCCCAGAAAAGCAAGACAAACACTTATGAGAGTTCAAAACCATTGTCATAGACTCTCTGTCCAAATTTTTTTGAGAACAGTAAAGTGCTCTGGATCTCAAGAAAAGCACACTCATGCATCTATAACACTGTTCCACAACAGTTTTACAACACCATTCCACAACATTTCTTTTACCTAATACCATACTCTTCTACAACCTGCAAAAGAAATACTAGGGCTGCATGACTAATATTTGCAATTTTCCAGAGGAGTTTCAAGATGGTACTTCTGGGCAGAAATTGGTTAAAATGAAGACCAGCCATGCAGGAGAAATAATTTTAGAGTTACCCTACATCATATGGATATCAGCAAATGCTCATAAAATTTAAAGAAGTATTTGGCCAATATAAAATAGAAGTTTTGAAAGAAGCTTCTTATGATACACAGCAACGCTTATCTGGCATTTAAAAAAACCAGAAACACAGTGGGTTAAGTTTGAAGTAAGCATGACTGTATTTTAACTTAATCAGCTATGAAGTAGTATATGTCAACTCATAAAGAAAAAATTCATGGCCCTGTTATAAATAACTATGTAGTTATTATCTTTTGTTATTATTAGCTTTTGTAAATTATTTTGATATAGTACAGTTTGTAATCTCTTTTCAACTGCTTTTGATATAGTATAATTTGTCAGCCTTTTATAGTTAATACCCTAATACCTGTGTAGATTGTATATCTTAGTGTGATAAATATATATGATAGTTTAAGCTTCTGCAAAATATTAAAATAGAGGATATGTACTGTGTATTATAACATTAACTTTATTAACTGTTTCAGAGGCAATTGTATTTGTGAAGTAATAATGAATGCCTTTATTTTTGTAACTAACTGACAATAGTGAATAGCTAATGTTGATTTAAAATACTTGTAAAGACAGCTAGAATGTCTGTATGATAAGATAACATTGAACGAACAAGGCAAATAACACCCAAAGAGCAAAAAGGAATCTACCACTGACCCTTCGGCTCTCAGTAACTGTCAAACCACAGACCAGGGGCCCTTGTGAGGAAATAAAATACAACACTCTCAGAATCACATCTGCATTGTGGCACATACTCTAAGAAGATAAGGTCAGGGGTCGAACTAAGATACAGAATTCTTGGGACATGTAAACTCAAAGGAATGTTTGAATATGCATAATCTTCATTTATATGCATTTGACCAATGCAATAAGAAAGTACATAAGAAGAGTTGTTATAGTTAAGGTGTGTTTCTGGCAGCTTGCTGAGCACCCCAGTGCTGGATACTGTCTCTTTTATCCCTTATTAAACTTCTAAAAATTTTAAAGAGTGAGCCTTGTTTCTCACAGACACAAGCTTTACCAGAGCCTGACAGTAATTCCAGACAGACAAAAAACTCCACCCCACCACTCACCTTGCCACAAGCCAGCCATCTCCTCCCACCAAAAAACCCTACACAAGCACCACAAACACCTCCATGTTTAAAAAGACAATTATTTTCATTCAGTGGGATGCTACACAAAGTGTCCAATATCCAAAACTATAAAACAGTGTCAAAGTAGCAATGTTAAGCATAGTCCACGATTCCCAGCTGGTATTTGAGAAGTGTGGGAACAAAGTTTAAGAAATCCTGTTTGTTGCAGAAATACAGGCTATCTAGGAAGAGAACATAGAAGTATTAACCCCAGCACAGAAATAATTTCAAAACTTATATACTGACTCTCACTCAAGCATGACAGCAAGGTGTTAAAAACAAGAAACAGAATACTCTAGAGTATTCTAAGAGTAGAGTATACATAGAGTATTCTATATGTAAGCCACACAAGATTCCAACCTCCTCACAGTTAGCGCATGGGATGCTAAAGTGAAAACAGGGAGAAGCATTACAAAGATGCTGCTTAGTTGTTCTGCTCCAAAGAGGGACAGGAAGAGACAGTGCAGTAGATTACAGATATGTAAGTATTAAGCTTATGGACCTATTTGTTTAGTCCAGCTAATAGAAAGCCTCCTCTCCAAAGAGGTAACATTCATATCTAACTACTCAAGATCTAGTTGGGTGGCATTTAAAAACAAAACCAGTCTTTTTCTGTCATGATGTCGAAGTCTACAGTCTTCTGCCTCCATTTCACTTCAGCACTGAAATCTCAAAATATGGTCAGTAAAAGAAGAGAGTCATTAAGATATTTTTCAATACTGTTACATTGTAGGATTAAAAATTGGATAGATTTTCATTATTAGAAAAAATAGTAAGATTTTTTTAAAAACTGTTAATTTTTCTCTAGTGCTGAAGACATCCAGTAAGTATAAATTACCATTTTATGACAGAGTTAAGATTCCTGTGTCTGGAATAGCATAATGTATTGTGCAGTTTCAGTTCTGCTATGAATATTTTGATCTCAGCATAGCTTTAATGCAACAAGCTCAATGGCTTTTCTTCTCTAAGCAGTTGACTGAATTTCATACTCTCCATACTATACAGTCACACACTTTCCAAAAACACAGCCTTGCCATTGTACTCCTGCTGCTATTTCACCATTGCATTCCTGCAAAAATAACAGCTGACAGTGAAATGTTTGCTGAACCCTCTGTTCTCATTAATATCTGCTGCAAAGTTGTGGAAAAAAATCCCTTTGTCATTGACAGACTCTCAAAAGCCTGAAAACATGATTAATACAGAACACTGAGCATTTTCCTATAAAATTTTTACCAAAGAAAATGCAGAAAGACACTACAATTAAGCTCTTCACTTAGAATCAATTACTTTGTGAGGTGCTGGTTTCTGTTACTAATCTTACAAAATGACTGAACTTAGCTCAGGTTTCCAGATCAGCTTTAAGCCATCTGTGGTTACCAGTTCTTTTTTCTGTACACATTGGCACTACTAATGACACACAGAACAACTGAATATTCATCAAATTACAGAAAATCTTCATTGTCCTGTATTATTACTGTATTGGTAATGGTTCCCCAGACTCCTCCTAGATCTTCTCTTACACTGGGCACAATAATGCTAGTTTGTCCACCATTTACAATTGAGTTTTATTGCTCAAGTTTGACACAGTGGATCATATCCTAGAAGAAAGGCCATCACAGTAATCTTCATTTGGGAATGTATCATTTAGTGGATTAATGCAGCTCCACAATTGCTATTCTAATATATAACATAGGCAATTTCTGCTGTACAAAGTCAAAGAGAAGTCATATCCTGAACTGCATGAATGCATGAAATATGGCCCAAGTAATGGAAGAGGGAAGCTGCAGGGTACCAGGCATTCTCCAGTATGGAAGAGCATAAAGACAACTCTACTGGTCAGACTAACTGTCGATGTAATATGGATCTAACCTCTAACAAACCTCTTTCCAAACCCCCTCAAAAGAAGATGACTAGGGAAGATACATGACAACTGTACAGTGATGCTACTTCAGAACCTTCTCCCAACCTCCTCTCTCACTAAAACTGAATTTCAATGAATTGATGTTGTCTCTTCACATTTTATAGACCCAGTGGATTTTTCTTATTGAAGGACTGTTCTGCTAATTGTGAAGTTCTGGTAAGGTATTCACTGCTTAAAGAAGCAAAAAGGTGTACTTCTCTTACAAATGCTTTTCTTTTTTTAATTTTTTGTAAGCTTTTGCTTGCTGGTGCTTTGAATATTGCAAAATACCATCATGCATTGGAACAGTTTGCTTAAAAAATGAGAAGAATACTGAAAAATATCCAGACAAGCATAAACCACTATGATAAGCTCCATTCTCATAGTAAAAATGTAAGAGGGAAATGCAGCCTAAGTGACAAATGTGAACATTATGCAATGAGAGATGATCATAGTAACCTTTCTGCAAATCACAGAATCTAATTCTTCATCATTGCCCAGATAATGTAAAAATTCTCTAAAGAGATCCACAAAATAAACAAGATCATGATTGTTTTTGGAATGAAGCCACAGACTCCTACCTTAGTCCTTGGTCATTTGGTTAAAACCAGAAATAACTTTACAGAGGACACTGACCTGCATATTGCAGTGTACCACAATATTTTCTTTGCAACATCCAGCACATTTATATTACTGGAAGTATGCACCTTTGCAAAATTTAACACAATAGCAGATGGCTACTGTTCAGCATTAAGTGTGACCCTAAGAGGTCTTAGCTGGGCAGTAGAATTAAAAGGAGACGGAAGGATGAGCTTTTGAGTTTACAAAGGCCTCATTTTGCTTATGAGAAGGGAAGGAATACTAACAGCTATGTCAGTATACTGCTAGGGACTTCTGCTTTTCTCTTAAGAACTTCACAAGACAATGCTGTGGGGTCCCACGTGATAAATGGCTCATCAGATACTCTCTGTCTGTATCCTGAACAGTGCTTATCTCCAGTGGATGTGAAAACCTGTACAGGTTTGAACAATAAAGAAGCTGTTCCCTAGACTGTGTGTGAGGATAGCATATATAACAGAGGACAGCATCAAGGTAGAGATGCTGGAATGGTGCATTTTCATAGATTGTAGCTTAAACAGGAAAACAAAATGGAAAGAAACAATAAACAACATAGATCAAAATATAGAGAGGAAAAAAGAGTGAGAAATCAAAGAAGGAATTAAGTAGGAGTGAAACAATTATGAGAGAATAGAGACCAAGATGAAAACAAACAATCAACTTTGAGAAATCACTAGTTTGATTCATTTGCCTTCCCATGGTCATCTCAGATCACAAAGGATACCTCAAACACCTCTGTGCAGGTGGCAAACATGACATGGGATGGCATCTTGAGGCAAGGCAGGATATAACTCAAGCAGCCTATGTGTGGGCGGCTGAAGTGAACTATTAATAGCATAGCAACACCTATGCTCCTCAAACTTTTGAGTTTTCTGTTTCCTCACAAAAATGCTTAATACAATAATAGTGCATTTTTTTGGTCACTTTACCATTGGGCAAAAAAAGTACAGAAAAGGCAAGGAACTTCTACACCAAGTTCAGAGAATTATAATCAAATGGCAAAATCTGATTACTCTAGACTAGCATGTTAACCTCTGGGCCATCCTCCTGTGAATAGCAGTAGAGAAATCTGCTGTGTTCAGAATATCTGCACTAGAGCTATACAGAAGAGAAAGAATCAGACAAAAAGGAATCTCAAAGAACTGCAAAGACAATCTCTTTGCCCTTCTCTGCTTCATATGAGTTGCTCTCATACTTCTTGAAAAGATTGATTACTTCTTATGACTGAACAAGGTCAAAATTTAACTTAGCAGTGATATCCTCAGCTGAATTTCCGTGTCCTTTACTGCATCCCAAATAAAGCAAAACATTACTCTGCTGAATTAAAAAAAAAAAAAAAAAAAAAAAGAAGATAAATACTGTTATCTGTTGTTTCTGCCTGTACTTACTAATGTAGCTGAAAAGTAACTGGATAGCTTCCTAAAAGTGACCAGTGTGTCTCAGCCTTTGACATACTAGCTGTGCACTCAGATTCACGTTCTCATTATTTCTTATTTCGGTCCCTCTTCCCAGTTCCTCCACTTTTCTACTACCCTTTGGTATGTCCTCTGCTCTTACTGTTGAGCAGACACTTTCCTTAAAACTGCTTCCTCCAAAAAACATCAACACTAGAAGAAATACTTTATTTACTGCCTTTGATAGCGTTTCAGTTTGTTCACATGACAATTTAATTTACCTGATCTACTAATTTTTGAGTTGCAAGCTTTTCAAAGCAAGAGACTATCTATCTGAACTTCTGCCCCTTATAGCACTGAAGACAAGGGGACCATCCTTTCAACTTGTTTGAAGATCCTACCAAAAAACATTAATTATAATTTAACTTCTGATGGCTATATTTACCTGGTGACCAGCTAGTTCTTTTGCTATTTACTTGATACTCCTAGTCCTTAAGATTGAAGGAAAAAAAGGCTTAAGCAGCCACTTGATAAACTTTCTTCCACCATATTTCCAAGAAATAAAAAGCACAGAATCAAATACAAAACAATTGCCATTGACAAAACTTCAATTTGAAACTTTTCAAATTAGATTTGGATTGTTATTTTAAAATTAAGTAACTGCCTATATAGAACTTCTTAAAAATATGCTTCTGAGATCTTGTCAGAAGAACATAAAAATCAACTACAAAAACACTTACAACAAAAATCTTTTTAAGCTAGAAGCAGCCACAATGCAATAAACAATTCATTCTCCTGTACAGAAGGGCCACTAAGGCTCTTCCTTGAGCAAATTGACTAAGACAATTTATTGTACCAAAGTCCTCTGCAGTGATACCTAGCAGACAGTGTGGTAATTCTAAATTAAACTTTCTTTTTCTGAGCAAAGAAGATATATATATAAGTTATCTGTAGCTACCACAGTTACATTTCTTAATCAAACATTCAAATTCTACCTAGAAAAAGAAAACTTTGTCCTTTACAGACAGCAATATGTGTTGTTCTTGGCTGTTGGCAGTTAAAAAAAAGCAAACAAAAAGCTTTTCAGTCACATGGCCAAATAAAATGATCTCATTCAATAATTCAATATAACAGACCTTTAAGTGCACATGGATCCTCCCACTGTTTAGTTTCACAGGATATATATAGCAGAGTCTCATTATGCCAACTAGCATTATTCAGCTCTGATGACACCATTTCAAAGGATAACAATTTAAGGAAACTAGGCTTTCATTTTCAATAGTGATGCTTTTCAGGCTATTTCCTATTTTCTCAGTTCCAAGATTAGTGAAAATATTTCCTATTGGTCTTGGTTAAAATAAAACAGAATCTATTTTTAATAAAATAGATGGATTTTGGTATTAAGTAGGTAAAAAACATTCATGGCAAAATATGTTCTTTCAGTAGAATGATATGAAGTTGGTAAGTCTTATTGATAGCATTATAAGTATCTCTTGATTACGTCTCATCACAGAAGGCAGACAGAGGTAATTTATGAATGACAACAATTTCTTCAATGCAGAGGAAGAACCAGATAAAATTTTTAAAGAAATTGTCAGAGTGGCTGGGAAAAAAAATTATAGAAGATATATTTTGATTTGATATAATACATTTTTCTAATGATTGCCTGTAAGACTATACTGTACTAAATTACATTGCATCAGTAACTATGCAGAAATTATGCCAACTAGAGACAAGATTACAGCCATTCATGACATGGGCAAATTAAAGAGCTCACTTATTTCTCATCTCACAGTGTCAAAGAGCTAACAGGTTGATTTATTTATTTTCCTTCCACCTACATCACTATTTCTACAAGACAGGCTACTAGTGGTTTTGGGTCTTATCAGTTTGGCTTCTGAATTAGGCATATGATCAAAGTAGCAATACAGATGCCTGATCTTGACTGCCTCCTCCAGCCTGATCTGTGACATTTCCACAGATACTTCTTGGAAAGGAATTGGCTGAGGCTAGAAAGAGACACCCACATTTGATCCAGCATGCACTGAAGATGCTGCCCACCTAGAGGCTCCTTCATGCCCAGCAAAGATGGGATTTCTCTCTGCAGACTCAGATCCACCTTCATAACAGAACTGATATAATGGAGCACTGGGGAAACAAAACCAAATGTTTCCAGCATGGTTTGGTAACTTGCCAACAACATATTTCACCACCTGTTGAGACAATCTCATGTCATGCCACACATAGCAATGCAGTAAATGAAGATAACTTTTTCTAGTGCTTTGCAAAACATTTTCCAGATTGATGCTCATCTGTAGAGGAATTTACTGTTTCTTGACAGACCATGAAAATGCTCCTATTAAATATCAGTGATGTTCCTGATATATCAAAAGTTGCTGATGAGGTACTTTTTACCACTGGGATGCTTGAAAACTCCCTCCTATTTCCTCATCTTAAGGAAGGGAGTGACACTGATGGAACACTTCCAGACAAATTCATTCTTCTTTAGATGGAATGCTAAATAACTCTTTTGCAAAAAACTGAACTCCCAAAACTATGAAAATTTAGATAGAACATATATACTTGGTTCAGAAAACCTAACAACTTGGGAAACCTTTAAAGCCAGCCAGGTCTGTCTTCCTTTTTTAAAAATAGCTTTGTCAGAAATGCATTGAGACAAAAGAGATTTATTTCAGACTTATTGGAAGAATTTGTGAAGGCATAGTCTCCTAATAATCATAAATTTCCCAAGATCATCTCCATAAAGAAATAATTAAACTGGCATTATGTGCTAGCCAGGTATTTCTGAAGAAAGTTACCATATTTCCTTCTCATTGCTTTTCAGAATTATTCAGCATTTTTGCATTACTGAAGATCAAACAATGTAATGCTAAAGTAATCTAAGGCTGCTCAGCTAACATAGTATATTTCTACTTTTCTTGTTAAGTTCTATTAAGGATAAGCTTGCCTGTTCTCAGGAGTTTATGTGTATCATTTCTTCATGCTGACCCCAGGTCATGGACTTGTAGTTATCAAAAAGGAAAAAACCACTGAAGTGATGCTGAGATCATCAAGGACTACCAGCAGTGGAGGTGCCAGTGCTCCAGCTTTGACATTTGAGACACTGTAGACAAGTACGACTTCATCCTCCCCCATGGAGCTTGGGGAATGAAACTCCAGAATTAGCCTTCAGAGCTGCTGAACATGGAAGTAGGTGCTCAGATCAGCAGCATGCACAGTACATATAGGGTCTCCTTTTTAGAGAAGTCTTTTCTTTGCTGAGGCAACATCAGTCCCCTTCTACTCAATGTGCTGCTGTGAAAACAACCCATTTAAGAGCTCTCTAACAGTCACACTTTCCAGGCAAAAAGAGGTCCAGAAAAGGAGCCTATCTGCCAATGGTGGAAAATAAATGGTAGGAGGAACACTGTTTTACTGCAAGAGAAGCAATGTTCTTCTGTTCATCTGGAGCAACATTCTGATGCCTTTTAATGGTCCTTATGAAGACAAACAGCAAGTCAGAGGAATATACCACAGTGAGAGCAAGATTAACAAGGAGAAAAGTTCAGGTTCTGAACAAAAAACATTTTCTTTACAGAAAGAGGACTAGGACAGGCAAGAAAAAATGTCACAAATTCAGTTAGGTATAAGGAGATTTGGAAAACATAACTTCCATAATTGAGAGAAAATAAAATAACAGTGGGATGCTGTGGCCTTATAACCTATTAGTGTAGTCACCAAGGCATGCTGGAGAGACAGCAGCAGCAAAGACAAGCCTTAGCAACCCTTATCAGCAAGTCTGGTGCTGCAAGTCCTGTTGCGCTCTTCAGAAGCATACTCTGTCCACTGACACTGAAGCTATGCGTCAATGAACAGCTCAACAGAAATCTCTCACCACACATAAGATGGAAGGAAATTGGCACATGCTAAGAGACTATGAAAGCCACTGGGAATATGGCACATAGTGAATTGAGCTGCGGGGAACAGAACACCAAGTGGACATTTGCACATTAAGTGTCATGGAACATCATGGGAGTGTGGCAAAAAATTCTAGTCTTTCTCTTGTTCTCGTGTCCTACATCCAGAGGCAAAAAATTGGAAAAAATGATCACTATTCTTTTTTAAAGAGTGTTGTCATTTCTGCTTTCAGTCACTGCTTTTCTATACTAGCCAAAAGTTCTGACTTCAATCTTCCATTGTGGCCAAGTTTACTTATGTTCAACTCTTTTCTTGGCTTTTGTCTAGACTCCTTCCAGCTTCTCTTATAATAATATGCCTAAAACTGCTTGATACATTTTAAAATCAGAGGTAGAAAGAAATGTGTTAAGCACTGAAAATCAGCTTACATGTGAAAATGGATCAGAAAATACTGCCTGACCTGAAAAAAAAATATTAAACTACAGCAGTTTGATATTCAGAACTAAATCCTATGAAAAAAACCACTGCACATGTCTAATGAAAAAGTTACCCGTTCCTCAGTGTCTCATTCATTTGGAACTCAAATATACAGTCAGTCTAAATACCCCTATCCACCATGATCACCAGAATAAATAACTGTTGTCCAAGCACCTTTAAAAATCACTTCAGGATTGGATATAACACCTTAATTTCTGGAGGAGAAAACTGAAGTATAGAAATTGATTAAGCAGCTGTGCCAGCCTTTAATTAATCATGCAATATACCAAAGGGACAGCTTTAATGTAGATGTTGTGCATCAACACTGTGCCTAAACAACTACTGAGCAACAAAAAGAACTAAAAAAGCAAATATAACAAATATATAAGAAGGTCCACATCTCATTTATTTCAGCAAGTAATTAAATTTGTGGATCTGAATGTGTGAGAAAGAGAAGCAGGATTAGTTTCTTTACTATTCCCCAAAATAAACTGATACATATGGCAACTATTACTTAATATTATCTATCATACCTACTTAAACTGTCATATTTCATGTAGGAAAAAGTTAAAATTTAAAGATACTGGTTCAAAACCACCTTAATTAAAGCTTACTGGAAATTTTCTAAGTGTAAAGACTGATTTTATTTTTTTTCCTTTGGCTCTGAAACTTTCAGCTGTGTAAAATAGCTCCTGCAGCAAGTAATTTCTGAACAAATATATGTTTTAAGTGATTTGTATTAAATGCTTTCAAAAAAGATGCTTTTCACATAATGAACTATGATGACTTTAAAAGGCAAGTAGAACTGTAGGCATTTATAAATATAAATTTAACTTCTGGCAGCTACTAAAAGATTAGAAAAGCACCACAGTGCTTTTAAAAGGCAAGTAGAACTGTAGGCATTTATAAATATAAATTTAACTTCTGGCAACTACTAAAAGATTAGAAAAGCACCACAGCCATAACATTTTGTTCATTTATATAAATATAAATGAGTTTTTCTAAGAATACAGAAGTACCCCACAGGTGCTGAAGACTGTTAGGAGCACTAGAAGACTCATGGTGTTTTTAGGTGACTTTAAAAACCTACTGGTTTTGTTATTTTAACATATAGATACATTGTTTCTGACTAACAAAGATGACTGACTTCATGCATTGTAAGAGCACAGAAGCTGGTTTAATAAAACAACTGAAGTTGCAGGGATAAATTGCCTGTCTGGAGGTATTTATCTCAGGTAGCTTCTGGACTCTCTTGACCAAGGAGATGAACCATGTAGAGAGAAATGGTGTTTTGGCCTCAGCCCATGTGCAGCAGAATCAAAGTCTGCCAGTCTTATAGGAGGGGCATCTGGAAAATCAAATCTTACACCAAAGACTTCATAGTATTCATACTTGGGGTGAATATTCTGATTATCAGATGCCTTATGCTGTTGCAAGTAAAGAGGAAAATGAACAACTTTATAGAAAAGGAAGGAAACTTCCTTCTAAAACCCACAAAACACAAACTGAAACAAGATCAGAGCCATTGATCACGGGACCATGGGATATTCTTTGCCAAATCCTGTCTATGTGAGGAAAAAAAGGTCTTCTAGGTATTTGCAGTGATACAGTTGCTTACTCTGGAGGCAGTTTACACTCTTAAGATCATGGATCAGAGATCTCAAAAAGTTGTCAGGCCAGCTCTTTCCTCATGAGGTAAAGGTGCAAAGTGTTGGATTGGATTTTCTCCAATTAACTAATCCCTGCCTTGCTCATGAAATGAAACTATTGCAGCAGTACTCTGACACCGAGTTTCCTTCAAAATGAGAAGCATTTGCTGCCTTTCTGCAAAGACTGCATCTTTTCTTCTCAGCAAAACAACAGGTACTTTAGATAGCTAAAAGTTAGCAAACTTTAGAATGGGGTCATTACACAGATTTCTTGTCACAGGAGAAGTTTGAATATTAAACAGTGAACTTTTATACTTTACAGCAAGTCTCTGTTCTAGATCAAGATGCTGGGATCACCCCTGCTCTGACTTTGCATGTGGGATACACTCTGTAATCACAAAGCTATAAATCTGCAAGGACTGGAGTGCTGCAGGGGATGTTTATAAGCTCTTCAGAAGGGACAGGTGAGGAAGGAGAGGTGGGTGGCTCTGTAGATTAAGGAGAGTTTTGACTGGATAGAGCTTAAGTATAGTGAGGGTAATATTGAGTGTCCCTGGGTAAGAATCAGGGAGAAGTCCAGCAAGGCAGACATCCTAAGGGGAGTCTGTTACAGACCACCCAACCAGGATGAAGAGGCAGAAACACTTTATAAACAGCTGGCTGAAGTTTCACTATCACTAGCCCTAGTTCTTTTGGGAGGTTGCAGAAGGTTCCTGGATTGCGTGGAAGATAACTTCCTGGCACAGCCTGGTAAGTGAACCTAACAATGGGTGGTGCTCTGCTAAACCAGAGAAGATGGCTGGTGATAAATGTGGTGGTTGGAGGTGTCTTGGGAACAGTGGCTATGAAATGATGCTTTTTCATTCTCTGTGAGGTACGGAAGGAGTCAATAAAACCTCTACTTTGGTCTTCCAGAGGACAGACTTCAGTCTGTTCAGGACACTGGTTCTGAGATTCCCTAGTGAAACAGCCTTTAAAAACAAAGGGATCCAGGAAGGTTGGACATAAGAAAAACATGGTAGAGGTGCAGGAGCAAGCCATCTCTATGTGCCAAAAGGCAAGCTCTCAGGGAAGACTGGCCTGCCTGAATAGGGAGCTTTTGCTGGAACTCAGGAAAAAAAAAAGACAAAAGGGCAGGCAAGTTAGGAAGACTACAAGGATGTCATTAGGTCATGCAGAGAGGAAATTAAAAAGGTGAAAGCTCATCTAGAATTCATTAAGGGCCACTGCTGTGAAAGATTAAAAAAAAGTGGTTTTTAAAAATCCATTAACAACAAAGTGATAGCCAAGAAAAATCTCCATCCTTTATTTTATGCAAAGTGGAATATTGTAATCAAGGATAAGGCTGAGGCACTTAATGCCTCCTTTTGCCTCAGTCTTCAACAGAAAGATGGGTTATCAGCCAGCTCCTTGAGCTGGTGGACAGGGACAGGAGCAGAACAGACTGCCTGTAATCCAGGAGGAAGTAGTAAAGTGACCCACTGTGCCACTTAGACACTCAGAACTCTAAAGGGCTGGATGAAATTCACCTGAAGATACTGAAGGAGCTGACAGAAGAGCTTGCCAAGACACTCTCCATCCTTTGTCATCAGTCCTGGTTAACCAGGGAGGTTCCAGATGTTTGGAGGTTAACCAATGTGGTGCCCACCTACAAGAAGAGTCTGAAGGAGGATCCAGGGAACTACAGGCTTGACCTTGGTGTCTGGGAAGGTTATGGAACAGATCTTGAATGCGATCACACCACACATGCAGGACAACTGGGGAGCAGGCCCAGTTTAGCATAGGCATAGGAAAGGCAGGTCCTGCCTTACCAACCTGACCTCCTTTTATGACCAGGTGACCTGCCTAGTGGATGAAGAGAAGGCTGCGGGTTGACCTGGGCTACAGCAAAGCCTTTGATACTGTCTTCCATAGCATTCTCCTGGAAAAGCTGACAGCCCACGGCTTGGACAGGTGTTCTTTGCTGGGTTAAGAACTGGCTGGATGGCTGGCCCCAGAGAGATGTGGTGAATGGTGCTGGCTCCAGTTGGTGGCCAGTCACTAGCAGGGCTCCTGAACATTCAGTATTTAGGCCAATCCTGTTTAGTATCTTTATAAATGATTTGGATGAGGTGATTGACTGCACCACCTGTAAGTTTGCAGATGACACTAAACTGGGCAGCAGTGTTGATCTGCTGATCTGCAGAGGGACATGGACACGCTGGATAGAGGAAGCAAATTCAGCAATATGAGCTTCAACAAGCCAAGTACTGGCTTGTACACAACAACCCCCTGCAGCACTACAGGCTGAGGACAGAGTGGCTGAAAAGATCCCTGATGGGAAAGGACTTGGGAGATGCTGATTGACAGCAACTGAACATGACCCAGCAGGGTGCCCAGGTGGTCAAGAAGACCAGTGGCATCGTGACCTGTATCAACAATAGTGTGGCCAGCAGGACCAGCGCAGTGATTGTCCTCCTGTACTTGGCACTGGTGAGGCTGCACCTTGAGTACTGTGCTGCAGTACTGGGCCTCTCACTTCAAGAAAGACACTGAGATACTGGAGAGAGTCCAGAGAAAGGCAATGGAGCTGATGAAGGGTCTAGAGAGTAAGTCATATGAGGAGCAGCTGAGGGAGCTGGGGTTGTTTAGCCTGGAGAAAAAAGACTGACACTTCCTTTTACAATGCTAAGAACTCCACTCGTACTGAAACCTGAACTCTGACATTAAGGAAATGTAACTTCATGAAGTAACACACAAAAGCCTCATCTGACTCCATTAATAAATTAAAATGTGGGAAAAGCTTTATTTAATATACATTATAACTGAAGGAATCAGCTGTTAGTAAATGTAATTTTAGAGATGTAATTTCCTAATTCTTAGTAATAATCACAGAGCTAAGAGACAGAGAACTTACACTGACTCATTATCAAATTTCTTGTGATATGAAATAGAAACACACATTAAAATCTGATCCTTCTTTTAGACTTTATGCTGTTGAGTGATAAACCTTTAGGACAAGACTTTTATATCAGCACTCCTGGTCTATTTATGCCACCTCCACTGTAATTTCAATGTGACTCACACTAATGTAATCCATGCAACGCTCTTGGCTGCTCTGATTCCTATAGGCCTGCAGGCAGATCAATGAAAATAAGGGCAGGTGATTATGTGAGATATTCCTAAACTGTGACAGTATTAAGGCAATTAAAGCGGAAAACATGCCCCCTAAAGGGAAGGTTGCCTGAATAATGACACTATTCCTCTAAGCATAGTCCTTGCCAAGTTACTCCCATGTTCCTCTTTATAAAAACCCAGGATTATACATCAAAAGCTCATAGAATGCAAAGTAGTAAAATGAGAGATTTATTATATAATTATAATTATTTATTATATTGTAGCTTTATGTCTTTTTATAACTTTTATCTTTTTGTTCTCCTTGTGAGAGGAATTTTATGAACAAGATAGCTACTAAGATTGATAACTACAATGGAAATTCTGGGTGCTGCAAGAAATCATGTTAGCTGTTTGGTAGATGTTTGGCCATTGTTTCCTCAAATTTAAATTAATCTCAGCATCTCAGCAGATTGTTAGGAGGCAATCAGAGATGTCTTTCTATAAAAGTAGCAAAACTAAATCTTGATAATCTCAGGTTTACAGCGTATTTTTCATAGCAGTCAGAATAAAACGGTTCAAGTAGTTATGTTCTACGTTTCTTAACTTTGTGTTTCTCTTCCTGCCCTCAGCCACTGTCAGCAGTACTATGGACTGTGATACATTTGCCACATTCTTCAAAAGAAAGTTGCATTTCAGTAGTGCCTGAAATGGTGTCTGCATAAAGCACTGCAGTCCTTGCAGACAGTAAGACAATATAAATGCAATGCTAGTGATTAATGTAAAACTGTAATTAAGTACAAGTACCTGTGATTAACGGGGCTACAAATACGAGTCATAATGCTTTCTCTTCCCATAACTAAGTAAATTGTTTCTAAATCTGCTCTGAATCTAGGATGAAATGACATGATTTAAGTAAGATTTTTCAGATTCAAAGTAGCATGCTGATAGAGAACTTCTCATTCTAACCTTCAGTGACTTAGACTTTTGTTTCAGCATAAATATGCATCTGTGAATGCCTGAAGATTTTTCTCAGTGTCACGGTGACAGACTTCTGGGAAAAATCACCGCACATGGATTACAAAGCTGGTCTAAATATAACATTTCAGGGTCATGTTTGGGTAAGAAAAAAATAGACAGTTTTACCACAGTGATACTGTGGTAATACTCTTTATGAATATGGACAAGGAATATTTTTCCTTACCAGCTATGAAAGTGGCATTTGAAAGTATATGAAATCTATTAAAAATCACAGACCAGAGCAAGAATTTCTCAAAACCTTGAAAAAGATGGGGAAGTGTTCAGAAATCATATAAATAGACAAACTTGTACTGCTTGAAGCAGTAGCCTCATAAGAACCAATTATCCTTAACAGGAGTCAAGCTTTGTCAACCAAAAAGCTTTTTTTTTTTCTTAAAACCACCTTCCTACATCTACTAGGCTTTCCACAGAGAGAAAAAACACTGACAGTTTCACTAGAAGATTATGTTGCTGCTGCAGGCAACACTGGGCACCACTCTGGGCTCTGCATTCACATGACGTAAGTCAGAGGCAGCTTTGCTGAGCACAAATCGCTGTGGATTCAGCGCCTTACGTAACGGCATCAAGTGACCTTCCCATGGCTACCTGCTCCCCTCACCCTGCTGAGCAGGAGCCCTCATCACAGCAGCCACAGTCAAGTATTAATAGCCCACAGAAAATCCATAGAAAGGATCAGTGGAATGCAGAGAGATCCTAGCAGCTGCTGCCTTCCCCCCGCACCCCTCCTCTCTGTTCCCCCCTTTTTTGTGCTTTTGTGTCTTTTTTCCTTTCTCTTTTCTCTCTTTTTCTTTTCCTTTTTTTCTTCTTTGCTTCTTTTGGGAAAGGAAATGTGTAAATAAGAACAATTTACTGTAGAATTTCTGTTCCAAAATCAAGCACTTTACATCCAGAACACCTAGACTAAATTACCTGTCTCAGATTCAGCCTAAGCACAGTCCCCAGATAGGCACTTTCTTGTGAGAAGTGGCTCTTCTGCATCCTGTAGGATGGCTCTTGTGCTGTTCAGGAGCAGTTGGGAAGTGCTGGGCATATTCTAGGATATGATAACCCCTAGGAAGCCTACTAGTCTCTGGTCAGAGAAGATTTTTCCAACAATTTCACACCTCCCCTTCCTAGTATGCAGTGTACACTCAACACTATTATGCTTTGGAGTTCTTGTCAATATATATCCTTTCAGAAGGAAAAAAGTAGTTAAGAATATTTTTTTTCATAGTAGTGAGTCTGTCCATTCCAACAAAGAACAAAACCAAACAAACAAAAACAAAACTCCTAAGCCAAACCAACCAACCAACCAACAAACAAACAAACAAAACAAAAAAACAATAACAACAACAAAAAACAAACAAAACCCAAAACAAACCAAAAGAAAAAAAACACCCAAAAAACCAAAAAGGAAAAAAAAATTAAAAGAAAACATAAAACCCCAGCAAATGTATTTTTAGCATAGAGTGGACTCTGCAAAACTTCACCTCCACATCAGGACAACTTGGAAAGCCATCACTATTACATTTAAGGGGTATCATAAGGAAATCAATCAAGTAATCAAAGAGATTAGGAATATAAATGCAATTCTGCGAACATGGTAATTTAGAGAAGAATTTGAGGCAGCGGTGGGGGAATTTACCCTCTTACAGGATAGAAAGTCCAGGAAGGAGTGGAGAGATTATTAAGTGAAAGAATGAAGTATATTTTCCACAACATATCAATAAATGTTAAACTTTAACTTTCCAGCACTTTACCTCATCTAATTTCTGCCCAAACAACCACACAATCACTGCCAGATAATTTCAATGCAATAATTTCTCCTGTGAGCAGATTTTATATTATAAAAAGATGCCAGTAGAGTAAAGACACCAACAGAAAGAGATGAGGACTGAAACATAATTAGATACTTACATAGCCACACTTCTGTGACTTGAAGTTGAGTCACATTGATAAATATTTAGACATTAAATGGAAGGTAGCTTAATGTCTAGTAATTGACAGAAAAACTTGACCATCAGATAAACTGGAACCCTTTACCTGTACAAAAGGTGTAACATGTTTTGTCAGTTTTCTCTGTTGTGAGGTGAATTAATACTCAGAAGGATTTTTCTATCAGTTTCAATCCAGAACATACTTCAGTAAGACTTACTGTAGATAACTAGCTATGAAGAAAGTGAATATTCTGTGAACAGAGATTTTTCACAAGGTTTAATCTGAAATAACAGAGCCATCCTAAATATTCACCTTCAAGAAACTTATTATCTGAGGAATTTTCTTCCCTTTTCACCACATCATTCCAATCACAAAACTGGAAACTCATACACAGCTTTCAAACAATTAAAGAACCTTAGCAATAGCTATGGTATGAAAGGTAATAAACATTCAACTCTTCAGAGTTCACTTTTTAACTTGCCTAATTTAAAGGAAATAGATATTCCTCAAGAGAGTCACGAGATGCCCATGTGAGGAGAATACATTGTATCCTATACACAGCAAGGGATAGGGCAGGAGAAACTCTATCTTGCCCCTTGCTCACCAACAGCACTGGCATTTCTTCCAAGCTTGCAGGACCTAGATCTCCTATTGCAGTCAGAGTTCCTCCTTTCTCTTTTTGCAAAGTACCGTAGTGTACATAGATCAGATATAAATATGCTGCTACATATCAGGAAAATTACAGTCTTAAAAAGGCCCCTTAAGCCCAGGGATAGAACAACTTTGGTTAAGTGAGAGAGACATGATGGATATGGTATTGTCCTGCAGTACCAACTCACACTGCTTTATTACTGTGTGCTATATTTTTCCACTGGATTCAGAGCTTGATCTTTGTATGCTGCACAGAGGTCATTACAGTGACATATACAAATCTTAACTGTAATTTGAGGTGAGAGCTGAGTAATTCAGGGATGACATTCTTTTGAGAACAACAAATCTGTTCAGTACTCCAATATAATGTAGTTTAGTAATCTACAAAAACCCGAGCAAGAGTCCATAATGAAGGATAATCAGGATTCCCCTATTCAGTGCTGGATACTATTTTCTTTCCTCTCTACAAGGTTTGCACTTTTGAAGTCCACTTTTATTTAAATCGACCTTTTAGTCAGTAAATGCAGCTTCCATGTGATTAAAACCCATTATAATAAAGGACTTCCCTACTTAGAACAATTTCCAATGCCTTTCTAGAAGCCTGTCTAATGTTGCCCTTTAAAATATAATTATTATACCTCATTTTATTAGAATTGCTGTGCCAGTGGGGAACTGCATTGTATTTTAAATTAAAATTCCCCATAGACTTCAAAAGATAAATTCTGTAGAAAAGTCTATTTTATCATCAATGAGTATGACAACAAAAACTTAATTCCTATAGTTTGTGTTGTGTATATCAATATATTAGTCCTGGAAAGTTTTGGTGCTTTTGTTTTCTTGTTTGGTTTTGCCTTTTTTAAAATTGTAAATTGAGACAGGTTACCCTTGAGAAATATGATGAAAAACTTCGAAAGAAATTCTAGAATTTCTTTCTTGTTCAGATTAGTCCAAATTGATGAGTTTTTCACATGCAGAGGGAGAAAATAGATACAGGAGAATGTTACAGGAAAACTGAAAACACATCTAGACATACAGTGAAACCTCTATTATGTATTCTTAACATTTACTGGGTAATTTACAGGGCTGTTCTTGTAGACCCCAGGTTAGAAGGTCTTCTGATAGATCTGTAGTGGTTGAGCTGGTATCAGAACACTGTATCTTAATTTTCTTTATCTTTTCTTTAGATACTCACTTCCCAGATGATAATATAGTCTCTGATGGGAAGATGTAAATCAAATGTACTATTGAAAAGGAAATTTTGTTGGACTGAAGCATCTGCTCAGTTGTTTTTCTTTCTTGAAAAATAAGAGAGCTTTTTGTAAATCAACATATTTTCCACAACTATGCTCACCCAGTGTTTGCTACTCTGGTTCAGCTCCTCTGCACCAAGCTGTTCTGCTGACTCACCGTGTCCCTGGGCAAGGTGAGTCCCCTCACTGCCAGCTCAGGAAAAGGCTGAGTATGGAAATGGAAATTTACTCACTGTCACTGATTATGGAATCTTGTGGGAAGGAGGATGCTGTCAGGAAGAAAATTTATGAGCAGCTGAGCTTAGCTGGAAGCCCTCGCTGAAGGTTACCTGCATCTTAGTTATATTTAATAAAGCACAGGGGAGCACCAATCCCGACATATATTGAGCCTTCGTGCACAATGGTATACCAGTGACTCACAGGGTGAAATATTCACACTGATTTTTGTCAAGAACATAAGAGCATTTTCTTCCTGAAAAAAGATACCGGCTGTACTGCTAGCAATATGTAGCATTCAATTGATACTCATCTGTAAACGGAGCCCTTGGTTTTCTTAAAAAATAAATCCCCTGATTTCTGCCATTGGAAAGACCAGATTGCCGCAGAAAATTAAAATTAAAAATATATCTTTTTCTAAAATTGCTTATAAATTGATATTTCAATTATGCTGTTGTCAAATGTCTAAAGTTGTTGTTTGACTTAGAGGATTGGAAGCTGTTGCAGCAAAGGAAGGAGGCCGATATAACAGCTAAATGAATACCAGATGGCTGATCAAAAAGTGTACATGCAAGTGTGCACAGAGACACCAGACTTGGGTGGGTTTTTGTAACTTTGCTACAGTTGAACCTCCATCCTGACTAATGAAATCCCTCTCCAGCTCTGGTGGGCTTGCTACATGACTATACAGCTCTCTGAAACATAGTATTGGTATCACTGTCCTGAGTTTACTACACAGGCACACTTGGTTACAAACTTGGTTAAATGCTAGCAATAGAAGTACTTATAGAAAGGAGTGGCAAGTGCAAAAATAAAAGCAACTGTAATCAGATACAAAAAGTCCTTTGGAAATTAACATTTTCTGTTACAACAGGTTTTAAGGAAACTATGATGACCGGGGTTTTAGCAAAGTAACCTTTGCTAATTCAGAAGATTATATGTCAAGGAGCCCTTAACAATACAGCACACCAATTGTTCCTGTGAATCACGACTTTATTTGTTAGAAGTCTTATTGATGACAAACAGGTAGTATACAAGGTTACATCAGGATTTTCTGTCCTCTTATAAATACTCCTATGCAAGAGTGAAATACTGCATCAAGCTCTTGAAGTATAACATGTGAGAGAAAACTGAAACTAGTCAGCATTTCTCAGAGAAAGTAACTGTCACCCTCCCAAATTAAACATGCATACAGATATTAATCAGTGATGGGCAAGGGATGTATAGTTCTGCTCTCTGCCCCTTTCTCTCCATCTGCAGCTCCACTAACAGTTTCCCTTGAAACGTTGCCTTTAGGTTTTGTTATAGATGAACAATGATATGGTTGGCTCTTGCAATTAAGAGATAGATATTATGTGTATGTTAAGAGAAGTTTTGTAGATGTATAGTGATGCTATTGTAATATGTCCTCCCATAGTCCTCTTTCCCCTCCCCCTTGTAATAGCCTTGGTAGTCAGGACATTTGGGGAGGGCCAGCTTGTTACTAGGAGGTGCAGCATAGCAGCACCTGACCTCCAATCAAGATGTAAGAAAGTAATTTCTACCAATGGAAAGCAGAGAAGGACTTGACTGAAACAACTTTGGGAGGGACTAAGGGTATAAAAGGCTGAGCATCCATTTTCTAAATGAGCATGTGGCTGCTGGTCACAGAGACTCCTGGTGCTGTAATTTTTCCTTATTCAGTCCTTTATTGTATTTTTGTTAAGGTTTAATAAACCTTTAAAAAACCTTGGAAATTTTAAAAGTGAGTGCTGTTTCTCACATGTTTTCACTTTTATTCTTTGTTTGACCCTTTTATTTTGTAGCAGTGTTCCCAAGATTTCTGTTTTCATGCTCTGTCCTTAGTCCAACTCTTCTCTCCAAAGAAGTAGTTTCTCAGCTTCTTTTCATTTTACCTACTTTGAATCACCTCTTCTTTTAGGGTAAGCGCTCTGAACCTCCAACTAAAAATCTCTACTGCACAATCTATCTTGGTACTACTTCTTAGATCCATTGCTTCAATTAAACAAAAGCACCTCTCATGACCAGAGACATAACTGTTTAGCTCTTAATAACACCTCCAGCTCAATAAACATCTCTTTCCATTTTAATTAGAGTATATTTTTCCCACTGGTAATTTATTCTTAATAAATATTTAAAAGCTGCATGACTAGCTAAACTAATTATTTTTTAAAATTGATTTAAAAAAAATTATTGTCTCTTTATAGCAAGCGAGGGACCATGAAATAGAACAGAGAGATACTCCATTTGGAGGTTAGCAAACCTGAATGAAAAATAACTGAAGAGCTTTTCTAAAAGTGCACTAGAGCAATAACTACCTTACAATCTGTTCTAAAACACAAAAGATTAAAGATTTTAGATTAAATTCAGAAATATACATTATTTCCACATGAATAATTCCTTCAGCTGTAACTAGACATGTGCTCACACTTTGATGTCATCTCCTCCTCCCTGTGCAATAGCAGTGTCCCCAGCCAGCCTCTCATGACTGAGAATCACTCCCATAGTGATGCAAGAGTAAAACAGTTTCATATTACTAAGGCCTTTCTGGGGAATAAGTCACAGGAGGCTTGCATCCTTTCAGGAATAGCCTGCTACTGTTTGATCCAGTTAACTTTAAGGAGCAAATTTGGCTTTAGTGCTTTTCTTGCTGTGCCTCTCTCACCACACAGTGGAACAACTAAGAAGTTTTTGGGAAGGACAGTGAAGAAAACTCTAAAAGAAAAAGCTTCAGCATCAATCCACCCCTAGTAATGATCAACACATTTAATAGAATCAAATAATAACTGCCTGATCTGGGAATTGCATTACAAACTGTGGTGAAAACTTTATCCAAGAATGTCTTAGCATTATTTTTCATTTCCTGCACCATTCCTTTTTTTCTCCCCCTCCTTTGAAGTAGAGACTATGAATACAAGAATCAGAACTTCAGACTCTTTATCTGAACTTATCAGGTCTCAGAATGACCAAGGCACCAGGCTTTCAAATCCTTGGTAGCAATATACAGCTTCTATTCCTCATTAACAAGTTATGAAGCACTAATTGCTAATTAATCACACGAGATGTTTATTGGCAGTGTATAAATCAGTCAGGAGGAGTTTAGAAAAAGTAAATAATAATAAATTTTTAAAAATGTTTCATTTAACTTATCTCAGTTTTCCTGGCTTCTCTCAACATTTTACTATCTCACTGCAACATAGCCTAAGTTGCTTCTCAAAAAGCATTTATTCCTTTAAATACAACCTCAAACCCAAGTAAACACAGAGGAATATTTAAACCTATTTAAAACAGAATTGAAAAATACTGCTATTTGTTAGTAAGGTTTGTCTATATTTTTATAATATAGATACTATATTTTTATAAATATTTTTCATGTAATTACATCTAGGGTGCAAGTGAGCAGTCTTTTCTGAGAAATGCAGGTATGATTTCCTGGCAAGTTTTCTTCCTTCATGAAAGCTAAAATTTAACAACAAAGCCAACAGGAACACAGCGTGGTGGGAGGAGATGTGCAGGCCAATGCCCATCTGTCATAGGTAACCCAAAATGTTTTATTCCATATCTATCTGTGCCCAAAAATCGTTACTGTCTTTTTGATATCTGTTGCTGAAAAATGAAAACGGGGGGAGGGTGTGTGTGTGTGTGTGTGTTCCACACTCTCTAAAAGTGGAGGCACCCAGGCAGAATCTCTCAGGTTGCCTCTGGTTTCTTCTTACCTCTGCCTGCAGCAGCCCCGAGGAGCACACAGCCCATCTTGTGCTGAGCCTGGGGCACCCCGGCCGGCTGCTTCTCTTTGGCTGCCGACAGGAATGCCAAGTCCTAGCCAGTCCTAGTTAGGCTGCTTCTCTTTGGCTGCCGACAGGAATGCCAAGTCCTAGCCAGTCCTAGTTAGGCTGCTTCTCTTTGGCTGCTGACAGGAAGGCCAAGTCCTTGCCAGTCCTAGCCCCCAGCCCCAAAGCTGAGCTCCAGGCACTAGAAAGTGCCAGTCACACTTGCTGATGGAATTGCTGCTGCTGATGGTCCCCTGCAAAGGTTGCAATCTTGGAAGGGAGGGATACTCCAGCATTTTAAGTTTCTTTTCGTTCCCGCGGTGTTTGGGAGATTTAAATTTAGCCGTTTTGAATCCAGCAATTATTTACTGTAATTTTTTTTGCCTGCTGCTGTTTCTGCTGCTTAAAGTGTTACTCTTTTCACTTCTATCTACTGGGATTTTGTTTCCCCTTATTGGTGGAAAGGGATTGGTTTGAAAAACTGGGGAAGAACTCATTGTAGAGTGTTTGTTCCCCTTGGACTCTCTTGAACCAAGACAACATCAGAATCCAAAGTTTTGAGGCAGCATAGAAGAGAGGATATGGAAGACAGACTTGTGACTCAAATTTATATACTTTCAGATAATAGTTTTGCTTTCTAGGAATTTGTGGATGATGTGAGCCAACACTCTAAAAATGTAAGCCTTTTCTCATCAGTGGAGGATTATACTGAGCAGAATACACGAGCAGCTGTGTAACTCCACTCTGATCTACTTCAGCAAACCTAGAGACCCAGTAGCATGGGGTCTCATCGCCTTAGCACAGTGGGTTCCCAGACTCTGGTAAAGAGAGCTGGATACCACCATGCAATGCTGCAGAGCATACAGCAGATATCCCCAAATGGCCTAGTTAACATGCTCTTCCAGTGCACATGCTACCTCCAAAGGAACCTAGAGATAAAATCACTGCTTTATCTTAAAACTCACTGAACAATGTGTTAAGAGCCTTAGGAAAAACAATCAAACTGAAATGCAATCCCAAACAGGTATTAGAAACACATTCCTGAAATAGCAGGCTTGGACTCCAGTGTTTGGTAGACACATACCAGCAAGGACCACTTTGGATATATGAGGATATTGAAGAAAGACTGCCATGAAATCATTTGAATACAATTTTACAAATTGTATTTCCAGCCTACTCGAAATATTTTGACACATACAGAATCCTGTAACCCTTGAAACATACAGGATGTTTTTAAGCTTCTGGAAAAAAACTGAAGACAAGGTGCCAGATAATTCAACTTTGAGATGCCAGGTGGAAAGAACATGCAAAATGAGGAGATAGATTGTAGTAGGTGATACTTTCCTCTTCTGTTTAACTCCACCAGCTTTAGTCTTTGTGTTTTACACCTCTGATTTCAGGCACAGGAGAACCACAGTGCTCCACACAGAGCCATACTGCTCAGTCAGAGTTCACTGGAGACTCAGTGCTGATTCAAGAGTGCGTATCTGTACATTAAATGCATCCCACCAATGAATTGTTATTCCTCCTTATTTTCTATTGGACTCTGAATAATTTTGTTTAAAAACATAAAGAAAATCCACATGAATCAAATCAATAAAGACCTGGGCATCTGAAGAGAGGCATACAAAATTCTTCAAACTAGTGGAAAATGAAATAACAAATATCCTTACAGATAGTTGTTTCAAGATTACAAGATTTTATTCATATGAACTCTTTCAATTTGACTCACTTCCCTTTGACATTTGCAAGAAGGGGGAGAAAGTGGTAAGTACTGTAAACTACAGTGAAAATTAACACTTTCAATTATATTTCACTTCAGAAAATACATATACAGTAACATAAGACTCAGTGTTTTTATACAAACTACTGCTCAAGGCATAGTTGTTCCAGTTATGTTTACTATTTCCACCTGACTTCTGTCATGGCACTTTTATTCAACTCCTTTTCCCATTCAGAAGGAGGTCAACAGGGTTACAGGAATGCTGGAAAAATATAAGTAACAAGGAGCTGTGAAATAACCCTCATTTGTAAGGGCCTGACTTAGCAAGACCATACTGGGGTCAGCAAGCAAGCACACCTAGTCCTTAAGTAAGCTGGTACTGAGAAAACATGTTAGTTTAATGTCTGGAGCATGTTTTCTACTTAAGATCACAGCCATTTAACGCTTTCAACATGGTGTTATCAGCTGGATATGGTGGTCCCCCACAACCACATCACACTAGTGTACTTTAGTGAAGCAGCATAGATACATCAGAGCAACATGAGACGCATTACGGGCATGTATTTAGTATTCCATCACACGCTTTTCCTCAGCTTATTCCATGGTCTTTATTCTGTGGTCTTTACAAAAAAGACAGTATTTATTCAATAAATACCTCACCCCTCTGGCTGTGTCTATAGCTTAGGCATTTAGGTTCATCCTGTTACTGATGCCCACACACTTCTCTCTGGGAATTACACATTCACTGAAATGAAAATATGTTCCCTGGATTCCGACATCATAATCAAAGACTGAGAGCAAAGCTGTGAGCAATCAACACATAAAATCATTCCAGACTTGGCAGAAGACAATAGTGCTCAATTCAATAAATAATTCATGCTCAAAATAAATAATTAAGGGCTATATTGTGCTTTGAGACAGTCCTATCCTTGGAGTAGCTCACAGATACACCACCAAGCCTGGCACCTTCTGCAGCCTCCAAGGACTGTCCGAGTAGGGCAAGCTGCTGATACCAGGCTCGAAAAAGTCCTTTTCTCCTCATTATTTGTGTGAAAGCTAGAATCTAACTCACAGTCCAGACACTGCAAACAAACAGCCATTAGAAGTGTTACACTGTTCTGTGAATAAGAAACCAAGTGTATGCCACCTGCAAACTACTGAGGCTGGTTGTAACTGAAGATAGCACTTCTAGAAAATTACTTAGGATTTCCAATCTTAAGGCTGGAAATTTCCATTTGGATCCTCCTACTTTCACCCTTGAATAAACCTTGACAACATTATTATGCCATGTCACAACAGATCAAGGTGTGTTACATGTTCTCTAGCTTTGTATGTGACAAGTAGTGATACTAATATTGCCCAACTGAGCAAAATTTAGGGAGAAATAAGTGTTATTTAATATAGTGTTATTTAATAAGTGTTACAGTCTGTCTCTAAATGACAAAAGTATCATAAATGACAGGGTATGTTATACTATTGTTTTATCCCTCTCCCCTCTACAGGAGCAAGGGAAGATATAGCCTCCTTGTGGATGCCCAAAAATCCAGTCTAGCAAGAAAGAGCATTGCATCCAAGGAAGAAAAGAGTTCAGCAGAAGTCAAAGAACTTGAAAAATATTAAAAAATGTTCCCTTCAGGCATTAGCAATTCCAGTGGCTCACATTTTGCCTAAAAGTAACAAAAATTTAATTTTGTTCATAAACGAATTCATGCCAGTATTCAGATTCAAGATTGTGCAAGATAAATATTTATAAACTGGCTTTTGAAACTTGCAATATTGTAAAATAGACCTTCATTAGCAAACCACAACAGTGGTTTAGAGAATGAAAAATCTGAAGTTTAAGAAGATAGAGAAATCCACTTTTCATTATTATGGGATTTTCTCTATTTTCTATATTAAATCCATCAAACATACAAAATGGTTCATGCTACGAATGAACTCCAATTTTATTTCAGTCTCAAACTGATGAGATTTAATTCCTTCCCATTAAAATCAGTGCAGTGAATACAATCCTTATGCCACAACTTATGGACCAAAATTTCAACTTTCTGTGAAGATTAAATTTTATGTATAGTGTTCCCATGGGTTGAATAGATACTGAGCTGTTTTCTGACAGACTCATTAGCTTGTATAAAGTGTACAATCATGGTGTCAAACTTTGGGGAGGATATGTCTGTCATTTTTATTCTGGTTTCAAAACTGCTTCTGTAAGAAAACCAGAAGACTTCTGAGAAAACACCATAACCAGAAATACTCTTTATTAAATGAAAATAGTCTGAATGTCATTGTGACAGGAGACACAAATTTTACAGCGCTCCTAAGGGAGTAAAGAGCAGGTGCAACTGTGCCTCTTAGAAACAGCAAAGAATCAACACTCAACATAGAGAAACTCCCTTACCAATATCCCCATTGCTTCCATTAATAGATATTACATTAGGTTGGACACAGACAGGGCTCAGACAAATAGCCTGGTATATTGTTTCCAACCTCTTTTATAGGGGGCTCTAAATTCCCGTGCATGGACAAGTGATTGGTTGGGGTCTCAGCACTGCCCAGCTCTCTGGCCAATGATACGCCTGCATTCAGGATTGAATGGGATTGGCTGAGGTTCCCTGTTTGAGTTCAATCTATCCTATCATTGCTCACCCAGGGACTTGTTTACTTCTGAACTAGGTGAGCCAAATTGGATTTCTGTTTAGGGTCAGATTTATCTGTCCAGATACAAGCCAACTCTGCTATGACAAATAGAGCAATTCCTTTTTCAGTCAAGGTCTTTTGTACAAGTGGACCCACTGGACTCCTGGGTGGTGCAAATGAAGGTTTTCTTGCATAATCCATCACAACACAGACAAATGAATTGGAACAAGAGACACAAGCCCACTGGAAAGGAAGCTTCAGTATTTCTGGTGACTGTAAGACCCCAGAGGTCCAATAACTTCACCAATAAAATATTTTCACATGCATTAAAAGCTACGATGCAGCTTTGATCCTACCTACATGAGGATGCATTTCTTCAGGCTTTGCTATTACCACATCACTCACCACTAAGCAATAATTAATACAAAATTTGATTTTTCTCCTTTGGCTATATGTAAGTATAAATATACATATGAATATATGTGTGTGTGTGTATGTTTATGTATATATGTGTATATAAACATCTGAGGTATGTGCAGAACTGGGGAGCCACTGGTGCAAGGCTGCCATCTGTGGCACTATGACAGAACGCACTTCTGTGCCTGAACTAAATGGTTTGTTTTGTCCTACTGATACCATTTTGCTTTTTACCTGCTTGGTCAAAAGCTGTATTTTCAGGCAATTTCCCCTTCCCAGGGAAAACTACTTATATTTAAATTAAATTTTCAGACATTGTATCTGGTAGTGCATAGCTCACTTTTGTTTCGTGTCATCCAGGTGACTTAGAGTTTGCATGTATGTTGCTTTGAAGAAAATAAAATAGCAGGCTGCCAGAGCACATTTATCTTACCTACAACTTTGCCTCACAACACCTTTTCCAACAGAGAACAATACTGATATTTCAAGAAAAGTAATGAAATAAGTAAAAAAATTATTTCTTAAATAAAACATTCATACAATCACAGAGAATTCAAAGATTTTGACCCACTAGCCAAATCTTGTCCTGAACTGAGGCAGAGTCCAGTGGTATCTGCCATCCCTCATATATGTCCACTAGCCTCATTTTCTTGCCACTGGCAAATATGAAGAATCTGATTTCTGCTGCTAATACACTTTTTATACTTTATATTATGTAGTAGGTTACAGCATTTAGAGAGACTCACTTTGGTAGACGTTCTGATCTACCTTCCTATATGGGGTCTTGATCCATCCTGACAGACTGTAAAAAAGGTTTGGTCTTCTAAATTAAATAGTATAAAGCTGTGAAAATATTTATGTTTAAATTACCCTTATTTCTCTCTGAGTTTTTCCTTCAGTTAAAGATTAATTTGTACCTCAAAATCATATGGAATTATAGACCTCAAGACATAATTTTTTTCCATACTTCTGTACTGAAACAGGAAACACATATCCATACCAACTCTGACACCCTGGCCAGGCTTGTTCTATAAAACACAAGTAAATAAATACAATCTAAATATTTCATGACTCAGTAGCCCATTTCAGTGCTTTGTTATCATTAAAGGCAACATTTTTTTCTAATAAGCATCCCAAATCTTTCTTCACAGTAAGCTGTTTACACCTTGTCCTACAGCCAGATGAAGACAGTTGATCACCACCATCTGTAAAAGCAAGCAAAAGCAAGGATTTTCACACTTGAGACTTACCATATCTGCACTTGGTATTTGCCGTTCTAAGACAACTCAATATCCTCAACCCTTTACTAGGTATCATTTTTCTCTGAACTTTTGTGTACATCTTCAGTGCATTTTCAAAGAATTGTTGCCAAAAGCTATACAAAGGACAACAGCTGAGATGTCAATATCTCTGGCTTGAGTAATTTATCCCCTATATTTTCACAAACATTTCTCCACTAGCTCTTGGACATGACAAAGTAAAATTCTTCCTTGGTATCACCTTGTACTGTTGTTGGCCTTGGTTCATTTTTACTGAATTTGACTTTGTTGGTTCTGTTTGCAAGATTACTTTGGATTCTCATCCCATCCTCCATTCTGCCTTGGGCAACCTGCAGCAGTGTGAAGTCAGTCAAACAGATTGCTTATTCCATCAAGGACTGATAGCTGCAGGGCCAAGCTGGCATGATGTTGGAGATATCAGCCAGATGTTAGCCAGAGACAGATCTATCTGCATGTTTGCACCAAGCATTTCTTTACACAGATGTCCTCTTTGATTCTGCTCACTCTTCCCTCCTTAAAACAATGGTTTTCTGATATCCCTGAATTTACCCTTGTGGTGGTTTGACAGGAAATGTGTTTTTTGGGATGCTGTGTTTTTGGCCAATGGATATTCAGGCTTTAATATTGGCATTTAACCTGGCCATTGGGACATGGACACGCCTCTGAGAACACGGGGTTAAAAGCAGAGGTCTCCCCTGGGAGGCTCCTCTTGGGTTTCCGGCGGGAAAGAGTTCGGGTCTCTCCCCCGGCCCAGCTGCTGGCTGGGCAGGGGGAGGGGAAAGCCATGTGGCCAAGAGAGGTAGGCCTGAGCTCGGGGGTGGAAGGGTGGAAGAGAGAAAGAGAGAGAGAGAGACCGGGAGCCATCGGGCAGCCCCCCCCCGAGAGACAGAGAGAGAGAGAGAAAGAGCCGCTGCCTGAGACTGTAACCTTGAAGCTTGATAAACATGGGCCTGTGCCGGCAGCACGGCTGGGACGGAGAAGAGGGGGGGGTTCAGCCGGCCGCTTGTAGGAGCTTTTAACCCCTTTTTGGAAAATGAGAACTTTACAGAACATTGACCTTTCCTAGAAGATAGAGTGGAAGATGAAAAAGGAAATGGGCCAGTGTGAGAGAGGTCTGGGCGAGTGAGAGATAGTAGAAGAGTAGAGAAGAATCCTAGTGGGAAGAGATGATGGAGTGGCTTTTGCTGGACTCTTTTTGTATAGCCATGGACAGAACCATGTTCCTTGTGATACAGAGACTGCATTCTAGGGGGAGGCAATGGCCTCAGAGCCAAGAGGGTTCAGTGTTGATGCCCCTCGGCCCCAGGGGGTGAAAAAATATGGGGGGGACAGGTGTCCCAAAGGAGAGATTGTGGGGACAGTCTCTCCTCCTTTGGGAAGGAGAGACTGTGCCTTTTTTGGATCGGGACAGAGCATCCTTAAAAGACAACCCTAGAAGCAGTTCTGGTCCATGTTCAGTGGTGAGAGCACTGGACATGAAAAGGAAGAAGTCATGACGGCAGATGTACTCCGGGCGGTGCCACGAGTGACACGGAAACACACGAGGCTTCAGCTGTGTTTCCAGGGGAAGCCCATGGCACAAGAAGGACTCCTCTCCTCTTGATGAACTGAGGATTGATTGTTTGAAGGGTGGTGCAGGACCGAGAGTTGGTGATTTGAGGAACAAATGTATTGTGTTAGAAATTTGGTGGGGGGAGGAGGAAATGCATTTGTGAGGTTTGCATTTTCCCTATGTGTGTGTTTTATTTTATCTGTAGTTGTAGAGTAGTTAATAAAGTTCTAGTTCTTTTTTCCCTAAGTAAGAGCCTGCTTTGCTTATTCCTGGTCACATCTCACAGCAGAAACCAGGGAGAAGGTATCTTCATGGGGGCACTGGCATTGTGCCAGTGTTAAACCATGACAACCCTCCTCCCTGTAATGCAGCTGATGTTTTCTTTACAGTTCAGTAACCAACACTCATTCTTTTAGGCCTCCATTTCACAGGTACAGGATGTAAATATTGTTTCTTTCATTGAGCTTTTGTATTCACAACAAACACAAATTTTTGGTCAGTTGTTCTGAGGTATGTTCAATAACTTCTATACATAGGTGGCTTTCAAAGATACTGAAGCGATATTGAGACTCTGTTCTCCTATACCACCCCACCTATCCCTTGTAACTCATAACTTGAGGCAATTTAAACTTCTGAGTATTCATGCCAAAAGTGCTCTAGAAGAAGCATGTGTATTTGCCCAAGATACTATATGCCATATCTAAGTTATATGTCATCCAGTCCAGCATACATTATAACCTTTGTTTGATTCATAGTGTTGCAACTCAGCATTTCGTTAATATTTTTTTTTTTCCCTTGAGAAAACTTGAAACTCCCTATTCATATCTACATTTTTTTATTAACTTCCCTCAAAGTTGCACCTGGATTCCTCTATAGGGCAGCTGTGATGGGCAAGCCTCCTGCCTGAACACTACTCAGAACCCTTTCCTAAGCCAAGCACTCTGAAGTTTCATTGGAAGTGTCAGACAAGAGTAAAGACAGAGGAGCAAACCAAATTGCAAAGTAAACATAGAAATTATTTTTTTAAAATGTAAGACAAATAATCAATAAGGGCAGAATGGCAGACCTTGTTTCACAAAATTACATAAGACAGCAAAGAAAGGAGAGCTACCTGTATTTTGAAGTAGGCCTTTGTTGAGCTTTTACTGCTTACCTAACAGTATCTCTTACTTGAAAAGATAAGAGATTTTTTTTTACCTGAAACTTTCTGATTTAAAAGGGGAAAATAATATTTTTGTTAGTTTTGAAAATAGATGTTATTCTGGACTTAAATAAATTATGCTGCTGAAGTATTTTGTTTAATGCATAGAAGTTAAATGGAAGATTAACTTCCAGTAGAAATGGTTAATTAAAGTTAGAAAAATTAAATACCTAACTTTATGCTGGAGACTCAGGCTTTTTAAATAAGGGTTAGGGTTAGGCTCAGGCTCACAGAACAGTGAGAAGTAAAATTAGTTTGTTGATTTTGCTGTGAATTAATAGTATAATGAATATAATTTCAGGACAGGATGAAATCAATTGAAAAAATATTCTCAATGCCTTATGCATTAAGGGGACCTTTTCAGTTTAAAACACAGATTGTTTTCAACTTAGAAAAGAGTTTCAGTGGGAAAAGGTGTACCACCCATAATAATTTTGTACTCCTCACAACATATACCACAAGAACTACTTGTAGAATATTTAATTTACTTTGTCACTGTGCTGTGATTTGAAATTGCAATTAAAAACAAAAAATTTTTTGCACATCTCAAAAGATGACCTGCAGAACCCCAGAAAAATAGGGCTTGGAATTGGGGGGGGAGTTACGGGGAAGTGGAACAAAGATGACGTCTTTTTAAAGTTGGTGACATCTAAAGATTTCCTGACATGTCTGCCCTGTAAGGGCAAATTGCTGACACTGGCTTTTTATCATGTGAGCTGTGTAGGGTTAACAATTTTCTGTTGCCTCTTTTGTTCTGTCCACAGAGAAAAACATTGACACCTAATGAAAAATGCATGCAAGCGCACAATATCAAAGGCATTTTTTGATTGTCACTGGAATCAACCTGAGCTTTTCATATGAAACTTCACCGAAGGACTGACAGCGTTACTCAAGAGAGGAATAAAAAACATTGTTTTTTGAGGTGCCCTAGCCTTAAGGGTCTCGTGCCCACTCTTTCCCATCCATGTATTTTAAGGGTGGAGAAAAAACGTAAGATAAATATGACATACCCAAGAAAAAACAGTTATATGCTATGTACTCTTTTATGCTTTGATCAAAGGGACAAAAACATATATTGCATGCTCTTAATATTTCAAAATATTAGTTTTAACAAATCTTTGAAACTGTTTCAAAGATAATGTATAGCCATTTCATTTGCTAATGTCCTGAAGGTGAAAGGATGCCACAGACTACTTAAATGCAGATCTCCAGACCTCTATGCTGCAGCAGAAGAGAGCTTTACCAGTAGCTTTACAGTTGGTCTCCATTTTGGCATTCAATATGCTAACTGCATATTAAACACTAAAATGAACAGAAATTGCAAAGTGCATGCTGCTTGAAAAGTCAGTAAAAAATATTAGGTAAAGAACATATGGGGGTCTGTCATGTGCTTTAGAGTATCTGTTTAGTCACGAAAATGAAGTAAACCAAAATAAAATAAAAGTAAAATAGAACTGAGAGAAAAATAAATTGCAAAAGCATGAATATATTAAAAATCTAGACATGTAAATGGTTAAACATGAAGTCATACTCTCTGTCAAAAGGGAAAAATGAAAGGGGAAGTACAAGCCTTCTAATGCCCTTGGCATGTGTTTGCTCTGGCATCAAGATCCTCTTAAAGACATTGTCTTTAAGGTATTGTGAGCCATAAAGTCTTGGTTCAGCCAAACTCTTTGGTTTGCACTTAGCTTTAAATTCATCAGACGTGAGCATAGATAGTTTTGGGTTTTTTTAGTATTTTGATTTATTATTTGTAATTTGAAGAAAAGCATATCTTGTTAAGGCTATGCTTAGGATCCATATAAGAAAGCAGACCAATATGAATTTTTGCTGCCTCAGATTCATCCTTGATCATGGACTGGAGCCCTTCCTGAGAATGCCCCTTCTCTATAAGAGACTACAGGTATGTCAATAGCAGCTCTGTATGACAATTTTAAGTAACATTCCCTCCTTAGACAGCTGAAGTTACATGCAGTCCACTGCCATATTGTAAAATATAATCAGTCATGTATCAAGTACCATGGCAACTGCATTAAATATTGTAAATGCCTTGTCAACAAAGAAGCCAGTGAAGAGATGGCCCAGAGCCCACATGGGTAAGATGAAAATAATGCAAGTAGTGGTAGCCACACATGAAAGATGGATAAACATGTTTCCAAAGTCTTTACTCAGATTTGACTTTGTGAATTACTCTGAAACAACTAAATTTTTTGTTTGGATGCTTTTTGCATTTCCCTTTTTTTCACCTGATGCTTTTGGAATCAGAAACAGTGCTTGCCCCAGATAACTGAACATCTTAGTCTATCTCTGAATAAAGCATGATTCTTAGAAATCAGGTAGGCAGGTCATATGTATAATGATAAATGCTGTGTTTACCTCTGTGATGCTTAAATAAATTTTCAACAAGGCTCTACATGTCTGTGGGACTCTCCCAGGGTACAGAAGCTGCTGCAGCAAGAACATTACACTTAATGTAGATAAAATCACCAGCAGTCAGCCAGGTTTTCACCTGTGTAAGATAACCAGCATAAAGCCAATGAAGCCACCAGGCTGACATGAGCTTTCAGCATCTGAGAAGATATTCCTGTATTTCCACTTCGGGTTGCACCATGTTACCTTCAGATTATTAGTTTTGATATATAACATACACAGGAAACATATCCATAACAGAAATCTAGCATCACAGCAGGTAAGGGCAAGATCTAAAGAAACAATCTTTCTGGGTCCAGAGTTCCCAGGAAGGAAAGTATGTGCTCCTGAGTTGAATACATCAATACAGCTTACACTTACCAATCAGCCATACAGTACACATAGAAAAAAAATCTAGCCTAAAATTACTCCCACACAGTAAATGCTTCCAGGAAATTTCAAATAAAATGTAAAATATCTCTAGCTCTCCATATAAAGTATGTCTTTGTGGAAAAGAAGTGTATGTAGGGAGAGCCTTTTCTCCCTGCCCTGGGAAACAATAACATTTCCACCTGGTATATCATTTGTGCAAGGATGTTACTTCTTGTTATTGGACTCTCCAGAAACCTTATGAGACCACAGACATTGCAAAGTTGATAGGTGCTGCAAATACCTTGAAGTAATTCCTAAGCTTTCCTAATGTCCTGGAGTCACTTTGTGATGCTCGTATCACCATTTTCTCACAAATTTGGCCTAAACCAGGACACTTAGTCAGTGTGCAAAGCGGGGTCCCAGTATTTACTGACCCACCCCATATGGTCCCTCCACTAATTTGCCCTGCAGGCTGACTAATAAGGGGATTTGTGTCTGAATCCTGATCTTCTCCACAGAGGCATTGCTATTGCCTTGCCTCTCAATAGAACTGTTCATAAAGCCATTAATAAAGAAGGAACAACTCAGCCCTGATTAAGCAAAAGGTGCTGTTGAGATGAATTGATGTGTTAAAAAAACAAGCAAACAAACAGCCCAACAAAAAACCCAACAGAAAATAAAAGAACAACAACAAAAAAATAGACAAACCCACAAAGTGTGACAGCTGAATTAATTTCTGTTGTCTCAAAATTATTCCAGAGAACTGGCATACCTGAGCCAAAAGCTGGCAAAGGGGCAGCACAGACCCTGGATTTCATGTAGGCATTTCAGGGATCTTTCTCAGTAAGTCACCCCAAAAACAATGAATGAAAAAGAGATACTGAGGTACCCAGTAACTTTTTCCCTCCTCCATATTTGTCTCTCCTTACTCTAAGTTCTTCTAACCAAGGAAAACTGCTGCTGTTCTCCACTGCTGAGGATCATGCCATGAGAATTATGTGCTCCCTTGCAAGGATGAAACTGAGAACTACAGTGTAGACATGGGTCAATGGCAACAGTTCCCCTTTGCTGTTTGGAGTTAATGAGCTGGAACTAGAGTACTGTTGCTTCCACTTCTGGGTTACCCAGTGAAAGAAAGACATGGGAAAACTAGAAGGAAGCCAGCAGAAGACCACTGAAATGCTCAGTAGGCTGGAGCAGAGCATTGGGCATGGGAAGGGAGCGGGACTTCTTCAGCCATGAAAAGACAAAGAGAAGGGAAGGAAACCTGGTTTCTGTTTTCAGATACCTACTACCCATTACAAAGAATGACCCAAGCCCTACTCAGAGGGTCACAAGAGAAGGGGATAGAGCAACAGTCATAAGCTGCAACAAAGGAAATTTTGAGCAGATATGAGGGGATAAAACAAATCACCATGAGATGGTGAAATGTTGCAACGGATTCCTCAGAGAGGCTGGGCAACCTCCAACCTTGGAGATAGTGAAGACACAACTGGACACAGCTGTTAGCAACCTACCCAAGCTTTAAGATTGTCCCTGCTCTGAGTTGAGGTGGATGAGTCACCATCCACTGATCTCATCCAACACACTTTATTCTACATACTATTCTGTTTTGAAATAAAAGATCACTTGCTTGTCTTCATTAAAATAAGAGGAAGAGGCAGGAATTGGAATGGGGACTGTACAGTGATTGAGGAATGCACTGAGAAATGCTCAACAAGGAGAAAGGAGAAGAAACTAATTGCTCTCATTTTTAAAAAGCCCATGTAAGGTCATTTTATTTTGTAATATTAAAAATTTCAACGTTACTTTTTTTTCCCCCTCAAATGTGAATAAAACAACCTGGTACACTGTCCTTTATTGAATCTTGTGACAATGCTAGGAGGTTCTGTGGGTTTTCTATTGCTTTTAATTGAACAAATCAACATAAACAGTTTACATTTATTCTGAAAAAAAAGCAAAGGAGGGGAAGAAAGACTTTTACCAGTCTTTTAGGCTGGTAATTATTTGGGTCTAGCTTACATATTGCACGCATTCAGCCACGACTCAAGGGAAGTCAAACAGATAAAATAAGGTGCTGATGTGCGCTAGCAGGAAAGGGAGCAATCAAACGGCATGGTACAAACAGGAAAGGAAAAATTAGTGAGATTAAAACCAGTGACAGACAGCCCCAGACTGATCTATTAAGCCTTCTGTATTTGTGCAAAGGTGGTTGTTATAAGGGGAGCAAGAAAAAGGATTGAACAAGTGAACCTCTGCAAAACATTGGCACAAGTCAGTGTCAGGCATCTCCCCTTAAGTGGATGCAGTAGTTTGCAGCTTTACTCAAATTTGCTGAAGGAGTTATAATTAGCTACAAAATTCAAAGTATCAGCAAATTGAAAGTATTGATTTATGCAGGCCATAGGTAGGTGAAACAGAGAAGGTCAACCAAGAAATTTATGATCCCAGAATAGATTTGCTGCTGCCATAGCAAGGCAAACTTTCTCAAAGCAATGAGAAAACTCAGCTTATAACTGCACCAGATGCTACAACGTCTTCTTACATCCTCAAAGTAAAAATTCCTCTTGCCTCAGAATATATGTATATACACTACACACACACCTTACACACCTTACACACCTGTAAGTGTGATTTTCACAAGTGTGATTTTCAGAAAGCTATACAATAAGCTACAATTTAAATCCAGGCCCATGCAGAGCCAGTACAAAGCGTATATGTAGTATTAAATCTTGTGTTAGCACAGTGAACTGGATTATATTTAACCTCCAGAGCCTCACTCTGCTACAAATAAAACTGGCATGAGAAGAATCAGATTTTTAAAAGCACTATGTTACTACTATAGCAATTTGATATCAAGTTCATCACAATTTGGATTAGGCATAAATCCTAAAATATTATGATGGATGTAACTGACATTTCTTAATACATGGCTCTGATTTGAATTCTTTAAAAATAAAAAGGTTTTGTATTGAAACAACTTGAAACATCAAAAAAAAGGCAAATGGAATAAATGGAGCCTTAGTAGAAAGCTGGTTGACACTGGTTTTGGCACATTTCTTCCTGCTATATGTAGATGGGAATAATCCACATAATTCCGTATATCTCCATATGATCACTGATAGAGTAAAATACCTCTTAGTATAAGTATGAATCACAAGCGTACAAATCAATGAAGGATCATCCCCCAGATTTATGAAATACAAATCAACCACTGCCTTTTCTTTTGAGGGGTGAGGAAGGAAGAGCTCTATCACTCCTATGTTTGTCAGAGACCAAAAGACCAGTCAGATTCCCAGATGAGAATACAGGCATTTTCTCATGTCTCTGATAAAGTTAGCTACTGCAGATATTATGGACCAAGCAACAATACACACTCATATATCTAGATTTAGAAAAAAAAAAGGTTTTGAAATTATTATGCTCTTTAGTATCACTCAGGTTTACATAACATAAAGAGTAACTGGGTTTGATATTCTACAACAGACATACTCTTCTGAAAAATATGACACACTAATTGTAAATCTTAACAATTTTGTCTTTTTTTTCTAATACAGCTATAAAATATTTTATGTCAAACACATCAGTGTTGATTTTTATACATATTTGAACCATCAGTCCTCTCTTCCTTACTTTTTAGATTGTGGAAAGACACTAAGACACTTTCCCTTTAATTTTAAACACGTAGCCCCACTAAAAATAAAATTCTCATATGGAGGCACTGGCCCTTGTTAACTATTCTGTCACTTTAGTCCTGTATCAGTAGTATCTTGTGGGTATCATACACAGGTTCTTAACTGTATAATAAATTATAAGTGCTTTAAGGCTGAGTTCTTTAATTCTCATAGCATCAAACACAGCTATCCAACCATCTGTTTGGATTCAATTTATATTAAATATGAGTGTGCTTACTCTCCATATTGGCATAAAATTATGTGAAAGACTTTTTTTTTAATCATAGTACCTAAATAATATGGAAAAGGTCATTGTAGAGGATGTGAAATGTTTTACTAAAACTTTAGATAGGAGTTGTATTTTGTTGTGGGATCACCTACAAGGAAAAGTTTATATGTGTCCCATCCAGGACAGAAGGAACCTCAAGAAAATGTGGTAAAAGCAGGGAACTTACCTAATGGTTTTTTATCTTAACCATGTATTGCTTCTCTAACAGCTTCCCATTGCAACCAACATCCCTTGGCAGAGCAGTGTCCAGTTAGTTTCCCAATGATTCCAGTGACTACTCTCTTTCACTTCAATGGATGCACAGTCTGACCCTGTGTCACTATCAAGTGTTTGACTTTTACATGTCCCTGATTTGTAACTGTTAACAATGTTACTGTTGTGCATCAAACTAGACTGGCCCTAAAGTCTTTGTGCACAAAAGCATTACGTTATGGATAGGAAAATTATGTGCTCTCAACAACTTTCCTAATACTTTCCTAATTACCATAAGGATTATTTTAAATTAAATATAAAATTACTTTCCTAATACCATAAGGACCAGATAAACTGTGTTCAGGGCGCAGATCTGGGTGAACACAAGTGTTAACTCTCTCTCCTGCAGTGCACAGAGATAGACACCTGCTCAGGCATGGCACTTTCCATCCTTCATGGGACCTTCCATCAAATGAAGGCTTGGAGAACTTGTTTCACTAGGGGAGACACTGGATGGAGATAAGATGCAGAAAACAGAGCATGCTTTTCCTGAGGAACCTAAACCTGTACTCTTTGTGTCTACCCAGAGTCATGATTTCTAGATAAGTGAAGGGTATACTGTGGAAACTCTCCAAATCACAATTGCATAGGTGCTAGCAGCATAGAAAGGCATGTTCTTACCAACAACTTGAAATTAAATGAGAAAGGCAGTGAGAACTGAGCTCTGTCGAAAGTCCTAGAGCTAAAAACCTTGGATGAAACTTACTGTATTTTTAACACTTCTATTAGTACAGCAAGTAAAAGTGTGGTTGGAGACATCCTGTTCACTCCTGGTATAGCTAAAGCTGGCTTAGATGTAGACATAACCTGTTGGTATGTGATGGTATACATATCTTAGGGTGGAAATGGGTTTGTGACAGTTTCAGACAGCCTTTCTACAATCCTTTGCTATTTTCACTTTTTTTCACAAGACTTAACAAAAAAAGACAGAGATCCATCGCAATCCATCAGAGGTGATCTTGATTTTTTTTGTTCAACGTGTAATGATAACAACCCCTCTGAAGAACTGAAAATACCCTGTGCTTCAGAGTGAGAGAGGAGGAATAGCAAGTGCTTGGCATTTGAGACTGACTTCACACTGCCTTCTTTTTTAGATCCATTCAATGTGCAAAAGATTCCAAGATGCATTAATATGTAATAAAATTTGCTTGATTGGTGACTGCTTATATGCAAGTAAGGAATCTTTCTGTATAAAAGAGTGCAAAAAATATCCTTCTTTGAGTCAGAGAAGGGAAAAGTCTGAGTCAGGTTGATATGACTACTTTGAATCCCACTAACACTTCTGATAACAGATGCTACTGAGCAATCCAACACCAGTATTAATCACATACTTCATGGTAAGGCTTTGGTAGGATGGGCTACTGATGGGCATTAGCAAAACAACATCGGTGTAAGTACTTTGAGACAAACTGGAAATGGGATACTAGAGGGAAAAAATTATTTATTGCTCACAAAAACATGGCCTTCAGAGAAGTGACTTAGCAATCTCAATACTGCACAGTGCCTCTTTTAAAGTATCATTTTTCATGGGGTATACTTTTTTTATATCTTTTCCAGATAAACACAGCCTACTGAAAAAAGCCCTCACTATAGAAATCAGTATGATCCAAGTTGAAATGCTGAGAAAAACACACTGTACTCAAGTTTGCATTTGTCCTGCAGTCTGCAAACATGTGTTCTTGATCCAAAATATTTTTTAGTCCATATTTGAACCATATTTGATGGAGCTTGTTCCTCTCCATCTTCCTTCAGAAAGTGCTAAGTCATGACTTTTGGAGGAGTGACTTGTTTAGGAGTTAAGATGCCATTCAAATGGCATGTGTGTGTTTGCCATCTAAGGGTTGCCTGAATTTCTTCCTGATTTGCTTCTCAGCTTGGCTGTCAAATCAATGTAGATTCTCAGCCAGCTTCTGAATTACTGTTTATTTTTACCCTTATATGAAACTTTGCATAAGCGATGGTGGCACTATGTTTACAACAGCTATGTTCTTGGATTGATAGTACAGGAAAACATAATGCCAGGGTGGTGTTAAGAATAAAACCCTGTTCAGCTCTGCAAAATATGAGTGAAGTTGGTCTTCTCTGAAACAGGCTTTTCAGACCCTAGAAGCACAAATCTCATATGAGGGAATTTTTTTTTAGTACAAGAATAGGGAGCAGGAGTAAATTGAAAAGCCCTGGGATACAAACAGCACCTTGACTTCACTGAATCTGGAGTGACAGCACTGCTGGGCTTAACCCTAAGGCTACAAGTTGGGTGAAGTTCCTGTGGACTTAGTTGGAGATCCTGATAAAAACAAAGGTTATGAATATAGCCCATTGCAGGCTCCTTCAGCTTGCACATTTGCAGTTCTCAGAGTGCCTAATTACTGTCTTAATTATTTGGCAACTTAGCTCTCCATTTCACCTTCCCTGTCTTTTAGTTTTTCTCCAGATACCCAGCACTACCTGTGTGAGGTGCTGTCACTTTATTCCCAGTTTTCCCCCCACACAGGGAGAACCTTGGTCAGCCCTGCAGACCCTGAGGAAATAAAGCCCTGTTCCAGCAGCACCATCTGTCCCTCCTCTCATGCACAACAGAAGACAAATAAAACAAAATGAACATTCAGTATTCTTTCATAGCCTACAACGTCTGGAGGCTCACTACTGATTTTTAAACAATCTGAAGTGTGCAACTGGGCTCACCTATCAAGTAACAGAAGTCAAATAATTTTTTTAATGGCTTTGGTGGTTATGTCTGGAACAACTTGTTTGGTGAGATGTACAAGAGAAAGGGAAAGAGCAAGCAGTAAGGAAAGGACGACAGAAGAAGAGAGAGAGAGAGATAAGGAAGGAAAAGGGAAGTTAAACAAACATGAAGATACAACTTTCCTGATACTTACTCTGCCTGCACATTTTGGCTGAGAATTAAACAGAACAATGTTTAGAGATGTACTATCAATAAAATCACATTTTGGCAGTCTGCAAGACTGTCACATCATAAGGAGTATATTCATTTCTTTACTAATTAATCCAGAAGCCATTGGAGAATAGAGAAGGAGGACTGTACTATTTTTTAAAATCAAAGAAATTTCCTTGCACTGTTAAGATTTCCACAATTCTTTAAATCCAAATTCCGTGTTTTCAATTCATATTGCATCTCCAAAAGCGCTGCTTGTTTTTGGCCTTCAGCTAACCATGGATTTAACCTTATTCTGTTGTGCTTGTTTTCCACTCACTGCTTCACATAGTATGAATCCACTCCTTTACCATTTCCTGAATGTGTTCTCCAGTGACCATGCTGTGGTAGAAGCAGCCAACCATCCTTTGCCTGTCTTCAGTTACTACTGTGCATTTTCCCCCAATGAGTTTCTCCCCTGAGCAAGATAAACCATGGGAATGGCTGCCCTAAGCCTGCCCCAGACCAATCTGCCTCTAGACTGAGCCATGCTCTTGTGCCTGTCTTCAGGCCTCAGTGTACCTATGAACTTTGGCTGGTTTCCTCTGTGTTCTGCCTTTCATCCACAGCCTCTGTCTCCCCTGTGATAAGAATTTTGTTAGTACAGATTTGAAAAACATGAGGCAATCAATTAAATTATTCCCTTCTGATGACCCTCATTAACCACTCCTTATGATTTTTACAGGACTAAGATTTATCCTATAGTTAAAATTACTGGCAACATTATTTTGAAAAAAAATATTTCATACTCTCCAGATCCATTTCAGCAGTTTCTCTTCTGTACATAAGAAGTTCATTCAAACTGCAGAGGGTGGCTTTATCAGTATGAAAAGATAACACCCAGAAAAACTAACAAGGATTTAGGTTACTGTGAAAAATGCATATTTTATGATTAGCTTTTTGCAAATATTAAAATGAATATTATATGTGTTGTGTTAGAAAGTAATGCTGTATTAATTCTCTTAAGTAGTGTGTCAAATATAGTTTTAGGTTATAAAAAATGTTAAAATAAAAACTATGCTATGTAGGATACTTTTTTTAAAGAAAGGACTTGCAGCGAGATAGCAGCCACAGGACACCTAAATCTTTCAGAGAAAAAGAATTGATTGCCCTCTTATCAGAAGAAACTAACTTCTTCCCGCCTCGAAGGCGCTGTTAGGATTCAGAGGAAGACGTTGACAATGACCAGGCAGAATCCTGTATTTGAATGAAATTTATGCATCATGTATGAAGTGTATAAATATGCAACAGGCTGTTGTTTTTAAAGGTTAATCCTTTGTTAACAGGTGTCCTTTTTTGGGCTCGTGCTGCCTAGAAAGAGGTACCCAGACGTCCATAACTCTTTGTCCAGAAGTCCATAACTCTTTGTCTCTATTGTCTCATATTGTCCTAATTCAAGTTGTCCAAATTATTATTACTCTAATTGTATTACTATTTTGGTAACCATTTTATTACTATTAAACTTTTAAAATTTTAAAAACAAGCGATTGGTGTTTTTCACAGTTACAACAGCAAGTTGAACAACAGGAAGCCTAGTTTAAATATAAGCAACAGCATCCACACACAGATCTGTGCAGGTTTAAAAGGAATATAATATTTTAATTTATTCCTCTGCATGTCCTACATGCAAATAAGTCTTTAAACCTTTTCCTGGATCTAAAAACTAATGCATGCATTTTATGTGAAAAATCAGGGTCATTTTTCAGCTCTCAAAGACTGAGTATTCTCCACAGGAAATAGACTGCCTACATTTAATCTTCTCTGTATGCAGTGTTTCATCTCCTTCCTTAATGCTAAATATGTATTAACCCTTGTACATGTAGGTCCTTTAACTGAGCTTTGGTGAGCCATAAAGCATGAATCATCAGTATAAATAACTTTCTCATGGCATTACAGACCACCACCTACCTCTGCTAGATACTGCTTACCCCCTATACTTCTGTGAAGACACAACTAAATGCTTACCAATTATCACAATCTAGAAAGAAAATTCAGATTATCTGTGTTCTTTAGCATCTTTTATTTTCTCAAACCTCTGCTTCATTAAAAATACATTAAAACAGTGTTTTAATGTATTAATTTTTAATGTTTTAAATTAATTTAATGCTTTAAATTTAATGTATCAATTTAATGTTTTAAAAATATTAAAAATAAAACCTAACTCCTAGCATGTTTTTCAATTTACCCTGGGAAAAACAGGATAGTCAGTGTCTTTCAAGCATGTGCAGGCTCATGTGTACATATTCTCCACTTTCATATCATAGATAAAGAGGATAGACTGCAGTTCATTGACTGTAGCACTGGCCTCTGTATCTGTACAAATCGGAGATTTAGCAATATTGTGGGTACAAAGAAATGGGGTTAGAAAGTGAGAAAGCTGAGACTTCAAGGGAGCATCAAAGAAATTAATCTACTACAGAAACAGGGAGTACAAAGCAGAGGATCTTATCTGGGGGTAAGCAGGAGCTTTTTGTCAGAAAAGAAGTAGTAAGAAAAAGAAGGCACAACAATAAAGAGTAGTAGCAGGGCATTAGGAGTTTGAGCCCAGAGCCTTGAAGTGTGGTACGATCCCTGACTTTTTTGTGACCCTGCCCACTGAAAGGCCTCTGAGCATTCCCACTATCCAACATTCTGAGAAACTGTCTATACAGTATTTGACCAACTAAGTGCTTGTCCACACTTGCTTTGTCCCCAATTCTGCAGAATCTCACATGTGCCTAATGTCCTACAGATAATGAAGAATAATTATTGAGACAACAGAAAGAAAGGTAGAGCCACCAGGAAGAGGAACGGGGTATTTCCTGCTTAGCTTTCTCATAGCACAAGCAGAAATATGTTCCATGTGTCTTCATGGCAGCCTAAGTTTTACCGTGCCCTCTTAGACAGATTAATAAACTCCAATTAGCAGAGACTCAACATGACCAAACATGAAACAATTGCTTTCCAGAGTTGGTCTTTGGTTTATCATTCTGACAATGACTGACTAACTAGCTACTCATTAAGTCTGGAATAAATGATTTAGTGTTCGAGAACAGCAAAGATTCAGTGTCGCACAGCACTGATGCTGACGCCACATTTAGGAAGAGTGACCCAGCACTCGAAACCTCTGGATTGGAAGCTCCTAGCAGCTGAGTTTGCAGCGGAGCCCAATGAACTAAACCAAACAACTGCTCTCTAGAGAAGATTCCCTCTGTATTGAAGCAGCACAGCCACCTTCTTGTGCTCCTTCTCCCTGCACACTGCAATCCCTGAGGTGAGTGAGGGTACTGGCATAGCAGGCAGTACCTGCTGCCTGATCAGGCTTCGGGTGGGGGTGAATCCCCCTGTGTATATTTTAGGCAAGTGAAAAACCCCCCTGCCATCTTCAGGCGTGTTCAGGGAGCTACAATCCTATTCATATAGACAGCTGCAAAAAATGTGTTAAAGGGCATTTTTCACTCTTTATTTTTGTTTTCTCCCAAGGTCAGTATACTGTCCATCATCCCACACTGGCTTGACAAGCCATTAAGAGAGGCTCCCCACAGCCTGGACAGGTGTGTTGCAGGAAAGGCAAGCACAGGTGTGCTGGTCTCCTCTCCATGCTCACCCACACCTTATACGTAGCCTGCTTTTCTCTGCCATTTATCTCCACTGAAAGATCCTGTATGACAGATCTGGCCAGTTTTCTTCACTATTCCTCCTAGCCAGTGCATAAAATTTGGTCCACTGAGGTGAAAAGTAACTTGTATTCTCCTTTCCTGCCCTCATCTACTGCTCTCTCACCCTTTGCTATCTACAACAACCGATTGCACCAGGGTTCAGAGCACATCCTAAAAGGCAGGCACTGGTGATCAATCCAGGCCAGAAATTCCAGCAATTTCCAGATACACAGGTTATCACCACCTCAGCATTTCTCCTCTATGTGCCCATAAAGTCTCACTTTTAATAGTATCACAACAGGAAGGTGGCATGCACTGTGCAGTGTCTGCAGACCACTGACAGCTACCATGAGGCAGTCCTTGTCAGAAACATTAGGTCTTAGATAATATAACAATGCCAAACAGACGATCTGCTAGATGGGCAAGATGTAGTGAAGAAGGCAGTCCAGAACCAAACCAAACAATTTAGCAGATTTTTTTAAAAAAATTACTTTATTTTTAAGATAGGATTTAAATGAAGTGTAGAGAGAACAGTAGCGGAAGGGACTCATGCTAAAAAACTAAAAAGGAAGTAGGAAAGAATAGGAGAGAAAAGATGAAATTGTCAAGCAAGAACAGAGGCTGAGGCCACCTTGATACTAATAATGCTTCAGCCAATGAACACAGAGCTATGGACCCCCTTAACACTTAAGAATCAGCACTTCCTTGTCTTGTGGAAACTGAGTGACAATGAGAAAGAGTGTATTATGTAACAACTTACAGGATCATGGTTAATACTACATATATGGGGAAAACTGGGAAAGAAGAAACAGATTTCCTTTACAAAGATTACAAAGCAGGGAAAATATCATATGAGAACCTAACAGGAAGGAGCCTTGGGGATTTTCTCTCTCCTTTCTTTCATGCTTTGCACCCAGAAAACCAAAATCTACCTCTACCTTTTAACCTGTACATTAGAAACTAAAGTAAGTGAAAGCAATCAATATTTTATTAGGAGCTACTGTTTCACCTGATTGAAAGAGTCATGTGATAACTCCAGTTAGATCAGAGGGAATGCTGACAAAAGATGAAAAACACTTCTAAATTTTGAGGCAAGAAGAAAGAATACATTCCTCTACAACAAGGAAACTTGAACTGCAAAAAAAGACATTTACATTCTATGAGAAGAGAACTTTCTGACTGGAGGTGCCTAAGCAAAAGTACAGAACAATTTAGGGAATCTGCAAAATCTCCACCATTACAATCTTTAAAAGGCTGGCAAGAAAGTAATTTCTGAGGAATAATTTTAAGTACAGTTGATTCCACATTTGTTTAGTAGGATGGCCAGATGACCACCTGCACTCCATTTTTTCTATAATTTCTATTTTAAAAAAAGAGAACTTTTAAAAAGGAAATTTAAGTTTTCATTATACTTGAACCTGAAGACAGAAAAATATCGTCTGCATAGTTTAGACCATACTATCCATATGAGAAATGATTGACTTGTTATTGGTTTTGTTTATAAACACAGAGATTAAGAATTTGCTCTTCAGAGGTGGAGTTTCCTCATCATTGTGTGTGCTTGTGCCAGCAGGGCCCCAAATGTCAAGGCCTGTCATAATACTATAATGACTTCAGTACAAAACATTTTACAATATCTGTGCAGCCAACATTTTAAATCATTAGACAGTAGGAACCTGCGGCTGCTAGAACCATGTCATTACATTGCAAGCAGGTCAGCATAACTATAATAGATGTAGCATGCCTTTCACAATAATATTCTTCCACATACTTGTCTCCTGCCTCAGAGCAGATGTTATTAGTTACAGAACAGAACTTGTACAGAACCACAAAATTTCCTTCCAAATGGAAGTTTACTGTTTCCTTCATAGAATCTCCTCCTTTACTACCCTTGTAATGCCTCCAAAGTTCCCATAAACTGGAGTATGTACTGGTTTAAGTTTCAGATGAAACCACATATATTACTGCCTTAGAAGTTAAACATCAAAAACACATTAGCTTGATTTTCAGAAGCTACGCAAGAAATGCCCAGGAACAAACCTTACTGAAACTGAGTTTCGGAAATGTTGTGACAGCACCAGCTGGTTTATTATGAGACAATGTCAAACCCTGGAAGAGACCTCTTGGAGAGGTGGTCAATGAACCCATGTCTATGAGTGTTGAAAAGGCATTTGGACAGTGCCCTTAAGGCCATGCTTCACTTTTGGTCAGCCCTGAAGTGGTCAGGTAGTGGGACTGGATGATTATTGTAGGTCTGTTTAAATTGAACTATTTTATTCTACTCAAATCTGTCTTCTCCTACCTGCTCCTTTCCCTACTAGTACACACTGGGGAAATCTCTGAAGACAATTCTTTCCAGCCCTCCACTAGCAGAAGGGACTGAATACCCATAACCATCTCCCAGCCTAGGCACTGGCTCTGTCACCTTGTGGGAAGGAGGTGTGTATCTTCTGAGAGGGGTCAGGGCTGTGGATCATCTCAAGATAAAGGGACCATCTGCACAAATTTGCAAAAGGCAAATGTCATGTGTTTTTTTTAAACTCATCAGTGTTCAACTGAGATAGGTTTTCACAGCATGGCAAACCACCACATCACTGACACCAGCAATTGCTGGTAATCAGCTATTCCCTAAGCATGTGACCAAGGCCTCACTCCTCATTGCACAATCTGGTCATGCCTTCCAGGATATGCCTAAACCCTATTCTCTCTCAACCTGGAGCCATCTTGGGGCTTCCAAGAGTGGCCAAATGTCCTCAGCCTGATCAGCCTGAAGGTCAAGAATCCTGGCAGGGCACCAGTGGATGTAAAAAGCCCTAGGACCCCTAACAACCTCTCTGCATCCCATTTCTTACAGCAGCTGCCCCTGGCTCCACAAGGGGCTGAGGACAGAGCTGCGCAGTGCTCCTCAAGAAGGTGTTCACTTGAACTTACTAGTGCTATGCAGCTGAAAAGGCCAGACAGCTTCAGGCACCTACAGGGCTTGGTGGTTCTTCTCCTCTGAAGGGCTTGCATCTGTTCCCCAAAGGCTGAGTCCCACTGGCAGCTGGCCTTGTCTCCAGTTTTCTGCCCCTAGCCTCCTCCAAGTAATTCCACTGTCTCCTCAAGGACTTCCTTTTGGATGTCTGTGGGCTGGCTCCAGGCCAGCTTTGACAGTGGAACATGGGAGGATGCTCCCTTTTATCTTGCCCCTCCAAGGCACTGCTGCACTACAGGGTGATGACACTGTGACATGAGGGTGTCCCTTATGTCTTATGGTTTATGCCTTACCTGTCATGGACCAGCCATCACCCCTCCACCCACCATTCTTTGGACAAAGGCCACCCATAAGAGCTGTCTCTGTGATGGAACTAATGTCCATGTTGCTACCTTGGGTTGTCCAATTCTCAGAGGACAATGAGTGCAGGAACACCAGCTTTCCATTTATGGACATTGAAATTGAAAGGGACCAATTATTATCAGCTGAATATTAATAAGTCCATAGGGCTTGATGGGATTCACCCCAGAGTACTGTGGGTAACTGTAGCAGACATTACAACACGACCAATCTCAATCATCTACAAAAGGTCTTAAGAGGCCCCACCAACTAAAATTTAGCCCAGGTTACACCAGTTTCCAAAAAAGGCAAGAGAGAAGACCAAGGAAACTACAGACGTGTTAGTCTAACCTCAGTACCAGGAAAAAATTATGGAGAAAATCACACTGGGTTTTATTAAAAGACATTTGAAAAGCAATGCAATCATCAGACACAGACAACATGGGTTCAGGAAGGGAAAGTCTTGTTTAATTTAATAACCACCTACAATAAGGTCATCTGTGTGAAAAATGCATGTATTTTATGATTGGCTTTTTGCAAATATTAAAATGAATATTATATGTGTTGTGTTAGAAAGTAATGCTGTATTAATGCTCTTAAGTAGTGTGTCAAATATAGTTTTAGGTTATAAAAAATGTTAAAATAGAAACTATGCTATGTAGGATACTTTTTTTAAAGAAAGGACTTGCAGCGAGATAGCAGCCACAGGACACCTAAATCTTTCAGAGAAAAAGAATTGATTGCCCTCTTATCAGAAGAAACTAACTTCTTCCCGCCTCGAAGGCGCTGTTAGGATTCAGAGGAAGACGTTGACAATGACCAGGCAGAATCCTGTATTTGAATGAAATTTATGCATCATGTATGAGGTATATGAATATGCAACAGGCTATTGCTTTTAAGAATTAATCCTTTGTTAATGGGTGTCCTGTTTCGGGCACGTGCTGCCCAGAAAGAGGTACCCGGACTTCCATAACTCTTTGTCTCTATTGTCTCATATTGTCCTAATTCAAATTGTCCAAATTATTATTACTCTAATTGTATTACTATTTTTATAACCATTTTATTACTATTAAACTTTTAAAATTTTAAAAACAAGTGATTGGCATTTTTCACATCTGCCTGGATGAAGACATGGGATTTAAACCCCCAATTTTAATGGGGTTTAGAAAGGCTTTTGATCCTGTCCCTCAAAGCCTCCTTCCAGACAAGTTTTCCAACAGTGGGATGAGCAGGTATGCAGTGCACTGGGTGAAGAACTGGTTGAAGAGCAGGGCTCAAATTATTGCGGCAAACAGGACATCTGGCTGGTGACCAGTTACCAGTGGTGTTCCTCAGGGCTCAGGTCTAGAGGCAGCTCTGTTCAGTCTCTTCATCAGTGATCTGGAGGCTGCAGTTGAATGTGCAGATAGTTAGGTGATGGTACCAAACTGGGAAGTGCTGCTGACTCTCTCATGGGGTAAGAGGCTTTGCCTTGCAGAGGGATCTGGATTGATTGGAGCATTGAGCAGTCACCAGTGACATGAAGCTGAGCAAGACCAACCAAATGCTGGGTTCTGCACCTGGATGGAATAATTCCAGACACAAGTCTGAAGGGGGAGAGGAATAGCTGGAGAGCAGCCCTGCAGAAGGGGGTTTGGGGGTGCTGGTTGGCAGGAAGATCAATGGGATCAGCAGTGTGTGTGCCCTGGCAGCCAAGGGAGCAAACCTCATCTGGGGATGCATCAAACACAGCATCACCAGCCAGCCAAGAGAGGTGATTATCCCACTGAATTCAGCACCGGTGCAGCCTCACCTCGAGTACTGTGGGCAGTGCTGGGCCCCACTATTTTAAAGGGATGTGAAGGTCCTTGAGCATGTCCTGAGAAGGGCACCAAAGCAGGGGAAAGGGCTGGCAGGAATGTGCTCTGGGGAGGCACATTCCTGAGGGCACTGGGCTTGTCTGGTTTGGAGAGGAGGAGGCTGAGGGGTGACCTCACTGCTCCCTACAGCTTCCTGAGGAGGGAAGCGGAATGGGAGGTGCTGAGCTCTTCTTTCTCTCCCAGTGCCAGGACACATGGGGAATGGCTCCAAGCTGTGGCCATCGGGGAAGGTTCAGACTTGACATGAGGAAACATTTCATCACTCTAAAGGTGGCCAAAACATGGAGTAGGCTTCCTAGAGAGGTAGCTGATGTCTCCCCCAGCCATGCCTGTCACTGTTGAAGAGGCATTTAGACAGTACCCTTAAAGCCATGCTTTAATTTTGGTCAGCCCTGAAATGGTCAGGCACTGGGACTAGATGATCTCTCTAGGTCTCTTCCAGCTGTTCTATGCTATTTAATTAGAGTGGCTGGGCTTGTCTACGGTTGCAATGCAAGATGTAACCAAAAGTATGTATTCTATTACCATCTGTTAAAAGCAAGTGGGGCAGAGTTCTTTAAGTCTTCCATGACCCATCCTCCCTCCAGGGGGATATCTTCTCTTAATGGGCCATTGTACCTCACTGCAGAAATGGTAAAATTACATCATCCCATTGCGAGATGCTCCACCCAGGAGGAGGAGCAATCCTACCTAGATAAAATCTGAGATTTGGAAGACCACAGTCTGCCTTCTCTCACTGGATTCCCAGAGGAAGACCAGATCCATCTACACCACCCTGGACCTTCAGAGGAAAACTACACCCTTTGATAGGATCACTGCTTCCACAGAACCACATCTGTCACTCCAGGAGGACTGCAGCCACCATTTAATTGGACTGCTACCAACACCCTGACCAACCCAGTCAGGTTGTATACTGACTCTATTATTGTTTTTGTACTACTGCATTTTCTTTTAATTTTCCTATTAAATTGTAGTTCTGACTTGGGATCCCCTGCTGGTTTGCTTTCAAACCAGTACAGGGTTATAGAAGAGAGGACAAGGAGATAACTAGTGTTATACACTGGGTTATCAGCTTAAATGGAATTTTCCAGAGAAACCTGGAGATACAAATTCAGCCCTTTCATTCAAGTAACCGTCTCCGTAGAATTGACTCAGTCAACCTTGGTTACCAAAACATCTATTCTGGTTTCATTTTAAACACATTGGCATTTCATTAATTTTTATGGCTGGGATGTAGTCTCCTAAATCAATCTGGTCCTTTTAAAACTTTAATCCAGTTTGTTCAGCTGACTTTTGGCAGATTTTAACAGATGCTAAAAGCTCAGCATGTCCACACTTCCTGCATTTTGAGGCAAAAGTAATTGAAGAAATGTGATGACCAGAGGATTTTAATAGATGGCACACTCATTGATTCAAACACATATGCTACCACATAAAGCACCATCACCTGGATGATGTGAAAAATAGAGTGGCCAATTATTATTTCCAAATAACTCTTAGATTAACACTTCTAATGCAAGACCAAGATCTGCCCAATATGAGATTTTGCAGTTATTTAGCTTTCGTCATATAAATAGTGACTAGACACACACACTACCTACAGTGTACAACTAAAATTTCTCCTAGACAGCAAGAAACTGAAGATAATGGTGGCATTATTAGAAAAGTAGTTTACATAAATGAATCAGAGATTGCAGAATAAACTGAATTCAAAGAGATCCACAAGGATTGAGTCCAACTCACAAGTCTGCACAGGACCATCCCCAAGAGTCACACCATGTGCCCAAGAGCATTGTCCAAACACTTCTTGAACTCTTTTAGGTTTGGTGCTGTGACTGTTTCCCTGGGGAGCCTGCTCCAATGCCCAACCACCACCCTCTGGGAAAGAGCCTTTTTCTAATATCCAACTACACCTCCCCTGACGCAACCTCAGACCATTCTGTCAAGTCCTGTCACTGGTCACCACAAGAGAAAAGATCAGTGTCTGCCCTTCTCCCCCTCATGAATAAGTTGCAGACTACTATAAGATCTCCCCTCAGTCTCCTCTTCTCCAGGCTGAAGAGACCAAGTGACCTCATCCAGTCCTCATACTTGAAGCTTCCCCTCAAGGCCCTTCATGACTTTTGTTAACTCTCCTTTAGGGTGTTCTCTAATAGCTTAATATATTTCTTATATTGTGGCACCCAAAACTGCCCACAAGACTCAAGGTGAGGCCACAGCAGTGCAGAGCAAAGGGGACAATCCCCTCCCTTGCCCAGCTGGTGATGCTGTGCCAGATGTACCCAGGACACGCTTGGCCCTCCTGGCTGCCAGGGCAGTGCTGACTCCCATTCAACTTCCCATTGACCAGGACTCCCAGGTCCCTTTTCTTCTGGGCTGCTTTTCAGCTTCTTGTTCCCCAGTCTGTCCACATATCCAGGGTTGTCCTGTCCCAGGTGCAGAATCTGGTACTTTCTGAACTTCATATGGTTGGTGATTGCCCAGCCTTCTCATTTGTCAAATTCTCTCTTCAGGGCCTCTCTGCCTTCACAGGAGTCAACAACTCCTCCCAGTTTTCTAGCATCTGCAAACTTACTTAGAATCCCTTATAGTCCTACATCCAAGTCATTTGTGAAGATGTTGAAGAGCACCGGCCTGAGGATGAAGCCATGAGGAACCCCACTAGTGACAGCTCACCAGTCTGTCACCCCATTGACTGTAACCCTTTGATAGCAACCTGTGGGACAGTTGCTTACCCACTGCACAATATCCAGCTGTGGGCCAGACATTTTATCCAGCAGGATCCTGTGAGAGACAGTATCAAAAGCTTTACTGAAATCCAAAATGAAGGTCTATGTTTAAGAGCCACTCCATATTTTTAATACATCTGTTGCATCAATAAATAATAGAAAGCAATGCAAAAATGCTTATAAAAGCATTGATATATAAGAATACATTCAGTAAACTGAAGGTGCACAAATGCAATATAAGCATCAAGATAAAAACAACTAAATGTATTTAAAATCTCTTTAAGCCAGTGTGATATTACACACCTGTCACAATGCCATCCTATTCACACCATCAAGAATCAGACAAATCATACATTTTCAACTCCTAGACAAAATTTACTTGTTGTCATCAAGTACCCAAAACAAATAAACAAACCTCAATCATTCCCATTTGGAGCCTGTTTTGGTTTTGGTTTGGTTTTTTTGGGGTGAAGTTTCAGCAAAAATAATGAAGGATTTTATGTTGTATAGACATACATGAACTCAAAGCTAACCAGAAACATAGACATGAAAGAGTATACATGCACAGCTCATGCTGTGCACAGCACATGGGCCAAGAAGGAGGAGGCAAGTATACAGAGCTACATGGTACTGTGACCTACTCTGTGTCAGACCACTGGTACTGTGACTGTGTAAGGCCACTAATATCTTGTAAATAACACTGTAAATAACCAACTTGTAGACCACTGACATAAGAAATTAACACCACAGATACTATAAGGAAGCCAAAATTGCCAGATGCCTGACTGATACATGAAAATCAAACCAGACAAATTTCCCCCTTGTTAGCATGATTGATCACCAAAGTGGAGGTGGAGCAGACCATCTGTCAGAGCCCAACAGCATCTTTGATTTGCACCCAAGGCACCCATCAGACTCAAGGCACCTGTCCTGGGGCTGGTGCATGAACAATCTTTCAGAAGTACGGGGTATCTCAGATATTCACAATTAATATGTTCTCTCTAGTATGCCCACATATTTCTGTGAGCAGGACTCCCCACACTGGAACAGACACAGCTTGAAGCAGTACGTGTGATTACAACTTGCACCAGTGCTTTTCCAGATGGTTAATCATAACCATACTGACAAAGACACAAGGAAACAAACTGTATTTTTAGGCCTCGACTCCAACAATGAACTCAAGTCAATTCAACTCACACCATAAAGTGATCAGATCTCTTTGAACTATTACAGAGGATTTACGTGTTTTACCTGAAAACAGTTACAGTCCAAACCTGCAAGAATGGAAATGCATCATGACTTTGGTGTTGAAAAGTCTAGTACTTTATAAGTGAGCTAGACAGGAGTATTCGAAAGGGAAAATTAATCACTAGTCTGTGACAGCCTCAACTATTAAATTCTTAAATAATAACGCAATTATGAATAAGACACATTAATTGTTGCGGTTTTTTCTGCCACTGGAGCTCCACAGAATTCAATGTGTGGCCAAAAAGAAAGTGCAGATTTACGGGCAGTGAAGTGTAAGAAATATGCTCACAAAATAATCTTTCTTAATTCACAAGAGCCCTATTCCCTAAGCTGCATAACAATACAGGATATATGATAGAGGGGTATAAAGGTTTTATTAACCCTCAAAAGAGATGACTTGCAACACGTACTGACAACTATGTCTGCAAAATTCATGCTGGCAATAGCTTTAATCAAACTGTACTAACAGCAGACACAGCTGCTACACATAGGCATACAGAAATGCTTTTCTATTGGGCCTAATATCTGTATCTATGATTATGTTTTGAGACACCCAACAGCTACACAGGAGCTATTTGTGCAGAACATTTATACCTATCAGCTTTCATTAATGAAGATGAGCAAAACAGAAAGTGGTCCGTAAGGCCCTCGTCTTTGGTCAGGAACTCCTGCAAATTCTCCCTGACTTCCCCCGTTGGTCATTTCCAGGCTACAATAGCGCTAGAATCGGTACCGACTTTCCTAAGCAGCACAAGCTGTCAGCTGCAGAACATTTCGACCAGCCTCATGACATCCCGAGAAGCTCCCCAAAACCGCAGCAGCCGCTGAAGAAAGCGCGGGCTGCGCCAGCACCCCGGCCCCCGCGGGCTCCTGTCATCACACGCAGCGGTGTCTGTCACGCCGCGGCTGCAGCAAGGCGGATCGCCGCAGCCGGGGATGAGTCGGCGCGGATATTAAAGGAAAGGCAATCCTCTTAGGAGGGCTGGCGGCGGGCGGTGAGGGGAGGCGAGGCGAACCGAACCCGCGTTCCCCGCGCGGGCCGGGGCAGCATCGCGGCCACGCCGGGTGCGGAGCGGTGCCTCCCCCGCGGGCAGCCCCGCGCCGCCTCAAGGGCGAGGGAGCAGCGGCCGCCTGGGGCCTGCGGCAGGTGCCGCCGGCAGTGCCCGTAGCGCCGCAGCCCCGCGCTCGGGGAGCAGCGGCCGGCGGGGGCCGGGGCAGCGCTGGGGTGAAATGGGTCAGTTACGTAATCAGGCCGGCGGCCCCGGCCCCCGCCCGGCGCCCCGCGGGCACGGACAGGGGAAGCTGCAGCGGCGGGCGCTGGGGGCGAGAGGAGCCGCATCCTCCCGCGGACCCCGGGCACCGCCGCCGCGCTCTTCATCCCCATCCGCCCCTTCCCAGCAGTTCCCCCGCCCCGGAGCGCACCTTCTCCTGGGCGCGATTGAGGCGTTTCTGGACGTTTTTGGCGAAGATGCCTGTCTTCATGTCGGCCATGGCTGGTGGTGGGGATTAGGAGGGTGGGGAGAGAAGGCGGGCGAGGCAGAGCCCGGCAGCTACGAGCGGCAGCGGCGAGGCAGGAATGGAGGGATGGAGAGGAGGAGGAGGAAGAGGAGGAGGAGGGCTTTAGAGACACAGCAGGGAGAGGCGTGGCCACCGCCGCCGCCTCAGGTGAGGCGCGGGTCCCCCGCCTTCGTCCGTCCCCGGCCCCCGGGGAGGCGGCTGTCGGGACCCCGCAGGGCGGCTAGCGTTGTCTTCTGGAGATGAGGCAGTTCCTCTAGATAATAAAACATCCAGAGGGATAATGGGGATGATGATTTCTAGAAGCGCAGCTGATGGCTGCGTCCACTACTGTCACAAGCCTCCTTCTACAGCCGGAGAACCTTAGGCACCTACTTACTCCCTTAGAAGTTTCCACAAAGTCAGAGTCATTCCCAGGTCCAAGCTCCTTTAACACTTTTCAGTGGTTTGGGGGCTGCAGCATCACGTGCAGTAAATGGGTGCTGCGGTTGAGGGACCAGCTCGGCCTGGACTGGGCTTCCTGGCACAGCCATCAGCTGTTCTGCTGTTACCATGCCCGTGCTGCTGAATGCTCTACACTTGACTTGCCATTCTTCTGCTCTCGACATCCTCCTCCCATCCATTCCTCACTCCTATCTCAGCGTAGCAACCAACAGCAGTAAACTGGTTCCAGACTGCTTTTGTGTTTTTGATCTTATTTCTGAAATTACAACTTCAAGGCAAAACTGAAGGGCAGTCATAAAAAAAATCTCTGTCCTCCCCTGACACTAAAGCACCCCAAAATCTTTTAGGGATCGTGCAGCACCAGTCACTCAAGGTTGGCAAAGTCATCCTTCCTAGATACCAAGCCCCAAATTCACTCCTGACATTTATTTCTGTTGTTTGCCCAAGTGTGGAGTTCCCTGATAGGGAGAGTAGAAATCCAGCAGAAAACATAGCAAAGCAAGACAAAGCAAAACACTGGAACTCAACTCTCTTACCCTGAGCCTGTATCCTTCTATAGGGAACTGTCCTATTTTCATAATATTTTTCATTGATTTTTCAAAACACAGATCAGAAGGTCTTCTACTGCCAAAAGAAAATGTCTCATACATTTAGTAAGTCCACCTGTGCTTCCTGAGACTATGTATTTCTGACATGTGCTCAGTCCCACATGTGCCTGACACATTTTCCTGTACTATTAAGAAGTTGATTTAACATGCCAACTGCAGCAGTAATAATGTTTAGTAAGAATAGGTACTTAATTCTCATGTTAATACTATTTAGAAAGAAAAAAGTAATCACACCAAAACCCCCAAACCCAAAACTAATGCAGAAAACTAAAGAAAACATATCACAGCAATCAAGGAAACTATTTTGTCTAAAAGATTACGATAGTGTCTTACAATGCTGTTAAACTGGTGAAAGATAAAAAACAAAATTTCAGTGTGCATAGGGCTCCCAAATTCTTTGAAGTATTTTTTCACATCTTCAGAGTATCTCTTTCTGGGCAGTTTGGCTTCTGATTCCACCACTTTAAGACTGATTTTAAAAAATCATGAAAAAAAGTGCTCTTAACTGATTAATCATGCATTTTCTTCACCAAAGGGTAACAAAGGTAGGAAGTATTAGCAGAACAGAGTGCATTTGGTTTCCTTTGGGTTAGGAGGTGGAGGGAGGAAACTCTCTTGTGCTTTTTAGATCCCTTTTGTCTGATATAGTAGTACAACCCTCATCACCAAGCCCAAAAATGCTTTTTCATGCCAGTGGGTGAGGAAAATGAAGATGTGTACTTAGTCAGACAGCCAGTCTCTTCCTCCTCAGTCAGTTGACCTGCACTGGCTTTGCCCCATTTAATGGCCTTTGACAACAGCCAATGCTTTTTCACTGGCTAGTTTATCAGTGTGTGTGTTGCTCTCCATCAACTAGATTCTGGAAAAAAATTATCAGCAAATGATCAGAATGTTCTCTCCATACTCTCTGTCTGTTGTATATAACATTTATTGTAATTAATACTGCAGAGAAAATTTCTCCATTAAGATGTCTTTCAAAGCAAATTTTTCTCTGTGTATTGTTCATGTTTTAATCTGAAATAGATGATATTTAAAAATGAATAATCCTTTACTACAATTTACCCAATTTTCTCTCTATTTTCTTGTAATTGTTTATTTGGTGCTATTTTAAAATGAAATTTTACTTTAGTTTCCCTTCTGAATAGCAGTCATTCATAAAAAAATGCTCCTAAGGGAATGGTGATTTTTCAACATAAAATCTTTAAAAGGGAAGGGAAGAAAGTAAATGTAAGTACAACTGCTATGTCACCACTTTTTCCAGCTGTTGATTCCTGTTCAACCAAAATGCTAGTCAGAAAAAGAAGAAATCTGGATAATTTCTGGCTCATCAACAACATGGTTTCTCATCACACGTTTTGTCCCTATAGACCTCACATTGGAAGTAGAAATGAGATGGGACGTTTGTTTCTTCAAGCAGCAAGCCTAATCCTTCCTGTCCCTTCTACAACCAGCTGACCCTTCCTCACAGCACAGCCAACAGGCTCTCACCAGCAGACCCTGACTGTCCTCACAACAAACGCTCCTCTCAACTGGCTGACCCACTCTTCTATAACACCCATCCATACTGGACATAGCTGTGACCCTTTAAGGGCCAGGCCGTTCCTCCTCTTTGGTAATTAGAACAGCTGCAACTCATCAGGGGCAAAGCTACTTGCAATCTATTCTCCTGCAACATTTCTGCTATTCTGATCACTCTTCATTTGTGTAAAGCAGTAAAATTAAAAGATACTGGTCCATAGGAGTAAATTTTATAATACTGATGATAGAAAAAATTGGCAGGTATCTTGCAGCCGTCTCCATTGCAATTATAAGATACAGATATCAATAAAATACAGATATCAATTGCTGCAGAGTAACAAGAGACTTGCACCTTTACAAATAATAGCATATGGACACTCACAATTCACACTACAGACATGGCACATAAAAGACATCCTCATTATAAGCACACCACTTTAATATTCAGTGAAGTGGAAAATTGGAGTGGGAAATGATACTGCAGGGCAGCCTGGGAGTTGAAGTCACACTGTAGTGTGGATTTGGGGAGGCAGAATGTATGGACAAAAATACAAGATGAGATGGGACTAATAGAATAGCAAACATGGGAAAACAATATGAGAAAATGAAAGGTTTCAGGTGTACAGGACTTGAACTTTAAATCTTTTTTACATGTGACAACTTGGTACTATACTTGTGGTTTAGGTCAGCATGTAATGGGCAGCAAATGACTGTCTAAATTATCTGGACAGTTTCTGTAAGTCTTGCTGACTTTTGGATGTGAGTCAGAGAGGGCAGAGCTGTCTGTCTCATGGAAAAGGAAAGTAAGGAACCCAGTGGAAAACATGCATCAAAAGAAAAATGTTTTCATAAAATAAATGTAGTTCTAAATCCTGTAAAAATCTAGGAAAATTTTAATAAACATCCCAAATTAAAACCCATACATGTTCTATATTTTAATATTTAGACCCTTCTTTTAAATTAAAACTCTTCTTATTGAAGAAGAAAGAGAAGATTTTCAATTTTTTTTTTATATTTTCCTTCATTACCATACCTTCACATCAACACCTCTCATCCATTAAAGTGCTAACATATGTTGAACTGGTACTTACATTCTGACACAGAACACCAGTTACATCATGGGGAAGCATTTTACCTGAAAGGTACCCTTTGCTTTCAACTTCATTATTTGAATCTGAAATTTTCATGATTTGAATCTGTATCTGGCTTCATATAGCTACATGCAGGTAGGTGGTGTTCAGCAATGGTCTCACTTTGTTACTCTGGAAAGTCTGTCCTGCTGACTTCAATCAGCAAATTTCTGGGTTGACACCCCAGGCTCTGAAACTACATAAAATGAGCTTTACTTGGGAAAGTATGACTAATGAAGGGCTGCAGAGCTCACTCACAGAACGAGCATCAGCGATGTTTCCGTAAGAAATTAATTCCATGACATTGATGTACATGCTGGACTTCTGGGGGAGGAGGTTATGTTCCTTCCCTCCTCCAAGTCCTCTTCCCTGAAATCACAGGAAGTAGATAAATTAACTTCAAATCTGGAGAGAGAATTCCTGGAATTACTGCTGCCTTCAGGTGAATCTTTTCAGGTATGAGGCAGTGCAAGTAGATAAGAAGACATGACAAGAAATCAAAAATCCTTTGGGATTGGCAGGTGGGGTAAGGAGGAGTGAATAACTAAATATCACTTAGTTAATGCCAGCCTATTTTACTTTTTACACAGTTGGTGTGACATCAATAAAATACAAACTTAAGGATAAGACTAGGGTGATAAAAGGACAAGATTTCTTGAGATCCAAGAATGAGTTTCAGCATGGACAGAGCTGCAAGGATCCACAGTTCCCTCCCTCCCTCAGCGAGGATAACTGGCAATTTGGACCTGTTGCAAAGGGGCCTGTGCCAAGAAATTGGTTTTCTATTCATCATTTAGATGACAACAGTGCCTTGATAGGCTGTGCATACAGTACTGATTCCAGCATTAGAAATGAATGCTGATCAAGATACTTGTGCTCTGGTTGGCTTCCTCCTGATGCTCTTTGTGATTAAAAGTACAGTGAGCTACATAGAAGATGAATTTTGGAGAATTATACTGATAACATGAGCTGTTCCACCTAAATAGGAAAGACACCCACCACAGAATAAGTACCAATCACTTTTAGCCAAAATTCAGGCTTCCTTAGTCTATCTGAGGTCAGCATCAAAAAATCATTGAAAATTGCTTTTGAAAAATTGGAACTTAAATGTGCTTGGCACATTTTATCTTCTCAGTCAGAAGAACACAGGCCAGAACCAGAAATATCTTCCTTTTTAACTGTCAGGTAAAAGGGACAGAGTTTCTGGAGAGCATCCTTTGGATCTTCCCTGAAAGAAAAGTCAGTCTCAGTTAAAAAGTTTTTTTGTCCACGTGCAATTTTCCATACCCCACTTTTTCTCTTTCCCATCAAGTATATTTACAAAATTCCTAGTATTTACAGTATTATCTAGAAATGCACATCTTTTGGTTGTCATAACAATAAAAATTAACATTGTAACAGTTAGTCTCTCTCTTTTTTTCATTTTTCTTTAATGGCATTCCAGCACAATCTTGCCTTTTTTGGGGGAATTCCTCACCAGTGGTGAGTTTCTCTCTCAGGTTAGGCACTTGAGAAGGGGTCTTGGCATGCATGGCACCAATATGATTCCCTAAGCTACTCTTTGCTCACGAATTGGCTGCTAATGGCATCATGCACACATCACATAGCATAATCTAGCCTCTATGCTCTTATTCCTAGTGCTAATACACATTTACACAGTGCCATTGCTTCTACCACTTATATGGGCTAGAAGGAGGGATGTAGCAAAAAGATATGCAGTCCTAATATTGAAATTTTTAAAATTTGGAGAAAAGTGACTAGCTGTATCTATTCTGTGTGTGTCCCTAATTTAGAAAGGCCATGAAAAGATAATATATACATGCAAAATAATGAATACATTTCTGTAATCATGAAGGTCATACAATTTTTTTTTTCTTCAAGAAGATAGATGTATGTAAACCACTGTGAGTTGATTGTGCCGGTTTAGTGTCTGACATGTCATTTTCTAAATATCAGGAAATTTTTCTTCCTAGTCACTTGAAGCTAGACTGTGGAGGTTGGAGACCACCCCTCCTGCAGCAGTTCTTCTTGCCTTGACACTCACTGCTTTCAAGGAAGCAATAACTATTTAGAGCAACCAGGGACATGCTTGCATGGATTCAGAAGATGGCTTGCAAAAGCAGCACTGCCCAACTCTTGCTACTAGTCCTAGATGCATCAAGCATGTCCCAAAAAGCCATGATCTGCAAGGAATAATGTGACTTCCAGCTACAGGAGAGGCACTTTCATCATGAATACCATATAACATAGGAGTTAATCCAAACTTCAGAAAGGCACCCCTGGAGTACCTGTCTGGAGACTCTGTCAAGTTATAGGTTCTGCTGCTTTAAATCATGTAGTCAAAAGTCAGGTTTTAAATCTATGCATTTTCCAAAGATGATCCCAGCTGTTGATTATCAAGGATCCTTATTCAACTATCCCCACTCTTACTTCTCAATACATTATTTGCTTCTAATTGAGTTAGATTTGTCCTGACTTCCCTTACAACAATCCATAAATTTTTCGAAGGAATCCCAAACTGAATTTGATGCCTGTTCTCCATCAGGACTTTGGGAATGCCAGCACTTCCCTTATCAAAATTAGGAAGAGCAGCACACTGAAAAGTTGCAACATACATTTCTCTTTACATAAAGAAAATCTTTCATTTACAGTGGCTCCATATATATTATTATTATTATTATTATTATTATTCATTCCAGTGTGTCCTAGACAGATGCTGTGAGAAGTAGTCCCTGGAATCAGAAAAATAGTCTTACCTGTAAGTGGCCTGACTTATTTAAGAGATTCTTATTTAGCTGTGGCTAGTGTATTCCTCAGCATATATGAAAAGCTGTGTTCCACGTCTCTCTTGTTCTGGTGGGGTTTTTTGTTTTGTTTTATTTTTAAATTGTTTGTTTTGTTTTGTTCTTTTTCCCCAGAAAGATTTCTGCAGCATTTAGAAGAGCTACAAACAACAGGGATTGGAGGCAAAATAGTCTTTGCATCATTATTACAGCAGAACTTTCTTTGGTCCTCCCCCAGTCTCCATTTCTGATCTGTTTCACCTTATTGTAAATGTATGCATAATAAACACTCCACTCATCCAGTGACTGTCTCCAGAAAGAAATTTGAACTATTTCTATCATTAGATGAAAAGACACTTTGGATGCTAACAGTTGCTATAACAGTCACTATAGGAACCAAACTCTTCCTAGTCCTTGGCATGCAAGACTGATTTTTCTCACACTGTGGGGAAAAGAAGTCTTTAGCTAATAATCTTATGCTAGTCTTATTTTAGAGGCATCTTTTTGCCGTTTCTTGCAGCTTTTATCAGAGGCAGCCTTGGTAAAAATGAAAATTGAATTTCAACACCTTCTCTCTTCCTTTTCCCCTCTTCAAAATAGTGTTGAGAAATGTTCACACATTGCTACTCTTCTCTCTGTTGTATCTCAGAAATGACATGCAGAAGATGAGAGAGCTAACTACACAATAATATCTCCTGACTGTAGGTTTCAAAAATGTGCTTTCAGAAGGAAAGCCTTTGGTAAATCTTAACTACCAATGAATTAATAACTTTGACATATCCATTAATTTTTTTTAAACTGCAATGCCTTTAGATGAATGCATCTTGTATAATCAATAATGAATGCATTGCTGTCATGGACTTCGTATACTACTCTGTAGTCCCTGAACACCTGTAAAACAGGGAAACTAAAATAAAATCTGTCATACCAAGGAAAAGGAGGATTGAGGTTAGAAAGCAGACAGAAGGTTCAGGCAGGTCTTCTTGGTGCTGTTCTAGAATAAGGGTTTTCTGTAGATGATTCTGTAGATTTCTGCAGAAAATACATGAGCAGAACCTGCTGGAATATTTTTCACTGTGCCCAGGTTTCTCTTCCCTTCAGTGTAGCTTTGTTCAAACCCAGTATTTTCAAGTACCATCCTACTTTTCTTTTGAAGCAAAAGATTTAATCATGTCAAGGGAAGAATTTTCAATGTCAAGGGAAGAAATTTTGATCAAGGTTAGTGGAATGGTAGATGAGCAATAAATAAATTTAAGAGTATTAGTAGACTGACAGTAGTCAATACATCAGAGCTGACATGCACCAGTTGACATGCACCTTAACAAGGAGAACAAAAGGACTGCTGAGTAATGGTGCAGAGGCATGGGTCAAAGCCATGATACACACAAAGCTAACTGTTGCAGTATACTTTGTATTCTACCCATGAAAAAGTCTTTGAAGCCTGCACCTGTTCTGTATATCAAGGAAAAAAACAAGTTTCTTCTGATTTTTCTCTACATGTCTGCCAAAAAAAGCCCTTCCTCCTGTTAGCTAGTATCTGCTAAAATAAAATCCAAAAGCAAGCTTAAAAGTTAAGGGTATTTTTGAAAAGGAAGAAGTCTTCTTGGGAAATCTCTTTTCTTATTACATCCCCTCAGACTTGGTGTAAAGTTGACTTTCTGTTACTCCACCTTGCTGGCAGCAGAGAGAACTGAACTGAACTGTCTGGAGCTCCATTTTGCAGGTAGAAGTCAAGTGCCTGAACCTGCCCTGAGACCCCCGTTGATGTGCTCATGGGAAGAAATCCATAGCATGACCAGGCACTTCTGTCCTTTCAGTTTAAACCCTGGGGCAGAAATAGGATTAAAATCTTGGAGGAAATATTTTAAGAATGTCTTAAGAATTCATGGGAAGGTTAGGGATACCAATTTTCTTAATGAAGACTAAAGCTGTTAACCATTCATACTGAGTTTCTCCCCAGATGATCCCTCCAACCTTTGTCAAATAGACTTGGAAGGCCAACACACCCAGATTTCTGAGTATGTAAAACTTAAACTGTAAAACTCAAGAAATTCCAGCCTGATTGCATATTTTTGGTCTATTTGTAGGATTTCCTTGGGATGGTGGGGAAGTAAGATCTACCTAATGCCAGACTCCCTCATAGTCTTCATCATAGCCCTGTAGAGAGCCATACTGGGACATGGGTTGTTTCAAAGCTGTTTATGAGCTCTGTCAAGGCTGCCCTATGTGCGCAGGCACCTGCTGAAAATCCAGGAACAGCTGTTGCCACAGACTGCAGAATAACTGTCCTCCAGACTGCCACTTACAGCACTCTCATGGGACCTGAGAGACAAGGTTTTAAGCAAGTCCCAAACCTCGTACTGCCCTTTGCAGGGTAGATGCTCCAAATGCTAGACTATTACTAGACAAGTGGGTGGTAACAATCTCACCTCCTGCTCTTCCTACCCAGAGAAGAAAAATCATGATTTAAGGCATCAGGTGCTGAGTCCTGGTTTCACAAAGACGCCTACCTACGCCCATGTTCACATGAGAAAAACATCCCAGTCTTCAGAATTTCTTAGCAACTGGCAGAAATGCGTCCACAGTCAGAGTTTCTCTGAGGAGCCTGTTTTCAATCTGTATTCCCAGGCTGGAGCCTTGCATTACCTGAAGGCTGAATATGATGAAGTCCAGCTGCCCAATCTGGGCTCAGGCTCTTGAGACGTGAAGAGACATCGTGAGAAAGCACATTGGCTAGAGATATGCAAAAGAAAACATTAGGCAAAGACAATTTCATTGAGCCTAGGGTGAGCAACAAATAAAGAAATTTCACTGGAAAAAGTGTCACCTGGAAAGATATTAAATGAAAGGGAAAAACAAGTACTCAGAAAAGCAAAGTGAAGGTTCAGCCCCTCAAAAGGTGGAATGGAGGCCTGTTCTTGGCCTGCTAAGATTCATCCAGTGCTTTACTGGGGTGGTGGCTCAGCAACTCCCCAGTCAATTAGACAGCAGTGAACTGTTTTACTATTTGTCCTCTGTGTGTGGGATATTCTGTGTAAACCCTGTTTTTAGTTTCCATCTGCTTATGGTTAGAGCTGCCTGAAGAAAGTGAGTGAGTCTGGGCTGCATAGTTATTAGGTCTTTTCTTCCTTTTCTACACATCAGGGCTCAGGAAATTTCAGAAACTGTCTTAGTCCCTCTAGACCCAACTTTGCAATGCAGCGTAGGATTTGCAGGACTGAGCTGCTGAGGTTTTGTTTGCATCTGGGCCTAATGAAAGGTGAGGCCAACATATGGAGATGCAGGATTTTTCAGGGAGAAATGGAACATGATAAAGATGAGCAGACCTAAACTGAACCAGATTGGTGTAATGTAGATTTGAAAAGATATTTTAAGTTATGCTTTATATTATATGACTCATCAATATATTGCTCAACATGTAGAATTTACATGACACATTTCCACATGCTTTGAGATATAACTCAAACCTTGATCCAAAAATGCTACAAATTCCAGGGCTCTAAATTTAGCCTGTGGATGTCAGAAGGGCAGTAAGATGGTATCATTTATCATTAAGCACAAACCAACAAAACCTCTTTGCTGACATAATCTTTTGCAACATCATTACCTTTGGAAAATCTCCCCCACGTAAAGAGTTTGGAGAAGGTTAACAGCACTCATCCAGAGAGAGGGAGAAGTTATCTATGCTATTATTGAAGCATATCACAATGCGATTGAACATGATCTGCTTTCTGTATTGATTATAATTTTTCTAAGTAAGATACACAGCTTTGGCATAGTATGAATATGGTTTTAGAAAAAAATTAAAATGAGAGGAAAATAACTTTCCAAAAAGCTTTCCCAGGGAGTAAAAAATTACTGGATCACATGAATGAGCATTAAGAGTGTCAAACCTACTGCCTGATTCTCAAAACCAAATCAATGCCCTATTAATGTTGGTCTCTTTTGTAATCTGAAATGATCAAGAGGCAGCCCTTGGTAGAGGACCAGATGGAATTGCTTACACTTTTCATAGTTTTTTTAATTTCAGTCATAGGGAGCTACCAAACATCCTTGAAGTTCTGGAGCTTCGAGGCCTGTCCCAGTTTCTGTCAAAGTAAATTAAAACTTATGTTTATCTTGAATATGCTTTGGTTTAGGATCTCATTTGCTGAGGCAGAGGATGTATCTATCTATGTGTCGCCGCTGGGTAATAATTAGCATTGACTCTATGATTGCAGAAGGCTGATCCATTGCTTTATTATACTATATAATACTATACTTATTAATAAACTCATCACCCTTACAGCTGGATCCAGTTGGTCAATCAATCAAAACATCATCGGCAGTGTCCAGTTAAGAAATCACCTTTTGGTAAACAGATCTCCATAACACATTCCACATGTGCACAACAACAGGTGCAGCAAGTGGAGATAAGAATTTTTTCTAATTCTTTTCTCTGATCTTCTTACAGACTTCCCCAGGAAAATGCCTGGGAAAGTCGTCTGTTGCTGTCTGTGGCCAGAGAGCTGCTGCCATATCCATGTGTTTTGGCTCTGTGCAACACAACTCCACTTTATTTTAACATAGGCTTTGGTACTACCCAACATTAATGCTGTTGCCTTTGCAAATATGATGAACAGTTTTGCTCTGAAGTTTCTCTGCAGCTTTTAATTTGTCTTTAATGTGAGTTTAAAGACGCATCTTAGTAAAACAGTGTCACTAAGTAAAAGTGAAACATACTCTGTTTGAAATGGAAGAAGTACAAATCTAAATCCCTCTAATTGTATCACATCCTAGAGGGAACAAAATCAAAGCATCAGGCCAGGGTTTAAGATTATTGAGAAAATCAAATTCCTTTTGTAAGCCTTTACACAAATTGTTCATGGTGGGTCTCATCTCCCCTCCCTGCAGCCCTCTGAATAGAAATTAGATTCTATTTAGACAAGTGGATGGGTGGACACTCCTAAAGCAAATGACATCAATTGCCTATGGCATATGTGCTGTGAACTTTAAAGCTAACATTTTTAAATGGTGAGTGAAAGTCATCACCAAGAAAAGTCACCAATTCAAAGTAAAAGGCAGGTAGATGCTGCTTAGTGCCTGAGAGACCAGAGGATGAAAGGAAAGAAAGAGGAGAGGTTGGGATGCATATCAGATGAGGCTATGGTATCTAGTTCAGTCAGCACAGTTCAGGGTGATGGCCACAATGAATATTTAAAGACATGTAGCAGGTGAACTGTAATGGAAGCAGAAGTAAAGCTGATGTCAACATGAAACCATACAAATTTTGTAGAAGACCAGCAGTTCAGAAGTTTTACATTTTTAAAATATTTTTCATTGTCCCAGGATCTCCAACATAGTTTTGATGCCATGGTTTTTACATTGGTGAACCATCACATGTGTTACACCACTGCCTTTATAAATTCCAGATACTTTGTGCATCCCTTGTAAGGTAGTCATAGAAGCAGTCCCAATATATAACTGTAATATCTTAATAAATCAGGTCATAACTATATATAAATCAGATTATGACTATACTGGAACTTCAGAAATGAGAGGAACATCCTTGGAACAGCTGTGATGAATCCTGAGAGATGCTGTGCATGACTTACCACAGAAAAAGGAAAGGCAGCTGACTGAGAACTGGTATGATGTCAGAATAAGCAAGACAACAAAAGGCAGCAAGCTGATCACCAGTATTATTTTTCCTATCCCTACAGAGATCCTTCTAAAGTGCGTAATTAACTTCGTTAGGAAAATCTTCTTACCAGTCTTTGGTAATTCATCTGCCAATGGAGAAATTGAAAAGTTGAATTATCAGAAAGACTTTATTAGTTATCTAAAATTGTGTGAATTTGATCTTAGGTTTACTGACTGAGGTTTACTGGCAGTGAGACTCTTGGAACTACCTTGTCAATAATCCAGTGATTTTTTTGAGTATTGTGCAGATGAGAGCACAAGGCATGTGCTTATAAGAACTACTGATGTTAACATATTGAGTGCATTGTAGCACTGGTCAGCAGGTAACAGAGGAGAGGATTCAAATGATGGGATAAACTAGAGAAAACAAGTTCACTTCGGAACACACCCTTTGCTCTGAAAAGGGCATGTTATGCATTCATTAATGCTAGTAGCTGAAACTGCAGAAGTATCACTTGAAGGAGGATCTCCAGATCTGATCATTTGGTTTCAACCTGAATTGTACTGAGCATTGAGAAATGTAAGATAAAACTAAAATCCTGGAAACAGTGGCAATGCCTATACAATGTTTTTCCCCTGCCCATTTCTGCTTTAATTGAGAAGCTAAAAGATAACTAAATGAAAAATGGATTTATGTGTGAATAAAAATGTACCATATGAAAGATGCATCACGAGAATATTTTTACACATTTTTATTTTGATTTTCTCAAAGGTGCTCTCTAAGATATTCAAGTGAAACTGATTTAATTTGCAAATCGGGGCTAATTCTGCACTCCAGCAGAATACTCACTGGCAGCTTGGGGTGTAAGTGTTTTGCAGACACAAGGAGACAATCTTATAAACAGATTAACATTAAGAGGAGGTGCTATAGTTGGTTATGCACCCCCCTATTGCTTCTTAAAATACATAACTGAGAAAAGCAATCAAATATATTTTGAGTAAGACAGTATAGTTTTTTTTCTGTTGCTTTTCACAGTTAAATTAGGCTTAAATATTGTATTGAAAATAAGGATGAAAGCTTGAATATGAAAATTACTGCAGTGAATTTAACTGTTGCTTTATTGAGGTTCTGCTTTCATAATTCTTGCTTTACACACTCCGTCCAAATGGAGTCCAGAAAAACAACAAATTGCAGATGTAAAACTGAATACATCTGATGGATCACATCTATAAAAACAAAATTAACTATGTTACCATACAAGGTATGAATCTACCCTTACCATTTTTCCCTAAAAAACATTATAAATCAACCAAACCAAGTTTCCACACAGTTCTGGCTGAGTTTTGTTATCTTGTCCTTATAGGTGGAGAATTCAACCACAGATTGTCACTCATCTGTGTTAGTCTTGTAGCTCAGGTTATTCTTCAATCATGCCCATTCACAGTGCTTCAGTTCATGCCTCCAGCAGTCACAACATGCAAACTGGATTCCTTTTGTATGTGACTAAACCAGAAAATGTGCTTCCAGAGTTGCCTTTTTTTTTTTTTTTTTTGCTCCAATTGACTGCTGGTGCATAGCCCAAATGACCAAACTAGACTGATTCTAAAGCAAGACAGGTAAGACAGCATCTGTAAAGTAGACACTGAATTGTTAGTTCTACTTGCTTTGCTCCATTCACACTATGCTGCTCTCTGATGCCAGCCCAGCTGTTCTCTGTTTTTCAGTAATAAGAAACCACTCCACAATACGGATTTCTGCCACCTCACTCTGGTATGGTTGCTCCCAGGTCAGAGTGCAAGACAGAGATTTTGCTTTCACCCCAGTAATGTTCTGTGTTACGTATTTTTACCTGCATTTTTACAAAATTTAAAAAAAATTATTGTTATTTTTAGTTGATTCTTGATTTTAGATTTACAGTTCAGTCACATGATAGAAAGAAACTGAACACATAAACAAGGTTGCAAAGAGTTATATTCACTTCTTTGAAAAAAGCACATGAAGAGGACCGAATGCCTATGAAAAGTGTACCCTCTACACTTTTCATGCATTTATTTTAATCCTAATAGCAAGCCATAATTTATGCAGTCACCTTGGCCTTATGTGTGTATCAAGCTGATGCCAAATTGATTTTTGCCTTTTTTGCTTTTATATATTCTCTATATTCTTTACACATAAAATTGTAGCTCTGTAGCCTATTATTGTAATCATAGCTAGCCCCACTACTTTTCCCTACCCTCACAGGCAGGAAGACAAAATACATTTTAGAGGCTCCAAAGCCGAGGGTTCCATGGCCCCTACCCTATCTTGGTTCTTACTGGGAGCCAAGGCTGAAACCAGCTCTTTGAGATACATTTTCATAAACTAAGTTTAGTTCCTATTTAAGAAGGGAGAATTTAGAAAAGGGTTGAACCGTGTGGGAATTACCTCACCATTTATGTCTCTAATTTGGGATTTTTGTCAATAATGCAAATTTGCTAAGCTTTTAAAACTATTTTCACTCCATGTGGGGGGTGGACATTTTCTGTATTTGCCCCTGGAGGCCTCCAATAAAAACTAGCCTTTATGTTACCTCATATATTAATATTATCTCAAAAGTTTGTTATTTCATTTCTAGGTCTCTAAGGCATCAAAGCTGTTTTGGTGTCCAGGGTTCTCAGAATTAGCATCAGCTAATTTTCCTTTCACCATCCTTCTGAAACCTAACCATCTATCATTTAGTGAGTTTTATTGGCCATTTGAAGTGAAGCAGGAATTGAACAGTTGACTTCTCAGGATTGCAACTGTATTAGCGTACGGGCTTCTGTTGTACCACCCAGTAGTCTGAGGAGGTGAAAGTGTTGCAGTGACATTCTCAATGAGAAATTTTGGCTGAACGAAATCATTAATTCTATTTCCTCCCAATTCAATGACATTTCTCATGCCAATGAAAGATTAAATACAGTGGAGCAATGATGGCTGTCTCAGAAGGACTGCAATGGTCCCTTCTAGTGCATCACCTCCACCATCCATGTGTAAAACCAAGTAGCAGCCCGCCAGATGCCGGCTACAGTGAGATGCAGTGGGAGGACAGAAAAGAAACAAACCCAGGGACAAATCTTGGCATGAGAGAAATAAGGATCCAAATTTTCTACACTGAGTAAATAAAACAAGGATTGTGCTCCACATCTCCTTTATGCCTAGAGCAGGAACGCTAACTTGCTTTTACTGGCTCCTTCATTGGTGAGAGTTTAGAATCCTGGCACAACTGGTACCAAATGAAGCAGATCAAACAGCTTAAGGTAGGGGACCTTGTGCGCAGGCAGGGCTGGCATGTGTCTCTTAAGTGAGCTGTCATTGCAGTAAATGGGGCAGAATCTGACATCATGGGGAGGGAAGGGGAGCCTGCTGCCATGAGCTCATGCAGAGCATGTCAGAGACACACACACACATGCTGGTTTTCTGCTGACACACCAGCCTGACACCAGTCACTACCAGAGTCCTTGTGGACTTCATGCCTGAACACAGGACACTCACCCCCATGTAGAAATCACTGAGGTTCCACTGAGGAGTTATTTCAGATCACCTTCCTGCTTCTTCAAAGCATTTTAACTGACTTCAAATCAACATCAAAATGGATCTGCTACCTTAGAACAAATTTGAATGGAAAAATGTTTCCTCTGATTCATTAACCCCAAACAGTCTTTCATTACAGGGACCATGGGAAAAGTGGCTGTCCCTGATGAACGCATATCAGAAGAGAAGAGTCATGAATGGAACTTTGAATGGAGCCATTATAATCCCAGACTAATTGCTCTTTTGGTTATGAAGTTTAGCTGCACATTATTTGTGTGAAGTAGTAGTGGAGATAAATGCAAGCAAAAAAAAAAAAAAAAAGGCTATAGTTTGAGGAACTAAATACTGTAGCTGTCTTGGGCCCACAGCAATTTCAGCTGCACAGCTCAACCTGTTCTGGAACAAACCTCTGTATCATATGAGAGGCAAAAAAGATGAAAGACATTCACATGCTCAGTGTAAGTTTTAATAATGTGATCTATTGGATCTTATATGTAGACCTTCAAGGGACCTGTAGGATGCAGCTCGGAAATACCTAAAAGATGATTCTGGACTTCTAGTCAACATGCTAGCCCATATTATGTTATTTCAAGTGATTTTGGAGCTGAAAACCACTGCCATCTATAACAGTCTCATCATTATTCAACTCATGCTAAGCACAGGGAATAGAATAGAATAGAATAGAATAGAATAGAATAGAATAGAATAGAACAGAATAGGATAGAATAGGATAGAATAGTTCAGATATAATGACCATCTAGTCTGACTGCCTGACCATTTCAGGGCTGACCAAAATTAAAGCATGGCTTTAAAGGCTCTGTCCAAATGCCTCTTCAACACTGACAGGCATGGCTGGGGGAGACCTTGACTACCTCTCTAGTAAGCCTCCATGCTTTGGCCACCCTCTGGGTAAAAAAGTGTTTCCTTATGTCAAGTCCAAATCTCCCATGACAGACATAGTTTGAATTATTCCTGCATGTTCTGGTGCTATGTACCAGGGAGAAGAGCTCACTATCTCCCTCTCTACTTCTGCTTCTCAGGAAGCTGTAGGGAGCAGTGAGGTCACCCCTCAGCCTCCTCCTCTCCAAACCAGACAAGCCCAGTGCCCTCAGGAATGTGCCTCCCCAGAGCACATTCCTGCCAGCCCTTTCCCCTGCTTTGGTGCCCTTCTCAGGACATGCTCAAGGACCTTCACATCCTTTTAAAATAGTGGGGCCCAGCACTGCACACAGTACTCGAGGTGAGGCTGCACCGGTGCTGAATTCAGTGGGATAATCACCTCTCTTGGCTGGCTGGTGATGCTGTGTTTGATGCACCCCCAGATGAGGTTTGCCCCCTTGGCTGCCAGGGCACACACACTGCTGATCCCATTGATCTTCCTGCCAACCAGCACCCCCAAACCCCCTTCTGCAGGGCTGCTCTCCAGCTATTCCTCTCCCCCTTCAGACTTGTGTCTGGAATTATTCCATCCAGGTGCAGAACCCAGCATTTGGTTGGTCTTGCTCAGCTTCATGTCACTGGTGACTGCTCAATGCTCCAATCAATCCAGATCCCTCTGCAAGGCAAAGCCTCTTACCCCATGAGAGAGTCAGCAGCACTTCCCAGTTTGGTATCATCACCGAAGTTACTTACAATGCATCATGTCTTGCCTTCAGGTCCTTGATTTTTTAAAATCTTGTTGAAGGATTTTAGCATGAGCTTTTAGATTTTTTCAAGTGTAAAAAAATATATCATCTGAATTAGTTACTGACAGGTTCATCAAGTCCTTAGAGAAACTTAGATTAATGGGAGGCATAACTTCATTATCCATGCTCACTTTTCCCCAATGCAAGATATAAAATAGATGTATCTATGTGTTCTTTTTTAAAAGTAGAACTTCTGTTGATTCATCTAGAAATTCTGGTGGGCACAAGAGGGAGTCAGCTCTGGTGCCCTGACCTTTTGAAGAGACCAGCATCTCCTGACTGCCCTGCAATTCTGGTTCCAGCTGCACTGCTGGGCCTCAAAGAGGCTGTAATCATTTTTGGCACAGATGGATATGGAATACAATTATATTTTGGGTTAGCCAGGACAATTCTACATCCTACAAGGACATTGAATTTGATCACATAAAAGATTGTCTTACTAAGTGCCCTTCAGTTGTAGCATTCTGGTTCTGTGCAGATCCCTGGGCAAAAGTCAAGAACTTCGCCTCCTTTTGTGCTCCTTGATGAGGTGCTTTGAGAGAGAGTGTTTTGTAGCACTGAAAATGGGGTTTTCTTATGATGCTCCACTGTGATTACACAGGCATGGCTGAAGGCTGACAGTGTTACTGCATTTTCTGTCTCTGACTCCTTGCACTCTGTGCTACTATATTGGTCAAGTATATCAAAGTATATCCCTACTATTATTATGCTTCATACTCAGGTATAACATTGAGGTCATTATTGATTCTCTATTACCTTTTGATAGTATTCATTTATTTATCTCCTTTGATTCTAATTTTCCCTAAACAGCACCTGCCTTTTGCTCACAAGGTTTTCTCTGATATTTCCACACAATTTTAATGTTGGTCCCATGGTGTCTTAGTGATACCTCCTTCTCAGCGAAGCCTCAAGCCTGAACTAGATGATATTCAGAAATCTCTTCCATACAGCACTTCTATGAACACATTACATTTTACTCTGTATCTTATGTTACCAAATTACAGATTTTAGTTTTTGTTCATTTTTTAATATTCCCTGTGTGAAATTTATCAAAATTTGTCTTTTTGCTTTATGGAGATTTTGCAGCTTCACTCTTTGAATCTTCTTGGTAAAGAATAACAAAGTTCCTTGCTAGTTTTTGGTTTAAAACACCTTTACATTATTTCAGTGACTGAAACTTAATTCCATACCAGCTTAGGTGGAAAGCACCTCCTTATAATCACAGAAGCCCTTTTTGCCACACTGTTTTCTTGAGAATCTTTTGGGACTTTGCCTTTCTAATTTTCATGCTGCATCTACTGGGAATATTCAAAAGTGTTAGACCTAAGTGTTCAGTATTTCAAACTCCTTTTAGGTTATTTCTCATATGATCATGTCCTGGCAAGTTACTGTGAATACTCTTGAGATAATAATGCCATCATCACAATAGATAAAAAGGGAAATAGAAATTTTTTTTGTTTTAGATTTGCTTTTCTTTCCCCCCCCCGCCCAAGATATACAGAATTTTGCAGTACACCAGAATCAAATTATAAGAATGGATCACACCAGAAATTAGTGACCAGTTTTGGATTTCATTTGCTGGGATTCATCCCTCTTGGGGGTTGACACTGGCCAAATGTCAGTCTATAGTTGAGCAGAGGAGGTGAAAGAACAATCAAAAAGTTCATGGGGTGAGATAAGTATTAGGAGAATAACATTTTAGGGGCAAAACAAGCTCAAAACTTTAAAAGGCATAGAGAAAAAATTATAAACAGAATTAAAAGAGGATGAGAACTCAAACTTCTAATTTTCGTTTCCTTCCCCCACCCCCAGCCCTTCTTTCTTTCCCACCGACAGCGCTGGGAGACAAAAACATGGGGTTTTTAGTCAGTTTGTTATTTCTAAAATTCTTTAGTTCACTTAGGGACAAGAGTCTCTCTTGCTATGCCATGAGGTCCTTCCCAGGGGAGACAGCTCTCTGTGAACTTTTCCAATGCCATTCTAATTTTCACAAGTAGAAGTCCTGCCCAAATCTGCTGCAATGTGAAGTCTCTCCCACGGGCAAAGCAGTCTTCTCACAACTGCTTTTTTTTGTGGGCCATTTAGTACATGGTGTTATAAATAACAAATATAGTTATTGGCATTTGCATTTATGTATTAACTTTTATTGTGCAAGTGATTATTGATTACAAAAATTCTGATATAGTACAATTTGTAATGACTGCTTTTGATATAGTATAATCTGTCAGTTTATGTATGCACCATAGAGCTTTTATAAATATTAGTGTAATATATACAATTTTAGACCATAGCATAATAGACACTGTGAAATGCTGAAATGCTTTTTTGTGTAACTAACTCATAAAACGGTGTAAAATGATTAGGTGATTTCCCACATTCAGGGAGTATCTTATCTGAAAGACAAGATAACAGAAACCAGAGCACCAAAAAAAAAAATTATTAACCCTCATTATCAGGGAGTGAAAATACAACAGGATGGAACCACAAGAAGAAATAAAATATTTTAATTTAATCTACAAGATGGCATGAAGACAAGTCAAAGGTTAAAACAAAGCAAAATAACATCTAAATTCAAAAGAATGGTTGAATATGTATAAACTCTTATGAACATGCATGCATGTACCCCCTGTAATGTAACAGTATGTAGGAATATGGTTTAACAGGGTGCTTTTGGCAAATAGCCAAGCACCCCAGTGCTGGATTTTATCCCTTTTATGCCTTAATAAACTTTCATAAAAATTTTAAATAGAAAGTCGTGTTTCTCACAATGGGGTTTTGTTTATAAGGATGAGCTGTTCTAGTATAAAAGCAAGGGTCTTCTTCTTTCTCTAGAAGCAAGGGTTCTCTCTCTCTGTTCAAGCTTCCCACCTGATCACAGCTTTGCCTTTTTTCATGGGCTGTGGGGAAATGCTGCATCCCTTCATGCACTTCATGGATTACAGGGAAACAGTTTTTTGTATTATATCCTCACTATGGCTTGCAGAATGTGAGAAATGGCTACTCACTTTTCATAATTTTTGAATGGTTTATTAAACCTTATCCAAAATACAACAGAAGACTGAATAGAGAAATGTTACAGCGCTGGGAGCAAAGGATTTTCCCCATCATGTGCTTGCCCACACAATGGAGGCTTTGCCTTTTAACCCTTTAACCCTCCCAAAGTTCTGTCCATCGACCCCTTCTTCACTGTCCAGTGGTAATCTCTTCCTCAAATCCTGATTAGAGGTCAGATGTCGTCATACTGACAAGCCAGCCCTCCCAGATGTTCCAACCCCGGCTGTCCCTTGATAACAATGCAAGGGGGTAAAACATAACTATAAATCTATAAAACTTTTCTTAACCTATATACATGATATTTGTCTGTTAATTGGGAGAGTTAATCATCACATTACTCATCTATCACAATTCCCCCTTTTCCTTTTCTACAGATTATTTGGCTCGAACAATTTATCTCAATGAGTCATACTAGCATCTGTTGATGTGGGCAAGGACAGAGGGAACCAAAGGGAAAAGAAACAAAAATTTCCCTAGACACCCCTATCCAGAATGAACAGAATGACATTACAGATGTTCAATATGGCTTTTACCCCCATCTACCTTGCCTATGGGGTTGCTACCCATAGGAGGTGTCTTAGAGGTCAGTACAGAGGCCAACTCAGCCTTGCCCTCCAGTCCCTTTTGTAATTCAAAGATATTTGGGGAATTACAGAGATCTGGCATGGCTTTTTGTCCCTACCTTACCATGCCTACAGGGTTGCTACCGGCAGCAGGGCTATGGAGTCTTCTTGGTAGCAAACAAAGGGGCCAACCCGATCTTGCCCTCCTTCCTTTGTCTTATTTTCTTAAGGAAGCTGCCCCATTGCTTTTTATGGTCCCTTATGTACTTCCCCTCAACAGATGCTCGTAATTCTTCCTCATTAAAACATGAAAACAAACAAACAAACAAACCAACAAAAAACCAACAGCTCTTGGGCTGGTTGGTGAAAGCTTGATTCTACTTTTTGAGTGTCTTGGTCTTTTCCTGGTTTTCTCTTGGTCTCTGCTTGAGAGTCAATCTCGTTTCACCCAGCCTGGATATTATAGTCCATTCTTTAGGTTCTCCCACCGGGCCTTGAACTCTATTGGCATGAGTCCATCCCCGCCCTGCAGTTCACATGGCTGATTTGGTGGTGAGCAGTACCTGAAAGGGACCTTCCCACTCAGGAGTTAGAGGATGATCTCTCCATGACTTAATCATCACCCAATTCCCGCAATTAATATTATAGATTCTGAAATCTAGGGTGGTAGTTTGAAGAATTGTCCCTTTATGTCTTGGCCCTTCTAAGGTTCATGCTATAGACATATTTCTTGGCATTGGCTCCCCCTTCCTCATAGGTGGCAACCTTCTGGGGTGAGGTCAAGAAGGGTAACCCAAACAACATCTCATGGGGTGACACCCCCAAATCTGACCAGGGTTGGGTTCTAATTCTTAATATGGCCAAAGGGAGACATTTTATCCAGGACATTTGAGTTTCAATCATTAGGTTAACTAGAGCTCTTTTGAGAGTTTGATTCATTCTCTCCACCTGACCGGAACTCTATGGATGCCATGGAGTGTGTAACTCGTATTTCATTCACAGGGCTTGAACCACTTACTGCAATATCTTCGATGTGGAATGAATTCCCCAGTATGAATAAATCCTGTTTATCATCCCATATCAGGGAATGATTGATTCTAGGAGTGTTTTACTCACAACATTGACATTGGCTTTCACAGTGGGTGGGTACTGCCTCTACCCAATGAGTCAAGCGATCTACTGTCACTAGCAAAACCTTCCACCATTGTACCTGGGGAAGTTCAGTAAAGTCTACTTGGATGTTTTGAAAGGGTCTTAAGCCTAGTTCTTGCCCTTCCCTGGGTGTTTTCCTCATGATGCTCTTATTCACTTGTTGACATACCACACACTGTTCAGTCACCTGCTTAGCTATCCCAAAAATTCCTATGCAGCCCCAGTCCCTTAGAAATTGATCACTTGGTGCTTGTGTACCCCAATGTGTTCTTCCATCCATGCCTTACAGCATTTTCTTGGCAAGGGGTTTATTACATTTTCCTCGCATCTGCTAATCTCCACTTCTCTTCTTTATCTTTCTTGGCTCCTATTTTGAGGAGTTCATCCTCTTCTGCCCCACTAAACACCGAGACTTCTTGTATTTCTCCCATGGGGGCTAACACCATCATTAGTTTTTCTGTCCCTGATTCAGCTGCATTTTTAGCTTTGAAATCCACTAAATTGTTGCCTCGCACCTCTTGAGTCACCCCTTTTTGATGCCCTTTAACATATACCACTGCTACTTCCTCTGGTAAATGTAAGGTTTCTAACACTTCTAAAATAAGTTCTTTGTGAATCAGTCCCTTTCCCTTTGAATTTAATAGTCCACTCTCTTCCCAAATTGAGTCTGTATATATTGCTCCCCTTTTCTGTGCTAATATTTCCAGAGCTCGTTTTAGAGCATATAACTCACATGCTTGGGCTGACCAGTTGGAAGGTAACTTTCCCTTTACTGTGGCTACCAACCCATCATCTACTATAGCGTACCCCAATACCTGGTGCCCCTGGATTACCCTTGAAGATCCATCGATGTACAATTGTTTCCCTCCTTGGAGAGGTTGATCTGTTTGGTCTTCTCTTACTCTAGTTTGATAGTTTATAACTTCTAGGCAATTATGTATTAATTCCTCATCTTGTTCTCCATACAAAAACCGGGCAGTGAGTTGGTTACTCACAATCAGCTCTAAATCACTATTTATTAAGATGGCTTCATATTTTAGCACTTGGGAATCAGTGAGTCATTTCTCAGCCTTCGGATACTTCTGAGTGAGGAGTATATACTTTCAATTTTCCCCCAAAGGTTAATTTTTTGCTTTCCTCTACAAGTACGGCAGTTGCTGCCACTGCCTGAATGCAGGTCGGCCATCCCTGGCTGACAGGGCCTAGTAGTTTAGGTAAATAGACCACTGGTTTCATGGATGCTCCCCAGTCCTGGGCTAGTACCCCATGAGCTACGCCTCTTTGTGCATCTATAAACAGATAAAAAGGTTTGTCTAACGCATGCTGGTGCACTGACTAATTTTTGCTTTAAAGCTTCAAACATTTGTTCATCGTCTTATTCCCACCTAATCTCTTCTACTAGCTTTTCATACAAGAACTTGATGGCCTGCATGTATCCCTCAATCCATAGTCTAACTTCCCTCTTAGTTTTTGGCCGTGGGAGAGAGGCTATCCCTGATATTCTCTCAGGGTTCAGCCACCCGCTCCCTTGAGGAATCATGTCCTAGGTATTTTACTTCCCTCTCCACAAATTGGAGATTCCCTTTTGATACTCAAAGTCCTTGGTTCCCCAGAAAATTTAACAATGCTATGGTAGATTCCTGAACTTCGTTTTCTTCCCATCCTGAGAGAAGCAAATCATGTACATATTGGATGAGCTTTATCTCAGGTTTGATGGAGAAGGGCTGTAGTACTTCTCCCAAGGCTTGACCTAATAGGTTTGGGGATTCGGAAAACACTTGGGGTAACCTAGTCCACCAAAGCTGTTGCTTCCTCCTGGAATTGGGGTCCTCCCATTCAAAGGCAAATATATCCTGCTTTCCCCTGCCAGTGGACATGCCCAAAAAGCATCTTTTAGGTCTATCACACTGAACCACTGGTGTGATGGGGGGATATTACTTCATAATGTATAGGGGTTAGGCACTACTGGGTACCGATTCACTGTACTTTTGTTCACTTCTCTCAAATCTTGGACAAGCCTGTCAGTCCCATCTGACTTCTTTACTGGTAATATGGGTGTATTATGGTGGGGACATTCATGGTTCTAAGGTCCTCTCTTTGAGTAGGTGCTGGATCACTGGCCATAGTCCTTGTTTCCCCTCCAGGGAGAGTGGATATTGTTGTACCCGGACTGGATTGCTGTCATCAACTATTTTTATTAGTATAGGTTTCATGTTCAATTTACCTAGATTTTTCAGTTTTTCCCACACTATCTCATAAATTTTGCTCTCATTCCTCTTCTCTTAATTAGAGAAGCTTAACTGCCACTTTTCCTTCCTCTGGAAGTACTCCAATGTCTAACTTCACCTGTAAATACCTAATAGATTGCACCTTGCTTCTGGAACTAATGGAACATCCCCAATTCCTACTTGATTTGCCCCTTCAAACTTTACTTCCTTTATAACTGAGACCTTGAACCCTTCCCCTTTTGCACCTACTACTGTACGGTATCTTGACCCTTTTTGCACCTGTTTGGGATTCTACAACCACAAGTTCTTTCAGCCCCCGTGTCTACTAGGAATTCAAATTCTTCCTCCTGGGGGCCTATTTTTAAAGTTATCAAGGGCTCCTGATGATATTCTGGGTGTCCAGGAGGTAGAGCCCCTGACACCCCTCATCTTCTGCTTCTCCTTTTTTGCTCAGTCTCATAGACCTCAGGTCCTTTTCCTTCTGGGGGCAATTCTTTCTAATACGTCCATTCTTTTACAGTAAAGCAAACTGGTCATTCATTCCCCTGTTTCCCAAACTCTCCTTTTTGTGCCCAGTCCCAAGGAGCTGCATCCCCCCTCCATCTATCTTCCCATACTCGGAATCTCCCTCCCTTACCTGGGTAGTTCTTGTCGCGCTGGTTTCCTTCCCTAATGGCAGTTACCATTACTTGGCTTTTGCCTTGGCCTTCTCTTTGTCTCTCTTTCCATACACCTTCTGTGCTTCCCTTAAAAGATCCTCTAACCTCCTTTCTTGCCAACCATCTAACTCTTCTAACTTTCTCCATATATCTGGCCAGGTGTGTGTGACAAAATTTATCTTTAGTAAGGTCTGTCTGGTCACTGTGTCAGGGTCAACTCCTGAATACTGCCTCATATTTTTCCTCAACCTTTCTAACCACTCTGTTGGGGTTTCTTCCCTTTTTTGCTGCTCATTGAAAGCCTTACAGGCATTTTGATTACATGGAGCTGCCTCTTTGATACCTCTTATAATCCATGTTCTATATTCCTCCATGTCTTGCCTCCCCCCAGTGCTGTTGCGGTCCCAGGTGGGGCACACTGTGGACATTTTCAGATCCCCAGGAGGTCCTTGCACATGCTCCCTTTCCCATATCCATATCCCAGCTGCCCGGATCATCTGTCTTTTCCTCTGGTGTGAACAACATGGTCATTATTGATTGCATTTCCTCCCATGTGTAAATATTGGGCCCCAGAAACTGGTCTCACCGCTCCGCTAATCCAATGGGGTCTTCTAATAGTCCTTTTTAATTCCTTTTTAAACATTCTCACATCAGAGGAACTAGAGGTACAGTTACAGGGGTACTTTCCTCAGGGGGTACAGTCTCAATGCTTGGCTCCCATCCTTTGATCTGCTTTCCTCTTTTTGTGCTACCCTGCTCCTGGCTAGGCCTATGAGGGGGCAGGGGAGGTGCAGTTGGAGCTACTGGGTATGGCAGGGGTAAGTGGTCTAACGGGTCCCACTCTGTATGTTCTGCTACCTTAAACACGCTCACCTTCTCAGCAAGCAGCATAGTCACTCTTCCTGACTGAATGTTTTCTTAGCTCTTACATACATGTTTAATGCTTGGCATATCCATTCCTCTTCTGACCCATATCTCGGCCAGTATACATGAGCATTCCTAATTTCCTTTCTGGTCCATTCCAACACGCAGTACTGAACCATTTTGCTCTCATCCTTATCTCTGGTGTTGGGGTCATATTTCCACTGGCCTAGCTTCCTTCCCAGTGGACTATCTGGGGGTATCTGCCCATTGGTTCCTCTTCAATCTCTGCTTCTTCCTTTGGGGATTCGCTACTCACCCATGATCCCATCTTGACCAGGTCTTCCTCCGACAGAGCCCACCTTTGCAACCACAGGCCCTTTTGGCAGAGCTCACCTCCCCAGTCATCCAACTACACACTCTCTCAGCAAGGCCCACCTCCCCAAGAAGGGGTGAGGGAAAGGGGAATAAAAGAAACCAGGAAAGGAGAAAAGAGAAAGAAAGGGAAGAGAGAGAGAGAGAGAGAGAGAGAGAGAGAGAGAGGATAAAGGGAGAAAAAAAGGGGAAGAGAGAGAAAAAACTAGAAAAAAAGCTTTACCTCTCCTCCGAAAAAAACCCCTATAGTCCAGGGGCTTCCATCCCCGCCCCGCTCCAGCTTGGCTCACTCTGTCCCGACTTGCTGCAGCATGTGAAGTGCTATACCTAATATGGGGTAACCACTGCAGCAAACCTCTCAGCGGTTGTCCTGTTTCTAGGCAATCTTGGCTGGCTCCGGGAACCATGGAGCTGGTTGCGCCCAAAAGCTGTCCCCACCTGAGCTCAGCCACTGCTGGCGCCACTGGTGCCCGGCCCACCAGTGCTTCCCCCAAAACCGCCGCTGGCTACTGCCACTCAGCCAGCCCGGAATACTACAGCGCTGCCCACGCCACCCCCAAAACCACTGCTAGCTCAGTGCTACAAAACCCTTCACAAACCCTTCTACCTCATGTATCCTGCCGGCCATGGGGGAAAATCCCCACTTTTCTCCTCACCACATATCCTGCCCTTTCTTCCAACCACCCAATATCCTAAAACTCCAATGGACCAGGATAGGTCTAGTATAGTACTGGCGTGGAGTTCGCTTTCATATACTGGAAGTACAGAGTAATTGTCTGGCCAAAAAATAGTACTCACCCCTCTTCATCTCTTTATCCAGCCTCCTCTTGTCTCTGGGCTTCAGCCTGTGACCACTGGTGGTCCTGGGATTGTCCAATAGAGCCCGCCAAATTTTTGTGGCATGGGTGCACCTCTTTTTGAAAACTCCTAGCACCACTGGGGTGAGATGTTTATCCAGGATGAGCACCCCAAAATTGTGAGAAATGGCTACTCACTTTTCATAATTTTAGAAAGATTTATTAAACCTTACCCAAAATACAACAGAAGACTGAATAGAGAAAATGTTATGGTGTGGGAGCAAAGGATTTTCCCCATCATGTGCTCACCCACATAATGGAGCTTTCACCTTTTAACCCTTTAACCCTTTCCAAAGTTCTGTCCATCGACTCCTTCTTCACTGTCCAGTGGTGGAGATCTCTTCCTCAAATCCTGATTGGAGGTCAGGTGTTGCCATAGTGACAAGCTGGCCCTCCCACATATCCCAACCTCAGCTGTCTCTTGGTAACAATACAAAGGGGTAAAACATAACTATGAATCTATGAAACTTTTCTTAACCTATACACATGCTATTTGTCTGGTAATTGTGAGAGTCAATCATCGCATTATTCATCTATTGCAATAAGAATCTCAGCTCTGACACTCAGAGCACTTCCTTGTCCCCTTCCCTCCTTTTGCACTGATCTTAGTGTTGCCATCTAGTTCTCCTCAAGTGTCTTCACTTTTTCTCTGACTTGGGAGACAACTGATGTACATAGGTTCATTTGTTCTCAAGTTCTATTAATTGAAAAGATGTTATAGAGTTCTGCAACACTGAAAGATTGATCCTGTCCAGGGAATTGCTTGCCATCCCTCTCACTGCTGGTCATGTGGTCCCCGCTGGTACCAAGTGGGCTGTGCTGGCCACCAGCTCCACTCGGCACCTCTCCATGTGGAGTGCCAAAATGGAAAAGCTGCTACTGCCACATTTACCCTTCTGTTCACAGTATGGCTCGCTAAAAGTGGCTAAGGAAAAAAAGATCATTGCGAGCCATGCTGAAATAGCTGCAGCCGCGTGTTGCTGCCCCACCGCCCCAGTCTCGGCCATGTGGTCCCAGCCATGTGGCCGCTCTTGGACCAAGATGGCAGTGGCCACTGCATTTTTACCACTGCTAAGGAATTCAGTGGTGCTTCTGTGAACAACACTTCTGCCCAAGCCAAGCATTTAGGAGTATCTCCTCTTTGGCTGGGGAACATGATTTAGCCCAACAGTAGTTTATACTGGCTTCATTTCTGGTCTGACTGCAACACTATGAAATACCGAGGCACAAAGCCTACAGCATAAAAAAGATGTTTTTGATTATCTTTGAAAGACCATGTCAATCAGAAGAGGTTTTTGAAGACTGGAAAAAAGTAAATCTTACTCTTCAAAGTTCTAGTTCTCATTTTAACCATATAATTAACTTTAGAGAGCAAGAAGTAGGATTGGAAAGACCACAGGCTTGTTAGACTCACCTGGGAAGGTGATGGAGCAACCAGTGCTGGAGCAGGGGAATTGGATTAGATGATCTGAAAGGTCCCTTCCTATCTCAGTGATTCTCTTTGCACCACTGAAAATGTTGTCCTGGAAAGTTTGCCTCTGAAGGAAAATGTTTTCCTCAGCTTGACACCAGATAATGAACTCCCCCAGGAACTAAGGATGAACAGGGTAGCTTCCACAGGATATACAAAGCACATACTTTAACACACAGCACAGCATGTTTGCAGATAATGACTGAAAATCACTACACAATTCAAAAATAGGCACCCACTCCAATGCATATATTCAGAGAGGAGTGGTTAGCGGTGAAGAGAAGGAGAAAAGAGAGAAAGAATAATTATGAAATATTGTAAATGGAACATACTTCTCTTAGCCCATCACTGGAAAGTCTTTTGATACTGCAAAGAGGATGAAAGTCTGCACAGCATAGAACTAAGTTATGCCAGAAATATACTTTTGGTTGAAATGTTCAAGGAAACACAGGGAAAATGCTTCCCAGCTTTGGCTTTGCTTAACTAAAGATCTTCATGATTTTGAAAAAATTCCAGATGAAGACTCAATAGAGACACACTAGAGTTGGATACACTGAAAAGTGGTTCAGTGTTTCTTGTGCCAGCACATGCAAAAATGGCTGCTACTGAATGGGTCCTTACACAACAAAAACAGTGTTTTCCTCTGCACCATCCCATGCTACTACTTTATTGCAAGCACAACACAATAAAATGTGAGACAATTACTCATTTTTAAGAACATTTCAATTAAACTGATTTTTAAAAAATTCTCAACTTATTTATTGTGGCTCCCATCCATCATTCTCACCAGAAACAGATACATCTGTATCCTATGTGAACACTTTTTGGAACGTCATCCAGTGGACATCTTGCTAAATGTGATTTTACGGCTATCAGACACCAAGATATCACCACCTTATCAATCTAACTGGATTTAAAATCTACTGGGATCTGACTAAAAGCAAGGGCAGGAAAATCCTACCAACAATTCAAGTGCCCTCTGCAGCTCCTGCCACTTCCTAGCCCTTAACTATACTACTACACCTCCACCTCTGGCAGCTCCTTCAGGCTGGAGGGGTATCAGCCTCCACTCAGCACATTTCTGACTCCTGCACCATGATTGGTCCTAAGCACAATCCAGGAGCAGATGGCACTGGCAGCCTTGTCCATTCACATTACAGACTCCTGGGTCAATGTCGCAGTCAGAACTTACCAGAATGCCTAAGACCTGCTCTACTGCAAAAACTTATTATGATCCCCATTTATGGAAGGCTTTAAAGGCTAAATTTAGGTCATTCCCCTATGACTCATTAACTTCTCTTAGAACTTCTCACACACTCTATTCTCTTCTACATTTGATGCCTCAGACACTTCAGATGTCCTGTTTTCTGCATAATTTAATATTTGATTACAGTAAAAGAAAGCACACATTGTCTTGAAGAACAGAAAAAACCATAATCTATGGATATTTTTAATTCCAAAGGCAAATTAATCTTTCATGGCACAGTAGAATAAACAGTAGAATAGACAGTTCCAAAAGTATATAATTAAAGCATCATTCTCTACATAAGGTACTTATTTTCTTACTAATCTTGTTTAAGTTATTTTGAAAGTACAGCAGTTGATTTACAGCAAGTATTTAGCAAAGATACAGTCTTTGAGAGGGAAGCTTTCCAGAGAGGAAGGAACCCCGATGTTATGCCTAGCATTTACAAACAGGGGTAAAAGTTATGCTGCCTGAATAAGAGGCCAGAACTGTACAACAGGAGATGGGAAACTAGCTTCTCAGAGAGATTTTTCTTCATTCAGATAATCACCCTTGTTCAGCATTAGGTAAGAATTTTTCTGCAAGCAGTTTTCCAAGGCATAGGCAAGGACCAGTGCAACCAACCTGCAGAGACGGCACTGTTTTTCCAAGGTGACTGAAGACATACAGTATTTGAATGCTAAATCACATCATTTCAGAAGCAGGAAATCCACTGTGACATTTTTATTCAAGAGATTATTTGCAATTCCAGCTCCCTTGAATTACAGTCAGGAACTCTACACAGCAAGCAGAAAACCACTGTGGTAGTATACTCAATAGCAAAAAAAAGAACAGTGCCTGCTTAAAAGACTCCGGCTGAATAAACATTAATCCTAAGATGGAAAGTGATTAAATTTCCTACAACGAAAATTTGCTGGACCAACCTGTGCATTCTATACAGAATACTGACAACCTCCACCCAATTATCAGCCAAAATGTATGGAATATGATACCACATGGAATATGACATGCATCCAAAAATGGGGAAGCAACTGATTTTGTATTTGCTCTTGCTCTGTAGCACAAGATCAGTGTCAGGAACTGAACTGATGTTCCAACACACAATACCTAATGTATTCAAGGTTTCCTGTAGAGCAGCTTTAGAAAACATACCTTTGTCTATAGAACAACTTCTTGAAGTATAAACTGACCCACTGAATCATGTCATGGTGGGCAGCAGACTCTTGCACAACTGCCATACACAGTTGATTCAATACATCGGTGATCCAGTAGAATAATTAACTCCTCCTTTTGCAGAAGTCAACCTTTATCATGATGCTGTCCACTTTAACTGAGTTCTCAGCAGGACTAAATAGCCTCATTCTGAGTAGGCACCTCTAGCTCCCCACTCTCTTGGGCCCCCCAAAATCTTCAGTGTAGCCCAACATTTTCACCAAGCCTATCACACAGCATTGGGGGTTTAAAATAATAAAACAAGGACAGATGAGAAAAATCATCTGAAGACTCACTTTAGCCTGTCACAGGATGAGCGGGAGCTTTAAAGAAGCCCTGCCTTAGGCTCGGATTTTGACAACAGTTTAAATTAAAGAAATCATTTTGGCAAGTTCTAAGGATGGCAGATCAAGGTCTATTTATAAAATGAACTATTTATAAAACAGACATGAAATAACACATAAAAATCTTGATCAGAATTACTTACTGCAAAGTATAAAAGTTAAGAACTACTAGTAGATTACAGCATAACATATAATGCTGCACTATATCAAGGTACCTATAGTAAAGCTACCAAAAGAAATACTATTGATTAGGAGTCAAATGTAACTTACCGTTGAAATGAGAGTAATGTACACAGATTCCTTCACTTAACCCCTGGAAAGTAACTGCAAAGCGGGCATTCCTACTCATGGGGAAAGCTCCATACATTTCCAGGAAAATGTATAGAAGGTTTCTGCTCTGTGAAAGTTTAGCGTGGCTTTTATTGTTTGTAAAGTGAGTGTCTGTCAGTCAGAAATCCAACCTATTTTGCTAGATCTCACTTCAACAGCAAGATGGTTTTTGCTGGTTGGGAGACCAGTATAAACCCCAAGGCATAAAAATAACTCTCTACAAGACAGCTTGTCCTGTTTAAGTTATCTGACTGGTTAACAACATAATTTCTTATGAGGGAAGGTGAGATGTCCTGCTTACAAGCAGGTAATAGTTTTCTCTCTTTTGATATGATAAACCAATTTATACTTACTTGATCCACCACAAATCATTTTAGTTACCTTTATTGGTCAAGAACTCACACAGAACTGGATGTATCAGAGAAAAAAAAGCTTTTAAGTTTATTTGAAGTTTACCTTACAGGCACAAGAGCTTTGGCATCTGAAGAAAGTGCAGTTGAAACTGATTCAGTGCTACTCTGTACTTTTCTGATACGTTCTGCAACTTTACAGTTAATTCTTACGCAAAGTTCTTCTTCAGAAGAAAAGCTCTTGGGTAGCTGAATATTTTAGACTCTAATATCAGATGTTTTCTATGATGTAAAGGCTTCTTAGGAAGAAGAGCGTATCAAAGTCAAGTCTGCACATATTCTGCTGAATCTTAATGAGCAAATTTAGACTTCAGGAACATGAAAAGGGTAGTCCCTGAAGCCCAAATGAAAGAAGCTTTGGATTTAGAGAAGATTTTGATTAGATTTTCATACAGTGATTTACTTGCATAATGCAAAGAATATGCCAGGCTATAATGCAGTATAATTGCTGATGATGGCAGAGTCTAGCAAACTGAGTCAAAGAATGATCAAATGCTTTAGTGAATTTAAGGCCAAGCTGAAGTAAAAAAAATATACTCTCTTGAAATTATCATGTAACTCTAATCTACAGGACACTTTTCCATAAACAGCTATGGAAGTAGGTTGACTTTTTCCTCCTGTAAGCTGACAGCTTATTGCATTCTTAGGATAGAACATAGAAAAACTGTTTAAAGCTACTGAAGAAGAGGGGTTTAAAAAAGTTTTTTAACTTTTACATGCATGGCATGCATTAACTCAAGCATCATGGTGAAACAACCCTTGAGGTCACTGGAACATTTCATTTACTAGGACTAAAAGCAGCTTTCCTGATCAGTGTAGTGAAGAATGGATAAAGGAACAATATACCTGAGAATATGTACTAGCTGCTGAAAATGAACAGCTGCAAAGCCAGGCACAAATTCTTATGGGTGAAGCTTGATGTATGCAGACTATACCCTGCACTACAAACCTCCTACCCTTCTGTTATTCCACTCAATCTATGTTCATTAATAATTTGCAATTTTTTTTATTTTTTCCACAACTGTCTGTGTTAACACAAAAGATTAGTATGCTTTTGAGAAGATCTATTCTTTTAATGATTGTTTTGCCTATGTAATCACGCAGAGTAAATCCTAGCATTTCTAAACACATAAATTTTTATTCCAGTATTATACAGATCTGCACAGTGGACAACACAAAATCATTCTTCAGATTTCTATACCAATTGCCCAGAGGATTTTAAAAGATTATTATGAATATACATAAACTAGAAATCCAAATTTCCAGTTTTTATTATTAGTAATTATTTAGTAATATTACAAAATAATTACTAATGAATAGTAATTAGTATTATTAGTAATTATTTAGTAATATTACAAAATAATTACTAATAGTAATATTACTAATATTACTAATAATTACTAATAATACTATTAGTAATTATTATTAGTAATTATTAGTAATTATTAATAATTACACAGAAATTATTTTAAGGTGTACTTACATGGGAATAAGGTATAGAAGAAGGTGTTGTATTAGAGGTAGCATATTTTCCAGTTTTACAGATAGACTGCAGTATATACCATTGATTTATAACTTAGTATGTTACCATGTTAACTTGTTCAAGCAGTTAACAGTTAATTTGATGGCAAAGAAATATATTTTTACTTTCAAACTCAAGTTATTAAAACCCAGAAAAATAACTTGGGAGTTCTGATAACTTTTTTAAGGAAAAGATGCTTATTTTGAATTTAGTCAGCATATATTATAAACAGATTACATTACTGTGAAGACATTCTCAAAGATCACTTCCTTTGGATCAACAAAACAGAATGCAGTTCAAATGAACAATATAGTTTTTTTTAACATCCAATTGACTTATTTAACTTAGCTGTTAAATTGCTAAGGCCAGAAGAAACTTCTAGAGATCTTACCTTTGAAAAGTCAGATACATTTTTTCCCTTGCACTTAAATGAAACCATGCACTTCAACCACACATAAAATAAGCACAGAGACCTACTTCTGACTTTAAAAATAAAGTTTCTGGATGAGTTGAACATGAGAAAAACTCACTTTAAACTACTACATTGTGAAATTAATTTTTAATTGAGAAATTAACCAGTTTCTAATGAACTATGAATGCGTAACAAGGGCAAATTGCCAATGTATGGAATTCACAGTTAACAAATTTGTTAACTGAAGATATGAGTTGGCACACAACTTCAAGTTCTAAAGCAATTTCACTGAAAGGAGTCAGACTCCTGTGGGTCTCAAGGTAAATAGACTAAATCAGGATTGAAGGAGTCTGGTGAGCTGAATTCATGGCATTACATTTTTCTTTACAATATCCAACCATAAGCATGATGTGGTTCTAAACTGAACGCACATTAACTGATAGCAAACACAAATCTCTAAATCGAATGGGTTTTTTTCCTTCTAGTTTTATTTTTTTTTCTGTTCCAGAATGAAGTAACAAGCTGAGCAAAGGAACCATGACATATGAATTGCGTAACAAAGACTTACCAGACAAAGATTTTCACATTTTCTCATTACCCAAAATATTCAATAAACAGGATAAACTACAGGAACCACTTTTGAATCACAATCAAAATTATATACAGAAACGGAAAATTACAGTGGCTCTTATGGTCCTAACAGATTTGGTGTCACTGACTGACACTGAGAACTAGGCCACTGCTATTTCTTCATCTCCAGGACTGCACTTCCTGGCCCCCTGTGTTTGGCACTGCATATATTGCAGAACTGGACAGAAGATACCTAAATCAAAAAAGAAAACAGGAATCTCTCAGAGAAATGTAGCCACATCAGAATATGTGAAGATGAATGAAAAGTGCTAATGCCCTTCTCAACATTACTGCTCACAGTCAGACTGTTCCCAGTCAACATAGTCATGGATAGGTGAGGGAAGACAATATAGAAAAACATAGTAAGACAGGCTGTTCTGGAGTCAGAGGGCAGCACAACTCACCACTCACTCCACTACCACCACCTGCCAGAAGAGTAATGTCAAACTTTCTCCACACCAAAAATGAAAAGTAACACTGATTATCTTCATATATAAAGATGAGAGTAAAGTCACTTGGTGAGCTCCAATAACCACTGGATGCCTTAGTCACAGCTCTGTCTTTGGGTAGTGCTCCACAGATTTTCAGCAACTGAGATCAGGGCCCAAATACTGTCATTTGACATCAAAGATATGTTTACTGTTACTCTGTGTTTAGCTCTGTGTCCATTTTGTGCATGCACTATTTACATTTCAGTATGTCACCGATAATCAAACATCAGTAACATGACGGATCACCTAAGGCCACATACTACAATCTAACAGGGGAAATTTGGTTCTCTTACATGCATACACCCCTCTATTCATACATACTGTCTATGAATAGATATCTAATATCTACATAACATTTAAAAATCCCACCTAATCAGTCATCTCCCCCAGAAAATTGAGAATGCTAGATAAATTTTGGATTATTTCTCACAATAAAATTTGTGGTAAATATTGAAGAAATATCTACTAGTTGTTGGACTTTCTTGTACAAATGATCTAATACATTCAGCTTTTCCTAACATATTTAAATATCCATGCTGTACCATATGGTTATAAGCACTTTGTTTACTTACAGATGAAGTGATTCACTAAAGCTATTTTTTCACTACATGTTAATGTTCAGAGATAGACACAGAATCTTAAAGACTTACATTTAATTTTCTATGCGATTTTGCTACCATTTGAATGCTTTCATTCCTATATTTAAACCCTGTTATATCTAGAAGTTATCTTTTGCTTTGTGTTAATTGAACAAACAAACCAAACCCCCAAACAACTTACGAAGAAAACAATGTTTTGACCATAAGGATGATTACAAAGATATTTAAATATTCACTCTGAAATGACTGATTTTTGTCTTCCAGGTCAGAATCATTTAATATGGTTCACTTGAGCAAATACCTTTATTCTCATCTTTGAGTATGTTTAGTTAAAGTAAAAGATGGAATGGAAAATAATTTAAAAATTAGAGAGACTGTATTCCCTGTATGTCTCAGAGTTGCACTATATATTCTGATTGCAGAAAGTGATAAAATACTGTTCAAACAGTAGTGATTTCTTTCTACATTGGATGAACTTTAGTTGAGGTATCCTTAAACTCCCTTTTCTTGGTCACATACTACTATGCAGCATCATCAGAAGTTATGCCTATAATCATATAATTCCTCATAGACCCATGCCCTTCTCCACAGCTGACAAAAGAAAATGTGTCACTTTATCTTTGGCAAAGGTGTCAAACATATTAAGCTAATTCCTTACTGTGTTAGATACAGGTAGGCACTCTCTGTGAAACATGTGTCTGCAGTGGAACACTACCACACTGAAGGACTTGGACGCATCTGGGAAACAGAAAAATAAATTAATTTCAACAGGGCTATGAAACAAATGATTTAGCACATTCTGTCACACACAGAGAAACTTCAAGTAACATCTCTCAAAATAATTTCAAAATTATTCTGACTCATTCATAGAAACCACTAAGAGTGATTGTTTCAGGAAACGTGTGCCAGTGATGGAGTTACAAATCAATTTTTTCTGTGGCTTAGATACCGTATACCTCCCTATCAGGAATTTTTCATCTCAATATATGCTACATACTAAATTTGGGCAGGGAGAAGAGTAAACTACCACCAAATAATGCAGCTGCTTTGAAGAAAAGATAGCAGAAAAATTCTTGCACTAGTGTGAAGAGAACCAGAAGAACACTGAGCAGTTCTAGAGCCTGCACTGCCCGCCATGATCCTGAAATTTGGCAACAAGCTGCCTAAGTGCATGATGTGAGTTTTCATTCTCAAATGAATATTAGGCAAATTAGAACACTTAATACAACATCCACATATCTAAAGAATAACCATCTCACTCACAAGCATCATTTTCATTCTACTTTGGCTCTTTTCACCTCAACACACATACTTCAAAGTGCTAGCACATTCAATTCTGCCAGATTCTCCTTGTCTGTATATTGCTACACATGATCCCAGTATAGTTGTTTATATTTATTTATTTAAGTGAAAAATGGTAGAAATCAGATTAACTGTAAGTGATTCTATCAGGCTGTTAACCCCTAGAAAACAAATAAATGTCTGTACATATGCTTTGTGTTATATATTGCTTTAACAGGCCATAACAGATATTCTCTTAGTAAAACTACTTCTTTTTAAGACACCCAACAACTATATTGATATTTCTGGACTATTGTTGCCTTGAAGAATGAACATCTCTGAAATAACATCCTGAATTTCTATTTTCACAACTAACTTTAGAAGGTAGTTGGTTTTAAGCTAAACCAACTTTGGTTTAAAGCTAGTTGGTTTTAAGATGTTGGAAATGTGGCACCCATGACTGAAGCCAAGAACTCACCACCATTCAGACAAAAAATACGTGCAAAAAAATTTTAGCCTACAAGTTCAGTGTGAATAATCCAACAGATGTGGACAAGATTTGGTGCCTTAGGTTTGTGGTTCTAATAATCTTTGAGAATATGTATGCTGATGGAATTAAAAGTTACCTTGAATTCCATGTAATCAAAACAGAAAATAAGGAAGACAAAGTTGAATAAGAAAGAATATCTGGGTTTACTACAATAAAAAATGTTCAATTAGACTCCACTCCCATGTCAGAATTCAAAAGCAAGTTTTGCATAGGAGATTGAAATTTATACAGTGATCACCAAAGGAGATTACACATTTTTATGAATAATTTCTCTTAAAATACTACTAAAAAAATTTACAAAAAAAAATTTTACAACCTCTTTTTTTTTTTTCCCAAGAAAAGCATCCTACCTGAAGGTAGTATTGGAGACAGACATGATTCACAGATATTCTCCTCTGAAAAACAGAACAAAAGAAAATTAGGTTTTGTAAACAAATTCCATGTTTACTTTTTATAAAGCAGGCATGAACATACTGCTATTACAGAAATGGAGCTTGGTCTTAAAGCATTTACTTAAGATGCCTAACAATCTATTAAAAATTGAAGAGCAATACTGAAGTAACATTTCTAATAACAACATGATAAATATTTAGATTTGATGATGGTAGAACTACAGGATTGAGGCTGTTTAGGATCAGTGCTGAAGAGATTAAAGGCAAACTGAAACAAGGAGCATGGGATGGGTGGCTGTTAACTCAGCAGCATTTTGGAGCAGAAGCCCTGGTACTCCGTCCTGTCAGCTTTTGTCTCTGGCTATTAACACTCAGCTGGTGTGAATTACAGTGCTGTTCACATGCATCATTAGCACCTTGCAAAATATTTTCAACTGTTTCTGGCAATCTTCTTGTATCTTTTGCTTTGGTTGCAGATTATTACCATCTGATTGTCCATGTTGTACTAAACAGCATTTTCACCTTTATAGAGGAAATGCAGGACACAATACATTACTAGCTATGCAGAGACTGATCAAGAGAAACAGCTGCATGCTGGGTCTTGTAGTTTTTGACATACAAGTAATTCCTCTGCAAAGGGGAAAAGCATCTAGTATCCTCCTACACTCTACAGATAAGGTAAAAAATGCAGGCTTTTCGGCAGCTTCCAAAGCAGACAGTTAGGAGGTATATAAACAGTCTATATAAAATAGTCTTTAAAATATTGAAAGTCATCATGTTTCCTCTGTACCCACCATCCACTAGAACACCCTTCATCTGAGTTCGATGCATTTTCTTCAATAAAGAAAGAGAATCAGCAACAAGTATCTTTTTGCATCCTTCCCGCAGCAAGATCTGTTGGTGCAAAGAACATAAAAGACAGTGGTTGTTGAACAGATGGGTATATCAACCATCTTGACAATTAACCACTCTGTATTTGCTGCCAAAGTGAGTGCAAGGAATGTTTAAAACTTTTCAAGGTATTATAAAGGAGGCAAAGGAGGAACCTTCTGTTGCTATCACCTCTACCTACATGAAAAGCCCACAAAAAAACCCCAAAACCCTACAAAACAAAAATGAACATCAAAAAATAGAATTCTTTACAAAGATACTATTATTATAATTATGAACATCTTTCTATGAGATGGTGTTGACAAAATAACAACAGAGAGGAATTTTTACAGTGCCCCATAGAATTAATTTCCAAACCATTTCAAAATTCTTCTTCCTGTATCTTTCCTGTCTTCTTCAGAAAAGATATTTGATAATCATAAGATCTTCATAAACACTGCAATTCAAAATACATTTTGTTCAAACATATATCCTGCTGAAGAGTAATTTAATAAGCAGCATTAAATGTCTATGCAACTAACCAAAGGTCCCTAGTTCACTCCTCTTCAGCAAAAGTCTCAGCTCCCTTTTGACTTATTTGGTATTTTTCATTAGACTGACCTGTCATTGCCTGAAATGGTTTTGAAACACAGAAGAAGCAAGGGCATAACAATTATACAGAACCTTATTGCACAATACTTAATGGAGCAAGGATGGAAAGACAACAAACCCGAGTAAGTATTTTGGACTTTTTTCTTCCTCCTCCCAAACTGATGTTTGGAAATTTGTTTTCCAAGACAACAATTTCTTTGAAAACTGCTTCCCAAAGATACTCACAGTCAATTATAATGTGATCAACCCTACTAAAAGAGAGGTATAAAGAAGCAATGTTCATTCCTCTCTTCTGCTCATTCGTATTACTGGAGATACCGAGCATTCTAAGACAGTACAAAATACAGCTAATGCAAATACCTAAGAAGAAATACAATAATAGATTTTACAGCCAGGTGGACACTGTCAAAAACTCTACCTTTTCACATACACATTCACATACACAAGTAATAAGGACACACTGCTAAGAATGATACACAGATAAAACTGCAAATCTGAAGTACATAAAAAAAGTAACACTGAGTAACACTGTGAGCATTTCAAATTGGGCATATCAGTGGGTGAATGAGACTTTTCCAGTATTGGAGACATTGAGCTATAAAACATTTCAGAGCACCAGCAAGTAAATGCAGATCTACAAGGCAAACGCTTAGAAAATGAATAATTTTTATCTGTTGATAATCTCAGGAACATTCTGGTTTTGTCTTTCCCTTGCCAACTTTATCCAAAGGCAACAAAGAAGGTAAAATTTTGTTCTAAATAAAGAAAAATGTTGCTAGGTTTGAAAAAAAATACAAGAAACTTTTAGCAAGGACAACTAAATGAGACTGTGTGAAGTCCAACTCCTGGCCCTGCAGAGGACAGCACCAAGAATCACACCAAGTGCCTCTGAACATTGTCGAAATGTTTTTTGAACTCTGACAACCTTGGTGCTGTGACCATGTTAAATGAAAGAAGCAGAACAAAGACAGAATGGGAGATGGAAGTGTGTCCTAGCATTTCTTAATTAAATACAGTGTGCTAATAGAAAAAATTCATTGAAAGGAAAGAACAATGAAGAGGGAAAAACCAGACATCACTAGCTCACTGGAAAACCTCAATACTGTTTGATGCCTTAAAACCCAAGAGTAACAGAAATATCTGATCAAACATATATTTTAAGAAATATGCACTTTCTCCCATTATTTAAACAGCACTAAGATCTTTCCATACCACATTTAATGACTGACAGACCTTATTTTGCTAGAAATGGAATACAGTAGGCAGCCATTATTATATAAAAGGAAAAATTGCAATGCAGAATGTAAAATTTCTATTCTCAAGGTAATAAATTCTCAACACTTCTGTACAAATTTATTTGAAGACCTCAAAAATGGGTAATTTGAGAGTTACAGAAAGTAAAGGAAAGGGACTTTGAGTCCAGAGAGAGGGAGCTTTAAAGGGGAGAGAAATAGGTAACTGCACCCTAAGGTTAAGTTGAACTAGTTAAAACTGACATTGGGCATCAATCTGTGATGAAACCACTTTCCAAGAAGAAACAGAATTGAGGATGAAACTGAATTTTTTTTTATCCTTTAAAAGCATGTAATTGTGAGCACAAGCATGACAGTATCATGCACCTACAGAAAGAAGTTTTAGTCAGAAATAATGCCTTTCATTAAATTAATGAAAATTGCTAAAACCAAAACTGTTATTGTGAAAAAAGTTTGTTTTCTGGCTATATTAGGGAAGATATTAGGCACAAACCATTCTATTTGATTGTAACAGTCTTGATTTTCATTTGTAAATCAAGCCTAACATCTTTAAAGGAAAAAAAAAATAAAAAAGCACTGCAGTATGGAGTTATTTTGAAAGGGTATACTCAAAACTATGGGAATTAATTCAGGCCTTGATTCAGCTTAACCCACAAAGAAGTCCAAGTTTCTCAAGGCCAGTTAACTAAATTCTTTCAAATAGCATCACTGCCACATTAAAAACACATTATTTTTAGTCTTTACAGCCAAAAGGCACATGTCCCCCTGTGCAAGCTGCCTCCTGCCCTCTAGTGCCTCCAAGGTGTCTGAACAGCATTTTTTGTTATGTTCAAGTTCATAACCTAACAATTTTTTCAGGTGCTGTTTCAAGCAGCATTCATTGTATTGTCATTAGGTTCTTCTAGTTCATAAATTCTATTATGAGTGGATAGATGTGAATTCTGTAAATGGATTAATGTCTGTTACCCATCAGAGTTCCTGCAGGTTCAATCAAAGTGCAAACTAGTAAGTCAGTGTTTGAGTAAAATGGCTAATGCACAAAATCTCAAAGTACTACATCTAAACGAATTGCTTCTGTATTTTAAAGCTAGGGGAAAAGGAGTCTTAGAAAACCAACACCTTTCAAAGATTTATTTTAACGAATGACATAGAAAGGGTGAAAAATGAAGCATTTCTTTCTAATTTCTACAAATAAGGAGATTTTACTATCAGCCTTCTCTGGGAGATATGTGATACAATGCTTTAGAAACCTGGAGAATGGTGATTCATTTGCACTTTAAAAATGCACTAGGAATGTGTAATTTCTAATAAGTAAGCAGGGTTCTCTTTAAGACAACCTGTCTAATTTATCTATAAATTTATGACAGCAACAAAGTAGATTTCAGAAGCAGTAAAAAAGCTTCAGACTGCACTTTATTTGATAAAATATTATCCTATTAAAATTCAAAGAACTATAACTTTGTTGTTTGTGAATGTTACTGTATATAAATACTAAAATCAGCATTATTTCAGCAGTAAATAAACTTTCAACATTACAATCAGGGTCATTTGATTATGTACTATGGTTTTAATACATTAACTCAAACAATGTCCAAGACAAAACATCAAAATTAATTATCTTCATGGGTAAAAAAAAAACCAACAAAAAAATCACTTCAAGGTTTAATCCCAATTCAAAAAACCACTTAAATATTTCTCTGCTTGGGGGAATAGTTAGAAGTGTGCACAGTTTTAACCTCATGGCAGAATTGCAGAAAAAAGTTGCACACGATCTATGTTTTATTTTTGCCCAAAACAATATCTAATTCTGCTTTAGTGCTGTGCTTGGTTGGTTGGTAGTGATCAGATTTCAAAGGTTAACCACACAGCTGATGTGAGCTTAGAGTAGCATATAGAGCAGTGGCAGCATTTCATCTAGTGGATAGCAGTTTTTTTAAGTGAAGCCATCAGTCTGCAATCTGCCAACATTATTAAAAAATTATTCAAGGAAGAGTCCATATTAAAAAAAATTACAACAAAATTTGCATTAGTAGACTTTCTTGTTGGATTCTCTAATGCATACTGTGAGTCACACATACGTTGGTAGCCACTCAGTTTGATTTACTTGGTTTTGCTGGGATGAAAAGGACTGTTCTCAAAAGGACAAAGTCTGTCAAAGGCACTGCTTTTAACTCCTACCCGTATTTGACATCACACCTAAGTAAAGTTCACTGGTATGGAAACTCAAGAGCATAACAGGAAATTTGCATTTGCATGCTTACATAGGCATAAAACTATTTTATCAGGGCTTGCAAAAGGAGCCCACAACTAAACAACATAATGGCACAGTTGTAACATATTTTGGGAAACCATCATTATGAAAAGACCAGCACAGTTTTTGTGTTAGGCAGTGACTTGCAAGTCAAGCAGCAGGTTCTCCTTCCACCTGCACTCCTCCTTCGTGGATCCTAACACAAGATTCTTTTTGCCTTTGAAAATTAGAACAATAAAACATATGCATACAGAGCTTGAAATCCAAAGAGATGAAGATATAGAAAATCCTAGCCAATGAAATTTGTATTTCTGAGTGAGTTCAAAATGTCTGGTTTATGCTCCATGCTACACATCAAGAGGTTTCTACCAAAAGCAAGAGTTCTGCCAGCCAGAATAAAGGCCAGTGACTTCTCAGCATGAACCAACACAACATGTGCAGAGGTATGACCAGACATCACACAAATGCACTTGAACTAGCTTTAAAACAGCTAATGAGGCAGCAATAACAAAAATACTCCCTCTAGAAAATTTGAGTCCCTCTATAAAATTGGCTACTTTGGTGAGTGTGCAAGACCAGCAACAAGATCTCTAAATTTCAATGTAGATATACCATCTGTTCATGAACAGTGCATTTCATGTTGCCAGTAACACTTAAGGAACAAACTTATTTTAAACTATAACTTACACTTCTCTAATGAAATATTGCCTTTTTTTGGGCTATACGTTTTTCTATCATACAAGAAAGCCCAAGCACAAATTATATTAAGCTTCGCTAATTTCTATTATCCCTATGAAATCTAAATTTTAGCCCTAGAGCTATCCAACTCTACTTCAAAATCAATAAATTTGAAATCCATGAATCGTTTCAATGCTAACAGTAAATTATTTTAGATATCATTCTCAAGATTAAAGACATGCTTTTATTCCATAAGTAATTCTGTTAAAAGGTATTTGAAGAAAAAATACTGATGTCATCAGCTTTGTCTGAAGCCATGCAATGTACTCTGTATATGTGTAAAGCTGTAGCTATGCTTACAGCACTTTCTCAGTTTGCCTGAAAACACAACAAATTTTGATTTAATGAGAATCCAGGAACAGGAGGATCAATGGTGGTACTGACAGCAGCAAGATTAACATGCAACTGTTGAAATGCAGCATGGCATTTAGCTATCCCTCATTTTGGAAGGATACTAGCTTTGGACTTCACCCAATGAAGTCAAAACCTGAAGTAATGTTAAAACACGCATTATATGCAAACATGTATCTATTTACAAGTGTTGAGAGACGAAGAAATGTAAAATGTTTCTTTGAAATAGCCGAAGTCATAATCTGAAGTTCACATAAAAATAAAATAATCGAAAAGCCTTAGAAAGGCTTAAACCCTGCCCTGAAGGGAGATATGGCCTAGCAAGATACCAGCCATGACCTTAATGTAACCATTGAGTCCATCTGTTTGCTTGAAATGTTGAAAGACTAATAGCAGATGGGGAACAAATGTGAGGCTCAGAAAATCAGAGTTTCAGCTGCCTACTGAGCTACATTTTCTTGGACTCTGCATAGTTACACTGGAGGCATCTGTATTTTTCAGTAGAGCAATGGAGAAAGCATAACAGAGAATTCAAGTTTGTGATTCCTTTTGTAGGAGAGAGATTTAAAATATGCAGTGCCACACAATCTGCTGGCTACTTACAGGGAACACTGAAAGATATACTTCTTGTAAGCTCTTACAAACATATCTCAGAACCAATCATGCAGGGGACTGCACATATGTGTATAATTATGCTGGGGTAAGAACTTCCATAATCCAGTGAACAGTCCATTTAAAAAAAAATGCATTAACAGCAACATAGGCACAGAATATTCTGAGTTGGAAGCAGCACTGAGTCCAGCTCTAAAGTGAATAGTCCATAATACAGGAATTGAACCTACAACCTTGGCATTATTAGAATCATGCTCTAACCAACTGATTCTGCACCACTGACATGAATTTGATTTTAAAAGTTCATCTTCCTTCAGTTAGTATGACACTTAACATATGACTAACACCTGATGAATGTTTCAGTGAGGGCATGTTGCATTCTGCCTCCATTCTGCTTCTGCATTCACGTGAAACAGAACGAGAAGTACTGGTCATGAAACTTTCCAATACTAGCAGCTGGGCAGTGTAAAATAGGCTGAATCACTCAAGATGCTTCCAGTTCTACTTACCTACCAGGCTTCTACAGTGTGGAAGACATTTAGAAGGGCTAGATGCCATCAAGAAATCTTATCAAATTTCCGCTACTTCTGTCAGTTTTGTGTGGGCCCACAATGTCCATGACCAATGACTGAACAAATCACGATAGCAATTTCTTGTGCTGTTCAATGACAAAGACAGTTTGCTGTCTCTCTGAAAATTAGTATCCCATGAAGAATGCAACATCTACCTGCAAGTTGTAGTCCTGAAGAATTTTCACTAGTGAGTCTCTCAAATTAGGAATCTCCATGCCTTCCTTAATGCGGTGGATCAAAAGAATAGGATCAACATGGGTTCCAATATTGTTCAACAAACCAGTAATAAAAGCTGTGAAAAACAAGAGGCAAAGAAATTAAGAAAAACAATCCAGCACAATACCTGATTAAAGGATACTATGGTGACAAGCTACTTGACAGTTCTCTAATAAGTGAAAGCACTAAGTCTCTCTTACAGTCTTTGTATGTTTCTTGCAGCTGTATTTACTTGAATACAAGCCTGTGGGAAAGTGAGGAAGATACAGTCTGGCAACTTACAGAACTTTCAGCGTATTCAGCACAGTTGTAACTGAGTCTCCAGCACAAACTCACAAGTAAATCATGCATTTTGATTCAATAAAAAGAGCACTCAAACAAATAGTGTTTAACTACTAACTACTTTATGTGGTAATTCCATTCCCAGTTCCAGGGTATAAGAACAAACTTTCAAGCACCTAACCTGATTTCAATGTGTTTCTAATCATTGGTGAGAGCGACATGATAGAAGTCTTTTGCTCTTTGAAGAGCATCTGGGTAAAAAAAAACCAGAATGATGACTCAAGGCTGTGTTTTTCCTTCAACCCCCACAACTGAGGAATATCAGTAGAGCTGCTCTGCACACAGGCAGAAACTGTTACATAGAGTTACTGAGAGAATTTTGTATGCTTTGAGTCCCTTTTGCTCTAAAGGTGTCACTGACTTTAGTGATGCATTCAAGTATGGGAAATTTGAGAATGCCATTCTTCTTGAGGTTTAAAAGATTCTGGTCACTTCTTCCTTTCAAAATTAGCAACCAAGGGATGAAAAGATACATATTCTGACACTAATTCTACAAGACTCTCAATTCCCTAGAAAAGAGGTCCCAAGAGAGACTTTACAATCTTGATTTAAAGCCCCAGAAGAGCTTGCAAAAACCCATGGAGTAGATAGTTAAGAAAATTCTCTGTTTTCTTAGTCATTTGAACTTTGAATCTGTCTCCTTGACAACAGTGATGCTTCTGTTTCTGAGTCCATCTAACCTTTTAACTTGGAGTAGCTATTCATATAATGAATGAAAGGCAAAATGCACTCATTATTACCAATCCTACCTTTGTAACACAGAAAAAAATAAATTAGTTGTTTTACTGAGGGAAGAAAGGTGTAGGCTTTTCATTTTCAGAATCTCGAAGGGAAGCAGTTGTAATAAAATAGTATGCAAAATCCTCATCAAACCTGCAGACTGTGTTTTGAGGCTGTCTAAAAATGAAGTCTCATTCTGCTAAACTAAAAGCACTACTGTCCCCTTGATTTATCATTCAGGACATAATTATGCAGAGCTTATTCAATGTTAAGCCTCTAACTATTCATTGTGTAGCACACCCTCACACTGCCTTACTGCAAGTTTTTATGCACAGTAGGACAGCTGTGTTGTCCTTCACAAACTAGAAAACTTCCCTGACCATACAAAAACACCTTCTCTAACATACATGTGAACAATTCAATCCTTTATTTGCAAAAGCATTACACACATGCAAGCTTCCCAGAAACTATCCCACTTACGTGGTTTGTCAATAGAATATAAAATGAGATCTTCCCAAAGTTCTCCATCATCTTGTTCCTTGGCAAATTCAATAGCTTTATCTACATCTTGCAATTCTTCCATTATCATCTTCAAAGCACTGCGGCTATTACCCATTCTGCCTGGAAGGAAAAATAAGAGACTATAAATGCTAATTGCTCATCATGTTCAGTGCTCTTCCAATAGGAATTTTCTAAGCCTGAAGTTGACTCAGACTAATTCAACTAAGACCCAATCTAGTCTATTCAGATGTAGGAATGCAAATCAGTATAATATGAATAAGTGCTTGGAGCAGTTTGCTGGACTGGGACCTGGAGGCTTTCTCAAGGATGTGTTGGGTCTTTTTTGGGGTTCTGAACTGCAGCAACATCTAACATGAGGGGGAGTGTGTGTATGTGTAGAGATGTAAACTATAACGTGAAATACCTGCTTCAAGGGCCCACATGAGCCCTCTTAATTTGCAGTAAATATAGCACAACTTACACCCGTGAAAAATAAGAGGAAACAGGAAGAAGTAGCAGAAAGTATGAACTATTTCCAAAATAAATTTATTAGTAAATCTTACTCTCCACTGGACTGAAATGGTCCACACAATATTCTTCTTACTGAACCAGAGATTGTTTAAAAAATATTTACTATTTTGTTCATGACTAATACATAAACATACATATAAGTCTTCTAATGCCTCTCATTCAGAGGTAGATTTCTTGGCTAGCTTAAGGAGTTAATTTACAACTAACTTAATGGAAAAAATGATAGAAAGCAACATAAGCAAATCTTTCATCTCAGCAAAAAATAATACCAAGCTTCTAAGATATATTTAGAATAAAACAATTGTTTAATTTATCCTCTCTTTTCAAAACCAACAGTATTACTCTTCTCTTGGAGATTGTATCACAAATAACTCCCCACCCAACTTGCTCCCCATAGCCTCTGCAACACTTCCAGAACCCCAGAAGAACACCAAGTAAAAAACAAAGTAACACAATATATGAAGTTAAGACATCATATCCATCCAGTGCTTTGTTTTATTTTCTAAGTCATGTTATTTGGTTTAGATATTAGACAATATATCTTCATACCATAAACTTTATTACAAATTTAAAAGTGTTGTAATTGATCACATTTATTCTGAGTTACTTACTCAGAAGATAGACTGTCTCCTCTACAAAGTTCCTCTGCTGGCAGATCTCAAGAGCCTTGAATGTAAGGGAAGAGAAGAGAGAAGAGAATATATGGAAACTATGCAACATGAAATTTTATTGATCACAAATGCTGCAAGAAGCTTGAAGTGATTTTTCTATGCAGTTACATTATTCATTTTGACAGGAACGCAGCTCCCTTAATAAGCACTGCCAAGTCCTCTGGCCTTAATTAAAAAGACAAACTCTGTGACTTCCATGACTCTCTTTAAAATAATTCTCTGAGACTGAACAAATCTGGGGACAGAACAGGTATTTCAGTCTGGACTATGTCAATCTCTGCCTTTAATTCTACTGGCAACTTCTTTATTCTCCCTCCAAAAGTTGGTTAATACAAAACATTAAGGTTATCTACTACCAAGACTTGCTTCCTGTGGGCAGTCTTACGAAGTCTCTAGTGATGGAAGTGTGCTTGACATTCATTAATAACACAAGGCTGAAAATCTCTTCAGGGTAACCAGAATGGTTTCAGGAGAGAGAGTGCCCTCCAAATTTTGTACCAAGAAGACAATGCAAAATAACAAATGTGAAAGAATATGGAGAAAGCATTTCTTGTAAATTTGGTTTAAAGACCTGAGGGCTAAGTATCTTCAGCAGCTACAGAATCTGTGTGTAGTTGGAAACCAGCACAATTATAAAAAAGAAACTGATTGCCAACAAGTTTGTAGTAAAAGGAAATCAGCAGGGCTGGTATGCCATAAACAATGCCATGTCTGTTTCCAATTTGGAAACAGAAAGCAAACTCAAGATTCATAGTGTTCCTGTAAAGACAACTGTTCACCAACCTTCACACTTGGAAATCAAAGTTTTAAATACATAAAGTATAGCTACAATCAAAGATGAGGTAGGAATTTACTTTTCCTTCCAATCTCATTATTTCAGAAGGGTTACTATGAAGATTAGAGGTATGGACAACAAATTTTGGGCTAGGGGTAAGCAAATTACCAACTAGATACTCCAGGTGAAGGAAGGTATGAATAATACTAATAAGTTATATACACAGCTGACAGCCCTCTTTTTCCTCTCCACTTAAAAGGTAAACTACAAAGCACCAGGTATTCAGTAGTTCTAGATACTGCCATTTCCTGACTGTCATGCTCCCTCTAGAGGAAAACAGGGAACATTCCTACTTCTCTTGCAGCTCATTTTTAAAACGTTTGCTAAACTGCACTTGACTAAAAGTGGCTTACTTCTAGAGAGCACAAATTATTTCTTCTTGATGAGTTTATAATTTCATTAGAACAATAAAAAGAGCAGATTTTTTTCTAACAGAAATTGCTTTTTGCAATTTACACACTGTGTTGGAACTTGCTTAATAGGAAGTGAAAATAGCAGTAACTGGGAAATTCTTAGTCCCATTTTCAATTTCTTAGAACAAAGATCTGTATGTCACAAGAAGTGTTATTATACAGCATGCATGGTAAGAAGTATAATTACAGAATTAATAGTATCTTTTTGTCTCTTAGCTTCTTACTGAAAGATGTTAACATTTTAACATCAAGGTTAGAATCACACATTTTTTCTGACAGTCTCTCTTGCCTTTGGTGATTACTGCACCACATGTTCCAGAAGCTGATGGGTCTCTGACCTATTCTTGCTCAAAGCCTGTATCTTCAGCAAAGCAATGCCAGCAATGAGCATCAGTTTCACACAGCACTTTTCTGCACCACCTGCCACTAAAGATAGGAGGCTGGACGTGCAATAACTAAAATTAATTTGCCTCAAAATTAAACAAAAATGCAGGTAAGGTTTTATACATAAAACCATGATCACATGAATAACACATAAGGCAGAAACTAAGAATCATAAAATTAAAACAAGTATGCCAATATTGTAGACCAAAGTTTCTGGCTGGAAACCTCTCAGGCTCACTGCCTAAACTAGTCAATCGAGTTTCAGATAATGGTTTCAACAAATCCCAATTCTCCAATCTAAGAATGTATAATAATATAAGAACGTATTTTCCAGTAGACAAAAGCATGCAAAACAAGAGACATACCAGGAATGGTACTAGTTTTCTTTGGAATGTTAACCATGTAATACAACATTCAATATTACACTTGAAAACTACTCTACTGTGTCATCATTATAGCTGCATATGGATAGGCAAGGTCTGCTCTGCTCAGCCATTAACAGCAACAAATACAAATAATAAAATACTGACCCATCTAAACCAGAAAACTTAGAATTTCCATTTGTTTCACAATAATTCAGGCAGGGCAAACAACTCAAGATTGGCCTTACCTTTATGCATTTTGTAATTTGACAAGAAAGAGCAAGGAAGGAAGATGGAAACTTGGTACTCTGTAAACCTCAAGTGTATTAGCCAAATTACAAAGACAAAATACTTTTAGCCCTGTTAGTTCAGTGATGTATATTGTGTATATTATTCAACAGAAACTTACAATAAAAAGATAGAATAACTACAGTTACAGCTACTGGTTTTTCAAGATCTAACACTGACAGCTCCTAGATTTGGCAAAATGATTGTCAATTTCTTGAACCCATAACCTACTGTTCAGTCAGGCTAAGCACTGATGAGTAGATATGTTGTAGCTAGAACTGTAGTCAGAACTTCTGCATTAAAAATACCCATCAATTCCTGCCCTGTGAACTGAGAGAGGGAAGTCTCAGGTGTCATCAGCTCTGCAAACCAAACTGCAGGTGATGGTCACAAACTTAAAGGATCCCTCATATTGGCAGTAGAGGGCAGTACCAGACACGGCTTGAAATTCACAAGACTACAAGCTACAGACCAGGACCTTAATAAAAATCAAGGACTTATGCTTAGATTTTTGGGGCTTACCTTCTCCAGTGGGCAGTGTGTGCTGTCTCTGAGAAATGGAAGTAAGTTTGGTCGATCATATTCAGCATAAAGACTGATCTGTTTCTCATGATATCGTTGGCCTTTATGGTGGTCTCTTTTGAAAAGCTTGTGTAAATACTAGGAATCAAAATAGAATCAGATTTCAAACTCACTTATTCAATATTATTAATGGAATAATAGAAACTCCTGAGTTGGAAGGGACCCACATAGATAAACAAATTCCAGCTCCTGGCCCTGCACAGGACAGCCCCAGGAACCACACCATGTTCCTGAGAGCATTGTCCAAATGCTTCTTGAACTCAGATAGGCTTGATGCTGTGACCACTTCCCCAGAGTCGAAGACTGCTCCAGTGCGCAGTCACTGTAGTGGGCAAAGCTTTTCCTAATATCTAACCTAAACCTCCCCTGACACAGCTTTATGCTGTCCTTAGGTCCTGTCACAGGTCAACGGAGAAGAGATTATGCCTGCTGATGCTTCCCTTGTGAAGAAAGTGTAAATGCTGCAAGGATTCCCCTCACTCTCCTCTTCTCCAGGCAGAACAAAACCAAGTGACCTCAGCTGCTCTTTGTGTGGCTTCTCCCCTAGACCATTCAACATCTTTGTTGCCTTCCTCTGTATGCATTCCTTCTGTAAACTGACAGTCTGTCAGTTGCCTTTGCAAAGCTCTTAGGCTGTGGACTGCACTTTTCATAGATCTGCTTCCCATAATCAGATCTCTAACCCATAAATCATCTCGTCACCAGATGAACACCTGAGCCCTATCTGTAATCAGCAGCAAGTTAAACTTCCCTCTCTAATACAGCCCAAGCCCACAGTCACATATTATGTGATAACAGTGATACTGTTATTCGGTACAAACAAAAACAATTCGACAGTGTATGAAGTTACAGCTCCAGAAAAACAAGCAATTCACTTTCTCTATGGATCAGCAAAATGTATTTTAGAGCTGCACCCACCAACCAATCTCATTATTGGGTAGGGAAAAAGGAGGAATAAAAACAAGAAGTAATTGACCAGGAAAGAAAAGTGCCTACAGTGCTATAAGGAGATGTTAATAAGCCTGCATTACGTTATCAAATTCTCACAGGTACACATTTAACTGTGAAGAAGTTATGGCTATGCTAAAGAGGAAATTGGCAGAAGTAGCCACTTTGATGATTTAAGACATTTCAGTGTCAGGTTCACTTTGACAAGATAAACACACATGTAAAAGGTATGTCCAGCCAAGAGTTTACTCAGCTCAACTTCAAATCAACAGAATACAGGAATACTTACCACATGCTGTAACTCAGGCCTGTTTTCTAACTCTTCAACAACTCTGTCAATCTGAAACAAAACAAACCTGTGATAAACATCACATTTACAAGACTGTAAAAAGGACAGGTCATAAAAGCTAGCATTGGACTGCCGTGCCATGAACTTGTTATACTCACAGAAATTTTATCTTCATTATCCAAAAGCATGTCTACTGCTTTCTACAACAGAGAAAGAGAACTTAAGTAGGTAACAGGCACACATATTTTCTTACCCTCTATACAGTATTATGCTTATTCATGGACGGGTGTCAGATGGACAGATCTACTCTTTTCAACAACAGAAATTCAGAGGGCAATTTACATAACACCAGCATATCCTGACAGCACAGCATCACAGTATTCTTCCAGAATACTTCTCCTAAGTTCCCTCATTAATAGCAGTAAATGCTGTGCACCTACACTGCAGGTGAAGTATGCCCACTGAATCACCATCAGTCACAAAAAGCTATTGCCAAACGATGTAGAAATACCATTTGTTCTCAAAAGAGAATTGCAGGGTGATGACTATGTAAGAAACACACAATTCAACCTGCCTCACAACTGGATTCCTCCAAACTACCTGGAGACCAATACCATTAATCCAGCAGACAAGACCATGTAAGCCAAGTGGCCACCAGGATTCAGGTTCCGCTTCCTCTTTCAAGAGCAAACTTTTGCTTCACTTTCACAAAATACCAAACCACAGATTCCTGATACTACTTATTCTATTAAATTAAACAAAAATTATACTTTTTTTCCTCCATGAATGGAGAAACACGGGCATACTAAAGATGATCACCAACAGTAGAGATCCATATTTTAGCTACAGCGCTTAAACAACTATTGCACTGAAAAAAGAGATCTACTTGGTTATCTTCCCAGTGATCACACCAAAATTAATTTGCTCGGATTTTAAAGCCAGCTGGAAAGAAAGAAGGTAGAATTCAGCATGGAATAAACACTTCCTGATTTTTGGAATTAAGGTTGATAACCTTGTAAAATTTCAGAAGCAGATTAATTTTCTGTGGTGAAAGGAAATGGCAAGTACATTTAATATATGCTTAAATAAATTCACTATCTCCTTTCTTTGGCTTATTAATATCATTATTTGATTCAAAATACAGAAAGAATAACATGGTAAAATGATACTCTGTGTGAAATGATAGTCAATGTTGTGACTTGAATCACAACAATGTTCTCAAATGATGCGGACACTCACTTTTCTCACTGAGAGTGACAAATGGAAATAGAAAGGAAACAGAAATAGAAATATGAAGGAAAAAAATAATCCTTGGGTCAATTATTTTGCGATCCAGGCAAACAATCTTCCTTATCTCAGAATGTATCCAGATGTAGCAAACACACTCTCTGCCTCAACATCATCTATAGATCATTTATTTTTAATCTGTTAAATTGTATTTAGAGGAAAGTGAATATAAAATCATTAGGATCACTATACCTCTGAATCGAAATCCATGAGCAGGACAATTTTGTCTCTGATAGAACTGAAGAGATTGTGCTTGTGGATTAACTGGAAGACATCTTTGTGCCTTAAAGTTAGGTAGATTTCTAGGGCTCTGCCATAGCGCTGATCGTAAGTGTACCTGATAGAAACAGGATTATAAAACATGTAATATTACATACTTAAAAGTAGGAAAATCATTTACGAGAGAAAATATAAACATACTCTAGTATGTAAAACTTGAATTTATAAATATCCAAACAGACCTGTGATTCATTTTTGTAAGGGGAAATAAACATCAGGTAACATTAATTTCACCTCTGTTTATATTGGCCTTCATTTGTGTTTGGACCTGCAGTTTTCTGCATTTTCATTCTCCATTTTCAACTCACAGGGGAAGACATACAAAATGCTAGCGTTTCAATTCTTGGAAACCAACTGGAACACTCTTCAGAGCTTAAAAAACATTGTTCTCTTAGAACTTTTGGACAGATTGTAACATAGAAATAGACAGTAATTCTTCTTTCTTCAAAGAAGCAGTGAGAAAATAACACAGCGATCAGGCTGAGAAACTCAAAGAGCTTTATCCCTGTATGAAGTGACTAAGAATCAGATCAGTTTTGGCACATTTTCCAGTCACATATTTCCATCCATGCAGTAATCCTAAATACACTACTTCTTAAATAGTGGGCAAAATCCCCCACCATTTTATTTTTACATGGGTAATTCTGAAATGTGCACTTCAGAAAAGAGGTTTCCTCTGACAGCATGTAGAGGAATGTTAGTTATTTACTTTGGAAAGAGGAGCTGGAAATCCAATCTCATGCTTAACAATTTGCTTCTATACTCGATGTGAACATTACAAGGAAGGGCAAAGAATTGCTAAGCTGTGCAATCAGCAGAGTGGAGAGGAGAGAAAGCCAACACTCTGTAGATGCAGCAAAGAAGAGAGCTAAACAAATACGAATAAACTGCAGTACACTATTTTAAGTGTACTTTTTGTAACAGGAGTTTAAAACTGTACTCACAATTCTGCAAGTGTTCGTAGCAAAGTCCTGTTCTGTGGATCTTTCTTCAGGTGATCCACTACAGCTTGAACTATGATTGTGTTGTTGTACAGATCTCCAGGCCATTCTTTTATTAGCGTTGCAAACCCCTAAACATATAAGAGATTGTAACAGAAATACAAAGAATGGCCTAAGGAGCATTTCAAAACATCAAAGCTTCAGCTAAGCCTCTGAGATGACACCTGCTGTCCCTTAACCTTTAAGGAAGTTTCATGTGCCCACAGACATGTACAGTACAGAACACAGATTTTTTCCTTCTTAGGACAATGTTATTATGATTCATGAAGCTGAGTCTTTTTCAGGTGCTGTAGGCTTTGCGCATCACCTCAACCACTTATGCTACATTAAAAAACCTAAAAATAACAGTCTAATAAATAATCAATCTTACAGTATTCACATGCTTTGAAGAACAGTCTATTTATTCTCTTAAAATTAAAATTCAACATTTAAATATTGTCATTATTGTGGAACTGTGCACTGATAATCTGTTTGAATACATCAGAGAATTTGCTGTCAGAATTCTTCAATGCTAAAGATATTTGGCTGGCAATAACCATGGGACACGTTGATGTGGAACACATCAGGCTGCAGTACCTCATAGTCGCTTTCCAAAAATTCATGCAGGACCATTTCATAGATCAGAGGCTTCAAAACTGGATCTCGTCTTGGCAAGTAACGACTAATTGCCTATAGGAACAAAGAGAACAAAGTGTCAGATGGTGAATGACATGTAACATCCTGGTACACTGAAAAAAAAATGTTGTGAAACAAAAGAACAGGGCTATACACAAAACATGGCCCCTGGTGATCACTGGAAACCTTATAAACTTATACTTGTAAGCAGCACTCAGAAGTTATTTACTTTAGGATTATACACACTGGAATTTTATAACTCACTTGAAAGAATTATCATTTGAGAGACAGGTGGCAAGATACTAATTAGAATAGGAGAATCAGCCATTGTCCTTAAGAGACCAGTAGTCAATTAGAAAACAAAACCCATAAAAGACCCCTCAAAACAAGAATGTTTTAAAAATCCATTTTGTTAAGTCTTAGCCTTGTAAAAAGGTATAAGGATTCATTAGCTGAAAAATGTGTTGGAGTGGATTGACCCTGACTAGACACCAGGCACCCAACAAAGCCACTTTCTCACTTCCCTCCACAACTTGACAGAGGAGAAAAAATATAACGAGGGGTTCATGGGTTAAGATAAGATCCAGGGATCACTCACCAAATACCATCATAGCAAAACAGACTCACATTTTGGACAGTAATTGAATTTTTTAATAACCAAACCAGAGCAGGATAATAAGAAGCGAAATAATCTCAAAAACACCTTCCCTCATCCATTCCTCCTTCCCGGGCTCTACCTCCTTCACTCCAGAAACACAGCAAGACAGAGAATGGGTATTGATTGACAGGGAATGATTGTCAGCTCATCACACATTGCTCCTCTCGCTGCTCAGGTAGAGGAGTCTCCCCTTCTCCAGTGTGGGGTCCCTCCCACAGGAGACAGCTCTCCACAAACTTCTTTAACATGAATCCATCCCATGAGCAACAGTTCCCCATGAACTGCTGCAATCTGGGCCACTCTTCCATTGGATGCAGTCCTTCAGGCGCAGTCCGCTGCAGCATGGGCTCCTACACAGGCTGCAGGTGGATCTCTGCATCCCCTTTGTCCTCCATGGGCTGCAGGGACACAGCTGCTTCATGGTCTTCACCATGGCCTGCAGAGGAATCTCAGCTCTGGTGCCTGGATCACCACCTCATCCTCCTTCTTCCCTGACCTTAGTGTCTGCAAAGTTGTATTTGTATCTCATATTACCAACTCAGTTCTTCTCTGGTCACAGTTACAACTGTGCAATATTGTATTTACAACTGTGCAAAGTTGTATTTGTATCTCATATTACCAACTCAGTTCTTCTCTGGTCACAGTTACAACTGTGCAATAACTTTTTTTCTTTGTTTTTATATCTGTTATCCCAGAGGTGTTCCTATCATTCCTGATTGGCTTGATCTCAGCCAGCAGTAGGTCCATCCTGGAGCTGGCTGGCATTGGCTCTGATGGACATGGGGGAAGCTTCTGCCAGCCTCTCACAGAAGCCACTACTGTAGCACTCCCACTACCAGAACCTGATCATGCAAACACAATATATGTGTAATTTTGAATTATGACTTGTGTTGGGGTCACCACATTCTATGAAGGGCTATTTTTACATACCCAATTGAAAATTAATTTGAAAATATATCTCTCCATGAAAAGGATGAAGGCATGTGATCTGTTACTGTATAGAAGGTGTTAAGGAATTGCATTCCAGCAAGCAAGAGATGAGAACCTGCCAAAATAAATTAGCTCATACCCTGGAATTTCAGCACAGCATCTAATTAGCACTACTGTTCCATGCAACTAGAGGCCAAGATTATTTCCATCTGCCAAAATAAATCCCACTGCTACTAGCTGTCTGGGGACTTAGGGTTTGTAGCTGAGGGACCAACACCAGTGAAATTCCTCCAAACACTCAGAGATGTTGCCTGTTGCCCGCTATTGGCACATGGTACAATAGCATTTTGTTACTGAAGTTGTTTGAACAAAGCAGGAGAAAAAACATCTTACTACATTTTAGACCTCTCCTCTCCCTGTGCTGTCTGGACATGGCCAGTTTTTGAATTGTAGTGCTGCCAACCTCAGCTCCCACCAGCTGTCACAGGATTTATCAGTTAACTCAGGGTACAGTCTTGATGGCCGCTCTGGGGTATATTCCTGACCCCTTCATAAAAAGTCTCTTTTGACCATAGAGAAAGCAAGCTAGACATTAACTGGATACTCAAAGGCAGAAGACAATCTCCAATGGCTGTTTTCACTCCCACTTTCTACCTTCCTATAGTAGAGGAATTGTATTTGAATATGTGTATAGAGGCTTTGCCCCAGAGGTCCCAGTTGCCCTCGATGGGCTGCAGCTGCGATGTCCTTAATTGGGCTGCAGCTGTAACCGATGAAGATGACTGGGATAAAAGGGGGTGGGTAAGCCAGTTGGGGAGAGCCTTGGAGGAGCCCTGGCCTGAGAGAGAACAGTGGGCAGAAGAAGGAGTCTGTGCAGCGAAGATCTGCAGCCATGAGAATACATCAGAGAGGTATGGACTTTGGAAATCTAATAACAACAATATGGGACTCTAGAAATAATAGAAGAACAACAAGGGGTGACCCCGACGTGATAGTTAGCAGAACCTAAGACAGCTGAGAGCTGTGGTGGCCAAGAGCTGCAACAGAACAGCCAAGAGCTGTGTTGTTTGCTAGCAGAAGATAAGACAGCCGAGAGCTGTGGTGGCCAAGAGCTGCGACGGAACATAGCCTTTGGGTCAGGGAGCTGTGAAAGAGTATGGCCTTTGAGCAAGGAGCTATGTGGGTTGTGCATGACCTGTGAGTCATGGGAGAATGTGGGTGTTGTGCATGACCTGTGAGTCATGAGAAATGTAAGTATTGTAATTTAACATCTGTATAACTGTTAACTTAAGTAAAAGCAAAGGGGGAAATATAGTAGAGGAAATGTATTTGAATATGCGTATAGAGGCTTTGCCCCAGAGGTCCCAGTTGCCCTCAATGGGCTGCAGCTGCGATGTCCTTAATTGGGCTGCAGCTGTAACTGATGAAGATGACTGGGATAAAAGGGGGCGGGTAAGCCAGCTGGGGAGAGCCTTGGAGGAGCCCTGGCCTGAGAGAGAACAGCGTGCAGAAGAAAGAGTCCGTGCAGCGAAGATCTGCAGCCATGAGAATACATCAGAGAGGTATGGACTTTGGAAATCTAATAACAACAATATGGGACTCTAGAAATAATAGAAGAACAACACCTTCCTGCTACCTCCTGAATGAACAACCTCCCCCAACAGACTGTTGCAACTCTTGGCTGTAGTTTGGCCACACAGCAAGCCCTGGAGAGGTGTAGTTTCCTTGTGTGTGAGCCAGGCTGCTTCGTGAAGGAAATGTCTCCTGCCCTGTGTCCCATTGCTTTGAAGAAAAAACAGTCACCTCCTGCAGTTTGACCACCATGCTCAGGAAAGCATACAAGAAGCATGTAAGAAGCATACAAGTTATTTTTAAGCCTTGACACAAAGGTGACCCATGATGGAGGTTACAAACTCTTCCTATTTTATTTTTAAGCTGCACTTAGGGAGCATGGTCAGAAAAAAAAGCTTCTCAATCAGACTGCCTTTGTACCAATTCTTGAACTATGTGGTAAAGTGACTTTAAATAAAAAAGGGATACTATACAGAGAAGTACTTTCTTCCCTTGTTTCTTTTCAAGATCTGCTTTCAGACTTTTCATCAATAAATGTAAGGATGAGGTACATACAAGAAAACCCATTTAAGGTTGTACATGAGATAGTCTAAACCGTCTCACCAATAAGCCAGAACATCACTTATTTATTCCTCAAAGGCTATCTAAGAGATGAAAGAGCCTGTTAGGATAGTGCTTCTCTCTGCTATGCCCACTACAGTCTGGTGAAGTCTTTCAAATGTCTTCCATCCAGTGTTTTGGTTAAAGCACTGCTGCTGCTAGCTGATCATCCTGGACCACTGCTGAAAGTCACTGCTGTCACAGCAAACAGAATGGAGGGTATGCCTCAGGCCACAACAGACACAGAGTTTGAAATCTTCCTTTGAATCCATCCACCTTCCTCAGCTGCTTGAGCTGAGACATTAGATTTTTATACTGAAGTGACTTGAGCACAAGTGATGCCATTTGAGTTTTGCCTTTTTAACTTTTATATGTTCTCTGTATTCTTCACATGTATATTTGTAACTCTGTCACCTATTGTATTAGTGACTAGTTTTCCCAGTACTTTTCCATGGCCTTTCCTTAAGCAAAAAGACAAAACAAATTCCAGAGCTCCAAGCCCCAGGAGGTACAAGGCCCTCTTGGTTCTTCCTGGGAACTAAGGCTGAGAACAACTCTTTGAGATACATTTCATAGACAGAGCACAGCACAGTGCTGAAGGGGGGGCTCCAGAGAAGAGGCTTGACCTGGGGGGAATTGCATCACCACTCCTAACTGGTGCTTTTTATCAATTATGCTAATTTCCTAAAACCTTCAAATGTGTACTCATCCCTGTAGGGGTGGGCTTTTGTGGACACCTTACCACAACTGCTCCTGAAGGCCTTCAAATAAAGATTCTCTTTTATATTACCTCCTTACTAAAATTATGTTGAGTTTCATTTCCAGGTTGAGCAAAAGGCAAAGCACGTAACTCCCTCAAGCCACCACTGCTGGAGCAGTAGAGGAACAGATCACTGCAAGGCTCTAGAATCTTGAAACGGACACAACTAGGTTTCATAGAGGACATTCACTGAAGATGAGAGATATCAAGATATCAAAATGCAACCTTTGGCAGCCAAACAGGACTGCTTAATACAGAACATTCAAAAACCCCCTAAAATCACACACAAACAACAACACTCACCCTATGGAATTTGACACTGGGGTATCACTAGTTCCTCTGCACAGGAAGGAAATTTCAAGCCTTTAGTTTACTGTCACCTTAGTTATTGGCAAATCATGCTAGATTTGAAACATCAGATTTCAGGCAACAACTTATAAGCAGTGCAAATTCTTCCAAGACAATTCTGTTTTGAAATAAACTCTGTTTCCACATCTCAATAGTCTCCTCATCAGGGCTGAAAGCCATTATAGGCCAGTTACAATATGGTGTTTAATATCTGCTAGTTATGTAGGTAAAAAATTCCACACAAGTGATCCCAAGCATTACAAGGACGCCTTCATTCAGATCCGGTCTAATTTAGTGCATCCTTTATGATACTCAGACATCTTTAGAAATCTAGGACAAGTTATATGCAACTGAAATAGTGAAATAAGGCAGGCATTTTGTAGAACTGCAACTTGAAGCTGAATAATGTGATGGACTGCATCTCGTGTATTTCTGAGAGATCCTGGGCCTAGGCTCTAAGAAGATAAGAGAAATTTTAAAGGCTGAAAACAGCCAATTGTTTAGAAAGGCAGTAATTGAGGTGAGATGTTTTTGCAACAAACCTGCAAATATTTTTCTGTTTTACAGTCTGCTTGGATGATGTAAGTGGAGACAAGACAAACATCCTTTCCAGACATTTGCAGCTAAAAACCAAAATGAACCCAAAAGAAGAAGCAGTGTATCAAAAATTCACCTGTACCTGCATTCAAGTCCTTTACTGGACTGAAGTAAAGGAACAGAAACATAGGATTTCATCTTCCAAGTAGTAAAGAGTGCACCAAACCACAAAGAAGTGATACTAAAGGCAAGGCTGTTTTTGCACTGGAGTGGCCCTGAAACTGAAGTTAGACATTTCTGAAATTTGTAATGCTGAAACACTTTTGGTTTTTGAACAGAATTAAATAGCTCAAAACCAGCAAGGGACTGCATGCTGTGAGATCTTAATAGTATGTCCTTTTTGGCTCATTGAGTTTGAATAGGAAGACATAAAATTCAGAAGTAAATGTACACATGTTACCAAAGGGAGCGTGCATAAAGTTTTCAATTGGTTTAGCAGTGATAGTACTAGGTTTTATGTCCTGTGCAATTTATTAACTGAGACTCTCACATTAAATGTGTACTGTTGTAGTAGCTGGCTTGTGACTAGGGAAAACACCAGGCAGCGCAGACTGCTCCTCTTTCTCACCACCATTTCTAGCACACAGCATAGGTCTTCACTGCTCCTTTGCAATTCTTTAAAACTTAAAGCTGTGTAACTGTTGCAACGGACCTGGATTTGCCAGAATGACTGGCACCCACAGAGTCTATTTTCCTTAATATCTGGGGTAGTATTTTTATGACATACTGGAAATGAATGAAAGGTAAATGGGAAAGATGTATTTAACTGTGAGCATCTTAGCAAGTAAAAGCTTTGGGGGTGGGTCTTTCACGTTGGAGACTGCCAACAAGTAAAATACCTAGCACTATGCCTCCAATCTTGTTTTAGTAATTTACACATCAATCGGAAAGACAGCTGTCTAGAAACAAACAGAGATCTGGGGCAGCAATACCAGAACAGGGCCATTAAATGTGATGCTTTAGATACTTGGTCAATACAAACAGTAAGTACAACATATAAATTACTTGAGTGCAGACATAGAAATTAACTTACTTTAAGCTGACCTATTTCTTTAAACTTGTAAACTTCAAATTCCCAGAGTTCTGTGTTTTTGCCAAGGATTTTCTGGCACTTTCTGCAAGAAAAATGAAAGAGATGAGAACAAAAGTAGGTACAGAAAGTAATACAAATGTGAACAGAAAATTCCTTTCTTCTGCCTATCATGACACTTGTTAAAGTGACTTATTTTGGCAACCACCACTATAAGTACAGTATGCCAGGCTCTCCTCCTTTCAAACCTTAAAATTTTGTTGCATCCAAGAGGATTAACTGCTTATTATGCATTCACCCATGACGGCCATATCAGCTTTCATGGAATCATGGCATGGTTTGGATTGGAAGGGAGCTTAAACATCATCTAGTGGAAATCCACGCACCATACACAGACATGCCACCGTCTTGGTCAGCTTTATGAGTCTTTAATCTCTTTAAATTAAATTAAATTAAATTAAATTTTAAAATAAAGTCTTTAAATCTCACCTGAGAAAAACTAACACTTAAAAAGATATACTTATGCTTACATGTACATGAAAACAAAAACCTTGGGTAATTTCTGATCCTTACTTTAGATTCCCATATTTGACATTTTTGTTTATACCTACACAAAATCAAATTATTTTCTGATGCTCTTATGTGCAATGACACACTAATAAACTGAGTTTATCAAAATCCAAAGAAAACCTTAGTTTTGAAAATCTAGTGTGACATTGAAAAATCACGGCTTTCTTTCAAAAATATATGCCTCAATTCCAGTTAAAATTTACAGCAACTTTTAGGTAATTACAAGCAAAAAAATATATGGCACTGCAATACACCTCTATGTTTTGAAACGTCAGAAATTCCAGAACACACAGAAAATCAACATCCGCAAATACTTCAGAATCAAAAATTTGGTTTTGCTTTTCCCTACATAGATACACTTCAGCCAGAAAAGAAGATCTTTAATACTAGGTTACCGAGCAGCCAGGTCGTACTCTCCTTTCTCCATCAGGTGATTTATATAGGCTAAGCCAATATCCTAGAGTGAATGAAAACAGAGAATTAGCTATAAAAGTTTGGAAGTGAACTACCTGACTACTGTACAGAACTACTGTAACAGTAGTGCATACAACTGGAAATTCAAGGCTCTAAGTGCATCCCTTGATTCTCCTTTACAAGTAGGGCCCACAGAACAGTCAATACAAAATACTTGCATAGACTGCTCACAGTTTCAACTAAAGGTGCTCTTTTAAATAATTCTCATAACCTCACTGATGCTGAGAAGACTACCATCTCTAATTATTAACGATTGTTTGAAACACATAGCTGATCTTGCTGTGCTTGAATTAATTCAAAAAGAAAACCACCAGTCATTGTATAAGACATACTCTTTGCCAAAACAATTTGCAGAGGAGAGCAAAAAGTTGGTTGAGAATATAAATCCTAATGCTGCTCAATAAAGTGCAGGAATTACTGAGAACTTAACAAGATTATTAGTTATTACATACCAAATTTTCTTTCTCAAAGTTCATCACACAGGTCAGTTGTAAAATGTTTCTGATATGCATTTAATATATATTAAAATTTTGGCATGAGCCTCCTAATGTAATCTCAACACTCATATCCATTTTGACATAACCCAGTGTACTCATTGCATAACTTAAGAATCACATCACTAAAAAAAGCACATTGTTTCTAGAAAAAAAAAAAAGAGGAGAAAAGAAAAAAACCAAGCTGTACAATGAAAAAAAAGTTCTTGTTTCTTAAAAAAATTAAACATTTGCATCTTCTGAGGCATGGCATTTCTTTGATCCATATCAAGGAAAGAATTGACCATAGCAGAATATGAATAGGGATATGCAACAACTTCAACTGGTCAATCTGCTACAAAGTTAGAAAAAAATGCACATACACAAGATTTTAGGATTTCATTATGCTATAGGAACCACCTTCATATTTTCAACTTCACCATTCTCAAGAAAGAGACAGACAGAAATTGTCATTCTCCTGTGGACCAGCTTCTCAGTGAACAGCGAAGACGGTTAAGGAAAGAGATGTAGATCTGGTTGTTTTATGATCTCTGTGCTCTGCTCAAGAGGTGCAGAGAAGCAGTGATAATTACTTCCATCTAAAAAATCCCCAAGGCTACCAGACTTGTCAGGCATTCTGAATGTGGTGTCACTAGGCAGTGAGAGCATGAGTTGTTTAAAATCAGTGTACCACTAATCCTTCACTTAGGGCTTGATGTCAACATTTTGTTTCCTCAACACATTCTGTTGGCTTTTGCTTTAAAGACCAAAATCTCAAAAACTGCTTGTATTTCATTGTATTTAATCATTTATTGCAGATCAAATTTCTGCAAAGCAAAAGAAAAGCTGTGGGATTTCTTTTTTTAGTTTGGTGTTTGCCTGTTTGGCTTTCTTTTTTTCCTCCTAATGCATTGCCAGGATCCCCTTTAACTCTACATCTTTTGCAAGGGCGACAGAGTAGTTTTGTTAAACGCAAACTCTGTGATAGGTAATGGCATGCCATTTAAATCTTGATTCAACTTCTGGACTACACAAGAGTAAAACTTTTAAAGACATACTGATATATATTACTGATAACACCAGTAATCTGGCCAAAAAATTAAGCACATCTTGAACACTTTGTACAGATTTCAATTTAAAGCAGCATCAGTATTAGTGAATTTAAACAAAAGCAAACAAATAAAAGATAAAATTAGTGACACTTTTGTGTCTATTACACCATTTCCCCTTTTGTTTTAAACATTGATACCCTTTGTTGTTCTGTGAAAGGGACTATAAACATAGGAAATAACTGTGTGTGAGAAAAGGAGCATCTCTTAAACTTTTTACAAAATCCTGTCACATTTACGAGGTATAAGTTAAGGAGAAATTTGTCACTCCTGCCTGCAGTCTCTAATAGTGAAATACTGTTACTTCAAACAACAGTAAATTTAATACAAAAGTAAAAGCAAACAAAAATCCCCATCAGCAATCAGAGAAATGGAATTCTCTTCCTTTCAATGCCAATAGCACCTTCATATAATGCAGATTCTTTCATGTTTCATGAACTAATGCTCCTGTTCTGCAGCTGAAACAAAAAAATTGGATGCCAGTTGGAGTATGCCTAACAGTTATTTCCTGGTGTTATAAAAAACAGGGAATATACTTGTTGCATCTTATGGCATTCTAAAATAAAGAAGATATTATATTTTGAATATAAGTTTTGAGACTTACCAAAATCTTGTGCTTTTTTATGGTTTTTTGACTGATCTCAGCTGCCATCAAAGCCTCCTATATTCAAAAAGGAGAAAACAGAGATACCAGTCACATTCACAAACTTTCAATACAGAAAGCTCTAGAACTGTATAAATCAACTCTTTTTCAGAATAGGGTGTTGGAAGCACTAGAATTTTTAATGCCATGGTTGGATGAGCAGCTTTGAATTCATACTCAAACAAAAGCAGTCAAGCAAAGAGCAAACTACTTTTGTTTCCATCTGGGTTCACTCCACATTATTATAATAAGATCAAATCACAACAAAACACACAATGCAATCACATTTGATCATTTTCAAAAGAGACCACTTCACTACCAAAACCTGTGAAAAAAATCAACAGGAAAAGGGGTGAATGGGGAAAGCTACCTGCCAGTTCCCCAGCCCAAATGTCTTCTTCAGTCAGAATAATTTATATTTAAGTGTCATTTGCTGTACTCCTACTCCTATTTTTTTCGAACATATAGAAAAAAATCTGGCACACAAATAAAAATGAAACCTTTAAGATATATCATAACAGGCCTGTCTAACTTGAATGGCTTTCATAAAGGCACATACACAGCTGTCACTTGCAAATTACTGGAGTCTTCAGGGACCAAATGCTGTGATTTACATATATTGCAAAACTACACTCATCATACAAGTTTGCTATTCCAATGCAAAAGCATCCACAAGGATGAAACAAATCTGCATGAGAAATATCATGATTATATTAGCAAAAGCAATACATGCTGAATGGCTTTTCCACATTTTTTTTCTTCTAATGGGCACACAACAAACATAAATTAGAATTTGCAAGTTAACTTTATGCATCATAACAAATGTTCTAAGTCAATAAATACAGGATATTAGAATTCAGACCACTGTGTGTGTGTTCATATGGTTTGAAAGAACTTATTGTTTTAGGTGTTTAGATATGCATACTCAAACATCAGAATTTACGCAACCAAATGATGAGCTGTTTTTTTTCCGTGAGAGCTGTATACCCTTGTCTTTTAATATTGGATGAGCTTTATTGTGAGTAACACTACTTTCAGCAAGTGCAGGTACAGTTTAAGACCATAATATTTTACTTTCAAAAGCACAGCTCATTAGTTAACTCTTCTGCTATTCTAAAGCCAAAACCTGTGACTGTGGTCACAAGGGTTTTCAGGATGAAGAAGAGACGAGAATGTTGACTCTATGATCAGAAGGCTTGATTTATTATTTTATGATATATGTTACATTAGATTATACTAAAAAGCAATAGAAAGGAAAAGGTTTCTTCAGATGTTAGCTAAGCTAAGCTAAGAATAGAAAAGAATGAATAACAAGGATCTGTGTCTCAGAGCAAGAGCTAGCTCTGCCATGAGTGGTCAAGAAATCTAAACACCCACAGGAGACCAATACGGGTCTACTTGTTGCATTCCACAGCAGCAGATAACCATTGTTTACTTTGGTTCTTGAAACTGCAGCTTCTCACAAGGAAAAATCCTAAGAAAAGATTTTTCATGAAAGATGTCTGTGACAAAAACCCAGCTTTAATAATTTTCAGTGTCAGCTAATACATTTCATAACTGATGATGATAGCAGTATTTTCGGCATCTAATTCAACCACCTCACTTGAGTGAAATTTTGATTAGTTGTTTCAGTAGTGAGACTAACTCTGTAAGAGATGGAGTAATGAATAGTTAAGTCCCATCCTTTACAAGCATTTACTCAATGGCTGTAGGAACAGAAATGTCCAATCCAAATGACCTAGCAAATTCCATCATCCTACTCCAATTTCCAAACAAGGAAAGTCTGAAGGAAAGAATGATGTAAAAATTACTTCGTATTTCTTCTTTTCAAGAAGCCAGTCAATGTGATCATCTTGGTCCCGCTCTTTGGCCACAACCACATCTCTTGGGCTGATGATATAAAAAAGCGATTCACCTTCCGAATACTCTGCAAATGCATACACAGTTTTAATATTTTTACTATATTTTCTTTAAGTAAAGTTCTGCTTTTTAGCATACCCTTGAGAGGAATTTACAAAGAGGAAGACAGCAAGGCTACTTCTGCAGGACACACTAGTTTGGATGCTGTATTCTCCAATAAATTAAAACTGGTTTAAATGGCTAAATATATTTTAAAAAACCACTAAAACTTATTGCAAATTCTGATTCATCCACTATGTGCAAACTTTATGATGGTTTAGAACCCATTATTATACTCTTAGAGGACTATTACACTACACAGCCTGCAATAAACTTATCCTTCCCATCAAGGTCAAGGCCATCAAAAGCATAAATGATAGATGCCATAACCCCTGGGGACACAGTACATCATTACAGCAATGCATTTACAATGCTGCAAGTTAAGGCTATATGTATAATGCATTTTCTTACACCATAAGCCTTAATTTTTGAGTAAGCTGAAAGAAAAAGTACTAAAAGGTCAAATCAAATGCAAAAGATGACTGTTCTAAATAGTTATCATTTGGACAGAGCCATGAAGAAACATGAATACTTTGTAGGTACAGAAAACCACTCACTGTCCAGATCAGTTTCTATAAACACATCCAAATACAATCCTGAAGTGATAAGCAATTCACAAATGATACTTGTCTTAAAACATACATAACATTTAGACTTTTCAGGTAAACAAGAATATTCGTAAAGCATAAAAGTACAGCTGTGGACATCAATGTTCTGCATTGGAAGATGTATAAAAAACCCCCAATTCTACTCATAGCAGCATTGATGTTTTTGAGGTCAGGAGGAGATATAGTATATTTCTAGTGGCTTAAGGGCATAGATGTACACAAAGAGGTTTGCCAAGCCTATGATGTGAAGCATGCTGGCAGAGGAGATACTTAAAATTCAGATTAATGGATTTTAAAAGCCAGAAGAAACGCTTCTCCATAAGACAGGCCACATAATCTTCACCAAGGAATTCTGCATCAGCTTTGCCATGCATTTTTCTGAGCTACAACATATAGATCAGAAAACTACCCCATCTTTAAAAGACAGCATATATTGTGCCAGGGCTTAATGTCCCTTCCTGTTACATAATGAAACCTGTCTTGTAGATGGAGCTCGCCAAAATCCAGTTCCTATTAATTCCATTTTACCATTTGAGGTCTGTAATACAACTGGCAGCTTTGTCAGTACAGAGAAGCTAAATATCAGTGGGCCCCCTTTAAGTTGACCCATGTACATCTTACTGTTGAAACGATACTTATTCAATCTTTCCCTCTAGAGCAGCTTTTCCAGACATTGTGCCACTCATTTTATTATTCCTGAAGCCCTTTGTGCAAAAAGAGCTCCTATGGATCATATGTTGAATAAATCTCCTTCAAAGATACTGCCTTCGACAATACTGGACATTACATGAGGTATATACTTCTGCCTTCTCCAGTATGTCTGACCTAATAGATGGCATTAAAATCATGATGTTTAAATACACACATTTATTTTCTTTCATATGACTGGTTCTTGTGGATTTCCACTCTACACTTCAGTGTCATAAGTGTTACAGCTGTTCAAGGAGATGACAAAAAAATGACATAAAAATAAAAAAGGAGGCTAAGTACACCCAAATCTTTTTTTAAGCAGGTCTGAAAACAAAACAAAACAATATTGAGAATACCTACCTAAATGATAATCACGACATTCATTTTCCTGAAATCCTCGTACTGTTAGTGCATCAGAAGAGATCTCTTCACAGGACTCAGGCAGGGGTTGTACAATATCAAGTCTAGGCCTTGCACAACACTCCACTTCCTAGAAAAATGACACCTTAGTCATTTCCTACATGATTTAGCTTAGCAATACCAACTGGTGGTCATCTAGAAACAAGGCTGAAATTGAACAGCTGCAAACATTCACAGACGTGCAGTACTTTGCACTGGCTACTCAGCTGCAAATGATATAAGTTGCGAAGTTGTGCTCCACAGAGTAATTGCATCTGGAACTCAGAGGAAAGTTACTCCAAGTTACCCAAGTTACTCTTTGATTGCTTTCCTTGAAAGAGATCAGTCTGGAGGAGGAGGTATAGATAGACATAGGTCCAATCCTACCCCGAGTTTTCTCACTACTTCTCTGCTCATGGACACAGAAGTTTTCTGGGCTATCACAGATGACTATTAACTGCTTCATTCAACAAGCAACAGAACAATTTAGAGCACATAACCAGCTGGGCTCATGCCCTGAAGGACAGAGCTCTATGAGCCTGGTATTCTGGTATTAATTTTTTTTTTTTTAAGCTGGTATTTGATTTGAGGCAGCCAGCAGCAGCAGGGAAAAATTAATCTGAGAATAATACAAAAACTTTGCTGTTCTGATGAACTTAGAGTAAAATGAACTTTCAAGTGCAAGGTAGGAGGTTATGGTAAGATGACATAATGGATTTTCACCCCCTGTTCAAGTGAAACTGCTGTCTTCAACTAGCTGCATTTTTAATTAAGTCAAGGTCCAAGACAATCCTATATTTTCTACTTCAGGCTGTGAATTATAGCAAAATATAGAATAAAAGACCAAGAACATATAGAAAGTGGGTATTAACAGCTCTAACTTACTCATTTGGAAGTAGCACCACTTGGGTCTTATCTCAATTTAACTGTTTCAGGAAAAAAATACCCAAACCAAAAAAACTTTCAAAGCAAGTTCAATTGTGATCTAATTTGTAATAAGTAACAAGCTGTCATTTGCAAGCTGTGAAATCAAGTGTAGGAAGACAAGTGTTCCTTGCAACTAAAGGACACTTTTGTACTGAGTAGCAATTCTGCTGCAAGCTCAGGCAGTTTGGGCTCCACACTAACAAGACAAGTGAACCAAGACACTAACAAAGGAGTTCCCATCACAACAGGACACAGATGCACCATCAGGGACAATTGTACTTCTGTTCCTCCTACAGCTACACAGAGAACAGAGAAGTTAGTGAAGTCCAGCATTTGGAGTTTGTTTAAAGGGCTAATTAAAAGCAAATACAGGAGAAAAACTTTTTTCTATGTTCAATTACCATTATATCACCTGAAATTCCCTTTTCATCTTTCTTTCCTAACGCAATTAAAATTACTTTAACCTTCAGCAGCCACTACCTTGTTTACACTAGCTCCTTTCCTGTACTACTTTTTCATTAACAGTGGTGTCCCAATTTCCTTGCTCCCTAGCATTTCAACCACCTCTTCCTCCCCCTCCTTATCCCATTTGTCTGCTTTCTTGTCCTTCACCGACTCTTCCATACTGTGCTGTCTCTTTTGGGAAACATTGCTGTGACATTATTTTTCTCCTTAATATAAATAAAGAAATAATAATCTGACATCCTGAAGTAGAACTAGAAGCTAACCCCACTGATTTCAGAAGGCTTGTGCATTTGTTTGAACCTACAGCATTTCATTGCCTAGCAACTTGTGCACCCAGTTTCTTAAGGTTACTATGGTGATGGTTGTCTAACGCAGACATGCTTATCAAAGAGATGATCAAGAGCATCTGCCATTCTCACACTGCAGCTTCAAGGATTTCCTCCACTGCCTTGCCTTTTATTTGGCAATACGAAATCAGTGTCGGAGAAAGACATGCCACTTGTCCATGCACAGTCAAAATGGCTGACAAGAATTCTAAATTCTACCTCTCCACACATGGATCTGGGTGTACACAACTAAAGATCTTAGAAGAACAGGAGACAAAGATGCCACTCACTCACAATCATTCATTCCACTCCACAGTCACTCATATGCTTGAGTTGATCAACTTCCCTACTCTCATTTCTTTTGAGATACAGTGTCAGCAAGTTCCTCTTACGGCCAAACAAGATTCTTTATTTCTTCTGGTGCAGAAACATCAGGAAGAGAGAAAAGGAGAGAAAAAGGAGTGGCGGGGGGGAACAAAGGAAGGAAAAAAAGAGCAAGAAGGACTACCTAGAGACCTTCTCTGCATTCTGCAAGAAAAAAAGGAACTAAACATGATTTCTGAGAGGTAAGCACATTAGTCTTCAACATCACCTCCACTGACCTTGTTTTATGGATCAGAGACTTTTCACTGTTCACTACCAGCAGACTACAATTTTTTCCTCAGATAATCATATTTGTATGACAAGTTTAAGGCCCAACTCACAGGCCAAATTAATGTTGTGAAGAAACAGATAAAAAAAACTACCGTTTTTTCGGAGATCTCCTTTACATATGAAAGTATAACAAGCTGGTCACAGAGAGGTGCAAGTCCACTGACGTAGAATTCGGTGTCAAATTGGAAAACTGAAATACAGGAAAGAAAAACAGACTCAAAACCATTAAAGTGTATGAACTACTACCTAAGAAAAACTCGCTGATTTTCAGAGACAATCAACAGCATACAGCACCACTTTAGAGAACTGAAGACTCAACACATGTAACAAACCCAGAGATTTCCCAGTTGGATCAGATGAAGATCTACATTGAACAGATTAAATTACATTAAAGTTTGCAAAAGGAAATGTTTGTGCTCCAGGTTGTTAGAGATGAAACATCTGAAATGAAGGTGCAGTCTGATTTTCAGTAATCACATTGAAAAAGGAAGCAAAACAAAAATCGAACTCAATAAAATAAGCAGTAAGTAGTACAACTTTATTGGTTTGCATATCCACAGCATGTTCAGGTGGCCAAAAGAGAATTGCACCTGCTACATTTATTAGTATACAGGAAAACACAAAGATCGTTATTTATTTATCATCACTTTAAACATCACAGAATAACTTACAGATACAATCATTACAAAGAAAACAACAGTTCATAGTACCTTTTCTTGTTCATAAAACTGAAAACATAATTTTCTGAAATTGGTCTTGAAATCGAGATAGTTACATGAGATTATTTCAAGAAAGATAAAGAGAGTGCTGAACTGTATTTACAAAAAGACTTAATAAATGAGACCTCTGCCACAAACAGCTCTTTGTTTTTATTCTGCTGGATTTATGATGCACCACTTTTTGTGAACTCCTCTCTCATGGGGACAAAAACAAGAATCATCCAAGTGCTTATATTAGCAAGCCTTGTAACTATAAGCTTTAAAAAAAACCATCAGATACTTCATTAATTTCTCCCAAAACATGGTTTTAGGGGAATCTAAGCATAAGTAATAATATATATATATATATATATATATATATATATATATATATAATTTTACTAAAATTTTCTAGCAAGGCAAACAGAAAATACAGCATAATGACATTAGAAATAAAGCTGATTTTCTTTAGCTAAGATAATAAGAAGGAACAGGAGAAATAATTGTCCTCCCACAAAAGGAGAAAAAATACAGTGAAACAGAGTATATATTTAACACCTGTCTCTCTAGGAATAACCAAGCACTGTTTTTCTTTTAATGACTGCTGACACTTTGGCATCACTGAAGGACCACACTATAGCACAAGCGTAGGGCACTCAATCCATTCACAGAGAAGAGGTTCACATGTGTAACCATGTACATAATTATCTTGTTCTAGCCTACAAGACTGATGAGATTACTTTGCCTATGTCACATGTTGCTCTCAGTGATGATTTAAAACAAATCAGTTCAAAACCAACTACATACCTTATTCTTAGTTTAAAATTTAGTATTTAGCATTTTAAAAGAATATGGAAGGCAGGAGGAAAAACATGGAAAAGAAAAAACAAAGTGAAATCCAGAATACTATCAAAGGAACTTTAAATTCAGCTTTATAGAAGGGCTAGGAGAACGGTCTCAAAGGCATGTAAAATACTGTGGTTTGTATTTGAAGAGGAAAACAGCAAGGTGAATTATAATTATTATAGACACAGCTTTAAATCCATGTGTATTTCTTTGTCTTATACTAGAATTTAGGTCCCTTTTGCCAGTGAAAATGCTTGTAATGCCCAATGTAATGGTGCATTTAAGATCAAAAGAAGTACCGATATGTGAAACATAAATAAACAAACAAATAAAAATCACCACTTCGAGTTTTGTTTTTGAACAGAATATAGTTTCCTTGGTTTCACTATCAGCTTTCTCTTAGCTCATCTTTCTCAAGAGGCGTTGTTGAAACACAATGCTCTAGCTCTGCAGCTACAGCCTTGAACAAAGAATAACTGGCATAGACAGTGCTTCTTGACCTGATAAAAACCTTTGATGCTGCTAATCAAAAAAGTCTTACTGAAAAAAGAAGATGGAAGTAACAGCTGCACAGAACAATAATAGGTTAAATTGACTTACTCTCTGGACACTGTTTTGTGATCAAGGAGGAAAAGAAATCCAACATAAAGGCAATGCAGAAATGCTGTTAATTTGAAAAGGATCCAAAATAATTAAAACAAATGTAGTATTGAAGTAAATAGAAATGACTGAGGTATGGCCATGCATCATACATGTTTATGCCTGTCATAAGAGAAGACAGAAGACAGGCTGACAGTGGATCTACTCCATGTTCAGCATCTATGTACAGATGTCAAATAAATTACCTGAAGTAAAATGAAGAAACCTGTAAATCTTTTTTGCTGCTCATTAAATGAAATGTATGAAATACACTAAAATACAGAAATGAAACTATATATGCTACAATATTTACCTAAACTCCCACTTTCTCTGGGACTTAAAAGATCCATGCGGATGCAACACTGAAACTAAAAGGAGCCAATATTGTTTAGTCAAACCTCTAAAAGCAGGCCCTGCTTTACCACAGCAGATTTTGAAGAGTAAAACTTTGGTTATAGTCAGAGCATTTTACCTCTGATTCCACCTAAAAGCACTGGTGGTGGAGATACCATCTTGAGAACTCTTAAGGGTATGGTGCATTGTGACCTATAACAATGAATACAAATTTTGCAGATGTTTTTAGTGAGCTAGGTAATTTATGCAAACCAAAACAGAATACAAAATGACATGATTTGATTAGCTATTATCTTGTGCATGGAGTTGCACTTGACGTAAAATATAACCTTTTTTCCCAACAGGATGTGAGTTCAGTTCCAACTAGAGGACAAGAAAAGGCCCCGCAAAAATATCACTTAAGCTACAAAGCTGATTTTCTGAAAAACTCTTTTGTTCCATTGAACCAAGAACATTTTGTTAACCAATAGGAAAAATATTCAGTCGTGAAGAATTTTGGGGCTTAGAAATTCTGAGGTTTGATGACAAAGAAGTCAAAATCTTGAAGAATTTTGACTCATTTTATGAAGCAACTTATAAATTATAAGTTTGGCTTGTGGCAAAACAGATGAACAAAAGTCTAAGTAGAATCAACTATATAACTAGGTTTGGATTTTTTCTTCTTTTTTTTGGCTTCTCAGAGTATAGCAGACTTGCTTAAATGAAATGTTTGCATAAATCACCTTATGAAGTAAATTTCCTGATCATCACATTCATCAATTAAGCCTTATGTTCTGTCTACATAAAGAGAAATATGTTGGCACATTAGATCCCATTAATCTTGCTTTACAAACAAGAAAATAAATATTCCCATGTATTCAGATTGAAATGTGCAATCTCAATGCATGATGCTAACTTGCCATGCAGGTGTGAAGCTACTCCCTTGTAAAACATACAGGTGTGTTGTTACAAGCATAGCCTTGAAACATGTAATTTTTAAACCAGAAAACTGCTTTGTGGGAAATTTGGTTGAATGCAAAGGGAGACAAGTACTCAAGAGACATTGCTGCCTGGCTTGTACCTGCAATTAAGCTGAGATTCCTCAGACAGAATCTGGACAAAAGTAAATTGAATAGAAATTCTCTAATCAACTTGAAGTCTTTTACATACTTCTGGTGTTAATCTCTATTTTCTGCTATCATTAACAACCTGAGTAACTGAGGCAGAGATAAAGTACTTCTCCATAATGGTATATAAAATCCTGGGAAGGCCAAGGAAGACTAGATTTCCTATTTTCCTTTGAAAAGGTATTATATTAACTGGGAAGTCTAATTAGTTATTTAGCAATGAGCCTTCTCTTGGGTTATAGTTGAGGAAGGGTTCCCTGTTCAGAGCAGAAGCTGCGCAACATTACAGCTTTTGTACACGCTTCAGGAGTGAGCACAGAGGTCAAGCACTCTTTAAGAAGGATCACAATGGCATTTAGTCTACGTTAAGCCTGTAATTCAATACCAATACCTTCTAATCAATACACTACTTCACAGCAGTTGCTGACAGAGCTAAACTGATAGGATCTGCTCAGCTAACATATGTTTAAACCTAAATAGAAACACTCACTTGGAGTTTATCTTTGACACTGAATGAAGACTCTCAGAGGTAATGAACTGTAGCAAAAACAATAGCAAGATTACTGAAGAAAAGCACCACTAATATACTGAAAGATGTAAATTGAATTAGCAATGCCACATCAATCTCAGTGCATGAGACCTGTAAAATTCATCTATTTTCTCTCACAGATAATCACAGCATTATCTTCTTTAAGATAAAACATGCAGAACAGTTCAAAGGTGTAACTTTCACACATTGTGGGGTTTGGCATCACAGCAGATAGTGAAATTATTTCCCGCCTTAGAGTAAGTATAGCTAATTCTTGAGATAGAAACAGAAGATGAGGAGGTACTTTGTTAAACAGGATCCTATGCACCTAAATTGCAATGCAAGAAATAGTTTCCTTATTCACTGGGCTGCAAAGTACTGAAGGAACATTTATTATCTACTAATGCCATCACAGTTTTCTATGATACCACTATGGAACTCAGGGGCCCTCAGAATGGTTTTAAAACAGCATAAACCTGAAACTGTTGACATGTGACAGGACACTGTTTTATCATAGACTCCATATGTATTACCCTGATGACCAAAGAAGCAACTATGAAGTTTCCTGTTTTCCACTTCTGGTTTTCTTTCCAGGTGAAAAATTGTAAAAGCAGAGAGAAAAAAAAATTAAAAAAAACCACACCACTAAACATGACAAAAGTAATACTGTGTTAAGGGTTTCGCTTTTTGTAAGTCTGTTGACAAGATCTTATGAGTCAAAATATCTGAAGGATACTCAATTCTCCTTGCATTGAAGGATTATATTCTTGTCTTGTATGAATTCTTTACTTTATGCAAGCATATAAATTTATACATTCACTTTGGATATTAGTGGTCTTGCAAAAAAAACTACACTGTTTGCAGGTCTGATATAAGATCAGATTTTCTGGCTATACCTTTGAAAAGTAATGATGAAGTAAAATTGAAATAGATGTTATGGCATGACATACTGCAGTCAAGAAGACTTTCAATGTCACTCTATGAAAGACTAATAATTTATACTGAGACTTGAACAAACAATGTCTCTCTCTTTTCCGTCCCAATCCTCCCAGGTTCTAGAGTGATGTGGATGGCATTTAGCAAAGCAATTTCAGTGCTTTGACTTGAAACCAGAAAATAAAATCTCAAGCACATCATTAACAGGTTAAGTGAGATAAAATACCAGTCCTCTAAACTACAGAGAAAACTGCAGGCCAGAAATTTTAAGATGAAAAAGTTACTTCCACATAAATCTTTATCCTTCATGTCTGCACCTAAATAGCCCAATGACAACTTTTTATGCTTTTTAATCAAGTTCCAATAGACAGTCACCTAAAACTAGCACCATATAAGCACATTACAGATGAAATAGAAGTTATCTCTGTTCACTTGTCAGTATGTGACCAAACCCATTTAGTTATTTTCTAAAAGCTACTTACAGATACAGAAAGTATTATATACAAGATCTGAGGCTAAAACTCATGAGCAAACTTTTCCTTGATAAAATTATTGTGAATATCCTTGAATTCTACAGTTAAATAGTCTGTTTGCACTATGTAATCCTAAACATCAAATAGCTTTCAGGTCTCAGTTAATTCTCAGGCACACCACCAATCTCTCAGTATTCAGACTCCCTGCAGAGCTTAACAAGTCTCCTAGATGATTTTCAGAAGCTATTTTAGAACAGTCCCTTCCTGAAATCAGAAAACAGAGCATACGCACACATATGCCATACACCATTCCAAACTGACATGATTCAGGATCTTGCTTGAACACCCTATTTACAATCTCATGTTACTACAGTCAAGGGAGCATCAAGGCCTCCAAACTGTTGCCCACTCTGGTCTGCAGAGTCAGAGGGCCTGCTTATCTTCAGAAGACCAGCACTATCTGTTCCTAGATACATCTTTTCCCCAGCAGACACTTCTGGGGACAGTTGTGTCTTTTTGTTTACATCCCCACTTCCCTTCCAAATTTTCTTTGAATTCCACTCTGTCAAGAACTTTTCCAATAATCAGTAATAATAAAAATTTATTTACATCAGATTAGCTAGAAAAATAAGAAAGTAAATGAAAATATGAAATTCAGAAGCCAAGAAAGGAAACATAAATAAATTAAAATCAATTTCCTAGCACTACACCAGAGATTTTTATGGGGGAAAAAAGAGAAAAATGTTATGAATAGTGTAGTCAAACAACATATAATCAAATAAAGTAGTATCTATTTTCTCTTTACTGCTACACTGACCATCAATCATTTAGGCAAGATGAAAATTCAAGTTCTCTAAAGGAATCGGTATGAAGGAAAGTTAAGGTATCCAGTGTTCACACAAGTATCTTTGGTATTACATGGTCACAGAACTTAAGGTTCTCTAGAAAAAAACCCTCACACCTAGGCAAGAGGGCATTATGACAACCCCAGGAACTAAAAATGAGGAGATATTTATGTTACAACTACATCTTGCCTCCAAAGTGTAACAGTTTTGTTCTGGATAGCATGTAGAAGACTTTTAAAGCTTTTTGAAAAGGAGTGAATTCATACAACCATACCTATTTCCACGTAGCGGTTTGGTAGGTCACGCATTTCACTGGCATGCCGTTCTTTTACTGAGCAAATCTAGGAAACAAGAGATTTGAATTGTTACAATAAGGAAGCTGTAATTCCTAAAATGACACTAACTTTGCCTCAATAATAAAAGCAATCTCTGGGAATTCTCCAATATGGATTTCTTTATTTTGAAAAACACAAGTTGTGAAACAGTAATGATGCATCAGTAAAGAAAACCACACAGAAAAGCAGTGGCTGTAGTTCACAGCCTTATAAATATGCTGGGAGAGAAGAGGACCACATAGGACCACATAAAAGAAATGTGAAAATACATGCCCACTGTGGTTTCTTCACAGAGGCATTTATTTATGAGTTTGGTTTTGGTGTCTTCTCACACTTTGTGTCTCATTACCTTTCAAGGTACCTGATTCCTATTCACTAAGTTTGCTATTGTTCCTCCCAGTTACAAGAGGGGAGTATGTATATACAAAGAAATATATGCAAATAACCAAATGTTGTGAAGCAGGCAATAGACGGGGGAAGACAGATGCCAAACTTAGGACAAACCTCCTCATTTATAAAACTCTAAGCTTAACGCTCCCAAAGCTTTTAATATGTCACCTACCTCACTCCACCCTCCCTTTCCATCTATTCCTATCAGGCACTTTTAATTTCCCACTGTGCAGTGATGCAGCAGTCTGTTATTAGAAAACAGCTAACAGGCTTGTAACAAACTCATGTCATATGCTGGTCTGAGCAAATGATAATCAGTTTGCACCACACAAGTTTGAAATGCCAGTCTCCTGTTGAAAGATAACAAAACCCTAAGCAGCCTGTCCTTCCACCCACCCTTTTTTCTCCCCCATGGTTGACCAAAATCATGTGCCTGTTTAAGCAGCTGCAACCTCCTCAGCCCCCAAACCAATGCCCTCACAAAAATACCTCACGGTAAGTTGTTCTTCCTTAATGCTAGTCCAAAGAAATGAATTCAACAGTACACTTAAAGCTTTCCAAAGACAACATCTCTCTAAGGAGTGAAACGTCCCTGAGGATTACATTCACTGCATGCTCTCACACTGAGATCTGTCTCACCGCTGGGTGCCTATCATTCCTCCTCCTCATGACGGTCAGTCCAATGACATTTCTGAGGCAGCAAGAGTTCTGAACACTGGTCAAACCAAATTCTATTTTTTTCGATTGTCTTTACTTTTCAGAAACAATCCTCTGTTTGTCTGTTATAACAGCAAGCATTTATTACAAAGACAGGTAATTGCACCTTTACTGAATTTCCCCAGCCAATAATCAGCGTTAAATTATCCTTCCAGCAAAGGCTGCAGGGATACATATCTGGGCGAAGGCTTATGTCATCTCGAGGCACATTGGTAATTCTTTGCTTGGAGATCATGTCAAGTATCTTCACGCCCTGAAAGTTTAAAACCAAGAGAACTTTATTCAGTATGACAAACTCCTACTCACCATTTTGTACGCTAAGGCAGTCAGAGCAGTTTACGGCATAAATTTCAGAGCAGGGCTAAGTGTGCCACCAGAAAAAACTGTTGATACAAAACCCCATCTAACCCAGGAAGTGACAAAAGGAGTAAAGGGATCAGAGTAATTTAGATGTTTTAAATTCACATGTCAAATAAAAAGACATAATAAGTGAATGAGTGACAGACTAGCAATTCTAGTCATGAACCAATTTGGTTTATTAGGCTGGTGCTACTCCTGGAGAAATAAAAAGAATCCCAGCTTTTTCACAATAGTCCCTGCAGAGACACAGAAATTTCCACCTTGGAAAAAGAAAAGCAACAGCTCATTAAGATAAACTAATTCAGTCTCAAGATATGCATTTCAACTCTTATTAAAACAGGAAAGTGAGCATATTTCAACAATGCTTGTTTTTTTAATTTTTTTTACTTTTTGTGATGTTTTTACTCCCTCCTCAGGAAATCTCTTACACTAATAGAACAAGAAGTTAAAACCCAGGAAGATTAAAGTCATTCAAGAGACAGAGGAAAAAAAGAACCAATAATTAGATTTTTCTGCATCACTTAGACAAGGTAAGCTATAACCTTTCCAACAGCAAAATGGAGGTGAATTTCATATTAAGTAATGACTTGTTCTTGATAATTTAAAACGTAAGCCTCTAAAATAAAATCTTTTAGTAGGTCTTAGAGAGTGAGTCTTCAAATCACAGAAAAGGGGGATGGAAAAGACCTTGAAAGGTCAGCAACCATGATGCCCTGCCATGTAAGGATTTTCCTAGTGGCAAAACTGATTTAAAAGATTCCCTGCCTATTTTTGTCCCCCCCATTGTGAGTTTCTATGTCCTCAGCTGTACAAATACACAGATACAACTGGTTAAAAGTCATGGGGGGTCATGGTCTAAGCCAGGTTTTGCCTCTTTTTTTAACCACAAGGTAAGTGGTATGAGGGTGGGTGTAGGGATTTTTTTTCAGTGATCTTTGTCACTGAATAACTGTGAGCATGGAACACACTTCCACTAGCATCTCATCAGCTAGCAGACATCAAGGTTTCAAAAAAAAATAAATAAACAAACATAAACAAACTACAACTTACCAAAACATCTGCAATGTACAGAACCCAGATCTCTAAGTAACATAAACAATATTATCCTTTGTGTTTTCTGAGCTCATCTGATAAACTTTTTAATCTTGCTTCAATTGCATTTTAATAAAGTTACTTTTTATAAATCTTACTACTTTGTCTCCAAGGATAATTTTTAGTAACCCATACCATACCTTCTGTTTTTCTACATGGCAGCAAATCTCATATGGGATAGACCAGCTCCTGTTTGAAGTAGCTTTCAAACTAACAGTGTAGGATCTTCTTTGGTTATAAGTGTAGAGAGACAGTTGTTTAATATAATAAGTTTTACATAAGAATAAGCTATTTAGAGTTATAATATCGTGTGATATAGTATGTTGCTTGCTTAGATTTACTTGCTTAGCATAAGTAGCTGGATTTTTTTGAAGTCTTGGGTGGTAAGCTCTGAACTTACATCTGTTGTTTTTGGCTGCTAATTAATTATTAATTAATTTTCTTTATAGTAGCTGGTACAGTGTTGAGTTATGGATTTACTGTAAGAATTATGTTGGTGGCTCACTGATATTTTAGTTGTTGCTATGTAATTTCCCATGCTCTGCCTGCAAGCAGGTGCACAAGAAGTGAGCAAGGAATCAAAAGGGCTCCTGTTGGCTCTTTGGAGCTGCCCACTGAAAAAGGACTCCAGTCCTTGAAGTAAAGTGTGGGATGGTGTGTATGTGACTCCTTGAATGGTGTGAGAATGCCTGAGCAGAGGCTTCTCCTCTAACAGGTATGCCATTTGCATCATGAATTGAAAGGCCTTCCAGAGTCAACTTCCCATCATGAATGAGCTAAAACCTGTCCAAATGGGAGTCCAGCAGCCAAATGCCTCTAAGGATTTATCCCTTAGATGTCTCAGTTTGTAAAACTTGCACTATTAGCCATGGAGGAAGGAGAAGAGGGAAGGAAAAGCAGAAAACATGGGTTACCTATGCATCGGAAAAGCAGAATTAGACCTTACCTAAATATGAAAACTAGGTAGCCATGCACAGTAAGAAGCAAGGCTATAAACATTTTCTCTGGCTTGGGAAAAAAGAAATGTAACACAAAACCTTGCTAGAGAATGGAGTTAAAAAAATTAAAGGGGAAGAGAAAGGGCAATAACCAAATCTATTAATCTTTTGGAGGGCAAATGTCATTTCATTTTTCTTTGAAATATAGGCCCTGATCATGGCTTTTTGTCTCTGACAGATGGCTCTCAATGTTTTATTAGTACTCTGTGTTCTGTTGTGGCACACCATCTCTAGGGATAGCTCTTGTCCTAGCCATTCCAGCAGATACCTAGAATATGTATTTTAATTATATGGATCTGAAAAGAACAAAACCTTCAAATAACCTAATGTTATGTTAGTCAAGCCCTCAGTGAAGTTTCCATTCTAACAGAGTTATTAAGGGGAAGCAAATAGACAAAGGTCCACCTTTAACAATTTCATATCAAACTGGTTTTGAAATATAAAAAAGAACAATGGTTTAAAATATTTTAATAAATGCCTCCGTTTAGGATGGAAAAACAATAGAAAAAAAAAAGCTAGTGTTTCAGAAGTACTTACAACAAATTTTAAAAAAATACTTTGGAATTTAGACATGATACACATTAAAAACCTATCCCTCACTGCTGAGCTGCAAAACATAGAGCTTGACCCATCAATTAAATATACAGTGATAGGCGAAATATAACACTCTGAATGAATGCAATGGTTTACTTTAAAATTACACTTAGAACAAAAGGGGCCTATTTTTTCTAAGTCTAACTTTCTTCTAGTGGCCTAACAAAATGAGAAATTATTACTGTATTTTTTTTATAATCTGCAATATTGAAAGTGCATATGACAATGTCATTTCAGTACAAATGACAAAATCCAGACAGTTTATTTTTTTTGGGTGGGTGGAAGAGAGTGGAGATGTTCTATTATTTATATAGAGAAGAATTACATAGGCATTCCTTCCTCAGTTTGCTTCAATAAATTGCACTAATCAAAATTCTAATTAATAACAGTGTACATTAGTGACCATCACAGTGGTATGTAGAGCTACTTTCCTAATTTCTTCAGAAGTGGCAATCATATTGGAGAACCCTGACTAATGAGCAGAAAACAACAGATGAAATTTCCAGAAAGAAATAACACATAAACCACTATCCTTCAATGTCTTTTATACCCAATTCTACAAATTCATAGCTTTTCACCTGAATATTCTGGCAATTAGCATTGAAAAATGTCAATAATCAGTGTAACACAGAGATTTTTTTGTACATGTAATGGAGGTGAAAAATACTTACCATATTATTAGCCCAAGCAATTAAGTGCCCTCTCCATTTTATATTTCTTATATTTCCTTCCCCTTCATGTAAAACTGAAGGCTTCCATCTATTCATCCAACCTCTTTCATATAACAGCAACTATGAAGAAGTGCAACAATAAATATTTGACACAGTACTGTATGCAGACATTTAAGTTATTTTTTCTTCATTATCCCTTACTCTGTTTGGATTTAAGAGCAATGAAAAATACACATCTATCACAAAACAAAAGCAAAAAACATCAAACATTTTGCTATACTATATTTACATCAAACATCTTGTATATTACCGAATTCCTGTTAAATTTAAAAAATATTAATAAGAAGGCCTTTCATCAAGTTTCTCCAAAGAACAGTAAGTATAATTATTTACCTTTTAAAGATAAAAAAATTAGGGTATTTCCAAACCTAAATCTACAGCACTAGTGACAACAGTTCAGAAAATTGTTAAAGAAACCAGGTCACCTCACTGATCTCGACATTCATCAATCTCGTTATAGACTCCTTCCCTCCAAAAAAAATAAGCAGTCAAAGAAAATTAAAAGATCCCCAAGCCTGTGACCTTTTGCTTGCCTCCATGTGAAACTACACAGCGTTCCACAGGGGTATAGAGATACTGTGGTTTAGTCCCACATGTGCAAACTGCACTATACCACAAGTGCTGCTGATTGTAAAACTTGTGTGACTAGCAATCTCAGGTTCTAAGGAAGGTATTTTAGAATATCTAAAAGCATAAGAGATGCTATGGGATGCTTTTCAGCAGCAAAGAAAAACCCAACTCCACACAGAAAGCCTGCACAGAAAGACAGCCCATATCGGTTAGTTGAAGCATGGTGCTAATAATGCGAAGGTTGCAGGTTCGATCCAGTTATGGGGCATTCACTTAAGAGTTGAACTCGATGATCCTTGTGGGTCCCTTCCAAATCAGAACATTCTGATTTTGTATGTCTCATTAAGTTATTTAATAGGATTACACGGAATCACTCTGAGAGAAGCAAAGTGCAGCACTTGGAGGGATACCTAAGTATGAAGCTGAAGCATCTACCGAGACCGTAGTCCTGCTAACTTTTGCATGAGTACACCCACATACAAATACATGCACAACCTGAACCCAAGCTCCTGAGTTCACACCTCACACTGGAAGGTGTGAAATAGCTGTCTGCAAGGATTTCTACAATGCTAAAACCCAAATGGAGTACTCTGCTTGCTAATATTTCCTATCTAAGATCCAGCTGTATGCACTGTTTTTTATATGGTTTCCTGCCACTTGTATTTGGATAAATACATGAAGTGTTAAGACATTAGTTGTTTAAAATAAGATCTTTAAACAAAATCCAAGATTTTAACGGCAATTATCAGACTGCCTGTCTCCTAACGCCACCAGATGGCACCAAAAGACAAGTATTTTCTCCAAGAGTTTAAAGCAAGCATTAGGTAGTCTATTGAGAAATTTTTGCGTGAACTGCACTGCAGACATCAAACTTTTAATTCAAGCAAAGTGATTTTGCATCCTTCACAAAGGTCACATGAACGCCCAACTTTTAGACAGTATAGTTTTTTTTCCCACATATGAAAAGATTACTGAGTAACTCTCACAGAACATGTTATTTTACAGCTACCAGGGCAAGCCACTGAAAACAGCGTAACATCTACACCCACAATTCAGTGCTATATGGAGGGGTTTCCATTAGAAGACTGGTAGGTAGATGTTAAGCATAGGAGCAGCCCTCAGCCCAAATGAATGATCTCCATTCAGATGCTAAAGATACCATAAAAAAAAAAAGTGCTGTGCTGATCCAGACTTAAAAATTACTTTTTTCCTAAGGAGAAGAAGAAGAACTGCTGCTTGGATGGTTATACCATGCAATAAAGACAGCAGCAAAATACGTGGTATTTGCATTGAGACTTACCGGACAAAGATCCAAAAGCTGATGTGGATGATGTGAAACCTAGCTGATGTCAATTATATTAATTGTACTTGGAATTTTTTCTGCTTGTGACTGAATTGTGATTTAAATTAATTTATTATACTCAAAATCCAGAGTAAACTTCATATGACACTTTGCATCTTTTTTGTTATTCATGTTTTGTGAACATGCTTTTTCATGACTCTGAATAATAGCAAGGAAAAGTAAGTGATCTGAGAAAGTTCTTCTGAAGAGAGAAGATAATTTGAAAATCCTGCTTCCATCTATGCTCAACCCTAAGAGCACAAGCTTTTAGATCAAGGCAGTATAAGACAACAGTCTGGTATCAGCTATAATAAGGATGGAAATTGAATCACTGAAACACCCTATCATTCCCATCTTCAGATCAGCAACTGAAATAGGTCAAACACTGAGGCCAAAGGGCACTTCACACTGTGGCTTTAAAAAAAAATGCAATCTCAAAACATGCTTAACTAAATTATCTTCAGTGCAATTATCTGTGTGCTGTTGATATACATACTGGGATTTATTTATTATTTCTTAGAGCAATGGCACCTGGAAATTGAATTTGTGAACCCAGAACTTTCCTATGTATTTTGGAACTGCTGTCTATTGAAAGCATCTCTCTCAAAATGAACAGCCTAATATCTTTCTTGGCCTTCCTTTCTGTCTCCACATTGTAATGTTGATCATACCAGAAGGTAATTTAAAACTTCAAAAGACTTGTAAGAAGAAATCCATGGTTTCTAGAGGGACTCTTCCTACCACCTCCCTCTCTTTTTCGTTGGAGTAAAACATTTTAAGACTTTATTTGCCATAAATCCTAAATTATGGTAGTCAGCATTCACAGTACTTATATTTCAAGAGCAGCCAAAATCCCACTTTCTTGGCTTCTCTGCAATAGTTTGTTTTCCCTGTTTTTCCTTTGCTCTCATAAAACTTTCTAGTCTTTTGTTACATACAATACAGTTGTGCTTGGAACACTCTTCCAGTGTTTCTTGCATGCACCGCAATTTGATAATACAGCTAAAATAAAATAACCTTTAGCATCAAGGTCCCCACCTACACTGTTTCACAGCGCATTGCAATCTTCTGTTAGCTCACTAATTATTTTGCGAGTCTTAACTGCTTATAAATGCCCACCAGATCATTAAGAAAAATGACACTGAAATGTATGAGACAAGAGGTGGAGCAGGACACTTTTTGGTTTTAAAAAAAACTTGGATTAGTGAATACATGAATACACATTTTGGATTAGTGAATACATCTCTCCATATATTTTATTAACAGGAGATTAATCTACACGAAAAAGAGCTCAACACTCTATTTTAGAGTGCATTCAGGAAAGAGAATAGATGAGCACTTGGACTTAATGGAGCCTGTCATGCAATTAGCATTAACACTAACTACATGTAATCCTGGTCTTAAACTATGTACAGGAATTCCCAACCCTCTGAACAAAAAGGTGAATGATTGCAACTTTGGAAGTATCAACATGGTGAAGTAATTCAATTTAATTTATTCTCACTACCACTTACTAGCTTCAATATACTGAAATAAAATATGTCTGTTCTCACAGAAATTTCAAAGGAAACACACTTTTAATGATGCCTAGCATCACTATGTGTTTCAACACAGTGACTTCTGTGTAAAGATTTGAAGAAGATTTAGTGAAGAAAAAGTGAAGAAAAAAAGGCTTAAGTCTTCAATTTGTCACTGAAGAGCCACTTTTCCATTCCCTACTGCAGAACTCTTGGATCAGTTTTTAACTCCCAAAATCAAAATTAGGAAAAAAGTCTCTGTAATTTCCTTGTCCTGCTCTTTGTCTAAGTGTGAGGATGAGCCTACCTTTGGCATTTGTCCTGTGTTTTGGTGCCTCTGTCACCACTTTCACCTCAGCCAGGCAAGACCACAAAAATCTAAAATGCTATTTCCATGGTTACAAGTGATCGCTACAGCTATTTATTGTTTTCAGCATATAACAAATATTTACAGGCACAGTCAAGATTAACAGATACCAGAGAGTAACATAGAACAGCAGCCTCATGAAGACTTACTGTTTAATAGTTCATCCCTAGGAAAACATACAGCAACAATAAAAAATTATACTTTGTATTTGAAACAGACAATGGGACTGGAATGAGCTCAAACAAGACAGAGAATAATGTAAGCCTCAAGCTTGTGGCTGAAGATGAGCTTTCAAGATTTCATCACAAAATGTTGTGTAGGGAGCTGGGATATGAACAGAGAGGAGGGCAGCAAGTGCAGTCAAGGGAAATCAAGCAAGGAGGCAGAGGCACACAGCAGTATCAGGAGGTATGTGATGGCAACAGTGAGTGATGAAACAGGAGCTACTGCTGGTACTTCATGGACAGAGGAGCTAGAAATTTTGAGATGTTTAATACAAACAAATGCCACAGGACTTTTATTAGGTTTCACTTTTAATAACTCAACTGCCATATTCCAGCTGTTGCTTATTCAAAAAAAGCTACAGAATTAACACCTTGAAAAGCAAATCCTACTGTCCTGCAGGCAGAGAGACACATTTCATACACTTAGATCCTCTTCAGTTGCCACCTCAGGCAATGTAAAAAAGGGTTCTACAGAGACATTTGTAAAACACAAAACTACAGATTGCATGCACATAGGACTACGATCCATTTCCTTTACACAAACCAAATTTATTGCTGCACAAGGAGAGTTTTTGTTTTAGTGATAAAGAAGAAACACTTATCCAAATACCCATAAAGAAGAAACGTAAGAAAAAAAGAAAAAGCTTATTAAGCAAACAGGACACACTATATATCCAAGTCTCATCTGTTTAATAATATGGGATACATCTGGGCATTATGCATTGCAGCAAGGAAATAACAGACCAGTAGTATTGTGGTTTACTTGCTGCTACAGTTTGTTTCCTACTTATGGTAAATTATCCAATGCATGGACAGAAATTGCCACAGTATTTACTCTTTCTTCATTTAAATCAGACCTTTGAGTATTTACTGAGTGACATTTTATAGCTTACAAAGCAACCTGCCTTTCTTGTCTGATACTCTTCTACCCAACATAATGCCAAACAGCTGGCTATCTGCTTTCTAAAAATGGACTGTGCTGCAAACAGCATCCTAACAATTTAATAATTTGTCAAAGTACTTCAGTTATTATGAAGTACATATCATAGGGTTCAGAGGTAAGGTCATCTACTTACTCACCACACGAAGTGCATCTGCTGACACTAAAAAGCAACAATTTAAAAAAAATATCTGAGACATTCCTTGACTTTAACATAGAAATTCCACTACCCCTAACAGCAGTCACAGATCCTCAACAATGCTTTTCTCTTTCCACTTGTGCACTGTTTGCAATCACCATGCTTTCTCTGTATATGTTGTTGCTCCACCTGGAGTGGAAAGGAATTTAGATTGCCTTGTTTTGCATTTCAGGCAAGAGTTACCATGGGTCCAAAATTCTGACATTGAAATAGATTTTTTTTGTTTGGTTGGTTTTTTATTTGTTTTTTCTTTAATAAGAAATTTCCCCCAGATAACAGTAAGTTCTCTCTGCTTTTATAAAAGAAAAAAGAGTCTAATATTTAAACACAAGCATTGATATGTTTAAATGTTAATTCTAGGTGGATAAATGGAACAAACACGATCAGACACATCTGTATTTGAAGACCAGTTCTTATAGTGTATCTTCTGCAGCAAAAGAAACACAGACATTATTCCAACAAATATATATATAAAAACCCATTAATATATTGTGTAGCTATAGACACAGATAGATACAGAGAGATGACACTGTTGACAGTCACAGGGCAAATCAGTTTTATTTTGGTTCTCTAGCCCTTAAAATGTTTCAGACTGGACATGCAAATCAATATTTATTATATAAAATATATGTCCTAGGCAAATGAGGAGACCCAGTCCTTTATGATACAGAATATTCTACTCCTATACTTCAGAATACATTTGCTTAATTTGTGCTGGGTCCCCACTACCATGCTAGGTTGAGAAGACTCACAAAACCCGTTCATTAGCACACATTCAGCAGAGCGACTCAATCACTCCAGAGGACTCACTCTCCTAAGTGTTTCACTACAAAAACATTTGTATCTAGTTATTGATGTTAATAGAGATGATGTCTCTGCCAAGAGAGGAATCTCAACTTGTCCTGCTCTCCTTAAGTTATCTTTACGTAAGTCACAGTAGCTGATACTTTGACTTTGCATCTAAAATAATCTTCAGTCTTCTTTCTTTATTAGTTCTGTCTGTTTAACCCTCATGACATAACGGATACTTGGACTTCACAAAAACATTTATTTAGTTGATGTATAGGCAAAGACCAGCACTCTAAGAGTTAAATCAAGAAAACCTTGTTTTCAGCTTTACCACCCTCATTTAGTTGGCTTTTACCCTGTTATTTTTTGAGATTAGAGCCTTTTTTTAAAAGGTAGAAGGTTATGGCCTGCAATAACACAGTATTTGTCTTTTCCCTTGCTTTGAAGCTCTATTGTCTGCTCTGGACAGAAATCCCCTTTTATTTACAATATATAGTATTATTATTTCAGGGTTACCATCATCTGCCAAATAAGCACAACAGTGCTGTGGTTAATTGCAGAGATGAGGAGGGGAAGAGGGAAGCACCTCCTTTTAATATGGTACCTATCACTTCTCACTGCAACAGTGTCAATTTCCACAGTGCCTGCTTTATTTCTAGGCACAGATAATATAAATTGACTTAGGAAAATGGGTGAAATAAGCTTTCCCAACCCAAAATATTATTTCAAGTTTAACAGAAGTTCTTGTCTTTTCAAAACTAATGCTTTAATATGCAAACAATTTAATTAGTTCATAATACATTTTAGAGAAAAGCTTTTCTATATGCCTACTTAAGCAAAGTTAAGCAACCATATAAACAAACGCACAGTAGAGTTAAGCTTACAACTCACAATGATTATCCCAGTTACCCCAGGGAGCACTGCTCTTAAGTCAGCTTTAGGTCAGGCTGAGCTTCTAAGATGTAGCAAATCCCAGCATTACACAGCAATTCACCCAAGTTCCAGACATCCACCTGTGTAGGGAACTGAGGACCTGCACTGTGCATGCCTGAAGCATGTTGCTAGGGTCTTTTTCCCACTTCCATCTCTTGAATATTTTCAGGATGCCCTGAGTGCATCTTTGAACTGAAAAATGTATTTTTTACACATTTTATATTGTTATGAAGAATATTTTTCTAAAAAAATGAAGGCAAAGCAAACAAAAAAACCCACTCCACTTTAAAAATGCTTACATACATTATGTCACCATTCTCAGAAAGTAAAAACAAAAATGGATCCAGCAAGCCTTTGGATTAAGAGTTCACATGATATATACCATGTTTTTTAATGCAGCTCAGGCAAGGAGCATACCATTAGAGCTTTTAGCAAAGCTTTTCTTTTAAATTTGCTCCAAAATGAAGATACTCTTATTGTTACTCTTACCTTGGTGTGGATGAGGACAACAGGCAACATGCTTCCCACCACTGCCAGCTATCATGGATGAAGTTAGTGTATACATGCGAAGGCTAAAAGTGCACAGACCTCAGGAACCACAGGAGGACATGTCCCCCTCCCTGAAGGAGCTCACCTTGGTTGCTTAACATTGCTTAAGTAGGCACAATCCCCCAGACACAGGGAGAGAGTGGTGAGGTCCACAGCCTGAGGCTGTATGCTTCAGCCTGCTTCTCCTCACTCTTCAGCTGCCTGTTGCCTGCTGCCTCCATACTACACTTTGGCTTTATAGTTAAGGAGCGGTGTAAATGTTCAGAAAAAAACAAGAAAGTAGCTTTCTTAGTAGGTGGAATTTAGCTTCCCGAATTTTCAAAAAGCATTTTGTGGTTGCTTTTACAGAAGTACATATGCTCCTTTTGGAGGAAAGGAGAGAAGGGGAAAGGCTTCTACTGCATGGCTAAAAGCTTTATTTGTTGGTTTTCTGTACCAATAAAATCAAATTTCAGGTGTCAAGTGACATTTGCTTCAATGCTAAATACCTTATGTTAAGATGTCAATTAAAGTTTTTCTGAGGAGTAAAGTTCCTCAGCAAAGCATGAATGTATTAAGAATGAGTATACCATTTCCCAGAGGACAGAATATAAAACAACCTGTCAAGTAATCAAAGATAACCAAAGAGAATGTGTTAACTCCCTGATGTTTTTTTCTGTTCAGCATCAGGTGAATGCAAGATCCTTTACCACCTGACGGAGTCTGTTCTATTAATTCCTTGCTCCTCTCCTTCCATGCCCCTTTTATCAGCACTAAAAAGCTTCACAAACTGGTGGCTGACAAAGACACACACTGACTGCATTATTTTAAGTACAACACCAACTTCTACCAGCCAGAAAAATCTGTCAAGCACACACACCACTTAAATAACTAAAGCACAGCTATGCTTTGAAACATATTACTGAACTGTTAATGGAATTTAAGATGCATTCAGCACTAGAAGCCTGTAGTTTTTGCGTGCTGGTAAGAGCAATGCAATGGCATTTGGTTTAATGCATCTGTGAGGATTGTTCATCCTTAATTCTTAACAGAAGGCAAATAAAATTCCATGAATTCAAGAAATTGTTCCAAATAAAACTTTTCATATTTTGACTGAAAATATGCAATGTGATATAAGATACCTGTAGGACATGGAAACACCTGCAATCTGGAAGTCAGAATTGTATCCTACACTAATAAGACACTTAATGTACATTTAAAACACCGACTGAATCCAAATAGAAGACTACCTAGAGATATAAGTGCTTGGAATGGGGTGAGCTCTACTATACCAAGAACTCCCCTTAGTTCATTTTAAAAAAACCAACAAAACCCCTCACCATGGCCAAGAGCTGATGAAGATACTTGGGTTTATTTCCTTAAAATAAAACCCCAAACAACGAAACAAAACCCCATCCCAAGAAATCACCCACAGGTAACCCGATCAGTTTTAAGGTCTAACTTCTGCTCCCACTTCAACAAATTAAAATGGAGAAAATCTGGCCCAGGACATATAAATTACGTTTTTTCAGGCTATCTACACAGAATGGTATTTCTACTCTGAATCTCAACTTGTTGTGACATGTTTTTAACGTAAAAATTGCACTTTCTCTCCCCCTGAAGTCACTTTTAATTAGCAATGTTTTAGAATACAATGCATAAATAGAAGGAAAAAGCAGAAGTCTTTGTTCTAGGTGTTATAAGTCACATACATAGCCTTCTGAGCTATATCAAGGGCTATTTAAAGGTAGCCAAAGTTCATTATGAATGCTTACCTTTTTTCCTCCTGTTACAAATTGCTTGAAGTGGGATCTTACAAATTGAGGATGAACAGCAACAATCTGGGGAGGGTGGGGGAAAATGGGAAGAGATGACTGTGGCTTAAATAACAGTTTACATGAAGCACCACATCACTTTTTAAACTAGATAACCCTTTGTCAATTATCAAGTATTACAGCTGAGTTCTTTCTCTAAAGTAAAGTCTAGTTGCTTCAGACACTTGGTTGTTTTTCTTAGAAGATAATTCTTCATATTATATGCTGTAGGACAAGGGTGACACTGAGCATCATGTTGCACTGAATAGCTACTTTTTTGTAGAGAAGGCTGCAGAATTAGGACCAATCAGAACAGGACTGCTGTGAGCAAGTTACCCCAGTTAAATCTGGTCTGGAGCCTGCCTGAAGGGCACACATACCTCAGCCCTGCCAGAGGACAACACTGTGTAGCATCTTACATAGTCTCTTTGCTTTATGTGTTACAATGTCAAGAGTGGAGATCCAGCTGTATGAGCAGTAAAGGCCCTAGGAGGCAAGTCTGGCATGTCACATCTGGTATGTGTGAAAACTTAATGATCTCATTCCTTTCCCCCACACCACAAAGAGCAGCTGCAACATGGAAGACCCCAAGCAGCAAAATGCAAACATTTGCCCACATCGCCGTTCCTCCTGCAAGAAATGTTTCTTGTTAAAAAGTACTGGATTTTCCCATATGCCCAGTAGACGTCCTTTATTCACCAGCCGGACAGACACACTTTTCTAAGGCAGAGTTAAACTCAAGTCTCCCCTTCAGATAGGGCACATCAGTATCACTGCCCATTGCCTTATTTTGAGGCAGGTTTAATGGATATGAACTGGTTGCAAAGTATTGACCTCCCATTTAGCAGAACCCTCAGAATTTGTATCACAAATCTACAAAGAAATATGGTGAGATGGGTAACACCTGAAACAGGACAATTTCTCTTTCACTTTCTTTTTGTATTTGAAAAACTCAATAATACTTCTTACAAAACCAAGATTGGCTTTCTTCCTACCTAACCAGATCAAAACCAGATCAAATATTGAGATAGAAAATGATTTCCTAGTTACTTGAATAACATTGTAAGGAAGTGGTATTCCTCTCTTTCATTTATATTGCATGTGACCTTTCTGTTACTAAAGACAACACCACCACAATTACTATAGATTAAAACAAGCACTTACTTTAATAGGACAGTCAAATGTTTCATGAAACTCTTCTGCTGAATATAATCCAAACACTTGTACCTAAAAAAGTATATTGAAAAATGAAAATTATTTACCTGATTTACACTGAACAATTAACACTGAAAGTAAAAACCTAACACCTAGAAGATTAATTTGAATGCTAACATGACATCTTTTTTCCTAAAGGAAGACGCAATTAACAATTCAAAGCTAATTGATATGGCTTGGTCTTCTACAGTGACATATCTCTAATATTTGCAGCAGTACAGAAATACTTTTATGAATATTTTTCCTTTTTTTTTTTGTTACAATCACAGTAAAAACAATAACTTCCTTTTGCTTTAGGCTGATCCAATCTGTTTAACAGATAGCAACCTAACTATGGTAAGAGCAACAGAATAACATTCAGGAGAAAATAAATTAAAAATTCTTCCTTTCTGAGAAAGAATGGTAGGATTTTTTTTCCCTCCAAGCAATACAGGGTTTACATAAGAAAAGAAACTTGTGACAATAAAGCAAAACCAGCCTGAAATCCAAGTTCCATATATTTCTAGGCATCCTCCCCTCCTCCCAAGTGCATACAGTGCTATTTTGTTTTATTCCATGATCACTGGAAATTTCTTTCTCTGAAGATTCCTCCCTTCTCACTTATATCGAGGTATCAGTACATTTAAGAGTCAGCAAAGGAGTTGCAACCATAGGCAATCATATTTATCAGAATCAATCCATCTGAAGAAGCATCAACACTGAATTTAAAAAAAAGTTTCTACTGTCAAGAGAATGAACAGATTTTTAAAATGTTTCCTTGCCTTTAATTCAGAACAACTAGAGAGATATCAAGTGTTAATGAAATAATATTAGATTATATGACTACAGAATAAGATACCTCCAGATTATTTTAAGTACAGCCCTCTTTTGGATTCATGTCTCCTCATTCAATAAACAATATTCCCTTTCCTTACTCTCAGATGAGACAGTTTACCGCCTAGTTCCTGCATAATTTAGGAATAAAATGGGGCTGATGACTTATGGCCAGGAATTAGTAACTGATTTACTAACTATGTTTTCCAGGAAGAATAATAAATGGTTTGCTTTTTCATTATGTTTTTAAGACGTTTCCACCCACTGTGAGAAATTGTTGAAACAAACTCATCCAAGGAGGGATGAACACCAGTGGAGGAAGGGAGAAAAAAGAGCATCCCATGGAGTGATCAGTGAGGAAATGTATCTGACAGCAAATCTACTTGAGAATGCTCTCAGATAGGCTCTCATTATTTTCTGGAAAATTTTCTGGAAAAGGTAATCCCTTCAGTAACTCTGCTCTGCATGTTCAGCATTGGACTCAAAAGTTCTTAACCTTATTTCTTCCTTCCCATCATGATTCTTTCAGGGGGAAAAATAAAAGAATAATAGTAATGAGAAAATATAAATCCCTTTAGAGAGAGACCTGAAGAATAAAGTCAGTAAATATCAGTAATGGACCACAAAATGTGAGGCTTAATTGCTCTGAAGAGATCAATTCAGAGCCCAAGAACACCCAAAATTCCTGCAGATGGTCAAGAAGACAAAGTAAATATATTAAACTTCAGGGAAACTACAAGAGGAACTAAGCCATCTTCAAGGAACTAGGACATCCTTAGAGTGACTCAAAGTTCAGCAGTGTCGTGAAGTTAAAAACATCTCCAACCACCTCATTTTACTTTCAAGCTTGTCTCCTGGATACATCTCCTAAGCATTATCAGCTCAGTCCATTACTCATTAGTGAATATACTGCCTCTAACAACACACTTTAAAAATACTTCTGCATGCACTGTGTAGGGCTGAGCTACTGCTCCAATGGATTAGAAAAATCAATATTTGGAGACTGTGAGATGTATCACAAATCTGTGATTATGTAAGCCAGCCAAAGGGTTGTATTTGAATTGGACCTGGCTGTAAGCCTAGAAAACCTTTGGGCTGATGTCTAGAGGATTTTGCTTTCTGGGTTTTTGTTTTCATCAGTTGGCACATGTGATGAAAACAGATGTATATTCAGTACAATAGCCTACACAAAGTAAGAAACAGAGGAAAGAGAAAATAAGATAGAAAAAAGAAAATACACAGAAAAAAAAGAAAACATACAGTTAAAACATAACACTACAAATTCTGTGAAAGCAGAATCCTCAAAAATTACAAAACACCCCTCTCAAATTAAAAGTAATTAATCCAAATTAGCAACAGTACCTTCAACGTTTTCCTAATATATCACTGAATATGGCAATATGATATTTCTTTTGGAGTATTACAACAACATGGAGTGAGCTAAGAGGAAAAAACAATTCCACAAAAAATACATGCGATCATGTTTACTCTAGGGACATCATCTAACAGTTTATTACTTCTTAATGTCTCATATTCTTCAGAAAGAAAGTGATTCTTTTGCTATTACAAACCTATATTGGATTTATCTACCTCTACTTTCCATGCCCACTCTGTTCACGATGCTCTTAGGCAGCTGGAAAAAGGATTTTATGATTCCACTACATTTTGCCAGTCCTGTCTGATTTTAAATATCCAGAACCCACCACTCCATTGCATCCAGACTTAGCTGCTTCTTTGCTTCCACATGTGGAAAAAGTAAGCAACCTTCCGTGACCAAAAGGCAGGAAATCAAGTCACGTTTCTTGAAAATTTATCAATGTAATTCATGGATATTCTTAACATCAATGTTGTTACAGGCATTAGAGATGACACTAAAACACGTAAGCACATGAGTTTTCAATATAATTTCTATTTCTTCATATAAAAAAAGTTACAAGCCAGAATAAGAGTGCCAATTACACTCTTCTTATGTAAAGACATTGAAGCTTTAGCAAAATCGGGAGTCATATCCAGGTTTTTCAAGATAGTATACAATTAACTACATACAAAACTAACACAAAAAAACCAATCTAAAAATCTCCACAATTCTGAGGATGCCAGCCTGCTTCCTGCTCTATTTATTTGAGCACCAAAATTCTCTTATGCCCTAACATTTCAATACCCAGCAGCTAGACTAGAAGGATGGTGTTGGTTATGATTTCTGCTCCTTTCCATGCCAGTGGTGATCAGCTGCAGCTGACTTCATTAGAAAGGAAGGTTTTCAAAGAACCAAATGTGTAGTACAGAAAAGCTGCAAGTGGCTCCCAAAGCATTTGTTGGACATGTATGATATACATGCAACAGGTTTTGACATTGGGTCTGGATGTTGACTGTCAAGAAGAGGGTTAGAAAATTGTACTGTTCTTCTGTGCTCTCCCCCCAGTCTATACAGCTAGATCAAATCTAGTTTGAGAGCCAGAAAAAAAAGTAGTAAAATAAAATATATCAACCAGCAGAACAGATATGATGAGGAGGTTCTCATCATAAGTCCTTCCTGCAAGAAAGTAAATGGCTTCCATCTCTATCCACTTTGATATGAAAATGCACTCTGCTTATAGCAAAAGAGAACATATCTTCATTAACTGGTAGAATATACTTGCAGCTGACTCAAAATTCCCAGCCTCTTCTTTATATCTGTTTTTTTGTTTAAAACTGATTTAAGAAAACGAAACTGTTTTACTGTACTGCTTTACTGTTTTTCCCCCCTTGTTTTTTTTAAAAAAAGGATTTCACCACTTTTAAATATTTAATGAAGTTAATAAAGACTTTGTAACTACTTGTATAAGTATTTTAACTGCTCACAATATCAACACTCCCACTGTAGCAAGATAAGAGCTATAAGGAACGAAAGTTACACTTTTGTTATGACCAGAATCTCTAAGTGCTACATTATCTGGCTGGGAATCTGCCATTTTCTTATACAGTAGCACAACATAAAACAATTTATTTTAATCAATTTTAGGGGTGGATTATTTCACAGACACGAGCCTTTCTGGATCATGTGGAAAATCTAACTTCTAAAATACCCAGATCGTTCAAATCTCCAGATGAGTTTTTCACAAGTGTAGAATATGGTAAAGCATCAATGTCCCTGGACTCTATGAATGCAAATATGCTGAATATTGTACCTGTGATACTACATTCCTGTGGCTGTGGGACTGTATTTTAGACTGCCTTGTATAGTATGTAATGTCATACACGGGATCCACAACTGCTATTTCACTAAATTAAGACAGTCACCATTTAAAGTATTCAAGTCTTTTCAAATAGAACCTCACCAGAGTAGTGATTATGGGTTTTTCAATATATCTGAAATGAAATAACTATATTTAGTATTAGCTTAGTATACAAAAAAATGTGTATGGCTTGCAGTCTCACTGCAGCATAGTGGATTTCTGACAGTCATCCACAGTCATATCTGAGGAGCCCTTACAGTAAGTGCTTGCTCCCCAACACCATAGGAAAACCTAAACCAACAATGCTAGCTCAACATTTTTATTAGCTTGCACAATTACTGACCCTTGCCTTATCTTGCTTAGACAAATAGGATACTCTTGTGGGGTTTCACACAGGATGTAAAATTCTATAACGACTTTGATAGGTACTAGTATCCTAATTACTGTGCCAAGATACTGACATCAAGATATCTCTCAGAAAGAAAAGGCCTGGATACACAAACTGGCTGCCTGCCTATTGAGGGACAAAAAACTCCATTTGGAATGAAAAAACCCAAATGCACACAGTCTAAAGTGGTTTTTTCACCATTGCAAATTCCAGCTGTATTTTAATTTAAAGAACTTCAACTGAATGCAACATTAGGATTACCAACACTCCTTCTCCCCCAAGTCTACTGTGTAAGAAATGTTCTCCTGAGAAGTAAGTTGGATATTGAGAAATTATTTAAATTACTTTTAATGCACTGCATTTGTATATGGGCACTATATTAAAAATAGCCTTAAATACACAATGTGCATTAGAATTTTATCATTGCAAACCAACATTAGAAAATACTGTCATCCACTGAAAAAATGAAAAGACATTCTTATAACTGGAAAATCAATCACCAAAACCACTAAATGTCACAGCTCAACATTCCAGAGAAGCACTGATAATTGCTACTTATACACTACACAAATGATATATGTCCTCAGTCAAGGAAGCAGGTTTTTTAGGAAACTGTACATATATTGATTTTACATTTATTTAATGTGGCTGTTGTAAGACACTTTGTTCTTCTGATAAACTATGATTGTTTATCAAAAGATTCTGTAATTCAAGAGAAACATTCATAAAGTGTGTGAAAATGAAAACCACCAGCCCACAGAAATCATGTCCACAAAATCCAATTTTGTGGATTTATAGCAGAAAGGCATTAAACTACTGTGTTGCAGGAACAGCAGAGTAGTCACTGAAGTATAACTGGCACAGCAGTAATGATTAAGTTGACATGACCTCCTGTCACAGCTGTTAATCAGCTTAATAGCAGTTACATTATTGACATTCTTGTAATTACTTTTCCTACAGCATATTTGTGCAAAATATATTTGACTTTAATTTTGAGTATTCAAAGGTGAGTTCAGTTCTCAAAATGTATGGTCAAAGTAGTGGTGCTCAATGCAGGAATCAACTCCACAGGTTATCACAATTATCCTAGGATAATACTAGGACTACCTGCTACCTCAACAAATATATAGAGATTTGTTGTACCTTCCCATCTTCTGAGCAAACACCCATGTGCTCTCCACTTTCATCCAGGCTGATCTGATTTATCTTCACTGGGCTCTAGAGAAAGAAAACAAGGAAAAAATACTTTTAAAGTTAAATCACCAAGAACATGCTTTAACATTGCTTGCACTTTGAAAGATTTATGTGTTAATGACTGAGTAATGTTTAGTTGCATGAATCAAAAAATCCTCACAGAACAGGTATTTCTATGACAAAGCCAAAAGACTTCTTTCCAGCCTTCTGCCCCACTCCAAAATTTTGACTTTCCTTTTGCAGTTACCTGCCTCAGAGCTCTGGAACTCCCATGAAGTGCCAGGCTCCCAGACCTTAAGCATCTGTGCCTGTGCACCACTGGCTATTAGTTCTTGCTATCAAAACTTTGGATAAAATACAGTGACCACAGGGGCATCAGGGCAACTGGAGACTTTCTATTTTGGTCTGATGGCTAGGCCTGTAATTATTTGTTTTTTCAAATTCCTTCTCTTACATTCATTTTTGGCTCTAATACTGTTCTCAGAAGTATTAGAAGGAATTGAAGTGCAACATAGGTTTACTTGTTCTTAGACAAATATGGAGAAAAGCCTGAAAACCATCCCAATTTAATAAATCTTCCCTTCCCTATCCAAATATACTTTTGGTTCTAACCTACAGGGTTAGACAGTATCTGCTACTGTTTACTTAGCTTAAACAGCTACTCACACCTGAGGTATGGAGGGCTAACTCATAACATCACTTGGATAACCTGATGAATATCCTCTTGCATACAAAAACCAAGTCAATTATATTCAGGTACCAGAAACTTCTTATGTACCATGATCCTGATTTCACCCTCTGTAACAAATAGCTCATCATTTCAAGAATCACTGAAGGATCTTCCCAGAGCTAAGTCTCTCACACTTTTAAGAACCAGTTTTCTTATTCTCATAAAAACTAGAATGGATTGAACCACAACTTAGACCACTCCTGTGGTTCTGAGCATGATAAAAGAAATCCATCATACGTTTGTGTAAAAACAAAGTGTCACTGGAAGAGCACTGGAGTTGTGTGATCACATTAGATGCTACACAACTGTGTCTGAAGTATCACAGGTCCTTATATATGCTATGGCAGTTGGAATTGCATTAAAAGTATATAATAAGTATATAAAAACACACTGTCCACATGGGCTATTCTACAGCAGATGAACTGAGGTGTTTTCACACCCTCTGGAAAGTTTTTCCCCCCATAATCTTTCACACACACAACAAATTCCAACTCAGAGAAAGGGAAGCTTTCCTCCCATCCACTCTGAAAATAGCATATGCCCAAATCATATTTTCTAGAAGCTTTTTTAAAATCAAGGTTGATTGAACAACTGAACACTGCACTGCCATAGTTGTCTGATGAGTTGGGAAAGTTACACTGCCCTTTTGCTTTCCTGCTTTCTTGTGTACAAAACATAATTCCTGGTCTCACCACAAAATGGCACCTGGAAATATTGAAATTACTGCCTATTACAAAGTGGTCTTTCTACAGAGTGTTGTTTGCAAAGAAGTTCACTGGGAATTTAAACCAATTTTCCTTGACTTATGTGCTCCCAAAGTATTTTTGTTTGCCACAGACTGGTTATGCTGAGTTGCTACATTTCAAGGTCCGACACCAGTGCATGACTAGCAGGGCAGGCAGCTGGTGCACATTCCACAGCTGTGTTCCTTCTGTCACATTCAGGGGGTATCAGCAGAGGAGTACAGCTCAAGCCCATCAACCTGATTGTGTGGCCAACATCCTTGTAAAAGCTCTATTCTCAGATATTACACACAGAATTGGCTAATTCCAAGCCTGGAGGATGCTGAGTAAGGCATCCTGTATCAGTTGTCAGTCTGACTTTCTAGAATCTTCATAAACAGCATGTACTTTCATTCCTGCCTTGCCTTGAAAAATGCCTTTCTAAATTTCTGTTTTGCTCATCAAGGTGCAAGAGAAGACTATGCCTCTGTCTAGGGGTGGCCATAGGGAAAAAGCTAGCATTTCCTCTACTACCAGGAACACCTCTGGCATTCTGAGAGGAGAAGCATAGAAAGTTTAACTGAGTTTATCAGGGAAGTGATACGGGGTTTTTTGTTCTGGGCTGCATCTAAGTTGCCATTGCCACAACTTTCCCACTAAGTTTCTTCTCTTCATTTGTTATTTTGCAATTGCAAAGACAAAACGTCTGTCTTCAGTAGTACAGTCTTGGCACAGGGTCATACACTAAGGTACAGTACATGTACAGCTAGTCATGTTCTTCTCATTACTCCAGCACCTACATCCACCATCAGACTGACATCACAGCAACAGCAGATCTGGCAGCACTTCAGTGTGATGGGCCTTGTTGGAGACACTGCTGCAACAAAACCTAAGACAAAATGACACAAACCAGGACACACCAGAGGAGCTGACGGCTCAATCCTACAGTCCACACTATTCCTATTTTCCAGTCAAATGGCTTTGATAAAGTTTGATTCTGAAAAAATGAAGCATAGAAAATAGGTAAAGCGGACTACATAAGCTATCTCCACATAAACATTGAAGATGAGGATCAGGAGGATGGAATTTATCTTTTGTAATGTGAAAGCCATATGGCAATACTTCAGAGATTAAATGTATGATTGTATTCAGGTAATTAACAGTGCTCAGTAAGGCAAAACCTCTCCTGCAGGATACTAAGGATAACAGGAAGGGCTTCTACAGGTATGTTGCAAGCAAAAGAGAGACTAGGGATAGAAAAGATATGGGAAGAAAATAGGAGACCGGGCTACCATGGACGAAGAGGAGGCTGGGGTTCTCAATGACTTCTGTCCCTCTGTCTTCACTGCCAAGTGCTCCAGCCATGCCACCCAAGTAAAGAAAGGCAGATGCAGGGACTGTGAGGATGAAGATCCTGAGCCCCCTGTAGAAGAGGATCAGGTTCGAGACCATCTAAGGAACCTGAATGTGCACAAGTCCATGGGACCCAAGAAGATTTATATGTGGGTCCCGAGGGAGCTGGCAGATGAAGTTGCTGAGCCACCATCCATTGTTTTTGAAAAATTGTGTCAGGTGAAGTCCTTGATAACTGGAAAAAGGGAAATATAATCCTCATTTTTAAACAGGGAAAAGTGGAAGATAGAGGGAACTACTGTCCAGTCAGTTTCAGCTCTGTGCCAGGCAACGTCACACAGCAGATTCTATGGGAAAGTATGCTAAGGTACCCGGCCAACAAAGAGGTGACTGGTAACAGCTAAAATGGTTTTACAAGGAGAAGATCATGCCTAACAAATTTGGTGACCTTCTATGACAGGGCTACAGTGTTGGTAGACAAGGGTAGAGCAACTGACATTGGCTACCTGGACTAAATGCAAAGTGTTTCAAACTCCTGCAGGACATCCTTGTCTCCAGATTGGAGAGACAGGGATTTGATGGATGAACCACTCGGTGGATACAGAACTGGCTGGATGGCCAAATGCACAGAGTTTTGGTCAACAGCTCATTGCCCTATGGACTGGTGTCCCTCAGGGTCCATACTGGGCCCGATACTGCTCAACATCTTTGTTGGTGACATGAACAGCGGGACCAAGTTCAGCAAGTTCACTGATGACACCAGTCTGGGTGGTGCAGTTGACACAATGAAGGGAAGGGATAATGGCATCCAGAGGGACCTTGACAGATGTGGGCTGAAGCAAATGTCATGAAGTTCAACAAAGTAAAGTGCAAGGTCCTACACTACTGGGACACACAAGACAGATTATGGACTTTGGACCTGGTTAGCATAAGAGATTTGATAACAGGATGCCTTGGTAATAGCAAACAGAACTTTGAGGATTAAATCAAGATTGCAAGAAGATTAAATCAGACAGACTTACCAGAAAAAGAAAATTACATCAAACTCTTCAAGCAGGAGATGTAAAATGGAAGAGATGTTGTAAAATGCATATGTTTGTTTAGGTGATGATTAACCCAATCCTGGTAGTAAAACATTACTAGTCTTCCTAGAATAAGTATATAAGCAGTTGTACTTCACAATAAATTTGGATTCTTCGACCACTTCATGGAGTCTCCATCTCTCTTCATTGCTGACACTACACCTGCATCACTGCAATCCCAGACACACCAATGGCTTGGGCAGAGAAGTGGTTGAGAGCAACCCTGGTAAGAAAGACTTGGGGCTGCTAGGTGATGAAAAACTCCACACAAGCCAGCTGTGTGTGCTCATAGATCAGAAAGACAATTGAATCCTGGGCTGCATCACAAGGAATGCCAGCAAGTCAAAGGAGGTGATTCTGCTCCTCTACTCTGCTCATGTGAGATCCTAACTGGAGCGCTGCATTCTGTTCTGGTGTCTCCAACACCAGGAGGACATGAAACTGTTGGAGCAAGTCCAGAGGAGGGTCATGAAGTTTGTAAGAGGACTGAAGTACCTCTTTTATGAAGACAGGTTGAGAAAGCTGAGGCTGTACAGCTTGGAGAAAAGAAGGTTGCATGGAGACCTCACGGCCAACTTCCAGTACCTGAAAGGGACCTACAAGAAAGTTTGGAGAGGGACTCTTCATCAGGAACTGCAATGATAAGGAGTAATGAGTACAAATGAAAAAGGGAAAATTTAGATTACATATTAGGAAGAAATTATATACTGTGAGTGTGGTGAGACACTGAACAGGTTGCCCAGAGAGGTTGTGGATATCCCAACCCTGATACTGTTCAAAGCTAGGCTGAATAAGGCCTTGAGCAACTTCATCTAGGGGGAGGTGTCCCTGCCCATGGCAGGGAAGATTAGGACTATGTAATCTTTACATTCTAAGCACTTAACATTCTGTGATTCTAAGATTCTAGAATGTTGTCAGTGGGAAAAAAGGGTGATTCTAGAGTATTTGCATTTTTCCCACATTCAAAATAGCGCATAATACTTCCAGACTTGTTCCATTTCTAAACAGAAATTCAATGATACAACAGCATTTATATTTTAAGTAGCAATTTGGTACAAGCCTTCTGCATGCCTAACACCTTCATCAGTTGCTATTAACTTTTTCTTTCTCCTATTATTTTTTCCTCTTTGTCTCCACCATACACAGATGACAATCAGGGAAAACAACTAAACTCAACTAAAAGAGACCTGCTCATTTACACAACCCTCCAGCTAAGTTTTGGCAGGAAATGACATACACAAGGCAAAGCAAACACAGAGTAAATTTTTTTCTATACTCAAGTCAAACTAGCACATTGACTATTAGCCTGTCTGCTGACATTACAAGTCAGAACTTTCTGTGGAGTTCAGAGAGTGATGATAGTCCAGGCTGAATATTACATGCATTTTAAAAATAAAGTTTCAGGAAGAACTCTAATACCAGACTCTTCTTGTTCAGAGTTAAATAACAGTCAAGCCTATGATTTCCGGAATTATGTTCCACTGGAAAGCTGTTTGAGAATCAAGATCTCAACCTATTCAGGAAATAAGAAAGAAAAGACCACAGATAAAATTGGTACATATATTATCTAAACTAAAGTGTTTCTTCCAGAATCAGTTCCAATTCTTCTTTTCATAACCATCATTTGTCTAAATATACTTCTGTGCCAGTCAGCAAAGCTACTTACTATTTCAAATTTAATTGCATTAAATTAATAAATTTTAAATCAAAATTAATTTCGTTCAATTGCATCCAATACCCTGTCGATAATTTTGATATTTTAGAAAGGAGGAACACAAATAATATTGTGGGTCACCCCCTCCCACCTTGCTTTTATTTTTCTTTTTTTTTAAAAATGTTAGAAACTCAGGCATAAAAATGCATTCCCTTGCGGTTTTTTTTAAAGCTTTGTCCAGCTAACACACTGATGAATTTATTTGTCTGACAAAAGAAAGCAGGCTTTGGATTTTACAGTAAAGGTATAAATGCCCCTCCTGCATGATCTACCTTTACATGTCTACAAAAGATGAAGAATATCTCAAGGTTAGAGAAGACAAAAGGAGTCACTAACTCATCATAATGTGAAGGACTGATTATTTAATACAGTTGGAACCATGATACACACTGGAATTTGGTCACTTGACTGTTGTAAAGGTATTTTAAATGTGTGTTGGAAAAAACCTGTAACATGTAAAAGAATCTAAAATTTAGAACACGTAATAGAGCTGATCAAATCTTAAGCCTCATGTCATAAAACAAGAGGCACCTGTATATAAAATGTTGAAAAAGTACTATTTATTATTTTATTAGAACTACATTGGATAATCTTTTTTGTACCTAATCAGGACCCCTACCATTAGGCCAATCAAGTAAAAATACACAACAACTTTGTGATCACAATGATTACTTCCAGTGCTGTATAAGAGATGATAATAATACACATTGAATTTCTCAAGCATCATAATTCAAGTTCGGCAATAAGTTGGATCCTGTTGGTTAGGAATGGAAATTATTTACCTGGGAATAGCTTCAGAATTTCATACACTTTTGAAGTACCAGCAAAGGAAGAAATACCTTCAGCTGAATTTCCATTAGCTTCAGTTTTCTTTCTGATGGAGACATGTTTGGAATTCTGGACAACATAAGTAAGTTTGACTGTTCAAAATCAATAATGTCAAGCTGACACTATAGAACAAAAAAAACCATTACCTTAATGGACGAAAGAGAAGTTTAGGTAGCAGGAGAGAAAGCTAGTAGACACCTTACACATAAAGATCTAAATGCAGACTTTTGCAAAATCCTAAATTTAAAGGAAAGGAAAATCAAATATCTAGCAGCAAATGTACCTCATGTGATAATCAATTACCTAATGTAAAATGCTTGAAATAAATGCTCTTACTATGGATTAAGTCAGCTCTTCAATTAGGAGTAAATTCATGGCCACTCAGAAAGCTTCTTTTAATTGTGTTCTTTGTGGCAACTCCTTCTCCCCTGACACTCATCATCAACCCACCTTATACAATCAGTCCCCCAATGGTGAACCTGAGAAATCAATCTGCTAATGTATAATTTGTAAAGCTCCCCCGACTAACAAATGGATAATTGATTCTTTCACAAATGCTGCATCCCAATGGATTTGAAGTGGAAGAACATGAAACATAAGACTGGATTTCACTCCAATTCTGTGAGAAATGCAATATTTACAAGCTAGGAATCTAAACATTTTAATAGTTGTCTGTGACTTCATGCCTTTTAGCCATGGTTTGCAGGCAAACCACATGCACATTAGGAGTGTGAAAAACAAAGCAAGTGTTCAATCATACTTACAGCAAAGCTCATTTTACTTCAAGAGGTTCCCATCACTTCTACAACCCCCTTAATCAGTGTTTTCATCCACTCTTTTTAAAGACTTTTCATAAGCTTTTCCTAAATTAATTTAAACATAATTATTTATCTGTGTGTGAGGAACCAATTTAGCTTTATCTCAACACTGATTGCCAGGGCACATGGGGAAGGGGTTGCACATCCGCCACATGCAGGAGGCAAGCCTTGTCTCTGGGAGGACTTCACCTGGCAACATGGGACTTCACCTCCTCCCAAGGGACCGTCAGTAGGAGACACTGAACTCCCCAGAGAGGCTTCTCCAATCAGATGATGAAAGGTCACCACCAATGGACTGCCATGGAAGGTTAGACTGGGCCAATGGTCTCCAGCCAACAGGCAGGCTTAGGGAAGAGCCAGAGAGCATAAAAAGTAATTTCACCACGAGCAGTGGGGGGCTTTGGAGACTATGCTTTTTGCTTTGAGGGGCTTTTCGGTTTTATGCTTTTTGTGTCTTTCTGGGGACTTGTCTTGTGGCTGGGGGCTTTTGAGACTTACTTTTTAGCTTTGGCTACAACCTGCTGAGGGGCTCACCACTGCTCGCTGCTGTGCCCTTGCTGGCTTGCTTGCTCCCTTCTTTGCCCTGACACGAGCCTGCCTTTTGGCTCTTCTGCCTTCGCTGGCTCTTGCTCGCCTTCGCGCCTGTCCTGCCTCCCCGTGTCCCTGACCACCACCCCGCCGCTTCGCCCGCGCATCCTTGCCTGAGCTACTTGCGTTCAACCCGACTGCTCCGATCGAGCCCGGTACTGTGATGCTCGCCCCGACCCTGTCCAGGGTCCTGCACCTCCGGTCGGAGTGCCTAACCCGCGTGTCTGGTGCCGTCGCCGCGGGAGTCGCGCCTCTCCGAGAGTCGCTCGGCTCGTTCGGAGCCAGCCCTGCACAGGCAGGCAGCACGCACACCGCCCGCCGCCTGGACACCGGCGGCACTTCCCCGGACTCGCAGGTGGCAACGCCCTCTTTTCCTCTCTGTCTCCTGTCCCCTCTCTCTCCCTGCCCTTCTCCCCTCCTTTTCAATTTTCCTTCCTTCTTTTCTGCCTTTTCCAGCCCTCTTTCATTTGGGCAACTCCTTTTTCTTTTTGTTTTTTTTTTTGGTTTTTTTGGTTTTTTGTTTGTTTGTTTGTTTTTTGTTGTTGTTTGTTTGTTTTGGTTTGTCTTTTTTTCATTACCAATAAACAGTTTTCAGATACAACGTTTGCCTTGTTTGCTTAATTTAGTTCCTGACCATCTATTTCTAAAAGAACTCCTTGCAGTTTCCCTCAGAGGGACGCAATACCGTGCATATGCATACATATATATATATACTGAAAGAAGAAAAACATCTAAGGGTCTTTTCTGCTACATGACTATCAGTCTGCATCTGTACAATGATTATGTAGCTGTTCTCCATCCTAAGGCAAATTGCATGTACAAAGTTGCATTGTAATAAAAAAACTGTCTCCTAAATGTGCCTACTTTTCATTTATTCATGTTTCATCTGCATGCCATTCACATAAACAAGCATGTAAAGCTCCAATGTACAGCAATATGATCAATCAACCCATGGTTGTATACTTGGTTGTATACATGGTTAGCTTACTGGAGTATGGACTACCATTATTATGTTTGTATTATTTCCACCATGGTGGAGGTATCCAAGTGTAAAATACTGATTTGCAAACAGAAACCACCTCAGTTATTGTCATAACTAAGCTAAGATCCTCACAAAACACAAACCTTGCTCTATGTAGGATGAGGAACTGGCTTTGAAAAGGACCCCAAATCCTCAGCAACAGTTAAGCACAACTCTATTATATGCTGTGTCCCATCTCTTTTGACTTCAAAACACTCATACCCAGAGATCTCTTGTACTGAGGAACTGTCTTTAAAAAGAAAATGAACTCATGCACTTTTCTTGCCCCAAATGCCGCAGTGTTGCACTGACTCACAAGTATTTCACATATTTGTAAAATTTCATCAATACAACACAGGCAAAAGCATCTTGAAACCCAAATTCTAATGCTGTACCATGATTTACCCATAAAAAAACAGAAGTACAAACATATCTTACGTATCTACATATAGCTGAGGAATAAAGCACAATAGCACAGAAGTCTAAATTGAAAATGCAGCTGTAGGAGTTAAAGAAAAAGATGTTCACCACTGCCTGCAATGAAGAAGCATACTCTATATTTACAGCATCTAAAGTTTCATTTCCTGAAAATTTACTAATATCCACACCAAAGAGGTTTAGTTCAACAATATTAGCAACGAAATTCTGGTGGGAACTATTGCTCCATTGCATTTCCTAAAACACTCTTGAATCTGTCATTCTCCAAATGAAAAATGGGAGATTATGTTGGTTAGAAGAAAAGGGAGGGGGAAAGGCTCAGGGGAGTGACAAGGTCTGGGACACAGAACAATAACAACATTAACTTTTATCTTGTCTGCAGGAAGGCAGACCTTATCTACAAAAACCAAAGATCTCAAAAGCTTGTCTAAAACTAAGGGAATATGAGGACAAGAAGTCCCTCAAATATAGTCTAAGACAGTGAGAAAGAACAAAAAGCCTACAGTGATTTCAATATTTTCCACATCAGTGAGTCCCTTGTTTGTCAACTGCAGGGACTAAGAAAAAAAAAACCAAAACATCCAAGGGGAAAAAAATATTAACAAGGGATCTCCCTAAATCTCTCGTAGTTACTAGATAATCAGAATGCTTGTTTACGATTGATGGAACTATTACCAAAACCAAATCTATACTGAAAGCCTAGACTACTTCCTAGCAGAATCGAACTGTTAGCTAATTCCTGACAGATCCAAAGAAAAATCTCTTTTCTATTAAAACACTGCTGTGTAAGGAGATATCCTCCTGGGAACTCTGTGCCAAAGTAAGCAAACTACTCCCATTTCCTTCCCCCCCCCCAGATGCCCTTTGCCATCCTCTGTATAACTGTAGGGCTCTTCAACAATTTTATGTCCTAAGCCTTTCCCTACTTCTTTGTTGCTATCTGTGTATTAAAGCCATCTGAGAATATGAAGCAATATTCCCAATCACACAGCCATGGAGAAGGCTGAAGGACGGGGGGAGGGCTGAGGAAAGTCTGCTGGTGATAGATACATCTTCCTTGGAAAACCCAACACCCCCTTGGGAGAAAGACTATCCCAGGCAATGTAGAGGTTCACCTCACCAATTTCTGTTACTGCTTTCTTTTCAGAATAGTTTGCCAAACACAATGAACTTGTGAGAATTCATCTTTAAATATAAACTTTCAAGAGAGGCTACTGAAATATTCAAATGGGCTTTGAAGAACAGTCCCCAAAACATACCTAAAACTCTGAGGATGTAACTTAAGGGGCACTTCACTGCCTGTTTCTAACGGAATACTACTACCATCATTAATGTATTTAACAGAATTTTGTAGAGTTCCATCCTTGAAGTGGAAAGTATGAGATTTTACTCCATTTCTTGATAAGCCACATATCAGAAATGTGACTAATGAAAAAGGCCAAGCAGGACATACAGTGTAAGCTCTGGTCAGAACAGGTTTTCTTTTTAGAGATTAATTTATTGGTGCATCCACCAAACAACTTTTGAAGAAGCAAAGGGACTGTTGACTATTCTGCTTAGGGCTCATGCACTGTTGTGCTAACATCATTTCCAGGAAGGTTTTCTGAACAGCCATGATGCTCATCCCAATCTCTGACCTAACACAAGATAGAAGACATCATCCCATGGTCCCATGGAGCCTGGAAACACTATTTCTCCACACATTCCACACAGGGCCATTATTTTCTTGATAGTTCTCTCTTTTTTTTTTTTTTTTCTTTTTTTTTTTTTTTTTTTTTTTTTTTCCTTTCTCTAAGGTCCTACAATGGAAAATTTCAGTAAGTACTTTTCCCAATTATTTTGGCTTGTCAACTACTCTGCTACAAAAAATGATGCAAACCCAGTGGCTAGTGAAATCAGTGAAAATATCTCCACTGATGGAATCAGACAGATGCAGAAATATTATAAGGAAATTAATTCCCTTTCCTGGCTGAAAACAACATAAGTAGTTATACTCCTGGCATAGTTAAATATTACACTGGGTTATCAATGCTCAAGCTCAGCCAACACCTAGAGTGTCATTTTCCATGTAAATTTTCAGTTATCAACACTGATACAGACTAGCATAAGTCAGAGCCACATACAATAATAAACACATTTTCTGATTACTGAAAGCATTGTATTCTCTTTGGACACCAACTCTGGAACTTTCTTTATTTGCAATTATAAACATCTGGTAAAGTCTTACAAGTCCACCAGAGATACTCAGTCAATACTGGATGTCTTGTCAAGATCCTAAAAACATATGCAAACCAAAAAGATGGAGGGAGATAGAGAGTTCTCACACTGGTAGAAACTGTGTATTATGAAGTGCGCTGTAATTTACTGTAAGCAGTGTATCATATGCCATATCCTCATTGTGACAGTACGATAGGGAAGGCTAAATATGAAGATTAATTGATCCTGTACAAGTTCCTCAATGCATTTACATACAAAGAGGCTCTATTTCAATACCAGTGAAGTGTACATTTGATTGCATATCATAAACTTTATTTAAAGTAGATAAAAAAAGCAAACACATTCATTCACTCCATCTTTACATTGCTGACATTTCAAAGCTCCTATCCATAAAACGGCCAAGACCTTCAACAACTAGAGTTCAATTAGCAGCCAGTTTAGTATTACAGTGGTGAACCTTCCAACACCAAAATACCAATTTCTGACATTTCTTATATCTTTATTTCTCTGTGTCAGAGGACACTGAGTGAAACTGACTTCTTCAACAGTGAAGACCATCACAGTGGAGATGGTCACTTGACAGTAGATACTTTTATCAGCAGCCATTCTGAGGGTATTAACACCAGACACTGGTCAAATCTGGACTGTACATGTTTAATATTCCATCACAAGTGCAATAAAGTACTATACACACTGGCATGTATTTTAAAACAAATAAGTCTCATCCTCCAGAAAGGAACCTTTATTAGAATTTTTAAGTTCATTATCAGTTATGTCTTCCCTATAGAAAAAACTACTTGATTTTGCCTTCATGTTTTGCTCATCGTATTATGCCCCTGTTATGTCATTATCTATTTTTAACAGTGCTGTATTTTTATTGTTAATGGAAACAAAGGGTTGTAGCCCTATCATTAATGTCAACTTGTATAAAAAACATTGTCCTACAGAATTCAGTCTTTCTAACCAGGAAAACATTTTCTAATGTAAATAATATTTTATTAATGCCTAAACTCTTAATAATTCTGACAGGCAAACTACTATTATTCTATATATGCACGTAAGTGCCTGCATTCCCTATGGACAAAAATACCATCCAGGTATAATACCCCATTTGACAGGAAAACAGCCCTAGGAATCAGCAATACACTAGCTTCTTACAATCAAACCTCTCCAAATCCTCCCTATGCTTTTAAGTGTTATTAGATTTTAGAAAATGCACATCTGAGTTACCAGTCTTCTATGAAAACACTTAATTAGTGCTACCTGAAACTCGCTGTTTCATTGGTGCCAATAAAACTCCAGAGCAATTTGGCACAGTGGTCCACTTTCTAAATAGTCCTGATATGTGATACACATTCAAACAGCAAATATTACTACACCTGGATGGTAAAAGAGTTAAAAGGAAAAAAAAAAAAACCTGTTTTGATGATTTTGATGTATCTTAATAATATCACAAATAATTTTGCTCAAAACTGTCTGAAAGTGACACATGTAAATTTACTTTGCAGAATTACAGTAAGGTCCTCTATTTGATCCTCCACAGAAATAAGAGGCAACAAGGTTTGGTGAAAAAAAGAAAACAAATTGGAAGCTTTGCCCTTTCATTGATCAACAATGCTGTATTTAATACTACAGCAGTAATGTCCTTAATGTCCTTTATGTTTTGCATTCTCCCCTATTCAAATGTCTTCACCCTAGATTATTCAATGCTTTTTTCTGAAAAAATCATGCAGAATAGAACAGCATCCTACCAAGTCAAAAGAAAGTGAACTATTTCGTATGTCTAGATGTTTGTGACAGAACAGTATGTAAACACAGTCCTTTACCTCATTAAAAGGTGACATAAAAGATTTCTACTGAAGTCAGTGACACTAAAGAGGGCTGCTAAGGTACCTTAAATGTAATACATTTAGAGCTGGTCATGAAATGCAGCTGACAAACAACAAGATACCCAGACTGAGGTAAAGTGATTGGTACTAGAGAACAAAAAAGGAGACTTCTTCCAATGCTTCTATGTTAAAAAAAAAGAAAACAATATGCATTTGAAGGGTAATGAAGTTGTAGAAGGACCATTTGGTCTAAAGATGGGGCTGTAATCCTTCTCAAAAAAGGGACATGGGCAACCTAGTTGCTAGTCAAGAGTTCAAAAGAGAAGGCAGAAACAATTGCTATTCCAAAATCAGCTGCTAAAGTACATGGGCTTTATACTTCAACTGAAATTAATTAGATCGACAGCATACATATTACTGTTTGCTGCAGTACAAGCACACATCTGACTTGTATGAGTTAACCACATTCAAGAAATAAATGACTGTACCATACAAGACTTTCTGTAGCTGAACTCATACCTCCAGCTAAAATTTTTACATTATTTTGCACTAAGCTACGGTTATTGAAACTACAATCCTGAAAGAATAATTGAATGAAACGGTAACACTTCCTAAATTTTGAGCTACAAAAATTATTTATAAGTGATTATAGAATTGTTTAGAGCTCCCACATTTCATCGATATTCCAAACAACATTTCTATTAGTATCAATTACCTTCCATATCCCTTTGATCTTTTTGGTTAACTAAAAATTTCATTAATACTCCTTTCAAAGGAAAGTCAGATACAATAGTACAAAGATGATGTACAAAACATGTACAAGAGGTTGTTTTTTTCTTATTTCAGTCTTGTCAGACAAGAAACTTTTCTAGATCTATGGAATAATGGTCATGACGCCAAAATTTCTGCCAGTCTGTGCAAGATACCACAGGTACACCATGATTCCTGCCAAAGATGGTTCTGAATCTTCAATAGCTCCACAGTTCCCATTGGAAACAGTTCATGTCACAAGCAACCTCACAAACACAGTACCAGAATAAACATATAAAACATACTTTTTAAGCCTTTATACAAAAAAACCAGACTCAAAAGCCATTGAATTATTCCCAAAACTACTGTAAAAACCTTTGGATTTCCAAGTCCTTTGCAGTTAAAATGAAAAGACAGACAGAGAGAAGCAGAAGTGATATTAAACTGGGTGTAGACACTCAAGACTTTAGACAAAAATCCCAAAAGATGACATTTGTGTCAATTTTTTTCCATTTGAAAGAGCTAGCAGTTGGCACAAAGCATTTAGGACACAAAAATGCAACACCCATTTGGTTGGGAGGTCCCAGGGTTGAGAAGGAAACCTGTCCTTTGCAATAGACACTTGCTTCTATCAAAACCATAATTTTTATTTTGGTTTTTGGAACTCTCACTTAAAATAGACTGCTTGGTTTTATAAACAAAACAGGATTTCAGCTTCAAATTTAACAGGCACAGTAGCACAATGCAAATCCTAACAGAGAGCTACCCAGATCTTTAAATTCTGCTGCTTCACTTCCTAAGTTTTCCTACATAGTCTGACACTAACAACTAAAATGATGTCGTTAAAGATAAAAAACAGGGACTTTTAAGTAGCTTGTCAAAGTAAGTGATAGTTACATCATCTCAGTCTCAAACTCTCATGCAAAGTTCCATCCAAAGCAACTTCATTATACAATGAAAAGGTAAGTTACCTTCCCCATTGAAAGATGTTGCTTAATCTCCTCCAGCAGTTAGCAGGTTTTGTATCATTGCTAGCAGCAGCACTTAGTGCTTAAGAACAGCTGTTTCTTTGTTATAAATATTTTTTTGTTGTTAACAATTAAACTCTTGCCAAAAGGCAACAAGTCAACTGAAAACTCTGGTTTTCTTTGCAACCTGCTGAGTTATCAGCAAAACCAATAGGCCACACACTGACCTTCGACCAAGGTCTTGCTCCAGAGATTGGTGAATGCTTCAATACACCCAAGGGCAATAATACCACCAGGTATTATTGGAAAAAAGGAACTCCCTTTCAAGCCTTCATGGCAGCAGAGATGACGCAGTGTTTTTGCATTACTATCACTCCAATAAAAAAACGATAATTAAATAGCTAGTGCTACACAATGTGAGACAATCACAAAGATAACCACAAGGCAAGGAAAGAAATACATTGTAAAAAGATATGCTGTGAGGAGGTTTCTTTCTGGAACTCTAGCAGTCTTGAATAGCTCACAATAGCTGTTGCATGCGAGAAGACTTCAATTTCTTTGTATTAAGAGAAGCTTTAAAGCACTATTTACATCATTTTCTAGACTCATGCATCACTACTGAAACACCTTCAATGCATTAAACTTTTAAATCTGCATTACTTATAAAATAGGCCATCTTCCCCCTTCTAACAGACTATCGCTGGCAACATCCAAGACTTCTTACCACTTTTGCTTTAAGCTTGATGTTTATGAGAAGACCAGAATGGGGACAGGTTTTCTTGCCTTTTGAAAGCTTTTTGATTTGTTACGTAACTAAACATGTTTGTACAGCTTTCTTCATATCTACAAATCCTTAATCCACAGGATGTCAGTTCAGGCAATAATTATATGAATAAATTGTAGACAGTCTAAGAAGGAAAGAAAGATGGAGAGACATTTGGAATTAACGTGCTGTGAATCAGTCCTGCATCATCCTTTGTCAGTGGAATTAGCAGGCTTTTCTTCCCTCTTCTTGTTGCCTCTTAGCAATAATTTTCAGTGTATTTGACACATTTCATTTCACTCAATGCACTGAACCCTAATACAAGAGAATACCAGTTTGTCAAACATACATTATTGAGGATGCATACCAGTTAATCTTAGGCAACTGACATTGTCAAAGACAAGCCACCCTGGCAAGAGCTACAGAAGTGCTAGGCAAAGAGGAGAGAGGTACAACAAGTGCACAAGCGCAATTGCTGAGATACCAAGCAACACAAAAGGCCAAAGCCTCCCAATTCCTGTCTCAATTCCCCCCAAAACACAAATATCTTACAACAGATTCAAAGCACACATTTCCACTGCTATTGACAAGAGGAGTTGCAAGCCTGAAAAGACTAGTCGTCCACTTGGTACAGGATTCTGCATCAGATACTTGAAGAACTGGATGAGAGTAAGACTTTATTCTAAAAATAATTTCTAGTTTTTTACATAAGTTTCACAGAAGTCTCTTTGAATATTTATTGGTCAAAGTAGAGTAGACACTACAGTATTTGTAATCCAGGATAACCACATTGATTTGCTGCTATGGACATCAAGAAGTGCAGTCCTAATAGGTTCTTTAAACAATAAACAAAAAAGTGTGTTACAATTCCCAGAACTTCTAGGGATGCCAAGCTTTATATTTTAATGTTTCTTACAGCTGTTTTTAGCTCAAATTAAAATGATAAATGCATTCAGTCTTGAAAAGGAGTGCTGCCATTCAAAACTTGGCTATTCTGGAGATAATGCAACACACTGGTGAATTTTCTCCCTCATTTTGCCGCAAATCCTCTGATATGAGTACCTTTTTACTTTTTACAATTTGGCTTAAATGCAGATGCATTATGGAAAAAAAAGGATTTATTATAAAAGCAAAAATTCTTATTTCTTCGATTTCCAAGACCATTTATTTTTTTTTAACATGGCTTCCTGAAATTAGGAAAGAAAAACAGAAATCAAGAGGACTAAAAGAGCAGTAATGGTATTTTCTAAGAATATTTAATATGCACTTGGCATTGAAATGAATTTTTAAAAAATGCTTAAAAAAACCCTCTTGCATAATTCTGGTTTATTTTACATACTAACAGTGTTTGGATCTAGTAGCTTTTTAAGTTTCCCAGTATGGTTTTTTTTGCTAATTACACATTTAACAGATGTATAAAAAAAATTAGTTTTTTCACATCCCAGCTTTTCTTTAAAAAAACCCCAAAACCAAAATAACCCCCTGAAAAATGGAGATAAAGACTCAGATGAAGTACAGTTCCTTATGCAACTGTTTTCTTTTGCACAAAGGGCATCACATTGCTATCCTTACTATTAATTTCTGCAATGTCACAAGACAGAAAACATCTCCTGAAAAGATCCTTTCAAAAAGAAAAATACATAAAAGACCCTCCCCAGGTACACTGTTTACTGTAAACAATTAAAATATTTCAGTGGTAATACTGCTATTTTATTCAGAAAAAATTATATACAATATTAATTTCCAATAATCATTAACAACAGGTACTTCCCCTATTAACAACTTCAAGATAGAGCTGTATATGCCATTTCACCAATGAAAAAGGTTCTGAGAAAGAATTTGTTCTTTTTGGATCAGAGAAAAAGAACCAGAAAAAACACCACTAGTGAAAACAGTCTTCACCAGCACATTTACAAGAAATGCTTTGTCCCTGCGTGACTTCGGGAAGTAATTCCTTTTTTTCTCCAGAAAAGGTTAGGTTTTATTTGGGATTTATAACATGGCAATACTTTAATGCAAATTCCCCAGGGGAGACAATAAAGAGGCATTAGAAGGAGAGAACTGAACTAAGACCCCCAGTGAATGTTTTGTAGTGATGTCTCTAGTCTGAAATTCAACATCTTGAGAAGTTCGGGTAAGAAGGAAAATATTTTGGCATACAGCAGCCAGTTCAGAATAAACTGTCTATGGGTTCAGCAGCTGACTGAATTATTTTCTGAATTATTAATTCAGAAAACTTTTCAGCTTAAGCAGCCAGGTACATCACAGAGCTGCTTTCTTCTCACATAGGCAGCCTGTTCTGTTCTACAACACTTAGTAGTTCCTTGAGAAACTTTTCTTTTAAAGACAAGTGGTGCTAGAGGAAAATCATTCTTCTTCAAACTAGAAAAAAGAGGAAAAAAAAGAAAAAAGAAGGACCATTTCCAACTAATCCATGATATAATCTATTGCAGCGGAGACATGTACATTACAAAAAGAGATATAAACATAAAGAGTAGAATCCAAGAAACATTTCTTTTTCCTATTCTCCAGCTCAAAAAGCAGTTTGCACTCTAACAGTAGTTTCAAACGAAATCATTGTCATCTTTACAAGAGACACAGCACAAAAATCATGCTGAAGCAGGCTAAGTTTGGAAAAGTAACATCTTCGAGCAGAAAGTAACTTTATAGTACAACACTAACTTCATAAGAAACCACCCTCCCAGCAGGCGCTGGTAGGACTTTTCAGTAAAGAAAAACAATGAAAATAACAGCAAATTTGGGAGGGTGCGTATAAAGAGAATGCAGGGATTTTGTTTTATAGACTTTACCAGGTAACAGGTCCCCTTTCTCCTTGCTCTACACCTAGGCAGTTCCCTAAGTCTTCACAGAAGGACGATTTCACCTCTTGGAACCAGTGTGAGAGAACATGCATTGGTGGTGGACAGAAGAAGATTGTTCTACAACTAAAATTTTCCAAGCACCTTATACTGAATGGAACAAACACAAGTTTAGGACAGTTAATGCCAGACTCAATACAAAATCTCCGCTTCATTTAAGTGAGTCTCTGACTCTGTTTTCTACTGCAGCAATGGAAGAGAATAATTCAGGTATATTTAATCTGACCTGCCTCAAATAGAGAAGTTTCTCCTACTTCCCAGAGAAACTCTATCAAGATGCATGCACGTAAACTAGTAAGAACTGCAAGGGAGACACCAAATGCTCTTCCTCTTCTGAAATGCAGTCAGCATTCTCAGCTGCAGGGCTGATGAACATACAAAATTAAAATAAACAGATGCTCATAATTAGTTTGACTTTAATGAATCACCAGTAAGGTCATTGTCAATCTGAATAAAATTAAATCTAAAAATTCCTTCAAGAGCTGCACCTTAAGTTTATACTTAAGTTTATGCTCTACTCCCTTGCACAATTCATAATCAGATTTTTCAAAAATATAAACAAACGCTTGACCCCTTCCATGCAGCTGTGTCAGCTTTAGAATGTATATTCTCTTTGCAAACATGTCCACATCTTGTGATGGTTTCTATGGCTAGTCCTTATACTGCTTTGAAAAAACAGTGCTTGGCTACTAACATTTTTGAAGACCTGAGAAGAAAAAAAAATTCTAATTCTTTTCCTTCCACTCCCCAAGACAGACAGGGAATTTGAAACTAATGAACTAATATTCACGATAAAAAGGAACATTTAATACTCTAGAACAGAGCTTTAAATTTAGCATCTTATTCATCTGATACCACAAAGCACAATAAGGAAAAAGGCTTCTTCTTTTCCTTCAATCAATCAAATCCCTTAATAATTCAAACTTCGAAACATTTACATAAAATATTAGCATTATATATTTGTAATTGATAAACTGAGCCAGCAAGGTCATCACTTTTCAATTACTTGTGGCAACTAGATAAGCTGCACTAACTAATAACTGACAGTAGTCAGCTAATGAACACATTCACGCCTTATGGAAGTAATGAGTTTCTGGGTTCCATTTTTATTAGCCACTTGCAATCATAAATATGTATTTCCTCTTCTGCTACATGAAGAAGTTTCCTATATATAAACTGAGATGTGCTCACCACAAAGACATCCAGCATAACTTCTTTTTGCAAGGACCATACACTGTTTTTTATGTAATGGAATGCGTTAGTGTAGTTGCACATGTAACTGACTTACTGTAGCATGAGTGTTAACTGGTACATTGCAGCAGTTTTATATGCCTGTAAATGGCTTCTGAATAATATCATACTTACAACATCAAACTTCTGTGTGATGTTCCCCTGGACATCAAGTAAATAAACTTTGCCATAATGTGTTCCCAGTGCCAAAAACTGTGAAAGAAAGAGATTGATTACATAAACACAAAGACATCACAAGAAATACTACAATGCTAAATAAACTCCAGGATTAGCAACACTGGGGAAAAGAAAAAAGCCCACCACATTCTATAGAGAAAGGTTATTTTAACTGTACCCAAAGAATAAAACAGGGCTTCAAGCCCATATTTCTGTGATAGTGCAAGTTAGCTGTCAGAATGAGTCATGAGGACCCTCATCCACTGACAACTAATGGTGGGTCTGCAGTCTGTATACACCAGCTGATGGACTGTGGCAGCAAATTAAAAATGCAGCGTGAGAGCAAGAACCAACAGAGATCTGCAATAGTTCCTAGATCCTTTCTGCAGCTTTGTTTCAATCCTAATGTTTCCTTTGAGCTTTATTTTTCATTCTTCTTCATTATTAAAATTAAAAAAAGTGTTCAAACACAGCAAAAGTCCAACTGTAAGCCCCTGGTAAAATACAGTTGAATTATGGAAGGTCTATGACAGTGCATTTAAGTACACAGATAACTCCAGGGATTGCTTTCCTTCACATAGTAACATTCCTAAATAGAATACTCCCAAGACAAATACACTTCCTTGGAAATCTCAGGAGTTTCATTCTAAAAAATAGTAGCAAAATAAAGAAATCTTGACATAAATCCAGACTATCACAAACTTATTTTGATACAAACAAGAAGAAATTGATTCTGAGAGATCTGCTGTTAGTTGAACCATGTGAACTACACCTAAACAGAAAAGATAGAATTTCAGTACTACTTGATTTATGACAGAGGTTTCTTTTATTTGCCCCCTCCCCCACCCTCCCACTTTCAGCATTACTGAAATAGTCTAGGCTACTCAATTCTCTGTATTTCACATGTGAGCATGCTTCATTGCAACCTATAATGAAATGCTCAAATTTACAGGCACTGCTAAGCGTGTCAGTCAGGCAGCACAATCTTTAAAAAATAACCTTACAGAAAGTCAAGGTTTAAAAGGATTTATCAAAATGGAATTGCTTAAAATGAAATTTCTGTTCAGGCACTTAAAATATGAAGCTACATTAAAAGGAGGCAAGAAAGGGAAAGAAGGGGCTCATTAGAAATTCATTCCCTGCAATGCCTTTCACTCCTGCAAGGTTGCCTTTTTTCAGGAAGAAAAAAGTCCCCCGGGTAAAAAAATCAATACTGGTTAATAAAACATCAGGTGTGCAGACATAACTAGGTATGACTATTCCACTGCACAGGCCTGCTTGAATGCACCAGGTGCCATGACGATTAGTCATCCAGTGCAGACAGCAAGCCTGGTGAAAATATGATGCTTTAGCAGCAAAAATGAAAAAAAAAATTCTGGGGGGAAATTAGTCTGAATGCAGAAGCCAGATCTCAGGATTCCCAGCAAAGTTAAAGTGCTTTAATCAGAGTCATATTTTACATATTACTGCATAATTTTTCTAATGAGAGCATTTAGCAAGGCTTTTCCTGTTCGTTCAGGAAAAAAATCCCAAAAAAACCAGCAAGAATGAAACAGAAATACCCTTGCAAAACCTATAACCCAGCTTCATTTTTAAGTTCTCTGTTGCAAGAGACCTATTCCTAAAAGACTGCAGTACCTGGCTTCTAACAATATTGATTCTTCTCATAAGTAGTGTATCTAGTTTGCTGGAAAACTGAAAGTACTGGGATACTTCAGCAGTTTTCCTGTACTGTCACGCTTTGTGACACTATAGCAAAAGCTGTATCTGTGCACATCCTTATAGAAAAATCCCGTTAAACTCCTGGCTTTCAAAATCTACCTGAGATGCAGGAAAAAAAGGTAACAGAAACAGGCTACAGACAAAAAGGAAATGCTTGCCAATTTTCCAAATATCTGTGTAATTCTAAGTTGTCAAAAACATTTTAAAAAGACTTATTGTTTTCATTCACACTGTTAAAATACAAGCTTCATCTTAAGTGCCTCTTGAGCCATAGCAACAGTCCTCTGAGGAAAAGAAACATAGCACAAGTCAATCTAAAAATATAGCCAAATAATAAAGATAGATCCCTCAACAATAACTGTTAAGGAGATATTACAGGCTGTGAAAAATTATATATTCAGAAAATAGCTACTATGTTTTACATACTAGTAGTTGACAAATCATTAACTCACATTTTCAGCTGCACTTCAGTATGCCTCAATATTCTAACATGTTTTACAGTATGTATAAAAGAGAAGAAAACTCATAAAACACAAAAGCAATTGTCTAAATCAGTAAAGAATCATATGAAGTTTATTTATTTAAAGAACAAAATATAAATTATTTTAAAAATTTCTTTAGTTTGCATTGTCTATTAGGATATGTCTTTATCCGTATCATCCTGTTAAGATATGTCTTTATCCTTATCATCCCTCTGGTACATCAAAATCTCTTAGCATGTGCAGTTCCTCTCTTTTTAACATACTGAATCAGGGAAGGGGGACAGGCCAGTGTTAGTATGACACCCCCCAAAAGTAAAGCCTAAGCAAACAAAAAATACAATATTTACTTTCTTCTACACTGCATTAACATGTCTTCCACAGCCAAATATATGCTAAGTTCCTGACATGATCAAGTTGATCTTTGCTGGCACAGCTGTACAAATAACCACAGTATATGCCAACTTCCTTTCTGAATAAAGAAAAGTTAGGATTGTATTTTGATTGCAGTTCTTAATACTTTTCATTATTAAATCTGAGTGAGCATTTTTCTAGTAGCTTATGTAAACATCTCATCTAATAAATCACTGCATCTTGAATTCTCACCTCATTTCCTCATTGAGAAAATGTGTTTACCACTGAAAAATGCTTGATACAAACAAGAAGGAAATTGATTCTGAGGGATCTGCTGTTAATTGAACCATGTGAACTACTTGTTTTATCACTGAGAAAATGTGGATTTCTCAATACAGGTTAATGGTAAATTTTGTTTATGTCACTGATGCCTTGCAGTGCAACTCTAGCTTTGGCATCACTTCTACACAGAAATATACTGATGCACTATAAACACAGATAAATATATAAAACCGAGCAGAAGTGCTATCTCAGCCACAAAGTCACATAATACCTTTTCATGCACTGTCATGCAGCTGGCTGCATCCTTCTGGAGAATTTCAGTCACTCCATTAGAAAGCCGTTCATACTTGAGCTTAGGTTCTTCTTCACTCTCATCTTCCTAAATTTTTAGGAGTGTAAGAAAAGGGAGCAAGAGAGAAAAAACAACAAAAATACTTATAAGTTTATTTTAGATAAAAAACAAATTAAAAGATACCCCAAAACTATCACACAGCAACAGGCGAAAATGGATCACTGCGATCTCTTCACAACAGCCATTACAATCAAAAGCCAAACTATCACAGTTTAATCATCTGAAGGGGTTTGGGCTGTGCTTTTTTGTTACTGGTTTTTCTTTTTACTCCAAAGTTCTGAGTGCAAAGTCTGTATAGCAGCATGTCAATTTAGCTGTAGGAGGCACTTGATATCTAAAAAGCAGGAAAAAATGTGCATGTATACTTTGTTACATAAAGTTAGTAATTTGCAATTTAGAAGTAAAATACAAGAAGGATGAATATGATAATGAAGGATGATAAAATAAAGTGTGTCACTGTAGCCACCATGAACTGAAAGCTGAAGCATGCACGTTACAAGAAACTTCACGACCTTTACAAGATGCTGCACCTCTGTAGGAAGGATAGAGGCAAAATGCTGTGAACAAAAATAAGAAGAATCCACTAGGAATAAGTTAATTGTATAAAATCCACCAATGGGCTTATGGTAAAAAAAAATACTATAAATATGTTTTCTGGGAAGAGGATCTGGACACATTATACTCCTATGAATCACTTTTATCTTCTGCATGTTAGGATCTTTTTCTGGTAAATACTGAAGCGTTCTGCTCTTTTCATGCATGTTAGGTATTATCACCCAATCACTACTTAAATGCAAGGAAGGACCATGGGGGAAAGAGTGAAAAGAAAGGAATCCAAGCTAAAAACAAACAAACAAACAAACAAACAAACAAACACCACACAAAAAAACCAAAACAAAACAAAAAAAAACCCAACCAAACAAAAAAAACCAAGCAGCAAATTTATTGCTCAAAGAAGACCCAACATGCTTATCTCTTAGGAAAAGAAAATCCTAGTTGCAAAATAGCTCTTTGGTCATAGGCATCTATCTGTAACAGCTGGTGTACAGAGGTACAATGCCAGAGAGATTCCACAGGCTTCAGTAAGTCTCAATTAATCTTATACATGCACAGACATACACAAACCCTTACATATCCCTTGGTCCTCACTGGGAAACAGTATACCTGCAATAATATTCTCCTACACTTGCTATTGACTATAATGAATATATCAACACTGAGTATGTGTAGGAGCAACGGGGGGCAGGACGGTTGGGACGGACAGAGAAGAGAGATCCTTGAAGCCAGGTTGTGGAACTTGCTGTTTACTGCAAAGGGCCTGGGTGCAGGGGCGCTGCTAGGAGCTGCCAGCCACAGCTCGAAGCAGGCTCGAGAGAGGGAGAAGGTAAAGAGCGAGGTTCCCGTTACCATACAATAAATCTTCTTCTGTGTTGAATATTCTAATTCACATTAACCAATCTAATTCAATATACAAATCCTATAGCATTTATATATAGCCTATAAGAATCATTACATTAACATACTGTGTACATTTTAAACCCTAAATCTACTCTTTGGACCCCTTCTGCCAAGCTAGTAGGGTCTGCTCTGAGCCTTGGACCTGTCTGCAAGCAGAGGGTCTTGTTTCATCAAAAGGGGATTACCTCCAGTCCGGCCATACCATTGTTTTCCAGTTGTTCAGTAACTAAGGTATCTCAAAGCTTGCTTTCATTTCAATCTTGCTTATAGTTTCCATATTCTCAAAATCTTTTGCCAGGCAATCATATTTATAAGGTTTTCCTGTTTCATCTTCCCCAACAAGTATGTTTTCCATATAAAACATCTTTCATTCTTAAGCAACCAGAAGATACCAGTGCAGTGCTCTAGTTAAAGGAGTGCTTTGACTTCCCACCAACTACTGCCTTCCAATTCCTAAAAATGCAGAGTATCAGCCTACAGCAGAACTGTATTTGTGCAGCACTTTCTTGTAGACACGATGCAAAAAATAAATTTGGAAGAGAGACATGTTAACAAGTTAAAAAAATGCATTTTGTTTAAATTGCTTTTGCAGTACTAAAGCCAGGCTTTTCCAAGTTAAATAGTATGGCCATTTACTATGTGTGCTACCATCATATATGGTAACACTTACATAACCTCATACAAAACACAAAAAAGCCATATACACCTATGGCTTATAGATACCTAGTCCCTTGCTTATAGAAATATGCTGCAAAAGAGTGTTTTAAAATGTTACGTGAGAGTTTTAAGACAGAATACAAATGAGATTAATACAGGGATGTCAGCAGTGCATGACGTAGGAGTATGAAGAGGGATGTCAAAATGTCCACTAAGAAACAATTTTATTCAGTAAATCTAACACTGAACAAAGTTGTTACTAGACAGAATGACAATGTCAAATTACAGGTCTGTATATAAATCAGTCAAATTCCTCATGCCTACAGATCGTTAATAAATGGCTACAAGGTAGAGGGAGGAGGTAAAGTCAAAGTAAAAAGCGTACATTTGATGGAAGGAGAGTGTAAGGAAGTATGTGTCCATTATAACAATTAACACATTACTGCATTTTATACATTGCTTACAAAGATTATACTTGAAATGCATGGGCAATCATTGAATAAATTCATAAAAGTAAAAATTGAATGCCAGTCATCTAGTTTTTATAAGATCCCACATGTTGCTGGGGCCAGGACATCCAATGTGCAACCAACATGAAAAGTTAATTCTAGTCTCTGGAGTAGTTTGCATAAAATCATTCATCCATGGACCATTAAATAAAGTTACTGTAAATAAGTTTTACCTGTCTTATTTATGAGTGAAAACTAAGTCATTTTTTCTGCACATGCATATACAAAAAATATATACTTTCAAAAGTCAGTGCACCAAAGCATTCTGCCAGCATTCTGCCATGGCTTCAAAGTAAGTAAGTAAATAAAATGAAAACTCCCAAATATTAGGCATGATGATGTACCTATTTCACGCTTTCTTGACAGGTATCTTGTATGTTAAATAAAAGTCAAGCTAAAAGGTGAATTGAAATGAGGTTGGAGCACTTTACTGTAAACAAAATGAAATAAAAAGGTGATTTTCAAAAATTCAAGATTACTGCTTCAGACTCTGATATATTAAATGAATTTGACGATCTCTTATTTAGAGTATCAGGGTTTAATAATTTTAAAGGTATTTTTCTACTAGGAAAAGCTTTTATGCAGTTTGAATTTCTAAAGTAAACACAAGCCAGTGTTAATAAAAGCAAATCAATAATTTTTGTTAAATTTTAATAATCTTGAAAACCCACAAATTAAACCATGAACAGCCTGAGTTGAGATGTCAGTTAGCTGTGTTTCTATGACAACCTAGAGGAATAGTACAAGTCCTGACTTGCAGCAAAGCTAAGATACAAACTGAGTGAAATTTACCCCATACAAGAGAACTCACAGCTTTCCTTTTTTAAGGGAAAAAATAATAAAAAAAACAATTGCTGAATTTACACGTATTTTTACTAACTGTATGACACTTTTAATTAAACCCTCCTAGAGGATTCTAAAAATTTGAAAATAAATTTTGTAAGACTGCTTTTTATACCAACACTTAGTACTACTTCAATATTTAATGCCTAAAATTATCCAAAATAACAATACTAAATTTTGATATTCTTGACAAACGTTTTAAAAGAAAAATAAATATTTACTTCACAAAATGTGTAAAGCACATTTTGTAAAGCACACATGGCAGCCTTAAATTCTGAAAGGCAAGGAGGCCCACAGAGCTGTCAGGAGGAAGGTACCTTTGTGATGTGATAAAATAAATAATGACCATTTTTCAACAACAGGAATGCTAACTTGAAACTCATACTCCATTTGATTTTTCACTTGCCTTTTAAAGCTAAAGCTAGCAGGCAAATCGCTAAAACATGCTGTAAAGAACAGGCATCCATAAACATTTCCCACTGAAAGCACATTTCCGACTGAATGAAATACTCTGATTAGCCCCCAAGACTAATACAAACTCCTTCATACTGAGAGCTCTTCCAGTTGTCATTGCTGAACACTCCTGAACTGAAAACAAATTCCTTCTCATTCACCCAGTACCTATGGAATACCAGCTCTTCTTCTGGAACGGATTTACAAAACTAACAAAAGCTACACATGTTCAACAAGCTCTCTCAACAGGCCAGTACCACTGCAAGGGATTCTCGCCAGCCTCTCTGAACTCAGGTTCACAACCTTCTTCAGATATTCTGCCCCATATTTCCTAGCTTTGCCTACAGGAACTGCTGTGCTGGAACCATGAGTAGGAAAAAAGAAAAAAAATCTGAAATCAGTCCTTGTGAAGAAAATTTTCAGAAGGAACCTGTGGGCAGTTCCCAGAGTTATTTCATTAGCCCACATTTGCTCCTGGAGCAGAGGATCTGCCTATTGGACAGACTGTCACATGAACATTGTTCTATTGATTACAGATATTCAAATTATGTTACAAGTACTGATAGCAAAAGTGTCATCCTTACCACACAATTTGCCCTCAAAGTTTTTCAAAGCCTTTACGGAAATAAACATTGCATACACTATAAGGCAAGTGTCCTTCCCCTTTGCTGCACATCTTCTGTCCGGTCCCAGATAAAATTGCAATTACTCTAAATGTCCATTCCAGCCTTGTTTATGCCTGCAAGTTTTGATCCTGCAAAGCATTTAAACTCCAATACAAAGATAGCTGAAGTCCATCACTGAAGCAATTTCAAAAAGGACACACTTACACCCTACTCCAACAAGGCCCTAGTGTCATAGGCCTTCTTAAAAGGCTATGTCTGAAAAAGGAAAAAAAAGACAAAATAAACAAAAACCCTACAGTTAATTTTCTTTTTTTACATGCTTTCTATCAAGTTTACATTGATTTCAGAGATTATAAGAAAAAGGGTGAGTTACTTCATTTCCTCCTGGCCAGGTCAGGGTTAATTTTTGCAGTAACCAGGGGAGGCATGGCTAGGACCGAGAGGCTATCCTACACCACTTATGCCATTGCCAAGTATGGGGAGGACCCACACTGAGGAGAAGGAGCCCCTTCTCTGAGGTGAAAGGGTTCCTTCTTGTTGATCAGAGGACGGGTTGGGTAATGCTGGTTCCAACCCAGAGTAGCAAGTGAGTATGGGTGAGTATTTTCGCATGTGAATCGCTCTCTCTCTTTTATACACTTTAGTTATTAGTATGTGCTGTTACTGTTCATTTTCTTATCTCATTGTTGTTTCCAGTAAATTGTTCTTATCTCAACCCATCATCTTTCCCTTTTGTGTCTCCTACTCTCCAGCCCACCCCAGGTGAAGAGGGGAGCAAGCAAGAAGCATGTGGTTTGTAGAGTCTCAGTGAGAGCACTAAAGCAAGGAGTACTATTCCTAAATTGCAACACCCTCTAGCTTACTGGGTCATTCAAATGCTCTGCCTCTGTGTGTCTGAACACTTAATGTTTAGGACACATTATAAAATCTTATTAAAAAAAAAAACCTAACCCAAACCAAAAACCTCATTCTGCTGCAGAAAATGCAACCCCAATACTACTGCAAAAAGGTGAGAAGAGACTACTACTTGGCAATTTGTGGGAGTAACTTTTCTTGACATTTAATACAGGTCAGACCTTGAGAAACCCTATCAGCATTTTATTTATTTAAATAGTCATCACTATTACACAGAAGAAAAAAATTAAACCAACTAATTAGAGCTCCAGAATTACTAGTTTACACACTATATGAAAATCTCCAGTAGAACCAAAGAAACCAACTCAAATTATTTTTGAATTAAAATAAAACCTCATAGAACATTTTAAGTTATGCAAAAATGAATAAACACCTCCTTAGTGCTCCACTGGGGGCATCTCCACTTCTTACAGAAATTCAATGACATATATAAAAAGAAACCAACATAAAAAGACCTCAAGCCCCAAAATGAAGTCTCCAGGGATAGTTCCTTATTTCTCTTGTATATGTGCAGAAGCTCAAAGCGCAGCAAAATACCCAGCAGAACACAGTTGCCAACATCATTTATTACTTTTCTTGGTTTTGACATCTTGACTTGATCCAAGGTATAACCATCTCCAAATCCTAATTTTTTTAATAGAAATAATGTCTTAATCAGGGCATTGACTGATTGTCTCAGCTTTAGTTTTGAGGGCCTGTGAGATTGGATGGAAATGATCTTTCATCTATAAATGCCCTATTTGACATGGGAGCAAAGAGTACTTAGCCAAGTGTCTGGTGTGTGGATGAGAAGCAGAATGGATGACTTCTAGCCAGACTGCTATGAAAGGAACATCACCAGTGAGGTTTTACACCAACATCTGACTCCCTGGCTCTCTGCAAACCCTTTTCATCACCAGAATGGCTTGGAAGGGCAGGATTGCACCCAGGATGGCTGTGCAAACCTTACTTTGGATAAGGGAGCCCAACAAGAACCTTACAAACTTAAGGTTAACTGCCACAAGATTTCCATGACAAGACAAATACTACCCAACAGAAGATACAGATAAAGCTTTTTATTTAAACCTTCACAGCATTTCTATATGTGGGAGCTGCACCAAATGGGTCATAATGTCTCCTTTGGCCCAATAAAGAAATTGTGACTATTTTCAACCTCAGACCTTTGTTAGGACCCAACTAATCTCCATTCATTCAAGGTAAAGAGATACAGATTTACAGATGAATCTGATTTTACATTTGCTGAACCCCACTCCCCAAAATCTACAGGGAAAATATCTAACACTAAGTCCCTCAGACAAGCAGGTTCACTTATCTGTCACCTCTAGTTTTCTCTACCCACATTGTATTCAGGCTAAATGTGGCTCAGACCATCTGGTAATCCAGATAATCAGACAGAAGTCTCTATATTCTCAATATCACCCCTGCAAATATCCATGTGCATAATTTCTCACTTCCTTCTTTATCATATTTCACACCAAAACATTTTCTAGTAACTGTATGCTAAAAAACTAAGACTTGTCATACTTTTCTTGTATCTAATGACAGTAATTGACAAACCATACAGTTTCTTCACCCTGGAAATAATGCTTCAGTTTAGACACCCTTGGTCAGCTAGGACAATGAGCAAATTCTTCAACTTTGCTGATTTGGACAACAAGGCAAGATGCAGACAGAGCAACTCTCCACTACAGCTCTGTAGGACTAGGTCTGCTGATAGGGTTACTCTCAGTTTTGGGACACAAATGGAAAACAGTGACTCTGCCCCACCGCAATATTATGAAGGTTAAAGGATTGAAGTACTGCCTTCACAGTACCAGTCAATCCAAGCCCCCTATAATCCAATTATACAAAACACATAAAGGGCCTGGCTCCCACTTCAACACTTAACCTCCACTTTTAAGACTGCAGAGTCTTGAAGGCTCACAAGTCTTCCCCAAGCCCCCCTCTTACCAATCTCCTCTGCTCCATCCCCTTGTAATCCTCAGATGGATCTTTGCTGATACCGTAACTTCCCTCAAACACTTTATCAAGCCCTCTCAGCCTAGACTACAAGTCAAATTTCAACACTTTTCAGTGTGCCTGCCAGGAACCCCATCTTCTTCCTCTCCAAAACTACCATGTCCTCAGTCAGAAGCTCACTTCCAGCCAGGCAACCCTCATGACACAGCTTCCCAATACAGGGTTTTTAATGACTGCTTATAGCTTGACATGAAATAGCTGTTCACAGGACACCAGAATCCAGCATGAACAGCTCACCAAATATACTATAGGTGGTTCTTGCAAAAGGCAGGCCACAGCTCCCATCTCAGCAGCAGACTCACAGAGCTCAGAGACATTCAGAGGACAGAGTTCAAGACTGACCACAGATTAAATTGATTTGGCAATGCAGACAATTACCATCCTGTATTTCCATGACCTCTTTCCATATATTAAAAACACAGATGTTCTTATAATACATGGAAGGAAAAAAGGAATTTTATTTACTAATTCGAGGTTGACATATGCAAATGAACACACTGCTCATTTGCAATACAAGGGAATATGGCAAATGAATAAGAATATCTAGCAAAAAAATCTGCTGCAAGTGAAAATACCACATGGGAGCAGCACATGACTTAACACATGCAGGAAGGCTAATAAAAGTAGAAAATATTAAGCAGCAAGCTGTAACACATCGCTAACATCTGTTGATGAATTTAAGGAAGTGACATCATCATGTCACAACACAGTTGGGAGATCCCTTTGACTTCCACCCCTGACCATGTCAAAGTCCCTGCACTATCTGGTAAAACCAATTAATACATTATTTTGTTTGTTTTTTAAGAACATGGAGATGAAGAAAAACTCCTAATCTTTACCTAAATGCTTACCCTGCTCACAACGTTAAGTACAATTACAACTGGGTTACACCTGTAATGAGGTAGATTTTCTTTCTCCCCCTCTTCCTTGTTATATTCCTATTTCACAGTTACAAAACAGTCGGTCTTTATAAATCCTACTATTGCCTTATGACTGCAGGCATCAGAATATAACTTGTACTTTAAAGATGAGGGGTAGAAGTTTTGAACTCTACACATTAAATTGGTATATTATCAGAAGGAACCCAGGAATATTTCTGGACATTTGTCCACTTCCTTCTACCCTTAAAGCAAACATGTTCGACTTCAGGTAATCTGACCCACTATTAACTGCATCACGTGCGCATACCAGTAGAGTCTTATTTTTCATCAGCATCACTGGGAAAAATCTATTTGAAGATGATGACCAATTCTGGTCAGAATAGGGGTAGGATAAAGGTTTTTCTTTGGAAAGTTTTAGAAGTCAAAATTGTCAAAAGATGCAAATTACTCAGGTGGGCAATGAGGATGTAACACTATCATTGTAAAGGAGGCAGCTATTTACTCAAAGTTCTTCCATTGTAATGTCAGGCTTCTTTGGTGTTTGCCTCTGATGCTGCCACTTTTGAAAGAAACTGCACACAAGACAATCTATTGCCTGCCATTCTGATATGGAAGTCAGGAAAAAACCCTCGCCCAAATCCTGCTTCTTCTCACACCAACTGGAACCCATGTTATAGTGTAGAAATAATTTAAATAATCATTAATTCTGAAAAAATAGCTGGAAATTCACAACAAAGATTTAAATTTTTTTATTTTCATTGTTGCAAAACCTCTAGAAGATTGTTACTCTTTACAATCAAGAAACACATGAAGTATAATTTAGAATCTAATCTGGTCCTTAAAGAGACAGCATCTTGTGCTGATTTTGCAATAATTGATTTTTGGTGAAGATGGAAAAAGTCAGCTGTGGAAGTGATTCTCTGTGAGGAGCTGCTAGTGGCTTCCTCCATGCCTGGCAAAACCAATCACTGGCTAGCTTGGAAAACTGGCACTCTGCTAAGCCAACTGGAAACGCCTCTAGGATAACACATTCAAGAATGAAGAAAACGCAGTAAGCTCTCTTGCCCTCTGCTCTGTACAGTTGAGTAGCGGGCCAGCTGGGGCTCTGTCACAGACATCTTTTATGAAAAATCCTTTCCTTAGGATTTTTCCTCCTGAGAAGCTGAGAGGCCTCAGGAACAAAATGTAAACAATGGTTATCTGGTGCTGTGGAATGCAACAGGTGATTGGCCCATGTTGGTTGTTTCTAATTAATGGCCAATCACAGTGAGCTGGCTCGGACAGAGAGTCTGAGCCACAAGCCTTTGTTATCATTCTTTCTTTTTCTATTCTTAGCTAGGCTTCTGATGAAATCCTTCTATTCTTTTCGTATAGTTTTAATATAATATATATCATAAAATAATAAATCAAGCCTTCTGAAACATGGAGTCAGATCCTCATCCTAAGACCCCTGTGAACACCATCACAGGGCCCCTTTCCCAGAGGGGGCTGCTGGACCCTGGCATGGCTGCAGCTCTCTCAACACGGCTTGTAATGGACTTTATTTACTTGGACACTTTTAACCAGCCATGCTGCAGACAGAAAGACAAAAGCAGTGGAACAGCCTTTCTTTTTTGGTGTCCCAAATGAAGAAAAGGCGCAGAGTGGAGCTGGCAGTTGCCACGGCTTGCACAGTGCTGGCAGACCCCATGTGACCAACTGAGACAGAGGCACAGTGACCAATTCCCTGACTGCAGAACCTGGACAAGATTAACCTTTCACAATTTTGCAGAATTCTACAAAAACTGTTTCAATTGGTAGAACTTGAGAAGAAATGAACCTGCTGTGCTGGTTTTGCATTGGAGGCATTCGCAGAAGTGCCTCAACAGTTTCCTAAGAAAAGCTGCTAGCAGTTTCCTCCGTGTCTGACAAAAAAAAAAATCAGTAATTAGTTTTAAGAATTGACAATCTGTTAAACCACTGAGTAAGCTAAATGCACCTCTGTGAATACACGTTAAAGACAAAAAAATCCCAAGAAGTTCTCTTTTGCTTCTGGCCTGAGCAGGTAACAAGGCCAGCCCAGCCCGTATCTCAGCTGGGCCAGGCTGGGTGGGCTCTGCCACAGGACCAGGCCCCATCAGCTGCTGGGCAGGGCGAGGGCAGGGGAGGCCATCGGCCCCTGGCGTGCTGCAGCTGAGCCTTGGCCTGGCTGCGGAGATCCTAGCTGCTCCCCCAGCCCATCCATGGCTCTGGCTGCAAGCTACCGAGCCTGGCTGGGCTCACGTGACCATCTGCAGGCCCCAGGCAAGATACCAGCTCTTTCAGTGCACAGATAAGACTTGCAGACCTTCAATCCTCCCTCACGTGAGAAAAAAGGACAGAGTGAGAACACATAGAAGAACAACATGAAAACACCAAGGTCAGTGAAGGAAGAGTCAAGTCCCAGATGGGAGGGATGAAAAAATGCCTTGCTCTTGAGGCTGAAATCCTCCTGCAAAGCTACAGAGAAGAAAGTAATTGATATATCAGACTCTTTTTCCCTGTAACTCATTGCAAGTATGGGGAGATTAAGTGTTCAAATTGTAGATATGAGCAAAAGCCTCTATGCTAAAGTAAGCAAATGTTGAAGTAGCTGTGATCCCACAAGAAGTTTGAACAGAGAGAGACAAAAAAAGTGATGAAGACTCTCTGCCCCAGGGAAAGAAGATTTCTGTTCTCAGAGATGAAGATGATCTCAAAGACAGATAAAGAGAACCTTTGCTCTTGAACAGCTCATCCTTAAAATAGTACCTCATAAGTTGACATGGCCCATAAACGTAGCTGTCGGGAAAGCTGTGAAAAATGGGAGGGACTTCATGATTGCAGATTTCCAGACGGCTATTTGTGGAAATTAAAAGCCACGAGAGAACTGTTTTCTTGTAGAAAAGTCTCCATAAATTAACAAGAGGGACTTCTCTCCCTAAGTGACATGAAGAAAGACTATTCTAGAAGTGATAAAGTGACTAAATTGTTTCTTTATGTTGTTAGTGAGAAAGAAAAGGTTGTAGGGGGGAGAAGTGTTCTAAAACTTTTATTCTGATTCTTATTATTCTTTCTTTTCATTACTGTTAATTAACTTTTCTTTATACCCTTTCCAAGTTTTGAGCCTACTTTGCCTTCCTTCTAATCCTATCTCAGAACAAGAAATAAGTAAGTATATTCTAGTGAGTGCACTGGCATTTAACCAGCGCTAAAACCCACCACACCAACAAACACCAATTCTCTCCTGAGTCAGAGAAAATGAAAAAGTGAAGACAGATGAGAACAGCATGAGAACGCTAAGGGAGGTGAAAAAGACGGAGGGAGAGGAGGAGGTGCTCCAAGTGTCAGAGCTAAGATTCTTCTGAAAGCTGTGGTGAGGACTGTAATACAAGTTTCCCTGTAATTCATGAAGTGCATGGGGGAAAAGGTGTTCTAAAAGTTTATTTTAGTTCTCATTATCCTCTTTTAATTCTGTTAATGAATTTTTCTTCCTTTATACCTTTTAGAGTTTTGAGCCTGTTTTGCCCTTAAAGTGTTTTCTCCTAATCCTTATCTCACCCCTTGCGTTTTCTTTTCCCTTCCTCTGCTTAACTATAGCAGAAGAAAATGAATGAATGATTTTCATAGGTGCACTGGCGTTTGGCCAGCATCAACCTATCACACACCTCAAACTCATTTATTAAAGCTCCTCAAGTAGACATCCCCATATTTGTTTTTTAAAAAGAAAAAAACAAATGTTCTGTGTTCTAAGGTGATGCAAACACAGCTTCTCTGATTAGCCATTTCTAGGTCTTACCTGGCCTTCCTTCAGAAGAAAAAAAATCCAGAACCAAGCAGAAGAAAGCACTCATCCCCCACTATTTTGGATGATATATCCACCTCTGCTGAAGAATCAAGTGCCACAGAACAAACAAGGACAATTATTGTAACAGGTTGTGTAACTATTATGAAGTGCAGCTTCATCATTACCGTTTCTCCATCCCTAGGTTGGTTTTCAGACTTCAGCTCCTACCTCAGTGATAAAGGGACTATCTCTGCAATTTTCAGAATTAGGATCCTAACTCAATTTCTGTCAATGCAATGAAATCTCTAACATTAACAGAATACCAAGAAAAACTCAGACCAAGGCCTTTAACCCAGCTGCTTGATAATACCAAAACTGGGATACCGTTTTATTGCAAGTTGTTGTTTTATTTACTGTGCTGAATTTAAATCCTGAGCACTTTACCAGACCTTCTGGAAGCTCACTGAGAGAACACAAACCTCTTTTCCTCCATTACTTTCATTAAAAAAAATTGTTCCTAAAGGAAAATTTTAACAAAGCAGAAAAAAAAAAAAAACTGGTTTAAGAATGAGAATAGCAAAGAGCATTTCATCCTGAAGTCACTGGTTCAAAAGCAGGTAGAGCAATAGTGAATAAAAGCTAGAAAGCCATTACAGTTTTCAACTTGTACAAGAAATCTGCAACTATTGGTACACAAAAAAGGCACAAAGACTGAAATTTCTAAACTATGACAGCATGTTTGTGACTTATGCTGCTAAAAATATTTTCCCCTAATTCTATGGTGAAAATACAGTAGTGGTAGTTCTGTGAAAAACATGAATAACCTCTGATCTCATTCCTTTACAACTGTTCATAAGGCACATCACCAATGCTTTTCCAGTACCTAGCTGTAAAATTGGTAAATATGGATTAGGATGGTAAAATTTCACACAGCAGCTTTCTGTTCTCCCCACGCATTTTCCATAGGGATTTATTTAGTACTCTGGGAAAATGCAGATACACACCAGGAGCATGGAATTAAGATGATATGGCTGCCTGTGAATGTCTCAAAATGGGCTGCATTTACAGTATGAAATGACACAGATGAAAGACAAAACAGAGAGCATTTTATTTCTTCACGAAACTGTTGTGACATACAGAATATTAGACTATTTTTGCACAACACCAATTGAAGATTTACTCCTACAGATTTGAAAGAGCTGGGCATCAGCCAAGTTTCGAAGCATAAGTAACACAGAGATACTTGCACATGACCAATCCTCATAAATGGTGTGTTTAAAAAAAATAGTAGTAGAAAGTCAATATAATATAATTTGGTTTCATTTCAACTACCTCAGTTTATTTTGCTGACGGTTTTGTGCATGGCAAAGAACACCTGAAACTTCCAAATCCACTTCAGTGTTCAAAAACATAGGATACATCCATCCATACCAAGTGCACTATACAGAGGCAGCACAGGATAGGCTGTTTCATCTTCCATGTCCAAATCCAATTCCAGCACAGAAAAATCCAAACTCAGTCCAAATATCAATGAAGCTATGGATTTCTACTTTTATTGTCCTTTTGCTGAGTAAGGAACTTGGGCAAACATTTGTTTCCCCTGTGAACACTATTCAAGCAACTCAGTTGCCACCTTGTGATCTACTGCATATGAAAAGCTGACAGTGCAGTTTTGAGAACAGCAGTTTTTGAAGCTCACCTACCCACCATTGGGGAAGAGCTGAATTTCACCATTACTTTCTTTTTGCAGCCAGGAGTGTTATTCCATACAGCGAAGTACATTTAATGTTTTGGGAAAGCCACGTCTACATCCTCTGCTAACACAGTAGCTTTGCAATTGCTTTTAATTTATGTAGGAAGCACAGCAGCATTTTTACTTTTTATGTATGCCACAACACACAAATAGAACAGGCACTTCTGGTTAATATTAATAGCTCATTAAATGAAGTATTTAATTTTCACTCAAAACCAGAACATCTTAAAAGAATATTGCAATAATCAATTTCTTTCCTGCGAGTCAATCCTCTAATAATGTTTATTATAATATTAGTTACTAGTCACTGCAAACTTGTTTTTCAAATTAATGCAGGAAAAGATTCCATTTAAACTTCAATAAATATTTTACTATGCTCACCCTACTGACTCAAATTGATAAATTATTTGCGTGATACATTTCCTCATCAATAAGGAGAACTTAGTACTTGGAATTTATGGAACTTTTCCTTCCATTCTCCCCAAAAGGCCAATTTAATTTAAAGCCATACAGAGAAAAGCAATCTCTCTTCAGATGTCCGATATATGAAACAGAATATATTTTTTGAGCATTTTTCTCCCATTTTACATTTTAAAAAATAATCTAGTGTACAACTATTCAGTAAAAAGGAAAAGTGGCATGATTAAAATAATTACTTTGGAAAAGGTCAGACCGTAGACAAAAAAAGGCAACTCAGACTGAAGTACAGTAGCCATATCTACTTTTCAACCATCAATTTTTCTTGTAATGGTGATGCCCCTTCAAATGCTACTATCCACAGAACAGCTTACCTCTTCCAGCCCAGTGCTCCACACCCCATGTTAAGAGAATGCTTTGATGGAAACACAATATGACAAGGAGCCTTTTTCACCAGATGCTTTATTTACTCGAAATGATTTAATTGCTTTGACCTAATCCAGACCCAACCTACAAGACTAAAACTTGGAGTGCACTGAAAAGAGAAAGAAAATATCAAGGCTTTTTAGTTGACTTTTTTTAAGGCTTACATTTTTTCCTAGCTGTGTTCCTGCTCTGATCTCTTTTCGAAACCCTAAACAACAAACCACCACTAGTCTCAGTGGTAAAAGTGTATCAGAGAGGGATATTTCTAAACCACCAGAAATAGTTTGAGCACTGGATTAACAGGAATTTCTACAATACCTTTCTCTCTACAAACTCTCGTAGAATTTATTAATATAGCGTTTAAATAACTAATCAAGAAACTAATTGAACAAACATGTCCCTTTCCCAGGGTAACAGTGATCAAAACAGCAAAAAAATGTTAAGGGGACATATAAAAATAGAAGTGCTAGAATGAAAATATATGCAATACTGATGACTAACACATTGATGTATCTAACAAAAAAGCAAGAATACAGGTATCAGTGTACCTTCTTTAAAAAATACTATTCTAATACCTCTTTGCAGAACATCTGCACCCACGTGGCTTTTTTTTTTGTAGTTTAACAAGCAAACAATTGCAAAAAAAAATTTATGCTGTAGTGCAGCATCAAAAAAAGAAACAAAACCACAAACAGTGACTTCTGCCTTACATAATCAAGGATCTTTTCTTGGGACATAGCATGCATTTATAATTCCAGGGACATTTGTTCTTGAAAGGGTGCTTCCTGTAAAAAAGTCACATGCTGGATCAGCACAATCTGCTAATAATCCCATAGTAAATAAGAATGGAGGAGAAAATTTTAAGTCTTTTATTCTTTGCTAATTAGTTGGCAAAACATAACTATCTGTCTGACAGAAAACAGCTCAACTGATAAAGGATTTTACAGCAACAGATGCATTGCAAGAAAGAAAAATAATTTGAAAATAAATTCAGATTCAGGCTGTACATAATTTATGGAGATTTTTTTCCCTCCACAGTTTCCAAATAGCCAAAAGCCTGATTACTTTGCTATCTACTTTTTAGATCTCATCAAATGTGACAGTCCAAACATATAGCTTCAGGTGCTATAAAATAAAATTAGGTAAGCCAATGAAACCACATTGAAACTAGGATTTTTCAGCCAAACAAACCTGCTCAGATCCACCCTCAAATCTGGCTGCATATGTGATGATTAGACAAGGTTGGGATAAGTAATGCAAATATACTTAAAAAAAAATTTAAAACCCAAAAAAACGCAAAAACCCATCAAAAAACACCAAAACCAAATGTCTAAAGCCAAACTACCAAGCCAAAAAGAAAATACCTGTGTTTCAAGACTGAGTAAAATTACTTCACAAAAGAAGGAGGTTTTCCCCTAAGAATTAAAGGACTATTAGATATACAGCTTCCTCATCCTAGCCTGGCATAATATATTGTAGTCTGACTACAGGAAAATAAAAAGCATGTAATACCCCAAATCAGATATAAGAACATGATAGGAAAGTGCCAACTGTACTGTAGTTACTAGGAAAGAAATGTAATAACACTTCTACAAGTGCTACCAGTTCTACAAATTTTACTAGTAATTTCAGCTATCTCTATATTGAAAGAAAGGTCTACTTAAGATCTGAACAAATGCGCCATCTCTGCTCATTGATACCTTTGCATTTTACACACTCTGACTTAAATAGCTGAGAAGCATTTTACACCAGGGCAGCCTTAGGAACTCAATTTCCTGTGCAGCCATTGCTGGAACCAAACTTATATTGATGAGCTTTCAGATGACATACACTGAAGATAGTTTTTGTAGACTTCCACATTTGAGGCTTATTATTAAGCTCTACCACCAAGTCTGTGCAAATGGGCATCCTGGCAATTATTAAAGAGCCTGTCCTTCAAAATAAACCAAGCAGGTAGCAAAACAGCACTAGAATCTTATTTGGTAGAAGATGCTAAAGGAATGATAGTAAGAGTTGCTGCATGAGATAGAATTAATGTATATTTGATTCTTTGCTAAAATAATGGCACAGAAGCGTAAAAACATCAGAAAAAAAATCCATACTTTGTTTACACATCCAATTCAGACAGGGGTATAATTTACTCAAAATTGGAAATTTTAATATTGCATTTCTCCATAACAGAAAGCACATCTATAATGTAAGTTGGATATGTGTCATGTGCCCTCTGGAATAATTAGTAACAATATTCAACTTTATACAAAGAATTTAAATTAATTTTATTGCAAGAGTAACTATATATGTAAAAATTTTTAGTACTATGGTAAGATGTCTATGAAGTCCATGCCATAAATATATTTTTAGTGGCTAAAACAACACAGGCTGTAAGAATCAGAGTCTCTGATTCTAGAACCACCACCATAAAATACATCCCTGATTATTCAAACTATAGGCCATTCAAAAGAAATAATTACAGTTTTATGATCACAAGAGCTAGGAGTGAAGCCATCAGTTTGATCTAAACTCTGACCATACTTCAAGTAATATAAGCAAGCACTAAGAACATTTTTACACTTTGTGCTTTTTCCATTTTGGTTTTATCTGAACAATCTTTAGAAACAGTCTAATCAGTTTCATTCCATTAGCTATTTTCTGATTATTATAGATGTGTAATGTGATGGTTGGCTCTCACAATAAAGAGATGACTATTATGTGCATGTTAAGAGAAGTTTTATTCATGTACAGTTATGTTATTGTGATTTGTTGGTTAGATGTCCTCTGTTCTCCCTGTAGTCCCCTTCCTCTCCCGGTACTGTTGCCAAGGGACGGCCTTGGTAATCGGGACATGCGGAAGGAGGGCAGGTACCTGTGCCCCTCGCATGGGCATTTGGGAAGGGGGAAGGCTTGTTACTAGGAGACACAGCATGACAACACCTAACCTCCAATCAAGTTGTAAGAAAGTGATCTCCACCAATAAACGGCAAAGAAGAGTTGACTGACAGGCTTTAAGAGGGGACAGGGTTGTCCAGTGCAACCCCCGGGGTGTAAAACACAGAGCAGCCATTTTGTAGACCAGCTTGTGGCTGCTGGGTCACCTACTCCAAGCATGCTGTCCTTCTTCCTTATTCACTCATTTGTTGTATTTTGTTAAGCTTTTAATAAACCTTTGAAATTTTTAAAAGTGAAGAGTCATTTCTCATACCGATAATCAAGATACTAAAGACTAGACTTAAAGATGGCTAATGCAAAGCATTTTCATAGACATTAGAATGACAATTGTTCTTTAGATCCAATATCTACATTCTCAATATATAAATTTCCTTTTTACTTCTCTCTGCATGTGAAATTAACATTAAGAATAGATGTCAACTTTAACATAGGTCTAGTTGAAATTTTAGGACTTTAAATTTTGTAAAGATGCATGATGCCTATTTTTCTTAAGGGAAAAATTAGTAAAACTCCACCAACCTGGCAACCCATTTATACTTAATTCTGCTGTAAATACTTATTTGCTAAAGCTGAAATCTTGAAAGGCCAGTAAAAGTGCCATTTTTTTCATTGCAATAAGCTTTAAGATTAAAAAAAGCACCTCAGCAGGTATCTGTGTTCACTATCCTGTGAATGTCTAGCCTTGAGAGGATTACTATTCTACTGACACATTGCCCAGTGATTGTTTATCTCCACATCACAAAGCACTATTCAGAATGAAGGCATTTCACACTGGACAAAAAAAGTCTGGCCTGGGCAGCTGTTCCACAGAGCAATGTTAAAGGGCCAAAAACCTCTGCTTCTCACCAGTATTGCCATTCAGTGCCACTGAAGACAACCACTCAATGGCAGAAAGAAAAAAAATATCTCACAAGAAACAAAGCCACCTTCCACTACAAAAAGATTTTTTCAGAATCCACCACTACAGTCTCTGCACTATCCACTGTCATAGAAATGAGGATTTCTGTCTGCTTAGTGCTTAAACCCAGCATGGAGATTTGTCCCTTGGTAAAAAACAAAATCTTCCTAAGAGCTTTATTTATAACATTACTGCTCAGAGACAAGCTCTTAACTCTCTCCAGCTTCCTTCCTCTCTTCACCCCCAGCCCCCTTTTCCCATCACCTACAGCAGTGTAGGCAGACCTCTCCAGAAAATGAGACAATTGTTGACAAAACATCATCTCAAGAATACAGTCTACAGGACATGATTAAGTTGAGATTGTGAAGCTATTAAAATAACAACGTAATTAACTGAATGTAGTATTACTGCATATATAATTATACTTACAAATTTTCATTTTATCAAAACAGAAGCAAATGCACTTCAATTCATCTCTCAACATAATTAATTTTACAATAATGGGGTGAATGTGGTTTTTTTTAATATAAAGAAGCTTCTAATAGCAATTCACAGCTTCTTTTTAATAATTTAAGATCAGAGTAACAATCCTTGGTACATAATACTGGCCAAATTTCTAAAAACAACCAGTGAAACAGTTTTTTTCACTCCATATTGACAAAAAAACTAGCACTGACCACAGTGACACAAATCTGAGTATGAAACATTTTAAGAAGGGTTACCTCAGATTCATCTGTTGATTCCTCATAAGACCTGGTTTCCTGAAAAGGACACAAAAAATAAAGGGGTAAATAGCTACGTATATACATAAACAAGCAGTATTTCCCTTTAAGAAGTACTTTTAAACCCTTACTAAGAAATGAAAGACAAAGCAGAAGCAACTCAAAGTTCAGAGTTTCCATCCTTGTCATTCACACTCGATTTGTGCTTGCACTCGCATTTGAGTGTCACAGTGAGACTCAGGAGCAGCAGGGATTCTGTTGTCAGTTACCCAAAAAGGGAGAGTGACTGAGTGATCTGAGAACCTGTCCCTGTGATTATCTTCCCCTCTTCCGGAACCAATAGTAAATTTTGCAAAGAAACTGCCCATATCTTGACTTTCATGGCAGAACAGCATTCTCAAGTTATCCACAAGCCCCCTCTGCTATTCAACTATTTAGCTGTTAATAGGCTTATTTTAAACTTAAATAATTTCAAACCATTTTCCATAGAAATCCAGCATTCAATGACTTTCTCCTTCCCATCTGATGTTAATGCTTTCTCCTGCCTTCAAAACAACTGTACCTTTAAAACATCTTTCTAGCAAGATGATTCTTTCTACCCTGGAAAAAGATTTTTTTAAGTCAACTCCTGCTCATCTCTCGTCTGCTCACTGAGAAAATCTGCTGATGCAATGCCTCCTCAAAGAAGTCAGCAAAACGAAGATTTACTTAACGTATTTATCTTTATCAATAGCAATAAAGGATTACAACTAATACACCAGCAGTGAATGTAAGCATTTTAACAATAAAATATGATATAAACAAAGAACAAGTAAGAGAGAAAGCAGCATTTCAAATCTTATGGAGTCTTTGAAGAGTAAGATTAATAGGTACAGAATTCCACCAGACAAGACAAAAAAAAAATAAATAAATTACACCCTTACCAACAGCTTAGAGAAAAATGGAAAAGGGAGAAAATTTAATGCACTGACAACCAGTGTAAATTTTTGTTTCTCATATTTATTTCTTTTCTATGTTTATATAATGCACTGATTGTGACCTGTACACCAAAAGCAAAGGCTTACTTTTCATTCATGGAGGCTCACATTGATGCCCATAATGTGACCATAATGACCATCACAGCAGATGGGACAGAAGCAAAGCAGCACTACTACCAGCTACTGGAAGCTTCATGCAAGGTGTTACCACAATTACTGACATCCATTTCCTCCATTTTACATACTACAGACAGACTCACCCCTAAAATACACATCCCATAGAAGGGTTATCAGTGTAGTCTACACTTGTGTCATGAATTGGGAAATTGCAAGTAAAAAGTACATGGGAATCAAGGGAAGATGGAGTAAAATCCTGGCATCCTTTGAAGTTTAGGTTCAACTTTGCAAGCCCAACTGTTTGTCTGTTGATCTCCCAGTCTCTAATCACAAGCTGCTGTAACTTTTCAGGAAATTACAATTTTGTTACATACAATCTTTGTGCATCTTAACAATAACCAAGTGAGAACTGAACTAAAACAGTGTGGTGTAATATTGCCAGCTGACTGGATGAGCTAGAACAACACACAAAGTCCAACACAAAGTATCATCAGATTCCTAATAAAAAACAATTATTTTCTCTTCTGAATACCAAGAGCTACCTACTCAAATGCTTAATAAATCAAAATTAATAGCATTACTGTTGTGGTATTTTGGTATAATTCACACAGTGTGGGGGAAAAAAAAAATCTCTCCCAAACAAAGGAATTACAGCAAGTGACATTTCTGCTAGTGCAGCTACACCAACTACACCTGCCCCTCATGGTTCCAATTGTTTTGGTTGTCTAGGAACAGAAACTTACTTTCAGGATGAGTTCACTATCTAACACCATGCTGTCAGACCAACACATGTGCAGGATGGAGTTAACAGCTCACTTACTGAGACAGCAGCTGGTCCTCACATCCACCTGAGCCACTTAACTGAGCCACAAGTTATGTGCAAAGGCATCCCTAGAGGATACTGACATATAAAATTAGGGCATGCAAGAATTTAAATCCAATAATCAATCCATGTGAACTAAGAAAATACCTATCTATTTTTATTTAGGACATCTACCCTGGTATCCCTACTGTATTCACAAGGCACTGCAATCTCAGATACTACATTTCATAAATAGCATACGAATACAGGTAAATGCTTCATGGCATTTGGTTGCCCTGGGGCTTTCTTATGTTCCTTTGCCTTCCCTCCCAATGCATGAACTGAAAGCATTATCCTCCACTTCCACTTTTTAGTAGCCTTGTAACTGTGGAAAGGAAATCCATAAAAAGGGATTTGTAGACAACCAGAATCCAAAATCATGTAGGAATAGCAGTCTTTAGCAATCTCAGACTCTAGGGGAAAATCAGCAGTACGCTTCAGCCAGCTGACAAACACTGTTGCTTAAGTAGCCCAAGAATGGAGTAAGGGAACATAGATCAGGAAACCATAGAAATATGACGTAATCTCTCACCATTATAATCTCTCACTTAAAAGATCCAACATAACTTCTCAAAATATTCTTAAGTGGGCTCTCCAGTATGATGCGTATAGGGTTTTCCCTTTCCCTGGTTTTACAAACACCATATGTAATCCACTATGTGTTTAGGCCCATAATGTAAACCTGACAGAAGTTGAAAGATAAAAAAGTTGAGTTTTACAGAAACACATGCACAACACACACACAGCCCTTTCAGCAGAGGTGTGCATGCTACCCACAGGAAACAAACTGAAATGAATAAAGAAACTCTCCTATCACAGTCCAAAGAGAGCAAAACATAGGCTAGTTTAATCTACTGTATTGTCAGAGAAGACCTGTCCAAGTTTGTTTCATCCTTCCAAAGGCTGCCACAGTTAAAAACTCATCAATCTCGGGGGAAAAAATTCTCCCCCAAGGAAGCCAAGCCCTCTCAACAAAACTCTGTCAGCAGGGAAGGTGGAAACCAGATGCTCTAACTTTCTCATGGCCGGTTACCTTGAAGTATCTCCAAGACTCTCTCACTTTTAGGCATCTATGACTGACAAATATTGCAAAGCTCAGCTGTCTGTTCAAATACTGGCTCAGCAAAGAAGCATTTAGAAAGTACCTGAAAGGACCAGGAACTTCACTTTTTCCTTTATTTCAATTTTTTCTTGGGAAAGAGCAACCTAGGGACGGGGAACTTTAGGAGACCACCCGATTAAGGAAACAGCACCAAAATCCTCAAGTTTTTTCTCAGAAAAAAATTCCCTTGTTGAAATGAACTTGGTCATGTCCCTATGTCCCTCGGTAGAGAGACAGCTCTTGGCTCCACAGCGGCGTCGGACGCACTTCTAAACCCACCCTCCCGGGCAAACCCCGGCTCCGCTGCCTCCATCTTCCCTCCTCCGCCCCGGTGCAGCGAGGCTGTCCCCGACGGCCCCGCACACCGCAGGGCTGGCTGCCGGCCTCTGCCCCCTGGCACAGGCACTGTCCCACTGTCCCTCCGCCCCTCCGCTCCCAGGTGCCCCCGCCCCAGTCCCGCGCTTCCGCCGTCCCGCTCTGAGCCCCACTCCTCGGCGCTGCGGCCACAGTGCATTGACAGTCTCTACCTTCTCCCCGGCTTCCGCCATGGCGCAGCCAGGCAGCTGTCATGTGAGAGGCAGGAAGCCGGCGAGGCGGAGGCACTCTGGGAAATGTAGTTTCAGCGGGAAGCAAGCGTTTCCTTCCCTCCCCCCCGCTTTATTTCCTTCCTCAGCCCAGCTGAGGTGTGGTGCCGATGCCGTACAAAACGGAGGGCACACCCCCGCTAACTTTCCTCTCCACCCTCCTTAGCTGCGAGACGCTTTTTTAAGTTGAAATCCATCGATTCTCTGAGGGAGACCAGCATGATCTCCCAGCTCCATGGTACACCCAGCTGTGATGAGACTGAAGGCAGCCAGTGCGGTGCTTGATGAGCTGGCGCTTGATGAGCGAGGGTTCGGGTGTAGCTGAAGCCAAGAGCCATTGACAGCCTGCCTGCTGCCACTGTTGTGTACAGCACTGCCAGTGCTCCCGGACCGGGCCCTTTAATTGTCATCCATCTCAGTAGCACCTGGTCGAGCACAGATCCGGTTGCCATTATATCCTCCGGTTTCCATTAGAGACTACGTGTAGCAGCTTTGGTCCTCTTTGTACTTTTTACTTAATCATGAGTATTGAAATGGCCCACACTAATGTCAGGAGAAGGATTTCAGAAGCCTAAATGTCTTCTACAATTCTGGAAGCTGCTGCATCTTGATTTTTAAAAGCATAAAATAAGACTTCAATGTCTTTGTTGTACAAGCGGCTTTCTTTATGTGTTAAAAACATAATCAAAGCTAAAAAGCAATAGGCAGAACTTTTTACAGTTTGGGTTTTGCCTTTAGAGCTATTTAAAATCTAAGGTGGAGCTACAGTGTTATGCGTCCTTGGGTTCGAAGCCATGAATTTAAAATTGTGCAGTGCAGTTTACCTTTGGCAATAAACGAGAAATCTTATAATACCACACTGCAAAACCTTAAGGCCATACAGTTAATTGCAAGAGACTATTACCTTGGCTATGAAAATAATGTATATCATTGCTATACCTTTAGAAACTAATTGCCAGAATTTTGGCTGAGAAGAGCTAGAACTGTTCTTTAAAGTCACACTGAAAGTGGTACACAGGGTTGAGAGAGAGAGTTATCAAAGTTACAGTTTCAGTGCAAGAACATATGAAAATAGCTATCCCGAATAAATTTAATTTGAAAATGATAAAAGAAACTATCTTTTTTATTGTTTGTTATGGACTGTCAAAGTGCCATGGCAAAGAAGTGTATAAAGGTCATCCAGGCAATATAAACCATAGGATATCTACAGATAAAGAGATGCTTGCTTGGCATTGTACAAAATATTGTTGAGACCACACCTGGATATAATTGTAAATTTGGAGTCACCTTTGTTACAAAAAAAAATGATTGAAACTGGAAGGGACCAAAGGACCACTTTTAGGGTCTGATGTGTTGGAGAAGACTGATAAAAAAGAAAGGCTTAGCAACTTCAGTCTAGCAATAAAAGAGATCTGAAGAGGAAGAACTATTAAAGTAAAAGGTATGAGATCAAATCAGTATCAGATATTTTCAGTACATTTAGGCTGGAAATGAGAAATAGATTCCCATGTGTCAGACATGCATGGTCCTCAGAAGAATCTTGCTGACAAGAAATTTAATTGATTTCAAGATGAAACTTAATAAACTTAAATAAGAGATTGTAAGAGGTGTTTGCTGACAGCTGTGTGGCTTACCCAGAATGCTGCCCATTATAGGCCCATTCAGTTCTTCTTGAATCTTAGTCCTGTTCAGATCAAGTGAAAGAATAGATTATTGCTGTCAATGGAGCCAGGATTTGTCCTTTAATATGTAATGCACAAGCTATATTTTCTGTTACTTGAGAGGGTGTGTATCTTGTAAAAGGAAATTTTGCCACTGAGGTTTTTCCCTACTTTCAGGGGAAAAACCAAAACCCCTCAATAGGTTGACCAAAACCCCTCAAAACCCCTCCCCGCCACCCCCACTTTTTTTCTACATCAACAAGTATTTTGTGGCACTTTTTTAACTGGAAAGAACATTAGTAACTGACTTTGTAAGTGCCAAGAAAAACAGAATGTAAGGGAAAGGATGGCAGATCTTATAAACTTTGCTATTATAACACCTAGCGGTGTACATTTGCTCATTTTTCACAAACTGAGCCGTCAAGGAACAGCTGTTCTTGTTTTCATTGCACACAGAATAAGTAGTATAAACAATGTGATTTACTTATAGTGTGCTGCTTATTTCTGGCAGAATAGTACAAAAGCAATTCTTTTGTTGTTTAGACTTATGGTATGAATTCAATCTGCCATGATAATAGGTTTTATTATGTCAGGAAAATTTAACATGTTTGCATCTGATTCTGCCACCCCTTCCACATCTGCCCTCTGTTGCAGACATCTTTTATGAAAAATCCTTTCCTTAGGATTTTTCCTCCTGAGAAGCTGAGAGGTCCCAGGAACACAATGTAAACAATGGTTATCTGCTGCTGTGGAATGCAACAGGTGAATCTGTGATTGGCCCATGTTGGATGTTTCTAATTAATGGCAAATCACAGCCCAGCTGGCTCGGACAGAGAGTCTGAGCCACAAACCTTTGTTATCATTCTTTGCTATTCTATTCTTAGCTAGGCTTCTGATGAAATCTTTTCTTCTATTCTTTTAGTATAGTTTTAATGTAATATATATCATAAAATAATAAATCGAGCCTTCTGAAACATGGAGTCAGATCCTCGTCTCTTCCCTCATCCAAGAACCCCTGTGAACACCATCACAGCCCTCCAGAAGAGCTGAAAGTCATCGACAAGCAATGCCATCAATACGTTTTTAAATCTTTCAGCCCCTCCCACAAAGTATTCAGCATCCTTCAGATTTGGGCCTGAGAACGGTCAACCTTTGGAGATAAAAAGCTTAAGCATAGTTCAGCATAAGTGGGAAAAATAGCACTGCCTAAGGGAAGTAAATGTTCTATCTATCCTAACCTTAAAACCTACTTGCACTCTGTCTGCCAGCATAGAACTGAAGTCTGGGTTAAATTAGTTGTACTAGAGGTAGACATTTGCGATGTCTGGTGAGATTATCAGAGCTTTGAGGTAGAGCATTTTGGCTCAGATTCATCTTGTGATAGGTGGCTGTACTTTATCGCTTAGTTTTAACTTGGTTCACCAAAAATAGCACTCTTCATAAGTATCTAAATAAATATTTTAGTCATACCATAATGCCTTTAATGTTCTTAGTGCCTATTTTAATGCACAGCTTCCAGTGGATGGGAATTCTGCAGGACATTTCTAACAGGATGATGACATACCAGCCAGTTTGAATTTTAAAAATTTAAGTCTGTCAGGAGTTTCTGATTTATTTTTTTGCCACAGAAATCAGAATTAGCATTGAAACTTGGACCTTGACCAACATTCAGAGTTCAAATAGTATTAAAATTTTTCTGTCTTGCTTTACCACGCTTTTTCTCTGTGAAAGTGAGAGTCTACTGTGAAACATAACAAGTAGCAAGTATCCTTTGGTGTATTACTTATTTCAGTCTCCAAGAGCTCTCAGTTGCATTCAAGTAAAACTAATTCATCCAACAAAATGTTCAGCTGGATTATCTCTCACCCCTCTCATCCCCACTTCTTCAGTTAAAAGAAAAAAAGGTGGTGTTGACTGTAAGTGAACAGTGTTTAAAAACACTATGCTGTATAAAACATAGATAATGTCGTCAATACAATGGAAGTTCAAAGATTTTCCTCTTTCTGTTGTTTTGTTTGTAGAAATAAACTTGCAAGGCTTTTCTTTTTTTTTATCCTTGCACTGAAATAATTATTTCTGTAAGACACTTTCAATTTGTACCATAGCTTACATAATTATAATCTTGATTATGTTCAGGAACTTTGTACTTTAATACCAATCCTGTTTGACTTGCTAGCATCATATTGTTGTGCAGTTACTTACTTTTTTCTTCTTAATCCGTATCTAAAATTTATTTACAACATTTATTCCTGAAATAAATATCATAACAATGACTATTCAAAAAAATCAGTTATAAATTTAAAACATAGTAGTAACATGTAGTTAACATGTAACTCATGGTAACATGATAGTAACTGCCATCATAGTAACTGCCTTCATAGTAACTGCCTTCTTCAACTGACGCTAAAGATAACTCCAGTGTAATTTACAATATCATCAAGAAGGGAAGGTAAGAAATGGAAGTATGCATAACCACTATGTTCCACCACTGCAATGTGTTAAAATTAATTTTAAATTATCAGCTATTTTTATTAAAATGAGAGTGGTAACAAAATCAGAAAGATTATTACAAATTCTTTAAAATAGTTGAACTTTATTCCCTGACATTTAAAGATTTTCTCGAATTACAGTAAATTGTTTTCAAATCCTTCAGTCTTTTCTTTCTTCCTCTGACCCTCCCTCCCCATCTGTCTTTCTTTTGCTCACTTTCCTTGTCTTTGCTCTCAGGCAGTCTTTATTGAAAGATACCTACTTGTGCTGTGTAGAACACACAAAGAAGATGAAAAAATGTGAAGCACAGTAAACAACATAAAGCCATTTATTAAAGATAAACAAGGGCCATTATAAAGGGATAGGTAGGTAGTAAGGGATCCTACTAAAAAACTTATAGTTGAATATAAAAAGGATCTTGTAGAGAAGGATCAAGTCTGAAATTGAAAATTTATTGTGCTGTGAGAAAATGTCATAGATCTGTAGATTATGAAGCCAGATGGGAATAGTGCTGTTGTTTAATCTGAGCTCCTCCCTAACATTGGCCATGAGATTTACCTGAATTAATTCTTCTTTGTACCATTTTTTAAAACAGAAAACATACCTTGACATAACATTTCCAACTACATAAAAGTCCCTGCAATCCTGGTAAGTCGTTTCAAGAGCAGTTATGCTCACTGCTAGAAAAATCAAGAATACAAAAGAAATAAAGCAGTGGTGCATCTATCTTGGTCTTCCACACTGGTGATAGGATGCAGTCTGGGGAGAGCATATACTTCTGAACTTCACTCCCTTGTCTTATCCTAGCATCTACTGGCATGGAATTAGAGGTGTTAGAAGACACATCCCTGACTGCTCCTTTTCATATCTGTTAACAAACCTGCTGCTGATGAATTTATCTCTTTTTGACTTGCTAACACTATGTACCTCCAAAATCTTTTGTGACAAGGAAACCCAAAAGCTGTCTGCCTTCCGCTTAAAGAAGTTATTTTTTTCTCTGTTTTAAGCTGCTCTGCTATGGTTCTCTACCAGTTTTGATAAGCATGCTTTCAGTCTAATAATGCAGGACTTGGAACATACTGTGTTTTTCTTATCCCTATGGCAAATTTAAATTTTTCTTACCTCAGCTTTGAACCTCCATTATGTCCACCATGGAATCATCTGTCACCAAGTTCTGAAAGTTCTGTATTCAAAGATTTCTGTTCCCTATGTAACTACTTCTAGTCTAACATGAACTAGTGTCTTAGTATTTGTTACGTTAAATAGAAAGGTTCATTGATTGTTTCACAAAAGATGTTTTACATCCTACAAATAGTTTTTTGTGACTGTTGTTTGCTATACCATAAATTTGCTACCATCTCTGTTAATTTGTGCTTGGTGGGACGTGGCCCTATTAGTTTAAACTAGTGAAACATTCTCACCCCTTTTTTATTTATGTTATTATTGTGAACAACTCTACCATTTTCAGCTGGCATTCCACTTAAAAATTTCTTTCTCCTTCCTGATAATTAAAATAATCCTTGTCTTTAATTCTTCTCACACGGAGCTCTTTTTTTTTCCTTTTTTTTTTTTTCTTTTTTTTGGTGCTGCCTCTATTTTTTCTTATGATTCATTTAAGTTACTGCCACTGTTTTTTTTTTTTTTCTCTTTGAAACAAAATATAAAGATGAAAGTCCATAGGTATATATAAACCTAAAATGGATGGTTGCATGTTTTCCTGAAGGATATTTTATGTTTTGTTGTCTTGTTGTAGAGTCCTTATTATTCTTTTAGGAGTTCCCACTTCCCATTTTTATGCTCCTCCCAGCTGGTATTGGTTAGTTTCACCCTTTTAAAGTGGCATTAGCATTTTTTTCAGTTAGAGTCACATTCCATTGTCAAACATAAATGTAATTTGAGTAATTAGCATTCTCATCAAAGAAAGCACTCAGATTGGATCTAGTTTAAAACTGACACATAATAATTAGAGCTGTCCTAGGATATTGTTTGGTCAAGAGTTTGAAGAGCAATCTTAAATTTAATCTCCATGTTCATATTAAGATGTGTTGGTTTTTAGCAATTTTATTTCCTTCTGTGTATTGAGAACTGCTGTCTATAAGTGAGACCAGTTCTTAAAAGAAAAGAGATATTAGGTAGGACCCCAAATCTTGACCCTAGGATTTTATAGTTTTATCAACATTTCTGCAATTTGAAATTGAAAATCCAGTATCCTAGCTTCTAGAACTTCAGTCTAGGTTTAGGTAATTATACATTATCTGTCTTATGATGGGACATTAATAGAACTGTTTGTCGTGGTCGTTAAGATCAACTGCCATGGAGTCCTTGTGAATTATCAAAACATTTCCATCAATATTCTTGTTACAGGTTGCACCAGCAAGAGAATCTCCATTCCCAAGGTAGTTGCTTCAGACTGTCTTGAGGCATTACCTTCTTCTGAATTTACAGTTTTAAGTACCTGAAATGATGTGAAGATAGTTGTTCTGTCTGTCAGGTGTGTGTTTTGCACTATGCAGAGATTTTTCTTGTCCAGGGAGGAGACACAAAGAAGCATGTAAAGGCACAAAGCCTTCTGGGGTAGCAACAGAGACCTGTGTCTGATAATGTATTAGCATATTTGAGCAAATTCATATGTCAGGTTATTGAATTATGTTATCCAAAGGCTGTGGATTTAAAAAATGCTGTACAATCCACCAACCTCTGACATGGAAACAAAACTAATGAATTTTAACAGTCCTGCTAAAGTCCCCTCTGGTCTTCTGTGGAAGACCAGAAGTTTTAAAAGATTATTTCATTAAAAAAAATAGGCCACATAGCTTTTAAGTGTTCCTCTACAGTATTCCTACACCATAGGAATACTATGTGGTTATAGTATAAAAATGTTAATAAGATAATCACTCTCAACAATGCGTGTGAGTAAGTACAGCTGCCACATGGCAATAATAGGATATCCTTCCAGAAAGCCATTGTGTTTGAATTTGAAATAAGTTTTTTTTCTATTCTTCTAATACTTCAGCTCCCAAGGAAGTATTTTGTGGGTAATAACACTTTTATGTGGTGTTGGGTTGGGTATCGAAGGGTTCTCTACCCATCACACACTAAGTATGCATTGCAGCAGCAGAATGCCATTCCTCACCTTTCCACTCTATTTAAGTAGATTTTTATAGCATAGTGATAAGAAGTATCCTCAGTTTCATCTTTGTCTGGATTGCTGTCAGTAGTGATAGTGACAGGTCACCAGCAACAGCATTCTCCTAAGTGTTCACTGACAAGCTAGGAAATGCCCATAGCGCTTGAAAACTGTTATCTATTTTGTTCATGGAGCATCCATGAGGACCAATTCCCATTTTTCAAGTGAAAAAACTGAAATAACTTAAGCAATTTTAAAAGAAAATATCTGTTGTGGGAGTTGGCTAACCTGAGACAACCATTGACTTAAAGCCATGGGAGAAACCTTTTTAGTTCAGGTAAGAAGAATGGGATTATAGGAATTGTTATGTTAATAAGGTTACTCAATATATGGTTGTGTTTCTAGTTCCCATTCTTGGTTGGTTGTTACTATATTGCATATAAGGTAATGTTCTTGGCTCTTGTTCATGATTGGTCCCCTGCCCTCAAATAGTTTCCCATCTATCGTGTGAGATTCCGTGGCACTGTGCATGTTCCCCACCTTCTGCATGATTTTAAAAATGTTGAAAACAGAAAAAAAGTGCCATGACTCCAGCTCTAACACCACCTCTGAACCTGAGGCTGTTTCCAAACCGTCTAACCCTGGGAGTGGGACACAAAATCAGAGCCTGTCACAGACACAGGAGCCCCTGCAGACTACAACTCTTGCCATTTTGGTGTCCTCCATCTTCTCACCCCTCGGACTGCCCTGGAGTAGGATGCGCAGTAGAAAACACCGCCGCGTGTGGATGAAGCTTCAGTAATTCCAGTTACTCTGCTACCCTGTTTCCCCCTCCGCCTCCTTCACTCGGGGCTCAAGATAGTGGTGGCCATGCCATCTTGGACCCCTCCCACTCCATCCTACCTGTTCCTGCACTTTTTCCTTGTCCCTCCTTCTCTGCTGTACCAACTAACTGCCATTTTAACATCGACCGGCTTTGTGTAACACTGTCCACTAACTGCCATCTTGCCACGCCACCTAATCAAGTTGTCAGTCCTCTCCTCGACTCCACCCCTTCCTATCCAGACCACACCCCTTCCACCTCGGGCCACACCCCTTCTGGGGGAACCGCAACCACATCCACCATGGTGGTGCCCATGTAGTCTGCGCCAATGCCCGTACCAGAGGCCAAGCACCACTACTTCAATAATAAAAATGTTGTGTTCATGTTTGGTTATTCTTCCTCCTCTGAAGAAAATCTCAGCCCTTCTGGATCCGGTGACACTGAGGATCCATGGGAAAGGATAGAGAAGACTGCGGTAAAGGAGGGGGATTAGGATATAGTCTCCAAATTTATTATTGCTCTGGTATGCTATTAAAGGAGGGCAAATGTGAACCCAATATAGGAGCCATTGGCCTATGGGGAGGTGAAAGAACTGTGTGAGGTTGCTAGAGAGTATGGGAAGGGGTCACCTTACTTCAACACCTTAATTCAGGCTACTTTCACCACAGATGACATAATGCCCCATGATATGTGGTACATAATGACCATGCTGTTATCCCCTACCGAATACACCTTTTGGGAAGGAAAGTAGACTATGCTAGGGACCAAGCATGGGCAAATTTAACATTAGATCACCTCACAGGAGAAGGGGCACACACCCAACCCAATGACCAAGCTGTGTGCCTCCCTAGACCTGTCCTAAATTATATCAAGGATGTGGCTAGAAAGGCCCTTATGCAGGTGCTCAATAACAGTACCCCTAACCTGGACTTTGTGGACGTTAGACAAAGGCCTAATGAACCCTACATGAAATTTATTGATAGACTCAAAGTTGCAGTTGAAAGACAAATTTTGCTAGAAAGGTACTCAGAAAGCTACTCAGAAAGCTAGCTGTCTCCAATGCCAACCCAGAGTGCAAAAGGGTTCCACCTTCTTTACCACCTGAGCCAGACCTACTTTGACACAAATGATACAGGCTTGCAATTGCCTCAGACCAAAACAGTCACTTTTCAGGCACATGTAGTAGGACAAGGAATTGCAGAAGCTTTAGCCATAATGCAAGTCATCCCTCAAAGGCAACAGCAACAGAACACAAAGCTTTGGTTTTGATGCAGCAAAAAGGGATATTTCATAAAAGACTACCCCCAGCGAGGAGCGAAACTCACTCCTAGGACCTGTAGACACAAAAGAAATTATCAAAGCACTAACCAATTCTGCACAAAACGGGGAAGTTGTAGCAGGCCGCCACCAGGAAACTTCCAGTGGAGTGCAGGATGGCCCTGCACGAGGACACAAATAACTCAGCCATCAATGCCTGCCATTAGAGAAGGACAAGTAGCCCAAAGCTTCAGTGCACCATTTTAGGTCCAGTAGCCTTGCCTATAGGTGCTATACTGGGTTTGGAAAGCGCCAAGCCAGTAATGTTGACAGATTACTCAGCAGTCTCCACTGGACAGCTTGAGCCGAAAGATCAGCCACAGGAACTGTTAATGTGGGGAACTACAAGTCAAAGACTGGAGTATTTTTTTTGTTTTACCATTGGTACTATCAGTAATATTGCAACAGGAGATTGCAGTATTAGCTGTGAATCCTAATCCACCTTGTTTTATTCCCCAAGGACTACTAATTGCACAAGCAATCTTACTCTCTAAACGAAACATCGACAGCACACCAAAATCCCTAGTAATGGGGACTCAAGTAATAGGCTGTGGCGGACCTCAATTAACTTGCACTTTAGAATTTAACAACAAGAAAATTATATTAACAAGGCTAGTAAACACCAGTGCAGACATGACAGTCATCTCATGATCCAAGTGGTCCCTGGAGTGGACTCTCATGAAGCTGCACTCCAGCAACTCCACTAGACCATGCTACCACAAAGTATGAAGAATTCTCCAATCATCTCCCAGTGTTTTGTCACCAAGGTGTTAGATCCATTCCGCATGAAACACCCACAGACCATCATTTACCATTATATAGATGACATCCTCATTACTACAAAAACCAGTTCAGCCCTAGAGATTGCACCAAGAGCTACCACCACAGCTGTCCAATGGGCGGGGCTCACCATCGCTGAGGAAAAAATACAGCAAATGCCACCTTAGAATTACTTGAGATTTCAAATTCTTTCCCAGATTATGCAACTACAACCACTACAACTGAATGAAAATCCACAGACACTCCATGACTTACAAAAACTACTTGGAACCATCAATTGAGTGAGATCCCTGCTTATGATTACTAATGAAGATTTGGCTCCATTGTTTGTCCTACTGAAAGGAGATCCAGCACTGAATTCACCCAGACATCTAACTGATGAGGCAAAAAATGCCTTAGGCAAAGTGTCTCAAGCCATTCAAACTCAGAAGCACATCAAATGAATCCTAATTTACCATTTTTGTTAGCTATTCTGGGGAAAGAACATCCACTTCATGCTCAATTTTTCAGTGAGATTCTAAATCACCTGTTCCTTTGTTAATTTTAGAATGGGTTTTCCTACCCCATCAGCCAGGGAAAACTATGACAAAACCAGAAATGATGTCTCAGCTTGTCATAAGAGCTAGGTCATGCTTAAATTCCCTTTCAGGAAAAAGTTTTTCCATTATATTTTTACCAATAACTACTCTATATTTGGAATAGTTATGACAGCAATCAGAACATTTACAAATCGCACTCAAAAATTTCACCAGAGAAATTTCAACTCACTATCCTAAACACAAATTTTTGCATTCCTCATTTAACTTCATTCCCAAACCGCTAAAAAATGATATACCTCTTAATGCGATTACCTCTTCACAGAGGGACCTAGACAGTCTCATAAATCAGTTATAGTATGACAAGATCTGGTAACATATAATTAGGAGTCAGATATTGAGACCGTGGAGGGGTCACCACAAATAGTTGAACTCGCAGTTGTTGTCAGAGCCTTGTCTAAATTCATAGATCCTTTTAATTTAATTACTGATTCTTCTTATATTTCAGAAATCGTCAAAAGAGCTAAAAATTCATTTCTGAACTTAGTTAGTAATCATATTCTTTACTTAAAAATTTAATTCTCATTCTTTCCAAGAGACAGCATCCTTATTTTGTCATGCACATACGTTCACACACCTCATTACCAAGATTCCCAGCAGGAAGAAACAGACAAGCTGACACCTTTACAATGACTATACTAACCACACTTCCAAACATCTTTAAACAGGCACAACTCAGTCACTCATTCTTCCATCAAAATGCTCCTACACTAACACCCATGTTTAACATCACCAAAGATCAAGCCAAAGCAATTATCACCATATGCCCCAATTGTCAAAAGTATTCCCTACCATCTGTCAGGGCAGGAGTAAATCCTCAAGAGCTACACAGTCTCCAAATTTAGCAGAGCGATGTTACACACTACATATATTTTGGCCATTTTAAATATTTACATGTTTCAACTGACACCTTCCCAGGAGCAATTTTTACCTCTGTTCATGTTGGAGAAACAGCCAAAGATACCATCAAACACTTTTTATGGGCCTTTTCAAATTTAGGAATCCCACAAGAAATTAAAACACATAACAGACCTGCCTATGTTTCTCAGAAAACACAAAATTTTTTAAGCTGTAGAGAATCAAACACACTACAGGCATTCCACACTCCCCCACAGGCCAATTAATTACCAAAAAAGCCCATAAGTCTCTCAAGTGCCTACTGAACAACAGAAAGAGGAAAGAGAGACATTATCCACTATAGAGAAGCTTACTAAAGGTATATATATGTTTAACTTTCTAAACAACTCTTTTATAAAACCAAATGCACCAATTATCAGACATTTTCCCAACACAATACAAGCGCAATTAAAAGAAAAAAACTGCAATTTTAATCAAAGACCTAGAAACAAGCCAAATTTTGAGACAATTTCCAATGATTACTTGGAAGAAGAGATATACTTGTGTTTCCACAGATAAAAGTCCTCAGTAGATTCTGACTAAAAACATCAAGGTGTACCTACAGCCACAGCAAGAACACCAAGTCAACAAGCAAAAAGATCCCCAGAGATTACAGAAAGAAAAACAAAACCCCAACAACCTACAAATAGTAACCCTTAGTCCCTAATGATCTACTATTACTAAAATTCTTAGTATTACCAAATTTCAGACATGACCTGCAAAAGACTCCTACTCGCTATATCCATCCTATTCAATGCCATGTTCCTCACTAAAACCTAGGAAGTCCCACAGCCGAAGCAAAAAGTTTCGATAACGCTAACCAATGTCACGCAGCAAAAAGCCTTATGCCTATCAATAACTATTCCAGACAACCCCTTTTCCACTTGGTTAATAAAGTTGCCACCGGATGAATAGCTGTTAGCTAAGGATGCCATCTGCAAATGGCATCTCCACAATGCACCGTTAATAATTGGGATTACTAAGCCTAGGACCTACCGCATGTACTGCTAGAACCCCAAAATTTAGAAATTTTGCATTCTGTTAAAATAAATTTTTGTGTTAAATTTCATTATGTGTATAAGACAGAAGCAATACAGAAAATACAGAGTGGTACTGACACCCAACAAATAAGAAATGAGCAAAAAAATATGGTGGGATATTTCCCCCATTATCCTATCTACAAAATGAAAGCATGTGGTTTAATTACACTTCATCCATCCTCTCTTGATCCAGTGATTCCCCATTACAATTACCATCTGAAACATTTCTCATCTGTGGAGGCAGAGCATAGCCCGCCATTCCATCACACATCAAGAGCAGACCATGTAGCTTAGGGAAGCTTACTCTACTGACACCCAACCTCACAATGATTCATAACAAAAACATTAGGCAAAAAAAATTTGTTCAGCAATTTAAAGCAGATTACAAAGACAAAATTAACTTTTAGATCTTAAGACAGAGAATAGCAGCATTGGCATTAGTCCTCGGAGTGCTGCAGCAAGAGCTTTAAAATGTTAGATGCTCTTAGGTGTTAGCTGAATAAGCATACCCACACTACCTCCAAAGCATTAAATGAGCTACTAACTAATATTGATAGCATCAAGCATGCCACCCTGCAAAATAAGGCCACCATAGACTTCCTGCTGCTAGCTCAAGGACACAGCTGCGAGGACTTCGATGGCATGTGCTGCATAAATCTGAAAGACCACAGCAAGTTAATTCACAAAAGCATCCAAATATTAAAAGAAAGAGTCAAGAAACTACAAATCAAAGACAATAATAACTAGTTAAATTGACTACTTAAAAGCTGGGGTTTATCAGGCTAGTTGTTGCCTGTAGTTGAAGTTGTAGTGTTAGTTATTGTAGTGTTGTTATTGTGTTAATGTTGTTACCATGTTTAATAAGCTATTTGTTGAACGTTTTTAGGAAGTCTTTACGTTCATTATTTTTAATAGACTAGAAAGGGGGAAATAGACTAGAAAGGGTTGGCCGACTAGAAAGTCGGCCAACCTGAGACAGCCATTAACTTAAAGTCATGGGAGAAATCTTTTTCGTTTGGGTGAGAAGAATGGAATTCTGGGAATTGTTATGTTAATAAGGTTACACCTTATATGTTTATGTTTTTAGTTCCCATTCCTGGCTGGTTGTTAGTATGTTGCATATAAGGTAGTGTTCTTAGCTCTTGTTCATAGTTGGTCCCCTGCCCTCTAATCATTCCCTATATATGGTTGTGTTTCTCCCATTTTCAGGTCCTTTAGAGCTAACCCCATACTGTGTGCGCCTTCTGTTAGTTATTATTTTATCCATTAAAGTTCTTTTGTTTTCAGGCAACCCAGTTGACCCATCTATATTTCTTTTATCACACTACTCCTGGCCGGTCCAGTTCTGAGGTTGCAGCTGCCGGACCATGACAATCTGTCCCTGATTCCCAGCATTATGTTTTCGCTACAGGACAGCTTTTCCACGTTCGATGTCCTGCTTCAAGTATATCCTTTTTTCATTAAGCAAATACTGATTTTCTTCTCCTGTTCGCAAGCAGACTGGAAATTAACCTGGCTCTTTTTGGTTGCTTCATTGTTTGTGAATCACTTGGGAGTAGAATTTATTAATTACCTGCTATTGCTCATCTAATGGGCAATCACAAGTGTTTTTTCTCACCATATGTGTTAAGCAGCACCTATTCACAATGCTTTTCCATGACAAAGTATCAGGCTTTCCCCTTAACTATTTAATATCATGCAGGTAGTCCTGCTCCCAACATTTAATGCAGATTGTATGATTTAGAAGAAACAGGACAGGAGCACTCATAACTCTTGTTATTTATTTTATAGGCATCCAGCTCCTTATTATAATTAGTCATTTATATTATAGTGATGACAACAGCATACTACTTATTTTTGAACATAGTTGAGAAGATACAATTTCTAGCTGAAAAAGCACACTTCTAAATCAACACAAGATCTTATTTGAATTCTGTCTAACCCTTGAAGTAACTGGTATTTGTAAGAGATGGGGAGGATCAAAGGGTGATAGGAAAAGATGGAAGTGAACTGCGACAACGAGAGTTGGTGGTGGCAGGTACAGCACACTGGGATTTTGGAGATTTGCTAATACATCTAGCTCTACTTCTGAAGAATCAGTATACAGATCTCCTCTGTCAAGTGATACATAACATGTTAATTCAGACTTTAGTCATTTGGGGAGCAGAATTACTGGAGTATTAAGCCTAAGTATTATTTTCTAAGGCCATCTCTGTGAGAAAATTTGATTGAGATTGAAGAATGGGAAAGTAATGGGAGCTGGCTGTTATCCTGGGATATGCCACAGAGTCACTAAATAGGAAGAGAATTGTTTCTCTGTTTATACATCACTTCCCCATCAATGAAATAGAAGTCATGAAATGTGCTGATTGTTGTGAGGTATTTTGATATCTATGATGAAATGTCCTAAAAATCTGAGGCTTGTTCCAAAGCCCTTTGAAGTCCCCAGAAGGCCCTTGATTCAGCTATCTTAATTTGCATTTGGCTTAGTCTACAAGTCCCCCACCACACTCCTGAAATTTGGAAATGTACCACTGAATGCATTTCTCAAAGATGGAAAAATATATTCTCAAGTAATCATTATCATTATCTTTGACTATTTGACTATTCAGTTTGAATTTAGAAAACAGCAGAATGATATATGCATTTGGATTATTTGTAATATTTTACAAGATCAAGGTGAAAACTTAGAAGACTGAGGAGGAAAAGCCCCAGCATGTTTCCCTGACACCAAAGAAAGAACTCTGACAGAAACAAGCTCTGGGGTTTTTTTATCTTTCTTTTCTGAAGGTAGATGAAAAAGATCAGGAGAAACTATGTCTCATTAGAAGTGAATAAGTCTGTGGTAATCCATACTAAATTTACCAGGACTTATCTTCTAAGAAGGTATTAGATACCAAAGGGCAGGTAGTTGCATTGAAAAAAAAAATTGATGTTTAATTTTTTTCCATGTAATAAAGGAAATGACATTCCAGAAGAATTTTAAATCTTTTAGTGTGATAGGTAATGTGAGAGAAGGTTGTAAGATGAATGCTCATTATTCAACAAAGCTCACAACAAATAAAATGTGTGCTGTAAGAACATACTTTGTTTTCTTTTTTTTTTTCCTGGAGACTAAATAGCTTCTTTTTGTTAAAATAGAAACATTGCCTTTATGAAGAAAACATTTTTTTCCTAATCAATATTTTTTTAACCTCTGGGTTATTACTTCCTCAAATATATTTTTTTTCTTCAAGATCGGTCTGTGTACTTTAATGAAAAATCTGCAGAATAGACACATGCTATTGTTCACATTAAAACTTTCAGAGGTTATTACCTGTGATAGGGCATTACTTGTCTTCAGTACAATTTTTTTGTGATGTATCAGGTTCTTAGGATGTATGTCTGTGTGTATGTACTCATAATTGGGATTAAAAAGAACTAGCTGTTGGCAAAGCATGAATATCCACAACCTGGTTAAAGACCCAGGAAACACACATTCTGTTCTTGCTATGCCATATATTTTATGTCTTCTATATGCCACTTAACTTCTTTAAACTTCAGTTCAGATAGCTGATAAATGAGGTTAATACCATAGGGGCATTTATCTATCTTTCTTGACCATTTCAGAAGACTGGTGATTGCTAGAAACATCAACATTTATTTTTATTAAACTGCAGGTAATGTAAAATATTTTACTTTTCAAGTTTTTGTTTTTCTTCATTTTTAGAATAGAAAATATGCAAATACTATAAAAAGTGATTTATTTCTAAAAACGCTTATGCCAGCTAGTAATTCTCCAGAAGGCTTTTCTCTGCCCAGATCATTATTTTGTATGACAAAACAGCTTAAATTCTCAGGAGTCCAAAACTGGTTTGTCTCCATCAGGACTTTGACTGTTGGATATCTGTTGGAATTAACTCAATGCTATTTATTTTGGAGCCCTGATCTAATACGAGTCAACAGGTTTGAATGTATGCCTTCAAACCAGATGCAGTCCATACATCAAAAGAGAGCCTTAGATATTTTTTTTTTGAGCTTTGGCCAGAGCAGGATGATGAACACTGTATTTGAAACTGCTGATGCTATTGAAAAACCCTGCAATAAAATATCTGTTGCTATCTTTTTTCCTTGATTATCAATCTGAAAGCAAGATTTTATAATAAATGGCAAATCATGATTGCTTCCTTTTCTATGTCTGTCACCCATCTTATTTGGAGAAACTTGGACAACTGTTGCCTAATTATTGGACTCAATTCCAGTATGCCTGTAAAGTGTCAGTGTTCTCTCTCATCCTGCTTCCACATTATCAGAAGTTCTTTATGAACTCTGCCTTTCAGTCCTCTTACATAGTGCACTCTATCCCACATGAGTTTGGGTACACAATTTTAACTGAGCCTATATCACAAATGTACCACTCATGTAAAAGTAGAAGCCCAGTCCCCATTTCGTTCATAAATTTAAATAGGAGTCATGTTCTTAAATGCACTGGACCAACTTATAATTAGCGATCAAGATAAATCCAGAAAACTGATTGTAGTACAATAAAGATAAATAAGTAGGAATACATGATATAGTAATATGAAGTATTATGAGACTGGATTTGATCCTAGGTGTCCTTTCCTAGCATACCTACTGTTTTTCTCCTGTTTAGTTTTCTTAAAAAAAAAAAATATGAATTTGGGAACTTATCCAAACTGAACAATCTTGCTTTAAAATATATGCCTAAATGACACATTATTTTTTGTGAGATCTGAGTTGATGGGGGAAGTCACTGGCACTGCAGGGAAGAATGTGTCATTCCAACTTCATATCTAAATTCCTGAACAAGTTGAGGCTCTTCAGATTAAAGACTAACCCTGTCTACTTCAAATACTTGTTTCAAAATGCTTCCTCTGTAAGATTTTGGCACTTTTTCCTATGTTTATGAGCACTATCCAATGCTGTTAAAAGTACTAGACACAATTCTATCAATTTCAACTAATGTTACATCAGAACAAAATAGAATAAAATATTCAGTGGATTAATTTTTCTACAGGTCCTTAAATTTACTTAATGTTTTAGAGCTTGAATAAATAATCTGGGAGGAAGAAAATATCTCTAGTGTTAATGTCAGGGGCAGAACAACTTTGCTAGCTAAATGTGCAGTATCATTCGTGTTCATGGTGTGTTGAACATATCATTGGATTGAACAGAAGAAAACTGGTAATGACAGATCTTCTTTCCTAAATATAGAATTAAATCTCTAGGCAGGTAAATGGATGACAAAACATTTCATGTGATATCAACAGATATCTTAATGAACCTTATCCTCTTATAGTTTACAAAGCAGTGATAATTTCAGAATCCTTCTTACCATGCTTTGCATGTCGTGCCAGATTCACTTCTCTGGAATAATGACAACACATACTATGCACATCATGAGTAATAGCTCAAAAATTAGGTTTCTGATCTTGTAATAAATATGAGTTGGGTAATGCAATGGAAAGCCCTTAGCATTAGGAAGATTTAAGGACCCCAGGGCACTGTGCGGCACTACCCCAGCAAGTCCTGGCTTTTAATTAGTTGTGACACACTCTTCCACTTGAGCTGCATCTGCTGAATACACATGGTTATGTTAGTCAGGTGGGCACTGGTTCCATTGTAGCTACAGTCATGATGATTAACAGATAACATAAATATTGCTTTTTCCCCCTGTTTTTCTGCTGCATCCTTCTTGCTGCTATTTCTAGTATCTAACTGATAACAGAAATGCTTAATAAACACCAGTATGATCTTTTAAAAGTTTTATTAAAGGCATAAAGTAATGTCTGCTAGTGAATAAATACCTAAGATACAAGCTTACTGAGATTAGCATCTGTTTTCTTCTAAGACCTTTCTTCCAAGCAAAACAATGTACAAAGTACCTTCCAAGGTCAAGTTTAATAGCAGGAAAATCTCCAGATAACAGAGGTATGTAGGATAACTGATACAGGCACATACTGAAGAATGAGAATCTGCAATGAGTGAACATCCACCTGCAGCTTTTTCCTCTGAAGCGTTAATACAGGACCACAGGAAGCTTCTGTTCTTTCAGCTTCTCAGGAATTACAGGCTGTTACTGTGTCTTGGTGGTACATTAACCGGAGACTGAGCAATGCAGACGCATATGAAGAGCCTCCTTTTGACATGCTGAGCAGTTAAGGAACATTGCCACCTCAAAAAGTCAGGCCTCATAGGGAGATGTCCTTATGGTTTTTCTAAATTTAGGTATTTTCTGAAATAGATGTTACAGAGTAGCTATTCTGAAAAGCTCTATACCAATATTCTTTTGCCCTCAGAACAAAATTGTATATGCAGAGGAGGTTGAGGAAAGAGCATGAGGAAGCTTTCTAGCCCAAGAAAATCTTTGTGCTATAACCAAATATTCTTCAGTATTTATGTTCTGGTTTAAAAATCCTAAGACTATTAGGATATAAGACTATTAGAATATAGACAATTCCACATGTGAGTAGAGCTGCCAGATGTGTTTCTCTTTGCCTTGCTCAGAGCTGAAGGCAGAAAGCTCCTCCATCTACTGGTTGTCTGGAGCACTCAGTCTGCCTTTTTCTCACCTGAACTTCTGACACGTCAGACCCCTTTCCTCCACCCACTTCTAACTAAGTGCAGGAAGGGCTAGGCTCCAGAGTGAAATGCACCACATGTGTATCCTGGAGAACAGAGAAAGTCAGATGCAAAAGACTGGGAGGGTTTGTGCTTTTGCTGATCAAGGACCAGAATTTCCACCATGTTTCTTGTATCATGCTGTAATATTCTTTTTTCTACTTCTTAGTCATGTAGGACTGGCAAGATGGGTCTTTTCTTTGTGTCTCATTTAAAGTCCAATGAAGTCAGTAGAAAGAATTTCTATCTAGTTTCACTCTGACTAATGTTTTACCTCATTGGGTTTTTGACCTAAGTAAAACAAACTCTGAAAACAATTAAATTATAATTAATTTTCTGTGTTTGCGTGACTCCCTTCTGCTCTTCTACTCAAAAATTCCAGATGCAGTGGGATGAGGTAAATCATGAGAATTAAATTTTAGAATTGCATTCTTTTCTTGTCAGAATGTTGGGGGACACAAGGCAGATGATGGATATTGGACCTGGTTAACATAAGAGATTTGATAACAGAATGCCTTGGCAAAAGCAAATGGAACTTTGAAAATTAGACCTAGATTGCAAGAAGATTCAATCAGACAGGTTTACTGGAAAAAGAAAATCCCATTAAGCACTGCAAGCAAGAGATGTTGTTAAATGCATACGTTTGTGTATGTGATTTTAACCTAATCATTATAGTACACATTACTAGTCTCCCTAAAATAGTACATAAGTGTTTGTATCTCACAATAAAATCAGATTCTGATCACAGAGTCAGTCTTCCCGTCTCTCTCCATCGCCATTTTCTCCACCATTACAAAATGCAATTTAAACTTTCATGCATAGAAGTAGTACTACAGTTTACAGAAAGACATTTTTTAGATGTATGCCTCATTAGTTAATTTATAATAAAATTTTTTCTGGTGCTTTGTCACTTTGGTCTTTTGATATTTTAAATTGGACAGAAGGAGCAGCTCTGCAGCAATACTGACTATCAGAGTGTCTCACTAGAGCAGCATTGCGGTGTAGATGAATTATGTAAAGAGATGGTAGCTAGTGGCAATCGAATTAAAATAACACTATTATAAATCTAGAGGCATTTCTACAGAACTCTTTACTCATAGATCTCAGCAATTTATAGACAGATTCTTAAACTGAGAACTCTATTTTGCTGTTCAGTCACAACAAAACCAGACCACAGTCCTGGCAACTGTAGGCAGCAGTCTGTGCTCCATCTGTTGTGCTCTACATCAAGCCAGCTCTGTTGGCTTTTGTCAGCCAGTGAGGTGATGGCATCATATGTTGAATAAAGTATGCTTTGCTGAAACATAAGCCCTTACCACATTGCTCAGGAAGCAGAAGGATTCTGTGAAATATTGTTCCCATAAGCCAGAGAAATGCTTTCTCTTCAGAAGAGTGGGAAATCCATATTCGTTCCCTGCAAGAATTTCTCAGCAAGCTTCATGAAACATAGGAACAAGGAAATCACATATGAGTGGAAAAAAAGAGTAAAGCCAAATTTTTGATTTTGAAAATGAGAAGTGATTAAATCAAATTCACTATTATGTTATGAAGAAACCTTGATAGCCACCAAAACGAAGACATTTTTAGAATTAAAACATGGTTATTGTTCACACAATGGAAAAGATTCATTTTCTGAAGTGGCAATAGTAAATATTGAACCATTGGCAATTTGATTTCAGGCATCCATTTTATAATCCTTTTTTCACCTTGGAATACTCAATACTAATTGCAGAACTGGAGCAGTGCTGATAATGGTGATTTCTGCAACTTCTAACCTGATTCTAGAATGTGTAAAAAACTAAAATAAGGTTGAAAGTTGCTGTTAAACTATTACAGAGATAAGAAGCAATTATATGACATAGTTGTTGTGCCTGGAAAAAGTGAATGTTTAAATTTTTCATTTGCCCCTTTTTCTTGATAAAAACAATTGTCTTGGAAACACAGAAGGTTTTACTAGAATGTAAAAAAAAATCAATTAAAAGAAAAAAATGTACCACAAATAAGTGCATTAAAATAGATTTTACACTCAGTTAAGTTAAAATCTTGCAATTGAAGATTAATATATTTCACTAATGATATTAAGAATTAGAAAACAGAAGTTCTAATGCTTTCACTTCAAGACTTTCGTGATTTTAATTTCATTACTGCTTTTGGCTTTTTTATTGTTACTTTAGCTGACTTTTTGCTAATGTTTAAGTATTGTAGACAAGAAAGCGATACAAATTCAAAAGACATTATTTTACTGTCCTTGTTCTGTTGTGTTTTTGTATTAGCAAAATCATTAGCAAAATCTTCTCCAAACAACTGACATTAATAGGTTCAAAGCTTTTAATTGGTTCAACACTGATTGTGATCACAAATACCACCTTTAAGTCCAGGTGTCTTGGACTGCATAGCCGCCATTTCTTTTAACCCTTTGGTGATGACAGTACTGGAACAGAAAATTTAGACAAGATCATCTATGTATCATCCAATGACAAGATCATCTCCTTTATTTACTACATTATCAAAGGTTGGGATTTTTTTTTTTATCACTATAATTGTTTGAAGGTGGGCCACAGCTTCTTGTTGCTTAAATGATGCCAATGCTTTCTTCTTTGTCTTTAAATGTCAAAGCATTTAATATTGCAAACAAAAAACCATGCAGCTTACCCCAGCCAACAATTTTTCTAAGCCAGAGCAGTTCATTTCTACTCCAGGAGAAGCTGAAGTGTTTGAAAATCTGTCATTAGCAGCCTGTCTTTCAGAGGACTAATATTAGCAGTGCTGCCAACACAGGTTACAGAACCTGTAAATGAAAGAGATCCCTCTCCCTGCCCCTTGGCCAGGAGTTTAAAAGACCCGTGAGTTTACCAGACCATTACAAGTTCTAAATGAAGAGTTCTGTGCTTTTGTGCAAACCCTGAATACCCGTGTGTTTCTTGGCCTGCTATAAGATTGTTGGTATTCAAGGTACACAGTAACATGAGAATGGTTATACACAAGGCTCTTCATGAAGAGATCCTAGACCAGAGTTTTAGAGAATTTGCAAGCATTCAGTGAATTCAACTTCACTTACTTGAAGATCTGAAAGGAAAGGTGCAATATTTTATGTAACCAGTTTCTAGAAATATGTTTTTTGGTTTTTATGATGATGATGTTCTGCTTAACAATGTATTTATTGTACTGGTAAGTCTGAAGCACAAACAAAACTGCAATTCCTAACAATGTTCAAAGTCATGAGTCAGGACTATAAGACTGGCTTAAATTAAAAAATGGTATGTCCATATAATTATTTTCTCTCATTTTTTCAGACCATGCAGAAGAGTAAGGTCATAGTTTCTAGCTTTCTCTTCACATACCCGTATTTGAAGTTTATGTTTTAAGAGGAAATTTTAGTTTTTCAATGCAATAAAGTATCATGGAACTGAAATTATGAAAGGAAAGCAATGACTGCAAGGCTTCACAATTACCTTTCTCTGGAGGCCATTCTGCCTTCCTGAAGAATATAATAAATGCTGTATTACTTCACACCACAGGTGTTTACAGAAGTGGTTGCTCCTGGGTGTTTAGCAAAGTAAAATGAAATAAGGTAAATGTAAAGTGATACTTTTGACTTCTGTCATGGTTTGACACTGGCTAAAACCCAGGCACCCATGAAAAAAACTATTCACTAATTCTCCTCAGCTATAGTTGAGCAGAGGAGGGGGAAAGAAAAACTGAAGGGCTCATGAGTTGATATACGGATCAGGAAAAAACACTAAAGGCAAAACAGGCTTAAACTTAAAGGGTATAAAGAAAAAAATCAACAGAATTAAAGAGGATAATGAGAACTAAAATAAACCTTTAGAACACCATTTCCCCCCCTCCAGCCCCTCCCTCCTTCCCACCGACAGGGAAGGGCAGGGATACAGGGTGTGGGAGTTTTGGTCAGTTTTTCATTTGAAATCTTTCTTCAGTTTGCTTAGGGAGAGTAGTCTCTTCTGCTTTGCCATGGGGTCTTTCCCACAGGAGACAGTTCTCTATGAACTTCCCCAGTGGGGTTTTAATTTTTCATGAGTAGCAGTCCTGCCTGACCTGCTGTAGCAGGAGTCCCTCCCACGGGCAAAACAGTCTTCCCAAAACTGCACGGTGTGGATCATTTTAGTTCATGGGTGTCTTTTTTTAAGGATAAGCTGCTCTAGTTTGGAAGCAAGGGCCCTCTTTCTCTATCTCTGGAAGCAAGGGTCTTCTCTCTCTGTTTCCCACTAGATTGCACCTTTTCAGTATGCACCCACTCCAGAGTAAGCACCTTTTCTCATGGGCTGTGAGTGGATCTCTGCATCCCCCCATGCACTCTGTGTTCAAGTTGTCCCCATTATGCATGGTTTTGGTCTTCCCTTCTTAGTTTTGACAGGCCCAACTCATACCTTCCGCTTTAACTCATACCTCTGGAATCTGATACTTAAGACTCCCTTACTCTGTGAAAGCATTAATGGTTATTGGTAGTCTGTTGTATCCAGCATAATTCCTCAAAAATCACCCACCCCAAAAGCACAGGTGTTGCAAATTCAATCCCTTGTAAAGAATGTGATCACTTGTGAATATGTGATAGCCAGAAAACTGTATTAACTGTATTTTTTCACTAGAAAGTGGTTGCAGTTGCCTGCACATAGATTCTGAAGTGACCCTATTCTGTTATTTTTATACTCCCTCTTTTCCTTGTCCTCCAAAAATAGTTGGAAATAGTGTCAGCTACCAAGGCAGTAGAAAACATCAATAACTACTTTACCTATCTCCTTGTCTCAGTGACTTGTGACAGAGGACTTGGGAGCCACTTAGTGATACCCTAATGGAGATGCCTGTTAAAAATACAGTGTCATCTGGTTGGTAGATAAAAAGATAAAAAAGGAAGGTACGATGGAAAATATTACAGAAATCAAAATGCCTCCAAGAATACACATGAACTGAGGCAATAAGGGATGAAACTGAAATTTTCAGCAAGTGCTTGGCAGTTAGAGATTTGAATGCTTGACTGCAGTGCTGGTGTTACAGTTCTTCCAATTTTTTTTTCCTGTTTTCATTCAGCTTACAAGTGAACTTCTGATGGTGTTCTTCCTCTCATTCATATCTTTTTTATTAGACTGGAAAATATATGTAAAAATAGGGGAAAAGAGAAGTTAATTTTGCTAGTTTTGAACCTGACATTTTAAGGGAGAGCTATATGACAGAGACAGAGGTAGCATGGAGATGATGTTACTGTTACATTAGTCAGGGTCTCCAGAGTGTGAGTGACTCTGTTTTCTCCTCATCAGGTCCCCAAAGCTGGTAGTATTATTTTGAGGAAATAATGTAAGGGAAATAACATCCATTCCTGTCCCAAATATCTACCATTCAGTTTTCAAGAGTAAGGCCTTTGTGTTACTTGCTGGTCCTCTTGTCCGAGCTGGACCTAAACAGACATAAGATCCAGCAGGCTCATTACTCTCTACACAGAAGTTCTGAAAGAAACCAAGGAATTTTCTTGAGATGATCATCTGTTAGATCTGAAAATTAGACATTTTCTCTTGGTCTCTAAGCTTTTGTCTTTTATTGCCAATGATGGCTGTTGTCCCTTTTCTTCCTGTTAAACTGTCCTGTTAAACATGCCTTCAATTTTTCATCTGTCCATCTCCTAGTTCTTTGCTTTCCTGCTTTTTCATCCCATTCTGCCAAAGTTTATAGCTTTTTCTTCTCCCTCCCCTCAGTTTCCATTCCCCACTTGCCTTTCTTCTGAAACTCTTTCATTTAAAGAGTCTTTAAAGAAAGTTTAAATGAAATATGTTATAAACTAAATAAAATGTATGTAGATGCAACAAATAGGATATTCTCACAGCTTTCTCCATTTAATTTGGATTAATGTATTTTCTTTTTCCCAAGATTTAGTTAAATCATGATCAATCTGGATCTGAAGTTCAATCTCAGAATTTGAGTCTGAAATCAGTGATGTAAGGAGGTCAAAGTTCAAAATTGTGTGCAGTGCTGATCTAAATGATAAAATTCAAGATTCTTGTTTTCAATGACTGACAGCTGACATAGATTCTGTATGGGATTATTATGTCAAACAGGCTATGCTTTTGCAGTTCTGCATGAGGCTTCCAGCACAACTAGAGGTCTGGCTGAATCCAGGGTAATGTCAACCATGGAGCAGTGCAGTTACACTCCTGCCTTTACATTTGGGTACCTTATTTTTATTTGATGTGGTTGAAAAATGGAACATTTTCTCTCTTTATTTTACTTCTTTTATTATTTCTTTTTTTTAGATGTTTCTTTTTTTTAGATGTTAAAGTTCTAGAATTTGAGAGAAAATGAAAGAAAGTTGAGCAGTTATTTGAGAAATTGAATGAAGGATAAATGCAGTTTTTCAGATCTTGCCACATGAGAAAGGGTCGAGATCTTGCCTATTATTAGGGTGGCTGCAATAGTGGCCAGCAACAAGTGCACAAGAAATCTTTGTAGGAAAAATCTGTTCAAGTATACAAACTGGTTCAGACATGGTACCGTATTATTAGCATAACATTTAGAAGTTATTTTTTATTTGTACTTTGCTATTTTTTCTAATTATGGGCACTTATTTAGTTAATGAACAAATGAAGCTGCGTACAAAAAATCAGCTTGTTCTAATTTTGCTGATATGATGCACATTTTACAGCTATATTTCTTGACTACAGCAAAACTGATATATGTATTGTAGGAGTCTCTATTTGATTACCAAATCCCAGTCAGGCAGAGTCAGGTCGCAAACCTCCAATGGACAGATATGTGTGAGTTTTTCAATCAAATCTGATGGAAATTAATTTGAGGCTAACATTTCCCTTTGAGATGCTTTCTGTGTGTGCTTGTGCACACGATGCAAGCTTTTCATGCTGGAAACTCTTAAAGAGTACCTTGATTTTAAGGGAATAGCTTTTCCCCTGCTGAATAGTAATAGGATTTGATATTATATAGGACAAAATCTTTGAAACTTTGCTTATCAGACCAGAGAAAATACTTTCATGTAAACAGGTTAAAGACATAACATTCTTTTTTTCCTGACTTTGAAGACATTTATCTTGTGGCTTTATCCTGCTTTAGATATTTAATTTTAGTTCTGTAGCATCAAATGTGAGGGTTATTGCTATTGTTTTCTTTGATGTCTCGATAATAGGTGATTATTGGATTGGGCCAAAACAGAAATAAAGGCACAAGCTGATCTGAATCCTTAGCATGTGATACTGCTAAGGGAACAGCTCTGCAAATGAGTGAGAAGGCAGCCCCTCTGTGAAAAAGTGTGGCACAGAAGATGGCTCTATGAAACCTGGGAGCAGAACGCTTTATCCCATCTACTAAGATTCCTAGAGGGTGGAGCTTGTGGCATCTCTTTTCAGCTCAACAAATGGTTCTCCACCAGAACCTAGAGAAACTATTATGCCAGATATCTTCTATGTGAGGAGTGGAAGGGGAATGGGGAAAAGACATCCAAGAAACCACCTACAAGGAATTTAAGTAAATAATTTTGTACATTTTTAATTGCAAGGGTGTAAAATCTGGTCTTATCTCAAGTTGTTGCATATGGAATAAATACTAGTTTAAGTATTCAGTCAGGGTCTGAAATTGTCCCAAATGTCCCTTTGAAGGCTTAAAATGCTTTTACCATGGTTCAGAGAAGCATCTCTAATGATTGTAAAATCTTCCTGAAATAAACACAGAGGACTGTTAATGCTAGCTCAGGGAATCTACGCTCTTTAAGTGATCTGCTGCCCTTGATATGTGAGGGAAGCTGTACTGATATTAAGGCCATTGGAAAAATTGCAATTCCTGTAAGACTGCTGAGAGGTAGTTTAGGTTCTGAATGTTTGGAAAGGGAATTAATGCATTTTTTTAATATCACACATATTTTATATTCTTATAAACCCTAATGATTTTATGCAATGGTAATTCTATGGTATAAATTCTTATCATTCTTCTTTTAGTATTTTCATCTCAAGTACTGAAGAATTGTACATTAAAATTGGCACAAAAAACTTATTGAAAATAAGAGTAGTGTATCTTAAAAATCATAGTCCATGAATTGGAAGCAAAAAAAGAGAACTACTCTGAATTTTTGAATTCTTCCAATTTTACTATGCTATGGCTAGTAGCATCAACTGCTTATACTCCTTTGTTTCCACCCAAATACAAAATACACCTATTGAGTTCTTAGAACCCCATTTTTTCAGAAATAATTCTATTTTGTGTATAAAGCAGCTTGAGGGAATTAAGTTACAGAGCAAGGACATAAAGGTCTTCCAGGAGCAGGAGCATGGGAAGATAGAACTCATTAAAATCACAGCATGATATGACTTATATGAGTCACACAAATAAATAATCTAGAAGTGTATGGACTTTATACATGTTTTACTTTATCTTGAAAACCAGTGTAGTTTAAGCACCCAGGGACACTATAGGCATTTGCTCCACTAAAGATGCTGAAAGCACTAAACAAGTACTGACCTGCACAAAACCATTTACATTTGATACGTTGATATAGCCTGTGGCATACAGTATTAATAATGTTTCTTATTTTTACACTCTGTTCAATTTAATGCAGTTAATTTGAAACATTTTGAATCCAAAATGCTTTGCGCATGCACATGTCCCATGAACATGGGACTTAGTCTGTTTCTTTGTAGTCTCAGGAGATGGAAGTCAATATAGCTTTGTATACTTTGGGAATGCTTTCTTGATTCATGCTAGCTCAGAATTTTGTTGAAAATCACTTCCATTTACTCAATATTCAATTTTAAATGCTTTCTATAGCTTTATATGTTCATACAATGTAGTTTCATCCTAGTCCATTTTTTTCAGAAGTGGCTGGTTTTTGTCATCCTTTCCCTCTTCTTAAAGCTTTTACACATTCACTGGTTAAATCCATTCATCCTTGAAAATTAGCAGTGTTCTCCCTATCCAGAAGACTATGCTCTCCACCTCTTCATTAGTGGACTGCATTGTACCATTATCTTAACTTGTTCTCTTCATGGCTGCTGGCACCTATTTTATTTGATGCAGTGTATCTCTCATTATAGGCTTATTAGCATCCATGTCAAGACAATGTGAAAAGTCCTCCTCTTTCAATACTGATGAATACAAACAAGTAGAGAATAGAAGACACGAGCAATCTTTATCATTTCACTGCCACATTAATACCTCTAACTCTAATTGACAGGGCAATTAAACCCCAAAGATATCCCAAGAAAGCAGCCTGGGTAGCTGTGATCATGCCATATAAGTGATATAGAACACATTCTGTAAAATAGGATCAAAATGGTTTCTGTGCATTTTGTGTCACCAAAGCAGCTGTCCTGATGATTCACATCCTATTACATGCTATTTAATATGGTTTGAGCATGTCATAATCAATTAAAAATAGTTTTCATTTCAGATAACAGTTTTGGAATTTTGAAACTGGGAATAGCTTCCTTTGGACAAAGACTGTTAAGGACTCTCCTCTGTAGGACCCCTGTCATTCATTCACCTATCTCTTCTCAGGTTTGTATCAGTTCAGGGTCAGGCCTCTGCGGAGATAGTGGGGGCATCCCCTGAGCTGGGGAGACACAAGAAGCTTCCCTCAAAAAGCCATTAAGACCCCATTGCCTCCTTCCCCTGTTTCTATGTCTATTGCTGTGTCCCTGAGCCACTCTCTTCCTATTCCCTGATTGCCCCTTATCTTTGCACTGCCCCGAGACCAGGACCACCCTGGCCCCTCGGGAGAGAGAAAATGAGACCCTACATGTGTGTGTGCCTTGGACCTGAAGATCTTACCGAGAGACTGAATTAAACATCTGTGGATACCATGCAAAGGCCCTTTGTGCTTCTTTACCCTAGACTTTACTAGCAGCAGTTCAGGCTGCAACAAGTGGTGCATGTAACACAGACCTCTTCTCCTGGAAGACATCTGCACTAGACCACCCCGAGAATTTGAGGTTTTTTACCCCAGTGTGGTGAGGTTTGTTATAAATGATCAGCCAGAAATACAAATCAGTAAATGTGAAAGATTTTATTTTCATGACCAAAATACGGTCCTCAAAAACCCACAGTCAAAGAGGCAGCGTCGAGCCTGGGATCAGCGCTGGGTGAACCTAGATCCGACCTCTATTGCACCGGATCTCCCTCTGTTCACGAATGCCATTTCCTGTGGGGCTGTTTTATACAGTTTTTTATGCCTGAGGCAGAGGTGTCCCAATTTCTTTTGTAACCCTGCGTATGTATGAAGTTTTCTTTCACTGTGCAGGGCTGGACAATTGCTGTTTCCTGGGTAGTGGCGGGTGCTGATCATGTCAGGGGAAGTCGTGTATTCAGATGTATGTTTTTCCACAACTTCGGTTATCTTGATTGATGGTATCTATCAAGCGCTGATCGTCCTTGGGTGTTCCCTGATGGCTCCAGAGGAAGCCCATCTCTGCACCAGCCATGTTCTTTTATTAGTAAAAAAAGCGTTGTTCTCCTGCTGCCTTCAGGAGTTTTGAAATTCCAGTGTAGTTATCTGTCTGCAGGCTGCTCGTGGTCAGAGGCTCACTGGATTTTACAATTTATATTGTATGCACTCTCCCCTTAAGCATGAATTATTTTATAACATATATTACAGGTTGAAATTTTGATTACATCCTCCTTTTACTCTTGAGATTTTGGAAGACTGGGTTAAGATGGAAGCAACATTCACCCATGCAGAACAAGAAGTTTACCTCCACCAAAAAACGTCTTTTATTCAAGAAAATTTTTGTTTTTCAGAGGGGGTATTGAAGTGTTTTGTACTGGTTATTTAAGCATTTTCCTTATATTTTGCAGAAATCGGTTCTAGCCTATGAATTGTTGAAAGTAGCTTGGGAAGAATTAACAACTAGTAAAGAATTCCATAAAGAATTCTATCCTTTTTTTAATATGATGATGAAATGTGTTCTGAATCTTGGGGACGGTGAACCTCAGCTGAAAACCCTGCCTCCATTTTCCCCTCTTCGTGCCCCTGCACCCTCTCCCCTGTTGCAAGGAAAGACTCCTTCAAGTTCTCCTGTCTTTACTCCTGCTGCCCAAGTTGGCTCTCACCGCATGGCCACGGCCACACGGTCACATTCATGTGCTCAAGATGGTGGAGACCATCCGGGCCGGGGTCTCCCCTTCTGCCCTCTGGTCCTCACACCTCCTCCCACAGACGCATTTACCTCGGTTGTTATAGCACCACAAGACGTGGCACAGGTGGCGAGACCTGTCTCCCCTCACACCGAACTGCTGCCCCCACGGAAAGCCCACAGCTGCCCTGCCACTGCTCCACATGGCCAGGGCGAGGCGGCCGATACTCACTGCCCAGCATGACCCACGGCAGCCCGCTGCATGCGGGCCGAGGGTGGGCAGCGAGGCTGGCAGCCCCAGGGCACCACTGTCGCTGGGCAGGCAGATAGCCCTGCCAGGGACGACTCAAAGCCACAGTCCTGGCAGTGAAACCGCTGTCCCTTGGCCACCGGTGCTGCAATAGAAGCTCCGTGCCGGCAGCACCCACAGGTGCCAGCCAAGAGAGACCCCCGGGAGAGGGCTGAGCTCCAGCATGGCCGCCAGCACCGGGAGTTGGATGAACTATGCACAGCAGTGCCTCAACACCAGCACCAGTGCCAGCAACATGTCCAGCACCACAAACACAAATCCACTGGCAAAGGTAAAAAAGTCCTTGCCATGAATGTTTTGGGGACAGTGAAATGGTTCAATGTAAAACACAGATATGGTTTGATCACCTAGAATGATAACAAAGATGATGTGTTTGTTCATCAGACTGCTATAAAAAAGAATAACCCCAGAAAATACTTTCACAGCTTAGGAGAAATTGTGGAATTTAATATAATACAAGGAATAAAAGGCCCCCAAGCAGCCAATGTAACAGGACCTGGTGGAGTTCCAGTGCAAGGTTGTAAACATGCACCAAACTGCAAACTTGCGAAATATTATCCATGTCACAGAAGTCCACACACCTACCAAGGGAATATAACACAAATCTGACAACTATCAAGCCCCAGTAACAGCCTAAAAACCAAGAGGGCACAGAACACCAATGAGCTGTCCTGCACCCAAAAGTCCACCTCCATAATGACTGAACCTTTCAGTCGGATAAGTCCCACTTCTTCTAATACCCTTCCCCAATTCCTGTGGCCTCCCTGCCCCGTCTCACTTTCCACTTTTCCTTTCCATTGTCCTGCTACCCCTTTTTTATGTTCCCACAAATTCCTGCCTCCTTTCCCCCCTTTCCATGGCCTCCCTCCACCAATCGCTTCCCCCAGAGTTCCTTCGTAATACCAGAGGGAGCGTGATTGGGAGGGAAAGAAATTTTCCCTAAAGTAACTATCTATTTCTTAAAGGTTAATATTTCTATTTGGAGTTTCCAACAGGCATACCACAACCTACACTACCTTGTACAGAGCCAATCACAGCCAACAACTCTGCCCAACAGCACTGGGAGTCTGGGGAGGACCCCAGTGACTGGTAGCTAACAAACACTACTCCAATTAACAAGTCCTGGCAGAGTCCCGGTGTGCTCACAGGCCTCAGTGGATGGGACTACTTGCCTCTCTGCACTTCCTCCATCTCCTGCCAAGGGCCCAGGGACGTGTCCCAGCTCTGCCTGGGACCTTCAGTCCCTGGCTGAGCCCTGCTGTGTGTGTGCCCATCTCTGCCCCTGTCTCCTGGGTGGGCCTGGGACCTGCACTGCAGAGCTGCTCTCTGGGGTAGAGCCCTCAGACCTGCGTTGTAGCTTGTTAATGCAAAACTCTAGGTTTAACATGGCATAACTGCTCTGTTCTGTTTCCTGTGCTCATCATCAGTCAAGTAACAATGATCATTATTTTCCAGAAATGTCAGGGCCTTTTCATCTCCAAAGACACATTCAAGGACACATAACACACAGGTTAAAACTGAAAATGGGATATTATTTTAATTTTTATTTTTCTCCATCTGTTTTGGAACTGATGCTCACAACCATTACCACAATGTGCATGTGTAGCCAGGATCAGGCTGATATGTTCTTCAGTTTAGCTTTAAAACCCATCCTTTGTAATCTGGAAAAAGCAAATGACAGAGCTACAGAATACAGCAGCAGGAATACAGGCCCAGCAGCTCTTGTTTCCTGAAGGGTGAGAACACAAAGACTGAGGATCTGTACCAATCTCACATAAAAAAGAAAGCATATGTGGTACTGTGGGGTATTTCAAAAATTATAACACATATTGATGACAAGCACAATTTTTGCCTTCCAAGACTTCCTTTGTTGCTGTGCTTCCTGGCCAGGGATGCATGGCCTGTGCTTGTGTTGCAGGCAGGAGAACTGAAAAATGGCAGCTCTGGATGGATGCAAGAACCCCATGGAAAATGGAGCCAAGGGAAGAGCAGTGCTCAGCCCCACTCCAAGCTTGCAAGGGGCAAGAGAGCCAGAGAGAGCCAGGGCACAAGTGGTGCCTTGGAGGTGTGAGGGCAGCAGGCAAGAATGGACTCACAGGGGCCCAGAGGAGCCCTGACAGGGGGCTGTGCCCAGTGCTACAGACAGGAGGACAAGAAGTAACCCCCAGGCCACCCTTGGAGCCTACCCCAGGAGTTTGGAAAGCTTCCTTTCCTCAGATAAAGATCGTGAGGAACACCTTCAAGGACCAAGAACACCTGGCACCTGGCCAAAATGGCCCAAATCATCCTGGTTGTGCTCAGTGTGGCAGAGGAAAGCAAAGAAACCCCAGGGACACTTGCAGCCCACTGTAGGGTAAAAAAAAGGCTTCCTTCCCCCAGATGCAGGGCATGACAGGCTATCTTCATGTAGCGTAAGCAGCAGAGACTGCCAAAGGAACCAAAAATGTACAAGAAGGGGATCACATGAGCCTTCAGCAGTGGTCATGCTCAATGCTTCAGAGGCATACAGAACTGCCTCGGAGGAAAATTCCTCCCTGACCCCAGCACTGGCCATCAACTTTCCTCAGAGAATGTGAGAAAGACCTGTCTACTCCTCCCACAGGCTGGCCCTGCCTTCCAGAAGATGCCCAAGCCCTATTCTGCCCTGCCTGGAGTAATCTTCTGAGTCTGGCCACATGCCACCAGTCTGATCAACTCCAGGGGCACAAATCTTTGTGTGCCTGGCAGGGCACCAGTGGGTATTCCAAAGCATTGAGATCCTGTCAACATCTTAGCATCTCATTTCTTATGGCTGCTGCCCCTGGATTCAGACGGGATGAAGACAGAGTGCTCTTCAGTGCTCCTCAAGTGTTCTTCCAGAAGGCATTTCCTTGGTCTTACAACTTGGCTTGGTGCTCCTTCTCATCTTCTGAGAAGCTGAGGTCTGTTCCTTGAAGTCTGAAGCAGGATTTCCATCTATCCAATGGGCTTTGAGCATGGCCCTGCTAGGAGCTGGCCTCGCAGCAGATAATCTTCAGCAACCTCATCCAGCCTCCTTCAGCCCCAACAAGTAATTACAGTAGCTCCTTAAGGACTTTCTCTTGGATGTCTTCAAGCTGACCCTGTGCCAGCTCTGTGAGTGGGACACAGGAGTCTCCATGTGCAACCCCACTCACTGCAGCCCTGCCCACCACACCTCTGTCCAGTGTTCTTCATAGAAACATTGAACCATAGAATAGTTAAGTTTGGGAAAGACTTTTAAGATCATCAAGTCTGGCCATCAACCCAGTGCCACCACCATGTTCCCCATTAAACCATGTCCTCATGTGTCATATCCACATGGTTGTTGAGCACTTCCAGGGATGGTGTCATCTCCACTCTATTGGACAACCTGTTCCAATGTTCCAATGTTTTAAAACCCTTTCAGTGCAAAAAAGTTTCCTAATATCTAATCTAAACCTGGTGCAACTTGAGGTGATTTTCTCTCATCCTGTTACTTGTTAATTGGGAGAAGAGATTGACCCTCACCTGTCTATAACCTCCTTTCAGGTAGTTGTAGAGAGGGATAAAGTCCCCCTAAACTTCCTTACTCCAGGCTAAGCAACCCCAGCTCCCTCAGCTGCTCTCACAAGACTTGTGTTCCAAACCCTTCACCAGCTTTGTTGACCTTCTCTGGACTTGCTCCAGTGCCTCAATATCTTTTAGTGAGAGGCCCAAAACTGAACATAGTATTAGGCCCTCAGAGGAAGGCCTTTAGAGAGCTGGCCCTGAGGCTGTCCCTGTGTCCATGAGTCGGCCCTTGGTGGCTATACACTAGACACAGCTTCCAGGTACTCAAGACATGTTCTCCTCTGCTTGGCTTCTAAGGACCAATCTTGTGCTGTTACTCCTCTCTCAGGCCATGGGAGAATTCAGCCCTGCAGCCCAGAGACCACCCCTATCAGCCATTCCCTTCTGTGCCAGAGCTAATATCTTTGAAGTCCCACAGTAAGGAAGACCAGGGACTTGATCTGTCTGGTTACAAACTCTTTTCCAGAGGCATGGGTGGGCTGATTTCAGCAGCTGCAGGCCAGGGAAAAGCCAAAGTGTAGCCAGAGCCATAGGCTGAGATGGACCATTGCCATAAGACCACCAGGGAAACAGACACTTTGAAAAACAAGTGAACAGAGGTGACTGGTGTGATGAAAAGGTTGGTCATTTTTAGACCTCGAACATTTTGATCTCTGCTCAAAGCACAGTCAGGCAAACATGACTTCCAAACTGTGAGAATGGCTCATTGGTGCTATTGCAGTCAAATCTGCTTGTCTCACTGAAAATAAAATGTGCAACTCCTCTGTTAAACACTGCAGCAGGGCATCTCAACCCCCCCTCCCTGTGCTCTGTGCCCCCCACCTTCCCTTCCATCCCCCCCAAGAGCTTATCTGTTGCTTGTTAGATGGTGAAATAACTTAGGGCATCTTGCTCCTCACATGAGCTTCACATGAGCTTGCTAATTGGTGAAATAACTCAATCAGGAGAGCTTGTCTTATAATGAGCTTTTTTGGCACCATGGGAGTAATGCTTTCATCTCATCTTGCTGTGGAAGTGAGATGTGGAGAGATAAGCTGGAATTTTTGACTGACAGACACTTCATTTTAGAAATTAAAAAAACTACATCAAACTTTCACAAAGCAGGTCTTCTGCACATTCCCTGGAATTGTGTGGGGCTTTCTCCCTAAAGTTGGGATGTCCACTTTGTGGTTACTCTGTTGAGGGTTCAGTGAAAGGATTCTGTGTACACTCTTGTTGATTTGGTGGTAAGTTACATTGAGTCCTAATCAATACTATTTCTTTGCTAGCTTTAATATTGGTGCCTTAATGTCATGCAGTTTTATGTAATCTGCTAGTAGCTATTTTGTTTTATAATGTGTAGTAAGTAACTATGTTTAAAGCCTTTTGTCTGTTATCTCCCATTTATTCAATAAATAACTAATTTTATATTAGACCAGGCCTGCCATCCCTAGAACGTGTGGGCTGAGGCAATTTTAGGTGTGGGCCACCTAAATTTAAACTGCTTCCAAAAATCTGAGGCTAAGACAGGGCTTGTCTGAAACTTCCTATTTGATCAATACCAACATATCCATTGGCTGGGTTTATATGGGATACAAAGCACACTTCTGTAATGGCGTAAAACTTTTAGAGCGCTTTTCTCATGATGCCTGAAGATTTGTAGCTTTTTTCATATGTTTGTTGCTTTATAGATTTTTTTATATATAGTTGTATACTTTCTGTTGTTTTTCCTGCCCTCTCTCACATTTCAGAACAATAAGCTAATCATTTTTAACACATTGAAATTCTGTTTATTCCTATTCTTAAGAAGAGAATTTCTGGCACAGGCATCTTGTTTTTCACCAGAATTTGAGAGAAGCAACAAGATATAGGGCAAAGAACCCCCTGGACCAACTCCAAGGGGCAGAGCCAAGGGTGCGTTACTGAGGCAACTGATCTAGCAGGATGTACCTGCTAGATATACTAATTATTTAATCTTATAAAAATTGTAAAAATCCTGTATCACGTGTGTGTAGCCATATTTGTGCACCTGAAACCTTTCATTAAAGAATTGCTTTTTATCTTACTGCTCTTAATATTGTTTGGAAAGTTTTTATTTTTTGATTCTAGGCAACACTCACTTTAACTTTTCTGAGAGATATTTGCCTATGTCTATATGTGGGAAGATGTTCTTACCTAAAGCCCTGTCAAGTCTCCTTTTTCTTTAAGATTTAGTAGTTGGACTACTAAAAGATTAAGTGAGGTACGATTATTGTAATTTTGTATTGTCCTTTTTTTTGGTGCCAAAATTGGTGTGTACCTTCAGACTGTGTGAATAAGGGCATTTATACCAAAGACAGTCTTTTGGTTGTGATGATGCCAGAGATGAAAGAGAGAGTTTTTGTTCCCTCTGCATGAACTTTGCAGGGATGTAAAGAGCATGTGTGGTTTCACCACCATTCCTCACCAATGCATCAAGGGACACTTGCTAGGGCACTGTTTATGGTGAAGTTGTCTTTTTAGAAAAAGGTCACAAATGTTTTTTGTGTTCTATACAACATTTTTCCTTCCACTTCAATAACTCTTTTCACCCTTTAGTCTTCATTCTTGATCCCTTTCTTGGAGATGGTCATAATCCTATCTGTCTTTGTATTGCTCCTCCCAGTCATCATTTTTCTTCTTTAGGCACTCCATGCCCAGAAATAACCATCTTAATCTTTGTCTGCATTCATTACAGATGGAATTTGTCTCTTTAGAACATGAGGAATGTGAAATATCCATAGTGGTACAGGTGAGCTCTCACCAGGGCTTTACACAATAGTTGCTTTTCTCATCTGACACAAAGGAATGCTTTTTCCTGTATCCCATTCATGACTTATAGTCACCCCATGATCAACTCATGCCTTCCAGAGCATTTGCCTCCTCCGATGTCTTCAGACTGGACCAGAAACTTGTGTCACTTCACCTGACATGGTGGTACCTATTTCTACCCTGCAGTTCCTCATGCAGGAGTGTTTATTGATGTAGGGAATGTCTTTTCTGTCAGAGCTTCAGCTGGTGGGGAGGATGGAGGCTGTAGTACCACACCATAAGATAAAACTTTTCTTCCTCATGGGTGCCATGAAATCCAGAATATGAGGTGGATGAGGAAACCTAAATTCTTGAACAATGTTTTTTTGCAATCTAAATTCAAAAGACCTGACCATGAACTTCCCTGTTTCCTATACTTGATGACAGCAAAGCATGAAGGCTGGAGCCCCCTTAATGCATCTCTCAGGCTCCACCCATGAGTAACCTGCTGGAGTCCAGCTCCACACAGTCACAACCAGATCCAGCCTCCGCCGGCCAGCTGAGCCATGGACGAGGCGTGTGTGTGGGCTCTGAACACAAGGCTGGTGGTATCAGTCCAGCTCCTTTCGAACTGGTGTCTGCCTCTTAAAAGAGGAAATACTCCTGGCTGGCATTACCTGAGTTTCCATTGGGAAGTTTCATGGGAGAAAGTGCTCAGTCCAGGCACTACAAGAGACCAAACCTTGGTGGGTCAGTGAGATGCAGTTCATGTCCCTGCTGTCTTTGGGGATACACTTTACTCTCCTGGAGCATGAATAAAGCTTGCTGATGAACTTTAAAATTAATTCTGCAGCTGTGTAATGAAAAGGAAGGTTGTTGCTGACATGGATAAGGAGGTGGCTGGATAGGTGGGCATCCAACACCAAAAGGCAGTTGCCTCTCTTTAGAGGCCGTACATGCCTGGAGGAGAGATGTCAAGAAGGATTGAAGAGTTTGCTTTTTATATGCCCACTTGAAACCATCTGTGATTGTCAGTGTGGTGAAATGACTAATGATATCATTCAGACACAAAGAAACTTATTTTCTTTTTTAATTATTGGATGAAAATATAAAAAACAGTCTTCTAGTATACACATGGTTATGAGTTTGCAAAACTGGTGCGATGAGTGCATAAAGTTGCCAGAACATATCTGTTCACCTGAAGAATCTTTAAATATAGCTGCAGAGAGCTGCCATCCTGGATGGACCACTCAACCAAAGTCTTGTCTCCAGCCCTGACTCCTGGATGGACCTGGGACCCATGATACAGTCCTGTCTCCAGGTCTGTTTCCAGCTGTATCTCTTGCTAGTCTCCCTGGTGAGCCCCTGGATCTGGCTCATTCCCTCTATCAGAGGGTCTTTTTAGAACAGATTACTAGCTGCTGGCTCTGCCTGTCTGGACCAGAGCCTACGGGATGGTGCCCTGTTGATGGGGGCATGGGCCAGGGTCAGTACAGCTCCCCACCTGTGCCAAGGTCAGCAGTAGCTCCTGACTTGCCTGCCTTCAGTGAGCAGCAGGCACTTGCTGCTCCCTGGCAGTCTCCTTGCATAACTTCATCCTGAAACATTTTGCAATTAAGGTATTTCCTAAGCCAAAGGGTGTCAAAGTATTCATCAACCCATCAGCTGATTGCCCTCCATGAACTTATCCTGCCTCACCATGTAAGCTTCTGGTTAACATATGGCCAAATGGTAGACCTCAAACTGGTCCTCAGCAGGTGTCTGAGCATAAAAGTCTGGCAAAGAGTCATAAACATCTTAAAGGAAAAATTGCGAGCAAAACTTAAATATAGGTTTTTCTATTAACTGCATTTATAATAAATGTCATCACTCATTGACTTTCCCCATGAATAAGCAAATAGCACAATTTACTGATAAATGAAACAAACTCAGGAACAATTAGTACATAGCACCCCTTTCAGTAGCTCAAACCTATCACATTTTCTCTCCTGATCCTGTGTAATATACAGCAGGATATAAAGTCTGTAACCAAATTTCATGAACTGACAATCAGAAGATCAAATATTTCTCACTGAGACGTGTCCTAATGTAATGCCAGGAAGTACATCTCTGTATGTAGTATACCTTTATTTGATACAGGAAATATTCAAACATCATCTACAGTACTTGGAGCAAGAGAAGCAGAGGTATATTGGTACATAATTTTATTTGGGCTTTTTTATTTTTTTTCCATTGAAGAGAGGCATCTACTTAGGAGCTGGGAATCTGAGGCATATGTAGTGCATAGGAAATGTGTGCTTTCACTGTCACTACACTCCCCTTCTGTCACATCCACCTCCACTCATTTTCTTGTCTCTTATGATGCTGTCACTTTATTGTGTTGTGTTGAAGTGGAAGTAGCACCTATGCAAGATGAGCAATTTACAGCTCAAGTAAATAAAAGCAAATATACCAGTGAACAAGAAGTTAATCATCATCACACACACTGTGAAACCATCTGGTTTTCCCTGTTGGTGTGTGTGCTGGTGTCGGACATCTTTTATGAAAGATCATTTCCTTAGGATTTTCCCTCCTGAGAAGCTGAGAGGCCTCAGGAACAAAATGTAAACGTTGATTATCTGCTTCTGTGGAATGCAACAGGTGGATCTTTGATTAGCCCATGTTGGTTGTTTCTAATTAATGGCCAATCACAGCCCAGCTGGCTTGGACAGAGAGCCCAAGCCACAAACCTTTGTTATCATTCTTTCGTTTTCTGTTCTTAGCTAGCCTTCTGATGAAATCCTTTCTTCTATTATTTTAGTAGAGTTTTAATGTAATATATATAATAAAATAATAAATCAAGCCTTCTGAAACATGGAGTCAGATCCTCGTCTCTTCCCTCAACCTGAGACCCCTGTGAACACCATCACATGCTGGTTTAAAACCCAGCAAGAAAATTAAACTCACTGAAGCTGCCCCCTTTTCCCCATCCTATTTCAAAAGTGGAGAAAACACTAGGAGATGTTTTAGGATGAAATCACAATTTACTGAAAAATCACAATAACCACAACAATATTGATAAAATAGGGTACTCAGCTGGACTCCGCTCTGTGCCACCACTGCTCTCTCCCTTTTCTTTTTCTTGCAGTAGCATCTCAGGCTTGCTGGTGCTGTCTTTCAGCACTAAACCAGAAAACTCACCACTCAGAGGAACAGGAAAGAGACTGCTGGTGGCAGAAAAGGGCCAGTTCTGCCAGGCTGACCCTGAAACCTGCACATCCTCTCCCCTGAGCTAGGTGAAAGATGACAATCCTTCCATTTCTGGCCTTGGCTTCCTCCTGCTAAAACCATGCCTCTGCCATGATGTGGGTGGTATGGAATTAAATGCTGCTAGAAGCTCCACCCCTTTGCTCTATAACCATGACAGCATGGTAAGAACATTAACTCTGAAGAGTTATACAGTTACTGATATGACTCATTAATACATTCTATTACTCAATTAACAGAAAAATATGCCTTATTTTTTATGTTACTAATGTCCTTGACATGTTCTATATCCTGCCAAAGATTTTGGAAAAGTTTTGGAAAAAGATTATTCCATTCACAGTAAGGATCAATTTTTGTCCATTTAGATTTCTTATTTGCCTCACTTGAATGATGTTAGTTCACCCAAATATGGTCTGTTCTTCACATGGTGTAAATCTCCATTATTGGATATGCTATACCCACATGGTGCTAATCTCCATTATTATCCATGGTATATCCAATAAGTGAGAGGTCTTAAAAAGCCCATTGCACCAGATACTGCAGAAAACACCATGAGACACGAAGAATGTGGTTTTATTAGAATGCTGGAGTTGGGAATGTACCTGGGAAGTATATTCTTAAACCTTACCCAGTCGATATTACCCTTTCTTGCTAATCCCTCCTCCCTCTCAACATGTTTTTCCTCCACAATTCAATTTCACCTGAGAGGTGTGAGTCCTCTGATTAGCTAGATTCTATCATCCTTGGTGTAATCAACTCTGATCACTTAGCATAGGAGTAGAGGAGGAAGGTGCTGTCTCTTCACTATGTAGTTTACTATGGAAAAAGAATCCCATTCCCATTTCCTAGATTTTTAATTTTATATAAATTCCAGTTGAATCAGAAAACTGAAAGATCTGTTGAACATTTTTCCTTCCTAAAACACAAAAATAGGTTTTCAATCAAACCAGCTTCTTAGATCTAGAGGGAAAGGCGGAGAATTTATTTCTACATTTCCAAAGATACAAAGTGTTATAGCAAGTCCCTTTTCTCTAAAATAACAAGAAAAAGAAAGTTTTTTGCAGATGTTTTCTTTAGAGAGTGAAGGATACACACTGAGGGAAAGCCATTCCACTGGCTGTACAGAAAGGAGTATAATGTAGATTATGCCTTGTTCTAGCAATTTAGGCACAGAAACATCTTTTCCTGAATTTTCTTTACATGATACAGGAAGAGAAGGAAGTGTCATTCTTGAAGTGAGTATGTGCCAGTAGCTTGGTTTTTGAAAAATGGAGCTCTGGGGCAGTGGGAGGAAACCCAGAAATTATACATTAATGAAATCTGGAGGAGGAGAAATTAGAAGTGTCAGAGGTTTTCTTAATAGCAGAATTCCCTCTGAAATATAAAAGTGATTAGCCAAAATGGGCTTGCAGAGGCAGGAACTGTAATCCATTGCTGTCTCTTAATACAAAACAATTATTTTGGAATTAGCAAAATTCAGCAGAAGTTTGTTCATACAGAAACCCCACTCGCATATCCATGAAAATTAAGATGCAAAATGCCATATACTGTCAGTTTGGCAAAGATGGCTAGAGAGAGTGAGAGAGGAAGGAAGTCATTGACAATTTAGAATTTGATTTGTTAATTTTCGAAGAGGGCAAGACTGGGTCTTGTGTGTTTAAGGGGTGAGTAAAGGGCCTTTAGTGTGAGGTACGACAGCTTGTTCTGACAGTGCCCTGCATCTGTCACTCGAGAAAAGAGGAAAAAGAGTCCCCCTAGTGTACCAATGCTGTAAGCAGGAGTGTCTTGCTCAATTCACTAAATCTGCTGCAAGTTCTGCTGTGGCATGTAATCAAGTGCCTAAAGGTATTTTAGTAAAGCCCGGGGCTCTGTTGATCACAAGGCTTCTAGTTCAGGATGGAAAAAACAATAGACAATCATAAATAATGAGCATTTTAAAATGACCATGTGTTTTAACATATTTTAGCTATGAAGTAATTGGGTTTTGCATTGCTGTATAATTCTAAATACTAGGTTTTGCCACCCAGGAAACATATTTTCCTGGAAAACAGGAAAGAAATTATTTTATACAGTAATACTTTTTTCACAAGTTCTTAGCTGTGTATCTGTGAGGTAAAATCAAGCACATAATTCTATTAAAAAGTACCTTTTTTAAATTATTGTTTCAATTAAACAGGGAAAGTCTACTGCAGTTAAAGGTATTCAGTTTTACACTTTCCCTGGCTGCCAGAAATCCAGTGTGCAACTCAAAACACAGGCATTTTACCACTTTGATTTTGCACATTGAATTAAGTGGTAAATCAGCCTCCTCCCTGTGTAAGCCCTCTCTCAATGATTTTAGGTACAGTAATGCAAACCTTTGTGGCAGGTGCTGAAGGGGAATGCATGTAGGAAGGCATAGCTGCCATAGATAGCTGTGACTCCGTAACTATTTTCCTCTCAGGTATGCTGAAGTAGAGCCATGGATAAAAAGTTTCAAAGGAGAACAGAAGGTCTCTGTTGGAGATGCAGCACAGCTGGTTGGTAAGCAGTATTTGTCATTCTGTCTTTCAGTAATTTTCCACAAGATGCTTGTGCTAGAGCAAACCTGGCAACTCAAGTTCCCCTTTGCACCCTGCTCTCCATCTGAGTCTGCCCTGTGGCAAATTAGGCACTATCTTGCTCTCTCACCTTTTTGACTGCTGACAGGAGAGCTAAATCACCTTTCCAGCAGCAAAGGAAGTGTGTGTTTTCAGGGGAGGGAGTGAGTAGGGAGAGTGGGAGATGTTAGGGAGATAATTCCTCAGAGTAAGTAAAAAGACAAAGTGGGACCCACACCTTTCAGGAGATGGCCAGTGGAAGGCCTGAAGGATGAGAAGCAAAGATGAAACAGTGCTCAGGGATCAGCTGTGCTGCCCCTACAGACATGATCAGGTAGATTTGGCTGAGGGAAAAGATCTCCAGCTCCTCAGAGGTAAGGGCAGCTCCAGCAGTAGCACAGGAGGCTCTTGGAGCTGTTCAGATTAACAATGTTGCTGTAAATTATGCAGAGGCATTAACTGCAGGGATTTTGTTTTACATTTTAGATAGTAGATTGGCATTTCCTGGAAGTGTAGGTTAATTATAGTAAAAAGAGAGGTAGCATATATCTCACTCTGGGAGAAGGGAGCTCTTGCAGCTCTGCTGGTGTTGTGTGCAAGCCACTGGTTGCTTAATGGTATGTAAGGGTGCAGCAGACTTGTGTGCGTACAACACTGTGCTTATTTCTGTTCTGCAACAAATGTCTCTGTCAGTGTCTCCACTAATAAAAACCTCGCAGTGCTAATTACCAGGTTTAGTTAAATGAGTTAAAGGAATTTGAAAGGTGTTTGTGCATACCCACTGCAGAAAGACTTCTCCTGAAGAAAAACTGTAAAATGGACATCCTTAACTTTTCTTTCAAATTCATGTGTAGTATTTGATTTTAGCGTGTCTGTTTTCCTGGAGACAGCTGAGGCAATCTCCTCTACTCACTCACCCACTTACCAGTTGTACTTTGAATTGCTTGTGATGATATGGATGTTGATTATGGCCTTCACAATACTGCCTGGTTTTTCCATAGAATTGTCCTGGATGAAGAGACGCAGCAAATTCTCAGCTGACCAGAAGGCAGCCCAAGGTAATAGTTCAGTGTATTTTCTTTCATGAGTAAGAAGCAGATAAGATTTCAGCTCAAATGGTGCATTTTATTTATATTTATAAATGAAATGCATAGCAAATGTTGGAAACAACATTTCAGGTACTCCTTCCTCCTCCTTCCAGACGCAATATTTCATTGTTAATATTGTATATCTTTCTAAAAATGCTTGATTTGAAAACTTTGTTATGCTAAAATATTTTGTTGTCCTAGGAACACTTCTGGGTCCCCATGCATCTACATGTGAATTGTTCTTATTTCTAATTTTTAAAATATGTATCAAAATTTCCTAAGTTTTTTCTTAACATTTAAAAAAATGTATTATAAAAACTCAAAAACTGGATATTCCCTGCCTATCTCACTCCCTCAACACACATTTCATTTGTTCTATACTTCCATGCGTATGCACATACATACACATATATATGCATACACACATATATGCTCATATACATGCACTTCATCACATTCCAAACACTTCTGGATGTTGAATCTTGAAATTCTGTAGTAGGAGACTGGCAAGTGCCTACAATTAGAATATTGTTGATATTCGCACATTTCATTGACCATAAAAGCTAAGATCAATATTTTCAATGCCTTTAAAAATGAAATAATAATGTCAAAATATTGCCAGGAACTTACTGAAATGAAAAGGGTGTATTAGGTTAAGCATAGAGACTAGACTGGGTTTTTTTCTGCATTTTTGCTTCTGACGTCCTTTAGAAAGTGTGTTGTTTGCACTACTAACTGAAATGCAATTTGAGGAGGATAGAAAGATGCACTAATATTCATATGAAGCTGTAATACAGCAAAAAGTATATGGGCTGTTATTCTACTATATTGCCGGAGGACTGTATTGATCTTCAAAGGGTTAAAGTGCTACGAGGTTACATTAATGTCACCCTTCAGCAATCACTGGCCAATAACGTATCAGCAATCAATGCTACAGCATGTCGTGCAGGACACTCAGTTTTTGGAGACAAGTGGGTGATATATTTTGACAAGAATAAAAAATATGCTTGGAAATTCTTGCAAATCTTAACTCAGAGGGGGAGATACATGAAACAAACTGCTTCCATTCAAAAAAAATGGTAATGTTTGCCTTCCTAAGTAACAACATTTTATGTCAGTTCAGTGGAGCAGTGAATGAACCAAAATTCTGCTAACCTTCAAAATGGAAAGGATTCTGTAAGTAGGATTTACATAGTCTGAATATTTAATATTTGGAGTGCTCATCACAGCTCATATAAACTAATACTTAAATATATATTTCCAGTAAAGAAAACATTTGACTTCTGGTGGAGTAAAGCAGTGAGATGCTTTGACTTGTGAGTACAGACACAGGTTTCTCAGCTCCTGCTTCTTTTTTTCCTGTTAGAAATTTTTTTCCATCGAGTTCTCATAATCTCTGCAAATCCAAAGATGGCAATACAAGCCACTTCACTTTGACACAAAAGAAACTTAAAGAAAAAAAAAAATCAAGAACTCAAAAAGCTATGAAGTAGAAGGATAAAGGGGGGAACAAAATTAGAGGCTGCAAGAGGACGCAAGGGGTTAAAGTTCTGACCACTGTCTGCATATATAAAATCATATCACCTTATCTGAAAAGTTTAGGCTCTAAAGAAAACACTCAGTTTAAAATACCTTTTAGGTATATTAAATCTTTAGGCTGAAGATTACAGCAAGTGTTTTCTCTTTGGTGAGTAGCTGTTTGTCTCACTTTATTTACTTGGTATTGGGTATTTGTCAATGTCATTTCATATCTGCAGAAAATTCATACGTTCTATGGAAGTATGTATGTGTGTGAGAGTGCTGAAGGTCACATGACTATTTCATCCTATTTGGTGGAGCAGCTTGACTTTTTTCCCTTGCTTTTGGTGATGGTTGTGAGTGCAGAAGTTGATTGACAGATGCATGCCAGAAACCCCCATTCTCCTTTTCAAAGACTACATATGATGGATTGCGATCTTTCAGCTCAGCAGGACACAGGGACCATGCAAGCTGTAATTGGTCAGGTATGGAGTCAGCCATTTCTCAACTCCCCTTTTATTTTTTTTTTTTTCACAAGGGTCTAACCATATGATTCACATAATTCATATTTACAGTACCATCTTTCTATCTGTATCTTCAGCTACCAGCGAGTGTAGTACTGAAAGTGAGAAAGGCAAAAGAAACACAATAATCTGGCCAGGAAATCACTAGAAAAAACTAAATTACCATCCTTTTCTTCTAATAAACCCCATTTCAGCCTGAGCTTTATCAAATCAATGTATTTATTAATTTGCTGTTTTATTTTGTTTAAATATGCTGAAGTAGAAGAACCGAGGAGTGAAAGTGTTATGTTTGCTGGGGAGTTGCTTTCTATTTGTAATGCTGTTCCTTATTTTTATATTGACTGTATTCCTGTGCTAGATGCTGTGGCTTTTATTTTTTATTTTTATTTTTTCCTCTTATACTCCTAATCCAGATAATGTGTGATTGAGCCTGGTAAATGTAGTAGTCTTTGCTGCTGCAGAGGGGCAGCCTGCAAATTAAACACTGCCACAATCTGAAAGGTCCAGGTGGTCTGCTCGTGCTTCCTAATGCAATCCAGCACAACAGCTTTAATAAACAGCTCTATTTAGTTCTCCCTCCCTGTATCCAGGGAAGTGAACTGGGGCTGCTGTGATGAAATGCCAGAAGAATATCTCTCAAAGGCCTCACAAGCTGATTTTTAGAGCTTTTCCGTTTTGTCGTCTTTGTCTTCCAAATGGGTCAGTGAGTCCTTCTCTTTCTGTTTTGTGATTTCTGATAAGTCTGTAGTTTTTATATGTGTGATTTAAGCATGCTGTTTTGAGCTTTAGCCAGAAGAGAGAAAAATCATTGTCTTTTCATTTGCTTCAAATAATAACCTGAAGTGGGGAAAGAAATTATTTTGTTCTGATGAGCAGGGAGGGCTGTTTTCCTGTGAAAGCAGTCAGAGTCAGATGAGGGTGCCTGTTTTTCTTCTTCTAACAAAATTTTAAGTGCTCAACAATTTCTCATTAACCACTGACTTGTAAATCATTCTCTGGTTAAGGGTATTTTTTGAACTCTCAAAAGTTTGTGGTTTTTTGCATATGTTTCCAGTACAGTGAACGCATGCTGCTGAAATGATGACATAGTATTTGTTTTCTATATGTTGATATAATGGTAGAAAAATTCTCATTCTATACATTGTTTTCATCTAAATTACGGCAAAGCACTGAAGTCCCTCAAAGCACATGGTTTATTAATACCATCGTACATAGTAATGCATTTTTGGGCGGAAAATGTCAAATATGTAATGCCATGTTTACCACAGACTTTTATTGCTTTAAATATTTTAAAAATAGAAGATACATTTTTTATTAAAAATCCTCCAAACATTCACAGCTTTCTATTAGGCTGGCTTATACCTAAAAAGTGGGGCATGCTTGCCAGTACTACATTGTGGAAAAATAAGTATTTTAGACTGTGTTAGTTACCTTTTTGCTTAACTTGTTCAGTCTTACAGAAATATATTTAATGATTCTAAGGGAGATACAATGGCAAGGTTTTGAGCAAGTGCTCTTGACAGAAAATGTACCCTGAAATCTTTATAAATCTAAAAGCTTGTAATATCTCTTTAATGTAAATTTTGTTTTCAAATTTAAGAAAGTGTAAGTTAGCTATTTTATGTTTAAGGCTTGCCAACTCTCAAAAAGTGGTTTTGAGGCTGGAAATGGTAGAAGGATTTTTTTTTCTGTGTGTAACATTCCATATTTCATGAATGAAAAAAGTTCAGTGAATGTCTGGAAAAATGTTTATATCATGTGTTTGTGTATTTTATTTCCTAAAATTAATAGCAAGAGCATGTACTTAAAAGAAAAATAAATTTATGCATTTTAGGTGATTAACTGCTGTGGGTTTTCTGTGCTAGACTTTATAGATGTTATTTTTCTGAAACTTACTGTCTTAGGTGCTGCAAACATTTTTTTCAGATCAGCATGTGTGCATATTTACATTTCATATATGTAAGTGTGCACATCAAAATAGGTTCATAAATCCACAAAATTTTCAAGTATGTTTTTGTTTTGATTAATTGTCCAATGTTTGGTTGTTATTAGCTATGTGCTAAGATAGGAAAAAAGTTTAATTTTTTTTTTCTGATAAAAAATTATGCATTTTCTGGTTGTATAATAAAGGAGTTAGTTAAAATGTGGGAATCTCAGGGCAATCAGTATAATTAACATACTTTGCTGAAAATAGACATGGACTTTCTGTAAGTACTTTAAGAAAAAATAACTATCAAAAGGCAAGCCCTATGGCAGAAAATCTTTCCATATTGTAAGTCTCTATTTTGTATTGATAAATAGTTAAGGTTTGCATATTTAGTAGTTGCATCGTTTTAGAAGACATTTATTTCCTGACAGTATTAGAAAAAGTTATTGAAAGTCTTTGTTAACTTTCAAACCTCCAAACCCCAAAAATTGGATAAATGTATATAATTTGGCCTTTTTATATCAGCATTGTATTTTTTTTCTGCCATGACAATTTTTTTTTTTACTAATCCTGCAGATGTAGCTCTAAATTCAATCTTGTTTACTGCAAATGGAATGTGAACTCGCCTAATTAAAAATCCAAACTATACGTGTATAGCTGATGCAATGGAGATCAGACACACTAGCAGATTTTTGTAGTTCAAGCATTAGTCTGTGTATGACACAAATGGAATAGGAGGAGCATACCAATTTAAAGGCATTTTCAACACCAAGTACTTGTTCATCATTAAATGCATTTTTTACCTTTTTTTTTTTAAATCTAGATTTCAACTGTCTTTAACCACCAGTCCACAGTGATTCCCACTGGTGATGGCAATGGTGTGCAGAGTGCTGCAACTCTGACTGCTACCCAGCACCTGGGTGTACTGGGTCCAGGGTGCAGAATTACTTGTGAGCCTTCCCTCTGGATTTTTCCTCCCCCAAGCAAGCAATAAAACACCCAAGTACTCTGAAGAACAACCTCCTTGCCTTGTGTGTCAAGATCTAGAAGCTCATTGCTCATTGTGATTTTGATTCATAACTGGAGTGTTTGGCATGAAACCCTGATCCCTGCCAGCAATAGTCTGTAGCATCCTTTCTTGCATGCCAAACCACAATATCCATTATTTCTTCAATTGTGTTTTGCTCTCATAGAAACTATTAGCTGGATTTTTATGCCATATTAGCTGTATATCCTGAGCCCATCTGAATGAACAGATAATTAAATGTCATCTAATTATTCCAATAACATTGTAATTTTTCTGCCTTGCATGCTTTCTAAAACCTCTAATATACCTTTTTCTTATTCTTTTTTCTCTCCATCTTTTTTTTTTCTCCTCAGACCTGAGCTTGTGAGTGACAGGTTAGTTCATCAGCATTACAGCCCTCCTGTTTTTGTCTCATCTCATGCAGACAGGTCACTGTGTCCAATCACCCTTCTGGCTCTGCTGTCCCCAGGGGAGCCCAGGCCAGCCTGCCATCTTGATCCACCGGCCTGAGGGCCCAGGCTGGCTGCACATTTCTGTGTTCACTGGTTCTTGCAAATATACTAAAGTGGGAAAGGGGAGGGGAGCAGCTTAAATTAGATCTCTGTATATTGAGAGGAAGTAAATTAGGTAACATTCTTCTTCAAATAAGCCTGTGTTTGCAGTTATTACTGCTATGTTTGAGTTCTCTTTCTACAGGTTTAGCATGTTTATTTCTGTATTTAAGTGGTATCCTCCATATGATCTCACCATGTAGTAAATGCTATTTATGCAAGGATAAACATGCTCTTTTCCCACAGAGAGCTCTCTAAAACCCAGTTTATGAATCTGATACATTGCTGCAGCCAGTGTGGGTCTTTCTGTTCTGTTTCATTTTGTTGCCTTTTTTAATTTTTTTTTTGTATTCTTCCTCATGATTAACCACAATACAACATGTTTCAGAGAAGCCATTCCTTTTGCAACTTTTGGTCACCTTTCAGAAGTTTAATCTGTTGTCAGTGTTGATTTTATAATGCAGACTAATATGAATCCAGGAGTTTAATTTTTACGAAATGAAGATCAGATCTATAATGTTATTTTGTCTTGAGCAATCTCTACATGATTTTTCTTATAGCAGTAGAGAAGTTCTTTTTCTCTTGTAATATCGGTTTCCAGCTCTAATCTAATATAAAGAATTGCCTATAACATAAACAAACAGAAAATAACCATATGTAAAATTAGGACCCACTTTTGTAAGACAGCAAGGAATTGTGCCATTTTGTCTGCAGTTTGTGACAAATCCTGTTCTTTCAAGTTAGAATTAGACCCATCACTGTAAGAATAACTACTTGCATAAGTAAAGCCAGACTACATGTCCCCTTGGCAGCTCATTGTATATCCAGAACAAAAACTGTGGTCCTTTACTGTCACCAGCAGTGGTTTTCTGCAGCTCAGGACTGTGAGAGAGAGACTTATGGACAGGTACCCATTGACTGTTTTTTTTTTTCAGTAGTAGAGAGACAATGTAAACAGTAAGAAATATGTTTGAAAAACGTCATACTTTTTAATATTTATGAACACGCTGGTACTCTGATAATGAAGCATTCCATCTTTGGAGAAACCCACTATTGTATACACTCTCTAGAATATTGTGTCCCTAAGAATTATTATTGTAAGGAGATGCAGGAATGTGGCTGTAATATTTTACAGTATTTGTTGTAGAGGACTTTGGATCTTGTTAATTTAATATATGTAAATTCTTTGGTCCTAGGCCTGGATTCCAGCAAAAGAATGCATTTTTCTGTTGACTTTTGTTTTTACAGCAGAAAATATGAATTTTTATCATTCTGATTCATACTTTAAAAGATTTTTCTTCTTTTCACACCAAAATTGGATTTTAATTGAAATCAGCTTTCTAAAACATATTTAGTAATTTTCTCTGATTTTCTTTTTTCTGTTCTGTACTACTGTGTAGTTTCATCTGTGGGTCAGGGCAGCCAATTAAGAGGTCAAATCTTAAAAAAGCTGTGATTTGTACTCTGTGTATATTCACTATATTCTAATTGTAAGAGAAAAATGAAGTATGTCAGATGACCTTTAAATTGCTGGACAAGTGACACTCCTTCAGTGATGTAGATTATTATCTTTTGACAATGCATTTACATTCAAGTACCTCTGTTATGTTTCCTAGATTCCAGACTGATAAACTAAATATCAGTCTGGCCCACTTTTGTGTGTACAGTGCATAGAAGTGACTGCTGAGCCTCTTATCTTACAGTGACCTGTAGCTGTAACAAGACTTTTATTTTTCTTCTCTGATCTTAACTGCAACTCAAATGGAAGAAAATAAAAGGACAATCAAAGAGAAACTGTATACAGCACTTTCAACATTAGATGAAGATATGGCAAAATATTATTTTTTCCTGTGATTTACATCATTCAGCAACATTAATAATGTAGCTTTTCATTCTGAAATTCAAAAGATGGAAGAACCTCAGATCAGGCAATGTTGAATATGTGCATGTTTATCTCTCATTAAACTTAACTAGACTTAAGCATGTACTTATAAGTTGGTCAGCAAATCACTTAAGCCCATAAGAAGTCTGCAATTGCTAAAGCTTCAAGTGCAGAGAATGATACTGAATTCAATGGGGCTCCTCATATATATAACAATTGGCAGGATCTTGTCCAACAAGCCTACTGTGTTACTGCTAATAAATATAACAAAGTCTGGCTTAAATGCTAACTAAATAATTGTTATGCAAACTGTTTTACAATTAGAACTGACTATTAGGAATAAAGACGGTAACCCAAGGGTCTTGAACACTTACTTTTTGAGGGTATCAGGGCTACAGGTAAACAGACTATCACTTCAGGGGTTTTGTTTCAATGTTGGCTTCAAAACCTTTGTGATGTGTAGTACTTTCTCTTCAAAAGAGAAATATTAGTTGATGTTTGCCGCTGATGATTCTCTGTTGACTGGTAGTGCTGTTCTATAGTAGTGCTTTATCTAACTGTTAGATCAAAAGAAAATTTTGAAGATCAAGGGACTGTTCAAAATTTCTAGCCATTATTAAAAGAGGTAGTGGGAGAAAGCTTCATAAAGAAAAGGTTGGGGAAGAAAGAGGGGATGCAAAAATCTTTATTTCAAGCAATCTTTAGATGGTGGACTATATAAATTAAATTTTCTTAAGTTGTTTAGAATAGTTTTTGTAGTTACTGATAAGCCTGTTTTTTCTATCTATATTTGTATATGCCATACATATAGCAAAACTATCTCCAACAAACTTTTACTCACATGAGTAATAGTAATTGATACTGTTTAGTGACTCAAAGTTGAATAAATTATTTTCAGAGATGAGGGCCTCATAAATTCATCTTGCTCTCTGCTGTAGATGTACAGCTGTCCTATGTCCTTTGCACATGCGAATGAGGATTTATAGGGCAGAACTCTGATAGCTGTTCTTGTCAAAACACGTAGGTCTTGTCTTGGTGGGCTTTTCTGTGCCACCTTCCTCTACAAGAAATCAAATAATTTGACAAGCAGTGCTACAAAATCACAATTAAGAGAGTAATTTTGACCCTCTGATATATCTAGTGAGTGGTATCTTAAGTGCTTGCTAAATATGACCTATTCCCAAAGGTGGCTCATTCCAGGATGGGGTTCTGAATCCACAAATGGGGAAGGGCATTGTGAAGGGAAATAGGATCTAAAGCAAAAGAAAAAAAAAAGTTAAAATGAAACTTAGTGCTATTTCAGTAGTTGATTCCATGGAGTAGCTTTTATTTTGTAAGTTGATAGCATTTTCAGGGAACTTGGACTAATGTGTGTTTGGAAGACACAATCCAGCTATGGAACAGCACTTCCAAAAAGGAACTATTACAGGGACAAATAAAGGACGAAAGCGTTTTTTAACTACCCCCTGCTATGGAAACAAGTTTCAAGAAACAGAAAATAACAGAACATGAATTTTTTGCAAGCAAACTAGTGAAAGTCATGTTAATAGTATTATACAACTGCTGTTAGACATATTGTAAGTAATGCTTCTGTATCAGAATGTTGCACTTTTCACTAAACTGTTTACATGTCTAACTGCTTTTTCACTTATAAATCCAACTTATGGAGCTCTAATGCAGTTTTTACTTGAGCCTTTCTTATGTTTCACGTGCAATGAAGTTTTACTGGAATAAAAAACAGATGGCTTTAGCCCACTCCTAGAAGACATCCTTTTTTGGGGGGGGAATTAAATAGCTAAATATAGATTTGCAACACAGACTAAGACTTAAACAACAATATCAATGACCAGAATGTTTCATATCCTTGCTTCAAACTTATGAATTAAAATCACATTGTCTCCCATCAGTGGCAAACTAGCATCCACTTTCATTTTTCTTAGTATATCACATTAAAGGCTGTCATTGTTTTGGGGTTTTTTAATTATAACAATGGAGAAATGTGCCTGATCATTACTGAATATGCCTTTAAAAAAATAAAAAGAGCTAAAGATGCAAATAATTCTGATAATGGTTAAGTCTGGTATTTCCAAGACACTGTCATTGGGTCAATAACTTTTGCTACTAGAACCAGATGCTGCCAAGTGCTGAATTTGTCTGGACCTCCCCCTGGCTTTGTTAACAGGACACTGTTCCAATGAAATAAAATAATCTGGAATAAAGAAGAATTATGCTGCTATAGGAAACCAACAGTTATTGCAAGATTGCTGGCCATTAAATCTTACCTTCTCTTCACTGTGCCCATTCCTTTCTGTGTACAAAATGTGCTTCACGTATTTCAAATGGATTATACAAAGCAGAAATATTACCTCATTTGTATAATTCTAATATTTTGGAAGAAAGGTTAAAAGTTGTGGCAAATGTAAAAGTGGCTTCTAATGTGGAAGGATAAAGCAGAAAATATCAAACTCATTTTGCTTAGTGTCAGTCATGATGATTTATCATTATAGTCAGGGCAAACTATGGTCTTGGAGTAGAAACAATTTTGTCCATTAAAAGGGAAAAAAACCAACTCCAAAACCCAGAATGTTCCAGTTTGATTCTTATGTCCTTAGGGTTGCAATATTGAATTCAGAATTGGGGAAGCTTAATCTTGCAGCCAGATTTGACAAGATGCTGGTCAAGCAGCAGGCAGAAGTGATGGTTTGTGTGTTGTAATGCCCATGGTGGGAAATAAAGAAAGATAACAAGATTTTTCCAAAAGTCTGTGTGCAGTATTCACCACCTGCTCCAGCTTGTCACCAAGGTAGGCAAGAAAACTTTTTGTGTGCAAGTTGGTGAGCAACGCTTGCAATTTCAAAGCCTGACAGATGACAAATTTGGAGTGCTCTAAAACAGCATGTGAAGGGTTTACAATAACTCTGAACACAGCTGTTTGTTTGTTTGTTTGTTTGTTTTGGTGATATTGCTTATTTAAAGGGTAATCATGGAACCATTTGAGCACATCCATAAGTATCCCCACAATTTATTGGGAAAGCTTACATGAGAAGCACATTGTGCATTAGACAGTGTAATGCTAAAGGCTTGGATCTCTTCTGGTTGCAAGAAGATATAGACATGCACTGCTGGAAAAAAAATGCCAGTTCTTCATCTCCACTCAGTAAATCCTGGGGAGTAGAAATCTCTGTGTGTGTGTGTGTGTTAGGGTGTGTAGCCAAAAACCTGGAGGCTGAAACTGAAATTGGCAGGTTTGGAAAATAAGAGCTGAATTTTGAATAGTTAAGCAACAACACAAAAGAAGCTGAAGATTGGAGTTTCTTCCCATAAATATATTGCTTTCAGTTTATTTTTGAAGTTCATGCTGGATTTTAGCAAGAAGAGAAATTTAGGGTTGCCCCTAGACTAGGGATTTAGAATGACTCTGTAATGAATTTTAACCCAAGAGGCACTGTGGATATTCAGCAAACCTTTGTTCTACTCTGCTCATGTCCTTATGCTAGACCCATCACTGTAGTTATTAGATCTCAAAGATTACATTCTTTGATCTAGTGCTTTTTAAATCCTTAAACCACGGTTTATTTATTTAAAAGGTTATATCTAGCATTGGATTGGATTGTAAAGTACCCTTTGACTCTCATGAAGGACACAGAAGAAACAGATGCTTCTGAGGGCGTATTTCCTTCTGATCATGAAGTACCACAGCATTTTATTGAATTAAGAACTGCACAAAGATCTGTGCTTTTAATCTGGTCAGTGTGCTGAGAATTTTTTTATCTCCAGGATATCATGATGTCAATAATTTCTGATACAACAAACATTAAGGTATATAGGTGAATATCAGTTACTCTTTCAATTAAAAAAAAGCTGCAAAGTAGCCTCATATTTCCCTAAGAATATAAATAAAAGCACACTAAATTTCAAACAGACGTTTAACATGAGCATGTTCAGGATGGGTTCTTGGGGGTTTCTTTTCTATCTGATATTTACCAGGATTCATCAGAAGTAAATCTGTGGAGCTAAACAGTTACATTTGGACAAACAGGATCACCAGCAGCCTCTAAGTTTCTTCTGTCAAATTCAGAAGCCTTTACATGAGCAAATTTAGGAGTGTAGTCTACAATGTTTGAATAATTAGTGATTCCTAAGATAACTAGAAAGACGGCACAGAAAGAAAAAGAGAAGAACACTAAAATTAAACCCAGTGTGCCCCATCCTGACTGATATTAATTATACTCTCTCCAAAGTGATCTTTTTATTTTTTTTCCCAATCAGTGCTGCAAGGCAAATGGTAAAAATTTTTATGTGTTTTCCCTTAATTTTGGAAAAACAAGACTGAAATTGGCATCTGAAAATAAAAATTTCACTTAAAAAATGGTGATTATTTTTTTGTTTTATAATGCTTGTGTTTGGTTATTTATCTTTTTTTGAGAAGTTCAAGCACTGGAGATAGTAGCCTAATTCTACTTTATACTGAGATCTCTTTATACCATCTGGAAGTACAAAACAGCTGTAAAGTGGGTTGTAAGAGTAATTTATTTATGTGTACTTTAAAGTTCTTTTTTATTTCCATGAATGGTAGAAACCCATCTTGAGGTAAGTAGGGATAGAGTCCAAACAAATGGATTAGAATTTCCATTTTTTTCGGATGGAAATGAAAAAGGGATAGGTGGAAATCAGACTGGGGAAAAGAGGAAGGAGAAAGCCTTATTTAGTTAGAAACAGATATCCATTAACAGACAAGGTGAAAGGTCCAAGTCCTGTTTTATTAGTCTCCATCTATATCTTTGCTGGCAGTGATGAAAACATGAAAGGGAGGGAAGAGAGCACTACTCATAATAGTCAGAGCTGCTTTCTCAATCAATTTGGTTTTAAAACGAGTATGCTTAAAACAAAAGGCTTAATCTAGTTCTCCCTTTTTTCTTTTTTTTCTTTTTTTTTTTTTTTTTTTACCCTGTGGGCTGCAGTGTTGCTTGCTGTGACTTTTGACAAAGATCTGTCTTTCCAGAGCATTATTCAGTTAGTATATTTGGATGTGAAAAAGAAAACAAGTTAAATTCATAGGAATTAATGTCAATTAAATTCCCTCTTTCTATACTTTCTATTGTAAGTTGCATACTTCAATTGGTGAATAAAAACAGCAAAGAGAAAAAGCAAAGCCCAGAATGACAGTTATGCTAATGAGGAATACCTTAAAATTAGTCAGATATGGGAAAAAAATATTAAAATAGCAATTTTGGCATTGTAACAAGAGTTTCCTTTGAAATTTTGAGGAGCTTCCTACTCCATTTTATTTCATAATCCCTTTTAAATGGGAACATAGGAGGCTTAAGGGATTCTGTGAAGTTGTGAGATATTTCTCTCTTTGCTTCCCCATTTTGTGAGAGCCTAAGGGAAAAATATTGGCAGAACTTGTAGAACCTTCTATAATTGAAGTAGCCCAGTATTTCCTATTTTAGGACCTTTGCTGCTGTTCTTAGTATTTCCACCTGGTTGGCTAACTCTTCCTAAGTACTTTTAAAGGAAATTTCTGCTAAAATACTTCAGTGGTTCCCAAGGAAGATATAGAAATATTGTGTATTTTTTCCCATTTTAAAAATATGTCATAATTAAGAGCAAAATTAAGATAATGTGGTGAGGAGCAGGAAAATTGGGCTTGACATGTCTCTTCAGGTATCCTGTGACAAGCCATGCTTGGTTATTTCCAAGCCTTTGAGAAATGTAGTTGGCAGATGTTTACTTTGGAACTCTAAATAGCTACATCCCCAAAAAATTCACAGAAAAGGGAACCTCAGGAAGGACCCTCCAAAAATCACCTGCACATGGACAGGATCAGCTTATCTGAGTCACATCTGACAGGTATTTGTATAAGTGCTTCCTGAAAAGCTCCATCCAATTCCAAACTCCATGAGCACCAATTTATTAGTATCTTTGTCCTATTGATTGCACCAAGTAAAGCCCATATCTTCTCACCTCTTTTAGGAGCATCAGATTATTTCTGCCCCCCTTGAAATACTAGCGTCCCACTATACCTGTTGTGGGAAATGGCAGAGGTGACACCAGGGACCCTTTACTTTTCTATGTACTCAGTGACCATATTCATGGGGAATGGAAAAAAGGGAATGTGTGATTCAAATGAAGACAGGACAAGAGCCAGGGAAGATGAAAGATATGGAGTGAAACAATAAATGCAGAAGTAGTCAACCTCTAGTAGGACTAGAGAGTGACAAGGCATGGGGAAGTAGGAGCCTGAAGAGTGGATCCAAGAGAGTTTTGGAACTATGAGGGACAGTTGGGAAGAGGACTTGCCTGTGTGTGGGCAAACTTAGATGAAAGGAACAACAGAAAGAGGACTGGACCTGGTTAGGGATAAAGACAGAAATAGAAAACCCATGGGCCGTGTTCCCTTGTTTCTCAGAAATTTCTGCTGGCAAATCTCACTGGCAAAATTTCTCAGTTCTTTAAAACATATAAATCTACACATATAAAGTGTGGAAAACAGTATTTCTACTGTAAAGCAACATAATTCAAATAATTTCTTTTGCTTGTAAATATACATAATAATGACCCTTTAATTACATAAACAACTATATTGTTTGTGTAACACCTTCACAGATTAGGTTCTTTTAGTGTGACTTCTTTCTTAATATTATAGTTGATATATACTGTTATTTTGCTCCCTAGAAATTGTGGGAAGTTTATATATGTATGTATGTATGTATGTATGTATGTATGTATGTATGTGAATATACATACACATACATACCCATGTATATATTTATTCTGGGCCAAATACGACTAAAAAAGTCTTATTCTATTTTAAAGGGAGAGTTGTTGTCTTTTCATGATTTTAAAAGATTAAAGAAGATAATTTTTAAATGAAAAGTAACTTTGACTAAAGCACTAAATCTGTCCTGCTTATAAAATGTCAGACTGGAAGGTATGGGCTTCTATTCCTCTTTCATATGAATGGTAGGATTAAAGGTTCTAACACAGCTGAATTTTCATTTTGAATGAAAAATTTCCCACAGATCTTGCCATAACTATTTCCAACAGACAAAATCTATCAATTTACCCAGTAGTTTTTTCTAGAATAGCGACTGAGTCTAGATTTTTGAATATATATAGACACAAAGTAGACACATTAAGCACATGTGTTTGCACAAAGGTGTTTGCACAAAGCAGACACATTAAGCCCCCATAATAGGTGATACTTGGCTCTTGATTCTCCACTGACTCAACTACTTATTTGCAATGTTAAAAATGGAAGCATTGCAAAACAAAGGGCTTGTTTCCACTCTAAGTGTTAAATACAGTCCCTTTACTGCAAAGTAAAAGCTCTAGGTTCCTATGGAGAGATAACATTGGATTTGAACAGATATAATTGCTACTATCAGCAACTTGAAGTCACTTTAATTCCTATACTACACCAATTTTATCTCTGACAGGAGGGATAATTTTCTGAAACTTATTTAGCTTCTCTTGAGCATTATTTACAATTGTGACTATAATCTCATGATTTAGTAAGAGAATGTCACCATGCTGAAGGAGAACTGGGAATAGGTATCTAATACACACAAGGGTGATGTGCAAAGGGGAAATAGTAACTGCCAACATGGGGGTGTGAAAAAGGTGGGACTAGAAGAAAGCCGGAGACGCAGTGTGGAAGGAGGTCATGGCAGTTAGAGAATAGGTGTTTTGGTAAGGTTTAAAAATTGAGTTATTTTTCTAATAAGTTTTTTATGGTTTTATATATTGAACTAATTGTAATAATGACTCAGAAAGGTCAAAAGATTAGGACTAGCAGCCAGGATTACATGGTGGCCGAGAGCTGTGTGAAACAGTTGTGTGCAAGAAAACTGTGGATAATAAAACTACATCCATGTTATATTCTTTCTCTTCACCTTCATCCATTTAGCATCTGCTCAGATACAAGCTCAGGGGCCCATCTTACAAGGCATCAGCAAACCAGGCTTCTGGTAGTGGTGCAGCAAGAACTGAGAAAAGCGTAAAACCGGGGCTCAATTCCATCACCTTCTTGTTCTGTATCAGTACATTACAAAGCTTTTAGCTGTTGCAAAATTAATGTTAATTAAAAATTCCATTTTTATTCCTTAACTGAAGGTAGACTGGCACAGATATTGTCTGGTGCCAAATCTGGGCCCAGAGTGTTTCAGATAAAGTTTACAAAACCAAGAACAAGCCTATGAGGCTGTCTCTAGATGTGACTTACATCCAAACCTGTTCTGTTAGCAGAGATGTTGCTAGCCGTGGTATCAATGCCTCCCTCAATGTGATTCAATTATTTTTTTGAAGTTGCTTTTCTAAGACAGTTTATTTCTTGATCAGTATCTTTCTGCTTTGAATCAGCTTCAGTTTGGTTAATGCCACCTTGGACACTCACTGTATCTGCAGGTGTCTCCAGTATGAGCATAGAAGGATAAAGCATAGGAGGATAAAGTATATATTTTATCCCCTCCTTTCATTATTTCATCTCTTCCCTTCAGGCTAAAGAAAGAAAAGAATAATTATAATTTTATTAATTTTTACTAAAATAATATTTTTTCCCCTCACAAATGATCTGATAAGAATAGGATTTGTTGGGAAGCTCACATCAGTATCTGAGGTGTGTAGGTGTATAACTGAGTCACTTTATGTTGCAGTCCCATGTCAGAAAATATTTGGGTAACCATTGTTAAAAGATTGTTATTTCTTTCTGAATTGATTCCCAAATCAGTGTAATGAAATACAGATCAAAGATCCATGAAAAAGAGACGGCCTCTTCTCCAGCATGTAAGAGTGTGGGAAGACTGTGGCCAGCAGGTCAAGGGAGGTGATCTTTCCACTCTACAGTCCCTAGTAAAGCCACATCTGGACTGCTGTATCCGGTTCTGGGCTCCCCAGTACAAGAAAGACAAGAAGAGGGTTCAGCAGAGAGCCACAAAGATAATTAGAGGTCTGGAACATCTCTCTTATGAGGAGACACTGTGGAAGCTGGGCCTGATGCATAGAAATATCTCAAAGGAACTTGCCAAGAGGATGGTGCCGGACTCTTCCATGGTGTTCAGTGGCAGGACAAGGAGCGATGGCCATAAACTAAACCAAAAAAATTTCCACCTCAACATGAAGAAGAATTTCTTTATATTGAGGGTGGCAGAGCACTGGAACAAGCTGCCCAGGGAGATTGTGGAGTCTCTCTCCCAGCTCAATGCATTCCTGTGTAAGCTGTCTTGGCAGAGTGCTGCACAAGATGATCTATAGAGGTTCCTTCCAAACATAAACATTCTGTAATTCTGTGGTTCTCTGTGTAGTTCAAGCTTGGAAAAAAGTGTGTGATTAATTTGTCTTAGTTTTGGTAGAGTCTTTCTCATGGATTATGGTTTAAAGGCTGAACCACAACCACAGCAATCCCCCTGCAACAAACCAACTGGTTTTTGATAGGTGGAAAACTTTTCTTCAAAGAGGAAAGACAGATAACAGGTGAAAAATTAGGACATTATTTGAGAGCTTTGAAAGCTTTTTCTAAAAGAAGGAACAAAGAAATAATTATTCTGCCATTATTCATATAGGTATGAGTGTAATATTTTTTGTATTGGGTTATTTTTCTCAACAGCCTGATGAAGGTTTTGACATTTAAGCTGCAAAGATGAGAAAGCTATATGCATTCTCAAACCTCAGCTTTCATACTACAGCTTCATATTATGAGATTCCTTTTAGGCTAAATAAATCACAGGCAAAAACTGGATTAATTTGAGAGTCTATCCTTTGCTGTGGTTAATCAAGTATTGCATTACAGTATTGCTAACAAGCTTTCTTCTCAACAGAATGTGTATTGGTCTTACTACAATACTCTCCACTTGTAGAAGACTTCTGTATCGAAGAGGCTTATGCTTGAATAGTATTATGTCAGTGTGTATTTCTTAAAGAATCTGCACCAGTGCTGCCTCAACCTTGAGTTGTGTGTGCAGTTTAGATTACCACAATATAAAAAAGACATGAAGCTATTAGAAAGCATCCAGAGGAGGGTATATTGGGTTTACATGGCCAAGCTTTGGTTGTGGGGAGGCTACAGGGGTGGCTCATGTGAGGAGCTGCTAGAAGATTCTTCCATGTCTGGCAGAGCCAGTCCCTGGGATCTCCAAAGATGGATGTGCCACTAGTTAAGGCTGGGCTAATTAGAGATGATGGAAACACAGGACCCCTCTGTGATTACAGATTTAAAAGGAAAAAAAAAAAAAAAAAGAGTTACTGTGCAGAAGTAATTGCAGCCACGGAAGACTGGAGTGAGAGTATGTGAGGAGGACAAATTTGCAGACACCAAGGTCAGTGGAGAAGGAGAAGGAGATGGTGCTCCAGGCACTGGAGCTAGGATTCCCCTGCTGCTTGTGGTGCAGACCATGGTGAAACAGCCATGCCCCTGCAGCCCATGGAGGACCAAGGGAATGCAGAGATCCACATGCAAGCCATGGAGGAGCCCATGCCAGAGCAGGTGGATGCCAGAGAGGAGACTGTGACCCTGTGGGAGGCCCATGGGAGAGAGAAGCCCACTCGGGAGTAGCCTGTGCTTCAAGAACTACACCCTGTGGAAGAGTGACCCATGCTGCAGCAGTTTGAGGAGGACTGTGGCATGGGCTCACATTACAGCAGTTCACAGGGAGCTGCTGCCCAGGAGATAGATGTATGTTGGAGAAGTTAATGGAGAATTATTTTGCATGAGAGGAACCCCATGCTGGAGCAGAGGGAAGACTCCTCTCCTTAGCAGCAGAAAAAACAATGGAACTTACCATAACCCCCATTCCCTGTTTCTATGCCACTGGGAAAGGAGGTAGAAGAGTTGAGAAGGAGGGAGGGGTGGGGCAAAGGTGCTTCTAAGGTTTTATTTTATTTCCAATTGTTCTGCTCTGATCTTCTTAAAAATAAATTCATCTTTTATCTTTAATTCTAGCCTGTTTTGCCCATGGTGGTATTTAGTGACAGGTGTCTCCCAGTCCTTGTCTCAACTCATGAACCTTTCATTATATTTTCTCTACTCTGTCCAGCTGCAGAGGGGAGTGAGAGAGTGGCTTTGGTGGGTGCCTGGCATCCAGCCATCATCAACCCACCACAGAGGGCCATGAAAATGGTGAAGGGCCTTGAGGGGAAGCCATATGAGGAGTGCCTGAGGTCACTTGGTCTGTTCAGCCTGGTGGAGAATGAGGGGAGACCTCATTGCACTCTTCAACATCCTCACAGGGGGAAGCAGAGGGGCGGGAACTGATCTCTTCACTCTCATGAACAGTGAGAGGACTTGAGGAAATTGCCTCAAGCTGAGCAAGAGGGGATTCAGGTTAGATATCAGGAAAGGATTCTTCACCCAGAGGGTGGTTGGACACTGGAACAGGCTCCCCAGGGAAGAGGTCACAGCACCAAGACACATCTCAAGAGGCATTTGTACAACACTTTCAGGCACATGGTGTGACTCTTGGGGCTGTTCAGTACAGGGCCAGGAGATGGACTTGATGATCCTGATGGGTCATCATGATCCTGATCCTTACAAATCACCTGTTTTTATGAATTTCTCTTCAGTGTACTTATATGTTCTGAAGTGTTTTACAAATGCAACATTCCTCTGCTTCTGAGCCCTTCAGTTACCTGTAAGATGAAATGGAAAAATATGGAGGTGAGCCTAGCAATTTTAAGTGGCAGTGTGTATATAGAAGTAAAGAACCTGTTGCCAGTGGAGTTTAAAGGATTGCATCAATTCCAGTGTGGATCTTGGGCAGGATATCAGAAGTGCTTGGAGACTTCTATTGTCCTCTGATAGCCCAAAAGGTGAAAAAAATGTAGTTCTATAGATGCAAGTGTGCAGGCTGCTTTTTCACTGTGTTTCTCATTTAGAGAATAGATCACAGATGCTAATGTGTGCTTGCAAACATAGCTTCTGATACCCCTAATCTCTTCTGCATTTTTGTGTTTCTGCCAGGTGCTATTTCCAGTCTAGAAGATTGTGCTCTTTCCATTGTTTTTCAAGTATTACCCCTTTGCAGGGGTAACTGTATCAGGAGATGGAGTTCAGGGCATTCATTCATTATGTATTTACTGTTTTCCAGCAAAGCTCAGTAAAATAGGCCACTTCACAGAATCATGAAATCACAGAATCAGTTAGGTTAGAAAAGACCTTTGAGATCATCTAGTCCAACTTATGACCCAACACCACCTTGTAAACTAGGCCATGGCACTAAGTGCCACATTCAGTCTTTTCTTAAACTCCTCCAGAGATGGTAACACCATCACCTCACCCATTCCAAAGCCCAATCACTCCTTCTGTGAAAAAATTCCTCCTAATGTCCAGCCTAAACTTCCCCTGCCACAGTTTAAGACTGTCTTCTTGTCCTGTCACTGGTTGCCTGGGAATAAGATGCTAACCCCAAACTGGCTACAACCTCCTTTCAGGTAGTTGTAGACAGTGATGTCTCCCCTAAGACTCCTTTTCTCCAGGCTAAACAACCCCAGCTCCCTCAGTCATTCCTACAGGCCTTCTGTTCCAGACCCTTCTCCAGCCTTGTCACCCTTCTCTGGACATGCTCCAGCATCTCAAGGTCCTTCCTAAACTGAGGGGCCCAGAACTGGACACAGTACTCAAGGTATGACCTTACCAGTCCTGAGTACAGAGAATCACTTCCCCAGTCTGCTGGCCATACTATTCCTGGTACAGGGCAGGATGCCATTGGCCTTCTTGGCCATGGTGGGCACACCACTGGCTCATGTTCAGTCAGCTGTAAACCAGTATCCCCAGGTCCTTTTCCACCTGGGCACTGTTCAGTCTCTCTGTCCCCAGCCTGTAGTGCTGTAGGGAGTTGTTGTGGCCAAAGTGCAGGACCTGACACTTGTCTTGTTAAACCTCATATCGTTGGATTTGTCCCATCAATCCAGCCTGTTCAGGTTGCTCTGCAGAGCTCTCCTACCCTCCAGCAGGTTGAGATTCACACCCAAATTGGTGTCATCTGCAAATCTGCTAATAGTAGGCTCAATCCCCTCATCCAGATCATCAGTAAAGATCTTAAACAGGACTGGGCCCATACACAGATCCCTGGGGGACACCGCTAGTGACGGGCCACCAACTGGATCCAACACCATTCACCACCACTCTCTGGGCCTGGCCATTCAGGCAGTTCTTAACCCAGCAAAGAGTGCATCTGTCCAAGCTCTGAGCTGCCCGCTTTTCTAGAATTTTGCTGAAGGATACTTCAGTCTGTACCAAGGGAGACAAGACCTAGAATGTAGAACACCATAGTCCCATCAACTAATACAGAACCTTGTTCAAAACGTGGGTTGTATGCATGGACATGGTTCAGAATTTGTTGCTAAACATGCCATAATCAATATTGCTAAACGAACCTTTATCATGAGACAGTCAAACCAACTGTAAATACTAATTAAAGACTAATCCAAAAATCTATTGAAGTTTGTGGCAAGATTCAGTGTGCTTTGAACATGTCCCAAGGTAAAGAAACAATCACTATTTTAGCAGGGTTCTGCCTCTACAGTTGAGAAAATTTCTTTGCTAATGAGAGACTGTTTTTGTTTACCTGAATCCTCCCATGTTCCAAAGCTCCCCTGTTTTTAGCTTGGTATAAATAATGTTTACATAACAAGTATGAATGCACTGCAGAGAAGTAGAAGCAGAAAACCCTATCTTGCTGCGTAAGGAATGCCATAACAGAAACTTATTTGTTCAAATAAAACACAGCGTAATTATTCAGCTATACTATATTGTCAAGCTACAAATCTGTTACACTTGTTTACAAATGTCTGTGGAAAAAGGATGAAAATCCTGGCTTTACTGAAGTCAGCAGGGATATTTTCATTAACTGATATTGCTTAGAGAGTTTATGGTAGTTATAGGTACAGAAAGTCTGTGGTGGAGACAGAACAATTCCAAATCTGCTCTGAATGATTGTGACAAACAAAGATTAAGGAAAAATTTCTAACTTCCAAAAGCTATGTATTGACTAATACCCAGTGTGCAATGAAGGAAGTTAAAAAATGCCAACAGCTCCAAAACTTACATACTCATTCTCAGTGGCTTAAAGAACCCCATTTTCAAGGATGAACATCTTTTTATTGCTCCCTTTTGCTTTCTGGTAATACCTACATTTTGATGTAACCATTCACTGCTTCAGGAGCAACAAGAACTTTCAAAACAAGATACTTGCTAATTAAATATTCTTGACAATATTCTGTACAACATTTTTATGCTTTATGTAATACTTTAGTATCACTACATACAGTTCCTTGAAATGTGTACATTAGAACCCTCCAATGCTTTAAAATCACTATGGCAGCAATCTTCAAATTATATACTGTCAGGATCAAATGAATCTGCTTAATGTTGTTCTAGTCACAATAGTTTTAAGCCTTTCTTGTATGGGAAAAGCCCTGCTGAAGTCAATTATGCCCTTAAAGTTCAGAGCAATCCTTTGCTGGAGCATGGCCTAAACTCTGAATGGGTAAATGAGGTCAGTGTGGGATTCTTCCACAGAAGTCTTCTCTTCCTGCTCCATAGGCCGTGGGTATGCAATTGTCCTTATCAACTCGAATATACCTTTGTGGTTAGGGTTGAGTCATCCAAATGTCATCTGATTAGCTTTAACAGCTAATATAATATTTAATAAATAAAGCTAATATATTAGCTTTATAAGTCTCCAGTAAGACACATGGATTTCAGGATGCTCACAATCCTTGTTTAAGTACAATATAATTGGACATTAATATGTTGATTCAGTTCCTCTGAAGAGAAAGATTTAACACATTTTGACTTTTTTTTTCTCCTCAGAAATTAGCCATTTTCATCTGATAAAATATTGTTGCTGTACAATTGGGAATTATCACTTATTCCATTTTTTTAGGTATTAGAATTAATGTTACCTGAAAGGATTTTAAATTGTTACAAGTATTTCCTAAATTTAAATTGTTACAAGTGTCTCATAAATGAGTGTTGGGGGTTAGAATTTTTCCTTTTGTTTCTTTCCCTCAAGGAATTTTGTCCTATATGTTGCTAGGAAACAATAACTACCGATACTTAAGAAAACAAAAGATGCAGCAGGGTGTCACAACATTCCATTGAAATGGCCCTGAATGGGAGCAGGTTGCAAGGGATAATGGGAGAGAAAATGTGAGATGGTTACTCCAGAGGTTTGGGGCTGGGTTTTTGGTCAGTCAGATTTCTAGGTTTGGGAGAGGAAGGAGCTGTTTGCTGTTTTCCCTGCCACCTGACTGCTCGGAGCTCAGAGCCAGTGCATGTGGTGCCAGAACATTGGGGTCGGCTCCTGCCAAACCCTCTACCCGTAGCATTTTGCCATGGCCACTCCTGCATGTTGGACTCCAAGATCTCGGTCTGCTGTGATTTTCATGCACTGCAAATCTGTTCAATCACTTTTTTTTGTTTCCCAGATGTTTTGGCGGGGGGGGGGGGCAGGGGGGGTATGTGTGTCCCCATATGGGCCACTTCTGTGTGGTAGCTCGACAATCACGACCAGCTGCCGCCCGTGACTTCCCGTTTCAGCTAAGCCACCATTAGCCACGTGGTCTCCAAGCTCGCACCACAGCGCCCCCTGTAGCCGCGGGGCAATCATCACACCTGCTCTGCCTACTGGGAGCCACCAGCGCCCCTGCCGGCTGTGACCGTAACTGCACCAAAGGGGAAAGCGCTCAAGGAGCGGGAAGAGACTCTGTTGGGTTTTCTGTTTTTGTTTGGTTTTGCTACCATTGGTGTTTGCTTGCCTTGTTATACATACACTAGTAAATAACTGTTTTTTCTTTTCTCATATCTTTGCCTGAAAGCCCCATAATTTCAAAGTTATAATAATTTGGAGGGAAGGGGGTCATATTTTCCATTCAAGGGAGGTTCCTGCCTTCCTTGGCAGATACCTGTCTTTCAAACCAAGATAATGAGAAACTTAATTAACTTCTAGATCCTTGGATTTGGAGAGCAATGCAAAACAGAGTTTGGTAACTGGAGGGATCTTGTACCTTGTACAATTATATATTTTAATGGAAGAATTGCCTGGCACACCTCCATCCACATAATTTAGGCAACTTTTAAAGAATTTTCAGATGTACTTGAATGTTGTATGAATGCCGTAATTGTCAGTCTGTGGGTTTCTTCCTCCTGGTTAAACTTTTAAAATTTGTATGTGTCTCTTCTGATGCTTGATTTCTCATTTGGCATATACTCACTCTTAGGCATTTAAAAATTATATGTCAAAGTCTGAGGCAGCCAATCTAAAGCCTGTATTCTCTCTAAGTGCAATAGAAGAAGGCAAGTACTGTGAGCTACAGTGGAAAGCCTTACTAAACTCATGCAAATAATTCTTAAGTAAGGAATTAGGAACCATGCATTTAATTATACAGCAAATAAAAGCAAATATTTTCTTTAAAAAGCTTTTAAAAAATTCTTGCTGGAGGTTAACTCTGGAAAATGAACTCTAAATTGCAAATGAAAAACCTGCAATTTTGGCTTGCTAAAAAGTATTCTAAGCAATGTCCCAAGGCTGAGGGTTGGAAATGCTCCAGCTGTCCTCCAACAGAGAAAGAGGAGGAGGATGTCTAATAGCACAGCTCATTTCTATAAAATAGTCAAAGAGGTTTCTTCTTCATAGGAAATGTTATCTTGATTTTTTCCCCCAAATGATCTGGTATGCAAGGATATATACTTTCCTCAAAAAAGTTTTTAAAAATACTATTAAATTAGAACAAATACTGATACTCATGTAATTCTTAGGTGAGTTGGATGACAGCTGGGAAGAAACAAGCATCTTGCAATGCAAATAACCTTCCATTTTTATATAGCTTTTGCCCTCAAATATTACTTCATAGTAATATATGATCACAGCTGTCTTGGTTTAATATAATTTAGAGGCAGACATTTTAAAATGGGTTACTTCCCATTAGTTTTAACCAATCCCTTTCCACCAATAAGAAGACACAGATATTAGTTGATTGAAGTGAAAAAATAGCAGTTTGCTAAAACATGAAACAGCAACAAGTAAAAAAAATAACAGTTAATTATTAGTAACTACAAAACTGCTGAATCTCTTAGTCCCCATGAACAAAGAGAAAACTAAAATTGCAGAGAACCCCCACCCCTGAGATAGCACCCTCCACAGACAACTGTGTTTGGGCAGACAAGGGGAAAGATGGCAGCATATTTTCCACCTCTCTTGGCTATATGTGGAGGGAGAGAAGAAAGAGAAAAAACAACACAGAAACTGAAACTCCTTGATCACAAAAACTCCCTCTTCCCCATACAGCAACCAGCAGGAAACAAGGACAAAACAAAAAGAAAACTTGGAGTCCGAACTCAAATGCCTCCTCAATCTTCCTGAGTGGTAGGTCTGTCAATAAAGGCAGCTGACACATTCCAGCAGCTGGAACTTGGGAACTGAAGAATTTGCTAAACTTCAGCTGGCTGGTTCCAGAGAGTGTCAGCTCTGCACCCACCAAGCCATTGGTGTCAGTGCTGCTGTCTCAGGTCCCTTTTATAATGAGGGTGAGGAAGAAAGACAGACTCCTGAGCACTTAAGAATGGTGGCCCAACCATGATTGGCTCTGACACTGTGGACAGGTGTTGCAAAATTCACTCTGGAACTTTTGAACTGTGAAATGCAACTTCTCAGGTTGCTACTGTTGCCATGTGGAAACCCATCTGAAGCAACCCCCTCCAGAGGCCAGAGAGGAACAAAAGATAAAAATTCTTCAAATTAAAAATTATGAACCCTAAGCAGTTTTTTTTTATAGACAGTACTTGGTTTGATAAACTTCACAGTAAAAAGTTTAAATTCTTTATTTGTTGTTCTTTACCTTTCCAGATATTGTCCATGGAAAATTTACCAGCATGGAGAGGGCCAGGATGTGCTGATACGTTTGTACGTAGCTATTGTAGGTGCACAGTTTGTGGTAATTGGGATTGGGGCTGCAGTCGAGCCTCATCCCTAGTGGGCTACAGCTGTGCAGGACAGGTGAACAGCATTGAAGGTAATGAGACACAGAGTGCCCAGGTGCACTGATCAATCACCAAAGGGACACACAGGTGCGATCAATGCATGTAAGAAGAGGCGTATAAAAGGTTGTGTTGAAGACCAAGAAGGGCAGCTGCTTGCAGCCTTCTGAAGTGATGTTGCTCTGTATGGGCAGGTGCTTGAAGCCTTCTGAAATTGTATGGTGATATTCTGTATGTTGTGGCTATCTGGACTGTGGTGTGTGCTGTGGCATATGCTGCGACAGATCACTTACGGCTACCGTCTTTGTTCTCCACTGGCTGTCCAGTGCCATGCATTAAGTGATAGCTGGAGAAGCTGCGAGCTTCAAAGCTGTGAGCTTCAAAGCTTCAATGTAGCATCAGTGCTATGCTAGAAGAGTTGGAGATGGAAGCTCATAGGAAAACAAGTGTGTACCCAGCTGGGACTCTGAGCAGTAGTTCCAATATCAATTGCCTTGAGATACATATGAAAGTTGTGCCTGTGTAAGTGATTTTGTTTTGGAAGCATGTCTCCAACCCAGGTTCCATAGGAGGAGGTGATGTTTCTGCTGTGTGGAGAAAGGTGCTTGGCTGTCTTCTCCCCTTCATTCACTCACCCCAGTGATACTCACACTGGTGTTACTTTCTGGGGTACATCTCTAGTGTCAATCTTCTTGCTACGTAATAGGGGTTTTCACAAATGACAAAAATGCAGCTGTTAGAGAGCTGCTATTTTGCTATGTTATTTCTAATGGTCTAGCTATAAGCAAAAGTTAGGGTCCTACTTGCATCTACTGTGAAGTAGCCATATTTAACTGAAAATTGGTGGGTTTAGTTTATGAAGCTGAAATGAATTGGTGTGCAGAAAAGTCTTCTCTCTGATTAAGTGCCTCCTTATGTCACTTTTGCAAGGTTACGTGGAATACGCAGTCCATGCAGACTCTGTAAGCATTCTTCATATGAGTTAAATTCCTTGCCTTTTTGTAAGACGTGTGTTCGAGTCTGGTGCTTAGCAGAATAAAACTGAAGTAAATGCACACCTCTTTAGTTATCAACTGATAGTAATTACCAGTTCTCAGTGATTTTTACAGCATTGACACTATATATTGGTTCCCAAAGTTCTTCAAAGTCAAACAAAAATCCATCTAACCAAGAGGTGCAGCTCAAGTCTGTTGCCTACATGTTACATTGTATGTTTAAAAGATGGTTGCTGCGGAGATGAACACAAAAGAACAGACAGACCCTTCTGTCCAAAGCCCAAGCAATTCAGTTCAAGTAAGGAACTTCTGTCTTGACCTGAGGTGGGATTAATTAAAACCTTGCTTGTCAGTACGACACAAATAGCAAACACACTGTCTGATTAGGAAGGATACTGTCAGGTGACAAACTCATCTGAAGAGAGTTCCCTTGCCAAAAGAAAAGCCCTAAATATGGGTGTGAATACTTTCATTTTTTTTGTCTCCTGTTGGGATCTTGATGGCCTCTTACAGCCAAATGTTGCTTAAAGTCTCATATTTAGAAAAAAACCAAAGTAAACTTTCTGAGTGTTTTCCCGTAACTGATTTTGTGAACTGGCTACCTGCATAGCACATAGGCTGGGCCAGTTGGGGCTGCACAGTGTGGGAGCAGAAAGTGTTCAGGTCTGGGAAGAGGGACACTGAGTGCATTTTACTAAGCAAAGCTATTGGGAAGTGGATCTAAGAGGTACTGTTGGGAAACATGAAATGCTCTTTGCTGGGTTACAGAAGAAAAGAAGGGATAAAAGTCAGTGCTACAAGATGGGGAGATCTTCCAGCCCATACTGTAGTTGTGTGGCTGCAACAAGACACCCTGTGTTTGCCTGTGTAGTGCCACATGTCATGCACTTGGTGCTTGGGCCAGCCATCTCTGGGACCAGCAGGTTGCTTGCTGTGATTACCCTGGAGCTCTGCCTTCCCATACTGGGGGGTTCCTTGATGCAGCCCCTTCGTGCTCCCTGTGCCATCTCTCCTATCATCACTTTATTAAAAGGTTTTAAACAAAAAATAAAAGCTCTTTTCTATTCATTCTTCTGTTTGCTTCCACTAGGCTGCTCTCTAGGAGGGCAAAGGGTCCGAATGTTTTAGCTCCTACTAATATCATGTTTGAGATGATGAAACCAGGCTAAAACATGATGATGGTTACTGGAGGAATCATCTTTTATTGGCTGGTAACTTGTGTTTTCTTCTGCATGTTTTCTTCTGCATCTGAACTGGGAAAGTTTTTAGGCATGAAAAATTATAGAAAGCCATACATACAAGCATACAAGCCATACATACAAGCATACAAGCACAGCACAAATAATGGTGCTATAACCATTTGTAAACAAAAGATCTGCAATGGGGTTAATTCCATTATTGCTATATAGTGCTGTTTACATCAGCCCATGCCATGGGTCTAGGGATCCCTATCCAAGTTGGAGTGTTGCACTGACCTTGAGCCTATGTAACCTACAGTTAATAGTTTACTTTTGCTGTAGAGCACTTAAAGAACTGTATGAAATTCATGTCCATTTCCTATCTTTTTATCATAATAAAATATAAATGTGGATTGACTGTATCCCAGCAATATTCTATCTGCTGCATGTTATCAATATCCAAATATGTTTTTCTCCTGGGATTCTTCTGTGCATAAGTGGAAAGATCAGACAGTGGCATTAACTAGCCCTTCTCTCATTCCCTTTGAGCTGTTTCTTTCCATCTTTTCTCACATGACTGCAGTAAGCTTGAGCGAAGTATCTTCATAAACTGGTGGTGGAATAGAGTAGGAGAACAGCATGGTAACTATATTAGAGGACTTTAAATAATTTTCTATCTTGAAGTCTCTAACAAGAGCTGCACTGTATTAAGATTGTTAGGGTTACTATAAAAATTATTTAATAATATGATACCCGAACAACTGAAAGCCATTAAGGTCTTTATAACATGGCAGCAAAAGTGTCCTGTGCAGTGGCATGTTAATCAGGACTGGTGTCTGAAGCGCTCTCCCATTATGCACCAGTTCAAAGGGAGCAGGGCTAGTTCTAAAGATGATGGCTGCTATCAGGAGAGCTTGAGCAGGGATGCCTGCAGATAGCACAGGCAGGGCTGAGGTGAAATGATTAAAGGAGAATGTGTGAATTTTATTTCACCACAAACTTTTTCTCACCATGCATGCTAATTATACTCAAGAGAAAAGTTTTCTTTAGTGGTATCTCTGTTTCACTCAGACAACAAAAAAGATATCTGTTGGCAAGATCTTCTTTCTTGTTTTATATTTTGAGCAGAATGCTCCAAAGTGCAGAATGCTGTCTGTGCTCATGCCACACAGTCTCTCCATCATTTCTGTCCCCTTTCAGAGAAAGAATTGGAATGTTTGCCCATTTTGTTTGCAGAAAAGACTCAAGGTGAATGAAAGAACAAATCCTGTAAGGCAATTCTGTCACTCACCTCATCTTCATAATCTTTCCTTAGCTCCCTCTGCCTTCTAACCCTGCTATTGATTGTGTCATAGGCTACAGTAGTCCAAGGCAGGGGGCTGAAAACCTTTCCAAACAGCAGTTGCCAGTCTGCCTGTTGCAGCTTGAAGAAGGAAAGCATGCTGTGAAAACAATCAGTGCATTTGCTTTAGATCTAAGTGATTCCAACTAGGTCGATGCTTCATGCTGATGTGTTGAAAACATTTAAAAAATTTCTCAGAGTTTGATTTCAACTGGAACATTTCAGCATGTGTCTGACTCTCTGAAGTTGTTATTTCTCACTAATGCAGCAGACAACAGGTTTTCTTCCACCCTAGCATAAAGCAGTAGGGAAACTGGGCCTTTATTTGAATGATTTTATGGGAGGTGGAGGTTGGTTGGGTTTTTTTATAAGCTGAGGCTCCTGCAAATTGACTTCCGAGGAGTACCAGTTTATTTCAGGAAAGGAAAAAGAGGTAATCAGGTAATCATTTTGCAAATGAGAGTATAGCTTTATTTAAACCTCTTTTTCCCCCCTGTACTTGAATTTTCCTTCAAAGACAGGATAGTTAATTAATAAATAAATGCAGAATATTTTATTTTCTTTAAAGCACATGATGGTTCTTTGTAATGTGTTTGCCTTCAATATAATTGGCTTGATTCTCTTTTGGTTTGGGATCACAGGAAATGAAACATTGCGAAAGGAAACTATTCTCATCCAAATTAGCATTCATTCAGTTTCCAGGAGTAGTGTGAATCCAGGACAACATTTTTCTATGGCAGATGGTGGCACAATTGGTTTCCTAACTTATTGGAAAAGAACACAGGAAACCAGAATTTGCTGTAGACTGTCTAAATGTTTGGTTTGGTTTGGTTTGTACATGCTCTGCAGCCACTAGAGTCTATAGGAAACTAAACTGAACAAAAACCACAGGACTACAGTCCTAGATTGGAGCTGGCTGCTCAGTGGTTTTGTGTGGGAGCCCATCAGTAGGACCTCACCTCTGATTCTGCTCCACTGCACTTTCAAGCATACTCCTCTTTTTTTATGTGCCCTTTTCAATAACAAGTACTTATCAGTGCCTGTTGATCTCTGGGATACCTTTTTACAGCATATAAATATGTATTAAATATATCTTGGAATTTCTCTTCCCTGAAGGAAGTGAAGCCACCTCTGTACTGTTGCCATCTTTGCTGCTTACTTCAAATATCACAAAGAACATTTTTGTGCTGCTTCAACAGGAAATAGTGAGCAAGTACTTGCCTTAAGGTATTTCATTGAGTTTCAGAATACCGGCAGATAGAGATGTTAAAAAAATGTTGGAAGAAAATAATAATAACAATAATAATAATAATAAAAACCTTTGAAAGCTGTATTTATCTGTGGAGAGGAATTTCCATTCCCCCTGAACTGAGCCTTTGCAAATGCAGTGTATAGTATACATGGCACTAATGGATTTCATACTTCAGCATTTATTTCACCAAATATCGTGCAGGGAAAAATAGTTGTCATTTGAGCAGCTCTAGCTTGCAACTGTATAAGTCCTAGACATTAAAACTAAATAAGCCAGTGTAGAGGTGTGTGTGAGAAATCCTGTAGTCTTAGTGGCATTCTTTCATTCATTCATTTTTAAAATTATCCATGGGGTGTTGCAGAAGTGCAAGTTATGATTTAAATGTACTGCTAGGAATCCTCTTTATAAAAGGTATATACACTTAATTTATGCAAGATGGTGGTTTAATTAGATAATTGATTTTGTTTTCTCCAGAAGAATGGGTAGAATCTAGAGAAAGACAAACTTCAATTTGGTTTGAGGTGCTTTTAACTGACAGAAATGTAGTTAGATCAGACCCTTCTGCTGTAATCTACCATGGCTGCTGAGCAATGATGAAAAGTTTCTTTCCAATAATAGACTCTCCTTTTGGGACTTGTTGCATTGGACCATATATGTGAAAGCAGGGAGGAAGGTTGTTTGAATAATGAGTCCTCAGTGGTTCAAATAAGTTGCCCTCTATTGGCATGGATTTATATTTTTTAGTTGCAGTTATTCCTGTAACATTGGAACTGGTTAGGAATTCATTACAGTGTCAGTTTGTAAATATAAGGTCTGTTAAAGCAGAGGCCATTCTGCTGAATGCTCAATTCCTCCACAGACTTCAGAGAACATGAATTGACTTGTGCTTGGGTGCACTCCTTGGTGGATTAGTGAGGAAGTAGTTAAGGGTGATTTAAAAATTATTTTATATATTCTACTGTTCATCTGCCTCTTACAAACACTTTTTCAAACCACTTTCAGTGTAATTTTTTCACCCTCCCTCAACTGTAAACAAAAATAACATTTAGAATCTCTACCCTTAAAGGAATTCAACCCAAAATCATAGTGCTTCCCATATGCATTCTAACCTTCACCCTACTTTTCTTGATGTAAATTTTTAAGCCTAGAGTTTTACGCAATATTAGCCGTGATTGGAATTGACAATGGAAAACTACAGAAGGCAATTCACTTAATCTAAGTTTGTTGTGAAACTGAAAACAGAGTTCTGCCTTAATTCTCTGTAGATTTCCTGGCAGGAAGCATTCTGTCATTTTCTGGTGAAATTTATTCACAAGGACCTTAAAGAAAAGGTCTTGCTTTTATCGGACTCTTAAAGAAGTCAATGAAAGAGATTCCACTGATTATAACGACCATTGGGAAACTGTCCTATCCAGAGCTACATTGTAGACTTCTGTTTCTGGACAATTGCTTTTCCTCAGTAACAGTCCAAGAGATTGATGTAACTACACAAGACAGACAGTGTTGAGTAAGAGGGAGCTCATCTCAAAGAGCAACTGAACAAAGAGGGAGTGGAACATGAGAATTGCTATGCTTTGTTACTGCTCATGTGCTGAACTGATAGGTTCAAGTAAGTCAGCTGTATACTGCATTAGAAGAAAGAGGCAAACGGAGAACTAGACCTGTTAGATACATTTAGCTGTAGGGCTCATCTTGCTGTAATACTTATAACTTTGTCTTCAAATGCTGTTTGTGCTCAGATGCTTTTACTACTATAAAAATAGTACATCAATTTTTCTTGGGGAGGCAAAAAACTTGCATATCACTGTCCAGCAACTACCTGTACTTCTACCCTCTTTTTTTTCTTCAAATAGTCTACTTTGTGTGAAGGTAATACAGTTTAAATTTCTTCAAATCTTTTATGCACCAAGGTCAAAATACCAATGACAGGTATCCCACAAATCTTAAATTATTTCAACAGGGTTGTCTAGCTACATTGTCAGCCAGACCATGTACCTAAGTCAGTTTCTCCATCACAGAAATTCCACAGTGCAGTCCTAAGTGATAATTGAACCAGATGGATACTAAATGAGAAGAGAAACCTATATTTTAGATTTGGCTCCACTAACTTTCAGATTTAAATAGGTTACTTGCAACTATCATGAGGGCTAATACCCCAGTCAAGGACACTGCACCCAAAATGGTAGCTACCAGTCCTTCAAAACTTTAGGCTAAGAAGTGCATGGGGCTTCTGTGATCTCTAAATAAAAAAATGAAAAATGTGACAGGGACCTGTGGTTAAGAGGCTGTTCCAATTGTGGATGTGGGAGTAGTAGAGAAATGGAAAGGAAGGCATTAGTAGAGTTGCTTTATACTTGCCACACATGCAGACACCAATTGATAAGCTCTGACTTGGGTGTCTGACAGTGAAATGAAATACTCTCTTGGGAAATAATCCATTCTTCCCAAGGACTTAAGATACATACGGAGACCTTTAACTCCAGTGACTCCAGGTTATCAAGCAAACTAGTTAGTGCATGGTCAACACGTTTGTATGCCCCCAATACGCTAGAGTCAATACTGCAAAACTGCCTTAGCAGGATTAGCAGCTACACTCTACTTCCCTCTCCTTCCAACCCCCAACTTGTCTCTGCTTTTCTTTTGCCACCCAGCCTGCCAAGCTGCAGGTTTCTTTTTCTGAAACACATATTTCTTCGGAAAAAGTAGATATAAAGGGAGAAAATAATTTTCTTTATCCTTTAATCCTTTATTCTCTTTGCTTTTAAAAGTTTATTTGCTTCCTACAGTTGGCCATCTTGAGCTTCTTCTCCTCTGCTGTGTCAAGACTTGCTTAAGCTTGAAGGTTTTTTAGGCTTGACCAAGCATTGACAGTGCTATCACAGAAGCTAATGCTAGAGACTGCCAGTTTGATGGATTAAGTAAACTTATTGAAATCTTTTTTCTTTAACACTAAAAGATGCCAAGGGCTGTTTCTGTTCTTGTACTTTGTGTGAAACACCCACTGACATTAATGGAAGTCCCATGTGTAGAACTAGAGTAGAACACAGCTCTTAATATTTAAAAGACTTGTCAACGATGTGCATGAAGTAATCGGGAGGTGTGTTGTGATGCTTCTTTGCTCCACAAAGGCCGTTCTCCTTACACATTCCCTGCCTTTTGAAGACACTTGCATGAACAGGAGGGCTGATAGCATCAACTTTACATAACTTTTTCCCTTTCTAAAAATATTTTAAAACAGGCAGTTCCCTTTAGATATGATCTGTCTGCTTTGCTTGGTCAACAAAATATACTTGATGTCTTTCAGTATGGTTCACAAACACTCTTGTTGCCTGATTTTGCCATGCTGTTACTCTCTGAAGGAAGAGGAAGAAAGGAAATCTTAACAGAGAAGCCATTTCAGGTACCTATACATTCTTTTTAGTATATGTAAAAATACCTAATCTTTCATTCTCTGTTTGTTCTTGAGTAACTTGCTCTAATGCAGTGGTGGTATGCAAGGTAGCTAAGGAAAGTTAAATTATTTGTTACCAAAAAGAGTTCACCACCAGTCTCATTCCTATTTCAAATGCTCATTTTGTTAGAACTTGGACTGCAGCTCAGTCAGGCCACCAGATTGTTACAGATGGCCTTGGTAGGTTAAAGCTTTCTGCTTAGAGAGACAGCTGCAAAGGTGATTTCTTTGTCTTCCCATAAAGGCTTTCTCTTACCAACCTCTTGCTCTTCCTCAGTCATGGCTCTTGAAATTCTTCATATTTACCTGGGAATGACTGCTTGTGCCCACAGAGGTTTTTGGTGGCTTTTTGGCAGGGAGAGTAGAGCTGGTGACATAATTACAAACACTTTCTGAAGATTTTGGTTATAATTTTAGAAGACTAGGGAAGAAATGAAAGGAGATAGGGAAAGAAGGGACTAGGTAACTCCTTCTGTGTTTTGAAGATAATTTGGATAATTGACTGAACAAGATGAAGATGGTGACTTCCAATATAAAATGCTTATGAATATTAGTGATATTAATTTGCCATCATATTAGACTTTCAAAAATGTGGCTAGCAAGTTTGCTTATTGTGAAGTATTGTGGAAGCTCCGACACTATTTTTACTAACATAAGAATATTACTTCTTGTGAGAAAATATTAAGGATGATGTTCAAATCTCCATATAGGGTACAGTAAAATTGCTTCTACTTGTGTCAGTGATGTGGATCATGACCTAGATGTTCACACGCAGTCCACGCAAGATCTGAGCATGTTTATGCAAAAATCTACTGAAATTAATACGAATTTATTTGTGCTTTATAGTGCTGTGGCCTGCTTTGCAAAAATGCATTCGTATCTACAGTTCCAAGGGATTTTTAAAGGTGTTTTGCCAGAGGACCTGCCTCCTGTGCTATTTCTTAAATTTTGACATTTCTGATATTTCTAAACCAGATCATCTGTGTAAGCAACTGAGAGAAGGGTGCAGTGCATCCACTTAAAAGTGGTATATGGTTCTGAAAGCATATATAGGCTTCATTATTATGACATTTTCTCGGTATGTTTACTGGTTTACTATGTTAATGGTTAGTTAACCAACCCTGAGGGTGGCCACAGAAGACAGATGATATAAACAAGTCACAGCAGCATTAGCATTTCCATCAGTTTCTGGCAGCATGGAATTGCCAAGAAACTGATGGAAACCTAAGTCTCCTTCCCAGACTCTTCACCTTAAAATTGTTCTTCACATTTACAGAAATTACTGTAGTGTTTCAGGGTGATAGTAACACTGCAGTGGAAACTTTGATAATTTTAATTTTTTCTTTATTATGAATAAAAGAATTTAAGGTTTACTAAGTCATCCAAAGAAGACTTTGTCCTCCAGATTTCAAGATGTCCATTTGCAAAATGTATAATGAAAGAACCTGGAAGTAACATTATTCTTACTCTGCTTCACTGTGCTCACAGCTGAAATTAGTTGTCTCCAAGACAGGTCCTCTCTTTTCCTCTGTTCTTCCTTCTGTGCCCTCCTAAACACATTTTAGCTGCATGAGGCTTATTTTCCTTATCTGTTGCCCTTTTTTGTTCCCCCATGCAGTGTTTTTAGTTTTCTCTTCTATTAGATAAGAAACAGGAAACTTGAAGCCCAACAAAACAAGCTAAATTTTCTTTACTAGTCTTTAGGTAGGTAAAGGTATTTCTTTCTACTGTCCTTTTCTTCCCTTGCTACTGTCCAATGGGGAAGAAAAATATTAAAAATTCACAAAATCGGAGGGGCTGAGGCTGGAAGGGGCTGCTGGAGGTCATCTAGCCCATACCTCCTGCTCAAGGAGGACCACCTAGACTTGGTTGCCTAGGACCATGTCTACATGGCTACTGAATATCTCCAAGGAAAGAGGTTGCAGAACTTTTTTGGGCAATCTATACCAGTGTTTGGTCATTGAAAAAATATTTCCTGATGTTCAGACAAAACCTCCTGTATTTCACTGCATGGTCCTTGCCCAGTCACTGAAATCTACTAAAAAGAGCCTGTCTCTGCCTTCTTTGCTGCAAGGTCACATTGCTTGCTCACATTCAACTTGGTGTACATCAGAACTCCCAGTCCTTTTCTGCCAATTTACTTTCCAAATGACTGTTGACCAGCAAATAGTCATTCACAGGACTGTTACTTCTCAGGTGCAAGACTTTGCACTTCTCCTTGTTGAACTTCATCAAGTCCATGAACTTCAATCAGTTCATCTCTCCATCCTTTCAAGGTAACTGTTTTTCCTACAGAGCAGAAAAAAATGGTTAGAATATGTTCATTTTCAAAACTATTTTTATTATATTTTTTTAATCTTCTCAGAAAAAGCTTTACTCTGTGATGAGCTGTGTTTCTTTGCGAAATCAGGTGAAATTTTTTGGTAGTAAGAGGAGAAGTTAGTTTCAGCCTTTTCTACAGGGTCACTCCATAATTTAATTTGAAAATTCACCCTGTCTAGTTGTATGAGAGTAATGTGCCTTTGAATAGAAATGCAAATTTTAGCTTGCGACATAGAAAAGCTCCTTTTAGAAATTTTCTAAGAGTATGTTATAGAATTATATTCTGGAATTTTGCACTTGCTGCACATTTTGCAGATATGTGTGCATATAACATTCATATAAGGGTTCAGAAAGTATAATTCAATTAATGAATCTCTTTAAAATAATTTGTTTGGGACAATGAGTCAAAAATGCTACTTCAAAATGTAGTTGGAAGGAGCTTTTCTGTATTCTAAAAAGCACATCTTAAAGCACATAGGGTGAGATTAATTTTATTGTGTTGCATCACTGGTGTAATTTGGTCTGGGCATTTGATCATATAAAACAAGCCTGACTCTCAGATGCAATGTTTCCATGGGCTTCTCCTTGATGAAAGCCCATTTGGATTTCCTGGATGGGGTCTCCCCTCTTTGAAAACACTGAGAATTTTATAGTTTAGTACATGCAGGATTTGGCCCTTTGTGTAAATTACAAACATTGGTCTTTGAAGATGTGTATGTCCTTTGGTGTCTAGGCACTTCAGCCAATATCTCTAAACAGAGGTCCAAACTATTTAACATCTGTTTTTCTTAGTGCAGATCAGAAATAGATAGGTAGTCTCAAATGGGTGAGTATAGATACACGTGATTTGTCTTGGTTGTAATCATGTAAACATGCAGAGAAATTGTGGGCAGCGTCCATTCCAGGAGCAGACACGGGGATGTTGTGTTCATGTCTGAATACGAGAAAAATAAAGGACATGAAAAACCAAGCATATCAGACCAACCAACCTACCAAAAATTTATTAATCACTTTCCTGGCCCAAATAGCTCTTGTCCAGCAACAACAAATCCAGTTTGAGTAGGCAGACAGTGAACTTTATGTGTTGCTCCCTTTTGAGGAAACTGTTATCAAATTTCAGATATAGCATTTAATCCTAAATTCAATGTTCTCCTAATCTGTGATATTAGAAACATTCAGAAATAAAAAGTGGGTTTGGTTGGATTTTTTTCAGTTTCGTTGATTATTTTTTGGTTTTATTTTTCCTAAGCAAATGATATTATCTGCAGTCCAGGAAAATCATGTCCCTGAACAAAACACAAGAAAGCAACCTTTATGTAAATAACAGAGGAAGCCAAACACCTAGAGATGCTGGATGTGCAGGCTAGAGAAGGGTCTGAATAAATGCTTACATAGTAAACCAGATAATTTGTGCTACTCTGGCTTAGTTGTTTGTTGCACACAAGTATGAACCATGACATCAGGAGGGGCTATCCCCAGAAATTGCAAGATACATAATGGTATAAAAGAGAATGGGATTTATTCAGTATCATGTAAAACCTGGTGGGGCAGATCATAAGCTCTGACCTTAGCAAGACATGTTCTTCTTTTATGGGTGGGGCAAAAGCATGTTTCTTTGCAAGTAGTATTAGGCCCTTGGCATTTTTTGTTTCTTACTAATGATGCTGGAGGGATATTGAATATCCCATTCTTTTGTTTCAATTAAGATAGCCTTTTCCAAAATCTATGGTGAAAGAAGACAACTGCATATTTCTCGGAGATACCCAAAATTGTTTGGGGATTCTGTGCTAGAAGAGAGCATGTATGGTATTGTTTGTGCATATTATTGTATCTGTATGGGTCAGAGTTCCCCTTTGATGGATACTGGTCATGGGCTGCCACTGACTAGCTATGTCTTTCTGACTTTCTAGTGTTTCTGTGAGTTCCCAGTAAGAGGGAAGGACTAATCTGACTAATCTCTTTTCACCTAAGTCAAATGTTCAGACTAGTGCAGATAAGGCACCCAGCTTTAAAATGTTGATGCTGCCTCGCTGTGATACCCCAGTGTGTGCACACATGTACATGCACACGTATGGCCCTTATTTCTTTTCTTTGAAATGCAGTGAGGAGGTGTTGTGATTATGGGTTCATCATCCCAACTTGCCAAGTACTTTGAGACACTCCTCCAAAACTGTCGAAAATACACAGGTTTGAGGAGAAGCTGCAGCAAACTCCTGGTGATACTTTACTATGGTGTCCAACGGTAAAAATGAGATTTGCCAGTCCAAGACTACTTAATTTTATCCTTTCATCCCTCATGGCAATGATATAAGGTGACTTTATTGGGAATTGATCATACCACATTTGTTGCTCTCCTTTATGTCTTGTTGTCACTATAAGTCTGCTTACTTCAGTCTCATTAGTTCTGGTGGACTCAAGGATAGTAGAGATAATGGGGGGGAAAAGTCACAACTTTTAACTGTTCTCCCATGTTTCATGTTCTCCCATGAAACAGTGCCATTGCTGAGCCTGTTAAAGTGTGCTCTGATCAGCTTCTACTCAGTGAGAACCTCAGGACCAAGGACCTGCTCTCAAGTACTCTTGTTTATGTTGCCCTGCTTATAAAAAAAAAACAACCCCAAAAAAACCAAAAAACCAAGCTTAAATGATTTAGGAAATTGTGTGCAGGTTCCTTGAGTGGTGGAGGTATACAAAGCATTGGATCTTCTGGCTATAAAATTGATGGCTTCTGCCCTCATTCCATGATCTGAAAAAGGCCAGAGAAGCTTTTTCAGGTGCCTTGATTTTCAGGATGTAATTAGCTTTGTTAGTTCTGCATCTTAAAACATTCAGAACTACAAATAGGCTTGAAATGCCCTGTCCTTTGTGGGTGCTCTGTCAAGCATGAGGCAGTTTGAGTGATGAACTCAAAATTTTTCCTGCCTGTGCCTTCCTATCATATTTAGTTTCTCATGTTATTCTGTTTTTTTAGACTTGATCTTCTGTGTTTGTACCAAAGCCTACTTGCAAGAGAGAGCCTGATCTCCAGACCATTTTTCTGGGCAGCAAAGGCTGCCTACTCTCCTTTCAGGTTTCACAGCATTAGGGAGAGGGACAAAGCTCTTTTTTCCTCTCCTCAGCATGCATCCCCTCAAAGATTACCACCCAGAATACTTGTGTGCTGGGAGCACCAGGAATAGAAATGCAACCCAGCATGTTAAGTTTCATACCGGCACTGGCATTTAGAATTGGAATGGACATTTAAGTGCCCACACTGTGCATATTACCACTGCTGCAAAAACAACACTACAGACACTTCTGGCAGGATCCTCTTACTCTCTGCAGCAGGAAAAAGAGATTGTGTAAAAAGGACAAATAAATTCCTCTGCTTGCGTGCATAGCCCACTTCTGACTTGGCAATATATTTTGACTGCTCTCTGTAAACTGTACTATCATGCTGTCTTCAGGTGAATGCTACTTTGCTTCTATGTAAAAATCACATATTTAGGTGCAACATGACTATACGATTTGATAGAGTAAATGCCAGATGGCATGTGCTACTGCAGTAACTGGATGGACACCTTTCAGGTCTGTGAAGCACCTTGTAGAGTTTCAGTTGCTATATATGTTATAATTAACTCTCAGTGCCTGAAAATATATCTATATATGTTGCATGTATACATTTGCACATGTACAAAAAATCATATAGATATACACAATGTACTACATATTAGTGTGTATGTGGAGATAGATACATACAGAGTACAGAATATTTGTGTAGGTACAGAGAGATATAGTAACAAACTATATGTGTGCATGGTTGTAATGACATTTCCTTGTATCACATCTATCAGGTTACAAGCAGCTAATAATTTTCTTCTTCTACTCACAGCCGAGCATAATGGCATATACTCATAAATCAACATCAACATGGAACATTGCTTAGCAAATATAAATGTATGTGCATTGCAGAATGATCAGAGATTACGAAAATATATCAGAAGTCAAAAGTAGCTGCTGGAGAAATGCTATGTCTTTAGTTTATTGAGATTGTTTGGAGGATCCTAATGTACTGTCACTGAAAGAATAATTTTTCCTTTACAATCTACTTAGCAAAGATTTATTGATCCTTTTCCCCTTCATAGAGAATTACTGATCCATTTTAGAAAATCAGATTTTCACACCTTTCACGAGAATGTGCAGAGCGCAGTTCTCTAGGGATTGCCAAGGAAGTTGACTTTGACATGAAATCCCTAGGTACCGGCACACAACTGCCTATAGTCTCATCACTGATTTGTTGCACAGGGTGGTAAAATACTTTTATACATTTATAGAGAAATGATTGCACTGCAAGGACTTATTTTTCCATGCTAGTGGATGTATTCAAGGTCCTGTTATTTGTGTAAACAGCATTTTTCAGGGGGGTTGGTTCTTCTCATCTCTGATGTTATGAACAGTAAGGTAAGATAAAAGTTGTTGAAATTCATGTTGCAAAGCAGTACGGTACTGTAGAATTTTTCAGTGTGTGTAAATAACTTTCTTCAAGATGTCTACACTCTGTCCTCATTATTGTAGTATCCCAGGTAGCTAAGCATTAGGCATGTTATATTGAAGTATGCATCATAATGAAGGTGATTTATTATAATTAAAACAGCATGGAGAGCAGCTTTTATTAGACATATTGTTTCACAGGAGAGCTTAATAAAGAGCATTATTATTAGTTATAGATCTGTGTGAAGGATGTTGTTTACTGAGAGTTATGTGAGTATTAGTCAAAGTCTGAAGTTGCTCATTTGAGCTGTCCACTGGATGTGGAAAAAAACCCAAAAAACATTCAGCACAGCAAAGAGAAGAATTTTAAGATTGGAGGGGAGAGAGAGAGAGACAGAGACAGAGGAAAGGAAATGCCGAGTGCATGAAGTGTTCTCTGCAGGAGCAGTTCTAGAATACTTTATTACATATCTACGGAGACAATGGCATGGACTGTAAGTAGCTCCTGTCTCTCAATATAATAATGCACATAAAGTCGGGGTCAGATTGGGTTCGCTCTGGGCTTTGATGCTGTAGAAGGTCACCAAGGGGATCGATGGACAAAAATGAGACCCGAGTTTCATGCAATCAATGAGATTTTTCTATTTAAAGTGGACACTGTGTGTGAGTCTCGGAGCTTCAAATGTGCTTTTGCTCAGCTTGAGCAGATTGAGAGAAAGATGTACTGTGAATGTGTTGTTTGTTTTAATAACTACTGGCACAAATACTGCATATCTAAACAGTTTAGTCTGATGAACTCTATTATGAAGTTGCATGAGCTGCGAATAAATGGACAAATTAGCAGCTACTTTGAATGTTAATTACACTGAGTTTTTATTCTGTTTCTGTTGAGTTGTAATTGCCTGGCATTTAGATAATGCTTAAAATATGATTAGAGAACTGCTTAATCATTTGGTTCGAAATCATGTGGGATTTATCTGTTCTATAAAAAAAATACTTTCTACTATTAATTTCCTAGTCCTCTATACTCATTATAGCCAATTCCTCAATTTCTTTAGAAATTGTTCACATTTCCACAGATTAAAACAAATTCTTACCTGCCTTTGGTGTAAAAGCTTCATTCTTCTGAGTAGTAAATGGATAGTTGGTACAGGATTACTTTGATAATTTTATCCTTAAAGTTTCCAGGCAGGTGAAAGATCATGCATTGTTTTGCCTTTATTGTAAACAGTTATCTCTGTAGGAAGAGGGAAGCAATCAGGAAGAATGTGATCAGTGAGTCTGACATAGCTGTAACATTAGTGACAGTAAATAACTGACTGATATGAAGGAGGTTTATCTCTGTCTTGAAATAGTTCAGGAATTAAAGCAAATTATAGGCCAATTTCTAATCACCAATGTAAATGATTTTAACTACTTTGAAGTTGATGGAGTTGTTCCAAATTTACACTGCTCTAACAGATCCATGTCCTGACACTGTTTTCAATTTCAAAGCAAGTCAGCTATCGGACTGCGCTTTGTAAATGAGAAAGCCACTTGAATCTGGGATTTAAACAATCTGATTTTATGGTTTTAAAAGCTAAAATAGCTAAATACTCTTCTGCCCCACTCCCACAGCTGTTCTCTTTCAGTAGATTTCAGAGAAATAAAATAGCCTGTGTTTTCTGAGATTCTATTTCACAAATTGAAGTGTTCAGAAATTAAAGACTGTTTATCCCACATTGCTGCATAAGTAAATGCCCTCCAGTGTCTATGAGGGATGAAAGGGGGAAGCAGCAAACCCAACCCACTGTATTTTTCAATATATTATTAAAAATGTCCTTTTAATGGCAGTTAATAAATTAAGTGTAGTCCATCAACACAATCCTGAAACAATCTCAAACCACAGAAACAAACCAAGACTTTGACAGACCTTTTCACATAAATATGTTAAATACAATGTAATTGCAGTTTTGTGAGAAGGTCATTAGAAATGGTAGTTTTTTTACAGTTCAGGTCTGAATTTGTTTGCTGGATTCTGAAAAATGCTGCAAAGAAGAGTAGATGTACAGAAGATAACTTAAGTTTCTGCCTTAATTTGATTTCTGCTAGAAGGGTCATTTACAATTCAAGCAGAATTTATGTTTACCTGAATTTTTTTTGTATTTTCATGTATGCTTTGAGTAAGGACACTTCAGCTTCTATTATTCTCATTAAAATGAAAAGATAAGCATCCTCCACCTCAGCTTCTTCTCTTAATGGTCCTTAGTGTTGCATTCTAGGATGTGTTAAACATTTTCTAGTTAAGTCTCTTTGATAAAATATAGAACTTAATTAATTAGTTGAATTTCTAAAAGAAAATATTGGCGATAAAAGCCCATTGCAGTAAGCACATTGCACTGGAAAACAGGTCTCTAGCAGTTAATGGAAAGAGTAAGCAATTGCAGGTAGCTTATATAAAACTCAAACAATAGCACAATCTGTGATAAATCGGAAAGTCATATGGAAAAGGGGTAGAAAGAAAGTACCCCAACATCTGTAAAATTTTTCTGTGGACACACTTGAGTAAAGTATTTCTCTCTTTGCTTTGGCTGCAAACATTGGAAGGTGAAAAACCATGGCACATAAAAATTCAATTGTTAATTTGTAGAACAACTACCTTTATTTAGCCACTATTGAGGTGTGTACCTTTTTTGGACAGGAGGTCTGGCATGATTCTCACTGATGAGTCACTGAGAGTTAAATTATGTGTTTTGCAGTAGACCCAATGACTGCTGCCCCTTTAGAGTACTTTCTTTGAGTTAAGCCTATGCAGCCTCTTTTGACCTCCTCAGAGACATCAGCTGATTTTTACAGCCACCCTCAACAGGGTTCTCAAGTGTTCAGTCATGAAAATGTTTTTGAGGTTTATAGTAAAATTCTTGCTTGCAAAAGAAGGAGCAGAGGCAACTGGATTTCTATGCAAAGATTTTTGCAGAATTAGGTGGTGAATTAAGGCATGCTTCCCTGATAAGGCCTTACATATGAGGCTAATAAAAAGATGGTTTTTCAATTCTCTGGTTTAAATGTACTGTATATTTCATTTTGCTTTATCTTTCTGAGTGAGGAAGGTTGGAAGATGAACTGCACATAGAACAGCAGGAGCATATGGACCACAAGGAAAAGAAATACTAATGATCCAAAACTGAGGAAACAGATTAATTCAAATGAAAAATTTTGCACACTGGGAAAATATTGAATGTAATTTATAAGGACTTCACCGTAATATTCACATTTAATATACTTTCTTTTTTATAATAACTAATGAATGATCCTAAAAAGCAAATTTTTTTGCTTTTCTCTCCTATCCATTTTAAAATACTGGAAAGCAGACATGTAAATTTAAGCTTCCCATGGATATTTTTAACTTCTGCAACCTGCTTATTCAACATATCATCCTAGGTCTCGCTGATCTTAGCAGCATTACAAGGACCATATTTTCACACAGATAAACCATTCATGGCAATTTCTCCAATAGATTTGACACAAACATTCTTTTCTTTGATATTGGACATACAAGCTTTCTATTTTTGACCTGTTTTTTTCTCCTGACCGACATATTTATTGAGGCTATTCAAGGAAAATCCCACTTTCCATTAATATTTCACTTCTCTGTTTCTTTCTCTTGCAGAATTTCAGGTTGATAGAGCAGTAAGTGGGTCTTGGTCAATGTCAGCCTATGTATGGGCACGCATCAATAAAAACAAAACTCAAAATTTTATTTAGAATTGCTATTTGAATAAATACACATGTGCAGTAGTTAATGTGTATATATGTATCATTTTGATGCTGTCTTCATGATTCTACTGATTTAGATCAGCATGTAGCATTTATTGATCTGTTCTGAAGGTATATCTAGTTTCAGAGAAGATTTTGATTGATTGTCCTCATTCAGAGTGAATTCCTTCTCCATCTCTCTAGAGTCTTCAGTGGCATTGGCTGTGGACAACAAGCAGACAAAAGATTTCTTTTTGAGGAAAAGATGTAATTGTATACATGTATTATCATGTTTGAATTCCAAATAATTATTCAATGCCCCTTTTTTTTTTCCTTCTGACCAACTTCATACACTTCTGCTGAGAGTCTATAAACTATTAGTAGTAGTATAGATATCTCTGTATGTCAATCCTCCATTCTACAGAATGAGATGATTGAAACTAATGCACTGCATGGAGTAGGAATGTCTTCTGTAACTTGTGTTGTTTGTTTCATCAGTAAAATATTCATCCCCTATTACCTTTTAAATTAAATGTTTCAGTTTTAAGAATTCCATTCATACAAATCTATATTAAGAATTTAGTAAAATTATTGATTACTTTGCATTTATTGTTTTTTAATGTAAAATTTTTAATATAAGCTATATATCCACCCCTTAATCACTGCTGCCAGATGCAAACATCACATATACTGTACAGGTCAGGTTTAGGACCACAGCTCACTTTCCTATGCTAATTTCTACCTCCTCCTATGGTCTAAATGATCTCTGCCATTTTATCTCTAAGTTCCTTCTACTTGCTGAATGAGATAAAAAGTAAGGGATGTAGTCCTCCATCTTTTGTCTTCCCTTTATAAACTGAAATATTCACCACAGAAGCCCAAAAAGGAAAGCTATGAATGCCAATCTTATTTCCTGAAATTCTCCATTAACTAGATCTCTTGGTTAGATTCAGTAAGATGCCCATGTCTCTCAGGTTACCATCTAAAAAAAAATCTCAGACTGTCTTGAACACTTTAATAAAAGCCATTTCCTCACTTCTTTTCATGCTATTAATTGGTTTGGGGTTTTTGTAGACCAACAATAATTCTCCCCCACAAAGCTTTGTGTGCATGCTTTTGACCATCCTGAAGAATGAGACCGCTGGTATGGAGTTAATTCTCTTTTCTGAAAATCTAAACTAAAAAACATGCTTGGAAGCTATTCTGCCAAAAATGCATGCTTGGAGCAGCGGATAAACCTCAGGACCTTGCAGAATTCAACTGCCACATCATTTGTATGGCTCACTGAGAACTAGACTCTGCAATGTTGACTAAAGGGAGGTCTTTGCTTCATGCCAATTCAAGACAACTTCCCAGGATGGCAGCACGGTTACTGTGAACAGGTCACAGTTCCTCCAGTTTTCTCTTGGGAAGTACATATCTGGCAAATTTGTTTAGTCTTCACTCACGCTGTTGGTGTTTGCCTTTACCTCCAGCTTTCAAAATTTGACATAAGAAGTAAAATCTCTGGGCTAAAGTCTATTGTTTTTAAGGTTTTCAGTCCTTTCTTCCAAGACAGTGATTCATTATAGTTGTTCAGCACTTTGAGAATCTTCTCCTTTTTAATTGGGTTTTGTTACAGTACCTGATCGGAATGCTCTCCAGAAGTTGTTGAAAATGTAGAGTAGGAACTTCTCTTAGACTAGCTATATTTAGTTATAATGTTATTTGCTCACAGTTTATTTCTTTTGGTAGACTTAAGCTCTAGCATGTTAAATATTTTCACATTATATAAGGATATTCAGTGTTGGTAATAAATATTCTTGAGCTACAAGGAAACTGAAGGCATATTAGTAATGAGTTTTTACCCCTGCCCTTTTGAGTTGCAAACAGGAATTGCCTGACAAATTTTCCCAAAGTTTAGTGTAAGTTTTCCTCTTTGGTATTTAGAATGTATCTGGTTTGTTCATTTTTTTCCTTGCAAATAAATGGTGCAAGACAAAGCAATGGGATTTGAAGCAGTACAGGAAGATAAAAATGTGACTTTGCTGTGAAATTATGATTTTTGTTCTCCAATTTGTAATTGTTTTCTAGGTAAATATCTATGCATGTTATTGTCCTTTGTTAAAATGTGGTACTAGTGTAAAACTGTGCAGAGCATGCATACTACACAAAGTCAGATTTTACTATTGTATCCGTGACTCCAACTGGGATACTAAAAGGGATGCAGCTGTGCATTGCCATCAACAATGTCACAAACTGTGTTCCACTTTCTAGTCTGCCTTTTCAATCTCATTGCCTTAAAAGAAGTGCTGAATTACACTTGAAGAATCCTAGTGAAGGCAAAAGGTTTAAAATAGGTGTTACTTAGGTCATAACTTGCTAATGATGTTAATATCACATACAAGGCAGGAGAGAACCCCCTTTGATAGTGAGATCCTAGGTTAAGTCTGGAGAGACATTTAGAGGGAAAATCAGCAAATTTTTTAATTACTTTTGGAGAGGAAAATAAACACAGACCAATATGTTCTTTAACTTTTACATTCATTGTCAGTGCAGTGTTTTACAATTTTTCACTAGATTATAGTGCAAAAAGTATTTATCTGAACAAGTTTGAAGTGAAAGACTTTTGGTGATATAGATTAGAAGACACCACAACTGTGCACAACTGTGCATTCCTGTGTTACATGTTTCTCTGTCCAGTAGATCTTTAAATGTCACAAAAAGAAGTGCTTTTTGTATTTATTGTGATTTCACTATGTATGATTAGTCCAGGGTTACATGCCTGAAGGACTGGTTTATACCTTTGAGATATAGATAAATTACTACAATATCTTAAAGCCATAATTTAACCACAGTATAAATATGGCTTTGTGTTCATCACAGCACTTCAGTTGCTCTGTCACATGTAAATTTGACAGATATCTGGTTGGGCTTCTCTTAGTGCTTTTCAGTATGTTGTCATCTTTTCTTAAAAGACTGCTAGGGATGTATACAGACACTAGCTCATTTAGAAGAAAGAAACTGTATAGATGGAGTGACACAAGTCACATGGAGTGATCACTAAACCTTGGGGTTGGAAGCCCAGCAAAGGTGTTCACTTCTGTTGTCACTTGTCCATGTGAAAACTCTTCTTTGTTTGTGGTCTTCCAGATCCCCTTGATATTAAAGGAAATGTGTGTCTTTCCAAAGCTTTACCTTACTTGTGATAGTAGTTGTGAGAGAGAGGTGGAATCTAATGCATTTTCATTTAACAATTTCTCTTCTTAAGTGCACATTCACTTTTTGTTTTCTCTTCTTGTTTGCAATAACATAATAAAAAATAGTGGAAGTCTGCAGCTAGAACTTTTCTTCAGAAAACCAGCCAGTTGAACAATTTGTTCAACTGTTTTTATGGTTAGATTGTCCTCCTTCTATTACTCAGTCGCTCTGCTGGAATCAGGTTGGGAAATGACATAGAGTTGGGAACAGTTTCCTGATTGAAACTTTGTACATCTGGCTGTGTGAGACTTCCACAATGATAAATGCTTTAAACTACTAGATAGGGCAGATTTTGGCATGATGAAGTCCAGGGAATTGCTGCTTAAGCATGCAATTCATGTTAATGCACCCCAGTTCCTGGTGAGTTGCTGATTAATCTGAGTGGGTTATAGCATAGTGTCTCAGTAGCTTTTCTTTAACTGATACATGGAACAGAATTCAATGTTTCTTCACACTGAGTATATGACCGTAGAAAACCGAAAAGGAGTCCATGTGTGGTTTTTTGTTTAGTTTTTTGTTTTGTTTTGTATTGTTTTATTTTATTTTATTGTGGCTTCAGATTTTTCCTTCCTTTATTAACTTCTGTTCCATAAAACACATGGAATTGAAATAGAATGAGATTGGTATTCAATGCTTAATACTCACAGTCCTCTAAAATTGGGATTTTCCCCTTTCCCCTTGCCCCCCAGAATATTCCCTTTGAGTTCAAAGCTTATGAATTTCTAGGCTTCCCACATGAAGAGGTAGTTTTGAGCCCAACAGTGTTACTTACACGAAGACTACAGTTTGTCTTTTCTGCTGTACTTTGGTGAGTTACATAGGTAATATTTGTGCACATATCTTGGTGCTACAAAACTGATCTCATATCCTAGCTAAGAATCAAGTCTGAGAACATTTAATGTTTTTGCTATTTTGACTGCACAAGTGAATCAATTTTGTGTAGAAGGATTTTGATTCCATGTAGGAGTTGCTGGTTATCTTTTACTAGTAATCCTCTATGTAGGCCTGTGGTTGTACTACTTTACATTCTCCTGGAAACAAGCAAATACTTTGTGATAGTCACTTAAGTGGCCTTATTGTGCTCCCTAGGAAGATGCCCTACTTGTGAGCGCAAAATTGGTAGCACATGCTTATTGGGGAAAAAAAGCTTTTTCCAAAACCATTGCTACTGCTATTGCAGTAATGGGATATCAAACAGGCAAAATTGTATGTGTTGTCAATGTCTGCAATATAATTTCATTGACTTACAATGTTTAAAGTGAAGGCATGATGGTAAGCTTATATAAGATGTCACATTGAAGTAATCACCTACCAACTTGGTTTTATGGCAAAAGAGAACATTTTAATATCCACATGAATTCTGAGGACACTCTAGCTTGCATGAAAACACAGAGATCAAAGTGTATGATTAAGCATTCTGATACTGTAGTGCTGTGAAATATTTTAATAACCAAAAATAAATTAAATTAAGTAAATGTGGGTAAAAGTAAATATGAAAGCTTATTTTAATCTGTGAATAAGAATTTGGTCTAAAACCAAAAGAGAAAAGGGCAAAAAAGGGGGATGGTTTAATTTTTCTTACCCCACATGTGGCCACTTATATTTAGTTGGTGCTTGCCTAAGTCTCCTTGCTTAGGCCTTTATTTTGCCAAGAATTCTCTTCGGCAATCTTCAGAGTAGTGTTTTAGGTTGGAGTCAGATGACAACAAGGATACATGACCTGGGACTGTCAGGCCTGTGGGTTGAGCAGAGCTATCTGTCTACGTGAAAAGGGAGCTCAAGCAATGTCACAGCTGTGTGGGTCCTCCATGCATTTTCCTAAGTTGTAGATCTAAATCATAGTACTGGGGCTGGCTGGCTGGAGGCATATTGCTTTGTAGCAGCACGTATGATGCTGTGTTTGGATTTGTGACTAAAACAGTACTGATGACACCCCAGTGTTTTGGCTATCACAGAACAGTGCTTGCACAGTGTCTGTGTTAGAGACAGGCAAGAAGCTGGGAAAGGACAGTCTCTCTGTAAAACCTCCCTGGAGAAAGATAATTTACAAGAGTTTGTAGGGATAGGAGAAGGGGAAATTGCTTCAAACTGAAAGAGAATAGGCTTAGATCAGATAGTAGGAAAAAATTCTATACCATGGGAGTGGTGAGGCATCGGAACAGGTTGCACAGAGAACTTGTGGATACCCCATGTCTGGAAATGTTTAGGGCCAGGTTAGCTGGAGCTCTGAGCAATCTGATCTCGATGATCCTAGTGTCTCTTCAAACCCAAATTGTTCAATTCTATGATACTGTTGGGATATCTGACCCCAACTGACCAAAGGGATATTCCATACCTATGATGTAGTGTTCAGCATTAAAAGCAGGGAGAAAGAAGGAGGAATTGGAGTTATTTGTTGTCTATGGTGTTTATCTTTTCAGGTAGCAGTTATGCACAGTGAGGCTTCACTGCTTGGAATTGGCTTGTCAATGGGAAGTAATGCTAAAACTTCCTTATTTTGGTTTGCTTGCATATGCATCTTATGTTTCCCGTATCAAACTGTCTTTATATTGATCCACAAGCAATATCTCCCTCTGTTTCTTTTCTCCTCATCCTGTGGGAGAGGGGAGGGAGTGAGTGAGTAGTTGTATGGGTGCTTGGCTCCTAGATGTAACAGCTCACCAAAACAGTGCAAATCTTCAAGAGGGAACAGCTGCTGTAAGCGCAAGCAGAAATAAATTTGTTGGAAGAACATTTCAATAGGTTTAAAAAATAAGAACCACCTACTGTGACTTTAAGGGTGGTCATATTGATAACTGCTGGGAAAGGGAATATTCCTGAGGAAAGCGCAGTGGTAGGAAGAAAAGAAAAAGTAATGTAACAGGGTAGGGTCTGATCACAGCAGACATGAATTCCTGTGTTATTTTCTTGCCTTCCTTCTCTGCAATGAAGATCTGCTTTCCTAATTTTTCTTGAGCTCCTTAAGCTGGGAGAATGGAGACTGTGCAATGTAGCAATCTGAGTACCAAGAGAGCAAGATCTTTTACTCCTAGAAGACCCTTTGAAGTTGTACCAGTTGAGTTTGACAGGTACAATCAAGAGCTGCAACAGCTCTGTGAAATGTATCAGAAGTGCCATCAGGTTAAGAAATGAGAGATAGATTTTTCTTGATGTAAGGAATAAATTGGTTAAGTTTGCACTGCTAGATTATTTGTTCAACACAGGAGAAAATGGATATCTGTAGGTATTGAAAGCAGGTAAATCACTAAAGGAGTAGGTTAACAAAAGAAATAAATTGATGAAATTATTAATGGTCCACTTAAATATACTGAAAATTGTTGTAGCAGTAAATATAATAAAAAGTTTGTGAGTGTAGTTTGAGGAAAGTTAGTTTTCATGAAACTCTAAGTTAGATATTATTAAACCTTAGAAAAGCATTGAGCAAGAAAGAATTCAGTAAAGACTCTGTGGGGATAGGGTAGATTATTTATGCAAATTTTTGCAGAAAGGCTTTAAAGTCCAAATAGACACCCTTGCCCTGCTCTCTCCTTTGCAAATTGGTTAAAAAAATCTATAGGGATTAGGTGACTTCCCTGGCAATGCTTCAGTGGCAAAACTGAGCCTCCAAGAGGCCAGCCCTCCTATTACAAGCATCCCATGGCAAACTTCCTCTTCCACAAAGGAAAGACTATTTTTTTGTTATAAGAGGACTAACAGAAAGGTCAAAGGTGGTTTGAAGACTGAATGATCTTGCAGCTGTGCTAGTATACTCAGGCTTGCTGCAGGAATCCCAAGTGGCTCTTTGGTTTTGCATATTGCAAACTATAAATACATGCAGTTTCTAGGTTCAGAAAACTAATGATAAATATGGACATAGGAATTAACTTTTCCTTTAAGTACAAAGCAAGGATACTTTCTTCAAATATAAATTCCAAACACACAGTATCAATTTCCATTTGGACTGACACATGAAAATTTATAATGAACAAAAATTGTGAGATTGTGATCAAAACTCATATTCTGCATTTTATTGCTCTATTTTTGTATTTTTAATCACTCTGAAGTTATTAATGGCTTATTACTATTAATCTTTGGGATTCTAATGTTACCAAAGCAGTTATAGTAATGATCTGCATATTTGTGCATGGGTTGAGCATATAAACAAAAGGGGAAAAAAAGTGCAAATTATGCCATGTTTTTAAATAATAATTTAAGGAAACTTTTCTTTTCAAAAATGATATTTATTGGTTGTTTTTAAAAAAAACATAAAGTTTGTTATAGGTTAAAAAGTAATTTGAGACAAATAGTATTATGAGATTATGTTGTCCTAATTTTTTTAAAATAACTAAACTACATTTAGGGATACCTATTGATATCTTGTTATGGATTTCAATGACGAGAAAATCAGTGCCCCTAAATAGATGTCAGTGCTTTTTCAGTAGGAGAATTGAGTATGTTTTTGTCCCTGTTGAAGCAGGTGGCAGCAATTCAAAAGACTTAATTGGGAAGGAATCAGGCCTGTTAAAAACTTTTAATATATGTAATATTTACATGCATATGTATTGATACATTAGACATACATGTCATAAACAATAATAGGATCTTTGGAAATATTTTTCTCCTGTTAAAACAGAAGGAAATCAACAGCATTTGTGACTGTTCTCTGAGCAGAGCAGTGATAGTTACTCTTTTAGAGTGAAACTGAGCATCCCAGTGATGTTGGCCAGTTTGCAAAAAACCAGGTGTTAGCAGCAATGTGTTGCTATAGTTGCATGTTTCGATTTACTCTCTGATCTGATTTTTCCTTCCTTAAAATATTGTTTGTTTCAAAGCAGTTTCCTCACGAAACGATAGGAAGCCAATGGCAAATTATTGTATGGCAATTTTTTTTTGTTAAAAGAGCAACAAACCCGCCAAAAATTCCCCCAGCCAGACAGTATCTAATAAAGAACAGGACTGTTCATGTAAGAAAATATCAGCAGATCTGGGAAATTCTTCATTCATTGTTTATTGATAATCCAGTTACTGTAGTTGCAGCTAAAATGATTGGTAAATATTCTGCTGTTTTCCTGTCGTAAAGCATTAAACAGAAAAACTGCTTTGTATTGGAGAGATCCTCCCATATGTCCAACACATAATACTGTTGCAGTGTGTGGTGTGTGACACATCCTACCTACCTTAGGTGACACTCCCTACCTTGGGGGGTTTATAAGTATACCTGCAACTTCCAGCATATTAAGAGCAGTTATGAAAAGGTGAAGCACCTGTTGGGCTTCAAGTTCTTTAAGTCTTATGCAAATTACATTAGAAATATGAAGCTGTGTGATAGTTGAAGGCATGTTAAATTAGTAATACATTTAATTAGAAATTAATATGTTGTCGTCTACAATATGAAAATAAATATATGGTACCCAGGTGTTGATGAAGACCTGGTATGAACAAAAGCAACCCTGAAGATCTTTTTAATGATTAAAAAAACAATTGCACTCATTCATCAATGAGAAAGGCTTGGGAAATATAAAAAGCATTGCATTATTGATCTGCAGTATTTGTGGCATCATTAAGTATGTTTAGCAGCTGTAGCAGCAGGTTTTGTTGTCATATTATTTCAACATAGAAGAATGATAGGAAAACTATTTGGGATTCTTCCTCCTAACCTGGAAGCTGCAGTGCATTTTCTAGTATCTGGAAACGAGAAAATAACATTTTAGTCTGTGAGCCTCAGATCAGGAGAGGCTTTCTGTTTCTTCAAAAGATGGGCATCATTGCTTTTCTATTCTATGCTTAGAGTAGATAAAAGAAAATCTGCAGCTCCACCTCTAGAAAGTATGATATGAGTAGAAATGCCAGAAAAGAAATAATTTCCCATACTTGTCACTGAAATTCAAATGTGCTGTATTATGAAATACTCCATGAAGAGCAGACAAACTTACTAACACATAATAATTGAGGTTGAGCTATGCTAAGTTTGGATTCAGATTTGGGAAGATGTTGCTCTTGCTTAGCAAGTAGAAGTTAAAACAGACTTGCTTCAAGATAAAAAGTAACAATTTTGGATTGAAGAATTTTCATCAATTTTTGATTGTGATATTCTGGTGAAATCACGAGTTGCTTCATATGATTTGTTTCAGTGTTTTAACTGTATTTGTAAAGGATTTTAAAAGATTTGCAAAAAATAGATACTGAACTTACAAACTGGTCTAGGTTATTACCATGTATTGTATTATAAATTATAACAATTTTAAAAGTAGAATTCAATTAAAAACCTGGATGAAACTGGAGCTAAAGTAATATTACTTTAAAAATCTTCAGGAAAAAGTTCTCACTAGAAAATGTTGCTTCATTGCACTATAAGGGATTTGTACCATTTCAATAAAGTTTCTTTTGAAGGTGCTACATTGTGGCTGTTTGATAGGATTTCTGGTGAGAGCTAAGGAAGAGATCCATATTGAAATAGGAAGTCACTTTCCTCATGTAGCCAAGTCCAGGGCTGACTGTAGATGAATCTTGATTTGTGTCTTCCTAGATCAAATGCAAGTAATTGAATTAACCACTGAGCTGGGTTACTGTTTAACCTGTGCTCTGATCGTCAAAAATTCAAGTTAATGGTTTCTTTGTTTTAGATCATGAAAATCCTGACATGTTATGTAAAATTAAATTTTTGTTTAACTAAGAGGAGAGCTTCTTTCAATCACTCTGAGACCCTTCTATGCAGCCTGGACAAGTTTCTCTTTCATAACCAAACAACATTCAAAACCTATTGTAAGTTTGGTTTTGGTGTGATTCTGGATGTGCTGATTTTTAAAAGAAAGCAATTTTAGCTGAATTTTGGCTTTGATTTTTTTTTCACCCAAGACAATTTCTAGCATGTGCATGGTTGACAAAGCCTGAAAAATGAAAATATAGACAAACTGCATATAATACCGTATCTAAATTTCTGGTTAGGCCAACCTGTTATCATTTGACTGCTTTTGGTAGAAATCCTAGTAAGAAATTTTACACCTTGGGAAGACTAACTCAACTATGCCATGGTGTATTTTATTGTGTTTCTTAATTTCAAAGAGGTTATGGCCTCTTCTCATAGAGAGCAGAAGGATTATGATGATAAGAGCATACTGTAGGTTCTAAAAGGATCTTTTAACACATGTAGCATTATCATCTGGAAAGAGAGGCCTTGTTTTTAAGGGTTATTCAAAATAGAAACTGAGCAAATATTAAACAAGAAAAAAGACAAGTTATAAAACTGGCAGGCTTATGAAAGAGCACTTGTAATTTGATATACAGGTTCATGTCTTCTCATGTGGTCAGTGTGGAGACTAAAACACCACCACATTAAATAATTTTCAGGGTGAACAAGAAGGTTGGGTTTTTTTTTTTATAGCAGGGATCAATTTGACACCTAATGTATTACATTAGGGTAGAATGGTATTTTTTCCATAAGAGTAATGAATGAATACCTTTATAGAATTTTTTGTTTTGTTTTGCCTTTTTTTTTTTACGGAAGACAATGCTTTCCTCTTCATACTAAATTTTTTCCAAGTCTTCTGGTAAGATGGCCTCACAGTACAAAAATTTTAGTTATTCTTTCAGGCTTGAAATTTTCTGGATGTTTTCTTATGCTTGACATGGCTCCTTCAGAATAGAATTGACAGAGCATTGGGAATTCTCCATTACTCACATGAAGAAAGAGCCTAAGTCTTACTCCTGATAGGACCATCTTCTAATTTGAGATTTAATTGTTCTCCTACAGCATCTCCTTCTTTCAGGAAACCAGATGAAAGAAGAGTAAAAAATCTCTTGGTTTGATGATTTTAAAGGTCCTTTCCAACCTAAATGATTCTATGAAATGAGTAGGAAAAATCTATTGAAGGCTTATCCCACCCTGTTGTTCCCGGTCAAAATTGCTTGTTTTGCCTTTGCCCTATCCTGATCTCTAGGGCCTGATTGTCTGCTTTCAAAAAAATGGGTCAGGTTTTGTGTAACTCCAAGAATCTTTAACTAGAAGAAGGCTGATTTCTCTCACTACTCTCAGGACTTGTTATTTCTACTAGTGACTGTGTGCTATTGTCTATCACGTGTTTTGAGGAGTGTGGTAGCTTCCCAGAATAGTAGTTTCTCTTGTCTCTTGACCTGTGTATGCATACAAACTTTTCCTACATGTCCACAGATAGACAAGCTCTTTTCCAGTAAGGCAGTATGTAATTTAAATGTGGAATCATTATAATTAGACCAAGGCCAAAATTAAAACTCTTGTTATCTAATTAATAGAGGAAAGTTTTTAATAGCTTCACATTGGTACAAAATTATAAACAAGAGTTCTTGTAACAAGAAGAGCACGATGATCCTTAAATCAGACTAATAATTGTATCAGAAGCATTAAGGTCCACTTTTAAGGCTTTAAAGCAACATTTAGAGTAAAGCTTCTGTGCTGTCTGTACTCTGGCATTAGTGATCCCTAAGTGTCATGTGTGTCAGGAAAAACACAAGGTATGGATTCATTAGTGCACATTTCTTTGCCAGCAGGATCAAGAAATGGCTTTTCTGGACCAGAGGTGCAGATGTCTCCTACAATGAATTATTTTCCTTACTTTTTCTATGGTGAAACCAACATTCTTTGCCTTTCTTTCCTTTTTTGGAGATTGCAGCATGATTGCTGGGGTACATTTAGAGGAACAAACCAAACTGATTGTAATATAAATGTTCATCTAGCTATTTACTATGAGGCAGCTTCTGTGTGCCTATTCCCTGCAGCCTCTAGCTGATTAGCAGCCTGATTAGCAAATTGAAATTCTCTTGTGAACCTTTCATCTTGATCTTAATAGGTGTAAGAATATGTGCAATAGTATCATTAGGGAAAATAGTGAAATAGGGGGAAAAAGTTTGGTGAGGGATTTTTTTGGTATGATTTGAAAACACGTTGTAGTACCTCAATCTCAAGGCACAGCAAATCAAGGGACATTGCCACTTAAAATTTAATTTAAAAAAGAAATTAAAATAATTCTATTTTAAGATTCATGCAGCCACAATTAAAAGCTTTGTAAGTTTCTGTAAATCTTGTTTTTTCAGTCAGATCTGTGTTATTCTAATTAGCAGGAATGATTTCAATTTCCTAAGAACTTAAAATTAAGTAAATAAATGAAGGAGACAGTCTTAAAATTTCTGCTTAACTTGAGAAGAATATTTCTGTGAAAGAAAGCAGCATGGGCAGTGATAGTTTTTCTGACTTTCCAAATTAAATTTTTATAGTTCAGTTTTATTAGTAAAATGTGTATAACTAAGTACTGACTTGTTAATTAGTTATACTATGAACATGTGAAAATGAATATCTTCGGAAAAACAAAATGTCCAAAGCCACACTACTATTGAGAAAAGGGAGAAAAGAAGAACTTTCTTTTTCTGCTACAGAGAATTTAATGAAGGGAATAAATAAAATTCTAGCTGAAAAAAAATCCAGAGTCTGTTTTGGGGGACAATATTCATATTGAGTGAGATGAGCTGATGACATATCAGTTTTTTTGCTCTAAGAGAAAGGAGAGGTAACACAGAGAGAAGATTTTAGTAAGCTGAATATGAATAATATAGGTAAGAAACATACATATGTAGATAGAGGTTCAAGATCAAAGTAGTGATGAGAGATCAATGATCATGTATCAGCTTGTTTGTTTTGCTCATAAACATCCATCTAAAGGTGGTGGTAGAGGTGGCTGTGAAGAAAATGAGTTTTTTCCCTGAAACTTTTCCAGGGAAATAAGAGCCAGCAGGTAGAAATGGTCAGAGGCTAGCAGGGGACAAAAGGTTGATTCAAAGTAGTTTGCATAAACCAGTCTGTGGATAGATTGGGATGGAAATATCAGCACATTAGTGACAGCAGATAAAACAATGTTAAAAGAAGAAAGAATCAAAGACGGTTGTCTGTAAGAGACCTTTATTTATGGAAAAAAAATTAATAGCTCTAGAAGCAATAAGATGAAGGAAAAAAACTTCTTCATAAGAAGACCAAGGGAGGAGGTAATCCTAAATTTCACTGGCATTTACCAAAAAAAAGAAATCCAATCCTTTTCCAGTAAAGTCTTGTTAATGTATTCCTCACACAAAAACTAAGCTAAGGTACATCTTAGAACAGTTTTATCCAAGTTTGTGATTGTGCTCTATCTTGATTAAAAAAATTTAAAAGCTACAATTTGGATAAATTTTTAGAGCAGTCATTGGAATAATAAGTAATTATAAAGCATAAATTTTATGTTTATTAGTAGAATTTTTGTGTTTGCTCTCAAACAAACTCATTGTGTATGTCCCAAACTGAAGTCTGTGTAATATCATGATTGGGGGTGGGGGTTTGGGCAGGATTTATTTCATGTTTTGAAGAAAAGCAGAAAATTGATTTCTAATACTTCTACGGTAGGGCGGAAATAAGTCGGCAAATTAACTTCAAAATAAGGGCAAAATAAAAAGGAAAACAGAGGATCTTACTTTTTCTCTGAACTAGAATTTAGAAAGTAATTACATTCAGAGCAACAATGTTTATGGTGCAGTAAGTACAAAATTTAGACCACTGGCTAAATCAGTACATGAAGCCTTTATGAAGCTCTATTATCACCCAAGTCCTACATTAAGGAAGAAAGTAATTCATTTTTAGACTTCTGCCTAGGGCATGTTTGACACAAACTCTATACAGTTTCTTTTAAAAGCTGTCTTTGATTATTAAATAGTTTTGCTTGGAAACTGCACCTTTACCCTTAAAGTGCAAAGGCAAAGCTTTTACACAGTGATAAAATGTTGTCCTGTACTTCATACAGTCCTTTAGATAAGAGAAAAGTAAAGGTTTTAGCTTTTAGAAGAGGGTGTGTTACCAGAACAGTAATTTGCATTTGCAAATTCACAGGATTTTTACTATTAAATTAAGCCCAACAGCCAGTTTAAGCCATCAGGGAGTGGTAGAGCTGAAAAGTGGTGTAGCAGATATTGTAACTAAATTACAGCAGGTATAAGCCACCCCTTAAGGGAGACACACAGCAGGGAGGACCACTTGCAGCACAAAGCTGTCAGGGAGATCTCATAGGAAACAGGCAAGTCTGGAAGTACTAGTGCTGGTTGGGCAAGAAATAGATGACAAGTTATATGAGTGTCTGCAAGAGATGTGTGTATAATTTGTCACTACATGTGTGGTGTATACAGTTATCTTTTGAATAAGAGGATTGTGATTCCTTAGTTCTCTCTAAACTTGAACCCTGAAATTCTGAAGCATTATGTGCCTTTGCCTCTTACTTAAAGCATATAAACCCTTTTGACAAAATTCATCTTGCTGGTTTTAAGCATTCTTAGACTTTTCAGTTTTGCATATGAAAAGCTGAAACTTTTGTGTGGCTGTCAGTGAACAGAAGAGCCTTTGTTACAGTGCAAAGTGTAATCTGACCTATAGCACCTTCCAAAAAGCAAATGCTGAGTGTCAAGCCCACAGACATCCAGTGCAGAAGAACAGACCCTGACAGTATTAGCTACTAAAGATATATACACAATTCCTTGCCTCAATTCATCCTCTCCAGTGTTGTGGGTCCTCTCTGGGATGGACTTGTAGGCGAGCAAAAGAAGAGGAGAGGGTTTATGGACCTGCAGCTGTCATAGCAACTACTCCAGATTTTTTTGTAGGGAGGCCATTAGGAAATATAGGAAAAAGCCCTTTGATCACCAAGGGATTTTGCGGACAAGGCCACTTGCTGTGCACAAGAATTACAATTTATTATGTGTTTGCATAAACAATAGTCTTTAATCATGCATAATTCACTGCAGAACAGAATGTTTTTAGGCACAGAAAGCAATTGAAGGCCTGAACATAACCTGAAGTTTAAAAATGTCCAATTTCTAATATGTTTTTCAAGGAAACATACCTTTCCTTAAGTCATCATTTAAATGATTTATTTAGTCTTCTTGTAGACTAGAAATTTGGAGACCATCTAATCTGTCTGCTTATAGAGAAAGTTGTTGTTCATTTACCACCTGACAGAGAGAGCTATGCTGGGGGCTAACTACAGGTCTTGTGCTGCCCAAGGGAGGGGGCAGCAGTTTATGTTAATTCACTTTTTATAGTCCTTGCCTATGTGTTTGCAAAGCTGTTTTAAATTCACTGCTAAGAGTATGCCCAGCCATGTGAGTGACTATGTTGATGTTTACTGCTGTGCAGGTCTCAGTGATACCTTGCAGCAATGAGTTCAACAGATTTTCCACCACCCACTGTTTGGAAAAATATAATTTATTATTATTAGATTTATGACTTTTTCCCATTTCAGTGGATTCACCTTTTCTCCTCAGATGAGTTAGGGTGAATAGTTTCTGATCTACATTTTCTCTCTGCTGTTTATTTTCTTGTATCCTTTGATCATGCTCATTCTTAGTCACACTTTTCTGTAAGCACTTCCAGTCCTTTCGATCAGTTTATCATTTTTACTGCACCTTTTTCTGATGTATATTTCTTAGATGGGCTAACCAGAAATGAACAAAATACTCCAGATGAGGCCGAATTATTGATATACATAACAAATAAAATCCTGGCTCTGTTGAAGTTGCTGTGAATTCACTGTCATCGAAGGGCTGAGGTTTCTCCTAGCACTGTCACACTTCCCACATTATTCTTCCTCCCATTTTTCATACATTCAGTTTCAGAATCTGGCAACTTAGACTTAATCTAGAATTCCACAGATTCCGTTAAATCCATTAAATTGCTGTTAGTCCTCAGATCAGGAGTTTTTCCCTGTGGACATGATTAGTTCCCTCCCCAAACTTTGTCCTGATTCACATTTGTTAGGGATGTTAGTAACTAATCTTGATGTTAGTTTTGAGTAGCTGAAACTGAGAGAAGCAGCACAGACTGAAACAATGCTGTTTGTGTTCACAATGACCTTTAGCTGCAAAACCCGATAAAATACATTATTTAGTATATGAAAGCAAACAAATTTTTTGCCTCAGTAAATGACTGTCCATAGTGCACTATGAGTATGAGGCAAAACAACTCTGAGTTTTTTACAGTGTCTGCAAAAGGAATCTGTTGGTTTTTGTTTCCTCTCCAGAAACATCTAAGAAATGTTCAGGTTGTTGCTGCCTAATACAGTAAATGAAATGTTAATAAATTGCCAGCAATTTAGCCTGACAATAACATGGATTGACCAAATTGATTAAATTGATTATGTTTCATGTATTTACAATATGTAGACACAAGCCTAATTTATTTTCTGAAGAGTTCAAGGTAGGTATCACTGGTATAAAAAAAGGCAAAACCAAAACAATGGAGTAATGTTTGTGGTTGCTATCTGCAATAATCTAATGCTGACAGAGAGCAGTATTTTATTTAGTAATTAACAGTGTAAAGGGAAGAGAAGCTGTCATGTTGGTTCTTAAGCTGGGGAATGTGATGAAAGATGATATCTGCGATCTCATCCTTTCCACTTGTTTAGGATTGTCAGAATGAGAAATGTCAGCATTATGAAAGCTCAGCTCTGCTCTTGATATGATAAAACCCTTCAAAAGCCAGTCTTTCTTTCCCTCTCCCCCTCCTTTCTCCCTCTCCTGCTTGCACTTGCTTTTTTTATTTATCCTGTTTTGTTAGATGGCAGAAATATAATTCTTTTCTTTCTTCCTATTATAAGCCTCCATTTTTGTTTTATTATATGTTTCACAACCCCTAATGCCCCACTGAAAATTACCTTGTTAAATGACAGTGTTTCAAAGCCATGAATCCTTTCCACCATTCCCTCAGAGGTTTGAAACAGTCAACAGACTGTAAAGAATAAATAATAAAAAAGTATTGATTATTTTGATGACTGTGAGATTCAATTAAGTATTAATTTTGCCCTCCAGTGGACCTATCAAGGTATTCAAAAGGGAGGATTCGGCTCAACTAAATGCGTGCTGAGTGCTTCAGCCTTAAATAGGGAGAAAATGTGTTTACCTACAGTATTTGAAGAGGAGTGCATTGATGCACAGAGTCCAATATTTAAGTGCTGTGCAAATTGAGCCCTGGTGACAGTGACATTGTTTTCGGCAGTATGAGTATTGACTAAAGAAGAGCATTTGATGACAGCTTAAACTATTTGTATTGATTAACATTTTCATAGATTATCATGTGTCATATCAAATTCACTTTTCAGACATGAATACATTAAAAAACCCACAGGCGAACATCGACCAATGTGAGGACGGGACAGAGGGAACATGCTAGCCAACCTACTTGCTCGCTGGTCACCTGTTCTCTGCATAAGAACCATTTAGGCATGAACTTTGCAATAAATAGCTGCTAGAGAGATCAACAAGGTCACTTGCTCTTTTTCTTAGTTTTTTTTTTTCTCTGGTTTCTGTGCTGTCATGATATTATACTTATTATTTTGCAAACGGAATAACTGAGTGTGCTTGGAAATAATGCCTGACACCCAAATATCCTCAATGAGCAGAAGATAAAACAGATTCTGATCATCAAGAAAAAATTTAGATGTGTACATATGTGTAATGTTGTATGGGGCATATAATGGTGCAAACACAAGAATAATTGCAAACTGTATGTGTAAGTATCTTCCCTAATTTTATCTTCTAGAAAATGTTTTCTGTGGTTTTTATTTTCAAAAGAAACATCAGTGTTTGTGTCTTTATGGACTTTTGGAGCATAGTATCCCAATGACAGGAAGAGTTAGAAGAAAATTGTATCTCTTAAAAGTGTGTAATGAAATGGCTATTTGATGCTGTGTATTTTCATAGAAATGCTGTAATGCTAGAAACTGTGCATTTGATTTTGTTAATGTTATACAGCTGAGGATGCCTCTTTAAATCACTATGGAGCACTCACAGGGGGCTCCTCTTCTGTGGTATCGGAGCATATAGGAATTTCTTCTCTTACTATGCTAAGGTCAGGGTGAGGTGTAAAAACATACACACAAAAAAAAGCACATCCCACAATTAAAGCTGTGTTGGTTATGTTGCTTTCATAGAAGTTTTTCTCCAAAGCATCCTGAATCTCTCACATGCTAGTTGAGCTTTAATAGGGTGGGGAGTAATGGAAAACTCATTGGATCTGTAATAGCTCTTCACTTGACTGCAGCCAGCAATAACAGCAGGAGCAGCCAGAGATAAGAGAGAGAGAGAGAGTGTGTGTGTATGTGTGTGTGTGAGAGAGAGAGAGGGAGTGGAAGAGAGAGTATACGCACACCAAAGCTGCCACTTTTTTTCCCCCCTCACTCTTTTTTTCCCCCATCCTAGGATCCAATGATAGCTGGACAAGTCAGTAAGCCCTTGCTGTCACTGCGGAGTGAAATGAATGCAGAGTTGAGAGGTGAGGACAAGGCAGCTACTTCAGACAACGAGCTGAATGAGCCCTTGCTTGCGCCTGTGGAATCAAATGACAGCGAGGACACTCCCAGCAAGCTCTTCGGTAAGTCTGCCTAGGTATTTCATTTCACTGCTACCATGTTGTCCGGAAGAGCAATCTTCCCCTGTTCTTTTTTTTTTTTTTTTTTTTGCTCAATTTTCTTGTAAGTAGGAAAGAGTAGCTTGGAGCATGCAGGCACAGAGTCCTTTGCTCCTATTGCCACTGGTTACCAGAATGACAGCATCAGTCCTGAAAACTTTTGTTAACAATGGACGTATTTAGTGCAAGTGGCAGATGTTTTATGAATATTTTGAAACATGGACTCTAACATAAAATTGTGTCTGTGTGTGTGTGTATAATTTTCTTGGAGTACTTTAACAATTATTGTGGTAGGTGCTGGTGTGTTGCACATGCTACCAGCTTTTTCCGAGGCTTGATTAAACTGAAAAGTTAAAATTTTTTAACAGTAAAAATAAATCTGACTGAAGAGAACTGAAAGTTTCTTGTAGAAAACACTTCATATTGAGTTAACAAAGCCTAGCAAGGGTATTGCACGTGGAGCTAATGTTTTTTGAATTTAAATTAGAAATTAAATATTCCTCCTCAAGCCTGTGGATAGAGAGATTACCTTTTGATTTTTTATTCATTTTGGAATAGTCTAAATTGTGCCAGATAAGTGTAACATTTCACAATCAAAACAAAAGCAGAAAGAGTGGCACTCCAACACAGACATCTGTCATTCAAACGGATGACACCCTGTAAGCCAACTCAAGCAACTCTGATCTCTAATCAGAAAAGGGAGCAGAGCTGTTGAGGCGCGTGCTTGAGTGATAGATGTTGATAGGTGTCTGAGCTGTAGCAGCACTGTATGGTACATTGTGACATTTGGGGTTTAGAAGGACTACACTCCTGAAGAAGTCCCTTTTAATTATTTCTATTTGTGACCTGAGACAAACCTTAATAAAATGGAGCACTTACTCATTTTTTATTATTCTATCGGTGGAAGTCAAAGGGAAAAAGGTCTTTTTTAAAGGGAATGCAGCTCTAAGGGAGAGGGGATGAGAGCCCATTTTCTAAGATTCAACTTTTGATTTCATAATCTGTAAGGAAATCTGTAGCAGTGTTCAGATTTCAGTATTTTCCTTAGAATAAGACCTGCAATATTTTTTAAAAACAAAAGAACACGTGCAATTGTATATTGTAATATTCTTTACACATTACTGAAACATACAGCACAGAATGTTTTAATAAATAACTTCACTACAGATGCAGGAAAAATAATAATTAAACACCCCCTAAAATTTAATTTCTGGATTGCAGTAATGACTGTTAGTGAATATCCTATCCATTTTTAAGCACCCTCTTAGTAATCTTTGTTTCCATGGAAAACATAATTTCCATTAGCAGTTTGAATGTTCAAAAAGCATATAATAATTATTTTAGCCCATTTTATCCAGTAAAGAATTATAATGTCTAAAATTCAAAAGGCTATCTAGAGTAATATAAATATCTTCAGCTGTGTTTATATGTTTTATTTGCTCAAATGTTTAGGCTCCCTCTATTAAATACAGCCAGGCATATAGAAAGCAAAAAATGAGCTTTTATTTCAGGATAGTGAAATGTCTGTTTGTTTTTTGATCAGGCAAGTATTCTAATAAAAGGCAGGATATTTTTTGAGCCCTTGTCATTTGGATGTTCTACAGTGGTAGTGAAATATACACAGACACTTTCATTAGAGTTGTCGTGTGTGATATAGAAATGATGTGTAACCATATCTTGCTCCTTTCTGGGCTGAAAATATAATTTATCTCACTAAAAGCACAAGTGAAAAAGCTAAAAATTCGTATATTGTGCTTTTTCTATTGGTGAGTGTAAGATGTTTGCTAGTCTGATCCTTATACTGCTAAAAAGATGTTCCCAAGTAAACAAAAGTAGGTGAAATAGTCCAGCTGCTTCGATATGAACTTATGTACCATTTATTGAGGTTTTGTTAGAATTATGCCAGATACTACAGATCTATTAGCAACAGTCCTTGTCAATTAATTTTAGTAACTTTTATAACAAAAAAAAATGATAGTGGGGGAATTTTGATACCTTTGAGGATCAAATTGAGACAATGTAAAATAAAGATGATTAGATGTTATATCACAGTGCATCCCTTAAGATAGATTTGCAGTAAACATTAAAAATTATCAACTGCAGTTGTGTTAAAGCTCTGATACATAAACATGGAACATCACCACCCTATAGTTTTTTCTTTGTTTAATGTTATGAATAGCATGTTAGGAATGCATACTTCGTACTTTTCTTTGCAGTGTCTGAAGTTAAATTATTATAAACATATTGACAGGTGTTGGCATAGAGAATGACAACTTTCTCCTTCAACCTTCTTTCATGTAATGAGAGATAATAAATATCTTTTTAAAATATAACAATTAATACATGTTGTGTGAAAATTTTCCCCAAATCTCTTAAGCAGGTGAGGGAGGAGCATTTTAGAAAGTCAAGAGGAGACAGGTCCCTAGAGAACAAAGTTTTTCTACACTGCTGCTTTTCATTTTTTTTAAGGATTTGTGAAAATCATGTAGTGGTTTAGTTGGAATGAATGACCAGCATTTGTGTGTTTTGTTGATGTTAGCAATATTTCATGAGTCTTATTTTCATATAGATGAACAGACTTGAACGATGAGCTGGGAAGAGCATTCTTTTCTTTTACCAGACACATTCTGCTTAGCTTCTTTTGATGGATAAGTTTATTTCTGCAAAGGCCTGCCTTTCTCACCTTTACCTTTTCCTAAAATTTACCTGCTTATTCTCAAATTTTTTTCTTGTTCTGGTATTTCACTGCATTTGTTAAAAACAGTGGGTATTTGTTACCAGTCAAAATGGTACCTTTTCAGTAACAGTCCCTGCGGCCAGTGAGGAAAGGGCAGGAGCACAACTAATTGTATTTATTTTTTAAGAGAGGCACTAAACTTTTGTTTCTCTTATGGGTGCTTTGCTATCAATAATAAAGTGGATGAATGCTGCAGCATTTTAAGTCTCAGAAATACCAGCATTAAGCATAAGTTCCTGACAACTTGAAATAGCTTCCACCTGAAATTGGTGTACAGGTGTCTGGGTAGATGCACTTTGTCACTGTGTTGCAGCTGTTCCCTGTGGGTGAGGACAGGAGTTGCTGTGATTAGAGGGGTTGCTGTTGTTTGCTGGCTTGTTTTCTCCTGGTGGTGGTGATTTTTTTTTTTTCATTTTTAGAATTTGTTTCTCTTTGAAAGAAAATGCTGTCCCATAGTCCAGGAGTCTGTATTCCTCTACTTGTGCTTTTATATCAGTGGACTCTTTTGAATTTGCATACTTCATGCCAAAGACTTTTGATACTGAAACCAGAAAAAAGTAGAGAAAGTCATCAAAAATTAGGTGCAAAATGTTGGTAAAGGAATTAGTCCTGAAACTCATTACTTCAAAAATACAGTTTTGAAATGTGGGTTAACACAGTTACACTGTTTTGGTTACAGAAATCCCACTATGAGGTGAAGTTGCTTTGTAAGAGATATTGTGGTGAGCTATTTATTTTAAAAATATTTGTGAAGTAATAGCTCCTATTTTAACCATAGAATCTAATTAAGTAACATAGAAACTGAGTATGGCTCTTGACTTTTCTGGCAGTGTCATTTTCAGATCAACTTGTCTTACTCTGCAATATCCTTCAAAATACTAGCCCAGGCCAAATGCCACCAGTCTTCCTAGAGAAAGCTTTTCTTAATGTTAAGTAGCAGTTTCACTTGAATAAACATATTGGTATTTGATCCTAACTTAACTATTCCTACTTGTCATTTTTTACTGTATTTTCAAACAATTCTAGTATAAATTATGAAGTATTGCTCTGAAAAATAAATCTTAGAAGGAAAAAAAGCACCCATCATGTTTAGCTGTGTGATAAATTGTTGAGATTCAAAAGTTGGTATAGACACCAAGGGTATGTTGTATATAAAATTCTCAGTAGGGTAAAAAAATCCCAAGAATGAAGTGGCTGATCCAAGCATCAAAACCCCCTGTGGACTAAGGCTGACTTTCCTGGAGTTAGATCTAGTCCTTAATTAATGCTTAATTGAAGGCAATTTGTGACATAATTAGATGATGGGGGGGGGGGGGGGGGGGGGAAAGCTGGGAGTGCATGCACTTGACTTGCATATTAAGGTAATTTTACTGTAGGATAAAAAGTTATTCTTTGAGATTCAGTCTGTAGTTCTATGAATCTAAAAATAAATAAAGCTGTAAGTATATAGTGAGGGCAATACAAAGCCCCTAATTTTGGAGCAGAAGTGTTTCCTATTTAATTATTGCAGGACAGAAAAAAAAATTGACTGCTAATTTTTTTTTTTTTTCTTTGCTGGCAAGGTTTTGTTCCAGTGAAATGAAATCTTAAGTTTCTTGTGCTGGATCTGATGACTGTGGTTTTCTTTGGTTCATTAGTGGGCTTTTGATCTTTTCATAATGCTGTGTATGCTTGAAATATGGAGTGGGGATATGGGAGTTAAATGAATCTGTATGCATTTAAATAAACAAGTTTTTATTTTCAAACCTCTGCATTGGCTTTGGTATTTTATTTTCCTTTCCCACATTGTTACCTGTGTTTCAGAACTGTGTGCATCCTTCTATATAACCATACATGTATATGCTGCATAGAAACAAGGTAGAAATTGTTTCTGGCTGATTATGTTTTGCTAGTAGTTCCCTTGTACTAGTCTTTAAAGAAACATATGTTACATATATATTTTTTTTTAATTGGAGTTGACTTGATTAGAATTTATGGGACTGGAATAATTTCAGTTACAAAGGATAAAGGACTGTCTTTTACCTCTTGAGACAGTGGTCTCTGCAGGTCAGAGCAGAGGTCATTGCCAGGTTGCTGTGAGGAAGCTGACATTATCATCCTTAACGGTATATCTAGCCTGTGGGGGCCTTCAGACTATGAGCTTTCCTTTCATCAGTCTATTTAAGGATGATTCTCAGTGGTTTGGTTATAGCCTCAAATTTTAAAGGCCTATAAGATCTCTGCCCATCAGGAACACTTTGCTAAGGTTTGGTAATTTCAGTGGAAGAAGGCAATGTGTATTTGTTGCTCTTGATGCATTTTAAAGTGCTAGTAAATATTTCTGTTCTGATAGGAAGGTTCTTCCTATCTTCCTTCCTTCTTTTAGAGGCCTCAGACATAACACCTGAAATATGTTTGGTCTGCATGTAAAGATTCTTGTCTCTTCACATAATTTTATTCCTTAATTTCCACATTGTGGGTGCTTTGTTCTAAGACACTATCAGTTATCCATCCCATAGAACTGATCCTGTTAGTGCTTGAATGTGTGATACTTTCCTTAAAGCAAATAATCTGTGGATTAGGAGCCCTATTTAATTACAAAGACTGTGTCAATGAGAAACATTAATGGGTGGCATGTTTACAGGACTGAGTCATCATACAGTCTTATAAATTCATTTTGTAAAATTTATTGATGTCTTGCTTAAACAATGAGTAAGTTTTTGAAGAACCCAGAGATTTGGCTATGTGATTGATTGTTATTTCTGAAGGATATATTTTACATGAACATTTTTAAATAAATATTTGCAAACAGGGACTTGAATTACTCTGAATAATGCTTTTGTCTGAGTTCTTGGCAGAATTCTTACTCTGTCAGTGGGACATGTACTTGTGAATAAGGAATAAAAGCCCATTAAAACCAAAACAGATGTTATGACTATTTAAACACAAAGCATGATGGAATGGTAAGGTAGAAAATCCATCCTCAGCTTAGCTTTCCTGCTGTGCTTAGGTATTGCAGGTAGCTCAGGCTGTGGTGGTACTGGTGCTAGCACATATGTTCCAGCTCTGAGGAGGACCGGAGTTTTAGTCACTTAGCCTTTGATGAAAGCAATATTGGGCTGATGAAGGACAGGTATTGCAGCCCCACTAATAAATTGTCCTGCTTGTATGGAAATAAAGAGGAGTCTTGTAGCTGTCCCTGAATTGTGACAAAGACAGACCATTTTAATAAAAAACAAATAAAAAACTTATACTCAAGTAAGTTTAAGTTAATAGTGGGGTTTTTTTAAAGTGTACGCTATGTGTTTTTAAATGAGTCTTGAAGTCTCATTTTCTGTATTTATACATAGAACAACTAACATTAGAGAGGGAAGGAAAAAACAATTAAATCCTAGTATGTAATTGGTATGACCGAATGACAAAAGGTTAATTTTAATTAATCTTTCTTCTCTCTGAAGTTATAAAAATAGCAACAAACTTGTTTAAAAGCAACATAAATGGCTGGCTGTTTCAAAGGGGACGTGCTGGCTACTAGACAATAAACAGGTAATTTGTGAAAAAACTGTTAGATTCTTTGATTGAGATCCTTGCCAGTTTGTGTTTTGAGATTAATAGTAGATCAGAGACTTGCTCATTTAAAAAGGAAGCAAATGTAAAAAGGAAGGATAATGGTATGTTTCGATTGGACTTCACATGATTAATCAAGTTCTCCGTAGGAATGTGCAGGTGAGGCAGATGGCAGCAAAGTTAGATTTGCCCAAATGTACACATGGCTCCACTTAACACCTCTCTGGATTTCCTTATGCTAAACAAAGAGGCAGCAAGTGCTTACACCAAACTGGCACCCTGTCAGGGCAATCTGTATAAAGTTTCCTGCTGTCAGGTTAATAAATTTTTTAAAAATATCTAAAGGCAGAGGTAGCTGTAGGAAGCTCATAGTAACAGTTGCCATTCTCCTGTGGATCATTTTTCTCTTTAATATCCTGTGTAGCACTTGGTTTTCCTTGTGTTGTCTTCCTAGTTGTTTTTTTTTTTTCTTGTCATTTGTAGGTTTTTCTTTGTTTTAATTCTTTTTCCTTGTGAAACTGTTTCTTCTGCTGGATCCACCATCTATGGTCCCTTTTTGGGGAGAGAGATGGTCAAAGGATGGGAACATCAGCTGTTTGGACTTTTATACTTTGATTTAATCACATATTCATTATATTAAGGTTTCTTCCACAAATGGTTTGTTTTCTGACTTTTCACATGACTACCACTAGTACTACCATTAGTACTTACAAAATAACATTATTTTGTGAGTTACAAAAATATTTCTGACAAACTCGGAGGTAGCAGCTACATTTGAATGATGAAATGAGAAAATTAATGCTAAACAGGGACAAAACCAGTATAAAATTAAATGTGTCATAATTTGCAGGTTTCATCAGGAATATTATTTTTTCATGTAAATAGCTTGGTATTTTTAAACCACAAAGTCTTGCTTTTCTCTTTTTCCACCATCTAAAAATCAAAATCAATATCAGTATGAAACAAAGAAAGATTTGTATTGTGACATGTCCTGCTTTATGTTGTGATACTGCTTTGATGCTCTCAGAAGCCCTTTTATTTTGAAAGCAGATGTAATCTAAAGAAGAATAGTACCTCATCCTGTCTGGCTAGGTAGAGCGTGCTGTTTTCAGAGAGATTAAAATTGGGTTTGTTCTCTAGATTTCAGGGATATCTATATCTACCAAATCAATGAACAATGCACACCCCTGTATTCTAAAGCAAGTTTTTTAAACACTAGACTACTACTTGTCTATGCCTAAAAGAAATTTGGATTTCTGGTTTTATTTTAGAATTTGCAAAAAAGAAGAATATACAATATTAGGAAAGAAATATATAAATAAAGAAATATATAAATATACAAGATTAGGAAAGTGGGAGTTTTGTTTTTCTTCTCAGATGTCCTTTTTTTCAGAAAGGTAAATCATCATTTTAGTTTCTGGACAGTTTGATGTTTTCTTACGGAAATGTTACATTTCACAAAACAGAGTAATTACCCTACTTGAAATGGATTACAAAAGTTAAATATATATTTGTAATATATATATATATATTACAAATGTAATATATATACATTAACAGCTAGTGTGACTGAAATATGACATTCATTATTTTAATGCAATAAAAAAACTCAGAGTCCTAAAACAATTTCACGTTACACTGAATATTTGAATGTTACAGAAATAAGTAATAAAGATTTTTGCATTAGGAACAGCATTTTCTACAGCTGTCTATCATTAGATTCCTTCTTTCAAGACTAGCATGGAGTTTACAGGAGGGCAGTAACACTGACTTTTAAAATATTGGCTTTTAGGAACATCTTTGTGCTTTTCAGTTCAGATAGTGGTGGTATGGTTTGGTGACAATTAGAGATTCTATTAAATCATTTTCATTTTCTAGCTCAGTCTCCTATCTGACATAGTCCTACATTTAGAAATCTTGGGTTTAAGTTGTTGAATATAGAATTACTAGCAGTCAGTTGCTTTCCAGAAGACTTTGAAGGAAGTCCTCTCCCAGAGTACATTGGACACGCAGTCTAGCTTGTTATTCTCACCACAAACACCAAGGCTTGTAAAGCAGAACATTGGTAAAAACAAAAGTGCCATCTTTCATGTCTTCCCTTCGTCCTTACAGCCAGGCTTGGAGCTGTTCCCCTCTCTTCTGCTCCTTGGTGTGTGTGCACAGCTGGAAACACATCCAGCTGTGTCATGGGCAGTTGCAAAACGCATTTTGCTTCCATCTGTCAAGATCTTTAGGCTTCCGTGATTTGTTTGAAGCTTACTGTTTGGAGGAGTTTGTTCCTTGAAGAGGATGATCAAAAACCTCTGTTTAATCAAGAAGCCAGAATTAAGCTTTTCAATTAACATACCTTAAGGCATACTTTAATATATTGTACTATTAAGCATGTGTAATTATTTCTTGAGATAGAGCAGTGTTAAATGGAGAGGAAGAAAAATCATTTGAATTCGGTCTAATCTCTTGAGCAAATACTATATGGAGTAGCCTTTTTATTTTCTTTTGCATACAGTTAGGATTTATTCACATGGTGTAGAGATGTTCTGTTTCCTCAGTGATTTGAATAAACATGAGGACAGATTCTGACAGGTCTTGGGTGACTGTCCGTCACAGAAGACCATAGATTTCAACAGGATATTCATCCTATCAATACCTGCAAGCCAGTTTGGGCGCTCCACTTGTTTCAATCACTGCCCTACAGCGGTTTCTTATGTTGTGGAGCTAAAATCAGCCAAGAAAACATACTGACAGGAAGGAGCAACCACTCTATAATCATGCTGCATTCATATTTAACAAATGATGAATTATGGAACCAGTCCTGGGGTTACTTTAGGTTTCTGCTTTGCTGTGCAGGTGTATCCATGAGTATTGCTAAGGCTCTGCAACTCCACCTCTGCTGTCATGGGAAGGTCAGTGGTGGAATGTATGTAAAGCTTCCATTAAAGTGGGAAAGTTGTTAAGTAGAAAGGGTTATCATAAATAAAAAAAAAATAAGGAACATAAATGGTAATTATTTCTAAAACAAAAACAACTAGAGAAATCAGGAGAAATTAAAGGGAGGGGAAGGAAATTAGGTAGATATATATGGGCTCAACTGTGATTTATATTTCTCCTCCTTTCTTGTACTTCCTTGGCTGGAGTCATAAATATTTGGACTGCGAGTCACAAATATTGATGAAGGAAAAATGGAATTTATAGCTAAAAGAAAAAAGAAAATGAAAACATATAAAAAAATTTTGCTACTAATTGAATATACTTTACTGTCATGAGCACAATAAACTTAGTGACAATATCCGGCAAGAAAAGCATCTGCATAAGTTGTTTGAGTTGATGTGATTTTTTTCTTCCTGGTATGAAGAGTGTGAGGGAAAACTCTTGTGTGGCTGTCTTGCTGGGATTTGATGCATTGTTTGCAGAGTCTTCTCATTTTAACTGTGTGGATATAGCACAGTGAACCTTCTCATAACAGTTGCTGACAAGAAAAAAAAATCTTTCAATCAGCTGGTCCGGCTTGCTCCCACTCTCCCCAACCCCCACATCACTTTGCTTTTATGAAGCAATGAATAAAAGAGGGACCAGATGATGCAAAGGTTTGCTCAGATGAGATGTGCTAGTCAGTGAGCAACTTTGGATTTGCGAGACTCTGGCTTGTGACTGTGGACTTCAAAGGGATTGAGTTTGGGGGTCAAGCCTTTCTCCTATTGCCATTGTCTCATTTGTGTAAAATGATGCTGGTGTATTTTGAATAGCACTTTAAAAATTTCAGGCTTGCTTGTGTCAGCAGACCTTGACTGGTATAAAGGCTGATGTGCTAGAATACAGGGTGCATTCTCCCAGCTGTGGTAGTTGGGCTGTCTGGGGCTCTACTGGAAGGGAGATGAAGGAGGGTTTTACTTTATACTCTACCTGAAAACTCAGGCGTGAAACATTCATTATAAGGAGAAAAATCAGGCCCGTTCTTGCAAAAATAAAAAAGTATTTCTAGGGTCTGGTCATATTTTTGGTTATTTATTTTTAATAAAACATTCTTCTGATTTTGTATTCTTTTCTGTGGGTTCATACAACTGTGGTATTTCAAACCAGCTTAAAACAGTCAAAAAAAAAAAAGGGTTCCCTAAAAGACAGTGTACTGCTAACTGTTTTATTTTGTTTATATCTGATATTTCTTATGGTATTCAGATGGTTGTAATAGACTCGCACAAGAGCTGCATGTCTTGTCATCTGTACTATATCAATACATTTTTATAATGATACAATAACCTGAACCCTGTAACAGTTTATGATCCATTTGAGAATTCTTATGGATTCTCAGAGTGACGGAGGCCTGAAAAAAGAACTTGACTGCTTTCACAAAACTGGTGCTGTGACAGGAAAAACTAGTGTGCCTGTGATTTAGTTGCTAAGGAATCATATTGATCTGATTCGTCATTAAACTTTTAAGTTGGAAAAAAAAACGGAAAAAAGTCAAGCTGCTTGAAGGTGGAAAAACAGTGATGTGATTGTGAGGATCTGCAATACAGGTAAACTGTGCCATACTGCTACTAATATTGATTTGTTATGATTAATAAATATGATTTTATGCATTACCCATGTACTTTATCTATAATACTTCTTTTTTTAGAGCAGAAGAAAATTGCCTCTTGCTCTTTATTTTTCATTGACTATTTTTAGTCAATGATAAATAAAGAACTTTAACAGCAGTCTGATTACAGGAAAGACAGGACTTTAAAACAGAAACATAGCAGTAATGAATAACCATGCAGCACACTATGCACATGCAGCCATTTTAACATTTGTAATGGTGCTAATTTCCTGGCTTTTTAAAATATGCTTCCACATGAGCTCTCAAAAGACATAAAAGCTTGGCATGTAAAGTAAATTGTTTGTCACTTACTGACGACCTGCCATATTTATTGTCAGGAGAAATGGACATTAGTTGGAAAAGCAGTTGTTAAAGGCCAAACAATTTTTAAAGATGGCAAAGATGTGCAAGGGCTTTCCTTTTTCTAACAATGAGCCACCCCTTCAGACATCAAAAGACAAGATAATAAGACACTTCAAGCACAATTCAAGATTATATTCAACATCTAAAGGCTCATCTCCTGTCAGTTTGCATTTACTCTCCCAGGGATGTGATGCTTCTATCATCATTCTGTCAAGAGGAGTCTGGCAGAAACGATGAGGGCCCCTCATTTCACACACTTAGTGTTTTTTATCAAATAGCCCATGCTCATTCTCATTCAGCCAAAATGGAGGGATAATTTGAAGAAGGTCATGTACAAGTACAAAAATCTTGTGCTGATTTGTGTGATTAGAAGGCATTAAAATTGCACGTTTATGTTAGGTTCTGAGATGTTTTGTCAGTTTATTTAGTAAGATGCTGTTGAAGTATTAAAAATATTTTTAAAGCAAAAAAGTAGGTTTGCTTAAAACAACACACGCTCTATTATTAAGCAAATATTTTCAAGATGGATCTATTCTAAATGGCATTATTTTAATATACCTTCAAATGCATTCACCTCCCCTTTCCTCTTTGAGAGTAGAATGTTCAGGAGCTCTGGGGGTAAAACATTGGCCTACTCATACTCATCAAGATTTCACTCACTGGTCATTTAATTCTTGGAATTTTTATTTGGATAAAGATTGAGGATGCTGAATTCAGCATATCAATATAAAGGGAATAATTTTAACACCTGGATCTCAGTACTTTTCCTCTTGGTGTTATACACTTCTTTTTGCTAACAAAGAATGGAAGGATCTGGCCAGGTACAGAAATGGAGGGTGGAGTAAAACGGTTTTCCTCAATTCTGAATTCTTTGATTTAGGCACTGAAAATGAAAAGATCGGATAGTGCTGTCAGTGTATCTTGTACATGAAACTGGCTCCAATATACAAACCATACATGGACCATGTAACATAGAGGAGCCAGCCCTCTCTGTCTCCCATTGAAACCAATAGGATATAAGACAGCTTAACCCCTTTTAAAATGGAGCCACAGCTGAGGGACTTGGCTGGAGCTGCTCTCAGTCTTGAATCAGGAATTTATCAGCCGTGCTAGGAAGGAACTGTGAAGGAATGTGCATTTGGCCTTGTGGAAAAAAAAAAAAACAAACCTCTGCTCTGTAGCTTGCCTTTGCACAACACAGAAAAAAAAAAGTAAACCTGCACTCACGGTGCATTCTAAGGGGTTTTCACTGGACAAGAAACCTCAAGGGAATTAGGAAGCTGTGAACAAATTGTCAAAAAGACAGATGGAATTGCTGACTGACCTACTGGTAAGAAACACTAACAACTTCCAACTCAGTGGTATGGTATTTATGCTGCAATGGAGAGTGACTTCTCAAAGGAGTTTGCTCTTCTACACATGTAAATGCCTTCATGTATATATCAATGTAGTGTGCAGTATTTCTAGGGAAATTATAAGGTGCATTTAAACAGCTGTGGATGTTTAAACTGACTGTTATGCCCAGAGTAAAAAACATTTTTTACTCTCACTGAAATACATTCCTGCTTTATTCATAAGGCCTATCTATATTCAGAAGTTTGTATTCTTTCTGCTGAATTATTCTGGAGGAGAACTTCTGGCTGGTTCCACATCAGTGTGATTCTCTGCGTATCCACATTTTGGTCTGCTCCACACTTTCCAGTGGAAAACCAACATCCTCTGAAACTGTGCAGGCAGACAAGGAGATTAATTCTCAAAATATTAAAGAGTGACTAAGCCTGAAGGGCAAATATGACCAAAAGCCAGCATGAATGTAGTTGTGCAAGATCCATAGTTCCACCAGAGAGAGCAAGTGGTCACACTTGTATTCTGAATAGAATTTGGTTTCTAATAGGAAAAAATTTATTTGGTAAGTTTTTATCATGTCTGTGGACCCGCTCAGAGCTGTTTCATTATCGTCTTTTTCCACAGTAGCATATGGGCTTATATCAACTGTGGTTGCTATGTGTGTGCATCACTATCTTAGTGAAGTTGTTCTCCAGTATTTATATTCACTGAAGGTCAAATCCTGAAAAGCTGTAGTACATGAGGAGGAGAGAAAAGAGCGACTGCAAATAGAAATTCAGATATGCTTGAATCTGTCCTAGCTTGCTTGTCTATCTTTCTGACTCAGTCCCTTCCTAGGTGCTCTAGGAGACTTTCTTCCCTGTGCCTGGGGATGGTCCCCTGGCAGTCCAATTCTCAAGCATGAGTGTGCAGAAGAGAGACACTAATAACAAGTGATGTTAAAGGTCTGTAAATTGTTTTCCATCTGCTCTTAGATCCAAAACTGTGGAAGGTGTAGGGATACATTCAGGGAAGCTAATGCAGGTGCTCAGTGCCAGAAAATAAGCCAAGTGTCCCCACACCGAGCAAAAACTCTGTTTAAGAAATATTTAAACTGTAGCTATTGTGCAGCCTACTGGAAGCATTCACAGTAGGATCCAGGAAATGAAAATGAATACCCATCAATGAAGATAGAAGAGCCACTATATTTAAGGCATTATGGATGTGTTTTATCTTTCTACCTATCCTCCTGTAAGTAACCAGGATAGGTAGTAGCTTCTGCTAAAGTTAATGTATTGATTTTCTCTGTGCTGTGCACCTGACTGCTTTCTGTACCACTATTTAAGCTCTGGCAAGAGCTAAGTTCTGGCAAGAATTGCCTGGTGCTCTAGAGAAAGCGTCATTGTGATAAAAAGTTTACCTGTAAAGTTGTGAAAAGCAGGACTGCAGTTGCTGTGCATGCCTATGCTGTTTCTAAAGCACAAGTATTACAAACAGAAGGTTTGTTGATTTCAAAGACAAACAGAAAAACTTGGAGTGGCAATTTTGACATCAGTTCTACATTGAAAATGTGCATGAAAGGTCTTCCCCAAAGCTTGCACTAACATGCAAAGAGGCTGGGAGGAGCATGCACTTATATAAAGCATAACTTATGTAAAGCGTAAGTGTCTATTTAGGGTTTTGCACAATGTCACTGAGCAATTCTGTATGCTTTGGGGTTAACTCTCACATGAATTTGCTGTGCATTGTTTCATGGGTAAGTGGAAGTGAACAAGCATGTATAATTGTGTTTCTGAAGATACTATTCAACCTTTTTGTGTTACCATTCAACAGTTTTTCTTTTAAATTGTGTCTTTGACTGTGGCATTCCCTCTTAGAAAATTCCTACCTAACAAACAACTCATTAAATCATTGATAAGATTCTGTTAAACAAACACTGGATAAAACAAGATATCAGTCCCTGACAAGCACAAGCACAAAATGTTGCACTTACTGGTTTTCTGAATGCTTTTGTGGGTTTTCTTTTGAAGTGGAGCTGTTGTTCAGGGCTAGGATAATTATTGGATGAGATACTAAATAAATAATAAAACCTATAGCTATGAAATAATTTTTTTTTCATTTTTAAAAAGCATTACCATATGTAAGTGTATCTCGCTCTCCCCCAAAAAGATTTTCATCAGCTCTTCTCTCAGAGGCAGTAACACACAGCAGTAAGCTAAAAAGGCAACAGGAGTTATTTTTGCAAATCCTCGTGCCATTGCATCCTTTGGTTGTTAAAAGCCAGGCTCTGACACCAGAATTTAAGCCCTAAAATCCTGAAAAACGCAGGTACTGAACTGGTCCATTTCCCTGAGGAAGCTTAACACCTCTGAATGTAGAAAAAATGCTGATATTAGTCATTAGGCAAATGCAAATTGTGAATAACTTCAATGAATGCTGGAATTAATAATATTGCATTTACTTAATAATATTGCATTTTTGCTAAACTCTTGAAGGAAGTAATATCACAATTTCTAGAAGACTGGAAAAGCGCTTTTTTGGTGGGGACCAGTCTATGCTGAGTATGTTCAATATGATAGAGCCTACAGATTTGAAGTGTGTAATCTAATACAGAAATGACTTCAGAGAGCATCCTACCCCCTTAAATGTTTCAGAATATGTTAAAACAAAGTCAATTAAAATTCAATAAAAACAAGGAACACCAGGTAGAACTTAAAAAAAGTCAGTCTATAGGAAGTAAAGGCTTATGAGGCTGGAATTGGTCAGACAAAACAAAGTTATTTAACATGGTTATAACTGTTTCTCTAACTGTTTTTGAATACTCTTTTTTGTTACAACATGAATTAGAGGGAAACATGATAGCCTAGAGACTTGCTGTCTCTCATCTGCAGTGAAGCTCAGGTCCTGGTATAAAATAATGGGATAATGGAATTTGTGACTCTTTTAATGTAGGTATTTCTCAAGTCAGATGTAGGGAGGAGGAGATTTTAGTATTGGTCTGTTTTATTCCTTTAATTGCAAAACTAATTGTGGGTAAAGGCAGAAACAGCCAACACTGGCTATTTGTCAATTGTCCAGAAAGACAAATTGGTTGAACTACTTGGTATGTCATAAAACACACAGAATATATGGGGAAATCTGTTGCAACACCTGGAAACATGTGCAGTAGTCTTTCTTATTCACATGCTGTGATATTGGCTCTCTAATAATTTTCGAATTTTTTCAGACAGTCCTGCCTTTTCTTAGAGATAAATGTCATGTAAATTGAGATAAGAGCCAAATCTGCTTGTTGAATGAGAAGTGACAAATGACAGTGGATTCTGATTGAACTTATAAATGTAATACTCTAAAACAATCAATGGTCATTTACTAATAATTTTTGTAATTTTTTACTGGAATGCTACTGTACAAAGAGGAGACTTCTGAGACGTATCTTAGCTGCTGCCAATGTTGCATATTTTGACCACAAGAAGCATGCTGGTTTGCATGAACCATGCTTGTTTACTATGCTTTATTTTTCTATAATGTAATTTTAATTGAAGTAATGTTCATTCCTTTTAGACAAAGCAAAGAGCAAAAAACACCATCAAAATACATCAACTTAATCATCATACCAATGCCATGCTGCATTACATAAAAATCTTAAATAGAATCTCAAGCAATAAAATCAAACCTAAGTAATGTGAAATGCTACAACACTTGCATTTCAACCATGGAAGCTTCTAGTCCAGGCTGTATGATGAGGAGGACAAAAAGCCTGCAAGTTGATAGAGAGGAATTTTTGCTGTTAGGATATGATGAACTGTCAAGGGAAATTAAGGGAGGCTTGCCTAGGACTGTAGCAATATGTAATGTCTTCAGGAGAAGTGTTGTGATAATCCTTAGGCCTTGTTCTGGATACCAAGCAGCCCCTTCAGATACGCTGGGATGACAGAGCTGAATGAAACCCACACAAAGGTTTGCATATCTGGAGACTGTGTGTCTAGTAAAACACAGTGACTGTGCAGCAGAAGAAGTATTTACAACTTTTAAAGACATTCATTTCTTTGGGATTTGATCCTTCTCTCCTTGGGGAGGACTGGGACGGAGAAGATTCCAAAGTAAACCTGGGGAGTGATTCCTCTCTGCTGTTAAATCATTTACTCATGATTGATAGAATTAGTTCCTATTTCCAGAAGGAATATTTATTTTATTAATTTAATGAAGACCATGTATGTACAACCTGTATTCCTATTACACAAGACCTGATTACTACCTAACCTAATTAAGGTCATTTACACCCAAACTCAGTACATGTAAAATGCTATGTTGGCAGAATGGGAATGTGTTATGCCTATTTAAGACAGACCTACCCATGGTGCAAGGCAGGAAAGATTTTTCTACTTTTGGATTATATTTTTATCTCAAATGCAACACAGAAATATAAAACCCATAAACCCCTTTAATTTTATAATGATATATTGCTGTAAGTCACAGTTTCAGCTGACAATCTTTACTCTCAATTGACCTGTTTTGTGAGATTTTGTAAACTAGCTAATAAACCTTTGCTCTTGCTACAGTTGAGTTTAATAAAGTTCATTACATTCACTGCAATAAAAACTATGGTTTAGTAAATTAAAAATTGTTTCAAATGTCTTAATAATAAGCATGTTGATATTTGTTCACAAATATACTTTCATTTCACATGCTACTCAGCACAGAAAATTTCCTCTGATTCATCTTTCAAGTCACCTCTTACAGAATGTATCTCTGAGTTTGGATTTAATTTATATGCTTCAAGAAGTATCAAATGCATAACCAAGAGGTAAAAAGCATATGTCGGTCTCTAGGAGCTTGGTCTCTAGGAGCTGTATTGGAATTTAGGACAGAGGGGGCTGCTTGGGGAAGTAGAGTGCAGTAGATACCATCGTCCTACTTGTTTGTTGTCTCTGGAGTGTAAGTAGGCAATTCAGAAGGTCTATATTAGACTTGGTAAGCATTATAAGACTTTGTTAGCCCAGACATGGGCATGACTCTGCTGGTGATGTTCAGGCCAATGCACATCAGTGAAAGGTTCTGTCCACCTCTTTGTTGGCTATCTGTTGGATGAGAAAAGCCTCTGCTGTGGGTGAATGGTCTCGTGTTTGGAGTAATGGTATGCGATGTCTGTGATGGTGGGATGGTCGGATGGAGTACAACAGTGGGATACAGTTGTTATTCAGTATTGAGATAAGTTTTAGGCTTCCTTCTGGAGTCTTCTATTGCAGACAGGGTAGAAAGAAGAATTTGTGAGGACAAGAGATCTGTCACAGGATTATTCAGTGTCTGTCTTCCTGTCAGGGAGCAGTGAGGCTTGCTGTTTCCTAAGAGGAGATGAGCCAGAAGTGGAAGATGACCTCCAGTGATGGAAAGGGGGTACAGAGGGGTCTGAAACCAGATCCAATTCCTACCCAGGGATCTCAAATGGGAATACCTGGAAATGATGTCAAAGACAGGACTAGAGACAGGCCTACAACATTCATACAAGAGTTTGGCTCAGAAAGCAAGCTATCTACAGTGTAAATCTAAGCACATCCAGGAGGCAGGGCAAGAGACAAGGAATGGAGGCGGATGAAATGTAAGTTCAGTGAGGTTTGAATGCTAAGGACTCCCAATGCCATGGGCAGAGCCTGTAGGAGAAAGCCCCAGATCATAAGATTCAGGATGCTAATACTTGTTGGTGCACTCATGCCTCTATACAGCACTGAATTCTCGTTGGCAGCTGGAGCTGAATTCTGAAGTGTATTTGGAACCCAGCAAAAAGCACATTAACAGGAGCCCCGTAATCAAATGTATGTGGTGCCACCAGTGTGGCAGGTTCTATTGGTCTACTCTGACCAGTGATTCTCAGTAGTTAGTATATATAAAGTTTATTCCAGCCAGGGATGATGCTATTTTCACAATTTGTGTGACCAAGATTTAAGGGAAGATGCTCTGTGAACTCCATATTAGTTGATTCTATGAAGTTTAATGAGTGGGAGGGTTTTTTCTCCCCACAACCTTAACCAGTGGGGAAAGCCACCTTGTCAGATCCTGCTTCCTCAGCTTCACAAACCTGTGAAGACTGATTGCATTATATATGCTGAAGCCTTTTCAAAAATGTCCAAAAAGGTCAAAAAATCAGGTCTTATAGATTTAAATGAAGGATTCTTAGCATCTGTAATTAGCAGGGTTTTATGCTGACAAAACTTTCTAATGTGTATTTTCAATGAAATAAGAATGAACTGCAAACAGGAAGTACACTTTCCCTCACAGAATTTAATGATGATCTTCGTAATCTATGAGTTCTTCATGGAGTTTTTCGGGAAGGCCACTCAAGCTTATCTTAAAAGAAAATTTTCAAGATACAGCATTCAAATGCAGGCCCAACTCTTCTAGAATCTCTGCTGGTGGTGGCTGTGGGACACCACTCTGCTACATTTGATTGCCTCTGTGCATTTAACTCAGGTCGTCTCGTACAGCTTATGTCCTTTAAACTAAGGTAGTTAGGAAAACATGTTCCATTTGTAGCATATACAGGTTGATACCACCCTGGTGATAACTGACTACAGCAAGTTAGTGGTGACTGTCAAAGGAATGAATTTTATGCCTGAGGAATATTAATGTGAGGTGCTCATGCATAAAAAAGAAGTTAGTTGAAATTTACATAATACTTCTTGCACCTGCTTGAATTAACTGTTAGATTATTGTACCAGGCTGCCTCAGTTTAAACACTTCAGCTTTGCCATTCTCAATGGATTAGTAAAAATAATTGTGTGGTTTAACAGAGGAATTTATATTGTGTTTGAGAGTCTTTGAGCAAACACCAGAGAGTGAAAAATACATTATAGACCTAGTGAGCCATGTTGTGGGAAATGTAAACTAAAGCAGTGATGTATCTTTAGGAGTTGCATCTCTTTTGCTGCTTGTGAAAAACCTCCTACTTTAATAAATTGTGAATGAATAAGATCAGTGGTATAAACTGATGAATGAAGTTTATTAAACTGTAACTATGGTACAATATTTACAGAAGAATAAGGGAAATAATTGCATTTTCCAGGGGCAAAGGTAAATTTGATCTCTGAAGACATGCCTAAAAGACAGCTTCTGACTCAAATGCTTAGGTTTTAAAGAAGAGTGCACTGTTTTCCTTGTGCATGTCTTTACATGGCTCCTCTCACTTTGTGAGGAGAGAGAAAAGTTGCCTTTATTTATTAAGATGGAGATAGTAAAGTATACTAGTCTCCTCATGTATTTATCTCCTTGGGCTTCTTCCTTCTGATTAAGAATGCAGTACGTATTGATATCACAGGTGTTGACTGCTAGATTCCCACAGCTACACTAAGGGTAATAGAAGTTGAAACAGAGTTATTATAACATATACACTTATGGGTCATGTGGAAGAGAGAACAAAATGAGATGGTAAGGGTAAAGCAGTAAATGTACTCTAGATTTTCTATATTTAAACAAAGAAAAACAGGAAGTGTCACACAGCATGGAGGTCAAATCAAGGTAGTACTCAGAAGAGAAAAACAGAGAAAACAGATTGTGGTTGAAAGTGCAGCTGTAAACATACTAGTGAAGTTATCACTTCAGAGGGTTATCTGCTTCAACCTCCCTGCACAGAGTCATCCTAGAGCACATGACACAGGATTGTGCCCAGATGGTTCTTGATTATCTCCAGTGAGGGAGACTGTAACTTCTCCAATGCTCCATCATGCTCACAGTAAAGAAGTTCTTCCTTATATTCAGGTGGAACTTTCTTGCATCAATCTCTGCCTGTTGCCTCTTGTATTGCTTGGCACCACTGAGAAGAGCCTGGCCCCATCCTCTTGGCACCCCCTTTTAGATATTTATACACATTAATGAGGTCACCTCTCAGTTGCCTCTTCTCAAGGCTGAACAGACCCATCTCTCTCTTTGCTTTTAAGAGATACTCCAGTCCCTCAATCATCTTTGTTGCCCCTTGCTGAACCCACTCCAAGAGCTCCGTGTTGCTCTTGTGTTGAGGAGCCCAGAACTGGACACAGCACTCCAGATGTGGCCTCAGCTGGGCTGAGTGGAGGGTCAGGATCACCTCCACCAACCTGCTGGCAATGCTCTTCCGAATGCACTCCAGGAGACCATTGGCTGCTTTGGCCACAGGGGCTCACTGCAGGCTCATGGGCAGCTTGTTCAACAGGACCCACAGGTCCTTCTCCACAGAGATGCTTTGCAGTGGTTTGGCCTCCAGCCTGTACTGGTGCAGGGGGTTATTCTTCCCCAGGCACAGGATTCTGTAATTGCCTTGGTTGGACTTCAGACAGTTCTTTCTGCTTGTCTCTCCAACCTGCTGAGGTCCTTCTGAAGGGCTGCACAGCCTTCTGTGGTATCTGCCACTCCTCCCAGTTTTGTGTCATCAGTGAACTTGCTGAGGAGGCATCTTCCCCTTTCCCCAAGTCATTGATTAACAAGTTAAACAATAATGGACCCAATGTTGACCCCTGGGAGACACCACCAGTGACAAGCCTCCAGCTAGAGCCTCTTCTGTTGATTTCGTCCCTCTGTCATGTTCCATTCAGCCAGCTCCCAATCCACCTTGCTATCCACCTATCCAGTCCACACTTCTTGAGTTTACCTATGAGGACATTGTGAGAGGCAGTGTCAGAAGCCTTGTTGAAGTTGAGATAGACAATACACACTGCTCTCCCTTCATGCAGCCAGGTTGTTGTCCCGTCATGGAAGGTCAGCAGGTTGGCGAAACACAATTTACTTTTACTGAATCCATGCTAACTATTACTGATCCCCTTCTTGTCATCTATGTGGATAGAAATGGCCTTCAGAGTGAGGCACTCCATCACCTTTCCAGTGATTGAGTTAGGCTGACTGCTGGTATTTCCCTGGGTCCTCCTTGCCCCTTTTGAAAACTGAGGGGACATTTACTCTCTTCCAGTACTTGGGTACCTCTCCTGATCTCTGCAACATTTCAAAGATGACCATTAAAGGCCCTGCTGTGACATCCACCAGCTCTCTCAGCACTTGTGGGCGCATCCCATCTGGACCCATGGACCATGCATTAAAACTGCCTAAGTGTTGTCTAACTGAATCCTCCTTGAGAGGGGGAAAGTTTTCTAGCCAATGTTCCTTGACCCTGGTCCCCTGGATCAAAGATTCCCAAGATCTGACCATGTCAGTGAAAACAAAGAAATCATTCAGTTACTCTGCCTTCTCTGCATCCTTTTTTTTTAACAGGTTTCCCCCTCCATCTATTAATGGGCCCATATTTTCCTTTGTTTTCCTTTTGTTATTAATATATTTGAAGAAACCCTTCTTGTTGTCCTTGACATTCTTGGCCAGATTTAATTCTAGGTGGGTTTTGACCTTCCTTGTCTCATTTCTACTTATACTGACAACCTTTCTATATCCAGCCCACGTGACCTAAACCTGTTTTCATCTCCTGTGTATTTTCTGCTTCTGCTTGAGTATTGACAGGAGTTCTTTATTCAGACATGAAGATCTCTCTTTAACCTCTTTGCCCAATTTCTTGCTCACTGGGATGCACTGTTCTTGAGCCTGGAGGATGTGATCCTTGAATATCAACCAGGTCTTAGATTTCTTTTCCCTCAGGACCTGTTCCCATTGGATTCTTCCAAGAAAATCCCTAAAGAGGCTAAAATTAGCTCTCCTGAAGTCCATGGTTACAATCTTATTTGCTGCCCTGCCTCCTTCCTTGAAACTGAACTCCACAGTCTTATAGTCACTAGAGCCAAGGCTGCTCCCAACCTTCACATCTCCAGCAAGGCCTTCCCTGTTTGTTAGTATGAGGTCAGGAAGCACATCATTCCTTCTGGGGTTCTCACTACTTGTGTCAGGAAGCTGTCATCACTGCTTTCCAGGAACCTTCTGGGCTGTTTGTACTTCAATGTGTTGTTTCTCCAGCAGATGTCAGGGTAGTTAAAGGCCCCCACAGGAACTGTGCCTTGGAGACTGCTTCAGGCTGCCTGTGGGCATCATCCACTTACTCCTCCTGCTCAGGCTACCTGTAGCAAACACCCACAACAATAGCACCCTTACTAGTCTGCTGTTTTATCCTAACTCAAAAGCACTTGACTTGCTTGTCCTCCAGCCCAAGAGAGAGCCCAATACATTCCAGGTGAACTCTACCACTGCACTTTCCTGGTCTGTCTTTCCTACACTATGTAGCCCTTCAGAACTATCTCATCTTGAGGCAAAATGGGGTTTTTTTTAACTCATTTGCTGTCACATATATATATGCATATTGGTTGACCTGCTAATCCTACTGGAAACCTCATTCTAGACCTACTGCAGTAGTTAGGAAACCTTCTATTTATCAGCTAGAATAATTCATGTCTGGTTTGTACCCATCTGTTTTTATTTCAGTATCATCCCCAATTATCAGGGGAAAAAAGTATACTTGGACTGAGCAATCACATCTTTCCTTGGTCCTTGCTTTAAGAGGAACTTCACTTCCCCAGTCTCCATCCTGCTCTCCGTCCTCTTGAGAGGTGTGGAAAGAGAGGCTGTCATTAAAGAATGAGGCAAAAAAGTAGCTGAGTACCTCAATGTTCTCCTCATCCTTTGTTACCAGTTTTCCAGCACTGATTATCAGAGGGTGTACACCCTCTTTGACCTTCCTTTTCCAGGTAGTATACCCATAAAAGCCCTTTCTGTTATTCTTTGCATCCCTTGCCAGGTTCAGTTCCATCTTCACCTTGGCCTTTTTCCTCCTGTCACTACACAACCATACTTTGTCTCTATACTCTCCCTGGGTCACCTGTCAGAGCCTCAACTGTCCATTCATTTGCTTCTTTCCCTTCAGTTTGACCAGCAGTCTCTTGCCTTCTCTGCCTGATTTCTTGTTCCTGGGGATTGCTAGCTCTTGCCTTCTATGGAAGGCTTCCTTAAAGATCTGCCAGCTCTGTTCCACCCCTTTGTCCCTTGTGGGCAGTTTTCCACAGGATCCCACTATGTCCCTGGAAGGCTGGAAGTCTACTTTCCTAACATTCAGAAACCTAATCCTACTCCTTACCTGAACCCATATTTCTCAGGACTGTGAACTCCACCAGTGCAAGATCACTGCAAGATCACTGCAGCCCAGGCTTCTTCAAATTTTGACATCCCCAATAAGCTCACTTGTGTTGGTGACCAACGAATCCAGTAACACATTTCTTCTTGTAGGACTTCCTATTATCTGGGTCAAGAAGTTATACTCCATGCATTCCAGGAGTCTCCTGGATTGCCAACAGTTGCTGTGCTACTTTTCCAGCAGATATCAGGGTGGTTGAAGTCTTCCAGAAGGGTAAGAGCCTGCGAGTGCCCCCAGTAGCTGGAGCAAGAAGGCTCCATCAATAGGATTCTCTTGATCAGGATGGCTGCAGTAGAAAACAAGCACAAGCTTCCCTTTGTTTGCTCTGTTTCTGATTCTCACCCACAGCTTTTCAACCTGCTTGTGGCTGTTCTTCAAAGACAGCCCTTCACACTCAATCTACCTCTTGTGGTAGATGCCTCCACCTCTCCTTTCTCCCCTCTCTCTTCTGAACAGCCTGTAGACATCAATATCCACACTCAGTCATGACTGCAATGACCTTCGTGTGTCCCTTCCAACTCAGGATATTCTATAATTCTATGATGCCAGTCATGTGAACTATCCTACCCTATCTTTAACTGCAATGAGATCAAAGCCCTGTGAGCACACACAAACCTCTAGTTCCTCCTGTTTTTATCCCATACTGCATGTGTTGATTTGCAGGCATTTTATGATTGAGTCAATATCCAAGTGGGGGTGAGAAAGACTGCCCCATAGTCTTGTCTTGTGGTTATTTCTTCGGATATTTGTTCTTGCTGAAGATATCCCTTTTTGAGCCTTCTTTTGCTATTTGGGGGTTGCAATAGTCCTCCCTATACCACACTTTGTCTTTGTCTACCCTGGCAACATCCATATCCCTCTTCAACTCTAGTGCAAAGCCCCCTCAAAAAGCCCTGCTAAGTCCCGAGCTAAGATTATTTTCCCACTTTGAGACAGGTGGACCCTGTTTGTTGCCAGTGGGCTCTCTGTCATATAAACTGATTAATGACCAAAACCCCTAAAATTCTGCTGATAACACCAGTCTCAAAGCCAAGTGTTCATCTGCATGATTTTCGTGTTTCTTGCCCCAACATTCCCTGAAACTGGCAGGACAGAACAGAAAACAACTTGTGTTCCAAATACCTTGATCAGTTGTCCCTAGGTCTGGAGGTCCTTCTTGGTCATCCACAGCCTTCTTGTTGGGACTTCATCAGTATCCACTTGGAAAACCAGTAGTGGATAATAATCAGTGGGCAGTGCTGGGATGTTTATTGGTAATGTCCCTGACCCATGTCACAGGGAGGCAACACATCTCCCTGCAGGTCCAGTAGGCCCTCCATTCCTTCTAAAATGGAGTTACCAGTGACTACTATCCTTCTTTTTCTCTTAATTGAGGGTGTTGTGATGTGGGGAATAGGCTACGAACAAGCATTTTCAATTTTAAAACAGGTAATTTTTTATTCTAAAATTTTATTTGAATTTACTTCATATTGTACTGATTCTGAATCACTCTAGACTTGCACCAGTATTTTAGATTTAAAAAATGTGAACATTTTCTCATTTGTAGTACATTCTAAATTTTGAAGTTCTTTTTAAAAAAGAAGCTTCAGAACATCATTGAGTATCATTTTACTTTACATAGTTAGAGAGATGGGCCTTGAAGATGAAGAAAACTAGTAAAAAGTTTTCACATGTGGCCTGAGTATGCTCATACCACTGTTGCTTGAGTATAAAATTTAATTACTCTGATTATTTTTATCACACTTCACAAACAATTCCCCTAGTATTACATGAGGGAATTAAATTAGATTTAAACCCTTTTGGTGACTTTGGGAGATATCTCAAGCATTGCAGAGAGCAAGCAGGACTTGAAAAATGATGTGTCTGGGAGTTGTCTACTCTGACTCTTTACGTTGTAGTTAATTACTTCTTTATGCTGTTAATGAAAATTGTGCTTTTGAAATATGTACCAGGAGCAGACATAGATTTATCAAACAACTGTGGTTCTTATTCTGGTTCTCGTGTTCATGTGCTCATCAATTAAAGGCAACTCTCTATCATTAATGTACTTGATAATTTTTTGGTGTACCACAGCAGAAACATAATATAACCTGTATTTCTAATAGGGTATCAGCTTTTATTACTGAGGCTTAAGAACTGTAGTTGCATGGTTTAAATCTGTCTCAAAACCTTAAAAATTCAACCAAACAAAACCACAGCAAACAAAGAAACAAACAAACAAGCAAACAAATAGACACAAACACACAAAAATCCCCCACACCCCTCTCCAATCCATACCAGCATTGTTTTCCAGTTTTTCAAGATGCAGGCTACCTCAGTAGAAAAATGTGATCCTTGATGTCAGGGCAGCCTGTTGAAGCAGTGGTCCCAGGAGTTCGAAATTTGGGGTTGTTAACCACTGAAAGATGCCAAGTGCTCAAGGCAGCAAGAGAGGGACAGTCCTATGACTAGTGCAGTCCACAGTACCAATCATACTGAAATGATAGACTAGGAAATGATGGCTTCTGGAGCAAGAGTACATTTGTTTAGATAAGCTTTGTGTGGGATACTTCTCCCATATCTGAGGAACATCCTTTGTACCTAATGTTTTCATTGGTCCAGGGAGCATGTGCCTGAGCTCTGAGCCTCGAATACTGAATGTAGTGTTGGGCCAGAACAGTACAGCTCATGTAAACCCACAAGCTTGGTAAATATTCACCAAGTGACTCTATTCTGCACTATTTTGAGCTTCTTATTAGGCAATGGTGGTGGTAGGAAAGTGATCTATTTTAATTTTTTTCAGGTAGGATGGATCATGCTGATACATGGTTCTTGATTCCAGCCAAATTCAATGTCAGCATCTGACCTTTTTTGTAGACAGCTGGCAGATGGAGCCAGAGGCTAACATGCAATTTTGCCTGGATCTTGTGCTTCTGAGAGGTAGTAGCCTTTGGCTTCCAGTTTCCCTCTGAGCATAAATGCAGGAGAACTGGACTGTGTGGTTTCCTTTGTCCTGGTGGGTTCTGTATCCTATACCCTGATAATCCCTATGGCAAAGTTACAATGCACTAAGGATTAGTCTCTGAGCTCCTTCAGGTTCAAATGAAGCTCCAAATGTTGTGAGGACTCTCAGTTTGTGGAGTTCAAGTCCCTAGACTAGATCCTGAGATCAAAATTCTCACCAGTCTTCCGTGATACCTACAGGTATTAGCCATGTGCTGCTGGGGGCAAGTCCAGATACCATGAGCTACAGAACTGTCACTGGCTGAGCTTAAGGAAACTCATTGTTTAGCCTTTAGTGGGTCTTCAAAAAGCCTCATGCTGCAAAGTGTGCACAGTTGCTGCTTTAATAAATTCTTTTCTGATTTAAGATTAGGGGTTTGTAAATTATTAGATTATGTTGCTTCTTAAAAAATGAGACTGTTTAATAAAAGTCTACTTTCCAGTTGGCTCTGCAGTATCTGAAATTTACCTTTTTATGAGAGCAGTGTTATAAAAACGTACAGGGAGACACAGAGAGAGAGTGAAATACTATAGCAGTTTTATGGCTATGTAAACAAACCGCCTTTGTAGGAATTCAGTCATCTTTAACAGCTAGGAGGTGATGTTTCCAGTGATGGTGATCACCTTCCAGGTGATAGTAAGTACTTATCCATCTCACAGTAATTTAAAGGGGAGTCACAGCTCATCTGTCTTTTTCTAACAGTTACAATGAATATATTTGACTGTAAGAATTTAGCATTTACCCTTCATGGGTCAGTGGATGGGTTAGTCTTCAAGCATCTTTAGGGAAAGATTATTCTAATAAAGCCTCTCTACATTCAATATACTGTATTAGTATTTCATGCTTCTTTTTTTAAAAAAATAAACCAAGCAGCAGGCTACATTCCTAATCAACTTCCTAATCAACTGTGTTTCAGACATAACATCCCCATATGTTGGGGGTGATGTGGACTTTCAGACAGAATAGATTAATGGCAATATTTCATTTAAATCCTTTTTGGGGAACTAGATATCCTTAACAGGCTAACCAGAAGGCACTTTGATTATTGTTTTGAGACAGTGTTCTAGGACCATCTTAAAAGCAACCTTGTTATATTCCTTTTATTGCTGCCTGCTCATTTAATCTAAATTTCATTAATTTATAAATTGTGTGCAGAATATTTCACCTTAAAATTTGCAAGCCATGCAAGCATAAAGTGAGATCTTAATTTAGTGTTTCTTATTTTCGATGTCAGTCATATTTTACAGACATTGAATTTTTCACAATCATTATACATTTTCATGTATATTGCACATTTTTCTTGCCTGATCTACATCTGCAACACTCACTGTGCTCAGTAGCTTACAATTTTAGAAAGTAGCTCAGGACAGGGACTGAAAAACATCATGTTTAGTTAAAAGTGGAAAGGGATTTTAGTTGGCAGTGTAAATATGAGAGCAACTTTTCTTATCACATTTTCTTGTTCTGTCATTAGAAAGAAAAGCATTGTTTCTTCTCTATGTTGAGAAACTAATGGAAAATCTACATGTAAAATTCTATGCTTCTACATTTGAAAATACTGTGATAAGCACTGAGGAAGGGCTTGGGGTTTTTTTCTTGACTTTTAATACTTACTACTAAAACTGTCATGTTTTTAGGAGCGTTTGGCCTCCTATTAGTATTTTTCTCAGTGAATAGGGTCTGAGCTTCTATAAAATATCAAAAAGTGAAAGACCTTAACCTCTTCAAGACATAAAGCAAAATTTTAATCTAAACAGAGAATAAAGCAATGCACTGATGCCTACCTCAGGTCTGTGAATCTTCATAGCCTCAAATAGAGGATGTGGAATTGGCTCACTTTTAGATAATCTTTGAATCTTGATGATGATACTGAAATTATAACAGAACCAGCAAGCATATTTTTGGGGAATTTTGGCACTTCCTTGGGATTACGGCAGAATTGAGACTCCTGCTTCGGAACTTGGACCAAGCAGACTCAACTGGGGAGAAAGGTATATTACCTAAGGTAAAACATCAAGTTCTTTACATAGACAAGATGTAAGTTAGTAATTAGCATATATCCTCTTATTTTTAATATAGGAAAAATCGTGATTTTACTTGAATGCAGAGTTCCAGAGACAAGAGCAATCAGCTAACCAGAAATAAGTACATAGAGTGGTTTTGGCAGAGGAATGAATGTGTGAACTCCAAGATTTTGGGAGTTGCTTTGGTGAAGAGAATTAATTTGTGTCAGATAACAGAAAAATGATGGTGGCTCAAAGAAGGTCTTTCTGAAAATTCAAGAATGGATGGTTCAAGCTGCAGCTTCTCCTTACTTTTCATACTTCCTATGATAACACTGGGTACAGCCCAAATTTTACAGGTATGAAAACATGCCTTTTAGGCATGGTAAGATCTCAGGTGATATTTCTGGGAGTGTCTTGGGTCTAAGTTATTCAAGTGAATAACCTGAGAGCTAGGTATTTAAACATCTTTAAAAATCTGATTAATGGAATTTATGAAATTTTAAAGTTTAGCTTGCCTTAATTTCCAGTCTTATAGGCACTGTTTTTGGGAGTCACTTTTGAAAATGGCTATAGAACAAGGGACTCTCAAATTAGCTCAGGAGGATCAGAAAAAGAGAAGGGACGTAAATTAAGGGAGTTTGATGTGTTTATAGGGACTTCCTCCTAAGAGTTTCCAAGCATTTTAACTTGCTAATGCTAGACTCTGCGCACCTAAAAAATGTGCCTTACCTTTGCTTCACCCAGGTTCCCTCTGTATAAAGTAGGGATAATAGCTTAGCCCTGTCTCACAGTGATAAAAACATTAAAAGATTGCAAGATCTTTTTCCAGTACCATAGTAATGGAGGTTATATAAACATCTTAGATAGTGGAAAGGTAAGTTGAATTGGCAAAGCAGAGGTCAGGAGCAACTAGAGATGAGATGTAGAAGGGGGCAAAGTTGTGCAAGGCCTGGAAGGCCTGGTAATAACTTTATATACTGTATTATGTCTAGGAGGGAGACTTTCAGCTCTCACTGACCTTTATTTTGAGCTTTTTTTGTCTCTATTTTATTTACAGTTACATGTACTGACATTTGTACAATTTCACATTTGTCAAAGACCGAAATCTGACAATTTTCTCTTTCAGACTTAGTTTTAAATTGTGAATGTGGGTGCATGCATGAAATTAGCCTCCCATTAACTACTATGGCATGCAATTAGAATTTGCAGAATGGGTACAGAATTCTTATTATAGTAATAGATGTAGAGGTACCCTTGTGTTTGATCTGAGTAGAAAATTTAGATAAGATATGTCATGAAACATTTTTTGTCATAAGAACTGGAAGAAACATATAGCTAGGCTTGCCTCATATTTTCCAGTGTCTTTACAGAAATGTATGATTTTATTAAGCTCCAGTCTTAAGTTTTTAAACTTCAAACAATTTTTTTTTGTGTTATATGATTTCTGAGGGTAAGTTTTGCCTGCAACAGAGATTACTGAACCTGAAGTAACAGTAGGGAAATCCTTATTGCCCAGCATTGTTAGTTTATTTGTGCTTTATGTCGCATATACTGGAACAAAATTTAGCAGTTCTCTCAAAGCCTCCAAATTTGGTTCTTCTGTCATTATTAAGAAATCACCTTTTTCACACTCAGCCTTCTTAATCACTGGGAGCCAAATTACTGGAGGAGTCCAGCTTGTAACTGCTCGTGAGACTCATCTCAGTTGTACCAAAACAGAACAGGACAATTGCCACTGCTCACCCACGATTCTGGATCTAGACTTCTGCAAAAAAGTGCTGTGTCTAAAGAGCAAGTTTGGAGAGGGATATGGCTGGAGACAAGAAGTTACTGAGCCAAAAGCAACAGAAAGAGAAATGCACAGGAGTAGCAGCAACATTAATAACATGAGTATATAAAAAGAGAAGGCTCTTTACACACAAAAATGTGTTCTCCACCTCAACTTAGTTCTGTGTGGCCACTGGGACAAAGACAAGATAGCAGGCGCTCCCTGCAGTGCTCTCCCTGTCCCCAAGCCTGAGACAATGGAAAAAACTGATGGACTGATGGACAAACTTACAAAAGCTAGATTGTCAATGTTGTGTCATGCTGCCACTTGGTTCCCCATGTCTGCTTCCTGCACTGGTGCCACCACTGTTGACCACTCCACTCCACTGGGACTTGGTTCCATACAGCATCACCACTTTTGACCAGTCGGCTCCTCTCCACTGGGCTGAGCTGTGTTCTCTGCCCAGAGCCAAACTGTCCCAATGGATGAGAAGGGATAGGCAGTGACAAGAGAAGGCATGGTCCATGCAGCTGGCCCCAGCAGCCTCTCCGTGGAAGAGATAGAAACAAACTGGCACACTTCTGGTATGCACTCACCTTCTCTTGCTGCTGAAGCCATCAGTGCTATGGAGTAGCAGCCTAGCCCTGTCCACAAAGCTCTAAGTTCTACCCCTTCCCTCTGCCCTTTCCCTGCTCCCAGGACACCACTGAAGAAAATTACTTCTTCCTTCAGTTCAGGAACTACTCTGCCGAATTCATTTCAAAATCCACTAGAAAAATATATCTTACCCACATAGTAGTGACTGGCTGCTCAGACAATCCCTGCTGCCTTCTCACTTGACCTGCATGTGTATGAAGTCCCAGTCTATTAGACCTTAGTCTATTTTAGTTGTTTTATTGCGTTAGGACATTAAAATTCCAGCTTTGATCACTTCAAGGTTATGAGACAACACCCCCAAGACTGAGAAAAACCTAATGTTAGTAAGTCCTTATTTCCATATGCTTGACCTAGGGAACTGAGTGAGATTGTGGCTCTTCACATTGCTTGAGCACATGAAACACTAAACATATTTTCATGAGATATCTAAAGTAGGAAAATCACCTTAGCCACAGAGTTGTCTGTAAATTTCATCTCCTGCAATCAGTGGCTGTCTTTGGGAAAGTGTATACTTTGGATAAACAGATGGCCTGATCCTGCTCCTGATGGAATATTGAGGCTTTCCATTACTGAGACACATACATGGGACAGGCCTAGAAACATCTGAACTAAGAGGCTGGAAAATTTTGTCTTTTGGACCTTTTCATAATTTTAAAGGTGTTTACTGAGTGATTCACTTCTTTCTTGCCTCATTTTGGCATTGAGTTATCTGGCTAAAAACCAGTCTTGGAAAAGACCCTTCCAATGCTGGTCCTGCCAGAGGGTATCTGCTTCTTTACCAGGGCAGAGTGGTCTCACCACCAGAGAAAAGGGTTGTTTATTGAAGATATTTACCTCTCAGCATCTTGCTGCATTTCACCTGATATGCCACATCTTGCAAGTATGTCACTAACTCTGTCATGAAGCATGTCTGCAGGATTAGCCCCAACTTTTACACTTAAAAACCAGTTCTCTAGCAATGACAACAATTTGTGCATGTATGTGTAGGTTTGTATATATGTAATACTTATATCTATACACATATATTTGCATATATACACATGTATGTAATGTGCTTATATGTAATATATGCATATATACATAAATACACACAAACCAGGTATGTATAGGCTGACTGTCGTCTATTTTACATTAGATAGCAATACAATTTACTGTTTACTGCTTAGCATGAAACTTTCAAGGAATGCATATAGACTGAAAGTATATATGCATACATGTATACATACATAGAGATGCATGCATACAAACATTTGCATTATCTATGGTGCATTAAAAAGCAAGAAATTTTAGTTTGTTCTCCTGATGGAACTGGTAAAAAATGTGTGTTAGTGCAACAGATCCTGTATTTCAAAAGAGAACAGTGCAGAGACATTCAATCTGAAGTTGCTTGGTATTTTTAAGCTGAAATTAGATTCATTGTTTTGATTATTCCATTGTGGGTCTCAAGTTATATTTTAGTGTCCTTCACCCTTTTCTCCTTTATTATTTATAACCCACACTCTTTGAGCAATGACCAGGACTAATCTGTAACCTTCTGTCCTTCTGCCTGATTCATTCTCTTTTGAAACACAAAGATTGAAGCAAATATTCTCAGACTCTGTTAAAATATAGATAGATAACTGGATACATATTTCTCTCATATGTCTTATACTGAAATAAGATTTAATGGAGGTTTTGCTTTTCTAATTCAGTCTCAGTGGACCTACTTCAAAGGAAAATAGTAAAGGATTGGGAAATACATATTTGGTATTCATTGTATGATAATGTATCTACTGCACATGCATCTACATAGGTACTCTATAGGCCTCCACCAAATCATTTGTGTGGCCATCTTGATTGTTAGATCCATGTTTTGTGGGCTTTTCCTCCCCTGGATGTTTTTTTGTTGCTCCTGCAATGTTAGCTGCACCTAAATAAATAAATTAAATAGTAATTCATTTGTGCTCACTCTGCATCACAAAGAAGTGGGGCATAAAACAGCATTAGCAGAGAATCCCCTGAGGACCAAAGAATCTCACAGGGGGCTGGTCCTCTGAATGGTCTCTGTCACTCCCTAGTAGCTAATGACTGAAACAGGATCCATTGCCACTGGGAGCTTTTAATTTCCTTACATTGTACAGATTGCCCTGATCCAATGCAAAGTGACAGCTACCATTTTGGTACAGCTCATTAACAGCTTGTGCAAAAGCCAGCATGCACCACGTCTTCACGTCTGCTATATTGCCATGATCTGTGTTCATGCAGGCTAGAATTCAGCCTTTGGAGAAGTTCTAAAATAAAATAGTTGCAGGCATAATAAATGCAGTGTCTTAGATGCCTGGGGAAAACAGACAGTATATTTAAACTTACCTTGGGGCAGAATGATTCATGCCTATATTTCAGAATAACTTGAGAAAACGCAAGGATTTGTTGGCTTCATGAAAGCCCAGCAATAATTTATTCAAGAGCAGGAAGCACATAACGAGGAAAGTTTCCCAGGAAATTTAGGAAATATCAGGATTTCTAACAGGGGAACAGAAGGGTGAAAAGTTAAAAAAATAATTGGAAAATTAAGGGAAAGTTCTCAAATTCCTTGAGATGTGGAACAACAAGAAGTTATGTCTGTCAAACACAGGCAACAAAACTAGAATTAACTTTAGTTGTGTTAGGTTGGGTTTGTGTATGTGTAGTTTTGTAAGCGCTACTAAGCAGCTGTGATATCTCCAAAATCAGTGGATTTCATGATCCTTGTATTCAGTCCTGCTTTAACTTGTACAGGTGTATTTATTTTTCCAGCATGGGTTAGCTGTCCTGAAAGCCAAGCTTTTTTTTTTTTAATAATTTTTGTTAGAAAAACAAATCCACTGAAAAAAACACAAAAGCTTGGATTTTCCATTTCCAGATGGAGCATTTGTATTGAATTGGAGAACGGTAGAATAGGTGCAGAGCATACTGGTGTTTCTCATGACTCAAACTTTTGAGAAGAGAAAGAGCTAGAACTGTTTAAATGTGGTCTAGTAATTCTAACATAGTTGATGAACCTGATGAACCTGAAAGGATGTCCCAAACCAGAAGCAATGTTGATATCTGTGTTGTGATGATTTTGTGGTGCTTCCATCTCTTCCATATCTTCCATCTTGGATCTGGGCATATGAGGGTAGGTTCAAAGACTAATGAAAGTATACCATTACATAGACTAAGAGGCCATCTCTAAGTAATTTGTAAGGCTGTTTTATCCACCCTTCTTCAGCTCAGTGAAGCTGAAAGTATTCAACACCTTCAGTGGTTATAAAGAAGAGGCTTTCTTGGAACTGAGAGTATATAATATTCTGTAGGTATTTGCTGAAGGCAGAAAAGTTGGGAAAGTCCAATGGGAAACAGATCACCCTTCAGTATAAAGTCCTGGTTCTGAAAGAAACAAAACCTCAGAGACAGGGTGTTAAATGTGTCTTTCTCAGTAAAGGCAGCGAAGTTGCAAGTAGTTGTCATTTAAGTTCTTTCCCTAGTTTTGCTTCTGACTATTTGTAAGACTCATTGGAGTGCAATTGGGAAGTTTTTATTAGTGCATGAGGGAAATAGCATCAGATATGGGTAACACAATGAGAAAAACTGTGATACATGTATTTTTAGAGTTTACAGTCTAAGTGCATGAATTAATGAAAAACTGTAAGATCTAGCACAGTTATTTTAAGATGCAAGCTTTCATTTTGATGAACTTTTTCAATTTTTTTTTCTCTTTTTAATGTGGAAATTGAGACAAGTGCAAATCTTGGGCATTTAAAGTAGATGAATTGAAACAATGTCACTGGCAGCTTAGCAGCATAGAGCTGGGTGACTTGTAGTGACAAGTAGTAGTGTCTAGCAGGCAGAGGGACAAACCCAGGGTCTTGTGGGTTTAAGGCAGTACAGAATGGGATCACTGAGGAAGTATTGAAGTGTGTGTGGGTTCTCCTATTCACATAGCAAATATATAGTTTAGTACTCAGTAAAAAGAGCCAATACATTGTCAGTATAACAATATATTTTAGAAGAAAACTGTATTTAGAAACATGTAAAACATTATGCAAAATACCTCATTGTTTCTATTTGCAGTTCTCCCTTGACACCTATAGCTCCTTACTCATTTTTTTGTCATTACAGAACATGTCAACATGTAAAAAGAATGCACATACGTACATTTAATAAATAATGGAAGCATTGTTTATAGAACAAAAGTGGATATAGGTTCATGATAATACGCTTAGGGAAACAGATAGGATTATATAAAATTATCAATATGATCGCATGGGGAAAATATGATTGACTATATATAAAGCAAAGTATCAGTAACAGTGTGTTTTAAAAAGAATTTTGCATCAAATGTGTATATCATTTCATTAAATGTGTCTGTATGAGAAATACGTTGTGTTAAGATGGAATATGAGTAGGTTGACGCATTCCATGCACAGAAGATATGGCGGATCCTCATCAATCCAATCACTTTGAAAGGCTGTATCTTAGTAAAAGTATGTGTTTCTAAAGGGAGCAAGCTTCTAGTGTGAGTACATAGAGTTGGATTAAGCTTTGCCACAAAGAATTAGTGTTTTTCACCTTGTAAAATTGTCACACTAAACATAATGATCTCTCTGAAAGCAACAGTGGGTGGAGTAGGAGAAGGGCTCAGCATTAGCTGAGGCAGCTATTTCACAGAGCTCCAGAGTAGCCAGTGTCTTCTCTAGATAACAACGTGACACCAATGGCTAATCGGAGCTCCCTGCTTTGAGAAAGTCCTTATTGCAGTCACTGACCTCTTGCCAGGGAGCTGCTGCCTCCTAATAGCAAGTTGCTTCAGGGCTTGCCTGAGTGTGGGATTATGCACGTCCCACTTCTAGGAGAGCTTTGAAAAGTCTCTGTAGCTGAACTAGTGCAAATGGCCAAATTAACCCTTTGGGTGGGGGTTATTCAGCATTATTTGGCCCTATTCACCCATTAGCAATAGAGAAAAATTTAAACTAAATTTAAATAAGCCAGTTAAGTCAGTTATGATTAAATAAGTTAGAATTACATATGTATGCAGAGTGCATTTGTACGCATTTTAAAATGCAGCTAGTATCACATATACTCCCCACCCATCACATGTTGGTTCAATCAGGCACATCTCTAGTAGTAGGAGAAGCACACCAGCACAGTGTTTTGTGATATACCTCTAATCATAATTTTCCACTGTTTGGTTGGAAAAACTCAGTTTTACACAGTTGCATGGTGTTCATACAGTATGTTGTGCTCAGGGGTAAGGCAAGAAAGCACTCAGCCACGTGCCTTGCATCTCTGATTGAATGCATAGGCAGCCGGAGTACTTAAGCTCTGAACACCACATTATGCTGTCTGTGACCCTCAGAAAAAAATCTACAAATCAGATGTCTCAAAATTAATTAGAAATATAGATTAATATTATTTAATGATGCTTAGAAAATTTTATTTTCACCTCCGACTTGGCTGTAAAGTGGAAAAATTAACTGTCTACTAAGAATCTACCAAAAATCCTGTCCTGTAGCCTTTTGTGTACATTGCTCCCCCAAAACATAATGGTAGTTTTTCAGGTGGAAAGGTTACATATATGAGTTAAATTGCAGGATCAGATACTGCTCTTGGATGTGCATGAAGAATCCAGTTGATGATGATAAATGAATCAGACCTTAGGTGGTGAAATTGGGGTATTTTGCTCCTTAAGTTGAACTAGAATATGTGTGGCCATGTTTTCAGAAATACATAATGACTGTGCACCCTTAAGAAAACATTCCAAAATAACTGTATTTGTTCTCATGAGCAGGGTGTTTACAGTTTAATCACTGAGAACATCAACTCCCAAAATAATGAATATAAAAATTATAAGGTTTTGATTTTTTTAAACAGTACTTTCCCACTTCTTGGTGTATTTATTGGGTTTTGAGGCTTCATGGTCCTTGTATTCATGTTTCTATTCTTGAAAACCATCAAAAGATTAATTTTTTTTTCTTTTTGTTTGGTGTGGATGAAGTTGGGAAAGAGAGAAAACCAATCTGTATTCACTTAAATGTCACAACTAGACCTTTAGAAAAGCATTAAATACCTAAAATCTCAGTCAAGCAAAGTGACTGTTATGGCTACATGTGATCACTAAACAGAGGACCTTGTAAAAAAATAAATATCAGATATGTTGGTTCCTTTTTTGTTATCGGGGGTATAACTTCTAGAATTATTAAGAAGCAAATTTGTGAGTCCTCAATAAGTGTAAGGCTTGTGATGAAAGGTGTATCCTGGGATGGACATAGTGATGTATTTCCATTTTAAGTTGAGCTCTTTACTGTTCTGTGTCAGGAGACAAATACAAGGCAAGCTTTGGGGGCTATTTAGCTTGGCACCAGGAACTGCAGAAGGATGGCTGTGGTGAGCATGTGGAGTGAGTGTGCTTCAGCAGGGCTGAACTCCCAGAAAATAGTGGGCAGTGACAATTTTTAACCCTGCAAAGAAAGGGGATGTTGCTGCATGGGATCATCCCACTTGGTTTCCTTTTACAAACAGTACAGGGGAATGGGGGTAAAAAACCTTTTTGACAGATAGAAAATGAAACAGAAAACCTTTCAACTCTGAATAAAAGGCTAATTTCTTTATTAAGGTGCAGGTTTGACTCATTTTATTTGTCTGTTTTTCAGAGAGCGGACTTGGTTGGTTTTACAAATCTAAATCTTTATCTTAGCTGGTGTCCCCCCACCCCACATTTGAAGGACTTGGGTGTAGGCAAAGGAGTGTATGTGTCTGGGAACAGGTTATTCTAGCTGCGAGAAAGAGGAAATGGTATTTAAAAAACCCATTTAATTAAATGGCAGCACTTGGGATTTCATTTAATTCACATTACAGGAGGAATTTAGACTTCCACTGCCACCACCTGCTGCCAGGCTGAGCTGTGAGCGTTGTTCCTGCGTCTCACCGATGCAGGTGAACTTACTGCCGAACCACTTTCACAGTCCAGAAAGCATGACATTCCTTGTTACCAGTGGGAGGAAAGGCTAATTGAGAAGTGTGTATAAAAGCTGTAATGAGTAGCATTTACATGTATTGATTAGAAGTAGGGCCACAGTCTCTCATTTATCACCAGCAGCAGCTGTGAAATTTTCCCCACGTCGATTGGCACGGCTCATATTCCCGCTCCTCTGGTTCTTTATTGCTTTTTTCTTCCCCCCACCCGCCCTGAACCAGAGTGCTGATCCACCAGCTGGAATGGGCTGGTAATTACTCCAGCTTCTCCACCAGCTGCCACAATTGCCAAACCGCTGGAGTGAAAAATTCCATCCTGCATTTCCGATTTTTTACATTACCACTGCATAATCATATTTGACGAATAATTAACCCGGGTTAATACTTCAGGGAGCCATTTGCAAGTAAATTGATAAGTTGGATGCTGTAAAGGCGCACTAGGGCTAAAGGCTTTAGGAAGCTGCTCAAAACAGACCACTCACTGTGCTATTTTAATACGCACACACCTCTTGACCATCTTAATTAAGAGTGGACGGTAGGTGCTGTCCTCCAGCCTCCTTTAACAGTGTGGTTAAGGAGGAGAGAGAGGATGGGAAACATACTCAAATTAAATTCTCCACTATATCTCTCTCATGGCAGTGATGCGATGGATGTGAATAAGTGCGCTTTTCCTCCCTTCTAGATTTAGAAACAGACACCCTTAGATCAGAAACTTGTTAAACAGGGTTGAAATCAATGAAAACTTTCCCTGTCAACTCGTTGGAGAGTAAGTTGGGAGAGCTGTTGACACAAACAATAGCATGCAGGTCAGTAACAGAGCAGAGTCCTTTTCGGAATCATATGTATTTGTATTTTGTTTTCAATTAAGGCAGCTGCACTGTGTTTTAAGTGCATCTTGTTCTTTGGGATTGATCCTGGATTTCTAGATAAGTGAAAAACCTCTCTATGTGAATTCTGTGGTTTAAAAATCTACTCTTTCTTCAGCTTCAGTTTTTAGAGTGTTTGGCATAATCTTACTTGGAGCAGGACTGCAGCAAATAATAGGTGATTGGAATAAATATTTTTGGTTTGTTCTGTACAAAACAAAAATACACAAACCAAAACCCAAAACCCCAATGAATTTCTGTTTTGTTGATTTTTCTGGCACAGTTACTGTTATCCAGGCAAATATTTCTTCCTCAAGATGGCAAGTAAATGCCATATAGGTGTTCTGTAGCATAGTTTTAGACAGTGCAAGATACAGTACTTTGAGTTAAATGAGAGTCACATTATTGCAGATCTTAACTGGGGTTTGCTTTCATTTTGTTTTTGCTATGTAGCTGCATTCCTTAGATTCAGAAAAAAAATCATAAAGAATATTACAGCATGTGTCTTTTTCTGGGGAGACATGACAGAAAACAGTGACTAAATTACCTGAAAAAATAAAATAATTAATCATTTAGTATTTTCATATAAACTGTGTAATTTGTTATCTCTCCAAGATTTCCAGCCTAAATCCTGGTCTTTGGGAACATCTGTTTTGACAGTCTTGGTGGCAGCTCTAAGATATGCCATGCATGCGTGAAGCTGTAAATCAAGGGAACAATTAACTGATTTGTATATCACACACTTGGTGGCATTCCCTAAGCAGACTACCATCAAGACACAGTTAGAAGTTACAGAGCAACCTTCAGCCCAGCACCCTGCCTGGTTGAAATCTCTGTGTAAAGCTCTGTGAACTCCTTGTGAAGCCTCAGCGTGTCCCATCACTTGGCTACCAGGAATACCTCTAAAGATGGTGAACCGGCATGTGGAAGTTACAAAAGCCATTTATTTTATCTCTACGTGGAGAAAGAAAAATAGTTAAATAAAAACATAGGTATCAGGGTTTGAGAGTTCAAAGCGGTTTTATTAATCACTAACATGATTCAGGAGAGAGAAGCAGATGGGATTATTTAAAATTAGCCATTGTCACTATGTTCCTATGAAGTGCAAGCCTTTCTCTTACACAGCTCCCTCTTACAAGTGTGCTGATCATGGGAGCAGGTTTGGGTAGGCTGCCATGAAATTATAAGCTAGGTACCTAAAGGCAACATCATTTTTTCTTGAAAGGAGCAATATTTCTTTAAGAAACATAAGTCTTAACCATTCAGACTAATATTTTTCTATTATGTAATTTGCTTTAAATAATAGGGCTTTATAAAAATAACTTAAGAATTGTCTTACCTTACATGTAGTGGTTTTTACCCCATTGCTAGTGAGAACCTAAGGATTTCTGGGTTGTCATTTGAAATTTCTGTAGTTTCAGAGAATTTCAAGAGGAAGAATAACACTTCAAACTATGGGAGTTTTATGATTTTTAGTGCTCTTATTATTTTTTGCAAATAAACTTAGTTTAATAAGTATTTTATAAATAACTTATTCATTGTCAGGAGAAAAGATAGCCAATCTTGAATTTCTTCTTTAAACTGCAGTCTGACAGCTGCATCTGTTGAGGTGGATGTATGAACACTGTATAAATCCCTGCTTGAATTTGATGCAGAAGGTTTTCATTGCAAACATGATACGCTGAAGACCAGTGTTGGTAGATCACTACTGTTTAAAACTCTCATGCACAATGTGCATTTGCCTTAGCAAATGTTTCTGGATACTGAGGCAGGCATTTCAGGGTGTGGCCCAGTCATAGTAAATATGAAAGGAATTAATCTTTTCAGTTTTGTTTTCTTTCACTATGCAGCTTTTCAGGTCTGCTTTATCATTTTCATGTGGACAAATTGTCATCTGTCTTATTGTCTACTCAGCTGTTTCTGTAAACAACCTCTTTCAAACTCAAATAGAATTGCATAGCATGGCCTGACGATTTGGAAAATAAACTAAGAATAACACTTCTATGACTATCCTGCTGTATTCCCCCAGCATTTAAGTGGTAAGAGCTTCTGTGCATGCCATACAGAAAGTCAGCACTGGGCATTTGTCACCATGTGCGGTAATGCAGGGGAAAGCAGTTCCTTTCAGAGCTCAAATGTAGCACTGAGTGCAATCAATGGCCAAACAATCTAACACAATTGGTCACATATTGATAGAATTAAACACCGCTGTTAACGTGACTTGTCATTGATCTGACAAAAACAGAGTCCAGGGTAAAAGTCGCCTGAAGCCTTTTGAGTGTGTTTACATAGCTAAGGTTTGGAAATTTTTTGCTCCATCTGCTTCTGACATTTTTTTTTTATTATTTTTGCCCACAATACTCTTCACTCTAGAAAACACTTGCAGAACTTTAGCCTCTTCGTTGTCAGAAACCTGACACACGGACACACACACAGGCCCACCCACTGTGCATATTCTCTCTTGGATCAGGCCACTGAGTCTCTTTTCCAAATCCATACACAGGGGAATGTTTGAAAAAGTTACTCCAAGAACTGGGAAGCTCCCACAGGTCGGGGACAAGGTCATCTGGATCAGCTGCAGGCAGTGTTGCCAGCAGGCAGACACAAATGGTGGGATACAGACCATTAATGCTTTTAAAACAGGGTATGTATCTGGAAAGCAGAATCAGGTCCATCTCTTCTGGTGCACAACGTCTCTGGATTGTGCAGGGTATAGCCTATATTCAGGTTCAGATGGTAAAAATACCACTAAAGACAGAAATTAAGAGGTTCTTTGCTAATACCACTTGAAACTAGTCTGCATTTCAGGAATCAGTTTTATTGAGCTCAAGCTTTGCAACTGTAGTTTAGCTGTTGGCTTCTTCTTGGTGTGTTAGAAACCAAAAGATTTTGCATTATGAAATCTTCAGCTAGCTGGAATAATTGCCATACACACTGGAAACAAATTTCTAATGAGCACCTGAAAGATCTGAGCAAATTGCTCCAGAGTATTTGCAGGGGAACCATGTTCCTATAATGCTCCTGAGTTGTCTGATCTGACCTCCAGTCATGCTTTGCTTTTAGGCTGATTGAAAACCTGATAATATTTTCTAAAGTACCTCAAGAGAAAGGAGCCTGGGTTTGTAAAAACGTGTCTTAATGGTAACTCGTAGTCACCACATGTCAACCCTGCATTTCTGCATCATTCGCAGTGTCAGGATAGGCATTCTCACCTGATCCATTCTCACAATCACCTCTCTCCTCCTCTCCTATGGCTCCTTGCCTCTTAGACGTCTCCTTTGTTTGCTGTAATCTTTGTGCTGTGCTAGAGGTTATAGATACTTGACACTTTGATAGTGGGTATTGCTTCTTTGTTTATCTGCCAGCTGTGGAGCCCAGGCTTTGCAGGCAATGGTGCTGCAAGGCTGCACGCTGGCAGGCTGTGCTCCTGCACACGCCGTCATGGCGTGCGGTGTTCCTGGACAGCCCGAGCACCCCAGGGTGACCAGCAGCAAAAGGCTGCCTCACATCTCAATTCTGGGGGAGACAAAGAAGTAGCTGTGTTTGCGGGGCTTTTGTTCACTTTTTTTCCCTGATGTTACAATTGTATAATAAAGCTTTCCAGCCAAGTTCGGTGTAGATATTGCTGGTGGATTGTTGTTGCCTGTGGCAGCCGTGATGGCAAGATTTGCTGTGCTGTATGCAGCCTAGGGACTCTGAGGCAGGTTATCACACCTCCACGGCTCCTTCCTTTAATTCACAAGCCTTACAAAGATGTAGTGAGTAAGGGAAGGGGAAAAAACTTTAATGTACACAGTAACACAGTCACAGGGGGAAGACAGTCAGAGAATACTTGGGCTGCTTACTTGCACTTCTTGCAGCATTACAGAAGCAGACAGGTTTCTTCTGAGTGGAATACGATTTTTCCCCAAGATTATTAGCGGAAAGATATTCCCCCAGCAGAAAAGGTGAAACGATTCCTGTGCACAGGATTTGTGTTCTTGCAGTCTGAAGCTCTGTGAAACATGGTGGTGGTGCAAACCAACCTTCCCCACATCCTAATCATGAAGCACTAGTGCATATATCAGTAGTATACACATCTAAACTGGAAATGTGAAATGCTTGGAAAATATTACCCTGTACTAAAGTCGAAAGCTAATTGCTTATCATGACCATTCCTGTTAGACTCACACATTTGAAGTCTCAGTGTGAAGACTAAAAGCTCATTCCAGGGGTTAAAGAACCCTACTGACAGATGGGATGTCAGGAGGGAGACATAATTGCACTACAGAAGTGGTAACCTGTATGTCTTGGGAAAAGAATAGGACACAGCTCCTGTAGCCTGAAAGAAATAGCTGTGGCTAGATCTTTGAACTCTATCAAGAAAGATCACACTTCCAAGAAGGCAGTAATGTGATGTGGCCTTCCTTCATATAAATGCTGTCTTCATCCTTCTCTCTCAGTTGTACCCCTTCCCTTTTCTTAAAGTGATCTAAAAGACCTACAGCTCGGTGATAGTTTCATGAAACGCCCTGATGAAGGATGTAAAGAATGTGTCAATGTCAAACATCATACTGCACTATGATGGCAACATAAAGAGAGTGCACACACAAGGACTTTCTTCCTCTCATCTTTCTAGGCAGTGGTTTGAGTAACTTTTATGAAAGTTCTTCAGCAATTGTGCATGGTTGGTTTAGATGCTTATAGAACCTTCAAAATCTCTTGAAACAAGAATAAATTATGTGAAATTAATTTCCATCATTTCAGAGTGGATCCATATCTGAATAATGTCTGTAATTTTAGAGAGACTGCACTTACTTGAAGTAGGGAATTTGAGGGTTTTTTATCAGACATTGAGTTGCATTTTTTTTAGAAAAGCCTTACCTCTAATATGATTTTTAACAAAAAGAAATTTAAAACTATTTAAGGTGAGTAGAGTACATGTATTTATTTCAATATAATTTTCATACTGCCTTATTAGAGAAAACTCAGAAATGATAATGTTATTTCATGATTCAATAAAAATAAAGTGGATAAAAAAAATGAATCTCTTCATGTTTATTTGACACTCCTTTGCATTTAGAAGATAAAGTTTAATATTTTTAGAAAATAAACTTTAATCTTCTAAATTCCAAAGGAGCAGAGATTTTTGTTGAAATCTCCAAGTCTAGTCCTTAGAACTGCAAGTCTGTATTTGCCATGCTTCACTTTGAAATTTTAATCATCAGCAAATAGAAATTCTCTCTAACAGCTGCTCAAAATTTGTGTCAATTAACTTCTTTTAGGCTTCATAGGATGCAGAAACAATGGCAAACTATACCCTGAATATATTTCTATTCACTAGAACATAGTACTTAATTTTAAATGAGGAGCTAGTTAGATAACTACACGTAACTTTCGCATTAAGATTATTTCATCACTTTCATTATTGTTCAAACTAACAGAGCATCAAAACTAAATATCCTCAATGGAATTGCAGTGATGTTTTGTGGTCACTGGAGACATTTTAAACAGTGCAGCCAGCTGCGTGAGATTTCTGTGCTGTCTTTATCTCTTTGTGTCCATGAAGTGTTCAGTTCTTATAACAGCTTACTTATGCAACATAGGATTGAATTTTTTTCCCTTAACTTAGACAATTGGCTGGCTGGTCAAGGACAGCTCTTTAAGTGGGATTGAGATATCTGTAATAAATTATCAGTTTCATAATAAATTAAGCCAAATCCCATGAAGACCCTACCACACAATTGGAATTCATGTGTGCCTAGCTTGACATGTCTCAGGGAAAAGTCTTAATCCTTCAAGTGGAAGTCTGAGGAGCTTGGCATGACAGACTGTATAAGATAAAGCTATGATGATCTGCCAAGACTAGTTTAGAAATATTGTGCTTAATCATCTCAGCTGTATTTCTCACTCATATTGTTCTTTGTCCAGTGGGTCTTTAAATCTATTGACATTGTAAAATTGGGATGGGCCATTTGGACTGGTGAAGTTTTAATTATCTGTGTGCCACAGTGTTTGTGCAGTGAATGTGCATGTTTGTGCCATGGCTTCTTGGTTTGATAAATATTTCTGTGTGTCCATAACCTTACTGATGTGATTTCACTGATGGAGAGATCCCCTGCCCTGGTTCATGGAAGTGCAGGGACAGAGCAGGAATGGGAAGTGAGGTTTTCCTGGCACTTGCATCATGTAAGGTGTGAACAACCCCTAGTTGGGCCTGGTGCCTCCTTAGCACTGTGCAATGCCCCCATCCACTGTATCAGTTCCAGGATAAAAGAGTACATGCAAATGTACCTTCAGAATTAGAACTGGTGGCTGCTCAGTATTTGTTTTGCTGCAATTGTTTTTTTTGATTCTCAGGTGTATTTGGATCAAGCTGAACTGAACAAGGATTAGAGGGATACATAAAATCTTCTGGAAAAAATAAGAAAGCCACTACATAAAATTGTAATGTCATTGAAGTGTTTTCAATGGAGACATTCTAAAGTAGAAAATGTGCTGCTTTGGGAAGCCAAGACTTTCCCTTTTAGAATAATATTCTGTAATTTTTTATATAAGAGTGTGGTGAAAGGCTTTCACCTTAAGCCTACTTAAATCAAGATACTCATTCTATATCCTCAGCTAATTTAACTTTTGATTGATGCTTCATGTTTTTGCAGAGTGATAAAAGAGAACATGTTGCTGGAGCTGGGAGACTGGAATCAAATAATTACCCATTGAGTCAGTCAGCTAATCGGGGGATTAAAGGTTAAAAAAAAATCCATGTTAGATGCATTAATGAGATATTTTTATGTGACACAGCAAGTTTTGAATGACAGATGCATGTCATGCTTTGCAATATCATATGGATAAAGTATCCACCTAGATTTTGTAGTTCTATATTATTTGTAATGCAATGTTTTCTAAAAAAACCCAAGAAGGATTGCTTATTGTTTTACAGTGTGTTCATAAGCACTGGAAAGCTGGTCAGAAGAGTGAAGAAAATACGTATCATGATGACTGTAATAAATCCAAGGAAAGAGTAATGAAAGCAAACGTAGGGAAATGTCTGTTGGCAGATGATATGTTGTGTATTGCATGGTCTATCCATGGGACGTGTGACTTCATATAGGAGTGTCAGCAACTATGTCTGCACATGCAGCATTAAATAGAGAATTCATGTCCTGAATTCTAAATATATTATATATATTTTTCTGAATTATAAAATATCTAGTATTCCTAAATATATTTTGGTGTATGTCCAGGAGTTAGTCTGTTCAGTGATTAATATTAGTGCTATTCTTCCTTTTTGATTGAAATCTCTTTGGAGGGGAAGGCAACCTTCAGCATCAAACTGTTAATTTTGTTAACAGAGGAACTGTACCCAGGTTCCAAGGTTTAAGCAAATAGGTAACCACAGTGTACTGTTCCTCCAGAAAGATATTCAGAACCCACACAATAGTGTGTTCCCTGGCTGTGTACCTGCAAGGCACTTATGTCCAGTTTTAAGAGCAGGCACGATGCACTTGATCAGTCCTAGAGGCCACATGATCAGTCATCCCTGCAGCAACTCTGTGCCGCCCTCTCAGAGCTTGGGAGGCAGTGGACAAAAAATTAGGTTTACTTCTGCTGAAGATGTGGGAAAGATCCCTTTCTTGAAATAAACATTTTACAGAACTACATAACTGATGATGAAAAAATATGTAAAAATAATAATTTTTTTTTCTCTAAAATAGTTATACATCTACTCAATTTTTTAATGCATGGTGTAAAATCAATAGTTTTTGAAGAACTACCATGTAGATGATTGACAGTATTAACAGCATTGAAAACTTACATATTTCTCAATTTCCTGCATTTTCTGAGTAAAACTCACGCCAATTAATTTTCACAATTAGATGCTAAGTTTTGATTGCTTGGGTGGGTTTTTTAAAATAGAAGCAATGTGGAATGGTTATCCTGGTTCATCTTTGTCCTGTTTTGTCTACATGTGAACCACATCTAGCCTCACATGAGACCTAGCAAGCAGCTCTTTTCTACTGCAGCTGAAAATTGGGTCTGAATTTCTGAGTTCTGCAAGTATGTGCCTTGTGCACTGACACTGTGTTCAAGATGCTGAAACATAGATAGATCAAGCCTGTATGGGCTGGTGCTAGGCTCTGGGAGGGCTGAAGGCTACTGGCTGACCCAGATATGAATCCTGCTGTACTAAAACAAAAAATGTTTGTTCCCTGGCTTTCTTCCAGTTGTAGAAAAGCAATGGAGCTATTTCACTAAAAGAAGATGAAGAGGAACATGTGTCTTAGAGAACACAAGGGTGCAGTGCTGTGGGGTGTTATCTTGGGAGAGACTCAGTTTTGTGTCCTGAATCAGATCTTAGTGCCCCAAGACTTCATCAAGTATGGAAAGCACCGGAGTGCTGTCTGTTCTTAGGAAGCCTGGTCCTTTTCTTTCCACCTCCAGTTCTGAAAATCAGAAATTTTCTATCTGGGTCTACAGGTAAAATTATTCTCATCTTAAAACATAGGTTTTTCAGCAGTCCTGTTGCCAAGCAGGAAAATTAAATAATCAAAATTCTGATGTTTTAAAAAAATAAATAAGTTTGTAAATTGAACTTTAATTATTTATACAGTATTGGGAATTAAATAACATAAGAGGATTACTTTTTTAAAAATAGAATAACAATTACATATTGCTAGTTTACTCTTTTTGGTCCAATTGGAATGATAATTGTTGTATTATTTCTTCGTAATTCCTTGTTTTGTTCAAGGGATTTCATGGCATTAGGTGCTGTATAAATACAGGACAAAAGGATAGAGCTATACCTAGAAATTACAGAAGTTTTGGGAAATAGGGAAAGTATAAGGATACTGAGAATATTAAATTAAATAGTGGAAATGAAAGGTAAAAAATTTTGGACACTGTTTCTACAAGACCCTAATTAATTCCAAGGTGTGCCAAAATGTTCTCAATTTTCATAAACTACAATATAGCTCAGTGTCTGGTGGGATAGAACCCTATAATGCTGAAACAACCCTGACAAGGATGAGCAGAAGTGTTGTTGAGGCCTTTACTTCATTTTATTTATTCTTATAGAAAGAAGAGGAGCAGAGTGTACAACAGCAAGAAACACAGTGTGTATTTTGCATACACAGAAAAACAAACAAAATAGAAATAGCAAGGCATTGATACACATGAGAAATATTGTATCAATATTTTAGCCATACATCAGCTTATAAGTACGGTATTGATCTGTTTTTCTTCTAACATCAAAATAAGATTAGTGTTACATGCATGGAGCTTCCTTAGCTATTGGACACAAGGATTAGTGATTGGAGCATAGAGACTGGTAGTCGAGAAATTCCAATTCAAGAGAGAGACAAAGCACTCCTGACTTTCTTTTCTTGGTTTGCCTGCCTGACACTGTAACCAGATACTTTGTACTTTACCTGTATTACAGATCTGATGTCATGTACCTACTGCACAATATGAGTGGTTTTAAAATTTTGTATGTGCAGAAAAGCTGCTGTTCTGGTTATTCTGGTCCATGAGTATCCCTTTCAGACTGTTATATTTTTTTGCTTTGTAGTATTTGTACCATTGTGGTAGCTGGAGGCCAAAGCTGAATGCTGTTTCAGACACTGCATAAGCGTGTCACATGTGACAGTGCTGATGGTGTCTGCTCTGCACATTGGGCCTGGGTGCCACTGCTTGCAGGTGGCTCCTTTCCCATCCCCAGATACCTTATGTCTCCTCCTGACAGAGGCAGCTTGTGTCCTATTCCTCCTTGCCAAATAATGTGCCCTCTCATTCAGAGCTTGCTGTGTGTCTCTGCATCTCAGAGATCTGAGAGGCACTTCTGGTGCTGTATCTTATTGAAGACAATTGTGGAATTAGTAATAAAAGGAATCTATTCCTTAGGAAAATGGAGTTTCCCATGCATCAAGCCCTGATCCAAGTTTCCTCTCTCCTTCTTTGGGTTTTTTGTAGGAGAGTGAATAGAAAAACAAGTCTTGTAGCTGCACACATCATGAAATATGTAAGTAAGAAGTTTTGGTGGCCTTTCCTGCCTTAGTGCTGGCACTCTCTCTTGACAATTTGGGCATGCTTACTAAGAAGGATACAAAGGAGAACCGAGCCTGTAAAAAGGAAGTATGGAGTGTGCCATACTTAAAGAAATTTAGATTAGAGGCTTCCAGAGGAAGGTATTTTTGTGAACTAGCTTTGCTTTACAGCTCTGAAAAGCTATAGTTTTCCTTGTCATGTCTGGACTACATTAGTCTCAAGAAAGTGCTTCTCCAGTAAAGTACGCTTTTGAGTTTGTAACATGTTCCTAGAGACATTTGTCAGAGCTTCTCTACCTGGCCTGATTGGAAATTAGTTCAAGCATAGTAGGAATGGGAAGGACCTGTTCGCTTTTGTATTCTCACTTAAAATCTTCTTATGGTGTTATGAATAACCTGCTTGCCCTGCTAATTACCATTTTTGGGTACAGATCCATCACTAAAGACCCAGGTGTGTGCTAGCATGGGGCTTGACCAAGCCTTGATAGAAAGTTATGCTATTGCAAGCCAAAGAAGTAGCCATAGAACTATTACATGTTTTATGAGCTCCTGAAGTTTGATAGTCTCAGGTTTGCCTTCCACCTTCAAATATCCTTTTTTTGTTTGGGGGTGGGAGGAAGTGAGAGAGAAGGAAATATGAAGAAATCAGACAGGTAAACAGGCTTTGCACAGGGATTTTTAACACACCACTGCTTTTATTTAAAGCATGCTGTTGGTTCTATTTAGCAACTCTGCTGCCAAGCTCCAAACCCAATCTAGTTCAAGCTTCCCTTGGGAGTTGCATTTACTGAATCTGTGGTGAGTCAGAAAGCATTACTACCTGCCTCATTGTGCTCCTGGGAAAAGAGGAGCTGAAGAGAAGAAGTTCTTTTGCCTTTTTGTATTGGGTTCTGATTTGATTTGCTCCCATCAGCCTAACAGATACTCTTTTGGGGGTGACTTCCTTCTGTGGCTGCCTCCATGACAAGCTGGTGTTCCTCAACAGGAGCCAATTGCCTGTTTGTTTCATAGCAAATAGGTCAAAGACTTTCTTTTCCAGGCTCAGGTTTGTGTACTTTCAGTCTGCAGCTGAATACACAATTCCTCATGCCCCTAAACCAGGGCTATGTGCTGCTTGCTGGCCCCTTCTCCGAGCTCTATGAGTCCATACTTGCTAGCAGGGTGTATATGCAGAAAAATATTCCAGATTCTTTCATGAAAGGTGCATGTAATATTAAATGCTAATTTTTCAATGACAAAAGAGAGTGCAGTGCTATTTGATAAGAATTTCATTTTTTTTTATAGGCTTTCCATACCATGGCAAAATCAACCCATGTGCATTTCACCACTTTATATTAGTGATAGATGTGATTCTCCTTATGCTAAATATTCTTTCTCTGCATCTCATCTGTCCAGAACATGTATATTGAAAATGCATTGATTTGTGGTGAAATTCTGAAAATCTTTTCTCTTCCCACCCCAGATATGGATGTATTTTAGCATTAGATTTTAAAAGATGAGGTGGAAAATGATGGATACACCAAAATAAAAGGAGACAGAGCTGCTACTCAGCCTTTTTCTGTATTTATCATATGGTTGAAAAAAATCATTCAAGTAATATAACTGCAACTCCATCATCAATTTATTTCTTGGAACTGTTTTGATCCTGCAAATGTTTCATGTTCTTGAGGTGACTGATGTAGATGAATGTAAAAATAATGTAAATAGGTATTTAAAACAGATTATTGATGTATTTTAAGTTCTTCAGCTTACCTTTACTCTTGCAAATTTCAGATAGAAAATTTTGCTTAGAGATGAGACAGTGGAGGGGGACTGTCTTTCAGAGAAATATTTATTTTGTAATTCTTCATCATTCAGAACAATGCTGAAGAATAAACTAATACTAAAAGAAGAAGGAGGGAAATTGTATTCTACTTGTGTAGACATCAGCCTGCTTGTATTTATGTAAGGTGATCTGAGGACAGTTCTACACAGAAAGGAAAATGGGTAAATGTTTCCACACATATGTAGTACAATAAATTATTTTAAAAAATATTGAATAATGAAAGGTTTATTGAATAAGACTTGTTAAAAGCACCCAACTTCTTCCAGTGGTTTGTATTGAGCAACAAAATTGCAAAATTCCTTTTGCATTACGATTGCATTAATGTGTTGTTTTCTTCTGATTTTTCGATTGTCACATCCATTTTAGTTTGCTTCTTTCTCTGATTGCTTTGAGAGGGTTTTCAGCTGGTGCAAATGTGCAGTGCTTCCCCACTGTTCATGTTTTAGCTGTGTATGGACCTTTTGAGGAGAAAGTGTAGTTAAATATGGCTGACTGCATTTTCCCCTTATTTTTCAATTTCTGATTATTTTAGCATGCTAATGTTTTACAGGTGGCAGGTGAATATTTTTGTTATGAATCAGTACTTCACATATAGCCAAAAGATCCTTGTCCAGCAATCATCTTTCAAATGAATGAGAGTCTTCCCGCTCGCTATGCCAAGCTCTTCTGTCATGGGGGGTTTATGTCTGTTTATGTTTTTCAAATGCTTTGCCAGACTGAGGTTTAGGCAATCTAAGAAGCACACCAAGGGCAAGACATTGTGCCATCTAATGCCCTCTGCAGCCACTCTTGTCATGTCTGTTTCCTCCTGTTCTTCCCAAAATGATCATGCTATATCTCATAGGTTGTGCTGACACCAGAAAATACTGAGTGATGTAGGACTGGGCTTCCTATGTTTAAAATTATCTTCAATTTATTCTGTCATTGCATTTCTTAGGACACTAACCAGACATCTTGGCCTGTGATGTGATGTCCACTTGGTAAAGCAAGTTATTGTGAGGCTTTGTTCAAGGATGAAGCTGGCTCCAAATGATCTCTTTGATGCCTTACACAGCTTGGTAAAGCTGTTATGTTCTTTAAATTTTAAAGTAATGTTGCAAAGATCTGTGCTCTCTGCTGGAGTCCCCTGTCCTGAAGCAGAGCTGGTACTTCTGATGACTGGCTTTGGTTGGGAAGTCCTGTACTGGTTTTGGCACCACAGTGTTATGCGCCATCAGTGCTTAATATAGGGGAAGGCTACAAGGGAACTGAAAAATCCCAATATCTAACAGCCCTAATCTTAATTTTTGTTTTTGGTGTCTTATAAAACTTTATGAAGAAGAGGTGACTGAGAGCTGCATTTTAACATGGGCATGCCATTGTTGGCACATGGTGATAGAACTACAGAGAAGAAGACGCAACTTTCTCAATTCCTTTTTTGAAACTAGAAATTATTTCAAGTCCTCTTTAACTGAGATACTGAACTTGTGTTTGGTAAAGACTTTTCCAAATATGCTGTTTGAAGAACCTAAACAAACATCTTTTCAAAACCCATCAAACAGGGTTCCCCCTCTCCCACCATGCCAAACTTTTCTTGATTTTTAAAAAGGACAAAAAACTTTTAAATACTGTTATTAACAATTCATTGTAATAATAATAATACCTTAGCATTTTTTAGATTTGCTGTTGAAAACGAGAACAAATAAAGGTACACATTTTTCTTGGTTTTGATTTCTTTGGGTTGATGGAATATTGACTTGAAAATGTGCAGGTGAATGTTTATTACCCATATTATTAATTGCTACCATGTTAATCCTGCAAACCAAAATAAAACCCTCTTTTTTAGAGAGAAATCCTATTGATATGGGTATGCACTGGATGAAAAATACTTTTGTTTGTATGAATGGACCTAGTCACAAGAGTAAAGTCCCCTTGTAAAGTAGGAGTAGGTTGGATCAGGTTTGTGGTATCAGCCTAGTTATTTGCAGAGGCACAGGGACACAGTGGAAGCAGAAGCAATTTCTTTTATATTGTGCATGAAAATTCATTCAGATTTCTAGAAGGGTCTGCTTTATTTCCACTTTATTAAATGTAGTCTTGCTTATCCTTATACCAATTGTGTGTGTGTGTCTGTTTTCTGAATGTATCTTCGTTTCTTTATTGTAATATGGGAATATTGTATTTTGCAGTCTGTAAATTAGATATTTGATTCAATACAGTGGCAGAACACAAGAGTGTTAAAAATGTCCAATTCCAGCAGGTGAAGCCAAGGGATGTTTAAAGCTTGGTGCATATAATGTTTATATTGCATTAAGTACTGTGTTATTGCACAGGATGCTTATTGTTAGTGTCTGTAGGGAGAATCAGTTCCAAAGATTTCAATTTCAATAAACTGATTATGCAGTTCCACCACATGCAATTAGGATGGTAGTAATGAAATGGTTATGAAGTCCCTTGGCATTCTGTAGTTATTTTTTTTTTAATTTTGTGAATAACATCAGGAGCATTCTGAAGGGAAGTGTTTATGTATTTATTTGTTATTGATCTAAAAAAATACATTTAACATTACTAGTTATTACAACTCCAGTCTCTACAAGAGGAAGGAGATAAGCTGTTTCCACATTATTAAATGCAGGATGCCTTGGGAATCAGAAGATTTATCCTTTATATAAATATATTAAATATTAATGAATAGTAATTACAGAAATTCATTTATAGCTGCATTTATTTTCTAGTAATCTCTCATTGCTTTATTCCTTTGTTGCGAACAATGGATATTTAAATACAGAATCTTAAGAAATACCTTGGATGACAGAATAGTCTTGTCTACTGATCAGAGTGCTTCATGTACTTCACTGGATGATGCAGAGAAAGGATAAAGTGAAAAGAATATGAATCCAATCAATGTTGTTTGGCTAAAGAAAAGAGGAAACTCACATCTTCTGAGGGGAGAAACAAGGGCAACACAGGGAGAATTAGAAAACTTATAAAGATTGCTGTCCTTTAATACAGGTTACATTTAGCCCTTTTGTAATACACTTTAAATATCACCTCTTTTAAAAAGCCTAAAAATATCTTGTTGGTAGTTTATCATCATTTGGTGTGGAATTTTTGAGTTTTTGCCGCTTGAAATTCTTTAGGTTCTTGGGAAGAATGCTTGCATTTATCTCATGTGCAACTTTTTGTCCCCACAGTTTTCTAACTTTCCAGATGTGAAAAACCTTTATTATTGTTTTGTGGTTGATTTTTCCTTTCATCTGAGCCCAGGTCTGGGCACAAAACAGATCCAGAGGAAAGGTCCATTCCAATTCTGGCATGGATTTGTAGTATCCTCTTGGTGAGGTCAATTTTGGGCAAGATCACAGTCAATCTACTACCTTCAACTACTACGGAAGTAGTTGAAGTTTATGGGGGACATCTTTTCTTCTCCTTTTTGCTGGTCTTACACAATTACTTGCAGGGAGAGAAACTTTTCTGTTGTTTCAGGTTGCTAGAACTAAGTATTTGGAAAATAAGTTGGATATGAACTGTATATTACTTTGACTTCTAGATTTCCAAAATGTTTATGAACCCCCTTTTTTTCTTTCTTTTTTCCCTTCTTTTTTAATGCAGATTACAGGGTGGGAGAAACATATATATGCAAGATAAAAGAGAGGAAACAGTTCTGCTATATTTTCTTGCCTTTCTTCTGTTCAAATTTTGCCAGGCTTCTCTTGGGAATAAGACAAATGGATGAGTCTAAATATGAAGGCCACCAGAGATCTATGAGGAATTTCCACAGTTCTTATATAGACAAAGAAAAATAAGGTTTTGTGTCCTTTTCTTTCCCTGATCATAGCTGGATGGGTCATTTTACTATCTAACAGGAGGACTTTCAGCATTCAGGAAGTGGTTTTTCAGTGATTAACTAGATTTGCAAGATTAAGTGTCCTTGAAAACTTCACAAACAATAAATGCCTCCTCCTGTTATCAAGGGAGGAGGCATTTATTATTAGAGGGAGAAGGCAGAGGGAGGAAAAGACAGACATGGATTTTTGCCTTCAGAAGACATGAGTACCAATTCCCACCAGCTCAGGCCTGCAACAGAAATCACAAGAAATTTTCCAAATAGAATGTCACAGACTGGTGTTCTACATATACCAGCATGGTAAGAGGGATCTGTACAGTTTGATAATGACAATCACCTGAGTTACTTTGTTGAGTTATTCTCACTGTTGCTAATGGTGGAGGAGAAATATATATTCATTATCTTCTTCATGTTTTCTTGATTGCATGTAAACAGTGATGTTTTCTCGCATTTGAATTGTCTGCTAGCACCTGGTACAGATCTGACAAACAAGACACTTTTAAATGCATGATAAATTTATGATAAGAGGGATTTGCTGGGTTCCAAGGATGATGAGACCATGCCTAAAGAAATATTTAAGTCAGATGTGGGACTCAGATCTCTCCTGGGGAAGACAAAGACATTCAGCATTTTCTGGGACCTTGGCAAACAGCAGTTTTCCAATGCTCCTCCTCATCTTTATTAGAAGGTGTCATGATGTTGACATGCAGTATCAAACCTACAGAAATCAATTGATTTCTTTTTATTGGAATCCAAGTTTGTGTCACATCATGTGAAAGTAAGTTCACTGGCCATATAGAGCATCCCTGGCTACCAGGATGGAGCAAATCTCTAGAGAGGACAATTTCCCTTTACAGAGTAGATGCACCTAATTCAGGATCAAAACTGCAATTTGACCAAACAGGCATGTATTCAATCATCTAGATCCTTTTGTAACAATTAATTAATTTGTTCATTAAATAATTCATTCATTTTTAATCAGCAGAGGTGAGTTTGAAATGTCTAAAAATTATTAAGCACTCAGAACAAGGAAAACTTCCCTGGGAATCCACACTGAGAGCAGTGAATGTGTTGGCCAACATGGAGTTGAGCAACATGACAACAAGCAGAAGGCCAGGAAGGACTGCAGGGAGTCTGTTATTTTGAGCATCAATTCAGACATGGTTTAGTATACAAAGTGCTACCGTGGATCTTATCTCCTGGCCTGCTGCCAGGTTAATTTCCAAGCTCAATATTTCATGCTGCCAGCCTGAGTAATCCATGTTTTTCTGTGTCTGATTATACCAGCTCTGCTTGCTGTTGGTGCAAGGCATGCTCTCCTCTATGTAAGAAATCAGACAATCCCTCTGTACATATTGCTGTGCGATTTGGAAGCAAGCAATAGTCCACGAGAAGAGGAGTTTTTGACACTTAGTCAAGATGTCCTACTTTCTAGAATGAATATATGAGAAACCAATGGTGTTGGACAATGTTGTTTCAACTGTATTGTATGGTGCCTGTCCAAAAATTTGAAAACAAGGTCTTTGATATGGTTTTCTGCTTGACATTTTTCCCAGTTCTTTCTAACAGGGCACAGTTTCACAGAATTGAGTTTTGGGGTCAGGATCGTAGGAATGACCAGTCTAATATATTATGAGTCACTTTATGTGTTTGAACCGTTCACAGGAGTAGATGCCCAAAGATGAATGCTTTCTGAAGCAGCCATTAATACCTTCAGTTCAAGCTGAAGTTGAGCTGTTTAAGCTCCCCTCACTCTGCACTGACCTTTTTTTGCCATCTGCACTGAACTCATATGGTGACCCAGATTAGGGAGCCCATCCTGCTGATGAGACTATTTTACTTGTGTTCTCCCTACCAGCTGTCCCTCACCCCATCTGAGGCACTGCACAGGTGCAATGAAAGAGATGCCAGCACATCATGATGTAGTAGATGCATAAACGCATGCAGAAATAAATACTGTTGTATCTTCCTGTTCTTTGCAGAGGACATGACATTTGAGCACAAAAGCATGCAGAAGGGATTTTGTTTAGCTTAATCCCTGTTCCTGTACATGTTGGCAGTGTGGCTGGTTATACTGAAATTAAACAGAAATGTGCACACTTAAAACTGATCACTAAAACATGTTGATTCATGCCTGCCTAATATAATGCATGTCAAAATGACATCTATAAACTCCCAGTAGACCTGGAGGACAGTTAGATCTTCACAGGATTTATCCTTTTGAGTGATCCACTGGAAATCTTCTGTATTCAGCTGAACTGTATGAATGTCAGAGGGCAGAATCTGGTTGAGTGGATGTAAATTTGGGAAGAAATCTCCTACCCCTGGACTTGGCCTTTAAAAAAGAAAAACTTTAGAAAACCTCAAATATTTACTGAGAACTTCAATGAGAGAAAACTAGTTGTAGGGGGGCTTTGCCTATTCTGTAATACAGACTAATATAGGCAGGTAATAATTATGTACTGTTTACAGGTGAAACAGCTACATCAAGTTCTCAAAGAATTTAGATCATAGTAAGTAAAAAACTGGAAAGTCTTTGCTGAGCACTCTCATTGCTGCTGAAATGACTAACAGGTATAATCATATTTTGCTAATCATATTTTTTCTAATAAATGTTGGGGTTTGTAATTTTTATTCATGATTTATTGGGCAGAAAATAATTCAAATCTATGACTCTAAAGGCATCCAGACCCAACAATCTTGTGTGTGCTGTGTAAATGGGGCCTTACATCTTGACAGAGTGATGAACTTTTGAGTGAAAGTAGATAGTTGCCTGGTGACACCAGGATTGGCTCAAACAGTTGTGAGTCTGTATAAATGGTAGTGAATGCCAAAGAAATTAATTTAGGGAAAAGGCCATGCAAAGTAGTTTTTTAGATGCCTTTTGAGCCTAAGGGACTGTAGTGATGCTTAAGCATTTTGCACTATTGAAGTGTACTTACTATGATGACAATAAAATCTAAAAAATCCCCTCTATCACCTTGGAGCATTGCTACAGTCCTGCCCTATGAGGGCGTGGACTATGGAAAATCCTTGCCAGAAGGGCTGCTTTGGTGCAACCCTTGTTCAGTATTCACTGCTCTAGTCTAATCTGGAGAGGATAGGAGTTTGATACAAAACTGACTGTGGAGCTAGCCTGTTTAAAACAGCCCTTGTTAGTTGGAAAGATGACAGCTGTCATTACTGGTGTGTTCTCAGGTGTTTGCAGTAGCACATGGGAAGGAGAACACTGTACAGGTCTGTCAGATAAATGAGTCCTTTTCAAAAATCCTGAATGTAGGTTGTGTTTGACTACTTAGTTTGGGATGTGAATTCACTCTTGGCCTTCATTATCTCTGGGAAATTGTTCCTTAAGATACTAGAGAAGAAAAAAATCTCATGCTAATAATGCTGCTATTACCCCATCATTAGTATTTCTTGACATTTATTAAAAGAGAGTGATAATTTCCTTAAGTTTGTTGGCATTACAGTAGCAATACCCTGTATTTTTGTGTTCCATCATCAGTAAAATCTATCAAATAAGTTCAGGAAAATTACTGGACCCAGAACCTGTAAATTTTCTAAAGGAGGTAGGAAAGGGGTGTTATTCTTGAGTTCATGAGTCTGAGAACCTGTGAAAAGCAAGTTATTATGCTTAGCCTGAGATTGTATAAATGAATCCACATCTGATCCAGAAAAGTCTGGGGATTCAGAAACCAAAAGCCTCTAGTACATGAGGACTGAGAGCTGATTAAGCATGCTCTGATATATGTCTTGGTTTATGGCACTGCTGTCCTGATATTTTGGCACTTTCAAGCATATCCCCTTGAAAATAACTTCAAACTGGCACATATTAAAGAAACAGAGAGTTGTTTGAATTCAGGTATTGGTTTGGAATCAAGTTGTCAAACTGTGGGGTAGAAATATGGTGGAAAACTCTATTTGGTTTTTGGTGGAGAGCAATTCAGTGAGATCTGGCTTCCAATAAAAACACTCAGTTTTGGCTTCTCTTCTCTTCTCTTCTCTTCTCTTCTCTTCTCTTCTCTTCTCTTCTCTTCTCTTCTCTTCTCTTCTCTTCTCTTCTCTTTTCTCTTTTTTCTCTGTATAAATTAAATCTTAAAAAAATAAAAGTATATTAAAACAGGAGAATAATGACAACACTTTTAATTACCTGCATTATTCCCATCAATTGTATAAAATTAAAATGGCAAAAGGATTTTGAAACAAAAAGATTTTATTTTCAAATGCAAATTATGTTCACGTTGTTTTGTCCCAGGGTTTGCTCTTAATCCCCAAATACTGTAAACCCATAAAACTCAGTATTTGTGGTGGTTGTAATTGAACTCAATGTGTTACAACTGAAATTTGCCAGTCAATAGAGAATTAGGAGGAAAATCAAGATTTTCAGGGATGGGTGCAGAGAGAGAAAGCCGTCTCTGGATTTTTTTTCAGCATGACTTTCAGCCTTGCTCAGAGGCAATAAAATGAGATGACACTGGGAAGAAAAGTACCTCACCAGAGCTTGTAGTTATTGTTGTTTTGAATGCTTATGCAGTTGCTCCACTGGAGCAAGATTGATCCATTCCTCAGCAATGATCATTATATATTGTTTCATACAGCAAATGCAATGCTTTTCTTTTAAGTTGTCCTTTCTGATGGATGTTATTATGCTGAATCTTATTGCATTATATTATTGTTCTGAAATACTTAGGTATTTATGTCATTGGTTAGTAGAAGAGTAGAGTGTGAATATGATGTTGGGTTTGAAAACATTTGGCTTTGCAGGGTAAGAAAGTACTCATGGAAGATGAGCTGCTCCTAATGGGGAAATTCTACTTGCTGTTCCAGCATGAGAGGGTGAATTGTATAGGGCCTTCAGCCTGCAAGATACCCTGATGTGTTTTAACCCCTTTTGTTATTCTCAGGATGTGTCACCATCTATTCTGACTTCCTCCACTGTTCCCATTTTAATGCAAAATATCTTTTTATTCCAAATACAAAGTAATTATCAGAGAAAAAAATAGTGTTTAAAATTGCCTTATATTCTACATTTGAGATTTTTTTTTCCTAAGAGCCACCCTGCATTTAAAAACATAAGCAATTAACCCATATATTTTTAATATTCTTGAAGCCCCTCTTTCAAGGGTTCTGTCCAAGGCTCCTCCCAAAGAGGAGGAAACAGCACAGAAAAGGGGGAAACAGAGCAGGAAAGAGAAGCCAACCCTTCAGAGCTCTGTACTTCAAAAGGAAATGAATAAAAGTTAAAACAGCACACCCTTTACCTAGATATGAGACGTAAATGTCAATATTCTTTGCAGTGACTAAACCACTTCTTTTTTCTTCTCCCTGAGTTGTGTCTGCCATAGTGGGTCTTTCTGAAGTTCTGATATGAAATTATTTCAATGCCTGGAGTTTAAGAAGAGGGGCACACTCCTCTTGCTGCCCGATGTCAAAGGTTGCCAGTACCATGCCTTCACTCTCTGAAGGCTGGGCCCTGCTCCTGGGGATACAGTGTATAGCATGCTCAAACAAGTCAGCTGTGACTCTGTTTTACTTGATGGTGGCCTAATATTTTGGGGAGCTATCCCTCAGAAGCCTGATGCAGAAATATCAATGCCTACTAAAATCAGCAAGCACTGACTGGCATGCTGCTAGATGAACTCACATTCACCATGTCATTCTCCACCTGACTTTTAAGTCTGCTGCTTGTGGCTTAGGAGAACTGATATTTGTGCTGCTTGATCCCTTGCCTGGCACTTTGCAGCTGCAGAGCAGCACTGCAGCACTCTCCTGCTTAGCTTACTTGTATTTCAGAACAGCCAAACTGCCAGAGCTGTTGTAAAGTGTCCCAGCATGGAAGTATAGGTAAGGACTGTTCTTTGAGACCCCTGCTGCAGAGCAGGCTCCCCTGAGAACACACAGCACTCTTGCTTGCAGACAACTGTGATAACCTCCAGCCCCAACATATGATACAACATAACCATTATGCCATTCTGAAAGATCAGGACACATGCGCTGTCATATAACCCAGTGTTTAAGATCTCAAACTTTGTAAAAGTCAGAATACTTTAGGGAAACCTCCTTTAATACAAAACAGCAGGCCTGTATCTTACTGCCACAATTTGTCTCAGTGTTGTTATATGACATCAAATTAAACTTAAGGAGAAGAAAGTAAATGCCATGAAAGGAATTTTCATGCTGTTCACAATAGATATCACTTGATATTAACTATCTACTTGCAGCTGTGTGGCTGCCAAGCCAGCTTTTTCAACACCAAACAATGTTTGTAAACTAAAAGAAAATATTTAAATTCTTATGGAGCCTTGAAAAGCCCTGCAAAGTCTTGCAACCTCTCTGAGTAGTACCACACTACTATCCACAGGGGTGTCTTACCCAGAAGCATAAAGTGTCATTAGTGCTTCATGCTCAAGTTTATTTCAGTAGACTGCTCACAAGTGTAAGTTAACAAAGAGTAGGAATGTATTGCTACTCTCTGCTGTTTTGGGCAAACCTTGTCTGTGGTCATTTTTCAAAAAGAAAGGATTCAGAGGATGCTGTTGTAAAACATGCACCACCTGTGTTTCTCTGCAGGTAATCTATAGGCTGCTGGAGCCATGGAGAAAGGGTTTGCATTTGTCCAGCATCCAGTGCTTCACAGAAATCTCATCCAGAAGCCAGAAGAAGAATTAGGATATATTTCAGCAGTGAACTAAGACAGCAGCATCAGACCAGGAAAATTTTTGTTGATAACAGAGCATATGCTCAGCTAGCTAAGGAGAATGAAAGAAAAAGATATTGTATCTATAAGTCTAAGTAAGCCTGTGGGTATGCATTAAGGACTTAACTCAATTTGAAAAATGCTGCCCAAATTTGTTTCTACTGTGCGTAAAGTGTTTCTAAGCCTCAGATGAGCCATTATATTTATCCAGCATGACATCTGTTAAAATATTTTTGAATAAGGAGTCTGTATGGAGCATACATAATAAGAAAGCTTTTGTGAGCATGTTTGTATTCCTGATAGATGAGAATGGCTCATTTGGAGCCTTCCCAATGTTACACTGTTTAGGAGGTATGCTAGATCCCAGATGAAAACCCACAAGAAAATGTAATTAGTGGAACAAAATTTAGTGCATTTGCCTCACGGCTACTTTTTACATTGCAGCAGTTTTGCTGTTAATTTTCCTTCTTCAAAGTACTAAAAACAAGGGATTTTTCAGCTGGGGACCTAATCACAATACAAAATCAAGCCTTGTTTCCCAGTCCTTTCATATATTTTTTTTTTCTTCAAAGAAAGAAACCCGATCTACTTTTCATTAAGAAAATAAAATGACCAGACTCATAAACCTTGACCTTGGCTTGTAATCTGGTAGAACCCAGCTAACGGAAACACTGACTGAAATAGAATGGACAACTTTCTTGAGTAAAGATTTGTAGAATTTTACTTCTGGTTCATCAAGTTTCAGGCCAGAGCAAATTTTACGGCCAAGTTATAAATGTTTGAAAAATGCGAAGCATAATGGAAATGCTGACACAATAGGCATAAGCAGCTCAGTGGTATAATGTGGCAGTGCTGTTTGGAAAATGGTTATATGATAATGTAATTCAGGCCTGGAGAATATTTAGCTAAATGTATCAATATGAACCTAATTTAGTTAGACATTAATACAATCATTCGCATTCAAAATCTATAGTACTCTGATGTATAGATCAGGACAGTTTCTTTCTCCCTGATTCATATCAGTGAAATATATGTTACAGTACACAATAAATAGGATGAGTATCAAATCACTAAGGTGATGTTTTTTCAGTCTTCCGATCTCTATTTACTGAACAGTATCACAACAGCTATATCCTTTAGAGTGTTAATATGTAACCAGAACAAACAGAGAACATAGGAAATGTGGAGAAAAGTTAGATATATAAGCAAGAAAAAGTGAGTTATTGATTTTATTGATTGGTTTGTTAACTTCTGACATTGCAATAAAGCCTTATTTATTTGTATACAGAAGACTCAATTACATAGATACATATTATTTAAACAATTGGGTTATTTACAGGAGAATTGCAGTTTCATAAATAATATAGACCTGCATTTCTCAAGCTGATGTTTATCCATTGTTACCACTTAGGGAGTTGTGGTATCCACAAATGCTCTTTGGAGGAAAGTCATTAGAATAACGTTAAGTAAAACCCCTGCTATTGTAACTATACATGTCCAAGGTATACATTAGGACATACAAGCTGTGTTCTTCACAGTGATTGAAATACAAATCATTGCATCCTGCTTTCTATGACTGGAGGAAGAAGTACGCTGGCAATACTTGCCACTGCAATTGACATGCCCCTTTGGTCCAGGATTTCTCTATGCTCTGACAGCCCAACAACACTCTGGATGTGGGATAAGAAGAGGTGGTGAAGGTCCCACAGGAAATGGTTGGGCAGGAGCCTAAGTCTTCCTTTTGCCGGATTAACACCTGATTTTTTTCCTTTATGACAACTGTAAGGAATAGACAGTGGGTGTGTTTGCTATTTCAAACCAGTCCAGGCTATCTTCATAAGACAGCTTCTCTGGGCAGAGAAGCAACACAGCTGTGTTAAAAAGACACACAGTTTGCGCTTGTAGAGCACCATGTTAGCATAACTGTGTGTCTTCCACACCAAGACTGGCTTCTGTTTGTTCATTTGGGAGTATGGACAAAGAACTTAAAATCTGTTTGTCTATATATACCTTTAAATTTTATCTTTGTATTTTGTAAATATAGCTAGGTTCTTCTAAAGGGCTGAATGGGTCTAAGTCAGATGCCAGAATTATTACAGAACTCTGTAAGAGTTCTTACAGAACTCTGTAATAGTTCTGAAACTATTTCAGAGTTTTTTCTTTAAAAGAATCTTTTCAGAAATAATCTTTCCTTAAAAAGCATTTTTAGAAGGAATCAGTGATTACTTTTTGCCCAACTCCAAATTATGTTTAGTAGGCATGTGCACGTAGTCTGAGGTCTGACATAATCCTCAAAGTAAATAATATGACAAATGGAAGCTGATGCTGGTTTTGTGTTGTTGTGTAATGGAGTTAGAATAATGACAGGACAATAATATAATAGAATTCTGCAAAGCCTTCACTTGACTTTAAGTGGAAGTAAAATCATGGAAATTAGGATAAATAAAATAATGCTTTGCAAAAAGGATAAAGAAATAGTGTTACCCAAGTCTATTAGTAACATAACATGCTATGAATGCACTTAAATTAATAGCATATTTTACCAGTAGTTATTTTTCAGTTACTGTAATGCTGAAAAAATAAACAGAAAAATAATTTAAAAAATGAAAGTGATTTAGGAAACTGATTTGTTTAAATCATGTATCTATATTTAAAGAGGCATATGAATATATGTGAAGACAAGTATTTGCGTGGATTAGAAACATTTTATTCCATAAAATTTAATCCTGTTAGGATGTGCTGCAGCGCCCTATTTGAAGCAAGTTGCCTGCCACTTGCTATTTTGGCAAAGCTAAGTCTCATGGCTTCTTTTTGCTTTTTTGTTTCTTCACGGCATGTTGTTACAAAGAGGTCTTGTCATGACAAGACATTTCTAACCAAGAGATCTTTTAATGAATTTCAGCTGTCCTGGGATGTATGCATCTTACATGTAAAGCTTTTTTACCCTGTACTATATTCTCAAACTTTTCCTAGGAAACTAATCCAGCACATTTATAATCCAGTGGGATTTTGACTCACATAAAGGCAAGATAAACATGTTACAGGAACAGTGTCCAAATGTTTGTCAGCCACTTTGTTATTTCTATGGAGATCTATTTTGGAGTATTTTCAATGTAGAAAAGACTATTTTAGTGGCTGCTGCAGAGTGGTTTATTATCACTGATTGGCAAATAGCTCCTCAAAACCAGACACTATGATGATGTTGGCTACTAGTCTTTTTGCTACCGTTTGTAATTTCAACTTTTGATCTATGGAGGAGGGAAGTACTGAAGGGGTGGGGAGGGGTACAAACCAAGAGCTCTTGGTGCGTGATGTAAACTTGGTTTAGTGATGGTAAGGCCTGACATACTTTGCAAGACCTGGTTGTAAGACTGAATGCTCTTTAAAAACAGATATAAAGTGGCAAAAGCTCCTGGCAAAATTGTATATAGCCACTACAACTGATTTCAGACAATAATAAAGAGAAGGAAGTCAATTCCGTTCAGGATTTATGAGATCTGGATGTGTGCATGCCATAAGTTTCTTCAGCTTCCAGCTAACATTTTCATTTGAAATAATGTCTCACCCTGCTAAGCCACATCATGAGAACTTGCTGCAGATACCAAATGGTACCAGTTGCTTTTGCAAGGCTGATGCATTTTTGTAGCTGGGACCTTCTGAAGATACCTGTGCAGCTAAATAGATTTATAATGAAGACCTACTAGTTTTGTGATGTAGTTGGATCTAGGTGTGTGAGATCTCCTGCATACAGAGTTGCTGCTGTTAAGGTTTCCTTCTGAATCTCATCTGGACTTCGACACGATGTCACTCTGTGGGATGGCTCTTTCAAGAGTCTCAGTAAAGTCTGAACAGCTGAACAACCTGTAATGAGGCACTTGATGGAGCTACCCCACAGGGCTGTGTAAAGACCACAGCAGAGGGTGTAAAATTGTTAAAGACGCTGCAGGGATGAAACCAGTGAACTCAGTAGCAATGGTGATAAACTACTGTTGTTTTACCATACTTGTGGCTCAGATTGCTCCAGTAGAAGTTAACATATATTGTAAGGTGCACTCTGCTGAACAGTGACTCTCCTGTGAGGTGCTTTTACTAGGTATAATTGAATACTTCCTTCCTTAACAGGATGTTCTCCTCTCACCAAACTGGGTGATTTGAATTTTTAAACAGGTTCTCGTCAGACTGATAAAATACTAGGTTCATATGCTTCCCACCTTACAGCTTTTTCTTTCCAGTCCCTTGTCAAAGTTGTGAGTTGAATTACTGTCACTGGCTGCCTACCTGTGCCCTCTGTGGAAATTAGTCTATCAATGTAGCTTGTAAAAAGCAAAATATGTCAGACACACTATGCTTTTCTTCCACCCAGAAGCCTGAATTACTGTGCACTAGAGATCATCCACATGTATTGCCTGGCTTTCAATAGGCTGTAGTGCCAGCAGCCAAACACATACTTAAGTAACTGTGCAGGATTCCTCAGACAAACAGCATTATAAGATATCTTCATAGTCTGGCTTATTTGGGGGAAGGGTACAGAAGTCAGGCGGGGAGGGTGAGTGTTGGCAAGTTGGGCTTTCGATGGAAAGCTTGCCCTCTTCCCTATTAGGAATGAAACCAATATGCATAGGTAAGCACTGTAAAAAAATCCTAAAAATATCTAAGATAGCTATAAAGACGGCAAACTGTAACAGTTGTTCCAAAATAGATATTCTTTAATGTGCTCACTCTTTAGCATTTAGTAAACTTCCAGGGGTGGAAAGAAAGGAAAGTTTAATTTAGAGAAGCCTCCTGGCCTTCTTAGCTAGGGATCAGCTGCCCAACATGAAATAATAATGCATTCAACTGTCCATCTTCTGGTAACTCACCTTTATCATCCCTGCATACACCAGCACTAACAACAAACAGTGAGTATGAAATGTTGTATGAATTCAAAGACTAATAGGGTCTTTGTGGCCTTAATATTTGTGCTAATGCATACAGTATAAAAGGAACTAGAACTCTCAATATGAAGGGTCCAACTCATAAAAAATGTATGTACCACTAACAAGGGATTTTTATGCACTGTACTTTGTGGGTGAAGAAAAGTAGAATGAGTCTATTTTGAATAAAGAACATACTTTTGCAATTATATCCCTTCATCTTTTCTGCAGTAGCAACACTTCTTTTCTCACATGAAGTATTTGAAGTGGAAGAATATTCATATAGGCACCAATAAGAAAAAAATTTCACATATGGTAAAGAGAAAGAGGAAAAGATAAGACAATGAAAGAGGAGCAAAAATAAAGATGGGAAAGAAGAAAATTTAAGGCCCTTGGGAGAACTGAGATTTTGAGTTATTTGTGATTTTGTCCCTTGGTATGGTTGATTTTTTTTTTGGATGGTAATTATAACTTGTGGTTGCCCAGAAGAAGTCCTCTGTAACATGAATCACTTTAATAGTCTGATTTTCATTATAAAGAGTCATGGAGTTTTAATGTCATCAGTCCTAATCCAGAAGGATGCAGGTGCATAAGTACAAACCAAGCTCTGTGCACAGGGGTAATGAGGACAGTGATTTCAGCTGCTGCATGTGCCTTGTGGGAGAAGATCCTTTAGGAGGAAATATCTCCAGGGACCAGGCAAAGACAGTATTCTATACTCTGCTGGCAGATTGACTTTGAGCTCTCCAAATGATTTTAGTAGCTTTGCAATAGCAACTGCAAGGCAATTTCAGATAAGTATAAAACTGTGGTGTTTTACTTACTTAAGTACTGAATGATACACTGAGTAAAGCAAATCTGCCCTATTCATACTGCTGTCTAATTCAATGCATTTTCAATGCAGGATTTTTAGCTCTTCTGTATAGGATATTGCATTGACATATATGTCAATATGGTAAATCAATATACCATTCCCTTATCACACCACAAACATTTTCAAAGGTAAACCAGAAGGGCTTTGTACATAGGAAGGAGAAAATTAAGAATGAGAGCCATGTACGTTGACACAATCTGACATTGTAGAAGATGTGCACAGCGTTTGTAGGTTGTGCTGAAATGATTGTACAGTAAAATCATAACGTCAACATTGCAATTTTATTAGGTTTCAGAGTTAACAAGTGCTAGTAGTAATTCTGCAACATCCAGAATTCTACACATTTGTTTTTGTCTCTTTCTGAGAGTGAAATTACTACCTAAAAATAAAAAATTAAAATCTGAAGTACAGGTCAGTAGAAAAAGATTAATTGCTGAATCATCTGTGTGATAACCTGATACCTAGGGAAATTTTATACAATCCAAAGGAGTGAATTTTGTGCCACATCTTGGTCATGGACTGGAAAGAGACAACTGTCTAACAAACTAAATATGGAAGGTCTAAGCTTACATTTATATCTTTCAGTGGGAGAATCATTATTCTAATATAATTTATGAGATTGATTTTCTTTGCTGAGATAGCAAGAATATCTCCTCTGAAAACCATAGGAAAATAACAATGTAAAATGGTATCAGCATAAAATCTCAATTTTGTCTCCTGCAAGTATTGTAAAATTTAGGTGTGTTTGTGAAATTTTGTGTAACAAACTGATTACTAAGGTTTTACAATGTGCTAGTTTGTGCATGCTTCCTCCTGACATGTCCAAACTCTAATACAACAGGAAAATGAAAATAGTGAAACTAAGAGCCAAAATGTGGTGGTTTGTGGCAGAATGAAGAGGGAATGTTACATTTTTTTTTTGTTATCAGTTGAATCTTTTTCTTTCAGCTATTAAATTTTGTTCAGCAAGATTGCTCTTAGTATAATTGCTGAGAGTTAAGGTTTCATTTAGTAAGGAGCTGAGTTGCTTTGATCAGAGATGATGGACTTTCCCACACCATACCTGATAATTTGAATCATACTAGTTACTATATTTAATTTCCTTAAAAAGTTGGGTTTTTTCTCTTGATTATGATCTAAATGCAGCAATGCTTTGCTCAGATTGTTTAGTTTATTATTTTTTTAGTTTTAAAAACATAAGACTTTTCTCACAGGCAGTATTTTTACTTTAATGATTTAATTCTTGAAACTGTATCATGAATGTGAGTTGTCTCAGTGAGTAAGAAAAAAGTCTGCTTTTGATTTCTTATTGTTATGCTTACTGAGAGATAAATACAAGTAATTTAATGTCGCATTGTGGAACTAGCTAAAGATTTAATATCAACTGTTGCTTGAAATGTGTTCTTTTATTAATGTTAATGCATTTGAAATATTTTCTTATATCTCAGAAGGATTTATATATTCTTTTGATCACTGAAAATCTAGTATTATTGAATTTGATCTAGGTCCTTTTTCAAAGCATTGAGTGCTAAGGAGAGGTGGTCCAGCATATCCCTGAATTTGATACAATTGTGAGACATATTGAATTCATTCATGAAGACCATGAGGAAGTTGCTCATGTCCAGGTCATCTGCTGAGATTAGTGCTATGCTTTGGTATGAGCTTTGGCTTTGAGTGAGCTTTGGTGCAGAGTTTGAGAAGAGATGCCAGGGTGCATCATGCCTTTGAGCAGGCACAAGCATACATGTGCAGAAGCGCCAGGGTAGAGCTGGATGTACCAGTTTAATGCACTCAATGCTGTGATGCTGCTCTGTACCATTTCTCAGTCAGCTGCAGGTTTCTTGCAAGCATCAGAGACCAGGTGAGACAAGGGCAGCTGGGACAGGTATTGCATCCAAGTGAGGATGCTGGGGAGCATGTGCAGGTTCACCTTGTCAGAACTGCTGTAGCCCTGGAGCAACCAAGGAGTTGCAGAGCAGTTTGTGTTTTGACCCATGCCTTCCTGAACAGTGGATCTAGAACTGAGGAGATCAGCTAAATTGTGCTTATTTGAGAGTCCATATTGGAGTCTCTTTTCCCAATTAATTGTAAAGTGGGGCATTGGAGCATTCTCGCCTTCTCAGGGCACAGGGAGATACTAAGAACTGAGTTACCTGTTGCATTGCTGAAAATGTGTAAGAAACAAAATGGAAGCAAACAATGGAAAGCCTTTTATAACCAGCACATTTACAGCTGTAATTTTGTATGAAGCTTGGTGGCCTTGAGATGTGGATTTTTTTTTTCCTTCTGATGTTTCTCTTGTTGTTTTCTGTTTTCTAAACCAGATATTGTGCAACTTGATTTTTCACTTGGTTTGTGGAATTTTTTTCTTATTTTGATAAGGGGAGAAGAAGGTTGCCTTTGTTTTACTTAGCTTTATTTTAAAAAATATTTTATTTTAAGAAGGCTATTTTAGAGTGTTTACAGTGCACTTCAATTTTTTTTATTGTGTCATGCCCTTCCAGTCCCTTGGTGAGATGAGAGGTATGTATTATATAATTTATAATTAATTTATGATGAATCACATATGATGAATACTCCTTATTAAATATTAAAGCCTTGTCTACAGTCGTGGCAGTACTATGGCAATGGCACGCCTGTCTGTTCATATGGTACAATTGAGCAAGCTCATTGACTTAGGCTGTGTTGTCAGGACTCAGTCGTTATAAGAGCCCTGCCTAGGCAAACAATGTTAAGGAGAATTGGCTCTCTTTTCAGAGTAGCATCCCTGCTACTGCCTTCCCCCTGCCCCTTTTGCACCAGCAGTCAGGGTTGTAATGAGGGTAGAATTTCTGCAAAACACAGTTGCAAACAGAGAAGGTAGTTCCAGAGAAGGAACTACTGCTGGTAGTTCCCCAGCTCCAAAGGGGCTGTTATAAGTCCTGGTTCCTTGCTGGCAGACCCCTCACTAACAGAAGGCTGAGCAGAGTTGGAGTTTAACCTAACAGGAGGTAACAGTAGGCCTGGATCAGACAAGTGGAAAATCTAGGCTAGATTTTGACAGTCCATTTTCATTAGTGAGGACTGGAATTTGGACAAAGGGATAATTTACCTGCAGAGGTCGTTCCAGCATGTGGAATTAACCAATTCCCAAATAAACTCAGTAAAACATTGGCAAGAAACAGTGTAGGGGATTGTGTGCTGCCAGTTTAGGGCAGTTGTTCTAAATGAAGGCATTCTTCCAAATTCATAGCAATGAATCTCTGAAGCAGAAATAGTAGAGAAATCAGAAATAGACAGAGCTCCCAGACTCCCCTGAAATCAGGGGAATCCCCCCAGTCAGAAATATAAGGCAGAAAAGAAAAAGTAGCCTTCTAGCAATGTTTTGTGCTCTGCCTTGCCTTCTTCAGTGTTGACTTATGTGTGTCACTGAATGCAGCATACAGCAAGGAAAAAATGCTGTCATTGTGTGATGCAACAGACATTACCCTGAAATGCTTGCTTCCCTGTATTTAGTGCCAGCCCAGCAGGCAGATTTTCTTGTACATTTTCTTGACTCTTAAGTGTCTGTTATAGCAGGTAGATTAGAAGGGGCGGGAGAGATCTGAGAATTTCAGTCAGAGAATACAGGATTGATAATTTCATATAGGATGTCATATAAGACCACATGAAAGTGTGTGCTGTTTTCTTGAGATGACTGCATCCTATGGGAACTGAATTAGGAGCAGCAGGCAGAGCATTTGAGCACTGAAATAAAAAAACCCAAAACAATCATCTGTCGTGTGACAGGAATGTAATCCTGTGTGATTTCAATTAGTACAATGAAAAAGGAAAGCAGTGTAATTAATTTTGGCTTGATGGTCCAATATAACCAACTTGTGTTACGTAAAGATTTAGTGATCAAATATTGAAAAATCGTTACGGTACAGATAACAGAAATCAGTGGTTCTTTGGATGGGCACCATGGAGAAAAGAATACTGTAAGACAGGTATATTACTTCAGAACTTCTTACATATTTTCTGAGAACTCAAGGTATAAAAATTGCAATAAAATCTAATTCTAACGGCTTTGGTTTTCTTCTTTTCCCCAAGATTTCATTAGATTATTTAACGATATGACAGATTATCAGGAGCTTGTTTTAATATTGATTAAATCACACACATAGACAAAACTCACAGCCCTTAAAATTACATAAAAAAACTTGACTTATAAGATTTGATCTTAATGGGGAGTGATATCTTCATTGGTATTGAGCCTTGGATCTAACGTCACTTTATAAATACAGCTGTGAAGATTAAAAAAGAAAGACCATAACAGTATGTGGAAATTACCAAAGGAAAAGTTATGTTTAGGAACATAGCACTTTATTTTGTATAGGAGGACATAATACTGGGGAAACCCTATTTTTGGTCTTAGGGGTGGCATCAGCACTAGAATTGCTATGCATTTGAAAGAAACAGTTTTCACTGAATTGGGCATATCTAGTTACGTTTTTCTCTTTTCATTTAACTTGAATGAATAAATTGCAGAAAAAAAATTTAGTGACTGCGTCTCTTTTTGCATGTTACTAGGCAATTTTTTGAATCCTCACTGATTATAGTACGTCAGCTTATTCTCATTATTAAATGACAATGGTCATTAAAACATATTTCTGTAGAATTCCCTTTATAAAATGTCAGCAAGTTTGTATGTTTTTATTAGCTCCAAATCAGATATTTCAATAGACCATTTGTAAGTATTCCTGGAGTAATGTCCATTTCTGAATTTTTAAGACCACACTAAGATATTACAAATTAATCAGATTTTCAGATTTCTGCATAATAAGTCTGCACATTTATTGTTTAATCCAATTCTAAAATGCTGTTATGATTGACAGCTTGCTGTAGAGATGGAAGTCAATTGAATAATATGTAGCAGTCAATTTTATTTGAACCTTAATGTGGTGAAGGTGGGTTTTTTCCACATTTCCATTATTTATAAGTTGTTCCCCTTGGAGAATATATAAAAGAATTTGTTTTAAATGAGCTGATAATACCCTCTTTAAAATTTATGACAGAATCATATCCTTTTTCCTTACAGCACAAGGGTGTGCCAAGAAACTGTTTCTGAATTATCTTGCTATTCATAGGACAAACATTAGAAAAGAGCATCTTGTTAAGGTTTACTCAGAATGGAATTTGAACCACTCATCAGGAAAAAAAAAACAACAGAAACAAAACAGAAGATATCATACCAATCAGGAAACCTGATGCCTTTGCCAGGGATTTTTTTATAAGAGACCACAGTACTCTTGCAGCCACATGCGATACTTGCTGTCATTCTTACAACCTCAAAAATCAATGTGGGCCTGATCATCATTGAAAAGTTGGAAATCAGTTGAGCCCTTCGCCCAGAGGAAATGGAGGATTGGGATCTAGTTCTGAAAGTACCAATACTTTCTTGCAACTGATAGGATGTTTTTATTTTTCTTCCTCCCTTTCAAATCTGTATTGCAGATTTCAGCAAAATTTAGCAGGGCTGGACTGTGTTCTATGCTTAGCAAGTCATTAGCACCCAGCATATGTTCAATTGTTGGATATTGATCATCTCAATAAATGCTGGAAATCCTTGGTTTTGCAGAATTTTGCTAATCCTCCACATGCAATTTAAAAAACAAGCCGTCATATGGAAGCTAACTAGTTTTCATAGTGCCTTTTTATTGTGCATAGTACAGCCTTTGCTTCCTCAGTAACTGACAAAAGAAAACACTTTATTAAGATAGAAAGTAGATGTGACTTGATTATTTTTCACATAATTTTTGCTTTCAGAAATTGCAATGGCTGATGCTCACCTAAGCGTAAAAAATGCAGTTCCTACACACACGGAGTGCTCATGTGCTGTATGTAAATTGATGTATAATGCAACCCACATTAGCTGGGTTGATGATAGCTTCAGTTTCACTGCTGTCAGATTTCTATAACTCTTTGAATGAGCTGGCTGGTCTGAATGAACGTTAGCATAATTTATGCAGCTGATAAGCAATTTGAGTGCTTGAGTTATTGATAAAGCACTTTAACATATCATTTTCAGCTTCATGTTATGTGACATCAGAGTAGAAGGTAATGTGGCAGTCCCCAGGCTTGATATTAAAGTCAATCTGTTCTCTGAATTTCAGAGGCCAGAGGAAATACAGTGTTGCCTGATACAAGCCCAGCAGACCAGCACCAACCCAGTCAGTCCCATCCTGCATTCCCTGTTGGGCCTCAGGTCAGTATCTTTCCTTTTAACTAATTGAGATGTGCAATTTGATGAACAATAAGTAACTGTGACTGATCATTGCTGTGTATAATGTAGAAAATATGAATCTCTTTGACTGCGTTCAGTGGTAAAAAAGAATATGTATCAGGTATATTTTAAAAGTCAAGTTTGTCAGGATTAGATTTTGTTTGCTTTTCTAAAATAAAACCAAAGTTTTACGTATTTAGGAAGTTAAAATATTTTAATTTCTTATGTAAATTACTTCTGAAATTAATATAATAATTTAATATTGAAAATCTTGTGCAATTTTAATGCAGAATTTTTGTCTCTGACAGTTGTCTGTCACACAGAACTCCTGTATCAGCCAAGGTATTTCATTATCTTTTATGCCAGGTATTTATTTTCTTTAGAGCAAAGTGTAGACAAAGTAGTATTGCATTTTATAAGACTTTAAAATATTTCCTATCCCAAGTCATGATTTTATCCAAATTCAGCTATACTCTAAGATACTCAATATTCCACTTCCCAGTTCAGTCTTGGTCCACAAAGCTTCTGGTAGTTGTCACTAGTGTTTTCTGCTATTATCAATCAGTATACAACCAGGAATTTTTGGGAAATGTTGGTGTTTAGGTACTTGTAGACTAAGTTATGTCTTCTTTCACTCATAAATTACTTTTGGTGTATGTGTAATGAATTTTCCAGTCTAGTTTCAGCTGGGCTTGCTACTATGCTATTTGACTGAGGCTTACAGTTTCAGACTGTCACAGTTGTCAAACTTTTCTGTGTTGGTGAAAATGTATGCTTTTAGATACTGGAAGCAGTGCATGTCTGTAATGGAACACGAAAGGATCTCAAGCAAGAAGGTTGCAAGTGTGTAATACTGAGTCATACACACTAAAATAGGTTTGTATCTGTGGTTTCTTACAGCCACTACTGACAGCCCAACAGTTAGCCTCAGCTGTAGCAGGGGTGATGCCAGGAGGCACTCCAGCCCTGAATCAGCCAATCCTTATTCCTTTCAACATGGCCGGGCAGCTGGGGGGCCAACAAGGACTCGTCCTAACTCTACCTACAGCAAATCTCACCAACATCCAAGGACTGGTAGCAGCAGCTGCAGCAGGAGGCATCATGACTTTGCCATTGCAAAATCTACAAGGTAAGTCATGTTCATAATTTTTCTAACAGGTTCTTTCACCATGTTTTATGCCCTCTCTTTCTTTAAACTGAGTGATATCTTTTTCAAATTAAATGTTGCTCTCCATGAATATTGAAAAGTAATACCTGGATTGTTTTTGAATGCTTGAGAGACACTTAAGGGCTATTTGCCTTTTTGTAGAAACATATTGGAATTTGGGTCTTACATTTTGTGAGTCAGTAATGCAAACCACTTGAATGACTCATTAGGTTTTCCTGTCATCAATGATCAATGTTCTCTACTCACAGATCACTTGGAGATTTCAAACTATAGAATAACAGAGTCATAGAATATCAAGGGTTTGGAATGGACTTTAAGATCACCTAGTCCCAACCCCACCTGCCATGGGCAGAGACACCTCCCCCTAGACCAGGTTGCTCAATGTCTTACCCAACTTGTCACAGTTGGGACATCCCCAACCTCCTTTGGCAACCCGTTCCACTGTCTTATCACCCTCCCAGCAAAAATTTTTTTCCTAATATCTAATCTAAATCTTCCCTTTTTCAATTTGTACCTATTATTCCTTGTCCTTCCACTACAGATCCTGGTGAGCAGTCCCTCTCCAGCTTTCTTGTAGAACCCCTTCAGATACTGGAAATTTGCCATAGGGTCTCCATGTGATCTCCAGGCTGAACAGCCCCTACTTTCTCAGCCTGTGTTCATAAGGGAGGTGCTCCAGTCCTCTTAAAAACTTCATAGTCCTCCCCTGGACTTGCTCCAACAGTTTCACATGTTTCTTATCTTGGGGACACCACAACTGTGCATACTCCAGGTGGGATGACATGTGAACAGAGGGGGCAGAATAACCTCCTTTGACCTCCTGGCTACGCTCCTTGTGATGCAGCCCAGCACTTGATTGGCTTTCTGAGCTGGGAGGACACACAGCTGGCTCATGTTGAGTTTTTCATCACCTGTAACTCCCAAGTCTTTCTTACCAGGGTTGCTCTCAATCACTTCTCTGCCCAACCCATTGGTGTGTCTGGGGTTGCAGTGACCCAGGTGTAGGACCTTGCACTTTGCTTTGTTGAACTTCATAAGGTTTGCTTTAGCCTACATCTCAAACCTGTCAAGGTCCCTCTTAATGCCATTATTCCTTCCCTCCAAGCAAGTTGACTGCAACACACAACTTGTTTCACCACTTTTGATTAAAGCAGCTGTATGATTAGAGGCAACTAAAAATACAGTATTGCATGAAAATAACTTTTTATAAAATTTACAATAAAATCAGAGTTTTCTCATCTGTCATCCATGCCCTAGATATATGTTTTTGTTCTTGCTGTGGGAGTTCTGCTTTATCAATAAGGTTCTGCCATCCTCTTTCAAGTTGTTGAGAGAGTTGCATGACTCCAAAGTAACTAGGAAAAAGTTAATCTCTGTATGTATCCTCTCTACTGTCTGAGCTGTACCATGCTTGCAATGGTTCTACCCTGCGGGATCTGTTACATTTTCCCTGTGGTCTAAAATCAGACTGAAAGCAGTTCTATAAGATCCCTTTTTTCCCCTGTTCAATCAGTGTGTCTGACACTGTTAGGAATGGTACTCAGTCCAAGTACATATGATATAAAATACAGATGTATTTATTTACTATTCCTAACTATGTTGATACTTCTCAGAATGCAGTTGCTTCTGAATAGAATGGAACAAAATATAGCAAGATTAAGTGTTAGCCAATATCTTACAACAGAATTGTATAGTTTTGATGGACGAGGACAGTAAAGGAAGTGATAGTCCGGTGTGAAAGTGATGAAGGTGTGAGCAAAAAGTATAAAAAGAAAGCTGTAACTTGTTAGATTTATTTATTTTTTTATTTATTGTTATTTCTTTCCAATGTAAATGGTACAAAATATTTTCCTCAAACAAAATGGAAATTTTAGAAAAGTAATCCTCTGCACTGTGCCCTAAATACCTTTTAGTCATTAAACTCTGGTGGCTGCTGATTACCAGATGCATTATTTGAAGCACCAGATCCTACAGGTTGACAAACAGAGAAAACAAAGACAGCTCTTGTGTTGAACAAACTCCCTTACAAAGCACATGCATAGTACCCTCACCTGTTGGGAGCAACTACTTGCCTTTACCTTGTGCATGTTTTAAAGTTTAATGTCAACAGACCTCTCTTATCATAGTTGTAAATGGTTTTCACTTTAATGTTTAAAATAATGTCTCTCTCATACCATTAAGCTGCACCAAAGAACCTGTCATTCATAAATGATAGATGAAAAGGACACACTAATGCACAAATTTTGCTTGTTTAAAATTTGAGAGTGCATGTAAAGTAGGAATGGGAGATTAAAAAAATAATGCAAGAACAGGAGCGGGTAAAAGCAGATATAACAAAGTGAAGGGGAAGTAGCTTTTTAGCGTAGGTGGATGATGAAATCTTAATGAAGAAACGGGCATTATAAAAATGTATCCTTCCACTCTGGAGTGCTCCAGGTTAGAGTTGCTGGGTATGTAGTATTATAAATAAACATAAGCTTGTGCAGTTCTTACGTCATTTATTCACTGCAGGTTGCAAAGCTGGAGAGTAGGGATTAAGCCAGCAACCTTTGCTCTTTAGTTTAGCCATGGATGTCTAATTGCTAGCTAAAAGATGTAACTTTGCTGCCAAATAAATTTTGCAAGCAATGACCTTAGGAGATGAAAAGGTTTCCTTTATAATCTTTACAGGTAGATAGAAACCTGGGATCAAATAGGGATTTGCAGGAGCAGCAGGTTCAGTTCCCTGTCTATGAACACAATCACACCTTCCATAATGTATCCGAAAGGAGTAAATCTCATGAATTTATTTAGTTGTGTCACTGTTTGTTGTCTTCCCTACCTTTCCTTCCTGATCTTCCAAGCAAGTGTTACTGCCTGCCCTCAGTTTTTGGAAGTGAAACTGATACACAAGGCAGCAAAGTAACCTGGTCAAGATAGCTCCTACTATCCTGAGTCATAGCTGAAAACTGCCATTGCTTGCCCTGTAACCCACTGTCTAATGCATGCATGAATGAAGATAGGAATCAGGTGAGAGTGCTGTGTGGTATCATCAGTTCCACTGAACCTGACTGACTTCTGGTCCCTGTTTCTTTGGGGGGTTTTCCTTGGGGTTTTTTGGTGTTTGTTTTTTGTTTGTTTGGTTGGTTTTTGTTTGTTTGTTGTTGTTGTTGTTGTTGTTGTTTGTGGTTGGTTGAAAATAAGCATAGAATGTGCGTTCTCTTTTGTAGACATTTTTATAGGTATACTCATAAAAGCCCATGTTTGAACACAGTTTGGTAATTCTTGCTCTTTTGGCGAAATCAGACACTAATCACCAGTTTCCATCTCCTAACCTCACTGTAGCATGGCCAACTTAGATAATGGGATGACATGTTTTCATGCTGTTTTCCAACCTGTCTTAATAATCCTCTTGTCACATCTACTGTTCCTGAATTTTCAATGAGGTCAAGCATAGATGCTCACAGCTCCTGTGAGCTGGGTCTTCTACTGTCTTTCTTCTCTTGTAAGTAAACTTCTAAAACTCTTCAGTAAGTAAACTTCTGAAATTTCATGGCAAACTACCCATGGTAACTCAAAAGATACCCTTAAAAAATTTTGAATAATGTATGAATTCAGAAAAGGTCTGATCTGACAGAGTACTTGAATTCATACTGAATGTTGATCAAGGGGGTAATTCTACTATATATTTTGTGTGCCACGTACATGTTTAAATGATTTTCTTCTGAGGAACTTTCAGGTCTGGTTCAGGGTGATAAGTGTGAAATCTCCGAGTGCCTAAATAAAACAATGAAAATTCTTGTTTGTGAAAAGAGAAAAGAGTACTCAGTGATAGGAATCACAGAGGAGATATATTAAGTACATAAAATGAGAAATCAAGAGTTTATTTCAAAATGAAGCAATTAATGATTGCTCACACAGTATAACTTAGTGATTTTGCTTATACTTCACTCGCCAGTTACCTATAAAAATATTTTTCTCCCAAATGTGTTTGTGTTAACTTGTTCGGTTGCTATATGGTCCTGATCCACAAATAAGTTGATAGGAATTTCATTGCTGTAAGTGAAAAGAGGTTTAGACCAAACCTCTTCCAAAATGTCTTTTCTTCTTCCTCTACATACTTGATTATTTTCTTTCTGTTCATTACAGCCTGGCATTTGCCATATACACCGCTGTACTATATCAAATACATCCAGTGTAGGCGAACAGAAGGAACAGAGGTGAATGTGTAAATTCTTGCTGTGAAACTTAGGAAAATACGTTTTCCCTGGCTTCAAGTAAGCAAATTTCATATTCACAACTAATATGCAAATAATACAATTCACTGAGATGGAAGAGGGTGGCAGAATAAAAGTATCTACCTTAGGGGAAACAGGAATCCCTCAACATATTCCACACATTCCCTGTGGAATTTTGAGTTTCCATCTACAGATCTTTGAAGAAAACAGTAAAATCAGCAACAATAACTTTTTCGTGTAATCCACTAAAAGCACTGAAGATAAAAGTTTAAAAACTATCCATAAAATATGTCATCCCAAGAAACTTACACACCTGTTTTCCACTCATGATTTCTTAGAAATGGAATATAGATGGAATATAGCCATGCTTTCCTAAAAATTTTGCAGGTGTCACAATAACAATCGTGATGTGAGAAGGGAAAAGTGGGGCAGGTGCTCCACAAGACAGTGTGTTTCCTCTCTTCTGCTCTTAGTTCATTGGTTCTTGGCCTGCCTTTATTGACTTAATGCAGAAAGTAGTCTGACAGCTTCCCTCCTAATCATCCAAACTGGTGATTGTAAGTACTCACCTTCCTGTCTTCAGGAAACTTTTCTATGGGCTGAACAGTTTCAGTTTTTGTGCCTCTTTTGCCAGGTCAGATTTCTTTCATTTTTGGGAGGACTCTGTTCTTTTTTTAAAAATTTAGTTATCATTCCCAAGAATCTCTCCAAGGGACTAGTAGTTGCTTAATCTCAGAGTATTCAGTAATGCCTGGGAGCTGATATTCATGAAAAGACATTCTCTCCTTAAGCCCATCTGATTTTTATGTCTCAGTGTAATATTTCTGTATAGCTGAACAAGAAACCTTTTGGGTTCGGGAGCTGAGTTTGTTCTGACTTTTTTTCTTTATGTTATTTTAACCCTGTGAATTTCCTGTTGACATAACTGAAAAATGGGAAGGCATTCCAGTCCTGGGGAGTTGTTAACCTCTGTCCTCTCTTTTTAGTCTCTTTTCCATGACAACCAAAGCAGTTTTAGCTAAAAGGTTAACATATTTTAGCTATTCTTTTAGTATAGCATATGTGATTGAAATTAGAGAAGGACAATGTGTTGGTTTTGCATCACAGAAGTGATGTTTTGGGAGAGACTGTTGGTAGTTTCCTCCGTGTCTGATTGGAAACCAATCTGTGGTTGGCTTTGGGAACTGACAAGCTGTTGAACCACTGGAAAGCTGTACACACTTCTGAGAAAAACACATGTTAAAGATGAAAGAAAGTGCTTTGCCTTTCTCCTAATCCTATCTCACAAGGAGAAATGAATAAGTATATTCTAATGAGTACACTAGTGATTGACCAACACTAAACCCACCATAGGCAGTGGTTTTTGTGAGCTCACTGCTGGGTGCTCACTCGCCATGGATAACAATCTGGGAGTCTCTCTGCAAAGGGCTGGTCCAAGTATATTTTATCACACAGCAATGGCACACCAGTGTTTTAGATATATACGCCAATACAGAGAGAGGATGACACTGGAAGCTTGAAAGAAATCAACAAGCTGGAGACTGTAGCCTCATGACACTGAAACTTTGTGTATTTTATTTCCACTACCCATTGTATTGCTCCATGAGTGGATGTCAATAATTTATTTACAAGTCAAACTTTCTCAGTCTTGAGTCATGAAAGAAATGAGAACAAACTATCTCTCTAAATCACTAGTGAAAGGCTTCAGTGCTGAAAAGAAGTCTTGCATAGCTGAAAATGTGAAATCATTAAATTACATTATTTAAACAGCAGCAGGTCATATTTTAGCAGCAATACAATGGAAGGGGAAATGTATTAAACACCCTGAGAGATAAGAGGCAGCCATTAAAATGCACTGATATGGGTTACAGTTGACATAGATAATGGTAAAAAAAAATAAGAAGGCTTTTTTTAATGTGGAGATCAGTCAAAAAGAATGTTAGGTAAAGACAATAGTAAAAAAATAAAAAAACTATTGTTTACATTTATTAGGTCTTGTTTCCTCTGAACAGAGATTTGTATTATTAATTGTATGACAGATAAAGTAAATATGCTCTGTCTCCATTCCTCCATGTACACATACCTTAAAAATCAGAAATCAGAGAGAGATGAAAAACAAAAAAGAGACAGAAAAGAAGTAAACTACAAGCTTCAATTTCTTACTGATCTAGAGTCCAAATTCCAGTTTCTTAGAACATTTTTCCCTTTTAACTAAAGTGATGCCGTCCCTATTCATTTGTATTCCCCTTCAAGTAACATGAAATAGCTTTCAGAGTCTACAGAAAGGCAGTGTTTCACTTATGTATTTTAATGAGCACCAATGTCAGTAATAATCAAAATGATGTTTCACTTAGAGGAATAGTTTATTCCCAGGTACTTTTGCAGTGTACTAACATAACCAGAACAAGAATGACAAGAACCAAGAAGAAGTGCTGCACTCATAGCAATTTCTGTGAAGCCCTCAAACCAAATATATCTCCCCCTCACTGTATAAATGCTGCACAAAATGCAGTCACTGTGAAGGGCTCACTTGCACAAAGAAGGGGATAGCCAACCTTCAAGACAAACCTCCCTAGCACAGTACATGGAAAGAAATAAAACAAATGTGAGCATCCGTAAGCACACCGTGGCATGCACAGAGTGTCTATGGATTAGCAGCTGCTACAGCAGTTTCCTCAGGCTATCAGCTGTATCCCATCCAAACTGTTGTAGGATAACTGAACTAATATGCAGAGATCCCTGAAGATGGGATGAGCTGTCTCTGCTGGGTCTCCCAGGAAATATACTTTTTAAGAAGGCCTAGCATTTGCTTTTGGAAGAAAGGACAAAATCTGCTTTTCTGACAGTAGTATTAGCAAGAATCTTACTGGGTTGTTTGTTTATTTGTTTGGGTTTTTTCCCCATAACACAAGGCTTCTCCTGTGTGAATGCATTGGCCCTATGTTAATTGCTTATCTTATTCAGTGGCAAATTGCTGCCTTCAGAGAGCAAACGTGAAAGGTTCAAGTCTTTATTAGTTACTAGCTGTTTATTGATCAGTCCCAGAGTGTTAGCTATTTGTTGTCTGGTTTCTCTGCCCCATAAGTTAAAAGCCTACCACTAGAGGCATTAAAATGCAGTAGTCTTAACGCTCTGTTGATCTCCACCCAAAACAGATCACAGATGTGCCTTTTTTTTTTTTTTTTTTTTTTTTTTTTTTTTTTTTTTTTTTTTTTTTGGCTACTGATGGTTATGGAACATCGGTGAGAAGTAATGGTGTGATGTAGATCAAATTCTGAAATCAAAGTGTTTGCACCTACTTAAACATTGCAGGCCAAGTACTGGCAAAGTCCAAATTTCCAGACTTTTATGCCAAGAAGCAGATGGGAAAGATGGAAATAGGCTGCACTTCCTCACCCTCCCCAAAGTTTTCACCAAAACCCCATTGGTTAATTATTCTTTGGCAGGCATGACCATTCAGCTAGGAGTTGTGGCATGATTGGTATGCAAGGCCTGGTCGTTTTGGGGAATGTACACCTTTATTGAGCCCTGACTCAGACTGATATTACTCCTGGCAAGAATATTCTGTGTGCAGGATTATAAATGAAATTTCCATCAACCAGAACATGGGTGCATTTTAATGCTGTGTTTAAAGTATATCTTTGCACCTGTTTTGAGAAGCCTTTAATCTTCTCTTGAATTTAGACCGTGACAATTTAAATTAATGTAGAGAAAGCTTATTCCAATAATGTGAAGCACTCAACTTACTGTAATCCTACAAAAGTCAAGAAATTTCAAAAGCTAGTGAAAAACCTAGCTAGTGTTTGTCACTATGTTCCTCACCTCTGCATTTTCGCACGTGTGCTACATGCAGTCGTGAATCACATGGAAATAGTCTAGATCACATAAAAATAGATGGGCACATCTATATGCACATAGGATTCTTATGCTGGTCCAAGACTCTCTACTTAATAGAGAGAGATGTACAAAGATTACCACGGTGGATTTTCAACCTTCACACAATTTCCTTGCATTAGTGGATTTAAGTCAGACATTTATAGTATTTGTGATTTAATTTCCTTTGTTTTTCTGTGGTATTTGTATTAATAAAATCACTATGATTCATGTTTTAAAAACTCCCTGGACACAGATTTGTGTTCCTGATTCACCAGTGAGATTGTAATCAAGGACATTTACATTTAGGGACTCATAAAAACAACAAAGTCTTTACTCACCAACAGGGTAATGTGATTTTGAACGCATGGAACATACAAATTAAATGCCTGAGAACCAATTTTTTAAAATGAAATTCCTTTAATGTCTATGTGGTTCTGTACCACAGAACCATACCTCCTATTCTTTTTTGTCATGGAAAGTTCTGAAGGTATCTTATGACTTTCTCATTAAAATCTTAAAGTTTATGCATCTTTAAAACTTTTTTTTTGTAATTTGAGAAAAAAATCTGTCTGCCACTGAGATTTCCTCATAAATGGGAACAGAATCTACCTAGTAACATCAGAAATTATAAAAGTGGAACTTCCTCCTATTTTCTTGTCCCCAAACCTCTGTGGAATCTTATGTCCTTTGGGTAGAAAGTTGTACTCATGGAAATCTTCAGGCCTCAATTTCATTTTCCTGAAGCTGCCTTTATTCCTTGAATGTTCCATCTTTGCAAGCTTGTTACTCCAACAGATGTAGCAGAGAGCACAGACCTGAGACCTGTATTCTTGCTCTGCACTTTGGCCCAGATGTTCCATATGATGGAGGACAAGCCAAGCACATTTTTTGGAAGTCTTCCCACCTGTAAACAAATGTATAGACAGTTAGCAGTTATGCTTTTCCTACAGAGTGGCTTAAATCATTACTGTTAGATGCCTGGAGTTCCTCACACTTAGCTAGATCTAAATGTCCTTAACTCCTAAATCTTATTCTGGTCCATAGACATAAATGACTCTAGGCTCTTTTTTCAGTACTTGTAAAAATAAGGTGAATTTTCCTTATTTTTGGACCAAAAAGTAATTTTTTTCAGCTGATAGAAGTACTGGAGTTTTCAACCCAGGTCAATAAGTTCCAGCACCATACAGGCTCTTAGATGATTGCCTGCTATAATTTTTTGTTTGTTTGTTTGCTTTTAGCATAAATATTGCTTTTAAACTTAATCATCTGTAGACTTGACATATCATAGAGACTCTTTTTTCACTTATTTGTGTTTTAATATGATAAATTATGCAATGTTAAAAATAAATCTTCATCATAAAGAATAGAATAAATAATTTCCAATTATTTATTCTATTCAAGTAAATGGTGATGCTTCAGATTTACAGTGTCTTTTCCTTTCTGTTTCTCAGATCCCATTTCAGTCTCTTGTGCCTTTCCTCATCCAGAGCTGGCTCTGTCCATCTTTTATGTTTCAGCTTGTTTTCTTAAGCTATTCACAACCCAGTTATTCCTGAATATGTTCTGTGCTGTGTAGCTGATTTCCTATTGCATCAGCAGTAATAACTGAAGAAGAGGTGATAAAACTGTTGTAATTTTACTGTTATACTGGGCCCCTGTATTTTAGAAGATGCGGTAGTAACAGGACATGAATCCTATCTAAAAAGCCAAGAAATAATAGTAGAACATTTTGAGGAAATTCACTTATTGACACCCTGAAAGTTGTTTCTTTTATCTTTGTTATTTTTAAAAGGATAAAAATCTCTCAAGAACAAATTTTGAACCTGTTTTCTGAAAACTGTAAAGTTTAACATCTGAACAGAATAATCACTTTCAGCATCTCTGTTCAAGATTCTGGCTTTTCTTTTCCCAAATCAGTGCTTGTGAATTGTAAAAGAAGAATGTGGTTCCCCCCACTCCCCCTTTCCCAGCACTGCAGCATCTTGAAAAAATATTCAGTTGCCCAACTGCACACCTTTCATTTTACTGGTAACCAAATCACTTCTTTGCATATTTGTTTTACTGTTCTTTAGCAAGTGTGGTTGTTCATGTTACATTTATCTAACATGAGCACCTTTGCTGGTTTGTAAACAAAATTAAAAACATATACTATATTCTCCATTTCTCAAAATAATAGAATTGGTTCTAAGTGTAAGACTTATTAAGTGTATCTTTATGCATTTATGTTCCCATGAGTGCTATTATTTTAAATTTTTTTAGTGATATTTATGTATATTCAATGTTCAACATCAGATAATTTGAGTTTCCTGTGTTTGTAAGATAACTCACAAGGGAGAAAGTTGTTTTAAATAAATAATACCCATAAATTTTATACTCCCATATATTTCAAAGCTAATGCAGCTAACTTTCAGTGGAATGGTAACATAAGACACAGTGCCATAATATGATTGATTTGTTTTGACAGCAGCCAAATAATTGAGAGTGAAAGGTGTCAGCACAGATGAAATATTGTGTAAGCCACATTCAGAAGGCAACCCCAGCAGCAATAGCAACTGGAGTTTTATTTCCTTTGATATCACACTGTTACTCACTTCCAGTTTATTATAAAACCATGAAAGATATGCAACTTTACATATGATGGAGGCTTTTATGGAAAGGATAGAAACAAAAGTTTGTCAGGTACTTGAGCAATAGATACTGACAATGGGATTTATGATGGATACAATATACAAGGATAAATTATCTTAATCTTTCCCATTAGTTTTCTTTCTAATTTTAAACACTTTTTGCAGGCTACTGCTTATCTGGCATCTTAGCTCTAGCTTGGAGGGTAAGTGATTCCCTCCAGAGCAACCAGTCTATGGATTGCTTGGCAGGGGATCTCTGCAAAAACAGTACTGCAATTACCCTCCCCAGCAGTGAAACTTAGTTTTAGTTCACCTCTTTTGCACAGCAAACTATATAATATACACTTTCTGGCTGAGACAGGGTATGGCTTGTATGTTTGCATCATGGCATCCAACTGCACTGCAAGGATTACAAAGGACTGTAGCATCTTTTGAGTCCAGGAGACTGCAAGTGTACAAGTAACCTATTACAGGAGGTAGCCAAGTAGACCAGATGGAATAATGCCTGAACATGTAACATGAAAAAAACCTCAAAATTCCTCTACAAGTGCATACATACTACATTCCAGAACCAAGTGGAGAATCACTTTTGAAAGTGAAAATCACTTTTGGGCTTTCTTAAAAGTACATTGAACAAGTGACTACAGCATGCTTGTAAAAACCCAAGCTGTAAAGCTTTCTTTGTCCTGAAGAGTGATTGATTTTAGAGGGAGCCAGCCTCCAAGGTACAGTTTGAATTGAAATTTATATGTCCTGCCTTTCATTTCAGAAATGCTCTACTAAGACACAGTCTGATGTGAATGACAAGGGTTCTCAGTAATGAGCTCTTGCTCATGCAAAACAAAACAAACTATGACAACCATCATGTTAACAAGATCAGGAACCCTTGTGGCTTTGTAATCTAGCATCTAATCTATATCTATACCTATACCTATACAAATATAATTATTTTACTTGGAAAAAGTAAATAACAGAATGGGATGAGATTTCCAATACAGATCAATTTATACACAGTCCCATTCTACTTGCATTCTTTTTGTCTCCTGATCTAGTAATTTCATAAATGGCATGGTGGAGATTGGAAACCGAGGCTAAAAAACCTAGACCTACTATTATTAATAAAGGAAAAGTTTTCATTGAAGTAGTGTAGGAGGTCAGGAAGTAAACCACTGTTCATAAAATATGTCTTACTGTAGAGCTGTATCTACTGAAGTATTTTGTTTAAAACAGGTACAGGAGACTCGAAAATAATCCTTGTGTTTTCACCATTTTCCTCCTGTTTGACCTGTGCAGACAAGATTTCTTCTGGAGAAAACTAAACTTAGAATTTCACTACAAGTGCATACCTACTACATTTCAGAACCAAGTGGAGATACAAAGGACCAAACCAACAACTGGCCCTTTGGACAGCTTCAAGACCCATGCATTCAGTGCAAAGCAGAGTAAATACTGTCCAAAGAAGCAACCCTGAATTGCAAGTAGAGAGAGTGAGAGGGACTCACAGCCACTAGCTTCCATCTAGTCATTTTCTCATACTGCAGGAAATTACTTGCTAACGTTCATGCTTCGGGAAGAAGCAATTTGTGACTATTGTACATGCAATGAAAACAAAACCTCATTGCTTATGATTCAGAGCAATATAATTTAGGTAGAGGCTTCTCTTAGAGCACTGAGTGCCCAAGTTGCAGGGCTGTGTGGCTTATGTAATGACTAGATCTCTGCCATCAGAACCTGCAATTAAGATTAGCTTGGTAGGTCTGATTTTAGCCAGCAGCAGCTATACTGTTCTCTTCAGTAATTGAAGACAGAATGCTGAATGTGGAATGCCTGCATGTTTGTGTGTGCATAAATCTATTGATAGGCATTGAAATGGGAACAATGAAAGCATAGGCTTTCCAAGTGTCATGTTTTCTGTACAGATGTTAGTCTCCTCATCCAGAAGTACTACATGACTACATAAAGACATGGATGGGCAAAAAGACTGTTGGGAGAGTGCATAATATTCATGAAAAGTCCCTTCCCTTCCCTTCCCTTCCCTTCCCTTCCCTTCCCTTCCCTTCCCTTCCCTTCCCTTCCCTTCCCTTCCCTTCCCTTCCCTTCCCTCCCCCTCTTCCTCCCCCTCTTCCTCCCCTTCCCCCTCCCCTTCCCCCTCCCCTTCCCCTTCCCGGAACTTCCCTTTTCTTTTCGTTGTCCCAGCTTGTACCAATGAGCTGTACTACATATTTGTACTTCTACCATTTCTTTTAGGCTCCAACTAGCTCCTTCATCCAGGAACCTTTGTCCAGTAGGCTGGAGAGTACAAATTCTTCCTGAGAAGAATTTCACAGCGTAGTGTATAGAGGTAGAAGATCTACCTCTACTACATCTTTCTGTACAGAAAGATGCTCAAGTGCCTGCATGTTTCCTGGCCACCGTAATTGGGATTCCTCTTTGGCTGTTCACATCTTGACTATTAGAAGCATTTGTCAATTTATTGCTGATGGAACAAAAAGCCACTGAAAGAAATAGGAGTGAAAAATCCAAAAAAGACACAACTGAGTAAAAACCCAAAAAGCACAGCCTTCTGGTCCTTACCTAGACAGGCAAATGGAAAAGAGAAAAAAAAAAGTAAGATGGCCACTTGAACAACATGCAAGCATTTCCCACATGTTTTTGTGGACTTTTTACTGATTGGTCAGATAACCCAAACAATTGTTTATTTATTTAGTTGAAGATAAGTAGTTAGCTTTGAAAGTTAACACCAGACAGATTGTCTTCATAGTAATCCCTACTCCTTCAAGATTCCAGTGACGTTTAATAAATAGGATTTTGCAGACTTCAGCATTGTGAATAGTTTCCTTCTTAGATGATGGGGTTTTGCTAACCAGGAAGTAAACATTTTTCCACACACCTCTTCTTCTGAAGTGATTCCACATCATTATTACAAGTAAGTGGTCAGCTCTAAGTGGTAATTGTGATATCCCAGCACAGAGCCAAATCCAGGAGCCTTCAACTCAGTTTTAGTGAGGCAGATTCATTTTAGATGTGATGCTTCAGGCCCTGTTGACATTTGGGGGTTTAGGTTTTAAAAAACCCTATGTGCAAACCCTCAAGGTTTGGCTGACTATAACCCGCAAATGGTTTGACAGGACCCTATTTACAGAGACTGCTCAAGAGCCTTTCCCTTCCCCCATCTGAGTGGTCAGCACTGACATACTCCATTATGAGAAAGCCCCACTTAACACAGAACTACTTTCAATTGTCATGAGCACTCAGCTTTATTTAAACTGACACCCTTTCCATCACCCCCAAGCTAGAATCCCAGTGTCAGAGTGCTTCAAGAACTTCGTATTCAAAGCCACACTGTCTGGCAAAGAGCTGTGATAGAGTGGTTCAAAATGGCAAAGAAGTGAACTTCTGAAATGGAAGGACAATCCCAAAGGTGAAGAGAGATGTGGTAAATATGGATCTTCTAGGCAAGCAGAAGAAACCAGAGTGAATGGAAGGCTTGCCTGTGGGTTCAGATTGGGAAAGAAACTTGGAGGACCCACATTTCTCTGTTCTCTTGCCCTTACTCAATTCATTAAACTTCTGGGGTCATGCCATTAGAAAGGGTTACAATTCCTTTGTGTTCCAAGAGCTTCCTTCTCCCACCACAGCAGGTTGATCAAGTACCAAGAACAAGTGTAAATAACCTGAGATTAAACAGTGTGGAATTATTCATGCTTTGTTCCTACAGAGGAAATATAGTCTACCTGTAAAAAAGGGTTAAGTGGCTACTAGATCACTCTGGTTTCTTAATAGTAAGCAAATTCAAGGAATGGGCCAGCTCATTGAAGTGGTCCTGTTTAATATGAAAAAAAAAAGTAATTTTAATGATCCTCTGATCCTCTGCTTACAAATGGAGGAACTAAGGCACACAGTAATGAAGTGGACTGTCCTATGTTTGTCAGCAGAACAATAGCAAAACTAGCCACAGAAACCACGCTTCCAAAGTCCAGTAAAATGCATATTTCCAAAGTCCTGCAAATGTATATTTACAAATCTGTAATTTTAAATTAGTCTAAGAAAAGAGTATTTAAAGAGAATGCTGTTATAGGATATTTTCTGGGTGTTCCAATAAAACATTTCTTATAGATTGTTTTAAAGGCTGAATCCTGGTTGTCTCACAGGTATATCCCACTGGCTTTAGGTGGCTGCTTCCATAAGTAAAATTAACAATATTCATTTGCATATTTTAGCTCAAACAAGGAGAAAAAAAAAGAGAAAAAAGAATGGTTGAAATAAAACACAGCCAATGTCTGAACTGTGAATGGGTTCTTCCTTTTCTCTCTTCTTTCCCCTGGAGAAGTACACAATCACAGTAATGGTTTGAGATTAAGTAATCATCTCAGCTTTCTGCAAAACTAGAGCAGTTTATGGTTTTGTCTGAGTTTTTGTTTTAAGATCAAATGTCATTGTCATGAAAGACTTTTTTCTCTACATACAGGTAAATTTCAAAAATATACCTGCATTTTAGAGGTGAAGGGGAGGAGAGGGAAAGAAGGAATACCACTACCTGAGTTTCATGCCAGACTTTAATGTAAAATTAATTCCTTTTAAAAGATTTTTAAAAAACCACAACATTTTTCTAATGTGCATTAAGAATGTTGGAGAGATCACTGAAGCATATACGTTGAGCTTTCAGGAGCAATCTGTAGTCAGGCATTTTAAATGAAAATTGATTTGTGATTTACATGGTCAGTGGAAAGAAAATTAACTTATGGAAGGTTGTAATGAAATATTAGACAAGTAAAAAAAGTAGATGGTGATCTAGTGGAACTAAAAGTCCCATCTGGAAGAATTCTGTGACATTTTTACATTTATCTGTGTTCTGCATGAGTTGTAATGTTAGTGGTAATTTTATGGGACTGAACTGAAATGAAAAGGGTGTTATCACAGATTGCCTACAATATAGGATTGTGTTCAGTGGAGAGTCCTGTATCCTTTTCTCCATTTTCCTGTAATATGACTCATTGCACTTTTTCCAGCTACTGTTGTTGAATTCATCCAGCCTTTTACTTGAGGCTATTAAAGAAGAACATCAAATGCGTACAAAAACAATCTAGCAGCACATTAAAAATCAACACGGCTGCTTCCACTTACTCCTGCATAGTTGAGGCACTATCCAGGAGACCCTTTAAAACATATGCTAAAATTGCACTTTATCATTCTTAAACACAGGCTATTAACACAGATTTAAAAATACATTCTCTTTCAATCTATGACTCATCAGCATAGCAAGAGTAAAGAATTAAAGCTTTTCCAGAAAACATATTGCCCTACTTCTGTTCCCTGTTCATTTTGAACTCGGATATTCACTGTATGACATCCTTGATTGCTCTTGCTGTCAGTTTCTTGGAGTATGAAGACAGAGAGACATGTCAGAATAACACGATGCCATATTTGCTGCATTCTTCTCCTGCTTTTGTACTAGAAAATCTTTCTCATATTTCAACAATCCAGACTTCACTGGTAATGGAAATAGGAACTCTTATACTACCTTCTACCTGATAATCTTCTTTCTTCTGTAGACTCCACGTATGGCAACATCTAGTTTATCACAGTTTGAAATACAGGACTCTAACTTGGCAGAAGATTAATATTCTTTGGAATTAGTAAGATTTATTAATGTCTTTGTCAAAATTCTCAAATTTTTAAAATCTAGAGAAAATTCTTCCCATCAAAGGCTTAATTCATTCTGTTATTAAACCAAATAATTTGTTTAAGTCATTCTATCAAAGTCTTGTTTGTTGAGGACATATAATCTTCCTTTTCATATATTTTTATGCCACTTCTTTCTCTCCGTTCCTTTAAGAAAGGAACATAGGTCATTTGAATGCATGCTAAGTGTTCTAGTTTCTTTGTGCTGCACAGGTTTTCAATATGGCTCAGCAGCATGTAGAGTTTGGAGACTCTTGAGCAAACACAGGCTGTAAACTTGTCCCTCTTCTCATTGTTATTTTTTCTAATCACAATTGGAGAATCAGGTTTGAAATTATACCAAATCCATATTACTGTTAGCTGAAATAGAATTAAAATCAGATTGTACAACTAATATATGCAGGGTTGTAGCTCGAACAAGTGCATTATGGAAGAGTATAGTTTGAAACATACCATGTTCTTTCTCTAGGGAATTTATTTTATAAGCATGTTCGAAAGAGGAGAAATATCACAAATCCTTCACAAATAGTGTATATGATTTTCAAGAGAATGATGTGGCTAATCATGGTAGGAACAGCCTTTCTAATCACATGATACTGTAGAGGTCAATATTAGGTATTGGCTTTCCATCCTGTCCATCTCAAACAATATACCATAGTGAATGTAATCAGTTAATGGTGGCAAATGAACCTATTAGAAACATTAGCATTGCAAAATGACAAGTTCTGAGAAATAGATGTTAAATGGATTCTGCAGCTGGTAATTGTCATCCTGGGAATAATTACACTAATTAATAGTTGCTAACCCCAGACCCTTATGACTGTGACTTTGAATGAGTTAATGATTGCTGCTTTTGGGACTCTATTGCTGGTAGATTTTCACTCAATGTCAGCAGAGTAAAAAGGCCCCAAGGGAGAAACTGACTCTGATGATCTTTAGGGTCCCCATTTTTACAAACCACAAGTACATCTCTGAATGATCAGATAGCATCTTCACAGACCACAAAGTAGTTGGAGATTGTCTAATGAAGAGATCCATTTCATTATAAAGTTCCTGATTTATAAAGTTAGTATTAAGTTCATGTAACCTCAGATCCATAGCACTTGCCATCGGAAGGTTTTACTTTTGAGGCTGTGTTTAAATGATCCACAAACCCCAATTTTTTCTGTTGTCTTTCCTCTTGACCCTAGTTATGTGAACTCTATTTCTCCTGAAACTAATTCAAAATTATACCAAATCTTTATTGGCAAAATTTAATTTCTGCAGGCTTTTAAAGACTGGGAAGCTTATTTGACAAAGGCAAGTGGGTCTAAATCCTTTTACTATTCTGTCCTCTTTCTCTCTCTCTTCATCCCTCCTACCCCCCAACTATATGAGTCCTATAATATCCATAAATTTGGAACATATAATCTAGCTGTCTTCTAAGGATGAATTTTAGGAATAATTTTGTATTGTTAAAATCAATAGTTGACTGATGTCACAATGGCAAGAGAAGAATTCCAGTAAAATGTTCATCAAGCACAAGGGGAAATGTAAGGAGAGCTGTATTTCTCTTGGTCTTGCAGTCTGTGAATGAAAGGGTTATTAATATACTTTTGGAAATTAGTCCATGGTCTTTGACCAGATGGAATGATAAAAGAGATTGAGTGCTGCCCCATGTTAGAGCCCATTTTGGTTTAAACAAAGAAACAACTATGTAATACTACAATATCATAAGTCCAGGTTACTTACAGTAGTACACTATTAGTTGATGATTCGTCATAATATCTTCAGGGAGTTAGAAGACATCATAAAAATAGATCTTTTCTTAACTGCATTTGCTACTTCTGAAGTTTTCCCATGGCTCTCCACACAGACAAGAAAGCTCCTTAAGGTCAGTGTGAGTTGTCCTATCCTGAGTGATAAAGCTGTTAGTTGACAAAGATCCTACCCATCTTTTGTTCTGTAGAAAGGAGAACTGCTTATAGAAAAATCTATGAAAGTTTCAAAAAATTGGAAATGTTGGCACTTCAGTGTTGCTTTGAACATAGAACCTGGAATACAAACCTAGTATCTGTACAGCATGTAGAAGCAGGATTAAATATGGCAGTTGTATGGGCAGTTTATTAATTTCTACAATCTGCAACAGAGAATTGTTTTGTAAACTTTTTTTACAGCATTTATTTCTCATAGGCATGTGGCATTTTTTATTTGCTTGGTCTTTTTACCAATTATGCCCATAAAACAAGTGTACATAGTGCCAAAGTAAAGTAAGAATGGTGACATTTTTAAGGAAGAAAGCAGTATGAATTTTAGGAGCCACATATGTACTAAGTGGCTCCTGTAGAGACCACAGTAGACTAAGAGGGAAGTGTCCCCAAGCTTTTGAAACCAGATATAGAAGTTAAATTGTTTCTATCTCCCTTAATGAAGATCCTTTATTTCTCTACATGACAATTTATGGAACATTATGTTTTATAGTGATAAGTATATTATTTGTTTCAGAAGGAACAATTTGTTAGAAAGGTATTGAAGTAGCAGAGCAAATGGTATAAAATAAAGTTTGTCAACTATCCTCAACAGTCCTTATAGTTCTTCCAAAAGGTTTGATACCTCACATTATGTTAAAAAAAAATTGAAATATTTTAAGCAGTTCATGTTGCATTTTGCAATAGCATCAGGCAAGGGTAGCAAGTAGAAAGATGATATTAGGGTAACTGCTGGTCTGCATATGCTCTTTAAAACAAAAAGAAAATGAATGAGATCTATTTTTTCCTATATTTATATAGAATATTTCAAGGATGTTAATGTTAATTTTGTAAGTTAAACAAAAGAATACCAGAATGTTATGGAACAAGAAAACAATCACGAGAAAAAGAGGAAGGAAAAGAAACTGCATGGAAGATAATGTTCACAGAAGCTGAAATCCATCCAACAAGGCAAGGAGAAACAAATGGCACTGAAAATATGCCAGTTGTCCAAAAAGGCAGATATTATATACAGCAAGATATGAATAGAGAAATAATGGTAAAGAAACTACTCTTTGAATAAATGCAAGGGCCTGGCGTTCAGAACTGTAGAGTGGCTTTCAGGCACCACAGTGCCTCAATTTTTGAGCTTGGACAGTGGCAAAACCAGCTGGCACAGGAAATATCAGCACTCTGAAAATGGTCACAGAGCCCATGGGGTCTCCTTATGTCAGTGATGACAGTGAGCCTGGCCCTGGAAGACAACAGTCAATGCCTAGTGACAAAGTTAACCAGACAGTGCATAAACCCTTGCCGTTTGACATCAACCATGCAGATTAGGTGTTTTGTTCCAGACATTGCAAAGATCATGAGACCTGTAAGAGAGAGCAAAGGATACAAACTGGAACCTTGCAGCGAGTCTCATTTGCAGGGTCTCATTTTCCTCTGAGTTGCAAAACTAATTAATTTTACTTTGAGAGTTAGTCCTTAGACTGCTGTTGCTGAAACTGGTAATTTGGTGCTAAATTTCCAGAGGTCTATGGCTAGACAGAGTCTAGTCTTGTGTACTAGAAAGAGCATATACTTCATTGAATTCTATTTAAACCACAAATAGCTCTCATGGCCTTTTTTATGTGTGTTTTTAGACTGATTCACTGTGCTTCAAAAAGCAGCAGTCTGTCTAAGCAGGAAAATCTTGATTCTGAGTTAGTATTCTAAAGACAAAAGGTTAGGGAACATCACAAAAGGAAAAATAAATCTTGATTTGAGATGAGCAGAGAAGCATTAAATCCAGTAGGGTGTGAGGCACGATAGGCAGTGAGGCACAAAAATATTAATCATAAAGCCAAAGAACATAAATGATTAAAAGCTGGAATTAAGCAAAAATTATGTGAAGACCTGTCCTGGGCCTATTGGATGGAATAGAATTTCCTTTGATACCAGTCTGGTCAAAATTTTGCCACTGTAGTGATAAAACAGAAGGCCATAGACAGGCAGTGAAAAATGAAGCCAGTCTGGGAGTGTGAGACATATTGTCTCTGGAGGCATGGTGTATCATAGAGTCTGTTTTGTTCTCCAGTTAAAATCCTTGGTTAAATTGCATCAGTCTGCTGCTAGGAAAGGCTGTATAGCGTAGAGAGTGAACACAGCTAATTTATGTCCAGAAGAGGGGATGATTCTTGTTTGTTAAAGAAATAATGCTCCTTTTTATGTTTCTCATTGTGACTTTTAGTCACCAACATCTTTGGAATACTGTGGTGATAGTTCAGCTCATGGAAACAAGACATCCATCCCAAAATACACTGGCAAGGAATTCAACATTTATGAAATAAATATTTGAGTGTAACTATAAATGTATTTTACTATTGTTTTCAGTGGGGTGTTGGAGAAAGGTTGCTAATTGGGAGCAAGATGGAGAAAGATATAAGAGAGACTTTTCTGGATAAAAAAAAAAGAGTGATGGAAAGACATTATGGCCCAAACTATATTCTGCTGGTTTTAAAATCATGGTGCAGAGTGAAACTAAATCAGCCAAATCTCTCCAGAGGTGTACTTTATCTGGTAAGGGCATAAAGAGCGGGATCTGCGACTCAGTCTACAAAATCTTTTCAGCATATAAATACAGCCGCTACCATAATACATAGACACAAGCAATGTCATTATGCTAGATTTCTTGAAGTGCAGCAAGTAAATTTCAAGACATTTGAGAAGCCTCTTTAAGATAGAATTGCAGAACCTGCCCACATTTTCCAAGGCTCATCTCTCCTCAGTGTGGCTGTACAGCTGGTAACCATAAAAACAGGCACTTTCAATATACTTTTAGCCATGTTTCCACCTACTACCAGAGTGCCAAGAAATTTCTCCTTTGTATTTGGTGTACCTTTTTGCAAGAAGACAGGAGTATTTATAGTTTTTTGGGATTCAATGGTTATATGTCAGAAATTCTTATGAAATGTTTTTGTAAACAAACTAAATTCCACTGGGAAATATACAGACACTGTTGCTTTTATTTCCTGGGTTTGTTATTATTATTTTTAATTAGTGCTCTCCACAGAGTGTTGAAGGTTATGATAAATGTTTCCTGGAGCAGATTTTCAGCCTGTTACTCTGAGGAAGAAATATGCATTTAAAGATGTTTTATATTTTGACTCTGAAGGGGATTAAAAAACTACTCTCAGTAGATTCCTCTCTTCATAGTTTCTTTTCTCAAAAGAAGGTATAGGATATCTAATGAAGGAAATTTATCCTAGCATTAAAACTGAGCTAAATTTATGTGTATGTTTTTATTATTTTCTAAAATACAGGACTTCAAACAGTTAAAGCACCATGTTCAGCCCATATGGAAATACAGCTGAATTTGAAATTTACTATATGCTGTTTCTGCTTTTCATTTTTTGCCATTTCACACCTTGTCCGCATCTCGAGCAAGCTTGTAAGTTTCCAGCGCATACATTTCTTGTGATGATATATTGTCCTGGTGGAAAATTTCATTTACTGGCTGTGCCCTTTGCTGAACCTGTTGCTAGTCAAGGAACATGATAAGCGTATAAGTAGCATGCTACTTCATTTATCATACATCGTTTTAGACACTCAAATATCTCATATACAATTCTGCATTCTGCACCAAGGGAAACTACTAAACTTGCAGGAAAAAAAAAATCTACAAATAAATCATCAGTTTATAATATATAAATGTATCATCCTAATAAAAATTAAACATAGTTTATACTAAGACTGTAAGTGCCCTTTATTTTTTTTATGGCCTCAGTAACCACATGCTATCAAACGCTCATAGAAAATATCTGGCTTTTGTGATTTTGTGTACAGCAGAATTGAAAGATATAAAATTACTGTCTATTTTTAATAATTGAATTACTTTGCAAATAAATCACAGGCTTGAAAGATCCAGCAATGCTAAGAACCTTCTGCTCTTCTAACATTTCTCTTTGGTTTAGATTTTCATCATATCTTGTATAAAACAAAATTGGATTTAAAAAACAGCCAGAACAGCAACACCAATAAAATCCTCTAACATTTAAGGAATTTAGAAATCAACAGAAAGAAAACAATTACAAGAAATTTAAGGTCAAATAAAACTAAGTCTATCTGATGTACTAGCTGCTCCTAGAAGAGCAGGTCAAGCCTCCCTAATTTCAGTAATGTGTCATCTATTGATTTCAAAGCTTCTTCAGACCATCATCACAATATTTCACTACAAGCAGCTTTTTATTTCAACATAAAATAATCTATATCTTGTCAAGATGTTGAATGTAAAATGTTGAATTCAAAGCTCTTTTTTATGTTAAGTCATGCTTAAACTAACTACAACCTTTCCCTAAAATACTGGAGTACAAAAAAGTATGCCTTACATTGATATAGAACCTTTTATCCTGCATCTTTTAACAGCTATACCTTGAAGAGTTACTTCAACCACTTCTCATGTATATCTATTTCTGAGGAGGGGTTGGAGTGTTTAATGGCTCACAGTGGCATTGTGCTCTAGCTTTGAACTACAACTGAAGAAGAATTAGTTAAATAGAGTTTAACTACATAATCTGTAATTTGACTAGGTTATCAGAGCTGATAGAGATCTGTCTGGGGAGAACAGAGGAGGGAGGTGGAGAAGAATGAAAAAGCAAAAGAAAACTAGATGTCATCCCATCTCATTGGGGATAGAGAAGAAATCTGCATAGAGGATTAGGGATTTTTGTACTTTTTGAGAACATCATCTTTAGAAAATACACCAGGTATGGTGATAGAATGGAATCTCCAAAACAGGTTTCCTTCAGCTGAGAGGTTTTCCACCAGAGTCCCCATTTGAAGTCATTGTCATGGTGTATGAAATACAAAATATTGATATGTAAGTGATCTGAATAGGAAAGTTGTGGTTGTGTTGCAGTCATAATTCACCTAGTTGAAGAGAATTAAAACATCTGAAATCAAGTAATTCCTCTTGTAGTCAGCACATACTGTAAACAATGGATGGAAAAGGAAGGGAGTAGAACTGGTGCTACACAAATGATGTAGCTGGTATAAAACTTCATGTCAAGATGGTTTTTACTATCATTCACATCTATATCTCTTCATAGGATCAAATAGGTCACAATTCCACTACGACCCACCAGCTCTACATTTGAAACTAATAGCTGTGATTGGTTTATAAGAAGTTTGCAAAGTTTATTTTAAAACATATCACTATTTTTTTCCATTTAAAACTCAGTTATAAAGAGATTGAAACTCAGAGTTAGGACTTGCAAATTGCTCTCTAGAATCGCACATGTAGATCCATTTACAGTTGCCAGGATACTGCAGGGGCAGACACCCTGAAGTTTCTGGTATGGAACTGGATGATTTGCTGAGCTTCAATGGAATGTTGAAATCAACACTTTTAAAGTAGTTTATGTTTATCTTTATAAGCAGGTTGCATATACTATGTTAGCTGTTGTCTATGATTACATTTTGTTCTTTCAGCTCATGGATGAAAAAAAATGCTGGATAAAGGGGCCATTATATATTGGTTGTACATCTCTAGAGTTTTATGATGTACATCTCTAGTGTTTTAATTATGGAATTTGGAGATGGAATCCATTTTATACAAGAGCTTTGCACAAGAACAGGTAGCTTTACAATTAAAAAATTTCCCTTGGGTTTCTTCATGACCAGGTACTTCAGGTCAATGTAAGAAGAAAACTATTTGCTACATTTAGTTTTCAGGAAGCAAAGTGATTAATAAAAAATGTTCAGGATATGCTGTAACCAATTACAGTGAAGGACATATGTACTGCTTTAGAATTATTTGAAATGGAAACAGCCATGACTTTTCCAATACCAAACATGAGTTGGGCACAGTGAGGGATCAACAGTGAATAGAAATAATTTCTTCTCATGTTGAACATACCTCACTTTCTTCGCCTTGCCAACTTTTTTCATATGCTGTTAAAGTGGTAAAAGATGCTCATTCACTTTGCTTTTTTCAAGCTGCTGATAAAACATATTGTATAATATGAGTATAGAAGACAGGAAGAAACTCATATGTTTTATGGGGGAAAGACTGGTGAGATACTTTAGTCAGTGATGTTCTCATTTGTTGTCCCACAAGATAGCCAAACCTAGTTAATAGTACAGTTGATTTTATTGTGGTAGGTTTGTAGATTTAAATATTGTCTTTGAAGAAAATCTGTGCATAGCTACATTAAGAAGAAAAAAAGTAAAAAAAAAAACAGGCAACCATGGCTTTAATGTGTAGAAATAGTGGCTATGATTTGTATCTTGCCATCTAAATATGCACTAACATCAATAGTATCACTATTACGTAATGTTATATGTATTTCATTTCTGAGAAAATTAAGATTCTGAGAAGTCAGGGAGCAAGAGAACCCAAGGTCTACCCCCAAACATTTTCCTCTGAAGTGATCCCCTTCCTTTCCACACAATATTTTCCTCCCTTTCACACTAGGAGTATAAAAACACTCACAGAAAGGAAACATCCTGAGAAAGAATGGGGATCACAGGGTCAACAGTTGTTTCTTAAAAAAAATAGACATCCATTAAAGAAGACACGGACCTCTCATTCTGTGTCATGTATTCCTTAGCACCACCTTAATTTTTGTTGCTGTATCCTTGATTTATGTTTCTGGAAACAAATATTTTGTGTTGGTGCTCTAGATTTGAAGTACTTCAAGTTCAGAGACAGTTCTGAACAAGGAGGAAGACAGAAAGAACTCTGTTATACTCTTACCACAGAGCTCCTTGGCAAAAGAAGAGCAATAGGTTGCAGTCCCAGCAGAAGTATTCAGAGGGGAGAACCACCCTTGGTTACAGGCAGTTGTGTTTGCTTGTCTTTTCTGTGAAGCTGAGGACACAAAAAAAGAGCAACATGAAGCACCAACAGTCCTAACTTTACATGGCTCAACAGACTTTATAGCAATTTTGCTTAAGGTTTTGGTTCAGGGTAAAGGTTTCACTTTGACTTTTGAAAGGAGCTATTAAACTTAAAAGGTAAGGTATTAAATTTACTTGTTAAATAGCTGCCTTAAAATGTAGCTATTAAGATTATCAAGCCATTAAAGAGTTTTCAACATCTGTCTATTATTCTGTTTTCACAAAGCAGTGAGGCAGAGCTTGCCCTCAACTTGTTCTGGTCAAGGTAGACTTCCTATATAGGAGTGTCTCTGCAAAAAAAAAGTTTATTTTTATTTGTTTGGTCATTTATAATTTGTTTTATAGGTGCCTAATGAACAAACTGAAATCCCATCATTCTTGGCACCCCATCCCATTTGTCCACAAAAAATACAGAACTAGAAGTCCTCCCAAAGCTGCTTGTAATGCAGAAGACCACAGATTAATGTGGTCAGATATGGAATACAAAAATCAGTAAAGCAGTAGTGGTCAGTGTAGCCTTAATATGTGCTGTCTGTCCTTGAAGAGTAAATGAGAAATAATGGAAGAAGAGGAAGGGCAGAGGTGAGCAATACAAATCCTTGAAAATGAAAAAAGTAGCTTCTATTTGATGTGATGAAAAGAGGATAAGTGATTTAATGACATGAAGAGACATCTCAAATAGCCCTGGAGAATCAGCAACAACTCTAAAAGAGTAAAAGGAGAGCAGGTTCTTTTCTTGTGACAAAAAAAAAAAAAAAGGATGTTGGCATAAGAGTTTGCACAAGAGTTTCGGTAAAGAAACTGACTGACATGCAGATTTTTTTGCTGTCAGCATATAGACAGAATTAATGTCTTTGAGATTAATCAGATAAAATATTATGAGAGCCAGGAATGGGATCTGAAGAAATTGTTACAGAAAGCTGGAAGAGGAATTAGAAGGATCTTCTGCAAGACGTGTCAATGAAGCATTTTTAGAAACCTGAGATGTGAAGTGCTGTGGGATGAAGCACTGAATCTGAACAAGTTCTGTTGAGTGCAAATGATGGGTTGTAAAGGTATATGGTGAAATTAGTAAACAATTTTAGTCTGTGAGTACATTTTTAATCATTAATTAATTGAAGAAGACAGCTGGAGCAGTAGTTATAGGGCCATGTGGGGATGAAGATTAAGTTAAGGCTAATATGTTTATATTTATTTTTATTTTTCTAAAAATAAAGCAAATTAGTGTTTTTAAAAGAAGAGCTATCAGAACATGAAAGGTGATGAACAAATGGCAATGAAGATATCTCCAGTGGGGAGAGAGGATCTAGTTAATGGGACAAGTGGCGCAACAATTAAGAAACTGATGGTCGGAAAGAGAGAAAGCTGTAATTCCATTCTATTTTGTCAGCTTCCTCTTGGAGTGCATCACAGCAATACTATGTGTAAAGAGGAGTCAAGAAAGTGGAATATGAAGAGGAAGCTGGGGTCTTCCTCATAAAGAAGTATTTGGGATAGTGTGGTACATCAACAATACAGTGGAAGGGAGAGAAGACTAAGATTCAGAACTGTTGCAATGAAAAGCACGAGCTAAAAATGGTGCAGTGATTTGAAGTATCCCCCTGTTCTGCTCACAAGCATATTTGGGTTAGACAATTATGGGATAGGAGAGACTTCCACATGGGAGGGTTTTCAAAGGGGCAGTAGCACAGTGGTACTCAACTGCCAACAAATCATAAATCCTTCTGATCACCTCAGAAATGCCCTATATACTCCAGAAAGTGTTGAAAAGGGGAAGGCAAAGAAAATACTCACTGTAATTTTCTCTCTGAAATGTAGTACTTAGAATTATGCTTCTGAAGAAATGCTCAGGATTAAATTAAAAAATTACTGTACCGCTGAATGCAAATCTGAAAAAAAAATGCCCTATAGCTTTGGGTTTTTAGCCCTCTTATTTGTAACTTATCTCTGGGAGAAAACACTTTCAAATTTGTTGAGTTATATTGATTTTCAAAAGCAAATGGCTTTTCAGGAGTGTCACAGTCACTCATCTTGGCTGTCACTGTCTTTTTCCAACTACAAAAGAAGTGAAAGTTACATGGATAATGACTTTCCACATCTGTTGACTTCTTTAAATTCTTGATTCCAGTAATTATCAGTGCATTTTATTGTACAGCTATTCAAACTTGTTTCCACTTGTTCATGCTCAATTGATTAGATCAACAAACATACATCCCTGTAAATATGTGTATTATGCTTCAGAATAATATATTTAACAGAAAAAAATGCCATTGGTTTTGTGAATATTCAACAATTATTTCAGATACATCATTCAGAAGGTGATGCCCTTAAATTAGGGGGAGAGTCCAAATTGTCCTCCAGCTGCAAGATCCTTGTTTTTATAACAGTATGTTTTTTCTCCTTTTTCAGTTAATCTTGTAATAGTATATTAGTTAACAGGTATTGAGGTGAGAGAGGCTTTTTTATGCCTCTATTACCTGTTGAGTATTCCTGCTCTAGAATACGTTGTGTTTACTATGTGGACTTTTATTGTATAATGTTTTATTAATGTATATTATGATCCCCCTGATATTTGTGTGGTACTGCTCAGCATATTTAAGGCTGGCAGTCTAATAGGACTCCACACAAGAAATTTACATGAGGGAACCATGTTGGAAGATATGTTTTCTAGCTGAGTACTTTGTCAGCAGCTATTATCAAGTAAACTTTTTTTTCAATTAAATTCCAAAGCAGGAGAGCAAGACAAAGTAAACCCATGGTTAAGCTCATGCAGAATAATAAGGTGGTTGCATTGACTCAGTAGAAACAGAATTATAGCATAGGGAACAGCTAAATAGGTGAGAAAGTCAAAAGGAGCCCTCTTTCACATCTCTGATTAGTCCCACACACACATATCCCTTTTTAACTGTACAAAAGATATTTGTACTTATAGTGATGTAGCCTGTTCAAATGTTTCTCATTGAATTTCCTTCAAACTTGATGTTATAAACAATAAATATACTACATTTTTTTTCTGGGGAAAATATCAATGCAAGAACTGTGCTTCTTTGAGGTAATGAAACTGTTGTTCTTATACAGATGACACAAAATTCTCCCTAATTATTAAATTTATTTGTTTGTTTGTTTGTTTATTTTTATTTGAAAGCTATCCTGATTTCAACATATCTTTGACATAGTGTCCTGGTTTAGGGCAAATTTTGGGAGGAAACTTCTGAAGTGGTCTCCTCTAGAAAGCAAATTCAAGTTGCCTCCCCCCCAGCCCGTTTGGGAGAAAAATCTCCTTCGAGACAAGTGGAAAAAAACTGTTTATTTAACAAGCAAAGTACTCACAAACATGAAAAATGAATAGTATTAAACAATGAAACCTCTTATTGTTCTGAAGAGATGGCAAATTCGGAAAGTTCTTGTGGGGATCAAAGAGAGAGACTTTTCTGTCAGTGCGTCCTTGGCTTTCTCTTAGTCTTTCTGGGGCTTGGGCCCAGTGTCATGACTGCAGTACAGTGAAGGGGGCCCCTGGATGATAATCCTGGTGTTCCTGGACTGAACAATACCTGAACCTCAGCTAACTAAAAAAAAAAAAAAAACTAACTAACTAAAAGCAAAGGAGAGCTCTCTTCTGCTGTCCGTGTGCAGATAGCACAGCCCATGGGAAGGAATGTGGGAGAGCAAGTGCAGCTTCTGATAACAAACTCTGAGCTTCTTCTCCCCCCCTTCACTCTTGGAACCAGTCTTAAAGGTGCAGAACCTATTATCCAGCATGAACAGAACAGATGACTGGGGATGGAAGCATCAAAAAGTCACCCTAGGACATATAGCTTCACTTAGAGTCTCTACAGTGGTGACTTATGGGTCTATCCATCCTCCCCTGACTTACCCAAATCTGTTTTGGATTGTCTTTCTGACATTTTTTTTTTTCACAGAGATGCCTCAGCTTTCACTACTGTCTGTCACTTCTGACAACATCCCCTTCATTAGTCTGTTATTTAACCTCTCTTTGATTTCCCTATTTCTTCCCTTGTACATACAAGCTTTACCCAAAACTTGCCATAGTTGCTCTCTAGCATTAGTAAAAGTCTTTTGCATCATCTTCCTTATTTTGGTCATTTTTCTTCTCCCTTTCCTAAGACACCCTGGTAAAGCTCCATGTCCTTTCTGAGCTCAGTTGCTAGGATATATACTTCTCAGTCCAGTCTCCTGAGAAGGCTTGCACTGCTACCAATATTTTGCAAATGTTTCTGTTCCATGTCATTAATGGTCTGCTCATTCCCTATAAGTTTTCTCATATCTTCACCCTTCTTTTGGTTAATTTGTTCATATAGAATGAAAATACCTCTGTAAAAAGTATAGAGCATCTTCTGAATTAGCAGTCATTTATGCATGGATGTACTATTCTTGCCTTCACTCTCAGGTCACTCACTTATATCTATTCTAGGAACATATTAGCAATGATTATTGATAGTGGCAGATATGCATATTAGCCTCAGCTATCTTAAAATTCCGTGTATGTGTATGCATATATTTGAATATTTTCCAAAATTTTCAGGTTTTTCATTTAACATGAAATATACCATGTATGTAATTTATTGTTTTCTTTCTATATGTTCTCTTCCTGCTACAGTTCTGCACTTTCACAGTCTATATGTTTTGGTTTTTTCTTTGCATTTTTATAGTACCTTTCACATTAGGCAATGTTTAGCTGTTTGAGTAGATCTGGTAGCACTAGGGTTTATTTGTACCCCAATAGCACTTGGGGGCTCTGATCAAAGACCTCACACACTACAACCTTCACAAATGGGCATTAAAACAATTGTTCTTGTCGTAGGCAGCTCCCAGTTCTAGCTGAGAGTAGCTCACAATGGAAGAAAAGCAAGTTACCATGTAACAAGCCAAGTTCTCAGTTTACCATCTACATGGCCAAAGTTTGCTGGTAAAACATTACAAATGTGGGGACAATGGAATATGTTTGTGGATACTAATATGCACTTTTTCCATGTCTATGGATGAGAAGATACTTTCTCAGTAAACTGTAAGATGCTTGGAGAAAAATCTGTGCATCTTGTGATGCATTGAACACATTAGTACTTAAAAAGTAACCTTTACCTAGTTTCTGTTACTTTTCAGTATTCAAATGCTAAAACATTTCTTGTAATATGTTTTTAATGTGGCATTTTTGTAAGATCATTTGTTTTGGGGAGAGAAAGTCTAGGAGAGAGAACTTCTGGGTTTTAGCAGAGATAATCATAGCTATTTCTTTATTGGGGATAGTGAATGGGTTTCAATACAGAACAAATTAAGAAATAACCACACTGTAAAAACAGCCAGCCATGTCTTCTCCTCAGTTACGTTGGACCAAGAAGTCTGGACTCCCTTCAAGGGGACTTTTTGCTAGTTTGGTTTTGTCATCTTCCTTAAGTCCTATCTTGTAAGTTGATAAGGAATCTTCAAGTGAAGAAACTGCAGCCAGAGGAGTAGTTTCTGTAGGAAAGAGGGTGAAAACAGAGCTTTTGGTTTTCATCTCAGCATCTGTCTGATGGTGGGACACCTTCACCTTATGAGAATATTCTGTACACAGATTTTGTTCCTTAATTTTGCATGCCTGATGAGGCGTGAAAACTAATAAAGGTGAATATAATAATTTGTAAATAGGAGGGTGTTGATTCCTTCCAGCAACAGTCATCTGTGAGCCTGAAATCAGACTTCTTTCTCAGTCCTCTCCTTCCTCCACTCAGAACTAAAATGGCTGTTTTCACAGTTGTCGTGCTGTTTTCTTTCTAGACAAGATTACCTATCCACACTGTTAATCATTTAGGCTAAGTGAAAAGAGACATCAAAAGAAACAGTATATTTTATCATTTTATCTGTGATCTTTCCTCTTTTTGTTTCTTCTTTTAAATCATCTGCCCAGAAAGGTGTTTCATTCCAGGGAAAAAAAAATAAGACCAAAAAGCCACAAAACCAGAGAAACCTAAGTTTACCAGAAGATATCCTCATATCCTCAAACTCTGAGGCCTTATTCTGTGCTGTTGGTTACAACTTCTGTAGGTAGAAGAAATCCATTGCCCCACATATTTCTCTGTCCTGCTAGATGCGTGCATAACCTCTCTTCATGGTGGTAGAAAAAATGGGCAAGCTAGGGACTTACATGACAGCATCCATACTCTAGGGCGTATTGTCAGTGTCTGCTCTCTGTAGGGTTTTTTTTCCCAATAAGCAGGAAGAAGTTGGTTTCAGCATTTGTTCAGAGACGCTGTAGGCTTGACAGTCTCCCATAGAGCAACAATGTGACTCTACACTGACTAATTCCTACCAGGTGTCAATCAGCTATCTGCTCCTGGAATCAGCCTTCCTTCTTCCTTCCATCTTCTCACAGCAAGACGAGGAAAATTCATCCTCTCACCAAAATGTGCTCACTGACTCTCCTTTCCACTGCCCATGTAGGTTTGTTGCAGTTACATGATTAGCCTTTCCCTTCTGTGCTCCAGGAGGGCCCAAATCAGTGCAGTCATTCCACAGACAAACTTTCTACTCATTTCAGGTAGAGGATTAATGTGACCAAAAAACAGAGTGGGGGACCTTGATCAGGTGGAAGTTGGTCACTTCAGCATTTTTAATGAAGTCACTGAAAGCAGATGCTCTCATGTCTAGGAAGTGGTGCCTGGATGACACATACTGAATGGGGTTTCAGAGCTGTTTATAGCTGTGCCAGTCCAGCTTCTGTGGATGTCAAATATTTCTTGGGGTTTCTGAATTCAAAAGGGTGATGCAACAGCAATACATACATGTACAAAAATACAGAAATTTGATGACAAATTTTATTTTAAATTCACAAGCCCTAGTAACAGATATTTTTGCTTTAGGAGAGGGATAATCATTACATGGTGCTAGTTAGCTATTAGACATAACTTTGTGAAACTTTTTGGGGTGAAAATAGTCTGTACTTAGCTGCTTGCAGGTGGCATTAGCTCTGCTTCAGGAGCTGCAGAGGTAGTAATTTTTAAATTGCAAGAATTCATCTAGTTAGTATAAACTGTATGTCTATAGCATAAAAACACTAGTGCATTGCAAGAGAACTGGTGTGTTTTATTATCATTAATTTTTCTTTTGTTTATTGTTAGAAAGGGCTATATTTTTTACCCAATTCTGTGAATAGATATCAAAAAGCTAAATATGGGAGAGAAGTGCATTTTGTAATAATATCATGACTATTGCTATGGAATTCAGGGATTTCTAAACATACTAGCAATGTATTTCTTAATCCTGTCTTATAGTCTGTATTAATAATTTTGCTCATTATTTATGACTTATAATGAAACTAGAAGACATTGCTGACCAGCTTGTAATGCCATCTCATAAAATATTTCTTTGTGTTTACAGAGACAAAATTGTTGTACATTCCTGTTCTGACCAGAGGTAATTTTGGTAGAGGGAATATATGTAATTTAAGTAGATAACCAGAGGTTTTTTTATTTCAAACATTAATTTTGTTCATTTTCTGATATCCACTTCTATGTCTAATTCTTTGAGTCATTATGGCAGGATGTTCACTCTAACATTAAACTACATCTTGAAAATGCTTTTCTAAAAAACATCTGAGTGGATAGATTTTGTTTCTTTTCTTTTGTTATACTCCATCTTTGTAGGCCATATCCATCCATGTTTAATAGGCAGTATTAGCATTTTGAGCTACAACAGTCTGCACAATCTGTGCAATATCCCTGTTGTGCTTCCATATAAAAAACAGCTCCTGTGTATGTCTTTTTTAAGACTTACAACACACATTGCATTTTACTCTTTTTAAAATAACATCAGGGAAACTGTGAAGCTTCTTTTGAAGGATTACATTACAGTTTGATTTTTATTTATAAAACATAAAGGACTAATATATATCAGTTAGGACATTTTGCTTCCAAAGTGCATTGTAACAAAATAATTGGAAGGCAGTTGTTGTGTGAAATATATGACAGCTTTACAGGACATAAAAAGCAGCTTTTTCTTTGTAATAGTGTAATTGCCTTAAACCCCCCAATCATAATTGTTATCAAAAAATAATCCCAAGGAAAGGCTAATATAAGGTGAGCAGACTATTATAAGAGCTCTATACACTCAATTCCTTGAACGGCAAATGCAGCCCCTCAATCTCCCAGTGCTTTTAGTGTCAGTCAGAGAGCACTCAGTCATTTCTGTGCATCAAGCCTGCAGTATTGATTTTTCCACTGACTGAAACAGCCATATAAGCATAAATTTTGCATGAGGCTTTCACTTTGTAGACTCTCCTTTGGTCAGATGACACATGATGTGAACATGAAGACTGTATAATAACAATGCACGGTCAACCTGCAGGCATTAAAGCGTGGTCTCTCACAGCTTTGAAGGACAAAAGCTGGAATGGTGCATCTCTGGTGTGATAGAAAACAAATATCATTTCCATCCTGGCAGCCTGCATTCAATTTTATACCCTCTCTCCCCCTTTCTCACCCCCCCTACACTTTCATGGTCCTCTTTTAGGGAGGAAATGCACACGCTCTCACAAACATGTATAGACATAAAGTATACTTATCAGTGATATCCAGTACAGATAAAAATCAGCTCTGTGGGAAAGCAGAGCTGTGATAATAACTGTGCATCAAACTTGAACCCTTTGCTGCACTTGCTTTCCACTTTTCTTTGGTGGCGGTGTGTTGTTTTGTTTTATAGTTTATGCCATTTCTTTTAAGTCAGCCCTTGAGACTAAATATTGTACAACAGCATTTGATAACATCTTGTATCATGCTGAAAAACCCTTATCTAAAGATTTGGCCTAGTGATAGACAGGCAGGAGTGAAAAGATTCCTTAATAGCAATGTTGTTTCATCTCATTGCAGTCCTTGTGAAGTTCCTCTGCTCATTAATATTCCCAACCTCTTTCTCTTTCTTTCTCTTTCTCTTTCTCTTTCTCTTTCTCTTTCTCTTTCTCTTTCTCTTTCTCTTTCTCTTTCTCTTTCTCTTTCTCTCCCTCTCTCTCCCCCTCTCTCCATTTATTGTTTAAATGTTTAGTGTAAAATGCATTTATCCTGTTATGGGATCATGTCAATGGGAGGAGAGAGAGAGGAGTAATCCTAACCCGTGTGAGTCTGAAATAGCACAAGGAGTAATTTGTCACTAAGACCTGCAGCAGTGCATTAACTGTTCCTTAAAGTGCATTAAACTGCGGGCAGTTAATGTGATTAATTTATAATATAATGTAATGCAGCTGCTTAAAATTAAGTTGGACTGACCCAGAGGAAAAGATATCTGTAAGCAAAAAGCTCACTCATAAGCCAGTTTTAGTCAGTGACAACAAGAGAGCTGTTTTGTCTTAAATAACAATCACAGGAGGAGGGCGGACCTTACTGTAATGAATAATTGGGAATGAATAATGTTTTCATTTTGTAAAAGGATTCCAACATAATAATTGCACAGCAGCATGATTATTCCAGCAATGACAGATGTTAGAAGCACTGCTTCTGCTTCTATTTATGCAGGGCACAAATAAAAGTTGAACGTTTATATAGAAGGAGCTACACCGTTGTACAGGCAGATTAGTGTTCAGTGCATTAAGAGAAGAGACTCACATTTTTTCATTTAAAAATGCTCTGCTGGGAATAAAAGAGCTCTGACCTCCCTGGTCAAGGCAGTATTTTAGATTTGTTTTCTTCTTCCTCACCCAAATTTGCCTGTCTCCTCTCTTGAGGGTATAATAATGTATTGATCTGAATACAGTGACTGTGTAAGTGCTACCTTTCCCTCAAATTGTGAAATTTTATTTCAATTTGAGCATATCTTAGAATAAGAGGGAGGGATACACTTTTGTCCTGGGTTGTGTTTTAGTTTGGATTCTTGTTTTTTTTAGTTAGTTTGTTTTTTAATCAAAGGAATTACAGTATCCCAGCAAATTTTTTTTCTTTGAAATGAGGTATTTTTTCTAGAATGGCAATGAGCATGACACTTGCATACATGGGCTTCACTACAGACATTTGTAATAATTCATCTATTGTAAAATAGTGAACAACCACATATACATTTTTAAATTTGTAACATTAATCACTAGCTAAAGTAGGTAAATATAAGAGCTACTTCCTAGGTTCATTTCATAAAAATATTCGAATGATTTAAAAATATTTATAGCTATATCTATTTCTATACCTGTACTTAGAGAGTTACGTCTCTCTGTCCTCATACACTCTTAATGATGCATACACTTCCATAACTACCTAATATTAAGGACAGACATTTCTATTGAGTCATACTGAGAAAACCTATTTGTAGGGTCTAAGATAAAATTGTCGAGTCAATGGTTTTCTGAATTACCTAAATACAGTTAAATAGTAATGAGGGATGGAGAATTACATGTCAGTGATTGACATTAGAATAGTCAAAAAAACCAAAGCCTATTGTTGAACTGTTGCAGAAACAAAGGGTCATTGCTGAAGTATTGTAACTCTGTTTCTTTTTTTCTCCCACCTGATATGAAATGAATTACTAATTAATTGACAGGAACTTTATATATGCCATGTGTTTTTGTGCATTATTAATTTTTATAAACTTTTCATTTTGTAGTGGAAGTAAACTGCAGCCCTCAAAAGGAGATGATTCTTCGAAATTAAATCTTTACAACTTGTAAAATGAAAAAAAAAATACCGCGTAAAATTGTCCTGCTGAGGAGTAACAGCAAGTGGCACGGGTTCTATGAAAATAAAAGTGATAGGATGTGTGAAAAAAAAATCAAATTATTTTCAATAACAAATTTTGTCAGGAAAATACTCTGTATGAGTATGATGAAAAGCTCCTTAGGAAATGAAGGAAAAATGTATAGGGGTGGCAATGAAAAGAAGACATGACTGTTATGTGTTTTAGAAACACAGCATGGAGCAGCAAAAATCACTTTTAAGAATGTGGTTCAGGTCGAAATGCACCTATATACCTTTATCCTGCTCTGCATTTCTCAGAAGAAAGATCTTTCCTATCTTGTTCCCAGAAGTGGTGGCAGACATGGCACAGTACTTTGGGATAATTTATGCAATGTTTGAACATGTGAATAACTTCTATTTCTGCTCAACAGTTTGCAGTTTCTAAACATGAAATTAGGATACCTAATTCATTAATTTATTTTGTCCAATGCTAAGAAATTTTCTTTTAGCATTTGGCTGCTTCTGTTTGAGTAGCTAGTTTAAAGGTGATCCTTAGAATGGTGGCAAACACAGAAATCAACCAAATTTTTGAAATAAAAGTAGAGGGAATAGGTTTCAGAAAAGGTAGGCTAGAGGAATGCAGTAAGACCTAATCAAAGCCTATTGAATCAAAGAGAAATTAAATCAGATTTGTAATTTGGAGGGTAGGACCTTATCTCATATAAATTGGTTCTTTGTAACAACTGAAAGCCTCATATGCAGATATTTAGTATAAAGAAAAATCTATAGATTAATTTATATATGATTAATTTCATAGTTTGACCCAAACCATAATGATATCCTCAAGAATACCTATATACAGATAGAGGCAAGATTGTGCTCAAGAGTGTAAATCCTCAACAGCTCCATTGATTTCAGCAGCACTCTTGTGCCTTGGAGCAATGTGAGTGAGAAGAGATTTTAGCCAATACCTGAGCAAATAAGCAGAGAGGTCATAGCACTCATCTCCTAGCCACAGAAAATGTTATAAAGTTCACAAATAGTCAGGAATTTATGTCAAAGGCATAATTTTACTGAAACAGGAATCAGGACATTCCAGGTATACAGGTATAGCTAGTACCTGAGAAGTCTAATAAATCACCAACCTCAAAACTCAAATGTACTGTCCAAACAGAATAAACAGTGTTATATTTCTTACTAGGTGCTGTAAGATAAGGACCTCTTTGGAATTATATTTTTTATGAAGCTCCGTGAAAGCAAAGAAGGATGAAAGGTAATAGAGAGAGATGCAATTAAATTAAAAGTATGGAATTATAGAATTCCTCATCAAATCTTCTTCTAACTCTAATGAATCATTCCATTTCTTTTCATTCGTCTTTTCAAGTCCTCTCCTCTGGGCATTTAAAATTGCTTTGCATCGTCACAGTCATAAAAAAGAAATTTATGCCCCTCAGAAAGGATATGCAGTTTTGCAGGAAGCAATATAGACACGTCCAATTTCAGATCAGCATAGTCTACCTTCAAAGAAATAAGTCTTTTCCAGGAAGCATGAGTGGCTTTAGCAATATCTGGGTGAGTAGTTATATGCTCAGACAGAACCTCTTTCCCTTGTGCCAGGTTTAAAATTCATATTCTCACCTCACATGAGAGGGAATACCTGACTGAGGTGCAAGAGTGAATTCTTGAGGTGCTTTTTTCATTTGTTAGGAGTTCTCAGGACAGGGAAATTCCAGACCTAAAACTGGAGGTGATCACATTTAGTCTCTAGTAAAACCTTGGTTCAGGATAACCTGGAGACAGCTCTTCTAGAAAGGCTCATAACCCCAAAGCTGGCATCACTGCAGCCAGTTCCTGGGTTGAAAAGAGTAACAACCTTGAATTGTCTGTTGAAAGAGAGGTGGAATTTCCAAGTGAGTTTACAGGATACAAACACCTCAGTTCTTCCCAATTAACTTACCTGAGACATGTACTTTGGGAACAATTCATCTAAGTGCCAGTGCCATTTGGAGTTAGTACACATGGAGAGGCACCCACAGCAAGGGCATAAGCTGACTGAGATGTCAGTAATTTGTATTAAAAGTCTGTCATTTCCAACTGCCTACCAATGGTGTCTAAAATGAATTGAGGTGCAGAGATTTAGATAGGTGAATGTGGCCTCAAGTATCAATATATTTTAGAAATAGTTTTACAGAGTACAAAGATACCCACTCCTTTAATGCAAAAGATTTTCCTCCCAAAACTCTCAGAGGTCTTTGCATATAGGAAAACAAAGATGCTGAAGTGAAAGCCACTGGTTCCAAATGTGTCAAGTTTAGGTGACCAGTCTGTGATATGCCTCAATTTGCAAGTTCATCTAAAATATCTGTGGTCATAGATGTGGTCATATACTCCCCTTGAGAGTATAATTTCAGGTCCAAAATTCATGCTCTAATCTGGACCACTGGTACTTCTTTTAATGGGTTATTTTTCTATTTTAATTAAGCAGCAGGGAGAGCTATACAAGTAAAATATGTATATATTTACATATATAGGATTCTGAGTGCCTAGAAGCCCAAAAGAATAACCACCCCATGAGCAGTAATGTGATTTGGTTAATTTCACCACTGGATCCTGATTTTCAAGGAATTGGATGTTGTTGTATAGGGTTCTGTGCCACCATGAGTTTATGTCTCCTTGACAAAGGTAGTGAGCTGCCTTCACACATCTTAACTAAGTCTTGGTTTTCATCAGTGTCACTCTGGGCAACCGTGTAGAGACGTCTGTACTTATTGCTGATACTGATTTTTATCTCCTGCTTCTTCTGCTTACCCCAGCCACCTGCTGCTTCACAGCAGTTTCCATGAGTTAGCTTTGTTCAATGTGCCTTCTTGGAGAGGAAAAACGTCATGGCTTCTCACACTGAAATAACAAGATATCCCTAAGCAGAGAACAGATGGTACAGGACTGCCTTAATGTGCATAGACCAGTATGCACAACAATAATTTTCTTGCTTCCAATCTTTTAATTTCTTGTACCTAATTTGATCACCTGCCAGCCTGTAAATAATGAAGAAAATTGTACACAATCCAAGAGCCTATTGACACTGGGTTTTTTTGACTCTTCAGCAGAGTTGTAACATAACTGAGGTATGGTCATCTGATTAAAAAATATCCAGTCACATACATGGAAAAAAGCCCAACCTCACATGCATATTAGTGCCTCAAGAACTCCAGGGAATGCAATTTTAATGAAAGATTTATTTGGTTTTCTTTCAGGAAGGGGGAAAAGATAATTTTCATCAACATGAAATAATAGGTACTCTTTATCCAAAATTATGTTTAATCATTAACATTTATTTTCACTTGAGCACATTGCTAATGACCACTCATTTCTTCATAAAAAATTACTCCGCTACATCCTACAAAATCTGTATTTAAAAAGGCATTGATAAATTGAAGGCAGTTCAAGGAAGGGGATCAAAAATGATTAAGTGCTGCAAGTATTGGCTTATGACTGAAGATTAAAATAACTGAATGCCTGTGTGTGGGCTAAACATTTCTTACAACTTTGTTCTCAAAAAGGTAGGTGTTTTATTCTTTTCAATTCAAGTTTGAAAATTGAGAATATTCTCAGGAAGAGTGATGTAATTGTAAAATAGATATACTTTTTAACTTAAAGACTCCAAGTTTGTTGCATAGCTATCTACCTTGAAAAATTATTACTTTCCAAATTCATTGCTATCAGGATAAAAAAAAGGTACCTTTAGTAAGCATGACAAAACTTAATATATTAAAGGTAAGCTTTGAAGAAATTTACTGAATTCCCCAATTTTTATGTGTGAAAATAAAGATCCAGTTCATCAGATTAAGACAGCAATTTGTACTGACAAATAGTCATGTTTGGATGTTTGGTTCTGAATCTGTTACGTTGTTGGTAAAAAATATGAAAGGAAAAAGAAATCATATTATGCTGTTGTAGCACTAACAGAAAAAAGTAGAAAAGAGCACACCATCTGCACCATCTGCAAACACAATCCTGTTTATTTTTTCCCTATTTTGCTCCTTCAGTTCCCTATCATGAAGTCACTATCATGTGAGGAGCAAGAAGAAATCTCAGGAAAGAGATTTATAGGTTTTAGCCCTGAGTAAGAGTCCTGTTTGACTGTACATAACATTTCTGCAGATGCCTCTTAAGGTAGTAGCAAAGACACCCAAAATTACCTCAATTGCTCAAGTAGTCCTTCATCTCACCACATCCCAGGGTATGGAAAAGTTAAATAAGCAGAAGAGAAGATTTGTTATGGCCAAGATGTGTTTTGAAGTGAGATGAGACACCAGAATCAGTTTGCTAGGGCTGTCCATTAAAATGATATCAATTATTAGAAAGAAATAGAGAGAACAAAAGCAAAAAGCATCATGTTGCTACTTTTCACATACTGCTTTGCTCACATGCTGAGTTTCACCAGTTTTGGTTACTAATGCAGACATAGGATGTAATAGAACTAGGAATACCCAGGGAAGTGTGCCCAAGATGTTTACAAGTGAATGTCAGGCTTTAGAAAAGGGTAAATATAACAGATAAATCTCTTTTGCTTTTAAAAGAACAAAGAAAGAGTAGGATGTAGAAGTTTGTAAGTCATGAATTGCACAGAGCAACAAAACAAGTGACATGGACTACCCCTTGAAATTGTTAGAGAATACGTTCAAAACAAGGAAAAGAACATACTTTTTCTCATACTGCGTAATTCATAGAGCTTGGAAGCAAAAAGTATAAATGAGTTCAAAACAGGACTAGATCAATTAATCTAAGGATTGGCTTAGTGTTATTTCATAATAGTTAAATTCAATGGTTTACATGTGACCTCAGGCTGAGGAAGTCCCTTGACTGCTGATTTCTGAATCCTGGGATGATGCACTGAGGGAAAGATCACTCTAACAGTGCCCCTAAACATTGCAAAAGTCTGGCAAGAGCCATGGTTAGAGACTGTATGGCATGTTAAATAGGTCTGATGCCATACAATTAAACTTAGGCTCTTATCAAATAAAGACTCTAACTCCTTTTTCCTGACTCCCATCCACACATGGTTTATTCCTTACATGAACATCCAGAGGGGCCCAGGTTCAGTGCACAGCTTAGAGAGGGAATTTTGTATCAGCAATAGTCATGTAAATACGTGTACATCTAATTTAGACTCCAAGCACCTCAGGGCAGGGTCTTGTCATTCTAGGTCTCTGTAAACCACCAGGTTCACCTGTGATGATGTATAAATAATAAAAAATGTTGAACCACATCATTCAAATGGGAAAGGTGTCTAAATGGATCTAAGAAAGGACTTTTTGATTAATAAAGCACATCTCTTACTTGCATTCCAGGTAACTTTGTGGAAAAAAGATGCATACCTGAATAAACAGAAATATTTTCTTGGGGCTTGGTTTTGCTTTGGTTTTTTTGGTTTTTTTTTTTTTTTTTTTTTGTGTTTGTTTTTTTTTTTTTTTTTTTTGTGTGTGGTTTTTTTTTTTAATTTTTAAATTTGTTTTGATTTTAAGACACAATAATTGATGTGTTTGGGAAAACTTCAGAGCCTGAGGCTTCTTACTGTAGGACTAAATTGTCCTATTTATCCATCAGATGTTATCATGGATAAAATAATAGAAAATCAATACTGTAAACAACTGAAGCATGAGAACTAATTTTTTTTTGAACCGGCAGTTTTTTAGTGGAAGATAAATCTCTGGTACTTTGATGAACTTCAGTCAGCAGAAAGAATATGTCAATGGGATAGGTGTGGTTTGGATGTCTTGCTGGAAAAGGTGTATTTTCATTAGTAAGATGACAAAGATGCAGTGACTGATGCTCTGTAATGTCCTAGTGGAGAGCAAACTCTGTGTGTTACATCACCTCCCTGAGTCAAGTCATACATGGCTGGGCAGTACTGGGTTGACTTGTGGTCAGCACAATAAAGACTGTCTTCCCCTGTCTGCACAAAAATGGAGTTGCTAATGCATATTAGTGCTCTATCAGTAAAACAAACACACAAACAACATCCCTTCCCCCGCCCCAAAAGAAACCCACAACAAAACACCTAAGAACAAAACCACAGTTTATATTTGTGTTGTAGCATTTAAATTTGCATTGTGCAACATTATTGTTTAAATGATTAACACTGCCCAAGATCAAGGCTAAGCATGTGTCATACTGAATGGTGAAACATGAAGTATAAAAGCTTATTTGGAACTGCTAAATTAATGTAAACAATTTTTACTGCCTTAAAATTGATGAGTGGAATTATTTCTATGTGCAGACAGAAGAAAGGAATTTGTATCACTGTTTGTAGCACTACTAGGTTCGTTACAAAAACAGTTTCACACTTCTGATAGATATCATCAGAAATTATTTCATTGGCAAAGATGTAGGAAAGTGCTTGAAAAATAGTTGGACAGCTAAAAAGTTAGTTTTACATCTGGAAACTTTAAAAGTCTGATAGTTCCTAGCTTTAAAAAGGGAAAATTTACCACAGCCTACAATTGCCTAATGAGGAAAACTTTTGTGCTTACAGTAAATCAGTCGAACAGACACATCTATAGCTTTGAATGACACATAGCTGAGGTTACATGGTGAAAAGATGCATTTAGTTAAAGGCCATGGAAATTAACCATTGAATGATCAATAACCATTGAATGGTAAACTGCTCTGAAGTCTTTAAAAAAATACTTTGACATCTAAAGGGTTATCTCATGCATGTGGAAATTGGGCTGTTAGACGACTAACAAAATGCCTGTTGTGTAGGTATGGGTAGTGTCTTTGTGCTCACAAGGGTTATTTAAGGCCTTTCAACTAAAGACATGCCAGAATATTTGCTGGGTCAATATTAAGAGCTGTATATTTCCTCCTCCCTGCCCCAGTTATTTTTTGTGAGTGTTTTGTAAGTTGAAGCCCCACCTCACACAGTACAAGTTTGATTAGCTTCTTCAGTGCTCCCTCCTGTCTCCAGCAGAGCTGCATGTCTCTTGTTATTTATTTTATGCATTAAATGCTTACAGTGTGCTTGGGGCTGTACAAGACATAAATATAACGGGAGTCCATGCCCTGTAGGACTTACTGTGTGGAAGGCAGAGACGAGCAATAGCTTGGGTGTTGGTACTGACTGTTGTTCAGAAATAATGCATTATTGTTTCAGGAATAGGTTGATGCTTGAGTCCAAGAGCATGGATCTGAGGAATGGGCTGGGATGAAGATGAGGTAACTGAGGCTTGAACAACAGATGACGTGTTGGGGACAGGATGTAGAAAGTTAGGGAGCAGAAGTCAGAAGATTAAAGGGAGATAAAGTGTCACAGAGTGACAAGAATTAAGACGCGAATTGCCTCAAGGACACAGTTATACAGAACCTGAAAGTGAAGGAGTTGAAGCAAGCATGAGAGAATCACAAATTGTTAAATTCAGCAGAGAGGAAAAGGCAAGAACAAGTGTTTTCTGGTAGAAGATTTCCAATCTTTGATCTTAAATAGCCTACATGTGAATGGCATCAAGAGATAGTTGAAGAGGGACTAGCTATCAAATAATTATATTTATGATTTCCTTGATGACCTAGGATGTCTGTTGTCTGACTGTTCCAAGTACTTCCTCTCTTCAGGAAAATCATGTTAGTACTATAGTAAATATTTTCCCTTCCATTTATGAATTGTACTTAATAAACACCACCATCAGTTTATTTAGTGGTCATTTCAGCCACTGAAAGTATTTTTGTATTGTAGGCCACCCTGAATTCCCACATAATCTGAATCAGCAGCACTGTGACTGATTGTTAATTGTTTCATCTCAACTTTAGGATTACAAGGAGGCCCTGAGCTCAAATTATGTTTAACAGCTTTTGACGTTTTGGATGTAAAAGTCATGAATAGCTTTAAATTGTTTTTTAAATTATTTGTGTGTCTGTACTTTGGGTAGAGAAAAAGAAATCTTTATTGTCATAAAATAGCCCAGGTGTGCAAAAAGCCACAGTGACAGGTGTAACAACTTTGCTATGGATTTCACACACATCATGAAACAGCATACCAAAGAAAGGGACTGAAAAACAGTTCTGCTACTTAAAGTAATATCATTATTGACAGGAAAGTAGTTTGTAGTATTTGTAGCCATTCAGAAAATACAAACTTATTTCTTCTTGACCTAATTTCTTCTTGACATGCTGTTCAAGTCCCAATTTGTTTTATATATTTTCATAGTGTTGAAGGAGAAACTCATTCCTTGCATAAAGTGCTTCAAGACTCATGTAACTTTTTTAATCATCATAGTCACTTGATACCATTATCTAGTAATCACTTTATCAAACTCTGATGATCACCCACAAGCAGCTTTGAGCAGGATTGTTGAGAAGAGTATGGATTGATGAAGACAGAGCTGTTTGCTATTACTCACTGGCTTGTGGGCAGTAAATGCCACTGCTTTTCACATTTGAAACATAAAAGATATATTCACTTCAGTATAACACTGTGCTACATCTTCTGAAATGGGAAACTTTCTCGTAGTCCATAACTCCTCTTGTTCTCTGAAATAAAAAGTAAAGATATTTTGCACTTATTTCAGTGATGTGATGGCCTCTCTGTAGTTATAACTGGAGCTTGCATTGTATCACAAACCTGTCACATTGTGAAGAAGCAGTACATTTTCTATTAGGAATCAGTGGCTTTCACTATCATGCAAAAATGTCACCTTATTTCACATGAACATAAGCTCTGTGAGTAAATTTGGAAATAAACTAGCATATTCAGCACAAATATAGGAACAGAAATAGAGCAGGAGTGTGATACAATAGGATTTAATCCCAAAAGACTCCCTAAATAAATACAGATGAATTCAGCTGAAGTTGAACTGAAGTTAGAAGCTTATCTATATTCTTACAAATGTCCTGAGGATGACAAGCAGGGATTTCACTTAGCTAATGTGTTTAATGCTGCCAGACCAGACATTCAGGGCTCTCGGAAGTTAGGAACACATTTCCAGTATCAGTGCAAACTGTACACATTTAGGTAGCACTGTTCTATGTGGAGAAATAGACTTTTGATCCTGAACATGGATGTGTGTACCTGGAATGCTTCCATTAAGAGCTCTTTAAGGGGAGCATGTGCACAGTAACAGCAATATATTGTTTACTGAGGGTCTGAGAGGTCTTGAAGAACTTCAGTTTCAGAGTGTTCTTTGGTGTGGCCTGACAGCAAATGCTTGTGACCCTGGGAGCTAACCAGTTACCAGGTCAATGTGGAGCTCTTGTAGTGCTTAATAAACAGAAGATATCAGTGCTTCCCCAGTGGTCCTGCAAGATGGGCTAAGGTCCATGTGCCATCTGCTGCCCTTGAAAGCTCTTTCCTCACAGAGGCTTGGATTTTTCTTGTCCTGGTCCCATGGTAGAGCAGAGTGGGAACCTCATTGATATTGCTCACAGTACAGTGGAACTGAGCACAGGGAACAAGTATGGGGAAACTGCACCAACCATCTGACCTAATGGAAATTGGGGCCACTAAAACTGTCTTTTTGGAAGGCAAATTAGTTTTGATATTCAAAATATGCTTGCATCCTTAAAATAATTCCACACCAGTGGAAGAGAAGCCTGTTGGTTGCAGTAAAGCCCCAAATGGACAAGACAGAAGTTGTGTAATCTCCAGTGTTGCCAGTAGAGCACAGTGAGTAAATACACCAAATTCAACAAGCAGAAAAAAATATCATTAATTGTTAATGATAATTGTTAATTAACTGCTCAGACACCTGTTTGACCTTTTGAGGAATTTCCATTTCATGTCAGTATGTAAAAATATTGATTGTGATCAAATTCCTGATATAAATGTTAGATATGGTGGCATATCTTACAAAAATAAAAAAGGTAAATACAGAAAGTGCAAGTGATGTCCTTCTTATATTTTGCAACTTGTGTCTTTCTTGTAGATTCTTTCCTGTCTTGGAGAATCAAACAGCTTTCTGGGAGGGTTTTTTTGTGCATTATAAGCTGCAGTGAATAACATATACTTAACAAAATTACACACTGCATTTGCTGTGAGCAGCACCCCAGTTCCTTTTCACTCCTGACAAGAACACCATCACCAAGAAAATCACCGACCTCCATTTCCACCTCACTTTTATTTGGCAGCAAACAGTCGAGTTTGTCATTGGCTTCCTCTAGTATTGTTCAGCTCATGCGGTATGAGATCACATTAAAGAAGATTGTTGCAATTTGTCTCATCTGGTGAAAGCACATGCTGTCCCTATGCATTCAAGCCATACTTTAAGTATGAGTGATTGAGTGGACCTAAGGAATGCTGAGTAAATATGTTGCTGCAATTAGGGCTTGAGGGAAAAAAAAAAAAAAGATGTATCCAGTATTTTCCACTCCTTTACTATTTGTGTATAAAAGGTATACACGATCTTTTCCCTATACTCACAATATTTAGCAGATAAAATAGCCTGGAAAATTTTATCATCTTGAGAGCTGTTTCCTGTACTGTTTACCTGCAGAGCAACTGCTGCCCGTAAAACAAAAGAGAATCTGGCCTTGTAAATATTAAGACTGCCGTTTCTAAAGTAAACTAGTACAACTCATTTTTCTTTGTGTTTTGTGCACAACACAGGGAGGTCTGAAACACATTATTCTAGAAAAAGGTGCTGCAAGATAAGAATCTCTTTCCCGTTGCATGCAGTGGTTTGATTTATCATTCAAATAACATCTTTCACCCAAGATCTTGCAAGTTTTTAAAGCTATTAATTTAGCCTCACAACAGCCTGTAAAGAAGTTACAAATGAACAGTAGATAACACTAGATGTAATAGTGGATAACTTAATAATAGGTTTATCTTTCTTCTGTGGTCACAGAGACCAACACAAAGCCCTATTTTATGTTCTGTATGAATATTAGTTTGTGATGCTTGTGGTTTTTGAATGGAAAACTAAGAGACCTTGGGTTTCATGTTCAGAGAAAGTGAACATCTAAAATTGCTCCTCATTTCAGCTAAAATTCCAAGTGCTTAGAGAGAAATCCAAGTCTGTATAGACTCAAATTATTTTCCCATAAACAGGGACTCTGTGGTCAATGAGCTACTTCAGAAAACATTACCTGAGGTGATTTGTCTTATGTTGCACAGTTTGTGTCCAGCCACATAGATAGGATAGACTCAAGCTCCTCTGTCTTTGCTTCAAAATGACCAGGTATGAGCTAGTCCAAGTGTGGAAGCAGAATGCATAAAGTTAATGGCCTGCAGAGGATTGGTTGAATTTCCAGTCTTTGCTGGAAATATAATAAATGGCACTCTTTCCTCTTACATGGCTTCAAAGGTGACTCCAGGCTGTATATTTTTGACCAAACTCTGTATTTTGTTTTAAATGTCATTATTATAACTGTTTGTATGCAGGAGACAGACATTAAAGTCATGCTATTTAAGCATCAGTAACACCATTATCTTACTGATGCTTTAATTACTGAACAGCAGTTGAAGAATGCAGTCCATGTCAAGCTGCTCCAGTATTTTAGGAATAGCTTCTTGCAGCTATGTTGAACTTGACTATGAGAAGTACAGCCAGTGTGCTGTCTGCATTGAGATTTTAATGGAGAAACACTGCTCTTTACATTCACCCTTGTTGAGTTTATATTGAAGCCAACAGCTGCTTTGTTGACTGAATTCAGGATCAAGTCCTAATACCTAACAAATATGTATGTTACTGCATATTGAAATCTACTTTAGATTTGTTGCCAGGGCACCAGCAGTCAGGAGGACCAAAAACTATTTTTAAAATGCCAAGACTAGGTTTGGTGATTAATAAGGAATTTATTTTATTCTGCAATGTCTCTTATTTAACTGGATGCCTCTGGAGACGTGCTTTAAACAGCAAGGCACTATCTTAGGCTAGTATGGTAGATTTTCATCTCACGTTGACTCCATTAAAGTAAGCTTCTATAAACAGACATCAATTACAACCAGTTTAAAGGGTTTTAAAATGTAATCCAGCAGTGCTGCTTAACTAAATGAATCCTGAGAACTGATCTCCAGTGAATTAATAGAGTAGTGTGTGGAGAGCTCACTATGAATCTGAGTTAATGACTGGAGAAGATCAAATTAATTACAACTGTCTCTGAGGACATGCAGGGAAGAAGTCCCTCACATCAGCTAAGGTTTGATTAACTCTTCAGGAACCAAATAAAGATTTTCTACACGTTATTTTTAAGTAATTGCTAGCAAGACAATGGAGTGAGTCAGCTTAGCATTTCTCAGGTGGCATGCAACTACTGTAAGAAGTGACAGTGCTGAATTTTCCTGCAAATTCCAATTTTATTTTTTTAAGTCTCTGTTTAATTGAGGCTCTTTTAATATAAGATGAATGCTAATATCAAGCTAGGATGATATCAAAGTTATTACATAGTTTTTTCTCTGCATGTTAATGTAGAAACCATTGGGATGATAGGTTCGCATTTTGGATAAACATCCAAGACTATGTCACTAAGTTCCCTCTGATTTTTTGCACTTACTGTTACTACTACTACTACTATGACTATTATTCTCAACACAATTTTATTTGATCTTATAGTGTCAAAGAAGGTGTGATTACTGAATTAAGTAATAAGCAAAATAAGAATAAAGCTACTGGTTTAATGCAAGGCTATCCTGATACAGTTATGAGACCAGGAAGGCCCACTGTACTGAAGTTGCAAAAAAAATGCAAGTCATAGCTGAAGAATTGTGTATGGGCATTGATCTAAACTTCTATCTTCTCAGAGACAGACTCCTTTCACTTTTTATCCCCACAGCTGGTACAACAAACATTTCACTTTGTAGAACTGTAAAGACAGCATTCTTTGTGAGGGCAGACCAATCCAAAGTGCCACCAGGGTTGGTCAGGACACTGGAATAACAGAATCACAGAATGAGTGAGGTTGGAAAGCACCACAGTTGGTCATCTGGTCCAGCCTGCCTGCTCAAGCAGGGTCATCCCAGAGCATATTCCAGAGAATTGCACCCAGAGAGTTCTTGAGTATCTGCAGTGAGGGAGACTGCATACACTCTCTGGGCAATCTGGTCTAGCACTCAGTCACCTGCACAGTGAAGAATTTCTTCCTCATATTGAATGATGTACAGGTGGAACTCCTGTACATCATTCTCTGCTCATTGCCTCTTGTCCTGCTGCTTGGCACCACTATGAGTCTGGAAACATCCTCTTGGCACCCTCCTTTCAGATATTTATAGACATTGATGTGGTCCCCTCTCAGCTGACTCTTTTCAAGACTGAGCAGGTTCAGCTCCTTCAGCCTGTCCTTGTAAGAGAGATGCTCCAGTCCCCCAGACATCTGGCTTGTCCTCTGCTGAATGTGCCCCAAGGCACATTTCTCTTAGGTTTGTCTGCAGAGGCTGAGTAGACAAGTACAACTGGAAAGACACTTTTTTTTTAGAAATACACACATATTTGTACCAGACAGCATAGAGACATGCCTCCAGCCTATGAACCACATAAGCAGACTGTAAAGGCAACTGCCTGCTATAGAATTAAATTTATTCTCTCTCCTTTAAAGAGCTTTAAAGAGCATGCTCCTTGTTTTTATAGTCTGTGATGTGGAATCCTCTGAATCCTTCCCCCTCAGGGAAAACCCCAGGACATTGCCTTGGAAAGATTTACCATAGAGTTTTCCCCACCTAGGCTGAAGGAAAAGACATCCCCAGACTTACACAACACCATGAACCACTCCTGTTCCCTTCTCCATATCTTCCAAATTCTAGTGGTTTCTCGTTTCCTGGTTTCCTCATTGGTTGCGGTATCCCTGGTAGCCAGCCCCGTCTTCCGTGTAGGCCAATGGCCTTTGCCCTGCCCTTTGTACCTCCCCCATGCCATCCCATGCTTAACCTTGTGCCGACCACATGGTCTCATCGCTTGTCCCTGATTTCCCTTTGGCATGCCAGGATAAACCTTTGCTGGAAGAGAATCATACAAAAGGCCTTCTGCCCCTCTTCACTGAGCTAGCTATGGTGAGTGTGGTGTGTGGGCTTGACTGCTTTGTCTGAATGCTTATCCAAACAGCTTTTCCACAGCAGATGCTTATTGGGGAACAGCTATAGGTAGCAGCATCCACCATCTAAACCCGCACTGCTACAATGTGACTATTCTGTTCTTGGGTTTTTTCCCCGCAAAACTCCAACAATAAAATCCTGCAATGCTTTCACCTTTACAGTACATTAGGAGGGTAATGGGGGTGCTGTCAAGCAGGAGAGCAAGGAAGACTAAAGAACGCACAATTATCATGAGCCTACAGAGAGAAAGATATCTTCACTAAGAAGGGAAGGTGCTAACTAGCTCCTAAACTGTTAAGAAGCATTTAGAGTAGGAATAAGCAATGCAAGCAGTCCTTTCTTCCTCTATCCAATAAATGCCTCTATCCAATAACTGAAACTCCAGAAGGAGTTCAGAGAGAAAGAAGTGATGTGCTAGGTTTCAGCAATTTTCAAAGCACTTTATAAGCGTGGCAAATTAGGCATATGATAACATGATACTTAGTCTGAAATCACTGGGAAAACCTCTTTCCTATGAAATGAGTACAGTGATTCAGCAATGAGAACTGCAAAACAGCCTCAACACCCTGATTTTCACAGACTGACATAAATATTCTTCCCTTTGTATTCAACTTCTTCCACAAAACCTATGCAGCAAAGAGAAAAATCCCTAACATTAGGGTTTGGGGATAGTTTTTTCTACTCTAAAGTGTTGCTTGTAATGCATTGTCATTGTGTGTGTATAACATATACTTTCTTATCCAGAAAATATATTTACGCTCTGGTTTGTTTTATAATTTCAGCTGTCTTGAACTGTAGAGCCTTTTTTTTTTGGTCCAAAGTATCATTTTGTCCAATATATTTCTTATCTAGTGGACTCTGGAGTTAAGGTGGTGTATTTCTTCCAGACAGGTGTAAAATCATGCACTTGAACCACTGTTTTTCAGCGATATTTTGGGGGATGTTGCAGTGGCCTTTATTACTTACAATCTTCTTTATTTCCTGTCTGTATATTCATAGAATTTGTCTTCTCATGCCTACTTCAAGGAATTTTTTAGTGAAGTACAATGACCTCACTCTCTGTTTGCTTGGTTTTGTTTCAATTAAAGTCAAAGTGTGCTTTCTCTAACAATTTTAAAAGTTCTTTCTCACATTTCTTCAAATTTTCAAGAACTTTTTAAAAACTTCTTTTTTTTGGTCACTGGAACTTAATACAGTGCTCTAGTACCTGTCTCATCAGTGACTTCAATACAACAATAATGTTACTCTTCTCCTCTTGTGCACGATATTTCTGCTTCCAGCAGTACTTTGAGAAACAGCTGTGCTCTGGGGTTATGAAGCAGAGCAACACAGACTCTGCAGACAGGCACAAAAGAGAACTCCTTTATTGCAAAAAACAGGCCTTTTAAAGCAGTTAGGCTTTCATCAGTTTTATACTTTTAAAATACAACAAACATAACTCAACCAACCACTATACAACACAATGTGAACATGCGATGATTATGTAACTTGGTTTTCCTACCTCTAATTCAGCAGAGTCATTCCCAGAGTCCTTTTCTACTTACTTAGCCAAAGTAACAGAAGTGAGTCATGATTTTACAAGGGTAACAAGGCCTTCATTTTGTAAAGTTGTACCTATCAGGAACACTATGGAGGCTCTGTGATGCAGCAAAATAAGCAGGTTTGGCCTGCAAGAGGCAATTGTTCTTTTGGAGATAAGGTCTCTTGTTCATTGGTATATCAATGTACATTTTGTGCCAGCTTATTTGGTGGGTCAGGCCACCTTTTATTACTGCCCAATATTTGCCATTATGGTGTTGTGCTTATATATTTTCTTGTCAGATAGCAATATGAATTATGAGAGAAAATGGGCATTGCAGTGGTCATATTCTTCTGTGTCTATTTTGATCCATGCCGAGACTGTTAAAAATACTCCTTTCAGAGAATTATGGCCAAGTGTCAAACTGTCAGTTAGCTAGTTCTTAAGCCATTTGACATATACTATATTGTTATGGTATATGCCTGATTTTCTAAAAAGAAATCTGAGGAGTTCACGTCATCACATTTTCTTTGTACAACAAACTGGTAGCTCTCTTGAAGACTGTAGTCAGACTTGAAGACTGTAGTCAGACTTGTTCATGTAAGCCTGCTTTTCATAAAGCCACATTGGTTGGTGCTATTTATTTTCCTGTTTCTTAATTAAGATAATCCATTGCCATATTTTTCATTACTTTTACTGGGATTGAAGTCTGTTTAGCATCTTATTTACAGAAAAATTCTTAATTACACCTTTTTGCTAACAAATTATGGTTCTCCTTATATTTTTTCCTCATATTTTTCTCTCCTAGATTCAGAGTTTATTCTTATTTCAGCTTTTGTAATTTCTCTTTTGAATTCTCAGATGTAGATATTAGTAAGAATTCAGCCCTTTATACAGCATCAGGAACCTGGTGAACCTAATCTGGTCATGATATCTGGTTCCTCATCACTTGCCAGCATGATGTTCAGTTGTTAATTCATCTTCACCAGTTATTAGGAGGTCCAAATTAGGGTTACTGCTTTTTACATACAATATATTTTTAATTTTAAGGAACTGTAGTAATGTTTAGAAGCTCTGATTGATTGATTGTGATTGTTTTGTTGTGGGTTGTTTGGGTTTTTTTTCATTACCTAACTATAAAAATTTATCTCATAATTTGTCACCTCTCTTATCTGTCCCCTTCTCCACTTCATATATTAAATGCAAATACATCTGACAAAAGCATTCTTCCCTGACTGGTTAGTTTTTAATAGACTCCTATCAAGGCTTTTATAGTGAGCAAATAACCCACATTTTACAGAAATTAAAAGTACAAGGAAATTGTCGCTGAAATGGACAACTTTCTGAAGCATTTTACCATTTATGTTGCATCCTCTGATGTAATTCAGACCTTCCTGATATCTGACTGGGGTTTAGGTTCCAGTATCCTTTGACAATGGATTTAGTTATGCGTTTCTTTAATAACAGCACAGCTGTAATGAAGACTACTGCTGTTTACATATTAAGCTTCCACAGTGAATTTTTCCCAAGTCGAAGTACATTGCTTACCTTTTGCTTGTCATTGTTAGTTTTGTTACACTGCATTGTTATGTAAAACACTCTGCAACCTTTACACTGCACCAAAGAGCAGGGATTGAGATTCCATAAACTGAAAGGAAGAAGGATCCTAACAGTTTTGAAACCATAGCAACTTTAGCAGCCTCAGAAAAAACCCCACAAATGCCTACAGTACAATTCATATGGCAGCTGTAATAAGTGGTTGACCTTTGCAGAGAATTAAAGGAAGGATCCTGAGTGAGATATGGACCATCTGAGTGAGGAGTATTTAGGAATTCCAGATTGAGAGCAGGAAGCTTAGTGGACATGACTGGGTAACTGATCCAATGCCAGGGTAGGTTACGAGAAGGTGAGAAGCCAGAACTAGGATGGGAAAAGGGCTAAAAAAAAGAGACTTTTAGATGGCAAGAGTTGAATAGAGGATATTTGAGAAAATTAATTTTAATATTATAGCAAAGAACAATGAGATTTGGAAAATAATGAGAGACATGCTTGGTGTAGAAGTAGACAGGTGAAGTGAGACTATTTATGCGAGGGGAGGGTAAAAATTGCTGATTTTAGAGCATCCTTCTTCAATGTAGGGAAAAGAAAGAGGCTGAAGTAGTCCTACAAATAGCTATGAATAGTCGGAAAGGCAGAGATGAGAAAGGTGGTTTACCTAGTGAGGAAAAAAGGAAATTATGAAGGTTAATAATAAACAAAGTCTTCTTGGCCGAGCAAAATATCAATTAGAGATTACCTTGGAGGCCTGAGGAGAAGGGGATTGAGGTGATATTGTCATTCTTGACAGAAAAAGAGGAGAATTAGGAAAGAGAATGAAGTAATTTTTACAATGTAAATTCCTCATGGCAGAAATCTGTCTATTTTATTTTTCTGCAAAACATCATGCATGTTTATGACTCTGAATCAATCATGTTCTGTGGACAGTAAGCCTTTAGTTGCAAATATAGTCGAAATGGGAGGGAAGATGAAACAGATTGAATGGGACAGTGGGGTAGGAAAATCTTTGGTACTATAGCTGAAGATATAACAGCAAATGCAAATAACCTGACAGGGCTTGGTGAGAAAAAAACCCAAGAACAACAACAAACAAACAACAACAAAAAACCAAAACCAAAACAAAAAAACAACCCAAAAAATAAAACAAGCCCAAAAAACCATTAGGAGAAGAAAAACAATAAGAATGTATGGAAAGCAGCAAGTAATTAAGGTGATATTTCTGTGCCACAAATTCAAGAATGCAGTATTCTCATACTGGACAATTAACATAGGTCTCCAACCATATCTCTGACTTCTGCCTAGGAGGGAGCTAGGAGGGAAACAGAAAGTGATGGAAAGACAAAGAAGGTTGCATGGAAAAAGAGAAAATTTGCAGCTATATCAAGTCGGTGTAGTAGATCAAGATCTCTGAGTTTTTACTTTAATACAAGTCTGAACCACAATACAGCAGCCATCAGGCATCCAGCATCTGATACCACACAAAAATATGATTGATGTAGCAAGTGCTACTGCAAGTCATTACTTCATTACTAGGTTGGGTTGTAACCAAAAGACCAAATCATTTCAGACTTTGAAGGGTCAATTCCAATGTGCTATGCAAAACAACATGCCATCTTCAACCTGCCAAGCACCTAATGTGTCCCAGTGTGATGGATCATTTGTGTTAGTCTGCACAGACAGGTCAGAGGGAATGCACCCACCTGGACTGAAGAGCTAGGATCATTTGCTTTGTGTTCAGCTGGTGCCATGAATATTTTCCTATATCCAGGGAATGATTTCATAGCCATGAAATTATATGAAAAGCGACAGTTCTTAATATTCTGCCAGCAAAGTGAATACTACAGGGGCAGCTCCATATGTGACTGAATTATCACAGTTGCATGATCACTGAACTCTTTTCTTGCTAAGAACCATTCCTCAATATAATATCTGTGTTCTCAGCGAGAACAATACTGCACTGGGAAGTATTCACATGGGGAATAATTTTCCCATGGGATAATTTTCAGTTAATACTGGAAGGAAGGTATCTACTGCAGGTTACTGGGCTTTTCTTGGAATATAACTATCCTCCAATATGCTAGAAAGGTACTGTTGTTACTTTTAAGCTGAAAAAGGGTAACTAAACTGATTGCTCCTTAACCTGAAGTTGTTCTGTACCAGAGATGGGAGTGATAAAACCTTTTAATGGCTATGTACCTGACCAAGTCAATATACCATAGCTATGCCTGCATATTATCATTCTAATTCCTATTGTTTGACTTGTCAGAACCATAGGGTATATTTTGGGACAAAAGAGGGAGAAGTCACAGATGCCCATCTGGGATAGCTTCCTTGCTGCCCTTTTTATATCAGCAACCAAGAACTGATGAGGCAGGGACCAGGCCTACCATAATTCTCATTAAGAACACACCAAAGAATGTTAGGTATACTAAAGTAATATAAGTTGTAAAGTAAAGTGGTATACTAAAGTAATTTCAGTCACATGCAAAAAGGCAACTTCCATAAGTTCAGTTCACTTGGGCAGACTGCTATGGCAGTAGAGCACCATTCCAGCTGAAAAGCAAATAATTTTTTGAATGTAAGGATACAGAACTTGCTATATTGCATTGGTTCAGGAATCCATCTACTGTAATGTCCAGTCCCCAGCATTGACCTCCTTCAGAAAATGATGTCTGACAGTAATGTCACTGATAAATTTTTCATGCAAGAACTGGCTGCCGGATAAGGCCCTAAACACAGAATGTACGAATGGATGAAGCTGTGTAAATTGATGTAATGGAGAAAAATAGTGGAGTTGCTCAAGGATGTCTTGTCGTCATAAGTGGACAGGCTTTACTTCAAGATGTATCTTTATTAGTGAATTCTTTGTGTTTCTGACGTACAACAACCACCCAGAGCATTCAATAACAGAGGAATGCTGCAGAGGCAGAATCAGGAATAGGTTTCACAGCAAAGCCAGTTGCACAGTTGAGGGTGTAGAGAAGAGACAAGGAAGGAAAAATCACACTAACCAGTAAGTGCTGTAATCAGAAAGAGCATAAGCAAGACAAAAACAAACATCTGAGATACACAAGTCTGTTGCTCCAATATGCAGAGAGCAATATCAGATCCTGTAGATGGCCCCCGGGCTACTGTTTAAGTAGAAGCATCAATTGCATTGCAATAATTTGCAACATCTTTTTAAATTGTTTTGTAGGCTGTAACCCTCTCCCCAGCTGCCACAGGAGTGGGCAGTTCTTTTCATTGAGTTTAGATAAGTCAGCTTTCCATTTAAAGCAGTGGCTGTACCAAGAAGAACAAAATAGTAAAAAGCAAGACAAAGCAATTGTTTTATGAATGTTTGATCCCTGCCATTCAGTCTAGAGTATCAGCAGCAGGCTAAATGAGTTCAGAGTTTGGATAACAGAAGATACACAATACAGTGAAAACTATAACATTAGAAGGCTAGAAAACTGATCAAAACCAAGTATTCTCCCAGAATAATTAACACTCCACTTTGTCCTGATAATAGACAAACCACTGATCATTCTTCTTTTTAATTATGAAAACATTTTATTTCACTGTCTCTTGCTATGGCCTGTCTATTATTGTTCTGATAGCTGTCTTGCATATATAGATATCGTTCTGGTCAACAGGTACATGCTGTACAGAAATCTGTGTGCCACCAACAATCTAGTTGAAGAACACCCTTAGTTAAAAGTATTATATTGAATAAGGTCAGTTCTGAAAAGAAAAAAACAAACCTAAACAATATTAAGACTTTTGTAAACTGTTGCATTAAAACTTGCTATTTTTTGCTAATGTTTAATCAAGTGTCTTTATTCTTACTGAATATGCTAATGAGTTTATATTTACATCATTGTGAAAATTATAATAGCAGGTATATTTCAGAGGTTTGCATTCAGAGTACACTCAAAGCAAGTAATTGTTGCAAGAGATTATTTTTCTTATTCCTTGCCCCATCCCTGCCCAGAACCTTATAACTGAGCACTTCACCAGAGGATAAAATTTGTTGTAGTAAAATACAAGATAATAAGATATAAAACCTAAACTATCTACAAAGGATAAAGCATTCTAAATTAAATGTAACATTAAAATGTTTAGAAAACACCCCAGGTAAATTAAATAATATGTACCTAAAGCACAGTACAGGAAAAAAATAGGAATAAAAGAAGGTCCATTTAACCAAAGGAAAAGGACTTTTTATATAACATGTTGAGAATGAAGTTTGGCTACAGTAGAAAGGGCATTTTTTTCTTCATAATTGAAGTCTTTAGGGATCCATCCAGAATGTTGCCTAACATCAACAATTTAGAAGTAGTCTATTTAAACTCAGTGGAGATGTGGGGGGTTTGTATGTTCTCACATCCAGGACATGTGCTTAATAACTTTACCAATAATCTTAGTAAATTAGAGACAGAGTAGCCAACTTTGTACTTGGAAATGTGGATTGAATAACTAGTGTCCTGAGAAAACACAGGTCTTAATTCTGGTGGCATTAAATATGGGGCTGGAATCAAGAAGAGTCTTTTTTCCCCCCAACATTACAAACTTCCATCTGAAGTTAGAGAGAAATATCCTCACCTGACCTTGGCTTTATGTAACTGTCCATGCACATTTAGCTGGTTTTCTAACTGTCTTCAATGGGTCTCCCTCAGTTTCAAGATGGATTTGTTTGGGATTTTTAAAACAAGGCATTTACAAAGGAAAGCACTCAGCCATAAACGTCCAAATGCTCAGTGTAAATACTTGTTGACTGTTGCAGAGGTAGTGCCCAGGCAAAATTAAGTTCACCTCATTTTTGTTGTATTGGAAGCAAGTAATCTTTAATTTGCTAGTATGAGAGAGGATGCTTGTTAGGCAGGGATACTGGGGTTGCCTTTTTGGGCTTGCTTTGACCATGAATACTGCTTTTGAAATAAGGCATCAGCAGACCTGCTGTGTGATTGTTTTAATCCACTTTGTGTAATGGTCTTGGTAAACTGAGGCAATTCTTCCTCTGAAAGGTAAACAAAAATCTCATCAATTAGCTGGTGAGAAAAGTATTCTTTTCTAATGTCTTAGCAAGTGACATCTCACTGCAGAATGTTCAAAGTGTTCAAAGCTGAATGCTTTCACTCTCACTTGCTGTATTTCTTAAGCCAGTAAGAGGGCAAGGCTCTGTTTTAGTGAGTGAACATTGTACTTTAGATTGTTGCTGACCTTGCTGGTGCTGTGACCCTGCCAGGAGGGACAAGTAGCAGTAGGAATGACTGACTGATGGATAATATTTGAGATTTCAGTACTCTGTTAGGTGACATCATGAGAGGACTCAGGCCTGAAAACCATTCTGCTTGCTGAGATTAAACAGCAAGAGCAGTGTGGTGGGCCTGATCCTACAAACAGTAGCTTACTGCAGCAGGGGGGAGAGCAGATCTGAAGGGGTAAAGAGAACATGACAGTGTACAAATCCTGAGGAAGTTTAGCTACAGTGGCAATCCACTGACTGGCAGGCTTTAGGTTGTTGAATACTGTCCCCAAAAGTATTTGGAAAGCCTCTCACTTTCTGCGCACTACTGAGTTTAGGTAATTCATAGTAACTCCTATGTCAAAGATGAATAGTTGCTTTTTTCTCTAGGAGAGAGATCTAAGGGCAACAGCAAACAATTTTCTAATCAATGACTGTATGTTAAGAATGGTATTTGGTGAATTCCAAAAAGGAATTCTGTAAATTAAAAAAAAAATTCTTAAAAATCTCAGTTAGCACATTAGGTCAAAATGAAATTGTTTTTTGGAGATGTTGGCTACACCACTTAATGGGAGAAACTATTCTGCTAGTACATAAGTGAGCTGCTGAACTTGCAAGCATTTATTTCCTATGAATGGGTTACAGGATATTTTTACTGACAGGTTATTATGACTACTTTAATGCACATATCACCCATTGTCGAAAGGACAGTTAAAATTGTGAACTGATCATAAATTAAGCGACATTTTTGGCAAAGCTGTCACAGGAGTAAACATTTAATTTGATCCTCATTTCTTAAAATAGCAGTATTGCTACTACTGCAAAAATGCAAAGGTTTCCTGTTGAAGAAATCTATTTCAGGTCTCTGCATATTAGTCTTTCAGCCTTGCTTATATGCATTTATGACAAATGAAAGTAGTCATATTAATTCTCCATTTAGTGTGAAAATGAAAGCAACAAATTCGTACAATGCATAGCTTTCTGATTAAAGTACTTATAAAGCCCTACATCCCAATTCTAAGAAATCATATCTATCCATGATCTTTTTTTAAATGATTTTTTTATGTAGTTGTCTGCCCCAACTATTCATGATACATGTGAGGCATAAAGAATAATCTTGTAACAGGGGAACCTTATAAGTTCTTACAGTCCTTACTCAGGAAAATTTCCCTCAGTGAATAAGAATTATGCTCAAGTGATATTTGCATCATCTGGCTCATGGTTTGAGTATTTAGAGACCTTTCAATTCAGTGCTAAGAATGATGTTAGAATGCAATGAAGCAATATTCATAGTCTTCTGCCCTGTTGTTCACTTCCTCACATTCTGCTTGTTCTCTCACACATAAGTAGGAGTCACGTAATGACAGAAAAAAATCTTACGGGTAGGAATAAGTTGTAGTGGGAATACCCCTTGTGATCTTTTAATTTTTATAAGCTGATTTTTTCTCTGAAGCAGGTGGAAGAAGTCTGAGTTCATCAGTTGTTGGTTATGTGTACAGAGTTTTTTCCGAAGTAAATTTTAGAATTAATCTGTTAAACGCCTTATTTTCTGGGACAATATTGCTATCAAGGTTCATTTTATTGGGTTTGCCTAGCTCTGACCTCTTCTGATGCTATCCTAGGGTGACTTCATGATGCTTGTATCCCCAATTGTCTGTTCTATTTATGCTGGATAATAAGTTCTGCACCTTCAAGACTTGTTCTGAGAGCGAAGCGGGGAGAGAAGAAGCACAGAGTTTGTTATCAGAAACTGCACTTGCTCCCCTGTATCCTGCTCCTGAGCTGCATTGTCTGCAGCATGGACAGACAGCGGGAGAGAGCTCCCCTTTGCTTTTAGTTAGGATTTTTAGCTGAGGCAGAGAAGTTCCCTGGACTGTAGTTGTTTTTTTTTTTTTTCTTGGAACTGATCGTCCCTGCTCTGGACTGAAAATCCAGAAAAACACCAGGAGCTCACACCTGTGGCCCACTGGGGCCTGGGACATGGCATTTTCCAGTGCAGGAGGGACTGATAAGAGACTGAGCAAGCCAAGCTACAGCCCATGACAAGGACTTTCAGAATTTGTCATCTCTTCAGAACAGTGAGAGGTTTTATTATTTAATATTATTCATTCTTTATGCTTGTAAATACTTTGTTAAATAAACAGGTTTTCTTCCACTTTTCTTCAAGGAAATCTTTTCCCAAACCAGTAGGGAGAGGGGCCACTTGAATCTTCTTTCTAGAGGGATCCCTTTGGCAGTTTCCTCCCAAATTTGCCCAAAACCAGAAGAGGTGCCAAACTAATAATACCTCTATATTGCTTGTTGCTCACAGCACAGGTTTATTTTAATGGCTCTCATTATAGCCTTCTAGAGCCTTCCATTATGTCTTGCAAAGTCCATGCTTCTTGGTTCCTTGATTCTTCAGAAAACCCAGTTTTGGGATTTATTTGCAGAATTCATGATGTAGAGTTTTGGGATTGTCTTGAGGACTCCTAAAGTACAGCCATGGAAGATAGGGAGGTATTGAAAAAGATAAATCATAATGATCAGAACACATAAGTCATTTTATGCTGTTTTGCCATAAACCTGGAGTTCATCATAGGAGATTAGAGGGGGACATTCAGGTAGTATCTTGGCCAAGTAATGACTGGAGAGAGCTGTAAGATTGCTGGACTGGCAAGTTAATGTAAATTTCATTAAGAAAATGTCAACCTTAAGCAATTGAATACAGTTCAGTTCAGTCAATATATTAAGGTTCAAAACCTCAAAAAATTATGAAAGCAGAAATCCACATCATGTGTGAAATATAAAGCAGGATTGGGGATGAGGTGGGATGGCATATGCCATGGGATGGGGGGGAAAGGTACCCAGCCACTTAGGAAATGGGTTTGGCATAAGACTCTGATGACAGAGAGAAGTGATGGTATCTTGTGTTACATGGATCTGCGAACTGTAGAATTGACACAGAGCTAAGCAGAAGAATTAATTCAGTCAGAGAAGTGTTGTTCATGTCACAATAGAAAAGCTATTATCATGGTCATAATACCGCAGAAAATAGCAAAAGAAAGAAATTGGAGGTGAGAGGACAAATTTCTGTGAGGAAAAATTGGCTTAGAAATGGGTTTCAGTTACAGGAGCATCAGTATTAAAAATAACATGTAAGAACCAGGCAGGCAAGGAAGGTTGTAGAAATGCCATTAGGGTCTGATTAAAGCAATAGTGAGAAGAAAGTTTTTCTAATATCCTATATAAGGATAGAGCAGCTTACTACTGTTTTTTCCTTCAGTATATAATTATACACCAACTGAAAGACCAAAAATCATGAAAGAATCCTCAAGCAGATGAGAATAAAATTTTGTTCTTTGTCTCCTTGTGAAACTGAAACATTCAATAACATAGAAAAGAGCATAGTTTTGGTTTTTTTTAATTTTAAATTCAACTCAATGGACAGCTTTCAAACTGCCGTTGCCAAAATTGAGAGGATGCTTTTCATTTAGTTCAGTTTCATGCAATGACAGTTGTAAAGGTGCTGACTGATGGTTGCCAGAAAATCCATACAGGGATCCCTGAGGAACCAGAGAATAAAAGGAAAAAGAGGGAGGGAAGACATAAACAAAAGAAAATTACAAAGGTAACTTTTAATGAAAGGAAGGAACTAAGGAGCAGGTTCAGTGTATGAAGAAAGAACGGAGTGCCACAGGTGAACTAACTGAACTTCAGTAGGTGTGAAGGTTCACATAGCATCTTGTCTTCTTCACAAAATATGTAGCATTTGTTATTGTGTTCTGTGCAATTAACAAATGTTCCTCAGCTCATTGAGGGGACCAATGCACTAATGGAGCTGAAACGTTGTGTTTCACCTCACCTGGAAGTGGTGCTTGACAATTTGTGTTTCTTCCAGACTATTGAAGAGAGCAGCTGCCTCTGTGATATCCACAGGGATCTAACCATGCTCTCTACTCCTGCCTGAGAGATAAAAGACTCACTGCTTCCTTAGTTTCTGTGCTAGATGTAGCAAAAAAAAAAAAAAAAAAAAAAAAAAAAAAAGAAATTGTGTAATTTCTAAGAGCTAAGGGTAGTAAAGAAGTGTGTTACTTCTCAGCTGAAAGCATGGCAGTTTGGTAACAACCTGCTATGAATTAGTATTTATTGGAGGAAGTAAAGTGTGACAGTTCTCAGCACATTATCAGGGTTCTGTTGTACTGTTTAGCTAAATGTCACCCATTAATATTTCAGTGAACAAGGACCCATGCAAAACCCAGCTGGTTTAATATAATCAGTCACTTTGCATAATAAACACAGGTTCTCCTAGACACAGCCCAACTCTGTTTTACAAATACTTTTATCTGCATACTAGGAATAATCTTTTAGTTCTGCTTCCCACATTAGTGATGTAGAGTGGTCCATATTTTAAACTGATACACTGCAGCTTGCATGCAGAAGAATGTCCATGTTGCAATATGGCTAGACAAGCAATGTACAGTCAAACATGGTGCTCTAAGCAAAATTATTTTAATGCCAAGCCTTCTGTTCAAATTCTAATTATTGCCATTCTCATCTGACCTCAAACTTCAGAAGTTAAATTCTGTTGCTACTGGAACTTTGGAGTGAAAAAACACCCTGAAGGAAAACTTAGTTTTGTATAAGAATATTTTTTCTCTTTATTTTGCTTCACTGTCCATCTTTTATCTTGTTGAAATTTCCTATAGTTTTATCAAAACTGAGTTATTTTGGCTAACATTTTGAAACCACATCATATTTTGCATGCCCTGAAAACCCAGTCAGGGTAAAAAATACCAGAAGTTCCTAAAATTGATCTGTTTCAGACATCACCATTGGCTTTTGATTATCACATGAGAGCCAGGCGCTCTCAGGGTTTGGATTAACTAATTATTTTCAACTTGTAAACCTCTTGTGCTATTTTAAATAATTATGTGATTCATTACTCTGTGAGTTGAATTCTGTACACTTAAAATGGGTATTATCCTCTGTCTGTGGCTGGAAGCAAACTAGTGTGTGCTCTTTCAGCCGCCAGGCCTGGAAAAAGCTCTCTCAAGTTGCAGATGGAGAGTACACAAAGCATTTCGAAATCTTTTATTTTGTTGTGAACTGTCATTTATTTTTAAATGCTTTTCACAGTTAAAACTGATCTTTTTCATGAAACATTTTGAATTCCCTGACTGAGATGGCATTCGAGCAGATAGTTTCACAGACGTTCATTTGCTTATGCAGGGAAATTAGACTTGTATGAAATGTTGCTCTATGCCAATATAGCACAGAATTTCAGGATGTTTTTGCTCAAGAGTGATTATAAATGTTTTAAAAGGTCATTTTTCTAGATAAAAGGAGGTGTCAATCAGTTAACATATTTAAACCAATCTACTCAGCAATGTGTTTAATGAAAACTAATTTAGTAAATCCTCTCATTCTGTCACCAAATGGTTCCTGATTCTGTTCCTATAAACACAGAGATATTTCTTTGGAGGAGGTTTAATTATTTTTGTAATTGACTCTGAGATCCCTTTGTGAAAAGCACTGAATAAACACACAAGTATTGTCTTTATCTAAATTCAGAAGATACCTAAAGTTACCTTTGACACAAAATGGTTTTATTGATGAAGCATCCTTTGGGTGGCATCCCATTTCAAGCCAGCTGAAACTTTACAGCATAAGTGTAATTTAACTTCAATTAATTTAGATGTTTAATTTTTAGGGAATTATTTGCTATATTTTTACCTGAATCAGGCACATATAAATCATATTCACAGTAAATTGATGGATAATTTCAGTATTAACATTATTCCAGTTGAGTATAGCTAGTAATTATAACAAAAAATGTGGTGGTGGGGTTTTCATAAATTATTTCCAAATGTTGTATAATTTTGTTTTTTAAGGATTCCACGAGTTGCAGAGATTTAACCATGATTCAGTTACATCATTGTGTTGGCTTTGGACCTGCTATGATTTAGTTACACTTTTGTTTATTCTGACATTTATACGGCATGTATGTTTTCAAACCATTCTCACTGTAGCAGCAATTTTCCGACTACTCTGTGTGAGAAAGCAATTCTTAAAATTGTCCTCAGTCTGTAGTACTTAAGAAAGGGAAGAATTACATGAAGAAGAGCCTCAAAGATGAAGGCCAGGTTTGAAGCACTGTTTCATTAATACTGGATGGCAGGAAGGGACCCAAGTCCTAGATAATGAGGAAGGAGGTGCAATTTTTTTAAAGCTATCTGGTGACAGGGAAAACAAAAATGACATTCAGCTGACGAATGAGCAGAGTTTGACCTAGCCTTTTGACCCTTGACAAATCAATCTTACCTGCTACTTCATAAAGAATTATATCTGTGCCACTCACATTTGACTCTGGATCTTTCCTTCCTTCCTTCCTTCCTTCCTTCCTTCCTTCCTTCCTTCCTTCCTTCCTTCCTTCCTTCCTTCCTCCCTCCCTCCCTCCCTCCCATATTCCAGGCCTGTGCACCTTCCTCCTGTAAGTGTTCTGTGCAGTGTCCCTGGCACAAAGACATGAAGAACAGCTGGTAGTGTACCTAATGCTCCACAGGGCCATTCTGGAATATCAGTCAAGTTGGTCACTGGGCTGTGCAAGGTAGAACAGATTGGGTCTGTCTGAGAACACTCAGCAGGCTCCTAATGTCATCTTATGTCCCGTAGAAAAGAAAATAATGAAATTGTTAAATATAAGCTGCTTTTGCTTAATAAGAGTGATGACACAGTAAAGATGATATTTGATCCCATGTAGGAGCTATGAAAAAAGCAGGAAGAAATTAGGATTTTTTGACTTGTTACAGTATTTTATTTTGGTTTGGTTTGGTTTGGACTCTTTTATTTGAAGTTTTATTGCTGTGTACTGTACTAAGAATTTGCATACCTTCCTTATTGGAAAGGACAGGAAGTCTAGACAGTGGATGACTGCTGTGTTATCTATTAAGGGTTGCAAAGCAAGTTAAAGAGCAGCATTAGTGGCACAACTGAAGCAAAGAGAAAGTCATATCCAAAAGACATAGAGCTCTTAGAACTGTGTAAGTAAAGGCTGCATTTTCCTCATTGTTTCAGAAATGCAAATTCTATTACACTGTCCTCATTGCTCTGTGAAACCTGAAGAAGAGTTTGGTCTTGCTGTTCTCATCAACTGTGTTGATTTGTATATTTTTATTTACAGCATTTTTGTTTTGAGATGCTAAAGGTAAGGCTACTCAGCAAGGACATCTCTAATGTAATCTACCAGCTGCAAGAGGTAACCATTGGAGGTTTTTAGCTTTTAAGGGTAAGAGGATGTCTGTGGGAACAAAGGCGTCTGAGGGTTTGGGGTTTTTTCCCACTGCCAGTGATTTCTGTGGAGATACTAGAAGGAAATCATGATTGATTTTTTAAAATTTTTTTTAAGTCGCATACTGTAAAATTTTAAAGGCACATCCTTGGTACATACTTACATTACTGAACACTCGAAGCTTTAGGCAGCTGATAGACAAGCATCCCATTTTTTTTTTATGGTGTGAATTCATTTTTGCCCTGTCATGTGTAAAGACAAAAGAACTGCCTTGATTTGTCTTGTCCCTTTTTAGACTGGGAAGAAAAGTATGCAAAATATGGAAAAGGACAAGTCACAGGCCTGCTTTTCACTGGATTTTTCATGATCATGTGGCTGTAGCCAGCCGGGCTGGACTTTGTCTCAGCTGCCTTTGTATATTTTGCTCTTTAAAAGTAAGCGCTAAGAAGAGTAATTGTTTTCTCCTATTTTGAGCTCCAAGAAGGATAGCTTTTGCATACATAGCCTAAGTAGTCTTTGTGTTTAGAGAGTATTTCCAAAACACCTTTGTGGCTGCTCTCTCTTTGGCCTTTTGACACTTGCTATGTGTTCTCTTAAAACAAAATGGCTGAATATTCCCTGCACATGCTTTATAATGCATGAAGGTCTTTCTGGCATGTATAAATGTCATACCTATATGTGAACATCATAAAATCTACTCCGATTTCTTGGTTTATTACTATGATTACTTGTACTATATTTGGAAACCAAGCAAGTCTTAGCATTGCTGGTCCTGAGAGCCTGAAAAATATGTTAGAAGTGTTTAGGAAGAGGGAAAGAAGGGACTGTTGCACAAAAGAGGGAGAGGAGTCTCCAGTTCCCATTTGTCCTTCTGTAATTTGGGAGGCATCATTGGTGTATGAAGGAAGGAGGCTCAAACAATGGCTCAAATTTCATAAGCATCATAAAAGTCTAGGCACAAAGCAGCACAGGCTCATTAGCAGAGGAAGTGAGGTCAGTAGTCTTCAGCTTCTTAACAAGATGATAGAATTTATGAAGCATCACAGCAGCAGGATGTGTTTGCCTGCAGACTATTCATATAACAAGCCCACTGGGGTCCTATAGTTATTGCCCTTGAATTTGTTTTCCTTTCTTTATTTTCTTTTTGTCATCCTCCTGTTTTTCTGGCCTAGCTTTCTGCACTGGAGGAATTACTTTATTATTTTTGATGCCTTGTTGGTGACATTTCTTTTGGATTTTTTTTGATTTTTTTTTATCTTTAACTAGTTTAGTTTAGAGAGTTCCATTGGGGTGTGTCTGATTACAGAGGTGCTCATAGAGGTGTGTAATGAAATCTAACTATTAATATTCCACAAAATCTGGGAGTGGTGTTCAGTCTGAGGTATCCTTTCAATCCAGTGTGAGATAAGTGCCTAAAATGTGCCTAAGCTGAGAGTTCAGCTTAAAAGACATCCTGCTTTTTGTAGATCTCAAAAAGTTCTGTGAGCTGCTGGGAGTAAAAGCATTACCCAGACATTACCAAAAAGTAAGAACAAACAATGGGTGCTTTTAAATCATTTATCTCTTATTAACACCATGTAGGCAGTAGTTCTACAACAATCTTTTTCAAGGGAAATAAAATTTTGTGTATCCTTGACCCCCTTCTTTTTGAGGGTTTTGGTGCACATTGCTGTACTTCACTAATTTAGCTTCCTGTGGTGAGGGCAGTGAAGTTTATTATCCCTCTTTTTCTTTTATAGAACAGGAAAGTGAGGCAGTGAGATTAACTGCTGTGCCCAAGGTGGTGCAGGTCTGATAGGTTCAAAAATAGGAAGTGGATTCCCAGGTGCTGATCTTTATGTATAAGACAGTCAGTCCTAAATCCCTGTTTCTGATCTGACTTGTTCTGTCATACAGGATGTTTTTTAATTTATTTTTTTCCTAATTAGGAAAGCTGTGCTTTATATCATGGAAGCACAGCATCCAGATGGGAATAGTATGTGTCAGAACAGCATATTTAATTATTTATAACTGCTTTCTTTGTTTGATGGTTTGATTGTTATTTATTTTATTTTTCTACCCAAAGGTTTGATCACTTAAACAGCCTGGAATCAAACATTTGGCAGTGTTTACAAATTATGAAAGTGATTTCTGATTAAAGTGTTCTGTGGGAAAATAAAAGTTGCAGATCAGTACATAAGCCAATGGCATTCTTCCAAATTTCAGCAGGAGAGTTCTGCTCTGTGGCATGTGCTCTGTATTCATACCCCTGCTGGCACAAGATGCAGGTGGTGCCTTGCACATTTTCCCTGTGGTCTTCTCTGGGCTGTTGACAGGGGGAACACAGAGTCCTCTCAGTCAAGTGAGATGCAGGTCTGCAAGACACCCATTAGACAGTACACAGCAAAAAGACCACTCGCAGTTGCAGCTGAAGAAAGTGACAGAATCATGCAGACATCTAAAGCTTATCTATTTTGCAGATATATTGTGATCAAGTCTGAAAATCATTGTGATATCAGTTCACCAAAGTTCCTGGCTGAAGCTATTTTGCACGACGTCAGATGTCATTTCACTGTGAGATATGATTAAGAGGTGCTAGAATTAATCCATTTAAGAATACTGCTGCATTAAAAAAAAAAAGGAAATTACTTCTGCTTTTGTCTGTACTGGTCTGTGGACCAGTGTTGATTCACAAATATCTGAGGTCTTATGTTCTTGGCTTCCACTATTAATTTTCCAGTGTAAAACTTTAAAACATAAGATGCTTTCCTGGCATTAGCTTCTTTATGAGTTGCAAATCCATGTGATCCATAATCCAGATACATAAAACAGTCACCAGTGTATGCTGCAAACCTCTTAATAAAATCTTTTGCACTGGATGATTGCTTAGAGAACGCTAGCCTTCACTTATGGGTCTTATCTTTTTAGGTATTTCCTGGTTCATTTCTCAAAAGCTTTACTGATTGAGTAGCTATTGGCAAAAAAAAACATGCCTATACATTCCTGAAAAAATAAAGGCAGGAATTTGCACATTTTTGCACAGCTTTTTATCACAATCACATTTATAATATTATTTTCTGACAATAATGTTTAGCCAGATTTGCATTTGCTTCAGTTCCCGTTCAAAGGTGAGGATTGCTGGAGTGCCATCAAAATTCCATAAGCTATAAAGAAGTAAATGTGTCTACAGCTGGTAGAGAAGAGAAGCTGTTGGGGCCTTATGTGCACAAAGAGAAGGTTCTTCTTGAAAGGAACCACTGGAGATGGTGGCCATAGAAGTTGCCATAGCCTATAGAAGGCTGGAGGACCTCTGCAGAGCTGGTCTTTCCAGGCAGATTCTAGACAAACATGAGTCCAAAACTGGCCATATTTTTGAAGACTGCGGGAGAGAGGGGAGAAAATGGGTAGTGTTGTGGTCATGTTATGCTGGACCTGGCTCTGTCTCAAGGATGAGATGAAAAAATAGTTTACCCCATGCTCCCTGGCACCTGGGTGGAAAATCAAAGAGACCCATATTCATTTAATCTTCATTGAAAACACACAGTAGAATAAACATTAGTAGTTGGCAAATGGAAAAGTTTTAAATTGATGATGGAAGAAACATTCATTTCCAAGCTTCTGAGCGAGCTATTAAAGTCAACAGAGTAAAGACAAAATCCCTGGCACTGAAAATGAAAGGAACAGTCTTTGTATCTACTTAAAACTTAAAACTAGTTAAAACTTGGCAAAACAAATCTAAAGTAGTGGTTTCAGATTTCCATGTGCACTAACTGTGCCAACTTTTGTTTGCAGGGTTGCCATGACAGAAAGTTCATCCCACTTGCTCAGTGCTTTTTCCACTAACTTTTAAAATTAGAAGTTAATTTAAGCAAAAAGTTAGATCTTGTATCAGCACTGACATGTATTTATTTGTTTTGTACTGTTGAATGGTCCAGGCTTTTCATTAAAATACACTTTTTTGAAACAAGCTCATCTCCATTTAATTGGCATTGGAGTGGTGTTTTAGTACAGTAAATAGAGCAGGGATAATTACTACACTAACAGTGTGGTATTTCTACCTACACTAGTCAGTGGGCTTTTGCAAGAGGATGAGGAATTCACTAATTTCAAAAACAAGGAAATTTGTGAACAGCAAATTTTCTCCTCTTGCCCTCCAACCCCCAATTATCATGGCTGTACATTAGCAATCAATTTCACATTATGACCAGTATTTTCATTATCCTAAAAATTTTCTTAATTCTCTACAGTTTGAGGTAGCTTTTGCATTATTTTATGAAAAGGTCAAACATAACAGAAGGAATTTTTAAAAGAAAATTGTAGTTGTTTGGAAACTTCACACAACCCAGATGCATCACTGCCAGTATGTTTTTATAGGGTGAATAAAATATGCTTGTTAGGATACTTTCTCTTATGAATTCTCTGTATTTTTAGAGCAAATTCTGGAGGATTCTTCTATAATTCTTAAAAGGATGCTATTAATAGCAGGTGTATTTAATATGCGTAACAGCCTTAATGCATTAGTAACGTTTTGTAGTGTCATTGAGATTTGATATAGTTAACACAGCTGATGAGACACAAACACTTACTTTAAATATTTCATTATTCTGAATACTAAAATTGGGACAATATTGCCTTAAGGAAGGCAAAGACTAGCTTCATGTTAGTTTTTTCAGACAATCACAGGTTAGCAACCAAATTCAGCTTTTCTTCCATTAGCTGGTCTGGAAAAACAAGTATTTTCATTGATAAGGATGATAAAGTATTAGTTACTGCATCAAAAGGGTGCCAATATTCTGTTCAGACTGAATATATGCACATAAACAGTGAATAATTTTTGAATATATTTTTTGCCAATCCAAAATGATTCCTTTATGTCCTTTTGATTTTGTTCTACTTCTATAATTAGGGACTCCCATTCCATGTAAATAAATACATTATTTAAGTGGAAGTTCTTTTTATTAATGTCTATATGTTCCTTTCAAATTAAAAATAATTAACCTTGAAGAAGCAACTTAAGAGCCAAAGTAAAATCTAGATGGAGTTTGTTTAAAGGACTGCTCTTAACTGCTACTTTTCAGTGTTCAACAGCATGGGGTTTCCTATGTGCTTTTGGAAGCCATGATGTGTACAATGCGTTGACTGGGCAGTGCAATGCAGCTGCTTTTCTGGACTCCCCAGTGCTTCTCTTCAGCTGTGCATGGGTCTCATCCTAATAGAAGTGTGACTGACTTCACGGCCTGTGAATGAGGATTGACTATGAAATCTTCTCCCCAAGTCTCCCATCCAAATTCTTTACTGATGAGTAGTAGAATATGTAGCTGTATGTGAATAACCAGGTTGTTTACTCCATTGGTGAGCAGGAAATCCGGTAGATGGGGAGCACATAAGCACGCAAAGAGCAGCTAATTCACTGTTGCTGCACAAAGGTGATAGATGCCAAGCACAGCCAAACGAGGAGTAGCATCTGAAGCAGCAAGATGTTTGGCTGATGAAGTGTAGAGACTGGAAAGAAATCTCATATGCAGACACTCTCATTTTACTGCAAGCTGAAAGTGAGCAGTCAGTCCACCTGACAAATACTGCACAGTCTAGAACCATTGCTTCCCTATTCTTTATCTTTGTTTTGAATATCTCTGCAAGTAAAACAAACTAGAAAAAGGGATATAAGCAGATTGCCTCAAATTGACCTGTAGTCAGCTTAAATATCACAAAAAGAAAACAGCTACAGATACTATGGTATGTTTTGAAATACACATAACTAAATGCAATGTTCTTAATTATGCATGGTGAATTCTGGAAATCATGGATGATTCTTAAAGACAGCAAAATAGAGCTACTGAGAGTCAACAACAGGCAAACATCATGTACCTTGCTGGTGGTACATACATTCCAGAATAGCTTGTGGTATGACAGATTACCAAATTAAAGTTCACCTCCCAGCTCTTCCATAATTTCTGGTGTGGAAATAGTTGCATAGTGTAGAGAAACACTGATCCCTCTTATAAGCAAAGAACACCTCTATCTGCTACTCACATAGTGATTTACAGCATCTAGCACAACACTTCCTCACCAACTTTGCTTGAGATTGTTTCTGGACCACAGCTAGTAAAGCAATGCCCCTTGTGACACAGACAAAGCTTTTTAGTCCATTTTTATTCTTCTATGCCTGGTGAAGAATACCACATTCAACATAGTACTGCATTTGTGTCCCAGCTGTTGATGAGTAGCGTTCAGTCCCTACACAGGGATAGGGAGCATTGCAGCCATGTGTTTTCTTTTGCTTTGTGTTCTCCCCCACCTTTTTTACCTTGTTACTGCTATTTTAAATTTTTCATGTCTTGGTAAAAGCAGATGTTCAAGGCCTTATCGAGAAAAACAGGGCCTGTTAAAAAGGTTGAAGCTCAAGTCACTGCTCTGGCAGAGAATTTGTGTGCAGCAAGGTAGAACTGCCATTTTTGCACCTGGTTCTTGTACTTGCTATTGTGGTTTTATTGATTGTAAAGAAAATAAGAGGGTTGTGCTGCATTTTTTCCCTTTCTCCTTATAATGTATATGTTGCTGTTTTCTGAGTCATTCCATGGCCTCTTCTCACTGCTGTTCAGCTAACTTCTTTGGCTGGAATTCATACACAGAAACAGAATTTACAGGTGCTTGGCTCTTTGAGTTCTTAAAAGAAAAGAGTTTCAAGTCTTTTTCTTTCAGAAAAGACTGGAAGTGAAAATTAGAAACATGGTTACAATGAGCATCTGAGACATGAAAGCAAACACTCATACCAAGTCACCTGCTGGATACTGTAGCCTGTATTGCTTCTCTAGGTTGGGGCTGGGATAATGTGACATTTATCCTATGCCATTCCCAGGACACTTTCACAAACTCAGCATACAGACCAACCACAAATTTTTAAACCACAAATATTTTGATTTGTTATTTGATCACATTATTTAAAAAAACCCCTGCAAACACACACACGTACAAAATACCTGGTACATTTCATTTACAGTAATGTTATTTTTATTTAAGGAAACATCACTCACTTCAAAGACTCCTTGAGGAGACTTCTTGTAATTCTGGATCTTCAAAGAACCATTGCTGAAGCTACAACTGGAGAAATATTTCTTTGTCCAAAGAGCCATTTACCATAAACAATTATAGAGGATGCAATTGCAGATCTATTACCTGAGAGAATGCAAAATCACTCTGAAGCCACCAAGGAGTTCAACAAGTTCCTCTTGATGAGACTTTGCCCCAAAGCCTCACATAGGCCCACTGTCAGGAGAAATGGCAGGATACCTGGTGGGGTAGGGACTTGTGACTCTCTGAACTGTAGGACAGGATTCTGCACAACCTCTTCCAAGGCTTCTGAGGCTGTATGTTGTTGCGCTGCTTTTTCTACAAGTATTGCTACTTTGAGTACGTCAAACACTTAGTTCCATTGAAATTATGATTCCCATCAATGTTACAGCATCTGAAAAGTAAAGGAGAACAAAAATAAGCTGCAGTTTCTCACACTAAAGTTTGTATATGCTGAGAATGCCCAGATTTTGTCTTATGTCCATTATAAATCATGGTCATTGTTCTCTGAGTCAGCAGTCTGTTGTTTCAGAGTTAATTTCTTTGTGTCATTCATCCATTCCCTGTCATATTCAGCTGTGAAATCTTACATTGGGTTCTGTTGGCCTTTAAATGATAATCTTTTCACTGTCAATTAGTTTCTTGCTATGGAGTCCTGAAGATTTTTTCCTATGAATTGGGGGGTTATCTTAAATTCTGGTCCACAGAAACATTGGTATGGGTTCAATATGGTCTGGAAATCCACTGTGTAGGAATACCATGCCATTTTAATTGATTTTTCTATTCTGTTCTTAGACGGTCTGGGAGTGGTCCTGCACTCTGTAATTAGAAAACTGCTCTTATCTGGCACAAGGACTTAATTGGAAGATCCTACCCCCGATCTGTGAGTCATGTTTTCACAAAAAAAAAAAAAAAAAAATTGACTGGTAAAATTTAGGAATTTAGCATATCTAGATTACTTGTTTGACACACAGACTTTGGCATTCAAACAATTACAGTGTTGTCATATTATGCTTAATTGCCTGTCTTTGAATGAGGATCCCAAGATAAGCCATCCTGATTGATCTCCTGTGTCTTGATGATACCCCAATTCCAGTTAACATTTCAACCATTTGTACAGTATGAGACCTAAGGTCCCATTTGAACTGAGAAAGTAAATGGCTTATTAAAGTCTAATTTCTCCAGCTTGTTCTTGCCTTTGGGCATTTTAAATAGGTTAATGCAATTTTTACAATACACTCAGGGAACTTTACTCACAGAATATTGTCATAAAATGGCCCCTAGATTATCTTAAAATGGAAACTATTCCAAGTATACTTGTCCTGATACGTAGTCAAGCTCTCCACCTTAGAAATTTTTCTTCTTCTTCTTCTTCTTCTTCTTTTTTTTTCCCCTCAAGATTTTAGTGGATTATTGTACATTTTAAAGTTTGGTAAGGAAAAAAATAGTCAGATTTATTTAATGCAGTGGATCATTTTTCAGGGAAGCTCCAGCATTCATCAAAACATAGAGATACCACAGGCACCATATAAATTATGATGGTTTTCTTCTTAATACTTCCTTTTTATTGCCTACATTCTTTAAAGTGAATTTAGTGCTCATGAACGATGCTGGATACGACAACACTGGAAAGTGAAGTCCTCTGTTTATCTGCAGAATTGGTGCAGAGGACTACTGGCAAGTTTCTTCCCATAACCCCATCTGTGTTTTGCAGCTGTAACCTTGAGGGATCACCTTTAGGAGCAAGGAGATGACTTGATCCGTGTACTCTTTCTATTCTCTGCTGAAAGTGCAGATAGAGATGCCAATTGAAGCCATTCAACTCTTTTTGATCTTCCTCATTAGATGTTGTGAGACCATCAATTTATTACCTTGACTGTGGCAAATTTCTTCTAATGCAGGCAGGCTCTCTGTGGATATCTGTGTATAAATAAGACTTCTATACATTGAATACATCTAACATTTTGTATGTTAGAAAACATGCAAAAGCACCATTAAAGTGTGATGACTTTTGTTCCCTATATTGACCTAGGCTGAATTTGAGCCAATGATTCAGAAAGAATATGCTCTGTATCCAATTACTAATGTCGTCAGCCACAAGTCCAAACCTTCAGGGATTTTTTTTTTTTTTCACAAAGAGGATGCTAACATATTTAAAAGAACTCACATTTTACTCTCAAAAAGAAAATCCAAGCATATTGAAAAACACGGGTATTTGGCTAACCTACCCCTCATTACCCAGGGGGGAGAGAATGTAAATGCGGGCTTGCATTAGATTGTTCACTGTGCGTATTCAATCTTTAGAAATCTGTTTCAAAGAAAAGAAAGGCATAAACCTCATTAGAAGAGAAACAACAGGGTGGAAAAAAAAGCGAGCCATGTCAGTTCAAACGCAAGTCCAGATGCTAAAGTTAGTTACACTTTTCAGTTTAAGGCAATGCAAATCCATTCTCCATTACAGGGGAAGTGGAAAAAGGCATTAAGCCCTTGAAATGGCAGGAGTCAAGTTCTGTGCTCAGTCAAATAGGAAAAGGTTTAATGTATGATTTTCTTCTTTTTAGTCCATTGTACATTGTATCAAGGCACTGAAGAACAACTATGAATTACATAAATAGGAGGAGAGAAGCTAGAGTGGCACAACTGTTTGTAAGCTAAAATTGTTTCTTATTCCTCCTACCTCTCATTCCTCTTTACACAGAAACAAACATGCACAAAACATTAACAAAATAAATCAGAATTTATATGAAGGTTATCCACAAGAGCAGATTCTAGATATAATTTGAATCCCTGAATATTAATTTGATCTTCTGCCAAGTGCTGTAGAGGTCTTAAGAATCTGAGTTTATATTGTGAGGAAAGGTGAAAAAGGAGTCCTAATTTTAAATTGTTTTCATTATATAAACATTTGTGAGCACACTTATGTTCCTTGCTTTTTGGAGAATCATGATTAAACTTTAAATATATGTTTTAGCCGAAAATAAAACCAGGGATATTCCCCTACTTATGTCACAATATGTTAGCCAGAGGAGACAATTGCTACTATTTTCCATTAATCCGGCTTGGGAAATGAAGACAGAGCCTCTTCAGTTTGCCCACTACAACAAAGCTTCACTCATCCCCCTGTCATGGATCAGACTGCTTCTTTCAGCATGGTTGCCTCAGAGGTGAATTTTCCCCATTGTAACACTCTATTTGGCAGAAGGGCATTTTCATTTCATTTTAGTTTCCTGTGTAGGTAACCAGCAGAGGAATAGAATATGAAATGACACATTTTGTGCGAATATTGTAAATGCATGGCAACACTATGCCTGAGGTATCCCCAAAGAAAGTCAAGGAGGAGTATATACCTTAGGTCGTAACTTTGTCTAATTCACAAAGTAGCCTGAGATCTGTGACAAGTATTGCAGTAGATGACCTAGGAGATCAGAAAGTTTGGTTTCACTGCCTCTTGAAAATTGATTTCCACCACTTAACTCCATGCCTCTTATTCTAATGCAAATGCTTTGATACCATGAGTAAGTATAATCTGCTTAAAGTAGGATCATAAACTGTGGGGTGATCTCATGGAAAGTCTGCCACAACACCACAGCAAGCAAGAAGTTTGTGGAACCATAGGTTTTGAAACCCCATGCTCCATTGTTTCTTCATAGATATCAGTTATATTTACCATCATCTTGGATACCTGGTATATATCCAACACATATTTTTTTAGGGAGAGTTGAAATGTCACACAGCTTTTGAGGATTTTCCTCATAGTTTTTTATTGCTTGCATACATTTTTAGTTGTGTGTCTCTTTTAAAGTGATGTACTTTATGTTGAACTTTTTAACCGTGAAAAGAACTTTCTGCAATTCTTTGCAAGCCTTTTTAATTCTTGAATGCAATTGTGAAAGTAGCACTTTTCACTAAAATATGTCAAATTTTTACCCAGCTGTTAGCCAGTAAGTCATAAAAAAGATTCCTGTGAGGTAGGCAGTGCATGTTATCTTTTATACATGCAGACATAGCACTGTTGTACCACCTGAAATTCCATCAGGCTCCAAGCTCTGCAGAAAGTGACAAATGCTAGACAGGTATACTATTTATAATGGATGAGCTATGCAAGCCAGCTCTGGGAGTTGGATTGGATTTGATTGCAAACAATAATATGACACAACCCCAGCTGTGGATAGTACACACATTGTGAGAGGCAGTGCAATCTGGCAGAATGAACACCAGACACAGGCATGATCCAGAGCCCTAAATCCAGCTTCATGGTACACCTACTGTGTGGCTTTCAGAACACCTTTTCTGATCTAACAGTCCTTCTTCCAATTCCTTGTTGGTTTAGCAACAGCATATTAAATGATCATACCTCTCTAAGCCACTTCAATGGAATTTATAGCTCAGCTTGATGATGGACTTCAGAGAGGCTTTTTAAAGGAATGATATGAAAACACAAGAAGTTATTTGAATAATTTCGTGTTTGAATAATCTTGTGCAGTTGCTGACAACAAACTTGGAAAATTTTCCATGAAGTAATTAATCAGATTATCCTTCAGGGAATATCTTCTACCCCAGCAAGAATGTTTCCATTTCCAGTACAAAAGTGAATGGTGGAATACTGATCTTCCTGCTTTCACCAATATTCAAGTATTGACCAGTACTGAAAGCAAAGATTTTCTAGTCCAAGATGAGAAGGCTGTGTCTCCTCCTGTCCAATTGTGCACACACAATATAAAACAGTCCCTCATTTCTGAGCTATGTGGTTTAGAATTTATGCTTCTGTGGGATGTCATTTAATTAATTTCTGTGTTGGAGTCTGTGGATGCAGTAAGGGTCAGTTTGAAGTCTTGGTTCTGGTTATCAGTGGTTCATCCAGTCTGCTAAGCTATCATAGGTGAAGGAATGGCCCGCACAATAGAAAGAGCTGGTCTAGATTACTTTTTTCCTTGTGGGAATGGTAAGGGTCTTTCTGCTTCTACAGATAGAATTGGTGAATGGTTTTCCTTGCCATCTGAGATGATTTGTGCTATGAATCGTTAAATAATCTATGCAGTTGCTTTCTTATATGCACACCTTCTTTGTTCTCACATGCCTTGGATTATATTTCCACTCACTACCCTGTTGGATTTGGGGCATTTAGGTTCAAATTCTCATTGGGAAATTGATGGGAGTATTCCGTTACTTCTCCAGGGTAATTTCTTTTGCATGAGATAACATGCATGTTTTTAATCTGATGGTCACTCTGCTTTGTGTTGAAACACAAAACTTCTATGAATAATTTTCTTGATAGAGATATATTGGTATTATCAGTCCTCCTCTGTATTATTAGGATTCTTTGTTGAAGTCACATACACATGGCTATAATTCTTGTTAAAGCATATTTCTAGTTTGATTCCTGCATCGGATGAAGAAAATTTAGAGCAGCTATGAGTATGGGAATGGAGAGCCAACAGCTCTTCCTATCTAGTCTTATACTTTTCCTTCTTACAGCTTTTTCTGGTTTACCCTTTCTGTCTCATCCTTCTCCATTGTCTTTTTATTTTTTTCTTTTTCTTATTCCAGTTTATGGCTCACTGATTTCATAAGTTGCACCAAGACCTCAGGTTCAGCCTCAGGCCATGGACATCTAGAAAGCTGAAATAGGGATGTCGGCATGAAAAGAAAGTGGAGATGATGTGGCTTAATCTGCCAGTCCACAAATAACTTGGTCAAGAGAGTTTCTGGCCGTGAAATCTGAGGGCCATTTTAAAAATAAGAAATTTAATTCATTCCCAATTTACTTTTGCTTCTCTGGATAGAAATTAGAATACAGGGTGGTGCTGGCAAAGCAATATACAGAGCAAAAAATATCATAATGACCTTGCAAGCTGTTTTTCTTGGGATCTTATAGCTAACTAATTCAACCCTTAAGATGTTGATTAACATCTCTATGTCTGGAGACCAAGGTGATTTATTCAGGGCATAATCCCAGAAAGCATCAGTCTTCTGTGATGCTCTTGCTGCAGCTTAAAGCTGTTCTTCCTTAGTGACATCCCTATGACACACTTCCTGTCTTCCTTAATTTAATGAATGTCCTAGTCAATTTGAAAGTGTCTCTGGGAAATAAAGTTTGCCCTTTGTGCTAGCAGGTTGATGTGAGCCATGCACTTCCAAACATCATGTTTGAAGCATATGCTAGCAAAACACAACGGATCTTAACTATCAGGAGTAAGTGAGCAGTGCAAGTTACAAGAAGGAATTTATAACTTTTAGATGTGAATTATAAGAAACAGTTCTTATTTCAGAGAGACACACATTTTATTATGTATTTTTTGCTCCCTAGGCATCGCACAAGAAATTTTGCAGCTGAATGTTTTATTTCCTGATACCTACTGCATAATAACATGTCAAAGTTCTTTGCAAAGTACCCTTTATTTTATGACTATGGCTTTCTCCTCCTTTACATAACAGCACTGGTTCATGTTATGAGTTCTTGCTATACTTAAAAGTACAGTGACAATCTGTTCCTCTCTTCTATAGGTAGAGAATATTCGCATTGGCTTCACTGGTAAGCTTATCTGAGCCTCTCTTGGTCAGCTCTGAGCCCCATCCTGTGGCAGTTCTCTATCCCTTTCAAAGGTTTGCTTTCATTGCCCCCAGGGAAGTCTGGCTCTTTAACACAGAATTACACAGGCAGAACCACAGGCTATTATTGGTGGGAATAATTTCTTCCCACATCTTGAAGTCTAGGGCCAGCTGTCCTCTAAGCAGTGTGCCCCTCAAAGTAACAGAACCAGAATTTTATCCAGAATACTTTTAAAGCAGTAGGTATTTACTGAAACTTGTATAACTTCGTTCCCTCTCTTCAATTCACAGCTACCTCATCCCTGAACTCCCAGCTTCAACAGCTTCAGCATCTTCAGCAGCTCCAGCATCAACAGCAGCAGCAGCAGCAAAGCCAGCAGCAGCAGCAAGCTCAGCAGGCACAGACTCCACAGCCAACCCAGCAGAGCCAGCAATCACAGCCACAGCCATCAGCACCACCACAGCAGAACCAAACACAGTCCCAGAGCCAGAGCCAGCCACCTCCAGCCTCACAGTCCTCCAGCTCCCCTCAGAAACCCAGCCAGTCACCAGGGCATGGCCTTCCATCTCCTCTTACTTCACCAAATCCATTGCAGGTAGGATGCCACATACAAATCCCTAGAGGTCTTAAAATAAACATGTGCATTCTCTCTCACTGCAAAGGGAAATGAAGCAAAGGCTACACCTTCTAACCACACGGGCTGAGAAATTCCACTTTGTATTATTCAATCCTTATGGGCATTCAGCTTATAACAGCTAAAATGCCTGATGAACCAGAAAAACATACCTAATGATGGTTCTAGGATGCTGCTTCCTGAAGAGCGTCTTTTGCTTTTAAAGACTCCTGTCGAAAAACCCATAGAAAACTTTTTATTTTTTTTCCACAGATTCATCATGTGACATTCACAAAAGACATTTGCCCAGCAGTCACCCTTTAGGATAGCTTAAGAGGGTAACAATATTAGCAGTTCATTAAGAGATAATCCTGAGTGTCAGCTTCTGCGGATGGACAAGTGCAAGGGGTGGATGCGCCCTCTTGAAATCACAGTCCTAATTTTTATCCTGGTAATAATCAAATACTTCTGTTAAGGTTCTTAGTATAGGTTCCAAAGCTAAGGATGCCAGTTAATGCCATTCATTGATACTCACTCCAATGACATGGTTATTTTTTAACAGATCAGCAGCTACCATATCCATACTGATGCTCAGCTCTGCCCATCTTAGAAGTTCTGGGCAGAAACAGGAGAGCTCTGGTCCAGTGGTCCCATTTTCTTAGAGCTGGGTGTTCTTGCACTACATGTGTCATGCTACATTCACACTGTGCAAGAACAGCTTTGACTGTACCCATAAGTAGTGTGATTCTGAGCACCAGGGTAGTCTGTGAAGTGAATGAAGTCTTATTCATTAGGCAGTGAAACTGCACTTAGAAACCAGATAAGTCTCTATCAACTTTAGTCTTTAAATTTTGAGAAACCACTTAAAATATTTTATCCACACTGATGGATTTGGATCCATTTCCTGCAGAAATAAAATTGCATTAGCTTAATAATTAAGCAATCCTTTTTTAGACAATTAAGGGAAGTGGTTTACCAGAAGCTTTTCTTGCATGTGGCCAGTTAAACCTGCATTAATCTGAGCTTGAACTAAATTGCATCAAATCTGATTTTTTAAAATTGTTTAGATAATAGACTTAAAAGTCTGCAAGAGATGTGTCCTTGCTTGCTGAACTTTTTCTTAGAATAGAGAATAATGCTTCTAAAGCTTCTTCTCTGTATTGTCGTAAGGACTACATATGCATCACTTAATGCCCCATCTATCATGTTAGTGAGTGCTTTGGGCCTTTTTTGTATGCAGATTATTGACATTCAGAGACACAGATATTTTCAGGGGAGCTTCTGTTACATTTTATTGCCTTGGTACAGCTGTAATGTATGCACACTAACTGTACACATGATATTTTGCTAAAACTACCTGCTAAATATTGTGTTTCAAAAGTCATTAAGTTCTACAAACAAAGCAAATGCACACATAAATTAGAGTTGGGAAGAAGTTGGATTATCTCAGACAACATACCTCAAGAGGGTTGTACTGAATCTGAGGTCTTAAGGCTTATATAGCCTTTGATCCCACTGGAAATCTCAGATGAATGTTAGTATTTTCAGTCCCATCTGTGATCTTCCAGGTGCTTTCAACTGTTAGCTTCCCTGGGTCACTTCTCAATTTCAGAAGTACAATAAAAGTAAGTAAAAGCTTTCCTGTTAGATGCTAATGACAATACTTCCACATAGATACCTTGGCATATCTCTCTCTTTAGCATCCTCATGCTCACAACTACCTATCTGAGGGCAGTTTGGAAGTGGCAGACAACAGAAGTGAAAGAAGGGAACCAAGTACTCTGAGGTGTTTTTAGTTCAAATACTATCCCTTGAATGTTTCAGGAATTGGGATTAAACTTAATTAAATACACCAGTGTGAGATCTGGCATTTCCCCTGGGGTGAGCTCAGCCAGTGCTGCCAAGCCAGTTGCATGTCTGGTTCACTTTCAGAACAGTAATGAAGGAATTAGAAGTCATTAGGTGTTAGTTCTGGCTCAGCATTAAAAACTTGCTAATAAATTGTTGGATAAGTAGTTCTAATGGTCTTTCCTCTCTGATCCTCACCATTTAAATAGCCATGAAATCCCAAAGTTTGTTTGCAGATACAAATATGTTGTGTACTGACAATCACAAGAGAAGCCAGAATTGAGTACACTACTTTAGCCCTCACCTTAAGCCATGTGTGTAGGATCATTACTTTGGTTTTCTAGCCATCTCTACAGCATTTCTACAGCAAGTTCAATACAGCTTAAGCTTCCCTAGAAGTAATTAAAACTTGAAGCATGCTTTGTCATATTACCAGGCATTCTGAGACACTTTTATATGCAAACAAGTGACCCTGAGAAATATTTCCAGAGGAACTGATGTTTTACTTTGTATATGGTTGTTTGGGTACTTTTCTAAATCAGAGCAGTGGTGACATCTCCTCTATGAAATTTGTCTTTCCATTCGAAATCCTGCAGAGAATGGCTGCCTTACCTTTGTACATCCATCTTGAGGATTGGATCTGAAATTATTTTCCTTCACATAGGCAGTTTAAAAAAAAACAAACAAATGGAGGGAGCACATATTTGGCAGCAGTTCCACATAATAACTGCTTAGAATATGGATTTTTTTAATGTTCAATGCTCCAACGTAAAAATCAACCTGAAACAAAAGTCAGAGGTAGTATGTCCTCTAGGGTAATGTTCTTTATGAACTAGAGTGAGATGGATTTTGTTTGAAGAATATTAAGGGAATAAAGAACAACTAAGTTAAAGTTTGACAGCTAAAATTTCATTTCTGAATTCTTGACTTTTTTCATGTGGGCTTTATCCTCTTACATTATTCAGGACCTGTCTGAAAGATATTAGTTTAAAAAAATGCAACCTCAAAAAATTGTCACGGAAAGTCAGTAATTCAGGATGATTGTGTTTGTTTCAAAAAACTGAAGGATAACAGCAATTACATCTCAAAATGTACAGATGCTGTCATGTCCTTCAGAAGGTAAATTAAATGAAAGTGACTTGCTTAGGTATACTTGGGTGAGGTACTTTGCTAGGTGATCAGAAATTAATAATGCCAGCACAGTGTATACCAGCTAAAAGTCTCAGAATTATTCTTGTCAGATTATTCTGTAATAATTTTATCACTATTCTTTAAAGGATTCAGTGGGCTGGACTGTAGTTACAAAACTACTTTTCATGGGGTCTTTTAATGATTGTGTAGAAAGATGTAAAATCTCCCTTTAGGTTCCAGGATATTAATTTTTTGCTAACAATTATGAAGATGCTCCAGATTTACACTGATAAAAGCCAAACACTGCAGAACCAGGGTGATTGTTGATTTGCAAGAGACAACCACCAGAGAAGAATTTTTAAAAGCTGAGCTCCCTTTCAGGAAGTGGTGGGTTAGGCAGCTGACATAAGACTTTCATACCTCCCTTCTAAAAATGGTGAAATCCCTCATAAAGATAATTACAGTCTGATGTTTATTTTCATTGTGTCAATTGATTGAGACAAAGGAATCCAGAGGCAAAAGACAACCTATCTCACATTGTAAGTTGAGGACTTCAAAACCTTTACTTCTGGGAAAATATACCTCTCCAAATATGCTTATCATGTGAATGTTTAGTGTTATTATATGAAAAACATATGGGTTCTTGGATGGTCAGCATGTTGCAACGTCAAAGGATAGATATCACTTTAAGACAGAACATCTTACAGAGTTTCCATGCAATTAAAATTTTGGAGTCATAAGAACTTGATTATATGCAGTATAAAATCAGATGAGCTTAGTACTAAGTAACTAATTATTCTGCTTGACTACCAGAATAAGGCAGTTTCTACCAGCAAAATATATTTAGGTGGCTCCAAAAAAAATTGTTAGCTTCTGGTGCTGACTCTCACTGTATATTTTTGAGATATGGATAAGATGAATGTACACATAGCCAGACCTGCAAAGGGAGTGCTGCACTATAGGAATAGATGAATTCTCAATGATTTCTACTGTTCTGTTTGTGTGTGAATAGGAACAGACAAGCAGGAAATCCCCCAGAGATTTTCTTACTGTAAAATTATTCTGACCATTTTCAGAACTCTTTCCTGAAGAGTCTCTTTTGTCACAGAAGTCTACCTACAATAATGGCAGCTGATGGAAGATGATGAGTGAGAAAAAATAACAATAAAAATAAGGAAGAAGGGAAGTGAGGAGATGACAACAGCACAAAAATCTTCCAAGTAATGGCAAACTTTAGGATCCCAAAACCAGAACCTCCTTCAGATTAAATTTTCATACTAATCTTAAATAATGTATTTGGAAACTCAACACTTTTATAACAAAGGAACAAAGAAAAGCAAAAGGCTGAAATACTCAGCTGCAAATGAGGGAGAATATATACACAGATGTCTTAGGCTCCAATAGTCACACAAAAAAAATCCCCCTTCCCTTTCCACCTACCCTCATTCACTGGTTAGCTTCTCATTAAGGCAAAATCAGCCTTGAAGAAATCTCAATATTTTCTGAGACTTTGACATATATACATATCTTTAAGATACAGAAGTCACAAACAAGTCTGTCAGCTTGATAAAGGCCAGTTTTTCAAGGATTATGTTCATGGTCTGTCTTTATGACTGTGTTTGCATCCAAGACTTATTATATTTTTCTCAGATTTTTTGACTCCTGAGATTAGGAAAATTTGATTGAGATTATGACACCAGTAATCCCACTGAGTCTGGTGGGTTGCTTTGTTTTGCTAAAATTGTCCAACTTCCTCTGCATAAGATACTGTGCAATGTATTGCACAGAGATTGAACAGATTGAATCTGTTCCCAAGTTGCTTAGTAATCAATTTGACAAAAAGTATTTTATAAATGAGTAAATTCAGTGCTTCACATCCATCACCCGAAATCCCCTAATTTTTGGTATCAATAGGGAGTGAGATAACCCACATCACAAGGTGATATGTGACATAGACAAGAAGACATTTATTTGAGAAGGTTCATATCCATCACCTGATGAGAGTGGGCCAGTTGAAGTGCTGATCTTGGGTGGATCTCCAGGAGATACTGACAAGACCTAGGTCTCAGCTCTAAACTGATGGCATGGAAAGTCCCCTGCAGTCAGCTAAATTGAGTTAAACTCGGTGATCTGTTGAAAATACTTTGCTTATTTCATCCGCTGTTCATTTCAAACTGAAAGATTTGAACACTTTGTTCTACTGACAGTTTTGGATTTCTGTATAATCCTATAGTATTGTAAAGACTTTTGTGGGTTGATAAATGTGATTTCATGGGCAGAACAAGCAAGTACCTGTGTAAAAATTTCCACTAGCGAGGAAGTCATGGTACTCAGGTACCACACACACACATAGTTATTACCCACTGCAAATGCTGCTGTGATTCAGGCACTCTCCTTTTGATTTGGTGCTCCTCTTTTTGCCAGTGTACACAAACATTACTGTTAAGAAATTGAACTTTTCTTGAGAAATTGTTGGGCTCGAGTTTCGGTGCCACCAGGCCTCTTCCCTTCTTTTCCTCTTACCTCTTCTGGTACTTCCATGGCCATACTCATCCTTTCTGCATCTTCCACCAGCTGGGCTGCTCTCATATGACAACATGGCACTTTATCCTGGCTGGACACTCAGGAGCCTCTGCACTGTGCTCTACCCTGGACCTAGGGCACAGTAAAGAGACATGCCAGCTGGTTTCCTGCTATAGCTAGATTGTTTGATGGCTTGTACTCATTCCAGATCTCTTTCTCCTCAACAGTCTTCCTTCTCCCAGTAGTTCAGTGCTTTTTGGGGTCTTTAAGGCATTGGGAGTTCCCCCTGTAAAGCTGTTTAGTACTGCATTTAAACAGACCAGAGATGTTTAAACAATCTCAAACAGACTTTATAAACACATCTTCTCATTTCCTGAGGAAACTTTCTCTGAGATAGAGCACTGGCTGGCTGGTCCATCCAAATATACTCTGCAGCTGTTGCTATTTCAGAAGCACAAGGAGGACTGGTGTCTGACTCACATTCAAAGCCAAGGAAATTAATCTTTGAGCAAAACAACTGGCATTATTAGCACCCAAGGGGCAGATGCTGAGGCTAATAATGGAAACCATTTGCTAGAGAATTCTCTGAAGCAGAGGAGAGTGGAGCTGTTTGCCCAGCAAACAACTTGCTCTGGCTTCTGAAATGGGAGCATTTAATAAACTCCCTAAAGCAACTGAAGTATTTAATACATGGGAAAATAAATAAATAACATCCTCACAGAACAAATTTGGGAAAGGATACATATCCCATAAGGTCTTCTATTTACAAAGCCTTTCTAGGTAGAGAGCAGGACCCTTGGGGATCTTAAGGACAGAAAAAGTTGACACAGCCTCTCAGATACTCTTATAAATCAAGTTGATATGTTCTGTTAGCGTTGATTTCTCTTTATTTTTTCAGTCATATTTCTAAAAATTTTTAAAGAAAGTAGAGAATGTTCTAAAGCATTACTTTTTTTTCCCCTATTTTTCATATCCCCATCTTTGTATTAAAAAAATGCAAGTCATCACAGGTTTCTAGTCTTGCAGGAAAGTAATTTTTCTACTTGGAAGCAAGTGGACTGAGTGAACACTGAGAACCTGGTGGACTTGGGTCTTATTGCATCTGATTGTAATATTTTGTAAGTGGTATAGCCCTGATGTTATATTATTAAGGCTCATTGTGCAAAAAAGCACCTAAAAGAGGTTGCTCAGCTCCTACATACTGATAGGGAGAAAAAAAAAGCCACTCTAGACTGTGTTTTAAATTTTAATATTAAGCCTTTTTTGGCAGTACTTTTGAGACCTATCCGAGTGTCCACTTCTGGATACTGTTGGTGGTTTTAGCAGATGCAGGTGTTTAAGAGTAATACTTTTTCCCTTTTTATTGGTAGCCAGAATGTTTTGAGAGAGTAACTAAGCACAGGCCTGGAGATTATGAAATTTGCTTAAGTGTTAATGGGTTGATTGCTGAGTTACAGTCTGCCGTCTTTACTGGAAATTGATTGACTAGTGCTGCAGGTCTTCACACTTGATGCTCGGATTTGACTCGAAAATTCTGCCAAGTCTTTTACTCTGAAATTTATCTTAATTAGATCTGAAAGACCTGCCACAGCAGAATAGTCACACCGATTAAAATGAAAAACAGGAGAAATTACTGATCAAATTAATCATAATGTCGGGTTACAGCTGTAGGTCTGATGTAATTTGCCACTCCAGTGAGTTACATCGGCCCAGGCAGAGGAAAGAGAGCTGGTTTTATGCTGATCCGTAACACCAGGCAGCTTCAGGCAGCCCATCAGGATGCTTGTTCCTTTCATTCTCTTGGCTTATTCTGACCTTAGAGGTGCAACTAGAAACAATTTAGGCAAAAGAAAAAATAGCCTTTTATCGAAGGGGTTAGACTGGAAATATGAGCTTTCCAATCCTTCATTTTTTGCCCTTCTCCACCAACCTTCTACTTTTGTTTGAAGTAATTAACAATTATGTGAAAACTGGAAAACTTATAAGTCAGAGGTCACCACCTCAGCCACAGTCAGAAAATGTGTCTAAGAAATCCTTGTGGGTTAGCACATGAGGAAATTAGGATCATTTAAACAAATGGGCATTTAGCCGTACATGTCCTTCTGTCATGGTTTGACACTGGCCAAACTCCAGACACCCACGAAAGCCACTCATTCACCCTACCCTGCCACAGATGGACAGAGGAGAAAAAAAAGTTCAACAAAGGGTTCATGAGATAAGGACTGGGAGGAAACACTGCATGGGCAAAGCAGGTTCAACTTAAAAGTACAAAGTGAATTTGTTACTAACAAAGTCAGAGATGGATAATAAAAAGTAAAATAAATCCTTAAAAACACCTTTTTCCACAGCCTCTCCCTCCTTCCCACCAACAGCACAGGGAGACAAGGGTGTGACAGTTTTGGTTAGTTTGTCACCTGAAGTTTTGTTCTGCTGCTCACGGAAAGGTGTAATTTCCCTGCTATGCCATGGGGTCTCTTCCCACAGGAGACAGCTCTCCATTCTCTTCTCCAATGTGGTTCCAATCTCATGAGCAGCAGTCCTTCCAAAACTGCTGCAATGTGAGTGCCTCCCACAGGGCACAGTCCTCCCAAAACTGGTGCAGTATGGGTCACTCTTCCACGGGGTGCCGCCCTCCAAGGACAGGCTGCTCCAGCCTGGATGCAGGGGCCAACTCTCTCCACCAGGTCTCCCACTGGATCACAGCCTCCTTCAGGGCATCTACCCACTCCAGCGTGAGCACCTCCCCCATGGGGTGCAGGTGGATCTCTACACCCCTTATGGACCCCCATGGGCTGCAGGGGCACAGCTGCTTCACCATGGTCTTTACCACAGCCTGCAGAGGAATCTCAGCTCTGGTGCTTGGAGCACCTCCTGCCCCTCCTTCTCCACTGACCTTGGTGTCTCCATGTTGTTTCCCTCACATGTCCTCAGCTCCTCCTCTTCTCTGGCTAGAAAAAATCTGCACCCACTTTGTTTTGGTTTTCTTTTTAAATGTGTTATCACAGAGGCATTACCATCATCTGTCATTGGCCCAGCTTTGGCCAGCAGCATGTCCATCCTCAGAGCCACCAGGGACTGGCTCTGCTGGACATGGTGGAAGCTTCCAGCATCTTCTCACAGAAGCCACCTCCATGGCCCCTCACTACCAAAAGCTGGGCCATGCAAAACCAACACACCTTCTTAGCAAGTAGGAAATCAATAATGAGACTTGATAATTTGTAGATACAATGATCCTAAAATTTATTTTTAAACTTCGTACTTATCATATTCTACTATGTATTATATTTTTTCTTTTTCGTATACAAATTACTAATTGAATGCATGTTGATAGGTGATGGGCTGTGGGTCTTAAGGGGCCAGCATAATATTTTCATATGGAAGAGATGCCTTCTACAATTCCTGCTGTTCCACCAGCAACGTTTGAAAGATTTTTAGGACAACTTTTCTTGTAGCACCACCGTATTTTTTTGCTGCTGATCCGGGACAAAGCCAAGAATTAAAAAATTTGCCACCAGCTGAGAAAGGAAATGAAGTAAAGAGAGCAAGGAAGCATAGATGGGCACTATGAGTCTCAAGAAAAAAAAGAAGTCTAACCTCTGAAATACAAACCATTTTTGTTATGATACTGTAATATCTTAGACTACTCATGAAATTTCTAAGTGTTTTTTCTTTCCAACAATGATGCAATTCTATAAAGTTGGTTTCTCCCTTGCCCAAAATTTCCTTTTAATTTTCTATTTTAGGCCTTGTAAATTTGAAATAACTAAGTATACCTATTGTTTAAAATCAGCTTAATGGATTTATAAAAAAATATTATACTGAAGAGTCTAAAAAATATTGGCTTAGGAAAATAAGTTGAAAATAATTTAAATTCATAGTGATGATTTGAAATCTGCTAGAATACTTAATCATTTTCAAATGCAAGGGTTTTTTCGTATATTCAATTTTCCCTCTTCATTTGCATCAGAAATTGCATGATAAATTAGGATAATTTCAGATAATGTCCCACAGGACAGAACTTGACTTATTTTGGATAGCTTAGACATGACCTAATATCCTGTGGGGATTCCAGTTGGAGAACCAAGTTAGGTTTTGTTCGTGAAAGAGACTGGAAGACAAAGCTGAACTCAGCTCCAGAAGACAAAAACTGACATATGGAAACAGCACTTCATATATTGCTAGGATTCTCCTTTTACTAAAGGAATCATGATGGTGCATTCTGGTCTTAAAGGAGATGAGATTGTTTTAAAGCAGCAATCACCCCTGCAATGTCTTTGTATAACTATTAAGAAATATTTACTGATTGTAAAAAGCATTGGGGAAGCACTCAGATTTGGGAGGATCCTAGTCTTTGAGCAAAAATACTGATGCTACAAAGAAAACCCTAAAATATAGGTATAGTCACATTACAGAAGGGTGCTCTTTACTAGAGATGGCCAGTAAATTGGTATCAAAAGATGAAGCTGAATTAATGTGATAGTAAGTGATATAAAAATTGTTAGTTTTTAATACACTCATGATTTTCACCATAGTAACCCTGTAAATCTCTTTTCAGCCTTCTAGAGAGCCAAATCCAGCTGGAGTGCTGTCTTTTTCTCTTAATGCTCTTGTCCCACTTTGGGTATCCTTGTGGATTGGTGGCTCCAGCTGGAACAGGACTGAAAATGGTAGAGGGATGATCTCCTCTTGGTCTCTTCCCAGGAACTTGGGGACACCTCACAGAGTGACAAGTAGAGCTGCCTGTGAGGGTGCTCCATGGGCCATGGGGCAGATGATGAGGACTAGGGCTGTACTGGGATCATTATCTAGGAAGGGGCAAGTAAGGTGAAGTCAGTCTCATTCCCAGGATTCATCTGAAGGTGCAGTTTCCATCAGTGTATTCCTCAAGGACTGGGTCTGATCTCAGGGAAGAAAAGGAAAATGCTGGGAGGAGGAGAAGGGAGGGAAAAAAAGTCTTTGTTACTCACAGTGCCTTTATTCCTACTGGCCTATTATAGTGAGAAAGAGAGAGGAAAAAAAACATTGGTATTGATATTGGTATTGGTATTGGTATTGGTATTGGTATTGGTATTGGTATTGTAAAAGACTGAAATTTTATCACTGATCACCATTCTGGAATAAGATGCTGTGTGCATTTTTTCCATCCTACCTCTGTGTCTGCAACTTTTTACTTTATAACAAGACGTAACTCCGCTATGAGGGAAGTAGGCAGAAGGTTTCTCACAGCACTCAAATGAGACAGGAGCGAGCTCAGCATGCTGTTATGGAGGTCTCCTACTCTTCTCCCTCCCCAGCTCTATAGAAATGCAGCTGCCTTGTTTGGGTTTTTTTAGCTGTCTTCTGACTCTGAAACATGTTCTCCATGCAATCAAAATGTGTTTGACAGAATTTTCAGTTCATGTGAAACAAATATAAAAATAAACAGATCTTGAGAAAACCAAGCCATTCTAAAAATCCTTGATGTTTTCCCCATAGACATTCAAAGACTATGTCTAGGGGGAAATCACTGGCACTTCAAATGTAAAAGCAGGTATAGAGATAACATGTCAGTCCTGTAGACCCAAACATGGCATTCCATGCTCTCATGAGTGAAAACTGCAGGAAAAGAAGAGCGAATTCTTTTACTGCCATATTAAATCTGCATATTTAGCTCTAATCTCATTATCAAATTATGCCTTTGCTTACTGAATTAATTTTTGACAAATAATTTGCATCAGGAAACAAAGTGATATAGTAAATAGTTGTTGGAGTCAGGAGTATGACTGGGACCTGCAATCCCAGGTCTGCCACTGTCTGGGATGTCACTTTGCTTTTCTGTTCCTTTGTTGATTCTCCCACCATTGTTTGATCACCACTTTATACTGGAAACCTTTACAATTTTTGGTATAATGCAATGAGGCCTTGATCTTGCATTGGGCTTCTAAGTACTGCTGGAACACTGATCCCACAAAAGCAAGGCATATTCAAGGGAAGAATAGCACAGCCCCCATCACTCTCTTGCTGAGTGGTGAATTCAGAGTAGCATTGCTGTTCACTTCAAAGTACACAGAATTGGTATCCATTTTGTTTTCAAGTATATTGAATATTTTGAAGTTTCTGTCAGCTGCTCAGTGTGCTGTCAAATGCACTAATGAAAGGTTTTCCTCAGGTTAATTTTCCTACTCGTAATACAATACCCAAATTTGCTTTAACACTTGAAAAAATCCATCCATACTAAAGAGAATCAGTTGCTTAATCCTAAAATTAAAGGTTATTGCATGCAAGAGAAAATAATTACATGCTCAAAGTATGGAAAAAAGAAAACTTTTTTAATATGTAGGTATTTGTATAATTAAAGACTAATCAAGCATGAAGGCTGCTGACTAAACCAGAAAATGAGATTGTTGGCAAGCAATATTGTAATGTAAATGCCATTTTTGTTTAAGTACTAAGGAGCTGGAGGAATGATATCCTGAACAGATTAAAAGCAAACAGCATTGATAATAAATATTTATCAGATTTCAAATGAAACACACAGAGATTTTTATATTTTACATGCAAAATATATTGGCATTGAAGTATTCAGTCACTTTTCAAAGGTTTGTTCACATCTTCTCTTTAAAATGTTGATAACAAGCACTCACTAGAGATAGAAACAGCTTTAAAACTCAGTCTCAATCTGTAGCAACATCACTAATGTGTAGGCAATGGAAAACAGCTAAGAGGTTCTTACACAGTTAACTACCAGCTCTTGGGGCTGGATAGTGAGAATTTGAGTGGTCTAGATGTGTTTTATTTTCTTTTTCTTTTTTCCAAAATGTTCACATTAATTTTTCAAAAAGAGAGGGAAGCTTCTGAAGCTTAAATCCATGTCATGAAACAAATATTTAGTAAAGTATTTATGGAGGGCTTTTGTATGTACATAAATTAACCCAATATAACCACCATTTTGTTGTAGAGGACTTATTTAATTAAAGATCTGTATCATCTTGAGGCAGTGTTTTGAGTTTGTGGTAAACTATTGCACTAGTTAAATATGCTCATCATACACCTTTGTGTTATGTCCTTGCAGCCTTAATCTTGTTTAGAAGTGGATATAAAAATGTTTGGATACAACGGGGTTCAGAAGAATGAGGAAATGCTAGGACACCGAATGTGTTCCTATTCCCATTCATTTTCTTTTCATTACAGTGTTCCCAAAGTCGGCACTACTCAGCATGCTGATTTCCAGCAGAAACCATCTCTTAATAAAGTCTGATCATACAACAGTTTAAGCTAATTTAAAAAATCCTTTGAAATCTGTGAAAAGAGGCTAAACCCAGTGGTTATGATAGCAAGCCAATGAATACCTTTGCTTTAGTACATGTGTTGTGGGCCATTGCGTCCTTTGTACTGATGTGTACCTCCTGTTGTTTCCTCACGAATTTACTTTTTGGAATTATCTTCATCTCACTTAATTATGACTGAGACATACAATAGTATGTCACTGACAGAGTTATTGAGGGAAAGTGACAAAAGGGATTTTTGAATGTAAGGCTGCCTACAACCTTATCTAATTTTTTGTATCCTGGTGTAATTATATTCTATTTGCCTTTGGACTAAAGGAGTGTAGACAAGTTAAAATTAAATAATACTGTGAAAAAGTCTAATGCTAGTCTCTTGAATAAGCATTGATCAAATTTTCAGAAGGGCTGTGTCACTACCACTGAGATGAACTGTAGAAATTATTATTTAGCTTTCAAAAGAATAAAGATACAGATTTCAACCTCTGCATTTCTTAGAAAGCCCTTGCTTGTGTCTATAGGTTTTATCACAGGAAACTGACAGTTTGCAAATGCCAAAATTCAGACTGAGATCAGCCCAAGCCAGCCTGGCTCATACAATATCCTGTGTTTATCTGAATTACTGATCTCTTAAATGTATAACTTCACAGATAGGCATATTAATATATTGACATTAAGGAACTTTATAATAAGTACTTTGTAAGCCCTCTAAGCAATTCATATTTACATTAGTTTAATGATACAAAGGATTATGTTGGTAAAACCACACTAAGGAAAATAGTAGGAAAAGTACAAAACTTTGTGTGTAGACAGTCAGTCAACAGTGGTCCAACAAGAGGAAAGTAGCAGAGACAGTAAAGCACATTTAGATCAAAGCTACGCAACTGATGGTCTAGCAGCCAGGTCTGACCCATAGGAAGTTTCTATCAAGATACCAGGTGAGCAACTAAAAGAAAAATAAAATACTTTGAAGGCAATTGCACGTTTGCTTTACCCTGGTGTGTATCATTGCTGGTGGGTCATGAGAGCAGCCCAAATACCTGAGAGAGCTGGGCAAGTGAAAAATCTGCCTTTTGGTATTTGTTTGTTTGTTTGTTTTTCATAAATAGATGACTGAACAATAGTAGTAAATTTTAGCTTGCCTGTTAGCAAAAAGAGGCTGATTTTTTTCTTCTACAGAGGTATCTGTGTCTCCCAAAGATTAGTGATCCTGTCAAGCAGGTGGTAATTCCTTTTTTGTTTGTTTATTTTTAAATGTAGTATAGTATAAAGTGTAAGTTACAAGAACAGTTTACCTGTTGTTTCTAGAAGGGACATTTACCACAGTTTTCTGATGAAAACACAGAATGGTGTAAATTATTTAAAGGCTGAAACAGACACTTTCACAAATCATTAAACTACCTTGTGTCTTGGAACATGGAGAGGATATTCCTGGGATATTTATCTGAGGGCTCTTCAGGTTGAAAAGGGAATGCAGTTAGCAGGAAAAAAAAACCAGTCCCATACAGAAAGAGCAATAATTCACAAAATAAAAATGAGGATAATGGTTAGAAATGTCAGCATATATATATTTGAAATGCTTTTGGTGTGGCTATTACTTATGAAAAAGTTATTACTGCCATTTTGCACGAAGTAGTTATTTCATTGTAACCACGACTTGTATAGCATTCATATATAGGGAAAACCTACAAAGAAACCTCAAACCACCTAGGGAAATGTAGCATGCCTCCCAGCTCTCTGGTTTTATATTCCTTGACAACCATCAACCTAAACAGGGCTTAAAAATGCTCAACACTAGTGTACATCATCTCCACTTACCTTCATGAAACTATAAGGACATGCAAGCCTCATCTTCAGTGTGTGGTTTTGAAAATCTTAATCTGATTCTGTAGACTAACAATATCTTTTACTCCAAGACATAAAATGTAAGATCACAGTCCAGGGTACAGCCACACATGGAGGTCTGAAGGTCAACCAGATGCTGCTTTGGTTTCAAGGGCTGTCCGAAAAAGTTGCCTTCTTTTCAAAGAGAATCCTCATCTGAGCAACAGATACTGAAATTTTTGGATGTTTTTCTGGACATGCTTAATTTGATTTTGCAATTTTGTCACAGGAGTAAGTCTTATTACAAAGATTAGGCAAAAAATCAGACCCAAGGATATTCCATCATCTCTATAAACACTTGACTTCAAACCAGAAAAAGAAAACAATAAAAACAGGGCAACTGAGAAAACTGCATGGATAAAATAAAACTGTTAAATCTGATTTCTTTCATTTTACTTTATCATATGCACATGAATCCCATGCGATTTGAGAAATTTGATTCAAAATGAAGCTCTTAAAACTGGGAAATTTCAGTCCTACCAAAACACTTTCTTTGGGAACTTATGGAAGGAGACAGTTAATAACACAATCAAAGTACCTAAAAAGTTCCAATGGAAAGAATAATAGTGCAATAAATTTTCCCACCACATATTTTAAAGCCTGTTTGAAAAAAAAAAAAAAGTTGTAAGAAAATATTGGAAATTAATGCAAGTATCGATTATAAACTTCCCATTAGGGTGCTGTTTTTAAATTTCCATGGGGTGCTTCAGGACTTCAAGAAATGGCATAGTGTCCTGAGGAGGAGAAAGAAAAGATCAGTACACTTCCCACTTCTGACAGATACGGGTTTTCACTATGAAATAAAGTCAGTCATACCAGTAAAATGGCCCAGAACTGAGGAAATGCAATTTACCTAAAGAACTGAGGTTTATAATTATCAAGAAAATAAACACTCTAATTTTCCTATAACTTGTTCCTTTGCAAAATTCCTAGCCTTCTTTTAGTAGCTGGACAACTCAAGACCTCTTTTCATTATTTTTTGTTCGGAACTGTAGATTCACTGAAAAGCAAATCTATTCATGGCATCTAGTTAAATCATCTCATAAAATAGTACCTTAGTCTCAGGTTCCAGCTTTTCACCGCACCTCATTCAGATATGAGGATTCAACCAGGGTCTCCACATGCTTGTGAATGCCCTGATTTGGCAGAAAAATACATGCTTGAGGGCTTTTACTTTTCCATCTTGAAATATAAATAGTTCACTGTTCATCAGGCCAGAAAGAGAACTTATCCTCCTGTTTGTCCCAGTGTGCATGGTAACTTTTACTAAGGAAACAATTCTAATGAATGGCAGAGAAATGTTACAAGACTGTAACTTACTATGTATAAGCACATCTTTTCTGTTTGAGAATTGTCTGCTGCAAATTTTAATGAAAAATTTCTCAAAGTGCTGGGCAAGCTCTAGAAGCTGTGTAAATACTCCAGATGAAAACTAAGACTGGTTTGCCTTTGTTCTCTCTTGGGAGAAGTGGGACTGATTGTATAGGTTACAGGATATTTTATCAGCTCTTTGGATGGGAGAGTTGCCACTTTAGTATAAGATGAGCATTACTTTTCCTGAGATGACTGCCTGGTGTTTGGACTGTATCTGGCTGGTTTTCATTCTATAATCATGAAAACTGAAAAGATATTTCCTAAGCTACTTTAAAGGGGAAAGATGATTGATTCAGAAAGATAAGGTACATAGGAAGCATATGTATGATTCAGATTGATCAGATTTTTAGAAAAATAAATGGTATCACCCAAGCAAAAGAAATAATCTTCAATGTAAGTAATAAGTGACTTTCTATCATTCAACACTAATTCATATATAAGGAAATGTTGAAATTCTTCCAGAAAGTACAGCTAAAATAAATCGCTAAATAACAAAATGTTAGCTCCAGTAGTATTAAAAATTTATGAGCAAAATTTGACTTTTAATGATATTGGGTCAATACAGACCTTAAAATAAGAGGAATTACAGGTTCTGAAAATAAAGTTTTAGCTTATTGTTGGGATAAAGCTCTGTGACCCCTGGCCCTTTAAAAATTGAACTTAGGCTGTAAAAATATCACTTCTTATTGATCACATGGTTATTAAAGTCAGTCAGATGCTCAATTTATATGTCAAATACTTGTCAAATTTCCTGTAAATATTAGAACAAAAGAAGACCGTGATAATATTTTGTTCAGTTACATTAGATTTATTCACCTTTTCATCAGTGAGAAATAATAAAAGTGGCACTAAATAATGCATTAATATGCCAAGCATTTATCAAAGCTAAATTAATTTCCATCTGCATCATGTATGTGGTGTTTGCATGCAATACTTCATGTATATGAAGGCTGGAGCATACCCATCCATGTAACTGAGTGTGACTGTATAAACAGACCGTGGGTTCTCACTCTCTCCTTTCAGTACACCTTCCTACTCCCTGCCACATCCTTGCAACCTTTGGAAGGTGTGGCTTATTTGTTGAACCTCAAGGAGAATGAGGAAACATGGTAAGTCAACAGATATTAATTAAATGTTCAAGGCAGGTTTTAAATTACCTTTAATATATGTTGCTTCTAATGACACTCAAGTGTGCTTAAAAGGGAGGTCAAGGGAGAGATCTTTAGATCCCCAAGGCTCCCCAAAGATACCTTTCCATAACCAAATGCTTTCATATGGGTAATCGAAAGAAACCTTTACTCAACCACTGGGGAGTCTTTACAGCCTGGCTTCGATTGGAGTCTGAGTGGAGGCCTGTGAGCAGGACGTGTTTGTAAGCATTTCTAATGGCATTTTGATGTACATGTACAAAATTGATGTCGGAAGGATCATTGTAAACTCCCAAACAGTGGAATATTGAGGACATTTTCAGGTGGCAGTCAGATTCTGGCTGGGTGAGCCCAGTATATTTTCTCATGTCACAGTTGATTAGGTTCACAGGGAAGTGGAAAGAGTAAAAAATTCTCTTATTACTGCAGCAATGCCATATCAGCCTCTTTTCCCTTTGAATGCAACATTAGTTTTTGTCCAGAACTCTAACTGCTTTCTACAGTTTGGGGAATTGTAAAGCAGAAACAATTTTCCCAGCTAGGCTGACCTTCACAGTAATGAGAAATGACTGGAATTTCTCTCTATTTCTGTGAGGGGGGATAGGAGGTATGTGTTTGTTTTACCTGATATTTTGTTGTGGGCATCTATTTGGCACTTTGAGCCTAATTTTTTTCCATTCAGGAGATTACATGGACTGCTGCACCATCTGACCCAGTAGCCAGCTCTCAAGTGTATAGAGAAGTGACAGTAATGCACTTTAAACCTTCTGTTATCACAGCAGTGATGGCATTTTGTTTCAGACATTAAATTATTTTCTTTTTTCAATGGATGGCTATTTTCATTTACTCTTCACTACTTGTTCAGGTGATGAGCAATGATCTCAAGAAAATTTAAGATTCATTACCAGCCAGGTAGATAGGGAATTCTCAAAGTGAACCTACATCTGCTGAGTATTTTCATTGTGAGTCTGGTACTATAGCACTACAATGCTGATCATCTCTTGGGTATGGGATAAGAAAATTCTGCAGTTATGTGCAAAGTAAGTATATCTGAAGAGTTTTTAACAGCAGCACAATTTTCAAGAAATATGAGTTGCTTGTTGCTTCCTTGTTCTCTCCAGGTGTTTCAGAATAAACCTCTTTTCCCTGCAGAATCTGAGACCTCTAGCAATGCATGGTGGTCCAGGCTAGGTCTGCCCTGCAGATGCAGAAGTAGAACTGCAGAGGTGTCAATATAACGAGGCAGGGATTCATGAAGCAAGATTCATAGGCAGGAAGAGTGCAGGCACTGTGACAGGGCATTTAAAGCAATGAACAACTCAAGTAAACATGCAGGATCCCAGGCACAGCTTACATTGAAGTCCATAATGCTGTATCCTCATGGTGGCATCAGCATGAACTAGATGGGCTTGGATAGGACTACACCTGCTCCTGATTACAGTGTAGACCTCTCCACCACTGGTATCTGTGCTGGTAAAATATCTAGAATTCCTGGAAATGGGCAGAGTGAGAGCATTTCAAGCAGAAGAAAAATTGAATCAAATCTCTGGCTGCAAATCTTTCACATATGAAAGCTGAGTGGTAGTTTTGGGGAATTCATAAGTTTCAAGTGTTTTACCTTAATTCTGGCTTTATTATAGCTACAACAGGCTATGGAAATGTCAAAATGTCATGGAGGAGGCAGGTTTTCACCCCCTTTTACTGTGGAAGAATAAATGATTACATGGTGTTTCTAGAAGAATAAGATTGCATAATACTCTGTAAACTTTCAAGAGTTTGACTGTATTCTTCCACTCTTACTGTATCTGAAAGGCCTGAAATGTTGAACATATTCCATTAGGTTGGAGTGTCATGTTCCTAGGTAATATTTGTGTGTTAAGGCCATGATGTTAGGACATTGCTTTGATTCCCTGTTAACAGCCCATAATATGGGGAGCAAAGTCAAGAAATATTACATTCCATGAACATGTTCTAACACTATGAGTGCAATATCTCATTGACTGCAATTATTGGGGCCAGCAGAGCCTTCAGTTGAATTTTTTTAAGCCATCAATATTAGTGGCATGCTAACAGGAGATTTTTTTTCTGATCTGCTCCATCATTCAGAATTACCTATATATCTGCAGCTCATTGATTATGAATGACGTCAATAGGGAGGGAAACCCTTGAAATTGCAAAGAATATTTCCTTTGTATTGATACAGAGCATTGCAGTAATCCTAATTTAGATTTTTTTTTTCCTAATTTTATATTAAACTATTTGGTACTTATGCTTGCATTTCTCTTCTGATCTTTTAAGGCAGATATTTCTTTAAGGTCTCAACAGACTATTTCTTAGCCAGTGGCGCTTTCTCTGTGTATCCCCTCGGCTCTGTGCATGATTATCATGAATAAGAAAGATTGGATTCATGTGGCTCCCAAAATGAACAGAAATAAACTAAAGCAAAATCAGAGTGGATCAAGACAGATCTGCTGTCTCTTACTTTCTAGGAAAGGAGAACACAGAGGAGGAAAGAGCAAAGTGTCAAGACTGTCTGTACACTTGGATTTAAGTTTTTTTCAGGAAACCCTCTTTCTCAGACTTCATATAAGACTGGACAAATAGTTTATATCCTAAGAACTCTATAAGATCAACAATGAGGTTATAGAGTATTATGATAGAGAAAACCAGAGGTGTCAAACAGTGTTTGATAAAACAGAGCTCAGATAATGTCTTTGCTTAAATTAGTTGCTGGAAATAGATTGATAGTCTGAAACACTCCTTTCCTTTTGTGATAATTAGCAATGCCCTGCTTTGTTCACTATTTGCAGTGTCCTGATATTTGATTCGTACTTCCATTTATACTTAACTTTTATAAAGGCCTGAGAAAAGGACAGCACTTTAATTAAATATGTTCAGTACTCATCAGTATTTATTTCAAAGTGATTGCAAACATTACATTTTCTACTGGTAACATTAGACATTTTTGTCTAGTCCAGAATCAAGCACTAAGTCTAATACATTGTGCTGGGGTAAATCAGGTCCTACTCAGTAGAATGTCACGTGCAATGCATAGTATGGAAGTGGTATAAATGAGATTGATCTTAGTGACTGGGAAGTTTGGGAAGTTTGTCTTCATAGCACAACTAGAACTTTATGACTGTGACTTGTTTTCATCCTTGAGTTTCCCTTAAACACTCTGCACATGAGAAACATCAGTGGAGCTCTTGGCACAGCATCATATTCAGAGCCTTCCCTGCTAGGTGACATTGAGAAGCCTTTCAAAGATTAAGGCAAGATTTGACCCTGGAAATACAAAAGCTGCTTCCCTGACTGGTAAATAGGTGTCTGCCACTGACAGGCCTCACTTAAAGAGGCACTCCCTCAAACAATTCTTATTTGACCAGAGAAGGAAAGTGTATATTTGTATTAAATTGGGCACACAAGACAAGATACACTGCAACTCTAAAAATAGCATTAGTGTCTCCACACCAAGTGCTTTGGGACTTGGATTATACACTTGGCAGTTTTGTGTTTGTTTTTCTCTCCTAGGTAGCAGTGACAAATCACTGGGTGAACACACCCAAGTAAGAATGAAAGTTCTTCTACCTCCTGATGTCTCTCCTGTGTATTATGAAGGAACATGGGTACTTCTGTATGTAACAGTCCAAATGTGTGAAAACTGATCAGCCAGTCTCAAGGCAGTGGGCTTACTAAGAAAGGGAGAAAAGTATCTAAGATGTGTGGAGAAGTTGCCTGCAAGTACTAGGGTACGTTAATTATCAATGTCACAGTCAACTTGAGGCCATCTTCTTCCAAATGGAAAAACTTATGGATGGGATGCTGTAATGAGAAGTGTGTATGTGGGGTCCCAAATGCATAAATGGCACAAAGGGGCTGTGGTTGTCCTGTCTGCCACTGGCAAGTGGTGGAAGCTGAATTTCACCAGGTGCCAAAATGAGGAGGAGTATTGTATCCTGCATCCCACTGGGCCCCACAGACTGAGTCCACACACTCCCTGTGGCTGTTAGGAATTGATTCAAATTCTAGAAATTGGCTGCAGGAGCAGTTAGTGACACTAAAACCAGTATCTAAATATAGGAGAAATAAAATAATTATATAAATATTGAATACAGTGCTCATTCCTGGTTCTAGCCTGCAGGAAGCTCTTGAGCGCTGCCACTAACTGTGAAGAGCCAGGACTTTACTCCTTTTGCTCTAGATGTCTAGAGGAAACCTCAGCATAACCTTTACCATGTGATCTTATAAGTGCAAATGATGTTCATAACAATTTTTAAGGTTTTTTTCTCCCTCTTACTGCTGCCCAGAATTAATGACACAGCAGCAGAACAAGCAAGTACCACAGAGAAGTGCCCAGGCTTGTGTGCCACAGATGTAAGTGCCAGCTTGCACCTCCCCTTGCCATATTTTTGCAAGCAGAATGCCCTTATAGAGCTAAACCCGACCCCTCCCCTATTTTTTAAGAGTGCCCCATTCTTAGTACATTTCCTCCACCCCAATTTCCTTTACATCCACCCAAGCTGGATGGAGGTCCAGTCCTTCACCGTCTGGACTCTCACACTGGGCCCAGCTGCTATACCAGTAATTCTCTTTGCTTTTTCTTCATTAATTCCTTCCAGAGAGCCATGAAGCTCTTCATGAATTCCTTCCAGGAATTCCTCATGAATTCCTTCCAGGGCCATGAAGCCACTGGACCTGGGCAGCAAGAGGAGAGAAAGTCTTTCCAGAAAACAGCAGGATACTGGTCTGCTGAAATGGGGATTTACAGGGTCCTTAGCTTTGGTGAAAAGGAGTAAAGTATAAAGCATGGGGTAGTATTACTTGCCACTGTTCATCAACAGCCAGACTTACTCTCAGTCCCCCACTCTACTTGTTGCGGCATTTGGAGATTTCTGAATCTCTAATGAAACCAGCAGAACTTATTCCTCTTCCAGCTGTCAAGGGAGCTTTATTGTTTGCTGCCTTTTCCATTCTGCTGTTAATTTAATCTTTTTGAAATATGCATAGCTCCTTTTTACCAGAATAGACAACACTGAAAATAAAAATATACTAAATTAATCTATTAAGCATGAATTATTGCCCCAACTTGGCTGACTGTGCTTTCAAGTAATACTGATTAAAAAAACTAAGTAAAGCACAGCTTTAAAAACTACCTTTGTGAAGGATGTTTCCTTATCCAGGCTTCTCTTACACCTTAGTCTGTATTTTAGCACAGTAATTTTGCCTACCCTCCATGACACAGTGCCTTACTGGAGTCTCAGAATCAAATCACAGTCATCAGCAGTCAGACTGGCCGTTCACTTTTACCATTCTAGAGCAGTTCAGAGCTCCCTCTGCTCCTGCAAAACAAAGATGAAATTGATAAAAACATGCAGAGTAGGACTGCATGTTAGGAAAGGATCTAGAAGGACAGACTAAGGCCACTGGGCTGCATGAAGTATGAGCACAGTCTGTAACATTTCCTATTCCCAAACACATTGTCTTAGCAGGCAAGCAAGACAAAGGAATTACGATTATCTCCCCTTCACAGATAGAGAAATGAGTTAGTAAGAGATTAACTAGCTTGTCCAGGGTCACTTAGAGAACCTGACAGGCACAGAACTAGGGCCAAGATTTTTTGACTTCCTAAGGAAGGATCAATCTCTCAGAAATAGTGTCCTAAGCTATGTTTCTTAATAGAAGAATCTGATATTAAAACATTACAAAAGTAAAAATGCAATTTCTTTACCTTTCAGTTTGATTAATGGATTTTTCACAACACTACAATAAAGTAAATTCCTTTTCTAATATAGAGTATTTGAATCTTTTTTTTTTTTTTTTTGGTAAGAAAGTAATGATGGGGGAAAAATCCCCTTTTTGATTAATTGCAGGTGGTTGTTGTTTTCTCTTCTTTTCTGGCCAATAATTTCTAGCTATCTAATAAATATACTTTAAAGTGCTAGGATTTGGCACAATGATGAGCCAACTAGCAAGAGACCACCCTTTATAGATAATATATTAGTTGAAAAAATTGAGTTTCTGACCTTAATCCACTAAGAAAAACTGAAACCTTAGGGAAAAACTTCCGCTGTGTTACTCAGTTGGTTCATCCTATTTGTTTGCTGGGTAGTACATGAACCCTATTTTAGAAGTGATGTGATTTCTCTCTAAAAGAAGCTGATTACAATGTTCTACAGGCTATTATGGTTCAAATGGTAGTTTCTAAAGTTCTTGAAAGGAGTCTACATTAAAGCAGCATTCAAAAGATTGTAGGATTATTTTGTATTCTCTCTGAAGTAGAATGTGATTTGATATCCATCAGCTGATTTATATGAATTATTTTTGGTTTGTTTTTGAGCATTTAATGAACTCACAGATTATTGACCTTTCTTTAAAAGTTTATATATATATATCTAGTTATATATATTTACTATTTTGTTCATACGTAAAACTTAAACACAAAAGCAAAGTGAGTTAGGTGGTGTGCATCAAGACTTTTTGTGACTTCCCTTGCAGTGTATTATTGCAAAGTAAAACAGTTGCAGAAAACAGGATGCTGTGATTTAACCCCAGCCCCACACAGCCCCTCACTCAAACCCAGCAGTGGAATGGGGGAAATGAATGAAGAGTACAGGTAAAAAAGATTGTGGGTTGAAATAAAGACACTTTAATAGGTAAAGCAAAAGCTGTAAGCACAAGCAAAGGAAAAAACAATTATTCTCCAGCTTCCCATGGACAGGGAGGTGCTCAGCCATCCCCTGGAAAGCAGGAGTCCATCACATGTAACAGTGACTTGGGAAGACAAATGTCATCACTCTGAATATCCCCTCTTCCTCCTTCTTCCTACAACTTTTATTGCTGAGCATGATGCCATAGGGCACTGGGATATCCCTTTGGTCAGCTGCAGTCCCAGCTGCGTGCTCCCCCAACTTCTTATGCACCCCCAGTCTCCTCCCGGGTGAGACAGTGTGAGACACACAAAATGCCTTGGCTATGTGAAAGCACTGCTCAGCAAAAACTAAAACATCCCTGTGTTAACAACACTGTTTTCAGCACAAATCCGAAACACAGTCCCACGCTATCTAGCGTGAAGAAAATTAGCTTCACCCCAGACAAAACTCACAGACAGGATCCCAACCAACTGGGAATGCTCAGTGAAGAATAATGACTAAGGAATAACCTAAGGATCAATTTTTAATCATTTTTTTAGAGGTTGGTGTACTCTTTTGTTAAAAACTGTTAAAATTTTGTTAAAATTACTAACACTTTCCTTATAAATTGTATTACTTTTGGGACAACACCTTTATTGTTCATGAGAAGTGAGCATGTGGTTAAAGGGAAGCATAATTTAAGCAGAACAGCGCATTTTCTGTACCTTGGCTCTTGGTCTTTCCCTGTGTGATACAAAATTGTGTGGCAGTACTGAAGCTGGGGCAGAGGTCTGTGTTCCTTATTGCTGTACTCAGGATAATTAGAGTGAATTAAAACTAGGGAGAAGGGGAATACCATGTTAGCACAGGCAATCATTTTTGTAGTGGGGCAAGCATTTCTACATTGCGGCTCTTTGCAGTTTGCTTTCATTACAAGAAGTCAGTGTACATGCTCAGAGACTTGTCACAGGTTCCCAAAGATAAGAGCTGCAAGGTCCTGAATCTATCATTTTCCTTTAGATGCAGAGACAGTTATGCTGTCATTTGACTTAATATCACATCACTTAAAAGTGTCATTTGGGCCTTAGACTGTACAGTCCCATATAGTTAGCACCCTGAGGTAGGCTCTTAATGCAGGTTTCTTACCTCTCCACTCAAATCTAAATTCCTAAGTAATGCATACACATACCCAAAGACAGGCAGTGGGATTTGATGTGCAGTGTCCAAAAACTAGGAAACCTGCAAAACTCCATTGGCAATGTGTCCTCATACGAGTTGCATGCCCTTGTTACCTGCCTTTGGTACGTGCCACCCAACCAAGCCACTTAGACATATGTTTAGATGCCTCCCATGGTCACTGAAAAAAGAGTCTTCACTGGAAGACAGCTCAGGAAAGGGTCTTCTCTTGTGAGATCTGGATTGCCCCCAAGACCATCTGTTTCCCATATAAATGATGAAGCTTTTGTAACTTCAGGGTCAGATTGTAGGTATTTGTGTATTCCCCAAACAGACAGGAAGACAAAAGTGTGGCTGCAGCATGGGCTAACTGTATTATGGCACCGATTATTTTTACTGCTTTGTGTCAGAATATATTTGAGAGGAGCATTACTGCAAGTCTTATTCTCCTAAACTAAGTTGTATCAGAGTAGTTGTGACACTACTTTGTGAACTAAAAAGAGCACTAGTCAAAAAGACTGCATGTTTTGAAGATCGTCACGAGCAGATTAAAGTCTCATCTCTCATGCAGTGACTTATATATGCCTATCATCTCTTCTCCTAGATCTTCTGCACAGCAGGACTGCTGTATAGGCTTCATGAGATGCAGAAAAGATGACAGAAATACATAAGTGTTTTGATTTACCTATAGCCTTCTCTCTTCTATTCCTAATCTAGAATTTAGTGGATTTATGATAAGTTTTATGTCATATGTCTGATTTAATATAATTATTTCAATAGTCATTCTTGTGATTCCAATTTTTATGTTTCAGAAATCTTGTGTTAATATATTAGGATTAGGTTTTTCTTTTATTACCTCAATAGTGCTTCCATAAATAAAATTAAAGACCTTTAATTTTCTTTATCTTTGGAGAGATTAACCTCTATACACATTTTTTAATAGTGTTCTGCTTGGGCAATGAGAACATTCCAAAATATATACATGGCATATTTCTGGTTTGGTTTTGATATAGCCTATCACCTTAATTAGTGGGTAGTCCGTAGTAGGATGCTATTTGTTCATTAAAATTCATGTAGCAATCTGGTGTTTCATGCATTTTCTCTTGCATAATTGTCATATGCAGCATATATTTCTATGTATACAGCATATACACACACTCAGAGTCACAGACTTCCAGGTCTCTGAAAAGCATAGTAAAGGCAACCAACTCACCTGTGATTGCTTTTCAGTCTCTTTTTTATATTCTTCTTCTATATTATTTGCTTTCATGCCTGTTTTCTTTTGTAATTTGACTTCAGGGAGGTTTTTCATATAGATTTGGCAAATACATATAGATTTTTTTTTTTTTCATATAGATTTGGCATTCAATGTATTATATTGCCATGGCATTCCTTTCTTTTCATTACTGCATTTTTGTTCTGTAATGCTGGAATGTGATTATTTGTCCATCTATTTTTACTTTAAGGGTCCAAATTTATAGTATTAGTGTTTGACTTCTATGTTTCTTATATTGATGTAAGCAAAGACAAGGCCTCTAGCTCTGCCAGGTTTTTCCAAACTTTTACCTCCTTTTTGAGGTGAAGGGTAGCCCAAGAATAATTTGATTATGCACATTTTTTTCCCACCACCTTTGTTTTTACACATCCAATGCAGGACATTTTTAAAGCATACTAAGAGTAAGATAGTAAGATAGTAAGCAGTAGACATTAAGCTCAGCTGTGAGAGAAGATTCTTAACTTGAATTGCCCTTGTACCATCTGTTGAGTTCCCCTGAGTAAGGCACCCCCTCCAGTGTTGGTCCTGACTAAGCAATATATTTTGAAGATTCAAAGGCATTCTGTGATGATCAGACTATGGGATAGTATGCAGTTGTATATAGTTTCTATTGACTCTCTAGCTTCTTTTCCTGAGCAAAGAACAAGTTGTGGCAAGGAAACAAAACTAGATCTTGGGTAGGGAGAGTACCCTGAAGGGGTGTAGGATTGCAGATTGTAGTGTCTGCTCAGAAGACACACAGAAAACCCTGCCAAAACCAAACCTCAAACAAGAAACAAATTAGACCAGTTAGGGCCATCCCTCCTGGGGCAAGAACCATCCCTACAACACTGCCAGTCATTTAGGGAGCTGGCTGCCATGGAGGCAGCTCCTACTGAAGGCAACACCATGTGTGTCCCAAGTGAGATGCAGGACAAGAGCTCCATGGTGCTGCCCACCGTATCATCATCCCTTCTTTGTCACAACAGCGACAGATGAGTCGATGAGGCCTTGCATCCATGGCCCCTCCTCTCTAACCACCAACTGGGGCCAGTTAGTGCTCATCATAACCAGGGGGCCTGGAGCACTCCGTAGTACAGCTCTCGTAGTTCAACATACAGCTTTCTTCCCTGATTTTGTTATGTTTAACAGTTGCAGATAAGGTAATTTATACAAGTGAGTCATCTTTTCTGCTTAATGAGATAGACTGTTAGGTCTAGAGCTCGGGTCAGCATTATTTGAGTTATTGCCATTAATTTTAAAATAGGACTCAATAAAAACAAAGCATCATATGTGAAATTTATTACAAGAGTGTGAATCAATAGAAAACCAGAAGGAATGCTAGGATGCATTGGGAATTTCCCCACTACTGCAGTGTTAAGCTGTGTAATTGGTTTATCTTACAAAAAGTGTCTAGAACATTAATGATAAAATTAGTTTTCTAATTTCTAAATAATACATGTTATCAGATCACAACTTCAGAGCTAAGACAAGGCTTTATTTTATGCAGGATGCTCTGATAATGTAAAACAACACGCTTTAACCAGTTAACTTATAGAGAGCAGCAAATTCAAACTTAGGTAGAATGCTCTTCTGGATTTACCATTTCCCTATGTAAAGTCAGTCTTCATTTTGAAATAGCCTCTTGTAGTTATTTGTACCACCTGCCTGATTCTTAGCTAAAAACCTACATTTTTTGGACAGCTTTGCTAGTGACTTAGATGTTCATCCATTTCTGTACCTCAGAGGAATTTTTTTCTGGCCTCCATTAATATTACCTTGATATATATTATGGTAGTGGCTAAAAATATCAGGTAAATACAGAAAGCAATGCATACTGTGTAGTAAACAGAAAAATTTATTCCATATGCAGATTTAACCTGAAATAAGAAAATCTGTTTTATCTTTGATCTTGCTGTTGTTTGGTGTGTGTGCATATGTAATTCAGTCTTGATGGGCTTGCAGATGTATTATCTAATGAGAAAACAAGCAAACAATGAGAAAGAAAGAGAATTTTTTTATTTATTTTATTTTTCAGACAGGAAATTAAAGGAATGGAAATATATGGAAGAATTGGACCCCTGGTGAGGTTTTTAGATCTCTACCCAGTGACCCTAATCACAAGACTTCCTTCCTTCTCAGATATAATTATTACTATTTCCATCACGTATACTTTGGAAAGTTTTTCTTGTTTCCACATGAAATACTTATTTTCTAACCCTGAACTTTCCTTTTAAGCAAAATCAATGTAAAGCTATTGTTGGTTTTACAAATGCCAGGGAGAAATATTACCATTATGGGCAGCAATAAAAGATATCTTTGCCCTTGGTAGATTGTATTACTGAGAAATAACCATATAATTACTGTATAAAACACCCTGTTTTTACACTGTTTTTAATATCTATAGAGTTTCTGATTTATTTTTCACATGCTAGCATCAATGCACTAAATTGTGCATTATCTAAACTGGTGCAATTACACTGACTGCTGTGGGACTCCACCTGTTGCATTGACGGCTCTTAAGAGCAATGTTATTTTTGGATGAATATTAGGAACAAAGAGAGAGGGAGAGATCTGATTTCATGGGCATTGATTTAAATAAGGAATGTCATTTTCTTGGAATCAAAGGAAATATTTTGGTATGCTAGCTGTCTATCAGGTAAATCTGCTTTAAATAAGGTCTTTGTCAGACCAGTGGGGAAAATTAGCCTTCTGATATTCCTTAGTATGGGATTCACAACTGGAAATGCCAGGGAAACCTTGAGTATAGATGAACATGGCAAATGGACCGTTGTCCCTCTCTCCGTGAAGATCTTAATTCAGATGTCTTAGCAACCTGCAATGCTCAGCGGTCCTGTAGTCTTCAGGAAAAAGAAAGGAAACCCCCTTTTAGCACACTCAGGTTGCTCTCTTGCTGCTACAACTGAAAAACTGGTTCCTTGACCCACGCAAAAGTAGCAATTTCTGATTTATTTTAGACTATTGAGCTTGTTTGCCTCTTCCAGCTGGCTGATGATCACCAGGTCTTCTGCAGGTCATAGTCCTTGTCTGTCTCTCTGAGGTGAAACTAGGATTGTTACCTGCCTTCTAATTCCCATTGTTGAAAGAGGACACAATTCAACACAGAATAACTGCACCCTTGTTTTTTCTTCAGTTAATACATACTTAAAACTAGATCAAGCCTTTTCTCCCCATCTTTCTTCTCCTGACATGGTTTCTGATATGTGAGTGCCTTCTGTGAGATTTCTTTTTCAAGGGAATGTATTCAGCTTTAAGTTTGGAAAGCAAACAGCACATATATCTTAGAGGTAGAATTTGCTTTGTTACCTGTACAAGTACCACGAATGTGATAGGCACAATGAAAGAGTTCTGCCTTAATTACACTCAGGCTGAGTTCATCACAGTTTCTGACATGTTGGAGGTACATTAGAACAGCAGCACTGTCTGACTAGGTTTTCTGCAAAAACATTTCTGACCCTTGACTTATCCCTTTTACTGACGCTATTGCCAATAGTACCCTCCACTGCCAGTGACTGCAAAGAGGTCTGCATACTTCACCATTTTCAAAGGTATATTCTGGCAAATAGTTAGGTAGATGTATATTTTCCTCCCAACCCAAAATGAATGAGATCTAGAAAAGACATATAAGAATGATTTTTTGAAGTCAAATATTTCCACTCTCTATATATAACACCCATCTGTGAGGGTGATCCATTTTACATTTCCTTTCAAGAAACCATTTTGGTCTGAACTGAATGTTTCAAGTGACCTGAAATTTATTTATTTTCAATTTTTTCCCATTCCAGGTCTGCCTGGACTGTGTTTTGTTACTGGGGTTTTTTGCTTGTTTTTTTTTAAGGGAGTGAATAGGGTGTTTCAGGGAAATTTTTCAGTCCACAAACAGAAAAATCCATTAGTTTCACAGCTGTAGGTGTCAATGTTTTGACTTCTGACTTCAATGCTTCTCTAGATTATAGAGGCATAAATCCAAAAAACAAAAATAAAAACAAAACAAAATAAGAAACAAAACAACCCCCCCAAAAAAAAACCAATAAAAACCCCCAAACAACAAACAAAAAACCACAAAACTAAAAACAAACAAAAAACCACAAAACTAAAAACAAACAAAAAACCCCACCCAGACCATTGGTGAGACTATTTGATTTAAATAACATATCAGTGTCATTAGCTAACTCTAGTATTTCAAGTGAAAGAATCATTTCCCCTCCCCCTTACTGCGGATTTGAATCCCATAAAATATTGAAGGGACTGATTCTAACAATAGTTTTTCTGTTTTAACTAATTGCATCTCTGCTGACCTCATTAAAATTAGATCAGATTTATATTCAGGCAGAGAGAAATCAGAATCAGACCAAGAACTCAGAACATATGTTATTTTTAGCACCAAAATAATCCCTTGTTTTGTAAAGCACAAGAATTGCTACAGGGCCCATAAATATTTTGTGAATCTGGTCAACAGATAAAAGTAGAAAATACTTAGAACATGAAGAAATTCATCTGTCTGTCTATTGACAGTGCCTTATGGAAGAACAAGAGTCTAGGTACAATAAGGCAATAATGAATTTAATGAAAAAGCTACAGACATTCAGCTTGTAAGCTGAGCTGCTGTTGAAAGATAGTACATATTTTTGCCTGTATAGCAGAATTCTTTGGCTGAACGCCTATGAGTAGATTTCCATTGATAAAAAATATGGAGGAAATTATTTATTGTAAATGGTAATTAGACTTTCCCCAGGCTATGAATCCAGCCAGTAGCAGATATTGAGTAATAACATAGGCATTATTTTTGACATTCTGTCTCCATGCAAAAAAAAAACAAAAAAAAAAAAAGAGAGGATGATAGGAGCTAAACTTTTTTATGTCTTTTGTTTAAAGTACAGCAATATCACCATAGGCATAAATTACTATTGGTGTGTTATTTTATGTATAAGATAGAGTATAAGGTCACACCACAACTTTATCTATGAAATAGAAAAATGAGTCACAAAAAGACACTAGCACAAACTCTCTCGAGTTTACCCAGGACTCATTAGGATTACATACAGGCTAACTAAGCAGTTTTTGTAGGATTTCAGCAGCAGATTTTAAGAAATTTGGAACTGATCCTAGGAGGAAAAAAAATTATACAGTTTATACTTGCAGTCATCACTCACATTCATCTGAGAGTTCTTCTGTTACCTCAAGCAATATGGAGCTATGCTTTTGTTATAAGAGGATCTCAGTTTCATATACCCTCTTGCCATCAAATTATAGTGTCTAGCACTGTGACAATTGCAAAGACCTCAGAAAAAATACATTTCTAGCCCATATGTTTTTAATTATTTTCAAGTTTCATTTGCTGTTGGCAACTTGAAGTTATTTTGATTTTGCTGAGGTGAAATATGAGTTTCAAATATTACTTTGAAATTGATTAGGAATTAATATGGCAGCATTACAGATACAGTAGATTTACTGCTTTTTTTGTGGTTCAGTGTGAACTCCCATGCGGAAAAACTATTGTGACCAGACTCAGAGTGACGTGAGCAAAGTAGCTGATACTGGAGATAAGAGATCAGAGAAAAGGAGTCAAATAGGTGAAAGCAGAAAGGGGTTCTAACACAGCAAAAAAATTGTATACCCTCTCCAAAAAGGAAAAACCCCAGAAGGAGTCACATGAAAGGTGAGACATGGATGGATTATGAAAACAATGAAAAAAAACCAAAAACCAAAAGCCAACCAAACAAATTTAAAAAAGCCTTAAAGTCAGTTGGTACATTTAAAATATTCTCTATATCTCTTATAAGAACATTAAAAAAATTAAATTTGGAATTGCCCATCTGATGTTGAGCACAGCCGAGCCCCACACTGCAGGCATGTGCTGCTTCTGGGGCAGGACTTATATTTCATTTTTGGGCACAGGTTTCCTGATGACAGCAAATGGGACAGAAGGGCCTGGGAGGAGAGGATGTTCTCTGTTGAAAAGTTACACACATGGCTGCAAATGTAACATATATTAGATATGTGGCTGCATATTAACCCTTCCCGCCTTTCTCCTTCTATAGGAGCTGCATTGAGGGCACAATTTTTGGCAAATTAAATACACAACTATTACCAACTTACATGTAACTTTATCTACAGAGCAGGACTGCTGGTGAAAAAGACATTAGTATATGAGTATATGTATTATAAACAGGGGCTTTAAATTGCAGTAGTCAGTCTTGTGCTATCTAGTGTCTTCCACTATGTTTATCCTCAAAGTAAGCTATCTAAATATGAATGTGGCAGACAGTTGCTACCATCTGAGATGCAATATGCTCACATAGTGGTCATGCAAGGAGGCTCAGAGGTGTCTATTACTCTATCTTTAGAAAAGGAGTAGCAGCAGTAACCTTCCCATTGACAAACAGAAAAGAGTCAAACAGTCCATGTCCAGTCCACCACCACTGGGCATTCAGAACTGTACTAAAGTAAAAAAAGAGTGCCCAGGGAAAATACTAACAGTATTCTGCTGAGGGATCCTCAACATCCTTTTCTGCATGCTTACTTCCCTTTTGTAGGTTTTGACTCAGCTTACTTGTTTCAGTGGCTATCATTCACATCTCATACTTATTTAATTGGAAATGTTGTTTGACATCAAGGTTTTCAAACTGAATATTTTCTTCAACTTTATTCATATTTCCGAATCTCATTTTATATACTGAAATTTCAGCAAAACTCAAATGTCTAATTAAAAATCAGAGTCACAACAGATTGCGTATCTCATATATTCTCCACAAAACCTGGAAAACAGAGAGAGCACTTCTCAAACACATTATATCAATTACAGTGTTTATGTCATTTTGACTTTGGGGTGAACTGCTGTAAACACAGAAAATTAAATCCTTCCAGCTTTCTAGATGCTTGTACTAAGAACCAGATTCATATTTTGGACTGACTTTTATCTTTGACAGCAATCTTCCTTCTGCACTCAGGAGCCATTTGTATTGTCCTTCAACTTTGTATCATATATATCAGTGCATCAAGTAAGGTCCAGTTTGGACCTGAAAGTAGTGAAAGGAAAAGTATTCCACATAGTTACAGTTTTAGATCTGATCTTGTTCACATTCAAGTCAACAAAAATTCAAGGTAAGCACTTAGCTTATATGAAAACAAAACTGTTTGGTGATGCTATTACATTACAAATAAACCAGAGTATCCAGATGTATTTCCAGCTTCAAAAATTAGGACTTTACAAAGCAGCTGACGCAGAATTTTAAAAGAAGCTTTACGTATATTCTCAGTTAACAATGTGTCCCTAAGTATTAAGCAGGATTTATTCTTCAAAGGGCAAAAGACAAGGTCTGTACCTTGAAGTTTGTTTTTTAATATGAATATTTGAATAAACAGTTCCAGGTATACATACAAAGACTGCATATTGTATTGTAGAGCAAGACTTTCAGAAATATTTTCTCAAATACTTAACATGAAGTGTCATATTAACATGGTGTGACCTCACATTGCATTTTTAACATTTATATATGCAAATGGTCATATTTACATGTGCACATGCCACTCACAAATTCAAATTAAAGGCAAATAAATGCTTTAGATTAAGGAGATTAATTTGGTGTGTCTCACGGTTGACACACTTTCTACAGAGATCACGGAGACCCAAGTGCTGGGCTGTTATCCGAAAAGACAGATGGCAATTTCCTTTTGATAAGAGTCCAGGTTTTTAGCAGTGAGGGAACCCTGAAGTAACCATTTTTCTTGTAGGGAAAGCATCTTTCAGAAGCCAGATAAATCATTCTAAAATAGACAAACACAGGAACCAAGAAACTAATCAATGTGAAATGAACTATGTTACAGCCCCTTTCAAAAAGTTTAGAGGGTACTTTTTTGCTTTCATTCTTGCAACACATGGGAGCTACTTCAGAAAACTAGAGAATACAGATAACTTTTTCAGTACTCATTCCTCTTTTATAAGTACGGATACAGTTTATGATTATTAGAGATGCCAAATTTAATTTAGATGTTGTTTGTTTAGAGTACATATGCATCATGCATGAAAGAAACAGTTTCAGATATTTTAAGAACTATGTAAACACAAAAGTAACTCAGAAAAAATCAGGTAAAACCAATTAAATCAGACAAAACCAAGATGCCTTTGTTTAACTGAAGTCTCATCCACTGGGTGCCATCTTAAATAGATCTGGAACATTTCAAACTTTTAAGTTATAAATGTGGACAGTCAGGAACCTACAAGACAGGAGTCCAGGGTCAGTCCATATGTACTGACCTGCTGCTAAAGCGGTCAGTCATCTGCATTTTGTAGCTATTTGCATTGAAAGATATTGAATATATTTAAATATATTCACTCTTTCTTTTTATAAACATAAGTCCCAGCCTCAGACATGCTGACACCTTCAATTTCGTTTATGTTGTAGGATTAGGCCCAATGAGGATTGCTTTCTTCTAGTTTCCTCTCCTCTCTTTTTCATCTGTGACTAATAGAGAAGAAACTAAAGTGGCTAGGGTGGTGTCTGCTCACTCTTAGCCTGATGTGTTCTTCTTTATTCATGTCTCCATTAGTTTGGTCTGAGAGACCTGGGAATGATGTCTGCTCTTTATTTGCTTTCTCTATAAGAAATATACCCTTTTAATTTTGCAAATCGTTGTTGTAGTTTTCAGACTGGTTCAAATTTGACCAGCAGCACCTTGTTTACAAAGATATTTCAGGAAATCTTGTTCATCCTCTTCTATCCATGTCATATCAAGGCTCACATGAGCACTGCATACTTCCAATCACCTCAGGTCGCGTCCCTTTGCATTGAATCAAGTCATGTCGCATCAGCGATACCACTATCAGTACTTATTTCTGATAGAAAATTCAGCATAGATTTAGACAGCAAATAGCTCAACCACAATAAATGCATATAATGAGCAGACTAAGTATCTGTGAGAACCAGATATTTTAAGTGTCTCTGTCAAGTCAGTGCTTTCCTTGTCTCTACACTGTATGCTGTACATAAATTTCTGATCCATGTGCATATACTGAAATGGCTGGGTAAGCAGCCTATTTAGAACTCTTACTATCTACAACCATTTGCAAATTTAGATCTTTGCAGTTTTGAAATAAGCAGACATTGTTGGATGGGTCTGGGTAGTATAACTAAATTGTACATTTTGGAGGTTGATCATATCACAACAGTGTACAAAAACTAAATGTTGACAGATTTAATTTTTTTTTCATAATTTGGGATTTGCCTGCTGGGTATATTTTCAAATAGTTATGCATGACTAGGCTCTATGACAGCCATTTTATCAGACATTTTACCCTGATGTTTATTTACCAAAGTTAAATGCTGTAATTATCCTATTATGCAAACAAAAAAGGAGGGTGGGAGGGACGGAGGGAGGGAAAGATCAACATTAAAAAAAAATACAACTGATAAGTACAAAACCAGACAGTTTCCAAAATGTTTGCTCATGGCATCTGTTTGGATGAAATTAACATCTTTTGGTTTATGTTGCCTGTGTATTCTCTCTTGACTTTCTTGGGATTTGCATGTTCACAAGATTTTTCAAAATTTGACTTAATTTTACTTAAAATCCTAAAAATAAATTAAATTGACAGAGCTCACTCATCCACAATTCTATATAAATGCTAAGTGATGATCTTGTTGATTATTATGATCGATTTGTTTTGTACCTATTGCTGTCATACCTAGGTGCTTTCCAAGAATTGAATTGAAGCAGTCTTTCCAGTGTGTTTTTTTAAATTCCTTCAAGGACCATGAGATTTTATATAAGTTCAGGGAGTTATCAACTGATACCAGGTATATATACATATTGAAAACAATTAGGAATATATGCATTAACACTAGGTAAAGAATTTGCCCGAAGAGTTAATGGGGACTTTCAGGGCTCATTGCACTTCTGTCTCAATTAACTCGTGTTTAGAAACCAAGCATAGGGGTATCTAGCTTGAAATGCTCTGCTTCTATGTCATCAAGGTATTGAAAATACTTGAGTATTGTTGTTGCAAGATATGGTTTCCAGTTACTGCTGTGCAGTGGTGTGGAGGGTTACCAACGCCCATCCAGCCACTCACGCACTGCCTCAGTGGAGTGAGGGAGGAAGCAGGATGAGAAAGCTTCTGGGTCAAGATGGACTGCTTGCAAATCAGTGTTGAGGACAAAACAGATTCAACTTGAGGATAATCAACTTTAATATAGTGCCAATTAAATGAGGAACAGAGCCAAGTATTAAAACGACTTTTCTCCCCACTCTCCCGGACTTCACTCTTTCACTCTTGACTTTTCTACCCACTCTCAATGGGGAGCTATAGTCAGTCCTTAATAGTTCCCCTCTTTTGCTCCTTTCTCTTCACATTTTCCCCCTGCTCCTTCACGGGTGCCCCAGGGATCACAGTTCTCACCAGGAAATATCCATATGCCTACTCCAGGGTCCTCCAAGGGCTACAGTGGGGACTCTTTCACTGCTGTGGGACAGCTCTTTCTCCTTTCTCTGACCTTGCTGTTCCCTTTGTTTTGTTCACTCTGGTTTTTTTATCCTCCTCCTCTGCAGCTGATCCACTACCAAAACCTTTCCATCTACACCCAATACAGTTGATAATGCTAGTCACTGTAACAAAGAAGGTATCAGAATATCCTCAGGAGCCTGTGCTCAATATGAAACAGTCTTTTCCCTAATCTTTTCCCTTAAGGTCCAGTGCTACTGCCCTGGATTTGTCTCATGAGCCACTGAGGAAAAAATGGGAATAAATCCTACTATATTTTAACCTGTAATTCTTTCATCAGCTAAACACAATAAAATTCAGATAGATTCTTGTCTAAAAATTCCTACAAAAGCACATGCTATGCTGATAAAAAAAAATTCATTTCTGTGAATAAAATTTTCACTCATTATGGGTAGAAAAGAAAAATGTCATGTGTTTCTGACTGAGAGCCATTGCTGAATTCTTCTCAACTGTTATATTTGTTTTCCCTTGAAAAGCATTGGTTTAAGCAAATAATCTCAGCAGCTAATCTAGTAGTGTGATGCTCCCTACAGAAGAGTTTGTCAGAGAACATAAGAGACTGAGGATCTGTTGGTCCCTAATCAAATATTATACTTTTTTACACTAATTCCATCTCTAGGAGATATCCAGAAATGTGATTTTTAACAGTCTTTCTGAAAAACACTAATACTATTTTATAAAATGAAGTTATGCCTGAAGTTACTCTGCAATATGTCCTTCAAATTCTCCATTGCTGCATTCAGATAGCAGCCTCCTACACAAGTGCTTTAGAAAACACACAAGATCTATATACTGGCATGGCATAAAATGACTTTACCTTTCAGGTTACTTGCCCATTTTTTCATGTGGTGCTCTGGCATCCTGAAATGTCTTGACTTTTCACTAGTAAAACTGTTTGCTTTTTTCTTTATATTTGTTGACTGAATTATATTGTAATGACTAAAACTGGCTCTTTGATTCCCAGACCAGGAGACTTAAAGTTCAGTGGGACATGCCTTTTATAAAGGAAAGTGCCTAACTACTGTGTAGGTTATCAAATCTGATCTTGTATTCAACAGTAGATGAATGCTTGGTCAGTTTCTCACAGCAACTCCAATGAAATACTAAGTTAAAAGAGGAAGATGGTATTATTTCAAAAGAAAAAAGTATTTGTGGCTCTCAAGAAAACTGCTTGCAGCACTGACTCTAACACACTTTTCTTCAAATTGTTTTTTTTGAAGACTATGTGTTAACCATAGAAACACTCACTTTGCATGGCACAGTTTTAGGATCTTGTTAGTGCCTCTTTCATTCACCAGAATTTTTCAGATTTGTTTTATTTGTGTGAATTCTGTTTGCCACATTGGAATGTCTTCTGTATTTACTGACTTAAAGTAGAGAATTTTCATGTGCTTTACCTTTAATAATTCAGCTTTGGAAATTCAGAAAAATGTACTAAATCGACTCAATTATTGAAGATCCTTCCTTATAAAATTTGCTTCTTCATATAATCATGTTAGTAGCAGAAGTGTCATTAAGAGGGCTGGCCTGTCACTTTAAACAAAGATTACTATTATCTACTGTTATGGCTGGTGGTTTGAGTTGGAGAAGAGATTTGGGCACTGGAATCAACAGCTCCAAATATCTCAGCCTTCCAAATTAAATCATTATTTAAATACAGAAACAAAATAGGAAGAGCCCTTTGTGAGATTTTTCACAATATATTTCCAATATTTCCAATATGCATTCTTAGGGATCCAGCCTTCACTGAGAAATTGCATAAACCTCTCAAGTTAGAGATCTTATTTTTTGAATAAAAGAAAGATTCAATGTGTTATCTTGGCGTCCAGACATAATGAAATAGGATGTATTTCTTCATCCCCAGTTTGCACACAAGATAAAAGGGGTCAATTGAATAGAGCATAACTTGAAGTCAACAGCTTCCCAACGCACTCAAAGAAAAATGCATCCCCTCCTTTTTAATCAGACTTATGAATAGATAGGGCTGGTTTCATATGCACTTTGAAGTCTCTTACCCTGCGATTTGGCCCGTTCCCTGTATTTTTTCCTGGAGCATGGTACTATTCAGGGTACCTATGCATATCACAGCCTCTGCCATCATTTTTAATAAGTACCTTATCTCTGTGATGCAACTAAAAGCAATCCTGAGTGTCTCCAGGGTTTGTTGTAATTAAATTTTATTGTTGTATTTGAAAATGTACATTTTTTGAAAACTGGTGCAAGAAAAATGGAAAAGAGATTCTAGAAGGTGATAGTCTGATTTTTAGAAGGTTTTAACCCTTTGTAGTTTCCAGATTCACAAAGCTTATTTATGCTTCCCAAGCAGCTGTTCTTACATGCCTCTGAAGCCCTGAATATAACAGCTAATGTAGTTTATTAGCTGATTTTGAGTAACTGTCAAAAGTTATCATGTATACCTGCAGTCAGATGCTCCAGGATCAGAGGTTCAGTAATTTGTGCGTTGCTAATAAGATTGTAGAAGGCCTTTTCTGAAAGTCTTATGGTCTTGCTGCTGCCCTTTTCTTCTCCAAGTATTTACAGCTATAAAAGAATTTCTTCAAGTCCCAGTACTGCCAACGCAGTGCTGTGAAAAAAAGGCAGAATTTGCTAACTTCTGATTTGGACAATAAAGAAATGGCACTGTTTTGAGCAGAGAACCAACCAGTTTACTTATATTGTTCTCTGACATTACACTGCCATGCTCAGGGACCACCACCCAAATGACTGAAGACTGCATCAGCTACCTTTGCACTCACACCTTTGTGCAGTCAGTGGAATTTCTTGCAGTCTGTATTCAGGGACTGAGCTTCACTTTGGTCATTGTACTGGTTCCAGTTCTCTTCACAGCTCAGCTCATCAGGACTGCTAATCAAGCACGCATTGCAGTTTTCCCCTTTTGTGCTTTATTCCTGCTTGATTTTCATGCCATGGGGTGCTGTGAAATGCTTTGAGAGATTCATATAACAATTTTTTCCAAATCAAAATATTTCCTCCAAACAATGTCATCTTTTCTGTCTGGCATTGCTACTAATCTTTATTTAGTTATTTACTTTACAATTTCTAGAGGGATTGGATATGCCCAAGGCACCCCTTTAAGCAACACTTTATATCAAGGTTGCATTTATAAATACTTCATGAGAGGCTAATGAATGATTAATAGATGTTTTAATGTATGAGCAATCAATTGTAGATTTTGCAATGTGCAACAGACAAGTAGGTTTCTTATAAGCATAGATTATAACCATATCTGACATCTTCTATTGATGGGCTTCTAAACGTCTATAACATACACACTACTCATATCTGTAACATGCTTAAAACATCTACTAATCACTGATTAATTTTTTATAACCTATTTTGAAGCAGAGCCTGTCTATGGAGTATATCCCTTACCACTGCTTGTGACTCTCCATTTCTAAAAGATAGATAATTTACTGGTCATCTTAGGACTTAGAACTCCTACCAATTTCAGCTCAAACATAAAGCTTTTCTGAGTTTACTCTAGCATTTTCATCTCAGTCTAAGAAAAAATGTCCCTAGACTATTATGTCCCTCAGACTTCTGGTTACTCTACACTGCTAATGCATATTTTGCAAGTTCTCCTATAATGCAATGATTCTTAGGAGGCAAAGCCACTCTAAAATGTATTTTCAGCCTCTTAAACTCAGTTTGATTGTTCTCAAGACAGCTGTCCAAGTGATGATGGTTCCCAATGTTTTTGGTTTTTTTACTGTCATCCCTGTGTTCTTCATTCAATGTTTGTCCTTTCTCAGAAAAGGATAAGAAAATAGAAACTTCCCAATAATCCAGTGGAAAAGCCATGTCCAAGACAACTTTTGATTCTGACAGTGGAGCACACATTTTGTATGCTTGATAAGCACAGGAGTTTATAGGACTGCTCCTCCATGGGATTCCCCTAGTCTTTAAGGTGAAAGCCATGACCATGCTCTATGCTTTCTATGGTGCATTCAGGTAGAATTGACTAAAGCAGGCACTACAAATTATTTCCTGAAAATGTATGAGACCTGGAACTAATCATTCACATTTGAGAAGCAGCATGTTGCTCTAATATCGTATTTTGCAAATGAATTTTGAATTTTTAGTTGATATCTACTGACCTCACTTACAAGGTTGAGTCTTCTAATGTGATTTATCTAGATATTGAGACCAATTATTTAATAATAAAACTTAAAAGGATTTGCAGATTTTTCTTGGGTTTAGGGACATGAGTAAAATAGTTTCTGTTCTGAATATCCCCAAGTAAACATTCCCCTCCCAGTCAAGTGCTAGTCTTTCACTGGTTGCTCTTTACAGCAGTACTAAGCTGCTACACCTGCGGCATTAGCAACTTGAGCCTAAAGATACACATCAAGCATAACTTGATTTAAAAAAATAGGAGAGAGAATATAGGGTTAAAAAAGGGAATTTTATTCTTCAACATCAACATGGAATTTCCTCTTCCTTTTTTAAAACTAGTCATTTTCAAAGCCCCAGAAGTAAGAACCTCTCAAACTTGAGCTCTTGGAACAGACATTTTTTGCACACAATTAAGTGTGTAAAAACCATTAAAATAACATAAAAGTTATTGTGATACCACTTTTATATTATCCAGTTAGTATTATATGTTTATCATGGGTTTTATCATATTTTTATATTTTAATAAAATATCATATGTTTTATTTCTTTTTTTTCAGCTGGTTAATAATCCACTAGCAAGTCAAGCAGCAGCAGCTGCAGCAGCAGCAGCCATGGGCTCAATAGCAAACTCCCAGGCCTTTGGAAACGCCCTCTCCAGTCTTCAGGGGGTCACAGGCCAGCTCGTCACTAATGCACAAGGACAGGTGAGTAGAAGATGGAGCAAACAGTGAATTCTGATGGCAGGCTGATCTTGGGACAAAAATCAGTTCCGCCTGTATGACAGCAATTTAAAAGTGCACATGTTGAAGATAAATAAATATTGATTTGTGAGACAAGGTAAGAAATAGAAAGTCTGAGAAATAGGGGGAAGTTAGGCACTCTTTAAGAGTGTTTTCAAGCTAGAAAAGGCTAAGGGTTTGTTTTAGTTATCAGCCCTTTATTTGTTTGTTTTATTTATCATCCCTTTAAAAATATCATAGTGCAATACCATGCACTACTATTTCACCATATTAAAATACCAGCAACCCTGTGATTTTTAACAAAGATACCATCTGTCTTCTTCCACTTACATATGCCTAATAACAGACACCTTTGCTGACGTGGTACAGTGCTTCACTTTTTTGCATTTCTGTGGCATTTTTGTATGGTGTCATTTCTTAAAAGGCATTAAATGTTTCTAGTAAAGGAAAATAAATTGTAATGAAGTATCAGGGATGGAGTTATCTGAGTGGCTTCCTCATTTATTTATTAACTATGTTAAGCAATTTGCAATTACTATGCCAGCCTGTAAATGCAAATAGGGGAGATTATTTTGGTTTAAAGAAAATTTTCCAAACAGGAACTTGAATATTGTTTAAGAGTGTCTAAGAGAGAGATTGTTCATTACCTATGTTATGGAGCTGTTTATTTGTTAAAACTATTTCAGTTTCACTCTTAGTATGATGGAGAAACATATGCATCTGAATTCATATATATAAAAATAATTCCTTTGATACACCATATTTAAGTGGCTTTCAGATTGCGACCACTTTCATTCTTTATTGTATTTATTAGGACTAAAATTAACACAATGCCTTGTTTCTCTGCAATGGATCTGTCAATATAACTGGTAACTGAGTAATTTGAATGTCATTATTCTAAATTCTACAAATTGGGCATACAGTGATACCCACAGTGTTTTTGTGGATGTTAGGCCCTGAAAAACATTTATTGAAATGATGCAGCTTGGATGATATGTGAATCTAATATGTAGTTTCTACTCTTACTGTTTACTGGTGAGGAGGATAAAAAAGAAAGGGCAGCTCTTCTCCTGTCAATTTTCTGCTAGTTAATTGGAACAAGAGTGAGTTTTTTATTTTGGCCCATCAAAAAATGAAATTCAACATTTTATAGGACCTCCCCTGTTTTTTTGTTAAACAGGACACATAAACAAAGATGCTTCCTGAGCTTCACTAGCACCATCCAAATCCCAGGGAAAAAAAATGCTGACCTTGTTATATTTACTGGGTGGGTGCAGAATTGTTCCATCACTACCCCGAGGGTTGAACGATGGAGCTTGTCAAAGTGAGGCCTTATCTAATGAATCATCTTATCGCAGGTGCACACCACACATATTAAAGGAGGATTGTATGAACAATGTGCCCTCTACAATAACCTTTCAATGTCTACTTTAACCCTTGTTTCAATCCCTTTTCATCAAAGGATCATTTTATGCAGCCAGCTTTAAATGGAGGCTCTCAAAAGCCTATTAAGATTTCTGGAGGGATGGGGTATTGGTTTGGGAGAAAAGTTGGTTGTAATACCTATAACTCATAGTCAGATCAGCTCCAACATAGAGCCTGCTTGTTTCTATCTCCTCTGTGCTCCAGAAATGGTTCACAGTCACCACTTACATATGAAGCACTTGATACCAAAGATGTTCATCATAAGTGCTGAAGTTATGAATGTAGACTAATTTCTTTATAGCTTTTCCTTTACACATTCTCCACAGAAAACATAATCTATGTGTGACCATTCATTGTATCCTTAAAAGAACCCCACTACTAAGAAGATATCACTGAATGAAAGTTTTACTCAAGCTGAGTCTGTTTATTCCAGACATAATGTAAAGTCCAATAATTCCACAGGTTGCAGAGAAAGAGAAAGGAAAGGAATAATCTTTCCAATTGTCAGAATAAAATTACAGCATCTAGCTATCTGCCTAGGTCTTTTAAATAAAGGTTTTCTCTTTATTACTTGTTTTTGCAAATGTTCCTTAGTTTATAATCAGTACTGCAGACCTTGCCACAATATAGATTAATATTGATAGTAAGTGTGTAATATAGCATGCAGTTTTATAATATTCAGCATAAACTCATATTACTTAGAGACCACTTCTCAGGCTGCCTTAAAACAGGACTATTCAGTATAATAATCTACATTCCAGAAATTAAATTACATTCCCTTCAAATTAATAGAATTGTAGCACCTAACCAAGGGCTACAAGATGTTTCTTCAAAATTGGGGGCATAAAGGAATAGTAATTTGAAACGCTTCATTTCTGAATAATCTGATGAATAATCTGCTTGGAGTGACTAAAGAACCAGATTTGCACCACACTTTAAGAATTCTGCCCTTTGAAAATTGTCCCTTTCAAGGAATCACAAGCATGATACCGAAAACTCACTCCTGAAAATAAAAAGCTGAATGAGTTACTGGAATGTTGATATGTGCAATCTTTGTAATTACACGCTGTTTCTGTTACAGAAATTCAGGGCTTGTAAATGTCCATCTGTCTAGCTAAATATATGGTGATCAGTAATCCCTGGAGACATTAAGCTCTAGGTCAAATCCAAGATCCTATGCCAAATTTAAGGGAAATGATCCTTTAAATGACATATGGCATAGCCTTAATTCCCAATAGTCTAGTAGTTCTTACAATTACAGTAAAAAATCATTTATATTAACAATAATTTATATTAAATATTTTTATTTAATTAATTATTGAATTCAAAGTTATGGCATGTTTATTTGTTTTTCATCTTTTGCTTTGGATGGCAATATAAACTGTAACACCAGAGTTTCCCAAGACCAAACCAAGAGATCTAATCCATTGAAACAATATGATTAGATCACCTGATTAATTTGATATAGTACATGTAGAGGACTCTAAATCAAATTTTCATTTTCAGAGGCATATTATGAAGAGCTATTGGCCCATGTAACACTGCTTGCATTCTGTTTGCCCTCAGCACTTTCCAGGAAGTGTCTGCAGCACTGGGTTTTCATATCTTAAATTTAAAGGCCAGGGTAGCAGGTTTGCCAGATTGAAATCTACTGACAGTGTGCAAAGAGAAACTGTCTACCTATTCAGCTTCAGCCTGCCTTACAGTAGGACCCAAGTGCCATTGCTGCCCTTGGATTCTTCAGAGGTTTAACCCAATATATCTCTTTTTTATGCTGGTTTTGCAAATGAAATAAAAAATCAGGACTTTTGTGTTGGTTTTGCTATGTTTATTAAGTATGTGAAATGTGTGCTTTGGCAGTTGTCATAATATTTGTAAGGAAATGAGACACAGAAATATGAAAGCAATGTTGATGAATATGGTTTCTTAATTATCATCAGTTGCATTCATATATGCCTCTTGACTTCAGTAGGATCAAATACTTTTTAACTGTGGGTACTGAGTAAATTTAGTTTCTCTTTTGAAAAGATGGGAGTTGTCTAACAGGAGAAAAATACCACTAAATTCAGCAGTTGCAAGATAACATTTTACCATAAAAGAGTAACATGATGAGAGTTGGCATGATGAACTGCCTTGTAGATAAAGAGGGCAATAGTCTGTTTCTTGGGAGATTAAAAGGAAAATCTAAGTATATATGGTGTAATTGTATTGTCCACACTTTAATTGAACAGGGAATTAATTGGGATTGTTTCATTATAATCTAAGAATGCCCCTGAAGTAACCCACACTTCATTGGGCCCATGCCTTGCTCTTTAGACATGAAAACCTTCTGTATAAGAAAAATCTTAAGCACATGTCCACCCTCGTACTTAAGAAAAAAAATAACTAATTTTTGAGTGTTGTAGTCCACAAGTAGCTCAGGAAAATAAATAGAGAGAGAGGCATTGTTGATCCAATTAGATAATAGGAGTACTTTGGTTCTCATTATTCTGATGAGAGGGTACACATTTGCTCTTTGAGCTTCTTGATGGTAAACGGTGCTAATGAGGCCTGATGGATTCCCTGCTCCTAACAAGGCTCTCAGCAGTGCGAGTGATTACAATGGAGATAGATTTGATGGGATGCGCTCCCTTTTGTAGTGTCTCAGCTGCTGACACTCTGCGACATAATCAGGTCACAGAGCCGGTCACAGCCATCAGCAAAAGCCATAGCTCTATTCCTCATTATTAAAGTGCATTATTCAGTTCTGGGCCTTCACAATACTGCCAAGGGCCTTTTTTTCTTCCCCTTTTTTTGTTAAGCATCAGTTCTCAAATACAAGAGTTAATAAAATCATCAGCTAAAGAACTAGTAAATTAAAGAAATGGAAATAAAGTGCTCCCTTTCAAATTCATTGAAGGATCACAATTAAATAAGCAGGGAGTTTCTCATCACCACACACTGTACAGTACAATGTAATATGTCATGTGCAATAACAACAGGGATAGGATTTTAAAAAATAATGCTGTGCTCGTTGTGGACTGGCTTGGAAAGTGCTGAAGTATCTTTTATGGTAAAGGAAATTTCTGTCTTCGCAACTATTACATGTCTACACGTAGGTACTATTATTTACACTGTTTTCTGTAACTACTTTTTTTTCTGAAGTGATAACAGTTATTTGCAAACTAAGTTCATGATTCTAAGCAGAGCAGCTGTCCTGTCTTAACTTAAGTGGCCAAGGCCACAATCTGGAAAATATTCAATAGGCCACAGTACTAGAACCTCTTTGTTCCCATAGACAAGGCCATTACCTTCTTTTGGGGAGTGAGGTAATTATAAAATTATGTTGTGGAAAAAGGTGTTTATAGCATTTTCTTTCTATTCTGATGATGTTCAGTTGGGGCTATCCCCATTTCATGAGAAAATACTCTTTTAAAATCTGATGCAAGTTTTAATGCAGTTTAGTTAAACATGTGAGAAAAAAATAGTGGAAAGCTGGAATTAGTTAGTTAGTTAGTTAGTCAGTTACTTACTTACTTACTAACTTTTTGTTTCAGCTAAATAGCAATAAGATATTCCAATACTGAAATGTATACCTTTACAGGGAATTAAATAATTTCTGTTGAATCCCTGTAGTATGTATTAAGTGACAATAGTATGATTTTGTGCATAGATAAAAGCAAAGGATCTAATACATTGGATGGGTTTTTTCTTGCTGTTGGGGGGTTTTTTGTTTGGTTTTTTGGGAGGTTTTTGCAGTTTTTATTCTGTTGGTCTTGTTCAACTCCATTTTTTCCTCTGTTTTCCTTCTGTTAGAATATGCTATGATGAGCAAATGAACATGTATACACAAAGTCACTTGTAAGACTTTCAGTTCTCTAGAACCACAGGTGTAAGAACTTTTCAATATCCACATTTCAAAGTTCAGAGCAATTAGCAGTCATCTCCAAGAAATGTGTAGAGACTGCTATGTGACCTAGTTTTCTTTTCAACACTAGCCAAGAAAATTGGCAGCTACCACTGGGACAGCAAATTGTAACTCCTCCTATACTCAAAAGGAGGATGTTGATTGTTTGTTGGGTTGGTTTTTTTTTTGTTGTTTCTGTTTTTTTCATTCTTCCAGAAGTTCTAGGAGGCTCAAAGTCCTGTAATGTGTAAGAATTTTAGAGTCTTCCTGAACATGTGCAATTCATACTGTTCTTCAGGTGTTCAATGTCCATTAGCCTTTTCTCTTAACCTTCTTTTCTTTTTCTTGTTCTCGCTTTCTTTTTCAGCTATGCAGCTTTATACATCGTAACCACTAATATTTTAGCCCTCACAACATCCGAAAGTTCACTAAATTCTTAACAATAATTGTTTAAGTAGTGACTGCTAACAATATCTTCCTAGGACTAAGGCCTATAGAAATCTGAGAATGGCATATATTAAGGATATTTCATTAGAAGACTGAGACATTAAAAGAGACATATTTTGAAGGCAATGCTAGAGGGAGGGATTGTAACAGTCTGATAATACTAGCATTTAAGAACATTCTTTGGAAAACCCTTTACCAGGAGAATCTGTTTTGACAGACCTTCGTATTAATGTATTGAATTTCTGCTGGGTGGAGTTTGACTCAATTTTCCCCCTCAAAGTTTCACTGTGCTGAATACATGCAGGAATACATGCAAGTTTTTCCATTTGCAGGAAGAAAAGTGAAAAGAGAAAAGGTCAGTTGTAAGGGAAGATTTTTTTTTCCATTGGTTTCCCTCCCCTCAGCTAGACATGGAGGAGGGTGTTTGTTTAATTACCTCCCATGTGAATATGAATCAAAAGACAAATAATTCTTTTAACATATTTTTGCTGACTGTGTCTTTATTTTGCTGTACTATTTCTCTAATATCAGTTATAGCCACAGTGGCATAAATGTAAAAATGCATGGACCAAGCTCTCCGGTCATGCAAATTGGTAGTTTCATGAAGCAGAAATAGACTAAGGCAGAATGAGTCTAACTTCAACCAAGAGCTGACTAGCCTTTTTTATCTATTTTAGGCAGTGATCACTGAAAAATGGAAAGGATAATTGTTTAATGAAACTTCTATCAGGCTTGGAAATTATCCACATCTATCCAGAAGAGCCACTGAAATTTATTTTATCTAACTTGCAAGAAATCTTACTTTTGCTACTTAATTTCAGGCTTGAGATTGTAGCCTCTTACCTGGATTTCTGCCTAAGGTACTGTGTCTTGGACATAGATCTTTTCAGAGGTGCCCAAGTCTTATTTTCAAAAGCAACTTTCATACCTGTAAAAGCCTGAGTTTCCTTCAATCAGAGTTATGAGACTGAGTGCTTGAAGGCATGTCTATGCACTGTAACAGAGCATTGCAAGCAAATTGCCAGAGACAGTTCATTTATATGTGCATGTCTCAGTGCTGTACTAGCACAGATTGAAGAAGCCAAAAATCTCAGTAGTATGTTGTTATGGCTGGACTAATTAATTCTGCTTCTCAACAAGGTGACACAGGATCTAGTTCATTAGTTGTTAGCTCTGGGGTCCTGCTAACACACTGTATTATGTGGAGTAAATACACTTTGAAGAGACCCTTAAAAGCCTGTAGCATTTAGACACTTTTGAAAATGTTACTATTCTACATTAATTATTTCAAGTCAGAAGTACTGGACATAACTGTCCTTTTGTCATTGCCTTCTTAATTACTTCTGCATGGAGGAGAAAACCAAACCTACTACTAGTTCAACCCTAATACTATTTTCATGAAATCTAAACCAATAAAAAAAGAAGAACCTACCATTCCTATAATCTGTTCATCTTAGCATCATGAGGTGGTTATAAGCATGAAAAATTTTCGTTGTTATCACCAGTGACATACATCACAGTCAATGAAATCTTTCTGCTCTACAGAGGTTCTTACACCGCTCTCCTTATCATCATATCTTATCACCTTCCAGTAAAGCATTAAGAAACATGACTAGTGATAGTCACAAATTGGTCTTCCTCTCAGCAGAAACTTGTTGAACAGCACATTGCATGTTTGGTAAGGGCATTTGGCTTTGTCTGTCTTTGATAGGATTTTTTTTTTTTTTTTACTTTTAAAGTTTTGGTTTTGTTTGGATTTTAAAATCTTTATGAAAGGATTTCTTAGAGATGCATATTGCTTATATTTGCATCAGAGCAAGGAAGACAACAAAAAATGTATTAGCTTTTGAAGCAGAATGTGGTGAAGCCAAAGACAATAAACACAGGAATATTTCTCAATTGCTGTTGAAATCCATTCCAAGTCTTTGACCTTCCCCTTAGAGCAAACTTTACTGTGCACAGAGAAGGTTTGACTCTTGTTATCCTGAAAGACTGAATTTGGTAATTATGGATTTCATCCACGAGCTTTAGCTAGCCATTTAGATTCCTGGGAAGCAGACCACAGAAGAACTTCGAGGCGAAGACTTGAGTTTTGCTAAGTATATTGAAAACTCTTTAACATGATGTAAGCAAAGCAGTGGACAAAGTTGATTCATGTAGGTGGTACCAAGAAAAGGGCTTTCTATGTTACTGATGTTTCCCAAACAGTGGAAGTGCTTGGGAATATTGCATCAGTTCAGGAGATGACAAAGTTGAGAAAAAAATTGAGGCCACATCATTGTCTGAACAGCAATGATGGAAATCCTCCTGTATGAGACTTGTATCAGAGTGGAATCTAAGACTATTCTTAATTCTGGACTTCTTCTTATGAGGGAGCGCTGTGCAGGGTGGATTATAGAGAGACTGTAGGTGAGCAGAGGCAATAATGGACCAAATCTGAGAGTCTGAGTTATCTTTCTAAATGTGCCTCATTATTTCTGAAAAAGCTCAGATCATGGTTCTTTGTGTGACATGGTGCTTAGTCTTATTTATATTTTATCTAACTTATCCTGTATATTGTATATGCTTTATCCTTGTGTCAGAATTTTACAATCTCCTGAATTGGCACTGATAATCAGAATAAACAAAACCAAAAGTGCTTTTTTGGGCAAAGGGAAGAAGAAGGCAGATCACTCTGTCAAAAGTGCAATTAATGCAAAATGCTAAAAATTTTTGGTCTTTGATTCACTGATAGAGCACTCCTGCTCTTTTGGTGAGGTTTGGAATTCCTTAAAAGTTACAAGTCTTCATGCATAAATGAAGGCCATTGTCTTTCTTATTGAGCTTCAGTCTTGACAGTTGGATGTGTATGTCTTAGAGATAGAGGTGAGGAAAGATTTGGCACTCCCATGTTTGCTGCGCAATCAGTATTTGTTTGAAATCTGGAAAGATGAGGAGTCCATCCACTGAAATGTATTCATGCAGCACTCATAGTAATAACCAGCCAGATGGAGACCCAAAACTTCTGCATGCAGATCCACAAGCTTCCAAACAGCACAATGAGCTGGAATTGTCCTGTAAGAGGAAGTGTTCTCTGTCTTCTGATTTGCATCTAGATTATTGCAAAGAACTGTGTGTATGCCATCTTCTATGGGTTGATCTGTGAACAGTTACAGGGAAAGTTCCAGCAGAAAAAAAATTGATCTATTTTTCCCAAAGTATATCTCAGTTTGTCATTTTTTTCAGATGCCAACAGTGGTAGGCTTCAGTGTGTGTACATGCAAATGGCCCAGATATCAAAAGGAAAAAAAAAGAGACTTTGAAATATCTATGCCAATGTATTAAAATATATATGACTTTAAAAGTACATTTTTCACTTAAACTTCCTTCTTTGCACATTAATTAAATATTATCTCTAGGATAAGTATCTCTCATAGAAGACTAATGTATTATTGTCACATAATAATGGACGAGAATGACAGAATCTCTTTCCTTAAGTGCAAAGAAGGATTTATTAATATAAAGAAAACACTCATAGCCCTTGAGCAACTCTTTTTCTGCTTCATAGAGAACCTTTGCTAGACTCCCCCCACATCTAGCTTCATGCTAGAGATTCAAGGAAGCAATACATATATCCTGCCAGTTTAAAAATCAATCCTCTTTTCAGGGGATAATTTAATATCAAGACATGATGTACCCAATATCCAAATATACATTCATTTTCATGTTTGACGCATCAAATGCTCTGACATAGCCAAGTTTCAAAATAAATGGTTTGTTTTAGAGGTTGGATATGTCATATTAGCATTCACCCAGCAGATAGAGAGATAGATCAGAGAGTGATCAGGACATCAGGGAGACAGTTTAGAGAGAGATGAGAGAGGCCAGGTACACCTTGCAATGTTAAAAAAAGCTAGCTAGCTAGCAAGAAAGAAATTGTATAAATAGGTCACTGCAGCCCAACTGAAAAGAAGTTGAATTTTAACTTGTTAGTCATCATCTCCAGAGGCCTAATCCACTCCCTTCTTTGAGGGCTGTTCATTTAGCTATGTCTTATTTGATAGCACAAATAGACAGACTCAAAGAAAAAAAACATGGTATCAGACTCATGCAGTGTACTAGCTTTGAGGGGGAAGCAGCACCACTTGCCATGCTAAAATTTCCTTCTTCTTTCCTTCTCAATTCTTCTTATTAGCCTTAATTTGTTCTCATTTGTCTGGTTTTGTTCTCCTGGTTTCTACCATAAGGAAGCATAAAGAGTACAGGTAAACAGGTGTCTGGTGACAATGTCAGAGACACACCCTCAGACAGCCCAAGGTATTCAGCTTTCTAGTTTCTGTTCTACTTCCTCTACCATTTTCTTTTCCTGACAATTTCATTGTCTCACTGTGTATCTGGGATTCAGTTAGTTAAACATAGGTCTTTAGTCCCATTTCAGACATAGCACAAAACTTCTCTAAGTATCCCATGGCTGATCCAGAAAAATGTTCTTCTCTGTGCCTTATTGCCATATTCTGACAAAATCCTAAAACATTTCAAATAGAGCAGATGTCAACATTCTTTTCAACTGAATTGCTTCCCACTTATGTGAACACGTATATGTATGCTTACCTGGAAATTTATGCTCATCTCCTCAGAAGAGACACAAGATACATTTCCCATAGGGAAATGAGATTATAAATATTTTAATTACCTCTTGAGTCATGCTTCTGTCTTTGGAGTCATTTGACTCTTTATTCTGGTGACAAATGAAAAGAAACTAAACCTTCTCCTCTTGGCATGGAAGACAATGTGCTGCTCTTTTTTAGCTCAGATCTGCCTCAAGTGTAATTTTAGATGTGTGTAATTATGACTGTACACACAGAGGCCATAATTGTTTGCATTCTATTAATTTAACCCCCATTTTAATATATGAGGAGCAAAACTAGGCCTGTATTTTCCTAGGGGTTTGATTTGCCACAAAAAATGTAAGTACTCTTGAATGACTGCAAAGTGAGAGTGGTATTTCCCAGCATACCCCCACAGGATGGCATGGTCTGCATGTTCCACGACGTTTATCATGTTGATGAATATTGCCTCCAGAGACCCCTCCAAAGTGCTGGGAAGTGGCTTCCATTTTTAGGTATTTAAATTACACCTTCTGGGATCTGCACTATATATCTCTTAATTTTAATTGTACAGATACTGATGTATGGGTTTTGTATTTACAGTCTCTTAAAATTGATATTAGCAACTACAGTGCAGCACTCCGTATGTTTAAATCTATATGTTGCTCTCTTGGTTAGTCTATTTGTACCCAGGAGAATGTGTCTTATTTCTCTGATGCACCAAAATGTCCCAGCTGTTGCACCTATTTTTCAGGTACAGACACCTGTAGGAGACAGTCACCTATCTTTGATGTCAAGTAGATCCATGAATTTGAAAACAGTTGTTGTTTTTGTTCATTGTTAAAACACACTCCTTTAGCTAAAGCAGAAGGTTTAAGAAATAATGCACAGAGAGGTTAGATAAATCACAATGTCATCACCTTTGAATAAAATTAATATGTAATTGATATTAGCAAAAAAGCACCACATTCTTCTCTACCACATCTGAGAATTTTTGCTACAACAGCCAAGACAAAAATCTGCCTAGAGACTAAGATTAAATATTTAATGATTGCTTAGAAAAATAATTTTGAATAAGTTTTGAATTTAATTTTTTGTTCACAAGGGTCCAAAGAGACCTACTGGTTCTCAGTTCACCAGATACAGAAAGAAATAGGAAGCCCTGATGCTCATCTGTGAAGTCTAAGAGCTGATTGAATATGTTCTGAAATTGCAATCACAAACTACGTTTTTGTAAGAGTATAAGGGAGGTTTTGGAAATGAGTATAAAACAAATCTTGACAAGCTTTTTGCCAACTTCTCAGGGTAACTATTTAAAATATTAATATTAGACTACTGACCTAGAAATACTGTTAGTAATATACAGAAGCGTTTGTGTATTCAAACAGGTTCATGCTTCTGTATATACAATGATGGACACTTAGAGCTCTGCTTACATGGAAGTCCTTAACCAGCAATGATGTAAGATGAGAAACACCCTGTATGATGAGAAAGAAATATCACAAGTAAATATGCTACAACAAAAGACTTCTTTTCTGAATACAAATAAAAACGTATGTGTTAAATAGTACTAAGTCAAACTCAAATTCTCATAGCCTGATCCATCAATGGAAAGGGCCACTCCTAAGGAGCACTTAAGGCAGCAAGCTGTACCCTTGCCTTTTATTTCTCCTTAAAATCATATGCAGTGAAAAGAGGGAACAAACATGAATGATGCATTCCTGATTCAGTAAATCACTGTGGTCTCTGGCAAGAGCACAAATGTAAAAATGTTTAGATCGGCCTCATACTACCAAACAAATGATGCAAAAGGAGACCTCAAAGAACACAGAGTGAGGGGAGATAAATGAGTACCATGTCAAGAAAGCAATTTCTCACCGAGTTTGCACAGAATGGAAATTTTACTTCCAAGAGATGGTTAGGGAATCTTTCTAATAAATCTTCAGTCCACAGTCATTGCTGTGTCTTTTTTTTTAAACTTACTTTTTAAGAGTGGTATAAGTTATACCCTCCCCAGTGAAATGTATCAAGATATTACCAGTCAAGTTGAAGGAATTTAAGTGAATCATCTCTATCTCTGTGTTTATATTTGTAATAGACAAGGATGGTCAAACAGATTTCATTTTGTGCATGTGTTGAACATCTTTTCAACCAGGGTGAGGTCTTCTTAAAGCCTTTTATTTTAATAGTAGCTCACCAAAGAAAAAAAAAAAATGAAGAAAAGTTGAGTCTTATTCCCAGAAAAAGTGTCAATGATTTCATTTTAATTTTAGGGATTTTTAAAAAATTATGTTACCCTCCTTTTATCTACAGCTGAGATTGAGATGATCTGTAAAAAGGCAACTTGTTTTCCAAATAACCTAGAGACTGTAGGTCAATTTTAGAATTGAATGCTTCGCAGAGTACTCTGTTTAGACTCCTGATTTGAATTCCCTTTCCCTATTTTTGACCACATGAAAGGCAACTTAGGCTAGTCAACAATCTAAGCTAGTTGTTTAGTGTTTTCTGTCATCATTGAAACAAATAGATGCTCTCAAAAAATAAAACATAGGACCAATCTAAGGCAGGTGTTTTAAGCATCAATGAATTATTTTGCAGGGATTTTTCACTCTCTACACTGAATAGAGAGAGTCATGAATGACAGTCTACAACCAGATTTCTAATGCTAGGTGTCAAATATTATATCAATTCCATGCTTACAATATCACACAGTAGTTCCTTTTAATGATACTTGAGTCCTTTTGGTAATGTTATCCTTAAGCTCACCATTGCAGTCACAGTAGTTTTAACTCAGATCCTGGGAGCAGCTGAGGATGGACATGCAGAACTTAGTACTGGCTGACCTAACTTATTTTTTTAATTACTCTGGGGGAATTATTCTTTTTTTTTTTCCCTGTTTTGCTTGCCTGCTTCTTTGTGTTTCCCAGATAAATAGAGACCAAGGTAATGGTATGTCTCTGAATTATTTAAGGCATACTTAACTTTACAGATACTTCAACTAAGTGATGGTTTGCAATGTGAAGGGGAGGATCTTTCTGTTGAGTATCTTTTCTTTCAAGTAAGATCAAGTATTCCATCTGCAGGATGATGTTTTTTAAAAATCAGTTGTGCATAAAGGAAGACATTACATCTCTGAGGTTCTCCTAGTTTTACAAAAACCCCTTTGAATCTCTAGAAGCGGGGAAGATGTCTCTCCTTTTGACAGATTTCTTTTTACATTTTTCTGGCCATTTACCCTGCTGTTTTGGTTAGTACAGAAAAGGGATACACAAAATCTTCAGACCACAGACCAACATGAATGTATTTCCAGCACAGCTCCAGCCATTAGATAGCACAAATACCGTGAAAGAGTCTTATCATCTAAGAATTTCTATCCTAAAGTAATCTAAACTACACCATCATAATTATTGCCAGTTCTACCAAAATACTTGGTTTTACTCCTAGATATTATGTGTGCTTAGAAGGGGGGCATATCTTCTAACTTGAATTCAAATGTACCATTTGTTTAGAGACGCAACTGGAATGATTTTCATGGAATTCTCCTGATTTGTTACCATCAAAGAGCATGCATTATGCTATATTATGGATGGGGTCTTTACTACCAAAGAAACCCCATAAGAAACAAGTGTCCTTTCTACTCAGGACTTGACCCACTGCACTTCAACATCTTCCATAGGACTTGCACTGAGCCTATGGGATACAATGTAAGTTTTTTGCTACAGTGCCACTTTAAAAGCAACTCAGAGAAAGAAGTGTCCTCTTCTCCAGCCACTGTTTTGCATTACAGCTGTAGCATGTTGTCAATTAACCCTCTTAATTGGTTTCTGTTTCTTCTCTATGACCAGGTCTTGCCTGCTACAGAACACTTTATTCAAAGCACTGGGTTTATATGAACTTTCTAGCAAAATCATCCCCTTGGAAGGGAAGATATGTGATAAGGAGTTTCAATATTTGAGCTTTTTTTTTTTGTTATCTCTTGTGGCTCACAGTAAATCCTGAATCATCATAAAATTGCACTGTAAGTTTGTGTTTTGTATGATGAACTTCTTTAAAAGAAGAAAAAAAGACCAGACCACTCTCTTTTTAAGATACCTGACTGTATCTTTAAAAAAAAATTGAAAACAAACAAACAAACAAAAAAAACAAAAACAAAAAACCCCAACAACCCAAAAACCATGGTTATCAGGGATAAAAATGAACTGTTCATCTCTTTAAAAAAAGGTGGTGCAAGTTTTTTAGGTATAAACTCATCAACATAATTCTAAAGCATAATGCTAAAGTCTTTGTTGTGAGAAATAAGAAATCCTGTGGTCTACCCCTAAAGAACATTAAAAAAACATTACTGACAGGAAATTGAAAAAGTAATATATATCTGAATGAATATGACAACTTTTTTCTGATAGAGCAGATAGATAAATGTCACATACAAGTTTCAAAATGCATTTAATTTTGCCACCACAATGGATATTCTCTTCATAAAATATATATGAATAAGGTTTGAATCATAAAACTTGACTGTGATAAACAAATGCATATTTGATAACTTTTTTTTGAGATGCTAATTCCTTTTTTGAGGTTATTTGTTGTTTACACATCTTTACATTTTCATTTCTGGGTGAAGCAGCCTGGTTGACAAATCGTGTGCACATTCAGCCTGGATAAACTTTCTTTTGAATCTGATAAATGAATTTGGGGTTTGGGTTTTTTTGTTTTGTTTGGTGGGGGGTGATGGGATTTGTTCAGTTGGGTTTGGGTTTTTTGGTGTGGGGAGGTTTTTTGGGGTTTTTTGTTTATTTTTTGTTATTGTGATTTGGTTTGGATTGGATTGGATTGGATTTTTTGTGAGGTGATGGCAGGGAGGGGGATATAAGGGAAGAAGGAGAAGCTAGTAGATGCACCAACTCAACTATCATCACAGAATCAGAGAATATGCTGAGTTGGATGGGACCCACAAATACTGATATTGTTTCAAGGGCAGTTAATATGCTCAATTCTGTCTCAGAAATGAGCACAATTCTTTGACTTGTAAATTTAAAAATCTGTGATTACCTGCAATTAAACTATCCCATATATTAATTGTAGTATGGCATTTTCTCTTCACTTATCTCTTCATTCTTCTGCTGTAATTCCCATATGCCAGGAAATCTTCTCCACTATTGCTCCAAGATTAAACAAGAAGTTGTTTTGGAGGTTTCACATTACTGAAACTGAGTTGCTTTTTTTAAAAAATGTATTACAAGAACATTTGTAATTACAGTATGCATTTTGACAATGTTTAAAACTAAGTTTCATTTTGCTGTTGCTTTTTTCTCTTGTTCACATCTACTTTGTTCTCCTCTTGGAAGATTCCACCACTTTTAATTCTATTTAATATCTTTCTCTTCGGATTTTTAACAGGGAGACTACTTAAATTAAGGTAAAGCCTGAATGAAGGAAGCAACATCTGATGATCCTTACACTTTCATATGCTAAACATATCAGTGGTTAGATTATCTGGTTCTTTGAAGCACTGAGTATAGTACATCACTCCATGAGGAACCTTCTTGTTTCATTTCAATCTTTTCCACATTAAAGCATTACATACCAGAAGAGAGAGGTTGAATTAGGCTGGCGGACTGGGCAGTGTTAGGTTTATGGCTGGATTTGATGATCTCAAAGGTCTTTCCCAACCAGTATGATTCTGTGACTTTAAGCATTGATTGTCAAAGCCAAGCTGAGTAATTGCTCAGAATGATCCTATGGAGGAACAGCTTTGGTTCCTACAGTAGGGCTGTAGCTGTAACTGTGAATGATGTCTTCTGAACTTGCTAAGGATCTCTTTATTCAGTGCAAGTTATTGAGGTCCACTGACTTCCCAGCAGCCAAAACTGCAAGAGTAATGTGGGAAACACTAGCTCTAGGGAAACATTTAAAATAAATTGTAAACATAAGAGTCAGTTCTAGACTATCACTGCATCTTTCCCCAGCTTTTGGCTATGGTTTTCAACATTTTACACCATGTTTAAAATGGCATTAATGTATTTTCCTTATGTAAAGGAAGCATTTCAGTACTGATGAAGTTAAAGTAGCACCCCCTTTGTTCTTCTCTCAGGAACCTGTAATCCAGTAAAAAATATCAGAAAGTACAGCAGTAGCATCCCACTTGAAAGTCTTGATAGAGTGCATCACAGTCTTCAGTCATCTTAACTAAGGAAATGTGAGACTATTATGTAATATAACAATTTAATTCTTTGACAACAAATAGGATTGTTGTTACTTTTTTGTCTACGGAACCCCCATAATGATGAATGGAATACATAATCACACTGGAACACTGTGCTAAGGTCTTATTCTAACATACCAAAAGAAACAATGGCCTGCCCAAAATAACTGAAAATGTAAGTATAAGACATGTGACAGCTACACAGATGGAGAAGGGATTCTGGAAATAACTAATTTTCTATCCTTACCATTCCCTTTCTCTAGAGTCAAAAAAGTAAAGAAGCCCCTCACGTTTGGTGCCCTGCAGATGACGGTTGAAAAGGAAATATTTTTAGAGAAGAGAGAACACGTGCAAGAATAGAAAATTGTCATCTGCCTTCCACAGAACAGGCCTCAGGAATATGGGCTCTGCTGACAGCAGAAGGGAAATACAAAGTAGTTTGAATTAATATAAAAATACAGAAACAAATTTCAATTTGTCTGTCTGTATCAGGAACATGTTGCTTCCACAGAATAGCAGTGTAGGAGCTGAAGATGGGATTACCTCCAGCCCACTGCTTCTTTTAATAAGAAAATCATAGTTATTTAACTCTTCCTTAAGCAGACCTATGGACCAGGCTTGAATGAAACTGGTAATTAAGCTGCATGTTCTCCTCACAGATTCATAAACACAGTCTCTTGCTACGTCTTCCCTAATTTTGAGAATCATTTCAAGATGAGTGGCTTTTTATCTTCAACATAAAAATACCCTACTTTTTTCGTATCTTGTCTTTCTAACTCATAGGTAGCCTTACAAAAATTACTTAAAACTTGTAGGAATACTGGCAGGGAAGTAAATAGTATTTATACTAACATATTACACGTGAGTGAACAGAGACCTGGAATTTAACAAACTTTTCAAAGGTAAACTGATTGACAGAGCAGTGTGCTGAACCAGGGGCTGGAACAAATTTTTCAAGGTAAGAAGAACTAAGGCCTGGCTTATATTTGGTTGGCAAATTTTCATTGGTACTAAAAAGAGCAATCAACTCTGTGATGAATGCATGACAAAAGGAAGTTATATTTGATCTCGGGAAGGATTTTTATTCCTAGACATTCAGATCTAGAAACTTGGAGTCATGACCATTTTCCATTCAAGAATTTACATGCAATCTATCTAAGCTTTCTTTCAGTGAAATGAATTTTTTCTCCTTGTCTTCAACTCCCACAAAATTGTGGTATTTTATAGCAAAATTCCACTTCATAGGTTGGAATATTGGTTTCCACAGGGATATCCACTATAGTGGAGAGATAATCCAGGATGCTTTGTTCCATCATAATCATGCTGTGCTAAGCATTATGCCTTGCTCTCAGTAGGCAGAAAAGTCACTTGTGGAAGAAATGCATGTCCTGCAAAACTGGAAAGTGTTTCAGTGGTACATTTGTGTACTGCTTCACAGTTACTCATCTCAGCCTTGCCCTGAGCTTTCATACACTATCACAGTAAAAGTTACAACTCTTAATTAGTAAGACCAACAGTTTATATTTTATTTAGCTAAAATCTAGATGATCTAAAATTGTAGAAACATCACCTAAGTAGGGCATGACTTTGTATTTAGACAGATGTCATCTTGTACAGGTGCTGTGTTGAAACTATGGATTGAGAGACAGCTACCATATCATCCACAGTCATGGCATCTGTGCAGCAAGCTCAGGATTTGTAGTAGTATTTGGAAAAATGTGATTGTCTAACAACAATGCTGAGTATCACTGCTACTGATTGATTACAATATATATTTACCTTCTTGCAAGGAATTTTGGCTAAATCTGAGATGATTGAATGAATCAACATGCACAATTAATTTTACCTTTAAGAATTACAGGCAGAAATCTGGTTATCTCTGATAAATATTTTGCATAGTGTAGGTAATCTGATAGTCAGAAGATATGAGAGGTTTCTTTGAGAATATATTGATGGCCTAGAAATTCTTTGACCTATAGTCTAATTAAAGAAGTCTGGTCCTAAAGATTGCATCTGAAGATTATTTGATAGTTAGTGATTTCAATCCAGTTTCTCATGGAGTACCTGAGAAAACATCCATTGGTATTCTAAACAGACAGTCAAGGACAGAATAAAATACCATTAAGTTTTCAAAGTAAGGTTCCCAAAATTTACTTTTGTTTCCTCAGAAAATTTCATTCTCATCACAGATTCATAAACAATGAAAAAAAATAAATGAAAATTAAAAAGTCTTTGAGGTAGCCACATTTGGCACGCATTTGCAAGACCATAATACTTCTAGTGGAATAACTTTTTGGGAATGGTGTCACAAGATAAACTGGTGACAGTGGTGACCACCTGCTGAAGTCAGTGCCATCTTCTTAATTGTCTATGCAAAAACAAGTTTAAAGGAACAATCAAGGGAAAGAAATAAAAGTATAATACCAGAAATAGTCCTGCTCGTCCACAGGCATTGCCAGTAGTGTGCCACATCCCTTTAAAAAAAAGAGTAAGATTACAATTTGAAAAATTAAACCCACACTATTTCAGTGAGAACTGTTTGGCAGTGGAAGATATTATCTTGTTCATATCTGTGCATGGCTGTGTCTCAATTGTAGCTCTTATTTAAAAACCACAGGATCATAGAGCAATTACTAAACCCTGCCTCATTCTGGCTCCTCACCTCTCGATAGCATCTCTGTAGTGGGCCAGTACAGTGCAACACAGCACCAGGTAGCAAAGGTAGTTCCAAACAAGCTGATAATGTCACCATAGCATGGAGGCAAACTAATCACATTGGCACACATTGTGCTGGGCCTAGTCAGGCATGCTGAGAAATGGGAACTTGTTTCCCAAGCTGTCCTTGAATGGCTCAGTATGGCACATAGTACAAAGTGTAGGGATGCCTACATTTTCTTGTGCTGTGTGTCCAGTTTGTTAGATTCTGATGTGGCTGGAAGCAAGTCCACTCTTTATGCTCTGAGAGAGACGTAGTAGGAAATAATGTCATTGCTCAAAAGAGACGATCTTTGTTCTAAAGGAATCTAAATCCGATGTTTGAGTTAGCAGCTGCAGCCCAAATATAAAGCTTGAAAAGGTTGAGAAATTTTATTTCAGAGCAGGGATTTCTTGTCTCTGAGATGTTTGATACTTAGTTGATATTGAAGTCTTCAGAGAAGCCAAACAACAGTGATAATTTTGTAGGCGTCTGTGAAAATTGCAGCTTGCATGAAAAGAAAGTAGGGATGAATGAATATTTACAAAAATGTTTTCATTGTAATTAATTCTAGAAATTCACATTTCTGGCCCAGTTGCTATGTATTTAATTCCTGAGAAAATTAATACTAGTACTTTTGATTATCAAAAGGATTTACCAAAAAAACCCCAAAACCCCATATACAGAAATGTGTTTGCTTGTAAACACCCTAAAAGGATCTGCACAGCAATCAGAAAAGCTGTTTGTAGCTTGGGAGGCAAGCAGTAAATTGCTAAAAAACAGTTAGCTGTAAATTCTTTTAGTGATCATCAAATATTATTAGAAATTCTGTCTGTTTTTTCCATAACAAATATGATAGTATCGGCTGTCCTGTCATAACATATTGTGGATCTGTTGTCATAACAAACAAAAATATTTCTAAAATATTTTATACTAGACATCCATCAAATAATTTTAAATAATAAATATTTTCATAAGAATCTCACTAGCTGGTTTTCAGAAATACTTAGGACCTGCAAATCTAATTAACATCAACAGCTGCTTTGCTCAACTCAGAGAACTATGACCTCTAAGGCTCGTGATGCCTGATTTAATTCTTGTTTTTAAAAGGAAGTTAAATCCTAAACAGATTGCTTAAAAGGAACAATTCAGCAGACACTCAACATAATTTTTAGTCTTTAATTTGAAATTACATATATTTAGAATTTTCTAATTAGAAAATGTTGTGTTATTTAAAATGTTTGATAAAATAGACATTCTTTTTTATGACAGTACATACGCTCCTACTACAAGAATGTAATTGTATTTGTTTGAGAAAAATAGAAAAATTTCACCACATAATTCCTACAGTGATAACAAATAAATTCCTGTGTATATTGATGTTAATATACAAACATTATTTTCTAAAAAAAAAAACCACTGAGAAAATCAGGCAGAATGTTGGACTCAATGCTCCATTATGATGCTTACAAGCAATAATCTATCCAATATGTTGAATGATATAAGAACAATACTTAACCTGCATATTACAATACCTTACCTTAAATTGTGACACAGGAGTACAGTTTCCTAGGTGCCTATTTCCAGTATCACTATTTGATTCATTTTCCCAAAGTAGCAATTTGTTGTGCCATCTTTTTGACTTGTCATTAGGAAATACAATGCAGAAAAGAAAATTTGCAAGCTTTGCATTAATTAGTACTACTTTTAATTTGAAAGACACAGGCAGCCTTAATTTCATCCTGTATGAGGTTCAAGAATCATATTGTCATTAGTCCAAAGAATGAGGTAGACTAGCATTACTTTCAAAAGAAATCTGCAAATTGTATTCCTTGTATTCATTATTCCAGTTTTTCAGTGTGTATACTGGAAGTGGATTGCATGTGTGTGGTATAGTGCATATAAATAGCTGGGGTGATTGATATTGGTAGAAAATAAGTTATACGTATTTTTTAAAATAGCTGTGTCTATGTGTTTATAATTTATATGGAAACTGTATATATATAGATATACATGTATGTAATTAAGAAAGGGGCAGCTGCACAGAGGCTAAAGAAGCCTGTGCAGATTCACATCAGTTATCTTTTCCTCAGTCATTTTCTCCTTAGATTGTCTCCTTAAATAACTCATGCTAATAAAGTGCCCATGCAACATATCTCTGAACAGATGCAGCTTCTGAATAAAGTTTGCAAGACTGTACAAAATCATAGAATGATCTAGCTTGGAGGAGAGCTTAAAGATCATCTAGTTCCAACCCCCTGCCATGGTAGGGACTGCTCTCACTAGACCAGATTTCTCAGAGACCCATCCAGCCTGGCCTTGAACACTTCCTGGGATGGGGCATCCACAGCTCCCCTGGGTGACCTGTTCTCACCACCCTCATGGTAAAAAATTTCTTCCTAACATCTCATCTAAACCTCCCCTCCCTAGTTTGAAGCCACTACCTCTTGTCCTGTAATGGATCTCTCGTCCTACATGCTCTTATAAAACAGTCCCTATCCAGTGTTTAGGCTCCCTTTATGTACAGGGAGGCTGCTGTAAATTCTTCCCAGAACCTTGCCTTTTCCAGACTGAACAGCCCCAACTCTTTCAGCCTGCCTTCATGGGAGAGATGCTCCAGCCCTCTGATCATCTTTTTGGTCTCCTCTGGACCTGTGAGGTCCCTGTCTTTCTTGCGCTGAAGATTACAGAGCTGTAGGCAGCACTCCATGTGGGCTTGGTGAAGGCAGAGTAGAGGGAGACATACACTCACCCTGAAATCTTCTGATACAGCTCAGGATACACTTGGCCTTCGGGGCTGCAAGAACACATTGCCAAGTCTCATCCACCAACACCCTTGTGTCTATGTGTATATGGTGGTATGTCTCATTTTGCTGAACAATTTTCCTGTTGCTTCTTTCACTTTTCCCCATTTTTCTGTTTTCTTTTTATGTTGTTCTTCTGTTGTTCAAAATTGAATAATTAACTTTCAATATTTAAAGAGTTGTAACATTGATCAAATTGAAGAGATGTTTATTTTGATGATACTACTAAAAATACTTAATATTTCATTTTTATAGTTGAAGACATTTTTTAGATGAAATGCCACCATTTCCTTTATGTAAGCCCTGGCTGACAGTAGAAACAAACTAGTGAAGTTGGTCTTTGATTTTACTTACACTTCAGAGCAGAAACAAAGGCAGCTGTTGAACCACCCATTTGGCCACAGTTTGTAGTGTTCCTTTGGTTGTGTTGGCTTAAGTAGTGTTAGGACATTACCCTGCCATGGGGGGTAATATTCAGAGAAATTATTGCTATACTGAGGATTTGGGATTTTTCCCCTCCATGGTCAGCTCCATTACTTGGGATTTCACCTTCACTTTAAATGTGTGCTATTCTTTCATTGCTGTTTGCAGGACTATGTAGGCAAAGACCATCAGGCCCACACCTGGTATGAAGGTGCAGGGTGACAATTTCATGTGCAAGCCAAGGCCTACAATTTTATTGCAGAAGTCATCTTGACAATGGTAGGTTCAAGTTGTAAGATCTGAGAGATCCAATATCAGATCTCTTGAAATCCTAGGGTGCTAAAATCACACTGATAGATTAATCAGTAGAAAATATTCAGATACTGTTAAAAATCACCCCAGATTTCTTTTTAAATTAGAAACAAACAACTGACTTTTAAAATTTAGCTAATATTGGGAAGCAGAAAAATAATAAATTAATTTCTGCAAAAACTCTTGTCTAAGCACCTTGATACAATTGATGTATCTATTAATCCATGAACAAAAAGGAAAGAAACATACTGAATACTTGAAGTGATAATCTGACTCCACCAAGGATTCTGGCAACGCTCTGTTGCTTGAAGAGGGCCAGAATTGCAGTCTCTGTGATTAGTAAAGGAGGACAAAACCCCTTTCTCTATAAAAGAAGTTGAAGTCTGAATTTACATTAAATATCTCGGTACAGTTTCTCAGTACCTGCACTGCATTTTGTACCTATATGAGGAACCTGTACCTCATAAAGATACAATCTGGTGTAATTTATTTTAATCAACAGTGCTATGCAGATTACTGTGCCTAACTCCCTTAGAGAAGTAATGATAAGGGAATCCCTTGAATTAACCCTTGGGCTTTCAAAACTGTCTTATTGCTGTTTTGCACATGACACCTGTTTTGCAGCTCCTTTGTGAAGAGTGCTTGCTTTCAGCTGTATGATGTATAAAAGGAACTGTAAAAGACATGCAAAAAATTCTCAAAACATACAAAATTATACTTTTGTAGCATGAGAACTTTTAGGGATGTGGGATTTTTTTCTTCAAGAACATCTTTGACAAGCAGGATTGTTTAAGAATTTGAGTCCAAGCATTGCCAGAGTAAGAAGCCTATTCTGCTTTGTCTCAGAGAAGACATAGCATTGTGGAATGTGTTCTCACTGTGGAAGTGTTGGATGGGGCTTAGAGCAAAGTGGTCTAGTGAAATACATCACTGCCCATGGCTGGGGAATTAAACTAGATGGTCTTTAAAAGGCCCTTTCCAACTCAAACCATTCAGTGTGACTCTGTAAGTATCTTTTGGGATCAGTCCCTGTCACATGTTATTCCTGAACCATCTTTGAATATAATCTGAAGTAGCAGCATTTCCTAGAAAGGAGCAATGCCTCCTGACTAGGGAAATCACTGGCAATTAAATAGTCTGTACTGTGGCACGCCAGTGCTTCAAGCCTGTGGCATTGCCTTGCTTTATTTCTTGACAAAATTCAAATGTATCAAAACCATAAATTGTCTTCAACTTGTACAATAATTTAAGAGGACAGATTAGCAAGGCCCAGGGTGAAATTTCATACCAAAATTAGAGGGAAGAGGGATGTGGTTCAGCATCACGTCAGTCACACAAGGTTTAAGGAAGAGATCCAGTTGTAGTACTCCTTATGTGTGAATCAGTGAGCAATTAGGATATTTAGGAGAGGGTATTTGGACAAGGGGAAACTGGAAAGGGGAACCTGAATCCAGTTTTAGTCATCTCAAAGCTGCATGCAATAATGAGTAGCCCTGTTGTTTAAGTAGAGACAAGTGGATATCTTTTTCTTAACCCGACAAGAATTTACTTTGTTAAAAAAAGAAATAAAATCTTCTTAAACCTCAGTAAGTTTCTGTTTTCAATTAAGATTTACCCTTGGGTCCTATGGTAACACCCCTGAGGACATTTGCTCATTTGCCCTTCTGAAACACTTCTTCCATCTGTGTTTTTCCTGCTCCATTTCTGTCTGTGTGCATGGACAGCACGCCATGTACAGTATGGTGTGTGACACACATTAATACATATAGATAGCCTTCTGCTTCTGACCTTACAAACTGTCCACTTCAGCATTGTCATTCTATGAAATGTCCAACTGTAGTCCAAGAAATGCATTTTAAATGTGAATGCAAACATTTCTATTACTGATAACACCAACACAGCATTTTTTGCTTTGCTGGGATTAGGACCTTGATAGTTAAAGTTACATTGGAGTAATGACAGTCCAAGGTTGCGTCCTTTACAGACATGGCAAAGGAAGGGGAGGCCTTTGATATGTCTCTGCTGATAAAATTAAGAAGGATTATTTCTTGTGTTTGGTGAGATTATATTAAAAGTGAAAGAATATATTTGTTACTCATAAATATGTTAGGTCACAAAAATGGGGAGATATTTATGTGTTGCACTGCACTGCAGTTGTATTTCATTCATGCTGAAAGTCTGATTTTAGAAAACAATTTGAAATCTGATAATGATGTAAATAAATGCCTCTCCCCTCAGTGAAAATAGCCATCTTCTCACATGAACAGGAAAGCAGTTGCCTTTCAGCTAGGGACATAATAAAATAAAATAAAATAAAATAAAATAAAATAAAATAAAATAAAATAATAAAAGCATTGTGATCTGAAAAGAGAAACTCTCAGGAAATTTCAGCTTAGAAGGCTGACTCTGAATATGCTTCACCGTGCTTCACTTTCATGCTCCATAAAATGGGGGTAATAATCTTTATTGATCTGTCTACCTTTTAGCAATGCATTAAGAACTTAAATTGTATCTTTACAGTCTTTTCAACAGTCTTGATATATGCAGCTCTTACAATACAGCTTAGTAGCTGGGCTTGCCATTTTATCAGATTCTCCCACAGGAGAGCTGCCCTGCTTTACTTTATGGTTTTCTGGTCTTCCCATGCTAAGGCCTTCTAACTGGGCAAGTTTGGTAAATTGATGACAACTACTGCTTGTTTCCTGAGCTGCCATAGCCAACAGTGCACTCTTCTTGCTCCAGGTGTCAGTGTAGGTTGTCACCTGGTACTTCATGGTTGAGCCTACCTAGAGGCACATCACTGGGTGTGACTGCTGAAGGAACAGTCACTCATTAGGAGCCTGTCACTCAGTGGAGTCGTATCTTAGCCTAATAATGGGAGAGAGTGATGACAGCCACCTGTCCCTCCAGCTATGCCTGAATTACTTGGATATCTTTGCATGGTGCTTTTTTAAGAATGGATTTTTTGGGTTGTTGTATGTCACCTCTGGTGATTTCAGTAGGCAGAGGTCTTCACATATCTTTGTTACTCTTTACCATGCATTTCACACCTGTATTCATTTTATATCCACAGCAAGAGATTCAGTGGTGTTTACTTTTGCACTCTCATAAAGCAACTTAGTGGTCTGCCCAAAAAGCTAACTGATGTTTTCACTAAACAGTTATTTTAGACCTAATTTTACACTGTATTGGATGGGTTCCATTAATAGAATATATAACTTAATTGTTGAAATTAGTAAGAATGTTATATGTTTTGTTTTATACATTTGTTTGGGGAATAAACTTGCTTTTGAGTTTCATTAGGAATACTTCAGCCTATTTTCATGAGAAAGCTTCTCTGTGTCTAGTGCTATGTATACATCTCTTTCTCTTTCCATCCATTCAGCTCTCCATACCTACTTAACGGTTTGTGAATCAGCTGATTAATTTCTATAAAATTTGTCAGAAACAAAGAGATCTAAAAAGATAACTAAGCCCCCAAGTGGAATGAGAACCAGCAGACAGACTGTGGAAAACTACAATATTTCTATCTCCACTGAGGAAAAAAATTGAATTGTACTAGTGGGAGTCAAAATGGACAACGTAGTGTTGTGAATGCTGAGGATAAAGAGGAAGAAGCCAGTTTTCTGTAAAGGGCAGACTGGAAGTCTTAGGATGGAGTAGGTGTTTTCAGCGAGGCTATGATTAAGAGAGAGGAGAAGATGAAGGAAATAGAGATGTGATGTGCTTTTTTTTATTTTTCCTGTTCCAACAATCCTATGACTCCAGCTTCGTAGGTTGCTGTTTGGAAAATAAAAGAAAAAGTTTGGGTTTATGCCCAAGTTTCATCAGAAGTTCATTTCAGATTCTCTAATACCTGTAAAAAGAATCTTGCAACAGCATAACTTTTTCCAGCCTAGCAGCTTATTGACTGACAAGCTTTCTTACGACATCTGTTTGACATCTCATCCTAATATTACTTTTACAGGCACATTCACATTTTAGGAAATCACTGTATTCTCAAGTCTGAGATGTCACAAGTGTCTCTTTCTGCAACTACTTGCCCCAGAAATGTTAGCTAATATATTTTATCTAACATCAGCCCTCCTGTTGTGTTGTACTTCATAGCTGTCATCCAAAACCAGCTGCATTTTTATGAACGTATCTTAATAAGGCATGCCGTGAAAGGTACCAGTATCCCTTTGTGTCTTCCTGAGATCACATGGGAGTAAAAGGTGGTCATCTAGAGTGCCAGGTATTAGAAAATCAAGTAAAATTACATAAGCCCCACTAGTAACCCTTTAATGGATGACGTAAAAAGCAAGACAAAAAGACTGATACTTTTATCTATCTCACTCTGTGTTAAAATTAATAGTGGAAAGAAACCATAATCCAAGGCCCAGAGTGTGGCCCACAATTTGCTTTATACACTCTTAAACCACAGCAGATTTGCTGCAGGTGACAGTGGACAGTGGTAAAATGTATAGGTGATATGTGATGTGACAAATGAATTGGAAAGTCCTCATCACCCCAGTGAAGGAATGACTGTTTCCCACCCTCAGCCTGTCTTACCAGTCTCTCTGTGCTTTTATCACCTGAGTTTGATTCAACATGAAGAATATAAGGAATTACATGTGGCAAGTATATGTGGCATGCGTACATTCTCCCTGTGTTGTTTCTTCCAGATTATTGGAACAATCCCACTGATGCCTAATCCAGTCCCGTCCAGCCAGGCGGCAGGTGGAGCTCAGGGACTTCAGGTGCAACCGATAACTCCACAGTTATTGACCAATGCCCAGGGTCAGATCATCGCCACTGTCATCGGCAACCAGATACTCCCAGTGATCAATACCCAGGGAATAACACTATCGCCGCTCAAACCAGGCCAGCAGGTAAATTGTCTGTCGCCTGAATGATTATCAAAACAGACACACAGAAATTTTCTGCTCCTCATGGACACTCTCATGGCCTCTCTAAAAACTCCCACTTCTTTAACATCTTTAATAAAAAAAATTAATTCTGTCCTGCATAGTGCATTACTGCATACTGTATATGTAGTAATTAATAATGTCCTATTATATAATTTATTTATACATTCAAGAATTATCTATTTATTCTTTTTCTTTTCTTTTCAAGGTCAGTATAGGACCAACTGAGATGTTTTCTGCAATGAAAATGCAGTAGGAATATGAGACAGAGGAGATCCATCTGGCTCATCTGGCCTATAAAGTTCAGTTCCTTAGTTAGTGGTGACCTAGTAGATTGGGGCTTGAAGTTATTTGGAACATGCAGGGAAAACAAGGGAAAATATAAAATCTTATTAGATTTCCTCACTGGAAAATCAGATATAGTTATGTATAATTGCATAGACAGAAAGTATTCTGTAGAAATTATTACTCAGTGTAAGGTTGCAGGTAGTTGACAGACTTAAGGATGGATCCAGTGACCACACTGAAGTCCAAAAACACTTCTGTAGCTCTTCTTATAGCACTCTAGAGTCAAATCCATTCGTTTTGCCTACATCTGTAGAGCAAGGAATTGTAGTCCTATCTTTTATCTCAGAAAGAGGGGAAATTGAGGACAGAAAACACATCAAATGTGATTACCAAAGAGGTACTTACAAAAATGTCCCTCACTTAAATATTCCGCTTAGCATTCCTACTGCTGGTCGCGTTTGTTTGCCATTCCTGTTGACACCTCCAGACACAGGGAGCAGCTCCTTGTATGCTGCTGAGTATCCCAGGCCACCTGAATTCCAAACTGACTATTTATTCTTTTCTTTTTTTTTTTTTTCAAATTTAGGAGTAGAGAACCTATGGATCTCTAACGTCACTTTTTTGTTTGTTCTGAAAACATTTTACATCCCATTGGTTACCTGCTTTTTCCCCATCCTATCCTCTGTAGTATGTAGCATGGGCATTTTTCAAAGCACTTATCATTTATCTAACTCTATTTTCTTTAAGGGGAGTGTACTTGCACTACTGGCAAATGCTTTTGCAATGGTTGCATATACATGGTTTCAAACAAAGCTGAATGGATCTGAGGGCAGGCTCCATGTTCTCCACCACAGGAAAGCCTGACAATGAAATATGAAACTCAGCAGTTCACATTTGGTTTCCTGGGGATGCATGGGATGGGTGGTTTTGAGCCAGTCCCCTGAAGGGATTAGATCTTTTCCTCTGTTATGGGGGAAGCACTCAAAAATCATAGCAATCCTGAGATCCCATTTGAGACTTATGAAATTTAAGTGTAAATAGGAGGATAAAGGACATGTATTATTGCCTGAGACATTCTCACATGCAGGGCAACTCACCTTCTGAGTTCTGCAGCAAAGCAACTTTCTCCAGGCAATGTCTGCCAGTAGTGTCAGTGGGCAGAGATGATACAGAGGTGTAACATTTTCTGCACAGCTCATGGCACTGGGCTCACATAAAGGGATGAACTGTGAAAGCTGAAGCTTCCTGAATGAGCAGGGGTGCAAAGCAGAGAGCGCTGTTTAGCCACATCATACTGTACTGTACTTGTTTGCCCAACCTGTGTGCTCATGTGCAGGGATCAGCTGGCAAAAATATCAGTCAGCAGAGAACAGATTATGTCCCAGAGCCAAAGATGATCCCCATTAAGCTGATCTGCCCAGCAGTGCTATGGAGGTAGAAAACATTATTTTGCCAATACTATTTATACAGGGTTCAGCCTCTGCCTCTTTTTCACATGGAGTCCTGAGGTGCCAGGGGTTGCAAGAAGGGCCACCAAACAACACATTCTCCTAACCTTGAATCAGCTTTTCTTGAAGTCTAATCAAGACAGTATTTTTGATCAGGGAGGGAAAAAAATGTAGTGTAAATACTATATGAAAAAATATATCGGTTTAGGTTATTGTTTTTATAGGAACCACAGAAAATTATTTCAGTGTATTTGTGCTCCCTCTACTGGCTCTTCTGGTTTTACTGAAAGAAGTCAGAGAAAATTTTGTCATGAATTTCAGTGATAGCACAAAAGGTGCATGAGAGCTAGATTCTTCATAGAAATAATGCTGATGGACAGTGAAAAACAATTGAGCTGGTACTATACAAACTGTTGTATCATTTGGAAAGTGAATAGATTTGCTCGAAGTTTAAGGAGATCCTGGGTTTATTTTTTTGCCTGTGTAGAGATTTAGACTAACTGTAGTGTTTGGCCAATGACAGCATATTAAGTCATAAGGTTTAAAATATCATTTTCAAAAGAACTCAGTGAGTGCTTCAAATCAGAGGGCTCAGCAGGAATTCAAAATATTTTTGAAAATGGTGTCACACAGTATTTGGTGTCTTCTAACTTGATGAAGGAAGCTTCAGCAGGGGGAAAGATTACAACACAAGTTTGGGGAAAGTTTTTAGCATGTCTTGAAGAAATAAATAATGTAGTAAAAATGTTCTAGTTACAGATAGTCCTAGTTTAGCTTTCAACTTGTCACTTCCATGGAATCTTAGATACTGAAGGAGAAAAAGAGCAATGGTACTGAGCTGCAGCTTGTTAGCTGAGTCACAATAATTGAGCCTTTGTAAACTGTTCCAGTTGCTAAGTAATGCATACTAGTACTTACCTTTTCCCTGATGACTGAAGACTTAAATGCCTCAGATATTGTTAGTCAGCTTTACTTAGGTAGACTATATGTGTTATTTATTCATACAACTTTTTCAGACTTGACAGACTAAAACCAGAATGTCTCCTAATGGAAATGAGTTCATAGAATACTCACATGCAGTGTAAAGCGGTGCTTCTTTTTCTGCACTGTAAATAGGTTGCTTTTCAATGTACACTAGCAAGTCTGATGTAGTCCTATTCTTTCTGTATTTAAGTATAAATAGATGGGTTTGATTTATGTTCTTTAAACTACCCACAGTAGGTATTGTTCCTCTTCAAATTACACCAAGTAGGTAAAACTTCAGATATTTTACTATTTCCAACATTTTGCTAATCTAAGGTGCACCAAGAATTCTCCTAGAAATTGCAATGGCTTTCTAAAGCAGGCAGTTGCTTGCACTCCTGTTTTATTCAGTATCCTTTTTATCTCTGTTCATAAACAAGGGGTTTTTTGCCTTTAATAATTTTTGCTTAGCCATTTCCACACTCTTCAAGATTTTTTGATCAGAACTGAATGCCATGGTCACAGGGAGGATGCATCCCTGTTTTACATAACATGATATTATTTTCAGCATTATTTTCTTTCGTTATCTCAGTACAGCCTTACTTCTTGCTTTTTTCTATCTCTGTTCATGGAACAGTTTTACTTAATGAGCAGATGTATCCATCATTATATATCTTTGCTTCCCTGATTATTTTCATGTGTATCACTAAAATGGTTCCTTTTGATGCGAATCACTTTGCACTGATCCCCTACCTGTCAAAATGCTCTCCTGGCATGCTCCAAACAGGATTTGTAAGTTTTTCATGGTATTCTGTACTAACTGAAGAAATTCATGTGTTCTTCCTGCAGATGCCACTTTACCATTATTCACCATATTTCCTTGCTGGCTGCTAAAATATTTCAAAAATTTGGTGTAAATCCATTGTTTTCTACTTGTAGTCTTCTTTCTTGAAAAAGAAATAATAAAATTCTCTAATTTTATGCTTCTTGCTTTATAAGCTCTTCATGTCCCATAATAGAAGACTATCTGATAAGTTTAATTTCTGTACGTCCTCCATGCTTCTCAAGAGGAATTTTGTCAAAATATAGGTTGCATGGCTAAGGGTGCATTGTTTATGAGAAAAGATGAATTTGTTGTAAAAATTTGTTTGCATTGTCATTTGTTATCAGATTTGAGAAATTTGTTTCAAGGTGTTCTTTCATATCACTAACAACAAAACCTTAACACCAGCACAGCTGAACTTGAACCATGAACTGCCGTCTTATAAAATTTAGGAAAGTGTGCACCTTGCTTAACTTAGTCATAAGGAGTTAGGTATCTGGTGTAAGCTAGTTAACTGGATTTCCTGCATAGACATAGACAAGGAAGACATATGCATGTCCAGTGAAAAACTCAAGATACCAAAATAGAGAAGTTTTTGGGTAGGTTGGATCTCTAATAGGTATCTTAGGATATCCATTGTTACCATTGACATGAGAGAGGGCTAGGGTAGCTATTTGAAGATTTTCAAATAATTCTATGGTGAGCAAAATTGACTGAGAAAAATCCAGCTGCTAATGATCACTGGGGTTCAAACACATTCTTGTTTATGAATTTCCTAAACAGCTTTCCTAATAATTGGTGTTTTCATAACTATTTTCTTTTCCATACAGAAGCAACTTCTGTACATTCTGTTGTTCTCTGGTGTACCACATAAAGTGGGTTCCCATCTCACTTTTGCCTGGCTCTTTCTTTCTACATACTAGATTCATTAAATCAGGACTGTAGTCCCAGTTGTCCTCAGTCTTGTTGTATCCACAATGCCTGACAGAATTTTTCATACTTCATCATGTCTTACAGCACGACCAGCTTTGGGCTTCTGCCAATTCTAACACAGTAAAATGAGCTAGTAGGTAGTATTTTCCTACATTTTCAGTTCCCCATCTTTGTTGTCATTGGCCATCATGCTCCAGATTAACTGTTGAAAAGACATAGATGCCTCTCAGATGGGTCTGTGGTGATTCTTGTACATCTGCTTGCCAAATTTCACGTTAGATGTTCCCTTTCTGCAGTCTCAACCTGCCACAAACTCCCTATCATCCTGTTATCACAACTCCATGCAATCCCTTGTTATTCTCTCCTGTTTAAATCTAACCAGCTCTCAATCATTTCCTCTCTGCAATGCTCCTATAGCTTTGATGCTGTCTTGTTTTATGAGAAATGCACTCTTTTTTCTCTGTTTCAATATAGTCACTAAACTGTGTTGTCTCAATTCAATTTTGCTTTTCTTTTGCTTCTTATATGACTTTCAGTGATGAGGGTGACAATTTTTCTCGCTTCTTTCTCTTTTCCTTTACCATCATCATTGCATAACTCTATTTCATCTATGGATAAATTGCTAGAATTTTGAAAGTCAAGATTACTAGACTACTTACTACTACAAGGGACTACATCAGACTTTCCATGCCACAGCATGACATTGACTTGTAGCTTCCATCTTTTCCTGACCAGTTTTCTTTGTGGCATCAGCACTTGTAGGAGAAGGATATCTCAAAAACAGTTGATATAACTGCACCAAACCATTGGGAATAGTATGATGTCACTACATTAGCTGTCATTCTAAGCAACTGAGGCACAGAAAGCATGCAGTGCTGTTCACTGTAGGAAAAGGAGGGTTACCTTTGAATTATGCACTTGCACATTTAAAACCGTTATTATAAATAATACTATTGTAATATTCAGATTATTAATTAACATTATTAAGTGATAAGTAATTTATAATCAGTGATTAGTGTATTGTCAATAATATTGTTGTTATATTGACATTATATACTTCCTGATGGGGTAAAAAATTATTTATGCACCTCATTTGCCTATAAAATTAAATCTTTTACACAAGTCCAGCTATATTCCCAAACTCATTTAACAATTTGAAAGTGTGCTTTGAAAGTAGTTGTGATTCAATAGAAAGGCTTTGAAAGAACTTCAGCAGATGGTGTCAAAGTCCTGCCCCCAGTTATGTCCAGAACAGTCTTCATTTTGGGCGGAGTATGTACACAGCCAGGGTGAACCTAAGGATATTTTCTATATTAGTTTCCAAATGTAGCTATTTTGTCAGTCTAAGCAGTATGTACAAACACCTTTTATACTATATGTACTATACTATATTGTACTATACTGGGAGAGAGGATGCTTATTAGGTATCAAGTATCTTTCGTATTCAGTTTCATATATGCAGTTACTTGAATTTATTTGAGTAACCTAAATTAGGGTGAGGGGGTACAGTATTTGTAACATACTCTGGCACAGCTGACTGTGAAAGGGATTTGGCATGAAGGATGGGGATATGTGTATTAACTTGTTCTTTCCAATTGCTAGAAGATTTAAGGAAACATCTTTGAAGCCCATGCCTGCTCATGCAGTCTGTTTAAAAACAGACTTCATCTGCCATTGTGCTCTTGAATCATGCAGTGTCCTCAGCATGCCATTACTCTTTCTCAAAATCAAATGTATTTTAGGAAATGTTTACAGAGCAGAGGACTCCATTTACAAGAAAATAGAAGCATGAAACACCTAAACTACTACTACTATAAGGCATTATCCTGCAATTTTGAAGTGTTTTGGAATGTCTTTTTTATATCAAGATACTTATTTTTCAAACCTTCCATGGACTTTAGTCTTTGCAAGAGTTAATGTCCATATTTCCCATCAGAAAAAATTGAAAATCATTAACATAAAGGGGATTACTTAAGATGCATTTCTTGCTCTTTGTACCACTCCTTTTAGTTTCATCTCTTCTGCCCTTCTTCTAATAGTTGTCTATTTTGCCTGTGTCTTCTCTAATTTGTTGTGTTTCCTTATCTCTTAGATTCCCTTTTCAAGAATCATAGAAAAAAAGGAAAGGACCTGAAGAGGTCATGTACTTTGTCTCCTCCGACTAGGCAGGATCAGTTGTCCCTGTATCATTCTTGACAGATGTTCGTCTAGCTTGTTCTTTAAAATCTTCAGTGATGGAGGCTCCCTAGGCAATCTAGGCACCTCTACTTAGTGCTCTAAATGTCTTCTTGATGCCTGACCCTAGCTTTCCTTACTGAAATTTAAGTTCTTTATTTTCTTCTGCTTTCCATTAAGTCCATATTTCACCCTTGCTGTTTGTCCAGACTCTCCGTAAAACCAAGTAGCAACTCTGTTCTGATACAGGGCAATGTTCCATCAAAAATTTTCTAGATTTCCACTTAGTTTCTTTATCTTTCCTTATTTTATGCTAAATACCTTGTTACCCTATCACTTTTATGCAGCTTTCTGGATGCAGAAAACAACATCCCTGATCTCATAAGCCCTTTAACACAGAACTCCAGTCAACCATCCCAAGCATAGGGATACCCTAGATAATTTAAGAACAAAATTCAGTCTTACAGACCTAACTAATTCTTTACCTCTGCATTTATCAGTCAATACTAACTTCACTGTTGAAAGCAATATGTAAAGCTTGTATAAAAGAAATACAAATAAGGCCCTTCGCAGTTTTCAGTTTATTCTTATAAAGTATTATGAAGCACTTTTCCCTTCTCATATTCACTTCATCCCACTAGCTGTAGTGTGCATACACATATTCCTGCCAGATACAGATCACAGTTCCATACAGTCATCATTCTGGCAAGTCTCCTATATCCACTTACAAAGAAAGGCACTTACAGCAAGTGTTTCTGTAATTTCTGTGCCTCCTTCTGTCTTTGGATGGAAAACGCACAACAGTCATAAATATAATTCATATCATACATACGTGTCCAAAATTGAGAAAAGTCAGCTATTGCAAGTACAAATTGATTCTGTCATCTAGAATCTAATTCATAATCTAATCGTTGTCTCTCCTTAAGGCTAGTTCTGGAGTGGAAATTATACTGGATGAAAATAGAGAGTATTTTGATGCAATTTCATGCCATAGATAACAATCACTGTTTTTTAAGCAGGACATTTTCAGCTTAACGTAATCTACTGTAAAGCAGAGGGTATGCTGGAAATAATGTAGGGAGTTAAAGATGGAATCCTCCCTCAGTCTTTGGTCAGGTCTTAAGGTGATTCTTCAGCCTCTTCGACCCCATTGCTCACTTCACCCTCACAAGCAGTGTGTTAGAATCCAACCTGTAAATATCCCTTATATATTGCTGTTACCTTACTTAAGGTAACTATGAATCCAAACTTCACTAGCCATATTCCTTTATGCCCAACCTAATTATGAGAATTTCTTACATTTGTTTAAATATTTCTGGACCTTTAACAAGAAAGTTGCCAAGCTTCTGAGTATTCCAGTTACTTTAAAAATATATGCATAGTACAAAACATGTGCAGAGACTCAAACACTTTCTAGACTCAACCATCATATTATGCACACGCTACATAGTGACTCTGACTTTGTGCTGCCTTTCATGCAGAGCTGAAAAACGCAGAGTGCCCTCTCATTCTAGAGCTTCCTGGAGGCTTCAGTTTCACTGTGGAAGTGCTCAGTAGTAGAACTGTTCAGTGACTATGTTGTAACATAGCTGGAAATTGTTGGATTTGCTTTCTCCCTGAGAAATACTGATGGGAAATGGTGTAGAATAAAAAAAAATTATGGGTGGAAGATCAAGGTTCAAGAGATTATCCAGTCCAACCTGGAGTAACTACTCCAGTTTTTAGTTAATATGGTCCTAACTACATTCATAGAAACCCACAGATTCCACCAGTAATCTATGCCAGTGTTTCACTACCATGTTAGATAGCTTTTCCCAACATCTAATTTGAACCTTCCAAATAACTAGGCCCATTATAAAATGAATAAAGGACAGAATAATTATGTCCTCTTTTCATTAGCTATGCCTATATTCAAAGCAGGCATCATATCCCACTTGGTCTTCCCTCCTTTAGATTAAACGTGACCAGTTCATTACAGGTGCCTTCATAAGCTTCAGTTAACTCCCAGGCCTTTAGCCATTCTAATTATTTAACTCTAGTTGGTCTAGATTTTAATGCAGTCTAGCACCTAGCTGTGGGCATGGCATCCTCCTCTGCAGAGGTCTTTCCAGGGCTCAGTAGAAAAGGTGCATTTCACATGCACTGCAGACATCACTCCCACTAACATGTCTTGGTATGGGAGTTGCCTTTACTTCACTTTTGCAACACCACAGGTTTGCAGCCAGTATGTTCAAAGCACAGAAACATTTTGATTCCTAATCTTTAATCCAGCCTGTCAAAATTTCCTCCCAGCATGTCATCAACGTATAAATTTAGTAAAGGTGTTCTCTGCTCCGTCATCCAGGTCATTAAGAAAATATTGAGTAGTGTTGAATGAGGACAGACTTCTGTGAAGCACCATGCATGCCCATTTTTTTCTCCACAGATACTTACTTCATCCTCAGTTTTGCTTTCCAAATATTTTGGCATTCATTCTGCAGCAATTTCACCTAAACTATGCTTCCTTAGATTATAAAGAATGTCACATGAGGGAGTATCAAGACACTTGTAAAGTCAAACCACCTACTGCTTTTTCCTGGTCCACAAAGCCAATTACCCTGTCTTAGAGGGAGATCAGATTGGTTTGACACAGTTTCTTTCTGCAATCCAAGTTGTCTGTTGCTACCTTGTTTTCTTGCAAGTGCTTACAAATTGTTTGATTATTTTCTTCAGTAGTTTACTGTGGTTGAAATTTAGTTGACTGGCCTATAATTTTGCAGATCTTTCTCTTTAAAGGTAGCTGCTGCATTTGTTCTTGCGTCCTCACAGATAAGCACTAACATCTCTTAGACTGTTCCACATAGTGTGAAAGCATCTAACTCATCTAAATACAGTACTTATCTTCCCTTGCCTGCGCTGAAATCTTTAGTTTTGCCAGAGATTCCCTCAGACAACAGACCCAGACACCAAACACCTGCCTGTTTCTGAAAGCTGCAGTCTGGATGTGATGTGGATATAATGCATGGGCAGGCAGTCCACTTCTTCAGTGTTCAAAAGAGGCCAGACCTTAGAGTGGTATGTTTCCTTAAGAGAAGATATTATAAAAGTACTATCTGAGTTGGGAATTCTCTGTAGATAAAATCCAGCTGTTAGAGAATTTTTTTAAGATGCTCACTCCTTGCATGAGTCTGAAAACTGGAAGCCTTTTAATCAGCTTCTCAACTGTTATCCCCTTGATAAAGTTCCAGTTATATTTTGTTAATGTACTTGAGAAAAAAAAATCCTACATATAACAAAATGCCTTTTTTATTAATCCACAAGGAACTCAGAATACACTAAAACTGGCCAGATAAATAATTAGACTTAATTATATAAATTATAAGTAAAAAATAATTATACTGAATTATATAACTTTAATATTTATTAAAGGTTAAAGTTTCTTCCTTCATTTTCTGTTATATTATTCCATGTAGAAGGTGGAAAAAGAGATTGAAGTTTTTCCATTCTTAACAGACTCTAACAGGAATATTGTCATTAAAATAGTTCATATATATTCCACAGAAAGTGTCATCTTGAATGTGAACAGATACCTTTATCTACAGTTTTATACAATTTGTTGTCTACTTAGCATCAGAAATTTCTGTGTGTGCTGGGAGGATAATACATATAATTTGAGTGTCACTAATGAATGTAGCTCCTTTTCTAAAGTCATTTTTTCAGTTAGATATCAAAAGAGAAAACCTCATACTCCTTAGCATTCAAGAAATAGATTTTAATTACTGACTTCAAGCAAGGCCACATAGGCCTTTATCTTTTTCCTTGTAGAAAATGCAGATAACAGCTGCAGTGAAGTGAAGCCTTTTTAGAATATTTTTATGATCTTTTTTGATCAATATCAAGAATAACATAAAATAAAGGTATAATAAGCAGCAGTCACTAGAGTGTATCAGACCTGTATTACAGTATTCTTATGTTCTGAAAAGATTGTACTGGACTACTAGAATTCAATTCAAAACTGTAAAGTCCATTGTGTGCCTTTATTTTGTAGAGAGACTGCCCTTCAAATTTTCTGAGAGTTTTATGTGAAAATCAGTACCAGAGAATGTTCCTAGGTTTCAATGCCACATGAAAACATATTATAGGCAGAATGGATTGATGTATTCCCCTAGTAAACAAACAAAGACTACAGTCTTGTAATATTTGTTTAAAAAATTTAGAAAGTCAATTCATGTATCATTTGCATCTACCATACTTACTAAACTTTTCACATATGTCATACTGGATATAGTCTTGATGTGGATAGAGCTCAGAAATTTTTGTGTGTGTTTTAGTCAAAGACAACTTATCTGTTCCCATGATTTTTGTTTGTTTGGCAGCTATGATGTCATAAAACAAATCACTGATTCCTGTAGGAAAGGGATTTTTGCTCAGTTTATATCCTCTTTCCCATTCCCATTCTTCTTGGCCCTGGTCCTGCAATATGAAAGGACTTTGTGAAACAATCCTGATTTCTATAAGAATCCATGTAGGGAATAAAAGTTTGGTTTCATGAGTCAGAAAACAGGTAAGGATATGTATTTAATAAATCAGAATCCTTATGTAATGTCATAGGTCTCTTATCACCCATTACAAAAAAAGTATTTACCTTCTAATTAGAAAATATTCTAAGCAGCTCAGATTTCTCCTGCAACATTGTCACTTGAATAAAGCCCATGGTGTTTAATGCTCCTATGTGATTTGTTCCCCAGAAGTAGATGGGTGAGATGGTGCATTGCAAGTTTCCTATTATTGCTTCACTTTCTAAATACCTATTTTTACATTTTAACATGTAGCTCCATCAGCCTTCCCAGACGCAAGTGGGACAAGCAGCTTCACAATCCAATCTCCTGCATTTGGCTCACAGTCAAGCATCTATGTCTCAAAGCCCAGTGCGTCAGGCTTCCTCTTCTTCCTCCTCATCCTCCTCCTCTTCAGCTTTGAGTGTTGGCCAGTTAGTCAGCAGTAAGTATTGCTCCCTGGCTCTCCTGAATTCTCCCTTCTGTTTGTTCTCCTCACTGCTGAGTTTTCGAATCTGCTTTCCCTCCTTTTGGTTTTTTTTGAATATAGTAGATTGTATATTGCAAAATAGTCGATTCTCACCAGTGAGAATTACTAAGTGTTAGCATGGATGGGGCTTAAGGTAAACATGCCTTGAGAAATTTAATCAGTGTTGAAAATGGTCATAAAAATGGTAGTAGCCATTAATTGACTCATGAGGACAATTGTTATAACTGAAAAGTAGTTTATGTTTTTTGGAAGTTAAAAGCTTTTGAATCAGTCAATATAATGAAATACATTTCTCGGAATTTGGTTGGCAAACAGGTACTCCTACTTTTGGTTAAGCTGCTTGTTTCTTTGCTTGGTTGATATAGCAAGCCATTTTACAAACCCTAATAGCGCACAAATCCAGAGTGAGAGATTTTCTTGCCAGAAAAAGCTCTCAACACTTAAACAAGAATGAACTGGAACACACTGGGGAGAAGGGAGAAGCACACTGCAGTGAAATAACTGAGTTCCAGTGTTAGAACAGCTGACCTGAACAGCACTTTCTTCCAGATTGCACTGTTGAGAGTCTTTGCTATTACCTATCAGCATTAACTTGGTCTTTACATAGCAAAAACCACAGGTTGACAGTAAGCATAAGAAGCACTAACAGTTTCTGCAAAAATCCAATTGATTGTATGACCTTGTTCTATGATACTCCATGTACATATTCTAAGTAATCAAACACTATAGCTTGTGCCATATTGGTAGTGAAAAATATGTGACTGATACAAGCTTATGGAGGGCTTGGAGAAACTGTTATGCAAGGGAAGATGTGAAAAAATCATGGTTGGATTATTTCAGAGATCATTTACATGGGGAAATTACTAGTAGAGCTATAGTGGTAAAATTATGCTGATGTAACTCCCAGTGGGAATACTTTTGTTCTGGAATGAAAATATCTGCATATAGATACAGATATAATTATAATGCTATTGCATTGTCACTAGTAAATTTTCTCACATAGACATGCTTGTAGAAGGAAGACAAAAAAGAGGTTTTACATTACAAATACATTGAATTTACCTCTAGTCCATGTGGGCAAATTGAGTAAAATAGCTGGTGCAGAGTTATTTTTCAATAGCTAGTCTAGAATAGCTCCTCTTTTGGACATTCTTATTTAAAATAAATGCAACATGGAAGAAGCCCTCTTAAGATTACAGGATAAATCCATCCAAAGTTAGAAAATACTTGAAAAACAGCTGTTTGTTCAACTGTAGGCAATTCCTCTTAGAATATGTATTTAATTATAACAATATATTGTTGTGATTAAAATCATGCAACCATCTTTTTTTTTCTCTCATCCTTCTTTCAGTGCATTCCCAGTAGAATTGTCCTAGGGATGTATCAGAATTACTAACACAACAGGTGGGCTGTTGTCCCAGGGTTTACCTGATTCACTAATCTGTTCCTCAGTTTGCATAACATTTGAGGTAGGAAGCTATAGAGGAGTGAAGGATGGTCTTGCCTGAGGCAATAGAGGACTGAGGAGCTGAAGCCTTCTGTCTGCTGTGTAATTCCAGTGCAAGGCAGGCAAATCACTTAAAAGAGATTTTTCACAAGTGCTCCCTCAATATCCAGCTTGAGACTCCGGACTTTAATTTACAGAAGAACCCGGTATTCATAGTTGCAATTTTAAGTGCACTTTCATCCTGTATCAAGAACCATTTACAGACAGTCTAAAAAATCATTTCCTACTTGACCTAGTCTGGGTAGCCAAAACTGCTTCTTCTCTCAATATCTGTCCACTTCTCTGTGAATGAGAAGGGGAAGACCCTCACCTTGTAGAAACACAAGAAAATAAATTAAGATTTTAAAGAAACCAGAAGAGCTCAAGAGATGTCTTTAGTGAAGAGCTTTAATAGAGGTCTGGGGCCACACACTGAACAAGTAAAAAGGCAATACATCAATCAGTTCATCTGTAATGAAGGACAGTTCATCCTGTGCACTGAACGAGGCACATGAAAAAAAACTGATAATCCAGGGCTCAAAGACTATGGTACATTGTGTTGTGGACTCCTGTAACTCCAGCACTTTGTAACTTCTGAGTGTTAATTTGTGCAGCTCTAAGGATATTCTTTTAGCTTCATTTTTTGCATAGATAAATTTCAAGGTTGTTTCAAGAGCAGAATAGTAACATAAATCAGTCATATGGTGACATAATCTTTATGTTCATAGTTGGAAATAGGAGATGTGTTGAATGAATGGAAAACCTGATAGTTCTGTTATCATCTTGTTGGTTCAGCTCTGAAATAAGCATGCTGTGCTTATGGATTTGGCTGAGAGTAGAGTATGAGGCACAAGAATATCAATTTGGGCACAACTGGGAGATACATTAATGAACATAGAACTTTTACTTGATCCTCTCAGGCTTGACTCCATCCACTACATGTCTTGTTCTAGTCTCATTAATTCTTTACACTGTTCTCCACACAACCTACTCTCCCTTTGCCTCCATGCTATTGTTCTAGTTTTCTCCCTGCAGTCCTTTCCTCACAGTCCATCATTACCCAACTTCTCTTACCTTTCATTTCCCACTCAGTCACTGTCTCCAGACTGTATCTGTACCCTTTTACCAACCTTTTTATTAGGTAGTTTCTGTCCTCCTTTATATTGTTTTATCACAAGTGCCACCTCTTTTTCCTTTTCTCTTTTCCTCTATCACGGTGAGTAGTACTCAGCACAGTCAGGCCCTTTCTCCCTCCAGTCCAAATTCTAATCCCTGCTCTTCAATAATCTTCAAGTCAATTTTTTTTCTTCTACCTTATTTTTTTCTTTAGACTAAAGGTTAATTTTTGCCCCCTCTGCATCCAAATCCTGCTGATGCCACTCCACCTTCCCTAGCAGCCATCAGAAGACAGTGAAAAGTGATCACAAAGAAGAGCATCAAGTCAGTCTCCATGTCTTTACTGTGGTCTATCAAAAAGAGCCATAGGCATAGGAAACTTTTCATACAATTAGACTGATTGTTGAAGGAGTTGCACTTGGAAGTTAACTCAAATTTTCCAAAAGAAAATATTACTGATAGGGATCTCCTGAAAAAAATTCCACGTTAACATAAATAAAAAACTTGCGGAGCTGTTTTGACTTTATGCTTCCAGCTTCATTCAGTCTCTGCTGTTCAAGACTAAAAGAATGAATAGCATAAGGGGCAGATCAACTCGCTTCTGCCATTTACATAGTAACCTTACACAGATAGAAGCAAACCAGTCATCTCAATTATCCCTAAAGGCTGCCCAGCATACTCCTGAGAGCATGTAGCCACCACAAACTGGAGCTAGCACTTCATGCCTAAGCCTGCTTGAGCTGCCACATCAGGGATGGTGTTACAGGGCACAAGAGAGCTACCTATTCTCTTCTAGTATAATGTGGAAAGAGCCTACAAGAAAGTGGAGAATATGGTCAGTTCAGTAAGGAAAGATCAAACCATCTGTGTAATGAAACATGAAAAATCAGATGGGATCCTTTATAGCTTTTCTTTCGCAGTGATAAACCAGTGATTGATACTGTTTGGACAAATAGTATTAAATGACCTTCATGAGTTTGAAAATTGTTTCATGTGACTGAAAAGCCATTTACATAAAACCATGGCTGTACATCTGAATGTAGATAGAAAGTCATCCTTGTTTCACTTCTTTACAGAATCTGTTCAGTTTCCAGATGCAGATTACTGAAGGGCAGGACCACCTCTCTGTCATGCCTGTGGCCTTCTTAGACTCCCAGCTCCCACACTGGCTGCAAAGCTTTGTATGAAAGGCTTACAATTGAAATGCAGTGTCTGAAAGTCTATTTAAAGTCTTTTAGTGGGATGAGACAGGCAATGGGTCAGTGTTTCTGAGAGAAGTCATTACTCATGAGGGCAGCAAGAAACAACTTGTGGCCTCCTGAATCGAATTTTGATTTCTATATTCCTCCTGAGGTAGGAATATTGCTCTCTTTTCCTAATTCCTTATGAAACTGTAGTCCAGACCTCTGGCAGAGGTCCTGGAGCTGAGTACCTTGGCAGAGATTTGCTGTATTCCAGAAATAATTGCTAAATATAGCAAAGTTCATGTAAAACTAGTCACATTTAGCCACTTGTTCAGTGAATCGTATTGCATAGAGCATCCAAACTTCAGCAAATAATTATTTGGAGCAAGCTTCTGCACACTGACTGCAAAGAGAGTAACTCTTTCACAAGATGTTGCTTCACATCAGAGAAATTATTGAAGTACAAGGAGAAATTCATAAGAACTCTATTAACTATAGTGTTCCATGTTCCTTTGGTTTATTACTTTTACTTTTCATTCTAGTAATATTTTCTGTATGATTTTGCTTTTTTTTTTCTTTAAGGTTCCTTAATTTCAAAGAAGTGTCCTTACCTTTTGTTTTTAATTTCTCCTTCTTTTTTTATTTCTTGTCCCTTTTTTTCCCTTTATGTTGTTGTCTTCTTCATAGCTTTTCCCTTTTCTCTCATCATCACCCCTTCATCCTTAACTGGCAACAAGTGATAATTATTTTGGAGACAAAGCATAACAGTTATTTCCAAATAAAAAATATTTTAAAATAAGTTCTGTCTAAGCAAGGACTGCAAGATTCATCTCTACTCTTTCTGTCCCTTCTGTATGATTTCTTTGTGTTGTCTAATCCTATTTGTATTCTCTTTTGTCTTCTTTATTTTCTCTTCATTCAATTCTATATCTTTATTCCTCCCTTTTTTCCATTTCATTTTCCTCTTCTGAAATGCATCCCTCTGCTCATTTCTTTAACTTTTCCACCATATGTTCTCTTTGTGGAAATCACTGTTTTCCCCTTGTGCTCTGAGACTTGTGTTTCCATGAAGTTCCTTTCTTCCTCCCAAATTCATTTTACTGTCATCTGTTACTGTGAAATTAAAATGCCTCCCATAAACAAATTATTATTCTTTTTTTTCCCCCTGAGCTCCACTCCATTTTCCATTATCAATGTTTTGTCCTGCCTTTCTTATCCAATTTACTTTCCATTGGACCTCCTCACCCAGCTATTTCTCCTCCTCTCTGACTGGGGAAATCATCCCCCTGTAATCCCTCCCATGGCAGAACTCTGTGCAACAGAAATTTGGTTTCTCCTTAAGGGTGCACTGATTTCTCTGTAGCAGCTTGTTCCCCAGACTATTAAAGTCACAGCATATTTTCACTCAACAACAAACTCATGCAGGATTTTCAGAAGAATTCAAAGGTGGGAGAAGTATTCCCTTCAGCAGGAAAAACAGATTTCTGTGCAGGAGAGCCTGTGAATTTAATTTCTTCTATACTGCTCATCTGTCTTCCCCATCCACCAGGATGGCTGGTGGAATTTTATCTGTCTTCCTTTTTGTTATATGCACCCATATCCTCTGAAATGGTCCAAGACAACCCTGTGACCTTTCTCCAGCACCCAGTAGTTTCATAGGCAGCCACTGTTTTCTCAGGCAATAATGTAAACATGGGAGTCTTGAAATCCATTACTGTAGATCCCAAACACTCAATGGGTTTGGCATTCTCTATTTACCTGTTGTCACTGGGCAGCCTTCCCTGGGATATCCACATAATTGGAAAAGAGCCAGTTTATTTACTCTCTTCAATAAGCTACTCTTCCTAAAATGTGAAGGGCGCTATATGTTCAACTGTTTTGAAAGCTCAGAACATGTTAAAACAAAGTCCATAATCTCCTTGAATATGTTTATGAATATGCATATTTAGACCACACAGTCTAAGACTGTATTGATGGCAGTTAAATGCAATAGTGTAAAACAGACAAATGATGGTGCCAATAGAATGATCTTCCTAGCTCTATTTGTGTTTTAGGGAGATGACAGAAGACAAGATCCATGGATTTCAAAGGGCTTTGAATCACGCCCAAAGTAGAAGTGGTTCCAATTTCACACAAATGCTATTTTCCCTAGAGTTCAAGATAAAACATTTCAGTGTTTCAGTCCATCTGTTAGTACTTTCCTGTTGCCAAAGATGCTATGAAAGAATGAAGCCTTTTTCTCAACAGATATTCCACTGTATACTATATTCTACTCCCATATTACTGAAGGGCATCACAGATTTTTTCTCATCTCAAGGAGAGCTCAGCCTAATACTACCCTCATCCAAGTGCCGCAGGCAGGAACAGTCTTTCCATGATGCTCACTGTTGCAACAATGCCAGATCATTCTAGATCCAGCAGAACTTGGCAGAATTTCTCTATAATTTCTCTACAATTCATTTTCTCACTTCCCTTTTTATTTCTAACAGGAGTTGGGGAGGATTACAGGTGCCATAGTTTGCTACTTTGGAAGTTCTCTGGCAACACCTGAATTGTCCTTTTTTTACATTCCTAACAGCCTTAGTCAGAGGCCTTAAATTAACAGAAGGAAAGAGGTGAGGAAAGTCACCATTTTAGTGTACTTTGCTCAGGGGAGTTTTTGAGGCCAGTATCATTTATGGTATTTAGTATAGAGACCTAAAGTCAGACAAGTCTGCAGCTCCATTCTGTGTCTCTGAAATTCAGAACTGATATGCTAGGTAGACGAGATGGTGTAAGCAGGAAAATTCCATGCTTCTTTATAATATATTAAAAAAATTCCATGCAATTACTTTATAAACTTCAGTGGCCACTGTCACAGCATTTACTCCTAAATCAAACAATATGCACCCTAGCTTTGTACTGACTGAGTGCATGGGTGTGCAGGTGACCACTAGTACAGCAGTGAGAAGAGCAGAGATGATTCTGAGTGTGGAGTATCGTTGAAACAAGGCTCGGCCTATGTGCATGTTTATCTGTATGCATAGTTCGTGTGGTCCCTAGTTGCACAGAATTTTAAAAATATTTTTGCCATTTGGGCTTCTTACACTCAAGCAACAGAGTAAATTTATATGCCAGAAAACCCTTTTCCCTCTGTCTATTACTGGACAAAAGGATTTTTTCATAGGATGTTTCCATCACTAGGAAATTTTACACCAGGTTTATAAACCCCTGAAAATAAAAGCTTTGCTACTGCAATGCTGATAAGCCCTCAATAGAGCCATACTAGCAGGAGCCATTCTCATAAAAGGTTCAGAATGGTAATGTAGTCTAGCACTGTCCTTGGACAACTGCTTGCATTTACAGAAATTGAGGGGTTATTGTACTGAAAACTTTTCACCTCGGAGTCTGAGGAATGAGGTGAAGAACAATAGAGATGTCTCACTGGGAGAATGGCTTCACTACATGCAGGATTGCACAACACTTTGAAATCTTCTACCATCCCAGTCCCATGCTGTCTCTGACTTGGCAAACACTTTCATTTAGTCAGGGATCAGTAGCTTGGGAGGGGGTGGGGGGTGGAAGTTCCATTCTCCAGCTGTTGTGTCATTTCCCTTGATAAGTCCTAAATTGACCGAGTTATCCAGCTCCAAAGGAGCTTTTCTGTGGTAGACATGCTTTATTATGTGCCCTTTCAGGGACAAAGGCTTCTGTGTCAGTAAACTGCTATAGAAAGGAAGGACATATTTATTCTCACAGCATCATAAGCATTATCTTCTGAGGGGCTAATGTAAAAGTGAAAAAACTGTGCAGCATTACCATCCAAAACCAGTGTTGCTGCTCCTTGATTATCAACCTGATGGGAGGCAGAAAAAAAAGCTTGAAAGGCTGCTTCTCAGAAGGGCATATTTTAAAAGACAATTAATAAATTAGGGAGGTTTTCAAGGCAGAATTATTTTAGACTTGTTCACTTGCTGGGTTATTTTGGACATTCATGCAGCAGTTTAGGTTGGGTATTGTGTAAAAGGGAAGAAATAGTTGTGAATCTTCTTATTTGGCATTAACTTTAGATAAACTACAAAGACTTGATTTCAAGTTAAAAATCCAAGCAGCTCATAGTATATATAGCCCTCCCCACAGACTGGAACTAAATTTACTAACACCAGCCATCAAGCTATGTGATAAAAAGGGAAAACAGGGAATGTGACTCCTCAGTCCAGAGAAGACTTTGCAAGGCATAAGTGGTAGCAAGGAATCCAGGCATACTCTCCCTCAAAGGTGAGCTGGCCTTTGTCAGGAGTTCAGCAAAGGCATATCTTTGGAAATCTTCCACCTGCAGACAACTGCAGCCCAGTCAGCATCTTAGCAATCTGAACACACCTGACAAGGCAAGTCTGCTTCTGTTTGGGGAAGAAGAGAAAGGGATAGTATTAAAAAAATTGAACTTGAAAGTTTTGGCAATGAAAATGGCTGTAAGCCTGTCCCACTGATATGTGATGCAAAGAACTGACATGATTATAAAATATCTCAACAGATCCTCAGACAGCCACTGGAGAAGTGGATGGGGTAAATCTGGAAGAAATACGAGAATTTGCCAAAGCTTTTAAAATCCGGCGCCTGTCCCTTGGCCTGACACAGACTCAAGTTGGCCAAGCCCTGAGCGCCACCGAAGGCCCAGCCTATAGCCAGTCTGCCATCTGCAGGTAACAAGTTACATCATAGCTCCTCTTCTTTCTTTGTCCTTAATAATGATCCAGCTTATTGTGAGGAGCATGCTTGTGTTTGAGTCTCATAACGTTAGAGTGTATTATTTAACCTGATATTTAAATGTTGTTATCTGACATATAAATTGTTCTTACTGTGTCTATTTAGAGTGATTTGGGTCACTTTTTTCCCTCATTTTCTAAACAAGTGAGAAACAATGTTCCTGGCATAGAGACTTAATTCCATAGATGAGTTGGAGATCCTGCTGATGCTCAATAAGCACCAGCTGACCCTCTTCATACTGTGCCATTTTCTACAGATAGGGTTACTGAACAAATATTTCATGGCTGCATCCCTGCTAAGTTAAACCTGTATTACTGTGGTTAGCACTTCACATAGAGGATGTTAATGATGATTTACCTAGGCAACACAGAAGGGGAAAAAATAGCTTTCCTGCTATCTTGCAAACCAGCAGCTATTCATCTTTTACCACCCAAATATTTACTGAAAAAAACTAAGACAAACCCATGTATGCAAAGCAGAAATTTGTCCTAATCATAAGAAATAATAATACAGTCTTGACAGAGTTAAAGTAGAAGCAAACACTTTATATGCATGTATGTCTATTACAGTAATCCTATGTTTATGCATGAGGTAACAAACACACTTAGGTAACAGCTTTTTCCTCTTGGGCAATGCCTTATAGTCCTCCACCAGTGAAAGCCAAGAAACCAACTCTAAGCTCATTTAAGTGGATTTTGTTCTTGGTGATCCATGAAATGCTCTGTCTTTTTATCTGCTCTTTATACTTTTAATGTATTCCCCATAGAATGGAAGTGTACTTTTCCTGCAGTTAAAGACTAAGGTTATAAATGACATCAGTATGGGGTAGTGTGCTTGCAGCTCACATTTTGCTCAATGATTTTCCATAAAACCCATTGATTGTTGTTAAATACAAAAAGCTCCATAGGATCCTCTCACTTCTATGGTCTCCCCTACTGTTTTTTCTTATAAGATACCTCCCTGTTGAAAATAACCTTTATTCAGTCTATACAAGGATACTACTGCTGGGAAATTTGTTTCAAGACTTGTATGTCGTTATACCAAACATGTCCTGCAGTAACAACGCTAACAAACAATGCCAATGATATGAATGCTATTGCTCCCTATTGCTAAGGATTAATTTTGATTTTGTTTTGTTTTGTTTTTTATTTCTTTGTGGTCAGTTGGTAAAGAATGCCTAAAATTGGTGGAGTTTTTAGCAACTGGAATTTTTTTGTAGTCTTAAGTTGCTATTTAGCATGGTATACTTTGAAGGAACACATTGCTGTTTCCTTTACTTTTGCCTAGTTTACTGTCTTCTCATTTTCTCCATCTATCTGACACTTTGAGAAAGCACTGGGCATGGTGAGACCTTTTACAGAGGGCTCCTTGGAGGAGCAAGTTGCTCAGAACTTGAGATTGGGTGCAAGAGCTTGTCCCAAATACTTGCAAGATTACAGACATTTTTTAATTTCCTTTGCCCACCTCAGATGGACACCATTTTGGGGTGTAATTACATGCTATGACTGTGCATTTTTCGTGAACCTGCTTCAGTAGCACCATGTATTCCTCAGAAATAGTAGATTTCAATTCTTTTTCAGTTGTAACAAAGGAGTTTCAGTATGAACTCCACGTCAGTGGAAGGGGCAATAAGGCAACTAGTTTGAACAAGCAGCTCGAAGAGAAAAGTAGAATCTTCTGGTGGCCTATGCAGGTCATAAGAGCAATATACCACCTTGATATGTTCTGCATGCAAATAGCAGTATTTCCTTTAATTTAAGACAATACATTCTAAAATATATTCTTCAGCTTGAAATATCACCAGATACCAAGGAATGACACCTTGCAGTCAATATCACATTAAGATGTCAGGCACCAGTTACAAAGTCTTTGGAGTACCATTATCTGAAATTATTCTTTGTCTTATTCTTTGTTTGTGAGAAGTGCTTTGTTTCATGCTGGAATATTTTTTGCTGCCTCCATGTGCTGAATGGAGACACTAAAAATGTCCAGCTCCAGCCATCAAGTTTCTTGGCATAAAGGGATTGATTCAGTTCCTCTAATCTCCAGAGCACTCTGTGGTTAGTGGTGGTGGTGGTGCTGAAGCACCTGGGCTGGAGAGCACAGCAGCAACATCCAGTAATTGTTGCCTTTCTGCAGCATTAAATACCTCAACATGCAGAGTGGACAGAGCAAAGTGGGAAAATACAAATGGATGGCACCAAAGAAATTGGGTTAAGACTTTTTTAATAGCAAAAGAGGATAAATTCCGTAAATGAAAGAAACAAATACTTATAGGACTTGAAACATGAACTCTGCTCTTCTGCTTGTTTTTGAAAGGATTAAAGCTTTGTGTGGCTGCTTTTCCAGATGTTTTATAATACTTGTAAAATCTGGTTTGGCAAAAGACTTTTGATGGCAAAATGATATATAGAAGACCTCATTTACAGGAAATGATATCATTCTGGTACAGTTTGCAGAAATCCCACAATAAATTCAGCTTGGTGCCACAGCATATTAGTGGACTGTTATGCTGGATTTCATCTGGAAAACATGAGTCTGTCTTTGCACATTGTGGGGACAGCAAGATAATTGCAAAGTGTCCAGCTGTTTCAGCTGAACACCACCATGGCTATGGGAATTTTTTTTCCAACCCAGAAAAGGGATATAGCATTAACTTACAAACAGTGAAAATTGCTGAAAAATGGAAAGGAAACCTGATATTCAGAGATGAGTATTTGCCATTGGTTTTCTTATTAAAGCTGTGGTGTTTGGATAACATGGGATGGGAGAGATAACAAAAGGATTAAGCACAAAGACAAGATGATAAAAGCAATGCCTTTGATATCATTTCCTGCAATTAGACTTAGTCTCAAGGGTTTTGAAGATTATCAGAAATATGAAAATGTGATTCTTAACCTGTATTATTTAGTGTACTTAGAATTTTGTTGTAGTGCTCATTTTGTGTTAGCTTAAATCTCTAGCTATATATATATATATATCTATATCTATGTATAGATATACCTATCTGACAGTTTTCATAATCTACTGTAAATTACCTCTGCCAGTCAATTAGTCAGGCAGGCAGGAAGTCCCACCCTGGCAGAGCATCAGTGTAAGACTCTTCTTTCTCAATTTTCCCTCAGACACACCATCCTGAGAAGCCACTTTTTCCTACCACAGGAAGCCCAAGAGAACACTATAGCTAGCAGTCTGACAGCCAAACTGAACCCTGGCCTTTTGTATCCTGCCAGGTTTGAAAAGCTGGACATCACCCCTAAAAGTGCCCAGAAGATAAAGCCGGTGCTTGAGCGGTGGATGGCTGAGGCTGAGGCCCGCCATCGAGCAGGGATGCAGAACCTTACCGAGTTTATTGGGAGCGAACCATCCAAAAAGCGCAAGCGGCGTACCTCATTCACGCCACAAGCCCTTGAAATCTTGAATGCCCACTTTGAGAAGAACACGCATCCCTCTGGGCAGGAAATGACAGAGATTGCAGAGAAACTGAACTATGACCGGGAAGTAGTTAGAGTTTGGTTCTGCAATAAGAGGCAAGCACTGAAGAACACAATTAAACGTTTGAAACAACACGAGCCTGCAACAGCAGTTCCTATGGAGCCTTTAACAGACTCTCTGGAAGAAAACTCCTAAGAGCAAAACAAAAAAAGCCAAATCACACAGAAAAAAAAAAAAACCACACCAAGTGAAATGTGTCCATTTCAACTTTGTGAAAATACCTATTCATCACCCTTGTAAGTAAAAGACTGAGAAAACTACAAGAAGGACAGAACAGTTTATAAATGTCCGTGGGTTTTCCTATTTAAAAAAAAAAAAACTTTAAACAAAAAAAAAAATACACAACACTTAGAGTGTATGTGGTAGAATTAGTTCCCCAAAAAACCGAAAAAGCCAGTTTTTTTAAATGGACTTAAAGTAAACCAAATAACTACTTAATTTTTTCTGTATATTATGAAAATATTAACACATTTTAAGGAAAAACAAAACAAACAGCAACAAAAAAAAAAACCAAAAAAACACAAGGAAAGAAAAAAAAAAAAACAAAAACTATTATCTGTTTAAAAGAGAATACAAGCCTGCCACCTGGAGGAGTGATTGTAACCTTTCAGGTATCAAGTGCTAATTCACTATGAAATCTATTAACCAAAGTCAGAAACATGGCATTGCAAACTAGATTGTTAGTCTACTCTTTTATGAGCGTAAAATTGTGTTACAAATTTTTACATTTGTATTTTGCAAAGAGGAATACAGGATTAATTTCTCTCATCCTTGTTTGTACCCCCTGCAGGTGTGTACAAAGCCATTCCATAGTAGTCACCTCACTTTCTTTTCTTTTAGTCAATAGTTTTGCAATCTCCTAATGTTTGGGTGCCAAAAATAAGTACTTTTTATTGTGATTTTTGGGGTTTGGTATTTCTCCTCTGAGAGTGTATGTCTTGATTTGCATTTATTTTTCTGTTTTTTTTCCTGATTCTATTTGCTGCCTCCTCCCTTCCAGCTCATTCCCCACCCCTTCCCCAAGCCACCCAAACCCAGTACTGTTTGAAGAATTTTAAAAAGAAAAGTGAAATCTGAACACTTTTATATGCTGGAATGCAATGAGGACAAAGAAGGATTAGGATTATATCTGACAGACTTTCAAGCCCACACTAAACATTGTGCTTTTTGTTGAATGTGTAGCTTGAGATTTCTCTGTCCTTTGGCCGTGAACCTGGAGAGGTTACCAAAACTAATTTTGTAGTATAAATATAAACTGCACACTTGGTACAGTACTGCATCTATATTATGGTTCCATTTGAAGCAATTTCTCTCCAAAGCCTGCTAGCCAAAGAAATTTCTTGAGGTTCTGATGAAAACAAATGGACAGGCTGAGAAGTGATGAGGATGTTTTGATCATTACATCACTATGGACAATTTTGATGGTAGTGTTTTGTTCCTTCTGGCTTTTTTTAATGCCATATTTATGCTTGCCCTGTTGACTTCCTTAATAGGAGGATGTGCTTCTGCAGGTGCTTGCGGTGGCCACTGGCTAGACTAAGTAATTGGGACATGGAGAAAAAACACTGAATGTCTTTTGATAATATAAGGTAGATCACCTGCAGTATGATTCAGGTGAACTGATTCTTCTTTAAAGACAGTTTATCTCTGTGACTTCCTTTCTGATTAGACAAGCATCTACTAAAATACTGTGGTCATTGGACCTACAAGCATACCAAGACTCAGAGGCAGAGAAAGGTGTTGCAGGTTCTTGATGGGGTGTGGTCAGTCCTGTGAAGGTCATCTGCAATCTTCATCTTCTGCTCAGTTATGCTCAAGCCTTTGTGATTCAGTCTACCATTAGGGTATAAGCTGCATCTTGATCAGGTCTTCCCAAAAGATAACATCAGATAATTGGTTCAGCTCACTGTAGAGATGGTAAAATTCTGCTGGTATAACTCCTGATAGCATTCCTTGACCTCAGAATGGTTGTGCTGGATTTTTGGTGGTCTGCCTAGGATGTGGAAAGAAGTTTCTGAAGTGCTGGAGTCTTCAAATAAAACCTCTATTACTAAAGAGTTTTCAAAAACTCCAGGCTATATCCAAAACCTAGTGAAAGAAATAGACTTTCATTGATTTCACTATGCTTTGAATCTGGCCCTCTGTATTTTAATAATGGAATTTGCCTTGTAAAGTGGGGTATTTATTGCATGGTTGGTGGAGCTTTAAGATTTCAGAGACCATCATCTGGGCCAGAAGCTGCTTCTAAATGTGAGCACTCTCAGAGGTCAGTGTTGGAGCACACTGAGGATCCAGTACTCCAGGATGAACTCATGTCCAGCAAATGTATTTTAGACTTTATGCTTCAGCAGGGTATGTTTAGGATATTTTCAGTCTTGCTTTTATGAGGAGGAGAGTGACAATTGTTATCAACTCTTTTTCAACTGTTGATATATAAATAACTGCTGGAGAAAAAACACCTCAGTAACCACTGGGAAATTGAGAGGGACAAAATAGATGCTTTATCCAAGATGAGCATGTAAATTAGAGAGTCTCACAGCAACATCTGCCCCTCTAGGTTTTTTTTATACCCTCTCTCTCCATAGATACCTATATCCTCAGAAACATCTGTGTAGTCTATACCAAACAGCTCTGAAATTGCCACCACGGTTCAATCTACATAACGATCAGACCACCATCCAGAAGCCAACAGGAAAGCAAGGATGAATAAATCATATTTGGAAGCAGTTACTCCTGAAATCCTACCCATGTCTCCTGAACACTCCTAATTGCCCAGTCATTAATGCCACGTACACAATTACATGTTCAGTCATCCTTAAGGCCATACCCTCCCCCACTCCATCCCCACCATCAACAGCCTGGGAACAAAACCATCAGCCATTCATTGCCTCAAAACTAAATTTCTAATTCTCCCAGGGACTGCTCTAAATTCTGTGAAGAAAAATGCTCCAAGAAAAAAAAAAGTTAACTAAACACTGTATGAAAGATACTAAATGTTTAAAAATATGCTGGCAGCAGTTATATAAGCTCTTTTCTGTTCCAAAGTACATATCGGAAGGATATAACTAGGACAGTGAAAATGTAAAATAAATATAAATTGCCAGCATGGAAGAAAAAATAATATTCATCCCACAGTCTTAAAATCATTCATGTGCAGTGATTTTTTTTACAGTTTTCTAATTTTGTATTATGTTTTGTAAATTATTTATAAAGTGTTGTAATGCTTCTCATATTAATTTTTTTATACACAAATTTTTGCTATGAGGCATAAATGGTGCCTGAACAGATTCTTAGGAAGATAAATTATATGTGAATCATACATCTTTGAGAGGGCCGTAAGTATTTTGTTTTGTTATGTTACTGGCAACATTTCTGGTTCCCATTTGTAAACAATTTTCATGTATTGATAACATTTGAATACCTTTTAATTTTGCATGTGACTAAAAGATAGGTTGCTACCAGCAAATGAAACAAAAGTCTCTTTGGTCATATGTTAAGGTTTAATGGTTTTCCACTTTGTTGATAATTCATTTTTTTAAAATACATATATATATATATAAATATATATATAATATTATTTGAATAATGAACCAAGGGTTCACTTACTCTTCTAATTTTGTCTTTTTATGTTTTTCACTAAAAAGCTATTTTGGACAGTTGAAGAAATCAAATGCATTCAAATGATTCCAATTTCTTTACATTATTACTGAAAAAAATTTTAAAAAAGCCAAAAAAGAAAAAAAAAAAGAGAAAAAAAAAGAAAAAAGAGAGAAAACAAGGAAGCAAAAAGGAGCTAGGAAGGAACAAGTAGAGGCGTATCAAAGAACTCAAGCTATAACCAAAAAGAAATATGTAAAATGCCTTTGCTCGTCTTCTCAATGCTGGACCAAAGCTCAATGTTTGTAGGTATATGCACATTGTATAGATATGGCTAAATGTTGCTGACAATCTCGCAATACTAAACTGTTACTATTTTAAAAAATACAAAAATAAAACTGTTCATCAGTGTTTTACCTCAGCACTCTACTTGTACCCAGTTATTGACCAACATTCAAATAAGAAGATAAGAGAGGAAATTGATTTCCATGTCAATATTTGACTGTAAAATCTGTTTGGAAGACATTTTGTAATGAGCTTTTTGTCATGTGGTTTGCTTGTTTCCAACTTGAGACTATGTGGGGCACATTTGTTTATTTATTGTTAAAAAGTGATATTATTACTATTATTATTATTAATTATTATTATTACTATTATTATTATTTTTGTCCTATGTGCTATAATCTACAGAATGGTCACCAGGGTCACTTACGAAGCACTGCAAAGAGATCTGTTTTTCCATGCATGGAGCATGCAGGGGGAAAGATGGCAGTACAAAATGGACTGTGTTGTGTTGTTCAAAACTATGAATAAATAAAAAAGGAGTGGATATGGTGGACTTGTGACCAAGAAAACAAACTGGATATTTAAAAGCTCCTTACTACTCTGACTTTGAAACCAAAGCTGATTTATCTGCACAGGTTGCTTAACATGAAAAAAATAAAAAATAAAAAACTGACAAAAACTGTACTTAATCTAGAGCAATATCTGTATGGTCAGTAAAGCTGCACTTTGTGTATTTCTTAACAGCTTCAGATCTGTCACTTTTAATTTGTACCATAAAAAAATAAAGACTTGTTTGACATGAAAAATAAGCTCCTTTCATGTCTTTGTCTTAAATCTCATGCATTATTCACATTATCCAAGCTCATGTAATTTCACATCAGTTCAATACAAAAATAGTTAAATGCTTGAAAAAAGGAAGAGAGAAAATCCATTTGCACTGTGGAGCATAACTTTATCTGCAAAACTAAACACTGTTTCTGTACCCAGAGTGGGTGCATGCATTGGCCATGTCTTATTTTCTCTACAGGTATTGCAGAGTAGAGGCTCTCCCTCAGGAGTACTCTGGAACCCCCCAGGTGAGTGTGTGTTATCCCCCAGGCCAAAGGGAGCAAAGTACAGATGGACATGAAGGCCATTGTACCCCCCATGGTTCCATCCACACTCCCATAACAAAGCCCTGGTAAGTGATAGGAGTGTGTTAGAGGGGCGGGGTCAGCGATTTTAATGATTTCTCTTGCATTTTTGCAGAGCCCATTGGGTTCATTATTCTGTATTCTTTCTGTAATTATGATATTAGGTCACAGAAATGCCTGGTTTTCAGGCCACTTCTCTTGAGTCATATTGAGTTCTGTCAAAATACAGGATTCTCAAATGTCAGCAAATTTGAGAAATTATTTACTTGTATTATAAAGGTTTTTTTGGAAAAAAACAGCCTTAAAATAAAAGCTCTGACAATCTTAGATTATTATGTTTCAGTCTTGGGAACAAAATTTTTGCAAAGACTTTTTTCTTTGATTTTATTTAATATTGTTTTACTTTTCCAATATCACGTGTTAAACATCAAAACTAAAAGAAAGTATTTATTTGCATAGAGAAATAGAGAGCATTTGGAATATTTATTTATTGTGATTTTTTTTTTAGATCAGAATTTCCCTTTTACATGCAATTTTTCTCTCTTTTATGAGGTACATAAGAAAGAGAACAAAGAAGGTAGCTTTTTTTGTAGACATAATGATAGAAGCTTCATAAACAAGGCAAAGATTACATCAGGTCCTCTAGGCATCATGTCTCCATACCATGGTCTAACAGCCACTTCAAGCACATGTCATTTATCTACTTATACAATACAAGAGTGTGGAGTACGACCCTTTGTGCTTTCATATCAACTACTAGAACTTGAACACGTATTTTTTCATTCCATTGTGATAAAGCAGCAAGCAAACATTGATTAGAGCCTTTTTCCTCCAAGTCTATTTAAAAATGCAAAACTTCTTTTCATCATACTCTAGGTATTTCAGCTGGCTCATAGACATATGATCCTACCTAGCCATTACAGTCCAAATAATCTGGATCTATCAAGTTGCAAGAAACAGTGACTTTACAAATTTAATCAATTAAGCTCCTATTGATCACTGAATCTCAAAATAGATCCAACCTTAAAGCTACTGAATACTGACTATAAGACTTCACACTCCTTACAGACTGCTTAAAAATCAAATTTCTAGAAATTTAATATGACAGGACAGAGCTCCTTAAGTGTGTCTCATAGGACAAGGAGTTTTAGAAGCACATTGCTTTCCATACTTCTTTTTTGTACTTCCAGAAAAAAAAAAAAAAGAAAAAAGACAACTAAACCCCTAAAACACAAAAACCCCAACATATTTGCAATACTCTTGATAAACAAGGAGCTATGTCTGTGTCCTGTATTTCCTTAAGACAGATGTGATGGGAGGTAAGTTGGCAGTAAGGTGTAGAACACATGTTTTTATACAATCTCTTCCCCTATGTACCTGCTTTAGCACTGATCACAGCCTAAATCTATACATGTTAAAAAACCTTTTAGTGCTAGCAGGGCTATGATAAGCAAAGATTCTCTTCCACTGGCCTAAATTTCAATCAGACAAGCACTCAGGAAGCAAAACGGGCTTATCAAGAAGGAAGGTTCCAAGACAGTTTGTTTTTAATCTGAGAATCCAGATCAGTGTTAATCAGTCCCATACAAGATAGTGAAGTTCTTGAAAATATTTGAGAGCTAAAGACTTGAAAGATTTTTTTTTCCTTCTCTCTCCATCTGGTCTACAGACCTGGATGTTTGTTTTTTCTCTCACTCACTAAATAGTCCTTTACTATTGCATTTCGCCACACTATGGACAGAAAACAGTGGTCAGGACTGAGAAAAGTCATCAGGTAGCCCACCAGCCATTACTGTGATCTTCAATCCAGACCCCAATAGCACTGGTTTCTCTAAAACACTGGCAACAGCCTTGAATAATCTACCACAGCAGCTGCAGGGAGGGCATGTAGCAGCTCAAGTAGTAACAAGTCTTCTATTTTATTGGACACTGAACTTCTTGTATAATCAGTGGCCTCATGTCAAAAGTATCTCAGACCAAGAGCTGTGGGTGTGATTACAGGCACACTCAGCATGGGCGGGTCTTGGGTCAGGCCTGAGATTCACACACAAATTAAGGATTAGCAAAAGATGGCTTTGGTGGTAAAACTGTGGTAAGGACAACATGAGTGGGCCAGTCCTAAAAGACCCCAAGATTCTGGTTTTGTGGTGTGGCTTAAAATCCAGCCTCTACCATCACAGCACCAATCAGTTTGTCAGGGATGGAGTCGCTCCCTTCTTTTCAGACATCACATAATGTTGGTGTTCAGCTAATGAGATCCTGGCTTTCAATGAAGAAAAATCCATGCTCCATCCAATTTATCCATCAATACCACCAACAGGAAGATATCCAACCCTGTATGTTCTCTGTCATTGATGGCCCCAGAAAAGTTCCTCAAATGGTCCCAGAATACTGAAGGTCTTAGAAGACAGTAAGATGGTGGCACTGCAAAAATCTGAATTGTGTAACAATTTGCAATTGTTCCTGGTGGAGCCAGAGTTGTCCCAGAAGCATGAATTTCCTGGAGGCAGCATGTAACCTCTGTCTCACTTGTTTTTAAAATTCACTGAAGAACTTGTGGTTACATTCAGTCATTTTGGTCAGGTTTAATCATAGAATCATAGAATGGTTTGAGTTGTAAGAGACCTTAAAGTTCATCTAGTTCCAGATCCTTGCCATAGGAAGGACACATTCCACTACACCAGATTGCTCAGAGCCTCCTCCAATCTGGATCTTGTACACTTCCAGGGATGTGGCATCCACAGCTTCTCTGGGCTCTTTGTTCCAGTACCTTACTGTCCTCACAGGAAAGAGTTTCTTTCTAATACCTAATTTAACCCGACTCTCTTTCAATTTAAATCCATTCTCCCTTGCTCTGTCACCACATACTCTTGTAAAAGGTACCGCTCCATCTTTTTTAGGCTCCTTTCAAGTTCTGGAAGGGAGCAATTAAGTCACCCTAAAGCCTTCTCTTCTCCAGGCTGAACAACCCCAGTCCTCTCAGCCTCCCCTCATAGGAGAGGTGCTCCATCCATCCCTCTGATCGGCTTGGCCTATTGGCCTCCTCTGGACTTGCTCCAACAGGTTGATGTCCTTTCTGTGCTAGGGACCCCAGAGCTGGATGCAGCACTCCAAGTGGGGTCTCACCAGAGCAGAGCAGAGGGGCAGAACCACCTGCCTTGACCTCCTGGCCACGCCGCTTTTTATAGTTGGCTCTCTGGGCTGTAAGTGCACATGGCTGGGTCATGTCCAGCCTCTCATCCACCAGCACTCCCAGGGCCTTCTCCCCAGGGCTGCTCTTGATCTGTCCATCCCCCAGCCTATGTTGATACCAGGGGTTGCCCTGACCCAGATGCATCACTTTGCACTTGGTCTTGTTAAACCTCATTAGATTTCCATGGGTCCACTTGAGCTTGCCCAGGTTCCTCTGGATGGCATCCCATCCTTCAAGTATGGGAGCTGCACTACTCAGCCTGGTGTAATCTGCAAATTTGTTGAAGGTGCTCTTGATCCCTTTGTCCATGTGATTAATGAAGATATCAAATAACACAGGTCCCAATACTCACTGAAGGACACCACTTCTCACTGATGTCCATTGGGATCTGAGCCACTGACCACTACCCTTTGGATGCGACCATCCAAACATTTTCTTATCCATATAACTGTCCACTCATCAAACCCATCTCTCTCCAATTTAGGGTGAAGAATGTTGAGACTGTGTCAAAGGCTTTATAGAAGTCCAAATAGATCTATTTGGACTTCTATAACATCTCTAACCCTTCCCGTCTTTACTGATCCATTAGTCACTCCATTGGAGAAGGCCACTAGGTTGGTCAGGCAGGACTTGCCCTTGGTGGAGCTGTGCTGGCTGTCCTGAATCACCTCCCTGTCCTCCAAGCTTTAACACAGCTTCCAGGAAGATCTGTTCCATGATCTTGCCAGGCACAGAGGTAAGGCTGTCAGGTTGGATATTCCCAGGGTCATACTTTCTACCCTTTTCAAAAATAGGTAAAATGTTTCCCTTTTTCCAGTCACCTGGGATTTCCCTGACTGCCATGACTTTTCAAATATCATGGAGAATGGCTTGGGAACTACATCAGCCAATTCCAAGTAATGCTATTAATTTTTAACAGCTTGTGTCCTCGTAAACTCTTGCTACCTTTCTCTAAAATATATTAATTTGTCTTTTAACTATTAACTGAAAGAAAAGAACACAAAACTCTGAAGATCCTTTAATTTCTTTTTGCAAAGAAGGCACTATGGTGTTTTTTACCATTTTGCCTTTGTCCTTTTGACATTTTCAGACCAATTATATGTTCTTAAACAGAGGAGCATGAAACTTTCTCTAAAATTACCCTTCAATTCATTCAAGTTGAAAGCAGCTGAAAAGAAGTGGCTATCTTTTGAAAAGCAGTAGCTATTTTCAGTTACTAGCTGTGCAATCTAAAGAAACTGATCTTGCAAGTTCATAATGTGCATAACTTTATTTGCCCAGCTAGTGTTAGTGATGCTGTGATGCTACCTTCATAGATACATTTAGTGACATGTGTAAGTCTTCACAGGATTGGACCTACCCTCAGCATATGTGAATCAATTCTCTTTTTTATCACTTTTTCTCGCTCATTCATCAGTAAATCTTGATGTGCCCTTTATTATTTTTGAAACACAAACAACTCAGAAGGGAGTGTATCTCAACAGGAAAGATATGAACATGTCTCTTCTAAAATTCATACAGTTCTTTCTAGCTCAGCAGTTGACTGCCAAAAACAGTGCTGCAGATAATCTGGAGAGTAACATGAGGGAAATATTGAGGGGAACATTGAGAGGAATAAATGCATGAGCATGAGCCATTACTTATTTTTTAAATACTCTCTATTGTTTCATTTAATTTAAGATCCCTCCTTCTGAAGGTACCCTAACAAATTTCCATACTGACCACTAATAATGAGAACTTACAGCAGCACCATTTTGTGTCTGTGGTAAAACTAATCCCAAGCATATGCACCAGCAACCTGACCCTAAGAGTTATCAGCTCATCTGGGGATCAAAACTCGCCAGGTGGTTTGTATATCCAGAGTGAGGAACACAAAGAGCAGGGATCCAAAATCCACATTGGCATAAGCACTTTACAGCTCATGATACATTCATAGAAATTATTCAATAGGCAATATGTAATAAAAACCACATCTGAAAAGCAAAGAAACAAAATTAATTAATTTTAAAGCAAACAAACAAAAACAAAAACAAAAAAATTTAAAAACACACAAAAAAAAAAAAAAACAAAGAAGAAAAGGCAGAACTGAAGAACTGACAGACCATGTCTCTTCCTAAGATGTGTTGGAACAGCCATACACTACAGTAAAAGCCTGTCAATCGCTTGGTATCAGCTGAGCATACACTCACTGTACATCAAGGTTCTGAGAAGTCTGTATTATTTACAACACACTTTCCTCTGCTGTGGCTAAAACTGTGATATCAAAAGCAGTCGTGTGGCCCCAGATATCAGCTGAAGATGAGAATTTGACATATTACTTCTATGTCTGGAAATGGGTTGAATTTCACACTGAAATGGAAACCTGTATGTCCTGAACAAGTTAAATTTTTTTAAAACATAAATACTGAGCCTAAGATTATTTTACTGGAGTAATAGGAATAATATCCTTAAGGCTAATTTTAAATATTCTTTAATATGCAATCATTCCCAGATTTTAGAGGGCGGGAAGGTAATGCCGATTTTCAAAGAACCACATAGCATAGTTATTTATTGTTTATGCGCAGATTTGGTTTTTCCTGTTTTAATTATATTACTCAGTTAATGAATTTAATACATAATTATTTAATATCTAAAAATGAATGTGCTTATATGCAAAGCCAGCATCTCTTGTTTACTTCAATCATGTATCAGCAAGCCAGATGTATTAAAATATTTACACAGCCATGTCAGCTTGGTATTATAAAGAAACAACTCATGCATGCTTCTTTCTTTATCTGCTCAGATTTCATACAATCTTAACCTCGATGCTTTAAAAGATTGGCCAGTTTCAAACAAATCTGAGATAAAGGAGATAGATAACTACAAGTTTAATGAAAATAGCCTAGAGAAAAAAGAGGTAGCTCTGTCTCCCAGGTGAGAAAAAGTACTTGTAAGTAAGCTCCCCTCCAGATTATCTTCAGCTGTGTTTTTGGCAGTCAACTGCCAAGCCAGAAATAGATATATTAATTTTAGAAGAAACAGTATATACCTTTCCTGTTGAGATACACTCCCTTCTGAGTTGTTTGTGTTTCAAAAATAATAAAGGGTACATCAAGATTTACTGATGAATGGGTGAGAAAAAGTGATAAAAAAGAGAATTGATTCACATATGCTGAGGGTAGGTCCAATCCTGTGAAGACTTACACATGTCACTAAATGTATCTATGAAGGTAGCATCACAGCATCACTAACACTAGCTGGGCAAATAAAGTTGTGAACCTTATGAACTTGAGGAAGTAAACCTTACTGAACAGCTGAGAGAATAGACTTGGACAAGTATAAAAATAGTCCTTCTAAAAACCCCAGCTGTAGGAAGAAATATCACTGAGCTCACAAGTCACCAGGAGATGCATATTGTGGGAAAATAGATTTCATTTGTTTTGGTGCTTAAAGTTCTTCATAATTTTAATGTGATTCACAAGACCAGCTGCTGACGTCTTGAAACAGGCATAGCAAAAAGGACCAGTGTTGCTCTCACATCCTTCCTTTCACAAAGTTATCTCCTAAACTTTTCAGAGAAGTTAACTTTTCAGGGATACGTTGAAATTATAATAAATGGGTTCAAAGCTTTTCCCAGCACAACATGTATATAGGCCTTCACTTAGTGTAAAACTGTTCCTTACCGTGGAGAGGTATTGTCTTTAAAAGAAAGCAGTCTGTCACTTCAATGTCCAATATAGCAGATATATTATTATAATTTAGGATGAAGAAAATCTCTAGCCAAAAAAAGCACTCCATTCCTCTGGCACGGGAAGATGATTAAAAGGAAGGGGGAGAGGAAAATAGCATCCCTGTAGATACTGGTTATAAAGTATTGTATTAGAAATTCTATTCTTGTGATTCAGGTATTACACAATAAAATAGGCTACCTTTTGAACACAGGAGAGAAATAAACACAAGTTTTCACTCATTAACAAAATCTGTAGCACATTTAAGGCTAGTTGTGTTTGCTATTATCATCAAGCAGCGTATTTAAAGTGGGGGAGATGTGCAAATGTACAAGAGTATAGGTTTGCCTTAAGTAGCTTTGTTGCTTCCCTGATGGAGTTGTTGATTCCAGAAGTGTATAGGATTTGGACTTTTTTTCAACATTTTTTTTTTCAAATGCTCATCTGCTTTCAAAGAAGCTCTGAGGCTCACTGCAGCACCTGTTCCATAAAATGGGTTAGAGGAATCCAGAAAAGTCTACACCCAGTTAAGTTTGTTAGATTGAAGGTTGCTTATGTTTGGCAGTGAGGTTTATTTCTCTCAGAAAACACCCCTCCAAGGAGAAGAAGACATGTCCTGCTACAAAGCACTGTGCAGGCCAGACATTCTGCAAGGCTAAATCACACCAAGCTTAGAGCCATCTCTCTTCTCTGGGCTTGCATCTTCAGGGGCTGTCTGGTGATGAATCCTGTGGCTGGGTAATGCAGTAGACCCTGCAATGCATGTGCCTAAAGCATGTGGCTCCTGGCTCCTGAGGCCTAAGGACCCTTCCTGACCACCCTTATCCTTCAGGACCCTTCAGAATGCCACCATGGGACATATCAATTAGGAAGCAAAATCATTGCTCAGCCACAGACACTGAGGAGCTGGAAAGTGAAGCATAGGTGACCAACCAGTCTTCAAAATGGAAAAACTGATGAAATAGAGAGTTTAGCAAGTAATACAGCTAATTGGGCAAAAATGTATTCCTGAAGACCTTTTCTTACGTAAAGCAATTTTTAAGTATATTCCAGATAATCAACATGTATTTATTTTTCCCTTTCTTTGGTCAGTCCTAATAACTTTCCTTGAGGCTTTCCAGCGTTTCAACCATTGCTTTTCTTCACCTCTGATGTTTAAAGCACAATCAGAACAGAGTTAAGGACTATAAACATAATTGGCAGGTGCAATTTACAGTCTTCCCCAAAATCCTCATATCCATATCCACTAGGCAGCACATTTCAGAAGATGATCATCCATTATTTTCTCTTGGCATAGGCAAATGTGCTCTGCAAACAGCAAGATTGTCTGCTATGCCCCTTTCTCACCCCTCCCAACCCACAAAGGCTGAAAAATGTATCTTCATATCTTCCAGCAGATAATCTCTTCTTATAATTATCTCATTTTAGTTGGGACAACCTTAAGAAACACATAATTTTTAAACTTTTTAAGCCAACTCACTTCTCTATGAGCACAACTAGTTGAAAGGCAATTGCACAAGTTGCTTCAATGGCAAAGGTGCAAGAAGAATGGAACAAGGAAAAGGCTGAGCAAAGAAATATCAGGTATGAGCACAGGTGTATCCAAAACCCCACCCCATCCACATCCACAATAAGCAGATAACTTTTCACTGCCTCAAAGTTTCATCAGGTCCTTTAGAGAGGGACCTTATGATTGTGCTTTGAATTTTTGGCTTGCTCACATCATCTCAGTAATATTTAATATTTTTCCCTCCTTTAGCAACATGAAGAATATACCATATCTGTTCAGAAGGAAAACTATTTTTTTGACTTGCTGGAAATATCTGTATTTTTGTTAATGAACCTCAGAGAATTTCCCTTAGATAAGGAATTCTGTGAGGAAAAAAAGGAACTGAAACATGGTCTTTTTTTTTTCATATAAGAATTGAAGTAGTTTAGGCTTTCTCTTTATTATTTTTTAACATTTTTTATATGATCAAATCCCTTCTTTGTCTCTCAATCTCTTAAATTCCAATTTAAGCTGCCATTGGGATGAAGAAGAAAAATTAAAATTAATAATTCTTACTTCATAAGGTAAGGTGGTCCTAGATATAAGCATGGCTGAGTAAAGAGCCAACTGCTGACCACCTAGCACACTCCCTGCTCCCATGCTGGGAAGTTTATTGCATGTGAGAAGTATCAGACTGGTGGAAAAATCTAGACCCATCTTTCTCCTTGATGCAGTATAGCACATGTAACAAGAGAGGGAAAAAAAAATCAAGCTCTATACCCTTACCTAGACCTTGTACATCCTCTTGAGACTCCTGACAGAGTCAAGACAGAGTGCAAGTTACTAGTGATGTAACAGCAATTTTCCTGTGACAGATACCACTCTGCTTTGTGCCTGATTCATCATCAACAATTCACCTCACACAGGACACCAAATGGCGTCCCTCATGTGAAAACAACTTGTAAACTAATAATAAGAGGAAGAGATATTTAATAATTGATAATGAAATGGAGTAAAATCAGTGACCTTGGCAGGAAACATTCTATGTCTTATTAGCAATTGCCAGAGCCAGTCATCCATCCCCCTTAAATCCATTTCCTGAATGTATTGCATCTCTTGAATTTCTACTGCTCTGGCATGAAACCATGAACATCACATTTCTGCAGTTTATTCTCTTGCAGTCTAAATCAAGCAGATTTTGCTCCTCCGACCAACAATAGCCTCTTTTTTTCCTGCATATAGATATATATGCTTCTCTAACTTTTCACAGAACTATAGCTGTAGAAATATTTGTGGGTTGAATGATTTTATTGATCTTGGTGGCCTCAGATTGCACAGTGCCTTAGCACAACTGGAGTTTATGGACTACTGGCATGAGGTATATATTTTAGAGTTCTCCTTAGAAGCTAGAGAAAAAATGAGAGCCATATTATTCCTTCTACAGGTTTTATGGTAGAAAAAAGTGCATTGTAGACAATGATTACACAGTATGTTGCACAAAAATCATTGCCAGGCACCAAAAAATCACCTCCTATACAATGTTGCTGGCAGCACAACAAACATTCTACACCAGGCTTTTTATAAGCAATATTAATCTTTCCTGCTGGAGTTACCCACTGTTAATGCACTCTCATAGTAAGGCTGTATGTTTAAGTCATTCAGGAGTCCTCACATTTTCAATAAACTATTTTTTCAAGTATATTCTGACCAAACCAAATGCAAGTATATTTCCTTTCTGCATCTTCTAGAGCCTTTTGGAAGAGATGCAAGATTAACCACATTTACCATGTATGTTCATGTGAATACATAGTCACACAAATGCTAATGTTTATGTGAAAACGTATTTCTGTACTATATATGCACACACAAATGTGTCATAGATATGGAGACAGATGCATAAAACTCTTCATCTGCAGCTATTGCAGATGCATTTGAAACCATTGCTGAATGAATGCTTGACCCATTTAATCTTCGTCTAAAGAAATGCCTTGCTATGCTATTTTTGGTTTCAGTTGCATTTTAAAGCACTCACTCCAAAATTAGAAGTGGGGAGGTTTCAGGCTTCATAAAAAGGCTAGCATTTACTTGTCTTCAGAACAAGAGCAGCCTGTACCCCAAAATAAACCTTCCCATTTTCTTAATGCGCCTGGGTATTGTAAGGGCTCAGCAGCAGCAGTAGTAGCCACAGCAGCAGGAGAAAATATAAAGTATTTTTGATGATTCCATTCCTTATACCACACAGCTAATTATTTTGGAAGAGGTTTTTTTGCCTTTTCATCTTTTCATTCCACACAAATATGGATTGATTTTTTTTCTGCCAGTGCCCGCAGCAAAGTGAAATGCACACATAAAATAACCATAAAAAAAGTGTCCAACAACTTTTTTCAAAGTGTTTTCTTACACATCCTCATGGAAGAAAAATCACAGAGATTTGTTGTCAGGGGTGTGTGGAATGTTGAAAGAGGAGAGGGGATAGGGTATTTGTACACCTGCCTAGATTCAGAAGGGTTTTAAATTAATAAAATTTCTCGTGTTTTGTGAAAGGAAGTAAGTAATTTCAATGGTAAGAAACAATTAATGGGACTTGAATGAAAACTAGGAAAAAATGTTTCTTTGCATATGTGTTGGAACTCATTAGTGAATTTTGTTTAGTGACCTTTCTGTGTTTGCTTTCTTAAAACATTTGGGGATTTTTGCCATAGTGCTGTCTTTACTGTCCAAGTCTAAAACTCAATTACTCACACTAAGTCTTCAGTGGCAGATGCACTATCTTCACTAGTTACTTAGAGATTTTACATAAAGCACAAATAAGATAATTAGTGGAAGCATCTTTCTGGAACGTAAAAGAAGCCAGATGCATATTCAGACTTTGAATTCAAAAGGGGTCTGGGTTCCTTTCAGATATAGTGGAAGAGTCCAGTTCAGTAGTGAACTGCAAGTTATGATATGGAATGAGTAAAATTCAGACATAAATTATCCTGTCAAGACTGTCTGTAACTGCTGGAAATGACTCAAAGAAATCTGCACTGGTTCTGAATGATACAGACTGACGGCTATTTTCCACTACCCAGTACAATCTAAAACAATAGAGCTATTTACATGAAAGTACGTAAATTACTTAGCTCTAGGAACATCGACATTTTTCATCCAAACAGCCACTTGGAAGGTTGTACAGAAGCATTAGAACTCTTTTTGTTTGCATTTTGGCAGGGCACTCCTGAAAAGAAAGCCCATGTACCTGCTCTGCCTTTACTTCCCAGAAGGGCAGATTGCCCTGCTATCTTTCCTCGAAAACTTTTACAAGAGCTTCCTTGCCACCTGTCTGAACAGGCCAGTATGGGGCATGCCCCTGCAGCACTCACACACCAATCTCCACCCAGTGACTGCAGCCCCCTGAGATCACCTTGAGGCATTTACAGTTTCCCCCCTCTCTTCCCAAGGGCAGAAGTGTCCTGGGGGGACGTTATGATGCTCATATCCCTGTCCATCTGTTTAGCCCAGAAATAAGTTTTGCACATTTAAGACTAGGTCTGAGAGTGAAGGGGGAGAGAAGAAGCGTGCAGTTTGTTTTCAGATATTGCACTCCCTCCTTCACATTCCTGCTCCTGGACTGTGTTGTCTGTGGATGGAAAGACAGCTGGACCGAGCTCTTCTCTGCTTTTAGATAGTTTTAGCTAGCTGAGGCAGAGAAGTTCCCTGGACTCTGGGTTTTCTTTTTCTTGGACCTGTTTAAACCTGCTCTGGACTGAACACCCAGAAGAGCACCAGCAGCTCACACCTGTGGCCCACCGGGCTGGGCCTGGGCCACGGCATTTCCAGTGCTGGAGGGACTGATAAGAGACTGAGTGAGCCAAGCTACAGCCCATGAAGGGGACTTTCTGAGTTTGTCATCTCCTTCGGAGCAGTAAGATGTTTTATTGTTTAATATTGTTCATTTTTGTGCTGGTGAATGCTTTGCCTGGTAAATAAATAGGTTTTTTCCACTTTTCTCCTAGGAAATATTTTCCTGAACTGGCTGGGGGAGGGGCCACTTCAGAGGTTTTTTCCCAAATTTGCCCTAAACCAGGACAAGAAGTCACTATAATGTTGGGCCAGATGTTCCGCTTGGCACCATGAATAATATTCAGATGAACACAAAGAGAGCTGAAACAGGTCTTCAGGGGCTGAATATCTGACAAACCAAAGCATGCATCTACTGATTGTCTTTGTCAGCTCTCAGTAGACAATGTTTTAACATTTACAGGTAACTGAACGCTGCCGTTTCCAATACATTTACAGTAAGAATCTCTCTCATCATTAATTCTACAGACTTCTATAGATGTTAAAATGGTGCTGACATTTAAAGCATGACAACTCTAATACATGCAACCAACATAGATGTCTACATAGTAGAAAATTAAGTTCCACACTGCTGACAATTACTCTGATATGTTGCAATTAGCATTTGCCTTGGTAAGTAACATGTGGTAAGTAACATCTGTGCACACACAGAAAACTGAAGAACCAATTTTAAAGTCACTTTGCTGCAATTTCTGAGCAACAAAGAGTTTTGAAAACTAGTAGCTGTCTCGGGAGATGCAGGTGGAGCAAGGATGGACCATCCTGGAGAAAATCTAAAGGGTTGGCAAGATGGCAGATGGGGTTCAGGCATCACTGGACTTTCTAGCTTCAAGGGGGATAAATTCTGACAATGTTTTCAGAGTTTATCAGTTTGATTTGGGGGTTATTTTCTCAAGGATGTGGACTTGTGCAGACCAGTATAGTTAATGCCCCAAAGGCACCAACAGACCCTACTGTCCCTGCCCCTGCCTACAAGCCCATTTCAGCCCAGCCAGGGCCATCAGTTCCTGTCTCAGGAGTGCTGACAACCAGCTCCCCACAGTCCTGCCTGGCACTGAGCTGCCCAATGTCCTGGCATGGCCTCATATCTCTTATCCTTATGAACCTTCCAGACAACCTGGTATAAACCCAGCTTCCCAGCCTCCTTAAGCCTGCCCTGCTCACACCTCCCAGGGATGATGGCACCAGTTCCTGGACAGCAAATTCCCCTTCCAGTCTCTTAAGGACCTGCTACGGCTGCCCCCTGACAGGTGCTACGTAATGTTAGCTTTGCTTTGGGAGCTTTGGTTTATTTCTCTCCCTTGGAGAGAAGCAGTCTGCCGAAGTTTCACCTGGATCTTGTAGACTGAAACCACCTGAATGCTCTGAGGTGCTCATTTTACAGTCAGAGCAAGAAACCTTTGCTTTCACAGGCTTGTCATGTCTGTATACTTCAATACACCTGTATTGTTACACCCAGGATCAGGACTGAGCAAGAAGGCCTTAATAAGTCACACACACTGACATAAGGGTAACTTTGGAGTGCATATTCCCAGTCTGCTGAAAATATGAAATCAAGATCATTAGCACAGCCCTCTGTTGTGGAGCTCACGGGCAGACCCCCAGCAGAAAGAATTGCAGCAGCTTAAGATCTTGATTGCCCAAGAGCTGATTCACACCACCTTTTTGCTTGCTTTCTCTTTTGTGTTGCACCCACCACACCATCACCAAAAGAAAGAAAAATATGTTTCAGCAGTCACATAGCCCATGACTCTGGGTTTAAGTGGATGGTAAGGCAATACAAGCTGAGCACATCTGAGAGCTTACAGCTTCTAAAAAGGGCTCACTTCTGCTCCCACCTATACTGCCTCCAGTACCTTTCCCTGGCTGTTCAGTCCTTCACTCTGTTACCAGCTCTGATCTAACTGCACTCCAAACTCACCCAGCTCATTGATCCAGGAGAAAATAGAATGGATCGAGGGTACCTCAGTCAGTTTTCCACTGAATTAGTAAATTGGATTTGGCTAACTATGCTACCAGGGAAGTATCACAGCCAAAACAAAGCATAGGGAAATGGGACTACTCTTTCTTTGTAGCTGCAAACTTCTGGATAAGCTATATATAAGCTGTCTAATTACACATTTAGGTGCCAGACCTACCACCACTGATATGACTTAGGTGTAAGTTCATATTATCAACTTAGTTCTAAGGACCTCTAACATAGGAGATGGAAAATAGGCAGCTTGGTGCAATTAACTATTAAAATATCCCAACTAACTTCATGAGATTTTAGTGTACTCTGACCTTTCAATCATGCTAGGATGAAGCTAGTGTGTTTTATTCCACCTTTGCTACAAACTCAATGCCAGTCCCAAGTCAGCAGTGCTGATGACATACAAGGATTTGTATCTGCACTCCTGAGCCCACAGCTGTGGCGTATAAGTCATGAGAAACAACAGTTCTTACTCTGCAGAAAGGAGTTCTCAAGACAAGGGAATGACAATGAACTGGGTAAATAAAAGAATGAAATGGAAGGTAGAAAGAGACTAGCAGGAGAAGTCAAAAGAGAGAGTAAATATTTGGAGCTACTTGGCAGCTTTTTTTTTAAACTCTTTCTTTTGCCTACACTGTAAGGACTTAAGTTACAGGTTAGTAATGTTAATTAGCAATCAGAATTACTAATAAGTTAGTATTGCTAGAGTATAGGATAGACTATAGGATATAATCCTATAGATAGAGTACAGGATAGAGTAATCCTATAGATAGAGAATAGGATAAATTGTAAGGTAATTGTAGACTTAGGCCACACCACACTTTTACTAAACTGGTCATGACCACTTCATCTTTCCACAATATTTTCAATACTTTACATGTATCATGTCATTAATTATTCCATTGCAACTATTTCTTTCAGATATGATATCATGCCACAATTCTTACTGCCTTTCAGCTGTAAACTCATTAAATAGATAGTACTCTAAATAAATTACTCATTTATGAGTGTGTGACACAAAGTTAGAAAAAAATTGAAAAGATGCATACAAGATAGTGTACTCTATTTTTCTGATCTTTTCTTTTCCCTAACTGCCTACTGTATGGAATATGTCACATGGTATATCTAATGCTCTTTGTATCCCAATCTAGGGGTGATTGATAATAAATTAATAATACAGTTTTTCAAGTAGAGCACTTTAAATTAAGCTCTGAAATCCAAAAGTAGGTGTCTTACTGTGACTTCTATGTGAAAGTGGAAAACAGTTGGTCCTTCACTACTCATTTCAAAAGGAGTTGTTGGGGACTCAACCTGCTTTTAAATCAAAGTAAGGGTCCTAAATGTGATATAATTTTTTACCAACACCTTGCTCCCCTTTATCATAAAGATTGGTGCTAGTTGAATGTTCCAGGTGCTGTGTGCAATACCCTGAATAAACACATGGCTGCTTGAAGTAAAGAATATTAGACTACTGACTCTGAGGTGTCTGAATTTTTTCCAAAGTGTCTATACTCTGCACAGATACATTTCTACACTCAAATCTGAAAACAAGTAAGAACTCTTCACAGAATACCTAATCATGCCCCCACTTCAAAGTGCAGCAACAGAAGGCTAAGAAATTTACAGAGATAGTCATTCTGATGAACAAGAAATTTATTTTTCCTGTTAAGCTCTGTTAATTTTAAAGGGTTAGAGAAGAGCTTGCCTTTTATTGATGGTGTAAAGGTCAAGGAATTATTATCAGTAGTCATATTTTGAGAAGTGGGAGACCTCAGTTTTGATAGTATCTCTGCCTGTACCTGCAAAATCCCTTCTCTGTCAGCGACATAGACCCTCATAGTGTTGCTTCCAAGTTTATGTGGAGATTTTGTCCACATGGAAGCATCCATACACCATTAAGGCCATAGTACAGGCCTACTGTGGAAATTACATCAGAGGATCGTGTATAACATGGTGCTCTGTGAAGGCTTCAAGCAGTATTGCTGCCCTTGTCAATCAAAGTGAGACAATAACTAGAATATGTTTGTACTACATGGCTAGAGTCCTGACACAGGTCTCTAAGCAAATGATAATACAAATAAATAATAGTGGACAGGAGTCTTCTGAAAAAGAAGACTCACCCTTTAAGGGACAAGAAACCCAAAGAAAACAGGAAGTCAAGTCCTGGACAGATATTTAAAATTTTATTAGTATTTTTATGGTTGGGGATATGATTTTTGATTTTATTTGTCCTCTTTCCATTGGCTTTTTATCAAAATGAAATCTAATCACAGTCAGTTACCAGAGCTCGGCTGACAGATGGTAACTTGTTAAGGCATGGTTATGTGATTGTGTTCATCATTTGCCCCAGTCTGTACCAGAGCCAGTAGCCCTCATCTGGTCTCAAAAGCTTTATTAATGTAACTCAATTTGTCTCAGAAATCACTTTGGACACTTCTTTACCTCCACGGTGAGACATCATCTTCTTTCAGGTTAAGTTAATAACTGACCAACTAAATAGCACTCCTTAAGCCATTTAAGTTTTGTTTTGAAGGATGAAAGATAAATTGGTTTAGAAATAGTTTTGTTACACTGACACTAAGCAAATCACTACACTTTTCTGTGTATATCAAGTTTAAGTACTCTTGAAGAACTGTCAAGTTATAGTGGTTCAAAATTGTGTTGTCCTTCAATCAAGCCACAGCAACAGGCTGAGTGCATGCTCCTGTAAAATACAACAGTTTAAATCTCCCTTTGCTAATTAACCTACAGATTAAACTGTTTCATAAAAATGTAAACCACTACGTGGTACCTTGAAGTCAGATTGACCTAAAACTGTTTGCGGTCAGTTGGCACTTCTCAGCTGATAGGGATAATTGGTTAAACCCCTCAGTCTTTCAAAGGGGCTTCACATGCTAAGTGCATTAACCATTTCCATATTTTAACCACTTGAAGGTTGAAAGGCATTTCAATTTGAAAACTTCTCATGGTTCTAAAAAGCTTGATTCTTTTTCAGTCTGTCTAAAAGCACTAGAATTCACCCTTTGGAAGAGATGCACAAATGGATGTGTCTTTGATGTGTTTAGAGCTACAAAAGTTTGATATTTTCAATTAAAACAAGTGCTATTTACTTCTATACTTACGGATAATAGAGCACTTTTGACTTTTACAAAGTGCATGTTATTAAAGCACTTCGCTAATGTACAAAGGCACTTTCATAAAACAAGGAAGAAAAGAAACAGTCCTCTTTCAAAATGTCTCTGGAAAATGAGATGAAAGTAGAAAAAAAACTTGCAAGAAGAGAGGTCTTTAACAATAAGAGAGCTATCTTCAACTGTTCCTCTGTATGATTTCAGTCATCATCTTTATGCCTAGAAGCACTTTTATAAACATTTGTAACAATTTAAACATATTCTATCACTCAAAACTTTTCACACAAGGGTTCTTCACCCTAACCTTTTTGATGAGGCCAGAAAACACTCATCTTGTGGTTTCCAAGGTATTCCTGAAATAGTACAATGGAGAAATATTATGCTATTGTTAGTGTTCAGGAACAATGATTACTGATTTATTGCTTAATATAATTATTGAAATTGCATATGGACCTCTTATTTCTGTGTACCTCAGTTTATTTATTTTCCACAAACATTTCCTGTACTATCCTCTGGAACTGCAGTTTTCAGGAATTTAGGTCCTGATTCAGTCAGGCACTGTCTCTTCTGAAGATATTTTCTTCTTCTACACTTTTTGTTCTCTTTTGAATTTACAACTGACAATGACAGAGATCCATCAATCAGAAATTTGCACAGTCATATCTGCAACAGATTACTATCTGGAATGAAATGTCTAAAAATGCAATTATTATATTATGGTTTTGATAGCCAAACTGAAGGGAGAACTAGTGGGGTTTTTTCCAAACCTCTTCCCGTTAGGCCAAGAAAGGTTTTTATATTTCTTTTATTCCAAGTAAAGCTGAAAGGTTATTTTATAGAGGGAAGAAATTATTTCCAACAAAATACCTCTCAAATTGTGATTGTCTCTGAAATGGCAAAGAAAAGTATTATTTTTCAGGTCATATAGCAATGTTTTCAGTAATGAAGCATTTCTAATGGAGAAATCATCAGCAGAGATGTTATTTTTCTGTAAAGATCTTTGTGCAAGATGCTTAAAATCTCTTCCATTTCAGTCTCAGAATAAGGCAAAAGGATGGGCATCTTATACACTATTTCTTAAATATATGTATTGCTTCTCATCTCTGAGAAAGAAGTCTTAACCTGGGAATGATGATTACACTGCATTATTTCACTTCTGCAGTGTACCTTCAAAAACAAAAATGGTCCATCTTTGTTTTCTGTTAAAAAACAGCATCTTACAGCTTCTTCACTGTTTGTCCCATCAATCCTCCTGTTTCTAAATGATTTCTCACTTTTCACTGGCTTGTGTATTACTGTTTCATAATGATACATTTTTCTTTTTTTTTTTCTTGCTGGTGTACATAGTCAAATAAATAGAACAAACAGCTAGAACAGGGTTTAGTACAGAGCATGTAGAGAAGCAGTTACAAAGAAGTTTGTCCTGCAGGAGAACTAAACAGCAAAGTTTAGCCATTGGCAGCTGGATTTCTGAGGCCAGAGTCAAAAACCACCTTTAAGGTAAAGGATGCATTTTTATGCTTCTATGTGCGCAAGCTTTTCTTTTTTTTGTTGTTGTTTTTTTGTACAGTAAAATGTCAACTCATAAGAGCATCAGGTGCAACTAGAGATGCTATTATGGTTTTTGTGTTATTAGCATCCAAGAGTGCTGGGGGTGAGGAAAAGGTGCAAGAGCAGCAGGGGACTGTTGCCATAAACAGGATTTCACAGAGTCATGCGTCTTTCAGAGACATCTCCACTTACATTACTTCTAAAGTTAGCATTATTTCTCCATTCAAAATAATCAGAAATAAAACATCAGACAGTAAACACTTCCCCAGTGACTAACTGTGTTGTTTGGGTCTTTTCTTTCCTCCACTCCTCACTCCCCCCACCCTCCACTACTTTGCAGAAAGAAAAGACACTAAAAGTTCCTTCTGTGAGTTGCCAAGGTGCTCCCAGCCCATTGTGCAGAATCATTGTCAGGTTAAATTAGGGAGTACAGACTCCATGAGTGTAAAAAAATCAATACTTGATGGAAGATTGCTCCCCGGAAAATCTGTTTTGATTCCAGAATTAATTCGCGACCAAAGGCTTCTGCAAAATGACATGCCATTAGTCAGAAAATGAACACATTCTACCCTTGAAATTGGATGGAAATATGTCAGGTGATTGACCTATTCATTCTCTTCGCTCTCTGGGCAGAGAGAGTAGGTGTGGTAGCTGTGAATTAGGCCCCCAAACCAGGTCCATTTTCAAGCACTAAAAAAAAAAAAAAGAGAAAAAATAGTCCAATGTGAATTGCAAGTATTCTCTAGGCCATTGTTGTAAAGCTATTGCAAATGCATTCCGTCAAGGTAAATGCATTTGTCTGGAAGGCCTGACTCTCTTGTGTTTTCTAAATCTCAGAATAAACCATACTAAAAATCTTAAAATAAAGCAGGGATTTTTTTTCTTCTGAAAAAAAGGCTTGCAATATTAATGACGCTGTAAATTGTTTGCCATATAGAAAGTAACATTCCACCCCCTTTTCCTTTGCTTAGCACTTTCTTCCACAAAAACTTTCATGAGGCAAACCCAGCACTTGAGCCACACTACCTGATCTGTGCTCAGGCCTCTTGAACAGTCCCAGTGGCAATCACAGCATTCAGCCAGGGGCCCTGGCAGTGGCCCTTGCTCTGTCTTCCTGGTGCTGTGCAGCCAGTGTGCTTCCTTGTCTCACAAGGTGCCAAGATCTAGGACAAAAGGGCATTTTAATTTTTGCATTTATACATTCTGAGCCTGAACTGTGTCTGCTTATACTGTTAAAACATGCTGAATATGAGGAACAGAAAGGTCATGACAGGAGATACTGTATTTATTTATCTTGTGTGGGATTGCCAAGGTGAATCTAACCTCTTGATAGAGAGGGGGTTTCCAGTGGAGAAAGAAGTTATGGGTAGCATTGTTAGACCTTGTACTTGGAGTGTGGGGAGGCACTGTATCACTCTTAGCGACCTGACTGGAGTGCACTGAAATTGGAGAAGTTGCTCCCAAACATATTAATGACTGCAAAATGATTGCCATGGAGATGCAGCCATTTCAGAAAGAAGTCACCACTAGAGTTTTATTTTTGTAACTACTCAAAAAAATATTACCAGCATGTACATCATACTAGGATTCAAGTGATCTGGAGTTTTGCTTGAAAATCTAGAGAACCATTTATTAGGAGAAAATGCATGCCTGAGTAGAACAGAAGCAACAAACAAAATAACCAAAAGATATGTTATCACTGACTGAATACTCATTAGCAGCCTAATCCATCAAACTTCTTACTGCTGACATACCAGAGAACTCATTCTCTAAAATTTGAACATTCTTTGTCTGTAATTTCCCACCAAAAATGGCTCTAAAGTAATTTTTGAGAATTTTGGACTTGAAATTCTGCACCTACTATATTCCCTTTTAATTGTGAATCAGTATCTTTTGACTTTCTCATAAAGATCTCACAATAAGGGTTGAACTTAGAAAAAGCTGCAATCCTTCTGTTCAGTTCCAGTGTTTCTTTCATTCAAACCTTGAATATAACATGTTGTGTAAATAGAAAGTCATTGATGGTCCATGTGTGATTACCTGGAGTTAGTGAGTAGGTAATTCTTCTACATGAGGCCAATCTAAGATTTTCAACATGGCCATTTATATCTACAGGGGAAAAAGCTCCTTTCCAAATAGTGCCACAGAAGTGGCTAGGGATGATGATACCCGGAATGACCAACTAATCTTTATTTCTCTAATGATTTCACAGTATAAGTGTCTTCAAAGAAAACCATTTAGAATTCCCAAACTGAGTTTAAAATCAGCAGAGGACATTTCTCTCCCCAGTTTACAATGATCCTCATTTTTGTATTATAATGTGCACCAGACTAATACTGTAACCTTCTGGTCAAGCATAGAGGATCCTGTCAGATATGTTACACAGAATTAATTATTATTTCTGTTTGGTGGGAACCCTGGAGATCTAAAACCATCAAAACAACAAAAGGGAATGATGACTTATGCTAATATTACAGACCAATTGTTTCCCCCAGAATGTGTCCCAATCACACAAGGAGAGTCTTGTCTTTAATCCAAAAAGTCAATGCAGACAATATTTCATTTGAAGAAATAATAGAATCTGATTTTTTAGCCTTTTTCTCATTTAAAAGCAAGGTATCATGTTTCCTTGTCTCAGAGAGATAGCAACCTCACAGATTTATACCAGGCTAAGACAGGAACAGTGAATTATTCTCCAAAGTTCCCTTCCTCTGCCTATTAGTTTTAGAAGGGATCTTACAAGATTATCTTAGTCCAAATGCCAAAGTGCTAATACCAGATAAAATTAATCCCATTCTTCAAGCCTGTTTCCATACACCTGCAGAAGAAATATCAAAATGACCATCTCTTAGATAAAATATTGAGAGGTTTTCATAATTAAAGACAGTGTCTTGTTCTCAGCATCAAAACTGATTTCAATGGACACAGGAGCAATCCATGAAGTGCTTTGAGGCCAGTGGATGCAGGTTGAAAGTGCCTTGGAGGAAATTTGGTAACAGACTTAACCTGTAGCAAACAGATTAGACTGGATGTTATGGGAAAAAACTTTCAAGGCGAGGCACATGGACATCCTTGAATAAGAGCCTACCTAAGCAATCAGGAATTATTTCATTGCATATCATCTTGTTTCCAAACAAGAACTGAATTTTTTATAATTCTGTCACAGTTTTGATACTCTCTCTTGCTCATTGGGGGAATGGGGTGTCATCTAAAAATTTATCATTGCAGAAGATATATTATTGTAGGCATAGAAGGTGTGCAAGATGATTACAAGTTTCAGTCACACAAGCTGCCAGACTTTACAAAGGAAAAAAAAACACATAACTTTTGGGATGCTTGTGCATTGTGCAATCAATGCACATTTCCAGACATTTGCTTGTACTCCAGGCTCTTAATTACTACGCTCTTCTTTTCTCTAAAGCCATTTTTTGCTTTCTCACTCATTTCCAACTCTCAGTTCTCTCATCTGACTGTTATTGCCTGAATGTTTTACTGATTTTGTATTTTGGACACTTTGGGCATCTAGTCTCAACTCTAAGGCCATCTGATAAAGGCTGGCAATCAACTAATCCTCATAAACTATTATGTGAATAAAAGATTGCAGGAATGAGGGGCTTTGCCCAAACATTTTCAAATTATTTTGAACTATTCTTCAGTGGGCAAAATTCGAGCCCAATGAGCTAAGGTTTTCTTTTTTTTTTTATGAGAAGGGGACTGTGACTAGATTGTACATGAAATAAAAAGGGAATGAAAGGCATTTATATACATATGCAGTTCTGAATCTGCCGATATTCATATGCAGTGTTAATGTGTCAGTAGAGCAGCTCCTCCTACTTTCAACTGTTGTTAGCCAAGTTTCAGACTTAATGGATCTAGACCTTGAGATAAATTGACAAATTATTCTAAGGTTGTTGGTGTAGCTTGTCCTTCAAACTAAGAATAAAAATTGCTCCTGAGAGCATGGAAAAATACATTCAAACTATGAGTCTAAACTGGCCTTGATTTATTATTGAATTGATACACCAAATTCTATAAATAAAGCCCCGTAGGTCTCCTAGACATTTAAGAAACATACTAAATCCTAAAAAAAATATTATAAAATCCTAAACATTTAAGAACATACTCTAAAGAACTCTGAAGTACCTCATTTTCCCATGCACCCTAAATGTTGGTAATGGCTTGTGGTCTATTTTTTGATCATTGCTATACATGGGCATAGCTATACACTCATAAGTGCAGTAATCAACCCAAATTTTGTGCTGTACTGTCATGCTTTAGTAATGGTACTCCCCAATAAAGTGCTCATACTGAGACTCTTCAAACCATGTTCAAACCCGTGGAAGACTCCCTTTCTCCCACCCTGGCAATGGTAAGGTAGTGTAGAATAAGCTTTGTGCCCTAGCCAGGCCCATTCTGGCTACTGCAAAAATCAACCCTGTCTTGGCCAGAACCAAGATATGTACAAATTCAAAGGAATGCTCCTGTTCTTCCACTGTGAACACCTTTGATTCTTGTTCTCATCTGCATCTGGCATCTTTTCCACAACACAGGAATAACCTTCCCTTAGGACTATCCCTGTCCATGTGAGAGATGTGGTAATCACCTGCATTCAGTCCAAAACACAAACCCATCCCCACTAGGCACTGAGCAGCCCTTCCATCTTCCTCTGCCTGTGTGTCTGCCTTGTGCCTGATCATGAAGCCTTGACTTCTCTGGACAAGTACAGGTGAATATGTAACACAATGATCTTTCAATCACAGGAAATTTAGGGGGAAAGAAATTAAACTTTTCTAATGAATATGGCTAAAAAGGGAGGTAAAGTTAGATTGAACCTGTCTAGATATAACCTTATTAAAATACTGTTAAAGATGCAGAGATTTCTTCCAAAAGACTAAAAATAGACCTTGATGCCAATGATCAGCAGAACAGCAAAAATCCTGTAAAGCCAGAAAATTCAATGTATGTTGCAATCAAGTTTCTTTGTGATGCTCTAAATGCTTTCTTAGAAAAATTCCTATATATTAGTGACTTTAAAAGAAAATCTAGAAGAAGCTGAACTCTTGGTATGGCTTCCAATCACAGTTTGCACATATAGTTCATAACAGTTAATGACATTTTTCTTCTCTTCAATTTCACATAAAAAGATAAAAAGGAAAGCTGTGAGAATTTGTCTATAACATGATGACTGTGGTCAATATCTTACTATTTGTTCTGTCAATGCCATCAAAATATTGTTTAATAATTTAGAAGCAACCATGTAATTTTCTTCCCCAGTAGTAGCAAATTAGGCACTTACTAAATAATTGGCAAAAATACTTAATTCTAGGGAAGCTTTGAAGAACATACTATTAGCTGACAGATTTTAAAACTTTTCCTTGCATTAGTAATTATATTTTTTAATTATTTTCACTTTAATTCTTACCAGTGTAGGAAACAGCATAGCTTGATAGCTCAACCTTCTCATTTTTAATAACTAACAACACTCTCTGACAAAAATAGAGAGGGAATCATGCAGGGAATTAATGAAATAGGGGTAGAATTCTCACAGGTGGGGGTATGCACTTTCAGGTTTCATATCACAATGCATTGAGTTTACACGCCTATTTCTATGGAGATATTGCAAAAATTAGAATTTGAAACAGAAATTACAACAGTTTAAAATAACTACAAGTACAGTTTTCCAAGCAGCTTGGAAAAAAAGCTGTTTTAAATAACAGTTTTAAATAATGCAGCAAATGATACTTTTTAAAATATTTATGGGAAAAGCATGTCCATTGTTCATAGAGCTACCTTCTTCAGATAAAGAAGCTGAAATAGTAGTATCAAAATGCATTAAAAACACCTGTAATATGGGAATGTAAGTTCCACATTCTCAAAAAACCAAAGGAGGAATTCCATTATGAAGCAATATCTGATAATTAAGTGAGAGTGGTTCATGTGTGATTCTTCTTTAGGAAGGAAAAACATAACATTTAGATCAATTCAGCTGGGTCCCACTGACAATACTGAGGGATTACCACTGCATTTCATTTTGGGTGACTGTTCATTCTGAGCAAACAGCAAGGGAAATTGTATACCCTTGTTTAATTGCACCAATGGTAGGCATTTCAGTGAAAAGACTTGTGTAAATGAGTTAGGCAGATTTGCTCAGAAGTAGAAGGCTCATCAGGTATGGTGGACAGATGTTTCATATTTTGCCCTTACTTATTTTTGCAAAAACCTCTAGGAAGAGAACTGAAGCAGAGACTATGAGCACTTTAACCAAGGTCTCTGTAACTGAGTTGATGATTCCAGTAAGTCTATATCTCTTTCTCCAGGGAAAGAGATGTGGCCGAAGTATTTATTATATGGGCTCCAAGGACTGCCAAGAAGAGCAGCTCCAGTGCTGGCATAATCTGCAATGAAACACTCCTGTGTGGTGCACAGGACAGGCTCCCAAACTAGGGAAAACTCAGGAGAAGATGAGAAAGCCACAGGAGCCCACAGCTTGCATGACAGCAACAGAAATTACTGGAGTGGGGCCAGGAGCAACAGCAGCCAAGCCACCACACAGCTCAACCAGGGAGCCCTGCTACCCACCCAGCAGAAAGCCATGGTCTCTCTAAGCTCAGCATCCACCACAGCTTGTCCCAGTCTCTCTGCAAGCCTCTCAATGTCCCTGGGCCTTACCCGGGTCGGCAGAGAGTGGGGGGGGTGACCCCACCACGGCCGACTGCGGGGAGACACTCTCTGTGCCCCGAGGGTGCTGAGGGCACTCAGGCTGGTTGCCTTCGTTGCAGCAGAGACGACCGAGACGTCGGTGGAAGAGGAAAGGGGCCGACTCCCAGCAGGGGGTATTCCAAGGTTTTATTAAGGAGTCCCGAGCGAGCTCCTATACCTCAGGGGGTTCCTGCCGAGAGCGCTGGGGGAAGTCTGGAGCTCACATTTAAAGGGGGGAGGAAACTAACATAGATAAAATCCTACTGACCAATAGGTATCTCTGGGGGATGGGTGCTGGGGGGACAGACATACAAAACAGCGTATGGGGCAGGACTTGGGGGGTTGACCCTTGGCCCCTGGCTAATCACTCGACAACTTGGACCGAAACTTCTAGGTAGGGGGCTGGGATGTCGAGGTGACTGGCAGAGAGCCAGGGTGGGGGTTTTGGAGATCTTATCCCAGGAAAGGGATAACACAAAAGGAGGGGGGGGTGCAGTCTGGGATAAACCATTTGAGAAAAACATGGGAATACAAAACCAACTACTTCAAGGTATTACAAAATATAAGAACGCACTACAACAACAGCTGACCCAGCTTCCCAGACAGACCTCAGTGAGAACATGCTGCCACTTTGACAGCAGTACTGGCCAGCAACAGTGAGCACCTCTGTGGAACAGGTAGAGGGACTCCTTCACTTAGTGCAAGAGCTCTGAGAGGAGGTCAGTAAATTGAAGATTATCTGAGAATGATAGAGAGACAGACCACTCAAATTACACCCTACCTTCCCTGAGACAGGCTTGACAACAGACAGGATGCATGACACAGGTCCTCTTTCCACCTGGCTGAACACAGTGACAGAAGGTAGACAGGCAATGGCAACAAGCTCCTGCCCAGCACAGCAGGCACATCTCAGAATGCCCCACCATCCCAGGTGCCCTGGCATAACAGGCAAGAGGCTCTGCATGTGCAACCAAACAATAACAAGGAGGATGATTCACCTGGCATGGAGGTGTCAGTGAGGTTAAACTGGTCTATGTCCTGCATCAAGCTTGCTTCAGTAAAGAAAAACAGCTCAGTCACAGTCATAGTAGATGCCCTTCTGAAGGGATGAGGATGCTCAACATGCAGAGCAGACTTTTTAGGGGAGTCTGTTGTCTCCCCAGGGACCCAGGGTTAAAGATGCAAAGAGAAAGTTCCCCACTTTGGTACAACACTCAGGTTATTACTCATTATTGACTTTTCAGGTAGGCAGCAATGAAGTTGCAACAAGAAACCCAAGGCAAATCAAGAGAGGTTTCAGGGCCTTGGGACATCTGGTTAAGGAATCAGGATCACAAGTAACATTCTCAGTTTCATGGTATGATGAGGGAAGAAATAGGATTAATAGATCAATTCCTGGCTCTGAGCGTGATGTCACCGACAGAATTCTGGGGTTTTGGATCATGGGTCAGTCTACACAACACCAGGGCCTGCTGATGACAGATGAATTTCAATGGGGAAAAAGGATCTTTGTGAAGGAGTTAGCAGAACTCACTGAAAGAGCTTTTAATGGATCTGAAGGGGAAGAGGGGTAAATCCAGGCTCAATAGAGATAACCCTGTGAGCAGCACACCAAAGTTTGAAGGATGGTATGCTAGTGAGATCCTTCAGTCCTCTGTATCAGTGGAGGTTGGGTGTGGTGATTCATGTAATAGCAAAGTCACAAGGGTTCTTGATGTATTAGAAACCACAGAAATGCATCTGAATTGTCACGCAGGAATTAGAGTTTCTCTCACATAAAAGGCAGTGAGCTCAATAGCCCAACTGGACTGTATCTACAACAATGCATGGAGCACAGACAAAATCCAGGAGATGGAAGTGCAGCAGGAAAACTTTGTGCAGCGATGCAGTTGATTCACCTTCCCTGGAGGTATTTAAAAGACGTGTGTACAGTGCTTAGAGGCATAGTTTAGTGGTGGATTTGGCAGTGCTGGGTTAATGACTGGACTCAAAGATCTTAAAGGCTTTGCCCAACCTAAATGATTCTATGATTCTATGATTGAACATTCATTTGGAAATTATTCATTTTCATTCTCATCATTCCATATCTTCTGTTTCATTTTGTTTAGTACACATACTTTTTTTTTCTGGTCAATGAACCTGTTTTACTAGAAACTAGTGAGTACATGAGAAATTAACGCCATAGTTAAAGCCTTCCGGTCTCTGGCTTCAAGTTCAAATGCTGAAAAATATTTAAGGCAACTTTCCTCATAAAATTTAGCACTCAAGTGCCTTTGAGAATCTTGACCAGACACACTAATTATTTTTCCTAGTGATTGTTTCTAGGCAATCTCTGAAAAAAACTGCTTATCTACTCTGTAGAGACACTGTGAGAATCGACTGATCACTTTTTAAAATTCTATAAACTTTAACAAAAACTACTACAAAAGGACTAAATAAGGAAAAATTACAGCACTTGAAGCCCCCATGACTACCAGCCATGTGGTCTTCTTCAAAATGGATGCTCTGCCTTTTATACCTCTAGCCCCTCCTAAAGTCTTGTCAGCCGACACCTTCCTTGCCATCCAGTGGTGGAGATCACTTTCTTACATTTTGGTTGTAGGTCAGGTGTTACTATAGTAACAAGCCAACCCTCCCCAAATGCCCCAACTACCAAGGTCATCCTGTGATAACCATGCAAGGGGGAAGGCATGTTACAGTAACATAACCATACATCTACGAAACTTCTCTTAACATACACATAATGTTCATCCATTAATTGTGAGAGCCAACCATCTCATTACTCATCCATGACAACACTAATAGGAAATTCAAAGAATTAGTACTTGCTCAGAGTGGGAAAGAATAGAGCAAGAACTCAGTTCCTTCCTGCTCTCAATTTCACCAGATTTTTTTTTCCAATGTAATGCAATTGATTTTAATACCACAGTGTTGTGGTTGAACCCCAGCCATCAGCCAAGCCCCACTCACTCACTTCCCACCATTAGGATAAGGGAGAGAATTGGAAGGGTAAAAGCTGGAAAACTCATGGGTTGAGATAAAGACAGTTTAATAGGGAAAGCAAAAGCTGTGCACACAAACAAACCAAAACCAGGAATTATTTCACTGCATGCAGGTGTTCAGTCACCTCCAGGAATCAGGACCTCTCACATGCAACAGCTACTTTGGAAGACAAGTGAAATCACTCCAAGCATTCCTCCTTCTTCCATCTTGCTCCCAGTTTATATACTGCAAATTATGTCATATGGTCTGGAATATCCCTTTTGTCATTTGTGGTCACCTGTCCCAGCTGTGTCTCCTCCCAGCCTCCCATGCACCCCCAACTTCCTCACCAGTATGGCAGTAAGAGAAGCAGAAAAGACCTTGGCTTTGTGTAAGCCCTGGCCAGCAATAACCAAAACATCTCTATATTATCAACCTTGTGTTCAGCACAAATCCAAAACACAGTGCCACACTAGCCACTGTGAAGAAAATTAACTCTACCCCAGCCCAAACCAGTACACACAGAAATGAAATTACTTTTCTACTCACATCACAGAGCTGAGTCCTGCCTACATACTGTATGGAAATCCAGGTAACCTGTGAAGCTCCACTGTTGAAAGCTCAGATATTTGTATTTCTTCTATTCATGGCTTTAGCTGTTCTGACCACTGTCATAGAAGTGAAGATGTGTTAGATGTTACTATGTTTTTTAAAAAGAAAAAAATTCCCTAGGCTTAAAAACAATAGTATCTAAGTGGTACAAATTACCATCCCAGCCATTCACACCTTACCGAGGTAATGAAGTGGAACCAAAGTTGCCATCTGCTACCGTTTGGCTCCAGACAGTTTTCTGCATGACTAATTTAACTGGTCCACAGCACATCTGTTTTTCCTGTGATCTGTGATGTCTGTAATTGTCCACTGCAAAAATATAAAAGCATTATTTTAAGATGACAATTGAGATTTTGCAGCAGATTACTGGAGTCAGTGGAAGCTGGCAGGGCATCTCTGAGATGACAACAATTTCCTGGCTGGCATCTTGGAAGAACTGAGTGTCCATGTTTCAATAAGACACTGTGGTCTCAGCCTTATAGGCTGGAGAATTAAAATTTGTAGTGATTCTAGAGCTTAACATATTCCTTAGGTTCGTGTTTTTCCAATGGGCTAATGTTTGTCACAGCAGAGTTCAGTTTTAATAGTGTGCTAATAGCAACTCATTATCATAAAACACTCTCAGGAAGAAGTCAGAACTATTAGTAAGATTTAGATATCTAAGCAGAGTCAGAAGAAATTTTAATTCATCAGCTTTTAATGTTTTTTTTTTAAGAAAAGGTTTTACCTTATTAATAAAGGATATTTTCATGTTATGTTTCAAAACCCCTCCCTGCTGTAAAAAATTTCTGTGGCTATAATAGGGAATTCCTTTTGATATGGGATTGGTTTTGGAGGGAATGTTTGATTTTGTTTGCTTGTTTTACCAATATGGATGCTGGGAGGGGTGAGGTGGTGGTAGTGGTGGTGTGGTATACAGAGAATGAGAGGTTTAAAGTAGTGGATTTGCAGGGATTTATGAGGTCCTCTTAGAGGAGAGGTATTGCCTTTCACACTTACAGATTTATTTTTTTCCAAAGATAGGAAATGATCTTTCTTTTCAGAGGCAAAATATATTTCCAGGAATCTCAGCAATGGCCTGATTTGCACAGGTAAAGCTGAATCTATGAGAAAAATCACATTGACAACACATCTTTGCCCATCTACATATGTTAGGCATCCACTTTAATCAAAAAAAATAAAATTTGGACCAAAGCTGAGAATTAATGATTTCAGTATGGCTGTATTACTAAAGAAAACATCATATAATAAATAAAATATTTGGTCTTGTTCACTGCAGAAAGTACATGCTATATTATACAGGTGTCTGTGACTAATTCACTTCTCTCAGATAAATATATAGGCAATGAGGCAATGTTTGTCTTATTCACTGTAACAAGGGAGAACCAAGTAAGTTTGAAAATGGAAATAACTATAGCCATTCCCGTAGATGAGTTTCTTGTAGCAATGGGTAAAATGGGTAACATGTAAGTTTCTTTTTCATGTACATGCATGAAAATTGCTAAGGGAAGTTAAACTGAGGGGATCAAATCTTAGTAATTTTTTATGTCTGCTTTAGACTGGTTTTCACAGGATAGGTCCAGTGGGGTGTAAATTTCATCTGTCTTTTAACTGGTGGAAATCAGAAATGTTAGATCATTGTTAGTATGGGAAACAGAGTATCTGTGAGGAGGCCCTGCTTAGAACACTGAAAGAATAGCGCAGAACTATTTTTTGTCAAATAAATTGTTTGGGTGTTTTGGTTTAGGGTAAATTTGGGAGAAAATTTTTAGACGTATTTTTTAGAAAGTAAATTTAAGTGGCTTTTTTTAAGTTGATCTGGGAAAAGATTTTTTGGAGAAAAGTGGAAAAAATTGGTTATTTAATAGGTATTTATTAGTATAAAAAATTAGTAATATAATAAAACTTTTATCTGCTTTGAAGAGATAATAATTGTAGAAAACTTATTTCCTGGTTTGTATTTTGACTTATTTAGTTTTTTATTAGGTTTTTGGGGTTGGAAATGTTGTGGCCCAGGCCTGGCCAGGTGGGTCATAGATGTGAGTTGTTGGTGTTTTTTTGGGTTTTTAGTTTAGAGTAGGTTTAAATAGTTCTAAGAAAAGAAAAAATATAGTTTAGGGAATTTTTTGTTATAACTAGTTAAAAATTAATTAAAAGTAAAGGAGAACTCTGTTTTGGTTTTTGTTTGTTTGTAGATAATAGTTTAGGAGTAAGAATGTGGAGGAGTGAGTGTAGCATTTGAAAATAAATTGTGTACTTTTTTTCTTTTATTTTTGCTTTTAGAACTAATTTTAAAGGTGTAAAATTTATTTTTGAGTCACATAGATGAATGGGGATATAATTTATTATTATAAAATTATTTTTGGCGATTTCATTTTTATTTTTATATTGTTAGCTTATTATTAAAATTATTATATATTTTAATTTCATAAATATATATATGTTGTATATAGTTATATATAGATAATGACAGTAATATTTAGTAAATAGTGAAATTTATATACAGTTTAATTTAATAATTAGATTTTTTTAGGTATGTATTGTTTTGGGATTTTTTGTATTCTTTATTATGTGTAATTTTGTTTTTAAGTAAAGATAATTTTGTGGATGGGTTCATTTGTATTTGAGTTAGAATTGATTTAGATTTTTTTTTAGTACATTTTTTATATGCACTATTGGGATTTTGTTTTTATTTATTGTATGTAGGGGTTTAGATTGGGTAGGGTTTGTTTGGTTGGTGGAGCCTTGGGTGTTAACTAACTAGGTGTCTTTTGTTAGATGTTGGTTTTAATTTTTGAAAGATTTTTTATTTAGGTGGTTTTTCATAGTTTATTGGGTTTTTTACTTCATTAGTAGTTGGTGTATGTAGGGGATATGGTACACTTATTTAATGTTATGTTTTTTAGCTTAGGTGTTGATAAGGCTGTTTTTGAAATGAGTCTTATTTTTTGATTTAATTTTTTTAGGGGCATTATGCTTCTAAAGGATTTGGTTTTTTAGGCTTAGGATGTGTTAGGTGTTATGGGCCATAGCATGAGGTATAGAGTAGGTTTTTAGTTATTTAGTGGTGGTTTTTATTATTGTGAGTATGTAGTATTTGCTTTGGTGAGTTTGAGGCAGTGTGATGTAGTTAATTTGTTAGGCTTTTTTATATTTATATTTTGATTATTCTTTGTTATATGGGTTTTAATTACTTGGCTTGTTTGATGTTATTGTATGTTTTATGTATCCTACATTTATACCACATTTATACTGCATACATTTTATTTATGGATGATTTAAGAAATATTGTTTATTGTTACATTTACTTTTTGGGTTTGTCCTTATTTATAGGTGGTATTTTTACTTTGATGATTTGAGGTATTATGGGCTTATTGAGCTAGGAAACCCCAGTACTCCCTACCAAAAGTAGCGAAAATATTTTAGAGGAAAAAGTAGACAAAAGTTCTGGGATTTGGCCACAAGGAAAACCTGAGTGACCATTAGGAAGAACTAGCTCCAATTGAGTGCTGGGCTCACAATTAAAAAGACAGTAGTGAGATGAAAAATGGGAAAAATATCGAGGATTTAAGTGACTGATTAAAGAGGAAGGGTTGTCTGAACAATGCTTGCAAAAACATTGTATACTTTTAGGAAAGGAAAAACATTCATTTGTGAGATAGCTTCTGTACCAGAGTAGGCGAGCCAGCTGTCTTATTTTCCAGCACTAGCTTCTATGGCTCAAAGTAGAGTTTGCAGTACAGGAATTGAATAGAAACCCCAAATTAAAGCAGGTGTTAAATGACAAGGGAACAAAACACTTCTGAGGATTATTTAAAACTTATGTAGAACATATATTGTATCATATATTTTACAAATAGGCTTGCATGAATACCACAGCAGGATTTGTTTGACCACAAAAAGGAGAAACAGCACACCTAATTTCCAAGCAGATACTGGTAGCTTCAGAAGCTATATAGAGGACATCATCTTGTTACAATATAAATCTTTGCCCCCCACCCACTGATGCTCCTTGTTCCAGTAATCATTTGTAGTGAAATTCCAGGGAGAACAACTAATAGAGTCACAGCAGTACACCTGCATTATAACAGGAGGGGACTGCGATTACTGGAGGAGAATTTAAACAACTCAGGATTATGTGGTAACCTAGCTGCTCTAGTTCACAAAAAGACCTCAGTGGACTTAGGTAATTTTTTTAAATCACCCACCACCCACAGCATTCTTCAGTTCTCTGTGTAGAATAATGCACTGTTGGCTCATGAAAAAAAGGAAAATGACTGATACTCCCCCAATTAGAGGGTATGACTGTCACTTTTGCCATCCACTGATATCCAGTATAACAAGAATATCAATATGACTTCAATTGAACTATCACACTGTGTATGTGGGCAGATTAAGCAGTAATAAGAAACACTGGATGACATTAGGTAGGGTTTGTTCTGCCTATGTTATGGAATATTGGAAGGGGGCAGCTGTTCAATCAATACTTGTTTTTTCCAGAACCTGTTGACTGGGAAAGATGCAAGAGGCATTTTTAAAGATATAAAATGTAGGGGAGCAAGTCTATACTTGCTAGTCTTAATGTCATGTTATCCATAGTTAAAGCTGGACTAATAGTGCTGCATATAAATGGATGTTTCCACCTCTTCTTATGAATGTAAACATAGGTTATCTCAGTAGGCTACAACTAAAAATTCCTCTTTTCACCTCTCCAAAAAAAAAAAAAAAAAGAAAGACCTCATTGGAATAGATGATGAGCAGACTAATGTACCTGACTTGAACACAGACATTAATAGGCATGTTCTCAGTACATTTCCTACAAGATCTGGTGAAATTTTTGTGAAAAATCAAAAATTAAAACTATATTGCAGATATTCTTTTAACTGAAGCACTATCACCTGCTAATATGAGGTAAAATTGACGTATGGCTGATTCTATACTTCAGCTTTATTCTTGAGTTCTTAAGTGCATATAAATGGAAAGATCATGACCTAATGCTGATCAATATATATATAAATTGACTCATGTCTAATGCAAGTCTAATGCAGTCTAAAAATCAAGGTTGGAAGGCAAAAAATGTTTTTTTAGGGGCAGAATGCAGAAGCTTAAATTTGTCATAGATAGAGCTAAGTCATTTGAAAAATGTACCTATAAAGGAATGTGAGCAGAACAATGAGATAGAATTTAGAACAGACAATAGAAGCATACCTTTATTTTCCTTTTAGATTTGATATTGAAATGAATGGATGGCATAATAAGCAAATTCTTGTCATGTCTAACTAGATATACAACTGTGTCATGCAAATTTTCATAACAAGGTCTTATCCAGAGTAAGGCAAAGCTGGATTTCTGACTGCTCATTTGGTAGCCATGAAAGGCCTTGATAGATTTCAGTTCTTTCTGAGACAGTTTTCTATCAAAAAAAAAAACTGATAAAGGAAAAAAAGCCCTCTGATTCTACTTACCAAGCCTCATAATTTCTCCATACATGTAAGACTTTCCAACTCAATGGCTTTATAATTTCTACAATGTCAAGGATATATCAGAACACTGTATATACCCTGGTATTTTCTTCTTCCACAGTAGCCTATCAAGAGCTACTGAAAGATAATGAACCATTTCTGTGTTGAGCTAGGAACAAAACATATAGAGGTGCTATGGCTTTCCACATTCTTGAATCTTTCTGTAGGGCTGTCAGATGAAAGAAGATTTGAAATCACAGCCCTTAAAAGGCTTTTCTAAAGTATTTATTATTATTATTATTATTATTATTATTATTATTATTATTATCATTATTCCTGAATTCTTAGAGATTTCCTGCCATTCCCAAAATTTAACATTGTCATTCCTTAAGCAATATTGTTGTCAGCAGAGATTTGGATCCAAAGAAAATCAGAAGCAAAAATAATATCAAGGTTTTCTTCAGGTCAGTCTTCTAGATGATCAAAGGAAATTATTATGTGGTAAATAAGCATGAAAGCCACCATTCAAGAAGAGACTATTTGGCAGCTTAGGACTGAACTAGATGTTTATGTTTATAGAGAGGTTGATAAAAACCATCCTGGAACTGTTCCCTAGCTATTTTCCTACCCTTGCTCCTTTGTATCTGTTTATGAAGTTATGTGATAGCATTACACATATTAAATGTGTTTTAGTTTACCATTGACATGATGACAACCAAGAGCTCTTCTCTGATTAGCAAGATGGATTGGGAATGCACTCATGTGGCTTCTCTGTGCTGAAAGTCACAATCTCATCTTGCAGAATCTCTTTATGAGCTGCTGCTGAATTCATCTTTCCAACCCTTATTTAGGGCTCTGTGTATCTTGCAGATTAGATGCAATTCTCTCTCCATAATTCAGAATTTCAAGGAATCTTTGCACCATCTTTTTTATCTCTCAGAGAGAGATGTTAGTGATACCTTCAGCTTTATTGTGATCTACATGTACATTTCTTCCACCATACAGGATTTAAGTTTCCTTTAGTTTAGTTCTGATTCTCTCTGTGCCTCCAGCTATGTTCAGCTAGTGTTTTTCCCAGATCAAAACGTCATTCCATTAAACCTTCATGCCTTCCATCCCATCAAAATATTGATGAATTTTCCCAGAAAACACCCTGGGAGCTGAACACATGCCAGTTCCACTTGCTGTTTTTGCTGGACCAAACTTTGAGCTCTGCATAACTTTCTGCCTCAGGTGACTCTTAGTGATTTAGATTTTCTTATGTCTTCAAGTTCAGAGCACTGACCATCCTCCATAGTATTATTGTGGACTGGTTGAATTTCTTTTCCTGGTGAGCTCAAAATATTTCATGAGGATTTAATTCTGATTTTTTTCTGTAGTAGCTCCCAGAATTTTTTATTCCACTCACAGACTCACCTCCTGCTGGGAACATATCTAGTCCTTAAAAATTGCTCTTAGGTCTCAGTTCTGGTTTCATCTCTCTGGTTTCATCTTCAGTTTTTATTTTTCATTGTTTGCAGCTATCTGGTACCATACTCTTCAAATTTCCTTATAACAGTTGTAGGATTTCTTTCCTTTTGTCTAAATTACATTGAAATTATTAGGCACATAGAGGACTTCAAAGACAACTATTCTAGAAATAGGGCAACCTTCTAAATCATTTTCTCTGTTGCTGGCATCCTAATACAGATGCTTGCAAGCACAGCGTGACAGGCTATTTAAAACTTCCTGTGAGTTTTCCAAATCTCCTGAGAGTTTTGGCTCCAATGAAGCTTTTAGTTACTTTAATCTTTCACTCCAGCTCTTTTCTTGTTCCATTTTACAAAGACCAGGAGGTGATCAGCAACCATTCAGAGCCTACCATTCCCACTAGAGTTCTGCTTTATTTGATTGTTCTTGCCCGCTGCTTTGTGGACAGTCAGAGGGAGAAAAGAAGCAAGTACTCTTACCATATGCCATGAAGGAACACACAACTGCCAGTGTGAAGGAAGAGGTGACAAAACTTACTGTGAACTCTGAAAAGAAGCAGGCAAGGAATCGCAGCTCTCAGTGGGTGAGGGAAAGGGCAGGTGCTCAGCCCTGGCTCTGACTCAATGCCCTCAAATCACTAAAGCATGCAGATCTTGGTGTCTCTTGTTTCATGTACATCAGATCATTTCTTATCTGAAAGACACAAGATTTGCAATCCATGCTCTCGTCAAAAGAGCCAGATATTTAGCTGCTACCAGCAGGCTCCTGTGGGTTCTAATAGCCCTGATCAGCTTCTCTCCACACCCTTGGACCATTGGTCCAGGAGCCTTAGCTCAGTTCAGCTCATCACACCCACTTGTAGCATAGGCTGAGTCACAGGAGTGCCTGTCTCTAACCTTGAGTCTGGCCTTGTTTCCTGGTTGAAGCTAGGATGTGTGTTGTAGGTAGCTGCCATCTAGTCCCATGTTCTGGGTGAACTTGGGACCCTCAGTGCAGCCTTGTTTACAGGCCTTCTCCAGTCAGACCCTGGACATGGCTGATTTCCTCACTATGCCACAGGCTGTTGATAGACCCTGTATCAAACCTCCAGCTTTGCTCCTTTAGTTTGAGCCCTGTGGGATGGTACCCTGTCGGCGAGATGCTGTCCTGCTCTGGGGTCAGCCATTGCTCCTGGCTTGGCTCCTGTCATGATTTAGCCCTGTTCATGTTGTTCCCCAACAGGTACAATCTCTTCTCTCCCTGCAGAGAAGAACAGCCTTACAACATGAAGGCTCTCGATGAAACAAATTGTACAGATAAGTCAATGCAAGGAGTTTTATCTCTTATTACATGACTTTACTTATCCTGGATCTATGCAGGTGCCATACAATGCAAATTTTCATCTGTGCTTTTTCCATAAAAAGATCTAAACTTGCCACATTAAGTGACCCATAGCCAGACTGGCTGGTCTATACTTTCCCACCATTATATTGGAGGGGAATATGTCCTAAACATGTTCAGCTCAAACACTTCCCAGATGACGAGCATTGAGCTGAGATATAACAAAAATCAAACTAGCAGAGGGCTTAGTCAAAGGAATCAGGAAGGCAGGAAAAGTTCTGTGACAACTTTCTCCAATCCAAAACTGTATTCTGAAGTCCCTAGAGAAAACTGTCAAAGCTCACTCCACAAGCACGGAAAGGGATGAAAGCAAGCCGCTGTCCCTAATGTAACAGCATCTGCAGAAACAAGGCTAACAGTTGAGAACAGCTGAGAGAAAAGACAAATAATATGTAACAGTTTCTTCTAAATGTAGTGGGGAATGATGTTGCAGTACACAGACTTCACCTATAACAATGTCCCGGGTAAGACTCCTGCTGGCATGGGTGTTTGCCCAGCAGGGAGAAGTCACAAGCAGTTAAAAAGCTGTGCAAAAAAGGGAAGAAAATTACACTTCTAATTTCAAATATCATGTCTGAACATTTAGTTACAGAGCTACCAGAAATAACAGTACACATAGTGTACTGTTTCCATAGCAGTGGAATTCTGCATTTAAACACATGATTTTCTGCTAATAGGGGTCTACAAGGAAGTTTCCTATGACATGTAATTAAAAGCAGTCAGCCAGGTAGACTGCTCTTCCAATTAAGAAATTTTACACGAGGTTTACTTCAAAGCCATGTGAAAAACTTCAGTGAATGCCAAAGGAATTCATAAATATTTTCCAGTTTGTTTCTAATGTAAGAATGTATGACTGATTACCTCCAATATTGTTGCATCAACATAAGGCACAGGAATTTTCAGTTGATGATAAAATGTTTTAATATTTCTCTAAATCATTGGTTGCTTCAGTATTTTATCATAAACAACAAAACTTGATCAAAGAATGATATTGGTAGTTTTAGTTTGTGATATTTCCCTATGTGTTTGTTCTCTAGTTGAGAAGTTTGTGAAATTCAAACTTTTCTGTTTCCTCTTTAAGTTAGTACTCACCTGAAAGAAAGTTTTAATTCTTACTTTGTAAAATAGACATTGAATTTTCTGTGAGTGATTTTGTTTAGGAGCAGAATTATAAACAGTTCTGGTTTAGGGCAAAAGTACTGAAAATGTTGCTGTACCTCTGTTTTGATTTATTTTTTAAATGCAGATAAAAACAGACAAAAACACCCCAATCACCACTAATGCAATCTATATATTACTTTTGTTGGAGTCAATAGATGTTAAATAATTGTAATCTATTAGCACTGTTAATAGATCAGTCTGTGTTTTACAGTTCTGCTCTTATAGGCAAATAAATGGAAGATAAAGCATTGTAACTGTTGCACTGACTGAATGCATTTCTGAATTATTCAAGTTAAACTCAAGGTTTCATGCCTTTCCTTGTCACTGCCTATGTCAATGATCTATTGAGTACTACTAGAAAAAGAGGAAAATTATTAATTTTTAATTGACTTATTTATTTTAAGTTACTATGAAACAACATTGGCTGATTGGGTGGTTTTGTCCCCTCCACTGGTTTTCTTTATAAAGACTCTCATCCCAATGTTTTGGATATAAATACCCCAATTTTAGTATATAAAGGTATTTTTATGCATGTCTACATGGCATAACATTTTTAGCAGTTACTAAAAGCTGCATTTTTTGCTGCTGAGGTTTTTCTACACTGTAGTCCACAGAAATAATCTCTGTCTCTTAAATTGTAACACATTATTCTACCCCATGTAAAGGCTGAGGACTAGCGTAATTCCATGGGAACTCAGTGAAGAGCTCAACATAGGGTCCTCTAAAGTGCAAATTAAAACCTGATTTTTAATGTGGTCACACAAATTAAAAATCAAAGTATTACATTATTTTGTGAAACTGAGTAAAGAGCAAAACTATACTTTGTATTACACTAGAGATCAGGTGCCTGAAGAGACAGGAAATAAGCACTGTGCTAATATGGGTGAAACAGCAATACTTTTATAATTGATATGATTGATTTGTTATTCTCCTATGTACCATGGAAACAGACAGAAGAACATGTGTGTAAGTGCAAGAGACATGGAGACGAAAATTCCCCTTTTTTTAACCAGATTTGAAGGCAAGAAACTTCTAATTCTTGTCCACTTTTTTTTTTTTTTTGCTTGTTTGTTTTGTTTCTTCTTTTTTTTCACAGGTAAAAATTCACATTGAGACTGAGATTACTATTTTTCTCATAATATCTCCCAGATGAAGTTTTAACACAAGACCAAAATTAGGGAACAGAGAGGCCTTCTTTGAATTGTTCTGACCCTGTTAACACATTTTTCTGGGATATAAAATACATACATAAATTATTGGTATAAAATAGCTTAGCATTTCTTCCAGTTTCTGAGTGCAACCATTTTAGTCTGAAATTATATATTATTATGTTATTATCTATTATATATATTATATCAGGTCTATAATCTGAAAGTATAGACCTTTCTTACACAGAGAAGAGGAAAATCTCAGTGTGTTTTCCTCACTCTTCAGCAGCAATTGCAGAGAACTGGAGTCCAGACAGAGCATAATCCCAAGTCCTATAGCATCACCTGCTGTTCATAATATAGATATCAAAAAATAAATTCTGTTTAGTTTAGTTTAGTAGGGGAAAAAAGCCCATACTTAAGGCCTGTATGAACAGGAGTCTGCATTATTGTGAGGCTGGAGTGCAGAAAGTTTGACACTTTGAAAGTCCAGGGTTTTGTAGGCTAGACTTCCAGCCATGGCTTGGGTAAGGCTGATGCACTGTGTAAATAAAAGTTCTTCATCCCTGAGCTGAAGGAACTGTAGTATCTGGTCTGCTCTCTGCCTCCTCCACCATGTTATTGTGAGGAATGATCACTCTGGGATCTTTCTGTCCACAAAGTATTCAGTGGTAGAAGCAGTAGTCTAAGTCTCAACGTCTTGAGGTGGATTCTACTTGCCGTGGCTGACAGTCCTCATGATCTAGATAAAAAGCTTTGTTTCTTTTTGTGTTCTCTTCTCTGTAAAATGTAAAGTAGGCAATGCTTGGACTTGGAAGATCTACAGTTCCAAGCTCCATCATTTACCAGCTGCTTAATTTTGGGCACTGTCTAGTTCCCCAGTTTCCTAAGTGTAAGACATGACCAACAGTTTCTACTTTGCTAAGAATAATTCAGCTATGCATTGGCCTTTTGCTAACTCTCTGGAAGTTATGACATGTCAAAGACTGAGATGCTTAGGTAGCCAGGTGCTGAAGAAATCTACCTGCATTTGATTGAAGAATCTATACAGTTGGATACATTTCAGCTTTGTCACTGCAGAAAGCCCTCCCTACACCCGGGATACATGAAAGGCCTCAGACTACATTATGTTCAGTAGCAATTGAGGACAATGAACCCATGAGATGGGTGAGAAAGACCTAACCTAATGAACACTGTTGTATTGCACCACAGAGATTCTGTGAAAAAATGTTAAATGCAATGGTTCTTATAATGTAATGAATTAATGTGTGTACTTGAGTAAATTTTCTCTTTTTAAGAGACATGTAGGATAAATTTAGACAAATAAGACATGCTACATTTCTGCTTTCAAAGACATTCCTTGCACTCTTACATGAATTGCTGTATTTCACTAGGTTTCATTTCTTCACGGCACATTGACAGTGATCTTCCCATTAGTATTGCCTGTTCAGTGGTTTTAAAATGAAAATAAGAGTCTTTGCATTTATTGTTGCTGTTATGCCACTAACTAGGGGTTAAACTACAAAATTAAATATTCTTGCTGGATCCTGCTAGTTAGTATCAAAAGACCTTAATGTTTTTAGTCTGTAGGTGCTACCTGATGTCAGTACTCCATAGTCAACACCCAGGAACAGTTGTACAGAATCAAAGTTATGATGTCATCCATTTCCATACGATGTCAGCAGTCCTGCTGTTAGCTACAGTAAGAGATGCTGGAAGCATCTTTGTGTACCAAAGAATCTGTGAAGTCTCTAATATTGCATACTTGTATTTTATGATGGTGCTGGAGGTCAGGTAAATGGTGGCAGAACAACATACAGTATTACTGATTTGAGGAGGTGGGCCCAAGATAACCTAAGCTATCAAATATTAGGCCTCTGTGGGGCATTAAAATATTAAAGTAAAAAAAAGATTAATCAATGATAGATTCAAGCATCTTAGTTATCTTGGTGATCTTCATTATACTATTATACTTTATTATACTATCACTATGGTGATCTTTATTATACTATTTCTGAAGTAATATTCTGCTTTCATGAACACTGAAGGTATCAAACAAGATTATTTTTTAGCCATGGCTATTTTAGTCAAAGGGGATTCACTTGAAAAGCTTCTTCACAGTGATTTTTCTTAAGGCCAGCTTAGGAAATCCCACAGCTGGGCTGTTTGGGGTTTTTTTGTTGAACCCTTAAATTTTCATCTTAATACTGCATTTGCTACCATACAAATACAGTTATGTAAATCTTTTCTTGGGTCTCCAAGTCCTTCATTGTACACTCGAATTGTCAAAGAGCTTAGCACTCTGTCATTGACCCATGTCCTCATTTTTGATTATCCTTAGTGCACTTGTATTATATTGTTAAAACACAGGGCAGTTACTACAGGTATAATGAAGGAGTGTGGAAAAAGAAAAAAAAAATTAATAATCTTACAGCAAATATATTTGGGCTCATGATAAACATTATGTATTTTGGGTATTCTGCTGGGAAAAGGGATCCCCTGAGCAGTGTTGATCCAGGCCACTCTCCTCTGCATGGCAGGCCAGGGATAGGCCCCTGAGGCCAGGACCCTGGGCAATGTAAAGCCACAGAGCTGCAGGTCCCTCCAGGCTACACAGATGAGCCCCATTTAGATCCTCTGGGGGGATAGAATTCCTGCCATTTGGTGACCTGCAACCAGAGGTCAGCCATTGCCTTAATATCAGTCCAAGTCCATTTTAGCAGGATTTAACCTGAACCATGAAAACATAATTCATTTCTTGCAGCTTCACAGGCTCTCTGGCATTGTGTTCATGTACCTATTACTATTTTCTAAGTCATTAAAACAATCTTTGTTTCTTAAATGACAGCAGGAGACTTTGATTCTCTCCTTCCACCTGTGAACATAAAAGAACATAAAATAGGCATGATTCTCTTCCTTTACTGAAAATCATGATCTACAGACAATCACTCTGCAGTCATTCCCCACTCTTAATATACCACTTGTCTTTATTCAATCCAGCACCTGATCCCCAGCAGTACAGGATGCAATTTCATATTCCAAACAGATTTCTTCCACTCTGCAAGTACACGTGCAGCACACACATATGGCTCACTGGCGTTTTCATATCAGGAATCTTCTCTTTCTTCAGCAGTAATGGGTTCAAGCAAGCTCCTACATCCAAATAACACAAGGTTCTCCTTTTGTCCTCATGAATTTCAACTAGTGTGTGTTGCTTTGAACTTGAATAAAGAAACAGGGAAAACAGAGCTACAGACCAGCATACCTAAAACAGACCTGTCCTTTTTCACCTAAAACAAAAAAACTTTATTAGAACCTGTCAGATATAGACAGACAGATTCAGGAGATTACAGCTTCATAGGTCAGTAGGAGGGAGCAGCAGTAATAAAAAAGACAGATGACCTGTGGTACTCCTGATAGTTGCTGCTATATCAACAGAGGTGCAAGTGTTTGCACCACATCTGGGCAGCTGATACCATTGTTCTGGAGGCATTGACTGAATGATGAGTGACACCTCCCTAGACAATGCACTGTGGGGCATACGTGGGGACAAATGTTGCTCCCCATAAAGTCTCCCTCTCACACAGGGCTGCCTTATCCTTTGTGGTCCAGCAGGGACCTCTTTGCTGCTATAACCCTACATGTAAAAAAACTTGTTACAGCAAACATTATGCAGTCTCTTACTGATAAGACCAGTCTCTTTCATGCTCAGTTAGAGCATTTTTGTTATGCCAAGAGTTCTGAGAGACACACTGTAATCAAAGAGTCTTGACAGAAACTTCTCCTTTAATAATGATCTTGCTTCCTTTTTTCTGCTCTCCTACAATGAAAGAAGTGACATTTTTCCTTAATAAGAAGGACTGGAGGCACTGAATACCACAGTACGCTGCTGCTGTTTCAGTGCAAGCTTTGTCTCATTGACAGTTGCTGTCACAAGCATCAATAATTTAAAGCCACAGACACTGTGAAATTGTAAATAATTTAAAAATGTAATTCATGTCCATTCTTATTGGTGCAGCTCAGTCAAGATCCCAACATTTTTATACCTGTGTTTATACTAAGGAGCAGACACAATAAGCAGCCTGTAGCAGTTCCCTCAAAACAGCTCCTATTATTTTTATTTAGTTAACATTTAAATATTATGTACTTGAGAGCAGAAACTCTAAGATACTGTAGCATATTGAAACAGCAGGTTCTGAAGCTCATTCAGTCAAAGGTTCCCCAGAAGAATGGGAATATTACTAACTCATAGAAAACCCCTAAATAAATACTAATTTTACACACACATGCCAAAAATCCCACAATAAAAGCAAGCAAGAAAAAAAAAACAAAAAAACAAAGAAAGAAACAAACCAAAACAAAACCCCAAATCTAGAGTTCTCACTGCTTGCCAGAATGTTATACAAAAATATACCAAGTCAAAGGATGACTAAGATGTGCTGCACCCAATAATTCTTCCTCAAAGGAACATTAAAATAAGCAAAACCTAAAAAATACCCAACAAAACCCCAACCCACAAACAACAACAATAAAAAATAATTCTAAAGTTACCAGCTCTCTTGAAAAAGCTACACAGGTTTTTTTTCCTCTCCACAGAATTAAGAAATATTGGTTGCAAAGACACTTTGTAAAGTTCTGCTTAAGGAAAACTTCCTGACGAGGACTCTTTTGAACAAATTTCGATTCCTTTCCTGATGTGAAGCATTCATTAATTAGATTCTAATTACTTATCAGGGTTAAAAGTGATGGAGCTAGGCAAGTCTCCTAAGTGACATGTGCCTCAGAACCACAGGCATTACAGTATTATTGAGATTTTTGAGGGGTTACGTCTTATTTGTAAAAGGAAACATCAAGAATAAGTGCAGTTACGCTCATGAGAATATTTCTGTCACCAATGTAATTTGCATGCATTAATATTTTTGCCCTTACATGTAAAGTTACTGAGTAAGGTTGTTGAACTCGTTACTCAATTACATTAGTTTTCAAATTAAAATTATGGAAGTCTTCTAATGTGAGCCTCATATAGGGTTTGGGCTTGTTTGTTGTTTTGGTTTTTGTTTTTCTTGTCTTTCAATAAAGGAAGAAAAAGTTGTGAATTTGTCTAAATGTTGATGCTATTGCTTTAATTAACTGTCCTGGGGAGTGGGAAACCTTGTCTCTGGCAGAAAGTCTTTGGTGCATCTCTCTTTAGCAGCAACAGTTAAGTTACTGTGTCTGCAAAAATAAATGTGACTCATATGCTGACTAGCTATGAAAAAGGTAAAACAGTTACAAGGGCACAAGAAATACCTAGATTCAGAGAGAAATAAAAAGGCTTCACAGTTTCTAAAGAAGAAAAGAAAATATTCAAGATATTCAATATTCTTTGTTTTCTACAAACTTTTTCCAAGCTCTTTTCATTCCACTTGTTCTCCCAGCACCTTATGAAGAAAGCTTTCTCTTTTCATCAGTAACATCTCAATCCTAAAGAAGAGCTTCCCTAAAGCCAACTTAGGAGGGTCTAGTTAGATAATGGGGATGTTTTTCATCCTGATATAACTGATTGGTTTTCTTACATTTTTTAAGCAATCTGTCCTTGGTTGCTCTTACTGCAATTTAATCTGTTGCCTGGCCTATTCTAACCAGGCTGTTGTCATTCTGGCAGAAGTCAGTTATAATTTTAAGCACACAAACATACAGTAAGATTACCATCATCCAACTTCATTTTTTTATCCATTCAAACTTCCCTGAAGTAAATGTTCCTAGCTATTTCATTGCTTGTGCCTAGACTTTTTTGTTCAGTTTATGTGAGCAAATGCAGGTTTACCTCTGAGTTAATAACCTTGAGCACCTTTAGAGTCATGGAGAAAAAATAGACACAATTTTGAAACATATATCTGTGTCAAAAATCATGCCTTTAAAGTGTCTTATTTATACCCAATATCTATAAGGGGAGCAAAGTATGACTTCTTCAGATGTGTAAATATCTATACAGAAGAAACATAAAGGTGTATATTGTAAGCCATATCATACCTCTGCCACTCTGAAAAACATGGAGATCTTCCCTGGGGCAGAATAAGAACCATGCCTTAGATGTGGCCTTTAAACATAGGCAGAGCCCAATATGATTCCCAATGCCACTCATACTTCTAGTTTAGCCAGAGTGAAACTTTGCATAACAAAGTTAAACACATTTCTACAGCAGATGGACAGCTTGGCTTGTGTCCAGCTTTTCATCCACCAGAACCCCAAGTCCTTCTCATCATCATCATAGTTGCTCTCACCAAGTTCTTCTCCTAGTCTGGACTCATGTCTGGGATTGCCCTGAGCCAGATGTAGCACTTTGCATTTGGATTTGTTGAACTAAATGAAATTCCTATGGGCCCACTTCTCAAGTTCATCCACGTCCCATGGATGGCATCCCATCCTTCTGTTGTGACAACGACACTGCTCAGCTTCATGGATCCTTAACTTGTTGAGGGTGCACTCGATCTCACTATTTCATTGATAAAAATATTAAAGAGCACCATCCCAAGACAGAGCCCTGGCGGACCACTCACCGCTGACGTCTTCCTGGGCATAGAGCCATTGACCCCAACTCTCTGGTTACATCCATTCCTTATCCACTGAAAAGTCCATCCATCAAATCCATGTCTCTCCAATTAGGAGATAAGGATGTCTTGTGCCACAATGTCAAACGCCTTACAGAAATCTTGATAGATGACATCTGTTGGTCTTCTGTTGTTGACTGTTGACATCACTCCATCATAGGATTGGTCCTGACCACCATACTGGTCAGGCAACTTTTCCTAGCATTCACTGGTGCTTCATCCTGTGCCTTTAATACACCTAAAGTCCAACACTCTATGCCTAGAATAGAAACATGCTGCTCCTTAATATTTTCAGTCACTTCTCTGGGTCTTATCTGACTTATATATTAAGAAGCAAGGGTGAAAGATAAATGGACAAAGAGCAGGATCAAGACAGGCAAGTTCAGAGCTGGAGGCATCAGGTTAAGAATCCTGAGAAAAATGTTTTTTTACCTGAGAAACATGAGAAACTTCATCTTCATAGGTAGAGAATGTGCAGTGAAATCCATTATATTTTATGCTTGTTTACGTACTAGAGTAATTTTTCCACTTCCAAAACTTCAATAAATAACAGTACTTACCTAACAAGAACATTGCTTTCCAGAAAGTTATTTCAAGTAAGCAGACAAATCTTTATCTTTTTCATACATATTGTGACTATGACACCTACAGGCCAGAGGCGAGCTGTGCAAGAGAGTGAAAGTTATTTTTAGAAGAAAAAAAATTGTTGCCCACTCCAACACAAGAAAAAACATTTATGATGAAGTATATACCACTCCAGTTATTGAGCTAATAACAGTGCTGAATTCATATGCTTTTATTTCTTTTAATTTGAAGTGGAGCAAACAACTGCTTTCCTAAATCTCTCCAAGGATATCTTTAATAACATTGCTGTAGATTAGTGAGAAAGAACTTTACAATAGGGTTGTGTAATTCCTGAAAAGTATACATTGTTCCATATAAGAAAGCACAGAACATCAAATATAGTGCTTTTCACTAATGGCTAATTGAAAGGTTACTGCCCAAAGAGAACTGTGACAGTTTTTATCTTCAAACTGAAAGAGGCTAGGAAAAAAAAGAGTTTTAACAGGGTCAGGGACGCTGTAATTTATGTTTGCCACTGGGTCCCACAAAAAACAATGAATTTAAGTTGCCTTGGGCTGCTGAGGCATGGTGTTCAACCCAGCTGTGATTACAGCTTTGGTAGTGACTCTACAAAATGAAAATTTGTTCAGGAGAACTTGACCATATGGGGACAGAGGCAAAGTGTCAAAACAAAATAAAGAAATTGAAAAGGCATGATAAAATTTTTATCTGCCGAGGGACAGAAAGTTCACCAGTCTTTTTTTTCCCCTGTGATCTCCTTAAACATGTCACATTACTGGGAAAACTGCTTGGATGATACATTACATCCAAAATATTAACTTGAGTTAACACCAGTCACTAATACATATGGCTCTTTATAATGTACAGTACAGACACAACAGTCTTAATCAGGCATCTGAGCTGCTGCCCAACACTTTTGCTCTTTTTGTTGTGTATGGCAATTATCTGGTGTCTGTTTTCAGGGTTTCCAGATCTTCCAGTCTTTGTTTTGTCCTCCTCTTCTTCCTTTCATAGAACAATTTCTGATTCTTCTTAGGTACCCCTCAGTACTTCCCAATGGTAAAAACCATATCCTGACAGAGAAAATAGGAAGTTTATTTCAATCTACTCTGGGAAAGAAGTGGAGACTACAGTCAAGACTATTTATTATAGTGAGAGACTTCTAACCATGACAGCTATTAATATTGCCATTACCAAAGACAGATTGAATGATTGGATATCTTTCGCCACCAACTTCATCTACGATCTTCTCTGGTTACTCTGGATTTAATTTGGCTTACCAGAAAACAATTTTCCTCTTCTAGTCTACACCAAGTAATTGGTACCACAGCCCCCTTTTATTCATTGTTAAACTTTAACAAATTGCTATATATAGATATAACTAATTCTTGTTTGTATTGTGTCTTTTGAGACAATGGTCCATGGCCTCAAACTCAATTTACTTTAGCTTTCCTTCAGCATCTTTTCTTGAGACTTACAGATTCACAGTTGAAGAAAAATAATTCAGTTAGCTTTAAGACAGAAACAAAGGACTTTTTCAACTAGTATTTTTGTCTTCCAGGTTTACTAAGATTATTATTTGTTTTTATTCTCACTATATATATTTATGTAGCTGTGTTAATTATATTTTGGGTTGACTTTGCATGAAGGGCATATCTCTGATTATTAGCTGAATTTTGCAAGATTAACAGACCCAGGAATTTTTTCTGTCTGTTTCTACATCTGTATATGGAAGGATTATAATTTCTAGCAAGGTGTCCTTTTGCTGGAAATTTGTCAAAAGCTCTTCCAGTATCCTCTGTGGGAAAAATCTTTTTGAGGACATATGACCCAGCTTCTGATAATAAAGCTTCAGCCACTAAAGATTGAGAAGGACTACTCCATTATCTGAAATTATGAAAGATTTCTCACATGGATTCCAAAATTTTTGTGTGTCTTTACTATTCCAGGAAGTGATTGGAAAAGGAAGGGGGAGGGGGTGGGATGGAAGGATCAGTATTGCCAGGGGAAACAATACTATAATGTCAGTGTCCCCTCCTGTAAATGAAGGGGTGAAATTTGTTTCTCATACAAGAAGCCACCTTGCTTCAACCAGTTCTCACCTCAATATTGAGGGCTGAGCCTTGGCTCAGTGGATCTAATACAAATCAGTCTTCTCTTCTGAGGTGGAGAGACTGAAAGAATTAGGCAGATATTGCTTCTTATACAGTTCCTGTATTATGCTTATAATCCAAAGTTAGGTACTTAGGGCATTTCTGTGTAAATTTCTCAGGCAATGAGATTTTAAAGACCTGTGAAGAAGAAAAGAAGTCTTGCTACTAAAAAAAATCTTAGAAAAGGATCTACTTTAGCTTCTTTCCTAACTTTAAATTCCCAAATTCAACTCTAGGAACACACTAAGATACACATTTTGCTTGAAAATCTTATCCCTAGAGCCAAAATTCAGATCAGTTCAGGTTTTTCTCTTACACTACTATTTACAATCATAATGTGCTTTCTTTATGCTTAGCAATCAATTGTCTGTGATGTTTAATATTGCTCAGTTTCTTCTTTCACATCTTCATCATACAGACACTCAAATCTGAGATAGAAAAAGAAATTCCTAAGAAATACTATGACAAATGAAGACCATCTGGTAGGCATAAACATAAATGAGATGCAAACCAAAAATCTCATTAAACATTGAATCAATCCAGTACACATGCAAAGTCTCAAGACAACAGAATTATTTTGCAGTGAGTCATGCGTACCAGTGGGGTACTATGCAGAGTGTGATTAATTTTCACAGTCTAATGAATTTCCCCACAAAAAAAGAGTCGGTCCAAATTTATTTTGCAGTATCAGTCTTAAATTTCATTCATTTATTTACTCTAAAGTACATTTGTTGTGATTTTTATTAATGACACTATACTGGGAAATATGTTTCATAAGCCTAAACATATTCTCATTATTTTAGTTTCAGAATCTGAAAAGTTACTTGTTTTCTGTTACAGAGTGGGAAAATGCATACAGCAAGAAGAGAGTAACATATTTAAGTTAAGGCCACTACTTCCGATCCAGCAAATTGGCCATAAAATTGGACAGAAGGTTCTTTTTGTTGCAGACATAAAATGCTACTGAACATTTTAACAGTTCACACCTTAACATCGAGGACTACTTGGCTGGGGCACATGGGTTGAAATCCTGCATACTGAGTCAATTGTTCAATCGATGTCAGCAAAGTTGCATCCAAGGCCCATGTCTCAGTACTATACCTTGCAGCTTGAAAACAGGGCAGGAGAGATAGCAAAGGGATGGCTGGACTTTTTGCAAGTCTGCTAAGAGCCAGGGGAAGGGAGAACCTCATATGTAAATAAGGTTTAGCAACCAGCAGCTAATCTGTCAAATAAAGGGTTTATTCTCACTTTAAAGAATTTTTCTGACTTCCACTCCTGATATTCATTCAAATTATGGACCATCCACTGATCTTCCATTTTCTCTTAATCGGCATAAATAAAACTTTTCAAATCAAGAGTTTAAACCAAAGAAAGCCCATAAAACTCCCCTTGCAGAAAAAACAAAACCAAACCAAAACCAAAACCAAAACCAAAAACCACAAAAACAGGAACAAAACCAAAAACAAAACCAAAAACATAAACAGAAACAAAAACAAACCACCTCAGCAGAATGGATTAAATTTCAGGTGCATGCCAAATTACACAAAATTTTAAATTATTTATTGATATTTAATGAATGAGGGACACTCACTATTACATAATTTAGTAGCAGAGTGTTCTTTTGCATGACTTTAGATTCTGTAGATAGTACCTCTACTTTTCTCCCCCCCCCCGCCCCCCCCAAAATACTTAGGAAATGTCCACTGAACGGAGTAGAAATAGAACATCTTATGAACTCCCTCATTTTTTGATTGGGTTCAGCTACTTTGAATCTACTAAGTTCTAGCCATATGGCAACATGGGATCCAAGCCCTCAGTGGTTCTTGAGACTGTCTTTCCTCTCAGCTAGTGGTAATGTGGGGGATTAGTCCTTTTCTAAGTTCTCAGCTACAGAAGTCACAATGAATGTTTCATCTTACAAATAGTTCTCTCACCACGCTCAATAGCATCTGTCAAAGCCACATCATATACATAGCACCTGCTGTGAAAACCTCCTAGCTTTTACCAGGTTTTTGATGCATTTTAGAAATGTGGTAAACTATAAGTGTGGAATAAATTATCGGTTTCTTAGTGCTTATGCTAGAGTTCATAATTGTCTAATTCGACAATACCATCTCTACCTCAGCTGAGCTCTAAGGCTTTGTGGTCCTCACAATTACTATCTCATAAATATCAAGGAGTGCTAAAGAAGAGGATATGTCCTGTGAACAGGAGAGAGATACAAAAATGCCGGGTTTTGGGGGTTCATTTTACCACACAGTCTGCACTATGCTAAAAGGAGCATTCAGTTGTGTATTCACTATTAAAAATACCACCTGTACGACAGGAAAATATTACCACATCCTTCTCCTAACACTTTTCCCCATAAAATTGCATTTATCTGGTGGCTACATTCCATGTTCTGTGCCCTCCCATATAATTCATTGTATTCTCTACACATAATATTTGCTTTTATTTTCCCACGTGAAGCAAGATTTTTCCCAGTCTGCCCTCTTTCTCTCTTTATTTTATGCCACATCAGTTCTTCTGTACTAATTCCAAACACTCTTTGGTCCCCATTCTTATGGAAGGATCAATGGGTACCAGTGGCCCTTCATCACTTTCATTGTTTCCCAGTCTCTGGTTAGAGCTCATTGCATGATTCTTGCAAATGATGCATTACAGAAATTCTCATCCTTTAGTACTAAAATAAATTATTCATGTTCTTTATAAAAAGAGCATTTTTATTGCTGCTGATTAAATAATATGCCAAAAATATATAGTCTGCAATATATTTTGCCCATCAATCATTCCATGAATTATTAAGAAATATTTGTATTAGGATGTCTCTGGAACTGGTTCTTTGGAGTCAGAGAGATAGATAAATATCCTTTTAACATAGAATCTTGGACTGGGAGATGTGGGAGGTGGTGTTGGTTCCTTGCTGTAGGTATTATGGAAAATACCGAAGAGCTAAAAAAAAAGAAAATATGCTTTTCTTGTAATTACAGGGTGATTTCTTCTTTCCCCTTCCTTTCAGAGAGGGAAGGCACTGCAGTTCAGTAATGAATTTGTTGTACACTGAATCCAGACTGAATCTCCAGGAGAGGGAGACAATGAATAGGCCAGTAGAAAGGATTGAATGCTGATGTCAATTAGACTGAAACCATGAAATAAATGAGGGGCTTCAGTAGTTGTTCTTCATAGCCACTTCAGTTTAGTATGCAAGGGAATGCTTCTGTTTTATTGCAATAGTAAATTTCAGAGCCCGGAGAAAGAGAGAATATTGGCGTTTCAATCAGGGCAGCTTCACACACATGCAGCCCACTCAACTCAGTGTTGAAAGCTTTATGAAGGCGAGCCTGTAGGATGTCCAAGAGATTACTTACAAGATTCTAAAGGATGGATTTTTACAAAATCCTTATAACACTGCCTGGTGCCCTTGTTGAAGTGAATTTGAAATACACTCGTGAGCTCCTCAGAGTCTGCAGACAATACTCATAAGTATCAGTGTGTACATGCCTACCTACATTTAATACAACAAACAGACAAATGCTTGTTTCAGATACAGTGATAAGGTGTCAATATTTGAGATTTTTTTAAAAATCTATGGTGCTTGTAAGGGCTACTAATAATTTTCATTACCCCATCAATCAATCAGGAAGTGAGCTTTGTCTCTGTTGTTTTAGCTTCTGAAAGGAAGCTGGAAGCATTACACAGGAATATGGCAGTAGCAACCACAAACAAGACAAGGTTTTATGGTCTCAAGGAATCACAGACTACACCATCTTATGTCTTAATATATTCTGAGGACCTACTTGAGAAGCTAATATTGCATGAGGAGACAATGTAACCCTTAGCACTATATACTCATTCATGCTAGAAAAAAAAAGGAAACTATTCTACTTGTGCTAAAATGATTCTCAGAGGACATGAAGATTTTCCTTGGCCAAATTATTAAATAACAATCTCTTTAATAAACTGTAAATTACTTTGCCAAACATTGTGATAAAGGGTGCTCCTCAACAGAATCCGATAATAGACACACACAAAAAAATTTTAATTAGTTACTTAATTCAGAAAAATATTCCAAATGTGAAATTTTTATAGAGTCCTGGGAACAGGAGTGACAGTTAATTTAAGTTTATACCATGTTTATAAATAACAAGACTGGACCTTGATATTAATATTCCGCAGAAAGGTAATATTTATAAACCTAACAATATGCAATGTGATCAGTTTGCAACTGCTACATCATTAAAATTATAGCACAGTTCCCATTTTTCACCTGAGTTATGTATCTGAACAAAGCTTCTTCGAGAGATTGATGCCTGTAAGTGAGTTAGAAAGAGAAATTACTGGAATCTGGGTGAAGGAAGGAATAAAATTAAGTAACCCATTTCTATAGAGAGCTTTTTGTCATCTCTGAGCACAAATTGCCTCAAATCAGTTTCCCTTATATTTCATCTCCTGTAACTTGGAGTTCCTGACATGTTACAATGGAATTTGATTTCTTGCCTTCACATGGTGCTGAATTCGTTCTGGTTATTCTGGTTTTGCTTATGTAATTGCTGCATTATTTGTAAAATTGTTTAGTTGCAATTAGTCAGCTGATGCACTGAGTCAGTAGTAAAATACAATCCAATTTTGCAGATGTAACCTCATTTATTTCACAAAAAACAAGTATAGTTCATAACTCTTTTTTCTAGTTCTTTGAAGAACTTTGAAGCTCTTTATTGCTATTTAAAATATAAGCCAAGCCTGCATGGCGTGCCTCACTGAGCCACTCATTGCTGCTTTTGAATGAGCAAAAAAAGGATTTTCTCAGTGTAAGTTGGGGTGACAGAAACTGACTACAACAATTCAATGAAAAAAAAAGTACCTAATGTTACTTGTTTACATGGCAGTTGATTGTTGGGTCAAATTAACTGCATTTGCTTGTTCCTGAGCAAGATACTGTGGCAAAGTTTGGGCAGGTAACTGCATGTAAATTTACATAGTTAAGTCCTGTGAAATAAATCTAGAGTAGATGTGAGAAACCTTGCTCAGTCTCTTCCAGATTAGTGAGTAATGCTCAAGACATGTCCATGGAACATTTCATCTTGTTTAAATGACAAAGACCTTGTCCATTTGGCTGCATGGCACCTGCACTTGCTCTTCAAGATAGCACCTTCCACTGACACCAATGATAATTGTAAAAGAGGAGCACTGTACTCAGAGATCTGAGAAAATAACCCATGGAAGTGATAAAATCCCATTCAAGGGAAGGCAGGAGAATAAATCCCTATTTAGCTACTATCTGAATGCTATCACCTTCAGGTAGTTGAGCATAACTCAGAGCCAGAAGCATACTTGCTCTTCCAGCACTGGTTAAGAGGATAGGACTAAGAATGGGAGAAGAAAAGGAGCTAAGAGAAAGGAAAGTCACTGCCCAATTGCCCTGCCAGGGATGGTGCAGTAATGTCAAACACATCATTTTGCTGTGGCAGCAGTTTTAAGGTAAAAATGGACAAAAGGGGCATAAACATTTTTCCATGCCCAGCATTATACTGTCCTGGACAATTGTTTTTGTCTCAGCTAGCAGGGCCATCATCTGGGACCTTAGGTAGCCATTTACAGGTGACAATGGCTTTGCAAGAGACTGTAGCTCCCTGTAGAAGGGAGTCCCAAGAGGCCCAGCAATGCCAGCTCACTTTCTTCCTTAGCTGAGGTATAAGTTGCCCAGCAGCCTTTGTTCAAGCACAGTCAGCCAACCAATTATATGCTGCAGATATGGCATACATGCTGTTCTGGAATTGCTCACAATCCACATGTAACTCAAAAGTCACCATTTAACCACCCTTGTCATAACCTCAACCTTTCTGAAACTGTGCATTGCCACTGAAACAATTGTTTTCTCCTGGTTTCAGGTGCTAAGAAAATCAGTGCACTCCACAAGTTTTATGACTTCTAGCAGTTCTATTCACTTCAGACAATTGGATCAGCATTGTACAGCTGCTATTCCTGCAGTTTGTCAGCATTTGCCTGAGTTTATACAAGCGATAACAGAGAGAGCAATTTGTCTCTTTGCCAAAAGAAAAGAGCTGGCATTTCTCTCCTGTGGAAGAAATGAAGTGTGACAAAAATTCTGCGAAATTTGAATAGAGATGCAATTCGCTGGGGAAATCCATAAGCGGAATACAGCATTCTTCTTGGGCCAATTTCATTTACAGTAAACATTTGCATATTATGATCAAGTATTATGCAAACAAAAAAGGCAGCTCTGCATAAAAAAAAAATCTTACTTAAGGATATCTGAGTCAGAAAGCTTTGGAGTCCTGATTTATTATGATCCAAACCCAGTGAGACTCATCTCTAATATTACAATTTCAGTAGATACATGATTCAGTTACACAACTAAAATGTAGAACTTATTTCATTTTCTTGCCCTCACTGACATAACCTTTTTCTGTTCATGGGGAATTTCACACTGTAAAAAGCTCATTGTCAACAGATTGAAGACAATTAGGAATATTCCTTCCTTATTTCTCTGTTGTGTATTCTAAAAATAATAGTGTAGTCCCATACTACACTCTGTTCTGTCAACATTAATTTTGAGCTGTGATGTGTATACAGCTCATTTTTATCTCAGTTATACTATCTTTTTTGTAGTGTTAGAATTGTTATCAAAACTCCAGAATTAAAATATGGGGTACTTCTAGGGACAACAAATTTTTCTTATTTGAGGAGCAAACTATGGAAAATGACAGAAGAGAATTGTTTTGGTGCTAATAAAGTGTACCTTTTGCTCTGCTTAGTATGCAGTAGCGCAGAGTACAGTTTTCCAGACTGCAAGCCCTGAGGACATTCAAAGAAGTCTGGGGAAAGCAGGGGAGACAAAAATACTCCTTTGCTTTGCCACTTCCACTCACAATTGAGCTTAAGCCCAGCTGCTGGCAGTTCATGAAATAGACAGGAAAGGTTTCTTTGTGAGGATCTGAAATGGTAATGATTCTGCAAATAAGAAAACTGTCCTGTTGTAATATTTAACTATCAAAATTCTGTTGCTTTGGTTATACTGGTGAAGTAAGAGGTAGAAAAAGTATCTTCTCCCTTGAAAATACTTGTGTAAGAAGTAATGGCAAAAGAGCTACTAAGACTCCTGTGGTGCTTGGAAGTAAATGTTAGACATTCACCTTTGATACATTCTTTTCCATATTCTTCCATTTTCTTCTCACGTTAAATGTGACATTTTGACCCAAAGAGTTGTTGCTGCAATATTATTGTATACTATTAAAGAAGAGAGAAGTGATTTCACAAAAGCAGAGAAGTAATTCATATGTATTAGTTACCTTCATCAGAAGAGGGTGACAGGGATTCACTAGTAAATTGTATTAATACCCTGCATGAGAGGTATTACAGGAAAATACAGAAGTGTAGGTTTATTACCATGCCCTGGTAATACTCATTGATCCTAGAAGTTTATTTTAATCCTCTTCTTCAATTTAGGGGCATTATAGTCTCCTATGCTGTGAGCTGCAATATTTAAAACCTCATTAAGCCTATGACCTTGCATTTAACCTGTTTGCTCACTGTTTCATTCTCTGTGGTAGCAAAGTATGTGCTGTAGGTCACTGTATTATTATTGAAATTTAGCCAGCAGTGCACAACCCCATGAATGGAGAAAAGATGCACAGATCCAAGATCAGGACAGAGACAGAGAGGTGAGTATGTCTTTCTTGATGCTGTTGTAGGCAGTCCTACCAATGCCCTCTTATCATGATATTAATAGAAAAGAGCCTAGAATTTGACTAGGCAGTAGAGACAGATACCTGGAAAAGACTACAGACCTGACCATAGAATATGTACACATTTTGGGAGAGACTTATGGTTTAAGGCTCTTGAGAAACATTGTGTAATGTTTGGTGACAACGCATATACCATCTTTATTAAATATTGACAGTTTCCATTTTCCTTACATTTTGATAGCTTGTTCTTTTTCATTATGTTTTTATCTTGTTTTCTATAGAAGACAAGTAAACATTTAAATGTTTAAATGATTTAAATGTTGGTGAAATTTATCCAAATACCATTTAAGAACTGTGATTTCTTAAAAGAATTATATTACTCCCAAAGTTGGGGTCAATGAAACATGGCTCTGTCAGTCCATAAGCAGTGCATGACTGAAGAACAATTTACAGTATAAATAGTCCTCTGCCTTGGGTCTTTTCACAAGGCTTTATTCAATTCTGCCAGAGACAACATCACACAGCAACAGAAGTTGTTGTAGTGAGAATGAAAGGAACCTGCCCCACAGAGTGGCCCATATACAAGTCCTGGCCAAGGTAATCAACCACCCTTCAAAAAAGTTTGAATTCTTGAGGCATCTGCATTATGACAAAATCTAATGGATGCTCCCACCCATTTCTGTTTGAGAGACAAAGCTGTATAATAATGATCTGAATAGGAGCAATGCTTTATCTGAAGTATTATATACAGTAAAAATGGCGCAAAGGTGCAAAGGTGCAAAAACCACCCTATGACAATATGCTAATATGGTTCACTTTTGGGGATCACTCGGGGCTGATTGCTTAATGGCAAACCATACTGCTAAGATGAAGCTGGCAGAATTCCTGTGTAATGATCTCCTGAAATCTCTTGTTACTACTAAGCTCTGACTGTGTACTGACCCCTCTAGAAGCTCTCCCAGCACACCAGGAAAGCGGGAAGTAACTGCTGAGACATGCATGTTCATGTTCCAGAAGTATCTTTGCTACATCAGATACCCTAAGCCTAAAATTAGCCCAGTTTTAAACTTAGATATGGCACTGGCAAACCTTACAATGTGTCATTGTAGTAAACCCCATAGATTTAGGAAAAGCACCATGGAGGATATGAACAATAGGAATGCTGAAACAGCAAAAGAAAATTCCTGTTTCCCTGTCCTCCACCCTTAACCTATCTCTGTAACCCTATAAGGCAATGTCATGTTAACCCCTTACCTATTGGTCAAGCTTGGATCCTTTCCAACCCTATAAAAGAAGCATACTGTACTCCATTAGGGGAGAAAGAAGAAGAGCAGAGACCCTTCACAGACCTCCCCAAATAAAGCCATCTCCGTGGAACAGCCTGCGCCTTCTCCTTCTCCTCTCTCTCCGTCTGCTGCAGCCTCAAGCCCAGGGCACCACTACCTAGCAAGCAAAGCTGAAATCCTCAGAGCTTGTAATCACTATAGAGCTGATAATCACCATGCTTTCTAGATGGTAGCCCCGCGGCGTTGGCATGAGCGAGCTAGCCTCGGGCACCCGGTCCCTACTCAGGGACTGAGCTCCTGAGCCCTATTGCTCTGCTTTATAATAACACCAAATGAGAGGTTATTAGGTCACAAGTCAACTACTTTGCTTTTCAGGCAACTTTATTGTGCAAAAATATCAGAACTGGCTTTTAGCCAGTGAAATATTGCTCTCCTGTTTTGATCTTCTGTTATATATCTTGACAGTGTCACCATAAAACACAGACACTGTCCCATTTAGAACACACATAAGTGTGGAAAACATCCACACCCCGACGCATCACACCTCACCCTCAATCCCAGCACTCCTGTCCAGGCCACCATCAACATAGAATCAATTGTCTTCAAGTTGCAACTGTACTTCATATCCCAACAATGTTGCTCTATATATACAATGATTCACCTAATTACTCAGCCACAACTAATAACAGAAAGATTTCTTTTTTTTTTCCCCTCACAATTATAAAGACTCATTCTTAAACATCTGTGTGGGATGATCAACTTTGTTAAATTTAAGACATTTAAACTTATAGTGTGAATATGGGAAACTCATAGCTTCCCTGAGCCATGACCTGTGTATCTTTTCCAGAAGAGCAAGAGGCTGATGAGACAGAGCAGAAGATGATAGGCAAAGGGTTAACCCAAGTTTAACAGTGCTGTTGCCAGATGAAGAATTGTTTCCACCTGGTGAATTTTTGCTGAGTGTCAATGTGACCAGTTAAAGTTTTTGTTGCCAGAAGGGATTTATAGATTTATAGTTATGTTGTACCCCCTCATGTGGTTATCAAGGGACAGCTACAATTGGGACATCTGGGAGGGCTGGCTTGTCACTATGGCAACATCTGACCTTCAATCAGGATTTGAGGAAGAGATCTCTACCACTGGACAGTGAAGAAGGGGTTGATGGACCGAACTTTAGGAGGGGTTAAAGGGTTAAAAAGGAAAAAACCTCCATTGTAAGGGGAGCTGAGCACATGGCGGAGAAAATATTTTGCTCCCAGTGCCATAACCTTTTTTCTTTATTCAGTCATCTGTTGTATTTTGGTAAGGTTTAATAAACCTTCCTAAACTATGAAAAGTGAGTAGCTATTTCTCACAGTGGGCCAGGAAATCAGCAATCATTGACATGTGTAGTAACTGCTGAGGAACAGATAGGCAGTTGTGGCCATCCAGAAGCACCGGTGTCATTTTGACACCTGACACACGAATTTCTAGACATATTTGGTTACTTGGCTACTCCTACCTCAGCATTCAACCATCAGCGAGCATCCAAGATGGGCCAGAAGCAGGAGGACAGGCTCTCTGCAGACCAGAAGGGCTGATGGAATGGGGGTGCAGCGGCTGCACAGTTTGCAGCGCACGCTCGTGCGTCTCCCTGCAGAGCTCAGACAGGCCCTGCTGCTGTCCATGCAGCGTCCCAAGCCCAGCTGTAAGGAATGTCACCAGCCACCCCTGGGACAGGAAACGGGACACCCAACACGTGTAAGTGGCTGTGGGGAGTGTGGTCCCACGGGGAATTGGGGAATCGGGGAGTCGGCCTCTCGGATGTTCCGGCTGCCAGGGGCCCGCAGGGCACTCAGCGCACGGCGGCGTTTACTGAACAGTCTCTGGCAATTTGGACAAGCAGGCACGTGAATTCAAGCTTGATGTACTGTGTCTTCATGAAGATTAATCAGCTTTAAACTTATGCTCATAAGCCAAATGCAGCATGCACCAACATTATTGTACTTATGTTTCATTTATGTCAACAGGATATTCCTGTTTTCTCTAGTCAAAGTCAGCAATGATACACTTGACTCCTGCTGGCATCTTTCATATTAAAAAGGATTTCTCATTGTACTACCTGGGTCTTATACAGTATAGCTTAAGGCCGTGCTTCACATAAAGTGCTTGACGATTCTGAAGTCAACAAGGCAGATTTTTTTTCTAAAGTCCACCGTTTATAACTGAAAAGACGATGAAACCTTTGTGCCCCGAGGAATGCGTTGACCTAGGGTTGTCCGGCGGTCACTGTGGGAGGCCGAGGCAGCCACATGCCGCTCCCTCCTGAGAACGCCGGTGATGTTGGAATAAGAGCATCCCGACTGCGGCAGCAGCTCCCGCCCCGTTGCCGCCCGGCGGCCCCGGGCAGGACCGGGCAGGGCAGGGCTGAGCCACTGGAGGGAGCTGCGCCCTCACTCAAGATGGCGCCTCCAGTGTCTCCGACGGGCTCTGACGTCATGGCTGTCGCTGCCCAATTACTTCCGCCGGCGTCCTTTTGCCTTCAGTGTAGATGGCCGAGCGCGGCGCGGGGTGCCGGCGGCTGCGCTGAGGGTCAGTGTGCGGGGCCGGGCTGGCGGCGGTGGCTGTGCGAGCAGCGCGGAACGGCGAGGCGAGGGGAGGCAGCGTCTGAGGCCGGGCGGGGCAGAAGGAAGGCTCCTCGGAGCGCGGCCTCTTCTGGCCAGCTGGGCACATGCGCGGCCGTGAAATGGCGGCCGGGCCCGGCCCTGCCTGCGGCCCGGGCCGGCTGTGGGGTTGGGCGATGCCCCGCTTGCCCACCGCAGGCTGCAGGACCCCAGCCGGTTGTGTCCCAGAGCCCTGGGTTCTCTGAGAGCCGCCGGTGTCTCCGCAAGGAAGTGTCGGTGTGTTCTAACAATTTAGAGGCAAATGAATTAGTTGTAGGACGCTTCTCAAAGTTTTCGTCATAGGGAAAGATTAAATAACCCAAAAATTTCGCCTTTCCACTGCAGCAGCACTTGCTAATTCTTTATTCAAAATAGAAAGGACTGCTTCTGTTTTATAAGATAGTTAAGTATTTGGCATAATCAGAAAACTGTAAATCAAAGGTGAAAGTACTTCCCAGTTATTAACTGCAAATATTAACCTGCGTGCAGTAAATTGTGTACACAGTGCAAATACACAAAGTTGTGTGTATACATACAGCTTGTTTTAGAGCACCACGTGGCGGCTGTATGGGATTGTTTGTCAGCCGCTGTTGGAAGTCATAAGGTTGTTTCTGCCAGCTGTCCTTGTACTGGCAGTATTCATAAATGCTGCGTTGGCATCCATATGTGTGTCAGTGCCGTAAGCTGGGGAGGAACTATCATAAGTTGCCCTAATATATCTCAGAAGTTACTTTACGAACTATGATCTGACTTCCTTTTCTTGACAGATGCACCCCAATGGCACACAGCACCGAGTTCCCATGTACAGCTTGAATAATCAGCTCCATATCTGGCTTCTCTTCAGAGCTCACAGTTTTTTGCCAACTTCTAATCTGACACTTCACCAGAAGCACTTCTGAGAGTTTCTAAGTGGTTTTTTACCACATAAACAGGGGTCATAGGGCACTGCTATTATGTCCTGGGTACAAGTAGCAGTCAGCCAATCCAGTGAGGATATATTTGATGAAGATGCAGATGAAATGTATCTACTACAGAAGGAATGGAACAGCACTATGACAAAGAGATTGAAGGTATTTTTTTAAAAATTATTTAATACACTTTTTAGTATTTTAGATTTACTGACATTTAACTTAATATACATGTGAATGACTTAAAGGGAAAAGTAAAACTAGCTGCTTAAAAGTTATTGTGGTGTACTTTCTTCTGAATATCAAGAAAATATGGCAGAAATGTACATAAACACTACTTAGTAGTCACCAGAGGAAAGTACTGTTCTGCCTAAAGACATTGACTCCTTCTGCACAACCATGTCCATTTATAAAAGGCAGTACTGAATTGTGATGCAAGCTACTTGCTTTGTACTTGTAGGTATACCCCTATTAAATGTAGGCCAACAGAGCTGAACAGTGCTAATAAAGAAATGTGAGACGTTTTGGGTTTTGAGTAGAGTTGCTTATCAGTCAGAATGTAGGATGTGTAACCCCACGTGCAACCACACTTGGGCGTTGTGGTCTGTGTAGATCTTTGGTTGATGTATTCTCCAAGTGAAATACCCATTTTCTGAAAGCTGGTTTCCACAGCCCTTGCCGTTCTGCAGGGAACAAAGCAAGTTCATAAACAGATGAGTTTGACAGATACTGTGTCATGCAGAGTGGGCCTCCTCGGCTCACAATTGAGCAGCATTTGGCTGAAGAGCATGGATGAAAACAGTTGTGTAGGCAGTTGATGAGGAATGGTATTACAGCAGACCCAGTGTAGTTTCCTTCATCTGAGTTCCATGAAATGACTGGTTTTCTTAAGGAACTGTTTAGTGTTCTTACAGAAATCCCTCTGGTATTTTTGAGTAGATACTGCAAAATTACGAGGTGTTATTGAAGTTAAGAGTTGTATGTTGGGCAAAATAAATTTTTGTGTTCCAGACCGCTTTTCTAGCAAGCCCACCATGAGCAAATAGGAGTTTTCACTTTTGTAGCTTGTAATTTTGATATGAAAAGAGTTAGGAATTATTCTAATAATCTTGTAATGTTGTTATAATATAAAGAAAGTAATTTGCATTACAATCATTAGCTGTTTACTTAAAGAAAGCAGTCCCCATGTTAAGTGTATTTATATATGACTCAGTCGATCACCAATCACCGTCTCTTTTTCTGGTATAACTCTTGAATGGAGTGAGGTCCAGCAAATAAAGGAGCAATGCTCAGCAGTTAATTTTGTGAAAATAAATGGATTCCATGTAGATGGATTACAGAGAGTACCTCTGCTAAAGGGGAAGATTGGCAGCCTGCATATCTTTTTAGATAGAAGTACCACATACACTTCTTTTTTTTAAGTCCATTTCTCACAAAGCAGTTGATAATCATTAAAAGCAAACATGGGTGTTTTTTTTTGATCTTTCTAAAAGAAGTTTCCCTCTTTTCTCACTTTCTGGGAATCCTTTTGGGAAAAGTAAAAAGCTGCATCTTACAGGTCAGTAAATCATAGTATATTGCAACAAGCATGTTTTGGTTTGGCAGTGGGGGTGTAGCAGTGAAGGATGTTCAGATATAGAAGCTGTAACTTAGGAGATGTGATACTTGTTTAAACTTTTTTTATTATTATCGTTATGTATTTGTTGGAGGTCCATTTTGTCATGTTGTGACATTGAGCAACCTTTTTCACTGCTTTTGTTACAGGAAGGCTATAGGGATGGAATTGAGGCTGGGAAAGAACTTGCACTCCAGACAGGCTTTAATCAAGGTTACAGACACGGTGCCGAGCTGATGATTAAATGTGGCCAGTTCAAAGGAACCCTGAAGTAGGTTACAAACTCCTTAAGGTCAAGTATATGTGGAGGGTATGTAGCAGGGGAACACACATACAGGTTTTTGTTTGTTTTAATTAAAAAACAAAACCAACCAAACAAAAAACAAACAAACCCCCCCCCCAAAAAAAAACCCCACATTTTGAAACTGTCCGAAGTGAGCAGCCTGAGAATTCCCACATCTTGAGAACAGGGAATGCCTGCCTGGGTGTAGAAGTATAATTTCTAAAAATTCTCTTTCAGTTATTCTTCCAAAATTGTCTGAATCTATGTATTTAAGCTTAATACTTAGTTCTACTGCCTGAATTTTCCATAAATCGTGAATTATACATAAATGTATTTATGATGCATAGATATCTTGTCACATTGCTGTCTATCTACCTCCACCAAGCGGAGATCTACGTAGATAAATATAATCACTTTTGTTGTTGTTCACTTTTCAGTGCTCTGTTATCCTGGTGTCATTTTAATGGACATGATTCTGCTCTAAGTATGATAAATAATCTTCTTGATATGGTTGGAAAGCATGAAGATGATGTGCTTAAGTATCTGAATTCTACTGAAGAACAGCCACATCTTGGACACATTTTAGACTCGGTTCAGGACATGGACCTTAATCACACAGCTGGGACAGAGTACAGGGAAGTTAAAGATGGAAAACACAATGACTGTAGCAGCTCCCGTGAAAACATTTGTAGGAATAATGGTGAGGTTGGTTCCTTGCAGTCTGAATGCAGCAAGGCAAACCTCTGCACAGATCCTGAAAAGTCAACCCTTGCTTGGGTTAAAATGCAGACTGTTTGGTTAGTAGAGCAACTGGGCTTATCACTGGATGTACTCCATCATGTCCAGCAACTGGAACATTAGTTTTTCTGTCTCATGGTACTTAAAACTATCACAGTGGATTTTGATTCTTAGTTTGTGGGCCATGTACAGGCTGATGCATCACTTTTGCTTTAGGAAAATCTAATTTGGATGCTTTATAGTAGAAGTCATTTTTGTAAATCCTCGCCATGATTTTGGCTCTGGGCAAAACCCTTCACTTTCAACTTTAAAAGTAACATTCACAGAAAGGGACAGTAACTTTAAAGCTTTACAAAGAGTTGCTAAACATGTTTCTGTTTTGTGTCAGGAGGTCCCATTTCACCCTCTTTTTTTTCTTGGCAGTAGCTTGGAAATGAGGCGGGTCCATTAAATAACCCCTCTAAATTGGTCCCCTGCAATATCAAAAGAATAACTGCTCAGTGCTCTGGAAATGGTCAGTGTTTTTGCAAAATAAGCTGCTGTTGATGATATGCTGTGTGCAAAATAGAACATGATATGCTGCTGATTCCTAGAGTGCTGTGACTCTCTAGTCATGTTTTGTCAAATTCTATGTGTTATCTTTTCTACCCATGATGCAATGCACTTTCATGGTTAAAAACTATTTTTCCCTCCTTGTATAGTTATATTTGTCACTTTTGCTGAAAACATACCATTTTCCTCAAATACAGAATTGCTGACAATTCACTGTTTTACTTTTAGACATCTACTCTTACCATGTCAGACCACACTAAACATGCTTCCAGTCTAATGAACATCCTTTTGTTATTTTTGTATTTATTTTGTCAGTCCATCTAGCCTGAACTCTTTCCCGCATTCCAATAATGTTTTTCTCAAACTCTTCAAGGAAGCCAAGCTTATTCACTACCTTTTAGAAACACATCAGCCACACATGCCTATTTCTGATCATTTTGTATTTCAGTAACTATTCTATATTTGACTTGCTTTCCCATTGCTTCCCTTCACTGTAGCTGTAAATTGCTCTGTTCAGGAAGTTTTTTCTTTGTAAATGCCTCTGTTTTACATTAATTAAACTGATTTATAGTAAGTTCCCAGCTTACTTGTTGGAAGTTTCCTGTAACTTGTTCATATTGGAGACAAAGGAAGTCCAGACCTAGGCAAAGTAAGATTTTGAACAGTAAACTGTAATTAAAAAAAAAAAAAAAAACACACAAAGCCATTTCATACTTAAAGGCAGAAAAAATCTAAGGCAAAAATTCCTTGTTTTTCAGAGCCTGAGTTTATACAACATTCTTACTAAAGACTCCATTACCCTGTTAGTGTTGACAGACTGTAATTTTGGTTTCCTTTCTGTACCGCTTCTTCTTTAGTGGTAATCAGAACTGCAGTTCAGAGTCTTAGATTGAATGCATTTATGAAATAGTGTACAAAGGAGTGTCTGTATTAATTGTGTATATACAAAAATCGTTCAAGTATTATTTAGCATAATATTGACAGGGATAAACATTACTTTTCTTCAAATGCCTGCATTGTGTTATAGACTGTATCATGTAAAACACAGATTTCTTCCATATTCTGGTAGAATATGGTGCAAAAAGTGTTGGAATATATATATAATTTTCCTAACTAATTTTTAATTAGTTGTTTTATCTAATTGTAAGCAGTGCCCACTTTTAGCCAACACCAGTTAAGTTTCTTCACAGACCTACTTTGATCATTAAATCACTGAAGCCTTGAGTTTGTTAAAACTAAGCCTGACTATCTTCAATGAACAAAGCAAAGGAATTTGAAGATTGGGCATCTGGGATCTTAAATTTATGGCCCTTCAAGGACATTAGAGTAACCAGAAGATATGGAGGAGATTAAGGCCTGGAAAGTTGGAGAAAAAGATAAAAGAAGGAATAAAGGATGTGGACCAGATTAGCATGAAGAGAAAGAAATAAATAACTAATAGGGGGTAGAATACTAATTAATGAAGAGAATTATGTAAATTAAACCAATGAACATTAATGTCTTAGTTCACAAAAAATGCATAAATAAGCAAAAAAGTTTTGTATCGGGATCAGCATTGAAGCTGGAACTTTGTCAGGAACACATATCTCTTGACCAAGAATAAAGTAATGCCTTACCTTCTAACAATAAAAAAGACAGTGTTAGAGGGAATCTTGTTTACCACTACAATTTTTTAGGCTTTCAGTAACAAGACAAAATAAAAGTTAATAGAACAGTGTTAGACTTTACAGATTTGGATGTTTTAAAATGCAGATTCAAGGGAATTACTTTCCCATATTTAAAAGTTTGCAAAGAGGAGATACCATTCACAAATTACTAAGTAGGCTTCATTTTTGTTTATAAAACCATCAGGTTTTTTGTTTGTTACATCAGCTTCAGTACTAGCTAAGGAATTACTTTTCTACACAAGGTTTCAGTGCATAGTGAGGGGTTACTTTTTTTCCATGTTATCACCTAGAGTTTCCGGTTTGGCTGTAGAGAGATTTTCTTCTGTACTCTCTGTATCATTTGGCTTATCTTTCACTGCCCAGTCTTGCTGACTAGCACCAGAAGGGCTTTCTTTGAGACTGTCAGAATCTGTAGTTTGCTCCAGTTGTGGTTCAGGCTGTTCTGTGTCCATATCTTGTGTTTCACTGTCAGCTTTCACCTTGGCAGCATTCCTGAAAACAGCTCTCATGACAACTGGGACTGACATGCAACTGAAGAAGGAAATGACATATTAGTCACAACTACAGACATTATACGATGTTCTTTAAAGTACTTCTGTTTTTTTAAACTGTGGCTGACACCTGAATGAAAACCAGCATTAACTCCATTCTGGTTTTGTCTTGTACAACCTGGTGTTACTTTGTAACCATAATACAAACTACATGTGCTGTACCAGAAATATATTCATAACACTGAAATTTAGTGCTGAGTCTTTGAAGTTAGGTGTGCACAGAAGCTTTGACTGAAATGTGGGAGGTCTTTCAGTCTGGTCAATCTGGTAAACAAAAAAAGTCATAAGGGTACTTCTAGTGAAAACCAAAACTAAGAATATTGAAATATATTAATTCGTCTTGAGTTTTGTAATTGTAACCTTCATGTTTTGTGTAACACAGGTACAGAAGGTGTCTTTTCTAAAACACTGTCTATACTGGAGGTATTTTCCCACTCTTAACCTGGTTCCAAAAATAGTACCTTATTTAAATTCAGGTTCAAAATCCAACCTGCATTGGTTTTGTTGTCATCAAACAGATAATAGATGTGTACTAGCTTATGCCAAATCACTTAGTGCTCTTAGACTGTTCTGAATCAGTTTGTCTAGCCTATGTTCATGTATCACAACAACTCACTCTCTTGGAATTTGTTCAGAAAACAAGCCAGAGTCAGTGTTGTAGACATGCCATATATAACTGACTTTCTGAAGAGAAGCACTGATTGCTGTTAGGTAGATGTGTAAAAAGACCTTTCCATGCTATTCGAAGTTACACTAGTCATGAGACTGTCATCAGCTAGAGTCTTCAGAAAAGCGTCTTCATAAAAAGTAAAACTCTTTACTCAATAGTCTTTCCTTGCTTCCACATGCTTTCTACTAGAAATATTTCATCACTGTTAATGTTTAAAATTTTTGAAAGAGATACTTAAGACACTGAAATAACTTATTCCCATTATTGTATTACAGCATTTTACTAAAGTGAAGTTTTCCAGTTGCTGCGTTCATGGCATTATGAATGCACATGATATTTCCATTTGATGGACATCTGTTAGGAAATAAAAGTACTTACCGTTTCACAGCTCTTGCTATGAAGTCATCAGTAGAATTTAGAGTTGGATCTTGAGGATTTAAATGAAGGTGACATTTGACTTCTCTAGAGCTTATAACATCAATTACCACTAAGGAGGAACAGAACAAGAAAAATCTTTGGTTTGAAATACTTACAAACATCAAAAAACATCCTTTCATTTTGATGCTTGAAGAGATGTAAGACTGAAGACAGTGGAAAGAGGTTTGCAGCAATATATTTGCATGAGTTGCTTTTCCTTAATAGACTTAAATCAGAAATAGTGGAAATTGCAATTTATTAATTAAATGCAGGCCAAGACAAAACAGGACTTTAATATTTGCATTTACTTTCTGTATTATTCTGAGTACAAAACACCTTCTAGTAAGCAGTTTATACACAAGTGCATGCACTTGGTGTTTTTCCTGGGCTGAACGCTGCTGAGTGGCCCTTAGACTGTTTGTAACTGAGAAACATAGTGCAAGAGCCTAGGTAGAACCAAGTCCCCTGTCAGCTCAGTAAAGAGGACAGTAGCAATTATTCCATACATACCACAGGCTAAATTCTCTTTCACAGGATGAAGGAAAAAGACAGAAAAGCTGGTGTTCTTGTGTGGTACCACTTCAAAGTAAAGCAGTTCTGAATCATCTAAAAATAAAAATACTGTTTAGTGATATCCACCACTGAAGCTGGGTTCTTTTTGGCTGAATTACATGCCAGAATTTTAAAAATACTGATTCAATAGTCTAATTTTTCATGACTTTGACAACTTAATTTATGTACATAGAATGAGCATAGAATATTTGTAAAAATCAATACAGTGTTAAGAATTTTTTATCATTTACTGTACTCCACAAGTAATGACAGTTTTGGCAAGGGAGTAGTAAAATCTGTCAACACCCAATTTAGAAACTAGTTTGTCTCTAATACTGTGCCATCACTTCCAGCCACACAATTTACCTTCATTTATATGCTTCTCAGAGACACAGCTGCTAATAAGAGTGTTATATGCCACTTGATGTCGAAGAATCTCTATTACATCAGGCACACACTTTGGATGGCTAAATGGGATTTTACTGACCAAGGCTCCTGCTAAAACTGATTTTTCTGAGCCCTTGTTTATGAAGTAACAGTGCTTTGGATGATCTGGAAGAGACTAAGCAACAAATAATGGTGATGTTTCAAGGACTGAAAACAGGAAAGTAAAGCTTGATGTTATCAGGGAATTGTACAATCTACAACAAAAATATTTTTGAAAGATACATTTCTAGCATGTCCATGGTACCTATGCATTTCTAGTACAATCCTTAGTGGAAGCTAAATGAGATCCACTCTCCCTCCCAAATACATCCAAATTAGGCAAATATACCCAGAGCCAAGTGGTCAGGAGTTCAAGTGTCATCAGTTCTTCCAAATACTTTTCAGAGCCCTATAGGCTATAAAAATGTTAGTGACCAAAATAATAATATCAGTAATGCTGCTTGACAGTGGCTTAAACAGGATAGCAGTTTTGCTGCAAATCTCTTCTGGACATCAGATGTTGTTCCAACCTCCATCACTACTACTTTTTCTTTGGAGAGATATGTTTGGCTGGAATACCTCCTGATGATTCACTTGAAGATGAGGAGGAAATAGTAAGAAAAATTTACCACCTGTCCATGTTAACAGTGATTCTATGACAAAATTAGAAATTGAGTATGGTATTATCTACTTCAGGATGCCAAATGGAATGTCCCCTTAAGAACAGGGCAGGGCAGTTAATGAGGAGGACCTACATTAACAAAGGCTAAAGAGCTTTTCCTTGTGTGTTCATGGATCAAACATATTTTCCCTACACCCATTTCAAGGTTAGAATGCAATTTAGTAATTCTAGAAATAAAATCTTAAAACTCAGAAGCAAAACCTCCCACCAAGTACAAATATTTTAGGGAATTGTTGAAAAGTTACAGAGCCTTTCATGTGCATCTAATAGAATTGAAAGATTAATTCCATCTTACAGAAGAAAAGAGCTATGCCAAACATTATTTTAGCATGGTGCAAATTTACTACTACCTTCTGTACCACCACCTCAAGGTCCAAGAACTAAGCAGGCAATGAGCTCTACAAACACTAGTAGTAGAACAGAAAAAAAGTACCCTCTTCTTTTGCTGCCATGAATTGCAAAATTAATGTTTCCTAGCAAATAAAAAAGTAGATCTTTGAAGCTTGTCGTGTAGTTGCCCTGTACATAAATCTGGCAGAACCATCTTAGCTGCAGCTTTCTGTTCTAAAACTTTACATCCAATGCAGCCTAAGCAACTGTATTTCAATAATGCAGTAATTAAAAGGAAAGCTCTCTTGAAACAACCTTGTCTCTAGATAGCAGTTGGCATCACTGTTGTAACACTTTATATTTTTCTTCCTGCTAGTCCCTTTAAGAGAAATCAATAGTCCCACTGTTACCTAATTAAGAAACCCCTTTTGTTAAAACAGTGTGACATGCAGCATGATAAAGATCTTCAAAAATCTAGGTAAGTATCTTCTTGGGACTTGCTCCTCACACCAGTCAACAAGTTTCTTTTTTTAAGGCATTAATGATAAAGTTCTGAGCAATTTTTAGAAGAGTAAATATTTGGGTTACACAGAAAAATTAGCATGACTTCAGCAGCCAAGCACACAGTGTTTTATTAATGAGCATGAGAAGCTCACTTACATGAAAGGCTCTAATACTGCTTCGTAAATTGAGCTATTTCCTAAAGAGCACTTTTGTTGGGATTCTGGGAAACCTACATTGTTTGCTTATGGGAAAATGGTAATTCAGTATATATATCTTGCACAACAGCACAGTGTGTATCACATGGACACTATACTTACCACAAAGAAACAAGATTTATTTGTAGACAAGTCTTCACTGCATTTTTCTTTAAGAGTAGACTGAACAATTAGCTCATACAGTGGAGCTAGTTTCAAGCCAGAAATCTGAATTCCTGAAACCAGGTCATTATTTTATTAGCAATTAGGTTAAGACAGTAGGTTATGAAAGCTACTATTAAAAACAAACCAAATATTTTGAAAAGATAAAAATACTGATTTGCTTTCTTATTCCCCTTTTTTGCTACTGGGAATTTGAGGTAGAGTGTTTAACTTTGCCTTTGTCACATCTTTCTTAGAATTTTTCTGTTAGAGTTTTTCGTAGAGTTTTTCTGTTTTGTTACACTTGGACTGGTAGAACAGAATATGTTCTGCCCAAGAAGCAAATTCTTCTTGCAACTTTAACATGGGGAAGCAAAAAGCAAATAAGCAATGCATACTCACAGAAGTACTTAGTGTTAAAAAACAATTATAACATGCCTGTGAGCTTCTGTATCTCTTCAATACTGGATGAAGACATTGGAACAGGCTGATGAAACTTCAGAACAAAATGAGCTGGCAAATCCATGCTGAGTTCATCAGTCAGTTGCAAAAAAACAGGGTTGCTAGGAAAAAAATTGTCAGAATGAAAGGCTTTCTACAGAAATTGCCATAACAAGGACTCTAAATGCAAGGCCACTGTTAGATCCCTATAAGTTTATGATGTTCCATACATTTTCTGACTTGAGAAGTGTTTTGCTTTATAAATGCAACTTTATTAGTTTAAAACATGGTTAATGTGAAAACTGACAGAAAGGAAAAGTGAGACCCAGAAACTGAGTGGTGTTTTTTACAAATAATTTTAAAGTATTTTAGTTTGGAAAGTTACTTCAGACTTCCCCTCCAGACAACACTGAGGTAGAGAGAGATGAGGTGTCAGTTCCCATAGTGGGATGACAAACTATTTTGTGTATTTTAGGTGTAATATCTTTCAGCATATGCTTTCTTTACTGTGAATCTATGAAGGACTTGCTTGTTGAATACTAGGAAGTTCAGTAATACTGTTCCAGTGCCTCTTTCTGGCCTCAAATCTATGAATAAATTCATAGTTCAATGCAACTGACACAGTTAAATATCAACACAATACCTTTGAAGTCCATTTGGGAAAACTGTAAAAGCCACAGATTATAGATGGTGTAGCTGTGGAGCACAAAGCCATAAATAAAACAGAACTTCTGTTTCAGCAGAGGCTAAATATAAGTTATGTGGAAGTCAGTGGCAGGGACTTGTAAATCCATTTCTGTATTGACAAGTGTCCAGAGCCTCACCTGTCCTCTCCAGCTTGAGGATCTATAATTAATGGAGAAAGAGGCAGTTTGTGGAGTGTATCTGTACCTTCAACAGTTACAACTGTTTTTGTTCCACATACCTGGGAACCTTAGGGAGAAATAGAATGGCATTATTTTCCTTAATTTAGTGTATATTAATCCTATGCATACAAAATATACAATGGTAAGGACTTGGAAGGTCAAGTCAAGCTGACAGCCACAGTGGTGTGGGCAGTGAAGAGAAGCCTACATTGACCACACCCAAAAGGCCAAAGTTGCCCAAAGATGATAGCAGCAATAGCTGAATCAACAACCAAGACATGGAAAGTAGTTTCCTGATGGACATTAAAACTGTGCTGAAATGCATCACATTTGGTTCTACTAAACTAGAATTTTAAATTTTAATTCTGAGTTTTCATTAATTAACTTTGCTTAATGAAACAGGTAGCATTGAAAAACTCTTGTTAGCTATTTCTGCTGAAACAGCAGAATAGCTGAAATAGCTTTACCATTATTTAGTTCTTCTTCCAAAACTTGATAGGGAGAAATGTAAAATTCAATGTTCATTGGGGTGCCTGAGGAATAAAAAAAATAATGGTTACTACACAGGTCAGTAGAGGAAATATGTTGGGTGCCTTGACACAAAGATGAAAAAACCAACACTGTAGATGGTCAGAGGGGATTCCTTGTAAGAGTACATCTCTACTTACAATATCTGTTCAATATTGTTCTGTATATCTGTATGTTATCTGAGATTACAGGTACAGTAAATCCCTACAGCAGATTTTATTTATAGCAGAGGATCTTTCCTGTACACAAAGATCAACTCAGTAGTGTGTTTTGATTACAATTCTTTAAATTCAGACCCTGGAAAAGAAAAAAAAAAAAAGGCGGGGGGGGGGGGAAAATGAAAATGGGGGGGGGAAAGGGAAAAAAAAGGAAAAAAAATCACCTCCAGTTCTTGGCACCAGGTGTCCTACTTTTCCATTAAGTACTTCAGTAATTCTGTTTAGATCCTGTGTTCTATTTCAAAACACATCTTAATTAGTGTTTCCTGCATTGCAGTGCTAGCTAGGCTAATGTAATTTCTAATTTGTATCCTTAATCAAAAGAAGACAATGTTTTCTTGGAAGTAGATTGTATGTCCAGCTTCCAAAAGACCACAACTCCACACATGCATTACTTCTGGGACTTGGGCTTTCACTTTCCCCATATCTGAGCTCTTTCATGTTGCACTTTGGTGTGCTATTCACCAGAAATAAAGGGGGTCAAAAATATTAGAGTGGCAACTGGTTGAGCAAAGAATGAAGAAATAGCCTGGTTAACTAACTTGGACAGAACCATTCTCTGACTTAAAGTGTGTTCATATAGGTAAATATATACAGCCATACATTTACATAGCTGTGTACTAACTCTGCATAGATGGGACAAGTAATCAGTTTAACTTATAAATAATATTTACTGAGATATCTGTGACCAGTGGGGATATAGTACATTAGTTCATAGTGTTATTATGCTTCATAAGGGAAAACTGCAAAAATAATCCAAGAGGGTGTTTCAAGTTACAGGAGGCCATACCTGCCAAGGTATGTGCGTATGTAACTTAATAGGCAAGGTATCAGAGAAGATATATCAAAAATCCAGAAGGAAAGCACTGCCCTCAACTCTTCTTTATTGAAAACAATGAAAATCCTTGTACAATTACCAGAAGGTTTAGGAAACTGTTCCCTATCTATCTGTAATCCTACTCTATGAAAGAACAAATGAGAAAAGGAAGGAGAAAAGCTGGCATCCACACCTCCTGATCTTAAACCTGAGGACAAAATGAGACCCAAACAGCAGAACTCCAAAAAGTCTATTTTACTTCTGCCACGGGGAGATCTAAACATGACTGCTGACTTTCAGACACACTGTTTGCTCCCAGTGGGTGGTCATGTGCACACACCCTCAAGCTTTGTAACCAACCAGTTTCCCAGGAAGTCCCTGAGATAAAGCACAGGAGTTCAACAGATTAACTAGTTTGCTCGTCTGGGGTTGACAAAGGCTTCAGGCTTCCCAGTGAGAGAAAACTCATTAGCCTTCCACATCCTGCTCTATAATTAGATCAGTTAACTTGTTCTTTAGTGAAATGAAGGGGTGTGGGTAGAGGCAAAGGGACAAAGACATAGACTGTAAGTTACCTGTGAAGAAGTGACATTAAATAAAGGTCTTTTTCAAGGGCCTGCAAAGCAAGATATCCCTTAGCTTTCATTTCACTGGGAGAGAGAAAAGACAATTTATTATTTTTGTAAGTAAACAAAAGTTAGGCTATGAATTTCAAAAGTTTTTGAGTAAAAAAATAACTGCAACCTGTTTCCTGGAATTTGATACATATTTGACAGGTCTTCTAGAATCTTGCCAAAGGCATCATAGTTCTTCATCCTAAAAAAAATGAAATAATGACTATCACTAGTAAATGAGATAGAAAATAACTCTTTTATACACAACTTAATAGAAAAGGCACCATTTCAGAGTGACAGTGGCCCCCTCTTTGTCAGATCAAGTAGCAGTACTGATTTAAATTTTCTTAGAAGATACCAGAAAATGTGAACCTTTGGTTTTGTTGCAAGCACTGTAATTATAGCTGAAACTGGCACTGAAGTAGGCACTACTGAAAGCAATAATTGTACGTGAAACACAAATATGACAGCTCATCAGCTGCAAAACACTTTTCCTGATGTTCCAATAAAGCTAATCATGTAGTACTACCTCCCTAAGACCTTGCATGCATACATTGATCTTAAAATATCAAAATTGTATTAATGCCGCACTTCACAGCACCATGTGAGAGAGACAGACCTTAAATATAACTGATAGATACATCAGTCAAAAAAAAAGAAAAGGAAAAAAAAAAGGGACAAGTGCCTTGGTTTGTAAATGAATGGTTCAGACTGCTCAAACCCCAGAACTGCTGTGGATTTCAACTTGGTGAGGCAGTGTGGAGCAGTGTTCAGACTAACCCACCTGTGCTTAAGTAGATTTTATGTGAGTTTTATAAGCCTTACTAGACTCTGGTGCTGCAGTCACACAGACAGCTCTGTGACTGCAGTGTGAAAGATGTGACCCATCTTTCCTATGCAGATGTGGCAGTAGTGTGGATCAGCAGAGACAAAATAAGCCTGCCTGAACTTTTACACTGGGACAAACTCTTTCAAACCTGGAACCTAAACAAGTCACTCAGCTCTCCTCTGTCTCTTTCCAGCTAGACTAATGCGGAAGCAGGGAAAAAGGAGGGAAGCACGCATGTGTGGTACAGGAACAGACACAGTACTAGCCTATGCATTAGCTGGCTGGTTCTTAAAATCTTAATTTTATAGTTACTTTGAGACTCATGGGAAATATTACACATATAACAAACTGCCTTACAACCAAATAAAATACTACACCCAGAGGTGTAGAAGGGATACCCATGCTTTGCAACAAATCTTAACAAAGCCAGGAAGGCAGAAAAGTAGCACCCACAGTACCAATGGTAACTCAAGAGCCAAACTGCTGGCATTAACATCACTGGAAGTCAAAAACCTAGGAAAATGTAAGTTCAAGTTTTAAGTCATAGCTGTTTACACTCATAAAGCTAATATAACTTCATTTCTGAGGAAGAAAGGGGGCTGAAAAAACTGATGATGAATAATACAAAAGAGAGATTAAACACTGTCCTGGTTTGAGAGGAAGTGAGTTTTTTGGGATGCTGTGATCAAACCAATAGATACTCAGATTTGAATATTGGCACCTGGTGTGGCCACTGAGGACATGGATACGCCTCTGAGAACACAGGGGGTTAAAAGCAGAGAACTCTCAGGAAAACTTTCTCTCTCATAGAAGCACTGACGTTGCGCCAGCATCAAACTGTGACAGGTGCTGTCCGTGAAAGAGGTCAGACCTCCCCTACCCGGCTGCGGGCTGGGCAGGGGAGGGGAAGCCATGCGGCTGGGTGAGGTAGGCCAGGCCCTGAGGATGGAAGGGTGGAGGAGCACCAAGAGGCATCGGGCAGCCACCCCACCCCCCCCCCCCACCCCCCAGGGGGGAGAGAGAGAGAGAGCGCTGGTGTCTGTGCTTGTGCCACTTTGAAACTTGATAGCATGGCCAGCCGAGAAGGAGAAGGGGGGGTGTGGTGAGAAGGTGCCTGGCAGGGCAGCCATGGGAGTTCTGGACAGGCAGCGCCTGAGATTTTTAACCCTTTCCTTGGATGATGGAAACCTTACAAATGCTGATCCTCCTGGAGTTTGAATGAGAAGAGAGATAGAGATGAGATAAGAGGAAATGGGCCACAAGAGAAGTGGTGAAGAATCTTGGGTAGGCGGAGGTGATGGAGTGGCCTTTGGCTGGACTTTTCTTGTATAGCCATGGACAGAACCATTTTTCCTGTGACACAGAGACTGCATTTAGGGGGTGGCAATGGCTCGGAGCCAAGAGAGTGCAGTGATGTTATGTGAAGGAGTGCGTGAACAGAGATGACGGGTGAGGAGGGTGGTGGTGCCCTCCGTCTTCGGGGATGAAGAAGATCTCTGTTCTCGAGACCCCTCGGCCCCAGGGGGGTGAATTTGGGGGGGACAGGTGTCCTGAAAGTGAGAGACTGTGCTTTTCTTGGAACTGGGCAAAGCACCCTTAAGAGGAGAACCCTAGAAGCAGCTCTGGTTCATGCACAGTGGTGAGAGCACTGGGCATGGAAGGAAGATGTCATGATGGCAAATGATCTCCAGGCGGTGCCATGTGTGACATGGAAACACAAGAGGTCTCAACTGTGTTTCCAGGGGAAATCTATGACACAACAGGGACTCCTCACTCCTTGATGAACTGAGAATTGATTATCTAAAGGGTGGTGATGGACTGAGAGTTGGTGATCTGAGGGATGGATGTATTGGAAATTTGGTGGGGGGAGGACGAATGCTTTTGGAAGGTTTTCATCCTTTCTGTGTGTTTCTTTTTACATATAGTTGTAGGTTAATAAAGTTTTCTCTTCTTTATTCCTAAGTTGGAGCCTGCGTTGCGCTATTCCTGGTCACATCTCACAGCAGACACCAAGGAGAATGTATTTTCATGGGGGCACTGGTATTGCGCCAGCGTCAAACCGTGACAAACACTAAAGGTCAATGATTATACTTTCTCTTTTTACCTTCCCTATCTACTATTTGGCCACAGGATTAAAGAATCCAATTTCCTAAATATACTCATTATTATTAAAATCTGGAACCTTGATCACATCCACTGAAGAACCTGTAAAATAGACTTTTAAAGTGGTGGCCTGACCTGGAACAGCAACTATTCAAACAGAACAAAAATTGGTAATAATAAATATATATATATAGTGCCCTACTGCTACATGATAAAATTAGGGTCACATCTCCCCCTATGTATTTGCAAAGAAACTCAGGCCATGTGATACCATCTTGCTTTCATTGCTTTGAGAGAAGCCTGAAGGACATGCAGTTAAAGTATTTGCATAAGGACAATACGAGGGCTATTTAGTATTTGATGGAAGGAGGACAGGAAAAGTAATGCCTAGTTTGTATGTGTAAATCTGCCAGTTCTGAATTGTCATCATCAGTCCATTACCAAAACTATGGGTCCAAGTAGCTCTATAATTCTTACAATCAAGACAGAGGGCAGTATTCCAAGGCTGTGTTTGACTGGCAGCTAGAACCAACATCTTGGGGATTACTCTTTACCCTTGCTCCATTGAAGCAGATGCATTCGATGGAATAACTTGAGAATAAATAATGCCTGGAGTATCTTTACAAAATTATATTTGCTGCAGTTTTAGCCTGAATTTACAAATTCAAAGCAGATAATAATAGTTACAAAGACAACCAACTTCCAATATGGAGGATTGGAACCAACTTCCCACAAAAAATGGAATCCAAAACAGTGTCAGTTCTATTGTCTTCTGGATTCATGTTATTGTACCCTGATCCTTTTTCCTTTTTCTTTTTTTTTTTTCCCCTCTTCAGTTTTTACCCTGGAATGGTTCTAGCATGAGGAATTCCTTTCCATTCAACATGAAACCCTATATGTGATTCTTTACCTTAGAAGCTGGACCAAATCATCACAAACCTACAGGAATAAGAGACAGGAGTTTCATCTTTCTTGCAATTTGTCACATGTTCTATAAGCACTTCATTAGTAATTATAATCTTGATCCCCATTACTTTTAAGTAGCTGTATGGTTAGCATAAAAAAAATCCCCAACACTCAAAACCAAGACAGTGCAACAGTTAAAAAATATTACTATAATAATTGGAAGAACAAAAGCTCTGTGAAAGAGGATAAAATTAACAGAAATATTTTGTTGATAACTCTTTCAGAAAAAAATGCATCTTGGCCAGTTTTTCTTTTACTGGTTGTGTTTTCTTTTACTAGAATTCTCTGAATGTGCATTTTCATTCTAATGATATTGTCCAGCACTCACTGATCAACAGACCTGTGCAGGTTAAATGAACAAATTGAAATTTCAGGGCTGATTTCAACTAAAAATAATGGACAAAATTAACTCCAAAGTAATAATTGTAATAATGTAATCATTTGGATACTTAGTGACAAAAAACAGAGTTTATGTTCCCCAACTCCCCCGCAACAGTTGGTTGTTATATCTTGGACCTGAAGGGTTGTCTGTAATTCTGTAACAACTGCAGAACATGATATGTGAACTTCAGGTTGATATTCTGTAAATAATTTAATAGAAATTTTGCCCGAAAAACATCCCCACTAGTAGAAATACATATACTCCTAAAGAAGGCAGAATGAAAAACAGAATAGCTCCAACACATCCACTGAGTATATATATTGCACTACACCTTGGTAGGAAAATATTTTAAGCCCCTGTTATTTACTGTATACTGGTAACATTGAAGCATGAAAATAAAAATATTTATGCATGATACCACAAAATTCTTGGAAGGTGAGTCTGTCAGCTGACTTTTACTGTAATACTTAGCACTAGAGTATTTAGTATCTGTAACCAAGTTGTAAGTTTAGGTGAGAAATTCAGATGCCTAAAGAGGTAGCTAGTGTCATGAACAGGCTTGCATGTGTGACAAGACCAAAAGGAAGTCAAAACCTTTCTGACATGACAGCTGGAAGCCAGGTGGGAGACTACAGGGTCATAAGAGACAGAGAAAATTAATTTTACCACAGGAGCTTCTTCAAAGTGAGCCAGCTTTACATCCATCACATCTCCATCCTTCTCCAGCTGAACTTCTACATAAAACATCATTGATGTTATGTAGCAGGTGGTCCCACTGGGGCTAACATGAACAGTAAGTCTGAGAAGGATGAGAAAAAGAAAAAAAAGCTTGTATATATAAAAATTCTGTCACTTAAAAAAGGAAATAAGTATAGTTCACTTGGTCATGGGAAGAGACACCAGGGATGCTTCAAAAATAACTCTTCCTTGGCTCAGCTTCTGAAAACTATCCAACCAGGCATGTACTTGTGCTCTGCTGTTTGCATTATCATGTTGGTCAGCTCAAAACTATTAACCTTGGTCTGTAGCTTTGGGACGTCGGCATTTATACCCTCTCTTTACCCAAAAACCTTCTCCACAAAGGGCTAATCAAAATAGGCAAATACACTCCTTTAGAACACTGAGCTAAAAAATAACATTGTTGACAAGCCATCCAGATGGCATTCCTCTCTGGACTTGAGGCCATGCCTGCTCATTTGCATTTATTCATAAACAAACTTACCCTTTTTGTCTGGATAAACGTTCCAACACGTTCATCACAGAAAACATGGATTTAGCTGCAAAAACCAGAAAGGCAATTTAATCAAACTGCAATGATCAAGAAGTAGAACCAGTATTTTCTTGCTTTAAAGAGTATGATTTAGGTAATAAGAAAATAGTACCTCTTGAATGACTTGTTATTAATGACAACTATTATGACTAGTAAGTGCTGTGCTGTGTAGAAAATATTCTCAGGCTTTAAGACTACTATAGCCTGAAGGTTTAGCCCAAAGATGAGTTGCAAGTCTCTTGTCTCTTATCCACCTCTGTGTACATTTGACCTCTTTGTGAAGAACATCAGTAGAGAAGGATTGGTAGATTCCACACAATATTTTTAAAAATGTACTTTGAGTTATCCAACAGCTCATTACCATTTAGTGTCCTCTCTATCTTCTCCATGCATGAAAGCAATAGACCGTCTGGAGCACTACTGACAGGCTTTCGCAGTGGGTTCTCCTAGCACATTTGTGAAAACAAGAGACAAAGAAAGATTCCTTAAATTACTAGCTAAGAGACAGAGCACACAGATGCCCCATACAACAAACCTCTGTTTATTTGTTTTTGTCAAACACAGAGGTTACCTACGATTGGAGCTATCTCTGAAATGGCTGCACTGAATGGATTTGTCAAGATATTATTGTGCAGTAATTACATACCAGATGCCTTTGGAGCAAGGACTGGCTTTCCATTCCCCTGTCTTTCGAGCTGTTCACTAGATGTGTCAGCTAATTTCATTGTGAAGCTAGAGATAAACTAAGAAAATACTTCTGGTTTTATTTTAGAAAAAATCTGCCTGAGTGAATAGAAGAAATCAGTAAGTGCCACTGGAGTACTTGGTGAGATTAGAATACAAGTTTCAGCTTGTGAAGCCATTCACTTCAGTAGCAAGCAAACTCTCCCAGGTTCTCTTCAAGCTCTTGCCTGAAAACTTCTCGAATTCCACATTTCAAATAACAAAGAACACTCACCGATGAAGAGTTTTCACTTTGTTCAAATTCAGGATATTGTTTTCAGAGTAAGGCTTGAGTTAAGCATTAAGAAGCATGGAAACAAATTGGAATTTTTATACTGAGCTCACAGCAGTTGTGCTAATCTGCTCTTTACGACAATCATTCTTAAATTAGCTACTGGAAGGGCAAGAAGCATGGAATGGTATATTACAGCAGCAGAAAGTCTAGATAGCAGATATCAGACCAGTTTCTAAAATACAATATTTCCTCCCAGTCCTATAGGCAATAAATTCTCTTTACATACTATGAATATAGTAATGATAGTGAATGTAACCTCAGCTGGTAGACAATCAGCACTAACTCCTGAATAGTTAAAACAATGTTAAAACAATGTTAAAACAAGTTAAAACAATGCAAGAAACAACACCTAAAGTGTTAAAATTATACAGGAAACTTTATAAACCATTGTCCTAAGAAAAATGGGGAGCCAGGCTATACTAGGCACCAGGTTTTTCTGAGGATTATCTTTTGGTTGGTTTTGGATTGCATGGGGTTTTTTGGTTGGTTGGCTTTGCTTGTTTTTGAAAGTCAAGCAATTTTTTAACTACCTTGGAAAAATATTCTTATACCACATATCCTTCTCTCACCTAACCTGTGATTCTTACCATGCAAAAATAAACAAGTTTCAGAGTTTCAGTCCATGGCCTTTGTTGGTATTTTAAACGCAACTGTTCCATTAAAGCATTTGTAGAAATAGCTGTCACAACACCTGAAAAACATGTCAAAATGTTCTAAATATAATGGCAACCAGAAATGCTGGAGGAGGACAAATGTAGAACCTTGCTAAGGTCATAGATGTTATACTTCAAAGAAGGAATAAAAAAATGTTTTACTGGAATTTTGCACATACAAACATTAATTTTTGTAAGACTTTGACAGAAAAAGAGCAGGGGGAGATTTGTATAGGCAAGTATTCTCAATATTAAATACAGATATGCAGCCAAATCTTCAGTTTGTTAAACCATTAGGCTTTCTTTACCTATGCACAATTTCTTATGTGTATTCCTTATAAATACCAAGGCTTTGCCACTTGTATCCAGATACACCCACCTAGAGCTCATTAAAGCTCACTTTAATTAGAGATAAAAAATAAGAGATAATTTTTTATGATGAGGGTGTTAAGACATTGGAACAAGTTGCTCAAATAAGTGGTGCATGCCCCCTCCCTGCAAACATTCAGGGTCAGATTGGACAGGGCTCTGAACAACCTGATCTAGTTGAAGATGTCCCTGCTTATTGCAGGAGGGTTGGAGTAGATGGTCTTTAAGGGTCCCTTCCAACCCAAATTATCCTGCACTTTTGCAGAGGATAATCTCAATGAAGTGGTGAAACTTTTTTTTGTTTTGTTTTTGGGGATGGCAAGGAATGAGAATGAGGCTGGGAGAAGGAATATATTCAGTCCTTCATCTATCTCCCTATAAATATTCTTTCTGGCCTAACACAGAATCCAGATGTACAAAGAAAGTTTTTTGCTGAGGTGTGATACTTCCATAACCATTACCTCCATCAGGAGAAAAACAGGAGTGAATTTCCTAATACATCAGTCTGAGACAGGTAGGAAGACTCCAATGTTATTATTAAGAAGAAATTGAGTCCTGCAAGATGCCACCCACTTTGCTCTGCCCCAGAGCCAAAAGAAATACTACAAAGGGCTTCTTTGACTTAGTGGGAACAACAGCTGCAGAGATCTGGCCCCTTTGAGCCAGAGGCACTACATGGGAAAAGACAGATGGACTAGGAGAGGGATGGCCTTTTGCATACACCAAGGAGGGATAGTGAGAATGGACTGGCAGCTTCTTCCACCTTCAGGGAGGATGACAGAGCAGCAACCACAGTTCCCTATAAATCAGGCCACTTCATCCAGCTGGAGGAAGAGGGAGCAGTGGACCCCAACCAGCTCTTGCAAGCACACTTGCTGGGAACATGCCCCCACTCTCCCATGCCTTCATGCTGATAGAAGGGCTGCAACCCACCAACCCTGTATCTCCATTCACACTGCAAGAAACCAAGGCTCCTATTTGTAGCAGCTGCAACACAGCACCCATAGGTGCTGTGCAAGGCAAAAGTCTTGCTCCTTCAAAAAACTGGTCCCCAGGGATTTATGTTTGAATTTGGGGCTTGATAAGCACAGCAACATCACCTCTGCTACTTTTTACAAGAGGTATCCTGTTAGCCCTGTTCTTCCATATCTAAAGCATAATGTCTATCCCCATCTTTTAAGAAGGTGTAGTATTCTCAGAGACTGAACTTAACTGGGAACAAAAGCAGGGGGAGGTATGATAGTAAAAATCACTCAGCAAAACAGGAAAGCACTCCAAAAGGGGGAGTTTGTCTTGCTTTTTAGTGGAGGGAGTTAAAAAACAGTATCAATAATGTTTTCATTGTATTTCTACAAAAATGTGTATATTTTGTGGCCACATTTCAGGTTGCAGTCTGCTTGTACATAGGAATCAGTGCACAATGGCGATGCGAGGTTCAAGGGTTAATCCTGGACCTTTGCACAGGCACTAGCTCGAAATGTGGTTACTTGGGAATGTCCAGGTCTACAGCAAGAAGAGCATATCTCCTACATAACCCCTGGGTGGCACTGTTTCAGGATACCTTACAGCAAACCTTCTGCTTCCAGCTATTATCCGTCATGCTGCAGTACTTGAAGTAGTCTCATACCACATAAAATAGAGTATTTTTGACTTGTATGTAGGAACCTGAGTAGAAACTGCATAGTTCATTGGCCTCAATAAGATTACAGAAAAAAAATGGCATGGGCCTAGGAATTCCAGGAGAAGTATATGTCAAAAAGTGGTATTTGTCTCCAGACAGGTGTCAAGCATACTAATTAGAGAAAGTCAATGCAGCTGAGTGAGTTAAATATATTTGCACTTCAGCTTTTACAAAGGAGGTGAAATGTGATGAAGTAAATGGATAATGTAATTCCACACTTGTGGTAAATCACACTTCTGTAAAATTATTCGTTTGGTGTATGGTATTAAATACTAATTTACTTTTTAACCTGACATTAGCAGTCAACACAGGTATAATCATAGCTATAATAATAAGCTTTACCTGTTAATTGGTGCATGAATTTAAAAACATGTTTTCAGCATTTCTAGGGAGTCATTTTAGCTTAGGTTTGTTTGAACAACCTATTGAAATGTTTTCTGCTGAGCAAGAACATGTAGGTTGCCTCAGTCCAGATCACAGGAATGGGTATGTGCAAATATGACATACCACAGCTTGGTAGTGCTTAATTCTTTTATGGCATTTTTCATAAATGTTTGTCCAGAGCTCTTTGGAGTCTCTGTGATCTTGATACTAACTCCAGTGGTTTGATCATGTCCTGAATAAGCAGAAAAGTAAATTATTTGCTGATTATCTTGAAGAGAACACTTCCAAAATAACAGAAGGAAACATGGCTTACCTGATCTGCATAATAGCTGCTTTGCAAATAAACAGAGGACTTCGAGTTTAGTTAGCCACAGTAAAGTATGGCTGATAGGCCTAAAATACACTTTAACTTTTAAACAAAAAAAGCCATTTCCATTGTGCTCAAATGTATGTATTTAGGTAAATAAAAAATGTATGTTTTTAGGAAAAATGGTAAATTTGTACCATTTTTCCAGGATAGAAATAGTGCCAGATTTTCATAACAAGACAAATATTCCAAGACAATTATTAGTCTTCACATAAAATTGCAGGATTGGAAAAAAATCACATATGAGAAACAGAAGCTTAAGTATTGTCAGAAAGTTCCTCACAACAAGGTGCTGTTACAGTATTCAGAACTGTCGTATTGAATTACTGCACTCGAGAGAAGAGTTAAGAGTGATTAATAATTAAAAATGGTCTAATTATAGCTTCTCAGGCATATTAAATACACAAATGTTTAACTGGGTCAGTTCGTGAAATAAAAAAAAAACCCAACAACTGGACATGCATTATCATGAGTATAGAAAATAATCGGAATTACCGCATGAATCCTACATGCCCACCTGCTCTGGATTACTCTCTCTGACTGTTCATCAAAAAGTGCTTCTGAAAGAATCTTTCATGTGCTTAAGTTACTTAATAAGTTTTCCCCAGATTAAACCCTCTTTTGCTCTCAAATAATTGCAGGTTATCTTATTCCCTTTTAAAAGGTAAAACAGGTATGCTTCTTCGGGCACCTTTTGAGAAATTAATTATTATTACTACTTGGTTGATTTTTGTCATGGTTGTCTGCATCTTGCTAAATTCCTGACTTTTTAATATGCTTCACAATGCATTGCCTGGGCACATTGTGATTCATATGAAAATGGCATTTTGTAATTTCATAGTTCTAACATTTCTGAAAATTTTTCCATTTCTTTGAATGGTAATTTTTCTGAGAAAGAATCAACGTATTGCTCATTCATATTCTTGCATTAATTCAATTATTTTTTTCAGTGAAGATACTCTAGATTTATTATAGAACATAAGAAACCTTGGCTTACTTTTTATGTAATGGATGCATTTTAGTGACATCATTTCAGAAAATATTCCAGTATTCCATAATCAGTGCATTATTGGTGGGGTTTTTTGTTTCTGGTTTCTTTTGGCACACTGGGAGTTGCTTTTTTTCTATTATTCCTATATTCAGTCTTGATTCTTTTTCATTTAAAGCATAAAATAAAAATAAATCACCAGCAATACATCTTAATGGGCCTGCATCCAGCATTTTATTGGAATTGCATCTTTCCAGAAGCCCTCAGCAGAACTGCTGACCAGAGAAAACAGCAGCTACATAACAGCCTACAGTAAGTCTAAATACAGAACTGGGGCCTTGGGCACTCAGTGAAAACCAGTGGTTCCAGTTAGAACTGCATGATGTGTAAGAGATGTTGCTGTAATTATGAAGTCAGAGCTAAAACTGTGTTCTTTCACAAAGTGCCATGGGATTTTGAGTGATCAGCAATGACAGCTATAAAATGGGAACATGAATCAGTGTTTACAAAAAATGATGAGCATTCAAATAATTCCTTTATCTATCCTAGGTGCTCTTCCATCTAAGGCAGGATGGAAGCGTTGCTTAGCTTTTATGACCTATAGTTTAGTCTGATATGGTCTATAGTTTATGGCTTTACAACCCATAAAAACTACAATATGCTTTGCCATCTTTCATTCAGTCTCTACATCCTCTCCTCATTTACACAGTGTGAATATTTAGCTCCTAAGAGTAACATCAGAATGTTAGTGGCTGCATTTTATTTCACTACAGCCATATAGACTGGGCCAGTTTTACTTGACAACACTGAATAGCACCTCTGGCACTTAGTCTGAGACACTTAACATTGGCAGCATTTGACTGTTCCCTGCTTCTTCACTGAAAGTGATTAAAATTCTTCAAAGCCAAAGGCTGTATAAACAAACATCAGAAAAATAGGTTCATAGCAAATTACTGTGGATATAGAAACATATTGACACAGACAGGGCATATCTTTTCCTCATAGTCAAGATATGGCAAACATTTGATTTGTGCTTGACATTAGCATTTTGATCTCCAAGTAGTTATTGTATAAATCTTTTTCCAACGGCCCTAGATCCATGTAACCACAATTTAAATAACCTCATGAAAGAACATGTGAGGGCTGCCTTCACGTGTGTGCATTTGCCCTTTACAGGGTTTCATAGGACACCATGATTGCTATTCAGAAATGAACATTTTTGCTTTTTCTACATCTCTTATATTCTCAAGAGTCTTGTGATCATTTTTATAACTAAAATCAGGTGTTGCACCATCATTCATGTTCTTTACTGACATCAGTCAGCATGAAATCAATGGAACTAATCACTTGAGAGCTGCCACAGCTCTCCCTGAAGAGAGAGATAAAGTGAATGTAGCTGGCACATAATTTGCACAAAATGGCAAAATTAGTAATACCCATACTATGCTGAAGGACTACATTGAAAATGTTACTGGTAGATGAGGATGGAGGAGGAGGGAAGGAGAAGTGGGAGCTAAGAATTAGTTGAGGAGCTGAAAATAGTGATGAGCACTGGGGAGATCACTGAGGTAGAGAAGAGGTGTAGTACAGAAAGACAATAATTCTACTTAAAGGAGCTTTCCACCAGCATGCCTCAAAGCTAACCACACAGGAGCCAGCTTATTATCTTGTTTTTCCATACTGGGATGCAGAGAGATGCGGAGAGGAAGTGACTCCTGAAATACTGGCCACAGAACTAGAAACCAGACTGCAATTTACCTGACTCTATTCTAGCACATCCTTAGCGCACAGAAGAAAGAAGGAAACTAGCAATGAAAGAAAGAGGTGGAGAAAGGGACTAGAAAATCACAAGAAAAAGGCATGAAAAGAAACATGATATAAGTATGAAGCCATATAAAGTATGAAAACCAGAATTAATAGAAAAAGGATATGAAAAGCAGAAAATACATAAGAAGGAAAATATTAAATAATTATATAGACAACACCAAAATCTGAAAACGATACAAAATTTTGTGTTATTTTAATAACAGAAAAGTGAGATGAGTTTAGGTCTACTTTAAGCTATTTTAAACCAATATTCGTTTGGAGACGATTGTTCAGCTTAAGGGTTCTGATTGAATATATACAAGGATATGGATTATATAACATGCAGACTAAAAAAGAAACAGTGCTCAGTGGCAAATACTGATTTCAATAAAATAGCATGTGGGAAGGACGCATTTTTCAGGAAAGGCAATACCATAAAGGAGCTCAACCCCAACAAATGCCAATTGAAGATATTACAGTGGTGCTATGCAGACAGGAACTCCATATAAAGTACACATTTTACGTCATTCTATGTTGGTTAAACAATTTGACACTGTTTTTCGTATCTTATGTTTTAAAACTGAAACTAATTAAACTATGAAGGCTTGTTATAAATACATGCAATACACATTCAATTATACATTTTAGTGCTTTTATATTTTTAGACACCAGCTAATTCCTTAATGACATTCTTAAAAATGTTTAGTCCATTCTTATGTATTATGAACCAACTTTGCTGTAACCCTCAACTCTCAGATTTCCAGATTCCTAGTCATCTACTAGAATGATATAGTTTGTCTTAGCTCTGTTGAACGACAAGATGAATGACTGCAAACTCATCATTACTCATTAATTCCTTGTTATACAAGTCACTTAACCTCACTTTCTCTATAGGGATGATGCATTTGGGGATGAACTTTTTGAAATTGGTAAGAAAGCTGTAGGTGTTAAGAACCATGACTAGCTCAGATGGAGTACTGAGAATATTGTCATTTGGACAGGTAATAGAGCGAAGGAAATACAAGAATCTTATTGCCCAAAATCTTATTACAGTCATACCACTATGTTTTTTTAGGGTGTATATATTTGTTCGCAAGTGTAGGGATACACATGTGACAGGTTTGGAGTCAGCCACAGATGATGCGAAGCTTCTGGGAAGCTGATAGATTATGTCCTTGCACTGGGCAAGGAAAATATGTCCACAAAATGTCCACACAGCCTCTGTGTGTGTTGATTTATAGCATCCAAAATCTGTACTGCATTGCATATTTATTTATCTGTGCACATCACAAAAACATTCCCCAGGTTGTATGTGCTGAAAAAAGCATAAAGAAAGGTTGTGCATTTCTGAAAATTTTGTGTAATTTTCAGAAAGACTGTGTCTACAGAGCTTGACCTCTAATTGTAAAAGGCAGATAAAAGCTGGGATGGGAAATGGAGGGACTGGCCAAGATCAGAGCAAATTAGCGACACTGTGAGGGTATGCTCTGGTTTAACACCAGCTGGCAAGTAAGTATCTTGCAGCCCCTCACTCACTCCCCTGCAGTAGGGGGGGGGGGGGGGGGGGGGGGGGGAGGGCAGGGAGAACCAGAAGGTGAGAAGGCTCCAGGGTTGAGATAAAGACAGTTTAATAGGGAAAGCAAGAGCCACGCGCTGCGAGCAAAGGAAAACAAGGAATTAATTCACCACTTCCCATGGGCAGGCAGGTGTTCAGCCACCTCCAGAACAGCAGAGCTCCACCATGTGTTACTTGGGAAGAGAAATGCCATCACTCCAAATATCCCCACTCTTCCTTCTTCTTCTCCCACTTTTTATGTATGGCTGAGCATGACACTATAAGGTATAGGTCATACTGCATATCTCTTTGGACAGTTGTGGCCAGCTGTCCCAGCTGTGTCCCCTCCCAGCTTCTTGTGTGCCCCCGGTCTCCTCCCTGGTGAGACAGTGTGAGAAAAGGCCTTGAGGCTGTATAAGCACTGCTCAGCAGTAACTAAAACATCCCAGTGTTATCAACAGTGTTTCCAGCATAAATCCCAAGCATAGCCCCACACTATCTACTGCAAAGCAAATCAACTCTACCCCAGCCAAAACCAGCACAGAGTAGAACTAGGATTATATGAATTCCAATCCAGTAGTCTGTCATTTAAGACCTGGAGTTGTACTGCCTAACAGCAGGCACCAAAATAAACTTTGTGATATCAGATTTTCCTGCTAGTTTTCAGAGAGAAACAGGCCCACTCAGAGGGAGATCTGACCACCTCCCAACCAGTAGATGCACCACTGCCTCAAGGCAGCCATCACTCATTTGTGTAAAGTGGGAGCCACATCCCAAATCTGTCCTTACGCGTGCCAGTTATATACCTCAAGAGTATATGTCCTTAAAACCTGACTATTCCTTACAGAACAGCACAGAAAAGCACACAGTTACAAACTTGAGAAGTATGAGTATGTTAATAACTAGTCAAGTAATTGTTTAGCATATTCTTCACACATTGTTACTTATGTTTTCCCACAGCTTATGTGTTTTTTTTATGTTACTTATGTTTTCCCACAGCTAGTACAAATTGAAGGTGGATGAAAGCTTCTAGCACTTTCCTTTTTTTGGGGGTTGATTCTGGTCAGAATACATGTGGATTTGGGCTAGGTGATTTCTTTTCAACTGGCCTGCTACTTAGAAACTCCATTGATTCACAAATACATTTTATGCATCTTTACACACTGGTAATAAAACGTTGTCTAATAAATTTTAATTTCTTCTCTCTAAAAGAGAAGAAATTAACCATAATACCAGGAAATCCTACCTCCATGTATTGATTTGAGTTCAGCAATACTTCACAACACAAAAGCCCATACACCCACAGACCCAGCAGATGCCAACGTAATCAATTCTGGGCTGTAATAGGAGGGTGCCCTCAAGAACCAGTAAGTGGTTTTGTTCATTTACTCTTTTGTCCCTTCGAAAAATTAAGTCTCTTTCACCCTGGAAGATTTATTGAGCGCTTGAAGGAAGAATGGATGTTTTATGCATGATAAGATGGTTTTCCAAAGAATGTGGTTCATTTATTCATGTCAACAGAAATCTAAGATAAAATTACAGTGTTAAATTATGCATAGTTTATATATAAATTGTGTGCTACTAAATGTGTTCCAACGGGAACAAGTACTTTTTGCTCTGTGGGAATGGAAGTTGCACATCAATGTTTTTCCCAAAGCTTCAGACATGTTTTGTCTGACATGTCCACTGTATCTTTAGCTTTTTAAGATAAATGAAATATTTGTCAGTTGATTTCTTCATTGTATTAAGGTACATAATGCAAGTACTATTAGCACACAATTAATTACATCTCTACTTAATTATTCTTCATCATTTTTCCCTTCAAGAATTTTATGTGCAGCACTGAAATAGCACATATGCTAATACATAACAAAGGACATTCATTATCTACACCTTTTATAACCACATTGCAAATGTCTACTACACAGCCTGTATGGTTTTAGGTACCTGTTGTAGCATTTGAACACCAGAGAGCAATTCAAACCTCTTGTTGCCTTGGGCTGTGTCTTGTACAGACAATGGAGTGAAGTAGCTGCAATACCTACTCTCCTCTGACCAGTTGCTCCCTTACACGGATGAGCCACAGTCATGCCGTAAAATATTCCAGGTGCACCAGAGATGCTCTCACTATGGTCACTTGTTAGCAACTGAATAGGAATTATTAATGTAGTGCATTTTCATATAAATACTTCTTTTAATTTTGGGTTAAAGAGTTTATTTTTTCCACTTGGTTTATGTAAGGTGCCATAGGACAGATCCAAGCAAAAAATGGAAGGTGTACTATAAACTGTTTTTTTCACTGAAAAGTGAAGAGCAGGTTCAAGACCACCTGATGAAACTGAATAGCCACAAGTCTGTGGGGCTTGATGAGATGCATCCCAGGGTCCTGAGGGGAGTGATTGATGCTATTAAGACATATTTGGAAAACCCTGGCAGTCAGGTGAAGTGCTCAGTGACTGGAAAAAGAGAAACATCATTCCTATTTAAAAAAGGGGAGAAAGGACAACCCAGGGAAGAACATACCAGAGACCTTCCCCTTCCTGGAAAGACTGTGGAGCAGATATTCATGGAAAAATGTTAAGCACATACAATACAAGGAGATGACCCAAGACAGCCAATATGGCTTCACTGAGGGCAAATCATGCCTGACCAATGTGGTGGCCTTCCATGATGGAGTGACAGTAACAGTTGACAAACAAAGATTGACAGATGTCAATTACCTAGACTCCCGTAAGCTGGTCCCACATGACATCCTTATCTCCAAACTGAAAACATAGATTTGATGTATAGAATATTCAGTGCATAAGGAATTGGCTGGATGGATGCAGCCAGAGTTGTGGTAAGTGCTCTTATGTCCAGGTGGACGCTGGTGATGTGTTGTGTCCCTCAGGAGCCTGTCTTGGTACCAGGGCCCTTTAATACCTTTATCAATGACACTGTCAGTGGGATTGAGTGCACCCCAATAAGTCTGCAGACCCATGAAGCTGAATGGTGCAGTTGGCACAACAGAAAGAAGAGATCATATCCAGGTGGGCAAACTTGAGAAGTGAGCCCATAGGAACCTCAAGTTCAACAAATCCAGGTGCAAAGTGCTGCACCTGGGTCAAGGCAATGCCAGACGTGAGTCCAGACTGGGAGAAGAATTTTTTGAGAACAATTGAGCTGAGAAGGACTTAGAGAGTTCACTTGCAGCCCAGAAGGCAAATGGTATCCTGGGCTGTATTAAAAGAGGGGTAGCCAGCAAATCAAGGCAGGTGATTATCCCCCTCCACTCTGCCCTCATGGGACCCAAAGTGGAGCGCTGTGTTTTCAGGTATACAGTCTTAGCATAAGAAAGATGTGGACCTGTCAGATAGAGTCCATGAAAATGGTCAGAGGACTGAAGCATCTCTCCTACAAAGGCTGAGAGAACTCAGGTTGTTCAGCCTGGAGAAGAGAAGGTTCTGGCAAGAGCTCATTGAGGCCTTCCAATACCTAAAGGGTAAAAAGAGCAATGTCTTGTATGAGCATATTAGGGATAGGACACGGAGTAAATGGTTGTAAACTAAAAAATTAGATTTAGATTAGAGCTTAGGAAGAAATTCTTTATTTTGAGGGTGGTGAGGCACTGGAACAGGTTGCCCAAAGATACTGTGTATGCCCCATCCCTGGAAAAGGCCAGCCTAGATGGGGCTCTGAGCAATGTGATCTAGTGGGTGTCATCTTGCCCTTGACAGGGAGTTTGGAATTAGATGATCTCTTCCAACCCAAACCATTCTATGCAAAGGGGCATTTCCAGAGAGTGAAACAGCTGTTACCAACATCTGGGTAAGTACACTAGATGTCTTACAGGGCAAAGGTTATTTTGGACTAGCTCTAATATTGAAGGAATGGCTGCAGACATCAGTATTAATGAGACCTTAACTAATACTCACCCACTCTTTTGCAACAGAGGCATTCTGGAATAAGTATGAAAAAGTAATACAGCACAGAGATACTCAAAGGGCTGCTGAAGTTGAGCCAGGATTTCTTGAGGACTCCTGAATCATTATTTGTACAGGATCATGCAAAGACTCTTCCAACCTTTTTGTGGTCTCATGAAAAGTCTAATCATAGATACCATGAAAACTTTTCCATTTCATGAAATATCAAAAATGTTCTATTTTGGACATTTGGTTGACTCAGTGTTACTAGCTTTCCTTTCCTCTCCTCCTTTTTTCCCTGCCCTCTCCATTTAACAGAATCCAATAATTCTTTGTGTAAATGGACGTACTTTGATATTTTAATCAGAATTAATTGCATCTGGATTGCTATCAGTTTCTCAAACTCTCAGGAATTTGCAAAAATTAGCTTATGTTGAAATGTGAGACCAACAAAATGAAATTCTAGAGGAATATGGACTAAACACTGGCTAAATTATGTCAAAATGTCAAGATGTCAAAAATTTCAGAAAACAGAGCACAGAGAACAATGAAGATTTTAAAGTGCACCTGCTTTGCAAGCAAAGTGCAATGGCTCCATGAGGTGAACACTGAGGTCAAAATTTTCATCTCAGGTGATAAAATCTGGAATTTCCAGACTTGGAAACTACCTTCAGCCAAACACTTATGTGGAGGAGGGGATGCTTCAAAACAATTTGTATTGTCTGTGAATGGTTATAGTGTGAAAAACAAAGACACACACTGAGCCGTCAGTTTTGATATAAGCATATTATGCTTAGGTTTCATTACATCATTTACACCATGAGTTTAAATCATGTTGTGTTTGCACAAAGCTCCTCTTGATGTCCACAATTTTGCAGTAAAAGATACAGTTATTAAGGCACTCTTGTTATTATTATTTGAATGATTGCAGTTAACATGGAAATGCTCGTATCTCCCTGTTCTGTTTGGCATCTGTAAAATCCTCCATGCATGGAATGGTCCATTACTATATAAAAGAAAAACTCTTAAGAGGTTCACTGCTTCATGTTCCCTTCTGCCAGTGACCGTTTTCCTTAAACTCAGTATATTAAATGCTTTCTCAACTTACACTTGTGCCCTGAGGAAAGCTCCACGAAAAATAATTGTGTTTATAAACCTAGTGACAGATGTCGGGAATTTATCTCCTTACCATGGCAGGACACGCCCCCTCTATTCTCCAGATGGGGGATTAGCTGGGAAGAAGGAGGGACAGACATCGAGCTACAATGTTTTCTCACTATCTCCCTTAAGAGTTTCGGCTGAAACAAAGGAGGAGATGCAGAAATGGACAGCAGCTCTGCCGTTTGAGGCTCGGAGTTACGGTGCCGCGGGACAAGGGGGACACGACTCCACACCGGAATGACCCGCCCGGGGAAGGCGCCAGCGCCGGCCCGCCCGTTACCCGCCCCCGCCCCCGCCCCCGCCGCGCCCCGCCCGGCCCGGCCCCGCACGCGCCTCAGACGGAAGCAGCCGCCCCTTTCCGGGAACCGGGCCCGGCCGTGGCCCACCCCGCCCCGCTCCGCTCCGCCGGCACTGCGCCTGCGCACCTCGGCGCCTGACAGCGCCCTCCGCCCTCGGGGCGGGGACGGCGGGGCCGCACCCGGTGACGACGCTGCGGCCCCTGCGGCGGCGCTCCCGGCCCCGCCCCACCCCGGCCGGGCCCGCCCTCCGCCCCGGGCCGCGCGCGCGCCGCCGGCCGTGCGCGCGGAGGCGGCGCCAGGGCCTCACCTCGCGCGCTCCGCCCCTCCCCGCGCGCTCCTCGAGCGGGCAGCGGTGCGCGCGCCGCCGGCACCACCGCCGCAGGTGAGATGGGGGCGCGCGGCCGGGCCGGACCGGGCCAGACCAGACCAGATCAGACCAGACCAGGGTGAAGCCGCCGCCACTGCGGCCGCCGGGGCTGGGGCCGGGGGGACCGCAAGGACCCGGCTCCGCCGGCGTCGGGGGAGCTCTCCGGTGTGGGGGAAGCTGCCGTGCGGGCGGGGGCTTCCGGCGGCTCCTTACCCGCCGCTTTGCGCCGCCCGGGAATTAGCGTCGGGGTGCGGCTGCCGCCTCGCCGTCCCCGGCTGGCGGTGTGCGCCTGGCGGCCCCACCCCGGGGTATTGGGGACGGGCGGGCGGCGCCCCGAACCTCCTGCAGGGGCCTGGTGGCCGCTCCCTGAAGGTTACGGGCGTCGACCTTGGCGACCTCCGGCCGCAGCCCGCCCGGGCGCGGGAACAGCGGGGAGGGGGCGGTGGGGCCGCGGCGGGGTCCGGCCGCCTGTTGCGGCGGGGGGCGGGTGCGGCTTCCCGGGGCTGCGGGGCGCCGGCGGGCGCCGCCCGTACCTGCGGAGGGCGGGGCGCGGCCGCACCCTGAACAAAAGGGCCGCGCCCCGGGGCTGGCGGGGAAGGGGGTCGGGGCGCTCGCCCGGCGGGACCGGGCGGCGGCGATTTCTGCCCCGGCTGGGTGCCGGAGACCCTGTGCGTGTGTGTGTCCGCTGCGGTTTCTAGGGTGAGTAAGAACAGGGCTTCTGTAACATTTAATAGCTGCCCGCTTTCATGCGCTGGGCTTTTCTGTAGTCACTGATAACTAGATCTTGTGTTTGCTTGTGACACAAGGAAGAAGTACGAAGTATGCTATTAAGTTCCCCAAATGAAAGAGCCTTTCGATGCTCACCTATTTGGTTAGGCATGCGATTTGGTGTTTGCTGTTGGGTTTCGTTTAAATGGAAGTTAATAGCTTCAGCTCCTCCTTAATTGAGTCTTTAAAATGAAAATGTTAAGTGGGCCATGAGTATCCCGAGAGCCACCTGAAGAGCGATCTGTGTGTTTGTTTTGTAGCATCCCCAAACGGTCCTGGCAGGAAGACTGCCAAAATGTTTTTATTTCATACTCAAAATGACCCTGATATTTTGTTTCATGCTTGCATTTCCAGTTCTTATTGGAAAGAGACTTGCATTCTGCACTGCAAAACATTACACTTCTGTAAGTCCAAGCAATATGTGCCTCTGCTTGGCATTTCAGTTCACATACAGTTTTATGTTCAGATCTCTCCATAACCTATCAGTTGTTCTTTGTCTTTTCCACTGAAAGTTAAACTGAAAAGAGAGGAGTTCCTGAGAGAGGGGCTGCACTGGGAGAAGATCCTGCTCTTCTGTTAGTTTTAAGAGTAATTAGTAGTGATTATACCTGGATTTTTAATTAAAAATCCACTTATTTTTGGCTGACTTGTTAATCTAATAGCATGTACCTCAACATTTAAGTCCTGAGAAACTGTGAGCATTCTTAATAGAGTGAAGAATAACTGCTTGATATGTCAATCTCTGATGTAGATTTAAATCCTTCACTCTCTGCTTGCATGACAGTTTGTCAAATGTTTTTTTGTGGAAGCCTCTAAATGGTGGAAATTTGAGAAATTGATAGTGCTAGTCATGTTTACCCTTTATTCTTTTCTACAGAAATAGGAGAATATGACATAGTGTTGCACAAAAATATCAAAAAAAGCCTTCAGTCCACTGCATGAGAAGTCAGCTGTGAGGTTAAATAAGCTGTGTTGCTGGATAGTGAGTATACTACTCCACTATTGCAAATTCCTTGATCTCAGTCTTTCCTTTTTAGTGCTCTTTCGAATTTGAGTGAGGGAAAGATTACAGACATCCTAAGGTGAAGTATTTTGAGTTGAGTGTTCTTTGACATTGTTGTAATAATGTTGTCTTTTTTTTTTTTTTTGGACCTTAAGGAATCTTTAGCAATGAAAGTGAAAACTGGAATGTGTCCTAGCTGTGTGTCCTTTGTAAACTCTGTCACCTGTGGTCACGTACTCTTAGATAAATAACCCATAGAAATAGTAGCCTAGTGAGGGGAAGGGATGGGCTTGGGGAAGTGGGGCAGGGAGAGATGTGGCTGCGAGGATAAGGCAGTGCTGGATAAAGGTGACCAAGGAGGAGCACAAGACTGTTAAATAAGTGTAGTTGGAGAACTTGCAGTGGTCCATATGTGTTCTGTATTCAGACTGACTTCTAGTTCCCATAAGAACAGTTGTGTTCTTAGCCTCAGTTACTACTAAGTCATGCACCAATATCCCTGTATCTACTTTTTCTGAGGGATTACCCTGAAACAAAGGTGTTCCATCTAAGAAGTGGTTTTGCTCCTGTTAAATTTCAAGTGTATCTGATTTGGAAGAAGATAATTGATGAGGCAAAAGATGCTGCTATCTTAGAAACTGATATATGGCAGTCTCGGATATCAAAGGATACTGTAGATACAGTGTCTTCTTATGTGAAAAGTTGTTTAGGCACTTCATTTCAGCCAACTGACAACAGCATTTTTTTTACTGCAGTTTCACAACTGAAGAAGAAATAATTATATGAGAAAAATCTTTTAACTTTGTGATTAGATTTGGCTGCTTTGCTGTCCTAGCAAGTAGTGTAGGATGTAGTGGTCCTGGGAATCAGTGGCTGATGTCTTCTAGACAGGGAACACCCCACCCCCTTGAAAGTGCTTATAGCCAGCTTCCAGTAAACTTCTAATGGCTCCAAGCTATGGAAATTACTTTGCATCTAAATTGAAATCTGTTTTATGTGAACAAGGTAGTTTGGTAGGCTAGTGACAGCATTCTTGTGAACATATTGTAGGCTGCCTGCCTCAAACACACAATTACAGGACAACCGTGTTAAGCTTCCTTTCTACCTTAGGAAGAATTTATGTGAGGAACCAAGTAAATAGAACAGTTCGTATTATGTATGTCCACTAAATGTTCTGCAAATTTTGCATTTTATAACTTGCTAAGTAGGGAAGAAACTGTTACATTTTATTAGTCTGTTGCAGTACTTAAAATCAGCTCTCAGGATAGTTATAAAAAGTTTTTTTTAAGGCTTACTGTCTGCAGAATCTGAAAATGGTCATAGTCATTGTGGATATAAATAACTTAGAGTTGCTTTATAGCAAATGTACCTTGCAGACTAGGGGACTATTGAATCCTGTTTTGCTACTCGTCCTGTTTTCTTAACTATTGTGAGTCAGAGCACCTAAAGCCCAAGGATTTATCAGTGGTTACAGCTGCTTGTTGAATCACTATGGTAGTTGTGCAAACCATAATCATCAGGTTAGGCTTATAGGTTAGAGCTATAAAAAAAATCTGAAAAAAAAAAATCTGAAAAAAAATCTGTGGTTCCCATAGAAAAAACAGTGAGATTGAAAGGTAGGAATAAGTTGGAAAGAAATGTAGTGTAGATTAGGTAATGCTGCCTTAGAATGAACCAGTGAGAGAATGCATTGCCTTTGCCCAGAGGAGGGGCTTAGTATTTACTAGTCATATTTTGTTTGGGATTCAGTTTGTCTCTGTCAAAATTTCCAGCACCTTTGGGACAATAGATTGGCAACACTGAAGTGTCCAGGCTTTGCACAGAGGGGTAATAATGGAGAAAGGTGTGTTGAAGATGTTAAATGACATGGGCAGTTACTACAGAGAATTCAAAGTAAGCTATGCTGTAATCAGTTTGTAACGGAGAGGAGCCAAGAACGTAAAGAAGGTAGAACAAACAAGAGATGTAGAATTGGTTGCATGGTAACTCAGCAGTTGTTACTTTAGTGGAATTGATGATGCTTATTTTGTGATGTTGGCTCCTTAGTTGAAGTAATTATAATGTACATTGAATTCCTACCAGTAAAGTTCATGCATTGTATGTATGCATAATGCATTGTATTTTTCTCTATAATAGTGTGTTTACATCATTTGATGCAAGAGTGTGGAAATGTCTGTTGCAGTGGCCCACAAGGTTTCATTAAAAATTGGCATGTAAATATACTGTACCAGCAAACAAGTATTTCTGCAAATTATGGAAAATGCTATTTATGAAGGTGCTTTGCACCTGTGCTTAGTAGGTAGGCAGTAGGGATCAGCCATGCATTCAGGCCTTGGTACCTGTTTCATCTTATGGTCTGAAACACTAATTTAATAGCCTTCTGTACTACTGTAAGACTTGATCTTTAACTCCGATCCTTGTTTCTGAGAGTCTGAGAATGCTGTATGCATAGCACCTACATACAGGCAGCCAGAAATGTTTTTGTCAACATGAAATAGATTGCAGTAAACATGGAAGTCTTGTAAAAATGAAACATCTGTGAAGAAAGTAAAAAGCCAACTATGTGTGGAACAGTCCATCTCTTTACTAGTACTCCCATTCAAGCCTGTCAGGCAGTGTAGAGTAAAGGAGGTTTGTCATTTCAAGATGTAGCAGAGTAGTCCTGTTGGTATAGCTGAGTGTCCTGACAAGGCTTTTAACACAGAAGTAGTTAATGCCAGCAACACTTTGCCCTCTGGGATTTATTTCAGATCTCAAAATAGAAGAAATTATACAGACAGGAAAACAATGTTAATGTGCCAGACATTAACATCTGTGGGCATGCTGTGTCAGTCACAAAACCCACACTTGATGGGTGAGGTCATGCAATATGAGATGTTTGAGTAGATGGACCCGAAGGCCTTACTCAAAGCAACTCATCATTAACCATCTGTCCCTGTTACCTTTGGAGATCAAAGTAAGCAAAATCAGTGAATCCAGTCACTGAATCCAAGTGTCTGTGTGTGAAAGAGCTATTTTGGGATGACGCCTCTAAATCATAAAGTTCTTGCACACTTAAACACCTGAATTAATTTTACCTATTTAGTGTAACATGCACATAAGCTTCGTTCCAATCCTCAGAACACTTGTATTTTAAGAAATAACACTGCACACTCATGAGAACTGATTTTTGTAAGGTCAAAATGTATAATGTCCAAATTAAGAGTTCATTGCCATGCTTCAGTGACTGGTCAGTAGAGTCATGACTGGTAGCCTAGTGCAGTTTATCGCAACTTGAAGTCTCTGATTTTTTTAATAAATTAACATTTTTTAAGTTGTTACTGATTTGAAAATGAATGTGAAATTTATTTTGCATTGATGTAGTTTACATATTGAAGTCAATGATACAGCATGGGCCTTTATGAGTGTGATTTATTAAAGCATCTTTCTTTACTGGTCCAGATTGCATATTTTTTGTCTGTTGCTGATTAGACCTGATGGCTTTGAGGTTCCAGGCTTCATATTCAGTAGAAGTAAAGCATATAATAAATCAGGTAAACTTAACCTAGAAAGAAAGCACTGTGTTCGGGATCCCTTCTCTATACAGTCTAGTATTATCACTCAGAATTTAAGGAGCAGATGCATTAGACTAAGTATCAGAAACTGCTTTCAGTTCAGCAAGTTTACCATCTAAAATGTTACTAAATGGTTAGTATTGTAAGGAAGAAAATATAGCTACAGGTAATATTCATCATTAATTCCAGGTCTTCTGGAACATCTCAGAGTACCCTACCCTGTAGGAAGAGACTCACTAATTTGAGATGTGTGAAATGAATAGGAGTACTTGATTGTTTTTCCCTATTTAATGAAGACTGTGTTAAGAAAAATAATGAAAAGGTACTCATGAAGAACAAGAAGGCTGCTCATCTGAATTATTAATTTGGTTTGCATCAGTTTTTGCACTCAATTTTTTTTAGTGTATAGTGTAACATGAAGGACTTTTAGAAAAAAATCATGATAATAACTTGGATCTTAAGTCATGATTTAAACTTTTTATCTTTGTTCTTCTGCTTTTAGGGGAAAATACTCAGTTTGGACCGCTATATATTCCATATCTTAAATGCCTCTGTGCTTTGGTAAGAAATCCCATCGCAGGCATTGCCAACTGGTTTTTCTTGAGTTGAGAGCATGGGAAGTCATAATTTATAGGTTGATGATGCTGGAGAGGTCAGTAGCTGATTCACAAAATATTTTAGGAAGGCATGTGTGTGTGTATACCCATGTAACTGTCTCCCTGTGGATCACTAATTTTGGCCATGTAGTTACTAGTTTACTGATGGGCTTAAAGTGACAATTACATTTAAAGATTGTATAGTGGAGCCACTCACAAAAATGCTGGAATTTCTCGGCTCTTCTTTGCCCCAGAACCAGAGTGAGATATGAAATGTTTCGGTTTGGAATAATTCTGAAACCTTAGGAGGTCTGGATTTTTGAGAAACTTCTTCACTGTCCTGCCTCTTTAATGTTGTTCATTGGATCTTAATGAGAAAGTTGTTTCTTTTTAGGTAACTTTGTTTAGTACATGTTGAACTTCAGTAGAAGAGCATCTTTTTCTAAAAGTTACGTGAAAGTTAAGCTGTATCTGTTGTATTTGCTGTCTTGAGAAGTTTGAATTTTATAGCTCTTGCAGTCAAAGCGGATAGAGGAATGAAGTAAACTAACTTAAATATTCTCTGCAAGATGTATGAGTTAGAACTGAGACCATGTTTATAACAAGCAGAGTTTGTGATTTTTTTCAGATTGGAGTATTTTGAAGAGCATTGTAAAAGCAGCCTTAAGATCTAATGATCTTAAGAGTAGCTTGGAAAATATGAGGAAAACAGTCTGTTATTTGAGGAGTAAAGTTCGTGTAATCTTTCTAATAAGTTTTACTACAGTTTTAGGAGAGAAGAGTTTTTTTTACGAGTATGGGGAAAAATATGTTTCTCTGAGGGAAAACTGAAACAGAAACAATCTTGTAGCCAAGTACTAGGATTTCTTTTAAGATAGTATGAACAATGAAGTACAATATGATAAAATATTGAAACCTAACCCAGTCAGAATGTCATAGATGGTCAGGGGTTTGAAGGAGATATTAAAACTGGAACGTAATTCCAGTTTTACTACAAACTAAGACAAGTCATACTATCATCTATGAACAACAGGAATGGGTTTTAATAATGCTAAGTTTTCCAGACTTTATGCAGGACTCTGACTGCATGTGCATTAAGGTAAAAGAAATAAACCCCTCAAGGAGAAAAGCAGTAAAATTAGCTTCTGACTCTGTGGTGAACTGATGCTAATACAAGTACTGCCACTGGATTGAAAGCTTGCAAGTGACCAGCTGAAAAGAAGGTGTTTTCATAAGTCAGAGGTAGTAAAGGTTTCTTAGGCCAGAGAAAGCCATGCAACATTGAAAAGGTATTAGATCAATTACTTCTCACAAGAATTTGAAAGGTTCTCTGTACAGAAAGGAAAGCAGTTCACACTTGGTACTGTTTAACATTGCAACATGTGTTAAATTAGAATTAAATTAGTTAAATGTTGATAAAGATACTGGATTTCACTGTAGACAGACTTCTGTAGTAGTTTTTCTGTGGAGAGACTGGCCTTTAAAATAACCTGAGTTTGACCACTGCTGGAATGCCTTTAGCTTTTGCATTCCATGTTAGGTCAGAGGAAGAGAGACTCACTTGAGATCCATCCACCTTAATGGTGCCTTTTCTGAGAGTCTTTGCCTTTGGAGTATGATTAAAAAACTAATTTTTGTTTATCAGAAGTTTTTGATAGCTGCTTCACTTGGTTCCCCAGATAGACAGAAATGAATGTTATGCTTGCTCCTGTGTTCTGAAATTGATCTATGATTTTAGCATACGTTGCTTTGGAAAGAACGTTTTTTAGATAGCCTGTTCTGCTAAAACTTGGAACTTATGCACATTCTTGTAAAGTCATTTAACAGTTCCAAGTTACTTTGTGCATTGTAAGAGCTGTAAGAATTGAAACAGGAGCAAAAAGCAATTTTTAAGTTTGTGAACATTCAGTTTGAAAATCCCTTCAGTGGTACTGCAAGAAAAGTGTGATCAGTATTTTAAGCAGGAAATGATGAAAACCACCTTGCACTGGCACTTGATGTGAAAATTGTTAAATTGACATGAATGTTAATAATTTCATATTAATTTAATGAACTGAATGCCCTCTGTTTCTAGCCATTGCAAATTTAATGCCCATAATATGTGAAATAGCCATGAAAGTCTATCGTGTATCGTGATTGGCAAGCATATATTGAACTAAAAGACAATTCATTGCCCAACTGGGTCCTTTGGGTCTATTAGATTAACTCTATCAATTTATCAAATCATATATCTAAGAATTTTAGGATAAATGGCATCTAAAAATGGGGAGAGATCCACCTTACAGTGTTTCAGCTTTATGTGTATTGTATTACTGTGCAATATCAGATCTATAACCACTTGTGTTCTTGAATCACCTATTCAAAAGGTTTTTGTGTATTTGCAAACCAGTCTCATTCAGTGAGTTGTGCCTATGAAATCATTTTTCTCTGAATAAAACAGAAAAATTATGATTTTAGGAGGAGAAATTTGTACTGCATAGGATATAAACAGGAGACATTACTGGAACAAAATACGGCTGCAAAAGTAATGCTCTTGCAATAATACTACAAAAAAACCCCAACTTGTGCATTTCTAATTAGATGGTAAAACAGATGGCAAAGTCATAAAATGAATGAAGTAACTTATTTTGCTAAGTCAGATTTCACTGAAGAAATTTGCTGCAGCTGCATGGTTCCTTAGAGGAATAAAAGGAAAATTTTGAAGTGCAAAATCCAACATGCTCATATTTCATTAGATTCCATTTGGCTGGTGTATTGGTGCAGTCTGCCTGTGGGAGAGAGAATGCTTGCTTGTATTTGTGAAGAGGAGACAGAGAACTTGGTAGTACCTGCTTCTTGCTGTCTCTCGTTAATGCCCTGCATTCAGTCCTGTGCACTTGTACCATTTGTGCTGTGGCCTTTGATGTAAATGTGCTTGTGCCTGCTGGAGCACTCGTTTCCTGCATCCTTCATTATTAGAAGCTGTTTTATTAGCCTGAGATGTGAAAGATAATGTATTGCAGTATTCCTACTCAGTTTTTGCTGAAACTTCATTCACCTAGGCACTGACTTATGGAAGAAGGCAGTGCCTGCCTTGAAAATGCATTATTTGAAAGCTTAGACTTTTTCTTTGTCAAGAATTTCATAGGAGTGTTACTCAAACAAGGCTCCTGTGTTTGTTCTGTCTGTACTAATACTTGAAAGAATTTAAGGGTGTTCATGTGAGTTTTCACCATAGTACTGTTATGACTGGCTAACAAGGAAAAGTAGTTGTTTGAGCAGGATAAATTCCCTGAGCTATCAGCATCAGAACTTTTCTTGGTGTGACAAGAGAAGCCTGCAAAACAACAAGGCTGCTTCTACCAGATGAAGTCCTAACCTATAGAAGGGATGCTGTCTGCATCCCTTCTATAGATTCCATAAGATTGTTAGGTGCAGTCTGCCATGAGCCTAATGACTATTTTGCTTTGCAGATACCATTTGTTTCTAGATTTCTCTGTCAAGAGTTAGCTTTCCTGCCTGTAGAGCAGTGAAACTGTCTGGGCGCAGTTTTATGTTTAGTCAATATGGATCTTGATTGTCATTCATTCTGGCTGTAAAAATGACCATGCAAATATATGCTGTTTCTAGAAAATGCACATCTGACATTCTGAACTTCTAAAGGAAGACTAGGGTTTTTAACAGTTAGAAAGATAGATGGGTTAGAGGAAAACCTATTTTTTCCAAGAATGTCTTGGAAAGCTACCTTCAGACATTTCTTAAAGAATTTACTTCATCAAGCCAAGTCAACATTTAAATCTTCCTAAAATTTCTATAGTCTATATCAAAGTGTAAATGTACAGGGGCAGAAAGGACACACTAATGTGATTGAGATTGCTTTTGAAATACGATTGACCAAAAATCCCTGAATTTTTGATACTGAATATGCTGTGGACAAGTTTTGAATGCAGTGCTCTTGAACTGCTTTTAGTAGTGCACTGCTGAAGCTCATGCTGCAAGCTCTCAAGCTCTGACATAGTGCCTTCAAGGAAACTGCATTCTTGTTGCTGTCTAGAACAGCTGGAAGCAGCAGCCCTGTGCAAGTGTCAGCGAAGCCTAGTTTATCATTAATCAAAAGTTAGCTTCCAGATGTGCTTTCTTGTACTTGAAACATAGGATAAGAATGGCTGTATCTTGTATATCTTAGGTGACACTAACTTGTGTCCTTAAAATGTTTCACTGAGTTCTTATTGGAACAGCACTAGTTAAGAGCCTGAGCTGTTGATTCTGCATTACTAAAATTCATCCTTGTAGGCTCTATGTTGACTCTTACATTTTGGAGGGGATGGGGGTTGGGAAGAGTGTCTTTGTTCTATATCAAATGCATCTCCCATGAATGTAAATTGACTTTTGATTATGGATAACTGATGTGGGAGGCTCTTCCACAGATGTCCCTCTCATCTGTTTCAGCCTTTCATGGTAAAAAATCAGCTGTAGTACCTTAGTACCTGTTTGTCTGCCTTCCCTCTGAATCCATACAAGTCTGTGGATAGCTTTGACAGGCTAGTGGTCTGTAGTTGTAATTGTTCATTATTCTGTTGTGTCTGCTGCGGCTGTTAATTCTTTCCTCATGGTGTATAATCTTAAAACAATACAAAACAAATGTCTTCTGTTAATATGCTAGATTACAGATCTTCATGTTTATAAATTGAATATGGAAGAAGACATGACCCTTACCCTTTGGGTTAAAGCACTTCAGCACTGTCAGCCTCAGAAAGCTAAGTGCCCTCAATGATTACAATAGACTGAGAGAGGGCACCAGCCACATACTGAACTTGTAGAAGCAGGCACAGTATTCTAGACTCTAATGTAAATGTGTATATTATCAAAATTATTTCACAGTGTAACTTTAGTCTGTTGAACTATGAAAGCAACCTTTAACCTCGTGTTAACCTTGGTGGTGGGCTTGAGTTTGCTGCTCTTCCTACTCATATTTGGATCAGTCCAGATATGTGGATATGACAGTCTGGTCAGAGAGAGAGAAAGCTAAATAAGCTTTCCCATGAATTGGAGTGGGAAGCTTTAGGGACCTGGAGAGAAAGAATGATAATCAAATGATAAACAATCTGCAGGTGGTGTTTTTAACGAGTTGTTTTTCTCATAAAGTGGGTGTCTTCTTAATTAGCCAGTCATGTGACATGTGTTGATTAAATGACCAATCAGGTCCACCTGTGGCAAACCAGTGTATGAAAGAGGAGGTCTGAATAAATGCAGGGCTTCTAGCCTCTTAGCTTTCTGATCTGGAACTCTGTCATCTATTCCTGATTTGGTGGTGACACAGATAAACCATTGCAAGTATCTAGAATTCTTCCCAGTGTTTTGTAATAACCATCACATAACTTGAAAAAAGTGAGATATCTTTAACAGGTGCTGGGCTATGGTTGAGGAGCCCTAGAACACTTGCATTGTTTTGCCACAGTGTTTATAGGCTGGAAGTGTCGTGGTTTTGCTCTCCCTCTGCTCAGCTATGTGTTGTTCTGGGCTGTCTTTGGTACCAGAAGACTTGATTAGGTAACATATCTGTTCAAAAAACAGTATAGATTAGTTTTTGTCTGGAGCAATTTCTTAAGTGGTTTATCACCTAATAGTTGCACCAGTGCTATTGGGAGAAACGACGTGGGAATATCAGACAGAGTGTTGGAGGTTCAGTTTGTATCAGCGTTGCAGGTACACACACTTGGGCTCAAGGGCTGTATGTTTTGTCAGCTGTTTATGTGGACAGTGATGTAGCTGCTTCATTTTCTTTTCAGTACACTACAGGGTTTGAAATCTTAAGACTTTCATTTTGTTCTAGACTGTTTCTGTTGTTCAGTTTGTCAGGGTTTTCATGTGCTGCTCCGTGTGGGTTTCAAGAAAGTTTCTTATGAAAGTACTTACCCAGAAGTCATCTTGCAGGAAGCTGAAGAGGCCTTTTAGTAAGAAAATGCTGAAATGATTACTTAAAGCATAAGAAGTACCTATCTGTTCTCAGTTCAGAAAGTGCAATCTAGTTCATGGCCATGCCCAGAAGTTGGCACTAAGGCCCTGTGGAGCCTCTGGGAGACTCTTGGAAGTCTGTGAACTTGTTTCTTGTGTTTTAGTGACTTCTTGTTGGAGAAATTGCAATTCTTCTGATGACGTCTTAGGACTCTAAAGCTGTGGGCATGTGGGAACTAGTATTCTTTATAACAACACAATGGAATTTATAGGATGGATGGGCCTCTGTTACTGGGTGAAGAGCTCACTGGTTGACTTTTCCAGTTTAAGTGCCTGGGTATGGTTATGATTTGAAGTACTTGTCTCAAGGAGCTGGGAAATTCGGGCCTTTTGCCTGAGGAAATTTGCTTCTGCTGACAGATAGAACTGAAGTCAGTCTTCTACCCTTTACTTTCGTTAGTTTATGTGTAGTCAGTCACCATAGTAAATATGTTCTGTGGGTGTGGGAGGCATAAGCACCTGCTAAGGTGTGCCCTAGAAAGCTTTGGAAAGAAGGATTCTTACGAAACCTTGAATGCAATTTAGGTGCTTGTTAAACTCATGGGAAGCTTCATATTTAATTCCTAGTTCAACATGTTTATGTCAAAGGATCATTTTCAAGACATAGGGAAATACTTGCTGTGAAAGTTTCTAACTTGTTATGAGGCTGAGTTTCAGGAGGCCTGTTTCATTATCTAATGAGATTACTCATTACTAAGATAGGTTTGAACATTTGGATTCCTTCTTCTCTTTCTCTAGTCTACTATTTAAAGTTTGTAGTGATTATTTAACATTTGAAATACTTGTTTTACCTGAATAAAATACTGATATTACTTTGTGCAGAGTTTGGATATTGTGCATTGAAACTGTAATAAAACACCATCAGACTTGATGACACAATAATAATGCTGATCTAACTTTTAAAACTTCCTTATTCTCTAGTTCTTAAAGCAGCTGGTATCGTGTTCCATCTGTGTCCTCACATATCCTATCAATCTCTGGGTCATGGAGTGTTTCTGCTGATCTGGTTTGAATGTTGTAATTGGAACCAGATGCTGGGAGGGTTAGATTCTGCTTGCCTGGAGTTGCTTCCCTCCTTTTCCAGGAATGCTTTTGCTGCAGAAATATCTGAATCATTTGTGAGGAGTCTTCCAGATATTTGGCACTTAGTATGCTAGTGCTATTTTCAAACAATGCATTCTCAAGTATACTTTTGCTCTTGTTAACCAAACTGAAACTATGGGACTCAATAAACAAGTAACTGGTTGAATTTGTGATATTTTCACAACAGATAAGATTATATTGCTTCATGGTCCTTGGATGTGAAATATGTTGCCACTTTTCAAAATTCTTGTTCCTGTGCTTTTTCTTAGAAAATTGAATTTGGAGCTTGTAGGTCACATAAGGCAACAGAGTTTTGATACACTTCAGGAAATTACAAAACTTTGGAGAATTTTTTAACTCACTTTAGCAAATAATTACCATAGATTTTCACTTCAGTGAAATAAGTTGTGGATTGTGTTTCTAGAGGTGATAAATACTAAGTGTAAAGTGCAGAGTTGTGCAGGCATTAATTTCTTCAAGTAAAAAAAGTTATTTGTTTAGAGCAATATGAGTTTCCACTGTAAAATTTTCTTTAATTATTCACTAAGTAATTGATAATTTTTGCCTCTCTGGAAGTATTTTGGTCAAAGCATATTAAGTAGTTCTTAATATTGTGCAGGCAGCTCACATACTGCAGTTAAATTATTCCTGTTCCTTCAAATGTATCAAGTTCTAGCTCTGTTGAACAGAGTAAAGGCGGGTGCAATAATGTATCAGCTAGCAGTTGTAATTGATGCTTATTATATAAAGCAGTCTTCAGGGAAGAAACTTACTCATCTTAAAAGTGAGTGGGTAATGAGGTTAATATGACAGACTTTCAAATCTTTATGTAATCTTCTCTTAAAGGAAAGGAAATGAACTAGGATTTAGTTTTGATGTATTAGTTTTATGTAGGCTATAAAGTTGACAATAAATTGTTTTGCAATTGATGAAAGGCACCAGTATCTCCACTTATTAACTAGAATCAACTATGCTAACTGTACCAGCTATCTGTAAATACAAGCTATGTTTAACTAGACCCCTTCAAACAAATGTCTGCAGCAAATCAAAGTCCGCCTGTTAAGGACAACTGCATATTCACAAGGCCTGCATTCAGCTTTATGCATAGTAGTGAAGAAGATGCCAGCTGAACTTGTGCCTGTAATGATGCGACTTTGGTGTAATGCTTTTCTTTTACTGGTCTGTTCTCATTTACATTGCATTTACAAGACTCCAAGGAATTAAAATGAAGGGAATAGCTTCTAGACTTCTTTTGGTCACCTTGTCTAAGACAATGAGACTGATCATATGCTTTGTTCTTTGTTAGCTTTTGGCCTCTTGGCCAGTTTTGGGTACATTTTGACAGAGATGTAGGTATCTTGGATATGATTGTTTCTGTACATTTCTTCAGTATTTGGTGCTGGCTAAATATGGGGAATTCTGTACCCTGTGATCCACAGTGAAGGAAAGAAAGCAATCTAAATTGGTTGTCTTTTGGCCTTTTTGGATGGTATGCAGCTGTTCTGTTGGCCACTTTTTTGCTCTCCTTTAGTGTATGAACCTTGGGATTATTGTACTGGGGAGGAATGTAGAGGACAAATGGAATGGATATTAAGGAAGCATGCTTTGATTGGTTTGGAGCAAGTTATTCTGTAAGAAAAAGCCAACTGAAGAATAGGACAGCTTAAGAAGAGTCATCTCAGTTGAGTAAGGGATAAAACACATAAGATTTTTTTGCCCATAAGTATATTTTTATCTCCATTTATTTGGCTGAAATAGTAAATAGGAGGACAAAATAAAGACTAATAGAGAGAGACCAAGGATTCCTGCTTTTTGGTTTTTTTCTTTCCTAACTTGTATTTGCAAAATTTTCTCCCTGAAAATATTGTCCCTGGAGATCAAAACTGCTTTTTGACTTGGCACCTGATTATCTCTCTTACTCTTTTGGAGCTGGAGGTAACCATTCTGTGTTTGAAGACTTTATGCAGAAGTTAACACGATACTGTGTCTAAGTTGCGTTACACTATCCAGTTTGCTCGTCTAGTGGGTGGAGCTGCATGTTGTGTTTAAATCCATGGGGGACTAGAGGTAACATTGTAATTTTTGTGCAGATGACCTGTGCGGGCTGTAATGTATAAAAGTTTCTGAGAAGTATTGATACAGGTAGAAGCCAATCACTCAAGACAAGCAGCAGCTTTACAACTCCAGGTGGAAGTTCCTTGATGATCTTAATAATGTAAAAATAACTTTAAAAGTTATTTTGCTACCTACTCTTATTTCCTTTGATCAGATTTCTGGACTGTTGGACAAGACACTGTCTTGTCCAATATCACTGATGCTAACATGAATTATAGTTCCTACTCCTGCAGTTCTTAGTTAATCTAATTGCTTGCTAGCCTGACTCAAAAAAAAAAAAAAATCCTAGCTCCAATTGGAAAACTGCCATTAAATGGAGCACAGAATCATGGGTGTGTTTATCTGCAAGCAGGCAATAAAACAGCTGTAGGAGCTTTGAGAACTGCTTACTTTGTCTGAGCAGTCAGAAATTCATTTGTTTGTGTCTTTATCTGCTCAAATATGTTGGAAAAGGGCAGCTTCCTAGGAGTTTATCTGCAGTAGAGGTGAGGACTGATCCATAGCATGGTGGTTAGACAATGTTCTTGCCCTTCTGAATGAAGACACTGCAATACATTGCTGAGCCAGTTAAGCTTTTGCTTCCATTCCAACTTATTGAACCACATGAAGAACTGTTTAAGAATAAACTTTTGTATATGTTACCATCTGAATTGATGTGCTGGGATTTCCAATGGGTGTGATAAAAAGCTGACTTGTATAAATGGATAATGTAGCTGTTGACAACACTGTGCTTGGCTCTTTGTGAACATCTTTCTTCTGTAGGTGACGTAGGATTTGACTGTAGGATAATCCTGTGTTTATCTTCTGACCTGCAAGTAATTTTGCACTTATTAAGCAAAATTAAGCAACGCCATGGTATGCTTTTTTGAGCTTCATACAGCAGGGTTCTTGCCATAATCTCTGTCTGTTTTATCATAATTATAAAGTAGGACAGTTCGGTAACTAGATATGACCCAAATTGAAACTTCTTATAGAAATAAGTCAGGCTACATAAATTACAGGCAGAAAGTCTTTGCATGAAACTTTATCTCAGGTGCTTTACTGTTAAAATTGGAATCTAGGTTCTTCTTTGTTTTTCAAAGCACACTGAAACAGGTAGAATTGTGCCAATAGCTTAGAACTTATCCATTTCAAGGTCTTTCTTCTCTCTGGCACAATATTTGCTCTGAAGCAGTCTCTTCGGATTAAGTGTTGTTTGCACAGTATCATATTGTATTGTACTTGCATTGCTTGTAACTTATTTCTCTCTCTTTCCACATTGTCTACTACTCAACAGACCTAAGTTTTTGCCAGCATTATATCTTTATTGGCTTGTGAAGAACTTGGAAGTAAACTGACATCCCTGAGCCACTCTCCTACTCCAAAAGGTGGCATAGTTTTTATGACAAGCTTATCTTGAAGATTTCAAGTCTGTGGTAGTGTGAAGTTTTCCTATTTTCAGTATCTTAATGGAATGTTGTTTACTGACAATTATTTGTCAGGATCAAATTGGAAATGGAAATGTTTTGGGTTTTTTATGGGTCAGCTATTGCAGAGAGTACAAAAAGTGGTAACTTGTTTGTCACACTGGGACACTACTTGTTAAATTGTAAGTGGAAGTAAAATATGAATTTTCACATTGCTCAATCTACTTAAAGACTGGAGATTAATTTGCACCAAAATTACAGTGAAATATTGCTACTGTGCATTGAAATTTTTTTCAGACTGTAGTATTGTTAGCCCAAACTCACCCGAGTGAGGTCCTGCTGGGTTCATTTGGACTTGTTCCAGTATTGGAGTACTTACAGAAGAATAGTCTATTTTCATGCTTAGTAAGCTTAGAGTAGGTCACATCCAGGTGGATATTGTAATTTAGCATTTGCAAACTGAGCTGTTGTCAGTTGATAGTGGAATTCAGATGAATTTTCTTTCTTACTTGTCTGACATACATACTAAGAAGCATGATTTTCAGGACGTGTTATTCCTTTTAAGAGAAAAGTGCACAAAGAAAAACAATGTAGTAGGTTGAAAGCGTGACTTGGAACTGTTTATTTATATATGTTCCTTGTACTCCCTCTTGAGTAAAAAGAAAGAAATGGTTCTTTTTAAGCCAAAACAGAAATGTTTGCTGTTTTCCATCTCCTTTTAAAAAGAACTTGTACCATGATACTAGTTGTATTTCTCTGCTATATCTCTGTACTGAGTATAGCACCTTACTTATGCTTATTTTGCTTAGATAATCTTTCCAGGGAAAATAATTACTTTTCAGTTGCATTTTCAGAATTCTTTGACAGTAGAATGGGTAGCTGTGCTGATGTGATCTCAAGAGTTTTCCATATAGTTTGGATTTAGCTTGGTAGGCAGATTAGTCCCACTGCTTGCTCACTCCCCCTGCCACTGGTGGGAGGGGGGAGAGAATTGAAAGGGTAAAAGAAAGAAAACTTGTGGGTTGAAATAATGATAACTTAGTAAATCTCTTTTAAAAAGGAAAACAAACCCAAGAAAAGTTATTAAAAGAAAATTTGCTTACTGCTAGCTGACCAACGCCCAGCAGTTCCTGAGCAATGGCAGTGTTGACAAACTTCAAACCTCTCTGACAACTTTTATTGCTAGGCTGTGGCATGGTGATATCCCTTTGGTGGTCCAGCCGTAGCTCTCCTAGCTGCTTGCTCATCCCCAGCCTGCTTGTTGGCATGGCAGTGTGAGAACCTTGATGGTGTGTATTTATTTTACTTCCATGAAGGATTGGCTTCATCTCCGATGAAGCTTTAGTCATGGTGCTTTTATACTACCTGCATCACTGCTAACAGAGCCTTAGTGCATGGCCTCAAATAGGGTTTTTGATACAGGTTTGAAGAAAGTTGTCGTGCTTCACATTCTGATTTTTTAGGCTGCACAGAAGGGTAATTCATTATGCAGTAGGATGTAATTTTAGTGTGACGTTATCAAATAATCATGATGGCTAAAGGTAACAAGGTAATCATGATAAGTTACTATGCTGCATTATTATCTGGTAGTTACATAACTGAGCCATGTGAATGTGCTGTTTTTGAGTTTTTAATTAAAATATGAAAATTACATTTGGTTTTCCATTGCTACCATAAATCTTCCTTGTATTTATATATGTAATCTAGGTGTCATTGTCTCTTTTGGAGTTCAGACCTTGTTTTGACCTGAAGTCTGTGGATGAGAGCACATTCTGTCACTGTAGGGGGACTTCCCTGTGTTTTAAGAACTGTGCAAGCATTCACAAATACAGTTTTATTACTATTGAGATAGGTAGAGAATGAAACAAAAGTGTGGGGAAAATAGAGATCCACTAAAACTATAGCACGCGTGATTTTTTTTAAAGTTAATGGAGTTGCTACTTTTTGTGCTTGTGGTATTCTCATACATTAAACTATGTGAATTAGCTGTCATAGAGCCCCTTGGTGTTGGTGAGATGCAGAGATTTGTGTTTAAACAAGCAGTCACAGGACTGAGACAACTACTCCAAATTTACCAAATAATTACATTTGTAGGCAAGTTGAATCTTTCCACTCTGTCTAAACTAGATTGTTATTTTGGTTTCTGACTTACTGAAACTGGGTATTTTTAGATCTTAAGTTTGCTTGCTTTTCCTGTAAAAGTACTCTAGCTAATCCTTGCTGCTGTATGTTAGTGCTTGCCATTTAAACTGGAAATCCCTTCAAAAGTCAGTTTCCTTCCCCTCCAGCTGTCAAATCATGTTTTCTTATATGGTGTTGATTCACTGTGGCTTCCTTTTTCAATTCTTATAGTAAACTATCAAGAATTCTTGACACCTACTGTACCACTAAAAGAAAATACTACATACTAAAATGCTGCTTCCAAATGGTGAACGATTTCTTTGCTTAATTAAAAAAAAAAAAGAGATGAGCTCAATATAACTTGTGGAATGGTTTCCAGTGAAAGAGCGGGTAGCTTTCACTAAAGCAGAACTGAAATTAAGTCATTAAATATGTAGGAATTTGAAAAAAATCCATTTTATCAGTTCATGTGGGAGAAGGAAAAGAAAATTAACAAAGAAATATTTTTTCTTCTAGATTTTTCCATTTGATACCTGTGAATTTTCTGCAATCCAAAGATGGCAGCAAATAAACCTAAAGGACAGAATTCATTGGCTTTGCACAAAGTCATCATGGTGGGAAGTGGTGGTGTAGGAAAATCTGCTTTAACACTACAGTTTATGTATGATGAGGTAAGAGTCTGTCATAGAAATTATCTCAGGAGGTACCTGCTACATAGTGTTGTTTAAGTTACATTTGTAGAATTATTTTCTGAAAGGGTCTAAATGTAAGTGATGTGGTATGAAATTCAGCAGTTAAGTGTGACAAAAACATGTTTTGAGATTACTGATTTGCTCTCTAAAGGTACCTGTGAAGGTAAAATTTGGCATTTTTCAGACTTCTCACCTGTTAGATACTCTGTCATATTATTGGAATATTTTTGCATTGATCACTAGACTTAGAACTTGGTTATTATAGCTCAAAGCTTCTTCACTTAGGTGAGTTGCATGACACCTGAAACAGCCAGTTTCTTCCATGTTTTTTGTGCTGGTGTTGAGGACAGGAAAGAAAATCAGTTTCTCTTTTCCTTTTTTTTCCAGTGGAAGTCATCCCTTTTTGTTAAAAGTCCGAAGCTAAGCATTCAGTGTACTTTAAAAGTAGATACTAAATTTATCTAAAGTCAAGATTACCTGATTTCATAATAGAACGCAGATAGACGTTGTGCTTGAACCAGAACAAGTTTGGGCCATGCAAACACTGATATTTTTGAAATTACCTCTACATTTCCTTGTAATGGCTGAGGAAAGCAAAAACCTAAAAACTGTTTGGGCTGATGAAGAGTCTGCTTTAACTATGAGTTGCTTGAGTACTTCACAGGCCTAAATGCACCATGCTTAGTTATTAGTCACAGTTCTCATTTCATGTTTGCTATATCCAGATGCACAAACAGAAGCAAGTTTCTTATACAGGCATGATTTTACATCATGAAGGGGTTTTTTTTCTAGTTTGTTGAAGACTATGAGCCCACCAAAGCAGATAGCTACAGGAAAAAGGTGGTTCTGGATGGGGAAGAAGTCCAAATTGATATATTGGATACAGCAGGGCAGGAGGACTATGCTGCAATTAGAGACAACTACTTCCGAAGTGGAGAAGGTTTTCTTTGCGTCTTCTCTATTACAGAGCTGGAATCCTTTGCAGCAACTGCAGACTTCAGGTAAGTTACAAGGCAAGAGAATCACTCTAATTACACTGAGATGATTGAAAGTGATTTTTTTGTGTGTGTGTTTTGTAATTTCCTTTTGGTGGTCCAGACTGGATTGCAGCTCTTACTGTTGTCACATGTTTTGAACAGAAGCCTAGCCAGGCCTTTGCTATCTGTAGAACTTTAGATGTCTTAGCTGCTATGTTTTGGAATACCAGAAAGGCTATTGCCACAGAACAGACACACAGCAACATTCAGAAGATAGCTGCCTCACCATGGTCTCAACCACAGACTGCATCATATTAAAACTCTTATGATAGTTATAGAATATTATACGGGCAGGAGTATATTGCAGGTGTTTAATTCCAGTTGAGAGAGAAAACATTTCAATAACTCATTACTGTATTTTTAAAAAAGACAAAAGATAATAGAAAACAGTTTTACCAGTTCAAAGTGTAGTGAAATAAGAAATATTTAAAATAAAATTAAGGAAATAAATATAAAAAGGAGTTATCTGCATCCCAATGAAATTAGTCTTCTTGGAGATGCTCTCACAGTGCAAGTTAGATGCTCTAACTTAATTAGCATTAAGTAGCAGCATATGTTTAATATCTAAGGGAGGAGGAAGAGGTATGGAGAGGGGAGAAAAATTTTTCATCTTCTGGTGTTTTTAATTTCTGTTTCTATATATCTGTATTTCTATATTTTGAGAGAGTGAAGAGCAGGTCTTTTTTGTTTGCAGGCTAATGCTGAGTACTGTCAGTCATGGAGGACAGTTTAGTACAGTTCAGTTCCCCTAGAGTGCAAAATAACATATTCAACTGTGTTTAAATCATGACAATGCTTCGAAGTATATAATCTTTGGCCTTAGAAAATGACAATACTGCAATGACAATAGTTTTAAATACTTGAAAATTTGTTTGTTAAAATTTGAGCTTGCTTTCAGTAGAATTGTTCTGGCTCTCATAATGTGGATTTTTTTAAAGTTCTCAATTTCAAACTGGCACATCATTAATTAGATATTTCTTGTCTAGCCTTCAGAAGGGGCTCAAAGGACAATATGAATATCATCATCTGAATTGCTGTTAGGTTAACTTTTTACATTTTTGTGAAAATGTAAAAGTTTGTTTGGCATCTGTGGTGGTCTATCCCAGGTACCCACCAAAGCCCCTCTATATCTTCCATGCTCAGCTGGACAGGGAAGAGAAAATACAATGAAAGACTGATGAGTTTAGGACAGGAAGAGTTCACTTACTGATTGCCATCACAGGTAAAACAGACACCGCTTAGGGAAAGGAATTGAATTTATTGCCAATCAAAATCAGAGCAGAAGAATGAGAAGCAAAGTAGCCTTAAAAATGCCTTCCACTCCACCCCTCCCTCCTTGCTGGGCTCTATCTTCTCCTTCCCAGTGGTGCAGAGAGACAGGAAATGGAGATTACAATCAGTCCATCACACATTGTTCCTGCGGTTTCATCTTCCTCAGGGAGAGGAGTCCTTCTCTTGCTCCAGTGGGGAGTCTCTCCCATGGGAGACAATTTTCCATCAACTTTTCCACTGTCAGTCCTTCCCACAAGCTGCAGCTCATTACCTACTCTAGCATGGGTGGTTTTCTATGGGCTGCAGTACTTCAGCAACAAACTGCTCCAGTATAGGTGCCCCACAATTCCTGCTTGTAAACCTACTTTAGCATGGATCCCTCTCTCCAGGGCCCCAAAGATCCTTGCCAAGAACATACCCAGCATGAGTGTCCTCCATGGACTGCAGAGGAATCCCACCTCTGATGCCTGGAGCACTTCCTCCCCCTTCTCACTGAGCTTAGTATCTATGTAGCTGTTCCTCTCACATATTCTCACTCCTTTCCTCTCTGAGTGCAATTGTATCTGTGCAGTATTACTTTTAAATAAGTTACTACAGAGGTCTTACTACCTACCATTGGCTTGGTCTTGGCCAGCAGTGGGTCTCTCCCAGAGCCAGCTGGCATTGGTTCTGCCAGTAATGGACATTGGACAAGCTTCTGGCAGCTTCTCACAGAAGCCACATCTGTAGACCCACCACTAACAAAACCTTGTCACGCTAACCCAGTATAGCATTGCCTGGATAACTAGTGTTGGAAGATACTAGTTTTTACCAGAAGTCTTATTTACACAGGTACTGCCATGATGCACTGAGTTTTCATCTGGTCACCTTCCTAATCCCCTGGCTATTCAAACTACTTTTGGATAGCTGCAGACTCTGTTTAAACATTTGCACTGGTATTTGTGTGGAAGGGGAGAAATGTTGGTTTTTAATTATACCTCATACTAAATGTGGTGTCACAGTCTGCCTCAAGTGCACAGTTAAAAAAAAATTATGGACTAACTACAATTTCTCAGCTCTGTGAGTAGGCTTCCTGCACAAGACTGCATGCTATTCAGAGCCTTTTGTAATGTGGGCATCCTGCTGTATACTAAATCAAGGCCCATTAGTATATTGATTACTTAACTGTCTTCAACTTCTCTCCCTTCAACTTTAAATTTGGTCTCACCTCAGCCATCAAAAGATATTTATTTCTCTGTGCTTTTTGTCAGTCTTTCAGGAATTGCTCTGTGATAAAGGGCTACATTTCACAACTAACTTTATACTCCTTTTTTCATAGACAAAATACAGAATGTTCTTCTGAGACAACTCTTCTTCCTGATAGTATTAATGCATTTTCAATTAGAAGAAAACTTTCATTATTTTTTTAAGTGTTGAAGGCTTGAGTACCAAACTATTTGTGGTATTGAGTTTTATTTATAGTTTTAAACTTGTCATTTTAGCAGTTAAAAAGGTAGCAGGTTCTGTCCTTAAAAATCTAATGTATATACAGTTGTGTCTGTACACAGGTACGTGTACAGACATACCTGTATATATTCAAATTAAGATCTCTGGAGAAATTGAATATAATTGACTTGAGAAAGATTCCTGAAAGGAAGAGATTTTCTCTTGATGTGCTATGGACCATTTCATCAGCTCCAAAATGACACATTTTGTTAGGAAAGAATCAGCTGTTAATCTGAAGCTTGGATAGCTTAAAAATGACCATCAAAAACAGTAACGTAATGGTAGATGCTCGCAAATAACACTGTTCATGGAAATTAATTATTAATATAAATTATCACCTAAACCAGTCCTGTTCTATTTTTTTCATTTTCTACTGACTCAACTGCTTCCTTCCTCAAGGACTAGCTGTCTGTCTCTGTCTTCATTCTGTAAAATGTCATAATGAGGTTTAAGACTTTCCTGTTATATAAACTACATAATAGGAATAAGTGGCTTTTCACTGTAAGATGTGAAAATATTTAGTTTGAGTTCTTCTTTATGTGTTCTAAGAATGGTACTCTATGCAAAGCTTAATTTTTTTCCTTTTTTTTTTCTTCTTCTCTAGGGAGCAAATCTTAAGAGTAAAAGAAGATGAGAATGTTCCTTTTTTGCTAGTTGGTAATAAATCAGATTTGGAAGATAAAAGGCAAGTTTCTGTAGAGGAAGCAAAAAACAGAGCTGATCAGTGGAATGTTAATTATGTGGAAACTTCTGCAAAAACACGAGCTAATGTTGACAAGGTAATAACTGGCCTCTTAAACAATCTGTTAATCAGTTTTTATTTTATCCTTCTTTTTCATGCATCATACTCCTTATGTTCTTAATTTTAGCAATAATTTTGTGGAATTTTAATCAAATACTTCTCTTCCTTAGCTTGCCAGGAGTGCATGACTAGGTGACTCCTTGTAGAACAGTGAAAATGTTAGGCGTAACACATTTATTCCATTCTAAACTGTCGTGAACGGCGGAGGAATTGCAGCACACAATATGCATGGATGACAAATCCCCAAGTTTATTGAAAACTCACACATATTTATATTGGTGTTAATGAAGCAATGAAGCTTATATTGCAAAAGCTGAGCTCATTATTGGTTAAAGCACACTTAGATCAACCACACCTACTTCTATCTTCTAATAATTATTTTGCTTCTATGTTTGCATTCTTCTAGCTTCTCTACCTAAGATATCTACATTTTCTGGCAAGCGATTTTCTCCCCCGTCTTCCCGTTTCAGAGAAGGTCACTATGACCTTTGTCAGTGATTGGACACTGGTTTCACAATCCCAGCTTGTTTCCCCTATCCTTATCCATCGGTATCACATCGAAATGTCCTTTCTCAGCTAACCAATTATCCAAAAAGCTCTCTACACTAAACTGCAAGGAATCATTATTATCCAAGACATATAAGACATTATAAAATTTTCTTGAGTCAGCTCTTTTGGCCCAGACTTCATACTGCATTTTCTGTAACTAGAGGAGAGTCTGCTTCTGAACAGTGAAGAATACTTCCTGATCCTCATTATAAAAGCTAATAAGGGGGAGGGATTTGAGCCTTCCCCTACCCTCATTTAACCATCTGCCTCTTTGTATGTTGTTTTGATGAAGACTGGATGAACCCAAAAAGCTATGAAAAGCCCAAAAATGCCTCATGAGTTTTCAGAGATAAAACCTGGTTCAGAACCTCATAAGTTAAAGAGAATACTTTTCTCCAAGAAAAGAAAATCCTGCTTAGTTGCAAGTGCTTCAGCAAGAATGCAAGGTCTTGCAATTCAGAATAACTGTCAGCCTTGCAGACTGTAAGAGTCACAGTTGTGTGGCAAAAGAAATAAGTAGGTTTAATGCAATGTGCCAGCCTTTCAGAGCTGTTGACAAAGTTGATCCCCCCTTGAATCACAGGTTTGTGCTGGAAGGAACCTTAAAGATAATCTAGTTCCAACTGCCCTGCCATGGGCAGGGATACCAACCATTTGATCGGGTTACTGAAGGCCCCATCCAACCAGGCCTTGAACAATTCCAGAGTTAGGGCATCCACAACTTCTCTGGGCAACCCTTTCCAGTGCCTCACTGCCCTCACAGTAAAGAATTTTTTTACAATTAATCATTTAAATCTCCCCCCTTTTAGTTCAAAATTGTTCCCACAAGGGTCTTACCACAAGCTGCCCACATGAAAAGATGCTTTCTGTCTTTTTTTATACACCTTCTTTAAGAACTGAAAGGCTGCAGTAAGGTCTTCCTGGAGCATTCTCTTCTTCAGTATGAACAACACCAGCTTTCTTAGCTTGTCTTCATAGCAGAACTGCTCCAGCCCACTGAGCATCTTTGTGGCCTCCTCTGGACCCACTCCAAGAGATTCATGTTTTTTCTTGTGCTGAGGACCCCAGACCTGGGCACAGCACTGCAGGTGGGGTCTCATGAGAGAGTAGAAGGGGACAATCACCTACCTTGACCTGTTGGCCAATCCTCTTTTACTGCAACCCAGGATACCGCTGGGCTGTGAGTGCACATTGCCAGGTCATGACCAGCTTTTTATCCATGAAAGCCCACAAGTCCTTGTCTATAAGGCTACTCTCAACAAGTTCATCTCCCAGTCTGTACTGATGTCTGGGTTTGCCCTGATCCAGATGTGCATCTTGAATTTGGTGAAAAATTCTCTAATGTAAATCCATATATATGAGCTGTCAATTGCAGCAGGAGAGCTGTAATGCAAATTCTCTTTTGCAATAACTGTTGGTTGTGTCCTGTCAGTTATCTTACTGAAGAAACTGATTTTTCAGTACTATAGTGATTTACCCTACAGAAAAGCAAAGAGTTCTTAATCAAGTACAGCAGAACTCATCCTCATTGTTGAATAAAGCCCTAATTTTTTTGTTGTTATAAAAACTAACACATCTTTTAGTTTTGGTATATAAATGCAGTTAACAGCCATCTATTACAGTTGTAAAAATCCAGTTCTTCAAATCCACTTCATTATAGTTTAGCAGCTGGGGAAAAAAAGTGCATATAATATATATTTTCAGTAGCTCTTGGATCAATAGCCTTTGCACATACATAGAGCTGATGGCATAATGGATCCACATATTAGCATGTGTCATATAGATTTGGCAGGCCATAAATGAGACCTTGTTGGCACCAGTGAATACTGTGTATTCTTAGTTGCTTGAAGCATATGAAGTTTTGGAGTTTGCTGCACAAGCTTGGGGTTACTATTGTAATCTGGTCTCTCTGAATTCCAGAATAATGATTTTACTCACTTGAAAAAACACAGCCAGCCTCCACTCATTTTGGCAAAGGTGACCCACTAAACATTTTCTCAGAAGGTTATGTATCCCAGACAGCTAAATACTGTTGTACAGTTATCAGTACTAAAGCAAGCTGACAGTTGCATCTTGCCATTAGCACAGATTTAAATACAAGCAACTTAGCACACATTTAGAAATCTAAAGGCAATCTCATTTCTTGATGGAAATGTTTAGTTCCATTGATTTTCCTTGGATTTGATGTGATGAAGGTTGATTCTTTTCCTGCAGTGTAATAAAAATCTACTGAGCTCTGTAGAGGAGCTTTTCAGCCCATGCGCTGTCCATGTTTCACAGAAATGGATCAAATCCCTTGACATAGATGTATTGCTTAGTTCAAATTTCAAAGTATCACAGACTATTCCAAGTTGGAAGGGACCCACAAGAATCATTGAGTCCAACCCTTAGATGAATGACCCATATAGGGATCAAACCCATGACCTTGGTGTTATTAACATCATGCTCTGACCAACTGAGTTCATCTCAGGGCTGAAAAGGGAACCCTAGAGCACTTGGTATTCCCAGGTAGTCTCCCATTCAAGTACTAGCCAGGCCTGATCCTGTGTAGCTTCCAAGTCAGATGAGATTCAGCATTCTCAGGCTGATAGGGTATCTAAAGACTCTCTCCTGAGAGAAAAGTTTCTGAATTGCTTAGCTGATTTCCTACAGTAAAATTATAAAGATGTATACATACTGTTTGCTGTAACATTCTGTAAATCAAGTAAGGATCGGCTGTTGAAATTAGTAAAGTAGCTTTAAGTAGTCCAATCATAAAGCTTTAACTGTCTGTCAGTAGAATCTCTCTTACCTGAGTCAGTGGTGTATCTCCAACTTTGTCCTAAACCATTTGATGAAAGTGAACTTTATGTGTACTTTAAGATTGTAATATGGTAGCTGCAGCTGAGATTCTGATGTAAGAAATTGTATTGGTATTACCAATATTTCCGGACAGGACGTGCCTTGGCTTGTCTGGCCCCAGCAGCTGAACCAAATAGCGGCAACTGTGGTGTTTCATCCCAGAGACATTTTTGGCTACCTGTAGGTTGCAGCTGGGCACGTGGAGACTAATCCAGACATGCCAGGGCTCCAGTGGTGGTGGGGTGGAGCTTCCTCTCAGGTTTCCCTCTGCCAGAGAAGCTTTAAGGGTGGTAGTGAATGAAAGGAGTTGGTTCTGCTGGAGGGTTTTGATCCAGAGCTTTTATTCTGGCCCACAGGCCTCTGAATCTAGCAACTCCTCCAACCAAACTCCCGGACCGGACCATGTGGTCGCTCACCCTTTTACCCAGGGGAGGGGGGAGGAGGGAAGGGATAGGAAGCCCACCAACCAGGTACAGGAAAGGAGGTCTCAAGGGACAAAGGACATCTGGATGGCCCAATGCTCCCCCAGGGGTAGAGGGCATATTTTGAATCTGCCCAATCACTCTGTGCCCTTCTGGAATTCCAGGTTTGACAGACAGTGCTCGACAGGGGTCAGGGTGAGGAAAGGAGAGGTGATTGACACACCTGGGAGGGAATCTTCATGGGGTAAACCATGAAATCACACTGCAACAAAATTATGTAGTTGTATATTTGAAGACTTTGCTTTAAAGGAAATGCTGGGTTTGTTTTTTTCTCTAGTCACTTTGTGCTTAGACTTGCATTATGGAACATACCATACAACATAGATGCATTTCAGTCTATGCTACTGCTCCATTAATAAGTTTCTAAAATTGGATGTTGAACTTTTCAGCCTTTGCAGCTGATGACTTAAAATATTCAAAAGGTAAACTGATTTCCGTAAGTTTCCTCAGTAATATGTACATACAATGTCTGCAAATCTTGGCTGGTGATGAGACCCTTCTTTCAATTCTTGTTTAAAATTGCCTGAAGGATTCATAAGTGAATATCAGAAGACAAGGGAACATTATGGGGCTGTGAAAAACAAGCAGGATTGCATCATATCAACTTGACCTTCAAAACCTGTGACAGATTTTTTGAATTAATATTTGTTTGGTCAACCTGATTGCATGTAATTGATTCTATTCACAACAACTGAAGTGGATGTCGGTGATAGCTTAAATTAACACGTCTGTCATTTGTTTTTGCATTTATCGTTTTATATCTTTTTTCAGGTGTTTTTTGATTTAATGAGAGAAATTAGAGCCAGAAAAATGGAAGACAGCAAAGAAAAGAACGGGAAGAAGAAAAGAAAAAGCCTAGCTAAGAGAATCAGAGAAAGATGTTGCATTTTATAATCAAAAGCTTGGATTCCTTTCCTACCCTGACCATACTAATAAAAACCATAATTTATAAGCATGCCATTGAAGGCTGAAGTGACTGAAATTACCCTAACATGTTGGAAAATGTAATGTACCACTAAAAGCATGATTTGGAGCGGCACTGAAAGTCAAATTCACTGAAAAAAAATTATGTGGCTTCAAGAGAAGCAAAGTTCAGTCCATTTCATATTTGCCTACCTTCTCACCTTTCTTCTGAATGTAGTGTTTCATAGGTAGTCTTTTCTTTAATAGTGAACAAGAGGGGCAAAGTATTACTTTGTGGTTTCTTATAAAGCATACTTTTTTATCACTGGTATTTGTCAATTCATCTTGTCTTTTGTTGCCTTGAAAATTACAATTGTGAACATGATACCTAACAAAGCAGTATGCAGCTGTTTTGCCATGGAGTTATGCAAATTAAAAAAGAATAATGTATATGTGAACGGCTATGTTGAGGAAATCTATATGTGGTTCTGCATTACCTGATTAACTTAGAAGAGCGATGTAATCTTTTACATTGAAACATTTGAATATGCCTTAATTTTAAAACCCAAACATAGCAGGTTGCTTAATCAAGGGTGTATTTTCAACTCTGTTGCATGGAGACTGTCCCTATGCATCAGTGCAAGACTGCCCTCTCTGTGGAGCGCAGTTACTTGGATGATTTCACTCACTAGCTGTCTGCTAGCAGTGTTTGTTCTTTAAATGTGTGCCATACTCTGGTAATGTGAATAATACAGAGCATATTCTATCATCTGTGACTTGGTAGACAATATGGTATCTTAAAACTAAAAGGTCAGAATACACATAAGACTGAAGTCATAAGCCTATGGCACATAAAAGCCTGGAATTGTTGTTTAAAATTTAACATGCTGGTACCTTGAAACTTCCCTTTTGCACATAGATTTTTGTCTAGATGTTCCTTGGGTTTTAACTCCCTGGAATTGGGTGGAGTGGGGCTGATCTAGTAGCGCTTACATGTTTTGAGTTAAGATGTTGTCTGGGAAATTCTGGTTAATTTCTTTTATGTTCCTAATACTTAGCTATTGGAACATGGTGTGTTATGCTGAAGCTCTTTGCAGGTTTTGTACCGTTTAGTCTATGTTGATTTTCAAATGGGGAACAGTGTAGCTACTTTTTCTACTTAATGTTGATATCAAACAATCAAATGTGCTTTGCAATACAGAAACCTTTAACATGCACATCCAAAATCCCCAAACAAAACATACTGCCTCAGTTGCTTCAGAACAAGAAGAATACTAGCACATGGTCAGTGTGCTATATCTTAACTAAAAATATACCAGAATGTTTGAGGGTTTTGGACTCGTCTGGGGTGAGACAGCCTAGATCAATTCCACAAACTGTTATACTTTTTATACATGTATAAGCCTATAACTGACAGTTTAAAATGTGCTCAAGAAAACTAGGTAACAAATATTTAACTTTAATGCTAACAGATGTTTTAGGGACTCAAGTCTTAGGAGTTACATTTGTCATGTTCAATATTTATCAGTAGGAATTTTGTATGTGCATTTAGTAGACTGCCAAGTGCAGAATAAAAGTTACTCATGTAACTGGCAAATATAAGCCAGTCTTCATCTTACTGTGTACTCATTTGGGTCTATCTAGCCAGGGAGTCTAACCACTAACATTGTGACTTTGCTTTGGAACCTGTATACTGGGAACTGAGGTGTTATGAAGCCACTGGACACACAAAACTTGTCTTGGCTGATGCCTTATCCTGTCCTTTTATTTGCTATTTGAGCCATTGAAAGATGAATAAACTTCCATTTTTCTAAAATACTTGTGCAGTGTTAATTGATAACTGTATTACTCATAAACATTGCTACGTCTAACACCAATTGTTGAGCAGTTAAACCTAAGTACCCTAGAAGACTGGTTTATGTGCATGAAGAAAATTGTACATTAAACTAAATTAGCCTGGTAAAAAGCCACTTTTTAAAAGCTATGTATGTGCTGCCTTCTCTCCATAGGTAATTTGCTTAGATGCTACAAGACTACCTGAAAATGGGCAACAAACTGAGGTAAGCTTGTTCCAAAATTACTTTTAGAAAAGAATGGAAAGCGAGATTTTAAAAAAATAACAAACAACAGCAACAACTAAAAACCCCGAACAAACAAAACCCTAAATAAAAAAATGGACAACCTACATAACTTCTAATAAAATAAAAATGCCTTCTAAGTAATTTTCTTTTGGCACACTCAAGGAGAACCGAAGTGAGCTTCCTCAACCTGCAGGGAATACAGCTTGCATCATGTATTACAAGATTTGGGTATATCTTGAGAGAGTCATCCAAAGTGAGTGTTACATTTGCATCATAGGAGGAGTGTTTTGTTTAGCCTACTTGAGTGACTGAAATTCCTAGGTCTAGCTGCTCTGAGTCCTTCTGTGCCTGAGGGCACTTTTTATCCCCTATTTCTTCAAGAAGCTGAGGACACTCTCTTCTCTGGCAAGATCAAAGCTTGCCATGGTAGTTCCCTCCAAATTAGCCTAATGCTGGCAGTACTGCTGCTCACTTTTGTGAAATGCAATGTTTGGTAAATCTGCAGCACAGAGAGAGATGCCTTAATTTGTAAAATGCTATAAAGTTGAGTCTTCTGTTATGAATGAAACCAATGCTGAATTTTTATGCTGACTTTATTTTATTCTGTAGCTTCTCATAGCTTTAGAAACTCAATTGACTTTCAAAAATGTTGGCCAAGAAATCTGTGGTGTATTTGGTAATTTCTGTAGCCTCCCACTGACTATATAGTAGCTTAACAATAGCGGTGTCTAGCAGTTTTCTTTGACTGTTTCGCAATAGCGTGAAGGTGTTTGCAGGCAGTCCCTTCCATTCATAGAGACCTTGTTAACATCACAGTAGCCTGCAGAATGATGTCACCATGATATTTTCTGAAAAATCCCTTTGCCAGGATTTCTTCTTCTGGGAAGCTGGGAAGCTTCAGCTTCTCCATGTTTTGCTGCTCTGGAATGTGGTCTGGAGATTGATTATCCAAACATGTGAATTGTTTTTAATTAATGACCAATAACCATCAGCTGTGTCGGACTCTGAGGAGTCAGTCACAAGCTTTCTTTATCATTCTTGTTATGCCTTCTGATCTCTTTCTTTAGTATAGTTTTAGTAGAGCATTCTTTTAATATCATATCATATCATAATAAAGCAGCCTTTTAAAACCATGGAGTCAAATTCTCATCTCTCCCCTCACCCTGAGGACCCTCACAAACACCACAATATGACCCTACTGGCAATTCCAGTGGCAACCATAATGCAGTAAAATACAATTCATATCTGAGACTTGTGCTCACTGTAGTCGTAGGTAGGAACCAAATCTTTTATCTATTTATATGTGAAATGGGCTTGCTGAAAATCCTGGGCTCTGTTTTGGGACACCAAGGTTTTCAGTGCCCCTATGAAACTACAGAATCAGATTATTCTGAGTTGGAAAAGGACTCACAAGGATCATTGACTCCAACTCCTGGCCTTGCACAGGACATCCCAAGTCACATTATGTGCATGAGAGCATTGTCCAAACATGTCTTGAACTCTGCTGGGCTTGGTGCTGTGGCCATTTCCCTGGGGAGCCTGTTCCAGTGCCCAAACACTCTCTCCATGAAGAGGCTTTTTCTAATATCCAAGCTACACCTCCCCAGCACAACTTCATGCCATTTCCTCAGGTCCGGTCACTGATCATGAGAGAAGAAACACTGCCTCCCCTCTGCTTTCCCTTGTGAGGATGGTGAAGAGTGCAATGAGGTCTTCCTTCAGAGGGGAGGTGTCCTCTACTTGATTATTGTTCAATGCAAAATGTGGAGCAGCAGAGCAGTGGCTGGTATCACATGAGTGCATACAATACATTTAGTTGTGTCAGAACTGGATGAGCCTACGACAACTGAGAATTGAAGAGGATAAACTAATAGCACACCTTCATTTCTAAACTTTCTCATTGTTAGACATGTTGGCTCTTACATCCATGTGGATGTACAGTTAGTCGTGTGCATAAAATATTTCTTTCCAAATTCACTCCTACCAATTTTTGGCTGTAATTATTTTAAATAAATGGGTATGTTTTAAATAACTAAATTATGAGAGAAACTTCTTGTATATTTTTGTAGTAACTTCAGCTTGTTACTAAAATTGAGTGGTAGGAAATGTGCCAGTGTTGCTATTACTGAAGCAGGTGTTAATCTTTGAACTAAAATACGTGGAGCAGACTGGGATATCTTGGTTAAAGCTTCATTGTCAAAAAAATGCTGAAATGCATACCACTTGAGATCTGCCTAGAATGGGACATATGCCAAGGCTCTTCCCATTTTCAAGAGACCCTGAGTAGATCTGACCATCTGTTTAACTGGTACAATCCATTTTGGATATAACTTGGTTTGTGTGTGCTCTAAGGTATTTTGTTTTATTCAGCTTGTCCTGGGCAACCCAAAAAATGTATATTGTATTCCATTTTTCCTTGCCATCAATCCATGCAGTTTGTGTTAATGTCCCTTTAAGACCTGAGGGCCAGAAATGGACCTGGAATGTTTTAGCATGGAGGGGTAGGTTCTGTCAGGGGTGGGAGGTTCAAAGGATCCTTTTAAGAGACTGGAAACAGGCATACAGAGTCCTCTCTTGCTTCTTGCTCAATGCCAGTGAAGTGGCCTGGCATAGGTCTCCAAGAAACTGCATTTTTTTCAATCCAAAAAGTATTTCAGAGGGAATTTCACAATACACAGCTGCAGTGCTGAACTGGAGCTGTTGGGGCCAGGGCTGTGGGTTTGGTACCCAGTGAGTTGGTTTTCTTCAACAAGCAGCACTCGAAACTGAAGTGACCAAACCAACTGGGTTTGGCCAGCCAAAAAGAAGCAGAGGAACTGACACTGCAGGTGTCAGCTGCCCCTGGCAGTGCCAGTCCCAGGGAACTGGCACTGCCGGGGGAAGGCTGAGCCAAGTGCGGCTTCTCTGCCATCTTGTCTTTGTCCCCTGGGCCATGTGGTCTTTGGAGGCTGCCATATTGGGATAGGGCTTCTCCACCATCTCATTTTCTTTGTTCCTGGGGAGTCCACAAGATTCAGTACCTTTGTACCTTGTGATTATTACTGTTACCTAAGCTGTGGCTATTTTGCTTTTTAGTAAACTTATTTTTTTTACTTACACCTTCTCCCATTTGTCTCTCCTTATTGGTGAAAGTTGAGCAGTTAAAACCAAAGGGGAGGTAGCTCATTTCTCAGGCTCCACCCCATAGTTTATCTTAAACTAAAACATGCTGTGCAGAATGTTGATTTAAAAATACGCATCGATTCACTTAATTAACTAGGTAGCAATTACATTTTTTTCTAGTTCATTTCTATTTGATTTGGCCATATTTTTTGCAGAAGAGCAAGGGGAGGAGGGGGAATCTGATTTCTGCATGATCTGATAGCAAGTGGCCATCATCTGTGAGCAGCTGTGGAAGCACAGGGTGGGCAAAGGGAGAAATCAGGAAGTGTACAGAACTCAGATTAAAGTTCAGTGGGTCTTTGCAACGCTTTGAGAGGTAAGGCGAGGATCAGGAACTAAAACTGTGTGCATCAGGGATAGGCACAAAGCACTGGCATTCTGCTGGTACCAAAAGCAAGGCGGAAAAACAGCCAGTGAGGCCCATGAGGCTGACACTGCCAAACTGCAAACTGGATACGTGCCTTCTTTTTGCTTCCTCTTCCTGGCAGCATCAGTACTGATTTTCAGGTATTTTCTTGTTACCTGAGTAACAGGTGAGATAGCACCTGCAGCAGTGTTGGACCTATATTTGCTCTACCCCTCTGCTGTCCTCTTCACAGACCTCACTCTCATTCCTCTCAGAAAGGGAGTTGGCAGTAAATGGTTACAGTGTGTGAGCCACTGATCTGGCTAATGTTGCTTCCTGTGCTTGTGCTGTGAGCATAGAGCAAAAAGAGGTTGAAGGCAGGTAGGAGGAAGCTTTGTCCACAGACTCACTGCAGCCATGACCATAGCTGTGACAGCACCCTTGCACTCTTTTTCCATGGAAAGTCGGAAGGAGGATCTGGGACCTTGAGGTAGCGTAGTGTTATTCTTCTCTCTGTGCTTCCTATGGGTTGTGCATTTTCCACCCTTTTGTTCTTTATTGATGCTGTGACAGCTTAATGTTTGTCAGTATCCTAGGCACAAAGGAGAGGATCTGGTAAGATTGAGCTTGTGCTTCATGGATGTCCCGGCTAAAAGTGGAGGCATGATGATAATCAGCAGTTTAAATGCTAAATTTTAGACACTGTCCTGAAAGTAATGAGTTGAGGTTTTCCTTCAACTGAACTCAGCATTCTTGGTATACTTCTGTTAGAGTTCTTTTTCCTTTTTGCTTCTTCTATGAAGGAAATCTTATTAGGTAGGGTTGGGGTTTCTTCAGTACAACAAAGCAGACCTGTTAGCTAAAATGCTGCCAGACTAATATGTTAAATATTAGTCATCTCTAAAGCATGTGTCTAAAACAGTAATCCTTCTGTTTTATTTGATAACTGCCAAAATGCCTACTGAAATAGATGGGGGAAGTGTCAAAAGAGGGATTAAAAATAATGTACTGTGTCTACAGATAGCACTTTGCTATGGGTGGTTGTAAATCCTGTGAGTGTCAGAGCTGGCTTGAGGAGGTAGGTGCTAGATAGTGTGTAGTTTAGGAGCACATCCTGCATCAGACTGAGGGCTTGATCTTTTAGTCTTGATAATGTCAGAGATGTGGGGGTTTGTTGTCCTGTGGAAACCCAGCAAAACTGGACAAACCCAGCAAAATTTTAAACAACACTTTTTGCAAATTTGTGCAGATGGTTGCATTATCTTGAGATGATCCACAGTTCTTGCCCCCCTCAGAAGGTACATGCCTTCTTCGCACAAAGTGACAGAGCCAATGCCTAGACTGGGAGATGTTTATGAGTATTTAGTGCCTTGTGCCAGTCCAGAGCTGGGAAGGTATGTCATCAGGGGAAATTTCTCCATTTGTACTCCTCTCCAATTTCTTGACATGGTAGCCTTCCAAAAGTTTCACAAAGAGAACCAGTATTGAGAAAATAAAACATGGAGAAAAGACCCTTTTTTCAGTAGACATCAAATGTGGGAGCCCAGGAGTCACAGAGGCTCAGCCAGGGACCTACAATGGTAAAGCCAAAAAGCACAGATAAACCCACAAAGGCGGGAATAGGCATGACTTGGTTCCCCTTTCTCTGGGAAATGCAGTCTACAAGGAATTGTTTATGGCCCAGAAGAGAGAGCTAGTGCTGGCATTGGTGATGGGCTCCCTCTGGTGCCTCATCCCCATGGAGAATAATGCCCTTAGAGACCCAAGCATAGAATACTGCCTGGTGCCAAGTGGCAGAACTTGCTGGGGGGTCCTGGGGAGCTGCCACAGAGTTCTTTCTAAACCCTGCACAGCACCATCCCTGGCCATCCCTTGCTATTGAACTGGACTGATTTAGAACAGTGTTGAGTGTTGGAAAAGATGGGGAGGATTGACTGGTATGGCCACTTTTGGGGCCCATCTAGGAAGACTGGAAAGCTTCTTCCCCCAAGATGTGGGCCACAAAGGCTGCTTTGTGGAGCATGAGCAGCAGTACCTAGGCAAAATGGCCCAAAGAAGATTCTCTCCCTTCTCTCCCAAGCTGCAGGACATGAGAGGCCATCTTCATGCAGTATGAGCAGCAGGCAGCAACCCAGGCAAAAGAGACTGAAGAAGCACTAAGCAGTGGTCATGCTCAGTGCAGCAGAGGAAGGTAAAATAACCTCAGGTACCATTATCAATCTGTCCCAGAAGAAAATTCCTTCCTGACCTCAGTGCTGGCAACCAGCTATTCCCTGAGCACTTGAGTGAGACCTTTCATCTCCTTGTCACATATGGTGCTAAACTGCTCAGGAGATGTCCAAGACATATTCTGACTCAACATCTCAGAGGTTTGTGAGAGTAGCCCCACATGCCCCCAGCCTAATGGATCTTGGAAACAACATTCCTTTCCATGTCTGGCAGGACACCAATGGGTGCTCCAAAACACTGGAATCCCTTGTGACACCTCTGCACCCTATACCTTACAGCTGCTGCCCCATCTCTGCAGAGCATGAGAACAGAAAGCTCTGCAGTGATGTTCCTGAAAGGATCCTCTTGGTCTTGCCAGGGCTCTCCAGCAGATAAGGGCTTGAGAGCCTTGGGCACCTCCTCATGTTCTAGATCTTTGCACTGCCAGCAGCCCCACTTAGCCCCTTTTACCTTCCCTTCCCCTCCCCCTTCCGTTACTCCAAGTCTTATCTCTAGCTCAGGTGTCCCTGCTCATTTTCTGTGCCTCCCTGACAGCCTTCCGAGGAGCGAGGGTGCCCTGGCTGACGAGAAAGCAGAGCAGAAAAGTGGCAGTGAACACGTGGACAGGGAGGAGAGCAGGGTGCAGGCTGAGGCCGCGGCTCTTCTGATAAAGCAGCTGTCCCTGGTGCCCGCTCTGCCCGCAGCTGCAGCGGGATTTGTTGCAGGAGAAGATGCCGCGGATACAGCCTTGCGGCTCCAGAGGCCCATGGCCGTGCCCGAAAGTCCAAAAGCAGGCAGTTGCCACGCACAGTGGGATGTGAGGGGAGAGGGGAAAGACAACAGGAGAAAGGGGAGAAAGCAACCCTCAGAGACTGTGTCAAACAAACAACAATTTATTTCCTTTTTCTACTATCAAGGGTTCCTTGGCTTGCGCCGCCCCCGCCGGGACGGCCTCTTCGGGGGCTGGGGAGAGTCCTGAGGGCCAGAGGCTCTCCTCTTTGCTGGGCGCCGGGGCCCCTTGGGCTCGCAGTCCCTCTCCCGGCCAGGAGCGGAAGGGCTGCGGCTGCGGCCCTGGGCAGAGGGGCCTGCTGCTGCTGCTGCTGCTGCTGCCCCACTGCCGGGCTCCTCCTGGGGTTGCCCCCGCTCTGCAGGGCCGGGCGCGGATAGAGAGCGCCTGGGCCCCTCGCGGGGGGTGGCTTCCATCGTTCCAACGTCTGCTTCCACATTGGAGACTACAGGGCTGCAGGAGGAGGTCAGGGTGGGGGTGGGAGTCCCCTGGCGGGATGCAGAGGGGCCAGGGAGGGCTGTGAAACCCTCCTCCTCCTCCTCCTCCTCCTCATGGGAGTTCAGGAGGTTCATCTGCCGCAGGATCTCATCACTGCACCTGTCAGCGGCAATGTTGATGAGCCGGCGCACAAATGCCACCGTCTGCTCCTGCAGCAGGGGGTGCAGCTCCCGGACCAGGGCCTCCTCACTCAGCCCATAGCGGCACAAATTGGCTATGATGGCACTCTGTGCCAGAGCCACCTCCCACCAGCGGGTCCTGAGCAGCTCGGATAGCTCCTGGTTCAGCCAGGGCAGCAGGGGCTTGAGGATTTCTGAGCAGTCCTGGAAAAAACCTGCCCAGACCTCAGGTGGGTAGCCAGCTACATAAGCCCTGGGCATCGGCTCTGCAGCCCCCTGCTCATCCTGGTGGTGAGCAGCTGATGAATCCAAGGGGCTTGGAAGAACTATCTCCAGAAAGTCTTCCTCTGACCGAACAGAGTAGATGATGCTGTTGATAGCCTCCCTGCACAGGGGGCACGATGGTTTCGTCTTGGCCCACCGCACAATGCAGCCCAGGCAGAACAGGTGGACACAGGGTGTTACAGAAGCGATTTCACCTGGAATGTCACGGCAGATGGGGCAGTTCCACTCTGTCTCCATGGCCATGTTTGCATGTTGCAGCAGAGCTGGGGAGATCCGCTGCTCCCTCTTGTTGGCGTGACACACTGAAAAATGGTCACTTTCTGTCCCAGGGAGATGGGCAGGTAGAAGAAATGCCCAGGCCCCTCAAGAAGGACACACTCACAGCTCCCCAGACACCCTTGCCCACCCCAGGGCCACCCTGTAGGCATGTTTCCTGCACCACTCACCTGCAACTGCTGCAAGCACCACCCACAGTACTCTGCTTCCTGAACCAGATAGGGCTAAAGAAACAGGCGAAGTCTTGTGAATGAGAACTGAGAGTTGCTGACAGCAGCTCCCAATGACCTCACGGGCTTCCAGTCCTCCCAGGCACACTTGCCAGGAGTCCAGGCTCGAGTGAGTCTGAACCAGGCTCTGCCCGTGCCCAAATATAAGTAGTGAGGGACGTGAGGTCACAGTGCATTGCTCACCTAGGTTGCCATCCATGGAGTCTATGGAATGCTGATGTCACAGTTCGGTGTTCTCTACTGGCAACCTTGACTGCCTTCCAAATCTGCCATAGCAGGCCTTTCTCCCCTGCAGGTACATGGCACCAGGAGAAAAAATGGGGTGTGTGGGCCATGCTGTGCCATTATTTGTTTGTGCCTCTGACTTTTACAATCATTTGAAGTCATTGGTCCAAGCACTTCTCCTTTAGAAGCACATTACCTGCCAGTTTTACGTTTTTGTGATGGGAGGGTGCTGTGTTCGTCAGGCACATGGGCTGGCCTATTTAAATCTAGTGAGATGACAGCCCATATTCTCTATTCTCAATGCTGCTTGCCTGCACTACTCGGAGAGGTAAGCACATCCTGACATTTCATGCCAGTCTCTGCACAAACTTCTTGCCATGTTGTTTTTAAATTCAGATTTTTTTTCTTCTCTACAGCCCCATTGGATTGGGGTTGATGGGCACAATGGTGTGGTCATTAGCTCAGTGACCATTAAAACCCTCTGTTGCTCTCATCACATTCAAAAATAAAGTTGAAAATGGATAGATAACTGAAAAATAAGCATCAAGCACAATATTGGACAAACTAGTGAAAAATATGGAGAAAATCTATACTTCCCTGAGTTTTAATCTCTCTTCCTTGTGGTAGGGCTTGCCACAGACTGGGCCACCTAAGCAAGGGCAGGTCTGCCTGTTCTTGCCTTGCTTCCCAAGCTGCTTTGCCTGCAGCTTTCAGGGAGCTGTAAATCACTCCAGCCAGGCTTGCAGATGGGTATTTTCCTTCTCCTTAGGATGTTTTACTAAAACTACTGGGAAGTGATCAAGTGAGTTACAGCTTGAAACCAGCCTGGTAGAGAAGAGGATTTTTAGAGGAGTTTTCCTGCCTCATCTTCTCAGGAATATCTTCTGGTGAAAATGCCCTAGGCACACCACAGGATCATCCCTACCATCTTGAACCCTAAAAATACATAACCTCAATCAGTGCTAGTGGAGCAGGAGTTTAGTTCATGTTCAGTGTGAAGTAAGACTTCTAAAAGCCAAATTCCTGCTCCTTTGATGAATGAACCCAGTATCCAGGGCTCCCTGTTAGAGGAAGGCGGATGTGTCTGTCGATCTGAGCTCTTCCTTGGCTCTTTCCCTGCACTGATTCCCTTCAGTGCTGAGAGCAGCACCAGACTCTTACTTGGGCCCTCCCTGTGCCCTGGCTGTCATCATTTTTAAGGGCAGGATCTTTTAAAAATCCCTTGAAGAGCTTTGGTTTATTATGAGAGGGAAAGAGTAAAAAAAACAACCAATGATCTATCTCTTTGGATCAGGGATTTACCTGAGCATCCTTGAAGACTCTATTGTGCCACTGGCACTTGGTGTGGCTGACCCTGGGTTGTCCTGTCCAACTGTCTCTGGTTAACAAGCAGGATGGGATGTGGTTCTCTAAGGAGACTTGTGTTTCCACTGGGTCCATTAATTCCAGAGTCCATTTTCAGGATGGCCAATCAGTAGCACTGGGGTCAAGAAGGAATCTTCCTCCAGGGCAGACTGGCACTGGTTCCCAGGGAGTTTTGCCTTCCTCTGTAGCACTGAGCATGACCACTGTTCAGTGCTCCTTCAGTCCCTTTTGGCTTGGTTGCTGCCTGCTGCTCATGCCCCATGAAGATGGCCTGTTATGCCCTGCAGCTGTGGGCAAGAAGCTTTCCAGACTCTCAGGGTGGGCCCCAAGGCTGGCCTGGGGGTTGCTTCTTGTCCTTCTGTAGCACTGGGCACAGCTCCTCTGGGCCCCTGTGAGTCCATTCTTGCCTGCTGCCCTCACACCTCCAAGGCGCCACTTGTGCCCTGGCTCTCTCTGGCTCTCTTGCCCCTTGCAAGCTTGGAGTGGGGCTGAGCTCTGCTCTTCCCTTCGCTCCATTTCCTGTGGGATTCTTGCATCTATCCAGAGCTGCCACTTCTCAGTTCTCCTGCCTGCAAGTGCAGGACAGACACAGGAGTTCTTTTCATGCATTCTTGGCCTGGGAGCACAGCAATGAAACAAATCTTGGAAGGCAAAATTGTGTTTGTCATTGATATGTGTTACACTTTGGAACATGCCCAAGATAGTACACACCTCTTGGGTTGTTGCTTCTGATTCTCATTCTTCATGTTCTCAACCTTCAGGGAATAGGACCTGCTGGGCCTGTATCCCTGCTGCTACATTCTGTAACTCTGTCACTTGCCTTTGCCATACTACAGAGGATTTTTTCAAGCTAAACTGAAGAACACAGCCTGCTCCTGGCTACACATGCACACTGTGGTAATGGTTGTGAGCATCAGCTCTGAAACTGATTCAGACAAAGAGAAATTAAAATAATATCCTATTTCTAGTTGTAACCTGTATGTCATGTGTTCTTGAATGGGTTTTTGGATCAGAAACTCCCTGGAACTTCACACAAATAACAGTCTCACTATCATTTGACTCAAGGTGAGTGCAGGACAGAGCAGTTGTGCCTTGTTAAACTCAGAGCTCTGCATGACAAGGCCCGACCCAGGTCTGAGGGCTCCACCCCCGAGAGCAGCTCTGCAGTGCAGGTCCCAGGCCCACCCAGGAGACAGGGGCAGAGATGGGCACACACACAGCAGGGCTCAGCCAGGGACTGAAGGTCCCAGGCAGAGCTGGGACACATCCCTGGGCCCTTGGCAGGAGGTGGCGAGGCTGAGGGTCCCAGGACAGGCCAGGCCCAGCCACTGAGGCCTTTGAGCACCATCAGGACCCTGTCAGGACTAAACTTCAGTGCTCCTGTGCTCTTCTTCAGACACTGGTGGTGGGACACTTTGGAGACAGAGTATAGGGCCAGATGGAAATGCCATGCTGTGAAAACCTATCTCAGTTGAACACTGATGAGTTTAAAAAAAACACATGACACTTGCCTTTTGCAAATTTGTGCAGATGGTTATGGGTATTCAGTCCCTTCTGCTAGTGCAGGGCTGGAAAGAATTGTCTTCAGAGATTTCCCCAGTGTATACTGGTAGGGAAAGATGAGACACAGAAAAGAAAGAGGAAGAGGGAAGGTTCCGGAAGGGAAGGGAAGGTTCCGGAAGGGAAGGTTCCGGAGGGGAGGGGAAGGGAAGGGAAGGGAAGGGAAGGGAAGGGAAGGGAAGGGAAGGGAAGGGAAGGGAAGGGAAGGGAAGGGGTATTGTTTTGTTTGTTTTTTAATGGCTCCTGCTCATGTGAAAAAATATGTGAAAAATTATTGGAAAAACGGAGATAAAGCAGTGAGTTGTACATCATACAGGCTGTCTGCTCTGAATGTTTGACACTTCTGAAAAGTTTACCTCCATAATTTCTGAGGCAGAATTCTCTACTTTAGGTCTAGGGTTATGGTATCATCTTCCCAGAGATGATACCATGCTCAAAAATTTTAATTTACTTTTAGAGTTAACAGCTGCCCAAAGAGCAGCAGCTATGAGGGCAGCTGGGACATGACAGATTTCTTGCAGTAGAAGCAGTGTGAATTCAGTTTCTGGTTTCATCTTCTTTGGTATGCTGACCTCTAGGGAAACTTTTCTGCAAAACGGTTTGCCAGAGCATTTGTGTAGGGTGCTATTGTGGCTTCAATCAAGTCACAGACCTTTTTCTAGGGACCGGGCATTTGGTGTCAAATCCAAAGTAGGCTCTCACATGAAGCTGCTCCCTAAGGTGGTTCAGCATGCTTGTGTGAGTAAAGGTCTTGGTACACTTAAGTAGGGCTCAGTCAGCAGAGGAAATGCATACTGAGTTAAGAAACAAGGTGATTGTTCTGAATCTTTGTGAACTTGGTAGTTAAAAATCTGGAAAGTCCTCTGTGCTCTGAGTTTTTGCAGGACTGCATACACCTTTCCATCCATGGCTAAAACTGCTTCAGCAATGGATCAAATTGCTAAACAATTCAACCACTTAAATTCTAGCCTGATGGCTTTGGGAAGCATAAATAGATTGCTTCCCCAAATGAATTGGAGTGAGTGGCAACTGTCTCTCATCAACAGGCAATTAACCTGTTTCAAAAGAGACTGGGCTTAAAAGCCAAAAAGCTTTGATTGACTGTTTGTAACTGCCTGCATGAGCTCTGTCTCTTAGGGCAAATAGTCCTTCCTTCTAGGTATTTATTTCCTTTCATAGAATCACAGGATGGCCTGGCTTGGAAGGAAGCTTAAAGATCACGTAGCTCCAGCCTGCCCACCATGGGCAGGGACACCTTTCCTAGCCTCTAACTAAATTCATAGAGCACTGTGATTTCCTGTCTGTGTTACACTAGACAAGTCATGCTCTGCCAGTCTACTCTGAAACAGAGATTTCTGTTCACTGATGATCTTTATAGCTTTTTCTGCTCCTGTTGTGAATTCATTTTTCTCTGAATAAGAATGATCACAACAGACAGAAACTCAATGGTCTAACAGTGACTTAAAGACAGCATTAATCTTTCTCAGCTCTTTAAGTGTATGGGTTGTATTTGACATTTCACTGGTAAGTCCACTTGTGTCCTGACCAGCCAATACACAAGTCTTTATCCTTCTCTGGTCTTTTTCCAACAGCTGAGTTCCCAGATCATTGCAACATTCTTTTTGTTGAGAAGAACAAACATGGATATAGTTATTTAGTCAGTTTTTCCACAGGGCCTTGGGAAACATGAATTATTGTACTCTAGTCAATAAACAATCTTAGGACAAGATTCAAATACAGTTGCAGCAAAGAAATAGCAGAGGTAGTATCAAAAACTACAGCAGACTACACAAGACAGTATATGTAGACATCAGACTGTTTTTCTAAAATGGTTAGAAGACATGTGAAAGCATACAGTCTTCTAAGACTTCCATATTTATCAAAAAAACCAACCAAACAACAGCAAAAGAAAAAAAAAAGCTAGAAATTTGAATTCCTCTGTGGCTTGGGAGAAATTGCTCTTGCAGGATAAAAAAACTTGCAGGTTGATGCTGGAAGACTGAAAACAAAACTTCAAAGAACTCTAGGTACCTGTTACTGCTTGGGAGAAGGAGGAAACCAGACACCTTCCCCCCTCAAAAAAAAAACAAACCAAAACCAAACCAACCAACCAACCAAACAACAACAAAGAAAAAAAAAAAAACACAAACAAAAAACCACACCAAACCCCCCCCCTGAGTCAGCCAAAACCATCCTTAAGGAGAAATGCCTACCAAGTCAACAAACAAGCCCCGAGGAATTCTGCTGAAAATGATCTTCAAACTACTGAAGACTTTACCTATCTCTTTTTATTTTGATGCGTTGACAGTTTGTTCTGCATAAGAAGAATATTGCTAAGGTCTTATTACATATGGTGGCACAGACAGAACACAGAAACATTTTTAAAAAAGAAGGAAGTACAACAAAAGCCTTAACAAAAAAAGAAGTGGTACCATTGTCTGTGACATGTAGCACAGCCTCCTCCTTACCTGGGACCAGCTCAGCATCTATTTGTACCAATTGTGTTACACTAAGGATGGTGAACAGGTGGGAACAGAACAGAACAGTCAGAACAGACTTAATGTGCTTAATGTGCAGATACAGCAAAATATTTGAATGAAAAATAGAATATGAGTTGAGGGGTTTTTTTTCCTTAAATAAAATTAAATTACCTAAGTGTTAGTCTAAGTTTCCTCCATGGGATGGTTGGTAGGGAAGTGCTTTTCCAAAGACTCAGTTTCTAGAACTGGCATGAAAATACTTTTGGAGATGATAGTATTTTGGCTGCAACTTTCCAGGTGTGTTTTTCTGTAGTGTTTAGCAATGTTTTCACCTGCTAACCATATAGTAATACCTTGCAAGATATGAGATCCCTGCAACCAATATTCCTATGGCACAAGGTTTCAGTTTGTGTGGAACAACCATCTTTAGAGAGTACTGGTTCTCACACCCTTGCAGGTGCCACTGCCAAAACCTAATCTGGAGCTCCTCTCCCTACTATTTGCTCTTCCACACTAAGCCTTGTGGAAATAAGCTGTAATGCATCTTGAATTTTCTGGCTCTTTGTGAATCCAACAATTGACACTATGCCATCAATGTCTTCAATGCTTCTGAAAGATTTTATTCCCTGTAAGGAATCTGTTCCAGGTCTGCTTTATTATGTCAGGAATATATGGATAGGTTTCCACTGTCAATTCCTATGCTGCCATCACCTGTCAGCTGACATGATTGCTGTTGGCACATCCCCCTACAACCTGGTGTAGCTCATTTCCAGGCAGAGCAAACTTGCTGTCATTTGCAGCTTAGCTTCTAGTTAAGCGACTCTGACAAGTCATGAGGCTTGCTCCAGATGCAGAAACAACAGCACTCTACTGCTAATGACACAGCTCTTTCAAATAACATATCCCTCATCCAGAAATGCCAGGTAATGCTTGGGAATAAATTAGAAATTGCTTCCTGTGTTGCTTTGTCCAGATCTGCCCTGGGTAATTATCCTCAGTCTCTACAGCTGCTCTGTGATGTAGGGTGTTTGGCTTTCTGGGTTTTGTTTTTGTTTTTTCCCAAAGTGCCAGAGGCCTGACGGCACATTGGCTTTGCTGAGTGTGCTGCAGCAGCCCTGGAGAACCTTCTCATGGTTGCTGAATATTCACATACAAGGCAAGCAGAAAAGGACGTCAGGAAAGCTGAGAGCAGCCTCCAGACCACTAGGGAAAGATAAGTTATTCCCCAACAGCACAGTATTTCCATAGGGCACAGCATGCTGATAAAACACCCCAATTTCACAAAGTGTGAATGCAGTCACTGCCTATGTTAGAGTAACCCTTCTTGGACAGGGACCTTCTCTCCTGAAATGGCAGGTGGGCCAGCACATCAGGCTTTTTCCTTCACATTCCTATGGCACATCGTTAGAAAATAGAAAACAAACAACTTGGTTGTTCTCCAAGTAATTCACACCTTAAGAGGAAGCCTGAAGGAAAGTGCAGGTGCCTCTGTGTATGTGTGTGTACAACTAGAGAAATATGCCATGAATGCTTTGATGACGTTTGGAAGAAATGTGAGTTGGAACAGAGAGGTAAAGGGTGAATTACTAAACACACTTGTGAAAGAAGATTTGCTGGGTAGCAGATGACACCCGGGACTTGGACAGGCAAAATATTTTTGCTTGGGTTTAGAAAAGGGGAGGAAAGAGTGATTTTAAGGAGCTGAAATACAACAGTGAAAAACAGGTGGGTTCCTTTGTTTTGGTCTTTTTTTGTGTGTTTTACAAACAAATGTAACCAGTACGTATATAAGCTAGCTAACAGCAATCAGATAGCAAGGTGGCCAGAAAGGAAAGACAATATATTCTGTTTTTAAAGTGCTCACAACGTTCAAGATGGTATAGCAGATGTGCCTAACAGAAGAGAGTCAGCCTGAGAAGCCAAATTGAGGCACTCAGCAGTTGCAGCTCCAGTCATGAAATTCAATAAAACCATGAAAAGGCAACTGGACAGAGTAGGCAGGAAAAAGGAAAAAAAAAAAAAATCTGAGTCTTTCATTAGCGCATGAAATCAGAAAGCTTGGAGGGAAACTTAAAATAGCCTAAGTTTCCTTAGTTGTACTTAGTTTCAGTAGTGCAGAACAGCAAAAAAAAAAAAAAAAAAAAAAGAAAAAGGAAAAAAAAAAGTACTTTCATGAAGCAGAGAAGTGGCTTCACTGTTTCAGAGTAGCGCAAGTGTTTTATCTGAAGAGGTTTTCTCTCACGCCCCCAGTCGATAACCAATGTCTACGTACAATAAAAGCAGGGAAAACCGTATGGGGACCGGCGATTTTCGTACACCACCTCCCAGAGCCTGAGGCGGCGCCCGCACTGCTTCAGCTCACAGAAAGGGCGAGGTGGGCAGCTGCTACGGGGGGTCATCTGGTCCATCCTCCTCCACCAAGCGGGGTCATCCTAGAGCACACTACACAGGAATGCGTCCAGACGGCTTTGGAGCACCTCCAGTGAGGGACACTCCACACCCTCTCTGGGCAGCCTATTTTGGTGCTCGGTCACCCACACAGTAAAAAACTTCTTCCTCGTATTCAGGTGGAACTTCCTATGCATCAGTTTCTGCCCGTTGCCTCCAGAGAGCACAGGGAGAGAGACAAGGCGGGTGCCCGGCGGGCCAAGAACCTCGAGGTCGGGCCTCGCTCACGCTCCCCGCACCGCGCCGGGCGCCATCTTTGGTCCCCTGACGCGGAACAGCCACTGCCCGCGGGACCCGCGGCGCAGTTACTGCGAGAGGGGCAGTTACCGCGAGAGGCACGGGGACGAAGGGAAGGGCCGATGAAGTCTCGCGAGAGCGGGGCGACTCTCGGGCATGCGGGCGAAGGCGGCAGCGCCGCGCCCGATTGGCGGGGCGCGTTCCCCCTCCCCCGCCCGCTTTCGGCGTTGCGCATGCGCCGCGCGCCGCCGGGCCGTGTCCGTGTCCCCCCCCCCGGTGCGTGTGTCACCCGCGCGCGGCGGCGCTGAGGCCGCGAGAGCGCTCCTGGGCACCGGCGGCGCGGGAGCGGCCCCGATACGTGCGGACCCGCCGGGCAGGAGAACCGGGATCGGAGCCGCGGAGGGCCCCGGATACTTCGCCCGGAGGCGGCCCGGCCTGGCCTGACCCAGCCTCCCTGCCAGGAGCGGCTGAGGGAAGAAGTGGAGGAGGCCCGCGCCCCATGCCCGTGTCCCTGCGCGGCGGCGCCCGCGGCCCAGAATGAAGTGAGGAGGAGCCGCCGCCGCTAGGAGACACTTCCGTTTTGCGGGAGAGGCCGCGCCGGCCTGTGGGACGCTGCCGGTGCCGCTCCGCCGCCGCCGCATCGGGCAGCGCCCCCAGCCCCGGCCTCAGCCCGACCCCGTATGTATTGGTGCGGCCCCATGTGAGGCGGGCGGTGCGGGAGCGAGCGAGGCCCCGGCGCGGCCCGCGGGTGTCCGTCCCGGTAGGTGTGCGCGGCGCCGCCGGGTCCCCATGGCGCCCTGAGCGCGACGGTGGCGGCGGGTTCCCTGGGCCGCGCCCTCGGCCGTGAGCGAGCTCGATGCCGAGCACCTCGGACGCGGCGGCCGGCGGGAGCGGGGGCAGCCGGGGCTGGGGCAGCGGCGGTGGCGGCAGCACGGCGGTGGAGGCGGCGGCCGACAAGAAGCGGCTGCACCACCGGAGACGGAAGCGCTTCGCGGCCCAGCCGCAGCCGCCGCCGCCGGCCCCGCACCCGCTGCTGTTCCCGTTGCTGCAGCCGCCGCTTCTGCAGCCCCCGCTGCTGCAGCCGCCGCTGCCGCCACAGTCCCTGCTCTTCCTGGCGGCCACCGGCGCCTCCTCCTGTTGCGGGGACGGCGGGGAGCGGAAGCGGCCGCGAGGCAAGCGGCGCTCGGGCTCCCGGCACAAGCGGCGGCGGGGCCGCGGCGGCGGCGGCGGGGGCACCCAGGAAGCGGAGAAACGGCGCGGTAGCGGCGGGTTGAGCACGCTGGTGGAGGAATACGACGACGTGAGCTCCCAGTCCGAGGGACTGTTGGGCAGCGGCGCGGCCGGCGGGGGCAGCGGTGGGGGCAGCCCGGGCTCCTCCTCGGGCGGTGGGACCCAGCGGCAGCGGGGCGAGGCGGAGCGAAGCGGCCGGTCCCGTCGGGAGCACCGCGGCAGCAGCGGGCGCTCCAAGGAGCGGCACCGAGAGCATCGCCGGCGAGGAGAGGAAAAGACGCAGCAGGAGGGGACGGCGGCACCGGGCCGCGGGGCATCCGAGCCCTCTTCGTCCTCCAAATCCCGCAGCCGCCACAACCACACTGGGAGCCAAGACCGGGAGGGACTCAAGAGCAGCAGCGGCGGTGGCAGCGACAGCCGCAGAAAGGGCTCCCTCCCCTCGCCCAGCAGCAGCAGAAAAGACCGGGAGAGCAAATCGCACCGGAGCCGGACTAAAGCGGCTAAAGAGCCACCGTCGGCGTACAAGGACCCTCCGAAAGCTTACCGGGACGACAAGCTCGAGCCCAAGGCGTACCGGCGGCAGCGCTCGTCGCCCAGCCCCGGCCGGGATGACAGCCCTCCTCTGCACCGCTCCTCGCAGAGCCAGCGCAGCCGCAAGTCGCTCAGCCCGGTGGGCGCCCGCTCGCCACTCAGCCCCTACAGCCGACGCCGATCCCCCAGCTACAGCCGGCACAGCTCGTACGAGCGCGGCGGGGATGTGTCGCCCAGCCCCTACAGCAGCTGGCGCCGGTCGCGAAGCCCCTACAGCCCCGTTATCCGGTAAGTCCGGGCCCGGGGGCGAAGGCGGGATGGGTTGGGGGCCCGCTGTGTGGAGGAGGGGAGTAATGACTGGGGCAGGAATGCAGGAGAGGCCAGAGAGGTTTGCATCCAGCAGCAATCCCTCTCTCTTGTCCTTTTGCTGCCAGAAAGCTGGGGTGAGGGGCAGGGGAGAGGGAGAAGTACAAAGATCTTCCCGTCCTGTCTCTCGGGGAGAAAGGGAGACGCGAGTGCGTGTAACACTTCATGGCTGGTTTCTCTTCGTGGGAGACCACCTGGCTGGAAAAAGGCTTTTACATGTTAAAAGATATGAGAACATTTTCAAATGAGAGTGACTGAAAGAAGATGGTCCTTTGAGGACAGGTTTTCTAAAAGACCAATTTTGATTTTTAAATCTTTGCTTACAAAGTACAGACGTTCTTGTACATTTTTATGTGTTCTGTTCTTGGGTAAAATAGGATGCATATTGAATATATCTGGGTTTGGTTTAATTTCTGCTAATCTAAAGAGAAAACCAGCTGACAGGCAATTTGTGTTTACAAGTGTTTTCTTGCTCTTTTTAGAGGTCTATAGAAGGATTTGGGGTGTCTGTTTTGCTAGAAAATTGAGTCAGTCTCACGTTTTGATAAATTGTCTTGAACTTTGCATAAGCTATGAAAAACATAAGCTCTTTACCTGGTAAGGTTATGCATGTGTATATAATTAATGCATGCTTGCAGAGAATTTTTCTTCAGTTTTAGTGGGAACTCAGGGTGTAAAGATCAGCATTGCATGAGATCTTGAATTTTATGTGGAGAGGAAGTGTGGGCTGTATCTTTCACATCAGATGCAAACCATGTTGTGGAATTAAAGCTCTTCAGAATATTTTAACCTGCAGAAAAGTGCACTGGAACTTTAAAAGTATTTGCTTAGTATGTGTTTATGACTGAAGATTTTTATTTCCTGTATTGGAATCTTACTATTGCCTTGTTGTTTGTAGAGCTGCTTAAATTCATGTCTGGATTTCAGTTTTAAAGGTATCCAGCAATGTGTTGTTCCACTGGCAAGAATTTTGTTTACAAGGCATTACCTGGTGGTTTGTCTGAGAACTGTTCTCTGGTGTTTTTGATAAGCACTTTGTGTTGATCACCATTTGGAGTGTCCTGTGGGGTATCCAGGGAACATGATAAAGCTGTTCCGTGTTTCATTGAGCTCTTGGTAGAGTCTGCTGTCCTGGGTGTGCATTAAATGCTGTTTAAAGAGCAAAGTAACAAAGCTGTGTCCTACTTTGTTCAGAGAGATAGAGCCAAAGCACTGTGGGGTAAGAATAGTGATTGTCTAAAGGTGTGGTTGTATGGAATAATTTTGTAAGCAGTAGGGTGTTCCAAGAAGAAAACACTGTAATTGCTCTGAAAACATCATGCTGTTCTTCTGTGAGATTCTGTTACAATTGGTTAAAATACACTTTCAAAATTATTTGCCTAATAGCACAACAGCAATATTATGTGCATGCCCTAGGAATCAGATTATTTTCTGTAGTTGCTTATATCCTGGAATAAGAAAGCTAATAATGATGCACAGAATTATGCATTTAAGGTTTGCATTTAAGACTAACCAGATTGACAGCCCAGTTAAGTTCAGGGTTCTGTATGCACTGACTAATTGGGCTGTAGTAGAGTTTTGTAGGAGTGTTCTTTTTCTGTTGGTAGTGAGCCTGTGATTTGAAGCACAAAAGTTTGAATCTCCTGATTTTGGTATTCACTCTGCAGTGAGTAAGACTTTCTTGAGCCTGCAGATCTGTTTCTAGAAGTTAGCTTTGTGACTTCTCGCCTTTCTTCCTCCCTCCAGTTGAATTGTAATTTGCGTTCAGTTTTTAACTGCTTACAGACAAATGCAGACTGTCAGGTGTTCAGGAGAGGAATTGGAATGGCTGAGTGAAAAGGAGAGGTTTCTATATGTAGAAAGGTCTGTCCTAATGGGGCATTCATTGCAAAAATGTCACAGAAAACAAAGAGACCTTAAAGTGTGAAGATAAATTGTTAATAATGTTTACCTGTTGTGGAGAAATGAAAGCCAGTGGTTTTTCCTTCCACACAGCTATCGATCATAATGCATATTGCAATGGCAGTGGGGGAATAGAAAGGTAGAGGTTTATGCTTTTTTTTTTAACCATTCAAAACTATGTCATAATCACATTTTGCTTGACTGTGTAGTACTACAGCCAAAATGCTGAACATTTTGCTGTCCTGTTTGATAATGAGACAGTGGCTTTAGACTTGAGAGAGTATTACAGTTTCATGAAGGCAATGCCTTCTTACAGCACCTGTGTCCTTCATGTGGATGACTTAAAGGCTTAATTCTGGGCTTGTATCCAGCTGTAATGATGTCCAGATAGCAGGGACTTTTTATGTGACTGAGTATTTCAGCCTGCAAGTCTTTTTGCTCTTTTTGTTTTATGTCTCATCTATGTATCTTCTCTAATGTTATGTAAATTGCCCTGTTATTTTGGTATGTAGAAAATTATTACAAAGCAGTTCTAGCATGCTTGGAAAGCCTGTGTGTTTAATGCTGATTTTTTAAATCTAGGTGTCTGAGCTGCTTAGGGAGAAACTTCTAGTAAACAGCTGAAGGGAAACAAGTGAAGTCAACTTTGCTAGTTTGAAGCAGCAAAGTTGTTGTGAGGTTTGAATTGCAGTACTGACTTAGCTGGTTTTAGGTGATGTTGTTTGGCTGTGGGTTCTAAGGAGAAGCAAAGACACTGGATATGTGTTCCATACTTGGTGATTACTCTTTAAATGATAGACTAATTACTTTTTCCATTGTAATAGCTGGGAAAGTTTGTGTTTTGGATAAACTGATTGAGCTGTATTCACTTGTTGGACAAAATTTCTTTACTTGCTGCTGGTGGATTTGTATTACTCTTATTTTCTTGTGGATGGGGTAACACAACAGTTCTAAAGTAGCACGTGCATATTTTCAAAATGGAAATTTTTCCAAAAGTATGAGGTATTTATTTCTCTACTGGTAAAATGACTGGATTAAATGAAAAATTTTCAACCAAACCCCATGGTTGACAAAAGAAGCAGACACAGTCTCTTGCTTCGTACAATTTCATGCTAAACTAGTTTCCAGAGAACTTTTTTGTAACTTGAGTCTGGTCATATGTTATGTGATCACACATTTAAATCAGTTAGCAGTATAGATGAGTAATTGCATTTTTCCAAATATGGATACACCTACCCATCTGCTTAGATAAAAGTAAGTGGGTGGGGCACTACTAGATAGTGCTACTATGTGCATAGATGTTGCTTATAGAAAAGATACAAGATTTATTTTTATTTTGGTACTGGAGTAATCTCAGTCTGTATTGGTTACCTAGTCTGTAGTAGTGAGGCTCTGCAGAATATGGGTCATTTATGTGCAAAATCACAAGTGTAGGGAAAACAGTAAAATACATAATCAGCTAGTAAATGGAGAAGCTGCAGTGCCATACAATGATAGGAAAATGACTTCAGTTCCAGTAATTCTACTACTTTTGAATTTAAAGGATTAAAAGAGTTTGACCCCCCCCTTGATTAGTAAAGATAGATTAAAAAAAAAAAAAGAGTTAAAGCTCTCTAATTTTGGTTAGTAAAACTGTATTTTGCAGAATTTAAAATGGACCACTCTAGGTTTTCACTGTTTTGAGTAGCTAATTTTTCCAGTGTGCATTGCTGCCTTTGCCTTTTGCTCATGTGCCTTTCCTTTTTCCTTGTTGCTGGTGCTTCTTTCCTTAATTGAAAAAAAAATTTAATTTGAAAAATTTAACTTCAAATGTGCTTGAACACAGATTTTGAGTTGACTTGACCTTTTGCTGGTTGATTTCTTTGTAGACCAAGTTCTCATGTGATAATAGAGGGGTTTAAAGCAGGCTCAAGAAACAAATAAAAGCCTAGCTCAGAGTTTTCCAGTATGTATTAGAGACCCTTTTAAAGACTTACTTTTAGTTTGAATCAGTAAGGCAGGTTATGTAGTCTTCATGTACAAAGCAGCTGAGTAGGAGGTTGGTTGCAGAGCTGCATAGAATGTAACCTTGAACTAGGGGCTAGAGAAAATAAAATTAATGAATAAGGTATCAAGTGAAAGAATACTATTACTGTAATGGCTTAAAGAAATGAACTATATGTTTGCCTGCTAGACCAACATGGAAAAGCTATAGTATGAGCTAAAGTGTTTTGTCAAGGTGGTTTATGTTACCAAGGGGTTGTAAATGTCTTGGAAGGTCTGTTGTGAAGCCAGTTGATTAAATTTAGGTCTCTCTTCTCAAATACACTTGCTGTGCAGGAAAGGATGGCAGTGCTTAGTCAGTAGTCCAGCATTACCTGTGGGTTAAAGAAAGACCTGGGCTACAGTGGTTGTTTTAACCTCCTTTGGATTGTTAGGTTTCTTTGTTTTGCCTTTATATTCTCATAAATCCCTTTGTGTTATGCATTGTTAAAAGTTACTGACAAAGTTAGTTCCCTTGTTCAGCTCTCAGACCCTTACAAAATTGTTTGCACTTAGGTAACATGTAGCTGGCCACCAGCATGATGGATTAAGCTTGCTCTTAAAGCAGTTAAGAAGAAAAGAAGTTTTCAAGTTTAGAAACATGAGAAGATAAGACATGATTGTACTGATTTGTCAATAAAATGTAACTTTTTCTTGTATTGAGGGGGTACTGAAAGGGACGGAAAGAAACACCTAAAAATGTAGCATGGCAAGAAAAACCATGTAAGCTGAATGAATGAACTGTATTCCTGGAAATCTGACGTAGGTAACAGTTTTCTTTCCTCTCGGGTTTTAAATATCAAGACAGTAAAAGATAGTACTCTAAGCTACTATTTGGAATTCTTTCATTTTCTGCTCGAGAATGTAAGTGGTATTATATCAGTAGACTTTTTTTCTTTGTTAAATTAATCAGTAAATTTATTAGTGATCCAGTGAAGTGCAATAAAATGTTGCCTGTCAGGAAGGAGAAACATTGTAACAGTTTTGAAACCTGTAATTCAAAATGTTTTGATCTCTTAAGCAGTTTTTTCTAAAGTGGCTCAGTGCATTGTATGAAGCAAAGAAACAATGAGTACCTGTTTGTTTTATGAAATGTTGGGTACTAGGCAAAACCAAAAAATTGAAAGACAGAACCGTGATACCTAAACCAACCTTTGTTTTTTTTCCCTTTCATCTTTGAGGGCACTATTTTTCTTGGCCTGAAAAATGGAGTTTTGGTTTCAGGGTGGCTTCCTTACTAGTGCTTTCTTCCTCTATGGCTTTCTTTAAATATGTCTCTTCTCCTATATGGTTTGTAGAGAATATCTTAATGTTTTTGCTTGTTTGTTTGTTTTGCCTTTTATTTTATAGCTATAGCTAAAATGTAATTTCTTCCATGTCCCTTTGCAGCTAGTCTAGTTGTGCCAACTTATAGTCTCCAGGCACATAAGTTTTCCATTTTCTTTTTGTCATCACTCTCTATATATAAAAACACACTGACATCTGTATATGGCTCAGAAAGGATTTTACAAGTGTCATGAAGTGTGGCAGTTGTCCTCTCTGTAGGGATCTACACTTGTGTGAAGTGAATTCAAGATGCTGAAAGAAGATTATTAATGGCTTAAGTGGCAAAGGTACCCTAAAATGGGGCAGAACTTGGGGGTGCAAACAGGGAGAAGCTTCGAAGGAAAGTTACCTTCTTAATAACTTAGGCTTCTTATTAGCCTCTCCCCTTGTGTGTTAACAACACACGCTGGTGCTTCAGTTTAAGAGAGTGAAATGTGGCCTTTAGGTTTAGTAAACTTCCTGATCTCTCCTTACTTCAGGAAGAGAAATTTGAATTGCATTGTTCAATGTATTTACTTTTTGCATTGCAGGTCTGTGCTGTTGCAGCCATCGTTCTTTTGCTCCTTTTTACTGTATTAAAAACAGGCTGCTGACTACATCTGAATCAGTTGGTGTCGAATGTCAGATAAGGCATTTTACATGTATGTGTATGCATGCACACACATTTAATAGAGACCTGCTGGAAGATTTAGACTGTACTTCAGATGTCTCTCCTGGTGTGTTTTCAGGGTCTCACTAGGTAGTCAGTGTCCCATTAACTGGCAGACACTGGCTGTTGTGCAAGTGCATTTCTATGCTTCTGTGACTTCATCTTTTATGTCAAATGTTAGGTCTGAACAGAGTGAGCTGGCTGGTTTTATTATGTATTAGGCAATATTTTTCCACTCTGAGTGCTGTATAAGTTTTAAGGAAAAGCTTGTAAATGTGTCCATATTTTTGGACACATTTTTATAGGTGAAACCTAGTACATAACTTGTTTAGTCTTTTGGGACTTCTGAACTACACAGATGAAAGAAAGTGATAGTTGAGTGTTTAGAAAGACCATTAAGCTTATGAAAACAGCAGGTGTTATCATTGTAACTTGAATAACTAGCACTTAGACAAATATGCTTTTTACTTAAAATTCAGGATTTGTCAGTTTGGTTGAAAATGCTTTTGCATTAATAATTAATGCTTTTGCTGTATTCTCTAGGGTCTACCTCAGTGGTTCAGGTACAGCAAGGGATTCTTGCTAAGGTTTCTGGGCTGCTAAAGGTACCATATATAGGTAATATAATAGTTTTTCTGACATAAATAATGAAAAGTTTTTGGAAAATTTAAACCAGTGCAGTGTTATAACCGCTGTTATAATCAGTCAACATATTTCATAACTAGACTACTGTCATTTTGATCCACTATTAAGGGCTGTAATAGGTACTGGGACTGAAGGTTAACTATTTGTGTGCATGCACATCTGCTGTCTCCCACATGAATGCAGTTCTGACATGGAAAAGTTGTGTAGTTGTCATGTGGAGTGTGAAACCCATGATGGATGATGGTTGGGTTTGTTTTTTTTTCAGCTGAGCTTGCATAAATTCATGTCCATGGCCCAAACTCTCTTGACTAGTATTGGTAAAGTACACACATCAATCCACTGTCGATTCTTACTTGTTTTTGAAATACAGAAGTGTAGGTTATTTTTGCCCTACGTTTTCAAAACTGCCACTTCCTCACTGAGTTATGGTAGCTGAATCAGATGATGAAATTAGTTGTCATTGATTTGAACAGATTTTTTTTCATTTTATCCTTAGTAGTGAGCTAAACAAACCTGTTTTTTTTTTGGTGCCAAAGTGGAACAGAACCAGTCTTAGAATCAGGCACAGTATCTCACCAACTGTGTTGTTTTAGGCTGCTACTTCTCTTTTCTAGTGCATGTGAAATTATGTCTGTATTTATTAGTTACATGATTACTTTCTTTGTTAGGTATCAATCAAAATGAACAAGAAACCCCACATCATCCTTACGAAAGAAGGAGGGCTCATTTTGAGACCTTTAGGGCGTGTTTTAAATTTAGTACAGGTTGCAATGATGTACTTGGGATGGAGGTTATGTTCTACAGGTAATTGGAGAGAGTCTGAAATAGCTGATTTATAAACAAGATGTGCAAGGAAATTTTTTCCAAGACAGGTCAGTGACATCCTTGCAAATGATGCACCATTTATAGAAGTCAGTTTAGGACTAACAGGGACTCTTAGCTTGTGCTTGATGCTGGAGAAATGCAATGATACTGATTCCAGGGCGGGTGCAAATCTGCAGCAGTAGCACCTCTGTTTGAGATCTACAGTAATTCCTCTCCAAAAGTGAGACAGCAGTGTGAAGAGAGCTCTGGTATAGCATTTGAAGTGCGTGTATTTTTTATATCCTTTTTCTTCCTGCTACATTGTTTTAACTCTGTATAATGGAACTTTGTACCTTTTTAGTCTTACTCTTGTTTGGCCAAGCCTCTGAATATATTCTGTGGGATTTAGCACTTAGATCTTCAAAATAATGAGAAAAATTACTTCAGCAGCAGGATTCATAATGAAGAAAGCGTTTTCAGTGGAATTTTTTTGCCCAATATTATTATTTTATTTGGTGTTTATTAGACATGAACATTAATATCTCTTTACTGAGTAAACCAAACGTTAGATTTTGGTTGAAAATTGTTAGAAGAGAATTGTGAGGCTTTTTTCAATTAAAGTGTAAAAAACTTTTAGGATTATTATTGCTATCTGTTATTGTGACCCTGCTGTGCCAGAAAATCCTATAAAACCTGCTTCCTGGTGTATAATTGAACTGTGCTAGTTTCCAAGAGTTATCTTCATCTGGGATTTTTTTTTTTTTTTTTTTTTTTTCATTCATGAGTCTCTAGCCCTTTGGATCAATTTCACCTGTAGAATTTTGAAGCTTGTGCTATACTATATAGTGTGCATACACATTGTTTCAGTCACTTTTTGATTTATCTGAGTGACTTTTTATTGGGTAAGAGTTCCTGCATTATAAAAGGACGAGAGTGTAAATTTAGAAATTAGTCAATATTGCACACAAAAGAAACGTTATTGTACTAGATTAAATATTTGTTTAGTTGAAGCATTGTGATGTAATTTCGTGTGTTGATAATTAAAACTGAATTGATTTAATTGTCAGTAAAATTAAATTTGGTGTGGGATGGGTAGTCCTGATCATAGGGATTGTAGCTGGCATTCTTTTGGTTTATTTATTGGGTTACTTTTTTTTTGTTGGTTTGGTCTGGGTTTGTTGTTTCCTTTTCTTTTAGCAACCTCCATACATTGGTGTGTTATCTTTTGAACTCTGAAATTCTTGTATCTTCAGTAAGTTTTATTTTTGCTATTTCTTGATACTTTTTTCTTTGTTCACCTGATGAAGACTGGGTGTTTTTAATCCTGAGTATGCTTTTTCCTCCAAATAAGGAAAATAGATTTCCATCAAACTTTAATCAAGAAAATACTTGTAAATCTGATGAATATCCTTGTTATTCTTGGTATGGTAAAATGGATGAAAACCCCTACATTTAATTTACTTTATTTCATAACATTGCTATGTGGTTGCTTTGATTTTTTTCTTTTTTTCTTCTTTCTGTTAGTGTCTGCATTCAGATGCAGTTATAGCATAGTCCCATTTGTGGGTTATGTTTGCTTGTCAATAACTGTAACAAATGTTGGGTACTTGGGCTTTTTGGGAGCTGGGGAGGTTGTTTGTTTTGGTTCTTTTTGAAGTTGTACAATTAGATTTCAGAAAAGGAAAGTTGTCTTTCAGTTGGCTACATTGCAGCCTTTAGTATTCAATTTTTTTCTTTAGTGTTCCATTTTTTTCTCAGTTCATGAATTTTGATATTTATGGAAGTGAAAATTCAGACATTCCTACAATTAAAAACAGTGTTGCTTAGATTTCTCTTGTCCTGTGTAATTTTAATTTAATTTTGTTGAGTCTGACTATGTATTCAGTTGAATTTTTCTCAAGTACTGTATATATTAAAGGTGTTTGTACAAGTTGCATACATTAAGATTTTCTTTAAGGAGAAAAATGTCTCTTAAGTAGTGAGGCGAGCAGAACATTTCTTGCCTTGTATAAGTATTGTATTTTGCAGTTCTGTGAGATGAGAAACTACGTATGAGAATTTTCATGTCTTCTAACAGGAGGGTGTAGAATCTTGATTGGTTAACTATAGAATTTTTTTTTAATGCATGGTCTTTCCTACTTCATAGATTTCTGTTTATTCTATTATCATGGTGATAAGAGTTGATTTAAAAAATGTAATTTGTCAAAAAAGTAGATGTGCTGGGAAAGCAGCTAGATTCTTTTTACCTGGGTAAATTTTTACTTTTTTGAAACAGGAGATCAGCAAAATCTCGAAGCAGAAGTCCATATTCATCAAGGCACTCCAGGTCTCGTAGCAGACACAGATTGTCTAGATCCAGAAGTCGTCATTCAAGTATTTCTCCTAGTACATTGACTCTGAAGAGTAGCCTGGCTGCTGAGCTGAACAAAAACAAGAAAGCAAGAGCTGCTGAGGCAGCCAAAGCTAGTGCAAAAGCTTCCAATACTTCAACACCTACTAAGGGAAACACTGATGCTGCTGTAAGTGCACCTCAGGTGAACAATGTTAAAGACCTGAAGAAAATCAAAACGGAGCATACACCTTCTCCTACCAGTAGTGCAAATCTGAAAAACGACAAGGCAAAAACAAAGGTCTCACTTCCTGAAACAAAAGCAGAAAATAATTTAATTGCAGACAAAACTACCAAACAGAAGCCTGCAGCAGTAAAAGAGAATAAATTGACTGTTGTGAAGCAGCAACCGGTCCCTATAAAAGAGAAAAGCAAACCAAGTACACCAAGTGTAGTAGCCAAGGAGAAGGATCGAATTGTTGCACTACCGACCTCCACACTACCACCCTTGCCTTTGCCTCCCACACTGCCTGAAGATAAAGAAACTGATAGGTGAGTTGTGACAGAGATCTGCTTTTGGGATTGTTTGTTCCTTTTTATAATGGTTGTTGTTGTTTCCTTTGGAAAATAAATATAAAACTATGTGCCAGGTCAGGCTAATGCATTATTTAATTTGTTCTTGCTCTTCAGCTGGTGACTGGTGACTGTTAATGAACTGGAGGAATTTGATCTTAAAAATAACTCTAGTTCTAGTTGAAAAAAGAAGAGTTTGGTCTAAGAAGAATCTTTCTATAAAAAGCCTTGTAAAGAATTCAGTAACAATATGAGAAAATTATTTAGCTGGGGTTCGAAGAAAAGATTCTCTTCCCTTTGCAAAGCAATTGTTTTATAGTAGGGTGTTATTTTAGTGTAATTTATTTCAAACATCAGTATTACTTTGAGTATGTATAATGGAAATGAGGTTCTTGGCTTGCCATTTGTGCTAATTTTGAAGCGTAAAAATTGGTCGGTAGTGAAGAAATTAATTTCTGTGTCCAAGTGTCATATGAATTTAGACTATGATAAGTCTGTTTGTAGTCCTAACAGAGAATCTCTGCTGTGATTTGTGGTTTTGTGGGTTTCTTTGGGGTTGTTTTGTTTTGTTTTGCTGAAGGTGCTACATGCCTCTCACATGTATGCAAGAAATCACTTCACAAGTAAGACGGAAATTTCTAGCTAGAGGTGAAAATGTTTCTCTTGTGTTTGCTAGTAATTTAAGTTTGTATTAAACATTAAGGCTGCATAGAAGCCTTGGGAAATAAATGCAACCTAACATAGTATTAGATAATTATATATTATTTTTTAGTTGTAAGAAAGAAGTAGTTTCTTGCCCTTCAGCATTAAACTCTAGCAAATGTAATAATGGTGTAGTGCATGTATGATTACATTTTCATTTGTGACAAAGCCATCCTCTCCAGGTAAATGAGAATCTTGATACTGTGAGCAAGATTTACTGTTTTATCTAAAAACTAGTCTGTGTAGTTTAACTAAATATTGCTGGCATTGAAATATTAATTGCAACAACATGAAATGAGATTTCATTTGAAGCTGGATGATTGCTTCTGATATTATTATTATTGTTATATTTTAATGGATTATCTGTTTTAAGTTAGCTAGGCTGAGGAGTTAAGCTACAGTTGAGCAGTGGTTCTTTCATTCTCCTTTCAAAGTGGGCTCATTCTCCTTTCAAAACCAAAAGCTGCATTAGAAAGATTAACGAGAAGTAATTGAAAGTCTTTTATGCTTTGCTTAGTTTTGCCTATAGGATGTTATAAACTTTGGATCAGAAATTATAAGTAATGATAAAGTTTAAGTCATCAAAGGAAAAAGATCAATGTTTTTAATTGAACAGAGGCGGAGGAGGGCAAAGGTATTTACCTTGGGCTGTAGGTTACTGTGGGGAAATTGTGTCAACAAAGAAAGTTGGAACTCGATGCTATGCAGAACTGTCTGGTTCCTTCAGTAAGAATTTCATAAACTCACAAATAAGCAACCTAAGGGAACATCAGTGTTGCTACCCTGCAGTGCAGGTTAGCTGAAAGGGAAAATTGCCCTGGTCATTAATGAAAAAGAAGCTGCTCTTGGCTGCCTCTATTTTCATGTGCTACTTTTAAAATCTGTGTCAGAACCTTTCATATGTTAGGCTTTCACTCCTATTGAAAATTCTGGGGAAAAATTGTGAGAGAAATACTATTATATAAACTTCAAAATAAGAGTTTTTTATTGCCATGACAGTTACATGCACTGCACTAAGGTGGTTTATTCTTTATAGCATGTTAACCATTATATTTGTGATGAGGGCAGTCTATGCTTCCTTGTGATGCTTCTTTAAAATGGGGCAGTGGCTGTTTAGGAAGCGGTAAAAGGACATCAAAGGGTTCAGTTGTGACAGAGAAGCATAGACATATGCAATACACTGGAATTCTCTATTTGAATATATAAGGACTACTTATTGCAAGAAAAGTAAGAAAAAAATGTATGCATTCTGTATTGTGTGGGTTGGCAATATGTTTCCATTTATAGAAGTTCCTGCTTTATCTACGAAACTAAGCAGGTAAGAAGTTGTTGAAAAACTGTCACAGAGAAGGATGAATAGTGCCATTTGGCAAATGCAGCTAACTTGGTAAATGTCCCCTCAAAGCATGACTTAAGTTTTATTGATACGGTGATGGAAATTGAAAGAGTGAATACTGTGTGAGTGTCCCATAGGAGAGAAATAATTATGTAATTATAAAAAGTTTAGAGATGATCATGGCTTTAAAATTACTGGATATGCAGCAGCTGAACAAATCTAGCTAAACTAAAAGAAGTTGTGGTAAAATTGAGCTATGTACTTAAGAAAAAAAAAATCCTGCAGCAGTAATGATTCCCCATTAGAATGGTAAGAGCATTTCTAAGATCACTGTGTAATTGTTAAAAGATGCTGTACATGTGTTTGGGGATTTTTCTCAAGACAGAGATGAACAGTATCTGTTACCTAATTATGATTGGTTAAAAATCAGTCATATATCAGTAACCCATGTCAGAAAATCATTGTCATTATTTTCATCTGGTATTTTTTTTCTCACTTGATATGCATGCTGATACTAGACATGTGTTGAATCTGGGGTGTTTCAGCAGATGCATGCAATTACAATTTGTAAGCGAGGTGATGTGGACAGGCTTGTAATGCCCGGCAGTGTTAATGTAAGCATGAAGCTCATTAGCTGTGATGACCAATTTTAGAGACAACTGGATTAGTCAGATCTTCTCTCTTATATGGGAAGTCAGAGTACAGATTTTACCACTGTACTTTTGATGTCCAGCAGCACCTGAGCTCTAAATATTTGTAATAGTCTAGGTCATAAGCTTGGAAAGAAGCTCATGTGGCAGAAGAGGTCTGGCCTGGTAAGGCTTATTGTGTCATCTTACCTCAGCTTTCACCAGGAAGGTCTGCTTTCACAGTTCTGTGGAATTGTGGTTGTTAACTGTGCATCTTCCAAAGAGCTATTTGAGTCATTTATCCAAGTCCTGCAAATTTTAAAAGCAGATTTCAAATGTTGGTGCATTCACAGTCTAGAATATATTATTTTTTGAAAAATAATTCTAATAAGTTTTGCCTTTATGCTAATATTCTACTATCTTCAACTTATTAGCAAAACAATGTTTTTTTTAATAGTTTGAGAGAAAATCTTTCAGTGAAGTCAGTTAAAGAAACAGAGAAGAAACTTCGCCATCTGCTTGCAGACTTGCCTCTTCCACCTGAGCTGCCTGGAGGAGCTGAGGTACCCAAAAGTCCTGAAGAAAAGAAACCAGCAGTTCAGTTACATAGCAAGAGAAGACCAAAGTATGTTTATTAAACTTTTTTTAAAAAGCTTATTAAGCAAGTAGAAATAATAATAGTTTCTTTAAAATTTGTTCTTGTCGAAAGAGTTCTGCTTTTTGGCATTTTTAATATTAATGTGGCTTGACTCAAACTGCATGGTTTATTGCCACTTAATTAATAGTAATAAGACAGTTAACTAATAACGTCTCAATTAGTGTTGAGAGTGTCTTCAAAGTTAAGACAATGTATAGACACACTAGCTGTATCCTTAAAAATATTTGTTGCTTTGTAGAATATGTGGACCACGACATGGTGAAACGAAAGAAAAAGAAATAGACTGGGGAAAGCGCTGTGTGGATAAATTTGATATAATCGGTATTATTGGTGAAGGCACTTATGGGCAAGTTTACAAAGCCAAAGATAAAGATACAGGTAAGTTCAAAAAAGATAAATGTAGTTTTACAATTTTAAGTGAATAGGATGGTTTTGGTTTTTGTTTTATATTGAGTAAAATTTGTGGTATTCTGTCCTCTTATGTTTTGAAGTTTTTTAGTTATTGGTGTGTTCAGTTTTAAGTTTAGCATTTGTCTAAATCAGAAATTATTGTTTGCTGCATTGGAAAATCATTTCTCTGCAAAGCTGTGGCTGAAATGTAGCTGAATAGTCCTAAATTCTGATTCTTAGTTTTTGAGTTTTGATGGTCTCGATAAAGTTGAACTAGTAAAGAAGAGAGGCTAAAGACAGGTTGGCAAACTGTAATGAAGTTTGTAAAGGGATGTAACTGTGAAAGAAGCTATGCATAAAATTGGGTCATGGTTGTTTGTACTCCAGTAGTCACTAGTTCATAGTAGGAAGAGAATCTGCTTCTGTGCAACACAGCCGTGAAGAGTTGCACAAGAGGTATTCTTGCAATATAACTGACTTTACAATAGTCACATTCTTTTTTAATTTCATATTAAAATATTGCTGAGATGAGTGAGCAGTCACCACTAGGATACATAATATTGTCACTACTTCTAAATAGATTATCCAAATTCCTTATATATGCTGTATGCTGTGTGATTGTTTTGTGATTAGTTAGTAGTTCTTTCCATGATTGCTTACCCTTCTGGCTTATTTGTGCATGCTTTCAATGCTGGACCATTTTCTACTTCAGCAGTAACTGGATCCCATTGGAGCACATACCAGCCTCAGTTCCTTCTTTCTGATCGCCAGAAGAATAAGCAGTGTGATTATAATTCCTTCTTTATTCTTTACCTGTCCTTGTGTCAGTTCAGCTTTAGTTCTAACTGAACTGTCACAGATTTTTGCCTCTACCTTGAGAACTTTTGCAAATCATTGTTAGGATCTCCTGAGATACTCTTCCTTGCATATTTGCATTTTAGTCCTTTCATAACCATATTGCCTTTTTGGCAAACTTCAGGTTATTTGTGCGTCACAGTCATCTCTTAACCTCCCCTCCCATAGAAGTTGTCGCTTTCTGCATTGAAGGTGTCTGTACAGATACAGCAAGCAAATCTGTTAGCTTTGGATTCAAATCCTGTGTGGAGAGTGGCATTATGGCCTTTGAGATACCTTAGAAGAAGCTGTATAATGGGCTTTCAGAGCAAGTGGATGTGGTGTCATGCTGGAATATGATCTATTGTGAGTGTATCGTGTAAGTTAGTGTAGGGTAAGTACTTTTTAGAACTAACACAGATACCTGGGCTGTCAGTAAACTTCCCAGACACAGCAATAAATTTCAAGAACAAAACGATTGAACTAGCATGTATGGTCTGTAGACATACTCCATCATGAGTAGATCATGCTCCTGCCATTTTTGTAGACTCCAGTTTGATCCAGCCCACCCTGCAGTAAAATAGTTAGGGAAAATCTCCTCACTGTAAAAATGGCAGTGCCACTTGTGCTTGTAGAAAGTATATTGATGAATTTGAGGACTCTTTAGTCATCTGCCTCATACCTTGAGCTGCGTAGTATTTCTGGCTAGATACATGCATTCTGACCAGTGGTAATGCAGCATTAAGAAATCCAGAGCAGTCACAGGCCTCTGTCTCTAAAGCTGCTGCTGATAATCGCTCTTTACTGGTTGACATGGTGTGGAATATTGGGATATGTGAGTGAGTAGTGCAGGAGGAAGGAGGATAGCCGTTATAGTGTGTGTAGCTGAAAATTCTCATTTGTAGTTTTGCTTCTGTATGTGATGCTGATTTCTGTTCAGCATAGTGTTTGATGCAAGCATCAGGGTTTTGAACAACAAACATACAAATCAATACTAAATCCCATGGTTTGGTTGCTAATCTTAATGGCTTTTATTTAAATTTTCTCTTAGGGGAAATGGTAGCACTGAAGAAAGTACGACTGGATAATGAAAAGGAAGGGTTTCCAATTACAGCTATTCGAGAGATTAAGATTCTTCGACAGCTTAATCATCAAAGCATTATCAACATGAAGGAAATAGTGACAGATAAAGAAGATGCTTTAGACTTCAAGAAGGACAAAGGTATGTATGCTAACAGGGCTTGCTCTTTCTGGACCTGTTCTTAATGTGATAGTCTGCTATGCTGGATTAAAAGTTATGATTCATTAAAAATATGTTTGCAAATTGTGATGCTTGATGAGGGATTTTAATTTTGATTTAAATACTATAAGAAGTTGTTTATTTATCTCAGCTATGCATTTTGCTTATAGAAACATTTTCTGCCAATATTTTGTGGGATAAAAAAAGGTATTGCTTGATTGTGGTTTTGCTGTGGAAGAACAGATGTTTGAGTCCTTGATACCCATGGATTAGGGAGGCCAGCAATAATAGGAAGCTCTTAATTGTGAGCTTTTCTTAACCTTTTATTTTTTTAGTACTTCCTCACACCATTTAGAGTATAGTAGGTTGAATGTTGAAGAGATGTTTTTAATTTTAGGCCTCGGTTTTATATTAATTGTTCTTCAGTTATTTTCTTGATGATTAGGCACATGTGTTTTGTGGGCTAGAAGAAGAGTAAATTAAAAGTATGAAAAGCAAGATTTGTACAGTGGTAGTGTTTTTCCCCAAAGAGAAGGCATGCAGACTTATACTCTTGGTTCCTTCAGTTTTAAGTCTGTCTTGTTTGAATTGTTTCAACCTCCTTAGTCTAGAGATTCAAGCAAACAGAGTGAAAATCATGCAGTGTTATTGCTTGGTACCTCTGATACCAGAGTGGTATTTTGCCCCTAGAGGCATTTCATTTTAGGTCTAAGTGTTACAAACCTATCATTTTGGACCTATTTTAGTGTCCTGTGGGCAATTTGTTACATAGGCTGGCTTAAAATGTTTGGAATGTGGTACCTGTCCTTCTTCCCTGCTCTCCCTCCCTGAGTCTCTATACAGCATGCCCAGCAGCAGTGCAGATAGAAAATGCTGTGTGTACTGCATGGCCAGCTGAAACAATACCAGGTGATATGATCATTCAGAAGGTGGATATGAAGCAGGAATTCGTTTGGGTTTTTTTCCTAGCATCTTTGGAGAGTATAATACCTTGAAGTATGTACAGCACTGACATGCTTAAAAGTGGGAAGTATCTAGCAAGAGTTTCTCAAGAGTTGTGCAGGTTCAGCGGTCAGGCCCCACTCAAAATCCTGACAGTCTGCAACATCCAGTTTAGTCTTTATATGAGAATCTTGCACTAAGTTTTAATTAGGTGTAACCTACTTGGGTAATGAGACCACTCTGAGTATTGACTAAATACATAATGACTCATTAATGAGTTTTCTTTCTTTCTGTTTAGTGTTGTGTTTAGAATTGAATAGTAAATTTCAATTTTTTTTTGTCCAAGTCTGTGTTTGTGCTTTTGATATTACTTCTGATTTAATTTCTTGGTTTTTTTTAACAGTATATTACATTTTCTGAAAATTTACAAGGGCAGGGGTTTCTCTGGAGAAGAATTCTGTTCTATTCTGCTAGAATAGAATTAATTTCTGATAGTTGACTAAGTTCTGATAGCTTCTTGAAAACATTAGCAGGACAATGAGACTGCTGTTAAAACTTCTCTGTGAAAATAAGGAAGTTGTGTGTTTTTTTCAGGCACTGTATTCCGTATTTCTCTAATGAGTAGTTCATTGTGAGATAGGGATTTATAGCTGAGTTGTGGCCAAATTGTAGTCTGTGCAGAGAATGAATGCAAGTGGGAGGAAGTTTGGTCATTTTCACAGTAAAGTGTTGCAAATACAAAAGTAGGTTACTTAACAAGGAACCATTAGAAAAGTGGTAGTGATATCTTACAAGAGGCAGAGGTTAGAGTAAAAGCAGGGTGTTTTGCCTATATAATGAACATGCTTATGCTTAATGTATAATACGTGTTTACCATAGCTTTGAAATATGACTTGGAAAACCCTGCTGATACCGCACTTAGAAGAGTAGGGAATAAGAACATTTTGCTATCACATGTTTTTCTAGTTATTATGAGTGAAGTTAATTTTGTTTCTAAGGCTGTGTATCATATCCTGACATAGTACTCATCTGCTTTTTCACTTAAGGGAGTGTGGGGGTTTTTTTTGGTTGGATCTCAGTAGTTTAATATACAGTACATTCAGTTTTCTGACAATAATGTGAGTGTTGGGCCCACTTTACAGTACTTGATTTAAGGATACTAAGATAGTAACGTTGCACTGCAAGCCAGCAATAGCTTGGCTTGTGCAACTTTTTCCTGATATTTTGAGCTGCCTTACATGTTTTTAAAAGTGGCATACTCAAAAGTCTGGAAGAGAGAGGATTACTTGTTCCCCATATTAAAGCTTGTCTCAATATTTTCAACAAAGAAAATGGAAGAAATTATATCTGTGTTGTATCTTGGCCAGCTTGGACTATAAATTTAAAGACATGAACAGCTTTGATAGATAGTTTTGGGTTTATTCTTTCTCTAACTGTTTGCAAAAGAAGTGTAACACATTGGAGCAGTGTGTTACAAATTTTCTAAGTGCATTTCCCTCCATCAGTGGAAGTCAGCACCTTAGGCAGCATAATTGTTTGTATAAATTGGGTATATACAAAACAGAGTGGGTGATGCATGGGTCTGTCTGCTGAGGATCAGAAGTTGTTCACTTTGCAATCTTTATTATATGTGAGATGTGCTTGATGACGAAGTTGGAGAATGGCATTACTGATTACTGGTTAGTAATGTAACATCTTGATTCTCAGGCACAATCCTGATAGATAAAACATATGTTAGGTGTGGCCACAAGGTGTATTCATTTTATATGTTACTTGTGTAGGCTTTTCTCACCTACCTATCATTCAGAGGCAGATAGGTGAACACCCAAACTTAATGATGGGAGCTTATGACTCTGAGGTTGTATTCAGTCTTTTGTGTGTTGAGCCACCTTATCAGTTATAAAATGAATTATTGAGAAAATGCTTTCTAAATTTGAGCTGTTGTCAGTTTTGGTATTTTTCCTTTGTGTGTGTATAATTTATATGACTTTGGTGTATGTCTTTTTACTTTGAGATGCTTCTTCAGTTCTCAGTTGCCTCTAACAGCTGGGAGATGTTTGCAAGTGCTCAACAGTCTAGCTATGGGATTGACATGATCTCTTTTTACTAAACAGATGGAAAATGCATGATTTAGTTTTTGTTGCTGTGAATGTAAACACAGTAAGTGTACAGCCTGACATACCTTCCTCCTTTTGACCTTTTGACTGGGACAGGTATGTTTGCTAATCTGAGGGAGGATGTAAAACTTTGCATGGAGACCAATAATAAAAGATCTGATTCACATTGCAGCTTAAGGGTTTTTTTCTGGTTGGTTTTTTTTTTTGTTGGTTTTTTTTTTTTTTTTTTGTGTGTGTGAATTGCCTGTTTGTGTGTGTGTTTCTATAATTTTAAGATCTAAGTTTACTTTAGATTAAATTTTGAATTGATTTGCAGTACAAATCAGCAAACTTTTTGGGCTTGAAATTGGTATTTATATTGACAGTACTGTAGTACAGGAGGACACTGACTGCAGTATGTTGTAAAATGACTGACAGGTTACTTTCTCACAGCTGTCAAGTAGTACTTATTCTGAAATCTTGTGGTTTGGAAGGAGTCTGTGACATCAGTCATGTACTCAATGTTGCATGGTAGCTGGTTTTGTCTGTGTTTCCTAGGAAGTTGAGTAAAAGCAGAGGTGTGAATTTCAGAAACCTCTAATGCTCTACAGCTTGCCTTGCTGCTCCCAAAACAGCTGATAGAAACTTACCCTAAATAGTTTTCATGCTAGAGCTAAGTGATCAGGAATAGTGTGACTGCTTGAGTGGTGCTTCCTATTTGTGTGTGCTGTACTGGGGTTTGGTCTGGAATAAGCGCAGACCTAATTGTGTGACTTTTTAACTTGTTCCATTTCAAAGGGAGAAAAATTTCAAATTTTTAATGAAAGATTTTTTTTTTTGGTCTGCTTTAAGTTTTTGGTTTTGGTTTAGTTGTTTGGGTTTTTTTCCTTATTTCCCTGTATTACGTGATAAAACAAGGAGAGTATTTACTCCCAGGGCTTCTGTATGTTCTTGGATACAAACTACAAATGTTTCAGAACATATGTGGAGTTCCTGCAAGAGGAAAATGCAGTTGAACTTGAAAGGGGAGAATAACACTGTCATTAAATAGAAATTTAATATTGTGTGAAAATGTACAAAAGTAGTATAGCAGCAATGTTTTCTTAAGTCTTAAGGGATTAATTCAGCAGCTATGGATATATTTGTTGTTCTGGCAATCAGAAAATAGATTAATAAAACCTAAGTCAAATAAAAAGACAATTGTCTCTTGAAGGAACTTTAAGGAATTTAAGTGTAAGGAACTTTAAGGAATTGGTAGGCAATTTCTTCTTTAGTTTTCAGATTGTGGTTGATAAAATCCTGCATAAAACTCTTGGAATAGTATATCATGAGTACTGGAAGAGAAATGCTAAGGAAATAAAATAGTAAATGTAATCTTATTATATTTAATCAATCAACAGTAAGAATAATCTATGTATTGCATAGAAGAAGCTGGAAAAGGCTTTGTAGCAAAATTAAAACCTGCTGTAGTTTTCATTTTGAAAACGGAGTACAGAACAAATGTTGAAAACATGTTTCACAACTCAGCATTGTACGTACTATGCATTGAACTAGGCAGGGATACTGGAGTTTCTTTAAAGCATTTCTGTATTTCAAGATACTATTGTAATGCATTTATACTAGAATTGAATTTAAATTTGCATGTAATAAGGCCTTTCTGGTCTCCTGGGTCCTCACATCTCTATCTAATCAGACATTTTGAGAAACACTGAACACCTTTCCTCTGAATTACATTTGGAAAAAGCTTGTTTAAAAGACATAATCTATGGGGGCTTTTGGATCATTCTCCCCTGCACCACCACCCTCCCCTCCCAGTCCGAAATACTTGTATCTTTAAGAACAAACGGTGTCCTGTTTTGTTGGATCTGTGTGATTTGAAGACACTCCAAAGAAATCCAGAGCCTGCCTGTGTCACAAAAATGCAAAGCATGTTTTGTTAGCATATTTTGGCCTCTCAGAAAATCCACTGTTTTTTGCAGATCATTAGTGCCATGTTTTGTTGAGCTAGCTTTCTTGTATGCAAACCTTTACTGCATTATACCTGAGCTTATTTTGTGTTAGGAAACTGCTTTTGTTAGATCTCCATGAACTGAAACACATGACCAAGAGGAAGAGATGTGTTAATCCTTTAATTAGTCTAAATTGATATCTCACTTGCTGAACCCCATCAGTCTTAACTGACAAAATGGTTAGAAAGGTGCATTTTTCCAAGGGCAATCAAAAGGAGTAAGGTGAGGATTATTTTCATCCATTTGTATCTCCTTTATTTATTGTGTACCTCCTTAATAGATTCAGCTGCTCTCTCTTATCCCATATTCAGAAATAGGGATGCTGACAGAGCTGCTGCTCTGTCAACATGTAGTAACATTAGGGTTTCTGATTATCTCAGTAGATGAACTTCATGGTGTTAGTGAAAGAAATGGGCCACCCAGGACACAACCCTTCTGCACTTCTGTTCGTGCTTTGTTGCAGAGTGTGGAAATGGACTAGGCTTTCTCCCACCCCACAGGTGGGAAGTGCAGGTCTCTAACCCAAGAGCAGTAAGATGAGGAGCTTTAAAGTCAAGTAAGTAATGCTGAGTTCACTTGAATTGCATGCACTTTACTGTGAGAGTGCTTTAGGTGTTCTTATGGCACTACTTCCCAGAATGAGAACTGGGCAAAGCTAGCATCAAGCAAAAACCATCATTTTAAAATGTAACCTCCAAGTTATAAAATGTTTTGCCCTCATAAAAGAAGTAACTATTGGTTTTTTTCTGCTGTGTTTTCCTTTTTTGAGAAATGGATATTTGTGTGGCATTTGTTTTGATAGAACTAAAGTATGCTGTGAACTTGAACTCAGACTAAGCTGTAGCAAGCAGACTTCTGCCTGTGCATAGTTCATTTGTGGTGTCTTCAATAACTATTCCTTCTTCCTAAATGACTAGCTGCTTTCCCTGTTATGGAGGATCAAATCCTCCCCCAGTGTGATGAAAAGCGATGAAAATTTGAAATTACCGGGTGGAATAATGTAAGGATTTTGTTGGCAGAAACTACAGATCTCTGTCAGAAAAGGGCACCATGTTTGTCTAGGAATAAATTAACAGGAGTTCCACTTCAGTTTGCTTGATAGCTTGAATAATACTGAAAATCAGGCTTGAATGGTAAGATTGCCAAGATTAATAGACTGATTTTCATATTTTCTCATACTAAATGAAGATTTTACCAGTTTTTATTTTTAAAACAAATTTTAATAACATGTAGTTAGGAAATAGGCAAGAATGCACAAGTGTAATGAATCTCTACATTTGCTCTTGATCTCATAAGGAAGGAATATGTAGCATTTATCTTGTTTTAGTGTATGTTTTCTTTTAAGAATTGCAGAGAATGTAAATAATCAGGTGTCACCTTCCAGGTACTACTCTACTTTGTTTATGAATCTTCTCTATTGTCAACTGTCCTTCTTGCATGAGGGTACCAATTGTGATTGCTGGTTATAGTGCATAAATAGCAGTGAAAAAATCCTGGGAGTTAGTGACGGAGCAGGAAGTTGCTCAAGGCATGGATCCTGCTTTGCATATAAACAAGAGGTCTCTGTTCAGCTGGTCTCACTAAACAGTTCTACAGTCAATCTTTCTCCTTGTCTTATACACACATGCAGCCAGCTGCCAGGGCAGAGTTAACTTTCCCTTGTACAGAGCAAGAAGGTACCAAGATTCACTGGTGTTCATTCAGTTTTGTTGAGCCAACATCCTCTGAAGGGCACATCTAGGTTTTTCTTATACTGCAGTACTAATATCAGGTGTTTTGTTTTGAGGCATTTAAAAATATGTCATGGCTCATACTTCAGTCATCACTGAAGTAGATCTAACAGCAGATTGCCAGCTATCTATTTGAAAATACCAAGATTAGGAGCCTCTGTGCTTTTCCATATTAAACCGGTGAACTAGATTGGTGAACTCAGTTATGCAAATAGTAACACAGCAGACTTTCTATACTTTTATAGACTTTAATACTTCCCTTTCTCCTTGTGAAGTGAGTGGGATTGTGTTGCACCTGCTTGATTCACCTCCTGTTTCACCCCCTCTGCAGGGGTATTTTATAATGAGTATTTTTTTCTTCCTCTGTATAATATGCAACAGGACAAAAAGACCTAAGTCAAAAACAACGAGGTATGCAATGGCCTGTGCTTTAGCTGACATATGCTAATCATTGTTACAAGTTTAACCCTTAGCGTATGAGTAATCTTCTTCCTGAATAGCAGATGGACCTAGCATTCTTTTTTCCCTTTTCAGCTACTAAACAAGAAAAGGAGTCAGTTCATTAGAATGTGGCTGTGTATGTGTACTGCTTCTATCAAGCTGAGTTCTCATAATTGATCCAAGACTTTCACTAGTTTCTGAGTTTAAACTTTTTTAGGAACAAGAACGTGTAATGAGTTCTTGTTGGGTAGAAACTATTTGTAGTGGAAGATTTATTTAAGGAGGTTTTGGAAATGCAAGGTAGACAGACCCGCTTGAATCTGGTTTCTGCATTGCTTACTTCACTCTGCAGGGGCTGTACTGTTCTGCGTGTCCCAGGGTGAAGAAGGGAAAGAATGAAGAACTAAAAGGTGGATTGTACTGGGAATGGTTGTATTGGAGATTGGTTATTGCTACTTCTGAGTCACTCAACACTTTTCCTCTTGAAGAGTGCTTATACATATCAAAGAGCCTTGGCTTTAATGGCTTTAGTGGTAGAATTATACAGGCCTATGTGAGATAAGACCAGATTCTCTTGTGCTGAATATATGCATGTGGCAACTTAAAATATGAAGTCTGTCTTTGCAGAGCTGCTGTAGGTTAGTTCTGCTTTCTCATTTTATCCTGTCTTATAGGTATTTCTAGTTTGAGAAGGGCCAGCTTATTTCTGACCCAGTTGCATGGAAATCTTTAAAAAATTTATTCACTGAGTCATGGCAGATGAACAATAATGCACAATAATGCTTGTACATATTTTGTTTCTAGATTTCCTCTCCAAACCTTCCATAGGTAATAATAACACAGTTAATTTTTCTTGAAATAAAATGGATGGAGATTGAGAGCTATAGGGAGAGCACGTGTTTATCTAGACTAAAGCACCATGTGGTAACATTATTTTTCTTTTCACAAATGTTTGACTAGTTTAACCGTTTATATCGAACAGCAATTTATTAAAAGTTTTTAAAGTACTATATTTCATTGGACATGAGATACAGCTATAAATACTGCAGAAAATCTAAGTAGTTGTATGAAAAACGCTTCTGATTTCAAAAAGTAGGCAACAGCAATTATTTCGACTGCTGTTAAATCAGTTTTTCTGTCTGTTTCTCCTACCCTTTTCCTTTCTTTTTGTAGGTGCATTTTACCTGGTGTTTGAATATATGGACCATGACTTGATGGGACTGCTGGAATCTGGTTTGGTTCATTTTAATGAAAACCATATTAAATCTTTTATGAGACAGCTGATGGAGGGCTTGGCCTATTGCCACAAGAAGAACTTTTTGCACAGAGATATCAAATGTTCAAACATTCTACTAAATAATAGGTATGGATATTACTTAAAAGTATGTAACAAAAATTGTATGCTAACAACATCTTTAAATCGTTATTTCAGTCTTTGCAGTTCACCTGGTTGGAGTCATTAGCAAAACTTATTTTCCAAATTGCCTCGTTTCTTTAAAATCAGTTGCAAAATACTAATTCAGTAATGCTCCCGCTTAACTTGGGAACTTGCAGTTGTGCATTAAACTTAATCTGTGTTAAAAAAGATTCAATTTTAATCCTGCTAAGTCAGAGTATGGGGGAAAATTATCTGAGTTTAAATATATTAAAACAGAATTGTAGGATGTAAGTGTTTGAAATGTATTCTTTCTGCCATCTCATTTCAAGATCGCAGAGTGGCTAGGCTGGTTCTTCATGACAGTGCTGAGGTCCTCGTTGTCATCAGTCAGGATAATGCTTTAAAAGAGTATTTGATTAGGCATATTCAAACATGCCTTAACTTGCAGTTATTGCTATCATCAAACAGGAAGAATAATTTGTTTCTTACTACTTTAATACATGATAATTACAAATCATATTACTAAGTGTGGTGTTTTCAGTGTGCAGCAGCAGTTACAAATAAAAAGCTAGTGTGAGAATAATGGATGACTTCATTGCCAACTGTTGTGCATCATAGCCTGGAGTACTAAATCCAGGGAGCAACATAAGAGCAAGGTTTATAACAGCAAAAAAAGGTATACTTAAGAAAAAAGAGTAGGTAGTCAGCTTCTGGGATTTGTTGTCACAGGAAGTTTTCTGGGTAGTGTCAGGAGTCTCCAAAAAAGATGAGATACATTCAAGGATAAGATCATTAACACAGGCTGATGGGGCTGGACAGAGATCCCTGTTTTAGCATCCTTAACACAATGATTGTGGGTAGTGATTAGGTATGAGGAAGATGAGCCCCAAAGGGAATGAGTTCACATATTCTTCCTAAAAATCTACTGCTGCTGTTGGAGATGAAATACTGGGCAAATTTGATCAAGGGTCTATTTTGATAGGCCTAGTTTTCTCCCAGCTTTCTCCAAATTAAATTTGCTATTTCTTCCTCCCTTTTCTCTTAGAGTGAATTAACACTTGACTGCTTTCAAATCTGCATCCTACTGCAGCCTTGTCAGATTATGATACAGATTCTTAAACAGATGTACACGTTCCTCCCCATTACTCACTGTGCCCACACACTTAATCCTATTGTCTGCTGATCTCCATTAGTGTTTCTGTGTGCATCTTTGGGAACTCAGAAGCTGAAAGTGGAGAAGAGTGCCTTATGGTAGAGGAGGAACTTGTTATTTTACTGTGTTCTTCAATCCAGGTTGTATTGTTGGGTTTTCCCCCCCTAGAACAGCGTCTGAGCATCCTTAAGTTTTTCCACCAGCAGCAGAAAAACATGGTAGTAGATCTGAATGATTTTTTAAGCCAGTGTTTCAAAAATCCTATTACTAGTTACAGCCTGAGTCCAAACATGTGGGTTATGTATCTTTTACATAGGCAACTTCAACGAATTTTTGAGCAAATACAAATAATCTTCTACAAATACGTTCTCAGAAATAAGCATGTAAAAGGGGAACATTTCTTTGTTTATGGGTGTTTTCCAAGAAGTTAGAGTAAAGGTCTGAAGGTCTGAGGAGGAAAGTGGATGGAAACTATAACGTGTATATGGTATCATCACAAAATGGTCATGTATGTGCTGTTACCACAAAATTGTCATACCAGCAGCAAATCTTGCCATTATTTGATTAAATAGCATGTATTTGAAAGTGATGGGAGTTATTAAAGTTCATCAGTACAGAAAGGGAAAACCACATATAACAATCCAACATTCATTTAGAGAAGCTTGCAGATATCTTTCTGTTTAAATCATCCAAACGTTACAAGTAGTGGGAGTTTCTGGTCATAGAGCAGTGCCTTTTAGCTGTTGGAACTAGCAGGCAGGAGCTCTGTATCTTCTACTCTTCCCCTCATATGTGGAAAACCTCAGGAATGGGCTAGGGGTTATGTTATTCAGCAAGTTGGTTGCTGATAAAATATCTGGTCAGTCACCCTGATATAAAGGCTGTATTTAAAATGTTCAAGCACAGAACAGGGCTTTGATGGCTTCCTAGAAGGAAGTATGACCGCTGATAATTGTTTGTTGTACAAGTGCTCATGCTAGCAATAAGGCCTGAGAAAATAGCAGTTTCTTCCCTCAGTTTTTTTGTGCAGAGTTACTGACTGGAATATTTTATGGTATAGACGTAAATTTTTACTATCATCCAGTAATGTAAATGCCATTTGATAAGCATACTCAATTTTGTTCACTTGTCTTTGCTATTCAGTGAGTTAGCATACTGTTTACTGAAGAGATGCAGAGATAGCAGAGCATTGCCTCTTCATTAATGTGGTTTGGTGAAGATCACAGCTGTTTCAGTCTTAAACTTTACCTGATTTTGGGGGAAGAAAGCTTAACAGGATTAACCACTAAATAATTCTTTGCTTTTTCCACCAGAGGGCAGATAAAGCTCGCTGATTTTGGGCTTGCTCGGCTGTACAACTCAGAAGAAAGGTAAGATACAATTACACTGTGAAAAAGCATTCAGAAGTTTAATCTTTTTGCTTAACTATTGTGAGGGACAGAAGACTGTTTGGTTTAGAGGAAATGTTACTGTACTGTAAGACAAGTAATTGCTTAGGAAAGTGAAAGAAATACATGTTGTCTTATACAGCATAAAACCACAAAAGTCTCTTTGTGCAGGTGTATTGCTTTTCCAGGTGTTCTGGATAAATAATGGTAGAGACTGGCCATATATTGATTGGAAATTAACTTACACTCCTAAGTTTCTGGTCCTGTAAACCTGAGGTATATTTCTTCTGTTAGTATACCAAAGATGTTATTTAGGGAAATGTTGGTTTTTTTTTTTTTTTTTGGCTGGCACAAAGTATCATACAGCTCCTATTCAGTAAGCATTACTAAGCATTACTTTTGTGTAAGATTTGCCTTTACATTTCAAGAGGTTCATTGTATTCTTTAGGCAGTCAGTGCTGTTGAATCTGCTGGAAACAGAGATACAAGTTTAAATAAAAGTTATTCTGAAACTTCTTGTGACTTGTGCTTCTGTTGTTCTTGGCTTCATTATGCTCATACTCCAGGAAACAGGTGCACAGTTTTTTATGATTAGGAACCTCAATATTTACTTTGTAATGTAGTATTTGTCATGTGGAACTGACTTTTCAAAATCCAGGCTGAATGTTCACTACAGTAATATGTCCATGAGGTGGTTAGATACAGAGATGTTTGGATACCTGACCTTACTTTGATTTCTGCATGTCTAATTTAAGAAATAATATCCATAATGTTACCTTTATGGGTTTGTTTTCTACACAGCTCTTATGTTGTTGATAAATGTGTTAGCATTAGTTTCACTGAGCTATTGTCTCAGAACTCTTATTTCAGAAAAATATGCTTAAGTACAGTTATGAAAACTGTTGAGTGTAATAGCAAAGTGAAATAATCTTAAGCATCTGCCAGCTAATTATTTTTTTTGTTTGGATGTACTTAATAATAAAAGGATGTTATCCTACCTTCTTGTTTCAACATGCATCAAACTGGCCTAATGGGTTTTTTTCCTCTGGTTTACTGTTTTGCTTGGGTTTTTTTAATGTCTGTTTTTAAATAATTATAAATTTTCTTTGTAAAACTCACTGTTCATTAAGGATTAACGGTCCAGTGTCCTTATAATGCCAATAATCCATTTTACTGTACATGAAACAGCAACATTATTATGCCATTATGCATAAATGACACCAAGATTAAGATTTAATTAAGCTAGCTAATAGAATTGCCCGTTGAACATAGGAGAATAATTAGAATCTCAGCAGATTTTTGGCAATTCTTTTGTCATTCGTTTTCCTTCTGACCTGCAGTAACAGATATAATAAATGTATATCACCAAGTGTATAATAGCTGCTGTTTTTTAATTCATGTACTTTGCATTTGGTTTACTGTTGTTTAGAGTTTAATACTGTTTGAAAGGGTACAGAACTTAGTAGGGGCATAATGGGGAGGAAATAAAAGTTTAAGTTCATTCCTATTTGGTTGTTGTAGTTGGGCTCCTTTAAATGTTATTCTGGTAGATTTAACATGTTTGGAGTAGGAGGTATGACAGATTGCATGACAAGACAAGTGTTCAAATAAAAACCACCATATACTAATACATATGAGCAATGTATCTGTAGAGATAGTCCATACCATGTAAACATTTCACAGGGAATGTTTGCTTCAGAGATAAATATGATAAATGATGGAATTGTTTCCAAAAACATGCTACCTTTTAAAAAGGAATTGGAGTGTGCCTTAATGAAAAAGGACTTGGATGATTTTACAAAAGTGATACCTGTACTACTGAGAATACTATAAGAGCTTGTTAGGTTTCATTCTGTGGTTGTTCATACTTATTGTTACTTTCTGTTTGGAGTTACCTCGTGTTGGTAACTGAAAAAAATGTTTCAGCTAGTGAAAAACTGAAGAAAACTGAAAGAATTCTGGAATCACTTTTAAAGCACCCTGGTTGAAACGAAACCAACATCAAACATCTTTTCTGCTTTCTATTTTGAACTGTTGATGCTGTAGTTCAGCCTGTGCACAAAAAAAAAAAAAAAAAGTGTGTCTGCATTAGTAGAAATCTTTGCTTTAGTGGGAGGATGGAAAGGATTATTCACAGTGACCAAAATTTCTGGTTAGAGCTGTGGAGAATTAAAGATGTTGTGAAATATAGGAAGATACTAGAAGCATTCCAAGCTTTGGAATCAAAATTGGAATGATGCAGTTACAGAAAGAGGCTTTTATCTGTTTTGTTCATACTTAAAGAGAAAAGTGATTTTTTCCTTCTTTTTAAAGTGCTTGTAGAGGTCCTATATTTAGTTTGGTAATAGCCAATAGGTGCATGAAAGTTACTGGTTTTATCTAAGTGAGTCCTGCTCCTGAAATGACTAGCAATGTAATAAATATACAGTATTACTTTCTGAATAATAATGGAGATACACTATTCACATAGCATCAACGTGGCTGTGGGATTATTATTATTTATATCTTCAATCTGACTGTTTGTAGCCTTCATCAGGTAGTTGTGTTTCTTTTGTGCAGTTACAGCTTTGCTGGACTAAAAAGAGAGTGGAAGGTTGTACTGTTCTTGAACAGCATCACAGAAGTAAAGTCCTTAAGGTATCATTTTTTTAGAAGTGTGATTGTACTAAAATGATAGTTCTCTCTTTTTCCTCCTTCCAACAGCCGACCATATACCAACAAAGTTATTACATTATGGTATCGGCCTCCTGAACTTCTCCTTGGGGAAGAAAGATACACACCAGCTATTGATGTCTGGAGCTGTGGGTAAGAGTTTGGATAGAAGCCTAGCAAGGATAAAAACAAGCCAGAAATAAATTTTAAAGCTTCTGTCATTCTGTCCTGAAAGCCGTAATGATGGAATTTTGCAAAACTGTTTTACAGCTGTATCCTGGGTGAACTTTTTACAAAAAAGCCAATATTTCAAGCAAATCAAGAACTTGCTCAACTGGAACTCATAAGGTAACTAGCAAGCACTGCTACATAGATGCTTCATAAACTGACAGGTTTCTTTTCTTAGTGTTCTGAGATAATGCACTGCAAATACTTGCAAGTGGTCAGTTACTGCCCCGAGTGAGATGTTAGAGGTTTTGACGGGCATTTCACACAAGTGACATTGGCACAGACATGAAGGATTTTTTGTGAGTGTTCTGTATTCTTAGCAATATACCATTGACCAGTAAGATGGGATTTTGTAGAGTAGCTGGAGTTGCCTATTACTGAAATTGTAAAGAGAGAGTAATCAAAATGCCTGTAATTTTTAAGATGATGTTGCAGCTTGCTTGCAGCAGATCAGAATGAGGACATGGACAATAATAAGGACAAGTGGGATTTGGGAGGAACAGGTTTTTGGCATGCTGCTGGCCATGAGTTCTTGTTTCAAGCCTACCATGTACACACCTTAGCCTTATTACTTTTGTGGGAATATTTCTGTTCCTTTAAAAACTGCCAGACATTTGGTGGACATAAAAATTCTGTTTCTTTCCTTGTTCTCAATAAATCATAGAATGATAAGTATTTAACATAGTGGAACCAGAACATCTTTTTCTTTCCCTTTATTCAGCAAGCAAAATCTGCTCTTGACTCTGATATCATAATTGACATTATAAATAAAGAGAGGTGATCTTCCTAGAAATAAGGGGAAAAGGGGGTGAGTCTTACAGAACTTACAGAAAGCGAACAGTAAATGGTCAAATTAACTTACTAAAAAATATTACAAAGTTATTTACTGACATGTTTTTCAAAACAGATTGAACAGTAGCATGCTTCTGTGTAATGTGTTATTAGCTGGCCTGAATAAATCAAGGTTTTAGCTGGTGCAGAGCAGATCAGTGGTCAGTTTTGGCATAAGAAGAATTAAACTCACGAGTTTGGGAATTTTTGTTTTTGAGCACTAGATGGCATTGAGGCACATGAGAATGAGTAATTCAAAGTTTTTCTTTGTGTTTTACCTCTGGTACAAAACTAAAACTTTGTGATGTCCTCCTGCTGGAAGCTTCTATTTGTAGCTAATTTCTTGTCTTCACTGATGCTATGCATTTTTTGCTGTTCGAACATATCAGTTTTATGAACGTCTCTGCTGTGATTGTGTTACAGCCAAAAATTCTACATTTATCTTTTCAAAATTTATCAAAGATAGAGGTGAAGTACATTCTGATAGTAGAAGATTCATTATTTTTATTCTCCCTCCTGAAAATTACATACACCAACCAGTGTAAAGTCAGATTGACTGGCATAGCACCTGGGGCATAAATCATTAGGTCTCTTACACTAACCATTTAAATCTTATGAAAAGGACAGCTGAACTAGGGAAAAGTATTTGCAAAATGTCCTTTTATGACTGTCTGCATGAGATTTTGAAACCTTGCATTTATGGAAACACCATATTAGTTCTGCTCAGAAGTGTCGTGTTGATCAATTTGTACTTAGCTATTGGAAAAAAGGATGGGGATGGAATGTAGGGCATAAGAGTATTGGCAGCTCCATTTCTGGAGGTAGATGAGGCTTGAGGCATAGAACTCATAACTGAAGTAAAAAATACAGAGGTTTTCTCTGTATAGTGGTTTATGCCTTTAGGACTTACTTGATTATTTGGTTTTTTTTTTCTTATGTCTTCAGCATTAAATAAATTCTCAGTGAAAACTGCTTTTTCACCTATTTGGTATATCTTTCTTCAGTGGCATTGGGAGCTAAGGACATAAAAGTTACTCTAAATGTGGGCTGTCCAGTTTTTCTAGTCAGATATCTGGAGAACTCTTCAGATGTAGTTGATTACATTTTGGAAAACATTGGTGTAGAGGATGTTTGGGCTGGACTGAGGCAGAAACAGTAAGTTTAGTCTGTGTGGCGTGATCACCATTTGTAGACAATTCACCATTATTTAATGGTGTTGGGCATTTGACAGTGGAGAAATTTTAGCTAAAAATAACCTGAACATGAAAATTGAAAATTGTTCTTGTTTTCACTGTACTTGCAAGAACAAAAATTACAGCTGTGCTCACTTGTGGCTTTGGATCTCATACCCTTTTTTCCTTTCTTTTTGGTACAGCCGAATTTGCGGAAGTCCTTGTCCAGCAGTGTGGCCTGATGTTATAAAATTAGCTTACTTCAACACAATGAAACCAAAGAAGCAGTATCGTCGAAAACTGAGGGAAGAGTTTGCTTTGTAAGGATGAAGAATTAGTTTAGTCAACTGTAATACCATTAAGTTTTCCCAGAGACTTTATGAACTTCAGTATTTTCCGGAGAACGAGCATAGATCAAGTGTAAAGAAAAATGGCTTTAGGTTCTTGTCCTTCCCATGATACCCACAGAGCTTGTATTAAACGTTATTTAATAGGAGCATCAAGAAGAGGAAAGAAGGCCCTAAAATTTCAACCACCTGTCAGCTTTCATCTAAGGAAATACTTGTTTGGTACACCTGCTTGTTGCCCTGTCCAGAAAACAGCTCAGAATACTTAATTGTTTTTTCTTGGTAAAACTGGCTACAGCTAAATATGTAGTCTGGTTAACGTTAGTCTTTTATGTCATAAACTCATTCAACACAGAGGAGTTACCTGAACCATGTGTTCTAAAGTACTACCATTGGACTAGTTTTGTGCATATATCACAAGTGAAAGGTATGGAAAACAGCTGTTAGCTTATTTTAAGGGGGTTGTTCCCCTCCTTCAGGTGCAGTGGGTTTCAAGAGAAATGCATCATCCTGTTCATACAAATGAGACTAATACCTTTAAAGCAATAGAATTATTGTCTGTGAATCAAGTGAAAGTCTGGTGGTAAATTTCAAAATTTAAAAATACAGTCTTAGCTTTAAAATGTGGGTGTATTTTTTTGTAAGTACAAGGTTTCAAGCAATGAAACAGCACAAGGCGAAGAAAACTTTGGTTATATAATAACACAGGTAGTAAAAGGTGAAGTGTATTTCTGCCTCTTGCTATCAAGCTCAGGTTGTGGGTGTGTTTTGTTAGTATTTAAGTTACCTGAGGACTTACTGATCATCTTGGAAGGGATGTGTTACTAAAATTTTTCACAGATGTGTGTGATAAAAAATAAAGATGTGACGCTTTCCTTTGTTTTGCATTTTTGTAGCATCCCACCAGCTGCATTAGATTTATTCGATTATATGCTTGCCCTGGATCCCAGCAAGCGCTGCACAGCTGAACAAGCTCTTCAGTGTGAGTTTCTGCGAGATGTGGAACCATCTAAAATGCCTCCTCCAGAGTAAGTAATTTCCACTGGTGTAATGGTACTGACCTCTAGGAAGTGTGAACATGCACCCATTTCAATAAGTTCGTTGTGGTTCAGTAAAGGAGATGGTGGCAGAAATGTACGTATACAGTTGTTGAAAGGTGATTCTTTCGTAAAATGCTTGTGTAGCTAAGTGACTCATACAATAGATAACAAAGTTGCTTTGTCATTCCTAGAACTAGTTATTGAGTTACTATCTTTAAAGAAAATACTCTTCTATGAATGTTTCTAATTTAAAAAGCGTAATTTCCCTGTTATCTCAGTTTATTAGTGTCTACTTTTTCCAGGGATTTTGAGATCCTTCGTGAATCTGAATTGCTGTCTTTGATGATAGAATGACAGTGGGTATAGAATTCTGCACGGGTATCTGAGAGTTAAAGTGAAATACAGTAAATTGTTTCATGAACTAGATGAGAGCCTTGGTTTTACAGGCAGGAAAAGTGAAATTATGCAGGGTGGTTCCTTCAGTTTCTCTAGAGGAAGTGTATTACAATGTCCTGTAGGATTTTTGCAGTGACTTTGCAGTCATTTAATCAGTACAAATCATAATGGAGCGTGTCCTAAGGAAAACAATGAAAAGGAACTAGGCAATCTGCAGGTCTCATTCTTTCCTCAGTATAGCTGTCAGAACCTAGAATCCATGATACTGTTTGAGTAAACTGAGCCTTCAAGGCAGCCTGTGCTGATTTCTTTTTATCGAGGGATTTTTTTATCTAAGGATTTTATTCAAATGCTTTCTAGACTTACCTGTTACATACACAAAATTGTTGTACAGAATCACAGAATGGGTGAGGTGGGCAGGGACCACAGTGGGTCATCTGGTCCAGTCTCTGTGCTCAAGCAGGGTTATTCCAGAGCACATGGATTGTATCCAGATTGTGGTGTTTGTTGTTTTGCTCTCTGGGCAAACGTTACTAATGTTCTGAAACATGAGCCAGAGAGGTTTCATTGCCTGAATATGACTATATCACTGTGTGAAAATCAGAAATCAGCAATCTCAAGCTGTTTGCTGAAGTTTCAAAACCACCTTTACAGCATGTTGCTTATGGGCATTTTAAAGTAAATGAATGGGAAGATCATCTTTTCTTCCCATGCATCCATCTAGAATGGATGTGGTAATGCATCCATTCTAGAAGTTGATATATGGAAATTCAAAACAAAGTAGTCACTGGTGTCCTTTTAAAAATTAGGAGGAACCACACTCATTTCTGGCACACCACTGTTCTCTTGAGAGACTGAAGTTCTGTTTTGGGAAGGAGCAGCTGTTCATCCAGAGAAAGTGACATGCAGATTGAAGGACCATAGGATACTTCTCACAATGAGTTCTTACTTCCAGTTGTCTTTCAGAAAATACTTGGCAGGTGGAGGGAGAGAATAAAGGAAGCAGTTGTCATAATTGCCTTTCCAGTGTCTCTTGTCATTTGTCAGCTAATTTTTCCATGTTTCCGGGTGACAGAACTGCTAAGACAGTTAATATGTAATAGGAAAACAAAAACCATTTTAACTGCCCATCTCAGTATTTCTGTGGGTCTTTGTGTTCCTCAGGAAATCAGAATTGAGATGCCTGCAGGGAGCTATAATGGAAGGACAGAATTGGTGGCAGATAAGTTTCTTAGGAGAACTTTGCCTCTGCATTCACATGTTTTAGATAGGATATCCCCTTGTTCTTCTTGGTATCCCAGCTTTCATAGTGTCAAGTGATATTTATTTGTGCAACTTATTTCTGCAACTTTTTCCTTTTTTCTCCCTACTTCCCTGGTTGCCTGAGCTATACACTATAAATACTAGATAGCCATGTCTGTTACTGTAGACAAATATGTGACCTAATGACTCAGCAGTACTTTTATAAGCAGACAGAAGGACCCTGAAAAAAATGCTTTCATATTGATAACTTAGTTATTTGGTAGTATGCAAGTTGTATATTTCATAGCAACTGTGCAGCATTGATTTTGAAGTTTTGCATTACACAAATAATTAGGAAAATAATTCTCATTTTAAGATACTTTTTCCTCTTTTCTGCCAGAAGGGCATATGCTTCTGAAAGAGGCACTCAGTAAATAGTTTTCAGCCAGAAAAAGCAGGTCTGAGAATTTGCTGGCTTTTGAATGTTTCCTGATATATTTCTGGGTTTCAGAAGTTACATTATGTATAATTAAAGTGTTTTTACCAGTATGATTAAAAAAAAATTAAAATAGGAAAAAAACCTGATTATCTTTAATCATTCTTTGCAGCCTTCCTTTGTGGCAGGATTGCCATGAGCTGTGGAGTAAGAAACGCAGAAGACAGAAGCAGATGGGCATGACTGATGACTCTACAGCAGCTAAAGTCCCTAGGAAGGATCTGTCTCTAGGCATGGATGAGAGCAGAACCAACACCCCACAAGGCATGCAAACTTCTTCCCAACTCAAAACTCAGGGCAGCTCTAGTGTAGCACTTGGTCAGTAATATTTTCAGTTCTTATAATTACCTACTACTTGGATTGCACCTCTAGAAATTTTAGATGTTATTTACAGAGTATTGGAGTCTCCTGGATTCTTGAGGGAGGAGCAATATTGTAAGTTTAATCTTTGTTACAAAATATTTGCCTTTGCTTTTGGAAATGTAAGTGTTCCTTTCCAATTTTACCTAAGTTTTCAGCCTGGTCAGAGCAATAACTTGCTTGCTCTGTATTTTGAGGGGATTTTAGCTCTTGCTCATCTATGATTCTTTGGTAATTCCACAAGCCAGTGGCTATTCAAAGTTTCTCACAATCTCCATAGATTGGATGAGCTTTATTTGTATTGATAAACTGATCAGAAGGCAGAGTTTAGAGCAATTGTCATTTCAAATGGAACAGATTCCATCTGCATGTTATGTTAGTCTTGAGCTTTCCAGGGTGTTGGAGCTAAATCAAGTTGCAAAAAAAAAAGAATAAAACAACAACAAAAAAAACCCACCAAAACCACCCCCCCAGAAGCTGGTATAACATGAAGTATCTACCTCTGTGAATTGCGCTGCCAGTAATTCTGAAACTTTAACAAAGTATCTTGCTTGAGACAAGTTTTACAAATATAACAAAGTAGTAGTTTGTTATATTTGTAACGCTCATACTGAGAGCGTTGGAGATACTCAGCAGTTAAGTGATAGTTCTTAAAAATATGTAGAAATACGAAGAGTAACAAAACCAAATGGATACCTGTAAGTTAAATGTTAGACCGTTTTTGATTGTGCAAAGTAAGCCTAAATCCTATGGCACTGATAGAGGAGTTCAGCTAACATACACAGTTTATGCATTCTTAGCAGCTGACAATTCTGTATACTAACCATCTTGAATTAACTTTTAATTTAACAGTAGAGCAGGGCTCCAAATATTCTGTGCAAAGATACATTGAAAGTAGTTATTTTGATCATATTTTATTGCAGTTTATTGCCTCTTGCTCCCTTCGTTTGGTTTCTCACTGTAAACCAGCTGCAAGATTCTGCTAATCCATATGTTTAGGCTAAACTTTTGGTAGCATTTTCAAGAATGACTTTCTGTAACTTTTTCTCCCATTAATGAAACTATATTAGAAGTTTAAAGAGTCCAAAGGATAGTTAATTTCTTTGTGCTTTTATGACATAACAGCTTGATGAGAGACTACTCTTAGTCATTAATACTGACTATGCAAAAAAAACCAAAGCAAATAGACGAGGAATCATTCTAACCTATATTGCATTTTACCCATATGTACACAGAAAAATATGTCTAGATAGAAAAGAAGACAATTTAATTTTCAGTGGTGCATAGAGGCATTTCCTGTATTAAACAAAACACTTCTGAAAGTCATGATGCACCTTAGATAATATTATTAATAAGACACATTATATAACTCCATGACCAAATGCATACTTTAGCCAAAACGCTTGCATTTGTTTCTAAGCACCCCAAAAGGAGAGGTTAAAAAGACATTGCATCAATTGCTAATGTTCTGATTCATGAGTGGGACCCCTGGATATTGCATTTTGCAATTTAACAGGAGATGTTCAGACTCAATAATTTTGTTATGACAGATTTCCCAGAATACACTTTCCTGTCAGAATGAACTTAGAGCTAACCAAAGAGTATAGAATAGGTAGATTAGTTTCCCTGTTTGGCATTTTTCTGATGAATTTTCACTGAGGGTCTGAGAGAAGTTTTTAAATGTTAAATATACTATCCTCAGATGTGACAAATCTTCCATTAATCACAACATCTGAGTGAGAGTCAGCATAAGGCATAAGAAAATTGTGATTTATTTTTTTGTATTGCCAAATAGAAGAAAGATGATATTAATATAGATACAAAACAATTTTGAAGTCCGTGGATTCCTCTTAAGTCAGTTCCAAGTGCTTGGTGCACATCCACAAGTTCCAGTATCCTGGTGCACATCCACAAGTAGAGTTGTGGGTTGTGGGTTTTGCAGCATTTTCCAGCTGTGCTGTTCTTAAAACTTGCAAGGCATATACTTTTGTGTGTCATGTATGGCTTCTAATCTGCCATGAATTAATACATTGCTAAGATAGCACAATGGCAAGGATAGAAGAGGACTGAATGTGCTGACCTGGCTTAAGAAAAATTCAGAGCTCAGCCAGCCTGCTCACACACTCATTTTCTAATTTTTAACTGCTTTCTTCTCTAAATCATCTGCTCATAGGGCATGTTGCAATCCATGCTGTTTCACCACAGTGGGTGTTTGAAGCTGAAAAACTTTGATATTCAAACTTCTTTATTTGTATTCCCCTGCATCATCGTAATCTGCTCTTACTTGTGGCAAACTCTATTTAATTGAATTAACAGTGTATTATCGCATGTTTCTTGCTACTGAGTGATAGACTTCTTCTCCCTCAAAGTTAGGACTGCCTTTTTTGCACTTATACTGTGAGCTCCTAGGCCATGTAGAGCCAGGTGGGCAGGTGTTAAAACCCAGATACTGAGTTAGAATGGGCTGGAATATGACTGGAAATGAATTTTGCAGATGGCTACTTTTTAACAAAAGGTTGTGATATGTCAAAGATAGGAAATTTTATGGGGATTGGAAGTCTAATAGCTGCCTAAAGCAGGTGGCCTTAATCCCCAACTTAGTTATGTTGTGGAATATTGAGCTCTAGCTTGGTGTTTTTCCATCTGTTTAAGTGTGTGCGTGCACCTCATGGAAATCACTTTGGTTATGGTGAATCTTACTGTTCCATTTCCTATAGATACTCCCTAAAGACAGTTAATATGTAGAAGTATTCCATTTCTGTGTTGTCCAAAGCCATGCTTTGCCAGTCATGTCAGCTATGCTAGATTAGTCTTCTTTTGAGTTTCTCAAATATGCCAGTTCTAAATAATACTTAAAAACACCTTTTTTGTCTTTAGCAAAAACAAGCACTGGACAGCAGTTAAACCAGAATGAAGTGGCAATCCTGCTAAACCTGCTACAGTCTAAAACAAGTGTTAGTTTGGCACAGTTTGCCCAAGTATTGAATATTAAGGTAAACCCGGAGACTCAACAGCAACTAAATAAAATAAATCTTCCTGCTGGAATTTTGTCAGCAGGTGAAAAACAGTCAGAACAGCAGCAGCAGCAGCCGCCACCTCCGCCACCACCTCCAGAGCAGGAGCCTCTAAAACAGCCGATGGTCACGCAGCCCCCTGTGCCACCTGCTCAGCTGGGTCAGCCTAAAGCGGAGACTGATGCTGCCCAGGCAGCTGTGCAGAGTGCATTTGCTGTTCTGTTGTCTCAGTTAATAAAGGCTCAGCAAACAAAACAAAAAGATTTTGTGTTGGAGGAGAAGGAAAATGGATCAGGAAATGAAATGTCATTACAACTCAGACAGCCTCCAGAGCCCGCCACTCCTGTGTCTGTCAGCCGGGACGACGTGGAATCTCCGGCACCTGGCTACCCACATCTGATCAAGTCATTATATGTGTCTGCAGGTACTGAAGACCTTTATTGCTAACTAGCAAATACCTGGAGCACTGGAGATGTAATAGTTTGGGAGTAGAAAATTAACATGTTTGCCATATGAATCTGTGTGAGTATAGGAGATTAAATTGATTTGGTCACATTTTACATCTGGATCAGAGAATTTGTCTTTTAGTCTAACAGGTGCCATGCAGACAGAGCAAGCAATAGCTAACCTAAGAGGTACACAAGTATTAGTGATGAAACATTGATCATTATTGTAGGGGTTGGGGTTTTCTTAGTGGTGAGTGTGGTGGTGAAGACAGTCTTTTCTAGCAGATGCATAGATGTAATTTGCCAGTTTTGACTGTGTGTTTGGGTAAAACTTATTTTCATGAGACAGTATTTTATTTTGGGTTCTAATGCTGACTAGAGCAGTTCTTTAATGTCAAATTCAGTGGTTACCCTTAACTGTCACACACATGGCTAAAGGTTTCCATTGAGGTATAGTAGTGGCTTCTGTAGTCCTCTGACAGTTTAGAGCTCTGTTCATATTTTTGGCTTGCAAATTCAAGTTATTTTACATTGTTTTGTGGTGTTTGCAGCTGCTGAAAGAAATACTCTGAAGTGCTTTGGGGCTGTTCTTGGAGGATTTTGGGGGTTTTTTTGAGAGGTGTGCTTTTTTGTTTGTGTTTATTTAAGACCTTGAGTTTTGCTGTTCTTTGATAGGGTGGCCCTTTGTCCTGTGAGACTTCTATCCTTATCTGTGAATCTTGGTCCTCCTTTGAATTTTCAGTGTTTGTGTTGTTTGCATTTTGTCCTGGTTGTTTGCTTTTGCTGTGGGTTTTTTTGAGGAACTTGTGCTGTTTTTCTTTAACTGACTGCTTGGTAATCTTTAAGGAGCAACCTGCATCATGCTCCTGAGCCAAATGAGCTGTTGCCAAATTTTGTCCAAAATAATCAATATAATTATTGACAAATTTAGCTAATAAATTCATTAGAATTGAAGTTAACAGACCTCTATGTTTTTCCAGGAAGGAGTCCTTTTCTTTCTGGTCCTATTATTTGTATACTTTTATTCCAGAGCTTTCTTTTTCATCTTCTTAGGTCAAGAGGATTTGGTTAGGCAGTCTGAGATGAGGCTTCGGAACCGAACACCTGAGCAGGAGCGCCCTCGGATCTTGCCTCCAGACCAGCGTCCTCCCGAGCCACCGGAGCCTCCACCGCTCACTGATGAAGACCTTGATTATCGGACAGAGAATCAGCAGTTGCCTATAAGTAACTCTTCAGGAACAGATCCTCATGCGGGAGTGAAAGCAGCTCTTCTGCAGCTGCTGGCTCAGCATCAAGCTCAGGCGACAACGGAGGAGCCAGTACAAACGAGTGTGGATTATCAGGCTAGAGACTCCTATGTAACAGGCCCAGACTACAAGGATAACTTTGGATCATCGTCCTTCTCATCTGCCTGTTACAGCACTAGCGATGGAATAGGAAGTGGACCATCAGGAGTATTAGAAAGGAGGAGTTTCCTTGGAAACTCTGATATTCAGTCTTTGGATAACTACAGTACTGCTTCATCTCACTCTGGTGCTGCCCCTCCTCCATCAGCCTTTCCAGAATCCTTTCCCAGCTCAGTAACTGGTTACAGAGACATTTACCTCAATGCTGGCCCCATGCTGTTCAGTGGAGATAAAGACCATAGGTTTGAATACAGCCACGGCCCAATCCCGGTTTTGGGGAGCAGCAGTGATGCTTCCACAGGGCCAGAGAGTGCACACTCTTTGTCCACAAAGATGCACAACTATAGCTATGGAAGTAATTTACAGGAAAATCCCACTGGCATCAGCCACATGCATGGACAGACTTGGACTTCTCCTGCCCAAGGACCTGGCTATTCCCAAGGATTCAGGGGACACATTAGCACATCTGCAGTGAGAGGGCGAGGCAGAGGATTACCATATTGAGTATCTGTTTTTCCTCAGGCACATCATTTTTATCTGGAAAAACTTCTTTTTTCCCCTAGCTGCAATTTAAAGCAGCAATTCAACAGACTTGAATAATGTTAATTCAACAGCTTTATTTTTATGTGGAAAAGGGTCTTGCATACAGTAGAAAAAGTTAAAAAATGCTTACAACTCATGCTGTCTAAAAACTAGATGACTTGATTGTACATGTTCACAAACTCTAGTTCTGACTTTTATTTTGTATTTTGGCAGTTTTAAGTGGATGCTAAATTTAGGGACATCAGCTTTTTATGGCACTCTTTCAGATCTTCTGAACTATGCACATTTGTGCTTTTTTTGTAAGTTTGGACCAACTTTTATGTAAAAAGAATGAAATTTTACAACAATCAAAGCAGGGCACTGATTTATTTGGTATTTTTCTTTTTACAGAACTACTTTTAGTCAAAGGTCACTGTCAGTCTTTGCACTGCTTTCAGTGTTATTGTGGAAGGTGTACTTCGTGCTCATTTCAGATAATAAAACACAACCTTTCTCTTGATGCAAAATTTTATAAATATTTGGTCAACTTTTTTTTTTTTCCAAAAAAAAAGAAAAGGGTGTTCTGGTAAAATGTTCTCTCCATCTCCCACGCTTGTTTATATAAAAACTGTTTTACTTGAATGGTAAGTGCCTTAACATGTAAGCTTAAGGTCTGCAAAAATTTGGAAGTACTTCATAGGTTGCTATGAACATAATGCCTAAACCTAGGTAATTAAAAAGAGAATTCAGATAATAAGAAGAAACTCAAGCAGGTCAGAATCTTGTGGTGTTTATTTCACATGGGCCAGTTACTTAGAGACCTGATTTTACCTAGATAAAATTGTAATTTCCAAATTGAACTTCATGAGAAACGTTGAAAGTGAGGAGAAGAATGAAGAGTGTAGTTTTTCCTCAGCTCCCTGTTGGAGTTGTATTAAGTGTTTTAGTTCCTCTGCCAAATGAACTATACTTTATATGTCCTTACCAAGTGATGAAATAGTTTTTTTCTCTTAAATGTCAACAGCAGTAATTTCTTTACTTTGTGTGAAAAGCTGACACTGTTTGTCTTTTTACCCCAAGTACTGCATTGTAGGAAGTAACCAAAGGAAAAATGACCAGTATTTAAAGCAATGGCAAAATGTCTGACACTAGTTGTAATTCGCTGTAAACTTGTGATTGTGCCAATTAATTGATTTTATATCTGCTATCCACAGAACATTTTAATATTGGAATTGAGTGTCTCGGAACAACTAGGATTATTATAGTTAAAACTCTTACCAAGAGCCACTCCTCATACTAATTATAACTTCCAGCATGTTTTTTTTTGTTGTTTCCTCTGACAACAAGTAGTCTCTCCTGCAGAGAGGAGGTATGGTTATGTTTTGCCTGTACGTAAAAGGATGTCTTGAAGCCCATATTGGAAACAATTTTCCAACTGATTATCCAGTTGACAAATCGGTACTTTATGTAACTGAGTGTTTAAAAACTACTTTTTAAAAAGTAAAATTTCTACTTACACTATTACAAATGTCTTGTCAATGACTTTTTGGATTTTAAGGATCAAAGCCAAAGCTGTTGGTGTTTAGTTTTAATTGAAAATCCTGACTCATATATGGCTAATTCCCACACTGTAGAGCATGGAGAAACTCCCTTCACTAACTCTGTATAGTGTTTGAGGATCTGCCAGATGAGGAATGGAGAGAGTCCTGCTGCTTACACTGTCCCCTAGTCTGGCAGTTGCATTCACTAGACACAGTAGAAAATCCTGCCATCTGAAATAAAAGTGGCCTGGATCAATTTTAAAGTGGCCAGGTCAGAAACAAATACTTACAACCTGAATAGCCTGTGCTTAAGAAAGGCAAAAGCTTAATGTTATTGACAGTGCACTGGACCATGTTTTTTTCCTTGAGTAAGGACATCCCCATAGCATTTTTCTGCTAGTAAAATTTTAAAGACAAAAACCATTAGTGTCATTAGATACGGACAGTGTTGGCTAAGGCTCTTTGTTTACTAATCTTTAAGAAACCCAGAGTCACAAATATACACACAGATTGCTTTTTTTGGTTTTTTTTTTGTTTGTTTGTTTGGTTTTTTTTAATTTTAATTTAATTTTTTCTAGAATCAAGCTTTCAAAGCTTAATGCACTTAGTTTTGCTAAAGATGTGCAGTCTGAGGTTACCCACCTACAACACTTGAAGTGTAACTGCAGGCAGTAGTTGCCTGAAAACACAGGTAAGTTCAAATGGAAAGTAGATCTCAGAGAACTAAATTAATTTACTTCCAATACAAAAATACAAGGAAGAAGTGTCTCCTACCTTCCCTTTTGGACATAAATTTTCAAGTCATTTAGTTAGCTTCATTCAGTGTAGAGAAGTAGGTCCCCTCTGCATCTGTAAATGTGTGCAGTTTGCTTATGGGCTGGCAGTACTTTCAGACATTGTTCTACCAGAATGGATTTCAGTCTTTGGCTACAAAAAAACCCCAACAGCCCCAGCACAAGTAATCCTGACTCTGAGGAGAGAGGAGGTGCAAAAAGCAATTGACTTCCAGATGAATCAGAAACAAAACTCTGGCATGCTGTAAGCAGATAAATACTGTACAATGACATTTCCCCAGCTTCAGGATTTTTAACTTGTGACTTTGAACGCTGTATTTGCCTGGGACAACAGTGTTGGGATAATTTGGAGAGAAAGTTAATATATTTCTATTTGTGATAACTCTAAAAAGATTGCCTTCTCTGCAATCCAGGGAATCTTAATCTTCTTGGCTCTTCTGCTGACACCTTTTCTCCTGGGCTGGTGCAGGTGTGGAGCTCTGCCCTTGAGGGTGTGGCAGGAGGATTGGTGCCTGCAGCCACTCTCCCCTGGCCTGGAATTGTGTCTGGGCAGGTTAGCAGCTAGGGAACTGCCCAGATCTAAGGACAGTAGGCCCACATTCATTTGTACCGGACCCGTGTATTACCTGTCAACATTTCTTTTGAATTAAATCACATGGTGAGGTGCTTATGGCAGCATTTTACCCTTGTGCGTGAACTCCACTCAGCAGAGTCTGTACTAGTTGGGCATTTTTACATCACGTGGCTCTTGCATTTTTGATGCAGTAGCAGACATTCTGAAAACAGCATTATTTTTCTGTGGAGCCATAGCTTTCATTACTTTCTCCCTCATTCCTTTGGGTTTATGTTTTCTGTGCTGCAATTCCAAAGTGAGCTATAGAGACCTGGATACCACATCGAAAAGTAAGTGTTGTGTGTTTGTATTTCTAAACAAACATACTGAAATACTGTAATAATGGACTATCAAATAGCAAGTACTTCATTATTTATATTAAGTCATCTTTAGCCATACCAAGAGGAAGAAAGTGAGCATGACTGAACTGCTAATGACCGTGACTTACAACACTTAAGACTATTATTATGCTTAAATTCAGCCAAAGGAAAAGGAAACCACTTTTATGGATCTCTAGTCATCATTATCCTGAACAGAATGAGCAGTGCTAGGGAAGAGATAGAAAAATACATGTCTCCTTAAATGCTATTTTAATTTCTTGGAAAAATAATTTTAAAATGGCAAACTTCGATATTTTCTTATGTTTCCATAAAATGTAGTCTCTCTTAAATTTTCTCCATCCCACAGTAGTGTCAGGTGCTTTCTAGAAGCAGAGGCACTAAGTGCCACATTTTAAGTTCTTACGGTTTTGAGTGCTCTTCTTTTGCTTTCAGTTTTGGTGGAGGCAGTTTCAGTTTTGGTGAGGTTTACAGTTGGATGAGTTAAGTAGATAATTGTGTGGTAAAAACTGAAGTACTGAAGTAACACAGGATACCTCTTGTCTGCAGGCAAATTAGGTCTTGGACCATGAATTCTGTTTCCGAGAGAAAAATGTCAGACGTACTATTTGCATTCTTCTTTTCATCAATAAAACATGCAAGTGTTTTACATACAACATTTTTCCAGTCTGTTCTGTTATATTGTCTTTTAGATGAGGAAATTTGGGCTATTACCCTTCTTGAGAGTTTTGGGATGTTCTGTATTTGCAGAGTGTGTCATGAAAATAAGGAATCACCAGAAAATTTATTTGAATTCTATATTTAAAAATAAAATTACCTTGGGTTGACTTAAAATCAAATTACCTTGCTTATCAGGGTGAAGAAACTTTATTGCAGGAGTTATTTCGAGACAACTTAATTTAAAATAAATTGTTATGCTTCAGCTTGCTTACTCTTTGTTATTTTAAGCCATTTGTATATAAAATGTATTGTGCGGCCTGTAAATAAAATACATGAAAATTGAAGTCTTTCCTTGTTTTCCCTCTCTGGTTGTCAAATGGCATTTCAAAAGAACAGTGGGTTAAACTGAGAATGTTTTCAGTGTATTGAAATTCTGCAATTTACTGCTGCAGTCCTGTTTCGAAGGAGCCCTGCAGGGACTGGCACTGTGAGCCTTTGCTGGCAGCGTGGATGCTGTGGGAGCAAAGGTGCAGCAGAGCAGCCTTTCAAGCACTGATGGTGCCCCAAGAGCAGGCAGAGTGCTGGGATGTGGCTGTGGGACAGGGGCTTTGCCAGCGCTGAGAAGCTGCTGCTTCAGCACCTGTCAGCTGCTCAGGATGGTGGGCAATGGACAACCTGACATTTTTTCTTTGCAGTGTCCAAGCAGACTGCAGAGGTGCAGTTATTATTCTCCACCGCTCTCTTTAAAAAGGATGCTGTGCATGTTAGAAGCAATGGGACACCAAACCTAAAGAGCCAGGTGTTTTCAGTGGCGAGTGAGACACTGAACTGAGTCTGGCCTAAGCAACTGTGCTTTGAATGCCTGAGGCTTTTCTTGGGTTTTTCCTACTGTATTAGTTATCTAGTGAAACCTTTTGAATCTTTCAATAAATGTTATACATCCATCCAAAAATATGGCACTTGCTGTTATCTACAGTTCTCTTAAACTTGAGGTTGTGCAGTGCTGCTTCATCACTTGTCATTGGTGAAGTCAGTAGATGGGCAGTGAAAATGCAGTTGGAAGTTACAGGGGCCAGCAGCAGTTATATAGGTGTCATTTGACATTAGGCCGACAAGATGTGTAGCTGCAGCCCAAACACCTCACTCTGGCAACCGTATTTTGGTGACAGCTACGGTTAAAGCCTGACCTTCAGTTCTGGGACAAGCTCAGGCTGTATTTCACAGGGTGTTGACTTGCACATAGCAGATCTGGCAGTTGTGTGTAACCAGTTCTAGTCGTCTGCTCAGTTTTTCTCATGAAAGCTGTTATTGCAACTCATAACAAAGTTGTCACAAAGTTGGCTCTGGTTTTTGTTGGAGCATGAGCGTGAAATGGTTTGAGAATGGTGCGGCATCTCTGTCATTGAGCTCTTACTGCCATATGGGTAGCCAGCTGTGCAATAAGGGACCAGTAATAATTCCAGTGGGATCTGCATGTCTGTTGATATCCTCAGGTGCAAGTAAAATAGCACCAAGTGAAAGAGGAGATGCAGGCTGTTCTGTAGTTACTTGTGTATCAACACAGAGTAAGGAATGGGTCTGTGAAATTGGTGGTAAGAGAGGAAACCAGTCCTCTTGCCAAAACCATGAATTATTGTCTGCTAGCTTTAAAGAACAATGAAGTTTTGCAGAAATTTCTTTTAAATTACCTGAACCAGGATTAGGTTGCTTCTATTTTTAAGGAATGCCTATAAAACCTGACAGGCCATCTGGATGAACAGGATTAGAGCTACCAAACTCCCCCACCATGTGGAAGAAAATGAAAGTTGGAGCACTTTGCAGTCGTAGTGAACATGGGCAGAGAACTTCATTTGACAAATAGGGTGACTGTTGCTTTTCCCAGTCACTTTGATAAAGCTTGAGGGTTTTGCTTTTAAAGTTGTTTACTTGTTATGGCTGCTTATTTTGGGCTTTTTTTATTGCCTATGGAGAAAAGGCACAGTCAGAAGGACTTTGAGCCTTATGGTAATGTTTTCTTTTTCTTAATTAGAGCAGCCCTCGCCAATAGGCAATACTTGGATCACTTCACACAGCACGGCTTCAATTCTTCAGCAGTTCCTCTGGGGGCATTTTGGGCATACTATTGATATGGCAAATTCTCATAACATGGTGAATATACCTTTAATAGGACTTTTTGCAAAGAGGCTTTGTGAAGATTTTTTTTTCCAATATTAGGAAATACAGTGTAGAGGAGACATAGATGGTTAGAAAGGGGAATAGTCAAGGGTAAGTGTTACAGAAACCAGTCTTGTACTCACAAACAGATCTAACAGCTGTGTGCTGCCCTGAAGGTAACTTGAGGGAATAAGTGGCCAGTATTTGACTTGTGCAGGTGTCTCTCTGCTGTACTCCCTCCTGTGTGCTAGGCTGTGGTATTAGTGCTAGAGGATATAGCTGGAAGCAAGTGTTTAATGCGCAGCCATGTCTAACACAGGTGCCTTTTTTCTTTCCTCCTGCAAGTTCTTTTCAGCCCTGTTTTACAAATGTGTGGAGCATGTCAGTAGGTTCCATCATGGGGAACAGCACACTCTCGACGGCCTTTTGAGATCTTGGTTTTGCCCAGGTGGCCATGGGCAGGACGTTCTGATGTGTGCTTGCCCTGCTTTTGGGAGCCTCTCCAAGCATCAATGCCCTAAGAGCTGCCAGTCTCACTTTCCTTGCTCTGTCTACAGGCCACTCTGAGAAAGGAATGGGCTGCACAGGGAACTGAACAGAAGCCTGACTTTAGGAGGTGATTTTCCCTGAACAGAGAGTAAGGAAGAGCTCATTACTTACTTATTTTCATTCTCCTTCATCCATACCAACTGTAAAAAGGATCAACGGGAGTGGTTTCAAAGCAAGACTTGGTTTGGTGGTGGTTTTTTTTGTTTTGTTTTGGATTTTTAAATTTTCTGTTTTTCTTTACTGGTATTGCCCTTCAGAGAGTATTTGGATGTTAGAAACTGCCTGCAAATCAATTTTCGATTGAGAAACCGATTGAGAAACCGGGACTTCTGCTTTACAGCTAACCCAGTATCAAAAAATACATGGAAGTTACAGAAGAGGAGCAGGCCATTCCCTGCCTTCCTGCACTAGAACTAAAATTAAAACACATCCCCATACTGGAAAACAAAGGATGTGCAGAGCAGACAAAAATAGCAGCCAAAATTACCCATATGCAGTCCTGTAACCCTTCCTGCCCCACAAATACTCTTGAGAACTCATTTCATCCCAGGGCTGGAATCCTTGCCCTCAAGACAAGGAAGGCAGTGGACCTTCTGACTGCACAGGAACTTTCTCTGCAGAACAAAGATTAATTGTGAGCATTTTTTAATCCCATTTTTTCTAAAAACTGTTTGTGAGGGGGAGGGGGTAGGGGATGGACTAAGAACTACAGATGACATGGGAAATGAACAGTAATCTATTAATGTTGTATATGAGGAGTAGTAAATAATAGTTCAAAACTTACCTGCAGATGGTTTGGCAATTCCAGATCAGGAAAGTATTACTCTAAACCTGGCAGATTTTAGAAGCTATATACATTTTTCTTCCTAGACTGCTTCTTGTTATGGATTACAGATCCTGCTGTGAGACTTCCAAGCAAGCCCATATGGTTACGCAAGACAGTGAAACAAGACATGCAGGTAGTAGTAATAATTTTTATTTGCAAACTGTACTTGCCATGACAATGCTGCCTTTTGGGGATAATAATAAAACAGCCAACAAATTCAAGAGAACGTTGCAGACCTGTTCTATCAGAAATTTAACCCTATTTCAGCTTTTAGCATCAGGTGAATTGGAGATGACCTTCTCTTTCAACTGATCTCCTGGGAAGCTCCTGTTCATTTTGGGTTTGGATATTTCTTACTAGTCTCAGCTGTTAGAATGCAAATTGTTTCTTTGTATTCAGGGAAACATACTGCATGCTTTATTTAAGTGTCTGTCATTTGTTGCTATCTTGCAACGTCTTCCATTGTTTTTTTTCTTTTTTTCCCTTTTTCATTCCTCAGTCCTGTATTAAGATTTCAGCATTATGGAGCTTTTGTATTGTAAAAACTATTACACAAGGCCCTTCATTATGGGAAGCTGTAAATCAAAGCACTGAATAAGTATTTCCATCAAATTGAATTGGATTGTTTGAGACGCAGTCCCACTATGAGGCTTCCTTCCTGTCTTGACTAAAGTATATTTCTGTCTAAATATTTAATCCATATGACATGTTTGTGGTGGCAAGAGCAGAAGGGGAGTAAGGAGCATCCAACAGAGCTAAATATGGTCATTGTGGTCCATGATATAATAAGGAAGATGGTAGTTTAAATTTAGGTGAAATAATCAATTTTCTACAAAGAATCCGGGAAAAAAATGCTATGAGAATGAGAGGGATCAGTTATATTCAGTAAATAAAAATATTTAAACCTTCTTCTGACAACATAAGAGGCTGCAGCTAACAGGAAGAAGTAGTCAGGATTCAAATGCAGAATAGAAAGAACATCAAATACAGATGCTTCACTGATACTAAATTTGAGGGAATCTATTTCTATGTGATGGATATTTAAAACAGCTCCTGCTATAGGAAATGGTGATAGCTGACCAAGTTTCTAAGCAATGCAGAGACAACAGCTTGACATGAAAAACACAAAAGCATTTGCTTTGCTATGCAGTGTTTCACAGGACATGGGCTCCACCCTTTCCAAGAAATCACCATTTGCTTGTGTAATGCCTTGACAAGTTATGGTGTGACTGAGCTGAAGGATTTCACAGGACAGGAGAGGGAACACATCCACAGCAGCATTATTAAATTCATCAGCACATAAGCAGACACAAGAAATGGGATTAGATTTCTTATTGGTAGGATGCTCCAAAGTGCAGCGGGGAAGCTGGCAGCTCCTACTCTTCTTCAGAGCAGTTCTAAAACTGTTCCCAAATGGGAAGGCAAAAGCTGCCCCAAGTTGTCATTAAGCGCTCTTTAGGTAGTCAAAAAAAGCAAGAAATCAGGTTTGTAACATTTATACACCCTGTGTTTTGTAAAACATCATCTACATCATGTGAAGTATTACATATTGCTCGAATATAAATTCAGCATTTGCACAGCTTGACCACTACTAGAAATGCATTAACATTTTTAGGCTTGATTTTCTGTAGCTTTTAAAAAATAAAAGACATGAAACGACTTATAATTATGGTGACAGCTCTATGCTTTAGAAAGTGATGATGTCACTTAAAGCTCCTGTCCAAAAAGAGTCCTCAACCAAAAAACTCTTCAGGACTTGAAACCTCAACTCTGGAAATCAGTTTGTGGATTATTTTTCTGTTCTGAAGCATGGAAAGTTTATTACAATACATTTTATAATACTGTCACAATTGGCTTTCTGACTCATTAATCTGAAAAGCTGAACCACAGGAGACTGAGAGAGCAGGTGCTGCACCAGATCAACCATCAATCAGTTATGAAGATACTGGTCACTAAAAAAGAAAAGGTCTTGTTAAATTAATGCCTAGTGAGCTAAAGACTGGTTTGCTCCATGATAATTGCTTGAGAATCTTCCACTGGAAGGGGATATGCTTCTGATTACAGCATAAATCATTTCCATATGCAGTGAAATTCAATAGAGTAAATATTTCTTTTCTAAGGCGATTGTGACCTCCATTGCTATGGCGTTGTAAATGAAAACTTAAAACTATTGTCTTAGTTTGAAATTGTTCCTGCTGTCATTGCAGATTTTAGTTCAGACTAAGGATGAAAACCAGAACCCCTGTTAACTTCAGCAGGATTTCCATTTAATTCTCCAGTGTCAGAATTTCCCTTTTAAATAATGTTGGGGGTTTTTAATAAAACCACCTTCCATTAAAAAAATTATGTATAATTTGGCATACATATTTTGGCCATGGAATACTTTCTCCTGGAGAGCTGTGAAGCACACAAACATGTAGGTTATCAAAGAAAGCATGGAAATTCTCATCTATTCAAAGTCCTTGAATACTTATTCTTTTGTTAAGAGCAATGTTTCTATTTTTATTCTCTACAGTAGATTTGAAAGATGCTTGAGGAAATTAAGGAGTTCTTTTCAGAGCTCTATCAGAATTTGGAACATTTAATGAACAGTTACAGCAGAGAGTGAGAGAGATTCTCACAGAATTAAACAGCTACCACGTATCACTACCATGTGTTGGAAAGCATGGCTGACTTTCTACTGGCATCCCTCCTTCAGGAAGGCAATGCATTTGAAACTTGATCTAAAAATGTTATTGATTAGGGAATGCAATAGGGAGGGGAGAAAACACCAGGTTCTCTTCTGCCACTAAACAATAATAAGGCTTAAGCAAGACATCTCCTCTTGCTATTCATTCATTTTCCCATGTGCAAAATGTTGGACTAATAATGTTATCCCCTCTGAAGACTTATTTGATGCTTAATGAAATACAATTAATGTGTTGGTTTTAACTTCATATTAAAAGTGATGTTTACATCTGTAATGTCAATTTCTGTTTAGCAGGATATAGGGATTAAAGCCCTTTCTACAACTGTGAATCACTGTTCACCTATTTCCTCAGGTCTTCCATATTTGACTGGAGTCACAAAGAGGCAAAGTAATTAAAAGATGAGCCCTGACTTCTAAATCACATATAAAGAGGTTGTTTGTACTTCCAAAGAGAAGCACAAGAGATGGAGAGACTCCCACTAAAATACCAGACTTTGCCTAGAAAACTTTTTTTAAGACAGCAACTCTAGTTTAGTGGTCTTCTTACCATAAGCTTACTGTACTTCACAATTTCCTTTACACACTTTAGGTATAGAAAAATTTTGTCCACTTTTTATATGAAAAATAAATTTGGTTTGATACTATTTTCAGACAGAATGAATTGCATTTCTAACTTCAAAGTTAGAACAAAACTCATAGCCAGAAGGTTCATGAAATATGTATGAGCCTCAGCACTTCATCTGCCTTTTTACTGGATAAAGGCATGTAGGGCTGGTGGCTGGAAGTGGCCTTGTCTGGAACTCCCTCTGGGATTCTTTCTATTCTTATGAATTCAAAATAAGGGTGAAGTGACAGCAAGCAGATGTCTGTGTTTACATGACTCCAGAACAGACCTCTCGGGAGAGGAGAGGGAAATTCCAAGAAAAAGCTGTGAATTGTTTTAACTCTTTCTCCCTGGGATACCACAAAGGCAAATCTTTAAACAAAACTGGTGGTTTTACATGGGAGTTGCCAGGTGAGGTTCAGACATAACATTGTGCAGGATTTCACAGGATATACTTCTTTCTACCACCAACTGATTGACAGTGAGATTTGGGATTTGACCAAAATCTATGTAGCATTTCTTAGCAAAAGGTGCATTTCACTTACTGCTTTAGTCTATGGATACTGAAAAGGTCTGTATCCCATACCTCTTCACAACTAGAATCATCCAAGTTATTGATTTCACTCACTCTTTGGGACTCAATATGTATAGACACTACTTGGGACTTTAAAACTAATTTTTCTTTACCATTTTGAAAGATCCTTAAAATTTGCAGCTAGTAAAAAGAAATAATAATAAGCAAAAATTCAACAGGACCTCAAGACAAAAATAATGAAGCAGGATTGTGAAAACTGCAGGCAGAAAAAGCAGATTGAAAGCAGATTGTTACAGATTGAAATACCTTTGTAAATTGCTTTGCAATTCATGTTGCAAAAACAACATCATTATAAAAAAGATGGTCACAGGCAGCTCCCATTCTAAGATTCACTGTTGGAAAAGCTCACTGGAATTAACTTTCTTGTCTCAGCCATCAGCAAGATTAGTTTGAAACACATTTTAAACTATTCAATCTTAATCTGTGAGATTTGAAAACACTTGTTTTTGCTTTGTCAGAACTAGGGGAACAGTGATAGTTCAGAATCGAAAAATCTTCTTGTGATACACATAGCTCTGAATCATAAATTAAATGTTTATTTTATAATAAATCAATACATTAAGAATAAAAAAATAATTTATGGATAGCTTAAGTCACAAAAGAGTGGAAGTCTTTTAAGAGAGAAATATCTGGTTCAACTGAAGTGTCAGCCACAGAAAGAATATTTGGAATTACTCATGGAAAATGACTCCAGAGAAAATGCAGGGCTTGGCCATGATGTTGTGGAGCCTGTGAAGAAACAGAGTGAGGGAATGAATGCAGGTCTTACCTTTCTTCAGCCTTCTACCCTTTTGTGTCTCTTATGGGGACACCTTTAACATGTTCTGGACTCCTGCCCATGTTCTGTGCTGATGCTTTGTGATATTACAAATGACTGAAAGCGACTCATGCCAGTGGTGTGGTTTTCAACGTGCAGACCCTTTCACCTGGCATTGTCTCCATGCCAGGAGGTGGAGGGGCAAGTTGGCTGAACTGATGATCCTGATGAGCCAGGCCTGAAACTGGATTATTTATTTTGGGATGCTTACCTAGAGACAGACTAGCTGCTTTTTAAGCCATATGCTTTGACTAGATGTGTTTCTGCTGTTTTTCTCTGATATATTAATACAGTTAGAATGACACCAGAACCTTGCTTTTTCCTTCTACTCATTGAAAGGTTTCAAGCATGAAAGCAGTTGCTCTGAAGCAGATCTTCGGGCTGTTCAAAAATGTCTAAGTAGAATTTAGCACTGAAGTAAGTAGTGCCGGACTGAAGTTGAACTGTCTTTTCAAACTGGCAGTAAATGATTAAGTATATTGAATAGGAAAGGTCCCTAGGCAGACAACTTTTTGATTTCTGCTGTCCACCAAACTCACTTCTCTCAGAAATGCATATCTGCTTTCTTGTCATTCATGGATTTAAAGCCAGTAATACATCCTGTGGCTGCTGGAGCAAGAATATGTCGCAGACATCTTTTGTGAAAATCCTTTTCTTTAGGACTTTTTCCCTTCTGAGAAGCTGAGGCCTCAGAAACAAAATTAAACAATGCTTATCTGCTGCTGTGGAATGCAACAGGTCCATCTGTGATTGGCCCATCTTAGATGTTTATAATTAATGGCCAATCAAGACGGAGCTATCTCGGAGAGCTGCCTTTTGTTATCATTCTTTTCTATTCTATTCTTAGCTAGCTTCTGAGGAAACCTTTCCTTCTATTCTGTTAGTATAGTTATAATGTAATATATATATATATCATAAAATAATAAATCAAGACTTCTGAACATGGAGCCAACATTCTTGTCTCTTGCCTCATCCAAGAACCCCTGTGAACACTGTCACAAGAATACTTGGTATTTTTTCTTTCATGAGGTAGTTTTTCCTCCATCCAACTTGGTGTACTGTCAATGAGGCTATCCTTAGTGAAAATGTAAGTATTTAAGAGATGGTTGTGTTGGGAAGCTACCAGAAAGAACTGGGATCAATACAACACTTTGCCTGTGCCTCCTTCTTACATACTTTTTCTGTTGTCTTTTTAGAGTGGTTTTGCCTGTTTATTATTGCTAAATTTGCAATGTTTAACACAGATTTGAGCACCACTTGTCTGCATGTTCAGTAGTGGCTTTTTTTAAATCTGAAGGGTGGCCACTATGGCAAGGTCATGTCTGCGTTTTATAGTTCTCACTGCACATCTGACAACAAAGTCCACCACTCAACCAGTGCAGGCTCATTTAGATGAGTCAGCAGGGATCTGTGTGACTTCATAATTCTGTCATCTCCAGCAATGTAAACTAACAGGACCTGTAGGGACTGAATGTGCTGGGTGGTTGGATGACACTGATTCCATCAAACCCTCCAGCAAAGCCCTGAAGGGTGGAGTGAACCTATTCCAATGGAAAGGGTAGGGAGGGCATACTTATTTCCATGGAAAACCAAGGCAGAAGAGCCTTAACTTATGGCTGCTGTATGGGCAGTACTGAAAAAAAAAGGGGGGGGGGGGGGAAGAGACAATTGAAAACTCTCTGGAGAGGAAAAATTAGAGTAAGACTGCCTAAGTTATTTCTCTGGATAGAATTGGGTGGGGTTGTGTGTGTTAAACAACCACTTTTGGTAGGTCCCTTAAAACTGTTTGCTTGAAAAATAAAGTACACAAAGCCTTGTGGATATGTATGATAATGTACTAGAATCTACTTTGCAAGCTGTAACACCATAGAGATTTGGTTAATGTGTACTGGGATGATCTAATAGCAGAGAGAAACTAAACTGGGCTGCTACCAGTAGTATATTCACAAAATACAGACTAATTATTTCTTCCTCACCCACAGCAGTGAGGATGAAAGGCTACAGGACAGCCAGTGAATAAAACATGCAGCAATTGTTGCAAGAGGAAATTAAATATCGTCAGAAAAAGCAACCAGATGCAATAGGTACCTTGAAAACACAGATTCAAAGGTTCTCTGCACAAGCTTTCTACATGCTTGGTATTTTATTTTAGAAACTATTCTAAGTACAGGAATGCTGCTGGTAGTGAGGTGTCTTCAGTTCCAACACTGACACAATTTGGCAGCTCATTCATTTGCAAACAGTTATCACAGTTTCTTAACCTGTTGCCCATAGTGTGCAAACAGCTTTCCAACATGTGGAAATTACCAACCCAATAATTTTCCTTAGTGTAATTTAATTGCCACAGGAATCAGGAGGCTATTAAAAATTTACAGACAAGGGAAACAGCCTTAGGAAAGTGCAATGCCAAGTAATCAATAGATTCTCAGTGCCTTCTTATAGTTATTAACTCAAGTTGTACTCTTGGACCATTTGTACATGTTAATTCTCCCTTTTATCTTTGTTACAATCCCTGAGATTTTCAAATCCTGTTTTTTCTTAGCTTGAAAAAAAAACAGGCAAAGAAACTAAACTTCACAGACAAGTGATGAAGACAGTCTCTTCTGCAAACTCAACTGTAGGAATAGTAACATTAATTTCCAACATCTGTTAAGAGAATATAGCTCAAAGCCTTCTTTTATATTAAACTAAAAATCTTCATAAAGCCACAGGAGGTGATGGTTTGATTTAAGAACACTGCAATTGCTACTTACAATCCAATTATTGATGATGCTACTCCCAAGCTGGCAATCAGTGCTTTTTAAAGCTTATGTCAGCCCTGTTATTTGTACTTTATGCTGTGCACTCATCCACAGAAGCTGTCAATTATCTTGATTCCTCTTCCCTTGTTTTAGCAGCAGCTCTGTGATGCTTGAAAAGAGAATCATTTGCCATCAGTGTGAAAAAGGTTTTGTTCTTCCCTTTACTGGTATACTAACAGTTCCATCGACATCATGTTCAGCAGGTTGAACTCACAGGAATTTCCTCATACATACAACAAGGATTTGAACCCATTGACTCTACAGTAACAGCTTTTAACTACCTTGAATACACAGCAATTAGATTGTGGCAAATACTTATGGATACCAGGTTTAAGTGCAGTTTAATACAGCATCAAACAGCATGGCTACTGCTACACAGAAGCAGGGTGATACATGCAGATTTTTGGTGCAGATTATAATAGCAGGACAGTCAGCAGCATTAAAAACTTCTCTCTGGAACTGTACTGGTATGACCCCTTTTAGCTGCAGGAGTTACATTCTTGAACACAAATGTTTACACGACTAGTTCAGAACAACATTGTGTAACAGCCACAGATGAGTGAAAAAAGGGCAGTGGAATTCACCTGTGATTTTACTGCAGAAGATATTGATGAAACTTAAAATCCAGGATGCGCACTAACCAACCTCCTGATTGGGTTTGGACCCCACACAAAGCTGGTGAAGCAAAATGGATTACTATTTGTCTCAAAACAGCTCCTGGAATGGTCAAAGTCTAGGGGTAACCTCTAGGACAGGAAGGGTGGCCACACACCAAACATCTGCCCAGCTGTCTCCAGCCCAGGAGGCAAAGGTTTCTTAGTGTCATCAAGTAAGCAATGGGGATAAGATAAAGCCTTTTTTGACAGATCTAAAATAGATGAGTCAGCATCAGTTTAAAGGGAAGGACTAGGTTTGAGGTTGAACACTCAAGAGTTATTTATTTTGTAAAAGAAAATTCAGAAGTTCAGATTGAGAAATTATTGTTAAGTCCTAAGTCAGCAAAACACACATTAAAGTGAAAATGGCAGAAAATGTGCCTTTTGAGACATACATACAAGAAGTTACTCTAGGCAAAAAAAAAATTTGGTTGTGAATTAATGACTGAATGCTGAAACTGCATTACTGTTGAGCATAAACACAACTTGATTTCTTTCATTTCTTGTACTGTAAAAAGTTGTTTGAACTATCTCAAATGATAAAAAAGTTTATCTAGTTCCCTATGTCAATTGGTATGCAAGTTTCTGAAAGCCTGAGATATGAAAATCATTACACGATTCTTCACCCATCAGCATAGGCAATCCTCCCTCTCCTCTGCCAGTTCCAAGAAGATAGAAGGAAGGCAAGCACCAAGATTTGGGGAAAAGAGAACAGTCTTTACTCTTGAGAATTTTGGAAAATATTCTACAAACGAGTTTAATTCATTGCAAGACAGTCATGTATAAAAGCCATGTATGAATTCGAATTCAGAGCAATTGCTAGGCAGAGGAATAAACTGCAGTGCTGGTAAAAAGCACTGATGAATAAATGGATGACAGAATTTTCAAACTGTAACACTAGATACTTACATATCCCAGCTGCATGAGCAAATCCTCTGACTTCAGTGAGATTACTCAGAAGCACAGCTTGAAAACCAAACATGCTATAAAAAATCTTTTCTTTAGAAGGAAGGTGAACAGCTACATGTAGAATTTCCATATAATGCATTTTTCAAATGCTCCCCCGTTTGATTTCTACTGAAGTAATTTCTATAAAGTTAAGAGCACATAAAGATGGCCTTAACAACACAAGCAACCTGACTGCAAAAGTACTTATCCATTCTGCTGATCAGACACATTTTACCTGCTAAATGTTCGCAGGTTTGACATTAGGAAAATGGTACATCTCAAAGCATTACTTCTAATTCTAAAGAGGAGGAGTTTAACATGAACTTTTAAAATTCCACTTTAATTTATATTTTAATATGCTAAATTATTTAACAATTTCAATGCGTGTACTGAGTGCCACAGAAGAATGAATATTCCATATGATAAAGCTGGAATGAAACCCCAAAACTGAAGTTTGAACTATTATAGTGCACATCCTGAGGTTAATACCCACCCAGTGTATTGCTGCATTACACATGTCCTCAGCTGATTTAAGTCCTTGTTACTGTTAATGTAGTAGTGATGCAGTCCAATTTTAAACACAGGAGCAAAACCAGCAGCAAGTGAATTACATTTTTGCTGGAAGAGTTACTAATGAGATACACTTTAAAACAACTGAAGAGATAGTCAAACGGACTTGACAAACACAAGGCAAACAAAACAGAATGGTATGGTGTATAAACCCAAACTTCTGAAAAAGAAGCTAACTTACCTTCAAATCTATGAAGTCTGTTGAAGAAAGAGCAATGCCCATATATTGTGTTCATTACAGAGGAATCCCTTCATTAAAAAGACATAAGGACTATTTTGCTTCACAGGCTCATGAAAAAATGATGTATTTTGTGCTTTACATTTTATCATCACATGCTATTCCAGAGTCATAGTGGTACTATGAAGTGGCTTCATTAACAAATGAGGAAGTGATATTACTCTCTCCATCAGATGTTTGCCAAATGGTAAAAAGAAAAAAAACTGGTGAGGAGGTATGTTCTTGAGCTTAATAGATATCATGTCAAAAAAGGCAAAGATTAACTTGACTTTAAGAACATTATATTTATAGTTCTGAACACGTGTTCATGCATTTTACAGCTCTCCAACAATGACATATTTAAATTTTACTGTAATTACAGAATTTCTCCCAGAAGCCAGAAAGGTGAATAATTTTAAAGTTTTTGGTGCTGATTCTTGACCAAATGACTGTAGCTTTTAGCAGTATGATGTACTTAAAATTGTTGAGTCATATCCTGAAGTGCACTGAAGCAGCAATTTAACAGACGACATAGTGGAAGGTCTGCACGGATTAAACAGTGTTTCATAATTATTTTCTGTTCTCTTTCTGGAAGATTTACCTTCACCGATGTCTGACACCTGGTTCCAGTTGATGCCTGGGTCTACTGCAATGCCAAAGTGGAAAAATCCATCCTTGCAATGTGCAAGGGCAGCTCATACTGGCTACTCTGTAAGAAGTCCCACCTCTAACAGTCTCTGTTCTCTCAGGAATCCCTTACCTTTCCTTTCTCCTTTCCAAACCCAGACTCTCATCACATCTAACTGAGAACACATCATGGATTTACTCTCTTAAATAAAATCATATTCGTTTCTCCAAGATCACCAAATATTGCAAAAACTAAATTGCATTTCAATTACATGGGAAACGGCAAAGAAACAGGGCACTTGATTAAGCACACTGCAACTTTTTTTTTCCTGTGAGCTTAACAGCACCCGACAAGGTTGAAAAAACAAAAAAAGGAAAGACAAATTTACACTTCAGTTTTCACAATGATGTTGATTAACTTATGTATAAATTCTATAACTTGTCAAGTCATCTCAGTTTAGCTGGTACCTATTAAAGACAACAATACTGATAGCTGCCATTTAAGGAACCAGTTTTTGATTCTGGGATGAAGATTTAACCATTCTTGATATCCAGCAGGCTTTATGTTCTCAGTTCTTAAGGCAGCCTTTTTGGATGTAATACTAAAATAATAGGGTGAACCAGGGGAACACACAAGTGACATACTTTAGACTGTGGTCCTAAGAGTACAAGAGAGTCACAACATTTGAACATATTAAGCTCCCCTTACAGTCTGAAGTTGTTCCTGAAGGCAGTATTAACCTAACACATCTTATCCTGAAACAGATAAAGAGTACAGAGGACTATTCTACCTCAGCAAAAGACAAGTTACTAAGAACAGTTTAATGGGATTTCCTGTGCTTTTCTACTTAATCCTGCCTCAGGACTACAAAAATAAGTTTTGAGTACATAAGAAGCTTAAAAGAGCACATGTATTTTGAAAACTAAACTAATGGTTTTATTTAACAAAGTTTTTACATTCTACCTTGGTTTAAAAGCCAAGATCAACAAACAAATAGTGTTAAGTTCAACAACAAATTTATCTAAATACTGCAGCTGTAACATGGCAAGTTAAGAACATGCCTGCAGCTGGAACTATGTCTTTTTTATTCTAGATTATGATATTCACTCCTGAATTTAAGCATGGATCTTCCACGTAAAGACAAGCTCTAAAAAACCCAAAGCATTGCTTTCCTCTTCAGTATAAAAATATAGCATGTACACACACAAATCAATTCTCCTGGCAATAATGCCTGCTCTAAGTAAAAATAAAAAATAATTGAAAAATATAAAATGGATTAAAAAAAGATGCAATGCATGTACTAATGTCAACTGTGTAACAAAAACTGTCACTCATTCTGTACTATTCTAGCAGGTGGATCCAGAAAGAAAGTTTGCATTTACTTAAGCTTGATGTTTTATGCGTTCTTTAGACTTAAACTGTCAATGAGCAGACTTGTTACTGTAATCCAGAAATTTCTAATATTGATCTAAATATATATATTTTTAAACACAAAAGCAAATAATTCCAGAATTAAGTTTGTGACTTGAGTTTGTTCAACAAATTAAACTTTCCAAAACCAATACATTTGTTTCCTGAGATGGCTATAAGTCATGTTTCAATTTCACATTACACTGCAATTAACAAAAATTATTATGCACAAAACCAGATGTTAACTACAGCATACAAGCACACTTACAGAAGTCACCTAATTTCAGTGTTGTGAATTACTGTGTTAATGTGTTCACCTTAACAAAGCTCCTAAAATATTCTTTATACATTACAAAACAAAGATTTACAAAACTTTATTTTATTTCCAAGTTATTTCAATCTAAAAATGTTGAAACATAAAAAATACCACTTCCTAAAAGACTTTACAATAGAAGGCTAACAGTCTGGCATGGGAGAGGTAAGTATATGGAAACTTGCTTTAACAGTCACAAATCAGTCGCTGGTGATTAAAGAACACTGTTCTTCAGAGCTGGTAGGCACTTCCACATAGCCAGAAATGTAAGTTTTCCTACCACTCCTTTTGCCTCCCATACATAAAAATATCCAATGCAATAAAAAAGGTAGGATAAAAGGGTGGACATGTGATGAAATAAAAGTATTATCTAAGGTCTTGATTATTGTTCATCTTGTGTAAGTGTAAAGATTCTGTCCCAAAGTTTTCCTGACAAGATGGAATTATTTGGCCTTTAAAAGTGTTAGCTGAAATACCTCCCTTTTTTACCAGTACATGTTGTTTGCTCACTGCTGTATTGCTGGTTTATGTCTGTAACAGACACTGGCTCTAGGCCAGCCCATGGGTCCTCAAGCATTGAAGGTCTGTAATAGTTTTCCACATCATTAGAGACTCTTTTCTCTCTGCCATGCGCTGTACCAAATGGAGTAGATGTCCTGGGTGATCCCTTTGGAAGAAAATCATCAGGTAAAGAAACATTTAATAGTCTAATTCAAACTAAGAAAAAAAATGTAAAAAAAATGTAAAATGTTTCCTTCTACTGCAGTAGAACTCTGAAGCTGATTATTAATTTTAATTACTACATCTTGCATCTTCCTCAGGAAATATTAACTTTAATGTATTTTACTTTTAAGTGATGATTTACCAGGATAAGAAAAAAGCACTACCCACAATCTTCTTCCAAATACTTGTTTACATCAATCTGGCATATAGCTGCAGAAAAGCAGCTCATGCTATTTTTCATAATCTGTCAACATGTCTAAAAAAAACTGAACAACAAAACAGGGAGTTAGAGGCTGACGAAGAGCTGACAATATTAAAAAGAGAAGAAGTCAAATATTAAGTACTTACAAACTGAACACAGCATTCTATAATGCAAATAGCTACAAAGATTTCATTGGGGGAAAAAAAAAATCTTCTTTTAGCCAAACCAGTATTCTGTGAAATTTGAAAACCCATGACTTTATTTTATATACAATCTCAGTGGTAATCAGTGACTTATTGGGTATTGGCTTTTGCAGGGAACTTTTCATATTTGATTTTTTTTTTAGATCAAGGATCACAACAATTGCTTCTGTAAAGCTGCTACAAGTCTGCAGCTTAAAGAGTGCTGACATAAAGGAGCTCTATAATCTTTTTCACCTGTTAGCATCATCTATTGTTCTCCTCAGATTCACTCCTCTAAAAGGTGAAGTTCTATCTAAATCTGTATTTATTTAAATTGTTTTAACCAAAGTTAAGCAACCCATACTACCCAGATACACAGTAATCTTCAGGCATGCCCATTGCATTCTGTATGGTCAGAGCAACAGGATGCCTTGAGTCTGGTTATCAGATTTTGTAAAACAGGGTAAAAGCACTTGATTAATGGCTGCTTTCCCCCACAACCCGGCCACCTCTGAATTTTTGGATCAGCAGTGATGGTATTTGAATTTGACTTATAAGCCCTAACATCTATGTAAATAGATCATGTAAAACAATTTTTGAGGAGAACTGAGATATGGTGCCATAAAGTGAAAGACCCAGTGTTTAGCCAGAAGATTAGATTTCACTCAAACAGCTTGAACCTATTTCTGCTAACGTGCTGTGGCAGGAATGTGTCAATGTGTTTCCAGCGAGAACTTTTCAGGAGCTCCTGAAGTTTGATGATAATGGACACATGATCAAATGTGGGAACATCCGTGTCTTATTTATAGAGCACATGTTTCTGATGATTCTTTGCAGCTAGGTTATGTAGCTAAGAGGATGATCTCAACACACAAGAATTTCTAAAAGGTGGCGAATTACAATACTGTATCAAACCCCATGAGGGTCAGCGAATCACCTCAGAATACATCTAAAAACTCTCTAAGGGGCATGGAGTTTCCTAGAATAAGCTGACATGCTCTAGCAAGAGACATTTATGTTAAGTACTCACATTTAGTAGCGAAAAAGCAGTACCCAGTGCATGCTGTCCTAAATAAACACAAAACTCCACCATCCCTAAATTACCACATTTAATGAAGACCTTTTGACATTGTAAAACAGATTGAATGTGGAGCTCATTTATTGCCATGTTTAATCTGCAGAAGGCAAAAGAAACATGAGCTGATATAATGATCTGCAGTATTCAGGGAAGGAGCAAAATAATTCAATGGTAAGGCTCATTCATATGGATTTATTTAATAATCTTTAATTTCACTACAGTATGATGCAGGTCATCTGTAACACTGACATTACACTAATTTTAGCATTTTTGAAATATAGGAAATTTATTATTCTGTAATACAAGATTGACAGCCTACAGTACATGTAAGCATGTAGATTATTTAAGTTTAGAATACTAGTCATCACATGCTTTTTCCCCTCTAAATTATTTTTAGGGAAGAAAACCAAAATGTGATTATTTATGTTACAGACGAGTGGAAAAGGAAATCAGCTCTACCTGTACAAGTGAAACCATTCAGTGCAAGAGGCACTATCTGGTACCAAAGATAGCTTAAAAAAACTTTCTATTAGTTGTCACTTATGCCAACAGCATTTTCTCAATGAACTTTCCTTAAAAAAAGTGAATCTATTCTCAGTACTTTTTCTCTAGATAACAAATCTCTCTTTGAAGCAGAAAACAACAGCTTTAATTGCTATTCATTAAAGGGTTACTGAGTGGAGTAATATTGCCTTGAAATTGGGGACAGTCACTCCCTTTATCAGCTTGCTTTGCCTGATGTAATTACAGCCACTGGCATATGCAGAGACCACAAAAACCACAACTGTATCATTTCAAAAGGGTGGTGTTTCTTTTACTTTCTGTAACAATTTTTGATCCATACCATTCCATAGCTGCTGCTAGCAGCTAGTTCAATAGTTCCTGCTGAGTGTAAGGAATAAAACATTACCTCTAAGTGAATTCTAAGTGGAGATGAGAAGTCACAGAATGGTTTGGGTTGGAAGGGACCTCAAGATCATCTAGTCTCAACTTTGCTCCCGAGGGCACAGACACCCCCCACTAGTCTGGGCTCCTGAAAGCCCCATCCAGCCTGGGCTTGAACAATGCCTGGGATGGTGCATCCACAACTTCTCTGGGCAACCTGTTCCAGTGCCTCACCACCCTCATAGTAAAGAGCTTCTCCCTAATCTCCAATGTAAACTTACTCTCTTACAGATTAAAGGCATTCTCCCTTGTCCTGTCACTACAGGCCCTTGTTTCCAGAAACATGTTTTCATAAAATATAAAGCACCTCTGTGGAAAAACCAGAAAGTGCTGTATACTACTGGCCACATAAAGGCTGAGTAAGCCATTTCAGAAAAAAACAAGCTCAGTATGTTTTCCTTCAAGTTTTCTGTTTGTTTCAAAGAATGAAAATCTTCCAGCACAAAATGAGTACAGAATGCTAATGGCATGACACTAATAGAACACTAAGGTAAACATAAACTCTCTTATGGATTTTCCAATGCAATTTTAAAGGGCCACTTAAGACTTTAATCTCAAAAGTGACTGTAGCATCATAAATGTCAAAGGTATTGGAGTTCACTTAACAGGGTCTACAGAGGAGAGGGGACAATGCACATGCCTCACAAGAAACCTGATGCTCAGAAAATGCAAAAGGGCTTTCCATCTGAATCTATTTATGGCCTCATAGGCAGAGATCCTTATCCACACCTAAGCAGATGGGGACTCATGGTTTATGAGACTAATTCCCTCTGTGATTGCCTCTACTGCCCTCCCAGGCAGAACAGCTCGTGTACACGCAAAGTGCAGACTCACACATTTCTTCAGTCCTGGGCAAAGCTACAGACATTCAATATCCTCTGAGTCTCTGAAGGAGCTGCCATCAGGCCAGTGCTCCTAAACTACACACAAGGTCTAAAGAAGGAAAGGGGAGAGAATGTTGTGACAGTCTGAGACTGGATTCAAACTTGTACCTTCTTTATGTCATGTTTCTTACCTCAGAATGTAACCAGATTTTATGTCAGATTTCTTACATCAAGAATGGAGCCTATGGGAAGGTTCCCATCCTCAGGTGCTGACATGAAACTGACTAAAACGAAAGACAAAAGGATTCCTGCATATTCTTCTGCTCAATTAATTTTAAGGCACAGTCTGTTGACAGGGAAGTGAGTTTCTCGTGAAGTTCCAGCCAAACCAATCAGTGGTCAGGTTTGAATATTGACACCTGGTGTAACCACTGAAGACATGGATACACCTCTGCGATCACAGGGAGTTAAAAGCAGAGAACTCCCAGAGGACTTTCTCTTTCCTTCTGGTCAGTGCAGAGTTTGGACCTCCCCTGCCCGGCCACAGGCTGGGTAGGGGAGGGGAAGCCATGTGGCCTAGGCTGAGGTAGGCCGGGTGCCCGGACAGAGAAGGGGGAGGAAGGGAAAGGAACCAGGCCGGCCCCTGGGCCCCTGCAGGACACGACGGAGGGGTGGAGAAACAGTGGGATGTCCCAGGCAGCCCCCTCCCCAGAGAGAGAGAGAGGGAGAGAGAGAGAGAGAGCTGGCAGCACGGAGGCAGAGGAGGAAGAGAAGGGGGGAGGTGCGAGTTCAGCTGTCCCGAGGGCAGCAGAGCCCGAGATTTCAACCCTTTCTTAGACAAAGAAAACCTTGTGAAACACTAGTTCTCCTTGATCACAAAGAGAAGAGAGACAGCCTGGGACCTGAGATGTCAGAAGAATATAGGAAAGAATCTTAGGTGGGAAGAGATGATGGAGTGGCCTTTGGCTGGACTTTTGTTGTATAGCCATGGACAGAATCATTTTTCATGTGACACAGAGACTGCATTTAGGGGGATGGAATGGTTTGAGCAAGAGAGTGACCTGCTGTAGTGATTGCCAGTGCAGGAGTGAGAGTGACCTGCTGCAGTGGTGCCATGTGCAGGAGTGAAGTGAACAAAGATGAGGAAGGTGTGGGGATGCCTTCCACCTTCAGGGAAGAAGATCTCTGTTCTGAAGACCCTTGGCTGCAGGGGAGGTGAAAATGGGGGAGACTGTCGTCCCAAAATGAGAAACAGTTGTTTTTTTGGTACTTGGCAAAGCATCCCTAAAAGGAACCCTATAAGCAGTTTTGGTCCATATGCAGTGGTGAGAGCACTGTACATAGAAAGAGGATGTCAGGATGGCAGATCTTCTCCAGGTGGTGCCACGTGTGACATGGAAACACAAAAGGTTTCAATTGTATTTCCTGTGGTAGACTATGGTACAAGAGAGACTCCTCTCTCCCTTGATGAACTGAGAATTGATTATCTGAGAGGTGGTAACTTGACTGAGAATCCAAGGTTTTGTCTCATTGTGCTTTGGTGGAAATTTGGTGGGGGGAGGTGGAATCAATGTTTTCATTCTGAATTTTGTGTATTCTTTTTATTATTGTGTAGGTTAATAAAGTTTTTTTTCTTTATTTCTAGGCTTGAGCCTGCTCTGCTTGGTTTCTGGTCACATCTCACAGTAACCATTTGAGAGAATACATTTTCATGGGTGCACTGGCACTGTGCCAGTGCCAAGCCATGACAGGCAGGCTTTGAAAAAACCACTTAATTGAACAGCCAAAGAATGATCTTTTAAAAGGAAATTAGACATCAATGACATAAATTGTCCCTCCATAATCTGCAGCAGAAATGCCACACGCTTGGCTTTTTCAAAAGGCACTGAGGTTATGCAATCTGTTAGCTTCCACACCAGGAAAGTCTCTGTTGTGCTGAAGACAATGTATAAATTTTCTAATGATCCCCTTTCATCAGCTATGAGATTTATGAGTTAACTGCATCATAAGAAAATAACAAAATACTAGTCTTCAGTGGACACGTAACAATGCAGTGCAGGCACATTAAGATTTTACTAATCTCTATTAAGATGTGACTTCATTATCATATTTAATCCTTCAAGTATCAATAAGAGCACAAAAAAAATTATCATTGTACTGCTCATATCACTTGTTACACTTTTAAGGCTTCTCTAATATTGCATAAAGCCAGTTATATACATAAAGCTGTTCTCCTGAGAACTGCCATCCCTGCCCTGTGTGCATTGCCAGTCACATATGACAACTAACACCGCTGGAAAAAAGCTTAACTCATAGAACCTGCTGTTGCTGGCTTTCAGGAAGCTTTCAATGCAAAGCAAAGACTTTAAAATGAGAGTCTATTACCACAACAGATGCTTCTGCTTAAAGGAGCCTCAGCTTAATTCTTTTTAATGGAGCACTCCTTTTCTCTGTCCGTGTGCCTGGAAACTCCGTGTGGATAGGGCAGCTCCCACGATGGACGACAACCCGGGCAAAGTAAACGCACACCACCCTTCACCACTGCATTAAAGAAAACCGATCAGAGGGAGGCAGGAAGGTGATTGCTGTCGTTTTGGCCGGTGCTTAATTCTCTACCTTCATATGCCAGAATATGAAAAAGAAAGCTGCGCCAGCCTAGGGCCCTCTTCCCTTTCCTCATCTCACAGCTACCGGTGCTCTGTCCGTCCTCTCTACTGCGGGGGAATGGGCGGGGGAAAAGCTGATGTTGCCCAGTGAGGTTCAAGCCTCGCTCTTCCCTGAAAATCCTGTTGGCGGGTGGATGCTGCGCTGACACAAGGCCCCGGTGTGCCTTCCCCCAGCCGGCTACGGGCCTCGCTTAGAAGCAGCAGCAGCAGCTCCCACCCTCTCTCTCCCCCTCCCTCTTTCCTTCCTCCCCGTGTCCCTCTTCGCCTTGCCCCATACCTGGAAGTGCCTCTGGAAGCCGCCGGGCGAGCGCTTGTGCTGCGGCGGCGGGTGCAGAGGCGCCCCGGCCGGGGACGAGCCGCCGTACGGAGCCGGGTACCGGGGACTGACGCTCTGCGGCCTGCGCGGGGTCTGCGCCCCCGGCGAGGGGCTCCCGAAGCGCCCGTGGAACCCGGGGCCGCGGGGCGAGAGGCCGCTGCCGTACGGCCCGGGCCGGTGGCCGTAGGGCGGCGTGTGGTGGGGGCTCCCGTAGCCCCGCGGAGAGGGCGGCAAGGGTCCTCCGCCGGAGGGAGGGCTCCGGAAGCCGCCGCCCGCATAGGGAGGTGTCGGTGCGCGGAATCCCGGCCGGTACATGGCCGGGACAGGCCGAGAATGGCGGCGGCGGGAGCGGAACCTGTGCAATGGCGGCGGCGCCGCGTCCGCTCGTTTCTCTTCCCCCGCCTCTTCCCCGCCGGGCGGACGGGCGGCAGGTTCCGGGCTCCAAACGTTCCGCGGCGGGAGGGCGAGGCGCCGTCCATCCCATCCCGCCTGGAAGCGGGAGGCGGGAGAGAGGGCCCAGCAGCCTCACACAGCGACCCGGCAAGCCGAGCCCGAGGGGTTCTGAGCTCCTTCAGCTGAAGAGGAGTAATCTGGAGTAGGAGTCTCAGAAGATGCCTGGTAACTCACAGGATGGGGCTTACGGCGTCCGTGGGCTCAGCGTGGCTGTCAGCGAATGCCCGCGGTTCTACAGCTGCTAAAAACGACGAAATGAACTCCTGTAAAGCAAAGCGAGTGTTTGCCTCACATTTCTTGTCACTACAGATATGCTCATTGTGCGCCTTTGTTCTGGAGTCTGAGCCTGCAAATGCTACGTGTTGCGGCAGTCCCGATTGAAAAAACAGAGTGACATTTAAACAGCACCTTAATGAAAGGGTTTTCCTCAAAATCAGTTTGAACTGTCAGCAATTGAGTGGTAGCTCAGGCAAAACTTACTCATACAAACTGGTGGCAAAATGCTACTTCGTAGGAGAACTTCACATTTAGCACAAAGTCAATTTAACAATGTTATTTATTCCACATTCCTGCTCTGTTCTCACGTACATATTAATGCAAATCCTCAGCAGCTCTGAAAAAATGGTAAAGATTTTTTTATTGTTATTTATTTCTGACAGTACAACAAAGCACTACTTGGTTTTAGGACATTGCAACATAGGAAAATTAAGAAGGGCTTTCAGAACAGCAGTTAATAAAAGTTAACTATTAAAACAAGCAGAAAGTTTCTGTGCTTTATATACCAGTCTTGCTTTTCTTTAGCTTTAAACAGGTTTTGGTTTGTTTTTTTACAATGTGTTTACAGCAAACACTAAGTTTATATTCACAGGGAACTCACCTCCCCACTATGTTATACAATCTCTCTGTGAAAAATGAGGCAATATCTTTTAAATTCTAAAATAGAAAGAGACTAAAGCTGCTCATTTACATTTTTTGATAATCCTTTAGTCTGGAAGACTATCTGTTTTTATTGTGCACACAAGGTATGCCATGTCTACAGAAGCCAGTTTATCAGTGTAACTTACCAAATTATCTGTCTCATTCCAAAAAAGCACAGTTTAATTTAAACCCTTTTCATACCATATGAATTAGAAATACATACCGTTGTGCACATGTTGAGTTATACTGGGGTAATTGTGCTGATTAATTTCTTCTTGTTGACAAAATTTAAAGCATCCATGTAGTACTTTTGTTTACACACAGCACGTCCAATCAACAAACCTGTCATGTAGATTTTCTCTATGTTCTTCCTCCGCATTTAGGCAGACTGACATGTGACATGTCTTAAGCCTGTGCTGCTCATCATGCTCATTTTCAAGCAGTCAGAAGTTTCAGTTGCTTTTGAGATACAGGAGTTGTCTTATCCTCACATATTTCAGACAAACAAATGCCAAACCTCTATGCAGCCTTTTTTATCCTGTTAGAGAGGCAAGAAGACACCATGGTGTTCCTGTAACAAGTCTTCTCCTCTGTCCTAATACAGACTAAAAGTAGTCTGAGGGTACTTCGTTCAGAGAAGAGTTGCTCAAAGATCAGTTCAAGCTAACCCTTCCATAACTACACCCAGCTGAAGATACAGCTTACAGTGTGAGTGATATTGCACCTTCAGTGACGGCGAAATGAGGGGAAAGATCTCCCTCGTGCCGCTGAGCGCATCCAGTGCGGCTACCTGCCTTGGTAAGTGCGGAAAACCCTTCCGGGTGCTGGTGGTGGTGGAAGGGTTTTTACTTTTATTCTACCTTGGCAATGCTGTATGTCACGAGCTGGAATGTTGTATGTACGCCGAGCTGGAAGTATAAATTTCCAGCCGTCAAAGAGCGGAATTCCCGTCGCGAACATCTGCAGGACGCCTCCCTGCTTTCTGAAGTCCAGGCGAGAGCGCTTGATGGCACAGGAGCGGCGCCCCGTCCCGCCGTGCCGCGGAGCGGGCACCCAGCCGGGAGCGGCGCTGGGCTCGGGCCTCCCGCCCGCGCCTGCGCGCCCCCCGTCCCGGGAGATCCGAGCCTGTCCCGGGAGCGGGACGGGAAGAGGGCGGCGGCGCCTGCGCCGAGCGCTCGGTGCTGTCGCGAGTGGCGGGGATGCTGCGCGCCGGGCTGGGAAGAAGGAGCCGGTGTTGCGGGGGACTCTGGAGGAGCCCCTGCCCCGAAGCTGCCGGCGGCTGCGCCAGAGCCCTGAGCGCTGCCTCTGCCTCCCCTTCCCCGGGCAGCGGCGGCGGGGCGCGGAGCGGAGGCGCTTCCCCGGCAGGTACCGAGCCGTGCCGCACCCTCCTCCTCCTCTTCCTCCTCTGCCTCCCCTCTCCCGCCGCGTCGGGCCCCTCTGTCCCTGTGACCCCGTCGGTGCCGCTGGGGCGGGGGTCGGAGCCGCTTCTCGGGGGGCGCGGGCGCCAAACACCTGCGGGAGGTTCCTGCGAGGGCCGGGCCAAGGGGGTCTGAGCGCAGCCCCGGGACGGCCTCGGCGCTCGGACTTCGCCCGCAGGACGCGCCGCTTGTGACACGGAGCGTGTCGGCTCTCCTGGCAGCCCCGGCTAATGGCACGCCGTGTTCCAGGCCCCATCTTTTTGTAAGGTTACCAAAGTTCAACTGCCTGCAATTGTGCTTTTAAATTTTTTGAAAAACGAAATGAAATAAATCAAAGCTGCAACAAATTCATTGTTCTCTGGCTTCAACTTTCTCTGTTATTAAATAACAGAAAAATAGTAACAATAGCTTTGCTGGCACTAGAATCGGAGGAAGTTTGCAGTTGTGCCTCCTACTATGAACATACCAAGTGTGTTCCAGGCTGGAGTGTACCCACTGATTGTGAATTAGTCCACGGTAGTGATGGACTTGATTATAACTTACTGCATGGATAAAGTGAAAAAGTGCTGATTGTGCAGCAGTCATGTCCTCTGGAATTGAAAGTAATTGGAATGGTATCTCTTAATTTGCATTGTTGCAAATATTAATTGTCTCTTCTAGGTGCCCTCTTCTGTCACAAGTGTAAAGAAAATATTTTTGGAATATGACACAAGAATTGGTTTCTGTTCTATGGAATGGTCTCTCTGTTGGTTGCTTATTTGTATTGTTAGACTCAGCCAACCTTGGAACAAGCTATTGAGCTTAGCTAGAGAGTGTAAATCATATTGAGAGCGAGAGGGTGTATTTATTCTTAATCAAAGTTATTTATGGAAGATACATATGATAGTCTAATTCACAATAAATTCAAGCATCATGGGAATCAAGAGCTTACGCAGAGGATATAGTTAGAGCTGGGAGAGTGATTTTTCATTCAGTCATCAAGTTACTGGTATAAATAAAAGCAAAAATACAAGAGAAAATGTAAGTTTGCATTTTAAAAATTAAGACTGTTGAGTAAGAATTCTAATGAAGTCTAACTTTGGGTATGTCCCTGCTTAGGAAGCTAGTGATGAAAGTAAAAACTCAGGAGATATTTCTAGTTAATGCTGATGAATTCTGATCTCTTGTGTTTGTTTATTATGTGGTTTTGTTTCTTTTTGTTCCTACAGTAGATAATACTCCCTTATTCAGGATTCATGTACCAGAACTGCTGATGTCAAAAGGCTTTCTACTGCAGTTATTTCAGCAAATTAGTGTCACACTGCATATATAATCTAGTTCATATATATTTTTTTTTGCTGAACATCTGCGTTCTTTTATTCTGAAGAGACTAACAGGTCTGTTCCTCAATTTTCAAAAGAAAACTTTTGATCTTTCTTGCATTTCTTCATCATCATGGATATCTGTTATTTACTGTCATTAAAAAAAAAAAAACAAACACAATGATATGTTTATCTTCAGAGCAAGAGTTGTGCTCTCCTATTCTGTTCCAGCTGTGGAAGAGTCCTAACCCCTGAATGGAGTGTTAGATGATGCCATAATGTGAGTCATATGATAGTTAGTAAGGGTTCATCAGTTTTAGTTATGCATAAATACATATTTACAGCATAATCTTAACATTTTACTGGCTTTTTTTTGAGAAATATCTTCATAGATTCCTACAACTTGACTGCAGGCAGAGAACCTGTTTGCTCTGAAAAGTTGCTATTGTTCTGATAGTGTATCTGTGAGTAGCCCTAAATATTGGTTCAGGATGAGAATAAGTGAGCTATCAAAGTGCAGCTCTAAAAGGTGTGGAAATAATAGAGGATACCTTTTTAAGCTGAAATTACATATTTTTAATTTTTGGGGAGCTTCAGTAAAGCTTTTTACATATTTTTGGAAAAAAGAGTAGAGGTTTTTGTTGAGAAAATTTTGCATCCAGCTTGATAAAACTAAAGTTATACTGGAGGGTCTGTGGTGTTTACCTGGCAGAACTGTTTTCCAATGTCTGGAACCCATGGAGGTGTGGAGCACTGAAGAGGAGTAGCAACCACTGGAGAGTAGTAGCCTTTAGGTTTTCCTAAAGGCTTTGAAAGTGCAAAACACGTGCCCTAGATGTATATGTTTTCAACATGCTGCTCAGTCTGCATATTATATTAAAGCACAAAACCTGTTAAATGGAAATCTCCCTGGAGTAAGTGGTAATAATGGAGGAAAATTTCTTCAAGTTGAACAATGGGATGCAAGTTTCCTCGTTGAGGGCAGTACAGTTAATGAAAATATTTTAGCAGAAACCTTGAATTTCTACTGCTGCTTCTCTGTAGCTTTCTTTTATTTCTCTCTTGATATAAATCTTCTTCCCATATGTAGGAAGGAGAGTTATGAGGGTGACTGAATGGTGGTTCAGGTCTAATGGAGGGAATGTGGAGCAGGTGGTACAGGCATGCACTGCTGCATGATATAGGAGATGCACCACAGTGTCCTGCAGGCTTTGAATGAATGTGGTTTGTTTGATTCCCACCCCCTCACCCCTCTCCCCACAATACGTTTTACATCCTTGTCTTACCAGGACAAGCTCCAAAAAGAGGCCACAAGCTGGTATGTGTCACTTTAGTGGTGTTACTGGCCAGGTGCTTTTGTTTTGTGTGAGAGACCGCCTTCCAAACAGTAGCTGAATGACCATCCTCACAGGATGATGAAGTGTTTGTGTCCCTAGCCTTCAATTAAAGACTGAAGGAGAAGAAGATAACCTAATGCCATCAAAGAAATAGTTGGCCAACCTGTGGTCTAGACTGTGAGATTATTTGCTCTGTCTGTGATGTTTATTGCCATTACTGTTGTTTCTTAGACCTGGTCAGGTTGGAAAGGGTGAGGGAAAGGAAGAAAGCATTGTGATTTCTTAGTAATTATCTTGCATGTGCAGCTTCCATTGAAAGTGTTTCTTTGGCTCATGTATTCTGCCTTAAGTTTTGTAAAGGGGATGTTCTTTTTGTGTTTGTGTGTGTGATGCAAGTGGATAGGTCTACACAGGTGAGAATTCACACTTTGTGAATTCTACTATGCTTGCCATTGGTCTGGTACCCTTACTTTTAGCTTATGTCATTCTGATGTTGCTTGCTAAAATGTTTTTGTTGTATCTTTCTTCAGATTAGCCTTTAAAAACTGTTTGAGTGTTTGTGGAAGGCGCATATAAAGTATTGCTATAAAGTAGCTTTATTGTAGACTTGCTAGGGAGTTAGAATAGGTTCTGAAATGTCATACATAAGATTTTCCAACTTTGAAAGGCTTTACTAATGTAGTATGCACCTAATAACCAGCTTGTTGAGAAAGCTTTGTTATCCTTTATTAGGGAAGGGAGATGAGGGAGAATGATGAGTGTTCTAAAAACAATGTGTTTGGTTTTTTTTTTTGAGATTGAAAACACTGTTTTTGTTTCTTGTCAGGTGCTAGTAATGTAAAGCCATTGGATGGTGTGAAAATTCTTGATTTAACAAGGTTTGTGTTTTGTCTATAATTTGTAACAGTGTGTCTAAATGCAAATATTCTGATTGGAAAAACTAAGAAAACAATATTATTTTTTCATATTGAAGGGTTCTTGCAGGACCATTTGCCACAATGAATTTGGGAGATCTAGGGGCTGAAGTTATCAAAGTGGAAAGACCAGGTAAGATTTTTATTTGTTTATTTTAGATATAGTAAGAACTGGATAATAAGTGTGTATATATATATAGATAATGTAAGGACATTGGATAATTGACTTATAATTAAATTTTGTATATTTTTTAGCTTAACACAATGGTTTTCTTCTTCCACTCAGCACATGTGCTTCTTATCCAAACAGTTTATAAGGATTGGGTAATGGAAAAAAATGCTTCATTCTTATGGTATAGCTACACTTCTTAGTTTGGAAGACCATATAAGAAGAATAACAAATTGCATGGCATTTGGGTCTTTTTTAGAAATAGTCCCCTCACTTGGCTCTAAGTTTTATGTATCATTATGCATTTGAGGTGTGTGATTATGCCATAGCAGCTGCATGTTGTGTAATGCATTTTTTGCTTTAAATTTCCATACTTTAAGTTTCTCTCTTTTGGTATTACTAGTCTTGAAACTAGTTGGTGAAATTAGTTGAGATACTAAACAATATTACAATCCCTATATTTTATAACAGTTTATAATAATTTATAACATAAATTGAGATACTAAACATACTACAATAGAAAATATTGAATGTTTGGACATTTAATGAAGCAATGAATTTTTGACAAAGATTTTGCCACATCAATCTATAGGTCATCCTTATTTACTGACCATTGTTATAAAGGTTTTCACTTTTGTGACCAGGCAAAGGTACATCCATTTTGTAGTATCAGATTAGACCAACACTGGTAGTATTCCAAACATCTAGGTAGTAAGAACAGAGCAATGTCAACAATTAAGTGTGAAGTAATGATTTTGGAGCTTTTCAGTTTTCTGTGATCGAAGAAGAAGGGCAGCTTCAGAATTCTAAATGTCAAACATTTTAGAAGGTGAGTAATCCTCTCTTTCTGTGAGAGGATGTCCACTTTCACAGGAGTATTAATCCAAAAGAACAGTAGCCCCACTAGCGTTCTACAGGGAAAGTATTACTGAAATGTTTTCCTTTGAAAATAGGTGAAAATACTTTCACCTAAATTACACAGAGAAGAGACTGCCCCTGCCCTCCTAAGCAGCCTGCTTGAACCAAAATAGTTTTTTGAGAAATGTTGATAAGCAATTTATATGTTTGCATAACTTCTGCCACTGTAGATCTTAAATGGCTGTAGATTTTTGTGTTAGTATAGTGTATAGCATAATTGTGACAGTGGCTATGTAACATGCCACCTAAGGTTCTTCAGCTTGTTTCTGTATCTGGGTTTCTGTATCAGTCTTCCCTGCTGCCTCACTAAGGAAGGTTTTCAGTTATGTGAAGTTAATAAGTAGATGAAGGCTAGATATTGAAGAAGATACAGGAATGCACATGCTTGCTAACACTCAGGACAGTGATTCTATCTGAAGTTGAATTTAGCTTTAATTCTATTTAAAATAGATTTCTAGCCTTCATGATGCTTAAGAAAGGTTAAAAATTGGAAATTAAGCATAAATGATATATTAATATCAGTGTCTGCAGCACATTTAAGGCAGGAGTTTTGGAAGGGCTGGAGGTGGGACCCTGCACCAGCCATCAGGAGCACTTCTTTAGCTGTTACTGTGCAGCATGTGACTTAATCAGTTGTTGTCTGTCAGTGGTATCTTGATGTTATGTCCGGAGTGTTTCAGGAATACCTTACTGACCAGATGAACTGTGTGACTTGGTGCAGGCAAGAGACTCAACTAAATTCTTCAGGATTGACTAAAAAGAATTGCATTGTAGGCCTATATAAAGTTAAAACAAACAAACTACCAAAAGAACTCCCAATTCCCCTTTCCCCAGACTCCCCAAGAAAACAACCAAAATACCAACCCACAAGTGAAAAACAACCAAAAAAACCTGCAAATACACTAGTGGTCTGTGGCAGTATTAGTATTTTCAAGACTAAATGGAATCCCAACACTAGCAAAAACTTTGTTCACTTCACTTAATTGCATTCTTTTTTAGGTGTGTTTTTTGATATAAATATCCTAAAATAAATATTTTAAACTAATATTTGTCCTGCCTGCTAGATGAATCTTAGGTGACTTTAATGTAATATTGGAGAAAAGCTTTTTATTCTTATTTGTTGGGTGTGTGATATTTGGCAACTATGAATATGTGATGGTATTTCTTTCAGGAGCTGGTGATGACACAAGAGCTTGGGGCCCACCTTTTGCTGGGACAGAAAGTGTTTATTTTCTCAGTGTCAATAGAAATAAAAAGGTAAATGGGGTGTGGAATGGGACAGGAGCCTATGCTTTCTGTAATTATAACTGAATATAAAACACTTCTTAGTTTGATTCTTAGCATATATAATGGAGCAATACTTACATTGACCTAACGTTATGATGAATAAATTTCAGGAGAAAATCCCTAAGTTTTTAGAGCAACAAAGGTTGCAAATCTCTGGTACTGTGCTGTGGGCAGCTGAGGCAAAATAAAAAAGCAAGAGTGCTCCTGATGGTCTTCAGTTGCTGGTGCTAATTAACTGAAAATGAGACCTGCTGAAAGCAAGGGGTATTTTATTTGAGTGATCATTTTTCCAGGTGCATCAGCTCAGTTGCCCTGTGTCAGTTGGCAGGAAGAGTGCTGCCATTATACCATGGTGAGGGTGGCTAAATCTAGCTTTTGAAACTTAAAATGAAGTTTCATGGCATACCTGAATTGTTTAATGGCTTGTTACCATTGAAACAAATGTTTCTGGTGTCCCCCTGTGTACTTGCCGTAATGGGTCCTGTCTAAATATATAGTGAACAGGCTGCCCACCTGTCAGACTGGTTTTGGTCCTTGTCTGATTCTTTAATGAGATATAGTTCAGCTTGTTTTGCTGAGAGATTTTTTTTTTTTTTCAGGAGGAGAAGGGCTATGTGTTAAAATTTATTTATCCAAATTAGCCATAGTGTGCAGTTTGACTGTTGGTTATGTTTAGAATAGGCTGATAATACCTTTCACATATTTTTTCCACAGAAATTACTGTTGTATTTATTTTTAATCCCCAGAGTATAGCTATCAACATGAAGGATTCAAAAGGAGTAAAGCTAATCAAAGAGGTAGGTTTTAATAGCATGTGAGGTGTCCTTGTTTTGTATTGTGGTGATCCTAAGTGATTCACAAGTTACACTAAGTAATAAGGATTAAACTCTGCATTTCAAATATTAATTTGATAATTTAAAAAAAATCGATGCATGCAGTAAATTTTGTAAATTACAGTATATGCTTTTGGACTCAATGTGCAATGTAACTTGTAATGACTTTAGATTTACATGATGACATGAAAACATCATCAAAATCTTCAAATTAAATATTGTGAGGAAATGGTCTAATAGCCTATTCCTTTCCTGTTGCTGCTGCTGATCTTGCTGTACTACTGCAGTAGAACGATTCCAGATGGACTGATCAGATGAAGTCAGTGAGCAGTCAGGAGGAGATGCTGTGCTCCAGTAAATGCAGTTTTTTGAATGTTACAGTGTTCAGTTGCTGTATATCCTCCTGAAAAACACTGTCCTGTAGGTGACACTTAGTATTGTGTCTTTTTCAGTATTTGACTTCAATGTCTTTAAGGTGATCCATTTCTCTATCTAAAAATAATAAAACCATAAAATATCACATTTTGTCAAACTTGAGTTTTGTCAACCCTTTATTTATTACTTGTTGAGGAATGCAAGATCTGCTACTTGCTAGTGGTGTGTTTTAAGCCCTGCAGTAGTAGCAGCTGACTTCTGTTACTGCTTGTTTCAGTATCAGTTCCAATCCCTTTTTCACAGGGACACTAGTGTCATGCAGTAGGTGGAATTTGTCTGGTAGTACTTTTTGCTGGGAATACTGCATAAAATGGAAATAGATTAAGTTTTCTGATGCTTTTGATTTGTTATCTATGCAAAGGTACTTCATACAGAAATACTCTGGAGATTAGATATAGATATAATTCTACAGCGCCTTCTCTTTTTGCAGAACAGAGGCATTTATTGTTAATTTGTTATGGAGCTGTGTTTATCTTCTAAAAAATTTATAAGTAGAAATTTTCATTTGGAAAAATTTTACACAATATAAAAAATTTTTTGCACAGGCATCTTTTTGGATAAACTAGTCATATTCTAATTAAGTGCTATAAAAATTTTTGCCCTTGTGAAAGAAAATTAATTTATTATTTGACCTTTAAAATGGTGAAAGAGAAACTACGCAGAGTGTCCACTGATTCCACATGTGTGGGCTGAAGGTGTTTGAAGAGTTAAAGGCAGCTGGGCCTATGAGTCAAGATGAGGTGGAGGAAAAAGTGGCATCATCTGTTAAATATTTACCACACTAGCTGTAAAAATGAGGACACTGCCTGTGAAAAAGTAATTTCCTATATTTTCTATCCTTTTTTAAAGTGGCTTTAATAACCACTATAGCTTTCTGTTCCTTAAATCAATGCCATCCCTATCTGTGATATAGCAGCGTTGAAAACTGATGAAGCTCTGTTTGTCATGCTACTTGTGGAGTTGTTCATCCTTCTCCTTGATTTTGAATGATATGTTTTGAAAGCATTTGGTGCAAAGGTCTTGACATTCCATTATTCATCTCAAATGAAACTTCTGTTTGGAGTTTTGTCAAAAAGTAAGCGTAAAGGGAAGTTATTTATAACAAGCTTTTGTTTTCAGTTGTCCTCTGCTATCATCAGGACAGACCTGTATAGAATTGGGCATTGTTCAGCATTTTATTTGTTACTATGACAAGAAGTGTCCATGTCTTTAAAGTAGCTCATGAAAAGTATAAATTGAAGTTTGTGGCACTGCTTATTCATACATAAATATGAGTTGTGTCACCTGTGTAAGAGCTACAAAGAAATGTAATAAGGTTATAATTTTTACCTTTATTAAGCAAGGTATCATGGTTAAAATAGGTTTTATTTCCCACATATATTTTGTGTAGTTTTAAGAGGGCAAGTCTCAATTTAGAATCATGTTAGAAAAACAGCAGTAGAGAGTCCTCAAGTATATGTCAAAAACATAGACTTGACAATTAGTCAGTAATATCAAGTGAGCTGAAGAAATCTATTAATCAGGAATCCTGGCTGCTTTTCATCCTTTGGCACAACACTACAAAATATTTTTTCAAGGATTTATTCTTTCACACATGATTACTTGATTTCCACAAAACTATTACTGTGACTTATTTCTTTCTTTCTATGTCACTTGTAGCCCTTTCTTCCCTTCTAGTGTTTTTGGCTGGCTGTTAATTTGCATTCCAAATATTTGTTTGTCTGAATAAAAATTATTTTTGTTGTCTTCAGTGATTGTACATGTGCCAGTCCCATGCTCTGATATCTTTCTGTTCTCTTTAGAACATTATTTATTGGTTATTGTCAGAAACTCATTTTAAGAACCTTAAGTATACTTCTCTCCTGTGGATTATTTAGCCTTAACTAATGAATTTTAAATTTTTTTATTCATGAAGAACTTGGGACTTGAATTGACTGGGAGCTGATGGCACTTCTTCTCTTCCACTATTTTTAGCTGAAAGGTCAATATGCCCCATGCATTGCTTTCTTACTTGATAAAGCAAGCTAGTCACACATATATATACATGTATTTGTTTATATGTATGTGTTATGCAGATTCTTCTCTGTAGAGTTCTTGTAAAAACCAAAGCACAAAAAACACAAAAAAATCCCCAAACAAAACACCAACCAAAACTTCCAAAAGATATGCATGGTTTCCTTTATAAAGTTAGTAGCATCATTCTTTGTTATTCAACTTAATGACTACTTTGGCATGAACTCTGCTGTTCATTATTTCCTGAGGCATAGATGTTGAGCCTATCAGTGTCCTCTCTGGAACAGATAGTATTCCAAGTCAAGTCTGTGTAGTATTGCTCTGTTAGTAGGTGTTAAAATACGAGTGATGTTTAGAAGAATTTTAGGGCATGAAGTATGAAATTTTAGTTGACAGTGGACTTAAGACCCCATTGAGACTGAAAATCTCTGTGCATTTTAAGAACATAGTTTGTTTTGATGCCTGGAGAGGCTATCTAGAACAGAGGCTAGACAGTGTTAAAGGATTAAAGTAGGTATTTATTAAGGCCTTCAAAGGTTACACCTTGGGCAGTACAAGAGCCTGGCCATGGCTACACCCAAGATGGACAACAGGTCACACGTTTTCACACTTTTATAAGTTTTGGTCCATTTACATATTGGGGTTAATTGTCCAATTACAGCTTCAGGTTATGAAGTCCCATCCTCCCAGATTGCTCTCCTCAATTCACTTTTAGGCCTGAAGCTGCAATGATGTCCTTGGTTCTTAGGCTAGAAAAGAATTGTTTTGTCTAACTAAACTGTGAAGAGATGTTGCTAACACTTTATATGAAGTTCAGAGTTATATACTAATGCAGCATAGAATCTGGAAAATATAAAAGCTAAAATGTAAGGCATCAGTTTGGATCAGACTGTGTATCCAGTTTTCCACAAATGGCAGAATTTTTGGTTCCTTGAGCATCAGATCTACATGTAGACTGCCACCTTTATACATTAAAAACTATTTTAAATGAAAACTTTAGATGCAGAACTGGCACAGCACTTGTAATGTGTCTTGAAAACTCTTTTCTCTGAGAGCATATACCCTGCTAAACTCTGGGCCCAAGTCATTATATCCTCACTTAGCATTTTTGTCATTTCATGTATGTTGCCCAGTCCAGAAGTATGGTGCTTTTCATGTTGCAGTACTGGGTGTCATGCTTTCTTCTTCAGTGGCTTGTGGGAGATGGTAGTTCTTCAGTATAACATGGACAACAACTTTCAACTGTTTTAGCCCATTCAATCACTGTTATTTTCACAGATTACAAAATCACAGTGAAAGCAATACAGAAGTTGTAACCAATTTCATCTCTTGAATCAACTAGGCTAAAGCTGTAGCATTACCAGTTTGAAAAGTGTTTATGTATGAACTGTGATGGATTTCAATAGAAAATAAAACCTCCTTAACTTAATCTTCATAAAGGCATTGTGATTTCTGTTATGATGACACTAGTTTGTAGGAGCTTGTTTAACATACTGTATATTTAATTACACATGTGACATGGCAGTTTCAGAGACTGTGACTCCTTGATTGGCTGCAAATAGCATTAAGCAATTAATATATCAGTTATGCTTAAAAATGAGTGCACAAACATGTGTACCTGTTAGGGAGCATTTCTTAAATTCCTGTGCACTCACACATACCCCACACAGTTTACCAGGCTGAAAGCCTACAAGTCCCTCAAGGCATACATCTGTCTTTTGACATGTAGTTCTCATGCTTCAGGAGTCAACTTGTGTTAGTCTCAGTGAAATTTCCATGTGTAGATCTGCTTATAATTTTTATAAGAGAGGATGGAATTTAAAGCAAATCAAGGTTATATGTTAATCTCAAGATCAACAGATTTTTGGACTAGGTCATTCATTTGAAAGCAATGAAAAAAGTCATATTGCAGAACTTGACACCACTATTGTATTTAATGTGACTTTAAGATTTCAATTTTAATTTTTTTAATTTTAAGTGTTGTTGGGCTCCCTATTCTAATTCTACATATGGGAAGTTGGATATATGGCCTTGTTATGGTAATTCTAATCAATTACTTGAAAATGAAGAAGAATTTTAAAATTTTTTCTATTATGGAGAAAACATGAATAATGGAGATATATCACTTCACTTTTCTTAAGAAAAAGGGGCTAGAAAGAATGTATGTGAAGATTGCTCTGGTAAACTGTTGTCAAGCCTTAGGAAATTGATGTGATACTGATAATACCACAGTTTTGTCTAATCACTTTAGGTTTTTGACAGTCTTCTTTCTAGATATGCAGCATCTCTAATATGTAGCTTGCAGAAATGCACAATCTGACAGGCAAAAAAGTATCTCTGTAGGCTTTTCTTTTATCAGGAAGACTAGAGCCATTTTGATTAGCAAGATTTTAAAATTAAGTTACATAGGAATTTATTCAACTTTTGGGAGCTAATTAACAGATTTTATTAATCCTTTTCTTTTCTAAAGCTTGCAGCAGCATCTGATGTTTTTGTGGAAAACTTTGTCCCTGGGAAGCTGGCTGAAATGGGTCTAGGTTATGAAGACATTAAAAAGGTTGCTCCTCACATAGTGTACTGTTCAATAACAGGTATTTTATTTTCAATTCTTTATGTTCATTATTTCCTTTATTTCAGTCAAAGTGTTATAAAAGTCATGTGGTTGTATAGAAGTATGTTACTTTGATATCAGTCAAGATTAACTGAGAGTTTAAGTGAGTTCAGTTCAAAAACAGGTATAGAAAACTTTTGAGGAAGCAACCATGTCAACAGCTTAGTAGCTGTTCAGTGTCATTGCCATAGCAGCCTGACATGTTCTATTGATTTCAAAGGAGCCAGGATGGGCTGGCCTCCTTGGATTTTGCTTTAAACTATATGAAAACTGAGATTTCTTTTTTTTTTAACTCTCCCAACAGTTTTACTGAATTAAATTACATATTGTGTAATAACATCTGGTAACCTCAGTGTTTTTTACTGCTCTGAAGTATCTCTCTCTTCAGAATTGTGCAGTTACCTGTTTATGGAAGTTTTGCATGACTTTTTACAGTCTATTGCTTGGTAACTGAAACAGTAGAAGAATTATATGTACTTTATAATGAATATAAAGGGAAGAATGAGATGGAAGTAGACACACGTATGCTGATATTCATATAAAAATAATAAGTCTGAAAAACTGCTTAAAAAACCCAACAAAAAACACCCCCAAAATCTTAATCAAGCACTAAAATGAAAAGTCTAATATTAAAATGCAATTAAATAACAGCAGAAATTACAGATATTTTTATACTGTTTTAAAATCTTAGTTATAAATCTGCTTTTCTCTTAAATTTCTGTAGAATAAATGGCTTTGTCGTTTTGGTTACTGGGTATGGATGTTATTTAATAGAAATCAAATAGCTTTTTAGTCTTTTGTGGTGTATTTATCATATTTGTGTGGCAAATGTCTGAAAATGTCAAGAGCAGAAAGACAATTATATTCAGGGCTTGCTGAGAATCTTTGTTTAAATACCTATTTAGGTTTGTCAATGGCTAGTTACTACAATGCTTATCACATTTGCTTGTGCATATAATCTCACAACTAGAATTTGTCTAGTGGATTTGCGTTTTTTGTTTGGTTTTTTTTTTGTTTAGTTGCTGTACCCATAATGATGGGAAATAATTAAAATTATATCCAAACAATCTGTGTGAGGTACAACACCCCCTCATTTTGTGTCAGATGCTCCAGTCTCTTAATCACCTTTGTGACTCTGTGCTTGCCTCATTAAGTCGGTGTCTGCCATGTACTGGGTAGCCCAGAGCCAGGCACAGGACTACAGATGTGGCCTCAGGACTGCTGAGAAGAGGGGAAAGATCTTCCTCCTTGGCCTGCTTGTCTCTCTTCCCAGTGCAGAAAATACTGCTGTCCTCTGCTACAAGGATGCACACTTTTATATGTTTTGAGTGCTCCCTCAACTGAGGTAACTCTTCCTTGCTGCAGACTTCTCCTCTAGGCTCAGGGACCTAAGACTCCTGAGAGCCATCTTTTTTTGGTAAATAGTGAGGCAAAAAAGCATTAAATGCATCCACCTTTGTGGCCTTTGTTTATTTTGCCATAGGTCCATGTCCTCCCTACTCTTCCTTCTGCTGCTGATTTGCTTTCATGTTGTCTTTTGTGTCTTTTGCCAAATTCAACTCCAGGTCAGCCTTTGCTTTTCTAACCATATACTTATATGATCAAACAGCACCTCTGTAGTGCAGAAGAAGTGAAAGCACTTCTTCTGCTTTCACTGCTTGGAAGACAAGCTGAACAAAAATCACATAATCTTGCTGTTTAGAGCTTTGTGTAATGCATAACTTACAGTTATGTTCTATAATGGGAAACAATAAGCCTTATTCATAGACTATGGCAACTTGAAGTTGAAAGTGTTTGGGAGGTAAGACCTAAGTGATGTTTTGTTTGGCATTCATAAAGCAGCTTGAAATCCTAAATTATGGTTGTTTAAGTCTTGGATACTCAACAGGTATAAGCAATGTCTATTTAAGGATGATGCATCTTTTAGGAATAAAAATATAAGCTCCAGTGCCCTTAAAAAAAAATCAGCTCATAAATCCATTGAGTTAAGGCGGTAAATAGCAAAGCCTCAATCTAAGCATATTAAAAGAAGCAACCAGACTAGGACATGCAAGAAGGCACAATTGGGCAGAAAACTGATTTAAGAAGAATTCCTGATTGATTTCAAAACCCTCAGTGATGTGATTCTAGATATTACAATTCCTAACTATTTTTTGCTGTGGTTGAATTTGCTGCATTCAGATATGCCTGGGTGGTTTTTTTGGGGTATTTTTGTTTTGTTTTGTTTGGGTTTTTTTTGTGAAGAGACATGGGACTAGGTATGAGGCTCTGGGACTCGAGTGTCAAGCAAGTGATAGTGAAGGTCTATGTGGGCCAAGTCAGTCAACCAGCCACATTACAGCTACAGCTGTAAAAAAAGAAAGATGTGTTATTGATGTAGGTGACTCCCTTCTGAGGGGAACTGGGGGCCCCATATACTGACTTGTCCCACAGGGAAATCTGCTGCTTCCTTGGGGCCTAAGTAAGAGATATTACTAGAAGACTCCTTGGACTGATTCAGCCCTCTGATTATTATCTAATTCTGCATTTCCAGGTCAGCCGAGACAGTTCCTACAGCAATCAAAAAGAACTTCAGGGCATTGGGATGACTGGTTGAAGGGATAAGGGCAGAGGTGGTGTTTTCCTCAATGCTTTCAGTAGCAGGGGAGAGTGCTGAAAGAAACAGGAAAACCCTGATCAACAATGGCTTAAAGGCTGGTGCCGTTGGTGCAGTTTTGGCTTTTTCCCTCATGGGATAGTTTATACAGCACTAGGCTGGCTGCAGGCAAATAAGGTTTTTCTTTCTAAAAGAGTGAAAAGGCTTCCAGGCCTGCGTGTTGGCAGGGACAATTGAGGAGGCTTTAAACTTGGTTTGAAGGGGGAAGTAGGTAAGACCAGGGTCACTAGAGATAAATCCGGGGTGGCATGCTTGTGTCAGGGGTAAATTGATAGCCCGGCTAAAGTGCATCTACATCAGTATGGGTAACAAACAGGAGGAGCTGAAGGCCATTGTGCAGCAGGAAAGCTGTGATGTAGTTGGCATCAGAGAAATGAAATGGGATGAGGCATTTAAATGGTGTGCTGCAATTCATGGCTACAAACACTTCTGAAGGGACAAGCAAGGAAGGAGAGGTGATGGAGTGGCTGTGTACATTAGGGAGTGTTTCAACTGCATAGAGCTCAAGGATAATGATGACAAGATTGAGTACCTGTAGGTAAGAAGCAGGGGGAAGGCCAACAACACAGACATCCTGATAGGAGTCTATTATAGACAACCCAGCTGGGATGAAAGGATGGATGAACTATTCTGTAAGCCTCTGGCTGATGTTTCACAATTGCTAGCCCTTGTTCTTGTGGGAGACTAACTTGTGGGATGTCTGCTAGAAACTCAACACAGTGGAGAGGAGGCAGTCTAGAAGGTTTCTCGAGTGTGTGGAAGACAACTTCCTGACACAACTGGTAAGCGAGCTTAGCAAGGGGTGGACTCTGCTAGACCTGCTTTTTACAAACATAAGGGCTGGTGGGAAATGTGGTGGTCAGATGACATCTTTGGCATAGTGACCATGACATAATGGAGTATTCAATTCTTGGTGAAGTAAGGAAGGGGTCAACAAAACCTCCACCTTGGACTTCAGGAGGCTGGACTTTGGCCTGTTCAGGACACTGGTTCAGAGTTCTTTGGGAAACAGCCCTTAAAAACAAAAAGGTCCAGAAAGGCTGGACATACATTAAGAAACAAATTGTAAAGGCACAGGAGCAGTCTGTCCCTGCATGCCAAAAAATAACCTGTCAGGGAAGAAGACTTACCTGACTGAATAAGGAGCTTTTGCTGGAACTTAGGGGAAAACCAAAAGAGTTTATCACCTTAGGAAGAAGTGGCAGGCAGCTCAGGAAGACTCAACAAGGGTGTTGTTTGGTCACATAGAAAGAAAATTAGAAAGACAAAAGCTCTTCTAGAACTCAATCTGGCCACCTCTGTGAAAGACAGTGGAAAGTGCTTTTATAAATACACTAAAAAGAAGAAGAATAGCCAAGGAAAATTTCCAACCTCTATTGGATGTAAAGAGGAATATTGCAACGAAGGATAATAAGGCTGAGCAGTTAATGTCTCTATTGCCTCAGTCTTCAACAGAAAGATGGGTTATCAACCAGCTTCCTGAGCTGGTAGATGGAGATGGGGAGCAGAACAGACTGCCTGTAATCCAGGAGTAATTAGTTTGTGACATGCTGTGCTAGTTAGACACTCACAAATCCATGGAGTGAGATGGGATTCACACAAAAGTAGTGAGGGAGTTGGCAGATGAACTTACTAAGCTACTCTCCATCATTTATCATCAGTCCTGGCTAACTGGGGAGGCCCAGCAGATGTGACACTCACCCACAGGAAGGGCCAGAAGGAGGATCCAGAGAACTACAGGTCTATCAGCCTGACCTTGGTGCCCAGGAAAGTTATGGAACAGATTATCGTGAGTGCATTACATTGCATATGCAGGATAGCCAGGGGATCAGGCCTAGCCAGCCCAGTTTGTGAGAGGCAGGTCCTGTTTGACCAACCTGATCTCCTTTTATGACCAGTGCCCACCTAGTGGATGGGAGAAAGGCTGTGGATGTTGCTACAGCAAAGCCTTAGATTCTGTTGCCCACAGCATTCTCCTGGAGAAGCTGACAGCCCATGGCTTGGACTGGTGCACACTTTGCTGGGTGAAGAACTGGCTGGATGGCCGGGCCCACAGCCCACAGTGGTGGTTAGTGGTACCACATCAAATTTGTGGCTACTTCTAAGTGGAGTTCCCCAGGCTTCAGTACTGGGGCCAGTCCTGTTTAATAAAGTTATTAATGATGTGGACATGAGGATTGGGTGCATCTGCAGTAAATTTGAGGACAATACCAAGTTAGGAGGGAGTGTTGGTCTGCTGGAGAGTAGAAATCTGTAGAGGGTTCTGGTCAGGCTGGATTGATGGGCTGAGGCCAATGGTGAGGTTTAGTAAGGTGAAGTACCAGGCTCTTCACTTGGGTTGCAACTACTCCCTGCAGCCCTACAGGTGGGAGAAGAGCAGCTGGAAATCTTCCCAGCAGAAAGGGACCTGAGCATGCTGGTTGACAGCAGCTGAACTTGAGCCAGCAGTGTGCCCAGGTAGCCAAGAAGGCCAATGGCATCCTGGCCTGTATCAAAAATAGTGATTGTCCCTCTATACTCACAGTGGCTGGTTCAGCACCTGCTGGCATTTTGTGTTTGTGGTTACAGTGATAGTAGCCATTACCCTATTGTGGATTAGGGTATTTGCCAGATCCTTGAAGTGGTTCAGATGCTGGAGTGCTGCACTCCTTGTGATTGTATTTGTCCTGGTTTAAGGAAATTTGGGAGAAAACCTCCAAAGGGGTTCCTCTAGAAAGCAGATTCAAGCAGCCCCTCCCCGAGCTGGTTTGGGAAAAGATTTCCTTGGAGAAAAGTGGAAAAAACTGTTTATTTAACAGGCAAAGCATTCACCAGCACAAAAAATAAAACCTCTTCCAACTCCAAAGGAGATGACAAACTCAGAAAGTCCCCTTCGTGGGCTGTAGCTTGGCTCACTCAGTCTCTTATCAGTCCCTCCAGCACTGGAAATGCTGAGGCCCAGGCCCAGCCTGGTGGGCCACAGGTGTGAGCTGCTGGTGCTCCTTTGGGTGTTCAGTCCAGAACAGGTTTAAACAGGTCCAAAGAAAAAGAAAACCCAGAGTCCAGGGAACTTCTCTGCCTCAGCTAGCTAAAACCTAACTAAAAGCAAAGGAGAGCTCTGTCCCACCATCTGTCCGTGCTGCAGACAACACAGTCCAGGAGCAGGATGTGGGGGAGCAAGTGCAGTTTCTGATAACAAACTGTGTGCTTCTTCTCTCCCCCTTCATTCTTGGAACAAATCTTAAAGGTGCAAAACTTTAACAAATCTTAAAGGTGCAAAACAGGAGATGTTATCAGCTTACTTTTCACTTATTATTTACTTTTCCCTCCTTGCTCTAAGCTACGGTATCACCATGAAATCTAATTCATCTGAGTTGTAGTAGTGTATGTTCCTTCTATCTTCCTTTTCTCATCAATTCTGATGGCCAACAAATAACAACACTAAAAAAAAGCAGAGCCATGGCAAAAAGGTTTCCCACTCTTTCAAGTCTTCATTTAAAACAAGAGAAGTTCTTGGTGGTTTAAGAAAGCAACTGTAATTTGTGGATTTTTTAATGTAGAAAAACAAACCTGCTTCCTTTTTTGGTTTTGTCTTTAAAAACAGCTGAAACGTTCTGTGAGAAATTTTGAAAGCATTCAAACTTCTCATTCCTATACAACTTAAAATTCAAGATTGAACTCTATTACATAAATTACTTTTTGTTAATGAAACATATATGGAGGTGCCTGCTTGTGGTGAATAGCCACATATTTTAGCAGAAAAATAAAAAATAAAATCTAGGAGACACATTTCTTAGAAATGAGAAAATAGGCTACTTTATAACTTAAACAGTATTGAGCCATTTTTCTTTAATGCAGGAAAAATTTTTATGTGGAGTTGCCTCTCTAAATTTTGGACAATTGAAAATAGTAAAATGAAATATAGTGTATTTTTTTCAGTAAGTCTAGGGTCATGTGTAGGTGAAGAGTTTATACATAGGTATGCTAGACTGCTGTCTCTTTTATGACACTTTGGAAGTTGTGATTTACAAACTGAGTTTCTTATCCAAACTACTCAGATTGAATCTATACAGCTTTGCAGTGAGTGCTGCAGGGTTTAGAGGATATCCGGGACATTTCCCAATGTTCCTGCTGCTTTGAGTGCACTTGAACTCCAAACTGCCTGTTCTTACTCACAAGCTGGCTTTGCTTGGCTAGAAATAGTTTAAATGTAATATATGTTGATAGTTCTGTGGTTGAGATTGGTTTAAGTTCTGGAAAATTGGATGGTTAAAGAAAATTATGTACAGGTCGCAAGGGAGTGACCATTTCTATTATGGTCTGCATCATGCTGTCACTAGGAAAGTCACAGTTTAATCCTGAACAGGAGAGGGCACTGTTTAAAAGGACAACATGGTTTCCACATCAAAACCTTATTTTTTTCTTAAAGCCTCTGAAGGTAATATGTTTTCAAAGAATTTTACAGTTTGTTTATGAATGATGAAATGTACTCCTCTCAAGTTCTCTACCCCAGCCCTTTGCTCTGCTAATCTATGTGAATTGTGATTATTCTTTTTGTGCAGGTTTGTTTTCTTCCTAATATTCTAGGAAGTAATACTTTATATCATATGCAGGCTGCTTTGCATGTTGCTGGTGATATTAAAAGATCTTGTTGTAGTATTTTTGGTAATTTTATTTCTTAGGATATAATAAATCCTAATATATAATAAATGTGATGTTTTAGTTTTCTGCCTTTTAAAGAAATTTTACTCCTGTAAAGACTTGTTATTGTATTTATGCATGAAAAAAATTGAATACAGAATTACAGAACCAGAGAATAGCTAAGGTTGAAAGTGTGTCATATGGTCCAACCTCCTGACTCAAGCAGGGTCATCCTAGAGCACACAGCACAGAATTGTGTCCGGCTGGCTCTTGACTATCTCCAGTGAGGAAGACATAACAGGTTCTACAGGCAATTTGTTCCAGTGCTTGGTCACTTGGTGCATCTTCCAGTGCATCAGTCTTTGCCCATTGCCTCTTGTCCTAGTCCTTGGCATCCCTGAGAAGAACCTGGCTCCATCCTCTTGGTGCCCCCGCATTAGATATTTTTACACATTAGTGAGGTCTCCCCTCACTTACCTCTTTTCAAGGCTCAAAAGGCCCAGCTCTCTCAGCCTGTCCTTTTGAGGGATATGTTCCAGTCCCTTATTCACTCCATTGACCTCCAATGGACCCACTCCAGGAGCTTCATGTCATTCTTTTGCTGAGGAGCCCAGAACTGGACACAGCACTCCAGATGTGGCCTCACCTGGGCTGAGTGGATGGGCAGGATCACCTCCACCGACCTGCTGGCCATGCTCTTCCAAATGCACCTGAGGAGACCATTGGCTGCCTTGGCCACAGGGGCTCACTGCAGGCTCATGGGCAGCTTGTTGTTCACCAGGAGCCACAGGTCCTTCTGCACAGAGCTGCTTTCCAGCAGTTTGGCCCCCAGCCTGTGCTGGTGCAGGTTTTTTTTTTCCCTCAGGCGTAGGACTGTGCAATTGCCTTGGCTGAATTTCAGGCATTGCTTTCTGCCCATCTCTCAGTCTTCCAGTTCTTCTCTTCCATCTCTCTTAAGGCCCTTTTGAAGACCATTTTCAAGCCCTCTGTGTATCAGCCACTTCTCTGAGCTTTGTGTCACCAGTGAACTTGCTGAGGAGGCATCTGCCCCTTCACCTGAGTCACTGATGAACAAGCAAAACAATCCTGGGCCCAGGAATAAACCTTGGAGACTCCACTTGTGACAGGCCTCCAGCTAGACCCTGTGTCACTGATCATGACTCTTTGGGATCTGTCATTAAATATAGCTATAATTGTAGAGAATCTGCCATGAAAATATACTTAGTTTCAACCAAAAGTAAGGATGAAGATAAGTTTTTGGAATTGATATTTTAATTAACTTTGTGTTACTCTCACAGTTTATATTTCTTGGGCATTTGCACTCTCTACCCCACAAAACTTAGTTTTAACTCTGAATTGACATACAGGTGACTACACTAAACTGTTTGTTTGTTGCAAACAGCATGTTGCTAAAGAGACAAAAATTAGGTAGAAAGAGTAACAAAAGTTTTATAGTGTTGTGGGTCACCTGAGTTTTCTATGGGTATGAATCTGGAATTGTTGTATATGTAGTTTTATTTAATGTACATAAAGTTGTAAAGATACATAAATGAACGCATTTCAAAAAAGTAACTATGTCCTCTATATATCTCTTGAGTGATTCTGGTTAACCTATGGAAAGTAAAATAGTTCTTCACTCCACCCAATTACATAATGTTTAGTAACAACTTAAGAAGCATTTGGTACTTCCCAGTATCTTGTTTTGTACAGATAATTTGTAGTGGCTTTCCCGGAGAAGAGGTAATGTTATAGTTTTGATGCATATGCTACTTTGTCTCTGGTATTTTCACAACAGGAAGGAAAAGACAACCGCAATGTGTTTTGCTGGGCAAAGGCTAGCCCAAGCATCCTTCAGATCCTCTAATTTGTGAACTAACTGTGGTAAGATGTGGAATTGCCTGGATTAGGTACAGTTTTTAGACTTCCTCTTACCAAATGTTTCCGGCCCATAAAATTACACATTACTTTGAGTGAGTGTGTCTTCATGCCCATTCATTCCCCTGATTATTGATGGTTTTGTGGCTTCTATATTGTTTAAATCTGGATATAGTTACCTGATAGAAATGGATAGATTACCTGCCAAAAAAATGATAGCTTCAGTTGTAAAAATTGTTGAGCAAAATAGCTTCTTGATGGTGTAAATTATTTGTTGATAGCAGGCTAGTCAAAAGTCAGGTATTCAGAAGCTGACTAGGCAATGGTTGTAGTTGTAACTAAATAATAGCAGCCATATGAATGGTCTTGAGCATTAAGCTGTTCAACAGCTTTTAAAATTTGTGACCCAAAGTTGCTAAAAATATTTCTTTGGGGTTTTTTTTTTGTAATTACCAAAAAACAAAACAAAACAACAACAACAACAAAAACAAAAACAAAAAACCCAAAAAACCAAAAAAAATCCCACAAAAAAAACCCAAACCCGAAAAAACAAAACCCACCCAAAAAAACCTAGACACAACAATTTAGGAGAAAGAAAAGGAAAAAAAACCCAAAAAGGAAAGTAAAAAACTCACCTTGATTGCAAAACATCTGATTGAGTCAAATAGTCAATTCAAGCAGGATGATGTGCAGAATGAATTGGAAATTAGAAGAATTAACTGATAATTACAGTTATCACTGACTTTTAAGTATATTAAAAGCAGCAAAAATTTGGAGAATATGTTAGTTAAGGAATTTGGAAAGTGCAAAAAGTAATATTGAATATTGTGGTACCAGTATTCAGTAAAACATGTTCATGGACTTTTTTCAATAAATGTATTATTTTCTATTAATGGAAAATAATGCATTGTCTGATGTGTAAAAGAGGCATTGTCAGACCAAACTGAGTATCGTGCTTCCAGTAGTTCTTAATGTGTTTTAAGAATAAGGAGGGAGGTCTGGAAAATTGTGAACATTTATACAGCTCTTAAGTAAAAACAAAAATCACAAGTTTGCAAGCCTTAAGGTATGAACTTCAGTGCTCACAATGATTGAATAAAGCATTTGGAGGGGAAAAATATGAAGCTTCTACCTGAGCTTGAATTAATAAAAATAGAGTCTTCCAGCATTGGAAAAGAAAATTAAACTTCTCTAATCTGCTAGTTTTACATTATGCAGTTGGAAGATGGATGGATTAAAGAGTTTAATATACCATTTTTTTGGATAGCTTGAAGTTATCTGCGTGGGGAGTTAAGAGAAGTTTATCAGAGTCTAGAGATAAAATACTCTGAGACCATTTCTTGACAAGTTAATTAGCAGATACAAAATTTTTTTTAAGACAATGTAATTGGTTGTCTATATAAGGATAATAAACTTGTGCTATATATTTTGACTGTAGTAAAGTTTTTGACACTTTTGAGTAATTCTTTCACAGAAAAGCTAGGAAAATGTGATGTACAAGAAATAAAAAAACTTGGTTGAAGAGGATCAGAAGCTCTCTCATAGCTTGCTATGGATACTTCATGACAATGGAAGAAAATGCTTCAGAACTGATGTTTCTGGATTTTTTTTTGTTTTTCTTAATATAGATAATGGATTGCAATGTGGGTGAGTCCAAAATTTTGATACCATCATGTGCTACTGGGGGTTGTGGGGTTTAGATTTGAGAGACAGGAAGAACCTGGAGGTGTTTCACAGGTAGAAGGCATCACTTCCCTTACAGCCTTATACTGTCCTTTAGAATATTTCCTGGGGGTCTGGCTAACTCTCAGAAGAGTCATAGGGGGCTCTGCTCAGTTCTTCTCACTGAAGCCTGTAATTGGAACCCTTCCTAACAGTTTCTGTGTCAACACAACACAGTGATGTGATGAAGTCCTAATGTAAAAGATCCACTTTTAGTGGCCTGAGAGCTCCATGCAGCTCTGAAAACCCACAAAGCTGAAGGGAGTCAACTGACACAGCAGGATTAAAATGAAAGGTTACCTTGACCAAATTGTTTACATAAATATAAGAGGAAGGGTAGAATTAAAGATTGGAACAAATGCAATGTACTGTGCTTAATCAAAAATAATCAATATAATATAATTTGAATATAGTATGGGGAACACTGGGTTAGAAGAGGGTTCTCGGAAGACTTGGTTGTAAGGATGGGGAATGATCAAAGTTGAACTTGAGTCAGTGATGATATCATTAGATGAAGGACTAGTGCCATACTGGATTATATAAAGATGAGTATGGCCTAAAGGACTGTTTCTCTACCCTGCTCCACATTGGTAAGGTTGGAAGGTGAAGTCTACTTCTGGGTACAACATTTCAAAAACTATATGGAAAGCAGAAGAGAGTTGAGAGAAGAGCAATCTATAAGTAAAAAACGTTGTGTATGAAAGGTAGCTTGGAACATCAGGTTTTTTTCTTAAAAGAAAGGCTGCTGTGATCAGAAGTACTGTGGTTGGCCATCTGACCATCTCTTCCTAAAGCATTCTGTACATTTGCATGCAGCAGTTCTGAAATGAAGGTTCTTATAGGATGTGAAAGCATCAAAAACCTTTACTTATTGCATAGAATTAGCCAAACTGCTACTTAGAATTCAAAGAATGGCTGTCTTAAGAAAAGAAAATCTCAAGAAAACATTTTGTGAGATAGTAATTAAAATAAGGGTTCAGACCTGACAGTTGGGGAAATGGATTGCCGCTTTTCAGAGATCTAAGTAATTGGGACTACATGTGCAGTGTTCAAAATAAAAAATGATATGGATATTGAATACTTTAGTGCTTTTTTGCACTGCACAATATGCTGCTTTGTAATTCTCAGTGTAAACTGCACATTTGTGCAGATTGGTATGTGGTTCCTTGTGCAGTAAAGAACCAGCTTTATGGCATATGGCAGGAGCTCTAAGAATTTATTATACATCTCATGAGTAATTGCTCTGATCCCTGAGGTGGCCATCAATATATGATCAAATGGACTGAGGCTTTTTGGACTGTATTAATTTTAAATATGAATTTCTGAAAGAATTTGGAACTGTTTTAACTTATATAGCACAAGTGTTAAATATTGTAGAGACATAACTTCATAAAGAAGTTAATTGTTGACTGAAAGTTTGCATGATGTAAATCAAAGCCAAGGAGCCAGTTCCCCTTAAGCTTCCAGGCAGTAGGATGTTTTTTTAAGCTATTACTTTTTTCTTCCCACCTTCACTGTATGAATAAAGCTACTAAAGAAACTAATGAGACAGTTTTAATCTCTGTTTGTATTATAAGTGTTCACAAGCAGAATTTCTACAATGTAATATTTTAAAAAAACTTAATGTGGAAGAGGTAGTATTATCTCATAAGTTCAAGATATATGATTTCTTTCTAGACATCTGAACAGATTTGTGCCTTAGTCTGAAAAACTAATCCTATGCCATTTGAGTATTTAAGTTGTGTCAATTTTTCCTTTTGGCTGAGCCATCAAACTAGAAAACTTCTGTTTGAAGTGGCAAAGTGATTGCTTATGTGTGGAAATTAATTGGCAGAATGCATATATCCAAATACTACTTCAGTGATGTCAAAAAAGTACTTTTTCACTAAAACTTAGAAAAAAACAAAGAAGTCACTTGGTCCTGTGAATGAAGAAACAGTTCTTGTTTCTAAGAAAGGAATCAATTGCCACAGCAGTGCATTGGTGTATCAGTGGTGGTTTTAGGTGGTACTGCTAGATAAATTCCTGAGAGAACTATTTTGATCTGTTTCTGTAGGTTCTTTCCTTTACAAAAGGGAACTTTTGAGGCCAGTCAGAGTACATTTACATCACTTAATAGTGTTGTGTAGAAACAAAACGAGCTCTCTCTAAACCAGCATGGTAAATTGGACCTCAAGTATCATAGCTGCATTGCTTTTGTGGCCAAACTGATTGAGGCATTTATCATGGTATAGCAATATGTAATGTTGATTTACTCTCAGTACTTTTTTAGGATCAGGAGATAATTTGGGTACCTGCAAAACTTTAGGAAGGAAATTCTGGAAATAGATGTCCATTGATTTGAAGTGAGGCAGCACTACAGCTGATGCTTCTGAAAATGAAGTAGTATTATGTTTTAAGTGTCATATAGCGCTTAAGTATCATGTTTTAAGGACTTGCTTCATTTTGGCAGAACATGTTTAGATAGTTCTGTGCCTCTCCTTTATTCTGTCTTGTAGAAGGCAACCTGTGCAGTCGTAAACCTCTTGGTGCTTGGCACAAGACCCATTCCAAAACAGTCTGATGCATTAGGTTTGGCACTTTGTGGCTAGTATTTCTTCTGAGGGTAAAGTACTCAGTATATGGAGTATAAACTGCAATCCTAAACACATGAAATTTAATTTTTGTAAATGTTATTTATATATAAAATAAAGCAGATATTGTTATAGCCTTCCGCAGTTGACTGCTTTATTCAGATTTAAATGAGGAGGACCAATGGGAGCTTTTAATTTCTATTCTTAGCTCATAGTGCCAATTATTATTCTACAGAAACACAGCTACACAAACAGGGTGTACCTTCTGATGGTGTATAAATAATTTGGTCTTAATTTCTGCTGCTTCTTCTTTTTGAACATCTCCTAAATATTTCCAGCTGTTTTGTATCAAAGGTGATCCATCTGCAAGGAGGTGTTTACCTCATGCTTTTCTAGACAAAAACGAAAAGCATATTAGACGTAGGATTATTTTTTTCTCTTTACTGAGATTAGAAATGTATTTGGTGGGTTTTTTAATGAAGAGTTGGTTTATTTTGTGTTGATATCTACTTTTACTGAAAAAAAAATCCTGATGATTGTGATGAAGACTAGGAAACAATGACTACACTGCTGATCCGACTTGCAGACAGATGACAAATAATGGGGCTACTTTGAATTACTTCTGCTTTTATTGTTCACATATTTTTCATATTTCTTTTTAAGAACCATGTGTTTTAAAAACCTGATTCATAGGATTTGAATTTTTTGGGACTGTGTGTTAAAAGTATTGTAATGTTTTTCAAAATATTCAGTTTTCTTTTTGGTTTAGTTTTTTGCTTATGATTAGGTAAGTTTGAAGTGTCTGCCTACCTTAAGTGACTGAAAATTGCAAAGGTTTTCTGTGTATTTACTCCTAAGCAGTTGATTTGGGAAATTTTTATTAACTTTATCTACTTAATCAAGAAGGTTATCAGCTATAAACTGTTGGAACCTGGATAGGACTCAAGAGTAGTATTAGGCTTAGCCTCTTCATCTTGTCATATATCTTTCTCTGTTTCTGGAGACAGAATATGCAGCTAGCTGGTCTTTTTGTCTCCATTTGTTTTCATATTTCCATGGTGCTCTATGCTTAAACCCCTTTAAATATGCTTTAACAACCCCTTTGGACAACCTGAGTTGCCAAGAGGTTGCGGAGTAAAATGTGAACCAGCAAGATTTGACTGAGGTGTGTTGCAGAGCAATTATGTTTGGTAGCTCTTGATTGGAGGAGAAACAAAATGGTCTTGAATTTGGAGTGTTTATGCTTTTCTAATGGTGATGGCAACAATGTTTTTTAACCTGTACCATACACAAAAATGTGTATTCCATTCTAGAGTGACTGAAATATAAATACTGCAAAGCTGCATTTTTTGGGTGTTTTACCATAAAAACAAACTTCAAGGTATCTCCTTCTATAGGATTAATGTAGTTGTGCTGTGTCAAGATGAAGAACCAACACTTAGTTTTCCTACTTAAAGCACATTCTTGTTGCTGGTGGGTTTATGTACTGCTTGCAAAATTAGCATAGGCCAAAACAAGTCTGCTCAAAAGAGGATTCTATAAAATTCAGCTGGTTGACAAACTTTTTAGAACTGAGCAAGAGGCTGTTTTCTATACAACAGACTTCTGTCAGCACAGCTGTGCTGGACAGGATTGTTAAGAGGTGCTAACACTGCCTGGTTTGGTTATTTTGGCAGAAGCATTAGCAAATACGTTATTATATTGACAAAACATTTCTTTTGCTGGTAAAATTGTTCTTGGAAATGTATCTCTGTAAATGGTTTTGCATTCTAATATGAAGTACAATTTGGTCTGGAAAGCTGCATTTGCACTATACTTGCAGGGTTTTGCTAGTACTTCAAAAATAATAAAGGACTCTGGCATTGACACAGACCAAGCTTTTAAAATGTATCAGTAACACAAACAAGTATGAAAGTGGTAGAGACTGAGAGGTGGCAAATTGGAAAAGGGTAACTGAGAAGTGTATGGGAGCTGACAGAATCCCTTTTCTGTTGGTTGGATTGCTATCCTTGCAGGATTCACATCTGCTGCGCATCTTCAGGAAGGTGGGTGTTTTAGCTGACTGACACTAAGTCTTTGACTTTTTGCTACTTCTGTTATCAGCACACCACCAGCAGCTAGAGTGCATTAACTGTTTTTTTTTCCCTGTAAATGATTGAGCTACCCTTTTGTATTGGCATTTAGCATCCTAGCAGGAGGGCTTAGCTGTTTTTTCCGCTATTAGTTTTTCAGTCACACATAGCCTGAATGTCCAGAATACTGTGAGTTTAGGAACAAGAAACAGTTGAAAATAAGTTCTCTTCTGAAACACTGTGTTCCCATTCTTTGTTCAGTATGAAGCATATAAAAAGTTTAATGAACCAGTCATAATTCTTCTTTGCTTTAATATTAAGTATTGACTTTCAGCAGTGCATGAAAGTAATGCTTTTCTTATGCCTTCTCACTCTATTGCTTGTTCTTTCATCTAAGTAGCAGTATTTTGTATAAAATCGAAAACTTCAGAATTTTGGACTCTGTCCTAATGAAGAATGCAATATCAGACAGAGAGCTTGTGAGCTGTAAGATTTAACACTGAGTTACTTTACAGTGAATGAAAACAGATTAGACACTGAAAATCCTGGATATGAACAGCACAGTACAACTGTGAAGACACTTACTGATGGTTTAATGTTTATTTTTCAGTAGCTATTATGCTTGGATTGGTGTCTAGCTAAGTTAACAGAAACAAAGCTGGAAGATTTTAGGCATCTTCAGAAGCCATGCAGCAGGCTTTTGTAAAGCAGTATTGTGTTTGAGTTGCCATAGTCTAAAGAGAAGACTTTGATCATGAAAAGATCATGAAATATTTTGTTTATTATTACTAAAAAATTCTCTGCTTGTTTCCAAATGAGTTATTTTTAGGGAATCTCCTGTCTAATAGCATTCTTATCTGCTTTGTCTTGTTCTGTTAATCTTTTTTCCTTGCCTGATGGACTTAGTTCATGACGATTGCAGGAGTTTTTCTTTGTTTGGTTTGTTTCATTGTTTCAAATGGTGAGGCTTTGTGATTTCACCAAAAAAGCAAGTATAACTAATTAAAATGGTGAAAAGATCCAGTGTCTTTTTTGTGCCCTTCCACGGTATTGTCTGTGGGTGTTGTTTGATTTGTAGGAAGACTGTAAGTAGCTGCTGTTGACCTGAAAATGTTTTCCAAGTAAGCATAAGGTTTTCATTACTTGTGTTTTTAGAATACTGTTAAGGTTTTCATTACTTGTGTTTTTAGAATACTGTTATAAAATAAAACACTGTCAGTAGCTAGCAAACAGGAAAAAAACAGTCTTGGGTGTAGAAGACACAAACGATTGAAAAATAGCATGGTTTTTGTCATTTTTAGAAAACTAGATAGTGTCAGAATCTGGAACTTTTCCATGTACCTGATCATTAACAGCATTTTGTATCTCAGTGTTTATGCCAACATCTAAATCCATTGATCTGTGAGTTGTCTTGTAGGGAAAACTTTGACATAGCAAGTAGCAAATGTTACTGTGAAGTAAGGATGTAATGAGAATAGGTTTGTGGATAACAGTCTTCTTGTAAGTTAAAGTTCTTGTAAAGAGGAAAGAATAATCTGTTATACATAGGACAAGAAGTAACTGTTCAAATTTCTGCAAAAAAGGATTCCTATTAAACATTTATGAAAGCTTTCTAACAGAGAGGATGGCTTTCTTTTCCAGGAGAGTCTTTGTGGGTATTGCAAAGTCAGGATAAGGATACCTAGTGCCATTGTGATTGTGTCTTACAGTGACCTGACCACCACTTCAGGAGGAAAATTGGAGGCCAAAGTTTTGTAACTTTTTAAAAGACTACATCTTCCAAAATTATTTTATGGAATTGCAACTACAAGTTGCTTATTCATATAAAATTATATTCTTCCTACAATTAGAAGGGGTGCTATATATCATGTGACTGCTCAGAACATATAATACATGATTGTTTGTCAGTTTCTTGTATTTCTGTAAAATTAAAATAATGATCTTAAAATATATGGGAATGAATTCATTAATGAATTGAACTTCTTTTAATTTTAAAACTTAAAAGAGTAAATATGTTTATTTCCAGACCATGTATTTTACCATATCTTCTCTGTTTAAATATTTTGTATGTGTAGACTAAAGAGAACTAAAATCAGGCTCAAAAAATATCACTTTTTTATTAAGTTATTGAAAGGGTTGAAATGACAGCCTGAGATTCAAAGACTATGTTGCATTCCGTATGACTTAATCCTCTTTGGGAATTAAACTTCATAGACTCCTTTTGAAAATTTTTGAGGAAAATTTTGGAAAGTTTAAAAAAAACAACTACATACTGATTTTGAGTTCATTTAATATGCTTTTCCAACTTCTGAGGCACTATGTATTTGATCTTAGAGGGAGAGGTCAGGATCAGCCACGCACATGCAACCCCCAGGGGAACTGTTTGGTCAGAGTCAGCTCCTTCACTGCACACTGCTGCACAGATTTTTCTGTCAACATAACTATGTACAGTCACAACAAATGGGTGTCTGTTCAGGTAATATCCACTTTAGAACGTACATCACCTGTTTCAGATGAGAAATAATTATGTAATTACCTTACATTTCTGTCATGGGATCATAGATAATCATGTCCTTATCAAAAGACTTCTCTGAGGCTATCCTAACACTACACTGCTTGGCTATAGCTTCATAAATATTAATAGAAAATACACCCCGCAGGTACTTCTTAATTTTACATGATTTTTTTCACTATAAGAAGTAGTAAGATTATTAATATCTGTTGAGCCGAAGTGTGGTGTCTTTCTGTTGACTCCTGATTGATTTCCAGATTAGTCAGATATTTCTCACAAATATTTGCTCCCTTACTTTAGTCATAATAGGGTGGCAGAGTTGAGTGGGTAGAGCAGTCCTAGCAAAGTAGGTGAGGACACACAGAGGTTAGGACAGACAGCTTGCCTCAGCATTTAACTAATTTCTGTGCAAATTTTGAAACCTGGATGTTCTGGGGAAATGTCATTGCTACATTGCTGGCAGTAATTCACTATTTTAATATTAGCTTTCACTATATAAATATTTGTAGTCCTAATATCAGCTGTATCTGTACCAAGCATGGAACAAGGAATGATTTGTTACTTTTAAGTGTGTTCAGCTGGGAATATTTGTGTAAACTCAGAACAGCAATGGGGAATTTGGGTGTCTATCAGCCTCCTTTAAGGTGGGAAGTAAAGTTTGAGTACCTAATCTCAGTGTCATCTAAAAGCTTTTAATTGAAACTTTGTTTTCAGAAATGGTCATAATGACACATTTAATTTCTTAGATCATGTAGAAAAGTGACCCCACTCAGATGGGGAAGCTGCTTCTGCCTTAAAATTCAGAGTGACAATTTAAACTTTCACTGACTTTGCAAAAGAGATAGCATCTCTTAAGTAATTATGCTTGGAGCTATGGAGGGAAGGACTGCTTTCTCTAATTATGCTTTGAGCTATGGAGGGAAGGAGTGCTTTCTTGTAACTTATATTTGGCATGGTATAAAGCTAGAAAATATGACCTAGAATTTTGCAGACTGATTAAAAGCCTTTTGAAAACCAAACTTGTCTTGTTTGAAATGGTCTGTGACTGTGTCCCAGAAGTGTGGTTGGTGCCCTAATAGGAGTTGTGTGAGGCTGGGTACCCAGATCACATGAAAATTGAATGGAATTGAACAACTGGCAGAGGCTCTGCCAGTGGTCCTCTTCTAGTCTTTCAGTAGCTAAATCTTAGCATAGAGTTTTGTGTTTGATTTAACAATTTTGTTTTATCTATGCCTTCCTACTTGTAACACCTGATTGCATTCAAAAGACAGGGTTAGAATGTCTAAATCAACATGTGTAAAAGCAATAAATATTGTACACATTTGCAATCATCAATTGGGAAATGAAATGTTTTTATCAGATTGGTCAGATTTTATACTTGCTGACTTAAGGCTTATTTTTTTTTAACATTCTTTCATCTCTCTTGACAGTTTGCTCTGACTTCACCTTTCTTGTATCTGTTCTGATCTCCTGTAAGCCTGCCTATTCAGGAAGTTGTACTTCCTTTTCTTCTGACCAACACATGGCAAGCATTTTCCGAAAGTCGTTACTCGTTTTGCTAACGCATTTGGCAGCTCTGACACTGCAAAGTTTCTTATAATGCGTCTGTTAAACTTCGGCTTTTGTCATCGCAGAGAATTGCTTGTGTTCTTCTGCTTGTTTCATTAATCTTTATTAAGCAAAGATGTAAGCTGTCTTTAATTGAATATTTTCTTTTGGCAATAGAGCAAGCCAAAAGGTGTTTCTCATTAATTTGTTATTCAGCAGGGATAGCCATCTATCTGGATTGAATTTGTGACAATGTTTAGTTCCTATTTGTAGAAATGCCTATGTTGGACATATTTTTCTATGTTTTGCTCAGAATATCTTATACAGCCTGACTTTGTAATGTCATTTTTCATCTGGGAATTGAACTACAGGGAATTGGTCTGTGTTGACAACATGTCTCCATGTTGGTTTTTCCTATCCTTTTAGTACAATGTGTTTTATATTTGGCCTTATAAAGTTCTATCATGCTATCAAATCATGAAGAAGTGCAGAAATTATGGCTTTTGGTTTTCTTGCGCATGTGATACAAATATTTTGAACACAGGTCATAATGAGAAATGCTGACCTTTCTTTTTATGACACAGAAAATCATACTCAGGCTGTCCTGTAGATTTAATTATGATGCCATCATTAGCTTGAAAGCACATTGTATTGAAGAAGTGACAGTAGCAATTTCAGGTGTTGAATGAGTTTTCATTCCTCCTTTCCAGTTTCTGTGCATTTATTAATTTTGTGACATTTACTTCTTTCTCAGTTGTCTTTTTGAAGGTGCAAATTGTTTGTGACCCACTATCCTGAGCTGTTAAATTTCATGAAATACAAATCAAATGCACAACAAGCTGAGAAATGGAGAAACATTTTTATTAAACTTCATAAAAATCCCAAATGAATCTAAACCAACCTACATAAAAATACTTCTTTTGGAATGATTGTTCCTGAAGTTATGATATTGCAACACAGTAGTGCCTGTTTATCCCAGATGCTTTCAGGCAGCTCCTAGCCAAAATGAATTTTTTTATACATGTTAGGAATTCTGTCATCATATCATCAGTAACTCCTAGGCAAGGAAATATGGTTTGTTCTGTATACATCTTGGAATAGCATAGAACCTACAGACATATGAAACTTTGTCTGGGACAAAGTTATTTATTGGTCTGCCTGGTTTCTAAAAGTTTATGAAGAATGTCTGCCATAAATGTATCTAAAAATCCCACTGTTGTCTGGCAAAAATGTAGCTGACATGGTATTAGAAAGCTAAACCTGTAAGAACACATTAGTCTCTTTTCCTAACAGAGTTCTTTCTGGAAACATGTTTGGGTTGGGGCTTTTTTTGCTACCATTTTTAAATTTAGTGTGACATTTTTGAACATTTGGCAATTTGGGCAGTAACACTTTTGTGCAGTCCAGCAACTTGTACTGTTATTACTTTCTTTTCGTAATCTCCAGCCTGACCTTTCTCGCTTCATAATATTTATTTCTGTTTCTCAGAACAGAATCATTCAGAGCGGATTGTAAAGCAAATTATGTCTCTCTTATGTGATAAATATATTGACCATTTAAAAGTGGATAAATTATTAGTAGTTTGTTATGACATGTTATTTTTTCCCCCAAACTTTTGTCCCATATGATGCCTGAAAGTATTATCATTTTTCCTGTGCTATGTTCCAAACCTTGAGTGCCATCACATGGCTCCTGCACACTAAACCCAGAACTATAAGCTTTGTTGTGTTAGAAGTAACTTTCAGAATAAATGGGCCTCTTTCATCACAGACAAATGTCACAATGTCACAGCAACCCCAGAATAGTAGGTAAGCTAAGATTTATTTCCTGTTGAAGAATGTTTTCGGGGTTTTCTTTGGTTTTTGTTGTTTGTTCTAATTTTTGTTTTTGGTTTTTTTTTAATGTATGTGTCTGATTTAACTAGAAAAATCTGGGAGAAAGAAATACTTTTAGTCTTTCCATTTGCCAGGAATTGTGGTGTATTAATACCAATGTAATTTAATCAGATAATAGCAGCAATTTGACTCTTTAATTGCATTGTGTCTATATTGCCAATATTCACAGGAAATTTGTATGCTTCAATTCATTCTACCAAACAAATATTCAGTCAGCTGCAAATAGTGTCCTGCATAAAGTTACTTCTGCCATGTCCCTAGCTAGTGATGAGTATCTTAGTGCTATTATAATTCACTGTTTATCTTGACATGATTATTTTTCAGTTTTGCTAGATAAATATTCTTAGACACCTTAAGTCTTCTCTTGTTGCTCCATATCAAAGGTTTGGCCATCAAACTGCTGGAGACTTTTCAGAACAGCTGTGAGCTGCACTATTACATGTTAGCCACCTTATTATATAAAACTTTAATTGTCATATTTACGTAAATATTAAAAAAAGAGATGTAGGAACAGGGAGATAATGATTTTTTAATGTTACATTAAGCATGTCTCATTTTGAATATCATACACTATGTAATGCTGCATACTAATAGAGAGTGATAGTGGAGATCTTGGTTAAGAAAATTCTTTAAAACTTTTCATTTGCAAATTTATATTTACTGACTCTATTTAGCATCCTCTGTTTTTCAGAAATTTCCAATTAGTAAAAGTCTCTTTCTTCCTTCTTGTTTGAGCTAAGGGTACTGGATTGCTGGTGGAAAGCTGTGGCATTTGCTTTGTAAATGGCTCGAGTAAAGGCCCATTTCTCCCTCAGGCTGACACAAAGTAGCCGGTGCCAGTTCTTTCATACTTCTCATACCCAGTTAATTTTTCTTGCTCAGAAAAAGCTTCAAAGAGTAAAGGTTCTACACTTTCTTATGTAGAAGGTAGACTTGGCTGCAGGGTCAGAACAGGAGGATTTAGGTGTGACTATGCTGAATAAGCAAATAATCCTTTGGTGGTTGTGATCAGTGGTGCAGGGTCTAGCTGGAGGCCTGTCACAAGTGGAGTCTCCAAGGTTTATTCCTGGGCCCAGGATTGTTTTGCTTGTTCATCAGTGACTCAGGTGAAGGGGCAGATGCCTCCTCAGCAAGTTCACTGGTGACACAAAGCTCAGAGAAGTGGCTGATACCACAGAGGGCTTGAAAATGGTCTTCAAAAGGGCCTTAAGAGAGATGGAAGAGAAGAACTGGAAGACTGAGAGATGGGCAGAAAGCAGTGCCTGAAATTCAGCCAAGGCAATTGCACAGTCCTACGCCTGGGGAAAAAAAAACCTGCACCAGCACAGGCTGGGGGCCAAACTGCTGGAAAGCAGCTCTGTGCAGAAGGACCTGTGGCTCCTGGTGAACAGCAAGCTGTCCATGAGCCTGCAGTGAGCCCCTGTGGCCAAGGCAGCCAATGGTCTCCTCAGGTGCATTAGGAAGAGCATTGCCAGCAGGTTGGTGGAGGTGATCCTGCCCCTCTACTCAGCCCAGGTGAGGCCACATCTGGAGTGCTGTGTCCAGTTCTGGGCTCCTCAGCAAAAGAATGACATGGAGCTCCTGGAGTGGGTCCATTGGAGGTCAATGGAGAGGAATAAGGGACTGGAACATATCCCTCAAAAGGACAGGCTGCTGGAACTGGGCCTTTTCAGCCTCAAGAGAGATGACTGAGAAGGGATTTCATCAATGTCCCTAAGCGGTGCCAAGAGGATGAAGCCAGGCTCTTGATGGTGCCAAGCAAAAGGACACGAGGCAACGGGAAGAAGTTGATACACAGGAAGTTCCCCCTGAATATGAGGAGTGAGTTCTTTCCTGTGCTGGTGACCAAGCACTGGAAAAAATTGCCCAGGAAGAGTGTTGAGTCTCCTTCACTGCAGATACTCAAAAACCATCTTAACACCATCCTGTGCCATGTGCTCTGAGAAGACCCTGCTTGAGCAGGGAGGTTGGACCAGATGACCCATTGTGGTCCCTTCAAACCCCACCCATTCTGTGATTCTGTGTGATTCTCTGTTTCTGGCAATTTCAAAAGCTTGCTATGCAGATTAAATAATGCTTGACAATGACAATTTTTAGGAAGGACTTGGAGATCTAACTGGGGGTTATTGTCTTGTACTTGGTTTGATTGTGAAACTGTGCATTTTGCCGTAGAGAACACCGGCTCATACTGCAATGATTTTGAATTCTAGACACATGAGGATATGACAGGTATCAGAAGAAATCATATCTTCCTACTACAAGGTATAGAATGTAGATTTGGGGAGTTGAATAGGGGTTTAGTGTGGTGCAACTTTCTTTTGCTATTTGCAGATTCTGTTTTACAAAAATCTAAAGCTTTATGTGAGATTTAGAATCTAGCCAGCTGCCTGACAAGCTGAAATGATTTAGAAAACATTGAGTTTTGTTAAATTAAAATTTAAATTCTATTGTCTGTCTGAAATCTATTACCCAAAATAAAAATACCTACATTGGACTTAGGGATCTAAAATAAATTCTTTTTCTAGTAGAGACTATTTAAATATTGACTGTAGCTTACAGTGATAAGCTCCACTAAAGGGGAGCAGGAGTGTGATCAGCTGCCTTATCTTACCTTCTGAGACCGTCACAGTTAAACCTATTCTCTCTGTATTCAACTGGGATTATCTCTTTACCCTAAAGTATTTTTCACTGTATCTAAACTTTAAACGACTAACTACATTTTATTTAACAGAAGCTTATATTTAGGTTTGAGGGTGTAATTGCAAATCTGCTTTTCACACTTAATTAAGTATGAGAGAACACAGGGTATTTGGACAAACATAAACTTTAGGTGGCATTTATATCTTTAGGGAGTTATTTTATATTTTTGTATATCTATGTACACATGTATATGTACAAATGTATGTATGTGTATATATTACAGTTACTTTAAAATCTGTGTACCAGGCTGAATATTTTTGAATGTAATTTTGGACTCTTCTTCAAGCTTTTTGTGTTTGTGTTCCTAGTTATTTCTAAAACATCTGCACTGGGTTGATCCATTGACCATGAAAATAATGTTCAGCCTTTGATTTTTGTCTGGATAAAGAGATCTTTCATTTTTAGCAATAGCTATTTCTCACTTAAGTCTACTTTTTCCTCTGGGAATCTTGTATATCCATAGTTTCTGGGGTGAAACATTTCCAATGACAACAGATTTTGTCCTCACACTAGCTTTGTCCACTCAGAATTCAGATCAAAAGTAGAATTATGTATTTTTTTCTTTTTAATCTATTGTGATGTGTGAAGACTAATTAAACACTCCATACAAGTTCTAATCTTAACCAGAACATCATTAAATAATACCTTTTATTTTGAAACCTGGATGTTACAAAGTGTGAAAAGGAGTTTAAAAATTTTATTTGTGAAACTGCTCTAGAAAAATGCAGATCTTGTTGCCTGTCACCTTTCCTGAATTTAGTGTTTGAGGGATGGATGTTTGTCCTTACCAAAGGAGCATTGCAAAGTGTTGTATAGTTGTTCTGTCTACATACTAAATGTTTAATTTTCAGATGTTTGCTGTTTATGAAAACATTTGTGTGAGTAGATGTGTTGAGATGTCTTTTCTTTGTTAGTAATTGAGGCCAGTACGTAGTTTCTCACTTACTTCAATATGCTTTTCACTATTCAATTAAAGTTGTTTTGAGTACTTTTTTTTATTGAGCAAGATTTTGTTTTTGAAGTGGCCCCACACACTTAACTGGTTTTAATTCTACAGTTCATTCCAATGAGATATTGGTATATGCCTAGTTAGAGCTCTTTGGAACATTTTTGGGTGGATCCAGTATATTTTATTTGCTAGTCCTCTTACATTTAAAGACATTGTTCTTTGCTGTAAACTTTAAGAATGTAAATATGAAAGGAAATACCATGAGTTCTCTTTGGGATCTCAAAGTCGGCTGCTGTCAGATTTCAAATAAAACTGGTTAAACTGGTAGATTTTTTCTTCTCTCTTGTGAGTAGGGACACAGATTTGACCATAAGAAAAGTGTTGATTTTTTTCTTGCAAAATATTTGTTTTGAAGCTACACTGATTAATCAGTGAATTGGCTGTAGTATTCTGATACTCGCTGTGACACTGAGTGTAGAAGTTGAGCTCCTCCACAGCTTTGCATGACATGGATTTCATGTCTCCAGAAAAAGATCAGGCAATTGAGATAGTTTGTAGTATAATGGAAAAATGTGTGTAGTAAGTGGATATTGTTTTGCTTAGTATGATTTATCAATTGAAGTAAGAAGGTGCCTGAACTACAGTTTTCAGTCATCACAATCCTCTTGTAATATACATTAGGAGTAATTTATGAATTATGCACATAACAGTATCAGTCCAAGTGGATGAACTGAGGATGAACTCAATGAAAAATGATTTTTAGTTGTGTGCTTTTATTCACAAACCCAATGTTTAGACTGTCATGCCTACTGAATAGACTGTCTGAATATAGAGAAGATTTTCCCAGGCAAATTATGGAAAGGAATCTAGATGATTCAGGAATTTTTTACCTTGCAGTGTATGTTGATATAATGTAATTCTAATACTGTCCTCACAGGTAAGAATTAAACAGAAATGTTTTAAAACTAAAGTTAGATTAGGAATCTTGTCTTTGACAAATATCTTGTAACTGCTCCAAGGGATTTCTCTTAGAGATATCAGAAAAAGAAGCACTTAAATAGCTTTGAATGTGCTTCCTCTTAAATCTGCACTTAAATCTCATTATTGAGGGCTCTGCCACTATTAGAACTAATAGAAACCATCAATGAAATATGTTGCTCCTTCCCTGTTAACTTCTATCCTGTGTGATGGTGGTTACTGGTTACAGTGACCTCCTCAGCTGCTTGTACAAGACCTCCTCAATTGGAAGATTTTATGGTTGTTATTGGAAGAACATGATGACTATAGCAAAGAGAGGTAAGACAGCATCCTTCTGTCTACAGCTGTTTGTTTTAAGTTAATTATACAGCTGAACAAAACTATATTTAGGTAGTTCAGTAAAAGTTCTCAGTATTTTGGACTTCATTGATGCCAACTCTTGGCAAACAGATTGTATGTACTTGCTAAGGCCTTGCCATCTTTTGTAAACAATGCTTGTTTTGAAGGTAACTCTGTTTAGATATGGAATAAAGTAACAGAAATGAGGAGGGAGCATTTAATATGTCAAAACCATAGTGTCATGATTTTAGTGTTGCTTGAAGTATTCGAGGCATCCTTATGGCAGAGTGAAGATAACACAGGCAAGATGGGCCCTGTTGGACAGCAATTGTAGGCCTGTAGAGATACTGTAGATTCTCTGAAATAACATCTGAGTCCAACCTCAGCTGACACAGTGAATTACAAAGGAAATTTTATCCAAAAGGAATGAAACATAGCAGGGATACAAGTCTGTCTAGAATTAAGATCAAACACATCCTCAACCCACAGAGGATAAATCCAAGTTTACTCTTAGAAATGTGAAGGAATAAAGAGAATACAATAGTGTTCATTGGTTTTACAGGCTGGACAGCTTGTTAACAAAAGCTGAGGAGCAATAATAGCTTAAGTTCTACTTGTTCTTGATTGAATTACTAGTTGTTCTCTTTCTCTTTTAGGTTATGGTCAGACTGGTCCAGTGGTTCAAAGAGGTGGATATGACTCCATTGCTGCTGCTGTTTCTGGTCTCATGCATATCACAGGGCATGAGGTATAGTGCACAACTTACAAATTTCATAGAATCTTTGTGCCGTGTCCCAAAACTGGCTGCTGCATGGAACAAGTCAGCCTGCTGGTAACACATCTGTTATGCAAACCCTCCTGAGTCCAGCAAGAGGGAATCTAAGAAAATAATAGTACTTGTATACTTCAGCTATGTCACTCCAGGCTTGTAAAGAAAAATGCTCAAGAAACAGAAAGTTAAAGAAAAAAAGAAAAATCCTAAATCTCCAGTGAATAAATAGGCAATGTATGCTAACCTGTTAATGGTCACTTGTAGTCACTTCTAGAGCTGTAGTAGACACATTGTTGACAGCTGGATGTTAGAACCGTATCTATGAGTGTGAAGTGTCACTGATGCTTGGATATTGATATTCCCCATGTAAAAATGGGAATTGTGAAGCTATCTAGATAAAATATCTGACAAAATAGATATCTGACAAAAGCTGGGTGTTTTTCAATCATTCTGCCTACAAATAGGCAGAAAGATGCCATGCATTTCTAGAAAAGCTTTATGTGCTACCTATTCCCACTGACATCCAAGATCTTTGTTAGCTGTGGCAGTGCAGGAAGCATATTAGCAATTTAGTATCTGAATTCTAGAGGTACAGAGAACATGTGTCTTCACCTCAGAAAAATGCTGGTCAAATAAACACTTAATTAAGCTGTCTTGAATCACCTACAGATGCAGGGAATGTGGTCCTCAAATGTCCCTTTTCAAGTGAGGTAGTGTTAGAAGTCTGTTCTATGCATTATAAATGCCAGATACTGTTCTAGTTTGGAGGTGCTCCTGGTACTCTGGAAGCAGTAGTGCAGATCTTGTGAGTACAATACTTGCATGTTCTAGATAAACAAGGAATTAATAAAGTTTCTGAACTAAGTGTCAGCTGTTCATGTTTGAGTATGTTGTTGAAAGCTAACCACATGATCTGGACACAGCTCTATTGTAGGGTTGATATTCTGCCAATAGACTTGTTTTCTACTGAGAACAATGGCAAACATCAGAAGTTTGTACTTCTGGCAAGTATTGTTACCAGAGTTGTCCTTTTTATTAGGGAAAAAGCCAAAATTGAGCATTTTTTGACTGAGTAAGCTGAAACATCTTGTGCCTAGTTTCCTGAGGCTGTCTATTTCTGCTGTGTTACTGGTATGTACTCATAGGATGTTCCATCTCAGAACATGAGAAGACATGAAATTGAGTGCTGTCCTTACAGGCACTTCTCTTCAAATATATCATGTACATGTGCACTAAGCAATGACTGATCACAGTAACTGCAGTGTAAGTAAATTTAACATTGTGTCTGTAGAATGGAGGTTAATACTTCCAGTACAATGCCAGAAACTTCATGCACACCTCAAAATATACCAATCAAAATGGGAAGGGTATGCAAACTGTTAGAAAGGGGCAGATGTTGTTAGTACAACATGAATAAAGAAAGGTAGATAGAAAGATTGAAAAACACAGGACTTTTGTACTGCTTTTCAATAATATGTGAATGCCAGAACAAATAACTGTTATACTGAACAATTGTATATTATTCAGTATATTGAAAAGTTATATTATGAAAATAATAGTCCTCAGTGGCTGTCATGAAGATAGATTTTATAAAAAGATTGTGTTAAGGTCTACACTGGAAAACCAGATGTTAGCATCACCTCACCAAGCTGTGAGGTAATTGTAGGAATCATTTAGCCACTGTAGGAATGTAATTGTAGGAATCATTTAGCCACTGTCAGTAACAGCTTTGTCTGTTCACTGGGGGCTTCTAAGAGTTCATTCAAACTTAGTCACTCTTTTGCATGATGAAAATGAGCGTGCAAAAATTTGCTTGTTTTTCTTTATTTGAAGTTGTTTATGTGGCATTTCCTCAATTTCTCAAAACCATTTTTGGATGTATAGATGGACAGTATTGTTTCAAAGACTTAAGTAGTCAATGACTCCAAAAAAACAAATGTGCTTTTTGTTGTTGTAGTGAAAACTTATCCAAGTGGCTGTAAAATCATATGCTTGTTGGAAAGTAACTTCAAAATAGTGAGGTATTATTAATAGTAAAATCTTCCTTTTTTTTAAACATTTATGTTCATGTGACAGAATTGTGTTTAAAATTTCACAAAACTAAGTCTGAACAAAAGTAGAAAACCTTGTTTCAGTCAACATGTAGAAAAGTGGCCAAAGAAAAAGAGGAAAAAAGAAAACATAATTTCATGCTTTTTTTTTTTGATAAAGCTTAAATTATTTGTAGACTAGATAATGTGGAATTAGTGTGCTAAAACTAATAAGTTCATTTGAATGGGTACACTGGGGTCTGATTTTTTTTTTAGAATAAAATAGAAAATGCCACTCTTAAAAACTGGAAATGAAAAAAAAGGAAAAGTTATAACAGATGGTGTTGGTTTTGTATTTAGTTGCAGTAGCTGTAGATAATCAGTATAACATCGTCAGTGCAAGAGTGCTCTTTGGAAACATCCCTTTGGTAAACAAACCATTGAATGCTCTTGCAGGATGGTCTTAGAAGCATCAGCTGATGTAGCACACAAATTGAATGAATCTGGGCAAGCAGTAAAAAAGCATCCACATACATGACTGAGGTGTTGAATGTTGAGGTATACATATTTACATCGATGTATAAATATTTACAGTTCCTTAGAAAGAATTTAATAATAGGGTACTAAAATTTTGTCCAGTATCTGACACATACAAAAATGTATAATCCAATAGCAGTATATATTCCTGCCTATAAAAAAAAAAAAAAAGAACAGCTTGCACTTTTTTTGTTTATTTTTTTTTCCTGGCATCACTTAATGGTAATAACTTTGAAATGCTTCTGAGTGATATTCTGAACCTTGAAATCAAGCTATAACTTCTGCAACATTGCAAAAATATTGGGACAAACAACTGCATTTGTGCTAGTCTTGTTTTTGCACAGTAGAATAGTGTCTTTAAATCATGGTTTTGTATACAGTAACCTGCAAGCTCTTACACATGTACTTGATTACTTGTGTATTAGAAGTTATCACACCTGTGAAATTTGAAATTCTAATTGAAATTTCTATGACTCATCAAAACAATAACTTGAAATTAATTAAATAAGGTCCAATTTGGTTACAAATCCCCTTCCATCTCCTAGTGGATTATTACATCAATTACTTCAATACTTGAAGTACCTTTATAGTGGTGTATTCTTTTTTGAGGAAAAAACATTTTTGTTTTACTGAATATGAGACAGCATTTAATCTGCAATCCAGAGATGCCATTCATTCTTCAGTTTAGTACCAAACAAAGTGTTTGGTACTAACACTAACACATATAGCTGAGACCTGTTGAAAAATACAACCATTGCTGGTTCATATTAGCTTCAGCAATTATTTCACATCTGTAAAACTACTGGACTTAAAATGCTTTTCTTAAACATGTAATTTCAAACCAATTTTCATTTTAAATGGATGATTTTTGTATTACTGATGTAAGTTTGGGAAGGGAAATGATGTCAAAGGGCAAAAAAAACCACCTCAGGAAAGGAAGCTTCTAAAACATGTTGTGGCTATGTCTGGCTGAGAATATGTCGACAAATTGTAAGGAATTTAGCAAACAGCAAAAATTAGGAATAAAAATGTAAACTATAAGATTGAGCAATAGCAAAGCACAGTGATTTAAAAACAAAAGGTCTGCTTAACTGGTATGGATCTTTATCCTTTCAAATGAGGAAAGGGCAACTCCTGATGTTGCACCTAATTTAGAGTTCAAGCCAGCCCTTGAGGCTGGATGGCAGCTTTGTTTGCTTAAGACACATTCTCCCTGGCTAGTGCTACATTTGCTCTTCCTACCAGAACAACGAAATCCTTTTTGTCTGGCAGGGTGGTGGTGTTTGTCACTTTTGAAATAACTTGCTTGAATAAAAGATACTGTATAGATCCTTACTTTGCCCAGGTAAATGGTATAATGTTAGCTATACAAAGTACTGTTGTGCTAGCAGAAGCTCTGTCCAAAGGAAGGTTATTTCTCTGTGCGTTTAGCCTTATCCTTCATATAAAGCAGCTTCACATCCCTTGTTCTGCAGGATAGTGATAAAGCCTGAATGAATCCATTCCACAGTACTTACACCTGTGTGTCCTGCCACAAAAGACTGGTTTATGGCACAGGAGCTGATTGAAGCTGATTAAATGGTGAGACATGGCAGCTCATCATGAGTCTTGGTAGGAAGACCAAGGATGGCTAGAAATTGTGTGGACTGGTTCAGAATTATAGGTTATGGAGTGTTAGGATAAAATAAAGCCAACATGTTAAAAATAACATAGCAATGTAGTGCTAGTAGTTTGTAGGAATGTTCTCTAAGGGGAAATTGTGAAAGTATTTTTAGAAATAAAGGTGAACTTTTTACTGAGGCAAAGGAAGTGTTTGCTTTTAAACATTAGATAGTTTAGTACTTGATGAGGAAGGTTCTGGAGTTAATTTATAACAACCTATTAAAATAATCCCAATTTTTTAATCTCCAAAAGGTAGTGTTCTCCTTAAAAGGTGAAATTAATGACACTCTGAAAACAGCGGGCAGTGTTTTCAAACTAAGAATGTTGCAGCACATCTGTTTGTAAACTCTAGTCTTTTTTGTTTCTTCTCAACCCAGTGAATGTAATGAAGTGCCAATAATAAAGAAAGAGCAATTTAAACAAGCTGATTACTTGCAGCAGATAATATGAGGGTTTTTTTTTGTTTTGGTTGGGTGTTTTTGTATGTGTGTGTTTCTTTTTGCTGTGTGGGTTTTTTTCTTTGATTGTTGGTTTTATTTTTTATTTTATTTCTTTGTGGTAGCTCTGAGGAGCATAAACCTTCTCATGGGCAAATTAGTTTTCTCAGTAGGCTTGTGCATATGAAAGTGAAGAATGAACTTTCCTGGTTTTCCCCAGAGTTGGGTACAATGAGAGTGGTAAATAGCTGGAACCTTTGAATTGTGTTTTCCATTGGGAAGCTGAAGTAGCTTAGTGTAGCATCTGGGGAAGGAAGAAATAAGAGATTATTCAAAACAGTACTACTTCCTAAAGCAGCGTTCACCTTAGTATTGTGTAGTTTATATATTATCCTATGGATATCTAGGCTATAGATAGTCACAGACTAATCCTTACTGCAGTTTGGATAAGAGTAACTAATTTTTTCCCAATTTTGCTATATTTTATACAGATTTTGTAATTTTTAGTCAATTTCATGACAAACAGTTATTATTTATCAATTGTAATGATTTTAAGTTGTCTTATGGTGGGCTTACTTGGGTGCCAGAACTCTGGAAGAGTCTCATTAGCTTTGCGCTGCTATTTTTCTTCACAGTTTGAAAACTTAAAAAAAACCCCAAACAAACAAGAAGTAAGACTTCAAAATAAGGAGCTGATGTGGTAATCTGATCATCTGACCTCAAACTTTTCATAGTAGGAAATGGAGAATATTTCAGAAGAAGCACTACAATAAAAGCCTAGCTGGGCTGAAATTAGTAGTTCATTTTGCCATTGATTTCAGAGGGGACATATATCATGCCAATGATTACAGAAGTTCTGAAACACATGATGTTACATGAAGATTCTTCCCTTGAGCTAGAAAAGGGATGACATACAGAAAAAGGATATTTGAACAAACAACTTTTCAGTGACTTCACTCAGAAGGTCATGAATTTGCATGTATTTGCATGTGTAATATTTACAAGTGTAAACAAAAATTTGTGTTTGTTTTCTTACTAGAAGCCTGGAGTGTGTATAGTGGAAAATACAAAACTGAGCTTTCACTTGGGGAAGGACTGAAGATGAGATAAAAAAAGGGAATGAGAAGAATGAAGCAATATGGTTCTGTGTTTTAAACAGACAGGCAGCTGTGTCAGCATACTGTAGAAATTTTTTAGGCCTTTAGCTTCTGGACATAATAAAATTCAGTCTTCACTAGCTTCTCTTGTCTCTAACATTTTCTCTAACATTTTCATAGGATAATATATAAACTACTTTTCTTTTTGCATTGGTGAGTTGAAGCATTATGTTATTAGGGACAAAAAGGCATAATAAATCCTTCATGATGTCAGTATGTGGCATCACAAAGTGGCAGTTTTGTGTACATGCTGCAAGAATACCTGGTTTTCAGTGGTAGTTTTTATACATCAGGTCACTCAAAGATACTAATTTCTTGCACTAGCTGCAACTGAGTGCAATCATCCAACCAATTCCTTATCTACCAAGTGTCTGGTTTAGAGACAAGTATGTCATGTGGGACGGTGTCAAATGCTTTGCACAGAACCAAGTAGGTGACATCAGTCACTCTTCCCAGACCTACTAATACTGCTGTAACCTTTCATAGAAGGCCACTATATTTGTCAGGCACAATTTGCTCATAGTGAAGCCATGTTGGCTGTCACAAATCATTGCTTATTTTCCATGTGCCTTAGAATAGTGTCCAGGAGAATCTGCTCCATAAGCCTGCTAGATAGGAAGAGGAGACTGGTGGGGCCATAGTCCCCTGCCTCTTCTTTTTTACCCTTTTAAAATATGGGGGTTATGTGTCCCTTTTGCCAGTCAGTGGGAACTTCCTAGGATTACCATGACTTCTCAAATATGATAGATAGTGTCTTAGCCATTCCCACTCCCAAATCCCTTGGTTCTGCAGATGTATGTCATCAAGTCCAATGGGCTTATGCGCTTTCAGGTTCCCTAAATGGTCTTGAACCTGATCTTTTCTTACAGCACATGGTTCTATGTTGTTGTCTCTCCAACAGATATTGGGGTTGTTGAAGCCCCCCATGAGGACCGGGGCTTGTGAATGTGAGGCCACTGCGATCTGTCTGTCGAGGGCCCCATCCACTCTGTCTCCATGGATGGGTGTGCACAGCAGGATTATGTTAGCTGCAATTGCCCTCCCTGTGCTCTCAGTCAGCTCTTCTTCCACCCCCAGTGAAACTCCAGCTGGTCATTGACATAGATGAAAACACTGCCTCCTTGTCTCCTTTCCATGTCTTTCCTAAAGAGCCTATATCCCTCCATTCCAACACTCCAGTCACAGGAGTCATCCCACCGTGTCCCTGTCATGCCAATAAGACCCCAGCCCTGCACAATTGTATTGTCTCTGCTTGTTTCCCTGCTTTTAATTTTTTCTTTGTTTATTGTTTTGTTTGTTTGTCTTGTTTCATTTTGGGGTGTTTTCTTTTTCTTTAGGATGGTGAGCCAGTTAGACCAGGAGTAGCGATGACAGACCTTGCTACTGGGTTGTATACATATGGAGCAATTATGGCTGGTTTACTTCAGAGGTATAAGACAGGAAAAGGACTACACATTGACTGCAATCTCCTGTCAACTCAGGTAGAGTTGTAAAAAAATTGCTTTTTGTTGTATAGATGTTTGAACCTAAGAATACCATTTGCATATAAATTAAAGTGCATTAGTTAGTATAACTAATGGCAGCACTAATAATGACATTAGTGATCATTCTCTTAACTTGCCATTCTGGTAGTGACCATTTTATATGACATGGTTATTGTTACTACTGCACTAAGTTTGGTTTTCACTTTTTGCAAAGGACTGCCATGTTCTGTGAAAGCACAGGTTAATCAAGGTTTATGATATCACTGAGAATGTAACAGTTGTAAGTGAGTAATTGGAGACAGACAAGCTAAGTGGTGAAACCAATGTTGAAAGGAAGGCTTTGGCACTAGGTCACGTTACTTCTAGAGTGACTGAATAACTTGTACAAAATCATCCAGAATGTTAAAATATCACCCAAATTTCAAAGTAATGTAATCCAGGAGGTCTGCCTTTTGGCTCTGGGAGTTAAAAGAATGAAGTAAGGTTGAAGATGCAGCATTTTTCCTAGGCATTAAAGGCAAAGTTGTTTTGTTCATGAAAGATATAGCATGTACTACACATAATGAGAACTTTAACTTTCTTCTTTGAATATTTGAACACCACTGGTGCAATGATTTATCATTTCTAAAAAGCAAGTGGCATTGATATGAGCTGCATATGATCAGATAATATGTTGTCTTGCTGATGTAGGTACTTGCTGGTACCAACTGAGCACATGGTACAGAGGAATTTTTGTTTTTGTTTTAAAAATGTCAAAATTGTATTTAGTCCTAATTAAAGAACCTACAGTGCTCCATTGTTTTCATCCTTATTTAATTGCATTTTTCTTCATGTTATAGCTGTCAGTACACTTGAGAAATGACAGTGCCCATTGTGCTAAAAGTTGGCCCAGGTGTGAGCAAGAGGTTGAACACCTATATCATTGTATGGTTACAATGATTGAGACTAATGATTGAGTTTGCTCTACTTTTAGTGCCTACTGCTTTTGTCTGAATAGCTATTGAAATCAGAAAGGAGGGGAAATCCTTGCTTAAATCAATAAAGAACTTCTCATTTATTTCGGAACAAATGTTTGTAAGATCTGAACTTAAATATACTTACATATATTTGCAAATGTTGTATCTGTATTGAAAAAATGTTTAGGGAAAAACAGTTCAGAAAAATATTTTAAATGTATGTTAAATGCTTATTAAATATTTTGTAAATATATGGATATTGGGGGGGTTATGCTTAAGGTATTGTAGTGTTATATATTATGGCAGCTGCTCCTTGATATTTTTAATTTCTAGTTTTATAAAAATACTTTTGATAATTTTTATTGATTTCCAGAGTAATTCTGGGAGGGGTGTGTGCATGTAATTCCTTGTTCCACTGGTTTTTAGCTTTTTTTTTTAATGAAGTCTTCTTGATTATTGTTCAATATTTTATCAAATGCTGAAAGCAAGAAGAGTTGAAGCAAGAAGGTGTTTCTAACTTCAACTCACTTATTTTGTTACCTTATTTGTCTTTTTAATATTTTTCCTTGATTAGTGTAGATTTGTCCATGCACAGAAATGTTCTTATATTGCAAAATTTCCACCTGAACTTCCACATCATCATCCTTTAGGCCACCCCTTTAGCATGCACAAGGAGGAGATTGAAGATCTGGATAGATGTTGGTGAACAAAGCATGTCACGTGGTGTTTGTCTTCTACATGATTAGTTGAAGAAGTGCTAAATAGTCAAGGAAGAGCTTATTCGTTTTTTTAGGTTTTTTTTAAACAGTAACCCCTTCTCTGCTCATTATCAAATTATAGTTATTTAAATGTTATTAGAAATAATTTAGAAATAATTCTTTCTTTCTTTCTTTAGAAAGAAAGAAATAATTCCATAAATGCACACTCTCATTGAAAAAGAAATGTTTTCATTTACTTCAGTGTTGGGTAAATGAAATTCAAATAATTTGGTATATTGGAACAGAATATGGATAAAAGATGTTATTCAGAAAATAGCTCTTTTGTTTTAGATGACGCTGTTGCTTCAGTCCAAATTAATTTTAGGGTGTTGGCCCAAGACTGTAATGAGAACATCTATTAAATTGGAAGAAGTATTTATGGATGAGGTTCTAAAGAAAAAAAAAAACAGCCAAGATGTGGTTAATGCCATTAAAAAGATGTGTTACAATGAATGAAAAAAAAAAGTAAGTGGCAGCTGAGTCTCTCTCAGAACATCTAGTTTCTTGGTATGTTTTCTTTCTTTTTGTGAGACTGCTGGTTACTTATAAGTCTTTAGGTGGAGTGTCTCTACTAAGAAAGAGTAGTACAAATCTGAAAATTAATGTCAATAAATAAAATACTCTTGCAAAACTTCTGATGGTAATGAGTTCTTTTAAATGAAGTTAGACAATTACTGTGGTGCAATCAGGGTCTTTAAAGATACATATTTCCAAAAAGGTTTTGGTTTTACCTCCCAACTAGGTATCTAAAACTAGCTTTTCCTCATGTGATGAATGTTTAAAAAGAAGGACTTATTGAAGTTTCTCATGGATGCTGCCAAAAAAATAAGGAACCTAAAGTTTTAGACTTTCAGTTTACTAGGTTCCTGTTGGTGTTGATTAATGGTAGGATCTAGAGGTCAAACAGAGACATCTTGATAACTTCTCCAGCAAGAGTTTCACTGAAATGTGGTAATTTTTAATGAGAAAAAAAGGAATCTACTATGCATACTGAACCATCCATCCTATTTATAGTGTTTTGACAGCAGGGTCCTGTATGAAACTTCTTGGTTTTGCCAGCATTTCATGCACTGAGCTAATATAGCAGTGTGATTGGATCTTTTGTTCATCCCTTCATCTGAACTGAAAATTGTGAAACTGGCCAATACATATTCATTGTTCACTGTTGATGACTTTGATGATGTCACAAAGGAATAAAAACCCCAGGGGTTAAGTCACTCAGGTAATTAGAAAATCTTGAAAACGGTTTGGTTTGTTTTATACAGAAAACTTAGCATCTAAATGTCCTAAATCTAAATCTGTGTCTGTGCTATCACTTTTCTTCATGCCTTGCAGAAATGCAAGAGAATTTATATTCTTTTTTGTGGAGGGGAGGGCTGGAAAATCCTTTTGATGCTAATTTCCTGCACAGACATGCAAATAACAAAGAGCATTGAACTGAATTCAGCCAACAAAGCTGATCTGAAACTTTTTAAAGAACTATCCCACTGACTGGCTAGTTAGTTTCATATTATCTGTGTAGAACCAAATTATAAGTGAGACTCTGTACTCTGAAAAAATATGATTTTTAGAATATCTTCAAATACATATCTTTTTTCAAATTCTGTGTTTTAAACAGTTACTACTACCAAAGAAGATTTCTTTCCCCACAACAAAATAGGATTCTAGCATTTTTTTTTTAATGAGAGATATGGTAACTCTTAGAATGTGGTTTTGTAGTGAGCAGAAACTTTCTATATCTCTCATCTATAAACTTTTAACCTGTGTCATACAATTCCTTTGAAATTTTTGACTTTTAGATGATTCACAGTTGTAAGCTCCAGATCTTTCAGCATCTAAATAGTGTCCTTTAGATGATACTGGTAAATAAGAAGGAAGTGGGGTTTGGATTTGGTTCCAATTATGCAATTGTGCCTTTTCTTCTGTTGTGGCTTAAAAAAATCTCTTGGACGTTTTAATATCCTTCCTGTATTTAATTATGACCAGGCTCCAACAAATACTGTAATAAGTTGGTTTCATTTGGATTAAAAATCTGCAAGAAATATATTACATATAACATTTCTGCAATTTTGAATGTATTTTTTCCCAGATTACACTGAGAGAAAAATATGGTTAACACTGTTTGTATAATATGATTGTTCATCAGACACTTCTCTGCTTCTAATTACTATGTTTTAGTTTGTATTTGCCATAGCAAATATCTTCTTAAAATGTTGAAGTGACTCTAGAAAGACCTAGAAAATTGGTATAAATTATTTTCTTTATTTCATTTTTATTCCTTATTAAGCAGCTAGTTTACTGAGGGAATTATGAGGGTTAGAAGCTATTAGTTTTGTTTTTGTTTCTGCCTCACATTTTCCCATGATGATTCTGTTTAAGCCTTATCTATTTAAGGTGCTTTCAGTGCTATCTATTCAGGGCTTTCATGGCATCTCTTTTAGCAATTATTGAGTGTAGGTGAAAGTGGTAACAGTTCCATGCTGCCTATAGGACATAGAAGGCTGAGAAGTAAGTCATGTGGAAATATCAGTCTTGGAACTTCAGTACTGCTCAGGTGTCTTGACTCTATCTTGTTGCTTCTCCGCTTGCTGAGAGTCATGAGTTGAATGAATACCAAAATACCAAAAGAAAAATCATCTTTTTTAGAGGTTATTGCTTCTGGTGATTTTGGAGGCCAGCTATGAGGACTGTTACACAGTTGTCTTGGTTTTGGGTATGGTTTGAATAAGTCAGTTTTTTACAAGCTTATAAAGCATCATCTTTGCAAAACATCGTATTCTTAATCTCCATCATAATAAAAAATTGAGCATGTGCTGTATGGAGATGTCATTTTTTTCACTGTATAACTCTCATATAAAAAAATAACAAAATCAGAATTAATGTGAACATTTCTTTAAACATATACTGCACTTTAAACACTTCTTGGCTTGTATTCTTCACAATTTCCATTGAGGATAGCTGTATAACTAAGAACAGAATTTATCCCTCTGGGTTTTAAGCAGCCAGAATTTGATTGAATAGACCAGAAGACCATATACACATGACAGTAACTCAATTTAATATTGGTCTCTGTGGAATTTGTGTTATGATTTCTAATGATTAGTTATGCAGTCATTGGTAGAACATCCTCCAACTGGATCTTTGTTTTATTTAGAGGCTTTCTTTACTCTGTAAACAGAATACATATTCAAATTGCTAGGGATTTTCTTCTTTAAATGCTACCTAACTCTGTCTTTTTGTCTTTGCTACCATTGTTCTTGTGCTAAAGAAACCAAGCCTGAATGAGTTTCAGCTTCATTTTCCTATGTTGATCTGTCTCTGTCATTAATTAGAGAAAGACTAGAAAAGAGATAGAAAAAATATACCCCTCTTTTACTAAAAAAAAAAAAAAAGGACACTGGAGTGGGTAGGGGAGAGAGTTTGAAGGTTTGAAGACAAAGGAAGACATTTCTTTTAATGAGTTTTTAATTTAGATGACCTTTAAATAAGGGTGTAATCTTGGAAATGGAATCAAGATGTTTATTACCAGCAGATCAGATTTCAGAATCATGCTGAGTGTTAGGAGAAGGATAACCTGGGTAAATGAAAAGAAAGGGGAATGATTTAAGCAACTAGTACCAGAATAAACACGTTTAGTGTACCCCAAAATCTCACCTGCCTGTCTAAACTCATAGAAGTTTCAGAAGCAATTCTATAAGTTCATCAAACTAGGATAGAGCCTTTCAAGACATTGTGCTCCATTTTTTAATGTAAATAACAAGTAATAGGGTTTTAACTTGATGGAAGAGGTTTTAGTTTTATGTCATGGAAAATTTTAAGTTAAAAAGACAGCTGATTTTTTTGTGCTGCTGAACCTCTGGAAATCTAATAAACCTTAACAAGTGTGACATTTTTGGGTATGGTGATAGAACTCTAGCTAAGGTTTCAACACTGCTTAGTTTGATGACTTTAGAAAACTCTTATTAAAATTTCTCTGTAGATTATAATTTATTTTTTAAAAAAAGGTAAAGGATGATGCTGAAACACATTTGAAATAATGACTTCCTTTGGTCTTCCTGCTACCAGAATTTCTCTTTGTATTCAGCAGAGTATTGTTTCTCTGTTCAGCATTGGTTTTGGCTAATCAGTTAGATTGCAAACTCTTTAGAGTAGTGACATGTGGTTAGGCCAAAAGTCACAACTTATTACTTACTATGTTATAGTGAAAGCTATAAAAAATATATTCAGACTCTAGTTTAGGACTTCTAAAACAGGTATCCATTAAATCGCATAAAAGTCATAGAATCATCAAGCTTGAAAGAGACCTTTAAGACCACGAAGTCCAGTTGTCAACCCAGAACTACCACTACAGCCCCTAAACCACTAAATCACATGATTCAGATCAGCCACCTCTTAGGTGTCTCCAGGGATGGTGACTTCACCCTGGGCAACCTATTCCAATGCCTGACCACCCTAACACTGAAATTTTTTTTCCTGGTATCTGAATCACCCCTATCTCAGCTTAAGGCCATTTCATCTGTAAATTATAGATTATAGTCCTCTCACTGCAGGCCCTACGAGAAGAGACCAGACCTCAGTACAACCTCCTTTCAGACACGTTTTCCAGACCTTTCACAAGCCTTGTTGCCCTTCTTTGGCCACACTCCAGCACCTCGATGTCCTTTCTAAAGTGAGAGGCCCAGAACTGAACACAGTACTCGAGGTGTGGCCTCGCCAGTGCTGAGTACAGGAGGGTGATCTCTGCCCTGGTCCTGCTGGCCTCACTGTTCTTCATACAGGCCAGGATCCATTGATCTTCTTGGCCACCTGGGCACACTGCTGGCTCATACTGAGTACCCCAGGCCCCTTCCTGCTGAACAGCTCTTGAGCCACTCCTCCCCAAGCTTGTAGGGCTGCATGGTCTTGCAGGACCCAGCGCTTCCCTTTTGTCCTCACCATGTTGTCCTCAGCCCACTAATCAAGCCTGTCCAGGTTTCCCTGCAGAGCCTTCCTACTCTTGAGCAGATCAACACCCTCACCCAGCCAGTGTTTTCTGCAAATTTACTGAGGGTGCCCTGAATCCTCAGGTCCAGATCATCAAAAAAGATATTAAATAGGGACCAGCCCCAAAACTGAGCCCTGGGGAACACTGCTAGTGACCCATCACCAGGTGGATTTAGTTCCATTCACCATAGCACTTCAGGCCTGGCCATCCAGCCAGGTTTTTATTAAGTGAGGTGTTCACCCATCTAGGAGGATGCTGTGGGAAACTGTCAAATGCTTTACAGTCTAGATAGAGTACATCCACTGCCTTTCCCTCATCTACTCAGTGGGTCACTTGTTCATAGAATCAGATCAGATTGGTCAAGCAGGACCTGCCTTTCATAAATGCATGTTGGCTGGGCTTGATCCCCTGATTGTCCTGCATGTGCCATATAATGGCACTCAGGATGATCTCTTCCATAAACTTCGTTGGAACTGAGGTCAGGCTGACAGGGCTGTAGTTCCCTGAATCATCCTTCAGCTACATCCTTTACATTTGCTAATTTCCAGTCAGCTGGAACTTCTCCAGTTAACAAGGATTGATGTTAGAAGATTCAGAGTGGTTTAACAAGTTCTTTTCCTTCCCTTGCTACCCTGGGTTGGATCAATGTGACCATAAATGTGATTGTCTAGTCAGTTATTTGTAAAAATTCCTTGCCTTGCTTTGAATGAATTTGGTAGTACTAGATTTCTCTAATAAATAGATTTGAAGTTATTTTTATTCTAGTTTCCTCTGTGATAAAGAATTTTTGGTTTTTTGTGATACGACTTAAATATTTTTGTAGATTGATTAAAGAATAAATTCCTTCTTCAATGTTGCCACTACTTAAAAAGCATTATGTAGAAGTGCTGTATTTTGACTCCAGACTCATTGGTAATAGTCAAGTCAAATAGAACTTTGCACCACATTTCTCTGACTTGCATGCTGTATAACAGCTTAGTAAATGAACTACATCTGCAATGTGAACAGCATTAAAATGCTCAGAAGAGCTTTATGGCCACTGCTTAATACTGCAGAGGCACAGAAATTATAATCTTGTAAAACATCCTATTTCAAACATTTCATTCAATTGCATGGATTTGTTTCTTGTGACATCCCTGTAGTGCATTAGCACCATTAGCACCATTAAGTACTTAATGGACAGTGAATGGAGATTTTCAGTATTAGAACCAAAGCCATTGTTGTTCTGCCGAGGTAATACTGTAGTGATTGGGAGATTTCACTGTGATAATAGGCAGACAACATTTGCACATTTCTCACACAACCAAATAGGCATGACTTGTTTCTTTATGACCCTCCCTATGTATCAAATGAAGTCTAAAAATCTACCTATTTGCACTGCTGCAGTGCAAGCTATTGAAATTACTATTGTATTTTTTTTTTAATTTGTTCACTACAGATAAGATAAAAATGACCATGTCAGTAGACAAACACACCTAAGTTTCTTTTTTTCATGCAAGAATTAATGCTGATAAATGTGGAGAACAAAAAGATGAGTGATGTAAATGGTTAGACATATGCATATTTTCATTGTAAATGGCACTCTTCCTATCATAAAATCAAAAGTGAAAAGTGCCTTAATACAGCATGTTTTGGATGTTGACGGCTTTCCATGGATAAGAATCCCTATTACTAATTAAATAAAAAAATAGTATCCTTCACAAAGCGTGTATAAAATCCAGTTTGGAGCCTCTGGATATTACACAACTGCAAACAAGAACAAAAATTGCTATAGTTATTCTGATGCCTGTCTTCACAGGTAATTAAATTTTATATGAGCAAAATCTGTTTGTCTTTATCATATTTTTAAGCTTTCTTGTTTCCATTCTCAGTCACCAAATACAGCTATTATTTTTAAATTAGAAAAGAATCATTTAGGTTGGAAAATAACTTTTAAGATCATCAAGTAATTCAGCACTGCCAAGTCCAATACTAAAGCATGTCCCTAAGTGCCACATCTTTCAAATACCCCCAGATATAGCAACTCCACCACTTCCCTGGGCATCTTGTTCCAATGGCTGACAACTTTTTCTGTGAAAATCTTTTTCTTATTATCTAATCTAAACCTTCTGGGTTTAGAGGCCTTTTCCTCTTGTCCTATCACTTGCTGCCTGGGAGAAGAGACTGGCTCCCCCACTTCACTACAGCCTCCTTTAAGAAGTTGTAGAGAGCAATAAGAGTCATGTCTGAGCCTCCTTTTCTCCAGTTGGAGCAATTCAAGCTCCCACAGTGCTTCTTATAAGATTTGTGCTCCACATCCTTCACCAGCCTCACTGCCCTTCTCTGGACATGCTTCAGCACCTTAATATCTTTTTGGTAATGAGGGGCTCAAAACTGAACACAGGATTTGAGGCTGCACCAGATCTGATTATAAAGCACTGCCCTGGTCCTGTTGACCTCACTGTTCCTGATACAGGCCCAGATGCCATTTTCCTTCTTGACCACCTGGGCACACACATTGGCTCATGTTCAACTGCTGTCAACCAGCACCCCCAGGTCCTTTTCTGCTGTGCAGGATCCAGCACTTCTTGTGGAACCTCATACCAGTGACTTTGGCTCATTGATCCAACCTGTCCAGGTCCCTCTGCAGAGCCTTCCTACCCTCCAGCAGATCAACACTGCTGCCCAGCTTGGTGTTGTCTGCAAACTGACTGAGGGTGCATTGAGTCCCCTTGCCCAGTGTGTTGTTAAAGATATTAGACAGAACTGGACCAAATACCGTGCAGAGAGCTAGTGACCAGCTGGATGTAGCCCCACTCACCACCACTCTCTAGGCCCAGCCATCCAGCAAGTTTTTTTATCCAGCGAAGAGTGCACCCATCCAAACCATGAGCAGAAGAAGACTGTGAGAAAATGTCAAAGGCCTTAATAAAGTCCAGATAAACAGCCACAGCTCATCCACTTAGTGAGTTACCTTGCCATAGAGGATCAGGTTGGTCAAGTAGGGCCTGCCTTTCATAAACCTATACTGGCTGGGCCTGATCCCCTGTTGGGCATGTGCAACATGACGATCCTGTGCCTGAACCTTTAGGTGTTCCTTCCTGAAGAATATGCAGCCTTCCTAGATTCCTTTGTCCTACAGGACTTCTTCCCAAGGGACTCTCTCAACCAATCTCCTAAACAGGCCAAAGTCTTCCCTCTGGAGTTCCAAGGTAATTGTCCTCTCCTTCCTTCTGCAACAATTAAAAATTCTATCATTTCATGGTTGCTGTGCTCAAGACAGCCTTCCACTCCCACCCAGAATTTCCTCTCTGTTCACAAACAACAGGTCCGAGGGTTCTTTCCCTAGCTGGCTCTCACCAACTGCATCAGGAAGTCATCTTCCACACACTCCAGACTCCTAGACTATTGCCTCTTCGTTGTGCTGTATTTTCAAGACATCTAGTGTGTTGAAGTCCTTCATGAGAGCAAGGGATAGAAATTGTGAGACTTCTGCCAGCTGCTCATAGAGTATTCCATCTTCCCTTTATCCTGGTTGAGTTGTCTATAAGACTGCCACCAGGATATCTGCGCTGTTAGCCTTCTTGATTCTTACCATGAATACTCAACCCCATCCTACCTATCATTTAACTTTAGAAAATCAAGACACAAAATGTGTTACAGTGTTAGAGAAACCTGTATACAATGTAGCAGAATAAACTTTTTTGTCAGTTCAATTTTTACTGGACTTGGTAAAGCTGTGTGAAATACAGAACACAATGCATTTGGTATTTCAATGCATATGTAGTCTTTCTTCAGAGAGAATAAATTCTTAAGAAAATAATTGTAGAAATTTATGGCTAAAGTTGTCTGATATGTCTGTTATCAACATCTGATTTCATTTGTTAGAACACTGCCAAAGTTTTAACTGTTTTGGCTGATTTTTCCATGCCATGGAAAAGAAAAGGGATTTGTTTTCAAAGTAACTTTAAAACCAATTCATCTGTTTCCAGGATCATGTTATGGGAAAATCCACTGATAGGCTTTTTGTTTTTTTTCCTTTTTTTCCTTTATGAGAAACCCAGTGCCTTCAGTTTTTGGATTTTGCACCGAGTTACAGACTAACTTTGGAGTTCTTAGTATTTTTAGCCTTAATGCTCTCCTTAATTTTTTTTAATGTAACAGGTTCCTTAATGATGTTTCTTTGTAATTATGAAGCTGAAGTAGTATCTTTCTTTATGCTTTCAGGAAAAAAAAAAGACTACTATTTTATAATAATCAAGAAAATGACATTTATTATTCCTTTTAGAATGTGTTTTTCTTCAACTGGAGCTCATTTAAAAGAAATATTTTTTGTTTCCTTTTTCTCTTTAGTGCCAGTGCTGTCTAATAGCTTCTACGGTCAGGATTTTTATTTTTGATCCTCCACCTAAAATTCATCTGAGTGTGTAGAAGTTTATTTTTTTGTTTGTTTGCTTGAATTCCTGTTTAATTGGAGAGATAGGAGTCCATTTAACATGTACTTACTCTTGAAACATACTTTGAAATTACAAGTACTACATCTGTTAGTTGCATCAATCTTTGCTATTGTTAATGCTAATTGAATCTTAATCAGGAGCTGATCTCCATGCTATGAGAAGCATCCATTCTGGTCTTTTATGAGCTCTAAATAGCTCATTAAAAGTAATTTGTAAATCAGTTCTTTTTTTGTTTCATTTCTCTGAACATAGCAGTTCTCCGCAATGCAAATGCATTGTGTTTTTGAAGATGTCTCAATTTCTCTCTATATGTAGTCTAAATTTTTTGATAAAGCAAAATATGTTAGCAGACATCATTTTCAGGTAAAAAAAGTATTTATATAACTATGTATCTTAAAGTCTGTTTGCTCTTTTTATCTAACAACCTCTGAGAATTCGTATTCTAGATAAGGTATTCAAATACATTATCTCTTATTTTGTTTTTGCATGGTTTGGGGGTTTTTATTGTTTCTGGTTCAATTAACACCTTCTAGCACATCTTTTGTGTGACTGTGATTTGCTGTGTGCTATTATTGGTCAGGTGGCTAATTTGAATCAGGAATCCCCCATGCTGCATGTGATTGCTGGCATGGATTTGTATACCTGCCTAAGTGTCTGGTTGGAAGGTACAAGAACAGGACACTATAGGAGATCTGTATTAAAATTCTAGTTATTTGTCACTAAAGATCTGATTTTATCTTAACAAGATTGTAGTTGTGGCCAGGTTTATGCCATTTATGGATACTTCAGTGCCAGGAGTTTTCTTGTGTGAATGGTGAATTCATGATAATTTCCTGGAGTTTTTCATTGAGAGATATTGGTGTTACTGAGTAGAAAACACTTTTTACTGGAGCACAGTGTTCATAACATGACCACAGACATTTTTCAAAAATTGTCTTTAATAGTGTTAAGCCTTGACCTGCGTGATAGTAGTTTTACTTTTTTTAGTTAACTTTTGCAGGCCAGACCTGCTGCTTTGATGCAGGGACACGACGGATGAAGCAGTGGAATCTTGCTCCTTTGTGGGCAGTGGCTTTGCTGCGTACTTGCAGGTGGGAGTGTCTGTCCCGCCTAGACGTGTATGCCACTCTTGAACTGATTTTTAGCTTCTGCAGATCTCTCAACTTCAGGCTGGATGGGCAGCCCTTACAAGCCTGAATGTAAGGTGATGTTTGTTGGTAGCACCTGGGAATGCTGTGGTTTCCTGCTGGACGCCTGCATGATGGGCTGCCTTGAATTGTGGCAGCTCTCTTGCCTCTAAACAAGGCTGTGGTTTCTGCTGACCAGTTAATACTCGCAGGAATTTGAAACACAATTCCTGTGCAAAAACTGATAGAACTCCACTGTGCCTTGTGATGTCATGGCACGTCCTGAAAACAGTTGGGTCGATGCTTAGGAATTGCATAATTAGCTGGAAGAGTGGGGGTTGCCTGGTAGAGATAGAGGTTTTGGGTTTTGATGTGGGGTTTTGGGGTTTTTGGATAATGCAAAAATGACTCAAGGATCAGGAGCTGAGAGTCACTTGATGCACACGTACATGGAAACAGCTTCCATAAGGGCAAGAGGGAATAACTGCAAAAGCAAAATTAGTCAAACTTAAATGTTACTCGTGTCAAAATACTTATTAGGGAAAACATTAACCAGTAAAATCAGTCATTAGGTAAATATTAGCATAGGATCAGTGATTTTAAGAGATCTTTTATAGTACGCACCAAATGTGGATTGTGGTCTTATGTTCACACTTTTCTCGTGTAAAGATTTTTTTAATATGTCACCAGAAGTATGGAAAAGGTATAAATGGAAGATTATTGGCCTCTGTGTAACAGAAGGCCATGGAATTTTCTAGAATGATTTTTTCCTACAAAGCTATAAATTAATAATTGTGTTACTACTTCTGTAGCATAGCATAAAATAAGTTACCTATGCCAGTGCAGTAAGTCTACATGCTTGCTTTAAGAAAAAGCAAACAAAGAATGAGAAAGAAATAAATTAACTTGGCTTAGAGTCAAAGCATTGTTAAGGTTTGTGGCAAGACAGCAGACACAAAATTGGAGGGAGAAGAAAGTAAAGAATATAATTAAAATGTTATTTTCTCTTTCCAGTTACCTGTCTTCTTTTGTTATTCATATACACTTGTTGAAATTGCATGTAAATGATTGATTGACTCAGCGAACTCATTGTAATAAATTATGTTTGATGTGCTATCTTGAAAAAAAATCTTTTGAAATTCTGTCTCTTTTCTTTGTCTGCTGACCTTGTGGCTTTTAATATCTTGTTTCCCATCTGTCTGATTTCATCATAATCTGAGCATAACTTTTCAGACCTTAATGCAGCTCTCTTTTTGTTCTGATTTAAGTAAGTCTGTTACACAAATATGGGATTTGGCCATCAACAGTAACATTAGAAAGGAATGTTGAAATGTGTTCCCTTTACTGACGTGAAATAAAGAAATGCTTATCTGTAGATATTTGATAATGCATATTTACAGTGCATAGATCTGTCTCTACAAGCAAATGAATACAGAGATGTCTGTATCATTGCATTACATCTGCTTTAATGTTGTAAGTTCAAAGGTTACTTTTGAGGATTATTTCTTAATTAAAGGAGCAAAGAAGTGGGTCTATAAGGTTTCAGGAAAGCAGTTTTAAATATAGATTTTAAAAATACTTAGCTGACTATGTCACACAGATGTACCCAAATTCCAGTTTTAGAGATTGATTGCATTATAGATGTTTCTACTGCAAGAAGTGTCTCTATCAGTGAGGTCCTGAGTCTTGAATTACTGGGGAGTTTGGAGAAATAGACTTACATTCTTACAAACATTTTTTTCTAAAGGATATAACATCTATAAAAATGTTCATCTGGGATATCTTTTGTATGCTTGTAGTTCAGCAGTTTGCTTAACAGCTGTAAGATATAGGTAGATCAATTCTTCGTGTTCTTTATTAATTGCATAAATTGTATATGCTGAAAGGTTTTTTTGGACAGTCCCTTTTTAGTGGGACTAAATCTTTGGAAAGACCAAAGATAATGAACTGAGCCAGGAAGAGAGGAAAGGGAAAGGCACGGTAGGGGAAAGTTTCATGGGACGGTAGAAACAGAATTGTCTTCAAGTTTGCTGAACTTGTCAGAAAGTTATTATGAATGTGGCAAAAGGCCACAGAGTTCACTCAACAGTGTGTTTTCATATAAAACACAAAACATTGATATATTTACTTTATTTTGGTCTATATAAGCTTATTTGTTTGGTGATGATACTATGGCTACTGCTAATAATTAATTTTGTCTGGCTAATTTGGCTGTGAATAAGGTACTCAGATCAGAGAAGGAAGTCAGAGGAAGCCAAAAGAATTTTCTTTCATGATTTATTGAAAAAACAAAAATAAGCAAACCAGTTTTATAGGCTACATAGGCATATGCATTCAAGCAAGTGGCCAGTACATTGATTGAAATGGAATTATTCTTCATACTAAGTACCAAGTTGAACTGAGACCTTGATATAGTCCGAGCAACTGTTAGTTCCAACATTGCCATCTTTACTAAGCCCTGACTTCCCTGGCATTTTTGGTCTCTTGCTATTGAAACAAGCATGAAGCAGATGCTTTAGTGGTCAAATGTCGGTATCTAGTGAGCCTTATGTTTTAATCCCTTTTTTCCTTTTCCTGTACTGTGAACAAATGCTTTGGAGAAATCTAGATGTGTGGTTTTTTCCATTACTGAAAATATTACATTCATCTCATCCAGGAAGCTGAAGCAATTTGCAAGATATACCTTCTTTGTGCTAAGAAGGTATATTTTTAGGGTTAAAAGTCTTTTTGTGAAGAATTCTGTTTATGAGACTCCAATCCCTAATTCTATAGCATAGAATGTAGAAACAAATGAATATCATGAAATCTTGGCTCAATTGCATTCAATATCAATATTTTGGGATTTCTATTTCACTAGGTTTTAATTCACTTCGTCCTTCCCAGAGTTAAGTTTGATATAGCATTGCCTGTATGGAAAATGTGGAAAGTTAAATGCATATTCCTGGTCTCTAGAAGTAAAAGCTGGTTGTAATGGATGCATCTCACTTCACTCAGTGAAATTTGTGTATAATGTGTTAGCTGTGTAGTGTTGCATGCAAATACAGAAGAATATCTAATGAATAATATTTCATCCTCACTGCAGAGCTATTTGCTGTGGTAGAGAAAGTATCATTATGGAGTATGACCCCAAAGTGAAAAATGGCAGGAATGATGGGTCAAGGCTACGTGTTACTAATAAACTCATTAACTCTCTCTATAATCATGGTGTTTCTTTCTATATTGCTGAGAAAAGTTGCAGACTAGGAAAAAAATTCTTCCTAGATACTTTCAGTACCATTTCCTTAACTACTGGGATTTTCCTGGGGACCAAAGAACAGACATGGTTCAACATTTTAGCCAAATGAAGTGATACTTGGCTATAAACAGCTGGACCTGAAATCCAGCTACAAAATGTTTTCCAAAAGTACTCAGGAATAAAGAATTTATTTCTAGTTAGTATATACAAATATAATTTTTTGTCAGTAGTTAGACACTTATTTGCTGTGTATTTTCTTAGTTTTTTTCCTGCTGTACTAAATTGCTCCATGCATGATTTACAGTTAAATATTTTCTTTAAATGTGACAGTGACACATTCTCATTTTCTTTTCAGAATATACAGAGAAAGAACAAGAAAATGAAATAGCTTTTGATTCCTGAGAATTCTGATATAATTCACATATTGGAATATGAATGGTGATCTCTGAATTAATTGTGTGTTTTGTTGTAGACTAGACTGATTAGTAGGTACAAAATAGTATAAACAGTTTGATCATCAAAGCAAAATTTCTTTCATCTAATGGGAGAAATATGGAGAAAATAATATTTTTGGAAAAAATTGTTCACATGGTCTACTGTTGAGGCAAGCACTTGCACTTACTGGTGCAGCTAGTTAACAGAATAAAAAAATGCATTGTGTCTGATGAATGAGTGATAACCTTCCATGGTAGCTGTAATGCTCTATTGTGTTATTTGGCTTCAGATATCATCAAACACTGTATTCCCTCCAAGAATAAAGAATAAGGAATCTGCCATGGATTATAACAGAACCACTGATTTTCATGCATTACTGCATCACAAATTTTCATTTGTTTTTCCTAAGATATAATCATACTTACAACATATATATTTATACTCTCACATTCTGGTTCCTAAGTTAGTATGCTGTATTTTCTTCAAAGTTAATACTTTTCCAGCTATGTCTGACTAATAACTTGCTAAATCTCTCCTTATCTTCTAATGACAGATGATTTATCAAGACCCACGACTTAATTAATATTACAGAACATGTGGGGAGCTGAAGAATTCAGAAATATTTTCCATAGCTTGGACATGTAAAATGAGAAGCATGGAGAAAACAAAAAGATAATCTTGTAACTGAGGAAAAAGTTTTTGTGATTTAAGCATGGGATTGAGGTTCAGGAAATGGTGAGTTCTATCCCACAAATCCATCATGCTTCCCACTAGACTTCAGACAAGACACTGCTGCAGCTGACTATTCTGCAAAATATTTAGGGTAACACTCTCTTATCTCAGGATAGTTTAATGCTACATGTGTCCAGCATTACTGGTGTTATAGGGAGCATATTAATTTTTGCGTTTATGGAGTTGTTCTTAAACAAGCAGTTCTGTGATATAGCTATAGCCTGAGTTTTTCTCATAGTAAAAAAGTATACAAAATATATAATGTCTAAAGGATACTTTTCTGACATAAATATGTTAGCTTGTGTATCTAAAGCACATAGAAAGAAATCTCAGAGAAATTGTCAATGAAGTTCCAGCTTTCCTGAATACTATACTTTTTTCCATTTCCAGGTTGCATGTCTCACTCATGTAGCAGCGAATTACCTTAATTGCAAAATTGAAGCAAAACGCTGGGGTACTGCTCATGGGAGTATTGTTCCATATCAGGTAAGCAGAAAGCATTAGGGCTTTTTCCCTTGGAATTCATTATTTTGTGTATTATGAGATTGAGAATTGACTTTTCCCATGACCTGTAGTCTGTAATGTGTCTGTATAGAGGTAGGACAAGGTTCTGTTGTTCCTTGTCATTTCTGCATTTCGCATATTTCTTCATCAGCAGTAGATTAGTAACAGAACACTGAAATAGATCAAAGGTGTTTGCTGAAACTGGATGACTTTAAAGCTAGCATGATGACTTGATTGGTTTTCAACTAACAGAGAAACCTTTTTTTAAGGGTTACCTGACTTCCATTCCATACCAGTTATAAACTGAGATCTTTCAATTTTTTCCCTCTGAATGTTGGTGGTTTTATCTTGTGAGCCTACAAGAGCAGTCTAAATGACAAGATAATCTGGCAGTGCTACATATTTGTAATTTTCTATTGATTTTGCTACAAATCACTTCCTCAGTGAGACAACAGGTTGATAAAAGGAATTTAACAGAACTCAGATCTCCTCAGCCGAATTCATACTCTGCTACATCCAATGAAGGGTTGACATGCCTTAAAATAACATGACCTTCATCATATAAACAAACACAGGAAAAAAAAAATCTCACTGCAAGTTTTATCTTACTTTTGACCAGTACGGTAAACTCTTCGAGTAAACAAAAAATTTTGTTTTTTTCTAGCTCTTTATTTTGTGTTCTTAGATGGAGGTCATGTCTTACGGAAACTTGAGCATATATTTAACTAAGAAAAAATAAGAAAAATCTATGCTTTATTTCATATTTTTCGGCATTTCTTAGCAAGTGGTCATGTTTGTAGCTAGCCGGCAAAGCCTGTATTTCTTAATTTATGTCCAGAGTCCTTTAAGTCTTGAGAGGGGCAGTTTCCAGCATTTACTTGGGAGAACTGCAGCTAAACACTGCTGAGTATCTTTACCCTCTCCTTTCTTTTTACAGGAGGAGAGGGAAATTTAGTGCATAGTCTTCCCAGTGGTGAAGATCATGATGATCATAACTGAAAGATTAGCTCCTTGTGGCCATAAAATCTGAAGCAAAAATTTTCTACTATTATGCAGAACTCTTTCACTAGCTAGTAAAAGCCAGACCTCCTCAGGTCTAAAACCAAAATGAGCTGGTTTTGTGAGGACTAAGTCGACTTCATCTAGGAGGCTTTTTCCAATACTTGTACTACTGCACAATCCACTATCTTGTTATGCATTAGCTACAACAGATGGCAAATTGTCTCAGAACAATGGGGAGGTATTATGGCTCTTTCTGCAAGAATTAGTTTAGTCCTGCAGTATTCTTGTCTCCAGTGCTACTGATGTAGCAGTATGGGTGAGTTTTCCAGAACCAGCTCTCATGACCCAGTGTAACCAGGTATATACACTCTGCTGTGTTTCTGTGATGCGACCTTTTGGTGCAAGCCTTTTGAACTTTAGTATGTTGAAAGTATAAAACAGATCTGAAGTATCTGAAGTTTGTATAAGCAAACCCAAAAACCTGACTAAACAAAGCATTTTATCTTCATCGTGTGGCATTTGGCTGAATAACTGAAACTTGTATTCTTTTATGTCCTTTTGGCCTTTGCTTTTCCACAGTCAAAATGAAAAGCATACATTGAGTATCCTTTGTTTCTTTTTTCATAGACAGCTCTTTAGGTCTAGGAGATTGTTTTAGCTGTTTTTTTATTTAATCTTTATTAGTCATTGTGAATGTGTATTTTCTTCAAAGTTAATACTTTTCCAGAAGTAAAATTTTTTTGAAAAATATCTGAATAAAATTATGGTTCCTGTGTTTCTGTGTGCTGTTTCTGTAGTAGGTACTAGAAATATTACCTCAATATTATAAAAAAATTTAATCTAGTTTTCTTGTTCATAAACCAATAATTAGGGTGGATTTTTTATGGATGGAGTTGTGTGTGTATGTGCTTATGGCTTAACATTGCATCAGCTACTATCGTTGCAATTCTGATTGTAACCATAAGAATATTTTGGGTTTTAGAGGATTTTTTTTTCCCTTTACTAACCCAAGCTATACTTAGATTGCAAAGTTCTTCATAAACTTGGCTTAACCCTAACTGTTGCTATTGTACTGGCTTTACAGTTTCTCATACAGCTCATGTGTAATATTGCAATTTGTAATATAGAACAGATCTCTGATACCTGACTTTCATTCCTTATTCTACTTACTGAATATGCTTACTAAGCTGAGTTACACTAATCTTTACAATTTTTTTCCCAAGATATTTTATGCATTCTATGCAAGTGAGCTACAATTTGTTCAAATTATGAAAAGCACATTTCAGAAAATTGAATTTCTATATATTTAAAAAAAATTAGGCAGTGGCAAACTGCTGGTTGTTTTTTCACATGTCCTTTATTTTGTTTTCTTTTTTTGTATTTTAAATGTTTATACAGATAATAAGTTATGAAGTGAGACAGAACATGCAGTCCTGTACAAAGTGTCAGGTTATGTTAAATCATGGAGGATTGGGCAAAGATGAGATCCTCTTAGAGATATTAAAAAGGCAAAATCAAAATAACTTACATAATATTTCAGTGCGAGAGATGTATGATCAGAGTTACACTAGAGCACTGACCAAAATAATAAAAAACCCTGTTAGAAGCATCCTAAAAATGTACATAAAAAGTACTTTTTTTGCATACAATTGTTACAATAAGTGTTCTATATTGAATGTTATGGTAGCTCATATTTTATTGAGCTTCACCTGAATAAATTTGTTCGAGATATCTTTGCAAATGGCTCTATTTTTTTCTATTTACAAGGTCAAATTTACCTTTGACTGTATCTCTGTCATTTCACTGAATTTCACTATTGCTTCTTGATTGAAATACTACCAGCATAATTTGTCCCTGAATGTGTTCTCTAGATTGACCTTTATTACTTTTCTTTGCATTTAACAATATAAAAATTAAGCATTAATGGGAAGATGGGTTTTCTCCTTCCTGAAACTTTTATCATCTTTGGAAATCTGTTCCTGGTCTGGTCTGAGATGTTAAGTTTGGTGTGCAAGGGTTTTCATATTCTTCAGGTTTTTCTCATTTGTTGTCAATGTGCTGACTTTGTGACATGATCATCTGAAATGTCTGAGTTTTCAGTTCTCTGTGTTCATTACCAGAAGCCAAAGAAAAAGATGGGAATGTCTTTTGAGTATGTAATGTCTCCCAGGGTTCCTGTAAAACTAACTGTAAAGGTTTACCACAGATTTTCAATGGAGGTGAAATTTGCAACGTGCCACAAAGATGAAGTACTCTAGATTCTTATCAGCCAAAATCAGGAATATTTTTTTGAGTCCTGAGACCTTAATGAGAAATTACCTACTTTGAGGATATCTGCTGTTTAATCAGAGCAATGTAGCTTGAATAGGTCACTCCAGTGATAGTTAATGGAATCAGAATCCAATGTGCTTGATTTCAAGTGTTAAAACACAAACTTTGAGTTCTGGGCTGTATCTTAAATATAATTAGTACAATTTTTAAAAAAAACAGTTTCTATAATGAGACACCTTGTTTAGCAACAGCTGCTCCATGATTATCCAGAGGAAATCAAGGCTTCAAAACATCCGGTTTACATAATTGTGCTGAAAAGTAAAGTTCTTACTGTATTTCACTTGGGGTCATAAGGTCTTCCCTCATTCTAGTGGTTTCAGTAATGTAGCTCTCTGAGACCTGGACAATCACATTTTCATCTTTCAATTGATCCACTTGGAATTCATTCTCCTGAGAAAATCTGTCTTAGTGGAATGTTTACAAGATGTTTGATGTGGCAGCTTGTCACTCTGCCATCAGATACCCTGGGCAACTGAGCAGAGGCAAACTTTCAGCAAAAGGTATAGAGCTGTTTCCTCAGGCCATAATGATGAAAGTCTATTTAGAAAACTGAGAAAACAAGTTCTTGCAGATATCTACTGAATATGATTTTATTTTTGTTCTGGATTTTAAGACTCACAGGGTTTTCTCAAGTATAGTTCATTTTATTTTCAGAACGTTCAAAGGGCACAGCCATTCTAAATGGAAGTTAAAAACATGAGACAGTAAAGAAATTATTTTAACCAATTACCTTTTCTGTTGACTGACCTATGCACTTTAATAACTTGTCAGACCTAACACTAATGGTTTGTTGTTACAAACTCACTTAGATTCTTTAAGTATCAACTTCTGCTTGTGCTAAGCATAAAATTTCCTTCATATGAGGAAATTATCTCAGGGTCAAAGTCAGTTAAATGTTATGGAAATCAAAGTATAAGCTCACAAGGAAGTGAAAGGTATGAGGTATTAGGAAGATGAGCACATTCTTAGATAAAATATCTCTGCATTATTTTTATCATCTGCATCTCATACTTTTTGGTCATAGAATTTCATACTGTCTAAGGAGTCTTACAAAGAAAATCCCACACATGTCACTTGTGTCTCATCACAGGAACAGAGAAATTCGATTATTGACCTGATTAATCTGGCAGAGATGCTTTTCACACAAAGGCACAATGTGCACCAATTTTTCTAACTCAGCTCTAGAGAATCTCTCAGAACTTCAGTCTCCTTTATTTTTTCTTTCAGTGAAGAGGACAGCAGAATAATGTCAATCATTTAGAAATTTCAAACTGCTTATTCCATCCAAGAATGGTGATATGTACTCATTTTCTTGTCTGCCTTTATGTGGTTTTATTGGATACTTCTGCAGTTAATGACTCTTGGAATCAAAAGCAACAAAGAATAGAACTTTTATTATTTGCAAAGTTTTGTTTTGTACATGAGACATTCCTTAAATAAATTCAAAATGGAAGAAAATCTTTCTGCTCTATATTAGCCCAGACTAGGAGAAGATGGAACTTATGCACAGGAAATATAGTAAAATACAGATCTTTTTTGTGGAGGGGGAAGTTTTAAATTCAGGCAATGAAAGATGACCCTTCTTACTCTGTGAGTGTTATCTACATAATAGTCATCTGGACTACTAAGACTGCCTTGGGGCTCCATTTTCCTATATTTTTCTTCCAAGCAGTGAAACATACATACCACTAAACATGAAAATCAAATGTATTCACAGATCAGCTGACTAGGATCTGTGTTCTCAAGCAGCAAAGCGTGTTTTATCACACTACATGGATAATATTTCCAAAGAACAGTTGGCCATCCTCACAATCAATGTCTTTACTCATATGAGGAATGCCAAATACTTTAGTGGCCTTGATCTATTTACCTATAGGTTGTTTTTTAACTCTCTCCTTCCTTATGTCTTTATCTTACAAGGCACAAGAAAGAGTGAAACCAGAAAAACTTGTGTCATAATGGATTCTGTAAAACAAGAAAAGAGGAATATAATTTGCAGGACTTTTTGCCTTTCTTTCTTTCTTTTTGAACAATTTTCTATTTGTAACTTTCTTTACTAGATTTTTTTCAGATGTTTCCTACTATAGTATGAAGACATTAACCACTATGCGCTTTTCACAGATGATTTGGTCTTATTGTGAATATGGAGGAGTTGGCACTCTGCTTGGTAAGAAGTGCTGGAGTATGGATTTTCCTTGCCATTTTAGTAATTGAAAAAGTATAGTAATCATCTGTGGCGATCTCTGTAGAAAGCTCATAAATGATGAGTAATTAATTCTAGTTATTCAAACCTGACAACATTATACTGATCATTTTGTGGGGATTTTCCTTCAGTGTGTTGTCAAGCCTCTCCCCTGGCAGAGCAGCTGTCTGGAAACCAGTCCAGTAGATTTGCCTTGGGCAGTTTTGGATATGTTCTCAGTGTATGATATGAGATGTAGCTATAAATTCATTCATATATATCCTCTCTTGTCAGAAACAGCACTTTAAAGAAGCTGACCTTGTATGCACACAGACAGCTTCTACCTGTACAAAGGGAATTTTCAGATTGAAATTGAATTTTTAATTGAAAACATGACACTGTTTTCTTTTTCTGAAGGAAATCCCCCTGGACCATTTCATTTTAAGCAATGCCTGCAAGGTATTTTTAAATGTCACTTATACTTTGAATTTTCAAAACAGGCATGGATAATCACAATTATTGTTAAGGAAGGATAGTTGACAACAGAGATAATCTCATTTTTTATTTCCTTCTGGGAAATGTCACAGGCTATTCTTGTATATGTACTTGAATATGTGTTTGTACTGACATATTTATTTCTACTCATTTAAATTGAATGTACATTAAGATTATTCACCTGTCACTTGTCCATGGATACATGAGAAAAACTCTAATTAAACCAGGATAGGAATACAAGTATACTCATTTTCAATGTCATTTAGTGGACATTTGTCTTCTATGTATACTGTTAATTGTTTCTTCCACATTTACCCATTGCTGAGGTGAGGGATCTAGTTGGTATTTACAGCAAACATGTTACAAGGCTACTGAATATTACAGAATTGTATATTCATGTCAAATTTAGTTCTTTGGAAGAGCAGCTTAACAGAGCCCTGATCAGTAGAGGGCTCTTCACATTGTAGCTGGTTGGAAAGTGATGAAAGCAGGATCTGTGGGATTGTAGAGGAGATACTGACTGCAGGTGGATCACTGCTTTCTTCTAATCTGTTTATTGGATCCAAGGCAGAAGAATGAACTTTGCTTTTTGTTTTCTTAACATATGTTTTATAGTCATTGTATTATTATACAGTGCAGCCACTCATGAGCTGAAACATATTTAAACAGTCTGAAAGAGAACTCAGAAATCTGTGTATCAGCATTGCTCAATGACTTTTGACATAATTGTCCTGCATAAAAAAAATAAAATTTAAAAAAAAATGTATATGCATGTACATAAATAGGTCCTTGTGCTGCTTATTTTTACCATGTGAAGCTTGTGTCAGTTTTGGTTGGGAAAAGTTGATTGTTATGGAAAGGTATGTCCACTAGATGTCATTCATGTAATCTAGTTTTTGTTGTAGCATTTATTTCTGAAGAGCTACGAAGGATGGTGGATACAAATTAATAACATTATTAGCTGTTTTTCTATATGCAGTGCTTTTGACTTTATATATGTGTGGCATGTTACAAAATAATATTAGGATTCTCTCTGTGATGGGTTTGACACATAATTTAGTCTAGAACTCCCATCTTTGCCTATTTTTGCTTAGAATGGCATTCATTGTTGCATGAGTAGGTGTGTTATATAAGAGCACCCAGGTGAGCTGCATGTAGTTGGTAACTCTCTACAAGGAGAGACATGAGCATAGATGTCAGGGCATTATGCCCCAAAGGAAAACAAAAATATCATGTGATTAATAAAATTCCACCCCAAATGTGATCTTTTCTAAGCTCTATATAACTAAAACAGCAGTTCTTTAGAAAAGTGCATATCTTGTTAGGAAAGGGAACTCGAATTTCAGAAACTTACACAAGTGGATTTATATACTTACATATCTTTGCCACATAACGATGCTTAAATGTCTGAGGGACTTAAATTAGAATCACTTTAATCTACCTTAAATAAAATACCCTGTATGTGGACAGGTCAGAAATGCATCTGTGTATTCAGTTGGGTGGGCTGATAGGATCTGTACTGACTGATACCAGCAAAGAGTTCTTTCACCCCCTGCCTCCCTCCACCCATCTTTGTAGTACAGCATGTGCTAGTAACTACTAGACAGCTCCTGAGAAGCCATATCCATACTCTCATTGAAGAGCAAATGCTACAACATTGGCCTGTGCTCTTTCCCACTTTCAGCTTGGAGCAGCTATAGTGAAACTGGAAACTGGAGATCACAGCTTCCTCCAACCTCCCTTTCCCCTTCCATATGGAATAAAGAATTTCTCTGCCCTGTGTAGTCAGCCAGAGGGCAAGATGGGGAAGCGATAATCCTCTTGGAATGAGCACTTGCATGAAAAATGATAAATGCTGCTTTGCATGGGGATTAACACTTGCTTATGAACTTCATTTTAATAGAGTGATGCTTCTCTTTCAGCGATGTGAAGGTTCATTGTACTCATAGACCTGATTAAGAAACACTGTTCAGCCAAAAGGGAGCCATCTGCCACCAGAAACATAAAGCTGTTCAAAACTGTTTCACTCTTTTGCATATTGTCCTCAAGAATGTAAACCACTTACTTTCACATAGCATTTACTTCCCTAAAGGAAGGCTTGTTCCCCACATCTCATCACAACATTCTTCTTTCTCCCAGCATGAGAATTGCATTTCTGCTCACATTTAATGCATATGTTCGAAGTCTGTGCTTTATCTCCATGAAACTCTGAAACAGGACTCTCCAGAGGTAGTCTAATGAATGGAGTTGCTATATAAACTACATCTATTTTCATTTCTTTGATGGAAGACTTTGCATTATGCATTGAGGATGTTCACAGAGCAGGTCAATCTGTCAATAGAGTTTGTGAAGCTTGTTTGGTATCTCTAGATATATTTGATATTAAGCACTGCTTCATAAAGTTTTGGTGCACAACCTGATTGCTACTTTGCAAGATGACCCCTTCTTTTCACAGTGAGATGACATTTCATCGAACCTGGTCATTAAGTTAATTTCCAAGCACTGATGCCTGCAAATAAATTTCATATGGGCTATACCATTTTCTTGAAAATTATTGCCTTACTGCTACAATAAGGTTAGCTCCACTGGAATCACAACTGTGGTACTCCAGTACACTGCCACTCCTGAGAATTTAATGGGAAGGGTAGTGAGAGGGCTTCTGTCCTGTTTTCAAAAATGACTTATGAACTTAAGTATCTTTCCTGTTGTCTTTCCAAAGTATTGAAGATTTAAAGCTAAATCTGGTTATGTACATATGCTTTAACTATACAGTGTTTTTAAATGTTGTTTCTCATGCCTTTTGTTACATTCAATCATACATATGCATGATGCTAACACAGGTATTTTTAATTATTAATTATTTAATGCTTTCACTAATAAAATTTGATGGGAAAAAACCCTTAAAATTGTAATCTAAGGCTTCTTCTATTATTAAACCACTATTATTACCAGAATTGTTTTGATTTCTTTACTTTTTAATAAGTAGTAATTCTGTTGTATTGAGAGGGATTAGGGTGAAGGTGAGAGAAAAAATTTTTTAAAGTAGTTCTCTGTTTTGACAAAATCATACTTCCTGACCATCACCTAAAACATGCAGTACTCACTGTCTGGAATTTACTCTTCTAGTAAAATTAAGCTAGAGAAATTGATCTTGCATCTGTATCCCCAAGGGAATCTCAACTAGTTTTATCCAGTCTACACCTTCACCTTCTTCGTTATATCTAGGATAGTTTTGACAGATGTTTTTTCCAATTTCTATTCACCAGAAGTTTTACAATACATGCTACAGTCTTGTTTATGTAGATTTTCATGCCCACTGCGAGGAGTAAAAGAAGTAACTCTATTTTCAATAAGGAGAATAGAACCTGAATTTAGTGATAGGTTTTTGGTTATAAAGTTAGTAATGTGTTATGGCAGTTGATCACAATGTTGTGTCTAGCAAGTCTTTACATATGTAAATATATGTACATCTACAGTGTTCTTATTCCTGGATTATGTGAAGTCAGTTCATTCATGTTTCCCCCAAGGCTATATTTTTTACATCTCTTGTATCTTTTTGATTTTATCTCTGATATGATTTCCACTTTGATCACCTCTTCAAGTGGCGTGTCCAGATCCACCAAGTGTCTTAAGTGGATTCTACATGTTTTTGAGTAACACAAAGAACTTTCACATGTGTTTAAGGCACCCAAGAATAGCTTGCTTTAAGTTTTTAACAGCAACGTGTTGTAATGTCTCCTTCATCTAAGGTGTTCTGTTGCCAGGGCAGGAGAACAGCATATAGTTCTATGCCTAAACTTTGCTGATTGCTTACCAGCTGCAGCTTCCTTTTGATTTACTGTTAAAATGTTCTTGGGCTTCCTTTGTCTGTATTCCATATTTTTTGTTTTGCTTCACTGTGGATCATTTTGCACAATAGTTGTTCGTTATCAGGTACACTGATGACTCCAAGTCCAGTGAAGCCTGCAGAAATGAGGTTACTCTGCTGGAGTGACCTCTAAGTCTGAGGTAACGGAAGCCAAATGAATTGCTTGACTGTGATCTTGGTTTATGTCAGCTACAGCAAGTTGAGGGTATGCAAATTTGGATGAGATGTCCCTGTGTGGTTTGGTGAACGTTTTAATTTTTGGCATGTTAGTTTTACATCATTAGTCATCTGTTTCTTCCTGGGTGTTTCTAGGTAGATGAAGCTAGAAATTTCAAAAAGTTGTAACAGTATGGAAGACCCAACTTGTGTTTCATATTTTGTATTTTATATTTTCTCTATTTTTTGTTTTAGAAAGCTACCACAGTAAAGAGTGGAAGTTAAATTATTTTAGTGGAAAGGCTGTTCTTTTCTAGAAAAAAATCAAAAGCATACAAAAGATTATCCTTTAATTTGCTGTCAGTTAATATTAGTTGTTCTTCATGTGGAATGGCCATAATAATAAATAGGAAGTTGATGTGACTTCCTTCAAGTAGAGAAACATTAGCTGAATCTATGTAACAGTTAAATCCTAACATAAAGACAAGGAATATAGAATACTACAAATACCGATGTATGATCATGTCTCTTCTCATCAGAGACATGTTTTAACCTTGTCAAATTTATTTTTGGCATATATGGTTATGGTAGTGTCTAGAGAGCTTTGACCATGAATAATAGTTGTGACAATGCAACAAAGGCTTTTGTAGTATACACAAGTTGTTAACTTAGCTCACTGGGGCAGAGACTGCATTTTAATTTGGCTTGAGGCTTAGAGCAATGGACCCTGAGTCTTATTTTAGTGCTTTCACAAAACCAAGAATAATTTTTTCCTCTTTTGTGTACAAGCGTAAAGTATTTTATTTGAGGATGTAATATAGGACTGAATGTCTTGAAGTAATTTTATGATTTCACTTGTTTGTTCTTGATGTTACCCATTTTTACATGCTCAGTTGACATTCACCATTTTGTCGAAATTGGGAGATAAATAGGAAGTATAAATGGCCATCACATGACTCCTGATATTAGGAAATAATCTGAGATTAGTTTTATACCTACAGTGTTTACTGATGTATTAAATCCATGAATAATGAGGAAGGCCATGGACAGCAATAATATGTATATTTGTATTAAGAGTCTGATCAGGTAGCTCATTTAAGCGAATGTTATTAGTGAAACCTCTTAGCACTCCTGCATAATTATGCTGTCTTTTCACTGTTACCTTTTCAAGCCTCTTGGAGATTCTTAAGTAGTTTATTTCCTGCCATTTAACAGTTTTGAGTAATAATGATGATGAGAAAACAGTTAAATAGTTTCTTTTTTCAAGTACCAGGTGCTGAAAGCAACTGAGAATGTCAGTGGTTTTTATAGTGGTTTCCTGTACAACTTGTGCAAGCTTCCTTGAGCTTGAGTCGTATAAGCCTTTGTCAGATTAAAAAAGATAAAATAAATGATTTGTAGTCAAGACATTGGACTGAAACTAAGAAATTTAGTTCTGTTTGCATGCAAAATAGCTGTGCTATTTCTGTTTTGGGTGTTATGATTTCATTTAATATTACACTAATTTTTGGGAGAGTGCTCCCAATCCATTTTTAATACAAGGTAGAGCAGTTTCTTGAAATCACCTGTTCCAGATTACAGCAAGTAACAGAGTAGTAGTTATTTCCAGAATTTGTGCTGCTTTTTTTAATCACATTTCTGTCTATGTTTTGAGATTTGATTGCTGTCTTTGGGATTTGAGTAGGGCACTTTTGCATGCCCCTGCTTCAACTTTTAAAGAGCTGACCTGTTCCTTCTACTTTTCTCCTCTTTGGTCTCTATTTAAATAGTAGGCTGTTCGTAAGATGTTGAAAAGAGATGATTTGTGTCTTGCAGGCTGTGACTGCATGGCATTGAACAATGCAATGTACAGGAGCTAGTTTCAATGCTGCAAGCAGGGAACAATCATAGACAGTCTTGGATGGGGCTATCTTTTCTCTATGTAAGATAATCTTTAAAAATATTGCTTTACAAAGATATTTGCCTGACTTATTCTGGGACTTCGCAACCCTCAGGCAGTTAATTCTAGTGCTTCACTATTTATTATCTCAGTGGCACACAAGGCAATATGCTAGGAATATTCAAATCAGATATTAAGAAAAGATTTCTAATAGAGAAATCTTTCCTCTTTTTCAATAGTCCTCTAGATCTTATAGGCTGGTATGTCTCAGACTTCTCTAGGCTAAATGTTCCCAGTTTGCTCAGTCTTTCCCCTTGGATCACATGTTCTAGAATTTACTGTTAATCTCTGACCTTTCCTTTTGGAACACAACAGTTTTGTGGCATCCAGAACCAAATGCAGTACGTTACTCCAGTTCCAGTTGCATCATCTTGAAGTACAAGAGAAAGAATATTTTGTGAATCTTTTGGGTTTTGCTGATGATCTAAAATTCCACTTTAATATTACCTTGCTGTTGCAAAGGAGCCTTTGTTAACTCATACTCAGTTTGTGAAACATGTAGATTCTGGATCCTTTTCTCTTGCATACAAATTATCTATGTCAATGAATTACTCATGCCTAATTGTTGAACCTCCCAGCTGATTTTCATTCTTGAATTTTACCTTCTGCTTTCAGATTTCATCTCCCAGTTAGCTACAAACATTTTCAGTTCTATCTAGTCAGCCTAGTACTTGCAGTTCCTTCTAGTTTTGTGGATCTTCAAGGTTGATGTATGTCCTTTCCTCTCTCCATATCTGTGTTTTTAATGAGAATATTGAAACGATCCATGAATAGATGATAGTATTTTTTCAGATTGACAAAGAGTTCATAACCCCTTTGGGTTGATATCCAATCAGTTGATAATTTGTTTTCTCGTGTGGTCTTACTTAAATTGTACTGCTCTTCCCTGTAGGCTGGTGTGCAGAGACACACCTTAGTCAATGTATATGAACTTTGGAAGACAATTTTGGCTGTTTCCCTTCCTCTGGTTGTTTGGTGGTGAATGTATGTGTGTCCTTCTGAGAGGGAAGTGCTGACATATAATTTGCTTGATTTTATTTTTTTTTTTAATTCAATCACTCTGCACATTTCTAATCTTGAGTATCTCTCTTCTGTTCCCAGTATGATAGTGTGTAGCTTCCTCAGACTCAACTGCAAGGATTCTAGAAAAAATATCTTAGCAAGTGCTTTAGCAGAGTGCTTGAAAACACTGTGTTTTCAGAAGTATGCTCTCAACACAGCATTTTCATAATCTAGCTCAAATTTTGTTGTATGTAGCCATGTTGGTGTGCTACTGTACCCTTGCTAATGAATTCCCTGAGTATATGTTTGTGTAGTGCAGAATGGAGTCATAGGTATCCTTTTAATGCAAATACCAAGCAACTAAAATAGGAACACATTGCAGAATGTAAATAGTAGGCAGATGGGTTGCTCCTGGAGATTGTCAATGTTCATAGGAATCAAGAGGGTCATCAGTTAGTTTCAGATTGCATTGATTACTGTGCTGAGCATCTTAGACACTCCAACTTAGTCACTGAAATGGATTACTGTGCCCAGCATCATAGACATGCAGACTTAGTCACCCAAATCCAACTGAATCCTTTAAAAGTGCAAGTTTAGTGTGGCTTCAAGGACATGTAAGACCTGTTGATTAATTTCTGTGTTATAGTTTTAGAATTTCACCTGGAAACAGAAGTTAAAACAATATTGTCTTGATGAATGTGCCAATTCCCCCTATATTATGAGTTCCAAAAATTGCTTTGGTGGAAAAAGAAGGAAGACAGCTGACTCCTTTGCATAATTACTGAAGCTGACTTGGCAGCATGCTAGACTCTGTCTATCCTCCATTTTAATAAAAGCTTAGTCAGTTATTTGGTTTTTGCATCTTTGATTTCAGTTCCTTGAGGGAATCAAGACCCTGTTCTTGATTTAGCAAGACTTTACTGTCCAGATGTATGGTATTTTTTTGGTAATGTATATCAGACTCACCAGACTCATCAGTAATGTATCAACTCATCAGGACTTGGAAGGAAAGGCAGCTTCTCCCCGAAGCTCCAAAAATACTGAAATTGAGAAATGCTGATAGTTTTTGTTTTAGAGCATCTCATGGCTTTTAAGCCAGCTTTATGATTTTTGGGAGATCCGAGTGATTCTCAGTATGTGCCTTGGCATAATGTAATCATTCACTGTACCATCTGCTGTAATTCCATCAAGACATGCTCCCCTTGACATCCCTACCCCAAAACCATTTCTGATAGCATTGCTTCCAAGCTCTGCACCCATGTCTTCTAGTGAATAAGCAGACCTCTCATGTCAGAAAGGCTGCTAAGAGACAAACCTAGTATCCACTAAATTTAAAATGCTGTTCAAATCCGTTGTAGTTGTTCTGATGTTGCACTCCAAGAGTGTCTTAAAACATGTAAGTAAAAGGGTTGTAATGAGCATTAGGAAAGCTGCAGACTGAATGTCTCTGGAACCCTTGTGGAAGTGGCTGCAGTGGAACTGGCAGCTCTTGGTGGTTGAGTGATGGCGTGATGGCAGTTTCAGTCAGGCAGGGAAGACGCTGTGTTTGCCACATGTGAATTAATATACTACTACTTTTTTACTGTTGAGGGATTAGCATACAATTTAAAAAAATATTTGAAGTATAGCAGAATAGGGGAATAGCTGAACCCATATTGCAGACAGCTGCTTTTTTGAGCTGATGAGCTAAGCTATAGCTCATAAGCTATAGCTGGTAAGCATCAAATAAGAAATTAAAACACTGCCAATGCATATGATAGGACTAAAATACCAAGTAAGAGCTATGCCCTTCAAGCAAGTAACCAGAAAAAGGATGAGAGACAAGAATATCTCCCTGCCATTTGGGCTAAGCTTTTCTGCTTAACAGTAATTTGTATCATATCCATTCTTTTCAATGCATTTCTGAGTCCATACTTCATGAATAGTGGCCAGTGATAGAAAATAAAATTGTGAAAATGTAGTACAGAAAAAGGGATGCTGGAAGTGATAGAGTTCTAAAAGTTCAGAATTTACTTTTTATCATTCTAGTTCTCTGTTTTGTTCTAACATGAGTACTAAAAATTTGAATAAAGTCAGACAAGCTAGACATTTTTTTCTTTAATTTTGTATCATCCATGAGCCCAAGATTTGATATTCACTTACAGAACATATCTTGCTGCAAATGCAGGTTAAGTATAAGAACCAGTGGAATGATTGTAAAAACCTCTTCTCGCTATGTAGAACATTTACTTTATAAAAACTCAAATTCTTAGTTGTGGTTCATGCAGCTACATATAACTAGGATTTAATCAATTGATTCACACTGCATTGAGCTCTATCACATTAAATCACGTGTTAGTGGTAAGAGAAACATTCTGAGGCCAGTATTGCCCTTTCAGATTAATCTGTCAATAAAATTAAGAATACTAAGTTCACCAAGTTCTTAGAATAAGAGGGAGTATATGGACTGCAACATCATGCTCAGTTCTCTTAGAAATCAAGTAAGTGGAGAAGCAACCATAAAAATTTGCCAAGCTAGGGTTTAACTCAAGCACATTGAGGCTAGAGTGACTAGAAAAGGAAATTGGAATTTTGTGTGGCTATATTCTATTTTTTGACATCCACTGCCTGCTCCTGTGTAATTTACTTGCCTCTTTTGGTCACCTGACTGGAGACATTAAGTGGGCCACAGGGTAAGCCAGGAAATTCAGGTCTTGGCTTTCCAAGTCTGCAGCACAGTTGTTTTCCCTTTCCCCTTCCCCCCCTCCTCTCTCTTTCTTCACAGCTGGTCAGCACATGCACAATAATTGCTTAGGGCAGGTAAGGCAGATTTGGAAAGATACATATGGAGCACATGCAAATCTGCACTAAGTTTTTGGAATGCAGCAACAGAGTGAAGTTAATGTAAAGCAAGATTTCTTTTATGTTTAAAGTTTCTAAAACTTATAAAAAAGAGAGACAACAAATTCACTTAATAGCCTTTCCTTTGCTCTACTACTGCTAACTGTGAGGGTCTGGGATTTTGCCAAAATATTACACATTGCTCAAGAAGATTACAAAGAAATCCCAGACATGCACTGGAGAGTTATTAAATTTAACATTTCTAAAAGATATTTTCAACAGCTAAATACTTGTTCGAGAACTGTTTTCCTCAACTTTCAAAAGTTGCCACAACTCAGTCACAGATAAGAACTTCCAGCTTTTTAATTGATATATAAATTGAGTTTAAAACCAAATCCACTACATTTCCTGTGGTAAAGGAAACACATACTCTTCAGTTTGGTTTGTCTCTAATTTGAAAATCATGTTCTCAGGAAATCCTGCATAATTTTTTTAACATAAACAGGAAAAGTATTTATTTGCTTGGGGCTCTGTTTGTGTGGACATAGGGGTGAGCAGAAATAGTGTAGATTCTGGAACTTATGTCTTAGTGAATGTATCGCAGAATAAAGAAAAATAAATTCCAAATAAGGTGATTTTCTCTCTGATCATGGATGGGCTAGTAGGAAGGGGTTTGAAATGCTTTATTCTCCTTTATATGTTCTTACTGTTTCTCTGAATTTCAGTAATGAGGGCAATTAAAAATGAAAAGATGACAAATTTGTAGAGAAGGTTTCTTTTTATTCCTTTTCAGGTGTTCTTGCCTTGTCTGCAAAGTTGTTTTTCGTCATCTGGAAATGAATGATTTGTAAAAAGCAATTGTAAAATTGCTGCAGGATTTCAGCCCTCACATCCTTCTCTGCTCTCCCCCTCAAGGCCCTAAATTTACTTTTGCCATTTGTAACAGTTCAGTTGAGGGTTGAACTTCCCCTCCTGCTTCTTGTGAGCTTTCCTGATTTCACTTACTGTTTGAACAAGATATATTGGATTTTATTTTCTCTCCGTTATTATGAACTCTAGACTTCACACAATTGATTTTGTTTTCAGTTAGAAAATAGCGTTACACATTTTGAGTATAAATTGTACATTAAGTAGGCTGCTTTTTTTTGTGTGGGTAGAAACAATCTGTAGAGTTATTGCAGGAGCTGAACCCTGTTTGGTTATAAAACTTTTGAAAGAAAAGGACAGAGATTTGTAAGGAACTATTTGTGGATACCTTTTTTTAAAACCAGGATGTGATTCAAGCTATTATTTAACAAGAGGACTCGACAACCTCACCAAATGCAGAGAAAAATTAAGTATGGGAGCAGGTGCATGCTTGCTTTATTTGGATTTGTTTGTGGTATTTTCTTAAAAGTTTAAAGTTCAGTATATCACTCTAACAAACTGTGGTCATGAACAGTCATAGCTTCAGGGGAAAATTGGAAGCAGTGATAGTCTTAGCAGAAATGTTAACACTAAAGTTGCTCAGAGAACATAGTTTAAAGTGGAAAATCAGGTTAGTTTCCTCTTTTGTTTTCTCAAGGGTAAACTGTGAGGTAATGTAGTAACAACAAAATGATAGGTATTTCTTTATAGGTTTTTTAATTCAGTGAAACAAACAGATTTTTCCAGTAATCATTCTTAGAGGTATTTTAAGTATGTTAACCCAAAATGGTAATTATGAAGTGACCATATGTTGCCATGAGAAATACTTTGTGTGTTACGTTGCTGCACATAGCAGGACTTGCTGTGGAAGGGTATTTTTAGGAGCACTGAACGCAGTTTGAAAGGTCCACTTGGTGAAGTCATACTTGTGTTAGATTAATAACAAACATATTTGCCTCTTCTAGGTAATCTTGGAGGGGTAAGCTGGTTAAGCTTCTACAGATTAGTTTTCCACCACACCTTTTTTTTTCCCCTACAGTATTCATATATCTGAAAACTTTGATTGCATGTTCCCCTTTCTCCTGTATGATCCAGGAACAGGGCATGAATTCTGATTGTGAATTTTTGAGACGAGTTTGTAGGAAATAGTAGTCACTTCTTTATATATATATGGGCAGTGCCAGTTTATCTTTTTTCTCTTTGAAACAAAATTTTAAATGCTCCATAGTGTGATTTTTGTAGCTATTTCTTTGATTTTTGAAGTTGATAAGTCTTTTGGTGGATAAGCTTGGTGGGAGCAGGATGCGTGGTTTATATACACGCTGTAAACTGTGAATTTTATTCAGAACTCTTGGATTTAGTTCCAAAAGTAGAACTAGTATGTATGTACTTCTGCATGTATTTTACTTGTTTTTAAACCTTGTGGGCAAATGTGGACTATACTCATGTCTTTATATAAGGAAATGTCAGGACTTCCAGGGAGAAAAGTAAAAAGCATGTGTCCAAATAATTCATTATGAAGAACTGAAAAGCCTTTACCATTCCTTTAATCAAAAATGTCAGATGAGGCGAGAATTTGTAGGATATTGCTGCCATATGTGTTTGTAGTTTACAGGTGTGAGTCTAGTGTAGGTGTTTTTAAAGGATGTAGTGCCAGAGAATAAGGGATAGGAATCCCTCAAACTTTTCTCAGTTTAACCTTTTTTATTTCTCCTTTGCGGGCATTTTTAACAACTTATCTATGCTGTTCTTCATCACCAACAGTATTGCTCTGCCAGCAAAATGTACTGCTATTGGCAAATTTTTGAATACTGACTTTTTAGATGGGATAACAAACTATGTACCTTTTGGCCACTGATAATTATGTCTTTCTTGTGCAAATTAGTTAAGCTGTAGCCACAGAATAACAGCTGTTTTCTGACTTAGCCTTAGATCAGGCAGGAAGGCTGTGAATTGTGGTGTTATAAATTGTTTAGAGTTACTGTGTTTTTAATAATATGTTTATGAAAGTCTTAATAGATCTAAAGAACATAGTTTAAAAGGATTTCATTCTGTTTATGCATAAAGATATATATTTTTAACATTCCTTCCCCTTCACTTTTATTTTTAATCCTATCTTTTAGGAATCATTAAAAAATAAAAACTTTTAGCAGGTATTGCCAGGTATGTGGGGTTTTTTTTTTTGAAATAAGGGGAAGATGATAGTTTATGAGAAGTAAAAGTTTAATCCACCTCTCAAAATTTGATGTAAATCTTTCCTTAGACTTCATGGGGTGCTGCAGTTAGACTAGGACACCCTAATTCTTTCAAGAACTGAAGAGCTTTGTATCTTGGAAAACTTCTGAAGTGAAACTCCTCTTTGTACTCATTCCATTAATTGTCATGCTCTTCAGTTTATGACTCTGGCCAATGAGTTCAACATCAACTACTTGAAATAGCAAGTCTCCTATGTCTTCTCCAAGATTTATGCATCATACTTTAGAAGATTTTTTTCTAGAAATTAATGGAAGAGAAACCAAATCCTCATATATATTTTACATTTAAAATGCAATTTTCTTTGTTATATCAACTTTGATGACCACCTTACCTAGAACCATGGGTGGAAAAACAGACATAAAAGAAAAAATATTAAATAAAATTAATTTCTGCAGTGATAAAAGCATTATAGTATTACATTTTCATTGGCAAAACTCTGGGGTTTTATTTGCAGAAAATTGGCAGAAACAACTGCAGGCAATTATGATCTTCAATTCATCAAGGTACCTAAGCATATGTCTAACTTTAATTGAGTGAATAGTCATGAGACTTCAGGGGATTATTCATGTTCGTAAAATTAGACATATGCTTAACTAACTTGGTGAATCAAGGCAATAATGACTTAATAGAATAGTGAAGACAGAACAAGCAACTGTAACCTGCTCTGTAGATGTTCTTTGAATGCTCTGGTTGTTCAATAATAGTTCTTAGTGGGTGTATTTTCTGTTCTTTAGTAAAATATCCAGGCTTAGTAACTGTATAGTTTTGTTCATCTGCTATGGACAGTACCTTATACCCAAAGAGCAGAGAGTCTCTTACAAAAAAGTGAATTGAACCTGTGGAGGGCTGTTATGACTGTTCTCATGTATGTTAAGTATATTTAATAAATCACTGGGTTTTTTTTACAGGACAGCAGCCCAGGGGCAAGAGTACTGTGCATTTCCTGCCAACTGTTGTTTGTTAATTTTCTAATTTGATTTACAGTCATGGTACATAACATGACCAGTTCCCATCAAGACACATACCGATTTTTCATCTGAAGACTTTTCTTTGCTATGTGTTCTTGTAAGTGGTTTTGTGTTTTAAGGATGCACTGTGTTAGATAATTCTGCCTGAGACTCTCTTCAAGGGTTTTGTGAGAAGGCTAAACAGATTTGTTTCAGAGGGGCAACATGGTGATATTCTGAAGAGTAAGTGTTGACCAGAAAGAAACATGGGGACATGCAGTGGAGAGCAACTAGGAATTGAAAAATCAGATTACTTCTGGTTTAAAAGAGGAACATCATTTTAGGCAATAGTTTGCAGTATGGACATTTATGTAGATCAAAAACCTAGACTTTCATCTTGATCTGCAAAGAAGGATGTAATTTTGCTCAGTCAACTTCATTGATATAATAAAAGAACTGATAAACAAAAAACTTAAATTTAACTAACTGACATAATCACTGATGCTGTACTGTTCAAGCAGAAGCATCTTTTCTCCTACAAAGAGAGCTGTGTACTCCTATATGTAGTTCAAACACATTTGTTTTCATAGTTTTGATCAAGTTATCCCTTTTTTCATTCAAAGTTATCTTATTCTCTTCTTTCTTTGTTTAGTACATTCTTACTTTTTCCTCAATAAAATTGCAACAAAGTATCTGGTATTACTGCAGTTTATCAGTATAACAAAATAGAATACCTAAACCACTTCAACTTATATTTATTTTTTTACTTAAGAATTGCAGGCTAGTGCTAGGAAACTTTTTCTTTTTTAGGGGATTCTAGCATCTGGACTTACAAGTCAGTCCCTTTTTCTCTTCTCATCAGACCTAAATACCTTCTCAGGCATTTGACTAAGTGCATGATTCCTTTTATCATTATGGATAAATTTTAACTAAGGAAAACATATTGCTGTGATTTACCAGGTTTCTATGGCATTCTGCAAAAATCTGTGTGTTTATAAAAACCAGGAAAACAGAGGAATTATGATTAATGATTTTGAGAACTTGCAGTAGTATTAATTAAAGCTACATAAAACAGGCTTACAAAACAGTGAAGATTTGCTATGGGAAAGGGATTTTTTTTTATTCTAAAAAATGCAAGTAGAAAGCAAGAAATATCTGTAAGTGGAAGGAAGTATATCCAGTTTGTCAGATGACCTTCCATGAGCTCATCAAACTGAAGAATTTTGCACTTTCATTTGTGTTTATTGGATAATGGGAATATATAACAAGGATAATGAAGGTAATGTGATCCAGGTGTACAGGAAGGAGCAAATGAATAGAAAAGGAATAAGATTTACATATCTGATTTAGATAAAGTATATGTGATACCTCTTATTTCCTTGGTTCCTTTCACTTATAACATCTTGGTGTCATTCCAAAAAACAAGTGAACAGAGTGCTATGGAGGTACATAATGAACATAAAATTAAGCAGGTGAAGATTTTCTTGTGAGAAATAAAATCTAACACAAGACATAATTTTATTGGTTAGAGCAGACTTAAAATATTTGTACTCTTTTAGGTATTGCCAAAATACTTTCTCCAAAGCCTCTGCATAATTAGGACAAATAGAAGTGAGCGCTTGATTGGGAATTATTTTCTTATCCCATTGACATACCAGGACATGAATAAGAAGTGTTTAGTGAACTGTTGACATGTAGCCTATTGGAACTTTGAAGCAGGTATGTGATTCTAAAATACATTTAAAACTGCTGCTTGCATGTATGGATGAGACTTAGAAAATTTCTTTTTCCCCTGCTGTACCTTATCCAATATCTTGTTCCATTTCAGATGAAGTGCTGCTGTCTCTCTGCTTTTGAAGTGCTTTTGCTTTAGTAGAGTGATGGTTGTGTAATACATCCTGTTACACTATGAATTTAATATATTAAGGGATACCCTGCAAAGCTGATACTGCCTTGTTAAAAGAAAGAACTGGGAAATGAGGCTCACAAGTTGTGCTTTGAAGGATACTTGTAAAACCATATTGTTGACTATTTATAGTCATGTCTAAACCAGAATTGCATGGAGAGAAAAACTTGCTGGAAAGTTCCTTTACTTTGTAGGCTCTTTGAGGAGAAAGGCTAAAGTCAGGCTCGTTTTTCCTCAAGTAGTATACATAGGAGTTGATGGAGATCTGTTCTTTTTTATATTCATAAATCTAGACCTGAACTGGGGCAAGCCTAGTTGGAATGAAATACAGAAATACAAGCAAAATTATAGAAAGTGTAAGTGATAAACAGGTCTTACCCACTGGAGGAAGACTTAAAGCTCTTCTGGAAGACATGAGCAAATAAATAACTTTTTCTCTTTTTAAATGTGTTTTGTAACACAGTTATTTTTTTGTGATAAACAGAGAATATTTCTGAAGGAAAAGATTTTTTCTGTATTATATGTAGTGCATATTAATTTTTTTAACTAGCAAAAGAAGGAGGCTTATTGGTTAATGCTTTAAAGCATGATAGCATCTGCCATTTGGACCATTCCACACAGTAAACTGCTTAGCCAGAATTGTGTGTCAGGTACAGAATAATGACTTTCATAACTTCAAGAATGATTCTTGTATTACATATGAGTTATAAGAAAGTTCTCTGTCCAGGTAGGTGGAGCGGGACTGCAAGTTGTGAAGGGTTCATTCCCTTAACAAAAAGTAGGTCATGTGTGGCTTTAATTTTTTTCATAAGGCTTCACAACTCCTTTTTCATTATATCTCAGAGTAATATAATGGTTTTAGACACTATAAATTTCTGTAGTGGTCTTGTTGATTGACTACGTACAATATGGCAGAGGGATATGTGGATGTGATGTCAGGACAGAAACAACTACTGTCTATTTAAATTGGAGTAGAAAATGGACACTGCTGAGGTAAAGATAAGTACATAGCTGAAGAAAATCAGAAATATTGTTGGAATAATGCATCTAAGCACACTGAACTATGCTGGACATCTTTATAGAAAATTAGTAGCTATATATTATGTATTTTCAACAATATTAGTTTCTTAATCAGCAAATATGCGTAGACTGAATTTGTCATTGACTTCTATAGAATGGTTTCAGTTCACAGATAGAGCTTGAGGGATAAATTAACCTAAAACTTCACATTAAATTTTGTTCTATTCATTCACAAGTCAAATAGAATAGGGAAATTCAAAGCTATTTTTGAGAAAAAAGAATATTTTCCTAAAAAGTAAAAACATAGAGCTTTTTTTGTCAATTTTTCAACATGAAAAGACTAATTTAAACCAAATTAAACTGAAAGAAGGCTTGTGAACTAAAACTTCTGAATATGGAGTTTCAGCCTGGAGTGTACTTTTTCATGACTGGATTACAGACTTCAGAAAAATGAATTTTGAAGCAAGGTTATTGAAGTCCTTAAAGGCAGTGATAGTACAGTTTTTATATGACGTGATATCTGTTTGTGTGCATGGCTAATAAATTGTAAGTATTTCATGGAACTGGTGTTTATCAAAAGTTATTTCAAAACCATAAAATTCCAAGATTTTAGATCAACGATTTATATATTTTTTAAATTTTAAATCAAATTTCATGTCTAATTTCTTTGTCTAATAGATCATTTAGATACTGCTTGGTTCTTAAGTCAGTCTGACTTTGTTCAAAGTAGTGCAAATTTTTATGGAAGTCCTATACCCATGTTCTGCATGCTTGGTTAGTGTTGTCAGCCCTGGAAGTGTGCATACATCAGTTGTGGCAGTATTTGTGTTCTTATGCTTGCACTTGTGATGTATTGCCTTAATATTGGGAACTTTTAAAATGTGGACAAGATTATCCAAGTGTATGTTTGATTGGTTTACCAAAAGTTGAGTGTAATAGTGACAGAGATGTTCTTTTTCTTCAACTGGAGAAGTTTGTGAACCTGTATGAGCACTTTTAAGAGTGCTACTCAGTGAGAGTATGTTTGCCAGAACTACAGATTTTGTCCATGTGATCCTGAAAATGAGTAACTGGAAAAAATTGTTTACTTTATGAACAGAAAAAAAAAAATTCTAGCCTCTTTTCCTAAGTCACTCAACATGTTAAGAACATAAGGACTGTGTTCTCTGCACTCAGTGTATAGAAACTTTACAAAAACTGGGCGTGTAAAGATATAAAGAAAGATGTTTTTGCAATAACTTGGTGGGTGAAAAGGTACAATCAACAATGATTTAAACAAGCATCCTTATTCATCTAAACTTATGGACATACCTAAATTGATTCACATAAATTCTTACTGAAGATAAGAAGACTTAGTATTTTCAGTTGGAAGAGACCTACTTTGGTTTAAGTATTGCACAGAACAGAAACAGATCTAAGAATTTATTTAAGTTCTTTTTTACTCTAGATGATGGGGTGGGATTCACACTCATCTTGTTAAGACAGATAAAATGCATGAGAATTCAGTAAAGATCTAAAGAATTGTTTTTGAAGGAATTCTTAAAGGAAAGCAAAGCAATCACTGTTTGTTCCAAACACAATGTGAATACTGAAAATATAAGCCAGTTAGATGGTGTCCAACTAAATTAATCACAAGTTTGGAAAGCTCTAGAAACTGTTCACATGGATTCACCTGAAAATATTCCAATATCAATAAACAGACATGAAAGAAAAATCTATGTGAAGTTAAATAGTACTTATCAACAAAGAAATAATCCTTGTTTCTAAAGCCAAAGACATTTTGCTTTCCATAGCATCATTGTACTCATTATTTTTGGATTTTAAGACTGGTTGCTCTGATTTTTGATATTGCTGTATCACTAGTGAGTGTTTCTGTAGTGGCAGCTTGACTACAGTCAGTACTTGTGCTGAAAGCTAGCTTAGGGTCTCTGTATTTAATTTCCAGTTTGTTCCATCACTGCAGTATCTTTCATTTCTCTTGCTTATAGTTCTTTAGATACAGGAAAAATGGCAAAATAGATTTAGGTATAAATAAGTGGAGGTTCATATTTTGCTGTGGTAACCATAATGCACATGCTTTTTCCCAAGAAACACTTGTCACAAGCTGTTCTGATTTTGTTTCTGTATCATTCCTCTTAGCTGCTGTATATTCATCTCTTGTAGAAAGTTGATCTGATCATATGATACATTGTTGAGATTCTTATCTCAAATAGAATATAATTTAAGCTGGAGTTTTTGGAGTAGTTAGAATTACAAAGTGGTGTTTGTAGAGTTCTCTGGAAGGATGACTCAGCTTCATTTACAATCTGGTCAACATCTCTTTCTTTTACTGTGTCATTTGCTTAGATGTATTAAAAGTGTCCCATCTTATTTAGATGTGGTATCTATGGTTTAACAGTTTGGCATAGACCCAGAATGGTAACCTGAATAATGAGCGATAAAAAGGTACTGTGAATTTTGCTTAAATTTGGCATTTCCAAGCTTAAAAAAATAGGACAAATAGGACTATTTTAGACTACACTTTCAATTTGTTTTTTTTATACAGATGGCATTAATTGCTTCACAATGTCTCTGAATTTGAAAGCAAATGCATTTCTGTAGTTCAGTTTTGTGCTGGAGAGACATAAATGGTCACTAGTACCCTGTATTTGTTACCTAATACTGCCTTGGAATCTGCTGTTCAATATCTCATACTCAATCAAGTCTACATTTCACGACATGGTACATAGGCAGCAGAATAAGAATAACCTGTGCATTTGAACACTGGAAGAAACAAAAGAATATTTGGCATACTAAAATATTTTGAGTACACTGGCAGGATACTTCAGTCAAAAGAGCTTCCTTTAAGTCAACAACTATAACTCATTTTTTTAGCCTCTTTTGGTAACATCTGTGTTTGAAAACTGGAATCCTTCTTATGAAGCTGTTTTTGCAGAGTTCTCTGGAAGAGTGACTTGGCACCATTCATGTCCTGGTCAGCATCTTTTTCCCTGCTGTGACATTTGCCTGTGTGTGTGAAAAATTTCCCACTTTATTTGGTTGCATAACATGAGTCCTAATTTAGTGCTGACTTGAACTTTCTATGCATATTCCCTTTTGAGCTTGTTTTTCTTCCTGGAAAGCTAAAGCCTGGGCCAGGTATACCAGTCTTACAGTCTTTTGCAGCAGCTCTTACTCTAGAGATAATGTCTTGCTGCCAGTAAAATTAAGTGTGGGTCACTCTTCTCTCGGCAATGAAAGCATTTCCTTTGACACATGACCATCTTCCTCACTCTGCACCCTTAACATGACCCACTACCATCCTTTCAGGGAAGAGCTGCCTGCTTTTAAGATCTTTCTAGAATTTCATGTCTTCCGTTGAGTGGTCTTATGATGCAAAAAGGACACAATGAATAAGTTCAAAGACCATATTCATATATGTATATTTCTCATCTTGCTGTGGTTTTAAGGAATATGTCTCTGCAAATGATGATTTGCCCAGAAAAAAATTTGCATTGTTTTTTTGGCATGGGGTGTCAGTTTGGATTGAGTATTTTCACAGGGAATTGATGGATAAGTAGAAATTGAGTGTGACTTACAGTTTAGCTATTTTGCATAGCTGCTGTTGAATGTAAATGAACTATTTATTGGGACCACTGAGCAGCCCACAGATGCTGTTCAATCTTACTCTTATGAAATAAGGTATATACCTGGTATTGACGCACCCAGTCCATATGGGACATGTAAATTTGAGTAGGACTTGGTTCTTTTGCCTGTTTTGTCACATTAAGCATGAGATTGTTTTTAGTTATCATTTTGACATGTGATTTGTATTTATTATCCTTTAAAGACAAAGAATTTTCTCATGATGGTTTTTATTATTTAGAGTAAGCAAATAAAGTAACTTTGGCCTTGAAGTAGATATTGCATTATTTTGATGCTAAGAAGTTTTGGCTGCTTTCATTATATAAGAGGCTCAATTAAAGTGTATTTCTACAGTTTTTAAATTTATGAGTTCTAAGGTAACTTGCAGGCAAATAAGAAAATTATTACAATGAGAAAATTCCATTCTTTTCATTTGCTTTGTAATCTCAGAAACACCCATAAGATGTATGAAAAGACATGATTTTAAATCATTTTTAAATCTACTGTTCACTATGGAAAAATTACAACTGTGAAATCCAGGCAAATAGTGACACACAATGCAACTGCTGTAGGGTGACACTGAAAGCAGATTGTAATTCCTGTAAACCTCTTTTTTCCATTCTCTCCCCCTTTTTTGTACAACCTGTCAGCTTTATTTATACTAAGAAATGACAGATATTTTTATCTCCCTAATAAAAAAGTGTGTTATTTCTACATCATTGAAATAAAATTCGTAGTGCAGAATGGTACATTATATTCTACACAGAGTGTGCAAGGGACACACTGCAAAGAATGTTCAGTTTTTGATGCTCTCAATTGCTTGATTTTTTCAGGTCATAGTGTTGTAAATGTCAAGAGCCTTTGAAACATTTGAAGCAGATGTTCTACTGCCAAAGTGTAGCATTTGAACTCAAAATGAAACAGTTCCCTTAAACCTTGACATTAAGTCGTAACAGTTTCACTTCCCAATTGGATGTGGTATGAAGAAGATAAATAATAGAACTGTAGCGGGATAAAATATTTATTCTCCCATGAGGTGGAGAAGAAAAACATGTTTAGCATTTACTTTGCAATTTTATTTGTTCTGGCTCATTTCCCTCTTATACTCACATATATACATTTCCAGGCACATTTTAAAAGCAGTAACTAGGGCTTGGCTCACGCCCTGTGTCCTTCCTTTCCCCTTCCCTTTCAGTCTGAGTTTCTCTCACAGCTTCCTTAAACTGCCTCTTTGTCCCCATGTTCCTTCTGGGAAGCATTCATCAAAATGCTTTCACTTGTCCAAAATCTGTTGTGCTTAATCAAATGGATCAATTTCTATGGGAGGCAGTGTCATCCTTTTCAAATAGGAGTGCCATATTTAAAGACCCCGGGCTTTAATTTCCCAGGTTCTCAGTACCTGCTGCTCCCACTGTCATTGGGAACAGCGTGGGTGAGAAGAGGTCTCTGCAATGAAAATATTTTAATTAGGTGTCCACTGTCATTTTGGAAATGTCTGTCTCCATTTTTTGTCTTGTGAACATGATGAAAGTGTCTGTCTGACATGTTAGTTATTCTACTGATCCACATATCTCATCCTATTTACATTAGTGTTGTGTGCTTGACTGACAGCATCATGTTATAAATACTCAGAAGAACATAACAAACTTTTTAGGTCCTGTCACTCATCCTCCTATTCTGAAACCTATGGCACTAGTTTTGTGCCCTTCTCCACACACTATACTCCTGCTGTATTCTGTGCCTTCTGATCAGAGATACTTTTCTCCCATATCTCCCTCAAAGTGAGTTTATCCAAAAATCCTCTCTGCTTGAGCAATGTTGGAGGAAGATCTGGAATTGGGCTGCAATGCTTTTTCTTTAAGCTAACAGAAGTCATCCCTCCTGTGGCCACTTCTCTTTTTCTGTGAATCCATCCAATGAGGAAGCTTGCAAGAGTAGAAGGGAAATTTAGTGGATAGTGGTCTTTTTTTGTTTTCTTTCAGTACTCAGAAAAAGTGGCATGGACAATGAGGATATTATTATTCCTGTAGTGATTATGAAATAACCTCTAAGAAAAAAGTGGAATTTTGCTCAATCAGCACATTCTTACACACACACGTGTACATGTATCTACATGTAGAAATTGATAAATTACCTGTTCTTACTAAATTTTCCCAGTCATTCCAATTAGTCAGCAGAAAGTACTCCTTGATTGTCTTGAGGAAGAGGTTGATAAAGATATAAATTAAAGCATCCAATTTAATTGTTATGTAATGGGATCACTCTGTAAGCTTTATGCAGATACATGTGCTTGAAAGCAATGTGTACTTTTCTAAAGAAAATTTAGTATGAACATCATTAGAGTGGTACAGCATGTCTAGTATTTGTTGATTATGGGTGTGATATTTTTGTTCTGTAATAAGGTCTGTGTAGCAAAGTTGGCAAGAAATCTGGACCATGCACTTGCATAGATCTTGGAGCCAGAATGTACAAGTGCACTTTCAATGGTAACCTTATAAAGCAATGCTTTTAAGTGACGGGCAGTACTTAACATGCCCTCTATTAACAATGTGTACTGTGGTTCTGTATTGCTTGTTGAATTAGGGCTTCATCTGCACTGTTCTGTCTTTTAATAATCTGTCTGCTTTGTTTGGCTTCCTTACTGTAACCTTGTGTAGGAAGAAGATGATTTCTGTAGAAGCTGCAGAGTAACAAATGTTTTTTTTCAGATCATCCTCTGTTTAGCCCCTTATAGAATAAAAAGCTATATCTGTCACCATTCTGAAGGCTTGGTTTACTAAGCCTTTGTGATATTTTACAATCTGTCTAGGAAGGTCTTCCAAGGGGGTAAGAGCAAAAGATTCTTCAACATACACTGTCATAGGGGTGGAGTAGTGCTGTGGAATTCTGATCAAACTGCTCAGTTCCTGTATTTTCAGTGGCCTTGGAAACAAAATAATAACAAGAATTATAGATTTTTTTCCCCTCAAGGGTGTAGAATGTAAAGAAATTTGATTTGTCTTATGGAAGGGCAACTTTGTTCTTAGGACCATCACAGTTTAAGTGAGGAGATACATATGCCCACACAAAGCACAATAATTTTTATGCAGTTTTTTAATACATATGTATATGCATATATATTCATACATGTATACATGTGTATATATATATATATATATATATATATATATAAAACCTTGTATGTCTGTAGGATTTAGATGTTACCTATCTGAATGAGGTTAATTGAGAAGCAGTTACTATAGGATGGTTATAGCTATGCTAGGACTACATGTGTATGTATATAATAATACATACATACACACACACATACATATATATAATAGTTTAATATTTTAACAAGAGTAGTTACTTATATCGTATTGTAACCATCATTGTCAAAGTTACCCTTTCTCCTATCACTTTCGATCTACATCAAAAGGTTCTGCAGAGTAAATAGATCTCATTATATATTCTATGTAAATGAGGAATCTGAGACAGAAGTTAAGTACGTTGTCAGCCACCAGCTAGAAAAGTCTGATTAGAAGTAGCCAAAAAGTCACCAGTTTACTTTGTTTTTCTCTGTTAAGCAGCACTGCATCTCATTAATTTGGTAAGGTCAATATTTAAAGAAAAAGTTTGTTCTTTATGCTTATTATGCCTAAGAGTATGTTCCAGTAGGAGGATATTCAAATACAGTCATATTTTCACCATAAGGGTGGTTAGTGAAACAAGTTGTCTGGAAAAGTGTTTCAGCCTCCATCCTTGCATTCTTTCAAGAACTGGTTCAATAAATCCCCAAGCCACCAATTCCAATCTCATTGTTGTCCCAGCAGAGGATAGGCTGGAGACCTTCTGAAGTTTCTTCCAACCTGACTTATCCAATGATCCTACAATCCAAGGTTCATATAAATAAAATGTTCCACTCTCCTCAGCTGGAACAGCAGGAGAAGGAAAAATCACTGCAGACCATCCCTGCCATTATTCTGATCATACCATTTCATAGGGAGGGCAATGCCAGCAGCAGTGGCTGACTAAAGTAATGTTTTACAAATTGGTGCTGAGTGGCAAAGGCAGCAAAATTATGTGTGCTAGCAAAAGACTAAGGAGTAAGGAGCAGGCAGGAATACCGAACAAAAGGGGAAAAAGAAGCAGAAAGACCACAGTCTTCCCACCCTTCTGTAGTATAAAGAGGGTCACCATTCATGTTATTCTCTTTAAACAGAGTTGGTGACATCTGCTATGGTTCTGCCTGAAAACATATAGCAGCTGTGGGCTGAGAAAAACTGCCCAAAACTCTTCAAGATTGTTTTTAAAGTAAAGCTTTAGCCTTTACTGTTTCCATGACAATGCTTCAGTCATACAATTTGAATGGAGAATTTATAGGGAGCAAATGGGAAATAAGAATGTGACTCCAGCCCTTTGGAAAAAAGGGGACAATAAAGATCAGGACTTACTTGAGGTGTGAGCCAAACCCCTGCACCAGCATAATTGTAACTTAGTTGTGCATCTTGGCTCAGTTTGCAATGGTGTGAAAGCCATTAGTGTAGCAGAGGTGAATGCTGTAGGCCTTCTGTGCCTCAGCCCTGCAGTGAGAAAAGGCTGCAGGATGTAATACTGTGGGTTGTATGGGACAGAGCCCTACAGCTTCAAACTACAGGTAGGAGAGCTTGGTGGAGCAGAGAGAAGAGAATTGCAACCCTATTTTTCACAAGCTGAAACTACTGAAGTAATATTGCTCTTTGATTCTTCTTTTTCCATTACTTAGCAAATTTCACCATATGAATAACATTGAAATGGAAATTTGTTTCAAAATGAAAACTTTTAACTTTGAAAAAGTAAAAATCACAAATGTTTTAAATTACTGCAACTTTTGATTTCAGTTTTGCCTAAAATGTGTCTTATTCTTTGAGACTGTGTGTTATAGTGAATGTTGCTATTGACAAATAAACATTTTTTGTGCTGAAAACCATTCAGTTCTAGTAGTATCCTGATGAATCTGACTTTGAATATATATTTCAGATGGCACTTAAGCATAGGTATCTACTGCATCCCTAAGCATAGGTGCAGAAATAGAGAATAAACTAGGATTAGGAGGAAAAACCCCTACCCAACATGATCAACACAGCCTTTGATAATGGTGTTTAAAAAAGAAACAAAACAAAGGTCAGTTGCTTTTCAGCCATTGCAGCATTTTTTTCTCAGGTTGATAGCTCATGTGTTTGAATATATTTTTTTCTTTTCAGTTTGATTGCTATTTTACAAGTGCAACCAGCTTATCTAGTATAGCTTCGTGTATTTCAAATAGAATAAGTAAAAAACTGTAGTAGTATGGATCCAGTTTCTGAATACTTACAGTAAACAGTTATGAAAAAGGAGGAAGGTAGGCCTTGAAAGCATAAGTACATTTAAAAAAAAAAAAAACCCATCAGCCTCTCAAACTTGTCTAGAAGTTGTTGATTCACTGGGGCTCTACAGGATGCGCCCATATTGGGGTGACAGGAAATTCAGTTTCCAAACAAGTTTAAGTCCTAGACTTTCCCTGAACAGGAATGTCCAATTTTCTGAACTGTATATGTGTCTAATGTAGACTACTATTCTTCTGAGGTGAGAACACCACAGGCTTTCCTCTGGAGACATCAGATTGGACATCAGCTTTTCAATCAGTTAGGAGTGACTGTGTCAAGTTGCAACCTAAGCAATTGATGTTCTCAAAGCAGTTATCTTTTCTCTCTGTGTAGCTTGTTCAATTTTTTCCCTATATGCTTTATTATTTCCAGTAGACTTCCCATTCCTGTTTCTCATAGCCTGTCCCTTTTCTTACATGCATTTTCCTATTTTCTTTTTTCCCATTTGGACTCCATCATGTCTTGAAATATATTTAAGATGCATTAATTTTCTCTTTGCTGTCATTTTCCATAATTTTATTAGATTTTGTACAAAACTGCAAGGCCTTCAGCTGCTGACCTGGTGGGAAATGCAAATATGTAGAAGATCCAAACATCATTAAAGTCTTTCTGTCTCAAATTAAAGAGTGCCATACAAGTTTTGTACTCTCACAAATAAAGTGAGACCTGTCAATTAGAAAAAGAAAAATGCATATAGACTTCATCCAGGCTGTGCAGCCTGGCACAATTTTTAATGATACTGTATTGCAAGAGGAAATAAAATCTGAACCTGAATTCTGAATTAATCTGGCAGAGTTGTATGACCCAGGTGTTTTAAGAACAGCTGAATTTGTTAACAGTCAAGCCAGCAATGTTGTCTAGTGACATCTGTGTAGTTACAACAGGCAACAGAATGAATTTCAAAAGCATAGAAATGTTGTAAGCTTGGGTATGAAAATGTTAAATTTAAACCAGAATATTTATTGAAGAGTATAGAAACTATGCTGTTTAAACAGGAAGGAAAGAGAGCCCAAGATAAACATTTATCAGGCTCTTCAGAGAGCAATATTTTGTGGGAGAACATTATATTGCTGCACTGTAAAATACCAAGGACTGCAGGGGGGTTGTCCAGGTCCTTGGATCTGGTTCCATATAATACCATAGCATAATTCTGCACATTGAAAATGCTGCTAAGTCCTTTCTCTACAATGCTAGTAGAAAACAGTAAAACTCACAGTTTTGGTAGTGGATAGGAGTGACTATTCCACTAGATTTTCAATTGCTTTTATAAGAGAGTATGCTTTTCTTGAAATACATCTTGTTACATATTTGTATTCTCAATAGCCAGGTAAACCTCTAAATACAACTCATAAACAAATAGTTTAATCTGAAGTAGGAATGCCATTGTCACAGTCCTGATTGAATTGATTTAGACAGGCAATCAAGTCCGACTTTTAATCTCAGAGCCAGCATTATATTCTACCAGGAGGGAAGTCTACAGTGGTGAAGGCATTCATGATAACCCTTTTCAGCCTCATGGGAAGAGTATGTATATAGGTTTTCCAGTCCATGCTGAAGTTACAGTCACAAATTGTGTTTCATGATACAGAAAGGAGTTCATAAAATGATGTTGATATTTTTGTGATTGATGAAATGTGTGTATCAAAGCTAGTTCACTATTAATTGTGACAGGTAAACTTTTGTTAAGATGGTGAGCATATAAATGTCATTATTTGATCCACTAGCCTAAGTATATTTCGAAAAGCATTTGAGTCTTCACAAAAGTTTTGACAGCTGTACAAAAATCACTATTATGAATGTATTTATCATCAAAATTTGATGATAATCTACAAATCTGCAGATAACTTGGGACTTGAGATGTCTTGGCTTCTGTGGCAGTTCTGGGTGTTGCTTATGAGTTGTATTATGTGCTGATTGTGTGAGTTACTGGGCATCTGACCCTTAGTGAATGAATCAACTTGTTTTTCAGAGCAAATAATGAGAAAAGAATGTGTAAAGGGTGTTTCAAACTCCAATTTGTATGTCTAGGCTTTTGTTTATTTAGGAACTGTAATATTTTAGCCTGACAGGTTTCATTTGATTCAATTTACTACTGGATTTTCTCCAGTGATACAAGAACTAGCCTAAAAGAAGCCCTGCCTTTCCCTTGAAATACAGTCATGAGACTATTTTGTAACAATGTTACTGGGAACCATGGGAGCAGTATGTCTGTGAAGCCAATGGAATTATACAGAGGAAAGACTCAAGCACATAGGTAATTTTGCTGCTCGCTTTTGCTCGTCTGTGACTTTCTCTGTTCAGAATCACAGAATCAATTAGGGAGGAAAAGACCTCTGAGACTTGAGTCTAAGCTTTGGCCAAACACCACCTTGTCAACTAAACCATCGCACTAAGTGCCACGTTCAGTTTTTTCTTAAAAACCTCCAGGGATGGTGACTCCCCCACCTCCCTGAGGAGCCCAGTCCAGTGCCCAATCACTCCTTCTGTGAATAAATTCCTCCTCATGTCCCATGGCACAGGTTGAGACTATGTCCTCTTATCGTGTTCGTTGCAGACTGCAGCTGCTTAGAACCGTTTTATTCCGTGTCAAGCAACTGACACTTTTTCCATATCCTCCATATCCTCCATATCCTCCATATCCTTTTCCTAGGAGAAAAAAACATTCAGAACACTTTTCCATCAAGGTTGGTGTACATGTAAAATTCAGTGGCCTCAAAGGTGGCTGGTACTTCCATCATGAATAAAGAGGATCAGAAAATTCAGCTCTGAGTCACATCCCCTATTTTTTAAATTTTTGACTGTAGATAAAATTGATAAGCCTTTTGGATTCTGAAGGATGGTTATTATATCCGAACAAAGTGGAACAGAGAAAACAAAAATCAAATGTAGCAGACTGAAGCTCCTAATTTTCTAAGATTAAAACTGTCTTAATATGAAACACACATACACAAATGTGTTGTAAATTCAGGATAATTTGAATCATGAAATTAATCTAAGCCAGGAACAGTTGACTCAAATGTTTCTTGTAATTAATACAAGCAAGACACTGGTAATTAAAAAAAAAAATAATACTTACCCCCTAATTCTCCTTCATATGATGAAAATGCAGCAACATTTTCCTTTGACTATTGTTCTGTGTATCTTTTGTGGTGTTTTCCTCCAGTTGACAAAAAGGGCATTTGGGTTGACAGATTTTTAGTAAATTTCACACAAAATCATATCACATGGACATGTGGAAAAAGATGATCTTTGCAATGGCTCCACAAGCTAAACTTGGCTGTACTTTAAAGCATCAATGGCAGAGTCCTATTGGTTAGATGTGTGGGAAAATCGCAGCGCAACTGGCATAACCACACTGGCAGAAGCTGCACTGGAAACAGGAAAGTGGGGCTGCTTTTCTGGCATATAGCTATCTCAGGAACTCAAATAAGCTATACCAGCAAAATATCTTTTCTTACACCATAGACTCTTACTCCATCAGAAAAATTGCTTGCATAGATCTACCATAGCTCCACTGCCTGGAATGTCTTGGATTTGTTTCTTAAGCTGTTGATAGAAATGATGTGTTAGGATATAGATAGCTTCTTTGGTTTCTGGGGAAAGACAAAACAAGGAACAACAAAGGAAAACAAGAGAATGATCAGGTCTGTTTTCAGTGGTATTTCTGGTTTATAATGTGGCAGTGCCAGAGGCTCCTTCTGTATATGGATAACAGTACCTACCTGAAAGGAGCAGTGATTCAAAGTTTAAACAAGAACAAGATAATCTTTTCAAGAAAGAAACATTAAGTCTAATGAGAACTTCAACTGATTAATACCATTCTAGGTATATGGCTAATTTCTTTAAATAATTATGGAAACCTCCTTTTAACTAAGATGTATATTCTTGTACAAAATCTAAAAGCATTAGCAGAAACAGATTTTAAAAGAATTTTGAAATGAGTTTTCCTCTAGATTTTTCTTGTCATCTTGACCACCATGGGTTTGTAGATCCATTTGTCTTAATAAAAAGAAATAATTCTAGATTTTCTGCCAATTTGGATTGCCACATAGTCTGTTGGTTGTGCTTGTCTAAAAAAATAAAAAAGGCTGTACAAAGTTTATCCTGAAGCAGATGAGAGAAGCTGTGTTAGATTAGAATTCTTTTGCATAGCTGTTCGTCAGCCATTTATTTAAACATCTTTTGTTTAATGTAGCTTGAAAGGGTGCTTAAACATTTGTTTGTTTGTTTGTTTTCCAGGAAGGTTTCTAAATAGTGAGTTTACATGAAACTCTATGACTACTGATATCCTCCATCCTGGAAATATAGTATTGCCAGAGCTGGTCAACTAGTCTCTCTTATCTTTCTGAAGGCCTTAAGTTACACTTCTGTAGAGAGAAAGCACACTATATTTTAACACTAGATTTAGCTACCTACATAAATAGTTAAAGAAATAGAAAGATTGCATTTCACATTGCACAATAATGCTATTATGCATTAAGGAAAGCAAATCTGTGATACTGTGTTTTTCTGTGTACTGGAAAGCAAGGATAGAGTAGAACTTAGTGATGTGGATTATTTTATACCTTAGCCTATTCCTCCAGCATTATTATACATTTAAAGACAGCATATATAATCTGTGCAGCAATAATCTATTCTTTCTTTAATGTTTCCTCTGTTGGATGTTTAGCCTTTTATTTTAAACATTTATTATCAAGAATAGTATATTCAGGGCAATAAATAAAAATTAGTGGAAGGTGGAAAAAATCTAAAAAGCAAAAAATCTTCCAGGTCCTAATTTTTTTTTTTTTGTTCAAATTATTTAAAGTTTAGCTATCTTCTTTAGTCATAATTTTATTTATTAATATTTTAAAAAACTTTATGTCTGATTATTCCTATAGTAGGATTATGCAAGACTATGGCATCTGTTTGGTCTCTACACATGGTCAGACAACATGAGAGCCAAGCAAACGCCATGAATGGTAAAAACAAGAGATAAGGTAGTCCTCCATAGTGACAACAAATTTGATTTTGAGAGTCACACTGAAAATGGAACATGAATTTATGGATTGTGTCAGATCTGAATGCCAATCCAGTGTTACTCTTAAACATGTAGAGTGCAGTGGAGCCTTCTCCTCCTGAAAGGGGAGAAGAGAATGCACACACTTCAACTCACCTCCTTTTGGTGAAGACTAACACTATGGGCACCTCTAAAATATGACAGGTTTTTTTTGTATTCCTTGGGTAACAATACTTTTGTATTTCTCTGTGCATGCCTTAGGAACAAGTTTAAGAAATGGGCACCTCTGTCTTCTGTTTAAAAATGTTGTAGGAGTGAAAACAACACAGTCCAGAGACTTAGCTATCTGCAAAACAAAGGAATGGCAATCTAAGCAAAGAGACTGGTTGTGCTATTCTTAGTTATATTATAGAGTGTATAGTCTTAAATGAAATTTTGAAGGTAAAGGTACTACTCTGTTTATACTGTGGTTTCAGAACTGATTGAAAGCTATTTTAATCTGGGTTTTTTTTTTGCAGTGGGTGCTTTTTTATCTGTTAGTAAAGTTTTAGCTGGAAAATAAAACAGAGGGAGAGCATGCTTTGAACAGTCCCAGCATCATAGTTTTGAATCTGTAAGATTGAATGGCATTGACAAAATTGAGGAAGATTAAATCCCTATGTAATGTACTAATATTTAGTGTAGAATGAGGATCAGATACAATAGGAAGGTGAAACATAAGGTAAATATTTATGATTTTGGACAGTATGTTAACATTTATAACATAATGTTATGTTTTTAGAAGCCTGTCTCTTTGACTGTCTAAGGTGAAAGGAGGTATACTTGAAGAAGGGAGTAGTGTTGATTTTCCTGCCCAATCAACAAGAGAAGTCCCCCTTCTATGTTGCTTAATAAAGGCCAGTGGTTTTGTTGAAGGTCCTCTGGAAAATGTGAAGTTCTAAACAATTTTTTTATTATAGCCTTTTCTACTAGTAACAGATGAGTTTAACTTTCTTTGTCATCTTCATAATTTTCTTTTTTATGCACCTATATTTTGCATGGCCAGTGTTGTAATAGCAAGGCCAGTGTTGTAATAATAATAAAAAAATTAGATTAAGGAGACAATTAGCTTGTACAAATTGGTTTTATTTAATGAAATGATGTCTTGTTATTTTTTGTTGACTGTAGTAAAGTCAAACCACTTTGCAGTGACTGAAGAGAATCTAGTGCAGAATTCCAGTTATGTAGTCTTTATAATATAAGAAGAATGAAGGGACTTGGTAATGCTGCTGAAGGTTCTTTCCAGATATCTTTTTCTTTTTCCATTTGAAAATAATTTAGAATAAATTTGGTGAATCACAATATTACAGCCTTTAATCATAAGCATGCTGTCTGATGCAGACATGGATGAATGATAATAAAAAAAATCACTTCTTTGTTAAGAATCCATTATCATTCCATGGTAATAAAAAAAAAGATTTGTTCAACCTTGAATGATATCATAGCATCTGTGGTAAACAGCTAGATTTGGATGGTGTGTTACTTTGTGGCATCACTCGGGGTTGTATCATTCTATGTAAGCCCTTGAAAGAAAAGAGCAAGAAAATTACAAAAGGCAAGATTAAAACACAGACAATTTTCTCTGGCTTAAGATCATAAAAGGGAGGAAATTCATAGTTAAGGATCCAGACCTCAAGTATCTGAGCACAATGTAGTGGCAGCCTTAATTTTACATAATTGTACCCTGTTATAAGTAGACATTGGTGGTTTGATCCTGAATGATGAGTTATATTGCTCTTAGCAGCTGAAACCAGAACAATAATTTTATTTTAATGCTTGGCTTTGCTCCGTGAATAGAACTTCTTGAATCAGTTGTAATTGTTTTCTTTATATTTTCTTGCCAATTGAAATAAATCCTAATAAATAGTTTGAGTTTTTTTTCAAAAGTTATCCTTAAAACTCTGCTACATAACATTTTGCTAAAATGGAAATGGGAAATTGTGAAGAAAAGCCAGTGTCACTCTTGGATTTCAGGAATTTTGAAACTTTTGTGGCAAGTTACAATGTCTATAATCCTGCAGAAGCTCAGTCAAAAAAAACCCAAACCAAAGACTTAACTGATGAAGGAAGTAGTTAATAGTATTGTTAGCACAGAATAATCAGAATAATGAAAGTAGTACAGAGTTTTTAAAGCATCTGCAATTAATTGAACTTCTACTTCAGTTCTACTTTTCTTTAAAAGTTCTACTCCCCCTAGTTCTTGGAAATTGTAAAGAGGGTAGCAGAAACTGCTTTAAAGGATGTCAGACTGTGGATGCAAAATGGAGAGGAGAATAGGCAATGACATAGAATCTTATCTTGACATTTTAGCCTAAGGATATTGCTTCAAGGATTCCAAAAGGAAAGATTAGCGATTTCCTGTCAAGACAGGGAAAGGCCTTCAACACTTCAAAAGCCAGAAGTGACCTGCCAAACAAAAGAATAAAAGCTAGTGTCTAACAAGGTGAGGCTGACTTGAGAGAGTAATGCCTGTGTTTTTCTCAGAGTCATTTTAATTCGTCACTGTGCCAAGAAGCCACAACAGTATTTAAATGAATTGTACCCTTTCTGACTTGTTTCAGGTTTGGAAGGATTCACTGGAGTAGAACTGGGAGTTGAAGAGACAAATCCTAAAATACTGTAGGTTCCTTGTTAGAGCTGGAGCTCTATTTGGTTTTGAATGGTAGTTTACATCTTCTCTTGAGTAGAAATTACTAAAGTTATGGGAAATTCACACTGCAGATAAACTAGTCTCTTGGGTGTTTCACTGAAATGGAAAGGGCCCTGACCCACAGTCTGAAAAGTTGCAGCCCATGAGATGAGAGACATGAATTGCTCTGTGATAAATCTTTTGCTCATCAGTATAACTGTGGATATCACTAAAAAGATATACACATGAAAAAGAAAAGTATGGAGACAGAGAGACAAAGAAAACTGCTTGGTGAATATGAATTATACACTGAGCAGCATGGATAATAGCTGTGTGGAATGATAGCACCATGCTAGACCCACAGTGCAGTTCAACCATCAAAATGTTGCCTCAGAGAATTGCTGAATGTTGGATTTTCATGTCTGGGATTTAGTAGTCTCTTCTCTCTTCTAGTTCTGTAATCTCTTTAATGATACATTGATTGGGATTGTCTCTTATTGAAGGGAAACTGCCCCCTTTTCCATCTCAATGCCCATCCTTGGATTCTTCAAATATTCTCTGATATATATGTATGATGCTCTGCCTATGAGAATCTTAGTGAGTTCCAGGGCCTGGGGTTTCTTTCTGATTTTTGATGCAATCTCTTTCACTTATATTAGAGTAATATTTTAGAGTATTATTTTCTCTGTTGTGACAGACCTGCGTGTTAAGGAATCTTTTTCTCAGCAGCCCTCTCTGTTGATTTTTTTTTTATTTTTGGTGGCAAGGAGATGGTGGTGGTTTGGTTTTGTATTTTTTTGGCATGGTTACTGTAAGGTGCTTTTACCATGAAGCGCCTAATTGTAAATCCACATGCATGTCAGACCAGAGTGCTGTGTCTACACTGGCACTAGTGCATAAAGCTTTACAGGTAAGAGGTGCCCTAAGAGATGTCATTGCATGAGCTTTTCTGCAGTGTAATGTGGGAAAATTTTTCATCCACAGGCCACAATACAAAAATGCTTTTAACTTAACTAATTAAACCACGTTCATGAATTTTGTAAAAGCCAGTAGCAAGGCATGGGTACAAGTTTAGATGATTATGTTTTCCATCTGTTAGCATGAATGCAAGACTCATTTTAGGAAGAGCACATAATTCAGGGCATGACATGTAGTGAAAATAATTTCAAGAGTAGCTCATTGCCTTTAGAAGGCAGCAGCATGTTTTTCCAGGTCACTTGGGTAGATATGGAGACAGTTGATTCCCCATATGATGAGTAGCTGCAGAATCCTTATGCATCTTCTTGCAGATCTGGCATGGCTTCTTCTCCAGCTTGGAGGACATGCTCTTAGACCTTTGCAAAGAGCTTTGTGTGCCTGTGCATAAGAAGGACATAAAGATGAAGGGAATACCTTCAATACCTATATTTGCTGTGATGCTCTACTGCTGCTTTACTATTACTTGGTTTTGGCCAGTTATTTGCTGATGCGCACAATGTGTAATTATATATTTCAGCGGCTTCTTCAAAGCCAGAGGGCTGAAAAACATTGATTTCTCTGAAATTACGTTTGTTTTTTAAGAGGAAGTGTGAGAGTTTTGTTAAATTTTACCCAACCTTCATATAGAAAGGATAATACTTGCCTGTTAGACAAGTTGAGGTTATCCAGATAAAAGGCCCCCAAATGGGGATATGAGGGAAGAATTTGTGATGGAGAGATAATCTGAAGATCCAATATTTTCTATTATTATTTTTAAATTTGCTACCAGCTTATTTCATTTCTGTGTCACATATGGAGTCACTAAGTTTAGTTGTTCAAAGCACCCGCAATTCTCAGCTGCCCTACCTCAAAAAAACCCTCAAAATGTGAGAACACCTGTCAGCAGAAATTTTTTTGTGTTCTTAGCAGTATATAGTTACATGCTGTTGGTATGACTTGGCCAACTGAGGCAAAATGGTATGGTCAGCCAATTTAATTGACAAAAAAATTCCTATGTCTGCTTACTTTTGAACCATACTAGCTTTCTGACATATCTGAGGGGGAGCAGGGATGGATTTCATTAGGATTAGGTTTGTGCCTGTAATCTGGCTACAGGCTGTTTATGACTCTGTCCATACCAAGAAATAAGCAGTTCTAGAGCTTGTATTTTATTTCCATCTAAATGCCAGCTGGGCCAGGAAAACAAACTGATCTCCTAAACATTATCATAAGTTTTTTATCCAGGTTTGTGTTTTGAGCTACATTCATTTCTGAAATTATGGCACTTTTTCTTGTGCTTCTGTTGGGTTCTTGACAACCCTATGCTACTCTAGACAACAAAGGCACTTGTAGTCAACTTCTCCCCCAAAAGGTCAATATCCAGATCTAATTCTTAAATTAGCTGTCAGTTTTAGAATAAGTACATCATTTTTGAATCAGATATTTGCTTATTTCTGTGTACCTAACAAAGTTTAGGAACTCCTATGTCTGTCATTATTCAAATTGATGCTGGTCTGTATTTACAAAATACTTCCTTGCCAAACCTCTGTCTTGGACATCCAGCTGTGGACAATTGTGTGGAAAGCACAATCTCCAGAGCAGTTAGTAGAATGACTGACAACTTGTTGGGGTTTGCAGAATTCCCATCACAGAATTCCCATGTCCTTCCTTCCCTTTCTTATGTGAAGAGGTGTTTGGGTTGGAAAGTTGTCCAGAACAAATGTTCCAGTCCTCTCACTTTAACTGTTCAGTACTTTTTTTGTAGTCTGGATGGGGGCAAATATGATCCCAAGTACACGATAATAATGCTTTTGCTTTCCTTCTCCTAACATGCCTGTGCTTTCCATGTGATCCTTGTTTTAACACACATTTGTGACATAACTTCTTTGTTATGTGTAAGTTTACATTCTGCTGACATGAGAAGAGAAAGGGAAAACCTAACAGTGCCCTCTGAAGCTGTCTCTGAAGCTGCAAACCACTTGTTATAGGTGGCGTTTGAACAGTGTAAATGTAATAATGATCCATGGAAATCTTCATTCCCTTCTCATTGCTGTCTGAGTTCATGATTCTTGATGTCAACAGCAGGCTAGCAGCAGGAGGTTTTCAAAACATCCAAGTAGTAGATGAGCACTGCTGTTCAGAGGGATGTATGCTCCTGTGCATAGGTATTATTGAAATAACCCTAGATCCCAGCCTGGGTGCTATCAGCAGTGTATTTGTTCTGGATCCCATTTTACAAGTACTTGTAGCAGCTCAGGAAACTCAGGAAGATTCTTAGGGTTCACATTCAGTTCACATTCTGCAATCTGGTGAAAACCAGGACAAATGTGAGGTCAGTTTTCATAGAATCATAGAATGGCTTGAGTTGGAAGGAACCTTAAGGATATTTAAGTTCCAGCGTCCCTGCCGTTGGTAGGAACACTTTCCACTAGAAGTGGAAGTTATCCTTATTCTGTTGGCCTTGATACTCCTGCAGAGTTTCTTATAAATGAACAGAAATTGTCTAGCCTAAACCTTGAAATGCCCAAACTCTCAGGGTAGGCAATCATATGCCACCACAGACTTCCTGTTTATTCTGGTTCATCAGGTTTTAAGTCCAAAAAGATTTTTAGTGGGTTTTAAACTTTAAGGGAAGGCCACCCTCATGTTTTATACATTTGAAACCCAAATTTTTCTTTGTATGTGAAAGGAATACAAATCTTACTCTATAGGATTTTCATAGTCATCTGGAAGCTCAAGTCCAGTACACAACCATATGCCTCACTCATTTTAGTTGATTTGGCATTCTTTATGGCAGCTTAAGGTTGCCTTGTTTACTTAGTGTATTTTAACTTGTGCAGATTTTGAAAAGAAAAAGACAGATCAAGTAGCTGGAGAAATACATTCTTTGTGTCAAAAATCTTGTGCTTCAGTACATAACTTGATGTGAAAATTGGTATCCCTCCCTGCATAATTTTTCCTAGCAGCCATCCTTCCCAGTTATAAGCACAGATTTGTCAATGTCTAATAAAATGCCCAAGCTTTGTAACTGTGAAAGGAAATGTACATTGGAAGAAAATTAAATATACCAGAATCCCACTACTACTGAAACTGTCTCTTTACTAATTAGTTTTAAATGTATTTTGTTACTCTACATATTATTTTTTGATACTGTTAAAATGAGGGTCTAAAACATCCATAGGCTTTCATCAGGCCACTGTGGGGAGGAGGAGTGAGTGCCCTTATTAATCTGTGCGCCTCTTCTTCTTATTTGCTCCTTTTTCCCCCTCCCCAGGTGAGGCAATCAGATATCAGCTCCGTATAATCAAGGGACAAGAACCCTTTTTCTGTGAAAGGTCATTTCATTGCCAACTCCAGGCAGCAGTGGGTGGGCAGCACTTCAGGCTGTCATCAGGGTTGCAAGAGCAGGCCAAGCTTCTGCCAGCAGCCCATTTTAGTCCTTCCCAGTACAATGGCAGGTCTGTGTGCCGGGCTTGCTGCTGCCCATTTGATGCCAAGCCCAGTGTCACCAGAAGGCCATCTGGATCATTAGGAGACCAGCCCTTTGACTTCACCCATGCAACAGAGGGAGGAGAAAGCATGAGGAAGGTCAGGTGCCAGGCTGCTCCTCCAGACTTGCTGGCACCATCCCTTCACCATCACTAGACTGGGGCCCTTGGCAGCTGGGAACATTTCTGTGGCAAGACTCATTCACTCTCTAAGAGATGTTCTCTCTTACAGGAGATCTTTGCTGTTTGCACGTAGACTGTAACGTGATTGTGCTGTGGTGTTTGGATTGCAGTAGCCAGATAGTGTTAAACTTATTTGGCTACATGTGACTAATTAATTAAACTAATTTAACTTTATGCTATGTATATTTGCTTTGGGTTACTTTCTCTAAACTATTATTTATGAAAATGTGTGAAACAATGGTGTTTTTTGCTAGAGATTGCAGGAGAAGCAGTGTGTGCTGACGCTCACTTGTCAGTTGACTGAGGTGCAGTGATGCTGTTACAGTGTTCTGTCCTGCTACAAAGAAGGCCCTTCAAAAACCTAAATGGAATAAGAATTCATGAGTTTCTTGACAGCCAGTCAACAGAGAAGAGAAAGGAATCAAATTAGGACTGATGCTGATGAAAATCACCAGAAACATCAATGTGGACATAATAAGTAACAGGGGTGCAAAATTGGCTGTATAAAATGTAACACTTTCATAACTTAAAATAAACAATTTATGGCAATTATCTATGGCAAAAAATGCAGTAATTTTGTGCTTTTCTTGATGTAACAGTGTTTTGCAGAGGTACATATAGTTCTTAACCTTTGAATTCACCACTTTGGTATACGATTGACCTTCTCTTCAGGAAAGTGAAAAGTAAGTTTTAGATTGACAGTAAAAGTAAATTTGCTGGTCATGCCAAGAAATTGAAACTCTATGGTACTGGGTGGTCTTCAGAGTCAGAATCCTGCCCTAAGTAAGCTCAGACACCTATGAACCTCTCATTATTAAATCAGGATTGTCCTTTGGGTGTTCATACTGTCATGTATGAGAAACAGGCTGCCCCTCAGCCATCCAGAGCATAAGGCAAGATGAAACTTCAAAATAAATGTAACAATTCCTAAGAATGAAGAGTTTGTTAAAGAAAAACATGAGTACTTGTGAGTGAAAACATAAAGGTTTTTTCCTTTCAAATCTGAAGGGGAAAAATATGGGATCAATTATTAAAATTGGAATTTTTGACTTCTCCTTTTGTCTCCTCCTACTGTCTTTTCACACAGTTTTACTGGTATACCTATGTCCATCAGATTTTGGGGCTACAGGGGCTGCAAGGGGATTTTGTATAAAGATGGATGTAGATTTTAGGGTGTGATAATAGAAGCACACTTATAGTGTGTTGATTCTCCAGAACATGTGCTTTTGTAAAGGATAATTATGTTTGTTATGCAAAAGTCCTTTTCAAGGTGTAGACCTGATGATGTGTGATAAAAACTAGTATAGTAGTTTCCACTACACAGATTTCCACAGCTCTTTGTCAGTAGATAATTTGACAAATTAGGTAACAGAATGAAAATTGGTTAAATATTGGCTGGGAAAAAAGTAATTTGAAAAAAGGCATCATATTCTGGTTTCTAATTGTAGTGATTTTCAAAATTTCAAAATTTAAATAATGCTAAATTTTGGGAAGATAGATTTTTAATTCCAGTAATATGATATTAAATTTCAATATTTTTCAGACTAAAGGACATGATTACAAAATACTGGAGAAAACAGAAGTCTAAATTTTGTAGTTTTAAGGAAACCTAATAGAACTTTATAGGAAAATTAAGAGGAAGTGCGGTTCTGACCTTTTTTTAGACAAAATTAAGCATTCCACTCATCAAATGTTATTTTTCTAATTTTTTTTTAATAGATCTCACCAGAACTATTCTCATGGCCTGGCAATGAATTTTTTGCATACATTCAGAACTTTAAGTAATGTGCATCTTAGATGTCTGGCCAGTTCAATATTTAAATCCTTGATTAGAGATAAATTAGTGTTTTAAACTAAAACAGACTGCATGCAATAAACCTTAATGAGTCTGACTTGAAACCACAAATCAAGGATACTGAAGAGTTAAGGTTGAAATATTTGAAATCCATCCTTAGTTCACTATCCTTTTTCTACTGAGGAGTAGATAGAATCACATAATATTTGATAGATATATTTATTGAGAGATGAGTAAAATAGGGCAAAAGCACATTTGTAGAGTGGATTGGAGTTTTGATCTCTGCAGCAAAATGGCAGTTTATGAACAGGACTGCTGTTTATTTTAAGTTATGAAAGTGCCAAATTGTGAAACTTGGCCGATTTTGCACCCCTGTAATTGTGTCACCATTGGTGTTTTTTCTGATTTTCACAAGCATCATTGCTAATTTGATTCCTTGCTCTTCTCTGTTGACTGGTTGTTGAGAAACAAATTATTTCACTCAGTTTTCTGAAGAGCCTTCTTTATAGCAGGACACTAAATTATTGAGACCTTTAAGTTCATAGCATTGCCAGCCCAGTCTGAGTTCTAGCTTACCTGCACTGGGTCATCTGCAGCTTGAAATCCCAGACTGATTGCAGGACTCAGTATGGTCCCTAACTCAGTATGGGTCAAATAGGTGGTCAGTATTATAAAACTCACCTTTGGAAACTGTACCACTACAACACTTAATTTCAAAGAGTAGAGAGGGAAAAGGGACAGAAATAGTGACACAAATCCTGATCTGATGAGTTCTACTAAAAACAGAAATAAGAACTCATCTAGAATTACATTCAAAATAGCATTTTTAAAACCTCAAAACCTCATATTTGAGTACTCAGATCTTCCAGAGTTATGATAGTTTATGATTATTGGAAGATGTAAGAAATATTTGTCATTTCTGCATCACTAATGCCTGGAGGCCTGTATCAGGATCAAACTGTGGTCATGTATGTTGTTTTTCAAAAGAAATGTTTTCATTGCATTCTTTTACTTTGAAAGTGAAACAAAAATACAATGCTTACAATCCCAAAATTGGAAGAAATTGTGTGAACTATTGTGTGAGAAAGAAAAAAGAATAAGGAAACATAGCATGGATTCAGGCTTTTGAGACATTATAAATGTTGAGAAAAATATTGTTTAAAAACTGGCTCTGCAGTGCCCTTTAAAATCAGTAAGCGTCTATTTTAATTCCCATATAAGTAGTAACTGGCTGCTGTCTGTATATATACTTAAATGTTGCTTGCTGTATAAGACCTTGTTTGCTTAATTTCAACCTAACTGAATTTTTATGGCTGTGCTATAAACCTCTTGAAAATAGTGGCTTAAATGGAAATGCTGACACAACATTAATTACACTGGCTCCAGTGTGATACTGTGATTAAAGTTTATTTATTTTGTATGTGCGTCTGTGTGTGTGTAATTTCATTGTTGAAAAACTAATGGAAAACTAATGTGGCAATGGAGAATGTGATTCTGTGCCTGATATTTTTCAACTGCAAGAAACAGTTTAAATGCCAGTTTACAGTACCAGATAATTTATTTTTAATTGAGGTATAGTTTAGGTATTTAAAATTTTAGAAGTTTGGGAAAGTGACAAGTTTCCCACTTTAAAACTGTTCACTGTTCTTACAGGAGTTTCTAAATGTCTTTTTGGGTGGTGAAGCTAAATGTATATTGTATTAGAAAATTAAGTAAATTGTTTCATTTCCTTGGTAGCATATGTTCTTTGAGATATTCTGGAGAAAAGTCTGAAAGTATGAGGGTATGAAATGCACCGTTAATATTCTATTACTATTGAATATGAAGTAACAACTGTAAAAGTCTATTTGATAAATAGTTTGTCCAACTGGTACTTTTAGATAACCGACCTATGGATTGCATCTAGTCAGTTGGGATATGAACAGTGCAAATATCTTATGGCCAGATGAAGAGTAAGTGAGGGAGAGAGAGATCCTGTCTCCAACCTGTTTCTTAGGACAGTGAGCTGGGAGTGGAGAAGCCTTGGATTCAGTCTGTTTCCAGCGGTTCATAATTCTCATATTAGGCAAGAACTGGATAAAACATGACATGGTCTGGAAAGCAGTTCTAAGCTCTTCTGTTTCCTGAAGGAGTGTTGAGAGTAATACGCTATTATTGCCAAATGCACATATGTTTGATGCTGTGATTTTGTGTAAACTTTGCTGCCCCTTTCAGGAAGGTGCAATCAGAGAACTTTTAGTAGTTAATCATCTTTTCTTGTGGATCAGTTAGACAACATCACTTTTTTCTGGGTTCATGCATGTATGGAACTTGAAGGCTGATCAGAAAAATTGTCTAATGAGTAGTAGGTTCTGCAGAAGTGAATCGTATGCCTGGCTGGTAGTCTGTGGTGTGCCTTCCTTACATCAGTGCCAGTGTTCTGCCTCATCTCAGGGACCAAAGCAATTATTCCCACTCTTGCCATAAACACCTTTCCTAGGAGCTCATGGCATCCAGTCGAACTTTTTTTTGTTTTTTTGGCAAGAGAATTTTTGCAGATATTGTTAATGCTAATCTGTCTGGTAGACTGACAGCTGTAAAGTTGCAAGGTAGCATGTCCTGCAATGTGGTAGGGAAGTGAGACGCAAGTAGTGTAGGTTGAAAAGATCAGAGAGGAAAAGTGAAATCTCTGTGTGGAATGTCCTTCTTCAGTTTGCTCGGTGAAAACATTCAGCATTCATTAATCCAGTCCATGAAATTTACATTTTTTTATTTTTACTGTTTGCTTTCACTGGAAGAGAGTGCAAAGTAGGCAAATAGTTTCAAAGTGTGTGGTCTTTATGGTTTATATGTATTGCTCAGAACTACCACTGACCACACTTCTTGGTCTTGTTCCCATTTGTTACAGTAATTAAATATTAAGTTGTTATGAAAGGATTGTGCCCTTCCCTTGAAAGAAAAAAGAATGTGACTCCTCCATGGTTCTGTGATACAGCTGATGTTTTATTCAAACTAATGTGTAAGGATAGAGAAATTATGTGCAAAGTTTATTCCATTTGTAAGAAATGTAATGATTCTGGATGTGAAGCAAAACTGAGAATCTCCTACACTGTAGTTCATTAGGTTGGTTTGGAGAGAGAAAAATCAACATATACCATAGATACATTTGGTTGGAAGGACAAGGGAGCCTGTACAGATCAGTCAAATCCTGAATACATCACCTTCTTAATTGTAGCCTTTAATCTGCATTAAGACTAGATAATGCTTGTCCTTAAATGACCTTTACATTGAATTGAATATTGCACTGGAAAATTTCAAAGTCTGATTGATGACCAATTATGTAATAAAACTGTGGCTCCAAGCTTGCAAGAGACCAGCACTTCTGTTTGACCACACCCATGAATGCCAGGGAAGTACTTCAAGCTTGTAAACGAAGACCTGTGTATGGTCACCTAGAGTCTCAACGGTTCTGTAAATGAGAAAATGGAGGGGAGAGGAAGGAGTGACACTTGAAAAGCAATCTCTTAAAAAAATGTTAATGATATGTTTCAAAGCTTTGTTTGAAAATACTGGCTTGGCTTTTCCTGGTGTTATGTTTAAGACTTCACAAGAAAGTGTGTTTGTTCTGCATTGTTCCCAGCTGGTCCCAAAGTTTCATTCAGCCTCCACATGAAGCTGCTTGCTCCTATGTCAGCCTTGGGAGGGAGCTCAGAGGAGTGTTCTGCTGTAATGCCATCAGAGAGAGCTGCCCGTTGTGCTGACAAACACTCAACTTACAGAAATACTGTATCTAGCCTTTATTCAATGATACCATCATCCCAAAATCTTTAGCAAGCTGTTTGATGATGCCAGTTGAAGCCTCTTGCTCTGTAAGACCCAGAGCAGTTGGAATGCATGCAAAAATTTAAGTCCCTTTAAGTCCTTTTCCAGAAGTTGCCAATACATACTGACTATCCCATAACCTTCAACTCTTCCCCTCATGATTCATATTTGGATGCTTTTAGGGATGCTACTATTCAAATTTATGATACAAAAGGCAACACTGTCTTGAAAGATACTTCAAATCCAAGGTTATCTAACATCAGGTATTCTCAATGAAAAGGGATTTTAAGTGTCTCTACAGACTCTAATTGTTATTCATACTGGAATATGAGATAAGAAAACTCATAAATATGAGTTATGCATAATTTTTACCATATCTGATGTAGTACAAATGTTCTGCCAAGGGGAGGTCTGAAAACATTCAAATATTTCAACCATTGACAGCGATTATCAGTAAACAGGCCAATATGGTAAATGGTAATGAATATAAGCATTTTTTCAGATAATTAACATCTCCTTTTAACCTCTCCTAAATACGGAATAATACCACATTTTGAAAAACCCAATACTTTGTTTTGTTGGTCTCTCCAAATATTGTTTGGCCTCCAAAATCTGTAGAATGTGCAAAATGGAGACGAGTGGTTGATACATGATCTACCAAGATATATTGTGCTGCCATTGAGGGACTGTGACAGGCTGGAGAGTCAGGCCATCAAGAACCTAATGGAATTCAGCAAAGGGAAATATGATGTCCTGCACATGATAGGAAATAACCCATGCATCATAACAGACTGAGACTGACCTGCTGGAAAGTAGCTTTGCACAAAAAGACCTGGAGATCTTGGTGAAAAAAAAATGGAACATGAGCCAGCAATGTGTCCCTGTGAGAAAGAGATCATTCTCATCTGTATGAGTAGGAAAATTGTCAACATGTCAAAAGAGGTGATCCTTCTGTCTGCTCAGCACCACTGAGGCTGAATAACCACTCAATCCAATTGTGGATCCACAACAGGGTCTAATTCTGGGATTTTTGGAACAAGGACATGATCATACTGAATCAGGTCCAGTGAAGGGCCAAGAAAATAATTAAGGGGTTGAAGCATCTTTCATATGAGGAGAGATCTGGGATTGTGTAGCCTAAAAGGTCAGAGAGGAGGCTCAAGGAGATCTTATGAATGTCTATAAATACCTGATGAAGGGAACCATTGCCATACACAACTGCAAATGTTCTAGTTGTTTTGATGACCATGTTTTGGACTCAAAAACTGACTTGGACTTCTGATAATTTTATTGGAATTGCCATATTTTTTGACTGGTCCCTTATATTTTAAAGTTTTTTTTTGTTTGTTTGTTTGTTTGTTTTTGTTTTTTGGGGTTTTTTTGTGGAATCAACATGCAAATTGAAACACATGCAAAGATGTTTCTGTATGATTGATGATTGCCATAGGACATATGGACTTAAAATTCATAAAGCAGGAAATAAATACAAAGATTAATGGTCTTTCATTAATGCCTTCAAAGCTGGCAAATTTTGAAAGGCTGTCAACTTAGAGCAGTGGAAAGAAAGGCTCTTTTGGCCTCATTATCTCGGCAAGTCTTTACTTGCTCTAGTAGTAACTTAGGCTAAGTTTGGCTTGCATCTTTATTGTGTAGTCTATGTAACACATTTAGATTTGGAGAATACTTGTAGACCACATAAAACATTCCTGAAGGTGGATAGATTTTATATGCCACATGTTTAGGGAAATTAAAATATTTTAATACACAAAGTATCTCAGGCATATACTTGTTCTAGGATCAAAGTTGGAAAAGTGCTGAGTGTTAATAAGGTCCTGGAACATCCATTTGACAGTGTGAGGTGGTGATGCATACACACTGGACCTTGAGATCTGCCTTTGAACATGTGTTAATGTCATGTACAAAATATCCATTAAATGGGAATTTACAGGCTATTTTCTTGGAAACCCTCAAGTTTTTGCACTACACTGAAAAAGCTACACCTTTGAATGCTCCCAATCTTTCTCTGCCTTTTCCATGAATAAGATTTCTAATAATTTTTTGCTTAGTATTTGTTTCTTGTCTTCACCAAATGATGTGCTATTGCTCAAGATACCTCATGGGAGTAGCAGGTTAACTCATGATTGTACTCTGAAGAATCTTATCAGAAGGCCTCATTCTTCAGAAGAAAAGGGAAGGGGAAAAGGACTTTTGCCTTGTGTGTGTAGTGCCTTTTATTGCACTAATGTGAAATGATTCGATGTGATGGACAGCAGTTTATCAAAACAAAATCTCATTAAAATCTGTCTGCACTTTGCCCTTACTCTCCTTTGTATAATAAGATTGTGAAGCTTTCTGTGACCAGATGGTAACCTGTGGCAACCTGTAGTGTGTGTACATTCATGGGTGATGAATAAAACCATTGTCATCCTTAAATGTTGGCATCAACATTATGTTAGTAACATTTGGAAGTTTCTGCTTTATCAGCAGCAATGACTGGCAAATAATCAGCTGTTTTGTAATGGGAAGCTTAAAATAGCAGCTGAAGACATTTGAGTTAAGCTTCATGGAAAAAGACACTGCTGCATTTATTATGATACCATTTTTGTTGTGTAAGGATGACATGATTGTTATTTTAGCATTTTAGACATACAATGCAATTAAGAATAATCAGTTTTCCCACACATTCCACAAAGCAACTGAAGCACACATGCTAATAACCAGGCCCTTAAATTCAGACTGACTTCCGCTGCTGCATGGGCAGCCAGTGGGTACAGATGCATGCTTCACAGTGGTATGCAGCAGCTATTGTGTGATTGCAGCCTTCTTACAGAGACCTGTGTCTCAACAGAAGTTGCTGATAAATAATAAACTCTCTAAGATTTGCCCACAGTACCAATAGAAGTAATTTTTGGAGTGCTGAGGAAGAGGATCTGTACATATGACATATACTTTGTAAGCTGTAGCAGGCATCCAGACTGGAAGTTTAAAAGGATGTACAAAAGAATTCTGATTTGTATTTACAGGAAGTAGTAAATGGCTGCACCAATAAAAATTATTCTGTGTTATATATGCACACTGATACATATAGTGTTTGACTCATAATTTGTGTGGCTTGCATGAGGCTGGTTTTAGAACTCTGAACACCAGCAAAGAAAAATCATGATTTGGACAGGGTGTTCAGAAAACAGATTTTGCCGGTAACTAAAGGTAGTAAGTTTATTCAGACAGTTTTAATTCATAATTATTCCCACTAAAGGCCTCCCATTTACTGGGAGGGAGAGTCTTACATATTCTTTTACCAGGGTCTGCCATTATTTTTTTAGAGTGAGGTTTTTATGAACAGATTTAGCTAAGAAATGTTTATATGTTTACATACAAATATTTTTTGTATTCTTTTCTCCAATCTTTTTTCTTTGCTTACTGCTTTTCTCAGCATAAGTATGTAGTACCTTTATATGATGTATTTTACTAGACTTTTACTGTACTGGGGCCAAGTCAGTGGTACTTTCTTGCATGCTTGGGACTAATTCTTTGCTGAATTTTATCTTTGCTTGCTATCTTAAACTGAACTACTTAATTAAATGTATGAAAAATAAATTGTTAAGCCTTATGACTGGACAATACTCTTTACCATGAAATGAAACATAGAAAGAGGAAACAGGTGATATTTTAACTCTGATGCACAGTTACCTGCATTTCAGAGGACATGATTGTCCACATGCAATTTTAAAACTTGGACTATACCAGATGGTAAAAGAGTCTTAGTGAACGTATTTGTATCTATATGAAAGATTGCAAGTTGAGATAGCATATTGCTCTCTTTGAAGAGGAATAAGCCACAGTGGCATGAGAAGAATTTTAAAGTGTTTCCATTCCAGGACTTATATTTGTGTGTTATTTTACCAAAATTTATAAATTTATTGTGAAAATTCACACCTTTAAATGAGGACATGATAATTCATTAAAAAAAGACAAAAAAAAAAAAAAAGAAAGATTTGTAGATGAAAGATGAGTTTCACTCTCTGCAAGAAAGGATTGAAAGTTCTTGCCACCATTAGTGCACCAGCCTATGCTGGCCTCTTATGTTGAAGTCAAATTAATGGTGAAAGAATTTCTCCTAAATGTTTTCAAAAATTGGGCTAGTACTATGTATGACTGAAACTGCAGTTATACACCTTTGTATAAGAGAGAGGTATGGAGAAAAGAGGAATTGCATTATCCAGTTTTAGAAGATGCCCTAACACAATGGAAAAAAATTTAGGGTGTTGCCAATTACAGATTTTCTTTTTTCCAGTGGAAATCTTAAGTGAGATGGTTTAGACTGAAATGAAAGCTGTTATGTTCTACCCAGTTCAATGTTGTGTTTACCATGAAATGTGCCACTAAGGTCACTGTAATGAAGTCAAAAGTAAAAATTACATCTTTAAAATTGGACAAGAAGTCCCATTTCCTCCATAAGATCGATCTTGAGACTACTGACTAAGGAGATAGACTTATCTCCAGCTGAAGAGCTGTAAAGATGCAGTCTATCCCTTTCATTCCCATGGGAGTTCCTAATTTTTAGTTACTATTTGGCAATTATTTTTTGGTGTGTTTGGTCATGATCTGTAACATTTCAGTGCAGACGTCTGCTCTGAGTCAGTCAGAGTGAACCTGAATAAATTCCTCCTGGCAAGTAAACATCATCATGGCAATCCTCAGCCCTGTGACTGTGGGATGCATTAAGGGTAGCTCATGACACATTTTTAGCAAATAAACTATTAACCAAGATGACTTCTCAGCTCTAGGAAAAAAATTCAAAAAGAGCCTCATCAATCTTTGTGAATGGGTGACTTTGAGCACTTTTGTAGAACAAGAGATTGGGTCTGAATGGAAATGTTTAAGGAAGTCATTTGAACATTACTTACAGAGTTTCACTTCAAAGGTGTGCTAATATTTTATAGTTTAGTAACAGCTTATCACCTGTCTTTGTTCTTCCAGGCATTTAAGACCAAGGATGGCTACATCGTGGTGGGAGCTGGAAATGATCATCAGTTTGTCACTGTGTGCAAGGTGTGTGTTAGGCAAGAGTACAGAAATGTGTAATAGCTTCCATTCTCACTAGGAAAATTAAGATGTTGATTCTTCTTTATTATCTGTTTTTTATTCATTTTTTATTTTCTGTATGGAAATACGTGATGAGTATAAATTCTAACCCTGCATCTGTTCTGACTGTGAGTTCAGAACACACCAGTTCTAAAACTTGTAGGTACTGTGCTCCTTTTGAAGTCTGTGCACATATGATTGAATCTACATCTACTTAAATCATTACTCAAGCACATTGTCCTTTAGAGACCCTAGCATGTGCTGATCTGGGCTCACTGAGAAACTTGTGGACTTAGAAAAGAAATGTTACAGGACTCTGGGCTGATTTTGGGGTGGTGCAGAGACATGATGTTGAAGAACAATGTTTAAAAAAAAATGTTCTAAATGAAATGTATCAACATTCCAAATAAAAGACCCCAGTAACATGTAAGATGGGACAAGATAATTTTTGCAAATAGCATTAGACAACGTTTCAAAAAATTACAGCTCTAGCTATTTTGGACATTGTGGTTTTTTTTCTAGGAAATAGGATATTTAACATAGATTAATGACACTCAGGAAACTGAGCATTATTTTCCTCCATTTGTTCATGTCAGATATTTCACATTTCTGTGGAAGTTCATCAGTAGTAACTGGAATATGTAGTAAGAGGACAGTGCTGTTTTGATTCTCTTTTAGTACAGTTTGGGGTATGGATCCTCACCTCGCTATGTGGAGGGGTTCTGCTTTCACTTTGAATTGGCTCTTAACCTCTTCAAAATTTGCTCAGTGAGTTTTCTTCAAAAAAGTGTCTGACTACTACAGTCATCATTATCTTAATATGAAGGAAGACTAATAGCTGAATAAGTGTCTACCTGGCCCAACTCAGTTTTATCAAAGACTCATTATCTCATAAAGGAAATATTTCCAGAGTGTCCCAGGACATAGCTGTGAATCTCTCCTTGGTGCTTTATCATCTAAAATGAAGAATTATGTAGCAAATGTTTGTCATCCTGCAATCCTTGAGTAAGACACAGCTGAAGATCCATCTCAGTAGGTTCTGACTTCTTGATATGAGCAATCAGGCACTAAATCTTTAGACCATGCACTTTACCTGACTTTAGGGTGCAGCTGAGAGAATTACGGTGTGCCTTGTTGCTACATATTCTCTCTGTAATCATTAAAGAGTGAATGGAACCCCAGAAGATGAAGCAAGATTTTAATGGTTTGTATTACCCCAGAATATATAGGATGAATATTAAGTGAGATTAATATTATCACTGGTCTGCAGGCTGGTTTTTTTCTTTTTTATCTTGATAAATGTGTTCTGGTGTTCCTACAATTGAATATAAGAGGTACAGAGCATGGAAAAATGACAATTGCTTACATTTCAAAGGGATTAAAAAGGCAGAAAAAGTAGTTCAAATTTTGAGTAATTGTTAGATTTTTCTATACACCAGTTATCATATTTGTTTCTATAAAGAATGCTTTTTACCCTTATCAGGCTATTATAGGTATGGATTTGGGCTGTTACATTGCCCAAAAAATAAAATGATGAAGAAGTCAGTGGAATGCTGGAATGAATGCCCATTAGAGATATGCTTTGTGCTAAGTCAAAGGTGATTTGGAACTTAAAACAGTGTGAAGAGGGAAAGCCAATAGGGGAAAAGAATTTTATTACATGAAGGCCTGCAACTAGTGGACTTTAGTAAATACAGAGACAACTATTTCAAACACTGGAATTGCTATTAGAGAATATTTCTGAGCTGAGTTGGTGCTGAAAATAGAGGCTGTATGGAAGCTATTGCCCTGAAGGCACGTAGTCTAGAGATGTAACAGCTGGCTCACGCTGTAAACAATCGCAAACATTCTGCTTCGATCATTTCAAGCAAGCAGAAAGAAAAATCTGGAATAATTCACTGTGATATTTTCAAAATCAGTGACAACTAATGTAGCTTGTTTGAGGACTCAGATAATTGAAGAAAAAGTTTGTAACAGTGCTGGCCGAAATGCGTTTCATTGTGGTCAAGTGTTACAACAGCACATCCTGACCTGTGGCCGATTTGGTCTGATTAGGAATACTGAGCGAGACTCTTCAGAAGACTGAAGTTTTGTGTACAGCAAGGGAGATTTCAAACAGATTTGCTAGTGTTGCAGGACACAAAAAACAGAGAGTGTAAGCTCTGAGTGTGCATGTAGAGCTTGAACAAGGCCTCAAATAGAGAGCACCATTTTCATTCTAAATGTTCAGAGTGAAATAAAGAAAATAAGATTGGCAACATGATGCAGAAAGATGAATGGTGCATTGATGAATAACTTCTCAAGTGTGCATTTGTTAGTCACAAAAAAATTGAGAAGGACATATATAGACATGCAGCTTTACACCAGATGGACATTAAGTTAAAGCTGAAATCAGTAACATTAATTAAAACAGCAGAGTGAGCAACTCCATATGATCATTTTTCATATAACACATCAAGTGGAACCATGGCTTTCTGATTAATTTATTGGTTTTTTAAGCTCACATAAGTATTCACTATCATTTAATTTGAACAATCTTACAGTTTTTTTTTCTAAAGCAGTGATTTGTAACTCTAAACCAGCAGTATTAAGAAAATAATTTTAAGGGGTACCAATAATATTGATAAACTTCCAGATAGAAAAACTTAGCTATTTTCTAATGCTATTTTATGATATGTTGTGATTTCCATAAAATGGATTATATAAATGCAGAAGGAAAAGAAAATATGCTGTGAATTAGGTATTGATGGAAGATGCTAGATTGAAGTTTTCTGTTACCTTGCAGATAAAAATCTGCAGAAAAGTTTTGGAACATCACCATTGTCCTAGCATAACTTACAGATACCTTGCTTCCATGCTTAGTTTTGTTACTCTAGGTGAAAAATAACTCAAAAATTACTATCTGTTTCAATATCTCTAAATATCTGTTGAAAGAATATCTGTTTTGCTAAAGGTTCTACGTCATCAACAGCTATTCACTTGTGAAGGAAGCTGTATCCTTATTCACTCCAGCAAAGTCAGGAGTCATTAAATGATTGTGGCCTTGGTCTAAAGCAGTCTCAGAGGAATTAGTAGAATGTTATGTTTGAAGCAAATATCAGAGAGATTGACACCGGCTTGACACCCACTTATGTGACAGTACACAAACATATGCATTCAGGGAGTGACTGAACATGTTAATAAAACATAAATCCATTGATGATTGCTAAATATGTAGAAAACACCTTCAACTCAGAAATGTCCTAATCAAAAGAGGAGTGGAGTTTGGATGAATATTAAGGAAGTGTTGTATGTACTGGCCCTGTTCTTAAACTCTTCCTAAGCAACAGACAACGGGCAGAGATAGAATGATGGGCTATAGGAACTTCAGATTTGAGCCACTGTATTTTTTAAAGCCGTCTTAGAAATGGCCCTATAAAAATGTAGCATGTTTAGAATGATTGTAAGACTCATCATAAGAAAAACTGAGCTTTAATGTGTGTTATTGAGTAAAAACACATGAAGAATATGTGACAGTCTCTTTCTTTATAAGATTCTATGCTGCCTGTCTCTATAGCTGATGTAATTGGTATATTTTTAGAATTCACATTTAATTGTGTTTATTTATGTTCTATAGAAAGTCATTGTGGCACAAATAGGTAAATTATATTGATTTCCCACACAGCTGCTTTTCTAATGAATCCCTGTACAAAATAGTAAGACCCATTCTGCATATTTAATTCCCCTTATACTATAATACGCATGGTCTTCACATGTTGTTTAAAGCACATGTTTTTTAAAGGTCTAATGTGACAGGTGGAAGTTAGACATCAAAAATGTATTTCTCCTTTCTCAGAGGCTATACCACCACTTTTCTTTAATAATTCTTTTGGAAAAAAAAACCCTAAAAAAGACCAATGGCGTTTCAATAGAAAAAGACTTTTTTAAAGAAAATTTCTTTTGTTTTTCTTTTTCCTTTTTTGACAGAGATTACTGAAGTGGAAAGAAATAATCTTAGACATATCTCTTCTCCATCTAGTTTATGAAGTACAGACGTATTTCTTTTTCTGTGACATATAAGTTAGTGCAGCATAATCCCACAGATCTATCCATCCCTATGTTAATAACTTACTTTTTTGGTGTTCCATGGTAAGAATTTCTCCTGACTGCTCCCAAAAGCTGTTAGCTAAGATTTGGATCTTCAGTCTGATTTCTCTCTTTTTCCTTTACTTGTTACGTTGCATCAACGAGGAGGCTTTTTACAAAAAGAATTAAAAATTAATTTTTCATTTTTTTATATTAAATGATTGATAAATAGTGATTATTGGAAATAAGTTATTTTTAAAAAATCAGTAATTATTTTGTTATATATATATATATATATATATATATATATATATTTTGTATATATATATATATATATATAATGTCAAGCACATTTTTTACTTACCTTTTTTTTTACTTAGATCCTGAATTTGCCTGAAGTTAGTAAAGATTCCAGATACAAAACTAATACACTCAGAGTCCAGAACAGAAAAGAACTTATTGACATATTATCAACCCGGTAAGTTAATTAAAAGGGAAGAATCTTTATTTAATCTGTAAATGCAAAGAGTAATGCATAACAAACCCTCATCATGTGAAAATTTTGTTTTACTCTTATGAGATACCCTAGTTTTTATAATAGGTATTGCAAAAGCTTACTGATGTTAAATAGTCAGCCTTTTGCACACAGACAGTGGTGTGAACTAAAGAAGCCAGACCACAGATTTAAGTTCTCAGAAACCCTTTTAACTTCTCTTTAACATTAACTTGACTTTTAGTGAAACCAATGCTTTCTGCTTTCCTGGATGAATGTAGCACCTGGAAAAAAATGCTTGGAGCACCATTTGCTTTTACTGTGGGATTTTAAAGTTTTCAATGAGTGTTTCTGTAACCAGGGGAGTTCCACTTGCTTTTCTCCCTTACTGCTGATTCTGTATTGTAGTACTCTGTGCCACAAACTCTCCCTGGGCCATTCCTTTTGAAATCAAAAGGATATATGTTTTCTGTTTGGGAATCATCCTATTAAATAATTTTTTTAAGAGAGAACTGAAAAAATCTTTTATTTGAGAGATTATAATAGCTTAGTTATCTTCCTCATTCTGTTCGAGAAGGCCTTATATCTGTGGAGTGCTCTTCTGTTTAATGGAGAGGATGATAAATTTATGTAATGAAAGAAAAATCTCACCTTCCCAAAGGTGGCTTTGGCAGCACCTCATACTTCTGGGGATGAGCACAGGAGGTGGTAATTATTCAAGAAAAGTCATACTATCATGTTGACCAGTATTAGTCTTTGTCAACAAATGCATAACATTTATCATTGAGGCAATTTTACTGGGGGAGTTTAGAAGCATTAAGTCAGATGTCTCCCCTTTTCATTCCATCCAAGAAAAAGAGTTTCAGTTTCAGAGCACATCCACACTCCCCACTCTCAATCCCACATTTTTGGATATTGAGAACCAGAATCATGAGCCATTAAAGAGTGTAGAGGGTTATTTCATTTCTTCTGGTTGCACTTGTACTTTGTATTGACCTGTATATTTTTAGATGTCCTGCCCCTAGTGAAAAAAACGAAGTACCAAGTGATTGCAATTTTAAATAATTATGGTGCAACTGTCCTTGATTAACTTTGGGAACTCTTCTTTTACATTCTTGTAACAAATGGATTGTGATAGTGCAAATGAGGCCACTTTTGCTGTAAGTTTTGAGCCCCTGAAAGGCCATAATTTATCTTTTGACCTAATTTTGAGCTCTTATGTTATTGATGCATAGTTTTAGTTTCAAAGTTGGTTCATGTTGATTTATTACTTGGACTTCATTTAGTATGGAATTTATCTGATGTGCTCTGGTACCTTGTGAGAAAGCTATTTTGCCATTCATAGATCAGTTACTTGATAGCTTGTTGCCTCTGGTTAATTTTGGATGTTGTCTTTTTTTTTTCTCATGGGCAATGTCTGAGGAAGAAGATAAAGTTCAAGGAACAGTTGTTCTTTGAATTGCCAGAATTACAATTTGTTTTTGTATCTGTAGCTATTAGTTAATCAAATTACATTATTGCTCTTCTAATTACTGCTTTATGTCTTTTTTTTCTCAGAGTTTGTGTTCTGTTTTATTATTATAATTTAGGCTGAATTTCTGCATATTATATGCAAATATGTAAATGTATACACACTTTTGGAGTAGACATTTCTAAAGTATTCTGCTATGTCATATTATTGTGAGTTCATCTGGCAATCAGTTATAAAACACAGATATAACAAACACCTTCAGTATTCTAATGGAAGTTGAATGTGTTTCCACACACATTCCATGGTAACTTTGCTCTAATTCACTAATGCACAGTTTTTTGTAAAATTGTACATGGTTTATTTTTGAAGTTACTTAGAGAATTAAATGAATAGTTTCTCAGTGCTGAAAAATGTCAACCCTTGAGAAATGAAGGGAAATGACAAAATAGTAATGATAGAATTTCACTGAAAAATACCTTAATTTACTCACTGATTGCTTGATAGTATTACAGCTTCCAGCACATGGAAAATATAACCCTAAGGTGCATTACTTGGACAAAAACACCTGCAGACCCTTCTATTCACTCACTGTATGTGCAGTGCTGTCCACTTTAAAATGAATTTGTGGAGATATAAGCTGGAGCAGCTTAGAAGACATATTCTTTAGACATTGATTTTCTCAGTCTAGCAAATGAAGTTCAGTTGTGTGAAGTACAGTAGTTTTGTTAAGATGAGACACTCCTTTTCTCCCCAAACTCTCCTGCTGCCATTTTCAGTTTATACACCCTTTCTGTTCCACTAAGTCATTGGTATTTAAGCAGCATGTTTGGCAGATGCTTGGTACTCTGCAGTTGCTTACATATAGCACTGCTGTTGCACAGTAGAGATAAGCATGTATTTTTTTCAAGCCTTTGATGTTGTTCTAATCCTAATAAACCAAGGCTCCACCAGAGCTTAGAGCAGGTTTCCACTGACCTATCTACCCTATTTCCTTGCCCTTATCCTTTTTGAACTGTTTCTGGAGCTGTTTTTTGTGTTTCACCTTTTCTTTTCAACTTATTCTTAATTTTCAAAATGAACTATCTGCAATTAATTTCTAACTTCTGAGCATTCAGTAAGTGCAAAAAGAAGGATTCTTTACTTAAGAAAAAGTAACCCTTAAGAAAAAGTGTTCACCAGGCTTTGTATAGGAATAGAAGGAGTTGTTCAGACCTACTCACAGGGTCAAAAACTTCCTGAAGTCTTGAGCATATAATTCGCTTCATGAGTGGAGCTGAAATTTTTGAAAGCATTGAACTCACCAAGGAGGCACTTGGTGGCTTGAGCAACTGGTCACTATTTTATTTTTAGATGCGTGCACAAAGGAAACATTGGGACAAGTGGTCAATGTTAAGGAATGCTGGTGTTTTTTAAGAAAAAGTCACTATATTGGGAATTCTTGACTCATGTGACCTCTAATTTAGATCAATAATTCTATTCACCACCTGTGGTAACCATGCCAGATTTCAGGGCAGTCAGGTAACCATGGGGATTATGCAGCACTTAGAAGAAATTGACCTTTAAAGAGAAGACTTCTCAGAAGGGTGTGAAATTATGTATTCATCAAAGTCAGATATACTGAACTGAGTGAGAATATAAGATGGGGATGAATATGACTTCAGACATATATGCAACTTGAAACAACTGCTCTGAAAGGTGTGAATTGCTCCATTTATTTCAGAAAGAATTTCCTCATCCTGAGGAAAGGAAGAAATGAAGAGTGAAGCATTCCTGTCCTTAGCTCTTTAATCCAGCTTGCTCTCTGTACATCTCAATTCCATCTGTAGGGCACAAATGAAAGGTGGAGAGGGACAGCAAATAAGGAAGGATAAGTTCACATATCCACAGAGAATGTCATATGTCAATAAAAGTGAAGGGAAGGTAAACTGTGGAGTGGTATGCTGCTTCTGAGAGAGCCTGCTCTCATACTGGAGCAATAAGAGGGATTACAGAAAACAGTTCCATCTCAAGACATGAAGTGTTTTTAGTTCCACAGTCTATGGAGAAATGAGTAAAATGCTGCAAGAAGGATATAGGCCCATGGGGCATTTTGAACTTGTTTTGCTACTGGTGGTGTTGTCCCTTTGCCATCTCTGGTCCTCTTCCTTCTATGCTGTTTTTTTCCTGTTCCCATCATCTTCCTCCACTTTCTACAGGCCCCCTTCCCTCTCTTCATCTTATTTCCTCTTTCTCCTCCCACTGCTGGCATTTGCACATCTACTCTTCAGTAAAAAAAGAAAAAAAAAAAAAAGAAAAAAAAGTTTTGGTGCCTTCTATATCTGCTTCTTTATTTATGTTACATTTTCCCCAAATGACAAGAAAGCAGAACTCTGACAAAAGCAAATTACCTCTGCTTTCCTTTCTTGTGTATGTGCCAAGAGTCAATTTAAAATGACCCTACCTGGGTGGAGGTCAGGTTCAATGGCTACCACTGAGGCCCCTGAGACTCCCAGCTCATGTGAGAACTGACAGACTACAGAGCACTCTCTTTTTTAAGTTTCCAGTGAAAACCTCTGGTTTGTGAGTTAGGTGTACATCTAACTCACAAACAAGAGAACCAAGTTTTAATTGTTGCTCTCTTCCCCCTCTGCCTCCGTTTCACTTTTGCATCCACTAGAACACAATAGTACAAGACACAATGCAGATTATTTTGTATGTGTATATATAAGCAGGCATGTGTCAAGACACACATATATAGACTGCACATGAAATTTTACATGTGTGCAAAATAGTATAGTACCCATTTTAATAGTACCTAGCATAATACCGGTTTTAAAAGAAACTACTTTGAGAAAGGGGGCTTAATCTGATGATCTTCTTCAAATTACTCCAGAATTCAAACATTAATCCCACCATGCACGTCACTAATGTAGACACATTTTAAGGGCAGCTAAATGTGTGCTGCAAGGTACTTTGGGGAATTAACCTGTAAATGGAAAAGAGTGTGTGGAGGTGTATAGGTGTAGGTGGAAGGTGAGTAGCAGACGTGCCCTCAGCCTTTAAACTGAAGCAGCTTCACATAAAGAAGAACACATAAATTCAGTATGATTAGTGCTCCTGCAGCTCTAACCAAATTATTGTGGACTCAGAAGTGTTAGGGCTGGAAATGATTCAGAGTGGAACTTCTATTTCTAGCACTAATATTTTAAACCCCTTATTCTTGACTGTACGCTACAGCTGCATGCTGCGTATGTAAGTGTGAGGGGAAAAGGAATGAGCAGGAAGGAAACACAGAGGAACTTGATCCTCAGTTAATAAAGTCGTTGCTAAATGGTTTCCACCTAGTAACAGAAGAGGAGGGCACCTAAAGGGGAAAGAGTATTGTAAGATGTTTAATTTGCCTGATGAGAAGCATTGTTAAATTCACACTTGTTGAGACACACCCAGCCTTTGTAAATCTCCTTCCCTATCCCCACCATTTCCTTTTCTAAGCCAAGTGCCTTGCTGACTAAAGTCACTTGATAACATTACAGGCATGAGCATCTGCTTGTTTACAGCTTCAGCAAGACAGGTGTTTGAAGTTTGAAAGACAATTGACTTCAGTGTGGCACAGCTGGTAAGGCTTACTTTCCCCAGTCACCTACCTTACCATCAGCACATGGAGGGTTGAGCTGTGTAGACAGTGGCTACCAAATTGCCACATTTTGCTTTAAAACGCTTAATTTTAAATTGCTATTTTATGCTGACTTCTGTGTACACAAATGAGAGAGATCTAAAATGTCTCAAGCATCTGATTTTTGGACTGGGTAAGCTAATGTGTATTTTTTGTGGGTTTTTTCTTACCTTTAATAACCTTCTAAGATTATCATATCTGTGTGAAGTTCAAGATCCTTTCTGGAAAGGAACTTGCCGTCTCTTTTCTGATGACTTACATTTCCAACTTGAGGTTACTGAAATCAGTGATTTTAAATGGACTTTTTGACTTGTCTCTTGCTAGTTCCTTAATCCCCTTGGGTTAAAAGAAAACCAGCAACAAGATCAATGCAACTTTTCATCCTTCTCAATGTGCTTTTATTGATGTGTGTTTACCTAGCTGATTTTCAGTTAATTTGCACTTCTTTTGTCATAAGTATAAAAGTTACGGTCCTTTTTTTGTACTTGAGTAAAACAGAGGAAGGTTGGAGAAAAGCAGTGTATTTCTAATGTGCGTAGCTTACCACTATCTGACTACAAAATAATTAGTTCTTTTACATGCTGGAGTAACTTCTCAGTAGCCATAAGAAATGCATTTTACAAGATAGTCATGTTTCCCTCTGTCTGGTATGCTATTCCTTAAAAATCTTACATGGTTTTAAAGCAGCATGCAAATCTTGATAGAGGAAAGTCTGTTAACCTCTGGCACAAATTTAGTGCATAAAGGTGAAGATTTATTAATAGTTCTACAAAACCGGTAGCAATATTTATAGTATGCAATATTTATTTATCTATAAATAAACAATATTTATTAATCTATATAAATATTTTTATTTATATAGAAATATAAAAGAATTTTCATGGTGAATTGTTGTAACTGCAAATGTCTGGATAGTTTTTTTATGTAGCTACCACTTATTATCTACTGTATGTGACATCTTTTAAAGCATTTGAAATATCTCTCAGCAAAACCTGTACAATCATGTTGATCACGACTATTTTAATATTTTGGCTGTTGTGGTTTTCCCAGCGATTCACCAGTAACAGAAGAGTAGACACTAACAGAGATATTTACACACTATTGAGTAAATACTGTAGAATTCACTTTGGAAGCACTAATTCTGTATTTACTGTACACTACTGTTCTTTGAATTTTCCAAACAAATATTTTCTAAGGCTTTTGTTTTGTGTAGTGTCTTCCATAGATGCTACTGTAAGAAACTGTACCAACCTCTTACTCATTTAACTACAATTAAAGAGGTGTTTGGTAGTGAAGAGAAAAAATATTCTACGTATTTGGGAGTGAAGAGACTGTTGATAGAACAAAATAAAACAACAACTGTGATGCAGATTTGCGTTGTGCTAGAAAACACAGGAATGCTCTTGTGGACTTTAGCAAGAACAGAGGAGCTTTTTGTGATTGACCACATGTAGAAAGCTCTTACTAATCCTGGAGGTTGCTATTCCATCTGTATTTGGTAGCTGTCCAAATAACTTCTCTAAATTAATTGCCATAGGTTTCCTATAGAAAGGAGCAGTATTTTGCTTCAGTAGTTCTTCTAAACTTTGTGTGGAATTGGATATTTTTATCCATTAGAGAAACATGGTTGCCCTTCTACATAGGATGTAGGAAGGATTGAAGGTTTCCTAGGAAACATAGAAAATGGAATACACAAAGTGGATTCATTCAAACTTTTCAAGTCTTTGTTTCATTGAAAGACAAAATATTGCTAAAAACCACCAAATTTTATTTTAATAGTTATCAGGATGAGAAACTTAGAAACATACCCAAGTGCAATTAAAAAATATGGACACATTAAAGCCATTTCATATAAATTGCACAAGTCCAGCAGACATCCTTTTTCTGTTTTACATGTAAAGATGCATTTCTTACTTTTTTCTTTAAATTAGAATTTGTTAGAAAGCAAAAGGGAATGTAGATCCTGCTTTTCAAGAAGCCAAACTATGCTTGTAGTTTATGTAAAAAAACAAGGTGTAAAACTTTTTTTATTTTATATTTAATTTTTGCCTTTTAGAGGTTTTTTCTTATATTGTACTGTAATTTTTTTTTATGAATTTGCTGAGTGTATAGTTTAAATTTAGATGTTTCCATTTAATGATGCTGGCTAGATTTACTAATTGAAGAAAAATATATTTAGTTGGATTTCTTCCAATTTCAATTAGTTCAGCTTATGCCACACTTTCTATTCTTAAAATATTTTAAAGCATGAAATGTATTTAATGTTAAATGTTCTGGAATTTGATGCCTCATTTCAATACTGCAACTTTAGTATTTTCGTGAGTGCTGTGTAATTTAGTGCGGAGGAGGCTTAGAGTATTGCTTAAAATGCAAATAAAGGCATCATGGAGACTTTGACCTCTTCAGGAAGTAAGCCTCAGTTCAGGCTTTGCAGTAAATGTCCTAGCAATGAGTTTGTTCTTCGTTGGGGTACATATCCTTCCTCTTTTAGAGGTGCTGTCAGAAAGAGCCTGAATTTAAGCTTCATACCACGAAGTAGTACAGTAAAAAGCAAATCCTATTGAACTTCTAAAATACTGGTAGTAATTGCAGAAGCTAAGCTACAGGTTTAAAACATTTTTTATAAATAAATCACAGGTAATTTAGAGGGCATTTCTGTGATTATACAGATATATATATATGTGGCAGATGGAACATTTTATAGGAAAAGGGACTCCTCTGAAAAGAAATGAAGCTGTAGTTTGAGCAGTGTTGAGCTCTCCTGCAGCCACTGAGTATCTCTGAGGTAAAGATCCTCTTGCAAGTGTCATGTTTCAGAGTTCAGATGCTCTATGGTCCTGGATTCTTTTTTTCCCCCTACTAGTTCAGGTTTGGAAGATAGACCATTGTTTAGCCTTGTGTGTGTTTCCATCACAATGTTTTTATTTATGTATGTGTATATGTATATTTTTCAGTTAAGAAAAATAAATTATTGACTTTCTTTATAAAGTATGATATTTATTAAAAACAATGAAAAATCATAGAAAGACATTTTTAAATATGTTAAAAGAAAAAGGATTGGTCAGACCTTCTAAATTCCTGCTGGCAGAGCTTTCATTTTCAGGAGAGAATGTTAGTCTTCTACTTCTTGGAAGTTTTTGCTGAGGGTCTTCTCTTGTTATTTGGGAGTGCTGAGCATGTTATTAATGGGTACTTAGCAACCTAAACATCAGCCCTTCACTTTAAAGTCATGGTTATGGTATTTATTTATTTATTTGTGTAAGTAGTATCACAAATTGTGTTTAGTTGGGGGAATAATACATACAGGTTGGTAAAAAAAATAAATTGAAATTTGTACAGCTGACATCAGAGGTAAAAATTAACATTTTTTAAATCTATGGCTTATCTTTTATCAGCTCTTGAAAGAGTATTTCTCCCTTAATGATGTACAGCAGATGTTTCAATATATAAAACATAGTTGAATGAGCAAAATAGTTCCATGCTGTTGCTCTCAAAATCTGAATACTAGACCTTTATTGGCAGTGGTGGTGTTCTGTTTTGGTTTTAAACAGTTTGCTTAACAATATGTTCCCAACAGCCTCTCTTTAACACAAATAAAGGGAGCTATTCCCCATCAGAGTTTCAATAAGAAACGCTGTGTGTCCCTTGAGGATAATAGACAGAGGATAATAGACAATCTCATGTTTTCTACAAAATTGTGGGGTTTTTTTCTTGTCACGTAGGAAGGAAAAACCTAAGCGCAACCTTAAATTGTAGAAATTAATATAGAATCACAGAAATTTTGCTTAACATATACATAGATTCTGCAACTTGCATATACAACTTCAGTATATATTGAGTCACTCACAATGGTGTAACTGAAGAAGAATATATATCTTGAAAATTATTCAGATTTACCACAACATCAGGAAGTAGCCTACTGGTTATGCAGATATAGATTATAGACACCCCTGTTGAAAAAATTTCATTTTCAGGCTATTCTTTAAATGCAAAAGTTCTGGTTTTTAGACTCAGGAAGATATTTATAAACTCTTTTTTAAAAAGAAGTGTGGGAACATAACATAGCAGGACTTACTCATTACTAAGAGATCAATTAAATGTGATACATTGAGAATTACAATAATTTCCTGGTGATGGTGTTCAGCACCGTGGTTATGAAGTTGAGCCCAAGATTCCTCTTGCAGTTGTCCTGTCTTATTAGAAATGAGATAGTAGAATTTGAAGTGTCAAAAAGTAGTAGCTGAAAAAAGCTTTCCATTTATAACAAGGGATTTAGCAGGCCATGAAATATGAAGCATGTCTGTTGCTAGCAGGGAACAGAATAATTTTATATAAACAGCATGTGTAACTGAAGGGAAACAATTTTTAATGCAAATCTTATTTACCTTGTGCAGTAGTTTGAGCCCCAAACCTTAATACTAGATGGCTATGAATAACAAAAATATACAGATGATGAGAATTGTTGTTGAATGGAGAGTACTGAAGGGAACTACAAATTGTATTTTAGACTAAAATCATGGTTAATACCTGCAATCACTGAGGAAGAAAGGTTATCTGCCTCTCTAGAGTTACCTTTTTCCCAGTTTCCTGCAATGTACCTGGTTCTAGGTATGGCTCTGACAGAGTACTAAATTGGATAGACCCTAGATGGGTTCAACAGCAGCCCTGTCTTTATGGCTGACTACATCTTCACCATGAGGTCACTTTAATATTCAATGAAGTGCATTGCAATATTCTTTTATCTGTTTTATTTAGAAGCTATGCTGCATTATGCTTCATTCTTTCATGACTCATGCTTCATTTTATAACACATTTTGCACTTTTAAGGCCTTTTATTTTGACTTTTTTATTGCTCCTTCCATTTCTTCTAGAATTGCTTGTTGAGTCCAGGAATAAATCTGCTAGCTCTGAGAAAGCACCATGCATATTTTGTGCTAGAAATAAAGCTGAATGTTACTGATGTTCTTCCAAATTACTCTTAAGGAACAGCAAACTGGTAGCTATAGAATGCCAGTAACTGAGTTTCCCTTTTAAGGTTTCTAATAATTTTGTTTCCATCAGGTCTTTAATCCACATCTAATTTCTTTTCAGTGTTAGGTATATCATGAAGCCAGTCTTTGATTTCTAATAAGCTGGTAGACCTCTATGGTATTTATCTTCCTGAACTTTAAAATGCTATCTCCAAGTAAGTTTACCTTTGATTCAGGATCCCAGATGACTGCAGAAAATATCATCTCTCAGTGACTGATATTACTCCAACGGTGTCTTTTCTTCATGTATGCAACTTCAGTAGGCAGATGAGGAAAGAAAATCTATCTAGCAAAACAGGGGAAATAGAGTGGTGTTACTAGTTCTGAAATAGAATGCTTAGAAAGAAATAAAATTAGCTTTTTGCATGTGATACAAAGACCTGGAGCAATGTGTTCACCAGCATACAGGCACCGTGTATATATGCTGAACTGTGTGTTCTTAGGATAGGTTGTACAACCATATAGCAAATAAAAATGTGATCAGTCTTCTTATCTGACCTAAAAATGTGGATTTTAATCCTGATGTATGTTTTTAATGATGCTTTACATCAGCTTTTAATGAGCAGTATTGTATGGTACTTGCACTGTATCTTTTTGTTGTTAAATATGTACATGATGGGAAACGAATGTGAAGCACATTAGTATAATTAAGGAAGGGAGGAAACCCATTGATCCTTATTTGAAACTGATGATAAATTCAGCTTTACATCATTCCTGCATTGCTTCAGATTATCAGATAGAATATCGCTGAATGAGCTTCTGTTTCTTTCTCCTATATCTTTGGGTTTTGCATTTCTGAAGAATATAGCTAGTACATTTTTGTTATTTTATTCACTGACTGGGAAGAAATCAGTGGAGAGGAGTATGGAAGCAGTGAAAGAGAAGAGAGATATGCTATACACTCCTTAGAATCTGAAAGTACAGTGTTTAAACCACATTCATTCTTATTTGCTCTTAGGTTTTCAGAAAAAGCGACGATCGAGTGGTTGCAGCTCTTTGAAGGGAGTGGGGTTCCCTACGGCCCAATCAACAACATGCAGCAAGTGTTCTCAGACCCTCAGGTTGGTCCTCACCAAGTCTCTTCTGTACATTATTAAACATGTCTTACAAGTGCTGAGTAATGATCACTCCTCCTGCCACTCAGACCTGATTTTGGCTACTTTAAAATGGGATTTGAGAGGTTCATGATGAATTGAGTGTCAGCCAATAGTAGGTCATATTAAGAAATAAATACAGATGTTTAAATGAATTATATGCTTGGGAACTCAGATTTTTGTCACAACAAATTAAACCATAGGTATTCCATGTCTCACATAGAGAGTCTATGTTTTAAAACTGGCTGGTAAAACAGAGGAAGAAACCATAATATAGTATATAATTGCATTTTATCACATAAATATGCAGAAAAGCACCTTTTTTTGGGCCCTGAAAGAACTATTTTTTTTTGTATGGAGTATGGATAATCAAAATCAATTGTTTGAAAAAAAATGGGCAACATTTTGACTGGAAAAAGAAAAATGAAGCACAAAAATCCATAGAAAGAAAGAAACCTTTTCCTGGCCTGGTGGTTTCAGTAGCTAAAAACAGTTCATCTCTGTGTCTATTTTAAATCTTGCACTGGATTACACCTATCCTTAATTATAAACAATATTTTTATACTTTAGTACCTGGAGAGTTATATTATCTTCATATTCCCTGATGCCTTCCTTGCTTTTTGACTTTCTGGCTTAGGAAGGGTTAAAGGGCCCAAGATAAACTGAATTATACTGTCTTGAGTACTGCAGCTGAATATTTTATGGCTGTTCTAATGTGTGATGAATCTTCTCTAAAATGATTTTTAGAATCACAAGAAAAAATGATTTATCAATGACTATTTTGGTATTTTGTACACGTCCATGTCTGCTGTCAGAAATGTTTGTTGCGAATGTGATTGCAGTGTTGGGAAAATAAGAGCAGGCAAAGCAATCCCTGTAATAAAAAAATATTTATAATAAATGTTTGTTACAAATATTATTATATTTTAGAGGCATAAAATAATATTTGTTAGGTGACTGCAGGGAAAGAATATTTTTTTATTAAATAAATACTCTCTTCTTAAAATGATGTAGTATCATGCCGTAAAGTATGCATGGGCCAAATTTTTCACTTCATAACTTTCACAGGGATTAAGATTGGGCTTTGAAGAACATACAGCAAGAGTATTTTACTCAGACTTGGCTCTGCTTAGGGCAACATTGGAAAAATATTCTGTGCTTTTTTGATGCTGTGAATTTTAAGAAGTTGAGTCTACTCTGAAAGAGACTGTTTTAAAAACATTATTTGTCATGGGCTGTTACCTCCCAAATTGGAAAGAGGATATCTTGGTTACCTTGTTCTTGTTAGAATTCACCTAAATAACATTTTCACATATATAACATTATGTTATATATATATGTTATTTATATGTATGTGTCAGGTTATTACTTGACATAGTTAGCCTATCAATAAAAGGTACCATGGTGCTTTGCAGGTAGATATGGCATGTTTTTTGAAATATTTTTCTGTAAGGGGCATGCTAATCTTTTCCTCATGAAACTGCTTTAAAACTGTCTTTTCTACACACTTTTCTGAAATATGTGGCACCCAGTCATTTGAACTGGAATTTAATGCCAATATTTGTGCATAGCTGCATGTTATACCTTTATTTCATTTCTGAAAGAAGTGTTTTCTCACAGATAGTTTCAGTTCAAAGGAAGCAGGGGAAATAAAAGACTGAGATTGTCTGACCGGGGAAGAAATTTATCACCTGAGAGACTGTAATCTAGGTGTCCTCTGCACTATGAAATTCCAGGTATAATAGGAGAAAAACAGCACCCACCAACAAGAACATACTCTAATCACAGCAAGATTTTTCATAGAACTATGAAATAGTTTGAGTTGGAAAGGATCTTTGTGAGGTCATCTATTCCAAAAACCCTGCAATCTGCAGGGGTATCTTCAACAAGATCAGATAGCTCAGAAGCCCCACCCAGTCTGATCTTGAATATTTTCAGGGATGGGTCATTTACCATCTATCTGGGCAACCTGTTCTAGTGTTTTCTGACCATCATTGTAAAAACTTTATTATGGCTAATCTAAATTAACTTTTTTTTTTCAGTTTAGAGTCATTAACCCTTATCCTATCATAACAGGTCCTGGTGAAAATTCTTATAGTCCCCTTTTAAGTACTGAAAGGCCACAACAGGGAATCCCCAGAGCCTTCTCTTTTCCAAGATGAACATTACTAGTTCTCTCAGCCTTTCCTCATTGCAGAGGTGCTCCATCCAGCCCTCTGATCATCTCTACTGCACTCCTCTGGACTCCTCCAACTTGCTCCTTTTGATACTGTGGACCTCAGAGCTGGACACAATACTACAGGTGGGATCTTATGAAAGCAGAGTAGAAGGAAAGGATCTCTCTCTTGATGGGCTGGTCACACTTCCTTTGATGCAGCCTGAGACACATTTCACTTTCTGGAATGCAAGCAAACATTTCTGGCTCATGTCCAACCTCTCATCCACCAGGTCCCTGTATTTGTTCTCAGCAGGGCTGCTCTCAATCTTCTCATGCCCCAGCCCATATTGATCCTGAGGGTTGCCTTGACCCTGGTGTAGAACTTCGGGCTTGGCTGTCTTGAACCTTGTGATGTTCCCATGGGCCCACTTCTCAAGAATATGAGAGTCCCTCTGGATGGCACCCCATCCTTCAGGTGTGGCAACTGCACCACTCAGCTTGGTGACATCTGCAAACTTGCTGAGGGTGCACTCGATCCCTTTGTCTGTCATTGATGAAGACATTGAATAGCACCGGTCCCAAAAAGCGCCCCTGAGGGACACCTCTTGTCAACAAAATCATGTCTCACTGTGTCATTGACCCATACCCTCTGGATGTGACTATCCAACCAATTCTTTATCCACCTATTCATCAATCCACCCATTTTCTAATGTATAAACCAGAACCCAGATTTTTATCAAGTATGAAAACTTTGTAATAATTCTTCCCAGTGCTCACATTATAATGTGGTTTTCTCAGACTCAGTTTAGACCAGAAATTACAGTTCTAAGAAAGATGTCACTCAATTTGCCTATGATAAGCATGCATACTGATACTGTATGACATGTGAAACTCTAATTTTACTTAACACTGTTTGATCATAGCACAGTTAAGTGCTTCTCATCGCCATTTGCTCTCAACCATTGTGAAGAGTCCAGAAAAACATCAAACCCAGTGGTAGCTCAATTTTGCCCAACTCTTATCTAATTCTAATAGATAATACACAGGCTTAGCTAACATCTTCCTTTTTGTGTTACCATCAAGATTGGGTCTAAGCATTTTATTTACTTCATTTATTGCTGTTACCTTCCTCCTTCATCTTTGGATTTTTATATCCATAATACAAACCCTTTGCTTTGTTGGTGTAGTCTTGCACTGTTAGTGACCAAGATGCACTGCACGGATGTCAGCTCAGCTGTCAGTAATGATGTAAAGGGTGCTCTAGGCTGGTACCAGATGGAGACAGCAATCTAGGGAGAGGGCTGGAACAATGCAAGGGATGGCTAGAAGCACATGTGAGGAAGCAGGGGGAAAGACTACTACAGGAGATGAATGAAATAGTCTAATGGAGCTCAATTGGCTACAGGCTGGTTGTGCTTTCAAATTTGATTTTAACTAAAAGGACCTCAGAGCTCTGAAGGCTGGGAGTGGCTTATATAACTCCTTCTATAAACTGAGATAAAACAACATATTTTTTGATCCCAGGACATTTCACTAATATCATTAACAGCTTCAGTCATACTCCAAGTGAGCTGCCAAAACCCAGGAAATTTCTTACTCAGCTGGAGCGCCAGGTGATACTGTTTTTCCATGAATGGAGTTAAATGTCCACTTTTCCCACTGATTATAATCTTTTATTCATTTGTGAAGTTAAATGAATACCACAGGCATTTGTACTGGTAAGTCAATCAGTCTGTGGAGAGAGGTACGCGTGTACTTGTGCATATTTGAATAAAACGGCTGAGAGAAAAAGGAGATTGGCTAGTTAAGGGAACAAATTTCTTAAAAATGTGAGGGAGAAAGCAATGTTTGTGAAAGTTCTTACAAATGCTAAATAGAACAGTATAGACTATGAAAATTTATATAGTGAAACTTTAAAAAACTATTTTTAAAAAATGCTCTTTTAACCAGGCCAAGATAGTACAAACATTAAAAGAATTCTTAAACCATTTAAAAATCTTATGAGTGACCTCAGTATGGTCCCATTTTACATACCCTGGGGAATATGTGTATGAAATACAATGTGGTTTGAAGATTTCCAAACAAAACAAACTTAAAAGAGAATACCATTTTTAATAGAAACTATTCAAATTCTCCCAAAAGATAAAACAAAACAAAAACAGGTACGCACTGTACTGCAGCTAAGTATGCCAGGACAGAGATCTTTGCTGGTTAAGTGAGGTGACTGAAGATGTTTTTTTCTTCTTTAGACCATTGCCCTCGCCTTTTTTGCACTGTAATTTCTTTCAACATTATTTTATAGTGTGTTCTTACTTTAATTAAATAGCTGGCATAATACAAGAAGCACCAAAACAACCCAGAAAAAAAAATGGGCAGTTTAATAAACTGTAATCTGGTGTTTTACTATATTAAATCCATTCATGTTGATGAGTTTTACTATATGAATGTTGTCAGCTGAAAATAAAATGAAAACCATGCAGTGGCATTTCCCCCATGCCCCCCCAGCAGTTCCAGTCATACCACACAAGTTGAGTACATCAGGTGTAAGACATCATCCTGATGCATCACTTCTGAGAAATATGGGGAGGGAAATATCGGAGCTGAAATATCACAGCTGGCCCTGATTTCAGATCCTGCCAAACACCTGCAGACTCTAAAAGGATACCATAACAAAACTCCACCCTGTGGCAAGAGGCCATCCCTTAACAACCCTTCCCTGACTTTGCATCACTATAAAAATTAATTTAACATTTTTTACTGAAACCTTAGTCTTCCTGTCCCAGAAGGCCATTACAGTTCCTTTAGCCATTTCTCTGAATATGCCTCAGAAAAAAAGTCACAGTAAATTGAGTATTGAAATATCTGATAGCTGGTAATTATTGAATGTTTTAAGTTTATTATTTGTGAAAACTTATGAAGGAGGTAGTTTCTTTTTTTCGTTAACCTTCAGATTGTCTCTTATTTTGGAAGTTATTTTGTATGTATCCTGGCAAAAAAAATTCCTAGCACCTGGTAAAAGCTTCTGCATTCAGTTTTTTGAACAAATAGAAGAGCAAAAGTTATAAAATGTGTAGGGTGTTTTTGCTTTGGTGGTGTTTTTTTGTTGCTTTTTTCTTTTAATTTTTTGGGTTTTGGTGCTGGTTTGGGTTTGATTTTGGTTGGGGGTTATTTTGTTTTCTGTGAGGCTCCACCTTACAGAGCCTTTTTTTTTAATGGGACCATATTTTAATTGTTATTCTTTGTTGAAATATACTTTTGTGGCATATTGAGGGCTGTCCCAAGACAAATGAAATTATATTCATGTTCATAATACTATAGGGAGGTTTTTTTACATGTAGAGGTTTCTGCAACTGTAAAGCAACCGATTGAAGGCCTAAGGCAATATGATATTTCTGGAAGTAATTCCTAATGGACAAGAGAGAGGAATTAAATTTTGTATGTGTCTATTAAATAAGTACTAAAACTGGTTGGAAATCTTATGATGGAATATTTTTACATTTAAAAATGCCAATTCATTGAAAGTGAAACAACCCGATGAACACATCTAAAATTAAACTGTACTTTGAATCAGAAATTTAGCTGTATTCATGCCTCTCTTGCTAAGTTGAAAATGTGTGCTGCCTGGCTTTGGTGTTTGAAGACAAATTTTTACTTCAATTTTTAAATTCTGTGCAATGAAAAGACATCACACCACCAGCTATACCCAAGCCTTTAATTTTTTCAAGAGTAGCTCTCTTATACTGAATTACAAATGTTTTCAAGCTTTTGGCCTGTAGGAATTTTATGAAAGTGGATTCTGTTCTAAAGGGGAGTGGATTAAGAAATGGAACATATTTTGAAGAAGTAAAATGGAAAATCCAATTCCAGTACAGTTTGTAGTATGTGATTTTCACATATACACAATTATGCATTATATATATATATTCTATATACAGATGTTGTAGGAAAGTCTCAAAATGAAACAGCACTTGTATTTTGGTATGAGAAATATTGTAATAGGAAGTGTATTTTAAATTTTGGCTATAGTGAAATCTGGTCCATGGCTGTGCCATGTTTGTGCATGGCCTACCTCTGTTACAATGACTTGTGGAAAGCTTATAATGGAGAAGTCTTGAAAAAAAAACCTGTATGCTTATGTTAATGACAGGATTTTGTCTGTACACACTTTTAATATACAACTACTGTCTAGAAGTACTTACTACTTATAGACAGTGATATAAGAAAAATAATAGTAAAGAAGTAGCTCAACAATTTCTATTATGAGGTTTTGTTCTTGCTTGCCTTTAGCTTTACAGAATTTCCAGTGCTGGTTGTCTACCTAAATCTCAAGTACATTTGGAACATTTCTGGTAAAATGACCCACTCATGGGGGATAAGAAGTTTCCAGAAATAAGATTTTTTTTACCATACCAGCATATTCTGACAACTAGGTTTTGCCTGGGAGCTCTTCTGCTCCATTTTAAAGAATTAGTTCTTTGTCCAAGAGACTTGAGCAGAAAGTTGATGGCAGTGTCACAGATATGATCTTTTCTGTTCCATGTTTTTAAGGTTAGTGGAAAGAAGTTGGCTGTTACTAAAGAGGACTTGAGTCCCACACAGTGCATGCTTTCACCTGTTGCCACATATTCCCCAAGCCCTTTATGACTTTTGTGAGCCTGAAGGTGTCAGTTTGGCTTGAGATCTAGATAAGAAATTGTCTAACTATGTTAGATAAAATGTTTAGAGTTTTTCCATGCTTGAATTTTGATTTCTAGAAATGCTACAATAAATAAGAACTATGCCAATATGAGAACTCCTAACAACTTTACTGTAGAACCTCTAATTCATATACATTGTGATATTTTTAAAACAGGTAATGTCTTTCTGCTGTACCATCTTCCTGAAGCATGCAGGATAGGACTAGACTGATCATTAGGAGGGCATTGAGTCTGCCTCCTGAACCAGATTGTCTGTCAAATTCTTAATTCACTTGATTCAGAGTATAAAAAGAAGTACAAAGTAGCAGAAATATAGCTTTCTTTTTATAGAAGTTGAATGCCAGACAGGAATTTCTTCCTGCATCTGCCACACAGTTCCTACATAGCTTTGGATAAGTCACTTCAATCAAAATATTAAAAGGTCATTTAATGTGTGTGCCTCCTGTTTTGAGTACCTGCCTTGTGATAACACATGCAAAATACGTAGCAGTGCTGAGTCCTCATGGATGTAAATGAAACTGTTGAAAGTGTTATTGGAGCACCTGAAAAATATGATGTTGTTAAAATAGCTGAAAAAACGAACACAGTGGGTTTATTCTTAATTTTCTCTATTTTGGCTTCTTAACCATGAAGTTGGAACTTGGAGAAGCAGTGTTTTAAAGATGCAGTAGTTATGCTTCTGTGAAGTATAACTTCTCATGTAAAAGCACCGGAGAAATTGGGAAATTAAATTTTTTATCATGTGATTTAACTGTTGTATATTAAAATAAGGCCTTATGAGAAGTGGCATCACTTTTGCACATCTTTACTGAATGATGGTAGAGCCTTACAGGAAATAAGTTGAGCATGCACTTAGATTGCACTGCGTTTTCTTTGTGCAAGCAAGTGATGCTTAGGAGCAACAATTTTTCAGAGCCCTTTTAAGTGTGTATATATATGAATGGTATGTCTTTAGCTAATCCTATTTTCAGAAGGAAAATCCTTCTGAGTCCTCAAATCCTATTTGAGAAGAGCATGATCCACACAAGTATTTGTGCGTTATGAAGAATATTAAGTTCTCAAAAAAGAGATCCATTCTCATAAAATACAATGTGTTTAAAAGTTACATTGCGGCCATGGCTGTTCAAGGACATGAAGAGCCACCTAGCCTTTCTGGGCATTTCCTTCTAGAAGCACATGTGTCAAAAAGCCATGCTTGGGCATGAGGCATAGAGGCTGTTTTTGAAACCTCTCCGTTTTTGTTAGGCCTCAGTGTTAGGAGTCTATAATACATATCCCTTGTGCCTCAAACTCTTGGATTAGTTTCTGTACTTGCAGGAGTTACACACTGGTTCCCTAATCTTGCAGCTCATCAAAGTGGCATCAGTTGGTTTCAAAGAATTTGTATTTGGCGTCTCACACTACCAGAGTGTGCTCAGGATAAGGCCATCAAACTTTGATTTACTGACTTAGACGTGTAAGTTCTGAGAAGTTCCCTACAGTGTGAACCCAGCCCTTATTTCTTTTTGTATAAACTGTATAACTGTGGGGTCAAAAGAGTTTTTAATTAACCCAGTTGTTGCATTTATGTAAAGTTTGATGAGTGTTAAGACTCTTATATGTATGGGAAAGAAAGGAATACAAGCATATGTCTGTCTCATCAAGTCTCTCAGCCACAAGTAAGTTTATATGCTGAAGTAATTGATTTTTTACAAGTTGATTTTACTTTTTTTCTGAAATCCAAGTATTCACTGAATCACCATCACAAAGTAATAGTGAGGTTAAATAGGCATTCTTTGCTCTCCCCACAGTATGGGAATTTTGAGACTATCTATGACTATTGGTTGCGCGACTCAAATCAGCTAAGTATATAAAATCAAGTAAGAAAACAACATTGTTTGTTTTGAAATATTTTTCTAAGGTAGATGTGACTTCATTTACTAAGCAAATTTTAAGTAGACTCAATAATAAACACTGTGATTTCAGATTAAATTTTAGACTTGCTTCAGTATAACTTCCTTGAACAAAGGGGTGCTTTTTGTGTTTCTTTTTTTTTTTTTCAAATAAATGCCACCAAATTCTCTTTGGAGTTCATTTGAACATAGCCTGCAGGGGTTTTTTTGTGTCTCTCAGAGGCCATAAGGGCTGGTTTTTATCCTTGGTCTTTATTACTTATATTGATTACAAACTAATCTATTTATAAGTAGTGGGGTGAAGCTTTGTAGCATGAGTTAAGTTTTGTAGGCATGAAAATACTAAAGATATTCTGAAGAATACATATTTCAGAATCTCTCATATGATTGCAACTATAGATGATGGTACATGTAGTACAGGAAGGAAGAAAATAAAATGGAAAATCCAATGACAACAACAGAAATTGTGCTGTAATTGCAGAAACCATGCAAATCAGGCTTTACTTATAACTTGGTTTTCAGGTGCTTTATCTGAGTGCCCAACTTGATTAAAAAATCTTAGCTCAAGCCATGACCCTGGCCTGTCATCCTGAAATTACAAGATTTCCATGCTCATTTGCCTAAGTTCATCTTAGAGTCCCAATCACTGCTGAAAAAAATGAGATGCTGACATGTTTATTTTACACTGTAGTTATACAATAAAATTTAGCAAAAATGTACTGTTTTAGTTTTATGCTTCTTAATAATGAGAAATATCTGAGCCATCAGAAGAAAAAAGTGGGCTGAGTAGGAGTGGGCTTTTGAAGATCCAGATTTCCAACCACCACAAAAAGGCATTAGTCAGTTAAGCTTTCTCTGTCATTGCCATTTTCTCTCTCATCTCTGAGTGGTTTCATGTAGGTTTATATTATTATTAAAGTAGACAGTTTATGAGGAAGCAGGAAGTGTTTCCTCACTGTGCACAGTCAGTCAGGCCAGGAACATAACCATTGTTCTAAAGAATTCATTCTAAGTTTAAAACTGCCTATAGCATTCAGATATCAACACTTGGAGCAGCCAGCTACGTGCTGAAATTTTCTTCACATAATTTCAATTGGATTTCAGTTGGCAGCCATAGCGTTGAATTAGAACAATTTAAATAAAAAATGGTGTGATTTTGTAGTATATGTTTTGAGAGTGAAACTTCTGTGGAATTACATATAAATCTGGATTAATATTGTTGACCTGCAATGTTCTTAAAAAAACAATCCTGAAAAACAATCTGGATTTGTTGCTAATTGAAAAACACTAATCAACAAAAAACCAGATTTTGATTAGATTTACCGACAGAACTTTGGGAGGACCCAGTTGATTTTTAATTGTTTAGGATCACACCTGAAACCCCTCATAGCTCACAGAATAGGAAAATTAAAATGAAATTACATGAAAACGAAATTACACTGCAATATGAAGCTAGTGTAGTAAAGGTGATTAATAATTGTATTAAATATGAGATCCTGATTCACATGTGAGAGAAGGGAAAGACAGAAATCAGGAATTTGAAGCCAAGTTTACAAATGGTAAGGGAAAAACAAAAGAATAAATTGAGATGCCAAGCAGATGGTATTTATACTATGGATCCCAGTTTAATTTCTAAGAAAAAACCAGTAAGTTAAAAAAATTCTCTTTAAAACCAAACAAGCACTGCTAAGTTACTCTCTCATGCTTTTCTACCAGTGTTGCAAATATTATATTCTTCTGTGATGGGCTGTATGGATTGGTGATCAGAGAGTTTTGAGAGTCAGGCTAAGAACCTGCAAGGGCCATTTTGAGGGATTGCTATGTGTTTTAATGAGCTGGGTTTTGGAGAGAAACTTCTCCTAAATGTAGTCTGATGCTCTCTTGGCATAGAACAGGCAAATGTAATGCATTTTCCTGCAGTCCTCAAGTCACACCCAAAGTGGTCGTGAACAGAAACACCATTTTGTCTCTGCACATCTTGTTCTCCCAGGTACTGTATTTGCACAGGTTCACAAATGAGAAAGAGGAATTAGGATTTCTCTACTCTTTCCTGGGATGCTCAAGACACCTGTTTCTTGAAAACAGTTGGTCTCTGTGCCAGTCATCAAGATAAAGGCTTTGAGTTTGAGAAACTCCTTTAAGCAGTTATGTAATAACAGATTTTGTTAGATCTCTCTATTTTTCCTGATCCCCCTAAAAAAACTGGGAAGTGAGAAGAATATTTCCTGACAACTTGAGTGTGCAAACTATCTCCCTCTTTCCCCCCCACAATTCCTATGTTTTTATGGTCCCTTAGATTTAAAAGACTTAGGAATCTCCCATCTTTCCGTAACTTTACTGAACTGGTTGGGTTGTGCGATTTCTTTCATGTTGAAAACTGCAGTAGCAAATTGAACTGCCGTTATTGATTGGTATACCCTGATACCAAGGCATGTTAACAAAATAGAAATGCTTTCCTACTACTTTCATGGCCTTGATTTTCATCTTTAGGTATTTTTCTAACTATTGACTCTGTTTTTAACATTTCCTTTGTGAACTTTATTCTTAGTTGTGTTTAACTGTCTATATAATATATATTTTCTGGATGTAGCATTTATACCCAACTTATCCTATTGCATGGTATATTTTAGAGGGAACTTGAGTTCTGTTGATACAGTATTCTGTATCAACACCATAAACTGCTATATTTGAAAAGAGTTATACTTTGCACGACAAGCCCTATTTATTGTAAGAACCTGTTGGATTTTTCAGTGTTACACATTCTTATTTTTAGGGCATAAGAATATGTACTTAATAGGAGTGCATACTGAGCATTTCTAAGTCATGTGTTTTGAAACACAATATATATCCTTGATATAGACTGGTATTTCTTTAACTGCCTTTTTTTCTTAAGGCCTAACTTCAGTAAATACAGTGCTAAAACTAGTGTCAGTTATAAATATGTGTCCTTAAAAAGGTGGCATTTAGTGGCTCTGCAGTGAAATTTCAAAATATTTGGAAATTGTAAATAAATTAATTTCAGTAACATGCTTTCATGTCTTTATCCTCTGAATATGCTCTTTCAGAATTTAAAAAATGAAAATGATTCTCAGCCAAACAGCTGTTGTAATTGAAATTAAAGGCACAGCAAGACTAGGGTAATTACTAATCAAGTAGTTATCTAACTTTATCCTTTATTGGAAGCAGGTTTATAAAAGTAAAAGCAAATTATGGGTTCTTGTGACATGTTTGCTCTTCTATGAGACTTCAATCCATGCATATTTCCTATTTAAGAGCAAAATGCAAATGCATTCATTCTCACTGTGTATGTTTTACTTCACTTTTTAGATGAGTGATGGAAAAATAAGCATGAAATAAAAGCTCATGGAGATAGTTTATATCTCTACAAGTCATCTAGGAGAGGGTGCAGAAGAAGTGTCACTGTGATTTCACAATACAATACACTTTTTCCAAACTTCTTGGCGGTTTTAAGTGAATTTTTGTTTTGAACACACCAAATTCCATAGATACAAACCTTCTGCTGCTTCAAAAGGAAACACAGATTCACTCACACTGTTGTACAACTCCAAGAGTTGTATTCTCTTGGAGATTATTGCCTTTGCACCAGTTTGGCCTCTGTCAAATTGAAGGAGCAAAAGCCAATGCTGCAAACTTAATTGATGTAGCTGTCTAACTGAGCATCTAAATAAATCCAGAACTCAGTGGGGCAATGGATGAAACTGAAAAAATGTTTACTTAAGTATGAATATGGTTTGGTTTTGGCTATGTCATTAATTGAGAATTAATATGCAAGCCATGTGGATGTTGAAAAGACAAAAAAATTACATTAGATAGCCAGTGAGTTTGGTTTGTTAATTCACTGTTTCCTTTATTTCAGATGAAACTTGCAGTAGGTAGGGCAGCCCTTGGGTCAGCAGGAAGAAACCTCAACATGAGTATTTAACATTAGATCACAAATTCATTTATAGAGGCTGCTACTTTACTAGAGGGGGTGTGGAGAATTTAGTGCTAATTACTCAGTCTTGACTTCTCAGCAGATCACAACAGAAGTAACAGAATTCTTAAATAGATTTTAGGTTTTTGTAATAAAGGTATTTTTCTAGGTTTGTGTCAGGAATGTTTTTTGCTGCTTTTTGTACACCTTTTACAATGAAATGGGAAGAAATAGATGCTACAACAAAGTATAAAATCTATACATAGCAACTAAAGGCTTGAAATTTATATGTATATTGTGTAATTAGGAATTATTTTACCAATAATAGAATAGGAGAACATAGTCTTGCTGCAGAGGAATCTTGCCTGCTGATCTGTGTGGTTATTTACTAAGACATCACATTTGCCTGAAGTTTTGAATCAAAAATGCATTTAAAATAGATTGCAGGTTGATTTAACTGGATTAGAAATTATTATTATTATTATTAGAAAGGGGACAATGTGAGATTTGTTCTTAGAAAACCTCCATCTTCTGATATATGCTTATGAAGTAAGTTATGATCTCCTCAAAGGTATTGTGCCCCAAATTCCTGTTTCATGTTTAATTTTAGGATTTGCTCAAAGTCTCCAGAGAGGTTATAGAAAGGAATAAAAGTGTGTAGGGAAATTGCAGTAGCTGATAATATCCATCACGTTTTCTCTCTTTAGTGCCTGCATGTTTTAGTTGGTTGAGTTAAACAACCAACTAAAGGGAAGTTCTCCCTTCTCAGTCCCCTGTCTCCTGTCTTAGAGTCATTGCAGCTCTTCTCAGGAGAGTAAAAGACTAAGCATATTTGCTGACCTAACAACATTTTCTGTTACCAAAGCAAAGGATTTTTCCAAATGTGTGTAGCCTCATGCTGATATGCACTTTTCCTAGCAGAGAAGTATTTGACGGATAAACATTTCTTTCCTACTTTCTTGAAATACTGGTATTATGGACTGACTTTGCTCCTGTTAGAAAAACATACTAAAAGCAGGTTGTTGGGTTCCCACCTCCCCCTTTTTTTAATAGTCTCTGTCTTAGGATTTTGCTTCTTTAGACAACAATTACGTGAAATAGAATGGGACTAACTTTTTTAGTGAATCAATCACTAGAACATGGTTCTGGGAGAGATAAAATTCTTTGTAATTTATATTAAATTCATAAAATAATTTTAATTATTGTCAAAAGTTTAAATGGGAATAAAGTAGCAAGGAGAAAATCAAGCACTTTTAAAATATACTGTATCCTGGATCAAAGGGGAGATCTGAAGAAATGTTTCCCTTGACTCAGATGGATGCTCACTAGCATAAATGTTATGATATTCTATTATGATTGTGGCATTATTAAGATGGGATTTTTTTTTTTTCCCTTAAAGAGAAATAATGTCAATACTGAGGTTAAATTAACCCAAGCCATCTATTTTTCTGATCCAGTGACCTGCCTACCAAACAGCTGAAAACTGTGAGATCCCAGCAGCTACTTTGGACAAGTGTAGCAGGAAGAGGGTCTGTCAAAGGAACCTGGAAGTAGTTCACAGCAGAGACATATAAATGGTTGTCTTTAGTTCAATTAAAGTATCTCATGCATCTCATACAAGCTAGATATTTTTCTTCATACTGAGGAGATCTGAGGTTGGGTATCAATTACTTGCCTGGCTTTGGTATTTAGAAACTTTAAAAGTAACTTCATGCCAAATGTAAAGTTCATCTTTTTAATAAAATCTAGATCACTTATTGCCCCAAATATATTTATGAGCTTTCTGACTTTACATATTCTTTGGAAGGTTTATGATAAATTCTAGATTTTTGGTAAAATGTTGTTTTTAAAACACAAATGTTTAAGAAAAATTTGACTTTTGGCTGGAAAATCTAACTTCATAGTCCTCTTTTTGTATTGTGGAAGTAACACACGCTTTTGAAACAGTTGATTTTTTTTTAACAGCTGACTTAAACTCAGTTAAATGTCTTACACATTTGAAAACACTTCTCTATTTTTTTTTAAATTGGTGCTGGTTTATACTGCCATAAATCAAGATAACCATAATGATGAGCAACAGCAAAAGACAGAATAGGAACACCTTTATTTCATCTATATTCATTTTGAAGCAGAAGGTTCTTCATAGATTGGGTGAAGTTGGTTGTCTCCACTAAGCTGATGATTTAAAACTCCAGCTTTAAAGTGTGGCTAAGTTCACAGCTTTGCATACAATGGCAACAGCTGAGTGTTGATTTGTGCATTTTCTTGGTTTTAAACACCTGAGAATCAGTTGTTTCTGAAAGGAGTGTTCTGTGAACAGTTTAACATAGCAGAATTGGAATATGTTTTCTAGTTGCTAAATAAAATAAGTGCTAAGAAAGAGATAGCTACAAAAGAAACAAGTTGTATATGCTCTTTTCAGAACAAGATGGAATCTTCACCTGCTTACACTTACTTTGGCCTTTTCCTAAACTCAAACAGCTCCAGGGAGTTGAATCTGAAAGGTGATGAGCATTTTTGACCCCAATCCATCAACCAGCATGCTTCTCATGCAATGTTGCATTCACAACAGTGTGATTATTCATGGTTTTTTTTTTTTGACACTTGACTAGTCTACACTTTAAAATGTTTAATAATTTTCATTTCATTATTGAATTTTATATATTCTTCCCACATAGGATTTTCTTTTAGTTTTTTTTTTGTTTCTGTTGAGACTGCCTGCCTCAAATGGTTTGCCTGTGTTCTGCATGGATGAAAAAGTAGGTGGTGTTGCTGGGTTGCCTTTTTTTTGGAATTGTTTGCTGTGGTGTTCATCCTGATATGTCTGGTCTCTTTCCCTCTGCTGGAAATACTGTCTCTTCCTCTTGCTGGTATTTGCAATGCAAATAAATTCACTGGGCCTTTTTAAAGATATGTGTATGTCTACAAGTATATATATTGCCTGTTTTATGCAGAAAACTGCAATTTTAGCATCTAGATGCACTCATTTAATTCTAGGATGTGGTAGCCGATACACTGTGCTGTCTTTTTTTTTTTTTTTTTTTTGAGTGTATTTTATTGAGATTTAAAAAATTCTTTGGGTTAAGGGGTGTGCTTCCAGCATTCATTTACATGCCACATTTCTCTGTAGCACTGAATACCTATGAACAATACCAGCAATGTTAATTAAAGGATATGCATTAATGCAAAAATGTGTAAATGCCATTATAATATAGTGAAAATTCTAGCCATTGTACTATGCTCGGTAGCACAAAATTATTTGCCCAATTTAGTGAATTTACATATTTTTATTAATTGGAAACTTCTTTTATTTCATGCAGTGTTGAATGGATCATACAATGTAGTTTGTGAGTTCAGCCTTTGTAAATCCAATGGTATGTAAAATACGGTCGGTTTCCCTGGGGTCCCTACTGGGGCCAATATTGTTTAAACTCCTCATTAATGACTTGGACAGGGGACTGAGTGAACCTCAGCACGTTTGCATGTGACACCAAACTGGGAGAGAAGTTGATGTGTTGGAGTGTAGCTGCTATTCAGAGGGACTTTCACGGGCTGGACAAGTGGTCTAGCAGGAACCTCATGAAGTCCAAGAAAAGCAAATATGGGGTCCTGCACCTGAGACAGAAAAGCCTCAAGCAGCTTTACAGCTTAGGGATTGCCTGGATAGAATGCAGATTTACGCATAAAGACCCAATGTCTTTATGTCTTCATAGCCAGCAAACTGAACAAGAGTCAGCAGTATGCCCTTGTGAGAAATGCTAATTCCTTGTTGCACATAAGTAAATCCTAGCACCAGAAGTGCATGTTGACATGATAAGAGGCAATGGGTGTAAGTTGCAGCAAAGAAAATTCTGATTAGATATAAGGAACAAAAGTTTTGCAGTGGTTTTAGTTAGGTTTAAATCAGATATGCTGTGAAATTCTCATCTTTAGAGACAGGCAGTACATGCCTGAACAAGACCCTGAACAGCCTCTGCTTTACAGGGAAATTGGACCAGAAGACTACTAGAGGTCTGTGATGATCTACCAATGATGTATTTAAAGTATGGCTGCATTCATTGTTTCAAAACACAAGTAGTGGCCTCTGAGTAAGCATGAAAGCTCAGTTGTATGACTTGGCAAATGTTTCTTAATAGAGGATTTTGAGTGCAAGCAATAGTTAAAATAGAGAAGGTACAGGACTGTCAATATTTCAGTAGTTTAGAGGCATGTTCAAGCTGAAATTTCAGCAGGTATGCTTCTATTTTTTTTTTTTTGCTTTTTACTGGTACCACTTCTGCCTTTTTCTGCTGTGGATGATTTTTTACACTAAAAAATTGGATCAGTCTGCCAGCACCTGCAGAATAAGAAGAAAGATTTCCCTGCCCAAGAGATATATTTCCGAATAACTCTTGTTTTTTAAGTCTGAAGGGGAAAAAAAAAAAGAAAAAAAGAAGGGAAGAAGTGCTTTTTAGGGTCCACTGTATTAGGAAAAAAAGGGAAAAAAAGTGCATAAACCAGACGGTTTTATTTAAAGCATCCAGAGCTGATAAGGGAAAAAAATGGAGATACAACACACGGGCTGCAAATGCAGTTCTCATGATTTAAATCTGGAAGGCTATACAGTACATCTGTTTAACATCTTGCAATTTCAAGAACTGTGCCTTGAAAACCTTCTGTCACAGTGACACATGAAATAAAAGGTTATGTTATGACTTTCAGATGCAAACCTGTAAAAGCTTTATCTAACAGCATACCATCTTTTATTAACCCATTGCTGCTGCTCACCCATAATTCTTTTGCCAGTGATGTTGTGAGAGATTCTACTGTATAATAAATGTCAACTCTGCAACAATAATTTTGCAATTGCATTAAATTACTTGTTTGTTGTATGTAAATGGAAGACTTACATCTCTGTATATGTCCTCATTTGTTTTCTCTACTGCTCTTATTCGGCTAAATAATTTTTTTGATTAAAGAAATGGAACCAATTATTCTATTTCTGTCATAAACTTTGAGAACAATTAGAGTGACTCAGAATAATTTCAACAGTCTTGAGATTTGTGATGCCATGAGGGATGAAATACTATCATGGCTTGAAGATAGGACTCTTTATTCAGAGCTCTGATTTTAAGACTATGAAGTTAAAATAAGTAAGAGTAGAATAGTTGCATGCTCATTAATTTTTGGTACTTCTGCATTGAGTCAAAGATAAATGAGGGGCTTTATCCCCCAGAAATGCTTCATACCTTTTCAGATCAGATTGCACAAACTTTCTATACATAATGATTGAAGTCTGGTGGTTCCAAAACTAGAGTCTGGAGGCTGATCATAATGTTTGTCAGTTGTGTATTTTTTCAGAGTGACCTTGGTTAAATTTTTCAGCTAGGTAGTGCTGTGTTTTCCATACTTAGAAAATATGGAGAGTAATATTTACCTTGCTGAAACATGCTTTATTCACTATCTGCCAAACACTTTAGAGGTCTTTGGCTGAAATCTCAATGAGTGCTGCTATTTAATATGTTGAAGTGTGATTTGTTGGTTTTCTTTACAAGGCACAGATGGTCCCCAAGAAACAAAGAGGATTTCTTTACCTCAGGCAGCTGATGCCATGCATACAGCAGAAACATCACAACAGTGAGCTCTGCTGTATGACCTACACTGAGTGGGTGTGTGAAAGAGAGAGAGAGATAGCATTTCCTTCATAGACATACACACCCTCTGACCCAGACTAGGGAAGAATCTGCTTTGCAGAAGGTTTGCTTCAAGGGATTTTCCACATGTATTTTATTATGTTAAAGCTGATAGTGGTGACAAGTTGCACATTAAGTAACTGTTTCTTCAAAAATGTCCTGTTTATATTCTCTTTAGGAAAAGTGATGTAATACTGAGTTTCTCAGATAAACAAAGTCATTTGGTTATAGAGTATGTTACTATTGCATATGAACCTTGCTCTCATCTGCCCCATACCTATTCGTTTTAGGCCTCTGGCTTTGTACGATGATTACTTGCATGTTTAGGGACAAGTGTGTTCATATTCACTAAGTTAGTAGCCAGTGGTTTTCACCAGGGAAATAAGTTTAGTATGCTGTTAGTAATTTAGTTTCAAAAATATCGGCAAGGACTTCAACATAAGAGTCAGTGAAACATGTGGTCCTAATCATTCCCTTAAGAAGGAGACATGGTCTATTTTCCATTAGCAATGGTGCTCACAGCAAATGAATAAATATAGAATGAAATTTACATGCGTATTATAACTTTAGTGTGTGTGTATGCATTCAAACATGCATGTGTATACTTAGGCATACTCCCAGTGAGTGTAAAATGATGACTGTTGTAACAGAGCCAGCCTCGGAGAACAAGTTGGTTGGTAGATGAATTGGAAAATGCCGCTGTTTACAAATTAACTTCCCCTCCCTTCCCTAGGCACTAAAGTTCAAAATGTGCATTTGCATCATTTAACTGGTATGAAAGAGCTACAGTAAAGTTCTTGTAGCAGTGTTGGTCTTCTAATATAGCCCTTACTCAGGTACATAATGACAGAATTGCAGCCCTCACCCCTTGCAACATGCTGTTCCAGCACACAGAGACCAGCTTTAGCTGGACTGGTCACATAGAGTATGCCACTGAGAAATGGAAGTAGAGAACTGCGGTACTTGGCAGGGGTTGTTTTATCCCATTGAATCATGAGTGTACCAAGAGTCTTTCTATTGATGCTTTACCCACTTCCTTCTTAGAAGAATTGCCATAAGAGGGTATATTGACTGGCAGAAATTAAGTCCTGTTTCTTCTTTGCCTTCCTGCAACCTTCCCACTGCTCTACCTGGAGCCTTCCAATGGCAGAGCAGCAAAGCAGAGCCCTATTCTGCATTCCTCATTGTTAGGTTCCTGTGGGACATTAGAGCTGGGGCCTGGATTTATTTCCACTTTCTCTGGTTTTAGTTAGCTTTGTCATTCTTGACCCTCTATCATGTATAAGGGATAAAAACCAAGGGAGAAAGCAGTGCTTGGTTCTGCCTTGAGCATATTTTGAGTAGACCAGGTGTGAAGCAGAATGCAAACTACAACTCTTTTAGTGAAGAATTCTGCCTCACCTTTTTCCCCTGAATTTGTTTCTGAGGTAGCCCATTCAAAGATGACTGATAATATTCCTCTCCTCATGCTGCCATAAGCAGCATCTAACCTAAAGATGTGCATATTGGGATGACAAAATGCCTATGAAAGGAGACAGCACTCCATCATTTTCTTCTAGGCTTGGTAATGCCTGTGTTGTTACATCAGTCTTGGTCATTTCTTTGTTTTTTAATTTGTATATGCGACTACATATGGTCTTGAATAATTGCTAACTGGGAACCGTCTTAATAGTAGATTTCAAAGATAAGAATTCACACTGATGAATGCTAAAATTTCATTCACAGAATTTTGGATGTTTTTGAATAAAGAAAGTTTCCTTTTTTTCACAAGCACTGAAGCTGCTTCATATTTGACTAAAAGCAAATCCATGAAATGGGTTTGCTTATAGTTCAATTTATTATTATAATAAACTGTTTTTTTGAGGTTTTTTTTTTTGATGGTTGGAATAAAGAGACAGGACAAACCTGTATTTTCAATTTTTTTTTTTAAGAAATGCAAGCTAGCTAAACTTAAATTATGGTTTTAAAGAAGAGATCAATTTTTCAAATACCAGTGTGGATTTTTGTCATTTTCCCCTCTCTTGTGAGCTTTTCATTGGGGATTTAATGGCATGCTGAATCTGGCATACTTGGAATGGCTAGCTCCAAGGCTGCAATATTAAAAAAAATTAGTGTCCACTGCTTATGTTGTGACTCCTCATCTAAACTAGAGTTTTTGGTACAGATTCCAAGTCATGTAATGGGCCTTGTTTTGCTGTGGCCTTTTCCTTCTCGTGTACTATATTTTACCTAAAGGGTAATGCAAGCATTTTTTCACTTGTTAGTTGTGAATCTTCATTGCTGCAGTGCAGTGCCTTTTAAATGTGAAAGGTGTTGCTCTGATAATAGATCCTTACATTGGTGGCATATATAATACAGTCTCACAGCTGTCAACTCAGCGTTTACCTACTCCTTAATACTTGGGTTTCAGCTTTGAGAAAGCAATTTCAGTGTACATCAGTTCTGTCTTAAATCAAACAGATTGTAGAGGCACCATACACCCTGGTCAGGTACTATTTTTCCCTGAGATGGTTTAAAGATAAGATATCTTTAGCTGTATTGGAAGCTTCACTGTGGACATGCACTCCCTCTGTCACATTTTGGAGGCTGAAGTCATCGGTACCTTAAACATTCTCTAGTTTCTGTTAGTAAATTTGTGTAAAGTCCTGCATCTGTCACTTTTAGGACTGGTTGCAGATTATCAAGATAAATATCTCCTCCTTCTCTGCTGTATTCTTTTGCTGTATTGTCATCGCCTATGCCTAGTTTGGTGTGTTATTCATGGTCTTGTTTTCAGATGAGAGAGGATATTAGTTCACAAAAGTAAATGTGTTCATATAAGCTTCACTCAAGTCAACATTTTCCATTTAAGAAAACTGCTTGGGCAAGTCCATAACTTCAACAGGACTTTCAGCATGTACTTAAAATACTTAAATGTTTAACTGGAGAGGCATGGACTAAGTCTTTCCTGAATCAGAGCCATAATTTCTGAAGTGTCAGTTACACAACCTATTGCAGAATATGCTTTGACAGATGGATCAAGGTAATGTGAAAGCCACAGAAAGACATCTTTGTGGGGAAGTTGTTATTTCTTCTTATATTTCATTTTTTCCCCTGTGTTCATCTTGGAAATAGCAATTACTACTGCTTACTTTTTATATATATTACGTGTACATATATTTGTGTGTTTATATATGTCTACTTATCTGTGTATGTGTGTGTGTATATATCTATAAAAGTAAATTTCTCTATTTGCCTTATTGTTATTAGAACTTGATAGGTGCTATAGCAGAAGTTTTTTCCCTTTGCTTCCTTGTATAACAATGTACAAATGTGTTAATGAAGCCATGAAAATGTTTAAAAAAAAATAAATTGCCATTGTGTCCTCTTTCCAGAAAGAGTAAGACTTACATGTTCTCCTACACAGCTAAATGTTGCTGCTAGTGTCTCATTTGAGTGTCTGTCCAAGGTTATACTATCTGTCTCTGGACAAACTGGAGGAAAGGATCAATAAAAAGTTAAGGTATACAGGAGGAAAGGTGAACTGTTATCAGTCCTAGGTGCTTGGTAGAAATATATATGTATATATATATATAAATATATATATATATATATATATATATAAATATATATAAATATATGTCCCTGAAGTTTAGAAGATTCAGCTGGTAGTTAGTCTGTGGAAGAGCAAAATTTTTCATCTAAATAGCCAGTGAGTTAAGGTAACTCAGAGGCATCTGAGAGAGGCTGAGCACTTTCAGAGATGAGTTTCAGAGGGAAAGGTGATAGTTTTATTAGATGAACTAACAAAATTAGTTAGAGGAAAATACATTGGCAGTCCCTGCTAAAGTCAGTAGGAGTTGACAGCATCTTATTTTTCAAAATTAGACTACAGTGTTGCAGATTAAAAGACAGACACATTCAGAGAAAAGATGCTTTGGGGCACATGCTTCATGTGGGCAACATGTTGTTGCCCTTATAGTCCTTGCTACTGTAAGAAGAAATTTAAAAAGAGGGAAATGCTTATAGTAAAGTATATTACTCTTGTCATAGGACCTGTTTTATCCATGGTTCCAAAAGATGCAGTTCCCTCCACCATTTTTCTGCTTCTGACATGCAGACAATATGCAATATTTCAATTTACTTTGCCTGGTTGGTATTCAGATTACAGTTATTAAAGAGCATCAAAAGACAAGGGAATTTCTGATGTTGATAAGTGTCATTGGATAACACTGACCACATGGGAAGTGCAGCTGTCCCAGCTGGTGGTGAGAGCAGAACAGGTGTTTGTAGTCAGCACCTCACTTTCCCCGCTCTGAGGAGTTTGATTGTTTTCTTGTATCTAGAATGGTATGTACAAAAGTCACAAAAGAAGGAAAAATTACCTTGTACTGCAATTGTGTCAGTCTTAAATTTAAGAGCACCTTTTTATTGGTCATGGTTGTGAACTCAGAAAATAAATTTTTAAAGCTTCCAAGATAAAGTCATATTGAGAAGTCATACAGTATTGCTAAGTAACCAAAAATATGGGTAGTTACTGTAGACTATTTCAAGGATGAAGTTGAAAGTACATAGTGTACTAATTTTTCTAGTGATCCAGTGTTTGTTCACAGTTTCCCACTTGACTGTTTTTACACCTATGTTTGATATAAGTGTATACTTTGAAATGAAATAACCAACTCTATAATATATCCATTTCTTATAAGTGCATCTCAAAACTTTTTCTCAGAAGAGATAAGCAAGTGTTGGTATTCCTATGTACAGGAAATGGAAGCAATGGGACACTGAACTGGCTTTACATCAGTTGTATGCTAGTAAGGATAACAAATGGTATCTCTTGTGTTATAGTAAAATATTGCTTAATTTTTTCTGTAGTTTAAAGATACTGGGAAGGTAACGAATATTTAAAATTTTTCTCTGCTGATGTGGGTTCTTTGGTTTTGTTTGGATTTTTTTCTACAATGTGACCAGTATTTAAACCAGCAAGGTTAAACTGCTGTGAACTAGAATTGTGCCAAGTATCACTGATTGATTGTTAATGTAGTAAAACATGGTGATTTCAGTTTGGGGTTTACCATTTATTTTTAAGTTTTCTTGCATCTGAAGCTTGAAGCAAACAAGAGAGTACAAAAATTGGCAGAAAGAGTGATTGGGGAATAAAAATACCCAAGCCTCACTCAACTTTATAGTATACCTTTCTGTTGGATAAAGAAAATGCAAGCAGTATGCAAGTGAATCAAAACTATTCAGCAGAGAATTGTGTTCTTGGTTCATGCCATTAAGAAAATGAAGAGAGAGAGTGTGTTGTGACAACTCTGTCAAGCAGTGATTGATTTTCATCTGTTTTTTTACATTTTGTTTTATTCTTTTACTGTATTTGAATTTAGACTTTCAAATCTGCTTTCCTATGAAAACCACTTTCTCAAAGAGTGGAGCTGACTGTCTAACTCTGGACTGAAATGAGAAACCTCTGTTTGGCTTTTTGCTAATACATCACTCAGTGTGGAGATGATGCTCCTGTCCAGCTGGAAGTATTCAGTTCATTGTTCATCCATCGCCATCAGGATGTGTCATGGGGGTTGCCCTGTTTGTTCTATTTTTGCTTTACTCCTTTTGGCTGCATGGTTTAATAATTTTAAATGCATAAATGATAACCAGGACTTCATCCTAATACATATGTCTGTGCAATGTTTTTATCAGTAACACTCTTTTAGCGGGAGGAGAGGAGAACATACCTCATTTTGAATCATAGTCCAGCTTCCACTGGGTTTGCGTTCTGCTCCTTTTCTTCTCCCAGCTATCTTATGTTTTTCCTTTCTTGAGGGGTTTATTTTCCAACTTAACCATGCAGACAGATCTTTACTGCATGCTGTGTAGGGGACTGTGGTATCTGATGGATTAAGCATAAACCTATCCAGGAATATGATGGGTTCCAATTTGGTTTTGAGGATGATGTACTGTTTGACAGTAGGAAATTCACTTAACAGTGCATCCCAAAAGGTAAAAAGGTGTGTTAGTTAACATAAGAAAGAACATATTGAAGTTAATTTATGATGTGATGCTAACTGAAGATGTGTCAGTTTAGAAATTTTTGTGTTGTGATGGGAGGAAATGTAAAATAAATGCTAAGCATGATTCTAGGATTGGCTCATATAATTAACCAGGTACTACTGGTAGAATATTCTTAGTCTTCTCTGTGTTTTTTCCATGTATTACCTAACATTATGAACAACTGGAATGCAATAATATTATTCTTTGTGATGAACAACTTCTGTGTTCAGTTTTCTCTTTGGAAAATGGATACAATACTTCATGGTATGTTGTGTTTTTAGAATTTATACTTACATATTTATTCATATGTGTATGTAATACTATAGTATTATATAAAATTTGTGTCAAAGAACAAGATACTAATTTCTTGAAGGCCTCTCAAATTCACTAGAAAGGGGATTAGTTGGTGTGGTGTGGGCTTGGTTTTTTTTTTTTAATAGCTATCTTTGTCTCATTCTCCTTGTAATTTTTATTTTTCATTTTTATGAAGTAAACACATTTTTAGTAAGTATGAAAATGACTACTTTTCATTTAATGCAAAAGATAGATCAGAGCACACATAACAGTGTTACATAATTTGATTCCCAAATTTATTTCCTCTGCAAAGTACTGATAGAAAAAAAGAAAATTTACAGCCAAAGTAAAAAAGCTTTTGGAAGGTACTCTATGAGATTTTGGTATTAACAACGTCCTGCATTTGTTCACTAGCTGGATAAGAGAAAAGAAAGGAAGCAGTGCACAGTTGCATACTGAATAAGAAAATAGAAGGAAAGAAAGCTGTACAAATTAAAAATGTGTGGCTTGTGCAAATTTTTTGTGAGAGTTTAAATGTATTATTGACCACTAGCACAGATTTAGAACTTAGTTGCCCAACATGGTATAGATTAAATATGTTACCAAAAGTGCAAATTATTAAATGTTTCTAGCAATTTGTAGATGTAGCACATAAAAAACCCTTCAGTGGTAATATTTTTGACCTTTTACTTTACTAATTGCTTTAAACCTTTAGATGGAGATTTGATTTATTTTTCTTGTTTTTGGAAGAAGAGCTTAATATACTGCTCTGGTGTACTTAATTAGTAGCAAATCAGCTTTTGTTATGCTTTGTAATGTTACATAGCAGTCAATAGAAAAAAGAGGGAAATTGTTGGTAAACATGAATAAATGTGTTTTTAGAATTTATAATTGATTAGATTACATGAAAATTATTTAGATTCTGGTGGAAGTTTCTGTAATCTGCTAATAGCAGAAAATACAGTTTAATTACTAATGCCAAAAAAGGAGGCTGAACAAGGAAGGGAGGGAATCTTTCTACTTGTAACCACTTACAATTTTCTAAAAGCTATCCATATGGGTCCACTTGGTCTGGACTTATAGGCGAGTTGGTCTCTAGCCAGATACTCCATCTCCTTGAGCTTGCACCTCTCTATAGAGCTCTAATGTTCCCCTGAAGAGTACTTCTTTTTTTTTTTAACTCTCTAATTTAGATTTGGCAGTTGAAGCATGATGGCGATTGAATGTTTGGGGAATGAGCAATAAATAAAACTTTAAAACTTCCATTGTTTTGTCTCTCAGTTGCTGTGCTATGCAGTTGCACAAGCATCTGTAGGCTAATGTAGTGGAAATAAGATTGAATTGCATCTGCTAAGGTCACATTTTGGTTAAGATTTCTTTCCTTTTTTTTTTCCCCCTCAAAATCTCCAACTATCCTCATTTGTATCATAAATAGAGAAATATAAAGGAGGAGTGTTTTATTTTATTGAGCCAGTGTTCAACAAGGAATTGGATGAATGAAGGAGGTAGTTTGGCTAATTTGAACAACATACTTGTAATGAAACATGATTTCCCCACCCTGTTCCCTCCTCCAAATGAATACCATGTAATCCTCCTCTCTTCCTGCACCATGGTAACCTGTTGCTGGGCCTCAGTCTGTTCAATGTTTGTTATACACGTCAGAGGGCTCTTTCAAGCTGTGCAACCCCAATAAACCTCAGAGATCTGTGCATTTTTGTCAAACCAGTCTAACAAGGCAAAAAGCTACTATTTTGTGGAAAATATGAGGTTGTAGTGTGCTCTCCACACTCCTGTGGTGCTTTGAAGGCAGCAAAGGAGAGCATGTGGGGTTTTTTTTCTTGACTGTATGGAGTAAAGGTAGTTGGGTCACAGACTCACACCCAATAGCTGTGTCCTGATACTGGGATTGTAACAATGACAGGAGTTTGCAAAGTATAGAGCCAGGGCTGAGTGAAATCGCATGTAGATCACTGTACAGGATGCTGACTTGGAATGTCTACATGAAAAACTGGAAGTTTTGTGGTTTGTGTTATCTTCCACTCTCTTGTGCAGTATAGTTTTTTTTTATGTAAATATCCAAAACCTGAAAAATGCTGAAATGACATTAAATATGCAAAGCAATACACACAAAATAGTGTTCAACTAAAATAAGATCACAAAACTGGGCACATGCAAAATAACTGATACTCTGCCAAGTAATTGCTAAACTGTTTATCTGTATATTCACCTGAAGAAACCCAGAAATATCCCTTAAAATGTAAAAATTCATTTTAAGTGATTCAGACTCACGATCTGGAATAACCAGCTTCCATCTTTATTATTCTCTGGAATACTCTAGTGCTATTTATTCAACCCCCCAAAGGGGGTTAAGTATTGTTATTTTATTATTATTAAAAGTTTGGATTATGTTAGAAAATGTTTGGATTCTACAAAGTTTGTAAAATCATACTGGAAATTTCATAATGTACTTTCTTGTAAAGCATCTGACCTTTTCTTCTTCTGATTGTGCTTTAACAACCGTTCTCATAGTATTCTGGGAATGATCTTATTTGTTTTATTTAGAAGCAGGAAATGCATCTTATTTGAAGGGGTAATGATTACATTTTTTGAAATTTCAGAAACAGTTCAAATTAAGGTTTGACTGAGAAATCTGCTTTCTTTTTTTTTCCTTTCAGGACTATAGTTCATTGGAAACATAGTTTGTAGTTGGAGCAAATAATGGCAGCAGGGACAAACTGTCCTGCGATATAGGGAGGATAGGTCAAATACATGCTACTGCATTCACTCATGTATTGTGCAGGCAAATGCAGCCTTCATCCTTCCCACCCTTTCTATCTCTCAACTAGATACTGCCCAAGGGCAGTGTGTTCTCAATGCTTTGCTGTGTTTCTTCAGCCAGCATTGCCTGTGCTTTCATAGTTTGATTGTGGCATCTCTTCTGCTTTTAGCCACTGTGGACTACAGAGTGTTCTGAGCCTCTTGAGGTTAATTATGTGTACAGTTACAAATCCTGCTAGAGACTAAATCTGCTTTGAGTTAAAAACTTTGGATTATTTTTTTTTTTCTGACAAAAACATCCATTGGCAAAAGAAGTGACAGTAAAACTTCATAAGTGTTTCATTCTAGCATGCGATGTGGATGCTTTTATTCTCAAAGGCAGCCATTTTGTGGTTTTCTTTTCAAAGGGACTAAGTGGAACAATATAAAGATGTATTCTTTGAAGTAAATGGAGGGAGCTACTGGTCAGTAACTGCTTTTGGGAATTTTGCCACTTGCCAACCTTATTCCTCAAGCCTTAAATCTTTGATAGCATACCATGCTCCATCTTTGTTAAGGAGAAATTCTATTTTATTTCACTGTCCTGGTATAGATTTGACCTCAGAAGGTTTTGCCACCTATGGGCTTGACACTTGGTTCATTAGCGCTACCTACTGGTAGTGACCAAGTGGGTTGTGTGAAGGGTTCAGCTATGTCAGTGAAGGACCTCTGGTCACCTACGTGTCACAAAAGTGTGTTTTGTCTTAATTGCTGAAAATGAAATAGAAGTGGTGAGTGTAGGGCAGGAAAACAACAGGATTGGTAAGTGTGAAGCATCTGATATGCTCTCAGGTTGAATTGATATTTCCTTTATTTCAAGACTAAAGGAAAATGGTATCCCCTGTAATTTTATCGTCTTTGTGCTTGATTATATATTTAAGGAAAGAATATGTCATTCTCCTAATAGTTTCCACTGATTTTATATTCTTGTCTGTATGTGAAAGGACCTGTGATAAATCAAGAGACCAATTAATTTTCACTTTGTGGTTTTAAAATTGCCTAGGAAAGATGGATTGATGGATATAGGCGATCACTGTTGAACAGATGAGGAAAAAAAAAGCCACATTTAAAAGTGATCCAAGGACTCAGAAAAGCCCCAGCTCTACTGTCTAAACTCTGTGCACGTAAATAATAAGCTTTTGTTAAAGCCCCAAGGCTGCTAGGTAAAACCTGAAAATCCTGATAGATTGGTTATATAGTTGTCAGAATAGATGACTATAGACTTGGAACTGAAACATTTTAGCAGTCCATTAGCCATTTTATCTTTCTTGAATTCAGAGAAAAAGCAAGTAAAAGACAAAATATATGCTATGAATATTTGCTTAAATATAAGAGGTTTTCTTCACATTTTGGAAATAGCTTTGAAGAATGCCAGTATCAGGCCTTACTTTATGGGTTCCTGGACTCTATACTACCCTTACAGTGTTTTATTTTTTTTATTATTGTATGCAAACTCTTCTACTTTCTTTTTTCTTAACTGAGAACCTTCCAGTTCAGCATTAAGCCAAGTGATTAACATCCTTCACAAGTTTTTTGTCCTGTATCTTCTGTTAAGGAAGAGATTGGTGCCTTAAGAATAATGTACAATTTGATACTTTTGATTTTGGATGTGTTTGTTTTACTTTCGCTGAATCTTGGGACAGTAAGGTCAAAGAATTTTGTTTCACATGTATTAGCAAGTGGTGAAAAGTGTTGAGTTCTGCAGGGTGACTAGATTCCATCAACAACCTTGAAAACTTCAGGTTGTAATTCTAATTCTTCATGTCTTCTGTCCCTTTTATTTCAAGGTCAAACAGCGCTGAATACTGCTTCAGTGCAAGAAATTTGTAGATCTTGGGACAGTCTAGAGCAATGAAAACCCATGGCTTTTGTGTTACAGATCCAAGATGAGAAAAAATGGCAAAAATATAATTCAAAATCTCATTTAGATGCTGCTTTATGCTTATAGATGTGATCACAAGTTGTGGAACTGACTCAACATCCAGTTGTTTGGAGGCGGTTCTGCTTCTCTAAATGCCAATGCAGGTTTTTTCAGCAAGCTTTACAAGGGCCATGGGATTCCTCCAAGAAGGTCTCCAAAGAGGACAAAGTTAGTTCTCCTGTAGTCTGGGGTTGCAATTGTACTGATCATCCTGCTTCCTCCTTGCAGGATGCTGGACATCATGACCTCACGGTCACTGCAGCCAAAGCTGCCTCCTCACTTCACATCTCCAACCAGGCCCTCCTTTTTTGTTTGAGCTGCACATTATTCCTTCTTGGTTCTTCTACCATGTGTATCAGAAAGGTATTGGGAGTGCTTTCCAGGAATCTCCTGGAGTGTTTGTACTTTGCTTTGTGGCTTCTCCAGCAGATGTCAGGGTGGTTGAAGTCCCACTTAAGAACCAGGGTATGTGTCTGTGGGGCTGCTTTCTGTAAAAGGCCTCATCTACTTCCTCTTCCTGATCAGGTGGCTTTTAACAGATAGCAACTGGGGCACCCTCATTAGTCTGCACTTTTATGCTAATCCAGAAACTCTTGAGTAGTTCATCATCCTCCCTAAGGTGAAGCTCCATGCATTCCAGGATTTCCTTTATGCAAAGGGTAGCTCCACCACCATGTCTTTTTGTCCTGTTTTCCTAAAAGCATGTAGCCTTGCATTACAGTCATGCAAGCTATCCCACCATGTCTCTTTAAAAGTGATGAGATGAAGCCCTGTGACTGCGCACAAATTTCCAAATCGTCCTTTTTGTTTCCCATACCATGTGCACTGGTATACAGGCTCTTCTGAGAGGTGTTCAAGCATGTCCATTTCCCAGTAGGGGTGCATAACTATTGTATAAGACATCTCTTTGCAAACTGGGAGTGGATCATGGAGCTGTTTCCCCTGAATTACCACTGCCCTACTGGCTATTGCCAGAATCTTTTTAGTTCAGTGCTAGTACAGGATTCTGAATGGATCATTTTCAGTGATGGATTTGTACAGAAAATGTGGATGATCAGACCTTTCCTCCCACCATGTGATACAAAGGTGATACTTTCTTCAACATAAAACAGGAAGGCAAAGCTAAGCAATAGCAAAACTTTTCCTAAAAGATGTACATTTTCCAAGTGTCTATGAATATGGAGCTGCATTTAACATAAGTAACACCAAGGCAATCATTGACTTTGTAACTGGCTTTGAGGTACAGGATCTGAAACCTGAAAATAGATTTCAGGCTCTTGTTTTGAAAAGGTGAAGTTGGATTTAATTCACATAGAGCCTGCTTTTAATTTTGTTTCAGTTTTGACTGAAATAATTTTTGTCCATGAAAACTGTATTTTTGATAATTTTTAAATTTTTCTAATGGAGAACGTAATTGATATGAGAAATGTCAGCCAGAAGTATGTAAGCTTCCCCTCACTCTTTCTTAGTAAATTTTCCAATCACTTGGAAATTAAAAACTTTCCCCCAAAATCTGAGAATCTAAAAAGTAATCTATCAGAAATTATAGATTCTAATGTTCCACTCCCTCAGGTGTGATAAGCAAAGCATTCCTTCAGAAGGTATTATAAATCTGTATATCACTCTGCTGTACAAGTCAAAACAAGTGAAAGGAGATGGGATGTTTTTGTGTCCCACCTCAAGTCAATGTTAAAGATCCAGTTGATCTATTTATGGGTTTTTTTGTGCCTTAAACTATGTTTCTATATCTGTTCTCTGAAGAGTGAAGAATTTATGAAATAAATTTAGGAATAAAATAAAATCTAGTAAACAATTTATTCAACACTATTTTAGGGATGGAGTGCTAACAGTGGCCTCAAGTAGCTTTAATTAATGGCACAGCAATAACAAGTGTAGCTTTGCTGACAGGTGTGATACTACAGCTCATGCTATGTATATTATTAAAAATGAGAAAATGCCTTTTAACAGGGGATGGCCCTTCATGTTCATCTTAAGGAACTGGATTTCAGAGGACTTGCTTCAGGTTCATATTGTATACGGTACATATTTTGTAGATGTTGTTTGTATTATGGTCCAGATTTTTTTTTCTGAAATTCCCTATATCAGTCCTTCCATTTCATCTCATCAAATATTGATCATCATCTCTATGTTATGTAACCCCTTTTCAGCCTTGAATTCATTCTATTTTTGACAAATTACAATAAGTAATCAGAGTTTGCATGATAGGTGATGGGTTAGGAGCTGAGAATGAGCATTCAAATCTGAGAGATTAAAGGGGGAGAGTCAGGAGAACGGGGAAAGAGGTGTTTCTTGCAAACTCCGTTGGCTATTTTGTAAATGTTTTGTCAGTGTAATAAAAATGGCTTCTCTGGATTTAAGAGTCTTAAACCAATATGTACTTCTAGAGGAGAGGTAGACACTGTGAAATTTTATCCTAAATTACTTCCAAATTTTATCCTAAATTACTTACAGGTGACCTGTAAAGCTAAAAGTTTCTGTCTTACTTCTTTAAAGTGCCATGCTGTTGCCAGTTAACCAGATTGATACTGCTGGAAACTACAGCTGTTCTGTTCTATTACTTCTGCAACTGAAATTTGTTTATTGTTATCATAGTTTCAGTTAAACTGAGATTGGTTTTTTATAATATTAAGGCATAAAGGCAAATAATTTCCTTATTTTTTCAATAATAAAATATTAATTCCTAATTTTCCTTCCTGTCCCTTGTGTCCTGGAGGCAGGAGCAAAAGAATTTTAAAATCTTTTATTTAAGTAGCAGAGAGATGGAATTTTGTTTACCTGCTTTTTTTAAAAGTTAATTTTGCAGGCATTATATCCACAAACTGTTCATGTTTGCCTTTTCAGAATGTGATTACTGCTCATAAAAGCAGTTTTAATTGAATACTTATGTCATGAATGGCTTGTAGCATGCTTAAAACTACAAGCCTCTATTTATATGACTATAGTTTCTTTTTTAGAGCTCCCTGTATAACAATACTGGGAAATTACTAAAGGATTTTTGCTATTCAGCTGGGTGATTTTAAAAGATATTGCTCTTATGCTGTACTATTGGCATTGCTGCTTAGGAATAAAAAGCTAAGAAAATTATCCCTTCCCCCTTTCAAACAAAGCCGCATCTTCCCCCTTTCAAACAAAGCCGCATCTAAAAAGGTCACAAAAGGAAACACACAATTCAAATAATCTCCTTGCTGTATCTAAGATTAACTTGGACACAGATGGTTCAATTTATAGTTTGATCTGGCATAATATATACATTTAACAGAATCCTGTTTTGTATTGCTTCTATAAACACTAACGTCTGATAAAAGCATGCTGGCTTTTCTGCCATCAACTTGAATCAGAAACCTCTGAGCCAGTGCTTAGAAAGCAGGAGTCTGACATTCAGAGACATAAGTTAACTTTTTTAGCCTTTGGCTGCAACTTTTCTTAGCCTTATCCCTGACTTTCAAAAGGCAAAGTCATTTGTGGTTTTCTCAATTTAAGCTGCTGTGGATAATTATTAGGCTTTGTTCTTGCTGCATTTAGAGATGAAATGATTCAATGCTGTTCATTACTGCTCATTTCCGGACCACACTGTAGTCATTAAATTTCTGAGATACTATCTGAGAAATCACTGACATTGTTCATATACCAAAACTAAAATGTTTACCACTCCCTGCTGTTTTCCAGGCGTTAGCCCACCTGTCTGTAAGGGGAAATGGCTTTGGCATGATCAGGATCTTTATGGAAGCTCGTGAACAAGCAGTCTTTGTCCTTTCTTTGTGGAAAGTTTTCCTTTTATATGCAAATAGCATTATCTAAAGAAATTAATTTCTTCCTCAGAATCACAGATTTCACTCAGAGATCAGCTGATTTTTATATTCCACAGGTGAAGTTTTCTCACTTCTCATTGTGTATTTCCCAGAAAATTCTGATCATAAGAAATGATATTAGCTTTACTTTGGAAAATAATAAGTGTATACTTTATTATTTTCAGCCGATTATCCTAAAGAAGCCAGGCACAATAACCAGAATACCTGACAGATGTTCAGTGAATTCTGAGAATGTGGAGGATCATATCCAATGTCTTGAATGTATCTTTGCAGTTTAGTTGGCACTGGTAACAAGGAGGTAAATAGTACTGTACAAGGAGGTTTTTATATGTTTATATGCCTGTCTGTGAACTGACTTCTGTTATTTCCAAAGTTGGAAGATTGACTTTCGCAAGCTTCTTAGTCATTGTAGGTCAGTTCAGCTTGGTAGTTATTATGTGGGTAGTAAGTACAGAATTGTTCCTATATTCCCTTAGCTAGGATATGACCATGGCATTTATTTAATTATATTTATTTAATTATATGAATATATTATATTAATTTAAAAAACAGTCTTTTCTCTGAAGGGAAATGATGGAAACAACAAATGAGTAACTAATGAAAGAATTATTATGGACTTAACTTGAAGATTAAAAGCTTGAATCTGGAAATGACAGATTCATGGAGGGATATAGTATCATGCTTGCTTAGATATACTTTGGGTGGGGGGTGTCAGGGTGGGGAGTAAAAGAAGGAAAAATATTTCCAATGCTTGGCAAAATGTAGAAGTACTACTTTTAGTGGTACTCCATTACATTTCTATGAAGCTTGCATGAAAGGCAAAGGTAAAAAGTCCCACAACTTACTCCTGTGATTGATAAAAGGCATGAGTTGTGTGAGATTAACCCATCTGGTTGGAGCATGGTGCTTATCACACCAAGGTTGTGTGATGTGGGTCCCATCCCTGTATTGGCCAGTCACTTAACAGTTGGACTTTTGGGTCCCTTCAACTCAGAATATTCTGTCATTCTGTGAGTTCACTGTCTGGCCTCCTTTAAAACTCTGTTTATATGATGAGCCTTCTGAATTTCCCAGCCTCACACAGGCAGGGGTAGTACAGACAGCAGCCCAAGCCCACTCAGTTCAAGGTTTTGAAGAGAGGTAGATGTTGGTAGTCTGCCATGTTTCTTGGAAAGCTTGGGATTCGTCCATCTTTTTACCTTCCTCATCTGTTTGCTCTGCCAAAGTCCAGATCCAGCTGTGGACATGCACAACTGGTGTGGTTGGTCCAAGCCCTGCATGTGAAGAGCTCAATTAACAGATGTGCAGACAGCCACCAGCATGCCTGGCAAGCTGACCATGAGGAGGAAGGACTTTGGAAGCTGAGGCTGGAGATGACGGTCTTAAGATGTTCCAGTAGAGAATTTATTTTTTATTAATAAGCTTTGCTGATTTTTCTATGGAGCCTTTGAAAAATGAGGGTGGCCTTATATCTGAACTTGTCTTATATTTGAAGCCACATTATATTTGGGTTGGTATGGTAGTTCTGGCTAGATCCATGAGAATGGCTAGGGTCTATAAGGGTAAACCACAATGAGGCAGAGAAGAAAGCATTCAAAATTTGTTCTGGCAGAAATTGGTTAATTAACTCTGTTAGGCATTACACAAGACCTTAGCTAGGCTAAATTACTATCTTTGTTAAATATGTCGCTTCCCAGGAGTAAATCTGGATGAAACATCTTAGTATTGTTGAACTCATTTTTTCATACTGAAAGCACAAAAATTGTGCAATTGCATATATTGGACCAAAGAAATATATAAGTTTGCATTTTCCCATGAAACTCTCTTTTCCAGAAAGAAGAAAATCTACAGATAAGAATTACAGGTTTTAGGTCCTATATTGAGGGAAATGAAACTATTTTCTTTGTCAAGCCCTGTAACTCCCAAAACTGGAACACAGATTTAAACAGCAAAAGCTGTGAATGATATATTAATGATAATATTTTATGAACATTGATACAAGAACAACAAGTCAAGGCCTTTTGGAGATTAGGATTTTTCCTTTTTTCCCTTTTTCTTTCTTTCAGGGAATTTTCTCCCATTTGTTACCTAAGAGATAGGAATGACTGATACTTAAGAGACAAAGAATGTGGCTGGGGAAGGGTGCATTTGGCTACCCTCCTAGCTGGGAGGCTTTCTCTTGGGAATACAAGATACTGTGAGATTTTGGCTGTGAGGTCAGGGGGATAGACTCAGTTCCTTGCTCACTCTCAGGACCAGAAGGGAATGTTCCAGTTGCTGCTACCCCAAGGAGAATTTTCTGCCATGGTGAAGTTCAGCCCTGTACTGCTTCCCCTACAGTGAGTGAGCTCTTGCTCATAAGACCAGCCATTTAACAGGGACCTTTTTTTGTTTCAACACCTGATCTCACTGGAAAGGACTCACCATCTACTCGGGTGCTGCAGGGGAAAACCCAGGACCCCAACCCCCTCCCCTCCTATTCCAAGGGACAGACTTCTGGCTGTTTGGAGAGCCCAGCTGCTGCTATCCAGCCCTGCTCTTTTCTGCTGCTGTGTGGGATTTTTGACTACACTTTAACCCAACACCCTGTGCCTGCCTGGATACCCTGTGGCTCCTATTATGGCTGCAGGGTTTCTGCTACATTTTGTTTGCCACCCTGGGGTCTGCTCGCCTCTGCCATTCCAGCTTGCTGCTCTGAGGTTCCTGCTTCAGCCCATTTTGCCATCTGGAGGGCCACTGGGACCAGCTGCCTCCCATGAGTTTTTAAAGGAAGCCCCTTTCTATGTCTTCCCCCAGCAATGCCGCCATTAGACATGGGAGAGGCAGCGGGGCTCGTGCCACAGCGCCCCCTGCAGCTGTGGGGGACTCATCGCACCTGCCCGGCCAGGAGCCAACAGCGCCCCTGCCGGCTGTGACTGTAACTGCACCAAAGGGGAAAGTGCCACAGCGGGAGAAGCCTCTTAATGGGTTTCTGTTCTTCTGTTTGGTGTTGCTGCTGTTGTGGTTGTCTGTCTTGCTACATATTAACTAGTAAAGAACTGCTATTCCTTTTCCAATACTATATACACTTTTCCAGTGTTATATATATATATATATATAAAATATATATATAATATATATATATATATATTGTGATACACAGGGCCTGAAAGCCCCATAATTTCAAAGTTGTAGTAATTTGGAGGGAAGGGGTTCATATTCCCCATTCCAAGGGAGGTTCCCCCTTTTCTTGGCAGACACCTGTCTTTCAAACCAAGACAAGGCCATCTTCAATGCCTCAAACAGATTACTTGGGGCAAATAGCCTGCATATTCTTCCAAATGCAGCAGCTCTTGTTAGATTTACATTAAGTAAAATCTCTTTGGATATGAGTTAGATGATTGAAATACATGTATTGATGTTCATGGTAGTAATTTCTGACTGTAAAAAGTATTTCATGGGGGAAGAATATGATTCTGAGCAGACAAATGGGCTAAAAGTGTATATGGAAAACCTTGGACATATAGGAAGTTAAAGACTTAGAGATTTGACAATTTTCTTCTCATTAATATATTGTATAGTTTAACTTCGACACAACAGTAGACTTAAGTAGGTTCAAGGTCTGTTCTTCTTTCCAAATATAGGAATGAATCAATGAAGGCAGCAGAATAATTTAAAGAAAAGTTAAGGGGAAATTAAGAGCAATTCTCTGTCTCAACATACAGTTCTAGAGGTAGTTTACAAAAATCATTCAGTCAACTCGGTTCATTTTAATGATGTCTGTTAAAAATAGAGATGCACTTTGTGAGTAAAAAAAAACCTAGAAAAATTGTTTTTGAAGTAGTCTGTGGGCTTTTAGAGGTAGAGTGTGTAATTAGGAGGTTATCAAAAAGTAATTAATTAGTGATTCAATTTAAAAGACATAACTAGGGTATAATTACTCTGGCCTGTCTTGTTACCATAGCTATGCTGAGAAACCAAAGAGCTGTCCCTTATGTCATGGATTTTTGTGGTATAAAGGAAAGTATTGGGTGGTAAAATTTTCAATTTCCAGGTTTTTGGCTGTCAAGTGTTTTTGTGTTATTATTCTAAAGGACTTCTACCCTCTCACACCTGCTACTCATTGCACTATGTAACTTGTAAAGCTTAAACTTTGAACATGATTTTTACAAGCAGAAGATGAAGAAGAAAGTAGTGCTGCTGGTCAGCATTGTAATTGTTCAAGTAGCTGTGTAGTGTTGTATCTATTGTACATAAGCATCAATTATCAATAATCCATTGCTATCTTGCTATAAAGCTGACCAAAATCTTCACCTAGATTATTGAATGCTCTATGTATTGTACAGAACTTTCAGTAAAACTGAATGCAGTGATCTAAGCATAGAATTCGTTATACAAATGAACAAACTGTTCTGGCAATACTCACTCTTGGTTGCAAATGTAAAGGTAATGAATGGCTACTATAGTCTATTTCCCATCTGGTTTTAACAGTCTGTTTCTTTTTTATTTTCTAAAATGGGCCTCTATTTAGCAAGTTTTTACTTTGGTAATTAATGAAGCACTATCATTTTCTAGTATACATCTGTGGAGCTTTTTGGATTGTTATTGTGCTGCCATGCTTAGGACAGCATCTTGAGTCAAAGCCAAAGATAGCTTTGAATAATTTGGTATCGAGGTACTAATGAGCTCTGCAGACATTTCAAATACAGTTTTTCCATTTTCAACCAGGTGTGGCTTAATCCACTCTATTTTTCCCATAAGCAATGTGATGTCCAATATATAACTTTTTCCTCATACTCCAAAAAATGTTTCCAAAAGGCTAAAATCATGCTTCTTGCAATACAGAAGAGACTTTGCTGACTTCTCTTTTCTGAATGTTAGATTTCCACCCTGAAATTTGATGGCCTGAGAATATTTTTTCCTAAAAATCTCAAATCATGAACTATACTAGTTTGTATTCTGATTTATATGTATGTTTAATAGTCTTAACAACTGTTTATGAATCAAAGTAACAAAGCTATTTCTAGAAGATTAATGCTCAAGGATAATTTTTCTAATTTCTAGCTACAACTGAGAAAAAATTACATTCAGATACCAAGGAAGGAAATCACGGATTGAATACCATTGGGAAAGCATTGCAATAATTGTAAATGAATTTATTGGGAATTAATTCCTCTTGATTGATGTGCTAAATGGAAGCATGTAGCACATTAAAAAGGTCTTGAATATATCTTGGTAGTATTTGCTTCTGCTTCTTAAGAGAATGTGTACATGTTATGCTGTTGATTTGTTTGCAGCCATATATATTTAAACTGTAAACTTTGTCTGCTAACATCTCTGTGCACATATCACAAGAGTTGTTCTTTGCACCAGCACCAGGAGTCAATAGTTTTGACTCATTCCAAGAAACATTATTTTGTCAGCTCTGATTGCCAGAAAGTGTTGGCTCTGCTACTTAAAGCAGTTAGCAAGTTTTTTTCAAAATTGGTATATAGTGAGTATCTTATATTACTTCAGCATGCCCTTTGTAGCCTGCTCATTTTCTTCAGAAAACATTCAAGCTACAGGTTTTCTTCCCTAACATGTCACCCAAACTCATTCTATGGTTTTATTTCCCATGTGGCAATTCTATGTCATTCATCATGGTAATCAGTCCAAGGGTGATGAAATTTGGGATTCAATTTTTCTCTTGGGGAAGTCCATAGGTTTTGCTTCAGATCAAAATTGTGAGCCTCCACGTGTCCTCTTGGTATAAACAGATAATCCCACAAAGCACCTGCATCTACTAAAAATACCTCATTGAAGCAATCAAGACAACAAATCCTTTGATAATGCAGTAAATATCCACGGCTGTCCCGTGGATATTTCCTTGCAGATGTTTCCTTTAGTACAGTCATTTGAAGGATTAAATGTAGTGGAGAGGTTTCTTTCATTCCTTTACTACTAGCCAAGGTGTCTATCCAAAATTACAAATGCTTCATTGAAGCTTCATTGAAAGGACTGCATGTATAGGTATCTTAAGGGTACTTGGGAATCTTCTTAAGGACCTCCATATACCAAGAAATAATTTATTTTAATCAACTATCTGTCTTGAATGAAAGGAATTCCCACTCAATGAAAAAAAAACCCTCACATAATGATTATTTTGTGTTACTGCCATAATTCATGGGTTTTTCCCCATAGATAAAAGGTATACATATTGGAATTCAAGGTGACATGTTTTTCTATCTTTCTGGTTCCTATTACCACTGATAACAGAATAACATACTGTTTCTTTGGGTTTGGTTTTGTTTGGTTAACAGAAGCACAAGAAATTACCCACAAAATCTAAAAAAGGAAGTTTAAATGTATTTTTTATAGGAGCGGATCAGTAATAAAAACAATAAAACCCAGTGTTTAAGCTTTATAGAAATAATTTAATGACCAGCTGCAGCAATAAACACCTTTCCATTTTGATTGGGTCTTAACTCCTCCATCCAGTGATTAATTGCTCCATGAAAGACAAACACATTACATTATACCTTAAGTGTAACATCCTGTTTTAAAGATTCCACTAGTGCAGTTTAAATGTTTTTGATCCTGTTCAGACTTTAAAAGGATATTTTGAGGATCTTCCATTTATTATTACTCGTTGCATGTAATCATGACCAAGGCAATAACTGGCCAGTATTTTGTTTCTCGTATACAACTTTGGCCTTTCTTGTGTTTGTATTCCTCTTAGACAGAGAGTAATATTGTGGTGCCACAGCTTTTTTTTTAAACACTGTGGAAACTAGAGGATGGAGAGTGCATTTTATTTAAATTGTGGGGAAAATTTGAACTTCTTAATAGTTATGTAACTGGTTCCTGTGCAGTATGGAGCATGCACTATTATTAAAGTCATACTCATTACAGATAACAAAATAACCACTAACACAGTGATTTTAAAATATTTTGGATATAAGCTAGATTTAACTGATGATGTAAGAGGGAAATAATGGTAGTCAAATCTCTAATTTATCTACTCCCTTTTTTGCACAATTAGGCTTCCTTTCCTGAGAAAGCATGAAAAATGGACTGTGTGACACTAGCAGTGAGAAATTTGGAGTGCATTTGCTACAGCAGAGGTTGTATCTGTATCAGAGACAAGAACTGCTTTTGGGTTTTTTTGAATGGCATTTCATTTCACTTTGTGTTGTCACCTCCATTGAAGAGCAATATCTTGAATTCCTTTACAGAATCACAGGAGAGTTGATGTTGACAGGGACTTTTTAAGGTCCTCTAGTCCAATCTCTGTGCTAAAGAAGGGTCATCTAGAGTCAGTTTCCCTGCATAATGTCTTGGTGGACTTGAATATATCCGTCGGGGGTGGCAGAGTCCACATCCTGTTTCAATGCCCAGTCACTGTCACAGTAAAAATGTGTTTCTTGATGTTCAGACAGCACATCCTCTTTGTACCTGTTGCCTCTTTTCTGTCTCTGGGCACTGCTGAAGAGAACCCGTCATTCTTTTCTTTACACCCTTCCTTCAGGGATCTATATCCATTGATAATATTCACCCTGATATGACTTCTCTCCAGACTTAACAATTGCAGCACTTTCAACCTTTTCTCAGCTCAGGGGCACTCCAGTCCCTTAATCATCAAAGCGGTCCTTTGGTGGACCTGGTCTTAAAATAGCTCCATATAAAATTTTATTTTGTTTTATTTTATTTTATTTTGCACTAAGATATTTGTTCTGGGATGTATCTTTAATGAAAAATCAGCACAATCTGTCAATTATTCCTTTAATGGTTCCCCTGATGAGCACATCCAGAGAAACAATAGATTCTTGAGTAGGAACAGGGTAGTGGCAAGTCTGGGGATCATTTCCCCCTTTAATTTCCTAGTATGTTATCATAAAATGGCCTGGGTTGGAAGGGACCTTAAAGATCATCTAATAAACCCCTCCCCCCCCCCCCCCCCCCCACCACTACTGTGCACAGGGATACCTTGCACTAGACCAGCTTGATCTGAGCTCCATCCAGCTGGTCTTGAACACTTTCAGGGATAGGCCATCCACAACTTCTCTGGGATACCTGCTTCAGTGCCTCAACCACACTCACAGTAAAAAAAATTTTCCTAATATCTAACATAAACCTACTCTCAGTTTTAAGCCATTCTTCCTTGTTCTGTCACCATATACTGTTGTAAAATGTCCTTCTCCATCTATTTTGTAGGTACTAGAAGGCAGCATTTACATCACCCAGAAACTGCCTTATCTTCTCCAGGCTGAACAAACCCAATTCTCTCAGCCTTTCTTCAAAGAAGAGGTGCTCCAACCCTCTAATCATCTTGGTGATCCTCCTCTGGACTTGCTCCAACAGGTCAATGTCCTTCCTATTCTGAGGTCCCCAAAGCTGGACCCTCACCCTTCTGGCCACGCTGCTTTGGAGGCAGCCCAGGACACGTTTGTGTCTCTGGGCTGTGAGTGCGCATGGCTGGGTCATGTCCAGCCTCTCATCCAGCAGCACTCCCAGCTCCTTCTCCCCAGGGCTGCTCTCCATCTGTTCATCCCCCAGCCTGTGCTGGTACTGGGGCTTGCCCCAACCCAGGTGCAGCACCTTGCCCTGGTCTTGTTAAACTGCATGAGATTCCCATGGGCCCACTTGAGCTTGTCCAGATCCCTCTGGATGGCATCCCATCCTTCAGGTGCGGCAACCGCACCACTCAGCTTGGTGTCTTTGGCAAATTTGCTGAGGGTGCACTCAATCCTTTTGTTTGTCATTAATGAAGATATCAAATAACACTGGTCCCAGTATAGACCCCTGATAGACATCATTTGTCACTGATGTCCATTGGGACTCTGGGCCATTGACCACTACCCTCTGCAAGTGGCTGTTTCAAGTAAGGGACATGTCAATCGTTAATGCATGTTCCTTTGCTAAGCCAGTAGTCTGCTTGCTTGCTGGGTTTTCTGATAGCCACCCCAGAACCCAGAGTGAGTGAAACTTGAAGTATATGTTTATGAACTCAGAGAAATGAGGTGCTAATATCAAGATCCATAGTAGCTGGCTGACAGCATCCTGCTGGAAGCAAAGGGTACCAATCTTATAGGGTAAGATCTCTATAGAAATCTAGAGTTTAAGGATAGTGTTTAGTAACCATCCAGTTAAAAGACAGATATAGTCCCTTTGGCCACTGGGAGAAATAGGTTAGGTTGAGATAAATCTTTCTACTCACTTAATGATCTAAAAGGAAAAATTTGACTAATCTAATTTAAATTGCAACTAGGTGAAATTAACCATGTTAAGGCTTGTGTAGTCCATAGTAAAAGTAATGTAAAGTAAAAAACAGATTCTTTATGCCTTGAGGTACAAGATTTTTAGAGCCAAAATCAAACATTAGCTTGAATAATCTTTATCATTGGGCTTTAGAAATTGTTGTAAATTTATAATTACTAGCACCTACTGACATAGGTATTGCAATTTGTCTACTTTATCCCCAGGAGCCAATTAGGCCATACCAACATGAATTGAGGTGTTTAATTAGACTGTTCATTTAGGTATTCACATAGGAAAACTTCAATCAAACATTTAAATGATGTTAAAGACAATGGGTTAAACTATTTCTTTCATTCTCTTGTACTTGGTGACAAATCTGTCTGCATTTGAGTTGAGTATAATAGTGAACTACTTGGCTTTAGTACTTCTCAAGGGAATATCTGTCAGATATTTAGCTACTTCTTAAAAGCATAAACTCGTTGTTAACAGCTGTTTATTGGTTCCCATCACAAGTGCGACATTATTAGGGATTTCTAAAAAGGGGAGCAACCTGAAACTTTCAGTCTTAACACTGAAATTTAGTAGTTTAAATATGCATACAAGAAAATGGAAAACAACCAAAAATACAATAAAAGTGATAAAAATTCAATAGAAAGATATTTGAAGACAAACAAAAATAATTTAAAGTCAGTATATCAGGTAAAATTCTCTCAAACTTTCCAGTTTTTGGTAGAGGTTTGTTTAAATATTATTTAGATACAATTTTCACACATGATTTGGTGGATGAAATATGAAAATATGGTATCTTTTTGAGGTGGTAAAGACAAATTTTATTTAAAACTTGTGTCTTCCATTGCTTATGTAATAGTTTGCAGGTCTCTTTATTTCTATTTCTCTATTTTCCGTCGCAATCAAAGCAGTAAAACCAATCTAAAGATCTGTATGTATGATCTTATCATATTATGAACTTTATAATCTGAATCAATCTAGTTAGAAATCAGCAAGACATGCATGGGACAGCATGTATAGCAAGTGGGACTCTGTGTTTCATCCTCTAATCACCTAAGTTAGCCTTTGGTGTTCTAGGTCTGAAAGTGTATCTGTGCAGACAACATAGTATTAGGAGACCAATTCACTGAGTTTTGATATACATTTGTATTAGAAACACAAATGATTCTGCAAGATACATTAACCTCTGTCAAAGCAGGGTTAAAATAAATTTTTCATGCTCAGTTTTCGTCATGTTATGTGTTAGATCATAGACCTGTGGATTATATCTTATTTTTCAGACTTTTCCTTGCAAGTGTCCTGTTTCAGTCTGATTTTTTTATATCTTTCCCATTTCAATTGAGTTATAATGTAAAAACTCAGATAGTTTCAAATTAACAAAAAACATGAGGCCTGTGTTTGAATTTCAACCATTACAGACAAGACCTTAGATTTAAGATATGTTCATGTTTACATACACCATAAGTATTTTGATCCTTGTTGTTATTCTTTTCTTGGGTGCTAATCATTTTTGTGCCTTATATATTTTACACAGGGTATTAAGGGCAATATCCTGTTGATAAAGAGATTTTAAAGTTCAAGTATTTCAGTAGTTCTCATTACTATAAACATGTCTGAACTTATACCCATTGATTATTCCTGTGCAAAGTCATGGTGGAATCATCCATTTAATAGTATACAGTGAAAGCAGTGCAAAAACAGCTGTAGCTTTTGAACTGGTATGGAAAAACTGCTAAAAATAAATGCTTATCACATCAAAAATTCTTTTAAGTAGTGCACAGAAAAGTTGAAAATATAAATTCACAACAATCAATTTAGAGAGCTTTCAGGATAACTTCTATTTGTCCATTTTAATATCAGCTGCCACAGTGTATAGTGTGACAGGACTGCATGTGAGCCAGCTTGTTGCCTGTCCCCAAAGCAACTGGCCCAGTCCCCTGAGGCTTTCCTGGGAATCCTCAGGAAGCTAGGAGGAAAAAAAAAAAAAAAAGACTACATAATCTTGCAGTTCCCAACTTACGGGTAAGTGGGGGCAGACAAACAACCCAACAAATGCCTGAAGATTTCTGACTTTGTCCAGGACTGTGGGTGTCCTTTTCCTTCCACTGTTTATTTACGTTCAGTAAAACTCAAATGTAGCTTAGGAAGTGGGCCAGTTACTGCTGTATTGAAGAATATTATTAGTCCATCTGATGCTTTGGCGGCAGACAACCCCCTCTCCTCCTTCATTCCCTTCGTAATGCACCTGGCCAGTTGTGCAATGCTACCCAATGAACAGCTGCTAACAATGAGGAAATTGTGCTCGTAAGAAGTAGCACAGGATCTGATGGTTATTATCTGGGGAAAAATTGAAGCATTAGGGAGTTGTTTCTAGCCAGGATTTTTTTTTTCCCCAATTGAAAAAGTTGACTCTGTGTTGAATTAAACACTTTTTATCTTCTCTGTTTATGATTTTGTGGAACTGGTTTCTTTAGAGTACTCCATTTCCCCATCATTTCCTCTTCCCCTTCTCCTTTTCCCTCTCCTGCTCCCTCCTCCATAATTCATCTGGGAGGATTAAGGATTTTACAACTGAAAAATATCTATGCATTGGGATAACTATTTATACTATGATGGGTAACTTTTCCTAGCAGTACTGTTTGTCTGCAGTAATGTTACCCATACATGTGTACAGGAGTATATAGATGAGAATTAGCATTTGGACTACATTTTACAGAGTGTGTGTATGTAGCAAGTACCTCATATGGCCTCTCAAGACATTCCTATTTACTGAATGTCCATCCTCAAACATCTTGTAGTACTTTCTAAAAACCTCAAAAAAACCCCAAGAAACAAAAAATCACAAGAAAACCCAACATAAAACAAAAATGGAGAGGCAAGACTTAGGCATTATTGAAGTTTAACTAATAACATAAACAATTCCATCTTTGAAGTCAGTTCTTTAGGCTTGAAAAAATTAACAGAAACTTCTAAACTCTGGTGGTGTTCTAATTGGAGAAAGTCTGCCATCCTTCACAACCTGAATTAGGCATATTCCTCTGGAAGAGCCGTCAAAAGAATCAATATAAATAATGAACATAATGAATAATTTTCTTTGATACTTATGAAATTTGTACATTGAGTCATGTCTTCAGTCTGGTAGAGTCCTTTAAACAAATTCAATTCAGAGTGGCTAGGCAGGAGTTTGGGAATTAACTAGCAGTATTTTTACCACTCTATGTGAAGGTTGCTGGGTTTTTTTCTTTAACAGTTTCAATTGATTTAGATGCTATCAAGGGACATATAGCAATCACTATGAATTTATAAACTCATTATTTTAGTACCTATTTCTCTGTACAGCTTCCTGTTTCATATGAAAATGATCCAACTGGAATACTCTATCACAGTTTTATTTTTCATACTGAAGTAATTCTTACCAACTGACTACACTTCTATACTGGCATAAGAAAGTTAAAACTCTTTCTGGATTGATAGTATGTCTGTTATAATAATAACAAATGTGTATGCTGTTCTGTACGGAAATATGCAAAAATCTTATAAAATCTGTTATCTTATAAAATCTATTATAGCTGAAAGAGTTTTCAGGAATGGACAGAAAACAGGTGATCAGTAGCAGGCATGATTCATCATCTATTTAGCAATGGTCATGTTAAAAAAAAAAATCTTCTAGAATCATTTAAATACATCTCATTTTCTCATGAGAAAATGAGACTATTTCACCTTGAAATAGGCTACAGACCCCATCCAAAAGAAAGCTGCAAAAAATTACAGTGAAATTACATCTCTCCTCTTTCTGTAATGAGGAAGAAAGGAAAGTACTTGTGATGTTCTGAAGCTAGTGGCTGAGGCATCATTGGATGAGCATTCAGCCTTTTCCGAATGATCTTGATGTTGTGCTTACAGGCTGAATTTGCTTGTTCTTCTGACTTGTGAACCTGAATGTTGCCAGTCCTGAAATAACTGTGAATACTTTACTTGGAAATTTGCACTGAATCTGACATTTTTAGTCATAATTATGGCTGCTAGTTTACAATATCTGAAAGTGTTCTTAAATAAAAGCAGACTTCCTTGGAATACCTCCAGATGCCTTCAGAATTGGAATTTCTGATCAGATCAGCAGAATCCATGAATATCTTGCTGTGACCAAGGAAGCAAGAAAACCTGAAATCAAGCATCCCAAGCCTTTCTCTGTTGATGTGATTTAGGCCTGTCATAGGGAAAGCATTTGAAGCCTTGAGGAAGTTCTGGCTTACCACATAGCTGATGAAGAGTAATGAGACCATCTGGCCTTCATAATAACTGAAATTATCTCTGCCAGCTTCAGGGAAGACAACATTCCATCATTCCTACGCATGCCTAGCTAATTTTGGAGAAGTGTACATTCCATGCCAATGCCCACATAAATTGTACCTGTGCTTTTTCTTATCTCATGTTCTGTCTCTTTGTTTTAGCAAGATTGCAGAGTACTTGATGGGAACTCACTCTCTGTAGTATCTTGATTCTCTTAGAACATGTATACCATGAGATAAAAGAAATTGTCTAAGCTCCACGTGAAATAACAAATGTCATCTTCTTATTGTTAATGTCACTTCTGCGTTTGACAATGTATGTACAGCCTGTGCAAGGTAAAAATACAATGTACATTCACTCTTCTAGGAGGTATAACATAGCATTTCAAAGGCTATACCCTTTACCTCACCTAAATATCTTTATGCTTCTTTATTATTCAGGACTTCCGAGAAGTTGAACTCCAGAGAAGTGTTGTTGTGCAATTCAAGCTTGCAGTGGGACTTAAATGCAATGTATTTCCCTTAAAATATTATTTATTAATGCTAATATGTTTGAATTTTAATTATTTAAAGATATGGAATTTCAGGCTAGATTATTCCATTTGTTCTAATGGTGCATGCTTTGTGTAACTCCACTGAGATGGGTAAAAATACTTTGGAATTCTTCAGTCAGAATCCAGTCTGCAAATAGCACTAGCTGCTGAAGTAAATTGAAGTAAATGCAGCTGTTATTTTTATCTGCATTCTGAGATAGATAGATAGATAGATAGATAGATAGATAGATAGACAGACACATACATACATAGATTTGGGGTTTTTCTTCCTAACAATGTTTATTTGCTTAGCAAAAACTAGAAGAGGCATTTTTTTACTGTTACAGCAGAGCAAAATACATTTTAGGAAAAAGGGAGAAGTTTACTATGAAAGACTTCAGCAGAACAGATTTTTGGTTTTGCACACACACTGCTTAAAGATTTTTACTCACTTGTCAAGGTGTGACATGGTCAGCATCCATGCTGAAGGATCAATCTCAAGATTGTAATTCTGTGATAAATGTATGTCAATTTCCAAAGTTTCCTGCATGGAGAATGCAAATAATTTAGCCTTATCAAATAGAAGCTAGTCCTCATTTTGCATAAGTAATGATTTTTATGTTGATGTGTTTTTTTTTCAAACATGAATCATTATTTTGTTTTGAGCATTCCTACTTTTATTATATATATATAATATATATAATGTATATAATATATATAATATATATTTTTGTACTTCATGGTTCATTCCTATTGCTCTTAAGATTCTGTACTAGCCTTTCTGATCTAATTTCCTCAAGGACTCTTGTTAAGTATGTGTTAGGGTTGGGCAGACATATTTTATTGTGTCTTATAGCGGCACCTTTACATATGCAAACTCACAAGCCAATGTTGCTCATGCAGTTAGACCCACTGAAGTAAAGAACATTTATCTGAATAGAGGCATGCTAAAGAACTCCCAAACATCCCAAAGTATGAAATTTAATCTTGTTAGCACAAATCTGGTTTGGGTCTGTATGAGAGAACCTGCATGCATCTGTCTAATCCCAGGGGTTTTTACATCATTTCTCTGAATTAGGTTAATATGATCCACACTTTCCCCCTTCCCCATTTCTTTAGAATCATGGGAAAGCTTAAGATTTTACTTGTGACACATGTAAATGATCAATCCACAGCAAGTCTTCTGAATGAAGTTTATTGTACAGTATACTTCAGAACGTGAATAATAATGATAAATAAATGTAAACAAAATAATACAAACAAATACATTCAGGCATCAGGAAAATAATCCTTTTCAAGTATCATTGTCAGAACAACCTGATGAGTTGGTCTCTTCAAGAGATTGATGATTTTCAAAAAGTGAGAAGAGCAAGTCAAGCAGCCTGGGAACCTGATAGGACACACCATCCCTTATTTTTGTCTTCCTGACTGTTATATCATTAAGAATTATTATTAATACCAAGAAGTTTCAGAGTTTTAGCTGTGCAGTCTGTTGAGTTCAGAATTACCCTAGCAGTGTATGCTTGGTTGTCATTTGTGCATGTATTCAATCCCAGACTGCAAGACTACAAAATTCATTTTGCAAGGAAACAGCTGAGATGCCTCCCAACATGTACTGGGCGCACCTCATACACAAGCAGCTGTCTAGGGGACCTCCCTGTCCCTTCTCTTTCCACTCCTGGCTTTGCCCATCTGATCTGGCTGAGGCCTGGAAACAAACTGAATTCTTCCTATGATGGGCAACAGCAGAGGAGAGGTGCTAGATTAGATCTCCACAGGCCCTTTTGTGCTGTCCCCAGTATCTGCCTGCTCCCTTTAGAGCTGCTCTGGTCTCAGGGTCATGATTTTAAAGGCTGTTCTGAGTAGTTGAGTAATGTGAATTGAATTCTACCCCTTGCTTTCCCTTTGTAGCATGATCATCAAGCTAAAAGCAATGAATAATTTAAATTCTTCTCAGAATCAATCTTTAAAATAATATTTCTCACTTCTCCCTGATACGTTCCTTCAAGAAAGAGAGCATAGGGAATTATACCTAAGAGGGAAAATTTAGATTTTCTTCTTTCATTACTTCCTACTTAAAAGTAAAAGCACAAACAGTGACATTCTGTTAAATAGCTTGGAATGCTTTTGACACTTTTATTTCAAGCAAGACTGCAGAAGTAAAGCATCATGCAAATCATTCAACACTATGAATTTGTAATAAAATTCAGAATGGCATCTTACTCTTCATAGGCTTCCTTTTTATAATTTTTTAGGATTCAGTATTGTGATATTTAAAAGACATTTAAATACACAGAGAAGCGTTTGTTTTGGCATGAGAGGACAATAAAAATGGTAATATATTGGCAAAGAGATGAATACTGAATTACATAGAGACAATTTGCCATTCAAAGGCATTCAGAATTTTAAAAATTAATCACAGAATAGATGAAGTCAGAAGGGAGCACAGTTGATCATGAGGTCCAACCTCCCTGCTTAAGCAAGGTCATCCCAGATGACATGGCACAGAAATGTGTCCAGACCATTCTTGGATATCTCCAGTGAGGGAGACTCCACAACGTCCCTGGGCAATCTGTTCTAATGCTCAATCACATGCAAAGTAAAGAAATTCTTCCTGATGTTCAGCTGGAATTTCCTGTGCCTCAGTCTCTGCCTGTTGCCTCTTGTCCTGTTGCTTGGTACCATCAGAAGAAGAGCCTGGCTTCATCCTCTTGACATCCTCCCTTCAGGTACTTATGGACATCAATGAGGTTCCCTTTTAGTTGTCTCTTTTCAAGGCTGAACAGGCCCAGCTCCCTCAGCCTGTCCTAATAAGAGAAATGATCTAGTCCCTTATTAATCTTAATTGCTCTCCATTGGACCTGCTCCAGGAGCTCCATGTTGCTCTTGTGCTGAAGAGCCCAGAACTGGACACACCACTCCAGATGTGGCTGTGTAGAGGGTCTGGCTGAGTAGAGGGGCAGGATCACCTCCACCAACCTGCTGGCAATGCTCTTTCCAATGCACCCCAGGAGACCATTGGCTGCCTTGGCCACAGGGACTCACTGCGGGCTCACGGACAGCTTGCTGTTCAACAGGACCCACACGTCCTACTCCACAGAGCTGCTTTGCATCAGTTTGGCCTCCAGCCTGCACTGATGCAGGGGGTTATTCTTCCCCAGGCACAGGACTCTGCAATTGCCTTTGCTGAATTCCGGGGAGAGAAGACAGTTAACGAGTAGGTGCTCCATTACTGAGTATTCAAATTGTAGCAGTCTTATCTCTTCACATTGTAATATAGGTCTGAATTGCAAATTATACAGTCTTTAAAATAAAATTTGGTCTGCTTCAGCCTCTTAATTATCAGCTTATTTGTGGTCACATAATTTGTTAATGTATGGTCATCCCAAAGCTGTATACACAGAATAGTTTTAGAATTCAGTGTGCTCATCTTTCCATGTATGTATATATTTCATTTATTGAATGATAATTCATTTATTGAATTCTGTGATACTGGAAGTGCCTGGAATTGTAGAGCTATGGCAGCTTGAGGCTCAGCCCTTTATACTGTCTCTAACAGGCCACACACTGAAAACCCACTGTTGTATAAGTATGAGAATATAAAAAGCACCAAACAAATGTTTCCTGGTTTTTTAGGGGTCAAGTATATAAATATAGCTACAGCCCTTTTTCCTGAGGTCAGTTAGTGGATAGTCTTTAGTGACTCCAAGAAATGGCTGATGTTTTAAAAGATGAGTTTTAAATTGCTTGGAAAGATTTACTAATGCACTCATGACTACATTATTCCATGAGGAACTATGCATGCAGAGGTTATTTGAGCAGTGTCAAACCTTAATGGATAATCCATGTATTAATTTTGAAGATAAGGTGCTCTCAGGCACAATTCTAAGGCATGAAGCATGTCAAAACAAGCTTCATTTATTTGCTGAGTGTCCAGAATCAGTGTTTAGAAGTGTGAATTCATTACTCTCTTGTACATTGCGTGTTCTTGCAGTCCTTGACTGGGTAAAATATCACTTAAGTAGCAAGATGTACAAACCTCAGGATATCATCAAAGCCTGGAGACCACCAAACATGTTCAAGCAGGAAGAGTTTTACCATAGGTGAAATTCAGATGTTACATCAGCTATAATGCTCCTGAGGCCAACAAATACCATTTAAAAGTGAATTAATATGTGACGCTTTGGGGAGTTGTCTGCTCTCTCAGTTATTTTCCAGTGTGATGTGACCATTTAGGGCTGTTCTCATATATTAATACTTGGCCTTTGAAGACATAGATTTTCTATCTGTATGAGTATTTACTAGATATTCTTTTTCACATTACTTTGAGACTCATACCTTCTTTTAATTTGGCAAGGCATCTTAGGTGATTTTTTCAAACTGAGTTGCAAAATGTCTGTATACTGGGTTTTTGCATTCTTACCCAGGGCACAGGTTATTCCTGTCACCATGTCTTTTGACAGAAAAGAAATAGGAAGTCAGCCACTTGCTCATGTTTTGAGAAAAGAACACTTGTAGCATCTCCCTTATTGCTGAAAGAAAGAAATCCTCTCTTGTTCCATGAAATTGGACTGCTTTTGCAACCTTAAGATTTACAAAATAAAGTGCCTCTGGAGTTTTTCACAGCAAAACAGTGATTTTGGTGGGATTTGAAAGGATGCAGCAAGCTGTCCAACTTTCACATGACTTTGTCCCGTAAGTCAGAAAAACTTCTCTCCAAACATTGCATTAGCTTTACCAGATGAAGTCTTCATTGACCAACACTGCTAAAAGGGCAGCACTTGGGAGTGAGTCTCCTCTGTGTAAAAAGGCAGATGCTCAGTTCCATTTCGTTATTTGTCAGAAAAGCCTTTTTTCTTTGACCATCTCTTTTGGTTCCATTCCTGAATGTATTTTTTTTCCCAGCAATACTGCTTCCCTGTGGTTTCTCTGCTGAGTTTCTTTTCCACTTGATTTCAGGCTCCTAGTCTGCAGATTGATGATCCATGATGAAATGTCTTTGTGAATTGTCTAATGCCCTAGTTTTCTTTCACAAAAAAAAAAAAAAAAAGGAAAAAAAGAAAAAAAAAGTAACTAGTCATTTACAAGTTGCAGTTTCATTTTATATTTTCCAGAACCATTTTGAATGCTAAGAATGCAGCAAGGCAGTGAAATAGATGCAAGATGAAAACTTTAAGAGTGAGTGGAGGTGTGTAAAGTGATCCATGAGATCAATACCACTTATTACCTGCTTTGCAGCTCTCTGTGTATTAGTGCCTGTGACAGTGTTCTGGCTGGTCTGATTCAATGACATTTCCCTGATTTTGGTCCCATCTCCCAAGGCTGGTGGGTCCTGCTCCTTGCCCTCTCTCTGAAATACTAATTGCTTTTCTTTTGTACACCACTAGCATACATGAACTATTAGCTTTTTCTTGTTTAAAGCTGTGGTGGCCATTCTTACTCTGAAATGACATTTCAGTGTGCTCCTTCTCTGCTCTTTTCAGTCTGCTTGAAATGTTTTGTGTGTCTTGCATGAAGTCAAACAATTCTTTTGATACTTGACCCCACAGATTACTGACAGCCCAGTTCTCCTTTATTTCTGATGCAGTGTAACACTATCCTGCTCAAAAAAAAATCTATTTAAAATAACATGATCCAGGAATTTAGCACGAATCCTGCAATCCATGGCCATGCTAAGCAGTATTCTGTTTCACAAGTGGTGCCTTTGAAGTCAGTTTAGTTACACATGCTTACATCATGTCTGAACTCGGTGCACTGTGTTTACAACATGCGTATTTGATATTGCACAGTGGGTGTACATAACTTAAAAAATAATAAAACTTTTATTACTTTGAGTAGTGTGCACATTAAAGAACAGATTTTCATTCGCATCAAGGCTCTTTGTGCTCCTTTGGCTATGCAAAAGGCCTTAAAACTGGCATAAATTCCATTAAAGACCAGTTGAAAACTCCCTTTTCACAGCCAATGCTGTGTAAAATGGTGCTGCATGTAAACCAAAATGGAGCCCTTCCCAAAGGAGATTTTTTAATTTCAAGGCAATATTTTCACTTTTTTGTTCTATTTTCCTGTAATAGAGATGCAATTGAATGAATCACTGTGATTTTTTTTTCTTAATTTTAATGTACCATGTTGTAGTAAACCTTCCATGATTAGGAGCTGACCTTTTTATCCTTGTTTCAATCAAATGTAAGCACTTTTTCTATTTACCTGCAAGCAGTGTTCATATAAACAATAAAAAGACTGCTTATTTCTTGAATTACCTCAAAGAAGCAAAACCAAAAAGGATTAAACCAAGAACATAATGCTAATGGGAATCTGTTTTTTTAAAAATTTTGTTTTTTATTTCCTATTCCCAGCTTGGGAAAGGAAGGAAATGCATAAAAATCATATTTCTGAAGAACACTGAGATAGATTTTTATGTCTACACCTTCTCAAATCTATGCTTTGTTTTTAAGCTCCAGTTCTAGTTCATAAGCATAAAATATGTGTTTAAGCAGCTAAAAAATGATCCACTGAAGCTTCAGGAATCTGGGAAGTCTGCGTTGATGGGCCAAAGCTCAATAAGGTGAAGGGCCTTGGGTCACAACAACCTCTTGTGGAGCTCCAGGCTGGGAGAAGAGTGACTGGAAAAGCTGCCCAGTGGAAAAGGACCAGCTTGTGCTGGTTCTCAGCAGCTGTGCCCAGGTGGCCAAGAAGGCTAATGGCATCCTGACCTATATCAAGAATAGTATGACCAACAGGACCAGGAAAGTGATTGTCCCCCTGTACTCAGCAGTGGTGGGGCTGCACCTCAAATCCCGTGTTCAGTTTTGGGCCCCTCATTGCAAGAAAGACATGGGGTGCCAGAGAAAGCCCAGATAATGGCAATGGAGCTGGGGAAAGGTCTGAAGCACAAGTGTGATGAGGAGGGGCTGAGGGAGCCTGGAGAAAAGGAGACTGGAGGAGTACCTTATCACTCTCTACAACTACCTGAAAGGAGGTTGCAGTGAGGTGGAGGTAACTTCTCCCAGGTAACAAGTGCCAGGATGAGAGGAAACGGTCTTAAATTGAACCAGGGAAGGTTTGGATTGGATATTAGAAATAATAATTTCTTCACTAAATGGGTGTCCAGGCATTGGAACCAGCTTCCCAGATAAGTGGTGGAAATGCTGTCCCTGGAAGTGTTCAAAAAACATGTGGACGCGGTACTTGGGGATATGGTTTGGTGGTGAACCGGATGGTTCTGGGATTATCATTGGATTCAGTGGTCTTAGAGGTCTTTTCAAACCTTAATAATTCTATGACTCAGCTTCTACAGAAAAAATAATAAATAACTAGAAGTAGTGTAAATGTATTAGTTGTTACCTGCTAAAGAGATATTGCCTCTTGAAGATGACATTTTATTTGAAGCACTAGACAAAAGCTTGTGATATCTGGATCCATTTCTTGACTGCAGCACATTCATTGTTTGACTCTTGGTAATTCACTTAGTCTCTGTTCATCTCTCTATCTGTCTGCCAGCCTGCCTGTCCACTTGTCTGTTAATCCTTCTGCCTTGTAGAGGTGGTGTAAAGGTAATGACACTTATGCTTTGTGTGCAGGATTCTACTGAATACCTGTAGGGAATTTGCTAGAGTGAGAAAAAATGCTTTATGTTATTGTCAGTATTCCCTGTGTTTTCATGTTATTCTCCCCACCAGAGAAGGACAAAATGGCTGTTGAAAATCTTAAGAGAGAACCCCTGCACGTGAAACCAGTATATATCAGTACAACCATGGTAGACGATCATTTAATAAAGAGATTTCCTGCATTGACATAGAATATTTGGTTTCTGCTGTATAAAATGTTTATCCATACACAGCTAGTTTACAGCTTTCTATATGGTTCCTGAATACATCCTTCTCATCTTCCTTATTCTTTTTTAACTGGGAAAATAGGCAGTGTATTGGAATTTTTTTCTTTTTGTGCTGTAGGCTATAGTTAAACATTGAGGTCTCAGTAATTTATGTTTTTAATGGAGAGGGGTTTTTCCTTTTGGGTCATTTTCACAGAGAAAGCTAGGTTGTCCAAACATATTCTGAAATACATTGGGGGATTATGGTTTCAACACATGCATGCCTAGGGCCAAAGTATGAGTAACACGAAATTTTTTGTTCCATTCCATGAACAAACCACTGTTTTGTGGTGTAATACAAAACATATCTAAGCAGTTTAGATCACTATCAGGCATTACAACGTTAGGTTTTCTATTTATGTGACTACCCAAAGCTCATTAGAAACTCATTTTGTAGCTCTAGGGAAGTAAGAATAAAAAGCAGTGAAAAATAGTACATTGTATTCTGTTCTAATTATACTCTATTTACTGTACTTACTAATATATATCAAGTGTATAATTTTATAGTTGCTGAGCCCAACTTCCAAAACTTGTGAAGTCCAGGATTGTTCATAAAACTGTTGTGCGTGCAGCTTAACTGTGCAATTTTGATTGGACAAACTAACTTTTTGTGCATGCAGGCAGACTGTTAATTGCTGGTGCCTTCATGTAGTATGAATGTCCTTGAAGTGCAGTATTGTCCAGTTCCTCCTTTTCACCTGCTCTTAGGCCCACAAGAAAGTTGATGGTTGCCAGGCCCAAAGGGATTACCAGGAGGAGACAGATCTGAAATACCAGAAAACATTTGCAAATATAAGAGCTCAGTTTCTGGGTGTGGATTTTCACTATTCAGCTCTACACTCTGACTGCTGGTGTGAGCCTCTATAAAAATCACACCAGTGCTTTCCTTGGTCATGCAGGCAGAGGTTTCACGTCTCCATCAGAATAAGCTTGTGCATATGGGAAGAATCTGATGTGTTGACATAAAGTATTAATGTGTGAGAACGTGATAGACAGTAGATCAAGGAGGGGGGGCAGGAATCTCCTTTTAAAGGGACAGTATTTTTAATTGATTCTTACTGTACAGTCAATTTTTTCTTTTAAGCTACAGCTCTGTGCCCCCTCTGGCATATTAGTCTCAACTTTTAATGAAACGATAAATGCAGAATATGGCACAGACAATTACTAAAGATTTCCCAGTTAAGGGCAGAGAGAGGGAAAAGAAATCATTAGCCAACAGAAAAAAACAAGGTTTTGGGCAACCTAGTTAAAACCCAATTATAATCGTCATGCTGTTGCCCCTTACCTGGAATGACTTTTTGGAATAAAAGAAGAAGCTGCATAAACCCAAACAAAAATGAGGTTTTAATTTTTTTTTTTTTTTTTTGTAATGTGAACGGAACCATTTCCCCAATAACAAAAAGCTTATCTCTATGTGCATTAGTAGATTGGAAGCACACTTCACAGGTGGTGTAATACGCAGGTCTGAAGTACACTCAAGGCATACACTGAATCCTAGTGAGGCCACTCAGTCATGGCGTATATTATAAGAGCATATTTAACAATGTTCTAGGTTATATAACACAGTTTTTAAAGTAAGACATGTAAGCTTGTTGTTCTAACAGAACATATGTTTTTGAAGAAAAGCTGTGCATGAAAATGTTCCCTAAAATTCAGATAGAAGAATCCTTTCTTCATGCTCTCAGTATAACATATTACAGCAATAAAACGAAAGGACCATGATGTCGACTGAAAAAATATGCCTGCTACACAAAATAAATGCTGGTTTATTAGTCTGTCTTCTAGTGTATTTCAGTGCCCATACACCCACATATAGTGAGAAGATGTCATTAAATTAAACCACAGATATTTGTCCCCAGATTAAGGTCACTTTCACTTCTAGGCTCTCTTCTTATTTATTTTAATTAATGAGTGAAAGCTCTGTTTTTCTTCATCTTTAGCCTTCTTTCAGGCTTGCTGTTATGCACCTTGTTATAAATTCCTTGGCTTCCAATCAGGGTTTTATGAGCATGGAGGATTGTATTTAAAAATAAAGATTCTGAACACCCATATGTTTTGAGGTACAATTCCTTTCCTCAGAGGGTATGTAAAACATAAAACAAAAAAGCCTATTTTATTATGGAAATCTGAAAACAATCAATGAGCCTCTTGTTCAAAGTAACACCAGGTTTGCTTTAATTTTCAACAAATTCAATTTTCTTTAAAGTGCCGTTTATATGCCCACATTGAATTATAATAGTTAGTAGTAATTTATTGGGGATATTATTCCAGGAATTTTTCTATCTTCTGCTTTTGACCCTAGGGATGTGATAGTGGGGTATAAAGAATGCATGGTGTAGTATGACACAATATATAGTGCAGGAGAAAGCATTACAGCAGAAAGTTTGTTTAGAAGAGACACACTGATTGCGTAATATCAAGTTAAACAGACAAAATCATTTCCATAGTGTTTATAAACCATAAGGCTACTATCTACCATTGATTTTTTCCTTTTTTTCCCCCATTAAACTGTCTTCACATCCAATGTGTTTTCTTGCATGATTCTAGAAGAGAGTCATTGTAGCACAAAAATTAAGCAATGTTTGTTCCAATTCAAAGCTAGTGGTAACAAATAGAAAGTGTCTGCTGTGGGTTTTGGATGAAAGCAAGAATATTGTTTTCCTGCTAGTTTCTCTGTATAAACTAAGAGAATCTTGAACCCTTTTAATCTTTTCAATAGAGCCTTGCCATTATTTTCCTGCAAACTTTGAGTTTAAATATTGCAAGATACTGTCCAGGTTTTCACAGAAACAGAATCAATTTCTAAGACTATTAGTGTAAAAAGGTTTTATTGGGGCTTTACTTTTTACTTTCTCTATTTTCTCTTCCTTTTTGTTTTTTGAGTTGTTTTTTTTTTGGTAGTTGCTTCTTGTTGTATGAGCTATGATTTAGAGCTATGGGGAAACTGATATCTATAAACCCTTTTGCATGCTTTATGTCTGGCATCAGGACTTCTTGCCATGTCTTTACAGTAAGTCTCAAGAGTCCATTGGAATGAAGAAATAATGCATCTTCCTTCCCCAGCCTTCTTCACATGACTGGAATTGAGGCTGCTCAGTTCTGTGAAGCTGAAATCTCTTCCTTTGAGTTAATCTTGGTCCTTCCTTTCTTTGCTCCTGATGATAGATTGCATTGATATTTGATGAACATGTTACTAAACACAAGACTGTTATTTGAGATCTGAGAAATATTTAAAAAATGCTGAAACTAAAAAATTGTAAGATTTATACTAAAATGTCTCTTAGCCTCATTCAGGGAATAATATATACTGTTGATGGCCCTTATTCCCTCCCTTCAAAGCACTGTTGTAGAAAAGGCCACAAGCCCTGGGAGATCAGATTCTGTTTTCTGTGGCCTCACAAGAATTTGTTTATTCAATTTCTCTTTTGTCTCTCCTCAACTAGGAGACCCTTTGCCTAATCTTTACCTTTGTGCATGTAAGACTTGCCATTTTTGATTGCCAGAAACAGTAGTGCCAGTGCAGCTGATTTAGCAGTGTCATTTCTGCTAGGCCACCCAAAAGACCAGTGAGTTGGGTGTCTGTCTGTAGTCAGGTGTGCTCTGCTTGTAGATGTGCTCTTCTTATACTGCTGCCATCTTTCCAGTAACACATCATCACTCCTGCACTGTTTTGGTGATATAGCATGTTTACAGATTGCTGGAGCAGCAGCACTCTTTGACAATGTGTTATTGCCATACATCATGAGAGACAACTATTTTTGGTATGTTTTACTCTGAGGGTACTTTCATCTCAAGCAGTAGAGCTGATCTCAGGATTGCCTTTGGAAAATGTTAAGACAAATAAAACTGCATCTTTCAGATTGACCCATAAATGATAGAAGTGTGAAGGTGCAACATCTGAGTCACAGAGGGCCTTGCGGCAACTCTGTCTCTAATGGGATTTTTCATGTAGCACTCTCATATCCTCCAGAATCCCTGAGCAACAGTAATTTGCATTGTTTCTTGTTTTACAGTATAACTAAAAAATTACTGTTTAGTGAGAAGTATTCTTGTTTTGTTTTAATCATTAGGTGGCTTCTAAGTTGTGGGCAGAAGTGGGCATGAAAACAAAGGGCGTCTGAGCTCCGAAAACTGGGAGCATGGTAGGAGAGAATAGCACTTTGGCACAGCACATTGGTGGTACAGGATAACATTTTATGTAACAGGATACAGACCACAGGGCATGCAATTGGCACCGCAGGAGAGCAGAGCACTTTATGTAACAGGAGAGATAATCAGCATGTGGCTGGCATCACGGCTAAGTAACACATACAATGAGATGGGGAACAATTACATTCTTTCTCTCTTTCTCTCTCTCTCTCTCCCTGCCCCAGAGGTTACTGAGGGGAAATCCCTTCTTCCCTCTCTGAATAAGTATGTGATATTAGATGTATTTACTGGGGGAAGACAGGGATCCAATTTGATTGTGCTAAGCTTTTTATTTGTCTTAATTTAGTTTTTTAAAAAAACTAAATGTCCTTTGTTCACTTGCTGCTGTTGGGGGGACAGACTAAACAATTGAAAGCTTTTCTAAGAAAAAGAGTAACTATTTAATCACTGCAGTGAGCAGTAATTTTTGGCAACACTATTATACTACCAAGAGGCAATTTTAATAAAACAGTCCAGTGCTTCAGAAGCTCCTGAAGTAGTAGCAATTTTAAGGAAATATGAGGATATATTTCTTTCACTGCTTCTCTTTTTAAACCTTTAAAAGAAAACCACAGTGCCTCTTTGGTGCCTCTTAAGTGGACACAACTGTTGATTTAGAAGAAAGACGAACTGGTCTTTATGGTTAAGCATTTCAGTCCAACACCCTCTTTTAAAAAGCTAAGTACTTTAAGGTTTTGTTTAAGGTTGCTCACTCAAATCCAGAGGGACTATAAAATGTTGGCTGTGGAAAGCCAATCTCCTCACACCAAAGTTTCTTTGGTAGGACTCCAGGAAAGCTTTGGGGCATCCTGATTTCTGTCCACTCTTTGGCTTATAGTATTTCCTCCTTGTCTACTGAATAGCTGAACTATTTTCACTTGCTTATGAACAAATGGCCTGATGAATGTTTTGCAATAGTTTTTACGCTGGTGTAAACTCATGTATGCCAGTGTCAGGGAAAGCAGAGCGAGTTACACTGCAATATCCATAATTTCTTATCAAACTAATTATCTGTTGCATTGGATATTGTGTTCTGATGGAGTCTCACAATTCAGTGTGCCAGAACCTTTCAGATTAAGTTGCACCCTGTGTAGTATTGAAGATTGAAGGGGTAGGGTAGAAACAGAGAATAATTTGTAATTATCTCTGGTAGTTCGATAGCTGTCACTTGCTTACCTTTTGGAACACATGATTGTATACCTCATTTCCAAAATCTGGAACATGTGCAATTTTACAAAGGCAGATACTTAAACATGTGCATTTCTAAACTTACAACTGATCATAAAATTGAGTGATTCCTGTAATTACAACAGTAAGAGTATTGCTTAAAATATGTAAGTATATAGTGCAATGCTTCAGTAATTCACAGAATTCCAGAGTTGCAGAATGGCTAAGGCTAGAAGGATTCACAGGAGGTCATGTAGTCCAACCTCCCTGCTCAAGCAAATATCTAATGATGCTAGGGAAAGAAATGTGTGAATGCCTGCTTGCAGCATTGTTCCTACTATTCATTGTAAAAATGTATGCAAAAAAGTATTACAGTCAAAATTTAAATCAATAAAAGTGACTCATGTAAGTTTATATTACATCCATTTAATACAGTACTAATACACTGATGCAGCTGAAATCAGTCTTCAGATGGACTCAAATGTGGGCAAGTGTAACAAGTACATGTGCTTAGAGATTAGTAACCACACCTTATTTTGGGTAGAATGCAACATCTCCTCAAATCAATGTGCAGATTACTATAACATGAATAAAATGTAGATTGTACTCTGGGACTGAAATCCTTTCTCTTACCCATCACTGCAATCCATTTTTTGAGTCTCTGTGCCTACAAATGTCCTCTAAACACAGTATGTATACATGCATATAATTTACCACACACAATTGACATGTTCATTTCAAAGTTCTTTGTCAAAAAGTAACCCCCATAGAAGGAGGCTCATTACCCTTTAAAGGTTACACTAATAAAAAAAAAAAAAAAAACAAACCAACCTTATTCTTAGTGACATGTATCCAGCTGACATTTTTAAAAAACTTGACAGTAAAACCTTTCCCTATTCATAATAAGGTCTGGTTTAGCCTCCTCAAAAATTGACATACAGATAATGTCATTGGCCTAATGGGTGAACTATCATGGTGTTAAATCCAACTATCTTTCTTGAAATATTCACCAGAGACAGAAAAAGTAGGGAAAATATATAATTTTATTACACTTCAGTTGCTCATGGCAATATCCCATCTGTTCCTTTACTGAGAAAGGAAATTCCAACTACTGCTTTAGGCTTCTGTCAGAGGTCTGATTAGGAAGTGGTCAGATGGATGGACTTTGCTGGGAGGGTTACAGAGAACAGAACCATTGTAGCAGAATGTGTTTGCACCAAGGATTTATTCTGTTTTTTTGCAAGCTCCACAAGATTTGCTTCTTCTTCAGTCCAGAACATTCTAAATTAATAGCTTTTCAATATGAAATAGCAGTAGACAAGAATAGACTGTTCATTCACAGTTTTCAATAATATAGCTTTTCTATCCCATAAACCTTGCTTCCATCTTGCTTTTCTTTTCCTTATTTTAGTTTTCTACCTAGACTTAATATATCAGCTAATGCATAGAAATTTATCGCTATTGAAATGCAATAAAGGTGATCTTTCATATTTTTCTTTTTTTTTTTTTTTTTTAAGGAAAACAAAACCCTTGAGGTTTCAGGCAAGGTTGGGTTCCCTTTTACATGGTGAAAAATGCCATGTCATTAGATGTATAGCTCCAAGGACCCTGGTGCTAGTTCAGAAATGAAATCATTCCAGGATTGAATGATGGAGAGACACTGAAGCCTAAAAGAACAGTGATCAAGACAGATTTTTCTTTAAAGACCTAGTGAATATTGTCTTTGAATTGGATGTGTTGTTGAAGTGTACTTGAAAATTTTTATAGTTGCTCAGTTGTGTAGGAGATTACAACTTCATAAATTACAAGCAAAATATTTTTACATTAAAATATATTTTTTTCAAGTTGTTTTCAAGTTAGCTTGTGCTACATTTTATTTTCAACTGTGTCAATAGTATGGATCTTACCCAAAAATTTAAATAAATGTATTAAAGCAATTTATTAAATTTATTTTTATTATGATAAATATTTACAAGTAAAGGCAGTTCTTTTTTTTCTCTTGAAAAATTATTATAAAATGGCATCTAATGGCAAACAGTGTATTCTTCTATTGCTTCTTAACAGCTAAGGATTTAACTCAAGTATTATATCTTCTCTCCTCAGATACACTTTTGCAGTCCTGCTCTTTATGGTCTATCTAAAGTAGAGCACTGATTTTGTATGTCAGTTAATTTAAAATTCTCTTGATTGGAAGTTCCAGAATACACCTTTTATAGCCTATTGTTAGAGTTCTACACTTTATTTTAAAGGGTTGTGCTTCCAAGTGACGTAGTTAAGCTTAGATATCAAAGCCCTTGATGGAGGCTGTCACAAAAAGTTATGCTTGATAAATTTGTCTGTGAAAAACTAACAGTGAAATACAATGAAAGCTAGTTTCTTACTAAGCAATTTCTTGTCAATTATAAGGGACAATTAGCATTAACCAAGAAAGCAGGTCTTTTGAAATGGAATTGTCAGCTCTTTGCCTAATGAAGAGCCACATTTCTCACCTTGTAGTGGGGTGGAATTTCTTGTTATTTATTTTTCATTTTCAAGTGAAGAAGGAAGGGTTAGTGTCAGAAGGATAAAAAGGTGTTAAGTTAGTGTTTTCTTAGAAGCATAATGGACCACACCTGCATTTTAGGATTGGAATCCTGTTTTTTTAATCTAAGACCCACAATGAAATTTAAGAAGTTTTGAAATTTTTGAGTCCTTCAATATTAGTAGTTGAAGTGCAGTGAGTGATTAAATGTTTTTAAGGGGGTTTCTCCTTTTAATCTAGTGAATTTTTTCTCTGTTTGGAGGGAGGGGTTGGCTTTTTAAATTTTTTTTTTTATTATTTCTCTTTAGTCTGGGTGTAATTTTGTAGAAACTCCTACAATGCCATTGGCAAATAAAATTCCTGTGAATAAAAGTATTGTTTTTCTTCTGACTTATGATAATGATTAGGGTATTAAGTGTGTAGAAACATGTTCGCCCAACAGCTTAGGACAAAACCAGCAAAACACATTTCCTCTGCTGAGCCTGTTTGGTTTATATCTCAGTTGATGGAGAATACTGCATCTGACCAAGGGCTTTTAAAGTACTTTTATTTTAACCTGAATTCATCACTTACACACTGATCAACCTGATGAATGTTTATAGTAAGCACTTCAAAGCTTGAAGTATGTTATTTAAAATTTTTATTTTTCTGTCAAATATATTTTTGTATTAGTCAGAGTGACTAACTCCAAAGAGTGTTTAGAGTGTAAAAGACATGCTGGGCTTCTTTCCATTATTGTAGGAACTCCACAACACAGCACAAATTTTCCTCCTGTGCATGCTTATCTGATTTCCTGGTTTTAACTCCTTTACTATAGCACTGAAAAAGAAATTATATTGTTTTTGGTTACTTCAGCATCATGAGAATACTTTTATTGTCAGTGACTCTAAGAAACATGAAATATGTGGCAAAACATCTTAAATAGTACATGGAAAACAGTCAACTTTCTTGTGATGTTTAGGCAAATCTTTTTATTGGATCAAACTTGTCCTTCTACTGCCAGTGTAACTTCTTTATAATGACGGGAGTTAGTTTGAGAAAAAATGCTTGTGCTTAGGCCTGGTCTTGTTTCTGGTGTTTTTCTGGGTTTTACTTTTTTTGATAACCTAGTACTAATGCACATAGAGCTATGAGTTTCATTCTTCTCATGTAAATTGGGATAATCCTACTTCCTTTTTCACTATTTATCCATTTTATCTACAGACATGGAGAGCTTTTTGGAGCAAGTATTTGTTTTATATTTGTATTTTAACTGTACCAAGCTCAAATATATTCCTGGCAGAAACCACCAGATACAGTGAAAATTATTTGAAAAACAAGCAGCAATATAGAGTCCATGTAACAGTGGATCAGATTTGTACTGCTAAACCTCATATGGTTTCCTAAAAGATACTGGGTTACATCTGCATAGTGCTTCAGATTTCTAACACATGAGAAAGAGGTTTCTGCCTGAGCTGACACTTGCAACGTTTAGATATTTCTTGGAGAAAAAACATAGCAGTCATAGAAAAAGGAAATTGTGCTTTGTCCTTGCAAATACATCCTGAAGACTGTATTGTAGGTCTACCCCACTGGTACTTACACTGTTGTGTTAATAATAATGCAGTTTTATTGAATGATGATTGCCCCTCTTTTTCCCTGCCACATTTATTATGCAAGGTCAGGGACCAGGTTGTACAAATCACATAAAAAAAAAATCTTTGATTTTTAAGCTTTTGAAATTTGGATGTTGGTTGGGTGGAACTAGGCAGATGTGAAAGCTCTGAAAACAACTGCAGTGTTTTCTACAGCAGGATTAGCTAGCCAGAATCAGGAGTCCCACACCTGCAGAATTCTGAGACCCCTGGATATTTGTTGTCATTTGAACTTTACTTTTTGTTTTTTTCCTTTAAATGTACAGCCACAATCTGTGGAAATGGAAAGATGCTGCATGTATAGCAATATGTTGCCAAAACCAGAAAAAAAGCACAAGAAAGGGCAGCCTTCAATGCTCTATCCAGCTGCCTGTTGTGATTTTTTTTCACTGAAGCACTAGAGGGATTTACCAAATGCACTACCAGCTTTACATGATCTGAAACAGGCTTTAAAATGGATAGTTTTGTATTTTTCTGTCTACTCTCCAGGCTCTCTTCCTTCCCACTTTTTTTGCATCCACTTCTATCAGTGACAATGAGATAGCTAATTTCAGGTTTGCTGTTACTGTCTTTTAGGTGAAGATAGAGGGAAGGAATCTCTTAAATGAAAAACACTGGTTTCATTTGGCCTTGTAATGCTTGTGTTCATTAGCAACTGTACAAAATAACTTGGCTAGCAGGAGTATTTATTCTAATAGTGAACTTTAGGAGAATGAACTTGTAAAACCAGAGAGATCAAGTCAGTGCTACTTTGGGTACAAGTGGAGGAATGCAGTACATGTGTGATATACTTCCAAATTAGTTTCACTATTCTGTGTGTTGATGCAGGGGGTAAATAGGATCTGGGCCTAATTTCTCCTTTTAACTTCTGGGGTTGGGAAAAAATAAATGGGCCCCATATTTCTGAGAACAAGTTGTTGTGAGCAACACTTATACAGCTGTGTGGAGGGTGAAGCCTTTTGCCCACCCTCTTGCAATGATCTAGTGATAGCTTAGAAATGTGTCTGTAAGAGAGTGTCTTGGTTCATGAAGCCTGAAGAGGTAAATGTCTTTTCATGTGTGAGGCAGTGAGAATTAGGCCCTTCAAATTAGGGAACTGACATATCATGCAATATTTCTGTCTGGTGTCAAGTCATTAGCCCATCTCAAACACCAATATTAGATTTGCTGTTTGTCCTTCAAGATGATTCCATAATTCCTGCAATGCTTACAGAAATTTTTCAGTAATGGATTGAAGAGCAATAAATAACCTGTCTACAGTTACCAGACAATGAACAGTAAAGGAGTTTACTCTCAAATTTTTGTTCATATTTGTTTTGTTCAAATTTTATTAATTTACCATGCTAATGGGGGGAGTGATGGTAGTGAAAAGAAATAGATAGAGAAAGAGCAGCCAAATCTGAAATTAAAAGTTTAGAAAAAAATTGTCTGAGAATTCATATAGAAGCTAAGTATGTACCATGAAATTGTGCTGTTTCTCCATGCAGAAGTTTTCCTTCTGCAATTGCCTTTTTAGACCCTCCTTGAAACACTTCAGATCCTGAAGCACAATCCAGTGAGCATCAGCCTAATACTTGCCAAGGACCTTGCAGGTCATTGAAGTGAGTCGGTCTTTGACCTAGAGAAGTTAATTGTGTCCATCACCTGTATAGGATGAAATTTTTTATGTGCCTTGCAAATGTAAATGCAGCTGTCTGAGAAACAGAGAGTAGAAGCATATATGTGCAGTGAGTGAAGACTGGATATTTGAATGTTTGTACTCAATATGTAATCTGTTTTCACTTGCATCCCAAGGTTTTCTGCCTGAAAACCATCCTTCCAAAAACACAGAAAACAAGTGTCTTTTTGAAAATCTTTTCAAATTTTTTTTATATAATATATAAAATATTCCTGAATTCCAGGAAGTTCTTTGCTTTGAGTATTGCACGAATAGCTATTTTAAATTCCTCTTTTGTGTATTGTTACATAATTGCCCTATTGATTGCCTATTTAGTTTTTATACAAGTTATATTGATACTGTCATGTAGGATGTGATAAGAATAATTTGAGATTTTTTTATTATTATGCCTGTGTCTCTTAAGGTAGTGCTAAAAATATCATTTATGTCAGACAAACCTAGGTAAAACAAAAGTTAATATTCTATTTCTTGAATGATCAGTGGAAAATTGTTTAGACATAAAGTAAAAGTGATTGGTATATAGAGAATGGAACCAAGGCATGGTTATGCTTTGAGAGTTTTTATGTGGGGAATTTGGAAAGGCAAGAGTACAAGTTAAAATGTGTTCCCTGTAGGCTTACAATAAAATCTTTACTGGTGTTTGTCAGTGCAGAAGTAGTGGCAGAGTCTTGAAACCCTGGGTAAGGCACACTTGCTTCTAGCTTTGGGAAATCAGGCCATTTTTTGGAAACGACATAAATTTGGAAGTATTGAGGTGGTGACCATTGCTGGTAATCTCCCATTAGCCATCTGCATAATAAACACATTTGTTTTGCTGTTTAACAGATGAAAAATGGTTATTTGGCTAGTGCTTTTGGCTGACAGAGATCCCTCCCTGTCATATCTGAAGCTTCTGGGCAAGAGAAAGTATTAAGTTAAGCTCTCCTTGCTGATATTTTGGGATGAACAGAAGTTTTCAGATTTTAGGGCTGTCAGGCTACTACTGTAATGAGAACCAGCTTGAAACAAAGGGAATTGAGAATAAAATAAAGTTTCATTTTGGCCTAACAATATTTGGGTTTTGTGGTTTTTTTTTTAATTTTATTTTTGAACAGCTTAAGTCCTATGGACATATGAGGCAAGTACAGATTGTTGCAGCTGTTGAGCTTATTTTTTTATTCTCCTTACTATATTTCCAACAGAAAGAGGGAAATTTAAACTTTTTGTAGAGACAAAAAATTATTCAAATGTCAGAGGGGATCAAAAAATAGCAGTCTTTGTTCTTCACCTTCTTTTGCACTACAAGCTGTCAACCATTGCTAAAGCTGGTACAGCAGATATGTAAGAACTTAATGTATATGATAAGGTCTATAGTAGTTCATACAGTGAAGGTAGACAGTGAAGGTATATCAAATGTTGATATAATATCTAGCCTGTGTTTCTTCTGAGGTGCATCTCTGCCACACTAAAGCAACAAGAACTTTGCTTTTAGTTTCCAACTAATAAGAGAAACAGAAGAATTCTATAAGCTTCAGTCAAGCTAGCTGTTAGAATGCATGATGCACTGTTAACACCTTATATGGTGTGGCTAGCAATACTCTGAGTTCTGTGGAGTTATTTAGGAAAGATGGAGTAAAAGAGTGAAGTGCAGGAGACGTAAATATCAGAGACATGTCAATTTTTGTAGTGTATACCTCTCCTTTAAATGATAGAAGAGCTATTATCTGGAGTGACTATGTACCAGTCCTTGCAGAAGCTTCCAATATTTCCAAGTGATCATGATTACCAGGCTTATGCAAGATAAATGTTGACTTGTTCTGCTTAAAGAAGTAATTCTGACTTTTTTGTTTGTTTTTTTTTTCCCCCCAATTTTGTATCCATTCTGTCTTTTTACTAAGATAAAACTGATACTAGTCAGAGTTAAGTCAAGGTCTTTGACATGATATATTTTCTGTATGTCTCTGGGCTGTTCGATTACACTACTGGGAGGCAATATGTGTGACTGGTTCTGTCAATACTGAAAAATATATTCAGTTTGCTTGGGCTTTTCTGTGCAAGTCAGATGAGAGGAAACTGTTGCTTTTTGATCTCATGAGTTCTGCTCTTAATGCTACATTTTATGTTGTCAGGCAATGAACGCAGGATTGTTTTGTGGCCAGAATGAAAGGGAAATTGTTGAGGGTTTCTGAATGGGATGGTGTATAATAATTTATGGAGCAATGATAATGGTACTTAGGAGAAAATTAGCATATAAGAATTTGGTTTAATTTAATCACCAGTATGGTTAAAAAAGAATTTCTGAGCTGGAAAAGTACATCTGAACCGAGACAGTTCTTCTTTAAGTTTATTATATGCCCTTCTGTCTGATTTTATCTATTGTATCCTTCAATACCCTTTTCTATTTCTCACCATAAAAATGCCCAAGTGTTTTTAGGTTCATTTATATAATTTACTTTGATGAATAAACTTGTCAGCTCTCTCCATGTGCTCAGTACCCATGGAGTGATATATTGTATTGGAATTCTAACTAAATTCCCTTTTTATTCCTGTAGTGCTTTAGTTACTTGCATTCCAACGTGTACCAGACAACTTATTTCTTTTTGCCTTATCAGGCTTTTAAGGAATTTTAAATAAGATTGGCACTGTGTTACCTTAAACCATGTCCTGGTTATTTACTTTTGGCTTACATGTGTCAATTCCCTCAATTTGGAATTTTGCTTTATTTTCACTTCTGCAGAAAAAGTAGTAGAAGTGCAACGAATTCACCCCTTGTCCTGTTGCTGCCAAAGGTCAGAATCATCTTCTACATTCACATCACACGCTTGTGGCCATTGTTTTTCTTTTTTCTCCCCTGTGAATACATACTGACTCATTGAGCTTGCGTACCTTCCTTTAATATCATCTGCTACATTTCACACATGTTAATAAATCATTATTGTTCATTTTCGTGTTTCCAAATAAAGGCCTTGTTCCTTTTCCAAAAGTGTCATCCAGGTGTAGCTTCTCCTCTTGCTCCTAACAGGTTATCTACACCTGGCTCATTCACTTCCATCTCATGATTTTTCTTACTTTTTTTTCTTCTCTTCCTTTTATTTCTGCCTCCTGAGAACGACCACATGGTGGATGCCTGGTCCCATTACCCCGCTGTTAGTGGGATCCTCAGTAACGTATTTCCACTAACATGTCTGTGTTATGAATGTGCTGTGTGATGACTGAAACCTTTGGCAAAACCTTTTCTGGAGGTACTGCTTAATATTTTCCCCACCCCCATACTCAGATGTCATACTTCAGATAGCACAACAATCCTTTCCCTATGAATATTTGAAAAGTAGTAGATGCAACTTCTGAGTTGATGGAGATGGACACAACCATAGAGGAGTAGCATTCCAGAAAAGCCCAAGAATAATATATGTAATGGACTCATTTTCTGCTTGTTTCTAATTATGTTATTTTATTTTGAAAGTTGATACTAGAATCTAGTTTACCTCACTTTCAATCTAGCCATAGCTGACTGAAATATTGTGAGTGAAAATATTGTGAGGAACTTTTAGAAAATGGGCTGCATAGGACAGTGGAAGCACATTTCCATTTTCACATTAAGGTAATAACGTTAAGAAATTTCACATGGTGATTGTGAGGAGTATATACATATATGTATACATTAATATGTAATCCTACTTTCCTTTGCTTTGTGTCTTGGTTTGAAAGACAGGTATCTGCCAAGGAAGGCAGGAACCTCCCTTGGAATGGAAAATATGACCCCTTTCCCTCCGAATTATTATAACTTTGACATTAAGAAACTTTCACGCAAAGATATGGGAAAAGGAATAGTTCTTTACTAGTATATGTATGTATAAAAAGGCACACAAGCAAACACCAATGGTAGCAAAACCAAACAAAAACAGAAAACCCAACGAAGTCTCTTCCCGCTCCTTGAGCGCTTTCCCCTTTGGTGCAGTTACGGTCACAGCCGGCAGGGGCGCTGGTGGCTCCTGGCCGGGCAGGGAGGCTGCGATGATTGCCCCGCGGCTGCAGGGGGCGCTCTGGTGCCGCTTTAGTCGCGTCTCCCTCACGTGGTAATGGCGGCTGGGCCAGATGGCGAGAACGGGCTGCAGCTGGAACCTCGGACCAGCGGCTGACACGGCAGGGTGGGCTCACTCGGGGCAGCAAGAGGTAGCAGAAACTCGCAGCTGTGGAGGAGCTGTGGCGGTGTCACAGCAGGCATGGGGTGCTTGACTACAGTGTAGCAAAGAAACCTCAGAGCAATGGCAGAGAACGGGCAGGGGCTGGGCAGCAGCAGCCTGGCTCCCGAACATGGCCAGGAGAGTCTCCCTTAGAGGGGTAAGGAGCTCGTGGTCCCAGGGTTTCCCTTTAGGCACCCGAGCAGATGGTGAAGAGTTCTTTTTTAGTGAGTTAGGGTGTTAATAATGTTCCAGTGCAACGTCTGCTGCCACAAGCAGAGTTTCACTCACAGTAGGAGAAGGCAGTAGGAGACGGAGCCTCACAGCGGCGGCGCAGTCTGCCCACAGTTACAGCAGCCAAAGTTTCAGTTTCCCCCCAAACCGACAGCGAGAGAGAGCTAGGAGCTATGCCCAGCCCAAATCTCAAGGTATCTTCGCCCCTCCGAGGGAAACCTCTTCAGCTAAGAGAGTAGCCAGCAGCACCCTTACCCTGAACCATGGCAACTTCTTTTGTTTCACTGAAGTACTGGTCTTTACTCTCTCTTAGCAACATATGGGAGAAAACTCCCTGAGACAAAGAAAACAAAAGTAGCAGTCCTAACCTCTAACACTTTGTCAAGACTATCACATATTCAGCTCTAACTAATCTTTTAGAATTATCAATATGTTTACAAACATAATTTCCTATTGCCATTAGCCTCTTTTTATTCTGTACTCCTCATCTGCTGAATGTATTTGCAATTTTAAAAAAATTTTTCCCGCTGCTAACACTCTGAATTCCATTCCTACATTTGTGTGTTTTGGGTTTGTGGTTAGGTTGATTTTTTTCCCCCCCACAATTAATTTGATGCTGTAATGCTAGCATTCTTTTTAAGTGTCTTTTAAAGAAAGTAAGAACTATAGTGGATTTTTAAATGCAATTCCTATCTCTGGACTACACAGAAGACATGTGCAGCAGAGTGCGCTGGTAACAGTAAGAGCAGTTATTTCTTTTTCCTGTCAAGAACACTGACTACCAGAGCAAGGGTACTAAGTTATCCATTCTTGACACATTTTATGTTTTTCCTTTACATTGCTGCTCAATTAAGTCTGATTTAAGTCAAGGCTTGGATGCAAGTTATACTAAAATACCACTAGAAACTAATAATAAAACTATTTAGCAGTTTACTTTGTCTCAGATTTGTATTCATTCATATTAATTCTGCATACACTAAGGGTTATTGGTGAACTTAAGAAGATGTTCATTTTTGTAGGCACACAGTTTGTGGTAATTGGGAGTGGGGCTGTGGCCAAGCCTCATCCCTAGTGGGCTACAGCTGTGCAGGACAGGGGAACAGCATTGAAGGCAATGAGACACAGAGTGCCCAGGTGCACTGACCAAAGAGAACAGAGGGCACACAGGTGTAAGGCATGTAAGATGAAGGGTATCAAAGGTTGGGTTAAAGAACAAGTAGGGCAGACACTTGAAGCCTTCTGAAATTGTATGGTGCTACTCTGTGTATCATGGCTATCTCAACTGCAATATGTGCTGAGACATATGGTGGAACAAATTTTATTTTTTTAAGAGATTTAGATAAATTTCTAAATTTTAAGGTTTAGAAATCCCTAAATATTTCTGAAAATTTGTAGTTATTAAGGAATTTCTAATGTTTTTCATAAAAACACAGGGTGATATATCTGAACTTTTCTTTGCCACTGTAATTAGGTATTTTTTGGATATGGGCTTAGTAGTAGAAAGGCCAGTGACATGCACAATATTCCCTTTTATCTGCCCTTAGGCTTTGACATGGCTTCTGTTCTCTTCTCACTTGTACATAGCCAAGTATAATAGCACTGCAGGTATGATATGGTCACTGGAACATAGCACAAGTACGTCTGCTGCAAGTTGTATTATGAGATTCAGCTGCACATCTTCAGCTTATGGTACTGCTGCTATATAAAGGTGTAGTTATGAAATTGTGCAAGTTTATTTCCTCTTTGCATATCTTTTCTTACCATCTGTTAGTGGATGAAGCAACTATGTTCTCTTCCTGTTCTCTCTAAATTATGTAGTGAAAACATCGGAATTTTTATTTGAACTTTCACAGCTTCTCTGTGGACATCCAAACATCTCCTGTTATAGAAAGTTGGTAAGATAGGAAATTTTTTAGCTAAACTAGTTATTCTTTAAAAGGTTTTTCAGGAAAATACTCAAAAATAATGTACTTATTTTCCCTTTTGATATTGAATGATGATGTTTTACTGTTTAATCTATCTTCTAAAGAAGTATTCAAATTAAATCCTGCATCTGTTCATTTTTGACTCTGGAAAATCACCCAAGAAGAGAAAGTTATGAATACTAACTTCTCCTTTATGAAATATTTAAAATAATCTAATTTTCTTTTAGGAGACCATTAAATTGATTTTGATACTACAATTTAGAATCAAAAGTTCTTTCTCTCCCTTTGTTCTATCTTTTGCAAGTCTCTAAGCCCTTAGTTTACTTAGCCTTCTAAACATTTGAGATAAATTTCCTTGTTTTAAAGTGAAATCACTGAGGAAGTTCAGTCCAGATTCACAGTGTTGTTTGTGCATGTGATTGGCTTTCAAGAAAATAGGAACTGTTTTCCCAGATTGTTAGTAAGTTTGGGTGGAAGTGACTGTCCAGAGCAGCCAGTGACAGCTCACAGTCATACATTCACATCTATCAGCTTCCAGGCTTCAATCCACATACCATTTCCTAGCTGCTGGAACTTTTGTTTTCACCTGAATTTCCTGCAGCCTTGGCATTCACTGAAACTCACTCTCAGTAAGTGAGGTCAGGAGTAAGGTGGTTATCACTTGGCAGCCCAAGTGCTGAATTCACCACAGCGGTCCGAAGGAAAGACAAGCAATGGAGTTAACTGTATTATTATGCCTCTTAATTGAATGTTATAAGGTAAAAACAAGTGAAAATAAATCATGGAAGAAGGGTCATTTTAATAGAAATACATTATATAGAACACCAAAAATAATATGCTTTTAGCAAAAAGAGTCAATATAGTTTTATGATCTGCTACTCTATGAGTTAATTTTCAATTTCTCAATCCATTTACTTAGGCATTGTATTCTGTCAGTACTGCTTTTGTAGACCAAGAAGGAATTTTTTTTCATAAGTCTTTTGAATTATGACTTCTGTTAAAAGATATTATTTTAATGTGTATGTTGTCCTAGTTTTTATAGAACAGTAACATACAGGAATAGGGAATGAAGGCGCCCAAGGATGCCAGATAAAAATGCTCTTGCATGAACTGTTAGTATGCTGCTCTGTGTTATTTAGCATTTTTGAAACCAATTCCAGACGTTTTTATTGGAATGGAAAGATAAAACAAAGGTCTTTATTGCTCAGTGCTGTTTCCAGTGACATGAATTCCAATAATTCTAATCTGACTGTTCCTTATCCTGCAGAATCTGAAAAGTCCATAATTTTCCTAAACATTTACATTGCATGTCCCATTATAGTAGTTTTTAGAAAATTCAAATAAACCGATTGAACTCTTTGGGGTTTTTTTTGTTTGTTTCCTCTAGGTCAGCCTGAAGCTATCCTTCAGCTGCACTAATTCTGTAAAGAAGTTCTGAATAAAGGCTTATATGTTCTGTGCCATAGGTGAAGAAGGTACCTCACTAACTTTCCGGTTTTACATAGAAGCATTTATATTTAGCCATGCAAGATTGAACTTTTTATTAAGGCTGACTTTATCATAAATGGAAAACATATTTCTATATGTAATTGTTAGATTCTGATGAGGTTTATGTTGTGCTGGCTGCCTTTCCAAAGAGAAAAACATGGCATAATTTCTGTGTTGATATATTTACAATGCTTAAAAATGATTTGTGTTTACACAGTCAGTGCCCATGTAGTCTGTGTTAACTTCCTGTCATATGAAAGAAGAAACAAGCCATTTTAAAATAATATTTTTTTGGCACCTGAAAGAAACAGAATGAATAGAGCCCTTTTCCTTTCAGCTTGAAATAGCTTTCTGAGTTGGTAAACATTACGGTTATCTTGAATCATTAGGCAGACCAAATCTGCATGCTGGATGCTTCATCTATAGATGTTATTTGGTTTTTGTTTCCAGGATATTATATGGGAGTCAGTACAACATTTAATAATTCTAAAATATCCAAAACCTCTTGGTAACTGGAATTGATAGAGAAATTAATCACTTTGCACTTTTTTCTTACAATTCCTGTAATACTTTCAGGAAACACCTCTTTCAATAAAATTCTGCCAGAATTGGGAAATAGGTCATACATAGCTATTTATGTGTGAGGCATATTTATCTTTTGCCTTCATGGACATTTAGTGCTTTTTATTCAGTTTTCTACCTTGCATCCTTCTTCCACTTCTCATACCATCTCCCACATCTAGATTTGCCTTTTTGAGTATCAATAGCCTTACCTAGTGTTTACCTATGCTGCTGCTGTTATACAATAAAAAAAGGTAAACTTGCTTAAATATCAGGAGAAAGAGCAGCGTGTCTTCAATAGCATGATAACCAGTATAGTCAACTTCTACATTATACAAAGTCAGCACATTTTTAAGGCCATTAAAATTTGTGGGAATCTTTCACCTGCTTTCAGTAGTCTTAAATCAAATCATATTCTCTGTTTACCCTAAGCCTAACTCTTTCCCATGTTTTTTTCTATAATCTTCAGGTTGTTTCAGAAGCAGAACAACACAAAAACTGAAACCAAATTTTGAGCAATGGCCCTCTAAAACACTGTGTAGTTGTCCATTGGAAGCAGCAGATTATCATCTCCCTGTAATACTAATGATAACCAATCCATTTAACAATACTCAGAAATAATGAGCATTTTTGCAGCCGAGCAAGGAAATAAGCTATGCCAAATTGCAGAGGTGAAAGAAAACATTTATATATGGTCTCTATGTTCTGTGTAAAATGTAGTACATTTTGAAAGAGACTAACAATGGCAGCATTGCAACAATTTTGGACTACATTCAGTTTCCATCTGTTCAATGAACTTCCACCATTGCTGAGGGAAGATCAGTAATGAGTTCAAGAAAATGACAGGATCTAGTTCTTGGTGACCAAAATTGCAATTAGCAGATTTTTCATGTGCACTTCATTGTGTGATTTGTTTCATGGTACACCACCTGTGTATTTTGGTTTTAAAATCTATTTGTCTTAACACAAAGAGTTCATGACTGGAGGATCTTGTTCATAGTTCTGTCCAGTAAGAAATTAATTATGCTTTCAGTCTGCAAAGCAGGAGCTCAGTACTGAAGATCCTAGAGAGCACTGTACAGAGTGGCATCAGCATTCTCATCCTTTAAGTTCCCAAGTTAAAGGTGTGTTTGTTTAGATCCTGTTTTCCAGTTGAAAAGATTTGGTTTTACTGACATTTTGACATTTTCAGAGAAGCAAAATGTAGGTTCTAAGCTTGTGCAGAGGCGTTTGATGCACTGTTCTAGTAAAAAAAAAATCTCCAAATCTTAAAGTCAAATGATATAGGTCATCCTGATAAATAATAGCCAGAGTATACCTTGGAAGTATGCATGGAGCACGGCCAGAGCTGTGCTGGTATTCATTAATTTCCCAAACTTTTCCATTCTGAAGAGCAGCAGTTCTCACTGACATGAGAGCTCTGAGATTCCTCTTATTTACCCTTAGACCCCTAATCACTTCCAGCCATTGCTATCACAGAGAAATGCAAAGTCACTTGTATTGCCTTCCCCCCTTGGTAGTTGTTTGCTACATTTTACTTCTGCATGTCTGTGACCTGTGCCTGGTTTGCTTTATGAGGTGCTATGAGATGCCATTTTGAGTTTTCAGGTGTGAAATACCCATATTCTACAGCTAAAAGTATTTCCCTTATATATGCTTTTCACTGTTTTTATCTAATGTGTTTTTAAACTTGAGCTCTAGATACTTAGGAAGTCTTTCAGCATCATATGAAAATGTTTGCCTAAATATAGGTGTAGAGGTACTTGCACTCAAGTTTTGGAAAGTACCAATTGTCATGTAGTATGAGAAATACAATTTGGAGACCTTGCAGTGTCTCCCAGCACAGGCTGTTTGGGCAACACATACAAAAAACCTGCTCAGGTCTGATGGTTAATGCAAAATGATGACTTATGAGGTGCAGCACAGCACTGGATTTTTTGGGTTTGGGCCAATTCCTGAAAAAAGTCCCAAGGGCAGCTCTGCAACACATTTACCTTCAATACAGCAAATAGTCCTATTAGGATGTATATATCAGGTCTGTAATAGTCATATCTGGACTCTGCATCCAGTCTAACGTGAAATGCAGGGCAAGAGGAAATTAGTCCAGGGCAGGTCAATATGCAGAAGAGCTAGAGCTTGTAGGCTGAGATAAACCTGTCCTGATGCAGTGTAGAAGCACAGAGGAGCAGTTGTAGTGAATTTCCTTGTGCTCTGGTTCTGAGGAAACACTGCAGAAACATTTGGATTATGTATACGTGGAGCCAGATTGGGGTTGGCAGGTTACTAGTTTTGAGCTGGAACTCAAATGATTGTGCTTGTCCAGGAGCCATCCCTTTATGAAATTAAGTAGGATTTGTCTGGAGCCCCATACATAATAGACTCTTTAAGATTCTGTTTCTAGCATCCAGGCTTGGATAAGGTACCCATCCCAGTGTGAAAGGTGAGCAACCAGAAATGTTGGTGGAATATGTGCATTCACAGGCAATAGCACTCAATAAATGCATGGACTAGTGAACATGATTTTTTTCTTTTAAATCCAGAATGCTATCTCCACTCAACTGCTACTGCTGTAATAATAGAACTTAACAACATACAACTGATTTATATGTATTTTAGGATTTTTTCTCCTTGCACCTTCCTTTGTTTCACATATGTTATGAGGTCATAGAAAAAAAGACACAGTTGAAATAAATATACACAATGGGATAGAATTAAGGTTGCTGTGGGAATGCCAATTCTGAATTTCCTGCTTTTGTTGTGATCGAACTGTGGAATGAAATCTTTCATTAGTCTTAGGTTTTAAACATTCTTTAACATAATTAAAATAATTTGTTAAACTTAACCCTTTAGACACAGATGCCCAAAGTAAACTTCTACATGTGCACAGTAGTATAGGGTTTTCTTCCGAACGAACTCTATTCATAACAACGTCATACTGAGCTCTTACTGAACCTGGACCCAAGAAATAGATTGTGACTTTTGCTGGAGAAAATAGATGGTCAGCTGTAACAGAATTCCTGAATGCTTATGGGCTATAAATATTTACTATTTGAAATTACAGAGTAAAAAAATTATGAGTAGTTGTGGGAAATGTTTGTTTGTTGTTGTAGGTGTTTGGGTTTTGGTAGGGTTTTTTTGTTGTTTAGTTTGGTTTGGTTTTTTTTTTTTGGGTTTTTTTTTGGTTGTTTTTTTGGTTGGTTTTTTTTTGTTGGCTTGTTTGTTTGTTTGTTTGTTTGTGTGGTACTGCCATAGATTTTCTTGTCTGAAATAAAAATGTGTGAAAATGGTCCAGCAAAGACCATATAAATTTGTTTGGACATTGTAATTTTTCTGTTTCTGTAGTGCCTTGCTGTACAACAGCATTCTGATGTGACTGATAAAATAGGTAATATAACTATTTATGGGCAACACAAACAACATTCCTTTATAGTACTAATATAGTTTCTATTAAATTCTGTGGATCTTTCTTAGCCATAATGAAATGTATACATTGATGGAGGTTAGGACAAGAGATGTGTGTCACATTCCATCAGAATGTAGAGGGAGCAACAGTTTTCATGTAAATAGACCTCACTGGAAACATAGAGTTAAAAAAGACAAAGCCAAAACCTTCCCAAAGCAAAGCAAAAGGTGTACTTATTTAATGCAGACTGCATTATTGGTCTGGTGTTCTGTTCTTTTCTGATATACCTCTCCTCATGTATATCGGGAGATATACCTGGCTCATCTCTCCAGGTATTCAGGGTAGATTTTTGGACAATTTGGGATTTTCTGAATATCAAGGATAATATCTGGCCTTAGGAAAGTAGTCAGTAGTCACTGACTTTGGTAGGACTAAGGGTTTTACCCAATAGAGTTATTTTAAAGTTCAGGTAGTGTGATTTTTGTATCAGTTGATATTATAGATGAGTATGCAGGTTTTGGCCCACAATAAATGAACTAAGAATAGGTACCAGTGAGTATTTTTTCAAGTTTCTCAATTGCTTTTAAACTTTCCTTTCCCATAGAGGGAAATTTGACCCTGACTTAAGGGAGAAGGCTAACTTACCTGGCATAACCCCTTTTTTGAAAAAGGATAGTCAGTCCTCATATCAGAAAAATAAGCTTGTGGTTCAAATCAGTTTTACAGTGGTTCTTCTGGAGGGTGATTAGTCTGCTCTCATTTGCTTGTACTTGCACCTGAAAGGGACCCAAGTCCCTGCATAGAGGGAGGCTCTCAGAGTGTGCCATTACTGAAACTTTCCTTGAAACTGCTTCTACACTCATATCTTTCCATTATCTACAAAAGGTATAGTAACCCCATGGAGAGTTGCTGGAGATAACATACCAGCTGAATTTTTAGATTTCTGGGCAACAAGGGAATAAATTTGATTTTTTTCTCAGGGCAATAAACAGCATTCATTTTTGCCTTTAAGTCTGGGAGATGATGTGTTCTTCTTAAATTGAGATAAGAGCTGAGCTGCTCTTGTTTACATAGATGTACATTGGAAAGAATTTCTGATTTTAATTCAGGAATGAATGCTAGCCCTGGCTTTGTAAGCATCTATTGAAATCATTGAGTGTTTAATACTTTAGCTTTTATTCATTCATTGATTTATTTATTTCCATCTCAGACTCTTTTGTATGTGCAGGTGTGTGCCCTCTAGATCCTTTCCTTTGCAGGAGATTCTGCATAGTGTATTTTTAAGGGAAAAATTTCAATTTATCTGGATTCATGCTACTTGCATTTTGCATCATATGGAGTCACAGTGGCAGCTGGCAAAACTGTGTGCTCAGAAACATATTTTCAAAGATAACCTGCTTTCTTTGTTCAGTGGAAAGGGGTTAAAAGAATTCTGTGTTGCACTGTTTGTACTCATGATCTCTGCCTGTAGATGAGGTGAGAAGCAGAGCCCTAGGTTAAGCAGCATCTGTTGTTTCAGCTCATTTCAAATAGCAAGACAGAATTTCAGGGGAAAGAAATGCTTTCTTTATCTGAATGTCTCTTTATTGTAACATTTCTGAAAGTATTTGCAGGTTGGTTAGTCAAGGTGAATGTACCGTGTTATGTACAAAACACTTGTGCAATGGTTAAAACAACCTGAGATCTGAGGCAGAACCTTCACCAGCTAAAGAGGATCACAGCAGAATGGTGGGAAATATTTTTTTCACTCAAGCAGTGAGAAAGGAGTCCTACTTCTTCCCACCTCTCCATATATAAACTCTGGTTATGCTCTGTCATAGTCACCTCATCCATGTAAGATCAGTTAAGAGCAGTTCAGTAGTCCATAACTGTGTATGGACTTTTAAGTATAAGGGACTGAATATTTTCTAGATAAACATCCCCTAAAGAAGTATAACCTTTGTAGTAACAGCCCGGTTATAACTAAAAGGAGCAAAGCTGTGCAACTGAAGTTGTATACCAACATCTTTTTCATACCTGAAATGAATGGTCACACTTTCAGCTGTGGAAACGAGCAGAGACAGGGATTTGGGATGTATTGTTTATGCACACTATGAGGAAGATTTTTCCTTTGTACTTATCTTTTTTTTAATTTACTTTTCAATCATTTGCCTTGTATTTGGAAAGGCAGGTAATATACACATATTTTGGTGATGGTCTGATATGATGCAAAGTTCCAGCAGTCTGGACTGCTTCCAAGAGGGTTTTGGGAGCAGGAATCTACTTTGAGGACTTGATTAAGACATCCTTCACTAGCCTTGTCTTTTGCATACAGTGCATTATGTTATGATCAAGCTGTCTTTCCATCTCTCTGTCTACCTGTTTAAATCAAATGTCTGCAAATGTACATGTAGATCTAGCGAGCAAAAAGTGTTGTTTTCTTGGACAAAACCTTCAGGTTTTGATTGGCTGCTGTATCAGTAGACTGGAATAATTACAGCTGTCCTTGGAGGCCTTCTATAAAACTGCAGGTGTTCAGCTTTAGCAAATAGTTCTTATTATATGGATAGACTTTTGGCAGCTAGTAATGATGTTTCCTGAAATTGAAAAATTATTTTCTACCTTACATGCTGGTTTTATATTACTGGAATATTGGAGAGGGAACCAAATACCTCTCATCGAGAAGTACTAAGGCTGTTTTTGTTAGCTGTATATATTTTCTGATTTTTTCTGTATTTTATACTGGAGTGCAAGCTTTTTCCTTAACTGTTGTGGTCAGATTTGACATCTCTTGCAGCAAAAGTAAAATTTTGAGGAATTAAGGAAGTGTCTGCTAACAGATGTTTATCTTTCTTTATACAGACTTAGCAACTGGCTTGCTGTCAGTGTATCACCAAACCCTGAGGTGAGGGGGTGTTGTAAAGCATTTAAAAATATTGAACATTATAATAGAATACTTTTAGAAGCTTTCTTTTCTTTTTTTTTTTTTTTGGTGTCACTGAGTAAGGCATAGACAAAGATTTTATGACTACATATTTAATCCATTCTGTACCACTGTCATATAGTGCTGAAAGAAAATGATGGATCATTTTGTTACAATCACTCTTTTGGACAGTGAGATTGATGGCATGCAATATGACACTTCTGGGGAACTGTAGTTTAATTGCAGGGAGATAACTTATTAGAATTGTATTTGTATTGTATTTAGTTATCCAAATGCTTGACTGGATAACTTGGTGCTCACATTTTCTTTAATAAGCCTACTTGACCTTTACAGTGCTAAATCAGTACCTGAAGCTTGGTGGTTCAAGATTCTCCTCTCCTAATTTTTAAATATTTCCAAAATAATACTTTGTTGAAGTGGGGTTATTTGAGTGTTTTAAGTATACAATATTGAGTCTCAATATACAAAATTGAGTCTCTTCTAGACACTATAGGAATGTCTTAAGTCTATCAAATCAGAATGCCTCCTCAGGGAAAGCATTGATCCTTTAAAAGGATCAATGGGAAGTTTTCAGTTCCTGGTTGTTTTTTTTGTTGTTGTTTTTGGGGTTTTTTGTGTTTTTTGTTTGTTTGTTGTCTTTTTTGTCATTTTATGTGGTGGAAAAAACACTGAATACAAAGTAAATGGGAATTTCTGACTTTAATAAATAGGAGCTGTGCAAGCCAACTCAGAGTGCCCAGGAGAACATGCAAGTTCTGGAAGGGAATACGAGGATGGAAGGGGCTTTTAGTTAATTTTGTTTATTTTTATGGATTTGCTCAATCTTTGAAAATATAGTTATTTTTTTTTTGTCAAATGTAGTCCAGGGAAAAAAATGCCATGCTTTGCCTGCTGTATGTTTGAAACTTTTATGTAAAGAAGAAGACACCAAGTGCAGCTATTAAGTGTAAATCTCAAAATCTAATATAATTTTATCTGATGTTAAGCCACAGTGCTGCAAACGAGTTACTGCTGGTGGCATAAGTACATGGCCATATTTACATAAAGGTTCCTCTTTGTCTCCTTACCTATATTCCCTCTCATGTTTCTCACACCCATTTGCTCAGAGTTCTCCATTTTTTTTTCCATCATATGAAAGTATCATTTTCAAAGGGTTTTGCTTCTTGTGTCCATGTCAGCATTGCAGATCAGAATGTGACAGGGAATACCTGGTTGCATAGTTCCTTTAAACCTGAGCCAGTAGCACAGCAAAATGTTAGGGAGACCACCCTTTCATCTCACACAATTCACAACTTAAAAGTGAAAGGTTTGTTAATGTAATCCTATTTTCAATCTATAGAGGTCACCTGTAATGCACTGCTCTGAGGATAAATGCCTAGTACTCTTTGAAGTTAGAGGTTTTAGAGGTTTCTTTTTTTAAGGCATGCTTAATGATATTTTGTTTTCTCAAGATACTGTGCTGAAAATTTTGAAGAGCTTTTAAACAGTTATTAACCTTTCAGTCAATTGTTAACTATCCTTTCCAATCCTTTTCATTATTTCAATATGCTTCAAAATTTTTTGGTTTTGGAAGAACTGAAAACTTTGAGCTAATCTATGATGCAAGATGTGGTTAGTAACTTCTAGGTGAAAGCACACTAAACCAAATGTATATTCCCTTGGTAATCAGTGACAAAGATAATATGAATTTCACTTGGAGAAGGATTGCATCATGCCAGTACATCATAGAGGAATGAAATGTAAACCTTAGTTTATAATGTAGTATTTAAACAGTTACAAAACTTACATTCACGATCTTGTTTTATCTCTAAGTACACTATTGCTATGTATATGCCATACTGTTTTTCCCCAGTAAAAGAGTAGAACTTTATTTCACAGATTAGCTTCACCTAGTTTTGCTAGGATGGTGACTGATATGAGTATGATATGATATGATCCTGACTTATATGAGTAGATGCGGGTTGGCAAAGGTTTGCTGTAGCCCAGATGGGCTTTTGTGTATGCCTGAGAATTTGGCACATTATAGCAGGAATTTCTTATCTATAACTCTGTCTGTTTTGATAGCAGAATAAACCACTCCACCTGTAAATTGTTCAGCAGAAAACTTTCACAGTGCTAGAGCTGCATATGAATGTTAAACACTTTTCAGAACTGGGCTCCCTGCTTCCCTAGTGCAGCAGTGGTTCTTTGCTTGTAACTGCTCTGTTTCCTGACCCAAGCAGTCATGTGGGGAGTTCAAATTAGGTTAACAAGAGCAGGCTGACATAGAAAAGGCTTAATTTCACTAGATTCTACACTGAATCCTGTCTTTTTATTGTTAATGCCCTTTTGTTAATTTTTGTTTCTTTGTTTCATCTGCCAGAGAGTTCAGCTGGCAGCAGGGAGAGTTTCCTGAGCTGACTTGGCCTTGTAAATGGTTTTTAAAGGCTTACTGCTTTAGGAGAAACTCACTTTCCAGGGCTCTGCCACTTTCCTTCTTTTGATTTTTGTGTTCAGTCCCCTCCTTACCATTCCCCACATATGGTATGCACAGTTGCAATGACTTGCATATGTCCAGAAGTGTGACTTTCTTAGAGCTGATTCTCCTGTTCCTTTGTGCCTGAGCCAAGAAAGGACTGTGTTTTACACAAGGCTGCCAGCACCCTTCTCCCAAGAGAACATGTGTGGTCCCTCACATTCATCTGAATTCCCACTAACCCCAAAGATCAAGAATGTTTAGACTTCTTCCTGTCTCTGGTGGCCACCATTATCAAAATGACTGTGTCTGCCCAGAAAGTTAAAACTCCCTGCTAGTACACTTCCAGTTCTATCAATAATAAACTATGGAAAACATCAGTGTCATGTGTTGTGTTTAACATGAGAAGCTCTTTGACACAGTGTATCCTTGAAATGTTTATAGTGAGTAAGCAAAACTTTGAATTCATTTAATAAAACCTTCCTTTAACCTCAGAAATAGAGCCTGTACAATGAAGTTTTATCTCTCTCAATGATATTCACTCATATTTAAAGGGCCAAGCACTACATAATAAATGTAGGCAAGGACACTCTCTCCATTTCATTATATCCTTTCATTGAATTCCCATGACATTGAGGTCAGTTGGTATTCCTGCCCTCTTGGGTGGGCATTTCACTCCCAATGGCTCCTGTCTCTGAGGACAGTCCAAGGGACAGGAAGAAGAAAGTCGAGTATATTCCAAACTGATTTTCCTTAGGAGGTGGTTTATTACCTGCTTAATTCCCCTCCTTGTTGGCTATTCATGTTGTTTCTTTGAGAAAGAACTCTTACTTGATAGATCTTAACAATTGTCTTGTCAGTGAGCATCTTGAAGCTTGTTTAAAACACAATGCTCTATAGGAGACAATGGGATGTGATGTTTTGTGAGAAGCAGAGCTGCTCAGCAGCTCTGGAGGAAACTACTACTTTGTTATGAGGGGAGCCCAAATGGTTTTAAGAGAATGTAGCAAAGCAGAATTTTTCCAGTCCTAATTTCACCTTAATGATACATGTCATTATCCCTCACTGAGCTTTTGCTAAAAGGGTAGGTGGGCCACTGGATGGCCAAAATGTCTATGGCAAACATCCTTAGATGCAGTTGAACTGATATTGAATGTAGTTGCTCCAGTGCTCAGTTCAGCCTGCATTCCAATCACAGGAAAAATAGCTTTAAATTAAATACTACTACATCCATAATTTTGCAATTTAGCAGTTCTCTATAATAATAACTTAATAATAATAGCTTAAGAAGACATGCCAAAGAACATTAAAAGACCTGAAAAGAGGTCCCTAATATTCTCTAATGTTCCCTAATAGGGAACATTAATGTACCTCTTCCTCTCACTTAATCTCAAGCCACCAGGAGAGGCAGCAAAGGAATACTTTAGCATGCTTTTGTGTGGGGAGTGTTACATGAAGTGAGGTTGATTCACTTGCCTTGAAGAAATTTCAGATGGAATTTGCAGGCTGAAAAATAGCATGAGAATATGCTGGAAAAGTGTCTCCACATATTTGTCCTCTGTACAATCAGACATTCTTGTGTTGGCCACTGAACTGCATGGACTTTTGATTTGACTTGGTCCAGCTATTCCTAGTTCTTAACATGCACTCCATGGGAAAAAAGAAAATGGATCATTGGATGAGACCCACAGTCTTGTCTTAGGTGAAAATGTTCTCCTCAGTTTAAGCAAATGAGCTTATATCTTCCTCATTTCACTGTTTTAGCCAGGTATGAGATTTTTTTAGTGGAATCTTCTATGTAACACATGTATGATTTCATTTGCTCCTTACAGGCTTCCTCTCAGGCCATAATTCTTGATTTCTCCTAATTAGTTGCTGTGGAAATGATTATGTCATAAACACAAACAATGGGAATATAAGGAGCAGATGAATTCTTAAGAAGCAAAGATTTGTTTTCCTGTAAATGACCAAAAAAAACCCCCAAAACCAACAATCCAAAGGAGAGGAATTGTAATACTATCTGCATTGTCTTTCATCTCAGCATTTTACAGTACTTCTCAAGTATTGATACATTAAAGATTTTTGAAAAGCTGCTGCAGAAATGGTGTTGAAACCTTCCATCTTAGTTGTCCTTGGTAACTCATGATCAAATAATTCTTGCTTGCAACTGAAATTAAGCTTTACTTGCAAACTGAGCCTTTGCTCTGAGAGCTGTCTGGGTTCTTCCCAATGTACGCACTGGGACACATATAACAGTAGTTATAGAGATCCTGTTGACCAAGTTATTTACATCTGTGCAGTCCAATTTACTTCAAGGCTCTTTTTGTCCCTCTTCCTTTAGATTTTTTGCCTTTGAGATTTTTAGGCAGTTCTAACACTTTCAATAATGTTTCCTCACTGTTTCCTTACATTATGTGAAAGAACAGTAAATTGTATCAATGGAATGCAAGGTGGACTGGAATCTACACCTGTATCAATCTCAGCTATACTCTGCATTGGGTGAAGAATAAATAAAAATATATTTTTTTGCCTCTGAAGTCAGCACATGTGGCTATGTATCGTCTGAGGAAGGAAATCCATTGCTCTGCACAAACCTTGTATAGCAGTGTTCCCATTAAGTGCTCAAAATGGAGCTTATATAGCATAAAGGCCATGTGAATTCACATGTGGATTTCACTAAGGGAGAAGTTCATTGACTCAGAAGATGCCTTTTTGCATAGTCACTTTTCAGAGTTGCGCTATATTTTTGGCATTCACAACACCTCTGTCATGTGAGTATTTATAACTGGTGCCTTTTACAGATGGAAAATCCAAGGCACAGAGAGATTATATGACTTGTCTAAAAGAGCACAGTTGGTTAGTGGCAGAGTGAACACAGAGCTCAGGGTTTCCGACTCTGTCTCCTAGACTCCGCAAAACATTTCTAGAGCAATATTGAAGTGATGTAATGTGTAAACAGAATTGTTTCCAAACAAAAATATCTGTCAGGTTACATTAAATATCTGCAACAGCTCTTTAAACATGCAAGAACAGATTGGCTTTAAAAGTATGTAGTCTTCTCTTTAGTGACAAGAGGGAAGACATACTTAAGTGTTAAAATATTTAGATCTCCCATTGATTAAAAATTTGTAGATATTATCCTGCTCTCACTTGTGGAATAGGAAATCTACATGGTTCTTAGGCTTCCAGCTAAAACATTTTTTGAAACTGAAACTGTAAGTGCAAGTTAGTAAGTAGGACATTCTTGTCAGCTGCCAGCATCTGTTATTGGAACTATACACTAGTACATGTCCAGCATTGCCTTACGATATGCCAATGGCAACTTTATGGAACTCAAACATGCACAAAAAAGATATGTGAAAAAGGGCAAAATGCTTTTGCATAGTTTTTATATTATTCACATTACTGGAATGTGTACAGCATAGTACAGAGTGTAACAAGACCAAATGCTGAACCACATCAAGCTGTTCCCTTGTCGTGCATGTCATTTAAATATCAAATCTATAAGGGTGTTTACTGTGTTCTTCACACACAGAAAGACCACAACTGAGTGACTTAAAAGTATCCCATGAGTTTTTAAAAATGCGGACAAACAACTCTCTTCTTTTTGATAATTCCAAATACATTGTTCCATTCTGTTGGTTCTGCAACATCTGGTGTTTTATAAAGCATTTTAAAATGTCATCTCCCTTTCCCATTTGCCCACACCCTTCCCACTGCACCTTAACCCCAGCGGACCAAGAAACTTTAATTTATAAGGAAATCAGTGGAAAATCTTGCAAAAGGGAGTTAAGGAATTGTGTCTCTATAGATTTGAGCTATTCCGTAAATTAACAAGGAAGCCGAGTCAGCAATATTACTGTATGGAAGATTTCTGTGTGGACAAGGAACAAGATTCTGGCTGATTCAGTGGAAAGGTGTTATTAAATGACTCTTGAAGATGAGATTATTTAGAACATTTTGCTTGGTAGTGTTAACTTGATAGTCTTGGCATTAAGTCTTCATAAAAAGATCACAAGGAAGTTTCTCAAGAATGAAAGATTGTAATCCCCCTTGCCAGTCCTGGTATGTGTCCAATGTTTGACTTGTAAATTGAGTGTAGTTGCTTCACAGTTAGCAAGTTAGTGATCTTTGTAGTTCGTGCTTCAGGATGAGCTTACAGGTTAAAGAATCAAAGTGAATGAATGATAAGGCCGTTATTGTGTACCATTTGTCCATAATTAGGGTGTTTTAACAATTTTCATAGATGTTCTTGCCAGTCCATTGTAGCATAGAATTAATAAAATACTTTGAGATGTAGGTTGTGAGTAAAGGTACAAATCTAATACTATAGAAGTAACTGCAGAAAAATCTCTAAGCAAGTTATCTCTAAATATCATGAGTTGTAGGAGGTCATCTTGCCCAATTTTAGCTATCAGTTAGGCATATGGTCTCAGCAGTTTGTATAGGCCCCATTTTCAGAGAAGACAGAAGGAGTGGGTACACCTCTGGATGGCAGTTCATCCTGCATGTCTAGGTGAGACTGGGAGCTCACTTTCCATCTGACTAAATTTGGATGGGTTGGATCTCACATTTATTACTCAGCACAGAGGAAGATGCTTCCCAATCGCATGCATTTAAAGTAAGACTAATTTCCTTAGCTCTTGAAGTCCATGGAGGAGATTTCTTCTCTATACAAATCATCAGGGTTGAAGAAGAGTACAGTGAACAGTTTACTTAGTGAAGTTGCCTTTTTCATAAATACACTGTAAATGTGTGTCAAATCCTAAAATAAAATACATCTAGCTAGAGTCAGAAGGCTATGTTAAATGTTCTGTATTTGTTTCTTTTTACCTAGCTGGTGAAAATTGGCAAAATTTTATTTATAGTGACAAAATGTCATGTTCAAATATTTTTTTCAAAGGAGACTGGCACACACTGATTTCTGATCATAATCTTGGTGACTAGGACATTCAGTGTTGTCCTCACGGTCACAATGGCACAGCACTTCACCTACTGTAGATTAAAATTACTAAGTACTACAAGTGCTCTAGACAAAAATTTCTTAAGAGGCTGAATAAAATTTCAGTGTTTGAGAAATCCTTTTCCCGTTTCTGTGTTGCCTTAGCTAGTTATGAGTATCCAAGGAGATGCACTGGCACCGAAAATCATTAAACTTTTTCATGGCTGTTGTGCAGACCTTGTGATTGTCACATCAGTAGGGGTGCCTTTACCTGCTTTTCTCTCACTAAAATAACAAACAATGAAAGTACAATTCAGTAGCACTGTTTCAGTATGGATTAGAAACCAGAACATCTGGTTTAAGCTCACAAATAAACTTGTACCTATTTGCTGTCATCTGCTTTCCTTCCTGTAACAGTTAATTCCTTAAGATTTTCCAGTTTGTGCTGCATTCAGACTTTCATTTTCCTAGCAACATATACTCCATATAAAGTGCACTTCTTGTTTAAATTAACAAAACAGAAATTATAGGGATTAATTTTACTCCCTGTAAATTAATTAAAGGGGCAAGTTTCAGACTGGAAGATGAATTTTTGCAAGTAAAGGTATAGTAAAACTGTTCATGAGTATATTTATGCTGAAAGTTAGAGAGCGATGTAGAACATTTCCATAGGTGTAGTGGACACAAGCATTCTGGCTATGACCGAGATTGGTAGCTTTAAGAATGGGTTTAGGGGGAGGGTTATAGTTTTGAAGTCCAAAGGCCCAGATACTGACATTAAGGTAGAAAAGAACATAGTGAGTTTTTCTTCTGAGGAGCCTTGGTCTTCTAAATTCTTGTATAAAATTATGCTTTTTATAGTTTGTGGAAATAAACTTTGCTAGCTGCAGTTTTTAAAATGGACAGTTTCAGCTCCTTAACCTTTATTCCTGTTTGTTGCGTTCTCTTCTTCACTGTGATGAGTTGCTCAGATGATTGTGATACCAGCAGTGTACCATCAGTATGGTGAACTCAAGTCCTGTTACTATGCAAACACCATTGCTGGAGCTCTAGAAGTTTAAGAAATAAAGTGAAATGGTGCATGCCTTTTGACTGTCAGCCACGTGACCTTTTGTTCTCACATGGCTTAGTCCCTCTTCTATACATGACTTCTACTTGGGACTTTTTTGGCTTTTTTCCATTTTATTTCAGTTAGCATTTATTTCACACATCATTATGAGAAGCACTGCTTATGAAGATACACAGCTCTTGTCATAACAGAAATATTTCGTGTGCACCTGCAATTTGACATTTGTGTTTGGGGAATATTGTGGAGTGAATAAAAAACTGAGATAATTTAGGGGGTTTTGGCTCCACCTGCTATGGAATTGTTGTATTTTTTGGGGGAAGGGTGTTGTGGTGTTTTTCTATTTGCTTAGTTTTTTTGAAGTTTATTTTTTTCCCAAGAACAATATGAAGGTGTGTTTACAGCCTTAAGAAAAAGGTACATTGTAGGTTACAATGCTATATGCAGAGAAGAAAGGAAAATCTGTAAGACAGATGGCTACTAACATGGTGTAAATACCCTATTTTTAAATGCAAGGGGGAAAAGGTGTTCCATATATAGTCTTCAAGCTGGAAGCTTCATGTTGTAATAGTACCATGGCAATATGCAAGTATTAATCACTTCTGTTTGCTATTTGTAACAGCGACATCAAAAAAGCCCTGTTCTCAAGAAGATTTATATTCTTGTTGCTTTTGATGCTCTTTCTTCAGATGCACCTATTCAGCGCACTGAGTTCCTTTAGAACCACCTAGCCATGTGTGCATATGAAAGGCCCAGTAACCTGCTTGTACCTGACTCCTCAGAATCCCCCGATGCACAAAGCTGTTTGCCACTGTGTCCAGTTGTCCCACCAACCCTTCATCACATACTTGTGGCAAGGAAGGGGACGGTGTCAGGCTGTGCTGCAGCTGTGTTCTGCTAGGTCTCAACCAGGTGCTCACAGAATTAGGGAGGTATGAATGGCTTCCTGATGGTGTTCCCCAGCCTGCCTTCTCTGAGTAAAACTCTGCCCTGGAGAGTGTCTGGTCTGATAGCACTCACAAAAACAACATTGAAACTCTTTTTGCTGCTCATTGCAGTCAAATAGCTTTAGACTGAGAATGAGCTAATACTTCAGCAACTGCAGTGAAATTAAGATTTCAGTCTCATTTATCCACGTTAAGTGGAAGGACAAATAATTTGAGTTATGTTAACAATGCCTCAGTAATAGAAAATGTTGATACTTATGCTGATGGGAATTTTCTCTAATTGATCTTCTGCATCAAGGAACTGTTATTGGAAACTGATATTTCACACTTTCATACCATAGTAATTGTTACTTATTAAGTTCTTTTATATCATGATGTCTGGGAGTAAAGGGTTTTCCAAATACATGCTAATGTTCATTCAACTTGTCAAGTAAGTTTTTTCATTATGTGGTGTGACTGGAAAATGATTTGTTGTAAGCTTTGCTTTAATTCAAGAAAAACTTAAAAAGTAATTTCAATTTATTTTTTTATTAGTTTTACCATTTCATTCAGAGATTCTGTTTTTTTGGGGTGAAGGGAAAGAGATTATTTTTGAGGGGAGACTTGCTTGGCATGTAATCATGGTCTATTTTTGTTGAAAACTGAGTGACAAGACAGGACTCGAGTTGCAGTAAAGTACCTTATGGTACAAGGTAAACTATGTTTCCATGGAATATATCTTGTGATGAAAGCTTCTTTCTTAAGTACTCACTCTCTAAAAATGCATTCTTTCCAGACACTGTTGCTAATTTGTTCTTTGTCAGGTAATTACAAACTTGCTTCTCCAAAAGGAAAAAAAAAAGGAAAGTGAGAAAAGAAAAAAAAAGCCATATACCTACAGGAAGGCTTTTAAAATGTAGGTCCTGCTTAATCTGGTTTAATCTTTGCATATAATTCATCTGGTTTTTGAGAGCTTTGTTTTGCAATTTGAAGAATGGTTCTGTGTTTATTTCTCTGAAATTTTTTGAAGCTCTTGTACTATGAGAAAAAACAATGCTGGCAGTGAGTTTGGGTATATAAGTTAAAGACTTTTTGAAATGCATGATTTTTTGCCAACTGTGGTTCCTGGTTTTAACTGACAAGCTATTACCACCCTCATTGAACAGTGCCCTAAAGAAAGCTAACAAGTTTGTAAGTGATGTTTGTGAATTCATTCCTGAGTTTGAATATAATGCTTTATCTCCAAATGTGCAGTTACAGAACAATGTAATTTTTCATGTACCATCCTCATTGCACAGAAGAGTCATGAAATAAAGAGAAAAAGGGTGGGAAGATTTAGAGAGAGGATGTGACTCAGGGATTCAGGATCCTACCAGATCGATAGAGCAGCCCCAGAAAGAGAATGACATCCAGCTGCTGCAAATGGACAGATGGAGAAGAGGCCTAGAATGAAGAAAAAGAGTGAGTAGAGGAATAAATGTGTTCAGAAGTGGAGGGCAGAGTTGGTCCTTAATGCATTTCAAAAAGAGGAGAGAAGCAGTTGGATTTGGAAACCAATAAGATCCTAGTGAAGACAAATGAGGATTGCTTCTTGGAGTTAGAGGATTGTTTGTTGGGCCTGATTTTTTCTTTTTTTTTTTCAGGCAAAAAAAAAGATGCAATCCTTTTTTTCCTTTGGTGATACAAAATGGTTTCTTGTAATCAGATATGTTTGATGCTGTCACTCCAAATATTTTTTTTTTGAGTTTTAAAATAGTTTTAAAATTCCTTCATTCTCTTTAAAGGTGAATTTCAAAATGGAAATGTAATTTGAAGGCATCCACTCTGGAAATTGTTTAAGTGATACATGTTAGGGTTTGTGGGGATTTTTTCCCAGTTGAATATTGCTGATTTCAACCTGAAATAATTTTCAGGTGGGCTGAAAACTTACATTATTCACTGAAAGCACTACCCAGCTGTGTAAATCATGAAATATCTTGGGTCTTTTTTCAGGAGGAAAAGCTGTGTGAATTGATAATTGCTTTCAAATCCTTTAGATATTGTCTAATACAAGTGGTCCCGAATCCAACCTGCAGTTCTCAGCCCCTAATTGCATGCCAAATACCTGTGTCATTTGAGAGTTCAGACTGTTTAGAGTCAAAAAAAGAGTGCCAGCTCACACTGTTTTAAAGATCATGATTTTTTGCTGTTTTCTTCTTCCAGAATCAATTTTATTTCTTGTAAGTGCTGGGTCATATACCCTTTAGTTGTTGTAAGCACTGTTTTAAGTGAGGGTCTTTGTAAAATGAGGCTCTTTAAAATGGAAGCATTCCTAGTTATTTATGAAAAATGCCTAAATTTCTTTGGCTTGATCACAGTGAGAAAATAGAAATAATCTTTTCCTATCTGTTTTGCTTAAAATCATGAAAGAACACGAGTCTTCTAAACAAACAAACAAACGAAAGCTTATTTTAGTGATAAATGATGCAGGATACTGAGTGCAAGTAACATCCTTCTCTTTTCTAATAGTTGTCCCTTGGCATATTCATCACTGTGTGCTGCTTAGAGGCCTGTCTGATAATCTTTAGCTAGTTTTAAATCACAGATTTCTCCATATGCAGGCCACATGTTACAGAAAGCACTGAAAGTTCATGTGTGAGCACACACACTCAAAGGCTTTAAAGCATCCACAGGTATCCTTAAAGAGAGAATAAGTTAATAGGGGTGGTACAGGAAGAAGTCAGAGCAAAAGAAAGTTGTCAGATATTCATAAAGGTGCTACAAAGTTAGGAGAGAATTCTCATTTCTCTATGGTACACTTCCTCGCCAAGACCGTGTTGTCATTCACAGGCGAATTGGAGCCACTTGGGAAGTGGTGTCTATCTCAAAGACCATTGCCTGGGGAATTATGGGAGGATATTTGTGATAGTTGTTGGAGTAGGACAAGTTGTTGGTGACATAGCATTGTACTTACATTAAAATTTTATGGCTAACTTGGACTTAATTCCTGTAATCTGAGAAAGAAGAATCTGGTATGAGTGAATGCCAGTGCTACTGAACACAGCAAGTTCTTTCCTGGATTCCCCACTGAACATCTTTGCTGTGTCACATCACTTCTGTGGGTTGCCATGGTATAAAACAGAGTAAAATTGGGTGGCAGCTGTGCCACTTTTGTGCACACATGCATGGTATACTCACATGCACTATATACACTCTTACCAAATTTCAGTATTTGCTTCCAGTTACAATGAGGATGAATCTAGAACCTGTTCTCCCTCTTCCGTGCTGGTGAAATAATTTATCCAAAATGAAGGCTTTTACCTGAACATAAAGTTTGTATTTCTTTTGAAATAGCCTTCAGGAAAAATAACAAATTCTTGTAGAAAATAAGAAACTTTCGTTCACACACACACTTACTAGTGAGCAGCATTAATAAACAAAATTGAACTTACCTCAAGTACACAAACAAATCTGTACCTTTTCAGTGACTAGAACAAGAACTATTTTATCGGTAAGTTTCTTCTAAACAGCCTTATTTCTGACTTCAAACAACTTTTGTCTAGAAAACCTGATTGAGCAGAAGGGCTGTACTGGCATTTTGCAATTCTGTTGTCTGGCACTGCTCCGGTAGTGAGGAAAATGCAAATTCTTACTATGTTTACAGTCTAATTTTCCACAAACTGAAATAAAAGAGAATATTTGTCATTTTATGTGATAGTTGATCAGCTGTTTGGTATATCATGCTTTTCTGTTGTCTCTGTAACACTCATTTAATGTGGAGATAGTGGGGAATGTGCATCTGCTGTCCATGTCCCAAGAATGAAAGATATGTGAAAGATTCAGCAACACCCTCTTGTTCAAAGGCAATGAAAGAATACATTTTGGATATAGGGTGATGTCCTTGGAAAAAGTTGTTACTTTGTTATGATTGAGCTTGATCTAAAGATTTAAACCACCTATTAGTAGTTCAGGTTTGTTGGTTTTTTTTGTTTTGGGGGTTTTTTTTTAATTTTTATTTTTATTATTATCGATCAGAAATAGATCTGAATTTAAACAGGGGGTTAGTACCTGTACTCAAAATGAAGGAAAGAAGTCCACTGTTGCTGAAATAAACACAGCCATTATAAAATTATATGCTTTAAAATTTCTAGCATCTTAAAATTGAGGGAGAAGACTTTTTCCTTTCATCTTTTTTTTGGTCCTCTTCTATGTCCTGGGAATGGGTTTGGTTCTTGTTACAGTAGGCTACAGTGACTGGTCCAAGACTCCACTGGTCACCAGCAGCATTAAATGTGCTGGGAAAGAGAAAATGTATTGCAAGACCAAGTTTTAGGTTTTTTTATAACTAGCAAAGCAGCTATCTCTTCTTACAGCATCTCTATTATAACTCTTAAGCACAGTCAGGACTCTCTACATTGACAGAATGGATGCATGGCCTCACTATAGATATATGAAATATACTTGAGTATTTTGTAGTTTAGATGTGTGAAACTGTGTCTGCTAAGGGATAAATGGGGGCAAATGGACCTATTTCAGGAAGAGATTTGGCAAAAAAAGATTTATCAACATCATTTTCACACTCAAGAAAAAGTGGTGGGTTATATACTCACTGATGTATTATTTACATTGTGCACTGTGGATGGCACAAAGAAATTATATTTTAAACTGATTTGATATATTCTTTCAGTGAAGAGAGTCAATATGTTGGTGGATGTTCATGAGACTCATTAATATACTTAATCCTCATAATATAATACTTACACTTTACTTAAAGGAGTTATGTCATGATGACCTTTTATGAAATACATAAACCAGATTGTTTAGGAAAAGAAAATCTTGGATGGCTAAAAGCTTATAACTGGCAGGCAAAGAAATCATAGATCACCATAGGAAGATCTTTCTGATGGAAGGGGGTAAAATGAACAGCATTGGCATTGACTTTTTGTCATGGGCCATATTGGGAATACCAGTTTTCCATGCCGTTGGGTATTCCTGGCTACTGACAAAGATTTTGGCCACATTCCAATGTTTTTTTCATAGTTAAAGGTCTCACAGTAGCAATAATTTCAAGTCAAGTCAAGTTTTCTGTGTATTAAACTGCAAAAAATCCCACATAAATGTATCTTTCAATTCCAAAAAACATAGAAAAAGCCAGAAATGTAGTTGTTGCCTCCACAGAAGCTGTTGGCATTTTTGCTAGTTAGAAAAATGGCCAGTGTGAACAGACCAATTTATATTTAAAAAGCAGATTTACAGTGTCAGATGATATGTCATTCTGAGCAATCTTGTCAACACATCAGGGAACAGCATATTCTGCCTGGAGTAATATGTAGGTTGAAAATCATGCATTACCTCAAAAAGACCACACCCTTTTTTCTATAATTAACCTATGCAAATCTAATTTTCAAGTAATTATATTAGCAAATACTTTCTGAAATGTCAAATGTGTAAAATCCTAGGAATCCTAGAGAGAAGGGTTTTGGTAAGAGGCCGAATATTCTGAGCACTTTGTATGCATTTGTGTGTTTATGCATGTTTCTCTATATATATATTTGAGAGGGAAAAGGATCTACATCTGAATTAGGCTGTTGCATCAGAGCACAAAATACTGCCAGTGCAATGCAACAATAGAGCAGGGCATAAGAGCTTAGCCTAACAGGAAAAACAAAAGTTTTCTTTGAATCTGGGGATGGTTTTCATCTATTTTTTTCAGAGAACTATGTGACAGCTCTGTTCAGTTCCTCACTCAGTGGAAAAGTCTTTTCATTTAGCCAGAAATAAAGAGGAAAAGCCTTTCAAGAAATAGTCTGTCCTTAAAGTAGCTCAATACAGATATGGACAAGGTTTGGATTTTTGACATCAGCTTTCTTGTTTCTCCTCTTGACAGACAAATCAATCAAATAATGTTTATTAACTTGGCATAGAGTTTATAAGTATAATTAAGAATCTTCATTTGCTCCCACTGATTCTTAAATTTTAACTTATCTTTTAAAAGTCCTCAATATAAGATTGTCATATAAGCAGAATATTTTCTGTCTTTACTTGGCAAGAGAAAGATGATTTTTAATATGGAAGCAAATGGGGTCCTTAAAATAGATGTGTCCAGTCCTTCAGTGGCCTTTTCCAGCCTTGTAAATTTCTCATGTCACAAAATGAAATATGGTCTATTTTTTTCATATGATAGATATATTGACTTATTGAACTGAATCAAACCCTAACCTTATGGGACCTGTGTAGAAACAGATATTTAAAAGATATTTAGCATAGATAAGCAAGAAAAAGTCCCCCAAGCCCGAAGGTCAAAATTTTAGAGCCATGTTATTGAACACTCTGTGTATTTCTGCCATGATAGATGAGACAAAATTTTTTTGAAAAAAGCTGCCATGAACAAATCATCATGAACAATAGTAATCTTAGAGTGTGATTTTTATATAGGATTTGTTTTATTCATATTTGGCAAGCAGAAGGCAAAAAAAAAAAAAAAAGCTGGTTTTATTCCATGGTGCTGAGACCAAAATTCAAGTTTTCCTTAAAAGTCATTGTAAATGGGGTATTTGGTGGAGGCCATGAACTACTTTAATATATATTCCATCATTCTGGGCTGTATTTTTTTCTTGTTTTTATTCACTTTAGCATACTGAATGATTGAAAATCCAGCTACAGCTAGCATAGGCCTCATTGTTGGAGCTGAAGCCTTAGATGTGCACTGAATGGCAAGTGGTGAACCCAGAAAACTTAATGCTGTCTAAAGGAAGAGAAGGGCCAGGGTATTTGGATGAATACTTAATTCCTTATATCTGTTTTATGTCTCTAGTCAGCCTGGAAGCACAAATTTCCTAGTGAAAGAGGTACATGGTCTTTCCAAGAATTCTGCTCCCGTGCAAAAGAAAAGATTGGCTTCTATGAAAAGTGTCAGCAATGAAGGAAAAGTAGGAAATAAGAAAAAGATATTGTATAGTAATCTCAGCAGAAGAACTATTTTTAAAAATAACATTCTTACTGGCACAACCTCCTGGCCTATAATAAAGATTGAATCCTCAAATGACAGAACACTTCATTCCCTCATGTTAGAGAAAGGACACTGTCTAGCAAAGACTTTCAGTTGCCCAAAGCAGTAATTACTAGCACTCTGGAATGAGTCCAGAGATTATTTCTTTCTCTTCGATAAATTCTGTGACCAGAATTTAGTATCCTTCACTAAAATCTCACATGACATGCCTGTGGAAGTGTAAGAAAAAACCAAATCTAACCCTTCCCCAAAGAAACAGGCCTTTACAAGTTTTGGATTCAATCTGCAGATTCTGTCAGTTTTCTTCCATTTGTCATTTATTGTATCCATAGCTTTCCATATTTAAAAAATAGTGACTGTAATTTACCACTTAACAGTAATAGTTGCTTATGTCAGCAATCAAAATTTTTCCAACAAAGAAGGAAATTTATATTTTGCTTAATGTTTTCAGGAATTAATACATATGGTCACCATATTAAATGGCAGTTCCAGTGTTTAATATTTTATTTCAATGTTTAATGAATAACTTTGTACTTCTGCTCATTTGGGATAGCTATGGGAAAAAAAAAAAAACCATTTTATTTGATCTGTTTGTGTTAAGGGATGGAAATTCAAAAGCACCATAGCTTGGCATGGAAACCCATCTGGTTAATTCAGTGGAATAATTCCCTTTTGGCCATCATTCTAATTGTTATGTTAAAACATGTTCTGTTTCTTTTTCCAGTCTGGCCTCTTGTACATACACAAAGATACAATTGAGAAATTGAAAGATTCCACTTAGGAAGAATTTGACCTCTTTCTACCAGTTCCTTTAGTCCTGAAGTATATTATGCATTTTTCACACAGAAATATAAATGTTTATTTGTTAATGTGCCTCCCCTAATTCTTAATTGTCTCTCTTCCTTGATCACATTTTTCATCTTTTCCTTATATTCCCAAAGTATTTTTATTAATGCAGCACATTTTTATATATATTGTAAATCATTTTAATGGAGTAGGCTATGAACATTCATTCTTGTTCTAGAGAGGAGACCTGCATTGCTTAGACAAAAATATCCTTGCATACAGGAGTGTATGTTCAAATTTAAGCTTTATTTTTTTAATGATTTATTCAGTAGTTGAAAACTACTGTGTTAGAATTGTACTCTCTACAGAAAGTCATGGTGATCCTTAGCAGAAGATAGGGATCCAACTAGGTGAAGTTATAAACAGTGCAACTTTGTGGATCTCAAACTAGGTATTTTTTTATTTTCCTGTTATGGTTTCCCCAGCAATCCCATTATGGATGTAAATGAACATGAAAATGGTGTAGATTATGCAAATGTAAATTATTGTCAGAGTAATAATTTAATATCTTTCAGAAGAGTTTTAACCATAAACAGACACAATCTTTTATGTTTGTGCTACATTATAGGTCCCATTTTAATTGGAACACTAAAGCTGGTGCCTTTGATTCTCTGTTTTGTCAGTCAATCAAAACCTTTTTACCTTAATTAATGTTTCGGGGATTTAAAGTTATGTTTTAAATAAGGCAGAAGGGGAGTTTGAATCTGTACCTTTTGACATTACATCTGCATTACCAACATAAAAATATGCTTCACAACAGCCTCCTCTCAGAAAACAAAGAGAAACATAAATTTTCTTTTCTTTCACAATAAAGCTCAAATTTCAGTCAGACTGTGATCACAATATAGTTTTGACAAAAATTCACAAAAGATTTTGCATTCCTTATAGTAAAGAATAAAAGAATTTCATGAAATCTCAAAATTTGCCATGAAATGGAGCTGTCATCTTCACTGTTGTTACTTCTGATCCTTCTCATCAGTTTTGCGCATTGACTTCAGTATAATATGGTGAAGCTCTATCATCAATAGATTCATTCCATCCTCTTGACTTTCATGCCATACTACAGCATGAACAATATTTTGACTGTTCTTGGTTTTATCTTTGGTAGTGGTAGGCTTGCTCCCCCTTCAAAAATATGTGTATTAAAGTACTGATCCTTTAATTCTTGTGAATTTTGGTTGTATCCAGTATAAATAAACTGAGTATGAATGGAAACCTTCCATTTTTACATAAGTACAGCCATGTTATTTTTTTGAGGTACGTCTTACAAGATATCATCATCTGAGATCATACAAGGTATGATCTCAGAAAAGCTGGTAGCTGTCTGCTTTTTCCTAATTAACAGATATGAGACCAGAGCCAAGGCCTAGGCAGAACAATGTCTTAAGGTATTCAGGTTGTAATGAATAATACATTTTCACTTTGCCCAGATAGTCATGTACAATATCCTCCTTAATATATGAAGGGCTGATGAAGGTTGGGTTTCAGTGGGAAGAAGGAAGCCTTTCCATATAGCATTAACAAGATTTTCTTTTGGCACAAATGTTTCATCACCCAACACACAAGTATAATCATTCAAATGAATGGTGTTCACCCAAATGTAACATCGCAAACACTGAAAGGCTTGAGTTGCACATTCTTTCAGAAAGGATAAAACTATTTTTTTTCTAATTTACAATTGAAAATTGTTGGTGTCTGTGTTTATGTGTCAGCAAGTGCATTTGGGTGCCTCTTGTCTGATCAAGACTCTCACTTTCTGTGTCCTTCAGGAAAAGAGAACCACCAAACACCACAAAAGGTGATATTTGAGCAGACAAGGCACTGAGCTGAGTCTGTTAATCTCTTATTAATCACCCTGACATTTTAAAGGATGATTTTCTTGAGCAGGGGAAAAAAAATTCTCCCAATAGCTTATTGTTAGGACTGGAAACAGGATGGGCAGTCAGAGGCCATTGATTGAATTTTCTGTTACCAAGAAACAAAATAAACAAATGTGTTTCATCCTGGGATTGTCTACCTGGAGAAGAGTTCTCAAGAGACAGTCATTCACTAGGCCTTTTGGCTTTGAATTGGGATCAAGCTCCCTGGATAATTCCAAATTTTGGACAGCTATCTGAACCATATTTCCCTATCACTTTTTGGTACATGTACTTTTCCTCATAATTAAGGGTTTTTTTAATATGTCTGGAGAGATTTGTTAACTGTTTGCCCCTGCATTTCACATCAGCTTTTAAGTTTATTGATCAAAACTCTTTATTGCTTGAATATGCTGTGGTAACCAGCCATTATTCTTGCTTGACAAAATTTTCTGCTTGTATTTGCATTCACTTACTTTCACATATGCACAGAATACATTGAGGTGCACTTTCAGAAGTGATCATGATAGGGTGTCCCTGTGGGAGGAAGGCAGTACTGTCTTAATTGTCATCACATTTCTTTCTCGGGTACATTTATTTGTTGGTTTTTGTGTTTGGCACAGGAACAGGACTGTGCCCCTACTGATCAGTAATCACATACCATTTACCACTCTGCTGATAAAAAGTTGTATGTGGCCTAAGACAGAATTTATACCTGGACACTGATGGATATAATCACTACAGACATTTCTCTAAATGTTTTCTGTGACTCTAATGGCTCAAAGGCAATCTTTTTTAGAGGCAACTGCATTATTCTTTGATATTACTGTTCTACTTCTTCTTCTTCTTCTTCTTATTTTCTTGAACTCTTGAGCATTTAATTTTACTTCTAGGAGCTATTGAAGAGATCCATAAATTGCTGATTTAAACAACATGATAATTTAAAGCGCTTTCCTTCCTTCCATTGCAACTCCAGAGAACTACCAAAAAATAATATTGCATGTAAGATCACCTTTCTACCAGCCCTCCGGATTCATGCAGCTCTGCTATATTTATGATGTCTGCATCATTTTATATATATATATATGTATATATATATAAAATCTATAAGATAAGTTCTCCAGTAATTCCCAAATTCCCATACAAGTTCATCCAGCCCTGACAGCATTGCAGTTTTTCCTGTCAGGTTTTGTTCTCAGGAGGTGTTTCCAGATGTTACAAAATCCCAATATAAATTTTATATGTGTAGAAGTCACTTTTATTAAAAAAAACAAAACAAAACAAACAAAACCCAAACAACAAAAAACCCCAAAAAACCAACTTAAATATTTTCTCTAGCAGAGAAGAAAAGTTTACATCTTGTCTGAATCTACCTGATGTGTTTTGGAGTGTTCTCACAATACACACATGTATGTAATGTTAAAACAATTTCAACCACAGAAAGTCCTAGTGTCCTAGTGTTAATGTTTATGATATTTGTTCATTTTTCTTTCCAGTATATTATGAAAATGAAACACATTGCAATTAAAACCAAAGTGATTTGCTTACATTTCAGATTCAAACAATATAAGGTCTGCATAGACTCTGTAATGTTAGGGGGTTTTATCTCCAATAGTTTTGAATATTTCTAAGTATCATATATCTTATTAACAACTCTAAACACTTTGCATCATTTTAGCTTTCATCAACAACTGTTCCAGATTGGTGAGTTGAAGATCATATTGTGTGGCTCAGATATTGCATATCTGTTCCCTATAGTCCTTGGTTTCATGATTTGTATGTGAAAAGAACAAACTATTCCTCACTCTGATTGTGACTTCATGGTCATCCAGTCCCAAAGAAATTTAGTTTAGAAATGGGCTTACGCATTTCCTGCAAATAACTGGTGAAGGAATTTTACAAATCTAGACATAATTAAGAATTTAAAAAATTCATAGCAGCTATTGAGTTATCAATTATATGTTTATTCAAAAGTCAGCTGAAAAATACATGGTATTATCTTCCTTGGAAATAGCTATGTGCTTATTCTGAAGTAAGTATTAAATGTAGAGTAAAGAAATGCATGTAAATTAGTGGATCAAAACTGAAATGAAATTTTAAAATACAGAAGTAAAAACTATTCTACTTTATTATAGATAAAGATCCTCTCACTGCCTCTCTTTTAGTGCTTTTTTTCTTCCCCTTCATGGATTCCTTGCACTACAGATTAGTATCTATGGTATCGAAACATCATTGTTATTGTTATGGTTATGATTATTGTTATTAGTCAGAAAAAATTTGTATAGCTGTGGGTTTTTATGTACGTATACATATATATACATAAAAATATTCTTGTAAAGAAAGGCCATAAAATGCCTTGAGTATGAAACTGTAATCTGAACATGATTTGGAATGAAGTGGAATCTACTGCAGATTCTAGGGAATATGCCATGTTCTACATCAGTCAGAATTCTTGAGTCACTGTCATATCCATGTCTCAATAGATTGTTTTGCTGCTAGTTTGGTTTGCTGCTAGTGAAGAGTTAAAGGGCCTTGACAGTGTTAGTTGTTATGGAACCTCTTGTACCTTGTCTAGGCTGACAGAAGATTTATGGTGATTCTGGTCAAAACAGAGATGAGTTTAAAAATATGTACTGTTCCAGTACTCACTGACTAACCATTGATAAGCATAGAAAGGGTGAAGTGGCTACTGGCTCCTGTATCTTTTTTCTCTGTCTTTCTTCTAGTGTAGTTGGCTGTTCCTCACAATGATCTATTGTGGAAGTAGTTATATGATGATGTGGGGGGCTACTGATAAAATTCTTTTCTGTCTACATGTTGCTAGGACTTGATTTAGCACTGTTTCAGCTTGTTGTTCTATGTAGATATTGAAAACAAGCTAAGGGGAAATGAATAGTTTTGAAAACTCGCAAATATTGTTGTTATTAAGAGTGTTTTTTAGGTTATGCAAAGGACTGCCACTGAAGTCTTTGTTTGTGCTAGATGCTGGGTAAACAAAGAGGTGTCGATCATCAGTAGCCAAGGAGCTCACAGTCCAAATAAAGCAGGGGTAGGGTGGGGTAGAGGTATGAGACAAAAGCTGTGTGAACGATGTGATCTTTGGGATAAATGTAATTTCCACAGATCTTGGCTTCTGTGACTGCCCACACAGTTTGAGGAGTCCATTGGTGGAGGTAGTTTCCTGTCACTACTTACTGGGCGTACCTCTTCAGGAAGGACTCTTTAATTTTAGAGCTCTACTCTCACTGAAGAGGTCCAAGATGATGGGAACGGATATCAGTCCTTTGCCCACTGATGGGTGGAGAATATTCCTCAGTCTCCTAGGTGGTGTCAGTTGTGTGTCCTGGCTTGACTCCAGACTATGCTGTGTCTAAAAGGTTAATTTCTACCAGATGAGAATGTCCTTGGCCTTTGACTAGCTTCTCCATGGACTTGCTCGTGGGAAATTTGATACTGGGCGGTAGTTGGCTAGGATCAACTTATCCAGGGTGGGTTTCCTTTCTGTGGATAAACAGAGCATGTGTATATCCAGGAATAGAGTTTGGGATCTTCTACCAGTGCTGAATTAATTTGGGGTGATCAAAGGTGATTTTTTTCACTACAGAGGTTCAGCATTCTGCATAAGCAATATTTGTATTTTCTAGCCTATCAGTAACTAATGCATATCTTCAGCTGCAGTATTTCAGCTGACTTCTCTAGTTGACTGTTTATATGAATTTGTACTGTTAATTTTACACTGTTCCTAATGTTAATGTTCTTACTGTTCATTTGCAAGGGTTAAAGTACTATGCAACCTATTTCTGCACCCTGCTTTAATCCCACAGTATCTGTGTATGATGAATTTAAGTCCATGCAGGCTGGTACTTCTACTGTAGTTGTATCATCTCTTTCAGTGTCAGTGAAACCTCTTTTGTCTTTGGTCATTCTCTTGTTGTAGCAGAATCTTTAGTTTTGTTTAACAAGTACATTTGACAGTATTTGCAGCTAAAGTGCAGATTCTGATTGTTTTTTGTAACTGTTGGGGATGAGAGCACCTGATCTCTGCTTCAGCCTGTATTCCTGTCAACTGTACTTGCAGAATTGATTTAGTGTTTAGGATGCTGTTTAGTTTATCTTTATGCTTGATTTGTCTACATACTAATCCAAAAATTATGAAATTTTGGCCCTAAAAATGAGTTTGCACTTAACAGTGATGAACAGTAAGTCTTAAACTTAATCTAAGTTTTCAGCACTAGCTTTGTCTAAACAATGGAACAGTTGAAACTCAAGTTTTCATTGTAAACACAGGAAGCTGTACTGAAGGGACCAGTACTGTACTAGTATAATAATCTTGCTCTCACATCTTATATGTGTCAAAGCAAATTAGCTGCTAAAAGTTGTGGCCTTTTATAGGCTTGCAACTTATAGCTTCTTATAGCTTCTTGTACTAGTGGTGCTTTATGTCTGGTAATCCCCATTGTGAAAGCTGATGATTTCCTAGTATAAACTTAAAACTTCACTAGTCCTGCTGTGCTATGCCAATCCTATATAGGTAGGTTTGGTACCATGAAGAATTGATAACTCAAGGCAGAGAATTTATGACTAGTCTTATCTGTATTTTATGGTCATAGATGTTTTAGCTGATAGCACCATTAGTTATGATGACAAAATAATGATATTTCTGTGCTACTATTATTATGATATTGAATAACCTACTTAAAGTCAAATAAAAGAAACCATTTTATTTTTTTCCAGCATTATAGAAGATTATCATATCACTCTGAAAAAGACTCATCAAATATTAAAATTGTATTTTAAATGCTATTTTCATATTTAAAAACCAAGGGAACCAAGATTCAATTAATGCTTTTTCATTACCCTGAGTCTGGAATCCTGAATCGCTTTTCCAAAAGTTTAGGTCTGAGGTCAGTACCTGAGTTATGTTCCCACATATGCTTTCAGTGGATGTTTGCTCGAATAAGAAGTAAAAGCTGTGAACAGAACTTAGTGGCTATTGTCCACCACAAAACAATAGGAAATGTCTTATTGCTTTCTGAGATTTGAATTTTCTAAAGGCCTGTTCTAGCACATGCCAGTAGGAGTCTTTTTGGTTTGCTTTTTCATATGCTTTAAGGAATGGATTACTGTTGGAGTGTAAATTTCTGATTTACAAAATATCAATTCTTATGTCCACCTTCAAAAAGGATCCAAGTATGGAGGATTCATACTTTTGCTTGCTTCAACTTTAATGTTCATAATTATAACACTCCCTGTTTGATGTACACTTTACATTATTTTAATCTTCAAACTTGTGGTATTTCCATTGTAAAAAAGATGTTCCTAATGTCCCCCAAATGTTTTTCAAACATTATCACTGTGACGACAAACAAAACAAAACCTTTAAGCATTTTTTTGGTGCAGACAGAGCCGTTCTGCCTATTACTTTTATTTCAGCCTCTAGGCAAATGTTGGCTTTAAAATCTGTCACAGTCTGATTGATCACTCTCCAGAAAAAACAGGATTCAAGTAATTTTTAAAGTAGATTCATAATGGATTAACCAGAGTTGCCACATAAAGAAGAAAGCTTTTATTCCTTTTTAATGTCAGAGGAGCTGATATGCTCTGTTGAGCAGCAAAAGCTCCTGAATAGCTCAAGCATTCCCTAACTGCACAATCATGAAAACTAGATGTAAAAAAGGAAGGAGAATTTCAGTCCAAGATGTAGTAATCTTTTGTTCTAAACTGCTGGATTAATACAAGTGATTAATACAAGTGATTAATTACAAGGGATTTACAAAACTAGGTCTCAGTATCAGAAGTACAAGCATATAGAAATGCAGCATGTAGTAATAAGTAAAAATGAAGGTGAAAACCTGACCTCATTGAAGTCAGTGGAGATTTCACTGTTGAATTTCAGGGTCCAGATTTTGTAGTTTTAAAAGTGTAATTTTTTGAGGTTACTGTTTAACTGGAGCAGGATTGATTCAATAATTGGCAAGAAGATACCCTGAGTTGCTGTTGAGGATTTTTGTTTAATATCTGGAAAAATAAACCTTGTCTGTCCTAAAAATAGTGTTGAAGACCATCATTTTAGATGATAGTATTTGTTTAATGTTTTTCCCTTTAAAAATGGCTGAACTTGCTTACTTCAGAACCATATGCTGTGAGTTACATTTATGTTTATGTTTTCTTCTATAATTTCATCCTGCTAAATTGTATCATAAGTTTAAAGGAATTAACACTCTCAATAAATAAAAATAATGCTTTGGAAAAAGAAAGACATGAAAGTATGATCATGTATCTTACTCTTGTTAAAAATATTAAGAAAATGCTACGGAAAGTCTTTCTGGAATATGCTCCCCTTTATGGCACCTCATTTTGGACATCTCAGCTCTCTAAGTAATATTTGAAAATATTCTCCAAGAACTTTTAATAAAATACTGAACTAAATCAGATTGCAAAGAATCACTCAAACATAGCAGTTAACTATTGAAAATAGTATTTTCTAGTAATGTCTACCAGTATTCCCACTGTACATCAAAGGGAAAGAGAGTTAATATTTTCTTTTAAGCCCCATGTATTTAGCCATTCTTCAAAGTCAATAATTTAGAGTCTAAGATGCAATGAGTACTTGGTGAAAGGGCCCTGTTTGCATACAACATGTTGTAGCAGCCAAATAAATGAGACAAACTTTTTTGGTGAGACTTGCTTCCAGAAGGAATAAAGCCCATCTCAAGGAAGCATTCTTCTCAGGAACCTAGCACCTCTGTTGGGACAGCTTACTGTACTGTGACAGCTTACAGTTTGTTAGTATGGCCTGTTTTCCTGAACTTCATTGACATCATTGGTAATTAACTGGAGACCAGTACTTTTGCCAGATATGAGGTGGATACTTTCTGCTCCTTCACTTTGGCCTTAGGTTACTACCACATTTAGCTTAAAATTAGCAGCTCCTCTTTGCTGTTCGAAGTGGGATAACTCCTCTCACTATTCTATGTAAGTCTGCAATGTGAGAGTAATTTATTCTGCAAGTAATTCTGTAGGATGTGTGGAGATACGTGCTGTCATCAGCTGAGGTAGGAGTGATTCTATCACTGCTTCAGTGATAACCTAGTGTCAGATAACTGTGCTGTAGGTTGACTTTCAGAAAAAAAATCATTGATGTAGACAGATTTTGAGGCTATTATCATTTTTTTTGCCAGGTTACTGTGCTCTGCAATTTAGGTGTTGTATTTAGCCTTTAAAGAAAATACAGTATAAATAAATGATGTAGAATCAGATAATGACAACAGTTTATTGAAGCTGTATATGCTTGTGCAATATTACAATGCAGTAATTTTCATATCTTGCAATGCTCCATTGCTGTTTGTGTATCACTTACACTAATGTAAACAGTTGTAATTCCTTTTCTTTAGAACAAATATGAGAACAGAGCAGATGAATGACACCATACTTGTTCTTACTATTGTTGAGTAGCTATCATTATAATCTTTAAAGTCATGATATGGTTCAAAAAGTCAAAGAAAAAAGGAGCTATGATAATAGTTACATCTGATAGTTTTAACCCTTTTGTGCCTGGCACAAGTTTGTCAGTATGCTTTTGCTCTATGTAATTGGCTAAGACGGCTATATTGTATGTTGTAACATTAAGTTTTTTTGGCCTGCTGCCTGAACAGTGAGCTGTTAGCATCGCTCCATTGCCATAACCATGTAATGAGGCTGATGCTGAAAAATAAATAGCTCAAGACCCTTGTCTCAGTAGCCTCGTCCCATTTGTGTCTTATATAAATTGCCAGCGCACACTGTGCCTTTACAGCTCAACTTCATTTTCTGTTTCATGAAGGAAATTATTTCAGTCGTGGATTTGCAGTTTCAACTTTTTGCTTAGGGAGTTGACAATGTAAAATAGGAATCTTCTGTATGTTTAAGATTTGTCATAAGAATTAAAACCTTGTGGTGTTCTGGAGATTAGCAGTTGTGCACAAATTAAAATATGTTTCTCAACCTCTTCTGGTACTAAAATGAAACCATGATTTTTTGTGTGTGCTCTAAGGATTGTTTCTGAAAACCTGTTTTATTTATTTTTTAACCCATAGTGTCATCTGTTCAAAAGGTAAAATCAAAAAGCTTATTCACAGTATTTTCCATGATCTGTTTCCCAGCCTTTGGTTTACAAAGAGAATTTCCTTTAAAAAATACTTTTCTGTCTTGCAGTTCAATTTCCTGTAGTACTGGTTATCACAAGCAAAGTATTTAAGTTTGTGGATTGTGATATGCAGCCTCAGCTGGGAGGGGTAGAGGAAAAGGAGGGAGGTTGAAGGTTCCTTCCGTTCTTAAAAGTAATTGTCCTGATGTGATGGAAATTGCAGTCACCTGCCTAGTAGTGGAAAATCTTGAGCTATAAGGAAATCCACAGCAGCATCACTTCATTATAGCTCCTATCAACCTCATGCTGGACAGCAGCTTTGATGGGACTGATAAAGGCAGGGTTATTGAAACAGCAGACATGCTTGGGGGGGGCATAGTTAAAAACTTTTAAGAGCTTCTTGGTAGAGCTACTGCATAAAAACTGTATGTTCTTGCAAATTGTACTTGGAGAAGAATTTTGGGACTTAGGAATGTGTAGCTGTACATTTTCTTCAGGGATGTCAAGTAAGTTATTCTAGCACTGTGTGAGTAGAAATTAGATCAGATTTCAACCCTATGTTTTATTAAACTTTTATTTCCAATTTACCAAGAAAATTTGTGTTAATCACTACTGTTCTTGCGGTTACCATGGCTGAATATTTAAAGCAACTGGTCTTCATTACTTAGCACATTTCAAACTGAACCATTAACTTTTCTCCATCTTAATTGCCCATTTTTAAAATTACTTGCCTTATAATGCTGCAGTTCTACTTTTAGTTTTATATGTTTTATATGGGTGTCCTACATTCTTTTCCCTAAAATAGTATACAATATAGTGCAAATACAGTCTTTTGGTTTTTAAATGTAAGGAGGAATTCTTACCATGTAAACCTTCAAAAAACAAGGCAAGCGAAGATGATGGGTGTTTCTTTTTACCGATATCAGTCCATCTCTCTCCTTTGTTCTCCTAATTATGTCTTAGAAACATCTGGTAACTTTCTGCCTAACTGTCTAATTTCTATTTCTGTTTTATTAGCTGAACACCTGCATGCCAGCTGAGTATGTACAGACATTCCTGAATATCAGGATTGTTATTGCCTTCCTGACTTGCAACAAACTTGCAGTGTGATACTACAGTAAGATTATGATTATTCCCATGTTATTAATTTACAGATTAAAAAAATAATTTAATAAAACTTAGTATTTAAGGAACTAGCTTATTAAATCACTAGTTTAACAAATCCCTGATACTTTAGTGCACTACAAGTAAAATATGGTATTTACACTGATAAATACAGCATGTTCCTGCTTATCTTCTTTATTCTCTTAATTTCACTTTGTGAAAAGCTCTTCTGGCTGCTTTTCTGGATGATTAGCTAGTTCAGGAGAAGCTGAAGTCAAAAACTGTATTTTGGAAATTTTAAGTGAGCTGAAAATTCCATATAGAACTAGAAAAGTTTGTTTAAAACTATGTCAGGCTAGTGACTTAAGATTTAGCTACAATGTGAATTAAAATCTACAAAGAGGATAAGTCAAATAACACTTTTATCAACTTACATGCCATTAAAAATAATAGCTGTAACACTAGAAAGAACTTTGTACTAAAATATTCATAAACCAATTAAATAGAGCTAGTAATTAAAAAAATACTAGAAAAAGGCTTGTGTGCTTCTGAGATTTTGTGTTCTAGCTATATCAGTTGAGCTAATAAAAGATATTGCCTCTCTTTCCAATTCCTGCAGCATGTAATAATTACCATTCCATGTTCTACATTGTTATTCTAAGAGCACCTAATAATCAAAGGCAGTGTTTCTGCCTTTTAATCTCACTAGAATAATAGAAATCTCTTTTGTTCCAGTTTCCTAAATTCTCAAATGGGATTGATAGCATTGCCAATTAAGCTTTACATGGCTAACTGTTTCACATGTGTGCTCACCGAAAATTTTTTATCATGCCAGAGTCCTGCTATTAGACATCAATTACCCGAGCTATTGCTTCCTCTCTCTGTTAGCTCTACCTTACATACCCTCCTTTTGCAGCACTTGTCTCAAGTTCTCTTTCTTCAAGGCTCACAACCCATTGCCACAGTCCTCTGGCTATTTTCCTTTCTAATCCCCTGTAGGAGATTAATCCTGACTGGGTTGTTGGTGATTAATCCCAACTGGGTTATTTATGTACGCCAGTTCTGGCAGTCCCCTCTCAGCTGTGTTTGCTAATTCTTGTCTGAAATCTGAGTTCTGATTGTTGGTGCAGGGGTTTTCTCTTTCTTGATATCATCTGAAGTCACCCAGCTAGGAGCTTTCTAGTGCCTTATTTGTCTTTTATGTTTCATAATTTTCCTCTTGTGTCTTTTCTTTGTCTTACTTTCTCCCATTCTGTCATCTTGGGCTGCATGAATAGGGGTGTCACACAGTACAGCAAAACTCATTGAGAACTAGCAGCCTAAGTGAGATGGGACATGGTTAAGTCATGGATGATGAAGAAGGGGTTTTAAAGGGAGAATGTAGACTGAAGAGCAAGAGAAGAGCTTCTGAATATCAATCATTACCTTGCAAATGAAACCATAGGAGATTCAAATGAGACTGGAAAACTTCAGCATGAACAGCTCTGTAAGAAATAGGTGGGCCTAAGTAAGAGAATGGCCTTGATGGCTGACCAGACTTTTACTGCTTCTCATTCTTCTGATTCCAAGAAACGGTGATGAAGAGGAAGGTGATAAACCATAAAGACTGCTTTGCGCAGGGAAATAATGGTAGAAAATACAGTACACTCAGCTGCTCAGAGCAATCAGAAACTCATATTGGAAAAAATCTTAAACAGCAGAGGTTTAAAACTGAGACTATAATTCTTAGAAAACATATTAGAATTCATATGAAAAAGCTTTAAGGGCTTAATTTTAATTGACCTTGGGTACACACCAGGTCATGGCCTTTTAGGGAATTAGAACCAGAGCGTTCATCAGGGAACAATACAAGTTTAGAAGGTCAAGAACTGATTCCTAACCGTAAGTGCAAATGTTCTCATGTGTGTTTAATATGAACCGGGAAATACTTTGCAACATGTTGGTCTGGAAGAAATTGGAGCAGAAGTCTTAATATGTATTTTTTATATTAAATATGATATTTTGAATATGTTGTTTAGTACCTCCTAAAGTCACAAGAAAAAGGATAAAGTGCCAGATATAGCTATAACCACATGCTTTTTGTAATAATGAGATCAATAAAGAGCTGAGGCAAAGCCCTTCATGATGTGTTGTTGAAAATTTAATTATGGAGACATTGGTCTAACTAACTTGTTTTACCAAAACAGGAAGGGGGAGTCAGTGCAAAGAGTTTCCCACGTTAAATTTAGGAACAGTCAAAATAAAACAAATGCTAAAATTATCCAATTTACTTCAGGCTTTGTGAGGAAGAATGGGCAAGTAATTGTCAATTATGGAGTGGGATTGGAATGCAGGTTGTAGAGGGATAATTAATAGAAAGATATTTCATTTTGATTAGCGTGGCTTGAAAAATTGCCATCGGAAGTGGTTTCAGGCCTGCAGGGCGGTCTGCTGATGATGGGCAAGGGACCGGCATGCAGAAATTTAATGGGGTTATGAGGGGTTTAGAATCTATTACATTGTTGAAAATAAAGTCTTGAGGAAAAAGAAAGTAGAGCCTTATGATCAAGAGTTAGGTCTCTACTGGGAAGCCGAGGATTGTTCCCAGCCTGTGCCATGTAGTTCTTGTGTGGCCTCTGGCATGGAGTTCAGGGCTACATTGCACTATGCTCCAGGGACATTCTTGAAGGGCATAAAGCACCTCATCTGCCAGGATGAATATATTAGTGTTCCCTTCATCACTGTTCCAGGTTGGCCCTCAGGAAAAAGGGGTAGCAAAAAGCATTAGTGGGTTTGTTGTTGGTGCTTCTCTTTCAATTTCAGCAGGTGGAGTTGAGCTGCGAAGTGGTCAGGCTCATCTTTGCTGAGTTTTTCCATACTGCATGCTGACCCCCACCTCATTTAAAGGGCTGCCAGGAGGAGCTGTGATTCAGCTAGTGCTGTAGTGCTATAGCTCTCTTTCAGGGTTTCTGTAAAGCAGCACACATGGCAGCACATTCTTCTGTTTCATATCCCTTCCTTTCACCGTCTCTTGATAAGCCAATAAAATATTTGGAAAAGGTAATACTTAACACCATCTGAGGCTTATCTAGTGCAAAGAGTACTGAGATCTTTGGGAAAGAAAGATAAAGTATGGCTATTAGTTTGCTTAAAATAAACAATTACTAATTTAGCTGATAGAGCTATTTTCATCTTGTTTTCATTTTGGTAAATAAATGAATTTGGGAACTGAGGCTTTGAGGAGAGGATATACTCTCTTTCCCCCATGCTCTCTCAGTGGAGACTTCAGGATGACTTAGAGCAAGGCTCCAAAATGGAAAATGTGTCTGCTGTGAAGAGGCATCATTAGCTCAGTATGTGGAAGCAGGCTGCCTACCTTCTTGCACGAACCATTTTACCACAAACAGATTCCTGTTCTGACACACAGCTTTCAGCAAAATCAGCCAACAACTGTTAGCCAGACATGAATGTCTTTGGCATTCAACAAATTACTTGCACATCAGACAGTGCTGATTACAACCGGAAAACAGTATAAATATCACATTTTATATTACACTTGTAAAATTGATTCTTTCCCCTTTGAGTTAGTATGCCAAAATTTTTTTTCATTGTGTATGGACTTCAAGGGGATAATTCTGGCTGCAAAATTACAAATAAACAGATTAATACATGTGTCAGTATCATGTTCTTTGGCTGATGCCATCTTCACTTATCACCTGTTTGCATTGGGCAATTTGTTCAAATAGAGTTTTAACTTCTGCTGCATTATGACATATGTATTGACTAAATACAAATCAAATTATTCATTTGTCTTTATTTTACATTTATATTGCCTTTCCTTGCTTTTCCAAAGACATTAATAGATTTCTCAATCAAATGACATTAAGTCCTGAAACTTTATAAAGAACTTCATATGAATAGTGCTTACAAGAAAATCCTTTGAAAAGTTCAAATGAATACTTGATTTTTGCAAGGCAGATAGGTCCTGATGCTTCTTGTGTTCTTTTCCTCATAACTAGTACTTTTGCTGGATTGAGGTTGCTGGAAGTTCTTGAAGGTCAAGAAAGCAGACAGAAAAGGAGGGGCAGCTACCTTGATGAGTAAAGTAGATGTTGGAAATGACCATTATTGATAATTTTTTTCTGAGCCCAGAACAGAAGTAAAGGAAAATCTTTAAAACTAAGAAAATTAAATATAAATGGCATAAATTTATGTATTTTGTCCTTCCTGTTTTTTGTAGCAATTATAAAGCCATCGGGAAAAATCACACTTTCTTAAGGGGCTGAGAGTTATGGAAAATAGCATAGGAATAATCAGATGAAAGATAATTGCAACTGGCAAGATCAACATCCTGCCATAGGTTTTTTTCAAGTCTGTAGTTGAAAACATGAGAAATGGGATAGGTACAACATCTTCTACCACTTCAAAAGTCAATCCATCCTTTAAAGCTCCTCTCTGCCTTTGAAAGGAAAAATCTTCTGAATTCCTTAAGTAAGACACATCTTAAACCATATGAACCACTTTCTGTGCTGACAGAATTTAGTTAAAGCTCATTATGTAAAAAGGTGTTATAAGGAAACTTTATAGAGTGAATGCTCTTTATAAACTGGAAGCTAAGGTTCAGCCAGTTTCCATTTAATCCTCCAATATTGCCTGCAGCAGTCAAGTAAATTTCATAACAGTCTCCCTCTGCTCCAAATGAAAACCATGTGCCTGCTTCATTTTTTACTCCTTTCCTAGTCCCTCCTTTCAAATCTGTCCTCAGTGCTTTAGAAAACCTTGCAAGTATTGATGAAATTGAGATAACAAAGTCAATTCTGGTTCTTATTAATGAGGCCACATTAGCACAAGTACTGTGCTTCCTAAAGAAGTTGAATTGCAGTCAAATTGTCATGTGTGTATGGCAATGGAAAGTGCTAAAAAGCATGTATATACATTGTCTATTCAGAAGTTTCCAAAATTAGGACTTTCATTCTCCACAGTGAAATAAACTTCAGGAGCGAAGCAAATAGGCAAAGCACTGTGATTTGATAAATACTTATTTTATTGCAATTGCTCTTGGGCAAGAAGACTTCATTTTGGGCTTTTTCTTACAGAATGTCAACACATTTAGATATAATGTATTCATTGCTTATTAGTCAAGTAATTTCAGATTATTTTCCCCCTGATTTATTATTTAGACACTTCTCCTCTAAGAGGAAAACATTTCCTGAACAACCACAGACTTTCTTCATGACCGTATCATGTTAGCACATAAAATTATCAGCAGGCAGAAGCATAATCAGAAGTCATGGGGATGTCTGTCCTTCTTCTAGATCCTTGTTCTGTCCCTCAGAGAGTGCCAGCTTAGTTAGAACCATAGAATATCTGGAACTGGAAGGGACCCACAAGGATTGTCGACCTCCAAGTCTTGGCTCTGCACACAGCACCCCAAGAGTCACACCACCTGCCTGAGAGCATTGTCACTAACAGGCTAAAATGCAAAACTGACTGAACAGTCTACCAACATGTTTTGGGTTTTGCCATAACTCTTGTTTGCATCAGTGGAAGCAGAATCTGCTTGCTTGCTAGCTAATCCACAAACAACCACAGGTAATCTTACACAACTCCTTGTAAAGATCACCAGTAACATATATCTTGTAAAATTATTCCCAGTTACAGTAGGAATTAAGCATTTTAAGTCTATAAAGGAAATCTCCGTTTACTATGGTGTGGTTCACATTGTGGAGCTAACTCAGAGAAAGCAGGCTGGATTCGGACTCATTTACTTTTTTTCCCTCAAAAGACTGCAATCAAAATGAAACACCTACAATTTAGTAATCAAATAAAAGGTAAATATAAGATAAGTATCTTGAAGCTACATTTGAGTGTCAGTTACATACATGGAACATTTCTAAATAATTTTTTATGTTGGTACAATGTTTCTTAAATTTGAAAGTGGTTCTAGCTTAGCATGATTTAGCTTCATCAAGTTCACCAAGACTTCATCACCTTGAATAGCTGAGCAATAATAATGCCAACAAAAAAGCAAGCATCAGATTTATGACAGCTCTGTTTTCTTTGGTGTCATCCTGAGTGACATGTTTATGCAAGACAAATAAGTAAGCCATATCTCCATGAGGCCTACTTGAAAAACTCCATTTTTTTTCTGGAGATGGAGTACCTCTTTTTGCTTCAAGTATGTGTTGATGGATTGAGGAAGAATGCAGGCAGGTCCCAACTGCCAACTGCCTGTAAGTAGAGCTTGAATGAAGATTGAGCATTTGTCAGTGCTGAAAGGGAAAACTGAGTTGTGCACACATCTGAACTGCCCTTTAACACATTAGACACTTACCACTTATTCAGGGCACATTTTCTGAACACATTTCTGCTTTTTCCTTCAACCCACAGAGTATTGACTCTAAGCCTGTGAATATTCTATTATATATAAAAAAGGAAACAACTGATAAGGAACATCTGTGTCAATGGATACATGGAAAGCAGTGCCAGTGAATCCCAGAAACACTAAGGATTTTATAATATAGTGAAAATTCATTTTCGTGGCCTGTCTCACCTCTGCTGCTGTAAATCAGAAGGCAGATGACTAATGTCCAGTGAACTGAAACCAGCCCAACACAGTATCTTGTCTGTATCTTTTGGTGTCCCATGTGCCTTTTATTCTTCTGAAAAATTGTGGAAATATTATTTTCCACATTTTGCACATGAGGAATTGATAAACACAGTCCTGGATACAACTCAGTACTAAACCAAGCATTTATGTGAGATTTTTGAGGTAGTTACTTTCTAATTGTAAGATCACTCCATCATGAGCAGAGTAATGTCATAATTATAGTAATGATAATTGTAGTTAATTATCAAAGCCATAATCACCCTCTGGATGTGTCTTTCTCTGTTGCCTATATGAGGGAAATGTGTTTACCATCTAGCAATCCTCTCTCAAGTGTTTAATGGTAAGTGAAGTGAATATGGGTCATATGGTTCATTTCCAAATCATCCTATACATGCATGGCAGAGAAGAAATCCCACAAATACAAGTTCATTTTTTTAATGAGAAATCATTCCTTTGACTATCTTTGCTATTTCACCAGGTTACATATTCCATTGCAGTCCATATCAGTAGTAACTGTCAATTAATTTTACATGGCAACTGTGTTTTGGTAATTTCTGGGTTTCTGTAATTGGAGGATGGGCTGAGTCAGTTCAACAATAATCATCTTTCAAAAACCGGCTTTCTGTTGAATACTGGCAGCTGTATTCAGGAGACTAAGGAATACATGAAAAAAACCCCAGAACTTTTAGTTTTTCCAAAAGAATATTTCTTCATATATACAATCGAAGTACAGTAGGTCTCTGACATGACTGCGTCCTCAAGGGAAATGCTATGATATTGGGCTTTTACATGATCTCAGAACCTAGATACTAGAGGTGGATCACACCAATGAAAAATCCTTCTGTACTGTGATAAGACAAGGTCATTTTATATAGTGCATCTTCTATTTTTTTACTTAGTTTTAGCCTTAGAATTTCTGTCCATCTAAAAAGACAGGTAGATCTTAGCAGCAGAAAATTAAAATAGTTTATCCTATTTAAATGTTTTACATACCAGCAGTTCTCCCTAACTTGTTGTTCCTTATCTCCATTTACTGTTACTACTGCTTAAATATTTTAATAATATTTTAAAATGTTTAAATATTTCTTATGTGACTCTAATACATCAAGAGAAGGGCACTGATGCTGCTAGGAATGTCCTCTGAGGAGCTGCTGAGGCCACTGGGCTTGTCTGGTTTGGAGAGAGGAAGCTGAGGGGTGACCTCACTGCTCCCTACAGCTTCCTGAGGAAGGGGAGAGGGGGGGTGCTAAGCTCTTCTCAGTCTCTCACTGCCAGGACATGGGGAACGGCTCAAAGTTTCATCCATTAGGGGAGATTTGGACTTTATACGAAGAAACATTACATGACCCAGAGCGTGGCCAAAACCTCGAATAGGCTTCTTGGAGAGGTGGTTGATGCCTCCCCCTGATCTTGCCCAGCCCATGTCAGTGCTGAAAAGGCATTTGGACAGGGCTTCTAAAACCATGCTTTAACTTTGGTCAACCCTGAAATGCTCAGGCAGTGGGATATGATGATCATTGCAGGTCTCTTCTGTCTATTCTATTCTATTCTATTCTATTCTATTCTATTCTATTCTATTCTATTCTATTCTATTCATCTTACTGGTTGTATGGCTCTTATTTAGTACAGAAGTAGTCACCTCCTTTGATCTTCCCTTTATTGTAAGTCAATTTTTGGGACTTCTGATCCGCATTCTTTATTTGCTGCTTTGTTTTCTGGTTGGCATAAAACCCAAATACTGCAAAATTGGAACTCACAATATTTAAGAAACACTTCTAACAGTTATTTAGATTCTTCTAGGCTTGGGACTTGTATCCTACATCGGTTATTATTTTTATGTCAACATTCATGTTCCTCAGTTAAGGAAATAAAAGGCCTTATATCACCTGCCTTTTAAATATCTCTTTCAAGCTCTGCATTTGGTTGACATCAGATAAACAGAGTAGTGGGGAAAGAAGACTTCAGATTAATTAAATACCTGAGCAAACAGGTGTTTGGAACAATTAATTACAACAAAAAGAAACTCTAGTTTTATGCACTCCACTGTATGTAACATTTACATATATATAAATGAGATACAAAGAAATAATGCCTTCCATTTTTAACAGTATCCTGCGATGTTCTCTTAAAATATAATACTTAAAGGTATGTAACACTTGATTTGTTGTTCAATTCTGTTTTCAAGCTAGCTTAACATATCAAACATTACAGTACTTTCTGTTTTGATCTGAAACACTAAGCATTTTTTAAAGTTAATCTCTCCCAACAGTCTTCTTGAACAGTAGGTGATCAACTGGAAAAATGACAATAACTTCAGAATATCTCAGATGATGATAATAATGGAATGGTTTCATTTACCAGCAAAATTGAATTTAATTTTGTTGCAACAGAATTATTTAATGAAGTTTTTTCCTGAAAAGTATAGAAGACACTTGCTTTGATACTCAAGCGGTATTATCTGCACAAACTTCTTGTGATGTGCATGCAGTAGTATGGTTTTGAAGACATTTATTGTCCAATAGTAGTTCTGGAAGATGAGTCCTTTTGCAGGACTGGAGTTAATTAAATAAATTTACCATTTGTAGGAAATACATGTATGATAAGGCAGTAGCATTTTAATCAGAAGAGTCAAAAAAAGAAATTTTGAAGCTTTTGTATTGTACTTAAATCGAACTAAAGTTGGAGCTACTCTCGCAAATCAGCTATAAGCTGAAGACAATTCCTTTTATTAAAATATTTTTATTTCATTTTATTAGATGTCACCCCTCTCTTCATTTTTATAGTTTGATTGCCTGTCATTTTAATTATCTCCTTGAATAGCATTTGATAGAATAAAGGTCTTATACAAAGCAAATTTTCAGAATGAGAGAGTTCTTCTGGTTGCACATGAGGGAATTCTTCTGGTTGCACAACCTGCTTCAACTAAACTCACATACTGAGTGAAGTGTTGTAATTGATGGTATTGTGCAGGCTCTGAAATAGTTAAGAATCTAAAAAATGCTTTTTCAATTACATTGCTCATCTGCTTACATTTGCATGTTTAGGAAAAATGCTCTTCCATCATTACTGTCTGTGACACTTAATTGCTATCACATGCTAGTATTGCCTTAAGTAGTATTATGCAACAGGTGTCATTGCTGAGGTTAGAGAAGAAATCCTTAACACAAAGCTGAAGAGACAAGGTTGAATATAACTTCAAAGTTTGAAGATATGAATTTATCCACTATCTTGGAGTGAAAGACAGGTGTCAGCCAAGGAAGGCAGGAATCTCCCTTGGAATGGAAAATATGACCCTCTTTCCTTTGAATTATTATAACTTTGAAACTAACAGCCTTTCAGGCAGAGATATGGGAAAAGGAATAGTTCTTTACTAGTATGTATATGGATAACAAGGCAAAAACCCAACAACAACGGCAGCAAGAACAAACAGAAACAGAACCCAGTAACAGCCTTCTCCCGGCTGTGGCACTTTCCCCTTTGGTGCAGTTACAGTCACAGCCGGCAGGGGCGCTGTTGGCTCCTGGCCAGGCGGGGCAGGTTCGATGAGTCCCCCGCGGCTGCAGGGGGCGCTGTGGTGTGAGCCCAGCCATCCCTCCGAGGGGTGAGCTGAAGAGAGAAAGAGAGAAGGGGCTTTCCTTTGCAAACCTACGGGGGAAGCCAGTCTCAGTGCCTCTCAGCAACCTGAACGGACTGCAGCAGGAAACCTCGGGAGCAGCAAGCTGGAATGGCAGAGGTGGGCACATCTGGTTTGACAAACAAAGTGTGTCAGAAAACTCTGGGCCCTGCCAGAAGCTTCAGGGTGGCTGGTTGTTGGGTTACAGTGTAGCTAGAAGTCCTGAAGCAGCAGCAGAGAACAGCAGGGCTGAGCAGGGAATGGCTCCCCTGGGTAGCTCACCAGCGATGGCTGATCCCCAGCTCGGGCTGTGCAGGGAGGGCAGTCGCTGGTGGACAGTGGGGTGCTCACGGCTCCCAGCGCAGCAGCACTGGCTCTGGCCTCCCAAGCAGCAGAGAAGCTAGCCAGTAAGCTCCAGTCATAGTGCTGAAGGAAAAGAACATAAAAAACAGGCGAAAATCCACACGGCAACAAGTATCTGTTGTCAGAGATGTCCCACCATGTGGCCGTGGAGAGGACTCACCTCACTGGGAGGAAGCAGCCGCACCTTGCCCCCCCCACTTCTCACAGGAAGTCTCAAGCTGGCTCTTGCCCATTGCAAAACTCCCAGAGCTAGGCTTGGGGGTGGGCAGTGACCATCCCAGACGCAAAACAAAAACAAAATAAGAAATGAGTATGGGATAAAAACCCATCCCTAAGACACTCTGGTGAACTGTTTGGTGTCTGTGAAAATTTGTGTAAGAATTTAAGTGGAAAAATCTGTCCTTTGTATTTTCCTTTTTCCATTTCCATCTTGGTCACAGCTTCTCTAGCAACTTGTACAGCAAAGTTCATTGGAAGCATCATATTTAAAAGTATTTTTGCTCACAGTCACATATGTAGTATTCACATACCACTTGCTTTTTACATTAAATTCTTACAGAGCATAAAATGCACATCAATGATGCAATAACTGTGAAATGTAGTATTTTCAAAACCGTGCTTTGTTAAGTGCTGGAAAGGAGTTGAAGATACTGATACAAAGTGGGAACTTAGTCTTCACCTTCTCCATATACACTCTTGCACTTACATCCATTCTTGAATCCCAATTCTGTAGTGTAGGCATGGTTAGGACTTCTCTATCTTAAGTGGGTTTCTTACAAAGGCTAATGTTAATGAGATAGAGTATAAATCAGGAAAAATCTCTATGTGCCAGAGTTTCTGTTGATGAAAGTTCCTTTGACTGCCCAGGACATCTAGTAACACTCAACGTCATCTATGCAGTTTACCAGGGTTGTCTGCACATGTTGCTATACAGAATTCCTTTGACTTAATTTAAAATGCTGTGTTTTAAACCACAGTCATAGCTCCTTTTCTAAAGGGCTATGAAAGTCAGTGCAAGATTATGCAGGAATAAACCACTTATGGGAGGTGTGGTGAATCTCTGCCTGCAGTGGACTGAGGAAGTGCAGAGAGATGGTCTCATCTGGATGTCCTTTACAATACTAAGCAGGTGCCACTGTTAAGTGGCATTCCTCTGAGGATGAGCAAGTTTTGCAGTCCTGGGAAAGGTTAAGTACTCTGAGCTGACAGACCAGGACTAATGAAACAATGATGTATAAATAAACCATGACACTTACATGGCAGGTGAAAGATGGGTGGAGACTTAAAAGAAGGCTCTTGGGAACTCAGTGTGGTGTGCAAGGTCAGATAATATATACTGATTATGTACATTGTATTTGGCAAAACAAGTGAGACTCCCAAGGACCATCAGAAATCAAGTGATATTTTAGCATCATGTTGCAATGCTGTTGTTTAATGGTTCGTATGCTCACTATTAGCTTGATATTAAATTTGTGAATTTTTGAGGCTTGTCCATTTTGAAATAACAATTCCTTTACATGGTGGACAAATACCTCAGTCATTTTTCAATCCAGAGTTGCATCTGCATGTGACTTATTTCAATACCACATGGCAAAAAGTGACTTCTGAGAAATCTCAGTTATCCAAAACCCTATCAGAATTTTCTCTTCATCATCTCCAGCTCCGTAGGCAGGTCTGTAAATGATCCCTGATGAATGTAACAAACATCCACAGAGTTGTTATGAAAACAATGGCAGTGGGAAGGTTCATGGTATTTTTACCCCACCAGTCTCCCACTTATGGCACACAGCGTTTGAAGGTGTGGCAGTCCTAGCTTATTATCAGTGTAATAAGTTATAAAAAATGCAATACACTTGCATTTTGTTAACAAGTCAATTTCCACAAAAGAAAACATCTGGAAACTTACTTTGTTGTTGTTTGATATAAGAGGTAAATCACAATGAAATAAAATAAAATAAAGCCTTTCATGTGACATTCTGGACACCAAAATTATATAATCTGTGTACAGTCTGGGATACTCTTCTTAATTTTTACATTCACTTACATCTTTAAAAAGTAAATGTAATTAGGTTTTTCCATGCTTTTTCTTAAAAGAAACTACAAGCATAACATTTAAAGGCTGAATATAGTATTTGTAATAATCCAAAGTAGAAAAAATATTATCAAAAGCCAGTAATTTTTAACACCATTGCTAGCAGAAAATTACTGACAATTCTGATTGAAACGAGGAAAAAAACAGTCAGTATTTCAGACTGTTGCAATAATAAAATCAATCTGTTTCTGTAGCAGCAGGTGATCAGAGTGGAGTTATCAGTGTTAGGAAAGCTATGCTGCAGCTGGACACTGACTCTTTGATTGCAGAGCCAGTGCTTTGAATATAGCCACACCCCGTCTTCCTACCAGCATGAGCCAGGTCTTATATCCAAATAGCAGTACAGCCAACCATCTCTGCTAAAATATTTCTGTGAATTTACACATTCAAACCCACCAAAAGTATGGTTTTACAATCACATCAGTTCTCAGGGAAAAAGAACATCTGAAAAATATATGTATATTTAACAAATAAGGACAGATTGTTTCCTCTGCCACGTCTCCAGACTGATGGTGCAAGAAGTTGTCAGGGAACTATTCTTGATGATCTGAGGGAAGGAACCTGATTTTTAAGCACCTGGACAGCCCCTTGAAGTCAGGGTCATGTTTGCAGCCTTGAATATCAGAGAATTTATGTGATTAAATACAGGCTTGTATCCGTGCATTTTTGTGCATTTTGGCCCAAGTTATAAACCTTTATTCTTTTAATCTCCTTGCTATTTGTTACAAATATTAAACATATCACATGCTAATAAACCCCTTGGGAATACTTCCTTCTCCACAAGAGTTAAAAACCTGATTCTTTACTGTAATATGGTCTGCTATTAGAATAAAAGTACCTTATTTTACTCTCATTACTTTTCAATATATCTGATGAAAACATAGGAGATTTATATAGACTTATTTAGCAGCTGTCTCATATTTACTTAGACTGTGAGGTATAAATTAAATTTAGTAATTTTTCTCAAAAATAAGTATGTGTTGATGATTAGAAGTGGCAAAGGTGTTTCTGCTCTTTCAGAATAGGTTTCCATTGTTTAATACTTTTGGATTGTTTAATGTCTCTTTTGTGCACTGTGCCGTGGCTGATTTAGCACTAAGGACTTTGTAATTTTTAATTTTCTAGAAGGAGGTCCTAGGTAAAGCAAAATATTAATATGAGAACTATTCTCAGTATCGGGATCATATCTTACTTTGATTATAAATTTGAAAGATGATTTAGGAAACTGAATTACTAAAAATGGTAATTGTCTGTTCAGATTGGACCCAGAAACAGTTTTCTGAGTAGACTCTCAGGGTGGAAGAAGGTGAGTCTGTGAAGAACAGACTTTCATAGGGTGCCTGAGAAGAGGTCACTGTGGTGGGTATATTCTGTTCCACTATTATGAACCACTAAAATAATCCTGGAAATTTTTCCAATTTCACCAACTTTATTCTCCCTTCTGAACTGAGGTCTAATTTTAGTCTAATGTGCAGGTTTCATAATTTCAGATTATTGATATTTCAGTTAATGGATGACAAATAGAATCTCCATTGGGATACTTACACAGAGCTTTGCAGAGAAGAACCTCAGTGGAAGGACTTGTCTAGAACAGTAGTAAGAATAGATTGCTGGTGCAAGAAATTAATGAGTGTCTCATGCACGAGTTGAGAAAAATCTGGTGTATGAGGGCTCACACCATTGATGTCAGTCATACAAAAAGTGTACAGGACAAGAATCAAATGGGCAGGAAAATGGAAAGAGGAGAAATTCTGGAAAGGTAATACAGTGACAAACTTTAGAGTTAACTAAAAAATGATCTGGCCAACTCTCTGTTTCCCCAAATGTATACAAAACCTATACATATCTCTATACCAACATGAGCTGAGTAAGAATAAAAAAGGTCACTTGAAAGTCTTGGCAAAGAAGAAGGATCTTGACATAGCAGCCATTAGTGAAGAACATTGGAATGACAAAAATCAATAGGAAAGTGTAATACCTGGTATAAACTGAACAGGATGGACAGATTAGGTGATAGAGCTGGATGAGCTATATTGTTGGGCTATACTGTTGAGCCTTCTAATCAGGAAACAGATATTGAGTCCAAAATGTTGGAGGATATAAAAGAATCCTCTAAGCCTAATGAAGTAGTAATAATGGGTGAATTCACCTGCCTTCAGCTGGTCAAAGGTAACATTGGGATAGAGTGTAAGGGACGCAATTTCTTATCACTCTCAGTGATTGCCTTTTGAAATGTTTAGTTCTAGAATATGCAAATGGAATTCCGGATATAAGTGACTTAGCAGAATGCAGGTAAGAAACTCTTAACTCCTGTATCAGAATGCACCATTTTTGATTAAAGTAATGGCTACTGTAAAACCTAAATTCAATACTGAAGAGCCAGTAGCTAGTTTGTAGAACCGTGATTAGTCTAGACGATATAAAAGCTCTTTAGACAAAAGATAAAAAAGTAAGGAAATTAAATTCTGACAACCAAGAGGGAATCTAGGTGAAGTGTTCTGTAGTAGAACAAGAGATGTAGCAGAAAAAAGTATTTAAATAATGTGGCGTGGATCAGGAGAAAGATGTATGCATCGGGCCTCAAAAGGCCATCCCCAGGGATGTCAATAAAAAGTAATTTTGCCTATAGCATATAGTAGCAAATAGCTATAAGGATATGACAAAAGAAGAACTTTGTCAAAGCCATCACCTCACATGCACAAACCCAACAAGTTTGGTGAGGGAGACAGTCTGTAAGACACTGGCCTAGAAGAAAGCAGCAGTAGAAAACAGGGACATTCCAATGAACTGTGATTTTCCTGTGTGTATTCATATAGTATCACAGACAGGGTGTTAGGGACCTTAGAGACTCTAACATACAGTCTTCACATTGTCAGAATAAGGCAATGGGAGAAAAGAGGTAAATTCATAGGCAATCAGAAACAACAAAGCGAGATTTTATTAATTCACAAATTTGTTAAGAAAGCAACCTTTCTTTAAATTATGTTGTCTCATGAAATGGTAAAAAGCTTCAAATATGAGATATAGGTAAAGTGGAGATACATGTGATTAATTAATACAATACTTAGATATATATATATAGTAGAGAGCTAATACCTTCTCTAAGTGATCCTTGCATATTAGAAACTGTGTTTGGAAAGAAGAATAGTAAAGTTATTAGTGATGAAGGACAAACTTTGCAACACAATTTGAATATATTGGGATTTCTGCTTTGGAAAAAAAAGTGGAGGGGAAACATGCTGACATGCAAACCATTCTGTTGTGCAACAACATTCTAGGAATCCAAAGTCAAGCAGAACCAGGCATCAGATGGGGATATATTTAATATCCCTTCCAAATTTCAAATGACTTGACATATTTTTATTTGGAAAGGGGTACTTTCAGTATGTGGGATGCAATTCCAAGATGGCATTTTCTTCACATGTGCTGTTACTTTTTCAGGGGGTGATTATGGCCGTTGCTCTCTGTTCAGCATGTACAGGGAAAACTATTATTACTTTTTTGTGGTTTGGAGGCACGAGTGGTAATTTCATTTACCAACAGCCAGCTATCTTGTGGCTACAGAAATATGGGGAAATTGGTTACATCATTTCCTTTGTGGCCCTTAAAATCCTTTTCACTAAACTCTAGATCAATCTGTGAAAGAGTAGTACCTGAACAAATGCATATGTTGAGTGCATAGCTCCACATTACATAGAACTTTTAAAATTTGAATCAGGGAAGGAAGGGGGTGGGAGCTACACGGTTTGATATGTTTCTGATGCCAGTATCTCCTTTGGTAGGGATTTGCAGGCTTACCTTAGGTAGAATTGAAATAGGTAGATTTGAAACTTTGCTGGCAGTTTTAAGAGGAACCATGTTGTTATGGGTGGTTAGTTACATGCATCATCAGAAGTGATGTCTGTATTTGGAATAAAATAAAATGGTGTCACAGAATCAATCAATTAGGTTGAAAAAGACCTCTGAGATCATAAGTCTGAAGACCATCACATCAACTATATCAGAGTCAGTCTTTCCTTAAACACCTCCAGGGGCAGTGGCTCCACCACCTCCCTGGGCAGCCCGTGTCAATATCTGATCACCCTTTCTTTGAAGAAATACATCCTAATGTCCAGCCTAAATCTCTCCTGGAGCAGCTTGAGACTGCCCTCTTCTCCTGTCACTGGCTGCCTGGGAGAAGAGGCCAACCCTCACCTGACTGCATCCTCTTTTCAGGTAGTTATAGGTCTTATCTCCAGGATTGACAACCCCAGCTCCCTCAGCTGCTTCTCACAGGGTTTATGTTCCAGATCCTTTATCAGCCTTGCTGCCCATTTCTAGACTCATTCCAGTACCTCAATGTCCTTCCTAAATTGAGGGGCCCAGAACTGGACGTAGAACTCAAGGTACAGCCTCACCATGCTGCTGGCCACACTGTTCCTGGTACATATGAAAAGATTTTTACTGAAAGACTGAAGACTGTGCTTCTGATTTCTTTATGGTGATCTCACTGTAAAATGCCTCCCAAACATTGTTTGATTCAGAAAATCTCATGTGGTAATAGACCATATAGTATTTCTACCCTGCAAAATAACCCATATGGAAAAAAAAAATTGATCTATTGATTGCCATCATCTTTTACATTCTCTTGGTTCATCAGTTCCTTATTATGAGCTCAGGTGAATACAGACACAGTAGAGGGCTCTACCACATCAGAAATATCATGACCATTTCAGCTATACAAGACAATGGAGGAGAAAACCATTGAGTTGTGTTTCTTACCTTTTCCTCTGGTTTTCCTTGTCCTTGATGGTAAAGGATGTGAACGTTGCAGTAATCCTTCATGTTTTTGAAGAATGCACATGAGAATTGGTGAAGCTTTTTATCAATTTGTTTTTGAGAGTCCTAATAGTGCAATGAATGGAATGGGAAATTGCCCAGTTATTTTAAACAGTGCTGCTGATGTAGGAAAAACATCCACAGTTCTTGACCAGTCATTTCTTGGTGATTGTTTTCTTCAAAACAAAAGTTGGTACTGAATATATCAATATAGGCTTAATTACTGTAGAAAATAAGATTAATAGAAATGTCAGTGTTTTGAGTAAAAAATATATCTGAGAGGAAAATTCAACACTGTACTAATAATAAAAATAATAAGGAAGCTTGACTGCATCTTAAGCAATACTTTTAAAAGAAGTAGTGGTGATCCTCAAAGATACTTCAGGGGTTTTGTAGTTGATTCTGTAAAGAAAAGGGATCTGGAATTTGAGTCTAAGCAAAAAGTACCTCAAAAGAAATTTAGGTCTGTCATATGAGAAGAAGAATTTAGAGACTCAGAACAGAGAAAATCATGATTTTTCTGGAGTCCTGAGTAGCTGCTAGACAATTTGTATACTTTTCTTTAAACAACTGGGTACATGCTTTTAGGTACATGCTTTAACTTGCTATCTAGAGAACTGCTTGTTCACCTCAACGTGTTGTGGATTTCAAGTTCAAATAAGTGTATTTTCTTGCATTCAGGTCCCAAATAATCAATTAAATGCATAAAGCAAGCTCGTGTAAATAAATTGTGGAGAAAGGAGGCCAAACTGTCAATAGTGTTTGATTAGGGGCATTAGTGGAAAGATTCTAAATATGAATTAAAAAAGCAATTATATTTTCTAATTCTGTCATTTGGAAAAATAATTCTGGATGTCTCACTTGAATATCTACTAAAACTGCCTTTAACCTTCTGAAATAGAAATAGAACTAATGATTTGATATACTGCCAAGCAATTAGACCAGTAAAGAGACATTGTTCCACCAGCATCTATTATTGGAAATATCTGGATTTCTAAATGTCAGCTAAACAGGTTCATCCCACGAGCTAAGAGAAAGCCGACCTGACCTTTTGACACCACCTGTTCAGGAATAGGAATTTTTTAAGCACTCTATTCTGCACAGATAAAGGGTTCACAAAATTTGACCTGGAAAGAATGGTCAAAGGAATTAGTTTTGTTTAGTCTAGAAAAGAACAGACTGGGGAAGGATGTGATTACAATCTTCCAGTACATAAAATAATGTTATAAAGATGATAGTGATTAGTTTTCTCTGTTCATTTGGGGAAAATACAAGAATAAAGATGTTTAATAGTCAGACACTTAGATTATGTATCAGGAGAAAAATTTCTAGTAATAAAAATGCAGAACAAGGTGCAGACTACATAAGAAAATTCTCATCTTATTAACTTGAAATTTTAAAGATTAATTAGACCAAGACTTGTCATTAATAGTCAAGGTTGCTGTGTTGTTCACGGTACGAGGTGAATAGATAGATGATCACTTAAAAGGCTTTTCCCATGTTTCATTTTCTATACCTGATACATTTGGCAAGACATTCTAGACTTGTTACATTGGATATGAAAATAATTGCCTAGTGGGTGCCTATCTTTTTTTTTTTAATAATTCTGATTATATGATTAAGGTAACAATATTACAAGGATGGAAGAATAATAGGTAAAGAAATTATAAATATTGTTTAGTGGCTTTTAGTGCAGAACTATATAAATAAGAGCAGTAAGTTTGCTATTATAGATATCTTTTTCTCTGTTTCTTAACAATTTTGGTATCACACATTGTTTTCTGGGTGAAGTTAATAACAAGGATCTGAAAATTGTGATGAATAATCACCCCATATAGATATACACAGGGCCTGAAGCATGGCATACCCACTCAAAAGAATAGAAGAAACATCAAAATTATTTAGTCTTTCCAAAATGTCTGTAAAAGTTATGAACACAGCATTTCACAGTATGATCCATCACCAGCTCAAAACTAGCAGTGCAAAAACAAACAAGAGAACATAGTTTATATATAGACCGTTAGTACATACTGAAGGTTAATATGAAAGGGTGTGAAGGTTTTAATAGTCATTCTGTGTTGGTACCAGCTGTCTGTTGGTGGTTGAAAGTATAACATGCTTGTAGCTCACTTTGTTTGATGATGACTCTAAGAGCTTAAAGATATGTTAGACACGTGCAGTCTTAGTAAAGCTTTTATTTAGCTGCATGAATATAAAGTAGTGTCAAACATCAAAGCTTTTTTCCTTCACATTAAACAGACTGCTTGTGTTATAGCTCCTTGTATTTTCAGAGAGTCTGTGAAAGAACATGATAATGTTTATCTCTTTTTTTCCTCTTGAGTTTAGGAACTGATTGTATTTTATATTACGTACATGTTTTGTTTTGTTTTGTTTTGTTTTGTTTTCCTAGGTACTGCACAATGGACTTGTGATGGAAATGAATCATCCAACAGCTGGGAAGATAGCTGTTCCAGGTTAGATGTTTAATCCTTTTTGCTGTATTAAATGCTACATGACATCCTGAGTGGTTCTGGAGCTCAGCTGAGGACATGACGCATCTTCACATTTCACTCAAATGAATAAAAGTTTAAAAAGGCTGACATTTGTCAGATAGTCATTCCATTGATGGAATAGTCATTCCAGTAGCAGAAAAATGGGTTAAAATGTTTGTCAGAATAGCTTCTGGTTTTCATCGGTCAGTTGTCATAACATGAATATCAATTTGATAATATTTGCAAATTCCCACTGCTAGAAATGTTACTGCTAAATAATCTACGTGAATATGTGAATCTGGTTTTGATTTAGTTTGATTTTACAAGTTACCCAGGCTTCTTTTAGGGACATTTCTGTTTAAAAGAAAAAAAAAAAAAAAGACAAAAGAGGAGGGAAATTTTTACTGAATGCTTAATGAAGCTCTGCCATAATGAAGTCTTAAATAACTATTTTGAACTTCCAAAAATACAGAAGTATATACAAAAGTAATGAACTAGTCCCTTCTCTTTACAGCTCTAAATGGACCAGGAACTTGTGTAGCTTTCCTTCCATTAGACTTGTTATGTAATGGAGTTAGGTTCAACCACAGCCATTATGAACATCTTGCAGTTGGCTTGGTTTTGATAATTGATCCTTATCTGATAACCTGTTAGCTAAAGGGGCAAATTTTTGCTTCTCTCTGCTTTTCTTTCTCCCAGGCCACATTGAGAATTGTTTCTTCCTTCATTCAAAGCACTATGTCATGTCTAGTTTTATAAGAACTTCTCCTTACATTGTGATTTTCTGTGCCAGTTCCATCCTCTGACACTGCATCCAGTTGTAATCAATTTCAGTTGACTTAAGCACATGTAGTGTTAGGAAGAATTTGGCCCATAAAATTTATCTTTATATTCACATCCTGAAATCACACTGGGATGCAGAAAGAATTATTTGAAATAAACCAATCCTGTATTAGATCATGTTTTCTTCATGGATAGAGGGGGTGTTTGTGTGTGTGGATGTGTATGCTCCATATTTGCTCTTTATCACAGTTTGCATTCCACATTTGGTCTCACTAGATTTCAGTGTTTGGTTGGCTGTATTGAAAAATGCTTTTCTAATTTAGATGCACATATCTGGAAATAACTATCCTTTTTAAAATAATTTTCTTACAGAAAAGTAATCCTGGTTTATTTACCCAAAATGAAAAGACCAATAAAAGGTTTTTGAGTTAATTCTTTTTTAAGAAGTAGAAATAAAAGCCTTACAGATGGTAGAGGAAGTGTGTAAGGTTTTCATGTTGCATACAATTTATAATCTATCTTAGAGAAAGCAAATACTCCTTAAGGGGATAGCTTAAACTGCAAGAAGAGGAAAGAGATGAAAGGAATGTTCTAATGTCTGTCAGCAGCGATAGAATGTATTGGCAAGAGAGTGAGTTTTTACATAGGTAAGCCATAGTACTTCCCAAATCCTTAGTAATTTTTTTATTTTATTAAACTAGTGACACTGCACTAAACTAAAATAAATCATCTTAGTCTCTAATGGTTTGCCATTTAGATGGACTTCTATGAAGAGTTTCTTGTATTGAAACAGATGGCTGAAATGATTATTGGATATTTGAGCAGGAAAAGTAGAATTCCTTCCTTTCCTGGCATGGGAGGATAAGGAGGGGAGACGCAGGGGAGGAAAGGGGGAAGAACACTTATTCAGTGTGAGCAGAATGGACCTATTGATATCTCTGGAAAGACAGTGCATTACACTGTCCCAAAACTAAAGTGAATTTGGCCACTGTTGATGATAGGTAATGGAAGTACCCTGGATTTGTCCTACTTAATGATATGTCTGAAGAGTACAGGGAAGAGTGTGCAAAGAAAACCTATAGTAGATAATTTCTTCTCAATGACAGTTAAGAAATAGAAAGTTTTGGGGTTTTTTTAATGTGGTTATATTTTAATATCTTGTATTTGGTAGAGAACAAGTTTACTAAGCTCTTAGTTTCTGTCTCAGGATTGCTTATTAAGGAAAAATAAGTTATTAATGTGAATGTTGAAACTGAATAGGCTGAAAATGTTTTTCTTTTAAGGGACTGGGGAGATTCTAATCCCAAAATAAAAAGAGATTGCTGTTATGTCTTAACCATATAGCTAGATTTTAATGTGTCCTTTAGTAATTGAATTGGACATCACACTTGAGGCTCTTGATAGAGGTCTGACTTTTGCTGCCAAATAAAGTTGTGAGTGCAGTGACAGGCACAAATTAAGTGGGCCATGCTGGCAGATTTCAGCTCCAAGTATCACAGGTGGCCTCTGTGTCCAGCATATTGATTTGCAGTAGTCCTTCTCCAGACATGTCCCCAGTTTGAGAGTTGATTCAAATCTGTGTATGAGTCCTCCTTTGGAGATCTTGCAGCTTGAAATGGATTTTGCCATTGACATTAGTGTTGGCTACATTTTTAAGGTTGGAATTGGTAATTAATACTCCTCCTCTGCTTAAATATCTTTTGATATGGTTATTGAATTTGGTTATTTCCTCACTTTCCCCATTGCCGTTTTTGTGATTCCCAGTGTAAATTATACTGTATGCTGATAAGTGCATTATAGGGTGATGGGAGAAATTGTACTACAAAAAACATTTTTCTAGTAATTTTTCTTTTCAGCATGTATCTTTATGGTAAGAAAGCAAGCAACCTTGCATCTTTCAAGTACTCATGAAAAATGTCTATGCACAAATAGATCGCAATGCTGTTACTACTATCAAGGTATCTCCAAGAACAAATGTGAAAAAGAGAGTTCACTGTGTCTTAGAGTGACTCTATAAAAGATTGTGAAAACATTCTGAAGAAAGATATGGTTCTGTGGTAGTTCAGTGGTTTCTTTAGGATAATGTTTCACCTATATAATTCTGTACTTTCATGTAATGATGTTGTTCTTGAACTGACATATACATACACTTGTCATATAGAATGTTATATACACTATATATACTTGTTATATAGTAGGTGCGACACTGTGAGAGAGCCCTGTTTGAGTCATTCTTGCCAGAACTGGTTCATCTGATTGTAGGGCATGAGAAATGTAGAGCACAGAAAGTATACTCTCAGGGACAAAAAAAAAGTGTTTTATACAGTGCCAGATTTCAGATGATACTGGATGGCACAGAGACACTACAGGTAAGTGAAGGGTCAAAATTTCAAGAAGTTTTAGCATCTGGGTTAGTCTTGAACTACTTTGCCAATGAGTAATAGATTTTACAAAGAGTGGTAGTACGTGGATTTCTGGAAGCCACTGAGTATTCTGAGTGCCAATATGGAGCATAATGGGTGCTCCCAACCCATACTGAGTACATAGAAAAGAACTAATTGATGAAATATAGTCTTTCCCAAACCTTTTCAATTACAGTCCCCTTATGTGATTTGGGAAACTCAGATAATAATACTCCAGCTTCTGCATTATCTAGTCTCTAATGTTGACTTTTAAAGGCTGGTGGTTTTTAACGTCAAAACAATGTTTGTTATCTTATTTTTTTAATGAGAAAACCACTATGTATTCAGCTGTCCCTAACAAACTAACCTTTTTAGAATTTATTAACTTGCAGGAACCTTTGTGAACTAAATTTAATTTCTGACCCCTTCTAAGCCTTAGCAAACTGGGGATTTGGATATAAGCCTAGACTTTGGAATCATCTCTGATCAAACAGGAAGCAATATAACTGTTGAAGTTGTGTAAATCACCTCTTCCAGACAAAACAAATATTCTTAGTTTTGATTATGTTTATGTTGTATGTTCTTCTCATCCCCATTTCCTGAGTTGACAAACACAATGCCTCTCCTTTGGCCCATGATATGCATCAAGGATGACTTTATTGCTCAGAAAGGCCAATCTCATACCTGGCTTCATAATTTCCTTCTGTGCTCTTGATATAAAGTTTTTGGGGGACTATTGCAAGCTCAGTTAGGAAAAACAGTGCAGGATTCCTCCTTGACATAGATTTCTTGGACTGAATTCAGGCAACTTACATTAATTAATCAACCCACTCAGGAGAAATGTCCCTTTTTCCGGTCTTCTCCTGTCACTGTGCATTACAAATATACTACTGAAACAGGAAAGAATTTTTTTTCAGAGGTAGGCTTTTCCTGTTGTGTGTGATTCATGAAATGGTGTCATGGTTCCATGGAGACTAATTGCTATCAATCTCTTAGAAGAATGGTTTTAAAGAATAAGACAAAGAGGCAAGAAATCTAATAGGACTTCCCTATTGTGCCACAGATTTCTTCCTTAACCTTGGACAAATCACTTTGTGTCTTACCAAACTAATTGTTTGCAGTGTTTTGGATCTTGGTTAATAATTGAAAACTACTTTAATTGCTCAGGGAAGGAATTTCTTGGGAAAACTCTGTTATTTTAAATATTTATTTTGATTTATTATGTATATATTTATACCTATTTTCTTCATGTATGTGGAAGACTAGTTATAGTTAAGGAAACAGTGTTGTGTCTATGTATTTGATCTGAGCGTTTCAATACAGGGAGCAAATATGGCTGTAAGTGATACATGCTATTTTTTTGACCATTTACTGTGAGTCTAGTATAGGAAGCTTCAGTAGGTCTATAAAGCAGAGAAAAGTGACTTCCACATGGAGGAAGTTTGCAGGAAATTAAGGAAGTCTGTACTCCAATCCATTATTTCCTGCAGCTAGGAGATCCTTCAATATAACAACAGCAACAGCATAAAAAATCTCAACAATTTTTTCAACATCCTTTGCTTGAAATTCTGATTCTATCTGCTTCTCATCAGGTGTTTTTTCATATTTGTGTGTGCCTGTCTGTGTTTGCCTGCATGTGCATAACCAATGCGCATGGTTATGCACATGCAGGCAAACACACACAGACAGGCAAACACACACATGGTTATGCACATGCATGGTTGATTGAAAAATTTTAATTTCACTTCACTGTTTATGGTACATTGGAGACAAACAGTTTCACCAGCATTACCATGACCTCATTTGTCTTTTTTAGTCATCAGGGCTGACTATTTATGTCTTTTACATTCACAGAGCTGATTTCAATTTTGAGGAGTCCATGACCATTACAGGAACTTACACAAATAATGTATGACAGCTCAACTAGCTATCCTCAAAGTTCTTTAAAAAATTAATAAATATATAAACAGTATATTCACACTGATTGCAAAAGCAGAAAAGAGATGGTGGGAATGGCAAGGAATATGTTATTGGCTTCAGGATTATGTAGAAAGGCTAGTGCATCTTTTTAATGAATGATGCTTTAATTTGGAATCTTTTAAGAATAATTTTAAAGTAAAACATTAATAACAAACCTTTTAACATTTTTGCTCCTCTGTCATATGTTTCCACAGTATTTCTCTACCACATATTTTAAAACTTGTTATACCTTTAGGAATGGTCTTAGTGCCACAGTTAATATTTTAAAGTTGTTTTTAGGAAGAAAAGGCAGCTATTTCGTACCCAGTTCTAGGTCTTCGGTTGTTGGAGGGAATTAAGAAGCAGTGGAAGACTTTTCCATCAGTCTCAAAGTAACTGAGTATCAGTACTGACTGGGACCAGTACTGACTGGGTCACTCAAGCAATGGCTCTTCAGAACTGCTATTCAAGGTCTCTGAGCCAGACTCTTCTCTCATCACACCCTAGGTTTCTTTGTTGGTCTTTAGGATCTTGCAAAGTTGTTTTTATTTTATTGTATATTTTTCCAGGATCTGGCACTGCCATATAGGGAGGAAAAATAAAAATTTTTCAGAGGACAAATGGCGACATTTTTCTGCTTTGTCCATAATAAGTCAAGTAAAGCTGTGGTTGAGGTATTAAGTGTTGATGGGTAATAATACTTCTAGTTACTGGAGAATATTTTCTTTACATTTTCTTCCATGTGTCCTAAGCTATACTAGGATTTTCTTTAAACTGGACATAATTCTGATGAAGCATTAACTCAAGACTAACTCATTGCTGTCACGTGGGGGAGGGAGGGGGTGAAAGGTGAAGTATTGACTGAATAGCCAAATAAATTAATGAGTTTTCCACCAATGTCATTGTCCTAAAATTCAACTTTGTCTAAAATGATGTAGTTTTTTCTTCTGTTTGAATGTGTTTCCCACTTCTTTCTTTATAAATAACAATAACTTAGAAAGTAGTTTCTTTACCCTCACTCTGTAACAAGCACAGCCAGGTGCTCACACAGTTCAGGGTGTGTGATTAAAAAGATATGTCTGCATGCCTCAGGTGTGTTGTAAAACAGCCAAATTACTTCAACACACATACATTTTTCATATATCTTTATGATCTTTAATAATTATTGGATAAGAAAAGGAATCTACTGTCAGTTAAAAAAGGGTTGGTTTCATTAAATGTAAGAATATGTTTTAAACATCCAGAAAATTTTACTTAATCCCTAAGATACTGAGTAGACTAATCCTCATTTGTGTTTCCTTTATATCATCTTGACCCAAGCCCTGCCTTCCCATCATGGTAAGAGTGATTGAACTTACACTGTTTTCTGTGAATCTAGACTGAACAATTTTGTGGTCAGCACTGGCCATTAGGTCATGTGCTTTGCCTTTTTATCACATTGATCATGGAGTATCATCAATTTAACTCTTTCACATATTTTTGACTATAGATTGTCTTTTTCAGAAGTCCTCAAGAGATGGAGAATTTGGCAAATAAATGCCAAATATCTGTCTTTAAAGGCCTGATTAATTATTAAAAACCCTATATCTTCAGTTTAATACAGAAATTATATGTTTTTTGTGTCTTTCATGAGGTTTAAATATTTTTTGTACCATGAAAGTACTTACATGACCAAAATTTTATTTAGATAACTTTTTGACAAACTATATAGGGTAAATTGCCCAGATCTTTTCAGGTCCTCTCTGTAAGTACAGTGCACTTACAGTTTTGTAACTCTGGTTTTTTTATTGCAGTCTATGTACTGTATATATACAGGAAAAACTGCAGTTGTATAGAGTGCATTGCAAACTTCCTGACTGACTCTGGGCAAGTCTTTTAGACCATGAAATTTTGTTTCTCACTTCTTCATGCAAATGGTTGAGATAATAGAATTCACAATTAACTAATATTTTTTCCAAATTATAATATATATATATATATATATATATATATATATATATATATATATAATGTAATATTTTGTGACATTTGATGCTATTTTTCCTTGTAGTTTATTAAAAGAATCATCAGATAGAAATAAGGGGCAAAATAAGGCTTATACAGTCAGCTTAGTTGTTCAGTTGCTTAGAGCCAGCCATCAGTAGATAGAGTGTACCTGTTGTACATTAGTTAATTTATCTATAACTCCTGAAGTAGGGAATATTTAAGTCCTTTGAGTCAATGTGAACTTGAAATTATTTTTGTTCCCCTTCCTTATACTTACCACTCTTGCTAATAAAGTCCAGTCCAGAAATTAATGCCATATTACATCAAAATCAAAAACTAAAATGGTGATTTTGACCCGAGTCTTGAATATTCTAAACAATGCCTCAATAATTTGAGCTATCAAAAATAATGTATTGCTGCCACCTCTTTTGCCCACTGCCATTTTGCAAACTATTTTGGAACTCTTTTGTGATTCTGGGAGAGAAAGAAATTCCCAAGAAGTTTTCCAAATGTTTTATGACTAGATGTTCCTTTTATTTTTTTACCAGACTTTGTTTACTTTTATTTATCTGCTACTTTACTTTTATTTATCTGCTATTGGTCACCAAATTTGATTCAAATGTTGACTTTTTTTTGCTAGCATAAACATTTTTTTATGCAAATAAAAATAGCTTGTCCATCCTAACGTAGTGTGCAAAATATTTTACCCTAGACAGAATAGATGAGAACTAGCTTAATCCAGGGTCTGTTTAAACACTAGGCATTGAGTCAAGACCTGATTAGAAAAATATCCCTGACACAGAGTCTGTTAAGGTACAGAACAGAATTCACTAAGAAAACACAGAATCCCTGTTTTGGGTCTCTGAAACTAGACTGAACAGAGAAAATAAAAGCAGATTACCCATATAAAAAGCAAATAAATGATCTATCAAATGGAGTTGATAACTTAATGAATTTTGAAATTTATTGTGAGTCTATTGCTTTTAATTAAAGTTATTTAGAGATTGTACCTTTGGCAGGACAAAAAAAAAATTGTGGAGTGTTCCTCATCGGTTTTCAACTAGATGTAGAGATGAAATGAAGCAGAAGTTTGCAGATTAGAACAAGCTTTTTAATATTCTTTGCCGACTGTTTTTAGAAACATCACAAGGAACAGAAAATGAGGCCCATTTGTGAAAACAGGCAGAACAATTTATAAACATGTGAGGCAAACAAAGTTTTAAGGCTGATGATGCACTAATACCCAATTCCCATCATCCAATTTATAGGACACGTAACTTCATGCACACATCTGCTATTTCGAGCCCAGATACAGACATGCAAGCTTGTATAGGCTTATAGCAATTTAATAGTATTCTAAAGAAATCAGAAGATTAGTGCTAAAAATTAAGCTACATTGCTTTGATTATGAGATAGATCCGTATATAAGTGAATCTATGATGAAAACTCTCCTTTAATTTGAAGCATATTAGTTTTCACATTTGCTCATACCTAGGGGGACAGAAAATTTTTAAAAAGTGCTACAGAATTGTCTTGGTAGTATTTACCTTTGGTACCTTCTTAAAAGGCTGGAATGAGGACTTATGTTGTAGTTTCTGAAAGGGAAGTTTTACTTTCTACCTTCCTCTGTAATCACAAATCAATGTCCCCACTGTATAATTTAGTAGTTGTTTTATCTCCATACTGAATGTAGGGCTTAATAGTTTACTTTTCTACTCCCCATTTTTGCTTGGATTTCCTGAGAAAAAAACATCAGAAATGCTGACCTGTTCTTTTGCTCCTTGTAGATTCAGTTACCTTGCTCTAGCTTCTACTGCCTCTAAAAGTGTTGGGAGAATACATGGGTAAAATGTAGTTTTGACATGGCTGTGTAGCAGTGTTAGACTGCCAGAGACCACTTTAACATGCACTTCAAGCACTTTTGTAAGAATGACAATGTAGAGAAACCTACTGCAGGAAAACAGTGAATTGGTGGAGTAGTCAACTACCTTGGTGTCTTCCAGTTAAGCCATTTACCTTCTAAGAGTTACTATTCTGACAGATTTTAAGCTTTTCAAAATGTTAGTTAGTGTGGTGATACCTTGGAATCATCCTTCCAACTGACTTCAAGAAAGAAGGCAATACCTTGTTTACTACTTTAATATGACTTTCAGATTCTCACTGCTAGAAAGCTTACCACTCAAAGCAGCATCACCCACAACAATATCCCTGAGGTAATATTATCATTTCCATGAATTTGCATTTACTTTTTTACTTTTACATTTTTGTATTTGTTTTGGTTTTGGTATTTTTTTTTAAAGTAGGAAGTTTTCACTCAGGTGCTATATTTTAAGGCACAGCATATACTTCTCATTTTCAGGTATTTTCATAGATTGGTATTCATTTCCCCAAGTGTACACAGATATGAATCAAAATGTTTCATTGATTGTATTTAGAAGCTATAAGTCTAAAGTCTTATCTTCCTCTTTGAACTTAGTCCTATACTGTACCAGTTACAATGAAATATAATAATATTCAGTAACATAAGTATTCATTACACGGGTATATCACATGTGAATATATTATAAACTCTTCTACACTTGACAACCCAAGGCGGTTGTTTGGTGTTAAACTGTAGAAAGAGAAGAATTAGGTCATTACAGTGCATATAATTTATAAGTAGAGGTTATTCAGAAAATTCAGAAATATGAATATTTTTTGTTTAGTGTATAAACATTTTTTAAACAAAATCTTGTATAAGAAAGAAAATTATTGTAATTGAAAACAAAGGTAATCCTTGGTATCATACTGAATTTTTATCTGCTTGCCTTTGAACAGTATTTATTGGTAATTTTACTTACCTTTGATATCCAAGAAAAAATAATTTGACAGCCAGGCAAAAAATAATTATTTATTTATAAACCAGATTTCATATATTGGGTACAATCAGGGAACTTACATGCTCTGATGATTTGTTGTAAATACATTGTTGATGTTAAATGCCTTAGTAAATTGCGGATAATTTTAAAACTCAGGATGAATGAATTAAACAAATGCAGTCTTCTTTGCAGTAAGACGTGTCCTTAGTAAAAGTGCTTTTCTCTTTTTTGAAGACTCTATTTGGAGCTTTGTCATATCATTTTTCTAAATTTACTCTAGGTAATCAACTGAAAAGTACTGTAAAATAGGGAACCTAATATATGCAAAACAAAATGAAAGATTCCAATCCATGGTACACTTTGTAATATAGTGACTGATAATTACACAGAAATATTAAAAGGATCAATTTGTAGAGGCTCTTTAAAAAGCCAAGATATAAGATTGAAAGCTCAATCATAATTTAGGAAATTTCTGTCTTCTTGTGCTTAATGTCCTTAGCAGAAGACTTTTTTAGTAGTTCAAGATTTAGTTTTATATTTGAATAATGTAACTATTACCATCTCCTATCTTGTAAAAAGAAAGAAGCTCTGTTCCTAGTAACCAGGACATGTGAACCGCACTTTGGAGAGGAAGGACTGTGTTTTGGTTTGCTCATCATACTGGGATAATAGCTGATTTCTGCTTCCTAGCAGTTTTTAGCTAGTTAACTAAGAATACCTACCCAAAGACACTGATTCAGGCAGGAATGTGATTGTACTTAATTCCAGAGTTATTTCTGGGTGCAGATATTATTGGTGTACAACTCAGCCTTTGAAAGACTTAAGACTTTTGATTATAGATTGGTGTCTTCCACAGGTCTCGTATTACCAGTCTTTCCTAAATACTGAAACTGTGAAATAATGAGACATGCTGGTTGAGCAAACAATTTTGCCCTGAATTTTAAGATACAATGAATATAAAATTCACTCACAAGTTGTCTTCTTCCACTGGTAACGTTCAGCCTACAATAAAACCCCAGGTAGGCTGACCAAACGTAGGCTGACCAAATGGATTCACATCTATGTGAAGAGAGCTATATAATAGGAAAAAAAAAACAGATTACTAAGATGTGCACCAGATTACACTCTCATATAACCACTCACCATACAGGATATGACATAAATTATATTTTCTAATGCTATTGCATCTATTGGCAAAAAAATGAGACTATATAGCCAATTAGTTTTTCTTTCCTTTGTACTTCTGTTTCAAAGGCTTAAAGGAAAACCATACATATTTTGCATTGTGGTTATGTTATCTGTATGATGCTGAGATTTATTTTCTTTGTGTAAAAAAAGTAGATAAGTTTAAATTTATGGGTTTTATCCATATTTTTCTAATATTGTGTCTTAGGGCTTACCACCTCCACATTCACCCTAGTTTCTTTGGTGTATTTTTTTTTCAGTGATTTAATTTGTTCCAGACATCTATAACGTGGACACATACGCTCTCTGTATATTGTATACTAAAGGAGTTCCTGCAGAACAGGATGTGCTCAGTGTGCCATTTACACTGTCCATTTGGATTAGAAGGAATTAAGTAATTTTACATAGCTATTGGCTATTTCCTGAGCATGTGAGTAAAACCTGTCACTTCCCTGCCCCACAGACTGTTCACACCTTCAAGGAGATGCCCAGACCCTGATCTGCCCTACTTGGAGCCATCTCAGGGGCTTCCAAGAGTGGCCAAATGCCCCATGTCTTATCTACCTTGGGGGCAAAAATCCTTTCCATGTCTGACAGGGCACCTGTGGGTGCTTCAAACCACTGGGATCCCTGGCAACATCTCTACATTCCATTTCATATGACTGCTGTTCCCAGTTACCCAGGGGATGAGGATGGCAAGCTCTGCAGTGATCCTCAAGAAGGTGTTCCCTCGCTCTTGCCACTGCTGAAAAGGGCTGATAGCCTCGGGCACCTCCAGGGGTTGGTGGGTCATTTCATCTCCTGAGGGGCTTGCCATCTGATGAAGATGACTGTCACAAACTGGGAATATAGCCCACTGCTGCTATTGCCATTGTCCCACTAAAACTAGCTGCACAGCTCCTATGTTAAACACAACCACTGGCCATGCTTATGAATGATGTAAAACACCCTTCAGTCACAGGGTAAAACTTTAAGAGTTAGTTTCTTCCTTTAATCTTTCTAAGAGTTATTTGCCTACCTTGTATTGCAGGAAGATGTTCAGGTCTTAGCTATAACTCTGTCAAATCTTTTTTGCCTTTAGTATTGAAGATTCAAAGTAATGAAAGATTAAGGAAGGTATTGCTCTTGTCATTGTGTACCTTGGTGCTAAAATTAGTATGCAATTTCCGACTATGTAAATAAAGGCATTTATATCATATATAAATATTTTTTCCTGTGGTGAAGACAGAGATGAAAGGCAGGAGTTTGGTTCCTTGGGTATGCAGGGATATAAAGAGCATGCATGATTTCCCACCAATTCACCAATGAACATTTGCCACTACACTGTTTATGATGAGGTTGCCTTCTTGGAAAGAAGTACCTAATGGTTTTGTGTTCTTTGCCATATTTTTTCTTTACTTCAATAGCTCCTTTTCTTCCTTTGCCTTGACAATTTATCCCTTTCTTGAAAGTGATGGTAGGCCTCCAAGCATTTGTATTGCTCCTTCCAATTGTCACTTTCTTCCGTAGGCCATAAGTCAGGGGGCTTAGTTTTGCCTGCATTCATTCCAGAGGGAAGTTATCTTTCTTGAACCTGAAAACCTAGAAATGTCCGTAGTGGTACAGGTGAGCTCTCATCAGGGCTTTGCACAATGCCTGCCTTTCCTATGGAAATATCTTGCCTGAGACACAAGAATGTATTTGCTTGTAACTCCTTCATAGCTTACAGTCATCCTGTGATCTGTTCATGCCTCTGGGAATATTTTCCTGCTCTGATAGTTCTCAAGTGGAGCAGAAACTCATGGCACTCTGCCTGACATGATGGTACCTATTTCTGGTCTGCAGGTCTTCATGCAAGGAGTGTTTATTGATGTAGGGAATGTCACTTTTGTCAGAGCTTCAGCTGGTGGGGAGGATGCTGTAGACCTATACCATGAGATGGAGCTTCTTCTGTAATGTGAATGCCATGAAATCCGGAATATGATGTGGACAGTGAAACCTACATTTCTTCATAGTTTTCTGAAATGTAAATTCAAAAGATCAGACTATGAACTTCCTTGTTTCCTACATTTGAGGACAGCAAAGCATGAAGGATGGAGCCTGAGAAATGCTTTAATGAGGCTTCTATTCATCAGAACCTTGCTAGAGTCAGCTCCACGCAGTCACAACCAGCAGCACAATCCAGCCCTCCACTGGACAGCTAAAGTGGTGATGCAGTTGGACTAGATGATGTCTATACTACGTCCCTTCCAACTCAACTATTCCATTTTGTTCTATTCTATTTTAAAAACCTCTTCATTTACATATTTCTTAGACCTTCTGTCCACCTGTGTGTCAACTCACCTCCCTCAAATCTTACATTCTAGCAAGAAAAAAAAGGCCTGACCTTTTTTATTTCATCAACTTAATTCAACCCTTCCCTTCCAGCCTAGCAGTAGTATTACAGATATATTCCACAGGCCATTTAAGATGGGCACCTGACATCAAGACAGCCTTTATGAAGTTTCTGTTGTATATTGGTTCTTTGTTTTACACCGGGAACATCTCCCTGAACTGTGGAAGGATCTCTTCCAGGCTTTTTCATAGAGACAAAATGCATTATTCTCTCTCACAGTCATAGTGTGTCTGAGACCATCAGAGGTTAAGAAACTGGGCTGGTTTGGCAGATGTTTCTTTTTATTCTGCCAAAAAAGTCAACAATAGGTATTCATAATTCTGGGGAGGCTTGGAGGTCAGAGAAATTACAGGGCAGGCAGAATAGCTAATGCACAAATAGCTGAAAAAGAAAGCGATCTTTTGGGGATTCTCTCCCACCCTTTTATTCTGCTTGTCCTAGGGGCTGTCATCAGTCAGTGACATTGTGCATTGGCTTCACCCCTTGGTTCTGGCTGCAGTGTTCAAGGTTTGCCATTACCCTGAATGGCAAAACCTCTGTTTTATTGCTCCAGGGGAGATATTCTTCTACAGTTTGTCTTACACTCAGCTTTCAGTGCTTTGTATAAGACTTGAAACATTTTTATCAGCAACTAGTTTAAAATAAATTGTTGGAACACTTCTTAAGAGAGAATGGGGAGCCACCACGGAATAAAGATAGCAGTTATTGTGAGGCAGCATGTGGTGTAGAGAAGTCATCTGTTACTTTACCAGTATAGAGAAACTCATTAGATTCTTATTTTCTGATCTTCTCATAAGATCATCCTTGCTGAGCAAGACATGGAGCTACCACAGAAGTATGGACTTTAGAGGAAAAATGGATATGGAGAAGTCACCAAAGAGCTAGTTTATGTGCTTGTGTCTGGGATGTTAATGGCAATTGGATGATCTCTGCAAGTAATGTAATAGAGTACATTGGACTTCTCAGATGTGGGGAACTCCCTGCCCACCTTATGCAGTAAAGAACAGTGTGATACAATAGTCTGTCAGGTGATGCTAACAACAAGAATAAAGCATTACTGGAAGACAAAACAGGAGCTTTATAGAGAGAAAAAAAGCAGTCACGAGGCAATGAACAGCCATGAGACTTTAAGTCCATTAATGAAGCTGAATTCCCATATAAAAAATCCTTACTTAAGCTTAACAGTACTAATATATAGTGAATAAAGCATTGGCTGGGAGTGTAACGATGAGGAAAGTATAATAAAATATTTCTACTATCACTTCTGGTGAAAAAGAAAAGTGAATGAGACATAGTTGGTACAAACAATACCTAAAACATTGTAGCAGCTAATAAAAGTATTTGCTATACTGTGACCCTATAAGGAATGTAACTCTGTATTTATCTGAACCCAAGAAATAAAAGGGGCAATATGTGCTTGCCTCACAGTCACATAATCTGGCATCCACATGTACTTTTGGAGATATAAAAGATCACTTAACGAGAGACAGAAACATATACGGGGCAAATGATTCCAGCATATAGGGGATGATGCTGAAGGAAACAGATAAATTTCTTCGAATGGCAAGGGCAGCTGAACTGTCTAGCAAGAGGATCAAAACAGCATCATCAGTGCAGAACAGGGACAAACTAAAGGAAATTCAGAAACAGGACAGAGACAGACTGTACAGGAATGCAAGTGTTGGGTTGCAGGGTATGTACTGAGTGAAACAATACACAAAACAGCACAAACCCTGTCTAGTACTCAGCAAAAACATAAAAAAAGCAGAGAGCATAGCAAGACTTTCTGTCCAGTGTGTTGTAGCTTGGGAAATAGAGAAAGTGTTAATAGGTAGGGACGACATAGAGATTACAGTTAAAAGAAAGATGTCTTCTGGTTGTCTTGCATAAGTCCAGGTAAATTGGTTGCACAGAAGGATGCAGAGAATGATGTCAACCTGTTTATTTTCAGAACTGTTCTATCAGGTCTTAATCAGTTGACTGCAGTTCGTTGGTGAAGCCATCAGCAGCCTAATCCTACCAAGCTGGACGACTTTAATATGGAGAATTAAAATTCATGATGCAGGCATTTGAAGACAAACAGCAAATGCAGCCTGTGGAGAATAAGTTTGACAATCAAGAGATGTTATATACACAAGGTATTAATTTCCTGAGCATGGTAGAGGAGAGAGTGTTCTCTGTGTGTGTTCTTCTTTTCAGAAAATGTACGGTCATACTTCAGGGAATCAGACACAACAAAAATGAAGTCAGAAAGAAGCTTCAATACAGTGAGATGACTAAAATTCAGTTTTTGATAATGGCCGAGTAATGACAAATAGTTGATAACTCTGCAAGAATTGAATTATTATGTCTATTGAAACTTTTAGAGAATGACTCAGATGACTGTTGCTGAGAAAAATTTGGAGTAAACTGAGGATCTTCATTTAGCCAAACACCAAAGTGTATAATTGTATGTCAGCACTAATACACACTAGATTCTATAAGCTATCATCCACTTAACACCTCTGTCAGGTTAAGACTTTTACCACTCTGTGATTTGAGCTATGTGACAACACTGACTACACCTTTTGGAAGATAATTGCCTGATGTAAATGCTTTTGACCTGCACCCAACTTCTAAGGTGTTGCAATGTAAATTGAAGCTGTGAAGGATTCCCAAACATGTGGCTTGAAGCTGATGACAGAGCTATTAAAAATTAATGATCTGGCAAAAGAGACAGTCAGTGTCACTATGTAATAAGCAAAATATGAAGTTGAATGTAGACATGTAGAACTTGAGTAAAACTATGTTTTCTCTGTTAGTTGACATCTGGAGAGATGTCAGCAAGACCCTGGAAAAGTCAGCATGATTAGGAAAGCACTTGAAATGAAAGCAGTCCAATGTCTATTAGACATAGTGATTTTTTTTCTGGAATTACCCAAGGTGTTTAAAACAATTACTGCTCCTAAGACTCTACAGGGTAGCTAAAGCAAAATTATTTTGTTCTGTAGGAGCTTAGGCACATTTACTAAAGAGAGGAAGCAAAAAGGAAACACAGAGCCATGCTTTCTGAAATGCAGTTCCCTCACTTCACTTTTCAGCACTTGCCCAAAATCTACTTGAAGGAACATGGACAACATTGTGAGTTTATATTTGGGTTTGTTTCTTCGTAAAACTTTAGCAGTGTTATCTGAAAATATGCACTTCCCAAAAAAATCCCTGCATATGATAGATGCACTCAAGAAGACATGCCTTCCAGAATACTAGACATGATTTTATAAGACAAAATCTGCATCTCCAGTGGTGGGCTTCACACAGCCTCCTGAAGACCAGGCAGTAGTATATCAGTTTGTGTACCAACCATGGCAGTCTGAAGGGGCACTTATGACAGGAAGTTACTCTGTTTTAATCTGTGAAGAATATACTATACTGTATATATAGTGTATATATATATATATATATATATATATATATATATATATATACAGTATACTGAAAAAATATTTTCTCTTTTTGAAGGAGACCTAACAGCAATCCTAGAGGACTTGGAGGGTGGTACAGTGTGCCTGAAATACACTTCAGACCTACTAATATAGATCTGAATGAAATGTCAACCAAGACTGTACTCCCAGATAGGAGCAAAGAAATAGCAATCTGAGGTGCTCAGACTGCTGACTGACCACAGGACATTGCACAGCTTCATGAAATATCAGCCCTGGTAAAAATACAGAGAAGAAAGTGAAGAAAAAAAAAGAATAAAACTAATAGACAAGCTTTCTGATGCAGCTGCTGTACGACTTGTTGAAGAATATATAAACAAAGATGGTACCAGACTGTCTGAAACTTAGGATGCCTGGAAATAGACTTCAAAATTAACTCAAAATGGGTCACATTAGTCTGGATGCTCAAAGAGCGACAGGAGAGACAATCTGGCAATAAAGAGCTTGTAAGCAAGAACAGTACTGGTGAACACTTCTCACTTTGCATTGTTCAGTTTCACATTCCTGCATCTCATTCCCTTCACTCTACCATCTCCCTTCCTAATTTTTACCTTGGCACAGATAAATCAAGTCTACTGTGCAAAAAGGAAACAATAAACAGTGCAATGAGCTAGTAAAAAAAATCAGTAAAAAAGTTGATGATTTGATGCCATTGTGTAGACGAATTGGTCTGGTTCAGCCATCAAAAATCCACTTGCAGCAATAATAGAAACTAAAGGCTGATGATACTTAATAATAGAAACTAAAGGCTACTGATAGAGGAAAATCTGAGGATAGTACCCATACAAAATTAAAATCCAAATCAAAGTAAATAAGTGATAAAAAAGGGAAGTATAAAAAAAGAAATCAAAATAATCTTGATGCCAACAGAAGTTCAAAATCTCATTTCTTTCAAAAATTGTTGTACTTTGCTTGAAGCAAAAGTAAAATAAATTTACATATGGACATGGCAATGGCAATTTTAAGTTATACTCTTGATTCATTGAGTTTCAGCAGAACTATTCTGCTGGCCATTTTGAAGGTGTTCTGTGGTCAGAACTGGTGACTGTACAGCTGTATCTGCAGGAGAATGCAGCATTGGTGTGGTGTAAATGTTCCCACCATTCCATTACAGCATACCTGTAAGCAATCTATAGAGTCTTACATAACACTAGGAAAAAAAATCTTTGAGAGCACTTCAGATTTGTTTCTGCTTATTCCCTGTACCCTTTGAAACATCAGGATAAAATGCAAAAAGTGAAAAACATTCCTCCCTTCTGATGTCAAATCCTGTGCTTGAGAGAGGAAATGCAGCCTTCCAGGAAGGTGTCTGACCTGGCAGGTTTGCTCTGTTGTTCTCAGTGCTCTGAGAAAGTGTGTGGTATGGGCTTTACAAAGGTTAAGCAAAGTTTTGTGTTCTGAACTTCACTCTGGAAAAGAAGCATTTCATTAGGCAGCTGCCTGGAATCAACTTAATATGGAAAAGTGAGAAAGCTTGAGAGATTTTAGTCTCTGAGTACATTTCTTGCTGTTTCACACAGTTACACTTAGCAGAGAGAAACCTTTCTGAAATTTCAGGCTACATTTTAACATGCATATGTTTCTTAGAATGAAAACTTTACCATGGCTAAAATCCTTCTCCCAGAGAAGAGAAAGTGTCCTTGCAAACCTTGCTAGAGAGTGGCTTTGTCGCAGTTATCTCAGGACTGAAACTCCTTGTTGAACAAAAGCCTCGAAGTGTCATGACTGTTAGCCTACTCTGGACTTAATAGTAGCTATGGATACCTTTGGATGTGTCATGGAGAACTTTTCCTCTAGATTTGTCACTGTGTGTGGGTTCAGCCCCTGAAGTGAGTCTGTACAGCACTCTCCTGCACTCAGAGTGTTTTCTTCAGCTCTCCAGACCCTTTTCTTCCTTGTCAAATGGCAGATAGTGCAACATTTCACTAACAGCACCACAGCTGTGCACCGACAAGCAGATTGGGGCTCACATCAGACCTCTTGGGAGGCTGTTGGTGTGTATTCTTTTCCTATGAAACTTCACGAGACTTGTGGGGCCTTTTATTTTCCTCTATATTTTATATAGACTGCCTGTGTATTCATATTGTGTTAGACATTGTATTTAGACATGAATGTTTAACTACATATATAACATATTGTTAGATATGAAGGACTTGGCAGATGATACACAAAGTATGTGCAGATAAATTCTATTAAAAATATCCTGAAAACTAGAATAAAAAATATTTTAACTAGTCAAGCAGTCTGCAAGGGAGTGTGGGAAAACTATCATTTTGGACTTGGAAGAGTAGACTGGACAAATCAGTAACAATCCAACTTTTTTAAAAGAGGAATAACAATTGGAAGTAATTTGCAGTGGTGGGAGAGCAGAGCATAAGTGATTTCTTGGAGCTTTTTTTAAAAACCTTATTATCTTAAATTATTTCTTTGAAAGGTTTTCTCCCTGCTTTAATGTAATGAATTCCATAGCAATGATGATTAAGTATTTAGGGACTTTTACCAGGGATTCTTTAGAAGAGATGATGAATGATTATTGGCTTCAGTTGCTAATTGACACAATAATCCATGCCAAGGGATTCCTCTCTAGTTTTGAAACTATATTCTAAAAAGAAAAGAGAATTGATTTGTTAGATAACACACTGATGTTGGGATTAATTGAAGCATGATGGAGACTCATACCTCTTTTTTTTTCATAAGAAATGGTATAATTCTTGTCTTCATGTTTTTGTTTCTTGCAATTTGTGATTAAAAGGATATGCAATTTTAATATACAACCTATGGCAGTACCTTTAGGTTGGAGCTTCAGTATGCCAAAAAAGAGGAAGCTATCGAAATAGTCCTATAGATGGTTTGAACACGTTAATTTTTTTTTTAAGAAGGAGAAAAAGCACAAACAGACCAGGTTTGCCCAGCTACCTTTTCTATAGAATCACTAATTTTCACCCTGAAGAGGTCAGGCAGATTTACGGAATAAAACAGGGCCTCAGGCCATGTAACATGGTTGTGAGCTAGTCAACCACTCATTTGTGCCAAGTAAATTTTGGAAATGATTCTCCTTTGCTGACAGTACCCTCATTACCGATTGTGTAGAGTAATTTATCAGGCATTTCTTAAAATAAACTGTTCATTTATGCTAATAGGACTTGGCAGGGAGGAAAAATTGGCAGGACTTGAAGTTCCTAGTGTTTTTCTTTTTTAAAACAAAAACTGTAAAGTCCTTAGTATTTCGAGCCACCGTTATCACAGCCATGCATATAGTTTATTAAAGTGACAACTAATTGCATAATAAATTTTCAGAATGGGAGAAAATTATTCCTATGTTAAGTTTACAAAAGCAAATAGTTTTGTAGTATTGTAAAAGCACAGTCATTAGTTTCATACTTGTACATTCCTTATTGGCTAAGCTTCTGTTATTAATGAATCACTTAGCATCTTTTCCATGACTCATCTATTCTCAGTGCAGTACCTCATCTTGAAATATCTCTTTGTTTCTTACTCCTCATGTATTTTCTGTTTGGTAGCTCCCTCCAAGGGGATGTTTTCTTTCTGCTTCATAGTGGGGCTTTGATCCTGCAAACAGCCATGCACATCAGTAACTCCTGAAGTGAGTAGTCCCATTTGAACCTGTGGGACTGGTCAATAGGTACAGTTAATAACTTCTGCATGTTTGTTGGACCCAACTGCAGCCACTGTACAAAGTTTAGCTGCTAACCTTTGCAGCTGAACTAACTTATATTTAGTTCAATACATTTCACATTCAGTTGTCTTCAAAAAATAAATATATCAGTTCGTGAAAAAGCCATCCATCTAGCCCACAAGAGAACATCCAAAGCTCTAAATAAGAAGAAAGTGTGCATTGAAACACACAAATAAGGACTGCAACACTGATAAAATGACTGCTGTAGAAAACTGTGACTCACCAAAAAACAATGCTTTAATCCAATGCCTGCTGAAGTGTAAGGGGAAGTCTTCTGTTAACTTCACTGGTGGTTAGATCTGGTTCTCATTTAACAAGACTAAACTAGATGCATCTCCAATTGTACATAAATTATGTGATAAGGGGTTTTTTGTGTGTTCAGTTTCTCAGCAAATGCAAGATCCGTTGCATTGTCGAGTAAAACTAAATAGTGATGTTGTTTTTGTTGTTGCTTTTTAATGAAAATAAATACAGCAGTAAGTGCAATTAGTACAGAATATACTGTGCTTCTTATAACGACAAATTAAGCATGACACATTGACCCCAAATTTTCATCATGCTCAGCCTTTAGCTGCAAATGCCAGAAACTCAGTCTTTTTAAAGACAAACAACTTAAAACAAGCAACAGCACCTTAAATTGAAGGCTAAACCAGACTTTCTGGGAAGCTGTGATGATACCACTTAGATTAAGGCTTTAAATTTTTGCTGTCTTGTGCTATTGTACTTCATAGTTTGCAGAACTGAAGGGACCCATATCTAGCAAAATGGAGAACAAAAGTTATCTAACATTTTGCAAATCTTCAGCTTTTTAGACTTGAAACTCAAATTTAAAATGTGAAGTGCATTCCATGTACAATTACCGAACCTGGCCTTTTCTGCTACATGTCTATTACTCACCATCATAATTAGAATGTCCCTGCAATGGATCTAAATGTTTCTGCTAATGTTTTCCACTTCTGTCTGCATTCTTTTCATATTGTTTCCTGCCATTAATGCAATAAAAATGTCAGCCACAAATACCAGATTCCTAATGGAAAAGCAAAACAAACTAAAACCACAGCCAGCACCACAGCTGAAAAATATTATTTTTTCTCATATTCCAAATTTTTACAAGACAAACAATTATTTGAGGTTGCATCTACTATATGCATTGTTAACTAAGTTACATACATTTTTCATACTTGGAAATCAGAATTACTGACACTCACTGTAACTGTTACAGAATGGTTTCATGCATACATTTGGGTTGTCTGATCAGAGAAAGATGCAATCTTGTTTAAATGAGAGGACCATAATTGGTACTCTTGGCTTCTCCTGCTCTTGGAAAAAACACCATAATTTTTAGTTCAAGATATAATGGAGCAAGCATTACTTCTTTAATGTCCTCCAGCATTCAGATGATTAATGAATTCATACTTTTATTTTGCTATGAGTTCCTAAAAGATAGAAGGCTCAGAAGAGAGGATCCAAATATCTATTAGTAATGCAAGATGGATGGTTCTTGTAATGTGTCAGCTTATTTGTACAATGCAATAAGTAGCTTCTCTGAATTTTTTTTCTCTCATTACTTAAACCCTTCAAAGTTTCTGGCTGTTCTTAAATACAATTAGATTAATCATTTCTGTTTAATTTATTGACATGAAATTGGTGAGGAACTAAACTTAGAAATCTGAATTCTGTATAGGACAAATTAGTGGTGGTAGTGAAGTTCCTAATCTATTTATTATAACATATATGTTTGGAGAACAGATCCCCATATGTGCTGTTCTCCCAGCACACACTAAAAAAAAAGGGGCTTCTTTCCTATGGAGTCATCTTAAGTGTAACAGAGGAGCAAAAATTGATAAAGATCATGAAAAAGCATTGAAATAGTACAAGTCAGCATAGAGCAAATGGTTGCAGCTCTAATTATGAATATTTTAGTTACTCACCCAAGACTAGTTTTCTGAGAAACTCCTGAGTTGCTTCTGGTAGTGAAGGTAAAAGGTACAGAAGAGATTACCTCATGGGTGATTTGACAATATATTCTTCTCCCTTAATACTATCTCTTAAGGAACAGTGTGAGGTGCAAAGAGCAGGTTCTGTCTGCTCAGAGTTAAACATAGACCTTGTATTGTGCAGAAAAGCTGAGCATTTCCTGTCTATTTATTTCAGTTTTCATTTTAATACAGGTGTTTTGATATCTCTTGCCATATTTTTGAGACTCTACTCCTGCCCAATTCAGTAGTTTAAACTCAGTCTGTAAACTCTTTGGATTAAGGGTAATTTTCTTCCAATTGTCTGTGCACTTGGTTCTGCTGAGCCTCTGTCTAGTTTAAAAACAATAGCAATAACTCAAAATAAGTATGTACCCTGAAGAAGCCTTCAAATGTTCCATTTTTTAATGCCAAAGTGATGGAAAATGGCAGGAGGTTCAGAACACCAATGATCCACTATGCTTCCCTTATTTAAATTTTCTTCTTCCTGACCCCCTTGGTGGTGGTTCTGGAAGCATTGCAGCATAGGAATTGACTGCTACTGGAGAGTAGCCCTGTTTGTTCATTAGAAGGGCTCCACTGCCTGTGGGGAAGCTTTGCTGAGACATGCTATGCAGCAGGCAGATTTACTCCAATGGAAGTCTCAGGTCAAAACACAGAATCTGAAAACCAATTATAATTGTACAAACAGGTAGCTGAAATGTCTCTTTGTCTTGTGCTCTCTGAGAAGAGCTGAGAAGAACAAAGCCAACATGAGGAATGGTCTTTTGCCTACTCCTAGCTGCCAGCTGCTCTCCATGTCTGGGTACTGTCATTATTGCAGCCATCAAGACTGCAAAGGTATCTGGTGCACACAGGAGGACAGCAGTGAGACTGTAGAGGAAAATGTCAGAGTTGCAGATTTACCTTCTTCCCACCAATCCCTGTTAAAAAAACCCCCAACAAACAAACCAAACCAAACCAGAACCAGACAAAAGCACCCCCAAAACTGCAAAGATGCTTTCTCAAGGGTCTTCTTAACAAGTTTTTGCACAGTGGTGTATAATTTGACACCACATAATTTAAAAAAAAATTAAGTGCCACTGAATGCTGTTTTAAAAGACTGTGCATAGACATTCCAAATACAGCAATACTTCAGTAGTTCCATCTGGATTTTGTCTCAGCACATCAGCAATAGCACTGAAACTTATTAACACTCATGCAGTTCTGTGTTCAAGATCTTTCCTTTGAAAATATAAATGCAATGCCAAGCAAAGTAAAACTTGAAAAGGTTATCCTTTATCTTCTCAAACTAATGGCAAAAAAAATTACAAATCTAATTTAGTTTGCATGAATGTATCATATTTTTTGGCCTCACGAGGCTGTTCTCATTTTTCTCCAGCTGTAAATAATATGACTTAAATTGCTCAGTGAAGCAGCTCTATTATTTATCCGTCAAAAAACATTACAAATGATTGACGGGTTTTTATGAAAGAGGTAGCTGAGAATTGTTCTTCCAATTGAAATTCTAATGTTGTGGCATATTGCAGGGACAGTGTATATCCATCGGCAGAGAGAAAATCTGAAAAATTATCATTTTAAAAGTGTTTCTGTTTTCTCAGGTTTGCAAGTATTTCGTACATTTAAAACATGTGAGTTTTTAAGAAAACGTGATTTTTGCATGCCATGGTTGAGGTGCTTCTAAGAAGTGTATTGATTTTTAGGCACTACTTACTGGCCTAATTGAAACCAAGTCTGTTGGAACAGGCATCAGTGGTACAATGAAGGATGACACAGGGACATCCAGGAGGTCTTCAGAATCACAGTTTACTGCTAACAAGATACTTCACCCACTCTGATTTCCCCCATGCAAAAGGGAAAGGACTGCAGGCCTCATAAGCCTTTTAAGATTCAAGATAACAGCTTTGCATGACACCTTGGAAAACCTTAAGCCATATTTCACATTTTCCTGCAGCATTTGGTTGAAAAAATCAATTTGAAACATAGTCAGTTAATCTCATACGTTGTAGGTTGTTGTGGTTTAGGAATGGTAATCTCCAATTTAGTACTCCCACAAAAACCATGGTCTCTCCCTCCAGCCTGAGGCACAAAAGGTAAAGATCACAGGTTGAGATTTAGAACAATTTACTGGAGACAACACTGAGGTAAGAAAACAAACATTAACAGCAACAATGCTAGTGACAGAGGGTATAAGAAAAGAAAATATTCACATGGAAAATACTCTCAATTATAGACAATACCAGACAACTCCCTCTGCCACATTCTCTCAACTGGAAGGAGCCCCTTCTCCCTGGAACAGAGTTCCTTTCCCTTGCCCCGGAAATGGCCTGAGGTGGTACAGAATAACCTACAGGTCCTAGTCCTTCTCCCTCCAGGCTACTGCAAAAATTAACCATGTCCTGGCCAGAACCAGGACACAGGTAGAACTGAATCTCATTAAAAGTGATATAACACCGTATTTTAAATCTTTTATGTGATACACATGTTCAGTACAGAGCAATACAGAAGACAAAATTGATGAAGACTACGTGTGATCCTCCTGCTATTTCTTTGTCAGATTTTACCCCAGTTCCCTGTGTCAGACACTGAGTTTATCACTCTCACTCCCTCATCAAATGAAGTTGTTAAAATACCAGGTTTACCTCTGCATGTTCTTTAACCTTATTTGCTCAAGTGAGTCATGAACACCATGCTTGACTAGTGGTCTATTACCAAGACAATCTGCCAGGAGATAAATACTGAAATTGTTCATAATGGATGTTGTGCATTCTAGAATCCTGCTGGGCAGAGCAGGCTGAAGTCAGTGCTGAATTCAGACGAAGTTGCCTGGGGCTTTGTCTATCAAGCCTTGAAAACCTCCAGGATGGAGATTCCACAGCCTCATCTGAAAACTTTGTGCAACCTGCTTTCTACAGGCAGTCCATGTTGGAGCAGTAGGAAATAAAACCCTTGTTCTCCTTTAGTTACAAAATTGCCAAGTGTTATCTGACACAATAGTATTAAAAAAAAAAAGGAATCTAGCATTATTTAAATATTGACAGTATCACCTTAAAATGGTTACGTTCTAAATGTTTTATATGAGTGCTGTGGAACTGTAACACATGCACATACTCTTCCAGCTGGACTGTAAAATTAATGAACCTCACACTTCTGGAACCATTGGTATCATTGTAAGGACAATAATTTTACAAGAACAGTATTTGTATTGTGGTATTTTGTGGCTCTATTCTTAGAAGGGTAAGAAGACATGGAGTTTGTTTGAGGCATTTTTGAAAACAGTAAAAGCTTTTATTTTAACATTATCTTTTTATTTTTAGGCAAATAAGATCATACACACATATGCTTTTAAAATATTCCTAAAAGACAAATATATTTTCTGTCTACAGCTTTACCTTCAAGATAAATTCATTGCTAAAAGCACTTCTTGGACAACTGCAGGAGCTGAGAATGTATCTTGAAGTTCTTTTCCTTTTCTTTCTTTATGAAGCTTAAGCCGATGCAGTTGACGTTTTTCGGATACAATCCATTCAAATTAGCTTTTTTCTTTTTGCTGTCTTTTGTCAAATCAGCTGTTGGCCTCTACCACACTGTCCCTTAGCTCAGTTATTTCATTCCTGTTCCTAACTGCATTATTCATTGAGTCAACCACAGTTGGCTGAGAACATTTTGAAAAATTCTTGTGATCATAAGAACTTCCCCAGCTGCAGTTGATGACTCTGCTTCATATCTCCCATCTTCTTGCTCCAGCATTTTTTCTGAATCTCAATGGTAAGCATCTCAGTCACCTTTTCATCACTTTTAACATCAAACTCTTCTCTCCTCCTCCTGCTCTCTCTAGTATTTTGGGTCCTAAACAGTTAACTCTTTTTTTTTGTTTGCCTCAATAACTGTGCACTCTCTCCACATTTTGTGATTCCTTCCTCAATTTTATTTTCTCCATTATAATTTTTCTAATCTATAGCTCTTCTAAGATTACTTTTACAAATGTTTCATGCATACTCAAGAACTGGAGTTCTCAGTCTATGGCAGACAGCTGGTCTGCATCTCATGTTGTCTTGTCTCTGACAATGACCAAAATTTAGGCTCTCTTGTCAGAGAAAAAAATAAAAAGAAAAAAACAACCCCAAATAACCCATAATCTTCTTTTTCTGATTATTTCTGTCATCAGTTAAAATCAAGACTCCTTCAACATGTCTTCAGAGCAACTACCTGAGGCTCCTCTTTTTGGCCCTCTTCTTTTTTTCAGGGAAAAGGATGATAGAATCACTGATGATTAAATTTTGGGTTGCACTCTGTTCTTCGCAGAAGTATCAGAGTCTGCCCTTCCAGAAATATGACTTTTTTGAGTTAAGCTATGGGAGAGACCCTTGATGGTTGCAGGATTTTTTGACCCTGTGACTACAAAAGACTCTTAGGTTTATGTTTTGAGAGCAAATATAAATGAAGAAGGTCCTCTTAGAAATTATATGAATTGAATTAAATGTCCCCCTGTTTGAAGGGCTTCAAACTCAAATCCTGACCTTATGATGCACTATTGCATTTTTTTTTTCTCTGAGTGACCCAGCTGGAGTTGTGCCTTTTCCTCACTAGTCTGCCAAGGAACCTTTGTGCTGAATCACTGACTATTTCTACTGTAATTGGCTTGGACTTCTAGGGTGAGGGGTGCACTGAATGCATCTCCTTTTTTGCCCACTAATTGTTTTCTGTGCCTCATGGGGCATTTTCTTCAGATTTTCAGTGCTCCTGTAATATTTAATTTGGAGCTGGATGTGTAGCAAAATGAAAATTGTTTCAATTTGATTAATTTCTTAAGTGTTGCTTGTCAGTTTAAGGAAATTTTGAGCAGTCTTTCGTCTTGATGAAGAAGGAGTTTTAGACTATCTTAAGACTTTTTGAAGGTAACCAACTGTCAAAAAACGTACTCAACTGTTTTTTGTTACAGTTATTCCAGCCAAGATTTGTGTTTATCCCTTTATTGGACCTTTCAGAATAAACAAGAAATAATGGACTAGTTGTGCTTTCAATGCCCTATTCCCCACTTCCCAGGCAAATCAAGGATGTCTCTCAGCAGCAGAAGGATAAGGTAAAGTTGTGACTAGAGCAATTATGTGGGGTAGCAGGAAGATGATACAAACCAGTGTGATTTTCCTGAAGAGCTTTATTTCAGACTGCTCTTTCTGTAGCAAAAAATCAGAGTTTTTTAGCAGATGAATCAATGCTATAGTATACTTTGATTTCCATTGTATTGGCATTTTGTCCACATGATTTCTTGACAGCACATCACTGTAGGCCCATGTGTGTGCACTAATACACTTTCCAGCTAAAATTCCAGAAGGCAAAGTATGGGGTCAGAGGTGCAGGCCTAGCTGCAGAAGACAGTCATATAAGCGTGGTTCTTCTATGAGTAGGGCAACACCTTCTGTTGCAGATAGAGTGGTGAGCATCACCCAAGAAAATATTAGGAGCCTATGGGACCTCACTGGCTCATCAACGCTGAAAGAATCAATCCATGTGTGACTTGCAACAACAAAGAAAGGAAAACCCTTTATAGAGATAAAAGCATAAAAATTGGCACTGAAATGCCTGCAGTGAGAGGGTTAGAAAGAATCCCTTGGTTGTAGGTCCCATCAGGTTTGGCCTCAGTTCTCTCAGTTCTCTCTCTCAATTCTTGTCATTTCTCTTTAAAGTGTAGGACACCTCCTTTTCAGTCAAGTTTTACCTGTTTCCTTAGGAGTGTGTCTTTTGAAAGTCTACCTGAGAACATCCAATTGTCTCAAAGTGAATTTCCTTCACAAGAACTCACATAGGGAAAAAACCCCAAAACAAAAAACAAGCGTTGTCTGATAAAGGAAATCCTTCACTATTCATAAAATACTTTGGTTATTTGGGAAAAGAGGAAATTGCTAAGGATTAGGTTTACAGCACATGAGCATGTCTCATGTGCTACTCTGTAAAGCTTGTCAAGAAAAAAAAAAAGAAAGTGAATCCCAGTAGGCTTGCAGAGTTTTGCATCCTGTAGTTTATTACATTTGTCAGTAAAAGCACCAAGGATTATGGAAGTAGATTTATTAATTTTATGAAATCCTGACACAAAGGATTGGTGGCGCTCTGATAGAAAATGAAGCAGAGCTGTTTTGCAAAAGACAAACATTGTGTACTTTAGTGAAAAGTTAATATTGCAGCAAACCTGTTGCAAATAAATCGCTCTAGCTAATCTCTTGGAAGTTACTCGCCTTAAAATCGATGGGATTATGTTTTATGTCTCCTTGTGTAAAGGAAGATCCTTGGTTTCAGTGTATGTTCAAATTCCTTGGGGCAGTACACAGAATTAGAACAGCTAAACATAACCAGTTTGGAAAAGTTTCCTGTTGCTGTTTTGGCCTTTGTTATTAATGCTTTAAAGGCGCATTGCTAAAATGAAGGTTCATTTTCTTTGCTTTCAGTGTCTCATCCTTTGTACAAGGAGTCCTTTGGAAGACTTAATAATATTTGATCCTTTTCAGAATCTGTCACTGTATGTTGAGAGGAAACTGAGACAAGGACAGTAAATTGTGCTGTAAGAGGTGTTAATTGAAACATGATGATTAGACCATTTTCATGTATAACAGAAATACAGCCACTGTGATCTGAATTGCTATAAGCCTTTTCTCAAAGTTATTAAATCATATCCATCTGAAAGCAGTTGCAAGCTATTTGCATAAAATCACTTCAAGGACTCTGTTCTGATCTAGTAGGCACGTAGTAGGCATGTTCCTGACTAGGTGCTGCATCAGAAAGATAGCAGTTTCACTTGTCTCTAAATAATTAGGCACTTCCAGTTGGTATTGGTAATAAAGTTCTGTTTTACTGGTTCTCCCCAGAAGATGGGTAATTCCTGGGCATAAATGTTCAAAGTGACCTTGCTTTTGTCTTTGAAATAAGCAAGGCAGTGTCCATTCTGGTATGCAGTATGCCCTTAGTAATCATAGCAGTCTATTTCATATTTGTCACAAGAATTAACTCATGCAAAATTTTTAAAAAGTTTGGCTTTTCAATTGTACCAATCTTAACTTTTTTTTTTTTTTTAATTGCATAAACTTAATTGGAAAATACACCTCTGTTTTGCCTTAGATACTTTAATGGCTCTGTTATCATTTTATCAAAGCAATGGGTAAAATCATAAACCTCATATTGGGAACCACTTAAGACCTGTTATCCCCATTTCACAGGACAAAGAGAAATTTCCCTAAGATCACAATAAATGAATTTCTTGTCCTTGAATACCTACTCATCATTGAGCCATTCTTTCCTTCCTGCAGAGGAGAAATGACAGGTTCTAGGCTCTGGTCTATCACTGCCTCTTCTCCTGCTCTTTTTGTCTCATCTCTAAGAGTCTGCAATGCAGGGACACTCACAGCTCACAAGTGCAGCTGGCTAAACATCCCCACTCTCTGTGGTCTGCACTCTCATTGCCCTTTGCTCTCACCTGTTCTAGTTTGTTTTGGAAAGAAAACAGGATATACCAGTGCAAATGAGACAGTGGCATGCCTAGCCAGACTGTGGACAGTATGGAGATTAGGGCTGAGTGGGACACACACCACGAAGGGAAGGTGTTCACTTAAGTGTAGAATTCTCAAGCCTGTTGCAGCCAGGCAGATTGGTGTGGACCATAGAAAAAGTTTATTGTTGTTCTAAGGAAACTTTATTGGTCATATTGGTTACAATGCTCTAGTTGCTCTAAAAACTTCCTCTCTCCATGCTAGTGTTACTGAGACCTTCACAATAACCTAAGAGTTGAGCCAGCAAATAGTATCATCACTCATTGCAGCTGAGGAGGCTGGGTTATTTAAGCACGTGCTGAAATGGTTTGCTGGGTCACAACCTACAGAGTAACTACTTCATGTAAAGCTGTATAGCAAGTGAGGGCAAGTGCTAGAATTTTGTGTCTCTATCCAATGGTGGCTCCCCATCAGATTTGTACTGGGAATGTCAAAAAATTTATTTGATAAGGATCAGACTTTTTTGAGAAGGTAGCAACCTGAAACCATGCACCTCCTGTTGTTAATAATATCCTCCGTGTGGACAGCAAACACCTAAGAATCTCAGTGTCTTAAAAATGGAGATGACTGTATGTTTGCTGTGTGAGCATATATATATATATCTCAATATCTATCTTATTGTAAGTGCAAGTGTGCATGCATCTATACAATACCAGTACATCTGTGTATATAAGTAGGATGCATATCTGCATGTAACCAGCTGAAATGGAAACCTAGATGCTCTGTTATGGAATTTATTTCTTCAAACTCTTCATGCCATTAATTAATGTAAATTACTCATGGTTATACTCAAGTGTAAGATCCAGAACTTATACTGAATTAATCACATGATAAATAGTGGAGTTTTTATGTGTTTTCATTCTTATGCAGAATGTATTACAACTCTGTGGAGTTTTTCATCCTTTTTTCCTTCTTTTTTAACAGTTCTGAAGAACTTATTCGTATATCACTGGCAATATTTGATTTGCACTTAAGGGAAATGCCACACCTTGTCTGTTAACAAACCTCAGACTTTCACTGTTTCTACCCCTTAATTTAAAATTTTCAAATCATGGAAAGATGTTGATTTCAATGTATTCCCATTCCTATACTACAGTGCTGTAGTGCAGTCCAGGAATTTTTCTACATGTTGCATGGTTCCATGTTACTATTATTACCATTGATTTTGATGTATCTGAATGAGGATTCAGATGTGGATCAACATAAATCATGATAGCATTATCTCCTAAATCATGATAGCATTTTCCCACATTCACAGTTGCTTTCTCTTTTCCCCCTTCTTTTTTCTTCCTTTCTTAAGAACTTTCCTTTAACCGCAGTTTCTCCCTGAAAGGGTATTTTCAACTTGGTACTAGTTTGTAATGAAAATAGCACATTATTTGTATTCCTTCATTAACATTTTTATCCAGAATACAAATAAAGGATTTTAATCACCAGTGATTTATTTTCCTGACATTATCAGTTTGTGGCCTCTCGGAAAGGGACCTTATTTCTATGCTCGGAAAATCTGAAAGCCCAGATTTACCAAAATATGTTGGTTCCTAAGTTATTTTTTGCAATCCTTTAAATTGATTTTACACTATGCTTAAATGACTAAATATTTCTTGAATCTGGTTCTAAATCTCTTATTTCAAAGCATCACTATTTATGGTCTTTAAATGTGGTGGATAGCAAGAGACAAAGCTTAATTTAAAAACTTGGATCTGAACCCCATTAAAAACTGTTCTCGATGTAAAATATAAGTTAGTATGAGTGGGATTAAGGAAATCATCACTGCTTTCATAAAAAAAATAATGAAAAAAATCACTTTATGTCTTTTTCAGTCTAAGAACATCCAATGTGAGCAACTTCTGTGAAACTTGTGGGTTTACTTGTATACAGATGTAAGGATTATTTTTGCATGCTGTTGTTTGCCATAGATTTCAACAGCAGTTTCCATGTGTCATGGGAAGTACACCATATAAATTAGATGTGTTCTCCACGTGTGTAGAACACACATCTGTGTCTCTAAACCAAGCAGAACACTGTTATTTTAATAGAATTTGGACTGATACTGTATAATATTTTCAGGAGGATTCATAAGTCTTTATAAAAGAGGACAGCTAGAGCACAAAAATACTAATTGGGACAAATTTTTCAAAGTTGATAAATGATTTGGTTTCTTGATTTTCATTACCCAGCAGAAGCTATATTAAGCAGAGAGTGCACTTTCTGTCATTTAGGGCTACCACAAGCAGCTCAGATCTAATAGTATAAGCATCCTGAGCTCCTACACAGTAATTTGTGAAAACCATGGTCTTATTTCTCTCTAGACATGTTATGAGTGAAAGTTGGTTGAGAATAAAGATGGAGAGGAGCCATTTGCTCTCCTGGATTAGCCTGTTGCAGTGCCATGCTCATGAAGCTGAGTATATAGACTTTTTACACAAAAGAGTCTGCTCCTGTTGATTGACCTAGGAGAGTGAATAAAGATGCACTGGCCATATCCTTCCTTTTGAGTCACTCAAGAAAACAGCATTTGGATTTCCCTGACAGGAAAGGCTGTCATATCACTTTCTTATATCACATATCACTTTCTTATATCCGATGTAGAGGTCTGTGGTACCCTAAGATTGCTGTTGCATGTACATAAACAATATAGTTTCCCTGAAAGTTCTAAATAATGTAAAATGAAACAAGTCCACTGTATTTGATTTCTTGATCTGATTCTGGTTTTGTTTGGTTTGTGGTCGGCCTCCAAAGAAGACTGGATAACCCAGATAGAAATTACAAAAAAATTCTCTCTGTGTATTAATTGGCATTACATCTTTCATCATGAATTGAGGTTCTGTTAGCACTTTTAGGAGTCATTTGTTCTTTGCTGAATTTTCCTACACCTGCTTAAAACATATCGGTGCAGTGCATGCTGCAGAGTGGGGTTACTTGGCTTATCATTAAGGATAAATCCCAACTGCAGAGATCTAAGAAATCCAGAAGAAGAATTCAAAAAATATGGTCAATTTAGTCAGAAACACTTGCTGATGTTTCTGTCTCAAGCATTGCTTTCACTACACAATATACAACTGGTCAGCTTTATGGAGGAGATAGGTGAGGGAGTACATTGATTAATAAAGAAACTGGAAAAATGTAAATGGTGAGGAATATCAAACATGTATTCAACATTTAAGGTCAGTAGAAGGTTTTGGAGAAGGAGTGGGAAAAGGAGCAAGTGAGAAAAAGGTTTAGGCTTAGTGGAAAATGCTGTGGGGAGTTGTGGGCTTTGGGAACCGAAAAGTGGATTAAAAGTTGATGAGTAATTGAGCTATATGGGATAGATTATCTCATGGTGTATTAACTTCCTTGTGTTGATTAACCTCAGGATGTTTAAGTAGGTGTTGGTTAATAGGAGACTAGGGAGAGGGATTTGGGAAGAATGGGGCAGTATGCATGAGAAGAGGGTGGGATACAGGAGCTAGATGATGAATTGCTTGAGGCTGAAAAACTATCATGAGGAAATATTGGATGCTCCTCCTGTATTCTCACATGCTTTCAGGAGCATCTACTTTTGACCATTTTCAGAGACTGGTCTTGTGTACTGAGCCACTAAGCCACTATGAATGTATTTCTGCTTTTATGTTAGATTTTATGGTCTCTGTGAAAGGGAGAAGGTTTGTCCACATGTGGTTATGGCTGGCAAATGAGGCCAAAGAGTAGTGCCAAGCAGAAAAATATGGAGATGGCTTAGCTGGAAAGGCAGACCTCTCTGTGGTAACAATTGATTGGTTAGGCCACCTTAGAATAAGGGCTGAGAGAAACTAGAAGGTGCTGGAATTAGAAGCTAAGGATGGCAGTCATTACCTTCTCCTCTAGAATCCTTAATCCTATTCTCCAGAAGAGTTGTGTTTTCCCAAGCACAAATCTGTTTTTGTGATCTTCTGAGCATAAAGAACATTTCTTGCCACAACCCACTGTACACCTCATCCTATTGCATTCACCCCCTGCATCCAGGTAACTTTGCTCTTAGGTTTACAAATGTTTTCTGGCACAGGGCTTTGCTTTTCAGTATTACAAAATAGAGCACTCTTGATTGAGTGGTACTGCTTGTGTTGGCACTGCAGCCACAACCATAAAAATTAGATTGAAACAACAAGTAACTTCATCAAACAATCTAGCTTTTCTTGAAAATATGGTTGCCTTCAACATCTTCAGTACATTTTAACAATGTGGGAATTTTAGTACTTTGTTAGCAAGATGTCTTTTGACTGGAGAGCCCTAAGAAGATGAGATGTACACAGAATAATTTCTGAAATATTTCCTCCATATTTGTGTTTTGCAGTCTGGTATCTGCCTGCTCTACATACCCATGGGAAGAAAAGATGTTGTGGGCCAGCTGTTTCTAGAAGCTTGCCAATGGGGTCTGTGTCATATCAGCAGTGTCAGTCATTCACCTTTGAGAATAGGATATAGTGTGTACATCCACAGAAATGAGAAATATTACAGGAAAATATTATAAGCGAAGATACACTTTAGATTTAAAAAGCTTCAAATCCCTGTGTCTTCATAAAGTTTAAATGATCCTAAGATGCTTAGCAGAAATTACAGTTAATTTTTCAGCTCTAAGTTTGTGTGCTACTTATTTGAAGGAGGTGCAGAATTCATTACATTCAGCACAATTGTCTCTGCCTTCAAAGACTAACTAAGCCTGGCTAAGCAGTACTGGAGCCACTAAAATCTCAATAATACTTTTTGATAGCTAGTTATTATTTAATTTTAACTGCATTATATTGCACAGACATAGTTCAATAGAGTACCTAAATATCACAGTCAAGATCAGGGCTGTGATGTTCAAGAGTTTGCAGACAGAGGCCAACATGTGTTTTCTACCATGTTATGGGAAACTGTTTCCACCCAAGAGTTAGCTAAGAGTTTAATCCTGCAATTAGTATGCTCTCTGCCCAGAAACTATCACTTGCAGCACAGAAAGACAGATGTATTTTGGATTAGAAAGAAATCTTTCCCACCACAGAGTAATACGCAATTTATCAGATATAACTTGGGACAGTGGTTCATACTCCTCTGAAGCATCTCTGGGAGACAGAATATCAGAAAATTGTTATTTGTATTTCATTCCAATACAAAGTGGAGCCCATTCTCTCAGTCACTGTACAAACAAATAGTAAGCAGTGACTGGAGTTCCTAACATTTCATAATCTAAATAGACAAGTCTAACATAACTGTACAGGAAATACAAAGATACGGCAATGGAACCTGATTTGCCTGTGATCACAGAGCTGATTGGTTAAAATCCAGTTGTTTGAATTCCCAGCTCAACAGTCTGTACTATGGTTGACCTTACTATTAGATGATTAGTTTCTTCTGATGAGTTTCATGTATTTTCATCATTTTCATTTGTATTTGGTCTTGTTTCTTTATCAAAACTGCTCTACAGAGAATAAGACCTGGGAGGAGCAGGAAGCTAGTTGCACTACTTATGTGGAAAAGAACAAAGCTGTAATGTAACAGATCTATAATCAAGGTAAATTTAAATCTTTGCATCTCACAGCAAGCAGTTACTCTTACTGGAATGTAATACATATGTAGTATATATGTTTAAAAAGTGTACCATCGAGCATTACTTTAAACAAAAATAGCATCTGGCTTTGAAATTAATGAATATAATCTGTAACAGGTACATATATAAAGCATGATGTAATTCCTGGCATTCTTCTGTTGATATAGTATCTGAAAGTTAGGAAGAAAACATTAGAATCCAAGAAAGCGACACAAATTATTTGATTTTATGATTTTTTTTTCCCTGCAAGTAGATTAACAAGCATTACAAACATGCCCTACACCTGTAAGATCTAGTTATATGGCAGGTAACTAGGGAATTTCTCTGGTTTAAAATGAAATCTGCACATTGAATCAGCCTGAGAACAGCTGGCTTAGAAATCAGCCTGAGAATCAGAATAATCTGTGAGAGGTATTTGTGTTAGTATTAAACATTTTTGCATGCTCAGTGCAGAAGATAACCTCTGAGTTTTGTGGCTGGTATGGCTTTCTGAAACTGGGCTGCCTTGTTAAGAATGGAAAGCTCAGTTAAAATTTAGTTATGAGAAACCTATAATTATAAAAACCTTGTGATTTACTGCTGAGCAATGTAAATTCATATTTTAAAAGGCAGAGTTTTCAGTCAAATTGTCAAAATTATTAGCAAATAAGGTCATTTCTGCAGCATGTAATTTCTTTTTGGGCAAGAGCTATATACTGATATGTAAGTGTATCTGATAAGCAATAGAAGGGCAAATGAAAAAAAGAAACTGTTCTTTAATATTCAAATACAAATAGAGTTGGAGGACTAACTAAAACATAAACTTTGGAAAGGTCTTTCTGGATACAAGGAATCAGTTCCTTATTACTGGAATTTTAATCAGATGATTAGACTGATGATTATCTACTTTGTTAAATTGTACTGTGTTCAGGAGCAATCTACCAGCACCATGGCAGAGTAGGCATTCACTCACTTCAGCATCTCTAGTTCCAATGTTAGTATGTGAATCCCATTTTTTTCAACACAGCTACTTTTAATCCATGCTTTTATATATGCTATTGCAACCTGAAAAAAAAAAAAAAAAGGAAATTATAAGAGAAAATTGACTAAAGGAAAATCAACCAAAAAGCTAAAATTAAATGGAAACAAAACCTGTTAGTATGGAACAAATGTGCCCACACACAGACTTGCTCAAAATAATTGTATTAACTAAATCCAACTGTTATTTTGGTTCAGGTTGATTTTTTTTTTTTGTTCTTTTTGTTTCTTGGTTTGCTGGTTTTTTTTGGGTTTGGGGTTTTTTTGTTTGTGGGTCTTTCATGTTTGTGTGTGTGTGTGTGTGTGTGTGTGTGCAGAGAAGCCATAGGACCTCTGGCAATTAAAATGTAATTGTTCCTGTGGTGCAAATATTTACAACCAGTCTAAGACCCTTTCAAATTGCCAGTGCAGTGTAGAAGAGACAAAGCATTGCTGAAAATGAAGTTAGAGATAGCAAGACCAGAGGCAGCAAGGCCTTTCATATTTTATATGGATTTTTAGGAGACAGCACTTGCCAATCGTATGAGGTAAAATAAGAAGAGTGGTTGAAGGGTTTGCAGTGAAAAAGCAGATTGCTGAAAGCAGAAGAAATATATTAAATGAAAATCCACAAAAACAAATGGCAAAGGATAAAAGGTGAGGGGCTGTGTAGGAGGGAGGTGCAACTGATGATCCCAGACATTTGGGGATGGAAAAATTCCATTAAAACTAAGCACCTGCTGTTTAAGATTTGGGCTTCAAAATTACAAACCACGTCAGTAAAAGCATTTTGTTTTGCAGTTTAAAGGGCAATTGAAGGAAGCAGTCAAAGTATCAAGAGAAGGAAAAAGAGAATGGGGAAATATTTTATGAAACTGATCTGCACACATTTAAGGTAGGGTATTGGTTAGGCATGGCTGGTTTCAATTTGCTTATAATTTTTATTCCCCAGCTTTTCAGTTGTCTTCTTGAGCAAAAAGGGACTTTAGCTCAATTTAGTTTAGTAAGGAGGTAGGCAACCATTCTTTGGATGGCTTCCTAACCTTGTGCCTCATTCCTCTTCATGGGTGTGTCTGACTTAAATTTCTGGTTGTTAATCCTACTCTAGTCTTTGCGGGGGAGGAGAGATGATTTTTGACTCTTTTGCCCACTTTAGGGTAGAACACAAAACTGAAATCCTTCTAATGGAGTAAAGGCTGGCAAATTTTAGAAACCACAAGAACTTTGATAGAGAAGCAGCCTATACTTAAGTGACATTCACACGCTCGCACTGGCATGCCCACAGAACAAAAAACCATACTGAAGGCTGCTTGGTTTGACATGGTTGTTTCTCCTGCCCATTCTTCTTTGACATTTGCAAGAAGATGAGTTGAATATCTTGTGTCAGGGGTTGGCAGCAAACAGTGGAAAACAAGAAAAACTGTTCCCAGCCCTCCACACTGAGACAGAATTGATCAAGTTGTCACTTAGAAATTACAAATCAATGGAAAAACCCAGCCTAATCTGCAGTGTGCTCTCTCTCTAACCCCATTTACAGACTGCAATTTAAGCACACCGCTTCCCTCTAAAGAACTTAAGATAAACCTGATGACTTACTTTAAATATGAAATAGGAAAAAAAATAGAAATGGCTGAAAGAAGTTATATGTCTAGAATGTTAATTTCCTCTGCTCAAGGAAGGATACTCTCTCCTCTCCTCTTGTCTACTTTGAATACCAGATGTCTCTGCACAGTCAAATTGAGGCATTCTGAAAGGGAAAGGTTTTCAAATGTCCTCAGCTTTTACTGGAAAATGGGCCCCTTTAAAGATGTCTCAAGTATGACACTCAAAGAATCATCCCAGGTTGCACAGAGCTTTTCAAAACTCAGCCAGCATTTTTAGTAGCCTATGCCTCAAAGAGTCTGGGCACCTTACCCAAAAAGAGCTAAAAATGTAATTTGCAGTTCTTCAAGTAATCCAAAACAAAGTATCAAATCCCTTCCCATCTTCCTTTGCCAAGGAAAGTCCCTTTGCACTAGAACTGGCCTCATTCTGCTACACAGGGGACAGCAGAAGTAAATGGAGGGTGGAGTGGGAGAGCTTTTGGAAGAATGATCAGGCTGTGCGCAGTGCTCAGCCCTACTTAATCATAGGTGCCTTGCTTGAAAATTGATTTCCAAATATTTCCATGGTGCTCAAACACAGAGTTACCTGGCTCTCATCTGTGATGAAGAATTTCAACCAACAGAATTTCCTTGGCAGGGCTGCAACTGATGGCTTTTCCCATTGTTTTAATACTCACTCTGAAAATACTTATTTTGTGTGGGTCACCAACCAGGGAAGAAAGTATCAACTGACTGTTGAATTTTCCAAATGTGGAGGTTTATATGCCTGTGTATTGTGACCACAGAGGAACAATCTGAAGACATATAGAATAAAGGAGTGTAGCAATATCCATACAGCACATGACAGACACATGATTTGACATCTAACTAAATGTCAAATCTTTGCCTTTTAAAAATAATATACTCCTTCTGAGAGTTAAGCTTTTGGCTAAAACAAGCAGTTGTTGAGGAAAAAATAATCAATGTAAAAGTCTTAAAAAAGTGGCTGGAAGCAGTTCTGCTACAGGTGGGCTGAGGAAGGCTTTCATTTCTCAGTTCCTTTCTCTCGATTTCTGAGTTTTCTTTCTCTTTTTCTAAGATGGATGTTGCAAGACTTTAATCATCCTATATAAATGAATAAGTAACCTGTACTAATATACCAGTGGGTTGTGGTGAGGTTAGGGAACTTACTCAAAGCAATTTGGTAGACTGCTCCTGCCATAAACCATTTACCATCCAGTTCACTTTCTATTCTGGCTGCCAACCATTGCTGTTAAAGGGGATGTTACAGTGGGATCTAATACTATCAGATAGGAATTCCAGAATAGGACTATGCAACAAACACCTCTGGTTTTGAAAGGAAACTTAAAGAAGCATGATGTGAGCCATCAAAAATAATAATTTTAACATAAATTCCCATTACAGGGTGTACCGAAAAGAGCTGGTCTGCTCTTTAGAGGCATAAAAAAGGGACATAGAAAATTATTTATCTTCTGCAAAATAATCAGTCCTGTGTTCTGATGTCCAGGCTTACAGAAGGGTACAGAAGTAATTAGAGAAATACTTAAAGCACAGGCCACAGAAAAATGTTCTCTGGGAGCTGGAATATCAGGTTTGTGAACCTTGTCAGGCTGTTTGGGAACAAGAAATGCATTTTCAAAAGTTTCTTAGGGGAGCTTTTTGTGTATTCTTTTGAATTTGTGTTAATGGAAGGCCATAATGTTTTTAATTTTTAGTTATTTTCACCAGTTGTTTGGAGAAAGCTTAAAGCCTCTTATCCTGAAAAAGTGCCTCTTGAGTAAGCAAGACAAATTATACCCAGACTTTGGATTAGGCTGTGCATGTCCTTCAGTGTGAATTGTCTTGCATCCCTGAATTATCAGCTTCATGTATCTGGGCTTCAGCTGGTTGCCTAAAGAGTAAGGAAAAGCTCATCTGCAAGGAAGAGCTAGCTCATCTGCTCCCACTCTGATGATGCACAGCTGGCCAAGAGGATTACTTTTTGGGTCTCTGAAGAGCCAAAGAATCTAACTTATAGCTGGAGACAGGACACAGGAAAGGACAAATTGGTGCACTGAGGAGATACAGACTGGGTTGGCTGGCGTGTCTTATTCCAACATGCAGGCTCACACTAACCACAAGGCATGGGACTCGGAAATAGTTTTCACCAGGCTCAGTAGGAGAGCCTCCCCTCCAGGAGCTGCTTCCCTTCCTGTTCAGCTGGGGGCATGATTCGCCTTCCACATCATGTGAGTGTGTTGCAACTAGGCAATGCTCTGTCCTTACAAGAGGCTCATTACAGGTAGCATTTTGTTTTCTCTTGTTCCATGCATGTCAGCATTCTTCTCTCTAATTACTCTCCATACAATACAGTAGTTAAGGCCTTTTGGCTTGCAGTAAAGATGCAACATGAAACAATATGTGGCTTGACCATCTAAGTATCACAGGAGATTCAGACAGGCCATTTTAACCCCAGCCCTGTTGTATGGAAACAGTTTTGCTTATGGGCATGTAAGAAATTAATATGGTTTTTGTTCAGAAATAACCACTGTGATCATATTATGATCTGACCTCCTGTGTAGTGCAAGTTCAGCTTCACTCTGTAATTTCTGCATTAGGTACACAACCTGTGGTTAACCAGCATCCTGTGGTGGGATTATGTATTGAGTTTTGTATTGATTAGGTTATGACTTGAGACAAATTATGTTTTTAGCTTGGATTTTCAGTAGTTTAGGCTTGTGTCTGCAGGTATTTCCTTTTAGAGTTTTGCAGGGATTCTCTCAGCAAGTTGTCTTTGCCATGTAGCTCTTCAGCTCCTTCCTGCAAGAGCAATAAAAAAACCCTAGAACACACCTTCCACAGTACTGTAGAAAAGGTACTTAAAAGAAATTCTGGAACTAAATAGCATTGTACTTCAAACTTACATCCTTGATAAACTCTATGTGTATCCTTATTATGACCTGAACTATCCTCATGTCCTTTAAGCCTTCTACAGTATGTGCTAGATGTATCTGACAGAGCTGTGTCTGTACTTACTGGTAAGCCATTGGCAGCCAAACAGAATAATATAACAGTTGCATTCTTTGGGGGCTTTTCTGTGTCATCAGGGCAGTAATTTGGGCATCTGTCCTTCAGCAGTTGCTATTTTTCATAACACTTTCAAGAATTTATTTACCTTGGGATGTCTACACTTTTGTCAAATTGACAGATTCAGAAGTTACTGTGTGTGGCAGGGACAAGGCAGACAAACAGATGATTAGAAAGACAGCACAGACACATAAACTTGTTTCCTTAGGAAATGGAGCTACAGATTATTGCCTAGGGAATTTATAGTTCTTTAAAATTGCTACCTCTGTGCATTCTTACTGGTCATCTTCCTTCCTGTCTTTCTTTAAATCCTCTCTTGAGGTCTTTGGGGCTTTCAGGAAGGAGTGGGACCACGTGAGTCTATACAAAAAGTTGGGACAAATTTTAAGCATTGTGAGATGATACACGTGGGAAGAAGTAGACACCACCATACTGCAACTTTTTTAAAAAGCTTTTGGGTGCCAAGAGTCCTATCACAAAATTGTGTTACTCAGATAGCACAATTATGTGGGATTACTCTCAAATATGCAACTAGAGTGACTGATAAATTATTTCCTTTACTCCAGCCGTCATGCAATATTAATTAGGTACAGTCAGTATTGTGTCTTTTGGAAAATGTAAAGAGTTATATAAATGTTGAGTGGGATTTACACTGATTATATCCAAGATTTTTGTTGATATGAAATACATAAAATGGTTTTTAATGCATTTTTTCACATGCAGCTTCAGGTGAGAAAGTGCTTTTATAAATGTACTTGGCAAAGGATTTTCAGAATTGTGTAGGGGATGTTTTGAATGCCTAAGTGTTGGTTTAAAAGTGGTCTCATTTTTAGACACCCATCATGGCTATCACAGATAATATGTTTTTACCCTCGGCCTGTCAAGTCATTCTTCTCACAATGCTGCGGTTTTAAAATTCTTGACTTGTCTGCAGTTGGACTCTCCTCATACCTCTCCCACAGAAGTCAGAATTGTCCAAATGAGAAAATGTGGCTTGTAGATATTTCTAGTATTGACACTATTTACTGCCCTACCAATTTTAATGTTTAGTATTTACTGATGATATATATGTGTGTTTCTATGGCACCTAGAGCAAGGTTTACTTTTTTTATTACCATTTGCAAGTTTGTCCATCCTCTCTAGTCTCAGTTACTGATTCCTACTTATCCTGCCAAAGTTTTCCCCCCTCTCAGCTGTGCTGGATGCCAAGTGTGTGACTGTGCTCTAAGTGGGGGAGGAAGTGGAAGCAGCAGTAAGGAAGAAGGGGCAAGATTTTGAATATTATTTCTTTAATTACTTTTTTTTCCAATCTATTATGAGTTGTTCTTAAAAGGTAGATCACCTGCTCTAATGTAATGCAAAAAGAAATATTTTTCCCAGCAATTTAATAGATTCTCAAAAAGTCTCCCAAGCTCCTAAACTTTCAGATCTATGGTAAGAAAAAGAAAAATATGAGAAATTTCCAGTTGAGATGGAGCAGGTCATTAATTCTGAAGATTACTTTGAAGCCTGTGAGCACTAGTCATACTGGCAAGTCCTGTATAATGAGCTTTTTTGTCTTTTGTACTTTTCTGCTTCGATTTTCATCAAGGGGGAGAAACCTGGTGGAAAGTGGGGTAGCCAAACTGTGCAGTGCTGTGTGCTTGGGCACACCATCTTCTCAGCTGGGAATAATGGATTGACAGAAGTCATGGCTGGGACCAATGGGAAGAAATCATACACTCAAAATGTAGTTGCCCTGGTCTATTCCTCATATCATATCGCTGCACACATCATTTCCAACACCCATATATTCTTCATAGTAGCCATGAAGCCCCTCTCATGCACTTATTTTGTATCGCTTTCTTTTTCATTGCCTTTAAAGTCACTGCTTCTTTCCTGCTGATATCCTTCAGGCCAGTTTCATAACCAGTTGATTGCATGCTCCAAACACTTGACCCGTAGCATATAAGGGATCTGCGTGCAAATATGTTGGCTCTGGGCCATCATTCTTAACTGTTGATGATATTTCATTGGAATTGCAAAACTCCTGTGTAGCAACATCATGTTATTGAAAGAGGCATACATGCTTGTTTTGTGTGGTGGGTTGACTCTGGCTGCACACCAGCTGCCCACCAAAGCTGCTCTAGCACTCACCTCCTCTTCTGGTCAGGGGAAGGGGTTGAGATAAGGACACAGAAAAATCAGTGTCATGAGCAAAACAAACTTAACTTGGGGAATAATTAATCTATTTCCCATCAAGTCACAGTAGGATAATGAGAAATAAAACTCTATCTTAAGAACACCTTTTCCCAACCCTTCCATTCTTCCTGGCCTTAACTATACTCCTGATTCTCTACCTTCTCTCCCACAGTGGTGCAGGGGGGTGGGGAATGGGGGCTTGTGAACAGTTCATCACAGATTTCTGCTGCTCCTTCCTCCTTAGTGGGAAGACTCACACTCTTCCCTGCTCCAGTGTGGGGTTCTTCTCATGGGTTATAGTCCTCTACAAACTTCTCCAACGTGAGTCCTTCCCAGAGGCTGTAGTTCTTCATGAACTGCTCCAAGGTGGGTCTCTTTCATGGTTTGAAGCCCTTCAAATGGTCTGCTACAGTGTGGAAATCCAGAGGGTCACAGGTCCTGCTAGCAAACCTGCTCCAGCATGGGCTCCTCTCTCCATCAGTCCACAGCTCCCACTGGAAGCCTGTTCCAGTGTGGGTTTCCAATGGGGTCACAGCCTCCTTCAGGTGGCTCTGGCTTGGGATCCTCCAGAGGCTGCAAGTTGGTCTCCGCTGCACTGTGGATCCCCATGGGCCGAAGGGGTACAGCTGCCTCACCAGGCAGAGACCTCACAAGGTCTTCACTACAGGCTGCAAGGGAATCTCTGCTCTGATACCTGGAGCACGTCCTCCCCCTCAGTGACCTTGGCATCTGCATGGCCATTTCTCTCACACATTATCACTTCTATCTTTTGCTTACTGTTCTGCAGGTTTTTTCCTATTCTTAAATATGTAGCCCCAGAGCTGCTATCACCACTGGCCCTGACTGGCTTGGCCTTGTTCAGCAGTGAGTCTGTCTTAGAGCTGGCTGGCATTGGCTTCATAGATATAGGGAAAATTTCTGGCAGCTGCCAGAAGCTGCTCCTGTAGCCAAAACCTTGCAATGCAAACCAAATACTGTTTGTTTTCATATGATTCCTACATGTGTATAAATTACACTGTATGCTAGGGTAGAACTAACTAACAAGTGGTGCTGTGTTTCTCATTGCTCTTTTTTTGCAAAGGTAGATGATATGTTTCAAGCAGAATGTATACACATACATTAGCTCAAATTTTCCCTTTTTTTCCTTGTCCCACTTGAATAATAAGAGATAATCATGACTTTTCTCCTGAGCTTGACTGTCCCCAGGCCTGATTTTGTCTACATAGTTTGAGAGTTAGATTGCTTCAATATGCTCTAACCTGTTCTGTAGAAAATGTGTTTTCCGGTGGCTGCTGTACAATGCTGGAGGAATGCTATTTGTCAGGACAAAGCAAAGATTATTACCTTTATCCATTTTTATATACTGTGCTTTGCACATTTAATAGAATTGAAATTCAGCTTTAATTTTTGCTGTGTGTAGAGTGAAAATGACTTTGCTTCTGCTGTTCCAAACTCAGCAATGCCCAGAGACATATTCCAAAGACTGCTGTGTATTTCACCTGTTTAGGGTGAGTGTTCAAAGGCATCTCACTCTTGCAGGATCCTTCTGGACCCGTTTCAGTGATTTTATCTCATTTTTCTCTTTTGCTTTAATGTGTTTGGTATGTCTTTAAGTAGTGACTCAGTGTAATGCTTAGCAGTGCCATAGTAGATAGGCCCCAAAGAAAAAGAATTCTTTTTAATGAAGCTCAGTTCAAGTATTCAAGATGTCTTGGTACAATTGTCATTGTGGTTGCAATTGATAAAAAAATTTGATTTATTGTCACACTATTAGTTCTTGTAGGTTATGTGGTGTGCACAGCATGTATTTTAGCAATGTGTCAAAATCAGAATGATGATAATAATAGCAAAATATTAGCTTAGAATTTAAATGTGGTGAAAGAGCTCTTTGCTTTACTGTCAGTGATAATCATAGCAAAAGGAGAAACAGACTCCTTTTAATTTGACAGGGCAAAGATAAATTACAGCTACCACTCATTCTTTCATTGCTTTTTTCAGGTGATAACAAATGCCCCCTTAACTTCATGTCTGAATGGAGTATGTCCTGCTGACAGCAAGGATGCACAGATGACCACCACCTTACACCCCCTCACCAGTCACCCTTCTTCTACCCCAGCAAAGGCCTGTTTTCATCTGCAAGGCTCCTGTAACTCACCCACATGCAAATGCTTTTGACCTTAATTAAAGCAGTTCACCTCTCTCTGCCTCTAGGGATGGTTTCCTCATAAGGCAGTTGTGTTTAATTAGCATTTGCATAGCATTCTGCTGGTTGCTTTCCTGGAGCGTTGTTCAGTAGGAGCGTGGGATTGCTGAAGCCTGACTGGCAAGCTTTGCACCCTCCTAATTGACACAGAAGCCAAGTAGAAGTTACACAAGGAAAGAACAGAGAATCGTTAATGATGGATCATTAGCAAGTAGCTCCTTTGAATGAATGTAGATAACTTTATAACTCTATCAAAGTGAAAAGTAGCGTGATGAATTATGCATCAAACAATAAAAGCTCAAGGAAGACACTGGTTTTATAATTGCTCTGCAATTTTCCAGCATGCTCTAGTTTGTAAGATTAATTTTCTTTGGGAAGCATGAAGCATTCTGTCTGTTGCACACAATGTCAATTTTAGTTTTCTCTCTTTAGAGATTTTATTATGTGTCTTTCAATATCACTGCAAAAACTCCCAGGGTTTGAGATCTATAATTTTTTATGTTAGCAAAAATTTGCACAAGCAAATGAAAAGTCTATAGTTACTAAACCTTTGAGGGTTTGTTGATTTCTCGGTGTAAAGAGCTCCCAGATACACACTCCTGAAATAAGATTGCTTTGTATCTTTTCTTTTTAGTAGAAATTGCATAATAGTTCTGTGGCTATGTTGAATTTCTAGACTAATAAATCCCTAAAGGGCATTTTTACTTTGAAATTATCGTCACAAGCATTTCAGCTGGCAGAGAGATCATTCCTGTGGCTTGCACTACTGCCAGTTTTGCCCTCCTAGGGCTCCTACTCACTCCTAAGTAGAGGAGTTGATACAAATATTGCCCAGTGATGTCACCTTTCCCTTTAAAATGTACTGATCTTTCACTGAAGTTTTCCTCTAAAAATTGAACTTGGTGTGTTTGAAGTGAGTAGAATCAGAGGAACAAGTTAATAGAAAACTTATCCCTGATGTGAGCTGTTTCTTAGCTTTCATATTACAGTGGGTGAAAGGGACATATATTAGTGTGTGAAAGGGTCTGTGAGAGATCTAATCCATCAGCAAGCCCCAGGGATCAGCTGTGGAATCAACTATTCTGGAATAAATCTCCTTTCTAAAGACTGGATTGATACAAACTCTACAGCCTCCTCCCGTGGCTTGTTTCAGCATTTTGTTACCCTACCATTATAAAAGTTTATTTTTTGTTTCCTACCGTTTCCTTTGTTGCAATTTAAGTCAAGTATTTCTCATCATGGACATGAAAAAGGATTTCTTTCCCCCTTGCAGGAAGTTTGCATGGATTTTGGGGGGCGTGTTTAGGGTTTATTTTAGTGGTAGTGGTGGGGTTTTTATACATTTTTTGAGAACAGTTTTGAAGTTGTTTTTCTCTAGCCTTTCTCTTTAGGTCCATGATCCTACTTGGCTCAATCTGTCATGTTCCCTGTGAAAATTTCAGTTGCTGTCTTGTGGAAGCTCTCAGGTGCTCCAGATGGCTGTGCAGTGGGGGCCCCACACCAGACACTGCTCCAGCTGTGACTTGCCAGCTCTAACTAGAGCAAAAATGTGTCCTGCAGGCATCTCTCTTGTTTGTACACCCCTGTATGATGCTTGCCTTTTTCGCAACAGCATGATGTTGTTGACTCATCCTCGCTTTGTGATCTACAATAACCCCTAACTCTTCCTACTTTCCTGTTGTCCCCTGCCCTGTATTTATGTAATGAAACATAATTCCTTCCCCTTGACAGTATTGAATTTCACCCTCTTTTATCAGACCATTTCTCCAATGTAGCCAGGTCATTGTAAAATGTGCTTCACAGGAAGTTATAACTTTTGATGTCCTCAGAAAGATGAGCAGGTAAGATCTGAGTTCCATCAGCCATCAGGTGAAAATAAACTGCTAAGTGCTTCATGCTGAACAGATTCCTCTGGAGCTCACTTAAAATGTTCTGTTTTAGAAGATCCCAAGAAGCAATTCTCTGAATATGATTTCCCTCTCAGTATTGCACTTTGTTTTGGATTTATCTAGACCTTGTTTCTTCAGTCAGTTTATGGAAAATAGCAGACAATTTTCTTTCTGAAAGTCAGATCTTGATTTGGTGTCTTACAGGTTGAAGAATGTGTTGGTCTTGTCTGGGGTAGAGGCATTTTTCTTTTCAGTGGCTGGTAGGGGACTGTGTTTCAGATTTGTGCTGAATACAGGGTTGATAATATAGAGATTTTTAAAAATTGTTGAGCAGGGCTTTCACAAAGCCTTTCCTGCTTCTCAGGACTGGGAAGACTGGGAACATATGGGAGATTGAGAAGAGACACAACCAGGACAGGTGACCCCAGCTGACCAGAGGAACATTCCAGATTGTATGACATCAAGCTCTGTATATAAAGTGGGGTAAAGAAGGATGAAGGACGAAACTTTTGGAGTTTTGGCATTTGTCTTCCCAGGTCACTGTTACATGGCCCTGCTCCCCTGGAGGTGGCTGAACACCTGCCTGCCTATGGGAAGTAGAGAATTCTTGTTGTTTGTGTGCAAGGCTTTTGCTTTCCCTATAAAACACTCTTTATCTCAACCTGTGAGTTTTCTGCCTTTACCTGTTCTGATTATCCCTCTGATCCCACTGATGGGGGACTGAGCAAATGGGGCTTATCTGCTGGCTGAAGTTAAACCATGACAGAGGGTCATCTCACCTGGCTTGATGTCTGGGTGGTAAACCTCCCCATCTAGGACACTTGTCTACCCTTTCCTCTATGGAGAAACACAGGTGATTGCAGTTCATCTGGCCAGGTTTACTCATTTATCAGTGTCTTAGAAGACACTGTGTGTTCTTTCATCTTCAGTTATCTCCAAAGAGTATCTAAGGAACTAAATTTCTATATCTAGATTATTGATTTCTAAATTTAGATGGGATTTATCTCACCTCCAGCCCTTTTCCTGGTAGAAAGAAAAGAGGTCACACTACTATTTGTTCTCAAGAGGTACATGCTGGCTGTTACTCATCTGCTGAGTATTTTCATTGTGATTATTTAATCCAGTATTGAATGGAACTTGAAGTTAAATTATTTGGTTTGCAATTCATCAACTGTAATTCCTTTCCTTTTTAAACTCAGAAACCATATATAGGATCCTGGAATCATCTTGGTTGGCAGAGACCTGTAAAATCATCAAGTCCAACCATTAGTCCTTCCAGGAGCATACTTGTCAGAAGTGTACCAAATCCGCTTGAAAAATACTGTATTTCTAGGCACCTTTTGTCTTATTTTATCTTTCCTGGAGGTGGATACTTTATTGTACTAAACACTTGATTCCAGTTCATGAAGACTGGCAAAAAATAATAAAATGACATGTTTTATCATCCTGACTGACCTTTGCCAACATCTCTCCTCAAATAAGTAGTAGCTTCATGTAGTAAATTTACCAATTCATGCTGTGGTTCACTTCCCTTGCTGGTCAATATTCTATTTCTTCAGAAATAAAATAAATACCGTTCTGGTTTTTGAAACATTCTTTGTATTTCTTTGTATTTCAAAGCAAAGCTGTAGTTTTGTAGACAAAGATATAATGAAATATAACCTTTTTTGTAAATTCTTTTAATGATGTAATAAAAGCCATTATTATTAATAGAGGAATCATTTTGTCAATAGCATCAAATGTTCTTCAGTTTTGTATTAAAGAAGAGTTTTCAATTAGCAGTTAAGGAAACTATTGTCCTCTCTTTCTCCGTGAGGCAGCTAATCTTTCATTGCATGTGCTGAGTGCACATGCAATGAAAGTGCACCTCAGTTCTGTGAGGTGAGTGGGTGCACCTCACTTCTGATTCCAGCATGAATTTATGGCTCATTCTCCTTTCTGAGTCTGGTAGTAAGGGTATAGCTACTTGTCTGCAGGGAGCTACACTGAAATCAGTTCGCTACAGAGCACCACTAAAACATGACATCTGACTACCTGCAATAGAAGACTTCTTATCATTGCCAGCTTCCAGATTTTCATTTTTGAAATTATTCCTTCCAGAGCAAATAAATCACTGTTGATTTTCTTATGGCTACTGCTACTTGTATTTTTGATAAAACATGTAAACCAAACTGGTTTTGTCATTCTGTCAGTTGTGTCACTGCAGGATAATGGAGCACACTGCAGAGGTGCTTGAGCTTCTGCCAGCTGGGGATGGTGCTGCCCATTGTCCATGCACTGCTCTGACAACAGTAGAAGGGTGTTAACATGACGCTGAATTGTGTCCTTATGCTTGTTCTGCCTCATGGCGTAGAAATGTGGGGATTTCTGCATCTCATCCTGAGTGGGCTGGGCATTGCTGTTCAGCAGAGAGTGGAAGACTGGCGACATAATATGACTCAAAGCACCCTGATATACATATACATATCACTGGAAAAAATGGGAAGATTTGCATAACATTTCATGACTATCCAGCAATCCAGCAATTCTGCATTTGAGTGACCTATTTAAAAGTGGCTTATTGGTATATTATTGCAAACTGGAATCTTTTTAGTCTGTAGTTTCAGAATATAACATTTTGATGGTAAGGACTGTGATTAGAACTGGTGTGAAAATGAGGTACTTTCCTTTAACAATTCAATATAAATATGGGTAGTAACTCTGGAAAATAATTTCCCTCCTATTTGTTTTTTTTTTTATTTTCAGGACCAGGTGTCAGATACAGTGAATTTGCTATGTCACATCCAAAACCACCTCCACTTGTTGGACAACACACAGTGGAGATACTGAAGAGCGTGCTGGGGTATGAGGATGACGCTATAGAAGAACTGCTTTGCACTGGTGCTGTGGCTCAGCATGAGGTCAGATAAGAAACATTAGCTACATTCCTTCACACTGAGTTCACATTACTTTGTCCTCTCTTTGCTCCCTTCAGTTTCCCTAATGGGACTCAAAGAAAAGACATAATTTAATTCCTAATTTTCTTCCACGTGTGTTTGTATGATTTTAACACTGATGTATCAAATAAACAATCTCATGCTGTCTGAGTGAAAGATTTTCTTGGGGGGGTTGGGAATAAATGTAATTATACAGTCCTGTGTGACTACTCATTCTCTCTACTTCACATGGAAAATGGAGTCCTTATCATAATTACAGTAATTGCCTAAACATTTGTCCCCCGAAAGACATGATGTTAGTGAAAAGAAGCAGAAGCTTTAAAATCTTTATACTACTCTCCACTCACAGAAAGCTGCTTTGTGTCTTAATAGAAAGTAATTTATTTACAAATTGGTAGTTGATCTGATTGATTTTGAACAGAATTATCCATCCTGAAAACTTTGTTCATCTCTATTTTAGATCAAGAGTAGACTAACCATTGCAAATTTTACCTCTATTCCATGGAATTCCAAATTACTAATATGTCATTATATTACATTGCATGACAATCTCAACGTGTTAGCAGAAAGAAGCTCTAAATTGGCACAGTTCTTCAGTTATCAAAAATACCTGTTCCAAGACCAGTTGAGAGACAAACTGTGGCTGAATAGTCTTCTGTAATTTTATTCAGAAAGGTTTGGGGTGCTCTTCATTAAACTCCAGTTCGCAGAAAACCACATGCTGAATGTTGAATACCAAAACTTCCCTGATGGTTCTGTGAGTAGGTACTGATCCCTGTCTCTGACTCTAGTTACCATCCAAACCACCTTCATTATGGAGAAAGCACAGGTTGAAATCTTAACCAAATTTTTTACTCAGTCCAAACTCCATGGTTAAAACCTGACAGATCTTCCCCAAATTTCAAAATACCATATCCTTCAGTAGGGTCGCTCTTGAGAGTAAGGCACCATGCATGCAATGGAAGAAGCTGGAAGAATTTGATCCATGAGAAGTAGTAAAGAAAAGATTAAAGGAGAGCCCTTTCTTCTCTATAAACCAATTTGGCAGTTCTTCACTTACAGAAGACATCCCAGGTTCTTCTGTGACAGTATATAATTTACAGCTAAAGTAAACTCAGTGTATGGGAAGGGTTTAACTTTTGTTGTGTGCACACTGGGAGCGAGACAAAGTCTTTCTATTCCTAGCACTGAATAAAACTAAAATCAACACTCAACACACAATATCCATGTTTCTCTCAAAGTATCAGAAACAGGCCTGGCATTATAAATAACTTATCACTTTGTTTCCACTCTAACAAACAAGATCCTCTGTATTATATTTGAACTTCACAACTCTGCATTACCTTCTGGAAGAAGAAAAGAGGTTATTACATAATCAAATTGCAGTGGAACCCCACTGTGGTTGCTTATTTTTGAAGCCCAGTGTTTTGGTTCATTTGTTTGCTTGTTTTCTCTGGTTTTTGTGTCCTTCTAATTTTTTTTTCTGCACTGCATTCCTGGCACCAAACACCATACTCTATCCATGTGCTAAAGACATCATGAGATCCTGGAAGAGTGACTTCTAAAATAAATATAGAAATAAGTATGAACTGAGAATTGGGACACTGTAGGGGAAGAACTGAAACTGAATTGGAAGAGATTTTGATATAGTCCACTTTCCTTTTAATCTAAAGGGAACATCCCCTTTTTAATGAGAAAAGCAGAAATTTGAATGCTGTTTCATATAAAATGGATAATTTGATATTGAACTAAACTTTGTTTACTAATGAAAAACACTGTCAGATAACATTCAGAAATAAATTTTCTGGGTGTACTTTCCAAAGGGTTATTTTCTTCACATTTCTAAGAATCACATACATAAGGTATAGTAAAATATTGCCTAGTTTTGTTAGAGGATTTCTAAAAAAATCAAGATTTTTTCCTGTGCTTTTCCAAGCAATGGAAATAGCTAATCACCATATCCTTAGCTAATTGGCAGAGCTGCTTTGACTTTAACATGGTAATGCTGGTTTAAATAAGCTGAATATTGGGCTTTAAACTCCATGAAGTATTTTGTGCAGAGTTCACACACGAACAGTGTTTCCCTTTCTTTTTCTGTTTTTTCATTAGTGTTTTTCCTTCCCAGTTTGCTGTGTTGACAGTCAAATACCTAAAGGGACAATTGGAGACATTATTTTGTCTCACCTCCAGTAGTTACTGCAATAGGAGAAATCCAGATACCATTTCTCAGTTTTTAAGTAAAGCACTCACACACAGACTGATGCTTACCCCTAAAGTCAGAAATAAATGGAAGCCTTTAAATAGGAAGCTAGGAAGCCTTTAAATAGAAAGCGAGGAAGCCTTTAAATAGGAGTACCTGAAGCTAGAAATTCCTTTAGTTTCCAACATCTGATCATGAAGTTTTACCCTTTCATAAGTTTTGGTCTTTTGGTTTTGGATGATTTGGAAGACATTTAAATAATTACTATGATAATATTTAAGCTGTTATAATACCCTTTTGCTTTAAAAATTACCAAATAAATGCAGAAAAAGATATTCAAACAAAATTTACTGCACTCTTCTAAAGAATCTTCATTAATATGTGTCTCTAGAGCTCAGTTGCATTTTGACAATATTGTAATTTCAAAATGGTTTTCTCTTGTACCTCAAAACTTGGAACCATCTCATCACATGGGATTCTGGAGCTCATAAACTGAGATCCCTCCACTTTCGAGGAAGAAATGTATTTTGTGATGACTATACACAGCTGCTTCTGGAATGAATATTTGTTTTTCTCTGCTTAAATTGGAAAGGAATCTTCTGGTGCTGCCATGATGTGAGAGTGTGTGTGGCACTTGCTTTAATTTGACCTGATTTATACATCACTGTGTTAAAAAACAAAATGAAGAAAAAGCCCCCAAAAGCAAAAGAGTGATATGGAACACATCTGTTTTCTAGTTCCAAAATGAACCCACTCATAGGTGTTTGCCAGGAAGCTTTAGCTACCATTGGAAAAGGAGCTTTCCATTTTGACATGTGTTCTTGATGCCATGGTCCGTGGCCACTTTGGCTCCATTCTCTGCATTTGGGGGTCCTATTGTTCTTTTATTATCTTCACTATTAAAAATGTTTCCTCAGCCCTCCTCATATAACTGTCTTCCTTTCTTTTCCATGCAAGGTAGTAAAGCTCTACACCAAGTATAAATCACCCAGAAAACTGCAGAACTGGTCAGGCAGAGTCAGAAGGATTTTGCATAGCGCGAGGCTCTCACTGAGGGATATTTTAATGCATCAAAAGAAAATTCTAATCAAATAACTGTCAAGTGGACAGTAATGGATTTTTTCTTGTTCCTGCATGGATCTTGTTCCTGGTAACTCTTCCCAGAAGCATGCACTTGGGAAGTCCTTGCATGTTTGTCTGCAATGGGTGCCCTGGAACTGACATACAAAAGAAGGTCTTTTTTGGTTAGTGGCCAGGAGGAACAATCTGCTATCAGAAGCTCACCAGCCTCAGTAGTGATCCAGCTGATGTGCATAGGCCAGTGAAGCCATATTGATATGAAGAATGGTCTGTAAAAGAGTATCACTTAATTGTCATGAAGGGAAATGCTCTTTTTCTTCTCAGGTCTATAAAATCAAAGATTTGTTATTTTGTCATTTTTATATCTTTTAATATTAAAAAAAATATTCCAAAACAGAGAAAGGGAAAATATCCCTATCCTTGACTTGCATACAAAATATGAAAATTCTTTTTTTAAGTTCATTGAAATAGATTGATGCCTGATGATATTAATCAGAGTTTTGGTCTTGCTTCTTCAGAAATTAAAGCTTGTCCCAAACATGTCTAGTGAAAATAGGTTGAGGCTAAAATAGCAGTCAGAAATAGTTCTTTCAGTGAGTGTACTCAAAAACTGGGGAGAACATTTTCATTAAATTGCCATATAGCTCTGCCACTCACAGAGCACTGTAAATCCTCAGCCCTGGTGAACCTGGAGATAAAAGGCAGCTAGACATCTCTGTAATTGAAATGGTCTTGATTTCTTTTACTATCTAGATGACAAGACACAGTTAATCCTTTGACCTTCCTAACATTATAGCACTGTTCTAAAACATATTTATTTTCCCAAAACATATTAAAATGTATTTAATTTCCAAAAGACAGAGGAAAGGTAAAGTACTTTCAGAGTTCAGGAATGCTGGCACAGCTGCTCACATTTCATGTCAGTGACATTAAACAGTGCCAGATACAGTACTTTTCTTAACTGTTTGTACATTGAGTTTAATGTGGCCTGATGAAATGCTAAAGATTATTAGCTGGTGAAAAAAAAACAACGAACCTGAAAGCAGTTCCTGTAGGATCAAGTAACCTCTCTACACAGAGGCCTCCGTGATACTGGCCAATGTGATTAAAATACAGTGGTAGACAGTGATACAGTAACCTTTTTAAAGCTGACAATCAATCAATTCAATTACTGTAGGTTTCCGTTGTGACTGGAATTTGGAACAGACATGAGAAAAATGCCTGGCATCACATGGGCCTATGAAACTTTTGAAAGAAAATCTGTTTTTTGGCTCAGACTGTGCCAAACAATGGAGAGTGACCCATGCAAGGGTTAAGGTGGAGATAATTTTCAGGTTTTATTCTGTTCCCTAAAGCTACAGCTAAAAATGAATTAGTAAGTACCAATTAGTCCTTAGTTATCAATAAATTCTTAAAAATCATAGTGTAGAAGAGTATACAAAACTGCCTGCCTTAAAAAAAACTCAATATGGTTTAATTTATAGTGAGCAGTGTCACACTGCTTATTTACAAGGTACTCAGGGAAGCAGACTGGGGAGGAGGTCACTTCACTGCAATTGCTTCTGTGCATCAGCTATTTCAACATTTGCCTAACAACTACCCCAAACTAGCCAAAAGACCTTTTAAGTATAAAAAGAAATTTGAAGATGTGTAATCTGGTAGAGGATCCATACTAGGAGAAGGTAGAGTTTCACATTAAAAAGTTGAGTATAAAAATGCAGAGCAGTGTGTACATTTCCCACTGAGATTCTCTTCTCCTGGTGGATTGAGCCTTGACTAAAGCAATCATGTGAGAAAACTGACAGTTCTCTGATAAATTTTTTTGGGGCTTTTCATCAGAGCCATCTCTCTCCCAAAGCCAACACTAAGGACTTTTAGCAGAAAGATGGAAGTACTGATTCAAGAAAACCACTGCAGAGTTTTTTGAAAGTCACAGTTTAAGTGTCTCATGCCCCTATTGTCTTCAGGCCAGGTAGCCTGGGGACATCAGTGATACGTGAAGTGTTCATCCTGTGAGTATACTGTGCTGCTTATCCAGTTTAGTCAGAGAAAAAAGGGATAAAATAAGGGATAATGAAGCTGTCACTCTACAAACCTCTACAGGTGTTACTAGGGTACCATTTTCTGAATTCTTCAGGAACAAACCACATTGTCTGACTGCCTGTACTCTGTGGCAGTTCTGCCCACTCGTTGTATCATGCCCACTCTACTAAACACTCCATTTGTATTTGATGGGGAGCAGGTTGAGATAGAGAAAGAACCTTAAGAATAACCAGGATCAAAGAGAGAAAACACTGCTTGAGACTTAGTTGCATCTATGTTGGCAGAAAACTCCCAATTCTGTAGTATGGTCGTAGGGCTGATGGCCTTGAATTCAGCCCTAGTATCCCTGTATCTCTGTAGAACAGTTCTGATTGTAACAGATCTGACAAAAGTTTACGTGACCAAACTGAATGACCACAGATCTGGTTGCAAAACAATATGAACTTTATCTGAAGACCTGGTGAGGCCTGTTACTTTTAGTCAATGATGTTAAATTGGTAGAAGTATTAATTTGTAAACAAATTTGAAACTGTTAGTACTTTTGAAGAGTCTGTCCTGCTTGCTGACTCATTTTGTGTGGCTTTATGGACTTGCTTCCTTCAAATTGCCTCCTAATGCACTGGTTGTCTTTTCTCCTTTGCATTTACAGCTGCATTTGTGAAGTTTTAGAGCACAGATTTCCAAAACATTGTACCTCTGACCATTGAATTAATTCTCCTAAAGCATGAAAACTGTTTGAATACATTACAGATCTATTTTGTTCCATAAATATTGGACAATTAAAAACCTAATCCACTGTCCTTTGAAGGCAACGAAGGGGCATTCACATTTATTTCAGTAGGGAGCCTGAACCTCAGTACAACAAATTTGTGCACTCCAAGTACACAAAGCTTTAAATTCCTATGGTAAAAGCTCACAGCCTTTTCAGTGCTCTCATCCGGAAGCCTTACATTATTAGGGTTTTTATTCCTTTGGTAGGGTCATTGCACTTTCACTTTAAATCGTGATAGAAAAATTGACGTGTTTCTTGCATCAAACGCCACACAAGGCTTTATATGGTATTTGTACTTGCCTCAATGACCATGCTATTAGCAATGTTAGTGACATCAGTAGAATACTCATTTATTGAACTGCATTTGGAGAAGAGAGGAATTCTAACCTTTTCTGTGTAGCTTTTTGTGAGAACTGTTGACTATTGCCAGCCTTGAACACTCAAAAAACTCCAAAATCAGACCATAAAGTAATCAAGAACAGATTAAAATTTTTGAAGATAGTATTATGATAGAACAATATATCTAGATGTGATTTGTAAAGAAGCTATAGCAAGATTTTTGTCCAGCTTGGTTCTTTTAGCTTTAGTGAGCTGATACTTTTAGAAATTATTTCTAGGAAAACATTGGAAGTGACTTATAATGATGATTTTGAAATATCTGGTTGTTGATATCAGCAGCTGGATGATGGGATCAAGCTGATGCTATTAGCTAAATCGAAAAAGGTTCTTTAATGTTGTTCAGCATGTATTTGAATAGGTTGGAGGGGAACATTTACAATGCTATGAAAATAAACATTGTGTGACTGAAAACAGTTTTAAACTGCATTCCCCACCTCTTCCTATAAGTAAAATCAAAGACAGTTCTTCAAATTCTTCACAGAGAATGGAGAGAAAAACAAAACTCTTAAGGGGGGATGAAGATTAGTAGTAGCAGATAGAGGAGTTCTTCTTGGCTTATCATAGTTCTTTTGACTCCCATAGCTTTAAAGAATTTAGTCTCATGTGAAGAGGACTGATCCAGTGATTGTTGGGCAAATTGAGGGCTATCAGAAAATCTGCATGCCACAGATTTCCTGTTTGATGCTGGGCAAGTCCCATTCCCTTCCTTTAGGCTATCTGTATGTAGTTTGGTACTTTCCATTCAGAAAGACAAAGTAAAGATTGCAAGCTGACCTGATAGCAGAGGCCATCTCTGTTTAGACAGATGGAATCCATTGTCTGTCTTGCAGAGGCATTGTGTTGATTTAAAAATGCTGCATGTGTTGCAGCATAGCAGAGAAGTTAAATTCTTTTGCAAAGTGAGGACATTCTATTTTTCCTGTAAAACCAATATGAACAACCGCAGTTTCCCAATCTCCCATTACTGAAACAGAGAGAAGCCTCCCCAAAGAGCTTGTGAAAGACCTCCACAGATCATTTGGGTATAAACAGATAGTATCTTTGTACCTAGTGGTTGCTTACGTATAAAATCAGGATCACAAGCTTTTAGACTTTGGCCTTTCTGGCAGCAACAGCAAAAAGTTCAGGAAGTAAATCTCATTTTCTGACTGGGATAGTGAATTTAGGGTTAAGGAGATTAGCTGCAATGTGTATTCCCAGGAAGAACTACTGACAGCTGTAATAGAAGCTAAAAGAAGGTTTTACATCTAAGGCAGAGAAAAAATAGAAGAAAGGCAAGACAAAAAAAACCCCAAAAAACAAAACAAAACAAAACAAAACAAAAAAAAACCAAAACAAAAAACCAAACCAACAAAAGAACCCCAAACAGGTAAAAGAGAAAAAAAAAGGAAAGAAAAAAATAAAAACAAGAAAAAAATAAAAAGAAAAAGAATAGAAAAGGAGGAGAGAGAAGAAAGGGGAAAGAGATAATGAAACATATGAGAAATTATAGGAGAAGAAATAAAAGTGGGGAAGGGATAGAGTGGGAAGGAAGGGAATGGCCTTGGTATACTGAGAAAAATCTGTCAGATACATGTTGCTGTGGTTGATCCTTGTGACAGGTTGAATAGTGAAACATAGCTTTAAAGGTGTGGGGAATGATCCCAGACAGGAAAAGGCAGAGGGCACTGGCAGTGACCTGGGCTAGCCTTGTGGAGACATTTTAGTAGGGTTGCAGGAAGGCCTTAGGCACTGCATTGTTTGGTCACTGGAGTGTGCCTGGTGGTTTCACCCCAAGCAGAGGGGTGAAGTTGCATGGGGGAGGAGAGACATCTGGACAGACCATCAAGTACAGCTACCTCCACAACCAGGGCAGGGAGGAACCCAGGGATGTCTAACTGTAAATAAGGCTCTTTGAATCTTGGAAAAAGTGTTCAAATTACCTAAGCAATTATTCCAAATCATTTCCCTGATCTGATGGTATGTGATGACTGCTTTACCAGTTAAAGAATTTCTCTAGAAGGGTGGACAAGTGACTTTGCCCTTTAAAAAGCAGAAGGTAACAGTGTTGTTTTCCATTTTCCTCACTCTGCAAAATTTCAAATGAAGGGCCTGATCCCATGCCAAGTGGAGCACATGGAATTACTTCCTTGCCTTTGATAAATTCTGGCTCAGCATTTAATTAATAGTTCTGATTTTATAAAGTTTTGGTTTTGAACTTTTCACTCCACCTTTCCCAGATAGAAAGATGGAACCCACACTTACCTCATTAATTTCAGATGGTTTGTTTCTGCTTTCAAGGTGTGCGTGTGGAGCCCTCTGAACTTCCTGGACACAAATGAACATTAAATCTGCCTACACTTAAAAGTAGGTCTCAATAATGCCAAACTTTTTGAAAGTGAGTTTCAATCTGATTTTATTTGTAATGCTCATATGCATTCCAGGAAATACTGACATATTTGAACTCCAGGAGAACACATAGCAATGAGAAGTGGATTGAAATCTTACACGTTCAAATACAGAAGAAATTTAAAACTGTTGAAGATGTGCTAAACCTGTCATTTGAGCCTTGCTGATTAGTTATTGAAATCAGCCATTCAGAGCAAAAAAGTCCGTTTGATTTCAGCAAATATCCAGTTTTGCAATCTGCACTCTGAGTGAAAAATGAAGAGTAATTAAATGACCTACACTGTCACATCAAACCATACAGTTTAAATGTTCAGCTTCCATGCAAGTCAGGGTGGAAATGCAACAGCTTCCAAAGAAAGAAAAATCAGGAACTCAGGGTGTTATTCAAATTTAATGACAGTAACTTATCTTTAGCCCGCCATGCTCAAATCTTAATTTTCCCATTTATGGTCCTGAAGAGACTGAAAGTATGTGAAAATGTATTTGGGCTCAAAATATACTTATTTCAGACATCACCATCTGAAAAATGCCCTTGCTTTTAAATCTCCCGACTATGCTGCCAATGTGAAGGGGATTTGCTCGGGAAGACCAGCTGTCTGTGAGTGTCTGTGGGTGCACTTGCAGTTTGACTTCTTTGAGAGCAACCCCAAAACACAGCAGTAAGGCAGAGGTGAGCAGTATCTGTGGTGTCCTCCCCTCTCCTTCAGGGAAGGCAGTGGTGGGCAGGGCAGGGAGGAGGGGCACACAGCACAGTATGTCGGGAGCCAGCTGGGGTCACAGACCTTACCCCGGTGAGAAGTAGGTCTGCAGGGAGGATTCAGTGCAAGCCTGGGGTGGAGGCACAACAATTTTGAGGACCCAAAGGAGGGAGGCCTTGTAGGGTATTTGGAAGTTGAAATTTGAGTTTGTCCCTTTCTTGGAAAGGAGATGACTCCGATGCAGCCAAGATGCTTTTTGAAGCCAGGCAGGGATGAAGGAAGGCTTCTAGGCTGTGGAGCAGGGTAGGTCCAGCTGGCTGTTAGCTATAAGATTCGGGTTACTCTGTCATGCCAAATCTGTGAGTGCTTATGGGAAAGAAAGACAGAAAAACTGCCAGAACATTAACAGTACTGCAGGTCTTTAAGTGTAAAAAGACCAGGATGCAATGACAAGTCTCACCTGACACATGCTCAGAAATTTATGGCAGGTAATCTGAGGCATAAAGGGCATCCCCTGAGCTCTTTGCTGACTGGATTCACCCAGATATCTCTTTATTACACTTCCTCCTCTTGTTCTCTGGTTATCCAGTTGCTTTGCAATGTCTCTGGGCAAGGACTGCCCTTGATCAGGCGTTCCTGTGTGTTTGATCAGAATAACAAGGTACTGATTTTACTTGGATGTTACAGTGATATGAGAAACTAGTCTTTTTGCATAGCTATAAATGTTTGAGGAAAGTAGCTGTGTTTCTTGTTGTGCTTTTGGAATTTGTCACCAAGAAAGTATCTGATTTCCTCTATCACTATGGGTTTGGGATACACTCAAAATGCCTGGTTTTTCTTCTTTTTTTTCCTTTTTTTTTTTTTGCCTTTGTTCCTATTTCAGATCATCAGCTCTTCCTTACACTTATCCCTTAGATTTCAGTCTTTTCCCCCACCCTATGAATGTTTGCAGTTGTCAAAAGAAGAAATGTGATAATTTGGAAGGTTCACAGAAAGCATGTTTTGTGATTATTGTTTTTGTGATCTGTCCAATGTAAACTGCTTTAGAAAAGCTCTGTTCCAGCCACTCTAATTCACTTTTGCAGAATACTGGATTTGAAGTTGACTAAAGAGAAAGCCTTTTCTTTTAATGGGTACTCTGAGGGGAATGCAGCTTAACTGTTTGGTTTCTGTCCTGACTTTTAGCTCTGCCTCGTGGTGCTCAGAGGGAGTCCTATGTGGTTAACTTAAAATTAACCTCCCTCTGACATTTTTGTATTGCCCCAAAGGAGCAAATATGCCTCTTCCAGTGCTTCGAATGTTGTGGTAGAGCAATTTGAGGGTGCCCTATCTAAGTCTAGTTCCTCATCCCTAGTGAGATCTCAAATAGTGACAAAGAATTGTGTGTCCTCCAGATGCTGCAGTCAGGGAACAACTGCCTATGCAGGCTTGAGAGGGAGATTCCCACAGAGCGTCTGCATGCAGTTGTGTTGCAACTGGAAGCACTGGTGGTACCTGGGAGCACAGTCCCAAGAGGAGAGCTGAGCCACACAGCTCAGCTTTCTGTGGATGGAATGACACCAGTGCACACCAGCTGGGAACACAGCTCGGTTTCATGTTCCAGCTCACTTCAGAGCACTTACACTCAGTGTTTACAAGGTTGCTGATGCTTGCAAAGGCAAGGCTATGTTCCCACAGCTGACTTTTTCTCACTGATCCTGGAGAATTGCTGAACAATCTCTGGGGTGTATGCCAACTTGATAGGAAAGAATTGCCCTGACTCTCTCTTTTTGTTTGTTCTGTTGCTGTGGCCCCCTGGCAGCAATCATTCCAGGAATTAACTTTTCTAAAATAACAGGACATTTGTTTTCTCTAAACCTCTAACTTCTTTAACTCTTGCCAAATCAGAGCAGAGGTGGTGGGGAACTTAACTAAATCTAGTTCTTCAAACTGATCACGCCAGTAGCTGGACTTGTGCTTTCCGTTTTCTTCCCCTGGAAATTGCAGAGATCATGTTCACTTGGCCCTTCCACTCTGTGGGAGGAACCAGGCCCACAGAGAGCCCATATGTGGTACTGTTGGGAGTGTGCAGCAGGGCACTTCTGTGCAGACAATCCATGACTAGAGGGCTAGAACTTAGAGTTTGGTGTAGGCACACAGTTTGTGGTAACTGGGAGTGGGGCTGTGGCTGAGCCTCATCCCTAGTGGGCTACAGCTGTGCAGGACAGGGGAACAGCATTGAAGGCAATGAGACACAGAGTGCCCAGGTGCACTGATCAATCACCAAAGGGACACACAGGTGCAATGCATGAACGATGAGGGGTATGGAAGGTTGGGTTAAAGGACAAGAAGGGCAGATGCTTGCAGCCTTCTGAAGTGATGTTCTGTATGGGCAGGTGCTTGAAGCCTTCTGGAGTGGTCTGGTGTTACTCTGTATGGGTTGAAGCCTTCTGAACAGCTATGATGATACTCTGTGTGTTGTCGCTGTCTCAACTGTGATAGTTTGGTACTTGTCATGGTAGCACTCACCACTAGACAGTAATATCCTCTCTTTCAATACAGTTTCTAAGGTGTTGAAGGATGTAAGATTAACCTTCCAGTGAAACACAGCCAAAGCCATGTTGTTTAAGAGCACATTTAGGCCCAAATGCAACGGCCATTCTTTCCACTCTGGTGTCACTGCTAGAAAAGTATCCATCCACATCAGAGGGACACAGCTGGTGTAACAGTGATGCTAAAGAGAGTTCATGCTATTTCTCTTACTACAGGACATACATTTCTGCTTTGAAAACAGATTCCTAGAACATATCTAAACACAAGCTGCTGTGACCTGTAGTGAGCTTGAATCACGACACTTCACTCTTCTGAGTTTGATGTAGATGGCAAAAGTTTTCCTCGAAAGGAGCACTGGTTTTGTTTGGTTGCATGGCAGCTAACAGCAGTATAACAAAGCAATCAAACTTTCAAAACCTTTCTGATTCAGTTCAGTGTCTTGTTACTCTCTCTGATGCATCTGTTAACCTTCAGAAAGCTACGTGGGTGTTTAGAAGAATAAGGTGCTTTACATTAAACACATTCTTTATCTGCCTCAGATAAAGAATGGGTTTTGGCAAGAGTTACAGAGGCAGGAAAAAAATTGCATGCTTAAATAGGGGGTTGGTGTTTCCTGACCTTTCTTCATAAAAAGCAGAAGAAATAGTTGGGTTTGTTGTGGTTTCTTTTTTTGCCTTTTTTTTTAAAATACTACTTAATGCATGTGGTGTAGTTACCTAAAAAAAAAGAAAAATAAAAGAAAAGAAAAAGGTTTTTTTGAAGGAAATCAGCTAAAGGTTGAAGAAACAAAATTTGTATTTGGGGATTCTGGTGACATGAAAAATTCCTTAAACTTAATTTCTTGTGGAAAAATCTAGAATTATCTTTTAAATCAATTTATAAACATGATATTTTTTCTTTCTTTTTCCTCTTGTTTTTAATTAGAAATTGGATGTAGGATTGGATTATGTGACTTGATTTATTTTTTCTTCTTTTTTTTCCTTGTCACATACTGTTATTAAAACATTTTGGTGCATACAAATCTAGTCTTCAACATGAATATTGGACTCTTGCTGACTTGAAAATTCTGGTGCTCAAGTTGACATTTAAGCTCTGCCCATTGATTGTATAATACAATATGAGTAATTAACCCTCGATTTTTACTTACGCATGTGTGTTCCATATGTCCATTAATTTTAACTCTTTCTTTTTCATGGTATGTGATACATCAGGTATTCCTTTTATGTGGTGCAGGCTTTAGTATTTCCATCAGTAAAAAGCTTTGGTCAAAGTTCTGCTCCTGTTTCGCAGATAATTGAGCCTCACAGGTCTGTTTGGGAGTCAAATATATTTTATGCTAATCTGCATTTAACTAATGTATCTCTTTCACTGAAGCATTCAGAGTATCAACTCAGTTTGTGATGGCTTTTGCCATTAGTGTCCTTGTTTGGGATATTGTTGAGACCAAAGGTCACTTTTGTGGAGCAAGTGGCATTTGTTCTGTGATGCTCTGGGCTACAGAATGTAAGAGGAAGGTGTGGGGTGTGTCTAGATAGTAGGTACCTGACCTAAAAAGGCTAGATAAATCAAAACTTTTTTGCTTGAATACAGAGATGAGGTATTTTTGCCAATTAAAAGCCATTAGGCGAAAACTTAGAGTGCTTAAACGGTAAGTTATATCCTTGCTGTGAATGTATAAAATCCTTCTGAATGACTAAATCAGCACATGAATGCTATTTCTCTTCTAATTTAATTAAGTAACACTTAAACATCATTGGTACTTGACATTTAGGTCCCAGTTTGTAGCAGCATCTGCTGTTAGGTTTGGGAATCTCAGAAATTATGAGTAGCTTACGACCTGATTTTTATATATATCTTTAAAAAAAAAATTGTAAAAAATATAAATATATATGTTCTTAGATATTTGTTTCCATATCTGTAAATATCAGCCTTACCATAACTGGCCATCCAGAAGTATCAGTTGCTTTTAGGAAAATGTGGGTCTTTGGCCCCGAGGCTCGCTGTCCGTGTGCACAGGCGAGCCCCCCTAAAAGCAGGCCCCGCAGTTCTGTCTCCATTTATGCCAGGTATGTAAGCACAAGCCTCATGTTAAGCATGTTTAAGAGATCTTGTTGATTACAACGGGAGTGCTCCCACAGCTTATAGCTGTGCAAATGTTTACATACCTGGCCTGCTCTGGTCCTATATAAAGATCTGTCTCCTTTTCCCTGCAAAGCCTTTTCTGTCTGCTGCTTTGAAATTTCCCATGCTTCGCACTTTCCCCTAGCTGGAGGGAGGCTGCCCAGATCCTTACTAGGAGAAGTCCTTGTGTCAGAGGTTTGAAGACTGCAGCTTGCTGGGAATTTAAAGGCCAGTTAAAGCAACAGTAAACAAGTACATGCTGGTAATGAGCTTCGTGTCACAGGAGAGGCTTCTGCCAGTGTAAAGTTTGTCAGGATTCCCCAAACTTCTGTTTTGGATTTGTCCCTCATTTCCCTACTGTCCCAGAGAACAGGCTCACATATGGATCCATTCCAGCTCCTGAATATTCTGTGATTATTTAATCACAGTATTTACATACTTTAGAAAGAAGAAATAGACTTTGTGTGCATCACTGTGCTTCACAGAGAAGGTTGAATATTGGGGCCATATGTATAAACACCTCTACTTGCAACAGACATTCATACATGTGAATGTGAATATTAATATGTATGTATAGTGTATATATATAAAATGAAGGCACAGATACAAAGATATCATCCTTTAAAAATAGGTTTTCTTTCCAGAAGCTGTAATAACAGGAGGACCAGAGAAAGGAATAACTTGCTGTTTGTCCAGGGTGCAAATGCTTTTACACTGGTGAAAAATAAGCCTGGCCTTCAGTCAGTCATTCCTCCACTTGTTCTCTTTGCTTGAAAATTATATTGTTGCTCTATAGAAGGAAAAACAACCTCTGAAAATAGTACTTTCTGGGCTCCAAAGATTTATACTCTGCTCTGTTGGTGCTTTGCACTAACACTTATGTCAGTCCTGCTCTGAAACCAAGTGTGGTAATGATCCTTTGATACATTTTGAAGTGACTTTTACTAGCTCAGAATAAAATAAAAAAAACCAAACAAACCTATGTAATAGCTGTACTGGCTTTAAAAAAGTACCTTGCTGCTCATGTGCTGTAACAGAATATGCATTCAGTGTTTACTTTCTATCAAGCAATTTGGTGTGCAATAGACTTTTATGAACCCAAGCCTAATTTTAATGGCTGTGATATTCCCTGTGATGAAGGCCCTGATTCTGCTAAGCAGCTGGACAGGTGTTCCCTTTGGCTCTTTAGTACTTGTTGGAGCACTGAAATGCCAAGAGCTTGTACTCAGTGATTTTATGTCCCAGAATTAATGGCATGTGGAAGTGGCAGGCATATCCTTATTTCCAGAGTTCCCCTTGAAATACATGTTGCAACTATATCTATTGTGGAATATTGTGATAGTGGCCGCGAGCAGGGGAGTGATGGAAAGAAGATCCTGAGGAAGATTCCAGCTGAGATCACACATCCACAATGGCTAATATGGCCTTCCAGAGTCTCATGATTACTGTTAAACATGTTTAGAGCTTTACTTTGTCCTTAAATAATGTTCATGTGGTGTTTGTTGTAGTCTCCAAACCCACAGTGCGCTACTAAGAATAGTGGATTCAGTAGCACAGGTTTTTCTTAAAGCATTTGTATCACTGCAGCTATGTCAGCAGCCCTGGTCAATAGTTTTCCCTCTACACAGTAACCAATCTGGGCTGGGAAGTGAAGTGTGTCTCAATTTATTTGTGAAATTACACTGGGCTCATGGTCAAAGGAATATCCATAGGCATTCCTCTAAGCAATTCTTATGCTTGCAGAAAACTGGCACCCTGGGTTTTGTGGTGTGAGACTGCTATGGAGGAGCTATCTTTTGGAGTGTTACAAATGCTTCCAGAATACAAGTGCAACTCAGCTTCACTAGGACCTAATGTTTTGGAATAAGTCTGGGGCTGCATGTGGATAAGGATGACAGACAAATGCAAGTGAACATTACATCAGTGAACATGTAGTGACAGCTTCAATCTCTTTCAGGGGGTGACACCAATCCTGTTGGTAGGCAGCAACAGCAGCATCTGACAGGTCACAACTAGAAAGAAAAAGAAAGTGCAGCTGTACTACAGGTTTCCTATATGACCTTGAGCAAGCTTAAGTCACTCCCTGATTTGGGTCTGTATTACTAGAAGCAAGAAAAATATCTCCTGTATCTCCTATGTTTATATGGTGAGTGATTCGGGATGGAACGCTCTCACTATACCCCTGTGCAGCACATAACACAGGGGAGTTTTAAGCAACTAATATAAATAAGAGAAGTTCTTCTTCCAGCTCAAGGGATAACAAAACCTTTAGAAATCTAGCTTGTTTAAATGAAGATAAACAGATTTGATTTGGTATGATAACTATTGGTGTGGCAACTATCTGTCACTAGTGCTGCAAAGCAGAGTCCTTTATCTTTGTGGAAAAACATAAAAATAAAGGGTTAGTAAGAATGTTGTTCAAGCCTTAGACTGCTTTTCTGGTATATTTCTTTTAAACCTGCAGCCATACCCATTGACACACTAGTCAACCTTCTTGCCCCTTGCAAGACAAAGAACTCTAGGAAATGGAGCCCACTTACAGTAAATTGGACATCCCAAGATTCCCTGGTGCCTCCCTTCCCTTCCTGCTTTTGGCTTATTCTATTGAGAAAAGGAACACCAATATTGTTTTATGAACTGTTATCAGACATGCACTACTTTAAAGGCATGGTCAATTTTTACTGAGCCTGTATTTATCATCTGAGTTCATTTAGGCTCTTTATCATAATGACTTTTAAAACAAAAATACATCCTCATAACAAAACACAACGTAGAAGCTTTCAATACAAAAACTGATTATGGTAGAATGGTTTGGGTTGGAAGGGACCTTTAAAGGTCATCTAGTCCAATCCTCTCACAATGAGCTGAAACATCCTTAACTTTAGAAGGTTGCTCTGTCCAACCTGATGCTTGGTGTTCCCAGGGATGGCATATCTCTGGGCAACCTGTCCCAGGGATGGCCCACCTCTCTGTGCAACCTGTCCCAGTCTTTCATCATTCTTATTATTAAAAATTTCTTCAGTATATCTAGTCTGAATCTACCTTACCTTATTCTAAAACAATTATCCCATGTCCCTCTAAAATGGTAGTCCCTTGTCCCTTTGATGAATGCCCCAACTCTCTTGAAATTCTTTAAGCATTGAAAGGCTGCAATAAAGTCTTCCTGGGGCCTTCTCTTGCTCTAGGCTGAACAACCACCACACCCTCAGCCTTTCCTTGCAGGAGAGGTGCTCCAGTCCTCTGATCATCCTCACTGGAAGAGGTGAATGAGGTCCACTGTCTTTCCTATACTCAGGACCTCAGAGCTGGGTACAACACTTCAGGTGGGATCTCATCAGAGCAGAGCAGAATGGCAGAATCACCTCCCTCTCCCTGTTGGCCAAGCTGCTTTTGCTGTAGCCCAGGACATGGCTGGATTTCTGGGCTGCAGGCCCACATTGCCAGGTCATGTACAGGTTTTCTTCCCCCAGCACCCTCAAGTCCCTCTCCTCAGAACGGCTCTCCATCTTTTTATCCCTCAGCCTACAATGATGCTCAGGATTGCCCTGACCCAGGCTGAGGACCTTGCACTGGGCCTTGTTGAACTTTGAGGTTGATATGATCTCACTTCTTGAGCTTTTCCAGGGTTCCCTAAATGGTATCCTGTCTCTCAGCTGTGTCTACTGCACCATTCAGCTTGGTGTCATCAAGTTGTACCCATTAGTAAGCCATAATTATAAGTAGCCATAATACAATGTGCCTAATACCTAGGACCTGGATTCAGATTCTGCTCTTCTCAGTGAAGATGCCCATAAATGTAAGAGTGGTAGATGAAGCAGTTGAAATAATTTCTAACCCTCTAGGAAGCTTGGCTCTTGTTAGTGCTGCTTAACAATTATAACCACGATGCTGCAAAAACTCCACACTTCATGGCAGTGATCTGTGCCAAAACTATCCTTTTTGAGTTGCAATTGTGCTTTGGTAGTAGAGGAAGAGGTTGGGGAAGCTGTTTGGTGAGTCACAATAAGATAGAGTGGAACAAGTCCCAGAGATCAGATTAACTCAGAATCTGAAGCATCTTTGATAAGCACATTAAAATAGTTCAGTATCACTTTTTTCTCTTAACAAAAATTCTGTAAAACTTGTCTGAATATCAGTAGCACCTGCTTTGAGTGATTTAGAATCAGGACTTTTGGGCTTTTTGGTGTTTATTGTTATTGTTTGTATGGGGGTTTTTGTTGTTTTATTTGTTCGTTTTTGTGGGGAGGATGCTGTTCCCCCCAAGATGAGAGAGGAAAGTTGAAGACCATCATAAATCTCACACAGGGCTTTTGTTCTCACTGTTTAATCCAGGAAGGGTAAAGCACATATTCTCAGACACTTGTCATTAAAAGACCCTAAAATGGATGGATAATCTTTTATTTTATCGACTCTAAAGAGATAAAAAACCAAATAACTGTTTCTCCCAGATGAACATTTACATTTCAAGCCATGATGGTAGGCATGTTGCAGGTTTTTGGGTTTTTTTCATAAGGAATAAAGACTGTGCAAGAGAGTCTAAGACTTTATTTATGTGTTTAAGAAGGATGAATGAAAAATATATGCCAATGTATAAACGTTGAATTCTTGCATCTTACAACTTTAATCTTTTGTCAGAATTTTGTGGAAACTTCTTGTGTTGGAATGTTGAGTTTCCCAACTTTTATGAATATTTTTTCAGAAATTCCTTGCAAGGGAACTGAGCATCCAGATTTGAAGGTGTCTTTGAAATATCCATTCCTTAGCATTCCTGGAGTGTTTCAAGTTTCAGTGTAGATGACTGCCAAGTTATTATGTTGTGTTCATCTTCAAAGAAATATCAGCTACTGCTGGGACAATATGCAGTGAAGTTCATGTGACTCAACTAACATTTCCCCAAATTTACTGAAAACAATAAAACAAGCAAGTGAAAAAACAAAAACTCAAACCAAAACAGCACCCATACCAACCCTCCAAAAAGCTACAGGGCACTTTAAATAAAAATGAGAATCTGTAAGTTTGATGTGTTCTTTCTGGGAGAAGTTCTTGTAGTGAAGATCATCTCTGGCTCAAGATTATGAGTTCTGATTTCATCCAAATCTATAATGTTAACCTTCTTATTTTACCAACAGGTAAGAGTGAAGATGCAACAATTTTTATTTTATTTAGTAACAGAATAAATATTGTAAATACTAGTAAGAGAGTTGGGTTATTTGACCTGAAAGACCCCAAATGGGTTTCTTAAATAAAGGTATCCTTTTCTATCACTTCAAACTATTGGTCACTAAACTTAATTGTAAAGTTTCTGCTCACTACATATAAAAAAAATACATGTAGATGAACAGTTGTATGTAATCACTAAAAGCATATAATGTATCAAACAGTAATATTTAATATATGTACTGTATTTATGAGACAGGGAAGCTGGTTGCTTCCCTCAGCATCCAACCTGTGTGCAAGAGTTCTGCATGCTGTAAGTATTGTTATGAGAGCTACCAGAATAATATTTTCATTATTAATTTTTTGTTGCTCTTCTGCTGGTCACTGCTCACTTCAGTGCTGTGTTCATGAGTATTCATAGGACTCGAGCCACCTTCTCGTGCTGTGGAATTTCAAAGTTCCTGATAAACTTCACTCAGCATCCTACTTGATTGGATTGGTGAATCTAAGATCTGAATTTCAAGATAAACTATATCTGGCATATATTGTTGGTGATTTGGTGATGCAGCAGCAAATTCTGTATTTCTTGTATTTCTTCTCAAATGTACTTTTCTTTTAAGAATAAAAAATGAGAAAGTTAAATATTTGCACTACTCAGTGATGTGTGGATAAAATATTAAAGGAATGTTGTAATTGAAAGTTAGATTTGCACTTCAAAGAAGTCCAAGCATGTGAAGGTAACAAGACAACCAAGGCCCAAATGATGGTTTTAGCCCTACCTTAACCCGATACATTAATTTTTGTGCCTTTATAATAGCTATAAATATCTGTTCTGCAGCCTACTGAGAGTTCTTCTGGTATTGAAAATTTGGCACGTAAGCAAGTGAGTGGGAATCTATGGGTTTGAGTTATTAAAATGTGCAAATGCTTTCTAAATCTTAAGGACAAAAAGATGTGTTACACTTTGAGGAAGTGGCCTGTATATGTGAGTGAGGATGGTGGGATGCTTGTACAGGAAATTCAGTGGGAAGGACAAGGAAGGGTTTTTAACTTGTAAACCCAGTTTAGCTCCAGCTGGTAGTATGGTATAATTTTCTTAGGGTAATGTGAGGATTACATCCTTCCTGAAAAGGAAAGGAAGGTGCTTCAGTACTTCTTTAGCCCTTTTTCTTAAATCTGTGCCTAGAAAAAAGCAAGGATAATGATGACTGGGCACGCACATCTATGAAAAACTCAGAGCACAGATGTGGCAGAAGCCACAACTTCTCTCAGGGCAGGTGTCAAGGCAATATATGTGAATTGAAACAGAAGAGAAAATGGTAAATCACAGTTAGACCACATCAAGTAATACTGGTAACTTACAGTGCTTTACTACTGCTTGTTATTCTGTTCTCACATCTACTCTTAGCTGTTTAACTTATCTATATATTCCCTTAGCACCATAGGCTGATGTCATCTTGTTGCCTAATGGGTCCCCTGGTAAGCCTCTTAAGAAGGATCCTTCTTTGCCACCACAGGGAAAACAACAGTAAGAAGAAACATCTTGAGAATGCTATTAATACATTTTCATTCTTAAAACATGCTCTTTAAAGGTAAGGCTGAGAATTCTTGAAGAAATACTTATTCAGGCTACATGCTCATCAGAACTGTAGTGTGTGGGCAGCTACTCTTTGCCACCAAGAGAGTGCCTCTTTGGGCGCTGGCTTGAGGACTAGTTCTGGAAAGGGGAAGGATAAAATTAAAAGCAAAACACAATGCTTCAGGGCCTTGAGAGCAGTGGGGTGCCAAGAGAAGAGAGTGGTGCACCCATCAATAACACTTGGGTTTATCTTGCTGCTGCAGCACTGCCATACACGTGCACAGGTTACCTGCTGCTCCACTCCTACTGCATGGCTGTCAGCTGGTGAGAGCAACACAAGGAGCACACTGCCTACTGCTCTGAGATTTCTCTTCCATTTGACTGATTTTTATTTTGGCACAGAGTGGCTGAGACTGGAAGAGAATGGCTGTAGCTTAGCTGTGGTTTGAAGGGAAGCGTGCTGGAAAGCTGGGCAGCACTAGTGCAGCCTTGCAACAGTTGGTGGGACAGCAAAATGTTCACCAGGCTCCAGCACATCAGTGGTGCTCTGCCGTGCAGGGGGACACAGTGGCCAAACTATTCCTGTCTAAATCTGTGGGTGTATTCATCAAGACTATTATCTGGTGGCAACTTTTTGTATTTCTGTGGTTTCAAAATAAAAGCAGATGCCCGGACAGAGAGTCTCTTCCAGTTATGGCTGGGGAAGGAGAAAAGATCCTTAAGATGGTGGAGCATCTTAATTTCTTGTTTCCTAATGGTCAGCATTCACCTTAAAAAATGAGATGTTGCACACATGCCAGTGAAAATTCCCTCTTCAACCTATTAGGAAATGGGAGTGCTGAGGATTAGAAATGCTTACCTAACTGTGGAAATGCCCTAAACTTAATGCTTACCTAACTGTGCTGCTACTGTGTATGGCTGAGTTTTGGGCTAAAACTTCAAGGCTAACTCTGTCCATCCTATTCTAACTAGTGACATGATAATGATGTGGCAGAGATGAAATGGCAGAGAAGTCAAATATGTCAGGCAAGGCACTGGTACCATTGTACAGGACACTGGAAAGCATGTTTTGGAATATTGCATACTTTAAAATAACTGTGTTAAAGATGAAATAAAACTAGAACATATGGAAAGTCTAGTGTGGATATTAAAAGATTGAAAATCCTATCTTATGGGAAGGAACTAGAAGAGATTGGCTTGTTTAGTTTAGCAAAATAAAGTTGAGAGACTATTTGACAGCACTCTATAAATACATCCAGGGCTAAATGCCAGAGAGGGGAAAAAGCTTTTCAAACCCAAGAGCAATATTTGCATAAGAACAAGTGGGCATAAACTTGGCCCTGAGTAGAATTAAAATGGAAATCAGATGATTTCTACCCCTCAGTACAGTGAGGTCATAAAGCTGCCTCCCAGTAGGAGCAACAAGGGCATGCAGTATACTTTTTGTAGACAAAGAGAGGGACTATGTTCTACAGTGCCCACAGTTCTGACCCAAACTTCATGGCTGCACAGTTTTGTTCTGGTCCTGTGGTCCTAAGCACTTGCATTGGTACAGTGGTGACAGACATGTCCTGCTGCTCATGGTCATCCCGACATGAGAAGAATGTTCTCTTGCTGAAAGTGAAGCACTGGTGATAAATTATAGCTATACTAAGTGTCCTTTAGTGGCCTGGGGAAGTTTCCTACACCTCTTGCACCTGTGCTTGTAACTTTGTTGATGCCAAAATGCCTACTGATATCTTAGGAACTTTCATACCAGTAAGATTCCTCCTGTAAGGAAGGGATGCAGGATGAGGCTTTTAATTGTGTAACCCCAGGAAGGAAAAGTAGCTTCCCTGACTGAAAATGGCAGAGGTATCTCAAAAGTAACAGCACAGAGAAGAAGAGGGTTTTTTTAATAACTAAAATGACTTTTTAAAAACGTTGCTAAAAAATCATATGACCTTTAAAGCTGACGCTCATGATTAAACATTTCTTTCTATGCTTAGACCAACACTTTTATAGTGTACCAACACACTTAACAGATAAAGAAACAAGAGTGCAGAGGATTTTGGGATTTGGGGGTTGGCATGATGATGCCAAAATGCCAGGCTTTTGGTTTCCAGTTGGAGGGTCTGTCTCTTGCACAGTTCATCCTCTTGAATGACAGCACCCATGAAACTTAACAGTCTTTCTGTTTTTACCCACTCTTTTCTGTCACTAATTTCATTTGGAATCTTTGGCTTTTGAGCTGAAATTTTCCAGGCTTGTTCCTTTATTTGTCTGTGATATTTTAGGCACTTCTCTCTTTCCTAAAACTCAAAAAAGTAAATGCCTGTAAACTTGGTGGTGGACCTCTCTACTGCAGAAAGAGCTGAGGAGAAAAAGTGAAGCAGGCACAGAAATAGCCTCCTGGGAAGCAGATTGACACGTAGTACTTTGGTAGCTTTGATTTGAGTCAGATGTAACTTGCTGAAATTTGTACTCTGTGCACAAAGGTACTTTCTGTACTGAGAGTTAATCTGGCAAAATGCATAGCTAAAGACAACCTTAAAAAAGATTGCAGTGGTACACAGTCAGAGATGTGTCAATTATAGTAATTTTCCCTGGGTTTTGATTGCTTTTCCTTGCACATCATATCTTCCTCCTATGTAGGATAAAGAATGTGTCTTCATGTTTTTCATTGTCTGCTACTGTGTTGTGCCATCGATGGACCTCGGTAAGGAAAAGGTACAACTTCTGCTAGAGAACATTGCCCTGACAGAGAAAAAAAAAAAACATTTCTGGTACTGACCTTCATCATTAACCTTGCTTTTCATGCATTTCCCCCACAGCATGGTGTTAAGAAAGAGGGAAGCTGGAGCCAAATATTGTGCTCTTGAATGCTCCTTAGTAGTCTGTGTTGAAGGCTTTCTATGTACAAAGGTTTTCCCAAAAATTAGTTTTGGAAGGTTTTAAAACTTTACATATTGGGCTGAATGCCAATTGTATTTTAATTAAAGAAAGAGAATTGGGTTAGTCTATCAACATTTTAAATAAAAAGTGTTACTTGAGAAATGCAGAATTCCTTCAACATTTTTGAAAAATATTTTCTTATGCTTTGTTTAAAACAAGACTGTTAAAAAAAGAAACAACAAACAAAAATCTGGCAGACACATCTTAAATAACCAAAATATTTCAAAAAGAAAAATAAATCCAAGTAAAATGAAATTACATTTGGGAGGAGAGGTATCAAACTAGTTTCAGAGTTGGTATCAACTTTTTTTTGTTAAGAAAATCTGTTATTAGTCCAGCACTGTTGCTTGATGATTCACTTTCTATCATTCAAAGCAATCCATTTTCCTTCTTAGGACTTTAAATGATGTAAAATTATGTATATCCACGCATTTACATTACAGCTGTCACTGTGCTTTCTTGTCAGCATCACATTGTCATTTAGCATATTTGGAGGAGGAAAGGGAGTTTGTTTGTTTATGATTTCAGCAGAAAAGTATTTTGGCTTATGCATTCTTTCTTTCCAGGAAAGAAAAAAGCCGCAGAACCTTTAAATTCTTTCTGATGTTTAAAGAATCAAAAAGCTGTATCTTGGGAGAGTACAAGCATATGTAATTACCATTTTCCATAGGCCTATGTCTGATTCACAGCACCTAAATTCTTACCGTAATCCAACTTCCAAGTGGGCTTTTTTCCCTATATAAGAAGAGAAAATGAAATGAGATAAATTGCAGATTAGCAGATGGCAAATACTTAGCAGCCTATGTGAAACAATTTTTTTGGTATTAGTCCAGTTCCAGGCGGATGGATGTCCTCATCCCCAAACCTGCCATAACAAATTGCTAAGAAAGCTGAAAACTGACTCATTTACCACCTACTTTGGAGAGTTGTTCCCAAAGTCAGAGATAAGATAAATTTTGGAGGGGTAGTCTGGGGATGTCCACAGACATCTTCATTACCTGTGTTTTCCCTTTCTGTTAATAAACAGAAGCCTGCAGTCTCTATGGCTGTCAGTGTAGCACCTCTCACAAGCCTTAAAATTCATCTTAAATAAAAATAAAAAGCTACTATGTAGGCACAACAAAATTTACTATAAACGGGTCTTAAGTACATAATTACATGATAGACCCAAATGGCTCCAAAAGAGTTGCTCCAGGCTATTGTGTAAGCAATACTCCTTTGAGAAATATATAAATACATGTAATTCAGTATATAATACACATGTTAAAAAACTACCTAATTACATATTTTCCCAGGAGAATGAAAAGGCTCCAAAAGAGCTACTCCAGCCTCTCCAGTACACAATGTGTGTTTTATAACCTTTCATGAATCTCTTCCATTCTTTTTCCGTCAGGAGGGGAAAAAAAGTAAGGAAATTAAATACAAAACACCTACTGTACATTTAATTTAGAGGACAAAATGCAATGTTGAAATAACATTAAGGGTGTGACGCAAACCAAGGAAAGCCAGGAAATTGAGTGTAAAGGCTGTTACTCCATCCTTAACTCACGTCACGTATATAATGTTTCAGGCCACTGTTCTGTAATGGCAGATTTTAAATTTCATCACTTAGACCAGGGTTGTGGTCTATCTACACTTAGAGGTAATTACGTGGTTTATACTGCTGGAATACCTGCATATTCCTAATGTATTTATTTATATAGAGGCATGTACACATATGTTTTTAGGACCTTTTTTTTTATTATTTTCAGCCATCTTTTTCTTTAACCTTGTGCTAAAATTGCTGTGGAACTTCCACTTGCCTGAGAATATGTATGTGTACCAATGTGATGAAGGGAAAGAAAGAAATGAGTTTTGCCTTTGACTGGTGGTGGTGAGATATGTGGTTACTCTGGGGATCTGCTCTGAAGTGTGAATTCAGCTTTGGAGGAAATCCCACTGCCCAGATTTACAAGTCCCCTTTGCTGGCTGGCAGTTTTGTTAGTGCAGGGGAGTGGAGGTGGAGATGTGTCTCTCTGGAGAGAGAGACCACATCTCCAGTGCAATGCTGGGATCCCTGTGGGGAGGGTGAGAGCCTGCTGTGCAGGCTCTGAGCTGCATGCTGCCTCTGCAAAGAGGCAGGCTGGAGAGGGTAGTGATGGTCTGATGTGTTCATAGCAACCTGTGTTACTAAGTGGATTATTATAAACACTGTTTTCCTTTAGAGCAAAAATATAATTTGTTCCCTCTCTTTTGCACCATTCCCTGAAAACAAACATAATAGTACATACACATTTTATCATTAGAAGGATATGCTACATGCAAGTAAATTTCATAGTATTGTATATGAATTTCACCACAGAGCCCAATAGAATATGCTTCCATTTGCTTCATCTGTCCTGGATTTGTTAATACTGTTTATAAAAATCATACTTTGGGATATCGATGTTTATCCCAAGTGCTGGCCCAGGCAGAACAACAGGATTACAGAAGACAGATAAGTTTTCCATTCTTATTAAAATGTTCAGAGATTTAAATTTTTATTTTATTTTATTAAATAGATATGTTCTCTTCATGGAAGTGAATCCAGGGCACTTCTAAAAAACCTTTTTCTATTTATTTTTTTTCCTCACAAAGAGTAAGACAGTAGTCTCCTACTTGAAGGGTTTTCACCTGGGTTGCAGGAGACCCAGTGAGTGTGTTTGATCAGCAAAGTTCCCCTAGGAATAAGCCAGAGTGATTTGCCTGAGTATAGACAGGTGCTGAGACGAAGTGCCTGGCGTGTGAAGGCTGTCAGTGTGTCTGTGGCCTGAAGGAGGCAAACATGGTTCAGGCCAGCTCCCTGGTGTCCTTATGAAGGGCTGTATGGGGAGTCTGTAAAGTCAGCTTCTGATCAAAACCAGGAATATTTCTGCTTAATCCAAAGCTGCCATTTGTCCATGTTTTCTTGCTGATTTAGCAAATCAGTGCAGTTTCTTGAAAAACTGTTTTATCCAAATGCTCCAAATTTGCTCTAAACTTTCTGCAGATTTTTTTGGCAAGTGTCATACATAAAAAGTAGTTACAGAAAACTTTATCTTTCAGGTTCATGGGGTTTTTTAGGAGAAGCTTTGAAAAGTTTCTTACATATGTTTTATTCTAGCAGGTCTGACAGTGGGATTGCCTTTGTGTTCATGAATCCCGTTCCTTTGGATGGCAAGAAAATGTGATTTTTTTAAAAAAAAGGGAATTTTAGCTCTCAGGTCTCACAAAATTAGATAGGTTGAGAGGAAGCTGCTGTATTATGCAAAACAGAAGTTGAGGTAAATGAACGCAAAAAAAGCACCTACAGAGTGTAGTCTTTACACTGGTGTGGCAATCTGCATCTGAAACTGGATTTAACAGTGTTTTCCAGCTGAGTGGTGCTGTTGGTTATTAGCAGCCTTTAGAGTGCTTCTCATATTATCAACAGACCCAGAGAATTAACTAGTTGGTGTTTGCTTAACAGCTGTACAGATGACAGAGGGAAATGACAGATAATGTCTCTTTCCTGCACTTTCCCTGATGGATATCCAGTGTTTGCACATTGGGTGTTTTTGTTTGGTTTGGCAGCAGGCTTTAGGGTTAGAGCAGCACTGGCTTGCTGTTAGCACTGGGACTGCTAGTCTTGTTTACAGGCACCTGAAAATGTTTGCATCCCAAGCAGGAAGCTGCAGCACAGTGATGGAGTCTGCTTAATGCAGTGTAGAACACCAGCAGCCTGGCTTAGCAGGGAACTTGCATGCTGGAGTTGGAGAAGGAGAGAGGGAGAAGGAGAGAGTGCTGTGGGAAAATGCAGTGAGCTGGCACAAGCAGCAGGTAAGTTGGCCTCCTGGCAGTTAAGTTGGCCTGGGGCACCTGGGTGAATCACTGGGTACTGGCAGTATCCCTGGTATCCTGCAGGATCCCCCTGCCTGTGCTCTCCTACCCTGCAATCCCCTTAGACATTAGGTACAAAGCAGCCCTTTGAGCTGCCCCTCTCCTCTTCTGCTCCTAATGGCAGGGTGAAAGCATCTAGCATGGCCTTTCCAGTTCAGGTCTTGCTCTGGGTGTGAGGTTTCCTGGTTTGGCAGGGAAACAGAGCTGGCCCCAGGTTCTAAGTACACATACCTTTAAATCTGGACCTAAGTACTGGAATAATGTGGATCCTTATTCCTATCCTTATTCATATTTCACTTGCACCAGCAAGGGAATGATAAATTCCATAAACACCTTTAGCACACACATTGGATAATTTTTTCACTCTATGCTTTGCCTGGCTCTAATTTTAATAACAAATGTATGTTCAAGTGAAGACTAGATGTTATGCTGGCATTGGGCAATTTGTAATTATAGAGGCAGATAGTAATAGGACTAGACTGGTTTTATACTAAAAGATGAGAGATTTAGATTAGATGCTAGGAAGAAATAGTTTTCTCAGAGGGTGGTGAGGCACTGGAACAGGTTACCCAGAGAAGCTGTGGATGCCCCATCCCTGGAAATGTTCAAGGCCAGGCTGGATGGGGCTCTGAGACTTCTGGTCTAGTGGAAAGTGTCCCTGCCCATCGTGAGGCATGTTCGAAGTGTAGGATCTGTAAGGCCACTTCCAACCTAAACCATTCTATGATTCTCTGATTTTATGATAGTTACTGAATTGTGCCTTTTTTTCTATAACAACAACTTAGGATGCAGCAAACAAAATTATTAATTGGATTCTGGTTCCAGTTCTGCTTATAGAGCCCCAAAATATCTCTGTTCAATTGTGCCAGCCTCATTATTCAGTTGATAGAGTGGCTAAATGGAGCTTTCTGGCTTTCCTGATTTAAGAGTCAATAAAAAAAGACCATGGTGAGGAAAAAACAATTGAAATTCTGACCCAAAATTCTAACTAGGTGAATAGAAATGTACTTGTTTAAGAATATGAGATATCTACAGGTTGCTATTGAGTGAATTAGTGTCTAAATTGGTTGACACACTGGTTAATCCTTGGTTATTGTTTGTGTGCCTACTGTTTTAGAGCAGAAAATTTAAAGTACATTCCTATTTAGTAAAAAGTGACAACAGCCTGTCCTCTATAGGACAGAAGAAATTATTAAATGAATATGCAGAAATAGTGTCTACCTTGTCCTATTTGAACTTATTCTGCCTTTTAGGGTTATACCAGACACCTCCAACCCCATGAATCATAAGAGAGACCACAGTACCATATATGCAATCAGGAATGTGTGTGCTGAATACCAGAGAGCTCTTTGTCACACTCAGAATAAAGTTCCACTTCAAAAGATCGTGTTCTGCTTGTAGGGCTGGTAAGCAAATCTGGTGGGACTGTCTCCTGATGTAAATGCTTGAGTTTCATTGAACTTGAGATGAAGAAAATTCAATTGACAAGGCACTGGTCTTGGACAGGGGTGATGGAGGTTGAGGTTTCCAGATGATCACCTGAGCACTGGTCCTTGCATTGCTCCCTCCAACTACCTCACTGTGAAATAGGGTTAAAAGCATGGAAAATGAATGCGTCCAAGGTGTTAGGCCTGTGAGAGGAGACACATGAGTACTGCAGATAAGCTGGAGTGCTGTGGGCTGAAAAATGCATGTGAGTATGTTCTTGGAGACAGGATCTGTCCTGAGCAAAGAGAGCAGGACCCAGAACATGCAGAAGAGAAGTGTGTCCCAGTGCAGGGCTCATTAAGATTGGAGTCATGGCAGGCACACTGCCAGTTGCCTGCAGTTGACATCATGCTAGGAAAGTAAATAAGATGGCTTGCTCTAGATCTTATCACAGACTGGTAGCTTCTGCTGCCCCTCTTGTCAAATGGCTTGCTTTTCCTTGAGAGAAAAGTCAAATTCACCACCATGTGACTTGAGTTGCTTAGGGAGAACAACATGGAAAGTCACTTCTGCCAATTCACTTGTATGTAAATAGTCATGGCTGCAAAATTGATACCAGGAGATATTTGGGATCGTCAGGTTTTTTAGATGTCTCTGTGTGTTACAGGCAAAAGGAAATATGTTCATTTTCTAAAAATAGGGTGTTGTATGCATTTTTAGGTTTTAATTTTATTTTGCATTTTGCCCTTAAACTGCCTTCCCAGTTTTTCAGCATCCCACATCTTGGCCCATTTTCAAATAACTGTTTAGTTAACAGGACTAGGAGTAGAGAATTCACTATACAAACTCATCCATTTTAAAGATGCTGGTAACTAGCTCTAAAAGGTCAGAATACTTAGATTTTTCCTGTCTGATTGTGGTCTAGCTGGGCTGAGCCGCCTCTAAAACACTGCGTGCAAACATTTCATTTCTGACAACCCCTAAAAATGTCTTCTTCCCAATTGTATCTCTTTTCCTGGATTATCACACCCTCTAACTTTGGCTCCAAGACTTAGAGATTAAAGGAAAAGAGAAGGATTACATCCACCTAAGTTGTGTTTGCCCTGTTCCTTCTCATCTGCCATGCCTGAGTCCCTGAAAAGGACTTATCTCCAGGCTCTCCTGGTGTGACCCAGCCATGTCCTCACTTGCAATAGAGTAGCAGTGCTGCATTTGTGTAGTGGAGCAGCAGCACTTTATTTCAGTTAAATTTTTTTTATTTCTCCTGTTCTCTCCAGCACAGGAGAATTCATTCAAGCCTTGAATTCAACTGATTTTAGCCTTGCTGAATAAATTTTGCTTTGTAAAGTGAGACCACTAATCCATGCTGTAATAAGATTTCTGGATACATCATACCCTGCACATACTCCTGAGTGAATGTGGTGTGGTACACAAGACCATACCAAAACTCCCAAGTACAGCATGAATGTTTACTGTCACTTAATTCCCCATTAGTTCTAGTTTTCTATTTCAATGACTATTTTTTCATCCCTTGAAAACCACTCTTCCTCCTCGCTGCATTCCAAGGTAGGAGTGAGATAATTCACTATACCTCCATTTAATTAATAACTTTGTCAGTCATTCAGTGAGTAATTATTTTATTATTACAGGAATGCAAACCACAAACAGATTTCCCCCTCTGTCCCTCTCCCCCCAGATCAGTTTGTTTGGTCCCAAAGAAAGCCTAGATGCCACATTACCCAAAGGACAATTACAGACCATGTTTCCACCCAGGGCTTCTGTAGCTGCACTCTCTGCCTGATGGGTTTTTTGTTTGGGGTTTCACCCCCCTGCCTCTTGCTTCATCTTCCTTTCCTCTCTTATTGTTCAAGTAGCTTCTCTGAGTTTTTTTTTTTTTTTTGTATTCTGGTGCCTGCAGCCTGAGCATGTAGAAGCACCTTGGAATTAAGTGTCTCAAACCTACCCCTGATCTGTGTTTTTGCTGTAACCATTGTTTATGCAGTAGTCAAAAGAGACAAACAGTGTGAGCACAATCAGCAAGAGCACACTGGCAATTGCTACCTCCTCCTCTCTTCTTCCAGTCAAAAACAACAGTATTTGTAACCAGAGAAAGCCTTATGCAACACAAAAGCATCTCAAGTATGGTAAATGGCTTCCAATTGTTCCATGTGTCTAAGTAATTCCTGGTCCCCCACTTTTGATATATTTTGTAATTTTTATTGAAACAATCACTTATTCCTATTCTATTAGTGTCTGGATGTTTTGTGTGGACAGTGTCTAGCACACTATAGATACTTTCTCTACCCTGAAAATTTTGCAGCCTCATTTAAAAATAAGAACACATGAAATTAGGGATGGGATATGTGAAAAGTTCCAAAGGGAAAAGAAATGTATTTTTTCTATATATTTCCAATCAGCAAAAGTGAGTGGGTTGCTGCACTGCAACAAGTTTCTGATGTTCAGTTTCTCCTGACTAATTAAGATCTTTCAAAAGGAAGCTCCTCTTCCATTTGGAGCTTGTTGAGATGGTATAAATCATGCCGTTGCAGTGACTTTTTTCAAGAAGTTGGAAGAAGTTTTCCAGTCTGCCTGGAAGATCTCAAAGCACCTCTGGATGGACAGCCCACTTTACAAGCTAAGTACTGGAGACAGGTTTTACAAGAATTGATAGGTAGTTTTGAAGCTCTTATTTAGGTCCTGAATTGGAGGCACTTGGAAATATATTATTTAAGCATGTATTTTGGGATAGGTCTTCTCCCCTCCCTGTTTAGAATTTAAAAAATCCTAACCAAAAAGGAAGCAATTACTCCTTCTAATAGTTTCTGAAATTTTAGAATTGAATTCTCCTATTCTCAATGAAATTACATGTATATTAAAGAAGTGTCTCCTTATTTTCCATCATGTCCTCTCAAATTGCTCTTCCTCCCCACCTCCACTTTTGTCTAGAAAAGACCTCTAGAAAAACTAATAGGGATAGACTTTTTAAATTTCCAACATAAGATAGTTTCTAGGAGATTTATTTATTTACTCATTCAGGTCACTGGATTGCTAGGACTCCTCTTCTGCTAAAACCTGAATTGGTTTTAAATAAATCCCGATGTTTTACACCACAGATGTGATGGCAGAATCACTGGGGCATGTTTCAGGATCATGTGCTAAGAACTGTATTTTACTGCTTGTGATTAACCCCATTGTTCCATATGCAGTGCAGTCAAGTCATCAATTTGCTGGCATAAACATGTCTGTCAAAGCTTGGTCTTCATGTATGCTACTTGGGATATGGGAAGGAAAATGGTCATGGGTCACTGTGGAAAGGCAGGAAAATATAAACATGTGCACCATGCTATGTGGAGCTGCTATGTGGAATCAAAGGAACAAAGGATAGGACATGGGACCTAGGGTTGTATTAGCAGCATAAGAAGACTTTCAGCCTATACTTACGAGAAGAACAAAATAGATTACATGCAGATGTATACAACAAAGCTGTCTGACAGTTGAGAAATCTCACTTTGCAAACCATTGACTGTCATTCAAGAAAGAACTGCTTATGGTCTTATTCTGTCAAAAAATTCTTTTGCATGGGAGAGTCTGTAGAGCAGAGGAACGAAAATCTTCAAGACCAGGATTATTCTTTATGGCCCAAATAGGTGGTAGTGGTAGACTCATCAGGCTGCCCTTTCGATAAGACACTGAAAAATCAGAGAATTTTCTGCAGTAATATCAGCACGAAGAGTGAAAAACATCACTAAGCCTGCAGACCGTGAAATGAGAAAATGCCAAAAGAAACAGAGATTTTATTTCCTCAGCTGTTATCATGAGATCACAATCCTGTTGAGCAGTAAAGCAATGGTGTTTTCTAAAACGAGCTATGAATTAAGTGATCAGAGGCAATTTTTTTCTGGTTTTTTTATTTTCCTTATATTTTTTTTTAAAGCGACTCATTGACCCTTGGTGTCAAATCCCCATTTTGGGGTTTCTAGTGACAGGCACATCCACTGGGTCTGATTTTTTTTCAGAATGTGTTTAACACTTCCACTCCTTCCACCAAAGCCGTTCTTCGGGTTGTGTAAAAGCATCAGAAGTTCTACAGGGATTTCTTCTGGAGCAAATATGCAAGCAGCAGTCTGAAGGCTCCAGCTCTTAAAAGTATGGAGAACCTTAAATGGATGGGCTGGGATAACTGGGACGGAAAGAGAGACATCTGTTGAGTTGTTGAAAAGACATATGCTCCCAGCACTTCCTTTGTCATGCAGTTTGGAAATCCTTTCTCTCTGAGTTTATTGCTAATATTTAATTTAAAACCAAATTTGGATTGTTGACAAAATTATAACTTGTAAATGGACACTTCTTCCCTCCTTCTTCCCGGTTTGTCTGGGCAGTGCTTACTCTCCGATTTCCTCCTACTGCTGGTCCCAGCTCAGGTACCCTGGGTTGTGCTGGAAAAATGGGGACCTCACCCTGGCTTTGGCCTTATGTGAGAGGACAAGGTTGGCAGGAGAGTGGGAAGTGGTGGTTTGCAAGTTGGTAACATCTTGCTCTTCCTGTTCTCCTTCAGGACTGTAATCACGTTTATATTGGATGGAAAACGTGACTTTATTTGTGTATGTGTGTTTGTGTATGAACACTTAATGACATTTCAAGGCATCTGACAAAAGCTTAATTCCTTGGATTGGTTTCGTCAAATAATAAAATGACTTGACATAAGTATAATTGAAAGCAGATGTGGAAATATGGACTTCTAGCAGTCATTCTGCCCCCCCTCCCCCTGCTTTTTTTCTCTTAACTCTGTTCATGCCAGATATATTTTCATTTTTGTTTCCTACTTCCTATCTGCAGAACAAAGCCTGGGGAAGAAGAGTTCTGAAGCAAAGAACCAAAGAGTATTCATTTTGCATTTCAATGTCTCCTTGTAAAATTTCCACCTTTTCTGAGTTAATTTTCTTTTATGAAGAAAAGTTCCTCTCCCCTCATCCTGAGCTCATCTGCTCTGTTATGTAATCATTCCTGTCCTCAATGGCTGTTTACTGCTATTGCTTGAATCTGAAATTGTAGGTTATGTGTTGGTCTCAGCTAAGAAAGCAGCCTACATTATGTTTCCAGCTCCGGGGGGGCTGGACTAAGTGTTGGATGGAAGAAATTATAAAGATGCAGAAATTAAATTGGAAAAATTGCATATGGGCAAAAGGTGGAAGGGTTCCTTTTACTGTGTTTTACACTATAAAATACATCGTCTTCATGGCTGCTTCTTAGCCTGAAAGGAACAGGATAAACCATCAGTGGTGATCATAGAATCATTTAATAGTTTGGGTTGGAAGTGAACTTGAAAACCATCTAGTTCCAATCCCCTGCATTGCAGGGACACTATTCACTAGACTAGGTTGTTCAAAGCCCCATCCAACCTGGCATTAAATGCTTCCAGGAATGAGGCATCCACAATCCATCTCTGGGCAAACTGTTCCAGTGCCTCACAGTAAAGGATTTCTTCCTAATATCTAATCTAAATTTATCCTTCTTAAGCTTAAAGCCATGACCCTTTTCCTATCACTTCATGCCCTTTTGGAAAAAAAATTAAAAATTAAGTTGGAGTAACAACAATGGCAGTTTAAAGTGTCTAAAGTTAACAGTGATTTTCTTGAATATTCAGCTGTGCCAGCATCATGGTATCATTGTTCACAGTGTTTAGGGAAGAAATGAGACTTATAAAAACTATTATCATCTTTGATTTTATAATCTTTGATTGGGGGAAAAGACATATATGACCAAGGACTGAAGGTCTCTAAGTTTTTTATGACTTGAATCTTAGAGACTGTGGTCTCTAAGTTACATGCAAATGGGTGGTCAGGTGGTCAGGAAAAGCTAAGAGGGGTGCATTGCATTACTTGCAGTATTAACGTAGAGGCTGCCAGCACACAAAATGTTGCCATCTAAACTTGTCCCATCCTAGAATCCAAAGTCATCCCAATGTTCTCCAGAACTGATGATCAATGCTTTCAGCTGCCCATGAGATTGAGATTCGATGATTCCTTCCTTCAAAGATGAGGTGACTGGTCTAAGTGTGAAGAAGACCCAAATCTGCTTTTTGAATTCAGAAGCATTAGTTTTACTTCTTTGTCTGGGGCAGGGTGGGCCTGGTTTCCAAGGGCACTGAGACGACAGGGCTCCAACTGCAGGCACCAGTAGTTACTGTTTTTTGGAAAGTCTCCATTAATAAGCTGTGTTAGTAATACAATGCCAAGTTTAAAAGCAGCAGATAATATCTGAGGTGAGATCCTCATTTGAATTATGGGAGGTGAAATACACAGGCTGAAGTGCTCAAAAATTAATCTGAGTACAGGAAAGTATCTTAATGTATTCAGAGTTTAAAAAAAAGAGATGGAGAAGGATGGCTGGTGAATCCAGCCAAAAGAGGAACTGCCAGGAATATGTCAGGAGGATAATCTGACAAAAAGAATTCAGCAGGGGTGTTAGTCCTGCAGAAAAGTGATGATGAGGAGAGTGTAAGTTAAACAGCCTGCTCCTTTAGTATACACTTACATGTGACAGGCACACCTACCACTCCCAAAAAACACCCTTCTATTTCAAGCAGGACTTCAGCATGGAAAGAAAATCTAGTATTAGACCAAACACACTGGAAATATTCTTCTAGCCATCTTTTGCAGCCCTGTGAATCTTCGGGCTCCTCCAGGCTGCTGGCCAACCCAAAATAGGAGTGCTGAGGAGACATCAGAGTTACTCTGTGTCGGGCATCTTTTGTGTCAGGTGTCTTGAGTTTACCCAGGTTAGCGTGCACCTCCTTGCAATGCACTGCACAGCTGGAATGATCAGTTTGTGCCATGGAGGTAGTGTAAGCTCCAGAGAGCTGAAATCAAGTGTGCCTGGTAAGTGTAACCCTGTGCTCAGTCTAGAATACTCATTTCAAGAAAGGAGATCTAACGTGTGTTTGTAATAGCTTAGAAGAGGTTAATGCTTTATTAAATGATCACTAATTTTTAAAATTATTATTAGCAATTTGTTAAATAGTCGAAATAAAAATTTCTGAGCTACTCACTTTATTGCTTTATTTATTAAGGCAAGTTTCATACTATACTTTTCAATATCAGTAGTGCTAAAGAGACAGATCTTACATTCCTTCAGGATACTGCAACAGGATGCAAGTACTTATAAAGTTAATAATTACGCTTACCTGTGTAACCACAAAGCATCTTGGGATTGGCCTAGAGAGACAAAAGTCTAAAGCCCACATCTCCAATCTATCTTCCAAACATATCAGTAAAACCATCCACTTGTGAAACTCTGATTGCATGATTCAGCTTGCAGCATTATTTCTTCGTGATGCACAAACTTATCAGATTTGTGTGGCTAAAACAGAGATTTGTGCAGCATTTATGGCAAGTTCATCTGTATGTTTTCTTTTTTGTCATATCAAAATGTCAAGGATGTCCATCAGCTTTTCACATGTACACACTGTTCTAAGTTTTGAAAACATAATCAGTGGAGGCATGTAGTCATCAGCTCCATCAGGTTGTTTTGTCTTCTGTAGGCTTCTGTGTAGTGTAGACCTTAGGTAAGTTTTCTGCAGAGCATTTGTTAAACATGTAAAAGTCAAGTATGCAGCTCTGTTTCCTACACTGGGCTAATTTGGTATCCTAGACTAAATGCGTAATAACAAACTGAATGTTTTCTCCTGCTAGGGGGTAAAACAATGCTGGCCACAAGTATTCTAGGTTATGTGCTCAAGGTGGTAAGCTTATGGCGGAGAAGAAATTTATCCCACTGTTGAAAGACTCCTGCAAAGTCAAAACTCTCTGGATCAGGACTCAAGGCTAAGTGTGATTTAGCTTGAGTGACTGTGGGGAAAAAAAAAGCCACAAAATGGAACACTAGATAGGTCTTCTTATGATGCTTACTCTTTTTTTCCTTGCAAATGAGATAGAAGTATAATTGTGTTCCGAAATTATGTATACTGGCCCTTGCTTTCAACATTTGACTATCAAGTCCTCTAAGCTGTCAGTTTTGACCTTAATTTTGAAGGAAGATTTCAGAACTCGTTACAATATGTGTTTGTGTTATTTCCATTTGTACCTCCAGGTCTGGAGACTTTCACCCCAGAGTTACTCTTCTCTCCTAATCCTCCCCTGCACTTCCCTTTTCCAGGCCTTTCCTTCTCCATCACACTACAATTCATGCTTCCATAGAGAGGTACATACTGTGGGTGCTCGTTCTTAATACTTGCCTCCCACCGTCTCCTCCTGTGAAGGCCTTCATTTGTGTCTCTTCCCTTCCACATCCTTCCTCCCATTATTTGGGAAAGTATTTGTTGGGGGACTGCATAATAAGCTCTATTGGAAAGATGGGCTGGAAAGAGATGAGGGAGTGATACTGTTATTTCAGAAAGCATTAATGAATGTTGTCAGCCAAACCTTTGACCTGAGAGGGAGTGGTGGAAGCACAAAGCAGATGACGAAGGTTCTTTGTGTTCCCCATTACTGTTGTGCTGGTTTTCCTTGGCTGGGAGCATCTGGAATAGTCTCTAATGTTTTTAATTGAGTAAATGCAGCATTCCCAAGCTGTTGTGTGACAGACAAACAGACAGACAAACCTACAAAGAAATGCCATAAATTTGACTGTGTGGGTTCACAAGATTGGTCAATTATTCACAATTAGAAAAATAAGGTTACATAAATGGTCAAGATTTTTTGGGAGTGACTAATTGTTTTAGATGTCTTATGCTTAGGATGATCCATTAAAACTACCTTAAAAGGGCTTGTACTTTGGCAAACAAGTTTCCGTAATTTGGAAACTGAGGGTCCTTACAGATATAATGGACAACAAGAAAACCCAGAGATTATCAAAATCAGTTTTCATCTAAAAGCGTTGACAACAACGTTATGCACAAGGACATTGTTATCTGGTTTATATCAGTCTGTGAATCTTCTTCACATGTTTGTATACAGCCTTACAAATAAATGTTAACAGTATGTTTTATAAGTGATGTTGTATGTGAAAGCACTTTACTAGAAGCAGACACAGTTGTAATGTTCTGAAAGGTTGGGAAAGGAGGCTTAGAAAGAGCTCATCTGTTAGGTCTTGAATACAGAGCTGTTTACTCCCCACACACAAAGTATTTTAAGAGGGAATGGGGCATTGCTGGTGCGAGAAGCATGGGAAAAGCTGGGTGGTGCAGGCCTTAGTAGGCCTTTTCTAGGGTCACTGTAGAACAGGGGTTGCCTGGGGTAGGCAGGATTTCTGTGGACACTGCCACAAACTGGTCACTTGCAGCACCCTGGGAAGAGGCTGAGGAAAAGCAGCCGAAAGGTCACACAATCCATCCAGCTAAACAGTCCTGGTGGGTGGCAGTCTGAAATAATTCCTGAGCTATTAATTAGGAAGATGCTCTTCCAGGTTCCGGCCGAAGTCATAAGACATGCCGAGGCAAGGAGCCAAAAGATCAAAAGGACACTAAATATTTTTTTTTAAACCATTCTGTGGAGAGAGAGAGGAGAGAGCTGTCCGGGTCTGGTTCACACAGGATGTGCTGATAGGGCTGGGCTTTGGTCTAGGATGTGAGGAAGCAGTGTCTGCCTGGCTCTGCTCTCCTTGGTTTTCACCTAAATATGACTGTGGATTGTTGGTTTTGTTTTGTTGGGTTTTTTTTTTTTTGTTTGTTTGTTTGTTTGGGGTTTTTTTGGTTTTTTTTGTATTTTTTTTTTCTCTCTCAGTGTTAGGGTACACCAGTATCTTGATTGGAAAAGGCTGTGTGATTACCCATGTTAGCCATTTGTTACAAGCCCTTAAGAAGGAGTTTTGCAGGTGTTGATTCCAAGCAAGCTCCTAGTTAGACATATGTAAGCCCACCACATTTTCACTCGATACTCACCTTTAATATCACATGAAATATTGAGTTAATCCAAGAAAACAAAGCAGTGATGCCTAAGTCCAAAGAACAGGGAAGGAGCAGGGAAGGATCTACATTGTTTATTTGGGAACAAGGGCAAGGTCAAATCCATGTTTCATAAAAGAAGAAGTAGTTAATGAATAGCACAACCCAGAAAGCCTTGCTTACCACAGACTGCTCTCTAAAGGACTTCTCTTGCTCTTCTCATTTCCACGAGTCTGCTCTTTGTATCCTCTAATGTATGGTAAAGGTATGTGCTGCAACCTTTCCCACATGGACTCCACATGCCAGTTTTCACTCATCTCACACCCACCATTCTGTCATACCTGGCTGAAAATGAACAAGGAATTTGAAATTCATTGGGAGGAAACTGATATGAAAAAATGACTGTTCGACAATCTTGAATCCTTATTACCAAGGGAACTTTGCTAAACAGGGTAAGTATGGGAAACTGAAAGCAGCATGGCATTGATTTCTGCAGCAGCAGCCTGGTAGGAAGGACACCAAAGCATCTAAACTTGCCCTATGTACCATGGATTTGTTTCTTTTTTTCCCCACTTTAAAAAGAAAGGTAGGTCTTGAATGTGGAAGTAGAAGTTGTTCACTTTTTGCAGGGAAAAAGAAGCCAGCATTCTGCAACCCAAACAGGAAACATGACCGTAGGTCCTGATTGTCCAAAATCTTTCTTCTTCTGCCATTCCTCTTGTGGTTGCACAAGGGAAACCTCCTTTTAGTGGAATGTTTTGGTAGGGTCCAAACCGAGTCCAGTGGGGATTCTGTTGCAATTTTAAACTTGGAGCAGCTGCCAGCCCTTCCTAATGACATCAGTGACATTTTGATATACCAGAGCAAGTTCTCACAACTTTGGTGGAACTCACATAGTCATATAATGTGAGACTAATCTTTTCTTTAACTGTCATAATTTTTTTTTTAAAATGTCTCACATTTTTTCAAATAGCATTGCAGAAAGGAGAGGTTAGAACAATAAATTGCAGTATGCCTCACCTAAAATTTTGGTGCCTATTCCTGATTGTATATGCATTTATACAAATATTGAAGAAAATGACCCTTTATAGCAAAATATTATTGAAAGGTTCATTAAAACCCTTTTTCCCCCCATGCAATTTAAGAGGGAAAGGCAAAGATAAGGCAAGCCTGCCAATTGTTTAATGACATTTCTGTTAGTGAAAATGCACTTTTTTAAGGTCTGGAAGAAACTAGTCTGTTTACACTTTTCAAAATCACCTGAAGGCCTTAGAAGTGCATGACTTACCGTAAATATGATTCAGATAAATGAAATTTCTCTAACCAAGAAGTCAAAGTACGGCTCCAGCAATTTTCTTCTATGATGCTTAGCTGATAATATTTACTTTATAAATTAATCATATTCTCCTATTGTTTCAGTTCTTATAAAAATGAAATTTGTCAAAATCAAAGGCAGGTGTACACCTTTTATTGAGCTGAGGGAGAGCATGTTATTAATTTTCCATTCTTCATACAAATACTGCCTTATAAGATGGCTGAGTGTGAGAAATTTATAGCAATCCTCTGCAAAATGATAAAATTTGGCACAATAGAGGGACTTTGTAGTTCCTGAGATAGCAAAGAGGAGCAGCCCTTCCTTTTCCACTACTCAAACTCCTGATAGCTGTGCATTTATAACATATTAACAAAAACATTCCCTCCCACAGCAATAACAAATTGCAGAGTGCCTACCAAAGCTTAAAGGACAGCAGTCAAAAAGTGACAAGGAAAAGAAAACACATTTGGAGTAATTTTGTTTCGCAGGTGTGTACTTGAGCACATGATGCCTGTAGTTTCTAGGCGTATGTACAGTAGCTTTTTATAAAGATTAAACTTGATCCTCATTGACAGCTATAAGACTGAAAAATGTATTGGTGTAGTATATAAATCTGTACAAATGCTGGAGATACAGCAATAGAAAAAAAGGAATTTTCCCACAGCAGCAGTGAGGAGGAAATACATATTTTAAACTAAAAGTTTAATCTTGAGGGTAAGGTCTTCATGGTGCTGTCACATGAGGCATTGATAGAAATAAGTGCCAACCTGGAATCGCTTGGTGAGAGACACCATGTGACCTTTATGGAAACTGCAAGTCTAGATCAGAGAATGGATGAAACTTTTTCAAGTACAGGCTGGATAGTGGTAACCATGCAGCACAAATCCCAGACAGAGCCCGCCCTTGTGACCTAAGGTGAGATTACCATTTAGAGTTTCAATGCAACCTGGAAAGCGCAGATGACTCCTGAATATTTGTATTCCTCTGTGCTGGGGCAGACTGTGAGCTTCCAATCTTTAATTTGTCTTGAGTTGCAGTGTGTCCAAAGCACAGCTGTGCGGACTATCAGTCTCGTGCAGAGATTCTCTAGTGATTGTTTCTTTGCCAGCTGAAGGCCTTCATAAAGGTTTTGGGCTGGATAATGGGTTACAAGGTCAGATCTCTGTCACTGACATTGACAATATAAGGCTTGTCTTGCCATGGATTCCTTGCCTGCTTGGGCTTTAAAAGGGAAAAAATACTCCATGGGGGGTTATTTCTACAGCTAAAACCTGCTGTTTCATTGTTCTGCGGGCTGTCTTCCTCTGCTGGCCCTGACATGACAATATTCTTGATGCTTGGGAAGATTAAGACACATTACTGTGTGCTTTTTAGCAGAGTGACCCATGCACGTGTATGTGAGAGCAGATTTTGGTATTCTGTATGCCAGCTTTGTTGACAAAGCGGCCCCAGCTCCTTAGAGTCTGGGCTCTCAGTGCAAGCTAGGCTGCTTTCTCCCACTGAAGGGGAAGGCTAGCCAATGCATGATAAAGGCCAAGTGACAGGAATACCTCTCCCACTTATTTATAGCTTTTTGCACTGTAATCTCCCAGATATATGAAGGAGAACTTTTATCTCCCTGAATCTTTCTGAAAAGGAAAAAAAATATTTCCTTGGCACCACTCCTGTCTTTTCCTCTGAACTTTAGTTTCTCATATGCCTTTATACCCAACATCTGTTTGCTGGATCTGATTGTGAGCACACACTGGATGCCTCATTATGGATAGATTGTAATCTCTCTGTACATAAATTAATCATTTTACCAGTCTGGCTTTGCTGTCAACTTGTTATGTTGGTGGCCTTTGAGATTTTATTGCATACTCTGTTGATGAAAGCGAGACATATTTGCATTAGAAATTATAAACTCCAGAGCCAAGGGGAAGGACAAAGTATGTTTAAAGAGGCTATTTCAAAGTCTTCCAGGAGAGGGGACAAGACAAGCAGGTGACTAGAACCTCTTCTGTCCCAGAGTCTGGTGGCAGTGAGCAGAGAGTATTTTGAAGAGAAGATAAGAAGTGTTTCCTTACATCCCTCTTGCTTCTGGCAAATTTTAGGAATGAGCTGAAGAATGTTCCCAAACCATTGTATTTAATAGCTAATGACTTTTGGTTAAGGAAATGTGATCCTCCCTTTGGTCAGTAATATGTGCTGAATAGTGTCTTCAGATCCCTGCCAGCCATGTCTTCCATGAACCTTTGAAGATCTGTGGAAATTTGCTTGGCTTATTTTTCAGTTTCTCGTTTTTCAGATCCACAGAGCTGCTCCAGCTGAGGCCATCTAAGGATGTGACCTTAGGGTTCATGGCTGCGTTAGCGTGCTCTCTGCCATGGCTCTGGTAGCATTTTGCCACTCTCCTTGCTGTGAATAGTTGAGTAACATAAAGAGTCTGTCTGTCTTTCTGACCGGCAAAATAAAAAGAAGCAGGAAGGGAAGTCTGTTTCTTCTTTCTGCATGGCCTTTGGGACTGAAAAGGCTTTTCATTAGTTGTTAGGTGTGTATATATATGTCTGTATATTTGAGGAATAATTTTCCAAAATTTTATGGTCTCATAAACAAGCTGGGTTTCATCTTTTAAAAGCATGGCCCTGGTACATGATAGGAAAAAAAGAGCTTTTGTTCTGAAAGAGTTTTCTCAGTCATAAACCATGCATTTAGCTACTGAACTTGCCCACATTTTGTTACTGTTTTCCCTCCAAGTATACAATACAGTGTCAGATTAGACATTCTACAGTGTATTACAAGTCTTCCTTTTAGTTTCACATAAACAATACTGATAAATATTGTCAATCAGAGTTACTATTTTTTAACTGCATATGGTGAAGCTGTGGTCATGAGCAGGGCAAGCCCAGACAGCTTTTGTAGCTGCCTTTGCTGACACTAAAGCACTTGTAATTTTCTTATTAATTTCTTTGAACTATAGAAGGAACGTGCTGCAATGCTTTACTCCTGATGACAGACTATACACGTCCATATGCCTGCGTTTTGGCTCAGAATTGTCCAGATAGATGTTTGTAGTTTTTTTCATGTGCTATTGATGATTCAAGGGTTAGATAAATTTACTGTAGTGGGAGGTATTGGCAGAAGTAACACTTGTATAAACATGATCCTTTTAGTTATTAAAAAAACCCCTACCACTAAATCACTTTGCTCCCAGTTTCACACACCCAGAAGTTCTTTCTCATCCCCTGGGACAAGATTTGGTAAGTCCTTTCTGGTCATGATTTGCTTTCAGAGGATAATTTAAAGTGTAGATAATTACTGTATTTTGTTAGGAAATGGCTTAGCAAACCAAATTAAACAGTATATTTTCATCCTGCTTCTTGGTGTCAAGGAGTGTAATGGAGATATACAATGGTGTTGGCTTTGGTTTCATCTCTGTTAAGGTAGTCAATAGATCACTTGTAAGTATCTGGTAAGTGAGTATGTCCACGTGCATTCTAGCAAAGTTGGTAAACCCATACGTAATAGTTGTCTTTTATTGACACTAAGGCTGCTGATTCATTTCCAGATGTAGTTCTCTGCCTGGGAGGTTTTATGCAGTACAACACAAAAACCTTAATTGTAGTATTTTTTTTGTTGTTTGTTTTCAGTCTAGTTGCCCACTGATTTGGAAAGTTCCTTCTGTGAAATGTGCTTAATTGTGTTACTATAGCATCAATTTTTCATGGCAGAGACAGAATTACTGCTTAAAAATGCAGCATTTGTTAGTCGCCCCCAAATTCAGATCCAACTTGAACATAAAATGAAAGATAATCATGCCTTTTGCTATCTAGGAATGACCTTGTAGGCCACTTGATGGATTTTTTGATTCAGTGAATGCTTGACTTGTAGCTTCTTTTATGTCCTACCATGAAAACCTTTGTAGGCCCACATGATAATGATTTTTCATAAAAGAGAAATGTTCAGTAGGCCATTTATATGAGTTTTTAGTTTGTGTTGGTTTGACAAAAGTAAAAGATACTAACTAGAGCTCTCAAATACAGAGCTAGAAGCAAAATTTTAAAAACTATTTAAAATGCATACGCCTAAATGCTACTTTGTATAGTTATAGGTGTCTGTGGAAAAACATGAAGCTGGTGTTTGTGTGGGTGCTTGCATATTTACCTATGTAGATGTGTATGTGTGTGTATATATGGATCTACAACATCTGATATATGACATTAAGGTACATACAAAACATGAGAAAAGAGCAATGCTTTGATTGAACTCAAGCCATGTTTTTACAATTTCCTGCTGGAAAGGCAATACCATTAGTGGTGTCCTGGGAACATGCTTGCCACTTTCTGCAATGCATCTTTATCAATCTTCACATGATTGAATAGATCTGGAGGGCCAGCTATCTCAGGATATATCAGAAGATTGCAGTGTTGAAATAATGGTTCTTTGGGGTGATGGCCAAAGCAGCAATCCCAAAGAATCAGCAAGACTTACTTGTTATTTCTCAGCATGGGTTGTTCTGTTCCCTTAGGCTCAATGATTATATTTGGGGAAAGTTTGAGTTGAAAGGCATTATTTTATTGGATTGACTTCAAGAAGTATTGTACAACTATGTACACAGATTTCTCTGTATGACTTTGGAGTGTGGTTTTTCCAACTATGTAATGTGGTGTTATCTACAGCCCAGAAAGGTTTTGTTTGACAGTTCTGGTAATCCCTTATGAACATCACCAGATTAAAATTTTGATTTTGCTCTTTAAGTTTTTTATCCCCACATCTGGCCACACAGTCCTATATGCTCTATATGTATACACAATCAAACTGTTCAGTTACAGTGCCGTGACTTATGAAAGAAAACTTCAGGAAGAAACTGTAAGCAAAGTTTATTTGGAGAAGCAGTGGATGGCACTGTTGGATTATAATTATAAGGCAATAAAACATGCAAATCATAAATTGCAATTTTTTGGAAAATCCATGAGCTACATGTAATGTAATATAATTCCTCGAAAGGTATTGGAGTTAAACCTCAGTAGAACATGATATTCAGGTAAGCATTCTTGCTCAATGGTTTATTATTCAAATCATTGGGGTCAGTTGAAGGGAGACCAATCCAATTTGGGTTCCAATATATTGTGGTGTTTTCCCTCATCCCAGAACTGCTGCTTATAGAAAATATTTTTTTTCATCAAGGGCTCCAGCTCCTGAGGGGGAAGGAGGGCTCTGGTGGCAGCAAGAACCTGAGTTAGAATGCTGGAGCAGAGCTATTGCTTCAGCCTGTTTAGAGGGGCTCACATTTGCCATCAGGTGTTGAGAGGTCCTGCAGGACACCAGCAGCCTGCAAATATTTCATGTAGAAACAGGGGCATCTATTCCCATGTGGTGCAAAACCCTATGTATACCTTGAATCACACTGATCTTGACCTATGCTAAGAAAAGCATAAATTTTGAAATAATTTTGTGCTGATTGTGTGTACTGAGTTGAATTTTACCCTGCCTTAATATTCCTTTCTTGGGATACTTGCTGTTGTCTGCTTTACTTGGCATGGGTTGTGAAGGAACATTTGTAACATGGTAGGCCTGGTTCTTCCCTTGTGTTGTGAACATTTATTTCCTTTTTTACCACACTGCTTCCAAGGATAGATTTGTGGAGTTGTGGATTACGAAGAGCAAACGTTTTCAAGTGTTTGTTCCCCTGCAGTGATCAAAATATCTTTCATTATTAATTACCACAACCAAATTGAAAAGAAAGCAACAGGAAAAATAGGTTATGTTAAACCACAGCCTGAGGAAAAATCTCAAATTTTCCTTTGTGACAGGCAGATTCTATGGGGTTTTTTCCTAGGTCCTTCTCAGGTGCAAGTTCCTCCATCACCTCTTATGCTCAGGCATGTTTCTATGCAGTGTCACTGTTTCTATGTTGTGTCAATCTCTGGACGCTGCCTGTTCATGTCTACTTTACACCACATGCTTTTCTGGAAGAGAAAATGCCTCTCCAGTACCTTTATGATTGCCAGACTGTGCAAAAGGGTGATACAGGCTGGGGGCCAGGGAGAAACCTTTGAGATGGTTTTTCTCTTCTTTTGCTGAGTGCCAGGCCACACAGGTTTGTGGTGGAAGCTGTTTGACCTGCAGCATACAGTGTTGAAACCTTACGTGTTTTTATGCCAGACTCAGGCTGTCCTACTCATTGTGTTTTGAGAGGGGAAAGCTAGTTCCTGGTGCCAGACAAGAAAGGGAAAGAAATAAAGGAGGTTTAAAATAAAATATAATATGGTAGTCAGGAGGCATATACCTGCTGAATCAGTCCTGAAAGGAAGCAGGTGCTTTCAGCCAACTGCTCAAAAAAGGGAAGAAATCTAGAGGTCCTGAAGAGATGGAGAGTGGCAGGGAGCAGAGAGTGAGAGGAGAGTAGTGGCTGAGACAGTGGGGTGGAGGGTTGTGGGATCACTGACTGTACCTTCTTCCCCTTAGCTACTGCCCTTACCTCAGGTGAGGTGCATGCCCCTGGCTTTGCCAAGATGGGAGCCCATGCTGTATCCCTTAAGGGGGAAGGGAGGGAGGAGAATAGAACCAGATGTCAGATGGGAGGAGGGAGGAGGAGGTTTTTTAGAAATACAAAATACTGGAATTTTGGTGGGTTTTTTGGGGGGAGAGAGGGGTTGGGGGGTGCTATTTTTTTGTTGATTTTTTGAGGGGGGTTTAAAATAAGAAATAGTAGGAAGTGTGATGAAGGAAGCTGATTGTAGGTGGAGAGGAGTGCAGAAGGAAGAGAAAAGGAAAGGAAGGGGGAGAGGGGAGATCTGAGGAGAGGTAGGAAAGGTGAAAGGGAGATCAGGGCAGTGCTCTCTCCTTTAACTCAGTGTACCATTTGAAATGGCTATATATAGTTAAGAAATGCTAACATATGGCACTCATATAGCATATGGCACTCAAAATAGTTAAGAAATACACTTGTCTTGCAGCCAAATGCTGCTTTCATTTGCATGGGTGTAAGTGAGGATAGGATTTATTTCATACAAAAATGTTTCTCAGATTCCTCTGACTGTTAAATAAAATAATGGGAGGGAGCTTCCCTTCTATTTTATCTTGAACCCTCTTTCATCTGTGTGCAGGAACTGAATCCCAGGGTAGAGCAAGATACATGTACCAAAAAGGTTCCCCCCACCTTCCCAGTCTCTCTCTGGTTTTGAGTTCACTAAGGTTCTTGCTGAGGGTTTACAGAAATCACTGGTGAGACTTACAGTCATTTCAACAGGCATTTAGTAGGCTCACAGTATCCACAAACTTGAGACAGTTTTGTAGGTTTTATTTTTATTTTCTTGGTCGAACTTTGTCAAATTGCTATTTTTTTTTATTTGAAGATTAAAGAATATGCTCAAAGCCATACTGCCAAAAGACATCTTGCTCCTTTCCTTGGAAAGTGTATGAATCTGTGAATTAAATGAGTGGAAAATACTGATTTCTGTTTCTCATTCTGTCCCTGACTGGCCTTAGTAATCATTTGCATCTGCAGAGCAGTTCTTAGATTTCCTGTTGCTTAGTTGTAGTTAGAATTAGAGGTGCCATTTGAAATGGGAGACGAACTATGAGGGATGTTGCATACATATCTGGAAAAGAGTAGTTCCTGTTCTTTAAGAGTTTATAATATAAATAGACAACAGACAATGGGGAGTGAATGGAAGGATTATCATCCCAAGTGAAAAGCCAATTTTTTCTGTATGGATGAAGCACTTCAACACTTTGTTACTTAAAGAAGTCCTTCCGCTGGAATCTGCATACTTTCAAAAAACATGCAACATTTTGCACCAAAAAATGGGAAAATAATATTTATCCCATTTAAGGAAGGTGCTTTGTTTTCCTGCTGTTTTTATTGAATGGCATGACCCTGAGAGTCCTCAGCTACTGCTCTCCTGTTCAACAGCATGGTAAAAATAAGAACTACAGCTCCACATATTAAACTCCCGAGTCCCGAGCTGCGTAGTTTTAGGCCACAGGGGTATCTTCACTCTACCTTTCTGTCTACCTAAAAAATTAACTTTTCTTTGCTCACTTAGACTTGGCAATGGGGTTTTTTTTGCCTGATTCTCAGTCCTGACTTCTGCTGTTCTACAGTTATTTGTTGAGGCTATCTTTCAAAACATGCTCATTATTAAGGGGTTAGTTAAGGCTGTCCTATAAAATATACTCATTACTTCCATCCCTCAATAAAAAGAACACTTTAAGTAGGCTTAAAAATGAACAAGAAATGTGAATGTGAGACATCATACTCAGTTGTGCCAATTTCATGCTTGACAAAGATGATGAATTTGTGTACTAATAATTGAACAGGGACATTGGTGAGGTATGATAGATTAGGAATAAGTTGCAGTACTACTTTGCTCAGCCTGAGTTTTTTTGTGACTCCTCAGACTTATGTCTCGAGTGATACCTTTGCTATGTCAACAGGAGGCAAAGAATACATAATCATCATCAATAATAATAATAATAATAATAATAATAATAATAATAATAAACTCTCCTCATTCAACTAGACAGTGGAGTTCTTAAAGTGCTATTTGAAGTGCTATGTAATTTGGTTTACAAGCTCAGCTTTAGGCAGTGTTTTGGACTGCTGTGTAAAACCTAGGTCTGGTCCTTTTAAAATATATGGACACATGAAATAGTGTTCCAATAGTGATGGAGGTGTCAGGAAAAGAATGTCTCCTTTCTAATATATCTTCCTGCACCAAAGTATGCCATGAGAAGAAGCTGGGGGTCTGTGTTTTTATTTCACAGTCAGTCTTGGTTGTAAACAACTGAGATTATAGTTGTCATTTCCCTCTTGTACTAGGTTTAAACACACTATAAACAGGGGACAATATGTATTACACATCCTATCAGTTTGGTTGAGATGAATGATGAAATGCTATGGTAAATCCATAACTAAAAGCATATTTAGTTTGGTACTGGACTCATATAAACCATGAGGACAATTGCCTTAGTGCAAGCCATCCCTTCAGATTCATAAATCAAACACAACAGCCTGAAACATGAGCACACCATGTATTATCTCCCCCAGATCTGCCATATCTTGTGAGAGCTCTGAATTTTATTGAAGTCTGCTATCCTTTCAGAGTATGTGAACTTCTTGCCTCTATGGGACAGCAGTGTATCATACAACCCAATAAGATTTATATCACCATCACTCCCTATCATTCTCCTCCTGAACTTTTAGTGCTTCCTCCGCCTGCACATCCTTCATTACCTTCATAGTTTTCATGGAGATTTCCAGAGTGTGAGCCTACACACCACGAGCTGACCTGAAAAGCCATGCCATACAAAGTGCTCAGTGATGTGCCTGTTAGTCATCGGCCTAACTAAAAGTTACACTTACGCCAATTGCTTGCAGATACCTCAAGATGCTCTTTTGCTTACTGTAATTTCTCATTTAGAGCTCTTAGTCATTTCTTAGTCAGACCACCCCCAAGGGAAAAACTCTCCCTCAGATTTCTCATCTTTTTATATTTTTCTTCTTTTTTTATGTGTGTTTTTTGTTTTTGTTGTTGGTTTTTAAACCAACCTCCAGAGTAAGCAGATTTCGTGAATGCACCTTGCAGCTTTGCATTAGTCAGAATGCTCTAATAAGACATTTCATGTTCCTTGCTCTCTCTAGCCTTGGAGCAAGTGGGGAGGGCTAAAGCATGTATTTTCAGTGTCAGCTTCTAGACAAAGAAAATGAGCATTATGAAATTCTTCTGCTAAGGAATTAGAAATTAATCTCTTTTGTTTATGAAAATCCTTAGAGAAAAGAGATGGGAATCAATCTGTGATTAACAACTGATTGCTTCTTTTTTCTATTGAAAACCTTCTTTTAGAGCAACTATTTCAATAATATTAACACGCCTTCACTTCAAGACATGTAGCTCATCAAGCTTTCAGTATCTTTTCCCCCCAGTACACAGACTCATTTTACTGCAGGTCACCATTCCCTTGCTACGTTCTCAGCTTTGTGACAGCTTGCCTCTCTCTGTGACACCAAGAGATCTGTCACCGGATCATTACTGCCTTCTCCATCACCACTGCCAGTCTCCCACTACAGTCTTCTTTCTCTGAGTCTGTTGCATCAATTACATTAAAGAAACTGGAAATAAACCTGTGCCCACTCCAGAGCCTTAAACCTACACCACAGGGAGACTTTTCCTTTCAAGAAGAGGAAAGAATCTGAATAGTCGCTCCCATGAATATCCCACAGTCTTTATGTAACTTTTCTAAAATTAAATTCATCCATGTTATGTCTATTCCTTTCCAATGTTTTCCTGATCGCACGATACGATTCTTCCAGTGAAGACAACTGGTTTATATTCCCTTGTGAGTAAAGTGGAAACTTGTTAATGAAAATGTCATCACAGCAAATGCTTTTAATTCTCTCAGAACCACAGGCAGCAGTATGTATAACATTCACTTGCCAGTTGCCTCTGTGCCTGTCCATTGCAGCTACTGCTAGCTCTGGGGCAACTGTGTGGTTCTCTCTTTACAGATGGTAGCAGAGATTTTCAAGGAAGTGTATTAAGTTTGACCTGAAGGAAACGGTTTTCAAAATGGTACCCATTAGCAAAGCCCTGGCTGTTCCTGATAACTGAGAGTAACTCCTTGCATTTCCACAGGTGATATATAAAATAGAACATCTTACTAAGCAGTGCTTCCCTGTCTACATATTATATTGAAATTATGCAAGAGCTTAGATATGTTCCTAGCCTTAAGCATTTGGGTCTACATAACATAAAAATATCTTCATCTGTGGGCCTGAAACAGTGTTCATCAAAACTTAAAAGCACCCAATCAAGACAGAGCCACACTTAACTCAGTCTCAGTGTCAGAGGAGATAGATTAATGTATAAAAGGTAGACACCAAGGTTGTCACAAGAGCAGCATATGTACATAGCTCCATGGCATGTACAGATGCCCTATCTACTTGGTTTGGTGTGTGTGATTGCTTATTTGTGTATCTACCCATGTAGATCCTCTTCAGACAGAAGTCTGCTGGCCAGACGACTGTCCTTTAACCAGCCTGGGAACAGAAAGAGTACAAAGGTTAAAGAGGGCTGTTTACCAAAAAACCCAAAAAGCCCCATACCAAAAAAAAAAAAAAAACCCCATACCAAAAAGAACCCCCCCCAAAAAAAAACCAACAAAAAAAAACCCCCAAAAAAACCCAAAAAAACCCAACCAAACAAAAAAGCCCCACCAAACCAAACCTCAAAAAACCCCCCCAAACTAAGTAGAACTCTAAGCAGTAAATGGAAATACTATACCAATATTTTTGTGCTCAGTAGGTTGTTGAAGGTCCAGCTGCCAGCTTTTCACCTCATCATTTAGGTATTCTGCTGTTCGAATCTTTTTCCCAAGGCATGTACCTTGTATTTACCACCAGATGAACCCTCATCCTCCTGGTATGATAGGCTGGCTGTTTTCTGGCAAACAGTTTGAGTTGCCTTTTTCAATAATTCACACCTTATTTTATACCCTCATATAGATTGGTACCTTTTCAGTCCAGCTACTATTTTTAGTAGAAAATGTTTTCCCTTATGGAGCCAGGGAGATGCGAAGCAGCAGTATTTGCTAAAAAAATCCATCTGTCCTTTTTTCCCCTCCTGAATTTTAGCAACTTTTTTCATATGCCTTAATATAATCTTCCTACACACATATTCCTCCCTGTCACCATTCTCCTGATAACTGATATAATCAGTGTCTAAGAAGACCTGTTGAGGTTCAGAGCAACCTGTGAAGGTGAACAAACAAGGGAAACCACCCTCAGTGGGTTGACCAAAGCTGTGTACTTTGTATTGCATGGGAGAGAGCCTGACAGCACTAGCTACACAGGATTGCAATTAAACCATCTTTTGTTCTTTTTGTTTTCAGTTGGTTGTTTAGCAGCTGCAGCAGCAGTCCAGTTTAGCATTGTGTCATTCATCAAGGGCATGGACCTGAAAGGATTGTTCCAAAGGCAATATGATGCCATATCTTTAAGTTAAGGATAGAGAAGTTCATTCACTACAGAAGCACTACTGAAAGTGTTTTAAGTGCTTTTCATTACTATGCTGAAGATATTTAGTGGCTGGAAAGGGGTTGGGGTGTTTTGTTGTGGGTTTTTTTTTTGGTTTTTTTTTTTTTTTTTAAAGACCGCTTTTATTTTATCAACTTTATCTGTTGTTTTGGACAGACAACACAAGGTTATATGTAGGTATAAATGTTAACAGGATTGTGGACACTAAAACCTATACTTACATATTTTCTTGCCCTTTTGACTGAATTAAGACCCAAGACAAATGTTTGTACTATTGGTATATGGCAGATACAAAAGAAAAGCTCTATATGCAGTATATGCTACTGATGAGTTTAATCACTATGTACATTACCAAGAGCAATCTGAGCACAATGATAACAGGAAAATTAGTTAGATTAAATATGTAGGAAAAACATACAGAAGGAGAAATGGCTCTATATAGTTTAGAAGTCTCCAACACCCCACATTTGAGCCAAGCTGCTTGTTTTCAAACCTATAGAAAATTAATTCTTAGTATAGCATATTTAATAAGCAAATTTTGACTGCTTCTTCTCTGGACTATCTGAGCACCTTCAAGTCAATAGCAGATCAATCTCAACTATCTTTGAGAAATTTTTTAAAACAACTTTTTTTTTTTAAATATCATCAGGGATGTCTAAATCCTCAGAGCTGCCAGGGTGTAACTGTGCTTCTGAGTGCTATGAGCTAAAACCATCAAGGGAGCTCTAATTTTTAGGCACCTTAGTACTATTGACTCTACCTAGAGTTAGGAGTCAAGGCTGTATGCACTGCTAGTGGGAGCAGTCATCAAAGCAGGATTCACAACAGATATCTTCAATGATACAGCAGTAAATTAAAAGGGAACTAATTAATGTGTTTTGTGACTGGAAGTGGGCTCATATTCATGTATGAGAGGAGTTGGTAAGCTCAATTTGCATGCATTTATTCCTAGGTAAAAGTGCAGCTGGAAGCTAAATGACTGGGGATAATGTGAATTCTTCCTCTTCAGGCTTTAATTAGGGGCTTTAATTCTGGTTTGTAATAAGGTACCTCCTTCCCTTTGGTTTTGAAGACATCTTAAGATCTTTTGGTGTTGGATACTGGCAAAGATCAGAATACAACCTGCTATGAATGGATGGAGCCTCCATTGCTATATCAAGGTGGAAAGTTAACTTGGGTCTTCCCTATGCCCATTAGTTTCTTATTAGTATCTGGTCCGTAAAAGACAGTACTAGCAGCAAGATTATTTTAAGAAATAATGGAGTAGTCGAGGGCAGAAGTCAAGCTTGTGGACAAAGAACCTACATCTTGTGAAGTTGGAAAAATTTTAAAATCTGTTCCCATTCTTTAGCATTTTCAACTGATTAGCATACTGGTAGCTTTTGCTGGCCATGGCTAGACCTCTTCCCAGCACTGACCACCCCAAAGAGAACAAAGGACTTTTAAATTATAACAACAAAATCAACAAACCAAAACCAAAAAAATCAGCCCCAAATTTGACTGAAACAAAAGACATTTTATTTTTAATTAAAAAGAGAATAAAATATTGATATCAGAATAGAAATTTGTAAAAGTTTATGCACTTCTCCTCTGAACAATGTCTCACACGTTTGGTTGCTGCTTCTAACCAACATGGCGATTTTCCCAGTAGCAGCAAATGTTAGGTGGTCACAAGAAGGTGCTTCTTCACACCCTGACCCCTGTCTATCTCTTTCATCCTAGAGATCCATGTTATTTGAGAGCTTCTTATTGCTAATGCACCTTGCAGGCTCCATACCTGTCCAGATAGGTCTTTACACTCCCCTTCATAAAGACAAATTTAACAAATAGCTGTCACAGCTAATCTTTGTGGCTTTTTTCCTTACCATGTGGGTTATGGTAAATTCCACCCTGATACAAGTCTCTCCATCCATAAAAGAGGAAGTTCAAGCAACTAACTGAGAACTGCAGTTTGGATTAGATTGTGAGGGTCAGGTACCTAAAATTAGGCTTCAGCTGTGCTCAGCGCAGGGTTGTGCACTTGGAGCTGGGTGACTAACCTAGAGCAAATGGAGAACACGATGTCTCTGTTTTTCATAAGACCAAGAGGAGATTTTCCACAGACAGCCTGCCCTCCATTTTGAATTCAGTTTAGATACAAGTATTATTTTTACTGGAGCTTGCTAAAAACACATGTGCTTTGAAACCAACTACATAAAAGAAATACAAGTATCAAAATGTAAGAAAAGTTGCAGAACTTTCACTAAGCTGCTTTTCTGTCAGAGAAAAGAGGTTAAAGGGTGGTAGGAGAAAGCAGGCTAATAGGAACTTAATTTTTTTGAAGTGTAGGAATATTGAAAAGTTGTATACCATAATTCTGATAGCACTTCTGCAATTGATTTTGAAAGAGAGTAAACTCAGTTTAGAATAACTGCTTGAAAGAAAATCTTTAGGTTCTTCTGAAAAGTTCAACTATAACTAGGATATTTGATAGAATGTATTTGGGCTAGCTGAAAACTACTAGGCCTTTCCCATGAGAAGAAAACTCCCTACATCTTCTATCTCATTTGACAGTGTCTAGAGACTTTTCTTTCTCTTTTTCTGTGAGAAGAGTTAAAGCAAGGATGTGTGTGCAAGCAGGACAGGAGGAAGGGCTCCTGCTTCAAAGGGAAAGGAAGTGTCTTTGGGGTGTGAAATACAAGAGAGGGTAAAAACCCACTAATAGTAACCATATTCCTGGTACTGAGGTTAAAATTACATTTTTACACTTCTGTCTCTGTGACTACTGCCCTCTGCAAGGGTCAGTGCAAAGGCAGGCACATGTTGGGTTAGAGCTTTGGTGGTCCATTCAGACAACATGCTGCTAAGGGCCCTGGCTTTCCTGTGCTGCATTCTTCAGCCATCCAGCCATGGTAGGGTGATAAAGAGGAAGGTAGAGTGTGGGTGTGTAGTTGGCAGCCTAGGGAAGGATTTTAATGAGAAAGAGTCCCATTCCTCCTTCTCTTCCTCTCATTTTTCCTTTTTTAGAAGAAAATTACAAGCACCTTCATAAGGGGACAGCTGGGAGAAGCAGTTCCTTCATTTAGCAGAGTCTTTGCTACTTCTCCAGTGTTTTTTGTTATCATGCACTCGAGCTGTACCCTTGCAGGATTCCTGGCGACACAGGAGTGATTCTGCAGTCGTGCCACTCCAAGAGTAAGGCCATCATCCACCATCAGCCAAACCCTATCTCTCGTTCAGATTACAGCACTGCTTTTCAACTCACAATCACATTCCTTCTTCCTCCCTTTCTCCCCGTGGAAACATTCCATAGGTTGGAAAGTTGCCATGAATTGCCCCCCCAGGATCTTGTATCTCCTGTTTTAAACCAGCATGCTCTAGGAGCTCTGGCATTTCCAGACATTCCCTTGTGGCAGTAAATGGTACTTTACACTGTAGCTCAGGAAGCTTTCTTTTTTTCCTGTGTAGCTGAGAGTGTTATTGATAAGATTCAGTTCTCTAATGCTGCAGGACCATCTGTTACTGGAAGAGGAGAATACTTTGCATTTTTGGAGATAATTTGTTCTATGAGAAAAGGCAACTACTGAAATGCATTGATAGCTCAGTCCTGGAAAAGTGACTTCAATGATAAACTTTGTTACAACATTTAGTATTAAATACATACATTTAGTATTAAATGGCATCAAATGCCATTATAGTGATAGTCACAATGACAAGGTCCAGAACTGAGTAGGCAGGGGTCACTTTTTTTATTTGGTGAGCTTTCCAGTAGCAAAAGGCCATTTGAGAACATGTATTTAATGGATTAAAGAAGTATCTTAGGCATCAGTTCTGGGACTCACAACATTTTTGAGGTGCGTGCCAAAGTGTTGCCAGCTACACACTGCTGTGATTTATTTCTTTATTTTTCCATCCACAGGGAGGGATATGAAGATCAGTGCTGAACTACATCTGTGAGGTCCTCTTAGAAAGCTTGCACTATCTGTTTTTGAGTGGAACTGGCTTTGGATTCAACTAAGAACTGTGCTTTCCATAGAAGCCCTGATGCTGCAAAGAACTGACAAATGAAGAGGGGAATAACTGGTCTAGAATTGGTAAATGTTTAACTCCAAAGGCAGCTCTTTTCCTACAGATGCTTGTGCAGTGTTTAGGCAATTTAGTTTAGTGTCAATTCCAGCCACTGATGGAAAAAGCCCATCCTATAGAACACAGGAAGGTTGTGTTCTATAGGAAAGGGAGGAACTGGCAAGTTAAGCAAGAATGGCAACCTAAGATGACATGTTCAAGTTAATTTGTTTTTGAATCAAAAGAGGAACTGATGCTCCCAGTCTCTTAAAGGGATGTATTTGTTAAACCAGCAATTTCCAAATGCAGCCACCAGGGACTTTGTGTGCAACCACTGTGTAAAAGCTCACTTTTTATAACTCTGTTGTGTGTCTGGCAAGCGTGACCACTGTGAATTTGCTGTGGCTACATGTGTGACCACAGCACAAATTAATTTGAGAGCTCTTGAGTCAAAGGCTGTTTTCCTACCACTATCCTTTGGAACTGTTCTATGCCATCATGTGCTGATGTGATCGAAAGTATTTTAAAACACACACTACCATTAAACAGCAATTTTTGAAAGCTCAAAATTATAACAGACCATATTGTTGCCCGATCTATTGTCACATTTAGGATTATACTTGGAAATTGCCTGCAGTAACAGGTGGTTAAAGCCAATATTGTAGGGACTCACTTTTAGCTGTTGTTCCTAAAACTTTCTGTTTAAATAGCTGGCAGGAGAGGTTTTCTGTGAGTAAATGGAGCATTTATACATGCTTTTGGGTTACAGGCTTGAATTTCCATGGCTAGTCCAAAGGAAAATACCAACAGCTGAGCTGTAAGTACTGGAAATATGACATCTATAATAGGCATATTGATGCAGTCTTAGCTGTGGTAAGCAGCAGGGAGGGAGCTGTATTAGCACAGTCTACAGGAATAGGAGCCAATGAGAATTAAACTTGCCTGTTTAAAAATCTTCTAATAAGTAAATTCCTGAAGATTTTATTTTCCAACTTGTCTTTAATGTTATTAACAGAAGATCTTTGTGGTATTGCTGGAAGATAATACACAGAGGCACATTCAATATGAAAGTTTCTTTTATTGCTGCGATCTGTCTTTGAAAAGTTAAGCTTTGGGGTAGGTTGGGTAGTCTGCTTAGGGTGAGGCTTATGGTACCTGCCAGTTCTGTGAAGGTCCTACAGACAAAGAGTGTCCAAACCTCTGTTACCAAGAGCATTGTTGTATATTCTAGCGGCTTTTTCCATTTTTGGATTTTTTCAGAACACTGTAATGACTATACAACATCAAGCCACATTAGCACCATGTCGTCTTTCATAGGAGCAATGCCCTTTTACAAGAAGATGTAAGAAACCACACAAATAATGCCACAAGTAACCAATAAAATAAAGCAGTGGGTTTTCTTTATCCCAACTGGAGCAGGCCAAGAAGATAATACTCCCACATGAGTGACTAAGAAGAGGGCTCAGTTGAGTGTGCACACACGCAGCTATTAATATTGAATTTTTTTTTCTTGAATCAAACTTGAACTTTTGCTTTCTCTTATTGATTTAAAATCTGTTAGTTGTGTTTTCCAAATAACAGCCTTCCACATATCCAGTGTATAACTGCCCTTGAGTAAATGGTGGTGAGATAATTCAAGGCTGAGGTGTTTACTACTAAGGGAAAGAAGAATAAGCTATAACATATCTATAAAGTGTTGATAGTGTTCACAGGGGTGGTTACTAAGGAGTAGTTGACTAGAGATAATTTGGGTTTGTGTCCATAATCCCTATCAGGATAATGCTACAAAAGCACATCTAGTGCTACTCTCCTCAGGATTTGACAGTAAGCATATGCTATACTGTCTTTCCCCAAACGAATCCTGAGAATTAGCATGACTGTCTTAGACTTGGTGCTGTTTGGATCTGTGTAGCTAAACAAAGTAGAACATTTAAGCAGCTTCTCCTGCTTATTTGTCCATAGGTATACCATGAATATACACATTAACATAGGCTGTAACTGTGTGATCACACGCCACTTGTTTCCTCCTACATCTCTGCCTTGTTTAGTGGAAGTGATTTGCTTGCCAAATTATGTGACACTGGAAACCAGATAGAAGGAAGTGTGTGGCAGTTAAGGGTGTGTAAGAGGCATACATTTCAATATCCTTGTAAAATGCCAATGTAGAATTCCCAGTTATGGTGTAAGCAATAGATATAAAGGAAAGAGTAGCGCTGAGCCTGCAAGTCACCATCTACAGCTTTACAAGAAGATAAAATGTGATTTATTTGATCTGGTAGCACTTTTATACATGCTAAGTGTAGTAGCATGCTGGTAGCATGGTTTGCATTGGTGAAGAGATAAATATGGAACTTAGCACTTCTGCCTCTTACCCTGCTTCACCCACTTGGCTTACAAAAAGTCTCTATGCATACCACAGGTCTTCTCCATGCATAAACAAGGCAGGGCCAACCCTACTAGAATCCCACTGTTGACATGCCTCTGTTTGACTTGCCTGCTAGCAGGTCTTGGAGACAAGTGAAAGGTTTGGCCTTCATAAATTTTGATCACAAGCATGTTTACTTTTCTTTTTTGGGAGGTGGTGCTTTTTTTAGAGGTCCTTTTAGTTTGTACAGGATATTTGGCAAATTACAAAGCTCTCTTACATAAGTTAGAATGAAAGACAATTGCTAAGCTAGTCAGGAAAAAGATAACATTTGGTACAGGAGAGAAAAAAGAAACTAAATTAGAAGTACTGGCAAAGCTTTGAGCAGAAGCTAGCACAGCATCTGCTTCTACTACATTGACTTTAGTCAGTGATATCAGATTTTTCTCCTCACTGCTTCCATGAGAACTGAACTTATACACAGAAGTTAGGAGAAAAATGATAGGGGAATCTGTAGACATCATCCCTGGGTATAACCAGTGTTAATAATCTATAAATTCAATAAGCATCAGATTTAATCCTGTATGTCCTAAGAAAGCAATGAGGGAAATATGATATGGAAAAGGGGCAGCTGATGTTTCATTTTGAAATGAGCTAGGAGCAGTAGAAATTCTCCTTCATTTCCAAGTGTTTCCAAGAGTTTTGAATTCAGGATAATAACTTTTTGGGGAAAAAAACCCCAAAAACATATGCCTTGTGCAATATGCTCCCTGTATCACTGATCAAAAATTCTGTATTGTGGAGTCTACTTAATACATGCTTTATAAGATATAGCTGCTGTAAAACGCAATGGTATGAATTTGAGAATGTTTTGAGAGTAATCCAGAATATATAATTTAAAATAAAGACTTCAAATTTTTAAATATATTTAATTGTATGTACTTGACTACAGTAATAATACTGGATCTGACAGAACAACTCCTGATGAATAATTTATTCTTTTATTTTACTACTACTCCTGCTGCAGAGAAGCCCTGACTAAAAGCAAACAAAGCACCTTGTTGGCACTAATGCAGTGTTTTCCATGCTCAGAGCACTGGAAAAATAATAATTAAATTTCATTAAATTCTTGTTATATATGTGGTACAGTCCTACTGACTAAGACTGGAGGTTTTATTGTACCTGGCAACTTATACTTTGATATACCAAGTCTCTGAAGAATTTATGAATGGACCACAGAGATAAAGGTAATTGATAAGATGTCTCAATCAGTGCTGGCTTGGAGAAGAGCTGCTCTCATCTATTTTACAGAGGGAGTTAAACTAGAGTGAAAAATAAAGTGCCTTTGCAAAGATGTCACAGACTATCTAGGAGTATGGTTATGCTTTGCCACTAACCATGGACTGGATGAGAGATATTCTGCTGCAAGGCTGCATTTTAAATCTCAAAGGAAATGATGTTCAGATAATGTGTCTGCTATCAGGAAGATGACCTAGCCTGAGAACAGTCTAATATTTTACATATTAAATATCCCTCTCTAGATGTGCAAGATTTGCAGGGGCTGTTTCCAGGTTGATACACGTCCAGAAGTAACAGTGAGAAGGGTATGACCATTTGGTGCTCACACAGACAGGAAACAGGTCCATAGTGTCAAGAAGACCTTGATGGCAGGAACAATGTGTGAAAGACACCAGAAGGATCTTGAAGAGCAATTTTAGGCAAGTGGGCAGGCAACACAAACAAGGGAGAAGAGGGATATAAGAAGAAGTGGAGATTATCATGGAAGCGTGAGAAAATTCCTCAGAGTATAGAAAAGCCAAAAGCAGGATTTGAAGAGAAGAATGTGATTAGATGGGTGGGGAAGGAGGGTGAATTTTTTTTTTAGCAGCATAATTGGTACTATTGAATGAGAAGGAAGGAAGACAATAGTAGTTAATCAATTCTTGGCAGACTATATTACAAGGAATGCCAGTAATTCAGAAGAAAAATGTTTAGAGGAATGAGGATTTTTCGGATCTAAACAAACATCAATGGAAGAAACCAAAATTTACAGGTGCTCCTATATCTGCAAATCACAGAAATTTCTTTTAACAATTGCTTTACAGAAACAGAAGTTGTAGAAGATAACCAGACTAAAAATTTTGAGCAGCTAGTGAGTAATCAACAGGATCTTTGTGTCCTCAGATCTGCTGCCATTTGTCCAGAGACCAAATGGGAATTTCAAATGAATAGTTTATCTGCCTTTCCTATTGAAGAATATAATTTATATTTGCTTAACAGCTTCTGAGTACCTAAGCATGATTTATAGCCAAAGTATTGAGCCTTTGTTAGAAGGAGGTTGTGTTGCTCTTGTGCTTTAGACAGCAGCATGTGCAACATGAGCAACAATCAGACCATGTTATGTGGGTGTATCTGTTTAGCAGTTGCTAACCCAGGTGTGTAGCTGGCTCTCCATAGCCAGTCAACTCTGTGTTTTTTAAGGAGGAAGAAGGGGAAACGTATGATTTAAAACACCTAGGCAAAAATATCTGGCAAATCGTACTGAGAATATCCCTGCTATGTATAGACCCCTGAACTGCTGCACCTGCATTTGCTGGTGGAGGCTGTGGCGTCCAAGCATAACACAGGAACCTTACACCAACACAGACACACACAGCCACAAAACCATGGTGTGGTGCAGCTTGTAAAGGGATCTCTCAGCAGTCATCACCTGACAAGGGCTGCAGTTTGAGATTAGCAGGGTCACCCTGGTGGGGTGGGCTTGAGTTGTACAACAGCCTTGTAACACATTTGTAGAGTTAAAAGAGCACCTCAGTGACAATGCACATAAATTTTAATCAGCTCACTTCATCTGGGCAATGGACAGAGATAATATGCTAGAAGGAGAGGGAGAGCAAGTCAGGGGGGGCAAGGGAGCAAGAACTCTGCTGGAATACATATTAAATTTCAAGTCTTAAGAGGGAAGTGTGAAAACTAAGAAAACATATTATAAGAAGTCACAAAGGGTATGGCCTGGCAGTAAATCATCCCTAAATCACAAGTGCATGCAGGAAGGTATTCTTTAATTATGTCCTTTAGCAGGCTGGCACCCTTACTAGATTGTCTTAGGATGGGGGAGGTGGGAGGGGTAGGCCCTGGCTGGGCCAGCAGAGCCTGGCTGCGCACAGCACAGCTGCGTTTTCTCAAGGTTCTTGAGAACCGGAAAAAGTCCTTTTGAGCCCTGGGCTGATACGTTGTACCATCTTTTGTGCAGCTGTAATTTTGACAGGGGGAGCCAATTTGAACTTCTGTAATCCTTAGCCCCAGACACCTCCAACGCCTGAGACTGTGTGTGTGTTTTTTTTTCCAAAGGTTTTTCAGCTGTGCTCTTGAGAAAGTCATTCCATCCAAAGAAAGGGGGGTGGGGGGGAGGGGCGGGGAGAAAAAAACATCTGTCTGACTTTGTCCAGGAGATTGTTTCTATAGCTGTAACATTTTGAAAAGCGGAGGAAAGAAAAGTTATTTTTCCAAGCCTGACTACCCATATTTTTCATTTTTTATATCCTCCTCTGTGATGGACATCATTTCCTGCCCCTCCTTTCTTTCAACCACTGTTGAAAAAAAAAATAAAAAGAAGGGGAAAAATAAACCCAAGAAACTGATTGAAACTTGACTTAGAATTGCACAATGATCTTAAATTTTCCCAAGACTTATATTTTGGGAAGGAGCTGTTTTATGAATGGATATAAGGCTGACACATGAAACGCGTGGGATCTGTCTGAGTGCCTTGTCTGGGTCAGCTGTGACATCTGGCTCTTATGAATCTGGCGTATTGTGACTCACTAATACACAAATAGTAATCCTTGATAGTATCCACTTGTGATGCTTTGCGGGTGTTGTCACAAACAACATCGAATGCCAGAGGACGGCCTTAATTCTGGCCTGCCCTGCAGCCCCGGGCTGAGACGGCCGTGTGGGTGAAGTGCTGGGTGGAGGATCAGCAGGCTTACCCCATTCCCTCCGCAGCCTGGTGGTTCCCTCTGGTGCTGCTGGGCTTTTAGGTGATCTCACCTCACCAGTCATAGAATCACAGACTCATAAAACATAGTGAGTCAGAAGGAAACCATCAGGATCATTGAGTCCAACTCCTTGCCCTGTGCAGGATACCCCAAAAATTGCACCGTGTGTCTGAGAGATTCATTCTGTAATAAGCAAGTAAACCTTAATGCCTGAAGAAGATTCAGTCTGTGTGTTTCCCTTTCTATTTGCTACAGGGAAGAGCCTTCACTGATGCATGTCTGGTGGGTGCTGACATTGATGGAGGGCATGATTTGTGGTACAGGTCCTCTCTGATGTTCATTGTTGCCAAGGCTGTAAGGAGAGAAAACCAACATCCACCAGCTGTAATGATGTTTCGTGTCAAAGGGAATTTTGTACCTGCTTTCACCCCTTGATCTGTGTGTGGCATTGCTGCAAAATGGTGATAGTCATGATAGGGGAAAGTGTGTAGATTAATGTACCCCTCCTGATGCCTGTGAAATTGCCTGGACCAACTGAAAGAGTCTCTTGTGGTGCGATAAGGCACTCAACATTGGGACATGGTTCAGGATAAAAACACATCCAGAAATGCAGTGAGTTGACGAGAGGTGAGTTTGCTTCATTTAACAGCAGCTTTTTTTCCTAATGTGTTCCTGAAACTAAGGGACTCATGAATTCAGGGTAGTTCAAAAGGTGAGGCAAAAGTATGTATAAAGTCTGGCTTGTGTTTCCTGCACCTCGTCTAGCTGGAGAGACTCTTTAGGATGGGCTAGGTGTGAGCTCTGGTCTTGTAGCTTTGGCTGTTTGGCTGTGGAAATCTTGATAACTGGTTTTCTGAAGTGCTGCATAAAAAATAGGTTAATTTTTAAAATTTGCTATCTTGAAGGGTACTGCAAATGGACTAACTAGATACAGATCAGTGACCATGGTGAGGGCAAGCAGTGATGTGCCAAGAGACCATGATAACAATAGCTCCTTTGGATGACAGGAATCTCATGCACAAGCTCAGAGGATAGGCACAACAAGATCATTTAATCCCTAGTGGCAGAAAAATGGGGATGGACATTACCTTTACTTTTACATAGGGATGAATTTCAAGAGATTAAGGATTAATAGTGTCAGATCCTCCCTTCCCACATCTATTGCAGTAGTAATGTATGCATTATGAAGTCAGACATCTTATTTTTTTAGGGTATTTTAGTGTCACTGCTTGTGCTTGGTCATATGTCATCCTGAGCATTGACCTGAACTTGTGAAAGATGAGGAATTCTGGCCCACTCTGGAGAGTGCAGTACCATACTTTAATGGCCTCAAGTGTAATCCCAGATCTGACTGGGCTCCTCAGAGGCTGCATTTTCATTCTCTCCTTGGTGGTGACCTGAACCTGAATAAAAACCCAGCGTCTGTGGCGAGCTCTGAGCCCCACATAGCTGCCTGGAGCCCCCGTATCCTCTCCTTCCCTCAGTCCTCAAGTACACTAGGAGGTAAAGGAGTCAGCTGTGTTGCTACAGTGAATATTTTTTCTGTCATTTTTGTTGTAGCAAGTGAGGATTATTTGTGGATTATAGCTATCTGGGGAAAACTCTGCTCTAAGTCATTTTTATATGAGGAGGGATAGGCAGTTGGATTTTTTCTGCCTGTGGCTAGAGTTCACACATTGTCTCTGTAAAGTTTTAGAATGGAGAGAAGGCAGTGATTTATTAGTGGTTTTGTATTATAGCACTACCTAAGTTGCCTAGCGATAGGTGAAGGCTCCTGCAGCCCTGCATGTTAATTGTGCTAGGCTGCCTTCAGACACACAACAACATGCAGCACTGAAAAACTGATCGTTCAAATGCAAAACAAGTCATATGCTTCAACAGGATGAGTGATAAATCTTGAAACAGAAGGAATGAGTTTCAGAAGCTTTTTTGTTGTTGTTTTGTTTCCTTGAAATTTCCCCACACATGAACAAAATCAATCCAGAAGAGCCAAGAAACCTGTAATGGATGAAATGTTTTACACATATGTGATGGAAAACTCTACTCGGTTAAGTCAAAAAGCAGCTTCTGAAAAACTTAATGTGGCTAGAAAGTCACAGGTGCCTGACCCTTCTGGCCCTGTTACCTCACTGCTGCATATGCTTGGACTTCTTTCACCACTTTTTCAAACCTGCCATATGGGGAGATCATATTCTGCTAACCCGAATATTCCAGAACACTTTGCAGGACCTCATGCCAGAGAAGATTCCCCACATCTCACCCTTTTATCCTCACACAGGAGCATTAGCAAACTAAATATCTCTCATTTCAACTTCCTCCCAGCCCCATTTTTTTGGCTCATGGATCATATCTCTTTTCAGCAGCTGTTTTTCAGCTGACATTTAAACTAAGTTCATATCCTTAAGGTTGATTTCTAACGTTTCCTCGGGAAGGAAAAAAAAGGAGCATGCACACACACATATATAGACACCCATCTTACCATGTGGATTCTTTGCTGAACTCAAATAATTCAGAGTACTCAGTAATACCTGCTTCTGAAGGCTATTGGCATCTCAAGCTCATCTTTATGGTGGATAGCCAACCATTCACCAGAGCAATACCCAGCTCAAGGGACCAATAATGGGCTGTACATAAGGCCTTTGCACCTCTAAGATGCTGGTTCAAATCCAGCCAAGGTCTGTTGTGATTGTAAAAGTTTATTACCATGTGATATTTGTTTGGTGGTCCTCAACCAGCAAACAGGTGTCCAACTCATAAAAGGGAGCAGAGGAAGAGTGCTGTGGTTACTGCACTGGGCTGAAGCACCAGATCTCTTGGTCTCCTTCCCAGGTCTGCCACAGATTGTATAGCCATGGGCCAGCCCTCTGTAGATGGTGATAATATCCCCACGGGAACATTGTGAGGATATGTTCATTAATATCACAGGGATGCCTAAATACATGGGGAATGAGGAGCTTAATAGAACTACAAAAACAGCTATTGTGTATTGGCAGCACCAGGGAGAGGCTGAGAGATGGATGGGTGTAATAAATGGTCTGCAAATGAGCTGTATCCTCATAAATGACCTGTACACTCTCAACGCCTGGACATAACATCTCCAAATGGGAGATGAATTACTGCCCCTGTATGACTTTTCTCATTTATACACAAATAGGAAATTGATGGTAGAGGTTATGTGCATTTCTTAAAGGGAGGTAATACTTGGTACAAATACTCAGAGTCTCCTGGCCAGCTGCAAGCAGAATATATCAGCCTTCAACCCTGTCATTTTGGTATACCTCTGCAAATGACAGTCTAGGCTGCTGCTTGGTCCTCTGTATGGAGTAAGTTTCAGTGGTATGGTTGACTGACCCAAGGTGCTGCCTGGAAAAGGTCTTGCTCCATGATTTTTGGTCTAAACCTTTGCTTTCACCCCAGCTCTACATAAGGACAAGTAGAATGGGACCCACCTACACAGGATCCACCTGAGTCATGTTTCTTCTGCTTCCCCCAGGCAGGGTGAGGGGACAGGGTTTGCAATTTGCAGGGCACCACAATTTCCTGTTCTTTTTCAAGATGATAGAGCAGGAGGGAGTAGAAGCCAGTATTACTTCTCCCTTTTCCAACTGATGCCTGCTTCCTGTGTGTCCAGGCCCCCTGTGAGAGTACAAACACACTTGGGGTAAGAAGGAGTAAGAGGGAGTAGGCATCTACTGCCAGGAAGGCTCCTGTCTCCAAGAATTTTTCAATGGAAGAGATACGTTCCACAAAGGGTGGGTTTTCGGGATGGCCTTGAGGGATGCAAAAGGTATTTTTTGAAGCGTGAAGTATTTTTGTTAAAACTTCATCTGTTTTGTGATAGCCCACCCCTGCTAACTTCTAAGTACCTGGGAACCAGTTTGTTTCTGCTGATAGTCCTGTTGAGATTAATGGAGCGATCTGTGTGGGTAAAAAGTAGGTATGTTTACAGAATTGGGCTCTGAGCTCATTCTGCTGCCTCTTACAGTGGTTTTGAAGCTTTTTCTTATCTTGTTTTATCTTAAGTATTTTGCAAAAGGTACATTAAATGGTTGGGAGGGATTTTTTTTTTTTGTGGCAACAGAAACAGAAGAGCAAATGTTGTGGTTTGACATTTGAGAGAAAAGGAGCTAATTATTGTTACCCGAATTAGCTTTGGTCAGGAGTAAACTTAAAACGTGGAGCCACACGGAGAAGCATTTCATTTACGTTAGGGAGCAGTTACCAAAGTTGTTCCATTGATTCACTGGGGTGGCTCCAGCGCATCTGCACAAGCAAGCCCAGCGCAACCTGATCCTTCCAACTGAAAATCCTCCTGCTATGCCTGCGTTTCAGACAGGCATGCTGAACTACTTCTGTGCTCTTCCCATCTTCTCAGAGTACTTGCCTCACAGTATTTGCAAAGCCTCTAACTGGCACAACTGCACCTCTGTGGATAACGTATTTTCCAGTGAACTGGAGGTCTGACTCTGAACGTCACCCTTCTCTTTATGCAACGTTTGGTTGCTCTAGGCTGGAGAGTATTTATTGACATTTTTTAATTAATAGCAAAGTAAAAAGGAAACTGCTGATATGTTCCTAAAAGAAACAACTATATTTTAAACCAGAGAGTGATTCAGAGAGTCTCTCTTGATCTTTTGGCAAAATGCTGAGTGCTCCATGCTCTTGAGAATATGAGCTCACTATTATTTGAGTATTGTGCCAGCTTAACAATTCTTAGTGTCACTTGCATGAATAAGTAAAATTACTATATGTCATCTTGGATTTCCCTAAGCTGTAAAAATTAATCATGGCATTAAGTGTTTTCAGGACTTGAACTTTTAATATTATTTCCAGTGATCATAGCACTGGAGGGGGAGGCAGGGAAGGACTGAGACGGAGAACTGAAAAATCATATGTTGAAAATTTTATTATTTGACAGGAAAGTATCAGGTAAAACTGTTGCTGGGAAAGACCTGGTGGAAAAATGTGTTGAGATGTGGGTAAGTGCTGCCAACCTCCTGTTCCAAATTCTGCTTCTGTGCTGTCTAGCCTTCGTTCGGTCCTACAGAAGTCTGTGCAATTACACCAGACTTGTGTTGCATTTCTGGAACAGAGATATATGCCTTCCTTCACTGCTCTTAACCAAATGTTTCCTTTACCAAATAACCATCATTTTTGTCCCTTTCTGAACTTTTCCACTTTATGAGATTTGGACTGAGCCATGACAGTCAGGAGCTAAGTATATATTTCCTGCAAATTTTGAGGTGCTTTGGAAGTAGGATTTTCATTCAGTCTGTTCGCTAAATATGAATTTAATGTAACTAAGAGATTGAGAATTCTCCTACCCTTCCCCAAATATGTTATTAAATGTAAGTAAAGAATGGGAGTGATGGAACAGGAGAAGGAAAAAAAAGAAAAGCATATTTATTCTTGATCTTTATGGCCTCTGCACAGAATTATACTTTAGGCGGTTCACTGATATGATGTTCTTGTTTCTGATCTGTGTTCTTTCTTGGAATAGTTACGTTTATTACTCAATTTCGTTTTATATAATGAAGTTCCTGGGCAGTACGCAGTAGCCATGACAGTTAGTGCTTCGTGGAGTTTCTTTTCTCTTGTTCTTAGCTTTGATCAAGAAGGCTCATCCAGTGTCCCAACAGTGACCTCAGCACAGTGTCAACAAGGGGAGGGGTAATATCACTGAAGCACCATAGCATTATTCATTTTGATCTGTAAAGTTAATGACTTGCCTGGCTGTTTTCTCATCCAAAATATTGAGCATGTTCTAAGCCAAATATATAGGAAATAAATGAAAGACAGAAAGCCACCCAGAAGCCATTGCTAGACATAACAAAAGTCACACTGGCTCTCCAGCTGGCTGGGGTAATGGGGGAAATATATCTATTTAGAAAGCCATTTCCTTTTTTATTTTTTAAATCCAAATGTAGGGGTGTAGAAGGCATTCAGTAGTTCTGTGTTATCTTGCACAGTAGCTAATCATAAAGTTTTGAAAACTGTTTATTCATAAACTGATTCTGCTCTTGACCTCCCCCTCCATGGCAAATATACTACTAGAAATCATTGGCATCTGTAAAGGTCATATACTATGTTTGTCACTGACTTAAATTTTTGATGAGTCATCCGCAAGGTTGTAGAAATAATAAATGTTGTAAGTTCTTCCAATTTTATAACTGTTAATTTTTGAACTCATGGGATAACAGGAAACTTCTGAAAAGAGGACAATATCTCACTTGTAAAGGAAAGAAAAGCTTGAAAACCTAAATATTAAAAAAAAAGGTAAAAGATGAAAATTGTCGACTCTTTATTGTTGATGATTAATTAGTTTTTGTGCATTTACAGAGTTCAATAACTTTTGTTGTTTCACACATATAACTACTATTTTTAGGGATAAAAAAACCTAAAGTAGTATGGTACTTTTTAATTTTTTTTTTTTTTGATAAAATGAGGGGCTGGTGTTTATCAACAGGAGCTAAAACAAAGGGAAGGCATGAGGAAGCATAGTGCTTTTTGTGGCTCAACTGTCTGCATGCCTGCCCCAGGATCACAGTTCAAGTTGTAAAGCCACTGGAAGAGATCCATATTATGTTCTTCTGTGGCTGGAAATATGGAAAAAGATGTTAGCAAGGGTCCGTACATCTGTGGTACTGTGATGACCAACTTGGAAGTCAACTGGAAAGATGTCAAGTGAGATGAAACCCATGTCCCATGAATGGGCCTGACTTGATGTATGGAAGACTTTGAAGTGTCTCTTTACCACCCATCATTGTATCTCTCATGTCAAGAACTCTTAGCCAGAGTACGACAGTTACCGTAGGTAAACAATGGCCAAAGTAAGAAATTCACATGAAAAAATGTAATAGCAGCAGGCATATATTAGAAAGATTTAATGGTTTTGATACATGAGCTTGACATTAACAGTCCTCTCATTTTCAGTTTTCATGAGTTAAAACATAAACTCAACAAGCCAAACATGATAATGATTAATATTAATCTGTGCAAATTGAGAACATTAATTCATTAGAGTTTCAGTTGACTGGTTAACATTTAATTCTATGAGACAGGAAAATATGGAGTGAAAAATTCAAGCAGGATGTGATATTTGTTGTGTACAGGGAGTGTGTGACAATTATAATACTTGAGCTAGTTATTAGTACTTTTTTTTTTTTTCTGTCTAAAGTGATTCAGTGACCTAATACTGACCACAAGAATGCTTTTCCAATTTGCCAAATATCTGGGAGAAAATCTCTGACTTGAGCAGGGTTATTGTGCTTGACAGAGAAAATTCTGAAGATGGTTTTAAGTTCTGTTACATAGGATGGGAAATCAGACTGTCTGATCAAATTGCTGCTTCTGATCTGAAAATACACAGCCTTTCAAGAAAGGACCAAATTAATTTCTTCTTAGAGAAGAAGAGAAAAAAATCTGATTAAAGGAATATTGCTGGCTGAATATATTTAGAGATAATTCCCACATTTTTGTAAAAGCATTTTTTACACAAACCAGAATTTTACACCAGTCAGTAGACTTTTGGTGCAAATAATTTAAGTGGTTAAAATGGTCTAATTTAGAAAACCTTCTATTTCTACAGGGCAAAAAGGATTTTATGACTGAGCTACTTTCAGGGCTCAGAAACTGTAACTTTTTTTTACAAAGTTCATTGAGGAGAAGTACTAGAGATCTCACAGTGCAGATAAGATAGTGGGATGGTGACACACATCTGATGCTCCTACCCTTCTCTTGGAGTACCCTGTATATATAATAATCCAATCTATCTAATCCTATATACCCATGGCCTTTGCTTTTACTTTATTAATTTCATCTGGAAGCTATTTCAGACCAGGTCTGCTTTCCTGTGCATAATCTGAATGGGCTGTAATCTCAGCTGTGCCTCGTGGGTGCTAATACTTCAGCAGTTCTGAGGCTTTTGAGGGCCGACAGAGGGCTATTAGATGGTCTAATCTGACAATATATTCACACTGGCCATAGGATTTTGGAATGCCTTCAGGAAATAAACTCTTGGATGAAGAGCAGCTGGCTCAAGTTGAATGCAATCAAGACCAAAGCAATTCTAGTCAGAAAGGGGGAATGCTTTGAAGAGTGGGCCAAGGCACTGTCTCCACCTTCCATTCATTGAAGACATATGGACTCTATTTATCAAAGTTGTGCAAAGCCTGTGGGTTCTGCCTCTGGCTTCTATGGCCAGGTAGTATTGCTTTCCAAAGGTTTCACAGCTAGCTGGGAAACATCCCTTCCTTCCTCCCAGGCAATGAAAACCTGAGGGCAGGAGTACCCAGCCCTGGGTTATTGGAACTCATTTGACCTGGATGTGTTTTGTCTGACAAATGATGCTTACACTGAGGATCAGGTTAATGTGACCACCTAGTGTTGTGTTTGATGTCTGTAGATGTTGCTGCCTCTTTCTGTGGTGCATGCTATCCTAGACATTCAAGTCCTCTTCTGATGCTTGGTGAGCTTCTGATGTCACTTTAAGTACTGAGAGTGGTTAGTGAATCAACACTAGCTAATCAAATCCAAATTTTGATTTGTAAACCACCATGAAAATTGTACTCCTCCTAACTGAGGCAGAACACATTGCCCAGAAGAAAGTATGTGAGAACCAGATGCAAGACTCTCTGAATTGGAGAATGTGGAATTGTCTTGCAGAGAAGATCAGACAAACCCTCAGTCTGACTGATCATTAGGAAAGAGGCTTTTTTGCCATCTGTTATATTTCATAGTTCAAACAGCTCTTAGTTCCTTAACTTTGATATTTTTTTCTGCTCTGAGTTTTTTTTTCAATTTTGCATAAAATTCTAAACCAAAAACTAGATTGAATTGAAAATCATGAACAATAATATTGGAAGCTTCTATTACTTTAAAACTTTCAAGTCTCAAATAATAATAATGAAAATATCAACAATGAGAAATTATCAAACTGTGTTTGGTATTAAAAGCTTTTGTGTATTTCTATTTTTTATGTAGCAAGGGGGAAAATGTAACTTGTGAAATAGAATGGCAACTCTAAATGCCTTTGTAAGGCATGCTGAACACAACAAAGAAAGTATAAGGCTTGTGATTATCTTCCCTGAAATGATGGAATCATAAATCATTTAGATTGGAAAAGACCTCTGAGATCATCAAGTCCAACTGCAAATCTGACACTGCCAAGTCTACCAGTAAGCCATGTCTTTATGTACCACGTCTGCATGTCTTAAATCCCGCCAAGGATGGTGACAATTCCTTCTCTGGGCAGCCTGTTCCACTGCTTGATAACCTTTTCAGTGAAGAAATTTTTCTAAATATTGATTCTAAACTTTCCCTGGCACAACCTGAAGCCTTTTCCTCTTATCCTAACACTTGTTACTTGGAAGAATGACTCCTACCTTGCTCCCTTCAGGTAGTTGTAGGAAGTGCAAAGAACTCTCCTGGACTGTCTTTTGTCCAGGCTAAACAATCTCAGTTCCCTCAGACACATTTTTTCCTAGTGAGGGGCTGTAATTGTCCCTCACCTATTCTCCTTGTTGCTAAGACAGTTCTTTAAGGTTCTGCTATGAGAAATGTGGAGTAAATTGAATACAAGAAAGAATTTAGAATTCTTCTGGTATCTCCAGCATGTCAGGTAAAATGCTGAAAGTGTAAATATTAAAATATGCATCTTGATTTCCAAAATTTATTGGAGACCTGGCATCTGTGAAGTATTTTAGATTTTACAAGAGCATTGGTTGTCCTCAAGCTAAGTTGCTCCAAACCAAGTTAAAGACAGAGACAAACCCTCCTCTTTTCCTATATCCTGCATAAATACCAAGGCATAATGACCTTGCTGTATACTTCCAAATATTCCTTTAATTGATGAGACAATATGTGCCAATGTTGGACCTGAGAACATGGCTGGATTAGACATGAACAAAACTAATTATTTGCTTCAACAACATCCCATGTGGACAAAATATATAATGACATACAGAAATTAGGATTATTTTGAACCCTGAGTCAGTCAAACTCCTAAATTACTTCCTCAAAGAGAAGGAATAAGTACTTTTTTTTTTTTTTTTTCTGTCTCCATACCTATAACTATTATTGTTCTCATTGTTATGAAGAATATCTGGATCAATTTTTCAGCTTTAACAGCAGTGGAAAAGCATAACAGCAGTGTATAAAAGTCAGTTTTTCTCTGCTGCAACACTGGTTACTTAGGGCAATTTCCCCGAAGATGCTGACAGTATGGCAAAGAAGAATCATATTTCTTTCTACCTGAAAGAAGGCTTCAGATGTGAGAAGCATCTTTCTCTGAAAATTGAAAAGAAATATATACATAAAAGAACAAAATTAAAACTATATACTGGAGCTCCAAGTGGTATGTTTGGGTTTTTTTCAGTTGGGTTTGAGGACATGCAAAACCTGCTGTCTCCTAGAGGCAGAGTCAGCAGGGGGTGCCCTCCTTCTTCAGGAGATGGGTGAGGACTTCCTGCCCTAGGGAGAGACAGAAGGGTTTGATGCATAGGGTGAGGCACCACCCTCACTGACTTGTGCTTGTGGGAGAGAATTAATCACCATAGGCCACATCCTTTTCTCCTTACTGAGGTTTTGTTCAGTCTTCCTCTATCTAAGCAAGGACCAAGGAATAAAGTGAGTCAGGGCTGGTTGGTCTTTTCCTTGTATCTGAGTAACACCAAGTATAATCACTCCACTGGAGAGGAGGTGGTGTTTTGGAAGAGATATTGGTGAAATAAGTTATGGATAGGACCGTATTCCTAGTTTTGCTTCTCTCATCAAGGACAGTGCCCCAGCAACAGGAAAGGAGATTTGTGTTACAAGGAGGACAATCATTGTGCCTGTGCCCTCATAACACAGAGCTCCATGTGAAAGGTGTATACAGCAGCACTGGGGACATATTCCGCTTCAACAGAAGAATCCTTTTCTTCCCATTGTTGGGTAGGGCACAAAGACAGAAATAACAAACAGGTTCCTGCTCCTTATTCAGGCTATCCAGTCTTCATCAACATTGCACCATAGCACAGAAAATAGCCATTCAATAACCAGAAAATAGCACAGAACACAGCAATACATTATTAGGAAATTATTTATTTTGATTTGCAGATGACTGAAGAAGGCAGCTGGGGCTTTATTCTGCTTTTCTGTGGTGTCCTACAATCCATGGGAAAGTCCTTCGTTTAGGAATCAATTTCCAAAGAACAGCTCTAACTACTATGAAATTCTTGTTAGAGGATGTTCCTGAGAGAAGTTTAGTGATGGTCTATCCATTGGTTCCTTCCCTTGGCTCTCTGCATTCTCTGGAGATCATGAGAGGGATGGGGTATAAAACTGGTTCAGCGTATGTCAGCTGTAACCTGCAGCCATTGAGGTGTTGGAGAAAAACGGGTACATAAAAGGTTTTTCAGGTTGATTTGCATTACTGCAGTGGTGCAGAGGCATTAAAAGCAAGAAAAAGCTGTAGCCCACTTATCCAGCCTCACAGTTGGATTCAATGTGGTACTCTTGCTTTCAGGTCTAGAAGTCTGGGGGTGCACCTGCAAGCTGCAGGTTCTGGCATGGTTTTGGTGTGAGGTAACTGGGCAGGAAGATTGTATGTGTGAGCTAGTAACAAAGAAAGGAACTGACCATAGCCGTGTAGGTTTCAAAAGCCTCCAGAGTATGGAGTTTGGCTCATGATGACTTAGAAGTTATACCAAGGGATTAAGAAGTTTTTATTTTTCCTGAAATAGTTACAAATACAAGCAGACATTTGACAAAATAAGCTGTCACTAGCCGTCTTAGAGAAACACTTGCAGACAATGTTCTCCATAATGGAAAATCCATATATGGAACATAAAGATACTTCTTCATCAATTTTTGTTGTTGTCTTTGTTATGGATTGCTACACTGTGACTCTTAAGTAGTCCTTGATCTATTTCAAAGTCTTAAAGGGGGAAGGGAAAACCTATAAAATATATTGGCACTTTAAACAATAAGAAAAAAGAGTTCCTATGGTGCAGCTAAGGTCAGGAAGTAATTGATCATAGCAGGAGTCTGGATCCATGCCCTACTATGTCTGAAACAAGTCTGGTTAGAGAGCAGGAGAGGATGTTACCTCTGGACTGGAGTAATTGATACCTGAGACATATAGGAGGATTTTTGTTCTAGTCCAGGGAAGAAGACTAGGAAAGCAACATCTTCACAGGAGAGGAACTGCGTAAATTCCTATGCTGAATGGGGTAGCAAAAATTCACACTGAAAATGGAGGGACAGTTTTGCTGAATTATGAATTGCTGTTCCCTGCAATATTACCATTTGACATGACCTTCCATTAATACATAAAACACCATAAGAGAAGGAGGAAAGACCTCAGCAAACTTAACAAATTTCCATTTTGAAGAAATGGAGCAGCCTATGACCTGGCAGGGTGCCCCAGTATGACGCAGGGCTTTGTGGAAATCAAGTTGCAACAGTGAACGACTTGAAACAGAGTGCTGAGCTGTCAGATAAGTCACAGTTGGTGAATGTTAACTTCTATTTGTTATGTTTGGAAGACAAATACCATACCCACGTACCAGACAGGGCAGGGTTAGACTGCGGGGGTGAAGAAGGGAGGAAGGCAGACCAGAGGAAGGAAGATATCCTCTGTAAATAAATAGAAATTTCAGTCTTCCCCATTTACTTAGGCTGCATTGCTCACAACCCTGTTGTACCAGCAGCCAGCAAGGTGAGTCAGTGAAGGACCATTTCTGTCCTCCCAGAATTAGGACAGAGGGTGCGAGTTGTGTTAAATGAGACTTACATTTTAATACATTTATTGACAAAACTTACAGTTGCTGTCAACCCTATTAATGAAAAATCCATGAAAAACATTTGGTCTTCTCCTGTTATTTATTCTTTGCAGATACAATGTAAAAATATACATTGCATCCCTGTAAATGACAACAATTGCCCATTAATAATTAATTGTGTAGTCAATGTTCACATTACAGTGGTACACAGAGTTTTCAGTCAGAAAACTTTTTTTTGTGATTAGTATGTATAATAACAAACAGGAAAGGAACTTGTGAAATTATAATATAGGGTTCCATTTATATTTAGGTGCACTGGGAATACTGTGGTGATTACTGTGATATAAATAAAACAAGTATTTGCACATTTTACTCAGTACACCTTGTCAGAGTAATTTTGTCTAAATTTTCAATGGAAAGTAGTAATTGCTACTGAGGATGATTCCCCCCAATCTCTAAGTGCATAAAAGACAAGGTTTTAAAATGTTTGAAGAGATGACTAAAAATAATTAAAAACATATTTGCAGTTAAAAAATAATATTTCTCAGAAAACGTTTGTGTTTTCCTGCTTTCACTTTTTTTGACTGTGCAGGTGAAAATAGAGGAAAAAGAACAAGTCACCTCCTCTGTTTATTTTATTCTTGGAGGTTTTACCTAACAAGGCTTGAATTGCAAATAGGGGCACAATTAAGGCAACACAAGGAGTATTTTGTAGATGTGCACTTATAGAAGTGAGGCAGAAAAAAAGCTTATTTTCAGGCATTGGTTGGTGTAGTCTGTTATAAGCACTAGTGTACTCTGTGCTCTCTGATGGTGCTCCAAAAGGTCCTAACACACTGCGTCATGAACAATGGACACAACTGGGCCAGCAGTGTTACAGCTCCTTTCTTGTTTCTCTGGCAAGTAACAGGATTTCCTAGGACTTGAATCTAATTCTGAGCTGTTACTCTTGCAGCCAGATGTCCAAGTAGCTTCTGAACAAGCTGAAGGCACCTCGCTTTGGCATTCAGTGAGATGCAGAGCAGTGTCCCTTGCAAGTCTGCTCAGCAGAGGTGACCCATCACACTTATGTCAGGGGATCTTCCCGCAATTTCTGCAAGTGAGGTATCCTCACATGTTCTCCCCCTACTCAGTAATGTACTTTGTGCTGTTCAGCAAGATGAGGTGACTTGTTAGGGAGCAAAGACCATATGACCCTCCCTGCCACAGATAATTGCCTGTTGCCATGAGCAAGCTATGCAAGTATTTTTACTTCAGAGCTTCTTTTTGATTGTGTGCAGGAAAGTTAGCCAATGCATTTGAACACATTACACAGCATGTGTTTATCTTGCCTTGCTCATTCTCATGGAGTTGATACTGGCTGGTACAACCTACAGACAAGCTCATTGTGTTTTGGGTCCTTAAAAATAATCAAGTGCTTCACTTCCAACAGCAGCACCCTCTTTACTTGGTCCCATTCTTGTGGGCTCCTTCTTCTTGTGCAGTTAAGTGAATCTTGCGGCCTAGTGCCAACAACTTGAGCTGTCAGAAAAAGCAAGTAACTTCCTGATCGGGCCAGACTAGCCAACTTTCTTCTCTTCCCAAGGCCAGTCAGAAGCTTCTCTTGCTCATCTCTCCTTTATACAGCCAACCAGACAAAGATGACAGGAACAAGAGATTCTTATCTCCTTCCTGTTCATCCCAAGGGATAAGCTAATAGTTGATGCATAGATTGCAGTGGTATTGATAAGGTCCTGTGAAGTGCTTGTTTGCTGGGGAGGATGAAACAGGAAAGCCTTATAAATATGATTGTCTGGCAAAAGATTTTGAGAATATAGAAACTATAAGTGAGATTGAAATGAAAGCAAGCTTTGAGATCCCTTAGTTACTGAACAATGGGAAAACAATGCTGTGGCTGGCTGAAGGTAATCCCCTTTTGATGAAACAAGACCCTCTGCAAGCAGGCAGGTCCAAGGGTCTAGAAGACCCTGCCAGCTTGGCAGAAGGGGCCCAAAGAGTAGTTTTTAGGGTTTAAATTGTAGCACAGTATGGTAATGTAGTGATTCTTATAGGCTGTATAGCATTCTTATAAAATAGCATTTCTTATGGAAATGCTATAGGATTTCTGTGTTGTACTAGATTGGTTAGTGAGAATCGGAATATTCAACACAGAAGATGATTTATTGTATTGTAATGGGAACTTTGCTCACTTACTTTCAATACTCTTACTTACTTACTCACTTACTTTCTATGCCCTTACTCTTGCCTCAGCTCTTACCCCTTTTACTCTCTTATGCTTTTACGCTCTTATTCTCCCATCCTCTCTACCGCTCTCTTCTCTCGGGCCTGCTCCAAGCTGCAGCTGGCAGCTCCCAGCAGGGCCCTGCACCCACACCCTTTGTAATAAACCGCAAGTGCCACGATCTGGCTTCAGAGATCTCTCATCTCTGTCCGTCCCGACCGTGCAGAACCCCCCATCACTCCTACACTTGTTCTATTAGTTAACAGGGCAGAATCATTCTTTCAGTAACATCTTTCAGTGTTGCTATTTCAGCCCATCTGCAGATTTAGTCAGGCTTGTTACTTTGGTTATATCTGACGAAGTTTTCAAAGTTTTCTTTTTAATCATCATAGGCTTGAAACCCAGGTGCTTTAGTGTGGTTTTGTTTGATCACTAAATTATTGATTTTGTTTTAGTAGAAATTAAATATCCAATGTCTTTAAGTGTCTTTGACTGTAACAACTGTAAGCACAGTTTTGTGATTTTTTTAATCACAACCTTATCGTACCCATAATTTGATAAAGAAATTGCCTGCAGGCCATGGTTTTATTTCAGATTGTGGTTGATAATACACAGTAGAGATTCACAATGAAAGCCTGACTTTGAAGTATCAGAGGGTGTTAAGATGGCATGGTGCTTTCTAGACATATCAAACGTGCTCTGTTTACCACCATTCTGCCTGCCACGCTTACGCTGGTTCACCCCCGTTAATGAATGAACTGCTTGGACATGGTCTATAGCCTCTTGAGCAATTATTTTAGCCCTTGCTACTGCAGTCACAATTTGGCTAGAAATAACTATAGCTTTCTCTAAAGTTAGTTCTGGTTCAAGCAGTAATTGCTCACATAGCCGTGGTATGGCTATTCTGTCCACAGACTCCACAGAAATACCACTACGCTAGTAAATTCTGGGAGTATCATCATTAGTATTGGGCTTGTTCATTTTATGGAAATGATAGAATATGTTAAGGAGGAGTTCTTCATATTCCATTGTAATAACTAAATAATAATAATAATAATAATAATAATAATAATAATAATAATAGCAACAGAATAAGTCAAAAGAATAAGAAGTAGTCAAAAAAAAAGACTACAGCAGGCATTAGTAGAGAGACTGACTTCTCAATATTTGGGCATCTGTTCTCTTTAGTAGCAAGACTGTATTTCTGGGAATTTTTTTTTTTTTAATGCTTTGTAGATAAATCATTATTTTTAGTGATATGTCTCTGTTTAGAGTCCTAAAAAGGTTCAGAATCCTGCAGTGATAAGGACAGAAGAAACGTACATAACACCCTGTATCAAATGCAAGGCACCAAACAGGCCTGGTTAAGTAGGTTATTGGGAAAAAAAACAAATTAGAAGTAACAAAAGCTATATGAGGTTAAGCATAGACTAGCTACATGCCAAATTTATAGGAGTTGGATGGGGTAGCTTCTGTATTTCCACTATTCTCATCTTCCTCAGAGGAAGACCACTGAAACAAGTGTTATGGGAGAGAGCCAGCATGTACATTTGATGGCAAAGTCTAGGACTGCAATACAGACTGCATTTCTCTAGGATCTTCTGACTAAAAGCTAAGATTTTATCTCAGAAATATGAATAAGCAAGTTGTGGTGCCAGTTAACAAATAGTTGAACACTTCACCTAACATGATGGGAAGAAACTGCGGACCTTCTGGGAGGGCTGACTAGAAACAAAGTGCCATGCAACAGAGACTTTGGAAAAAGTGTATTAGTGAGTCTCAAACAGTTGATATATATTCAAAAACGTATCCAGAAATCTGGGTGGTTATCTGAGCTAAACTGAACCCATCATTATTAAGTTCACTCCCAGGATTAATGGCCATACAGTACAGTATGTGCGTGTTTAGTGAAGCCACAAATAAATTATGAAGGTTAATAAGTGTTTCTCTGAATAAGGAGAATTATTCCTCAGGGAACTATAAAATAGGCTATTAAGACCTTAACAAAATAGGCGGCCTCTACCATTTTGAGATTGTGGCTTGTTTTGTTAAATAAGGCAGTAATTGTTTTTGTTTTAATGGTGTGACTGGCCAGGTATTCCTGCTTGAGCTCTTTCACTGTTTCGCAGGGTGAGAAGGTCAGATCCAACCTTTTAAAATTTGATTTGGAAAATGGAACCAAGGGGGGAAAAAGTCAAACAGAATGGGGTTATGTGTGTAGTTACAAATCTATGGGAACACTCACTAACCAGGTCCTGCATGCCCAAGTCAGCAACAGTCTTCTCCAGGGTGCCAGACTTCTCTGCCCTTCACATGTACATGAATGCATAACTGAATCAATGCTGTGGATTTTCCATTTAAATGGATGGGGATGACCTTTGCATAACTGCTAGCTGGGGTGACACTACAAGAGCTCTTGTTTGAAATATGTAAAGTAAGGCTGCAACATAACTGCCTTGGACCATCATTTGCACATGAATTGACAAATGGTGTCACTGGGAGAACAGCGCTGTATTTGATTAGCAAGGTGACACAGGGAGGAAGATCAATCAGAGAGAAATAGTTTTAAGGAGAACAAAAATTGGATGCTGAGAGTATGAGAAATAAGAAAGCAAGGAAATAAGTATAACAAGAAATTAGCAAAAAAATGTATTGGTTATTATCTTGGTGGTTCTGGGAGACCTTTGGGATCATCTTCAGGATATGTAGGCAGCAGTAATAAACTGGACATGCCAGCTGAGTTCTGGGCCCTCACAGTAAGCTTCAGAGCTTCACTGATTCCAACTTGAAGTGTTTTTCAGAAAGACACATGGGCTCTTTTACAGCAGTGGCCACTGATTTTCAGGGACCCACAAATCAACATTGCTGTAAATGCTACTCTCCCTTAGTATGGGCTACAGCTGCACAGTTAAGAGGAACTTCTCAGAGCTTCTGTTGTCCAATCTCACATGGCATGAAGCTTTTATGATTCCAGTTTCTTAGAACACAACATAAAAAAATCCCAACCCACCAATCTTTGGTTAGTGTAATGAATTTCAGACACGCGGGTCCAAAAATGGACTCTGTGGTCATCATGTAAAAGTCAATACTTTCCAGGGGTGACGACATTTTGTTATCATAATATTTCCTTGGGGTTAAAAGAAAAAATAAATGCTCCATCTCAGATACCACTGTGTGATAGCTGTTGGCATGTATTCACCAGTGTAAGTAGCTCCTGATGTTAGACAATTTGGTCCTGAAGCTAGGTGAAAGGAACTAGGTTTTGCTGCAGATTTCTGGTTCTAAAGCTAGCAACAAACCTCAAGGCATGAAAATGAAGGCAGAATGACCTCATTCCAATTCAGATGCTGCATTCTGTGGGCAGAATTTGAAATTTCTTTCTTGATCTGGGTCCAAATGCTGAAGCAAGAATAGTCTAATCAAACCAAAGAAGAAGCTTGCATAAATACCTCGAAACAGAACCTGCCAGTTTCTGTAGAGCTGTGCTGACAAGAAGTTATTTCTCCCGTGTAAATATCATTAGAGAAAAGCATTAGAACAAGAAAACAAACAAAAAGACACATTGATTTGAGGTTGAGTGCAAGAATGAGGATAGCTATAGCTCAGTGGGAGTTTTGCCTAGGATTTTATTGAATATCAGGACTTTGTGAATTCTGTTTTTCTGTAAATCTTTACAGAGAACTGAGATGCTGACTATTGAAATCAATATTCAGGTGACAGTTTGTGTCAAGAAAATGTGTGTGTGTCTGCAAATGAGTGTGCACACATGTGCTTCTAAAGATATCCTTTCCCTGTTTCAAATTTAACTTTAAAACTATTTTTTTAACATGTGGCACTGTCAGAAACACGGGGGAAGATCGATGCAAGCTGCTCTGAGCTATTTTCAGTCTGACTGGAAACTACCTTGCATTTTGCCCTTGGTTTACTCACAAATATCATGTCTGATCATGTCAAGTCCACAGGTGTTACTTTGTCATGCTTTCACATAGAGATCACGTTCCTCATTTCCTTTCAGTAGGAAACTGTAATGAATTATTTTAGCTAGTGATGAAAGATTTAGCATACATATTTACTTCATTTAACAAAGGGAAGTTGGCTTTTATTTTCAGGGAAAGCTGAATGTCAACTGTATCAATTTTGAGTTCCCTTCTTAGAAGGAAGCAACAAGCAGTGCATGCACTACAGACTCAGAAATTGCAATGGATAATAAGAGAACTTTTTGAAGAAGATAAAAATCAATTGGTCATCCTGTCAAATTTTTTGAGGAAAAAAAATTAAGAGGAGACTAGTGGGGAAAAAATACAATTTCTGAAAGGGATGGTTGTTAGTGGTAGAAGTTCAGAGAAGTCAACTAAAGACTGATTCTTGAAGAGAATATCTGTGGCATTTCTTAGTAGAAGGAAGCCAGGAAAAATAGTGAAATATAAAAAAGTCCCATGGAAAAAGAATGAGACTCAGTGTTTTGAGTTGATGAGTAAAACATGCTTCTTGGTACTTGTTAAGGTTGTAGCACTGGGAAGCAGTTGACTCCAAGTTGTTTTTGCACCGTAAGCTGGTGAGATGTAGAGGTGCTGCCTTTGCAGGGGAAGAGTGTGGTGTGTATCCCAAAGTCAGGGAAATGTGGAGGACTCAGTGAATTTGGACAGATGTTTGTAAGCCTAGTGGGAGGTCCAGGTGATCCTTAGTGACTTGGAAAACTTTGGTAAACTTTTGCAAACATCTTGCAAGGTCCTTTCTTGGCTAATGTCAGTTTCTTAGCTCACCATCCAGCTTCTTAATTTCCTTCTTCTATCCAAAAGTAATTGCATGTCTGTCTTGAAGATCTCTCAACTGTGAGAGTTTCAGTGACTACCAGTACATTTCTTCTTTCTAACTCAGTGTTTGGTTTGTCTTCAGCAAAGACCATAACTTCAGTTTATAAAGAAGCATTTGGTATGGAACTTGTAAACAAATGTGTATACATGGGAGTAATGGATAATTACTTTGACAAAGTAAACTACAATCTAGACAGGATGGAAAATCCACTTATGGCCACTGTTGTAGTGAATGATGACATTAAGAACAAATAACTCCTTAGTGGAAACTGCTCAGAATTTATTTTAGATGGCAAGCACTTGCTTAAACGCAACAATGAGCAAATAAAGTAATTTGTTGAGGCTTGACTCTGTGTTAATGGTATGCCATAGTGTAGCAGGTGTCTATGCATACAATGGTTTATTTAATCTGGGTTTCTGAGTTCCTCTGAGTCTGCCAAGAACAAATATTTAGTACTGGAAATTCAAGCTTAAGAGATAATTTGGAAAAGGCAATTAGCTGGTAGGCCTTGCTGAGTTATAAAAAGTGGTTTGTGAGAATCTTCCCAAGTGAGAACATTCTCAGTCGAGGCCCAGGTGATCAAGAACTGCACAGTTGTCCTGCTTATACCTGCACACTACAGACTTGATTTCGGTAAAGGAGAAGAGCTCCAGCTTTTCATGAGAAGTTATATATTTTATAAATTTTAAATTATTGCTTCTATTGTCTAAATATGCTTTTATTGTCTTCAGACTCAATGGCTTTTAAAGGTACATATCGGTTTTAGACATTCAAAAGAAGAAGGTCAAAAATATATTCAAAAGGATCTGTTCCTAGCATCATCCAGTATGCTGGTCTGAGAATATGTATTTGTTTTTTCTGTGAAGGACATGTTTATCCTTCTCTTTGATAGAGCCTTGTAGAGTCAAGATCACAACTGAATGAAGATAAAATGAAGATGGTAAAAAATAAAGGCGATAATAAAGATGGAATGATAATGAAGAATTTACTAAGGTTGCTTTTGTAACTTGTTTCAGAGAAAGCTTTATTAATGATTTATAATTTTGTATATTCCTCCATGATACTTCAGTGCCAGTTACTAGTGGGATTGAATTAATATATGAAATCATGTAGATAACCAAAATGATACAACTTCTGCTCTATACACAGAAAATTATTGTTGTGGTTTGAGAGTATACATTTAGACTACAGTTTTTTCTCTGAGGGACAATTTGCTTGACTAAGTGACATAAGGCATTCTATTCTATAAAGACATCAGTAAAAAATTGTATGTATCTCCTCAATGACTGAAAGATCTGATTTTTTTGATGCTGAGTGCAGAATGTCATCCTCATTTTCTTTTGATTGCACTTTGATAAGCATAAGGTATCATTTGATGGGTAAAAGTGAAAAATTGAACTTTGGTTGCATTTTTCACATATTTCAATTTTATCTTTCTGAGGATGTTTCCTTTCAAGGATGTACTATTATAATAGTGGTTTGTAAATAGGCAGTGTTTAGGGAAGATAAAATAGTTCCAGTACTACACAATACAGTGAAAATATGTCAATTCCAATTTAGCTTTACATAGAGAAGCATCAGTGAAATAAAAGTGCAGTCTTATAAATGTAGGAGATAAACCTCTGTCTTCACTTTTCCAAAGGAAGACCCACATCCTGTGAGGTGCTCAGCATCTGCTGTCCTAATCAATACAGCTGAGAGTTGGCTTTTCTCGATAGGTTTGTACTCCTAGCCAGCAACTGTCCAGCTATAAGAAAGCATCATTGTTTGGCATGAGGAGAAAAAAAGAATTATATCTTTTATGGGAGATCTAAATCATCTTGTCATCATATAACTCAAAGATGGCCAAGTATGTTTTCCCTCAAATTTGTTTAAACAAACAAATGTAATTCTTAGGTTTGTGCCATGGAAGCCAAGTTTCCGTCCAGCATGAATTTAGGACATAAAGATTTGTTTGTGATGGAAACAATGCCAGACACTTCTGCATAGCAGCATAATGGAGCGCTGCTAGAATGTAGCTTATAAAACCAGATTCAGGAAAACAGAGCTGCTCTGTCTAATTTGGCCTGTGCTTTGTGATTACAATAGCATAATTGTGCAGCTTGGAAGCCTTTCCCTCTCTGCTGAAATGATGCAGTATTCAAACACGTGTGAGAGTGTTTCTTCACAAAAGGCCAGAGCTGAACCCTCTTCATATCCCCCAAGCCCTTCTCTGGGTTGGGTCCTCCTCATGCTGCCTGACTTCCTGTGGTGACTCTGTGCTGTCACCTACATGTGTCTCTCAGGACATCCCAGTCTCCTGGTACAACCACACCATCTAGTTAGGATATCTCATTTTTCTAGCAGTTTGTGGAGTAAATTTCTCTTAAATGGGAGTGTTTGCTCTTTTCCTACTTTAGATAGTTATACTTGGTCAGTGAAGGTTATGTGTGTCAGCCTGTGTGGATACTTGAGACATGCATAAGGGGTGCTTACTGAGTGGAAAGCCATCAAATTTTGAATTCTTCTGGAACCTAGTCTAAAGTTTCATGGAAAAGACTTATATAAAAAGAACTGAGTTTCATTTCCTAGAGAAGGTGTGAATGTATAATCTTGTTCCCACAGAAAGACTATGAATGAAAAGAAGGAAAAAACAGCTTTTCAATTGCAATATTTATCCCTTCATGTTCATAGAGTCATGGAATCATAAAATATCATGATTTGGAAGGGACCTGTAAGGGTCATCAAGCCCAACTCCTGACAACCCTAGTACTTGAACTCTGTCAGGCTGGTGCGGTGCCAGCTTCCCTGCGGACCCTGTCCCAGTGCCCACCCTCTGGGGAAAGAACCTTTTCCAAATATCCAGCTTAAATCTCCCTTAAGACAGCTTCATGCTGCTCCCTTGTTCACCACATAGAAGAGATCAGGGCCTGCCTCTACGCTTCCCTCATGTTCAGTGCTTCTGAATGCTTCATCTATTTCTTTGATAAGTAGAGCCACCCTTCGTACATCACTGACAAGGAAATAGATACAGACTGCATGTTGGTGAAAAAAGGAGAATTTCAGTGAGCATTTCCTGTAAGGGAAAGGAGTATGATGATTTTCCATCAATATATCATTTGGAAGAAAAAGTTATAATATTTTTATTGTGAAATCAAAACTCTCTCCTTAAAATACCTAATTTTAGGTATTCAACTTTGAACAAAAACAAAATATTGATTGAGGCTCAGAATATTCCCCCGCTTCATCTCAGATCAAAGTTTCCATTCCTTTTTTTTGGGGAAAATATGAGGAAACCCTATTAATTTATTCTTTTGTTGATGATGCAATAGGTGATGGGAACTAAATGTATTAATATGTATTTGTACATACAATTATATAGAACACATGTTAGAAGCCAGCACATGGACCTAAATACAGAAATGGTAATTTAGGGTTATCTTTGTGTTCTTGGTTTCAAAATAACAGCCCCTGAGAAAAACTAATGAAATAGTTCTCAGGTACTTATGTGAGAAGCTTTTCTGAGCACTCTTGCAATCTCAAGTTAGTATTTGTGCTAAATATCTTTTTTTTGTTTTAATAGGTGCTCCATTCTGAGGGCTTTTTTTCTTCTGAAAATCAGAGATTTTATCTACTTTTACAATATTTTGAGAGAGATCAGTTCAGTATCTTTTGATCCCCGTACCATTCAAGTCATGGCAACCAGAGCAAAGGTTTTAGCCTGACATTGAAGTCCAGATCTTGCTCTATGTTCAGATATGTTTTTTTAAGTTAGAATGATTAATGAAATGTTAAGCCACTTGCAATTACAGCCTCTGGTAAAGAACAAAATTGGAAATACAGAAATCATAGGTGGTTTTTTCCGATGGCAACTGGGGAGAGTAGGATTGGTGGTGGTAGAATCTCATGGCTCATCCCTTCTCAAAATTTGAAGGTCAGAATAAAGCTCAAATAGATAAAGAGATTTCAGATGCCTCATTGCCAGACTCTGCAGTGGGGTAGAAAGTCTAAGCCTCCACTCCAGGAGTTATCCACCAGTCACAAAAAGAGAGAAATTTTAATTTTGTGGCATGTGGTTAATTTGCCTTTAATAGTAGTGGGATCTGAAAAGAGACCTGTGAGTTTATTCTCTTAGTCATTTCTATTCAGCAAATTTAGCATACCCCTCCACGGGAGTTTCTTCTGACTCGTGACTGAGTAAGACCTACTGAATATCCTGCTGACAGACCTTCTAAAGATGCTTTAGAGTTTACATTTTAGATTCTCTATTTGGTAAATTTTTTTGGGCTGTATGAATCACATTGGCCTTCCCTTTCCAGGGGGTAACATTGTCTTCTGAGGAAAGGTAGACTAAATTTTCCTCTGTGTGTGTCTGTGCAATTGTTTTTTTAATGTGTTCCCATGCCTAATGTCACTACTGAGTGCTACTGTCAGCAACAGCAGCTCCTGGCTTTGGCATGGCTTGCTCACTGGTGTGATCTGTATCACAGTTTGGAAGCTTGAGAATGATTGTATATTTCTTAGAGACAGATATAAGCCATGTTCAAACACAGAAAATGATGAAGGATTAGTTGCTTCAGTGGTGACAAGCTTTTCTTGTTAAATGTTTGTATATATTTACAGTTTAAATGTCTTTAATTTCATCTTCAACTTTTGAACCATACCATCTACTTTCTTCTCTTCTCCTCTGAATTGAAAATTACTAAAATGAAGCCTGCTCTTATGTGAACTGTGAAGACATTTCTTTGAGTGATTTTAGGGCAAGAAAGGAAATAAGAGCAGAAACCGTAGACTAGTCTTGTCACCACATTTAGCCAGTGCCAAATGGAAATTGAACCGCAGGTCTCAAATTATGCTTTTAAGTCCTAAAATGAGTTCTGCTCAGATGAGCTATGCTGACTTTAGTGAAGCCAGGGCAGGCATATGAGCCTTCCTGAGAAAAGAGTTTTGATTTCACAACAGAACTTAAGGCCCACAGATTTCAAGGGGCATCCAAATATGGTAAAAGAAGCAGAGAAATACTTCCTTTTTCATCATCCGAGAACTGTTAGTATTCACAATACTGTTAGTATTCATAATACTAACATGAAGCCTTTAGTAAATTCTAGGAAGTTTCTTACTACTTGGAGGAAGGGAAAAATCCAGCATAATAAGGGTTGTAGCCGTCTTTTGTGACTGCTGTTGCTACCCTGGACATAAACAGGAAAAGGATCTGATATACTTAAAATAACCAAGTTGGTTTAAAGAGGGAATGTGTTATCCTTGCTTCCTGTGTGTGAGACAGTTAATCACTGTCAGTAGCCAGCAGCATGGGTTTTCTTACAGAGAAATCCCTCTGTGTCATTTCACAGTATGTACTTTGGTGGCTGTCTTGACTCAATGACACAAGATGTAGTTTCCTTTGTTCATCATCCTGGGATGTAATGGGGTTTTCCTGCCCTCTAAGAAGAAATTTTTTTTAAATTCCCCTTAGCAACAATGACTAGATAATGAAGCCAAACAAGGAGATACCCTGCAGTTCCTATGATGACACATCTCACTGCTGCTGACTCACCTGGTGATATAAGACTTTCTGTTGGTATTTCTATAAATGACAAAAATAAACATCTGCTAAGAAAATCACCTCATTTGTTATACGTGACTTGTGTGTTGAGCTCTTTTAAGAACTCCAATTACTTAGTGTTAGGAAATAATACACCAGGATTAGAGCTGTTCTGCACTGTGTTGAAAGATTACAGTTTACCTGTGGCCTTTGTTTGTGGTTAGCTAATATGAGCCAAACTGTTTAAATTCTGTTCTGGATCTGATTCCAGATTTCAGCAAGCTGGAGAATGCATATTGGCCGTAACAATTCAAGATCCGTCTTTGAAATGTGTAGAAGGAGAAAGCTTATCATCAGGAATTATAGTCAGTAACAGTCCAAAGCCCTCATTTATTTGTTCCATTTTGTTTGCGCCTTAATGTATCATCCTGGAGTATCTATGTAAATATGCCTAAGGCTGATGTGAATGAGAGTAGAATCAAGCCTAAATAATGCTGTATTTCACAGGTCGAAGAAAACATAAAACATGTGCATAGATATTAGGATTTGCAAATTAAAGATGCACAAAAAGGAGGTCTTGTTTTCTCCATTTCCTGAGGACTAATAAAATTACATTGCTCTAGACTAAGTATTTATTAGATCTGATGCTCAGCTCTGAGACATTAAACAACTATATAGATTTTTCATGCCTTTTCAAGATGAAACAATTAATTTGTTTACTTTGAGGTAACAGAGGCTGAGCTGGGCAATTGCACAGCTGGCATTAGCCATCTGGGGAGTAGGCAACACAGGGGGTACCGGGATGGACTATTGTCAACCAGCAAAGCTTTGTGTATCCTCATAATCTATGGACCCACATATATATACACACACATATATATATATATATATATATATATATATATAGTGTGTGTGTGTGTGTGCCTTACCTACATGCTTAGCTATTCCCTCAGTCAATGTAGATGGTCTTGCAGCTTAGATATTACAGTCTTGTGACTAGATGGCATATGTGGTGCAACCTCATGACACCATTGTGCTGACCCTTCTCCATGTGTTTTCTCCAGCACACGAGGCCTGAGTTTTTTCTCTTTGCAAAACCTGTGATGATTTTGTCATTTGAGTGGGAAAATCTGCTGCCAAAAGAAAAATATGTTCTAAACTGTAATTTTAAATCCCTAGAAAACATCTGGATAGTAAACACTAGGGACTCAATTCTCAACTACATTGGTGATAAAGACCAAGAAATTTGAGGAAAAAAAAATCACTGTCACAGGGGAAATCCTGGGTTCTTGGATTAGACTCCCAAAGGAGCAGACATGGGATAAGGGTGGCCTCCATCTAAGTTTCCATCTCTTGTGATGATTACAGCTAAGTTGGTCAGCGTAAGTCTGCAGCTAAGTCTACATTTAAAATGTAAATCCATTAACAGAAATGTCAGTTTACTATAAAGAAAGCTCTTGTGAAATTTCCTACTGAATACAGGGAGGTGACAAAAACACAGTGAAACATTTTGAGATTCCCCATCTATTTTTGCAGTTCCAGGAGGTTTGAACAAGTGCTAGAAACCAAAGCCTTTAACTGAGCCAAAGCAAATAAATCTTTTTGAGGTTCCTCTCGTATCAGTTACAAAGACACTTAAAACCTTTCAGGGACAGATGTGCTGCTGCTGGAAAATAGAAAAGAAAAACCAACTTAAAACCACTAAGTTTTTCACAGGGGGCTGGATTTTTTTAGCTATTAGAATAGATGGTTTGTCACAAAGTTCAAACACAGAAGGGATGAGATGTAGCTTATAAAAGTCAGGCAGAATTACAAGTGAATCATTGAAAAGATGATATTAGCCCATGATTACAGCCCTCACCTCATTACTTTGTACTGACAACTCTTTTGAACAGAGCTAATGATTAAACTAATAACTAAGAAAGCAAAACATGTTGTTCAGCCAGGCCTTGTTATCAAACACTTTTTATCAGAATGTTTCACAGTCATCTCATTGATACTGGGCAAAACCATGGTCATGATAACTTTTCCTACTCATTGACTGTTACTTGCATCTTGGTTAAACTGGAACGTTATTTGAAATATTAGAGAAATTTGTCACTTTGCTCAAATAAAGCATCTGTTCCAGGAAAATGTTATGTTTTGAAGATTAAAAAGAAGTTTTCTGGTTTTAAAGAAAGCATGTGGACATAAGGATGAGTCAGTTGGTTTGAGCAGTTATTGTACATGAAATTGTATTGAATTGTGTAAATATTAAAAGTACTTTGAAATAAATCAGTTTCCAGAAGTATTAATTTAATTTGTGTCTTTGCCTTTGTTTTATGTTTATCTTTCCATTTTACCAACCAATCAGCAAGGGAGAAAATAGCAAACTTTTATGACTGAAAAAGACCAGGAGATTACAGATGTAGTCATGTAGTTTTGGGATTCTGACTGGAGAGTACAGATGAAAGATGAGCTGCAACTGAACTCCCCTTAGAGTGTTAAGATATGCCAGTTAAAAGTTTAGGTTTTCTCTAAACACTAGGATTATATCTATGGCCTTGATAACTTGACAATTCTTAAAATAAGTGGAACTCAGGGGATACTGAAAACCTTATAAAATAGAATATTCTGAGCAGTCATATTTCCCAAAGCTGTTTAGAACAAAATAGGGGACAATGAAAGCAGAAGGGATGTTTAAATCCAAGGAGCTTTCAAGAATTTTGTAAGACTTTCCAGGGAGGTAGGGACGTATTTGTCAATTTGCCTAAACATCTTCACTCCATATGTTTTCACATTTTTCTCCTAAGCTTTTAATGCATTTTACATTAAACAGTCATTGAATAAAAAGAAAATTGTCCTGGGATAATTTCTGAAAGCAGGTTTCCTCTTTTGAGTGGTGTGTTCTGCCCATCAAGCTACAGATCTGGTGTCTTGCCTGCTGCTGCCCCAGCTGGGAGAGCCCTGACCTCTTGCCCACCTGCTGTCTGTGGGAAATGTCCTTCCAGAGACATTATAATAACAACACAAAGATTAGGGTATCCTAGAGCAAAAAAAGGCAGAGGGTTTAGCTCTTTACGCTGGGAGAAAACAACATCTAGGTCCAGGACTGCTGAGGGATGTGCTGGAGCTTTTGGTATTCACGGAGCTCTGCGGCACAAGCACAGGAGCCTGCCTCAATGGCAGGAGCACCTGAAACCTCGGGGTATCCTTGAACCACACAGGTCTTACAGGTGGAATTGCCCTGCAAGCACAACCATCCCTGCATGACTGGGTTTTACTCCAATGCATATTAATAAAACTTTATTTGGAGAAACTGTGCTTCCACATCTGTGATGGAAATAGCTTTTTGAAGAATGGATTTAAGATTACAGTTGTGGTACTCTGAAAGCACCCAGTTACCTATCCTGATGGTAAGGTCCTGTCTGCCAGTGAAATGTGAGTTGTAGTGCTGTGGCTTTTCAGAGCATTCAGCTGTTTAACATCAGTGTTAATCTGATGCTGTTATGTGTGGGCACCTGTGTATGCTTAAGCAGCTGATTCAATGGATGCTGATGAAAGAGAAATGGCCAGATTTTTTGGTCTGAGTTTCTCAGCTACAAGCGGAAGCTGGAGGAGAAATTTTTGAAGAGGGGATAAAAAAATAAAAGGGTGTGTGAACTGTTGATCCTCACTGTACTTGTGGATATGCTATGGATTATAATGGACTAGGACAGTGATCCTCATACAGGCTGAAAGAAAAGAAATTAAAATGGAAAAAAAGTTCTCTGCCCAGTTCAGATTAATTCTGGAAAGTATTGTTTTGGCAGAAAAGTTACAGACCTCATCTAGAAACTGAAATAAGAAGACGCAGCAGTTAAGGCCTCTCACAAAGGTAGATTCTGACATTTGTCTTATCTTTCCCTTCATCTTTAATGCCTACAATACTGAAAACTGTTTACAAAGCAAGAGATTTGCCCGGGTGCAACAGCAAGACAAAAGAAGCTATGTGCCCCTGTGGCAGAGAGGACCAGAGACTGCTGTAGAGAAGCTTTTAATTCTGCAGTTTCATGCGAGTGTTGTCTTCATCTGCTTTGGGAACACTAAAGACTCCTTGCCTGACTTTTATGGACTCCTGGGCAGAAAGATCCTGCTACTTGCTGGTCCAAACAAACCGATGCAGCAATGGCTGCTGTCCACTATGGCTGATGTCAGGCACTGCCATTCAGCTTCTGCCCACTTTCCTTCAACTCCTGAGCTGTTGATTGCCTTTTCCAAGTGCTCCTGCCTGCACTTCAGCCAGCAAAAAAAGGGCAAAACCCTCTGTAATCTAGTGAGGTTGAAATATTAATGTGCTGGCTTAGAGCTGACCTTCTGAAGCCTTTTGGAAATCTTGTGAAATCTTGTCTGGAAAGGTCACAATAAGACACTGAACACGGTTGATTAGTTCATGACCACTCTACAAAGTAGTTGGGAAATTCTCTTCTTTAAGAAAAGGTTGTAAACTTGAATTGAAAGCTTCATGCAAAATGAATAGTCTGAGAAAAAAAGAATGCAGTCATGCAGGATGCTTGAAATGTTTTCTATAATATTCAATAAAATCTGTTCTGAATTTCAAAATATATTGTGTCTATCTGTATTCTATATATGTAACGATAACATGAAAGTTCAAAATGCAGTATTTCCCCCTAAATTTTTGGGTTTGGAGTTGATGCAGTTCTGTAAAATATCTTCCTTTTTAAAAACTGATTTTTCTTCTGATGGGATGTGTAAATAATGATATTTTAATTAGGTTTATATAGAGTGTATTACCTCATACTGTTTTGATACCTTCTCTTCCAAAATTGACATAAACCAGAACCCCCGGAATTACACAGAAAACATGAAAGCAATTCTCAATTTGTTGATTTAAAAGTACTGTGGCGAAGTCTCATACCCCTATTTTATTCATTTTCCCTTCTATGGAAATTGTTGGTATATTTTCCTGAAGGCTGGTTTTGTCATACTGTTGTATCCCAGATGATTTTGGATACCACAGAAAAATCATGGTTAGAGGGAGTGTGTGAAATGTCTGGACCTCTGAAAGGTTCAAGCATGGAATGAATGTACTTCATTATCCCAAATGTAGGATGCCTTCTGCATTCATAAAGCAGTACTTTTTCAGTAGATGAGTTCTGGGAAAATAGCTAATGATTCATGAAAAAAATCCTACTTGCACACAGTTGGATGATCATCTTACTGCTACTTGCTTTTTTTCTAAGCACGAATTTGGGTGTGGGTGCACAGTGGCATGTGGATAGGGGAAGGGGGGGGCTGTGTGTGCATGTGAGTTTATATATGGAATTAATATATGGATTGGGATATTCTTTTAAAGTCTGTAAAGCGTGCGTGCTGCTTTTATTCATTAGCACCTACAAAGGACTAATTGCCATCAGGCATGTAGGTGGAATTTTTGGCAGTAGGCAAGAAACGCAATAGGTTTGATGACAACCAATGATCTGCCAAAGCCTTTTCAGAAGAAGCAGCTAGTTGTCACTCACCCACCCCTTTAAATTCAAATGCAGATGCTTCCAGGGGGTGTGTGGCACCCATCCAAGTCAGCACTTGAAATGGAGGTTTCTAACACTGTATGTGCAGACCGTGCTGTAGCTGTGGTCTAATGCACTGCCTAATGCATGAGGTGAGAGTGACATGTGAAAGCTGAAATGCAGATGGCAGAACACCTGATGGTCTGGCCTTTCTGCCATGGGGACAAGAAGATGACAAGAAGCCCACTTGGTGCCATGTCCAGTAGGACCTCTCACTGGGGAAGCCAAAGACAAAAGCTGGCTTTAGGCCTGTAAACCCCATAAGAGCTCTCACATAGCTCTCTCTGGATTTACAAGGGTGACTTTAGAGGGCCATGGTTGATCACGCCAGGCTGGTACCCTCATGTCTAAGCTATGGCAGCAGATTTCTGGCACCATCAGTACCAGGTTCATGTTCCCTGCTGGAGGAGCAGAGAACACTGACACCCCAGGAGGTCAGATAAGGCCCCTCTGACCTTTGGCCTAACTACAGAGGTGACGCTTTTGCCCTCTTATCCATTCAGTTCTTCAGAAACTAAATCTCTGATAGGAATTCTCAAACAAGTGCAGCATAAAAAAAATTATGTGGCCAGAAACTGCCTCTATGTTAAGTACTTGTACTGTTGTGAGCAGCACATCAGCTGTGGCTGAAAACTGGCCTAATATATATGGAATCTGCAGATGGATATCTGTTGTGTGGTAAAGCACCATCAAATATTGGTATAAGAAATATTACACAAACTAAATTTTCATATTCCATCAAAATGAAGGAAAGTAAACTATTTGAAAAAAAAAAAGTTAAGACTATATTTGGTCTCAGCCTATGCTTTTGCAGTTATAAACTCTAAGAATTTATGTAATCCTTTAATTAGTTTTGCAGAGCAGGTATTAACATCTAAGAGGGCCTACACTGATACGACTGAGGGGATTGAGATGGGTCTCTGGAGTGTGGCTCAAATTGCTTTTATACCCCTGAGTCATAGGGGCTTCTGAATGCATTCCTCTCCTGTCACCTCAGATGACCTCCTTCTCCCCTCCCCTCCCCCACAAAAGGAGGAAGAGGTTGTAGTTCAGCAGGAATGTGGCATTTATCATCTACTGTGTTCTAGGGAGATTAGTAGGATTGCTTCTTCATGCTGGTTGTTCCTATATAGGCCATACTTTTTGTTTCATACCCATAAACTTTTGTTCAGTTTATAGTTAGCTGTTAGGAGTCAGCACAGAAATACATGAACTCTGTGTAGTTGATCATGTGAAATAAATAAAAATCACTCCCAGAAAAGGAGGTGAGCAGTGAAAAACAAAAAATATTTTATATATTATACAGAAGTTCACATATTGGAATAACTGTGTTAGTGTAAAATTATTTCCATAAAATAATATTTTATCTGAAGTGTTTCTTAGGGCTGTTATAAGACTAATACATGCTTGCTAATCGCTTTGACAGCTTCAAAAAAAAGTGCTCTGAAAGTAATAGTTATTTCTGTTCTGCTTTTTTCTGTATTTTCCATATTACAATTGTGATCAGGAATTGGAACATCTACTTTTATCAAATGGTGGGTGGTATCTACTTCTGTTCTTATGCCTATTTCTCCAAGTCACAAACTGACATCAGAATAACAAATAAAGAGGAAACGTAATTGTGTGGTCCTATATTTCATTTCTCATAATGTCACAAAGAGAACTCATTCAAATAAAAATAATTCTTCATTTGCTGCACATGTAATTAGTATGCTTAGGCAGCAAGTTCTTTAAATTAGTGAGACACTCACTTCAAGGCCAAATTCTGTCACACTTTACCACATTTCATGTAAGTCCTTGCCAAATAATTTAGTATTGGCCTTTATGGGGAAGAATGCTACTCATTGTATCACAAGTTACATAGTATATTTATTTCAGAAGGGGATCCCTGATTTGTTGGGGTCTGATGGTCTGTGGAGCCTTAAAAAAGGTAGTTCATGCCTTTAGAAACACTGTTTTCCTTATTTTCATTCTTTGAATTTCTTTGAAAGACTGCTTTAAAAAAACAACAAAAAGTATTGCTTCTGCTTTATATTTAATGGAACCTATTTATTATTTGTTACACAAAAAAATTGTTGTTTTTCATGGCCAGGGTGACAAGAATCTTGTGATGCTTGTGAATGTTAAGTCACTGATGCTTGTAGGTGAAATTAGGGTTGCCTTAGATAGAAAGGCAAGATTTCAGCCTGAGCATGGTACTGCTGAGAGATGGAGAAATGTAACCCTTTCTATCCTTGGGGTGAACTGCAGTCCTTCAGATTACTGTAATCCGTATGACAACTAATAATTCATCAAATAATACTTGTTATCCAGATACTGGCCAATGATCCCAGGGCTCTCCATGAAACTGCTCTGTTTCCCTGGTAATTTTCCTCTGAAGAACTTGAGAGATTTTTCTTTTGGTGAAGTAACCTTGACTACAGCTCCCTTTACTTTTGCTTTACTTTTTTTGGCTAGTGGATTTGCATGATCAGGCCTGGTCTTGGCTTCTTTTTCTCTCTTGAAATAGAGGTTCACTTGAGCAGTAGGATCAGTGTAATAGAGAATTTCTTCTTGAAATTTCAGTAGCTCTTATCCTTCTCTTCTTGGAATTGGAAATGCAGTAATTAGACCTGAGGTAATCCCTGCAGTACTCATGAAGCATGGTCTGTGGCATGATGCGTCTAACATTAAAAAAATATACACTGTTTCTTACTTGGAATCAACATTTCTGGATCAGGTCATAAAAATTCCCAATAAATAATATTTTACAGCCCCTTTAGGTAGCTTTTCCAGTGCTTCATAACCAGTATAAATAGACATGTAGAGAAAACTTTGCGGCAAATTAAGCCCCATTTTCTCAAGTTACTCCAAGTGCGTATGGAAAACCTTGGTCACCATCATCTCCCTAACTCCTTCTTTCTTATTTGCATGCTGTCATTATGTTTTTGCTTCCCTGTCTCCCACAGAGTAAAAATGACCAACTCCTTCATCTTTTTCTCATGCTAGCCATTTTTCTGGTCTCACAAATGTGCCTTGATTGATCCTATGGCGCAATACTGAAAACCTGCCTCAATTCTGTATTTGAGGCATCACCAGAAACAAGATGAGCAACATATTTACTGTTGAAGCAAAAATAGTTGAACCAAAGCCAGTTTAAATAAATGTTGATGTTTAACTCAAAGGAATTATGAACTATGGCTATATAGGTCTTTCTGAGGTCAAATGAATCAGGAGGATGTACTGTATTTCCGAAGAGAGAGATACAAGAATGTGATTTCCTAATACACAATTTTACATTTCTAATGGAACTGGACTCCACAAGTTGCCGCATTCTCTATTTGGTATTTGTTATAAACAGACATCACAATTTGCCAGACATGAAACATATCTGAGCATATCCACAAGCTAATTTGATGAAACATCTGTGTACATATGTGTATAACAAACCACAAAAGGAATTTTTACTGTAAAAGATAAGAGCAACTCTGTAGATTGCTTTTCTATTATTCTTTTTTTCAAAATTATTGAAGTGTTTATTGAAGAAAGAGGAACAGAAGTGAAATGGATGACTAATTTTTTTGACTGTTTAATAAAAAGGATTTTCCAGTTGTGCCAAGCGCAGCATGATGAAAATCCTGTTGGTTGATCACCTCATTTAATGTCTGCAGAGAATCAACATTAGTTTACATTATTATTTAAGAGGAAATTATTTAGAGCATGATGTCAAGTTTCCGTTCTTCTTTGAAAGGGGAGAGACACATTTTTAAACTTCAATGTTGAAATTTATGGTTCTAAATCTAAGTTTAAAGTTCTTAAATCTCGAGAGATGAGGAGGTTTGGTGTTTGTTGTGGGTATTTGGTTTTGAATTTTGGGGATTTTTTGGTGGCTTGTGTTAGTTGTTTTATGCTTTTTTGTTATTTGTTTTGGTTTTGGATTTTCTTGGGAAGCTAAGAAAATCCAGTGACTTAGGTGTGGATGTTAGTGGAACCTGTATGTTAGTGGAACCTTTTTATGACATTACACAAGGCCCCTTTTAAAGTGCCTAAGAGTGGATTTTGGTCTGACAGACTTAAAAACTGAGTGATAAACTACAGAATAACAGGACCTGTTTTAAGAACCTCATTTACGAGTAAAATGATTGTTCTGTATGGAATATTAATACCAATATTTCCGGGTGGGACGTGCCTGGCCTTGTCTGGCCCTTGCTGCTGGACCAAAGGCAGCAGCTGTGGTGTTTCACCTCAGAGATACCTTTGCCAGCTGGGTGCTGCAGCTGGGCACTTGGAACAAATCCAGGCATAGTAGGAACTCAGTTTACCTCTGGTGGAAAAGGTTCAGGCGACGGTGAAGAGAAAAAGGAGAGGATTCTGCCGTAGAGTTTTAATCCAGAGTTTTATTTCGGGATGACAGACCTCCAAATCTTGTAACAGCTCCCAACAGAATCCAGACTGCATGGTCCTGTCTCCTTTTAAGCCCAGGGACAGGGGGAGGGGAAGGGACAGGTGAGGGCCAACCAGGTGGGAGGAGGGGAAAGGCTCAAGGGATAAAGACACTTGGACGGGCCAATGAGCCCAGACCTGAGGGACATCTTTTGAACTTCTACCAACCACACCACGACCCTGCTGGAATGTTAAGATTGATGGACAGCTCTCAGCAGGAGGGCAAAAAGGGGGAGGGGAAAGGAGAGGTTGGCACACCTGGGGGGTTGGGATAGGTGAAACAGGAAATGGCATCACACTGCAACAGTTCTGGTTAGTTCAAGATCTTCACACAAGCAAAGGATTCAACATAGCATCTCAATCTTAACATCATCATATTTCAGGGAATGCTGAAGTACACACCTTCCAGTAGGCAAACACTAACACAAATGTCTCTCCTGGGAAGGGATTATCTCCTGAGTTCAGATCTACAAAAATATCTTAAGTAAATAAATAAAACATGCTTTAGAAATCTCACCACCATGTTATATCCTGTTGTTTCCATTTACATGAAACAATGTGTTGCAAGAAGTTGATCCATTTTACTTAAGTTTTTAGTAGTGTGACATTAACCAATGTGAAGTCCACCCGATGGAAATATCATCAGTATCTTTGTGACTTTATGTGGAACTGGGTTTCCACAGAAAGGTGTGATCTTTAGGTTTATCTTCCCAGAAAAATCATGCAAACTTCAATATGTTATCCAGCTGTATCTCTGTATCCCCTGCTGCTCATTAAAATCACCTTCTAGTGCTTTGATAACTCATTGAACATCAAGTCCTCTTTTTGTGGGAGTTGTAACATTTAGAAGTATAGTACTGTCACCAGCCTACAGTCTTAATCTGCCCATGAGGAAGAGCACGAAGGGTGTTCTTTGGTACTGATTTCTCAATACTGAAATATTTTTGAGGCATATCATAGGGTTTCTAATTTTTTTTCCACTCATGAGAAAAAGGTGAATCCAAGAAGTTTTTGGCACCTGATTTATTATTAGAGTGTGATGAAGGAGCAAAGGTTTTATTGTTGCTTTTATTTTGTGAGCATGGAGAAGTTTTATTCAGGAATGGAAAAGAGATTATATGCTACTCTTGACCTGATACAGTTTTAAAAATGGTGCTTCAGAGGTACCAAGCAGATGTCTTTAGCTGCATAAATAATAATGGGAATAAAAAAAAGCTGAGGAGAGGAGAGGAGAGGAGAGGAGAGGAGAGGAGAGGAGAGGAGAGGAGAGGAGAGGAGAGGAGAGGAGAGGAGAGGTACTACAGGCCATACGATGGCTGACAGCCATAACAGTAAAACAGTACAGTTAAGTTATGTTCTGTACCAAAGAATGTGTATCTGTTGAATGAATGGATTTCTTTGTTTTGCATTTATCCTTAAAAGTTGTTATTATTCCACACCTCAGTTTCTATGAATCATTCAGTAATGTTAAACAAATTCCCAAAAGTGAGCAAATATTAGTCACCTATTTCCTGACTGATACAGGTAGCTGCGTGGGTGGACAGGTGGAGGCAGGTTAGACTGTAGCTATCACTATATTTTCAACATTCTCTTTCTGCTAACTAAAGTTTTCCTTTTAATCCCCTGAAAAGATCAACTGCATGGAGACAGGGGCAGAAGGATTATCCAGGCATTTACCACATGACTCAATATTAACATTTATAATTATATTAATAATTATAATAATGATAATAATAATTAACATTAATAATGATAATAATAATGCTAGACAAATATCCCAGTCATAATAGACAACTTTTTTTGCATGGGTAGTACAAATTTCACATGGATGACTTACCTGTGTACAGGCCTACATGATTTCATTGTATTTCTCATGCTTCACCTAATAGGATAAAGGCAACAAAAACTGAAAAGGCATTTTCCTTCCCTCACTTTCAAAATGAAAAGTACAGCTGTGCTTGTTTTAGCAAACAATATTAAGGCCACTGTAGTTTAGAGGTGCAGTGTCCAGATAGGAAATGGATCATCTTTGAATAAGAAGGAAGCCAGAGCAAATCATCCTTCTCTCCTTATGCAACTCTCCTAAAATCCCAGCCTATTGTTATCACTCTGTCACATTAGGTCTGTCTTGCACTCTAGTTCTGTTCTCCAGCAAAGTAATTTTCAACAAATCCAGTTCTGTGGTGTGGATTCACATAGTCAAACTCTCCCCTGTACATAAAAATTTTTGTCCTTCCCCTGCATTTTCTGTTTTGTGTGGCTTTGTGCCATATTGTAATGCTGTAACATCTAATTAACATAGATTGAATAGGCTACTTGAACAGAATTTCATGAACTTCTATCATAGAGTGGTTTCGATTTGGAGAGACTTTAAACTTAAATCTAGTTCCACCCTCCTGCCATGGGCAGAGACACCTTCCACTAGACCGGGTTTCTCAAAGCCCAGTCCTGGCCAACCTCAAATTCTTCCAGGCATGGGGCATCCACAGCTTCAGTGTGAAACCTGTTCCAGTGTCTCAACACTCTCACACTAAAGAATTTCTTCCTAATGTCTAAAAAGAATCTACCCTCTTTCAGTTTAGAGCCATTTCCCCTTGTTCTAACACTACATGCCCTTGTATAAAGTCCCTCTCTAGCTTTTTTATGAGCCCCCTTTAGGTACTGAAAGGCTGCTATAAGCGGCCTTCTTGGATTTCTCAGGTGTTTGTGGCAGAGGCCAGTCAGGCTATGCAGAGGATAAGTCTGATGTCCCCAGTTCGGTTGTAAAGTATGGCTTGAAGGACAGCAGTGTTGGCTTCTGCCCGTCCATGTCATCAGCTGATTAGTAGGATGAACTAATCCTACTTCAGGATAAACAACCCCACCTTTCTTGTCTTGTCTTCATGGGAGAGGTACTTCAGCCCTCTGAGTATCTTCGTGGCCTGCCTCTGGAGCCACTCCAGCAGTTTCACATCCTTCTTATACTGGGGACCCCACACCTGGATGCCAAACTCCAGGTGGGTTCTCACCAGAGCAGAATAGAGGGGGATCATCCCCTCCCTTTCCCTGCTAGCCACCCTGGTTTTGATGTGGCCCAGGACACCATTGGCTTTCTGGGCTGCAAGTGCACACTGACAGGTGGCATCCTGCTTTTTGTCAACCAATATCCCCAAGTCCTTTTCCTCAGGGTTGCTCCCAAATCATTCTTCAACCATCCTATATTCACTTGTGGGATTAAACTGAGCCATGTGCAGGACCTTGCGCTCTGCTTTGTTGAGCTTAATGAGGTCTGCACTGGCTCAATTCTCAAAGCTGTCAGGGTCCCTCTGGATGGCATTATCCCTCCCCTCCAGTGTGTTGACTGCACCACACAGCCTGCTGTGGTCAGCACACCTGCGGAGGGTGCATTCAATCCCACTGTCCATGTTGCTGAGAGAGCTGTTAAGCAGCACTGGTCTTAGTGCCAACCCCTGAAAAACACTATTCATCCTATGTTTTGGGAGCATTCAGTGTGAAATCCTCACTATTTTGGGAGAGTTCAGACTGTGTCAGTTCAGCCTTCCTAAATTATCAGACCCAGTGGCAAAAATTTGGTTTATTCTCTTGCTTCAAGCATGAGATGACAGGACTATAAAGATATGTTAATTAACCTAATACACACTCCTTAAGTGAAGACAACAGAAGCAGAGGATCATTTGCTTTATGGGAGTGTATTGTTTGGCAAAACTAGTCTGACATCTCCCCTCCTGAATATTGCCTTGAAAGATTTTTTGAATATATGAAAACACTTTAACTAGCATCAAGTGTTATCAAACACTCCTTGGAGAATATTTGTTATAGTGGTTCTGCAGAACCCTTCTATGTTTACATTAATCTCTTTCTTTAGGCCACTTGACAAAATCCTTACATAAACTACAGTCAGAATCAGTGTAAGACTTTAGTACCTCTTTAGATGTCCTTTCTTGCTTCAGCCTTTGGTTGAGACCTCCTGTTGCCCATCACATCTGAGAAACAGATCTGTCTTGCTTTACAGTTGATAAACAGGCTGAAGTCACTATCTTCTATTTAAAAATGAACGGCAAGATGGTGGAGCTCCAAATTTCTTAGGGCTGCACTTTTGGAGAGTAAATTGTACATAAATCACATGAGAGTTAGTCTATACCTCTTTGCTTTTATCAATGTAGTTGATGTTACATAAATGGACTCAGCAATTTATGCCAAATCAATGTGTCAAAACAATGTCAGTGTTGGCAATTCTTGACATATTATCAGATGACAATGCTTTCTTCACAAGGACACTCATTATAAAAACCCAAAAGGAAAGGGTAAGAGAGAAATCCTAAAAATCCTTATTTTTGATTGTGTTATAAACAATATATAAACATGTATAAAAATATATAGACTGCCTTAAGTTAATCAGTAGTTCATAACTTGAATGATTTACCATTCATTAGGAGCTGGGATGGGGAGAAAAGCATGTAAAAGATGGCTCTTGATTATTCTCCTTTTATATATAGCACAGTTTTCGGCAGTAATGAATTGATTAACCAAACAAATGAAACGCTGATTGCTCTCTGAAGAATTCTGACACCAGACTTCATGAATCCCTCTGTGGAGAAAGTATACACTCAATAACCCACCAGCCTTTTTGTGTGTGCCTTACTTTGGTTTTGTTATAAGTACATCTTTGCTGGTATTAAAATTTAATATAGCTTATACAATTAAAAACTCGTGCAATTTTTAAAAATATGGTACAACTTTGATTGCATTTCATGTGGTTTAACATGTTTAGAGAATTATTGTAAGAAATTTTACCATTGTAATTAAATGCAGACATTTATAAATGTTTCGTGTCTGAAAGTTGTGTTTGGCTGATGCAAAGTCTGAAGTTAAATCAGCCTTACTATACCACAGTAACAAGTAAAATTTCATATTTATACTATTCTACTTTTTTTTGTAGGGTCTTATCACTCAGTGATAGAGAGTATGTTCTCATTGATACCTGAAGTGACTATAGCTGTCTGCTGTAGCCCACCTCTTCCTGAAGAGTCATGAAATGAGGGGTTGCAGCATGAAAATTCAGCCTCTCTGTTGGAGAAACCTCACTGTGAGCTGCTCAGAGTCATTCTCACTGGCACGGCTGTCTCAGCTCTTCTGTCTGCGTGGCTCACAGAGGAGCCAGATGGGTCGGCTCTCATTTCTGGCTGTTAGCCTTATGGAAAGCTGGGGAGAAATCCATGGCCTTTAAGGTGACTCTTATGCACAGCAGAGGCCAGCATCAGTTTTGCCTTATTCAACTGGCACAGTGAAACATGAGGAACAGTCCAGCGGATGTAGAAGTAGTGACAATGGAGGTCAGTCCTAGAAAGTTTTGTGATTTTCTGCCATGCGGTGGCTGGAGGATTTTTTATTGTCTTTAGAAATGGAAGTAGGTTTTACAACCAGTTCAAGCATTGTTTCTGTTCCTTCTCTGGAAGCCCCTGAGTACCACATTGCCAGGAAACATGTAGGAAACCCCAAAAAATTCTGATGCCCAGTACAGACACTGATCCAGGAGCACCCTTACTCATAAGAGAGATATCCTGTATGTCTCTGCTTGTTAGGTGAGGAAAAGGTGAAGATCACAGCTCTGAGAGGCCAGAAGAATGTGGGGGACAGGGTAGGGTATGTGATAGTTTCTAAATTTGCCTTTGTAAAGTTCATAACTTTGTAATAAGCAGAGATATCCCCAAAGCAAACAGCAGTTCTGAGTTGAAACTCCATGAGTTTGTGGGATGTTTTGTTTTGGGTACTTTAAAATAAAAAGAAAAGAAAGTTGTTAGATCATTGAAGGCATTTTCAGTAGTAGACAGATCACAGAATAACAGAATGGGTAAAGTTGGAAGAGAGGACAGTGGGTCATCTGGTCCAATGATGATTATTTTTCTTTGAATAATAGGGGGTAGGGAAAGAATCTGTCAGGAAGCCTCTGGGATTGATTGGAGTTTTCATTGAAAAGGCAGAGAAAACGCTTTCACATCCTCCTTTTTTTTTCTTTTTTTTTTTTTTTCCCTATCTTCTTTTTGAATTTTTATTCTTTCCTGAATGTACTGGGAACTTGCCATGTTCTGGGTCAGGAAAAAGACCACAGCCAGTTTATTATTATTTTTCCTTTTAATGAAGCTGATTTCTTTTCCCAGCATGTGCACTTTGCAGTCCACTGGTTTGGACAGGAAAATCTGTCCTTGTTAAGAAAAATACAGAATAAAACAGAGCTGTTAGCCCATATCCAAAAATATTCTATGTTTTTGTTTTGGGTTCTGCTGGAAACACTACATTAACTTTGCCTCAGGACACTAATTAACAAACTGGCCATTAATTGCTGGTAATAAGGAACTTGTCAGCAGTCATTGTTCCCTTAAACTGCCTAAATTCAAGAGGACAAATTTGGAAGAAAGTACCCCTCTGAAAGATCCCTGTCTTTTCTCTCAAATGAGAGAAACTCTCACTAAGTGAATGAAAAGGACCTTGGGACCTCAGATAATGTTATTTTCTGAAGAAATAGTGATTTGTCTAGAAATGGCCAGTAATGTGATGCTAGAATAAGTTAACCTTGATAATGGTTCTTGCCTTTGACTAGAAACAAGCTTCACTAAAAATAGTCATGACAGAAAGTGATTCCGTTCAGAAGGATTGAGGTGATAGTCATGTATGTATTTCTTGCCTGTCTTCAATTCTCCTGTTTGTACAAATAATGAAATGGTGACAGATAGGTGTGGTGACATTACAGACAGTAATAACAGTTGCTGTCATTTACTCCAGAGGTAAAAAGTTGGCCTGAAATTGGAACAGATATCTTAGGCCCCAGGGCATTGGGAAAGGGGTTATAGTGCTCGGAGTTAGGGGTGGAAAAACATTTCACTATACACAATTAATCATAATGTTCAGGCAGTTCCTAGGCAGAGTCTGACTTGTGTTCCAGAGATACAATGCTTCTATTTTCATAGTTTCTGATTTTCAAAGAAGATGTGAAAAAGGATATAAAACCAGATAAAATTCTTGTTCAGAGGAATTAGAAGTTGGCTCTTATATTCTGTAAGTTAGAGAAGACATGTAAAAAAACCCCACACCCACCAACCAAAAAAAAACCAACAAAAACCAACCAACAAAAAAAAACAAAACCAAAAACCCAAGCAAAAATCCCCCAGATATTTTTACTTGGAACAGAAATCCAGAACTCTTGATAATGAGAGTTTATTGCTCTGCTAATGTTTGGCTTTTCTTTTCTGAGCTAAGGAGACCAGTTTCTCTGTTGATGAAACATGACAAAAATGATAATTTCTTTTTTCCTCCATCATGTAACCTTTTTATTTCTTTTCATAACTTTTTAAATAAACTTTTAAACATCTGGAGTTCAAGGAATTTTACCTTGAAATACTGTGAGAAGGGGTAGATTTTGATTATCTACTATAGTATCTTTGTCTTTATTTTAATATCTCACGTTATTGTTGGAATGTTGAGATCACTTAGATATACATTGGTATTTGGATTATAAAAACTTGTGAAATAAATTTTGATGATTGCAAAAGGGATCAGTGGAGGAATAAAACTTGCTAACATTTGACACTTAAATGTATTAATGCATAGAGGAGTGTTGTTTCATATTCAAACTGAAAAAGTTTTTTTAAGAGTCACAGATCTTAATTCAAGAAAATAAATAACAAAATTAGATGCCACCCCTCTCTTCTATCTTCAATTGCCTTCCAAAACTTGGGAAAAGAACTTTAATTTCTGTCAAGAAAAGAAAACATATAAATGCACATATCTTTGCTCCAAATCACTGTAAGCTTACTTATGCTGTTAGTTTATGTTTACTTTTTCAAGACATTTTGATATTATGGAGAAGTTCAGGGTTTGGGAGCTTGAATAGATTTTTGATTCATTCCTGAATATTTTTTCATTTTTGCCTTTATTAAAGAAGTATAGTGGAAAGAAGTATAGAAAAACAAGGTTTTCCCAAACCCAGACATTACTAAAAAAAATACAAACAACAGGAAACAGAAGTTTAAAGAGTCTCCAAACTGAGAAAGATTTAGTGACCTTATGGCCTTATGGTGCCAAAATCAAGATCTATTAAACCTGATAGACTTTTTTTTTTTTTTTTTAAGGACTGAGTGTTCATCCTTATTAACCCAGATTTGCTTAAATGAGTGTTGATTGATCTTCACTAGTTGCCAGATCCTCTCCAAAGTCTGTCTATCACTTCTCCTTGACTGTTCAGGGGAAACAAAATATAATGAAAATCGTGAGTCTTATCAGGAGACAACATAACAACAGGGCAAAACAGACCTGAATGGAGCAAATGAATCACATTTATTCAATTTATTGCCAATCAAAATCAGAGTAAGAAAATGAAAAATAGACTCAAATCTTAAAATCACTTGCTCCCATCCCTCCCTTATTTCTGGGCTCAGCCTCACTCCTAATTTCATTACCACTTTCCTGCCAGTAGCACAGAGAGATTGGGAATTGGAGTCACATTCAGTCCATCACACCTTGTCACTCTTCCATTCTCACTCATTTCCCCTGCTCCAGCATGGGATTTCTCTCAAAGGAGACAGTCCTTCATGAACTTCTCCAATGTGAGTCCATCCCACAGTCTACTGCTTTTCTCAAGCTGCTCCAGCATGGGTCCTCTCCGTGGGGTCATGAGTCCTGCCAGCCAATCTGCTGCAACATGGGCTCTTCTCTTCATGTGTCCACAGGTCCTGCCAACAAACCTACTTCAGTACAGGCTTCTCACAGGGTCACAACCTCTCTCAGGCATCCACCTGCTCCAACATGAGGTCCTCCAGAGGCTACAGGTAGATATCTCCTCCACTGTGATCCTCCATGGGCTGCAGGGACACAACTGCTTCTTTTGTCATGAAAGAAAAACTAAACAATCTTTCATTTAAATAAAGGATTTTACTTCACCTCAGGTGAAAAGAAAAAAGTTATTTTTAAAGAAAATTAACAACATACTGAAAAGTTCTTGTTCCATTCTAAGAATATTGTGCAGAGTAGGTATAACCTGCTCATCAGCTTTCTTAGAGTGCCAAACTGTAAGGCTCTTTTCAAGTTTATAATTCCATAATTAATTAACTAAATATTTTGCATTGGCTTTGCCTTTGGCATCTTAATATAAGTTCTCATAGCCCTTTTTTCTCCTCAGTGTCATCTGACCTGAGCTTTCACTACCCATGAGAAAAGACTAGGCAGTTGTGTTTAGCTCTCTCTTCAGCAACGCCCATTAAAAGACAAGGCTTGAGCTTGTTTTATTATGAATATCTCCTTGCTTTCCCCTGTTCTAAATGTAATAAACCTGAAAACAGGTGCACTGGTTCAGTTGGCATATCTTCTGCTTGCTCTTAGACAGTTCTTAGCAAAGATGCATTGTAAAATGGCGCACTATCTCCTATCCAACTGTGTGGCTTGAGTTTTCTAATATCCTGAAAAAATTGCCAGCAGGTAGAATTCTAGCTCTTCAGAGCAAGCAACATTTTACTTCCCCATGCAAAGACAATTTCCTCGCTTTGCCCATGAGTAAGACTAAAGTGAAGGATGCAATATGCAGTTGGCATAAATCCACCAGAACCTCTGTACTTATTCCACTGTGCTATGAAAATCTCAAACTCCACTAACACAGACAGCAAAATCCCTGGGTCAATTATGTCCTGTGTTTGAACAACCATTCTTTGAAATTTTCAGCTAAAGCAGTTTGCACATACAGCAATTCTGTCACACATCCAGGCTCATATTCTCAGTTCAGAAAAACAAGGTTTAAGGAATCACAAAATTTCTGTTAACTCATATCGTTATTTAGATTCCATTGGTAAAGCCTCAGCAGTCCACAGGACAGGTTAAAATATATTTCCACTGAAAATGACAGGTTTAAATTTTTATTTACTATTAAAAATAAAAGTGTATTGTTTTCTGATAATTAATTAATTTGATATATTGAGACGTTACCTATAAATAGTATCCTACAATAATTTTGTCATTAGAGTAATATGACTTGGTGTGGTACACTTTATGCATTTCTGTTATGGGCAGCCAATATTTTACATTTAAATTAACATAGGAAATCCTAAAAATGGAAAATGGAAAAATATAACAAAATAATAGCCATAACAAGAAGAAATTCTGAGGATCTACTGTCTTTAATTTTAATGGAGACAAATATAACTCTTTGGAATAAAGACAGAATGTAATTTTTATGATATTGTGGTCTTTCACTGGCAAAGAAGTGGTTCCAAAAATTATTTTTTCTATTAGGTAGAGACCATGTTCTGGCAGGGCAAAGTGGTATTCCAGAAGATGATTGTAATATTTGGACACAGAAATAGAGACAACTTAATTAGAATATAAAAGATTATTTAACTCTGTAGAAAATGCTCAACTGCCTCTGGAGTATTGGCTTGTTAAAACCTCTGGGTTTTTCTTTTCAGAAATGTGATGGGCTTTGGAACAGTATTTAGGAATCTTTTGATGTCCAGAAAAGACATTCCAGTTAGAAAACCTAAGGAAATTCAAAGGGATTAGTACATTGAAAAGCTTACATGACTATCCTTCTAGTATTTACCTTGTAGAATAAACTTTTAATAATAGTCTTTTATTATTTATAAAAATATTATTTATAGGCTTTTATTATTTATTATTTTATGTCTAACAGAGAATCACATAATGAGAGCCAAATGGTAGAAAATATCTTCAGACAAGAAATGTGAACAACTCTTAGTATAGAGGGTAAGCAACACTGGACAGCGGTGTTTAAAGGCAATTAAGATTTTTTATGTGTTTCTCAATCAATTTGGAAAGTAGCAACAGGGTTTCTCCCCACTGTGTATGCTTTACCTTACAGTAATTCTTTATTTTGACTTTGGACTTCAAAATGTCAGTATCAATGAGAGAAAACTTCCCCCCTTCTTCCCTTCTTAAGGGTGTACGGAGCAGTGGTGTTACCTTGAAAAAATCTTGATTCTAAAAGAATCTATGAAAACTTATGAATTTTGCCATTAAAAACAAAGTAAACATCACAATGCATTTCTGCATATCCTGAAATTTACTGCATTTTACTGCATGTGCTGGTTATATAAAAGCCAAAAACCCCTCCAACAATAAAATACTCTGAAACTGTGATGACTAGGAAAATGCTTACAGTTAAACCAAATGGATTGATTTGGTAGGAAGTGAATCACACATACTTGGATGTTCCTCTGCTACCCTTCAACATTGTTTGATTATTTTGCTAATTCTAGAATGCTGAATTCATTCTCAGAAGACAACTATTGAGCATCAATACAAATTTGTTTTCCTACCTGCTGGGCATTTATTTTCCCAGCCTACTCTTTTTCAGAACTGTTAACACCTTTTGATCTTTATCTGTTTTCAGCTACTGTTGCCCAAGAAGTATAAATGAGAGTTTTCCAGCAGTGTCCATTACAGAGGATTAAATTTACAGGGGAAGATCCACTGTAACTTGTCATCACCACCCCTTTTGAAACATTTGTTAGCATCCAGCTGCAGCCAAGCAAGCTTAGCTTTTCCTGGGTGTGCTGAAGTTTGCTGAGGCACACCCTGGTGAAGGTGCAGACCTTCACCAAATCCATACTCAGAACCTTTTCCCTCACCTTTTTCAGAGCCCTCTTGTGAAATGAGAGCCCTGGCTTCTCCCAAGGCAGGGATATACATCCTCGGACACAAGGCACACTCACAGAGGGATGTGCAGCAAGGTCTTCTCTCTTCATCACCTGGGTTAGTTACCTTGGCCTTTACCAGAACAGACTCTGCCCTACACCCCTGTCAGAAACAACTGAAAGAACTACTGGCCACAGAAGGACAGCCTTCTATTCCCCTAATCCTTTTTTTTCCTGCCTCCCATTGCCTTTGCTTTTGCTGTTTTCCTTCCCTCTCTGTCTGAAGAATCATGAAACAATAACAAATATGGGAAAGGCCTTTTTTTTTTTTTTTTAAGTACAAGAATACTTATTTCTGTTATGCATACTACATATCACTTTGGGTCAGAATTTTCAATGTCCCATTTATTTCAGATGGAGCAAAGTTGAAGGCTTCTCATCTCATGTCTTTTTTCCTGTCCTTCCTTCTAACCTGACAACCTGTGAGAGAGGAATGAATCTATATGCCAAGTTGATGCCTATATAAGACCAGAAGGGAAATTAGACCACCCATCTTCCAACTAGGTACTTTTTTCTAGAAGGAAAAGACTGCATAGTGGTCTTCCAGTATTGCAGATAATTAGAATCTAAAGACATCCTGATCTTTGTAATACATGCACATTGTCAGATGCTTGGGATAGTTAATAATAATTTTGTGCTGTTGCTGCATTTTTGATCTCTCCTAAAGAGAGTAAAAGTCAGCTTTAATATTTCAGAACCCAATTCTACTTAAAGTAGATATTACTATTTCACATTCCTCATTTTTCTATGTTACTATGTCTATACAGTTGCAAATATAACAGTATAATTGACTTACATCAAGATAAAACTTTTTAAAATTCAAATTCTAAAGAGGAGATTCAGTTTGGATCCCTGACTTCAATCAGTTTGGGTTAATACACTTCCTGTTCCAAACTGTAACCCACATCACAGCATCTAGAATTTTATGCTATGTGAAAATTTTTCTACCAGTGGAAGACAAGCAGGCTGAGCTAGCACACCATTTTCCTAGGGAGGGCTACAGTTTTTGTCAACCCAGGAAATGTCTACTATAGAAAGGTTTCATGCTGGAGCAAGCTACACACATCACTACCCTCACACAGTTAGAAAGCTGCTTGCAGAAATCCATTGCAAACCAAACCAGAGCCAACCAGGCAATGCAACACATGCCTGTATCTTGAAAGCAAAATCTATCCTGGTGCTAACACTTATGTTTCAATATAAAACTGTGACATAACATAGGTTTTATCCCTTTATAGGGATTATTCTCCTTTGATGGATTATGCCCTTTGGTATTCTCAGGTACACTGAGCTTATTTTATGATAGCACAAGTAGTTTTTAGGGTGTTTTTATTTAAATGCTGTGCATTATATTTGAATGATTTTTTTCACTTTCTGAATATTTTAAAAATATCCACAAATTATATTTATTTTTAGAATCCAATCTGATAAAAATCTACTTTGATCTGTATTTCAATTAAAGAAATTGTGTTGTAAAGGAGATTATAATTTTAAAAAATGTGGCAGTACACTCACATCTGATTTTGCAAAGGTATAAATAATTGAGGGGGTTTTGCATATTCTTCTTTCCCTTCTATCCAAAGGATACATATTCTTAAAAAACAGGCTTCTCTGAACTGTCTTTTCCTATATCTTGTTTTGTTGAGAACAAAAGGGGAGGGGGGGGGCAGGGAGGGAGAGTTTAAAAATATAAGAGGAAAAACACAATGTAGAATAATGCTTGTGGTTATTCTAAGAGTCTGCTTTACTATTGACTATGGCAGTCACTGTTGGGCTTCTTCTCTCTTTTTCATTCTCTCATTCTACACTATTTCACCCTTTCTTATTATAATCTTGAGTTTACAGAAGTTCCTACATGTCCTAACAAGGTACCGGGATCAGCTGAGGACTCACTGAAAGCTATTTTGGAACAGTGGGATAATAAACCCAAATTTCCTCTGATCTCTTTCAGTTTTATTAAGGTACAATCAGGCTAATAGGAATTGCACACCAAAATTTAAGTTTAGGAAGTGGGAAATGCAAGCTTACTGCAGGTCTTGTGGCTAAACTGCATGCAAGACTTAGCTAAGAAAACATATTGGTTATTGGCTATTGTGGAGTAAATCCCCACATCTGTGGCTTCAGCCATCCCATCAAGCTATCTTGTTTCTACATTCATCTAAGGTTCTACTTCAGTGATTGTCTTTTCCATGCTAACTTGCTTGTGGGCCCCAGTTTGGTGTGATTTAACCAGTTCTTTAGTGAGAAACCTTTAGTGAACAAACCAGAGAATAATTTCATGTCAACAATGATACTGTCCAAGAAGGGTAACCAAAGAGACTGGGATTTTGGAAACAAGGTAATTCTATACTGGAATCACATATATATATCTATCTATAAGAAAATGTGATGGATGAGAAGGCCAGAGGAGCCAGGGTGCAGGAGGAGCTGAAGTCAAAGTATAACTTATTCTTGCTGACTGGCATGTCAGGTTTCCAAGAGAAGTAGTAATGTTATATGGAATGCAGCTTTCAATCTGTAGGTTGTTCCCCTGAGGAAGACACCTTTCACAGCCTCAGCTTTTCAAGAGTGCTCTCTCAGGCTGTGGATAATTGTTCTGGCTTATTGCAATGGATCTTTAGATGAGTCCTGGCTCCACCAGCTGCTGTGCACAGTATTCCTAAAGACCATGGTATATTTAGCCAGCTTGTGAGGACGGACATTTCCTTCCTGAGCCTGGGTATTGAAATGCATTTCTGCCACAGCTATTGTTTATGCTATCAATGGAGGCCTATGTTGATGTGTCTTTCTAAAAATAGCTATTAAGCTATGTGCTTATCTGGATTTCTTGCTGTCAGGTTAAGGCCATAGAAAGTCCAAGTGAGAAACATTTCACTTGAGGTGAGTATTGGAAGGAAAATAAGGTGTGTTAAAAGGGTGAATTAATTAATGTGAAGCTTGTAATGATGATATCGTTCCAAGATGAAGGTGGGTGGAGGGTGGGAGGAGGATTTCACCTAGCAGGAAGGAAAAAAGAGTAGGCTTGGCCAGTGGTCAAGTGCACTGTACAATCTAATGCTGACTCTTAACAAGGCTCCTTCTTTAGACTGAGAAATACTAGAAACACCAACTCCAGCAACACGCTGGGGGTGTGGGCTGTGCAGACCAATCGGTCCTATAGGTATCTACCTGAGGACAGTGAGCATGCTGATGCCAGACTTCATCAGGCATGGCTGTATTTCTGCAGATTTCCATCAGAAATGAATTGCTAGAGCTGAGGTCAATATGGGAGAAGTCACTCAGGTAAGTACCCTCTCACACCAATCAGCTAGTTTAGCTAAGAGCCAGCTGCCCTTTTACTCCAGCTCTCCCTTTCAGATTGAAAAGCAGCAGTACTTTATTTTTTTCCTTTTTCCTTTCTCAAACAGTAATAGAGTTTCTTTAGAATAAACTGTTGCAACCTTACCAATGTGGCCACTCAGTTTCCATGGTTTAGGGTAGGTCCTGGAGGAACAAGTTCTTCTTATATTAGGCTTGGGATAGCAAGAATTGAAAGAATGAAACAACTCATGCGCTGGGTCCCTCTCAGCCATACGTTTGATGCTGTTTCTTATATTTTCCATTATGTTTAATCTGTCTGTGTTTTCAAAAGAGAATAGGAAGAAGATGATTCTATTGATTTTTTAGTTTTAGACCTGACTGATAAACAGTTTAACTATTTATCTCTGCTCATTAAAATTATGCATGATTTGATTCATTATTGTAATAAAAAGGGTAAACAAATAAGTAAAGTTCATTGAAATGCACACAATTTTGTGTTTGAAAATGCAGTTCTAATTTAGCTCTGTTTCAAACCACCCAACAAATGTATGTTATTTGAAGATTTTATGGACCTGACTATAAAAAACACAGAAAGATCAAAGCCAAATAGTTACAAAATTTGCTAAGGAAAGCAAGGAAGAATGTTCTGTTGGTACAGTTTGAAATAATGAAAAATGAACATTAAGTTTTCAGGTCAGAAGAAAGAGATCTTGGGGAGAAAATGTTATATGCAGTCAGTACAAAGAAGCCTTTCAAGAAAATAGGCTTTATAAAAACAAATGAGAACAAAACATGAACAGTTTTATAGGGCTGCATTCAGCAAAGAGGGATTACACAATGAGAGAAAACAATGATAACTGCTCTGCAGAAGCCTGAGACGTTTCATTCCAGTTCTAGGAAAACAAAAAAGGTTCAGGTAACAGCTCAGTCTCTATATGAACTTGGAAAACTGGGCAAGAAATCCGATGGCAGAAGACTCAGTCATGACAGGAACAGTGCTTCCCGCCTGTGACCCTGCATGAGACATGGTTGTGGTGGGTTGAGCCTGGCTGGACACCAGGTACCCACCAAAGCCACTTTACCACTCCTCTCGTCAGCTGGACAGGGGAACAAAAATACAGCAAAAGGATTGTGGCTGGAGATAAAGACATGGAGAGAGATTACTCACCAGTTACCATCATGGAGGAAACAGACTTGGCTTGAGGAAATTATTTTAGTTTATTACCAATCGAATTCTTCCCCAGAAAAGGAGAAGCAAATTCTCACAGAAGCTGTCCCTGTAGCCCTCCATTATGAAACCCTTTCCACACAAATGCAATACAATTGTGGACCCTCTTACATTAGACATGGACTGAGGTCATGAGATACATGTTGGAAAATAGGAAGAAAAGAGAATTATGGATGATTTCTGCTGCATTTACAAGCATGTTTTCTCAGTTAAACCATACCAACCAAGATATATGTAGCAACACAGCAGTGTAGGAATATTCTGGGGAGAAATCAGCTGTAATATTTAACAGTATGCACCTCTGTGAGGATATATATCTCTCTGCCACTTCAAATTTTACTGTGTATCTCATTTGAAAGTGAAATCATGAGCCAGAGACTCGCATTAAAGGTACACACTGTAGTGCTGGGAGCTGAGGGTACTCTGTTAAGGCTGGTCCCACATCAGCAGGCTCAGGCTGAAGAGAGCCAGCAAGGCCACACTTCAACATCAGCTCAGACCAGAGAGCAAAAGTAGTCTGTTTTCCTTCAGATCACCCATCAGTCACCGGGAGATGAATCCATAGAGAAGAATGGGTAAGACTCCTTAAATACAGGGATGCCCTATGCACATTTCTCAGTGTCCCTTTCCAAAAGCCAGCCCATCATACCTCCTGGACTGGAGAGTTACTGTAATTTCTATCTTATTGCAATTCTCTGTGCCTAGTTTCAATGCAGAGCAAGGACCAGCTGATTTACTGTTTTCCTGAAGAATCCATGCACTTTGCTACCCTGCCAAAAAGGATTTAAGCTCCTTTACTGAGCAGACAACCAAAACACTGGAAACTATGAGTCAAAATGCACAGCAGCTGCATGGATCTGAGCAAGGTGGGAGTAAGCCTCTGCTGGAGAGACATTGGACATTGTGGGACAAACTACCAGGGAAGGAGGCAGGCTGAAGACAGCAGAAACACTAAAGAAGCTGATGGCCAAGGCAGCAGAAAAGTCAGAGAAAAATTTTTAGCATGACTTAAAGGCAGAGTTTGTAGGGAGGGAGTTGTCAGGGAAAAAGCACAGATATCTTAGAATTCAGCAGCATGAGGGATAAAGGGTTGGTCTCCATTCTCCATTAAGAAACAGTCCTTGGTCAGAGGTAACTAAGGTTTGAGCTCCCTGGTAGTGCTGGTGACTGCTTAGGTGGTTGATCACCTCAGGACCCAGTGAGTTGCAGCAGCTCAGCCTAGAGAAGAACTTATATTTATGACATATCAGCTCATCTGACTTGCTTTTATTGAAGCAGAGAGCACTTGACTGAATAGCTATGCCAGCAGGTTCACAAGTCAGTAGCCCCAGCAAATGGTGCAGATAAACAGCTGGAAACAAGGCAGGGCTGGCAACGTCTTCACTTGGCTCTGCTGCAGTAAGGTCAGGATGTGTGACCACAGCCTCAATATGGTGATCAGCCACTCAGGTCAAAATTACCTTCAGAGATGCATTGTTATTTTGGTGCCCATGTGCTAAATTGTGAGAAAGCAGCATGGCAGGTTTTTCTCCTTTAGAGAAAATGAGAAAGAAGGGAACTCCTCACCATTTTTCTGTGATTACAATGTTCAAAAATAAGCTACACTTCTCTTTATTAAGAAGATCCAGCATAAATTATTGAAAAACTTTCTGCAGTTTTTTTAAATGAGTCTGCAGTTTGCTGAATGGCCAACATCATCACCTGCTAGAAGCTTTCACCCTCCTTTCAATGAAAGTTTGTCCTCTCTGGTTACTCTTCTCTGTGGTGGGGAAGCTGATGACCTCTCCATGTGAATGTTGTGCTCCTTCTGTCACACTCAGGGTTCTGCATTGCTACTGTGGCGACACCCAGGAAATTTTTTCCTTTCCTCAACTTTCTGGATGTGTCATGTTTTTGTTTGGTGACCACACTTACCGTGTCCCTGTCATTTTGGCTTCCCTTTTCTTTTGGTGTGTGTGCATTTCCCCCGGCAGCCTCAACTTATTCTGTTCGCATCCCTTTCAGGATTATGTGGTGCTGAAACTGCAATGACTCAGAGAGTCACTCTGGGCAGCTGGAATTGCAGCAGAGCTGAGCACTACAGGGGGGAGGACAGAGGGCTTAGGCAAGGCATGATGCTGAGCTCTGGGGTTGGGAGACTTCCTGGCAGCCTTACAGGCCACCAGGGCAGCTCTGGGACTTTTGTCTGCGTTTCTTTTGATTCTGGCTGAGCACTTTCTCCCAGTCAAGTTTTTACCTTTCTTCTGCAGTCATCAGAAAAAAAACTGAGGATTTTTCATTTGAAAAAAAAATTTAAAAGACAAAAGGAGGTAGATTCAGGTATATTTTACATAATTCCTCAAAGAAGGCTCTAGAAATTGCTATTTATAATGATGAAATAATAAGAACAGAAAGACTTGTGGTGAGCAGATTGTGAACACTTTGGTGGTTAGAGTAGTACCCTACAGATTTCAGATTAGGAGGAACTTTACTCTCCCAGAAGGAAACAAGAGGAGTTCCAAAGAAGTTTTTCTTTTTTGCTACTTGCTGCAAGTTATACTTGATGATGCTCAGAAGGTACTGGTTGGTAGCCAAATAAAGGTTCAGATACATAAAGCTAATGTAATATGGTCCAGATATATAAAGATTCTGAAAAAGAAACTATCATTCTCATCTCCCATGGCTTTATCAATGTAAAAAACCTTCAGTACATGAAAAAGTTTGATTTTCAAACTTGTATGACTTGTAATTTTGATCATAGCACTGTAATACTTCTTAATGTGGGTTTGTTTTAGTAACATCTGAAGCAGGTACACTGAAAATGCTGCTCTTCTGTAGGAATGAAGGCTGTTTGTCCCTTTTATTACAGAACTTCTGTTGGTCCCAGAATTATGGATCAGTGTTGTTTTCTTGTGTGGGATTTACTTGCAGTCAGGCTTCTTGTCTGAACTTCTTTTCCCATCAATGGAAGGTAATACAATTTGCTCAAGTATGAGTCACCTCGTCCTTCAGCAGATTTCTAAGACAGGTCAGATGAATCATTTTCTTGGTACTTACTTTTCCCTGCTGACAATAAAAGGAATCTAATAGAGCAGCTCTGATATATCCCATACATTTTGTAAGTGTCTAAAGCTACTTGAGATGAAACCCACTTCCAGTGTTTGTGGAAAATGTAACACAATCTATCAACACAAATTGGCTTCTGGGTGAAATGGAAGCTATGGGTACATAACCTTCCAGCAGAGGTCTGTCCTTCAGTAAGAGAGCCCACGTTATCACATTGCCTACAGTCGTTACTTTTGTCTCTTCAATAGTTTTGTTGTGCACCAGCCAATGCCCAATGCAGAAAGACTTCCTGCTATGTTTCAGGGCAAATAAAAAAGAGTATTTAGCCTGATGAATTTCATCAAGTGTATGGTACTTTTCCAGCAAAAGGTCTAGTACCTATTTTTTTTTAATTGGAACATTCCTGGCCTGTTTTATCTGGGGCATTTGCTAACATGTAGGAGCAGTAGCAGTAACATCTGACTTAGATGTCTGCCATAACTTTGAATAGCTGAACTTGGGGCACCCTCATGGTACCTAATCAATGCAAAAATTTATGTTGTGGGCTTAATTAAGCAGCAACAGACCATTCAGTAATGTTAATGCACACACACAGAGTCAAAAACACTAATTAATCTGACCTGCATCTTCCTCCATAATTTATTATTAAGCATTTGAGAATACAGAAAAGTGCATAATGGGCTAATCAGATACAGCCCTTTAATGGACTATGTGAACTGAAGACCAGAACTGTAAGAATTGGACCATTCCTGTTTGAATCTTAATCAACCCTGGCTCCTAAAAAAGTGTCAAAACAGCTAGAGATTTTCTAAGTCACAGTCTTAAGTGTTCCTGCTAGCAATCAAGACATCCTGTTACCAATTCCATTCACAATTATCATTTTGCTGTCCAAATTGTTGCAATTTTTCCCACATTATAATTTGTAATACTTTTCATGGATTTGTTTTGTACTTAAACCTTCCCTGAGAAAATGGGAATATATTCAGTGGCTTGCATAACCCAAAGGTAATAATGAGAGAATTTGGAAGATGGTCTTCAATGGGATCTCTCAGGTTGGAAGTGATATCAGATAGGCATCTGCTCTAGCATCCTGGTCAGAGTTAATAGTGAATTCAGCATTTAGACCAGATTGCTCAGGGCTTTGTTGGGTCAGGTGTTTAAAGCCTCCATGGCAAAAACTCCACAACTTCCTGGGCAGCCTGTCCTACTGCTTTGCTGTCCTCACAGAGATCCTTAGACAATTTGCTCCAGTTGGAACTTCTCCTCTTTTAGTCTGGGACTGGTGTTTCTCATTCATCTACCATGCCCCAACATAAGAGGAATTTGCATTCTTGCCAGCTTCCCTGTGGATATGGACAGACTGCTGTGAGGTGTTCCCAAAGCCATCATGTCTGTAGGTTGAACAACCTCTCTATTGCAGCTTCTGCTCACAGAGCAGGAGTGCCAGCCCCAACCATTCTGTTGGCCTTCACTCAACTCACTCCAGTTTACCAACCTCTTACACTGGGAACCAAAATTTGGAGGATTCAAAATGTGATCTAATGAATAGCAGATAAAGGTGAGTAATCATTTTCCTTTGTCAATGGGCTGCAATGTTGTTTTGTTTTGTTAACAAAGCCCAGGAAGCCAGGACACTGCTGACACATGCTTGGATATAAACATGCATTGATGTAGTACCAGACTGTTGTGCTACACCTCAAGGATCTGCAGGCAAACACTGGTTCTGAGCCAAAAATAGCATCTTTGTCTAGACAATCTTGGATATTTTGTAACAAAATATGTCAAACCTACCTGGCTGTCTGATTTCAACCCCAATAAATCAGATGGTTTCACAGCAAGCAAGTCTACTGTATAGCATACCTGCCAAGTTTATGTTTACTGTGCAAGTATAAAATTACTTTGATGCTTCCCCTTTTTATTTGGCTAAAGGGTAAGATACACTTAAGAAAATCTTTTCTAAATAAAAAAATATTTTTCCACAGAGTTGCCCCTTAATGATGGAAACTGGCTAGGAAACTGTTTAAAAGAAGAAACCCAGAAAATGCTGGATGAACTCTAATGACCTTAACAGGCAACCTAGGCCCTGATAAGACACAGGTGAACTAAATACAAAACAAGAGGAACAGCCTTGCCCTTAAGGGGTCACAGCTGTGGGTAATTAAGGTAAAGGTGATAAAAGGGGTGGGTTTGCCACTCAGAGAAAACCTTGAGGAAGAGGACCTTGTGGAAGTAGGGGACTCTCTTCCCTTTTCTCCTTGAGTACCAAGAGCCATTTGGAGCTGGAAGGTAAGAACCTTGCCCCCTCCTCCCCTCAAGTATGAAGAGTCTCTTGAAAATGGAAGGTAACAAACTTTCCTCTCTCCTGGAACACAAAGAAGAATTTGGAAATGGAAGAAAAGGAGCTTGCTCTCCTCCCCTCGAGTATGAAGAGTTATTTGGAAATGGAAGGTAAGAAACTTTCCCTCCTATCCCTCTGTCTTACAAAGGAATCTCTGCTGTGATGCCTGTAGCATGTCTTTCTCCTCTTTCTCACAGAACTTTGGGTCTTCAGAGCTGTTTCTCTCACACATCCTTATTCCTCTCATAGGTGCCGTTGGGATGCAGTGTTTTTCTCCTTCTCTATTATGTTGTCCCAGAAGCTCTGCCACTGCTGCTGGTGGGCTTAGCTGTGGCCAGTGGCATTGGCTCCATTTGTTGTAGAGAAAGCTTCTGACAACATCCTGTAGGCTTCTACAGGCAACAGTCAGATGACTTAAGGCGTTCCAAGTGATGGTCTGTTGCCTTAATTTGGGCCTGTTTAAACTAAAGTAGAGAAGATGGAGTAAAGAGATGATGAAAGTCTTCAAATATTTGGAAAACTGATGCAAACTACCAGGAATTCTTTTTTTAGCATGCCATAGAAATAATGTAGTAGAAATAATGAGCTTATATTGCACAGATTAGATGTTAGGAAAACCTTTCTAGTATTAAGGATGCTGGTAAGTTTCTGTAGACAGCTGGAAAATTTATGTTGTTCATAGGCATATTTGATGAGTTCTCACAGCTATGCTGGATGAATATCTGTTAATAATGGACTTTTGGAACTACTGTGGATTAGAGGGTGGGCTGTGGACTGGATCAGGGACTAGGGGAGCCCTTAGGATCCTTTCCAGGCCGATGGTTGTTCTGCGCACTTAAATGCCTTGTGGAGCCTGATCAGCTGGGAGGAAAATTATTTCTCTATCATCAGACAAAAAGCTTTAATAACTAGCAAGCAAAAATCGAAACACTTATCAGTGAGATGATGAGTCTGTGTGAACACATTTAAAGACAAAAAGAAGTACTAAGGCTTGGTTATAATGGCATCAGTTATTGTTTTGTATAATAGGAGAGTAATTTGCGGAGAACAAAGTAAGAGTTTATGTTGCAGGAGCACCCTTGACCCATTTTCTAGAGCTGGGATTCTCACAGAGATAATACCAAGATATTGAAAAGAGTTTACTGTGCTTCCAGAAGATTGAAACCCAGATGAATTACAAGAAATAACATGTGGATGAAGAAATTGGTAGAATTGGATAGTGGTAGGATGAGCTCATTTACAGAAGAATAGCTATCAACCAATGAATCTATTCTTGGCCAAGCATTACTGTCTGGCAGTGTTCGGTAGGCCTTGTGGCAAAAGCAAGCCTTGAGATGGGATGAAATCCAAATTTAATAGCTCTTTGAGTTAAACATAGCCTAATCTTATTAAATTATTTGGGGAATTTCAGGGAATTTTAGCAGGACAGGTGAAGGAGCAAGCGGTAAGGCTCAGTAGCTGGATGATTTTCTGAAGAAACCTGTTCTTACTGCAGCAAAGGCACTGAGGAGGGGAAAGCAAATTCCTTCTTGTCCTGGCTGCAATGGCAGCACACTGGTGTTGGTCAGTGAGAGGATTAGATGTGCCCAAGCAGAGTGTGTCCTCCTTGGGCATCTGTTTAAAGGGGGAGGGCAGGGTGCCCTGGTCAAAGTTATTCCACCACCTTTGCCAGGCACAATTAAAGAACCCAATGGCTTCAGAGCTGGAAATCACTCTCAGAACCCTTAGGTTTCAGAACTGGTTCTCACAGATTAAGTTTAGCCATAATGAGGTAGTTCACTGTCCTTTTTGTCTTTTTCTCCTTAAATAAAATTTGTTTGGTTGTTACAGCAAGATTTTGAGGATTGGTGAATTGCATGTAGAGTTTGAAAATAAATTGCTGGTCATTGTTGTCAATAAAACTATGAAAACCTATGTCTAAGTACTATATAACAAACATTAATTAGGTGAAATATTTCAGGAATATATGTGGGGAACACATTTTTTCTTTCTACTTTTAGAATTAGCTTTATTTGCATTTCATTTTATTTGTGTTATTCTTTGGGTTATTTAAAAATCCTTTGGAGTTAAACATGACAAGTTGTATGTGTGCATTGGAATATGATTTACCACATTTTTCCCATGCCATGAGTGTATGAATTCCTGCTTACATAAGAAAATATTTGAACATAAAAAGCAATAATTTGGAATCAGATTGTGCAGGATGAATCATGAGACAAAATCTCCTTAGAGATCCAAAAACATATTCTGGTATTTCTGCCAGAGTGTTTTCATAAAACATTTTTTTTCTTGAAAGGAAATGTTCAGAAGGTAATAAATAAAAATCATAATAAAAGGCAAGCAAAAGTTGCAACTTGATTTTGCAAAATGTATATGTTAAATGAAAGAAGAAATATACCTTTGTCCTCATATAGATTACTTTTCCAAGCCCCTCCTGAATCACAGTTAAAGAAAAAACTTCTATTTTGGTGTCTCACTTCTTGTTGCTTAAATATAAATAGTATTATTAGATAGTGGAATAAAGTAGCCTACAGTCTTCATCCTTTTTTTTTTTCTTTTTTTTAAAAGCCAAAGCTATCCAAATTCCCATGTCCCTTATAATCAGTGTGACAAAATCATGGGCTGCAAGTTCTCAGCTTGCTTTCTTTCTTACATTGTATTCCTGTGCTAAAAGCATCAGCCTGTCTTCACCTGCCAGCCAGTTTCTGTAGGAAATGCTGCTTGAAGTTTCCACTCCTGTGTTAGTCTCACCAGGATCACAAGGGAGGTACAAGGTAATGAGTCTAACACGTGCCTCCAGGAAAACACTGCAGAAGGACCCCCATACATCTCTGATGGGACTCTTGCTAAAATTGAAATGTGCCAAAAATGAACGTAGCAGTTTTTCTGAGAAAAGGAAATACTTCTTTCTTTTTCTATCCCTTTGGAATGAGGTAAGGGATGCCACATTTAAAATGTGTTTTATGTACAAAATACAAAAAATGACTGCAGGTTTAAAAATTGTGCACCTATAAAATAGTAAGTCTCTGGCAGTTTTGAGTTGATAGAATTATGATAGAAATGGTAAGGTTGAAATTTTGTGGGATTTGCTGTTGAAGTTATCTGAAAGAGTAGTTCCCTGTAACTGGACCTATACTAGAGCCTCAGTTTATGTATAAGATTTGATGAATTTTCCAGTTAAAAATAATTTTTAAAAAAATGTATCAAAACATTCAAATTTAGATTTTAAAATCAGATTTTTTTAAATTTAAAGCTATTATCCATTTGACAATATTGGACAGTTTTTAATATTTTAAATATTCTTTAATATTGCACAATATTTTAAAAGAAAAAATAACCTCAAAGTTGAGTATTTCTTTTTAAAAAAATGATGGTCCCAGTTAGGATACACAGGCTCATTTCTTGCTTGTGGGAAAAGCTTAATGCTTCAATTTTTCAGTTCAACTTTTTGAGATCATAAAAATTCTAGAAATACAGGAAATCTGTTTTCCACTCCTGCACGCAGAGGCACAAACCTGTGGCCGCGCAGCGCATTATTTATTGGGAAAAAAAAGGCACTATATTAGTATAGTACTGTTTTACCAATGGATGTGCAAATACCTTCATGACATCAGGGAGGTAACTGTTAGTATGTAAGAGTTAGGAGCTAAGAAAAAAGCTGCTTAGCAAACATGCCAGGTTATTGACTTAAATGGCAGTCCCTGTTGTTCACCTTTCTGTAGTGGGGGAGGGAGGGGACTACATATGGAGCTCATTGGAAAGCTCTTAAACCTAAACTAAGTGAGCCCAAAAGTCCTTTCAATTCCTCTTGCATGGTTTGTGTATGTAGGTATTTTGGGGGGGGGTTGGAGGGTGGTGTTGTAAAATAATTATATTGATCTTCAGTTCTATTATTTTCATTGCACTATCCATTATCATATTTTCCCCAAATAATTTTGGATCTACTGGCTTACTTCAGGTAAGTTTGCTAGAGGAATTAGGTAATTGAAAGAGCAAAGACCTTGTCAATGTCCCCACACAGGAAAGGGCACTGGTGTGAGATTTCCCATAGTACATGCCAGAAAATTCACAGGATACAGAAGCCACCAGAATCACTGAAATTGCAGGGAAAAGAAGAAATTGGAATTTACACTTTGTTATAAGCCACTGTTTGAACTTTACACAAGGAAAAAAGTATAGAAATTATCTCTAGCACTCACAAGCTACTTATTGCTTTGCAAGCAAGCTGATTCCAAAGTAAAATCTTACAGTGACCTGGAAAGAATGGGGATGCCGCATGGGGAATATAGTGGAAAAATGGATATAGCAAAGTCCTGTACGGTGGGAAGGTAGCTGCTTGGAGAGCACAGCAGAGGGCTGACCATCATTCAGTGTTGCAGACTGCCCTGGGACTCTGAGCTGGCTACAAGTGTCTTCATGCCAGCAGGCAGCCTAGGGCTGAATAAGTGGCCTGGGAATGGCTGTATCCGCTTTTAGGTACATTTTCTTCATTTCAGAGATTGTATTATGAAGCCGGAGGGAGTGCTTCAGGCAGAATATATAAATTAACTGGTTACTGAACTGTGTAGGAGGGACTGAAGTCCTGAAAATGGAAGCTTACAATAAAACCTCTGTCTGTGTGCTGCAGAAAGGCGTTCAAACTGCCCAGGTCAAACCTCACACACTATTTCCAGCAGACGAAAGTGGTGGCCTAGAACAGCTCAGGAGACTGAACTGGTGAAAACAGAATCTTGGCTCACCACATGGTTTTTCAACAATTGCGTTAATGTAAGATTTCCAGCAGACATGGGTGGAAGATTCAGGATGTGAATCAAAAGACACTCTCATACTATCCCAGAGTTTGGAAATGGGGTTTGGCTGTAAGTCTATTATAAAAAAAAGCAATTTTGTAGCACTCAAATCCTGTTCAAGCTATCAAGTGTCCTCCAAAATTTAGAGGTATCTGGATCAAGCCTTCTTGCTATGGTCCATCTCTAATTTTCACAGAGTATTCTAAACTTCTGAATCCCCTTTCTGTCCTACTTTTCTTTCCTGATTGTATTTTGACTCTATTACCTTTATTTTTCTTGTCTGTTTAAAAATGTCAGTTGGGGTTTTACCAGGGAGTTTTATTACTTTGGAATGCATTAAGTTTTGTTTATCTGGTCTTCTTTCTCCAAATCCTCTCCCCACCTCCCTGTCCCCACTTACCCCTCCCCAATCTGTTCAACAAATTTATTTTGTTCTTTAACTGCAGTTCCAAAGAATAAGCAGCAGTCACATACATTTAGCATTTTAGTCACATTACACTGTCTGCTCATAACTAGATACAGTGAAATACTGTTTGTGCTCTACACTACCAAGAAGTTTAGGGGTTTTTAATTTCAAAACATCTAAGTGTATTTGTGTTGCAGTTGGAGTAATTTTGAACTATTTCTCCTGCAAATGTTTTTTGTTCCAATTACAATATGGAATTATATATGGATGATAGAAAAAATGCTATGACAAAGATATTCTAAAGCAGAATCCATGGCAAGCAGAAATTTCAACAGTATTTAGTACTCACCTTTGTATGTGTACAGAATGTATGTTTATAGTGCAGCTTAGTTCATTAATTGATGATTTTATTATCTATAAAAGTCATCTCATCTGCATGTTAGAAAAATACTAATCTACTTAATCCAGCACACAGTCTTCAGTGGCAGTCTAAGCAGTGTGAAGACACAGGTCAATAGGAATATCAGATTTTTACATTTTTACACTTTTACACTCTGGGTCTGAACACAAAAAGCAATAGTGAAGCATGTATAGCCTGTTTCAGAATTATGTGTAGGGAACAAAAGATGTGTCTGAACAACCCCAGCTTCATGGTACAACCATAACAATCTAGAAGTAAAACTAGTGTTAAGTTGCTTTTATTTAGCCATACAACAGTGACAAATTCAGTATTAATGTATTAATGTACATCTGTATGTGAAATGGACCCTTTCTCCTGGAATGAGGCAAAAAACCTAGAGTGCTTTTTGTCAAAATATTGAGATAGATCTATTTATTACATTTAAATACACCATCTTTGACTCTAGGTGCCAGAAAAGTTTAAAGTATGTTCTTTGCCACAAATATAGCAGTGACTGTTTAAACAGAAAGAAATGAAAAAAAAAATTAAAAAGTCTGAGAAGGTGAAGAATGAAGGAAAGTATGCATCTTTGTGGTCTTAGTATTACTTCTTTTTGCTTGCAGTAACATTTATCAGTACAAGGCCTTACTAGCATAGAGATTTTGATTATGCTCACACAGTGCTTAATGCACTCATCTAAATTTACTTGGGGTTTTCCAAATTCAGCTGTGTAAAGTGTGTGCATAAAGCTTTCCTCTGCTAACAGAGGATATTAATAAGTTTGCATCTTCAATTGCTCAAGTAGTAGGAAGTTGCATTCTGTAAGACTGTCAGCAAGAACTTGGTGAGTGCCTTATGTATCTATGTTGAAAGATTTACTCAATCACAGAATTCCATGCTTCTCTTTCTGCATAACCTTTTCAATATTTATTGATAGACACTACTCTTGGAGTTTGCAATTAATCTCAATTAATGCTTTTTGTTGTTGTTCAAAGTTATTTGAAACACAGTCTGAATGCATGAAATTATGCATTGTTAATTTCCTCTCAAAAGTGCATTTTAAAAAAATAATTATTATCAGTGCATTTTCAGATTGTGTCAAGGATTCTTTCCTCACCATACCAGTGAAACAATTGAAGTGCTGGCATCCCAGAAACCAATGTTCAGAGAAATTAAGCTAAATGCATAAATTCATTTTTGGAAAATCTGAGATGTCTAAGGCCTGATTAGAAATTAGACATTCCAATATATGAATTAGCTTGATCTATGCAACATGGAATGGCTGCAGTCACATCTGACCAGCACCTATGTAATTCAAAACTCAGCTTTCAAAGTAGGCATCCAGAGAATGAGTTAATTTGGAGTTAAACAGAGCTTGTGACTATCTCTGACAAGTTACATACAAAAAGCTTACACGATAATTCAAAGGCCATAATTTGAGTGTCTTTTCATGGAGATTAGAAAGCCTTGGAGCTATAACAATAAAGGTTACTAAACTTGTATCTTGTCAAACATGACTTAAACAATTTTTTTCTGCTTCCTCCTAAAAATTGCACTCTTGGAAATAGTCAAACCCATTTTATTGAAATTAGGGATAACATATAATTCAGTCCACAAAAGAAAACAGTAAAAAATTCAAGCAATAATAATTTGTCAGTGTCAGAAGTGAAGAAAAGTGGGATTGTGCAAAAGGCTTCAGTGAACAGTGGTTGGCAGGAGAGCTTATTGCAATGCTTGCAATAATACACATCTCAGAAGTCACCTATCTCAATAGCAATAATGAGAGTAAAAGGATCAGTAAATTATACTGCAAATACAAAAAGAGATAGAAAGGATGCTATACTTCTTTCTTACCCCTGTGTTCAGGCAAGAATGACTAAATTGACTATTGAGACAGGTCCTACATTTTTGTGTAGGCCTGCAAAGCTTGTCCTCCTGTGGATAATTGATTTGTTCACAGGGACTATAGCATTATACACAGGGCCATATGAGGATGGTAGGTCAGCAAGGTGATTCCCTGAAGCCTGCTCAAACTAAAAGTTTGCCTCAGGCCCAAGAAGCTTGCTAGAATGAAAATATTGTGGGAAAACACTGTATTTATTTGCTTCCTTTTACTTTAATATCACATAGTCTTCATTCTCAAATATAGCTGCACTGAGCTTCAAGGGTTGGTAAATAGAAACAAAATGCCAGCCTCCAAATAAAGCTGTATTCTTTCTTCTTCATATCTCACCTGCCATTGAAAAGTGTTTCCCAGGCTGACTCACATTTGTACAGAGCCTGTGCTTGAGAAGATGCACAAGTGTATGCTATGGAAAGGTGGGTAGTAAATCCAGCTGTGAGTAGGAAGAGTCAAATATGTTTAATCCTCCCTTCCCTGCTTAGAAATATGGGGAGCAAAAGCAATGAAGAACAAGGTTAACTCAGGTTTGCCTCTTCCATCTGCAGTCAAAGCTCACCTGTGACGTGGACCTGATGCTGCTTTAATTCTTGGGCTGAAGTAGTTTAATTGACTACTGTAGGAAACTGGAAGGAGGAAGGGAGGCCTTCCTGTCGCCCGGACTTTTGTTTCAGTGGAGAAATTGAGCTGATTAACTTGCTGGTTTCCCTTTTCACACCCCTCGGCAGACATTCAAACAGCAAGGACACTGTTGGGTCTGCTTTGGCAACGCTCTCCATGTCTCTTTGTGTGTTTAGTTACAAACTTCACTGAAAACCTGCTGTCAACAGTAGTTTACCATGCAACACTGAATTTCTAATGCGAAGACAGCTTTGGTATAAAAGCTTTTTGTGCATTTTTCTTCTATGGACAAGGTAGCCTTTGGGTAGAAAAGGCTGGATTCTAAAAGGCTGGGATTTGAGAATAGTGATATCCTTAGAAAAGACTGTCTAGGAACAAACTAATGCATGCTCCTGATCCAAAGGGAAAAAAATAAGTAACTGAAAATTCATTTGAAGGAAATACAGTTTTGTCTTGCTGAGGAGAGGGATCTAAGCATCAGATTGTTTCATTTAAAATAGTTATCTTGAAGGTAGTGTTACTTTTATTGTCTAAGCCCTGAACTAGAAAGCCTTTAACAATATGGAGAACTTCAAGCATGTAATGTCAAGGTTCTAATTGCCTCTTACAAATTAAGCTAAGTTCCCCAGGCAAATAAGTAAAAAAGAAAACAACTCCCACAAAAGAGACTAACTGTTCTTTTTCCTTTTTCTTGGTCTTTTTTTAATCCATTGTAAACTCATCTGTTATCATGACTTTGCATTTGTTAAAAATTTGAAAGGATTTTCCTAGAAGTCTCACAAATTATGATAATGCCATGGTGTTAGAATTCTTGGGGTTGCCTAAATTCTTCCAGTCCCTAATTTTTTAAAGGAATATTTACTTTACAAAGGAATATTTGTGAAAGGAGGCACAAGAGGAGCATCCTGTTCTAAGTATTGAAGAAAGACAGAACAATAGTTCTCTTTGCTACAGGTAGCTCATACAAGTATCACCCTGTTGTTATGCAGTGACAGCCCAAAATAACACAGCTGAAAGTTGCCTTGCTACATACTCTGTTCTGTGGGACACTTTGTACAGCATATAGTTACAGAGGTGAACCCTTCAGACTCAGCTTGGTTGCCATCTACGGCTTGGTTCTGTGGTGCTAGACAGCAGTTTGCTAGAGCCTGTCAGAAAATGGAGAAGCTTATTTATTCAGTTTGAAACCACCGGACCATCCCTGGATATTTCTAGGCTTACACTCTTGGGAGGGTATAGTAACTGCCTGGAGTTTGTCAACAGCAGCTAACACACTTAGCCTCCAAAGTTGTCCAGAAAGGTTTTTATCCTCCAAAAAGGTGGATTAAGTTTCTATGAAGCTAAGACATTATTTCTGAGTCAAGGTATTATAACATAACCCACCCCAGCCAGGTTTGAGGTTCAGCTGCAGGTGTAGGCGTGGGTATTTTGCAAGTGTGTCTCACTGTGACAGCCTGGATTTATAATGGACCCAAAGATAACTTTTTCTCTCTAAATTAAATGTATACTTTCTTCATGCAGAGCAAATGCAACAACCTAAGATTAATGAGCAGCTTTTCACAAGAAGTAATATAATTCTGAAGTTCAAATCATTAAGTATAATCATGAAGGAATGTCTGACTAAATAAACAAATAACCTCTATGATTTTATATGCCTGACTCTGCGTGTTCTAGTGGGTTTTGACAGGTGTAGGATTACCTGTGACCATGATAAATGGTGATTTAAAAAAAATAAAATTAATAAAAATAAGTAGGGCATCTGGGCATTATATCACCTTCATTTAATGCTCTCAGGAAAGAGAAAAGTATGCCAGGCTTCCGGGGACTTTGTAAAATCTCTTTTCAACTGTGTCATGCAACACAGGAAGTTAAAATGTAGGTGGAAAACCCCATAGAATGTGAGATTTACTTGAAAGCCTTATTACAGAGTTTGAAGCTAAAAGTGCATAGTCAACCTTAAATTTAGAGGTTCTCTTTCCAATACCTGATTTATAGTATAGAGTTTTTTTTAATATCAATATTCACTTCTATTGCTTTTTAATACACAGTCACAATAATTGGCTGCTACAGGTTTGATCCTGCTCTGCATGCTACTGGATGTGTTTATTTACTATGATAACCTAACAAAGCTGTCAAGATGCTGATTTATGGTAGTGATCAGCTTGATATTTTCATTTTCTTTGCACATGGGAAGGCACTGCCTGCACAACATCAGCTGCTTGCAAATGAATTCCTGCCTTCACCCTTTTGCCTAGGGCACAACTATCCTTCCCTAACCTCAGCCCAAAAGAAGATTTCTTGTAAAGCGGATTCAATTGCAGTGTGACTCCTGCTTCTCCAGTTCCACTGCAGTCATCTGAGAGTCAGGGAGTGAGGGAACACATGGTTAGAGAAGAGGAGCAAATAGATCCATCTGCCCTGATGGCAGATGTGTTGTGTGAGCTTCTAAAAACCATGTCAACTACTTGTTCTTCCCTGAGCTCAAGGGGAGAGTGAATGGGCAGCATTCACAATCCATATGCTGAAATGAAACTGGGCTGTTTTAGAAAAGAAGTTGAGAAGTGGTACAAAACCAGAAAAATAAAGTTATGTTCCCCTTGGAAACAGTTTTTGCACTTAGAATGGAAGGTAATTGCACTTAGAATGGTAATTTTGCACTTAGAATGGAAGGTCTTACATGGTTAAGAGCCTAGGTTTATGCTTATAGGGTGTTCTTCTAACAGTGTATATTTTTGATTGATGTTTTATGAATGCATGTTGGTTTAAACAGAGACTCCAGAATATTTGACTGGCAAAAGAATCTATATTAGAAAAGTTACTTAGGGATGACCAGTTCAGGATGGATCTGATTCACCATAAGTGGAAGAAGAACTTGTAGAAAGCGTTCAGGTTTCCTCAGTACTCTCATAAATTAAAGACTATTGTTTTGGTGAAGGACTGTGTGAGGACCTAGGAAATAGTTTCTCATAAAAGAGATGAGGAAAAAATAGTCAATTCTTTCTATTCATAATTTTTGCCTTGAACTTTTAATGATGCAGTTAAAGTGAGACCCTATATTCAGCAACTCTTACTTCAGAGTCATCAAGGAAAAGCACACAGTTGCTTTCAGTAATTCCTTAACAGTTTCACTGTTCTATACTTTGGGTTTCTGTAGGAAATTACTTGGTTTCCATTTGTGCCCTATCATAACTCATAGTGCAAAGTTTTTAAAAATAATTCTCCTGGCCAAGTGCAGATTGCAAACTGTTACATAATGCTCCAGTGACGTAGTAGTGGGATTTTTCCAGCATTGCTGAATAGGTCGTTGTTAACATTTGGGGGGCGATTTGCAGCAGCTCTTGAAGAGCTGGGTTATGATATTAGCAATACTACCTCAGTATGCCATCTTGATATTTCATGAGTTCAGCTGATTTTTTTAAGCTGAACTTCTGCTCTAGTCAGGTTATAAGTTTCTCCTTCATAATTTTCATTCCATGAATCACTGAAACAGGCCCCAACTTGATATGAATGTTCTACCTGCCACTTGCTTACAAAGACATAATTGGCACATAATTTCAGCAGTTAAGCACAAGGGTTTAGCCGGAACATTTCACCACACTCAACAAAACCCACCTGGCTTCCAAGTTTCAAAACTTGTTAGCCAGTGATTTTTTAAGATCCTGAGTAAACAAGAATTATCTAAATTCACTATGGCCACAAATGGTTCCTTGATCTGCCAGCTATAACAGTCTGTGTAAGTTTCTGGACTTAGCAGTTTTCTCTATGAAAATTTTACTCTTAAGCGAGAGGCTCTTCAGCTTGACTTTATAAAAATGTCCTGGTTCAATTAAGCTTCATTTTACCCATCATAACTGGTATCTCAGTTTGCAACTTCTATCCTAACTCAGATGATCTTTGACTAATTGTTTCTCACTTCTTTTCTTTTGTGGGTACTTTTTCAATTAGGTGGAAATAAAGTGAAAGTACTATTTTTCACTCTGCTTCAAATCCTGTTTTTTTTCCTGCAAAAGACTTATCCGCCTGCAGACTTTCCTTTTACATTCAAGAAAAACAAATGTGAGATGAACGAAAGACCATATGAATTGTAGCTGTGAAAATAAAATCAGTGAAAGTCAAGCCAAATTATTATGTTTTCTACTTGTTTGAACAACTATGGTTTGCCTACACTGGACTGCTTTTCTTTTTTTCACTAATTGCCTTCAATTACCTGAATGCCAGTTTACTCAAGGCAATTAACACATCTCTAAAAGTTAGTTTGGGTAGATATATTTCAGCATAAGAATTCTTGTGTTCCATCTCAGTGAAGTCCAAGAATAAAAAATCATGAGTGTCTTGGAAATATCTAGTCTAGCTTAAAAATATATATATTTTTAAATAAACTAGTTGTTAGGACATAAGTTAAAAACTCCATGAAGAAAAATAGGTTAAAACCCCCCCCAAAGCTCAGCCCCTTGAGCATGTCTCATTTTAGACAAGGGATTCACAGTTGGAGTGGTGGAGAAAGAAAGCACAAAATTAATAAAAGTCACTGAAATGTAGCTGTAGTTAGATATAAAAACCTGGATATAATCTATATAGAGTTGTATAGGCCTATGAAGGGGGGACCATGATTGGTGCATACAAAGGTCTTTGACATCAGTTCAGTGTTATTGAGACTTATGAAGGAGATTTATCTATCCTGCTGTCTTAGGCTGAAAATGCAAGATGTGGCCCGGGGATGTGTTTTCTATTGCCATCTTTTAGAGGTTGGACAGTTGTCTTCTGTTAATTTGGCTACCTGTTAAAACGAGGTAGGACAGTTTTCTTTATCTCTTCCATGACCCATCCTCCCTCTGGAAAATATCTGCTGTTAATGAGCCATTGAGTCTCACTGCATGACTGATGAAATCTCATCATCCCATTGTGAAATGCTCCACGCAGGGGGAGGAGCCAAGCATTCCTACATGGATATAGCCTGAGATTCAGAACACCACAGGCAGCCTTTTCCACTGGATTCCCAGAGGAAGACCAGATCCATCTACACCACCACCGGGCCTTCAGAGAAAGACTACACCCTTCTACAGGATCACTGCTTCAAAGGAACCACATCTGTCACTCCAGAAGGACTGCAGCCACCATTTAATGGGACTGCTACCAACACCCTGACCAACAGGGTGTCAGGTTGTATTCTGACTCTGTCAATGTTGTTTTGCATCACTGCATTTTTATTTTCATTTTTCCTAATAAAGAACTGTTATTCCTACTCCCATATCTTTGCCTGAGAGCCCCTTTAATTTCAAAATTATAATGATTCAGAGGGAGGGGGTACATTCTGTATTTCAAGAGAGGCCCTGCCTTCCTTAGCAGATACCTGTCTTTTCAAACCAAGTCATCTATGCAGTGCAAGCCCAAGACAATTTGTGAAACAGGGCAAGAGATAAAAAAAATTTGGTTTTTTTAATATACAATTGGCAAAGTAAGATTATTCCATACAGAAGGAACATGTTTCACATTTAAAGAAGCTGGAGAGTGACAATTTAAGGCTAAACTATGGAACTGAACTTTCCTTTACAAAAGCAGATTAAAAGCAGCAAATGGCTTAGTCAGCAAACCACAGTTACTTGTTCCAGAAAAGAGGAGTTGTGTAGAATTTAAGCAAATTAACCACAGCCTTGGACACCTGATCACAGGAGTCCAGGAACTGTAAAAATCACTGTTCCAAAACAGAATCATTGACTTGTGATCAATGGAGCACTCTTCAAACCCTGGCTGCTCTACCTCTGAAAATGTTAGCTGAAAAAAGTCCCCTTACATTTTTAAACAGAGAAACTGAACATGCACTGTAGAAGACAGGCCTATGGGCAGTTTTTTGTGTCCTTTAGAGGAAGTATGCCTGCAATTCCTTTGCTCTGGATACCAGTTAACACAAGCTACTGGTTCCATCCATGTTGTCTGTATGTTAAAGGTTTTTTGGACTTTGGCTTCTTTTATGATACCTACGTTTCTGTGATTTTTTTCCTTGGGCTATGGGTGTTTTGCTTCATATCATTAAATTAAGCAATCAATAGGCAGGTTTTTCAGAAGGATGTCACAACATTTTCATGAAGCTCAATATGAGGCAGTTTAGACTTCAAGAATATCTGTTTCTCTCTGGATCAGTTATGAGGCTTAGTTCTGGATATATCAAAGTAGATCTTGCGCCAGGTGCTTTGTACCTGAGCTTGGAATGTCAGAGGTAGATTTTGTTTCAGATTTCAAGGAAATGTCTGTTCTAAGTTTATAGCATAAAAGACTCAGAGCTTTATTAAAGTGGCTTCCTTCCCTCATCCCCCCATCTTTCCCCCCCTTATGGAAAAAAAGCATCCTTCTGCTGCTTGATTGACATTGCAGTTCTGGAGGGCAGCCCACACTGCTTGAACATGATCTCCACAGTGCAGGGATGCATGCTAGATTTCTTCCTAGTTATGCAACATACTGATTTTGTGCCAAAGCTGAATAAATTGTCATTCACAGGGCCACAGAGGAAAACTGTGAAGTGTGAGGACTAATCTGGGGGCCACAGGGAGGCTAATTCAAGGCAGACACTCGGGCTCTCTGAACACCCAGAAGGTGCCCAGGCAGACTAACAGAGACACCAGCTGAGCTCAGCCTTTCTTGTTTCTTTCCACAGGGTTTCCTTTTTCTACCACTCTCCTCTCCTTGAAATGAGTGAAAATGACTTTACAGGTTAGGTGCCAGGGGTCACTAGGTTTGCATTCAGTCGTACTTTCTATAGCCTATTCAGGCTACTGGTAGTGTTATTTGTTTTCTTTCTTGAATCATTAACTGACTAATGACTTTCTATTAACATTTAAGAACTATATTAACAGGTATTAACATTTAAGAACTATAAATACATCAGAAAAATGAACATGTTTAGCATCATGTACGAATGAAAGTGCAACTTGAAAAAGGATGGGATGATTTCCCTCTCTCATCAACCCTCCAATGACAGACCCTAATTGATAGCTCATGGAAGCCAACACATGTTGTCCTCTCAGAAGTTGGGGATAATCTCTTCAGGCAGCCAGGGTGGTACAGGGGCAGATTGCTCTTGATTTGAAGAATGTCTAACAGTTGTCATTCAGAAATCACTTAGGTGCATTCTGCTCAGAAAAAAATTACACCCATCAGACTGAATTTCTACAACAGATCTGGACCTTTTTCTGTAGACAAAGGAAGAAAGGGTCTGGAAAGCAGCTGCAAGCATCCAGCCACATCACTGAAGAACTCTTTGCTGGCACATACATGTTGGTTTCCAGCATTGCACATCCTGCCTGTCTTTCCAAACCCTCATCACCATGGGATGTATGCTCTTGAGAAATTCAGCAGCTCCCAAGAAGAAGGCATTATTTATGCCTCTGTTTGAAAAAGTGCACAAGAATAACAATAATAAGGCTAAAACCATAAAAAAATTAGATAAGCAAGATAGTTTTTATTTTCCATGAACATAAAGTAGTAAGATGAAAGAATACTTACAAGAAACCAAAAAAAGCTGAGTAGAAACTAACCTTTTGAACAAAGGCTCAAAACAAATTCTCAAATGAACATTTGTAGCTGGAGGAAACATCATATTTCACTATTACTGGGACTTTATGGGGTCTTTTCTCCTGCAGAAGGAGGAGAAGGAAGGGTAGAGTATTTAAATACCTAAATCAATGGAGTAAATTGAATGTATCTGTCTTAGTGTCACCGTTCTTATGCCTCAGATAAGAGGCATAAGATGTCACTGATACCATGTCACATACCATGTCACTGATACCACCATTAACCCCCTCATATGGTGATACCTTGTTGGAATGTGTCAAATGTTTGCAATAGTTTGTTGTTAAATGTCATGGGATTAGAGCAAATTATGTAAGTCATCAGGTTTCTTAGAGATGCATTTTTGCAAATCTTCTTTGGTCACAAAATGAACTGAGTCACATGTTCTCTAAGACAAAAAGGTAGAATCCTTCTTTCAAACACAGAAAAGGGAATTTTACTTACAGCATTTCAAGTAAGGCCACAGGGCATTTCTCTATGAAACCAAGGCTAAAATTAGTTACCTCCTTTCCTATATTCATTTGGGTTAACTACATATATGTGTGACAGTATATGAAGATTGAGATTTTTTGACCTGCACATGAAAGACATACATGAGTTTTTCTGAGGAAAACTCATAACTATTTCTTCTACAATCCCCTGCCTACTAGGTCTTTGGCTAGTTGTGACATCCCAGCTGCTCTTTGATACCATGGTTTGCTCTAGCTGGTTTAGCACCATGGTATAACCTTTGGCTGTGGGTGTGCCCACACTCACATCCTGACCTTGAAAAGAGATTAATTTTGTTGACTCCTTCAGCTTTCCTTTCTTGTTTTTGAGACTGTCCCAGCAAATTTATGCTGTCAGCTTGGGCACTTGTTTGTTGTGAGGCATGATCTTTAAAGAGCAAGACAATATAATTCAATTATAGAAGGAAAAATATCTTATGGGATTTTTGACAATTGGTTATTGTTCCTTTAGAAATAAGAGAAGTACTTTATTATTTTCATTCCATATCCTACATGTTATGTCTCAACACTGAGGAATGAGAAAACTTTTATTTTTTACTATCTTTCTCAAGAAAATAATCTTTTAGTGTTCCTAATGAGATGGTATCAAAAATAAGTTATTTTTGGTCTGTGAAGCCTTGGAGATAATAGAAATCTGTTTTCTCTTTCACGAACAGAATTCAGTACCTACATATTGATGTGTCTTTCTTGCTTATCTGGCTGGTCCAGAGAAAGATGTTCTGGGTTTTCTTGTGCTTTTCTGGAATTTGCCTCATTGCTAAGAAAGATTAGGTTCTCTTTAGATGGCCTGCAAGACCAGGGAAGTTTACATTCTTTTCCCACAAAGTTACCAGAGGGAAATCGTAAAAGTGTAAGCATTCAAATTTTTGTGAAACCTTGCATTAATTTCCCACAGAAAGGGAAATTTCCAAGCAGTGGTCTCTAATTTCTTTCTGCCTTAATTTCTATTGAATTTTGGCCTAAGTAAAAGAATTTACTTTTGTTCCCTTTATGTTTTTCAGCCATGGACATCCTCATCAGCCACCATCAGAATTGATGACATCCATTTAATTGCAATTTGTTCCCACTGAAGATATATTGCTATTTTTTGTTTTGCCAAGGTGGTAGCACCTCTTCTGTGTTTTCACATATTTGCTGGTGCAAACTATGGTGACCAAAGGAAGAATCCTGCTGTCCATGTTCAATACATGGATAAAACCCTGCCTTTTACTCTCAGAGTTTTCTAGAGAATAAAGATAAGTTGTCACCAGTTGAAATGAGTTGATACACAGTTGTCTTCTGCATCCCAACAGCATGAGAGATTCACTGTGCCTTAGCAGTAATCAGGCCCCAAAAAAGAAAGTTATACTTGCTGGATTTGTTTTCAGCCCTGTCCAATTGTATTTTTGCTCCTGGAATTCCAGCGGTATTTTTCTACCCATTGTCTTTTGTCCATCTGACAACTTTGTGGAGCTGGAAGATAGCATTACTCAAATTGGAAAGAATCATAATTTAATTCCTGCATTTCTACAAGAAAAGAAAAATAACCCGTTCTGACTGTGAGGTGCAGGGGGTTGGAGGAACACATTCAGTCAGTTCCCAAACTCAGCTGGAGGCAACCCTAGTAATCCAAACTTTCTGGGATGCATGAACACTCTCCTCTGCAGTAACCCTTCATTTTACATTCCTATCTTTTTTGGTCCATCTGTCTTTCTCTATACAACTCCTGCATTCCTTGATTATTTTCTGTGCCACTCAGTTTTTAAACTCACACATTTTCTTTCATGTTCTTTCCTCCTTACTTGTTCCCAGAGTCCCACCTGTGAAATGGGAGACTGTGCATAGTCCACTCTGTCCTCACTGCTGAACTGCCTGATGTCTTCTGGTGAGTGAAAGAGGAGCTTTTGTTTCCTCAGCTTTATGCTGATGGATTCATGCCACTGCACAGAAATGAAATGCCATTTCGGCTGTCTCTGTTCTTTCACCCAAATTTAAAGAGCATGTAGTTCTTTCTTCACTGTCTAATGGAAAGTAATTTCCTGTTAAAGACGTGAGGAATTCTTGTTTACACTCCTTGCTCACTTTATGCAGGGAGAAGACAAGCTCTCTCACTTTGTTCCTCTTTTCATAACCCCAAAGTTTATTGGAAGGTTTCACTTCTGGTTCAAGTCTCCGCTTTCTTACACAGACTGTGATGAACATCTCTATGTATTGTAAGGTTTTTGCTTGCTTTATGTTAGGGAATTTATCTGACTAAGGATTTCTGATTGCTGATTTCTTTTGAACAATAATGAAAAGAACTTTTTGGTTTCTCTTGAACTGTAATGAAAACCCTTTCTTAGTTCTCATTTCATGGTTCTTTTATACACAGCTGAAAGATTCCACACCTCTATCTGGAGACCTAAAGCAATTGCAAATACAAGAAGTATTCCCTGCCGTGCCCTCTTACTGATTTTTCCCATGCATGTTACCGTTTCTTCTCTTGAAACTCATACCATATAACAGAGAGTGGAAATGAAGAATCTTTCTCATAGAGTTCAAGGATCCATCCTTCCTCTTCTTATCACTGTTTCAATTAGCACTGGCAACTGTTGTAAAATGTTATGGTTGGGAGGTTTTAACGTTTTCTTTGCCTGTTTTTTAAACATTTTACTGTGTGTAGTGTTTGTTTTCCCAGGAACACTGTGATGTTCCAGTTTTGACATTCAAGAGTGACCTTGAACTGTACTTTCAGATGCTTTACATACAAGTAGAAAAAAAGTGGAACATTTGGGTTCATTTCTGTAACAGAGCAGCCAGTGAAAATGTGTGGTGTGGTGTTTTTATTTTGTATTTGGAATAAGTCTTTTGGCATAGAATTTGTATATATGAGAAAGTAAAATTGTGGTAAGGTAGAAAATGCCATTGTGGTAGTGTATATATATCTAGGTAGTTAAAAAAAAAAGCATTTTCTCAGTATTGCTGTGGCACTGGGGCAAAGCTATTGAAGGATATAGTTTGAATTATTCTGGAGAGTGTAAAAACAGCTGGCAAAATATCCAAAGTTAATATCTTGCATTATATAAATAACTGCTTTTATAGATCAAGGCTTTAAACATAAGCCCTTGGGAAATGAGACACTGAATTTCAAAGCAGGTGAAGATTTTAAAAATGCCTTTTGTCACCTACATTGATGTATTTATATGAACAACTCAGATGGTCATCACCAACAAAACTGCCTCCTACTTTCCAAAAGCTGCTTGAACCTGTTTATTCCTCTCTTGCTGAACAAGCAGATATAAATTATGTTGGCAAAGATAGAGAAAATCAACTCTCCATTTAATTTCTCCTCAATCTGTTGAAATAAATAGTACTTGCTGACCCAAGCATTTCTTCCAGATCTGTACATGTGAATCCTGTCAGAGATGGTAGTTACAATAAAGTGAAGGAATAGAGTTCTTAATATCTTTGATTGCTATATTTTCTGACAAGTCAACTTCACATCTATGATGGTATTCCTTTCTTGACAAGCAGTGTTTATAGGTAGCTTTGATTGGTAACTCCCACATCTACAGCCTTCTTGAGATGAGTTGGTTCTAAGCTACTTTGGCTAAGTTGCAGTTTTCATGTGGTTTAGGACCTGGGAGTAGAATATCCCACACCAATTTAGATTCAGACCAGGTAAGCAGTTTAACCTATTTTTTCAGAGACACTTGACATTATTTTCTGCTCAAATACCTAATTCATGTAAGCCCTGTGACAGGTAGCCTTTAACATTTTTTCTTTGATTTCAATAAAAAACAAACATTTCTATTCCAAGCAGCTACCTAGCTGTAAAAACCTTCTGGAGATGATCCTCTGGGACAAAAGGATTTCCAGAAGCTGCTTACTGACAGCAGACCTCCTCTTGATGTGTACGTTCAGAGTTACAGAATGATGTGAGTCAGCAGTCATACTCCCTAGAACTGTCCAGCCAGGTTTTGGATGTTTCTACAGATGGAGACTCAATCACTTCCCTGAGCAGCCTGGCCCTGTGCTGTTACCCCCCTTACAGTGAAAAAGTGGTTCCTGATCTCCAGATAGTCTCCCAGGTTTCAGTTTGTGCACGTTGCCTCTTCTCCCATCACAGAGCACCACGGAAAAAAGTCTCACTCTGTCTTCTTCTGAGGTGCACTGCTTGCTGCTGACCTCCAGCTACACTTCATACCACTGATCACCACCCTTTGGGCCTGAATGTTCAGTGAGTCCGGAGCCCAATTTACTGTCTGCTCATCCAGCCTATTCTTCATCAGTTTCCATATGAAGATCCTATGGGATACAATGTCAAAATGCTCCCCTGACAGGTTGGCAATGTCCTCTCCCCTCAATTGCCAACCTATTCAGTTTATTGGAGAAGGTTATCAGGTTGGTCAAGTATGATTTCCCCTTTGTAAATCCATACTGACTACTCCCAATTGTCTTCTTCTTTTCCATGTCCCTGAAAAGCATTTCCAGCATTAATTGTTCCATGACCTTACCAAGAACTGAGGTAATGCTGAAAAGCCTGTAGTTCCCTGGGTCTCCGTTGTCCTTTTTAAAAACAGAACTGACATTTTCTTTCCACCAGTCACCAGGCATTTCTCCCAGCTGCCATATTGTTCTAAGGTAATCGGGAGTGTCCTTACATTTCATGACAAAAGATGTCATCACATCCCCCAGCTCCCATAGTACTTGTTGGGTGCATCATCCTGGGGCCCAGGGATTTACATATGACCAATTTGCTTAAGTGTTCTCCAACCTGATCTTCATCCACCAATAGCACATCTTCCTTGCTCCAGACTTTCCCCCTGGTCTCTGGGGCCTGGGATCCCAGACTGCAAAGTCTTTGATGAAGACTGAGACATATGTGGCATTTAGTACCTCAAATTTTTCTAAGTCCTGTGTCTCTTTCCCATTCAGCATCATGTTTCTGCATGATTGGATACTGTCCTATGTCTTCTCAGGTCGCTTGTCTCTACTTCTATCTTTTGTATACTTCCTTTTCATATCTAATCTTTGCCAAGAACGTCTTGTTTATCCATGCAGGTATTCTGGCATTTCTGCCATGTTTGCTGCTTGTTGAGATAGACCCTTCTTGAGCTTGAAAGGGGTGATCCTTCAATATGAATATTTGCTTGGACCAATCTTCCATCCAGGGCCCTATGTGAAGAGATCAAAGAGTACTCTCTTGTTGATGCACTACATGATCCCTTAGCCAGGGAATATGCAAGTGGGTCTTACAGTTGTCTCTCATTTTTGCTCTCTCAGGCTGATCCAGCCTGCCCTGAAGTCAGAATCTAGGACTTCTACCTTTCTGCCTTGAAAAGAAGGGCCTGAATCACCATGAGGTTGTCAGCCTTGCAGTCTTCCAATGCTGCTCAGGTCACACAAGGACATGGGGTCACACAAGCACACTGGTTTTCACCGATCCACATTTCCATGAACTAACCAGCTGTGTGGGCTGACCTGTGTGTGCTGGATGAGGGAAGGAGAAAGAGGAAATGAGCAGTAGAATAGTGGTATAAGTAATCCCTCACACAGATATTGGCATTCCCAATGTCAAATAAAAACCAGCTGTTATCTTAAATTTGGAGTATTTGGTGTTTCTTTTTTTCTTTTCTTTCCCCCCCTTTTTTTGATTGGCTTGACTACTCACAGTCATTTTTAAGCACCACCTCTTTCTCTTTGGAACCATCCTGCTACAACTTTTTAATTTGCCAAAAGTCTGCCTGGACTTTGCTCACAAATCAGAATCATTATGTTTTTCTTTTCATTTTTTCTGACTATTTTCTGAACCAGAACTAATGAAAGTTCTGGTTCAGAAATCAACTTATGCAGTCTGTTTTCCTAGCACTTTAACAGTAGGACAAAGGTAGCTGAAAACTTAGAAGAATATTTTCATAAGTGCTTGCTCATACATAAAGATACATAGTTTGTATTAGAAAATACAAAGCTAAACAAAGGTACTAGGACTCCTGCTATCCTGACTCATTCAATTTCTATTAATGACTCTCAATGACAGGATGCAGATTTTAGATCTAAAAGCAATGATTAGCTCAAAGATTCTAAAGAGGATAATTTTAGAAAATTCAGGGAAACTCTGAATTCTTTCTTACACTTAAAGGATTAAGCTGATCTGAATAATATTCCTATTGTCATCTAAACAGTTGTGGGCTTACCTGAATCTAGCATCTGTTCCTTCAATTTTCATAGCAGAGCTGGAATATTATGTCTCTTTTTTATAGGAAATGTCTACAGTATTAACAACAGCATAGAGTTATGATTATTAAAATCAATCACTGTTAAAACTGTTTTTTTTCTTTTAGTGATTTAACATACACAAATTCTCTCTGATGTGGAAAGAAGGTTCTCATTGAATAAAATAAGTTACCCAGATAATTGATTTTTAGAGAAAATATGATAATTTTATTAGTGTGAGACATTCCAGTGCTTTGAAATTGTGAGTGAAAATTTTGTTTCAACTTGACAGCATACATTAGTTGTGTTTTAAGTGCTTTCTACCATACATTCAAAACAAATTTTAAACTATTTCATGGGATAGGTGCTCAAAAAGCAATTTCCTGCTCCACAGAGTAGGGACTGATACAGTGCACTCTGGTGTTAATGGTTAATAAATGAGAAGCTGGAAGTGCTGAATTCAGACCTACTCCAAGACATCTTGTCCTGCTTTGGTCAAATCTAGGCTTCTCTTGAATGAAGACTGTTTCAAGCTAGTAGAACCAAAGTTTTCTTCTTTGGCCTACTGTCCTTTAACAACGTACAAGAGCGGACACTGTCTAACTCAATTATGTGTGACCTAAGACTGATTTAATTTAATTCCACAATGGCAGAGAACCAAGTGTTCGACACCAACAAACCATTATTCCCACTGAAAAAATACCCTTGTGTGGTACTATTCTCTGAGGACAAACAACATCTGATTTTGTGCTTCTATAGCAAAGAGTCTGGCATGAATTTGGTCTGGGTTCATTCAATCAATGATGTTGGCAAACTACAGAAGTTGCTGCCATTTGAGTCTTATGAAGTGAAATGTAAAGGGTAGCTAGTTTTGTACAGGACTCAAAATCTTCTTTGCTGTCTTTTAAGGATCCACATGAGTTATTCTGGGGTATAGAGAATCTCTTCTGGAGAGTGGCATAGATACATAATATATTGATTTTGTAAAAACAGTAACAGCTGTAAAAATGTAATGGATTTTATGCACTGTATGATCTAACTGCAGGAGAAATTTTGTACCAAATGCAAATGGAATTACATTAGAAAGAAGTAACACGGAACATGCAGACTGCAATAAACTTGCCATTGTTTATAACAACACGTTTCATATTAAATAGGAAGTGGCATGGCAGAAGTGAAACAAAGCTGTGGGAACATATCTAAGCCATAAATTTTTGAATTATTTATTATTATTTTGAATTATTATTTTGAATTACTAAATTAAAAGTTATAGATATACTAATGCAAATTTCTAAGACCTACTTAACAAATGAAAAGGAGAGGAAGGTTCTCTGTCTTTTTAAAAAGTGTATTTTCCTGGGGGTTTTTGTGCATTTTGGTGAAAAACTTTGTGATGCTCTTTGCTTGAGTTTGAAAACTGATGCAGAGTTAAGTAGTAGAGGCTGTTAGTCTTGGAGGTTCCCTCAGCTAAAGAGTAAGGGGTGATACAGGGCAGGCCTCCTGGGGGCCACCTGGTTGTGCCCAAGACATCTGGTTCTACAATACAACAATTCTGAGCACAATCCTAGATCTGCTCACTCAAAAAAAGCATTTTAAGCATGTTCTGTCATTGACTTTGTAAATGGAACTGGATGTCTTATCAAGTACAAGCAGACTGAAACAGAGATAAGAATTTTATCCTGCATTAATTGAAATAAACATTAGTTCTCCTGAACTCATTATTGCAGAAGGTAGTTCTAAAATATGCATTAGGAGAATGAATGCATTTATAATTTTTATTTAATAAAAGGGGAAAAAACAAAGCCAGATAAAAAGGTTTCTTTCATGCTATTCCTTTTCCTTTTTATACATGAGCTTAAACTAGTGGTTAATTCTCAACATTGGACACTGAAATGTGAGTAGTAAGGGCTAATAAATGTGAGTTTCATCATTAGTTGCTTTTCACTTTCTCTTTGCATAACATTTTGAGAAGTTCTAAATTATCCAATGCTTCGCCTGAATAAGACCACCCACAACTGGGATATGATAGCTGCAAAAAGATTTAGTGGAAGTTGTAGCACATCATAGAAAAGTAAATGAAATATTAATGATGTCATCTAAAGAAACAATGCATTTAATTTGCAAAATATTTTCACCACTACAATGAAATAATCATAGTAAAAACAATAAACTTCAGAAATATAAGATTCTTAAATAATCAATCCCACTACATTGGGCAGTTGTGAGAGTTAGTGATTATGTGGTTTGACCCTCATATGGTACATCAATCATGGCAATGCACTTTCCCTTTGCATCCAAGTAAAACCACTACTTCCCACGCAACATGTCATTACCATCACAATTGGATCTGCTTGGTAATAGCATTTGGAAGGGATCCTTCACTTTAAAGCACTGCTTGAAATCAAAGCTCCCTTCCTGTTGCAACTTAGCTTTAAAACAGACTTCTAGTGATCCTGGCAAATACAATGCTCTTTTTCTTTACCCTCCTCAGTTCTGATTACATTCATTGCCTTTTGGCTATATTTTTTAAAATGGAAAACCAAAAAAGAGGTTTTCCAGATCTTGAAGTGGTATTAAATTCTAAATTTCAGAGGGGAAAAAAGAAGAATTTTCCAAATGACATTTGCCTGTGTAATTTTGAAACCTCCATAATATGTCCTTTAACTGAAACAATCCAACAAACTGAAAAAATCCCCAAAAATCTCCAAAGAATTAAACTGCAAAATTCTACTTTAATACAGCTGCATTATAAAGTAGTAAGCTGCAAACAGGAAAAATCCAGAAAACACACTAACTCCACCTGTTGCGGTAAACAGTAGCAAATGGTATTCACTCACAGACTTCACTGTTTGCCAACAAATTGTGCAAGAATTCCATCTCTTTTCCTTAATTTTAAATACTGAGTCATTAGTTGCTGAGATTTGTGCCCTCTCACATAATCAAAGGCTAATGTTGCAAAAGAAGATAGTTTGCTTTTATGTTTTGATCTTTCAGTACACATGGCTGCTGGTTTTTGGCTATTATCTATCCAAGAGTATTAGATATGAACCCAGCACTATGTGATGTGGGAGGTCCAGAAACATAATGGAAAGAGCTATCTTTCTTAATTAAAAAGGATAAATATTTCCCTCCTTTCTCATGTTACAGCTGCTCTCCTAAATAGGATAAAATCCCCACTGGGCTTTTGGGACAACCTAGCTGGAGGTTTGTATCTTAGGAGGGAGAGGGTCTGCCTGAGCACATTCATGTTGTGCCATGTTTTAAAGCTGTGTCAGTCTGATTCCCAGCTGAAGCTGGATGCTACAGGCCATTGACCTCTTCTGAGAATATCCAACCACTGTGAATTCACATAAAGTTTCCCCACAAACTTATTTGCTGTTCAGGGAAATAAGAAATGGCTTAGGATAGTAGAAGCAGCTGTAATTTTCATAGCTATATATTAGAACTGCACAGTCAGCTTATAAATGGAATTTGAATTTGTCTAGTCACCTGCCAGTGGCCTTCTGGTCATCTCCACTTGGAGATTAATGAATTTTCATGCGTTTGTGTGTTCTGTTTTTGTTTTGGTAATTTGTTTGGTTGGGATTTTTGTTTGTGGTGGGGTTTTTTGTTAAGTCCTCCACATTGTTACCCAGCTTAGTGGGTGCTGCAGTAGGCTAATATAGTTGGTGAAAGCACATACTTCTATACCTAGACCAATAACAAAGTTGTGCACCAGGACAAGAGTCTGTACCTGTGGACTAAAAAGGATACAAGCATGAAAATCATATCAGGTTGTGTTTATTGCTACAGTCACAACTATTGCTGCTTCCATAACAGTGTATTGATGGGCCTGTCTCCATGATGGGGTTTTTGGGGGTATCTTTTGTTTATTTGTTTCAGGTTTTTTGTTGCTAGGTCTTCATGGACAGCAGAACATGTGTCTGCACGTGTCATATCTAAGGACTGGAGAGAAAGCAACAGCTTTCTATCACCAAACAATTGTGAATGGAACAATTGTATTACTGCATTCTAATATTTATAAAAATAATGGTTTTCTATAGTTTCTAATAAAAAGAAATGCCCTATATTCCATTTTAATTATCTAAAATTACTTGGATCCTTTGAGGCAATTATTTCCTCAAACAAATAAATGAAAGGAAAGCTTACTTAATTTGTCGTTAGCTATGACTGTCTTCTCTATAACAGAAAACCTTTCTATGACTACTTAGTATGAGCCTAAGAATAGGGAAGCACTGCCTGGCTAGTGGGTGCTGATGGAAAGTGCACGTACCAGACTCTTGGGAAACACAGTATAAACCCATATTAGTGGAGGACTTGACCCTCAGGGGAGATGGTGTAAGGGATATACCCCTTGAGAGTTCTGGAGCAAAGCACTCTCTCTGTAAAGCTGTAAGAGGGCATAGCAGGCAGAAAAAGACAATGTACTGTTAAGGACATCAGACTAATCTGCCCATTCATTGCAGTCTTGGATATGAAATAGTGAGTGCTGCAGCTGGACAGGGAGCTATTTCAGTATTTCAGCACAGAGGCTGTTGCTGGCATATTCTGGGAAAAAGGCAGTATTGCCTATGGGATTGTTTAGGTTTTCCTAATCCATTTTCAAAATGTTTTGCTTCTCTTCTAGTGAACTTCTCCTTATTTAAACCTATTTATTTGACTTGCTGTTTATAAATGGGAAAGTATGGCTCACTGAGTAACTTACAATATAATTTGATTGCCAGACTGCTGGATAATGTTTTATTTTGCACCTTTCAAAACTTTGTTGCCACCGCCTCAGCCCTGCTACTTGCTAATCAGTGTCTGGCTGAAAGGTTATGTTTGTGAAATGGCAGGTCAACAGTGGAGGATGAATTGGGTAGTTTTCACGTCTTGTGGTTTTTCATGAAATTTGCCTTGTGTGGATGAATTTTCAGGGAAAAAATTAACTGACCTGAAAAAGGGGTGAGCTGGGAGATGACAGGCTGCTGACAGTTAATTGGGGTATGCAGGGCAAGGTTGACAGAAGAATTTCAGAAGGATCCAACAAGACTGAATGACTGGTCAATAAAACAGCAGATTAAATTCAGTGTGGACAGAAATATAGTGATTCACAGAGCAGAGAAAAATGATCCCATCTCTACCTCAACTTAAGGACAGTGACAGCAGGAGGACACTGGCCTAGTCAGATCTTTGCTCCAACCTTGTACATCTTCTCTATTTTTCCTTTTCCTGGCAAGAGTAGGACTACAAAGACTGTCCCTTTATGCTCTGTAAATTATGTAAATTCACAGCAATTTAAAAAAGTAAAAAAAGGAAGGAAAAACAAAGTGCCTGACTCTGGGTTCATAAAGAGTTACAGCCTTCAGTTAAAAGTCATAGAAAAGCTTGTGCAAATCAATTTCTTCTTGCAGAACCTTTATTGTTGTCTTCTTTGTGCACACCTTTGTGGGAGAAGGAAAGTGGAGCAGAGAGTGTCTTTTCAAAATCACATGTCTCGGCATCTGGCTAGGAATTTACATCATTCTTTTTTCTCCTCAGTTCAGAAGAGAAGAGAAAGAAGGGAGTGTTTAAATGGCAGTGACATCCTCTGGTATACAGACTACCTAATTGTCTTCAGGTTTTTGTTTGAAAGCAAGAGTACTTGTGTACAACTGGAGTAGGGACAGTGATGTCTTCAAGAACAGGCAAAGCAAAAACTAAGTTGATCGAAAAATCATGTAGTGTTCTTGGCTCAGGAGGTTTATAAGCTGAGAGTCAGAATACATTAGCTAATTCAGAGAGTAGCATCTATGCTGGCTTGTCTGGCCTGCTCAAAGAAGAGTTTGTACAGCCTGTGATTCTCTGTGCTTATATTTTAAGATTTTGAGTTTAGTCTGGGTTAGAAAACTTGGGCTGGACTATGAACTCTTAAAAAGAGCACTCCAAACAATGTTCAATCTTGAGTGTCATTTCCTTTCTTTAGAGAATGTGGTTTTCCTAGATACAAAGTTTAGCACGAGCCTCAATGTGGCACACCACTAAGGTTAGGATCATGGCTTTTATCTTTAAAAAACATTTTATAGCATTCTTAGCAGCAATCAATACTATGGGAGACAATGCTTTATGATTTATTGCAGTTACAAAACATACACTTACGCACAAGGGACTGAGTACATCCTCAGTTGTTTTGCAGATGACAAGCTGGGGGGGAGCATTGATCTGTTTGAGGGTAGGAGGGCTCTGCAGAGGCATCTGGACAGGCTGGATTGATGGGCTGAGGGCAATTGGATAAGATCAACACAATCAATTTCAAAGTCTTGTACTTGGGTCACAACCCCATGCAGAGCTACAGGCTTGGGACAGAGTGGCTGAAAAGCTGCCTGGCAGAACAGACCTGGGGGTGCTGGTCAAGAGCAGCTGAACATGAGCCAGCAGTGTACTGAAGAAGACTGATGGCATCCTGGCCTGTATCAGCAACAGTGCAGCCAGGAGGACTGGGACACTGATTGTCCCTACTTGATGCTGATGAGGCTGTGCCTTGAAGCATGTGTTCAGTTTTGTATCCCATACTTCAAGAAGCATCTGAGGGAGTTGGGATTGTTTAGTCTGGAGAAAAGGTGTCTCATGGGAGACCTTACTGTTCTCTGCAACTACTTGAAAGGAGGGTGTAGCCAGGTGGGGTTGGTCACTTCACCCAAGTAACAAGTGATAGGGCAAGAGGAAACATCCTCAGGTTGTACCAGGTAAGGTTTAGATTAGATATTACCAATAAATTCTTCATTGAAAAGATTGTGAAACACTGGAATAGGCTGCTTGGGGAAGTGGTTACTAGAGTCACTATTTCTGGGGGTGTCTAGAAGATATGTAGATGTGTCCCATAGGGACTTGATATAGTGGTGGACTTGGCAGTGATAGATTAACAATTGGACTCAATGACCTTAAAGACCTTAAAGGTCTTTTTCAATGTAAACAATTCTATGATTCTAACTTAATGTATGACAGAATTTTCCATCCATTTTGGTGTAAGGCTCCAAAGCATAACAGTAACATCAGTAGGATGGTGTAGGGCTCTAAAGCATAATATTAGTAGGATATGCTAATTTTCTCCACGGTTCTCTTAAATGCTTATGATTTTTGGTTTTTTTGCATTCACCTACTGTTTCTTTTTTGAGGGATGTATGAGAATTTTTTTATGTGGTGAACCAAAATTTATTTAGTATTTAATCAAAAGTCCTTGGTGCTCATTTGTAATGTAAGTTTTCATCTATGTTTTCATAATAGATACACTAGATAACCAATGTGTATCTGGTGTAGACAAAGAGAAAAAAATGATGACAAGTGGAAGTGTGTTTCTAATTGTAGTGGGAGTTTGAATTGGCTTCAAGTTATTATGTTTATGCAATATAAATTATTAGATAAGCTAAAGCATTGCTGAATCTTCTATTAGTGGATAGAAACTTAGCTATAACACAGACTGAATTGAGTCTTTTTTGTATCCTCATACAGATGTACACACAGAACTACTGACATAAAGCAGTCTCTGAACATAAAAAGTTACTCCAGATACTGTTAAAGAGGTGTTGGAGTAAGTAGCACTTGAGAAGTTCACACTTTTTGTGTTTGTTTCTACCTCTTCCAGGAAGTACCCTGCCTCTCAAGTTGCACCAATTCATGTGCTTGGTTTTTAACTTGAAATTTTCAGTGATCCATATTCAGGCTAGTCCCACATTCTCCCTCATTTTAGTGAGCTTTGGATGTAAGCAAGATAAAGTACCAATAAAGTGATTTGCGTGGTGTATCACAGGCGATAAAGCTATGCATACATTTCTCCTGAACTGAGTACTATGACAACAAGAGAATTCTTGTACTAAATCACATATGAATGTTAAACTCTATTCTTAAGAGATTTGGTATATTATAGAAACATTTCAGGCAATGAAAGGACAGTTTTGTAAATAGAACATATAGGACCTATGCTCTGAATACCAGTAGGCATTGGGTGTTACCTTGAAGAGCCTATCTAATTTCTGACTGAAAATCAGATGTAGGAACGTTCACTTTAGAGAGATGTTGTGAGGTTGTGAGATGTTGTGAAAAATATTATTTTCTCCAAAATTCTTTCCTGTTTGTTGCTGACGGCATACCTTGTAGGAAGATAATTGGTTTCTAAATACATAACATTTGCCCTAAGTCATGAATCCATCTCCTGCAGATACCGATTTCTCAGACATTGAATTTGATTAGAGAAAAATACTCAAAGGGCTTTTACTCAAAGGATTTTTATTGATGGGTCTGAAGAGTAATTGGGTTTTAAAAGTTACCATTCATTAAAATCCGGTAGATCTGTTTCCTTTATTGTGTTGCATTTCTTTGTACATATATCCACATGCTTTCTAGTTTGTACTTGTACTTACTTCCTATGATTGTCTATTTAAGATGAACAAATTTTTGCTATGGCTTCTGAGAAGAGGCTACATTTTGAAACAGTTTCTCTAGAGAAATGAAGAAACAGTGTTTGAATTTAAATATCAGTTGGTTTTTAAGGTCCTATGGTGTCTAAGAGATGCTGCTGCTGAAAAACAATTCCAATAACAAACTTGACTGAACTTCATATGCTGGTGTTGCAAGCATATTGCTATTCTGTAAAAAACTAGCAGAGGAAGAAAAAGAAATTATCCTAAGTTATTGATTTTGAAGTTTGACTGTGAAGTAAGAACAGGTGGTTGAATTCTGCTGTTAGTGGCAGAAAATCAGTTAGAAATAGCAGCTGAAAAGTAAAAATGGAAATTTGAAAAAGAAATGTATCCATTAGGCTAAAAAGTCTTTTGTGTACTGTAATGAATATCGGTATGTGTACCATCACACATACTCTTTGTGAGTATCAACGTTTGCTGCCTGTTAGCTCAGCATGGAATACAAGCTTGAAGTAATACAACCAGTTTTCCATAAGGCTCTTTCAGATATGTTACTGCATAGATATGGAATTGCCCAGCTGAGCAGTGCTCCCTGTGCACTGCTCAGTTCAATCTGTCTATCTCTTGTCTTTGGTGATGGCAATATACTTCATTCCCTTCAAGTGCAAAGAATTTAGACAGAACTGGAAGAAACTAGAGTTTTCAATTAATTGCCACGCTGAATATTGATTAGGAATTCTCCATTAAGCACAGGTACCCAGTTTCTCATTCTTGCATATAATCACAAGTAAGAAGAATTATTAACACTTAATGGTAATTTACTAGCCATAGGAATGGTAGAGGCGAAGCAAAATTTTGTTGTCTCATACCAAGGATTCTGGGTAGTACAGACCTTAAAAAATAATTAAACAAAATCCTGAAACTACTGTAATGAATATTTTTTACTCTCATGTTTACATTTGGTGCTAACATGATTTAAAACATATATTTATGTGTGTAAACTGTTTTAAGGGAAATATTGAGAAAATACTTTTAGGATTAACTATTAGGATTTGAATGCATTACCCATTAAAATTTGGTTTTGTTTTTACTTCTGCCACTCTAAAATTGGGTAACATCATGCAAATCAGGGCATCACTTGGAATCTGGGATTTCCATTTTGACAATGCAGATAACATTGTTCAGTTCCACCTTTCTTCTATTTTCTTTTGACCTTTTTTTAAAGTGTTATGCTTTTACTAGCCTCTTATGAGACACTATTTTCTTGCACTGTGAATATGCAGAACTTGCACAGATATTCTAATGTAGATTGACATGTTTAAGTATTAATACAATGTTAAAAAAATCACTAATTTTTTTGATCTTTCACATCTCCTATCTACTCCAGTGGATCTTTTCTTTAGTAGGCTTGTTTGCAATTTGAAGGGTTAAATAATGTAACAGTTTTACCTTCTGCAGTTTGGTTTTCTCTGCTCTGTTTCTTGCTGTCGTGTTAAGGGAGCTGGTCAAGAGAACATAGAGCAAACCAGTAGATATTTGTACATATATTGAAGACTTTAAGGATGGTATTCAGGTCCCTTTGAAATCAGTGAGAATTCAATGGCAAAGCTTTCTCTGTTTAAATGGAGGAAGGATTTCATCTTCTTTATGGTCTTATAGGAAAGTTCTGGATTCCAGAAAAGAGCAGTACTTCAGTTAAATGTTTCAGCAGTGTTTCTCTCAATCCAGCTGCACTCAAAGCCTTAATTTTTCAGTTAGATGTGAGGCTGAGTAGATGCTCAGGAAAGGATAAAAGTTTAACTTTCCAGCTCAGCTGTGGCAAGGAAAGCCATTTAAAAAATCATTCAGGAAGGAGGAAGGGAAATCTCAGATGTATTTTTTTTTAATGTGTAAAAAAACACAATAATTTTACATTTTAAATATTTTTCCCTTGTTCAGGAACACTAAGTAAGAATATATGCAGTTTTGGCTGCATTTTGAGAGATAATTCATGCATTTTGAGATGAGCTATTGTTGTGTAGTGAGATCACTGCTGATAACATAGGGGATTAATATATATTATTTAGCCCAAATCAGAGTTATATGTATGTTTCCTTGTTTGAAGGGAGTGGGGATGGGACTCCCTGCTCCTGTAGCATTTCCTGAGCATTTCCTGCTTTTCACAAAGCAGCAGGTACACCTACAAGGACCATCAAACACAATTAGCCAAAAGCAATCAAGTTTGTCCTCTTTTCTTCACCATGGTATTAAAAATCAGTCATTACACAGATCTCCAGAGAACATAAGGATCATCTGAACAGATATTGCATACTCTTTTCAACTCAGTAACCCAAGGGATCTCCTTGTCTCCATACTTGACTTGCCACTTATTATTGCCAAGGCATGAGCAGAGATCTTTGTAGAATATAGAGGTCAATATATCCTTTAGACTAAGACAAGCTGTATTATTATCATAATATCTCATATAGGTTTATATCCTATACATACATAGGTACACATAAATAAACCCCCAGAAGTTCATGTAGTCATAGATATTTTTGCTATCTCTTTATTGTGTGTAGCTTTAGTTTTAATAAGGCAAACATTTGATATCAGGTACTCAAAAGAATTTCTACCACAAAGTGTCACAGGGTGTGGGATGAAACTTTAGTTCTTACAGCAAGTAACACCTAAATTCAGACCTGGATTCAATTTCAAGCTTTCAAGCTTAGAAAAAGAGTAGCGAGAATCAAGGATGTTTTCACATATGTCAGACTTTTAAGCTAAAGTCTCCTACACATGCTTTATGCAAGTACTAAATAACTCTGTATTTTATAAATTAAGTAGGTGGACATGATGTTAAGAAATTATTAACTGGCAGTTGGCAGGTGTACCTTATAAAGATGATGGAGAAGAAGTACAGTCAATATAAGGCTTCTGCTGAATTTCACAACTCAAGCACATAGGTATGCACATGAACAAAATTAGCCATTAAGTAGAAAAGTAGTAAGAAATTATAATGTTATAAAATATGTTGACTGTTTAACTTGTTTCCCATTCCTTTTTATTCTCTGGGTTGCAAAGCAAAATTTTGCCCACACATTGAGAAGTTAATGATCGCTGAATAACACAAACAATATAAGTGGGACAAGGGAAAAGATGCAATTAAGATTTTTTTTCAGTACTTGATCAATTATGTGTTGCTTGATGGGATAATATATGGTGACAAAACACAAGCAACACTTCAACTTTTAGGTAGCTGGAAACCAACATGACATGGTGCCCTTCTTGCAGTGCAACTACCATGGAAAAAGGTTAGAGATGCAAGAAAAATACAAATGACTATGCAGACAGTTTTTCAAGCTCTCTTTTTTTGCTCTAAAAGAGAGAGAAAGAAAGAAAGAAAGAAAGAAAGAAAGAAAGAAAGAAAGAAAGAAAGAAAGAAAGAAAGAAAGAAAGAAAGAAAGGACAGAAAGACTGATTATTATTTTTACCTCATACTTGACTTATTTTTTGCAGTTCTGTTTTGTTTTCAGTTTTTTTAGCCAGACTTGGGAAATGTTTTGTTTCAAACTAATTTGGGTAGATTTTTTTCTAAATTGTGGGAGGAGAAACATAGAAGCAAGGAAGAAGCAAAACTTTTTATCTGGTCAAGCCTTTAAATTTTTTTTTTATTTGATCTTTGGCAATTTTCTAAACAAAGTTGTCACTTCAAAATGAAAACAAATGAGTTTTTTTAGAGAAAAGTTTAAACTTTTCTGAAATTAAAACAATCCACAAAAATAATTTTACCACAGCCACAATAACACTTGTCTAATGATAAAATTTCTTTTGCTTTTATTTTTATTTTTTGCTTCTTTAGCAAAGCATATATTAAAGCCCCCCAAAAATTCTCTACTTCTGTTTGGTTTTAGTTTAACTCATCTCTGACAACATGTCTTTTCTGGTAATCTTCCTGTTCCTTGCCTTTTTCTTTACCCTCTTTCACCTTTCTTTCCTCTTGGACTTTTTTTTCAATGGTGCTTCTTATAAATGCAAATTCTCAAAGAATAATCAATGGAGGTATCAAAGAAGCCACAGAAAGTCTGTCAACACTGTAGAGCAGCACAGCTGACATGGCTCTGTGTTAGTTTTCTCCTTGAATTCGACTCATCCATGAGCTGCAGTCAGAAGAATATGGTGACTCGAAAGGACTCCTGGAGGGCTGCTTGCTGGGTAAACCAAAAGGGAAAGCTAGTGAGCTAGTAATATCTTTATTGAAATGTTCTCAGTCACATTGTTTCCACTAGTATTGAGCAGAGTACTATTGTCTTTGTCTTCTGTACAGTATCACATGGTCCTTTCACACCATATCAGGTTTACACCCTGCCAGGCAGCACAGAGCTGTCATGCATCCTCTTCCTGCATAAGCAAACAAAGTTTAAGTTTGGAAATATTGCTGTACTACAGTATCTGTTATTTAGAGAAAAGACAAATATAACTGATTCTAAGAAAGGACCCCTCATAACAGTCAGTTTTCCCCATGTTTTCTCTTGAGCTGCACTACTCCATACCTCAGGTCTTCACTGGGCTGCACTCCTACTGTTCATTAGGCCTGAGTCTAGCAAGGAGTTTCTGTGAGGCTTGATGTGGGGAAAACGTCACATGAAAATAGATGGAGTTCAGGAACGGTGTTTTCTTATAAGAGTTTCAGTGCAAAGCCAAAGCAACAGACTTCAGTGCAAGATTATCCCTCATTGCCTTTCAATTTTTTTTTTTTTTTATCCTTTCCTTGGTACAATGACCTAATTGAGATGCTGGAAGCATTAGAGTGGAGAGGTCATAAACTACAGAAATCCCACCCCTCATTTCCTGTCCTCTTTCAAGTTTGTAGAAAGTCTGTAAATTACAGTAACTTCTATGAAAAATAAAGATGCATTCAATATTAAAGGAAATTTAATAATAAAACCCAAGATATTGTTATTAATTTTGGTTTTGCAGTAAAGATTGTGTAAAATATGGGAGCAACATGACTGTTTCCTTTTAAAATTCATCATAACCCACCCAAGCAAGCTTGATTCAATTTGGGATCTATTTATGTATTTTTCAGTTTTGGACCTCTTGGCTGTCCAAATGGAGTTTCAGAGCCTACACTTAAGCTTCTGCTCATTTATAGCTTGGTCTTAATTACAATATTATTGAATTGTTGCAATCAAAATCTCCATTGTTATGACTGGGATGGATGTGGGGATCAAAAAAACCTTAGGAAAGAAATAAGAGAGTTTGTTGTTTAACCTCATAAACTGAAGGCTGGAGGAAAATGTGTAATGGACCTTTATAAAAGCATGGCAGAGATGAATGCTAGGGTCAGAGAAGGGGGACTTAAGCTCAAGGACAGTGCTGGCCCAGGAAAAATAAAGGATATTAACTGACTAAATTTAGCCTGGAAAAGGTTCCTCTGATGGTAAGAATATTCTGCTAATATTAGCAGCAAGACTCAGGCCAAACCCAACTCATTAGAGTTTGAATAGCTTTCTGAGTGGGATTAAATAATCAGCTTGCATTAGCAGAGGTCTTCTCTGGAGGCAGGTTCTCTTCCTGTATTCAACTTATTTTTTTATAACAAAAATTGTAAAAGTTTGTAAATTGGGAGCTTAAAACATTTTTCTTTAAGACACAATGTTCAAGAGATTTATGTAAGAGTAATGTGAATGAAAAGATTAGCTGAAAGAATGCATGATTGTTTGGAGTTTGTTTGTGGCATTATATTAAATAAATCTTGATTGTATAATATACTTTGTATTGCTACATTCTTGTGTGATTGCTCTAGATAGAACTGGTAAGTCATTGAAAGACATAGCTGGAAAATACAAAGGATATTTTTGTTCCTTTCAATACCTCCCGTACTTAATTCAAAAATAGACTCTTGCTATGACACAATCTCCTAGATGTGCTGCAGTTTGTGGTCATAGTTTAGTGGCTTTGGATTGCAGCCCAAGGTGCATTGAAACAGTTTAGGTGTCACAAATGCTGCCCTGTTTCCAAATAAAGATCAGCTTCCCTCTGCTTCTCACCTTGAAACCTTTGAAGGCGTGACCTTTTTGAACTCGTTTGTGTGCAAGGATGCTTCTGGGTACACCACAGAAAAGCTTGTTGCTTATAACTAGTAAAGTCTATGATACCCCATGCAGTCCATTATTCCTGAGTTAAACATTTGGGTTTCTCTGGACTTGGTTGTGCTTTTTTTCAGGTTCTGATATGTAACAGTTCACTTTTGGAAGTCTTTGTTATATGCAAAGCTTGCTTAGACTGGGTGCTTAAATGCTTAAAACTTCCATTCATATGGGTTTTTTTCACTGCTTCTTTACCTCAAATGAAGTGGCAATATGTAAACTGCAATATGTGGCCTGCAAAACTTCATGAATACATGTTGAAAGTCAGGTTTTCTGAATTTGGAAGAACCAATGAAACCCTGCCACTTGAAAGCCCAAAGATATTGAAAAGAAGCATTTGTGCCTGGGTCAGAGGAGAGTTTTAGTAATGTACAGATGGTAGCTATGGAAACAATATCTGAGTTTGCCTAGATGGTCTTGAGAAACGTAAATAATGAACAAACCATACCAAATAAATGTACATACTGTGCTGAACAGAGGTAAAACAAATTCACTAAGAAATCATAGAACTGGCAGCTGCACGTTTATTTCTGTTCAGTGTGTGTGCAGTGAATAAAATCTTAGCCAAGGGCTGGGTTGCACATCTGCCTTGACCCTAATGCTACAGGCTCCAACATAAACATTAAAAAAAATCAAAACTTATTTCATTTCTTCCAGCATAGCACACAAAGACCACTGCTCTCTGGAGTGATTTTAGTAAGTACAACTGCCCTTGCTTACAATGTTACAATGTTTTTAGCTTTCACTTTTCAAAAGCTCAACTCTGACCTAGCAGATAAAAGCAAATTTTATGTGTGATTTTAGGTAAATGGAGTTGGATTAAAAGATTTCAAGCTGGTCCCCCTTTCTGTATTTGTTTACTCCATGTTACTTTTACAAGAAGATGTCTGCTGAGAAATCCCACTGCAAACTTTGCTTCATCCTACCATTAGAGCTTTATGTGAGATATCCAGACTGGATGACTTTCAAGGGCTAAGTCAAGACAAAGTATATAGTAAGAGCTAAGACCATTCTGAAACCTTTCATCTTTTCAATTTAGCTTTGGTTGGACAAAGGTTTCTATAGTAAGTTTTTTGCTGTCTGTTTTTGAGCTGCTTTTTCCATTATTGCATATGCAGAGAGGGAGAGATTGATCAATAGCATTCTGTAAACAATCTCATTGCTATGCCTTACTTGATCAACTACACAATCAAAATAATTGATAAACTGTTTTAAAGGCTTTAATTTGGGAGGTTAAAGGTGTATTTGTCTCACTAAGCAGAAAATAAAGATGTTCAGCAATTGTTAACAAAAACATGCTACTAGTAAAATAAATTGTTTTCTTTCCACATATGTAAATTATTCAAAAAAATTGTGAGAAAAAAAAAAGAAGTTTAATGTCGGCAGTTGGGACCCTTTACCCAGGAAGTGGCATCACATCAGTTAATGTTTCTAGTCTGTTTTTTATTCATACTTACATATTTCTACAATGTGCAAAGGGATGAATAAAGGAGATTGAAGAACCCATGTAATCACTAGAATATCCACATAGCTGTGCTGGAGATGGTGGGTTCATGTGTCATTTGGCAAATAAAAGTGGCCTGTATTTCACTGTAAGTGACCGGGTTAAATCACTTTCCTCCATTTTAAAACAATCAAAACAAACTTATTTCTGAACAAATCTTCTTTCTTATCTGGCTTGAATTTGTAAAGTTTCAAGCTGAGACTTTTATGAAACATTTTATGGAAATTTTGTGGTTTGTGAGTAAGTTTTGCCCAGCTCTCATCTGTGTCCAGATCAAAGCAGACCTTAATGTGTGCTCAAGCATCATCTTGCACACCTAAGTATAAAGAATTATCTTTTTAATACAGGTGGACAAGTCAGCCTCTAAAAAATGTTCTGTGTGCAGTCAGTCTCTAACACTAATATTTCCTGGATGATCTCTGACAAAGTAGAAAGCCGTGAAGAGAAAATTTTATAGTTCCCTGGTAATCATAATAACAGGGCTCTTGTTCCAAGAAGGGGGGCCTAATTACCTTCTGAAATTCAAAAAAATCACACTGACTAGAGTATATTTTCCATCATGTGCTACAGTTATTTTAAGATATGAGCAATTTCGATCTTTTTTTAATAAAAGCTTTTTGCATGGCACTTTAGAAAATCTGTGTATAAGTGGGTTTCCAGAATCACTTACTTTCTTGGCATATACTCAGGAAGATGCAAATTCTGTTAACTGGCATCTATATATAGATGTCATAAATGCACAGACATAATTTAATTAACTCTTGCATATTTTTTTTTTCTTTTTAGAAACATCTTTAAAATAAACTAAAATTCTGTGCTTCATCTTTGAGGTAATTTTAAATAAGGCTAACTTAGAACCCCTGGGAAAATGCCTGCCTAGACCAGCCTTTAAAAGTTTGATCAATATGAATTACTGTTCTCTATTCAACAACAAAATCAATTTAAAAAAATACATCCTTAATTTTTGTTGTTTTCACTCAGGAAAAGATTGAGAAATAATTAACAGAATGGTAGTGGTGGAGACACCAAAGAACAGTCAGAATAAATTTTTGAATACTGCAATAATTTTCAGTGCTTGCAATGCTTCAAAAACAATCACTGTCTCAAGAGTCTGATCCTAGTCCCCTTCAAGCTGATGGAAGTTCTTCAATTAATTAAATGAAAAACAGCATAGACACAAGTTAAAATGAACTTGTTAGTTGGAGTGTCACTTTATATTCTGCCTCCACAGAGCTAAAATTTGTTGCCTTACCAAATGAAATTCTCTTCATTTCCTTACCACATTTTTATGTTTTAGTGAGAAACATCCCTGTCTTGTGTTTACTTGAGTTTAATCTTCATGTGTCTGTGCCACTGTGGGAGGTAAACTCACAGGTTTCCCATTTGAAATCAGTCCCTTACCTATTTACCTGTGAGTTGCTGCTGACTATTATGCTTTGGGAACCAGACTGATGGCTTGTCTGAAGTCACTACCTCCATCATAAGCTGCATGTTTTCTGAACATGTTGGCTTTAATTTTCTAGTGTTCGGCACACCTCTGAGAAGACAGCTATCAAACCTCTTATAGTGACTCAGTGTAAAAATGGATTTAAGACCATTCCAGGCAGTGCAAGCACACGGCATTTCTCAATGTAGTGGGCCGCCGGCTAGACGCTCACCCAGCCGAGCTCCCACTCCTCCTCTTCCACAGGATGGGAGGGAGAGTAAAATGAGGCGGGGGGGAAAAGCGCTTGAGAGTCAAGATAAAGACAGGGAGATCATTTACCCAGGGGTTGCTGCGGTCAGTCCGTGCCAGCCCCTCTTGACCGCTCTTGCTTTCTTTTGCTGTTCCCCTGCTCCAGCGGGGATTCGCCTGGGCAATCTGGAGGCCGGAGCCCCTGCTGTCCCTCCTCCTGCTCTCCCTTCGGAGCTCGCAGGGCCTTTCCTACCCTTTTTTCCCTCACGCCTTCCTGCCCGCGGCTGAGGGGCTGGGTTGTGCCCGGCACGGGGCAGCGCGGCCTCGCCTCGGCCCTGGACACGCGTGCGGCGCTGGCACCCTCAGCAAGAGCCGTGCAGGACACGCCGTGCAGACACTGCAGAAAGCCGTGCTGCTGCCCCAGGCAATCTCCTTCTGGTGGAGCAGCACGGCGGCCTCGGCAGCTCTGAATCCTGCGTGCAGCGTTGTAATTGATTTGTGACAAAAGTGACACGTGAAATGTCGATTTACTGAGGTAATTGCACACTGTAAATAGGCCAGAGATTTTTAGTAGCTGTGACGATTACCACGAGGAAAAGCTAAACAGATGTTAGCAGTTGGAAAAGTAAACCTGTGGGCGCTGCTGAGTTGTGCAGAGGCTTTTGTCAGGGGGGGGTTCACCTGTCCCTGGCAGCGGGGTCCGTGAGCGGCCATGTGCTGCTCCTGCCGAGCTGCGGCACGGCTCACAGGGGAGCCACAGAAACTCTCTGTACGTGTTAAAACACTCCTTCGTTGTAGAGCCAGGCTAGCAGGGCTAATATATGGATTTACAGTGCTTGTTGTGGTGAAGGAAATCTTACATATTTCAGTATTTTTATAAAATTTATCAAAAGTTTCTGTCTTTGTAGCCATGATAGAGATCTGTGCCCATGGCTCTGTACAATGCCGGCTTATGCAGTGTCAGGTTTTGGGGTCCAAAGAACCTTTGCTAATGATCTTTGCTATTTAAGGTGTAGGGAAGAAACGGCTTTGATCTTCATGATAATAATCCAAGGGATTAGCACAATGAAGTTCTGAAGTTCCTTAAGATACCTACTATGCTCTGTATTGAAGAGCAAAAGATAAATAAGTGGATAATAGGGGACAGAACAGGATACAACAAAACGTGTATGTCAACGATCTCCATTAGGACTTATAAAAAGCCTTTAAAAACATGCTTCCTTACCTTAGAAGCACAGAGAAACCAAGTAACCCCACTATGGAAAACAAAATGTTATTTTTGAATCTGCAAATGATTAAGTCAAATAACAAAAAAAAATGAAGTGATTAGTGTTTATCCCTCTAAAAAGCTACCATCAGAAATACACAATTCACCCTACAAGTATTATACTTATTTTCCAGGTTTTATTTATATGTAGAGACTAAGGAATTAAGCAAGAGTTCATATGAATAAATGTCCAGAAGTTATGAAAGATATGTCTATGCTGTAATCTAAATGTTGAAATACCTGAGTTAGCTTAAAACAAGAACTGGAACACTTTAGTTTTGATAAACTGGCAGTTTATCATTAACAATGGATTTTCCCTCCTATGTTTCTCAGTCAGACACAACCGGGGAAGATAGCTGGGTATGGGCTTCTCAGAGTAGGACAGCTGAGACCTTTGCTGAAGTAGGTGAACTGCTCTGAGTATCCCAGCTTGGTCCTTTGAAAGCAGCCTGGATATCCCCCTAATTGAGAAAAAAATTGCAGCAATTTAGGAGGCACCATGGCTTGGGAAAAAAAAAAGCCATCAAACTGCCAAATAAGAAAAAAACTCCAAACAACCAGAGAAACCAAAAATCCAGACCAATGTTCCTATGTGAACCAATATGTTCCTAACATATTGACCCTTTATACCTCTTTTGGTATACCAAACAATCCCCAACCCAAAACCACACACAATTCTTCCTCAAAGTCCCCTTCTTGCAACGTCTGTACATCGAAAGGATGAGGATCCAACACCCATGAGTGATTTATGTGCCTTGCAAAGGTATAAAAAATTGCAATAATAAATTAGAAAAAAAGTTTTGAAAAGTTTTCAAAAAAGTTTTTCCTTATCACCGTATCAGCTGTGTTTAGAGGATAAATCAGCCTTTACTTTCTGAGGTCAGGAGGAAACTTTTCATGTTGGGGCAGCTCTTCCTATGGTCACCTACTGAGTAGACTTAGCTGCACCTCATGCTAAGCTGGGACTGCCCACAGTTGAAGAGAGGATACCAGGGTATATGAACCACTGATATCTTTTAGTATGGGAGCTTTTTTTTCCCATAAAGCTCAACCAGGAAACCTGAAAGAAGTGTGGTTTGGGGAGCTCAAACTGAGGTAAGAGACAAGGTGGGTACTTGCAGAGGGATTTTTCCATTGCATCAGCTTCTGGATTGAAAATGTCTGCTAAGATGTTGGGTTTGTTTGGTTTTTGTTTGGGATTTGTGTTTGTTCAGTTTTTTGTTCAGTTGGGTTTGGTATTAAAAATATTTTCCTGTATGTTACTGTCTTTTTGCTACCTATATAGTTCATTTAAAAAAAATTATAATAAAGGAACTTTTTATTAGTAGATTGCTGTGCTGACAATAGAATTTTAATATACCTCCAAGATATGGCCCTGACAAGGTCCTATGTAAATCAGATACAGCTGTTTCCTAAATCCAGTCGTTCCTGCCTTGTTGTTTTCTAGTAATTACCTCATCTACAAGAAATACTGTGTTCCTGTATTGTGCCCTTGAGTATACTAAGTGTTTCTATTAGCTTGCCCTTCTGCTGAGACATCTCAGAGTTTTTGGTGTGAGATTGTTTTTTTTTTTTAATTTTTTTTTTTTAATCTGAGTAATTCATATGGGTGTTGTGCCTTGCATCACCCATATTCCCACTGATTTAAGAAAGGTTTTGGTGTACACACTTCTTGCCTCCCTTGAGGTCTGCCTCTGGATATTTGAGATGAGGGCTTGTTTACATACTGTGGAGTTTTATCAGTCATAAGATGAGATGCCCAAAGTTGGAATTCTGGCTGATCATAATTTTTTCACAACTTTTTCTGGGAGATGTTTATCTGGTTTTGTCATTTAGTCCCTGGATTTTGAGCAATTACTCAAAGAATTAATGTAATGTCAACAAATTACCCCAGTCTCTCTCAGAGGCCTTTTTGCCTCCTAATGCAACATAGTTCCAGAGGGCTTTTTTAATGTCCCCATCTCTGAAAAGGTGGGGCTTAATTTGTGCATTTGTTCTATGTCTCTTAAGCCTGTTATGATTTTCATGGTCATCTTGTCCTATTTCTGGTCCCACTACAATAAAACTCCTCCTATCTTAAGGTGTTTAAGTATTTCTATTGTCTTTCTCATTGTTTTGATGCCTTCCTATGAAAAGGAATGTACTTCCTGGATAAAATCTGGTTTATTTCTCAGATTCAGTGATATGTTGCCTCCCCCTTGCAAATACAGGGTCTCTGTCATGCTTTAAGAAAAACATAAAGTTAAATATATTTTCTTTAAAAACTCATTTCGGCATGGTTTGCTTTCTTCTCTGAGTAGAACAGATCGAACCACGCAGAAATCAGACTGAAAGCCTGATGGGAACATATTTCTGCTTGCAGCAGTAGTAACCTCTTGTCCAATCAGCCGCTTGGTTCTTTCACATTATGCCCTCCATGTCCTTCTGTTCATATGGAATGACTTTTTCTTCCCAAGACTAGCATTGGCATAATATCAAAAGTGAGATACACTGCGCGATTTCATATGTGTGAACTTCACCTAAGTTTTCCAGGTTTTGTTTCATAGCTTTCCTTTGACTTTACTCATGTTCACAGTCAGTCCTATACAAGACTTTTTGAAAATGGTAGAAAAATTCCTGACTATTCATCATCCTTTTCCATGTCTTTTGGCTTGTAGTGATTGCTGTTTTCCAAACTGCAGTGATGAAAAAGCAGCTTCTATGCTCTGTCCTCTACTGATTTTTCACTGCAAAGATGACCAAAGAAGTGCCAAATATTGTAAGATTATTGGTTTTAAAAGCCTAACAACATTTATATCAATTAAATATTAGTTTTTCACCAAGCATGTCATAGTTCAAAGACTTCTATGCAATGTCTCTCTGTCCTATATTCTTAAAATGGTGAAGCATGAAACAACCCTTTCTGAATGAAGGTGGATGATAAAATACCATTTGCACTTACAGCAAAACTTTTTTTAGGATTTCCTATTAGCTTATGGGTTTTGATTTTTCTTTAAAGGCCTGTGAAAGAAACATTGCCAGCTGCATTACTTTCCAAATAAGCAAGATCATGCGAAGGCATATACTAGCATTTTCAAATGTAAATGTGGGATAGCCTCTGGGCACTAGATTAAGATATCTGTTGTTCTTGTACTTTTCAATATAGTATTTTTGACTTTGCTAATTATTTGTGTTAGTGCTGGAGGTAGCTGTTCCAAAACTGTATAAGTCTAAAGAAAGTACAAGGAAAAAAGAAACTGGTTCCAGAAAGGGAATGTGTCAGAATTTTTTTTCATTATATTATGCTGTTTGAACAATAGTGTTGCTTCACAGCAGTAATTTGAAATTTAAGAGTTTGTTACGGGAAATAAGTATTTTGATACTGCAGCATTATATGCTCTGATGACTTAATGATTGCTTTCAATGCCTAGTAAAGAGGGACTTGTTCCTAACATATTGACCCTTTATACCTCTTTTGAAAGCAAGTTAATGGGATACCAGCTGTATTTGTGAACCTCTTAGAAAAACTGAAGTTAACCCACAGTAAACACAGCTTCTGTCATAGCACTTGAACATCTGTCAAAGGTTCTAGTTAGAAGTCACAAACAAAAATACTCCATATTGACTCGAACATTTCCACAATCCAGGACTTGGAGTGATAAAGAATGCCAACTGTATTTATTTTCTGAGAGCCCTCCTTGCCAGGCTGTGAGTAATGCTCTGTTATCCATTCTACGTTTTGTGTTCCAAAGTCCACATTGTGTTCCTTGCTCCAAATCATGAATTCTGGACATGTTGCAGGCAAAACACATTTTTATTACCCCTTGGTTTGATCCTTAGCTAAAAGAACAGGTTAATTTAGATGACAGAGACAGCTAAATCAGTGTAATTGAAAGGAGGATTGTGTTTTGTTGTGTTTCTTTGCATGTATCATAAATCAAGCTTTGTTTCTGATGCAGGATAAAGGTGAGCCTTTAGCATATTTGAATGAACATCAGTGCAAAGCTTATCATAAAATCTGCCCTAAGTGTAGCTCTAGTAAGACACCATCTGATCTTCAGTAAATGCACAAGTGTAAGTAGCATAGATTAGAGTTTGAAATTTCTGAAGTAATTTCCTTCATCCCCTTCTAAAATAACTTGGCTGTGGATGGTCCATCAGTTTAAATGATAGAACAAAAGGTTCTACAGCTACAAAACAAACTATTTTGGCTTGCTTCTTGGGTGGCTGCTTATTGTTTTACAGGACAATGGGAATTGTCATAGTGTTTTGGATGATTTTCATTAATTTATTGAATATTTATTGCCAGGAATACTTCAGTTTTGTATTTTGAAGTTTGATGCTATTTACATTTTAAAGAAATCCTCTGGTATTTTTCCAGTTTTCTGTGACTTTTTCGAACTGCTTGCTCTCAAAATCATTTTAATTTTTATTTGTGAACTGAATAAACAATCTGGAAGTCATTGATAGACAATAAAAATGGCACCCTACAATGCTGTTAAAAAAAAAAAAGGGCGACAGACGCTATTATCTTGTCTACGTTTGACGTACTTTCCTAAAATTTCCCACAATCAAGGGCTCAATTTCAGCTCTACTGGTGGTGAAAAATGTAGAAATGTTAGTATACACAGGGCACTGATGTGAGCTGGTGTTTCGGATCATCCATTGTTATTTATTGCTATTTATTACTTGTGTATCGAAGTTTCTGGGACCCAGCCTCATGGATCAAGTATTCCATTGAGCCTGGCACCAGGTCAGGTCTAGAGACTAAGACCGTCCATGCCATAATGGATTAAAACACCGCGGTTAAACTGCTGGTGAGCCATGCACATCAAAATGTCTCTTTGGTTAGCAGAAATGCAGAGGCTGACCAACAAAGCACCCAGGAAATTAAAATACTAGTTTGTACTTTCACAACAACTTACATGTGGAAGTTACGCATTCTTTATCACTGTAACGTCTATGGGTATTTGATTCTACTCACTACTACAAGTATTTTAGAAATAAACATAAAAATTGTGGTGGGGAATGAAGGACACTGACCATGAAGGATGTAGTAGTATGTAGGTTTTATTCCCTACTGGCAGATGTAGCAATAACTTGTCCTTCCTCTATCTATATGTAGATTTCTGGAGAGCAGGAGAAAATAAATTTCTATTTCTTGTGAAAATAAATTTCTATTTCTTGTGAAAATTGCTCTTAGACAAATATATCAGTATATACACTGCTTTAATCTCTAACTTGGAAAGCCAAGTTAGCCCCTAAGCAGGGGCAACCAGATTCAGTAGACACGTAACATGTAAGGAACTGTGAAAGTAATTTGGTAAGCTATAAATGTTACTACATTCACAGTATCACAGAATCTGCTATTGCTGGTGAGCTGAACATATTTTGACTGATCTTAGATCAAGTTGCAGCCTTAAAACTGCTTTCTTATTCTGATTGGTTTTGACCAGAGGATGTATATTTGTTCAAGTGAGCGCTTCTTTCAGACAAAGGTGTTTCATTACCCTTTGAGAACAGGCACATGTGCCAGAATAAATGTGTTTTAACCTCTGTAGATTTTTCCTAAGGTGAAAAGGTACTACTGTCTTTTCTCTTTTTCTGGGAATAGATGAGATCTCCATTACTGTAAGAAGACAATAATTTGTAGACACCTTGAAGTACTGGCTTGTTTATAGATCTGGCTGGTAACAAACTGGAGTGGCATACTGAATTAAGGTAGTACAGTATAACATATCAGCCTGGAGCATTTTTACTTTTCCTGAATTACATTAGTTCTTGATAATGATTGGATTGTTTCTTCTTCGGCACCAAATGCAGCATTGCTGGGAATTCACCATGTTGTGTAATGGGATTAACATTTATTTGTGGATTTCATTCATCAGTACTGAAGTAATTTCCCAAAGGCATTTTTGAATGCTTTATTATTATTATTGTATCAACTTTCCATTGTATCATCATGATATTTTTGGTAGGAAGCTGGCAAGTATGCAGGCATTTAAAAAGAATGCAGGAACTTGGAGCCCCACTGGAAGGCCTTCATTTGTCATTTTTAAACATTGCCAGTCTGCCCTAGGTATTAATATTTCTTGTTATCAATTATAATGGGTAAATAAACTGTTTTTAATTAATTTCTAATTGTTTAATGGTTTAGACAAAAGAGAGGAAGGGCTCTTGCTGGATTTCTTGTGAGTAGGACAATGATTGGTATCTTCATATGATCTCTGTAGGAGTGACATTTAGAAATTCTAAACTGGTAGAGGTTACAGGGATGTACTTTCCCTGCCCAAAGTCTTTAGTGGATCTTCCAGATTTAGGCAAGCTCCACCCTGTCCTTTGATAAGAAACATTCCCCTTTTGTTTTCTCCTGTGGTATCCAGAAATAAAATCCAGCCTTTTTTATTTATTTATGTATTTATTTATTTATTTTAATGTCTCTGAAAGTTTTATTCTCTGAAATCACAGTTCCTTGGAACACCTCCCATGAAAAGTGGAAGATTCATTTGCTTCTTTACAAAGCACTTTGATGTATTATTTCCATTGTGCAGCTTATTTAGCACGTTTCTGTCTACACATTTACTTTGTTATAACCTTCTGAGAATACCATTATTAAAACCTCACACATCATACTATGAAAAGTAGTGATTTACAGTAATCTTACTGGGATTATTTCCAGGTTTTCTATAAGATCATTGGGTGAGGCTATCATTATAGATGCTAAAATTGGAACTGAAGCCACTAGGTAAAGACCCACTTTTCTCCATCAGAAATCCAATCTGTTGAAGATGCACAGCTACCAAGTCCTTGAGATCATTCTTCCGACTTAAAATGTTGCAGTACAACAGGAAAACAACCGAGAAGTCTCATGCCCCATCTCATCCACATAATGAATGTAAGAGATCACAGAAATAAAGCCTAGCTCAGTGAAGTGATACCACATTAGGAACTGCAAAGAAAAGACTTAAGAGTTTAGTAATCCACTGGTGGGGGTGTTTAATATTTTCTGTCTGGAAGTTAGACCTTTTTAAGAGCTACAAGGAATGAGCATTAATCCTGCTTTGAAAAGAAATAGGAAAAAACCTAATACAAAAACATTTTGAAACAGTTCCAGGAAGTCAGATATCATTATACTTGCCTTTAGTGATGAAGCATTTTAGAGACAGGTCAAATTCCTTCCAAGAGTAAATTGCATTAGTGGGCACAGAACATCTGGAAAAATATGGTATGTCTAGAAACACCCTCAATGGCCTGTTTTCAGAAGACTTGTCTGTGTAACATGGTCTGATGTTTTTCCTGTGTGTGGTTCGGTTGGTTGGTTGCTTTTTTTCCAAAGTAGAGAATGTGGGCTAAGAGACGAGATATAAAAAGATATTTGGAAGACTATGGTCTATTTATGTAGCATTGACTATTGGAGAAAAAGAATGGTTTTGAATGGAGAAATGAAGTTACATGTGATTGTAGGTAATTTGCAGTGGGAAAGGGTATAGAGTGAAGATAGATCAAAAAAAAACCTCCAAAACCTGAAGATCTACCTTGTGGGTCTTACCTTGAATGGCTTACATTTTTCAGATGGACCATAAGTAGATCAGTTTGGAAGTTTTCTTAACCTTTTCTTTTTCACTATTCATGAATCAATTCTTTTGATTCCCTTAGGGAGAACATGACTAAAGTCTTTTAAAATGATAATGAAACACTTGACTTAGCTTTACTGCGGAAGTCAAATCAAAATTTTACATAGCATTTCATGCTTTACATTGTTCTTCAGAGTGAACAGGAACTAAGAATTTGCACCTGAAATTAAGTCTATTATGTTTTGTTGTGAAAAGTGCTTTATGATATTAATTGGTCACTGCTAAAATTGTGTATTAGAAATGTAGAGTTCACATTAACTTAGTATTGCATTTTCATTGAGCATTTGATAGGAACAGTGGCAAGAGTTTGGAACAAGGGTATCAAATTTTGCAAGGAATTAAGTTCTTACATATTGAACATATTATTGAGTATGAGCAGTGTCCTCGCTTGGTCAAAAGGTTGATTCAGACTTATTTTTGTCCTCATGCTCTGTGGTGGAAAGAAGTAGGCTTGTGTTCATGTCTTCTTATGGTAAAGCTTTAGTTCCACAGAGGTGAATACCCAGGATAGAGTTTAGCATTACTCAGCTTCTTTCAAACAATTATTCCTAACTCGAGTATGTGTTACTTCCCTTTTAATGTTGATGTGCACCCTTGTCCTCTGCCTCTCTGGGTCAGGGAAGTTTTAAAAAGTATGCTGAATGCTGTGGGTACAGTTATGTTTGATTTTTGTTGCTTAAGAGTGTAAAGGAAATGTTAGGAGGAAAGGCTTCAATTTACAATTTCCAGCTTATGTCTTGCATATATGGCCAGGATTGGTTTTAGAAATGTCTGCCTCCTGTTTTATTTGTACTTCTGCAAGTCAAAGAAGAAAGAACAAGTGTGGCATATAAAAATTGCACTAAGGTGTATTTGGATGAAAAATTCTGTTTCCTCAGTTTCTAAGGTGCATTTGAATAGCTAGTTTTGAATAACCTTTAAGGCAATTTCAGGCATAGAGCAGGAACAAGGTCAGAAGCAAGCTGAAGAATGTGCTTCAATCAATGAAATACTTTATTTTCAAAATATTTTCTCACACATACTGTTTCTTGGTAAACAGGAAATGTTTTAGAAACACAGTAGTATAAAGGAATAGTCACGGACCACGTGCTGAATCAAATCAGTACTGGTATCAAATGATCCCTTCAAATTGAGTGGACAATTTGTTGGCAGTACTGTTGAGATATCTCCACTTTATTGCCTTGCAACTATTAAATAATAGTTTCAGATATTTAAGGCTCTACACTGTGTCTTACAGGGGTAAGACCTGTGTATTTTATTTTAAATGCGCCTTTTGTTTCACTCATTTTGCTGTATTATTTTTATTAATTTTTTTGCAAATAGGGATAGCTCAGGATGCACTCTGTTGCTACTTAAAATGGAGAAAGAAACCACAACACCATCCTCACTGTAAGCAAAACTCTTTTCACATCTATCGAGTGTCTGAACAGACAAAAGAGCTTTGATCACTTTCAGCCTCTTTTAACAAGGGACTTGTTTTAATTATAGAATGCTTTAGCTATTACTAAACATTTGCCTGGCACAGTTGGCATATGACATCATTTTACAAAAGCTTGGGTTTCTTTAGAGCATTCCAGCCTTAGGCTGCTCTTCTTAGAACTAAAGAAGGAGCATTTTTTTTCCACTGACTGAAGAAGGTATCTTTAAATTAGAGCCAAGAAAAATAAGATGATAATCCAGAACCATTCCCAAGTAATGACCACAATGCAGCAGTCACCTAATGAAGACCTATTTATATTCACTACTGCAGTATTTCCGGTGACCTCATGACAATACCATAGATTTTCCTATTCCCTCATGCAGGAAAAAAAGAAGGGACAGAATTTCTGGTAATCTCCCCCCAGTTTTCACTTTACAAAGTCGTATTGCTCTCTGAAAAAAAACCAAAAACAAACAACTAAACTCAAAATGATGGAGAATGTTTTCCTGTTGTTGTATATTCTGTATACAATGTGTATTATAGATTAAATGCCATGCAGAGTGAGTATAATGTAAGAAGAATCTGTCCGATCTATAAATGAATAATGAAAAACCAGTAAATAATATTTAATGTTTGACTTTGACTACATTGCAATATGCATAGTTTGTATAGAAATAGTACTAATATTTGTTGTCACTGATGACTATCAACATTTTCTTTAGTTCTTAAAGTGGAATGAGATATGATGAACTGGATCTTGTTAATTACATTTTACTAATTCTTCAGTAGAGCAGAATATGAAGACTATTCTTAATGTCATTTTTGTAACCACTGTAAACTTCATACATATCCCATCATTTGGGCTTATTTGCTCTTGTCTTTATTCAGCTTTAAGTCAGGATTATATTTTCCCCTAATGAGATGTAAACTATTCATATTTTTCACACAACACAGTATGTTTAAAACTTAGCATAGTGTAGCTACAATATTATGACAGTGGCTGTCTGAAGTTAAAGTTTCATAAAAGCTTTTCAAGTTCATTGAATGATTCTCAGAAATAAAGACTGCTGAACTAAAATTTTACAGCTTGGTGTTAGTCAGTCTTTTCCTCTATTCTTGGGAAATTAATTTGGTTTTGGGTGTCTCAGCATCACCAGTACAGAGTGCTGCTTCTAGGTAAAGCAAAAAAATATATAAATTTCTCACTGAATCTTGGTATTTCTGCATTCCTGTAGGTTTCAGATATTATTTTATTGACTACAGAAGTGTAGGGTCAGTTAGGGAGAATCAGTAACAGAGGCAGAGGAATTTTTAACACCATTCTGAGTATTTCAGTCATATTTTTGTAGAAACTAAAATTCCTTCCTTTTTAAGTTACATGCCTGAATTAATTTATTCAGGATTTGTTTGTATTTTCAGCAGTATTAGTCCTTTTCCAGTTGTATGTTGCATATGTTTATCACTACCCAGTAACTCTTTGGTCATCTCTAAGATAAGTTTATCTTTTTAACAGCTTTGATGTAAGTAGGTCCATATCTGCAATGTATGGTAAATCCAATGAAAATTAATTTGCTTAGGCTATATTTATCTGAATTTTCTTTAAAAAGCTTGTCAGCTTACCATCTGGTGATTTTTCTCATGCTAAGTCTCAGAGATTTAGTTTACTAGTTGGTATTACTAAATATTTGACATAAGAAATCTTGTTTTTTCAGAACCATTACCAAAATACTCTGACCTGACTTGAATAAATTTCAAAAATCTTAATATATCAATTTATATATCCTTATTGTTTTGGCTTTTGAGCTACTTTATAGGACACACGACTTTGCTTACCAGTGTAAAGAAGTGTTTGTGTTACTGTGTTTTTCATTTACATGATTCAAAAAGCTACAGTTATTTACCTACATTAAACACATTGCAGAAATTATAACTTATAATTTTGTAATACAGTGTATAGGTTGTGCATTATCATTCAAAGCACTACAGTTGACATCAAGAATCCAAAACTTCATTAAATTGGATGAGTGTGAATGCCATTCAATACCATTTTACATTTGGAGGTTTTAGCCTTCCATTTTCACAAGGCTGAATATGATCTTGTTTTCTTAAGCTTAGGATTTGCCTGCCTTTGAAAGAGAACCTAATTTTCTATTTTAGAAAAGTTATCTCTCTGCAGTGTCTACAGGGTGCATCTACATGACAAAATTAAGCAGTGGAACTGTAGTCATCTTTATCACACTAATACTTCCCCAGAGATTAGACTGTATTTATTCTACTATCTGAAGTATTTCAGTATATTTAACATGAATAGATTCATATTATCTTTAATTATGCTATTTAAACCCTGTTCAACTTAGTGCTCAGATAAGTCATGTTCTTCAGGAGCCATTTATGTATCTAGGGTGAGAAGTTATTAGGATAACGTCATTGACAGTCGTAGTAGCTCTGATTTATCTCTATTAGTGTGACATATTGAAACCTCATTAAATTTCTCTGTTACATTGAGGGATGCCAGCCTTGTCAGTTGGTGAAAGTTGCACACTGTAACCAGCTGTGTTTTCTGTTTAGGAAGGTCTTAGCATAGGCATGAGACAAAAACGAGAGCCTCCCCTGTTAGTGTTCACATCATAGCTCTAAGCAGTGGGTGGAGGGTTAATGTGATGACATTTTGTGAAGGCTACCTGCATTTCAGAAGGCTACCCCTTGTTTTCTAAGGTGTTGATAGGTCTTTATTCCTCTGGCAAATCTGATACAGTGCTGGAGCCCAGCTGCTGGTGCTGTATTTTTCACATAGATAGCAGCCTTTTAAAATACTTTTGAAAACTATAATAAAAACAAATTTAAAAAGCAACTGTATGCCCTAAGTAGTGTTATTAATGCATAGGTAGCATTTGTAAATATGAACTGTTTGATTATATAGACCTAAAATAAGCTTTTTATCCAATATAGTTTTATTCTACTGATACTGAAATGGCACAGGGTGTCAGCAATCATTTGTCCTGAGTTAACCACTTCCTCTACTTCCCCTGAGAAGCAGTGATGCTGTCCTAGAGGGGAATGAGAAGGAAGAGAAATTATTTAGGCATTCTTTAGGATAGGTTTGCAGGAGTTCTGAGCTAAACCAAATGTACACTAATAGACCTGAAATCCTCAGATGCATTCTCTTAATGCAGTTTTACAAGCAATAAAGTTGGAGAGGGAGAACTGGAGAGAAGACAAAGCAAAAACCTAAAACCCACATTTCTGCATTTCTCTTGAGCTCTCTGCCTTTCCTTTGGGTTGGCATGAGTTTTCTGTCTCTCTCACTCATTGTAAGTGCTCTTCTTCCTGGAGGATGAAGAGCAAAAGTAGGCTTTGCTGCTTTTCATTAGCACCTGCCCTGGAATGTCCTTGAAAGTTGACAGGGAATTCTTAGAGGGGCACTGTGTAAAAGAGGGGCAGCAGGGCTGCCAGTCTATTCCAGCACTTGTGAAAGACTTCAAAACACATCTCCCCTCAGGTGTTATTTTTATGCTGTATAAAAAGGGAACCAAACCAGAAATTTTGTGTAATATGACAAAAATATTTAGGTATGAATATGACTTAATAATGCTGATTTTTCAAAGCTGCTCCTAACAGAAGCATACATTTGAAAGGATTCTAAACTGGAAAATGTTTCTGCTCTCTGTGAGGTCATTAAAAGTTTTGATTTGAGAGAAACAGCTCTTTGAATAGAAAGGTAGATGGTGCAACATGAGAAGTAAGTGTCTAGAATACAGGAAGTTTACACATCTCTCCCATGTATCAGGTGAGTCACCACACTTTTATACCCTTGGCTTTCCTTGGGTGGAACTAGTCCAGAAAAGAAGAAAATAAAAATTAAGGGGAATTTAGGCCTTAGTATTGCACAGGACTTTGTCAAGTTATTTTCTAACTCAAATACTGCTTAATGATGACCTGAAATTGAACATGTATAACAAGGTAGAAAAATATTTAGCTGGGAATAGCAAATCTGATGTAAGCCTCTTTCCATCACTTTTTTTTCTTACCTCAGTAGAGTTGAGAGCCAAGGGAATCCTGAGCCAGCACTGATTTAGGATGGTATGCACACCAGGTGCAGGATGATGCATTCACAGTTTCCCTCCTGGTTAGCTCATGCAGAGCAGTTTCTGCAGTGAAATACCTGCTTCTTGGGCCATGACAAATGGGGTTGTACAGCTTCTGGTTACAGATCTCATGCAGTTCATGGTATGATCTCTGCACAGGAGTCACTTACACAGTGAAGATCTGTGCTTAAAAAAACTGTCTCATAAGGTGTGGCAAGGCCCCCTCCTTATATGTATTCCACACCTTGAAAAAATCTTTCTTTATCTCCTAGCTTTCAGCCTCCATTCACAAGAAAATGAGGTTTAGAGGATGACTCTCTCTCTCTTTCTCCGTGTGGAACTTCATTTATTTGCATAAACTAGAAACCTGAAAACATAACAAAAACAGATATTTTTTCTTTGAGATTGAAGAATATAAACATGTGTTGAAACTTTCGTTTTTCAGCATTATTAAAAAATTATCATCTTCATTCAGTGGTAGACTACTGCTTTTTTTTTAATCACTGTCCTTGGTTTCCTAGTGAACTAAGATGCTCTCTGGCTACTACCATGGAATTGTGTGGCTTTTTCCTAATAATGATAGAATTTTAGTGTTAAAAGGGAGCACAAGAGAGCATCTAGTTCATCACCCTGCCCCAAGGCAGCATGAGCTAATCCTGGCAGATGTTTGTCTAACCTGTTCCAAAGCTTTACAGATATTCTTTAAGGCCCCTAGGCAACCTATTATAGGGCTGCACTACACTTACTCTTGGGTATTTTCTGCTAATGTTAAAAAAACTTCTGCTGTTAAGCTTGTCACTTCTTGTCACTGTGGATATGGGAAGCAGATTGTTAGCTTGCCCTTTGCAGTAGTTTGGGGTTGTTTTTGTTTTGTGTTTGGTTGGTTTATGGGCTTTTTTTAGCTTAAAAATCATATAATGTCTTTGCTGTTTTACTTGTTCCAGTCCTTTCAGTCTCCTTGTGTGGCTGATGTTTCTATAGGCAATATATATAGCTATCCTATATACCTGTAAGATCCATTCAGACAATTCCTGCATTTCTTTTTTTACCATTACCCAGAATATATTCTACCAATTCTACCAGTTTGATAGCATTTTTCTGTACTAGAAACTCAGTTCTTAAAAAAACACTCTTCATTTGTAGTCTGCTAGTGAAATGATACACAGCAGCAATGCAGAGATAGCTGTTGTATTTTTTTTTTTTTTGTTAAGAGATTACCACTGCAGGCATAAGTGATATCTGTATCCTTACTTAGTAGTTACTCATTCCTCAACATGTGCTTAAGACTGGTGTTGGAGACTAGATATTGAATTGGATTAAATTACCAAAAATGGCTGTATGCTCTAATAATCTGTGGTTTTCAGTGATGTCTTACTGCTGTGTATATGAAACCTCTATGCAATATTTCTTTAATGCTTTAAAGATTAGTGCAATGCTTGGGTATGTTAAAAGGCCTATTGAATGTCACTTTATAGTGAGTTCATAAAGAGAAATCTGCACTGTTGGCTGTCTCGCTGATGGTCATGTCATTTGCTGTTCCACAGAAGAGCCGGCAAATGCTGTGGGTCACAGGAAACCCCTGGCAGACAAACTCTATGGAATTAATTTTATCCCAGCTTAAAATGGAGGGACTTGTGACCATTCCATGTACATCCATGGAAGCTAGGCATTTATAGATATCAGAGGCACTGTGAATGACTTGTAATCTTTGGGGAAATCTTTAACAAGCATTAACCCTAGCCATGGTCTTGAATTTCCATGACTGTCTCTACAAAAATGTATCTCTCGGGGAAAATAGTGTTTTGGTTTGATTGTTAAATTCTAAGTGAAGAGTTCAGTTGTTTGTGTAAAACTGTTATTAAGTCATCATGTCTCAAGAGTTAAGTGATTTAAAGGACTTTGCTAAAAAAGAACTTTCATTTTCACCAAACCCGTCTTACCTGAAAGCAAAACTTCAAGGTGGGAATCCAGCTTCTGAGAAAATGTTCTTCAATAAGGAAAGTTCTTTTTGGCCATTACTTTATCTTAAAAATAAAAAAAAAAGTTTATTTCCTTTTTTTTTTCTTCTTTGTTTTCCTTTCTTTCTTGTTTTGTTTTTGGGCATTCATATATTATCACAGCCATGTCTCTGTCACTGTCCCCATTTTTTCTTGAATGTTCTGTTTTAACATATGTGTACCTTGTCTAAAAAACCAGCTGGGATGCCACAAATAGTGTGCTCTATTTATGACTGCAAAGTAATTACAATGGAATTTAAAGACTTGGTTTATAGATCCAAGACGAGGATCTTCTGTGTACACTAAAAGGATGAATCCTTTCCAGACCACTTCTTATTTGGCTGAAGATGAACTTGAGGAAGCATTTTGGAGTGTCAGCCAAGGCTGCTTTTAGAAAGACCTGGGTGGGATTCATACCGTTGATATCCAAATAAAAATAGGCCCTGATTTTAATCTCTGCATGGTTACTTTATTGTAGTTATGAAACCATGAATTAACTTTAAGGCTTTCAGGGATGAAAGGACACATATAAGTAAGTGCCTGTTATCTTTTTTAGATTCATGGGAAAATATTTCATCCAGTGTCCTAGCAGCTTTCTCTTGTGGACTTGTCTTTTGTTTATTCTGTTTCTGTGTGGTATGCATATTAGTTTGTTTCCTGTGAGAGCAGAATCTCTGTGACTGGGAGAGATATGTTACAGGAACAGGAGAAGATGGGCAATTTGGGGAGGAGAGAGGGGCTAATCTGCGATTTATAAATGAAAGTGTACTAAGTATTCTTCACTTAAGGTGAAGTTGAATACAGCTCTTTCTGGTAAATGTCACTGAAAATTGTACAGTTTCAGTATTTTTCAGCAAAAGAGTTTATTTCAGAATTCAGTAAGGGGCAACAGTTTCAGAATATAGCCCTAATTATATGAGGGATATAAATATAATCATTCAAAGGAATATATTTTAGATTTTCCAGAAACCTTTTAGAGTTTAAATACTATTCTCTCCCTGGTTTCTCTAGACACCTCAACATCCCTCTCCCTGTCCGTAAATCATATGGATGTCAGGGCATAATTTGTAGGACAAATATACTTATTCTGCATAACGTTTTAACACTTAAACATAAATGAAAGTAACTTTGGGACAGGAGATAAATATATATTTATAGTGTGTGTGACATAGAAAAATGCATTCTCTAATCACTACTTCACATGATTTTGAGGTGGAGAGGTCTCTTTGCTATCAAACTAAGACTTACTTTGTCATCAAGACAAAGGATAATTGGCTGCATGACCGTATTCCTAAGCAAATGTTTATATTTTGGCATCTAAAGAATAAGATGTGCTGTTATTCCCAGCATATAGAGACGGTCTCTTTCTGGTTTACTTCTTGAGATATAGTCAAATGGGATTTCCATGTCTAACTGGAAGGCAAAACTGGACTCATCTAGTGATAATAACATTTGTTAATGAGCCATGGCCTATAATCTACAGGCAGTACAGAAAAGAGCAGTGATACCACTTTGAATGTAGCCATTGAGTGAATATGCAATCAAAAGGAGGCTTCCTTCTCCTCATCAGCATGGAACATCAGATACTTCAAAGTCCATTCTACAATCTTTTATTATGAAGTTGTACTTCTTGAGCCAACCTCTATGATAATGACGTTACTAAAAATACCTTCCAAAAATGAATTCTCTGCTTCATTTATCTTTCTTCATGGAGTATGAACATTTTCTTTTTTCCTCCATCTGCTTCACTCTGTGTTTCAGCTTTCCTTTTTTTTCTACAATGTCGTTTCACAGCTGTAATAAATGTATTAGGGTTCCTATATATAGTTAAACTTGTGGTCTTAGGACAGTTAGACTAAGACAACAGAAAATGCAAAATTAAAACAAGACTGTTGTGCCAAAAAGGTGGCCTAAATGGAGTGATGTGGTTGTCCTTGGCAGTCTGCTCAGCAGATACTGTCAGCGTCACTTGGTGGGGAGAGAGAGCAGGAGATGAGCAAAAAGAGACCATCTGCTGTGTGGTTTTTTACTCTGGGATTATACAGTTTTCCTAGTCCCTGTTCCAAAAGTGGCAGATCTTGCATGTCTGTGTGGTTTTTTTAGTGGTTACATATAGCTGCAGTGCATGTTGGCAAACAGAACTGACACCATCTTTGTCAGGAAGCAAACAATCATCTCCTTAGTTAGTCCAAGTTTAGCAAGAACTCCTGTTCATCCTGACCATCTCTGCATTCCCAAACTACATAATTTTGCTTTTTCACCCTTCCTAAAGAGGAAAAATTATAACCAAACTCCAGATATTTTAGTGAGCCTCTACAAACATTATTGCAACTGTATTGGCATACGTGATAATTTCTCTTTGGGGCAAAGGCTGCGAGTTAAAAAATACACTTATGCCATTCAGACTGCCTATCAGTTACTGGAGCACTGTCAATATTTTTATTTTTTTAATTTTTTTTTTTAATGGGTGGAAATGAGGACACAAAAAATTAGTACATTCAAAGACTGGAAATTATTTATAACTTTGTAGAATGTAAAAATATGTGGAATAAAGCACACTTGTGTACCTGTGCCATGTGAAACTTGTTCTTGTCCACACATTAGTGGGAATTTGGGTTTACAAACTTGGCATACCTTTTCCTTCTCCTAGGTCTACATGGCAGGAATCAGCTCCAGTATTTTGCTCTATCAGCATGGGCAAAATGCCTTGTGAAATCAGAAAACTCAGTAATTGGAATTTAAAAGGGTAACAAGATTGAATATATGAAGTATAGCAATCGTCCCATTTTGAGAGGGAAAAAAAAAATTGCCATTAAAAGCTTAGCTGAGCCTAAATCATTTAGGTAATTCAGTTGACAGTTATTTAATGTTGGCAGCAGTATGTGTGTATGTACCACTGCCCTGGTAGTCAATGGAAGATGTCATAACCATTCAAGTGATTTATCAGTTTATAATTGTTATGGGTTGCATTAGCTAGAGGCCAAGAGGAAGATAGTAGAGATTCTGCTTTAGCTCAAATTTTCGCTGTGGAAACATCCTACAGAATAGTAGTAAGAATAAAATCAGTGCTTTACCATAGAAACCCAATAGAATTATCTCATCCAAAATCCTATGTAATTTACTGGCCATAATTATAATTCTTTGCTCTGTTGACCATAACACAGAATTGCTCTTACTGTGGGATGTTTGAGAAAACAAACTACAAAAAATTTTGATGAGGTTATCATTCTCCATTAAATTTGGTAGTATTCTTCCAAAATGAGCTAAATAAATAGTGTCCAGAATTAGATCATCATTCAAGAGGAGCTTTTATAAAGCAAATTATGCTACATAATCTATTTCTACCAAAGAAAATATTAGGTATAAATAATAGGACTGATCTAAAGCAAACAATGCTCAATTTACCAAGCCACATGCACCAAAAAAAATTTAAAAAAAATAGATGGGCTTACTCCCTAGGAGAGTAATATCTAGATGCTTTTCTTTTTATTCCATACAGATACAGAATGACCAAAGACTTCCCTAATTTAATCTCTTAAATCCACCTGTAGTTTCTTGGGTTATAAATTATACCTTCTGACTATGAACAGTGTTAAGTGATTGAGGTTTGCCTGAGTCTGCACATGGCCTGAATCAAATCTCAAAGCTGCTTCTGTCCTGCCACTTTGAAAAAAAGATGATGGACATCATTGTTCCTATTATTAAATGTTTCCATAATGGCCTTTTTAGCAAGTGGTTTGCATACTTCCCCAGGAATTCAAATGTTCTCTCATTACCATGAGTGCAGAAAGCTCTGAACTTCTGCCATCCAGTCATAAATACCCTTAGCCCTCTCAAATTTTGCACATTCTTAAAACAAAAGTCTGCATTGAGAACTCAGATTGTTTGCTTTTGTACATTTTCTTTAGTAGAAATGGATGTAAGAGTTATGGTGACAGAGCTGCCCTTACAAAGTAAAATATAAAACTTTCAATCAGTACTATTTTTAGAGGCTGTTTGGACAATTACAGAAAAATCTTAGAGGATTTATTTTAGAATGTTAGCATATCATATGAGTAATTTATAACTTTTTTTGGCTTTTAATAGTTATATCAAGAATTGCTTATTCTACAAGGCTGTTTAAAGGGTAGACATTATAGAAGAAAAGAAGCCATGGGGACACGGCAGACAAGTGACTTGAAAACTTTAGCATGGCAGTTACAAGTTGAATTTCATAAGAAAGAAAAGAGAAAAGTAATCTGGGTTTTCTAAATACATGGGATTATAGTAGTCAGAAAAATTGAGTTCAGTTTTCATATTTAGCTCAGCACAGCTCCATTTTTTGTGTTTGTCATAACACTCTGAATAATTGTCCCTCTCTGGCACTGAGACATACCGGGATATGGGTGTGTTACATGTAATCAGAATTGGTCAGCACTGTGCCTTTTTGTTACCTGATACAGTTTCTGCAAGGTGTATCTGCAGCTTTTGCATAGTTAGGCATTCTGAGCTTTTAACAAAACTAGCAAATTTGTTTTCAAATCTCAGCTTCAAAATATGGACAAGTCCCACCGTTTTCATGACTCAGATGGGAGCCCTGTGGCAGAGGGCTTAGTATTGTTTCCGGTCACCATTACACAGCGAGTCTGATGTCCTGCTTTAACTCAGCTGTATGTGTACAGGAAATAGAAGGGACAGGAGTAGCTCTGAGCCAGTTTTAGATTCCTCTGAAGTTTGGGGCTGTCCTGAGATGTACCTACTTCTTAGAAGAAACCAGACCAATCTCAGAACCTCACTGCCCATTGCTGTAAATGGAGCAGAGTGCAGCAGTTGCCAGGAAATTCAGTCCCTTGTTCTGCGTGGAGAGCTTTGTACAAGCAATCAGTTACCACTGCTACCTGTATAATTTTTTTTAATATCTTGAGAAATTCCTTTCAGGGATGCAAGTCCCTTTTCTGCTTGTGTGTTGTAAAAGGGCTGAGACATTCAAAAACAAGTTAGACCCAACACACACAGGGACTATTATATGTAGTTCCACATACCAAACGGGAGATCTTGTTAATGTTACAAAGTCTAGACTGAGAAGGAATAGATTGCTTTACACATGTGTGTACACTACATTTAAATCATGTGTCTGATTTTGCTGTATGAATTTTATATCTCATGTACCTTCACTTTTAGGTACAGAAATGCCAGTATAGAAAATGCTGTACTCTTGAAAATGCTTACTCTGTGTGAATAGCAAAGAGTTAAGAAACCAAGACAGTCCAAACATGAAGAAAAATGTAAAGACATGTTGCAGTCTGATGAAGATTACCAGACCATCACAGCAAAGCCCAAAAGCATCCTTCAAACCTCAGGAAAAAATGCACTAAAGAGTTACCATGGGAACAACAAATTTAAAGAACAAATGAAAACCAACAGCTATTTACACCCCAACAGAATAATACAAACAAACAACAAAAACAGAATCGTAAATCAGCTAAACTCAATAACTAAGCAGAATGTGGAAAAACTAAAATATTAAACATGGGAATAAAGGAGGCAGGGGGGGAGGAGAGGAGAGGAACCACCCAACAATCCAGTGCTAACTAAGACATAAAACAGAAAATGAAAATGCTGTATAGAAAACAAAATGATCATTACCACAAGACAAGATAAAAAGCTAAGCAAATGCTTCAATCTAGATAAATGTTAGCATATTTTGTGTGAATTCTGCTAATTTCTTTACTGTATCATCAGTGAGTTTTTTCAACACTGATCATAAGCAGTCTGTACTGAAATCAGTGTGTTATGCTGATTTAATGAGAACACCTTTTGTCCATCATACTGGTATTAATGAAGAATATATTAGATATTGATACCTTGAAAATATAGAGGATATGGGATTTTTATTAAAGGGATGTCAACCTTTATTCCTTAGAGATTCAGGTCCCCTTAAACTCAGTTTCCTCCAATATATGCCTATTTATTTTTAAAAACCAGCAATGGGATACTAAAACTATGGGATACTAAAAAGTAGTGTTATAAGGTAACATTTGTCATGAGGAGGTAAGGCTATTAACCTGTAGCTGGAATAATTTTAAATGAAGAACTCAGATATGATAAAAAGATGAGTGAGAAGAGGCCCTCTAAGATTAATTTGTGCATTGACAGTGTCTTGAAAATGTTGTCTTCCTCAACCAAATAGTTGATTTATGGATAAGATTGCAATAAAAATTTATACTGCAAGAAAAGAAAAAAACCAAACTAAACCCAAAAACTTATCATACTTCAGTGTGTTGGAAGCGTCCTTCTTTATATTTTACTTACGAGATAAAATGTAGTTTCGCAAATTACTGGAGTCCATTAAGGAGGAACAAGACTGTGTGGTCCAAAGTCTCACAGGGATTCTGGTCTATGTTCGGGAAGCAGCTTATTCATTTTCTCCCAGACAAATATTTGTTATTTAGCCATTAAATCAAAGATGCGTTCATGCTGCCAAATAGATTTGAATTCAAACCATTAGAGAATTTTAGGTCACTCCCTTCCAGAGCTTTGATTTGTGCCCATCTCTTAATGTGGGGAGGCTTTTAAATTTCTGCTTGCTTTAGCAGCATTAGTTAACAGATTAAACTGTGTGAACATGGAAGGGAGGGTGGGAGGAATTCTGCCTTTTTAAAGATTCTATTAATTTTCTTTGGCCAGACGTAGAGTTTGCCTCTTTTCGCTTTTTGGCAAGGTCATGGTTTTCATGAATATTTGACTGAGCCGTTGAATCTGCACATGAGAGAACTTGTAATGGAAGTGTGTATTTTGACTTGGTGCTAAGGACAAGTAACTAACACAATACACATTATATATTTGTACATTTTACTAGTAGAAGATAATCATCTGCACTTAAAAGTTACAAACACCTTTGTTGTGTGAATTTGAGTTACTGAGTTTGTTTCTCATCATACTTCTTGCAGAAGGAAATAATGTGTTCGTCAGATAAATAATTAATCAAAAATAGATTTTGATCCTATAGATCATTTTAAAAAAGAGAAACCCTACCTCTTGCTGGTTGGAGGCAAAATTCTTCCCTTGTTTGAAGCTAATCACCAATTTAATATCTATGCAGTCACATAAAGTCAGAGAAGTTAGTTGTCTGCCTCAGATACCAGTTAGTGTCTGTGACACAGTTGGGAATACATTTCAACATTTGTTGGGGTCTCATCCTGCAATAACATTCTGAGTTGTTCCAAGCAGGTCAGTGCCTCCTAGAATAGCCATTTTTTTTTGGATTCCCATTGAATATGGGAATCTGTGCAGAAGTTGAGATTTAGCAGCAAATGGAGAAATTTATAACAATGCTATAATATTAACAGCTTGAAGTGAATTAATTGTGCTTCTGTTGTAGAGATATTATACTGAAGTTAATCAAAAGAAAGAGAGTTAAGAGAAAACCCCATCCTTTCCACATTGAAAAATGTGGTGTTATCAATAGCAAAAAATAAATGGGTGATCAGTGAAGATCTCTTTAATTTACTGTTTACTGTTTGGTTGCTAAGGAATGTCTTGGAAGATGGGGGCCAGGTTTGTAAAATTAAAGTTTTTTATCCATTACAGATTTTGTTCCCTGTGTGAGTCTGCGTCAGTACCACATAGTGAAATTCAAAGTTATTCCAGACTCCTTCATTACATGTCTGCTAACTGCTACTGAAAACCTCATACAATTTAAAAATACATTCTACACTATAGAAATCAAAAATTCATGCAACTTTTTGAATAATTTCAATTTTTTGATGGGAAAAACAAACCAAAACAACCCAAGCCAAACAGCATGGATTTGTTCCTTTTTGTTTACAAGAATATGATTGTGAAACATTACTAATAAACTTCTATTAACAATAATAAATGACAGCTGTGTGTAACATGTACCAAAAGCCTGTTCAAAGATTCATTTCTAGGTTGCATGTCATGTTTAAAGCTATAAAGTAAAATGACCTTTTCAGAGATCAAAGCTCTGGGTTTTTTTTCCAAAAGAGATGTTTGAGGTTGTAAGAGCAGTGAAGCCACTGAGTTAAGTTTCAGTTTCTACCAGAAGTTCATTAATAGAGAAGTTGTGAATGATAGTGCCATGGGTGAAGAAGGGGGACAAGCCATCTGGACAAGCAGTGGACTACATGCACTTTTCCTCATGCACGATAATTTGCTACCCATGGATCCTGCCCCTAGCAGAGGACTCTGTAATGAACCTGCTGTAGGTGGATTTCCTTGTGTGCATTGTGGTGGATTGTGACTGGCACGGAGCAAGGCTTTTCTGATAGTCAGCTTGCTATGCTTCATCACTCATAACAGTGTTGATAACTCTCTCGTGCCTGCACAGAAGCATGGCTAATGTGGTAGCTTTGATGCTCTTAGTCTTGTGGAAAGATTTCCAGGCTGGCTCCATTCAGCTGGTGTAAGTGTGCCAAAGGACAGCGGCATCATCTGGATGCACATTCCTGTTTCTCCATCAGTATTGTTACAGGCCTTGATAGTACTCCCTGTCTATACGGAATCTTTACTGATGCATGCTTTGGAAGTAGTATGTGTTCTTCCTATGGCATGTACTATGCACTTTGCTTTTATTCAAACTCGTGGGTGTTCAGAAAGGTATTAAAAGGCTCTCACTGTCCTCAAATTTGGCTTGAGGTTTATAAAGTACAAAGCAGCAAACTGATGTGTGAAAAAGCGATGATGTTTGGAATGAGCTACCAGGATATTGTCACATCTAGGGACAAGGATATTTTAGTTGGCTACCTTTGGCCTGGAATCTTGTCTGGAGAGGTCAGGCAGTCTCTCTACAGCAGAAGCTTGCAGGTTGTCTTCTTCTGCTGTAACATAAACAAAGTAGCATAGATCATATAACACAATCTTGCTTGCCACTCCTTGCCGTTGTGAAATTCAGATGTAATTCTTCTAGGCCTTTCTCTGTTGTGTGAAAAACTATGAACCCTGTTATGAGTATTTTAACCACAAGGTTCCAAATTCCAGATAAAATAATTTTTTTAAGTCTTCTGGAAAATAGGTAAAAAATTATGATGACTGAAAAATATTTTTTTCAGTGTTTTTTCTGAATGAAATTTTGTATTAACCATCTCATGTTTTATGGGAAGATCAGCATGGTCTTTGCAAAACTTCTGTGGTAGGAGCTGTTTCTAAGGGGAGATCCTTCTTGTCCATTTAATCGACTCGGTAAGGTAAGATTTCCATGATTTCCATCACTGCTCTCTTTCGTGAATGTTACAGCACCACTGACTTCGTCTGTAATTGTAAGTTACTGAGTAAAGATAGGCTTCTCAAGGAATGTATTCAAACTCCCCACTGTTGATAACTGTGCTGATGCTGAACAGATGTTGAAAAGGGTAGTTCCAGTGTTGACTCGTACTTTCACAATCTTCGGTCAATATTCTTACCGTCTGTGCTCTTAGTTAGCATTTTTCTGTGCTGTATTCATCCTTAAAATTCTTTAGCTGAGCAGAGACAGCACAGGTGGGGTTCATCATCACAAGTACCTGGTATTTCACCACCTTACTTTCATTCAGCATTGTTTTAACTTCCTAGCATACCTTTCCATAAGCCAGCTTCCCAGCTTCTTGGTTTGCTTACAAGCACTGTAGAGAATTACAGGGAGTTTGCCCTTCTGTGCTTGGGCTGGCATCACCAAGTGTTTCAGCAGTGATATCTTAGCAGCCAGGTTTGAAGAGCTGCAGCTCAGAATGAGGGAAGGGGCTATTTTGGGTGGTATTACTCCATTGCAGACACAGAGACTGTGGATAAGCACATATATTTATAAGGGCTGAATTTTGGAAGACACCAGATACCACAGTGCCATACAAGTACCTAGATAAACTCTTTTCTGGGAGGCTGCCAATATAACATCGAATGAAGTATGAAGTTAACACCTTATGTTACGTGGCGGTCATAAACCAGGGCATTTAATATTGAAAAGGACAAATTGATGACACTGTGCTATCAGCAACTTCAAGTTTTACTGCAACCTAATAGAAAACTCAATCTCCATAGCACCAGAAAAATGATGAGATGGCATTTTTTAAAATGACAGTAAGAGAGGAGTCAGTAGCAAGTACAAGTTGAACAGTAAATAACACATTTAGTTATGGCAACGCTTGCCATAACTACAGAATTATTGCATACAGAATTATTCTCCCATGAATAGCAATCCATTAGGTTTGGATGAGACTGACAAGGCATTGCAGTTCTTATATAAGCAAACAAATGGATATAAGTAAGTTCTCAGAATCAAAGAAGCAATTAAGGTAACCAATATACATTTGGTACAGACATAAAATGACCATACAGCGCTCTCGGTTTGGTCATAATATTGTGCGTATATATTTTTGGTTCCTTTCTCTGCCTGTCTCTCTCTTTTCCCCCTTTTGGACATTGTCCAGATCTTCTTTCCTGCCTGTGGGGCCTCACATTAGGGTATCATATTTTTTCCTATCTGGTGGCCTGCGGTTTGTCTGTTCGTCTATCACTTGAGTGTTTCTATTTTGGTGCAAACTTATAATATCCCAGACTTAGATCAAGGGTTTCTAACAGAGATTGTGCCATGGACCTGCCTTCTTCCCATTTGTGATCATAAAACTACCCCTTTTGTTCACACAAAACCTCTGCAATATGCTGCTCAGGGAACCAAGACCTGCCCTAACAAGGCAGACTTTCTCCTAGTGAAAATGGAATTATTCCAATGGAGTCATCTATATGCTCCACACTTTTCTCACCCAGGCGTGTAGGAGTTGTGTCTGGGCAGACTGGGTACAGTTTCATTCTGTACCAGAATTAGGAGAGCAGATGGGTGATTTAGAGTCATATTTCCCTCTCATCTCTGATCCTGCACTGAATCCAGATCAAAATCACTATTTTTTATTTCATCACCCTCATTTTCTTCTAGCTGGGCTAATTCTTTTCTCTCTTTCCCAGCCTCCACAAGGAGATGTGTTTATTTCAACAAGAGATGGTTACCAAAAGTTTCCTGTAGTCATTGTGAAAAAGGATGAGTGTTGATCCAAAGTTAGGAGGAGGTAGGGAGTATCTTCTTCCCCACCCTCCAATTCAAGTAGAATGAAAGTAAACTTGTGCTAAAAGCAGAGTTTAATTTTTAAATCTATTTTAAAAGCTGGAGACATGGCTTGCTAGAGTAATCTTGCTAGAGTATTCCAAGGATGACAATACTATCTTAATAGGGAAAGATACTCTTTGAGCAGTGAATTCAGCCTTCAATGTGCCTGCATTACGAGTTCCCTCAAAAGTGCTGCTGCTGTTGCATTTCTGAATGCCTTTGAAATGTCAGGTTTCTGGCTATAATAGCTTTGATTCCAGATTATTCTTCATGACGAACCAAAAATATTTTCATTTTCATCTTTTCACAACACATTTTTCACCCTTTTGGGGCTATAATGTTATTAGGAGAACTAGGGCTGTTTTATTCTTTTCTGTAGCTCTTTATTCCATAAAGCATATGGAAAGCCAAAGAGACAAAATGGAAACACAGAACCTACCAGTTATCTATGTATTAGCTGTGGAAACTGTCCTTGCATTTTTGTATTGAGTACTTGGTTTTGTCTCCATATAACTTTAAAAATTAATTTTTAACAATTTAGATTTTACTATGCTGTCCCATCTTCCATCCAATTATTTAAATCAGGTGCACTACAGTGCAGCTCTTTACTTGTCATTGGTCTAGAAATGAAATCTCTTAAGACCTAGATTAAATTTAATATTAAAGTTATAACTAAACAATTTAACAAAAATTAATGAGACTCCTCAGAGGCATTCCAGCATTCTCTAACTTCTTTTTCATGCAAAGCAATCTGTGTCATGTAACCAGTACTATAGAAATGCAGCTGCAGTTTAAGGCCAACGCATTGTATAAAAGTTGGCCTTTTGATAGCACTTCTGCTATCAAAACTGGCTTTTATAACCGTAAGCCCTGTCCTTAAAAGTAAGGCTAAGCAAGATTATGCTATCTGAGATATTGCTGCTATTGTTTTGCTCTGGATGCTAAGTTGTATTCTCTTACCCCTTAGATTTCATTCCTCTATCAACCTTACTATGTTTGCTGTTTCTTGTGTCCTTCATACTTTGAAGAATGACCACTACCCCAAACTTTGACAGTAATGTCAAGGGTGTACCAAATATGCCTGTGTCACAGGGGGACACCAGCACTATATAAAGTAAAGCAAACTGATTGTACAAAGGATCCACTGACAGAAATCAGAGCTTTCTCCCCAGCCCCCAGCTCTGCCTGTTTCACCAAGCAGAATATAAGAGCATATGCACAGACAAACTGGCGTCCCATTACATTCCTCCAGGGTAAATAATTTATCAGGACTGATGCTGATTAAGTATAAATGTGGAGAGTGTCAGGAGTCCAGGTTACACAGTAGTGAGTGCTGGCTTTTGCCTCCAAGGAGTGCAAGTCACATTTCTGCCTTTACATCCACATCCTCTTTCAGGGAATATTTGTGATTCTTTTGTGCTATTTTACTTTTGGGGAATAGAACTCTTAGAAGAAAACAAAATATATTCATTCAGACTAGTGTCATAGCACTATATACATAGCACTAGGACCTTTAGTCCTAGAGCGTGCCTTCATTAGGAGTTAATTACATTTGGTTAGATCTTCAGTTCACTGATTTTATTCAATCCTCTTTATAAATCCTTCTGTTTCAGTCCTCCCTCCTGAATACATTTTATTCCTGAAGTTTTATCTGTCTGTTTTGAAAATGTTCCAGTTTCCTTCTGTCGTAAGGCTATAAGTTTTAAGCAGGTTAAAAGTTGTGTACACAAACCTTTCATCAGATGGCAATACTCACTGCACTGAATTGTTGTAATAAAGGCACTACGACAGGCCTTGGAACTCCAGTAGCTCACAGGACATCCAAAAGTTAGATTTTGTAACACCTGTGGGGGTGTTGATGTGGAGGTTGTCAAAGTATCCTTTTCCAAATGGATCTCATCCAAAGTATTCATTTGGTTCTTGCACTGCTGAGATGGGAAACATCAAAAACAGCTCAGCATTTTCTTTAAGAAAAAGACATCCCTTTCATTTACAGTCCTAGCATTCTCAAAGTCCATGCCTTTTGCTATCCAAGACAGTCATGTCTTGAATTACCTTTCTCTATTTCCTACATAGCTCCTTGTAAGTCCATTCGCAGGAAATCCAATGGAATATGCAGAAATAACTTCCAGACTCATGGAAGACAATCCAATAATTTGTCCTTCGACATGGAATATTTAGCCAAAACAGAGTTTTAAACTAATCAAAAATCTACCAACTGTTAGAAAAAAAATTAAAATCATGTTAGCTAACTTATAAAACATTAGTCATTATAGAGTAGAAATATGTAACTCTTACAGTAGTTTGATGAGATTTACTAATATTTTTATGTAGACTGTGTCTGCTATGTTCCATTTTCTTGTTGTGTTAAACTGTGTTGACAGCTATCCTAGTGAAAGTATTTCAATGCACTGAATAGATGAGGAATGACATAAAAGCTTCCCAAAGAATAACTGAGAATAAATCCTATAAATAAATATGGAAATGAGCTTAAAACCACAAAAATTTATTGGGGCTGGTCTTGAATGTAACCAAATATTAGAAATATTCAAATCTAAACTCCTAACCTTTTTTTGTTTGGAAAAATTGACTTAAAAAAAAAAATCTGAGAGGTTTAAAATTTTCAAAATGTGTTGATGAAAACATGTTTGTTTTTCTAGTTTTGTTTTAATTTAACTTATCAAATCAAATATAATTTCACTTAAGTTTCTTTAAATCTGAATGCCAAAACAGTATTTTATATAAACAGCAACATTATTGTTTAAAATATTTTTTTCCTTTTGAAAACTGTTGGTACCATGCAAGATGTTTTTCTTTTTTTTTCTGGACAGTCTTACATTGCTAGTAACTTTGTCCAGCCTCTGAATTACATAGCTGCTAGATTTTACTATCAGTCCCCCTAATTCAGCTTTTCTTGCTTCACAGGATTTGATTAATCAAAATAATTATTTTAAGTTTACTGTGAAATGTCTCTTAAGTCTGGCAAGGGCTGTAGCCTAAGTGAGAAGTAATGCTATCTAAACTTAGAATAGAAGACTGTACGAAACATCTCAATGAAGGAAAAAATAGACTCAGAACTTGCTTCTGAAATAATTTCTCAGTTTTGCTGTTTATATATAGCAGTCTTGTTCACCAGAGACAATTTAGAGGACGGGGAGAATACTGGCTCCTCTGTGTGTGTCATCTTGTCAAGGTGAAAAGAGAGTGTCATTTCATGCCAGTTGTGAGAGTAGCACAGAGCCCTCTTGGAAGTGGTACAAGGAAAGTCTGCATGTTGCATAGGAGTCAGTCTTCTTTGGAAACCTTTTATTAGTACCAAGCAGTAAACTAACTCGTGTGTATTCAACATCATGAGATAGAGTTTGAGTGTTCCTCCCCCTGCTCAGAGCCCCACCAGTAGGAGTAACAATTTTAAGCAGTATGCAGCTGTGGAGCTGTTCAGGCCTGACCCTGTAAGGTCTGCAGCCTGTTACTCATCTCACGTAATGTGTAAGGCAGCTTGGGCTGATGCAGCAAATTTACCTGATTTTTTACCCTTTCTTCTAGGTGGGAGGAGAGAGCAGTAAGCACCTTGCCAGTGAGACAGCAACCTTACAGTGTTTCTGAGCACTTGGCTGGAGCTTAACCACTTGTGGCTGGTTAAGTCAGCCTTGGATAACAATCACCAAATTGACTGTATACACTACTGGTGTTCTCTCTGAAGCCAAATCAGATACCTGCTCCTTGTGAAGGACTTAGATTGCAAAACCAGAGCTGTGTTGAGTTCAGCATTTGAGTGGATTTGGAATGCTGTTTGGGAAAAAAAAAATAGAAAATAACATGACTCATTCTATGACAACCATGAAGTACAGCAGTGTCAGAATCATAAATTGTTGTCCACGAATGTATCACCCACCTAGCAGAGACAGATTTCTGCCAACAGCTCTGCCAATAAGAGATAGAGTTTGGCATAATTTTTAAGGTGGAACATGCTGTATTTAATTACAGAACCAAAGTTTGCCACTCAAAAAACATCATGGCATTGTTTTAGATTATTTCCTGTTCCATTCTCAGCAGCTGTACTGTGGAGCAGTAGCCTTCTTAAATATGTTTTGTGGACATTAGGAAATAAAGGAAATCCTGACAACATAGTTTCCAAAGTTACCCACGGGTCATTACTAAAATGGGACTACCAGCAAAGAGGCAAGGTAGAAAAAAGAAATCCATGCTTCGAACAATGTCAAGTCTTGTCTTCACTCATACAGGATGTTCTGATAAACCCAAAAAAATAATCTTATTTTTCCTTATTTGCTTAGTTGCCCCCTTCACTGCTTAAAAGTCAGTAGATTCATACAACTGATCTCTAGCTGAATTGCCCTAGTTACAAGGAGCAACCTGTATTTTGGCTGAGGTGGGTACAAAACATAAGCAGTTAAGGGCAGAATGAGATAGATTTTTTTAAGGGGATTTTTTTAAGGGGTGTGCTCATGCAGAAGAAGGAAAAAAACACCTATTCCTATTCCTACCCTTGCTAGTCTGCATGAAGCATGCTGGAGAATGAATACTGTGATCATTTAGAGCAGCTTAAACTCAATTTATATTTTCGGAGTGCTTGTGTTGGTTATCATAGTCTCTTAGCAAATATGGTAATTTTGGGAATAACAAGTGCTAACTGTGGGAGGGACAATAAAGCAAGCTTGAGAGCTGATGTAAGGATTGCCAGCTTCTTAACTTTAAGGATGACATAATTGCTGTCACCACAATCCATCGATGCAAAGAGGCTGGAAGCAAGCTGGCAGAAATACAAATTTTCAGAGAGTTGACTGGTGGAGTAATTTATTTTACTGTCCTTTTGAGCAATGTTAGGACTCATATAGGCTCCCCATAGAGCACATACTGTATATCGTCCCTATGAAATATGATGAAGCGCAGATCTTTTTGAGCACATTAGTAACCAGATTCAAAACAACAGGGCTATAATTTTACAGTTACAGTGCACAATCCAATTGCCTACATCTCCTCATCCCTTTTTTGGCTGTTACTTTTTAAAACATAAAATATATGCTGTAGTGCAACCCTTCCTGAAAGAATATATTATCAGTGCTTCTGTGTAGTGGATGGAAGATTTCTGTTATGTTTCTAATTTTCCCAGTGTTTTTCAAATTGTTTTGAGAATGAGACAAGTCAAAACAACTTGAGCTAGGAAAAGGAGGAGCCACAGTTAAGAGTACTACTATATAATAAGATTTAAGTGACTGTTAGGATTTTCAGTGTCTTAAAAATTGTAATGGGATGCTTGTTGAAGTGCTTTGGATGCAAGGAAGGCTGTAAATACTTTAATTGCCAAAGTTAAGCTTGTTCACTGCTCTTGTCTGTAATACAAAATCACCTAAGGAAACTTCTGATGACTGGTGCCTACTCAAGTGTATAATTTAGGAATCATTGAATAAGATGTGGTGCTACCATCTTGTATCACCACTGACATGGCTTAGAAGATTTGCATATTCTAACACAGTGAGGTGAAGTATTATTTTACACCATATATGGGACTTGGCATAGTGCAGTGAAACAGACTTTTTTTAATACCCTTTTTTCCCTCATTTATTCAGGGGAGAAAAAAAAATTAAAATTGAAGTAAATACCCTAGAAAAATATCATAGGGAAAAAAGTTACCAGTCTCTTATGCTATGTAAGATTGCTTACGTTCCTGTAAGCAGCCTGAGAAAGTGGGAACAACTTTCTGTAGGATCTCCAGAGACTGCCAGTTCTATTTTGCTCCTAACAGAATTTTATGGAGGTCATAAGCAATACAATGGATTTTTAAGGAAGAAAGTATTAAAAGATTTCTCTATGAACCTTGCTGCCTTAGACAGAACCTACCTCATTTGGCTGGGATTGTGGTTCATTTTCTTGGCAGTTAGTATGAAGACCGTGGCACTTAGGGGAGCATAGCAGAAACTACAGCCTTGTTCAGAAGGTGCAGAGTTGGTATGGCAAAGCTATAACTTCTCATGCCCCTTAGAGAAACTGATTGTTGAACTGACCTGACATTGATGCATCTGGGAAAGGAGTCTGACAAGGAGCTCACATGAAAATATACAGGATTTGTTGTTTGAAATGACAGGTGGCCATCTGACTCCAGCTCCTCTATGTCACAGGCAACAGGGATACTGACTCTCTCAGTTCAGTAGTTAAAATTTCAAAACCAAGCTGTGTGATTAAAGTCAGGAGATATTCTGATTTGTTGAGTGTATTGCAAAAAATGATCCTGTAGAAACTGGCCTGAAATTGGCTCATCTATCATTCAATATGTAACATGTTTTTTGCATTATGATTCATGCTGTCATTGCAGTTGCTGTAACTATCAACTTATAGCTGACAGTGGGAGCTAACCTAAATCTCAGGATAAACAGGGAGGGTAAGCATTACTTTCAAAGGAGTTGTGCCTGCTCCATTCCACCAATTAATTTACTTAGTTTCATGAAATGCCACACACCATTCTTTGTTGTGTTTTTGAGGGAAGATGGGGATTTTAAAGGATGTGCAAGTTTTTCCTCCTGTTAGGTGGCATAAATCAACAAGTCTTGTGCTCCAAGGGAGAAAATAGGCTCCTACAGTGAAATCTTAGTGCTAGGAGCTCTGTTTTGAAGAGTTAAAGTCTCACCCCTTAATTTTCAGAATTAGCAACCAAAGTATGAATGAATTTCTAAGTTGACAGTAAGGATGATCTATTACAACTAAAATATATGAATCTTTGCATTTCTGCTGAACAAATTGAGATAATTGCTTCAGCAAAAAAGGTAAGATGACACTTCTCAAGGGTCCACTATTTGAACATATATCTAGTGTTTATTGTGTTTTCTTACTGTGTTCCCTTTTTGCACACAAAACAGAACCCCTGTTCTCTGCGGGGAGAATTTTTGAAAGCCCAAAGAATGCAGGATCAGGTAGAAGTTAGGCATGGACATTCTGGCTGTGTTTTCAGAACATGATATATCATTCCCTTGGTAATTTCTCATAATGACTGGCTCAGAGAGTACACTTTATTCAGAGAAAGCAGTGTAGCTGGTCTATGTCGTTGGGACATAGCCCAGACGTGCGTCGGGGACATACAGCATGCGGCACTCTGCTATTTGTTTTCTGAGCACTTGTATGTCATTGTGCTGTCCATACATAACTCAGATGTAAGTGAAAGCCACTTTCCTGAGCTCCCTTGTTGATCCATAGGGTCTTTTCAACTTCGTAGAAGCTTGTAGTGGCAAAGGGCAGAGGTAATTAGAAATGACCCTGTCTGTTCTGTAGGTTGCATCTGTTTAAATTTCAGCTCCTAATCTGTCATAGTGTTCTCAGAGCCATGTCTTTTAAAACTTTCCAGTAATATTAATAGGCAATGAGGCTAACCTGTGTCAATTTTACATAGAAAAGGATTTTCTCAGCTGAACTTTTAAGTATATACAGCACCATTTTCTATTGCTTATCTTTGTAGCATATTTGTTGTACAAGAATGATGTGTTTTCATTCCTCCCAAAGGTAGCCCTTTCATTCTTTGCCAGTCTACATAATGATTTTGGAGGATGACTTAAGAAGTTCAGTCTGAGCTCTTACTGAAAGCTCCCTTTTTATCTTATCTTACACTCTCAAAGTAACTTCTGATAAATTTGTTTGTTAGAGAGGATAAACTGTTTGCTTCAACTTTGGTTTAATTCTGATACTGGACTGTAAAAAAAAAACTTAATGAGAAAGTGCTTGGTCAGTGCTAGAGTGGAAAAATATTTCTACATTTTTACTAGAGCTAGAAATATATTTCGGCATTTATAGAATTACTCAAAATTTGCAATTGACTTCACCCTTTGGAATTGCTTTGTACATAAAGTCTAGGAAAAAGTTTATTTGCAGGATACTTGCGAAAAAGCAAATTTGGGGCTTAAACTAATTTCCTTTGGTTCAGGTTTTAAATAGCCAATCTTATTTATGGTTTCCTGCTTAATTTTTTGCTTTCTTGTTTGTAAAGTTTGGCATAAGAAATCCAGTCACTAAGGAGTGCTCTGGTGTGCTTCGTGCATATGTGTAACATGACAGAATCACAGATTAATCTGAGTTGGAAGAGACCTGCAAGGATCATCAAGTACAACTCTGAAGTGAATGGCCAATACAAGGATTGAACCCCAACTTTGGTGTTACTAGCACTATGTTCTGACCTAGATGATGATGATCCCTGCCACTATGAGTCTAAATTTAAACATATCCTCTGTCTGGATATCTCTCAGTATCTGTTTTGCAACAGAAATGTTCTTGAAATGGAAAGGCTTTTGGCCTTTGCTCAGAGTGTCTGAAGGTCCCAGATACAGTATGTGTGATCAGTCCATGGGGCATGTGGAGAGCACAGGCAGGTACAGGCTCCTGGTCTGTATTTGTCTGGTAAACTGAGCTCAAATCACAGTGCATTAGGGATAGGTATTTAGGAAGTGTTGTGCATGCACCGCTAAGTGCAAAAATAAGCATCTGAACCTATGGAGCTGACATCTAAGACACCACATCAGCAACTGAAATAGAGAGAGTGACTTGCAACAAGCAGTTCAGAAAGAATTTACATCTATTCAAATGGTGAAATTTATTAATGAGCTGAAAAACAACATAGTGTTTTGAAAATTGTTTGAACCCCATTCAGAGGACTGAAGTGATGCATATGCCTTATGCTGGTCCTCCACAGAGGAATGATATTCATCCAGTGTGAATACTTTTGAATAGACAATGAATATTTAAACCACATGGAGACAACTGATGAATAGAAAAAGAGGATAAATTATCAAATTAATTAATATTAGTAGTGAGTGCTTACAAATAGTGCTCATCAAGGACTAGACCTTTTGTTGCTCTGACTGGGTGGGCCCTTGCTGGTTTGAATTATCTTTGTGAGAAAGCGATCATCAAAGAAGGCAAAACATATTTTAAGAAACCCTTTTAATACAGCATAACTCAGAACAAAATATACTATTGTTTAATAAAGCTATCATAGGCACAATTCAGAATTTATGAGAGTTTGCCTTTTGGCTTGAAAGCAGAACAATATCCTATTCCAATGCATTTATTTTCTTATGAGGAGTTTTATTCAAATATAATGCATTTGATTATAATAACCTGGAACATAACTGGCCTATAAAAGTGGAGGAGAGAGCAGCAAGCCAAATGCTAATGCCTAATTTCTGTGAAGAAGTACTGAACAACATATTTATTTGGTTTTTATCAGTACCATTATTAACTCTTAGATGCAAAATATACAGAAAACAATGTAGAAATTCTACACTGTTTCTAGAAGATTTGGATACTTCCATGTGTACTTTTTCTGAATGTTATGCAACCCTCTCAATTTTAATCACTTTCAATTTCTTTAATGTATGACAGTCTCACTTTTGAGATTTAGTGTAATGTCTGAATTCAATAAAAAGGAGCTTTTGGGATATTCTAAATAATTGTAAATATTTTAAAATTTGTTGATGAAAAACTTAAAAAGTACACATGCATTTTAATAACAAAGCGTACATGTGTTTTGATCCATATACCATGACCAAAGCTTCTACAGTGAAGTATTTCAACCATTAAATCTAATCATTTCAATTTCAAAATCTATGTTGTTTCATTGAAAAAAGTCTTGCATTTGCAGATTGTAAATTTTTACATTTTAGCAAATATTTTTAAGTATGTAAGTGTCCTCAGATAATTAGAAAATTGCATAAAATGGAAGCCTACAGTCTTTCGTTTTATGAACCTCACCCGAAAAAAAAGTATTGCCAGATGGAAGTATTATGCTTATTTGACTTAATTTTTCACTAAATTAAATTAATTACCCCCTGTCCTTATCTCTTCTCTAGGTGTTCCAGCTTTACTTTTGGTCTGTCTTCCTTAGCTGACACCTTGTCAAGTATAACTTTGTTTCAATGTAGTGTTTAATTTATACTTAGATGATCTATACTAAATCACAGTTTTCAGGTGTGTCTGCTACTGTCCCAGCTTTATTCCCATTGAAGTCACTGATTCCCCTTCCTCCCAGCCCTGATGTCAATAGCAGCAGTTAGGCCATTATCAAATATTATCAGAAAATTTGGTGTCTGTCAACTCTGCCCAGTCAGAATAATGATCCTCTCTCTGATATATCCTAAAGTAGTCTTACTTGAGTTCAGTATAAATTAGAACTCTAATTTATGGATCTGCAGTCTTCCCAGTCTCAGGCCAATTGGCTGAAAAGAGATCTTGCCTCTTAATAATTTTATTTTTCTAAACCAATTTCCTTGCACCTAGATTTTGAGTTTTAATACAGGCCTTTGGTTTCAAAATATAGCAGTGTCATCACAATAGCTATTGGCATAATTAGCATTTTGGGTTTCTTCACAGTAGAAAGAAAATCTATGCAAAAAGTATTGTCCCAATCACAAAGGGATGCTGACCTGTGCTCTAGGGAAAATCCACATGCTGTGATCTGGAGGATAGAGAGTACATATACATTGTAAATAACTGTGTCAGAGGGAAAAAATGTACTGTGCAGCAGCTATAGCCTCTCCAGTAGTCTAGAAGGTGAAGCTGAATTGAAGAGGGTGGATATTTTTGCATTTTACCTTCTCAGGGAACAAAGCCCGGGAGCTAGCAGGGAAGTAACAGCTAGTGTGTGGATCCAAAACTCCAGAAGGGACCATAAGAGCAGGAAATAGAACCAGAGGGTAGTGAAGGTTGGCATCCTCTCCTCTGCTTCCCTCCCAGTGGTGGGGATAGCCCTGCCCCAAAGGCTCCCTGCAAACTCCTCAGCCAGCTCAGCAATGGAGGAGCATTCAGCTCTCCTCGAGAGATAAGATTATGTCCTGCCTTCCCTTCACATGATTCTTTTTTTTAACCCACATCTGTTTTGTTCTTTTTCATCTTACTTGCTGACTTAATTCTCCAAAAGTTATTTTCAATATTCTACATTTTAATGCACTGATGTGCTGCATGTCTTAAGTCACATGCTTTTATTGGATCGTCTTCCTAATTTGGAAAAGGCTGTATAGTAGGTCTCTGATAAGCTGATACCCATCTGCCCTGAGTCAGTGATGTGATATTAATTAACCTGCATTATGTAATGATTACCTGTATCAGTACATTAATCACTCTTCCACAAATAGTGCAGACTTACACCTGGGTGTTACCTTAGAGCTTTCTGTTATTTCATACTCTTGTTTGGGGTTTTGGCTGGTTCTAATTTTGACACATCATGATGTGAGACTCTCTCAGATATACGTTTTAATTGTCTTCCTAATCATTCCATTCCTCAGAAGGGTGAAAAATACAGCTTATACAGCTCAAGTTCCAAATGTCCATGATGCAACAGATAAAGCTTTCTCAAACAGTTATAGAAATCTTCTTTTCTTGTAAATTGCATTATGACTGCTGTGGAAATCCAGTGGAAATAATTAAAAAGTGGTGAGAGCATTTGTTGCAAGCCCATCTTTAACATATTAAAATCACTCCTGAAACAATACTGGCTATGGACAAAAGGTAGTGTTTCAAGAAGAAAATACAGAAGAAAATAAAGAGTTGGCCTGCCACTCCCAACACATGCATGCACAGCCTGCCACAACATTTTTGTAGATTGTCCCATTTTTAAATTACCAGGATGCAAAATAGACACTTGTTTTATTTTCCACATTTGAAACAGTTGGATGACATCAGAGACCCCCATGTAAAAAAATTATTCTCATATGAATTGGACTCAAGAATAAGGTGAATTTAACTTTGGGCATCACTAATTCATGGATCAGTTTACCAATGGTGGATGGATATGGGGAAATATTGTATACCAAACTTCTTCTCTGAAATTTTCTGTTAGTAGAGGAACATATACATGAATGTGTGTGTTGCAAGAAAGCTTTCTTCCCTATGTGCAGAGCAGACACCCTTTCCTAATGCAGTGTGCTACAATCCTTGCTCAGAGGTGTAGGACTTTCATAGATGGGTTTATTAGCTGGAAGCTAATAGTGCTATAGCTGGAAGACAGTGTATGGCACTGAAATACAGAAAAAGAAAAAAGTCTCCTCCAGTGTAAGAGAAAACTTATTCTTAATGATTTTCCTATTAGCATCTGTGCCTAGTGAGATATGTTCATGGCCTGATTTAAAAATCAAGGAGGTTCTGACAAGGTGGGAAAAAATATTTACAGATATGGAATGCTAACTGTGGACAGCAGTTTCCTATTTAAATTGTGACAGAATTATAAAGGTTTGTAACTCACAAGTGGTGAAGCAAGAAGTACTGTGAATTACAAAAGTCCTATTACACATATCTGAGCAGAAAAGTGCTTTATTAGTAGCTCCCATAAATTTCTGGACTCCATCTCTTAATGCTTTAAGTGCATGAATTAATTTTTACCTTTTTTAATGTGGTTTTATATATTTGACTAATATTGAAGGCAAGATAAGGAAAAAAAGTAGCTCTTCCACAGTGAGGTTTATCACTCCATGTGTTAAAGTTTAGCTTTTTCTTTGGTTTGCAGAAGAAAGATTACCAGTTTTCTCCATTTTCTCATCTCAAGTTGTAGAGGTTTTTGTTTGTTTGTGGAGTTGGTGTTTTTTGCCTTTTACCCTGTGGGACATGAGATCACAGATACCTAATCCATATTAAAGAACTCAACTTCTTAATGATACTTTCCACTGAATCCAAAGAGAATCTGCAGGTGAAGAAAACCTCTGAGTTGCCTGAGAAGGGCATTTTTGTCTTAATACAGACATGTACTGTCTAGCTGAGCCTTTATCTCTTTACATGACACCATTTCAAAGACATGAATAAGACCTGCAGTTGGGATCCTGTTGCCTATAGGTGCACTTGGAGCTCTGAATGGGGTGGCCACTCCCCACAGATACAGACTGGTCTGTGCTGGAGTTTGCCCTCATTTCTGAAGGCAACCTGTATCTGCATCTCCAGATATATAGAATATTTTTGGTGCTTTAAGTTAAAAAAAAAAAAAAGAAAAGGCGAAGAAGAAAACTCCTGGAATCTTAGATTATGTATTTAAAACCAGCAATCAACTATCCTCTTCTTTGCCTCTCCTTCACCCTTCCTCAGTCGATAGTTTTGGATCCCATGTAAATGCAACAGACATGACTGATTTAGACTGGAAAAAATGTGGAGGACTTGCTCTGTAATTTACTTCAAAGCAAAAATAAAGTGCCAAAAATAATATTAAAGTATTCAAGATACTTTTTCAAGGAGATATACTTTTACAGTAATTAATTCATGTGTAAAAAAAAGGGGGGGGGGGATTTTTTACAGAGCTGGCTGATAGTTTAACATAATCCACACATAATGAGTACTTCAGAATCTTAAAGAATACAGGTCACATTACACTGCTAAAAACATGCATGTGAACATCACTAAGGCAATTATTGAGACTCTATCTCATATCATCTCACAGGTTTATGTTGCTGATTCTGACTGTAAATGTCCATATATTGTTGTGAACACAACTTCAATTTCACATGCTACTTGTAATCATACCCAACACCTGTCAGGTATGCAATATGTTATAGTTTCTGTATAGATTTTATATAGAAACTATTCTGTCGATTCCTGTAATTATTGTAAGAGTTTTTTAAGTTGCTCATGACTCTTCTATCAGTGATATACTGCTGTGGTAATCCCCAAGCAATGGGATAAACATGGGAAGGATCTTGTAGTCATGAAATATGGCTCTCCAATAACCATTATGGATAATTAATCACATTAGCAGACCGTACTGTATTTCATTGCCTTCTTCATGCATGCAGTTGGGTAGAGTCTAGATTGAGACTTTACAATACTAAAAAGAAAAAAAAAAAAAAAAAAAAAAAACAAACAAAAAAAAAAACAAAAAACAAAACCAACCAAACAACAATATACAAAAAAAACAACCAAACAAAACCAAGTCATCTAGACCAAAACCACCAAAAAACCAAAAAATATAAAACTCAGAAAACAAGTGCAAGAGGAATATTAGCTTCTTGGACCAATACTAATGCAACAGGACTTCATGAATTCACATGATGAGATAGACTGCACATATCAAGTGCTGCATTATAGAAAATCAAATCTTATTTTCTGTTAGAGAATATGTCCTGATTAGAGATTATCATACATAATCTGTCTTGTTTTGAGATTTTGGACAATGGTCACAGACACTTTGTATGATTTTTCTGGTTAGCCTGTGCGTGGCCTAGGAGTTGGCCTTGATGATCCTTGTGGGTCCTTTCTATCTCAGGTGTTGTACTGTTCTCTGATTCTGTGATAATGGAGCCCATTAACTGAGATGGACTGAGAAAGACACCATAGCTTTGGCTGCTATGCTTTGGCTGTATGCAAAAAGAGATTCAGAGTCACTGGAGACTGGAGAATAGGATGGAAAAAATTGGATAATGTTGTCTGTGGATGGATAGCAAGCAGAAAAATTTCAAGGAAGGTCAACATGTGCTCCCCCTTTCTACCTAAAGGAATTTTGTTTCTCCAGCAATGATTATCCAAGGATTGTTGTCATTGTGGGTAGTGTTATATATAATCCTGATTTGTTGCTCTCCTCTTCACTGTCCTAATGTCAGGAAATAAGTAAAATACTAAAGGTAACTGTTGGTGAGACACTGATATGGGCAAGATCCAGCTTTAAATGCCCTTTCTTGGGAATTTTGTGTTGGTAATTCCAGGTTTCTGATTAGACGTTTGTGTGAAAGAAAGATATCTCTTTAGGTATTTCCAACTGTTTGGTTATTTTGCCTTTTAGAATTTGTCTGAATTGAAGTAAAGGCTGTACTAGACTGACCTTAATCCATTTCCCCGCTTCCACAAAAAAGGTGGTACATAGGGGAATTGCAAAATATTGGCAGTACCCATTTATCTTTGAATTCCATGTTTTTACAAAATGTATCACTTCTTCTAGAAGACTAAAAACTGTACTGTGCGGGTAAAAAACCCAAAGTTTTGATTGAACTTCTTCAATTTCCTATGTATTTGAGAGTTGATTTGAGATTTATTTGATTGCTGCTGCTACTTGAGATTTCTGGCTGTACGGAATCTGGGAACATATTTTTCTCAGTTAGGAATGAGCAACAAGAATAAATACATTCATATCTTACATCAAGGAATTGGTGGGCTATTTTCTGTAACTATTTTTACTGTGATATTTTCTCCTACAATAAGTTTGCTGACAAGTTATTTTTCCTCACAGGAGCAGTAGACTCAGGGAAATAAAAGATGGAAAAGTCCTATTAGGTCATATTGTCAATTTTCCTGTCAACACAAGAATACTCCTTGCAAAGAGGTTCTCTTCAGTATTTCTGTCTGCTGAGCCATATGAAAAGAGTCAAGAGTATGCATTTTCTGATGTAATAACAGCAGTGAAAAATGAGGAGCTGCTATTTAAATTCCTTTTTTGAGGCAAAGATGGTCAGAACTAGGTGGAAAGAAATTCAAGGCAGTTCTTTACAAAGTAAAAAATTACTTGAAGTAGAAGTAAACAGTGAATTTTACTGACTTTGTCAGAAATTATCTACTTTGGTAATGATAATTTGTTATTTTTATTTGCAAAATGTGCTGCACATACAAATGTCCACATTGGGTCCCATTCCTCTGGCCATTGTTCACAAAAACTGTCCTTACTTAGGACATACCACAGATTGCATTGAGGCTTGTCATAGAAGTAGGAACTGTTTTTACAAGTAATAGTTTTCAACAGTGATTGCATAAGCTGTGAGAGGGAAAATGCAGTATGAAGAGCTGGGCAACAAATACATTTTCTGTTCTGGGAAAATTTTCATGTCATAAAAAATGTCCCTGTTGCATGGAGGGAGGGGAGAGCAGGAAACATCTTTAAAAGTTTTCCATCCTGCAAAGAAGGTGTGGGTGTACTTGTTCACTAGCACAAACACGCAGATTAGCCAACTCCTCTGTTCTGTCCTTCACCAGCCTCAAGATGGCTCTTCCAGTGTAGGGCCTTCCTAGGCTCCTTCTTGCAGTTATGGGATATATGCGAGCTCTTTCTTGGCTTGATTTTTTTTTTTGTGTTAAATGAGGCATCTGCAGTGAGAATGAGTGTCCATAATATGGCCCAATTTTAAGTCTTACATAGTATGTGAGCAACTATCCGAAAAAGAGCTCTGAAGTCAGGTCTCACATCCCCAGAAACCACCTGTGAGCTGTTGGCTGTCCTTGATCTTCACAGTTTCCCACTGGAACTCCAAGGCTGTTTTTCCTTAGAAAGTCCCATGAGAACTGCTACGCTCCCATAGAGTTTCAACTTCACTGAACTTACTCCTCATTTTCCATTATAATCTGTTGCATTAAAAAATTTGCCACTACCTCTATTTCTCCAGACTGCTAAGCCATACTTATAATAAAAGGGTTTTCTAAAAAAGAAAGCAAACTACATAGTACTTTTTTGAATACAGGAACTCTAGTTTGCTCAGAAAGGCAAATTCTGCAATACTAAGAGACATCAGAAATACCAAGCAGTCTTTCCTGACACTGTCCCTTTCCTCAGGTGGTATTTCTGGTTATTAGTATATGTCAGTTTATATGATTCCTTAGGAGGAAAAGCAGTATTAACTTGGCAGTGACTAGCTGTGCTCCACTTGTAAAAAGTAACAAAACAATGAACCTGTTTGCTTCAGAGAGTTGTCTCTGAATGTATTTTGAGAGCAATGTTATAGGTAATCACATTATATCAGTTTTTTTCCTTACATATTTACCACTATGTGGTACTTCAGAAACAGATTAGGTAAAAAATACATATATCAGACTGAAAACAGTTGCTGCACTTCTTCACTACTGTAACCTTATTCCTGAGTGTAAATACCCATGGTTGCATCCTGCTTATAACCCACTGAATAAATAACAAATTGCTTTTGCTGACTTTATTTACTCAAGAAGACCAATGTATTATGGCATCATTCACAATATAATTTTTTCAAGTCCTTTTAATAAAACACATAAATTTTTGTTTCTTATGTTTCTCAGTATTAGCTTCTGTTGCTGGCGGTGGTTTTTGTATCATAATCTGTACTGTGGCATAGAAATATATGTGGGATAACTCTTATTGTTTGTTGGGGGTAGTTTGATTTTGGTTTTACTATTTTTAAGTACATGACAACATTTATGATAATTTAATATCATTAATATAATATACAGAGTGCAGTTCTGTCCAAGTTCCAAATGAATGAATATCAAAAGACTTGGTGCATAAAAGAGATTGTAATCTTTGTCTAAAACTAGAAGTTGTCTTGGTATGTAAAAAATTCAGGAAACAGTGCAAATACTTGACATATTTATTTCTTGAGTATAGTGTGTATCAGAACTGATACCTTATAAAGAAGATTGTTGAAAAGCAAGAATTACTAAGTTTTGCCTATGAATTTAACAATAAGATTTGGTTTTGGAGTGGGGTTTTTTATCTTTCACTTGGGGCTTTTAACCACTTTCTATTTTTGAAAGAAGTTTTAAATTCTTGTTCTTGTCTTGCCATGCTGTTTTATCAACAAATATGCATTATCTGCCTCTGACTGCTTACATATTATTCAGTTGCTTTGCCTTTGGGATCTCTTAAAAAGCTGTCCACAGAAATACAGCTGGAAAAGTGGCCTCTTTGTTTGTGTCACTGGTTAGTTTTTAATGCAGGGTCATTTTGAATTCAGGGGAATTTCTTATGCTTTCGTAAAGAAGCAGTACCTGATTTCTTCTAAAAAGCAATGCTTGAACACATGCATACTAATACTTTGGGCATAATTGCATTGTCTTTCAGCTTTCCAAATTACTGTATTACCTGAAATAAATGTGAATCCAGATTTTTTTTTCTTTCTTTTTTTTTTTTTTTTGGAACTGCTAGGATGAACTTTGGTAAAGGAGAAAAAGCTAAAATGGAGAAAAATGCAGCCCTGAGTCTAGTGAATTAAAGGTACTAGAACCTGCCGTACTAATGCTGCAGGTTTCGTGGCTTGTTTTTACAGGAAAAAAAATTAAAACGTAGGCTCTCAGAGTATGAAGTGGAAGGTCATGCAAAGAAAATAAATGTAGGCTCAAAAACCTGACAGGCTAACTATGAGATACCACTGGTAATGCAGTAACAGTAACCTCAAATAAAGTATGAGGTCTGTGTTAATTGAAAGATGCATTTCTAGAACAAAGGATGATAGTGTAGTGCTATCCAGCATGTGCTAGTTTTGTCCTTGTTGTGAAGATATGCAAACAGCTGTAAAGCCTTTACACTATATTTGAGGGAGATGGCTCAATATTAGAACGTGAGCAGAAAAAGATCTTTTTTCCAGTCTGAAAAATCATAAATTAATCAGAAATTTTTTCCTCAAAATGTAGATAAACAAAGTGGAAAACAAAAAAATCATGCAAGATTAAGATGGGCCAGAGAATCAATCATTATCGACTTATGATAAATTTAGGGAGGAAATCAAGTGCATTATAGTTCTGACTCTTCCAGTTGGGAGAGAAGGCGCAGCCAGAACTTGTTAATATGTAACTACAAAAGTTTTTTACCATATCTCTGAGAGTGGGAGAGTCAGCCTGATGGTACAGCAAATTGCTTTTTACCTTATTTTCTCCTTCTTTTCTCCTGTGTGAGGAGAGTAAGGTGGAATTGTTGAGGATAGCAGGGACCTCTTGAGATCATCTGGTCAAACTGCTCTGCTCACACGGGATCACTAGGTCACCCAGGATTGTGTCTAGTCAGGTTTTTAATGTCTCCATAGATAAAAACTACTACTCCTCTGAGCCAATGGCAGTGCTTGGTCAAGAGGTAGAAAAGAGGTACCAGGTAGAACATTCATGCAGGTGGAAACAAACAAAGAGAGCTCCATTGGGCACATTTGAAAGTTTCCTGTCAAACATTTTTATTACTTCCAAGCTTTGCCTAGACTGACTCCAGCTCTTTAAAATCTGACCCACATAGATGTTTGTGTAAGGTGAAAAGATTGTTGGAGCTGTTTTATGCTTCAGAACATAGATTTGGGGGTTGGATGTGAAGGTTAGGATTCATGATCCTACATTGTTTCTAGATTGACAGTGTTGTAGCAGTATGACCTATTGGTCATTTATCATATATAAGATGTATACTCAAAGCTTTATACTTAAATTAGTTAGACTCCAATCCAGTGTAAAGCTAAGAATAAAAGAAGGGGGGAAAATAGTTTTTTGCAAAATTTTTTCCCCCTGGAAATTTCCAAAGCATGTAAAGATCAGCAGTTGAGTAGTAGTGACATTTTTGTGTCATGTTTCTAACATGTGAAAGAGCTTCTGTTGAAACAACCCTGCTGTAGTGACCAACTTGGATTTCATGTAGAGTTTAGGTTGATAGCATGGAGTTCAATGGAGTCATTAAGGGCCAAATCCTGATTTCCTTGCTAATGTGGTTCTTGTGGCTTCCATGTGACTTTAAATTAAAAAAAAAAAGATTTTTTGAAGATATTTCTTTCATCAACAAGCTTCCAAAGAGGTACTTAAAAAATATATCACCATATTTTTCTTCAGAGCTCTGTGATCAGTAGGAGTGGTTGCTTAATTTGCTCTTAAATTATGTTGTAACATTCACTTCAAAGTTCTAGGATCTAAAGTACAGTTTTGATGAGAATGTATCTCTGAAAAGAGATACATTCTGAAAAGTCTGAAAAGACAAACTGAATGCTTTATCATGTGATGTGCTGAGAAAGCTAAATAGAGGTGATTTTTTTTTCAAATTTTTTATTTCAGGGTGAATATGGCGTACGGACCTTAATGCCACTTCTTACTGCCCAGCACTTCAGAGCAAGACCCATTCTAACTGTCTTGCAACCTCACTTGTTTCATACTGAGATTCAGAGAAAAGCTTTCTTAAGGTGCCATTGCAAAGTTGGGTCAGGTATTTACCTTCCAGAAGACTTCTGTCTTATGAGAGGGAAGACCTGCTGATAACTTACCCAAACAAGCTGGATAGGTATTCCCTTACCACTGTCCTAGTAGGTGTATTTACAAGGTCAGGTTTCTAGCAGAGAAAAGGAAGTTATCTAGTGTTGATAGTAAAGTAAGTTTTTACAGGGAGGTATTGGATTTCAGTATTCCCCTTTCCACCTGCATTATCTTTTACAGATACCAAATGACAATTGTTTGCTGACATTTTACTGAAGACTGAGTGAGAGAGTAAGCAGTTGAGGGGAAAATCCTTGTCTTGTGCAGCCAAAGTGAAAAGAAAAAAAAATCTCTTGGAGAGGGGGTGCTAGAAAACAAACATGAAAATCATTCTTGCAATTGAATGTTTTCACTGATATTTTAAAAATGTTAACCATTGTAATTTTGCTTCATAGCTGATATTCTGATCCCAATCTTCTTTTGCCTGTTTGCTCTTTTGTTGTCATTGTTTCTTTAAAACTTAAGGTTTGAGGCCTTATCATGTCTCAGGGTCTTATGAGAAAGTATTTTATTGATTGGGTAGAAGTTTTTCTAGTGGGACAAAACCAGCTGAAAAGGCCCTCAAAAACAAAGGCATTGCTGAGGGTGCAAAAGACTCCCAAAAGATAAACTTTTAAACTTTGTTTTTGTTTTGTTCTGCTAGTATACCATGGCAGGCTGCCTGGGTTACTCTTTCACTAGGTATTCAAGTAAAGCTAACTTTGCATTTGCATGCTATCTTAAATTTTGGTCTCGTTTATTTGGCTGCTAGAGACCTCAGCAGGGCAATGAGCTTAAAGAGACAAAGCAAGTGAAACTGCAACAGCTAGCTACAGAGAGAGCATTTACTCTGTCGCAAAATCCCTTTGTTTTTTTGCATTTGGATTGGGTTAAATGTCTGCATACACTCGTTCATGGACAGCTGATTTTATCAAGGACAAAACTTGGTGAGACGCACAGGTGTGTTTAAAACTCTGGCTTGATGAAATAGCAAAGCCATGACTGGCTGCTGCTAGTTAAATCTGTAAAATCCATAGACTAAAGCCATAGTCAAAAGTAGCTTCCTCTCTCGTAAGAGTCCTTCATCTCTCCTTCTAGTCCTGTAGAAACCTACATGGCCTATGCACTGTACTGTATCTTGACGTACAGTAACATCCAGAATAGCTGGTTTGCAAGAGCAGCTTCATGAAAAAGTGGATTGTACTTTAAAAGAAGTCAGAAATCAGGAAAGATCTAGTAAGGGTAGCAGGGGGATAGAGGTCTTCTGCATCCTTCTCAATCCTACCCTTCCCAAAGGCAAACCAGCACAACTGAAAAAGCTGTGTATCACCTGGCTTTCATATTAATATTGCTCTCCATGCCATCCTGTAGCTGTGAGCCCACCAAGGTCTGCAGAGCTCCCTGACGCCTGAGGCCTGACCCCTGGGCAGAGGTTTTGCTCTGCCACTCCAACAGGATGAATACGAATCTGCAGAAGAGGCTGCAGTGTCTTGCTGTCAGTGGATGCTGGTTTCTGCCTTGCTTTTCTGAGAATCAGTGAGATTCATGCAGGAGGGTAGAAGGGACTTTGTTGCAAGCACTGGGTTATGCTGCCAGACAATGCTGTGGAGACAGCAATCCATGATATTGTGGCTGCTGGGGAGATCATCCCTGAGCACTGCAGCTTCTGACAAGCATTTTTACAGCAACACTGAGCAGTGAAAACTGCTTCATCCTGCTACATGTGGCATTATTACAGCTCCACTTATCTCTGTTCCTTTGGATTTAACTTTTTGCCTTATCACTGCATGGTTTGTTACTTGAGGTAACCCCCAGGATTATAGAACAGAATACTTTCCCACGTGGGATGTCTGCTATTGATTTTGGATGTTGTATAATCTTCCTTCCTCACCATTCCTCTCTTGTTCTTACAAAAATGTTTTTTGGGGGAGAAGAGGAATCCAGTATGAAGACAAGTTGTACTGTAAACTGTGGCACTAAGGAAGCTATGTCCACAGCAAAAACCCTGTAGTCCTGAAGGGCTCTCCCACAGTATATCCAGTATTCTTTTCACACTCCTTGGAGCTGAACCCTGTGTACCCATTACCCTCTGCTCCCCCTATCACTTTAGTATCATTTAGTGTTTCACAGTAGGTTGAAAGGCATCAGATGTTGCAGAATCCTCTGGGCATGAAGGAAAGAACTTCTGGGAGCTGCTGTGGGTGTCCTTGCTGTGCAGGCATGACCAGACTCTTGTCATGCTCTCCTTCCATCCTTGAATTTCCAGAAATTTATAAGAATCTGGTAACCTTTCAAGTCCTATCATCTCCCACCTTTGTCAAAACACAGTCCAGACTAGCATAAAAGTTCAAAACTGGGAAAAGAGGCAGATGCACAGAGACCATAATTATTCAAGTCTATTCCTCTGCAGAACTCAAGCTTGCAATGCTCAATTTGCAGCATAACTGGTGTCACATTGTGGGTAAGGGGTTAGGTTAACCATTAATACGGGAATGGGGGTTCATGTTCTTCCATCCAGGTTATTTTGCTCAGCTGTGAATGTTGTCTCTGCCTCTCAGGGACTGCTCTCAAATGATTGCAGACAGCAGCACCATGCAGAGCCCCTGGAAAGAACTCTTGAGGTTGTAATAGGGTTCCCCATGGCATTTTTCCAATTTTGTTTCTGCAAAACTGGATACCTATGAAATAATTAATTTCCATTACATCAATATTGTAATTGTTGCAGCAAAACACAGAACACAGATCATTCAGCAGTGTTACAGAATTTGTTTGCATTGCTTTTTTTTTTTTTTTTTTTTTTTTAGTTGGGGCTGAGTTGAGTTAGGTTGAGTTGAAAAAATAAGCAAGCTGCATGGAAAGGGTGAACATATACCCAGGAAATAGTTTGCTGATAACATAGGAGCCTTCATGTCTGGTGGGTGGTGCCTTAAGTTTTCTTAACAAAGAAGTGAGTGTTAGTTCTTCAAATAAAAGTTACTTTTTGCAGTCACATAACCAAGGCTGAGAATTTCCAAGATGAAAAACTTGGCCTTTTATTTATTTTTCTTTTTTAAATTTTTTTAATGGAACATAATTTGAGTGGGATCTCCTCCAGCAACCCCCTACCCCCCACATTGCCCTCCCCATCTTATTAGGATTACAGTATCCCAAAAACTCTTTTAGTACTGTGAGCAAAGGAAACAGAAATGGCTTTGCATTATGAACTGAACAGAGATTAAGTTATTGGAGGACTTGAAATAGCTCTTTCTCAACTTCTATTCCCATGAGGTTATCCACATAAGGTTGCTGTTTAGTACAGGGTCAGTGTGATGAAATTTATTTGTTGAGTCTCTTCAGTGCCAAACCTTTTGCCAACAATGTGATCTACCTGATAGTGGTACTATTTCAAAAATGTCCAGTCAGTAACAGAAATGCCATATCTGTAGAGTTTCAAAGACAGCAGTAGTAAGTGGGATCAGAGCAAAGAAATCAAAACAAAAAACATCTCTCCTTTTAATAAAATAAATGGATATAATGATTACTTAGACCATTTACAAGCTATGAAAAAGTAGACATCACTTTTTCATTTCACATACCACCCCTGCCCCTAAGCTTGGGAAATCTTTTTTTATATGACTCTATCAGTGGACTGTATTGGATGTGTTTGTGTCAGCCGCTATATAAATTAATTAACTCCTAGCTGTCTCTTTCAGATAAAATTGCAGGAGGAGAGTACAGGACCAAAGTGTTAAGACGGCATGGACTGTAGATTTTGCATCTGGTGTCCATTTTTTTGCTTTTGCTTTATTACATTTAAAGAGTTCTCTACCTAACCATTTGCTATACTAGAAAATCTGCAGTACTGTATATCTACATAAATTATACATAAAATAAAGGCTTAGGAAATGAAGGCTTGCCATTTTAAGTACATATGTTGTAAAATTATATATGCATTTATTTAGTCTCCAAACTGCAAGGGAGCGTTGTCTTTCATTTTATTTTTCAAAACCTTTAATTACCAACATCAAATGAAATTATGATAATCTCCCCTTTGTTTAGTCATCTGTGAAATGAGCTTATGGCAATGGTTTCCTCTAAGTCAGTACCACATCAAAACCCTGGAGTGTATGGGAGGCGTGTGTCTGTGTTAACTATGGCCAATTCAATTTCCCATTTTGCATTTTATAGGGAATATGTATATATACAGGTATAGGAATACCACAAGAAGCTTTCCACTCAGCAGCCTGCCTTTATTTCATTGAAGACTAATATGAAACCCTGAAAAAAGTCCATCAAACCTTTGCCCACCTCTGAAGCTTGGAATGGATCAACTTGAGACAAGTAAAACCACCCTTTTCAAAAGCCTCACTGCTCTGACCTGCTGTCCTACTGTGCACTATAAGGTAATGTGATTTGACCATTATGCTTTCTGTTTACATTCAGAAATTAGCCAAAATTGTTTAAAAAAACCAAAAAAGCAAAGAAAAAGCCAGTAAATTGCTTTTGTGTTCTCAGTAACATAAAATAGGGCATATACAATGCAAAGGCCTGTTTCCATATGTTGCATTGCAAAATAAATGTCTGGCAGGAAGAAAAGTTAGCCATCTGTAGTTTCAAATTTCTACATGCCCAGCATGGTGTACCAGCTGATAACATTATGGCAGCTTCTTGCTCACCTCAGCTGGTCAGTATGCTCTGACCTATTCAGAGGGTGTGGTTTACCTGTTGGCTCACCTTCACACCAAGGGTTGCTTCTTCATGACTGCCTGTTGCATCTAGGCTGCTGCAGAAATCCTGCAAGACAGTGACATCCTTCTGTACGAATCTCACAGCCATAGCAGGGAATACAATTGTATTTATTAGACTTAGGGTTAACCCTCATTTGGTGAGCACGGATCCTGCCTGGTAGGCATGCTTTCCCCCTTTTCCCCTGGTCCTCAGGTTTTGGCTATAGGACATTCTCTTACATTTAAAGATTTCAGAATGTCATGGAGGTTTTTTTTGGTCTGAGATAGTGTTGTCTAAATATAACACAAAACACTTTAAACTGCCAGTACTTCTTAGAATGAGCAACTCTGTGGCAGGAGTTTTTCAGGCTCAAGCAAGGTAGGCTCTAGTTTGAGGAAAGCAGACTCTTGAAGGCAAAATTACAGCCGTAATGGGTTGCTCTCTGTCTTTATTGAAGGACATAGGGCTGTGCAAGAGACTGAGCTCCCGGGCCTTGGACTTGGGTAGCCATATTTCCCAAGCTGCTGGTGTATCCTAGTCAGTGCCTTGAAATATTTTGGCCCTGATTTTTTCTTCACCCACAGAATGGCAAAATTTTGTGTTGCCTACGTGGCTGAGATTCCCTTTTGTAAGGCTGCACATGTTCAGACAGCAGATTTTGAAAATAAGGTGGAGAATGTGTCAAGTGCCTGCAAGGTGTACTGTAACTTTGTTTAAGACAGGTTAGGATTGAGGGTGGGCCTCATAGTCATGGTTCATGCCCGGACTGCTTGTCATAGTAGCAGTATGAGGAACGTGTCCAGTGTTGTCAGTATTATTTTAGGAATTTAATCAAGGGCCATATGCTGACTCAGTCACAAGGGGATGATAAAAATCTCCTCTGGATTCTACTCTCACAGAACTTGTTCTCACTCTTTCCTCCTAGCCTATATTCTTTTTTTATACTAACAACTGAACTCTGATTATATTCTAAATGATTTTTTTTCTCTTTCTCTGATGTCTTGATTGTCCCATTCTTTGTATGTTCTTCTGATTGCAATTAGAAACCAGTAGCACTTAATTCAAACTAGTGGTATCAGAGGATTTGAAAAATCCACGTGATGAATTAATTCACACATCCTTTATTCAGATGAAGAGATGTCAAATGCCAAAATTAAAAAAATAATTAAAAATCAATATTTCAGGAAATTTCAGGTTTTTGTATTTTAACAATTAACATTAGTGGAAGACAGCAGTAAATGATTGGAAATCTTCAGTTTGACAGTCTTGATATGGACACTGGTAGTTCAAATGCATGTCATCCAACCCTTCACCCCTTTGTCTTAATGATAGACTGCTTGGTATTTTCTCCTAAAGCTTTATTTATCCTATTGTGTGTTAAGTTTCCTGTGCCAAATTCTCTAGGTCTGTTTTCATAATTTACATGATAAGATAAACAGTATTTGTCTGCTGAGGAAGGTTAAATTGCCTGCCACTTGCTTTATGTTTAATCTGTTGCTTCAAATAAGATAGAGCAGATACAGCACATGAATAATATCAGAAATTTATTTTTGTGGAATGCATATTGATGGAGTTTTAAAACAAGTAAGCATTAATTAGTCTTGGGCAAAGGCTATTGAATTAAACTCTTTAGTTCCCCAAATTCTTCTGTCCTTCTTGTAAAGACTTCTGCAAACAGGCCCACATTGATCAGCATCCTACGCTTGTGCTGAGCCAGTGCTCCAGTCCACTGTGAGGTGAAGCATGTTGGAGAGGCTGGGGATTTCCTGGTGAGCCCCCTTGCCTACTCTGTGTGATGTAACCCAGGGAAACAGCAGTAGACCTGAGGCAGCCCTGGGCAGTACAGGGGAAAAGGTGATCTCTTCTGTAACTTGGCTGTAGGCTTCAAAGACAGCCCAGGCACAAACAAGGTGGCACCATGGGGCCAGGCATGCTTGTGGATTCACAGCCATCCCACCTACAGTGGCAGAAAGTCAGCAGCTACTGATTCCTGGACCTGCTCCAGCTTGTCAGCATCCTCCAAGGCTGACAGAGAGCAGCCGCAGTCTCGCTGAAAGGAACGGGGATCTAGGCAGAAGCAGTGCTACCTTAGAGAGCTGGACAGAGAGGCCATACAAGGCAAATCTTTGAGAGTCTGAAAGATGAGCTGAAGCTGTTGTCAGACAGGTTGTTCTTTTGGGAATTTTGGGTTGTGTTCATATTTTGTAGAGGTGGAAAGATAGAGACAGTGTACACCACCAGATGGATAAGCATTAGTATTAAACAACAGCTGGAGTATGTTTCTCAGAAGAGATTTGACCTCTGTGAAACTGCAGCCCTCGAGAAAGGAAAGTGTGAGGTGGAGGGTGGCTTGTTATATTATACTTCAGTGCACTTTGATGCGCAGCAGGGGCAGCAGACCAGTGTGCCACTAATGTGCAAAAGAGCAATAAGCTGGAAAAACAAATTTAGGTGACTCTCAGAGGATTGTGTTCCCCCCCACTATATGTCCTCACAGCCTACCTCCCTGCATTCTTGAGCACCTCCCCAGAATGATACTACATTTTAAAAAGATGTTGAATACTCCAAGTCCAGGTATTATGGTGTGACATTTCTCATATGAATGGGCTAAAGAGTTTTGTATCCAGTACAAAAGAAACAAAACAGCCACATGGAATTTTGTATTCACAGGAGAGTATATAATATAATTTGGATTTTTCAGTCTTCATAAAACTGATACACAGAATTAGTTCAGGAGGATATTGTGCACTTCTGTTGAAAGGTTTGACGTGAGTACTAGGAGGAAGAGAAAATTGGGCAGTGGAACAAGATGAAAATTTGAAAACTAGAAAGTAACATGTTGGGTTATTCCAGTCAGAACCAAACAAATGGTAGTTACCAACTCCAAGTACAGCAATGAAGGGCTAAATTTCATTAAAAACAAAACAAACCAAAAAACTTCCATGCAGCTGTCTGTTGATAATTGATCATTTCAAGACTGCAGTTTCAAAATATTTAAGAGAGCTTTGCCCTTGTCCTGGCAAAAATCAGGTTTTTACTTCATTAGTATATATCTCACACTGATTTATTGTCTTGCAATTGCTGTAGCTTGGCATGTATGTAGCTGAAGGCCATGTTTAGAATTATAGTGTTTAAATTTTTTTGTTTTAATTAATTTTGTGTTAAAATAATTTAGAGCTACTTGGCCCAGATACCTTCACAATAGAAGATTTCATTTGTCCATGTGATATTTCCTGGTAAAAGAATACTTAGATGAATAAACAACAACATGAGGAAAAAAAGAAGGAAAAAGAAAAAAAAAGAAAGAAAAATGAAAAAGAAAAAATAAAACCTGCCAAACACCAGGCAAATTTTCATACTGGCATTCCTTTCTAAGTTATCATCATCATCAGACATCCCCTCAAGTCCTGCCATGGTATTGTTGATTTTGTATCATGAGAACAAGACAAGTGCCTGGAGGTGCTGCAGATAGCATAGCTGGATTAAGGAAGCCTGCAAATTGTGGCAGCAATTTCCATTAAAATTTTTTAATTACCACATGGACCATGCCAAGAAACTATTGCAAAATATGGACAGTTTGATTTGTTTCATGTCTCCAGGGTACGTTGTAAAATGGGAATCGGGGCCTATTACCTTTAAAAAAGCGTCACTGTTGTAGACAGACAAATATATGATGCTTGCAGTGCCAGTGGTATTCTGCTAGGTCAAGAAAAATGACTGGTGATCCAAACAGTCTCTTGTTTTTTAGCAGATAGAGGGACTTCTTTCTCATTTGCTGATTTCCTTCTCCTGCAGAAGCCCCTTTTTGGCATATTCATTTTAGTGAGATGCCGCCATCTCCTAAGGTGTCCCATGTCCCAGTGCCTCACTTCATAAGGGAGGTATAATACAGGACAGTTCAAGGGGAGGCAGACTCCACCCTGAACTGAAGAAATATGCATATTAGCAGGAAGGCAGCTGAGATTTCCCAGAAACCAAACCCCATATGTTGTCTCTTCCTCCACTGTATTGTCGAGGGCAAGAACAGCTGGGAAGCTGAGGTATTTTTTAAATTGCATCTTTAAAACTTTTAATGTTCAAAACAGACTACATGGAGACATCTGCTCGCTTACCATTCAGTGAGTCATGACTCGGTGTTGTTTTGGTTTTTCCAGTGTGAGAATTTTTATTTATCAAGATTGTTGACCCTGTTACAGGACATAAAAATTACCAAGGATACAAATTTAAGCATTATTTTGTCAGGGTTTTGTCATTTAGCTGTAGATTGGGTCCTGTTAAAAGGTTTTAAATTCTTCACATCTGCTGTGCCACAGCAGAAAAAAACAGAGCTTTGTCTGGAGTTTAAAGTGTGGTTACAGTCAAAAAAGTGACTGTGAAAATGGCATGTTCTTAGTCAACAGATTCATTCCCTATGTGTATTACCACTTTCATATGCATGCTTGACTTGTGAGAGTAAGTCTGTCACTACATTTCAATCCCTTTGCCTCTGGAGTGCCTGCAGGCCTATGGGGAGCAAAATGTGGAATGCTTTCGTGCACATCACAAATGGGATCCTCAGTGAAATCCCGGCAGCAAAATCCTTTGCCATAGAGAGGGTGCATGAGACAACCTAACTTTCAGAGACATGGCTGACGGCGTAATGCTGGTTAACCTTGCTTCCGTTTCCATTCCCCCTCACATGCCTAAACAGAAACAGAGCAAAACAAACCCCAGCCCAAAACCCAGTGCACGTACCATCTTTTTGGTTTCAAACCAAATAAATTTGATCTGGAAGTCATTGAGAAACAGTAAACATGAAACCCTACCGTGACATATTTACAGAGTGATATATTCAGAAAATGACCGCACTTAAATAAAATAAGTTCAAAGACCAGTAATCAAAACCAAATATGGTCAGTCCATCTTCCAAAGAAAAAAACACAAAAAACCCAAAAAACCAAGAAACCCCTGAAACTAGCATTTCTTGAGTTGGACTGATACTTGTATATGAGTGGTAGCAAGCAAATGATAAACTGGTAGGATTTGAAGTAGAAAAATTAGCATTAGAAGAACAAAAACTTAGGTGAACAAAAAGCTTGAGGCAAAATTTATGTGGTGGCTTTCATAGTTTATGTTATTACTGTTCTAGAAAAACTAAGCAGAGACTATCCCTCTCTTTCCTCCTTGGACTGCTTTAAGTTTATAACACAGTAGTGAGCAAATCACTGCCATAATTCAATCCTAACACTTTTCCTCTGCTACAAGTGGCCAGCCCAGCTGAGGTTGAAAACTCATTTTTCATAAGCCTTTTTTCTCATCTGCATACTTCTGAGCTCCTCTGTCCCACAGGGGTGGGGTGAGTGGGCATGGGTTTCTGCTATCCCAGAGGCAAGTAGATGTGCTCTGGTTTGGGCTGTCTGCAAATTACTGATGTCAGGTAACATTGTAGTCCCTCACATTCTTGCAAACTGTGAACTGTATGAGAGGTGATGTGTAGGAGGGTGAAAATTATATCTCTGGAACTTTCCAAGTGAATTTCCACATGTGGAAAGGCTGAAAGAAGCTGTAAATTGAAGACACTTACATTCACTTAAGCCCTTTAAACTTTCTTCTGAATCCATTTCTATATCCTATTAGGTGACCCAATTTGAAAGCCTCTTTTCTATGCTGACAAGCTACTAATTTATCAACTTGTGTATTTTGAAGTGAGTGGGGAAGAAGGAAGAGAATAACAGTTTTGATTAATAACTTTCATCTTTCTTGCTTTAGGAATTATTACTCTTCAGCTGCCATGTGTTCTTTCCTATAATATTTCACTTGCACTTGTTCTGTTTTCTTCCTGTGATGGAAGTCTCAGTGGAAAGTACTATGTCATGTAAATAATATACACATGACAGTCTATTATTTTCTGAGGTTATTAATCCCTGTAGAGTTGAGAGCTTTCTGGTTTGCCTTAATGTAAAATCCATAAGCATGTTCCCACACAGAAAAACTTTCAGACTTGTATTTCAAAAAGCTTAGAAAAGGTCTTTTGTGAGATTTCCTGAGAAATTTTAAGAAAGTTAAAAACCTGCTGATAAACTTTGAGATGCAGATTAGGATTCAGACAGGCTTCACTTTCAGCTCTGCATAACTACTTACAGATATTTAAAAATTACTAAAGCCCCTGCTGTTTCTAAGTTTGGTGTGCATTAATGAAGCCTTGAAGAAATCAGTTTTAATTGCAAATGGCACCAAAACAAGTTGTTCCTCTCAGGGACAGTGAAATATTAATGTAGGGACTTGGAATCAAGCCATCATGGAGTACAAAAGAGGTGTTCCCAAAGCCTCATATCTATACATAAGTAATATCTAATTTCTGCCTGCTTTACTATGTATCCTTACCAAATTCTTCACAAAGCTAACTTAGAAATGCATGTATGCTTGTATAGAGCTTTTTCCTAAGTTGGAATTTTCCTGAGAGAATGTCTAATTTACACCTATTTTACTAAATGCACAATATCGGAGTTTCAGTGTTGCAATTAGACAAAATCAAAATAAAGTAAACTCCTCTTGCAGGGGACTATTTTCACCCCAGGTTTTTACTTTCTAGCTGCTTCTAGAAAGTCTTGCTGTTCTAAAATGGAAAAGAGCCTATTTTTTTTCCTGAGGTGGAATTTTCCTCTTTCCCCATACTTCCTCTCCCTTTATTTTTACAATCACTGAACTGTTCACCCTTTAAAAAAAATTCAATGTAATCACCTGCAGCCAGAGGCTCAGAAAATATAATCCTAGTGATAGCTGTCTGAGAAATCTTTCATTGTCTGGAAGCAAGAGCTGTGCTATTGACTTCTGTTATCATTTTTGAAGCAGTTCCTTTTTCTGCAGGATCTATACCTTAAGAATCATAAAGTTTGCAACAACCATTATTAGATAAAGGTTATAGTATCTCCCTGAAGGAAGTAACTCAGGAGAAGTAAAACTAAAAGCCTGTAAAGCAGAGAATGGAACAGTCCATTTAATGGACACTTGGAAAAAAGAAAACAAAATTACTTACATAAAGGTTGAATAGAAAGAACCAGTAAATATGCAGGCTGTGAAATATTTTTACTTCAAATACATGTGATGCCCCATAATCTCTTAATAATTTATTTGGCAAGAATATACTTGATTTTCAAAAGGCCTGGATTGCCCTCTGTCTCTCCTGTCCCAGGCATCTCCAAGCTCTAAAACCCTTGCAGTGAGGGAGGTCAGGCAAAGTGGTGCAAAACCTAGGGTGTTCTCTTTGGAGATCAGCAGGCTCATCCTATTAATGCCAAAGAAGTAGTTAATATGAAATAGGCTCCAGTGACTCACAACAACTCTCATGTTTCCCTGCAGGCTGTCCCTGAGGCAGTGGCAGTGTCTCTTGCCATGTTCTCCTGTGTCAAACACACAGGTAAACCAGCTCAGGGCTATGGAAGCATCACAACTTGAAAGGCTGTTCTGAACACACCAAGCAATCTCTTCAATACCTCATCTACACTGTGCTGCGTTCAACTTGAGAAAATAAGTGGGGAAGCTGAGCAGCAAACACATTTTCAAGACTACTGAATTTAAGGGCAAATGCCTGACTTGAAGAAGCATCACAGAAATAACAGTGAGAAAGTCACGTCCAAGCTGCTGGAAGTGGTCTTTGTAAACACTGAATCTTGTATCCCTATGTTTTACAAAGATCACACAGAAGCCAACACCACAGTGAATCTTAAAAACCAATTACATGTGTGGTTTACCTCCCAAGGTCTTCCCCAGTATTATTATCTCTAACAAAGGGACCAGTTTTATAATAACAGTCAGTGTTGGCTAAACCACTTGAATGCCATTAAGAAAAGTGTCTTCCTCCCTGGATTACAATCTAAAAGGTTTGACTATTTATTTTAATTCAAATTGTAGTAAAATTATAAATGGCCCCTATAGTACCAGTAGCTCCTATGCATAAATTGTATGCCATTAACTGTAAAGAAAACAAAAGAAAAATTTTGGAAAGTTTAATGAGAGTATTTACAGTTCATAACAATCAGGCTTTTAAATGTGGTGTCATTTTAGTTTTGTTAGGTTTGGGCTTTTTTTTTGCTTTCACATTTTAACCTCTCTAATGAGGAGGAAGTTGGTGCTGAAAATACTGGCATCAATACCTGCTCTAAGTGTAAATGCCCTGGCCCTGGACACATTTCTATTGGCAGAAACAGTATGAATTCTGCATTGACCTGGAATTTTGCAATTTTCTTCTTCTTAGCAGCATGAGATCTTCTGGAAAGTCCCACTGGGGATTATTTTTCCATGTTCTTCCCTCCTTTTCCTACCTCTGACACCATCTGCTAAATTGGATTTTGGTAAATTGCATAGCCACTCCTTTCATACTCTTACTTCATACTCTCAATTTTTTCATTCCAACATTCCCATACTCATTGCTTTCCAATGCTCATGCAAACAGACTGGAATTAGTCTTTTTTATTGGGTTCCTAAGCATGCCACTGAGGATGTTTACTAAGGAAGGAAAGACTGATATGAGCCTGATAGATTATTAGAGAACTGGACCCAGATTTTTTAAGAGAGTCCAGAATTTCATCTCTGGTGAATAATGCACTGAACTTTGATTAATTCCTGCACAGTGTCTTTGACTGATGAAAGGGACACTTCTCAAAAAAAAAGAAGCCATCAAAGTTTCACATACGTATGTGCAAATGGCCTTAGGATGGTTGCAGTGAGACTTCAGATCCTGTCCCAGTTCCATGCTGACCTCCAATTAAATGTTTTACCAAATACAATCAGCCAGTTACACCCTGATTAATATTCCTTACCTGTATCTGAAACAGGTTTTGAGTAATACAGGGAAAAAGTCCAGTCTCGTTCTCAAGTAACATTGAAATCCTTTATTCTTGAGTTAAAACAAATTCATGGAAAGCTAAATTGTGGGCTTACAGAGGATACCTTTTTATTGAACTGGATAGAAAGAAATGACCTTTTAGTCACATTTAGTTTTTTTTCTATATGAGAGACAAAGGTTTATTAAATGTGTTCATCTCTGCTGTGCTACAGCTGGGTAGCCTTAAGACTGTGGTCATGTATTATAGCCTCTTCTGATACATCCCCTCACTGGTTTAGATATCGAATTTTTATTTTAGATTCCTTATCCTTGTAAGGAGACAAGAATTAAGTAACGTGTATGTCTGTGCCTGTTAGTCTTTGGATCTCTTTGCTTTCTACTCTTCTCCATCCTTCACTCTTCCTGCCACAAATTATGTCATTTAACTTGTGGTCATGTTCAGCCGGGCTTGGCAGGCAAATAGACATCTCAAAGATGGGCCTGTCTGTGCAGATTTCTGGGGGTGATCAGTTGACCTGAGTAGTGAGCTCTGAATGAAGGTGCAGTAAGGATGAAGCAAGAAGAACAGGTGTTGTGACCTGTCTGACAAGGCCTTCAGACCCCACTTCCTCTCTGGATAAGTGACATGCTCTCTCTGGCGAATAAGAGACCCTATCGAGGTTGTTGGCAAAATAATGAGAGGGAAGTGGGTTAATGCAAGAGGAAATTCCTCATGAGACAAACTCCTCATGAGACATATGTAAGGATGCAGATTTCATTAGTTCAGCTGTACCAGAATGACTTTGAAGTACCTCTAAAATTGAGATAGGTTCTAAGTTCTTCAAAGAGTTGTTGTTTTTTTTTCACCCAAGATATTCAGCTGCTGGTTTTGTTTTTGTGCACAGATATATTTCTTCTAGTTAATTTTCCTTTACCCATATGAAGGCTATTAACACAATCAAATACTTTGACTCAGTAGTTCCATCTGAGAGACATGTATTTTTCTGTCAACAAGAAAAACAGTAGAATTCAAAACAGATCAGTTCTTCAGGATTACATTTTTTATAAGATACCATGCTTTTGACTTTATGAATGAGAGACACATGCTAAAATGACATTTTAAAAGCAGCTAGTGTAAGGTTTGGGAAGCAAGTCGGGACAACGCTTTGGGAAAATAACATCAACCTGTAAGCAAGCCATTTTCATCATATACCAGTGGTTCTCAATGAGTGAAAATCCAAGAGGTAACACATCCACTGGGATTTACTGAAACACTCCCTTTTCTGGTAATATCACAAGAAAAAACAAAACAAAATCATGTCGCGCCTTTAGCCTTGTGATGTCAGGAGTGGTGCCATATGTCATCTTAGGACAAACTGCCAGTCAGTAATTGCACCCTGTCTATTATTTTTGTTTAAAATGATTTAAACTCATTCCCTACAGATAGAAGTCTTCACAACAGATTGTTACTACTTTGTTATTTTCTAGATGGTTTTATTCTTCAAACCTACTATATAATGACGAGATTTTCACCCAAGACAAATTTTCATGATTCTGTTCTGCTAGAGTCAATGATTTTGCATTCTGGACATGAGATAGTTACTGCCAGTTGTGAGCATGAATCTTGTACCCATGAGCAGTTAGTCACCTGGTGCATGGCTGGACTGACAGAGTAATGTGTAAAAAGTCAAAAGTCTGGTGTACAATTTGCTGCAGAAATTTGTTTCTCTATCTGAACCTTTCAGAACGTCCTATCATTTCTCATAATGATAAAATAGTGAAATTTTGCTTCTTTCCTTTTTGGCAGAAGTCTTTATGATTTTCTATACTTGTATGTTATGAAGTATTTTATGCAGTGAATTATTATTTTTTAATACCTCAAACTGCAAGTTTGCTGTATTTTTTAATTTAGCAATGGTAAAAGTTACTTAACATGTTAGAAAAGAAACTCCCTGCCTGCTAGTAACTTTTTATTTACTGTCTGATTGTACTAATCTTAGGATTCAGTTCTGACTATACTTAAGAATCTCAGTGTTCCAATTTGCAATCAGAAAACAGCCTAAGTTTTAAAAAGAGACTAGTTATGTAAAGATGGTTCATACTTGGGATACACAGTACAAATCATTCTGAAAGAAGCAGGGTTTTTGGAAAGTATTGTCCCTTAGGAATTTTCCATCCTCTTCAAATCAAGCATAAGACACTAGCTGTTTTGAAAATTAAACCAATGGTCTCCATTGCAGCTGGTGGCAGACTTCCTAAAAATTTCAGAAGGAGCTTATACTTGTGAGGTTTTCTTTTCCTATAGGATCAGTATATACTGTCTCCTCATAAGCATCTGAGCATTGGAACTTTTAGCCAAAGAAAGGTATAAATTCCAAGGTTTGTTTTTTTTTTTTAAATCTTCATATTAGGGGATTGAAAGATGAGATTGCAAGGAAAAAAATGGTATCATTCATAAATAGTTACTTTTGGAGCAGATATGTCATCCTTATTGCTGAAGTCCTATTTTAATGTAGTGAAGTGGTGTTTTATTCTGTGCAGTGTGATTGTATGGTGTTGATTCAATCCCTGTGTCCACTTGAGTTTGACGCTAATCGGCTGTAATTGCCTAATTTACAGATGATTGCTGAGAAATCCTCTACTGGTCTAGCAAAGACCTTCTGCATTTCTGGACTCTGTAATATCAGGCCATCATTCTTGTGGTCCTCAGTCTTTCACAATCACATTAGTTTGGCAAATGCCCAAAAACATATTTAGTCATGAACTCATTACTGATACAACAGGCAGCACAGGGCATGAAACACAATGCTGCCCGCAGCATTCCTCCATTATGTGTTCTGGAATGCTTATCTTAGATTCCAACTTGTTATTACTTTGGCACACTTAAATACATGGACTTGTCAACAAATAACAATCAGGAGCAACAGGCAACGTTTCATTCAAGTTATGTCATTGCCCTTCAGATTTCATCATCCATATGTGAAATGCATTTTGTTCTTGGGAAATAAGAAACATAGGGAAAAAAGAATGAATTTCTATTAGCATTTGACAGTAATTCATGTGTTTGTTGAGTAAAGGAGGCAGTGATACCAATCTAACACAGCAGCATTATGGTAGCCAAAACCAGTAGCGTCTATTCCATATATTAGCAGTGAGTTGGTGCTTCATTTATCCAAACTGCAGCTTGCCACCAAGAGAATCCTTTGACCCCAGTTTTTGTGCAAAACCAGCAAGAGGTGGCCATCCAGAATTTCAGAGGCAGAATTTAAGAAGCAGTCATAAAAATTGTGCTTATGATGTCTTGTGCTTCCTTGCATCCTTTTGTAAATTGTAGGGGAGAAAATCTTCATTTTTGTGAGCTTTTTGGAACCTGCTTTATTCCAAGTTACTGGAGTGCATGTCAGTAATAAGGACCAGTATGCTCTTCACATCTATTGTAAAATGAGTACAGAAAGATGGTCTAGAGATTTAAAGTTTTTGGTGATATTAACAGTCTGAGATTTAAAGTAAGCCTTCACAATACTTCATCCTTTAGGAAGAATTATTCCAGTCATAGGATCTGTATGTGTGGGAAGAGTGTGGGAAGGGGTGTGTGCATAACTGAGGGCCTTCTGAAAAGAGCAAAAGCAGTTATTTCTTGGTTTACACTATATTAAAGAATACAGTGTGGCTTTAGGGTTTCCTTTTAAAATACCTGTTAGTACTTCTACCTTGGGCACTGGGGAAGGCATATAGAAGACATTGAAAGTGGTACAATCAAAGAGAAGGCATTAAGTGGGCAATAGATAAGGCAGAGGCAGTATGAGTGGTGTGGAGTGTCATCAGTTTTAAGACAAACCTATAAAATGGGCAATCTGTGAGCTATCCCTCTTTTTCTGACTAGAAGTTACCTAGAAGTGCAAAAAATATTAGCAGCAAGAACTATTCTTATATTCTTATTCTGTATCTATCCAGATAGGTGCTATATCCTGATACATCCAAATACACCTTTCCAAAATAAAAGGCAGTGTAATTAAATATTTTATTGTTAGCATGATGCTATTGCTACTCAGCAAGGCAATCACTTTCTTTGTCTTGTATTTTAAGTTTTCCTGCATAGCTATACTTCCCTTACTTGAGGCTTTGCTTCCAAGTGATAGCAATTTCCCACTGAATCTCTTTTTTTGGCCAGTCCACTGCTGAAAGGAAAATTGACATTTTCAGCAGTGCTGGGTATTTCCCATTGTAACAGCCTACTGTTTCCATAGAAATCCTTCGAAGTGTTTTAATAGAACATTATTTAAAAAGGAGTTTTGTTGACACATTTATTCTGCCAGGTTATTAACGACTTGATTAATGTCTCCTCAGTATTCACTTCTTCTAAAAAACAAATGCAAAAATGTAGAAAACATACATGCTGATGCCACAGCACTTTCACTGTCTGTTTCCAGGACCCTTGGATTTGTTTCCCCTTTCTCTGCTTTTCCTTCCCATCACCCCTCAACCTAATCATCATTTTGTCCCTGAAAGCCCTTTTCTACATTTTCTACAAAATTAACACTAGAAAATCTACAGTGGTGACAAAACCCCCTTAAATCAGACACTGAGCATTTATGATTTATCAGAAACTCTCTATGCCTCTGAATCAAGTTGCTTACTAAATGGTGGCTGCATCATGGGCAGAGCAAGATGTGAGTAACCCATGCCATGCATTGGAACTTTTGGAGCCTGTTGGAGATACCCACGTTGAGCTGAATACATTTTGTTTTAAGGGGGTGTTGATTTAAATGTTGGATGATTCACTGCCTCCTGCTGTCTCCTGCAGTGTGGGCATAATAGTCGCACATTTGAATGCAATGCTTTTTAATTGCTTTCATTTAATGTCCATCCTCCTCATCTATGCCACAGCACGATGCCAGTTACCTTGGGAAATGTTCCAGTTACTCTGTTCCACATTCACTCCTTATCAGACTCCAAAGTTGTATTCCAAAATTCCTAGGAGTCATAATTCTAGCTTTCAGCATAGTTGTTATTCCTGCAAGGTATTATTACATATAGCCGTGTGAATCCTTCTGGTGCCTCTCCTGAGTTTGCTCTGTTCACATTAAAATAAGAATTAGCTGTCTCTAGTTGTTAAGTATGAACAGAAATAGGTAATGCTGGCAATGACACATATTAATTTTTTTTTAAATTAGATGCTCTGACATCTGGAAATAAGGTTTTGGTGAGTCTGATGATGATCAATAGATTTTTTATGTGATCAGCTGACCTATTTGTTCATGACAGCAATGGAATTATCATGAGCCTAAGTGCTTGCTCATGAACCTGAAGGATGATTTGAGTTTTAGCACAGAGTTCCCATTTTTTGTACCCATTATGTAATTTCAAAGATTTCAAGCTAATAACCTGCTAAGCAGAAATCTCTTAATCTGTCAGGCCCTATAATGCCCTCAGCCAGTGAGGCACGAGTAGGCTCCTTAACTAAGCATCTACCTGTTTATTCATCTTAAAATGTTTTTCTTATTTCTCACTGCCTCCAATTATTCTGTATTTTACACATTTTGAGATAAATTTCTGGGTGTTTCAGTATAGGTATTTAGTGTCTGTTCAGATGTCTCCTCTAAGTATTTGCAAATGTGTCAGACGGAAAGGTGTATCTAAAATGGTACTAGATGGCTGTACTTAACCACCTGAATCTCATCCCATACTACTTTTTGGTCAACATTTGCCTCACTAAATACTATAAATCAGATTAAAGAACTCCTTAAGTGCATCTTCAAATGACTTGTGATAGCTAATAAGCTACCTCTGCTACTTGGATTCCATTTCCATTGGAGTGAAAGAGACCCTTTTTATAGCTTGCATGTCACTGGATCACACTTCTTTCACTATCCTGTGTTTTCAATGTTATCAGAATGAATTGGTGTGATTTGAACATATACCCTTCTGTCTGTGGAGATTGGCTTCTGCCTATCAGTTGCTAAATTCTGTTCAGTGTATGTCAGACACCAAAACTGCAGCTGACACCCATGATGAAGAGTGTTCTGTCCATGTCCTTGGAAAGACAGGATTTTAATTTCTTACTGTCACTTGAGTAAAGTGTCACTATTGCCAGGGGACGTCCATAAGAGTAACAAGACTACCAGATACCATGTAATCACTCTCTAAACAGCCCCTTCATGGCACTAATTTGGGATTTTCTCCATGTCTTACTTTGAAGGCTCAGCAGCAGTGATTTAAATATATGGACTGCTTCTTAGTTGCAGGTAAACTAAACAATTTATGAGGAAACTAAGTGAGAGAAAGCACAAAGTAGGAAAGCCTAAAAACTTGGAGGAAAATTAATAGTGGCATCAGTGGAGAACACTGACAACAGATGCAGATCTAAAGAAAGACCAATCCATTGTGGTTTCTTAGCAAACCAGGCTAGCAAATTTATGAAGCCATTATGTTTAGAAAACCAGGGAACAAATAAGTAGGTGAAGGATAAGATATTGCACCTCTATTCCTGTTAAAGCAATTTTGCCCATTTAAATATTAAGCAATACAATCTTGTCATATACATGAACCCAAGAATGAATCCTTTAAAAGCTCTGATATCATAAACAAATGCTCAATGAATTGCAGCAAATGAATGGTATTGTAATATGTAGTGGTTATAAGAGCTTGCAGAAACAGCCTTAGGGTCTTCTGTGTTGTCTTACAGTTATGCTGCTGCTAAAATTCTTTATTTAGGGGATAAAAACAGCTCATTAAATTTAATGCAGCTTCTTCAAGATGTGACAGAACATAATGAAGTTAATAGTGATTTGGATTAAGGAAATTTTGATACTGATATTTTTGCTCTGACTGTTGGCATATATTGAATGACTGGATAATTTCTTTGCAATGAATAATGGATAATTTTGTCTAGCATACTGTAACATTATGCAAATTCATCACACACAGCAGCGGTACAAATTTGGTCTTCCCTCTTGTTACATCTGTCCTGTGCTGAAATAAGAAAGACTGAATTCAGAGAAGAGGAGCAGGGCTGTCCAGTGTTGCTGGGGATTGTAACAGCTTTGCCATTAAGACCATGTTTAAATACAGAAGTTGTATGAAACCTTTTTGTCAGGTTTTCTGCATTCAGATCAGCATGGCATGCCAGCTTTGCCTGCCTTTTGTTATTTAAGAAAATTAAGGTCATGTTTAGCACCAGTACACAAAATTGCTTCAGCTGAACTACAAGCACAGTGTTAGTTAAAGCCTAGTATCTCCTGACACAGCCTGTGAATCTGAACATGCCACGAATTTTGCTATGCATTGATTCATATTGCTGCAGAACTTTCAAGAAGTATAATCCTTACCAGTGGCATTATTACTAAAAAGTGTTTTTATATTGGTGAAAACACACAATAGCAGTGTGGAGGATTGTTGAATTATACAAAAATATTGGGAATGGAGAGCATATTGATTTATTTTTGTTGCCTGGGGAAAGACGATTTTGCACAATTTCAAATGAGCTGTCCAGAAATGAATAAAAATAAAAAAGCTTATTCCCAAAAAGCCTTCATATGAAAGCTGTAATTCAGAAGCTCTGAGCAATGTCAGTAGTGAGTATACTGCGAAAGTGTAAAATTTTCAGGCCTCTTCTCTCCTATTCACAGTGTGGGAACTCAAGCTTAGTGGAAGCTGTTCCCCACAGAAAGGGAGAAGAATGGATCTACCCACTAACTGGGATAATTAGATCCTTTCCTACACTACTTCATGGACTTACACATTTGACTGACCACATAAATGTTTCACCAAATATATAAAAATGGCTTTGTAAATGTGATGGTTAGATAAACCCTGCTGCTTCAAGCTAAAAGTAGGATGTGCATTTTCATATGTGGATTGCCACAAAGTTCTCTGAGGGTCTCACATGGAACAACTACTTTCTGGAGTGTGCAGCACCCTGCCACAGAAATCCAAGTATGGACTGGAAGTGCAGTATCTTCAAATACAGACAGATAGGCATGTTAAGTATTTCTGCTTTGTACAATGCCAAGGATGCTGATGCTACAGCTTTATTAGCTGACTTGCAGCCTCAGCAACTAGGAGTATAGAAGAGAAATCATCTGGAGAGGGAAGAAAAGAAGAGAGAAGAATATGGGATCTGGGTAACTGTACTGTTTTCTGAAGGAAGAGATAGTTGTGTTTGCCCAGAACAGGTAGATAGACCTGTCCTTGTGCTGCCACTGCTTTCTTCGAGGATAGTCAGTTACTGCCAAGGATTTACTGGGTAGTCAGGGGCCAAGGTTCTGGCTGCCAAGAGCTAAGTGGAAGGAAAAGGTTCGAGAACTGATCAGTAAACTTTGTTCTTGAAAGATGAAATAAATGAGAGCTGCTCATTGAATTTTAAGCCCTCCAGCCTCTCTGGGAATTACATGTGTCTCCTCCTACACAGTGCAATGCTAAAAAGGTTTCTGGGGAGGGGGAAAAAGGCTGTCTCTTCAAAGTCTCTTCATACATCCCCTCAAGGGATTTATTGCTTTCAGATGCTGTTTCTCACTCAGTGTGTGTAATCCCACTCTTCAGCTTAGGTCTGTCCTTTACTCGATAGGATTCAGTTCTTGTCAAGCCTTGTGTGCTACAATGGGCCAAGGCTGTTTTAGGAACCTTTTTTCTTGTGTTGAATCACAGGCTTTATATAAGCCTCAAAGGAGCACAGGAACACTTTGGCTGTGGCCTTTTAGGACTGCAAACCAGTTTCATACTCCTATTACTGTATCTCTTTCTGAGATGCCTATAAAGTCACTGCTGTAAGGGGGATAACATGGTATAAAGAGCAGCAAGAGGTACAGCAGATTATATTCTTCACATTTATTGTAGGTTACTGCAGATGCATTAGCGTTCTGTACAATGTGTTTTACTTGCACCTCCATTTTTTTTGCTGTGCTTGCCCTGAAGTGGCAGATTTATGTGTTTTTAAACACTTGGTGTAAACAAATGAGTACATGAGACCTTTTGCAGTACTTATGAAAGCCCTCCAAAGTCCATCTGTCCTTTGCAGTTTTTCCTAGCCACAGACAGGGGTGTGTACATGTGCCAGTGTGTGTATATGTAACCATATATATATATAGCTTAAAAATAATCAAACCTATAATTTTTCCATTAAATAGTACTGAAAAACACTCACTTTCAAATACATCATGGTTTCAATACAGGATTGCTTTTTTACCTTCTCCCTAAAAATTAAAAGTAAAAAAATAAGGTATCATGCAAAGTTGCACAGTGTGCTGAAGAAATCTGAAGTGGATGTCATGCAGGAAAGCACTGCTTTTTGAACTGAGTTAGTTATGAGAAGGAAAGGGAAATAAACAAGGACTGAAAATGGGCAGTACCTCCTTTTTCTTTTGCAGTAATTTGTGATGTCAGAGTTTCTTCTTAATGTCCTGTTCTCATCCTCCTCCTCCTCCAGATGTACCCCCACCCTAGCAATAGTATGTAAAGGAAAGTTTTTAGTTATATATAACTCAGAAAGTGAGCAAACTTCTCTTTATAGTGTGGCAGTTAGACATGTTTGGAAAACTGAAAAATTTTCATTCAGATGTTTCCTGGTCCCCTTGTGAAACCCATAATATAAATAGCAAAGCCTCTCCAATATTTCAAATATTTAAATCAGAGAGTTGCAACTGTGCTGAAATGTTTATTGAAAATGCAGGCCATTTTCCTGATGAAATTTTACTGTTGATGAAAAGTATTGCCACTTTTTTCATCAGACCTAATGCCACCTAATGCCTTTTCATTTAAAATTAAATGCACAGTATATTAATGACTATTTGATGGATTTTTAAACATTGTTTAATAGGTTAGTTCAGCTGGTCAAGATTTTGAACTTTTGGGGTCTTTGTGTGCATGTGTGTGTGTGTTTTTTTGGTAAGAAGATTATAAATCCCTGTTGAAGCTATGCTCTAATACAACTAGTGGCAATCTGGGGATAAGACTTGAGCATCATTTAAATTAATACACATTTTTTATTATTGTAGGTGAGACAACATGTCTAAATAAATTCTTTCACCTCTAATCTATGCTGTTCTGAAGCTGGTGTTTAATGTTATTCTGTGATTCTATGGCACTTCTGGGGGCTATGTGAGCGCCAGTTATGGACAATAATTTAGTTTAGCTCCACTGAAGTATTCTAATGTATTTGTGGAAAGAGTTTCTTGATATTTCTTTATATCTGAATAGCATGCAATGAACTACAGTCAATTTTCCCTCCAGATAAATGATGGAAGGGCAAATAACAATTTTGGGAGTTGTTTTAATCAAGCAATTAAAATATCCACTGTTTTCAATTCTCTTGTTATTGTGATTTTAATGGTAATACTCCTTGTTTCAGTTTTCCTCCCATAATGCTATAATTGGATGAAACTTGGAAGTGCAGAGAGAGAATGACAAGAATTATATAAATAACTAAAGAAGTGAGGAGAGGAAAGGGAAAAGGAATCTATGTGCAGTTTGATTTTTAAGGTGAGGTATTCATCTGTTCTTAATTTATCCACACTAATACAATCTTCCCTATCCAGCTCATCATCTCCTGATGAATAATGCATGGATAAATATTGCTACCTATGAATGCAAAAGTAGTTTATAATTCCCCAGAAAGGTTTTATTAATAGTACAGTGTTAACCACCTTGGTCTGAGTCATAATTAATTGTTAATGTATATGTGTGAAACCCAAGGAAATGAAGACAAGAGGAGGCAGAAGACAGGAAAAAATCGAACTCTGGAGTTCATTGTATTAAAAGAATAACTTCTTTTTAGTCTGAGCAGGAAGCTGGTAATACTTATTAATGTCATTCTTTAAAATAGTCTTTTAGATGATTAAGTTAGAAATCTTCATTATGCTCTAGCTATTAACAGAAACCACCTGAATTTTTGGAAGGAAGTCCAATGGAAATAGAGTTATAATATCCAGAAGCCTCTGTAATGGCATGCTAAGTTTTCCATTGAATGGTTTAAACCCTCATATGCCATTCTCACTTTTAAAATATACTATTAAGGAGAGGTTGAGAGGTGAGGATGTTTGACATCTTATCCATTTGTTGCTTCACAACCTATTAAAGGGAATTATATCAACTAGTTATAAAAGAAATTAATCTAATTAGTAATGCTAAGTTACATTATACATACACTCCACTAACCTTGTGTTTCACACTGTCTCCGAAAACTCACATTGAAAGGTGGCACAGCAGATCACTAACAGGATGAGAAGTGAAACCTGAATGTGCAAACTATTATTTAAAGTTCCTCTGTTCCTTCATCAGTGTGCAAACTTTGTAGAAGGTATAGTCCCAGAGAGGTCTGGCAACAAAACAATTCTTCTCTGAGTATAATTGAGTGGATTGGACAGGAGAGAAATCCTAGTAAAAAGTAAAAAGCCCTAGTAAATAAATATAAATTTAATGCTCTGAACTCCTCTGAACCCTGACAGTGGCAATTCATTCCCAAAGAATACTTATTTGTCATTCCACCCACTGCTGTGCTATAGCTGACACTGAAAACATATTAGGAAAGTGTATGTAATGTTCAAGGCATCTTCAGACTCCAGATCTGGAAAATCCAGACTGGTTGCTCAACCACCTTTTCTACCAAAACACCAGCTGGAGAGAAGCTCCTAATTATTTGGAACTCAGTGTGCTAGTATGAGTTTGAACAGATGAAGAGTAGATGGAGCCAAATTGCCCTTTCACACCACCTTTACACTGGTATAACATCACCAATTTAAACACCATTAAGTGACAGATGAGTGGGTCTACATATCTGCACATAGTGTGTGGAGGAAAATGAAAACTTTTTCTCTAAAATTATCTTAGGAACTGTTGTGGGCAGAGGAGGGAAGAGGAAACAAAAAATGTAAAGTGGTCAAAAAAAAATTCAACCAATTCACAGGGGAGGAGAAAGGCAGTTCATGAGGGGAACAGAACTCCCATGATGAGAGACCTCTGTGCATGGTGTGTGTTTCTCACTGTCATACCTGCAGTATGCAGCAAACACTGAAAAATGCCATGAGTATTTGTGATCAGAGCTTTTTCATTCCTGTGCTGTGGAATGTCCAGGTTAGGCTGCATGAGCACTAGATATGCATACTGTAAGTAATAACAGTTTGTTCAGGAAGCTGCAGAGGTTTTGGCAACTACTTCAAAATTAGCACAGATACTTGGAGATTTACGGGATCATTTTGTTCTCTGTGAGAACAACAATTCACCCTGTTATCACTTGATGTAAATTGACTCTTGCAAGAATTTCCATTGAATCTATTTAAGGAAATAGGAATTTAGAAAATAAATCTTTCATGACTTGTAATGCTGCTGGTTTCACTTTTCCTTTAGCCCACTCTAGAATGTAATTGGCTGGATTTTATTACTTGACTATTGAGACTAATATAGCTCTAGGCAAATCTCAGGCACAGAATATGTATTCCATCCCTGAGCCACTGATAATAATGTTATTAACATGTTAACATTGTCATCAGTTTTTATATTTTTTAGCAAGAAAAGCTAACAGAGTCAGACCACTTCATTAGAAGAACACAACTGTGAGTCTCTGAAGTATAAATTAAACCTCTTCTTGCTGCCCTTGTCTCTCCAAGCTAAGAGGGAGTGTTATCAAACCATTTCTTTGCACTGCAGGGTAGCATTACTCGTTGGAAGATCTCCAGCAGATGGTCCAATAAGCCCTTTAGGGGCAGCTTTCCACAGTTCATGCTTCTTTCTTCTTAGTGGCATGAAGTCAGAAGAGGGGATCATGAATAGGCAAAGTTTTGTTATCCTCTGTTAATGAGCCTTGAAGACCCCAAGTAGTCTTCTCTCCTCTAAGACACCCAAGAATGGAAGACCTTGTTGAATGAAATTACTTGCTAATAATAAAATCATAGAATATCCTGAGTTGGAAGGAATCAAAGTACAACTCCTGGCCCTGCACAGGACACCCCAAGAGTCACACCATGTGCCTCAGATTATTGTCTAAACACTTCCTGAAATCTGTCCGACTTGGGGCTGTGACTGCTTCCCTGGGGAGCCTGTTCCAGTGTCCAGACACTCTCCAGGTGAAAAATCTTTTCCTAATATCCAACATAAACCTCCCTTGACAAAGGTTCATAGTGTCCTTGGTGTCCTATCATTGAGCACCATACAGTAGAAATCAGTGTCTGCCGCTCATGAAATAGTTGTAGACTCCAATGAGGTCTCCCCTCATTCTCTTCTCCAGGCTGAACAGACCAAGTGACCTCAGACTCTCCTCATATGGCTTCCACTCAAGGCCCTTCACATCTTCATAGCCCTCCTTTTAACACTCTCTAACAGCTCAATATCCTTCTTATACTGTGGTGCCCAAAACTGCTCCCAGCACTGCAGGTGAGGCCTCTCCAGTACAGAACAGTACAGGACAATCCCCTCCCTTGCCCAGCTGTTGATGCTGTGCCTGATGTACCCAAGACAGGCTTGGCCCTCCTGGCTGCCAGGGCACTGCTGGCTCACATTCCACTTGCCATTGACCAGGACCCTCAGGTGTCCCTTTCTGTGATGCTGCTCTCTAGTGTCTTATTCCCCAGTCTGTCCATACATCCTAGGTGCAGAATATGGCATTTGTCTTTGTTCTCATGGTTGGTGGTTGCCCAGCCCTGTAGCAGACTCCATAGAGCTTGGGAAAGCTCCATGGAGGATTGAGACTTAACAGTAGGAACTGCTGAGTCATGATGAGACAGCAAAATAAGTTTCTGTCTCTGACCCCCTGCCCCAAAGCTTATCTCTGTAACCCCATAGGTCACTTTTCCCTAACCCCTACTACTGGAAAAGTTTGGATCCCCCTTTATCCTATAAAAAGGGGCTGTTTTAGCCCATTTGACAGAAGAAGACCCTTCACAGAGCCCCCAATAAACCATTGCTGTGGAACCCCCAGGACTTCTCCTTCTCCTCTCTCACGTCTCCTCCTGCCTCAGCCAAGGGCGCCCTAGCAAGCAAGCTAAGAGCTGAGATCCTAAGAGAGCTGATAATTGCTAAAGAGCTGACAATCACTTGCTAAGGGTAGCCATGGCTGCGAGCTGCCTGGGTATTCGGGCACCCTGTCTCTCTGACTGGGCTCCTGGACCATCCTGCACTACTTGATAATAAGGCCAAGATCGAGGCTTTATTATACAGCGCTGTAATTTGTCCAGGTCTTTCTGAAGAACATCCATACCTTTGAGGGATTCAATGTTTTCTCCCAATTTGCTGTAATTGAAAAACTTGTTTAGTGTGTCTTAGTGCTGCATTCAAGTCGTTTATGAAGATGTTGATCACAAGGCCAAGGATGGAGCCCAGCAGAACCCCACTAGTGACAGGTCACCAGCCTGATGTCACCCCATTCACTGTAACCCTTTGTGCCCAACCCATGAGCCAGTCGCTCTCCCATCCCATGATGTGTTTATCCAGCTGTGGGCTGGAAATTTTGTCCAGAAGAATCCTGTGGGAGACAGTATGGAAAGTTTTACTGAAATCCAAAAAGATTACATGAACTGGCTTTCCTTGATCAGGGTGGTGGATTACCTTGTCATAAAAGGAAATTAAGTTTGTCAAGTAGGACTTTCCCCACATGGAGCCATGCTGGCTGTGACCAATGGCTTCATGGTCCTTCATGTATTTTCCCTCTCAGGTTAATTTTCTCCATCTTTTTATGGATGACTGCAGAGGCACCAACAGGCCTTATAATTTCCAGGGTCATCCTTCTTGCTCTTCTTGAAAACTGGAACAAGTCCCTACCTGATCAGCTAGAACTTAAAAGAATAGGCAAAAAGCTCTTTCTTTTTTAAGGCACTGTAAACAGGTAAGAATGCAATCGCTATTTTAGTATTAGCACTATAATCCTGCTAGCATTATACAATATACTTGTTGAGCTACATAGAAACAGTCTAGGTAGTGCACTTGATACACACTATTCAGGACATAAGAGTTTGACATGTGGAGAACTTACAGCCCCCACATATGCCAGGAAAAAAATGTTGTTATTATACATAGAACTACAAAGAAATTTACATTATCAATGAGGCAGTAGCATGTCATGTGTTTCAGTTCATAAAATTGGCATTTTTAATAAAAGGTGTTAGTTTAATTTAGAGCATAACCAGAGAACATAGGCAAATATTTTCCAATTCATTAGGCCATAGGCCCATAGCATGGAAATAAATTCTTCTGATGAGTCCTGTCACCACATTGTAATTCCAACACTGCCATTTTCTGAAATTAAGCAGACCCATGCCACTCTTTTCTCTGTTGATGTAGCTCCAAGTATTTCACATGAGTTTCCCAGGGCTGGCTGTGATGCTGCATCATAGTGGGAGCCATCTCACAGGATGCACATGGGGAATGGATGGGGTGTTTTGCCCTGAGTTTAAGATTAAGTTATGAGACATGAATCAAGAAAACAAACTGTTTTCGGTTTGTCCTCTCTTCCACGTAATCCTCTTGATGCCCACTCACAGAAGCATATTTGTTCTGCATTTGTAGCACTATTACCAATAGCAGGGTTTTGAGGACCTGAAATAAGCTGTGGATGCTGCCTCAATGTAAAGAAGAGAAAAACAGAAAGATCCATGTAAGCGCTGCAGCTTCTGTGTTTTTGAGAGGGAGGAGTTCTATCATGTGTGGCCTGTTGGAGGGGTTTCCCTACTTTATTGTGCCAACTGGCAAATCTCTTACTGAAACTTCTGTCAGTTTTCAGTATTACTACCAAAAATCAGTTGGCAGTTGTAATCCTTTTGTTTAGATAATTGCAATCCACTGTAGAACAAAAGATTTACGTCATCTGCAAAAGTATCCCAGTTTGTAGAAAGTGCATGGAATTTTTTGTTATTGTTGACATTTTGCCTTCAGTCATTCATATTTATAAAGGAGTAAAGTCTCTTGGCACAGCTTACCTGGTGATTGCATTCAGGATAGACATTTGGAAAAAAATATTGGTAAGCTAAAGCTATAGCACTGTTGATATTGGTAAGTGAAGGTTGTCAGGCTTTCTCATCAGATGTGAACTGGTCAGAGGGGTGAGCACATCCCTCCTGCATTTCCCCTCTTTTTATGAAACAATCTGTCATGAATTGTAGTACACTTTATTCAGCATAAATTATGCAAAAACCAGATAACTTCAGGGAAATGGAGCACTCACCACTTAACAACTAAGATTAAAGAAGTACTTTTTTTTTTGGTGATCTGGCTAATAGTTGCACAGTGAATGACATCTTTGTCAGACTCATAGATACAATGTCTGCATGCTGGTGTTTGGGAAAATACCTTCACTCTCCCAGGATCCCACTTGAAGTGCTGCATCCAAGTCTAGGGTACCCAGCAAAAGAAAGATCTGGACCTTTTAGAGAGAGTCCAGAGGAGGCCATGAAGATGATCCAAGGGACCTCTCCTGCTGAGAGGACAGGCTGAGACAGGCTGAGAGAGCTGGGGTTGTTCAGCCTGGAGAAGAGAAAGCTCAGGGGAGGCCTTTCTGGGGTATTTTCAAAATTTGAAGGGGGCTTTTAAAAAATTTTTACCAAAGCCTGTAGTGACGGGACAATAGGCAATGGCTTTAAACTGAAAGAGGGTAAAGAGGGTAGATTTAGTCTGTATATAAGGAAGACATTTTTTTCATTGTGAGGTTGGTGAGAAACTGGAAGAGGTTGCCCAGAGAAGTTGTGGATGACCCATCTTGGAAGTGTTTAAGGCCAAGTTGGATGGGGCTTTGAGCAACCTGGTCAAGGAAAGGAATCTCTGCCCATGACAGGGAGTTTGGAATGAGATGATTTTTAATGTCCCATCCAGCCCAAATAATTCTAATAATTCAAATGATTTTTTCTTTCAATGATTTAATGAAAATTAGACTTTTCTTCCATTTATATCTGCAAGATATTGGGTCCAAAGGGAAAAACATGTGATCCAACACTGGGCACAGTTTTCCTCCCTTCTGCAGCCCAACTTCCTTGGCCTCAATGTGAGTGCAGTCATGTTCTAGTGATTATTAGAGAAATGGTCCTAATTTGATATTAAGAGAGCAACTTTAATTGAGTGGAAACAAGAAATCAAGATGCAGCAATGAAAGCTTCCTGGTGAATGAATTTGGAATTACTTTTCCAGAGGTTTATACTGTGTCTACACAAAATAGCACCCTATACACAAATTTTTCAATTACTGTGTTTTAGCAGCTAATAATATAAGAAGATTTTGCAAACATTGGACAATTTAAGTATACATTTCATGTAATTCTCTCCTATGGCTAGGAAATGAAAGAAATTTTATGTGTGAAAGTTCTGTTTCCCACTATCTTTTAATGATAAAAAACCTTGGATTTGGTTGCTGAACAAAATTTTCAGTTTCAACAGCGCTAAGTACTCTGTTCATACTTTTTTCTAAAGTGTTAAAAGTAAATATTGCACTTGAGGTAGGTTTTTCCTAAAGGTTTGTCACGAGAGCTTTTTAATTTGCTCCATGATTTCACTGCCATGGTAACAGAGACGTAAAGATAACATGTCTGTGGATCCAGTATTTACAGTGCTGTGTTAAATAATATAATTATAATCCTCTTAAGTACTTCTTGCATAAATCTAAATAACATTACAGACGTAGATTCTCCAGACAGTATTGAAAATACAGTCAGTAGGCTTGCATTAGCTAGCCCACAATAGAATAGCCACAGAATTTTATAGTACTCAGCCTAATATGAGTATTATTTACATTCTTTTGTTAAAGAGTAATTCACAATGGCTCCTAGTTAGCAGGATTCTTATGTGGAAGCCTAATGCTTGTCATAGATTCTCACTAAAATCAGTGAAAGTATGCAAATTCTTAAAGCTCTGTACTTTAAAATATTTTCCTGACTCAGATTTATGTACCTTAAAGCTGTGGAAGTCTTTTCACTGCTACTAGCAATAACTGGGTAAGAATACAAAGTGCAGTAATAACCATATTTTTACCATAAGTGGTAAGTAGGAGACCCTGTACTTGTCTTACTTGCCTGTTCAATTCTTCAATTCTTATTTTTCTGTTAAATTCCACTTTTTTTTGCAAACAAGTTGGTGTAGCTGTGCTAATATTTTTTTTTTTTGTGGGAACAGTTTCAAGGAAGGAGATCTTTAATTGTTCCCTCTTAAAGCAGTAATAGGTACTTCCATCTTGAAGCAAAGAATGTCTGGTTTTTGTTGGTTATATTTTTCTATCCCCCGGATAACATAAAACCTCAAATATGCATAGGCATTATGTATAGTGATTAAGGTTTGCGTAGTAGAAAGCATGAGTTATATATTCAGTTTTGCCACAAAATAGAAGTCATTTTTTGCAAAGGAATGTCTGCATTTCCCCTATGTCAGTCTGGTTGAAGAGCACATGATTTTCTGTAATTTATGTGTTTTGGTGTGCTTTTTTAAATTTTATCTTTCTGGGATAGTTTTAAGGGAAGCTTTTCTATATTCTAGTTTTAAATACTTTCTGGAAGAAAATAATAGGAGGAAAGAAGGAAGTTTGTTGTATTCAGTACCCAAAGGTAAACATAATTTGAAGTTTGTAGAAGGGCATCTTATCAGTCTGGGTCTTGATTCAGATTTGTTAGTTGTTGTTGATGTGGTGATATCTCCTGTAGCGTCAGCAAATAGGTGGAATGGGGCAGGTGGTCCAGCTAATTGCACTAGTGTTTATCATTTCTTGCATGAGGATTTTTACATCAAGACACAGGATGGATCATTAGGAGTTTGGCAAGAGTGTTTTGTGGGAAGAGTAGCCTAGGAGGAATACCACTGTAATAAGCATAGCATAAAATATAAAGATAAGCAGAAAAGAGAGCTTACAATGGCAAAACACACTGTCTGTATCAGCTTAAACTTCTGAACTCATAGTTTGGAGAAATTAGAGCTGTAGTGATTATCTGAGATCTGCTTGGGTCACTGAAATCTTTTACTAGTCTCTATGTACAGACAGAATTGTCATTGCTTTTCATCTAATTGATGATACAAAGGAAATTTTGGGCCACAGTCAGGCCATTTAGCTTGCTGGATTGTGCTCACTGAGGTGATTTCCCAATACCTGATGTGAAGTGGTTGGTCATTTCAATACCTTTAACCTCTCATTATCACTACTAATTAAGAGGCGATTCAGTCATTTTGAGGACTTGAAAAGATTTTGTGTATTTTGTAGTAAATTCTCAGCTCTGATTTTATCTCTTTAATCAAGCGGTATAGAGGGACCCAACCCAGATGTCTGCTAGAAATCTTCTGCAGAATGTCACAGATGCTTTTAGGAATCTCCAGCTTAGCAAGATCTGGCAGAACTTAACTACAATCTCCATCCCTTTCCTAGGTGCCCATGCATGCACCTCCCATAAGCCTCCACAATCCACTGTGCCACAGTTCAATAGCACATATTCATTCCACAATTCCTGCTACCAATATATTATTTATGCATCCTTCTCATGGTTTGTCAATGTCAGTTTTATGGAATGTATGTCTATGATTCTAAAGAAAAGCATTGCTTAGTTCAGACTTATTTTCCCAGAAGAACATTCCAATAAATGTTGAAAAAGAGCTTCGGTAGCAAGTCATTCCTTTATCAGGAAATCTCATGTGGTGCTGCCATGGATGTTGGTTTTTTTAAAATCTTTTTCATTACCTATTACTGATTGTGAGCATTCGTGCCCTGTTATTTTTACACAGTAGAGTTTTGACAAGTGCATGCTATCATTCTCAATATCTGTAAAAACCTGCTTCTCAAGTAGTTCTTCATTCAGTTTTGAGGTTACATCGGTAGAACATAAAGTATCATACAGCTGGGCCAAATATCATATGCACTGGATTGCTTGTTATTCCATATATTTAGGAAGTATGTTCTCTGTGTAATCTCTAAATCTCTATTCTTTCATCCTCTTTCATCTTTTTGCAGCCACCAACTCACCTCTCCTAGTTTTGGTTTTGATCAATCATTTCTATAATTTCTCTTGAATACTTAAATTTGGGCTTTTTTTCCTTTCCTCATTTATTTTTCCCAGCTTTTTTACTTTTGACACAGATCCTTTATTTATGGCCATCTACTTAATTTCATATGATTTTAATGAAACCCATCTTGCACCGCTACACAGGAGTATACAGCATTTATGACATTTTGACTTACTGAGATCGTGAACAGTAATAGAGATAGCAAAATTATCAATGCCCCAATGAAAACAACTGGAAATAGGAGGAAAAATGTGCAACAAACAGAACAACTGACTGCACTCCCCATCCCCTGTCCCTGACCTGAGCTTAAAGAGAGGCAGAGCTAATTCAAAACTGCAGTTGAACAAATAATCTGTGGAAGATAAAAGCAGTCCTTTGAAGTTATAAAATACAATTTATGCTCTCTTGTTTTCCTTTCTGGTTGTCTTGGAGGCAGTTCTCTCAGTTCATTGGAAATGGCTAATCTGCATTTTTTGGTATATGAATTTCTGGCAACTATGTTTTGCATAGTTATTTAAATGGAGAAAAAGGTTAACCAAGTAACAAAATGTGATAAAATTCTCCAGTGATAGTAAACACAAGACCCAAGCTGAGAGGAAGAATTGAGCTTAGAAAGCAGTTTTACACTGCTGGCATTTACATGTGTTCTAGAAAACACTGGGCTCTGTTTCTCATATTCAGAGCAGGAGAAACAATGAAGCATCATGTTATCTGGTGTAAATATACTATACTCCAATTTAGTTCTGAGTAGTATGATCCTAGTGAACAGAAGTCAGGTCAGATCAATTTGAGACCAAAAATCATTTCGCAAGCCCACCTCAAAATGTTAAAGCTGCTTTTGCCCTCACAAGGGTATTTTGAGGATTAATGTCCTGTCAGCACTTTGAAAATGTAAAGTGCTAAGTATATATTATTATAACCCTTTCCATTTATTACTTTTATTGATGGTCTCGTGGTTTCCATGACGCTATGTTGATTTGCACGGGATTTTCCTGCAGTGTGCATTTCATCTCATGAAGAGTAAAAAAACAAATAGTTCTTTTTAGGCCTTGTGCCTTGTTGGATAATATCCAGTTACTGGGGGACTTGTTTATGACCCACTATCTCTGCTGTGAAAGCCTTACTGCAATACATTATGCAGCTGTTTGTTTTCAACTTTGTTTTCTCAACTATATAAGCCTCTGCTGCTACTGAGACCCATGTGCTGCTCCTAACTGACTCCTAAGGGGTTCCTGAGTGAAAAGCAGACTTACCACCCACTGAACTCCAGTATTTTATAGTAGTAGTGTTTTCAAGGAGTGGGACTGAAGCCAGGCTTGTCAATCACTGGCAATCAGGGAATATCTTGCTTGTTGAAGTTCAGTCCAGTTTTTTCTGCCTCTTCTGGCATTGGCATTACAGCCAGACCTCCTGATGGCCAAGCTTTTCTGAGGAAAATTCCAAACTTTATTTCAAAATTTTAGATTTACACTTTGGCTCTGCAGCATGTCTGTCTAACTCCCAGCCAAGTCCCCAGGCGGCATTTACTTTTGGAACACTTTGCCTCCTCAGCTCTGCTTTCCTGCAGACTTCAGGGATCAAGTTAGGCCAAGAAAAGCCAAAATCACATGAACCATGTGTGCCTTTTGCTTCCTCTTCTGTTGAGAGTCTCAGCATGGAGTTTGGCCCTGATCTGTCAACAGTGTTCCCTCAACTGACAATCTCAACCAGGTGGGTTTTCCTTGGCCCTCCTCTCCCCTTAGGATATAAAGAGTTGTGGAAGCCACAGCTGCAGGTCAGCCAGCCCCTCTCTTGAAAAAAGTCGTGTGGCAAGGCAAAAGTGCAGCAGGTTGTGCCCAAATGCATGGATGAATTGCCACACAATGCAGATACCAAAGCTATCCAAGTCTGTGTTCTTGTGACATCTCTGACATCTTTTAGGGCCTCTTTCAATTGCTGTGCCTTTAACTATATCTCTCCACATCTTTTTCTCCAGGGGTCCAGGGGGCTTGGGGGTGGAAAAAGCCAGAAGGTGTTGCAAAGGGCCTTGGACCTGCTACCTCTTGTAACCTTTCATGTCCCTTGCTGAATCATTTCACAGACTGACATCTCCAGGAGAAACACAGGCCCACCATACTTCTGTGAAGTACAGGGGGCTTTGTATCACATGGAACTTGGACTCATGTAGGTTGGAAGGGACCTCAGAGAGTCATCTGTTTTATTCTCCTTCTTAAATCCAAGCTAGGCCCATTAGTTAATAATTAGCAATGTGGAGCATGCAATATGGTTTCTTTGCCAAAAATCTATCCTGAATATTTTTCTAGAGCATTTTCTTAGCTTAGTTTTCCTCTCCTGTTCAATTTAGTGAGAGAATAGAGTGCAGAGAGAAAAGAGGATGAAGAATCTAATGATGCAATCAATAATGTTTTGTTTAGCACTTTTGTGGACTAGAGCAGGAGTGATCAATATTGAAACAACAAAACCTCAAATATGATGATTCCTCTAGACAGACAGCATTCCAATTCTTCCAAAGCAATTCCTTCTCTTAGTGAGAGAAATCCCAGCTGTCCATGCTGGAGAAAAGAGTAAAAAATATTCTAGCTTCTTAGGATGTTGAGTAAAAATAATCAAACAGCCAAAGACTTGAACTTTTTCCAACACAGCTTAGAAGTCTGTAGTTCCTTGTTCTCTATGAGGAAGAACAGCAGGGTTTTCCTGATGCACCTAAAGGATGCAATTAATGTATTTTATGTGCCTAGTACCTACTCAATGTTCTTCTCAAGGTGTTAACTGCAGACTGCTATAGACTCATGTATTGATCCAAAAATGCTGCCATATCTACTTGGAATAGCTTATCTCCCTCCTTCTGTGTCAACTTCATCTGTCTGTGATGTGAAGAAAGACAAAAAGTCCAGACACTATGAAGAAAAATGGTCAAAAGGGAGCCTTTTTGGCAAACTGTTTTTGGTATCAAAAAGGAGTGGGAAGTCGTAAGCCAATGACTGCTCAGGACATAATTTATTAAGATCTTTGGGCACTGCCCCTTCCACAGACCTCAAGAGTCCCATCATGATGCTCAAAATGTCTGGAATTGTTCCTACCTAAGTCAGACAAGAACAATCATCTTTATCTTCAAGAGAAATTGTCCTGCTTCTGGTGGAGAATATGTCCTATCTCTGTGTGCACTGTCTGCTGAGAGAAAAGAAATACACTAAGACATATACAGAAGAATTGCATGCAGAGGTACCTTTCTTGCATAGCCTTGTGGGCTGGCAACTAACCTCTTTGGCTGTCAGAATAGTCAACAAGAAAAATCATGCAACCTGTCTGTATCTTGTGACTTCACAGGTGAGTTGATAAATGATATAGAGTTCAGAAGGTTCCTTGGTCAATGTGTGTTCACAGTCCCATGTTTTCCATTGTTCCTCAAGGCAATGCTGAAATAGCAAAGAAATGGAGAGGTGATGCTGTTTATGCCGCACTGTCTCTGAGGTTATGACTGTCATGTCAGATAAATAAAACAGATCTTCAATCTTAGGAGTTCCAAAGAAGAGAAAAGAACCAATATTCCCACTGGGACCAGGTAGACTCAAAACAATAAGTAAATGAAGTAATATTTCTCTGTAGATCCCAACAGGAAAAAAAAAAAAAAAAAAAGTGAAGTAGTAGATGATGTTGTGGAGTTTGAGGTTTTTGCTTTGTTTTATTTTATGTATACTTTTAAGGCCATTGTTTAACTAATATAGTCTAACCAGTGGGATGAATTCTCCACAAACAAGCACAAATGCCTAAACAGAAGGCTCTAATCTCTTTCAAAAAAAGGAAATTATCTACAATTTGGAACATTAAAGACGATATGTGTAGGATATTGTTCACATGTATCAAATCCTGAAATCTCAAAAAGACAACAATAACCTTCATTACTACCTAGAGTAAACCTTAGAGTGGACAGCTATATTTCATGTGCCATAAGAACACTTTCTCTAACAGGACCCTGCAATGTACTGTTAATTCTGGCACCTAATCTTCAGACCTGTGACAGTATTCACTCTTAAAATATAGAAGGACTATTTCTTGAACTTACTGAAATATCCAACTACAGTGTTTTACAGTGTTATGGGTTTTGGGATCCATGGTACTAACACCATGTCCCTCTACCTGTGCTAAGCAGTCAGCTGGCCATCAACACATTAAATGCTTATGACACCACATGATAGTCAAAACCATCTCTTTTTTTTTTTTTTAAAGTTCTTATTTCTTGTCCTCAATTTTTTTCTTCTTTTTTTTTCTCTGAGAAATTTTCATAAATCTGCATTGCTTGGATATCCATACATAAAAACTCTTCTCCACCCTTCCACATCTTTAGATGTGTGCGTGAATCCAGTTGTTACAAACCGTACATCCTAATGTGAAGGAGAATAAGGATGTTTATCCATGTACATCCAAGTATTTTTTTCTTCTGAAAAATAAGATTCTAAAGTCTAACTGTTAATTGGAAAGAAGTATAATCCTAAATAGAAATGAACATTGATGTCCAAGGATTAAAGATTTCCTGGAGCAGAAGAAGTCCTTCATGCTGTTTCCTCTTAGTACTGAATTATATTTAACAAGATTGGTGGTCTGGGAAAATATATCGGATTTAGCTCCACTGTGAAGATTACATCAATTAGAGAGAATGCTGGGTGGCAGGGGATCCTTTGGTGTTAATACCTTGAACAGTCAAATTTTGTTCCTATGCATCTAGAAGGTTGAAAAAGCACCCCATGGAATGGACCTTTATGTTGTGTTACCTGATTGCAATACATTTGCAGCTGAACAAAGATTAATTGTCCTGAATTCTTGTTTTTCGGGAAGGCTGAGACCACATTTATGTTGCCCAAAAATCACTCAGAAACAATCACTGTAACCATGTAAACCCTTTGAGTTTATTTCTGTAAAATATGTCTCTGCTAAATGTTAATGAAAGTATTGAGTCTGAAAAAGTTTGGCCACACACTGGACTTTCAATTAAATAGAAAGCTTTGAATGGGCCAAACATCTGTGTATTTTCAAGTTAGTGCAGTAGCTGAGGAGTGACTGTAGGTTTCTGTCTTACCCCTTACGTATAGCATTAAACAAAGTAATAAATGAAACTCTGACTTTCTGCTTTATGGCTATGTAAAAGCATTGGATACAGAGAATGAAAGTGACATGTGATGAATGTGAGGAAGATTGCAAAATCTTCATGTGCAATGCAACTTACTTGGCTGTTTCTTTTTCAAGGAAATCTAAGCAAGGTAGCAAGACTGTCAAATCTGGATTAGAAAATAAATAGCATTAAAGGGAGAAGGTAACACTTGCCATTATTTCTGCATTCACTATATTTTTCCAGTCTCTGGAGAATGCTCAAATCACCTTCCAAATAGTAAAATATTTAAAACAAAATAGCTTCAATATATATGCTTGTATATGCCAAGATAGGTCAAGTGCTTTATGAAAGGGATGCAGAAGTTCACTATATTTTTCCTTTTACTTTACACTTTGGAATAACCCCAAGTTATAGTATCATAGAAATGGAAAAGACCTATTAAATGATGCATTTCCTTGCCAGTGGAAGTGTACTCCAATATACAGAACTTTCCATTTCAGGCTAATAGGCACCTACCCTGTCATTTGAGGACTCTATTCCACAATAAAATTAGCATTGGAAATTTTCCCTACATCTCAGCCTAAAAATAGATTTGTTCTTCTGTATTGCCTTACTCACACCTGTGAGCCACCCTTTTCTGTGCTTCCTTCTTAAGACTTCAACTATCAAACTCTTGTAAATTGTTGTGATATATACTCCAAACTCTGTGAAGTCAAACAAGTGTAAAAGCGAAGTGGGAAATCTTTTTTTAAGCTGAAATTCCAGACAAACTGTTTGCATTTACTACAGGTGAAATATCTGCCTTCTCTTTCACAAAATTTCACAGTTGTATCAGTTCAAAGTGCTTTTGCCCAATTCTTACCTTTCGCAATGTCTTCCTGAACATTTAGATGACTCAGAGATAAAAAAGGGCAATATCACTGGTACAGTTCTGCACTTGAATTTATTTCGATAGTATTGCAAATTCAACTTTTGAAACTGCTCAAGAGGTGTGTTTCTTTCGTAGAGGTCTGCTACTTCATTTAACATGGGCTTCACTTACTCTGTTCATAGAAAGATTTAACTTAGGAAGCAAAAGCCCTTGTGAGCATGTTGTGTGCTGAGTTGGAACAGTTCCTCCATAATTCCATATAGTAAATGTAGTTTCATGGGCTTTATAACTTGTCTATTAACTTGTGCCTTCAATCACTGCATTATTATTTCTTTTCATACTTCCATTTGATTTATGAGTGTTTCCCTCATGATAGGTAACGTGGACTGTATACAAATGGTTAAAAAACATTTGAAAGGTGCAATAAGGCAACAGGCAAACATTCTAAATCTTCTTGTTGGAAAAGGGCTGTGTAGTTAAGAGAAAAGAAAAAAAGAAAAAGAAAATAATAAAAATGGAAAAAAGAAAAAGAAAAAAAGAAAGAAAGCACCACCACTGCTTTGCATGAGAATTTGTGGGTCAGCTGCCCATTGTTAAATTAAGTTCATCTATTCATTTCCAGGAGTATTCCTTTTCAACAAACTACTTACTCTACTTTGCAGTGGATAAAAGCCAGGTTGAGGATTTACAGCCTTCTATGGCTACTCTTGCCAACACAGATCTTGAGAAGGTGTTCAGTATGTATGAAGAATCTTTAAAACAAAATTTGTTTGCTGTAGGCATTCACTGCTCCCTCCCTTTTCTTTCTTTCTCTCTGCCTTTCCACCACCTTAATTTGTCTGTGGACTTGGCTTCTTTGTTCTTTCATGACTAATATTACCATCTGTGACATTACATATCAAGATAGCAATGCAACATATTAAGCACAGGAAAACCCGGAATGTTTGAGCTCATCCAAGCATTTGTTGCTTAAAGCTCCAGCATTATTTGTAGCCACCTGAAGCATCCCAAAGTTTCTAAAAACACATTGCAATAAAACAGCAGGTTTCCATGTTGTTTCTGAAATTGAGATATAGGATCTTATTGGGGCTGCCTTCTTGCAAACAATCTCGGCAACTTACTCGGTTTTATTTCTCACTAAAGGCTTATAAAAAGAGCTTTCTTTTTTATGGCATTAGCCTAACTACCACCTAGAGCAGCTCACTTTGGGAACTTCCCAAGTTCTACACTGGAAGTACCATTCCCAGGTCACACCTATGACCACAGCCTATGTGAGGTATGCCTCATGCAGCAGGGGCCCAGCAACCAGGCAGGACCCCAAACAAGTGCTTATCTCTGCCACCTTCTGCCCTTCCGAGGATGAGGAGGGGGCAGCAGGCGTGAAGAGAAATGTATCAGGTAAAGGAATCTTGAAATGGACAGGTCTCAAGATGGAAGATCACAATCAGAATGGAGATCTCCTCCTGCTTCTCACATAATTCTAGACAGATCCACATCTTATTTACCCAATAGGGATTGCAGTAACCACCAAGATCTGATATAGTGACAGACAGACCTTTCCCTCCCATTGCTGATTTTTCAGACATTCAGTTGCTTCACTGTTTATCTCAAAACCTGTATTTATCTGCAGACATCAACCTGTCCAGTTTTTCTCTGCATTAATAATTTTCCACTTCAAGTTCTAGTACATAGTATGGAATTCAATATTGAATAAATCTATGTTTCAGACTGTAGCTTATTTGCATTATTGCATTCTATATTTTATAAGAAAAGAGCTATAGCATATAGTAATAAAACAGCAAATTATAAAGTTCTGTGTAAGGTAAGAGGAGTTTCTTCATGTCCACATTGGAAGTCTGTTATCTCTTTTCTAATTTATCCAGATGACCACTAGCACAAGTAAGAAAGAAGCAAGCTTCCTCACCTTATCTGCTCCACCTGTAGCACCCACAGCTCCTGAGAACTGAGGAGTTTATGAATCTAGTCCTCATACTGCCAAATACAAAATCTATGTGGGTATGTATAACACAACACTTCTATACTATTCTTAATTCTCCTGTATCTGGACATTTACAAGTCTTTACTATCTAAGATGTCGAATAGTCTGGTAGTTTCCTGTTGAAAAAAACCTCAAACAAATAAATATAATTATTCTTTCTGTGTAAGTCATAGAAAGGAGAACAATATTACACAAGAGAGATATAAAAAGCACTATGGTAATGTCACGAGGTGGATTTGTTTATTTGATTCAGCATGATAGACTTTGAAAAATATGTAATGGTTGTATTATTCAGAGGAAGGAAAAGGTGAGCTAAAGCTGGAGAAAAAAAAGGAAGAAACTGGAAGGGCAAAAAAAGGGGAATGACAGCTTAGAAAGAGGAAAAGTGTGCTTCAACAGAAATCCCCTCATCTTTTGCTATGGGCCTGCAATCAACTTTGCAGGGCCAAAATATTTGCCAGGGGTGATGTCACTAGCCTGTGTTTTGTATGGATTCTGGGTCATTTATGACCACTGTGTTGACATGTTAAGTGGTATGTGATTTATGACTACCATAGGGTAAATGATCTTCCTCTGAACAGGAATTTAAGGATAACCAATGTACACATTACATAAATGTGTACAGACTCACACACATGCTCAAGAGTGCACAAGTAACACTGTAGATGAAAATCTGCCTGCATAGAAATCAACAGAAGTGCAGGTGTTGCCCCAAGTGTAGATACATTTTTTAGTCCATAGAACACATGTATTGAAATATGTGTGTAACTTACTGTAGTCCTCTACACTATGATGAGAGATACAGTGTGATACAGAAAATGTATTCAATATTCATTCCTGCATGCTGTTCAGATCCTGCCTATTTCTGTAGCTGATGCTTTAAACATTGAGTGTAAGGGAAATACTGATGGTATAGGCATAGATGACTGAATCAGACATGTGGTTAACTTCTGCTGTCCACCTCAAAACACTTTGGAGCACAGGCCATAGTTCAGGTTGATAGTGGCTTCTGTTTGTGAGCTGTCTTTCTGGCTTGGGTCCATGGGACCCCATCAGCTGAGATCTTACTCAGGGAGGTGGGGCTGGGCAGTTTCCTCGGTGGGGTGTAGAAAAATCTTCAGCAATGAACTGCATTGCTCACCATCCCTCAGAAGCTTTTCACGCCCCTGCTACCCCCTCCCTGTGGCCCCGAAACAGGGTTGATGAAGCACAGGAGGCTTTCCCCTTGCTGTGGTCGCTCCTGGCCCCAGGCGCCCGTGGGGCGGCAGCAGCCCCTGTGGAGATGGGGCTGGGGAAGGCAGGTGTTGTTCCCACGACCAGAGCCCAGCTCCCAGGGGGGGAGAGTGGAGGTCAGGAAGTTAGCAAAGGTCAGCCAAGTCCCGCTGGCTCTTCGTAATCCTCTTTTCCACCCACAGCCCCTTGAAACTACCCTGATTTCTCCCAGTGCGGTGTCTGGGGGAGTTGCTCTACTGCTGCAGGATTCAATTTATTTTTCTCGCTTCCAAACTATGCTTCTGCAGAGTCTCAAGTCAGCTTTGTTTCAGCTGGAGTCGAGCAACACACAGGAGAGATGCGGCTCTATTTCACTGGTTTGTTTTTCTTTTCCTTGCCTTTTTTTAACCTTTTTTTTTTTTTTGCTATTTTGACAGGAAATCTTGCTCCTTTTTCTCTTGCATAAGTATGAAGTAACCCTGTGAAAACAAATACGATCACTTATTGTTTACGTGTGTAAAAATAAAAGGACAATTTTGCTGATCAAGTTATATCTGAAGAATAGAGTTGTATAAAGGATTTATTTATTTGTATTTTTATGCTAGCCAAACAAAAAAAAAACAACAACAATAAAAAAAATTATTTTGGTCTACCCAGAATTAAAATTTGTCAGTTTTACTGCCAAACAGCAACACACAAATTTGAAAGAAATGTCATTTCAGGTCAGAAGACATTTCAAGTAGGCTTTTTAACATTGATTAAAGATAAATATAGGTAAATTTCAAAAGAAACCCTTAATGCAAAATGAGAACTGGAAAGTTTCTGTATGAAAACATCAATAGGATTACACTTGATATTTCAAAATGTTTCCTTTGACTGAAAAGTTTCATTCTGCTGTAATAAAGATTGCTCCTGGTAAGGAAATTAGAGCAACCTTTTTGAGACCAATGATGCTTCCTCATATAGAACTGGAAAGGTTAATAAGTGGTTAACTATCAATCTTCTCAGGTATAACTGGAGAATGTACTTTTTGGCTTTGGCTTTATACAAAGCATCTAGACAATAAACCAAATTAAAATATATAGACTATAGTGTCAAGATAAAGTTTTATCCAAACAAAATTTAAATAAATTCATGCATTTCACTAGGTTATAAAAATCAAACAAACAGATAATTTTGCACATATGTAATGGTCTCAAGATTTTGTAATTTCTCTTCCACTTTTAAAACAATAAGACCCAAATGTGGATAAAATCATCTCACTCTTCCCACTGAAAGTGAAGAACTTTTTCCAAGTTCTTATGCTGGAAAAAAAATATTTCTTAGGGATTGACGATTAAAACTCTTATTAGTGCTCTAGTTAAGGAAAAATAAACAACTGCATTAGCTAATCTGAGTTCAAATAAACAGATGCATAAGCTGGGCTATCTCAAAGCTATACAGAACTCAACAGAGACCATTAACACTAAAAACACTTCATAAGGTTCAGAGATTAACGCCTTCAAAGCAAAATGGTTGCACTGAGGGACTGGGTGATAACACCTCTATATAGTGGCAAACTCTAACTGCATATTTGCTGGGCATGTATGCTGGTACACAGTGAAGCTCACATTAACTTAATTTTAAAGATGAAGAGAACAAAAAATTGCTCTCATTTACTGTTTACTGCAGCCAGCAAAGCTGACCAGACAAAATGGTGTCCAAGCAGTATGGTGCTTTTGAGTCTTAGCAAAAAATCTAAATTTTCGGGAACATTAACTCCCATGTGCCAGAAGAAAGTCCCTTTGAGTTGTTACCTAAATGTAACATGGTATTGAGCCTTGCTTATTCAGCTCTGTGTACAAATGATTAGTGGCTCACAAAAAAAATTTCATGATTTTTAAGAAAATCTTGGCTATCTGTGCAGCTGGGTAACAGATGAAAAGCACAAAATCTGTGCTTTGGTGCATTGTGGATTTTCAAAGAGATCTCACCAGCTTCCCAAGTCTACTGACTATTTTAAAAAACCCAAACCAGCCTACCAGTTAACCAGAAAAAAACTCCCCAAAAAACCCAAACAAAACAAAACACAAAAAACCCACAGCAAAAAACCTACACCCAAACAAAAACCAGATCCATTTCAACTAGCAAAAGACTATTGTATATAGGTGTCAGGACACACAAGAAATGAGGGCATCATGCAGTAGTGCTGATATCCTGATAGAAAATACAAGACCTGCCTGTTAGCAATATGGAATGAGGCTTGACTTCTCAGCCAAGAGAGACCAGCAATTCTGACACCCTAGGGTTACTCAAATCTCCTTTGCACCTGCCTGGGGACTCTACATCACTACAGACCCTCACCTGACACCTGCCAAAATCTTTTTCCAATCATTGTTTTGCAAATGCTTTAGATTCAAATCAGCATGGATTGCTTTGAATGAATTTGTGATTCAATCAGACTTCTTCATATTTCTATAAAATAGTTCAAAATCATGGTTGAACTTTCAATATTTCAGCATATTGAGGGAAAGGGGGAAATGTTTCACATTTTTTGAGAAGCACCCAAACAAGATTTTTTTTCTTTAGGAGTCCAGTCCAGGTTTTACATAGACTTCAGTACAAGCCAGGCTAGGATTTTGATGTTTAAGCCAGCATTATGTGATTATACTTATAGAAATGATCAAAAAGGTTTCTAGTTGCAGAGGTCACTATTAAAACCTTTACAATTGCCATTTGCACATAATTAACATTACCAAACAATTTACTGTATTCCCCACAATATGAATATTGATGTAAAGATAATTAGGAAAGCATTAGTATTGTAAAGATTTGAATTGTGTATTCCTTAATACAGAGTCTCAATGCTATAATTTAAGGAACTCCCAATAACTGCAGAAGCTGCAGGGGGCTTTGCATGGGAAAGGAAGAACAGCATGTCTTTTAAGAGCTTCTTAAAACTTTGTTCCACCTACGAAATCCTCTATAGTCTCTACTATTATAACCTAAATAATCTATACTATAACTCCAAATTTATATATTTTAATTGTTTTTTCTCTTATAGAAGTGACTGTTTCTTCTGTTGGAAGAATTCCACTTGAAAATTTCATTTTCAGAAATCAATAAAAATAGCTGCAAGAACTCCTGATGGGTTTGAGGTCAGAGCTTTCAAACAGGTTTTCATGATTGCCAGGTTTTACAGCCCATTTTAAAAATATGTGCTGGTGTCAAAGAAGCCCAGCTGCACTGAAATGATAAACATGGGATGCTTCAGACTGTGGATGACCTCTTCAAAACATAGGAATGAGTCTTGACTTCTCAGGCAAGAGGGAGCAGCAATTCTGACACACCTAGGGTCCTCCTGCATTGTTCTAGGCTGGTACTTACATTCTCCCAAAATGTGAGTCCAGGGAATGTAGGAAGACTATTTTACAGTAGGAAGACATAAGCTATATCAGCTGAGATGTGGTATCTCTGTCACCCCATAGCCTGCAGTGTAGACAAGTCCTGAGTGTGTTTGAGCTCTATAAACATAACCACAAGCTAAACACTTTCATTGTTCAATACATTTTTTTGCTGTGCTTGGGAATGGATTTATAAATTCCTTTCCGTAAAAGCACCCTAAGTGTAACAGATGCCTAAAATATATCGGCTCCATTATCAAGCAGATTATCCAAACTGAATACACAGTATCAGAGTTTACCATTTTGTATATAATCTACATTCTTAACATTTTCCTGGACTGCTGTTAGTTTGGGTTAGTAGGACTTACTGTACTCTCAGTGTTGAAAGATGAATAGGCCTATCAGCTGAACAGTGTAATAAATCTTTTAGGCTGCACACATCATGCTCCACCTCTCTGTCATTCTTCATCCTGTATAATATAGCCTAATGCAATATGGCAGCTGTTAGCAGAAAAATGGTGCAGCAGCCATAAAAAAGTGATTTATGTCTTAGTACCAAAGCAGCTAATATTAAGAAACTGGTGTCTGGGAGGGCAGCAAACAAGTGAAATGTGAAACATAGCACATATATATTCATGAAACGTAGGAAGCTGTGAAATGTTAGACTGACAGTGAAATTCTCCCTGGGTATCCACTGCAAGGTCAGATTAACAAAGGGGGTAATTGGTGGTGATGGTTGTGGATGTTCAGAGTTGCCCACATGTCACAGCTGCTTATGCTGGAGTATCAGAAGTATGTTAAATGCATCTCCTGACACAAACCCAAAGATCCTTACTACCAAATGACATAAGAAAGGCTAATTTAAGGTGGCAGCTGGCAGAAAGAAAAAGCAACAAGCTTTTTCAAGGTGGCAGCTGGCAGAAAGAAACAAGCAAGAAAGTTGTTCTTAGCAGCCATAATGTAGAGAGGAAACAGTGGGATGAGACAAATAATGTGGGCCTCATTCTCTGCTGCATTTTTCTAGTGGTGTAAATCAACCAGTTTAAGGCTATAGTCAAACATTAGAGATTTCTCCCTGGATGCTGAAACTTCATCAGAGAAAATTTTGTCTTTGGTTTACAACATATCTAATGTGACTAAACTTGATCATGTAGCATCTTGTCTGTTTTGCCACTGAACGATGTAACAGATTAATCCAAGACACTGTGAATTATAGCTATCACATTAATCCTTGGTTACTGTTCAACATATCTCTGTGTACATATAATAAAAACACACATATGTCCATGTACGAATCTATTCATGCTGCTGCTAAGTGTGGTGTTTTTGGTTCAGGGGTGGAAGTCTTCCTTCTCAGTCAGTACTCAACTAGTTCTTCCTCCCATGGTGCCTAATGCATAGTGCAATATGGTTGGGTCAAAGAGGTTAATAGCCCTACTTTTGTGAAAAGTGCCATGGAATCTTTCTAAGCAAGCAGTGAGAACCTCGCATTAAATACCCTCTGAAAGAGAGCCTGTGACTTGCTCCGAGTTACAAACTGGGGTGTTGCTGTAATGCAGAAATAGGGGAAATCATGCTACATACTTAAGTTACTGAGTCATCCTGCCCCTACAGACATTTACCAGATGCAGTGAAACTTTGCTTGTGTGGAGCTACAAAATAATAACAAAAGGTAGTATGGCTGGAAAAAACTGGAGCTTCTCTTTGACTTAAAAAAAAAATGACAGAAGTTTTCACCTGATTGTGTGTAGTCATGTGATAAATAATTTGGATGGAGATCTCTCAGACCCTTTGCTGTTATATTCTGGATTCAATAAGTACTGAGTAAGTTGAAGCAAGTGAGACCTGTGGCAAAATGGCCACATTTTGTCTATTTGCTAGAGGCCTTGCCTTGGAGAAAATTCCAGTCCTTTTAGGAAACGGCTATGGAATTCCTAGTTCCTATGTTGTAGATGTCCCAGATTACTTTCTAGCCACTGGTTAACCAGGATAGAGATTATTCTAACAGAATATTTTATGCATTAAAGTTTTGGTCATATCCATGGCAAAATGAAATAACCAGGAGGACCTCTATTTTGTGAAGCTCTGTTGAGCTGTTGCCCTTTGCAACTCAATGTGTATAGAAACTTCACCCTGACCTCTATATGGACTTTCTGGACAGCCACTGAAATTTAGCCATCAAAGTTTGTGTGGCTCCAGGACTAGGTACTGGTTTTGCAAATGCCAGCAGTGCTTTAATATTGCCCTATAGAGGCTTATGTAACTACAGAGCATTTCTGTACCCAGCTCCACAGAGACCTAGTAGGTCACTGCTACCACACTGAACTTTTCAATCATGATTCAAATCACATCGAGGTCCTCACATAGCTGTTCTCCAAGGGCATCAATCTTGTTGTCCTCTAACATACTGATGGCCAGTTTCGTAAGGGTTCAGCTGCATATGTGACTTCTCTCCCCTTCCCAGACTTTCCATCCAGTGCCAAGGAAACCCTCTTGTGTGTTCAGAAGAGCCCAATCTCTGTTAGCCCATTGGTGTTGACTTCTGCCTCCACAAGCCACTTGGGGTTTAAAATACCAATCGTAGATCTGTGCTATCTTTTTTTTTTTTCCAGCACTGATTTATTCCAGAGGAAGGGAGCATGCCCTGCACTGCCATCACTAGAATTGACTAGCTTGCTGCAGCAACATGCCAAGAACTCATGCTGTCTCTGTACCCATGACTGGCTTTGTCTTTGCCCTGAGTACCATGTGTAGGAAACCTGTAGCTGCTAAACATGACAAAACAGCTTAGGAACAATCTGGTCCCACTGAAACAGGGGCACAGAGAAAGGTGTGCCTAGCTCAATAGGAATTCTTAGGAAAAAGACTTGGCAAGGACAGCAGGATTCATCCTACTATCTCTGCTGTTGAGACACCTCTTAATTGTGTCTCTTGACCATAACTGTTTTCACAACCTCCATGATTAAATTCTATTGTGTAATTACAGTACCATACTATTAAACATACATTTTTTCACCAGTTTCTCTTCAATCTCTCTATTAGAGGATATGAAATAATATCTTTACATTTATGGTTAAAAAAATCATAAATCCCTATGTTAAACAATACTGAAATAATATTTTTGTATTTATTATGTTGTTCAGTCACTACTTATCCCTTGAAAATTGTGATTGTTTCAAAAGTCCAAATTACGTGTTCAGACTTAAGACTTTATCCAAGCACACAGCGATTTGTCAGATAATAACACCCCTACATTGATATGGCCTGTTACCTGAATAGATTCCGAAAACTAAGTACAAACCATAGAAATTACTTCAGCTGTCATTACTTTGTGGTATTTGAGGTGAAATGAGGTAATTTTTAAATAGCATGAAGTAAGATTGCATAATAATTTAGGTCAAAAAGTGAGTAACAAGTCATATAGCTGAGATGAGCAGAATATAGTGAATGTAGAACTGCAAATACCAGGCATCCCTATCATAATTCTATTCCTATTAGACTAGCCATTTCTTGAAGTTTGAGTAAGGAAAAATGTTAACATTGCTACCAAGAACAGTTCTTACAAAATCTGATGACAAAGAATGATCTGTATTTTTATGGGGAGTGATTAAAACATATTTAGAGATACAAGGTACAAGCAGTATATGATTATTGGAAAGCTGAAGAACTTACCCTCTCATGAACTGTAGCAGTAATTAAAACTTCAATAGAAAGAAGCAATTCCTGCCCACTACAGAAAGATCTTTTGCCCAATTATAAAAGGGCGTGTGATACTGGAAGCTAAAGCAATGCAGGCAAATTAAAGTGGGCTCTACTTCCTTGCTTTTCATTTTTGGAATGGCAGCACACATGGATCAAAGCAAAGGGCTTTGTTTGTGGCTGCAGCCTCTACCATTTGTCCTTTATATGCCAATTTACACAAAAGCATTCCAAAACAAGTTTTTCCAAATACTCCTAATCTTAAAGGATTATGATTAGGTGAACTTGTTATTCTATATCACTATTTTACTGAATCAATGTTTTTATGTTTTATATATTATGTTTCAGCTTGGTCAAGTATGCTGTTGAAAAATGCTTCTAAACAGTATGTTTCTACCTAAGAGTATGTTTTCTATCTTTCAGTGACAACCTATGCTTTGGTTTTGTGTCCTTCCCCCTTTGCATGAATCAGTAAAGCAAAAGTCCTTTACTTTTCAACAACTACCTTAGTAGATTAAAGACTTCCTCTGATGGAAGCACCATAGCCACCTAGTTTGCAAGACAAGGAATAGGGTCATATCTAAACAAGTAAATAAGTTTATATGCAGCTTTACTTCCAGATCAGACCTTAAAAAAATCTGTCTTGTTCTGCTTGCTGTATCTTAGAATACTTCTCTGACTTCCAGCCCACTCACTCTCTTGCTCGATAAAGTACCTACAAGCACTGATCAGCATTATAAGTAGCTTTACATGCTCCTTCTCCCCCAGAGCTTTTTTCAAGAACACCCTGAACATCCTTGCAGTAATTCCAAATTTGGGTATTTATTCAACAGATATTCAACAGATAGTCATTCAGAACTGAGTTGCTGTGCCTTTTTTCACATTGGCTGAAAGTACCCGAGCTTGGGTCAGACATCAGCTTTTCAAGGAGCTGTGTGTTGTGCTTATGTACCTTTTTGCTTTATGTAACTTTTTACTTTATGTACTTTTTTTATATTCTTTTTCTTTGACTGTGTTCAAGTGTTCCATAATGAAGGCTATTTCTGCCCTTGTTTATTCCAGAGTTTGTTGGATCCTGATTTCAGTCATACTGGACTACATCAGAAGTAATCGGAATGCAGTAACTCTAAATCTCTTCTGGTGTCACTAAGATCAGGTCTGACTCACTTCTCCTATACCTAGTCTTTAAAATCAAATCTGTTCTTTTTCTCTTTAAAACTGTAATTTTGTTCTGCTGTACTTTAAATTGTAGTATTACTTTGGAAAAAAAAAAAGACCATAAAAATGACATTTCAGGGTTCTATATTTGTCTGACAGCTGTTTCTGTTGCAGAAGTGCTCATTTTATGTTAAAAAGTTGTCTTTCCTAATACTTTCCTAATACTTATCCCAGAATGCAGAGGGTGTTATGATTCAAGTTATTGACGCACCATCTTCATATTCTGCAACCACTGAAGGCCATTTTACATTTTAAAGCCTCTGTTTGCTTGCACCACCCTGTCTTCTTCAAATCATGCCCCTGGTAATACTGCCAGACCTTTTGCATTGCATAAGCATGTTACAGGTCTAAAGGATCATCTTATGCAAGGTAAACATACACTTCAGAAAAAAAAAGCAGCTCAGACTTCATGTTTGAATGGCAGGAATCACAACTGTTAATAACAGTAAAACGTCCTTTTTCTATGAGAAACAAATAAGGATCTATTCAAGGTCATTTTTGGGATGCCAGGCTTGACACGTAGAACTTTCAGCACAGAGATCTGGCCACCATTCTGTCAAATGTTTCAGGAGAGCCTTAATTTGATCTCAGAGGAGACTCTAAGAAAATTAAAACAGTACCTTTCAGTTTGGCAGAAGTGGTAGTGTGTTCAGCTGCTTTGTCAGCTAATGTGCTGCTAAGGGTGTACAGACAGGAGTTGGCAGAGAAAGGGGTTAACTGAAAATTATGGATGCTGCACATTATGGACCAAACAAACTTCCACACCTCCTTGCAATCAAAGGTCTGTCTTTCATTTTCTTTTATAAAATGTATAAACTGATTAAGTATTAAAAGTACAACTTGATGTTGAAAATTACAACACATTATGACACAAAGGAACAAAGGCTGGAAGTTGAGGGAAATTTTAAAAAATTGAAGAAACAAAGAAAAAAATGAAGACATGAAAGAATTTTGTTTAGTTTGAAAAAAAAAAAAGCCCAAAAAACCCCAACCCAAAACAGAAAAAACCAAACCAAACCAAAAACATCATATTTCCCCTCGCTCCTTGCCTTTTTAAAAATATACTTGAAAATGCAACATTTGGAAAAATCTACACATGTCTAAATTTAGGGTCTGTGTTACTTTACTCTGCATTTCTTTATCACACTTTACTCATCATTTTGTAGAAAGTCTATGTGGCAGGCTGATGCATGTCTTACTTTATAAATATTTATTACCCACTAGTGTTTTCCTATCTTTGAAGTTACAACCACTTCTCCTTTTCAATCCTTGTTCCCTCCTTTTTCTTATTAAAAAGAGAATCATGTCAAACAATTTTGTTTATGTGAAAATGCTATGAAGACTAGTTTTGGTTTTAGCCTCATCTTTATTTTAGTTTGTCTTGCTTTCCCCCTCACTTTTCTTCTTAGAACGCGTAGGCCTGGAATAAGAATGTAAACAGCATGATCTCTGCTGCTGTTACATGAATGCAGCAAGGCAAACCTGGCCATTCATAGGCCCATATGCCCATGGGTCTGTTTCCACAGTGATTCTTTGGAACACCTCAGAGAACTTGAGCTTGGAGGAAGTATGACTGGCCTTTGAAGAAAGCTCCGAGACAACAATCACAGGCCGTAGCTGCTCAAAAATGAGGATAATGCAGTTTTGTGGTTTAACAGGAAGGGATATTAAAAATATATATTTAAAAACAAAAACAAAACTGAAACACAACCAACCAACCAAAACCAACAACAAACACAGCAACAACCAACAAAACAAAACAAAGCCAAACAAAACTAAGAAACCCAAACAAACAAAAGCAAAACAAGCAAATAAACAAAACAAGACCAAAAAAAAAACCCAAAAAAACCCCCGCAACCCAAAGCCACCGAGTAGTTAGCTGCATCAGAAGCCAACCAGAAACTGTCTGAATGTATTCTTGCCTTGTTATGTAGAGCGAGTTCTCTCTGTCCACAGAGGATCAATGTTTTTTTCTCATAACCTGATTCATCATGTTATTCTACCAGAGAAAGTATGGTATTTTACTGAGGTAAAAGTGACATGCCTAACCAAGAATGAGCAATTAGCTTTTCCAGTCAGAAACATGATGAACTAAAATTTATGTCTTATTTTTCTTCCCTCTCTCTGTCCCTCTAAAAAAATTGCATGTTTGAGTATGTTAGAGAGAGCAAAAGGGAGGCCTAATTGCTGTCTTGACCTACTTTTACACCCCAGTCACTTAAATCCAAGGGTTAAACCTAGGTTCTTTTGCTCTGGGTAAACACAAAGGAGAAATACTGACCGGATATTCTCAAGAGGTAAAAATCACACTAAGTTTACTGGCAAACTATGGAAAATCAAGGAATTTTGGCAAATGATTTAGTACAACAAAAAACACTTATCACAGTATAGACTTAGCCCATTCAACAAAAAAACCTTTAAAGCCACTTGATGTTACATTCTGTGAAAAGTGAGTTCAATAAGAAGAAAGGGAAAAAAACAGGAAAGACAAGAAAGACATAGAAAGACAGACATGTAGCCACCAACTCTTAGGTTCCAGCAATGTGATGGATAGAAAATTTCCAGATGAAGGTAGGGTTAAGGAACAACAAGCTTGCCTCATGGTCTGGCTTCTTACTACCTTGATGTGTCCTGGGCCTTCTTTCCAGGTGGCATTTATGGTCTCTCAGCACTCAGGGTCTGGGTTAGGCAAAACTGGGACTGCCTCCAGTGTGCATGACTGACAGACACTGTGGGGCCAGGGGTTATGGGGGACTGGGCACTACCTCACCAGAGCAAAGCCTGACCCACCCCCTTCCACACACTCCAAGAATCCCAAGATATCTAGAGAGAAATTATTATTTTTGGTCTCTGACACCTACCAAATGAGAGTTTCTGTTTTACCCTAAAGTCTGCCATTCTCTTTCAATACCCAAAACTGTGTCTGCATTTTCCAGCTGTATCAACAGTCTAATAAAATGTTCAGCTTGCTTTTCTTACTGGTGATGCCCATTTAGTTCACACTGGTCATTATAATGCTCAACTCCTTTTCCTGAGGGACAGTTCATTTCTATGCATGCAGCTCAATTCTGTGGAAGTGTTCAAGGCCAAGTTGGATGGGGCTTTGAGTAACCAGGTTTAGTCAATGACATTCTTTCCCATGGCAGCCGGATAGGAACTAGATGATTTTTTAAGGTCCCTTCCAACATGAACTTTTCCATAATTCTATGATTCCTGATATTCAGCTGCTCTTTCATTATTTTGTGAAGTTATTCAATAACTCCATGCCACCAGCCTTTTTTTCCATTCTGTTTTTCAGATTTTCATGCTCATAACACAGTCCCTAATGCAAAGCCAGACACTAATGACATTTCCCCTTTTCTTTAATCTCTTTTACTTAAAACTATTACTTGTGTGCTGTCCTCTTTATTCCATGATGGATTGGTTTCTCTAGGAAGAGTTAGTGGGATATTTTGTAAATTCCTCCTGGAAAATCCAAGCCAACTGTATCAGTGAGTGGAGGTGTTTCCATGAACTTGTTGATTCCTTCATAGAAATGAAACAGGTTTTCCACATAGCAAGCACACGTTGACCCTTATTGTCATTAATCTTATTTGATCTTTTAGCTCATTCTTAGATATTATGGATTTTGCATTCTGTTCTCATTCTTTTCCAAATTTATCTAATATGTTTTTAGAATTGTTTACTGACATTTCTATTATTTTCAGTTTTTCCTCAAATACTTTTTCTACTGCCCCATCATACTGAATTTTGGGCTGTTTTTCAGTACTGTGACTCTACTGCAGTATACCTAAATAGTCTGCAAGCTGCTTTGAAATATGGAGCCATTTCTTTTACCTTCTTGAAGCTTTCATAAGATTTTGTGGCATTTTCTTCTGCTGTAGCAGAGGAAGGTGGAAAGATGGACAAATACAACTTCTTCCTATTTCAGAACAATATTATGATAAGAGATATTGAGTTGGGTTATGCTCTTCTTGTCTAGATGCTCCCTGAAGAAACCTTTTGTGGCAGCAAAAATATCAATCTCTGCATCATGACTTGATGTGATTGTTACTGCATGGGAGTAATTGAAAACACTCCTGTGTTGCTGCATTTTCTCTCTCTGCGGTCCCTCTACTTTTCCTTAGATGCTACAGACCCTCTCAGTACCTGGGTGGGTCACCGGCAGGGTAGGTGTAATACTGGGCTGCTCCTGTTTGGACTTGGAGTTTCTATATGTAAAGAATGTCTCTTATTTGTTTAATTAATTAATTAATTGAATTAATTTATTTATCTGATCTCTCTTCTTCCTGTCCAGACATGTGGGGGTAGCATAAAGCTCCTATGCCTGAGGGTACTTTCTTAGGCTATGGAAATAGGAATGGAGGAGCAAAACCTGAAGCCCAAACCTGGAGACAATTTCGCCACAACAGCTGTGTACAAATGACCAGGCTGCCCACTGAAAGCGTGAGAAAGGAGTAGGATTTGCATGAAGAGGTATGCATCTGAAAGCATGCCAAATTTGAAACTGATTCACACTAAGGTAGTTTGCCATTGCTGAGAAGGGCCTCAATTGCCTCTGAGGGTTGTGTCATCTGCTAGAAATTAAAAAAAAAAAAAGGTAATCGTGTGATATGTCACTTGTTAACCAATCTGTCTGTCCAGACTCAGGTAGATTTCTGGCCTCTGTATACTCTCTCGGTGGGAAAAGCGATGAGTGTCTGATGTCTGAAAGTGCTGCTGTGTGTCCTTCCTGAATTGTGCCATTTCTGGGACTGGCATGAAGTCAGTGAAGAAGACACACAGCTCAGCTGAGAACTAAGATTTAGACTTTTAAATGGGCTCCTTCAGTAGTAAGACCCTGTGAAATTGCATAATTGCATTCTGTAACTGGATTTTTTTTACCTCTAGCCTGATTTCAGTTATCTTCACATTTTCCAAAAGTATTCAATTTTGATCACTCTCATATGTAGTTCAGTAAAGTGCACGTGTTTTCTACCAACTTACTATCTGCTCTTTTATATTCAGTGATCTATCTAGGAAAATAGGACTTCATTTTGCTTTCAGTTAAGCCACCCAGGTCTGTAACACCCATCTGCCTTCATTAAAATCAAGCCAACCGCATCCAAATTCAGCCATAAGAGGTATTCTTCTGTGTGTCTAAGTTGTGGAGGAGCAGTCTGCTCAAGAGCCCCTCTAGAGATCTCTACTAGTATCTCTTGCCAACTTTCCTCTGAATGTTTTTGTTTGAATAAAGCTGCTGTGTTGGTTTTGTCTGCTGTTATATGACATTCTGGAAACCATAACTCTGTTGATATACATTTCTATCTTATCAGAAACAGTAATTTTGTCATGTAATAGAAACTGTATGAGTCAGATATATTAAATAATTTATAGAATTGTAGAATGGCCTGGGTTTGAATATCATCTAGCTCCCTGCCATGAGCAGGAACACCTTTCAGTAGACCAGATTGCTCAGAGCCCCATCCAACCTTGCCTTGAACACTTCCAGGGATGGGGCATCCACAGCTTTTCTGGGAATCCTGTGCCAGTGTCTCACCACCCTTACAGTGAAGAATTTATTTCTGTCATCTGATCTAAACCTATCCTGTTTAGTTCGAAGCCATTCCCCCTTGTCTTGTCTCTACAGGCTCTTGTAAAATGCCCTTTCCAGCTCTCTTGTAGCCCCCTTTATGTACTGGAAGGCTGCTCTAAGGTCTTGCAGGAGCTTTCTTTTCTCCAGGTTGAAAACCTCCAGCTCTCTCAGCCTGTCTTTGTAGGAGGGGTGCTCCATCCTTGTGGTCATCTTTGTGGCCATCCACTGGACTTACTCCAGCAGGTTCTTGTCTTGTGCTGAAGCCCCCAGAGCTGGACACTGTACTGTAGGTGGGGTCTCACAAGAAAGCAATGAATTTGTCCCTGTGTCCACTGTTAAAATACAAAATAAACCCATTCCCTCTCACAGTCCTCATAAGATGAAGATACATAGAACTGTCTAGTCATGTGGACCTTTCTCCCAACTCTTTCACTTTTGGTGCTCAGAGTCACTGGCTATTGGAGGGGAAAAGTAAACCTCATTGTTCCCTTTGTCCTGCAGAGAGTGTTTGGGATTCTCTAGCAGACAGTGACTTTCTGCACTATTTTCCCAGTGAATGCAATTTTAGCAAAGCTGATGAGAAAAAATAGTAGACAGGAGAGATGAGATCATATGGTGACATTGTGTGAGACAGCTCTTTTGAAACCATGAAGCACTCAGAGGTCATAGAAGTTGTGCAGCAGGTATTTGTAAGCCACAGATTTGATCACTGTGCTATACTTCTATCAGCAATATAAGGGAGGACAGTCACCCTGACCCCTACACAGTACTTCAAATCAGTCTGTGTTTGTATTTCTAGGAGACAGACAAACTTAAGTAAGAAATTAATCACTGAGGGCAGCCATATCTATCTAGCCATGAACTATCAAAACTTTGATTCTGTTAGCCCACTGACAAGCATGGAAAGTATTGTTATATGCACTGGAACTAACCCAGTGATTCAATAGCCCAAGCAGCAGTGTGAAGATGCTCTCTAAGGTAAGATATCCACACTGAGTAGAAACGATCCACATATCTGTTTACCAGAATAATTAGATGTTATCTACCTTTGTATATTATTAACTTGGTCTAATTTGTTTTGGATAGGGGTTTATTTGGTATTAGCATATTGTTCTACTTGGGAAAAAAGGCAGTTCTTAGTCCTCCACTGTTCTTTTCAAATGGAGCATTTCAACAAGCTTGTACAATAGCAACAGTTCTCAACAGCATTCTTAAAGTAAAAAGGAAGTAAAATAGCTGGAGAAAATGGAAAACATCTGGATTGCACTATCTAGTACTGTATTCTGTGTCATGAAAGAGAAATAATAACTTTCTGTTTTACACCTGAAGTGTAAGCTTCAGTTGTACCAGGTTAATACACCAGCAGTTGGAATCAAGTAACTCTTAGAGTTTTATTCTCTTAGAGCAACTTCCAAATCCAGTTGGATTTGTCTTTTCTGGCAATAATAATCATAGAATAATCTAGGCTGGAAAGACCTTTAAGATCACTGAGTCCAACTGTATAATAGGGATCATAATGAAGGGAAGAAAGCATATATTCAAACATGTCTTAGTAGTCTCTGAAACAAATGCTTTCTCTAGCACTGATTGCATTGCTTTTTTTAAAATATATTTTCAATAAGAGGAAACCAGTTTAGTTCTCCAAGCTTTGTAGAACAGTTTTCAGTGCCTAATTATTTAAAGGCCTGTTGATAGCTGTGATGGCCTATGCTTGAGCACCATGCAAAAAATCTGCTTAAAGATCAACTTCAGGATTGTCACCCCACTGACAATGTATGGAATGTAGCAAGAGCCCATTTATCACCATAGGAATGCAATGACTGGTGAAAACCCTTCATAAATTCACCCTGCTTTCAAATATGAGGTTACTCAGATAATTTCTCACTCAGAGCAGTAATCAGATGCTTGTAATCAGGCCTCTGATCATTTCATCTGACTACCTATCAATTTATAAACTAACCCATGTGAACTGACAGCTTTCCAATTTTTTTTTTTTTTCTCAGTAATGAAAATTCCCCTTTTATCTGTGTAAGCATCTAGTTCTGGATTATTTAAAGTGAATTATAGTGATGGTAGCTGAAGACCTAACAGTCTGCAGGCAATGGGAAGTTGCAGTTGGCTTTAGCTTTTGTACTCCATGTGCTTCACAAGGAGAAGGGAATAACCTGAAATTCCATTACTTGTTGGGCCATGAATTCAAATGTCCATTTAACATATTCACATTGAAGAGAAAGATATAATACTGTTCAGTCCAAAGAGGCATTATTTCCCAAGTTCCCGTGAACTTCCCAGCAAGGAATGCATATTAAGGAACAATTACACAAGGCTTGGTGAAACTCCCTTTATTTATTTCACTTGTGTTGTTGCTGCTGTTGTATAAGAAAGAGCAAAATAACAAAAAGAACAAAGTAAAATAAAGTAACAGCTGATCCAAACATTTTTAACATGTTGAAATCCCGTTCCAAATGCAAAGACTCTTTCTTTCTGCCTTTTCTTTGCATTGATTTGCACAAGCATTTTCTCTGTGAGCCAAATACATCTCTGGTATAACTTCACTGAAGTCACTGGACTTACACCAGAGGTGGTTTTGGTCCTCTGTCCTGGGTAAATACAGTAGGAATAAATTGGTCACGCAGGCAGAGTGTCTGGCAATAAGTGCACTGAGTGGTCCTGGCAAACCAATAGGAAAAATCTAAAATAAAAAGCCCAAATAAGTCTTTTACTTAATATAGGGCCTAAAAATCTACTGGGAGCTGCTGAATACTGCCCACTAACTGTACATAGTATAGGTAGCATGCCTTCCAAATATCAAAATACCAGACGGAATGCCGTGAAAATAAATAACTTCTAATATAAACAAATGAGAACATATCAAACTGTTACCTCTTTAAACATAATGTAAATAAAAAAAATACCAGTCCTTCTACACAATAAATATTAAGAAACCATTGACATAGTTGAAATGTACTCATATAAATTAACAACTTTAATTACATTAGCCAAACAGACATTGGTTAAAGCACTGCATGTAGTATGCAAAATAATAATAATAACAATAATAATAATATCAACAACAAAACACAAAATGATAAAAACAAAATAGGCTTCATAATATCTTGGCTTTCATAATTTATATATATGTATATACATATATATAGTTGTGTGTGTATATATATATATACTGTAGACATATATATAATATGTATATATATAAAATAATTCAATGTAATATAACATAATATTATATGTTATGTCATATTAAATTGTATTATATTTCATATATACATATTATTATGGAGATATATATACATACATATAGAATATATATATGTGTGTATATATATATCTTCAACCCATTGTCAATGTATTGTTTTTGAAAGTATTTAAATACAAAGAAACCCATTGAGAATTAACAGATTCATTATATCTCAAAAAATAAATAGCTATAAAACCCAGAAGTGCTGCTTGTTTCGGCCCATGAAAACCTTGCTTCTAGTTGTTCACAGAAGATCAAATTATGATTTTATTTACTCATGCTGAAAACGTTTTACTCCACATGTAATGCAATGAGAGCATATGGGGGAGTAAAACTTTTTTCAGTGTAAGGAAAGGGATTAGCATCTGGTTCTTATACTGATGTACACTATTGACATGAGGTTTAACTTAAAGAACTTAATAATTTCCATTGTATCTACCTATACTTCAGAAATAGATTTTTCTCAATTTATTGATGCTGACTGGTAACCTTTCTAGGAAAGGAGACTCTCTGAAAATCAATGGCATTGCTTACAGAGTAAGGCACAATTCCACGTGAGTAACTATAGTCCATCAATTTTTAATTTTGCACATAAACTTTACAGATGCCTGAAGTTCTCTACCTAAGAGATATTGCTGCTAGCCTCTACATGGTCTTGTGGTGTCACTGTTAAATGAACTTGACAGCTTATTTCTCAACTAAATACAAAAAAAAGGAGGTATATATAATGCAACCCTACTCTGCAGTGATTTGGTAGGAGAGTGTTTCTATTGAAGTCAATGACAAAACTCCCATTTCATTCAATTTTACAGTTTTGGGCACTAGACCATATGAGTGCATAATAATTACAAGCATCTGTAAGCATTTTCTTTTGCTAAATCTAAAGGATACAAATACATACAGCCCTCCCAAAGAAATATCTTAGCATGCACTTATGCCAGTTTCTTAGGCTTTGTAACCAGAGCATATGACATGGAGATGTGAAAAGACAACCAAATGTGGCCAGCTCTCAAGCAATAAGATTATGGAGGCACTAAACAAATACATTTCTGTGATTAAATATATACTGAAAATGTATTTTCAATATAAACAGTAAGTAGGTTATATGGAAAGGAATGTGTTAGTAGTTAAGAGCCTTTCTTTCTTTTTTTTGGTACAGTCATACCTGAAAGGAGAAGTAATTTTTAAGGCTGCATGCCCTAGAACAACTGCTTAAATATGGTAACAATTTCTAATGCTATTTTAAGTACATGCAGATTTAATTAAATCAAATTATCAGGGATGGGCTATTTTGCTGGAATCATTCAGTCTTGATTAACATCCAAATTTCTTATTTTACTTTATCATACAGTTTTTCATTTCCCGCTATTTTAAATAACTCTGACCACAAATCAAAACCCCATGACTGATTCTAGAGATTGGAGGGAGAAATCTTTTAAATTTGTGACCAGCATACACATACAAATGCAAGCTAAAAAAGTAGGGCTTGGAATACTTACTTCTTGATTTGAAAACTTTTTTCTGTTTTTGGTGTAGCTATAATGAAACATGCTCACAATATCTAAAATCCTATATCCTTTCCTCACTTGGAAGTTGTCTCAGGCTAGTTTCATGTTTTTCAGGCCAGTCCCTATTCATCACATTACATCTGCTATCAAATTCAGGATGAGAATTATTTTTTAAAGGTTCTTTCTCCTTTAGCCAGAAAAACCATGAGTTTTTCTAAACCAACTTTGCTAGCAGCCAATGGGAGTTTTGCCATTGTCATCTAGGGGAAGGTTCGGGGATTTCATGTCTCCAATGCTCTCTAAGTAATCACTGTTGAGAATAAATTTTATCAATGTGAGCCATCTGACCTGTTTCCCTTACCACTGTGTTCAGATCCACCGTGATGCAAACCGCCTCATTCAAATAATTGGATTAAGCAGCATTGGCTGTGGTGCCATTCACTCAGAATCCTTTCTCTCCCTTGATAGTGCCCACAGCAGAAGGAACCTGTCATTCACCCTGGCACAACTTTACTCATGTAAGTAGTTTTACTGATCTTGTAAGGAGGCCAGTTGACATCAAAGGGCCTGTTGAGACAGGTAACCATTCTGGGACATCTGAGGATATAAATAAGAGTTCCGGGGCACCCAGTTTTTAGGCCAAATACAAAGAGCAATGAACTAAATGGTATCCTCAACAACTCACAGACTGTGTCCCTGTTCCTGCTGCTCCAAAGGCTGGCTCTGCTTCTAGAAAAATTGACAGAAATTCTGCCACATGCTTCAAATAAGCAGGGCCAAGAACTTCGTTAAATTTATAAAGATAAATGAGTTGTGCATCCTTTTTTTTCCTGAAAATTTTCCTACTAGCATTTGGTATCCCTCACTTTCCCCAGGAAGAAAACACAAAAACCCAACAAACTTCTGCAAATAATTTAAATCAGAAATCCTTGATATTTTACAGAACACTTCAGTGACAAATTTAGTGTTTAACCAATTATATTTTTTCAACTTTTTTCTTGCAAATTGCAAACAAGTCTGTAAAAAAAACTGTGTTGTATAAAAAGTACATAAATGTATAACCCATTAGCTGTACTATGCAATCTAAATATTGTGGAATAAATTAGATAGAAAACTTAGCTATACGCATGTATGTTGATACTTATTCAACAGAGGAAAGGGGTATTTTTTTTTCTTTCTTTTTTTTTTCTTTTTTTTTTCCCTTTTCATTTTTATCTCTATAGATACATACAAATACGGACATGCGCCCATGCGCACATACATCTGCACACACAGAGAACACACACGCACACATGCACACACAAACAGTTTTGGCTGACAAAAAATGAAGGCCCTGATTACACTGTTAAACATGGTTCTTGCCATGAAGGTGCTAACACACTATCCCTAGCCAATATGACTGGGTTATATTGTGCTATCTTTTTTCTTTTTTTTCTTTTTCTTTTTTTTTTTTTTTTAACAGACTGTGCTCTCAGCAAGACGGGGAGCTGTGTTAGTACTTCTTTCCAGGAGAGGCATTTAGAAGCCTGTCCCCTCAGAAGGCAGCTAACTGGGGCTTGGTTCAGCAAACCTAGGAGAGTCTGAAGCTTCAGGCTCAGGGTTATCAAACTCAGTGTAAACAGGGCCTAAAGGTTTCTCCCATTCCCTCTTATCATCTCCCCCTACCCAAAGACAAATGTAAGTTTAACATTCTTTTAAATATGACAGCAAAAATTTTTTAAAAAACAACATCTACCTATGCCCTACGGGTTGGACCCTTCAGGTTAGGTGTTGACACTGAAAATTAGGTCTTACAGGTAACACGCAAACCCATTAAGAGTTGTCATGCTAGAGGGTGGTGGTTGAGAAAGCCAGCATTTCAGCAAAGACTGTATTTCAAACAGAAATCCAACCACAATTGCCATTTTCTGTATATTTGCAGGAGCAATGGTGGATAGGGCCCAAGGCTGCTTGTAATTTTACATCAACACTTTTTAAGTGTATACCAGCACTTTAGGTTTCTCTTGCACAAATACCATTTTGAACATGTAGCCTCCCATTTGGCAGTAAGAAACAAAAAATCTTTTAACATACTGTGCTTTGCACACAAACATTCATTGTTTTAAGAACAGTAAAATGAAGCCAGAAGTGCTTATACCTTGTGTATACATACATATATACATACAGAAATATATACATATATATGTATATCCCTTGGACAAAGCTGTTTCCCTGCAATGCACATTTGCTGTGCATCAGGGCCGAGTTTAGTGTTGTACATACAAAACAGTATGATTATGCTCAGATGGACCTCAGATCCAAGCACTTTGGATCCAAATCCCAGGGATTTTCTGGGCTTACTTCAAATGGTGTTTTTTTGTTGAGGGCACTATTTGAATTTAACTGGTTAACAGATATTCTAGCCTGAATGTAATCAACCCACTGACTCTTAATTCAAACCCTAACTCATTACAGGTGAATGGTACCAACCACAAACAGACTTTATAGAGGCTTGCACAAATGTCTTTGGTGTATGTGTCTATTCATTTTAAGGTACAAAATAATAATAATTATTATTATAATAAAAATAGCTATTTTGTGTGCTGTAGCAGTTCTTGTATAGCTCACAATAAGTGCAGCTCTCAACCCCTCCCACACCCAACCACCCTCCCTTGCAAATATTTGTTAAATAAGGATTAGACAGGTCAGACACCATTGTAGTGCAAATAGTAAACGATTAAAAATTTTTTTACAAAATATAGAAATGTTTGACTCCAGCAACTGGACAAACATGTTCCTTTCAAGTATCTCTCACCAAAGATTTTTTTTTTTAAACAAGTTACTTCCATTTTAAAAAAAAGTCTCTCTGTTTTTTTTTTTCTTTCTCTTGCAGGTAAACAGTTTCAAACCATCTAGGTTGCATAGTTCTAACATTGTAAGCACCTTTACAGAATGTAACTTTTATTCTTTCATTAATTTTTTTGTTCCCTTTTTTCTTCATTTTTCTTTTTTCCTTTTTTCTTCTTTTTTTTTTTTTTTGTAAATGTAGTGCAGAAGATGAAGGTGTACACTGCACACTATTGACCCTTGATCAATGTTAAGTATGTGTTTTGTGTCTGTATGTATAGAGACATGTATATAAATACATAGCCATATATATACAAACACAAACACTATACACCTACTCAGTTGCTCTGTAAATGTGGGGGGAAAGCGCGCCAGTGACTGCAGTGATCATACACATGGCTTTTCATTGACTTTTTGGACTTTCCAAATTTCTGCAGGTTAGATGAGCTGCTACCATGGCTTGACCTGGTGGGTAACTAAGGGAGGGAACAGAATTTCCTTCCCCTAGTAGTAACTAATGTTTAGTATACTATGTAACAAGATAAGGAGCATACGGAAAGGAAGGGGAAATCCCCAATCCATACCACCATTTTGACCTATCTTGTTCAAGCCCAGCTTCATGATATTTTCTTCCTTTTTTGTAGCCGAAGTCTTTTCTGATCTTCCATAAGTCTTTTTTTTTTCCCTTCTTTTTCTCTCTCTCCCTTTTCTTGCTCTCTTCTATTTTTGCTTATATTTCTGATGATTGTTTCACTCAAAAAATATTTTACCATGTCTGGTCTTTCCTCTTCTTGGGCTTTTGATACATTTTCTACTTAACAAGAAGGGTCTTGTGCACACTAGCGTCTATGAACAGCCACACTCCTCCACAATCATATTCTGTATGTCTTTCTTAATGATGTTTTGGCCATCGTCATAGTAGAGCATGGACATAGGCCGGAGCTTGGTGGGCACACAGCATGATTTGAGGTTGGCAAAGGGGCTATGGCCCCGCATGCGGTAGTGGTTGATGACAGTGGAGTGGAAAGATAATGATGAGCCAGATGTGCCTGCTATATGGCTGGGACACTCTCCTTCGCAGTAGTTGGCATGATAACCTGTAGGAGCAATGATCCAGTCACTCCATCCTATGTCCTTGAAGCTGACAAAGAATTGCTTCTTGCAGCAGATGTTGACTTTGCCATCACACTCCAGGCCTCGTCTTCGCCGCCTGTGCTGGCGATCCTCTGAGTGCCGGGCAAGCATCATCAAGAAGGGCCGATGTGATTGCTCCTTCTCCTCTTCTCCTGTAAACTCTCCAGCTTCCTTTTCTTTCCCTTCCCCATCATCTTCCTTTTTCTTCTTCTTGCCCAGTAGCACCAGGTTGGCTCCAGTCTCTTGACACAGGTCACAGGCAATCCGCACATCCAAAGAGTTCTTGCCTTGGTCCAGGAGTCTCTGGACACTGCTGGAGACAGGGAAGATGTGCCAAGTGCTCTTACGAGTGTCCACTGCCTTTTCTGAAATCAAAGTCTCAGTCTTTTCACCTTTCAGCCCCCCATCCTCTGTATCTTCTGCTCCTTCAGAATTGCCTTTTGGCTGTCGCTGCTGTTGGAACAGGCGGATTGTGACTTTTGTCCTGCTCCGGTTGGCCTTGGAGACCTTCAGGAAGAGCCACACTTCAGCATGCTCCACCACCGATAATTCACTGCCTTCCTTGGAAATCTCAAAGTGCAACATTTTCTTGGCTGTGCCTGATTTGGTAAATGGAAATAGACAGGAAGAGCTTGTTAGTATGTCTGCTTGATTTTGTTAAAGAGACTTCTGTTACTTTTTCCACAGGCATGAAGTGCCCTAGGTTTTCTATTTGGTTCTTTAATTTTTATGGATTTTCTGTTCTAACCTTCCTTCACCCCCTCCTCAGTTTATATTTTGTGAAAATTCTCTTTTTAGAAAAGTATACATTTGCCTGTTTTCCAGCATATTTTAACCAGAGCATTTTTCATAGTAACAATGTAAAGGATTAATGTAATTAATGTAAAGGATCTCATGGCAAATAAGCATCAGTGGCTGCCAAGGTTTACTTAAGCTGTCTTTGTGATCACTGTGAGCTGAAAGACAAAAATGCTTTATGATGGCAGTCCATATGTACCATATGCAAAAAAATATACACCTAATATCTGGTTAGGAAATAAGGTTCAGTGCTACCAGTTCTTTAGCAATACTTTGAAAATTATGTGGGGAAGAGGTTTACACTCTCCCTCCATAACAATACATCCTTCATTTGCATCTTACAAGGAGTTTGTAAATATCTATTGTTTCAAAAACAAACACATGCTAAAATATGAACCTCCACTTTAAGAAGTTATCAGATATATATTGTAAAGAATTGAAGAATTGCAGCAGGCAGACTTTTCATCCTGTTAGCTGTAGATCCTGTTCCTAATTTAAGGCACTGTACTTGCTGTGATTATAGTAATGGTGAATACACTAAGAAATGAGCTAAAGAACTGTATAATTATGGGATGGTTCTCTGGCATAATTGTATCAACTTGCTAAGATGTCATTATGATGAATGTGATGGTGAGGAGGTGTTTCTCGGATACAGAGCTCATATCCCTGGCAGAAGTTGGAATGAATAATGAGGGCTGTTTAATGATTTGATCACTAGAGCATGAAGAAGTTAAGAGAGAATGAATTAGCTGGGGGATGGTGGTGATATAATTTTTTCAAGAGAGGTAATTTTCTATTTTCTTAACAAAAAATATAAAAAAGAAAAAAAAGCCCTAATGATGTCTTTTGTTCCTTCTCAGCATGGAGGCCAGGATGGACTGGGGTCACAGATTTGCAATATATAGATATCTGGCCTTAGCGAGAAAGAAACTGTATTTGTAATTATCAATTTGTCATTAACATTATTCTTGAGCTACCCTAGTTGTTTACCAAATTTTCTGTGCAGCAATTCTTCTTGTCAGTGAACTGTAACTTTGCAGCCTAAGACCAGAAAGTGGTGATTAAAACAGAAGTAGCAGGACACGTAACAGGAAAAGCTGCCCTCTTTGTAGCAAGGGTCTTCTCCTTGCTTCCCACTGCAACTGAATTCACCACTATAGGCTCCCTGACCATTTCCCTATCTCCCATTCTCAGGTGAGAGAGGACTGGAGCAAAATCACGAGACATCTACCTTATGTTCACTTGCAAATTCAAGAGTTGCTGATTTCTGAAGTTTGCAGGCAGGCCGGGCTGCCCCTTGAGCTACCTGTTGCTTTTCTTCTCTGTGGAGTACTAGCATTGACACATTCAGCTTTCCCTCGTGGCATTCCCAGGTCAAAGAGAGAGACATTTCTGAATTACAGTGTCCAAAGGGCATAGTGTTTTGTTTTTGTTTTCCCACTAAGTGAGAGTGTGAAATTGTAGACTTTAACTGTCACTGAGATATGGAAACACATGGTTTGTGTTAACTGCTTCTCACAGACGGCTGATGCCAGTCTTCAGAGTGAGTTACATTAATTTCTTCTTTTAAGGAAGTAGCTTATAAAAAAGATAGAGCAAGCTGATCAGTACTGTGAGGCATGATGAAAGTATTCTTTTTCTATTATTTTTAATTGATTCATTCAATAATGACTGAATGGCTAATGCTGGGTTCTTTTCCATTCTGGTAATCAAACTATATCAAAGCTGCCAGCTGTGTTTGAACAGAGGTCAGGTAATAGACACCAGTGTCACTTCTGACTCAGTTTCAGAGCATGAGGAGTTGTACAGTGACATCCCTCCAGTCCAAAGGAAGTCCAAAAGGCTGGTTGCCTTGTACATAGGGTGTTAAGGAGTGTTCTCTCAGATAATGGACACTTCTAAGGGCTGTGAGAACTAGCCAGTCTCTGGCTTTATTCCCCCTGACTCTCCCTTCTAAAGCCAGCTTCTAACTTTAGGTTATCCCTTGCAGTCCTGATAAATCCTTTCTGAGGGGGGCCTGGACTTAAAGGGAACCTGAAGGCAGGTCATGTGCCAAGGGTGGGTTGCTGCCAACCAAGACTCTCCATTCAACCCATTCTGCTTGCTGCCTCTACCCAATCAAACCTTGGTGAAAAAAAAAAGTGGTTTAGATCAAGCTGCAGAAGACCTTCTGGCACCATCAGCTTCTTCCCAGGTGCTCTCTTTCCCCAGACCTCACAGACTTCTGTCTGGAATAAGCATGGATTGCTGGGAATTGCCATACTTATTTTGCATTCTTGAGAAACCAAGCTGGGCATAGACAGCAGTTCTGGCAGTACCAGGGGTCCTGTGCATGGCAGATCAACTGTGCTGGGTGCATGAGAAGCTCATCTGTGTTGGAAATGGACAAAAAACCTGATCTGGTCATCTGCTCTGGAGAAAGCAGATAGGGTGTGCAGACCTGGCTCAACAGTGGAAGAAGCTGTATGACCTATCTAATCTAAAAATCCAGGCAGCCCTGAATTACAGAATAACTTAGCACTGTTAAGTGCTAGTGTATGGTATTTCACATTCTGCTATTTCCTTCCTAGTGGGAGTTGAAAATAGTTATGAAGTGACGTATCTGCAACAGCAAATATTCACATTACCTTTTGCACTGGCCAGAAGTGTAGTGATGCAAGCAGTCTTTTTGACAAATATTACATGAAAGGAACAGGACCTCAAAAACCCTCTTAAATAGCTTTTCAAATGCTCATCCATGTGTGAAAGTAGAATTCTTCCTCACTACTAAAAATATTTGAACAGTATGGTGAAAGTACATGAGTACTTGCTTTTTCTTTATTTAAGGGAAGTGAGCTTAAACAAGGTAGCCTAAGACATGTCCTTATACAGGGATAACAGCCTCCTTGTAGGTTGTTAGCTACAATAACAGCCTCTCTGGATGTTGTTAGCTACATTTTCAGAAACAAATGGTGGGCTAAGAGTCTAAAGAAAAATGATGCAGGAAGCTTATCTGAGCCTAATATTTCTGAATGAAACAAAATCCTGAAACCTGCATAGCTAATAAAAGGTTTTATAGCAATTAAAAAACACTTTCCCTTTCATAGGTCTTTTTAGAAGGAGACTGGGAATAGTGCAAGGTTGAGGATAAAAAGCATGCTTTCACATTAGGAAAAAACGAAGCTTTTCTGAATTCTCTCCACATTCACAACTAGTTTGTTACGATCACACAGCACAAATGGTATGAATCCTGCAGTTTTTAAGAGGTCACTGTTCTCAGACAAACTCATTTTGAAATCAGAGTTTGGCCTGTTCTAAAACCAAATTGAGACCCTAGGATCTGACTTATTATGGTTACACATTCACTTTATAACAGGATCTCTGTTTCCAAAAGGTTCAGTGCTACAATAAAATAAATTCTTCAAGTGTTCTGAGACGAAAAAATAAAAATAACAATAAAAATCTATAGTTAAATTTCTCCAAATATTTCTTAGGGATTTAGCAGTCTTTCTTTATAGGTCTGAATTAACGGTCAGGATTAAAGCTTCAGTTCATCAAACTGAAGGTAAAAGGGAGACTCCTGAAAACTTCCATAGTTACATTTGGTTTACCCTTTTTTCCTGCTGTTACATTTGCCATGGGTGATTTGCAAGGGTCTTTTTCCATTCGTAATCATCCTGCTCCTCCTGCCTGACTGCTGAGGAAAGACCTACAGCCCAACAGTGATAATGCCTTCATCACTTCCATGCTCATATAAACAGCAGTGTCAACAGCCTGGATTGTTATCATAGCAGAAGGCAGTTGAAAAAGGAGACAAGGGATTACTTTGGGCTCCTTTTGATTGCTTTTCCTCATTTCCCTTTCCCAAAACATTGGAGAGGCCACCTCTCTGCTCTACTGCTGAGCAAAGTCCCTTCCAGAAGGAGGGCTGTGATGCCAAAGGAGCGGTCTAGCAGGGCAAGTGACACCAGCAAATGATGTGAGAAGTGGTTAAAAATACAAGCTCTAAGTAGTGCATATATGGTAAAAGGTTTAATGGAAGGAGTTACTGAATGGAAAGAAAGTGTAGCAGTATATATAGCATGGAAGTTTTCTCATATCTGTTTTTCTCTTCACCAGTGCTCGTGCACCTTTTTAGGAGAGAAACCTGAACATGCAAGCAGAGGAGAGCCTGCACAGGTACCCTCCTCTCCACCTCTGGAAGGGCTGGCCAGGGCTCGCACAGGACTCTGCAGTCAGCACCTGCTCCCAAGCAGCACATGGGTGATGAGCATGGCACAGTAGCCCATGGAGAGACTGGCAGAGCCCTTGAGGGCCCAGGCCCAGGAGGACTGGAGGGGCAGCCCTGCATGAGGTAGCTGATGCTGTGATCCAGCAGGGATCTGCAGGTCCAGTGTGCTCTTCCTCTGAGGCTAAGGATCCTTCCCTCTGTATGGCTGGCTTTAACTATGCTCTTGAAGTTCTGTTATTTGCAATTTGCAGCAGGATTCAAGATCAAGCCCTGCTATTTAATGCTATATATAGATACTAGGTGGGGTCGAAGCTATACAATTGAGAGTATCTTCTTTTGAGTAAAATGCGAAAATATTTCATTTTTTTTACCTTTATGCTCTTAAATTATTAAGGCTTTTTCTTTCATAATGAAAGCAATTATTCTTTGTAACATTATAATGTGGCTTATTCTTAATTTCTCTTAATACACAGAATTCATTTTCCTTTGCAAAATGCTCAGTGTGTAAGAAGGTGCTGTCGCTTTAAATATCTCTGCTTCACCGGTGCTTAATTTTGAAACGTTTTTACATTATACTGTAAGTGAACTGTTTTTCCATACAAAGCAAGCTTTTTTTTCCTTTTTTAGTTGCTAACTTTACTACTGCCTATGTTTAGATTTGGGGGAATTTGTACTGCGTGCCAATCTGTAATTACATTCAAAAGCATCCTTCCCTTCACTTCTCATTTCCGTTCCCCAGGAGACAGAAAAAAAATAGGTTACTAGAAAGGTTCCTCTAAAGAGAGTGAAGAGAAGAGCATGGTTATTGAGAGATAATTGCTCAAAATGTTTACTAATGAGTGACCACTGGAGTTAGATGAATTCTTTTCAGTGTAGAATTTATTCAGAGAATTTAGTGTTATCGTCTGGTAATTATCCCCTAGGCAGACTGATGATTACAAATCTCCTATTGCCACAGTTAGACAGTGGCCATTTCTGTGAATGCATTTCAGCCTATGGATCACTGGCAAACAATTTATTCTGATTATTCATTATCCAGCATATGTGACCACTCATCCAGGTCACATACTTTCATTCCTGCTCCCTTACTGTTGCCTCTTACAGTGAGAGGGGAAATTATGGCACAATTAATACCTTATCTTCATTCTTACTTACCATTAGCTGTCAGAAAAGGAAGATTTTGTTGTAAGAGAAAAATAAACCAAAAAAGAAAATCAGGAAAAAAGAACTATTCACTGAGTGCTCGTGGGGGGAAGAAAAAGCAGCAGCAGCGACTTTATTTAAATACCTTTTCTTGAAAAGTTAACCCAAAGAGGCACTGACAAGGTCATTCAGAATGTGAAATAATTCAGTTCTGGTGAACCTTGACTCTCCTCTGCTATTTTGTTAGGAAGCACTTTACATCCACAGCTTTGAGTTCTTTCCAAATTGAAAGCCCATCCCCCACATGGCTTCAAATATTTAGAAACAAAAAAGGTGTTTGTTTGGTTGAAGTTTGTTTTTTTTCTTTTATTTGATTTCTTCATTTACGTCTAAAATAGCTCAAGAAAAGTTTAGGAACATTTGCACCAGTAAAATAATCCAAGGTAAAAACAATCCCAAGACTTCATCTTTTTTCTTTTTTCTCTTTTTTTTTTTTTTTTTGAATGTGCTGTAAATTCTATAATTAAGTGGATCAGAGGCTGCCTGTTTGTGTTCATTAAAATATTTAATTTCTGAGCACTAAGGCCCAAATCCCAGGCCCACTGAAATGAATAACAGAATTTCCAGTTGCTTCCAGTAAACTAAGCTTCAATCCTATATCAACGTTGCAAAGCTCTGTTGCATTAAATGAGATTGCCTTCTCATAGGCATATCTCTATATATAGATATAGATATAAGATTTCCTCAGCATGAATCACTTACATGTATGCAAGGCAGATATATCCTGCACAGAGGAAACACATTTATGCACATCCTTGTCTGCAGGAATGGTATGGGTACAGGCAGAGGTATAGGAGCATGTCTGCCCTGGTATACCTGCATGTAAGGACATACGTGTGCTCATACACACATACAGGCAAATACATATTCAGATATTCCCTACTAGCACACAAAACTGTGCGCCTGGCTACACAGAGATGGACACATACAGTACTTTCTGTACTTTCTTTTTCTCAGGTATGTTGTTCTAAACTGGTTCCCACCTTTCTAGATTCATCTGTGCTTTCTCAGGTTGTTCTTTAAACCAACCAACCACTCTTGATTCTCACATTTTTGATACAGAGAAACAGATCAATACAGAATGGCTTTCCTCTTCTGGAAGCAGTTTGCCTTCATTTACTAAACCTGAAATCTTTGATTTGGTATGCCAGGGGGGAAGGGGACAGGAGGGAAGAAAAATCAACAAGGGAAAATAAGCTTGTTTTCTAAAAGCCAAGGAGACTGCATTAAAAAATGATGTGAGCAAATAATCTCCTAGGATGATTCATGGTCACATTTCTCAGTATCTTGTAAAAAATAATATTTATAATTTCTGATCTCTCTAGATTTCCAGCACTGCTAGCATCCATCTTTTACTCCTCTACCTATTTCCTTCCTGCATTATTTTCCTAGCAGCTTTTCACTCCAGTGAATCCTTGCCTTTTAAATAAACTAGAAGAGAAACGATCCTCACTCAGAGCAGCTACAGATAAGCATAAAGATCTCTGGGATTCAGAGTCCAATTAGGTAAAATAAGTGTGCGGGAATGTTGCCTCGTGTGGAGCAAAAAGCCTTTGGAGTGTGCCCTCTCGTGGCCGTTCTTTATTCAGCATGAATACTTGTACCCTTAAATACAGTTATTTTCAAAATAAAATTGTCAAAACTATTCAAAATATATAAGCGACACATCCTTTGGGGTTTTTTTCATCCTGAACTGCCAGCTTGGTTGTATAGGGTAGGTGAATACATGTATCCCTCTGTACATGAAGGTAGGCATCACATGATCAAGTCAGTTCACCTGGAATTCTGTATGAAGTGGTACAAAACAGTGGAAGTGGCCTAAATAGCTGGCAGACTCTTCTTTTTTCCCCCCGGAATTTCTCCTGAAGATAAATTTTTAGCTTTCTGTATTTCCATCTGATAATTCCTGTCACCCTCTCAGGGGCTGATGTTAGCAACCCATTTCATTGGTAGTTTAGTTGCCAGGATCAAATTCAGTTGGCAGAATCCCAGAACTGCCTAATAAGCTGTCTACTTAAAATAATGAACGAGTTAGTAGCCAATCATATTTATAAGTATTGAGTATCTCTGTTGTTGAACCTGTTGGATTAGCTTGTCACAAAATTTTATGACCCCGCTCCTCAAAAAACTATTTTTAAGACTTTGAAGTAACACACAGAACTCTGGCACAGCTTCCCTTACAGCAGAACTAATTGACGTTAGTAATCTTAGTTTGATATGCAAGTAGAAAGTAATTTTCATGTTTTACTTGTAAGAGTGCCAAAGGACAGTAGGGTGCATTTGTAACTTTTGCCCAATACTCACAGTCATTAGTTTTACAGAGATCTGTCCGGATTTGTTAGCTGTAAAAAGTACCTGCCAACTATTTTGCTGATTTCCTGGACATAACTACACCTGTTCTTCAGACAAGTTTACTGCATTTATTTGCCCTCTAATTGTCTGAAGTCTGTTCTTGTTTGAATTTTGGTTTATTTTAGAAAATAGCAGTCTCGAGACAGAGCGGCATGCACAGGGTGCTGCTTGTTCATTCACCCCACTTCTTTGCATGTTTGAGAATATGGCTGATGAAAGATGGAAATACTACTTTTTTATAGAGGCAAGTAGTTAATGTGGCATCTGAAAGACATTTCCCTAAAGGCTTTGTTTATGTCAAGCCGTACCCAAAGAAACAAGAAGCCTAAAGTCTTATTTTGCTTTTTGTAGACATTTTTTTGATACAATGTGAGATGTTTTCATTCATTTTCATTGATTTCTTATTGCCCTCTATTGAGGCAGAGTGAGTTTGATGTTAAAAGCCGGAAACATATTAACTTGGCTGTGAGCAGAACATGTTTTTTCTCCTGCTTGGTGTTTAAATTTCTTCATGCTATTCTCAGTTCCCACAGTACGAAAAGTGGAGGGTGTCCCTGTGGCTATATTCAATTCCTGTCTTTTTAACTCATACTTCCTATATGACATTTCACTTGCCTTTGGTTTTTGCCTCACTTTCCTTTACAGTAAAAAAACACTGGTTTAATATTTTATAGGAATAACTTCCAGTGCACAAGAGGACAGGATCTCAAGAAGGGCTTACTTAAGTTGTTGCAGCATTGGCACCTGTAAAATGTGGTAGATCCTCTGATGTTAGCAAGTTACCAGATGAATGGCTGTAGATGAATATGGTACAGTAATCTGAAGTTACTCCACAGAGTGGATTTATCATTTCCATTATAAGCCCAAACCAGAGCTCAGTTTTTAGGTTGCTCATAGTCCCTCCCTTGTCCCAAATCAAAGAGGTATGGAAAGGCAGCAGGTATGGAAAAAATGGACAGAGCAGCCCTCCTGCCTGGGCTTCCAGGATCGTCTTAGTACAAAGGAATAGAACTGTGGCAGGGAGGAGAAGGCATGAGAACACAGTGGATGCCCCTGTCCTGCAGCTCCATAGCGTTAAGTCTTCTTCAAGTAATTTGTCAGCAGCAGTAGGACAACGCTATGTAAATCAAGCTGAGTGACAGTGTTGGTGGCTGGTGGCGGGGGATCGGTGGCAGGATGATTGGCCAGTGTGTGGGCAATGGCATGATTTCTGCTGCTCACGTGACTGCAAGAGCCAATGGCTTCGGGAGCCGCCGTTGGAGGGTATTGTACAGAGTAGGCATATATCAAATTCCAAATTCCTTTGTGTCAGAGCTCAGGAGAGACAATAATGTGTTTACAAATGATTGCGACGCACACAGTAAAGAGAAACCACTGTTCATGCCATATGTGTTCCACTGTGCTCAGAGCGAGCTGCTGAAAACCAGGTGGGGAATCCGACTCGTAGACAGCTTAGAGGTTTCCTTGCTTTTATAAATTCATTTCTAAACTAATGTTGAGCTACCCCTGCTTCTAATGACCTCTGGCACTGACACCTACTCTCTGCTTTCTGAAGTGGAGGGGATGGAAAAACTGAAAAGCCTGAGCTCTCATGCTGAAAGAACTGATAATATGTATATTGACAAGGACTCCAAAGGCAAGAGCTCCTTGTACAGTTGGAAATCAGACAGCCAGCAGGAATGTCTGCACTTAAAAGCATGCACACTTCTTGTGCATGGCTTCCCTGCAATCAGAACATCTGAGTCAACAGGTTTTCAGGACTGGAAACTCTGAGTGTTGTCTTAATTGTTTATACTGCTGCAGCAAACTTTTCAACAAAAATGCTTGGAGTTCCTTTGCATACTTTGCCTACCATATGCTGTACCAAACAAAACAATGACATTCTTTTAAAACCGTCTTGGCAACAGGAAAAATGCTTTGGCTAGACAGCATCATAAAAAGTTGCTGTTAGTTAGATGATAGACTTATTGCAAGTAACTGCTATTGATGCATGCATTAGCATACCCACATACACTAACAGATTTATGTGCAGATACACATACGTTGAATTAAAATGGGTTCTGGTCCTAGTCATGTAGGAACAAGACAGCAAAGTACAACTTTAGAGCTGTTTCCCATGGGCAATTTATGTGAGACTTAAGACTTTACTTACTAAATACATATATTCTGAGCTCTTACTGCCTAAGAGTTAGGGGAAAAAGAACTGTGAAACAGTTCAAAATACACCCTACCAAGGTTGCATTTTTGGCAGGAGTGTTTTAGGAGCAGAATCTTTTTTCCAGTATGCAGAAGTCTGTATTACAAATTGGATCAGCTACAGCAACTTGTCCAGTTCTATTGAAGTCATCTGACAGTCCCTGCAACTCTTTATTGCCGAAGATGCTGTGTTAAATTAAAAAAAAAAAAAAAAGACAAAAAAAAAAGAGGGCAAAAACCCACAAAAAAGCCATCTCACTTGTAAAACTTAAAGCTGCTTCATCTGATTCTGTAACTTCCACTATAATTTTTACATGAAAGGGCTGTTTCTGAAGTAGTTTGCAGTTCACTTTCTGTCTTCATAAACTCCCCAAAAGGCTACAGCCTTTTTTCTTTTACCATCAACTCTGCAATCCAGCCCTTTACTGCAAGTACTCTGTATTTACAGGCAGAGTTTGGAGGACCCTGCTGCAGCCTGACTTTATGTTCAAGATTGGTTAGAGAGCTTCCTCCCTGTGTGACTGACTGTGCTTAGCAAGTGTAATCTGTAGCCAAGACTAAGTCAGAAAAATCAAATTCCTTCAGAGTCCTACCCCCCCATCCCATTCCTCCTTCTCCCTTCCCCCCAGTCTCATCCTACAACCTTGTAGAAAACATTATTGCTGAGGAGAAGAAAATAAGTTAATTGCAGTTTTGGCAGAAAGGATATTTTTCAGTTTGGGGACAAAGGATATTTTACAGTTTGTTTTTTTTCAAGCACTCACCTGATTCTGCAAAAGTGATGATTTCTGAGGTTTGCTCCACAACTTCATTCATTTCAGCTCTTCTTCCAACATCATCCTCTATTTCCACATAACCATCCTCTCCCACCTTTCCCACGTGGAGTTTTTTGATGGCATTTAAAAGTGCTGCCTTGGGCACTGGCTGGGTGATATTAGGTCTGTCCCTCAAGTGCAACATGTTCAGTATGTGCTTCTTTACTGCTTCCACCATCTCAGGCTGTGAGCTGGGCACATCCTTTGAGAGCGTGGCAAGGGCACATGATGGACAGTCAGTGACTGAACTGTGCCCCTCGGATCCTGGGGTTGGGGAACTCCTCACTATAATCCAGCAAAGCACCAACAGAAATCCTCTCTTCCAAAGCAAAGGCATCCTGGCAGCAAAAGTTGTTGTGATTCCCTTTTTAAAAGGCCCTGCTTTTCCTCCCCCTTCACGAACAGTTTTTTTGGGGGCTGGTTTAGTTAGTTAGTTAGTTTGTTTGTTTTTCCTTCTCTTCAGCAAATTCTCTGGAACAAGAACCAAAAGTTTTCTGTGAAGTTTTGTTTGCAGGTTCCCTCTCTGAATGCAATAAGTGCTGTAGATGTTTGTGGCTGTCAGGGAGAAGAGTTCTGACTCTGTCTCAGAGTAGGAGAGAGACACAGAGAGAGGGAGAGAGAGAGAGAGGACGGATTGGCCTAAAGTGAGTGAGTGAATGAGAGAGGGAGGGAGTTTTGTCTGTGAGTAAAGGCTATGATTAGGAAGGGGGAGGAACAGGCAGGCTGGCTTCCTTATGCTCATTGCTCCCCTAACACACACCTCTCTTCAAATATCACTACTTGTGGTTCCTTCCCTCCCCCCTTTCTAAAAGATCTTCTCATTCCTGTAAATTTACTCTCTTTTTTTCCTTTTTTTTCCCTCTCTGTTTGACCCCTCCCCCCCAGCTGTCATTCCCCCCCCTTTTTTTCCCTTTCTTTTTGTTTTGTTTTGTTTGTTTTATTCCTTCAACAGTATCACCAGCTTAACTAAACAGAGGAAACATGAATGAATGAAAAGAGTGAAATCTTTAACGAGCACCTTGCTCTTGGTCCTGCCTGGTATTGTTAGGGATAGCAGGAGATGTTAAATAGCTTGTGAATGAGATGGGAATGAGGGCAGGGGATCTGAATATTTTGAGCAGAACATTATTCTGCCTGGAGTAGAAGCAAAAAAATCTTTTCTGCTCACTTCTAAATGCTGGGGGTTATCAACACTGGCAAAAGGTCTGACAGGCACAAAATAGCACTGTTGTTTGGAGGGCTCTATAATACATGATACACTGCTCAGCTGCAATATGCAGTCAGGCACTGAAAGCCTAAGCAGGAGCTGGTACATATATGTGACATGACATGGTAGTACCATATAATAGCCCCACTTCTAAGTTAGTCTGTGCCTGGAAATTCTTGGGTAGATAAATTTAGGTTTGGGGTTAATCAAGCAATGCCTGAAAAATGCTTTGAATGTGAAGTGTTACATGTCATCTGGCCAAATCATACTTGCTTCTGACTCAGGCAAAGCCCTCATCGATGCCAATAATAATTCTGTCTGAGTGAAGGCTGAGTAAGATCTTCTACATTTGGCCCATTGTTATTAGGAGGCACTTATTACTTCATTCATTTAAATCACAGACAGCAATCATAATATTAGAATAGGACATTGGAAATTAAATGAAATCTAAAGAACAAGAAGGTTCAACCAGTGTTGGTAGCCCCTTGTCTGTTTATGCCAGGGAGGGCTTTGCTGTGCAGTGAGAAGGTATTCCCTGTGCCACTGCTATGGCTTCAGGTTGCCTTTACATTCTGTATCCTCTCTGTTCTGTTCCTTATCCAGCAAAGTTGAAGTTTGCAAACTCACTTACATTTGGTTATGGAAAAATGACAGCTATAACTGTATAAATTTTGAGATTCTTCCCTTTCAGGCATTATCTTATACCGATCTTCTTAGAGCAGCTTCTTTTTTAGTGTTTACCCTCTTTCTTTCCATTCCTTTCATTCTCTCTCTACCACACCTTTGTCTTCTCAGATGGGCTTACCTCCTACCCAGCAAATATTCCACTTGCTGTATATTACTGTCAACCATTGCATTTCACAGTGGAAAGAAGCAATTTATAAATATAAGCATTGAAAGGTCTCTAATTTCCATGAGATGACTACAGGCACATGGGTTAAGAGACAGGCAAGGAATTATAGGTGGAGTAAATGAAACATACAGAAGTAATTGAACAATCAGCCAAAGTCTTACAAATGTTATATATTGCTAGTCCTTTTCAATTAAGATCTTTTATAAGTCTTTTACTGTTATAAGGCATCCACAGTACCCCCTCATCTGTGTTTTACTGACCTCAGTTACTATACTGTTATATACTGTTACACTCACAGGTCTGTCAGCATTATAAACCCTGCAGCCATTCTTATAAACACATCTTTGTAACACAAACCTCACTATAACACATCGAATTTTCTTGGATCTTGTGAACAGCCCAAAGTCTGTTGTAATTACACGAAGTCTGAAAGTCAGCTTGAAATAGAACTAAAAGTTTAATTGGATGAAAAAATAATTTCAGATGAAAATATGCATTCATGATTAGATGTACTAACAGATGACATAATTAAAGGAGTTATATATAGTTCTAATATAGCACCTATCCTAACAGTGTCTGATGAAAAGTAAGGGAGCGGCATAAATCAAAATAAAATGCAGATAAGTATGTCTGGCTTCTTGCTGTGGGGTATATGTTGCTTGCCATATACTACAGGAACAGTTACAGCATACAATCTCTATTACATACAGGTATAGCATATTTTACTTGCATGCCATGATGATGACAGATTTAAGGTTAAAGCATAACTTTCTAAAAACCACTCTTTTCTAAAAGAGAGATTCCAATACCGCTGGTACATGGTTTATTTGTACTAACATGTATATACATATATGTACAAAAATGCATACAGAAATATGTTTGAATACATACAGAAATGGTGGCTCAGATTCTTTCTACAAATTACCTGAGCTGCAAAGTTCTGCATATGCATTCATTCAATGTAACCCTAACAGTATGCAACAGCATGCACAGGAATTAAAAGTTTCAGTTTGAAAGGAAAAAAGCTGATTGAAAGTTTTACCTCTCTAGTCCTGACTCTCAGAAGGAGACTGCTGTATTGTGCTTTAAGAACTGCTGAAGTTCCTCTTTGTGGTACTTATAATGCGAAGCTTTATACTGTACTTCTCGTGTGTACACATCACATATAACGTCTGTCAAAAGTGGGCCGGATCACTGTGCTGGATTGGTTAATCCTGTTACATCAGCAATTGACTGTTTTTCCTGTATGAGACATACTTCTTGTAATTAATTATCTAATGGAAACTCCTAATTCTCTAGCATGACAAAATATCGTGGATCAACTTGTGGTGATTTCTGTATCCATTTAAAGACTAGAACTTAAAATCAGACAAAGCAAACATTATGAGTCAGGAAGATACACTCCAACTTGTTGTATTGCATAGCTAGATATAGATATTATTAGATGTAGATAACACTATTCTAGTTCAAGTACAGTATTTACCAGATACTTAATTACTACTTTGCAAATTGTTTTCTTCTTCTTACATACTTAAGGATATACCAGATAATCTTTCTGCAAATTTGGATTTTTTTCAAATTCAGGAAAACGCATTTGAGTAAGCATCCTTTGGCTTTGGATGATTTTTTTTAAAAAATTCAATCTCTGAATAAATGTGTCCTTCTGTTTAAATTAGGGATCCCTTTAAAGCTCTTTAAAAAATGAATCATATTGCTCCTGTCCAATTCTCCTTGCTCCTTGACGTGCAGATTGCATCACACTATTAAAAACTGTTTAGACATCTAAAAATAAATTACAATGAACGACAGTTCACATTTTTTGCAAGTGTGGTATTAACACTTGTGGAATAAAATAAAAGGCAATTTTCATTTCAATTTACATTAATGAAAATCAGAAATAACTATGCCAATTAGGCAGCACAGAAGTAATACACAGAAGGTCAAAAGTAAATCCAAAATCCATCTTCTTTCTTAAACACATATAATAACTGGCTTTATGTGGTACCATTTATGACAAATGGCATGATCATGCAGTCTTTACTCATTCATAACACCCACTGATTACCAGAAAATCCCCATCCCTCAGATTTTTTTTTTGGCCTGAATCGTACTTATAATTATATTTTTATGTCCTGTTGGTAGTGTAACTTTAATCTATCTTTGAATATGGCTGATTTGGATCAAAGAAAGATTTCAAGCTTTCAATTTACAATGATACCAGGGAGTCCTTATCGGAGTGTTGATCCCAACTGGTGTGTGTGCTGTATTCACACAACAGCTTTGGTCGAATGAGAAAAAAATCAGAAGTTAATGGGAAACATATGACCAGATAGGTTGCTTTGTTTCCCATTTTTAATACGCATATAATAAGTGAAACAGGTTGCAGTAGCTTTTCTGCAATCTGAGTTTGGTAGCTCCAGTTGTTACAAAGAACAGCATTTCTTTTCTCTTTTTTTTTTCTCTTTTTTTTTTTCTTTTTCTCTTTTTTCCTTTTTTTCTTTTTTGGTATCCCTCTGCCCCCCCGCACCCCCACCCCCCCCTTCTTTTTCTTCAGGGACAGTGAGACACTTGCTTCAAGAAACAGATAATGAGCATGTATATACCCAGTAAGTCGCAGGACTCTATTTTTTGTGAGGATCCTAAACCCAAGTTTTGCCAAATGACTTTTCCACCTTGCAATCCTGTTTTTCTCAGGGCCAGGCTGCATTTGGTTTTAACTGACATCCTAAAACTCTTTGAAATTTGTTGTGTACTGGTAGCGCAGTGCCTGTTGCAATTTGGCAGCAGACATATTCTCAGCAAGAGACCTTGCACTACATTGGTTTTACGGAGAACAGCAAATTTGCCCCGGGAGTAAGGGAACTATGTTCTCCTTGGAGTCAGAGCGGAGCGGTGCCGGCTGTGGCCGTCATTCCCTCCTGGGGCAGCGCCCAGCCGGGCCCGAGCTTCTCCCGCTGCTGCGGCGGCGGGGAAGAGGATTCCCGGGGAGAAAGTGTGTGGTCCGTGACAAAACGGGAAGGCTACCGAGTGAAGCACAGCAAGCATGTATGTGATTTATAGCGCAGGATAAGTTCTGAAAGGAGTTTAGGAGAAGTGAAAAGCATTATTCATTTCAGAGCATGCTCCTTATTGCCTCGGGGAGTTTGTGTATAGCTTTACCAAAGGCCTAATGAAAGCTTTACTCGGTGACTAATTTTTTTTCACACCTATTTCTCTCTTTATAAATATTTTTCTCCCCATCCCCCCCCCCCGCTCTCCTTTTCATTTTGTTGAACACAGCAACACCTGCTGGCAGTGGTCCGGGAGTACTGCTGGAAAGACCCACTGATCTAACTCTTCAGACCAGCTGCCATTAAGCACTGCCAAGCCATATTAATGAGCTGCCTCTATTTTTACCCCTTCCTGCCAGAAAGGGCAATTGCTCTTGGGAAAGACTGTAGCTGGGTTTGGTTTTTTTCTTTTTTTCTAATTTTTTTTTTCTGTCAGCTTCAGAGTCCAGATAATCATTGTTCAGTTGGGATTTCTAATTTAAATTCTGGTACCACCAACTGAGACCACATAAAAACATTGGAGTGATGCTGAGCCTATCTTGCTGGATCACAGGCATATTTTAGTTCTCTGCTGGATCAGAAATAACTAAAGGAATGGGACTGAGAAAGAGGGGTTAGAACTCCAGCAACCTGTCTCTCTTTTTTTTTTTTTTATTCTTTTCCTAATTGTGGATTTTAACTTACAAACCATTTTAAAAAATGGCCCAATGCCACTTCATTATTCACCCACTGGATATTGTGTGATTTTCTGACTACTTTGGAATCCTGAATTGCATACAACAGTATCTGTCCATCTCCATCCCTGCTTTGAAGAGCAGCCACTAGAAAACACACTGGCACAGACTTCCATGCAAATCAGCTGGAATTTCACACTGTTGTACCTTATTTTCCTATAATAATAAGAAAAGATATGACAGAAACTTACATTTAGAAGTTTTATGTTTCTACTTTTATGTAAGTGGACCAATTAAGGCTGGTCTTGCTGTTGCTACTAACTCAAATGCTTATGTGCTGTTTAGAGGGGTCAGTGATTTCAATAATAATTAGTGAGCTGGTCAAAAAATAAAGTTCATCTGAGGATAAGAACTCAGCCTAGAGGATAGGGTAAATAAGAGCTTTCTTGCCTTTCTTTTCGATATTGATGGATGACACTTTTTACAGGGGTCAGGATAAGTATAAATTCGTTTTACAAGAACCTTATATAAAGCCAATCTGACAAATAGAAGCAAGTATATTAATTTTCTTTCTAAACTATACCTATGTCTCCTGACATGTCACCCATTGATATTTTTTCTTGCCAGCTCATGGAACAGTGACCTTTAAGAAAGATATTTCATGTCCAAGTTATTTTAGCATATGTGTTGCCTACTTAAAAATAAAAGTCAAGGCATATGAATACATAAGCCAGGTGATACAGAAGATGTTGTTAGTGTGATGCAATATGACACAACTATATGTTATAATCAGAGCTTGTTCATAACTTTTCCTTTTGGGAAAAACCTATTTACAAAGAGAACTTTCTTGAATTTATAGAGAGAAAATGAACTTAAATTATAACTGGAGAGAGTAGTCCACCGAACTAAAGTTGTTCATGCAGCTTGTTTGACAAGTGACTTTTCAGTATATTACTGCAAAAGTAATCTTTTTTCTTGAGAAACAGTTCTGTAATGTGTAAAATACCTTGAGTGATGCTGGCTTCAAAGATATTTTGAGATTACGATTAGAGTCACATCAATTATTTAAACCCCAAAGGGAAGGACCACCAGGTAACAGATACCATTTGGCTCCAAGTAGGGTGATAACAATTATAGGTGAATTAAATCTATTATTGAAAATCCACTAAAAATAATTTGCATGCTGTTGAAAACTTTGACTGATGCTCAAAGCATACATCAAAATAATTTTTTATGTAATTGCCCTTCAGTCAGTGGAATTTCATCATATCTTTGCACCAACTTCAGAATAAGGGGAAGTGGTCTTATTTCTGTGACAAGCCCTGAATTCTCTGTTCTGTGTTCCTTTTACTACAGTTAATCAAATCACAGCACACACAACTGTTTAACTTACAGACTCCTGTTAGTTTTTAGTATCAACTCTTGCTGTCACTGAAGTTAGTGCTGACTGTGGGAGCAGAAGTCAGTTGAATCAAGCTTTGGACTCTGAGGACAAGTATAAGCCATTGATTGGCAGAAAGAGACACGAAAAGTCGTACCTTAAAAAAAAAGCTTTTCAGATGATTATTCAGTGATTTGCTTCCCAAAGTAACATTGCCTGTGGATTTTGGAAAGATTTATAACTGTGTTTGCAAGAGGAATGTTTACTGAAGAGAGATCTAGATGGGGACCCAGGAAATCTGGACACTATGGCTCTGCCATCAACTGCTGAGGACAAATACCTCATGTCCTCATCAGTAAGGCTGAAGAAATCAGTTTTTCTTCTGAGATCTCTGTGTCAAAAATGGCAAATAAGCCCTTGCTGCTGTTTTGATTCTCATGGTCACCGGTTTTCATGTGGGTTATTTAAAATAATTTTTGGACTCATTTCCAAGATAGACACACGTTAAATCTGAGGGATGGGTTAGGCTTCAATTATTATTTTCAGGGAAACACAAAAAATTACTGAGAGCATTTCACATGTGGGGAAGTGAGGGGAGTAAAATGAACAGTCATCTTTATTGACATAATGAAGCTGCTCGCCTTCTCCATGCACATACCCTTGCCCCAACACTGTTTTCACAAGCACTGGTGATTACCCTGAGATTCCAGGTTCCAATGTAAACCTACCTATATTTTGAGAATTTATCTGATTTTTCCTTAAATCTGGGGCTATAGCACTTGAGATTTAACTTGGTAGCATGAAGTTGAACTTTTAGAATAGGTATGAGATCCTCAAATCTGGATTTAATTTCCATTCTGTTAAATTTTCCAATTTGACTTCACATTTTATGGTTAAAATTTTATACTTGTAGTTCAGTGCAGGTGGGACATGCAACATGTAGACAGTTAAATACCTACTTGCCTGGTGTCTGCTTACAGACTATAAAGTTCACGAGTAACTAGGCTTAAGCCTCTTTATCAGTAAAGACAAAATAGTACCTGCCAAGCTCACAGGTCTTGGAGAGGTGCTTTTAAAATGAGCTTTATAATACCCAGTAACAGTTGGGGGAACAGAGGGTTGATAGGCAGCAGTGATGGCCAGTTGCCTAGAATATCAGTTCCTCTTCAATAACTTTTGTATGCCAACTATGAACTTATAAACAGTTATTTTCTTTATTCATTGTCTGCTTATTGGTGTCATGCCCTCGTGATGACTCCTCTAAAAGGGGTGACATAAGGTAGCTCAGAATAAAGTTTTTGTGTGCAAACAGGGCTCAACTGTGTGTCTATGCACACATTTTTAATTGCTCCTTTGAAGCTGCCCATTCAGGGACAGTAACCAAGCATCTAGGAAGTATAAAAACAACAAAGAAGTGTTCAGATGTTTCTCATAAAGCAGATTCTTTTTTGAGAGGGTTAGTTCTGGTTCTTTTTTTGCCCCTTAAACTGAATTTATCTCACGTGATCAGAGTCAAATTGACAGCTTTGAACAATAATTTAATCTGCTCTCTCACAGGAAAGAACAGCAGGGACAGCCTCAGGACAATTTTCTTCAGTCACATTCTTGAGTACACAGGGACTTGCTTATGCCCTTGGGTCAACAAGTTCTGGAGACATTCAGCAGAACTGCCTGCTGTAGTGTCTTGCTTTGAGTGGGAGATGAGTTGAAAGAAGTGAATTCTTTCATACAAATCAGCAAATAGCCAATGTAGAAGTGACATTCAGGTAAGTACTCATCAGGGCTATCTGGAGAAGTGAGTCTTGGCTGTATCATTTAGAGATCTCCACACTTTAAAATGCAGTGGCAGTTCAAAAAGCCAACAAAAAATTGGATGTTGTTAGAAATAGTATAAGAGCAAGACAGAGGGCACCATGTTGCCTCTGTATATATGGTGCATCCACAAAGTGGACGTTGCCTTCAGTTCTGGTCTCTGCATCTCAAGCAGGACATAGGAGAGTTAGAGACACTAAAACTATTAAGGTTTTGGGGTATCTGCCTAATCAAAAAATGGAAAGGCAGCTTGGACAAGGGAAGTCTGAAAGAACATGTGCTTGGGGATTAGAAAACCATGAAGATGGTAGGTAAGGTGAATGCTGAACTGTTATCCGTCAAATGCTGCAGTATTAGGGGGAATGCGTTGAAACTAGTAGAAGATTTAAAACAGATACAGAGCTTACACAATGGAGACTGAACTTCTGGGATTTGTTGCCACAGGAGGCTGTGGAGGCCGACAGTATCAGTATCAGAAGACTCAAGAAGGTCCATTAAAAACTACCAGAGGGACTAGGCAGGGACATATCCTTTAACATCCTTAATATAACAATTGTAGATGCAGGGGATCTTGAAGGGATAGGCTTGAGGAGAGCAGCCAGGCTCACATTCTCTCTCCAAACAGCATCTATTGTTGCCAATGCTGGAATGAGAAAAAGGAGTTAGATGAACCACCAGGGGGACTACTCAGGAAGTGTCCTTATGTGGTAGTGAGGCACTTCTGTCTATGCTGTGGAAAGAACAAGTTCCTGAAGGTGATTCAGAGCAAAATTTAACTTCTCCTGCCCTGAGTCACCTTCACAAAAGCCCATCTCTTGCCACCAATTTCAAAGGAAATCTACCATAGACAAAAGGAAGTCTTGTGAATAACCATGTTTAATCACGACTGACATCGGTTGGGTTTGAACTGCTGCTCTAGAACAGAGAAAAGTGTCATATATAAAAACTTAATCCAGACACCTCACAGTCATTTTGGTGAGTCCTTTTAAGAGCAAAAACACTGTATCAGATTATTGGTTAACTTTGATCACAGGCAATTGGAAACATTTCCTCAGCCAGTGATGTTGAAGTATCACGTCAAGGTCTGGTTAAGATGAAAAGTTAAGAAAACATCTTCTGTATACATTAGACTGCTTTCTCATAGTCTCAAAGCTGAATCACTGGGAAAGACTGCCTCTGCTGTCTAGTTGAAAAGCTGGTCTGAATTGCCCAGGTATGGCTGGATGTCCTAACATTTATGGGAAGTCTGCTGCATGTCAGCATCTGGAAACAGAAACAGGCTGTTAGACAGGAATTGAAGGACGATATCTGACTCAGAAACAGGGGTGAAAGTCAGGAGGTGATTCTTTTATGTAAAAGCCACCCTAGTAGATTCATTTGATCTCTCCAGCTCACAGACATGAAATAACTGCTGAAGGGACAGTTAGGTATTTCAACATGTGATCTCTATATACAATAAGCCTGTTTGGACATGCAAATATAGACATATTTGGACATAAATTACCAAAGTTACAGATGGTAGACATTTTTAGGCGTGTGCTGAAAATCTGGTCATCCTAGAAGAAAAAGTTAGTTGTTTCCAAACATATTCTGAGATTCAGTAATAGGCTAGCATGCAGTATGAACTGCACAGAATCTAAACTTGTCTTATTAAATGTGTCCTAACTGAAAAGTGAAGCTAAGTATAAGGGATAAAAATTACTGATCTCCGAAAGCATGCATACTTGGTGTGTATATATATATATAATTTTTTTTAAGAAATCAGCTGATTATTCAATAAGTCCTTTGAAAAAGGTATGTCACTTTTTTAACTTTGAAGATATGAGGTGGGAGTTTACTGTTCAGGGCTACCAAAGAAATCTGCAGTCAGGATGAAAATGGGAAACTACAGTGGTTCCGAAACTTTTCTTCCTACTTGATAAAATACGCTGCTACCTCCCCATTAAATGTAAAACACCAAGATGCACAAAGCCTCAGACAGAAAATGTTTAGAATACAGCTAACTGGTCTGTGGTTGACCATTTCAGTATCTGTACTACTTCTCAGCTCATCTTCTCCATGATTTTTCAGATACTACAACTGGGACCATTATTTACTGATTCAGTTTAGAAAATTCTCTTTGTTTCCCTCTCAAGAAGTCTTTGTGCAAATGAGAAGTACAACATTATTATTGTTTGGACGAGAAAATTATTAGCTTTCACTCTCTATCTTTTGGTTAATAATGTTCAGAAAAGGTATTTGAATTGTCCTAGCTTGGGAAACATTTTGGTAATGTAATGTCCAGCCTCTGCAGCTCCCCCTTGGAACTGTTGTCTTAATGCCTGTAGGACACAGAAGTTGAAAGCAATGTCATACGCCCCTTATATTACCAGTGCATAAGCTGTACACCTCATACAAAAAAGTTAGTTTGAGGGAAAGAGCTCAAAGTATCTGACTTTCTCTCAGAGCACCTGTAGTTATATCCTGGGCTGCAAAATGTAAGTGCTATACCTCTGTAGGGGTAAGAATTCAATTTACACTGGAAGTCTTTTCAAAGAAGCATTTCAGTTCAGGTGGCCAAGTTTAATTTTAGGGTGGGCAAATTTGCAGAGGTTAAATAGCAAACAGGATTGTTATAAGTCTCTATCAATTTGAAAAAAGAAAATGTAATTAAGTACGTCATTCTCCCACGGATGAACCAGAGGCTCAGGATTCTCCACAACATGTCTAACTTATTTGTGTTTTTGCTGGTAAAATCCATGCTCCAAAGATGCATAAGCTGCTTTTTAAAGATGTTCTTTAATTTGTAATGAAAAAAAAGTTATCACAATACCAGTAGATGAGGCAGAAAATATGGATCATGCAGGTTTGTATTGGAAAGACCATTGAGAGTTTTTGACCTGTTTTGAGTCTGAGTGTTTGTGCGTTAACAGAGAAAGGGAAGAGCTTGCTGCACACCAAAAAAAACATCATGCAACTGTAAAATGAAGCATAAGAGTTAAAATGGTGGCTCCTATTCAGAAGTTCCACCAGAAGTGTCCTTCGTTTCAAGGGCTCTTTGTGCTGTCAGACACTGTTAGCCCCTTGTTAGTCACTTCTACAGAAAAAACCCCTCAGCAGCACACAACAAAGTTTGGTCAGTTTGCTCAGCTGCTGTTGATGTCACTCCTTGCCCACTAAGAGTAAGTTACTGTAATAATCCTCCGCTTTTATTAATCATAACTTTATAGAAAGCAAGAACAGAGTGACATCATTGTTGAAGAAGACTGGCTAAATCATGCTCAGCTTTAGTCAGCTTTGCTATAACATCTCTTGTATGTCACGTGAAAATAATTACCAGCTCTCACTTTCCATGTCTGACCAATCACCCCCTTTTCCCCCTTTATGAGGCTGCAAGTCTCTGCCTATTTCAAACACCTACTGAAGGTGTAATCTATTTAGAGATGAAAGAGAATATCTTTAACTGGAAGTTGGGACATTCCAGGGGATCCATATAAGATGAAGTCACTTGCCATATAAAACATTAGTGTATTTATTGTAGTAAAACATCATCATCCATAGTATAATATATTGAAGTGTTTTAGATAGACGTCATTTCCTACTCTTCATGTGATTCCAGCATTGGTAAGTTCCAGTATACATTTTCTGCACGTTTTTGTTTTGGATGACATAAAATGTTTGTCAGCTTGTATATCTATCTGTCTGTATAAAAAAGAGAAATAAACTAAATTTTGAGGACATTTTTTTCAGTGCTTATTTTTTGAAGGGTACATAATTCGTTATTTGCTAAGAGGTCAGTGTTTGCCTACCTATTGCCTAAGACCAAGGAAGAGAAATATTCTACCCTTTACTTTTGCCTCCATATTTCAGTCATTTTCAAGCCAAAAATACCTTCAAGAGAAGTGCAGTTGAGAAGGGTAATGTAGACAGTAAGCAAGAGTTATTTCATTAGGGCAAGTGATTCTTTCCCACCAGAGAAGGAAACACACCAGGACTTAGTTTGACAGCATATTTGTCTGCTTGTTAGAAATATTTTTACTATCTGATGCCTTCTCTTACTGTAGAGACTTAGAAAACATCATAAAATTACATATCAACATTCTCTTTGGAAGGTTAATCATTTGAGCTTCATACGTTTTTCACCAATGAACAGTCCCCTTGATTAAATTATTCTGGAATTTTTCCCAAAACCTTTATGATTTTGTGCTCCATTTGAAGACCTTCCAAAAAAAACCCCCAAACCCAAAAATAACAACCTCCCCCCTGCAACAAACTAACAAGCAAACAAACAAAAAAGAGTCATTTGATAAACAGAAAAAGCACCAGTTTGTTAGTCTTTTGCAATACAATACAAAGAGCTTTGCTCATTTTGTTAATTAATGTGACCTCTTAATTTTTTCCCCAGGGGCAAAATGCCACATACGGTGAGTATGACAGGTATTCTCTGTTGAGAGATGCATTAGCTGGTCTCCCTGGTGCTGAGACACCTGTAATGCACTTGAGCAGAATTTACAAAGTTTGGTCAGCAATTAAGACATGTCACTTATACAGATCATTGCCAATTGGGCATTCTGCCTAAATAATCTATATTATTGCTATTGCTACTATGACACCAAACTTTCACTGCCTTTAGCAGTTACCAGTAGTGATTAAGAATTATATTCCATGTAATGTATTCAGATTGTAATACTGAGACACTGGAAGGTTTGGTGAAATTGAAATGATTTGCCCTGTTCTAAGCAGTTCCCATTGTGCAATAAATTTTTATCTTCTTTCCCTGTTTTAAACTTAGGAGAGATTGTTTGGCATAATTGAATCTTTAGGAATCAGAGAGAGTGTATCAAAACTAGGTGGGTTTTTTCTAATAATTTGAATTTTCTTTTATTTTATAAATATTAAAAACCAGCACTTGAGTCCTAACAGAGCATTGAAGTGAGCTCCTTTAAAATGTTTGAAAAAAAGCATTTGACTCAGATTTTGTTAACATGAGTACATTATGGCATAAAATATCTGTAGTTATTGCTAAACTTGAAAGTAATCCATTATAAAGCATGTGTGCAATGTCCCATTTTCTTTTTTACAGAAAAAATACAGAACAGAACAGAAGTAGTTAAAATGCATGTTTGCTCTTTTTCTTTCATTATTGCTGGCATAAAAATTCCAAATAGAATTTAACCTGATGTATTGCTGTATTGATGTGTTGCTCCTTTTATACCTGATTTATAAGCTAATTGGGACAAGAAGTATTTATTTCTGCAATTAACACCTCTTGATCATGGAATTTCATTAATACTTTTTGCTTCACTTACCAATTATTTGCACTCCTCTGCATCTAATTAATATTAATTAAAATAGCATGCTGTTCAATATTTCAGCAGAATCTCAAGTTTTAATAGGTACTAAGGGCTTTAGGAAAAATGGAAAATCATGTACTAAAGAATATCCATAAAATAAGATTATTTGGAGAAATACATATTACTATAGATAAAGGCCACTTATCCTCATGTCAACTGAACATACTTAATCTTCCAGTCCACTTTGCTTAACCATAAGTTGCTACAGTGTTTAAAATACCCATCTTTCTCAAAGATATTTGATCTATATTTAATGTCATAGTATTTTTCATACATACCATTTTTCCTGATTCAGTCTAGTCTGTCTTGAAATGATGCTGTGTGATTCTGTAACATATGTTATAGCCCTCGAAAAGCAATTGACAATGTTTGAACAGTGGTACTGCAAGAATGAAGAGAACTTCCACTGCTTCTGCTTGTAACATGCCATTTTCTGTGCATGAAGGGGATTTTGGTCTCCAGGCCACTAAACTGGCATCTTTCATGACCACAAAATTAACAGTCAAAAAGGTTTATTCTAGGAAATAAAGAATTCTGTATCCATTTCAAATCTCAAGGAAAATATAGGCAGTGGGAAGATAACTACCCAGTTTATAATTTGGCTGGAGATAATTCATGTCCTTATTCATGAAATTCAGTATGATATTTGATATTAGATATTTGATATTAGATTTGATAACTTGCTCCATATGACCTCACTTCAGTATTTGCAGTTTCACATTATAATTGAATGTGCATTAGCATAATGCTGCAAAACATAATGCATTATCCAGCAACATTATAAGTTATAAGAAATGTTATGTTCTCTAGTATTTGCTTGATTCAGTCTCTGTGTGTTCATTTGTAAGAACATCTGCATACATATATATGTATAAATCTATAGGTGAATATGCTTTTTTGTGTGTGAATCCAACTGCTTCACTAGCCAATTGTTAGGAAGCAACAGAAAGGAGGTGGACTTTTGAAGCATGTCTGTATGGATTGTCCTGTCAGTTTGTTTCTTAAGCACAATTTCTTTGTCCTGTATATGCACCACAGACATCATATCTCATTCCCACCAACCAAACAGCAGGGGGGAATTTAGGGAGATAGCACTCTGCATCTTCCTAATGGTTATGATAGTAGAGCAAAGCAGTAAGAAACATTGCATCGTACCATTCAAGCAGATGAGGCCCACTGTTGATGGCTTAACTTTAGTTATCTTACAAAGTTAATAGATGACTGAGGCTGACTTCTTCACACTGAGGTGCATCAGGCCAGTCTACAGCCCTCAGTTCATAGGGTGTTTGCATCACCCTTTCAAGGGCTTCTCAAGGGCTTTCAAGGCCTTTTCAAGGACTTTGCATCTTATTTCAGTTTCAGACTGACATTCTTTTATTAATTTTGAGCCCTAGTGGAATCTTCTCTTCAGAGATTCTTGTCTGAAAACAGGTTTCTGCTCTTCTTGAAACTCTTGAAACTCTCGAAACTCTCCTTCTGTGCTACAAGGCAGATTGCACAGTGGGAAAATCATGCTTCTTAGAACTCACAGGGTGACCCAGACTGTTACAGCTCCTGAGACCTTAGGGAGGAAAGTGCACAGACCTCTTGGAAGACTGGATCACCATCCTTCATGCCAGTCAACAAGGGGTCAAGGGACTTCTGAGTTTGTCAGAAGCATTGACGCTGTCAACATAGGTCTGTAAGATCCACCAGCTGTGGTCACAATTCACATATTTCCATTTCAGTGATTGTGTGCTCAGTGCCATCAGCCCTGGCATGTTTGGTGCTGTGCAATAGGTAGAGAACTCTTCCACCTGTTGAGCTTCTATTTCAGGACAGAGTTTTTTAACTCTGGTGCATTCGTAACGTTTTCCAAGATACGTATCACTACTGATTGGCATCTTTGTTCTTGGATATTTCTTCTTTGTATTCAGAATTTAAAGTCTCTTCTGATGATAGCTTAGATTGCCAGTAATATAAATATAATTGCAACCATCATCTTTGGCCTTTGTAGCTGTCTTTTAAAGTTTTTCTTCTCAAAGTCATGTTAGTCCTAACTAATCACAGGTCCCATTTTCAACTATCACGCCACTATATTCTCTTGGAGTTCCTGAAGACTTTAATGAAAATATCCAGTTTTTGTTCCTGAGAAAACCACTGGGAAAGAAGTCCTACTCACCATAGAGGAGAAGATTTGAAAATACCAAAAGTTCTCCATACTCTGTTCCGGGACATGACTCACCTTTAAAGTATCATTACTCTTAAAGTTCCTAATAATTTCAATTGTGGCATCAAAACAAATGTTTTCTTGAATAGAAACTGTCTTACTTTTCTAGGAATTTTTTGTCAAAATCAAAGAAAGATTTGTGGATGTTCTGTCGCACAGTACCTCTGAAGAAACTCTGTTCACTTTTTATTACTCAGCTGCATGTAGCTGCATGCCCTCAATTACTCTTTCCTTTAAAGTCCTCATGAGATCATTCAAATGTCCTTTTTTTGCCTGGATCACACTCCCCCCTGTTATCTCTGGCAGCCACATTCAAACTTTGCCAGTAATTCAGTGCTCCCACAGTTTGACAGATTGATTAACAGATTGTTACCAGGCTTACTGTTTAATAGGCCAATTTTTTAAAAAAGTAAAAATTGGGGTGGCAATTACCTTGTGATTTGAGCACGCTTATCTGTTTCTGTTTTGGTTTTGCTTCAGAGGTGTCCATTACAAAAATCTCATTTGCATTCACTCTATAACCTTGCCCTTTAGGCTCAACATCTGCAACTTTAGTTGAAAACTGAAGCAACACATTCAGAGCATTACTGAAGCCACGTCTTGAGTCCTGTCCCACCCTTTCTCCACAGCAGTAATTCTTGTTATTTTATTATTTGTATTGAACAAAGGACCTTTTGCTGTTTTCTTCAAAAAGAGTCAGGAAATTCATGAAGTCTGTGTGACTCAATATAATGTCACACTTCTTTATCTCCTAAAGGCAGTCTTGTTCATGCATACATAGTTCCTTTTTTACAAAAGCTTCTCTACAAATCCTAGTTTTCTTCTTGTATCCTTGTCTGCCCAGTTAGATCTGGAGCCTTTTTCAAATTACTTTTTGTCTTTTACGGTATACAAGTCCCTGATAAAAGAAAATTTTTGTTTGGGTCTATGGAATTCCTCAGGTCTGTCAGAAAAATATAAGGCATAACAGCTGCTGGAATATTTTAATTTTTCCCCAGCTGCAACAGAATAATAAAAAATCAAAATCCAAGTTAAGGAAAACACCACAAACCTGGAGAAAATATTAATGAAATATTTATACAATTTTTTATTTTTTCAACCATTTTTCTTTTTTCTAAATGTTCATACTATTATTATGAATGTAATTTAAAAATTGTTTTCAAACCCCATTTTTCAATTTCTGAATGACTGACACTTCTACTGGGACAGAAATTGGAGGTACTTCTACTGTCTTAATTTCCTAGAGAAGATATAAAGGAAAATTCTCCTTTTTTACTAAGCTTTAGCCCAGCCTAGTCAACATTTTTTCTGGAAAAAGCTTGTATATGATTGAACATTTTCCATCCAGATAATTTCAATTGAATTTTATTCTCCAGAACTGCATTATAATGCAGTGTCATATTAAGCCACTGCCTTCTGTCACTTGGCTGTCCCTTTCATTTGACAAGATGCAAGTTCATTATATGCTGTAGTATTCTGATTCTGAGAGATTTAATCATACAAGCTAAGCTATAAAAAGTGTAGCAATTTGCCTTCTGGCAATGCTACCATTCTTTACAGCATCCAGTTAAAGTGATATGGATGGGTCAGCATTAGATGAAATATCTCTGTGAATGGAGGAGGCTAATGGAAAAGAGGTTCTTTCTCTTGACAGAACATGTACCAGTATGTTAGAAGCTGAAATTATTAATACTGGGGTAAGCTATAACGCCTTTGGGAGAACAAGCAAGGCTAAATTTCTGCCCAGTTGCAGTCATTATGGTTCCCAGCCTAAGAATACTTGCGACAAAGCATTTTCCTCAGTCTTGTTTCTTTGATCACTTCTCACTTGACAGTTACATCCTGCTGATCTAACTTTCCATCACAGTCCTACCTGCATGGTATTCTTCCCACACCTGTCACTTGAGAGGTGTGATGTGTAGAAGTTGTCACCCTTCACTTCTGAGATATTTGTGCTCAGCTACAAAGCGGGAGAAAATCACCGAGTCCAACTCCTGATGCATCCCAGGACACAGGTGGCCCTCCTGGCTGCCAGGGCATTGTTGACTCATTTTCAGCTTTCTTCCAAGCAGGACCTACAGATTCCAGCATCTCATTCCTTAGAGTGTCCATACATCCAGGTTTGCCCTGTCCAAGGTGCACAATTTGGCACTTTTGTTCAACTTCATATGGTGCTTCCCAGCCCTCTGATTTGTTCAGGTCTCTCTGTGGGGCCTCTTTGCTTAAGAGGGAGTCAACAGATCCTTCCTGTTTAGTGTCATTGTCAAATTTGTTTGGTATCCCTTCCAGTCCAAGTCATTTATTATATTGAACAGCATGGGGTGGAGGATGGAGCCTTGTAGAGCCCCACTAGTGACAGGTAGCCAGTCTGAAGTCATTCCATTCTCTCTAAACCTTTGCGCCTGACCTGTGAGCCAGTTTCTCACACAATGCATGATGTATTTATCCAGATGTGGACTGGACATTTTGTCCAGAAGGATCCTGTGAGAGACAGTATCAAAAGCTTTACTGAGATCCAAAAAGATTACAAGTAGGTTCTCTTGGTCAGCTTGGTGGGTAACCTTGTCATAAAATGGAATCAAGCAAGTCTTGACAAGCAAGACTTTCCCTTCATGAAGCCATGCTTGCTGTGACCAATTAATTCAAGTGTTTTTCTGTAACTCTAGGATAATTTTCTCCATAACTTTACCAGGCACTGAAGTGACACTAACAGGTCTATAGTTACCAGGATCATCCCTCTTGGTCCTCTTGAAAATTGGGGCACTTAGCAGCTTCCAGTTGACTGAGACTTCTCCAGATTGCCAAGACCTCTGAAAGACCATTGAGAGAGGTTTTATGATGGCATCAGCCAGCTCTTTGAGTAACCTGAGATGAATACCATCAGGCCAGATATAGGATCAGGTTAGTGAAGTGCATAATGCTGAGTTTGATTTGTGACTGTAGAAGGATCAGACACCTTCAAAAGGTCTTGGTAACTTACACAGATTTAAGTTGATTTCTACAACTTGTATGCTTAGTTTTACCTTTTACTCTATAGACAAAAAGTGAAACTTCAGTGAAATTTAAAATGTGTCTGTTCTTTGCATGAATCACAGATGAGTAATCAAGTCAATGCAAAAGTTATAATATAGCGTGGAGTCAATATAGGTTCTTCTTTTCCAGACCTTCTTAATCGGAGCTGGAAGTCTCCTGAGAACAGTGGCATTTCAGATAGAGTATCCTTTTTTTCTACCATTGTTGAACTCCAAATAAAATTCATTTATAGCTCTTGTTTCCTAACAGACAGTAATATGTATCTTGAAACCTGACCACTGAATTGTAATTTGTAGAACTTAACCATTTCTGGTCAGGAAATCTCAAGTGTGAACTCACACCGACACTGAATTATCTCTGGCCTCACAAGAGATAATCCCTCAGGTCATGGTTGAGGTCATTATTAGAGTGTTTTCTAAAGGCTTTTCCGTATCCTTGGGAAACTTAACTCTGGAAAGTGCTGAGCACTTCTGATAGATACTGAGCACCATCAGTTTTCATTTGGATTAAGATAAAACTGAGGCCACTCAATCTGTCTTGAAAATGTTTAGTGTTTCATAAGGTTGAACCTTGACCTATTTTTTTTCACTTTACAGTCCCTAAAGAATCTTAAATTTAATTACAAAAACTCTGCTGAAGCTCAGGCAGAATGGACACTAGTACATACCAATGGTATTTAAGACTGTCTGTCAGTGGAGTATTGAATTGCTCTGTCTGGGTTTTAATAACTTCTTCTAAATGAATACAAAAATAATATTTAAATCCCATGTAATGTAAAAGTAATTAAAATGTACTTTTAATGCAAGACAGTACTTGCAGAAATTGTTGGATATCTCTCCTGTACTTAAGGGTGGGAAAGAGACATTGGGCTTTGGAGCACTTTTAAAAAATCTAGTGAAGGCTTAAAGTTTCTCCATTCACTCCTTCAAATCAGAGACAACCAAATGATGAGATAAGTGGATAGATCTTCTTTGAGCTTTTTTCTTTTCTTTTTTTTTTTTCTTTTCTTAATTTAGTGAAGGCCTCCCAGTGCATATCCCTGTTGGAGGTGATGAATAGCCCCTTTAGGACACAGTAAGCTCCACTCAATGTATTTAAGGAATATCTTCCATTTACACAGACCACATTTTTCTTGATCAGTCCATAAGGATGAGGGTAGAGAAAAATAAGCTCTAGACTGCTTTCTCTCTCTCTCTTTTTTTTTTTTTCCAACTTCTTGCAACTCGTTTTAAGCTCTGTTTTATGATTGAGGCAAACTGAAGCTGCTGGGATTCAGTCTGGCCTTAATGCTAGAAGATATTCTCCCAAACCCAAAAGCTATCCAGTTAAAGAATCCATTAACCATTACTTTTCCTTTTTAGATGATGAAATCACACTCTCTGAGGAAGACTTACTGGGAATTAATGTGAAGAAGAAACTTTTTTCAGCCCATTGCACAAAACAGAAACATTTTTGATGCACTGTCTTTTTAAGCTTTATATCGCCTCAAATACTTCTTATATTCCCCTTACAATGCCACTGACAGTAGATCAGCTCATTCCAACAACACCCTTAGATCTTTGTAGTACAGGTGCAAGTCAGGTGAGTTGGCCTAGGGTTGCACTTCTACTGCATGGTGTTCTGTAGCTTTTACAGACACTCCTGATGGCTAAAATATGGTGACTGTAGCGGGGGAAATGAAAAGGAGATGAATTACAGCCAATAACACATGCATCCATCATGGACTCCTCTCCTGTAAGGGAGTGGGTGGTGAATCTGATTCACAGACTCCAAGCTAAATGGATTACAAAGTTCTGAAATAAAGAAAAAATATTCCTCTGGGTCAGCGTAGTGGATGTTGGTATTTTTTTGGGTTTCTCTTCTTACAGCAAAATTCATGCTTTACTTCTCAAGATCGTTTTACCCTAAAATGATATTAGCTCCCAGTAGTTAGATGCTGATGATGCTTGACACTGTATTCTTTCTATGGCACATTATAGTTCTGGATGCTCATTATTATTCATCATCTTTCCTAATTGTGTTACATAGGAACTGTTTCATGGCCTGTGACATGTGGAGTAGATGTTCTATGCACTGTTTGTAATTAAACATCTAATTCATAGTAGCCTACAGTGCAAGGAACGGTTCCCAGATGGTTCCAGATGGTCCTTTCCAGTTCTGTGTTCTCACATTTTTATTACAGTTAAAGGGTAGCAGAAGCAAAAGGTGACTGGCAATCTCTGTAACAGAGATTCTGCTCTTTGATCTCCATTTCCTTAGAAAGAAAGAAGGAAAAATATATTACTTGAAATCAAATGCAGAAATGAAGAGTGAAATACAAGGTTAAAAAATAATAGTATGAGAAATTATTTTGTCATACTTGGTTGGAAGGTTTTCACAACTATATTTTATTCATTTTGAGTTGAATAGCAGTGCTTTGCTCCAGCTACCAATCTAAACACTCACCAACTGTTTTATCCCTCAAACACCATCTAAAAACAGTGCCTTGCCTCTTCTCTTGTGTTACTAGATTTAAAATGCATTATCCCCTGCAAGGAAAGTGTCAACATTTTCCAGAGCTATACAGATGCTTATCTATATCTATATCTATATCTATATCTATATCTATATCTATATCTATATCTATGTATGTATATCTATCTGTATCTATGTCTTTATCTGTATCTATATCTTGCTAATAACATGTAAATGAAACACTTTATATCTTGTAAAACAGACATATGACACTTTTGCTGCTGTGTAAGGACTCCACACTAATGTTCCCCCATGCCTTACATAACACACACATGCAACCTGATGCAGAGGAATGAAGCAACTCAGTAGAGGAAGCCTCAGACCAAAGGGGTTCACTGAAGTGCAGAAGTGGGAGAACAACAGATCTGCTACAGGAAAGGTCCCAGATCTTCTCTGCAGCAAGTAACTCATGCAGAATTGCCCCAGTAATCCATTCCACGGATTGTACAGCTTGCCCATGTCAGACAGGCACACAGAAAAATATACCCTTGTTAGCAAGGCCGAGGTAATATTGAAGAGCTCATTTTACACTTAATGTGTAACACTGAGTTTCATGCTCCTTTGGTCATTAGTTATGGGGATAAGGATCAAATTAAGCCCATATATGTTTGAAAGTTGCCACTTAGGGAAGTGCATATCTCTATGTTTCTGTGACTGTGTCTGTGACTCTTTGTATTAGAACTGTGGCTGAACAAAACTCTAAATCCAGAATTAGGGGGACATGGAGTAGACTTTGGTAGTTCAGGCCCATCCTTGTAAGAGGCTGTGGATGAGTGGCAGTGCTTATTGCTGTCTGTACAAGCAACTGCATTTCTAAAACTTCGACACAAGAGAATGAGTAGGCAATAGGACCAGTCTTGCACTTTTGCTGGATCAAAATTTCCTTTTGATTGAAAGGCTCTGTTAGTGTCACTCCAGCATATTTTAAAGCCAGAATTTCCTGTGGGCCAACACTTGGGAGGAAAACCTCTAGCCAGGGGTTAAAAGTTAGCCAATCTTCTAATTTATTAATTTGAATTAGACCAGAATCTGAGAACTGAGGAGAGGGTAAAAAATCATGAGGCATTTGTCTCCTGACACTCCAGCAATCTATGTCAAATGAAGGGCTGCAGTGCTTTCAAGATTAACTGATTTTTTTCTCAAAGAGTAAATGTTCTGGACCAAATCTATGCCCCAGACTTGTTCCTTAAGGCATTTTAGAAAAGATAAATTTGGCTTTTTATGTACAAACTCATTTTAATTTTCAGTGTTTCAGCCTGCAAGAGTATTCAGCTGGAGACAAGATACTGGATTTACCTATGCATTTGAATAAGTAATGGGGAAAGAAGTTTTAATCCAATGTCTTTTTTTCTGTCATGGATTTCATACATTTGATTTTTTTGTTTTCTCCTCAGTCTGTCAAATTCTCAAAAGTGACCTTGACAAATGATGTCTCTCACTTCTTCTGAGCATGAATAATCCAAATTATTTCTGTGCTGATGGTTTGTTTTTTATTATGGATTTCCTTGAGACTAAGAAGCTTGAAATAGCAGCTTTTATCTTAAAATGTTTAAACTTAATTAAGTCACAATAAGTCTGTAGTTATCTGAATATGTAGATAGCTATCTGTTCTTGGCACCTGTATGGCCTTCACTGATGTAGTATTTGTGCATCTTGCAATCCTAGCAGGATTTTTGTCCCACTGCCCCTGCCAGGCAGGGAAGTGTTAGTTTTGCAGATGGAAAACCAAGGTGTGGCACAAAGCCTATCCAGGGACTCCTGGGAAGTTTACAGAAGCATCCACTAGGTCAAGCCTATCTTCTTACCATATTATCAGAGCAGTTGCAGGAACAAAGTAAAATCAACCTTCTTTATCATATACTAACCTGCTTTTGAGTTAAATTTGGCTCCTCACAATAGTCACAATAACTTAAAAATAAGTTTGAGCATGGACAATGTTGTTTTAAAACATATCCACTTATAGAATCAAATCAAATTGATAGCTATGGGCAAGTTCTCTTACCAGGCTTCAATAAAAGCAAAATGATTAAGACTCAGGGACTTCAATTAAACCAGTTCTGCATTGGTGGTGGTGGAACTTGAAAGAGTGAGTGAACCAGCAGACTCACTAGTGAGCAGCTGTAATGACAAAATGTGACAATGACCTGCTAGCTTTGAGAGAAACATCATGACGATTACAAATTAGACATTTGTCTAGTTGGCCCATCAGTGAACATCATATCTTCCTACAGGATGGATATCCACCATTAATTAAGTTGTACAGTGGATTCAGGATGTAACCCATCCCACACACTGTTTACAGAGTTTGTAAAAGAAATGTGAACAGGACAGTGCAGAGGGAGGCAGTGATGTGCTGAGGCAATCACTTTACAGAGTCTGCAATGTCTGAAGCTTTCCTAGTCCTTGTATGTTCAGATCAAAATTGACTTACCCATCTGTAACTTTTGCTGCTCTGCAGCATCAAATAGGAATAGGATATTTTGATATCTGTACTTATCCAGCAATGACAATCACACAACCATTTTATTTGGGAGGGATCTTTGGAGTCACTGCCCAACTTCCTGTGGAAAGCAAGGCCAACTTTGGAGTTATACCTGGTTAGATCGGGATCCAAAGGATTTCTGTCTGGTATGTGAGACCACATGGATCAGATTGTGAGTTAGGGAATGGGGGCAGAGGCTGTTGTGGGGCAGGGTCTTCTGAACATTAATTCCTGATGCAGCCATTAGAGGGATCCTTCTGGCATCCTGAGCATCCTGGGAGGCCAAAGCTTGACACGACAGTGGGTGGGATGTGGGTTCTGCCTTCCAGAAGCCCCGTGGCGGCCTCATCACCATTCAGTATACATGCCAGGCCTAATGGAGAGGTGGGATGTGAGAGGGTAGGGTAGCAAGAGGAGAGAAGCCAGCATGCTGTTACTCTCGCGGGATGTCACAGAGTAAAGAATAGCCTTAGTGCTCCCTGCCTTGGGGAAGAATTTGGCAGGCATAGTGAAAAAGAAAAGCAAAGAGAGAAGCTTCTGCAGGCGGACAGCCGTCGCTGCAGCCCAGCAGGGCTGTGACCCCCGCCCTGGCCCTGCGGTCCCGCCTGCAGCCGGCGGTGCGAGCGAGCGAGCGGGCTCCTGCCGGAACGGGAGCGGCCCCGCAGCGCTAATTAGCCGCGAGCGCTCATTAGAGCAACTCCCGCGCTTGGTTGGTGTCCGAGCGCCCTCTCCTGGTGCGGGCCGGCCGTGCGGGGCAACATCCCGGGAAGGTGGGGAAAGGGGTAGGGAAGGTACCCTTATCCTGCCCTTGGCGTATGTAGTTAGAATCTTGTACTGCCTGTAGCATGTTGATGAGCCCTCAAAACTTGGCCTGGTCAAGCTTCCCAAACTCTCTCCCTCCCCATTACTCCACCCACTAAAATTCTTCCCTTTTTATGTTATTTGGTGTCCAGAAGAAATATTGGATTATCAAGCATCTTTTAGATCGACTGCTTCTCTGATGTTCTATGGAGACAGGCATTAGCACAGGTTTGCCTCTTAGTTCTTGTTCTGTCTCTGTGAAGGAAGAATCATTTTGAGCTATCATCTTTTCCAAACATCTGCTTCTAACAGTCTGTGTTGCTGCAGAGAGGCCCCAGACCAGTTAATCTGAGGAATTTAATGTGAGTTGTGTATTGGTATATATGGAAGATTGTTCAAGAGTAGCTTTATAATTGATGGTGTGTTTCTCACTGTTTGGACACCATGACCATCATTAAAGGACACATAACTTACAACAGCACATTAGCTAGAGTAATGATGATCTTGCAGTGAAAGTAATTATCTTGCAGAACAGTCTGGGTTTAAGTACAATTTTAATTCATTTAAATAACCTCTGCTACATTCAATGAGCTGTAATCCAGTGGAGACTTTTTTTTCTCTGTTCAAACTGTTCCACAAGGAATTTTTCAGCCTCTTGTAGGGAGTGAATTCCAGTGAAATAAGAACTACATGAACTACAACCACAGTCATTTGACATAGGGACCAGGAAAGACTGGGAGCATGCGGAAAAAGGAACAACTTCTATGTAGCTGTGAAAGAGTACCTGGATTGCCAGAAAAGCTGATGGCTCTTTTCTTGGACACAGATTGCTGTCATGTGTGCAGTAGGTTCAAGAAAGCTGGTTTGAATGAGGGAGGAACATTCTTCAGAATCAGAGAAGCCTTTACCCCTCCTGTTCAGCTCTGACTGAATGTTTAACATACTGTCTGCTGCTATCTGTAGTCTGCCCTCAACTTCACTTCTCTCACCCAAAGATCCAGAGAGATGTCAGTAATTGTGTAAGGCTGGAGATGCCATGTGGTATGCAAGGGAGTGGGAAAAAAGCAAACCTTTGGCTTACAGGCCACAGAGTTGACATAGACTGAGGTTGTGGGCCAGCCACAATTGTCTTGGGACTGCTGTTCTCTTCTGCTGGCACGTCATCTGCCTGCAACAATGTGCTGACTGAGTCTGCTTGTCTGTTGTAGAGCTTATCCTACCACTCCTTTGCCCTGTAGAGCATTTCTGTATATCAGTTGCAGATCATAGCAACTAGTTTCTTGTCCTGTCCCTCTTCACAAAAGACAGGATCAGAAGCAGGGGATTTTCTTGGCACCCCACAGACACACAGCACATGCACACAGCACAGATACCACCCTAGGGTGTGGGAATAGGCTCCTCAGATTCGTTTTTGCTTGTACCAACCTGTGAATCTCTCTTTTGTTTTCATGAAGTTCATGTCAACACTTAGAGCTGTAGATATGGTATAATCGCACAGAAGAGTGTCACAGAGACACCCTACCCTCTCAGGAAGCAGACTACACAACACGTGCTGCGGTGCTGTAGGCAGTACCCCACATACCCTAATAGCCCACGGAAGCTGGGATTAGTATGTGTTCCTAGAAAAGACTGTAAGGAGAAGCTAAAGATGAACATATTTTGTTCAGCAAGCTCTCAGCAAACAGAGATTTCAGAACAAGCATCCTTAGAGAAGTGTTCCAAAGTGCTTGTGGAACTCTCAAGTGCAGCCAGCAACCAAGATGCCTATGGCTAAACTGTGTATCAAAAGAAAAATAAAAATAATAGCTTAGAAGAGTTAAAGCTTTGGCTTGTCTTTCTGTGCTTCCTCGGGAAAGGACATAAACTAGCAGCAAAATGTTCTCAACATCAGCAGAAATTCTAGTGCTGTCAAAAAGATCTGAGATGTGTTAAACTTCTGCAGATGCGAATTGAAGCCATATCAGATGTGATCGCTGAAAGAACTGTGTGCCCTGAAATTTCACAAGAAGTCATGCCTAGCAGCTCTTTGAATGTCCATTGGGACACAAGGTTCTACTTATGGTCTAAAATACGGTGGGAGGGTCTTAAGCATTCTTCTTTCAGAAGTAATTTTCTTGCCATTGTAGGGAATATGGACAGTTATATTGACAGCATGGGAAGAAGAAGTATAACAGTGGCCCCTCGAAGGACCTGTGGGAATAGCTGGTGCCGCTGTATAACAAAACAGTACCCAAATACTGGAAATTAGCTGAGAGCTACGATTCCCAGCTGACAACCCAGAAGGAACAGACAGGACTAGAGGCACCTCTTTTGGAGGGATAGACTTTCAGAAGGGTTGAGGGACTAAGGGATTGTTGCTAAGTGAAAGAGTTTTTATTCCCCCCTAGATTAATTTTAAAGGGCATTTCTGTCCAGCTTTCTCAAAAAAATGTTTATCACACAGCTATGGCTTTTGTTGTCCTTGGCTAACAGAAAGCAAAACCAACCTCAACTGTGTATTCAAAAAGAAAATTGTGCTTAATGTACATTTTCTCTCATTATCCCTCTGCTGTTTCTCTAACCTGCTTTGGAAGAGGATTATCTGGAGGTGGCCTTAGATAATATTGTTGGCTTTTAAATACTTGACCTCCCTACTATGTGTAGCCAGAAGATTGGAGTGGTGCTTTTCATGGAGATTTCTGTGCTGTGTGAACAGGACTGTAGTCACTAAACTTAACTTACTCAGACCAAGATACAGAAAGTAGATGGCAACAACTTCAAGTCATTAGTGTAATGTTTGACACATGACTTTTTTTCTGTTTCACTGTCACAGATGTTGCTTGTTGCAACACTTGAGACTGAATTTTCATCAAAAGAATGCTTGTAAGAGGAACAGATTTTACCTGGAAAAATCCCAAAAAATAACTACATTACAACTGATAATCCCATTCCTCTTTGCATTTTTCCACTGCCACACAGAATTTATTCCAGAGCATTCCATCAGAGAATTTAAATCAAAGCTTTTTGGAAATAAATGAAAATGCTGGGTCGCATCTCAGCATTGCTGTCCGAGTGGTAAAGACATGAAAGGAACTTACTTATATGAGCTGTTTCCTCCATTGCTAATAAAACTTAGTCTCCTGGTAGTTGCCACCACCTCTTGAGACTCAGCTTGGGGAAGGAAACGGGTATGGGCCAGAGAATGCAAATGTGTCCATTGTGCTCTTCTCACACCCTCTTCCTTGTTAGAGCTGCTATTACTTGTTTTATAGTAGAAAATCTAGGTTTCAGCAAACTCAGTGTTGTATTATTCTTCTGGTTAAATAGGAATGAACTCCTTCCTATGTGCTGAATTGTATATTACTGTCCTCATCATACATGATCCCCTCAAACTGCAGTGAGACAGTTTCACCGCTTGCTTTGTACTGCTGTCTAGCTGGGATGCCACAAGTGCCCCACACTGGCAGCTGGGACAGCCATGCCCACTGTCTGTAGCTGAAAGCTTAACCCCATCATGAAGTTTTTTTCTGACTTGAGACATTTGAGTCTGTTCTCAGGTGGACAGTCTGACTTGGCATTGTGGCTTTGACCATCAAGCTGGGGGATAGTTTTCTAACCGTCATTCCTCACAGATTTTTTTTCCTTTGCTGTTTAACACAACTGTAAATACATTATTGTACTTATATATTTATGACCTTCTAAGCAGCAATGCCCATATTCATACACTCAGTGTTATCAACACTGAAGAAACCAGTCCTGTTCAGTGGTACACTCCAAAGATCCAGCTGGACCCAGTCACACATCTCTTCTGTTGTGTTAAAGGGAGTGAGTTTGCTGCAGCCTTTCTCAGCCATCTCATTGCCCCATGAATGTTTTGAGCAACTGATACACCTCACTGGGTGTTCACTTAGTAACTTGAACTGCTGATATTCTTCGCCTCGCACATCATGATTCGCTATACATAAGCATTGACACTGTATAATTGTTTATTAGTTTTGGCTTGTCTTTGAATTTTGGAGTAGGAATCATATTCTAAGAAATAGGTTTTTAGGTCAAATTCTCTCTTGCTTTTCCCATAGTCTGTCATTTAATGAACTTGAATCAGGTTTTTTTCATTTGTGTTCTTTGGAACTATCATGTCATTTATCTAAGCATATATCCCAGGCCATAACAAAACTTGTCTTGCCCTTTGCTAACTTTTTTCAATACCTACAATACTGTGTTTTTCTTAAACTGCTGAAATCATCATATTTCTCCCTCTGACACTACATGGTTTTGTTCATTCTTTTCTTTCTCAAATGTCAAGATTGTGGCAAATGCCCTTTGCTTACTCTTATAAAACAGTGGATTTTAATTAGTGCAAAGCTAAAGGGGAGAAATACATCTCTGTGATGATTTTCTTGCTGTGTGGAATGAAAAAGAAAGGTCTTTTATTTTTAGCTGGTGTAGATCTGTTTATTGACTTGCTAAGCACAGGACTTCTAAAGTTGAATTGTTTTCTGTATCTGTATTCTATTTGCAGCTCAGGACAAAAAAAAAGTTTGTAAAATACATTTTTCAGTAAGAAAGTCATTAATTTATATCAGTAAGGTATTGTGCTGCATCAATAAATCTTGAAACCAGCGTAAATTCTGTATATCAATACAGGCATAGTATTTGCATTCCAATAAGGATCAAAAAGTGGCTGCAGTGTTCTTGAGAGATGTTGAAATAAGTAAATCATTGCCTTTTCTGCAATAAGTAAGTGTTGTTTTGATTGATGCATAAATAACAAGGTAGATTTAAAAAAATATTTTAAAATAAATTAACAGAATTCTTGGTGGCTAAATTTTTTGCCTATAAGGGTCCCTTAATGCAACAGAATTACTTTTTGCAGGAATGTCTTTAGTGAGTTGCAGAACATTCTTCTGTAGCTTCCCATGGTTGAAGTCACCCACAAAGGTTAGTGAGAATTGCAATCACTCTCAAAGTGGTGTATTTGCTTCAGCTTTTCTCCTCATCCTAGCAGATGCTGCAGGGCAGAGAGTGCCAGCCATTGACTTGAGAGCATTTCAAGCATGGATTGCATGAGTGGCTTCATTGACATGCTCCCAGGATGAGCACAGACCAGGGAATGGCAGACTGGACAATCGTGACTGCAGGAGGAGGTACCCCAGCAGTGATTGTTGAGGCTGGAGTCAGCCTGATCCCATAGGAATGAGCTATGGGCATCATAAGAAGCATGTTGAAGCAAGAAGATGCCTGAACTAGGAAAAAAACTTGATGTTGTATATCAACTCTTTCTGCTTGGTTTTGACTCCTGGGTAGTTATGCCAGTATGTATTCAACCAGCACATGTTTCTCTATAATACAGAAAAATTGTCTGTGTCATTCAATATAATCAAGCTAAAAACTTTTTTTCAAGCTAGATCATCAGCCATTATAAATCCATTTCTTTCTTCCTCAGGGATCTCTGATACTGATTTTGAGGGGCTTAGGTGAGAATTAACTGTCTTAACTCAGTAGACTTTATTTTAAGTACCTTATAATTTCTGTGAGTGTAGATAATCCTTTATCAAAGGAAGTGCATCAATAAGTTTTTTAAAGGTGTCTGAAGCAGGTCAGTCAGAATATATGAATGATCTGGTTGACATGGGGCAGATGGCAAGCGTGGCTTTGCTCTTCTTCAGTAATATGCACCAGTATTGCTGTGCTATAGCCCAGACTGCAAGAAGAAGTTTATGAACCTGCAAATATTTTTGGTGTTGGGCTTCATCCATATTATAAAGCTGAATTTTTAGAGAAGTGCTTAGCCAATGGAATTTCTTCTGGCAGATGGGTTATTTGAATTATTGATTTACATCTCTTTGTGAGACCTTTTTTTCCATATCACATAGATCTGAGGGTTGTGCTGGTTAGCCTCACTGTACATGATCCGCAGCAAGAATCTTTTTAACTAATTTCAAAGCTGAGGGAGTATTTATCCTAACATCAGAGATACAGCTGTATTTCTGACCTAGAGGATCATTGTTTCATTAGGCCTGATTAACAACAGCATTATTCCAGTTTTGTTATGTGGATTTATATCAGTGTACAACTTTAGTAATGTAATAAATTAAAGCCAGTGTGCCAAATCCTGATTCCGCTGAAGTCGATAGCAGCAGTACTGCTGACCTCACGTAGCAGAATGACCTGCTTGAAATCAGTTGTAATGTCCTTGTATCTCAACTTCCTCATTGCTTTTTATGACTGAAAGTAAAGAGACAAAATTTTTGTTTATTTGCTTTAGCTTTCTCTATGCTGTCTGCAGCATGCTTTTGTGCTGCTTTTGCAAAACACAGTATATATCTGTTACAGTGTCCAGTTCAAAGCATGCAGCTCTGATGCCGTTGTCTACTTAGTTATTGTTTGCCCTGCATTCACTAGGCCTACAAAGAGATCTGATTTACTGCCTTACTGTTACCCAACCAAGTGAAATTCTTGTGGCTTTAACTGCTTCATGTATTCTTAAGAATGGTTTTAATTTGATTTTTAAAGCATAATTGATCAAATAAAGGGAAGTTTACTGCCCATATGCTTGACCTGTATTTAATAAATAGAAGATTTTGCTGCTCTGCAAACCAATTGTTCTTTTGAGCTTCCTATCGCATTTTTATACTTTAAAACCTCTTTTTGATAATTAACAGGTACTGTCCCTTTGATAATGGGGATTTAACACCCTTTTCCTCAGTGCAGCTATGATCATTTTACCAGCTGAGGATTTGGCCTTGATCTCTGCTGCCTTAATTCACACAGACTCCCTTCCAGCATCTCTGGTCAAGGTTAAATCAGCTTTTCACAGCAGGGAATCAACATCATTGATTCATTCTATATTCTACATATGAGCCTTGATATTAATCTGTCTGTTTCAAGATGTCTGTGTCAAGTCCTAAGCAGCTATCTAAACATTAAATATCTCCTTGTAATAGAGTTACAGGGTTCCCTTAAAATCATGTTTGAATTCCAAATTTAAAGGCAGTTACATGAATCAGCCATGCCACAGTGCTCATGGTGACAAAGGAAAGAAAATTATCAGATATGTGACATAGTTCTTAAGAGTACTTTGCTGCTTACATGGTCTTTATTCTTTTCTCGTGTGAAAGTGCTGTGTATGTACCAGGAGAAGTGCCTCCACATGAAGAAATGTCATTATGTACATGGGAGGAACATTCTGTGTGAGGAAAGGTATATAAACTGTCACATAAAATCCTGTTTTCCTGCTCTAGTTTCTTTCAACTATAGTGAACTTTGACTAGATTGATATCTCCAGCCTTGCTGGAATAAAATATCTGCCCTGTCAAAAAAGCCAGGAGTGCTGTACGAAAGTACATCATATTTATTTAAAGGACAAGCACTCAGCTTAAATGTATTCTGTCTATCTTCTGGAAATCTGCAGCTTATGCTGGACACACCTATTAACTTACTTCTTGTAACTTCTTGTCACTGGTTTACTTGCATACAAATTCCATTCTAGTATCATGGTACCTATATTTGCAGTGTTTACACCATATATCATCTTCAGAGGCATCCACTGAATATGGTAAACTCAGGTAAGTCCAGCTGTCATTATTGCTTTAAACCCAGTGAGATTTTGGTAATTACTCCCACTGTCTCTTACGTTGTAACAGTGCAGTACCATGTACTATCTTGACTTTATTATAACTAATACCGAGTCCATAATCTAGTAAAAGAAAGTTTGGATCTGACATATAAGATAATAAGAAATGAGTAGAAAAAGAATGTTAAAAATTTTAGAGATTTTTATGTTCTTTGGTAATGGTGGTTGTAGATCTGTTCTCCTCAGACTAACCCCACATGAAAATGAGATTGGCCTTATGCATACCCTAGCTTGACTTGAAATGGATGTCCATCAGATTCCCATTGGTAGATCAATGATAGGGAAATATTTGGATATGCTCCTAAACCAGTTTTGCAGACACAGCCTGGGCCAAGATCTGGACCTACTTTTCAGTTTCTTTTTCAGAAACTTTTTAGTATGTGAAAAATAGAGCAGACACCTGCTTCTGTACAAGCTACGTGAAAGTTCTGCTGGGCTTATGAGAAAAACAAAATGTTCAGTACTTCATCCTGGACCAGTTTAAAGGCTGTTCTTTCGTGTCCTATTGCACAGGAGGAATGATAATCCAGCCACATCGTTTTCGAATGCTATTTCATTTTCCACCTGCCTTAAATCTACTTTGCTGCACACCAGCATCTCAGCAAATGCCAATTCCCAAGAGCCATGTCTGCCAGTTTCCTGCCATAACCACCAAACCACACACGAAGGATTCTTCCCAGTACATGATGTATTCATTTGGCCTTCAAAACACAGCCCCGTTGCACTGGATCATTTTTACACAAAGTCTCTCAAGTCACTAAGAGACAAAGAAAAATCTGTAATGAAGAAAACTATACAGTGTCCTTCTGTTTAAATCTTATGGGCAGATCAGGAGTGTGTTATTCCTATGCAGAGCAACAAGGGAAAGACATTTTCTTTGCTGTTGCAAATGGAGAGTTCATTACACTGGGAGGGCAGGGGGAAAAAACCTCAGATAAGACTCTTTTTAAACATCTTTATCTTACAGTTAAGGTTTTCTTCTTCCTTTGGAAACCTGTTATTTTTACATTGCCAATTTTCTCAGACTAACTACAGTGGTTCCAAAATGTTGTATTTATACCTCTGCATAGGCACCTTGTCCTTGAAGGGGGAAGCTATGGTATGTGGCCTGCAGCTCCCTGGTTACAGGTTTCAGATAGGAGGGTGGGTAGTTCTATGAGGTTGAGGCACCACAGCTGATCCTAAAAGAACCAAGTCAACAGCAGGAAAGATTTTGCATGCCCAGCGTGGATTTGGGCAATTGCTGTACCAGCAACGTACATGGAGTACCTCACAGTTGAAATATTTTGCTCTAACAGTATTTTTTTTCTCCTTGCCTCAATAACAATTTTCTGCCTGCAGCTGTTTGCACTGCAGAATGCAGTGTTAATGCAACTGAATCCGAAACAATCAGTAAAAAATCTGAATAATGGAAATTATTAGGGCTTTTGGAGGGAAAAATAGTTTTAAGCTAATTTCACATGTTTAATGTATTTGCCTTTTTATGTTTTATTTCCATATCAAACCTCCCATTTTTCCATTTTACTCTGCAACAGAATACGGGGCAAATTTGTTCTGTGATCTGAATACTCTCAGTTCATGAGTTCCTGAACTTTAGTTGCTAGGAGTATCAAAGTCTAAGCCAAGCTGAAAGGCAGCCTGTTTCTGCAGTGGTCAGAGAAAAACCCTTGATCTCAAACTGAAAATGTTTGAAATCCAAGAACCAAACCCTGGCCCAAGCTTCACAGCTTTAGCCCATCTCTCATAGTGACACTAACATTCTGCTTTTACCCAGAGGGTGATACCAAGAAACCACTAGTAATGTCATTAATCCCAAGATGTGTTTGTAATTGTAAAAAAAGCTCAGTGTTGCTGGAGGTAAATAGATGATATCCCAAGGAATATTCTGGGAGACTTTGTGTTTTTGCTAGACTGGTCTCTAAGGCTCAGCTTCTCACCTCAGCTCCAGACAGATGCTGCACATCTGGTTCCTAGCAGAGAAGGGACACGCTGGACTAGCTTGCTGCTGAGTGGAGAAAGTGGTTAACTTGGACTGTGTCTGCACTGCCATGTCTGTTCTGTGTGCTCGCTGTTGAACTGGACAGCTATCATGGAAAGACCGCTGATTTTCTTCCCATGTTCTTTAACTGTAGTCACATGTGGCCAAGCTAAACCCCTGCAGTGCAACTGTTTTTTCCTATTTACACATGTTACTAAGAAACATCAGCTAAGGATATGTTATTACAAGTTTGTGAATGACCCCATTCTTGGCACAGGGCCAAGCCAAACATTTTAGTTCATTTAAAAAAGCAAAATGTGATAGAGTCAGTAGTTATGATTGACAAGCAGAGGTGGAGTGCTACTATGAAACAGAGAGACGGGAAATTCCAATAATCCAAATTAATAAGCACAGTCATTAATTCCATCAGTGGGATTATAAAACAGAAATTTGTTCATTCTTTGTTAAGAGAAGTTTAGCCAGGAAAGGACACAGGAGACAAACTGTAAGAAAACGACTGATTGATTGATCAAGGCACCTTGACATGATAAAGATGTTAACATTGAGATTTTTTTATTTGTTAGATTCATTAAGCTTCAAGTCTATAATTAAAAACTTTAAAAAAAGGAAAACTAAAAACCAGAAATATAATTTAAATAGAAATGAAACAAACAAAGAGGGGTCAAAAATGATGGGGTGGTCTTATGAAATAGACAAAGAAGAATCTAAAAGCCATTTCATTGTCTCTAAGCGCAATACGGAATGCTTTCTCTTTGTCACAGCAGTGCTGTTGTAACCAATTTCATATTCCTCTTGTCCTGTTTACATACACCAGAAGGAGTATGTTGCTTTGACAGTCTTCTTAGAACATATGAACCACTAGTAACATTCTAGTGACAAAATTACCCTGTTTCTGTGGTTATTTTGTGAAGACAATCAGTAATTCAGAAAATACTGTTTTCGTCTCTTTGTACTGTTATTTATTGTGGACTCTAAGTGCTGGTATGAGACACACTGACTGCACTGGAGTAGAACTTGGAGGGGATGTTACTGGCGCACCCACTTGCACTATTCTGCTTGAGTTTGTCAGTGTTTCAATTGCAAACTGCTCCTTGCACAGATTTATAACTAGGTCATAAAAGTTCCCTCCCAGCTAAAATTTGCACTTCTTTTAAGTTTTATGACACAAGCACAAAATAGAAGTTGGATTTTTTTCATGGGATGTATTTCATCTTAAGGCATAAAGACTTACACACTTAAATGCCATTCTTGCTTGGGAGAGTTACATATCCGACTCCATTTGCAGGCATCAGCATTGGGTTCTAGAGGCAAATCATCACCTGGTTGTCCCTAACCTCAGTGAATCCCACAGAAAAAAAGCTACTTAACATCAGCCAATCTGGCTCATAGTCAGTGTTCTTCACTTATTGGCTGTGACCAGATTGATTTTGTCAGCCCTTTGATCAATATAATTTTAGTATGCTTTCTAAACTATTGGTGGAGGAGAAGGAGACTCCACTTCAAATAAATGTACTTTATGAAGCTGTAGTCAGAACAAAACAGATATCAGAACAGATATTAGAGAATAAAATACACCTTTTTCCTTCTATCAGAATTAATACCCTGAATCCCAGCTAATTGAAGTTAATGATGTCCATTGGCCTCATTGTGTCTTGTCAAAAACTATAGAAAGCAACAGCTGGACAAGTGTCCACAATATCCACAGCCCCCTTTCACAGGAGGATCTCCACTGTTGTGCCAGGTACAAGCTTTATTACAAACTCTGAAAAAATTACCAATTATTTGTTTAGGAGTTCTATTTCATGTCAGATATAAGAATTGAAGCACTGTTTTCCTGTCTGTTACTATTTGTGCACAAGAATTGTATTCCAGTTTCTGAGCAATATTCACCAACTTTGCATGGAGCTGGCTGCAAGAGAAGCATAAGGGCTGTTGTACCAAAGGCTCACTTCCTTCCTGAAGTTTTAAAAGACCTATCAGAGTTTTATGTATCTTTCTCAAGAGTATTGACTGTTCTTTCACAGTTCTTCCTGGATTCTTGGAAAATCTTCCCATTCATCCAAAAGATAGATCTTCAGGTAGTTGTGATGAAAGCTTAGGGCTAGACAAATAAAGGACAGTGCAGTTGAAATGGTGCCAAATCCATCGTAAGTGCAGGCTTTTTGCAAAAACACCACAAAAATACATAGACTGTCATTTCACATTAAACTTTTTCTAATATTGTTGCTATTTTACCAATCTGATTTTCAGGGATTTTGTTCTCTTTTGTAGACATAGCCATACTGTATTTCCTTGTCCAATAACTAGGACCATGTGAAATATTCTCTGTCAAATCCCAAACCACCAAGCACTGTCTTGGTTTCAGCTTTCATTATGAACTCAAAAGTCAGACCAGGATGGTCTATTGAGAAAATTGTTTGCTAAGGTTCACAAACCTTGCAAACAGACTTTAGACCTATTTTGATTAACTCCACTTCTAACAGTTGGAGGCAGGTTTGAAAACCAGGCTGAAGATGGCTCCTCGTGATGCATTTCCCGGGTCTTTGGCTAAGCCAACCAGATGAACCAAGCCCCCACATAGCCACTGCTTCTGAATAAAATTTGTAGTTTAGTCTGGCACTCTTTACCTCTCAGGTGGTTAACCTGTGTTGGAACACAGCACTGAAAGGGCCATTTCACATTATTATGAAAACTGCTTCATTCTCAGGGCAGGCTTGGAACTAGCTAATCAGAGTTGCATGTATATAGTGTTCAGGATTCTTGGTCTTCATCCAAAGGTATGCAGAACTCAAGGTTTTAAGTTACTCTGTTAGTTATACATTCAGAACAGAACTACAATTTTAACTCCTAAATAAGGTAATTAGAAAAGAAAGCCCCCCTTCACCCTCAGTTTTAACTCCCTGAAACAACTCCCACCACTACAACATTCAGTGTACAGGGGTGTATAATCATGACTGAGACATTTAGCTTTTGGTTTTTTGTCTTTCCTGGTGTTATATTCCTGAAAGACTGTTTTATCATCAGATGAAAGCATTGGAATTGAAATATTGCCGTGTGGCTTACATTAGTGATAGTAATAGTCTGCTCCAAAATTACCCACCCAACATACCTTTGAATTTGTTTGATTGAATTGACTTGCCAAGGTCTCAGACATGGCTAATCTTTGATCTCTGGCAGATTGTCTTCATTAGGACATTGCAGGGCTTTGCAGAAGCAGCATTCTGCTGGAATAGTGTCCTTCCACAGTATGCAGAGCCTATGGAGAGTAGGTTTGTTACCTCACACTTAAACCAGTATTGGTTTTTTATGGTTTGTGGGTTTTGTTTCTTCTCTATGCATGATAGCTTCAAAGCTGGGGATCGTCATACCAACTCATACTAAAAGAGATGCCAAAATAGGCAGATTGTACATAAAGGGAAACCCTGTGTCTGGGAGAGGCACTAAATCAAGTATAAGTTGTGATGCTGTTGAAGCTAATTCTGGATAGCAACTATGAATGACTGACTAATGCTGCAATCTATCACATCTCACCCTAGCTAGTGTGACAGCACTTGCTAGGCACCCCATGTAAAAATAAAACATTTCTTAAAAAGTGTTAGAAACTGGTATGAGATGACCCATTTGATTTGAAATGTGGAGTTATCAAATAAAACAGCCGTCTATCAGATCAGGTGTATCCCTGGAGCAGCAGTCTCTTTGAAGAGTGGTGTGGGTTTGTAAACTGTCCATTTAAATATTTTTCTCCCTTTCTCTTGCAATATCTTAGTTTCTCTCTATATTTAGATGTACAACTTTCCATGCTTGATGTTCTGTTTATTTCACTGTATTCACATAAGGGAAGTAAAAAAAAAAAAATTCCTGTGTGGCTTAGAGGCTGAGCTATTTCCATCTCAATGAATGGGGGAGAAAGAAAGAGGAGATACATTTAAAAAGGAAATAGAGAATTTTGCACACATTTGTCTGACACTAAGTTTCACAACATTATCTGAAGATTGGGACATATACTGAGCATAAAAGAAAAACCTCTAAAATTGATTCAAATAAATGCTTTGATCTTGGACATGTAAATTGATCTGTTATAATCGCTGCCACAAGGTCTTCTTGAGATTAAGAAAAAAATCTCAAACTATGTGGGGAAAGGAACAATGCTTCAAGTGGAAGAATGATGAGGAGACTACAAGAACCAACAGGAGAAAGAACGGAAGTGATAGTGGATGAGAAAATGGATGAAACTAGTGCTGGCTGGAAAATGAAAACAGAATTAGAATATACATGGACAGGAGAAGGAAGAGAGGGAGGGAGCAGAGTGCTAAAGAAGAGTCTAGATCATGAAGCAGAGAAAACCAGAGCTAGCTGGCTGGCTAAAGGTTTGAGGGCAAACAGTTAATAACAAGGTAAGTACAAAGACTGTGTATATCCCATGTGCTGGAACACGGGAAAGGGAGACATGGCAACAAAGAAGGGTGGGTGGTATGAGGCAGTTTTGCCATAGAGCAGCAAAAATGAATAGATGAATTTGAATTGTAAACCTACAATTTAAAATGGTTGTTGAGGGTTTCTAGGCAGTAAGACTAGACTGGGAGAAGAAAAGGGACTATGCGCAAGCACCTAGAGAGCTCAGACTTGTTAGGCAAGGAAAGAGATGTGCTGAGAGCAGCGACTGGAAAGGTTTCATGAGAAAGATGAAATTTGGATCCTGAGGCAGAGATTTGGATCCCTGAGGGAAGAGATTAATGAAGGCAAAGCTGTGTCAGAGAAGGTGAGACAGGAGGGGTAATGCTGACATGGCATAGACAAATAGCTGAGGAACATGGAACAGTACATGTGATATTTAGGTTCGCTCCCAGTTTCTCTGCTGTCAGCAAAAGTCTGTTTAAATGCTAGCAGAGTGTGTGTCATCCCACTTCAGTGTTGCCAATAAAGAGGTCAACAACCTATTGCTATAAACTACTCCATTAAATTAAATTGCCTAGACCTGTGTGGAAAATTCATACAGTTGACAATGCAGTGCTTACAAGTAGTTTCATGATGGAACTTCTGTTTTTTCACTTTGCTTTCAAAAAACATAAAAATAAGCAAAGAAAAATTGATAGCACTATAAAGTTTAATTTAAGCATCTGGATTTTTTTTAATTTCCAAAGCACACTGAACTTTGCAATGATGATTTTGTTTTCCTGCCCATTCCCATAAATTTGCTCTCTGATACCATCTTTAATTGCAAGCATGCTGGGGATTTTTTTGTTTGTCATGTTGGGTATTTTTTCTCCACAGGCCATTTACACACTGACCAGTTTTGGGTGTGAATCAGGAATGAGTACTGGGGCAAGATAATGTCTTTAGTACTCTTTCTTCATTTCTTCACAAAAACCTGTGAGATGTACAGTGATGTAAGGTGGCTGTAGGAAGGAAAAGAACAAGTCATATGGCTGTACTAATTGAGTACTGGCTCACAAAGTTGGATTCTCTCCCTTTCCCGTTACCATTCAATCCCTGTGCTTTGCCAGGCATCACACTTTTCCACAGGTGGTCACTAATTGTGTTTTCCTCATTTCTGGGGTCCTGACAGGAGACTCTAGGGTCTGGTTTGCAAAAGTGCTGAGCATTCACAGCTGCAACTGAAGTTAGTGGTACTTGTATTTTTAACACATAAAGGATTATGTAACATTATATACTCGGAAATATCCATATGACAAATTTTAAGTGAACTGGATAGTGAAGTCAACTGGCATGAAAATACAGGGATTTAAATGTGGGGGAAGTTTGGAATTTCTCAAGTCAAAAGTAAAAAACTTTCTGTAATTTGGATCCCAACAAAGTGGGTGGAAAAGTCTTACCTAGAGGGCCCCAGCTCCAACTGAATGAATAACCATTTCTAAAGGGATATTAAGACTAAGCAGGGAGCTTACAAGGGACGGAAAAAATAATCAACCAGCAAAGAAAGCCATGTCTTCGGTGTCAGAAAGTATTCAGAGAAAGTGAGAACTGCCAGGAATCAGAGAGAGTTGAACCTTGAAAAGAAAATTAAAGCAAGCAGCAAGAAGTTCTTTGGCTATAGAAATAAAAAAAAGAACAAGAGATGAAGTTGGAATGCTCTATAAACTAAAGATATGGCAGGGATTTGATTCTCACAGAATAACCAAAAAAAAGTGACTTAAATACCTGCGTTTTCAAATATGGGTGATGGTGTGCAGGTTGACAGGCAGGGAGGAAGACCTGGAGAAACCAAAATGACAAGAAGCAAAATTCAAAATCAAGTGAGGAAAGTGGATGATCTCTGTTTCTGAATGCTGGAACATGAAATTACATGTCACATGCAAAGTAATTTAATAACCTATGGAAAGACAAGGTAACCAACAGGAGTAAATTATACACTACTATATTTCACTGAAATTTTCTCCTACATTACATATGGATTAAGAAGAAACAGACAGGGTTTAAGAAGGTGATAAAGATGTATACAGGAATTACTGGTACTCTCAGGTGAAGGACTGCTGGCAAGAGAACACACATAAATATTTGCAAAGATGATTTTGGTCCTTAGTTATTTTAATGTTTTCAGTAGTGGTGCTGGCTCACAATTAATTGTATGCTAAGAACATCTGCTCTTGACCTGATGGAAAGCACTGTCAAAAAAAGGAGAGATCCAAATATTTTATGCAAATAATTGTATGAAATTCAGGACTGGACTGTTTGTGAGATCATGCCCATAAAGAGGTAAAGCCAGAAATTTTTGCTCTAGGCTGAGAACTCATCAATTTCCCTATGCACAAGGAAGAAAAAGGCCTGGGGATTTGGGTTACATGGTGACAAAAAACGTTCATGTCATTTGAAGGAGCCCAGGAGGAAGCAAATTAAACCCTTAAACTATGTCAGAGATAACTTCAGTAAAGATGGAGGAGAATTAAAACTATTTTACAAGTCACGGGTGAGATCCAAGAAGGGTACACCATGAACAGTTCTGGCCCTGTATAGTAAAGAACAATGAATTTAAACTAGAAGTTTTGTCTGTCTTATGGGAGAAAATAAAAACAGCTTTGCCTGCTTTTTCTGGTAGAAAAAAAAGACTGAGTCAGGAAATTGTTAATCTCTATAAATATATGTGAAGAAGTGGAGGTGGTTTGAAGGTATGGGAATAGTGAGAAATGAGAGCAGACAATGCTGGATTTCAAGGGCAAAAGAATTCACTGATAAAAAGTACTTGCGTAGGTATTAGCTTAGGAACTGGGATGACCTTTTTGAGCATTAGAAGGCTACTGAAAAGCTTCTGTCAGAAGAGAGATGAGCATAAAGACTGTACCACAGCTGTAGCTAGCACCCCTCCAGTGCATATTGGCTTTCCTGCTGCTTTCTGTCCCTCTGACCAGCAGCAGCCTGGATTCCTCCCTCTGAGCTCAATGCAGGTTGCTGCATGTTCCCTTTTAAATCCGTTTGTTTTTGCCATGTTCTTTGTGCCAGTACTTGCTGATTTTCTGAGGCCAGACATTACAAGCACATAAGTCACAGAAGAGACAAGGAATCTTGTCTTGCCAGCCCATTACAGCGTCATAAGTCTCACAGATGTTCAAATATATTGGTTTTGAAATGAAACTCCCACTATGTGGTTGAATTATTGCTTCTAGTGAACAACCTGCTTCCATCCTATCTGACCTCCCTTTATTGTTTGGTGGTGTTTTCATGGTTGTTTGCATGTACTGGCATATCTTATTTCCAGTGATGGCTAAACTGCGTTTCCAAATACCGGGCTTGGTTCCATTTATTGTAACACATGAACTTTCTGCTTTTATCCCATAACAATGTTCTTGTTTCTCTACCTCTTGCATTTTGCCCACAAAAAATGGGCTGGTTGAGCTTGAAGGTATCCCTAACTCTGTATTTCATTTCTGAGGATGGTCAAGGCCAGATGTCTGAAGAAGGCTGTGGGAAGAGGGAAATGTAGTGAGACTTCCTCAAAATACTCTTTAGGCTCCAGGAATTTGTGGCTCAGGTAATTCCTGAGCCAGAGATGTGGTCTTTGTTCTTAATAGCTCAGATGGATTTTTCTTCGGTGACTTCGTTCACAAATTTTTAAACTAAAGTTAACTTGTGGTATCTCCCAGCATCCTGTGGCAAGGTGTTAGCTGGCTTTACTGTGAGTTAAAAAAGTTAAAAGCTACCTTTTTATTTGTTTGAAAAAGGCTTCTTGCTTTTCATTTGATACCCTCTGGCTTGTATACCAGAAGTAGTGTGTAGTTTTTTTCCTGTTTACCATGCTTATGTCACTTGTGATTTTACAGACATCTATCATAATGTCTCCTAGGCTGAAGGGTCTTACTGTATATAGTCATTCCTTAGATGGAAGCCAGTCCACAGCTTCTGTCAGCCCTGGTATCCTGCTCTGTATGTTTACCAGATTTACTAATTGTTTAGGCATAGTGGACAGTAGTTCCCCCTCTGGCAATTTATACTTGGATTTCATAGCCAGCTAGAATGGAAAGGTGAATTCATAGCATCCTTCAATTTCACAGAGCTCATTCAGATGGTGTTTTGGTTTTGAGCCTTTAATGTGGCTCTGTCCAGTACTCAGATCAATGCTCTCGGCTGGCAGTTTTGCAAACTTCTTCAGGGTACATAACATTGTCCCTGTTCCTCCTGTAGTAATTTCTGCCATTCCCATTTCATTGTCAGTATGCATACAGCCTCTCTGGTCTTCTGCAGACCCTTTCACCCCATCTTGAGTGGCCCAATCTCAAGAATAACAAACATAGCTCTAAAAAGTAAATATCTTCTGGTGTACAACTTCAAGTGCCAGCTGATCAGAGCCTATCCAGTTTACCTCTACCCCACCTCCCTAACCTGGCTGCTTGACAGCTTCTGCTACCACTTCCTACCTATTTCTCTGTATTTCTATCCCCAAAGCCATAGGGTTCTCTTTCTCACTGTCTCCCACCCTTCTATCTCCTACCTATGCTAAATCCTCTGGCACAGACATCATAGCTATTTCCCCAAAGCAGCCTTCTTTGAGCTGAGTGTCTTTGAAAACATTCCAAAAGAGGAAATATAGACCTAACCATGCTGACACCCAAGAGTCAGAGCTTATACCCACAGCCCCACCCAACTTACCATTGTGCAAGGAAGAGCAGGCATGGGAAGGAGGAGGCTGTTATCTGCACACACAAGAGAGACCTTCAGCCTACCCATAACCTTTGGTCATATCAGTTTCTTATCCCCATGTCACCATTGAATCAGACTGAATGCCCTAATTTCAAGGGCCTGTCAGAGAAGGAGAGAAGGCTTTTGGGAAGGAAGAAAAACTTCAGGAAAAAAGGAGAGAAAATTTTAAATTTCCTCCTGCCTTGCAATTGTCCTGAAGCCATACAGGTGAGATACTCCCATCTCAAAGGTGCTGCCTTCTCTGCCCTACAGATTAAGGCACTTCAGGATATTCTTGCTCTTTTTATAGGTCCATTTGGGACCTGATATCTTTGTATATTGATTGTCTAAGGCAGAGCTTAGAGGAAGCAAGAGCCAGAAAACCAAAGGGCATGCATGAAATCAGTGGATTTCCCCTTTCATCTCCTGGTCTAGACATGGCTTTTTTCTCTCTTTCTCAGGTCTGACCAGTATGTCTCAGAGATCACAAGCTGTCTGGCTTCCTCTTGTCTTCATTCAGATACATTAAACTCTTGGTACTTCCTTGGGATTTGGCTGTGACTGTTATCATGTAATTCACTGAATATCCAGTTTTTGTTACCTTTGACTATTGCAACAAAGTTGTGGTGAACAACAGGCTTAATGTTCCTCAGTCTCTCTAGTTAGCAACAGGTTTAGTCCTCGTCAGAAAACTTGGGTAGCTACATTTGTGACAATAACATTGAGACTAAAGATAAATGTCAAATGTGATGGCAAGTAGCCAAGTGACAGGGCAATATGCTCAGCAGCTCAAGCCAACACTGACAACAAGGGCAATTAGCCCTTTTGCCCAAAGCAGTTTTGCTAGTAACCCCCTGCCTTACTGGCATAGTGAAAATCTTTTCAGGATTCAACTGTGTAGCACCCTTACACCTTCCTTTGAAGGTTTTTTTGATTACTAGAGCACTGATTAATTTTGTACTGTAAATGGTTAATGTCAAATGGCTTTTGGCTGCTGAAGCTGTAGAACTACTGATAGTGACTTTATCATGGTTTATCAAAATCATGCAGATTTTGAGCTGCACAGAGAGAGTAACTTCTCGCTTCAGCAGGTTTTGTGTCTTCTTGAAACATGGCTTTCTATGCTGGAGAGTACTGAACAAGGTAATTCTTCTTATTCTTGTTTCAAACTGAGAAAAAATATCTGATTTAGTCGCATGATTTGTGCTGTCCTGCTCTTAGTTAGTTGGCCTGTTGGTGACACCAAGCTTTTCATTCAAAAATGCTCTTGTTTATATGGCTTTCTTCTTGATAATTTGCACTGAATAATAATTAGTGAACTGGTAAATTGATTGCCTTATATTACTTACTTAACGGTGTTGTATTTCCAACAAACTGGAAGTAAGCCTGATAAGTTTGTTAATCTAATACATTCATAGAAATCTTTTTTGGTGATAGGTTAAATAAATGTAAAATACACTTTAGCTTATCATTTGCTTGCTACCAGTCCAAAACTTTGCTGAGACCAAAATTGGCATCTGTGCGAACTGTTTGCTGCATTATTCCCATGGCCTACTCATGCCTAACTGCCCCAAACCACAAATCATTTGCTCATTCTTGTTCAAGCCATCATTCTAGCCCTCTGGGCTTTGCAGAATCCAGCAATAAATCTAGCTCTGATGACCCAGATCTTCTGAACCCTAACCTTAAAATTAGAGTTAATAGTCCAGAGACCCCTAAAAGCAAGAGAATTAATCACAAGCCATTTTTCTCTGTTAGTCTAGCTGCTAGTCCTACAGGTCATGCAGTATCCAATAATAAAACTACCTCTCTAGTCCTTGCTCTCCCAAAAGTAATCTGAACCCCAACTTTTAATGTAGCCAAAACCCTAATATCTTGTCCTGAATTAACAAGGTTTCTTTAATCTGTGGAAGCAATTAAGAGATATTATTGGTTAGACTTGATGTAGATGACATCAGAAAGTGAAAAATAATGACTTACAGTTACCTGCTGTAAATTTCCCTGCTAACCCATGGATAGCAAGTCTGAATGAGTAAGGATAATTTCTGATGTTATTAAGGTTAGAAGTGCAACTGAAACTAGCTGGCAGGAATGCTTAGTCACAGCTTAGTGGCTGTGATAAATTGGCAGGTTACAGTTAGTAGATCTGGGTGTAGAAAATGGGGAACTTATGAATTACCTTTACAGCCAAATAATTTCCTTTCAGTGAGGTCTGGAGCAAGAATCATCCAGGGCTGGAAACAAAGAAAATATGTAGAGGCAGCTGGGGCAGATGCTGCCTTATTCTTTAGATCTGCAAGTATTGGCCTGAAAAATTTAATCTGAAATATCTAATGTTGACCTTGTCCTTATTCTAGTAACTACATAGAAAAAATCTTTTTCAGCCTTGCAGTGTACAGAAGAACAATTTGTCTTCAAAACCTTAGGCCTAATCTACACTATTTCCAAGTGACTGAGAATACTGAACTACATGCTCTCGCTAAGGTTCCACCATCTTTAATCTGGAGGACTTGCAAAATAATAATAAAAAGATTCTCTCATAGTGTCTCCTGCTTGGAAACTTTCCCTGTTCCAAATGCTACTTTTGTCTTGATGTTAGTATAGAGGCCAAGAACAAGTAAAGACTCTTCTGGTGCTTTCTCTAGTATTTGATCTTTGAGCATAGCAAATCTTCCATCCTGTAATAGGGCCTAGTAGATAATAGCAATCTAAAATACTCCATCTGTGCTGCTCTCAATGCTTAATCTAACTCAGCAGTTTCCCTATGCTGGCAAGGGGAACAGACACCTCATTTGGGTTTGAATATAAGTTTTCCTGAATGCTAGAATTCAGTTTAGGTTTACAAGTAACTGCAGAAAGTGAGAAGATTTGTGGCTAGACTTTACAGAAAAATTCTATTTGCCCAGAATTAACAGAGTGCTTTGCTACCTGTCAGGTTCAATACCAAACAAATGAAAAAAGTTCCATAATATTCATTTTTTTCCTCCTCATAAAACATGAAGATAAATACCAGTCTCCATAGAGGGGAGGTTAACCCTCATGTGCTGGAAGGCTTGCAGGCAGAGTTCTGGCACTGAGGAGGCAGTGAAAGCTCTTCAGCTATGTTCAGGTTCTCGTTATCACTCTTTATATCCCTCACAGTTTGAAGAATAGCAACCAAGGAAGGAACTGCCATCAAAGCGCACTTTGGCTTAGGTGAGACCTTGCACCTTGGAAGGTGGGAACTAAGACAATCAGGGAAAGGTGCATGCAGTGTCGACTTTTTTGGAGGAAAAGCCTATGGCTTTGGGATGTTTTGAGCCTCTCTTTCCCGAGAGGGAGCAGATCTCCAGGGAGTCCTTGCAAAAAGGAATTTGTGTATCAGTGACACTCTGATCAACATAATCAGCTGACTTCAGCTGGCAGCAGAGGAATGGGCACTTCTTGGTCTGCCACAGTGCTGGCCTTGAGTGAGCATGGATGACACTGCAGGTGCAGCTTGTTCTCAGTCACAGGAAGCCTGCTTTTAATTGAATCACACATACTATGCTAGGAACAGCTCCAGAGAAAAATAGACATTTTATATATTGGGATTCCTTAAAAAATATTTTGCCTTCCTCTGTATCCTCTTTGGTACTGACTCCCATTTTGTCCATTATTGTTTAACTTGTTCATCAATGAATTGGATGAGGGGGCAAATACCTCCCCAGCAGATTCAATGATGACCCAAAACTGGGACAAGTTGCTGATACAACAGAGAGCTGTGCTGACATTCATCAAGACCTGGACAGGCTGGAGAGATGGCAGGGAAACCTAATGAAGTTCAACAAAGGACAATGCAGGGTCCTGCACCTGGGGAAGAATAACCCCCTGCACCACTACAGCCTGGGAGTCAAACCACTGCAAAGCATCTCTGTGCAGAAGGACCTGTGGCTCCTATTGAACAAGCTGCCCATGAGCCTGCAGTGAGCCCCTGTGGCCAAGGCAGCCAATGGTCTCCTCGGGTGCATTAGGAAGAGCATGGCCAGCAGGTCGGTGGAGGTGATCCTGCCCCTCCACTCAGCCCAGGTGAGGCCACATCTGGAGTGGTGTGTCCAATTCTGGGCTCCTCAGCAAAAGAATGACATGGAGCTCCTGGAGTGGGTCCAGCAGAGGGGTAAGAATATTAGGGACTGGAGCATCTGTCTTACAAGGAAAGGCTGAGGGAGCTGGGCCTGTTTAGTCTCAAGATGACTGAGAGGGAACCTTGTCAATGTCTATCAGTACCTGAAGTGGGGGTGTCAAGAGGATGGATTCAGGGTCCTCTTGGTAGTGCCATGCAATAGGACAAGAGGCAATGGGTAGAAGCTGATGCACAGGAAATTCCACCTAAACATGAGGGAGAACTTCTTTACTGTGCAGTGACCATGCACAGGAACAGATTGTCCAGAGAGGTTGTGGAGTCCTCCTCACTGGAGATATTCAAGAACCATCTGGACACAATTCTGTGCAATGTGCTCTAGGATGATCACCCTACTTGAGCAGGAAGTTTAGACAAGATGACCCACTGTGGTTCTTTACAACCTTACCCTGTGATTCTGTGATTCTGTGATGAGTATGATTCTTGCCATGGACTTCAGGCCTCTCCTTTAGGGTGGGGTTTAGGCAGTGAAAACTGTGAAGCTAGATTTGTTCATGAATCTTACAGCCACTAAGTCAGTAAGATGTTGCATGAAGTTAGCAGGAAGAAAGAAGTTATGACAAATTTTTTATGCCTCATCAGATGGGACTAGATTAAAACAAACAATCTGCAACTCATTTGAACCATAAAGTTAATCATAAACCATTTGACCTGGAGGCTGCTTACCTCATGTTGGTCCTGTTGGCTACTTCCCCGAAGAAAGTCCCTGAAACTCTAGACTTCTTCTTCCCCACCTTACTTGTGCTCCAAAAGACAGGTTCTTGAAGTGCTGGAATTACTCATTACATATTTTTTTCATTACATATTTTTTTCCTTCTAGTTGTGTCCTTCAGCTTACTTGTTATGATTTTCAGGGCAGGAGCATAAAACTATTTAGATATTTTGTTTTCCTCAGCTTCAACCTTGAAAGGGTTTGCCTCCTTGCAGAAAGAAAATTTACACAATTTCTGTCAAATGAACGCATGACTCTGGCAAAACGTCTAAGATTCTAGAGTAATATTTTCCCTTCTTTTCTGAAAGAAATTCTATCAGTATACCTAACCATATGTCCTGAAACAGAAATCACAAACTATTAGAGAAAAAATTAGTTAGTTGTGAACTAATTCTTCCTGCTAACTACATCACTCCATCTTTATCATAGCAAGACTTGCAAAACTGAGAAATGAACCTCAATTTATATTTCTTCTTTTCTTGTCCTACAAATCCTGAGCACCTGAAAGAGATGCTTCTAACTCAAAAGAAGTTATTTGAAAATCCAAGGGTTTATATGAAGAACTGCTTCTATTGGTTTTCTTTTCTTCAAGAGTGTTCCTAACTAGACTAGTCATGCTGAGCTCAGTCAGAGGCTAGGCAGAAAAACTCAGTCACGCATCCTTTCTCCACAGTAATGACTGCTTTCTTTATCTTTCTTTACCAGCACCTGCAAGATTGAGGCTTGTGTTTCATTCTAGTTTTCCTTGTACTAAATTTCAACCCTTGAGCTTACCCAAACCCTAGCCTGAAGGCAGTAATCCAACACAGTTTACAATGTAAGTGTATTGTATTTTACATGGCAAACTCACATTTTTAAGCTGTATCCTTCATCTGTTTTTTTTTTGAAAATCCAAGATTCAAGAAGGAAAGCAGATCCTTGCTTCCTAATCTCAACCCCTGCCAGAAACACCCTGGCTATGCTGCTACTCTGTGTTGTAGCCCACAAGTGCTTGGGCAAAGCAGCAGGAGAGCAGCCAGGAGAAGGAAATAAAGTATACTAAAGCATCCCATAGGCACATGTCTGGCTAAGTAGAAATTCCTGCCAGGGCTGATTTTATAGGGAGAAACATGTAAGTGGCTGCTGCAGCTGTTCCTTGAGCATACAGTAGGGAGTAAAGATATCCTTCCTAGCTAGTCCTAGTTTGATCTGTTGTCATGGGAGACCATTTTTTCAGGCAGTAACAAATTAATTCCTTGTCTAGATTACACCATTTTATTCTTGTTATTGTCCTTTGCTATAAGATGCCCAAACACACCTCTATTTTCCCTGTCCCCTGGCAGCAGGAAGTGTGGAAACTCATTGGGAGCTCCCTGGAGGTCTGGCTTTGAGACTTAGATCTGCAAAGTTCACAAGAATAGAGGTTGTCATGGCCAAGAGTTTTCTTTGTCTCTGTACCTTTGGTCTTAGGGTGTCATGAGGGGTGCCTAGAGGCTGCAATAACACATTTTCCTCTTATTCTAAAGCAGACTCAACCTAGGTCTTCCTTTCTTTTTGGAAAGCTGAAGATCTCTTACCCAATTTGATACCGAGTATTGGCTTATGAATAAAAATGTAAAAGAACTGGGCCATACAAGGCCCAGTCATAAGCAAGTTAGGCATTTTTGCTCTGGGAAGGAGAAAGTATAGGGACAGTGTGATAAGGATTTATAAAATCTTTGGCAGAATGGAAAGTGTCTATAGTGATCATTTGTTCACTGTTTCATTCAACACAAACCTAGGGTAATCGAATGAAATCAGAAAGAGGCATGTTTCAGAATGCCAAGGGAGTTGGTTCTTTTCACACTGGATAACAAAGGCACGTAATCCTTTTCTGGATGACCTGTGGATACTGTTTACATGTGCTCAAGATGAGGTGAGACCATGAAAATGAAATTAATGGCTGAATATTATTAGACTTACTCTGTGTTATTCTCTAGGCATCTCCCTATGACCATTCGCAGAGCCATGAGGAATGTTGGTTTGATCTTCTAAGGACAATTCATGTTCCTAAGTCCAAGCTCTACACATCTTTGTCAACTGTGATCACTGATCTGAAACAGACAAAGATCCATCCATAGTTGCAAGCTGCTTTCTTTCACTCGTCGTATCAAATCAATTTCCTTACCAAGCTGAGCTCATAGTCAAGGAACAAATCAAACTGGCCAGTCCCAGATCCTAATCCCAAGTTTAATATGTCCCTTGAACCTGGGACACTAACTACAATTCACTTTTCAATGAAAGACATGAAGTAAAGGATTGAGCACAGCTTCTCAGACACTGTCATTTTGAAGTTTAAGCTGATACGGTAGTTGTGGCCAAAACTAAAGGGCCTCAGAAATAATCTTCATCTTTTCTTTGTTCTGTTCCTGCAAGTCTTGAAGGATGTAGCAATAGTGATACTCTTTTGCATCTCTACTTTTCACATCTCTAACACTCTCCTGAAGCTGTACTGTAGCTTTTCGACCCATTATCTCCCAAGATTTCCACTAGCTCTGTGAGTCTTGCAGGATCTGGCAGTGAAACTGAGCTCTCTTACAAATCCTAATGCTGTCACCAAACTTAATGCAGGTTTTCCTGATCTTTCCTTAAATCCCGCCACTTCCAGTGCCCTTACAATCTCTTCATCTGCTGAAAACTGTTCTTCTTTCTCAGCTGTCTGTATGCTGGGAAAGATTTGCTACACCCTGCACTTGTATTCAGTGGCTGAGAATGTGATTTCTGCCTTTCATATTCTTCCCACTGTATGTATGCCGAGCCATGATTTTCAGTCTGGCTATGTCCTGAGTCATTGGCTTCTTTATCTTGGATCTATCTACTTGTTTTGCACACTAATGGCTGTCACTGCTCTGATTTTTCCCTTGGACAGCTCCTGTGCTATTGACATGTGCATGCATTTCCCCAGGGTTGAAGATGATTCTCTTGATATTTTCTCCTGCAAACTGAAATCATATGTCTCACCAATGAAGCTGTTTCTGATCAAAGAATCTTTTTTATCTCCAGAGTTACATGTGGATACCAGAACTCTCCATTGTGTAACTCACATACAGTCTTCTTATTTCCAGGTAAAATACTTTCCCAGCCTTTATCCCAAACCCAATATCTATCCACAGTATCCTTCTGCTTAAATCATGACAATTATTATTCCTCTATTTCCCAGCCAAAGCATGAGATATGAGAAAGAGAAAAATCTTTGCCTTATTAATCCTTACAGTCGTTTCAGTATGCTGGATCCATTTTTCCTTTGTACTGCTTTAATGATTATGCAATTCTATTTGTCTAGAAGTCCAGCTTTCCTGTGGAGTGAGTCATATTGCTTCTCTTCAGAAGTGCTGCCTTGTTCTCTTCTAAAACGTGCACCTTTCTCCAGTGTGAGCATCACCCCCCCATCACTTCTATCCTAGCTAATAAAATGGCAAGTTTTCATTATCCTTGTATTAGAGAAGCTCTTTATTAGGAGAAGCATGTTCACAGATGCTGCAAGTCAACTCCAGCTATGACTACATAATACAAACAGACTGGTGCCTCCTCCAGACTTTCTTCTCTAGCTCACACTCCATTGCTGCATCACTAAAGGGAGATTCAAGCAATTTGCACAATTATTGGTATGATTTTCACCCTTTTCAGATTATGTTGAGACCTCAGATCAGAGAATTTTGCTTCCAAATTCCCTGACTGCTATTTAGTTTTCATGGCTATTTTCCCATGGCTAATCCAGCTCAGCAGAAGCTATTTTCAGCTAATTTTTTCAGTGACAAGATACCATTTATCAGAGTTCTCTGATTCAGCCCATGACAGTGGGGAAGCGCAAGGGGAAAAGGAAACAAAAAAGAGTGGTGGAGGGTGTACTTCTAGAATCTAGTTCTGACTAGTATTTCATTTCTGCTGACATGAGATCATTGATTCAAACACCACTACACCCAATTTGTAAAAATTCAAGTAAAATTCAGACTGGCAGACTCCAACTCTCTGATAAATGCATCTTTTAGTTCCTTAGAAAACAGCAATACTATAGTGAGGTACTTGGCCTGGTGTTTCAGGGGACTATGCTCAATTCACTGGTCCCTGGGCTGCATTTTTTTAAAGAGAGAAGTTTGTTTCATGCAGTCTGTGCAGAGTTCATGTAATGTGCCTTCCAATCACTCCTTCCTTCAATCAGCTCCAGTAATGTGGCATTACTAAGAAGAGGTGGACATATTTTGTTTCATTTCAAACCCACTCACACACTTTTGAAATGAGGAACAGAACTCCAAAAGGATTAGATTTGTTTTCCCTTTAAAGGAGGCAAAATGCCAATTTGGGCTGCTGTGAAGAGAAGGAAGTCCTGAATTAACAATGTATGAATTCCTAGCAGTGGCCAAACACTCTTCTCTCTGGCTGAGTTATGAAGAGGGATAAAATGCCATATTATCAGTGGATCCCACTTCTTACAATTGCACCCTACAACTTCTGCAAAGCTCTCCCATTCTTCTCATTCTCTCAGGAACCAATTCTTCTGTGGACATAAAGCATAGTCTTCATGTTTCTTCATTTCTGAATGGAAGAAGTAATGGCAGCTTGTCCCCTCCATAACAAGAAAGTTGCTACATTCATCTGCTTTGAGAGGTTTGTTTTCAGAGTCACTAACTCCTAGTCATTTCATTTTTGGGTAGTGAAGCAGAGCAAGGCCATTGAAAATACGGGAAGTGGAGTAAAAGTATTATGCCCAAGTCCTGGCTGCTGTGCTGCTGCCACTGTGGCCACTGCTGCCCAGGAATATAAACTGCATGCAGTGTAATGGAGGATGTTTACAGCTGAAAGGAGCACAGATGCCAAAATACTCAGCTGCAGCTCTGAGCAAAGTGTTTCTGGCCATGCCAATAGTATGAGACGTTCTAGTTAGACTCTTTGAGAAAGCAGTCTCCTTCAAAAATAGGGACTTGGTTGCTTCAGAGCAAAGCCAATCTGCATTTGTTTATGGTGATATATATACCTTGAGTTTTGCTATTTTCTAACACCTTGCCTTTGTGCCTTTGCTGTGGCTGAATTTAAGACTGGGTGGCAAAGTCACCTATGTAGCACAGCAAGCCTGGGTTTCTTTTATTTATTTCTCTCTGAGCAGAGAAATAAAAAGGCATCCACTTGCAGAACTAGGCTGCTTTTTTTTCCACAGCAAATGAAGACAAGAGATTTTGGAAGGATAAAGGCCTGTGTATCTCCCCATGTGATGATTTACATGACTTATTTTTTGCAGCTGTCCAAATTACCTCTTAAAAATGTGCATTTTTGTAATAGCTCTACTGACCATTTCCTCCCTCAGTTAAGGTCTTGCCACTGTGCACGGAAGCTGCAGTAACAGCAGTGAGTTTTGCAGGTGTGGCCTCAGAGGAGGAGAGGTGAAGCTGGGTAACAGTGGATGAGGGCAAAGCAGCTGGCATGGTGGAGCTGTCTGCTCAGACAGCTGGATATCTCCATACAGCAGTAACTCCTGCTCCCAGCTGCTGCTGCTGCTGCCAGCACAACCTCTGCACTTCTGCTCTTGTTTTTTTCTTTTTCTGTGTGGGGCTCAGAAAGCCAAGCAAGGGCTCAGAGATTGTTTTTCTGATGTGCTTATAGGTAGCATCATAATGTTATGCAGATTTGTGGTACATCATTGCAAACCTCTTGAGTGGAGAAGACATAACTCAGGACAGATCCTTTCAGAAGACATGACATCTAGATTTTTGTTTCATTTCTTTGTCATTTCTTTCTTTTTTCTAAAAGAATAAAAAGACTCCTAGGTAATAAGCCAGTTGCAGAAGGTCAGAGTGACCTTGAGAAAGAATCACCAGCTATCATAATGGATGCAAAAAAACAGAGGCTTGAGGTTTTCTGGTTATTCTTCACTTCCAGTTGAGGGAAGAGCACTTCTACTGATCTGCTTGGGTGTTCAAGATGCAGTGTATCAGCCTCAGTGTCCTGAAAGGTGCCCAGGATTTCAAGGCTGAGGGTGAACACCAGTATTTTACTCTCCTTGTTGGCCCTACGTGACCATTACTGTTATTCCAACAGAAGCAGTGGAGTAGGAACAGAAAAAGGAAAGTTATGACTTTTCCAACCCTCTCCACATATTTTCCCCTAAGCCTAGGATTTTATAAAACTTTAACTCCAAAACACATTAAAAGCCTGAGCTGCTTACAAAACCTCTGGCTCCACAGGGTTTGCTTATCCTTAGTAATTATCACTTAATATTTGGCCCAGCACAGCTATCTTTCAGTCTTATAAGGATAAATGTATTTGTTTCACTGCTATCTGAGCTCTTTTTCACCATCAGACTGAAACCTATAGTTTATTATTCCTGGACAGAGGCCTACACACACTATATGTTACTTCTGTAGTTCCCTCAGTCAGTGGGAAATGTTTTAGTATTATTATCATTAAATATTTTGCCAGACACTGTGGTCTTCCAGCTTTCACATAGATAGGGAGGGAGTGGATGTGTGGCTAAAGTGCAGGCTTAAGAGATGGGAGACAGGAGTGTTTTTTCCTTATCTGTGCCAAAATGCTTAGAGAGAAAATTCCTCTGGTAACTAGAAAGGCTAAAATGCTCTTAACCAGATACTATCTCCTTGTACTTACGCTTCTGAAACCATCAAATTAAATGAAGCATTTTGTGACCACAGGTGCATTTAACAGTAAGGTTCAGGCTTAAATAATCTATCAAATACTTCTTTGTATCATCTTTTTTGGTGCATGTAGTACAGTAGAAGCTTCCTTCATATTTTTAAAAGAGAAATTAAAAGATCCTCAGTGCAAAGCTGATTATTTTAGTGGGTTTACTACCTTCTCAACATCTATTTTTTGTTGTTTCTACATGTTTAATCTAAAGGTATAAACTTCAGTTGTAAATAATGGAGTTTAAATGCATAAGAGCCAATACAAATTTAATAATGCTCCAAAAATATAAAGTAATGAATAAATTTTAAGGTCACATATTTCAATGTCCTGCAGTTCTGTATCAGACTGGAAATTAAAAGTGTTAGCTGTTTTAATACCTATGAAGCCTTTAATTGATGCAACTTTCACTATTTTTATTATATTAATATTACATGGCACAGGGTGTTAATCTGAGAGGGCAATGTCAGAGCTGGGTGAGGCACAATGTCATGGCAAACTCTATTTGCAGTAGGAAATACACTGATTTCAGACTTCTGAATCTGCCTGTGCCAACTGCTCTCCTGATTTGTTGTTCCTCAACAAGGACCCAAAAGTTTGTAATTTTGTTTAGGAGAGTTCCCTTAGATACTACCTGAAAACTGTGTGAGCCAGTCATCCCATCTGTGCTGGTGTGTCCGTAGGCTCACTAGGTACTCCCCACTGCTCAAAAGAGAGGGCTTAAAGGCAAGCACCAGTGCTGTTGTATGGGAAAAAGAGCAAGAGGAAACAGCAAAGAGCTGATAGATTCCATAGAGACTCAGGGATCCCTGGTTCCCATAACAGTGGTCCTACTGCAAAAGGAGGAGGGTTGAACCCATGAATCTCTCTCAGAGATTCACATCCCAAAGTTTCTGTTGGACGGACTTGCAGTCCCTGACCTCAGCCAGAGTTGCTCAACTTGGAAAATCTGGCCCCTTTAGGTACAACTGGAGCATATTGATTTCAGGGCTGAACTTGAGGAAATTCCAGTCTACTATATTAGCCGTCCACCTGCACTTTGGGAGATGTAACTGGACCAGGAGAAAAATAGGGCTCATAGTTTGGCAGAAAGACTTAATGCAGGTGGATGTAGAAGAGCCATATTGCCAAATGCAATAGGATGCTGATCCTTTTCACCTGCCCCAGGAGCTGCCTGCTTTTCCCCCAGCAGCAGAGGCCATAAGGACCAGAAAATCCCGTGGTGGCGAGCGAGTTAATATTTCTCCTAATGGCCTACATGAGCTACATGCATCAAATGAAACAAGTATGAAAATGGTTCATTGCCTTCCTGTGCTCCAAGGTCAGGTTTTTCAAAGGAATTCACGTACAGAAAGTTGCAGGTGGACAGCTAGTAATGTTTACAAAAGCACTCATGTGCCAGATTCCCATGGATTTCGGTGTAGGTTAGACCCCTGAAGATAGAGTGTGTTTAGGTATCCAAGTCCTTTGAGAGGTGAAGCATTTTGCATTTATTGCAGCGTCCTGCAGGGTGCATAAGGATTATTACTACAGAGCAGCTTGTGTGCTGTCAGTACAACATACTGGCTTACTCTGCAGGGACTTGCTCATCTTCCCATACCCAGCGGTATAAAATCTGTTGTATACATCCCACCTCTCTACCTTACGGGGAACCATTCTTATTTGTGTTCAAAGCCTTCTCTTGAGTTCACTTTTCCGATTAAGAAGTGAAAAGTGCGGTGGGGGGGGGAAGGTGGGAGGTGGAGAGAAAGACAGGCAACAGTGTCCAGCACACAGCACATTACCAGCTACCCTGCCAACTAGTGTGCCAGGATTCCCTCGCTCGCATATGTTATGTTGTTTTGATGTAACTAAATGACAGTTGCATTCAGCTGCTTCTTTCTATGGAAAAAACATCTTCAAAAGAGCAGATGAGCATGACCCCATTTCTCATTTTGTTTCCCATTACTTAAATTGTATATATATTGAATATATCATCTATCCTGGAAAATTGCTTTTGTCTCTGTAACATCTGCAGGACACTATTATGGCAAACACTAGTGCATCTGCTGACACAGGTTTTGCTCTCCTCATTTTTTATTCCATTTCATATCCACAAATTTCAAACCTGTGCTACTAGAGCTGTATCGTTAAACCCACAGATTTCACTGGGAAGAACAGGTGCTCAGTGACACAGCAGATCCGGCCATTTTGGTTTAGGTGTCTAAATATGCCTTCACTAGCTTAGACATTTGGACTCAATGTTTTTGCTCTGGGAGCATTAATCTTGCATCTCAAGTGTACACTAAATTCCAGTTTGCTTCCTCTGTCTCAGTCTGTTAAAAATTTGGTTCCATGTTTTTATTAATACCATTCAGCAAAGGGTTTTTTCTTTGTTTCACCACACTGTCAACCCACTGCTTGCTCATTGGTAATCCCAGAATGATCTATAAGTAATGTCTCATGTATGCATATAATTTTTATTGTTAGAAGATGAATGTAACCCTTATGCTGAGGCCAATGCTTATAATTTCTTTGCATGCCAGGTTTGTGTGATTAACACTGAGGCTAATTTATGATGTGAGTGGCTCTGCTTAATCCCGTGACTGTCTGTGTGCAGTGCACGCATATCATCCCCAAATGCCTTGATACACATGTTAACAATGGGAAGAGTACTTGGTGGAAGAATGTAACTTTCAAACTCAGCTGCTGCAGTTGGCACAGGCAGTTCCTCCCTTCATCCACCATTTGTCTTACTTGATCTTGTGACTGCCTGTGGAAATGCCCCAAATTGTTTTTCTTGCATATTTCACCTGCAGGACTTTAAATTAGAGACAGGAAAAGCATTTCAACAGTATTGAAATAAATGTTTTTCTAATTGTATGCTTTACTTTTTTTTTTTTTTACTGTGTTTTTCAAAACATTTGTTTAAAGACAAAAATAACCAAGTAGGGAAAAAGAAGGAGATAGGAAACTGCAAAGTTTCACATTCTGAGTTCTTTTTAATCCTTTTTTTAGGGAGTAAAGAGAGTTTGCTTCCCTTCAAAGGAGCAGTCAGTTTACTCTCCAAAGCAAGTGGAAGTCTTTCTGAGAGCCACAGAGATACTCAGATATCTGCCAGGGACAAGGACATCCATGGCAAGGTTTAGCACCTGGTCTTACTTTGTGCCTTTTTCTCTTCTACTTGGTAATATCACCACATCCCAAGGACTGAATGCCATTTGTGAATTCAGAGCCAAGAAGCATAGTCAGGACTGAGCCTGCAAATCATTTTTACCCTTTTTACTCACAGTACCAGGAGCTCCTTCTCAGATCCCATTTGTAAGAGAACCAGTCTAGCAAAAAGACCTTGCAAGACAATACTTTAGAAACATCTTAAATTTGTGGGTATGGGTGTGGGAGTGGGTGTGTGTGTGAAAGTAATTTTTTGTGATAATTTTTTTATGTCTATCTATATATATATGGATACATAAAGCACCTTATATATACTTACAAAATTAAGCATGATTCACTCTGGTTTGCTTAAATCCCAGAAAACCCTGCGCAGAACTGAACCCAGGTTAGAGACAGTGAGAACATTTCCAGAAGCACTGAGGCCTGTCTTGCAGCTCCCATTCCACTGTATCCAGTTCCAAAGGCACCATCTCTAACAGAGCGTGCATAAATCCTTACAGTGTTTTGCATCACCCCTATATTGTACCTTTTATCGGATTAATTGAGAGCCTTGAAAAGAAATTAGTACTTTGTAGTAGGTTTGGTAACTAATAATAATCAGGGAATTTATTAAAGAATAAATCTGATTTTGACAAGGAATTAACCAGAATCATAAGTAAAGTTTATAGCTGTTTGGGTTTTTTTAATGAATAGGTAATTTACTTCAAATGTATAAATGTTCACATTAACGTATTCAGAAGACTGAGTCTTTTTCCAAGAGATGTAAAAGTTCCTAAATTCCTGTAACTTTCAGTGGGAATTAGGCTTGCTGGATCTTCATCACAAAAAAACCCAAAGAAAACCCAACAAAGACTCATGCTTCTAAGTCACTTCTGGTGCTTTGCAAACATTACATTCCAATCAGCTCTGTCCTTGCTTTAAGCACAAAAGTTGATATTTTCACCTGAAAGCAGGTGTTGTGTTCTCTTGCTGGTCTCTTCCTTGCTTCCTCTTCTGTTTCTGAATCACAGCAGAATAGCTTTGCTGTAGCAAATAAACTTTTAAAACAAACTAACACAAAACTCTTATAAATTCATCACAAACAATAGATAACAAAGCAGGAATTTTCATTAGAGCAAATGTAATCATGCATTTAGTGTTTGCATGTATTTAAGCCATTTACACATTTATGCCTTATTCCTGTATGCAGACTAGGAGAATGATAAAATGTGCTGAAAGCTGTGGAAATAGAATTGAAAGAATCCTTGCAGATTTATTAGGAAAAAACCCTACCACTTTTCCTAATGTTTCCATCCCTGGCTCTAGAAAGTCTGCCAGGTCAATCCTCTGTTGAAGTCAGTGGGAGTTTGCCATTAACTTCAATGGAAATAAGTTTTGGTTCTTTTACTGTAAATCCCCTTTTAAGAGAATACAACTGATCAGTAATGACTCATTCAGAAGCAGATCTGGTGAGCTGTTTGAAAAAGCCCTTGTCTGTATTTAGCACTGCCTGAAATTTATTATTTAGAATTCATATTATGATTACCTCAGGAAATACAATTGAAAAGTTTCCTTTTTTCCTTAAACCCAGCCTCTTCCTCTCTTTACCCAGCTCCTTCTCCTAAAAAGAAAAAGTTGAATATACAATATTGCCAGTAATTATGTGTTATGTGATTTTTATTGCTTTGCAATTTATTACAAATGTTTTTGTGGGTGGTACAAAGTATTTGAACAGGTTTTAAAACTAGTTAGAAATTTATTAAATATTTGTGATTGCTATTACAGGTTATGTTTTATGATCTAGAGTTGATTTATATGTACAAAAACCAAAAGGCAATGCAATGTAACTCCTTCAGCGTTCTTCTTCAGTAATGCTGTACAATGCACAGTGAGCCTTGCCAAGCTAAAGAGGCTCTACATATGCTGAAGACCAAAAAGTGACCATTACTGAAGCAGAAACCAGAATATTCTGCATATCCTGTTGGTTCCACTAACTTAGGAAAGGTTTCCAGATAGTATTTACAAAGAGATTTTTGCAAATTTTAAGAAAAAAACTTTAGATGTTGGATTAAGAACATTTTGCTAAACTAGTGTTGAAGATCGCTTGAAATGTGTATGTAGAAATACTTTCCAAAGGACGAGTAAAATAATTGCTGTTATGTTGTATGTATGATTAAAAATCTGTATGATTGAATCAAGGAAAGGCACAAGGCACATCATCTATAACAGCTGGACCATAAGGTTACCCAGATTATTTCATGATGCACACATTTTAAACTGTGCAGTAATGAGTAACAGTCCAGAAAAAGACACATGGATATATTTGCCCAGCAGACGTCCTGCTATTTAGCTGACTTTCTCAAAAGTGGTGGTTGACCTTCCATATCCTATCCCATTTCAACTACAGATCATAACATCAACCACACCATGCAAGGATTCCCCATACTTCTTCTCTCCTCATTTGTTTTATTTTCCCTGTTGGTTGCCCATCAGAAATGGTTCCCATCCTGACTGGTTTGAGAGCAGATAATAATGAACAGCGACTAACCACAGAAAATCTTAAATCTGAACAGGATGTTTTCTATTAAATAAGAAACATGCTTCTGCCTTGAAAAAAAGAAAAAGAAGAGGAAATTCAAATGCAATGGCTGTTTGTATACATAAAGGCATTCCCTTTTTCCTGCTAGCTGCTAGAAAATTATTGATTGCTGATAAATTTAGAATTGGATATTTGTTCCACCTTACTTTATGATGGAAAATCTTGAGGGAAAGAGCATGAGTGGTGCAAGGACTGAGGTTTCATCTTTTCTCCACAAGCCTGACATATCAGAGTTTATAGACAAGTATCTTGCCGGCCCAGAAATTGGTCAGTAATTTGTCTTCAACTGTCAGAGGTAGTTGTGGTTGGGAATGAGTCACATCTCCCTCTGCTTCTGTTGTTGAAATAGAGAGATTGCCAAACTAATGACCTGCAAGACTGTCCAGGTTTTTCAAATTCTAAGGTCGCAAAGGAAAAAAAAGTATGGCTTGTGCTTTGTTTGGGCCATCCCTATGTACTTGCATTGCAGCCAGCAGCAATAGGTTTCTGCTTCATTTCAATGTTCGAAATCCATGGGATTTTTTCCTTACATCTTTGAAGGCTATGCAATAAATTGGTATTCTTGAGTATAGAAAGAAGAGGTCCAAGTGCCCTCTGGACTGACAGCAGAGAGGAAAATTCCCAACAAGTCATATATACAAACCCATGGTGGGCTGCTGAAGAACAGTCTATGTTTTCATCCAAGTTCATTCTGGCCTTGAAAGCAAATCCTGTCTAAATCAAGCAATGATCCACATGGACATTTTCTCTTCAGCTCTTTCCCCCACCATACTGTGACTGTCAGCATATTCCCAAACCTTGCCTAAATTAAAACATGACACTGCACACACAGCTCTTCCCTAAATAGCAGATGAGAGAAATGTTGTATAGCTTAAGCCACCTTTGGAAAGTGTAAAAGTGTTATGTAAAAATAAGTGTCATGCTGAATGACAGTAGAGGCTTTTATTTATTCATTGGCTGTTGGAGATTTTGATTGAAAATTTCTGTAAGCTCTTTGGCACAAGTTTGAAGTCTCTGTTGAATCCATTAAAACACTAGATTGTAGCAAAGAGGCACATCATTCCTTCTTTAGGCACTCTACTGTCATTTATATCAATGGAAATTAGATAATTCACACATCTGGTCTTTTGTCTAACTTTTCCAACTGTGTCCTTGGGGTGCTGAACTTGAGACACTGAAAAGGGCCTATTTTTAATGCTAAGAAAGTCACTTTCAGCATTCTAGGTACTGTTACAGTGAGTAAAACTTGGCATTCCAAAGTGGAAGCACCTAAAGTCCCTAATTACTTTTAATCTATTTTATACCTTTGTTTGGTTTTATTTAAAGGCAGGCAGAACAATATACAGCTTCTCTAGGTATATTTGTATTTTCCATCTTTAATTTCACATTAACACCAAGGTCATTGGTTCAATCCCCATACTTGGCACTCACTTTAAGAGCTGGACTCAATGAACATTGTGAGTCAATTCCAACTCAGAATATTCTGTGAAATCTGTCAATTTAACACACATTTAAAGTATAGGTTTTTTCTTAACTTTGAGGAAGGTTTTTCTCAACTATTCCTGGCTATTCCTTGATCCATCTTAAATTTCCCTTTTCATATTTAGTATTATCACTTTTCAAAACTGTTACTAAAAATACACACATGCATGTGTGCCAGTACACATATAAGTACATCCATAATTACTGTTTATGTGAATACACATAAAGGTTGTGCATTTTTCTTGATATAGTAAAAAGATCATTAAATTATAGTTTTTATTGTGCAGTATTCATAATGTCCATCATTCTCATTTATATAATTTGTGCATTTCAGATGTATGTTTCAATTCAGCACATCTTAAAAGGCAGGCAATTGCTTTTCTCTAAAGAATTTATTTTTCTCTAGGTAGGTGAGACACTTGCTTTTAATTTCTCATCACAGAACATTCTTTCAAGTCTCTTGATAATTTCATTGTTTTTTGCCTACAACACTTCCAGGCAGTTAACTGGTTTCAGAAATAAATACAAAAATTCAGATGATGTCAAAACCAGCATGAAGACCCGCACGCTGATCTTACAAAATAATAAGTACCCTGAGTGCAATCCAGAAAATACATTTATCTGTACGTACTCCCTGGTAGTATTTGTAGCCCGTGACTGAAACTTTAAATATAGACAAATCAAAGTGAGATCTTCCTTTCAGCTTTGTAATGCTGGGGCTCTGCCCTGCCAATCTTTAATCCCTGGGTTGTAAGCACATTGTTGTACAGCTTGGAAGAGGGATCCTTATATTCAGTGACCCCTTCCTCTATGACACTGCTCCTCCTGGCAGTGCCTCACAGTGATCCTTCTCCTACAGCACTGTGCATTTGGGCCAGGTACAACGACTTTATTTTGTGTCTTGCTGGACACACATCTAAACGTCATGTTAGCAGCTTGCTGGGCTGCCTCTGCCCCAGAAGTATGCTTGGTGGCCTTTCTTGGCAGCAGCTGTAAGAAACCATCATGATGTGAAACTGGGGCTGAGTATGCTGATCATATTCTAGGTACTGGCCTTTGCAAGGGACTTTTTCCTTTTAACACAGAAGAGTGGAGACAAAAAGGCCAAGGGCTCCTGGCAGGGACGCTGCAGCCACCAGCAGCTGAACACGGGTAAGCCTTGTGTGAGAGTGTATGGAAAACAAGGATGGGCTCATCCCAGCTCTTGCACTCACAAGAAAGGGCAACTAAGCCAACATTTTGCCCTTTCTCAGAAGTCTATGATTTTTTAATCCTTTTGAGAGTACCATGTCTGTGGTTCAGACATTCTTCTACTTTAACTTTGATCCTTGCTTTCACATCATGTTGTCCTGGTGGGGAGGTTAAACTGGAAGTGTGGAAATGCTCCCCTGAAGCCCCAGATCAGTTTCCAAGAAGTGTGCATGAGCCTGGGGCAGCATGGGGTGGGACTGGCTGTCCTGCAGGATTTCACCTCCCTGGAAAGGAGTTGTAGGAGCTCTGAGGCCCCAGGGAATGCAAGAGGAGGGCATTTGCCTCAGAAATGTCTGGGTTTGAAGCAGGTGGGACCCCATGGATTGAGCCCACTCACAGCAGACTGGTGACCTTACACAATGGGACTGAGCCAGGTTGTGACAGATGGTGTCCCTGGATCTGAGACTGGGTCCTGGCTCTTACTATTTAGTTAATTAATTGGGAGGAACATAAAAATTAACTTGGTAAATTGTGTATACAGTATAAACCCCCTGATTTTGTAGACAGCAAATCCTGTACTGGAGTAAAATGACAAGTATAATCAAAGTTGCTGGTACATTTTGATGTTTTCCTCTTGGCTCTTGTCAGTTGATTCCCAGAAGTAAATTTGGAAGGGCGTTACTAAAGACCTATGATCTGATGGGGTTTATTGGATAGGCAGTACTGATGGTATAGAGCCATTCCTGGTGCTCATACATACCTCAGTTGCACTTATCTTTAGCCAGACATCGGGGAAAAAACAATTTAGTGGAGTGTATTTTTCTACAGCTAACAAAATCGCCTAAGTGTTGTATCTTACAGCAGCTAAATGTTAAAGTCTGATTTCTGAGACTCTTGCCTGAAATGTTTTACCTGGTTAAGAAGGAAAGAAAAAGAAACATAAATGTCCACCCTCTGTTGACACTGGCTGACATCCCTGTGCCAGTAGGGAAAATGAGTAGATTGGGTACCTTGCTGTGCTTTGGGATGCAGGCTGCCACTCAGAGAAGGGTTCTGCCTATCAGAGGCAAACCATCATCTTGTGTATCCAGAATGGCACAGGAAATCAGAGACTGCAGGGCAATGGTGAGCACTGGCATGAAGCCTTTTTTTGTAGGCACACCCTCCATGCCAGCAGCTCGAAGGGAGTCAATTGTCCCAGTTAAACCCTCAGAGCAATGTTCTTCGCTTTGGTGAGATTCCAGATAACACACAGACACTTTAAAGCATTTTTCTATCCCAGCAATGTCAGTCTCAGGGCAAGAGACGCATCCTCTTTTGTCAGTTCTTTTGAGATGTGGGTGATACCTCTGTGCCAAGATAGTCATTTACTTCCACAGTGGCTTTTTCCAGCAGGTTTCCAGGAATGAGAAGAACAGCTGGAGAAACTGAATGCTATGCTTCATTGGTGGGGGGAAATTCTCTGTACTGCAATATTCGTACACACTGCCTGTTGTGGTCACCAAGCTCTGTCATCAAGGAGCTTTCAAGGGGCTGGTAAGGAAGTGGGACGTACTGAAGCTCTCACGCTTGAGCTACTCAAGTCCAGAAGGGTAATGCAGGGAGTATGTTTATCATGTAAACAGTGGACCGTCTGTAAAAATGGGAAGTTTTATGCAGTGATGGAGTTTTGGGAAATGAGGAACCACAAATTAATGAGAAACCCTACCAAGGTTAAAGTTATTTACTGATTAGATTTGATTTCACTGTGTTTGGTCAGATTGGAAGGGGGGAAAAGACATAGCATGGTGTGATAAATCTTTTACTGGCACCGATCTGAGATTATTCATAAGTGAGACTAACCCACATCAGTACCAACAGCTTATGCTGTATCATTCTGCCAGCTGGATGTGCCAGCTGAACAGCTGTTTCAGGAAAATTTCTTAAACCTTACTAGAAATTCTCTCTTCTCTGTTTACCTGTGGAGGTCCAGTAGTGTTTTCTGGTACTTATTCTTTAAGGGGATTTTTGAGAAATAAACAAGGCACTAAAAATACCGCTATAGTTTTATTGTGACTAGAAGCAACCCAACTTCCCAGTCTAATTTCTTGGGACCTTCCAAGTATAGTTACAGGGTTGTGAAGAAAATTAGGAATCTCCCCTTTCTATTCAGGCCACGCCTTGCACGCAAGGTCATGCAGAAAATTACTTCTGTCCAATATCAGGATTTAATCTGATTGTTTTTGGTTAAGGTGATATATTTTGGGACTGTACCTCCAGTTTGAGGAAAGACCGAGAATGGTGGGATGGTAGAAGATATTTTAATTTTTAGAAGCAGGCAAGAGGCATGATTTTAAACGCTGGGTACTTTTTTGTTGATGCAATTTATGACAAAATGCCAATCTCTGGTTTTACAGAAATCAGAGTAATAACTTGTAGCCCAGGACAGTGAAATTTGAGGTGAAGCAGAGGGGTTTTTACTAAGCTTGGGACAATGGTATAAACTTATTTTGTGTCAGAGTTTCAACTGTTTATTAAACCCTTGCCTGCCTGAATAGAAAGAAGGAAGAAAAATGTCTAAATTCTAAAGCTGTTTTGGCCTGAAGAATTCAGAGCATACTTAGTCACATATAATTGCCATGCATCCATTGCTTCTAGCATGCAGCTGGCTTGCATTTGACCAGCTCAACACACGGAAAAAAGTTGTTTGTTGCATCTTTCCTTTGGACTTGGCTCTGTTGCTTTTGTTTGTTGCAATGTAAGGTAATTTATGCAATATTGCTGTAAAAGTGAGCTTGAAAGAAACAAGAAATCTTGGGGTTACTTCAGGAATGTTTTTCCTGTACTGTGGTCGTGTTTCACTTGTACTTTATGAGCAAATTGTTACTATATCATTATGATTTTAATGTATGAAATTATTTATTAACGAAGTAAAAGCATGTGAGAAAGAGACAATATTCCCCTCCAGATTGCATCATCTGAGAAAAAAATAGCCATTTGGGAAATTATTGTCTCCTACACACAAGAAATAACAGAGGGGAATTTTAAAAGTTAAGTGACTGCACAGATTGAAAGCAAAACTTCTGAAACTATTCAGAGCTCTAACAGATGAGACATGCCTACAATGCTGACAACTACCAAACTCTACAAGAAAATATTTCAACTTCCCAGGTGATACAGATGTGTGTCACTATTTCAGAGCATCAGAGTTCACAGTGTTCCATGTCTAGAAGTACAGTTTGACCTTCTGTGTATAAGCCAAGAGAAAAATTTCTTGATGTAAATGCAGCTTAGGAGAAGGTCAGGTCTGAGTTCAAAGAAGTCTAAGGTTTCAGTTCAGATTTGTTTACTCTGAAATCTTGCCAGACCTCTATTGTCCGTTATGTCCTCTGTGTCTTTTAACATAGCAGTTCAGTGATGGTGATTAATACACAGGAGCCCACAAAGAGCTTCTTGGTCATGTTTTACCACCTAATTGAAAATAAAATTGAGAGTCTTCTTTTCTTTTCATGATACTGATGGAGAAGTGGTATCCCTGGGACTCATAAAAATATTCCTATCTGTATCACATTTTACAACAATAAAACTTCTGACGGATAAAATCCATCCCTGCGTTCCAGCTTCTCCCCACTAATGATGCCTATTGTGTAATGCTGTCATAGTTACTGGATCTTACTAACGTAAAAGCTCTGATAATCCTTGTATCTAGACAAGAAAGAGCAAGATACTTCCTGAGATTTCTGAAAAGAAGTTCAGAAGACCTCCATAAAAAGTTTGGATTTGAAAATATATAACCATTTCTTCATAAGGCAGGTCTCCTTTAGGCCACTTGATTAATGACTGACAAGTCAGCAATGTGGAAGCCGCAATACTAACGTCACACTTCTACTGATATTTCTACCATCAGGTATCAATATTCACCGGATATCAAACTTGAAGCAGACTCAGTTTCCACTGAAAATTCACAGTGCCTGAATCCAGTCACCAGGCCCCAGTCACCTTTGGCATTTTGCGTATGATTCCCTCATTATGGAGCACTTGTGGGTTTTGATTCAATTATCCCCCTAAGACCCCATGCACAGAAGTGCATCATGGTGCTGTATATTTGGAGTGCTGTTCTCAACATGAGTTGTTTGTCAGTCAGGGCCTTTCACTCTAGTTCAAATGTTCCTGAAATCCAGAAGGACTCTGATTTCATAGGTCTAGTAGAGGTTACTCACAAAACCAGAGGTATTTTCAAGATACCCAGAACCACAAATTCAGCCTCCATTGAATTTCAGTTTCCCTTACAGGTCATTATTGTTTTCACCACTTTATAGCAATACTGGCCAAAATCAATCTTTTACAATTCCACATCCTACTCATGCTAAAAGAAAAAGGTTGGGGCTTTTAATTAGAGCTATTTATATATCCAAAATGAGGAAGACATTCTGAAAAAGGAATTGTTTCTGCAGCCAATTCAGGGACCTTCTGTCTACAAAATCTGCTCTAGACACTTTCCCACCACAACTTTCTTTCCATTATTAGGAACTTACACCACTTTGTATTTAGCTTGGTATTTTGCCAAAAAACGTTCTTTAGGTCTCTATAGTACAAAATATGACAGAAAGCATAACACAAGAAAAAAAAGGTATTTTTAAGTCCCTACTTTTTTCCATTTTCCCACCAGAAAAAAAAATTTAAAAATATTAGTAATATAAATCCTTCTCTGTTCCAGTTTTTGCTCTGGTTATTTATACTCTTTTAATGTGATCCATGTAGAGAAGTCAAACGTTATTAAATCCATTCAGATAGTTCTTCAATCTATTCAGGAGCTGAGTGTACCTGGCACAGGCACTGAATATTTCCTTTTGGTTTCTGAGCTAGAAATAATACTTGAAGTAAATTATTTTCTGCTGTGATAATGATGATACTACCAGACGTCCTGAGTGGAAAAGGCCAGGGAGGTTCTGATCCTGACTCTCATTCTGATATTGTGTCTTACTTTTCTTTCCCCTAAGAAAACTCATCTCATTCTGTCTGTGGTTTTCAGTAAGAACAGTCCTTTTCCCTCTTCCTGCACAATTTTTCAGCCAGATTGACTGAACTATGAAAAGGTCAAGTGACTTACTTGAAGGATAAACCATGAGTCAGTAGCACAGCTAGAACTGAATCAAATCCTTTCCTGTCTTCCAGTCCAACCACTAGACAACACACAATTGCTTTTATTGACCAGAGAGCTTTAATGAAGTCAACATTAGCTGTGGTATGTGCTAGCTTGAGTGTCTGAACAGTTTTAGTATACATTCATATGAGTCTATGAGAATCAGCCACCTTCCACCAGCAATTCATAGGGTATGTGGCAGAGAGCAGACCTTGGGTGCCTCTCTGTGCATGCCTTGTGTCCTGTCTGTGCATTTCTCTGCTTGCACACCCCAGCCATGCTGCTGTGCTCCTGACTACCCTGGGAGCTGGTGTGTATGGTCCTGGTCAGCAGCTGAACCACAGCCTTCGCTCCAATCCTCAGTTCAGCTGCCCTTTCTTTACAGTCAAGAGGGGAAAGGGCCTGTTATTCTGCACTGTAGTCATATGAGATCATGGTTTGGAAAATGTTCAGAAATACTGGAAAAGATAAACTCAACAATCTTTTTTGACCTTAGAGTCTACCGATGTTTGTTTTAGCTGACCTATATGCATCTGCACGTATTTTGGCAGATAGATGCCTGGAAACTTTGTAGAGAGGCTGATGGAAAATACTGTTAAAAAAAAAAAAAAGAAAAAAAAAAGAAAATATGGCTGAAAAGGAGCTTGAGCAGGCATCTAATCTCTCCTCATCTAAAGCAAAGATGGGTTTTGTCTATATTACTTCTAGCAACTGACTCAACTGCTACCCTCTACCTCTCCAGGCAACCTGTGCTGTCACTTCACAACTCAAATTATTAGCTTAAACATTCAGGGAATATTTATTGACCTCCCTTATTGAAATGAGTGTGTCACTTAGGTGTGACATTTACATATGATGTAAAGCAATCAAAAAAATATAGAACTCAATATAGAATGGTATGCATTACAAAGTCAACAGTACAGAAGTGTCCTCAGTGAGGATTTCTTTTCTCTTATTCTACATTTTGCAGTACAGAGAACTTTCCCCCATCTCCTCTTTTTACTGAATAGTGCCTGGTACTGCCTTTCTCCTAGTAAGACTCCATTTGCAAAGATTTTCCAAATGTTGTTCTACACAGTTGCCTGAGTATGTGAAGAAAAGGTAATAGGAAAATAGAAATGGTTTTAAAATGATTATGAAGATTTGACTTTTCAGTTTTTCAAAGCCAGGAAACTAATACTGAATCATCTGACTGTGCTGTGCTGCCATGTTTTAGCTCATACAGCACACAAGATAACCACTGTTCAGAGACCCTGCAGTAACTCAGCAAAATGGGATGACTGGAGGATGACGTTTCTTCTATAAATCATCAGGTCTGTAGTGTATATGTGCAATAGACAGGACTTGGGAAGTAGGGGAAAGTGGGACTGTTGTGGAATGCCAGAAGGACTTCTAGCAGTTTCTTTTACTGATGATTGGTTGGCAGGCCAAAAAAAAAGCTCTCTAGTATAAGGTCATGATATAAATTAAAATGGAAAGAGGTACTATTAGATCCTCTTTTCCATTCCCTGTCACTGTGGAATTGCTCCCTACAGTGCTCTTGAGTGTTTTGTCCAGTCTCCTCTGAAATTACTTAAGCAACAGGGTTTTCATAGCTTCTCCTTGGAATCCTACCCCACACTGTAGTAGATCTCATTAATAGGAAATGTTACTCTAAAGCATAAATCTTCCTGCTCTCCATTTCATCTCATTAATTCCACTTATACTCCCTTCTCTGGTCCTAATCAATCCCTTTGCCTCTTAAGTGTTTATATCCTCCTAAGACTTATGGGGAATTATCATAGCCCAATTAGATATCATTCAGCCAAGATATGTGCAAGGCCCATTCCCTTCATTTTCCTTCAACCCACATCTAAGCCCTGGCTCATTTTTTCCCCCGCTCTGAAGTCCCTTCAGTTTGTCATCAAGCTGCCCTCAATTTAAGTGGAAGAGAGCTCTGGTCCCTCCACTGCAGCCAGAGATGTGGCGATCAGGTTTCCAGAACACCAGTGATCCCCAGCTCACCACAAAGTCAGATGGAGTGGCCACAGAGACCACTCAGGAAGAAGAAAATAAAGGAGACTAGCAGTTTGCAGGGAAAGAGCAAAGTAAAATGGCAACCAAACAGCACAAGCAGTTGTCCTGCAGGGAAAGCGGCCACAGGAAAGCTCTGCAGGAGTCCTGGGGGCTGCACCATTGCAGTGAGGCATGGCACCAATAGCTTACACCCTGGCTGGCAGCCCTGAGGAGTGCTGATGGGGTAGAAATGCCCCCACATCACTCCATGCCCACCCCAGGCCAGTTGTGACGGGCAGGGCTGGCGTCACCACTGCCAGCATTGCAAACCACCCGGCACTGCCCCGTGCCATGACCTCATGAGCAGCAGGACCCAGGTGAGCGCGTGTTCCACAGATGGACAAAGCCGACTCTGTGCACAGGTTTTTTCCTTGTGACCATAAAATTAAGGGGTGGGAGGGAAACCTGGGCTGTATCATAGTCTCCTGGTGGTCCACTCCCTACACCCAGCCTGCAGACCATCCAAAACCTTGTCATTTTATCCCAGAAGGCAAGCAGGCCTGGGGTAGATCCAGAACGGATTACAACATAATCCAATTCACAGGGAGGGGTATTTTTAAAAGAGGATTATTTTTTTTTCCTCTGGCTGGCTGCCAAAAATAAATAAATGTTGTAAGTATAATGTAATGTTTTTAGAGAGCACGGTGATGGAAAGAGAAAGCTCGTTTCCATATCCACATTAAAGGGAGGGAGAGGGTAATTTGATTTTTTGCACTATGCAAAGCAATCTGAGGGTATGTAAGGTATAAATGTCAGTATTTCACAGTGGAATTTCAAACACAGTCATAGTCTGAAGAAAGCAGTGCTTCGTTTCTAATCAGAACAATGTACTATGGCTGTTTGGTCTGCATTTCAGCATCAAAAAGCCTCTGCCTGAACCTTTTGTGACCTTCAGAGAGTTTTGCATAATTAGCTTGATTAAAGACACAGCACAGTTTTAGCACCAGAGACCAAAAACCACAAATTACTGAGGATCACATGCTTTGCAAAATAATACCATTCATGTGATTATTTGTTTTGCTCTCATCATTTTTGAAATATTACTCCATTGCTTTGACTTGAATTTCTAGTTGTAACAGATAGCCAGTTCCCAAATAAAATGTAAGTCTTTACAAAAATGTTTCCATTGCATAAAAAACTCTTCTTGGATTTCTGCAAAGTCATAGAGCTGTTTGATACATGTATTAGGGATATGACTGAAAAACACCAGCAGTACAAAGACTTTCAGCTATCTAGAGTGTCATTTCACAGGACCTTCCGTAGACTTTGCTTTTACCATTTCAATTTTAATGTCAAATTTTAAAGTGTGACAAAGCCAAAAAAAGACCAGATCAAGAACATATGATGGATAATACATCAATGAACTTTTGCATCCAGAGAGTATTGGGTCATCTTATAGAGAGCACTTTGGGGATTGCTTTGATCAAAGAATCCAGAAGACAGCTGTGGGGGCTTGCAACAGAGGGGAGTACTGCCATAATGCTCCTTGGACCATACATATACAGCACACGCCCAAAGAATGCCAGGACAGACATACCTGGCAGCAGGACCCACCTACCTGCCTGCTGAAACAGACAGTGCCTAGTTCTTTTCCTCTCCACTCACACGAGAGTTAGTAATTTCCCACTGCCTGAGGGTGGTGGAAAGAAAAGTTTTCAGAATGTCCCAGGCATCCCAGATGGAGAGCTCTGTTATGGGATCCTCATCTTCTGCCAAACACCATTTTTCCTCACTGCTTTGGTGCAGAGTGGCTGTGGATCCCTGCCCATCCGCTCGCCTTTTCTAACAGGTTTCCTGACACACTCCCTGTCCCTTTAACTATGGATAAAAGGACTTGGGCAAGTGAAGTTGGGCTCATACAATCTGTGTTCATGTGCCTATGCAGCTATGTAAGGCCAAGTTTACATGTCCTGCTTTGCAGTAGCTACAAGGCTAAAGAAAATGGTCAGCTACATTACAGGGCTTGCAAGCTATTTCGAGTAACCCTGCCCTCGTCCACACTGTATCTACAGCCTTCATGGTCTGCTGGAAAGACTGCACAGATTTATGCAACCCTCTGCTGTTAGCACACCCTCATTGCTGCAAAAGATCTCAGCTTGAGACCTTCATGCGTTAAAAGAAATTAAGGAAGTTGCAAAATCTGTTGGTACAATAATAACAGTGGGTGTTCTTACAGAAACCAGTATAAGCTGGTTGAGTGGCACATCTGGGATGGTTTTAAGAAGAAACTTGATTAATACCACAGATGACTGCTATTTAAAGCCATTCATTTTGATGCATAGTTTGGGGGAGGTTCAGTTTACCCCTAAGGAAAAAGCAGGAGTTAATGCAGACAGTGAGTGTTTGTGCTCCTCTGGATGGTATTGATCACTGGCAATTTAGATTTGATATTTTAAAAGTGGGGAACTTGATAACAATACATAGGAGAACATTTCAGTGAGGCAAAAAGTGCAGGAAAAACAGTAGCAAATCCCTCTGCTCATTAGATCATACATTTAAACTGAAGGTCGGGTATGACAATCTTATTGGGAAAATAAATACATTTGAATGTTGGTCAGTAAAAAATTCCTGTTCCCAACACTCTCCTTTCAGGGATGTAAGCTTATGATCAGGGTTGAAGACTCTCGGATTGGAGGAACTTGGAAGAAACTTGTGTTCTGTAAAGGACTGGGACACCAGAGTACTTATCCAAAGGAAGTGAAGTATGAAAAAATAGGTTGGATATTAGCACAGGTATATATTCCAAGCAATTAGATATAGCTGTTGTTTTCCAGGGTTAAATGTCCACACACTGACTTTTTGTAATAGATGAGAGGAAGAAGCTGGAAACCTTTTACTTCATAGGGTTAAGCTTCACATGCATCCTTGAGAAAGTGAGAAGTGAGTTAGCAAAAGTGAAGGACCACATTTACAGTGCACAGCTTATAAAGGACCAAGGCCACAAAACTCTACTGAGGAAATTCAGCTCTAGTCTTTTCCAGTGAGCCTGGTCTGAGTGTCTAAGTTCAGAAGTAGATGGAGATGGGTGGTGAATCCTCTGTTATCACACTGTAACTCTTCAGAAGCCTTATGACAGTATCCATGTCTTTGTGGGATGCAGAGAAATGCTTCTCTTGATATAAGACAGCCTAAGATGGATGCAGCTTTTGGGATGAACAGATTTTAGGCAGCATTCAGTTCAGCATACGGAGTAGTTGCGGCTCCATATGGAAGGTGACGATATTATAGCAATAGATGCAACGGATCGGATTGTGATCTGGCTTGCACCAGTTCTAGGCAGATGCAACTCCTTCAGCTTTAATGGATTTACCACAGCTTCACACCAAATGAAGTGAAATGAGTTTTGGGTACAATACATCTACATTAAGCAATGAAAGACTGGTGATTTTTGTGATATCTTTTTTAATTTCTTTCTTTTTTTTTAACTAAAGTGCTAGCATGTTGTGTGGGGAGGCATTTTTTATTCTTATTAACAGTTGGCATTCTGTTTGTTGTAAGCTCTGTGTGGGTTTCTGTGCAAGACAAAGGCATGGCACTGCTCTGGCTAGGAAGCTTTGTGCCAACTCTTCACTGAGCAACTTCACAGCAGTTTTGGACATATTTTTCTACATTGGGAGTGGAGGGAAGAAAACAGAGCATGTGTGCACAGCAAAGGCAAACTTTCCAAACCTGGTTAATCTCACTGTACCCATGCTGCGCAAGCCTCGGCTGCTCTAAATTAAATGGAGCTGGAGGAAGCAAAAGCACAAGGACTAAAAGAGAGAAAACAAAGGAGAGAAGCAGTGAAGAACATGAGGAGGTAACAAGATAGGGAGAGAGCATTGAGCAGAAGGCAGGCTGTGATAGTAGTGCTGTTCTTGGAAAAGAAGCACACAGAGAGAAATATTTTTTGCAGATAAAAAAGAACTAGAGATTTGGAGCTGTGCTGCCTTTTCTCTCTGTCAGAACTTGCTTCCTTCATTTTGCATCACTACTCATCAGCCTTTCCTGAAAATAGGTGGCTGGAGACAAGGGGCAAATGGTCTTCGAAAAGAAGAGCTTCCAGCTTGGTTTAGCATGTATATGCAAATTGCTGCATTAATTGCAATCCTGCATTTGGAAGGACAGGGAGAAAAATGAGGGAAGGTTAACAGGGTAGGGAAGATGGGAAGCAACAGAGGTCAGGGATGAAGAAAACAGCAAGAAATTAATTCCATGACCCTCTTCCTCCTCTTCTAGCCTCCTGCTTGGCTGTGGCTGGAGAACATCTGATGTGTAGGCAGCACTCAGGGCCCAGGAATTTGTATGGCCTTGACATTCACAGGAATAGGCTTCTACAGTTGTTAGAGATGCTTTTCTCTTCTCAACATGGAAAACAGCCTGGTTAAGTCCAGGCCAGGCCTGGGAGGCAGTTGCAGATTAGGGAAATTGTCTTTGGAGTTGTTTGTATGGGCCAATGTAAATTTGAACAGGACAGTATGCTATTGCTTTACTTTTTTTGGCCACAACTAAATAAAGAAAATATGTTGTAAATATAAGAGGTATCTACTTTCAACTTTGCAGGCTTAAAAAGACTGATGATCTGGATCATAATCAAAGTTTGGGATTTCATTTTCCTATAGGCTGCTTTGATGAAGCATGAAGAAAAATTGGCTTTTAAAATGTTCTCTGTGCAGAAAGACATTGCCGATTGTTCCAGCTAATCTGTTGCCTTTGCAATTGCTATCTGGCTGTCAAGTAGAAGTCAATAGAAAAATGTGCTGCAACAGCATGGTGGAGGGACTGGAAAGGCATCCCACAGGCTGACAGCATGTGATACCCACCTACCTCCTCTACAACTGTCCATGCCAGGATACAGAGCAAGGGTAACCCCACTGAACTACACTTGTGTAAGACTGGGGCTTCAGCTGCACACACGGGGAGTTAGAGGAGAGTCATGATGTAACCACAGACAGCTGAGCAAGATGCACCATGAAAGCAGCTCCTTTATCACTCTGTCTCTTCTTTTCACACACAGTTATTTTGTGCAAGCTCGCTGAGTGAGAGTTGGGCCAGCCGGCAGAAATGGCCCTGCATCATTTCTGTCATATTTATCTGTTGGACCACATGACCTGTTAGAAAAAGCAGACAAAGAGAAACTCATTTACAGTGCTTGAAAAGGGGAAAATAACTGTTGATGTTCCCATGAATCTTGGGGAAGTGATGAGGTGGAACTGCCGCACAAGACACACCACGTGTGTGCATTAGCCATCCTTGCACTCATTTGAGTTGCCACAACAGCTGTGCAATGCCAAGAGCCAGGGCATGCACTTCTGCAAAGTTGTAGAAGGGAAAATACAGCATTTGTTCTGCTTTTAACTCAGCTGATGTCATAATCAACTCATGTGAAAAGAAAAGCTTTTCTCTTTTGGTGTTTGAATGTTTTAATCTGTTCCATACTTCTGTCACTGATAACCTGCCTTTGAATGTTGGCACAATCTGCATTATACTTAATCCAGAGCTATCTTTATTAATGTAATTTTTTTCTAATATGTCAAATGCTGCTAGGAAGCTACTCCTCAGTAAGGACTAGTTGTGTGGAGGATTTCAGCTCTTGGAGCTCAGCTGGTTTTAATTACCCACACAGATAAGTGTAGCCATTTATTTTCTTTGAACTGGAAAAGGTTGCTTTTCTATTTTTAACCCCTGAAGACAGCTGAGTAATTCAACTGAAAGTCCTCAGTCCAGAAATAACCTTCTTTTTCTTTTTGCCCTATGAGGATCAAATTGTTTCTCATGAGCCAAGGTTTAACCCATAGCTGTTCAGTTCAGTTTGATTATATTCAGGCTGGGTTTTCATAGATTGGTAATAATCAGAGTCTCTGATACTCATCCAGTGTGGCATTGAGCAACATGTCTTGCAATTTCCTTTTGAGAGAGAGTCCCTTTGCAGCAATACTCACACAGAGAGGTACTGCTTAGTAGGGTTCCTCACTGAGTAAGATTCTACTTGACATATACAAGGGTGGCAAGGTTTGGTCCAAAACAAGCATGTATGATCAATTTTCCAAAAGTGCTCTGCATGTTGCCCTTAGTGCCACAATGGGGAGAAACTGCGTGCTAAGCACTTACAGAAATCTGGCCCTTGTTTGAATGTGAATGGGGGCTTGAGCTCTTTTGAAAATCTGGCAGCAATTGTGGGTGCAGAGTACTTAGGAAGCAGTGGTGGTCTTGAACCAGGGCTGCCATTACTGATTTACACCCTTGTCAGCCATTGATTTTCAGCAGAGTTACACCCTTCTGGAATTGGAGCAACACAGTCAGACTGCCATAATTTATAAATTAGTGCACATATCAATATTTATTTTATTTTATTTTATTTTATTTTATTTTATTTTATTTTATTTTATTTTATTTTATTTTACTTTTTGTTTTTTTAGGAAAATTCTTTTGAAATATTACCCTGTTGCCTGAATCCGTACAGCTCCTGACTGTCTGCCAGCTCCCAGATTAAATGTAAGTCATTACGGAATGTTTTCCTCACATGGGAAAGACTGGAGTGGCCCAGTGTTAGTTTTGCCCTCCGACATTAATTCTAATTACCTCAAAATGCAAACATGTTTGAATTTCCAGCAGATGACATTATTTCTTCTTTGACATCAGACATCAAAGAAAGAAAAATAAACATGGGACAGTGACAGCATTAGGCCTCTAGTCATTTTTCAGAAGGTTTTTCATGTCCTGTTCCAGACTGGTTCTTCTTTAAGTCTTGTCTCGGATATTAGGGAGGGGAAAGGTTTACAGACTCCAAGACTGATGGAGTCTTTTCCCTTCCAGTTCTCTGAGGCAGATGGGGGGAAGGAAAGAAACAGTCTGGTTTACATCAGGGTTGGAGCCTTAGTTTTCAGAGGCACACACACGCCCCCAGTAGTTTGGTTATTTCTTAAATTTTTTTTAGCTTTTCCTCTGAATATTCATAGATGATACTGCTGCATTTAGAAATTGCAATAATTCAAAAAGAAATTTGTAAATGTGTATGAGAACCTCAGAATTTTGCAGTTGTTTAGTACTTTTGGGAGATCATTATTCACACAGGTGTCATGGCAGCTGAAAGCTGATGTTGCCAGATATTCCCTCTACAGACCACTGACCTTTCAGACCTTTCAAGTCCACAGTGTTTATAAATGGACCAATCAAGGGAGCTGCTTCTACATGTCAGGGTTTGGGATGTGCTAGCTTGCACCCACATGGCTTTTACGAAGTTGTGGCAATGGCAGCTCCCAGTCAACTTTCCTGGACTCGGACACAGGGCTGTGGTCCTCTCACCTCCACCCCTGCCTTCACCCAGAGCCCACCTCTTCCCAGTTTTTCCCAGGCTCCTGGGCTGGTCCTGGAGCAGAGCATCTCTGCATCTGAAAAACAGAAATAAATGGAATAATACCACTGCTCAATCCGGCAGACACCATGGAGAGATATAAAGGCTCCATTATTAGAGACCCTGACTGTGGTTTGGTGAGGCAGGCTATAGAAAAATCTGCCCAAGAAATCAAATTATGAGAAAATTACAGAAGTCTCTTCCCAGGGCCTGGGAGAACAAGGTATTGCAGGACATGGCCTAGATGTGCAGGCAGACCTGTGCAGGGAAGCTTGAACAACATATCTGTGCTATTTGCACCTCGCTTTTTGAGCACTAAACCTGACTCCTGATTTTTAAAAAGGGTCAGCTTGTGATGGACCCAGCCTGCAGGAGCTGCTGCTGTGGCTTTGCCGTGCAACAGTTCAGGATGTTTCTTTCTTTCCCTGATGGAAAAATAGCTCCTTCCACTGCATGGGGCAAGTAATAGTTTTTACACCACACACCCTCCCTACTCCATGCTTCCAGCCCCAGGTCCATTTAAAAAGTGTAGAAACAAATTCATTTTCAGTCAATAAATAACAATAAATAAATAAATAAGCCATGTGCTCTGCAGTTGTTGCCTGCAGTGTGAGCTCTAGTGTTTTGAAGTGTTTCTCATTGGGGCCCACAAATGTTTGTAATAAAACTGACTGGCAAAGTCTTGGGCCGGAGCCTCTGGGCTGCTCAGCCGGCTTCACACCCATCCTCCTGATCCATTTCCCTTGATGCAAGCCCAGGGCAGGCAGTAGCTCCCCTGGGGCCCTGCAAGAGCTGTGGGCTGAAGTGACTGGGCTGAAAGCATCAGCCAGCTCACCTCAGGCTCCCTAGAAAATGTCAATGCTCATGCTGAGGCACCTGAAGACAGTGGCAAGATACACTATAAAGGTAATAATTTTTGCTTTTCTCGCTTCTTCTTGAAGTTTAACAGCATAGCTTAGAGTCTGATGTTGTCAAACTGATTTTTTTCCCATTCTCTGCAGCACCTGGAAACTACACCATGACACTACTCTTCCCAGGAAGCATTGTAAAATGGAACATGGTAAAGTATTTGGTTGAGCTTACCTTTCTAAAATTGCCTACAGACTCTGAGAGGTCTAACAGGAGACATCCTGCAAGGCTCATTTGAAAACAAGAGTACTGAAAATCTGCCCTCCAAAAGTCAGTGTTTCCATTTGAGTGCTCAAGAATGAATGTACTTAAAATCAAGCTTTGTACGGAAATTTGAACCAGCCCGAATACTAATATTGGCAACAGCTCTGCATGTTGGTAGAGCATACCACTTCTCATCAGGCAGAGTGTATCGTTTAGGGGTATGTTTTCAAAATTAGATAACCCAAATGTTCTTACAAATGGCTTTGATTATTTTCTGTCTGTACAAGACCGAGTTTTTGTAAGGGAATGGACAACAGCCTGAGGAGAAATGGTGGTGGGGTATGTGAGTATCCTTTTTCGCACACATCAGTGCATATTTGGTATATGAGGTGGTGCTTACACAGTTTTCCTTTCACTGTTCAGGCAGCCAGTTTTTAAAAATGTGGCCTGTGGTGTTTCTGTTTCTTTGATGTTTTTAAATGGGATCTAGTTATTTTAATATGTCTATTACATCTAATTCTCTGCTAAGGCCACCTCAAGGCTCTAGAGGAAATCAAACTTTATGTTGTCCTATCTGTGTCACCCATTTCTAAATTAAAATAAAAGGGAACTGTATCCTCTGCTAAAATGACATTCATTCTTCTTGTTTATGATGTGAGAAATCCTCTTGGTTCAGAAATGTGCAATCTTTCCTTTCCACTTAACAGAGAGTCCATTAGCTGCTAGAAAAATTGGGCCAATGAAGAGTGGGTGACTTGTTCTCATCTCTTCTGGATGCTGTGTGATGGAGGACAGTCATAGTTACGTGCACACATTCATAATCAGCCAGATGCAGCCTGCCAAGATCATAAAATGAGACCAATTATACTGGAGCAGGTTTACATCTTCAGCAAAATCTGAACAAGATAGGCACTTCTAGGACTCCACCAAGAGAACAAGCCTTACTCAAATCAGTTTGTGCTCAAGCTGTTGCTATAAACCAGCTAAATGTTTTGCAGGATGTAGGACAACTGGTACAACACAGGCTTTTTCATGAGTGATTCTGGATATTGGATACCCCCAGCCCTTTGCTGGGATCATTGCATGTAGAGACTGTTCAATCATTCCTCTGGTCAAGTACTAACTAAATTGTATCACTAGCAAGAATGCAAGTGTGCAAAGCTGTGAAAAATTATGTACATGTGTGATAAGTAGCAATGTGTCCATTAATATTGCGTGACTTGTTGGGAGAGAGATTTTTCTAGTGCAACTTCAGAAGTGCTTAGGACAACAAGATATTCTCTGTGGGAGCCGTCTACTTTCCACGTGGAAAATGCATGATGGGGTTTTGGGTAGGATTGGATATATTTTGCTGCTTTGAATTAGTGTCTGGATGAGTCAAGCTATTTTTTGTCCTGTCGGATCTCTGTGGTGTTGGTGAATAGTTATTTCTGCATGGACGGTGCATTAAAGCTCCAGTTAACAGTCAGGTTCTCTTCGGTGGCAGATGTTAATATTTTATATAAAAATAAGCATTTAAAAACAATTCCTCTGTTAATAATACCTGCTTGGCAGTTTCACCCTTTGGGAAGCATATGTCTGGACAGGAGTCAGGGCTTGTTTTGGAAGAGATGGCCTGTTGCCATACCCCCTTGCTGTTTCTTTTAAATCTGGCTATAGTGCATCTTTAAGCTTTGTGGAGGTTTTTTTTTTTCTCTCTGTTTTGTGCCTAGCAGTGCTGCCTTATACATTCATTAAGAATGAGTCCAGAGATAAAGATAAGAAATTTAGGAAACTGTAAATGTCCTTATCTCTACTGCTGGTGGGGGTAGAATGAGTACCCCAGAGAAAAATATTGTTTTGTATAAGGTAACAGCTGCTGTTGCTGTAGGTATTGAGTGAGGCTGTGCTGCAGTCATTAATCTTGTGTTACTCCTGTAGCCTTTCACTAATGAGAAATAAGAGCAAGACCATCACTGTGTGGGGGTTAGAATAGAGACTGTACTGTTCAGGAGGGAAGACCCAAACCCACTAATGATAGTAGCTGGGCATTTTGGAGATGCAGCTTGGACTTCTGAGTTAACACTGCTTAACTAGGAATGTTTCTTGCAATGAGATACTGTCTAGGTGCTTTCAGTAATTGCTGTGTGGGCAGGAGGCAACCTTTATATGCAGGTTCATAATAACTGGTGGCAGGCTGTACAAAAAGTGCACCAGTCCTTGCTGAGCTTACCAACAGCTAGAACCTCTTCACAACTGTGTGAACACCAGTAGGGAGCTCCCATCACAAACTGCTTCTTTATGCATTATCACCATGCAGCTAGTACACTAAGGAATGATTGCAATGAAAAAAACCATATGGATTTAGATATTTAAAACCAGCATGTTTTATTCTTGCTTGAAATTTTAAGAATTACTGTAAAGAAAAACATATCTTCCAAACCCAAAAATATAGGAGAAACATGAACAATGTACTGTGCTGTCCTGAACTACCAACACTTGGATAGTAGTTCTCTAAAGATTAAGCTGGCAATATGTCTGCAGGGACATCTACTGAAGTTCTTCGTAGCATGTTCAAGATTAACTCTTCTAGAAATGTCACCAAAAATATTTTTTTTAAAAAGGCAACAAGCAGTCAGGATATTCTAGTGATTTACCATGTGCTTTCTGGGAGGAAACTGAGTGCCTTGGAGGGCTAACAAGCCTCTTGGATGTGCGGTGGTGATGTACCATGAAGACTGGGCAGCTTTTTCACTCTGAAGTCCTCAGGGGAGACTAGTTAAGGAATGTTCTAGATCCTGGACTGTGTCACATGTTATGTGACATTGATAGGGCTCCAGCTGTCCCAAGAGGGACCTCTTGACAGTCCCTCTTCAGAAGGTGCCTTTTGCACATGCCTTTCTCAGCACATCTGTGAACTCCTCAGAGTGCTGTAGGAAACACAGACCAACCCCTCTGTGATGGTGGGACCACATCAGTGGACAAGAGAAGAACTGCAGATGTCATTTATCTGGACTTCTGTAATGCCTTTGACATTGTGCCCCAGAGCATCCTTCTCTCCAAACTGGAGAGAAACACATTTAATGAATGGATGATATGGTGGATAAGGAAGATGGTTGGACAGTCACATCCACAGAGTAGTAGAATCTTCTGGATGGAGATCAGTGACAAGCGGTGTCCCTCAGGGGACTACTGGGAGCCAGTGCTGTTTATTAACTTCATCAATTACAAACAAAGGGATGGAGTGCACCCTTAGCAAGTTTGCAGATGACACCAAGCTGAGTTGTACCGTTGCTTGAGAGATAGGATGCAATGCAGAGGAACCTGGATAGACTTGGGAAGTGAGTCAAAAATGGGAGCTTATCCTCCAACTTCCTACTTCATGACTAAGAAAAAAAGCAGTGTGGTTAGCAGTCATGTCAGTTGCTTAACTTATTTTACACCTTTAAATTGGTATAGGAGTGTAAATACCATTACCTTTAAATTACCTGAATTACCTTTAAATTGGTAATTTGGAGTGTAGGGAAAGTGAGGCAAAAGTTTATGAAGTTGGATAAAATAAGTCTTCTACAGCTAATGCTGTTAGTGTTGTCTAATTCCTTTTGATTTCTTATGCCTCTGAAAGTCAGAGCCTACTTCCATATTGTGGCACCAAAACAGCCTAGTTTTCAAGTGTGATGAGGACTAAATAGCCCAGTTGACACTGGAAATGGAGACCTCTCCATCAGACTGTTTATGCAAGATATCAAAAAAAAGCTTCCCTCAGTACCTGTGAAGTTCTTGTTTGTCATCCCAGAGCTTCCCATAGCCTTTCCACACCACACATTTACTGCATGTAAACCTCAATATGCAGTGTGTGTGAGGACTAATGCTTCTAGAACAGTCAAACTCTCACAGTTTGAACCCGTGCTCATTTTTCAGCATATCTGTTAGTAAAAGACCAAAAAAGAGACATATTGTTCTCTCAATATTACTGGGTTCAGTCTTGAAGCATGGAAAAGAAACCTTTCTGTATATAAGCATAGGGACTGGGGCTGAACCTGAGGAGATTGGATGGAAGAAAAAGAAGTATTTTTGAGATAATAAAATGGTACCAGTTGGAAGCAGGATGCACCAACTACCTGGTTGTTGGGGATGGGGCAGCATTTTACAGAGGAGGTATGTCATAGTAAGAAGTTCAAGGAATCCACTCTGATTCAACAGCTGGTTCAATCAAACCAGATTAAACTGCCTTCAATACCATCCTGGACCAGATTTTTCAGAAGAATTCAGCAGCTTGGTAGCTAAGCCCTTTTGCAAAACATCTTTCACTTACTGTCACAATAGAAGCTGCTGGATGCTGACCACTTCAGAGAATCTGGACCAAATGTGAGATGCCAGGCACTTGAAACTCTGGCACTGGACTCTGCAGAGAATTCGATCCATTATGTGCTGCTCCACTTCAAAGTGCTTAGCAGCTTGTGACAACCGTACAGCATCACAGCAAATGTCACTTTTTGTGCAAACATTTAACCAACATAAAGCGGCTTTTTAGCATGGTAGTAAATTTCACACAAATCTCAATTTGCTTTGATTTTTAAATTTTTTTTTAATTTTCACTGAACGGAAATGAATCACTGAGTTTGGGCATTTCTGATGGAAATATTTACAAAATTTTTAGGGTAGCTTGGGGTGCAAGAATGACATAGGAGTGTTTCCTCACCAATCTTGTTTATCATTTTCTGATACAACAAAAAAACATCATTAGCACAAGTTTTAAAACAGAAAGAGAGATGAAGCCTATTCTTCTGAGATTTTCTGTTGTTTTCTGCATAGTTTCGTTTTTTAATTTTGAAAGAGGAAAAAGGACACACACCTTCTTGCAGGAAAAGAGGAAGACAGTTTAGCACAGACTAAGAGCTGAGGCTCAACTCTGCAATCTGGGTTCATACCCATCCCCAGCTTTCAGTATAATCTTTCTTTGCATATTCTTTTTTTTTTTTTTTAATCAAACCCAGGAATTATACAGCTGTTGAGATAAGAATAATTAAGAACAATGCACTTCCTTTTAAAGCTTCTCAAAGGATAACCTCTAATAAGATGAATTGAGCGTCTCATGCAGGCCACACACACATGATTGCTCATATTTAGTAAAACATTTTTTGGGGTAAAGATAAGCTAATTTTGTTCAAGAGCAGAGGGTGGTCTTTAAGCCTTGCATTTGTCAAAGAAACAAGCAGTTTTTTATCTATTTCCTATAATCTTCTACAGCTCAAGAGGAGTAATGTAGGGGGAGGGAAACTCAGGCAATATATTTATGTTGGAGCACAAGCCTGAGCATTAGAACAGACCATAAAGTTAAAGAGACAATGGGTTATATAGCGGAAACCTTACTTGCAATCCAAAATTTTTATGTGCTGATGCTGCTGCTCCTCTAGGTACTCAGCCTTGCAAATAAGTGCTGGATGAGCTCTGATGTGCCACAAAGATCATTTGGAAGTGTAAGACTACTGGAAATCAGTTTCTCAGAGCTTTCACATCTGTTGCTTTTTTAAATGCCCTTTTTCTTTCCATGCAAAAGTTTCACTACTTATCTACATGGAAGGTCAGCAATATCATCGCAGTAGAAATGAGCTTGCAGGATGCAGGGGGACCCCTGTGGTCCTCTGTTCCCTCCCAAAATCTGCTGTGATCTATGCCCTCTGGATGCTTAGCATTGGATAAATGGTTCTGCTCTGGCAGTATCCAGAAAGACACAATCAGGTCAGGCATGAGGACCCACACTTTGTGCGTGGCTTCTAGAGCTCAAAGAGAGACTTACTTGCAGTTTGTTGTCACATGCACATTAGTGTGAATCCAGAAAAACACAATGAGAATGATCCTTGGAAGCCTTTGTGCAGGGTGTTGGAGAGCAGACCAAGCTAGTGCTGGTTCTGTGCACTCATGACACTGGCCTCATTTGAATAGTTCATGGGGGAAAACCTAGCTATGTAGAAAAGGCAAGACATAGTGCAAAACATGCCGTTGACAGGTTCTCCTCCTCCCCTTAAGACATTTCACCTGAAAAAAGAGAAATACCAGCTGGAGTTATAAATTATTCCAGCTCCTAGTTGCCAAATGTTTCCACTCTCCCCTTTGTATCTGTTACAGATGCATCATCCACATATGAATGTTTCCTGGAATTTGGTTCCTGAGATTTGAGCCTCTGAAGTTTTGGGGCCAGACTCACTCAGATGGAACTCCCAGGGAGCAGAAATTGCCTGCTTAAATCAAGAGGCTTATCAGAGAATGTTAAATGATTTTTTACAGCTGAAAGTCAAAAGATCTTACCAGTCTTCTCCTTGCTATTTGCTGCATAGCTTTCAAATAAAAAAATATACAAAAAAACCCCTCCAAAAACCACAAAAAAACCCCAAAACAAATCCCACAAACAAAACAAACAAACAAACAAAAAACCCAACCAAACCCAAGAAAACAAAAACAACAACAAAAAACCCCAAACTCTTTCCAGACCCCCTTGTCCTCCAGACAGCCAAGTTTGTTCCTGTCACCACCCTTCTGATTACTAGAAAGACCCCTCTTGGCTGGAGAGATCAATGCAGGATTGTTTTACACCAACACTGATGTTTTGCCTGCTTAAGCAGAATCTAAAAGAGTAACAGAGTGATCCATTAGCCAATGAAAGAGCGTTCAATCAAGCAGTGCTCTGCATTTCTTCAGCATTTTTCACCTGAAGCAATTAAGCATTCATTGATTACAAGCATTAATTAAGTCTAATCACATGCCTGCAAATGAGGCATTATGAAAACATGAAAATGAGTGCTGTGTTTTAAAATGGATTTTGGTGGTGAAAAAGGACATAGCCATCTTATGGGATTCCCAGAAGCCCTTCATATTTGTAAAGACAAGGTACTGATCATCTCCCAAAAATCAGGCCCTGCTGGTCCATGCCGGGCAGGGCTGTCAAACATCAACACCTCTGATTTTCCTTCTAGCTAAACTTCACCCACTACTCCATTACTCCATAATGAAATAGAGCACAACAGGGGAGAACAGGCAAGTGAGCTGGAGGCCTGGCAGCACTGAGATCAGTGGCACAGCCACCCCAGCCAAGGACAACACAATGAATAGAGAACTGCCGGGGACAAGAGTAACTCAAAGCAGTTGCAGAGCTCGCCAGACTCCCTAGGACTACCTGGTGTGATTATGCTGTCATTTTTAATCCAAGGGTTGTTTTCCTCTTTTTTTTTGGAGGGGGCAATTTAATTTACACATATGCCCATGTGTATTTAGTGCTTCTAGCTAAAGGTGAAGTCACCCAGTTTGTGCCTGAGGCTGAATAGCAACTTACAGAAGCCCTATTAGCAGCTCTATACCTGTCTGCTCTTTCTCTATCTACTCAGTCGGTACTTGGTGAATTCATAGCACAGCTATAAGATCATATCTAACCACTTATAAGGGCCTTTCTCTCCCAAGCCTGGTCCTGCTTTTCATAAACTCAACCATCTTGTTTTACACACTCCTCCATTCCACTCTAATTTCCATTGTTTAATCTCACCCAGCTCTTTCCATCCCTCCCCTCAGCAGGACACAAAAAAAAAAAATCAGCAATGCCTTCATTTTGCAATGTTGCAAAGTTGGGTGGGTTCATAGGAAAATATCAAAACAACAAAGGGGAAACCCAATCTTTTCTCCCAGCTCCCACGGCTTGATTCCAAGGCCAAGCAAAGAAAAGACTGCAAGGCTGCATTCACAAGGGCTAGCATCAACACCAGGCTGCATGGTGGCAAGGCTGACAAATTGCTCTTTGGGAACAGCATAAATCGTGAGTGAAGCCTGGATCCTCCTCACAGTGTGCACACACTTATCTTTCCATGCATCCCTACACCTACTGTTTTTCTAGAAGTTGATCAAATGCAAGGACATAGGGAGACCTAATGCAATTGCCTAACTAATAGCAGTCAGCAATTAAACCCCACAGCATCCAACACAGACCTCTCTCCCACCGCCCTGTAGCCTGCTCCACCCTTCCTCTATGCATGGGGCACAAAGTAGATGCTCGGACTTCCATTTGCTCATAGGCTGCTCTTGACATTGAACGTGGTTTGCACCCAGCAAAATGCCTGACTTCTTGTGCATGGTGCAGCAGCAATTCTTGCACACACACAGGAGGGATGCTTGTAGCCCTCATGTCTCCTGTCCCTGCACATTCAGAAGGGCCTATGTAAAGAACATTGCTTTGACTTTGACTTTTCTCTTGACAGCAAGAATGAGGAGGAAGGTCAGGGGTTTAGCATCACTGTAAACCAGAACATATGGCCCACTACTGGTGAAAAGGCAATCGCTCATTGGGGGTGATAATGATTATGATGGGATAAATTGCAATTAGAATACCGGAAACAGAGCCTTTCAGCAGAGAAGGTGCTGCATTAGCTCCAGCATTAAAGTGGTTGCAGTATATGACAGTAATTTAAGAGGGAAGAGAAATCTGGGCACCAAATGGTACAGCAAAGGACCCTTACAAAGCCTGCAAGCTGGGATATATGCAAGTGGCAGAAGGCAGATGTTGATCTCCTTGTGTTACTGCAAGGAGGTCCAAACCAGAACAGGTCTAAATAAACTCCTGACCTCTTACTCCTGGAGGTGGTCCCCCATGAACTCAAGGGTTAAGGCAAAGGGCAAAGCCAATCACAGAAGACTTTGCTAGTACTGTTGCTATTGCTCAATGGATGAAGTGTTTGGGAAATGCCTGCTGTTTCTTGGCATGGCAAGTAGGGTGGCAGCATCTGGGTCTCTGCTTTCTTCTCTCAGTGTTTAATGACTCCACAGGTCTCAGGGGAGTTGCCTCCATGTAAAACTGGCACATCAACAAGCAAAGTCAGGCCTCAACATCTGTAAAACTGGATAGGTTCACAAGGATTTAATTCCCACTTAAGTATGTACAAATCACATGGGATGACACTGCCTAATTCCCTGCATTTCTGCATAGCACGGTACTGTCACTATTCACTGGGAAAGAATTTCATATTTGCATTTTTTCAAGTGCGGTAATACTGACATTGCTCATCTTCTCCTAACACTCAATAGCAATAATTTTTGTCTCTGTCTCTGGAGAAAAAGGCACAGATTTTCCATATTGCATCATACTGCCTATAAGGGTCCTTGTCCTGATTGGATCACCTCTGCAGTGAAGTGGAATGTTTGCACATCTAAGCATGCATGCTTAAAATCAGAAACAGAAGCAAACACATGTTTTTACCTATGCCACTTTTAAAACTGCAGAGCAGGCTGAAGTTCTATCTGCAGATATCTGGTAAGTGCCAAAAACTGATACAGTCACTGGAGAGCAGATCAACATCATGCAATGCTTGTGTCAGTTGCTGGCTCCAACACCAGCTCCAAATCTGGGAGTACTACAGAGCCATTGGGGACCAGTTCTTCTTGTCTCAGGTGCAGTGCTCATAACCTGACTCTTCTTTCAAGAGTCACACCAATCTTTTCCCATGGAGTAGTGAGCAGTTGAACTCGCTCAGTTATCTGCACCATGCACCATTAAAAGTGGTAGGTCTTGCTCTGATGGTGCAAGTAGGGCTTTCTCCTTTAATAGACATAATAAGCTTTTTGGGTTTTACTTAGAGTATTGTACGTCCAGGCAGCCTCAGGAAAGGAGGTTATGTCCAGGAAAAGTCATAGACTTTCCTCTGTTCTGCTAGACTTGCAGAGTCTAGCTCAAATGCAAGAATACAGACCCAGTTTGAATGGCCTAGTCACCTAAATGCCCTTCTGCATGCCAGTAGAGGGTATGTCCCAGTCCCTGAAGCCTGAGGTCATGCCAGATGCCCCAGAAGTGCTTCATGCCTGTGCTAGATCTGTGCATGTGGTACAATCAGATCATTTCAGGAACCTGACCCTGCTCTATTGGTTTCTGTCAGTGTTTAAGAAAGAATCTTAAAGGCCACCATGTGATGGTTATGAGTGAAAGGGTGACATTGCTACCTCTTCTGAAAGGGCTGTCTCACTAAACATGAAGCTGCTCAGGTATTACCCATCCTCCTACGTTCCAGCTTGCCCCATCCTCTAACCAGGCCTCTCACACCAAGGATAGACAGTGTTAGGATTTAACCTGAAGGAGAATTTTCTTCTCAGCACAGAGACCCTGCACAGTGACCTGTCACAGCAGGCAGTGGCAGACTCACTGGCTTGTTTGGAGCCCTGGTGAGGGGACACAGTGCCATGTGGAGGTGCATCATCAGCAGGACTGCTGTGTGATGCTATCAGCCCAGCTGTGTGAAGGCTACATTGCAGCTACTGTGCCACATTCTGTCCAAACATATTTTGTGGAAGAAATCACACCTCCAGGCCTGTGTTCACCACAGCATGCTGGGGCCGTGTTTCATTTCACCCAGGAGTAAAGGGCTGTGCTGATGTGGAGCAGGGTCATTCCCAACTGTCAGGAGCAATAGAGGAGGGAAAGTTGGCTGTGGTTTTTGCTCTGGGTCCAGCTCCCAGAGGCTGTGCAGATCCTGTACCATTAAACAAAGCTAAGCTCATGAGCTATACTTGTGTAGCTATTGTCTTTGCTGCTGTTTTTGTTGTTAATACCTTGGCTGCTGCTAGTATGTCTGGTGTTTTTAGCATTGGAGCCAAGAAAACAGCATTAACTGAACAACCTCAACACAGCAGAGGTTGCCAGGTTGAGAAACCCTCTGATGCTGGGAAACAAAGCGAGTGTGTCTCCCCACTTCAAGTCTGTTTCCTGTGTTCGCTTAAGACCACGGGAACCCACACAGCCCCATGGCTGAGTGATGAGAGTGGTAAGAACAAAAGTTAATGGCAGGTGCTTGGGCTTAATTATATTGTTTTGTAAACTACACCTGTCAAAGGTGAGAGTGAAAGCACTGGACAAACAGGATACTTGAAAACATAGCAGCTACAATGGGAGAAAACCAGTTGGTTATATTGGGGAATTTTTTTAATGGCTCTGAATTATTCACAATATCAGTGGTTTCCTGTGACATCAAGCTTCTGAGCATTGCTTGATTGCCATAAACTGTGGTGTATCCAATTTTCCATTCCTGACTACACCCAAGCCACAGTTTGTCTGAGAAGCTGCATCTGCAGAAGGCATGTGCTGGCTGGCAGCTGAATAACTGATAGATGGGGGTAACACAGAGGCACCTGGTGCTCAGCACTGGCATGGATGAATCCATGTGATTATTTTTCATTGTATTTCCAGAGAAATGATGGTAAAACAACTAATGAGTCAAAGGGAGGAAATGAGAGCAGAGGCTAACTAAGTGTGCGAAAGACAGAGCTCTGTGGACTGCTCTGCCTGTGCCAAGAACTGGGAAGTTTCTGTCAGCTTGGTTGGGAAAGTCGAGCAGGCAGTGTAAACTACTGCCTGGACTGTGCGTCTGTAAGCACTACTGCCCTCTTTTGGGTGGAATTAGATCTGTGCGGCTGTTTCATCCGCCAGCACACGCTGCTACATCGCCCGGGCGCAAGGAAGAGGGACCACTCCTGCGGCAATGCTGACAGCGATGCTCCCGTGAGGAGAGCTGAGCAGCGGGATGCTGATGCACAAAAGCTCTGCTCGGCGAGGATGCTGTCCGAGAGCACCGTGGCCATGGCATTACAGGTGTAGTCCATCAGCCTGTAACCATGCTCTGATCCAGCTCCTCTGACAGGCTCCAGTTCCTTGGGTGAATCATGACATCCAAGCTACAGTTCCTTCAGGTGCTTTTTCCCACCTCTGGCACGGTTTTGCTCCATCATCTACTGTGCAACAGGAACAGAAGAGAGGCTGAGCAGATTTGTCTCCAGCCTTGCTGCAGGCAGGTAATTATGTCAGGTGTTGCATGCCAAGTTCTGCTGAAAACACTTTGTCTGAGACCTTCACTGTGGAGGCATCAAAACCTGTTCTGTTGGGGCAAGGTGCACCTTGAACAGAGCTCCCCCTCCTCTGTCCAAGTGTTTTGCTGGAGAATCTCTCATTGAGCTGTTAGCAGAGGCATAGATTTGGGATATGGGTCAACCTAATGGTTCATTTTTGGTGACCTATGTCCAGCAACAGTCAGCTCTTGTGGCAATGCTACTTGTCTCAAACAAGAGAACACATCCCTCTGAGAACCTGCTCATGCCCCCAGACATATCTGATTACACTTAATTCAGCTTCCTCAGCTAGGACCATGCCTGGTCACAAAGTCCTTACAGTGACCTAGACATAAAATTTGAGTTGATGAGTGACACTTTTTTATAAGATCAACTGTTTCATTATGAAACTTTTGAGGTTGGAAAAAAAAAATCCCAAACAAATAAGAACATGTCCTTATTAAAAGACTGTCGGAGCATTTTTATGTATCCTCCTTGTAGCAATTGTGGCTGCATGTAAAAGGCAAGCATGCCTTCTGATCGTGAGAGAGTGGCTAAAAAATATGAGTCACACAGTCAAACCTTGTGACTTGGTAGAAATAAGGAGGTCTCCTTAAAGGCATTTTGTGGAAGAATTGGAGAGAAACGCAATTTTTCAAGGTCAGCCAAAGGCTAATGAGCACTCTTTCACAGTGCGATTGTATTGCCTGAATTTCTGTATTTCAAAGCCAGTCTAACTACTTTATTGCTGAAGCACTGTAACTGAAGAGGCTGTAATAATATTGACAACTAATCCTGCCAGAATCTGAGATGGTATTCAGCATAATATGAAACATTTTCTCTTTGCCTGGACAAGTACAGAACAAAGAGTTAAACAAATATGTGGTTCCCCAGAGTACCACTTATCTTTCTTCCCGAAGGGCATGTGTACAGATGCTTTGTAAGTTGGGTTGTCAACAGTTGGGGCTTGTGGCCAGATTCACATGTTCTCCACCTTTTGCTTGTGAGCTGCAGGAGAGTCATCTCCAGAGGGACAGTTTTTCATAACATAATTAGATTGGCGCCATTCGTGCAGCTACAGTTTCAGGTTGGCTCAGCTTTACTTCTGCTCCAGCTCTCCAGTTCAGGGGATTACAGTAGCACTGAAATTGGTTCTGAACTGAACATTTGGCAACTACCTCGGGTCAAGGAGGCAATTTGTGCTACTGCTGTTGCTAAATTAGAAATAAATAAATAATCAATGTGCGGCCCTTAATGAGAAACTAAGAATGAGAGACAAAATATTTTTGCAGCTCTCCACTGCGAATGTACTTAGGAATATGTAGCATTTTTTTCCCATGAATGAACAACTCTAGTCTAGAGTTAGTTTAGTTCAATTTAGTTGAAGAAGAGCAAGTGCATTCTCTTAGCACAGTTTTGCACGATGCTTAATATAGTGTATCTTTATTGGCTGAGAATCTGGATGGGCTAACCCAACATCAGTCAGAGTGCTCCCACTGGAGTTTCAGTGGTTTAATTGCATCAGTTTAGAAATGGATAGAAGTGAAATCACTGAGATTTTGCGTGTGGAGACAAAGTCCTTAGCCCTGACTAGCTTCATACTACTAAACTGCACCTCAAGAAGAAGAGATTTGCAAGCAGTGAGTGTAGACTGGAAGAAAAGTAAGAGTGCAGGCCACCTTTCCAAGCATCACACGTAAAATGGGCACATCCTGCCTGTCATGTGCAGTGTTCATTAGAGACCATCTACGAGTGTGTCTGGGCTCACTTCATGCACTGTGAGCCACACTGCACTCCCACACTGCCCCCACAAGCTCCTCAGTGTGGCTCATGCTGCATGTGGCTCCACTGAGGTGTTAAGGTTTTAATTGGGCAGCCAGTAGCTGGGAAGCTGCACAGTTGTGACTTCTTTGCCAGATTCAGTGATGGATGACAGCCCATCCCCTCCCATGCAGTTTTGAAGATGTCAGCTGATAAATGGCACTTTAGCAGGTGACAGAGGTAATAAATTAAAAGGCATCTGGCAAACCTGCTGTAAAGGAAGAAATAGATGTTCGCAGGGATGGAGAAAAATGATCACTACTCGCAGAGAGAAAATAAGAGAGGAAAACAAAGTGTCTTCATGTCCCTCCTAAAAGCAAAGCAAAACACAGACAAATCGATGGTCCAGATTTTTCTCACTGAATCAGAGAATTTTTGGAGTTGGAAGGGACCTCTGGAGATCATCTAGTCCAGCCTCCCTGCCAAGTGGGGTTATATCAGTTGGATATAAAGAATGCAATTTGACCTGTCTCTGTCTAACTCAAGATTTTTATTGCTAAAGTTCTTCCTGCCTCAGTGCTTGCAGAGTGGGTTTGCCTGTTTACTGAAGGTACTGATTATTTTATAACTTTTCACTTTCTCTGTGATATGAGGCATTTGCGAACTGGAAGTAACCTGTGAAAGCCAGTTAGTTGCTATTCTGAAACACTGAACAAATACTTTATAGAGTCAGGTGGGGGATGGGGCGGGGGGGCAGGAAGTCTGTGTCCTGTTTGGGTCAATGTTTTAGTCAGGGTCTAAATTTTATAGGTCATTTGCTGCATCTTCAGAAACAGCCACATGCATCATTAGTGCTAGTGCCTGAATTCTGATCTTTAAGAAGAGCCTGTTGCACTGATTTTTCTATAGAGGACTTTCCTCAAAAGTAGAAAGAAGTTTGGTGCTACCTAATTGCTTACCTGGCATATACTTGGTCTCCCTAAGACCCTTTGATAACCAGGGGGTAGGAAGCAGGTCAGGGGGGAGGTGTTTTCCTCCAGAATGCATTTCAAATCAGATGCTGAATTTAGGCACACTGAATCATCCTCTGAAGAAGTTTTTCTCCATTGGCCGGGGAGAGGCCTGAGAGACTGGCTGACTGACTTGGCTGACTGCAGCTGGTGGTGTGAAATCTCTCCTTGCTGAAGCCAATGAAAACATCAAGAAACAGAGCCATCCACAACCTCTTTAAGTAATTCTTTCGCCCTTATTCTTAACACTTGGTGCCAGCTCTCTCATTTGATCAGGTTTGAGTTCTCCTGCTTGAACTGTTGTGATGGCTTTCTCTGCTTGATGGAGAAAGATTTAGCAGGGACTGTTTCTGTCCTTCATGCAGAAATTGAGATGCCTCTGAATCTTCTTTGTGATTGCATAAATAAACCCCCCTCCCAAAGAGTCTCACTTAGATGCAGTTTTGCCATTTATTGTGTGGCTCTTGGCAGGTTTTTAACGCTCCTTTGGCAGTTGTGACTTGCAGCTACAGCCAGCACTCCAGAGCCAGAGAGCAAGGCTGCAGTGCCCTGTTTGTCCCCTGCCCCCACCTTCTACTCCATTCCACCTCCCACTCCAAGCCCAGAGGAGAGGCATATTGACCTTTCCACTTACCTACAGCCCAAGCAGGTATTAGATGATGTTTCTGAAGCAGAGCATTCTGCAGGATGCCTCTTGAGACCCCTGTGGCACAGCTCTCAGGAAGAAGATGCTGCTGAATTTTAATAGTTGTTTATTTCTTAATGGACTGGTAGATAATTTGCCTTTGCATAAAAAATAATTTCCTTGCTACTCATTGGAAAGTACTGAAGTAATAGGTAACTATTTCAAGTTTTTTTGCATCAACTTTACCAGGATTATTTTTGTTCTTAACATATTTTTAAACTTTTTATTCTACCTAAATATAGAAAGTCTGAATATTGAAGCACCATTTTCATCAAGGCCTATAGCTTCCCTTAGTGCATTTCTGCATTTCACAATGTCATCGATATTCTTTACTTTTTCCTCCTTTTTTGTTACTGGCATAGTTAGTAGTTTCCAGTTGCTGATGGATTTGAATGAGTTTTTAGCTTAAGCGTGATTGTGGAGGGAGGCAGATTAATTATTTCTCTTTTAGTTTTATTATGCCTGAACAATTTTCATTCATATTTTTTTCTATTTAGATTTTTCATCCTAACTAATTTTGAATGCAGTTTACAGGAGCTTTGGGAAATCTTTTTGGTACAACAGTTGGGTATATTAATCACTACTGGGAAATTTCTCTTTGCCCACAGAGGCTGTAATCACATCACAATGAATGGTCCTGACACAACCAGAGACTTCCATCCTAAATGAGGTCCATAGTAAAGTCATCTTTTGTGGGTAATTGCTGTGAAAGTATTATCTGCTAGTTTTAGAAACTCTAGACTCTTTCTCAGTGGTATCGATGTAACCTCAAAAAATATTTCAAACTCAAATCACCTGTAACAACCAATTTTTTTTTCTTTCCTGCATAAAAAAACCCAACTGCTGAAGGAGTAAATCAACTTTTAATTTTCCTTGACCAAGTGATGCTGAGAGCACCCATTATTTCTTCTTGGGTTTTCTCTATGTGGTCATCCAAGTTCAAGATTTTTTGGTCTGAGTCCCTAGAGGGTGGTGGCACCCAGAACATATTTGTCTTATTGCTTCTTCCATTCCTGATGAGATTACAACATCCTAGTGTTGGAGGTTTTTCAGACAACCTAATGTCATTTTTTATCTCATTTCCCCTTACCAGCTATACCAACTTTCAGAATTTGTATGTAGGCATTTGAAAGATATTGTTCATTCTTTGAGTTAATTATCAGATCTGCTTGGTTCATTTTTGTTATGCCAAATTTGAGATTTATACAACTAAATTAATACAGCTGAGAATAAGAGTTTGTCTCGCATTTATCTTTTAACAAATATTTTTAGTCAAATAAAACTGTTACTTAATTGCATAAGCTTTTAAGTGAAAAAAACCAAGTATGTGCTTTGTTTAAGAATAGCATAAAGTATTTTACTGATTTTTAGACCTACATGGGCATTGCTCTCATTATTTGTACTGTAAAGTCACAACAGAAATTACTCTTGTTCTTTTCTTTTACTAGTAAGCAGTTCCCTGCACTTGCTTCCATGTGCTTGATGTGAATAGGAAAACCCAACTGAAAAACTGTCTAGAAAGGGGAACAAGAAATTGTATGTTTCTTGTGGAGGCTGTGTCTGAAAGTTTCACCGGCCATCTCTCCAAATTGTATGTTTCTAGTCAGGGATTGAATTTTTTTGTAAGTAAAGTGTTTTGTGTCCATTGTTGTTGTTTTTAATCAGGCTCCCATTAGAAGCATGAGAATGTTTTTGTTTTCCCATTCTTTTTTAAAAGCAAGCCAGATATCAAAATCTGGAAGTCCTTTGCCAAGACAGGGCTTCCCCTTTCATGCAATTCTCTGGTTACCTCATCACGAGTGCCCAAGATGGAGCCATGACAAGAAGACAGAAGTACAAATGCTACAAAATGAATTGTGCTTCTCATTGTTCTTGTGGTGCTTTAACCACTGGAAAGTAAAGCCTGTGGGTAGTGGGTTTATGGTGATTTCCCTTAAACCTGGCTTTGGCTGCCTTTAGCACAGTACCTGGCGAGGGCCGGAGCACCTGGGCTCTTGGATGAATCATCTGCCCTGGCTTCGGAAGTGAAGCAAACCTTCCCAGTGAAACAGCGGCAATATCCGGGCTGGCCATCACTTTCTATTCTGTTCAGCCTCAGCTGATATATTTCATATGTTTTTGTAGCTGAAGCTGGGCCAGGACTTCTCTAGCTTTGACAGGAGGGCTAAATGAGAGCAGGGAATTTTATGTGCCTCTTCCCACCGCATTCCAGTGACCATGCAGGAAGTCATTGATCAGTGGGATTTAGGCAACGTGCACACGAAAGGTGTATGTGTGTGGCCCGGTGGCCTCTGCAGCGTGCTCTGTGACGACACCAGCCTCTGATTCAGTGAATGGAGGGATGAGAGCCTAGCTGGTGAGCCACACACACCACGGCTGAGCTGCATCTCCGTGGCCGAGCAAATGCAGTGTGGGCTGTTTGAAGGCTGCTCTGTAAGGCTGCACGCTTCCTACTAGCACTGTGGTAATAGGAGAGTGATTTTCCTGGGAAATTGCTTAACGTTCTTTCACAAACAGAGGGCAAGTTCCCTGACCTGGTGGCTCATCCTACAGGAACAGGATCTGACCTCTCGTAGATCATTTAGTACTGTTCAATTGTCCTGATCTGTATGGCTCCTCTGCCACAGGCCAGGAGAAGAGCTGAAAGGCCATGTCATCTCTTTAGGTGTCTGATGTTCAGGCTATGCAGCACTGTGGCAGTGAAGGAGCTGGTGTGCCTGCACACTGACCCAGAGCTGTTAGTAGCAGTGGTTTTGCAGAAATTCAAATGGTATTTCTGACCCAAATGTCATTAAACTCATTCCTAGGATAAGTTTACTGACCTTACTGGAGTTGCATGGAAAGAATACTTATCCTGTTGTGAGATATGCTGTGGACATAGAGAGCACTAAAAAGAAAAAAAAAAAATCCAATAAATGTATGTAATTTCTCTGTAATTTCTTTAGAGCATTAGAATTGCTATGGAGAGGTCTTCCAGACCTCTACTTTTGTACATTGTATCAGGAACTGTTCTACTGTAAAGGAAACCTCATTGCAGCAGTTTGTGTGCATCAGCATGGAGGGTGACAATTTGATTTTTCATCTTTCCTGTGCCTCCAGTGTCTTTATTTGGCCACATTACATGGCTTGGGGTAGGATTCAGCTGTGGTGGGGTGAACAGGAAAGTGGTTGATGTCAGTTCAGTGGCTCTGTCATTGCATGACTCAGAGCATAAATTATTGAAGTAAATCTACTTTCTTTCTCTCTCTCTCTTTCTTATCTGTGATTTTCCATATACAAAGGAAAGGAAGAGGGGGAGTCAGTGAGAGGTTATCATTCAATGATGAGACAGGTTGTGGAGAAAAAGATGCTACTCCTTCAGCAATCCCAAATGTGCTCCCAAATCTCAGAAGAGCTGAATATTTCAGCTGAAAGAGTCAGTCATGAAATAATCTTCTCCCTGGACACCAGAATAGTTGTCACTATTGTACAGCATCAACAGCCAGCTGAGCTGAATGGGGGCAGCCTGTGCAGAGCTAGTGTTTCAGTCTGTCCACCTGCAGCCCAGTAAATAATGGCAAGGATAGTTTACAGTTACAGAGGGATCAGAACTGCTGGCTGAATGGTCACAATCCAAGAAAATGTGTTTTAATTTAGCTAAATGAAAAGTAATACATCTGGGAAAAAAGAGTTCAAGCTGTACCTACAGGACAGGAGACTCTGCCTTGGAAAACAGGATTATGGGGTCATTGTGGTAACTGCCTCCACAATAGCTGCTGGTTCAGTGGGGTTAAGAGAGCTCAGCTGACTCTGGGAACCTAGAAGCAAATAACAGAACTTGGGGATGGCAGAAGCATTGTCAGGAGTATCCCTGGGCTGCAGCATGAGGTGGTGGTCTCACCATGTCCACACCTCACTGAGAAAGAGGAAACACTGTGGAGGACCACTGATATGGTGGCTGGGAATTCCTGCACTGGAATGTTGTGGGAGGAGGCTGGGAGTATAAAAGCCTATACAAGGGTTAAGGTGTGCCATCCAGTCAACTTTTCTATGTCGAGGTTTGTTATGTCTTTGTAATGCTGGATCACAGCAGTGCAGTGAGAGGCCACCAAAGGGACTCTAATTCAGTTTTGTCATGAAACCCTCCTTCCTAATGGTGGGTACCGCTGGACAGGCGGGACATGGTAAAATCACCTCAGGGGGTTGCCTTTATAGATGGTAAAATCACCTGTAAAGGAGGTTGCCTTTACAGACATGTCTGAGTCCACCACAGGACAGAAACTCAGAAACTCTCCAGCATGACTGTGTAAAATTTGACTGGAATTACCATCTTTCAGTTTTTATTCCAATTCCTTTCTCTCAGGGTGGTGAAAAAAAAAAATCTACATTTCCCTCAATTAGGTTATTGATGCAGCTCTGCACTGAGACAGTGATGGTGCCCAACCTTCAGCTTTAAGGGTTTGGACCACAGGCAGTGGGTTGCTGGGTATCACTGAAAGCACTGGACATAGATGGGGCAAATGCTTTGGAGCTGTGAGATGATGCTGTACATCTCTCCCCTTGGAACCTGCCTATGGCCCTGCCTGTGGCTGCCACTTCTGTGAGGATTTGCTGAGCATTGCCCTGCCTCAGAATAACCTGCTAAAATCACTTGGTAGCATTGCATGAGCCAGTTCCCCCTTTGGTCTTTTCTAGTCTTCATATGTGGCTCCAAGCAGCTTTGCTTTCAGAGAACTGTGGTGTCTTGGTCTGTCTGAAGACTTCAGGCTGAGTGCTGGTGCTGCTGAGTGCCCTGAGCAGCACAGGAACTCTTGCCAGTTGCTCACAACAAGCTCAATTTGAACTATGAGAGCTGAGAGTCAAAACATGATTTTGTAGAAAGCATCAGGTCATATCAAATAACAGGTCCAAGTACACAGTTTCCTCTGCAAATAAAGGTTGTGAGATCTTAAAATACATGGAGAGAGATCAAGGCCACCTAGGGACAGGAGTCCTATATTTTTATCATAATCTTCATTATCATCATCACCATTATTATTACTATTATTGACATTATCTTTGATCTCTCTGTTGTCTCATTTTCTGCTTCTGGAAGGCAAGGCAGCAGTTGGCTTTCCCAGCCTTCCTTAATAACTTTCTTTCCATCAAGGAGTGCAGAAAGCACATGCTAAGGCAGAATTTAAGTCTTTGCACATGGCTTCATCCCACCACAACCACAGACTGGCCTCACCTACAGTTTGCACTGCAGCATGTATTTTAACTTCTCCAGCTTGACCTTGGGTTTTGGATCTGCAGTTTAGTAAGAGGAAGACCAGCTGAAATGAAGGGATCTGACTCTTGCTCCAGATCTTCCTAAACCATGGGAGTGTGCCTCTTGCGCAGCTCTGGTCTGAGCCCATCTCTAAATATAACCCTAATGCAATAAAATGCAAAAAAAAAACCACCCCAAAAAACCCCAAGAAATATGTCCAACAGTGGTTATTACCACAGTTACATCACAGCAGAAACAGGTGCAAGGAAATAAGCCTCCCAAAAGTTTCTATTCAGGAGGGAGATGACTGAAGAAAGCAGAAAGAAAAGAGGAAGGCAGAGGTAAGGGTAGGAGCCAAGGGACAAAGCGGAAGTTGTTTCTCTTGGGATGTGGCCAACTTAGTAGCTGTCCAAACGCAAGAGATGTCTTGGATGCTCCTCCTTTAACTTTGCTGTTTCCATTTTAAGGCTGCCTGATAGCAGAGTGCGTGCCCAGTGCTTCATTGCCCTCTGAATGCCCTATTGCCTGGAACTTCCACAGAACTGTGCTCAGGCCTGATCTGAGAAGACACACTTTCTTCTGAGCAGATTTTGCATAAATTTCAAGGAATCCTTCAAGGACTCATCAGCTCAAATAATTCTCTCTGCCCCAAAACTATGGGGAAGGAAGGGAAGTGATTATGGGAAAGCTCACATTCCTCCAGCAGCTGCAGTCACTTTGGGTGGGATTCATCTGACTAAACACAGAGGCCTCCATCTGAGTTAGTCACATTAGGCTCCCTTTATGGAGGAGAATATGGGGAAGCATAGGCACATCTATGAGTCACCCCTCCTCGTTTCAATGTCTAGAACAGGTCAGGCAAATCATGCCCATTTCTCTTCTTTGCTTTTAAAAGGAGCTGCAATGAAGGGGCTGAGTGTAGGTCTGTAAAGTTAGACAAAACTCATCCTTTATGTGGTGTCCAAACCAAATGATTTGATCAGGGACCAAAGGGCCAAGCTGTGATGAGGGCATTGCCAGCAAATGCTGAGTAACCACAGCAGAGTGGGGTAAATTGTCTCACCCGCAGCTTATTTCACTGTGGGAGAGGATGCAAGGAGTGCAGTGCTGGAGAGGAAATGGCCTAAGAAAAATGCCTATAAAAGTCACTGTGGGATGTCACCCTAGTGCCAAGACTATGTTTATTTTGAACCAGATCAGGTACCTCTGCTTTTCTGTTTGCAGGCAAAAGTTACTGCACTCCTGACACCACTGCAACTTGGTGTGTGACCAGTCACTTCCCCCCTCCCAGCCCCTCTTTCCTTCCCACTTCTCCTTTCTAGACATCAGTACAGCAGGCCCATCTTCAGATCCTGTGGAGCATCAGGGGGTGCTGTGTCCTTTTCCCAGATGCCTGGTTTCATGCTGAGCTGTGTGTCAAAAGAGAGGAGCATTTCCCATGCAATGTGTGCTTCAGGGACATGTAGGGAAAGGAAATGCAGAGGTTGCCAGAAGCAGCAGTGAAGCTATGGTATTATCTGATGAGAAAAGTGATGAAACAATAATGCTTTTGAGCATGTCATGAACCAGCTCCTCTCTTGAGGGTCTTGTGCTGAGGACCCTCAAGACCTTATGAGCATCCATGACTGTAACCTATGAATAAGGGTGTGAGGCACACACAGAAGGTAAAGAAAGAGTTAGACAGAGCTGCTTCAAGTCCATTTCCCCTCCTTTTCTTTTTTTTCTTTTCTTTTCTTTTCTTTTCTTTTCTTTTCTTTTCTTTTCTTTTCTTTTCTTTTCTTTTCTTTTCTTTTTTCTTTTCTTTCTTTTCTTTTCTCTTTTCTTTTCTTTTCGCTTCTCTTCTCTTCTTTTCTTTTCTTTTTTTTTTTTTCTTTTCTTTTCTCACCATTGAAAGACAAACAAAAGCTTAAGTGATGTCATGGGGTAAAGCATTTGTGAAGTTCTTTGCTGCTGCATCCCAATATGCAGCAAGCCTCTTTACTAATACTCTTTTTTTCATTCACCAGAGGTGACATGCAAGAATTATGGCAGTGCCTGGCAGAACAAAGCAGAGTGCAGAGGAGACATGAGGCTTTTCAGATCTTCTGTGAGGGGTTCTGCTCAGCCCTAACCTGCAGCTCATGCATGGGCCAAATGCCAAGTTTCCAACTCCCTGCTGTAGGTTGTTGGCTGACAGAGGGGGGCTGGTGCTCTAGAGGATTTTAGTTTCCCTCCCAGAAAAAAAATCAGAAAAGTGAGTTAATTTGCCTAAAAACAGACAAACAAATGAACATGTGTGTATGTGTATATATTTGCACCTGCACATGATGTATTTTGGAAAGACCTAGAGAGAGGAAGCCTTCAGAAGCTGATATTAGAGAATTTAGTACCTCTCCTGAACTCAGGACTTAGGCTCCTCAGTCTCAGCAAGATGCTCAAGGACAATTTGTGCTGGGACTTTTCAGAGATTGCCTTTCTTTAGCTGACAGGCAGAACTGTGATTCTGGTGCCTTTAAACCTGCCAAAGGATTTAGTATCAAGGCAGCTCCTTGCTCAGTGCTCTGATATTTCTGGGAAAGCTGGCTGGTAAGTAAGGAGAGGTATGTTCATTAAGTGCCCTCACTTGGAGTTAAAGGGCCAAGCATGCTTCTGCTCCTCCTCCTTCACCCTTCTACAAGAAGCTCACTGGGGATAAATAAAATGGTTAAAGGTGCATGCTGAGAAAATAGCCTGGTAATTGCATTACCCCCATGGTGGAGCGGCTGCCTGCACAGCCCTGGGTGAATGCCGGTTCCTGTTCCCTCCCACCGACCACAATCCCTCTCTGGGACAAAGAGCCATCTTTGCTTCTCATTCATTAACACACTGCCTGGGTGATTTGTGTGCTTGAGCCAAGAGGCCTGACCTGCTCTGTAGGATTGAAACAAGCTGTCCCAGATCACCTTCCTCACCAGAGATGCTAATGGTATGGGTTTCCCAGGGATCCTGTGTGCCTGCACCCATGGTTCCATTGCCTATTAATAGAAGTAGAGGAAGAGATTGGAAGAGGAGAAGATCCCAGTTCTTTCCTGGCAGTGCCTAGCTCTGCTTGGGTGGAAACCTTTCCACAGTGCATCACCCCAATCCTTGTGTACCATGTTTTCTATCATCTCTACTAGGATATGCAAATCTTTTTTTTTTTTTTTTGCTTTAGAGGGCTAAGAGTCCACCCCACACAGCTGAGCCCTCTGTAGCACCCATACAATCTCTTTGCCTCACACTGAAGCTCCTACAATTTTCCCCTTCTTATCCCTTGCTTTCAGCAGTATGAATAAGAAGCTTTAAGCTTTCCTGAAGGTGATGAGGGAGAAAAAGCTGAAAACATGGGTTTGCCTCCTCCACCAAGAAATAGATCCAAAAATTTTTCACTGTTTCAGTCCATGGAAAAAGAGAGCTGGACTGGACCCCGTGCAGCTCTGAGCTTGCAGTGTTGCAAGAGCCAAACAGGCATATAGGCACTCTAGCTTTAAGAATTGATTTCTTAAGTGAACTGTCAAGTCCCGGTGGCTGGAAAAATCTGCAAACAATTTCTAGTCACTGAACAAAGCAAATCTTTGTACTGTGCTGTAATAGTTCATTATTAAATAAAAGGTCCTTTGTTAGGCTATAAGAAGTGGTGTGTACTCCGCCACTCTTGACAATGTGCCTTGGTGTGATTTTGCAATGCATATGAAATTCTCTTTCACATCCTGTGAAAAGATGACATAGTGTGTAATTTTAATTTTGGTAGGAAAAGCTCAGGGTGAAACAAATATCACAGCATAGCTCTGGTGATTGAACTTTATTGCTGATGCATTTGATTCACAACCATGCAAGAGAACAGGGAGACCGGACTTTATCTCATTTGCAAAAGGGTAAATGAGGAACAACGTGCAAAACTGACTAGTGACAAGACTGAAGGAAAACTTTAGCATCTGCAATTCCTACAAGTTGTTTTACTTACTGGACTGTCTTATTGCAGTTCCAGGGTTAAATGAGTCAAAACAGGAATCAAAGGGCTTCAGTGTTTTCCCATCCAGAAAAGCAAATGTGTTTCCAGCTCCCTCTTTTCTCTCTTTTGCTCTGCACCCAGTGAGTTCCCAGTAATCTGCCAGTTTGGGCCCCAGAGCCACAGAGCCCTGTTACCCTGCTCAGCAGCTGCTGATGTTGCCTGCTGATGTTGCTTTGCAGCAGACCAGGCCTAGGCACGGGCATGGCAGCTGTAAACCCTTCACCTGTACCTTTTGTCAGGTTGTGACCTTTCAACCAACCCCATCAGATTATGGTTTAAGATTGTATCCCCCAAAGTTTTTCTTCTCTTGCTATATTTTGCATGGGGTTGGCAGTGCATGAACAGGGATGTAGGTTTTCTGATCCTTCCTTTCCTCTGTCACACCATCAGGGCCATGGGAAATCTCTAGAGCTGGTACTTCCCTCTCAGCTGGAAGAGGCAGCAGCCAGGGCTGAAGTGGGCATTGGGCAAGCCATTTCTCAGAGCCCTGTCCACTCTTGTCTCTTGGCTGGGCTTAAATGAGGCTTTTCCAATAAGTGTCCAGCTCGGCTCAGGCTGAGGCTGCTAATTCCAGCCATGTGGGTGATTCATATGCCATCTAATAATAGCAGCTTCTGGCCATGCCAGCACAATAACTGACCATGGAAAACTCCACACTGCCTTGGGCTGCCAGCCCATCGGCCTTCCCAAGCTGAGCTGGCCACGGCTGGTGGTTTGTCTTTGAGGGCAGCACTGTGCAGCTCAGCAAGAGGCTGCAAACTGTGCTGTGGGCAGGGCTGCGAGCAGTGCTGGTCCTCCAGCCCTGGGCCCTCTGTCCCAATGCCAGTGCCACCACTGTCCAGCTCAGGAGCTGTGGAAAATGGACTGCTCCTCCTGCTGCTTTATATAAAGCAGTTGCTATTAATTACCTGCACCAGAAGCCAGCTTAGGTAGTTTGCTTTCAAGGGCAAAGCTGTGTTTGTCCTTACTTGCCATCCAAATGCTGTTCAGAGCATATGCAAAAATCTGCTACATGGCTGCCAAATTCATCTTGGCGGCAGAGTCACTGCTGTTCCTGCTACTGAAAGGCAGCAGGGGCTTTGATTGGGATGCCTCATTCACTTGTTTGGACACTTCCAGGAAGGAAGGGTGATGACACGGCAAAATGACAGACATGTTCCCCAGACAGACTTCTGCATCACCTTTTTCCATGCTCCATTAGGATTTACTCTGCCTGGTGTTTGACCATTTCAAAACAAAGGCAGGAAAGTGGTGGTGGAGGCAGGAGAGGTCTCAGTCCAAGGAACATGAGGCTGAAGCCTTGACAGGTGATGGCTCTCTGTCTTGGCTGCAGACCAGAAGCCAGTGCAGGGTGGGGGCAAGAAGGTCATGGCTACCCTGAATTACAGCCCCAGTCAGTCAATTAAGGATCTCCCTTCACAGGGGACAGTGGTCCCAGCAGAGCCCATGGATGTGAGCAGCATGCCCACAGTGGGATATCTTTGCAGCTAGGCTGGCACTGCAGGCTGGCTACAGAGCAGGTCAGCATCATGATTCCCACAGCATGGCAGCACTGGGCTGCTGATGCAGCCTTGGGACCTTGGGCACAACGATGGTTCTTGCCCCGCTGCTTCCACCCCTGTGAGCTGTGGCCAAGCTGTGGGAACAATGCACATCCAGGGCAGACAGGGTCGCTGCTGAATCCTCAGAGGTGAGCTCAAATGCTGGAAGGGGATTATTACAAACTAGAAAGCCAAAGTATGATGGAGCCAAGGAGGTGTGTGAGACTAAACAAGTACTGCTCACTCAGCACAGTGAGCAGTACTCCTGCACAAACCAGGCACCCAGCCCCACTCCTGGGTGGAAGGACAGGGGCAAAACAAACCCCTCCCCTCCTGCTCACAAACCCTGTCGCTGCTTCCCACACAGGGATCCTGCACAGGTACCCCAGAACTTCAGAACTGGCAGCTGGCTGGGCAGCCAGGCTATGAGGACATTGCTCCTTGGACACCATCACTGCCATGCCCCTGGCTCCCACAGCTGTCCAGAAGGGCCCCAACTTCCCAGCAGTCATGGGGCTATGCTCCCACACCACCCACACAGCAGCTGGGGGATTTTCCTGGTAAGCAATTGGCTCATTGTTTCACTTTTGTCATTTGCTAGCCTTTCAGGAAGGTTTTGCTTTTATTCCTCCCCTGACCTAAGTGGAGTTGGGGTTTTCCAGACCCAGGGTTAGGGTGGTACAGGTCAGCTCTCATCTGTCCCATCTGTGCTACCTGGGGAAGGACCTGAAAGCCAGGCACCAAGGTTCAGCTTTACTTGTACCAAGGGTGGTGAAGCAGTGGTGGTGCTCAATGCCTGAGGGCTTCAGACGTGCTTTTTGGAGACCTCCTGTATAGCAAAAAACATGGTATGGTCCCTGGGCAGTGGCAGCTGTCCCTGGAGCCAGCCCTGAGATGGTCATATGTGGCTACGGTTTCAAGGACACCCCAAGTTTGAAACTGAGCTGGCTCCATTTTTGCAGAGTGGCGTCTCTAAAATTACTAAATTCTGTCTGTTTCCTTTGTTTTTCTTCCTGTAAATCTGATGTTTTCATTGCAGTGGACCAGCACATATCAGCTCAAAGACTAACCAAATACTTATGCTCAGCATACACAGTGCTGATTTGCACCAGCAAATCTAAGCAATGCCACTGTCTAGGGCACACTGGGAACAACATTTGGGGTTTTGAGGCTCTCCATTCTTAAGTTTAGAACAAGGCCAGCCAAGCATGGGATGGCTTAAGTTAGGACAACGTTGTCATAAAACTCATCATTTGGTGTAGGATAGGAGAAGAGAAAGCCTGACAGTCTGCAGCCTGTTCTCTTGAAGGAAAATAGTTTGTTTGAGAACATGCACAAAGAGAGGAGGATCCAGTTCACCAGGCTCATATTTAACTGGGTAGATCAAAGCCTGCACTATTTGCTTCAGGACTGTTGATTTTGGTTTTGACCAGCTCCTCTTCCACAATAAAAAGTCCAAGGGGATTTTGTATTCTCCTGGGCTTTCTGCTGAATGGGGTTCTTTGCACCAGAGCTTCTAAGCAAAGCTTGGCACACAAGCCTCTGAAACTATGGGAGCTGCTAAAGGCAGAGCTGACCCTGCAGCAGGCATCCTCAGTTCCCAGTCCTGTTTCAAACAGGAAAGCCAGGCCCTGGTTTTGGCATCAGCAGAGATGGGGGCAAGAGGATTCCCTATTACATTTTGCTGGCTGATGCTCCAGCTTTCCTTTTCTCTGCTAATGCTCCGGCTAAACTGGAGCCCGGCACTTTCCGGCTGCCCGTGCCAAGCAGAGCTCAGGTGAAGAGCAATTGAAACCCAAGACTGAAACCTAAGATGTCTCAGGGTACAAGGGTAAGCAAGAAGTGCTACAGTGGTTCAAGACTGCACTCCACAGAGCTAAGAAAGGCATTGCTGCCTCCCTGACTGTGTGGCTAAGCCTCTACACAGCTTCAAGCATTTTCTGTAATTGGGAGAGAACAGCAGCAATCTCCAAGAGACCAGCCAAGAAGAGAAAAAAAATAGCATGCAGTATTTTTGGTTTTCCCCTATGCTACAGCCCAGCCTTGAGAAGAGGAGGAAAAGGCAGGGAGACACATCCATAGCAAGAGAGGACTGGACACAGGGCAGGTGTAGGAGCTGATGGGCAAGGTGCCACTGGGATTGCTCATGCTGTGCCAGCCTGCAATGAGGTCACATGGTTGGCCTGAACTGGGACAATGCACCACAAACTTCAAAGTGACATGAATTCCTTTAACTCCCTATAACAACAACAACAACAACAACAACAACAACAACAACAACAACCAAAAAAACCAACCAAAAAAATTTTTAAAAAACCCCAAAAAATCCCAAAACAAGCATGTCATGGTGTGTCCTATGGTGTCCAAAGGAGAGCTCTTGCTAGCTGGATCAGCTGCAGGAGCTTTCCTACTCCAAAGGTGATGTGAAGAGGAGACAGCAGCCCTGGGGGACAAACCATGCTGCTCCTCCCTGGATGGCTGCAAAGGGCAGCTTGATTTACTCCTGCTGGAAGGGAACAAAGGCCGGTGCCCACACGTGCTGCAGCAGACTTTGCCACTTATGGCAGCCCTGCAGCCCTTCACTTCTGCTGCTCCAGCCCCGAGCCTCTGGGGGCAGCCATGGGTGCTGGGGCCTTGGCCACTGAACTACACAGCTCTGAGGAGTCAGTAGTCAGTGCCTGATGACTGCTTTCACAAAAGGTATGACTTGGGGATTTTTAGCCCTCTTTTACATCTGCAAACTTCTGATGAGAGCTCTAGTTCAGCTTCTGAAGCAGGATGATGCAGACCATTTTTCCTTCTTTGAAGCTCCCTCCAAAAAGCCATATTTAAGCAATGCCATGCCATGGGGTCCCACAGACAAAGTTGAAGGAGTTTACTGAAAAAGCTGACAGGAGGCTGAGGTGGTCAGCAATAACAGGGATGAGATATGTCTGCCCTTTCCCAGAAAAAGCCTTCCATATAAATAAATTTGCCAGTGAAAACATTGCCACAATTCCTTGGCACTGTGGGATGTGCTGTAGGACTTCAAAACAAAACTGCCTCAAGGCAAAATAGGCAAAGGGAACTTTTCCTATGTCTTGGGAGGGTTGGCTGCTCATATAATGGAAATGGGAAGTCTTCAAGCAGCAAAGGTACAGCAGGATCCATGCTCAGGATGGGGAAGCACATATTTCTCATGGCTCTCCCTCAGGGAATGCTGCCTGGAGCCACAACCCTTTTTCTACCCAGCTCTATAGGCGCCTCTGCTTTGGGATTTTTCACTAAGCGTTGCTATAGGAACTTAATTGCTTCTGTTCATCCAGGTCTGAGCAGCTCCCTGCTCCCACTCCTCCTCTCCCAGGGCTGACAGCGTCGGGACTCTGAGGACAGCGGAGGATGCTCAGGTACAGCAGGAGTGGGGTCGTTCAGCTCAGCTAATTAGTGCTACTATTTCTGTCTCTGGCCTTTTCTCGGTTTGTATCCATCTGGGGCTCTTTCAGTCATTATAGAGCTTTCCACCCTCTTGTTTTTTTCCTCTCTCCTCCTCTGTCTTCCAGATTTTTGCCACTGTTTCATGTTGCCGTCCAAGTTATTTGTCTCTTCTCTCTTGCTCCGGTCGTGGGAACATTAGTAATGTTTTTCTGCAGAGCAGGGTGCTTAGAGACCGCCTTGCAGGCCTGACAGCCATCCTAGTGCTGCGGGCAAAAGCTGGAGCAGCTCAGCCAGCCGATGAGAAACGATCCTGTTTATGGTTCATCACCATCTGATCTCCCCACTGCCTCTTGCTCCCACCTGGGCCCAACTGTGCATGGCTGTGTGTCCGCAGTCCCGCTGTCTGCTCCCCGCTCTCCTGCCGCAGCCACCCCGCCTGTGGGGCGAGGGGAAGCATGACTCACTCGGGCCTCCCACCCATGAGTAACAGTGTTGTTGGTCTATCACGTCTCAGCCAGCTGGGGCAGCCCGGAGGGAGGGCGGCTGCTTCCTTGGCAAGGCATGAAATAGGTCAGTCCGTCCCCAGAACACGGGGGAAAGCAGGGACTGCGATTGCGAGGCACGGCAGCAATGAGCAGCCTCACATCAGAGGCAGGAGCAGTACGCCATAATGGGGAGGGCAAGCAAGAAGGTACACAGACATGGACTGTGGGGATTCCTGTTAAACACTGTCAGTTCTTCCTTCTTCCTTACCCAAACCTGCTCCTTTTTTTCCTGGGAAATCAGCAGGGAGAGTCCAAAGCCAGTGAGGGAAGACGGGCAGAGATGGTGGGAACACAAAGCATTTATGTGCTTCTCGGGGTGGAAAGAGGCCCAGGTTATTAAATAGCAGGCAATTTTAACATGAGTTATTAATACTAGTTGTTTGTACTGGGAAGTGGTGCCTAGGGGCTCCCATTGCACTAATCATGTAACAAAGCCGTGTTCCTAACACAAATAGCTTGTATTTCAGCCTGAAGAGAACAAGTCTTCTCTTTCCCATTACCCTCTCTTTGAAAAGCAGCTTGAAGATTACACAGTCAAGCCCACAAAAGCTGGGAAAGGAAAAATATTACACTGGGCTGCCCTACAGTGCCATTGCTTACACCCAGCCAGCCCAGTAACTCCATCAGCACTGTGGGCCCGTGTACACTGTCTGCTCTTGCCCTGCTTCATCCCCGACTAAGGCAGGCCAGCTCTTAACATGACTGGTGATTTTTGGGTTGCCCATCTTTGGATTTGAGTGTAGTAATGTCATGCCACCTGTTTAGGGTACTGGGGGGCTGTAGGGAGTTTTCTACTCCCTTGCTGATTGATGCTGTATATCTCTGTTATATTCTTTTCAGGCTTTGCAAACTGCAGTTCTCTCTTGGGTACATGTCCTTCTGAAGTAAGAAACTAATTTAATTAATTAAATTGATTAATTTACAGCTTTGGCACTAAAGCACAGACTAAAGGTCAAGAGCATCTGCTTTTGGATGGTACAAGCCACGACTGCCCTGCTATTTTTTGTTCTCCTGAAAACTTGGCATCATATTGAGCTTTACCACACGGCAACACAGGTCCTCCGGTCTCCAGCTGCAGCTTTGAACATGCAGATTTTCATCAGCCCAATCCCAGGTCAGGCTGCAGGAGAGGAATGTGACCTGGAGCCCCAGCCCTCCACTGCTCAGCTCTGGAAATGCTATAACCTTGACCTTGCACTGCGTGGCAGCACACAGCAAATAACCAATGTGCTGAACAGGGCAGGGGGCCCATTGGAATCTCCTGCCCTCTTGACATTCATCCTGAAGTCGATCCAGCTGGTGGAGGAGATCCAGCTGGAAGATGAGCATGCAGGGGTTGGTTAAAGGTGAAGGTAGTGGTGCAAGTTTCATGAGAGAGAGGGGCTGTCAGTCCAGGTGTGTGGGCTCCCTTATGGCAGCAGGTGTGCAATGCTGACCACATTGTTGGGCACAATGCTCTTACACGCGTGCATGTGTGCAGGACTTCACTGCATTAGCATGTAAGAAGTGGGGGTTCCTCACCTCCCACTACCTGCAGGCAGCTGGTAAGGCTCACAAATGCCTCTGTTGGTTCTGAGCCCCTGACAGCAGCCATCATCTGTTGTCAGCATGGATCCTGCTACTGACTCCCCAGTCTCCACAGGCCTGCTTGTTTCTCTGCTGCCCCATCATGTCTTTGTCTGAGGCTTGTTCCATCCCTGCTGCTGACCTTCCATTGGTCCAAGTTGTGGGGAAGCCACTGTCACACACACCCCTCCCCCAAAGTGAACTGATGCTGAAGCACTGCCAGTCTCTGGGAGAATTTTGGATTGCAGCATATAAGCTAAGGCACCATGGCCACCATCAACCTTCCTTTCAAACTGCAGGGTCTCCCTCACCCCTACCACGCCACTCCCAGGGCTCTCCTGCCTCACTGGCTTCTCAGCTGGGCATGTTTTAAGCTTCAGCTCTCCATTCTACCCTTTGTCCCTCCTAAACCTTAAGTCCTGTGCCAAATGACAAAAAATAATGGTGAACAACAAAACGCAACAAAACAGGGCACACCCACACATAAAAACAAAACAAAACAAAAACCAAAAAACTTTAAATGAGCAAATAACAATGCAAATTTATCTCCCACAACCTGGGAAATGGCTCACTTATTTTGGCTGAGGAAGGACTAAGGCAGAACCTGAACACTGACAGCTAACAGAGTGCTCTGGGTCTTGTCAAGGTGCCAGCAATGGAAACAAAAGGCTTTGAAATGAGAACAGATCAGACACCTTAAGACCAAGCAGTGCTACAACATTTTCTATACTGTTTGCCACCACTAACTTGACATCATCCATAGCAACTGTACTCAACAGGAGCATTCATTAAACATGTCCAGCTTTCAAGATAACTGTGTCTTTGCAGATCTCACTGTAACCCACCTGAGTGGACATCTACAGATTAACCCAACCAGGGGAACTTTTCTTCCTCCCTCCCTCCCTCCCTCCCTCCCATGCTTCTTCATGGGTGGGCAAGCTATTGTGAGACACCCTTGGCAAGGGATGGAAACACAGCCCCCACAGAACAGCCCAAAGTTCAGCACAGCTTGGCTTTGGCCTCTGAACTGCTGACTGCTCCAGCAGCAGAGTTAACCAGGTCAGTTAACCAGTCTCTCTCCTCCCTTCAAACACTTCATCGGTGTGACACTGCATTTTCATTTGTTTTTCCACCCAACACTCATCAGCCATCTTTCTTTAGCAAGGAGGTAAACACCCTGTTTTGTTTTCCCATCTGTATTTAAACTGTGAATGGAGTGAGGCAACAGGCTGGGAAGCAGCTCTGAGTGGAAGCGATACAAGCACTGATTGCAACCAGGCTTTTCAGATGTACGAAAAAATAACTCCCTCCCCCAAGGAGATATTTCAGAAGCTGAAAGCTAAGAACTTAAGTACAAAGGCTTTTGTTTTTATTGACATTGTAAGAAACATTTTTTTTTTTGTTACAAAAAAGCTAAGTGGTTCTGAAAGCAGAAGTACAGTTCATATGTACACAGTGCTACAGACCCTTCAGATCAACCTAAGGCTTGAGAAACATCAGATCATAACTGCAGGTTTATCAAATGAAGACCACTAAGGTCTGTTACAACTGAACACTATTCCTACCGTACATAAATGTATTTACACATTCTCTTTTTTTTTTTTTTAAGGATTACAAGCTTTATAAAAAAAAATTAAAAAATTTTTAAAAAAAGCAACACTTTTTTTATCTTACACATCTGCAGGACTGACAACAGTAACTGTTCCATAGGAGACATTCCACCAATCCAAGGACAATAACACATGAATACCAGAGGTTTAAAAGATGTTTTAGACACTATTAACAGTGGTATGTACTATTAGCTCAATGGCAAGTACAGACTCATCAGGAAAATTTGGCAACACATCCTGGTCCCTCTCTTTCACAGGGTCAACGCAAAATAAGGCACATACATTGTGGGAATATAAACACTGCTGTCCAGGAGGACAAGCCATGGAGGGACAGGCCTGGGTGAGCTGACCAGCCATCCCACTGAGGAGGGGGGAATCAGTGATGGGAAGTCAGCAGCCAGCCAGCATCTTAATGCACGTACCATGTGGGGCCATTCCCCAAGGAGAGAATAACACCATCTGCCACGTGTGGATGTGTGGGACCATTGCACTCCCACGTGGATGCCCACTGACTTTCCTGCAAAGCCCACACATCTTTCCTTCACCTGCACGTGGCTGACAGATAAACTCTTCACTGGCAACTTCCACTTTGTGGAAAGTGAAACTGTCTGGAGAAACACACACACTTCAGGCAGGCTGAGTGTTACTGGTGTGCCCAAGGCCGACAGTGACGCATATGGAAGACCCTCACAGAGCCATTACCATTAATGGTGATTTAGACCTATGCTGCAATGCTCTAACAATAGAACATTCATGATATTTTGTGCATTTTCCTGTACTCTTGGGTGAGCAGTGGGTTTCCAACAGCTATGCAAAAATCAACTGATGTGCCACATACACGAAACCAACTCTGTAACTGGAAGAGTAGAGGGGTGCTAGTAAACTCATCCCACCAATGTTGATGGGACTTTCCCCAGACTGCCACATGTTGAGAAGGAGGTTGACAAGTGAAAGCTGGTGTCCAGTGTAACAGTGCCATGCTCAGGGAGACCAGCCTACCTTATCAAAACAGAACCAAAACCCAAGATAGCTGGGCTATGATGTATTGCTACCCTCACAGGTACCACAACCAGGCTCTTTAGTATAAAACAGAAAAGAGTGAGAAAACACTAAAAACTGAAAAGTGATATACATGAACAGAAGTGGCACTTACACTTAATGGTGAAAATGATAAATCCTTTGCACAAACTCCCCAAGGACACAGTGGAGTCACTGATTCTTCAGCTTTGCCAACTCAAATGGGATGCCTTTCTTGAGCATGTGGTTTCTGCCAAGACACACTGTTGGCCCAAGACAAGGCTAAGTGAGTGACAAAGGTTTGTCAAATCCAGGAAGGCAAACTGGCTACTCAAACAGTGCCTTTTAGCCTGGAGCAATATGAATGGCTCCTTCTAAGCTCTGATGGATCACATCTGTTAATAGCTTCCCAGCATCAATTGCACCAGCAGATACAATTATGAACTGGAAAATTGAGTTTAAAAAATAGTTGGGGATGTTTGGGGTTTTTTAATGTATTGGTTCCATTACAATAAAAGACTTGTCTCCCAAGCCACCTACTCCCAGGCTGGTCATAAGTCTCCCTGTTGAAATTGTTTATAAACATGTAATTGATAGCTCTAATAAACAGCCAGGATTGGTTACTGAGAACTATCTGAAACACGTCCAGCACAGCCTTTCCTCATGCCTATAGTGCTGCTTCTCTGCAGGGCTGTGGACTGTATCCCAGCACTGCAATGCACAGCATGGTCCTTGGAACATCCCTTCCCCTGGGGACCTGCCCAGAGGGATGCATCCCTTCTTGTCCCAGCAGCAGAGCAGGGACAATGGCTGTGTACAGGCAGCAGGTTTCTGCAGGCCCTTTGGGCAACAAGAGGGCAACAGGGAGCAGCTTCCTCCCACTGCCACAGCAATGCAGTCATTTGCCATGGTGAGCTGTGCCCAGCTGCCCGTGCAACCCAAGGACCACTGCAGGCGGGCTGTGATAGCTGGCCAGGGGCAGGGAAACTGGGAGGGGAAGTGTCAAAGGGAAGAGTGCAGGATGAGTGAATATGTGTGCATGGGACAGGGTAAGAAAGAAATGCTGGCTAAACATAACAAGAAAGACAGGAACTAGGTAATGATAAAAGGTGTAGGACATGGACATTTGTCTTGATTTCTGACATTCCAGCTCACCGTGCAAATCTCTTGGTACGTGCTGTGATAAACTCAAATATGGCCCTTGCACCAAATTCCTATGATGTTTTCCTACTGATTTATACATTCATACTCTGATTCTAACAGCTGTTAAGAGATAAATGTCATCTGACAGCTTCAGTGAGATTAAATTCCTCCACATTTTCTCAAATGCCATGTCCTGAATCACCTGGTATTTCACCTTTTCTTTTACAGTTGGTTTTCTAGCCTACAGAAGTCACCTTCTGTAGGCTAGAAAATTTTGACTGGGCTAAAGTTTATCTGTATTTCAAAACTGACTACGCTCTCTCATCTTGCTGTGTGTCTACTATAACATCAGCTCCTCACAGACATCAAATCCATGACTGTAGGTGCCTGCACAATCTACATCCCATAGTAGGACTTCACTATTGGGATTTAACTGAAAAGTCTTCGAGGGTTGGAACTCCATACAGCTTCTAGGAGTGGGTGAATGTAAACCGTGGTCTGGTGATTGTTCCCCACAGCAGCCTGTTCACTCAGGAGCACTGTTTACTCATGGGTGCAGACATGGAGCCCAGCAGAGCCAAAAACAAGCCAGTGCTCACAGAGAAAATGCCATTCACCTCTACCAGTGAGTAGCTTAATGATCACAGTGCATTGCTTTCAATTTTTTGCCAGTGTGACTGACCCTGGGCATTGACCCACTGGTTTGCTTGGAAATTAAATGCACATGGTGTCACCAAGAGAGAGAGAAAGAAGCTGGGTTGGTCTTTCAGAGCTTTGATTAGTTGCCAGACAACTCAGTTGGTTAGAGCAGGGTGCTAATAGCATCAAAGTTGTGGGTTTGATCCTCATACAGCCATTCACTGAAGAGTTGGACCTGATAATAATTCCAGATCAGAATAGTCTGTGATCTGTGAATACTTGCTGTTCCCCTTGTTTCTTTGCTATTTTTAATGGCAGTTTTAATTTAATTTTGCAAAGCCTGGACACAGTGGAAAAACATTTAAGATTATCAGATTGCTTGCAACTGCTTTGATTTATTTGGCTAGTCTGAGAACTGGGCCAGCCATTCATTTTCTACTTCTTTTACATGACTTGCTCATGATATTTTAGAAGCTCTATGTATCCATGGAGCTGTCTGGGCTAAAGGGGATATACACACAGTTCTTCCAGCAAATAAGAACCAGTGGCTCAGCAAGTTACACCTCAACAATTTGCATTAAAAAAAAAGAATTCCCCAGTGTGAAATACTGCAATTTTGTTATTTCATTGTATGAAATACTTCATAACACCCTGACTGTACCTCCACAAATGTGGTATGCAATGAGAAGACTGTAGAATACCCAAGTATACATATCCATAATTTTGCTGTTCAGTCATTTAAAAAAGAAGGCTGAAAACCAGAACACCAAATACTGCAAAAGATGAGAGCTGGACAACGAACAGCTTTCTGGTCCACTCCTTCCTCTGAAATAGTTGAACATGACACAATCTCAGCCTTGTTATTCAAGGCAGTGACAGCTATCTCTGTGTGTGTTTACAAAAACCTTAAGCTTTTGCTAGAGATCAAAGGGCGGATGATTTTTACATTTCTTATTTGCTTGAACCTCCCAAATTTTTGTGCTCCGTGTCTCTGAAACTGCAGCCCAGGGGTAGCATGGCAGTGCATTTCTAAGCTGGTTTTCCACCTCAGTGTGATGTGTCCAGTGCATCCAGAGAGGATTTCATCACTGTATGCTCACTTCACATTGTGCCTGGTTATACGTTCAAGAGGAAAAGTTGCAACAGTTTTACAAGGTCTAGCTTCATTTGAGTAACAGAAAAATGTCATTTCATCAGGCCTTTCTTTACAAAAAACCCCAAAACAAAACAAAACAAAAAAAAAACCCCACAACATGCACTTCACACGTTTACATTGGTTTACAGGTAAAAAACAAAAGAAAAATAAAAGAAGCATACAGACATTTAAAAAGGGTGCAAGAGAGAAAAGAGAGAAAGGGAGGGAATGGGCGTAGCAATACTGATTCAAAACTGAAATGGAAGACAGTTTCTCCCTAGAACACTTTAGGGTTTTCAGAGTCCTTATTCCATAAAAGGAATATACTTGAAACACATCCCATTTAGGTGAGATGAGATTGCTAAAATACATACACAACTAAAAAATATGAGTCTTTTTTTTTCCATCTGTTATCTCCTAAGTGTTTTTTGTTTTTGATGTCTATTGCATAACAGCAAGAAACTTGCTTTCTTCTGCAAGTGAGGTCAACAAAGAGCTCATGTCCCCAATAGCCATGTTGGTTGTGCTTACAGGCATAGCTGGGAATGTAAGAGATGTTTGGGGAGTGGTGAGGCGTGAGGAATTGCGGGAGACATTTTGAATGATACTTGGGCTCAGGGCTCCCGAAATTAAGCTGACATGGTCCCCATCATCTATGATAGCATCAAAATCTATCTGCACACCCTCTAGACTGTTGTTGTCAATGCTGTCAACTGTGCTTGACACTTGGTTAGCCCCTGGGGAAAGAAGCTCAGATGAGTTTTCAGTTGCAGTCCCCTGCAGCAGGCAGCTGGCTTCTGAACCAAAGAAAGAACCTGTTTTCATAGCTTGGTGGCTAAAGCCCATGGTTTGGTCATATAACTGACCAGAGTAATTCTGCATGTTGGAGCAGAACTGCTGTGATTGACCTTGCATTTCCATCTTGATGGTGTTTACCCTGTACGTCTGGCTGCCATCACCTACATGTCTTTGCTGTTGGGACAGGTTGTTTCTCAACATGTTTTGCCGTCTGTTGCTGCTGTAATTAGAGCATGACTGGTAACTTTTGGCCACTGACAAACCTGAAGGCTGGCTACCAATGGTGTGAGACACCAGTGGACAGCTCTGTGGCCCTTGATACAGGCTGCCTTGTGAGGTAGGACTAACCTGCCCTAGCATCATTTGACCAGATTGATTGACTCCCTGGTAACGAATGCCATCTCCGACTGGCTGGCTTTGCAAATATTCCGGTTCCATCATATTCCTGTCCTGCATCCCGTTTGCCATACTGGTGGTTTGATCGCTGGATGCCAGGGGATGGCTGAAATTTTGCTGGTTCCCATTCACTGGCATGTTGCTGATTCTCAGCTTCTGCCCTTGCACTGCCATGCCACAGGAATTGTCTGTCACCCCAGACATCATTGCTTGCCTGCCCATGCTTTCACTGTAAGGCTTGTTGGACTGCATGCTGAAAGAATTCCCAGCTCCGCTGCCAAGAGTCATATTTTGCTGTACACTGTAGGAAGTGTTGTTCTCCATCAGGTTCCCATAGCCATTCTGCTGGGCCATGTTGCTTCTCTCCAGGTTCTGCTGCTGAACCATCATGTTGTTATGCAGTCTGAAGGCCCGAGCCTGCTGCACTGCTGACCGCTGACCACATTTCAGCTTTGAAGGAGACAAGTCAGAACTTCCTGAGCTTACTTCATTCCACTGGATGGGCAAATCGCTTTTATTTGCCTCGGGACCCGCTTGCTGACTGCTCGGTGGAGGGGCTTGGTCAAAGTTGCTGGAATTGTTGTTTCCTGAAACTGAGCTGTGATGCATTTTGTTGCTATCTAGGACATTGTTCAACAAATGGTCATACACGCCCTGGTTCTGGGAGTTCAGATACTGGACCACGTCATCTGGCAGGAGATCCTCATCATTCAGACTGCTACCTGCTTCCATTGTAGCAGCCTCCAGGGCGACATTCTCACTGATGCTTGGAGGACAGGGGGAGCTGAAGCCGCGGAAGACGCCACCCTCAGAACGGGTGTAGTTCTGAAGAACAAGGTTGCGCTTTTCCATGGATGGAGGCAAAGCAGGAGTGTTAAAGCTATTAAGACTGTTGAAACGCTGAACTCTCGGGACAGAGACATTGTCAGAGGCCATTCTGACTGGATCACTGGCTCTCCTTGTCCCATTTCCTAAAGCTTCGTGAGACAGAAAGTGCCTCCTGCTGTAACCATTTGCCCCACCATCACTACATCTTCGAGGGACGTTCACTGGAGGCAGTGGAGATACTCCAGACTCCCTGCAGTCACCCAAGAGTGCCATCCTTGTCTTGAGGCTCATCCTCTCCATGTTAGGCAGTGGAGTTGGTGGGGGTCCACCAGTAGCTGCTGCATATTTAGCTTTCAGCCTGTATTGCTGGGCTGGGGTGAGGCTGAGAAGACTTGGCAGGTCATCACACTGGCTCGCTTCACTGGAGCGCCGGGAGGCATCCGTTGAGATGGGGTCGTAGGAGTCTGCAACGCTCACGTTCTGCGGTCTTCCCTCTGCCTGGGAGGCATCGCTGGACCTCCGGCTGGAGAAGCAAGGTGAGATTCCAGAGGACCTGCGGCTGCTCAGGTAGGCTGAACTGATTGTGCTAGTATTGCTGTCCCTCCTGTTCAGCATGTTCAACACAGTGATGTCCGTACTTGAGAGTTCATTCCTGTTTGGCAGAATAGTCATGGATCCTCCGACACTGCAGCTGCTGTTCGACTGGGTACCTGTGGGTAAAATTCACAGTTAAACAAAGAGGTATTATCCAGAAACTTGTGAAGAAAACACACAGTAAAGACTTAAGTGGAGTATAGAGGAAGAACATCATCACAGACAATTACAGCGGGGCTCTTTCTTGCAAGAAGTAGGGATAAAAACTGTGTCCTGCAAGAAGTAGGGATAAAAACTGTGTCCCTAGGTTAAAAGCTAATTCAGAGACTCAAGGGTAACATTTCAGTGTGAATCCCAGCAGAAAATTTATAGCCCATAGCCACAAACTGTCATCAGCTGGTGCAGTACTCCAGCCTGCAGTGCAGCTATGCTGGCTGATGTGCCAGGAGGACACATTCGTAAGGGAGCTTTTTATAGGCAAAATATAATTGAACAGGCATTTGCATGGAATGGCAAAATATACAAATTGGAGGCTATTCAAGGTCATTTCTAATACTTCTTGAAATATTCTTGAAATAACTCCTAACAACTGCAAAACATCTTTGCTGGTTTCCTTGTTTTGTTTTGGTTTGGTTTTAAGTAAACAGGATATATTTCTTAATTTTACATAGTTTCTTTTGATTGAATGGGTCTCAGAAAACCTGGGCTGTCACTTCTGGGTGGAGCCCAGAAACCTACAGGCATGCTGTAGGCAAAGTAGGGGCAGCAGCAACATCTATTTTGGTAATGAGCAGCTCTTTGGAGGAAAACAACCGGGGATCTTCAGAGTTCAACCTCACCTTGCTCCTAATCATGGATATCTGCCCTCTGCAGCAGTAGCATCTGTACATATGATTTCTTCTATGTGTAGGAACAAGTTATTTAAAGGGAAGCCCACCACATCTCTGCAAAGGCTGCCTTGCAACGGCCTCAACAGAAAGACTTCCATACAGTAAACTCACAGGTATTTATTTCTTCTACCTTGTCTCAAAGCAAGACAGAATTATGGTGATCTTGGGTCAAAACCTCTAACTGTAGGGAATATTTAAAATGTGATTTATGGCTCCCTCACGGGCTCCTGTTCTGTATGACACAGGACTTTCAGACATCTCAGAGGGTGTGGGTAGAAGAACTTGCAATGAGGGAATAAACACAGAGTGTTTCACAGCTGCTGAGTTTCCTGAGCTGTGCAACTCCTGCAAGAGTTGCAAGATTGAGCTAGCAAACAACAAGATTAAGGACAAAAAACGTTATCACTCCTCTTATGTATATCTCACCATTTCCTATGAGAGGCGGCAAGGTTGGGGCTTTGGAAGGTGGAACGGGGTTCAGTCTTGGAAGCATTCCATTAACTTGTTTCAACCTTTCTAATTTCACTTGCTCCATCCATTTGGTCCCTGTCATGTTCCTCCTGGCCTGTAAGCCAAGTGCTGTGGTGGCTGTGGAAATGGTAGAGTCCATGATTGGGATTTCATCGATGACACTGAGGTCTCCTACACTACCACCACCAGTCAGAGTAAGCTCGATCCCATTGTTGGAATAGTTGCTGATGGGGGACTGTTCGCTGCTGCATGTAGACTGACCACCAGGGCTTGGCTGAGATGTCTGTTGGAGGGAAGTCAGAGACAAAACAGTGTGAGAATTAAGCAAACAATGTTAACCAGAGCATTTATGCTAAGTGGAGCCAAAGATACAGGTATAGAAAAGTTCAGCCTTAAATTATAACAGTGATTGTTCTTAAGGAGGCTTTCTAGATATTGGCTTCAACTGCAGTGAAGGGCATTGTAAAATACAGGACTAAAATTGCCTTTCACATGTTGCTGATGGTATACAATGTATCTCCATAAGACACTTAGATCTGAGTTATTCCCAGAGTTACTTCTATCACTTCAAGCCATTTGTGAGCACATATGGATGGACAACCTACATTGCTTATGTGCTGTTCCCAATTGAAGCTGCAGCTCAGAGAAACCAAACCAGAATTCAGCCATGTTACAAAGTATTAGTTTACACTGCTAGGCTTGCAAACAAACAAACAAACAAACAAGACTCCAACAACACTGGAATTTGGGTTTTTTTAATTAGACTTGTGGCTAAAGAATGTAAGCATTTTCCAGGCTTAAGGCTCATTGTTACAAGCAGTGGTTGGCCTGAAATGTTGGCATGTAATAAAACAAGGACAAAGCATCAGTGCAAAAAATACTGTATCATATTATCAGCATCCTGTGACCCTGGGAGCACTCAGGTCTACCTTATACCTCCTCTTATACCTAACTTACACCACCTCTGCCCTGAATCAAGAAGGTGATGATCTACTAAATCAAATCCTTTGTTTCATTAGAATTTAAGATTTTAAGTGCAAGAATTGGAGTAGACAATACAGACTGCTAATCTGCAGGGATATAAACATGCCACAATAACATCTTCTTTCTTAACAGGGAGTGTTCCCTGCTGCTCTAGCAGAACTCTTGCTGTGTGGAAACACAGGCTTGATTTACTTTTCAGACTTTTTATAAAGTTCTTTCAAAAGAATGGGAAAATGAACAAACTGACAGACAAAACAGAGGACGACAGACAGAAGTCTCTGGACTTAATATCTCACTGTAAGGTTCTATCAGTGTGATCACAAATCAGTGGGGCATGCAGTATCATTTTGCTCACAAGAACAGTTTCATGTAAGTATTTAACTTTAAGGGTTTCTGATGTGGTTTTGTTTTTGGGGTTTGTTTTTTTTTGCCACTCTGTGATCTTTATGTACATTTTACTGAAAAATGCTGTCTAGAATTTCTGAAGTGCCGGAGACGACTCTCACTTTAAACATCAGTGAATGAAGACACAGATTCATGGCACTACTGTAGTTTCCTATGCCCCTAAGGAGTCCATTTGAGATTCAATAACTATTTTATTATTTCTAACTTGAATGATGATACTTAGAATTTATGAGGCCACACTGAGCAAGCTCATTTCCAAATCCTGGCCGTAGCAGATTTGGTGACAAGAATAGAAACAACAGTTATTATACAGAAGAAAGTTTGTACTTCTGGTCAACAGCTCCATGCCATATGGAAAAGTGTAATAGTGATCAGAAGCCTGTTCTTGTAGCACATGTCAAGATCACAGTGAGGTAGGGTACAGAAATAAGAACTGTATTATGCAGGACATATAGTTCTAGATGTGGAATACAGAAAAAAAATGGATGTCTCATCTAGAGGGGAAAGTACAAAGACATTTCTGAAGATATTTCACCAATATAAGCCAGATTTTTCACATGTCAACATGTTGCAAAATGTTCACAACACATTACAACTGGGAATGTGCTTGATGGATTGCACATTACTAAATAAAGGAATGACTGAACAACAGGCAGAAGACCAAAATAAAAACATATATAATGTTGCAATAAGAAAAAAAGCAGAAAAGTTAAAATGCCCTCACCTTATTACCCACTGTCCTTAGGAAGTTAGAATAAGACATTTAAGAGCATTAGACAGAAAAGACATTGGATTAGTTGAAAACCAGAAAATATACCTTAATTCATATATGCAATGAAAAGCAAGAAACACAGAAATATTTTTAAAATATAATTTTCAGTGAGAAATATTTAATACTGTGTAAGCTATAGGCATTAGTACCTCTTCCACAAATTTTCCTGTTAAAACTGTGTTCAACATGCCTCGATAATGCTACACGTTTACCTAGCAAAGCAAAAGAGATTTTGCTCCTTTGTAAATAACGTAGTTATCATCAAAGATAGCAGAGGACCTTCTTTTAGACTCTAGTACGAGTTTACTCTGAGTCCTTCAAAGGTTTTGAATTGAGTATTAATACTGAGCAGTTTGAGCATAAGCCTTAGGCACAACATAGCAGTAACTCATATTTCAATGAGTAATCACTTCGAATTGCAGCATGATTAACAGTATGAGCAGAATTTGGAGGGCTCATATTTGTAATCCCCAAGGGCTGAATACAGATGAATCATAGACCCAGATGGGGAAGAGGATGGAGTGGCTGCCTTTGAATTAACCCTTGTGAAGAGGGCAGATGGCATATGAAATTCAGGCAAATAAAAGAACTTGTGTATTAAAGATAGTGTCTCAAAAAATGGAATACAGTCCTTTCAACAGTTTAATGCAATACGTTAAGGTAAACCACAGCAAAGACCTGCAGACTGTCAATTCAACTTGATTTAGTTAAGCTTGGACTAGGTTAACTTGAGTAAGTATCAGATAAACATAAGAGGTCACATCACAACAGAGATGTTATTAAAAGATGCCCATCTGCTGTTTAAGAAAGTCAATTCATCCTGCTTCAGTTTGATCCATGACCCAAAAGCCTCAAGCCCCTAAAATTTGATTGCTTTCCCAGGTTCTCCAAAAATGATCATCATCAATATCATCATTTTAGTCATTTGGACTTGTGGTTTGGTTTGGTTTTTTTCTTATTTTGGCTTTCAGTCTGTGAGATCCAGATCCGTCTTTCTTCTGGAAACAGAAGAGTGGAAAGAACTCTTCTTTTTTACTTTTTAAATGAAAACTATGATTTTCTCATACTATGCTTATTCCAGAAGATGGAGCTTTTTAAGAGAAACAATTATTGTGGCAGTTGCCAGCACTGCACTTATTCTATATTGCACAGACTATCTGTAATCTTTTTATTTGTTGCTTCTTAGGCTTTAAAAACATTTTACAATGTAAACACAGAAGAAGACCTCAAAAAAACAAACCTTGTGAGCTAGAGTTTACAGACTTGAGCATTTCATAAAGGGGTTATTAATTGGTTGCAGGAAGAAGAGGACAAAGGGAGTGGCACGGTGTATTGCATACCATTGGTTTTTCTGACTTGACCGCTTTCACTTGGAGGCATTCTTCCCGCTTTGAGGTAGTGTTGCTGAGGTCCTTCTGCTCACCAATTGCACCCTGAGTCTGATGGCCTGGTGACCGGGTCTGAGAGTGGCTGCCTGGGTCCCTTGGTGGCGGAGGCCTTGGGTGGATGTCTCCCCGCTGCTTCTTGGTGACGTGTGCCTCCGGGCCGTGCACGGTCTTCACGTGCTTCCGGAGGGAGCTGGGGTCTGTGTAGCGCTTCGTGCAGCCCGGGATCTTGCACACATATGGTTTCTGACAAGACACAAAACCCACCCATATCAGATTTTATTCCATGTGGGACTCCTGAAGAACTCCTTGGAGCACAGCTGGTGTCACGGTTATATGCTTTCACAGTGAATTTGTTACCTAATTTATGGTCTCTACAAATGAATCATAGAATGGTTTGGGTTGGAAGGGACCTTAAAGATTATCTAATTATCCAATCCCCTCCCAATATGGGCAGGGAACCCTTGGTCAAAGCCACATTCAAACCTGGCCTTGAACATTTCCAGGGATGGGGCATCCACAGCTTCTCTGGGAAACCTCATCATTACCCTCACACTAAACAGTTTCTTCCTTATAACTAATCTAAATTAGCCCTCTTCCAGCTTAAAGCCATCACCCCTTGTCCTATCAAATTGTGACTGCACCTAGTTAAAACCATTAGTTCCCCTTGACTCAGAAGGTAGCAATTAGTGCTGCACAGATGATTGAGGGCAGAGTCCCTCATGGGTACTAACTGGCACAGCTTTCACTTACCTTAGGAGAAGCTAACTCAGCTATGCCAATTTATGAAGACTGCTTTGATTTTCAGCCCTGTCCCTTGCCCTCAGCAGTTTGATAGCATTCCCAGTATGCCTAGTACCTACTACTGAGAGAAACAACCCCCTTCAAAGGATGCTGGGCCATTTGTTCAGGCAGAATTAAGTGAGGAAGCATTTTTTTTCTGGCTCCTTCAGATCACCAGTACAATGTCAAAGCATAAGATACAGTGGCATGAACATTTTCACATTGCAGCAATATATGCACTAGTACTGTTATTACTGCTACTAGCATAACTCATCACTCATTTTTTACAAACAACTTTCTTTATCTGTGGATTTCTATAGTTCACTAAGCAATGTAGAATAAAGTAAATTTACTGTCTTATAAATTAACAAAGCCTTTTTTCTTGTATTATGAGGGGATTAGAAAGAAGAGCTGAGCACTTCCTAAGTCCTTTAATTGCCTCGGGAAGTAAAGTATTGTTCACTCACTTTCATTACTGAATTGTTTCCAAGAAACTACTATTTTAAAGGGTTTTTTTATACTAACCTTCAAAAAATAGAAAGAGACCCTCATGTAGAGTTTCTCAGAGGGATTCTCACTCTTCTTACACACAGCACTGTGGAGCTTTTGACAAATATAGCTTCGTCATAGCTGTCTAAGGCCTGAGACTGCTTCCACTGACATCAGTGGAAAAATCCCTCCCACTTACTTGAATAGGAGAAAAAATGAGCAATTTAGAGATGATGTTGAGCTACTGAGGCAGGTTTTCTCAGGTTGCTATAGAAGTACAAGTCACTTAGCTCTCCTCTGCATGAGTAAGGCATATCATCATCAAGATATGTCAGCTGCTTTTAAAGCTCTGTGTAGGTTACCTACTTGAAGCTAAAATGGCACAGCAAGCAAATGCTGAATTTGGTCTGTGCTTTTCATTGTATTCACATCACTCCACCAGTATATGTTGCCTTAAAAGATTAGCCTGTTTTGGTGTCAAGTAATGGTGAAGGAAATGTTCCATTTGCCCCTGTGGCTGCACCTATCAGAAATCATGTGCAGCATAAAATTTGGTTGGTTTACTGTTAGACAAAAAATTAACACAGGGACAGGTCACACCACTAAGTGTGAGAAGGTCTAACTCCTCAAAGCAGCCCACAGGTTGGTTCAGACAGTGAATGAAAAAAGAAAACTCAGGCAGTTATTGGCAAGACTTGGTGAACTTCCTTCTACTTTGGTGACCATTCATGAAACTGCTGCAGGGCTTCAGTGCCATTATTAGTTGGGCTGCTGAAAACACACACGGCAGGGATGAGGAAACTCAAGAGATGTGCAATGCCCTCTGCTTCCTTTGTGACTGAAGAGATGCTGCAGGGCAGGCACTGGAAGAGGATGAGTGCTCCCTGGAGATCTGCCTATGTGCAGACCTGACAGACCTGACAGCCAGCTAGAGAAAGATACAAGCTGTGTGGAAATAAATATAGCTGCTATGGTATGTCCTGCCCTTCCAGTACTCCCAGGTTTAGGCTAGAGGTAAAGGAGTATAAGGACATGTCAAGGAGGAGACAGTGGACTCTGAGATGTGAGATTGAGATGATGTGACTCTCTGTGCAACTTGAAATGGGGCAATAAAACATGGACAATGCAAGAAGATGGTGTGATTCCTGAAAAAGGAGGCAGCAGTAACAGTAAACAGTAATAATGAGATGTTACACTGAGAGTTTGGAAACAGCTGTGACTGCCACAGCTGGTTTCCTTGAGAAAGGTTGTATTTTCTCTGCTGCATCCCTAGTCCATGAGGTCTGTTCAGGATGGAAAGAAAGAGTGAAAGAGGCCAGAGAAGAAGGAAAAGGCATAACTCAGAACAAACAGCAATCCATGATTTCAAATGTGGACACTGTGGCTGTCTGCAGCACCCCAAAGTACGCTGGGGAAGCTGCATCCCAGCAGATGCCTGGTGCCAACACAGACATGGGGATGGGTCCAGGCACCCAATGAGCCCTTACAGCTCCAGAGGGAAAAATGATCCCAGCTTTACAGGGAAAACAGGATCTCTCCCTGGTTAATGCATGTGTTTTCATTAAACTCCCTCATTCAAAACTCTCCTACATGTAATAAAATGCCAGGTCTGTATGACATACTGTGCTGCTAAGAGGCATCCAGAACTTACATTCCTTTCAGGTTGCTGAGGGTTGCTGTGCCTGTCCTCTGTAATATATTGCTATGACCACACTGTAAATCTGTTCAACAATGAATTGTATTAATCTTTTGAAGCTGTGCTTACTTACCTCATTGGAATGAGTCCTGTTTTGGTGCTTGGCCCTGTCAGATGCATTGGAGAAAGCTTTGTTGCAGCCTTCATGTTCGCACACATACGGTTTCTCTCCAGTGTGAGATCTCAAGTGCGTTTTCAAGTTTTCTAGTCTGGAGTAGGCCTTTGTACAACCTTCAAACTGCAGACAAGACATAAATCTGGTTTAGCTTTAATCTTTGGAGTTACAGGAAACAGCAAAAGTGGACTTATAAAAGTTTAGAAATTTTCCAGGCCTTCATAACTTTGTCCAATGTAGTTTTGATTTGGAGGATTTTAATTTTATCCAAGCAAACTCTGCCACAGCTCAAGTAAAAATGCTTTCAGCATTATGTAAATCTTCTCTTACAGGAGAGCACAGTATTCATGTACCTAGACTAAGACTGAAATCCATTGCAAAGCCATCAGGAGCTGGTGGCCAGCAGTAATACCAAGCTCTGTAAGAGAAAGTGCCCTTAAATAATTAAGCAAACTGAGCCATGTTTAATAATGCCTTTTGGGGCTTCTTTGTACTTTAAACTTGAGGAAGTGGGCCAAATCATCCAGGGAACCCCCTCTCCTAACGCTTTTGTCATCTGGTTGTGCTGGATAACAACGCAGACAAGGCAGTCTCTTCTCCACAAGAGTCTGACAGATGAGCTCAGGGAATGCAGCACTTGTCCTGCTCTGTTTGTTCTCTGCACAGCCCCTGCTTCCCTGTACAAACCTGGAGCTCAGGCCCCTTTACTTACAGTGCATTTGTGTGGCTTTTCCCCTGTATGTCTCCTCATGTGGACCACCAGCATATATTGGGCTTTGAAAGGTTTCTGTTCCCGGGAACAGTCCAGCCATCGGCACACAAACTCTTTCTTCTCACCATGTATGTGGTCATTGTTGATATGCTGTTCAGGCAGAATAGAGGTCACAGCTTAACAGAAATACAACATCAGCTGCAGCCTTACTGTAATTTCACATTGGAAGAACACCAGAGATTCAGGTGTGAACCAGGTCCTTGCACTACCAAAAGAATAAGATCATCTGCACTTCCAAGTGACCACAGGGTTCAGATTATAGATTCTACTGGAAGTCCACTAAGGCCAATGATTTTTTTTTTTCTACTGTGATCAAAAGGCTTTGGATCAGGCCTCAGGGATACAAGCTGATAAATGGATCCTGGATAATCTCATGCACAGCTCCACTTGTGTGATTCACATTGGGTACTGCTTTTAAAGAGCAGAGGAATGTTACTTAAGTGCTGCTCAACATAAACAAGGTTTTACAAAATCAGGCCTTTAGAAACATATCCTCCAACCTGAAAAATCAACAGAACTGCTAAACCAAGTTTCCACCTCAAATTTTAACTCACTCCCTGTTACCCATATTTTCCTCAGTAAATGTATTTGGTTCAGTAAATGTACAGGTCGTGGTGGCAGAAATAAACCCCTGTACACTGTGAATATGAACTCTGAGTACAGAAGCATACATCAAGCCAGTTTTTGCCATTGCTTAGTCTGGCTCTGTCTGAATGTGTGTGGGAGTGACAGCTGCCCCAGCCCTGCTGACTCGCAGGCATGTCTTTCTGTGGTCAGTGTCATCCACGTGAGCGTACCCAGAAGCAGGACAGAGCTGTATACCTTGTACTCTTCCACAAAATTAGCTTGCTCTGTTTCTTTCACTAAGATCTAGTCCAGAAAAGCATTTAAAAATGGATTTAATTCTCTCTGTGTTTGAGTGGAAACAGGCAGGTGAAACAGGGACAACCTCAAAATTGGTTTGATTTTTTTTAAAAGTTTAACTGTTTGAATTTTTTTGCACAGCTTTAGAAAACAAAAGAAGAGATAACTACAGCTGGACTTTCTTTTTTCCACTAGGAGCTACCCGACTCATCCTCCCAGACTCTCTTGGAAAAATCATTCCACACTGCTGAACTTCTGTCATTGTGCCACTAGATGGCTGCATTACTCAGCGAATGACATTATTCCCACTAAGGTACCACCAAAAAATCTTTCCAGTTTTTATTTGATCAGAGCACAGGGATGAAATCTGTATCTGTTCCATAATGGGCCTAAATAAAATGCCAGCCATATAGAAACTCACTAGCTCATCCTGGAACACAAAGAAGATAATCCCAATCTTTTCTGAAGTCTTGAAATCAGTCAGAAAGCCACATAAAATCACGTATGTTCAAAATTATGCACCATTGCCATGGAAAACAGACATCCATTACCTGTAAAAGATGACAGCTTTTTTTCTGAAACTTTATTGCCATTTCTTAAAAGTTGTTATGGGGCTCAGATGGATGAACAGAGCAGAGGTGCTGGGGAACATACAACTTGTAATCTGCAAGAGTTAAAGTTCCTAGTGCAGATCTGTATTCACAGTACACACACCTGTACCAGAAGCATACACATGCCCTGAGCTGTGAAATGGCGTCAAAAGAGTTCAATGAAGGCAATGTGTGCTATTTCTTGAAAGAGAAAGAAGTAAAGGGACAAAATTAAATGCATTCAAGTAATTCATGGCCAAATCTCTCTGTAAACATTACAGACTGTGAGATATGTGGTTAAACCTACACAGCCACGAGGGGGATGAGACTTGAGTGTGTGACACAGGCTTTCCATTTGATACAAAAGCCTCAAGGCTGGATCAATCACTTCACCACAGCACCTCCTTTTACCTCCTGCTGTGTGGACACTCAGGCACCATGGAGGCTCTTTCAGAGAATGTCTCCATAGGACAATTTTTTTCTCTTTGTCCCTGAAAACCAGCTTACTTAGACCTCTAACCTTTAGCAGCATGAGAATCCTCTAAAACTGACCTTTCTCATGGGCCTAAAACTCCTTTCCTCACTCCGTCCCCAGCCTAGGCTCAGTGCAGCAGCTGACAAAGCTTGCCCAGAGTGGTGATGATCATTTGCCTCTCTCCATCGCTGGCTTACCTGTCAAATATCTTGTGATCATCCTCTGGTCTCTCACAACTGTGGCCCTCCATACACTGTGGCCCTGCTCTCTTATTCTATCAATCCTTTCCCAGACTCTCTGATCTTCCTACAATCAAACCCCTCTTTGTGCTGTTTTCCCTCATTGCTCTGACGCTGCAAGTGGCCCCTGAGAGCTCACCTGCAAATCCAGCTCATTCTCATTCAATACCTCTGAGGATCCTCACCTTTAGGGAAAGCCTGGAATAAATGAGCCTGTGATCTGCTAATCTGAGTAATTTATTTGGTTCACAGCTGCTTAATTGCTTTTTGCAGAGGGATCATATTTTAGCAGACCTACAAATATGTTCAAATACTCAAAAGGCTGGTCTGGAGAAAGACACTTGCTAGAAAACCAGCACCAGCAATGCTCTCAGGTAAGGAGATTCACAGTGTTTGCCATCCTGAGATTCAAACACCCTCACTTGCTCAAGTTATGATGAGAAAACTCATCAGTCATCTGCTGTGGACATATAGGCAGAACTACACAAATGCAAACCATGAACTAAATCTACACTGGGATTTTTTTACCATTATCATTTGGCAGAAAGAATGTGTAATTTTTGTGACATGTTTAAAGAGGAGGGAGGTCCCACTGTGCAAACAACATCATTTAGAAAAGTTCAGAAGTTTGTGAACTCTGGCATTCAGTTTCTTTGACTCAGATAATTACCTTTGGATTTTACACGGTGTTTTTGGCTCCCTGGTCTCTATTATGAGAGGAAATGAGCAGTTTTGAGCTTGTAAAACAAAGAACAGTCAGGAATAAGAGTATTATGCAAAGCAGAAGCTTTGGTACAGTACAATAAGGAATTATAGGGTTTCAATTTATAATCTGTTTGTAACCTTATTACACCCATGAAATGTCACATTCCAGGGACTAGATCAGAAGGATTTTTTTTCCTGGTGAAATTGAATTTTGATGCAGTTTCAGGGTGTGAAAAGGCTTTTCTTTTAATTTTGTGGGCCCAAACCTGCAAGTTTTACTTATGTCCGTAATCCTTATTACAGTAAATAGGCGCATGAAAGCCAATGATATTACTCCCTAGTGTCAGGTTTGCTAGCATAAGGCTCTGAAGCGTCAGCTCTGTATTATTAAGAATTTCTGACCTGAAAAAAAAGCCCCCATTAAAAGCTGGAATTCTACAAGCTATCTCCCGTTGCACACAGCTCCAAAAAGCTGCTGAACAGGGGTCATTTGCAGAATACCAGTCACTTTCATGCTACTTCAATGCTTATTACCAAACCTCTGTTTGTCCTGGCTCATTTTCTATTCTTTAAAAAATGTTGTTACTATCATCCAATTCCAAAACACCCTAAAACGAACAGAGGGAGCTGAGCTAAATACTGATTTTGGTCTCAGAATGACCTGCCTTTGAAGGAGGAAGCTCTGAGATGGATTTCAATTCCAGAGCATAAAACCCCACCAGATTAATTGAAATCAAGGCTGAAGTTTGCCTGTCATCTCTACCGGGCAATCTGAGAAACCAGAGGTAATGGGAAATTAAATCCACAGTATCCTGGAAGCATAAATGCTTACATGGTAAGAAATACTACTGAAAAGGGAACACCTTAAATCCTGCATGTTCTCATATAATCCATACCAACTGTACCTGTTACTCAATATTGTAGCAGATGAGGTGGCACTGCAGGTAGGTGCAACAACCTTGGTGTTTCATTTCCCTCCTCCAAGAGGGTTTTTAGAAGAAAGGAGAATCTGCGCACATCCTAGCTGACTGCATGGTACCCGTTAGCTTTTCAATACATAAACAAAGGCCAAATGTGCTCTCACAGCAGTCAAACAGCAGGAGGAAAAGCCTCTCCATACCAGTGGAAAAACTTAGGAACATCAGAAAAAGAATGTCACTGCAACTGAGATTGCATCTGAAAGCAAAGTTCTATTTGGTGGCAAGAGCAGAATATTCTGAGAATCTCACATTTCTGTTTTCTAACCTAGACTTGCTACTCTAGAGTGTAGGAGGAAACTGGGAAGAGACCATGCTGTATTGGTATAATGTGGTAAGTTAGTGGCCAAGTGAAAGACATAACCCCATTGCCAAAATTAGGTTTAATTTCAGTTATACAACAACAATTTCAGACTTTTATCTTCTCGCAGTTCTTTCTCTGAATTTTAAAAAACTAAAAAGGAGGTTCTAAGTAACTTCTCACTAGATCTCACCACTGACATTAAGCAGAGGCAGCATTTAACCCATCTTCTAGCACAAATATCCCCCTGTACTGTACTGCCACAAAAAGTCCCTCAAACCAGCAGAGCTGCTGCATTTGATGCATAGGGGACAAAGTGTGAAAGGTGAAGAGGCATCACAGTGCTAAACACAGCTTGTCCTGTAGCTGCACAAGAGGGCTGTGGAGCCCACAGAGGACATGTGGCAGAGGCTGTGTCTGGCAATACCAGACTGGAAAGCTCTGAAGCTGGTTTGGAAGGGGATTAGCTGTCCCTGACCTGCAAGGCCTGCAGGGAACACTTTTATTTCTGTGTTTTGCACAGGGAATGTAGATTTGTCCTTAAGCCCACATACAGTTGGAAACAGGTTCCTGGTCATCAGGCCCATCCCCTTGCTATGGCAAGTCCCACTGCACATAATCCTGGTCACAAACAGAGCTTCAGCTTCTAAGTACCTTGGTGATCAGCTCCCTCTGGTCCCAGTGGAAGGCGCTTCTAGGAAGTCACTCTTCTGCTGGTTAGCAACTAATTTGTAGCTTCGATTTATTCACAGCCAATTTATATTCATTTGTTCTCGTGCCAACACTATTCTTTAGCTTAAACAGCTCTGCTTCCCTGCAGAGTGTTTAGTTCTTTCCCTTCCCCACCTTAACTAACTGGCAGACAGCACTCCCCTCTCTGTCTTCATTTGCTGGATTAGATAAACTAGTTCCTTCCGGTCTTCTCTTCAATGACCAAGTCCTCATTCCCCCCTTAACCTGCTTTGGCTTGAGGCGGGGAATTCCGAGTCCCATTTGTCAGTTTGTTCCCAGATTCCCCATTGCCACTTTGAGGACTGTATTAGTCCATCAGTTGCTCTCTCAGCCTCTTCACCTGCTCTAGTACAACTTCCACCTTCTTGACCAGAATAGTGTAAAGTACCCCAGGGCTCACCAGATGTGGTATAACTGAATTCAAACTTCCCTGTCACCACTTAAGTGCAAGTACAGACCTCAAATTCACTTTAGACTCGAGACTATTACCAAAGCCTCTGAGTACCTCATAGCTTGTGAATGTACCTCTCCTAACAACAAACCTCAGCAAAAATATCTTCTACTATGGCCACAGGTGAGGCAGAGACTTAAGGCCCAGGAAAGCTAAAGGCCACATTCATAGAAGTTTTTAGATCTCTGATTCCCACTAAAAGTAGTCACTTGTTCATGAGTGGTGTGCATACTTCTGAGGTTCTTGACCTACAGAGTTTCCTGAGATATCCAAGTGACTGCAAAAAAGAATATCAGTGTTCAGAACAGTGACAGAGCACCACTTAAGCAAGTCCCCAAGCTTGCCTGCCCCCAGGGATGCAATATGCAACTCATCGCTGCTCCTTGTTACCATTTTAGGTAGTCAGGCAACTGAGAGATGACATCAGACTGGCCTCCCAACCATCTCATTAACATCTTGATAAAGGTTGCCTCCATGATCCACAGCAAGATGAACAGACAAAAGCATTGTAAAAAAGTCAGGATATAAAGGAGGTCCTGGTGAGCCAGGAAATCTCCTGTGACAATAGAAATCTCATTGTGAGGAGGGAAAAAATGCATCTCCATGGAGTGAAATCCTCAGCAGACTTCTCAGACACATTCCAATCACTGTCACACTCTGTGACTGTCTGTTAAAACAATGCATACATTTTAATTTCCTCTTATCTGATGGATAACAGGTATAGATCCTGTCTGCCCTTTCCCTACTAAAGATTTTGCAGGCACAACCAGGCCAAACAGCTTCAAGAGACCAATGTCTGCTCCTTGCTGCTCAAGTTGAGAATATACTTTTGACCCCATGTCCTTAGGGTGGCAAAAATACTTAAGCCATTTTTAGTTCCAGAGATGGAAGAAGCACTTAAGCTGCTTTAAGCCCTTATGGTGGCATAAACACTTAAGCTGGTTGTAGTTCCTAAAGCCAAGTGGAAGCTATAGCTGTAGATGAAGAATTCTGCACTTCCAAATAGGCACATGCTGTGGAGAAGCTCAGTCAACTATCTCCAACCCTGCTTCCTTTCCTTTGGATGCACTTACTGTTATTCTATTAGAGTTCTTGATGCTGTCTTTCATACTTTATGGAAGATTTAAGAAATGCTGTTGTGACAGATCTCTGCTAATGCTGATTAGCAACATGACAATTTATACAATTTGCTGATCTGGCCCAAAGCAGGTCAGTGCCTCCACAGTCTTGACACCTTTACTAAAATGGAATATGCACAGTTAAGATCATCTGGATCTTAAAAACACTGCACAGCTGTGTAGTGTGTAATTTCCTCAGTGTATAATGAATACAGTAAATAGCCTGTGCACTGCACTCCTCACCTCAGTGTTTGATCTTGTCACTCAATCTCTGTACTTGATTTTCAACATTTTCCACTATTAACAAATGAAGCCCCTTGCTCCCCATAGATATGGTCATGATTGCAAACTTAAATGAAGAGTAGTGGCATGCCACATTTCATAATCAGATATTTTTGGGTTACATGGGAGAGGACTGTGGCTTTTTTAATGGTTGTAGGGGTTTAACACTAGCCAACAACTACCTACCAGGTTCACTCCCACCAGCCCCTGCCAGCAAGGATGGGGTGAACTGGAAAAAGGTAAAATCCATGGGTTCAGATAAGAATAGCTTAAAATCCAAAATAAAAACTATAATAGCACTAATAACGACAATGATAAAAAGGGAGATACGAACAGGGACATGAATAACAGCCAACAGAAAAAAGCAATGCACAATACCCTCGGTCACCACCTGCTCACTGATGCCCAGCACACCCTGAGCAGCAATTGGTCATCCCAGCCAACTTCCCCTGGTTTATATCCTATCCTATAATGTCCTGTGTTAAGGAATATCCCTTTGGTCAGTCTGGGTCAGCTGTTCCCAGCTGTGTACGCTCTCAGCTTCTTGTGCACCTGTTCCCTGGCAGAGCATGGGAAACTGAAAAGTCCTTGACTTTGCTCAGCAACAACTAAAACATCTGTATGTTATCAATCTTACTCTCATACTGAATCCAAAATATAGAATGTACAAGCTATTAGGGAGAAAATTAACTCTATCCCAGCCAAAACCAAGAGAAAAGCATTGCAAAATTAAATATATATACTACAAATATTTGTAACTCCAGTGCGACTAAAAATGTTCTACACATTAAGAAAAAAAAATTACTACATAAAGTTAGTTTCAGTTAAAAAATTGGCTAGTTCAAAAAGGAGTGAAGCATGTGGAAAATGGGAAATGTAACTTACCTATTTTACAAACTTAACATTTGAACTCCGTGTCCATGATTGTTAATACTTAATTATAAGAACAAAAAAGAGACTCCAGTCAGCACTCCAGCTGAATTCATGCTTGAAGCTCATTTATTACTGTGCTGTTCTGGATACCCATTTTTGTCCCTTGAGAACTGGCAACAGCAGCCAATGAATAAAGGGAGGAATCAAAATTAGAAGCCCTAAGTCAACTGAAAAATTATGATGATTTATAGCTTGAGATAACCCATGTATGTAGAAGGACAGGGATGACAGGCACAGGAGAAGGGCAGCATGGAAACCAATGGCTGGAAGAGAGGATGGAAACAGTAAGAAAGGAGGGCTCCAGTGTCTGAGGGAGCATTCCCAAATAAATGGCAGACTGCAGGGAACCTCAGAGATGTTGCAACAAACAACTGGGGTCAACAGCTTTCTTGGACCAGCACAGCTGCCACTCGGAGAAGACTGGGTTTACAGTCATATGTAAAAATTCAGTAAAGATCTGGGGTTCAGTGTAACACATGGGAAGAGACTGTCCCTGTTTCATGGGGCATACAAGTTCAGAAGCAAGGAATGCACAAAGGCCAAGAGCAATCAAACTAATAATGAACTTCTGCATTTTGTGGAGTTCACTGTACTCCTGAGCAGGAATCATCCTTTTGCCTCAAATGATGTCTAAGCAAGCCATGGTGAATCAAATGACTTTTTACATATGGGATTGGATAAGTCTTGTTCTCTAAATGTGAAACTGTATTACTAATAAACAGTAATATGCTAATTCAAAGGACACAGCTCACCAGGACTGTTTGTTTTTCACCTCCCTCCTTCAGCTGAAAATATAGGTCTGATTATTTTTTTTTATCTCTTTGTCCTAAAAACAGCAATAAAATTTCTAAATCCCCCAGTTAAAGAAAGAAAAAGATATTTTCTTTCTGCTTCTCCTTTTGTTCTCTTGCAGTAAATCCTGTAGTTGTCTTCGTTGCCTATCAATACGTTAAACATATCCAACTTGTATGTTTAAATGCTAAAGACAGAGAAGTCCCCATGGATACGTCAATCATTGGCTCTTGTACAAAGAAAATACTGTATTTTGCTCAGAAGAGCTTTCTGTGGCAATTTAAACACAGTGAGACAGACACAATATCCTGGAGAGAGGAAAACCTGCCTTATTACATTCCTGACCCAAGAGAAAGGATCTGCCCTTAGGATATAAAGGGAATCAGTGGGGGGAAAAAAGAGAAAAGTTATCTAATCCTAAAAATAAAGACAGTGGTTCATAATACAGCATGACCTTCTTTTAATCTCTGATATAGCAGTTATCCAGTATGGATGTGATAGAATACCAACAGGGCAAACACAGCTTTCTTGTCAGGCTGGGAACCAACCCCCTCAGCCTGTATCTGTTTCCAGGTTTTGGACAGCTTTTTGGTAGACTCTGGTATATTCTGTGGAGTGAATGGAACTTCTGGGATATTGCAGGGATTCTTTCCCAATAAGATCACATCTTGTTCTTGTTTCATTTAATATACATATATTCACATATGCAGTACAGTTAAGTCTGTTAGCAGCAAAATGCACTCCTATCAAGGGCAATGTTTTACAGCTCTCCCTTGATTTCCTGTGTCAGAGCATGCAGCTATAAAGCATGGGCAGAAATCACATCTTTATTTGCTAAACCAGAACATTTAAGAAATGAAATTCTGCCAGGACATCAACATAGATGTGTGGACATTAATCATTCCAGCTGCAGTGGTAGGAAAGGTGTTTCAATGACTCAGGTTTGTTTCTTCTCTGATCTTCTCTTCCATAACTCAGTCAAAAATCAAGTGCCTTGTTTTCCTTGGAACTTGCACTCTTGTATTTCTAGCTGGGGCACTAATATGTGAAGCTGGTATGGTACAGGAATTCCAGCTTTCTTTACTCCTTTTTTTCTTTCCCCAGCTGTAGAGAAGTAATTTTTCAATGCATGCTGTCATGATAACTGGGTTTTACCATCTCCTCCAGCACTGATGCTTTGTATCACATTTGCCTTAGTTCAAGCAAGGTATCACAGCTTCCTGATTTAATTTTTTTTTTAACAAAAAGTCTCTACTTCTCTCTTTAACCACTTGCCCCAGGACAGGCTAATTGCATTTCCATGAGGAGGCTGCAGAAGGAACTGATAGTGGAAACTACAAGCCAAATGCTCAAGTCAATTGTTCTCGAACAGGGATGTTTTGGTTAAACCTCTGCTCTCCAAGGAGGAGCCCTGCTCTCCTGAGAACTACTGAAGCAGGAAAAGATGCAAAAGGGTTACATGAGGATGACAAATTCTTGGAGCACTGAGATGAAGGAGCCTGTAGGGCAGAAGTGCCCCTGCAGTGCTCCTGGAAGAGTAAACAGGGCCAACTGCAAGCTGACCACTCCTGGTGTTTCTCCCAGCACCTTCTCCTACCTGCCTGCTGTTTGCAGTGCTTCCCAGCTCTCCTGGCTGCCCTCCCTGCACAGCTCCTGCAGGTGGTCTTACATGCTCCACACCACTGCAAAGGTGCTGACAAACTCCCTTCCAACTTCCACTTGCTTCAGGATCTTTCCTGGTGTAGATTGTGTGTGTTGGAACACACAGGCTGAGAGCTGCTCTGAGCATCTGAACTGCTGTGCTAACTGCACAAAAGCCTTTTGCTGTATGGTTTTTCCTTTTTAAAAGGCAACATCACAGGAAAAAGTCCATTATAACTTTGAGTTTCACCAAGAATTCAGCAATGCACAGAATTCACTTTTACAAAAATTAGCTTATATATATGTGTGTGTGTGTGTGTGTGTGTGTGTGTGTGTTTGTCTCACTTCTACCTTGTTTTTTTTAATGCTCTTCACATTTAGGTCTCCCAATTACACCTATATATTACACCTTCTATGTAAAGGTCATATGATAAAAATATAGGGTAATTTGGCACCTGCAGCGTAACAAGAGCCCCAAAGCAGACTACCAAGGAGAAAAGCACAGGGAGAAAAAAGACAGGTGAAGTGTGTACCAGTGACAGAGAATTCAAACTTGATTTGAAAGACCAGGATGGAAGAATAAATTTGACAAAGGCCATGTGCTGAAGGGTTTAAGACCCACTGCTGACTACATGATGAAACTGTGATGTTAACGGTGTAAGAGCAAATGAAGGTGGTCTTCTCCCAAATCTAATACCCTAACCCTGCACTGATGATCTTCAGCCTGTTCTGCCTGCTTTCCTCTCATTCTTCTCCATCACACATGCATCCAAGCTCTCTCCAAAGGTTTTCTGAGAGGTGGCTACAGGCAGGAATTCTACAGCTTGAGCTGCAGGAAGGGCATTTGCCTTCAGGAAATAGCTCTACAGCATGATTTCAAGGAGGTGCAATGTCTGTTCAAGTCATAAGCTCACAAGAGAGGAAATTCACATTGCAAAGCTCCGTATTCCCCTCAGATCCATTAGACATTCCTCTCTCAATTAGCCAAAGCAGTAGTGCACAAACAAGGGAGAAGTTTTCCTACAGTTGGATGGGGAGGAGGGTAAAGACTGGCCAAACATCTGCTTCACTGGTTCTAAGACTGCCAGTGAATGCTGCCTGGAAAATGATATCTTCTAGGAGTGGCTGAATATGGAAGGAGAGAAAACCACTTGAGGCTCAACTTCAAAATTTTCTGCTTCATGATCTTTGCATTTAAGGATAAAAATTGATTTGACATGCAACTGCTGGAGAATTTCAGGAAAACCATGTTAAAAATCTCCCTCACAGGCAGTACCTAAGGTGAGCAATGGCTTACTCTTCTTTACAAATCTGAAGTCATGTACAGCTGTGTACAATCTTTAACAAAAACATACAGGACTTACCTTAAAAAAAAAAAACAAAACTGAAAAACTTGAACAGCTCGACACTTAGCACTGCTACAGATGTTAGTATCACACACACATATATTCTATTTCTGGATTTTTTCTCTCTGGCAAAGACAGACCACAGAAGACTCCTGCCAGCACACATGAGAAGGAAGTAATCATAAAGAGGCATTACAATAAGGTATTTCATCTTATTTGCAAATAGTATGAAGAATGAAAATACCATTCCTGCTTTTGACAGAAGCGCACCAGCACACACGAAGCAGAACTAAATACTTTGGATGTTTTCCCACATTTCTGCAGAAGACAAAAAACTATAGGCCTCCTTCCTCCCACCATAACTCATCTGACTTCAATGGAAATCAGACCTGCTGTATATATTAAACCTGAAATTAACTATTCTCCCCCCATATTGTTTGGCTTTGATAAATTCCAGCCATTGCTCCTGGCCAAGCTGCACAGATCCTGGTTCAATGAGCTGCTCTGCTGACATGAGCTCTTATGGCAGCCTGGAGGCCATTAAATTCAACTGGGTCCAACACACTGAGCTCTCTGCAGGAGTGGGGCTTTAGCAACTCCTATAGTTAGTTATTGAGCTGTGGGTTCAAACCATGCTAAAAGTAATAATATTCTCCTTTAACACAGGCCATGTTCACAAGAAAATAAAATTGGAAGAGGTTCCTAATCTTTACATTCCACAGCACAGATCAGAGTAGTGGAGCCAAGAAATAAAAGCTTAAGAGTAAAGATGCCAAGAGAAAAAAAAAAATGGAAGAAAGAAAATACCCAGCAAAATATCCCAACTGGTGCACCAAATGAACGTATAAAGACAGAGCTGTTTTATAAAAATTGTAAAGCTTTAATGACAAAAATCTGTTAAAATTTACACTGCCTTTCAGTGCATGTGTTTGGAAATATACTGGAGCTAGTTTAGAATCAACAGGCCCTTTGAATTAAAATGTAACTATATATTACAGCAGCTTTATACAATTTTATATTAGCAGAGAAAAACTGCTTAATTCCATGAACCAACTTAGAAACCTATGAAAGGCGATAGCAAGAGGAAAATAAGGAAAAGCTAAAAAGTACCATTTTAACGAGATTTTGAATTCTTCCAAACTCCAGGAGTGATACAATGGGGTAATCTATCTATGCAAAAAGATTAGCAAAATATTTGATACTTTATGAAAAAGTTAAATCACTGCCTCTTCAACTGAAAATCCTTTCTTCCTAAAGGGGATAAATAGCAAGATAAATGCCAGATATTTAAATGGATCTGCTTTTCAAGGTCCACTAAGCATATGGGCAGTAGCACTAAGCATGTATATAGGACTTGCTGAGAAACATGCACCTCCTTTGGTTTAACCTTGGACCAGATTTTATAAAATCATGCACTTTCTTCTACTTTTAGTACTTTATTAGTAATTACAGCACAGATAATACTGACCCACTTAAAATGAAAGAAAATATATTCCTCATCAGGATCTTCCTGTGTAAATCAATCAGTAATTCTTTCTAATTTTTTGTAAAGAGAGCCCTTGTGCTTACCACATGGACACATACAAATTGTTCATATGATTAAAATACCAATGCTTTATCTGCAGAAAGAGACTATTGAATAACAGCATTGTTTTTCAATAAATGCACTTAGTGTCTCCTTATACATAAACTATGAAAGCTGCAGTTCAGATTAGAGATAATGCCTAATCCACGTTTAGCAATGAATGGCAATAAAAACCTCTACAAAATCTGAAAATATAGTGACTTCTGTGACTTTTCACAGAAATTAAAATAAAAAATGCTGGCAGTGATAAGCAATGCCAAAATCTTTACAGGCAAAATATGCTTTAACATATATTTAATCACAGAGGAGATCCTGGTAGAATTAATCCAGCTTCAGCAGCTGACAGCATCAGCAGTGTCTTAAAGCCACAACATCACAACTGGACTGGAGGAAGTAACTGGAGCTCTTCCTCCTAACACCTCCAAGAAACATGTCTAACAAGCTTCAGCACATGCAGCAGTTTATTGCTGCTCTAAGACCTCCCTTTGTTTTTTTCACTGGACATCCACTTAGAATTTCCCTTTTGCATCCATGCTATGCTTAATCATCCCTGTCACATCCTAGCAAATTCAGGGCTAGCAAAGGTCTTTCTCCCATTTTAAAAGTTAGTCACACTTGATGTTTCAGGCAGCAGCAGCAGAGTTACCTTCTTTTATCTTTTTTGCCATGGGATAACATTTTTCCATCCTTTCATATGTGCCATAAACAGTGCTGCATCTGAAGATATATGTTTAAGTTGTTGCAATGAAAACTGTGCAGGATTTCATAGCAGAACATGGAGTATCACCTAAAACACTTTAAAAAGAGCCAAGGCCTATTTTTTTCTGCCCCTGCATTCCACACATTAACTTTAATTGACTTCCAGTGAACTTATAACGGCCTTTGGTAACTAAAGATCAATCCTAAATAGTCTGGTTTATCTCAAAGATTTTTATCTTCTCCTATACACCACTGTGGCATCATCTGAATGGGACAGACTTGTGCTGGCAGTCAACCACAGGAATCTGCAGCAGCAAACCAAAGAACAGTCCTGTATCTCTGTAACTCTTCCTCACCCAAAAACTATTCAGAACTGGAGCCTGGCACTTTCAGAATGTCATATAAAACATACTTCTTTGTTCAAGCTTTTTTTACTAACCATAAGTGTTGGAATCCCCTTGGCAATTAATTTCCTGGCTTGTAATCCCTTGGCTCTGATCCATGCAGAGAGAGAGTGGCTGCACTGGAGGGAGGCGTGCAAGGCACATGCTCTGACTTTGCAAAATGAAGTGGTCTCTTGATTTAAATGACAGTGGCCAAGCCTGAAAATGTTGTACTTGCCCTGCATAATAGAGTAAGCTAAGCTCACTGTTAAACACTCTTTAAAGTTGAGTGTTAAAGCCATAATATGGCAAATGGTCAAATACTGCAGGCAGGGTTTTCTTGGTTATCTGAGGCAATATTACACATAATTCAGGCTCAATAAAGAAATGTAAACACTACCCCAATGGTAGAGAGAGAGAGAGGAATTGTGCAATATATTATTCAATAATTAGCACTGATAATGGTTTAAAGGATACGGCCTTCACTTTAAGAAAACTTACACTAACAACAAAATCACAGCATATCCACAGTGTATTGAGACTCTCTATTCTCAGCTCCTGTACAGAGGTACAGAACTCTTGTGGCAATCCTGCCTGATGCTAGTAAGTGGCGAAACACTGTACAATGAAAAGAGCAGACCTACAGGAATGCTTCTGCCTAACAGCCAGGCCAGGTGGGCTTGATCAGTTCTGACATACATATATTGTTTAAGGTATACAGAAACAAAGGGACAGAAGCTCCTATAAGTAGCTAAACTCTCAAATTTTTTTTTTCACTAAGTTTCCTTTAGTTTTAGACAAAGGAGTTTTTCACAGGAGAAAGTTGGTACCATGCTCACATGTGCTGTGAAGAGTAAGATATTATCTTTTTAATTAACTCAGCCTAAAGTAATGCAGTTTTAAGTAATCTGCTCCAATCCTGAATTCCTCAAATTAGGAAGCATCAGAGCTACATAAATATGGGAAAGAGACTTGTCCTTCATGCTACAGAATCCTAAAATAATACACTCCTACAGTCCCCTCCTGCAAACCATACTGGACCTCCCTGGATGCATACAAGGTGTGTTGTGCTTATCTGGCAGGAATCACTTCTGAGGTAAGGTGTTAACCAGAAGCAAAGGACAGACTTATCTGTACTGTGCTTCTCTCTGAAAATTTAGTGAGTGCCTACCCAGTGCTGTGCTGCTGCTGTTCTTTCTTTTCATGCTTTCTTGGCACATGTGGGAGAGGATAAAAGCCTAATGGGTGCGAGTGTCAGCACAATATAAATTGCTGCAAGGAAAAACTTGATGCATGGCTTTGGATCTGAAAGAAGAATGTCCACCATTGTTTGTGATTATGGATCACATCACAATCTAATAGCAATTTTTATTTAATCAATAATTTCCATGCTGAACAGACAGCCCTGTTACAAAGAATCGACAAGCAAGTACTGATAGCGACAAGGCTTGTTATTAATCTTTACCCTGCCAACATTTCAACCAAACTACTGTAAAAAAGCACCACCAAGATGGATTTAGAAATAGGTCTGTCTTTTTTTTCTGTCTCTTTTCTTTCTCTTTTTCTCTTTCTCTCTCTCTCTCTTTCTTTATCCCTCTCTTCCTTTTGCTTTTCTTTTCTTTTTACCTACACAGTCCCATTACCCTTCTCCCTTTTCAGGTATGCAATGTTTCATACACTTTATATTTTAAGTTTATTTGAAAAACCTGGGGCTTGAATTGCACAAAAAGGCAATTCATATTAAGCAATTTCACAAATCAGTGGGACCTAGCCCAGTGCTGGGTGTTAGCCATTATAGGCTAATAAATCATACTTTCTCTTTGAGATGTCAATCGCCAAAGTGCTTTGTAAAAATGTTGGCATCTGTAATTCAGCAAAGCCTTTTCATCTTGAAATAAGATGCTCCAGACTGATAACAAGAATAATCCTCTCTTGATCAAAAAAAAAATCTGCATTTTACCAATTAAAGCTGCTGCCAGAAGCCAAACGGAGCAGCACTGAGACTCCACTGTAGTTTATCTCTGCTAAACACAAGGAGGGATACAGTTGGAGCTTTGTTTCATTTTCAGCTTGACTACTTTATCTCAGAGAGAACTGCAGCATCTCAGCCCTGTGATACACATAAGAATGGGATATGCAGACCTCATACCTACAGTGCAAGCCACCAGAGGACCCACTCCTGACAAAACCACCACCCATTCATTTTACAGATTAGGTACTCAACATCTTGAAGAAAAGTCATGCTTACACTAAAGTTTAAGCACAGGATAACACTGGATTTGTTTCACCACGATAAAAGGCTCATCTGCTTTTCATTTTTCTTTTTCTTTCTATAAAGAGGCTACACAAACAATAGAGACTGCAAAAATGCATCCATACAGCCCAGCCCTTTCAAAACCAAATGCAGAAACTTCACTCATGTCTGTGTTTCAGTTGCCTGTCCCTGCCTCTTTTTGTACATGCTGATCTGCCACTTCTGTCTCAGAAAAAGCACTTCCACATGCAGATGAGTCAGCACTCACAGATTTCTATTCTTCTCAGGATTGGTTTACTATAGGTAGATTTTTGGTAGAATATGGGTGAGAAAAGCAGTGCAGAGACATGAAACACCAAGCACATCAAGGTAGATCTCCCACTGGTTCATCCTAATAACACGGGCTATGTAACATCAAATCACTTAACAGAAGCAAGGCATGAAAAAGCTGACTAGAAAGAACATCTATGTCCAGGCCGTTTTGTCAGGACTGAAATGTCCCTGAAGCCCATGCATAAGCCCAGCCCTCCCTGCAGCTCTGAGGCAGCAAAATTAAGGCAGGGAGGGATTTTCCTTTTCTCTCTTCTCCATGATATGCCAACAAGAGTCAGGAGGTGAAGAGTCAATTCAGTTTGCTGCTTTACTCTTGCCTATGAGTTTGTCACTCAGTTAGCATGGGCTCCCCTGGGACTTGGCTGGCAGCTTCTTATCCTACATTTCTCCCCAAAACTGGAGGTCACCTGTGAAATATCAGTAACTCGGAAGTGCTCACCAGCTGAACTCTCAGGCAAACACTTCAAGTAAGTATGTATATCCACAAACCACCTAAATAATGCTGTGTGGTTAAAAGCATGGCCCAAAGTCAAGCCCTGCACAGCCCTTTCCACCCAAGGGCCCACTCACTATGGGTAGAGTGGGTAGAGTAATTCCCCAGGGCACAGGGGGAGCACTGTTTGTCCCTACTTAACAACAGTGAAAAAGAAGTGTTATTTAAAGGACATATCATAGTTTAACAACCTCTTTCAGGGATACCAATTGAAAGACAATGACTTTGGCAACTCATAAAGCCATAGCAGCAGCAGACTAACAACAAGTTTTCTTAATGCTGTGAAAGAAATGCTAATTACAGAGGAATTAAAATTAAAAAATGATTACATTTCTCTCTCTAAATCCCCTCTTAATACTTCACAGATTAGGGTGGATTTATTTTGTTGTAAACCTTTCTCTATCAAAAAAGAAATCCCCATGTTATTTTTTCCCCCTTCTTCTCTGTGATTCATCAAAAGCTAGACTCCAGGCAGGGAGACTGCTGATGCACTTGTGTAGTGGAGTGCTTAAGAGGACCTGAGCCAAAGCACAGCTGGCCTTTGGGTCAAGCCCACAGTGAGTAAGATCTCTTCACAAGGCAGCAGGGATGACTTTTAGCACTGCTGGGAGGCAAAGGGCAGGGTGGTGACTGACGCAGAACAAGGATGTGCTGAGAAGCACAAGCAGGGGCCGTGCCAGAGCCTGGGGGCTACTGAGGCTCCAGAACAGCAGTGAGGTCTGTCTGTGGTTACTTAACCTTAAAACCCAACAGCACTTACATGCACACCTCTGATGGGGGGTTAAAGACTTGCTTAATTTAAACAAGACTGTTAGATACCCAGACAGAAACCAAGAGAGAATGAACATGCTCTCAAAGGCACAGAGCTGCTTACCAGCTTTGCTATGCCATCTAATAAATTGCTGGCCTATAAACAATTCAACAATTTTGGCACAGTGTAAAAGAATGGGCTCAGCAGCTTATAATCCAACACAGTAAGGTGGTGTCATAATTAGAAATCAGCCTTTAAACAGGTAATGAGCAAGAGATTTCAAAATCTAAAAACTTCTGTACAGATGTCTCTTATGATTATTCGCTATTATCTCTTCTTCTATTCCTTTGTACCCTCACAGCTACAAAGATCAAATATATTTAGGGGGTGGACAAACTGAAAAAAGCCTTCCCATGGCACTTGCTTGCCACTGAAATAACTCCCTGCCTTCTTCAAGCTGTCCCAACTTTCAGCCCAAGCTTTGGGCGTGTCTCACTTGAAGAATGCATTTCTTTTGTCCACAGCACTCCTTTCCCAAGTATGGGTTAGGGTCCAGACCCCAGTGAGTAAAAAATAAAACAAGATGAAATAGAATAAAACCACCAACAGAACCCCCTTTGCTGTTGTACGTAAAACATTCTCCTTTCGTCAGGAAAAAATGATGATGATTACTATAATGGATTTCACGTTCTTATCTAGTCTTTACTCTTTTCAATTTAAAGGAAACATTCCTGAACCTGTCAGGGCAGTAGCTGTCACTGCCACGCACAATGAGCCTGTGAATGGGCTGAGGCTTCTCTGTGTTACTGAGAAGCTAGAGCCAAACAAAACTGCAATGAAAAAGTACCAAAAACTGCCTCTGCAAAGAAGAATTAAATATTAAGGAAATCCCTGAATGTATTTTGAGAAGTATGCAAACTGGGATGTGTAATTACACCCGTTTGGGATTGTAAGGGACTTGCTTCACAAAGTTGGGACTTCACCTGCCCCACAACCAGTTTGCAAGCATACCTCCAGGACCCAGAGAAAAGAGACCACTAATTCATGAAGGATAATCTGTTTGTTGGGCCAGATGTGTGCAACTGCCTCCCTTTAGGTGCAGATGCCTACTCAGACAGCTGCAACCAACACCTGCTTGGCTTTGGCAGCTTTGGGGTCCTTTGCTTATAGGGCAGTTTCTCCCCCTGCAATGGTAGGCAATGTGCAACTCTCAGGGTCACTTACAGGTCTGGTGCACTGTAGCTAATACTCAGGGGAACTGCTTTAATCTGGTTTATCCTCCTATTGCAGCTGGATCTTTGTTTAGAGAAGAGTGGTGAAGCTCTCCCCAGTCCTTACCTACAGCTCTTCTACAGGAGACGAGCTGAGGAAGAAGCCACAGGCCAAAGCCAGCACAGTAACAGAGAAAGTGAGACTTTCAAATCTATTGACTTTCAGTGTTCCTTATTTCTGGGCATCCAAAATCACCCACTGTAAAGCGGGCTAGTCCTTCAGAGTGGTGTGCTCCCTACCTCCTGATGTTCATAAGTGTTTTGAGGTGCACAGGATTGATTAAGGCACCTCACAGATGCTGTAAAACCTAAGCAGAGATTGGATGTGGGCACAGTTTGGGGTTTATGTAGGTTGCCATGGATTGCTGGCCAAATTCTGTTGGTTAGGGTTGAACCCACTGTTTATTTTCTGTAGGAACAGAGACCAAGAACATTAAGAAACTCCAGTCTCAGAATTGCATGTAATGGTTCTTTTGGGTACTCTCAGTGCACTGTGATGCCTTGGGAACATGTGGGGTACCTGAAAAACACAAGAAGCTGCCCTCTGGTGCAATAAGGGAACCATGTGGAGAAGTACAATCCCAGGGGATTGCCAGGGGAGTGCTCCAGTCAACTAGGCTTTGCAAACAGGCAGGAAGACCTCAGCAAATGGAATCCTGAATATAAGCCACTGCTGATAGTTTAGGGCTTTTTGATCTCATCTAATCAGATGTAGCAACAATGAAAGAATTTTATTGCTGCAAAATTCAGGAGAAAACACTAACAAAAAATAGCTCTACAGTTCTTCAAGCAGTTTTTGAATAAAAAATAATTATCATCAAGGCTACGCAGCAAGGGGGATGAGAAATAGGCAGCACTGCATTTTTCTGATTGCCATTGTATTAATATTTAACAATAAATTCAGTCATTTCCTTGAAGGATAATTTTCTTAAGTAAACTTTTATCTTTAGCATCTAACCCTTTTGCAATATTTTATTCTTAACTGATTTCTGGGGGGAAAAAAGGGACAAACTGCAACAAAAAGCAGATTTATAAATATATACAATATCTTATTAGCTTCTAGGCGCTCACATATTTAAAACAAACTTGAGCTCAGCTAAGCCCAATTATAATATCTCGCTGGGCAGAGAAATTAATTAAACAGCTGAATGATAAAGACCCCAGCAGCAAACTGAGGCTTTAAAATAAATAAGATCGTTCTTTTAATTTTTTGCAGAAAAGAAAAAAGGGCAAGAAAGGAACCACTAATAGACATTTCAAACATTAATGTAAGCAGCCTTTTCAGGAGTGCAGTGCACTGTAAATAAGACTACCTGGCAGGAGAATGCAGTGGCAGCTCTAACGTGGCTCGCCAACTTTGTGCTTTGCTAATGTGCAACACACGCGCCCCTTTGCATCAACTTCAAATAACCCTGGGATCTCAGCAGTGCAGCTCAGCAACAACCAGAACAAGGGCAGAACTTGTCAGGATTTAAAAGCTTTCAGCAAAACCCTTCAATTGCAGCCGGTACCCTATTCCATAGAAGGATATCAATTATAGATAGTGACTTGCTTTAGCAGTGCAGTCGGTACTGTCAGACGCTAGATAGACAACCATGAAGAATCATGAATCTTTCTATTAACTGTAAGAGAAGGAGGGGGGAGAGGAAGGATGGATAGGTGTTATAAATAAGGCAGAGCATCTGATGGTTTAACACCTTGCCTTTTGGTGCATGCATCATGAAAATTTAACCATGCTGAATTCTAAGTGGCTCATATCACTTGAAAATAAGAGCACCCGTGCCAAAATGTCACTGCCAGACCCTTCTGGGTGGGTCAATAACGATTCTTTTAGGTATTAGCTTTTCAGTTATTTATTCATAGCAGCTCAGGTTCTGTTTATAAATTCAGCCAGAAAACATTGGGACCGAAGAACGCTTTCAGTGGCACCTACATTTTACACTAATATCTGCAGGACTTTGCTACAGAAATGCAGAAAATGATATCAAATGCTGACTACTGAAATTGCACAACACTGCAGTTTCTGCTCTAAAGCTATACCATGTATTTAGACACAGATTTTGTTTGCCTTTACCATTTCATACATGCTAAGTCACACATCACTTTGTAATGCTGATTCAACCACAGTTGATTGCAAAGTACATTATGTCTCAAAGTTCCCCAAGAAATAACAAAGCTATCCATATACGACAGAACGACCAGAACTCATAGTTACCTTTTTCAAAACAAATGCATATGTGCTTGTGTATACATCCTATACATAGTGGGAGTAATGCCATCTATACCATGAATTGTGTGCAGCATCTCTTCCCTTAACACCACAGTTCCTCCAAAATTTCAGTGCATTGGGAAGCAAGGCTTGGATAACAGACTGTCCTGTGCCATTGGACATCCTGGGTCTGATCTCTTGCTATTATGCATGGTTAAACTGTACAGAAAGATGGCAGATGTTATCTGGATGAGTCTTGCTAGGGCAATTTAAGCCTTTATTACCTTTATCTATGCCAGTTGCCCCTGTCTTGGTCATTACTACCCCACAGTAGAATCAACAAACCCGGATGGTTATCTACACTTTTGACATCCAGCATCTTACTTCCAAGCCTTCAAGCTTTTCAAGCTCAGCTGGAGCAGCTCAGGCCCTGCTGAGTCTGACAGTGGGCTGGGGATCACCAGGAGAGCAGCAGCACGTGCAGCCAGGAGAGGCATGGTGGCAGAACTCTGCTGCCAGATCAGGTAGCCCCTGACAACACAAACAGCCTGATGAACGTGGCCCCAGAGCTCCAGGGTGAAAGACCTCAGGCCTGTGTCAGGTGCACTCCTCCTACCATGCTTGAGCAGTGCCTGACATTGAGAGGCTTTGGGCTTGATGAGGCCATCAGCTGCTAGCAGTGTGTCAGGGCTGTGGAGCCAAGCATGTGCACGGGCTCCGAGACACACACGGTGCCTGGCTTGGGCACACACATGCACATGGCACACACACAGCACTCAGAACTGTGCTGACACTGATTTAAGCACAGCTACAGCAATTTACATCTACTTGGATTTACCTACAGTATTTGGATAGGAGGCATACATGAGCCACACCACTTTTTCAACTCAGATTTTCAAGGACCTAATGCTCAGGGACAGAACACTTTCTGCCAGAGTGACACACCTAAGCAAAACCAGGACTGCCCTTCCATGAAGCCCTGCTGAGACCAGACTTCACATCCCTAGCTGCTGCAGATGTACATCAGAGGGCTGTGGCAATCAAGGGCAGACAAAATGTGCAAAAGGCAGACTGGGGTGAGTGGCCAGGCTTTCAAACAGAGTTAGATGTCTAAAGCCCTTTGCAATTCTGGGCAGAAATAACTCGCTCAAGTCCCCCCAGCGGGGCTCTGCCTGAGCAGCAAAAGAAATCACAAACCATGGCCCCATCACTGAATCCCGCTGACTCCTACAGCATGATTTGTGCTACTTAAATGTGATGGTTGCCATGATGAATTTATTGTCTTCAGGGTATAGAGTCAAGTCTTGCACCTTGTAACCTAAACACCATCATAACACACCTGAATCCTGAGCCCTGCCAAAAAGAGTTCTGTGTCATAGAAAAACTTTTTATACTCCTTTTCTTTGTCTAGAGAAATTTGTTTCAGATGTTGCCATTTGTCAGAAGCATAAAGAAATATACTTTTTTCAGTCTTGCTGTTGACCATTACAATGCAGGCAGATTTGCTATAAAAATCCCACCAAAACCAACAAATTAACTTTAAAATTACACTCCAGAAGAACTCAACTACCACCCTGTCAATTTAATTCACTTTAAAATACAAAACACAAGCTATTAGCTAACATGCTTAGAGGACTTCCATTAAATTTTAGACCTGGAACATCAAAAAATCCTTTTTCTTTTTTTATTGCCAAGGGTATCCTTATTCTGAATTTCTCTTTTATTTCATATATTTCTGTGTATATTATTTATCATCATCACTGGCATAATTTCTGAATACTGAAAGGTTTCCCAGGCTTCATAAAGCTTCAGCCTTACAATTACTAGCAGATATAAACACTGTGCCTATGCAGAGCACCCTATGATGTCACTTGGTCTGTTTGCACAGATTCAATTCAAAAACCAACATTTGATCTTTTAATTAAAATGTGTCAAACCACCTGCAGAAGCCATTTGTATAGCATTTCTTCCCCAAAAGGTACGGTGACACCAAAACAGTTTCTCCTCACATTTCAACTTGCCCTATCCAAATGCTAGGGCATTATGTGTGCAAAATGTCTCAAAGAATTCTTGGAAAAATGTCACATTTTTCATATTATTTTAGTTGTTGGTAGTCTTTTATTTATCATTATTGTTGTTACTGCTGCTGCTACTACTTAATAATAACAAGAACCTGAAAATACATCCTGATGAGTAACGGCAACACCAAGAGGTTCTCACACTCCAGCAAGTGAAAGCTGACATTGCTTTACTAAAGTCAGCTTTGCAGGATAAGCTTACCATTTGGCATAGTGCTTGGAAATATATGGTGGGGGTTTTTTTATTTATTTTGGGTGAAAAAGTGGATTTTTTAACTAGTTATTTCAGAAGTACTAGCCACATTCTCTAATAGATTTTGCATGATCTCCAGTAAGTATTAAACAGTTTTCTAAACTAAATACAATTCTGTCACTCTGCTCATTTGCTCAGAATGTTCCTCTCCATTCTGTACTAGGAATTCCATTTTTTTTTCGGAGTATTCAATGTGTTCTATGATGCCAGTAAATAGGAGAGGTGCTCCTAGTTAAGAAGGTTAGAACTGCAAAGGATTGTACTTGTCAGGTTCTCGTCTGAATTTTGATTGCTCACTTTCTATCTTACAATACTACCAAACAGTACAAATTGTTTATTTGGGAGAGGTGGCAGAGAGGAATAAAAAACAAGGGAGATAGAATTAATATTTGATGTAGTACAGAAAAGATTCTGCAGTTTGCTTTTGCTAAAATGACGGAAGTAATTCAGTCCTCATGTATTTAGCCAAATAATCCCTTTCGGTTTACACACAACAGTAAATTGATAGCAAAACCTCTCTTAGGGAAGGGAAAAAATTCCCCTCACCCATTTCTACTGTTACAGCCCCTTTGGGGAGAAAAAAATCAAACTTGGCTAAAGGTTAATAATCATTCATGTCCAGCTTACTATTACTCAATAACTATCAAAGTCTCTAACTCAAAATAGCGTTTGCTGGCTTACAGGATCAGAGCCATTACAATCTCTGTGGAAGACTTTATTGAATTTTACACTAAGCTTTAGCTGACTGAACAGGTCAAGCACTGTGGCTTCGAGTTTTCTTTATTCTCAGAAACTCATAAACCCCTCTCCAGTTTGCAGCTCTGTTAGCTAAGAAACTTGACTCAGCATAGGGTCAGAGAAGCTGACCCCCATGAAAAAGGTCAGGTAGTTTTAAAACCCAGTTCCTGAATACCATTAACTTACATGCACTAGCTGTTCCTGCGTGTCAAACTCCCGGGAACAGCCTTCCCAGTGGCAGTTTGTCTCATAGACCACTTCAGGCTCCTGTTTGCTTTCATCTTTGTCCCCTTCCTCTTTTACCAAGGTCATTCCTTCTGGCTGTTCCTGGAGAGAGGAAAAAAACAGGGGTGAGAAGAAGAGAGAGGAAATTCTGAAACTGAGGAGGAAGAAAAGTGAATTACTTCAGCATTAAAAGAAAGATGATGGGGGTGTGTGTGTGTGTGGAGGAGGCAGGGGAGGGAGGATTATTTTACTCTCACTCCACTATCCTACTCCATTCTACAAAATACAGAAGCCCAAAACAGGCCTGATAAGCCAGAAGCCATTTGCAAACTATACATGTAAAATAAATTCTTCGTACCCTTTACATTTCAATTAAAAATAAATCATAATGGCCTGGCTTTATTTAAGCAGCTTGTTATTTGTGCACCTGGCTTTCATGATTGAGTGGCACCACTAATGTGAAAGGCACTATTCAATATAGTTGAATTAATTGGAATTTAATTTTAGTACTAGGGTTGGACAGAAACTGGATCACCAGTAATCCAGTGTGTTTCCATTGTTAGAACAGTAACAGGTTTGCATGCTACAACCTTTTCAAGAGCAGACTGGTAATTTCTGAGTTACCTATTAGTCTGTTCTTGCCCTTTACATCTGCATAAAAGGGGTGAGCAAAAGTATCTAATTTTGGGGTTAGATTTCCCACCTCCAGTTCATCAGGGTGCATCATTCTCCCCAGCTTGTTATTTGCTGAGGTAAGAGTCAGATGTTAGTGTAAACATTTGGTTCAGATTATGCACTCCTGCTATTCTTCCATTTCAAACCTGCTGAAGGATTTAGGCAGACCTCTGCTTTGTTTTCATGGATTCACTCACAAGACTGAGGCTCTGATTCTCATCTCCCCTGAGTCACTGTAAATCAAGAGTCACTCTACTAAAACCAGAGGCATTAACTGGTATAGAAAGTACTGCAAACGAGACTGGAGCCTGACACAGGGGCCTCAGTGCAGTACAGCACTAAGACCCAGGAAAAGTCAAGGTGGCCTTAAGTATTTTTGCTGAACAGAAAACATGTCCTTAATAAAGACCTGAATGTCTCTTGTTCACTTTTCCGTGGCAAACAGAGCATTGAGCATGCTCTGACTGCTCAGAGGTGCCTCTCCTTCCTCTCTGCCCTCATCCTGCCACAGACCCTGCACCCCAGGAGCTGCTCCCATTGAACCCTGGCTACTGTGAGCAGAGGCTGCCCGTGTGTGCAGCACACAAAGTGCAAGGAGCCTGAAAACCTGTGTGCCACAGGAAAGGTGCATTTTCACTCCAGCAGCAAGAGGGAAGGCTCATGGCTGGAATCTGGCTGCCATACCTGCATGCTTCCTGCTCCTGGGCTGGGGAGGTCCTCGTCGGGCTTTATCTTGGAGCGCTTGTTGTGCATGGGGTCTCCTGTGCTGCTCACTGCAGATTCACTTGTGGGTTTATTCTGCTGCAGGCAAGGGGGGATATTTTTTCCCCCAGAAGAAGACAAAATTAGACTGTGATAAATATGCGGCTCCAAACAAAAATAACGCAGCATCTGCTCAGCAACTTTGTATGGAGAAGCTGCACTGTTAATTATATTGGATATGTAATAACATTGTTCTTCAATTACATAGCATTAACTCATGGAAGAGCTGCATTGCTCAGCCTGGTAGCAGAGCAGGGAGGGAGTGGGAAGGGGAGCATTTGATGCAATTCCTTGCTACAAACCAGTGCTAGTTTTGTCAGAGCAGTGAGAGGTAGGTGATTTTCCACATAATGACAACTTTGGAAAGGCAATTTTGAAAAGGAAAATCCCTTCATGCTCAAAGAAACACAAGAGAAACATTTATTTCTTCACACTCGAAGGAAAGGTTTTGCATTTAATATCTTCACACAAGATCTCAGCTTCTTCACTATGTTTCCCATTATAATAGGTGAATAGGAAGAAGAACTGAATGCTAGCATGAGACTCAGCCAAAAAATCCTAGATGAAGTCCTGGATTCTCACAAGTTAATAGCAAAATAGTTGACATAAACAGGCCAGAATCTTGTTTTTCTCTTGTTCTGCTCGACTGAACACCATTATCTACACCTGCAAATGGATCTTGTAGGAATCCAGAGATCTTTTAGAGATATCTGAACTTGCAGGGACCCCACAAAAAAATCAATATGTCTTCTACAGCAGTATGTTCTTCCTCTATATTTGTAAAAGCTAGCCAGGAGATAAACAGCTTCCAGACTGATAAATAACCTATCCCAGGTCATCTAGAAACAAACAGCACTAGTTAATAACAGGCAAATCACAAACTGTGATAAACTCCACATTAGGGGCTTGATTCACTGCTGCTCATTCCCAGCTTTTGAGAAATACACCTTACTGAAATGATTAATTCAAACTCACTAAGTCCAGTTCGACACAAATCAGAGAAAAAAACTTCAATCCTTTTCTCTGTCTTTGAGTTACTTTCTTGCTCACAGAATTACTTGCTTCACGTTACTCACAGCTGTACAAGGAGGGCAGAATATGACCCTGTATATCCTAGGGTCAGCCTGATTTGAAGGTGAAGCTGCTAACCTTTAAGACATTGCTGTTTTGATGTGTTTTGCCCCTTTTCTTACTCCCCACCTCTACTAGCTTCCTGTACAAGATCAAGGAGAGGCAGTATGGAACAAGAAGCTGCTGCACTAGACTGGAATGTTTATGAGGACTAAAAAGCACACTTCCAATCAGAAACTGCACCAACTGCACTCCTGTGATTCATAATAAAGTGACTGCAAACACTGGAGCTACAAGAAAGCTGTTATCAAAGGGTCTCAGTGACAGTGGTGATTAATTGCCAGCGAGACAATGCCATTTATTTAATTTTTAAATTAATGGGAAGTAAAGGTTTCTTTTGTTGTCTCTCACCTGTGTGGACTCAGAAGGTCCAGAGCTGACCTGGACAGGGTTCAGGACACTGGGGATGCCAGGGATAGGTCTCTGGGTAGGAAAAGTTGGAGCAGGATGGATGAGTGGAGGGCTGTGTCCAAAGGCTGAACCTAGGGTTTGCTGACGACTTATAATTTGCTGATGCATTTGCTGGAGGGATACTGGTGTAGGAGGGTATGTGAAACTCAGAGCAGGGCTGAATTTGGGAGAAAAAGGAGGGAAGAGGAAGGAAAAAGATGAGGATCATTACGGTAAGGAACTTTACAGATTAAAACCTTAAAATATATTTGATACCTTTAAACTACTTGAAGCCAGATTTCCCCCTCCCCCTCATATCCTTCTTCATGCCCCAAAGGATGATAAATCCTGATTTTAAATCCAGAGTTACCCTGGATTTACTAGTGAGTACAAAAATGGTACCATAACAAAACATAACATTTTTTCATAACCTCTACCAGGAAACCACAGAAAGCAGACTAAAATAAAATTCAGAAAAAGTGAAATAAAAGGCAGGTAGTTCAATAACAGCTATTTATTGCAATAACAAACTTTATATAAAGAAAAAGAATGGGTGCCTACATCCTTTATAGTACTTTTATTGATAATGCAGTTCCCCTATGTTCGTGTGTATGAAGCAGTTCCTTTAATCTTGGCTCATGCTACGCTTTTTCATAAGTCTCTAGATCTTATTATAAGAGGAGAGAAAATCAATTGGTTAAATGTGTTCTGAACACCATGCTTGTCATATCACTCATTTGTTTGCAAAGATGGAAAGCTCAGTTCATCCAGAATGTCACCTAAAGAATTTCCATCAGTGCCGTTTGGTTACAGAAACTGATGGATTAACCTTTCCCCTCTGAAATCGGTGATCAATGACTTCCAATGTAGAAATATTCCAATGGGAAAGCACTTCTCCTTCTTCCAGTTAAACAACATTAAATGTCTATTAAAGCCCATTATGTATGTTAATACCTGTCATCACTTCATTACTTCACCGTATTTCCCAGACCACAGTGACTTAGGGGGAAATTACACTGCCATCTAAGGACCTATTTTGTGGGTAGTGCAAAAGCATGCTTTGTGTCACACTTGAGAAATAAATGGTGTGGAACTAAATCTTCACACACAGGAGTAAGAGATCCTCCTGAAAATATTTGCCAATAGCTTCCAATCATAAAGGAAAATAAAAAAAGAAAAAGAATATTCATTGATTTTAAAAAAAATACACTGAACTACCAGAGTTCAAGTTCAAAAGAGCCACAGGAATATAAAACATTTTGTGTCAGAAGAGAGGGGTGTGGGCATTATACCTTCCAAAAATCAAGGCTTCTTCCAATGTCAATTTGTCCAAATTAACAGTCTGGAGTCTTAATTGCTGTTGCTGTTAAGTGCATTAACTGAAAATACTGTGATACAAAAAGCCAAAATCATTTCAACCATTTTAAGTAATAATTCTTCAGAAATTCTGTGTACATTAATATGACTATACATTTTGTCTGTTTGACTATAATCCATAAAAAGACAGCTTCAATGTGATTACATTACTATTATTCCTGGTGAGAACTCTGCATTACAAGAGTTTGCCCATTTAGGATGGAATATCATTAAGAATACCCTGGGAGAATTTTACTGGTCTTTGAGGAACTCTCTTTTCATTCTGCATTGTATTCTTTCTAATAAAGGGAGGCAGAAACGTAGTGAAAACAGTAATTGTTCACAGCAAGAGTTAGGGAGAAATCAGTAATAATATTCAGTTATTGAAGCTCTATAGTCCCTGCTAGTGTTCCTGTAAGCAACCATGAATGATTACAGCACGACTTAGCTAAGGTAGCCACTATGGATGATTAATAGGACATTAATCAAAAGATGCATATCAGGCTTAGAATTTGTTCACAAGCTTTCTTCTAATAGCTGATTTCATGTTCACTGAGCTCTATGCCAGTTTGTTCAATTTATTCTTCAGTGTACAAGCCATTCATCAAAGAACATAATGATTTAACACCCCTTTTCCTTTTTAGTGAACAAACATTGCTAAGTGTAACTACTCTGGTCTGTTCATTAAAAACCACACAATTACACTGCCACAGATGAGGTGGAAAACAAAGCCTCTTTACTACACCCTGGTGTTTTTTGCTTCCACACATACCCTGTGAGTTCACCTCATACACTCAAACACTAGACGGCACCATCCTGAAGATGCTGTCAAATTCACCAAGATCAACAAACACGACACGCAAACAGTTTAGATGAGGTATTTTATTTCTCTGTGAGTGGTTAAATCCTAGGACACTTTCACCCTTCAGATGAGTCAGTTTAGAAGAAAAAAATAAGTGGACTGATTTCATTGGCAGTTCCAAGCACACAGCAGCCTTTGGAAATAAAGGTTGAATTTTGGGGTTTTTTGCGCTTTTTTTTCCATTTCACCATGCACAACAACACCTATCTTTGCAAGTCCAGGTTCAAAACTTTTGTAACGTCCTTCTGAGCCTACATGGTAAAAAGACAATTGTATGACTCAAGCAGGGCAGTGCTTAAACATTAAGTACGTAACTTGCTATTCCCCTCCCTACATAAATTAAAATGGCCTCCACCAAAAGGAGAGATTTTACCTCCTAGAGATCTTCTCATTGTCTACATCTGTCTTCACACTGTACAAGCAGTATCCAGAAAGAGGATGGTAAGCCAGGCATTGACAAAATTGTAAAGTACAACAGAGGAGACAGATGTCATCTTAGCAAGAGGTTCTTACTGGAAAACAGTGACACCACCAGCAGATGCATTAACACACAGCTGGACAGATGTGCTAGGCGAAGGAGGAATCCTCTTTTCTTTAGTATCTTTCCTTTACCCTGTGCTCATCAGCAATGGTTGAGTCTAAGGTATTAGGATTTTCCTATGGAGCCTGAAAACCTGCACTTCATTCCCTCTACCTCCAAACTTCAAACATCTTGGAATGAAATGAAAAGGTGATTGTGAGGGAACAGAGGAATAGCCAGCACAGCCAAAGGGAGTAACTCAGAAATGGAGACAATGGTTCAGCCATCAGGGTGACTTCTTAAATAGCTCAGGTATCTGCCTTCAAATAACAATTCTCTCCAGCTGTTTCTGGAGAGCTCCTCATAAGGCAAGTTGACCTGGCTGGGTTTAATGTCACTTGCATGTAAGATGTTGTCACTGGGCAGCCTGGAGGATTTTTCTGATTTGAACAGATCAGAGGGTTCTGAAGAGAACAGAAGGTGGTAGGTCTTTCTCTGCCTTTCAGAAACCATTCAATAGAGTTAATGCTGAGGGCCAAAAAGAAGAAAAATAAATCAAAGCCCTCAACATTGCTGGCATGGTGTGCTCTACTGGGAAGGGAAGGCCTGGATTCCTGCCCTCCTTCCCAAAGTTTTTCACTGCACTTTCTTCAGCAACTCCTGAATACAGGATGGATGGAGAATCTCTGTGATCCTCTGCCTTGACCAGCAGCCCTATGTCCTCTTCCTGGCCCTACCAAGCTCACACTGCTTCCCAGCAGGCAGCCAGCATCAGCAGGAATGGTGGACAGCAGCACGAGGTGCCCTTGTCCAGTTGTTCCAACAATGCCTGCTTATAAATGTGCAGCAGTGTCACTCAGGAAACACCTAAAATTCATGCCCAAAAGCAGTAAACAAGCCCTGAAAGTAGTAATTTTGAGACTACTAAAACCAACCACCAGTTTTTCAAAAGCAATGAGTAGTTCCAGGGCCCTCATTTTGAGTCATGTTTATTTTAAGACAGTTTTAAGAGGCTGCAGTTCAGAAAAGGAGAGCTCAAGACTTCCAAAATCCAGATGCCAGAAGAACACGAGACTCCTGCCCCAATTGTTCATATTTTCCAAACACCAGCCACTTCCAAAAAATATTGGATTCACAGAAATGTAAATGAACTATGAATCTTTTCCTTCCATCTACCTATTGAGATATGAAAATTTACACCACTGGAGGGAATTTCATTTGTATTTCTGTTACAGACTTTTAAACAAAATAGAAAAGAAGATGAAAGCATATATGGCCACTAAAAATTACATGCCAGTTATCTTTTTAGTTGTTGAGTTTTATGAGAAATAAGGGTTAGAAGAAACATGTAATATTTCTGCTTAAGCATTCAATAACTCATATACACTGACAGAAAAGTCCATCAGTGATATCATTTATCATACTGTGGGCTTCTGTGTCTCTCTGTCAGTCTGTCTGTCTCTCTTCTCCTCATCTGCAAAGTCTCAAACCCCCTTCACTGGAGGTAATGCAGGGCAGTGGACTACATTGCAATTACATGAGCACATCAAATTTTAAAGAACAGGCTTCAAGAAGAAAAACAGATGTTATAATCAAAACCAAACTTTGTGGCTACTTTGTGGCTGTCCTGCTAACAAGGTTGTCCAGTTTCTGGTCACAGCTGTGGAATTTAGCACAAAACATCTGTGAATTAAAGTCAGAAAAAAATCCTTCTTTCCTCTACATTGCATAAGTGTGCCTAAGGAGGCAAAAATGCTGAGGAGATTCCAATTTTGTGAATACTACAAGGATTGTCTCATTGTATCACAGTAATTTTCTTCCCAAAAACTCTGAAGGCACCTTCTTTGGATTATAAAATGCAAATTTCTGCAAGATCTGATGCATGGGAATCTTGCACAAGTATCTGTGTGCTTTCCCCTTTCTGGTTCTGCCTTTGCAAGGTTTTAGGACGAGAGCTTCCCAAGCATGTTAATGAGGGAGCATTTAATGAAAGACATAGGGGAACAACTTGAAAGAGAGTAAAGAAAAAGCATTTGTGGACTTTTAGAATAGCTGCAGACATAGCCAGCAGGTTCATATATGACTAGACAAATCCAAAGACAACAGGTCCATAAAGAAATACTGAAGAGAACAAGCAAGAGTGTATACTTTGGGGTTGCTAACCTAAAGAACATTGATGCTGGGAGAGCACAAAGAGAACAAAAGTGAACAAGCAGGGGGGTTCATGTGCTTCTTGAATAGAATCCCGTTTGCACCATGAGAGACACATTAACTAGAGTAACACCTCCAGTTTGACCCACTGGGATATTTCTGATGTTTTTACTTTTTTTTTTCCTTCATTTTTAAACTTCAGAAAGATAAATTTGTTTCTTTGGGGTATCTTTATTTATTCATATAGAACCATATTATGTTTACCATATTAAAAGTTTGTTTCGTATCCTCTATCTTAAATATTTCCTGTGTCAACTGAAGATCCAAAACTTTGTTATTCTACACAGCACTCATTATCTGCCTTCCCCTTCCTCTCTTTTCTTTTTTAAATAGTTGAAATTATTTCTATACCTTCTTCCTGTCCAGTCTGGAAAAAGAGATAAACTCTATTTCAAGTCATCCGTATAATTTTTCAGGCCTCTGATCTTTTTCTTTGCTTGTCCTTGTTGTACCCCAACTGCCCAACAGCTTTTGAAATAAAACAATGCAGAACAGGTCACTGGACAGGAACGTGGGGCATAGTGAGACACACTGTGTCCCCCAGATCAAGGGGCAGGAGAGGGCTTCAGGCCTTTTGGCCTTTGAAGGGCCTTTGATGTGTGGGTGGTGCATTCGCAATCCTAACATTGCTTCATGAGGGAGGGTGCAACCAGCACTGCAAGGGGACATGCAGGCCCTTCCTGACTTGTGGAAAAGCCTTGGCACTCCCTGTTTGCCCTACAGCCTCCATCACTCGTTCTTGTCATCAGGGACCTACACTAAACAGACCAAATAATACAAATCCCCAGTTCAAGAAAGGGCTAAGTAATTTGTAGGTAGACTGCCTTCATGTTCAATAAAGCTGATCATCACAAACTACGATAACACCTAATTAACTTTAAAATGCACTTCTGATTGGAGCAATTTACCTACCGGACTCACTGAATTCAATGATGTTTTTATCCTTTACTTAGACCAGGCCAGGATTTCACCTTTAGTTTTTAATTTTATTTTTGAAGTCCTTATAAATTGCTTAAGAAAGTTGTTAAGAGTCAAACAAGGACCTTTACCTTTACTGTTTTACAAATGGACCCAACTACTGTTCAGGAAAACACCCTAATAACTCCTAAATACTTCTGAAGAGGGACTGACTTCAGCAAGTCCTTAAGTGCTGTCCTAAAGCCTGGGTCTTACAGACACAGTAATTTCAACTGAGGTAGGTCACAATACAAGTTATACAATACAATAAGTTAACAGTCAATCAAATACTGCTTTTCACATGTTTAGATGCTTTTTTAAAAAATAAAACCTAATATAAGAAATAGCTTCATTCATCCCATGATAAACTGCCAAACTGTCCACTGTTCAAAACACAAGACATCTGTAAGCATGGCTGGGAGCTGAGCCATGGGTGCTGAGGGAATCTGCATAAGCTAACTTCATGCATAGAAGTTGATCTAGATCTTTTGATGGAGCAATGTATATGTATAAGATGCAGCCAGGAACACTGCATACTCAGATGTGAAAAGCTGTGGACAGTCAGCAGGACAGAATCATGGTCAGACCTCAGCAGAGGTGTAGAAGAACACAAGCCAGAGCGTTGTCCTTCGACAAGGATGCAGAAGATAAGAAGCAACCAGTAACGACATGTAAGAAAACCATCCCCTGTTGTTTGAGTTGGCAGAAACAAGAATTATGTATGTTCCTTGTAAACACACAGGAGGGAGTAAAAAGAAGTTTCCAACTCTGTCTTTACAGCAAATTGTGCTTTAAATTCAGTTCCTCTCCCTGATTTTTTTAACTGACAAGGCTGCACTTTGAGTAGGCAAAGTGCAGGAAGGGCTTCATTAGTTTTTATGGCTTGCTATTTAAGTACAGGGGAAAACAATACCAAACTTTGACTATGAAACCAGACATAGTGTGATCTTGAATGCAGGTATGAGACTTGAAATAGTTTGAAAAAATATTTCAAAAATGACTAGTTTTCAAACATCCCTCAGCATTCGTAATGTTGACACATTGCATTAAAAATCACTAACTTAGAGAAAAGTCATCTAAATGAATTGGTAAAAAGACAGATCCTGCATCTAATAAAGGAGACCATGTATTTTACTAGGTGTTCCAGTTTTCATCAAATAATAACCATCATTGTACAATTGTATTTAATTCACATACATCACTGCCCCCTTTTTTTTCTTTTACTTTTCTATTACCAGTTTAAAATTAACAGAGTCTGTGGTTTGTACTTTCTCTTCAGCTTGTCTTATTATCTATTCTGTTTTATCTGCTAGGCTAGGTGAAATTTTTCTTCATGAATACATTGCCATATCCAGAGTAAAATGGCATCGTTTCACTGAGAGCAACAGGGCCACACTGATTAACCTTATGTGCTCAGACAGCACTGTCAGCTTTGTCCTTCTCACTGGATTATTCCTGTGAAGGAATCCTTAGTATCCTAACTGGACTTTGTATTAATGGTACCTTGCATAATTTATCTGTGCTCCCTCCATGGAAGTTCATGCCACTTCTAGCAAACATAATTTTGAATTAAATTCATGGCTAAGCACTTTCAGGCTTCTAAAACTGGTATAATTTATTACATTCAAAGTGCTAATTAATACTTGCTTTTAGGGTCTGAAATGAAGTAATGAAGTGCTAAACTCCAGCACACTTGTATTGGCCTGAGGACTTTCCTGGAACTAATATTGCTCTGTGTTCATTGAATGAGTTTGAACTCTTTGAGTAACACTGAACCAGTCTGGAGCAAGTTGCTTCAAATGGACTTTTAATTACAAGATCTGTGACATACAGATTTACAGGCATGTAGACATAATCTCATTGGTATATAGGTGCACCTGTACCTGTAAATGTGCATGCAATACGTGTCTGTGTAGTCTGCATTCTTTATGTTGCTCAGCTCCTTAGATTTTACACTTTCCAAAGGCAGAATTCTTGCCATTCATATTTCTGGTGAGAAACATCCACCACTTTCTAATGCAAGATGTAAGTGACCTCTGAAACAATCTCCCTGAATGTCACCCTCCCATAATCTACATGAGCTTTGTGCAGGAGGCTAGCTGCATGGTTATATTTTCACTGAGCCCGATACAGATGCAACTTTCTGTAATATTGGTGAATTTCACTTTTATTCACTTTGTGCCACTTCTCTGCCATTCACACTTCTTGAAAGAAGGTATGAAATGAAGCTATTATTGCAGGATAGAGCATTATATTCCCTTCTCTAGACTACCCACAGTACCTGACCATGGAGAATAAAGCCCTATGTTGCACATGTGTGTAATAGTGTCCATATGTGTAATAGGTCCTGTTTCAGTGGGGTTACACTTTGACTGAATTTAACTCAGTCTGAACTGAAACAAAGCCTTCATTTACAACATATTGCAAGCAATTAATTAGAAAGCTTTTATTGTAAGAAAGGCTTTCAATCAAAGTCAGCGCTGCATCTAACTTAGGCAGATCCCAATGAGTGATAATAAAACAACAAAACACCTATATTGCTGACATAATAAACAAACTCTTCATCCTACACATCCTATCATAACGAGCTTCTTGTAAAACATTATTTTTAATGTATTTTGTTCTACCTGTGCTATGCTAAACATGTCCTTTTTAATTTCATTAACAAGCATTTGAGCGTGTCCTTTTACACAGATATAATTACAGAAATATACAAACTTACAACTTACAGTCTAAAACACAAATCAAAGACAAGAATTAGGTAGTTGGATGTAAGTAAAGGTTAGATTCAAATTCTCAGATGGGGTCTTCTGTTTCATTGTGCAATTGTCAGCAATCTGGGCATGGAGTTGAGAAATGAAAAAAATTATATCTGCATATGTGACAAAATTATTTTGAGCAGCATGGTGAAAGCTAAGTGGTTATCTTTAGAGCCCAGTGTGCTAGATGAATGAGCAATACTGATAGCAAGATGCATATCGATACTGAAATGGAGTCAGAGCTACTCATACACTGGTTCTAAATTAACTGAGACAAATGACAAGAAGCACTTGCTTGTCTCAATGCAGAATTCAATGAAGGAATGAAAATTTGATCAACATGAAGCTATGGCAAAAATACGTTAAAAAAATTTGCTGGAGAAAAACCTGAAAAAATCAAGGTGCATATAAATTGCTGCTCCTCCCCTGGAATACTATTGCATGTAGTAGAAGGAGACTTTCAGACAGTATCAGCAGAAAAAACAATGCAAGAACTCTAAGGAGCAGACTGAAAACAACATCAGAAAGGAGCTGAGTATAATAAGAATATATAAAATATTGAATAAAGAAGGAAGATTGAGAACATGAGCGCTTCCAGTCTTATAACTGAGACATTCTGTTCAATTCAAAAACTGGGTAATTTAAACCTGATAAAAGGATACTCTTTCCTTTTTTTTAATGGAGTGTATAATTATACTGTTGGGCTCTCTGCTAAAGATACTTACACTTTGTTGATAACTTTATACTTCACTTGGATATCTTAACTCTATTTTTATTTTTCTCTTTATTTTCTCTTTGTATTTGCAAAGGGAAACTGGAAAAATTATTACCTAGTCACTCATCTCTAGCTACAATGCACTGACTCAATATACAACAATCATTCTATACAAGGAGCTTATATGAGATGAGGAAATAATTGAGAATCCAATACCTGCTTGCAGAAACACAACTCTTGTCTTCCTCACTGATGTTAATCCATTGCTGTCTAAGCTCACTCTACAAACCTGGCTATCCCTTTCTAGTGCTCTTTGTGAAAGTATCCTTGCCACCGTTCCCTGACACTTCAGATCAACCCAGAGCAAAGGGACAGGAGCCAGAGCAGCCAGGGTCTGGCTGTAATTAACGACATTGTGTTAAGTGTTCTGATGCTATCAGGGAAACAGGGCAGCACATGGGGGGAAAAAAGAAAGTGCTACTGTGTTTTTTTAGTTTCTTTCAAGGAGATCCCAAAGGGCTCTTGTGCTCACATGAAACTGAATTTTCACAGCTTATGAAGTGGCTAAGTTACATTCACAGTTATATCTGCCTAGACCCAAAGAAAGTCTTTTGTAGTAGGTGGAATTACTGACTTAAACACCTTGAATCTGACAGGGAATTCAGATCACTTTCTGAAAACTGACTTTGTAATTTTGGTATCACAGCATTGCCGAGGGACTAGAGGTTCTAAATTTCAAATCTTATAGAACATGAAGTCCCAGCCTCCTGTGTTTATTAAAGACCAGTTAATCTTTTGTAAAGGTTTTGAATCAGTACTCTTAATATCATGGGAAGTGATTACCCCCTCTATACTCACTCTAAACCATGCTGTCTCTCAAAAAGAAGTGCTACTGAAGTGCAAAGTCTAATAATTGTCACAGGTAGCAGATATAATATTAAGTACGTCTTGACAAAGGATTAATAGCAGGGGTGCTGCACTGCAGGACTGAGGCAGGTAACCAAATGAGTAAATGTCAAATGAAGGATTATCCTCATTTGATGCTACTTCACACATCTCCTTTCTGCATAATCTCTCCCAGCTGAGACCTAAACCAGGTGTTTTCAAATGCACAAAGTAGAAGCTCTACCTGGTGTGCAAAGGAGATCCACTATTAGCTGTCAGCAGGAGGTGTCATCTCCTTTTCAAGTACTCAGCCAGTAGTCAGGGCACAGCACTGCACTGCCAGCTGACAATGGCAAAGCACCCGCCAGGCCCAGCTCTCTGGATTGTGCTGAACTACTACTAGTATTTATTATTCAATCTACCCATGTCAAAGACCAGAGCCATCCTGTGCTTGGCTTTGTACAAACAGAGACCAAAATGTGGCTCTTTTCACCTGATTTCATCCTCAGCATCCCACAGTGCTCATATAGAGGATCCAATGCTGAAAAGCTGTGTGAAGCACAGGATGTAATCTTTCAGCCTCTTTTTTTAGCCAATGCAAAGACCACTGAAGCCCTGGGAACACTTTCTAAACACAAGTAGTACCTTTACAAAAATAGGTGTGAAAGAGCATTGAGCCCACAAAATTAAACATACCAGAAGTAAACCTGCCCAAATCTTCATGTGCTGACTCGTCAGCTTTTAGTTATGTGACAGCACACCCCTTTTCCTCTTTGCACAATTCTTAACTCATTCAGTCCACAAGACACACAGTAGCCTTCAGCAAGAGGCCCTCTGGTACTTTTCTTCTCTGTGCCCAGAGTAATGCCCATAGGTCTTCCTTCCCTTGTATTTAAACCATCAGTGAATAAATAATTACTGACACCCTCCTGAGCTTCTCCACTGCGCTCATCACTGTACAATCTAATTGCTTCACAAAACATTAATGCTTTCAACCTCCCTCTGAGGTGAAGGGGAAGGATTCATTTTGAACAGGAACATGAATCAAAGAAAGATGGAAGCAAAAAGTGTCACTCATTGGGGTTGCCCAATTTCAGTCAAGAAGATCTGGGCTAGTTAACATGACACAGTATACAAGATGCTCAAAACAGCTCTCAGCATTTTCAAGTCATGGCTGTGAGCAATTTGACTCCTCTGCAAAATTAAGAGTGGTAGGCTGGGACTCCAGAAGACAAACTGAGCCTGGTGGTCATTCCTCACTAGTTTAGTTGGCCCAGCATCAGTCTGGAATTGTGTTGCAAGAGCACAGTCTGCCCTCCAGGCAGCAAACAACCAGGTACGAGGCTCCCTCCTCTTTTAGGCTGCCTGGGACAGGTGAGGCAGTGTCCTGTGGCTCTCACTGATCCACAGAGGATGCTCAGCTGTTCAGGCTGTGCACTGAAGAAGACAGGGGCCCTATAAATACTGTGCAAACCTGAAGTTAAAGATGGTATCAGAGCACAATCACAAGGGGGCAGTACCTTCATTCTCTGAATGACCGGCTTCTGCCTGCTTTATTTTGCAGCCTTTCCTCTCTCCTGCTGCAAGGCTATGCTGTGTTATAGAAAGGCATTTTGTGCCAACTTCCTTAGCCTGTACAGTTTCTGGGCTGACTCCTGTCTCCTCTAAAGACTGCTTTCTGTTTCACAAAACTGTTATGGCTGGACAGACAGCTGAGCCTCCACAGGCTTCCCAAGGAAGCACCAGAGCTGCAGCTGCAGGGAAAGGTCCTCCTTCCTATCTGTGGGCCCTGGACTGGAACACGCTGAGTGCTTAGTTTATTTAACACAAGCTAATAGAAACCTCTTAAGGGCTTATCACTTGTCTAAATGGGACAATTTCTCAAAAACAGCAGAGATCACATCTATATCATCTAGGCAACTTTCCTGGCAAAGTTCAGCTTCCCAGTAAAAAGGCAATAGTTCTTTCTAGCTTAAACAGAAAAATCTCTTCTTACCTAACTTCATTTGGATAAATTAATAACCTTGCTGATGTTTTTTGGAAATATTCAGCATTAGATAGGTATTTACCATGAAAAATGATGCCAAGTGTAAACTATTTGGACTAAGTTAAAAAAGGTAGGAAACAACATCAAGAAGTAGAAGGACTATGTAATGTTAAGTATAGTTAATGCTACTGATACTATTGAAAATAGAAATCCTTCCTGTCTTGCAATTCCATCTAGTGCCTTGCTGAATTGTACCATTTTCTTGCAGCAACTCTGATGACATTAACCCGCAAGTTTCCAGAAGCTGGCATTTTCAACCAGGAAATTTTTTTTTTTTCCTAGACTTTGGTCACGGTTGCTGACAGGATTTTAAATGGGATGAACCTATGGTTTTATCCAATACAACAGTTCTTGTGCTGAATGCATTATTTGCAAGACAGTGAATATTAAATTAGGTTTTGCTGACAGTCCTGTTGGCATTTAGTCTTGGAATTTATTAAGGCAATGAAATGTGGTTTGGGTTTAATACCTTACATCACTGGTTATTTTGGTTTATATAGACAGGTTCACACAGGAGAAGTTAAAGGGCACCAACAGAGGTAGGTTGCAAAGCAGGAAGAAGAGCTCTCCCTTTCCTTCCTTTCAACTGAGAAGAATGGAAGTGTACATTTCCAACTTTGCATGCTGAATGGACACAGTCTTATCAAAATGAAAAAAAAAATCTTAATTCAAAATCATGTGAAATTTTTTATTATGCATTCCTGGGAAGTATGACCAGGAAGGGCTGAAAGCTTTGCTCAGCCACAGGTTGAGTCACACAAGCATTGTTTTCTTCAGTGACACCAGTTCACAAGACTCACTTTGAACACTCCCTACCATCCTTACTCAGTCTTTGCCCATAACTCCCTCCAGTTCCACAACTGTTTTCAACAAAATTATTCATCTGACTCCAGCTTTGCTTTGGAAGAGTAAAAGGAGAGAAGACTCACTCCACTGTAGAGACTATGCCAACTTTCATGCACTATTTGCTTTACCAAAGCTACAAGTTATGGGAAAGGAGTTTAGTTATTAAGTGCCATCCCATCTCAATGACAGTGCAGATAGCACAGCTCCACACAGTTCCGTGTATCTGACATATTTGGTCCAACTGCTGCCAGCCACTGACATACACATTCCTCATTAAGGAGCTTCATAACTGGGACCATGGCTCCACTGGCTGCCAAGCGGTATTGAGAGCAATACCTGTACCTGTGAAATACCGCACAGCTACTCAAGGACATCAGAGCTACGAAGCACGACTATTTAAAAGTGCTTAAAAAGGAAAACACAGCACTTACACTAATGCCAATATTTGCAGTGCTGTCACTCTCCGAGTTTGTCAGGCTCATGGTTTCTAACACACCAGTTGTGTGCCCCATCTTCTACAGGAGTGAAAACCCCCAGAGCCCATTTTCGAAGCTGTAAATGTGTCATTTTTGCCACAGAGGTGTTTCACAGATTTCACAGAATATTCTGAGTTGGATGGGACCCACAAGGCTCATCAAATCTGACTTTTTAAGTGAATGGCCCATACAGGGGGTCAAACCATGACCTTGGTAATGTTTTGAACCTTGCCTAAAATGGGCGTCCCATCTCAAGAAACTGCTGAAGGGACTTGCTCCTTTGCTTCATTGCAAATTGAAGGTGGAAGCTGCTGCTAAGCCAGGGCCAAGAAGCACTCTTTGAGAGTCATAAACGCAAGCCCAACATTTTCTGACACTTTGGAGAGGTGGGGGATATTTTTTAGAGTACCAAAGGAGCTTTTTTCAGTTAACATATAGCCATGTCACAATTACAAAAATGTTCTGCAGTTGCATCTCCATTTTTCCTTGTCCATGTTTCCTTCCTAATTTTCTTCCACTCCCTTTTTTATTTTTACTTTATTCCTTTAGTTCCCTCTCCTTTGTGCCCTATTTGCTTCCCTTTTCTGCACAACTTCTGTCCATCTCTTCATTTGCTACTCTGCTATTCTGCATCCAGAACAACTATTCCTGACTGTTTTGTTGTACACACAAGTGAAGCAGCCAAGTGAAAATCACAGCATTTCTAATGACAGTACTTCCTTGGTACCAAAAAAAAAAAAAAAAAAAATTAGCCAGAGAATGTCAGATCTTTCAAGACATGAAAACATTAAAAAAAAAAAAAAAAAGAACACCCAAAAGTTACAGCCAAACATTTGGATTGAACAGTACCATATTTCTCTTTCTTACTTTCTGATGATTGTAATGTAGGAACATTTCACCATATCACTGTCCATGATATCTATGGGCAGAAGAACCCAAGTGACTTAAATCACAAACCTATCCTAGAGTTTCTTCTCTGAAAACGGATTACTGGACACACAAACACACACTGTTCCTGCTGGTCAGACAAACCATTACCTGCACTGGAAAATAAGAGGCCAAAAAGTTCCTTGTGGTTACCTTTCTGAGTAAGAAAAAAATATTTTATAATTTAAATTAAGCTCCGATTAACATACATTATAGAAACTGCAAAATGCACATATTCACAAAAAAACCCCCACAAGTAACTTAAAGATGTGAGTATATGTTCACATTTGTATGTGTGTGACACATAAATGAGAATATACAATTCAGGTAGCAAATGCAATTCTTACCTTATTGCACTTGCAGATAAGTGGCCATAAGAACCACTGGCTGACGAACTGCTACGTGAATTATTGAGAATTGTGACCAAGGAATTTGGAGAGGTCCGGATCATGGTCTGAAGGTCAAAGCTGTGGTCAGACAGGGGGGATATGGACAATGTGCGCTTCCGGCTCGGTCTGGCCGACAGCCTCGGACTCGGGAACCTGGCACCTGGTATGGAAACACAAATAATTATCCACAAGGACTTCATTGGATTTATTTGTTATCAGTGATGGGTAGAGGGAGACACCAGCACACTGTGACAAGCCCGCTCTCTTCATTCGTGATCTACTGGCCACGATTGAGGAAAATTAGGAAGAAAAATCTTTCTTCCTATGGCTTACCTCAGGGGAGCTCTGTTTATTAATGTGCAAGCAAAATGATAAATGGCTAAACAAAAGGAAAAGACTTTTATGAGTTATCCCTCTCATTTCTGGTGATTTATGAATCTGATGGCTTCTTAGACATTCACATCATTAATTCAACCATGAGCAATGAGACAGTGGTTCAAATCTGGGATACCAGCAAGCCCAAACCCACAACACTTTAATACATACAGCCAAACCTACACATGTCAAATAGAGTACAGAAATGAAGAGGCAGCTTTCTCTTTGTTGACTATAATTCTGCCAGGTGGATATTGGATGCAAAACTAAAAATCAGGACTAAAACAAAAACTAAAAGGGCCAGCTCTATCAGCAGAATTCAGATTGACATTCAGAGCATTAAAATGAGAAACAGTAGGCTTTATTTGAATTTGTCCAAGATCCCATGATATTCTTTTGTCGGGGTGTATAGGGGCCTACAATTGCTAAATTTCTTTAAAACTGGAGACTAGACTTTTCAAAGCAGCAAAGTGAAGGCAAGCATACAGATACCACTTAAATAAATACACATTACATTTCTAAATTTTATATCCTATTCTGAAAATCTCTGCCTCTTCTGATCTATTTTACCATATCATCCCAACTCTCTGCAGTCCTAACAGAAGATATATCACCTTAAATTTATTCCCTTTATTTAATTATTTTCTATCTTGTTTGAAAGTAAGGAGACAATTAGCTTCCCCACTGCACACTGAACAATTTCCTTTAACAGTACTGCTGCTTCTAGCTTTTTAATCCCTTTAACCTGTAGTAAAGGACTGAATCCTAATGATCATGACAGCCAGGGTCATGCAGGTCTTGGGTTTGATGCCTACTTTACAGCTACTTCTCCTAGAGTCCCTGACATTCTCTGTAACTTACTAATAACTCACAGCTGGCCACAAGCATCCAGTATAGGTCTGACATTCTTAACATCTTTGTGTCCAGGATCTTTTTTTTGCAGGGTATTTAAGTTTACATGTCTAAAAATAACCAGGAGAAGAGCCCAAATGACTCTAATTAGACTCATCTCAAGATCAGAGCTAGATAGAATCTATTAGTAAGCTTTCTCACACACCTGAGTGAGTTTCCCTTTTTTTGTGCATGCTAGCCAAGATTTTAACACAGTATTGGGGCTGCCATGTTATTACTGTTGTTTCTGTGTGATCAGATCTCCATTTATAATCCTCATCTGCTTTGGCATCTGGGTAGTACAGAGTTTTGTTCCTTCCTGCTCTGTCTCCAGAAAAAGCCTTAGCCCATACAGCTCCAGTCTCTCAATGAATATTCAAGCTCTTGATTCATCATTTAAAATTTAGGTATAGCCATTTACTTATTTGTAAAACCTATCATATGCTATTTTTTTGAAATCTGTTTTATCTCCTTTTTAGGAGCTTGCTATTGTACTGTGTCTGATATTTTATTAGTACTGTGCATATCTTTCAAAGGCAGAGATCTTTTACTTGTGCTAAAGTAAGAAACAACAATAATCAGCAGCTATAAGAAACTACAATATATCTAACAAGGAAATACAACATACATATCACGGTAAAACAAAAATAGTAGTAATTTGCACTTGCATCTTTAATCCACAATTTTTCTCTGCTGACTGTTCAGCTGGAATGAATTAAAACAATGCCTCTGAAGTTAGTGCTTGTAATGTAATTTACCCCAGATGAGGATACAATTCAAGTGCTTTATCATGGTTTTACAAGGGCATAGCTAAGTACAGACATTATACTCCCTGCAGTGCCCTGCACATTCTCAAAAACTGCTGTGACTTCCCTCCTCCTCACCCTTTCTAGACTGAACCAGTCTCCTTCCCCCTTGTCTGAGTCATGCTATGGCTCTTGCATGTCTACCCACTGCTTGCTACACCTTCGCCTTGCCTGCCAGCTGCTGCCAGGGCAACCCTGTGTCCACTCTGGATGCACCAGATCTGTGGCCAGGGATGGAGAAGGACACTCCTTACAGCTGCCAGGGGCAGCACCAGGGCTCGAGCCACACATACAGTAGTCTCAGGCTTCCTCTGTTCCTCCAGGCAGCACCTCTTTCAGGCCCCATCTAGCTCTGGGAATTCAGCAGCCCCCTCCATCTACCTAGGACAGGAACTATCTCCTGAGGGAGATTTTGCAGGATCCTGCAAAAAGGGAACATTTCTGCTTCAGCCAGACAAGAGTTCTACCGGGTCTGACCACAGGAGACAGGGATTCAATTCAAGGGGGGGCCACGACTTCTAAAACTGAAAATACAATTGAATGGAATTACTGGTTTGCCCTATCTTTGTGGTTTAATTAGGTCTCACGTGCCTAAAAAGTCTTAAGCATGAGCTGGCCACTCATTACAGGACATTTGCTTAACAATTCATTTAGCATAACATGAATTTGTTAGTATGCTACTATAAAAAGGAATAGGTCACAATTTGTCAGTGTCTCTGAATACTAAAACAAATTTTCCAGCCTAGCCCAGCTTTTATTTTAAAAACAAACACTTCAATATTTATTTAGCAATTTGAAATGTTCATCTGTTCACAGTGCTCTCCCATCAAAGTATTACATTCCCTATTCAATAATGCTTTAAAATCAGAAAATGAAGAAGCACTGATTCACTGAAAATCCATTTACCTCTGTGGAAATGCTGATAGAAAAACATCAGCTTTGGCAAAGCACGCAAATGGAAGCTGACAGTGAAGATTTGCTTAAAAATGTCACCCTTTTGGAGTAGACATTATAGAAATAAAAAATCAGTTGTAGACAGTAAAGACTCGAGTGTGCCAACAAAAAATCCAGCAGGTGTCAGAAGAAAAGATCTTATTCTGAGGTGGAGATCAATTCTAAAATAACAGATATCTATCTTCATCATAAATTTCAAAAATGGAATATGCCATCCAGCAAATTTGCCCATGAATTTGATTTCTGAGTTGAAGTTTTTAGCATTGCTTAATCATTTATAAGGCAATCTTCAGACATGTATCATTTATTCCATCCCTTTAAATCAAACTTCGTCAAACCTTTTTTATTCCCTTCCTTTAAATCAAACTTCTTTGAACATGTCTCAGGCACTAGTTTTTATTGAAGGCTGTGAACATGGGACGTTTAGGGGGACTGGGTTTAAAGTCAAACCTTTTTTCTTTCTTTCTTTTCCTTCTGCCTTCTGTTTACAGACGTGTAAAAACTTTATTTTCACTTTAATAAAGTTTATAATAAATTTTGTCTTAGTTTTCAAAATGATAAATCTGTCATCAGGATGAGAGAAGAAGGAATGACTTTGATACTACACCCTCATTCTCCAACTGTGCTTTGACAAACAGAAACCAAATCCAGTCCAAAGCTTCTCACTCTGGCTTAACTCTCCGGGCTGGTGTTTTGGTCTGGCTGAGATGATGTTCATTTTTTCCCACTGCAGTCCTCACAGTGCTGTACTTTGCACTGGTAGCTGGAAAGAAGTTTTGGCTGCTGCTGAGCAGTGCTGGCACATCACTGTCTGCCAACACTCTCCCCATTAGCAGGCTGGAAGTGGGCAAGATCCTGGGAGGGGACACAAGCAGGCCTGCTGACCCAAACTGGCCAAAGGGATATTCCACACCATATGATGTCAGCTCAGACATAAAGGCTAAGAAAAGGAGGGGGTGAGGGAGCATTCATTAATTACAATGGTTGCCTTCCAGAGCAACCCCTCCGTGTGCTGGAGCCCTGCTTCCCAGGAAGTGGATGGACATTGCTTGCTGGTGGGAAGTAGAGAATAAAAATTTTTGTTTTCTCTTTGCTTCTGCACATGCAATCTTTCGCTTTTGCCTGAGTAAACTGCCTTATCTCAACCTACGTGTCGTTTTCCATCTATTTTTCTCTCCCACATCCAGCTGAGAAGAGGGACTGATGGAGCAGTTTGGGGGGCATCTGTCATCCAACCAAGGTCAATGCACCCCAGCTCTTTAGGTCAGCTGGGTCAGAGTCTCTAATGCCAAAAGGAGTAGGTCATTATCAAATACCTTTAAAAAAGAGAAACCTCCTATTCTGAGTGAGGATAGACAAAAGTAAATCTGAGTGAGGATATTATTAATTTGGAATCTTGAAACCTCAGGGAACATGCTTGTGTTCCACTGAACTTCATTTAGGGGAGTAGAACATACTCCCCAAGTGAAAAATGCACCTATCGACCCAAATTAAAATTGTTATAGTGCTTAAAGACAGTTTTGGAATTCAACATCTTTACAGGCACAATTTCAGCTGTTGCTACTGTGGTGATGTCAGTAACTTCCACATCTACTACGCCCCTTTTTAGATGCTACACTTAAAGGTAACAGATAAATCTGACTTTCCTAGAACAGGTAAGAAGATGGTAAGGCTTGCTCAGGGTCTCTGGCCACCAAAAATGAAGGAAAGCTTAATAGCAGCAGAGAAAATTTTGGTCCAGTTTTCATGCCACTCAGGACAGGAGGAAGAAGAATTACAATTAAGCAAGCATAATCTTGGTTTTATTCTTCTGCAATGTATTAGACAGTTCATGGACAGTGAAGTTCAGAGCTTCAAGAAGTCTACTGCTCCTTGGGTAAGATTTAACCTCTGATTAACAATCCTCCCAGTCTTATAATCCCCATTTGAAATCAGTGTTTCAGCATCACAGAGCAAAACAGAAGACCCCAAACTGCATATACTGTATGTAACACACTTTGGAAGTCAGCGTATGCTGGTGTTGGAATTGTTATCTGCACTATAGGAGGGGGTAGAGATTCCAAATTTCTGTGCTAGATGCTGTATAAGCCCACAATTAGGAGACAGACTTGCTTCACAAAAGAAGAACAATGTCTTGCTTGTACCTATTTGGTTTCTGTGTGGGATAAATGAGCAGCAGCCTTTCAGTCAGTTGAGTCAACTTGCTCAGAATTTGATAGCAGATAATGAGGGAAACTACTCATGTGTCTTCTGCTTCCTTTGACAAGACTGGGCAAAGGCAAAAGACTACTTTTAAGATCACCACACAAATCTTTAAGAAGAAAGATCCAAACAAATGGCACTGCTTCCCATTGATCGCTGTACTTTGTTATTAAACGCATACACGGGCATTCTTACTGGGGATTTTTATGAAGTCTTAATATCAGCTTCCTGCTAATTGTTTTGTTCTTGTTTCTAATCTAAAAATCTGACAAAGAAGAAAGGGGTTTTCTTTAGCATGATGAATGATAGGACATTCAGATTCCTACTTAATGACAATTAATTTACTGTATACCCATGCAAGTTAAGATAGTTTTAATTAGTTTTTACAAAGTAAAAGGGTAACTTCATACTCTATTTAGATAAAAGCAGCTATTGCCTGACTAAACACATTCTCATCAAATACAGAAGGTGAGCTGAGTGACCTTACTGGGATTCACTCTTATTTTAATTCTCTATTTACTGTTTAAAAATAACCCATTTGCATAATAGTGCAGGTTTTGTCTCTAACTCTGAAAAAATGCCTAATTGAAAAGTTGCTGGTATAATTACTCTCAAATGTGTGATCTTAATTTTTCAAAACAAACACAAAACAAATTAAAGTGTGCATTTCAAATGTATCTTAGTCAAAGCTGGTGAACACAAACATCCTTATTAAAGATGGTGTTTAGGCACCTTTTATGAATGGGATGAAATTATGGGCAAAGGTCAAAACATTTCCTGTTAAGTAAGAAGTGGAAACATTCTTGGGATGCAAAATATGGAATTCTATGTAGATCACAACATACACAATCTCTACTAACACATGAAGATCCTTCTGCAAATGCCATTATTTGTATGAGTACTGCAAAATCTTCTGGTTTTCTCAAGTTTTCTGGTGTATATATGGGTATCTACCTTTCTAAAGGCTGAATAAACCCATTAGATCAAATCTGCATCCAAGAATGTGGTCTGGTACTGCTACTTACGTGCATTCAGACACACTCTCTCACAGTAGGAAGCAAACCCCTTGAAAATTTAAAATATCCCTGCTCATTGCAAGTGAAGTTTGAGTAGATGACCTTTAAAGTTCCCTTACAACCCAAACTATTCTAGGATTCTATGATCCTTTTCAAGGAAGATGTGCCCATTCATGCAAGCTGGGGATTTGTCCTTGCAGCTGGAACACAGCAGCAAATTTACATCACCTGAACCACGTGTAACAGCATTTCCATTCTGCAAGGTATTATCAATAGGCATTCTGCGCTTTAGCAGTGTGCCTCATCTCTCCCTATCTCTCAGAATCCAAATCAGGAAGTATCATATTCTTGAGTTTTCAAGTACCAAGGCTGCACAGTAATTTCTGATTTAAGTCCAGACTACTTTTGTGACTTTATTATGTTTCTGCAGTGTGCTCAAGGTATGTTACTGTAAATTCTTTATGCATGTTACTGGTGCAGTGAGACTGATAATAGAAAATTAATTTTAAAAATCCTTCATTAGCAAGGAAACAGAATGAAAAAAATCTTTCCTGCACAGTTTCACAACTATCTGTCTTGCCTGACTCTTATAAAAATTATTGGTCAGTCAAGTACTTCACACTCCAAAGCATGTATTCTGCAGGGCTAGATATTCCTATGCCTTCCAGAGGTAAACCTGCCAACACCCATGCTCCTTGAGATCACCAACTATGGTGTGCAGCCAACAGCATGAAGAAGAAATCGCATGTTAACAAAAAGTTTAAAATTCTACAGGAAAATAAGGTTGCCTAACACTATTGTATTGGTCTGTACTACCAAGCAAAAGTCAACATCACCACCTTTTCTTGCCATCATTTTTTATTGCCCTCATCAGAAGGAACAGAGTACATCCTGAAAAGCATGTAAGCATCTATGACTTGAGGGGAATGCTCTGCGTAATCCCTTCTGGTTGATAAAAGAAGCAGTAGCAAGTAGTTTGCAATGGGGTCCTCTCTTTTCCTCCTTCAACAGAGAAACAGAGACAGATTAGAGGACTGAAAGATACTGAGTGGATAAAGAAAGCTCTTAATATTATGGAAATGTTATGGAAAACTAAGTTGGGATCCTTAAGAATTCAGCAAACTGCTTCACTTTACAAGTGGTCGCTGGTCTATTGGTCTGTGATACGCAACTTTTAAGTGCAGCTAGCACTCTCTGAAAGGTGCAGGGCATGCTCTCCTAACAGAAAAACAGATGTAAACCTTCTGTTAACAGAGAGCTCATCAGGGAAATACTCAGCCCAACTATGAAAGTGAGTTACTGATTGCAAATAGAAAAGGACATTTTCAAAAGCACTCAAGCCCTGCTAGAAATAAAATTTATAACCTGTTTTCAGGAGCAGTCCTGCTCCTCTCCCTACTTTCTTTCAAAGTTTACTTTTAGGCTTGACATAACCCTTGTGCCTTCGGCAATCAATTCTCTGGCCCTCCAGCCTCATGAGCAGGCTTATGTTGACTCCCACTTCTCTATCAGCACGGAGGCCTTTTGGGTCAGGCTACGAACAGCCCACGTGGCTCCCTTTGTAGGACTATCTATATTTCTAGAAAATACCACTCACTATCCATGGCATGAAGATATTCCATATGCAGAGCCCCGGCTCCCGCAGTGGCAGCTGAAGGAATGATGTCTGCGTACGGGCTGCGCTGGCCTGCCAACAGAGCCATCTGATGATAATATTCAGCTGGACTGACGCCAGCGTGTGGAGCTAAAAAAAACAACATAAAAGTACCGTTAATGACGTAAGATAAACAAGAAGGAAAGTTTTATCACATTGCAGTTTCTCTGGCCATTAAAAACGCTTGTTTATTTTTTAATGTAATGCAACGTCTGCACTATGACACCACTGGTCAATATATTTCAAGCAATGGTACTATAAAGACACCATTCAAAAAACCAGCAAGACCTAAAGTATTAATGAGCTTGGTGATCTCATATTTTTGTATTTATTATTAAGTGACTCAAATAGTGACAGGCTGACAGCAATGGAAACTAGTATGATTTATTTAGTGACATAAAAAAGCAGGAGAGCCTTCCTAGCATTTTATTCACATTTACCTCATCCCTGGTTCAAAGGAATCCATCTCTAAGGTAACAGGGCTGCTGAACTTCCATAAGCATTCAGGTATCTGGATTCTCTACTTAGGGGACTAGAAGATTTTCCCTCACCATGTCCCTCTGTGTCTATGTTTAGGAGCAAACAGGGATAAAGCATGATTCCAGGACAAATAATAGCTGTCCATTAACAACACACGGTCAGTTTTTTAGGAGGACAGACTGAAGTCAATAAATGTGACCATCCCAGCCTTCAAAGTTCATGTATAAATGTACTTGACACACAAGTCTATTTGCAGAGTCAAAACCACAGACTGAATAGACTCTACATCCCATCAGTGAGGTTATCGTGATGCAGTCCTCTGATAATGACTTGTATTAGCCGTTCTCTTATAAAAATAACATGAGAGCTTCCTGTTCCCCTCCCATTTTCAAGCAGGTTGTCAACTAATGGGAAACCCTGGACAAATACAAAAAGTTGACAGCACTCTAAGATCATCTCCTCTCAGCAGGCTTCAGATGCTATTGAAGGTAGAGGGTCATTTCATGAGTTTGTGTAAGATGTACTCATAAAATAAGCTGGGCTCCCTCTCCTTGACCCTGACCCTGACCTGCCATGAAACTTGAGGTTAACCAGAGCCCTTCTCTCCGGTCTCTCCCTGTCCCACTTGCAAAACTGTTTACACTCTGGTCACCACAAGATGGTATGCAAGCTTGCCTAAAACACTTAGGGTTCCTTAGGTTAATGGGCTGCACCCCAAGCTGGTACACTAGATTATTTTTATACTCTTTCATATCATTCAATGAGATTTTCTTTAATCTCAGCAGCTGAATCTTGAATGAAAACAAAATGTTGGGCTGAAATTCTCTGAATATTGTCACCTACACAAAGCTAAAGATAATTTATATTTTCATTAGAAAAATCAGATCCTAAATGCAAACCTTATAAACAAAGACTCAAGATTTACACTTTTAATGTTCTTTTAAACATAAACAAGGCATTGGAATTTGGAGAAAAGTTAATTCAGCAACAGATTGCTGAAGTGTACAGTCTGCCTTTATTACTATCAAATAAAATGAAAGAATGTGCTTTTGATGTTAAAATGTTAAATATAACATATAAGAAAGGGTGATGAAAAATAGATGTATGTCAAACATACATCTAGGCATGGCATAAAAATGAGCTGAGATAGAATAAAAGTTGTTGGTATTTTTTCCGAATTACAAAAGTTGTTGGTATTTTTTCCGAGTTACAAATTGATTTCACAATTAATTGCAATCTTTCCACTTTCTGTGAAATGGTAAAGAAATTATTCAGACCAAATTTTAAGAGATGTGTAACTCACACTGAATCACTGATTTTAAAGTTTTACAGTAGTAGGCAACCATGGTATATTTCCAGACAGACTGAAAATACTTCCTGAGCTTTCTGACATAAGTGTCTGGGTTAACTAACAGTAACATTGGCTGCAAACTTTAAAATTAACTGCTGCAAAAAATGTAGTGAACACATAATTACTAAATGTTCCATATGCCAAGAAATGTTCTGGTGCTCTTAAAAGATTATTCTTTACTACCTCCCTCAGACATAAAAAATTAGCCTAGTAAATGATGTATTGCATCAAGGGCAAATGAAGGGTAAATGGGAAGACCCATAGCCCTGAACTTTTTCCTGTTTGTTCCCCGGTAGCTTCAGCTTTGTTCCCGTTTTACTATAAGTGGAGGCATTTGCTCCTGCACAGAAGGCACAGCTGAGCTCCATTTGAGCACTTTCCTCTACACACACCAACAACTCCATCCTTACCCTTGCTCCAATTCCTCTGAGAAGTCCTCAGCTACCCCTGACCCACGAAATCTGCTGGCTAAGGAGAAGTGACAAGAGTTATGTTCCAGATTGTTCTGGCTCCTGGCCATCCTCAGATGTGTGAGTTGACAGACTGAGCCCAATAGTACATTGATCTAATTATCTAACTGCCCTAAAGCAATTAGGCAGCAACAGAAATCTCACTATGGCTTTCAGAAGAGCAGTAACAACTTCCAAGGTTTCATAGTTCAAATGCTATATCTCTTAAGCCACGGTGTCCTTTATGTTATTACCACATTATGTGCATGTACCCCTTTAAACCACAGGAGTGTTTCATTTGCATTCTAGAAATGCTCCAGCCATGATTTAGATTCTCTGATCCCAGGAACCCACATCTGAAAAAAGGCATTTTATTGTATACCTGATTGATCATACAACAGACTATGGATTCCAGGGAACAAACCTGCAGCTTTTCAACAGCATGCTGTTTGATTGAGATATCTTCAATGCCTCAATCAAGTTACTGTATTCTCATTGGATGCTGCCAACACTAGGGCTGTGGCAACTGATCAAAGATGAGCTGTGAGCCTACAGGAAGTTTAGTAACATGTATTTGTTTAAAACCTGAAGAGAGATGCTTAAGCTAGTCAATTTAGCATGTACTTATGACAGATTAAGGCTGTGTATACAGTCAGCAAGCAAAACTCAGGGGATGAGCATTAAGAGAGAGTGTACTCAGCTGTACTGTCCACACCTGAGTGTCTCATGCCCTCTGAAAGCCTGGGAATCCAAGCTACATAGGCAGGTGGGAGAAATCTGTCTTTCTGAGGTGGCAGGTGGAGTTGAGGTAGGGTATTTCACAGACCTGAACTGACACCAAACACCTGCACTGTAGGCAGATGAACCTTAGCACCATCATAATTATGACAGAGCTCCAGACTTAACTGCTAACATACCAAGTGACCATTTGCTGGGGAACTGAATAGTTCCTTGGGGCTTCACTACCTACAACTCACTGGACTACAATGGCAGAACAACACAGAAAGATCACACATTTCTATACTGTACACATCTACATTTAGGTGCCAGAATCTGCAACCAAATTCTAACCTGTGACATCTCTGGATGTTTCTGGAGCATCAGTTGGGTGCTGGGTCAGAGAACACTATGTGCCTACATCTTTGCAAGTGAATCCAGTGTGGTACACCTGAGACCAAGACTGTATACAGCTTTATGTCATAGGTGGTGATAGGTCATTCACACCTTCCTTTATGTGCCACTGGAACATACCTTAAGCATAAATGAAATTCTGCAGGAATGGAACCTGAAGAGTATTGAAGATAGCAAGGTATTCTGCACATTAGCTCCTGTGGAAAAGCCCAGATGTACACTACAAGAGTTTTCCCAATATATGCCATTACTTTATAGCTCTATCATTTTTGTCCTGTATCTAAAGCTCCAAAGCTCCTAAAGTTAAAACTTGCCTTTCTGACAATTCAAATTTTTTTCTTGAATGTGTTTTTTTCAAAAAAATACTTCTGCTAAAACAAAAAGGGTAGAATCAGGAAGAATTCATGCAACATCCAAAGTGCTGCTAAGAAAGCCCTACGTGCATGCCATATACCTTGACTGACAATAGGTCATTAAAATTTATTCTCATAAGAATATGTGCCCATAACTAATGGATTAACTGTAAAGGTATATATTCTTATAAACGAGGATTAATTAGTTATCCGTTTGGATAGGGTGCACTGCTCATTTTTCAAATTCAGCTAAAGGCAGTTTAACTCTGGTAAGTTTCTGAATTCACTGGGAAGATCTTTCCCATAGTTAAAGTACCAGTTTAATTACCTTTCTCTACATAGCTGATTCTGAGTATGTTATATTTTAGTTCTCTTCAGTAAATGCTACAATTTTGAAATGTCAAACTGTTTATGCTTACCCACTATTGAAAAACCTACTATTAACAAGACAGCTTTTTTTTGCAACTCTGTTGATGGCTCACTTTGGCAAAATTCCCACTCAAATGAATAGGACATGTGCTAGAATAATGACAAGAGTGATCACAGGAGTTCACTTCAGCCCAAGTAGCCTGAAAAGTAAAAGCCATGGTTATACCAAGACCTAAAGCACTGAATATCAAGAATACTGTCCACCATTTAGATTAAAAGGGACAATCTTGATCATCAGCCACTTCTACATAAGCATCATTTCATTTGTCCATATTGTTGGCTAGGATAAACTGAAGTAATTCTACAAAACTTTAACAGAACTATTGACTAAATGGAACTAGTCAGTGCATGCTTTATATGATTGAAAAATACTATTTCAATTAACAAACCTTTTATGCCTGAAGAACTCCATGGTTATACACTGGCGTGCACTCATAAAGAATCTGACTCAGTTCAGAACAGGTACAATGGATTTTTGGGAGATCAGAATTACACCCCATGTCAGCCCCACAAACAAAAGATATCACAAGACATACACCACCCTTCCAGCATAAATTTTGAATGAGGCAGCTTTTTTTTTTCTTCTCCCTGAAGTTTCAACATTTGTGAGATGTACAAATGAGCCATCATCGGCTGATGAAGTATTGAAACATTTATGACATAATGAATATGTCTGACAAACCTGGTGAAGCTGCTTTGAACAGGGGGGAAAAATGTTGACAAGATTAATATAACTTAAGTTGCTACAATGACAGAAAACAGGAAGCCTGTCTTAACCCACCGTCTGTTGGGCTGAGTCCGCGGGCTGCCGAGATCATGGAGAGGGATGGGCTGCTGTGCAGGGACCTGATGTAGTCCATGTAGGGGTTAATGTATGGGTGAGGGGTGCTGAAGGGAGACTCTGATGTTGCAGCAGGATTTCGGTGCGGGGAAATTCTAAGGAATGGAAGCTCTGAGTATGTTGGGCTACTAGATAAGGCAGAAGGCCTGGAAGAAACAAAAGGAAGAAAAACAAAACCAGCCAGGTTATCTATACAATAAAGAAAAATACTATAAAGGTAAAACACTTGTTTCTTGAAGAATAGCAACTGGGTTGCACATGTACTGAAGTCAACTGCCTGCAAAGAAAAAGGTTGGGAAATTAATTCTTCTCTGTCCCCATTATTAGCAACATTTCTCTGACCAATTTTACCATGACTTTATATTTGGCTTAATGTTTACGCACCTCAATACCTTTCCCCAAGCAGTTAAGGAGAAAATAATTTCAATTAGTGCAAAATATGCACACTGTATCACACAGTAATTCTTAGTGCAATATGAAATACATACAGAGATTCAGAATCATTTACATCTTCAAAACCATGTGCCTATTGAAAAAGATGCTTTGAGAGCCACACCTGCAACCATGCCCTTCATTTGCCAGCTTACTCTTTCTTAAAGTGCGAGATGGCATGTTTATACAGAAATCACTTCAAGAGTCCCAAACTTTGCAAGCCATTAAGACAGATGGGTTCTTTGGAGCATTTTAATTTTGTTGTTGCTGTCCCTTCCCATGAAAAATGCACAGAACTTGGCAGCAGAGTAAGAAAGACTGCTGCATATGTGTGTTTTTAGCATGGCTCCAGTGACCAATGTTTTTTATCAAGACCCCATTAATTAACTGCATCATTTTTGTGAAGGGAAAGCTTGGTGCCCTCTCATGCCCTCTCAAGCCTTGGTGCGATGAACCAAGGTTTAAAGCTGACAAAAGACAAATAACCCGCCATAACCTCCCCATCATCCCATCCTGTTGATAGGACAGTGTCTGGGCTCTGCTTGGAGACTTTTCTCTCACAGCATCCCATCTCCAAAGGCACTGGAAAAAGTTCAAATTTCATCACAAAGGGCTGGAGTGCTTGCCCTTGCCAACCTGCTCTTTGGCGAAAGACAATGATTACGCCTGTCATGCATTTGCTGTAGTCCAACTGGCCGACCCGAACTAAACACCTTTTTGTCCCTGTTTTTCCAATTAATTTAGCATATATACAGCACAGACACAGGGAGCAGCTGTGAGAGCAGTGAGGGCAGCCTGCTCCTTTGATGCTGTTGGCTTACAAAGAGTAATCAAACAAGAAATGTATTTTTTTCCCTTTAACATACACATATCATGATCAATGGAAGTAGTTGTCATCACCTAAAAGGCCAACAGAACATAATCTTACACAGGAGCCAATTCTGCTCTGCCATCAGCTCAGAAATGCAAGCATATGAGTGGGACAGTGATCAAAGTCATGAATTCCTAACATGACGCCAGCTTCCCTGCCACTAAATCCATGAGGGCTTGTAAAATCTGAGGAATGAAGATTTCTCCTGATGTGTTTTTCTCCCTCTTTTCCCTTTCCTATCTGACCTTTTTTGTGTTTCTTGCCCTCCAACAGCTTTCTGCAAGGTAAGCCAGTTTAGCCTTCCTGTATGAAAATATCTCCTAGCTCCAAAGTTTGTTAGGAAGCTGCATTTTGTGCTAGCAGCAGGTACCAACAGTGCAGTCTGGCACCCGAGCAAATGACCCACATAAAGCTAAACCACTCACTATCATGCTTTTAGCATATTTGAAATGCACTGAGAACCTGAAACCAGAGGCTACTTTCCACCACTGCGCAAAACAGACATCTCCTTTACTCAGAGAACTTTTTGTCTGCATGGTTCTAAAGTAAAACTTTGTTTTACAGTGGAAGTGCATCTTTCACCTTGGTACTATGAAACCACACCAGATGTGAAATATTTGTTGTCTCCTGATCCCCTATGAGGCCAAGATTGGTTGGCAAGAGCTTTAAAAATCATGGTGATGTAGGAAGCAAAAGTACTACAGCTGGGTATCACATTACAGAGTGAATTTCCTATCCTGGCAGTGAGAAAAATAGAGTAGTACAGCAAATTTAATACAAGAGTAACAAAGAAAGGAAGTCTTGATGTCATTTTACGAGAGATTCTTTTTAAATGTGATCCCAACTCATATTTAGAAACACGAAGAGCATGCAGACTGGCTGGGACCCTGGCCTTATCTGGTGCATATTGAACAGAAAACTGTTTAAATGCTTATGCAAGAAGGCTGAAAGTCTGTATCGGCCTCAGTGATTCACTCTCCAGCTGGCCAACAGCCAGATGCTGCCGCAGGAGCAAGATTAAGAGCCAGGCTGTCAGCTTCTCCCTCCAGATCCTGCAAGAGCCATTCAAGGACACCAGGACTCAGCTGCTCTTCTCCTCCTCAGCCCTGCCTCTTTCTCTTCTTCTGAGCTCCTCAGTTTTCCTAGGATGCTAGGGAAAGGACACTGACCTGGGTAACATCAATCAACAGCAGGCATATAAACAGTATTATCTCAGGCAGAAATAAGGAGTCATCAGATTCCAGAAATAATTCCCAGCTCTGGACTCTGATGTTACCTAATTTCTCTCAAGCATCTGATTTTAACATGCTGCTAACTTCTGGGGTCACTTTCAGCCTGGACTTCTCTCCTTCCTCTGTATTCCCAGACTCCCCTTTCCCTACAGACCCATTTTCCCTCATGCCTTCTTCGTCTGTTCTCAGGCCTACAATTTGAGTCATCCTGATTTATTCTAATAAACATCACATACCTTTTCTTTCCCTCTGTGATTAAATTTAACTGTGAACATCTTTCACAAGTATTAACTCCATCCTTCAAACTAAAATGCAGCTTTTAGAAAGGTCAAACACCCTTACTGTTGCTTTGCAACCTCATTGTTGGAATAACCTCCATCCTGTAAGCAGCAAAAAGTACAGCCCAGGGGTGGCTCTGAAGATTCTCATTCAGTGACAAATCAAATCTCCAGATGTGGGTGGCAGTCCATCCCCATAATATTTATTTCACATGTATAGAATAATAGAATGGTTTGGATTGGAAGGTACAGGTCATCTAGTCCATGCTGTCATGAGCAGGGAAAGAAGCTGGAGACCCTTCTTCAAACTCAGGACCCTTCAGCCCAGTATCCTGCAACCTAGCCATGCATCCTGTTGAATGGTGTTCTGTCTTGGGTCTGAGGCTACTTCATGGGATGCAATGAGGCTTCAGCATGAGAAGAGGCAAGGAGATTTTCAGTGATACTGCTTGACAATTTATGCCTCACCTGTAAACCACGGGAAGGCAGAACTTGCCCTGCATCTTCTCCAGTGCAGGGCACTTCTGTTATACAACATATTCAGACCACTTAAGGGAGGGAGAAAAGCAGATGTTTGCTCTTTTCTGAATCAGGACTTCTGTGTCTACTTCTAGAGACCCTGCAAACTCAATTCAAATTTCATACAAAGCTGATCACACTTTCAAGACACAGCTGAAGGTCCCCAGGTTTGCAGGTAAAAAAGATCCTGTGGCTATGTTTCACCACTAATTTTTATCCTGGCACATTAGGATGATTTTATTATTTTCTCAGTAACCTTGGTTATATCTACAACCCTGATATAAATGAGAAGGAACAGAGAACAGGGCTAGCTGTGAAGGCATCTCCTCCTTCCTGTCTAGAAAGCCTTCCTGTTCACTGCTAAGGTGCTGAAATATCATGAGTGCCACACAGCTTCCATATCTAACACAGGACTTCCCACTCCCCACCCACACCCAGCCTGCCAGTTTCTTCCTGTCCCAACTCCGATGCTCTGGGGAATCTCAACTGCTCAGCTTGTGAATGGCACACACGTGTTGAGACAGGGAGATCAGTGTAAGGGCAAACAGGTGTATTTTTGCCTATTAGTCATGACACTTCCTTGATGAATTGTTGCAGAGGTGTCTGCACACTCTTAAAAACTCACATAGTTACACTGGTTCAGCAGCTGTGAATTGCATCGGTTGTAGGGCAAATCACAGTATGTGTGAAGCTGCTTTTTTAAAAAAATGGGGCTCTTTTCTGACCACTGCTGAACCACAGGTGAGCTATCTGTAGGATTTCAGTTACTACTCATGAAAACAGTGTCATTTTGTTTTGTTACTTACAGCTTCAATAGATGAACTCTGTACAAGAAGACTGACTAGCAGTAGGTTTAGATTTTAACCACCACAAAAACTGAATCAAAAGCAATTCCCTTTTCAGCCCATACAGCCCTTTTTTAACTGGTGAAGGAAGATCATGGGAATCTGAGAGTTCATGAGGCAAGCATGAGCAAGTTATACATATTTCAAAATGATCTGCATGCACAGATCATTACCTAGTATTATCTTGAAAGGATCACACATTCTTTCCACCAGGAAAAAAATCTGAGATATGGGGACTCCTATTACATACTTCAGTCTGTTTTTTGTACTTAAGCATTTGTCAATCTTTTTACAAAGAGGAAGACTGGATTGCCCAAATTCAAATCTTATCCCTTTCTTTGGTACTAATGGAACAGCTAACTTGAGGTGAAATGTTGCTGTGTGGCTATGACTAGAGGTGAAAGTCCCTGGGTAGGTAAGCCAGCACAGAGCTTGCTGACTGTGGATCCTTTTAACCACCCTCTCAGTGCTCTACTGATGGGATTAGAGGATCATCCCAAAGTCCATGAAACTATCTTATGTGGATTCATGCATGTAACTGAGTTAGGAATTGAGGAGGGGGGATGGAAAGAAAAGATACCCAGTTCAGGGTGCTGGGGAGCAGCAAAGTCCAGCTGCTCCCTAAGAAAAGGCAAGCCAGGAGCCACGCATGAGCAATGCACTCCATGCCACTCCAGAGCTGAGTGACCAGAGCCAGATGCTACTAACACAGTCAATCATGAGCCTGAGACAAGGCAAAGTGACAAACCAGGTCTGGGTTGGGCCAGCCAAGACAAAGACAGGTCAGGAGACAAGCTACACCATGGTGCTGAGGGCTCTATCCAGAACAGCTCCCTGCAGTGCAGATCCTGAGCTCAGCCAGGAAGCAGGACCACAAACTGGCACTACACCCAACATGGGTCAGGCAGCTCAGCTAAAAAGGAATTCCTGGATGCATGAGGTGCTGGTAGAGGTCTCCAGTAAGGCCACTCAAGACGATTACTGCCAATTAGTGGCCTCAGGGTATGTTGTGGTGTGTTTTATGCTTGTTCAGTTTTCCCTCCATTGTTCTCTCAGAAAGTCCTGCCCTGTTACCAGTTTGTGTCAATCCCCAAACCCCTCCCCAGTTGTCTTGGTTACCAAATGTATCTTTCTTGTTCCCCACCCCTGGCAGCCTGCCTGTCACTCGACACCCCTGCCTCTTTTTCTAGAGAGTTCGGGCCAGGGTGTCGAGTGATTGGGTTAGGGGCCAGGGTCCCTCCCGCAACTGTGTTTGATGGGTTCTCCGATCATGCCAATCCTTAATGGATCCCTCTCTGATTTGCTATCTTTCACCCCTCCCACCCTCTGTAAAACCGAGGCTTTTTCCCTGCCTCGGGGCTCTCAGCTTCTTCCACCGAACCTGCACGTTTCCCTACCAATAAAACCACCCCCCCGAAGAAACTGAGGGTCGCCTCTTCATTTCATCCTGCGACTTCGGAGCTCTTTACTGCGGCCACACGTCCGCAAGGGTACTTGCTTTGCAGTGCTTGAACTGCTTTAATACATGCCAAAATATCTATACAGTGAAAATTGTCCCTGTTCTTCTATCTCTTGCAAGTGTGAAAACTACAGGAGGCCCCAGGGCATAGTACAACCCCCCACTCCTCACAGGCATTCTTCAATAGCAATGTTTTCTGGAAGCAAATGTAAAGCCACTCAGAACAGCTACAAAGGTCTGTGCCACAGGAAAATCTGAACTACTATTTTTGAGGTTGGTTTGGTGTTAGAGATCTGCCATAAACTGTTTCCAAATAACTTTAAGCTGTGCTTGGACATAAACCTCTTCTAAGCACAACCTATCTTAATAAAAAAAAAAGGAAGGTGATTTAAGCTCTTTCTGATTTTAAAGGAAACTATAACTCCAGGACTGGAAATCTTAATGCCAAGTTTTGTCCTGATAAAATTTTAAATGGCTCTTTTATGAATCTGTTGAAAAATACATTTATATTGAAAACAGCAAGTGATCCTTAACTATAACATTGTAAATATGACACTGAGCTGAGGTTACAGATGGAACAATAATCTATCTCACAGAACAAAGCTTGTCAACGAAGTGGGATGAAATATTGTAACATAACCTAATTTATTATTGCCTTTTCATCCATCTTGTTATATTATGAATGTGTCAAAGTTCAAACCTCGATATTTAATCATTTAACAGTATGTTATTCAATGCTGGAGCAAGCATTGATGGCATAACTCTCATACCAATGATATCCACACTGTTTCTCTGATACCTGTTCAATTCAGTCCTGCCTGGAGAACTGAAAAATATAAAACTCATTAAACTGCCTATGATACTTTTCTTTTATCTTTTTCTTTTCTTTTTTTTTCCCCCTGCAATAATCATCTGATGTCTGCCCACAAAAAATTAACACTTATTTCTAGTAGACCCTGGAAGATGAACAAACAAGGACTTTCTTGGTATGTGGTGACTCCTATTCTAAAGCATGTGGCTCAATTCCTCAGGCAATATCTCCCATGTTAAATTCCTATTGTTTATTTAATACCATAGTTTCTTGTACAGACTGACCCTTCAGCACCAGCAGCCAACAACTGGCTAATAAAAGTTTTTTGTGTTAATAAAGTTGAGCTCTGAGATTTCAATGTAAGGAGATTGAGGCCAGCACTGAGCATTTTTCAAATGCAACCCACAGTTCTTTTTTCACTTCTCATTGAATTGGTAAACAATCAAACCTATAGATACATACTATGGGAAATCAATAATATAATTTTTAATACCTAATTTATTTTTTTTTTTCAGAAATTCCAGCTTCAAACAGGCACTCCATTCCCCTAGAATCACTCACTGCCTCAAAGCTGCTATATCACATTCTTGGACTCAGGAAAACTAAGCAAGTAATTATGAACATTTTAAGAATTATTTGAATAATTCTTGAAATGTCAGAGCACACTTCATATAAAACAGCTCAAGTGCTGCAAAAGATTAAGCACTGTTAGCTATATTTTCTTAATGGTGGAAATGTAGAAAAAGGAGAACATGAGTATGTTTTTTAAGTCCTAAAACAAAAAAACCTTTTGATTTCCTGTATCATTTTCCATGTTTCAATACCTAGTGAATATTTACTCACTTTTCCTCCAAAATTCACACTGGAACTGAAGTCAGCATAGGGAAGTAGGTCACAGAATCTGATTTGGTAGCAAACTTTCATTCAGTAGATACATGTTCAAATAAATAATGAGTGGGTCCCTGCCTATGTAGTTCACATAGAAGCTAGATCAGGGTTTAAGGTAGACAGGCTCTGGTTTGGTATCCATCATTTATCTGCTGTCCACCTTGTACAAGTTTGTTGTCTTCCTGATCCACTCTTTCCCCATCTTTAAAACTGTGGTAAAGCACTTGGAAAATGTTCAGTATCAGTTCAGTGGGAAGGTCACATCAAGAGATCCCATGTTACAAATATTTTCTCACTGAGGCAAGGACAATGCCTTACAAAATGTGTGCAGTTCTGGTATGTAAATTCCTAAAATATACAAATAACCTCACATGTGGTTAGAATAAAAAGTTTCTCCCACATAAAGTTAAAGGGCATCACTGCAGAAAAAAAATAAAAAAAGGACACAAATGACTGTACAAGAGAGGTTCATGGTTCAGGAAATCTGCACGACAATTAGGCATTGACCGACAGCAAAAGAATATTACTCTGGTTCCCCTTTCCTTCTTTGGGAAGTGTTAACATTATGTAGTTACAGTTAAAAATTGACTACATTAATCAAGCACTAAATCCTCAGTCAGTGACTGCATTCCTATTTTTCAGCTGATGGACTGCCTGAACACGGACCCAGGTTTTTTACATATACTGCTACTTATAAGACTTCATAAATAACCCAACTATCAGCTTGTGGATTTCCTCAAGAATAGTTTATGCCATGAAAAGGAATGAATATTCATTCTGTTATTTAACAGAATGCTGTTTACATAAGGTCAGCTGTAACATTGGTGACCTTCAGTCCACAGTAACACCTGTAGTGACTACAGCAAGCAACTGCTGCTTCAGATGATACAGTCTTGACTTGGGAGTCTTGACATGCATTGCTTAAATGTGTATGCTGACACAGTTTTGACTGTTTAATTTCCTTCATTATGAAAAATGTAAATAAAACTATCTACTGGGCTCCCAGTATTTCTCAAGTCCACTCTTCTTTTGTTCTCTTCCTCACAAGCACCTGCCTCTCCTTTTCCTCTTCCATCCACCCACCTCTGTTGCTGCCTCCTGGCACTGCTCTGAAACACTGTCCACTTGGCCTTTGCAGTACAGAGCATCCCAGCCTTCCTCTCCTTTCTCCAAATCCTTCTCAGGATGCTGCAAGAAATCAGTGACTGGGAGAGGACTATGCATTTACCTGGCAATTCTTTGCTTGTACAAAGAAGGCAAACATAGAGAAAAGTAACCAACAATAACTACTCCCTGCAAATGCCACTTGCCCATTCTAGGCTTCTACCAGAGGTTATCTGGCAAATTTTGTGGCAGCTGTGTAAGCCTTGAGGACCCAGCTTGGTGCTCCTCCCAGGCAGAACATTTCTGCCTCTGGTCACTTCATTGCCCAGATTCAGGAAGCCAGAGCAAAGCTGTGAGACTGTAAATGGGGCAAAGGCACACTACCCTGCTGAGGGAGAAGGGATAATCCCCAGGGTGAAGAAACAGCTGGGGCTGGTAAACCCTGAGGCCATCAGAGCTGACTCACCAGAGTTCATTTGCCAAAGACTGCGAGCTCTTCCTGGCAGAGCTCCTTATATTTGCACAACACTCAGCAGAGGCTCCCATCCTGCACAGAGCTGTTGGACACTGCAGTAATGTAAACAGTAAATAAAAGTAATGCTAACATGTGATTTCCATCTCTTGCTTCTGCAAGAGCCTTATCCAGGCACTGCCTTACTTTGCTCAGCTTGCACTGAACCATAAATAAAGTAAGACCTTATACCTTCACAGGACAGCCCAACCCCAGTGCTGGTAAATTTTTCCTCTCCTGTCTTCAGCTGGTTCCAAGTTTACAGACTTGTAAATGTAATGTATTGACTTGTACATTAAAAGACGGAGGATAATGTAGCAATGTTGCATTTGATGCAGAAATCATCATCATGCACATAAAACAGATGCACAAGACAAGAAAGTGTTATTTGAATAAGATTACCATGGACCTCCACACACTATTTCTTCTTCAAACTATGCTGTACTACGAAGTGCAGCAGGAAAATCTAAAAGCTCTACAGCCAACTCGTTATCTGTTGTTAGTAATAACAGAGTGGGCAGTGAAATTACCAACTGCACTCCTATAGCAAACTCCTCTGCTCTGCAATTCTCTTCAGATGCTCTAGAGGTGGTCCCATTTGCTATTCAAATTTTAGCTTCCTCTAGGCTACAGGCAGAGCCTGACATCCCTTCCAGTCTTTAACCAGAGACACCATCATATCAGTATGTAGACATATATAAATCTGGGCTGCATTAATGTATCCCTTTCTTGCCTCCCTTGCTGCTCCTCTCCTCTCTCAGAAAAAGTGGGTCAAAGGAGTGTCAGAAGCTTTCTCACACTTAATGCTGTTAAGTCAGCTAATTGAATAAACATTTGTTTAACATTTGCTCCTATTTCGCTAATGCACTGTGAGAATGAGAAGAATTTTATTCCCCTTTTTCCCCATCCTCCCCCTTCGTCAGGAGTGCCACTAGCTGTTATCGCAGTGACTAATGTGCTGTATGTGGCCATTATAGTCCTCAACTCTGAAATTACAGCCAGGATGAACGATAGGCTCTGCCTGTATGCTGATTGGAGTTGGATGATGATTGATTAGAAGAAAGTCAGACTACGTAGCCATGCAAAAAGAACTGCACTAAGCCACAAGCTTAAACACTAAAGAGCATTTCACCAGTGCCTTCAGAGCTATTAGATGTTTTCATATGAACAACATTTCTTACATCCAGGTTTGCGCATTTTATCTTTATTCTTTCAAATACTGAAATTGCTTGGATAAGAGAGTTATATATTTTTTTAATATATATTTATATATATATATATTTATACACATTTCTAAGAGTAGCCTGAACTTTTAGAGGAAATTGAAGAGGCTTTGTGTCAAGTACAGCTAAATCCAGCCATTCTATATCAAACCCCTGCTAGAAAATTACTGTGCAGATGATAAGGCTGAAAGATATAATAAAAAGTGACTCTACTCAATTTACACTGCAATATTGGTATGACTGAATATTTTTCATTCAGGTGACTGATAAAATCACTAAACTGTATTGCAGATAAATAAAGGAGGCTTCTGTCAAGAATAAACACCATTAATCATGAAGTCTCACCCTCTGAGTGGCTGTGCTATGCAACTGCACAAATGCACCATCACAAGTGGCATGTGACCCACTGCCTCCTTTCTTCCCCCAGCTCCCCGGTGAAACCATCTTCTTAGGAAACTTTTCTGCTGCCTTTACAACATTTGGAAGCCCGGGAATGTCTTTTCCTTTCAAGCTTATACATAACTGCAACTGAAATAAATTTTAGTGGCAACACATTCAGCTAAAAATTGAACCCACAAGACAAAGTGAAGCCATGCAAACTGTGGCTGCATTGCTGTAAATCCAGCATTATAGTAAAAAGCCTGTGTTTAAACTGGTGAGGATGAAGTCTTTATAATTCTAAAGCTGAAACAAGTAGGAAATTTTTCCCCCAAGCCTTCTTCCCATTTTCTTCCAAACCCACATTTTCTTACTAGTTTTATAATTTAGTTTTGCTATTTCCAAATAGGTGCTGAGTTTCTTTTTGAACATACAAACATAAAATTTCTTAACATCATAAATCTACCTCAGTAGCATCTGCGGGTCTCCTTTCAAAAAAGCAACTTACATGCTAAATAATGGACATGAGCTGAAAGAAACTTACCCAGCAAAAGCACAGTCATACAAAAAGAAAAACAGACAACTTGGTAACCTTTTTCTAACCTGTTTTAGAGCAAGTGATGATTCAACAGTGGCCATGTTATTAAGCCAGAATGAAGCAGTGCCCTACACTCTAATGAGGTTAAAAAATGTAGTTAGGTCTTCATGTTAAAGGCACTTAGCAAGCAGCCTGCTTGGCAAAGACCAACTGTGTTGGAGCAGAGGACTAATCACACAGGCAGGAATCAAATCGACTGGAAGAATTAGGAGACTTGCGGCCCCGAGGAATGTAATTCATGCAGAAAAGCAGTTGTCAGAGCGAGGCCAGGGAACTGTGTGGGAAGAAAGCAAAATAAACAGCTCAACAAAGAAAACAAAGACACTCAAATAGTGGCTTTTCTAATGCTTGAGTACACTGAAACTTCAGTGGGTGCATATGACAAAAAAGTCATCAAAGACGACCTCTATAAAAGCAATATACCGGTAAATAGTGAACTGGTTCAAAAACACTCAGAAAATGCCTGTAGATCTTTAAAGATAACCTCGGCAGGACAGAGAAAGTACATACATACATGCATGCATGACTGGGAGAAGAAGAAAAACAATCAAATGGTACAAAACTAAGAGAGTTTAAATGATTTCTACAATTACTCCTCATTTCTCTCTCTACCACTCACAGATGAGAATACTCTCTGTGAAAAAACAGCATTGCTAATTAGGATCCACTCCCACAGCATGAGGACCAGATTACTGCATCCACCAGGGGGATTATCTGACCAGAAGGAAGAGCTTGAGGCTTGTCCTAAATCTCAAAAAAACTCGTGTGCAATTCATGGGAAGTTTTTCTCATGACAGGTATGACCCATGACAGTAAAATTAAATTTTGAAATTAACTGATATATGAATCTCAAAAATACTGTTTTTCAAGAGAACAAACATTTTGTTCTCTTGAAAAACAGTATTTTTAATTAATGTGTTATTGCTCTCATAATTTAGTGGGGTTTTTATTTTTAGAGAATGAAGCTTTTATCACTTTTAGTACTTTGGAGCCTTTCTCCTCATCTCATTCATTCACTTATGATTTGTCTAAACCCTCCCTACCTCAAACTCAAGAATGCTATGCTCACTACTGTTCCAGGAAATTTTAGATTCTCTTCTTTCCTTAATTCCTTCCTCCCATTAAGGCAGGTGTTCCTTCTTCTGGAAAAGCCCCTGAAAGTTTCTCACATTACCTCAAGTGAACATTGTCCTCAACATCGGTTCTGTGATGCTAAGAAACACTCTTTTCCAAAATTCAAAACCAAGCCAAAACAAATCCTTTCATTTCCAGTGCCTACTGTAAGACATGTTCACAATATTACAAAACTGCAATTTGGGGAAGAAAAAAAATATTTTCTTAATTTTTAATATAATAAAATAATAACTTCACTGTTTAAACAAAACCAAGTCGGCAATAACAAAAGAGAAATTCAGGAACTGAATATTTCTCCTATCGCACTTGCTATGCATATTTGGTTGTGAAGGGAACATTTGACTAAAATTCTTACTTTACAGGACTACAGTCCTGACAAAACAGCGATATGAAGGTTCAGCATTAATCATTTCTGTTGAGGTATGGTTGGATTTGCTTCAAACCTCTGTACTATCATCAACAGACAGCCCAAAATTGATATTCACAGGGATTAGTGACTGTTACTGAATAGAGTATCAGCTAGAATTTCTCATCTATAACTACATGCAGCAGAAAAAAAAAAGATTATACAAATCTACAGAAACTCCTGAATAAAATTCTACATATATACATTTCTATATAAAACGCACAGATTATTTTCTGATACGCATCTTCTCCCCCTTTCCCCTAGACAAATACATGATGTGGGAAAGAAAAGCCATTTTGAGAGTGCACCTGAGTGACAATATCAGCTGTACAGTACATATTTATGCTGTACCCAGGACTGGAGTCAAGGGGTGACCTTATGAAAGCACAACTTCCAAGCCTCTCCCATCCTCCAAACACCACCTCAAACAGCAGGTGTGCAAGTCACACATCAGCACCAACAATCATGAGAGCAGTAGGATTCACAGGTATATGAAGCACCACTTATATCAAAGGTGAATTCTGCTAAGGTAAAAGGGGGGAAGAAAGATATTCTGCTTACAGCCCCCTTCTTGTATTTTCTCTGCCAGTAACAAAGGTCCAGGTATGGGAGCTGGCTGAAGTGCAACCAGAGAAGATCAGGAAAACACTCAGTTCTCATGCCAGGCTGAGAAGTCTTGTCTCTGTCAGGCCACCTTTTTGATCTTTCAAGCACTAAAAGACATTTTGCTGCTACATAGTCCACAGTACAAGTTAGTCCTAACAAATGGTAAATATATAATGGCTGGAAAACTACAGCCATCGAAAGAAACAAGAGAGAAATTCCTCACACTGCTATTCTTGTTCTATTTGTGTGAAAACCTGGAGTTAAAAGCATTTCCCAGGCAAAGCTGTAACTTTGAACAACAAGCATAAAGGAAATTAATATTCTGGCTGCATACTTTTTTTAAAAGTAGTAAATTCAGTTTTAAAATCTTCAAGGTAAATGCATTATATGCTGGAATCATTATTAGTTCTCTAAACAGAGTAGGTAGCTGGGTGTGTAAATGAAAACCCTAAGGGGAACAACCTGGCCAGCTTGGAACACACCTGCACAAGCTACACACATTTGCTCCCTCAGCATCTCTGCAATTCAATCTAATCACAGGAGTAGAAACACGGCTCCCAGGCTCCCAGAAAAGGAATCAGGATGGAAGCCTGATGTCCAAGGAACAAGCAAGGCAAAGGAAGACAGAGGCAGGCTAGACAAGCTTTCTTGGTACTGTCTTGATGATATACACTGATAGTGATCTTCCAGGGTAAAGCAGAGAACACCTGATTGCCCCTGGTCATTCAGCTACTGATCTCTCTGCCAAATCTGTCTACAGTGTTGTTAAATGGGGCTATTTGCGTTGGTGGCCTCTATAAACTGGACTAGACTATCAATCTTTTCTTCCACGGGCCAGTGGAAAAGGCATGATAAATCTAGGCTGAATTTCAACAGGAGATACAGGACTGAAAGATGTGTATCTTTAAAGAGATAGCCACTTAAATCTGATATGTTTAGAAATTCTCCCTTACGTGAAATACTCCCTAATTTTCTGTTGATCCTTAACACCGATGGTCACAACACCTCATAAATAATGCTTTCAAGAAGATGATAGGTTAGTTAATTCCTTCAGGAACTTCGTACTCCTGACTCACGGGCTGTAGGATGTTTGCCTCTGTGTCTAAGCTCTGCAGAGCTTCCAGAAAATTGCCAATGCGCCTATAAAGCTGACCATAAATGCAGCATAATCTATTATAAATTCAGACCTACACATTTGGTGCTGGAAGGGATAAAACCACCTGCTCTTCAGTGGCAACTTCATGGGGCCCAGCTTCAATGTAAACATTGCTCTGAAATAAAGTCCCAAGCCATTTCTTGGTCATGCATCCTAAAAGTAACAATCAAATGAACTAACATTTTTCTTTAGATTGTTTCCTCTATCAAATCAATAACATCAGTCATCAATGATAGCTCAGCCTGACCTGAGGCACAGTGATGAAAAACCCATTGAACACAAAACACAACACTTTCAGTGAAATTAAAGTATTGTTGGAGTTTTTATCTAGCATCACACAACACAGAATATGCAAGGAACAGCTAGTTAGTCTCCTACACCTCAGAAGCACAGCTGCAACAGCCTATGTTTTGTTACAGATATGTAAACAAATATAGACTTATACACACACACACACACACACACATATATATAAGAAATACAGTAGGATGAGTAGGTGGTGCCAAAAGCAAGGTGTAAACTTAACTTCTGGTTTTTCATCCTTTGGGAAAGAAAAAGTGCCAACTACATTCAATCCATACTCCAAGATTCTAGGACTTGATGTCTTTGTTGGGGGAGGATGGAGTCAAAGTCAGGGAAAGATAGTGTGAGAGTGTGATGAAGATGCTCTGTGTTCCTAAAATTCATGCTACTCATCACTCACATTTCTTGGAGTTTATACCTACTCTAACTTTAGGGAACTTCCAATTCACAACACAGGAATCTCACAGGTACACTTTAAAAAAAGAGAAAGAAAAAAAAATCCCCACTAAGACTGTAACATTTCAGCTCTCTTTGAAGCAAGATTTAACATGAGTGGAAGAATTGTGCTGAAAAAAAAGGAGTCTGTCACAGTCCAGTACCTCACAGGCTACTGCAACAAGTTTGACAGCAGCCTCTATAGAGTTGGCTTGCTTCTGGTTCACTGCACGTGAATACCACAGTCAATATCTGCTCACTCAACTAATACTGCTGACTACAGCACAAAGAACACAGGAATTTTGTCCAAGAAACCACAGGCTCAGAGCCTTTGAATGTGCACTATATTTAGAGCTTGCATTCTTTGCAGCTGATAACAGAATGAGATAATAGAAATTTCAAGCAGCAGAACTCAAGCATTGCAGCTATTCTATATATTTTTGTTTAAATGTTAAATTAAGGTAATGATCTACATGTTCTCAAAGGTTTTGCCATTGAACATTTTTTTTCTAAGCATTTTGTTAACATTTTACCTGTAATCTTCCATCTTTCTCAGGCTCTGAGTAGTTCCTTGCATTAGTTTTAACTGCAGAGATTTAAAATTACTCAGTCCATGACAAATGTAAGCAAGATATTCACCCTCTTATGTAAAGAGGATGCATGCACACACACACACACACGCACAAAAATTCGCCCACTTGTATACACATCTGCTCACAGCAAGCACCTAAACAACTTGTAATCATGTCTGGTTATTCCCCAGTTTACAGAAAAATGTTACATAGAACCGTGACCTGAGGCATAGCTTTTCCTGGCCATTCTTTTTGCTTCCATCATCCCTTAATTCACGCTGGTTTGAAAGCCCGCCTTAGGGAACCACTTCTCACTGGCAGCCGAGAATTCATCTAAGGACTGTTAACTGCCCAGACAGGGTAAATCAGCTAAGTGCCAGTGCTGATAGACACCTCACTGGCCATAAACCTTGGAACTGCTCCTCTGCAACAGCATAATTTATAAAAACCTCCTAAAGAATCCCTTTCGCTGCACTGGGTTCCACCAGCCAAACCTGTGCCTCTCTATGGATCAGGTGGAGAGGAGGCAACTGATCCCCTTTAGACCATCGGGGGAGTGCTCCCAAGGGCTTGTCCCAATTTTTTCTCCCCCTGCATCAGAGGGCAGGATGCCCTGTGCATTGTTGCTACTGCAGAGTGCTGCAGAGAGGTGGTCAGCCAGCTGCCAGCCACTGGCGGCACATCTTGCTCATTAGGGCTGGGGGCTGCTGCCACTCGAGTGCTTTTCTCAATATTAAAAAAATATTGAGAAAATATTTTTGGAACCAAAGATTTGGGGGAACTTTCTACCAAGAGTTTTCAACAAAACAAACCATTACATTTTAAAAGCTCTTCCTTCTACATTAAAAATTTCACCATAATTTTCCCCTAATTTCAATTGCTGCAACTTCCCCAGACAGCCCAAAATCAAGCTGGCTGTATAAAAAGAACAAAGAGCCTCTGTTAACTCAATATTTATCTGCTGCTATTGTTTCTCCTTTATAAATCTGTAGTTCCTTGGCATTACAATTAGCTACTCCAGAGAAAATGATTATGTCACAAAGTATTATCCACCACAGAAACAGATGAATGATGTGAACCAAATGTAATCTGGTGCGCTTAGAGGCAATTCTGTTGACTTTCATGTAAATGTGCTGGCTTAAAACAGGGATGGATTTTAGCAGTGAATCCTTATTTGATCTAAAATTTATTTTTCAGCAGAAATTAAGTAAGATCGTTTTTCCTAAATACTGCGTTTTCCTAGAAGAGAGAGAGAAAATCAGTGAGAAATACAGAAGAGTTGAAATGACTGTGCAGTAACTTCAGACTGCAGTTTACCTAAACGAATGTAACAACTTAAATAAAACAGCTATATCAAAAATATTTAACTATTTTTATCCACATATTAACCTACTTTCTTTTCTTTTAAAAGGTAGTTCAGAATCAAAAATTTAAGAGAAACACTAAACCTTTTTTTCTGCAATTCAATATATGACACTACTAATTTGCTTTCCAAACTTTTTGCACTTTGAGATAGTTTTTAAAAACACTCTGTTTCTGAATCCACTCTGCAAGCATTACAAAGCTAACGAAGGAGAATTTACGTTCTGCAAAACTTGAGGTAAATACCACTTCATAAGAATGAACAAAACACTGATTCACTATTTTAAATGATGCAAAACTATACACTGAGTGAGATACCACAGTTTTAACCTAGACAGAAGCTTCCTATTTCCAAGCTTTGTAAAAGGTCTGGCACTGAAAGAAAACTATCTGCTGAAGTTTATGTGTGGGCATCTGGCACTGGTATTTTACTTCCCTGAATAATCACTAAGGAAAGAGGGATACACGCTGCTTGCAGAACCTACAACATGCATATCTGTGGCACATAACAAATTCTGTATAACCTTAATGAGTCACCAGACCATGCTGATCCCTTCTCAGAGACTTGCTATAAAAATCCTCCAGGCTATGAGCAGCTGCTTATTCTGCATGCTGCACTTCACTTACAGAGACAGGTTTCTTGGGGTGTTTCACATTTAGTACAAGATTTCTTCCTGTTTAAAGAAAATACTTTCACGGATAATTTTGGGAGGCTGTAACTACAGTCATCTTTTCATGTCCCAAGAGCTTCCCAGCCTTTCTTCTTTGATGGCTCCTGGCTAAACCATAAAACCCATTCCAAGTCTTAAAGTAATTAAAGCCAATTCAATGAGTGATGTTTTTCATGCTGGGTGGGGTTCTCCTTCCCACTGTGAAAGGCTCAATGAATGCTCTGACAAGCTGACAAACTCCTTGCCAAGTCTACAGCTTAGAGGTACACTGAGGTAAAGCAGCAGGTAAAAGATTTAAGAGGTTTAAACACTCAGATTTTAAAAAATAAATTAGAGCTTAGAAATGAAAATTAAAAGAAAACTCATAATGTCAGGGACAAGGCTGGGAAAACATAAACATCCTATCAAATGTGTGACTAGCAGTTTCTCCCATAATCATGGATATGCTTTAATCTTCTCACATTTGGTATCCCCGATTTTGCTGCATGGTCCAAAATCAAACTATGATGAAAGCTGAGTGTCTGGGCCTGACTTTGCTTTTCTTTCCACCCTGGTGTAATTGATGTGTGTATAAACTACGTATAAAATAACATATCTAAGAATCAGTCTCCCTTTTTATCAACTTGGAGCTGACTGCAAGCAAAACACATGCTTTGGTTTAGTACCAGAGCATTGAGAAAGTTCAAAATGTCTGTTCAAGGCACTCATGTAAGGCACATGCATGGTTATCCGCACGTGTATCATTTCAGGGCATAAGAGTGCCAAACTTGCTAGTCTCAATCAGCAGTTAGAAAAAAAAAAAAGGAGCTTGGAATATTGTTGATCCTAGGGAGCTAAAATATACCAGCTGTACCATGCAATTTTCTCCCGGCAAAGGCATTCTCCCCCGACTGTAAGCATATGATTTACCTGCTCACTCTTCCTCATGTGTAGTCCAGAGCTAAGGCAAAAAGGGATGGCAGAAAGAGATGGAGACTAAAGGGATGAATATTTTCAAACATGCATGATGCATCTTGTAAAGCATTCAGCCCCGAAACTTTAGCTTTCCACTAGCCTCCTGTAACACATGCATTTACCACTCCGGGATGTACACAAGCCACTGCCCCAGAGTCATTCCTGATATTGCCAACTAGCTGACTGTTGTCTCCTGCCTCATCTCTGGAGGAATGTGTTCCCTCCACAGCCACAGTAACAGTGCCTGAAGGTACCAGGATAGGTCACTTTTAAAGGCTGTCCAACTCAACCTTGAAATGAAGCATACTGGGAAAAACCTACTGATGCAACTTGGTTGAAGTGTGGGAATGAATGAATGGCCAAGAACAATAGCTTCCTAAATTGCTGAATTTCAATCCATCAGGAGAATTTTGCCTCTGCCTTAGGAGCTTTTTTTTTTTAATTAACAAATAAAAACTCTCATCCTAGCTAAGACAGATTTTAAAATTTGTGGGACTATGAAGTTATTTACACTTGCACTGTCATAAAAGTAGACATCCTTCTTCTTCTTCTGTTCACTGCTAATAACTCTCATTCCAAACAAAGACATCAAGCAACTGGAAGAGTTAGCTAATAATAAATTTGTGATTTGGATCTTGAAGAAAAATAGCATACTCATGGTATTAATTTCAAATAAACACCCTCATTAGCAGCATGATTTTGAATCACTGCACACCAACCAGCAAAGCCATCACACTCTAATTGATGACCTAGCAGATGTCAAGGACCAAAACAGAGATAAGCTTCAGCTCCTCCTTTAATACCATACTTTGTAAATCAGTTTTGGAAATTAGGAAAATTAGGAAAAAGCTGGACAAAAACAACAAAGAAAAACAAAGCAAGAAATGCGATTACTAAAGCCATGCTTCTTTTGGTTTGTTTTAATCATATGGTGTTTATCATACAATTCAACCTCCTTGTTCAATGTAAAGCAGCAAAACTGAATTACAGTGTACTGGATTTTTTTAAACTGAATTTGAGAAAACACAATAATAAAAGGAAAACACAAGCCCCAGCCTCAATTCTGCCATTCATCCATTGCTGCTGAAGAACAACTCAAGCTGCATACATCTTCCTGAAGTATAAACCAAAGATGTACTGTAGAAATTCCAAGATAACTACACAGTACTAACAGGTTTTGGTAACACAAAGTGACACATTTCAGTACATATTCATAAGGGTTGGGGGTTATTATTGGGCTGTAATTGCAGTTGTTCCAACACGTAATAAGCCATGGCTGGAAAAACAAAGGCAGGTTAATTTGTGATTTCCTCTACTCATTCAGAGGCAAATTAAGTGTCAAACAGCTAATACAGAACATATTTCATTTTATGAGATTTTAATTTAATTCTGCACCATATCGTTGATGCCTTAATGTAGGGTGGTTTATCTAAGAGGAAGAGCAATTTATAAACCTCTTTCAATTGAAATCTTTAATGATAGGATACGATAGCATAATTACAGCAATGCCTGCTAGTCCTACTATACATAAGCATCTGTCACCAATTCCATCATAAACATAAACCCTTATTTTAAGGTTTTATAACTCAAATTATAAAATTCAGCTCCAGGCTAAAATTTGGGATGCAACAGTTCTGACCATCAACAATTAAACTATAAGAATCATATATATATATATATAAAAATACATATACCTTTTTAGAGCTGCAAGTATGTAAGAGCCCTGTAAACATCTTTAAAATTTCTGCTTTCTTTTTTCTTTTTCACTTGGCCAGTGTTCAAAATTATGTGCAGACACTGTAGGTACCATGCAGACACTGTAGGTGCCATGCAGACAAGGCCCTCCTCACATTTTTTCCCGCACTTGTATTATACCTAAACTAATTCCACTAAGGCTTGACAGGTTCTGGAACATATTTCGAGGAGCTTGGATAACTAAAATTATGCCTTTTTTAAATTTTATTTTTAATTTATATTACATACACAGATTTGAGAGTACTACAAAGCTGAGGAGAAAACCACTCATACAATGAAGTCATTGTTGAAGCTGTAAGTAAACATTTGCTTCCTGACTGGTTTCTTGCCATTTTGTCTCAGAATTCTCAAATATCTTCTCAATTCAGTTCTTTCTTCTTTATTTTTTTTAAATGGGTATTAGGACAGCAGTTCAAGTAATGGCTCCAAATGATCCCAGGTAATCCTAAGTGCTACTAACACCTGGCTCTGTAAAACTTGCAAGAAAACCACTGGGTGCCTACCTCACATGTAAATACATTAATATATTTTCCTGAAAACTGCAAAAGCATGACAAATCGTAACATCTCCAAAATGTTGAAGTCTAAATGACTTTTTTGAAGTTGCTTAATTACCTTTTTATATTTAATTACCTTCTTTATATTTAATTACATCAACCACAACAGCCCCAAGTGTCCACTATAGCTCATCATTCCAATGGTGACATAAACCAAATGAGCAAAAGGATTATCAGAAGTTAATAAGGGAAAATGGCCAATATAAAGGCAATTTTGAGTTAAAACCTTGGGCTGATATCAGAGTATATTTCAAAAGCAGCTGCCTGCAGTCATCACATCTGGCTAAGACCCCCTTGCCTCTGCAGGGCCCAGCTGAATCACCACTTAATCAGGGAGCAGGGGTGCACAGAACGCAGCAGGGCACCTTTCCACAGAAGGAGCATGATTTTGGGGTCAGAGGGGACTACCTCTACAAACAAAGTATGAAAGAGGCATTTTCAACATCTTTTGGGGCTCTTACAGAAGTCTTGGCACTGAGAGCAGAGTAGACTGCTAGTCCTGATTTCCAACTGTCACCCAAAGCAGCTAACACTGGTCTACCCAGCCAAAAGCCCTGCTGTGGGCTTGGGGTGCTGTGGACTGGGTTCATGGGACTGAGGCTCCAGGGAGGGCTCAGTTCAGCAAATGCAGGAAGGGTCCCACATGGCACAGACTTGCAGAAGCTTCTTCCAAGCTGGTAGGCAGTACTTGGATCTTGGTCCTCTGCTGATGCAGGTTAAAACTCCCTACCCTACCTGCTCAATACAGAGAGAAAGGCAAATTCCCCACTAGCTTCAGAATGAGCAGGATCATCTCCCCCAGCTCCCAAAAGCGTCCATCCATGTAGAATATTGACTGCAATGCAAAATCTAGGATTACCCTGTAATGACTATCTGAGCCTGCCACCTTCAGCTTACAACAGTATTTAGCAGCAAATTTAAGCATGAATTTGAGTGTACTTTATTATGTGGTAGATTGTGGTGTAAATGGTGAAGCATCTGAGGAACCCTGAGGAATAAATCACAAATTTCTGTGCTCTCTCTTTCTATAAATACCCACTTTTCCTCTAATGCCCAAGAAGACTGCAACACAGATTTATTACTTACCTCCAGGCAAATTTGCTCTGAAATTACAATTCAGTAATAGAAGACTGACCCAAAAAAAAAACTGTTAGTAAAATATTGTGTGTGTACTTGGGCATGTAGTTAGGATTGTTAATATCAATTAATTCTGCTCACAGAGGAGGACTTGTTTTAAAACAACTTCATTTTTCTTCTGCATATATGTAATTACACAGCTGTAACTAATAGCCATAGAAAAGCAATCTGCCATCTAAACAACTAGCATTATTCTTCAAAGTATTACTTGTGCTTTTCTTCTTGTATTTCCTCAGTGTGAGAGGTGATTAGTAGATATGATTAAATGTATACATCAAGCCTTTTAGTGAAGCACCAAGCCCTGCTTTTCAGCTTCATTTTAAATGGTATTTAGCAGTTTTCTGGACACATCCACTGGTTTATTCTGCAATGCTGATACCTGTCTCCCCATTTGGAATAAGATAAATTTTATTTCTACAGGATTTCACCACTACCACCCTTTTCTATGCATGTTATCACTGGTATTCATTTCTTTTATCTTTGTGTAAACCATGTGCTCTATCACATTTGCCATTTTGTTTGGGTGACATTCCCATCAATCAACCGATTGCCTATATGTGCACACTACAGGGACTAAGAAAATTTACCAAAAATTTCATTATACTTCATAGCAGTCACTAGGGAAGAAAACCAACCTAATGGTTGTTTTGTAAACAAACCTTTGGCATGAAAGGAAATTTTAGCCAAGAAGAAAACCAAGCTTAATACAGATTAGATACATATTTATCTGGCTGTATTTCACAGGGCTCAGCACTTTTTAATTTAGCCTTTATAGAATGACACAATACAGAAAAAATGTCAGCAAAAGACACAGGTAACCTTTGCCAGCTACTTCCTATTATAATAGGAATTCCTCAAGCACCAGCATGGGCTTTGCTTTATGAACAGATAACCTCAATGCTTTCCAAAAGTAAATCTCCCACTTTGGAAAGACTGGAAAAGTGCTTCAGGTACGTGGTTTCAAGCATTGCAAAGGTTCATGTATTTGTCCATTCTTTCAGGAAGCAAGGGGGAACACTGAATACTCACACATGCAGAGGAGGAATGGGAGATGGTTCGTAATGGTAGCGTCCCTCATGATGTCTTGCATCAATTGGTACAGGAGGGTGGAATGCTGGAAAAAGGTGAGGAGGATCTGAAAAAACAAGCGAGGTTCCCAGATCTGAGTATTTCCAATGATTCTTTAAAAACAACATTCATAAAGACAGAACAGATACTGAAAAGCATGCGTTAAAGAGTGCTATGACTTAGGTCACAATCTCCTTCCATGCTGCTATCAATCAGGTCTGTCTGAGAGGACAATTTGGCCCACACTGTTTGCATGAATATGTATTTACTAATTTTAATATTCTCTTTTTATAGCTTAAATGGAAAAGGGCATTAAAAAAGTCTTTAATAAATAATTATGTGCCCATATGTGAAGCACCAGATCAAAAGGACCATCACGGCTTTCATAAGCATTCCTGATTTATTTATTTTGTATTAAAACAAGAAAAAAAATCATCCCAGGAAAAAAAGCCTAAGCAGAGAATACAATGCAATAAAAACGTAACATATATCCTCAGAGATGTACACACACTCCTACAACAGAAAGCCAAACTGAAGTGACATGCTGAGAAATGTAAGTAAAACTGGCGTTAATCAGACAATGATGTGCAAAGGAAATGTGACTGGGAAAGGCCATGTTGGAGATGTTTAACTGCACCACACCAATGGCTCAACCTGGAGGAATGTGTGTGAGGACAGAGGGACTAATTTCATGCCCAGTTCTTAAAAAGGAAGGGTACTTTCTTTGTCCCCATGACTGGAGACCCAGGCATTCATGGCTGCAGTAAGCTCCCCTGCTCTATGTCCTCCATGGCTTTCACAGGATGGGGGATTTTGCAGCTGTCAGAACTCCTGGTTCCCACTGCTTCTGGAGAGCCTGGGAGATAGGCTGACAAAAAGGGGAATGCACCCCTGACACCCCATGGGCTCTGCCCAGAGGAGTCAGGCACTGGCCCACCCTCCCCACGGCTTCTGCAGCCAGATTGTCCCCAGCTTCAAGGGGCACAGCTCACAGAGACCACAGCTCTCCTCACCAGCACACTGCTGCGATCTGCGCGCCTCAAAATGTTACACGCTGCTCACCACTGCCTCCCAAACACTCACAATTCCAACAAAATGCTAAACACCTCCAGTGGCATGAAACAAACTTATCCTGCGCACAACCATTACCCAATTGCCACTTTGGGTGATGTCATGTGTTTATCTGACACCAAAGGCTGAGAAGTACAGACATTAGGTCATGTCATGGATTTACTAAAATGCTTCTAGAAAAAAAGGAAACTTCAATCGTGTACTGGCAGTAAAACTAGTTCTACTCCAATTTTGCCCACCAGCTCTTGAAAGTATCTTTTCTTTATATTTCCTACCTTTCCTATTCATCAAAATTTAAATCTCCTCTTGGATTATATTATTGTGAAAGCAGTTCCCTGGTCTCAACTAGAGATGTTTAAAAAAAAAAAAAAAAAAGGATTTTTCCTCATCATGATTTAAAAAGTTGGGTTGCTTTATTATTGCTTTTTGAAGTGCGGGAAGAATGAGAGGAACAAACCTCATTGCCCTGAGGGAATTCACACAGGGGATGAAGGGGAAATAATTTCTGAGGAACTATTCCCAGTATTTCAAGAAAGCCTGGAAACATCTGACACAGACTGTCCAGTTACACAGCTTGATTTTGTGAAAGGGCATCAGCATGTGACTAGCCACAGTACATTTCAGCCATTTACTGACTTAGGAACCATAAATGAAAAATAATTGTGGTTTATGATGTAAGCTGGGAGCTCAAACTCACAATATTCTTAATTCTGACTCTGTTGCACCAACTGGACCTTGGCATGCAATCTGTTATGAGCTTCACTCCCCATGCCAATCACTCATGGTCTCCAATGGAGGTAAAAAATGGGTCACAGATGATCGGGAACACACTGTCATTGAGTGTCATTGATGCTTGCAGCCACCTCTGAACACATTCCCCAGCAGACACCAAGGCGACACCATGGGAAGTGTGTTTTAGCACATCTCCCTGCCTACCCTCTCCCCTGCTAAACTAGTATTTGACTACAGCAGCAGAAGCCAAAGGGAGTAGGTTTGAAAGCAGATGTCTTAGTATTTTACAGTATAAAGTCTGCCACCATTTTTTCAGCAAAAAAGGAAGTCACTTACACCGTCATAAATGCACAGGCAAATCCTTCTCTGCCCTATGTGTCTCCTTCAAAGAGTGAGTCTGGAGAGCACAGGTAAGACCACAGAGATTTTGCTACTCATATTCATGTCAGACAGGATGTGATTCACCTGGCCAAAACATGAAATCCCACTCAGGATGCCAAGCCTCTTCACTGTCCCACTATGCCCAGCCTGAGCACCTACCCATTAAAAGCAGTCCTAGTAATTATGCAGTGAAACACCATTTGACCGTCCTCAATGCCTAATTTACTTTCCACTGAGAAATGGAAACTTAGTATTAAACAACCCAAAAAAAAAGGTATTTTTCTCTGTGGGGCTTATGCAGTGCAGATCATCAACAAGTTTTATTTATGCATGGGCTATAAATCTCCAAGAACATTTTTTTGAGTCCTCTCACATTAAGCGCCTTTGTATATCTTGGTTGCATCTTGTTTGTAGTTTCCATCTGGGAAACAGCCGTACTCCATCATGGAACAGGGAGCTGTCTCTGTCAGCCCTGAGCCGTCCAGAGCAGAGCTGCATATCAAACCTCAACATAATTACCCATCTCACAGTTTATTATTTACACATGAGCAATACAGCTGGTGAACATCGTAACTCAAGTGTACGTGTAATAAGTTACTACACTGTAGCCATCTCTTGTTGCAACCCTTAAGAAAAACCACATGATGACTTTTCCAAGTCAGGCTAAAACTGCTGAAGCAGAATAAAGTGCCACTAAACCTGGCTACCTCCTATTTATCATACAATTTCCTGACTGATGGTTCCACAAACCAGCTGCTAAGTGCTGTGTACTCTACTGTCAGCAGACTAACATGCTAAATGGGAGACAGGGAGAATAATGTACAGAACTACAGAACTGGTGGAGTCAATTTTACAGATGGAAATCAAATCCTGCCATGTTGGGTAAGCCCTCAGCATAAAAGTAGCTGGCAAATTCTACATGCTTGGGGGCCCAAGACCACTCCACTTTGAAAAGCACTGAATATTTATATAGAAAGACTCTAAGATCAGAGAGCTGCCACAGCACCCATCATCCAGGGCTTCACTTGGAATTCACTTGAAACGGCATAAAATGTAATTGGTTGACATGTATTTATATGGAAATAGATAATAAGTTTACAAAGCAGTAACTGCGGCTGTAGCCAGTTTCACATTGACTTTTCATATCCCACCCAGTAACTATTTCATTAAAGGCACCATCAGAATATTAATGGCACATTCTGCCACAATTATTGACACTGTAGGTAAGTAAAAAATTAAGTGAGACTAGTCAGGCTAGAATTGAATCTGAACCTATCTGACTCACAGTTGTTTGTGCAAGATGCTTTACCTATCTAGAAAACCAGGGGAAAAACTCAGTGTCAGAGACAGGATAGCTGCTCTGACTATGTTTTCATTAATTCATTTAAACTGTGAGGAAAAAAACTCTTACCCTCAGCAAGGAGAAACTCCTCTCACCAAAACAAATCGACAAAATCTAACTTCCTATTCTGCTAAGGAAATTACTTATTACCTTCTTAAAAATTCTGGCTAAGATGCAAACTTACAGAGAGTATGCCAGGCAGTTTTCTTACAGACATCCAAATGCAACTGTGAATTCCTAGGCCAATGACATCCTTGCAGAGACTGATGTAAGTGTACAGTACATGGACAGATGCTGGCTGTGTATTTGCAGCCCTCAGCTTCAACTCAGTAGAAGTACTTGATTCTGTGCATAAATTCCACTGTTTTCAAGAACTTGTAAGGACATGCCAAAGCACTGGCAATATATTTGAAGACATTGCTCACACATTGCTGAGTTTGGTAGCTATTGCTGCCTTTGGAATTTTCTGCTGCCTACTGCTGAAAGCTTCCTTCAGATGTTCTCCTGTGCCCTGCACCACTAGCAGGGTCTTCTTAAAACAAAGTATGAGACACAACTGCCTGCAATGCTACAAACTCATCAATTTTATACTGTGAGATTTTTCTGGAAAATATGTCAATTTATGCTGACTTTCTGTTGTGTAAAACCTGCCTTCTTATTTCTCCTTCAAGAATCATTCTTACCTTCTAAAAGAAGTGAATAGGATCATCTCTCTCCAATTACAATCATTCCCATACAGGAAAAAAGAAGAGACCTACTCTTGTTCTCTGAAAGTCGACAACCTAAGTCTCTGCTGCAGCATCAAGAGAAAGAAACTGGGAGAAAGGACAGGTATGTATGATCCTTGATGCTGAACAGCAAACCTGAATTGAAGTCTGATGAGATGCAATTCACAGCAAGACTTGTTGGAAAGGGGGATGATGCCAGCTGGCTCAAAGGTGCTCTGCAACACCCTGAGAGGATGGCAGAAGGGTTAGGCTGCTACAAAGCTCGCTGAAGTTTGTGATAACTTCTGTACACTTTAGTCTCTCAAATATGCCTTACTTAGGTGATCACTACATTTGGAAAGGTCGGCTGTGATGGTGATATGAGTAAAACACTCTGCCCTCAGCTAGCTGATTTGCTGAAGCACCTTGTGATTCCTGCCAAATGCTTGAGGGAGATGGCTGCTGAAATGACAGGCTGCCTTTTTCAGCACATCAAGAAAACTTTTGCTACTGTCTGTGGTGAACCCTAATGTGATAACCGTAGAAGATGCCTGCACTGGCTTGAACTCACCCAGTGTGGCCCCAATGTCTGCACCTGTATCATGAGGTCAGGGCCAAGAAAACAGAGGTCCCAAGCCCAACACAGGAAGCCCTCATTATGCTTCAGCACATTTGTCCTTAGGACAATCAGCTCACCAAATTACATGTCAGAGCTGAGCCAGGTGCAAACTTCTATCTCAGATATAACCTCACTTGAGGTGAAATCTCCTTCCTGTTTAAATCCATTACAGCCTTGATGCCGAATGACAATACCAAGCTTTCACACCAGATGTAACAGATACAGTATGATGCAAAATATAGCCTCTCTGTTAATGTCTTTTCAATATGCAGAACAGTTTTGAAGAGTTTGCCAGCAAATTTCTACACTTCCTTTGGTTCACAAGCCGATCACCAGATGAGAATTTTCTAATATTCAGCTTTGCAGAGTCCCTAAGGGCACCACTGTTTCTTCACGTACATTTCCTTCAACTGATCTGAACTTAATGGTATTGCCAGGTTTTATGGCAAGAAGTAGGTTCTTAGTTGCCAAGCAAAGATCTTATTTTGGATTTCTGTTTACATCTTGCATTAGGGCTCAATAAGAGCGCATGTTGTCTCTGAGGGTTTTTTTAGTTCTCTCTCAATAAGGGGTGATTTATGTTTTCTACGTCTGCTTATACAGAGGCTTTAATCAGGAAGAAGAAATGACTGAGCCACAGCTACACGTTAATGCATGCACTTAACTCTGTGCTCTTTGAAGAGTTTCCCTATGGTGACTGGGGCTGCTGCTTCAGGCGTGGCTGGTTGCCATCTGAAGCACTGCTGGTTTGCAGGCTGATCCACTGCCGTGCTACAGCCAGTTACCTCAGGATTCCTTCCTGTGGCTCTGTGTGCGCATGCACACACACGCTGCCAAGGTGGCAACAGCCACACAGACATGGATGCAGCTAACTCACCACCTGACTTCACCGAGAAGGGGATTCTAAATAGGGAAAAGGAAACGCCATGGAAAAGCTGGGAAAAAAGTCAAGTAAGCGTATAAAGCCAAGAAACAGAAATTGAGGAAAATAACTTTTAAGGGGCAAGTCCTCTGCATTCCAGTAGCACGAAATGTTAATTGTGATTACATATAGTAGATGTAACACATTCAGAGAATAGACAATTTCCCATTGGCTCACTTCCCTTCCTTGTGTCTGTGTGTATTAATGATGATCAAACTTCCCCTTTCTACCCTCTGCTGGTGCTCACAGAGCCTATGTACTGATCTTAAAACTAAACCACAGGAGTTCCAGGCCAAGCCTCACAAACCAGAGCAGAGCTCCAGCTCTTGTTATGGCTGAAAAATAGTTTCTATCTTTGCAAAAACAAAAATTAAGACTTTGGCACATCTCAGGTTCCTGTCATCCATTTTAATACTTTCAGTTTGTAAATCTAAACACCTTGTGGGAACATGTTTTATTGTTAGCAGTTCCACAACAGCTATTATGCCAAACACTTGAGGGAGGAGCAGTTCTTGTGCTGGAATAAAAGTTGCTGGAACTGGTTTCATCAGCTGGCACTGAGAGGTGTTTTAATATGCCAGATTTGCTGCAGGTATTGGCTAAATAACTGCTGGATTGATTTCAGTTTAAACACTTTATTATTCTTTCCAGTCAATGCAACTCTGCTGTCTAAGGAGCAGGACTGCCTTCTGGAATACTAACTAAACTTTCTCAAGTCCATTCAGCAGACTCCAGTGCTTACTGCCATTTGCCCATCTGGAAATAAATAAAAAAAAAAAAAAAGAAAAAAAAGAAAAAGAAAAGGAAAAAATGTAGTAAGACAGACTCCCAGGGTAGTAAATATATTGCATGTACAAAACACCTTGAACAGAAAAGCCTCCAATTCTTTCAGAACACAATCTATGATTCATCACAGCCCAGTGATTTGCAAATGACTGTTTCCACTGGGATGGAAATGACTGTTTCCACTGGGATGAATGCACAGGTAAGTGAAGAAATAACTCCTGATCAAAAAGCCACAAACTTGCCTGGTGAGTGGGATGGGAAAAGCACTGCTGTCCCACAACCCTCTTGGGATGTACTTTTTAGAGGAGGAAAGCCCAGTCACTCCATCAGCCCAATCTGCCCAAGAACAAACAGCAGATTGGTGGAAAAGCATCTGGAATATCCTGCCTTCCACCCAAGAAACACTGGCTGCTTCATACTATAAGCACCCTTAAAAAACTTGCATGAAGAGGAGAACAACTGCATACACCCAGCACCTGTACATTGGCCCATGGTCTCAGGAGAAGAGGATGAGAAAGCTCACCATCCCATTACTTAGAGGTATAATTGTTTCACCTAACACAGCTGGTTCTTGGTACAGCACAGCTCATGTTTTGCATAACCTCTGGATCACATGCAGCATTTCTTAAAAACTTAATTATGTGGTTTCTGCAGGAAAATGACAAATTCTCCGCTGCCAGGAAGCTGACAAAAGAGATCCCTCCCTCTTCTACCTCCAAAGGACTTGCAGTAATAAAATAATTCAGCTTCTGCTTTGCAACAGTTGCTGCCTTGCTGTTCCTGCCCCTAACTTCTCATGCCACCATGTGTCAGTGCAGCCTTCACCACTTCAAAATGCATCCCTAAAAATTATGAAAACCAAAATGAGCAACCATGTTCAACTCTCAAGAATCACAAAGTGGCTTTACCCAGCTGCTCTGGAATGCTTCCCACCTTTTATCACACGTGTTTGAAGGATTACATCCTCAGCATCTCCTCCTCTGCAAGCAGCAAGTAATTAGATCCATAACCACAATAAATACAAAAATCATTTGTACCTATCTATCTCTTCATTTCTGTAGTACACTATGAATTCCAGGGGTTGAAGGTGAGCTACAAAGTGGAAAGTGAGGAAATTGAAAGATTACAAACAAAACAAATCCTGATCCACACTGGTAAGAACTAAAGAAGAAATCTCACAGCAAGGCTTTCAGCTCCAAAGAACTTCTAAGCAGAAGTTTAACGTGGACTTCCTGAACAGTAGGAAGGAGGTACTGCCACAGATCAGCTTGGTTATTCCCTAAGGCTCAACACAGCTCAAAGAATGCATCTGAATGTCCTCATATCAGCTAGACACATTAACTTAGCAATTACAAATATCTGTAATATGCAAAGGTAAATGTGGCTGTGTAAAAGGAAAGGCAACAGAAATGTAGAACCTGGCAGTGGTGGGGGACTAGAAATACCCATGTATTGCTGATTTGATGTGGGAACCAATGAAGACAAGTTAGGTAATTCAACAAGCTTTGGTGACATTCTTAGAAGTTTGTAAGCAGCAATGAGTCAGTCTGCAAACATTATTTGTTTAAACAAGGGTTTGGAGACTTGTGTGCTTTTCTGTGTAGCAGAATCAAGTTTAAAACCTATTTGAAAGGCCAAACCTCAAACAGTTGGGTATCAGTATAGCGCAGGGAAAATCACTGTAGCTAAACAGATTTTCAACAGCTGAAGGTCTGGACCACAGTGTGAAAGAGTTGGAACCAGGTTATACTTAGAAGCTTTGATGAGTATTTTATGGCATGATAGGAATTAGAGAGGAAAATGTATAATTACATCAATTATGTCTATTTTTAGATATTAAAACTCCTCAGATTCTATGGGATGCACAATGAGATGAACACTCTGAGAGATTTCTTTTCCCTGTTGTTCAATCTGAGTTTTAAAAATTTCATCCAAATATTCATAACTATTTAACTTCTGTCTGTATCACCCTGAGCAATTACTCTCCTTCTGAGGTGTTCACATTCTTCAAGCTCTTGCAGATGAGCAGATAGTTATTACATGTGCTGTCAGGCTACTTGATAATACACATTTATTGCAACCTTTAAGCTCTCTGTCCATATTCTAAATTAATCAGTGATTTGTTTCTTCTTTCTGTGTTTCCTGCAGGTTGGGTTGTCATCCCTGCACTCTTGGGCATCAGATTTTCATGTTTCATGACACTGTTTAGGAGGAGGCAGCCTTAGAAATTTATAATAGAAATAACCTGTTTCTGAAAATTTCCCTTTTTAGCAGGGATATGTATTTCTTACACACAGTCTCAAAAACTATTATCTTTCATTTTTCCACATCGAGACAGTGTATTCATTATGTGGCAGTGACCTTACCTCCCATTTCTAGGGGACTGCTGGTGAAACAGACACTGCTCAAGTCAAATAAAGTCAACACAAATCAATTCTTGGTTACTACTTCTTGACATTTCCAAATACTTGACTTTAAGCTGTTTTCTTCCTCTATGTTCTCTCACCTTCCCTCAGCTTCTTAGAGACTTCTTCCTCTGTATTTCATTTTTATGCTGGTTACTTTTTGTTTCAGATCATTACTGAAGATGGAAAGCACAGTGAGTTCCCTTAATTTGCCCTATTGACATTTATTCTAAGTGCTCGCTCAGCCTGTTTTTGAGATGTCATATGGTCAATATTCCAATCAATCTCAGTTATTTTTACATGCCAAAATTTGAGGAAAATTTTTTAACAAAAAGGGTCATAGTTAAATTATGTCACTTCCCTGGGCCTCAACCTGGTTGCTGTTAACAGAGAGAAACCCTTTCTGAGACACTCAAAACCTCTTCAGTGAAAAGTCCCAATAAAGAGCTAAAATGACAGTATTTTATTAACTCCCTGTGATAATCACATATCCTATGAACAGAGAGAGACACAGCTCTCCCAGGATTTTCCTGGGGAAGGCTGTGAGAAAGCTCAGAGAAAGAATTAAAACAATTATTATCTCAATCTCTACACCTGGCAGGCAATCTCTGTTTGTCAAACAAGAGAGGTATCCCTTCTTGATCAATGAGAGAAGGTGAATGATCAAGGTGAGAGAAGATTCCCAAAGGCCAATTAGGTCTTAGGTCCACCATTGTTTTTACAAGAACTGTGTATTTCTAATAAAAAAGTGCTTTTTCATGCCTTCTCATGATGGAGTCTCTGTATCATCTTTGGCTGTCCCCAATACCCATTCGGTGATAACTCCTCATTATTTCTTCTAAAAATAGTACCTCAATTGCCTGAAACTACTTGTTCTTTTACTAAGCTCCCTTGGTTTTTGTTCTTTTATTAAATACATTTTTCTTTACAGACAACTTCTCTGTTTCCCACTACCCAAACACAGGATGACAGTACCAGCTTTAGATATAAGTACACTTTTTTTTTATTTTTAGGACTTTTGTTAGGATTTAGGATTCCCCAATTCCTCACCAAAGGGCATTCTCTCTATGGGAAAGTATGGAAGTTCCTCCTAAAGCCTTAACAACACTTTCATCCTCTCTCTTGTTCTCTGCAGATGTAGTGCCAGGATCTGATGTACACTTCTCTTGCTTTGGAAACTAAGTGCTGCTTACCCAAAGTGACCAACCCTTTACATCAACCACTTAAAGCTGGCACCGCTGCTGAAAAACAGGAAGAAGGGCATATGTGTCTGAGCACACATTTAAAAGCACAAATCAAAAATGGACAACCTCAGCCTAATTAATACCTAAGGTCCTCACGCCCTGTGAGGACAGCCCTGAGTCAGTAGAGTCCACAGCAGAGGTGCAGAGCAGGGGCACACAGCTGCAGAGGGCACCTGGCTGCAGAACCAGCTGCACCATCTCCTGAGGTCTTCTGCCTGCACTGTGTCCTACTGACACCAGCATCATTGCCAGGACTCGTGGGTAGGTCCAGCTTCACCAGTGAGGAAAAACACTCCTCCCACTAATGAGATAAACAGAAAAATGGAACAACAGAGACCCAAACAAGCAGAAGGATTAAAATGTAGTAGTGGGCAAAGCAGCCCATGGCACTAGCAAAGATTTTTCTGCATAGCAATAAAATCAAAGTCTTCAGGGGGGTTCTCTCTTTACATCACCTGTACATCAATTGTAGACACAGTGCCTACCACAACAGGCCCCAATCTCTGACTAAGCTTTCTGGCACCACCATAGATGAGTATGACAGTACAGCCTTCTCCAGCCTCCAGTCCAGGCAGACCAGGAAGGAAAGTTACACAGTCTGCCTGTGCACAGCCATGTTATTCAGCTTGGTGATTGAGGGACAAGACAGGAGAAAAATGTAGAATTAGGTGGAACACAAACCCACAAGAAGAGAGAAGAGGGAAAGAACTGTTCTTCTGCCCACCCAAACCGGTAAGAGAACACTAAAGGGGAGGCTGCTTTTCATTCCTCTCTACATCCTAGAGGATAAACCAGGGATGCTAAAAGGAGACAAAAGGAGCCAGAAGAGAGGAAAGATGGCCAAATGATGATGAGACACATCATTCCCTGCCACACAGCCAAGTGACACAGGAGGCTATGGACACAGGAGGTTTGAATGGCCTCAAGGGGAAAGTCACAGAAACTAAGTGTAGTAAAGATCTGAAAGTGTTGAAACCAGAGGACCAAGGAATTCCTCAACTGAAAATTCTGTGAAACTGACAGAGGAGTAAAAGCAGAGGAGAGTCATCTGTAAAGTTCTTACATTAACCCCCTGGCATCTGCTTTTGGTCATTGTTTGGAAAGGACACCAGGCATTCCAATGTAGTCCCTCATGCTCTGCGCACTTCTGGCATGTTCCCCAAGGCAAACCCCTTTCTCTGACACTCAGCCAGCACATCACCAAGGGCAGAGCCAGCCAGCACTGCAGGATTTCAGCTATGTGGCATAATCACGAAGACACTCCCAGCCTGTAAAAGCCCATCTTTCAGTTGTATGTTTGCATGTTACACTGCATAAAAGAGGTGGTGGTAAAAGTAAGGATGTCTGCCTCCTGTCCACCGAGACACAATCCTCTCTTCCACATTTGTATGGACTTGAGATGCAATCAAGCTATAAGAAAATAGGGGACTTCATTTACACTTCAGCAGAAGAAGGGAAGACAAGTTTTCTTCAGTCCCACCCTCTGGCAATCTTGGACCTTTTCCAATGCATTAAGCATCAGTTTCCCGCCAGTGAAGTGTTTGATGCTCTACTAAATGCAGTGGCAGTGAGCGAGGTATAGTAACCCTCCATATGGAAAAGCCATTTGACACAAAGGTTGGAGGTCAAAAGTTTAAATGTTCATGACAGAGACCACAACAGTCCTTTTCTGGTCAATAACATCAAAGGATTTGCCAGCTCTTAATGCTACTATTGTCGCTTGTTTGGATCCTATTGAAATTCTAGCATATTTATTGCACTCCGGGAGCATAAGGGCTTTTTGTTTGTTTTAATCTCTATGCCGAACCCAAGGAGTCTGAAGTGTTGTGACTCCCCTTGCTCCCAAGGAGAATGAGCAGAGAAACAATGCCAAGGATGTGGCATTGTAGTCCCAACCAACTTGGTGCTTTCTTCCCCGCCAAAAAATATAAATGATGGATGGAAACATATGGTCTCTATTGGACAGGGCTGGAAATCTCCGCTCCTGAAGTCCCTACATGCCCGGTTTTAATTGTTCTGTGCTATGACAGGGGGTGAAAAGCACTCCCCACCACCAAGGTCTGTTTTGCCAGTCATTGTTGAGAAACGCTGTGCTGCAGCCGATTCACGCTCCCATTAGGCACAACCGTGGCAGAGCCAGGAGCAGCAGTGAGGTTCTCTGAGAGGAATTGAAATGCCTTCACCACAGAGAGTTTCACTTCACCCAGCCCTCCTCCTTTGCTCTCTGAACTTCTTTCTGCTTGTGGTTAGGCAGAAACTTACTACCAGGGCTCTGCAGAGCATGTTCCAGGCATTGTATTGCCATCAATACCTCATGCCTTGCCAGGAGCGGGATCCGAGTTCATTTGTTCCTACCTTCCTCAGATTCCTGTTCCCCTCTCCACAATAAGGATTAGCAGTTTAAGTTATGTTGCTGACCTCCATCTGGCTAGGCAGAAACAGATGTCTGCGCACTCGGGCACGATCTTATTTCAAAGTGGGGACTCTGGGTTACTAATGACGTTATAAAGGCAATAGCATATGTTGGCTCTCAACAGTCCATTGTCTAATTGGGATGGTTTTAATCAAATATGAATGTACCCAAGTTTTCTCAGCTAATGAATAAATCCCCCTTTTAAATAACGACAGCAATTTTGAAATCTCCATCGAGGCAGCATCCTGAGGAATGCCTACATGAGCAGCAGTCATCACTGAAGGGCTGTAAGAGGCTGCAGCAACATCCGCTGCAGCCCAGTTCATTGTTTAAACAGTTCCTAACTGCCCTTCCCAGAGGTAAGCTGCAGCCAAATTGTTTTCCTTCATTTCACAAACCAGATATGTACGGCTTATGTGAACGGCCCTAAAGTTTACTTTAGTCTCTGTGTAAACACCTTCTACCACATATTTCAAACAAACAGTTCACTTCATTAGAAAGGCAAACAACGCAGCCACAGAATACGAGCACTTGAGGAGAACCACACCGGGCAGAGAAATCCTCTGCCCCTGTGTAAACACCGCCTGCTCTGCAGCTCCGAGCAGCATCCGCCCGCAATGCCACTTCAAAAGCCTTTTCACAAATACTTCACACGACTGTTTGCAAGTAAATGATAACCCAAAGAGATTATCTGCAGGGCTGAGAGCCCTGATGACTATCACTACCACTGCACAGGCAGAGAAAGAAAAGCCAAAACACTTGCTGCCAGCCCGGGGTGAGATATGAAACTATAATAAACTCGGTGGCAAACCAGTAACATCAGCTAAACCTGTTAAACTGGAAAAGTAGAGCTGCTTTGGTAGCCTGCTTTGGTGTATTTGGCTCCACAAAGGGCTGCAAGTTTTAGCCTTAGCAATGAAAACCTTATTGCACCTCCATCGTTTTTTAACTGAGTTGTTAAACTGGCAAACATCAGAGAGCTGTACAAAAGAGTGAGAAAGCTGCATGGCCAACAAATCACCAGATAAAGCACTAAGCTTATTCCTTCTGGACAAAACACACACGGCTATTCAAACGCCTCGGGAGCACGCAAAGTACTCTTATATCCCAGAAACAAGTACAGAAGGTGAAGGGAGAAAAAAGACAACTGGACACAGACAGGAGAGGCAGTGGAAGGCAGCCAGTGCTAGGAGGCTCCTCTCCCCCGCTCTCCCCTTCTCACACCCATGTGATTCCTGGGAACGCTCATTGCTGAGCTGGGAATGCACCTTCAAGAGAGATATGCAGCTTAGAACTGCTTTATGCCAGCTCAAGAATTTTAATCAAAATACTGTCATTTGCACATTTGAGGGGAAGAACACGGGGCAGCTCGTTACAAGTTAAGGGCGCTTTCACTGTCTTCATCACTACTGTCATCACCAGACTGATGACAGCAAGATACAGGGATGGCATCTCTGCATCAGTCATAAAGCACAGACCCTCAGTAAGCCCAGAGCATTCACATAACCTTCAGAAATAAATTATCAACTATCCATATGCTCTCAAAACAATTTCAGGCAAAAAAAAAAGAAACAACCAAAAATCTAAATATCCTTCAGAAAGTTTGTAAACAAGGACACACCACACCTGTACAGTGAGGGCTCACAGGCTGTGAAAGTACTGAAGTTATTCCAACTATCATATAAAGAGGAGAGGAACAGATAACATTTTTATTAGAGGAAATCAAGTCTTAACAAATATGGACATGAAGGTTAGGACACCTCAGCAACTGTAACTTCAACCCTGCAGTGATGCAAAACATACTTTTCAGTTATTTCCATTCTCAGGGTAAAATTAGGTCCCACTAGGTCAGAACTGTTTTATCATTCATTTCAGCAGAGTCAGCATAGCCAGCTCTTGTGATTTTATCATAAGTCCTATTTTTCTTTTCAGTGTTTTGGTTTTTTTAAAGCTGCAGTATTTTCAGTCATGTCAGTAAGCAAGAATTTCATCTTTCATTTAAAGGGAAAAAACCCCCAAAAACTAACCAAAAATCACATGTATGTTTCCAGCTGTTATGGTCACAGAGAAAAGCTGGAAAATGAGAAACCCCCAGGTTTCATAACAGGTAAGCAAATAAAAAGCTCCAAAAACCCCATACATGAGCAGGTATGTAGGTACAGACAGGATCTTGAGGTTGGTCTGTGTGGGCTTTGCATGATCACATACACAAACTTATTATTTTGAGCACCTAGATACTAGATGATAGCAGGACAGAACATCTGTGTTACAAATGGTATCTGCTAGCATTAAAATCTATGCATTTTAAGTTGTTTGCAGAGATTTTGGTCCATACCAGGATTGCTCTTCATATTTCAATGATCTCTTTATTTGACTAAGTAGATTCTTCCTGTACACAGAGTAATTTTTATCCTATCTAGAGTTGAGAATTCTTCTAAATTCTCCTTATATACCCAGATAAAAGTCTTAAAAGACTGCTTGCTAAAAGACATGAGGTAGAAAGAGCATTTCTGAGAATTTTAGTGGAAAGGCTGAATCTAGGTTTAAAATGGAAATAAAAAGACTAAGTTTCAGCACGAACTAGAGAAAATTAAAATCATAGCCAGCTCTTTTAGGGGCTACAATAATACAAGCAATACATTTAGTATTATTATTAGCACAAGCTGACCTAATGCAACTAACACACGTTTTAAACCAGTTCTTGGAGAGCTGATAATACTAACCTTTAGGTGCCAGGAGACTTGGGAATTTCCCAGCGTACCAAGCTGGTTGACTTACTGACACTAAAAATAGGACTCCAAACCCTGCTGCTCTTGTGGTTTATGTACAGTAAGATTTTCTTCAAGTAACTCTGATCCATTCAGAAGGGTGAAAGAAAAATAAAAATCCATTTCTTTCAAGATGTTTATGGCCTGAGGCTCTTCTAATACAAAAAAGGGAGAAACAATTTATTTTTATTATGCCATTCCCCAATCTTCAAGTTAAACCAGACCACTTCTGCAGTTTTTTACAACATTCCAGTGAGTCCTCTGTTGCAGTTTTTTATTCCCTAGCATGTTCAGCTAGTAGCTAAAAAGTTATGCCTACCCAAACAACACATGGTTTTGTGGGGCTGCTGGTTGAAGGCACCAGAATTTATCTAAGCTCTATCTCACACATCAGCCAACAGACCACAGCTTTTTGTCCAAATCCATTAAACCCTCTTGCCACAAATGTCCAGCTTGTATGGAAGAGTCAGCTCGGAAAAAGGAAATCACACATCCTCTGACACGCAAACACAAAGAAGAATCCTAGAAACACAGGAAAAGCATTATCCCATCTTTCTCAAGAAGTATCATTTCTGCTCCTCTGTTTACTTGAGCAATCTGCAATTAGTTCCATTTCTTCTACCCATACTGCAGCAATAAAAACCTCAAATGAGCTAAAGAGAACAACTCACGTAGGCATCTTATGAGTGCACTTTTAGGAATGAAATACATAACAAGCATTCAATGAAGAAATCCAGATCTTTATTTTAGCTCCATATATCATGGAGATATCATCATGGCTTGTCTTTTCCAAGTGTTTAACTTGGGGTGACATTTCTTTGCAAAAAATGACCTCTCACTTGATGCCCAAGCCCAGGGTCATCCTTGAGAGGCTCTCAATCACGCTTGAGTTCAGCAGCCTTCTTGATAGAAGAATGTGAATAAGTTGGATCAACAATAGCCAGTGCTCCTAGATTCCTCTTGATGACATACTCTCATTAGTCAAAATGAGATGGCAGCCCTTCACTGATGTTTACAATAATGGTGGCACAAGCTGCCTTTCAGTGCAGATGAAGAGCACGTAAGAGGGGCTTGTCCTTTTCTCATACACAAACACCATCAGGGCTATAAAGCAGCAACGAGTACACTTGGCATTTTCTTCAGTTCACCAAAATGGATCTCCAGAACTTGCTGAACACTTCCAAATGGTTAAAGCAGGCAGCAGGTTAGTAGGTGGAAAGCTGTTTTTCATAGGACTCATTAGTATATCATGGGTAGAACCCAGGGAAAACCAACAACAAGGTAATCACCACCACCAAATTTTTACTGGGATGTAGTGAATGACCCTATGATGAGGTATGGCAGAAGCTGAAACTAACAGAAGCTGTTTCAAAAGGACCAGTATCTACCACCTTCTATTTCACACAAAAGGCTGGTCTCTGGCCTGTTCTGGCAGAAATCTAAGGAGCTACTTCCTAAAACACCCAGGCTGTAAATTCCATTTCAGGCAGCATGTAAATCCTCAGGACAAGAGATGCATGCCTTTCCTCCGCTCTCACCTGAAAGATTTTGGGACAGTCAAAGTGAGGCAGCAACAACCAGGTTTAAATAGAGAAGACAATCAGCATCTGAGCACCAAGCAGGCCCTCAGCAAGGGCTGCCCCATCGTGCCAGGCACATGCAGGGAGTTCTTGGCCAGGTGGGAAAGCTGTTTTCAAGATGAAAAGCTCCGTTTGGCTGCTTTTGCTTCTGGCATTCATTCCTATTTGTATCTGATTGTGGGTTTGGCATAGAATTGGCCTTTTGAAAAAAAAAAAAATCAGGGGAGTTTCCTTTTCAGACACAGGCTTAGAGAGAAAACAAGAGACTCACATTCCCTCCTCTCCCAAGCTGCACATAAGGGGGTAGAGGTCAGGGGGTGCAGCAAACCCTCTGTAAGTAATCCCCAATTAAGTTCATTCTTAACTGAAGCACTTGGCTCACGGGCAGATGGCGTTTCTCATGTGCACGTGAGCTCAGCAGACAGAAATCCCCAGCTCGAAACTGTATGCCTTGAACAGAGGGAAACTCCTTCTTCTCTGGCACTGAGCTGGCGCTCACAAAGGACTGTGAAAACCCTGCTGAAACCAGAGTCAAATTAAGGGGACTAGCACAGAACCAGATTTGCATCAGTATGCTGCTCAATAAGACTGAAAACCCAGTTTACTCACCTCAATTACACAAACCCAGCAAACTACACAGCAGACCTGGATTGTAATGACCTTTTGGGAGCCAGAAAGAGGCTTGGCAGAAGAAATTTAACCAACCAGCAGTCTTGTTAAGTGCTGCAATGTCTATTCCATTCTTTACGGAAAGCACAAGTCTACTAGGAATAGGCACATTTGGTACATGCATAGAGCAGCCCACTGAGGCTTTGCCCACATGCAGGGGATCTGACCAGCATGTGCAGACATCAGACAATAGCAAAGCTGTACTGAGGACTGGGAGCAGTCTCCCATGCACGAGCCACACAATGATCTGGTATGCTCCTTCAGCCCCAAAATGCCACATACAGCTAAGCTATCACAGGGACTCTCTCCTGCAGCCACATAAAGAGGCCATAATCTCTCTCCTTTGCTTTGGCAACACTCTTCTCCTCATCCCTCATCACAGCCCCCTGCATTGCTCATACAGCAGGGACAGTGGAGTGGGATGAAAAGCCTGGAGCTGCTGCCCCACATGCTCAAAGCCATGCCTGCACTGTATTTGTGCAGTCTGGTTCACAAGATCCCCACAAGAGCAGAGCTGTGGTAACATAAACCATGATAGTAAAAACCCTGGCACTGCAGCTACCATCCTGGCCTGTTTGTTCAGGCAGTGAGCCCAGAGCTGGGGTAGCCTGCATGGTGCCCACCACACTGGGCACCAGCACCTGAGCTGATGGGATGCCACTGGGCATAAGCACCAGCAGCAGACACACCTCTGACTGCAACAGACTTGCAGGCTCCGTGCTAACCCCCCAGCCCAAGCAATGTGGGCACAAGCCCAGCTGTAGCCAGCAGGATGTAAAGCAATGCTCCAATTCTGCTCCCAAGGCAGCAGTGATCAGAGCCAGCAGCTCGAGTGGGGCTCAGCTGTGCTAGGCACTCTTTGACATATACGGACACATTCTCTCTCCTGTAGACCATCATACCTTACCAGCTCTTCAGCAGACTGAGGGCTAAAGCAGGCCAGGGAGTTTCCAGCCTGTCAAATAAAAGAGGCGTCTGCTGGGAAGAGCTTTACAAGCCAAAGTTCTCTATTTAATATCCTAGTGCCTCTTCATATGGTGTTAACCCCATCATGGCAACAAGAAAAAATAAAGAGGGGTTGGGGGGGTGGATAAAAATCAGACTTTGGACACGGTCCAAAACCCACATTCCCAAAGCGGCTGAGAATCACCATGGGGACAACTCAGTACACACTGTTTTTCATTTGACAGCTTCAGACTCAAACCCCCAGGCGCTGACATGGGGGACTGTGCATTTAAATCCTGCCACACTGCTCCAGCCACAGCATCTGGAGTGGTTGCAGCAGCCGCTGCTGCTGTAACAGGTATTACTTTTGCTGCCAAACCAGCTGGGGAAGAGGTATTGGCAAAGATCTGGCATACGGATGTGTGCAAGGGCTTCTAAACTTCTTTCCCTCCACCACTTGCTGGCAGAAGCCTGTGCCAATACAGACACTTTGAAACAACAGAAAAGAACAGAGAGAAAGTTGAAGGAGAATCAGGAAATATAGTACAAACTAAAATAAAAAATCCCCTACAAGCCCAGCTCCAGCATAAATGCATGTTTTAGGATCTGTGTGGATAATGAGCAATACTAGAAAACCTCTGTGAGAAGGCCTCATGGAGCTCATTTGTTTCTGAAATAGGTACAAATCTGGCAGGCAGTGACTGCAAAGAGGAGTAAGAAAGGAGAAGGGGAAAAGAGACCGGAGCTTGGCTTATGGATGAAGAGAGAGGGAAACTGGCCTCCTGCCAGGATTTTTGTGAATGGGTGGGTGTGTAGTATCCATTTCCTCCCAGTTCCAGGGGGGAAAAAACAACAAGGATGTAGGGAAATGCTTCGAATTATATGTTATTTGGTCATGCTTCAAAAATGTGCAACTACTGTCACATAATTTGATATGTTCCTAGTATTATGGCTATTTTCTTGCAGCACAACTTCTTTCTTAACAAAGATATTTTTCATTGTGTGCTGAATGTACTCGACTTTTACACACTAAATGTCTATTCATAAAAAATGCAAGCCCTTTAAGTGAAAAATTCTGAATTTATGAGTATAAAGACTTTAATGTACCTTAACTGTCTTAAATTCTCATTCTGATTTCTGCTGAGCTAACATTTGCTCCCAACATAAAGGGGCAGCAGCAGTGTTGCGAGAGGTCTAAGAGACAATTTCACAGGTGTTGCAAAACACCTGTGAAAATTACAATTTCTCTTAAGTATATTTAAAGCATAACTATTGTACTGCAATACTGGTAAGACAAAAAAAGGAAAGACCGTCTGAAACACACAAATTAAATTAGAGGTCTAATGTGGTGAAGTTTGAAGTGTTGCTGCTTTTTCTGTAGCTGTATGATCAAATCTTTTGTTGTTTGGATTTAGTTTTTAAGTACAAATGTAGAGTAATTATAAAGCATGTCAATTGTGCACTAGAGACATTCTGAAATAATCAGGTAGCATTGACAAGCTTACAGTGATTTAAAAGTCAGATGCAAAACAAAGCAAGCAAAACTGTCCAAAATATGTCACAAAACTCACAGAAGAGACCAGACCTAAGAGGAAAGAGTATACAATAATTAAAGCCAAGACTAAAAGAGTAGGGCTCCCCAGAAGCCCTACTGGCTTTTGTAATGAAATACAAAACTTGAAATACAAAACTTGTAGATTCCCTAAAGTTATAGTTCCCTAAAGTCAAATCAAACCCAAACTTCAGCATTATTGACTGTTAGTTTTCTGAATGTTCTAATTCAGGTTTTCAGCAAGCTATTTAGTGCTTTCAGTGCTTGGTGAGAACTGTAAAGCTCACAGTACGATACTGGAATAAGAGAATGGTATTTAATTCACAAGGGATACCAAAAATGAAATATAACTTAGCCCTGCCACCCCAAAAATGAAGGCTAAAGTTTAGGTTTCTCCTAACCAGCAGAAAAGTTGCAGGACTGCCCCATGAGAAGTTCAGAAGCCATTAGTATAGTTTGCATACCAACAGGTTCATCAAAGAGCTTCTAAGTGAACAGCTTTAGGAATCTAAAATAGGTAAAAGGGGGAGTTCAGCCCACCAGCCACAAGCCCCAGAGTGAGCCGACCTATCTGAGTCTGCTTCTGTACCACAAAGAGCAGTTAGGGACCAGCAAAAGTAGAAACTCTGTTTATAACTCCTCCCCAGCTCAGCTTCACTGCAGGATTAAAGTAAGACCTCAGGGCCCACCTGTAAAAAAGCACTGCCTCCAGCCCTGAAAACTAGTGCATGCCTGAAAAGCATTTCGAAGATGTGAAGTAGGGGCTGTCACTTAATAGAGCACAAGTATTAAATAATGATAACCATTTAACATTCCTGCAGAGCCTTCTGAGTCAACAACTTGTCACCTTGGGCTCAGCTGACAGAAGAGAAGAACAGCCATGCAAAGCAAAGTTCTCCTTGAATCTCTTCAATCTCTCTCTCTCAGGGTTAGAATTTCTTACAAACTTTTTATTTTTTTTTCCAATTTCTTACCCTCGGAAAGGTTATGTATTTTGTTGCTGTCCAGCCACATTGCATGAATACAAATTTTATTCAAGTACAGACATAAAAAGGAAAAGAGAAGAAACTCCTTCTGGCAAGATTTATTAAAAAAGGAAAAAAGATTATTTAAAAAGAAATATATATTCAGCCCCTGAAGGCTACATGGTTCCTGGAACAGCATATATTTTGTTTTGGTTTTTTGTTTGTGTTTGTTTGTGGTTTTTCTATATATTCAGTACCATGATTATACATGGATCTGGTAAGTTGTGTACACTTAATTACAGTATACCATATGTGTTGTCCACCATTTGATCGATATTGTGTTTCTCAGTCCAGCACAAGTTCACTCGAACACCAGGATTGACCTTTCATGCTGAATACGTGTGTCAAATATATCCTTTCACCTATTAGGTACCATCAGATAGCCTGAGAAGAATCCATGCTTCTAAAGTTAAGTGGAAGTTTTATTATGAAAAACATCTATGAGGTAGCTGAGACTTCAGAAAAACCTGTTACTTCAGGCATGTTCTAGAGACTAGCAAACACAGACACAGGAAGTGGACAGAAACAATGAGGTTCTTCTAAAAAGCCCTGAACACAGATCCCTTTTTAATAACAGGTAAACTAGAAACAAAAATCTCCTCAGGACAATTTTGGTCACGTAAGATGTGAACCACAAAGTGGAAGAATCACTTATATACCGTGAGCACCTGAGAGTCCAGTGACAAGACTGATATCTGCACACGTTTTCATCCCTAGGATGGTCATCTGGTTTCTGGAATGCTCTTTGCACCCACTTTTATATGTGTCTTACACCAGGCATCTGAGTGAATGAGAAAACTGGCCCATCCAAAAGTTTAGTGCTCAGTCCAAGGGTTTTTTCCTACGCTTCCAGAAAAATCAAGGATCCAAATACCTGCAGGGCAAATTTGCTCCATCTTAATGAAGGCTGCCCTGCATGCTTCCATGTCTCACCACTGACTACACAAGCTTTACACCAGTCACCAACATAATCTCCCCTTATTTATGTTCATCTTAATTCTTAGCCTTCATCTTTCAACCATTACTTTCTTAATAAGTATCAACCAAAGGAAGAAGGGAACAACCAGAACATAGGCTATGAATAAATGCTCTGCAATACAAGACACCTACAGAGCAAGAGAAATAGAGAGCAAAACTATTCTCGCACCAGAAAGTTGGTTATGACTTCCATGTGAAAATAATTAACCACAGGCAGGGCCAGAGAAAAATATATAGAGCATCATCATCAGTTTCTTTCACAAAAAGAGGGAGATACCTATGGATTCTGGAGAGTAAAGACAAAACAAAGACAACTGAAATCTAGTGAGGTACTAGAGAGACCCAAGGGAAAACAACTAACAACAACTGCACGTATATATTATCAGATGCATATACAGTTTTCCCCTACACGGTGGAGTGTGAATGTATGAGATTGCAGTTTAAATGTGATCACCAGCATAAAGTATGAGAGAGCTCTATGCCCTAAATTTTGCTTCCTTATCCTCCGTTAAATGAAAAACTCACAGTGGCCAGGTGTTCTGAGTCAGGGTACCCATTAATCAGTATCTAAACATGCTGCAGAGACACTGTATGAAAAGAGAAGGAAAAATATCTGCCTGAAATAAAGTACAAGATGAGCAGAATCCAGGAAAAAAAAAATGGGAATGGAAGCAATACATATTTACAATTGAAGCAAAACACCTCTAAGACAAATTCCTCTAACTTCTTCGGCACCTCATCCTGCTTCCAAAATTATGTATTTAGAGAGCTCATCAGAATAGCCCCAAAGACACAGTGAGAAGCTTAATCCATACAGATAAGCTAAAAGCCACTAACTGACCTATTATCAATAGGCTGGTTTGTAGACCAACACTGACATCAGTAGAAGACTTCAGTGGGCCATCAGCCCATATGTTGAATCAGGCACATTTTTTAAGAGGGAGGTATTTATTTTAGAACTGATTTTCATTTCCTCGCAACTAGAATTCTATTTCAGTTTACTAACACTTAATGCTAATTTCAACATTAAAATAACCAACAGAACTCATGAAGAAGCTGCATTTACATATATCAACAGTTAAAATTAAATTTATACATGCTTACCTAGAAAAAAAATATGGGTAAGATCTCAAAAAGACTTTGTGGTTATTTTTAGCTGCCATAATAGGTTGTTAATTCAGTGCAATAAAACCAAATATTAACTACTGAATGACTACAAAACCATTTGCTTAGTGAAGATGAAAAATCTGTACTGACTGCATTCCAGTAATTGTTTTCTATGCAGAAGTGACTGCTGCCATGATTTTTTTTTTATCTTGAATATGAATGTCATTAGATTTATTAGATTTACCTACAAGAGCATAAGAAAAATAAATTTGAAAACATGAAAGCCCACAGCTTTTTTATGTCTTTTACATATTAGTGGCGCCTACACAATCAGGCAGAGCAGTTAGACACGGGATAAACTCAAAGTTTATCTGCCCTCTTTAGCAGAAACCCTAAGACTGCATAAATCAATCCAAGGTGCAGGCCCATTCTCTCTCCAACTCACCTGTCGTGAGCTCAAGTCAGGGCTCAGAGCAGAGACAAGTCAGACATCACAGCTCACACAAGGGACCAATCACATGAAGGTGCTCCTTTACTTTCTCCCTGATACAAAGTGTTTTCAAGATAAAAGGTTCTTCCTACAGCTTTTTTTCCCCCTCACTGCTATAGGTTAAGAGGGCCAAAACTGAGCTACTCTGATTTCCCCTCATGGAGGAGCAATACAACATGTCAAGTCAAATTCTCAATTTCTCAAATTCAAATTCTCAAATTCAACATTCCAAGTTAAAACTGAGCAATTCACCTAACTTCCTAGCAGACAATGTCTGATTCTCACCAAGTCACACCTCAGCCCAGCACCAGTGGTGCATCTGTGATAAATAGCATGCACTTTTCCACAAGGTCAGAAGAAATAGTTAATTCAAATAAAACTTTTATATTTATGAGCTTGCTTTGGCATCTGGTTTTCACATCAGCATTGTATGAGTATTAATAGGGATGCAAAAGTATGACAGAATCATCCAGGCAACTGTATGTGTAACAGCATCCATGTACAGCAAGCTTCTCATGTACCAGTTCTGAGAAGAAAGCTTCCTTACTGACAACAAGTCACTCATGCTAATTGAAGTCCCACACTAGGGTACAGTAAATGACAAATATCTCAGGATCTTACATGAGAAAGCTTTCCTTTGATACATCTGCAGGCTTGTCACGCTTTTTTGACTTCGTGTAAAATAGAAGACATGGGACAGGAGGCTTTTGAGACTCCAAAAACATGAAGAAAAATAATGGAACTCATTACTGAGCACAGTTTTGACTTGTTTAAGGTCTGTGTTTGCTAGTGAATGGAACAAATGATGTTACAGGGTGAAAGCTGCCAAGTTTCATTAGAGTACTTCTGTGAAAGTGTATGATCTCAGAGGCTATATATGTTAATTTACAGTAGAGTTTAGATTAAAGTGATGAATGTGTATCTAGTATACATTTAAGCACAATTTTAAAAGAAAACCAAGCTGGGGCCTTCCTGTTTAACATGCCACTGCAGATTCTCCAGCCTAAAAGCAGAGCACCTCAAGCAATTGTTAGTCTCTATTGGCAGAACGACACTGTATTTAATTAAATGTCCACTAGAACTGTAAGGTTCATTTCCTAACCCTGAGTTCAGCTATCAGAATACATGTAGTTTGAACACTGTTTCATATCTGCTTGATGGGTAAAAACTGTCAGAAGGTCCTGTCAAACATGAAACAGAGTAAAAGATTAATTTCCTGGTAAATTTAGTTGTGTCTTATTTCTCTTTAGCTCAAGATGCTGGTTAGCATTTAGCTGTTTTGTTTCACAGTGAGCAGACTGAACAGAGAGCAGCTTCTATTCCTATGTATTTTTCTCACTTTCTCTCCTAAAACCATTTTAGGGTTTTTTTTTCTGTTTTTACACATAAAGAAGACAACATGGGTGCTATGTATTTATGTAGAAATATGGCAAGTCCATTCTTCAGTGAGCATGCATTTCGATGTTTTTGTCTCCCCATAAACACATGCCCAAACCACACCTAAACCACAACTCTAGAACTCAAATTCTGTCATTGATGTAATAAAGCACACAAGCAGGCTTCCTGCTTATGTCTCACATACTTTTTCTGAAAGCAATAGGTGATGTCAGGCCAGCTGGGTCTGCATGAGAAATTACACATTAGCTGCAAAGAGTAAAACATTGCAGAGAACCTCCAAGTCAAAACCTCCCCAGCTGGTAACTTACCCTCAGAGCAGAGCAATGGACAGACAACCCCCAGACTGGCAGGAGCAGCTCCCCAGGCTATACTGGCACCTTTGGTGTCCCAGGACTGCTACAGGCAGCAGCTGGATGTGCACTCCTGCAGCTGAGCGGCACAACTTCATGCCAGGGAGCTGCATGCATTTTGATCAAAGTTCACTTTTTTATCTTTTTTTCTTTTTTTTTAATCAGGTCTGTTTAAACTGAAATTGAACATTGTGCTTGTAGAAACAGGACCTAACAGCATCTGCTGACAGCTGTGCTGATACAAGCACAGCTCCTCTTCAGCGTGACATAGGAAGCTGGGGAATGGATTCTGCTCTCTGTTCTGTGACTGCAGGACTATTGAATTCAGCCAGAGATGCAGACAGACACCAGCATAAGGATCAGGAACACTGCTTCACAGAAAAGACTGCCTAAAAATCTCTACCATTCTCCATGAACATTAGTAATATCCTTGCACATTTGGGTGAGAGCAAGACTTCGAACCATCTAACTAGCTGAAGAATGAGCTAATCAGAGGCAAGCTAATGTACAGAAAATAAGTGCATATTTTTAAATGTATGGGGATGTTTCAAATGATAAGAGCGTGGGTTGTACATAAACAGTAAGGAATCAGAATAATACTCAAGTGGCATTTTCTTTTACATTGAAGCCTTCAAGCTAAAAACAAAGGCTAGTAAAATAAGAAGTTGTGTTTACTGGGTCCCTAGACTTGCCATCTAATACAGCTATTCATCAAAATACTGCATGCTTTTTGCATGACACATGAGTCTTGTTCAATCAATGAAAAGCTGCAAAAAATCTCCTAAATATTCTATTCTAAACAACACTTTGCAGCTACAACCACAGCCTGATTTTGATTTATTGAATAATTTGACTGGAGAACACCTTAAGTCACAACAACATTAAATGCAATAACTTTTCATTCCTTTGCGAACACCATATGAAATTAAACAAAATAAAAATTGACAGCACCAAGTTATCCTGAATCTATTCCAGATGGATTAAGTTCACTGTATGTATTAAGTGGAGGTTTTAGCTTAAGTTTGACATTGCATTTCACTGACTCCCCAAAACAAATCAAAAATAACCTAGGATGTGTTACCAATTCCATTTTAAATCTAAATATTTCTGATACTAATTATAGAGCAAAAGGAGAACGTTGAAGACATTTCAACTTTAATAGCCCTGCCATTCTGATTAAAAATATCAGCTTTACATCTGCAAGAAATTTATAAAGTGGACTCTTTACAAATTGTTAGGGAGCAATTTGTGCACAGTTAGTTCTTTGTTTAATCGAGAAATCTGCCCAAACCCTGATTGTGTGCTTATTTCCCTAAGGCTGGGAGTGAAGGTTATTTCATTATGCCTTTTGGGAGCAGCAATCTATCTAATACGTTTCTGAATTATTCCAGACTGAGCCGAAGCTGAACATGAGAACAAAGCCTTGCTTCCACAGCCGAAAGACCAGACTAACTCCCAGCTGGGAAGATTTAGGCAGAGATTTATAAGTACAAACACTGAAGAAATTTGCAAGTAATTGCATGTATTTACTCTCTGTTGTGGTATGCAGTAAACTAATATTTATTAATACATATCAGTATAGTACTGCTCAGAGCACCCTTCCTAGTCTCTTATTGCAAGGTTGTATTGAAGGTTTGTTTTGCTTCTTTTCCTTTATTCTTTCAGGGCAAGAGGACTAGGGAAAGAGGGCAAGAAAATCAGGATTACTGAATTGATGCCTGCTATTTATGTATGCTATAATGCACACAAATCCTATCTATGTAATTAAATAATACTGTAATTTCTGCCAATGAACAGTACTCCCATCAATTCTATTATAAAAAAACAAAAAATCTGGATACTCAACCTTACTATTAGCTATCTTTGGTGGTTTTCGCTACATATAGAAAATACCCATTTATTTTATTAGCACCTATACACTCTGCAGGTTCATGCTTTGAAACAATGGTAACTTTAATTTTTGCTGAGGTATTGGTTCAGTAAGCAATAGGTTAAGTCTTACTGGGCTGGAGCACAAGTTGCTTTGGAGATTACTCAGTGTGCAGAAATATGAAGATCAGGAAGATTAGGATCTTGCTTCATGGTGACTTCTTATCTAAAAATCTTGTTAAAGTTCAGGGCAGTTTGAAAGGCACTTGCTTTCCACAAGTTTCCCAACAAAAGGAACATCTGGAGAAATTGTAGCAATATCTGCTTTTGGAGAGTGCCAGGGATACCCAGCTTTGTTCCATTCAATGACATCCATTCAAAAGTGCCTACTCCAAATACAGGATTTCAAAAGTCTGTTTGGCATTGCTGGGTGACAGAAGCCCACCTAGCTCACACACCACTTTCAAACCCTACCAATTTAAAAGTCAAGAAAAAAGTAGCTGCGGACAAAATTTTGACTCTGTCCCTGTATCCTCATCAGGTCAGGGGGCCCTGGGATTAGCTCAGCTGGTTGGAGTGGTGCTAGCACACCAAGGCTGTAGGTTCAATCCCTGTCTGGGCCATTCACGGAAGGGTTGGAGTTGATGATCCTTGTGAGTAAACTCATCCACCTATCTGAACTTACAATGTCATGGCCTATACTGATGAGATATTACAATTGTATTATATCACCTTATCAAACTGTTTTGTTTTAAGAGAGCAAATTCTCTGTTTTGTTAAGTTTAATTTGAAAGCAAACATTTCTGTTGAGCACTTTAAAATGTCAGAAAAAATTTTCCTGTAGTTTTGTACAAAGTTCTGAAGGATATTTTTATAACACAGACTTTGGTAAAAATTTAACAGCTAGTGACAAGTATTTGGGGTCTTAAGTAATAGATCATTAATAAGTACTTAGCAAAATAGATCAGTTTTAGTAATCTTTCATACAAGATTTTTGTGTAGTTCTTGGTATTGGACACTACAGTTACAAGAGCAGGACTTGGGGTTTTTCAATCAAGAGTCCAAATTTAGTCTGTCTCCTTCTACTACAAAATGAAATTTTCAACTAGTAATTATTTGGGGTTGAGTTAATGTAGTTTAAAGTTGATAAAAATACTGTCTTTATTTACTATGAAGGTAGTATAAGATTTATGACAACCTTAACTATTAATTTTCACATTTATAAGTGCATGGATTGTATAAACTATGAGACAGGTTAATTCCACTGTTGTCATTTAGTAACTGTAACTGGCTATTACAATGAGTGGTTTTTTTAGGGAGTTTCCCCATGAGGTCCCTACACTACCTTTTGTGTTCAAGTTCCTTTGGCTTTTTTTCTTCTGTTGGGATATGCAGAGTTTCAGCCTTACTGCATGAAAATCCTATCTCAGGGACAATTAGGCCAATACTCAACTAAAAGAGACTTTTTGAAACAATCTGCAGTTTGTGGGTTACAAGAACAAGAGTACACTGCAATATGACAATAAGCTTAAGAGTACTTGATTTTTTTTTTAATTAAAAAAAAAAGAAGAAACAAAAAATAACCAACAAAACCCCCCCACAGAAACTTCTTTCACGACGTGGGGGAAAAAAGGAACCCATCATGTAAAAATCTAGGTGTGAGTAGAGCTGGCCAGGCTGATAATTGCTCCTCTGAGACCTGACGCACTCACTGCACACTTGACATCATCTGCACTTTCACTGTGAAGCAAAATTAACCACAGCACAGTCCATATTCACCTTGGTTACTGGCAAAATACACACAAAGATATCCAACTTCAAGACTAGAAACTAGGTCCAAGATTTTTAGGAATCAGAACTTTAAGTTAGATTTTAAGAGTGAATTAGAGAAAACACTCTTCATTTTCAAATTACCAAGCCCTAAAGAGCTTCCAGAAAAACTTCTCAATACTCAGCACTTCTGAAAATTCAGCCATTTACTTACATTGCTGCATCAAGCTGTAGCTTGACTCCAGTTCTTGAAGAAATGTTTACAGCCTAAACAATAATCAACCCTCAAATTACGATCCCAATCTCAGTTTTTAAGCTTCAGGTGAAAAAATTGTGACAAACAACACTTTGAAAGGGCATCTCAAAAAAAAAAAAGGGCTAAAAAAAATTACCCAACTTGAAACCCAGCCTAGGAAGAGAGATTTGAATCCACTTTGAAAGTTTTTCTAGTTAATTAGTAAGGCATGATCACAGCACATTAGACAAAGATTTTTATTTGTGTCTTTGCCACAAACTTACTTAGAGATCTCCAGCAAATCTCAAACTGTCTGCCTGTCAGCTGCTATGAACAGAAAATGGATCTGTGCATGCCTGCTTTGAGAGAAAAATAGCAATTCATACAGAACACAACATGGGGCCTTTGTTAATCAATCCTTGAGTTTTGTTCATTTTTTTGGAAAAAGAAATGCGGGTCAGTGATGAAAAAACATTCTCAATTAATCACTGTTCTATATTGACTTTATGAAAAATCATGTTTTACAATTCCTTTACTATCTTAGAAAACTGCTTGCATGAGCAGATGGAAAAAATTACTTTCTTTTTTCCTCACCAAAGTTGCACCTTAAAAAAATATGTAGCACAAACCAGCAAAATAGACAGTAGATCAAAATTCCAAAAAGGAATCACTTCTAATCATGCTGTTTTCAGAAGTACTTCATCTGTGTTCTAGTTTTAAGATTCTAACACCTAATCCTGAACATACAGAAAGCCTTCAGCTGTTTTGGGTGTGGTGGGATTTCATCCCTAATGAGTCCAAAATCAATTTGTTTGCTCTACAGAACAACCACAGCTTTACTGAATGAGCTTTGCCTACCTGCAGAGCCAAGGCCAATGTTTCACACTGCAGCACCCACCACAGAAAACCCCTGCTGGCCACCTGATATCCAAGACTTGTATGTTCCTCTAAAGCTGCTGGGTGTTTAGAAAAGAGGGAAATGACCTACTGAATGTCAAAACCACCCTGTCAGAGCTGCTTGAGTACCATTTTGATTCTGATCTGACACCCAGTATTCAGGTCCTTATAGGCCACAGTTATGCTGCCTTTTCCAAGATGAAAAGCTCTGCAGCACATGCAAGCTCAGGACAGGATCTAACAGAGTAGAGTCCACAGAAATAACCTAAGTTTTGAGGATTTTTCTCTTAGCATGAACGGAAGACAGATCAATAAATCCAAAGCAGCTCTAGCTCTGGGAGACAGGCCAGGAAAAAAGTATACAGAGCAGTTAGGAAAATGAATGATCCCGTGCATATTTAAGCATGATGAGGAGACTTATATCAGAAGATAAGGGAGAGTGCATAAGACTTCACAGAAAATAAGGAGAAAACTTTGGATTACCTTGACAGAAAAACCAAAGAAAGAATAATGCACAAGGAGACTCTAAAAGGCTCTGAAAGAAGACAATTTGAAAATGCATCCATTTTTTTGTTCCTAATCAAACTCTTCATTAATATGATTTGAATATTTACTTAGTGTTTAACACAACATTTGGCAGCTACAATTCACTGAAGCAACTTAACTGAGGTGAATTCCTCCAGTTCCCAGATCATATTGTTTACAATAGATTTTTTGAGTTTATGTCTCTTCTTAGAGGGCTAGCAACTACAATTGCTACAGCCACTTCTGAAAGTACTCTGTATGTGCTAACAGCAGCATTCAGCAGCTTATGGCATGTGTGTATGTAAATAAATAAATATAATACTTGATACATACACATCTGCTGCATTGCTTTTTGAATTTTCAAGTTGTTAAGTATTTTCTAAATACAAATAAAGACACTGTGGTATAACCACTGGACTTTGAACAACTCCAAGTCCACTCTACATTTGTTAGCATGAGATCAGTTTTGATTACAATTTTGTTCTTTTGTAGGAAAAAAAAAAAGAAAAGTAAGATTCTACTGCTAATAATATAGAATGCAGAACTTACTACTATTGAAAAATTTTGGACTCATGAGATGCATAACGCCTCAAAGCTGCAAAGGAATTTTAACATATGTAATACAAATACATATACACATGCATATATGTATTTTTACACATATATAGAGAGGTTTCGGTAGCACCTGCTGCAGTGGATTTATATAACATCTTCCAAAACCCTATTTTTAGCCCATTATAACTTTCTGAAAACTTATTTTTCAAGAATTTTCCATGATTGTTTGAATGAGCAGAATCAAATGTTATACTTTTGCTTTATGTCACAACAGGAAAAAAACCTGAAAACAAACATCCAGGTTTTCATTTCATAGATGGATTTATTCTCACAATGAAAAAATGGCTGAACCTTACACTTTGAACTCCCAAAATGGCTAATTCCCACTGATTTCTAGTTATATTTGTTATTTAGAAAACACTAACACGACAATTAGTAAATGTTCCCATGGTGTATGTACTAACAGTGCAACAGCCAGCAATTTCATTTCCTTGTCTCCAAGAAACATTATTTCTTACAACCTGGATAAAGACAAGCCCAGGAGTCAGCCCAGGGCCCAGAAGGAAGCTCTATCCATTTCTTGCCTCGCTTCAGACTGTGCAATTGACCACAGCATCACATTCCTGACAAGCAGTCTGAAATCAATCCTCCCCTTTTTCCTGTCCAGCCCACTTGTGTTTGGGTGAAAAAGGAGCCAGGGCTCTTTGGAGAAGAGGTCACAACTTGGGTTGGTGCTGTCAAGCAATTTTTTTTACCTGGAAAACACTTAACTATGTGACGAAATGTTGTTAAACTGCACTGCAGTTGACATTCAGTTTGAAAAGATGCTTCATAATGACACCTTTACACTGAAATTACATGAATAGCCATTAAATTCAGTTAAACCTAGCACTGCCAATTTTCATGTATTTATCATCAGGTGGAATAAAAAAAACCCTTCACGTTCGCTGTGTTTCATGAATTCAAAAATGAAACAGCAACCTCCAGATTAGTTCCATAGAAGTCCAAACTGCTGACAACTAGCTCTAACATGAAATTGAAGAAGGTAAATAGAAATTGAACATCATGTCATTCAAAGTATTTGGAGCTTAGAGACAGTAAGTATAGAATATTTTATTTATAAACATATTCAATATGTTCATCAAGACTACAGCTACAGCACTTGATTGGATGTGCATAAAATGGCACACCTTTTTAATTTATATAAAGTTAGGCTGCCAAGAATATGTCTGTATTTCTTCAAACAACAGGTTTTCTTGAAGGGATCCACAGCACCTCACATCATGACTATTCATTACCTTTATTTGAGCTAGTATTTTTTTCCTTAGTTTCTGCTTCTCTCATTCTTCCACCCTCTCAGAATTAGCTAACAGGGGAAAAAATTGTATGGGCAAAATTTAACAATCTTCACAAACACAGTAAAAATTAAACATGTGCACTAATTTTAATTTATGTGCAGTGTATGAAGGTAACAGGCATATTTATGGTTATAATGGCACCATACAGTTTTATGTAGCCAGCATTAGCTATAGAGTTTCCTACAATATTTTTATATATAAAGAAAACTAATCTGCTGTACATACATTACAAACACTCTTTAAGATACCAGATAACTTCCAAACAAAATGCTCAAAACAAAACCCAGAAGGTTTATGAAGGTGCTGTTTCCCTTGCCTTTTATTCATAAAGTTGAACCACTATGTAAATAATGACAGGTTATTCTGTAGGCAACAATGCACAACTCATTATGTTAAACCTAAAGAATTCAACTTATAGGCATTGCTGAGTTTTCTAGGTAGAAATTGTATGTTGCCTATTTTTTTAAACTAAAATACACTATCACTTGTCATAATAAATTGAATTAGAACCATCAAGATGTTCAATATGGGTTCAGAAGCACTAAACTTATGGACTTCCACTGCAACATAGACAAGAGTCCCATAAACTGTTTATTACCCTCAGAACAGTAACTTTACTTTCACCTCTCAGGATCATGAATACTGTTTTCAGCAGAAACTTTGTCAGTCTTTTACTTCAGCCACCATCTTGAAGTTATAGTATCAAAATTACTTTGTAACACTTAGTTCAATTAGGGAAATAATGAATGCCTCTAGGAAAAGAGACTCCAGGTCTGAGTAACATTCCTTGCTTTGGCATCAAGGATGCAAGCCTTTTTTCCATCTTCAAGAGGCAGATCTGTAACAGAGTTACACAGAAAAATACCAAGAACAGAATATACTGGGGAGCTGGAAGGCACTTGCCTGCTATTTCATCTCCAAAACCAGGTGTGATTCCCACATGAGTAGAAATTTCAGCAAAAGCAAGCTTTGCATTTCAAAGTGGTAAATGTATTCTCATAAAAAAATCTTAATAAAGTGCCAATATCTTCTTTGAATAAATTAATGCTGATAATTGACAACATTCCCATACCTTGAACACTGACCAGAATAGCATGAATGCAACATCCACCAGTGCAGATATGGGAATAAACCAGCAAAAGGGTGATTTCTGATTCTGAAGCCAAACATCATCACTCCCCTCCTTTTAGAAGCAGAAAGGGGGGCGAGGACAAGAAAAGAAAAGAAAAAGAAAGACAGCCAAAACCAGCAGGCTAAGTAGAGTAACCGGAAGCATACAATTTACTGCTAATGGTTCAGTGTCTGCAAAGGACTGCTCAAGCTGTGCTCAACAAAAACTCAGTAATAGCCAAAGAGGGAAGTAAAAAAAGGCAAGATGTTTGGCTTTACTTTCTGTCAAATACTGTTAAATATGAGCCACTTAAAAAAATAGAATGAAAGAATCCAATAATGCTTTGTACAGGTGGTAGTGAGGTCCCTGGCTGGGCCTCCAGACAAAACCATTCCCATGTAAACCTTAAAGAGGATTAATCCTCAAGGACCACTGTAATGAGACCTTAAAAGGCTGAACAACAGCAGCCTATCACGGAGGGAAGCAGTAGCCTGCTCCCAGAAGTCTTCTCTAGCAGAGTTACATCAAAGCAAACTGGGACCAGATAGCAGGATTCTGCAAGAATCCCTTATCTCAGCGCTAGCGGATGCTTCTCCTCTGATTGTCTTGAACTGCCACCTGTCCCAGACATCTTTGAAGGCAATGCTAAGCCTGTGATGGATCTGACCTCCTTGAGCTGAGATTCTTTTATGTCTTTCTTCATTTTCTGCTCTGTTACATTCTTTCCCTGTAACGCACACTACATGAAACAAAGGGAGTTCTCACTCCTTGACTTACTGTCCCCAGCTATTTGAAAGCAAAAAAACAATGTTAAGGATTATACTTCACCCGCAATATGGAGCTGTCCTCAGGAGACAAGCCTCTTATTTTTGAGAGTTATAACTAGATGGCTTTTACACGAAGGGACTTTAAAATGAGGTTCAACATTGCTGGGAGCCAAGATATGAAAGCTGCATATCAGAGATAGCTTAAAAAAACAAAAAGGTTCATAATACAGAAGTATACGAAAAATCACATTACAAAAATGAGCAGGAAGATAACCAGGAAGCACCAAGCCTCAGAGAAAACACCAAATTATTGTAGTATATATATGCATCCCATGTTGTGCACCAATAGCCTGTAATACCAGTGTCCACCATACAGTGCCAAAATCAGCTTAGATTAAAATAAAAATAACTGGTCACTACAAATAAAACAGCAGGTCTTCCACTTGAGACACATGCCTACACTGACATAAAGTATTGCACCCAGCCCCCACGAAGGGACGTGGCTGCACCAGGAATGCTGCACATCAGGGCTGGTTTGTAACCAGGGATGTGCTGGCAGCCACACTCACGCTGACTTGGTGACAAGTACTTGCAGTAGGATCAGCCAGTTACAGAGCAGAGATAAATTCAGGGGAATAGCATCAGATTTTTATCTCATGGCTACAAGTCACCATGGTTCTAAAGAGGCTGGGCTGAGGAGGAATACTGCTACAACTCCTACCTCTGGTTTCCCACTTTTGCACTCAGTTAATTCTGAACTATTTTATAAGTCCTTTTCTTCTAAGTACATGGCACTGTCAGAAGAACAAGAAGCAAAATATAGCTAGGCTGAAGAGGATGGCTGCCTGCCAGCAGCATCTCTCAGTTCCCCAATCTGATAAAATAAAATGGTGTCATTAGTTGCAATTAGGTGGGACTCATGGAAGCTCTATGCAGCAGGATGGGAGCAGGAAGAGAAAGCACCCTTCTTGAGTGCTTTTGAAGTTCCCTAGGAAATCACAGCTGGAAGAATAAAATTCTGAATCAACCAGCTGAGCTAGACTCTGCGGAAGACTGCAGCAAACAATGAGCAGATATAGAGTATGAATAATAAGATTAAAAAAGGCATCACACGGAAAACACCGAGCAGACCCTGGCATTTTCTGGAGCCAAGACCTACTGGCACGTGTTGCCAAATAAATGTAGCCTAGAGGCAACCTCAGAAGGAATTTGAAGATGGCTTCTTCCCATCTATGAAGCAATTCCCACAACAGGGTATTGTGCTTCAAGAACACAGAGCAATGCCAGTCTAAGCACCAGGCTCCCATAGGGAAAATACAAATATCATTTCTCAACCAACAGAAGAACACACCATTTCAGATGATTGTCTCCCCAGAGAGCTGTGCCAATACCTTGTGTAACCTTAACAAACAGTATCCATGCCCACATCACTTCTTAAATGCAGCCTAGAGGCCACCCCCTCATGGGAAGGCACAACAACCTTGTGTTTTGCCAGCCTCCAGGCACAGCCCCAGCAGCACCAGGCCCAACATACCTCTGGTTCAGCAGGACCTGCATGCCCAGGCAACCCCCACGTGTAAATGCAACACAGGCAACAATCCCACAGGCTATTTACCAAAAACTTCCAGACAGGGAGGCTGGTCACAACACAGACACACAGCATGCTTTAACCCATCAGTACAGACCACCTTTTCAGAGCAGAATACATAAAAAACCACATCTATGGGAAGAAACACTACGCCAGGCCTTGTCCTCCCCGATCCTGGTTTTCAATGCACAAAGGATGAATGGCACTACTAAATGTCGGATGTGTGTTAATCTGATAAGTAACTACTGGCTTTGAAGAAATGTACTATTTCCCCAAAAGAATCGGAAACATTTTTACAGGCCAGCACTCAGATTTTTAATTTGTTCTGTGGGATCAGATGAAATCAAATCAGGCCTTTAGCCTTTATTTAAAGGGGTTTCTTCCAGTTTGCTTTATGTGTTTAAATTAAAAATAAAAAGAAATAACCAAAACCTTGTAAGAGTGAAAAAAAGCATAGACCATAGCCATTGCCAGTCTCATGCAATATAAGGACTTAGATGAGCAGGACATACGTCAGACTTTCCAAATCAAACATCCCAAATACTGGGCAGCTCAATAATTAGTTAGTAACGCATGATTAGTGCTCCTCTTTTCCCTCCTAGTTAAAAGCAAAAAAGAAATTCCGCTCCTATCACAGCAGTAATTAATGTTTTTGATGTCTGGCACCAATTTTATTGTTAACAGCACTGTTAGATCAGTGGTGTTAATGCCAACGCAAATATTGTCCAGCATGAAGAACAGCTTTGGTGCCAACAGTTTCCTATCACTGTACCATGCTGGTCCATCCCGGTAAAGTGAGCAACCAATGTTTATACATAATATAGGCCTTGATCCAAATTTCATTCATCCAAGTAACCCAATTCCATTTCAACAACAATGTCTAACAGAACTCAAGGCCAAAGCTTGAAGCTGTCTTAAGTTGTATCTGTATATAGGCTGGTGGAAAAAAAAAAACCCATACAAATCAAATTCAGTACCTTTTCACACTAGGGAGTCTGACATGCTGGAATGAAATTCAGTTCAACACATTCTAACTCATTAGTTATTTGCTTCAACACTTGGTATGGTGTTACGCTCAGCCATTACCATAATCAGCCATTTATTTTGAAGTATTTCATGTGCCATAACTTTTGGCCTGTTACCACTGGCTATTTCAGTGGGGACTGTAAATGGAGGGATAACAATGTTCAGCTCTTCATCTGAAAAATGGTAACATGGATTCTTGGGAATTATGATTTTAAATTGCAACTAGCATGAAGAACAGGTAAGATAAAAAGGTAGAATCTAAGGCAACTGGGGATTATTTCAAAGTTTATTGAAGCCAGCAGCTGTTGATTCATTGAATTCACTGGGTTCTGGATCAGCATCATTCAGCTGTTTCAGAAAAATGATGGCTCGGGGCAGCACTGAAATGTGAAAGAGAAGCTAGAATAAACAATGGGGGACCCTCTATACTACCTTATTCAGAATGAAACATGAAAGAAGCATAATTGAGATTAGAAAGCAATTCTGTTATCTGGTGAGCTATCTGTTTTGAACTCCAAAAAACTGCAAGACAATAAAAAAAAAAACAGTAAAGAAAGCAATATTGAAAGATTGTTTTGTAAGTGGTAACTCTTACTTTTAAAAGGAAGTATGAAGATGTACAAACTTGTACATACATACATTCCCACACACATATTGCCTTTCCTGCTGCTGTGTACCCAGCACCACACATGCCAATGACCACATGGCAACACAGCAGCTGTACTCTTTAAAACATAGCTATGAATACTCAATATATTGAGGATAATACTGCTTCTCTGCACTGGTGGTTTCTACCTTGGCTGCAAGCTATATTATCAGAAATCAATAAATGTAGCCAGTATAAGTCTGACTGAAGGGGTAAGCATTCCTAACATGATCTCCAGACTCAGATGTGATCCACTCAGCAAGCTCAAGAGCCCCAGTTGAGCAGTGTTTTAATAAGAGTTTATAGAGTGCTGTGTAAACTACCAAGACTAAGAGGTAAAGAGCCAGGCTAAGAGGAAGCCAATTGTGCTGGTAGGTGTGAATAAAAGGAAGTAGAGGCTATGGCTAAGTGGCTCTCCTCCTAAGTACTGAGCTCAATTAACAGGAATAAAGCTGTATCTGCCAGCAATCCTGAAAATGGTTCAGCAACCAAAGCATTTAAACCATCATAAAAGTAAAGGCCTGTTCAACCCTGGGTTCCAACAGGAGGCTAGTACTGAGAGACTTCCATGGGACAAGCTTAAAGCTGCACTTTGACAACAGGGACCATGTTGCCTTTCAAATCCCCCCTTGACAAGTCCATGGTCAATGCCATGCAGAGGGCAGGCCCATGGTGTCCACACGCTCCCATTACTCCAGTGCCCAGCTGAGGCATCCTCTATGACACAATGCCCTCCTTCTGTGCCCACACAAGGGCCAGGGGACAAGAGCAATGAAAAATAGGGCACACCCAGATCTCAAGCACCCAGAATGAAAGAGAATTAACACAAGAGAATCACAACAGAGGAGCATCCTGTACACATTAGCTACTCTGCAACCGATTTATTGCTACAGTTTTCTTAACAAAAGCTGGACAATGATAGCAGAGATGGAGCAAAAAAATCTGAATTTAAATGTTTGTTTTCTACATTTAGACACAACAGTTTAGAATTCTGGTGGCTAAATACAGACAGATAGGGCCATCTTAAATCCCTGATATATCAGGACCTTGATACAGAGTATGAATGAGATCTGTTAACAGATATGACCCAGGATACAGGGGTTGACCAGGCTGGCAGTCACACCACTTTCACAGGCATGAAAACAGCACTCAATGCCAATCTCAACTTAGGCAATTAAATTCACTCTAGTAACATTGCCCAGAGAGAACACCAATGCAAGAGAACCATCTCATATTTCTCCCCACCTTCCAGCTGCTGATGCCACTTACACTGTAGGCACACAAGATCAGCCCAAATCCACTACAGACATTCTGTTTTAAAAGCATTGTGACAAATGTCCGTGTATCAAGGGATACAACAACTTTGAAGAAGCTTTTCACTCTCTCCTGATTTAGGGACAGTGGATCTGCCTTGATGCTCAAGAGATGGATTACATTATTTCTTGGCTTTTTTTTCACAGTTCTTAACCATGATTCTGTGGCTCTGAGCAATGAATTCTGTCTCTTTCTATGAAGGCAGTATACAACAAATGCATACTGTAAAGCAGATAAAAAAGTTTTAGCTGGAAAAAATAAATCAAATCCATTAGTGGTTTTGTATTTGTCCTGTCTTCATCTTCCCCATTCTTTAAAAAAACAAACAAAAAAAAAAAACACATATAAAACCTCATCCCACAGCTTTCTTAGATGCACTTGAACAGCAAAACAAGAAAAAAGGAGACATTAAAATAAAATTTTCAAAATATTTTTAGAGTTTTGAAGTACAACAGAATTATAGAGCTACAAATAATTTATATAATTTCTTATTTCTTATTTAGAAATAAGAAATCTCCAACATTCTGTTCTACCAAATCAAACCTAACCAAACAAAAAAGAAAACAAAAACAAAAAGAAAAAAAAAAGAAAAAAAAAAACCCCAAACAAATAGCAAAACCAAAACCAAACTAACAAAAAAATCACCCAAACCTACAAGTTCACCTTTCAATTGCTCAATCACATTACACTCCAAAGCTTTCCAGATACTGGCAGTTCTGGAGTCTGTCTCATGCTGAGGAGAGAAAAAAATGCATAAGAAGGAAGAACATATCTACATACTGTAAACCTATAGGTGCATTTGTTACTTCCATATGAGACCATCACACAGGAGACACTGCTGATTTCACAGGCCTCAGGAGAAATGGGCAGGAGTACTTGTAATGAGCAGTTTGAAAAACAACACAGGAGGGTTGGAAGGCATCTTGGAGAAGCTGTTTCAACTTAGAAGCTGCTAAGCTTACAAGGTCTGCAGCACCTTCCTAAATTTCACACTGAAGCTGCCTCTGACCATAAGTTTGTATTTGAGAACAGTAATGTTTTTTGTTGGAGGCTATTGAAAGGTACTATTATATTTTAGACTTTTAATCCCAAAAATGGTTTTGCAAACACACTAATTTTTTAAACACCCACACTTCAGCTGCTTGGCTGACATGAGCAGTCTGACATTCACTTTTATAACAGAGGCTTTTTTCCTTGTGAGTTCTATTAAAAGCTTTAGATTTTACTTTTTTCAACTACTCCTACTTGACAACATTTGGAAACCACCCCATAAATCACTGTCAGTAGAGAGTTTTGTTACTAGAGTGCTCAAGCCTCTCCCCTGCAAAATGCTGCCGAGTTGAAGAATCCACATTCTCAGAGGCTAAACTCAGTTTGAAACTGAAGAGCAACTAAATGTATTTAAAGACTCTGGCCCTAGAAAGATTCTCTGGTGACATTTTCCTACCACTGTCCAACCAGCCCAGGTAGAAGCTCTCTACAAAAAGCTGTCCTGGTCTCCTGTCACCAAAAGACACTGGGAAACTAGAGGTGAAATAAGAAAAGTGCCTGCTTTGGAGCTATCCAGAAGTGCCTTGGTTGTGTCTCTTGAGTCCCAAATTATGCCAGGTAGATGACAAAGGAGGCCACCACCTACCCCTCTACAGGCCCTTTCCATGAGCCCATCTGCTGATGATGACCTGGACTGCTCTCACTGTCAAAGGTGCCACACATAGCTGGCCACTGTGGTCCAAGAGTCACTGCCATGAAAAGTCATTGCTTCCCAGTTACTGCAGTTTAAAACAGTGTTTCCAGTTTCCAGTTTGCATTTTTAGAAACAGAATCCGATTCCCCTTTTTTTTTTCTGCACTCCCTTTTCCTTTCCAATGGGGACATGAAGGAAGGGGAATTCTTGTCAACAGAAATTAAAGCTAGTAAATGAACAAGTGCACCTAGTGAACCAGCATTGTATTTTCCTTGCTGGGGTCTTTCGTTCATGCTGCAAATTGATTTTGAGGTGACACTAACACTGGGTAATCTAACTCGGGCAGTTATGCAAGGCCCAGTCCTTACAAAGCTAAGCCCAAGAACAGTCAGTGGGAACTGAGGGCAATCAATACCTTTGGAGGGCTAATCCTATGAAATGTGCAATAAGCAGTTCCCACTTCCCCAGACAGATACAGAAGCTTCAACACCAGCAAAATAAATCCTTGGTAAGAAGAGGCAAAAAAAAGGAAAGGAAAAGGAAAAAAAAAGAAAGGAACGAGTTCCTGCTTTCAGCTAGTGTAACCTCACTGAAATGAAGTGATTTACCACAAAGAGAATCCTGCAAGGGCCATACATTCCTGTATATATAAATATTTGGATCAGAGCCAAATGATCTGTCACTGCTTTTTGCTTAAGATAATTCTTCAGGTTTTGCTAATTAGGCACTAACAATTCTTTCAGACGAACTGTGTAACCCAGGGAAGAATATCAAGAGTATGTTTTAAATCAAAGTGTTTACATCAGGAATGATTCATTTTTTCCATGAGGAATGACTTGTGTGACAGGCAGTCTTAGCACTGCCATAAATCTACATGAAAATTAAAATTGTGGAAGAAAATAACAAAGGCAAGTTGCTATCCCCATCTTCCCTGCCTCAGCCCCAACTCTAGAGATGGAATTTACATTAACAAGGGGCTCCAGCTACCACTGGAATTAGTGTTTGAGAAACTCAGGATTTTAAATCCTTTTAAGAAACACTGTGATTAAGGTCAGTAACTCTGCTCTCCTCAACAAAGAAAAGGAGCTAACTCCAGCTCTTCTGTCATCTGTCCTGAAGCCTTTTGAAAGAAAAAAAACTTTTTAGAAGTTAAACAAACAAAAACAGCATCTCACTCTTCCTTTGTGAGCTGTGTTTAAATAGTGGTTAAGAAATCCATAACAAAAAAGACAGAAAATAAAAATTTCTGGGTTAGGCCTGTGTTTTCCCTTTTATCTGTTGGAGAATAGAAGGCTGTGAGCTGAGCATGGGACTACATTCACATTCTCAGTTGCTAAATGGTTGAGGGGCTCTCTGTCGGTGCAGAAGGGCTGCCAGCTCCATAGCATGTTTCATCCCAGCTGTTTGAAAAGCTGGTTCACTTGAAACATAACCATTATCCCCACCCACACTCTGCAGGAGAGCAAACTCCCCCTCAATGAGGGATTTCTTCCACATTTATGGTAACTATTACTACCAACATTTACAACATCAGTCATTTTAATTAGAAAAAAATTAAAACAAAAAAATCCTGCAATGCACAAACAGACACACACGTGTTTACATGTAAAAATGCAAAGCACTCAAGTTGTTTCTAATAACTGCAGCTCATGGAAGGAACATGCATTCTACACACAACTGACTTAAACACCCTTTTCTTTTTTTTTGTCATAAAAACATACAGATGTCTTTCTTCAAAAAAATTATTTTCCCTTTTCCTGTGTTACAGGAAGCCTGCCCACACTTTTAAATACAAAGTGGGTATAAATAGAAGCACGAATTAGGCATCTTGAGAGGTCTGTATTTTCCAGCCACAGGGAAACTAAGAAATTACTGTAAGTGTTTACACATCTGACTATGTTGAATTAAAACATTTTCTATACATGTGCCTAGCAAAACTAGCAAGAAATTAAGAGAGGCAAACAATAGCCTCTCTGGTTCTTTACCTGTTGCTACAGTGTACATTATTCAGCCTTCTTCATATGGACCACTAAAAGTGTCAGTCTTAATGCAGTCACCACTCTGATGAAAGCATATCTTACATATATAAATGATACAACCACTATGAAAATTTCAGTAAGATTGTCTGCTTTCCAATAAATCTAACTAGACATTTGTCTTTTTAGTTGTCTCTCTGTATCATAGCTATTAAAGGTAAATAAAAGCATGATGGCTCTTTTTATGACATTAATAGCTTGAGGGACCTTATAAATCAGTGAATACAAATGCACTACTCATTACAGGAGAGGGAAGCAGGTCTGTCCATCTGATGCTTTCTGACTTAAATTTCTGTTTTAAGATCTTGTTGCTCATTTAAAATTAACTCATCTCCTGTTTCTCTGCTGTTGTATGGTGGGGAACTTCTGGTGCTCTCTCAACTTCTGACATCAATGTTTTGCTAGTAGTCCACACAGCCTAACTAGCTAGCATTAATGGTCACAATACAGACACAGTAGCTTCATTAAATCTTGACAACTCTTGTCAAAAGGTGAATTTGGGAAAATAAACCAAAGTAAACTCATTGCAAACCACTCAGACACATCCTGACTGATCAGATCTTTTTCTTCTGTCAGAACCTTCAGTAATTTCAGTAACACTTTGAACAAGATTTAATGGGTGAGCTGGCAGCTGGTCAGATGGTCAAAATGGCAATCTTCCCCACTAAATGCAGCATAAGGTTTGTTGTTTTTGAGGGTTGTTTTTGTCACACATTTCATTTTTCCCCAGCTGTACTGCCTACAAACAGAGAAGCTGTTTTGCTTCCCCAATAATACTTGCTTGTTTTGTTGGGTTTCTTTTAAGCTAGATTTGGGCATTTGGTAACCAGAAGCTAGGAATGGTGCCTCCAACCCCCGAGGTAATACTTGTCTGCTCTGCTGCTCACGAGTGAACGCTTGCACTGCACATTCATGCCTCTCTGGCAGGAGTCTGCCACTGGTGTGCTGGAGTCTGCCACTGGTGTGCTGCAGCAACTGTGTGCTCCTCTACAGAGAGATGAGTAACTCCCCCAGAGGGTTTGAGCAGGTCTGTACGAGAGCAGGAGAGGAAGGTGTACAAAAACCAACTGACTACACTGAAAAAGAGCTCAAAAGCTTAACTGCAAACTTTTTTCCTAAATACTGATCTAAACTATACAGACAACAAGTGTTCATTTTCTCATAATACCTCCATCCTTATTAACAATCAGGCTCTTTTTTTTTTTTTTAAAGGAGGTTGGTGAGACTTAAGGTTGTGCAAGACATACTTTGATCTGCACCCTGATGAGTGAACATTCCCCTTTGCTGCTAGCCCAACTAATGAAGGGATAAAATTAGCTTTTATCCCTGGCACTTTCTTTAGCAAAAAAACATGCACTAATCAGCTGTCCTCACTAATCAGTCGTCTGGCTAATGACCTTTTGCCTTAAAACACTAAAATTTCTGAATGATGTTAAAAAAAAGGAAAACCAATGCAGACTGCTCTTTCTTTGTGGGTCTTAAGCCTATCATCTGGAATTGGAGACTGAAAGGTTAAATGGCAAATCTGTATCCTGACTGGGTGATAAATCTATAATCAAAAGGCACAAGCCTTGACACCTCAAGATGTACTTCATTACGACACAACTAAATGATCTTTTTTCTCTTTTTTTTGTAAACTAGAAACAGATGAAAAAAAAAATTGCTTAACTCCTTCATACTTTGCGCCTGTGGAGAAATCCACTCCACATCTGTGTTCAAGTGTCAGTTAATTTCTTACTTTTTTATTAATGCCTGAGTGAGAATTCAGAAGTTGAAACCATTTGCCTTTTTTCCTTCCCCTTACAACTTCAGGGAACTATAGCTGGGAAAGAAAATTGCAAAAACACTCCATCAAGCCTGCATTCTCAAACACACTTGTGAATGTCCAAAAAAACCCTCCAAAACAAAACAAAGAGTCCCAAAGCACAAAACTAAGCCTTCCAATTCCCCAAATTCTCAGTGTACAGGGCACAGTCCTTCTTCCTCTCAATAACATACTTTAACATTGTTTTAAAAGAGGGATTTTTAAGGCCTGTTTCATTTTCCTTCTCTGCTAGCTATAATGAGGCCCGTTTTTCTTCATGTTTTAAGGAGGTGGAGCAGAACACAACCCCGGATGGCTGAGGAGGATTAGCAACAGATGAGATGTCCTGTGGAAGTCACTTTGCAGAGGCCTGCAGTAATTTCTACCTGCAGTGCAACTGCACCCTGGTTTTTAACTTCAGGAAAAAAAAGAGATTGCATTTACCACAAACATCACTCCCTCCAGATAAAGCAGTTCTCCCCAGGGACAATGCAAAGTGACAAAATCACATTAAATTTGACAGCCTTCCAACTCTGCATCCCAAATAAGGCAGTGATCAATACTCACGGTAATGAGGGTCCATGTAGCCGTTTCGGGGGTCCATGGTAAAGAGCGTCCCGCGGTACGGTACGGAAGGTTCGGGAAGGTGCGATATAGATCCATGGATCTCCTTCTTGATTAATGAGGCCCTTTCCTCACTCGACGTGGAAGGCTCTTCACTGATCTTGCCGAGGCCTTGCCCACCCTGCGGCTGCATTGTGATCGCGTTCCTTCTCTCTCTGTGATAGGTCTGCCCAGGACTTTCATCCTCTGCAGAAAAATGAGGGAGAAGAAAGAGAGAAGGGAAGAAAAAAGAGAGACACACACTTTTAGCCCATTTATAGCAAATACAATAAAGAAAAGTTCTCCCCCCGCTGCCCTCCTCCTCCTCCTGGTGTAAGTTTGTGACAGGAGGTGCCTGTGTGGCTGTGAGGGATGGCCTGGGGACGCTTGCCCGTTCAGAGCCGGCAGCAGCCGAGCAGTAGATCACCGTCACCCATGCACTGATGCTCCTCCAGCAGGGCTATCAATTGTGCAGGAACAGACAGAGGCTTGCTGTTTCCCTGCCTCTGGGACAAGGAGACTGGGAGCTCCCTGATGGGGAGTCAAGAAATGATTTGTCACCCAGAGAAGAAGATGAACCCCACCAGTCAGGCCTAAATCATGCCCAGCCACCCACCACAGCTCTGCAGCCCAGCTCCAGGTCCCTGGGGTTTGCCTGTGTGAGGGGCTGAAGCCTTGCAAGGAGGTTGGCAGTGATCAGAACCAAGGTGGGCAGCAATAAAATGGGTACAACTGCTCAAGATACAGGACCAACAGCATCAGGTAGGCACAAGCAAGGCCACCTGCTCTGACAGTGTCACCATGTGCAGGATGGTTGCATATACTCCCCCTACCTCTTTTTCCCATATCCACAAAAACAAAGCCACAAACTCTTAATGAACAAGGGGGAAGAAAAAGCTGGGGGTAAAATAATCATAACTAAGAGCATCAAACCCAAGTCCTAGCTTGGAGTAAGCCTCTAGGCCTGTGGTACCACTTGTAAGGGGAGAAGTGCCTCCTGACCATGGCTTTACCAGTCTTCCTTGCAGACAGCTCCAGGACTAGGTGCTAAAACAACCCACTGCTCCCGCAAGAATTTTAACCCCTAGGGACTACATACACCCTTCAAAAAGCAGACAAAATGGTTCTGTTCCTCAAAATCAAGATGCGTGCTCCTAGGTACATTTCTCACATGCCATGTGGCAAAGGGGTTTTGCTAGGTACGTAAGTCTCTAATGTAAATGCTCTCCTTCAGTTGCATTATTGGTTTAAGACATAGATGTTTCTCTAAACAAGCATGATTGCTTGCTGCCTGTAATCCTTGGCCAATACCAATGCTCCAGGTACAGCCTTGTTCCATCAACCACACTGCACGTGCAAGCGTACACCAATACATCTTTAAGGAATACTGATAAAGATTCTTCATTTCGAAGTTGCTCTGCAGTTCTAGAAGTCCACAAGGAATCTCAAATTATTAAATGCTGGGTACAAAAATGGTAACTAGAAAAGGAAATGAAAACACCCTTAGGAAATAAAACTAAAGTGCCCTTACACTACAATCCACATGCAAGGAAGAATGATTGACACCAGTGCCAAGATTGCTCTTCAGTTGTCAGAGATTTGAGGTCAGGGCAAAGTTTTCACTTGTACCTTTCCCTGGTGTACTTGTTCACACAGCAAAAGCAGCAGCCAGCAACTCACTGGGTGACTACACTCAGCAAGGCTGACCAGCGTGACTCAACCTATGTGCCTTTATACGAATTAGATCAGAAACAAGGTCTGGACATACAGATACCTGGCCATTATATGCGTAAATTAGCCACACCATTGCTTTGAATGAAATGCTAACCAATTTTTTCTCTGCCTCCTCTCCCCTCAAGTAGCAACAACACAAAAACTCAGCAGCATAGCCTATTAAGCACTTAATTATTTTTCTATCTCCAAGTATTACAGCAACCAGGGTTGCTGACTTATCAGCATTTTCCAGGGACAGAATTCTTTTTGCAGCCAGTAATTCTACATACAGAGCTTTTCCAGGGTTGGATCTGAGAAGAAAGAGTTAATGGAAATAGACAACAACATTACAGAGTTTAAACCCTTTGCCCTTTCCTATTTTTTATTAATATGCACAGGCATTTGTCCCTGCTCTGGATTAGCAGGGTTTAAGGTTTCAACTTTTTACACTGAAGCTGGTTTTAGTTAGAGAACTGCAAATCAGGGACCAAAACTTTAAAACTTATATGAGGTTTTTAGAAACCTGCTTGTATAACAAAAAAAAAAAAAAAAAAAATCAGCTCAAAGATATATTTTCCATCAGGTTTCTCTTTAGCCAGAGTCTTTTATGTTAAATTTCAACCTAGAGTGAACTTTCACTGATGAGACGTAAACTCCTATAAAAACAGGGTATTACACTTCATTTGAAATTCTGACAGACTCTTAAGTAGAACAAGCTAACCAGTGCTACAACAGTTCAGAAAGAAGAAAGCTAGAGTGATTTGTGGGGCTGTATAATCACTCAGATGATCAGATAGGATTTCAGTTCTTTTACTCTTCCATATAAAGATAATATTTGTTAAAACTGCCATCCTGGGATACAACAAGAAGCTGACATTTATGTGTAGGCTCCACTTTTATACTTTTCTTCTCAAAACATGCACATGTCATGAATCAAGGTACTAGTGACTGTTATGGAAAAGGCTGATTTTTCAAATTGCTGAATTAAATTCAAAACCTACTTTCAGTAATTTAGAAACAAAAGGGAAAATATGGTTTGTTTTAATAAGGATTTCCCTTTTTTGGTTACTTGAGAAAAAAAAGAAAACAAAACTATTTTTCCTTCTGTATCAACGATCTCTCTCCCATTATAAAGTTATTGCCATGTGCCATTACAAGTCAAAACTTTCTGGATGTTTTCTGCCACACAAAAATTGCCCCAGAAGTATTTAACTAAACACGATGGCATTTTTGCAATAATAATAAGGCTTATTCATCAGACAAACAGCTCGCTAAGCACTGACTTCACACCACTGGGATGCTGGTGATGGGGGCAGATGAGAAATTTGACAGCACCCACGCTCCAGGACACTAAGAGCCAAGCAGTTTGCAGGAGCTCCCCCGGCGCCGAGCGGGAAACTCCTCTTGCAGTAATGCTGCCGGCTCTCACGGCAGGCGAGCCACTCCAGCGTGCCAAAAGGGGAAAGCTGTCTAATCTTGTTCTGGTTCAACTGAAGCGTTCAATAAAGTTTCAAGAGTAAGTGCGGGCAAGGCGCGCCAGGCCAAATTATTGACAGAAACACACTGTCCACCATGGCAACAAGTGGGATTCTAAAGCAAAAATGTAAGCAAACAGCCCACTTCTCCAGCAGCATCTGCCAAAGGGGTTTTACAGCCAAATAAGTGAGAACTGTTCTGTTACTGCTCTGCTCACGTTTTAGAAGTGACCAGCTTTAGGGTCAAAAGATCCATCTGATTTATTAAAATGTTGCTGAGAGACAAATCCCAAAGTGAAAGATGAAGCTGGTGGCAGCCCATCAACTCCAGTACAATTCCTCCCACCTTTTGCCAGTGTAAGAGTGAAGGGTTAAATAAGAAAAGAAAAAAGCAATCATGCCCAAGAGCAATCTACATAAGCTTCTCTTTCTTCACATACACCCTTTCTCTGACTTAACAAGCCAATAGCCAGAGACACATGTTAGAAGTGCCCAGTCTTGAATGATCACTTTAATCCAGGATTCTCACATCCACTGAGAAATGCCTGATTTAGTCCTGCCATTTTGATCAGAAGCCAATTTTATTAGAAGTGCTGAGCACCTCACTTAATGGAGCACCTCTCACTTAATCAAAAAGCTTTCTCAAAAAACTCACACTGGACAGCATGCCTGAGTAAACACACTTTTAATTGCACAACTAATTTACTCAGAAAGTTTTTAAAAAAATCAGCACAAGCCAAAACCTAAGGCAAAAATCCTTTAAACTTTCTTTACCTGTTGAACTTCTTTGCCTTTTTTTACCATAGACCAAGACAAAGTAGAAGCTATTTTACTTTAAAGCACCTAAAGTCAGCAACTGAAAAAAAAGTTGAAATCTATTGATAGAGCACACTAAAAGTCAATCCCAAGACACTGCAGAAACGCCCCTGATTAAACAAGACAACACCAGCCTAGTTATATCTCTTAATATGTTAAGTTTCATCACCATATTTCTGCTTGCAACTTCCAGAGAGCACTGCTATCTCATGAAAGATCTGACAGCACTTCAGCTGAGTAAGAGAAAGAACAAGGTACTTACAACTCAGTCCAAGAGACCCTGCCTGATGTTCCCTCTAAGCTCTTCTCTTCTCTTGACCAAAATTCTCTGGCTACCAGGACATGGGCATTCCTCCCTCTTTTTCTCCCTCTCCCTTCTCCCCCCCCACCACCCCCCCGCCCCCATCTCCCTCCCTCTCTCTCAAAGGCAGTGCTTCTCCCATTAGAGGAATTAAAAGTGGTTGGTGCCATGCTAAATTTAACAAGCTCATTAGTATTCTTCCTGTGTGCTTCCTAGTGAACTCTCCCTATTCAAGCAGCTCTCTCTAGCTGAGGGGTCAGGCGGCTAATCATTAAATCAAACTAATGTCACCCTATCACAATCAGCCTAAGAGAAGGACGGTTTATTATTTCAGTTTATGCTAAATAAACGGTTTTACAAATGGTCTCCAAGCAAGGTCAACAGCAGCTTCAATTACAAGACAAACTTAACAAGAGTTGCTATAAACCAAGTGCTCCATATTGACCTAAGCACAAGCTCGGCTCTGCATATTGCCACTAGCAGGATTGTACAGGAATGCATATTGTAAAATAAAGGAAAGGGTAATCTTTTCTTTGCCAGAATTTGTGACTGCACAGAGACTGCTCATTCACCTCTCCCCAACCAGATTGCTGCTCAGCTCAATTCACCCCACACAAAGGCTGAAGACCAGACCTCAATGGACCGAGTGAAACATGTTCAAAACTAGGCTCTCTATTGTGACTGAATTTCTTAACATCTTTTCAAAAAGCGGAGAATGCCTTGAGGCTAAAGGAAGAAACAGGCTAATGGTGAATTGGGAATACTGAGCAAATTTCAGAGCCCTTTCCTCCTAGCTTTTGAGGTTGAAAGCAAGCTCTTTCCTTTCAAGTTTCAAAGTCCTTTTTCCTCCCGCAGTGTCACAGAAGGATTTGAAAAGAAGGTAATTGTGCTCACAGTCCCCCTGATCAGAGCTTACGTCCTATTTCTGGTATTTCAGAATACTTCTTGCAATAATGGTGCATATAGCTCAATCCCTTAACCGTCCTGCACTCTGCAATTGCTCATTAAATGAACAATTGCTGGTATAAAATGCCTTTTATGTTCAAGGTCTGGATATAAGATAAGCATTCTAGTACTCTAAATTTGGTTTACTAAGGAAACTCTCCATCATTAAATTACAAAACTGAAATCAGAATATCAGTCTTTCCCAGAAAAGTAGCATTTTAGATGCTGTGAGCCAGAAGGAAGGGGGAAGGTGGAATGCAAAAAAGATTGACTACTTAGATTCTTAACAGAACAGATACCTAAGTAAGAAAGCCATTTCCTTCCCATTTAAGAAAGGCTAAGTTTTTGACACCTGATATTTTCTTCCTTGAAATGATGCAATAGAGCAATTGGCAGGCTCATTAGGACACCTGTACTTGCACCTTCTTGCATACACACACTTTTCACTTCTCTCTGACCACCTTAAGAGCAACATTGGAGGAAATAGATCTGTAGGATTGTGCCTGCCTTTAAAAACAGCATGTGTTGTAAGCAAAATTTTGTTTTGGGTGAGTACAGTAGCTTAAATTGGACACCCTTGGTCCCAAGTTTGTTGTTTTCCTGCATTTGGAGCAACTGCACAAGAAGCACTCTGGAAACACTAACACAGATATGAAGGATGATGCTCATAATTGGTTTTAAAAATAGACTCCATTTACACAAGAGGCTACAAAATCTGCTAGATAACAACACTGTACTCACTTTATTTGCAATGCTTAAGCATACCTTATACAAAACTTTTGTGCTTATAAATAACATACATTATCTGAGCTTACCACTGAAAATTTATAGTTTTCTATTCCTACTTGCAATGTATTTTTAGCTTATTTTTTCTTTTTCCTATGTATAGTAATTTCCAAGAACTGATTTGTGATCTTTGGAACATGAATACACAGCCTTTTTGTAATTTTGTTTGTTTGTTTTGAAAAACATGTTATATTCTTTTGTTGTCAATTTTAGATTTCACTGGAAGAAAAAGGATTTATCAATGAAGGAGAGAGGGGACACAATCCCTACAATATCTACCTAATACTCCACTCACACTCCCTTATTTTCCTCAAATGACACATACATTCATTTTTGCTGCATCTGCTGCACAGCTTGGTTCAGTTCCTTTTTTGACAGTACAGAGGACAGAACACAGTGCATCAATACAGTGCCTATGACTTTAGAAACAGAGCCTGATCATGCATTCCTGAGTCAATGGCAGAGCTCCCACTGACCTGGGCAAGACAAAACCGGGCCTGTACGGAGTTCACACCACTCCAACACTAAACCAGCAATGCACTGTTATCAGGAGAACATCACTCACAGCCTTTTCCAAATGTGTGAGTAACTCTTCCCCAAGACTGATGGGTAACCTGAGAATGGCACAAAGGAGCTGAAAAAACTCAGGTAAACTTTTCCAGACCCCTAAATCAGAGAGAGCCTTCTAAGTAGCAATATCTTCATCTCAATTTATCTCAATCCAGATGAATTTACAGTCCTTGTTACCTCCCCAGCCACTCCTAACTAAAACCAACCAGCTGAAGCTAAACAAACATATAGGAAATTATGTAAAATAAAGCCACCTTTAAAATTTCATACAAGCAAAGACCTACAGTATTTATTTTACTGAGAGTCTGTATCTACAAATCCCTGCATGAGATCGATAGGGAAATGCTAAAAATCTCATATAAGCTGAAAAAATCCTACTGAGGAAACACAAGAGGCAGATGTAGACACAGCTACCTACACACAAAGGCAGAGTGCTGTGGAAACTTCCTTGTCAGTCCCAGGACTCAGCCTCAGAGGACAGACAAAGAGGGCAGGAGGCAGGGCTGGGCTGCCTTACACATGATCCTGCACATCACTGATCATGCAGGACATGTGGAAAAAAAAAGAAGGAGTAACATTTGGTCATGTGCCTGAAGTTACTGACCTGACACTTGAGCCATCCCAGTCTCTTCTTTTTTTCGAAACAAGCTACTGAAGTTGCTTGCTGTGAGCCAGATTCCTGCAGTATCCTGTTGGCCAAGTTCCCCTCCAGCTGCCCAGCTGAACCACCAATTAGCCAAGATGTGGAGCTTGAACCCTGCTGCCCAGCCACAGCCCAGACCTGCAGGGCTGAGAGTCTCTGGGAAGCTAATGGAGGGACTAATTCTCAGCAACTTGCAAGGTCAGCCTCCAAAGAAGTGAGAGCCTCACATCTGAACAAGCCCTCTCCCAGCCCATTTCCACACGGGCTTTAAAATAACAAAAACAAACAATTTAAATCAAAACAGCTGAAAACCATTTTCTCCCTTCCCAAGTTCAGGGCTGCATGTTTCTCCCATGGCAGACAGTGGATTATTGTGGTGATACTTAACACCGCTGGCAAGCACAGCCCCCAGCACTCTGGTTTAGGTGTTAGTGACGACATTGACTGCAGCAGGAGAAACACTAAACCCTACATCTAGGTACCAAGCAGGTGGCAAGATTTTAAATTTACCTTAATGGGGCCTGCAAGGCCCAAATTTTGCTTGCTTTACTCACACTGAAATTCTGGGGATTCAGTGAAACTACTTCTGCAAGTAGAGCAAGAGGGATTCATGTCCAGCATCAGAAACACTCCAACCACTGGGCATGAATAGTCTGTCTGGAAAATGCACTGAAGATGTTGGTTGACACGTGGAAATGCTGTATCATTATCTTGATGAGAAAGGAGCTCTCAGTAGTACCAGGGCTTTGTAGCTCCAGTGAACAAAAAAAGAAAAAGAAAGGCGTAATGCAGAAGTAGAAGACATTTGGAGGTAGAATTAATTGGCAAAATTAACATGTAGCCTGTAATTTCTCCTTTTAAATTTGCAGTACTAGAAGGCAGTCAAAAGCACTTTCCTTTCTTGGTATAATAAATTTTATGTTTTGATTTTGCTACTTGAGGACTGGGAAACTCAAATGAGAAAAAAATATTTCTTTGAAGAACAAACTTACTTTTTCATTTCCCCTTCCAAAAAACTGTTCTACCTTACAAAATTTTGCAAAGATTGAAAATTACCATGCGACAACCTCAGCAAACTAGAACATTTGCTCAAGGTCTGCTGATCAGGGCTAAAACTCAAGCTTTGCACTTTCAGAATATCTCCAGGATCGTTGCCGCCCTTCTCCAACATCTGGACTGTTCAAAGAGCCAAGAGAGTCAAATATAACTAAAAAACAACAACAGACATCAGGATCTGACCTTTGGCAACTATTTCTCAGAAAGAAAAAGCTCCTCAGCCTATTGTAAAACTCTCAAATGATCCTGATTTAAAAACATTATGAAGTTCCTTCCATTAGCCAGTTATTAGACTGTTAGTCATTGCTTACTTTGAGCAGGCTAATTAGTTACATCAAAGGCACTACAATAAATTCCCAGGAGGGTTTTGGTGGGGGGATATATTTCTCAACCATCTAATAGCACATTTATGCCTATCTGTGGGTAACTGCCTCATTTCACTCAGACACTGGGGGACATATTCTGTGCTGTCACTTTCTACCAAGCCAGCAGCAAGACCAGGCCTTAAAGCTGTTTGAAGCCTGATATAAATGTGATTAGCCACGCTTAAAAGCCACAAAAGAGTGAAAAAGGAGTTATAAACCCTTTGGTGCACCATCCTTTTGCACCATCTACAAACACCTTAGCCTTGAGAGAATAAAAAAACCCAGTTATTTATAGTGTTGCATATGAATAGTATTATATTTCTTCCCTTTTTCCTTGGGTGGGTTCAAACTCCTAAATGGAATCATTAGCAAATCACCAAGTGGTTTGCAACAACCCAGGCAACCCTTCAGTTTAGATGGCAGATATCACCTATTCAGTTGCGAAATTTACTTATTGCTGCATCCTTTTGCACAGCTGCAGTAAGACTTTTGTTTCCATTATATCCCTTTACTTCTGGTCTCTGAGAAATACCAGTTGTTTAAAAATATGTTATGGGTTACTCTGCCCTGATTCACAGTGGCTGCAATCTCTGGACAATGATTTCACCAAAGTTTTCTAAGGGTAAAATTTGAATGCCATATAAATTTCTTGGTGCAGATATGTATGTACTTCTACATAAAAAAGTCTAGTCACAGGCTACACAAATCACACCCACAAATTCAGCTCCACCTTACATTCCATAAAATCCAACTAATTGCAGATGATACATGATGTCTGCAAATAAGTGTCCACACAGGCAGGCTGGACACCTGAATGTAGAAATGAGACTTTTCACAGTCCTCATCAGTAGTCTAAATAATTCAGAAGAATGCTGCAAAACATCATAAGGTTTACAGCAAAGGATGTTTTCAAACAAAGAAAAACTCTCGAGCCCTGTACCCCAAGGAACCTGATGCTTTGACATTAGTGCACTAGTTTAGAACAGCAGAGCTACTAATCCACAGATATTGCGAAATATTCCTTTTATCAACACTGCTTCTCTACCAGGAATATATTCTGAATGCCCCAAACCTGGCTTGTTTACCTCTAAAGCTAAAGCTCAGGAGCTTTCTTCTCTGCCTGGAGACACTGCTTACGAAAGAAAATAACTCTCCTTAAGCCTTACGAAGATTTTAACCATCCCAAAGACCAATCTGTTTTTTCTCCCCTCTGCTCATTTTCTGCTCAGTTTTTTCCACTAAAGAGGACGTACAAGCTCTGGCAGGGGTGCATGCTGCCATACTCTCATCGCTCCTGCCTTCACATTCCAGTCATCAAAAACACTGCTCACAGCCACAGCAAGCAGCCTGGGTCCCAGAATGGGTGCATGTGAGTAGGCAGGGAGGGATGGAAATTGGAAAGCCTGGAAGGAAAGGACAGAGCAATTTCTTCATATCATGATTTCCCTCACCTAGGGGATGGAATCTTCTCAAAAGCTTTGGATCTTTGGATGTGTGGAGTTGGAGAATTAAGACAACTTGAGAATTAAGACAACCAGTCACTGGCTTACTTGTCAGTGCCTGTCTCCTCCCTTCGTCACTTCCACTGCACACTTCTGGCCAGGCTTTCCACCCTGTGGCAGGGTCTGCCAGCCCTGCCTGCTACATTTGAGAAAAGGCAAGAAAGCTGAGACACCCCAGCTTTTTCCAGCTTCTCAACACAACCCCACAGGGGAAGGAACTGAATGCCAACCAGATCACTATATAGATGAAAACAAGTTGATGATTAATGCTTTCTGTTGAGTTTCAGGGATGAGCAAAACTGGTTTTGAGACTTCGCTTTTTTTATTACTTATGCATTTGTCTTTTTAACCTTAATGCTGGATAACAGATTTTAAAAGACAGTGGAATATTGGCCTCAAGCTTTTACTGATTAACTGCATACATGTACTTAGGTGTATATATTATAACTGCCTTAAGCAATACTGTATATTTCCGTTTATCAAAATGCAAATGGGCACCTGAGATCATAACAGCCAACTTAGAAAAACAATCTTATGTTCACGAAAAAAATGGCAGAACAATTTAAAACAGCACTCTCCTCCTACTACAGTAGCCATGCGAGCTCAAAAAGGGCATTCTTAAATTGTTAATCAGGTTTTGCTGGCTTCATCTATCCACAATCTGGCAGAAGGAGATTTCAATGTTTCCTTATTATTTTTTTCATTTATATTCTTGGCTACCTACATTCTCAGGCATCATCCATTTCAAAGAAAAATAAACTAAGTTTCATATCCCAAAAACATAAAATAAGCATGATTTCTATAGAAAGAAGGCTGGGGAAGGGAAAGGGAATCACCTGCAAAGTTCATTTGTCTGTATACAAAGCAAAAGAAAAAAAAAATCCCGGTGCAATACCCAGCAGTATAATCAATTCTGTAACTTCTGTGTGCTGCAGAGGAATGCAAAGCTGTAGCCAGAACAACTTGGTCTTCTTCACTCACTAAATGTATAAAATACTGATAACTGATTTCGTAAGAGAAAAAATATTTTCATACAGCAAGTAAGCACAGTGTGATTGAAGGATTTAAGGTCCATTTGATTTCTATACAGAAACATCAGAAGGCAAAATGTGTTGATTTCTATACAGAAACATACAGAAGGCAAAATGTGTTGAAGAGTCAGCCCAAAGCTGCCCTACAAATCACCCTGCATATTAAATGCTCCAATTCTGAAAAAACAGAGTGTGCCTCCCATTCCTATTACGTCAAATGCTCATCCACAACTTGCACAACTTGTCCACAAATACATAACTGTTGACTAATAACTATTTATCATATCCCTCTGAAGGCAAAGGGAAAAAAAAAACAAAACATAAAACCAGAAGAAAACTAATATATCAACCTTTAAGGTGCTATTGCCCTGAATTCAGGCAGCCTACCCCATCCAGACCCCTGCTATTCTTCAGCAGCAGAGAAATCTCATCCAAAACACTCTGCTTCACCCTCTTCATAACAATTACCTTAAGTGCTGAGTCATGGCTTTTAATAAACATCCTGAATTATTGAATAAGTGGACCTGATTTACCAGCATGTCACCTAAATAGTCAAAGAAGATTTTTCTCCAAGTAGTAGCCATGTTCTTTCTTCCCCAGCGCAGAAGAGAAGTTCCATCTCACTGGCACCAATAAGAATTCATTTTTTTCCTCTATAAACCATAGCCTTTTTGAACTACAATAGAGATACCTCCCACATCATACTGTCAAATTCATCAAATTAAGAATAATATTTTTATGCTAACCTCATTGTTCATACCAGTTTTACCATAAGACTTGTAAGCATGAAAACTAGAGGACAACTTGTAGTCTAGACACCTCCAGGTACTTCTACAGTTATTCATGACTATGTTGTCAACTGTGCCACAATCATTTGTTGTATTAACACATCCTCCTTGCAGATGATATGAGATTTAACACATTTATCCTATAAAATTCAATTAGCCATTTCAGATGCACCAGAGTTGTAACATCAAAACCAGCTAGCTTTAAAGAAGAAATTCCCATTAGAAATCACAGTATTTTCATGGCAAAAAGACTGACAGTCCACAGCCTTCTCACAGCAGAATACATATTGGGCTTGCTTGTTGCAATTCCTTTCTAAAGACTAGAAAAAAAACTTTTCCAGAGCAGTAAGGTTACCACTGTCAGCTGCACTGAACTACATACTTCCCTCTCTTTCGGGTCTTATCTTCAAAAATCATGGAAACAAAGATGTAAACTTGGACATTAAAGAGTGTTAACATCAAAGTATATGCACTACTTTTGATATTAACCAAAGCCTTGAACCAGCAATCTAACTGGCACAAATCAGGGGTGTCTGTAATTTCAGAAACAGCTGAACTGAGCTCTGTGCCATGGCCTGCATTTGCTCACTGACTTTTCAAAGCACACTATCCCTGTATGTTTTCACAACTGCCTGCCAATCAAGAAAGCAGCAGGAATCCAAATTCACTTCTTGACATTTTCACCATTTATCTGTCCACATTTCTTAACACGTGAAGTTTTCTATTTCTTTCTTCTCCTTTAAAAAATTTTAAACCTTTAAAAACTTTTAACATCTCCATCCAGAGCAATTTCTGTGCATTGGATCAAATCATGGCCTGTATATAACAATTCAGCTGATAAAAAAAAAGAATATACAAGCGCATAAAGGAATTACATAAAAATACATCAATAACAGATTAATATCTGTGCATTATTTCACTTGTATTCCCCCATCTTTCCCCCCCACCCATCTATTATCATATATATCACTCTTATGGTCTGCATATCCCAACAGAGCTTCAAATTCTCTCATCAAAGAAGTTAAGTAAAAAAAAGATGTTTATGATCTCCTAACCTTTGCTATTTCCCACAAAAATCTGGGTTTTCATCAAGAGTCACACTCCCCCTTGTTGAAGACATTCCAATGCCATCTTCATAACTTGCATTCAAATAAGTCTGCACCAGAACTTACAGGCAGGACCTTATGAAAGGTGAGTGAAGATACTCAGCTAAGCAGGTGTCCTACAGAAAAGGCAGTGCAAAAAAAATGCAGTTATACAGCTGGACAACACTTTGAATTTTAACTTTCCCTTGTACTTTAACTCACCAATTTAGTCCATACTTAAGTCTACACAAGACTCAGAACTTGTTAACTCATAATATGTCATAAAACTTTAGCCAGAGCAACACATCATGGCTTGAACTATAGCATACACATCTCCAGTTACAAGTATAAACTTCAGGATGAATGGAAAGAAGACAGGAAAGAAAAAGCTCAAGTTTAGATTCCTAGCATTTTTGGTACCCTATTAATATTTTATGTTAACAGGAAAAAGCCCAGGATACCAGGATGCATGCTGTGATGCCACAAAATGTAGTACTGTAAATGTCTAACTGTACTCAGAGGGATGGCTCTCCTCCCATAATACAACACTCTTTTGCCTCATTTCTGAAGGAAACAAGACTGAATAATATCAAGTTAAGGCAGAAAGCAGTTTGGTATCTATTCTACATATCTTTGAAACTCATTGATTGGATTAAGCCATTTTTGTCCGAGGCAAGACTTTCTATACCAGATTTCTACCGAGAAAAAGGCAGCAGCTAGGTGGAAGAGATACTGTACTACCAACCCTCTCACATCGGGGTTGCAGAGTAATTTCTCTACATCATACAGAAAGTATTAAAGAACAAGGTGTGATAAGCATCCCACCAGAAAAAAAAAAATCTCTGATCAGAGCCAGCATCTTAACTGGACACTAGAGAATCAAGACAGAAAGCCATGCCCTGGAGGCAATTCCCAGGAAGGTCCATTTCTACTCCAAGCAGCTTTGCATTTTGAGCAGAGCTGCTGATTAGGGATGTGATCTGGAGCAAGTTTCCAGGACAAATCTTACAAAAAATCAGCACCAGGGTGCAACAGAATCATGTGAGGGTCTGTGGACTTCAGCAGCACAGGATGATTCAAACATCCACAGTGCTTGCAAGTTACTAAGTATTCTCTCGAGGACTAAGCATTTGTCTTCCACAATCCCCCTCAACCACTGAGGAATAGAATGCACAGGAATACTTTCATTTACCCAGAAGTTTTATCAACCACTCATGAAGTTATATGCAGGCATGAAGATGGAGACCGACTATAGAGTCTGTTTTGCCAGACTGACCATAAATTTCATCACAAACTTGAAAACTATGCATGAACAGCCTTGATGAAGAACAGCAAATAAAAGTGTGGCCCAAGAATGATCATTGACATCTTCATAGACCAGGAGCATGGCTGAAGAAATACCAGACTTGTATATCAGAAGCTAGGTTCACTGACAAAAGGGCTTTCTTCTCAACTTCTCAACAAGACCTCGCTTCACTTCAGTGGAAGCAGGAAAAAATGGAGGAGTGGGCCCAAAGGAAGCTGGGAACAAATTGCACCTTAAACCAATAAAATACCCATGGTCCATCAAGTTGTCTCATTACTGAGAGGTCAGTAATTAAAATTTTAATGGCATGCAAGCAGGCTTCTAAATCATTAGGCAACAGAACACAGTGTCAACAATTTCACTGAACAGAGGGATAGAGAAAAATCAACCACCACTGCTTAATCACATAGGACTCTGTCCTGCAGCTATTCATCTGAGGAGCACAGAAGTCCCTTATACCACTGCAACTACCTGCTCTGTGGCAGTAGGTCATTAATTTATCCTCCATCATATCAAATTGTAATGTTTTACCTGCAAGGACTTGAGAGTGGGTATGCATTTTTGCCACAAGTATAAAACAAAATTATCATGCACTGTTTATGAAGCATTACACATCTATGCACACACAGAACTGTTGGAACATGAATAAGACAATAACAAAAAGGATAGTTTGAAAGTAACATGAAGCCCACAAGAGAAAGGCATGACAAAGTAATGGTTGCCTGTGCAGCATCACATGTGTAACTACTGCTTCAAGACACCGAAGTGACACACCATTTTTCTCTGCAAGACCCCAGCTTCATCCAGCACCACCCACGAGGTGGACAGTGTGTGTTTCATAAACAGTATGTCACTACCTGGTTCTCATCTTGGAGTTCAATATATGGCCCCTCTGCTCCATGTACTGGCTTCATTGAAGCCCAGCTCTGCAAAGAGATTATTACTTTCTTCCTGGACTTTCTCTGGCACTCATTACAGTTTCCAAGTGCTTCATTAGTAGTATGAAAATGGTTTTTACAATAGTTCTCACAACATGAAGAGATGATCTTGTCCACTACCAACAGAGACTACCTACTTAAGTGTCCCTAGCTGTACATGCATAGTCTAGAGAGCCTGAGAACCCATTTTCAGAGAACCCATTTTCAGAGTATTTAGCATCAAATCTACTTTACACAGTTTGTATTTTCAAGCAATATCTATAACTGACATTTCTTAGCATGCCCACATGCTTGCCTTTCTGAAAACCAGATACAAGTAACATACCAACAAGCAAAAAGAAAAACCTTCTATATTGGTGATGTTGAGTTGCTCCAAGTAGTAAGAGGTCTAGGTTTGATGTAATTAATGGCACTGCAAAAATTCCTATATTTTTGCACTTTTGTGGTTAAAGTGCATAAAAAGGTGGGAGTTGTGACTGAAGAATTCCTCATTCCTGGGGCCATTTATAAAAAGCTGCTCTCCTAGCAGGTATTTTATTATCTAAATATGAGTTCAGTCTGTAAAATCTCCTTCTGTGGTAGCAGAGAGATATTTTATCTTCTTCATTATGTATTTTAATGAAATACAGAAATTTTTATCACCAAGACCTCCACCTCACTGTCAATGAAGCAAAACTTGGCCAAGGGGATGGCAGACTGTTATAAAAGAAGAAAGTGGGGGAGAGAGAGAAGTATTACAGCTGCTTATCAGTTTCTTCAGGTCACCACACAAAGAATGGATGAATGCATGTGATCATTTCATTAAAGACTGCACTAAAATGGACAGGCACAGAGAATTCTATGTTGGCATTCCTGATTTTGTGATATAAATAATATTTCTTTATTAAATGACTCACATATAGCTTCATAGTATTAAAAAAGCAGCAAAGGAAAAAGCAAAATGGGAAGACAAATACGGCAGGCATAAGAAATGGGTGATTTAATTCAACCCATTGACCCTTTGAAAGCCAACAAAACACCTTGTAACCTCAGTAAATTATCATTTCCCAAGACATTCGGAGCAGAAGATGACAGCATATCGAGGGTTCACAGACAGTTGCTGATAAGAGGAAATTTTGCATGTTGAACCCCACCCTGGGCTTCAAAGAGGAAAATTCTTTTAGTGCGAACAAACTTGCTGCTTTTTCCACTAATATGTGTGTTTTCTGTTCCATCTTTCCCCTTGTAACTTTGAAAATGCTTCATCATCCCAACCTATCTCCTCCTCCCGGACCTATTTGCTATTCTAACACCCATTCCACAATCCTCTCATTTCAGACCCATCTTCTTTAACCAGTATCTGTTAGCCATGAAATCTAAGCTCTTTGTCCTATTCCTTGTGGAAGAATCTCTTTGCTCAGTTGTTTCCATCTTCTCTCTCAATATGTCTTTTTCTTAATCTTCAGTCATGCATGCCAGTCATTGTGCTCGATTTCTGATGACTCCCTGCCTCTCTCTCTAGGTTCTCTGTCCAGTCTCAGCACACTGAGCTTGGGCTCCTTTCTTCACCTTCTTTATATAAGATCTTTTCTCTCTTACCCTTTTTCTCCCTTCTGACAGGGTTCCCACTCTCCAACCCACACTCAACTAAGCAGAATTCTTCCCCAATCATTGTCAGCATCAAACCCTGGACTAGCTAAGGAAAACTGGTGGAGGCATCCTTCATATGGTAATCAGAACAGTGAACCCTGTAAGATCTTCAGTTTCCTCTCAGTATTCCCTTTACAATGTTATCATTGCCTTTTCTTTGATGCAGCTGGCTCATAATAGTGATAGACCAGAAGCACTAAGGTCCACTTGCATGCTTTGCAGGAAGAAGAAAGATAATACCTGAGGAACAATTATCTCTGCAACTCTCACAGCTGCAGTCAAATGTATGGAAGATGAGAAATGCCATTTCATACAATGAGATTCATACAGTAGGAACTATCTTACCTAACTCTAATGTACTCTTGTTGTCTAGGCTCCTTCTATTGTTGGCCAAGAAATGATGCCTCCAGACTGGGACTCAGCCTATATCAGAATGGAAAGACTCATCCTTTGAATGTACAGCACTGACTACAGATCACACAGTTAGACATTTACCTTTCAGAAAGATAAGGGTAGATAAGATTGATCTACTATCCAGCTTTTAGAAATATGGGAAATGCAAACTGTTTTTCCACAGTTTTATATAGAAGGTACTATTTTGCCGTTCAGTAGTAATAATAATATCTGCCTTCAATCTTCGATTTACTTCTGCAACTGTTTGATCTGATTTAATCTTTAAGTAACATAAGTAGCCAAACTGAAGCTAATAAATGTCATTCTCTATTTCATTACAACAACCAAATACTGCAGAGGAGCTTGAAGAGCAGTGAATAATTCTCACTTTCAGGTGATACATCTAATCTTTACTGGAAAAATTTAAGTCCCAGTGATACATGCATCTTAGGATAGACCTGATCACCTTCTCTCACTGCTTAGATAAGGAAGCCAGGCCAAAAATTGCCAAAACTGAACATCAGCACTGAAACAGCAACCGAACAATATGACTCATCTTGATTGGTTGTTTTAATCAAATATACAGTCTACCATTTTGTAGTGAAGGTAAGATAACACAGCCAAATCAATAGAGCCATGTACTACCAAAGCCTAGAGGAGAACACCAAGCATTTGCAGCTTTATAATCTCTAAGACTACAATAGGTGTTTTATGAGATAGGTAGATGGACCCATTCCAAACTCAGTTCCCTGGGTCAGATGTCGCACTTCAGACATACCTCGCTATAGACATCTGACTGCCTGAGCTACAAAGGTACTGAATGTTGGTAAGACCATTTACATCAGTGAATCATTTGGAAATTTTCAGTTTATGGACTTTATCATCACTAAGCCATTGCAGTCATGATTTACTGACCTGTAATGTGTTTAGTAACTGAATTTCTGAAACATATATGTCCTAGTGAACAACTGTGCCTACATAGAAGTCTGGAGATGCAAGGGACCAGGATCTCCACAAATGTTGTGCAGCTGGTATTTCTGGGACTTTTGTCTCTCTGTCTGTATCTGTTTTGGCTCTTTAGACTATAAACTCTCCACAGCAGGAACTGTCTGTTATCAGACATATATCCACAAATGAGCAAAGTGAGGCCTCTCAGAAGGGTGCTTCAAAAGTACCACAAAAATATTCTTTTTCAGGCTACACAATTTGAGTTTCTCAGAAAACTACCAGAGACCCTGTATTTAAGAATCAGTTACCCAAATAATTTATGTTTTTTTACTATTGCAAAAAAAGTATCCTGTTCATTCAGTGTAAAACAGGGTGAGGTCTCAGTCATGTTGGAAGTACAAAGGAAGTACAAGACATTTTCCCATGTCTAAATGGCATCACTGACATTTTACAAAGTAATCTCTTGAGTGCAACACTCACCCTTCCTTTCCAATTTTCATTTGAATCTCTTGAGTGCAACACTCACCCTTCCTTTCCAATTTTCATTTGAATGTGTCTTTCTTACCACTGCAGGAGTAGTTTGCCTGGACAAAAAAAACCTGGGAAGTTTCAAGTATTTCCCTCTACCTCTGTCACTGTTACTTCCAATAACAATTGGGAAATATCACTTGAGTCAGGGGGAGCTGTCTGGTATCATTGGTCTGATCAAATGGAAAAGAAAAAGCATATGTACCCAACTTGCTGAGAAGACCTGTTAAAAAAAAAAAAGCAACCCAGATCCAGTGAAGATTGATGAAGTGTACAGGACAGTTAATTGTCACTGTTCCCACATGAGTTATTAAAGCTGTGGAGTAATTAAATCACATCTCGTCTTTCTTCTTATACAGCCTGGATAATCTCCATGTTGGAGAAACGAAGGTAGAAATAAGAGGGGAAAGCTATAGATTGCTTTACTTACAGAGCCTAAGACAACTTTGAAGCAGCCCTTGTTGGGATTACAAAATCATGCAAGAATTGTTTAAAGTCTGAGTGTTTGTAAATAAGGCTAAAGGTAGCCTTAGAAGTTCAAGAAAAATTCGCAAGTATTTGTGCTTAGCTGGTATACATTTAGATTTTATCTTTTGAATTTTAACTTGCTTTGTCAAAATGTTTGATTTCCAATTTGGGAGAGGCCATATTTACCACTGAGGCATAATGAGTTTTAAAACACTATTACCATTGCTTAACAGCTAACCAAACTGGAGAGAAAATCAACCACAGAACAAAACTGGAGCAAGGGAATTGCTAACAAAAAAATACTTCTCCCTTCAGCTCTACAAAGAGATCAGAGAACAGTTCTTTACTCAAACCAGATTTTAGATGCTTCCTTCCGTGCACAGTACATATGGCTTGCATCTATTTTTTCTTTAAAACAGAGCTACATTTCTTCCTGTTAGTAAACATATCAAGGCTTTTAGGAGAACTAACAACAGCAAAACTTTTCTTGCTTTTAATATAGAGTGAACATGGGTATTCTAAAGAGGAAATAATTTCTCTGACTATATGCATAAACTGAATGGCTTTGTAAGAGTTAACAGGTAAAAATACTGCCTTACATAAAAATTCATTCATTTTTATACAACTTGTATTTGAGGAGCTGTGTGTCTAGCACAAAAGTACTTAAACAAAACTGAATTTAACTTGACAAGAATACCTGCATTACCTCTTCCCCTGCAAGCTTACTTTCCCACCTTTCTCCTTATTCCACTTTTTTCTTTTATACGCCATCCCTTTCATACTTTCCTTTTTTCTTTAACAAAAGTCACTGCTGAGTAAAATATGAAACGCTAGCACGGGAACAGATAATTCCTTCCCACTGCCCTATCACCCCTTTCTCTGCCATCCTGAAGGCAATATACTTACTCAGAAAGAAAAGTTGATAGTAATTTTAAGCAAAGCTAACAACTGAAATATCACAGGTTTTCATGCTTCACGCTTCCAACATAACACAGCATTGTCCACCCACTTCAGCAACTGGCTCCGATGTATTTAATTTCCCTCCCAACTTTCTCAGTTTGGTATCAAACACAGGAGAGAATTTGACCATACATGTAAGTGGATTGCTAGTCTAGATTGCTAGTAATGCTATTTGACCATTTTGCACCCAGAGGGTGGTGAAAAAAATCAAGGAATCTGCATAGAAAAACATGTAAAAACTGATTCAGCAGCTACATCTTGCTAATATTAATGATAAACCCAGCTGGCAGAAGCCCAATAGCAAATGAGAGCATAACTGAGATGTAGAGAGATAACAGGATCTGGGGGCAGCTTATGCAAATATAGGCAAAAAAAAAAAAAACCTCTCTGCTGTATGAAAACAGAGCACTGGGGGTGGGGTGATGCACAGCAAAGAGAAATCCTTGCTTAATCCCATGGGCTACTCAGCTCTGGATGTGGCACTGATTTCCAGCAGCAGTACAAGTCTGCAGGGGAGGACAAGAAGGATACTGGGGAAGACAAGTCTAGAAAAGCGATGTTTAAATGCTCTATAAATGAACTTCAAAAACTATCGACACAACAGAAAAATATGCCACCTTGATGGCATCCAGCATTATCTTGGTAACCACTGTACAGTGCAATGAGCTTGGAATTGGCCAAAACAACTACAAGCCAGTAATTTTGAACAAAAAGATCTGATGTATCCACCCAACTCTGACAGACTAGTTATTCGATACTAATTGGGCTCTGCTAACAGCATGGCAAGAAGAGGCTGTACTGTGGGGCTACAGACAGCAGTCATTTATCTAATCTTAACATTTTAACAGATCTTCGTTATCACAGCTTGGCATCAATACTGTACTCTGGAAGGTACTGGTCCCTGAAAGCCTCTCAGTCTCGTATTTCCACAGTTGCTACCATGCCAATCACAATGACTTTCTCTGAAGCATGCAACCTTCCTAGCAAAAGGCACATACTAAATAATGACAAGCCAGAAGCTCTCTCATTAACAGCCTTTTTCATCCGCCCATCCATCCATCCCACCAAATTAAGAGCATGAAGTGCATTGTTCCAACCTTTGTCCATATCTTTTCTTCCCATGGTCAAACTGCTCAGACATCGCTGCACACAAAAGCATCACGATAGTATCCTTTTTGTTCATGGGTAGCATGCATCTCTTGACAGAAATACAAAAAAAACCCAAGGTTTCTTCCCTCTCAGAATTCATAACATAAACACAGCTACTGTCTAAGCAGGTTTGATTGCAACTGTATATCATAGATGTTGACATTTTAAGTCAGGGGTCTTGTCCATATAATAAGCATTTCTTTCAATCTAGATGACCACTCACAAGTATGTAGTGGCAAGAAGAGCAGCTGAGCTGTGTCTGCACACCATTTGGAAGGGCCCTGGCTAAACTGCTTGTGCTTGTGCTTTTCTTGAATTCATTTCTAGAAGTATCTGGCCATCTACCCCCAAAGTCTCTAGCATGAGGCAGAGTGCAAGCAGACCAGTGACAACAGGCACTGGAATGTCTCACTGCAAGAAACAGCCCAAATCAGACATAGAAGGATGGTTACAGCGGCCCACTGAAATAAAGGCATGACTGGCCAGTAACAGAAAACAGCAGATCTTATGCTGCTGGCCTTCATTAGCTCTCAGGATCCAATCATATAATTGCTTATAAACTCTCCTCAGTAAGAAGTTGTAACTTAGACAGCAAGAGAGGGGGTAGGCAGGGTTTAAGACAGGATTTCTTTAAAGCCCCTGACAGTTATCCCTCATTAGTAAAGACAAACATTTCTTGGAATCAAAAAGACAAAATCTGAGGCTAAAGGAAGAGCAAGTTCGGTGTCACGGCATCCAGAAGGACATGACTTTGAAGTGTTTCTTCTTTGAAGTATGAGGAGTAATGTCAGAAATATAAGATTCTTGTGAATGAAATTAAGCAACAAGGAAAAAAGTCAAAATACTCCTAGCATTCCTGAAGCATGCCAATAAGCAAGAAACAGCAGCTAGGCTAGGCTACATATACTCCCACTCATGATGCTGCAATACCTCAACCAACACAAGACATACTGAGGAAGAGTTTTAACTGATACTATGCCATAAACTCCCCCTTCCTTCTCCTCTGTGTCCTTTCAATTCCCAGCATGAACAGAAAAACAAAACAGCAAACTAGAGAGTATGATTTCAGTCCATCATATCACCCGCCAGGACCAGCTTTCCAGGATAATAAATCACCTGGCTATGGATACAGAAAGTTCACATATTATTAAAGTTCACTTTAATGCTGAGAGATAAAAGATCCATCCTTTCTACAGCAAAGTCTGAGGATCTGTCAGTACTGAGGATCCGTCAAACAACAGCACCTCATTCTGCAAGGCCTCCAGAATTTCCCAGTAAGACAGTGACACCCAGCTCCAGTGACACCCTTGAAGGACATTAGCAACACCAACCAGTTCCCAGAGCTCATGGTTCCAGGATTTGGAACAGTGCACACCATGGCAGAGAGATTATGTTATCAGTGACAGAGCTGGAAGTACACTCCAGCAGCTACAGTTAGTCACAACCACACCCAAAACATTCACAGTCTTCAAACTGCAAGAGTCCATGTGGTCAAAAAATCTTCCACTCAGTCATGGCAATCAAAACTGTTGTTGAATTAAGTCCCACACCTTTTAGCAAGCTAGTAACCAAAAAAAAAAAAAAACAAACCTCAGTCCAAATGATCAGTGTTTACTCAGTGTGATGCTGTTTACTCGGTGTTTACTCCATCTAAGGTCACATTTACTCTGTGTGACCCTGTGTGTTTCTCTGACATATACTAGCCGGATATACCAGGTCAATATTAGCTCAGAGCAGCCTACATTACGTGTCAACCACTCTTGCATCAATTTTTATCAAGTCAGATGGAGCTGTTATATCCAAAATCCAAATGCTTTCTTTTATACCTTTCTTGTACAAATTGTTAAAGGCTTTGCACTGTTAAGCATCTGGCAAAAGTTGATTATGCACCATTACATCTCTTCTTGCAGAAGAGCATAAGTGGGTTCAGGGCAGCTATTAACATATGCCAAGATAAAACAGCATCATCCAGTAATACCTCCATTTGAAAAAACATCTTAAACATTGAAAAACACAAAAAAAGACATATCTTTTTGTTCAATATTATTCCTCTTAATTTAACATCTGTGCTGTTATTCTTCCACTAACAGAACTTTCCCACCTTCTTGGGTGAAGACAAAATGTGCAGCCTGCTCCTTTAGAAGAGAAAGTTTTCAGCAAGTCTTGTGTTTAACACAGTAAGCACCATCTAGGTGACAGCCAAAGAATATACATTTGATTTATCCAGGCCAGAGAGTTGCCTCAGAGTATTAAAAAATCCCCAAAGTACTCACATCCCCAGAAATCATTCAAGTAAAAAGAAAATACAGCAGGCTGCCTCAAACTTCTTATGAGGTTGCTCAGAACTTAGTCATTAGATTGGCTTAGAATCTAACATTTTTAATATTTAGATCACATATACTGACAGCAACTACAGAAATTACCTGTCCAAAAAGAGCAACTACATGCACCTCCTAGCTGTGCCTAATGGATTTCAGCATCTTCAAGCAAGCAAGGAGCCACTGTTATGTGACCAGTCAGCAGAGCAGCAGCACAGACAGAGCTGCTCAGCAGGTCAGCAGTGGTGCATCAGAATTTCCTGGAAATAATCCAGTATGGACTAACAAAATACTTATGGACCCGTGCATTTAAACACAGACAACAAGTCACACTCAAGTTGCCACATACACACAGGTATAACTTTCTCCAGACCATTAGAGGCTCACAGGGGAGAGTGAATACCCCAAATCTTTTACAGACTTCAGCATGGAGAAACCATTAGAATCTGTATTACAATGTTATGAGTACAGATATGCAGCACACACAATGCAAACGATAAATGTGATTCTGTGTAACTGCAAGTTAGTGAAATATGATTAAATATGTTAAAGGATTCCAATGGATTCCACAGAAGTCTTCACCTTACTGGCCTCCCAAAGGTATCCTAACAAGCACAAGCAGACAAGTATCAAATCCTTGCTAGTAACTCATAGTGTTCCACACATGTCTTTATTCCCCTTTTTGCAACAAAAACCAATGATTCTTCTTCCCCACTCCCATATCATCCAGGCTGCACATCGTAGCTGTGGGAAAAACTTAAAACATAAAAATAAAGAGAATAGGATTTTTCTTCATTTCCTGGATTTTGACCACTGTCAGCAAGCTGAAAGAGGAAGCACTGTCCTGTCTCTGAAACTATCCCAAACACTACAACATAACTTCTCCAAAAATACTCAAATTTCAGTCTGAAAAAACTGTTTTCATGTTTTGTTCTGAGTATCAGATTAAGTGCTGACCTTTTACTGGGAGGTTGTATCATTCCTAGAAATGTGGTAACACAGAAATCAGACAGGATATTCTTTTGCAGCTTTACACCACAGAATACAACACATTTAGAGAGATGCACATTTTAGTTAATTATATTGTGCACATCATCCCATTCAAGGAGTCTAGTGGTAACAGCTGATTAAGTGTAACACATTTGTTCTACATCATTTCTGTTTATAAACCACACAGAACACATCCCTGCTTCCAGTTCTACAGAAGACACTCAGCAGCACCAGCCCTGCTCAGTAGTGTTCAGTTCAGTGTCACTTCAGCTTTCACAGAGCTCTTTGTAGTGCTGGTTGCCATCTGCAGACAACGCCTGCCATACTGATGCATCAATAAGATGACCTGTTCAATAGGTCACATTCCTACCTGAGATTCTCAGAACTAACAACTTTTCTGATGACTTAGCTCAATCCAACCTCCAGGATGGCCGCAGAATGAAAGAGAAAAGCTGCTCAACACCTGGACTTGGGCTTCAAGGAAACACTTATTCTATGTTGGGCATATTTTGTAAGTTTTTCCCAATTCTTACAAGCAAGACACTTTTGAGACAGGAATTAACAACTTCCCTCTGTTTTATCTGGAAAATAGCAACCAATTAGTACATCAAAATAAATGACAATGAAAATCATAGCAGCAGGCAGAGTATAGTTGAGGGAAACGACAATTATGAAAAAATTTCTCTTTGCACTTTTAAACACATTCTGTCAAACTTTGTGCTGAACTTTGTGGCATCCATATCACCTGTCAGACCATAGCCCCTTTACAGTCATGAGAGCAATACTTCACCATTGCTGACCAGTATACACAAGACTAATCAAAGACTAACAAACCTTGGCAGAACTTTATTTAAGAAATTCACTTTTCTTTAGATCAACATTTGGCATTGAAGCAAACATTTATAAGAAGACAAACAGTTTTCTTTGGGCATACACACTGTCAATAAGTGAACACAAAACACCAACAGATCCTGTTTGCTTACTGCAAACTTTGCAATAGTAAAATCTGTCTCACACTCTTTTCTAAACCAAGTTTAAATGCCTACAGCTTGCAAACATCACCATCATGTGTCTATGGAGAACTACAGTGCCAGTATGCACAACCACTTACATGACGTGATTCACAGATTTTTCTCTGTTTTGTATATGTTGGCATATCTTGGGGGCATGCTCAGTCTAGTGTGTTGCCTGTTTTCCATTAAATGGGAAGACCTTTTGAGACAATAAATATAGGTTTTCATCAGAGCCCTGAGGCATCCATTCATCACCTTATCTTGTCCTAAAGAGTTTTTGAAGAGATACGTAATAAAAACATTCTCATTTTGCCAACTGCATAAAGGATTTAGGGATGGTGAATGAATACAAATTAAATCTAATTACATACTTCCTACTTTTTATTTAAATGTACGCAATGCTGTCTCATTCTCTCCATCCTGCAGTGTCCAGAGTCACTTCACTAACTCAGTGCTTGAGATTCTCACTAAAACTAAAATATAAAAAAGGGAAACTTTAACAGATCTCCAACCAACCTGAAGAAAATTAGTATTGCTATTTCCATAAATAAGCACAGCTGAAGAGCAGCTCTAGAAAGCTATAGGAATATAGAAGGTAGTAAATTCCACTCCAATTACATCAAGCAGTAAGTAAAGCATCAGAGACAGGTAGTGCTGAAATCAAGTAAGGTTGTGCTGCCAAAGCAGCAACCCAATTTAGGCAACCAGGCTGAAAGACGCAAGGAAAATCATGCACAACAACCTCACAACAAAGGGAACTGAGGGGAGGATTGCAGTGAAGACAGGGAGATCTGACAAAGCAGATGCTGGCCTCAGAAGTGCATGGCAGTTTTAAATGAAGTCAGTTTAAGAAATGGGCAGAAAAAAGAGAGAGCATGGAAAAAAAATTGAAATGGGCATATGATAACACAACAAGGTGTAAACAACAGGAACCCGGCAAAGAGAAATACTTAGCAAGGAGATCAGAAGATCAGGACAACAGGGTAACTTGAGAAAACTAAGTGAGGAAGGGAAGAAAACTGAAAAGGGGGTAAAGGCAGGAGAAGAAATGGAAATGGCCACTCTTGCCACAGTGTACACAAATAGAATTCCAGTTCCAAATTTTGGCAAATCCAGCAACCTCTTGTGCTGTTTTTCCTTCTCTCCCATTTGTGCAGCCTTATTCCCTTTTCCTGAAGAAGGGCATGATCCTGCACCAGTAACAATTCCTGTCATCCTCCCCTGGGCAACTCTGCCCGGAACTCTACTTCCATGTTTACCACTACATACTACACCACTCATCACTTGTAGACTTAAAATAATGAGAACCATGGTGACTCTCAAAATGCTTGCAAACTGAGGTTTCCTGTTGTGAGAGTCATCAGCTGGGGCCTGACTGAAGATTGCCACCAAACTGTGGGAGAAGTTATTTTTGTTTCAGGTTTGTTTGGCTTTCTTAAGGAAAAAAATTCTACAGGCCACTTCTTATGCATGAGGTTGTTTCAGCAGAATGTCTGGATTTCAGCTCAAGCTGTGATCTCACCATCTCCTCCAACTTAAAAACACTCATACAGACTGTTTTTCTAACTCTCACCATCCTAACCAAAACATGTGACATCACTCTTTCTATAGGTGTAAAAATGCCATCTCTCTTTTCCACACACAGTATTGAATTACTTCATTAATCAGAAGGAAACTCTGAGTTTGAGAAGCAGGGCTAGAAACTGGGGTTCAGTTTGTTAAAGTAACAGTATGTTGGTTCATCGTTTAAAAGTCCTTTTTTTTCAGACATGGATCTCTGTTGTATGGTTTTCTCTACTTGGTGGTTTTCTGTTTGTTTCTCTCTATCCCAGTTCTGCTACCCTACTGTCTTTTCTATCTAGCTTTTCATTTACCATAGATGTCCTTTCCCAAAAAAAATGCTCACATGTTCATTTTTCTTTCTTTTCATTTTAAGCTTATGTCTGTCTTCCTCCACCCACTGTATCTTTTTCCAAGTTATTTAACAATTATTTTAGCTTTGTTTTGGCCATCTTACATTCTATCTATCACAATTTTTAAAGTGTATTTCTCTTTTTTCTTTTTTTTTTTTTTTAATCCAGATGTCATTTCCCTTACCCTGATGGGAAAGTCTCCTTGTTTTTTAATCTACCATCTTTCACCATTCCCATTTTATTTTCCAACATTCCATAGTCCCGTCTTCCCAGCCCAGGACTGAACCATGCCTCCAGCACAGTGCAAAGCATAGGCAAGGAAAGATGAACCAAAGCAGGAAGCAAATAAATACAGCCTTGACTTAAATTCCCATGGTCAAATCTGGACTGATGCCCCCACCAGCTGGTGGGAGTCCCCTCCCTTTTCTGGAAACAAGGAGCAGCTGCCTGACTGCAATGGCAGCCAAGCTTGTGAGCCCTTGTTCCTTTGCTGTCTTAGGAGAGCACAGGACCTGCCTCCCACACCACTCCTATGGCACCATAAGTGCCTCCCCATTTCTCCTCCATAGCCTTGGCAGAAGGAGCATCTACAGCATTAGCCCTGCTCTGAGCAAGACCAGTTTGATCTAGGCTGATGCCTCTAGCAACACCTCCAGCTCTAATATCTGCTGCCTGTTACCACAGAGACAACACACCATGGAGGCAAAAGGCCTGGGAGGAGAGAGCAGCAGGAGCTCAGAGCGGTCTTTCATGGGGATGCAGTCAGCACACCACCCTCTGCTTCCCACTCCTACGCTCCCAGGCAGCAGGGAGTGAGAGCCTGAAGAGATCCTCCCTCCTGTAGGCAGCTAGTTGGAAACCACTGCAAACTGTTCTATTGTCCTGACTCCTCTCCTCCTCCTCCTTTTGCAAGGGTGGGTAAGGAAAGGAAAAAGATCTCATTTTTCTGGTGAACTGAAGCTGCATGATACATGGCTTCAGATTAACAGTGAAGTCCTCCAGGAAGCAGGACAACAGGCCTCGAGCTCATCAAGGTACCAGCTTAAACATCTGCATCCAACAGCCCTATGTACACAGAATTCTTCCTAAACAATAGATAATTAAGTGTAAGATATATAATCCTCCCTTTAACATGCTCTGAAAGAATAAAGACCCAAGCCACACAGCAAGTTGATCAGACTCAGATTGCAAATGGTTTCATCCCCAGCTCTCACTCCCTACAAAACAAGACTGCCTCGTTTTAACTGTAAGAGACAGCTTAGTATTTAACACTCATATTTTAAAGAAAATCTGGAGAGTGTAAGAGTTCTTTTTATTGCTCATAAGCAATTAAGGAACGCCATTTACAGGCTCTGTAAAGCTGTCCTCAGTGAATAAAAGGCAGAGTGGGGGTGATTCAGCCAAGACAAATCACAATTGCTATTTAAAAATTTAAGGATCCCACCTCTCACTCAAATAGTCCTGAGGAAGACCTCAGAAAGCATTTCTGAAGGGTACATGACAGAAAGTGCTATGAACTAAACACTGCAAACTTGTTTACATTCTCACTTAAAGCCAATGTAAACAAAGAGGCGCCATTCAGAGAAGCAACACCAAGATAAAACTGATCCAAGCCTCTGAAGGAGCACTGCACTGGGGAGATGAGTTTCCCTTTTGCCTTGGCTGGCCTATAATCAATGAGTGTCATTGATCTCACTGCTGACTTGTGACTTCAGTGACTCTTATCTCATGAAGTTTCATGAGTAGAAATTACCTGCTGTTTAATAAAGCCTTCCTAGGGCACACTATCACTGATTTAGTTGCTAAGCCCATCTTAGCTAGTCTGCAAACACCAGTAGCTCCCTATTAGCACCCAAGCTGACCTTTCCTATGTTACAGCACAATGGCTCTTACCATACCTTGATATAATAGCATTGCATGCTTGATTTCAGCTCCCACAGGTTACTGCTTACTGGTTTGTTTTCATGTCTGAAGACCAAGATTCCTTATTTTAAAACTAAGAAAATATCATTAAAAATGTTTTGTCATTGACAAATGGAGCTGTAGCTGTGCTGTAAGAAACCAGATGGAAATTTAGTTCATGATTCCAGTAAAAATGTCAGTGAAATGGAACAAGGAACTCCTCAAAGACCAGTGGAGCATATATTATTCCTAAATTTCAGACCTTACCAGGACCAAATAAAATCTAGAACCTACACAGCAATGAGCTGTTAGCCTCTTCATTCCATACCAAAATGGTCTTTCAGAGACTTAGAATCCACATATACAATAGTCAAAGAATTCTTTTTCCTGGTGCTCTGGTGACTCCTGCAGAACTGGAAGAGACTGGTAAAAAAAATATCAGAAAATGTTTATAATATTTTCTTGATAAATACAAAACTGAAACACCTGGCATTATTTTGGTATTAACTTTGCCAGTGTAACTATAGTGATACCATGAGCTCAAGTGAACATGGCTGGCAAGGTTTTCCCAAATGGAATACTTTCAAACCACCATCCCCACTAGAGGTACCATTGAGAGTTTTGGGGTGTTGCACACCAAGTAAATCATGCAATGATTTTGAGTTCAAATGTTAAGCTTGGTTTGCATTTGTCTTCACAATACCATCCACCTTGCAGCAAACAGGTTGGTGCAGGTGAGAAGACATCGTTTTGTTCAGAAGAAGAGCCCAATAGAGTCTGAGAAGGTGTCAAAGTGCTCATCATCAAGTCCTCTTGAGTTTTGGTAAGGTTTTTCCCCCTGTGTTAAACAGAAGACAAAAAACTGCATGCTGAGTATTTTCAGTGCAGTGACCATTATGAAGTTTGAAGAGAAGGATCAACAGGCTGGCTGCCCTGACACGGGTTGTGCTGCAGAAAACTCACCAATTTCTCTGAAAGCAGAGCTTATATAAGACAAACTATAATCCCACACTAAATTCCTGCCAATGCATAAATACTTGACAACCTTCCTTACTCCTCTCATCCTCAAAGTCCAAATGCATGCTCCACACTTCACTGAAAGCAGACCCTATGCCCTTAATCCCACATTTCCATTCTGTGACAGACTTACTCCTGACTTCTTTAACAACCATGTTCCTTTAAAAAATGAAAATGATGCACAAGAGATATGCCTGAGGGAAATCCTTATATCAAGGAAGAACATTCCTGTATTGTGAAGTCTAAGGTTTTGTGGAACTCCATTTAAATCAGTCAAATGTTACAATATCCCCGTCCTTTTGGCTTATATCAAAATGCACATGGTCAAATTAGTCAAAAAGATAATCCAGAAAGATCAAGATATCAATAAAAAAAGACTTTTTTAGCAATCAGACTTTAAATGAAATATTACTTCTGTGAAACAAGTGTTTTTCTTGGAAAAAACTCTCACCCATCACACCAGAGGAAATCAGCTTAGGCTCATTATGATGTAATGTTAGTAAGAACAAAATTTACTTTCCGTGCCTCTTTATTCAGAAGTTACAAACTTTGAATCAGAGATTTAATAACTAAATAAACTGATTATCTAAGCCCTCAACCTGTGAGCAGTCTATGCATATACTTGGATTTACAGACTTAAGTAACCCAATTCCTAGTAGTGTGTGTGTTTCAGGACACACACATTACCTTGAATGTTAGAGTATTTTGCTTATAGCAGTACAAACCAAACCCAAGGGAGCCACATGACTGTACAATGCAGCTGTATCTACAAGTTGAGAATTACTGTAATCAGTGGAAATAGAAACCCAGATTTCCTCTAATATCACAAATTTGCTCAGCAAAGTTGCTAGAGACAGCTAAAATTGTTTTCTACTCAGTAACACAGGATAAATGGGAAAGAGACTGATCCTGGACATCCTCTATTCAGTCATCCAAGTATTACAGTTCCCTGCTAGCAGTCTGCTAGAACCATAACCAAGTCAGGTTTTATCAGTATGGAATGCACAGACCAGGCCTTCAAATATTAAATAAAATATTTCCTTACAACTCTGATGGTGTGAAGAATAAAAAAAAATATTAAAAGGAAAGAGGAGAGGGAAAGGGGGAGGAGGAGAAGGCCTGTGTGTGTATAGAAGGAATGTGGGCTCAATATACAACAGCACTAAATATTTTATCTTCGAACCAAATTGCTACAAAAGAGTCCTGATTAACATTTCATTGCAAAAGATGCACCACTATACTAACGGCCTTAAAAATCTACATTTAAATGGAATACAAAAAAAAAAAAGCATTCTCTAGACATTCCCTTTTAAAAGCAGTAGGTTAAAGGTTTGATTTATATAGACTTTAAAGAGGTTATATGCTGTCTTTGTCACATCACAGTTTAACTGTGTAGTTTCACCTCAGCTTTACATTTATGAACTGGATGAAGACAATACCATTTCTGATGTGCAACTTCAGACGTTTTTATTTTTTATTATTTGTCTGTTAAAAATTCCTTTTGGTACATATAAATGCTAACATCTAGCCTTTGAGGTGTTACTCTTTTACTCTTTTTTTTTCACTTATTTCCCCAAAAAACTAACATATGCTACAGGTTTTTATTTTATTTTACAGAAAACAGCACATGAAAGCATTGCTGGAATATTTATTAGATTCATCTGTTATCGTTTTGTTACATGATCTGCAAAGAAGAAAAAAACATACTTATGGTTATACCAAACCAGCAGGATTGGTGCACCATGACTGGTACAATATGGACTGTACTGGACCCTACACCACAAATGTGGCTTTACCATATTTCAGTGTGTTAAGTGCTTGCACAAGCAATGCAGTTTGAATTATGTAAGGACTCTGTTGTGCATCGCCTATAGATTAATAATTCTCACTCCATGCAAAATCCAACTAAGCTAAGGACAAGCACTAAAGATAAAACTCAACACTTGCTAATCAGTTGTTCAATAGTGAATCACAGCACAGAAGGGACTTGCATGGCAGCCAGCCTCCATGGGATGCCAAACTGGGGGCCCGTCTTCCCATCTTCCCCCAGTGTTTACACAGGGAACTGGTGAGAGATACTAAGCAAAGGCACCGAGCCACAGGAGAGAAGCCAATACTCTAATAAATGCAGAACACATCACAACCTAAATATGTTAGTGTAAATGTTGAATGACTTCTAATTATTTATAATCAGCAGTCATTAAGAGTCATGCTTTTCCCCCTTGATTCCTTCAGCAGAGAGGAGGCAAGCATGAAAAATGGGTTAGCAGCCTTTCTGTGGGCCAATTGCTCCTGTTCTCAGAGGGACTCAGCCAAAGCCCATTAGGAGGGTACTGACCTCAATCTGCTGTGGATCAGTCCCTGAACGCCACAAAAGTCTCTAGATTCCAAAAAGGTTATGCTCCCCCTGCCTTTAAAGGCAGAGGGAGAAGACTTGAGAAGCTTTATGCTACAGTCTCTTTCCCAGAAGATTTTTAAGCATCCCATGAGATGCAGTCAGAGGTCAAATAGTGCATAACACCCCCACACAACCCACTTACCTCCAGAGACTTGCAAAGAGGAGGGCACCTTCTGCAGAGATTACAGGAGGCAGGAGTAATGCAGTTATGCAGAAACTCAAAGGAATGCCAGGTGTGCCCAGCATCGATGCAGCACTGCAGTACACATTTGCACCTGCAGATTGTCCCCTCCCACCCTTTACAGAGAACCTGGCTGCACAGATGTGCACAGGTGGGTCCTCCAAAGGAAATGGTGATCTAACACCAAAAAAGCATTTTTAAAGCGTTCTTCAGCATTCAGACAAAAGAATCATTTTACATGTCCTACCTCCTATCAGACCTTTGTTATCCTCAATGAAGCCCACTGCTTTTCTGCTGGGAGTGTCTCTCATGCAGAACAAATGCAGTCCCTTTATAAAGCCTTCTAATTAAAAGAGCTCCTGCAGTCCTTAGCCAAACTCTCTCCCATCATCCTCACCCAACAAAATAAAACTTCTGACTAAAAGTTCAGTAATGCCAACTGGAATACACATTCCTTATGATGTTGAAGACCCTAAAGGAGAAACACTTGACAAGCTGTTTGTAATGCTTGTGAAACATTAGAAAGTCACATTTTCTAAACAGGTGATCTGGTAGTACAGAGCTGCTGAAAAACATGGTTTGTGTTTCCAGCTACTGTCCACAAGCTCATAATCACAGTGCTTCTAAAACTCCAGGAATCTGCACTGTAGGATACTTGATGACATAGCAAATAACTCTTCCATTGATGCAGCAGTAGCAGCTCTCAGAAACAACTCTGGCATTTACTCCCTGAGAAGTAAATATTGATATAACAGCATCTACCAGAGCATATGCAAAAGGCATATGAATGATTGCTTCTGCCAGTGCAGACTCACATGTTCAGAATCACACCTGCCACTTTATTCTGAATCACTGAAGCATGTAAATCATGGGAGAGAAACCTCCGCTTACAACTGCAATGAAAAGAAGCCAAGAGACTTTCTTCCAATTTCATCCAGCCCATAACTCTATTCTTAGATGGGCATTTTACATGCAACATCCCAGTCCTGCCAACATACATAAATATAAATTACTCCACCAAGGGAGCAGCCTGTGCAACATCCATGGGCATCCTGAGACCATTTGCCAGTATGTGGTTCTGGGCTTTTTAGGTGAGGTTCTTATCTTTAAGCAATCACTGTTTCAAAATAATTTTACAGTAAAAGGTTGGAGTAGGACAGTTTGGAAAGCCCTACAAAATTGAGTTTCTGCCACTCAGCTTAATGGATTTCAGGCAAGGAACAAACAGGACTTCTCCAACAATAAGAATAGACCCTACCAGTTAGGCAGACAGAAGGAATTAAGGTAAAATAAATTGTATGTTTACTATACAACCCCATGAGGTGACCTCAGCTCACCACCATGAGGTGTATGAGGTGTATCACCTCAGCTCAGTGACCACTGGCATTATCCAATCCACTTCCCAGCCTCACATTGCCCTCAACAGATCTGCTCCACTGTAGGTCTTGCTAACAGGTTTATTTTTATTCTGAAATGTGTCTTAGGATTATTGTCCTTGCCACCTAAAGTTTCTCAAGAGTCCTCAGGGCATTCTAACCCTCAACAAGCACTGTAAAATGGCAATAACTAGCATCATCAGACTTAGTACCCAATAGCAAAGCTTTATTGCCAAGCTGAGGGCAGTTCTTGATATAAAATTAGGCCAGTAGATAATGAAGCTAGATTGCTCCCTACTGGCACAAAATTTTGAGATTTCATGCTTCTGCATTAAAATAACCCAAACAAAAGAATTAATTAGTGAATTGGAACATGTATAGCAGCACCCAACATGTGCTCATTTACAGGTTCCAGTAAGAAATGTGCATTCATAAAAGAAAGGGTCTGCCTCCACAAACAGATACTTCCCAGTGCTACCAGCATGGCAAAGACAAGAAGATGCAGTCTGCAGTGCTTAAAGATTCAAACTGTCTCATCTGTCCTAATGGTGACTTAACAATACTGGTCCCAAATGTAAAACTCACTAATCTCTGTTTGACGTCAACAGCTATCCAATGGAGTACGACAAGGCTTCAAATCCCATCTGAACTGCTGCAGAGCCAAGAGCTGAACATACATCTACAGAGATAAAATACCAGCATATAAACAAGCTGTGATGGCTTGTTTCTTGAAATCCAACAAGACAGTCTAATAAGGCAGTCACACATCCCTAATTATGCTGGCTCCAAAACAAGTTTAACTATCGTTTAGGCAATTCCAAAAACATGGCAATTGCAACATAAAGTATAACTCAACCATAACTGCTTATCGTGAGCAATGTACATTGCATGCTATTTTCAGATGATAGCAAATTAGAGAGGGGTGACACGCTGATTTGGCAAAGGTTTCTAGTGACTGTCTTTCACTCACCCCAGAAAGGAGAGAGAGAAACAGCCATCATCATCACCACCACCACTACCACTCATCTACTTCTGTCATCCCAGAGCCAAAGGGAACATAGGGATACTTATCCTGATATAATGAGTTACAAAATAGTCCTCCCCAGAGGATACAGGCAAGCTTATATAACCAGCAGTGAAACTGGGCAACTTTCCAGAAAATTTATCCAGCTGCCTGCAGTCTCCCATTTCAAGGTAGCTGGAAAAGCTAACTGCTGAATAAAGTCATTTGATCCACATCCCATGCATTTAAATAAAGAATATAAAAGAACAGACACCTATTTATGTTTGCTAATTTCTATTTCCTAAAACACTGAAAGGTAAAACATCTTCCTCCCTTCACCTGCATTCATGGTCTCTTTTAAGTTAAGACACTCAAAAGCATTTCCAGCACTGAACAAGAAGAAATACATGTTTATGGATAGAAGCTAAGTGTTTTTTAAAAACACAGAAATATTGTACCATATTCCAAATTAAAAAAAAAAATGGAAAAAAAATTTATGAAAGAAGCACTGTAAATTTTTAAGTGGAATATTCCTGTCCCTTTCTATTACCCTCTACCTCTCTCTTTCTATTCCATTTCTTGAACATGAAGTCAACTGGGATCACATGCTGGGAGTCACATGAGCCAATTTCAGAGTCTTTGCTGATGTCTTGGGAGAAAATTTAGACTAGACAGACCTATCTAGAAGGGAACAGTTGAAGGAGACAGGTTACAGTTTGCAACATATTTATTTTTATTACATATTTTTATTCTTATGTCTCATTTTTCAGATTGGAGACTGATTCTGTCTGAACTTCAAAAGAAGGAAAAGAAAAGTTTATAACCTGAAGGGACACAAAGCAGGGAAACAGATTTTCAGTGAGATCATTCCATACCTCTTCATAGCTTATGTTTACTTTAGTTAACATCCACCTAACTTCAAGGACTCTCTACATTTTGAAGAATTGACTGTTGCTAAATTCTGAATGCTTTCCCTTTCAACTACACCTTGATAGCCTGCAACATGCACACACTGCCCTCTGCAACTCCTCCAGCAGAACCTAGGAAAAGCAATTTCACTGCTCTCTTTATTGCTAAACAAAATGTAAGCCCAACATAATAAAGGGTTTTACTTAGACTACTCTAATTTTCTCATTGTTTAGGTATGTTCCACATTAAAATAAGTTCAACCCTGCAACACAGGGGACTTTCACTACCAGACTGCCAAGGATTGGGTTTCCACAGCAGCCAAGACTCCTGAAGTCCAGAAGCATCTGTACAAGGCAATAATGAGTGCAGTCAGACCACGCTTGACACTTTGCAGATATAAGGGATGCCCATGACATCCCCACGGAGCACATGCTTAGGGCAGGTCCACTTGCACAGAGCCCTGGACAGTAAGTCTGACTTCCCTGGGATGTCAAAAAGCCAGCAGAAAATGCTGTGCCCACCTGAACTGTTCTTTTTTTTGGGTAGAGGTTGTCTTCACTTCCCAAAGAAGTGACGAGGTTACACTTCTCAGAGAGCAAGAGAAATCTAGCACAGTATGTCTGTACAAATGCAAGCACAAAAACAGCAGCCTGAATTGAGCTCACCCACGCAAACAAAAAACTCTGTTGCTCTTTCTTCGTGTCTAAGATTTGTGTCTAAAGGTAACATTTTGCCCCATAATTAAGAAGCCTGAAATACAACATTTTTTTTCACATTCACCCATTAGTAAAATTATGTTTTCTATATCAATTATTCTGTTACCGACCTGTAAGATCTTACATTCCTGCAGTTAAAGTACTGGTCCTGTGAACAGCTATGACTTCTGCCTAACACTGCTCAAATACTGATTTTTGACAGGTCCTAAGTCCAACATGACAACCAAAAAATTTCCTTCCTTCCTTCCTTCCTTCCTTCCTTCCTTCCTTCCTTCCTTCCTTCCTTCCTTCCTTCCTTCCTTCCTTCCTTCCTCTTTTTTTGTCCCCTCTTCTTTCCTTCTTTTACTCTTTAAATACCTGGTGAAACGTTTAATATCTTTGCTCAAGGTTCTTATTCACTTATAGACATAATTATTATTTTTTTTTTAGGAGTAGGCTTATTTTTAGCATCTCCTTGAGCCTTGAAGATAAATGTAGCAATAATTACAGTCCCTTGAAATATTTTATTACTTGAGATATTTTGGTATCATTCATACTAAAGTTATTTCTCAGAAGAAAAAAATAATTTCTTGGTGCCAGAGAAAATGTATGCAAGCCTTAAATTCTGATTTAAGTTTGATGGCTGAAGAAAAAGGTCTTTGGGAATTTAAACAGCAAAACAAGTCTACCTCCCCCTGTTCTCTGAACAATCAAAAGAAAGTGTTCAAAGCTGAGAACAGGACTTTTAAAATTATTTCCACTCTTTTATGTGCAACATTATTCTCTCCCAAAGCAGCAAACAAAATGGTGTCTTGGAACAGATACTGTAAGCTCAGGGTGGCTGTCAGAAGATGCCGATGCACCTTAAATTGAAAATACAAAATAGAACCTACTATTTCTATTTTTCCTTGACCAGTACTTTAGAAAACTTGGCACTGAGTTAGACTGAAATGAATGTTGGAAATTAAATTGGTAGAAATCCCCTGAGTGATTCCAGATCCTTGCTTTTTTGGCAAGGATACTGTGATCCTGTGCCCATCCCGGTGTTTGAAAAGTACTAATGTCCATTCACTCAAACTCTTCAGCCAAATGTCTCTGAAGAATAATTCATCATATACACCTTCAGAAAAGAGGTTCACAATAATGTTCAGAAAGCAGCTTCCAAGTCTGGCATTTCTCTAAGCAAAATTGTGCTGTTTTCAATTTTGCTGAAAAAAAATGTGAGAGGTGTGGTTCTTTATGAAGGCCCTGAAAATGCCTGTAAAAACCAGCAGGTTTTATAGCACTTTGTGACTGAATATTTAAATATAGATTCAAATAAAGGATTCCTATGCTGTTCCCATGGAAGTCAATGGCAGTTGACTTCAAGACAGAGGTCACGTCCTGATCTTATCAAATCTCTGAAACCTGGAGTAGCTCAAACTACAAGGATTGATTCTATTACTACTGCATGGGAACTAAGATATCATTGTTCTTTCCCTTCTTTCTGATCATACAGAAGAGCCTTCAAATAGAAAGTTTGTAAAAGGAAACATATTTCCAGGATGAGGTCCTGAGATGGCTTCATGAGAAGATATCTCAAGTTTCAGAGATGTGATAATTCAGTGATCAAGGTTGCTGGGAGCCCAGACATCTTACTGAAGAGAACCAACTAAAAGATTATGGCTTGAGTAAGGACTAGAAAGAAATACCTAAGACTGAATATTTAAAGCCTGCTAGTTAAAGTTGCTAAAATTCTTTTCAGTATTTCAGTGAGTTGTGAACTTCAGCCTAAAATTATATAAAACTCCATCTTACCACTAAAGAACAATATGAAATTACAACTACAAGCACACCTTACAGATACCTTTTATGGGGTTAATTTTGTCTCATCCCTGTCTCACTGTGAATCCTGCAAGTCATACTCCCTCTTTTGAGCCCTGACCCCAGAAAGGGACAGATTTCCCTGACCTTCACGGTGCAGGCAGCTTGGAGCAGCCCAAGAACCCCAAGAAGGGGTAAGGAAACCTGTGACTCTCAGACACTTGAACTACCATCAAGATAAGCAAAAAACCTGAGGTGGGGAGAGAATACCAAACCTCCCTCTGACCTCCAGCAGATGCAATCCCCAGGCACAGAGAGATCCTGGCTGTGAGAAGCCGAGGATTCCCAGACACTTCCAAAGGGAAAATCCATGGAGTTGAGAGAGAAACCCAACACGCAGTGCAGCCATCCACTGAGTGAGCCCACTCTGCATCACTATGCCGTGCAGTCAGCGCTGAAACCAACCCAGGCTTAAGGGCTCATCACAGATGCTGAGCACCCCAGGGACCCAGCCTCCAGCAACTGGCAGGGTCTCGCCTCCACCCTCCTCCTCTCTAGCAGAAATACAAATCCAAAAACAAAAGCAGGAAAGCAGTTTATGAGGAGCATTTTATCTGAGTTGAAGTTGGAACGGGCTGTAAATTCCCATGGGACATCTAGGTTTACACACTTCAGATGAAACCATAAATTGAATATTAAACACACATTTTTATCAAATCATATTTCTCCCAGAGAAGGCTGAGGACTGCCTGGTGATTTTTTTAATCTGATTCACTATGTTTACAAGTGGTAGGAAAGCTGGTTATATCAGCCACTCCATCTTTTTAGCTCTATTCGAATGACTTTGATTTTGTTTTTCTAACACTGCTAAGAAAACTATAATGCAAAAAAAGAAATAAAATCTATAATCTGTGAAAATGCACTCTGAAATCCATCAACCAAGTTGTATCCATAATTGCTTCCCTGGCTTATCAAAAAAAGGCTCATTTGCATTATCTGTTATCTTTAGATACCCATCCTGGTCTATAAACAGAGTTATCAATCCCGTTCAGAGGCCAGTCCACAAATTGAAGTTTTCTGTAGAGGGAATTAGCTATAAACAAGCCTGAGGCAATTTTCTTTGACAGCCAATGGTAAACCATAGGAAGTAACTTCAATAGTGATTTACAGTTCTTCTCTGGTTTCCATCCAACTTTTCCTTCTTGTGCTTCTGTTCTATCCAAAAAGGAATTTTTCAGATGTTCTAATTTCCCATTCAAGATGCAATCAATCCCAAGTCTAGGTGTGTCTAATCCAATTTTTACGGTATGTTCATGGGCCAGCACCAGAGAAAAAGAACTCTCTTTTTATTTTCTTTCAATTGCCTCTGCTGCAATCACAAGACTTGTCATCTCCTGGTGTGAAATGCACAACAGCAAAAGAGAGAGCGAAGGAGATTTGAGAGAGAGAGAGAGAGAGAGCGAGAGAGAGAGAGAGGGAACGCCAGCCTACTAAAAAGAAAGGGGAAAAGAGATACAGAGAAATAACACTAACATTTTTTAATAACTCTACATACTGAAAACTTGCATTTAACAGAATAATGAATTAACTCCAACTTCTTAAAGTCTGTGTGGAGTTTTTAAGTCCTCATTCAAATCACAATACACCGTTAGAAGCAGGATATTTAGGAAAGGACTCCAGCTTCGCACCACCCCATCCTCCTCATCTATACCACAGTGAAGTCAGATTCAAGTCCTGTACTGCTTGCTCATGCACACCCCTCTTCTGCAGACAAGTAAACCCCATTGTCCAGCCTCCCACACCACTGAGAGTCAGAGGACTGCTACTCTTTTACAAATGAAAGATCTTTTCTCTCAGCAGCTTAACATACATTTCAGCTAGCTCTGACCTTCTGAAAAAAAACCCCAAAAACTGAGGACTTAAAATATTTATTTTTCAATCTTTAATTAAAAAATAACTCTAAGGCATTGACATGCACAGTGGATCTTAATGTGCACCCCAGGCACAGAAAACAAGTAACAAGCAGGGCCATGATTCCTCTCTGGGTAAACTACAGCAAATGAAAGTAAAGCAGCCAAAAACCCAATATGAGAGAGACCGATATGGATTTAAATCTGTGAGAGAAGCGGCAGAAGAACAGACAAGAATTACACCCAGGAGTTTAGCAATTAATAAATAGTCCCTGTGTCAATGCAGACCAATAAAAACTGTTTTCTTTTATATTAAAGGAAAATATATCTCTGACTACAGAGCTTGTATATTTTCCTCTTCCTTTTCTCTATATACGCATTTACCTGTGAGACACATATATGTGTGTATATACATACATGCACAGGTTCTTTTTCTCCTGACTGAAAACTACCCTAATGGGTAGGCACTAATGGATTTGAAGCGATAAGGTAAAGGCAGACATGCAAAATGCTCCAGAACTTCTGTTCCTAATCAATCACCAGAGATCAGTGACATCATTCAAGCCTTTGATCAGAGCTCCCCTTTCAAGCTTAAAAAGGGGTATAGGTTGACCCACACCAGTGGAGGGACTGAAGAAACACCTAGGATACAATTCACAGTGAAATATGAGAAGTCACTGGCATCCCTCTTCAGAAAAACTATCCCTTCCCACCTTCCTCAAGGAATACAGCGTACATTCCAGAGCAACCAAGCACAAACAACAGATTTATCTCTTTCCCCAATAATTAGAAAACAGCCACAGAAACAACACATCACAAAATCCTTTCAGATTTTATTTTTGAAGCCTGCACATACATTTTCTCCTGAGCAGGCAGTTTATTACATTTGCTTGCATTTTAAAATCTCCTCAAGTCCATTGATTAAAAAAAAAAAAAAAGTAAAAGAAAAAATAAAAAAGGAAAGGAAAAAAAAACCAACCTTATTTTCCCAGAATATCTGAGCAGATATTAAGAAATAAAGGTTGACATCCATTTTTAAAGAAGAAATAACTTTCAGGAGAACCAGCATCACCGCAAGCATTCAATAAATTTAGCACCAGCCTTTGTCCACATCAGGGCATTCAGAGAGTTTGTATCACTAATCCCACTTCAGCTAAAATTGAGCTCCATTGTTTCTCCTTTCATCTGAGTTTCCATGGCACTTACTAGGACTTAAGTGTTATTTACTTAGTGCAGTTTGTTAAAAACAACAACAACAAAAAAAGTACATCTTAACATGAGCATCATATTTGTTTTACTTTCAATAACCTCAAGGTGCAGTCAACATTTTACAGTCTCAAGAGATTTCTTCCATGTAAAAATTCTTCAAGAAAAGCAAAGTTGAAAATAGACCTGAAAACACTCACTTCATTGTTTTTGTTTGTTTTTTTCCCCATCTGTATTTTTAAAAATCTAATTGAGCTTCCTGAACTGCAGCAAAAATGTAGTTTATTATCTCCCTCATCAGGTGATCAATGATTTCATTAATAAGACAGATAACAAAACTGTCATATCATCGACACAGTTATGAAAGATGATCCTGGCTTCTTGCTCCATTTTCCAAGGTCTGGGATACTCTGTGGCAGCTCTGAGTCCATTCAATATTTTCCACAGACAGAGAAAAGTGAAAATCCATTTTGAAACCAATTTCAATTAGGATCCAGAAGCTGTTATCACAGGTGTCGCAGAATGGGCCCGTAAGTGGAAATGTCGCCTATCCATTCTGAAATGAAACCTTATCAGGGCCTACGAAGATGGCTGAGGACAGCCTATCTGTAAATTACTTTTCGTCCTGTGTTAACTCAACCCTAGTTCTGTCATATGGAATTCTTTCCAGCCCCTCGTAATAATCTAATGACTAACCAGGCGCTGTACCAAAACGGCTTTTATTCTGCTCGGGCTTCCCCCGCCAAATGAACAGGGCTGCAAATGCAAATAACCGGAGGCAGCCAGGCGAGCCGACGTATTTAGTAATATCATTTAAAGCTCTCATAGTTTATTACAGGGAACTAACGGGCTTGCATTCTGAAGCCTGTCTCCACCCATTGCATTCCTGGTGATTTTTCAATTGCAAACTCCAAGGCCCAGTTATTTCATTAATTCAGCACCCAAGTAGTGAGGCTTTTCTCTCACATCTTTCAGTCTCCTTTTAGCAAATTATCCCATGACGGAGGATTTATTCAGTCAAAGACCTCGGACTTTGAGAGGCAACAAAAGAATCAAGAGACTTTCTGGTCCACCTGCCTGGCGAATGATGAGGCAGGGTAAAGCCTCCCCTAGAGAAACCAATCAAACCATTGTGTGGCACAGTCAGACCTTTTCAACTGTCAAGCCAGGAGAGCAGGAAAAGAGATGAAAGAACTCAGGATGAAGCTACCATTTACAGAACCATGTGGGAATGGTCTCCGAAGATTTAATAATTGGGATGGAACTCAACTTTCTGAAAACTAAAAGAAAGGGGGAAAAAAAAAAAGGAAAGGAAAGAAAAGAAAAGAAAAGAGAGAGAAGAAAAAGGAGAGAGAAGAAAAAGGAGAGAAAGAAGGACAGAAAAGTGAGAGACCAGGAGGAGGGGAAAACACTGCTGGTCAGGCCCAGAAGGAACTTTTCCACACATAAAACCCTTTGTTGTTATGTATGAACCCCTACACTGGAAAAGATGAGAAAAACAAGTACAGGACGGGGGCACAGAGAGAACGCATGGTCTACAATACTAACTTCAGTTTCAGCAATTTATCATCCCATCTTAGGAAAAACTGCATCAGTATAAACCTGTTCTATTTAACAGAACAAAATAATCCCCCTAGTTTGGGACATCTGTGTGCATTTTCAAGCTATTGCATTTGTGGGACTCAAGTTTCCACTTGGCTGCATGTGGAACATGCATGAGAAGTCATACTAAATGAATGGAAAACAGCATATTTTAAGTGGCTGGCATGTGCAAAGAATGTGCTCCTGTATAGCAAGACTCCAGTTGACTGAAGGCACAAGATGAGGACCTGCTTTTTGATAATCTGACACTTATAATGTCTTATAAGCCAAATTTTCAAATGATCTGCAGAAAACCCAGTATTTCCTGTATGCTTCTCTTTTTCAAAGTGCCTCTGCAAACTTGAAGTATGCATTCATCAGTAGGTCCAGATCACGTTTACAAGCAAATCTTTTTTCTGACTTGCCAGCCTTATGAGCAAAAATAGAATCTACAAATTAAATTGTGACCATTTGCAGTATACATCAAAGGCAAACACTTTTAATGGGAAATAAGATAATAATACAGCACTAAAAATCCATCTCATTCCCTTTTAGTTGGGATGTCAAAAGAATGCTTCTCCCTCCCCTTCCACTCTCACCCCAAAATAATGAGATATGGCTTGGAAAGAAAACAGAAAATGTAGTTTTAATATGGCACTTTCTTTACATAATCACAGACTATACCCTTAGCTCATTTCTCCCACTTATTGGCATATTATTTAGTAATAATTTCTATGTAAGCAGAAACCGAAGTTTTGATTCTTCTACAAAAGAAGAAAAAAAAAGAAAGGGGTGGAAGTAAATAGAAACATACAGAGCAGGGATATAATCAAATGCAACACTGATTCCTGATTATTTCCTTTTAACTGAAGACAGATATGAAATAGAAAACAACTAGAAAAGATGAATGCCATTTGAAAACCTGTTAAGTAATTTAATCACTTCAATTGCTTTAATTTACACAGTTCAGATCATAAAGCCGAACACAGCGCCTGCCAGAAGGGTTGCCTAGCTTTAAGTCAATTAGAAGGATTTTAAAAAATTCTTTTTTATTTACTTTAAGAAGATCATCTGCTCTGCATATCTCCTTCACTTCTCTTTTTTGGGACCCAGGATCCACAAGCTTTTTGCCTTAAAGTGCCCCTTTCAATCCTTCCAAGCAGTCTGGCACCCATTTGTGTTGACACCCATTTCCAGCAGCTGGAAGAAAGATGCCATCACTTGGAGCAGCAGTGCTGTTACGACACAGCCTCCCCACTTTGGTGACACAGGCTGGCACAGAACTGCAACGTCTTTACTTTTAGGGTATCTTCTGAAACCAGCACTTCGTGGCAGCAAGTTAGCCTTTTTTGGAAGGCTAACAGAATCACTGAAGTTTCAGCTGCCAGCAGCCTTATTTTTAAAAAAAATCAAACCTCTTGGTTGCTTCCTCCTCACCAGTACTGTGGGCTGTAATGGCTGAATTTTTTGAATTCTGACGGACACTAGACTCCTGCAAAGCACAAGATACAGAGCATGGTACCACCACCATACTGCAGAGACACAGTTTAAACCCTTTTTATTATTATTACTTCTGTGTCAAAACCCAGGTACAATTTTAATATGGCTGCTTGGGTGTTTTAGGGTTGAGTCTTTTTTTGTTGTTGTTTTTCAGGAAAAAAAATCCCCAGTGTAAAATTTCCTAAATTTAACCTCCACCCTGAACAGGTGGCAAGCTTCTGCTGCTAACTAATGTTTTCTCCTGATTCCACCTCATGTTATCCAGCAGGATGTTAAGTCATTACTTACTGATTACAGTGATTGCAGGGATAAGCCACTCAATCATCTCTTTCTGGAACTTGCAAAGGGATACAGGAGGATTGACATTTAATATCCCTTATGCTATTAACCACTGCAGGGAGGGGAGAGAAGGGGGGGAAAAAACGAGGGAAATCTCAGCAGAATTAATGAAGCAATACTGTATTGCACTTGCAGATCACTGGGTTTAGAGTGGGGTAAGTGTACAGCTGGCTCACTGAGGAACAACACTAGAAAATAGTATCAGGCAGAATGAGTTATTACAGTCTACAATAAGCCATAACTTGATGACTGAAATTTTATTAGTAAGCATAAAGGACCATGGGTACATTACTCCAAAAGAACGTGTATTTAATCAGCTACTCACACCAGATTACAATACACCAAGACATGCGGTCCCCATTTAATTACAACCTCCAGTACTTTCATTTCCAATACTTCCAAGCATCAGGGTAGCCTATTCTCCCCTAGGAAAAGTACCTTCTTTTAAGTTTATCCTCTTACGACCTGGCCGCAAATATTAGAACAGAAGAGTGCAAAAAAATCTTACAAGTTCAGGTCTTAGCCCTTATTTTTCTGGGCTACCACATGTGGCCAGTCTACCCTTAACTTTCATGCTGCTCTACACCACTTGTAGATAGGGATTACTTGCAGTATTTGTCTTGCTGAAAAAGAAATTTGTCAGAAAAATATGTACACAGAAGTTATCATTTCCAGCATCTAAAACTATAGGATGTTGCTTCCTCCTTGACCTGAAAATGAAAGTGAAGGGGGCCCCTCCATCCCCTTTGATTTCAGGGGAAGAGGATGGCATCTCCTAATGACTTTGTAGAATCAGGTCTCATATAATCAATTCAGGGCTCAATTTACAAGTCACTAAAATAGTACAGGCAATGTTTCTTGATACCTAACAACCTCTTTTGAACCCTGACCTCTCAACAGGACCCTGAGCACATGAGTCCAACAAGGGGGCCAAGAATGGGTATTATGATTAACACCTATTTTATGGTGAGGCTTGAAAGCAAGCAGCAGGACAAGCAACCAACTGAAAGTTTAAACAGGAAATGTGATTCTTATGGGGTTGCAGACTGCTGAATACTTCCTTCAATCAACCCTGAAAGTACTATGAAGAAGGAAAAAAAAAGAGACCTAGATGAAGCTGGCTCTTCTTCTGAAAGAATCAAAGTGGACACATGAACTTCCTCTCATTTATTCATCTATCAAGCTTGGTTTTAAGTTACATCATCATTAAGATAATAATTTCTGCTTTCTATCACTTTAAAGTATGTTCTCAATAGCTATCTGATTCTGATAAAGGTAGTCAAGTCCACAACCTACATATGTTTATAATTAGCTTTTTTTTAAGGCAGAGTAATAGGTTAATAAGAAATATCAGATTACACTGGAACAAGCTCATGGGTCAAAAACTAGACAAAACATATCAAACTGAAAATAAGTGCTTGGTTGTCAGACACTGAAAGAGCTCCTATACAATAACTGCATTGTTTTAATGAAACATTAAAAACATCAGTTTTGAGCCAAAATGTCCAAAAGAGGAAAGCATTCAAGTCACCAACAAAATTCACAAGCCAAACAGTAAATAAATCAGGTTTGAATACAGCATCACAATTTCCTAATGTTCTCCAAGCAATACTGTGAAGTGCAGTCTTGCCTTGTACAAGTATCAGTTCAGTCCTTACAGAAATTCCCTCTACTTTTCTGAAATACAGGCAAAAAAATTAATTATATCTATGGTACAGATTAAGTGAAAAAAACAAGCGGCATTGAGCTGTGGGCTATGTGAAGTTAGTATGGGTTTTTTTAAACAATGCCTTTAAGGAAGCACCCTAAGAAAAAATCCAATTCACCTGCAAAACAGAACGCAGAGACAAAGCAGCCAGCCTGCACTAAAGCTACTGCCTAATTGTAAGCATGCAAATACCCACATTATTAGGGCAAACAGAACTAGTCCCGTGGCTAAAGCAAGTCATTTGCTTAAGTTCACCAGACTGGAGTTCATGACTTTACTGCAATGCTCGGGAAGGCTGGCAACTCCTGGTGCCAGGGCAGCAGGAGGGCACTGCACCAGTGCAAGCAGCACAGCTGCACAGGCAGGGCATGGCAGCAGGCAGTTTTCTGCTCCAGCACTGCAGCACTCAGCCTGACATATGGACTTGGTGTGCCATGGTCTCAGACAGCTCGTCCGTCAGGCTGCGAGGCACAGGGGCCAAGAGCAGCATGGGGGTGGAGCAGTCGAGAACAAGCCTTCACACAGGCATTCATCACAATGCAGCAAGACAAGGCACTGGGCAGACTCCTGCAACATTTCCAGCATTCACCTGATGATTTCTTTCTAACCCTGGAATTACTTGAAACTACAGGATGATCCACCAGGGTCTAGCAAGGCAGGTTTTGTGAACTGCAACACCAGACAAATGCTCTCCAATGGGAGCACAGAACTAATGGCAATGAGTTTATCAATGGATACCACCCTTAAGAAAGCCATTCTTTGCATAACTTGATAGAAACCTGAGTGTGCATGCAGAAACCTTCAGAACGACCTAGATCCATGCTATGACATGGTAAGGAGAAGAGTGCTTTGTTTCCAGAGAAGTGGCACAAATGTGCATATAAGACAAGACCCAACAACACAGCCCCGTTAGCCAGGTGGTCCAGGGCACTGGCCTCTACTCCAGTGTAATATGAGTGGCACAGCCATGACATAAACATGATTTATTTGTTGTTGTTATTACCTTGCCAAAGCAGATTAGCCTGAGGTTATCAAATCCCACCAAACACAAAACTAAGCTTACTTTATGCACTAGCACAAACTTTTTCATTCATACAGCCTTTTGTGAATTAACATCTCCATTAGCAGTTTTCTTTAGCAGTTTTTGTACCCATGGATATTAGTCTAGCAGTAAATATAGCAATCAAACAAAGTATGAAAAAGAACAATCCTAGTAAAACTGCACACAGTTTGCTTGAGACACACAAAATGAAACACAAAGAAGTAAAAAACCAAAAGCTTGCAGAAATGAATTTAAAACAAAGTAAGAGTGGTTCCACTGGGAATTTTTCTTATTACATTTCCTTTTACATTGTAGTCATTACAAATTATGATTTTTTTTTAATTTTTGATCACATGTATTTTAAAAGAAGTTTTAATTTGCTCCAGTACATGTATTTGTCCTGGAGCAAATTTGTCCTGGAGCAAATTTTAATGGCTTAGCTATAAATCCTGAAATTTAGAGGTTTATAATGGAAATGCTGGCAGGTCCGTATCTAACACATTGCAAGCATCTTGGCAATACAGTGCTTGTAGTCAGGTGAGTGCAGCAGAAATCTTTATGACATTAAGTAATGACAGGAACTCAGCAGAAGTGGCTAACTTGTAAACTGTGGCCCATGCCTGCTCCCTGCTTGAGACTACAGAGCAGCTGGTACCTTCCAAAGGACACCCTTAGTGTGGCCCTCAGAACTTCTACTGCATTGTTCAGGTTACCACTGAACAATGAGCTCCCCTTCCAGGTCACCTTTTCCACTATCTTTCCCTTGCATCTAGATTTACACCAGGCTCTTCAACACAGTCTGCACAACATATGATTCAAGTTTTTCCACACTCAATAGCCATATTAACATAGATCCTGCTCCTGGGTGTGTCACTTATTTCTGGGAGCTGCTGAAATAATGGCATTTTCTTTGTTTCTTCACGACTGTATACTTTGCATAAAAGCTATAACTAGCAGCTTTCCATCTGTTTATGATCCAAGTTCTGAGACCTTCAGAAGAGAGCAGAGATACTGAGAAAACACTTGTCTGTACATCACTCCTCAGACCGGTATCAATAAAACTTTACCGTGCAAACTTTGTCAATTCATGAGTTGTCCAGAAGTATAGAAGCACTGATATTAGACATGATTATGAGGTGACATTGGTATGATAGGCAGATGGTGCTCTGCAATGACATCAGTCTTCTGAGAAGAATAGCAGGGATCATTCTGTCCTTTTGTTATTTTTAAGGGTACCTTACCTTGTTTAACAGAGCATTCAAATGCAAATCACAACATTTAACATTACCACAGCCCTTTGCAAAAAAAAAAGAGGCACTGAATCAATAAAAGCTGCATGTTTTGTAGGAGTGGTGTCTTATAGCAACTGATGATGTTCCTGTAGTAATACTCATTCCAGCATTAAAGAACAAAAGATGCAAATGCGATGAAAGCTCCAGCTTTCATGCAAATTGTCCCTGTAACCAAAATTCATTATCATGACAATCACATCTGCAAGAAGCAAAACTTTTAAAACACTGCAAGAGTAAAACTTACATTTAAGTCCCTAAAGTTTTAGTATTAGTATTTGTTTTGGTACATGCTCCACGAAGTCCTTAGACTAAGAGGAAATTTTTCATATCAAAGAAAGAATCGAATATTTTATCCCTTTGAAGGCCAGCTCTGCATCTCTGGAAAGCCGTTGTGTCTCTGTTATGCATGCAGGTAGATTAGAAACCCAGACCTTGGAGATCCTGGTGACTTCCTTAAATACAAAGACTAACAATGCCAACACTTACCCACTGAAAACAAAGTTAACTGTCATTGACTTAAGAAAAGGAAGCCTCGGGCCCCAGGATGTGTACTACATTAGCATCTCCTTCCATTAGTAGGAGATAATTCAGTGACACAGTCATTCATTAGACTTGAAGTCTTTCCAACTCTTAGGAGTTTGATGACCCTGCTATGCAGTAACACTCCCCATAGGTGAAGCATGTAGTTAAGAACTAAAACTACCATTAAAGAAAGAAAAGTACTTGACAACGGTATATTAGTGTCAGAATTAGGCAAAAACATCTTGAAGGCCTCCATTTTAGCCCTCTAAATCTAAATGTTTACCAAAAACATTCAAGCTAGCCCAAACAGTCAGAGATGAATGTTTGAGTACAAACCCCTGACACATCAAAGAATATGCATATGTGTTTAACTGCATCTGCTTGAAAAGTTGGGCAAATGTGGAAAATCCTATTATCGATTAAAAAAAATACAATGGAGGCCTCTTCAGTTAATGTGAACCACTGTAATTCTATTGACAGCAACAGATCTGTGCTGACTTACACCAGCTGAGGATCTAATTTCATATGCCTTAGAAAACTGATGCAACCTTTCCCATTGCAACTCAAGGGTTTTTATACTCTCATGGGGATCAACTCCATCTAGTAGGTCAGCAGGTGTTGAGTCTGCTTTGAATCTGAAGTCCAGTCACACAGGAGGATACTGGGACATGTGCCATCTAATTTTTAATGACCTATGGACATTCCCCTCTAGTATGGCTATAGGATTCATGTATTTTCTCCTGTAGTCTAGTGGGACATAACCTGTTTCTTTGAGAAAGCAGAAACACTCTACTCAAGATATCAAAGTGAGAACCTGACCTGGAGGACCACAAGCCCAGATAAGTGAGCATGATGGAAACAGAAAGTGTGAACTGAAAATGTTTTGCCAGAAATACACCAGGACCACAAAATATATAGAAAGGCATTTTCTACTTCTCACCATAACTAGACCGATTTGTAAAAAAATAGCAGTTTTAGCAGTTACTCCACAACTATCCAAAATCCATAGGTCTGCCCACACCATTTCAAGCAATTTTCTTTTCTAATGCAACAGGAGTTTTGCATTAGTAGGAACCAATATGCTCAGTCCTCTTACACCAATGAAAATGTCTAGGGCTGGGTTGGCTCACTCTTCTGAGAGGCAGGGAATATGTAAAATTGTCAACTGAGATATACTCTCTGGGGAGAATTGGGCAAACTACTCCAGTTTTGCAAATCTACAAGCTGTACATTCAGAACTTTGAAATTAATCCACCGGAGAATACACACTTAGCTTGATGTTTTGTTCTGGGCATTAAGGGGCTTTGGTTGGGTGGGACAGCCCTTTCTGAGAAGGAAGTTTATTTGTAAAAGAAAGAAAAAAAAAAACTCTTTGCCATTAATTTTGACAGACCTACTTCTGTCTCTATAGTAATAACTAATTACCTAACTAGCGTTAAGAGATTTCAATGGCCAAATGCAAAGCACTTGCAGGCCCTGCCAGGCTAATCAAGACAATTTCCAAAACGCCAAAACCAGGAACTTCCTATAATAAATAACTTAGCACATTTACATCTCAAATTAGAACATCTGGAAGAAAGAGACTATGCCTGATGCCAAAACAGGCCTTATTGTATCCTACCACTTTCCACACCACCACCCCTCCTCTGTTCGTTTTCTTTAGCCTTTCTGTAGAACAAACACTGATCCAGGTGCAAATGCTCAATTCACAAGGAATGCAGAGAACATAAAATTACTGTAGGTTTGGCTGCTAGTAAATCCCTGCTGTTACTCACCATTGGAAGTTGTGCTGGAGGCAACAGCTTTCTCACTGACATCTGTTCGACTGGAGCATTTCACGATGGAATTCTCCACTTTTTTCTTCTCAGTTGTGGCAGAGCTATGGGACTGCGCCTCCATGATGACTTCTCATTACTTCAGCTCTCCTTGCACTAATACCTGAATGAAACAAGAGTCATAAACTCTAAAGACTGTTTGAAAGCTTAGCCCAAGTCTTCTCACCCCTCTCACCTGAAGAAGAGCCTGGAGCACAACTGAATTAGCAGTTCACAGTTCTGTAAGCTCATCAAATCATGTTTGCATGCATGAATTCCTAAGGAATTTAAAGAAATACTAACACCAAAACTTAGGCATGTTTGCCTTTAAAGAGAATCAGCATCACAAACCACTATGCTGTTCAAACAGCATAGGTAGGTCCATTTTTTTCAATTTTGTGGGGTTTTAATGGATCCAAAGGGAAAAAAGGACAGTATTTTTCTCTTGTGCCCAGAGCATTTTGGAAGAAGGCAAAAAAGAAAAAAAAATCAAGAAAATCAAGACAGACCTTCATGTTGACTCTAGAAGCCAAATATTTAAATTTCAACATCCAGGGTGTTGGAACACACTGCCTCAGGAATTATCCTGTCTATCTCTACACCTTGTTACTCATGTAAACATCTCTCACTTTGTTTGTTCAGAAATCTAAGTTAAACAAAATTGTATTGGCAAAACACCCCAAAAACCACAGGGGAAGACAAACATTATTGCTGGTGGCAGATAATGAGATCACTTTCTTTTGCATGAAAACGCTGGAAATAGAAAGCTCTGTAGAGGTGTGTGTGTATCTGGTTATTTTGCCTTTCCTGGATGTTCTCAGTGTCATCTCCAGTGATACATTCATTTAATACCCCACAAATAATTTCTCCCTCTTCTCAGATATTTTACATTCCTGATGGAAATACGAGAAGCCCAAACACTTGCAAAAGGGTATCTCTGCTTGTGCAGCAGTGCAGGCACACCAGGCCCCAAGACTGCAGGGATCTTAGGCTGTGAAGGATGCAAACATTAAGAACCAGTCTGCAGCTTAACTTGATGCACACCTGTCTGTCCAAGTTAGCTTTATGCAAATCATCAATATTCAGCACACACCATGCTTAGAACCAAATAGCTTGGTACTTTTGTAGTTTGAATATGAATCTATGCAACAACAAAAATAATAATTAGTTTTCTGCTCTGGGCAACACTGCTTGGTAGTCAAATGGGTCTAAAATGGAAGGAAGTCACACTCTTCTAGGACATAATTTAAATAAAATTTTCAAAAGGCTTCAAAAAGCCACAAAGTATAATGAAGTGTAAATATATTAGCAACCTGTTTCCCAAATTCTGACAGTCAAAAAAAAAAAAAAAGGAAGAAACAACACCAAATCAAAAAAAAAAAAAAGGCTACAAAGCCAATTCATCACAAACACAGCTGTCTAATAAACCTTCCCCTTCCCACCTTCCTAGTAGGAGTTCTTTTTAATAGTACAATAAAACACTCCAAAGCCTCATTGTTATACAGTAGGGATCAAAGCAGAGCCCAATCACTAAATGAATCATTATTTAGCCAGGCAGCACAGCCAAGGAACTGTGCTAGATACCGCAGTCTCTCTGCCACTGACCTACTGTCTAAGCTTTCACAAGGCATTTTTCTTCCCTTCAGTTTCTTGCTTGCTAAAAAGAGGAATAACAAAGCTCTGCCTGCCACAGAAGAGGATTTGTAAGACTACTCTCAAGATCTATCTGTGAAAGTGCTATAAATATTATTGTGATCTGTGAAACAACTTCCTACCAAAACACTAAGGGTAATGTCAGGTGTCTTCAAGCAGAGAGTAGGAGATGTCTAGCAATACTCAACTTTCAACAGCCCTGACTTCTACCCAGCAATGCACAAGGCACCTTGAAGAGAGATCTCACGTGAGCTTTGTAAACAGCACCTTTCCAAACTTTTCATATCACTTCTTCCTCTTTCCCTTTGCACACCTCATGCAAGGGCATCCCCAGTTTAGTCATTTAGCTAAAATATCTAGCTTTTTAGTCTCTTGCATTAGTAGAGAGAGGGAAGGCTGACACTGCTGCCAAGTTGCTCACCCCATACTGAGAGAAAGATGTTTGTTTTCTCTATACAGCCCTGGCCACATAAATACCTAAATCTGCCTCTACACAGCTTCCAACTACTGCATGAGTGAGTCCCTCAATGTACCCTCCTATCTTCTGACTAACCACCTTTGAGTTATTTAACATTCTTTCAAACTAATTATCTTCTATGCATCTCTGAAGAAACTAAAATGCTATACATCTTCAGTTGTGGTTATTTTTCTTCCATTGCCTTCTAAGGGCCAAGACTGCTATTGAGGCAGCATCTTCACTTACACCAATGAGTATGACTTTGAAAACTTACAAGGTAAAGCTGCAGAACTCATCCCTCTTTTTGTTTGGTTCTTGGTTCACAAGCATGTTGATTTTGACTTAAAATCATGAAAGGAAGCAATTATACTCCCTATTCAACTAGAAAGGAAGAAGCCACATACTCTGACTCCACAAGGCCAGCAGAGTGGCATGAAACATTTGGGAAGAGATCACAAAAATTATGACAGGTATCTAAAGTGGTTCCACTGCCTCCTGCCACACAGATGTCTATGCAGGTATGTGCAAGGAGCCTTCGCTTATCTCCACCTCCTTCCCCTCTCCATCACAGCAATACCTCCATTACAAACCGATCCTACCACTTCACAGAAAAGGAAGGTAATGCAGGTACTTTAAGGAGTTACCATGTCCTTAATCTCATAAAAAGCATCTTTGGGGAATCTGCAATTCAAGAGCAAAATGTGGCTGGTCAGACTGACATCATCCATTCTCTTGGCTACTTTATTTCTTTCCCCAACAGCCTGCCAATGAGATTTTTCTGGCGCTTTGGGGTCATCTTCTTTACTGGAAGAAAGAATAGCAGACAGAATTCCACATTCCTCATCAGTCTCTATCACTTCTCTGTTTTATGCTACCTGGTGTGGACTGCAGTACAGAACAGAGGCCTAAAGCAGCACTTAAATTTTTGGACAGAAAATTGCAGAACTGGCCAAGAACTAATATGAACATCTGCTCTTGGTTCATCTGTTCTGGTTCATGTTCACTCAGTTTACATTCAGAAGGCTGCTTTTATTCATGTCAGAATGAAAGAGGGAACACCACAAGAGTAAACTTTCTTACTCAGCGCTGCACCCTGTACCACGAGCCAATGGCCCCAGTGCTGCAGGCCTTTCCTCCTGTGCCTTCTTTCCTCTGCTCCCAACCTGCACACGCACACACATGTGCAGGCACAGACACCTGCAAGAATTCCTGCCTCTCCAGCAAAGCCCCAGTGGTGCATCAACGGTGGTGCGCATGGTTGGGAAGGCATGGAAGGCCAGAAGAGATGGCAGGACTAATAATTAGAGGGATGTGGCTTGTTATGTTTTGCCAAGCATACCCCTCAGGGAAGCAGGCATCGGGAGATCATTGTGGTGCCCCAAAAATCTTTTTTTTTTCCTGAAGACTTCCTTAAGACTAAGATGAAAATACAAGCCAGAGACACATCTTCTAAAATCATTCTCCTTAAATTTGGCTAATTTTTATTTTCTCTGAGAAACTATTCCAAAATATGGCAGCTGCAGTTCACCAAAAAAGAAGTCCAAGGTTATGTAAAGATTTCTTTCCACTGTTTGTTAACCCCTTTCATCTAAAAATCAGACAGCCTGACATCGTCTCCACACTAAAACACAAAGTGGTTTTTATTAGGGTGTATGTGTGTCTCTCTCTCCAGCGTGTGGGTCAGTGACTTTCCTGTTCCAGCCTCCAGGCCTGAGACAATCTGTATCTATATGCAGCAAGGAGTCCCACTTTCAAAAAACCTGAGAGTGAGTTTCATTGGCTATCCAGCATTTCCATGTGCATATGAAAGGCAAGAAAATGCTATAACAGTATATGGGCAAAAACCTGAACTTCCTTAGGTAAATAGAGGGATAAACATTCCTTCCCAAAAGCAAACATTTGTGGCTTTTTCCCATTCAACCATGCTTGAACCTTTTGTCATTTCCCTGAAGCCTGAACCCACTCCGCAATTAATTCCAGATCCCCATTTTAAACCTAATCCCTCTCAAAACAGTAACCTGCCTGCAGGTGTGTCTCCTCTTTTTAAAATATAAATGCAAGCCTTCCCCAATTGCATATTATACTGGAGGAACTTTAGGAACATGCTGCTGGAATGAACTAGTTAAATGAGGAAAACTGTCTCTTTTAAAAGGAGTGTCAATAAATCACAATATGTTGGAAACTTATTTCGAACAAAACAATTCTTTCAAGTAACTTAATATTATGTAATTTCTGGTTCTTATGTATGTTGGTTATAAAACTGTCCTTTATAGTAGTAAAAATGATCATATTCATATACTGGGGAGGAAAAAAACTCACATCTCTTTGTTCATTTACTCACAGTCCAAACTAACCAAAACCGGTGGAGCAGCCCTGTGCTTGGAAGAACAAGAAACTTGATTCTTTCTGAACAGACATTTCAATTTTCCAAGAAATCTTCATTCTGTATCACTTCTCTTCTCTGAACTACTTTTCAAATCATTTTATTTATACTGCATACATTAATTTTAAAGACCAGACCATGCAGATATTTATTGCTAGTAATAGGCTCACTGACTTCAACAAGATTGCTTGCTTTGGTCAAAGTGCTGAAGTGTAAGCATTTAAAATTCTCAATTTTCATGTTAAGACTGGTTTATGTTTCTTGCGAACTTAAACCTTCTGCCTTTCTTTGCTTTATTTTAATTTTTTGAGGGGTATCTTTTAACACGTTGAATTAAAAAAATAAAAAAGAAACAAATAAAACCTTTCCCTGTTTTACTTGATGCTGCTATAGTTGTATTCAATTCATTAACAAGTGGTTTGCATCCGCTGAGAAGAGCTGTCTGAAATAGCAGTGTCACAGCATTCATCATCATTACATCAGCAGTAGGGAAGTTCATACTGATTGCTATCAGCAACCAGAGTGCCCCAATCAGCGTGCAAGCAAACATAGCATGTTTAATTTTTCAGAAATGACTCTGGGTAGTTAGGGTGTTCATAGGTACTACTTTGATCCACACTACTGGAAGCAGTCTTTGGGGATACAATACATCTTGAACAGCACAACTGTATGAAAGTGAAAAACACAAGGGGAGGCATGAAGAACAATCAGGAAATTACAGTCTCTCTCAACCATAAAGGACCCCTTATCAATTTTATCAACAAGGGTTGCACTGTTCCTTGGGATTATTTAAGGATAAAAAAATGCATCTTGTTCAGCTACATTCAAATGCAAAATTTACATGAGACAAGCTTAAGCTGTTTTACGGGAGCTATTTCACACTGATTTATACAGGCTTGATTCAGGTACATTTAACTTCCAAAACCCACCTAGATTTCAGTATTGCTTTCCATCAAACCTGCTGGCAAAGCTGCACTGACAAAGTTACCACTGACAGAACCTGATGAAAAATGTTCAAGCACTCAGACATTTTAAGAAATATCTCCCAAATGTAACATTAACCTCTTGCTATATCTCACCACTTTTGTAATAGCTATAGAAACTAACCTGTATATTTTTAGAATAGTTTTATCCTTTCCTAATTCCTTGTAAGCTAAACCAGAATTCTGCAACCTTCATTAACTACTCCAGGGTAAACTTTATTTAGGTTCCTCCCTGTTGAGACAACTACTCACAGTAAGACTAATATAAACAGCACAAAGAGTCTTATATCCATATTATAAAACCACAACAAACAATCAGCTGGGGGGGGAGGTATGTTCTATTTCACAATACCTATCTCCATTTCAGTTACATGCATGATCTATAAACGCACTAGTGATAGAAAAGAAAGAAAGAAAAAGAAAGAAAGAAAGAAAGAAAGAAAGAAAGAAAGAAAGAAAGAAAGAAAGAAAGAAAGAAAGAAAGAAAAATAATTGCTCGACAGAATGAAAAATATCGTAAGTTAAGAGATACAACATTTATTAATACAATCTTTCCAAATTCATTACTCTCTGCTGTCTTTTCCTTGTTCCTTCCCTTTGATTTTTTTCCCCCCATAAAGAATGAAAAACAAGTAGACCTAAAGCCTGGTTAATGACGATCTGATCTGCTCCTGATAGGTTAAATAGCTTGTGGCATCAATAACAGAGGATCACAAACACATAGGCAATCAGCTAGGCAAACCAGTGCTATTAGCATCCCTGTGATTAAGATCCTAAGTGAGAAAATATTCTATGCTGTACACTGAACTACTGATTGATTGTAAGAGTCTCTCAGCTCCAGGGGTATTATATTTGCTTATGTATTTCAGCTACAGATAAACTCAGCTACCTAAAAGTTCTGAAATTATTTTAACATACACATACAATAGTATCAATAAGTGGCACTTTCTACTGAGGCACCAGCTCAGTTGCTTTAAATACACATCAACCACACAGCCTTACAAGTAGATTACATCTACTTTTGTTTCTTGGATTTAAAAAGCTGATAAGTATAACCCCAATTAAAACTATTACTTCAACAGATTAAACTCTGTATCTAAAGAAAACAGATTTCTGCCAGGAAAGAGATGATTCATTTTCACACTCAGCAAACAGAACTTAACTTGGATAACAACTGAAGAATTCAGGTCGAACTGTCCATCTCCAACTAGTCTATCTCTCACAGAAGCTGCTGATCGGGAACATGCAACACAAAGCTGAGGGAGACAGAGCCCAGACTTAGTGGTTTTACAATTCAGATATGATATATCCTCTGAGGTAAAATTTTATAATCAATTCACTGTCTGAGAGTCTTTACAATAAGGAACTAAACTTTAAGAAAAATAAACTAACAAACCCCACAACAAAAACAAAACAAATCAGGTCATTAACTCTGCTTTTAGGCATTTGTTATTTTAATCATATGGTCTTGGGTTTCCTTTATTCCTTTTTTGACTCTCTTACAAACTGTCTAAATACAATGGAAAGAATAAAGTTTATTTCTTGCAAAATAGAAAGTGCTACATATCTTTCAAATCTCCAAATATTTCAATATATTTGGGGAGCAGGGTGTGTCTAAAACTAGTAATGCACTTACCATGGAGGATCAGAACTCCTTCTAATTAAACTACCTAATATTCCTCAGAAATTCAGAATAAGCTGTGGTACTGCTTGTTTTGCAATCCTACTTATTCTTGTGCTTCAAATTCTGCAGCAGAAAAGGCTCTAATAATTATGTCAAAGAAAGATTAGCTGTAAAAGAATTAGCACAGGGAGAAGGAAAAAAATCTCCTGTGGACTGTACTGTTTGTAGCAATAGGTTACAATGAGGGGCGACACTTCAAACTTCCCTACCAAGCCCAAACTCTGTTTTTGCCCGTCTTTCTTCAGGAATTCAGCAGCACTAAATCCAAAACAAACTTAAGTAACAGTGCAGTGACTTCCTTTGGAAACACATTTGTTTTATGCAACCTGGAATTTTGCTTCATTCATATGCTCAAGATCTGAAAGGCCAGGCATATTCTTAGAGAACAGGGAGGGAGACAACAGCAAGATTTGCTGTGTGGATAACATAACTCTATGACTTTCTCTGCTGATACTGTTCCTAGGATACTTATGGTGACAATACAGGCTGTTTTTTTCTTTGCCTTCTTGTCTTTGCCTTCTTAGTTTGGTAAAGCAAATTACAAACATTTGTAATGGATGTGCTTTGCACCACAGTCAAGTAAGTAGTCACTACAACTTTAACAGAAAAATGCAGAAATACTCTAATTTCAAGTACTGGAACTCAACATTCCAGTGAAATGACCACTTTCTTCACACTTTTTGTTTTATCTCATCAATTCCAACAGATGAAAGATTCCTTAGAAACAAAACTAGATCTATATATCAATGTCAATCTATACAGGAACTGAGCTCAAGGAAGAATGTATTTAATGTACATCTATTGCAAAGATGTGCCTTCTGTTCCCAACTTATGATATGCAAATGAAAGTAGAAAAGACTGTATTCCATATTTTACAATTAGCATTTTAAAACAAGATCAAAGGAATCAAGTAGAATGTTTTTTGAAAGTGCCATGTTTTGATCCCAGTCCCATTCCTGGAATCCTGTTTATGTCCTCAGCACACTCTCAGGTTAAGGGATGCCTTCATCCAGGATTTCATGTTCTAACCCAACACAGATGTTTTAACATGTAAAAGAGTGAGGAAATCTCCATATATCCAGGAAGAACTTCAAGTGTGAAAGGTACTTTATAAAACTTTATCTTCAGCTTTTAAAGTTTACTTTAGGTTTACACCTGTCTCATAACAGCAGGAAAACTGCACCATGATTCCTTCATGTTTTTGCAACTTGACAAAATGCAACGGCACCACTCTGAATTGCTGCATTACAAATGCACAGTCCACTTCACAATCCACTATCCTTGTTAAAACAGTGTAATCACAGAATTATATAGTTGTATTATTTTCCTAGAAATAGTAAATTGAAGAGCCAAGCAAAACCCCACCAACTACATCCTGACAGTAAAGAATCAGTAGTGCTAGGATTTCATTTTAATATACACGGCTCAGAACAGCGTACTGAACTGACACTAACTTGATCTGTGTTTCTGACTCTTCAGTTTCAGGTATTCATATATCTTATCTAATGAAGGCTTCATTCTCTGGGCAGCTGGATGATGTATTCTTTACACGCAGTTGATTTTCTTGACACTAACAGATTTGTATGCAAAGAAAACAAAGTCTCATACAAAGCAGCAAACACTACTGGGGAAAGTTCAGCTCTAAACCACCAAAAAAAAGGTCTATTGGGTACTTTACCCTGAAGTAAATGTCAGGTACCAAAAAAATACAACAACGTTCTGAGTATCAATAAAAATTTAAAAAAAATATTTTAAGGCCTAATCATTTTAATGATCAGTGTAAAAAATAACTTGACATTTAAGTGGCAACTTCAGCTAGGAAAATTATTCAATCAGATCTCCTTGTAGTGGATTCTGATATTATCAGTTTTGACAGCCAGCAACTATTTAGAGACAAACACATTCTATCCCAATTTCTTTGTCCCTTGTTGTAATCTAAATAACCTTGCAGGGGTTTTTAAAATCAGTGTATTGTCTCATTTCTTATTTTGTTCCTAAAGAGAGAGAAACCAACTCTTCAGATCAGCAGCCAATTTAATACACTTTCAAGGTAAGGCAGGTACAATTTACATCTACAGAGTATACCACAACAAAACCACAGTATGATGCCAGCACAATCTTTAAGAAAGTTTTCCCCTAAATCTCTGAAGAAAGCAGCCTTAAAAGAAAGCAGGGATTAGAGTGAGCTGGAAGGTAGGGAGGGGACTTACCTCAAACCCAGCCAAGCGGAAATCAGAGCAGTAATTCTAGCAGTCGGCAGAGTACACTTTTAGAGCTATAATGGTGTGAAGAAGTGCTGGGCAGCATTGCCTGAAGGCAGCACTAATACACTGCTGACTAATGACTGGGCCATGCGGACAATGAATTTGGGGGTTGAAAACTAACAGAAACCCTGCCGTACCTTGACAAATGGGCTTTCAAAATTTCATTCACTGAATAACCTTTAAGCACAAAATTGGCTCAAGTTCTCTCGGGAATAATATGACACATGTTGTTGGACAATAAGTATTTTCCTTTTTAATTAAAACTATTACACCGAATACATAAACATGATTACAGTGAATAAAATATAAGAGTTTTAACTATTTGGCACCTAGAAAAGACCAGACTCTGAATGTGAGGGGGAAACCATACGATCAGAAGGGTCAACAAATCCTAGGGTTAACCACCTGATTCACTGAAATTCATTCTTGGCAGAATATATTTTCCCTTCTTTGAGACGTAAAGGAGAACAAGAACTTCAAAGGTATGTTTAATGAGCTGCTACAAGCACAATTGGTTAAAAGAGGCTCAGAAATTATGTACTAAAAGCTGCATTGTGCTTAGAATTACAACTGAAAAAGTCTCGTTTTAAAGAGCCCCATAAACCAAATCAAGCCTCTTATAAACTTTGTCACCTTGTGTACTGACAAACACATTAAAACAACAGAATCCCTTTTTAAAGGAGTTCCTTTTTTTCGGCGCAACTCGACTTCTAATTTGAAAACAGCAATTTTGGCTCTTTTTACAGACAGAATGAAATACCTAAAGTGTCCCTAAATTAACAAGTACCACTTGCCATAGACAGCATCGCCCTTAGCAGCTCCTAAAAACTTCAGAAAAGGATCTTAAAACAGGAAGCTTAGTGAGCTCATAAAACTGTTGTTGGAGCCAGGAACACATAGCATATTTAATCTGCAAACTGTGAGAGTCTACAATGATTTCAGCAAGATCTGAGGCATGCCCTCAAGGTTTGCTGGGATCTGGGATTAGGGAGTTGATAAGAACCCTCTACTGCCCATGGACATGTTTTTCTTCTGCAGTTAAACACAAATGCATAGAGACGTTTGACTGCTGCTTGGCGTTACTGCTCAAGTTATATAAAAGCTTTGCAGCTCCTTTTGCTGTCAATATATCAAAGTTTAAAAAAAATCATCAAAGTGTGAAATTTCATTTAAAGTCTGCCAGTCTACAGCTCTATTTCACAGACCTATCAAATAAAAGTGAAGATGAAAAATGCACTGAAAGAACTTGAAAAGTTTGCAGCAGCACCCATGGCCTATTTTTGTTTATTCTGTCTCATTTTATTTGATTTTAAAGTATAACAAATCAATTCCCTTATAAAAATGACAGAGTCTAAAGGGAGGATGTCTATAAAACCTGTGGTTAAAAGACAACTTGAAATCATTATTACAGCTGAACCTTTTGTTGAATAAAAAGCTTCCTCTGTATCCATTTTAGCATTTTAATTGCCTAACAGCAAGTTGGCAGAAAATATCTTGAATATTCCAAAACAACCAGAATTACTACAGAATATGAGTGCCAGAAAAACTAAAGCTTTCTTCAAAGTATTCTTTAACTAGGGATTTACAACAATTGCATAAAGAAGAAAAGCCTGACTTTTAAGGTAATCTACTATAGACTAAAAGCATTAACATTCCATTACTAAGGTTTTCCTGAGGATTTCATGACTCGTTGATTCACTTTTCCTTCAAGTTTGCTTTTTCTTTGTACATTTCTGTCTCCATATAGTGGAACACATGCAACACTGATCATTTAAATGCCTCCTTCCATAACTTGAAATAAACCCTGCTTTAATAGCCCTCAAATTCCTTATTTATCAGGCAAAGATGACTAACTTTTCACTAACACTCTGCAACAAAAAAAATATGCCATTCCTTCCTCTAATATGCAGACTAGAATTCAAACACACTACAGGAGTGCAGGTAATTGAATAGCTTTCCCCAAAACGAGGCAGGAAGTGTAACTGAAACTTTCATGGGTCAATATCAGTGCATACATTAATCTTGTTAAAAATTCGAGTAATCTGCAAGATGAACAAATTATAATGACGTCTCCAAACTTGAGTATTTTGGTTTTTCCAACACTATTCAGAAAAAAAAAAAAATCATTTCTAGCCATTGATACTTTAATTTCTTAGCTACAAACTGTTTTTGTGTTTGAAAACGAACAATCTTTCACAACTGATGATTACGTATAGCAGTAATGACTCTTTCTTGGCCACTGCACACCTTCTCAAGCCAAAAAATGTTACTCCACTTACGCAGGAAAATGCAGGTGATGTCTTTGTTTTGCAGTACTTCTACAGAAAAGCTTTGGAAAACATCATATCCTGCTGAAAACCATATGCTGTTACCAGAATGCAAGAGTGCATTCATTTTGGCACCTTAAGCCACGGTTTTGCTTCCACTGCTGCTTAAAAGAATACACATACACTGAGAGAGTCCTTTTCTTACTCATTCTTCCTACTCATTCAAATTAAATAATCCTGCTTTTAAAGAAATAATTCCCCCGTCCTTAAAATAGCCTGCTCTCATAGTTACTATTATTTATGCTTTTAGAATTGGGCTATACACAAAACTGAAAGTATTTACATACTAGCTAGTTATACCCAAACCTTCCTTATATAAACAAACTCTCAAGAGGCTGCCTACAGTTTACATTGCTAAACTCATTCACCATTACTTTTAATATATATTTCCACGAACTGAAATACAGTGCTGTGAAGATGGCAATTTTTACATTTTAATGTTACAATACTTTTAAAACGCTGCATTTGTCTTCCTTCAAAATAATCATGACATATATAATTAAGAAACTGTCAGATCATTATCAATTTTTAATAAAGGACCTAAATGAAATAATTATAGGAATCAATCAGTGAGGCACCCTCCCAAATTACAATGCAATTGCACAAATATTCAAACTACTTAAGGCCAGTTCTGGTACATTTCAATCCATAATCTCGTTGAACACCACACCAAAAACAATTTTAGAACACAGCAAAACATAGTGATTTCTCACTATTCCAGTGATTTAAACGATTTCAAAACAGATACCTATAGCACAGAGAGACAGAGAGGCAACCGTGCCCTCCTAAAAATGTTTGTTGGTTTAATCAGCCACATGTCTCAAGGCCTCTGGAAAATTTAGCTTCCAAGTTTTTCTGTAGCACGCACACAAAAGAAACGAAGTCTGCACGCCGAAGCTTAAAAAATCATGTTTATTGAGGCTTGGAAATGAAGCGGGAAGTAGCAGGGGCGCGACGAAGAGGAGCATTTTGCCGTGGGTTGCTACTTAATGCTCCTTTAGTGAAGTAGCCTCTAAAACGTGACACTGTGTATCAAACAGACAGCTATCCGTACCTCTGACTAAAAGGCTCTTTGAGATCCGTACAGTCCATCATTTCAAACTGAAGTGGCAGCTGGAAAATGTGGAACAGCTGGCAAGGAGCTGGGAGAAAATGTTTTACATAAATATATCTACATACAAACTGGCAGAAGGCCACGGACACCGTACCCGCAGGACCGGATAAAAACTACGCACCAGAGGGTTAAAAACAAAATTGGGGAGTGAGATGGGGAGCGAGGGGCGTGTGTTTCCTTTTACCTTTTCTCTTCACGTGGTGCGCGGGTTGGGGAGCGGGCGCTAGCAGCTGCGAGCCGGCGGGCCCGTCCGAAGGCGCGGGAATTGTGCCAACACCCCACCGGCTTCACGGGACAATCGGAACCCCGGCGGGCACGCTCTGCTCCCACCCTCCAAAGTTGGGCGGTGCACGGCCGGGCCGCGGTGCCGGCCCGGGGCGGCTCCGAGGAGCTCCCGCGGGGCAGCCGCCCCGCTCCGCCCGCCCGGGCCCGTCCCGCCGCCCCGCTCCCCCGCCTGACGCCGTGCCAGCGGCGGCGCGGAGCGGGCCCAGCGCCGCTCTGCCCGGAGCAGACACGGCCGGCACCCCCGCGCCCCCCTCCCGCGACCCGACCGTCCCCTTCCTCGCCGGGAGAAGCCGGCAGCGAACGATGACCCCCGGGCGCCCCTCCGCCCCGCCAGATGTGACAGCGGATTCTCCCCCGCTCCTCTCGCCTTTCGCTCTGCGAAGTTTGTGCCGGCCTCCCGCCGCACGGGCGTGAAAAGCCCCGGGAGTCGCTCGGGGAGTAGGGGCGAGGAGAAAGAAGGGGGTGGAAATAAAACAGCAGCTGTCGCCCGCACATCGGCAGCTCTGCCGCGGGACGTGCCCGGCCGAGCCCGGCCCGGAGCGGGGACTGCCCCCGCCTCGCCCCGCACCCCGCGCCCTCGGCTCCCGCGCTCCGTGACAGCCATTTTGGGGGTTAGACACCTCGGTCCCCCCTGACCCCCGCCTCCAAGTTAGAGAAGCGGGAAGGGGGCCGGGAGCGGGGCCGGAGCGCTGGCAGACGCCAAGAAAGTGGCCCGGAGTAGAGCCGGGGAACAAAGAACTTCTCGCCCAAGTGGGTACGTACCTGCCGCCGCTGCCGCCGAGCCCCCGCGCTGCCCATGGGCGAGGGCCGGGGCCGCCGGCTCGTCCCCGCTCCGCTCCCCCGCCGCCGCGGCTAGCGGGGCCGGCCCCCGCCGCGGCCGGCGGGCATCCCGCGGGGCAGGGGGACGGGACGGGACACAGGCGGGACGGGGGCGGCAGAGGAGGGCCGGCGGGTGTTGGTGGTGGTTATTTTATCCCTGCCCGCCTCCCGCGGGGAGCAGCCCGCGCCTCTGCCTCCGTGTGGGGGTGTGTGTGCGCGGGTCCGACATCAGTTTCAGTGATCTTGTAATCTGATCCCTTCTGACTCACTCGCACTGACTGACATTTCTGATTTGGTTCAACAAAAAGAACGGGGGGGAGGAGAAAAAGAAGAAAAAGAAGAGAGGGAGCAAAAGGAAAAAAAACCCAAAAAGTATCCCCAAATCCACCGCCTGGTTCCAAACAGTTTTTGTAGGGAAGGGGGAACCCCTCCGTCCCGTCCCGTGCTGCCCGTCCCCTCCAGCCCCGCCACCGCCCCGCATTGTTTTGGCTCGGCGCAGCCAGCGAAGGAGGGGAACAAACACATCGCGCCGAGGTACTCACGTGTCGGAAAAGTTGTCCCTCTCGCTTTTCTCCGGCTCGCGCGCTCCTCTCCGCTGCCTCCTTCAAGTTTTACAGATGTTGCAGGGCTGCTCGTCGTCGCCGCCCCCTCCTCCCAGCGCTGCCCTCTGGATCAGATCAGGGGAAAGGCTCTTTAGGGATAACTCCCGATTCAAACACCCTCCGCTAAACTTTCCCCATTCCCTCCCCTTCCTCTGAGCGGCGGAGAGGGCTCCTCTCTCGTTCCCCCCTTCCCTCCGCCCGTTCGGGACGCGGCTGGCTGCTGCCGGGGCGCGGGTGCCCCGGGCCCGGCGGGGAGCGGGGCCGCTTGCCTGGGGGAGCGGCGGCGGGCTGCGCCCCGGGGTGCGGGTCGGGCCGCGGCCTGCCGGGCTGCGACGCGAGCTCTCGGCATGACACCCCCGCTCCCCCCTTCCTCCTCCTCCTCCTCCTCCTCCTCCTCCCCCGCCATCCCCCCGGCCCGGCCCGGCCCGCCCCGGCGGCGGCCCAAGGGCGGCGACACCCCGCCCACAGCCAGGAGGCAGCGCGGGGCGACGGCGGGCCCCCCCGGAGCGGCCCCTCCGCCTCGGGTCGCGCTTCCTCCCTCTCCCTCCTCTCCCGCTCCATCCTTCAGCTCAGTCTGCATCTGCAGCCCCGTTTCCCGCGCACCGATGCCTCGGACACCCCTTTTTCCCGCCCGCCAAAAATTCAGGGCTTTTGCGGGGGAAAATGTGCCCTTCGCCTGGGTTTTCTCTGTATGCTGCGGCTCTGGGCTCGCGTTTGCTCTGGCGCCGCAGGCTGACTTGACTGAAGGACTTAAGGAAAGTTTCACCTAAGCCATGTGACACCGAAAAATAGCTCTTTTGGTGAAAAAATACAAATGCTTGGGCGAGGGGAAGAGTGGCGGTGATGCCTGCGCCTGCTCCTCCTTACCCAGCCCACCTGCCTGCCTCCCCAGCACCCTGCCAGGCTCCCCTGGCCTTCACCCTATGAAACAGGGCTCTCCACTGCCTCCCTCTTTGGCCCTCATCTCCGTTCTTCCCCCGGGCTCCTTGCGAGCAGGTTTCCCACCGCAGCATGCTGCGGTTCAGAAATAGCAGGAACTAGGGTGCCATTGGTTCCAATATCTCCATCCTTCAGGAAATGATGTGTCCTGACAAGACACCTTGCCTTTTTAAAGTTCTGCAGATTGCCTCCCTGATATCAAAAAAGTCTGAGAAACTGTAAGTTAACATTACCACAATCATTTTCCATCAAGTCACAAGGTGGGACTGGCTCTCGGAAAAAGTATATGTGTGTATGTGTGTGTGTGTGTGTGTGTGTGTGTGTGTGTGTGTATATGTATTGTTGCCATCACAATGTCAGATACTTCATATGCACTTTTGTTCATAACCTGGCTCACAACACACAGCCAAGTAAAAATTTCTTACTGATACCTGCGATTTAGCAAGGTACCCGAGCTCAGGCTGCATTTGGAAAGTCCCCAAAAAATTAGTGGTTCTTGACAAAAAAGGTATGTTTACTGATGGAAATGAAAGACTGGCTTTTGATGCTGTGCATTTCATAAAGCTTCTCTTAGTCTCACTATTGAAAATGTTGATTTTATTACAAAACAAAGCTGCAGGTATTTGTGGTTTGAGGTGACTTGGTCCACGAGTTTTTTAGAAACAAAGAGAAAGCAATCTTACCTGACTCAAAGGGCCACTTCAACCCTAATTTCCTCAGGCTAATTGGCTTGGAGTTGTTTTTCACCTGGAAATCTTTTCTGGGTGCAAGAAGTAGCTTTAGCAAGATGCCTATAATGCATGGATGTCCCTGCTACAGTCAGACTAATTGCTCTGGCAGTCCCAGGGATGCCTTTTTTGTGCAGGTTTTACAGCACCAGGTCAGCACACCCTGACTTTCAAGATAGACACGGTAGTCTGATGCTTTCACACTGACTGAGAGATGCACATTGTTCAAGCTGCCATGCACACACATGCACTGTTGGAGGTGGGCATTGGGGACTGGATGAGAGCCTGTGCTCTGGTGCCATGCCTCCGTAGGCAGGGATTTCACAGTGCACCAAGAGACAAATCTGCCCCTGCTCAGAAGGAGCAGCCCTGGGTTGCCCCAGTGATACTGCTGACATGCATAGTGCTGCACAGGGAAGAGGCATGTGCAACACCAGGATCTGAATACCAATATGAAGAGCTGATATTCTTCCAACTTTTTTATCTTATATGACTTCCTTTTCCAGTCTCATGTTCCCAGGAAAATGTTAGCTGTTTCATGATCTATGATAACAGTGGTGTAGTACCGTGGATGTTTTGTTTTAGCTACATGTACTATATACACCTCCATATGTATGTGCTTTATGTAACATGCGTACCACCCCGATACATATATATGTGCTGGGGGAGTGCTGGAGCACAGAATGATTAGGCAAACCTCAGGTCCCTTTACAGATCTGTTTAAGTGCGATATGATTCCTTCAGCCCATTGTACCCTTCTCTCATTTTCTGCCTATTGCATATTCCTTTCTATTTTATGCAATCAATTTTCTTAAACTCTTTTTTTTTCCTCTTTGTATAATGGAAACACTTAAAAGTAACAGGGGAAATTAACCAGCATCCAAAATGATACTTTGTAAAAGAAACAAATTAATGTGGAAAATCCTGTTTGACTAACCATTTATAATTCAGTGTTGCTGATGTTAAGATACTGCTTTTAATAATAGCTTAAAAGACATTCAAACTGGGGCATGGTTTTAAGTTGAGACTAGGCCTTCAAATCAGTATTCATCTTAGACTTTTTAATTAAGAAGTTATTTCCTCAGAGTTTGGACATCTTGTTACATCATAAAACAACTCCTTTTTTGAGTTTTTGGGGTTTTTTGTTTGTTTGTTTTTAATATTATTCACACCAACTCTGCTCAAGACACATATTTCTAATTTGAGATAAATAACCCGAAACATTTCTCTACACTCAACTCACATTATGACACAAAAAATTATAAAGAGGTGATAGAATGCTTTAAGATTTGCTTATGAAAAATAGCTTTCTGATGCATTTCTGAGCAGTGAAAGTCTTGAGAGAAGGGAAACACAGAAACAATAACTGAAGTTTCTGCCTGTGCCTCTGTCTGCTCAGGCCAAGCAGAAAATAAAAACTGATGGTGAGTGGGTGACATCTGCCATTTGAAATGTGTTGTAAATGTTTCAACACCTTGACAATGAAGAGTGCAAAAGAAGCTTAGAACATTGAAGACCCTTCAGCTTAACAAAATGAAAATGGGCAGCTCTGTTCAGGGAGGTGCCTTTCTTATAATCTTTCATGTATGATTCAGAGGAATCATACTTGAAAGATGCAATGGGAAGACAAAAACTACACATTAATAAAATATAATGATTTTTCCACATGTCTGGATTGCCCCTCCAAGAGAAACTGACCTCTAAGATTTGTCTGTGATGTTTCCCTGCAAGTAGGAATTGGCTCCTGCAGAAGACGTGTTGACCCGTGCCAAAACTCATTTCTCTGACTCCATATGCCACAACCACAGGGCATTTCTGCTGTAAGTTTTATCATGCATAATATGTTTGCATTTCTTCAGCCTACCTTGTCTCCCCACTTCTTCTCAGCCTCTGGCTTGAAAATTTCAGGCCTCCAGGATGTGTGCTTGTCTTCCCTTTTTGCTGCACCTGTTGTTACAGGAAAGCACAATCAGAAGGAGTAGAGACTGTTCACATAAGCTGTATGCAAAAGACCTGATATTCAGTGACACCAAGAGCCAGTCTCCTCACCACTCCCAGTTGCACCACCCTCCACTTTCTCTCCAATCCCAGTGAATGCTCTACACGACACATTCAAGGACCTTAACTGTTGCTGTTTATCCAGATGACATCCACTAGAAGACAAAGCTTTTAAAACAATCCCTTTCTTGCCAGTGGGCAAATACCTTACAATACATTCTATGAAATAGACAGGTCTGCTGTGCTTTCACAGGGGCAACCTCAGGTAAAGCACTGGAATATGGAGCAGTGGCACTGATTTCTGGTCATTTATGCAATATCAATCACAAGAGGACTTGACCAGTGCATCTTTCCCCCACCAATGCATCTCCCTTGTTGCATGGTTGCCTCTTACAGCAGAGAGGTCTCAAGAGGTACCTAGTGGAAGGAAAAGAGGAGTATGAGCTGGTACCATGTTAGAATCCTCAAAGTCTGCAGAAGTTGCAGCTGGGGGCACAAGGAAAGGTTCATGGCTCAAGGTGGAACGTAGAACTGGTGTGTGGAGGCAACCACATTTGGGAAGGATATAAAGGTCAGGGCAAAAACCTTGTCTGCAGTTACTGTCAGGGAATTGGTCTAGAAAAGGCAAATTATGTGGGATCTGAGTAGGGAAAGAACTAATTGTTTGTAATCACTTGGTTTTGAAAGAAATTATAAACTGATGTACCACTACACACTAGTGTAAATTATCCAAATAAACTTTGGATTCTTTCATTATTTGGATTTTTTATTTTAATTATTGCCATTGAAAAAAAATGGAAATTTATCAGCAAATATCCAGATGTCTTAAAGCAGCAACCCTCATTCAAGAGTCTGAGTTTTCTAAAGATGCTTATTGCAGCCTTTCACAGACTTGAAATATGTCATTCCTTCTGGCAGTCCATAGCAAGGAACCTCTATATCTTTCTCCTTCTTCTGCTAGCACTGGGGATATTGCTAGATTTCAGTGGAAAAAGGACTGAGCCCTAGTGATCAAATTTATTTTTCTACTCTAACAGATCATCTTTTGTAGAACATCCTATTTCTCTGAATGTCTAATCTAACTAACCTAGCTATTTATAGCACATATTCATCACTAGTTTTTTTGAATGCCATATAATAAAATTAAACAGATAAAAAAGCAGTAATTTTTTAGCCTCTTCAATCTTGTAAATATGTAAAATTGCATATTTCTTTTTCAAATTCTGTTGTGATTACTGAAGGAAAATTAAGGCTAAGAGCTGAATTTTACACACAGACAAAAAGGAGAATTTTATGCAGAAAATTCTGTACTTTTGGGCTGTCTACACAAGGTCTGAGCTCTCCATCTCTTAAATACTAACTTATTAAAATTATTTTTTAAAAACACTTTTACCCTCCTTGACTTTAGATATATGTTTGCATTAAAACTCTTCATTACTATGACCAATCTTCAGAAGAATATTTTCTTCTTACAGGAAATTAAAATGGTGTTGTTCTGCCTGAGATATTTTGATATATGACCATAAACACACCAAACAAACAAGCAAAGGGAGTTTCCTTTGTTTGCTTTTAAAAGTACCCTGTACATGTTAATTATCAGGCAGGGAGAAGAGCAGAGTGTCTCTAACACACTACATCCAATAAAGACACAAAAATCGTAACATTTCACACAGAATTGGCATAAATAAATAAATAAATAAATAAATAAATAATCTGTTTATCTCCTTTTTTCCATGCTATCTTAAGAAATGAATTTGCTAATGATGGTGATATAATTAGCTAGATCATCATTAACATCCCCTTTAAATGATCTGGGATACTTTCAACCTCTCTCTAGGGAGTTGTCTCAGCTTTTCTCCCAACTGAGTCATTGAGCTACACGTGAAAGGATTTAGCAGCATTTTGTAGGGTATAGTCAGAAGCCATTCTCTGGGAGATATGGTTTATATAGACTGTCCTGGCAGAATTTAAAGCAATTCCTTGAATGAAATACCTTTATCAGAAAAAAAAAAAAAAAGACAGTTTTTTCTAGCATATCCAACCCTATGTTAACATTTCCTAATATAGTTGTGTCAGTTGGGATGGGGGATGGGAAGGGTATCACAGATTTATAAAGGATCCATCAAAATGCCTTTTTTTGTTGGCTGTTGATGCAGTGAATTGGACAGACACATTCTGAGTTGAATTCAGACACTCCCCTAGGAAATGACTAGGTTTTCCCCTAAGTTTTAAATCTACTAGCCAACATTTTAAAGCATGCTCAAATACCATGGAAGGCTTGTAGTCTTCAGACTTTTTGTGAGCCTCTTAAATAATTATTTCAGTAGCTGGTGGATGCTCATTGTTCTAGTCCAAATGCACATACAGTGTCTTTGTTTGCCTTCTTTTTAATGGCAATAGAAAAAAATAGATTAATTGCTTCTATTTCATCCTGGCCTTGTATATCTATAGATACACTGCTTAGTGGGCATTTACAAATGTCTTTTTCATGATATGTTAATGCACTACTACTACACTTCTAGCAGATTGTCCCCAGTTAGAGCTGTCCCAGGTAAGGTGTGACAATAGCGTTTGTAAATCAAGCATCATCCCATGGGCATTAAGGGGCCCCTGAGAACTGCTAGTTTATCCTCTTCACCACCTGGGTGCAGATTCCAATCTAGTCAGGAATCCAGCCAATGTGCTGGCCTTAATCTGTCCTCAGTGGGCATTTGTCCCAACAGAAAAATACACTGCAACGTATTTGATGATATTTAGACAGGAGACATCTGAGATTAACGAATCTAAAGCATGCATTTCTCATCCGTCAAGACATCATATTATGTATCTATCTATATCTGCCTCTCTCAATCTGTTTCACATCTATCTGTCTATACCAGTTGCTGACTTAGTCTCATTCTGACTGGGACATTAAACTGTGCACCCACCAAATGGATCAAATAAAATGCATACACTGCATCCGACAATGTTTTGAAGGGACTGTTGGTGACTGTGTTCCCACCCTTACTCCTGTCATCATGCTCCATACCAGGCTACAATTCAGATAGACACTAAACCTCTAGTACTGGATAAAAAATGCCATGCCAATTCAATATAAAGCTGTTCTGTAGACAGAAAGTCAGGACATCAAGAAGTACAGTCAGGATTTGTACCAGAGGAGATATTTTCTATTCCTCTGCAGTCAGCATTAAAAAAACACACAAGCTCTGGTTAATTTGGCAGAAAGGTGATCAGGAACTTACAGAAGATAAAGTTATTGCTGGTGTGACCCAGCAGCATGCACAGCTCTCATTAATGGTAGAGGACATCAGTTCTATGTGCACATACACATACAAAAATGTTGTCAGAGCCTTTCATTTTCCCTGCAGTTATTTTTCCTTGCATCTCATTTATGTCAGACTATTTGAGTTCTCTCGTTCCCACTTCTGTAATGAAGAACATACACAAAAGCCTGGGAAGAACCGATTAATGGGACATTTGCACTATTTCACAAGAGAGTAATACAAATTATACCTCCTCCCCGTACCCCAAACTGGATGTCTGGGTAACACCTCAGTTGGAGACAAGAAGGAATCTGAGCTTAGGGTCACACAGTCTTGTTCAAAGGGAAGCAAGGCCCTGCTACTTTGGAAGCAGAAAAAAATACCTACACTGATATGCCATAAAACATTTCCCTTTTACCAGGGCTTAATGAGACGCCCTTGCCTATACACATTTAGCAAGACAAGTCAACCAAACATAGGATCCCAGGATAACAACACATCCTAAAATATGCCCCCCTTTCTTGAAACTATTATCATATTTAGTTCTTTGATACTACTTTTTCAATTTCTCAGTCACAAAAATGAAAAAGATAACATACAGTAAACTTGAGCTCTTTCTGTCCAGATTTGAGGTCTTGGACTGAAAGACTAAATAGATCTCAAAAGTACACTGTGCTAGTTATACAAATTGGAAGTTTGGAGAGCAGCCCTATGGATCAAAACCAGCCATCCTTGGCACTGGTCTGGCTGTAATGCTCGCCACTGGTTATCTGGAGTGGTAGCTAACAGTAACTGAACTTTCTGGCTCTTTTCAGGGCTCTTTAGCAAGCCAGGGCATCCAAGGATATGCAAGCCTTAAGTGAAAGCAGATGTCACATTTTCATCGATCATGTCAAATATTAATCGTGCCTTCCAATCCAGTATCAAGGCTCCCAGGTTTCATTGAGGTGGATGCAATTTTTGCCATAGGCTTTAGTGGGCATGAGGGATGTAATTTCAACAGTAAATTCTGAATTTTGCTAGAGTTATCCACATGCTGAAAGTAAATGGTAATCTTCTGTATGTTTACAGGATCTCATCCTAAGTAAACTATTTGGAAAATAAGGGATAGAAAAGCATTTTCCTTAGGAAATTAAGATACTTTGTCAACATGCCTCAAATTTGTCAACAGTTGGCAAGAATATCTAAAGTATATGAGACAAATTTGAAGAGCTATATGCTATTTTGCTTGAACCTAAAAGGTTTCTCTCCTGTAGTGCTCAGGCAAACAAAAAGTCTGTGAATTTTACTTGAATAAACATTGCAGGCCAGTGCTAACTTGTCATTGGTGCTGAAACAGACCAGTAATTGGCCAACTAAGAAAACAGCAGACAAGGAAAACAATGACACATGCTATAATATATAGTCCTGAGTTTTGATCCAGTAAGACAAAGCCAAACACAAGTTTAGAAAAAAATCACCACAGTTTTTAGGCAGGAAATATCTCTTCACAGTCTGTACCCAGCACAGTAAGACCGTGCTCCATCAAAGGCAGTAGAATATTTTGCAATGCAGACCAACCATGGTTTTATGATTAGCATCATCCGTTCAAGTAACCCCCACAAACAGCTATAAGAAAAAGCAAGCTTGCAGAATATCTCAAAGTCAAAAATTAAGCTATTAAAAGTGAGACAAAAATTTTATATGCATTTAGGGGAAACACAATCCAAAAGAAGAATACCAAATACCATAAGTGTGCATCTATCCTATGTTCATTGTAAGTTTTCAATTTTTCCCTTTCAAAAAGTGTATCTATGGTAGATGGATGAGTTCTTACCCTTTTGCTTGATCTATTATTTTACGCTCTCCATTTTATTTGGCCCTTGTGTTTATTTGTTTACTTTATTGAACTATTAAAGTAGACTTAGAAATCAGATTCTTCCTACCTTTCAAAATATTAGTTACTAGGAACACAAACAGGACCAAACCACTTCTATTTTTATGTAGCTTTCTGAATGTATTTGGTGAATGATGAACATGATACCACACAGTACATAATAAAAAATAGAGACATCAAAGTGTTCTAAACCTATGAATTTGACTCTCATACATCATGAGATGTGTTTTAAAAAGATGAAAATTCAACTAAAATGCCACTGAAAGTTCTCAGATCCTTCTGGTTACTCAGATCGTGAAAAGAATGCTGTAGAAATTGAAACTGCACTACACAGAATTTTGCTTTGCACCTGTGAAGGCAGGGAATACACAGTATAAAGCACTATGATAGCTGATGCTCACAGGATTCTGGAATCTGGAGTTTAAACAAAGAGAAATAAGCACTTGCAAAGCCCCACATGACATCATGCAATACCTGAGTTAAGAATTGGAAATCTGAGGACACTGCACAAGGAGAAGTTTTATAAGGCTGAAAGAAAAAGAAGGAAGGCTTTTTATTTTCCCAAATAGGTAAACCAAAGGAAACTCATAAGCAGAAGATGGTAATATGATCAAAAGATGACAGAGAGCTCTACTTATCCTTCACCATTTACAACTTTGTGACTACTCATACTATGACCCAGATATAGATTAAAATCAGCTAATGGGTGGAAAACAGAAAAGCAAAGTAGCAAGATAAAAATTATGTTGGTGAGCAATAAGAGCTTTAAGGAGAACTTGTAGCTGTGATACTGTGTCCACCTAAATAGATAAAAGCATATAAAAGCATTTGGGCAGTGCATTCCACTGTTCAAAAAAGACTAATCTTCACTCATAGCTGTGAGCAGACATCATATCAACTGTACTTTAATGCCCTAAAAGCTCATTGTCCAGTTGAACTTCTCATCTGGATGCCCTTGACAGCCCGTGTGTTGCAATTCATCTCTTCTAAAACAGGTGACTAAGACAGGATGAATCAGTCTTTGGAAATCCAGGGCAAATTAATCTTGCTGACTGTGAGGAAATCATGGGAGGAGGTAAGCATCTGGCTGCCCCAGCACTGTCTGGTGAGACAAATCCCACCTGGACTCTGACCTGCCAGCTCCCTCAGCAGTGCTTCCTTCCATCTGTGGTTTCCTCCTGGCAGCCAGTGACTTCAACTCTGACTTCTGCCTTTGCCTTCTTCACCTTTGCCTGATAGAAGTATCCCATACAATACTTCTGCTATTAAAACATGAAAAAAAAAACCCTACACGTGAAGCTTCCTCAGTAGCACAGACTACTGCAAGCAAATCAAGCCTGTCCTTTGTCTTCTATACTGGTTTCCCAAAGAATCCCAAAGAAGATGAGATTCCTCATGTTACTGTATCTAAAAAATATGCCTAATGCTTTGAGGTGATAACCACATAATAACATCATTCCTCAGACACACTGGAGCCTACCAGAGAGAATCTTGTTTGTATAGGAAACTGGGCTAAGGCAACAGTGAGGAAAAATCTTTACTGTCTTCTGTTCCAACCACAAAGCTGCGAGCTTCTACCTGCCATCTCCATACAGGGAAGAGAAGTACAAACAACTAAAAACAAACAGAAAACCTCCAACTGTCAAGGCAGACCTTCAACATTTGTGTGCAAGAAGACAATGAACAGGGTTTACTCAGCTCTGCAGAGATTGGAGAAGGTATGACTCATGAGCAATATGGAGGACAGAATATTCTGAGGTGGAGTTGAGGAAAACTTAATTTATAGTTATGCCCTCCAAATCCCATTTAGCAGGCCAAAGTGTGATTAATTTGTTCTACCACATTGGGTTGTGTAAGAGGATGTGCTGAGTGCTAATATATGAGCAGTCTAATATCACAGACTGTATCAAACCATTAAAAGTTCCTTTATCCAGAGCCCTGTCTACTTGAGGAGGCTACAGACAGTCAGCAATTTGCTGTGCTCTATGATCTTCAGTGGAATTATATCACTCTCTATATCTGTCCAGAAAGAATAGCAAGGTCCAAAGAACAGGGACTTTATTAAAAAACTCTTGGATCACACATAAATTTTTTCATATTCACCACACAAAGAGCAGCATAACTTTATGGTCTAAATCAGGCAATTTTTATGGAGCAGGGAGACAGTGTGTTGGCTTCAGAGTCACAGATGTATTATACACTTACACATACTCTTCCAGTAGTATAAGCCCAGGTATCAAACCTGGTGATTGATTTGTGTGCTCTGCTCTTTTGACCTGGGTGCAGGTCAGTGGGTCATACTCTGCAGTCCTTATCCAGTTGCTTCTTCGTTGTTTTTTACTGCCTGAGTCTGGCTGACATCAGCGAGAACAGCTGAATAAAAACTTCAAAAACTAGTCCTGTTTGGTCTGCTATCTTTTGAAAAATCTGTTGAGACTTGTGGTAACAAAATAAGGCTGTAGCTTCTCAAGACACTGAATAGCAAAAAAACCAAAATAAGCCTATTCTGCAGAGAAGGACGAGAACTCCTTGCCTCTTCCCAAGCATGAAAAAGAGATGAACTCTGCTACAGGGCCTGTTAGCAGCAAACATGATGCCCTAAGGCTGGAAGAAGCATAGGGACTTACTGAGATGCCTTTCTCCCCAGGGCTGTGCTGGAGGCAGAGGGAGGCTGCTGATGTGAAGACACTTGGCAGAGGGCAAGAGCCATCCTTGCAGGTAGGCCGGCTTCAGGATGGCATGAAGCTTAAGAAATCAAACCAATGCCAGCAAGGTGTGCTCAGTGCAAGGCAGCCCAGCTGGAAGCATCTCCAGGTATGCCTGAGATGGGGCCTTGGTGGGGATCAGTGAGGCAGTGGTGAGTCTGTACGTGATAAAGGCATAAATCACAGGAAAGAGGTTTGCTTTAGAGAAAAGGTAACCAGAGATGAATGTGAAGAAAAATGTCCTTCTCAATTAGTCTTGGATTCCAGTTATGCAGAAAGCTAACCAGAACTGGGAACGAGTAATACGTAGCAGGTACACACTCTCCCAAGGGGGCAGATATTATCCCTACCATAGCTCCTGATTGTTTTCCCCACATTATCAACAGCAACACAGTCTAATCTGAATGGCACGGCCATCAGCTGGCCCATCCCAGTGTCCCAGCCATGTGTGTCAGGGGACACAACCAACTCTTCCAAACAAACCAGTAAAGACAAAACTAGCACTGCACTTTATCTGGAAAACCAACAACACACAGACACCCACATGTTTGTATTCTCACTACCTGCCCCTCTTGAATTTAGGGTCAGACATAGAGAACCTCAGGGTCCCAAGTTTCTCTTGCACTTATTCCCAGGTCAGTTGTGAAGCAGCTACTACTTAGACTCCACTTCATGAGCTGAGAAACCTCTCCTTTCTAAAGAGGATAAGGCCTTTATTTTTTCTTCTTTTTTCCCTTTCCCTTCCCCTCCCCTTTCCCCTCCCCTTTCCAAACATCAAGGTGCCTGACCAAATCTGGGCTTATACAAGAGAACCAGAGGGATTTTCGTAATTCTGAATAAAATATATTAAACAGCATTGTTTTCCTGATAAAGAATATAGAATTGTGGTTTTCATACAAAATCTCGAACGCTGTTACTTCTTTTTTCTTTAGTTTTCAACTGAGACCAAAGTACCACTGTGTTAGTCACAATACTCATTAAGCCATTTACCATTTACCCTATTTCAATGCCAATCTTACTTTGCCTTACTTTTCAAAAAGCTGAAGACTTCACAATATTTCTCATAACTTAAAAAAAAAAAAAATTCCGCTGAGGCAACCCTGATGACAACTAATGGGCTGACAAGAAAAGTAAAATAAATACTTCTTTTTCTGAAACAGTGTTATCCTTCCCCACCATGACCTGTGAGACAGGGATTGCTTTGAAAGTGTCATCTCCCTCATGCTATATAAAGATGTCCTATAGACAAGTTTTCCAAACAATGTCAGGCTGGACATGGTCCACCTTTCATCATATCTCAAATGGATTGCCTCTGAAACACAGGTAGAGTAAATCACCAAATTGACACCCACCTTCCTACATCATTTGCTAAGTTTTTCTTATCATACAGAAATGTTACATCTTTTACTGAAGATTCAAATGTGCAACTGTGTATGGACTCACATATGTGCACAGACAGTAACAGTATTTCTAGTCTAATCCTGGGAAGGTTCCATATACATTTGCAGAGTGCAAATATGATGCAGGGGGGAAGTACTTAAAGAGTTTTAGACAAAAAATCCTGTTAATGCAAGGTTTATCTAAAAGTTTATCTAAATTCCCAAGCTGGCTTTGGGAATGCCAGTCTTAATCTCTTAGTGAATAAGTTTCTAGATTTCTTTTCTCTTCCAACTGAAAAAGGCTAAAATTTCCTTCATAGTGCTCAAAACTTCTCCTTGTTATAATTGTTATTGCATAAAATCCATGAGAACCTGGTTCTTCTCATGTAAATATGTTGCTCTCATTTAGCTTTCCAATGTGAGTGACATATTGAAAGAACAACATTTTTAATTCTCTTATGAGTTGACACTGGGAAGTATTCTTTAAAAACAAGTATGCTTATTTTTCATCATCCTAGAGCACATTCAGAGCAATTCTGCTCATCTCACTGAACTTATCTCAGTGTAAATCTGGTTTCAATGAAGCAGGCTTGAACTAAAACAAATAGGTATTTTTGACCAGTCATTGCCAAGTTAATGTCTTTCATGAGCAAACTCAGAGGGCAAGACTTGCAACCAATGTCAAAGTCATTGCATTTGCTTACATTAGAGATATGTTTTAATCAGAATCTTCTCAAGTGGTGTATTAGCCAGACAGTAGATCAATAAACAACACAGACAAACAAGTATCTTGTTTAGAAGTGTGCAAGTGTTTCTACAGAGGAAGGAGTATGACCATTAGGATGTTTTTTAAACTGTAAACACATCATTACCCAGATGTTTAATTCCCCCCTTAGACTGCACATTAATAAATACAAATAAAAACTTTAAAAACTCTGGTTAGCATTCTTGAGAGCAACTTATCATATTATTATTTTTTCAGGTCCAGGAAATTCTATTTGCATTTCTGCTTCTTCGCTACCACACACCTAATATTTTTGGTCTACTGATCCTCAAAGCTGTGTATCTGCAAATCCCACAGGAGTCAGGGAGTTCCTTGGATTGTTGAAGTCACTTTTTCTACATCTTTAAAAGATGTATCTTGAAATTAATTTTGCTTATCTATGAATGTTTTAATAGCTAGAATGTAATTCTGCCAAAAATACACAGGAAACTGAGTAGAAATTTATTCAGTGTTTACAGGGAACCAACTTCCATTAAGCAACTGATCTTTGTCAGTCCTGACCATAAACAAGTTCACTGTATATGTCCACAGTGTCTGTCTCTTTCCTTCCTCCTGCAATCTGCAGCATAACTGGAGCTTCTAATCCATTCATTTTCCACCCTCTGGATACTTACTGCCCTGGCAGGCTTTGCCCCATCACTTACATTGGGAAAAGCTCTTAAAACCTTGGGGGAAATAACAGGGCTGTTGGGGCCAGACAAGGAAATTCAGCTCCAAGTGCAGAGTTAGGGAAGTGACTGGAAAAGAAAGGGTTTCATTACACAATGATGGAAAGTGTTAGGGGTGGGAGGAAGAGAGAAGACATAAGAGTGGAAGAGAGTCAGATATCTGACTGAAAAACTCAGGAAATATTAAAGAAAAAAAAAGGAGAGAGGTTAGAAATACATCAGCCCACAACTGGCGCTTTCTTAAGTTCATTACAGCAGTGGGAGCTGAATTCAAGATGAAGAAGCTGGTTAATACTGGGGAAGAAAAGGATGATTTTTCATATATTAAAAAAAAAGAAGAAGAAGAAGTAAAAAAGGCAAGCAAATGAAGTGGAAAAGGAATACATATTCTTTTGCTTTGACTCATTTCTTTTGGCTTTGGGCTTTCTTCAGTAGCTATTTGCTCTACCAGGGGCACATCCGTGTGCTATTCCTCTGTGGCTGCACTGGTCCCATTTCCAGCTAGAAACAGACTTGAGGGTGCTGCTCAACCAATGGGAAGAGCTTTGCTGGGGATATGGTCAGGACTGCAGACAGTGATGACCCAGGCAATTAGAATGCATGGAAGCAGCATGCATTTTCTGCAAGCAGGAACCACTTTTCTGAGCATTCTACCACAAAACAACTTTGTACATCATGAAGAGGCTGCCATGGCATCCAGCTGCTACAAGCACTTCAAAAGACCCCATTTTTTTAGACACATGAAACTTCATTGTCCCAACCTCACAGGTTCTGGTTACAGCTTTTTGAGAGGAAAACATACTGACTTCTAAATTTCTACAAATGCTACTATTTCAAATTTCAGTAACTCTCGTTTTTCATATTTTTTTTCCTTTGGCTGTTTAGTGTTCCTTTTGTCATTCTCCCCCCCCACCCTCTCCTTGCATGTTTGGAGATTATCCAAAGAAATTAATTAAACTTGAAGGACATGATATTTGTTTCTTGTTTCAACCTCTTTCCCAGATTCCTTCTGCTGGGCGTTGGCCTTAATTAACAACATTTTTGTTTGAAATCACATACTTAATGATCTCTATGTTCTCACTGTTTTGTTTGGTTTGGGTTTTTCCTATTTCCTTCTTCTGTTTCTTTTTTCCTTTGTTTTGTTTTGTTGTAGTTAAAAAAATTTTAAGTTTATTTATTTGCAAAGACTATACTGTTAGTCCAAAAGAATAGTATCTTTAAGTGGAAAAATAAAAGCCAGGCCAATTTTGTTGCTTCTTTACTGTCTCAGCTTAATAGCTCTGTGGTTTCTATTTTTCTTCTTTCTTTTTGTGTGTGTTTCTAATTCCAGCTGTGCAACACACATCAAACCAGACTGTGGTTACACTTCTTGGTAAACTATGCTACTTAACATTTCATTTAAAAAACAATTAGACTTTCTTCCCCCCAAGAAAACAAAATGAAACTACAATAATATTCTTTCAGTTACATCCACTGATACAGGATAATTGATTTCCGCTGTATGTTTAACAAGTTTTATTCTGTTTTGTTGGCAATACCAAATCTTTTTTTATTTAATTATTTTTTCAAAAGGTAAACTGATTCAATTAGGATAACTTTTCAATGGAAATAGTGAGATGCAGAATAAAGCATTTTCTAAGTTAGTTGAAGGATCTTGTTTGACTTCCCCATAAGAGGAAAACAGCCAGCTTGAAATCAACCATGTTTCATCAATAAAAGGAGAATGGAGCCTAGTGGAATCACTCTGGAGCTCAGCTGCTTGCAAAAACCCCCATTTTATTTCCCACACTAATGTTAAAAAACCGGGGAACTTATTATAAGGATGCTTTTCTCCCCCCTGCCACCAGCCCCCCACCAATAGCCAGCCTCATTGAGCCAAAAACAGCAAACAAAACATTTTTGCAAAAAAAAAATATCTGATTAACTATTTAGAGTTGCGAAATGAAGATAAAATCTTGCAATAGATAATGGATGCGAGGGGATTATAAAATTAATTAAAAGTATTAAAATGTTTAGGGTTGCATTACATCTTGAACAGAAAATAATGTTACACCCTCCTCCTAGGAAGTTTTCTTCCTCAGCACCTCCTTTGTGGTAGGTGGACGATTACACGCTGGTGATGTGCCAGAAACCATTAGAGACAGGTAGCATCCATGAAGGTGACCTACTTGGGCCAGCAACAGGGCAGCGAAGCCAACACTCCTTTCACATCCCTCTTCACATCCTTGCTCTGCCGCTGCACCACGAAAGGGACTACTCTTTTTCAGTGTGTGTGAAGATGGACTTCACAAAAGGACAAGCATAAGGAGAATCAGCCAGCTCAGACACTGCAGTCTGAAGACTCTGAGGTCTGAAAAAGTCCATGACTAATGCCACTAAAGCCCTGCCCACTGTAATAGTTCACAAGAGCAACAACACTGTTTTATGAGACCCAAAACTCATCCTCCTCCCTTTACCACTTGGAGTGAGATAATGTAACCTTGAAACCAACAAGAAACAGTAATTCTACTTGCCATGTTCAAAACCAGAGAGTTTTTAACTACAGGTTTGTGGAGTTCCTACTGAAGCCCTAAAACCCAGGAAAATCTGTTCTTCATTAAGACTTTGGGTTATATGCCATTCATCTGTGTGCATGGCACCCTACTGATAGTGGCTTGTGGGACTGACACACAGAAGAAAACCAGAGTGAAGCCCCTTTAATGCTGCATTTCTCCAGTGGATCTCTTACAGCCTCAAGCTCTAAATCAGTTAAAATGCAGGTATTGCCTCTCATTATTTGTGCCCAGATTGCCCACTGGCACTACTAAGGAGGGGCATGTAGGAAATGCAGGGTATATTGCCTTATCTCATGAATGGAGGTTATGGCACTTCCTTCAAAAAATCATTTTCTTAACCATCAGGAATGACATCTGCTTTTGGTGAGAACAGCATAAGTCAGCTAAAAGATGATGGGGAAACAGCCTCCTGCTTTCACCCCTGAAGTTACTAGGTAATCATTTGTCTCTTATAAAACAGGAATCATATTCCTTTTAAATTTAGATAAGGGAAATGGAACACAGCCAGCAAAAAATGCTAACTGTCCTCCAGCAGACCACAGAAGTCAGAGAGATGCCAGCACTGAAGGAGGCTCGCTTAGGTAGACAGGAAAACAACAGAATTCACACACTTCTCCCTTCCCCAAGTTGTGCAATGGAGAATTACAAAGTCTCTGAAAACATGAGCTAGGAGTGTGTGCAGGACACTCAGAAATGCCTACATAGCGAAACATAAAGCACTGAGTTCTGCAGGGTGGTCAGCCAAAGGGACTTTGTGTTGATGATGCAATATCTGTAACTTGATAATCTGCTTGAGAAATGTGATGAAGAAGTTTCTAGAACTATTTTGATCTGCATTGGAGCCTCCATGTGTACTTGCAGCTGAACCGTTTAAATAAATCCACTTTAGGAAAACAATTTCTTTACTACTTGTGCTTGATGGTTAGCACAAAGCCCATCTCTCCTCTCAAGCTCAGCACTTTGGCTAACAGGCCAAACAGCATTGTTGACAATACAAATTACTGACAAATTCCTTTTACACACCTTGCTAAGGAGATAAGATAAGCCCAGACACAGTGGTGGTGTTTACACTGGTGTGACACTTTGGTATCTCTGGTACCATGTCCTACTCTCTATTCATCTGCCAAAGAGAAGTCACTGGGGGACAGAATGGCACCATGACCATTCTTCACACACAGTAATACTGCTCAGAGTATGAACAGTGGAAGGTGGTTTCCTCTTTTCTCCTGGTGAGACTGGGCCATGGCAGTGGAGGAATATGAGTTGGATGGGGAGAGGAACAAAGTGAAACAAAAGACTTTTGCCTGACTCAGGAGTCAGGAAAATGGGAACTTTTCCTGCTCCAATCCCTGTCTAGACACATTATCATGATCCAAATGGCAGGCATTTAATTCATATTTGGAGCAGGAAGCAGGATTCACTCCTCCTGTGTTAAGGGAAGCCCACCGCAACAAACCCCTTTGCTCTCTCAGCCCTGAAAACTCCTGATCAGACTCAAGGATATCAACCACAAGAGTAGCTTACAACTTGGTGTTGTAAAAAAAACATTACTTCATCAGCACATTAACAAATCAGGCAAGTACACAGTCACCCTCCTTCCCACCCCAGCCCCTCTCCTAAATTCCCACTGGGAACAGATGCCCAAGGCTCCTGGTTCCACCATCAACGTTCTTGTATCACTTACAGCTTTTATGTGGCATTCATGGAATGAGGATAGCTACGGTTCTGGCAAGAAGATTGTATTTTCAATATCTCTCATGATGTTCCATGTAAAGCCGTACCAGCATGTTTTCAGAAGGTAGAAAATAGGTGCAAACACAATAGAAATAATAATCAAGCAAGCTTAAGCAGTGGGGGAAGGAAATGAGCTAATTTCCAAATGCTCAGTGCCCAGTCATGGAGACCAAGGGCAGGTAAACAGGAAAAGAGAGGAAAGAGGAGGTCATTACACCTTTGGCTAGAGAAGTTTCTTGGGGTAGTTGTCTGAAGCAGCTGCTGCACTTATCTTTAAGAGGTGAAAAAAGATGTAGGCTGAAGGACTGTCTGAGAAAGGCCATACCTTGAAGGGGTTGTGGAGTCCATACAGCCAGCTACACAAGTCAGTTGAAACATTGTGGTTGTTAGATGCTTGTTAAGGCTCTTGCTAAATGCAGTTTCATTATTTTAATTTTTTTTTTTTTCATTTTACATTACTGTAAATCTATGTTTTTAATTCTTATTTGAGTTACAAGTGAAATGCATCTTGGCTAGGTATAAAGTTGATTCCTAGCAATTTAACTCATGATATACACAGTGAGAAATGAAAAACTCCCCAATCTCTGCTCCCTCACACTTCATTCCATTTATTTTCATTTGAATAGTAGGGGCTGAAACCTGAAAGAATACAAACTCAGATTTGTTGAATGGGCCAGACTCACTCTGGTTCCTTCATCATTTGCAAAAGTAGAAGTCCATGGGCTGAGAATTCACCAGAAAAACATGCTCCCATCTCAAGGTACAAAAATGGGCTTTTCTCCATACCAAGAGCACCAGGAGTGGCCAGGGGCATATTCCATAAAGAGATTTGGGTTTTTGGTGCCTAGCCATGCAGTACACAGATCAGGCAGCCTGCAGAGAGGGGCTTCATGGGTCATGATCCAATTGTCATGCTTCCCTGCAAAACATATCCTAGGGGTGAAAGTGGAGGATGCTTAGGACACCACAACATCTATGCAGATTAGCACAGGCCCAGCAACATTTAGGCATCTGAAAAGTCTTAAGTCTCTTAATAGATCTTCTCTTAAGCCTTAAAAAGGTGGAGAGGACCAGGGAATCTGAGGAATTAATCAATCAAGTGACTTCAACCAGTAGGAATTTTGGGGGATCCTGGACACTGAAGTCTGGGAAGTGTGGCAATAAGGTGCCAACAATAATATGTGCTCTCTTCCCTCACAGTTCAAGAGAGACACTGGCACAACAAAGTGTAATTTTAATTTCCCTGCTCATGTTTCAGGAAATCTTTGAATTTACAGTTAATTCTCTTTTTTCCTTTGCTGCTTGTATTATTCTCTCCTTATCCCAATAATCCAAAAGTGTTATTTTCTCTCTAATTTGTTCCCACAGATGGCAGGGTAGGGAAATAGAAAACAGAAGTCAGAGACCTTGGGAGTATAATGAAAATGAAATCATGTGTCTCCAGATTAAAAAGAGGAAACGTATTAAACCTTTAAAAGTACAGATTAATCAATTATGTATGCAAAAGAGGACACAAGAATTACAGTCATGAAAAGCAGAAGGAAATTCAGAAGTACAGTATATGCCTCTGGGATCCTCCTGACTCAAATCCAGCAATGGGATGTATTTTCCCTCCATGCATACCCATAAATCCCATGAATGTCAAAGGGACACTGTTCATTTAGAATAGGCCTAAAATTTAGGTTTAGAGAAAAGAAAAAGGAAAAATGTTTCATAAAACACTATCATAGCAGCAACAGCTTTAAAAATTTTAAGCACATTTCAGTGACCACTTTGTGGGGGAAGAAAAAGAGAGAATGAACAACTTCTGTCACATTGTTACAATTCCCACACCAGAGACTACCCTTTAAAACAGGGCTATATTAGCTTTCATTGCACATTGTACCAGTGGAAGAGGGCTGTGGCTCTCCAAAATGGATGCACCAGGGAACAGTGTGGGGAAGCACCCTGAAAAAGATGTCTTGTGACCTTTAGGAAAACCTAATGACCTGGCCTGCCTGCAATACTGTAGAAAAGAGTGTGATCAAAATGTCACCACCTAAATTTAGTGTTTGGTTTTCTGCTGTTGCAATCCGTGAGACATACTCAGGATGTCTTCTGGATAAGAACATAAAGAAGGAAAAAAATTAGGTGCCCATTTATATATGTGTGCTTGGAGGGCCAAATTTGACCCAACCAAATTGTCTGAAACAGTAAGCTAATTCTTAAAACCAACATAAAAGTGACTCCTCACAATGTTGGAGTTGTGAGGTGTGTGTTTTCCTTCAGTTCTTCATTATTCTGACAAGGTTTACAGGACCACATATTTTAGAATGAGGAGTGAATTCCTCCCTGTTGTGTCAACAAATTACACGAATGAAAAACATACATCACTTTATATAGAAATTTAGTGTGTCAGAAATCTCAAGTCCAAGAATTGATTATCTCAACAAATCAGCAATACATTAAGAACACTTTAATTACTGCCAAAACAAAACCAATGGAATATTTCCCTAGGCCCTATTTCCAAAATTTTCAGAACTTTGAGAACTTCCTGGACTTACTATAAAACTAGCTGAGTTGCTTTCTAGGATCTCTTGCAGGATATTCACCACCCTGATGGTTCAAAAGCTTCTTGTTTTAGATATTGATGTATTTGTGACCAGTGGTTTTCTTTCGTGTTTGTATCAACATTGACCTGAATAATGCTGAAACACTGCTTTTCCTACCCACTCTTTATCCTTCTTACCACTGTACAATTATATTCTTCTCCCAGACTTTGCTTTGCCAAGACTTCCTGCTTTCTCTGATCCATCAAAGTTGCAGCTCCTGGATCATCCTTACCAGTTCTTTCTTGTATCTGCTTTATATCCAGTCACTTACTATGGAGGGATGCAACTACACACACAGTCACTCTAGCTGGCTCTTTCTCATACCTAACACAACACTATTCTAACTTCCCTGTTTCTGCTGGAAATACCTCACCAGTGCAATTGGGATGGCGTGATACTGCTTGTGGCTGTGTATCCATCAGTCCACAGGTGTTGGCAAAACAAAAGCTCCTGGCCCATGGCAGAAATGCAGGATAAGTGGTCCTAAATGAGCATTTCTTGCTGTTAACTATAATGGCATTACTGTTACCTCACTTCTCAGAATCATTTGTGCAACAATTTTTGTAGAGTATTCTCTACAATGCTATACAAAATATCGTCAATGTCTTCCAATTTGCAAGGTCTAGGAAACTTTGTTAATATAAATCTAATTGTGTCATTCATTAAGAGAAATAAGGTCCTGCACTGGCTACTGATGACTTCAGCTAGCTTCATCTTAGAAAGCACTGAAAGTTTTATAGTTAAAGTTATAGTTATATAACTATAAAAAGTTATAGTAAAACAATGACATTCCTGTTGAAGAGAGAACAATTTGCCACAGTCCATAGTAAAAGGTGAAGATTAACAAACAGACAAGATGGTTATACTGATGTTCAAAGAGATTTTAATTCTGGGTTTATTTTTGTCCCCAAGGAATCTCTAGGTCTGTGAAAGACATAGCTTTTCTTACCAACATATCTTTCCTTAGTGGTAGAATTGCCCATACTAAATAGTTCACATTTGATTCCTTCAGGAGGCAGCTTGATGCTGTTGACATTATGGAAGCTTTTCTGTAAAGCAAAGTATGTGCATATCTAATGGAACACATAGTTACGACTATGCTATTCAGGTATCATTGTAGGTGTAATGGAATTTCACCAAGACCTCTGCAGAATCTGCATCACTTACAACAGGCGGGCACTTCCTCTTTTCCTGTAGATTACGCTACAGCTTGCAGCAACTACAAAATGGAAATATGCTATTTTGTCTTGGCCCATGCACTGTTTGAAGCATCTACCAGTTTTCATGGTTAGCACAAACTTCTTAGAAATAAAAATAAGTTTCGTTCATGCTTAAGAGGTTTCTTTGAGATCCCTAGCAATAACTAGATATCACAGTCTAATACCGTTTTACCTAGTACATTTTGTTTTCATTTAACTCATGTATGATTTAATTTTCCTCTAACATTACATGTAGGTATATTACTCCTACAATTTTTCTAAAAAAAATTATATCAGCTTATGAGATCTTCACTTCAGAAGGATCCTTTTTTTTTAATCTTGGTTTTTTTCCACCACTTCTTTCCTTCATCTTTTTTAGCTTCTTATCTGAATTCATTTACAAACTGCAATCCTGTTCAGAGAAATAAAATCAGTTAGTTAATTATGTCAAATATACAGAAAAAAAACCCCAAAACCTGAAAAGACACTGATAAGCAAACAGTATCCCAGTGTGTATGTCTGAGGAAAGTACTCTGTCTACGTTTCTCAAGGAATCAAATGCTGTGATTTCTGTGAAAGGAAGCAAAGTATACTAAGAAAACTGTTGTGACTGCAACTTTGGAAGTTTTGTCATTGTGCAAGGGAAAAAACCCCTTTGTTGCACAGTGCCATCAACCTGCAGTAATACATTAATTATCACACACTATAATAAAAGCTGAGAATTTTCATGACTATACACACATGCCATGCTAAACATCACAGTATTCTAATCATCTACAAGCAAGGAGAATTTCCTAATTCTCTTTCCAATTTGTTTCAATGTTAAGGAATATATCCCCTTGCAAATATATACACTGACTTTATGAGGCAGCTTAAAAGAGATGTTCAGTCATGGCACAGACTGCCATGAAGCAAGCAGAAGTGAGTGTTTGGGGCAAGGTCCTATTATGTTGGGTGCTGATTCATCCAAAGTTGGTTGCAGATGGATAATAGGTAGTACACTGTGATTTCCATGCAGCAAATGGGGGTGCTGGGAAGAGATGCTGTGTGCTCTCAGTGGTTCTCAAGCTGTTTCTGTCTCCATGATGTTGCCCTTCCAGTGACCTTCTTTCTTCAGAATTTATTTCAAAAATAAAACATGCTTTTCAGGCTACTTTGAAATTACTTTACTTGAGGATCAGTTTACCTTAAATAAATAAAATTAATATAAATTTGTATAGTGATTATTGTCTGTTTCTCTCAAGTTTCTAAACTAGAAGTTACTGTAATCACTCCACCTTTTTGTCCTGCATGCACTTAACTCATAAGCAGCCACACAATATTATGGCTTCATGCAATATAGGAGACATTTACCATAGTAACAGTAAGATGTTGACCCAGTAGCTTATTCTTACAGCACTTTTGTCCCTTAAAATACAGATCAACAGTGATTGCCACATGAAACCATTTTAGAGGTCCAGCACAGCAGCCTGACCTATCAGTGTTTACAGGATTGAGTTCAATCCCTGTTCTCAAAATTTCCCTAATTCACCTATTTCAACGTAGTTTACTTTGTTGTTGCTAAGTCCATACCTTTATATAACCTAGCTCATGCAGTTTAGACTGCATTCTCTTAAAAAGATCATGCTTTTATAAAACCACGTAGCAAAATATGATCTTCAAAGATAAAATATAAAGTTGCTATTTTAATAGGGTTACTTGCCCTGATCACTTGATTCATCCACAAGTTCAGCTATAAAATGAAGAAGTCAGATGTCTGTGCCATTCCCTGAAAAGCACTACCAATACCAAATTATGCATTTCCCTCTTCCCAAACTGCAGCTAATTTTCTTCTGCTCCATATAACACAAGCAACATTTGTTAAGTATCGCAATACAGGCACCATTCAATGGAAGTTTTAATGTGAATTCAGCTCATTCATTAATTTACCAGAATTTCCCCCAAAATGCACACATTTGACAATGTGCAGGAAAAACATGTCTCATTTCATACGGTTTCTTAATGGCTGAAAAGCATGTGTCAATTTTTCACTTTGTTGTTTAGCATTTATGGTGTTTGAAAGCTGGTATTTTTGTTCTGCATGTTCAGAAGTGCTGAGGGAAAATAATTTCACTTTTGAACAAACATCAGAAGTCTCATAAAGAAGGAAATAAAACTATTTGAAGGTATTGAAAATCACTGCTTTCAAAGCAATGAAACTGTGTGAAACTTGGAAGGTTAAACTCTGAGCCTCCTGCCTCCCTCTTTCAGCTAAGAATTGCTCTCAAAGAGCAAGTCCTGGAGACCTGGCTCCTGGAGCAGGCACTCAGGGAAGATGTTTGGAAAGCAGGCAAGATTTCATGAGGGTGTCATTAGCACTTTGTCAGAAGGGTTTCGAAATGGGTAGGCTGCTGGAAAATTTTTAAAACACTAGCTTTTAAAGGAATTTTCTGCTGAACTAAGTTTTAGAAGTAATTCAATGGAGTGTCACTTTAAGCAAGGATGAGACCATGATGTGCTTGAGATTTTAAAATGCAAACCACAAAGCCATGTATTAGTGCAGAATATTGCTGTGAACACAATGTAGCCTTCAGTATTATTCTGATGAAAAATGAACCCCTCACTCTGAACCCCTCAACATTTGAAATAGGTCAATACCAACACAGAAACTCATATGCCTTCAGAACTTCTTTTTTATTTCTCTGTAGTCTTCCAGTCTCAAAAGATGTGTTTTTCTTTACAAATGTCCTGCTTAGGAAACCTGAACTGAAAGCTGAGTTGCTTCAATTAGCATGTCTTATTTGTCTATGTTTCTGTTTCTTGACTTCATGTGCTTAGGTCTTCAAAGCAGATCTTCAGGGCAAATTCTTGTGGATATTTATTCCCAAATGCATTTCCCACAAATAGCCTGTAAGATATATTTAAAAATCAGATATTTTGTTTAACATTCTTTCTAGATGACCTTTTGCTTGTCACAGTGACCTCATGCTACCCTTTCTTCCAGTCTCAGTGTTTGCTGTTATCTGCTCCCTTCCTTTTTCCTTCACTCTCTTTCTCACTTGGCTCTTTTCTCTCCTCACACTACAAAAATACCTGGTTTCTTCTCTTAGCTAAAATCTTCTAACTTTCACCTCATTTACATCTATAATTTCCACCCATCTCTTTTCCTTGTAAATAGGCTGAAGATTCTCTTTACAATAACTCCCTGAATTCCTTCCTTCTGGTGCTACCTTATATTCCCCATAGGTTCTCTTCTCCTTTTACCTTGCAGAAACCATAAATAGCAAATCCTTAGCTAAATCTCAATAATCCTTCTACATCTTCACCTTCCTGGCCCCTTGAGTACTACTAACACCATTGAATAGTCTTCTCTTGACCACCTTTCCTTTCTTTATTCCTAATATTTGCCCTTCTTTTCTCCTCAAAGTATCTTCCCTTCTCTTGCCTTCTCTAAGCTTTCCACAAGATTCTCTTCTCTTCCTCTTCTATCCATTGTGGATAATTTCATGCAGTCATGCAAACAAATCACAATTTACATGATACAGAATCAGAGCTCTGTTCCATAGCAATTTATTCTAGACACATGTATTTCTATCCCAATGAAAGTCTTGATAAGTCTCTGGGTATCACACCAACAGTGACTAAAAGCCCTGAATGTTCACAAATCCTTTTGTATTCTCTTGTATTCATCTTCAATTGTGGTGAGCAGCACTGATTTCAGCCTTGGATGTCCACATGCAGAAGCATGAGATCCTGTCTTCTCACTGAGTCTGCCATCTGTTCAGCCCACACCGTGTTTCCACACACCATCTCTAAACAATAGTCTTTATTGTCTCTTCTTACTGCTGAAGTTCTTGTCCGACGTTCATCTCTATTAGTGCAATGCCCTTTTCTCTGGCCCTCACAAAAGCACTCTTGCCCTGCTCATTTCAGGCCCCAGCAATATAAATCATTTTCCTGGCCTGTTGTTCTGACTATACCCATTATCTTTGAACCCTTTCAATGATTCCCTTTTCCTCTGGGACATCAAGCTTATTGTGGCTCTCTTAACTTTCAAAGCCCTTCATGGCTTACTCCCAACTTGTCACTTTTTATTCACTATCAAAATATAAATGCCCAGCATCAGTCAACCCCAGATGCCAGCTTCAATTGATCAATTTGTTAAATTTTCCAACAAGCATCTTTTGTGCTTTCTCCCTTGCTGCCCCTCAGGCTTGAGAAGAGCCTGCATGTGCATTCATAAAACCAACTGTTATCCTCCTTTGAATCCCTTATTAAAATTCTCCTGTGCCAAAAACTTGAACATGGCTAGCTTACAGGCGCACGGAAAGCACCCCCTAGTATGATCTTGTTATTCCCTTATTCTTATCCATCTGTGGTCACTGGTCTTATGTTTTGACTTCATTATTTTAAGCCATTTGGGACAGAGCCTGGATGTTTCATGTTTCTCCAGCACTCTGTGCACAGTGGTTCTAGACCACTATTTGGCCTGCAAGGTGTTGTGGTAACACAAAAGAGAAAAAAAAGTAAATAGAAACGCAGCAGAGAGAGAAGCAAATGAAAAAGCAAGGCAGAGTGATTTTTTTAACATTTTGCATGAACATTTGTAAGAAGCTTCCTGCTGGTTTCAGTCAGTGCAGAAAGGAAGACTAGACAGCCTGTTCAGGTTTGGACAGCCAGGCACAGGAACAGGAACATGGCAGACAAATAACACACTGGTAAGGACCTTTACATATTCATGCCTATAAGTTAAACACAGACTGTATTTTTTAGAAACATGGCTTTGGAACTGCTCATAGAGCCAAGTCAGTTACAGCAAACAGAGTATCAGACAGTTTAAGTTTGTTTGAGCTTTCAGCACATAAAAAGATGTGTACTTACTTTCTCCGGGCTTCTAATTTATTTTTTTTCAAGCTATTGAAATAGCTATCAAGTGCATCTATTATTTGCCTACTGTTTTGATGCACCCACCTCTCTAGCAGAGCTAAATTGTTCAATGTTTCCTTCAATTGCAATGCTGTTGAACAAATTTTAAGCTAAATGTTTTGAAGGCAGACGTAGGATGGTGAAAAACATAGCAGCTCAAGTACACACTGCACCAACTGTGTGCTTTCTGGGGGACTGTCCAGAACACTCCTGACCTTCCTTAGTTTTAAAGAGATGGCTGGGAGAAAAAGTACCCTACACCCTATCCAAGATTTTAAAGTAACCACAGCAAGCCCTCTTATAATTAAGCTGCTCCACTCCATTCACTTTCTTTCTAAGTTCGCCGTAACCAAAATTGCAGTGAAAGAATTCAGGACCTTTATTCTCTTTCATTATAGCTAGACTTTCACTACATGGGTGATTCTCAAAAGGGGAATTGTTAGTGGTGGTTTTCTCTCTGGCTCGAAATTATAGCACCTATTTCTACTTCTGCACGCACAGCTCAGCAGCTCACTAGGGTGCCTGCTGCTTATGAGACAGAGTTTCTCCTGCTCTGGGCTGGCTTTACAGGACATGTCTATGACTTATGTGTCTTAGGCTAATATTTTTTAGGAGCTGCATCTTTTCACCTTTCTCAGATAAGGCCAAGTGCTGCAGGAACAGAGCTCACTGATTGGAAGCTGTGCGCTAAATGCAACAATCAACAATTGCTTTAGCAGCAATCAGGTTGGAGAAACACAGCAAAGATGTATTGGCCACATGAAAAGCTTTGCGTTTGTTTTGACTTAGATTAATTCAATTATGTTTTTAAAAAAGTTAAGTTCCAAGAATAAGAAATCAGTCAATTTACATAGAGATTAGGTAATAAAAGGTCTGTTGCACTGTATTCTTATTGGATGTCATGGCTTTCACTCTAAGTCAGAATTACAAAATATCACTTTTAAGGAGATATAGGTGTCTTAAATTCCTTTCTCAATTCTTTTCTTTTAAATTTCACCTAAGAGCTTAACTCCTTTGCCTTGCAAGGTAGAGTGCTGTATGCATATAGAATTCTTATTGCCGTGCTTTAAAGCTGCAATGCCCTGCAGGCTCCCCCTCCCTCTGCGTTGTATCCTATTTGAAGACCTTAATGAAAGGGCCTGGTTCCAGAATCACAGCAGCTTGTCTGCACAACCAAATTCCATCTCCTAATGAGTTCCTCTAAATCTGCCATCAGGTGACTTTATTGACTCTATGATCATAATGAGGTAGCAGCTCACTTTCTGCAGTTCTGCTGGTTTCAAGCCTGAAGTTCTCCTCTGCTCCTGGACTTTAGCTGATATTTAATGATGAGGAATCAAACAGGGGTTTAATGTCTGCAAGAAATGTCCCTGAAGTGCAAAAAGCCCCAGACAGCAGTCTTGAAACTTTCCAGAGCCGTATGACTCTCTAATGGTACACTAACAAACAGGAAATCAGCCCATCAGTAGCTAATTGACATATCTGAAGGTTTAATTGCTTCCCTGTTAGGAAAGGTGATGTAGTATTCAAGTTGTCATTAAAACAAACACGCTCTTTAATACATGAGGATTTATCTGAAACACATATCCCTATCTAATCTCCAAACCCTTGGTTTGAAACTGTTCATCTCCCAACATTGTTTCACAGTTTCATTCCAGGGTAATTGGAAGATTATCCTATGACATGTGAATAGGTACAAGCTGTTCAGGAAAGAATGCAATCTTTAATGAGTGCAGTGCAGGCAGCCCAGACACACATGGAGTCCCATTACCCTCAGGAGTCTAAGTAAAATTTCAGTGAGCAACAGTATCTTCCTACGTGGCTGTAAAGCATCAGGCACACTTTTGTCCTCATATATCTAATAAGGGGATGGAAGTGTGGCAAATGAAAGTGAAGAGGCCACCTGCCTCTGACTATTTTGTCAGGATTTTATCAGAGTTTTCTTTAACTTTTTCAGTATAATCTTTAAATAGTTTTATTTGGTCCTTATTTCTTAAGAAATTGATGATGAAATTTTAATTATGCTTGAATTCTTCAGATTCCACTCAGTCCTGAACTCACCTAGAGGCTGAACAAATATTACTCAGGGATGGACAATATTTTCTTCACTTCCATTTTTTCTCTCAGTTTTTGGTCATTTTTTCACTTGAGATTAGAATTGAGGGTGCCCAATCACCAGTAAAGAATCAAGCTCAGAAAATTTGCAATATCCAATGTGGCTTTGCAGATTGGATAGAAATTTTCAGATAAGCTTTATATTTTTCTGACCTTTACACTGAACCAAATTGAAGTTGAGGTTCAGATCTCCTCTCCATGAATTTTGGTGAGAAGTAAGAATCATAGAATCATAGATTGCTGAGTGTTCTTTTGGTAATTTGAGGCATTTAGGAAGAGAACCCAACCCTTTACATTACTGCTTTAAACTTGAGGAGAGATATTTTTACTATTCTATTTTCACTGATCCAGTGTTTTCCACATTTTCCCCTCCAGACTTGTAGAATTCTCACATTGCTGCTGGGAATATGTATGCATATATATATATATGTGTGTGTGTGTCTGTGTGTCTGTGTGTGTGTGTGTGTGTGTGTGTGTGTGTGTGTGTGTGTAATGCACAGTTACTGTAATCCTTTAGGTATTAGGTCAGGACTGTTCCCAATCATATCCTCTCATAAATGGCACCTTTTAGCAGAACATCTGGAATAGGTATCAGCTACTACACTTTCCCCTGTTCAGTTTTACATTCATTCCATACCACTGACAAAAGGGAGAGAGGCTGATAGTAAACATGTCACTTCTGGCTCCCAATTTTTATACTAATACATTAAAAAGCATTCAGTTAGATACTGATAACTCTGTGTATTATAATCATGTAATAGTATTCACTGGCTTCTGTAGCTCTAACCACAATATAATTACATAACTCATGAACTTGAGGGGGGCCAAAATTGCCAACATGAAGAGATTCAGTCCTTCCATCAGCAATGGAAACAGAGAATAGAAATAAAAAAAACATGTGAGAAGTAGTGTGAAATTGAATCATGGGGAGAAGTGTTGCTTAAGGATGCTTTCAAGAGTGACCCTCTAAAATAGGATTTCTTGACAGCAATGGCCCTGCAGCCCAGCAGGCATTTGAATGCATGAACATGCAGCATGCCTGTGTTAGCTGCACAACAAGGCTGGAATCACACAGGCAATGATAGAACTGGCCTCAGTGTGCTCCTTAACCAAGTTAGGAATTCCCTGTACCTACAGCCACACACATGGTCCCAGAGCAGTCTCCCTGCTGACTGGAGTGTCCCTACAGCAGCCTGGCTGGGCAGGCTCAGCATCCTCATTTCACAGCACTGTGCCAAGTCAGTACTGAACTCAAAGGGAAACCTGAACAGAAACTGGAGGTGCCTGATCCCAGCCAGCCCTCGTGACAAGGGCCTGCACTGTTGCTCAGCCCCTGCCTGACCAAGGTGCTACAGAGATTTTATTCAATTATTCTCAGCAATCACCTAGATGATAGTACAGGAAATAAATTGTTGAACACACTGCTCTGTTCCCAAAAAGAAATGGCTATCCATGTTTCACCATTGCAATAGAACCCTACCTTGGAGGTGAGAACATCTCTTGCCATGGTTATTTGAGAACAGCTGGCATTTTCAGGGCAGTGGCAGTATAGTAATGGGTATCACTGACCTGTCTCATAAACCCTTTCACTGATGTTAGTGACCTTCCCTGGACCCACGGACATTCAGTTTTATTTGAGTTGAAATTCAGCCATCTTTGTGTTGTAGATGCTGTCAAGCATTTAGGGAACCAAACTGACATCAAGGTGGTGTTTCTGTCATTAGAGTTTGTGAGGGAAAACCCCAATAGGTAGGATTTTGGACTGTTTGCTCTAGAAACATATTATTCTTTCATAAAATATTGTAAAGAACATATTTTAAAAGCCCCACATATCAAATGTTTTTAGTCTTCTTAACACTAAAATAATATATCTCCTTTTTACCAGCGTGAAACTTTGCATACAAGGAAAAAAATATCCAGTCTTGATTGGACCTACAGGATTTTAAATTTTTGAAAGCGTGCACCATCAGAAGAGCATTCCAGAGACCAGAGGGACCAGGAATTCTGTTTAGGTGGAACAAAACAACCATTCCTGTTTTGATTTCGTATGTCTAGCATCTATGGCATGTGTACAGCAAGATATCTCCTCTTAGTTTGCTCAACAGAAATTCCAATAAGAGCCATCAGTACAGTGGTATTCTACTGCATCCCTTTTGCTTCAATCCCAGACACAAACACCACCTTGCTTTTTCTCCTGTGATTTGTAGGAAACAAAGAAGGCAGACTATTTTGTGTTCTGATGGGTCTAGAGAAGATTTCAATGTAAAATGCAACAAAATACTAAGTGTAAAGGTCAGCCATGCCTTGGCTCAGGCCAAGGGTCAATAGACCCAACACAAGAGAAGCCAAATCAAAACCCAGAGATCTCAGAAATGACTGTGTACAAGTTCTGACTAGGGTTGATGCCTCCCTAAGCCTTGCTGTTTGCAGCTCCAAGCCTTTCTCACTGTATCCCACAAACAATTTTGAGAGGACTAATCCATGTGGTGCCTTTCATTGGGAGCGTTGATGAGACAAGTGGGTTCTCCCACTTTGCATCCAGGAGTCGGGCAGTGCAATTTGGAGACTGATTTGAGCTCCAGAGAGAGCAGAGGAATGTCTTTTAAAACTACAGTGCTAGAAAACACTAGTATATGACTCCAGCTCTGAAGGGTGTTGGACCAAGGAAAGTGGGAAGGAAAGTCCATCTGGGTGAGGCAACTAAGCAGGCTGTGCACCACAGCTGCTCCAGGGTAATAGTGAGATCGGCCATGGGGCTGCAATACTGCTCTCTGGCAAGTCTCTTGCCTTCTCTTTCTTGTCTGAAATTCACTATGGGGAAGTATCAACCTTTTGCCTTTATGTTTTTGTGTGCATAGAGATGGAGAGAGGAGGCTTCACCAGTAGACATTTCTTAGCAGTACCTTGGTGTTGCTTCTGACTGAGGAGTTCATGAGAATCCATTATTTTTATCAGGATAGTTCACTAGGCAGAGACACATTTGGAAGCAATTAAAAAATAATGGGCCAAATTCACCCTGGTATAACCCCACTGAAATAAGTCACTGAGCTTAGCCTAGGGAATTAGTTTTATTGCTTCAATGATAGTTTTGACCCCAAATGGTTTTTCCTTAGTCCACTTTAGACTTGGAAAACTGAGTTTAAGACTGTTTAATTGTTCTCTCTCATGTTTACATGGTGGTGATTTCACTTCTATAAATATAAATGTGGTGCACAGCAATCTTGCTGATCCTATAAGGCAGAATAGAAGATTTAGAATTTTTTCCTAGGCATGAAAGTGATATATAATTTACTTTATGTAATTGTTAGGAGTAATTGTTGTTGTTATTTGCAATACTGTTTGAAGGCTGCAGTTGGACTGGGGTTTCTTTCTATTTATTGTAATGTCAGAACAGTGAATCTTTCTCTTCAAAGAGATAGAGGCAAACAGCAGACAGCAACCTACTGTGACAAATAGAAGTGGGGTATAATAGCTACATGAGTCCTAGAATTCAATCATTCTTTGGCTTTAATTAAGGTTAAAATCAAGGGGAACACATGCAGAAAAGCAGTAAAAAATGGAAGAACCACCAATGGTCTTTCTATGGCCAGCAAGCTATCTTTGGCTAAGGTCATCACAAGCCTTAAGAAAGGGAGTGAAGAAAGAGAAGTTTCATGCTTTTTCTTAATAGGGAGCATGGGGTTGCATGGAGGAAGAAACAAAAGTTTTTAATAGAAAAGGAACTGTGTTGAAGAAAACACTTGATGTCCTCATAAAAGACATCAGAGGTTGTTGCAAAGAATTTTAATGGCAAGACTATGTATGTATATATGTATATACAGTTGGTTTTCCCTTCCAACTATATTGTCAACAGGAGCTGAGAATTTGGATTGCTTTCAGATCCTAGTTCATGGTCAGAGACCTCACAGCCAAGCACAGTCAAAGGTTGTTACACTTTGGCTTTTGCTCATTCTAGCAGTGCAAGTGGAGTCCAACTTCTCCCTTGAAACCTTTTAGATTAAGCCCAGCTGAACTCCCTGTTTTGCTGATGTGCTCACTTGCAAGATAGTGTAATCCCTCAGTGCAAACAAAATTAATTAGATTTGGAGTAATAAAATGGACAGGTAAATGAAAGAATTAATCAAATGGACATTCATCTTTTGTCTGAGCAGGTTAAGGGATTTGTCCAGTACCTTAGGCATCTGTGGTTTTTGTTTTCACAGAGATGCATAATTAAAAGCTATAGGGTGTGAAGTCTACCACAGACTCTTGGCTACTGGGAACCAGTGACTGTGTGTGCTTTATTAAAATTCTGCTTAAATTATTGGTAGTGCTGCACTAGCAGTAAGAACAAACTGATCGGCATCACACAGGGTCATTTGCTCCTTCCCTCTCCTGCTTACTAATTAATTCTGGCTGTAGTTGTGCATTAAGGGAGGTGCTGGAGGCATGCAGATGCTGTGATATATTCAAGTCATACATCAAAGGAGGTTACTGAACTATTAGCCTTGAAGAAAGGATCCCTGGCAAGATTATTAACATTCATGCTTCTTTGCCCTGGATTCTTTCTTTTGTTTGGATGTACACCAAGAGTTTCTTGTGTACACCTAGCTTTTCCTGTGTAGCTGTTTGTGCTGGCAATCCCACAAACTTCTATGAGTTGCAGAGGCGATAAGCACAGTGCTTGCCTTGTGCAGTTCTGGGGATAGGAAGCTAATTTTTTAGTGCATTAGTCCTACATGAGCCTTGCATTATGCTGACAGCACACTCTCTCCAGGGTTATTTGCCTGTTAGCATCACCATGAAAGAAGTGCTAACACTTCAGAAGCGTATGCTTCCACCTTCCCTGTGATTTCCCATGTCTAATGTCATTTGCTGATCTCACTAATTTTTGGAGGTGTAGTTCTCATATGTATTCCTTAGCTAGATGACATTGTGAAACTCTCATGCTTCTATTGGAGGGGAGGTGGGAGGGAATGTAATTTTTTCCATTATTTGCTTTCTTTACACTTTGAGTATTGCATTTTACATGACTAGTCCAATGTAAGAAGATCCTAGTTCCTCACAACTCTAAAATCTTTGAGTTGGAGCAGTTTAGCCATGAATGAATTCAAGCTTGAGAGAAACACAGCAGAAGCCGAGATGAGGATCTGAAACAGAAAGTATCAATAGGCAGTCTGAAGCCCCAGGGAAGTATCGTACAGAGAGTATGATCAGCAAAGGTTTGAGGATGAGAACTGCAGAGCCAGGAACTGGAGGACAGTAAGGCTTCAAAGCCTGGGAACCCAGGAAGCAGCGAGATCCGACACACAACTTGACTGAACTGAAAAAGGATGACAGACAGAGACAGACAAGGGAAGATCAGAGAAGGCAAAAGTTGTGCCCATATGAGCTATGTCATGTCCTGATTTAGCTTATGGGAGTTAAAGGTTCATTGTGTCTTGAAATGCAGGAGTTTGCACAGGTGAAGTTGTTTATCCGTTCAATGATTTCTGTCTTACAAAACAGAAAAAGTCTTAGTTTGGAGTTCTGTTGGAAAATGGGTAAAGAACAGTAGGTACACATAAAATTCAAGAGAAAGATATAGTCTTCATTGTAAACCTTTGCTTTTGCTGAGAAAGCCAATGAGAGTGCCAAGAAAGAAAACTTAAATTTGGATGAGCAGTCTCTTTACATTAGCATCCTAAGCATCCTCAAAATGAGAATTTAAAAAACACTGGCTGGTAGGAATTTAGGAAACATTTTTGTTTTAGCAAATGCACATTCATTAACCAAAAATCAATGTTTCATGGAAAAAAGATCAGTTCTGAACATTTCTCATTTTGACAAAATTTGGGAAAGCATTTTGAAGATATCAAAATACTATTTTAATGGCATTGAAAAAAACCTGCCCTTTTCAGTGTAAAACTTTACTTTTAATTTTGAAAATTTTGGGTGACCAAATACAATATTTAATATTCATCTCCATTTTACTGGAGACTTTTTTTCAAAATATTAAAAACTTTCAGAGGATAATAACATTATTTTCACCCCCCTCCACCAGGATTGGTGTCTGTTCCAACAGCAGATAATTTACTTATCTTTCCCATACAGACATGCGTTGATTTGAGCTTATTCCAGGTGTTTGAACAGACTTTTAAAAACCCAACACCATGGACTCACAAGTGAGAATACATCCCCTTATAATTTCTCTCTTAAATATCATCAATTTTAAAATTTTTGCAGCAGAAGCATCCTGGCTCAGAGCTACACAACAGTCATGAATGAAAAAGGAGCCATCCCGGGACATCTCCAAATAATATTCAAATACTGAACCATGAATAACTCACAGTCAGGAGTGCTTGACTTTGCTTTTTTATTAAACTTTTATATATGAAAGTTTTAAGGACCATTTTTAATCAAAAAAAGCTCTTAAGCTTTTTAGAATAATCCATGGACCCCTCCACCTTTTAGATACATTCACAATCAACTATTGTTTTTGTTTGCAGGCATGCAAAAATTAGACTATAGTTTGAATGCTTTTTTATTTATTTTGTCTTACATTTTTTGCTTGCTGTCTTCCATGTGTGAATATTGGAGAAAAGTCATGTCATTTTGGAAGAGGTAGAAATTTTAAATTATTTTGTGCCCTAAATCTGATTGCGATTGGTCTGTGAAACAAAAAAGTTAGTAACAAAAAAGTAGGAAATTTGGCTGATGGTAGAACAAGTAAAACCAGTAAAATCAGAGAATCTGCAATAGAAAGTAGATCTTACTAAGATCTGAAATTCAAGAAGTACTTAAGTCTCTTCAGTTTTCACACACTCAATTAAACTAAAAAGAAAATGTGTTTTTTCCCCCTGTTTGTTTAATTTTGCAATGAGGGGAAAAAAATCAAGCTTTCAGTTGAAACAAATAATAAGAAAAAATCCAAACCTCTTCTTTTTTTTTTTTTTTCCAAGACGATGAGGAAAGAACAGGATAAAAAAAAGCCAGTTCGATGATTATTTTTAGAAATCCCTATTGATTCACAAGACATAGAATAGCTCCAGAAAGTTTTGTTTAAGCTATTAAGAATTCACAGCAATTTTGGGAAAGTTTGAAATAAGAACTCAGATACGGTGAGGGCTTTGTGACATACTGAGTTTACGAGGGTGTCTCCCCCTGCTCACTGAGGTGGAGAAAATCAGGATGAGCTTTTGAAGGTGACTGATACTGGATCAAGGTCTGGACTGTGAGTTTGGCACAGTACATTGCCTGAAAACTGTGGTTATTTCTTCATGTCATAATCTTGCTGGCTACCACAGGCAAAGAGCAACCCCAAGCACTGAAATGTGAGCAGATCTGAGATCCAGAGGATAGGGAACAAGATGGATGTCAACTCTGATTAGAACAAGAAAAGCAGCAAAGATTTGCTGTTTCAGAGGAAAAGACACCTTTTAAGGCCCCTCTTCGGAGTGCCCACAGCTGGCATGAATTAAGGTAAATTCAATGTTTACCTCAAGACTTACATTCCCCAAGTATAGCAAGTGCTCAACAGCATAACCTAATACTAAACCTTCTGACCAATTCCTCAGACTTTCTGACCAGTTTCTCATTTGCAACTCACCATTCAGTGACGGTCTGTTATGTGTAAAGCAAAGTCAGGTACAGCTGATGAGCACAGCTCTGATCTTCCTCTAAGGGGCAAAAACTCCTGCCTCCTTCACCACTTAGCATCATGCCATGCATGAGTCCCACAAGGGAACTAAAAAGCTCTGGAGCCTACTGGGAAGTTTTGTATTGTGATGGTTCAGGCACTTTGAATCTCCTTCAGGAATAACTTCTCCTGAGTGTGCTAGACACTGGGAAAAGTACACTTTTTCAGAGCAAAAGCTCAATTATATAATATAGATGATGTACACAAATATGCACAGTATGAGTAAAGAGGGTTTGCACTTGTGGGAATTTCAAAAGAAAGCAGCAGCACAGATATAGTGGCATGTTTTGTAGAGCCAGAAGGGAAACAGACACTGGTATGCTTCATGAAAAGTATGTAAGCAAAGCCTGGTATCAAGTATTTCTCTAATTTTTTTTACTTTTTTGGAACAAAGAAGCAAACACTAAAGCTAACTGTCTTTAAATAATTTAAATTATGTTCTGAAGCTCCATGAATACTCTAAAAGTTTTCACACTTTGTTAGTGAAAAGTTACTCAGGACAGGTAGTTTTGCAATGATGCACTGAAAAAAAATCCACAGTGTTAGTGGCTCTTTCAGACATCACCCTGTGGAAGATGTAATGTTCCTGCTCAGGGCTGCAACACAGAACATACTGGCCAGACACAAGGCTTCAGACCAGAGCTTCAGACAGGAAAAGCCTGCTGTCTCTGGGATACATGAATATTAATTGGCACTAGCACTTTGGTGACATTTCCATGGGCTCAGTGTTCTCTTTCTAACCAATACTGCACACCATTTGAATTCCAAGATATGCCTTCTCCAACAAAATGTGTTTCCAGAACATGCCAACCAGCTCCTTTAGGCTAATTCCAGGGAAATGACTGTTCCTGGTGCCCAGACAAGAGTGAGCATAGGCAGCACACGGCCCCACTCCCAGCTGGCTCCAGCTGACATTCTTTGCAGGGAAAGCCCACAGCCTGGAGATCACTTATCATCAGTATGAGGGATGGTGGCCTACTGAGGCAAAGGATGGTGACCACTGCCTGGTGGCCAGGCAGAGGCCAAACGGGCCACAGTGACCCACACTGCTGCTGTCCTGCAGGAAGTCTGGGCTGTTCTGTGGTGTCATGGTGGCTGCAACCCTTCCTGAGCAGGGCTGGTCACACTGAGTGGAGCTGCAGGCCGCGCTCAGAGCCAGCTGCCCTGCTCTCCAGTTGTGAGCTCCATGCCACGGTCACGTAGGCACATCTGTGTTTGTCAGGCAGAGCTGACTCTCGAGAGCCAGCAGGGAAGTGGAGGGCTGCTAGGGAATCCTGAATTACCCATTTCTGAGAACAGATGGTGGTTCAGCGCCAGCAAAATCAGCTCAGCAACCTTCACAAGCTCTGAATGCACCTGAAAAGACATAAAGATCTTCTCTCCCACAAGTGTTACTTGACATCCTCAAACTGCAGATTCCCACCCTTGTGCTTGCTTTCAGCTAAGGACTTATTCATGTGTTTAAAATAATACCACTCCACCAAAGCAATATTTTCCTTTACCCTATCAGTTCCAGCTGCAGATTCCCATCCAGTCCCTGTTTTGAGTTACACTTCAATAAATATACTTGCAATTGAAATCATCTTTCCTTTTTGTCCTCTCTGCGCTACAGATTCCCACACTGACCCCTCCTTCAAGCCACAATTAATACATAATTTATGTCTGAAATAAAAATCACCTCCTCCTCCTGCCTTACCCATTCCAGCTGCAGTTTCCCATTGCCATCCCTGCTTTGAGCCATGATTAATACATATGTTTAAAATAAAATAATAAAAAAGTAATCTCTAGCCTCTGCTCCCCAGCTGCAGGCTCCCATTCCTATCTTATCCTCCATTTCCAGCCTGTGAGCTCTCCTAGCATTACCTCCCAGTCAAAGAGGGAGCCTCCCCCTCACAGCAGCAATGGCCTGTGAGGCACTTCTTCATGGATCACTTCCATCTCCTTCAAGGGTCAATCCCTACAGTGTGTGAGGGGGAGGTGGTCATAAGCCTTTCTTACGTCACTGACGTTTTCAGGAACAAAGGGAAAAAAATGCAGTAAGTTAACAGTCACCAAAACAGGGAGCTGCCCATGAGAGATACATCTGGGATTTTCTCATCCTATGAGGTTTTGCTGTTCTGTCCAATGACAATGGGTTAAGCCTCTACCTCAGTTCTGCCTCAGGAAAGATTTCCAATTGATTAAACAGAGCCTGAGTGAGTGCATAACCTAGTGTGAGATTTGGCCTTGCTGCATAGCCCATGGCACTGGTTCTAGTGGATGACTCTCCCTCTGGAGCTGACAGGATCCTGGGTAGTAGTCAGCTCATAACTCCTTGTCTCCCCACTCTTTATACATTTATTTACACAAAAAATCTTTTCATACATGAAATTTGTCAAAAGTGTTGTTTACACTGAAAAAAACCTTTGTCTGTTTTTGCCCTTCTTCAGTGAATGAAACATCAGTAGTCTTCAGAGGGATGGAAAAGGGGCTACCACTGGTGCTGGCAGGAGGAGAGGACAGCCTGGAGTTATTTACTATCAGATTCAGAGGAGCAGTTGCCAGGGTTGACTTTCTGAGTGCTATTCAGGTGGAATCAAGGTTTGAGGCTGGTTTCCCTGTTTGGATGTTTACCTGAATTGACACCTGAAACTCTTCACACTACCTGCATCTTCATATTTTTCTCTACTGTCTTCAGCAGACATGAAAAGACTTTTTGTTTGAGAAAGGTGAGGGGACAGAGAGAAAAGGACCAGGAAGGGCCTAGGGTATATTTCCAGGTATGGAAGGAAGATGAGATATCCTGGCACTTCAGTGCCTCCCCAGGCCTCTGGTATAATCAGGTTGTCTGTGCACCGTGGCTGTACAGAAAAAGCATGAGGCTGACAAAAAAAGCTTTGTTCTGGACTAGGGCTGGGGGATTCCATTGTGGGAAGTCTTGCTGCCATTCTCACATCTGCTCCTCTGACGGACTCGTGCAGAAAGGGCAGAATAATGGGGCACTCCCATCCTGACCCTGCTGCCTCTGGGACAGCCTGCTCTCATCACGCTTGTTAGTTCTAATTGCTTTTATTACAGATACTTGACCAATTTATTTCTGTTTTATTAAATAGTTTTCAGATGGTACTGTTAGCAGAAGTAGCAGCTTGTTGGTTGAAAGTAAATGTCCTCCCAAGAGAAGAAGCAGTGTAAGTTGGCAGGCAGACAGACAGCTAGGTGACTGGCCCTGTCTTGCCATGATGTATAATCTCATGTTCTCTTTACCTCAACCTATGTATACTCATCAGGGAAGGGCTTCTCTCCTTTTTTTTGTTTTTGCACTATGCCTAGTACATTAAGGCCTGAATGCTAGTTTGGTACCTAGAAGTACTGCTATAAGTTGCAAAATAGCAATTGTTCAAAATTACAGGAATTTGAGATTAAGTTTGGTTTGCTCATTAAAACAAATATCTAAAATCTAAATTCGAAATTCATGTGTTAATTGGCTTCTCTGCCAAGGGAAGTACTTTTTTTTAATAGAAGTAACCTTGAGATGAAAACACTAGTAAAAGGTATGTGGCAGCAGATTGTGCTTCAGATACATTTCTTACTGCACCTCCTGGGAACAGGGATCAGTTTTTTATTTCTTCAAGCTAAATCCAGAAAAATATCCTCTGTATTTCTTGCCTCAGTGGATAGTGAAGCCCCTTCCAGGCCTGGAGGATTGTCAACGGTCCTACCCTGCAAGCATATGAGACTTGATCTTCTCCATGAAACCAAATAAGGAGGAATGGTGAGGAAGGAAGCAGCAGTGCTGGGAGGCTTGGTTAGCAACCCAGGAGATGCACGCTTTTTTTACTTAACTCATTAGTGAAGGCCTTTGAGATCTATTCATGGAACGTCCTGCAGAAAAAGTCGGCATTGTTAATTAAAGCTTTAATTTCTTTCTTACTTGGTAGGAGATGAAATGCAGCAGAGAGTGCTTGCAGCCCTGACAGCTGTAAATACATTGGGCCATGACTTTGGTTCTGTACACTTTACCTGCCCCACTTCTCAGCCATGCTTTCATTTCTGCATTCTGGGTTGAAAAGTTTCTGTGGCACTTGTTTTAAAGTGTCACTTGCCTGAGAACAGCAGTGACAAAGGTGTGCAGACCTGGTGAAGCATACCCACACAGCACTGCCCTCTCTAGCTGCCCACACCCTTACAAGTTTACTGAACAAAGCTGTTGGAACTCCTGCTTCTGCTGCTGGGCACAACCGTCTGCAGGACCTGAAGTCTGCATGTTGGATGGAGCATCACCAAGGGGCAGGGGAGAAGTTCTGGCCCTGCACTGCTGGGTCCACACTCACAGGGTTTCACTAACAGGCACATTTCCCTCCTGCTACTTGAAAAAATTTGGGTTGCAATTTTGCTTGAATGCAAGGGATGTATTCAGTCACATCAGTGTGCTGAGGACTGAGCAAACTCAGCTGGTTTCTGCCTTGGTGGAAGGTAAGTTAAATAATGGGCACAGAGGACCCATAAAGCTCTGAGGACTGAGAAATCAGCTGTGGCTCACACTGAGTGTTGCTACTGCTGTGAGTTCAGTCAATGTGCATCCAACAAGAATGACCACTTATATATTTAAATGTTGATTATATATTAAATGGAGGGGGAAAAAGCAAAATGAACTTAGGGTTTAATAGCTGTTTTGTAGCATTTGAGGCATTTATGAACATTTTGTGTATGATGAATAGTTCCAAAAATATGACTTTCTCAAGAAAATCAGTCCATTTTGGAACTGTAATGAATTGTGATATACAGTAGTCCAAACAGTGCTTGCCAGCCAGCTACCTTAAAACAAGATGCTAAGGGAATATTTTTCTTGATTAGATAATGGGCTGGTTGAAATTCCTTCAGCTTTACTGAAACAGAAGTTAGCAATTTCAGACATATCAGATGATGCATCAATTTTCTGTAAACAGAAGACTGTGCAACCCACTTTATTGAAAAGGCTTTTATACCGAGCTAGATTTAATCTCTCAATTTGAGAAGCAGCCCCATGAAATAAGATGTTTGCATGCAAAATCTCCAAGATTTCCAATGGAAATATAAAACAAAGAAGAGCATGTTCCCTTGGGGACTGCACCTATCTTGGATTAGATTTTCTCTGATGTTTTTGCATCATATTACCAATGGCTTCAGGGAAGTGAAACAGCAGTTTTCTTTCTTGAGAACAAAGGCTTGCAGAGTTAAAAAAAATGTTAATATATTTAAAGCACTTTTGGCCACTGTTCTTTTTATTACTCTGAGAATTCTGGACAAAAAAGGTATCTTATTGTATTATTTTATCATCTACATTAATGAAATTTGCATGTAAGGTACAGCCTGAGAATTCTGTAAAGGAAAATGATTTCTAAATAAGCTCTTTCTGTTTCCCATGGACATAGATGTTTCAACTGTTAGTACTGCTATGATAATACAAACCTGGCTCCAAAACACACTGGAATCCTTGAAAGTATTTTCCTTTGTTGTTTTGTTTGGATTTTTTTCCTCCATGGATTTTGGGAAAGATCTGACGGTAACACACAGAATGTATGCAAACTTTATAAAAAGTTTTGGAGACCCAGGATCAGGATTGTGTTCTCCTACCCTAGATTTCAGTTCTGACATATTCCCCTATTTGCATGAGTTTTTTCCCTTGTTAACTATATTTGGCATTAGATCAGTTGTAGGAGCACCCAGTGCAGTAGGTTTTGCTCGTGTGGTGTGTCCCACTGGATGCAATGGGTAGGTGCCATGGGCCAGAGCAGCACCAAGCACGTTCAGTAGTTCTGTTCAGATCCAGGGGAAGTACTTTGCTTTTGCTTTGCTCAATCAGCTTAGCAGATAGCTGTTGCTATTATAAATTAATTAATAATTTAAAAATCCTCATTTATTGATAAATAATTTAAGAATGTGGGCTTTGTCTTCCTTGTTTGGCCAATGTGAATTAAAAAAGCCCCTTGCAAAGACGTAATACTTTTAAACACCTCAGGTGGAAAGACTCAATTTTGTATTTAAAGAGCTCCATGTTGACCCAAGCATGCTTTAATCCTTAGAAGTGCTATAATGCTTTCTTATAATGTTATAAGTGCTATAATGCTAAATGCTTAAAAAAAGCATTTGTAAAAGATCACCTCTTTCCCCCAATAAGAGATTAGCAAAAGGTGCTATAAATTAAAAATAGATTAAATAAAACCCGTGAGAGTAGATTGTCTGGGAATTTATATTCAGTCTTTTTAGAATATTCAATAACAGGGAACATGCAATGATTTGGAGAAGTGTCCAAGGGAAAAATCAACACAAAACCAGCTTTTCTGTGGGATGCTCATTTGAGTTTGGAACTTGTGACCTCAGAATGGTAAGAAAGCAAAGCAATGAGCAATTTGTTTTGGTTTTCTTCATTCTTCGGGGAAGTGAGGGGAGAAATGTGGTCATTGCTACAGCTGGCAAGAGTTTCTGGATTTCTGAATAAGGGTATTTTAAATGAAACCAAGAGCTTGGGAATTATGTACGTACAATTCAACTAGTTCTAAACAAAACAGCTAATTCTTAGATAAGAGTAAACACCTCAAATACTTCTATTGATCTGCAGGCAATCTCAAAATTGTTGTCTGTATCTGCTGGTCTAGAAGAAAACCCTAAATTAATCTGTACACTGGTATACTAGCGCTAAAAACAATTGTGGTTTTACATTTTGACAGGTTAGCATTGATTGAAGAGGCTTCACCATATTCCTTCAAATTATTCTGAATCAAGAAAACCAGTAGACACAACAGTAGTAACCCCTCTGAAAAAATGGTATGAAATACCTTCCTGGTATTTCATGCTGGTAAGTCATGCTCCTTAATTTTTCTTTAAGAGGCTTAACAAAAGGCAGAGCCAAAATAAATCTTGTATCTAAGCCTGATGAAAATAACTTGGAAATTAAAAGGAGTCAGAAACTGAAGCATAGACTTGAAAGTAGCACCTAGATTGGCATGGTGGAAGGTAGATGCTGAGAATACAGCTGCATGTTTACTTCCCTTTAAATTTTACCTATCTGCTGTTTCAGCCCCCAAGATTGCTCTTGAAGCACATCAGCCCTTCATTTCATTTCCACTCCCAGTTCACAGATTAGCTGGGAGAGCAGTATAAGTCAAATTAGCTCACTCAGCAAGATGATGGGTTAACAAGGAAAAGGAGAGTGGGAAGAAGAAACCAAGCCACAGTGCCATGGATCGCGCAGCAACAACCGTTTCTATTGCCTGCAAGATGAGGAGATTTAAATTTCACAAGGTCAAGGAACACAATCAAGCCTACTGCAGAAAGTAAATGACAACAAAATACTACTGATTAGCACTTCCTCTGCTTGTGTTGCTGGACAAAAAAAAGTAAGGGCTTCTTGGACCTCTGGACATGGAGAGCAGTATGTGCCAATCAAGAAACCAGATAACCTTCCTGTAAATTGCTCAACTAGTTGTCTGCAAGCCATGTAGGCAATCCTTTGAGTAAAATTGTTGTTGTAAAGTAAATCAAAGAAGAAGGAGTAGAATTAAATTTCACATCTGACATATAAAAGGCAACATCACTAGTATTGAGTGCAAAGGCACTAAAAATACTTGTACAAAGTAATACATAAATGTACCCATCCTATTGCTGTGCAGACATTCCTAGGTTTATATCCAGTAATAAAGATCTTTGCAGTGTTTTCCCAAATGGTTAACATGAAACTCTACCTGTTCCATATAAAATCCCTTTGAAGAACATCTAAATTTCAATTTAAGAGCAGTATAGCTCTGCTCTGCATTAGTTGCCCTTCAATTTCTCAGAAATGCCTTCATGTTTCAATGTCCATACATAAAAAACACGTAGATAGCTGAAAAATCTGTGTGTGCATATGTATACATATCTGATGAACATGTGATTAATGGACACATATTTATTAATCTGGACCTTGTTTTTCATACAACACTGCTACCTGTATCTAATGTGATAATCAAAAAATTATCAATATAGAAAGAACTGGAGTTTTAACTTTGTCATTGCTAACATTCAACCCTTGAGAGGAGTTCACCTCAGCTGACCTGGGGCCCTCAGCCTTGAGCTAGTGGTCCTTATTCCTTTCATAGCCCATGGAGAAAAATACATAGTTGTATTATATCCTCCATCTCTTCCTAAAGTGGACACCTTACACAGCCTTGATGAATCCCTCCTTGCATGATCCTGTCTCTCTGTAAGTTTTCTGCAAAGTCCAGACAAGGATGCCAGAAATGCTACCAGCCTAAGTAGTCATGGTGACCGCTTAAATGGGGTGTGACTAAGTCTGCATGCAGATGATGTAGGTGGAGGTCTGACCCTCCACAGAAGAAAAAATCAAACCAGAGCTAGGCATTAAATATTGAAATTGTATAAAGTTGGCAAGTCCTCCTGAAGCTCACTGTTCCAAATTACTGGATACCTTTGATTGGCTTTTTATTTTTTATCCCAGTTCTCCTTTCCTCATCTGTAAAATTGAGACAACAGTCCCACTGCATCTCATATTTCAGATATCAGTCTCACCGTTTTAAAAATGTTCACCCAACTCTTGCTCTCATAACAGCCCACAAGTGAGCCTATAAGGAAATTAATAATTCTGTACTCACTGCAGGGCCTGATGATACGTATTAAATAAAGCCTGGGGCCTCATGTCACCTGGGGGAATAAAAATAAATAATGGATGCTTCTCTGAATTGTAAAGCATCATAGAGGAGTGACACTATTAGAAGACTAGAATAACACACAGGCAAACTAATGTCTTAAATTCCAGTGTTAAACATAGTGAAGTGCACACAATACCACATGTTTGTGCATATACCCATTCAGATATATTTTCTGTCTACTTCTATGCTACATCATGGCTTTTAGAATACAGACTAAGCAGGAAGAGCGTGAGAGGAATTATATCTAAGATATAATTCAGTCCTCTGAACACCAATGTACAAGTAAATACAGGAGAAAGCTCTATTTATATAGACACATCCTCTTCTGATTTTTAAGAAAGCTGACTGATCACTACCAAGAAAAAATTACCACCAATATTCATCCCTCTAAACATGAGATAGAGAGAGGTCACCAGGTCTGGTTTTATTATGAGGGTTCAGGTTTTCAGAAGTGGTATGGAGATGTTCTAATGGTTGGGGGGTGTTTACTTACAGTTCCAAGACCACTCCTGTGCTGTAAGACACAGTAAATACACATATGGATGCAGAGTAACTCTCTGCCTTAGAATTAGAAAAAGAAAGTGAGAGCAAAAATCTAGACCGATAAGATAAAAATATTCGTATGTGCTGATATGAACTCCTCTTTTCTTTCTCTGAGTAACTGTTTCTTAAGTTCAAGCTTTGGATAGAGCAGATTTGCATGCTTTACTCCGGGCATCCTTATCTTAGGCCCATTGGAATGAAGAGGTTTGACTATAACTGAATTTTCATCTCTGCTGTGAGAAGTGCGAATGTCACTTCAACTCACCATGACCCTCTGAGGCACAGTGCAGTGCACACCATCAGGCCTTTCTAGGTTATCTGCAGCCCCTCTATGCTGTGTTTCCTTTTGAATCATATACTGTAAGATAAAAATGAATGAAACATGTTAAAAGAGCACACAGCTAAGTTGAAGGGACACAAATGTATGAGATCAGGCAGGATTTTTGAAAGGATGACTGAAAGAGAACTCTTTTCAAGCAGCTGGTGCTGTGATAAAAAGCAAGTTTCTCCCTGTCCATTTGGTGTGGATGTGATCTCATCTCAGGTGGTTTAAGAAATCACCTCGTAAATGTAATTAGGTTAGAAAAACATGCACACTCAAAACTGAAGGTTTTAGTAGCACAGCATGGATTTCTGGTGAAGTATGACTGAAAAACGCAGATGCGATATCACTTCCCTTATCTGGTGATGTGGTTGTCCTAGGACACAGAAGTGTTGGAAAGGCACCATGGGATGTCAGTCGCTCTAAGCACCCAGGGAGCACCCGGGAGCCCTGCTTGTTAACTCTCAGACTGTGCCCTCTTTCAAACCTTTTCTACCCACACAGCTCATATTTCTAACACACTCCCAGCTTTCCCAAAGTCAACTACAACACAGAGTCGCAGTGGAATTAACAGGACTTGAATCAAAGGACAACGCACAAGAAAACCAGACCTCCAGAGCTGGACCTCTGGTTTGGCCAGCCATCTCCTGTTGCCTTCATTAGCTCTTCATTGAACAGAGCAACTGGGTTTTGCAAGGCTGAGCACTTTGAAAAGCAAGGTCCTTCAGTTTATACCTCAAGACATCAGAGGTGCTAACGCCAGTATTTCCAGTGGGTGGATGACTCCTTTGGAAGCTGGGAACTGTGCTCGGGGCTGCTCCCATACATGTGGAAAGAGACAAGGCTCCTCTGGGCTTCTTTCAGCAGCCATTCACCTCCTCCAAGGAGCCAGCAGAAAAGTGCCACAGAAGGAACCCTATCCATCCTCCTTTTAGGACTACACAATTCTAGGATATTGGAAAAGTTCTGGAGACAGTAAAGCTAAGAACAACTGTTTTGGATATTAACATCACAACCTTGCACAAGTACATTTGCTAAAGTGACTGGGGTCTTACCACTGAAATTCAAATGCTGATGGATGCAATCACCTATACAAAAGGATTTTTCAAATTAAAAGCACTGTAGAATGCACAGGGGGAAAAATAGTGGTTGTCTTTAAAAAACACACAGAAGTAGCATGTCAAGGTTTTTTCCCCTGAATTTTTCTTCCAACACTCATGGTTGAAAGGAATGTAAAGCTTGAGTGTTGTATTGTACAACAAAAGTGCTCACAGACAGTGTTCAATAGTCTGCCAGGTATTTCCCATCTGAAAATAATGATAATTTTCCATACCTTAGGATAGGTGTACGTCATATAAATGTCAAATAACCAATCAGCCTTGCCATAATTGGGCTTTCTCTGCATTAGAGAAAACCCATATGTTGATTTGTAGTCACCTCTAGTAGTATAGCTTGCAGAGAAGAGATATAATTTAGCCAAATGTAAAATGTAAGCATAATTGCACTTTAAAGAAATGCAGTTTTCAGCTGCATAAACTGAAATAATCTATGATGACCAGGTTCTGTTACATCTGGAAAAAGATTAATTCTCTGACATTGAACCCTGAATTTCTGTTTTGTTGAACTTACAACTGTTTAAAGATTCTTTCTAATATAAACTTGAGATTGGCATATGAGTAGTGCAGATTACTGTGTAAAGCCCCAGCTGGAGCAAGTCTCTGAATGTATTGTGTAATTGACTCACACAGGAAGGAAAGGAGAACCTGGTAAAATACTTCATTCACTTATAAAATATGAGCTAAATTTTTGTCTCTACCAGTCAACAGCCCCGAATTCAGTATAGTTATACTGTATTCGATACAGGTATAATTGAAAGAAGAATTTGGCTACTTTAAGAAACAATAAACCCTTTATTTCATTTGTCATTTTGTAGCAAGATATTTGTATAAATAAAACACTGGATTTTTTATAACTGCAGATCTCATTGCCATTGGTTTTAAAGAACAAAAAAAATGTAGGAAACAAGAAAAAAAGCAGATTCTACCTATAAAAAACTGAATAAAGATCGATGCTTGTTATAATAATTTCTGATGTTGTGTCTTATTCTTTTAATGCTTTTTAAAAGCATTAAATATAATAATTTCTGATGTTGTGTCTTATTCTTTTAATGCTATCCACTTGATTAGACAAAAAAAAAGATTATAGGACACTATCAACAAAGGATCAAAGCAACGAAAAAACCCCACAATTTCTGTCCTCTGTCCTACTCATAGAATCCACCAGGTATAAAACAACATAATTCCATTGAGATGAAACAATCTGGATAGGTTTCTTTTAAATGGCCAATACCATGAAAATGCAACAAGCAGCAGCAATGAAGTTAATTACAGGGGTGATTTTAGATCCCCAATATACAGCCAGTTTGTGATCAATTAATTACTTTAAATAGCATATGACAAATCCATTGCAAACTAGAGTACCTACTAAGATGAAATATCAAGAACTACTAAAGGTGAAATCCAGCAAGAAAAAAAATCAGCTCTTGTTTTCTCTTCTTTTCAATATACATTTTTATGGATTCCTTCAGAGGGTGCTACTCACAAAATGTCCCCCTCATATTAATCTGGTGGTTTAGCACCATTCAGCTGCTAGTGGCTGTGTTCCAGATACCAGGGATTCTTTTAAGTTATGAATTAGATTGCTTGCTGGTTGCCCTCGTATGAAAATCATCTTCTTAGATGTTCTCCTTGTTCTGAGGTACACACACACGTTTGTCTTGCACACCCTACACACAGTGCTACATATGCATGTGTGTGCAAACAAACACAAAAAGACACAAAAAAATTCCTACAGGTACATATACCATGTCTGTGTCTGAGTCTCTTGAAAGAGACACTCACATTTCACCCGAAAAATATTATTATTTTCCACAGGGACAGTGGCATGGAGTGCCCAAGTATAAGGTGATAACACAGATCCTACAGACTGCATGGCATGCGAAAACTTTGGGGGTTGCCTGGTAACAAAGACAAAATATTTCAGGAAATGCACAGAAAGGCAGAAGCACAATCACAGAATACTTTGTTGTCCATTCAGTTATTATTTAGCAATTTTAAATCTGATATTAATTTTGCAATTCTTTCTGATATTTTACTTCTCAGTTCACTAGCCAAAATTAACATTCTTGTGAGCCAATACTCCAACCATCCCCATGCCTACAGCAAGCATCACCTCATCCAGATGTTCCCTGCCAAAAAAAGGCGTAATGTGTGTGGAATCGGGGTACATGTTGTATTTACCTTAATTTAATAATTATTCTTCTGGATGACAGTGACCACATCTCAAACATTAATAGCCTCTATTGTGTGATCACCGGTATCAATCACAGCTGCTCCATAATGAATCTCATAAAAATATTCAATCAGTGATGGAGAGGGCCTTTGAGATCCACAGAATGAGTTTCAGATGTTTGCAAAGTACTCTGAGGTAGGCTGCAGCTCACACAAGGGAAACTCTACCAGGTGTTTGCAGTTTCATGCCTGCTACATAAGTAATGTAACCCATAAAAAGGATTTTTTTTCCTCCCTCAGAGCAACTCAGCCCAGGGAAGCAGAAAAAAATAAGATAAAGAAGCACTTTTAGAAATAGAAATTTTGACCAATAAGGGTGAAATTCACTTTAGTGTTATAGCATTGGATAGGGAAAAGGTAAAAGATGTAGGGGTTTCTCTCTTTTCTTTTCTTTTTTTTTTTTTTTTGAAGGGGGCAGAATGAGGTGTTTTAGATGTAGACAAATGCATGAATATAGTCTGAATGCTGAAAAACATAATGTGTTCAAATTTGTTCAAACAGAAATACTCAGCATTTTCACAAGTTCTGTGGACTATTTTCTCTCCTGTCTTGCAGGAACTATCTTAATGTAAATAAATACATCTAAATGTTTCTCCTGGTAGCCTTGGTGTCTCAAGCTATGCACCATATTACTTTCCTCTAAATGATTCCTTTTGATGAAGTACAGTATACAAAGCCCTAGATTCTTGAGCTAGAGCATTGTGCAACAATTCCAAGTTTGAAGAAAACAATGATGATATTTGTTGGTCCTCTATACTACCATACAGAAGGAAAAATGGGATAAGGATCCAGGAAGTTTCATACATGGTTTCAACAATGTTTCCTTCCAATAACTGGGGCTATGTCCGCTGAAAGGAAGCCAGGATGCAGCTCTATTGCTGATCTCATGTTGCAGATTGCTTTCAGGCCATATTCCATCACAATTTTCCTTTAAACAAGTCTTCTTTTCCCTAAATGCTAGTTTTTCTGTGACTGTTGCACATCTCTGACAGGAAATTTTATCCCTTTTTCTCAGTGTATTTGTATTAGTGTAGGTGTAGAATCCAGTCAATCTTACAGACAGGCCAACCTCTATAACTTATATACCAATTATCTCATCCCTTGAACCTTCAAAACGAGGCCATTACACAGCGGCTTTCTCTCATGTGAAACCTATGAGTAGTTGTGCCATTACTCACAAGAGGAAAAAACCCCAAACCAGCAAAAAACAAAAGGACCAAACCCTGAGAGGGAAATCCCATGAGAGAAAACTGTCTTGTTAAAGTTTCCATTGGCAGACCAGCACACCTCAAGAACAGCTTTCTGTGGTTACTGAAGTTACCTGTTATTGGAGACTGGTGGGGATGTAAAATTGAAAGAGATAAAGAGGGGGGAAAAAATGTTAACCAACATTAATTTCAGCCTTGAAAGTACTGCTGGACTGGACAGCTCTGTTGCATACAAATCCACATGTCCCAGGCTGAATACAGAGACTCCAGCAGTTGTCAGGGCAGAGAACGGTTGGGCTGTCAGTCGGATGTGTTTCTTTGATTCCCTGCCCAATTCCAGGGTAGCCTGCAGCAGTCTGAGGCCGAGGGACAGCCTTAATTTGTGGCAGCTGGACACAGTCATTGAGGAACCATATGGCAGCTGGGAGAAGCCAAGTCAGGCCAGTGCCTTCCCCTGTCCTGGGATACCCTTTGCAGAGGAGGGAGGGAAGCTCTGGTGCCACATGGATTCTTCCCAAGCCCTGTGTGTAGCTTCAGCCCTGGGTCTTACAAGGTGTCCAAAGGGGACTGCAAAGGGTTTCACACTAATTTGTCTCCAAACATCTGTCCAGACACATCCTCCAATATTCAGAGAGATTGCAGTCACTATCTATTTTCCCAAGAAATCTCGCATGTAGTTAAATGCTACAAATTACACGAAAAGCAAGACCTTTGCACCAAGCCCATCGTTTCTGCACCACTGTGGTGGCAGCCCCTGGGACACCCTCCCATGGTGTCTCTTGGGTGCTGGCAGTTCCCAGGGGTTATAGATTAGACAAAGCATCACAGATTTTGGAGCTAGATGCTGCAAAGGCATCTGGTTTCAATAAAACTGGAAACTGGGCCAAGTTTGGTCTGCAGAAGTTTCTTCCAGGTACAGCACTGACGTCTTATCTCAGCAGCATCTTAGCTTTTACCCTTGCATTAAAAGTCAAATAATATTTATTTGGATACACATACAGCTCATGTAGCAATCTTCTTAAAATAAATTAATGCAATATCTTCATAGCTGAGACAGTAACAATACCATAATTATAAATTACAGGGAACAATAAATCACAGTATGTGTCTCTGCATCATTTAGACCCTTTTGTTTGTATTGCAGGATTCAGAGTTTTTGTTTTTTTGGTTTGGGTTTGGTTTTTTTTTTTTTAATCTATATGCAACCTAAGAGAACAGCAGTAAAAGAAAACAGAAAAATGTCTGTTCAAATCTCATATATGAAAACAGATTTTTCTATCTAGTTTAATCTAAAAAAAACAAGACAGTCTACCTTCCCAAAAGGGCCAGACATAAAACCAACTTTACTTGTGGCTTCAGACACTCAGCAACATTCTGGATTAGCTTTAACCATTAGGTAATGTAAGATTAAAAAAAACATTAGCCCTTCCATAAACCCAATTCATAAACCTTCAACTGAATAGTACATTCATGTATTTCATGGATGCATAACGCAAGAAATAAAAGTTTAATAAATTCTTGTATTCAATGACTGGATCAGGAAATGTGTCTTCTCTTTAGGAGGTTTTGAAGTAGATGCCCACACTGAACACAAAACTCAACAGCTTTTTCATCAATTTCTTGACTTCCTCCACAAAGGTCATTTGGCTTGTGAGCATGTTAAGCCATTTCAAAAATTGCTCAGCTCACTCCTTTTTGAGGTTCAGTAGTGTTTGAAAGATTTTTTTTTTAAATTTTTAATTAAATGAGAAAAATATACCACAGTTAAAAGTGCTTGCCTTCTGCTACCCATAGGTTTGGTTAAGTGAAAAAATCCACTATCAGATATCAGAGAGTCAATGCAATTTGAAGATAAAGGGAGAAACCCCCAAGCTCGTCAGGTTTACACTTTCCCCTTGGCCTCACAAAGCAATCACCAGGGCTCCTTGCAGGCTGGGAAAGCTTTCCTGTTAGATTCAGGATCTTCTGCTGCAAAACAGAAAACTTTCTTTCACACAGCCTGGCACTCATTTTGAATATCATGTGTGACAGTGTGAAATAGAAAATACATTTGGTGCCAAAGGTATTATGCTACTAAAAGGAAGCTGGATCCTCCCTTTCCTGGTTGTCAGTCAGACTGTATCTTGTGGTCTGAAGCTGCAAAAGCAGCTGCTAGATCTGTAGCTGCAGTGACACAAAACTGAGGTTTTGCTATTACTCAGCACTAAGAGCTGCATGAACAAAAGCTGAGAGCAACAATGTGCACCATACTCAGCTCTAAAAACTGCCACCTTAACTCATTTCACTCCTCTCTTCTGTCAAGAACCACAAACCCACTAGTTAGGTGTGGGGATTCTGGGCCCCTCTGGCTCTTTACCTCTCCCCAAGTGGACAAGGAAGGGCTGTGACCATCCAGGATAAGCAAGGAGGTGGTGGGATCAGGGAAAAAAGTTCTGGTAGCAAAACAATGTGGGACAAGGATAGGCTTGCCTTGGTAGTACAATGACAGACTTACTTTATATTACTGTAATGAGATTTTGTTGACAGATTAGCTTGGAGCTGTTGAACCCCAGGCTCTCTCCTCCTCCCTGTGTCTCCCATGGTTTTTACTGTATTCCTTCCTTCTCAAGGTTTCTCTTTTGTGAGGTAAGGAGGAGATGGGGCAAAGGAGCAGGAGGAAGGCAGTCTGCAGCACATACCCTTCGTTAGCAGGAATGTCATTGAGGATGATTTGGGTGGAGAAGCCTGAGGATCTGGCAAGAGTGAGCTGCAGTGATCAGTCACGCACAGGGCACAGCGAGATCGTAACAGAAAAGAAGAATATGAGCAATGCCAAGGATCTGAGGCTGCTGTGATTTCTGTCAGTGCAAACAGCAATGCCAAAAAATGGCAGTACTTTGAATTTATAGTGGTAGACCTTAGGTCAGAATGAGATCCACAGGTCTGAAAAAAGTGGAAAAGGGAAAACTATGTAGAGAGCAGTATGTGAAGGCAAAATGGAGACATAATGAGAGGATATGCTGCACCAGGATGTTGTATCAGCAACTATGGAAATATGAAAGTGGAAATGGTTAAATTAAATTACACTTTAATGCTCATTCTGGTCTGCTTGACTATCATGAATATTATAATCAAAAGATTGATAATTCTGATATCCTAGCATAACAGAAGTATACAGTCCCCAAAAAGTGTTAGATTGTATCAGCGTGGAAATCCCGCTAACGGAAATTTCAAAGATCTCCAAACAGATCCTTAACTGCTTCTGTGGCAGTGCTCACTTCTCCAAGATTACATTTTGTTATTTAATTTTTTAAAAATATCTCTGCTAATAATTAACAAAGATTTGTATCTGAGAAAATAATCTCATTTGCCGGTTAGGTAGGAGGAGATGAAAACTTTGCACAGTGACAGTCCCAGGGGACAAAGGGTGGCAGCTCCAGCACTCTGCAGTGCCTCATCGAGCTAATTCGCAGTGTCATAGGCAGCAGGAACCCACAGGTGCTAAATACAACCTCCACTAGGAGCCTGTCCTCAACAGCTTTTGCTGAAGAGCCTTGCTTTTTGCTAGGGAGTTTGCAAACATGGTATTGGGAAGGAGTGCTGTTTAACCAAACCAATGAATGAACCAGCCCACTCACTGACCAAAATGACTGAAAGCAAAGATGTTCATTATGCTCCCTGTCTGTCTATGCTAGAGAACTTACTCATTGTAAAGGGTGTATTTCTCATTGCTGCTGTGGTAGCAGGTAGCGGGTGTGACAAGATTTTCAGAACTTCATCCATAAGTGCTAAAGATTGTGCTGCTACTGAGAAAGGATACAGTGATGGGAGGAAAAACGCCAAGTCCTCAAAATAGACTTTTTTTTTCCAAGCCACAAATGGCATCTCAGCTTTCATTTTAATAAGCATTCTGAGTTGGATTGCCAATGCTGCTGTTGCAAATTTCTGCCAAATTTCTCCTGCAAATTTTACTCAATTTTTAGTCTATCAAAATCATATTCACCTCAGTTGGAGTTTTATTGGCATTGTAAATGAATGAAAACCCTGAGCAAGGACTTTGGAATGTGACTGAGATATTATATGTCTTTGCATGTGTGTTTATTCATTTTTAAACATTATTATTTATACCCTCTGGAAGCAAGAGAAAAGAAAAAAAAAATAAAGAAGGGAATGTATTATAGGTTAGTTTAACAAAACAACAATGATTTGCATTGCTGCTGACAACTATCTTGACTCTTCAGCACTGAGAAGTGCCAGATGGTGAATTTGGAAGAGTTAGCAGCAAAAAATGTGACCATCCCAGGTTCAGGGAGTCTCTGAAAGAAAGATTTGGAAACTGGAGCTCCACATAAGGATACAATCCAGAAGCAGATCTCACTTTTATTGAAGAGGTAGCTGCAGGTAGCATGCAGTGCATTAAAAGTTCTTTAAGGTCTCCATTCTATTGTTTGTCTCCAGCTGCTGAAAATAAGAAGGAAAAATCTCTTCAGAATATAGAATTATATATATATATATGTATGTGTGTGTGTGTGTGTGTGTGTTTATATATATATATATATATATATATATACAGAGAGAGAGAGAGAGAGAGAGAGAGAGAAAGAAGAGATTGACAATGAAGAAGTCAACCTAATAAATAAATGCATGTATCATTGCAAGCAGGAACCTAGAGCAGAGTTCCAATTCAATGTTTTGGGGAAAGATTCAGTGAGTATAAGTGAGTATACTGATAATATATGCTGCCCAAACAAACATTTTCCATTGACTGATGTTGCCTGGTGGGATTTCACACCTATACATTTTAGGGAAGGACTGGTCAAGTATCTGGCCAGCCAGGTTAGAGTGACAAGCTGGCACTGCTGTGTCAGGGAAACCACATATGAAAATAGCCTGAGAGTCAGATGCATGTTTCTTTTCTTAACAGAGTCAACCCTGAGAGAAGATAGGAGGCAAAAGAAATGGTGCACGGCGTTCCTGTCTCAACACTTTGCTTCTCTAGGTACTTATCCAGAGCCCTCTGATCCCTCTAGCACCAAGAGGCAGACATATGATCTGAGTTACTCCATCTGGAGGTGCATATCTAAGACAGCCTGTGTAAATCCCACCTTTGAGAGTACATATTCTTCCTGACTACACTGAAAGCCTTTAGGTGAGATATGAGTGCCTGAACAGACACATTACTGTCAGCACCTGAGGATGACCCACCTGGCCTCTTACTGCCTCCCCAGAAGGGCACAAGTGTCCTGCAGATCATCTTCTTTGGCTCTGACTTTTAAAAGAATATTTTCATTACATTTTACAGCCTGTTGAAATGTCCTAAATGTCTCTGGACACATTTACAGTGTAGCCAAGCACCTGAATTGCTCTCCTTGTGGGGGAGCAGTAACCAGGTAAACACAAATCCATTTTGTGTTGTCAAAAAAAATTTGAATTAAAAGAAATGACTGGAAGGCATTACATATCACAGCAATGGGCTATTGAACACATCATGCTTTCTCCAACTGTGGTGGTTAAATGGATACCTAAAGAAGACAAAGAAAGACAGGCATGTTTGAAATTTCCCATTAGTAATGTCCCACTCTTCAACTACTTTCAGTTTGGAAGTTCTTGATTAGGATATGGGACTTGTGTATTTAGTAATCTTCACTGGTTTTTCTTCCAAGAACATGTTCCATCTGGCCTTGAACTCAAACTGACTTTTACCAAAAACAGAAGCAAAAAAAGACAAACATCCTGCCTTCCCCAGCCACCAGCAGTACAGAAATATATCCAAAAATAGAGAAAGTCCTCAAAGACCACGCGATCACTGCTGGCTTTGTAAAAGATAAATAGAGTGACAGAGCAGAAATAAGTTGCAATTATGTTCCTCTAAAAGTGGTGCTGGGACACATTACAGGTAAGACATGCGAACATCCACTGAGTTCCATGAAGGCAGACGCAAGATGCCAAAGACTCTGCTGGTCTGGAAAACACTGGCTTTTTGAAGTCCTGGGGAACTATAAGGAATTATGTCAAGGTATTTTTTATCTATGTTAAGCTATGAAAAGAAATTATTTTAGTATAGATGGAAAATGAGTTCCCTTAAACATCCAGTATGCTTCCCTGCTAATCCTTCTGCAAAAAACTCATCTTCAAAGTAACTTTTCATTATAAATCTTGGTATTTTAGGACATTCTGCTTTTTTTTCTTTCTCCCACTGATCCCAAATTTAAAGTACATGTTTTCAAACCTCATACATTACTATAAATTTTACAATTGCATTTATAACTCCTTATTGCTTCATAGGTTCATTTATTAAATTAATTTATATTTGAAAATACCAGGGGAAGATATCTTGTAAAATATAAATGTTTATTTGTAAAAGCAAAAGTGTAAATACTGAGATAGGAAACAACATTGATATGGAAATCCCATTTGGCAAGTCCATTTGAATGAAGGCAAGAGAACATCTCAGTAGCATAAGGCATAATATAGGAATGGTGAATATTCCAAAATCACATGTAATAAACTCAGGAAATACATAGTGAATATGGGAACAGGCTATACAAAAGTGCAGAAGTAGAGAAATCAAACAAGCTGACAAAGCTCTCAGGTGACAATGTTTTTTTCCCTCCTTTTAAGTCTCCAAAGGGCAGAATTCAAATTGTCATGGTTATAAATAATTACAAGAGAAGATGGTAAATTAATTACTTGGACAGAAAAAGCAACATTGGAGTCCTCCTAAGGAATTGATATTTAGCTATTGCCTTGTGATATAGTTGAAGATACAGGAGACCTAGAGTAAATTACAGCACCTCTCTGGAGGCTGCTTTGTTCATTAATACCAGAAACTGTATTTCAAATGCTCTCTGGACAGTCTTTGGGGTCACTAACAGTTGTGCAAAGCCAAAAGAACTCCTCTGGCACCTCTAGATGTACCCTTTGAACTCCAGGGCTGGAACAAAGATGAGACGTGTGCCTGGGGACCTTCCACAGGACCAGGCTTTGGGACCCTGGTGCGGCAGCCATCAGAGAATACTGAATGGAATAACAGTAGGAACTGGAGAGACTTTGGTAGATGTTTTCATAAGTTTACTGAGTTCAGAACTGGTCTCTGAGGAAAAAGGATGACTAATGCATAATGGCATAACTTTAAAAGTGAACCTATAGAGACATAGTAGGAAACTACACACTAGTCAGTTTGACATGAGTTGTGAGCAAAAGCCTTTGAAGCTCTTTTAAGAGTCAAAAAGGAGAACATTTGGAAAAGAGCAGATTAACAGAAAATAGCCAGCATGGTTTCAGGAAGGGGAGGTCACCATGGCTCACTAGTAGAGGGGAATTCTTTGCGGATGTTACTGCTGGGCTGGGGAAGAGGCTGTGGTGCACCATCACTAAGGCTGGGTGTTCCTCAAAGCAATCTGACAGGCTCCATGGTGGGACCAAATGGACAAGGTACAGAGTTTGTGGAACTGGAGGAGACGACATTCAGACTGAGTAGGAGCTGAAGTAGAGACTAAAAATAATGACCTAAATGATGATTTTAAAATTTTAAAGGTGAAAAGTAAAAGAGGGCTACAAAGTGCCGTAGAACTTGAACTGGCTTGAATAAAGGAAAAAAAAAAAAAAGAGGGAGATACAAAACCAAAACAAACAGAAAAGCACAAAAAAGTGAGGAAGGCTTGTTACTGATTTAGCAGACAGTGATCAAGATCACCAGTCCTTGGAAAATAATAAGCCTCTCAATGTATTGTAAGCTAGGTAAGAATTGCTATGGTGTTTTCATACAAGAAAGAAAACAGAAGCACCACAATATTAATGGTTTGCTCAAGCTCACACCTCCTGCTTCAGCTGTCTGGCTCATGAGCAGCACTTGAAGGAGAAAGTGAAAACCTTGGACTAGGATCCTCACATATAAGTGAAAAGGAAAAGGTTTTTTCAATATCTTGTTTTAAAATGCACATTTTTCAAATCTGGGAGGGAAATCTTGTGATACAAGGGAAAGATGTTGATTGATTTTCTCTGGGAATCTGTTCATTGAATTCCACCCTCTGCCCTCGCTGGTGAGGTCCCCAGTGCTGAGAGCTCTCAAGAACCCAAGTGTGACTCAGGGCGATTTTTTCCAGTTACCCTCACAACAAGACATTTTTCAAAAATAACCACCCTTTATCTCCTGGTAGAAATATACCATACCCACTGAAGTTTCAAAGATGCAGATGAAAATAACACCATAATGCAATTGCATTTCACCTAACTGCCAGCCAGGAAACAACACAAAGCTGCTCACACCAGAAAAAAATATCCTGCAGGAAGGTCCACAAACATGTATTGCTGTTACCACCATATTGTTGGCACCACTTGCAATAAATCCACTTTTTGTTTAATTAGTAGCCTTCTGCTGTCCCTCAATGTCATGATTCCCAGCTGCTGCCACACTGACCCCAGTGTTGGGAGCCATGCCAGAGTGTAGGTGCAGCAGGGACCTGCAGTGAGGATTGAGTTTTTTGGTTTGGTTTGTTGTTTGGTTGGGATTTTGTTTTTAGTTTTTTGGGGGTTTTTTGGGTTTTTTTTAAGTCTATGTACTTAAGGCTCAAGTCTGCTGCCTGGGAAAGACTGTGATCCTGGAGCGCCGTCCAACTGCCATGAAATCAAGCAGCTCTGTCCCAGGCACAGAAATGCTGGGGCTGCTCAGCCTCCTGTGCTATGTTAAACCTCCCCTTGAAGTAATGAATCACAGAGCTACAGATTTCACTGCACAACCTTTTCCAGGCTTCTCCTGCTGCTGATGGGAACTATAAAGGCCAGGACTTTCCTCTGACTGCTTGTGGGTTTTAAGGCCTCTTTTTCCTTTCCTTTTCTGGTGCTTCTTTGCCCTGTCTTACATGTTGTAATTAGCTTTCCTGGAGGAGTTTTACAAGATGAAGATAAGAAACAGCTTATCCCAGGCAGTTGTTTGTCTTCACATTTTCCCTCAGAAAAGAAGGAAAAAAACTTCTAAGAACTGAGTTTCTATCTGAACTGTTATTTGAGGGGCTAGAGAACAGAAATGCTCTGGACAGTCAAGCAGGGAAGTTTAAAAGGAATCCAGCTGAAATGCAATAATGCAAATATTTGAAGGGATTTTTGAGGAATTCCAGGACAACCCACTCCTCCCTTTTTATTAGATTCACCAGTGCTTGATAAGGCGGTTACATTTTCCAAGTGATTGACAAAAGCCACTTTTTAACCACCATTTGAGAAGCAACTATGTGGCTGCATGATTGTATTACCCTGAGAAGTCTTATGAGCCACACACTGAGTTGACATTTCCTTTTCCCAATCTCACTATTTTTGTGAAAAGAAATATTTGCTTCCCTTTAAGAACTACTTCTGGAGTCAGCTGAGTGTAGCTAGGAGACGGCATGACAAATATTGCTAAGCCACGGGGTGATTTTTTTTAAATAAAAGGTTGGGACCTGGGTCTCTCCAGATAGTCTGGTACTTACTACCTCTGTATCCTGTGAGTTTGATTTCACAGTCTACAGCTTGGACCACAAATTGATAAAACTGAACTTGGCTTCCCTCACACATTCTTTGCAGTCCTGGTTCTAGTTTCATGATGGAGGTCAAGCTTGTACTTCTGACCAAAGCAGTTTGCTTGCTTAGAAAAAACTGGGGAACTCCCTCCTCCCACATGCTGTAGAAGTCAAAATACCAAAAAGCTTTAAAATATAAATAAACAAATTAATGGAAGTCCACAAGGGGCGATTAAACAGGAAGATACAGATATAACTTCTAATTCAAAAGTGCCTAGGCTGCAGACTGCCAGAAAGGAGGTAGAAATATTGAGCAAGTATCACTGTAAGATAACCCTGTTTTCAAGTTAAGATATTCTTTTTGGTAAAGCAATGATGCAGTGTCCACTAAAGAGCTAAGTAGCCTAGCAGATGTTGAACTCAGAGTTGAGCCCTGTGAGGAGGAAGTCATTTTTCACAACACTGAGCTACAGCACATATATTTTATTCCGCACATGTTCCTGTTGCCATCTCTTTTTTTCTGAGTTTTGTTTTGATGTATGTGCAACTTGTGTTCAGCTTATAGAGCAGGAGAAAAAGTAGGCATGGGTACACACAAGAGGACTACAGCATCTGCCAAGCTGTATCTGGCTGCAGGGCTGCATATTCAGAGGTTTCTCTACAGGGAAGAATGGGAGGTCTAGAAGGGGATTTTAAGATAGATTGGGGATTGAATGGCGGAGAAATTTGGGGTTTGAGATGGGGTTGGTGAAAAGAAATGAGGAAATTTGGTTATGGGTGGGAGGATAATGAACAAATAAGGCTTAATAAGGACACCCTTTTACCTCTGTCCATATGGGCCTTTTTAATCACAGTCACCTTTCTGAAGGGAAGAAAACAAACTTGCTTTCTTCCAATATTCTCTTTCTCACAGACATGCACAGGTAAAAAAATGCACACATCCCTGACTGTCCAGGTCTTACTCCTCCTTCCTATTTTTGCTACTGGGACCGCAGTATATGTTCTTTATTCTGCTGGTAGAGTTTAGGGTAGTGAGAATGTCTTCACTCTGAGTGGTGATCTTGACTCACTTCAGAGAAGTCTGATTGTTGAGCAGCTTCCCCTATGGGAGAAAAACAGCAGACTCCATGGATCACCCATTCCCCATCCCAACCCATCCTGTCTCCTCCCTTATTGAGAGGAATATGTATTTGAATCTCTGCCTCTTTGCTCCTTCTTACCTAACAGATTCTCAGTTCAAGAGAAGAGGCTCTTCTTTTTAGGTCCTGAGGTTACAGACTAAATATCTGGGAATGACCCAGTTGGAGGCTGTGTTATGGACACCTCATCCCAGAAAATAATCAATGAATCTCAACTTTGTCATGTCTCCTGGAAGAGACACTTGCAGCAGTTTTGGGGTAAGTTGCAAGAACACAGTTTTTCAAAGACATCACAGGAGAAGATAATTGTCTGACCAGAATAATTGCATGAGTTCAAAGGACTTGAAGAAGAGGATAGATATACTGACTGCCAGAATATACAGGCAAACACACTTTTTAGTATAAATAATATTAACCAGATTAGGTTCTCTTCATTATTATGGATTTTGTAAAAGTTTTACATGATCTTTATAAAGGAAAAAAACAAGTAAACAATTTTAGGAAAGTTTTATGAAGTACTATCTGTTTACTGGAATTGCTTTTTTTTGGCATGTCTTTCCTTAGAGGGAAAAAACCCCCTAACTATAGTACTTTTCTAGCTCAGGGAAAATTATGAATTATATAATCTGAAATACTTACAATGAATTTAAGGTGACCATCAAATTTTCATTATAAACAATCTCTCTACATACACACTTGTATATTTTTTGCCTGTCCTTGTAGTATATGCATGTCTATCAAACCTACAGCAGAACAGAATTCAAATGCCTTCAAATGCAAGAAAAAAAGCCAAAGCCAGAAACTATTCCAAACTGTACCTCAGCCAAAAATTCTACATCTAAATAGTCCCTGAAACATTAAGAACTTAAAAGTTTAGGACCATTTCCACTGCTAATAAATCTATCCTCCATTATTAGCCACCACATTGGTGCTTTTATTTTTGTCCAAATCTCCTACAGACAAAGAAGACAACAAATGTGGTAAGTTCTGTATCAGATTCTCTTGCCCTTCTTGCTATGCACCTTTCCTGTGTGCTGATGACATAATGTCATTTAATTAACCCAGACAGCTCTTTTCCTTTCTTTTTTTCCTTTTTAAGAAAATGGATGTGAAGAACATTCTTTTATGAAATGGTTGTACGGTTTTGAACACATAATATTTTCTCCAGAGTAAAAGCAATGGTTTTTCATGGGCTGTGTTTTTTGGGTTTGGGCTTCAATTCAGTCAAAAATTTTTCTTCAACATTATTAAAAGAGGTGGTAATTGACCTCTGAATAACTGAGAACAACTAGGAATGGAGTGGAGGGAAACAATATGGAATGGAACATTCCGAATACAGAATGCAGTCTAGTCTATCAGTCCTTTCCTCTCCTTAGTAGGCCACTCTAAAAAGGGAGCCAGAAAACAAACAAAGGAAAATGAGGAAGGTGAGAAATATGAAGTGGCTTCCAGAGAGACTAGGATTCTTCTTCTCTGAGAGGAGATGACTATGAGGGGTCATGATAGAAACAAATAAAATTATGGACAGTCTGTTTATTAACCACATTTCTCTGGTTATTGCAAAAGGCAAGAGCTTACCACTGAAACTGGCCAATGAAGCCACTTGGTGGAAAACCAGGTGGAAAGTAAAGCAGAAATAGTACTTTCTTGTTTTCCCCGGCTTACATCAAGCTCCTTATGCTGGAACATCCTCTGTGACCCTATTTCCCTCTCTCACTTAATGATTTTTTTTAATATATATTTTGCATTGCTTTCCACATATCAAGTTGTCTTGTGACTTTTCCCCTCCACCATGGACTGTGGTCCTCTTCTCCTGCCTGCATGCGTCCTTTTCTAACTGGACTGTCTTCCAGGTTATTGCCTTGCTTCACATCCTACCTCATACTACATTACCACCAAACCATCTTTCAGTCATACTTTACTCAAAAATGCTGTGGAAGTTTTTAGCAGACCAACCTTAGGTCTCCCACATTTTCCTTTGGGGATTTCCTAGGGGATTTCAGAGTAGTAAAGGAGGTTTGCCACACTTTTAGGCATCTTGACTCTGCTGGGCCATTCTTATACTTTTCTGATGGTCCTTCCAATTCTTTCAGGTTTAGACTTCCACGAATCCTACTATTTGCCCACAACAACCTTGATTTTCCTGCCTCTCTAGCTGGAGACAGGAGCTTCCAAACAGAGTGCCAAACATAGTTTTGCAAGATGGGCATACTGGCACTGGAACTGTGGAGGCTTTAGTGCAGTCAGGAAACCAGGCTCAACAGAGATTGAGGGGGAAAAGTTGGACAAGGAGGAGTAGGAGGAGTAGCCATATCAGCTCTGCATGATGACCACTAAGGTAGAAACACCTGAAGAGTACTCCTCCATTTTCCACAAAAACTTTGCTCTTTCCTTTACATAGGTGTTAAGACAGACAAAATTAAGGAAAACAAAAAGAAGGCTCTGTGGGTCTTTTGAATGTTTTATTGTGATATGGATTCTTCATTATCTTACGTCTTGCACAGCATTTTTAAAGACCATCCCAGCCCATCTGGCTGGTGCAACTTGGAAGTATAGTTGCCAAAAGGAATAAAAAAAATATGTGGATGAAAAATATTCATGGTGCATGAAATAAGAAAGGAAGTTATTCCTTCAGAGAGAGAAAAAGAGATGATAATACCTAAAGTATGGGAGATATTAATGACTACTGTAGTGCTGGCAAGAACATGTCAAGAATTGGTGCACATATGCAATTCATAACTTTTTAGACATCATCCTCTTTGCTGCACAAATAGATTTACAGCACATTTTTAAGCACCTCAGTAAACAGATGAAGAAAATGGTACAGTGTGGCAGAAGGCAAGTATTTTCAATTCCTTCACTACAAAGATATAATAGTCTTGAAATAAGGCATTTTGTACTCATTTATCTTCAGCTACTCTGCCATAACAAGGCTCTTGGATTGGCTCAAATTATACATGTGCCAGATTTAAAGTCCAGAGTCAAGTACCTAATTTTCTGAGTTTGGAGGTGTGGATTACTGGCTAGTACCAGTCTCTACAGCCAATGAAATTAATCCCAGCGTTTCAAACTCCTTGGTGACCACTGTGTGCATTTGAGTTTGATCCTTCCAAAACCATGCCTTTGTTATGGAACAGTACATACCAAATCATCAGGTGCACAGCATTTATACACTCTCATTCCATGGCACGGAGATCTGGCCTGAGAGACTGGGTGAAAACAGTTAAAGCCAAAACTATATTTAGAGTGAAGAAACACAGGAAATATACTGAGTGCCCACATCAAAGTGTCTGTGACTACTCTGAATGCCATCTGCACTTTCAGGCTCCCACAGTATTATTTGCTTTAGCATTTGTGGTTGATCTGCAGTCAGACCAAGCAATATACTTCAGGGGTGCATCTGAGGAGATAATCTAAGAAAACAATGGGCTTTTGCTCTGTTTCCTGAACAGCATCATCATCAAAACTTACTGAAATCAAAGACAAAAACTCAGAGAAGCACAAAAGGGTCAAGTCTCGGTCAGGCTGGAACCCGGAGAGTGGCACATATTGCTCTCCCTCCAACCAATGCATTCCTACATCTACTTCCAATTAATCACCAAACAAATCCTTCTTGGCCTAAATGGGGTGCTGAAGAAAGGCAAATTAAGATAAAATAATGGAAATGAAGGAGGAATTAAACTGTGGTCAGAAGCAGATTTGAAAATTACGTTTAAGCAACAAAAAAACTACTAAATTTCACCTGATGCTTATGAAATTACCACAGAGGTTCACTTGCTCTGAGTCTTCTCCATGGCCACAATCAGGGGGATGTCTCAGTCTCCAGTAACTATGTCAGTGGGTGTGTGAAGAGCAGCTTTGTGCACCACCTCTTAGCTGTATGCAAAGGATGGAATACATTAGCAAGGCACACATCATTGCAATACTGCACTCCCCATTTTTGCATGTCTGTGATTGGCTCTTACAAGTTCCACCCATATTGTTTCAGGCTTGATGAACCTTATTTTAAAGAAAAGCTTAGAATCACTTAGAATCACATCCTCAGCCTGTTTCATTACTACATCTGCCCTGGGATAGGAAATGGAAATTACCTATCTTAATTATTCTTTTTAGATCAGTGCTGAGGCTGGAGGAGCTCTGCAGTAGGAACATTAATTTCACTATAAGCAATACAGCCCCTGGCACAGAGTATCCAAACGAAAGGCACCACCAACAATAAAACATACTCTGCCAAAAATGAATCCATGAAGAATGAGACCTGAAAGTAATTTTACACATTATTTTCACAACGTTTTGTAATGTTCTGTCTATACAATGTGGTTTTGATCTGTTTTGTTCTTTATTACAAAATGTATTCATAAGATAGGCTATTCTTTTGTGGAGTCATTTCCAATATTAACTGTAGGAACTATTCCTGGAGTAGGTAAAACACTAAAATCAGACAGGGCTTCTGAAGTTGGATCTTCTACTTCCTACACATCATCTCATCATTTTTACCCATGCAGAGTGAGTGTAGACACCTACTAGGACAGAACAACAACAAAAGGCTGCAGCAGGACTTCCTGGGGGCCATAGCAGAAGTTAAGTCTATGATCTTTTCTGTATTACATGTTCTGAGTCAGAGACTCCTCTGCTTCTCAAAAAAGAGGAAAAAAAAAGTGGCTGAGACAAAGTGCCCTACTCTGTCATCATTTTCCATCCTATTTCAGGATACAGAAGAACCAAAACCCATGTGCAAATACTATCTTCAACTCTGAAATGCAGAAAAACTTTGAGAGGATAATAATTCACTAAGGACTGACTTACTCATTTTATGTTTCTCAGGTTATATTCTCAACTGAAATAAGTGACTGAGTCTCAGGCACAAATTCATGTATGTCCTTTCCTTTCAGATAACAGGGAGTATCTCACACACCAACCAGATTTTGTATTCTCTCCCACATAAGAGCTGCCTCTTCTTCCATATGCTGTTAATACTTCCCTTCCCTGAGTTTTTCCTACTTTCACTGAGTTCTGATTTCTTTATTTTGATACATATGGGCAAAGTATCCCACATGCTAAGTGAACATATACCACATACTTAATTGCCTAATGGCCTACTAATATTTTCCATGTTATTTTTCCATGTGGTCCTAATGCAAAATTATTCCATTACTTGTTTGGTTTTTGTTGGTTCATGGTTTTTTAACCTACCATTTAATATTTAGCAGATATCATTACTGATGTGCTGACATTAAAGGTATTGATTTTTTTCCAAAACAAAGTAATGACATCCAACATAAATATACTTCTGTAAATAAAGACAGCAAACCTAGTAACTACTGAAAAATTCCACAAAAATACTATTACTCATTTTCAATGACACCATATGGACTGGTGACAACCAAAGGGTAATCAATGAATTCACCACCACATCTTAGATGGTGTGTTTGGCACGTAATTCGTGGGATGGTGTATCTGTTGGCTGACAGAGAGCCATAAAAAGTTTCTGCCCAAAAGTAATTTCATTACTGCACTTGACTCTGAAATATATATAAATATTTGTACAATCAAAATTCTTCCCTTACTGATGTGCCTCAACAGCACATAACATAGAGGTAAAAACAGGCTGAATGAAAATTCTTTTTTAATTTTATGTATGCCTTTTCTGAAGAAGCTTCATAGCATGCAGGCAGTTGTTCCTGGTTCATTAGGCAACAGTGTTTCCTACAAAACTTTCCTTCCAAAAACCATTATTTTGCAGTTCAACATATTGCTATGAGTTTCAGAACCAGCTTATTTTGTGTATCAGAGGAATTAGGAAATTACAGGATACTAGCAGGAGAACAACAATGTCTAATCTTCACAGGTTATTGTAGTAACTTTGACATCAGATGAACATGGAAGAGCAAACAATAGTTAATGGTAGAGGGGTTTCTTCAAAAGATGAAGATGAATGTATTAGTAACACTGATTAAATGTTGACATGAAAGCATCTCTTTTTTTCTTTTTTTTTTTTATTCCCATGTGAAAATATGGTAGATTTTCATCTTCTCCAAACAAACTTTTTAAATCACTTGAAAACTGTCCAATTCCTTGTTTTAGCTTCTTTGGAAACCTACAAACCCTTTGATACATGTCAAGTATTGGCCAAGTGGGGGAAGTTGCAGTTAGCAACGTGCAGTTAGCTTTGTATTTCACCATGTGTTTGTCACAGTCAGAATATTCACTCCTGAGCATTGCATTCTAAGAGATCTCATTCCAGGAAATGTGTCAGGCAGCAGAAAGCAAAATGAAAAGACTCTGCTTGGAGAAAACCATGAGAAAGAATGGAAGATGGGATGGATCTGACTAGCAGTCCCTTGAGCTTCAACCAGAACACAATTATCTACCAGAGAGCTCTCTGATGGTGCAATAGCAGAGCCCATCTCAGCTCTGTGCAGCAATCCCATTACTCACAGTCATCCCAAACAACTCACCTCCCAGACAGAGAGGAGCCAGTTGGGGTACATGGTCTCACATCTCTTGCACATTCCTTCAGGCAAAAAATGTCAACAATTTTTATATCATTCTGAAAACTAAGCATTTTATAAGGTATGCTTTTATATGCACACATATGTTTAGGTGTTAAATAATGGGGTTTCCTTCAGTTATGGATTTTAGTTCCCCTCCCCTTTCTTCATCTCCTTCTTTATTCATTCTAGGTGTTCTCCTTGCATAGACAACATTTCTTATCTCTATGCTTTCAAAATTATTTCCAACTGGAAATGAGTAAGCTATTCCTTTGTAATCCATCTCATGGATTTATAAGATAATACTATTACTTAATCAAAATACATGTCAAAAAGCTTTTTCTTTGATTTTTTTTTTATTGTAAACAACACAAATTTTTACATTTTGCAGAGAGAATTTGTTTCATTTCAGGTCCTGAATTTAAAAACAAAGTCACTCACCCAAAGCAAACAAAACCAGACCCACATACTATAGCAAATGAAATAAAAGAAAATAACCTGTACTCTCAGAGGGTCTCTTATTATTTTAGCAAATCATAACCCAGCTCAAAAATTTCAGGAACTCTGGATTTTCAAAATGCTTGAAAAACTAATGTAGATGAAGTTTACCAATGGAAAGTTGTTTTTTGTTTTAGTACAGCAAAGACCCTTGTGTTTTCTATTAATTTGAGGATTATAAAAGATGACAGAATCCATAAATCAAACAAAAATATTAGTCTCAAACAGTTTCTCATACTCATACAATAAATCCCCTATGCATTCAGGTCATTCTCATGATCCATCCTTATGCACTTTTATTAGACTGGCATTCAGAGATTTCTGATTAGTTCATTCTTACAGTAACAGCAGTTAAAAAGCAGAGATGCAATAATGTACAAACTTTATGGGATATACATAAGACCAAAGAACACAAAGAGATCAGCAATGTCAGAAGAAACCATCTGGCAGTGAGGTTTTTGTAAACTGCTAAATGTGCTATTGATTTTTATTGCAATAGTTTATCAATAGAGAATACAGATTATTGCCTCCTAGTAGCTTCATATCACTGACATTCTTGACAGTAAATGTAGTTTCTATCAAGCAAAGATAGCAATCTAAAAATCAGATACATAAAGGAAAAGACAAACCAGGAAATTCAGAGATGGAGATCGGCCACTTTTAAAATATCTGATCAATACATGAATTTTTTTTGAGTACTGCTGTTACTAATGACCTAGTGCATAAAGCAATGATCAGGATCTACAGACCATTTGTTAGGTGCTCTGGGAACACACACAGAGTCATCAAGAGAAAACTAATGGAGACGTGAGTGTGAGCTGGAAATAAATGAGGTGTTCAGGCCAGATAAATTATTAGTAATACTGGGAGGCCAACATGAGGAGACACGATGATGAGATGGGACCTCAGATATCCCTCAGTTTCCTTCTCTTCTCCCCTAGAGGAACAGTGGCTCCCAACAAGGAAGAATAAGTGGAGGAAGAAAGAGGAGAAACTAACAGGATATTCATCTCTAACTTGAGCCTAAAGAGTGTCTCATCTTCTACTCCTGCTTCCCACCAGGTAACATTTCCAACCTCTCTTGGTCCTTCACCATGTCAGTTGCAGCAGACAGGTAAGTTTGACCTACACACATACCATTATCAACAAAGACCAACATCAAGTTTGAACGTGATTTTGATAAGCAAGCTGTTCTCTCTCTTTCCAAGGCCAGAGAATAAAGACTAGTGCCAAGATGGAAGTGATTTTATTAAGTACTAGGATGATAATCAGTGTGCACAGGTCTGCTTAGCTACTGTATAACCCTGTTGCTTGTGCTCTACAAGTCCCTAAGTCCTGAGTATTAATTTCAGCCTTGTTACCTGAAATTGCATTTTTGCACAGCCTGCTGGGTCCCTGTCTTGCTAGGGAAGAGCAGGTGGGTATATGACTCATATCTGAGCTCTGGGATGTGCATTTGCCTTTGTATCTGCCTTGCAGGGTTCACCTGGGTAGCAGTGGCTAAGAAGAGATCTGGGCTCCCCACTCCTCCCAGGTGTATCAGCAGTCTCATGGATGACACAGCCTTTGGAAAGTACATGGTGACCAAGTTTGTGTTCACAGTCTCTTTCTCTTTTCTCTCATTTTCTGCCAGTTCCCAGGGTCCCACATCAAACTGCCCAGTGAGGTGCAGCTTCACAACTCCTTAATCAATTTTCTGTGAAGGCATACAGCTGCACTGGAAGGAGTGAGGAGTAAGGAGTATGTCACCCAAAACAGTCTCTAATTTATGGGCAAAGTACAAAATGGACAAATAACAGAGCACACCTAAATGGGCTTACCTTTCCCCATTTTTTCACTTCATATAGCTCCCATCCTTCTTGTGCAAAACTGTTGATCTCCCAGGTGAGTGCTGAAGCACTGGGAGCTTTTTTGGAGGTGTCACTTGACAGCACAAATTCACCTTCAGCATGATGCAAGGAGTGCTCTTAGCCTGGGCTTGGAAAAACTGCTTTGTACACTTGGCATAACTTGTGTCTAAGTTCATGGCTAGAGCTTGGAGTTTTCTGGTTTTGAACAATACTAACCAGCTCTGCATGTGGCATCCTAAATTTCTACATTTAGTAGAAATTTCCTGCAGAGATTTAACAAACATTGCCATGCCATACTGTAGGAACGTGCCTTTCTTTAAGCCCTGGCTTACTTCTAATATTATCCACAATGGGTGAGTCATTGTTACTGTAAACTCTGAGGGAACTGAATTTGAGGATTTAAGAACAAAGAACACAAACCTTAAGGAAACCAGGCTTCATTACCTACATTGCTTATGGAACAGCTTGTTTCTATATATATCACTTAAGAATCATATATAGCATGGTCATTTTATTTCTGAGGAACATGATTAAGCATCAGAGAGACATGTGCACTTTGTTTATGAAGGTGTATTTTTCCATAGTGCATGCAAGGATATTTTCAATGGGTTTAGCTAGGCAGCTCATGTTTTCCTTACATAGCTGAAACATTGAACTTGATTATTGTACCTCAGATTAATGAAAAACATGAAACAATGTGATTAGAAACACTGTAATGAAATTGTAGCAGAGCCAAACCAACATTATCAGAACAAAACGTTCATGTCCCAGTCCAATTTTTAGCCTGTTTAAACCTCCCTGAATGAAAGCTTTGCTTGTCTGTTCACTTGACTGCTCACATGTCACTTTTACTGCCAGGATTTTTAATTTGCAAGATATTGACATAAAAATCAACAACAACATATAAGTACAGGTTAACCCCTTTTCCCCTGTGCAGTATGAAACCATCTTTTGAGCACCAACCCACAAATGCCAGATGAAAGAGAACAAAGTTTTTGTACTACTTTTCTGTCAGAAAGGCCAGCCATTGTGTTACTTCAGCACTTTGCTGAATAAACTAAAAAAAAGGACTTCCAAAATGCACAACTGAAATTACTGAGCTATGGAGATGCAATTAGAAAGGAAATTAATATGGACAGTGGGGTGCCTTAATGTAAAATGTGACAATGATTAATCAAACGAAACCTGGATTTTGAGCAGTAGATATTTCAACTGACTACCAAAGATAACTTACATTCTGTTTTCACAGTCAATTTTGCATTTGCTCAGAAAGACTAAGAGGCTCAATAGTTGCAATATTATAAAAACAACCAAAAAAAAAAAAAACACAACTAAAAAAAACATATGAAAACCATATTTACAGATACTCATGTAAATAAATTACTAGAGCTTCCCTTCAATTCCTGCTATAGAAGGCAAAGACTCCAGACAGCTACACACCAGGAATTCTGTGGGACAGGAAACAAGGGACTCTTCATTACTGGAACAAAACACTCATAGTTTCCAGAGTAAAGGTCCTAATTTTTCCATAGGGCAGACCACATTTAGGGGAAAATCACAGGTTAAGAATTGAAATGGGCCATAAGTGAAAACAGAGTTAAGACATTAAACATATGCTAAGTACAGTAAACACATAGTTCTTTTGCAATAATAGAAATCAGTTACCAGGTAAAGTTTTATACCTTAAATATAACAGCTGTATTCATTTTCTTTTAATTAATCTGTTCTTTTTATTGTTTCACTGAACTTTTCCAACTGTTGGATTTTTGCAATACAATGCAGCTTAGGTACAGAAGCCAACAGAATATGAAGGACACAGTATAGATCACTTTCCTAACATCAAAAGCTATAATTACACTTGGCTGTAAAAACTGGAAAAGCCACCATAAACCCATTTACCTGAAAAATATCCAGTCTGAGTAACAAGTGTCCATTTTTAAGATGTTCAGAGCAGCAGTTGCTCAACTGTGATGCCTATGAAGGGGCATTTCCATATTTATTTTCTTCATAACATCCTCCACAGCCAACCTTCCCTATTATGGATGGCCACAGGAAAGAAGCAAGGTCCAAGGCATTAATTTAATATGTAAATTTCAGAAGATTCCAGCTATCTCCAATTTTCAAAGTGTCATTTATCCCAAAGTATTTGCACAGACCCTGTAAGTACAACATGGATTTTCTGAAGGGACTTCTGGAGTATTGGTCTTGTTTTCCCAAATAATCTGATGATAGACAAAAATGTCCTCACGGATAAATCAGTCTAGTGTCTTAAGCTCAGCTTATCTGATAGAAGTTCAAACCCACACAATTTACAACATTTTGCTTTTTACAGTCTCTCCTTTGTAGTAAGATGTAGGTCTTAGACATCATTGCAGAAAAAGGTTGATTTGTAGAGAGATGCAGCACAAAGTGAGCCATCCCTATGGGAGGAGAATAATCCATGCAAAATTCAGAAGGAACTTATGCTTACTAGGATATCCCATTCTGCCTTGTTTCTGCTAAACAAAGCACCAGAGGGGACAGGAATGTTTGCTCAGGAGCAAACAGATAAAAGCTCAAATCCGATTCACAGGCCTCCTTCAAAAATGCATGAGAACCCTTCCACTACTCTTGCTGAGGAGTTCTTTACTGTAAAGAAGTCACACACAAGGCTTTCTTTACTTGAAGGTCTATTTGGATATAATTTGTATACTTGGCTTCTTTAAGATACGTGAATTTAATTAGAAGCACAAAAATAACAACTTCTAGCATCATGATGAAGAACAGGGGATGGATGCCTGGTCAGACTAAAGAACCTTCATGTTTGGCAGAAAGCATGGTAAAGATCATGCCAGTTTCTCAAGTCTCCCTAGGAAAAGACACAGAAATCAGGTAACATGCTTTCAGTATTGCCTATTGGAAGAGGAACCAAAAATGTGCTTGGCTGTTGGTTAGCAGAGAGATAGGCAGGATGAACTGAGACTCCGCTCTGAGGTGAAGAGCACTGAGAAATTAAGTACTGAAATCTTTCCACTATGTCATACTGGCTACAATATTAAAACAAGACTAGTCTCCTTTTTCTGCCCAGCTTCATCCTACCAATTTGAAAGAAAAATAGTACTCTGTCAAATCTGAAGAACAGTGGAGAAGTTGTATGGTATCTCTGAGAAGCAGAGGGAGCTCACCCTCAAGTATCTGCTCTACTTGTTTCATTTGTACTGATGAGGACCATACAGGGGATCTGCAAGCAGTTTGTAGCCAAGGCTGTACAGCAAGACACACTGTTTTCAGAAATTTTTTACATTTTATAAATACTTTGTGTATTAATAATTCACAAAGTGTGAAATGCAAACTTACCCTGGTGGGTAAGTAAAGCAGAATCTGTTTGGGATTCCATAGTGGCTAATCAAAGCTGGCATTGCCTGCAGGTGGCCTATAGGCCAATTTAACACAGCTTAGAAGTATGCAGACCATTGAGTGATTATACAGATTGTTTTGAGAAAGGTGAAGATAGGTTGATTTAGGCTTATATTTAGAAATACACATTTGGAGCATAACAGAGGGATTTTAACTGCAGTGAAGTATGTTCTGCAATAGAACGTCAAAATCACAACGAAGAAACAGCAGGGAAAGGATAAATGGTGGTATCTTGTGTATGACAGTGAGCTACAGTGGTGGAAGAATCATTCTTACAAGTCTCTTTTGGTATGTGTACAGATGCAATGCAGCAGTTGGAAAATCCATGCATCTGTGAGGAACATTACAGAGGTTCAAGTGCAGACTGAGTTTGTCAAATAAGTTAATTAAAGAAATTATGTAAATATTTGTGTTATTGTCTGTGAAATGTATAGTATATGAATTAATCCCTCTCTTCCCTACTGGATACAAGGACACGGCCTTGATTTTGGCAGTGTATAAAAGCAGAACATTTAAACAAGAGAAGGCAATATATATATATATGCATTTAAGAGAGCTGTCATTTAGGAAGTACAGCGTCTGATACCAAGAATTTCTGCAGGATCTCTTTGAAAAGCCTTGTGTAACACAAGCTGCAGCTCCCTCTGAATGCCATCTTGAATGACTTTTTCCTTGGAATACTGACCATCCACAGAGCTTTTAAAATGTCAGTCATTGCTGTGGGGATATTGCAGGAGCCCAGGGATTTACATCTCGTGGTTATCTTCCTCAGCTGAGACCTACAGACACAACTAAAATGCAAATAATAAATATTAATAAGTCTTCCTAAGAGTTAAAGTGATCATTTCAGACAGTAAAATATTATTGAAGCAGGCCCCTGATGTGCTTGTCCCTATCTCATGTGTATTCTTCTGCTACACTATAAGCTCAGCAAAGAACAATTTAAGTGTGTGTCACGTATTTTCATTACATGTCCTTCCTTCCACAGGATCACAGCAGTGAGTTGGTGGACCAAGCTCCACTTTCAGTTACAGCAAGGTGACTCAGGAGTAAATCACTTGGATTCAGTTGAATTATGCTGGTATATAACTGAGAGGAATTTCCTCTGATAGATATCCTTTCCATGCATGATATACATACGTTCCCCAACAGTAATTAAGACCAGATGTTGCTTCATATTTATGCTGTAAGTCCATGGCTATTGTTTTTCTCTGATACCTCAAAAGACAGTTTTCTGCCATCCCACACATGGCCAGTACTTTCCCACACATTCTACAGCTAATAAGTTACAAAGATTCCCCTGAACAAGTATCCAGTGCAATTTAAATTTGAAAACCTTGGCAAGGAGTTAGGCAACAGGTGCCTGGTATCCATCTATTGTGTATTTACAGCTGGAGGAATTACAAGCTGGGTCTTCCTAAAAAAGGTTAGGAACTCAGTGTCTCCAGAGGAATGTGTGCCGAGGGCTTGACTCTGGAGCAGGGACACCACCCGCTCTCCAGGGACTGCAGCTACAGAAGGGAGTGAGGCACAGCGTGGATGTGGGCTGTGGAAACAGGATATAAGATGGGACATGCAGGAGCAGGACATGTCAGCAGTGCAGTGTGGGGATTTCAGTCATTGGTTTTTCTGGGTCTGGATTAAAGGCACTTAAGACAGTAATTCATGTTTGGATCAGATGTTTAGTATTTCTTATCAGTAAAACAGTCTCACAATTGTGAGTTCAGCAGCTTTTCATTAGAAGGCACAAAATGGCCAACAATCTCTTGTAACAAACTCTTTTAAGACTAAACTATCCAATTAAGAACTGACACCTAGATTATTTTCCCTTTTAACCCAATAAATGATCCCAAAGAGCCCCCAATGCAGACTTTTCTGCCCAATTACAAAATGCCACACAAATCCATGAAGAAGAAGGAAGAAGAAGCACAAAGAAGAAATGCAGGACAACACCCTGTGCCCTCCATCTTGCTTCCATCCACAACATACAAAAAATCCCAAAACCTAAATTTATCACCAAGTGATACACCTACACTACTCTCTATAATCTATTTCACACTTCTGTGGATTCTAGTCTATCTTGAAGTCTAGGAAACTTTCTCCATGAATGAGGGTCAAAGTCAGTGCTCCCCTGGGGGTCAGGGCACCCCAGACCAAATAGAGAAATATTCCCAGTGCTCTGGGTTTCCACAGCGCAGAGGTGAGCTAACAGTACCTCAGGTGAGGAAAGGAAGGGATGTCCATATATGGTGAACTGCGACGTTATTGGTTAACAAGAACGCTGTGTTACCATATAAGGCAATGTTTAAGGTCATTGGATGATTGCAGTGAGATAAACACCATGTTGGGCCCAATAAATCAGCTACAGATTGTCCATCAGCCACCCCTGCTTCTTGAGTCCCAACAGCACAGGGCTGGGGGTGTCTGCACACAGGCCACATGCAGGAAGGTGAGGTTAATTCACATTTTCACACTGGCAGTCCTGGTGCTGTCCACACGTGTGCTGGGCTTGGGAAAACTCCAGAAAAGGAGACCAGAGATCATCAATTTATTCAAGCTTTGAAAGAAAAACTCTGAAAGACTTTGAATCTATATATACCCATTATATATTATACATCAATAAATTTTAAAAAATATAATATATAGGTGCATACACAAACAAATATGTGTGTTTATGTATATATGCATATTTTTAATGTTCACAACCCTTTATTTGCTACCTCTGAAGCTAAAAAAACCCATCTTACACTAACAGAAACATTAGAACCATAGGAGTTAAAAAGGATACTGACTGATAATTGCAGTCACCATATGTGATTCAATTAATTTCTCGACATAAGCTCTGCATAAACACACAATGAAAGACTCTTTCTATTGGGTGGAATATTACCCTAGAAAAATTTACAGAGGCTACATTGAGGTTCTTACAAATTTATTACCCTGTTTATTTTTGTGACAAAAGCCTCTAATTCTGTCAGTCATAAATAACAGCTGTAGTGCGGGCTATAGGTTTTTATCAGTAATCATGTTTCTGTAAAGACTAGCCTTTGCTGAACTGTTTCAGTGAACATGAGGGAAAGCTTAGAACTAACTTTGCAAACAAATTCTTTAAGTATTGAGGGCTGGGTGAAGATTATATTAGAACAAGCCTAGATTTTGAAACAAGATCCTCTTTTCCCCTTCTGATTTCTTCATATATAACAGCCACCTGGAGGAGGTCATAGATTCGTAATTGGGTAACAAATTCTGTGATCTTCATAAGAGTACAAGTAAGAGTTTCTAGAAGCCAAAGGATATTGATGCTTTGTCTTTACTGGTTAACTACCTACTTTGTTATATGCCTGCCCACTTATTCAGCCCAAAGGTTGTTTGGACCTGGACTGTAGTTTAGGATGTAAGTACATCTGCAGTACAAAAATCAGAGGAGGCAACCACTGAAGAAAGATATGTGTGCTTTTCTTTCTAAAACTTTCCAAGGTCTCTGCTCAGTATGAATATTCTGTTTCAAGCAGATGAAAGTATGGATCAGATTTCAGAAAGTACCAGGATGAATTCTTACAGAACAGAACTTCTCTTTTCTAAAACTTCAAAAGCTCTCCTCCTCCTTTGCCCTTCCCCAGGCACAGATATCCATGTTGGGGTTGTGTATGGTCAGAGGGAAGCAGAACAGCCACCAACAGAGAAACAATGTCATTGTCCACATCTCTGCTGCCCCTTCCAGGTGCCTGCTGTAAATTAAATGATCATCTCGGTGAAGAGTAGCTGCTTTTATAGAGTAAGAGAAAGGTTTTGCTAGTAGAGGCAAGAAGGCATTTTGAAGGCTTTACCTATTCTGTACTGCCAGGTCTCATAGCTGTAATTACTGTTTGTTTTGCTCAGAGCTCCAGATTCTGGAGTTGTGAAAAATCTCAGCTTTCATTAAAAGAAAAAGTAAGTTTTGTGCCTGCAGAGACAAGTCTGAAAACGTGAGCTTAAGGCCTGGGGGATAAAAAAAGAGTTAGAAAGAAAAGTACTTTAAAAGGTATTACCTTAGAAAAAGTTAATTACACTAATTTTTAGGGCTTAATGTATAGTTTCTAAAGGCAGAAGACTGGGTATGATGCACCTTACAGCTAAAAAACTCCTTACAAATGAAGGTAACTTCAGTTTTCTGAGCACATTTGGCTTCCACAGAGCTTGCAGAAAGAATGGAAAGAACAAAGACCTTCACTCCTATGACAATCAAAACTAAACACCATTCAGCTGCTCAGGCACGTTGCTGAGTGCAGCATGTCAGGGTACCCTGTCACTGGAAATCACCTGAGAGATGATGGGAAAGTCCCAGACACATCCTCACGATGTAGGTGCTGCTATGGCAATATGAGCAGAGCAGGTCATTGCAGCCCACGTAACTTCTGACCGGGGGTGTGTCACCAGCTGCCTGCTTCACACTCCAGTCACCAGTGCTCCCTGTGCTGGACCTGGTTCTCCAGTGAAGGATAGTAAAGCAGCTTCCCTCCATTTATTTCCTATGCCTTAGTGCATTGGCTTTCCCAGCAATAGAACTGAAAGCCAAAATGAGACAAATATTTGGCAGAAGATGATTCTGCTTTTGTCTTCACAAGGTCAACAAGTATCCCTCCAAGCAAATTTCTCCACCCTTTAATCTCTCCTTTTCCTGCAGATTAAATAGTCATGACATTTTTTTCCCTATCTTCTTTTTCTTTTACAGCCAAGAAAACGTGTTTGCTTTGCCGCCTCCTCAGTGCCTTTTCCATTCCTACTCCTGCCATATAGACTTATATAAGGTGCTGACACCCTTGCAGGCTCAAAATCTATCTTGCTATAGGTGAAAGCCTTTTCATACACCAGTATGGGATAGAGTGCTTCACAAATCACTAAATAAAACTATATGGGGTGGGTTTTCCCCCAGAAACTAACTTGTTTCGCAAATTTTTTACCTTTTTTTTATGCTGGTCCTGGAAAACCTAAGAGGAGATACTACACACAAATGCTACCAGAAGGATTGAGAACACAGTGCAAACACAAGGAAATGAGAACTGGGAATTGCTGAGGTTCATCTATCTGTGACAACTTCGTAGACATCAGCAGGAAACAGGTGTTGCTCAGGGCAGCAGGCAATGCACAGAAAACAAAATCCCTTAGACAGGATGGATCAGGAAAATCACAGCACAATCATTTGTGGTCAGCCAAGGTGCTCTGTAATTTGTAAGAGGGTCCCCAGGAACTGTCCATCTGTGCAGCCAGCTATGTGTCTGGGGAATACAAATATGACCTCCAGTTTGCTGGGAGTGACCTGAGAGCTTCTGGAATTTTGGCAAGAGTCTAAAGTCTAAAGGTAACAGAAAATTGTATAGCACTTGTTTCAAGTAGAGTAAGCATAAGGAGAGAGGAGGTTCCTCTTATTCAGTAGGCTCCATATTTAATTATTAAAATAGTAACATAAAAGAACTAGTTTTTAAGACTCAGACTGAGAGTTTGTGTACTATGTGACTAACATTTTTAAGCTGTAGAATTGCAGCCACCACTTTACAAGGGGATGAAACATCTATTTCTTGTCGTGTACATTACCCCCATAACTTCCAACTTGTTCAATTTTGATTACATTTCCAATCAGGGACCTTAATTTTGGCATTTCCCAACTGCTGAATTTTGATTTTAGTTCTTTGACATTCTTTTACCTTCTTTGTACCTTATAGCCACAAAATAAGTAACTGATGACTAATGCAAATTACTCACTGGGAATGCTGGCCTCTCCTCACTAAACCAGTATCAATAAACAAGTATGGTCATTATTTCACCAGTTTTCATAAAAGCAACTTAAAATATGCAGTGCAATCCTCCTCTTCGTACATTGGTCTCTGTAAGCACTTGAAGCTTTACTTATTAGATATGAATCTCTGCTGCCTGTGCCTAATTCTTCTATTTGTTCAAATGTTCTCTTATCTCTGTTGCAGTGTAAAAGACTTGCACAAACAACAGGGGAACCACTGGCAATGGTGCCTTAACTATATGTAAATGCTCTTGATGCACAGTGTAAATTAACTGCAATAAACAAGAAACTTCCTGTCACTTGTCACTTTCCATTACAGTTACCTTATATATTATTTGGTACCCCAGATGGTAAAAAAATTTAAATGGAAATTTGTTTTTATGCTGCCAGTGCTCCTGCAAGTGAAAGAAAAGAGATGCATTAGGATAGATCAGCAAAGTGAATGTGGCAGTGACGACACCTAAAGCAGTAGAAATGCTTTGGGGTAACACATCACTGAGGCAAATGGAGAAGGCCTGCACCTTTCTACACCCAAGCTACATTTACCTTCGTAAAATACGTGGATAGCCTTTCATCACAGTCAAAAACAACCAAGCCTTAGGACTGCTTTCCATGCAAGTTGTAGCTGGATTTCCTTAAACTGGCTTTGCAATGAAATCAATTAAATCAACATTTCCCCTCAGCATGGATTGTTTCATGCCCTGCAGCAAAATAAATTTATGAATCTTCTTATCTAGAATAATCCAATCATCCCCAATTTTGGATGCTTGATAACAGTGGGCAGCTAGAAAGTTGTGGAGACAGAAATTCATTGTCATACCTAAATGCAAAAAGCATAACCAATGCTAGTATTAATTTCTTAGTATCCCACAATCAGGTCAAACCATTTCCATGTCTGTTCTAGATCCTGCCCTTGCTTCTGTTTATGTCATCATTCCACAAGGAAGATTTTGGATATATCTAAGACCCTTCCCTGTCTCTGAGTCCAGCTGGCATGTTTGGCCATATTTATAATATTAGTCTCTCTCATCCTCTAAATCACAGTAAAAGGAACTAAAAGCATCTGATTTGCAGCCAGACTGCTTTGGGAACCATCCCTGGTCCATGCAAATTCTTGCAGCATGCTTGGAAGTTGTTTTGGAGAGGGCAGGTTGGTGCAGGATGAAACAGAGCACAGTAACGAAGGTGCCAATGACTGAGCTCCGAGGCTCAAACCTTGGCACTGCCTAACTTACAGATTTACCTGAGCTAAGAAATCCAGGAACTGCCCTGAATTGTGTTAGTAATCTTTCATCTTAGATCTGATCTATTGCTAAGAAACTTAAATCTAGCAGTGACCAGACAGTAAAGTCTTTTTTCTCCAGCAACACAGGCACTTGCATGTTATCAACGTGCAGAGACTTTTGGCTCAATCCAAAGGCAACTCAAGTCAGTGAGGAGCTGGAAAATTAACAAAAAGAAAAACATGAAAAATCATTGTGCCACTGTACTATTCCTTCATTCCCTCCCTTCAGTATTGTACCCAACTTGAGAGCCCTGGAAGAGGGACTCAAAGAAAGGAAACAGGAATGATCAAAGGTAAGAAATGGCTTTAATGTGAGGAATCCCTGAGTAGTCTTGGACTCTTCTGCCTAGACTTGGTGGAGATAAAATAAAGATCTACAAAATCCACAGTAGTGAGGAGTGGCTGGATTGTGAATTCCCTTTTCCAATAAAAGAACCAGAGGCACCAGATGAAGGTAAATGGAGCTGGGTTTGTCACATAGAGAAGTGTTTTCTTTAGTCAGCAATTAGAGAGCCTGTAGAGCTTTTACCAAAGAACTACATGAATGTAAAAAGTTTACATAGACTTGAGGAGAGATTGGACAAGTGCTTGAAATAGAAATCCCCTGGGTGACAAAACAGAAAAGCTTCACCAGGGCTGGGAAATCCCCTGAGCTGAAAATATTTGTAGGCTGAAAGAAGGAATTACCACATATGGTTGCCCTGTTCTCATCCTTGCCCTCCTGGAGGCACTACTGGGAACAGAATCCCTGGACTAGGTGGTCCAGGGTCTGAACTGCCTTAGCCAGTTTTACATCCTTGCTGATGACACCGACGAACTCTGGATGAAATATTATCTTTTCATCATCCTCAGGGCTGAAGTCACACTGACAATGTTCCTGTGGGAATTGCTTTGTTTTCTGAAGGGTCCTGGCCTTGAACAACACCAGGAAGGGGCTGTCAGGCTGTCCCTCCTGAACACCCCATATCATCTGTACTTACCCTGCAGGGTGGCCAGGTGTCTAAATCAACTTTACCTCATCTTAACAACATCAACTTAGCCAAAACTTAAGGAACAGGGAAATGATCCTGATGGCTATGCACTAGGTCATAACCTTGGTTAACACAGCAAAAATAAACTCAGCTTTTTTTCCAGTCAGTTTTTCAATGTCTTTCAGAGGTAGCATGGGGATCCTTGCCAACTCTTAGGACTGCAACCTCCTCGAAATCCTGCCGGATTCAATTTTCTGTTTAAAATTTTGCTTGTGATGTTACACAGGATTTGGGAGTAAGGGAATAGGGAAGGGTGAGTATCACTGCATCTGGGATTGGAAAGGCTGTTCCAATCAGTTTTCTCTTCTGACACAGGAAACAGTGATTTATTGGTGAAATGCCTAATGCAGCTGGGAAGCTCTGCTGAAGTCTTGAATTTGTGTGAATATTTCCCACGTGAGAAAAGCCCAGATGGGAAATAGTCACACAATGAGAGGGAGAAACCTGGAAAGCTGTAATGTCAACAGAGATTTAATAGTAGTAGTATGCAGCAAATTGGACATGCAGTGAAGAGTAATACAGTAGCAAAACAGACCAAAGATGTTTTGGTTTGAGTCACTACAAGCTTCGTTTCAGGCACTGGAATGTAGCCTTAATTTCTGGGCATGCTGTTACCTGAAAGATAACTGGAATGAATTCTGAGAAGGGCAGGAGAACTACTGTGGAAAGAGATCCCATTTGCTAACAGCACATTCTGACTGAGGTCTGAGCAGGGAGGCACAAGGGGAGGGAGCACAGCTATCTGTAGGATGTGAATGCTGAGCCCAGAGGAGACAGCAGAGGGCACGGTGCCTTATCAGGAAAGGCAAGTGTTGCAAAAAAACACGAGCTAGAAGGCACAGAGGAGTTTTCTAACTGGGATGTGTTAGGTTGTGGATTGGCCACCAGAGCAAAGATGCCAGTTACTGAGATGGTTTGGGCTGTAGAAGGGAGGTAAAAGCACAGCACAGTGGAACGTTCCACAGAGATGGACATACCGAGATGGGTGGGAGATACTGGGATTTCTCAGTGCTGAGCTGCAGATTCATGATCTTCTTAGTGAAGATGACACAAAACACTCAAAGGCAGACTATGACTCATTTTCAGTCAATATTCAGAAATGGCCCAGGCCCATTCAGGTCAACCCCTCCCTCATGACCACATACACCACAACTGAACATCTGCCCATGTCACACTGGAGAGAAGGAGAGAGGGAAAATCACACTTCCTCGTTTGAATACACAAGGCAGATAGTACACAGTTTACAGTAGTACAGTAATCTTGAACTTAAATTGTTTCCAAAGCCTTTTATATGAGAAATGATTGCATCATGCCTACACTGTTATTTCACCTAAACTGCTAATATACAATCTTGGTACAAAAGAAATAAATAATGGGTCCATATTCTGATTAAAGAGTTTTTCAATAGCAATTTTATTCTAGCGTTTTTTTACAAAAATCCTCGCCCAAAATCCAGCCCTTAAGATTAAATATTAGCAAGTACTAGAAAGCCAAATTAGTCATTCTACTTCCTCACTCTTCAAAGAAAAGGAAATAAAAATTAGTAAAAAACCCCTGATGCATATAAGATGATTGCCCTGCATCTTTTCCTTTGTTTTTTATTGTAGAGATTACCACATAACCTTCAGCAATGCCTCAGCCTGGGTGAAAAGAGTTAACAAACAGCTCAGACATTATTAGGGATCCTCAGAATCACTACAGATGTCACCTACCAGAAGCAGAAATCATAGGTCTGAAGGACAGGTTTAAAGACAGAGTTTGAGATTTAACACTGAATTTCTTGGATATTTTTGCCTTCTCAGAGCACTAGAGTTATCTCAGCAGGCTGTGTATAAGTCTGATTCTCAGTTTTAAGCAGAGTTCACAAGGTAAATCTCAACAGTGCGGCTTTACAGTGATCCCCTTTCGAAGGCTGAAAGTGAGTGAAACTGGAAATTTAAGAAGTCTGGATCAGCACAAGGCAATGGTGCACACCATCAGCATTTCCTACTACTGTTCAAAGCTGGGATAAGGGTGTCTTGTTATCTCTGAGTTTATTATTCTGCAGACCACAAACTGTACTATGACAAGAGTTACACTTAAAGCTTCAGGAGACAAATTTCTAGGTTTACTGAACTTCAGAAGGCATGTGGGCGACCAGATCCTGGACTTAATTCTGCAAATTTTTTCATTTGTTTTTCATCCATGTTTAAGGATGCATACTTCTTTACCAATTTCCAATAAAGCAGAAAGAAAAGGGGCAGGGGGGGGAAATGAATAGTTTTGCACTGACATTTAAACAAAAATCTACCTCTGAAGTATTATGCACTATTTCAGTTCCTTACTCCTCCAATGGTACTCAGCTACCATGTCACAAAGGTCAGAATTTACTTTTACATGTTGGAATAAACTCCTAACAATTAGAAATAACTTTCTCCTGGGTATGGGAGGCAGCGTGTTATGGGCCTCCTGCAGATATAGTGCAACCCTAAAAGTTTACCACTAAATGTTTCATGCTTTACTCACCTACTTCAGCAACACTTGGAGGGCTGGTGAAACGTAGCAAGTTTGGAGAGTGTTGCTCCCTTTCTCAGACACACTGCCTCTACGGCATCCCTACAGGTCTCCAGGGAGGACTGAAGCCTTGCCATACAATCTCACGGATTATTTCTATTGTGTACTTGACCCCAAACACAGGGAAATGAAACATAACTGTTTTGTGGGCTATGAAGCCAGGGAAGTACAGACCTGTGCCTCAGGCATGGCTGGGAGGCAGCAACCTGAGTTGGGTTCCAGCTCCGAGATATCAGATTTCATGCCACGGTGTTGTGCACTCACCAGTGAATTGCAGAATTGCATCTCATTGCATTTTCCTCCAGCTGAAACAAGGATGATATCAGCTGAGAGACCCTTGAGGTGAAAGAGCCCCTAAACTTAATAAATATTGTTGGCTGTAATTTTAACATTTCAGTCCATCTCCAAATGAGTGTTGTTCTTATAAGAGCAAAGCATTATTTTCCTCTGCCCTCCTCTAGACTAAACCAGGAATCCTGACAGCAGCTTCAGGGGTTAATATGATAGCTTCCACACCCTCTGCACAAAGTCCAGGCGTATCTTTGTTAAGCAACTAAGAAAGGATTTCTTTCAAGGCTATGTGGCTTTTGAGCCTTGAAAAATCTTATTAGTCAGATAGGGAGGGAAAAAGTATATACAAGCAACCTGTTGTAGGAATTTAGCAGCTTGTGAATAGAAAGAATACAATTATGCTGGGCTGCATGGCCAAAAGTTTAACGGATCAGACCCCATATGCCCTAACACAGTCTCACTCTGACTTGCTGAGCTGCTTTAAGCCCTCTGTCAAAACGGCATGAGCCTCAGCAATTCACTTCACAAGTACAAGATACCAGTGTAGGGTAAAGCTGATGCAAGCTGGGAGTAGCTGGATCAGTGAGATATGACTCTCATGTCTAAACAGGGCTTTGGGCTGAGCAGAGCTGGCTTAAAGTAACTTTCTCATCACAAAACAGAATGGATAAACTAAGCAACTAACGCACTTCCTCTGACCCCCTGGTTCTTAGCTGCAAAGGGAACCAGTACACTCCATTGTCATCACTAGGCCCTTTTAATTTCAGCACAGTCATTTCTGAGAATTATTAATGGTAAAATTCCTTAATAAACCAAGTTGCCTAAAAACTCCAGAGAATAGAGGCTTCCAAATCTTAAAATTTTATTAGAAAGCTATTTTCTCAAAGACTTCATTTTGAAAATTAACCCCAAGGCTTGAAATAACTCTAAAACCTCAGTGGCTCTTAAAAAAACTAAGCAACCTTTCTCTTCCCATTTCTTATTCCTTAAATAAACTATTAAAGAAACAAAAAAAACCCCTTACATCTTAAGTACTTACAATTTAAAATTTAAGGGTTTTGCTTCAGGAAGCAGTTATACAAATAGAAACATTTTGTAACACAGCAAGCTTGCGCCCAGTTTTGTTATGGTATAACACTGGGCTAATGCCCTTAATTCAGCCAAGGACAAAACACTTCTTGCAGGGTTTCAGAACAGAAGCCAGCCTACCCCTTCCCCAGTGAGAACTGCCATTGAGGAGCAGCTGGAAAGCTGCTGCATGTTTAATAAACATGGGAGAAAGTCAGAGATCTGATGTAGGCTTCTTATCACATGTCTGAAGAAATCTGGAGACCATTCTTTGTCTTATTTACCCACCTAAAACTTGGGGGTAATTCTCCTCCTCTACTGCACCAGTCCTGAGCCTTTGCAGGACAATGCATCTGTAACCCCAAGCTGCTTGTCCACGCCAAAGCTGGAGCCTGTATGTCCTTTCATGTCAATCCCACAGAAGTGTTTTCTGGTGGTGGGAAAACCACCAGAAATGCCAGCTCCTACTTGAAAACCATCCCTGAATCTTCTCAGTTCTTCCCTGAGCTAGATACTCTCTTCTCATTTCCTCTATGCAGGGTTATCCTCTCCCTCTCCTCTCTCTGTGTTTGGATGGTGGATATAGGAGTGTGCTTCGTGCTCTGCCCTGGGCCCTGGAGTATTCTTGCAATATAATGATTTAGAAGGAGGAGGTTGGGTGATTTTTCTCCTGCATGCCAGGCTTGGGACTTTGTGAGCTTCCCTCTGGTGGGCTGAGCCCTGCTGATTTCAGCGGGAGGTGGGAATGCCCTGCACCTTTTTGAAAAGACAGCAAAGGTCCCCCTGGCAAAGGATCTCACTAAACAAGGGCTTTTTACTATTGCAAAATGGTTCAAAAATTAGACTTTAAAAGCCGTAAATTACCCCAGTAAGCCAAAGAATTTGCATTTGTAAAGTACATGCCTGAGGTGCAAAACACATTAACAAAACCACAAATAAACAAAGCTGTTCAAACCCATATGCAATTATACATTCAGGGCAAGGTGCCATGGAAATCCATGTCAGCTGTGCATGTATGTTTGAAGGCAACGTTATGCCCTGAGTCCAAACTGGTTTGTTTTCCCCACAGGGGAAATATACTAGAAAATACTGGTGCTATCATAGTATTTACAGGGTAGCAGTAGCTAAGGAAATTAATTGCATTTTGCACTGGGCATTGCCAGTGTGCACAGGCACACATCTGAGAACCTTTGCCTGAGAGGTGGGTGCTGACATGCACACCCCTGCCTGTGACCGTGTTAAATGCTGCTCCTTACACAAGGAAGCTGCTGGCAGGCACCTGGAGGCGATTTAGGTACCCAACCTCCCTTTTCACGGGAGGCCTTCCAGCCCACTCAGGAATTAACAGTAATGCAATGTATCTCTGCAGCTGCTATATGCAGGCACCACCCAACCTCCCCTCAGTGGCACTTCTAAAATACCAAGAAGCTTGTGATGGTCCAAGAACATTGCAACAGCACAGAGAGTCATTTTAGTAATCTTCCCCAGCATCCTGGGGACTGTCCTGTGCGTGGAACCATGACCTTGGAGCAGAATAATTTTTCATATATATATCCTGCTACATCAAGGGTGGTTTTCGTAAGAGACAACTGCTCACTTTGAAAATTTAAAGGGGTTTATTAAACCTTCACAAAAATACAACAAAGGACTACATAAGGAGAAAGCTGCCGCACTGGGAACTGCCCCTCATGGATACATGGATACATGGTCGGTTCATCTACAAGATGTATGTTCAGTCTTCTATACCCCTGGAGTTGCATCAGCCAGCCCTGGCTCTTCCCATATTCTGTCAGTCAGCTCTTCTTTGCCATTTATTGGTGGAGACTGCTTTCTTGTAACTTGATTGGAGATCAGGTGTTGCCATGCCACAACCCCTAAGCACCAAGCTTTTCCATTCCCACCTGCCCCAGGTAAGGGACACATGTGCTGCCTTCTCTCTACCTGTCCCAGACAACCCCGGCTGTCTGGTGGCAACAATACAGGGGGGAAAGGGAACTATGGGGAGAACAGAGGACATCTAAACTACAATAACATAACTATACATCACTAAAGCTTTTCTTAATATTCACACAATAGTTATCCCTTAATTGCAAGAGCCAATCATCTCATTATCCATCTATAACAGTTTTGATTACCATACAGTTCAGCCACTCACAATATTTTGCATCACTCTCATGCCTTTCCAGCAAGGACTGTGGGGCCTTCCTGAGAATAATGGAAAAATTAAACTTCACCATTACTGCATGGAGCACATTTTCCTTCAGCACTGCACCAGTACTGAATGCCTTTACCAATGTACTAAATTGCCTTTACCTTCTGTCATTAAACACTTATATCCAGCTTTTACTTCCATATGCCTAACTCTTGTGTTTGATGTCATTCAGTGCAATTCAGTGATTTTTAACAAATGCTTTGCAAGACCCACAGGAGTAAGGCTTCCACCATTGTAGACAAGTCCTAGGGGTCTCCAAAACTCAGGTTTCATCTATGCAGCTGAGTCCCTTGAAGCTCCCTACTCAAGCTTGTACAGGTGTGGAGACCAGAGTCCAGTGCATGCTGCCTTCTGACTTTGTACTGGTCTCTGTGGCCAGGGAACCTAAGGGTGCAGTGAAGCTGCAGATGTGTGTGAAGCATGGAAAAGCTGGAAATTACACCCCTGGGGGAACACCTGCATGAATTATCAATATGCTTTTCAGAAAGTCACTGCCACCAGGCTAAATGCCCCTATGTAGAGGCCCACACCTACATGGGACACTTTCTACAGGCCCACAAGTCAAAAGTGGCTGGAGGCAAACATTCAGAGAGGAGTGGTGGGGAGATACCTTAGAGAGGTGTTTTGAAGTGTCACACAGCCACAAGACGTTTTCAAATTGAAACTTCAGGTGTCTGCTCTGAATTTTTTTTTGTTTTTGTCTTTTGAAAAGCACTCCTATACCCTCTCAAAGAAGAAATTTCAGTTTATTCTGTTTGGACAATGTCTAAAATTACCTGTGTTTTCAATATGACCCTTTTTACTGGTGACAGTGACAGGTAATGTGACACTGACAAGTTAGCTTAGGCTGATTCAAATCTGATGGAGAGAAGCCTGAAATAGTTTTCCTGGCTGTATCCATAGAGCTTTAGTGCCTGAAGGGCTTTTCTGAGCCTTGTTTTGGGATTTCTTGGGTGTGGAACAGAACATATACCAAATTAATTCAACAGAAAGAACTGCAAATTAAAAAGCAAACAGTATCTCACCTAGTATGTCCTTGTAGTGTCAACTCCAAGTACCAATCCTGCTCTAACCATTCAATTAAAAAAGCTTTACATTTCATCATAACAAGGTCATACATACACTTGGTGTTGGATTTTCTTGGTTACAGGACAACTGAAGCTCTATTGCTTTTTTGTTTTTGTCAGGATAACCTTGTCCCCTCACAGATGCCAAGTCTGTACCTCCCCTCAGGGAGTTACTGCTTTCTTTCCTAGGCTGGGTTTTAACTGCAGTGGCCTCTGTAAGGCCAGATCAAACCAGAGTCCCAGTGGCTGCTGGCCTAAGGTGTTGATCAGAGGCATAATGTGGCCAAGCCACCACCCTACAAGTAAAACTATATTGAAAAAATAAACTTTTTAAAAGTAGATTTTGAAGTAACAAAAAACCCACATGCATGTTCTTCTGTCAAGAAAATTATAATCTCCAGAGGACAACCTTGTGAAGTTTCAAGCAGCCCAGGAGTTTCCTTGGCTCCATTTTGCTTCCTCCTGGCACCTTTCAGTTAGTTCTTGAAAAAGCACCTCCCCTGAGGTGTGCCAAGTTCTTCTGTGTGTCTGGGATTCACTCCACTGTGAACTGCAATCCCAGGCTGAATGAGACTTCCAAGATAGGGATTCTGTCTCACCTAAGACCCCGACAATCTTTCCACACTGGTTTATTGCAGTACAGTTCTCCTTATGCCTACTTTTTCCAGAAAAAAAATCACAAATTATAAGAAGAAATACAGCTGCACAGCCCAAGCATAAGGCATGGCCCGTCTCAAAACACTTGAAGGTTCCAGAAATCTCAATGGAGCTGTTTTTTTCACTGAGGAATCAAAATACATGACACTTATCTCAAGGCCCATATGGACCTTATCTGGAGTTTATTTAGGTGGTTATGTGACCATAGGACCTTCTCAAAATGCAGTGCCTAGTTATGGATGTTGAGCACATAATAATAACATGGGACAGTGATAATGAAAGCAGGTTTTCTGTGTTTTCACTTGAGCACTGAATATGGAGGGAGCCAGAATTCATAGATTCTTTAGAAATGTGAAGTCACTTGGTCAAAATCCAGTGACTCATTAGATAAAGGCATGTTGTTGAGTTATATGTATTCATTTTTAGCTCAAATTTATTTTTTATTTTGAATTCAAAATAACTGCATAGCCTACTTCTCATTTCCTCTCAGCTTCTTTATGACTGAGATAGAGACAGAAGAAAATAAAATTCTGACATGCCATGAGAGATCCCATTATGCTGATGTAAAATTGATTAGAAAAAGCCCAGTTGTGGAATTTCCCAGCAAAAATTTGAAGCTTTGGGGGGGAAAGATAACAAGCAGACGTGCATTTTTTAATGGGAACTGCAAGTAGTGAAATTTGCTTATCAACCGCAAAAAGGGCAGAATTCGGCCTTACCCTGCATGAACATAACAGGAAAACACAACAAAACACATCTCATGAAGCTTAGATTAGATGGGAACTGCAAGTTTCATAGCTCAAATCAGGAATCCCAAACTTTCTAAGAATATAGAGGACCTTGCTTCAAGGGTGTGCATTCAACTTCTCCCAGGTCACAAAATCCAGGGTTATTTGGACCTGATACTTTGCAGCAAGGACACAGAAATTTTAATTCAGATTGTAGAGAGAACACAACTTCCTGCTGGAATAGACACAAACCTGTCTTAGATAATGATGCACAAATACCTCAGTATTTTCCATTTTTCATTCTGTAGTAGGGAGTGAATAAATAGTATCCCTCCTCCTGGGAAATCTGCAGTAAGTTTTCCTTTAAATTTTTTCTATGCATTAAACTTGCATGTATTCATTGTATCTTGTAAAGATAGTCATAAAGTTTTTACTGTGGGATGGATGTAGATGTAGATGACATAGATTTGCAAGGAGTAAATAATCAACTGTGTGATTATAGGACTGTATGTTCGTTCTGTGATCATCTTTAGTACATTGCTGAATGAACCCCTATAGAGCTAGCATTTGTAAAACAGCTTTGTAGTCCTCAGATGAAAGACACTACAGGAGTGCAAGACATTATTATCATTATTCAAACAGTAAGTCTGAAATAAAGCATGAAACTACTGCCAGAGTGACTGTGGGGAGGTGGGAGCAGGGCAGGGGTGCAAGAGAGGGTGAAACAGCAGCTGGCATTCTCATTTGCTTCCATTAGCACAGATCACATATCTTTACGTGGAGAATCATTTTCTAAGTCTACCTTGGGAGAAGAGAGGGGGAAAGAGAGAGGCATTCATTCCATGTCATTCAGAGAGGACCTTAAAGACCTATTTATTATGCTGCTTCCTTCAGGGAGCTTGCTATAGGGTTTCGATTTCAGCTACGATATACTGACTGCTGGAGGAGAAAAAAAAAACTTCCTGAACCACTGCTCTCCCTTCCTCTTCCCAACCCTGAATTTCACATCAAGCTATATTATTCTCTTTCCCCTTCTCTGTTTGGAATGTCAAAACATGTATGCTCATACACACATACACAGTCAGATCTCTAAGAGCTATGAATATTCTTTTCTCAAGAACCAGGATAGTGGAAGGTACTTTTGATACTACCTAGGATCTAGGAAAGATGGAGAGGCATTTGTGTAACCCTCTCAGGTGGGATTCCGAATTATTTAGATCAAAATTCCATTTGTTAGGTCCTTTAAAGCTGAACAGTTGAGTTAAAATTATTTTCATTTATTAACATAGTCATCAGAGCTCCCACTCTTTGACATGCGGCTCCTGCTCCTAATTGCAGCCATCCTTCTTTACAATGAAACAACAGTTTCAAATTTCAATTCATTGTGTCTACAGTTCTTACCCAATAAGAGGCTTAGCAGCAAATAATCTGCATTTGTCTATTCATAGATGATAAATGCAGAGCAAGAAGGAATAATCAAGTGTTAGAACATCCCTAAAACACTGACAGCAGAAATGTTTTGTTATGACCACCTGAAAAAGCATAAAAATTTCAACAGTGGTTTCCTGATCTTCCATCTTCATTTTGTTGTGCGTGGTACGAGCCAGGGGTCCTTACACATTAACCACTAATGGAGTCCTCTACTTTTGTAAGTTTCCTTTAGTTTACCAGATATTAAATAGCTGTTGTAAAACCAGGAAATCTAGTGGAGTATTTGGGGGCAGTGGGGGGGTTGGGTGAGGAAGGAAGAGCATTTCACCACAGGCTAAACCCTTATGTAATTTGGACTGTGGTAGCTTCATACTAAGTCAGTGGGACTGGGCCTGTTTACTTCAGTGAGAAGCTGTGTCCATTTTTCCCAAGCATATTCCAACTGAACAAAGTGCAAGCACAACTGAGGGCCATACTTAGATTTAATCATGTGGCAATATTTGTCAGAGGTGGACTGTCCCTGGCTGACTATCCTGTGTTCTTTAATGCAGAAGCCTCAACCACTTAATCTCTATCAAAGTTGCAGGTAAAAATTTCAGGCTGCCATCACAAATCACCAGTGAATAATAAAGAAATTATCCTTACAACTCATGTAAATTCAACTCAGGTAGAGATATATTTGTATTGCACCAAATAGCCAAGCTCCTTTGTGGGCTGCTCTTGCCACCCCTTTTAACCCAGCTGGCCCTGCTGACCTATCACAGCACATTGTTTGGCTGCCACATGTTCTGGGATTTCACAGGTCTAACCACAACAGACTGACAGCTCTTGCTAGAGTTTGTGACACTGGGATTTTGCTTCTATATCTGCCAAGAAAAGAAAGGAGCAAGCAGAAGATAGAGAGATCCCAACTTACTGCTTTATCTTTTCTCTCTCTTCCTTCACTTTATTACTTTTCTCCAAAGGCTAGTGGCAAATAGAAGATTACATGCTACATCGACAGGATTTGGTCACTGCAAAAGGGCTGTTTTGCCTAAATCCTTCTTTTCCTACATTTTCTCCACTGTTCCAGCTGTCCCACAGCTTTGCACAAGCAAAAAGCAAGAAATAAAGTTGGATTTCAAACACAGGCAGAAAGGGGAAACATGACAAAAATATCAGGATAAAGAGAGGGTTTCATGTAATATTTTGTGAGATATAAATAATTTCTACAGGGTTTGCCCTTTAAAGTCCATTATAGCACGTTAATTGTGATTTTATACACTAAGTGAGAGGGTGTAATCCACCTTAGTATTGAATTTATGAAGAAAAGACTATCACCAGCCTGTGTTAAACACTGGTGAAGGCGTTTCCCTGAAGCCTTTGGCTACAGAATTCCATTTCTCTAGCTTCATTCACATTTAAATGTTCACACTGATAACTCAGTTCTCCTCAGCCAGGGAAATAAAGGATATTCTGATGCCTGATTCCACTTTCAATTACACTGCTGCAACTCCAGAGTAGCTCCAAGGAAGTCAAGTTTCACACCAGTGTGAAAATCAGTACAAGAGTGGATTTGGTCCAAAGGCTGCTCTGACAACGTGTCAGTCAAAGGTTTTTCTGTCTGACTGGATGGGTCAGAGTTGATGGTGTAAAAAAGCAGTGACCTGGATGGCACTGCAGGATCCCATTAAACAAGTGAAGCAAACAGGACTGACCCAATACTTGAGCAAATGCAAAGAACTCCCCGGCCCCAGCGGGTTGCCGGCAATGAGAGCTGCCTTGAGGCCTCTGACAGTGCTGGGGGCGAGGACAGTGACAAGGAGCCCAGAGGGGAGAGGCAGGGGTGGCACGTGGGCTGCCGTCACCTCCACCACCCTTCCCTGAGGACCCAGCTCTGGAAACCTTGGTGAATGCACGTGGCCTTGAATCATCCAGCCCTCTCACAAACATAAACCCCAAAACAAGCCTGGAGTCTGTCCTCAGCTTCACAGCAAGGGGCCGGAGTACTGCCCGGAGTTTAGAGCCAGATGTTAACTTTGTAAGCCTTGAAAATATTCCCATTCAAGGTTGTTTTCTTGTATTTGGGCCTTTTTCCAACTTGGGTGTGTAAAGATCTCCACAAGCCTGTCTAAAAATTTAGAAATGAGAAGACACTATCAATTTATAGATGCTGTATCTGCTCTGATCTGTCTGCCCAAATGCTGCAGTTACTGTAAGATTTTTCTGTTTCCAGGAGTAAAAATTAATGCAAATTTCAAGGTGACTGAAACAGACTTTCTAAACCAGTAACCTGAAATTTGTATTTGTTTTGAGACAGTTTGAGAAAGTGACCATGTGTTACATGTTTTGATCACTGAAGAACTTCAGCATAAACAACAATTTTCCCTTTCCAGAAAAATCCTTGATTCACACAAGTGAAGGACATGTCACAAATCTGTACTCATATCTATTGTCTCAACTTGATTCCACATGGGCCAGTTATTGTTATCACATAATGTATGAAGGATGTTTGCATCCCAAATGCAAGATCAGAGAAGAAATGAGAACAGTAAAGTGATTTTCTAGGTGGGTCTTTATTCAAGTATCTGCATAAAGGATGGCCTTTCTACAGATAAGGTCTCTTTTCTTGATATTCTCTCAGAAAATTGATCCAACACCCCAAATTCCATGGAGCAAATATTAATCCAAAGTGTTATTAAAGTGAAAATCATGAATTTGGAGGGTCATTATCCCCCAGCCAGCTATGTTCTTATAATGCCCATAACAAGGGCAGCATGATGCATTTGTTGTGCCAAATAAGCAAAACCTTATATCTAAATCCATCCATTTCTTTTTAGCAGAAATGTTTAGCTAACTCATGGTTTTCTCATTTCTCTGCTGTGTAGTTATCTATCTAATTACTTTTTGCTCAGAGCAGTTAATGCTATTTTACTTGCAGTTACCAGGTAAAAATTTCAGGCTGCCATCACAAATCACCAGTGAATAATAGAGAAATTATCCTTACAACTCAGGCAGTCATGATAACCACATGCTGTGTATTTAACAACAAAACATAGGAAGGACCTGAACACAGAGTAAAAATTAATCTATATTCAGTCTTGCAACACATACAAGGATAAAAAATCCTTGCTAGTGGTCTTGCCCTGCCCTGTCCAGGAAAACAAGAGCTTTCCAGTTGACTTCAGGGGACTTAGGGTTTCACTGATCTGTAAGCTTCTACAGAAAGCTTACACAGGAGTTATTGTGACACACAGCTAAAACAGAAAAGACTTGTGGGGTTTACATGTCTCTAAGTATCAGGAGCATGTATCAAAACTGAATATGTCGCTGTATTATAACACTGAACTGTCAGCTTCTTTGCATCTCCATGCCTAAGGGAGAAAGTGGGACCGAGGAACCCTCAAGCTCCCACAGCCACTTGCACCTCTTCAAGTGCCCTATTTAGCCTTGCTCCAGTCAGCCAGGGCTCTTCCCTTGGCACTCCCAAGCAAAGCAGCAGGGAGAAACAGCAGCACTCTGTCCTTCCCAGGGCCGATGTAGAGAGCAGTCCTGTGCCATCCCAGCAGGACTATAGGCAGCTGGTGATTCAGCAAGCCAGTAACAGCCCTCCTGGAAGCTGGAGGAATGCATGTGGAGTGCAGCTGGGAAGGGGTCAGAGGAAGTGCTTGGAAACCAGTCTGTGCTCGTTCACACCTAGCACTTCTGTGACTGTTTTAATAAAAGCCTATTTTATTTTACATATTGTAGATAGGGTTTTTAAAGAGAAGTGCTATCAAGGCCACAGGCTTCTGAGAATTCCAATTGCTTTTTTTCTGAATGTTTTTAATTCACTCTAGCTTCCCAGCATAAATGCAGTAAATATTGTGGCAGTGGTTAATCCAGTGAGTCCAATAGTAAATAAAAACATGTATTTGCAAAGTAAAGGATGCAGTACATAAAAAGGAGGCAAGCAGCTAACATGGAGGGAGAGATCACCAGAAAGATTAATTTCTAGCCAGGTACCAGTGTATACGCCCTGAAGAAGAGTAACCTCAATCTGTAAGCAGGGTGAATCATGGAAGGTAAGAAAGAGGAAGCAAAACATCTCCTTTCTGTAAAAAGACAAGAAACATCTCCTTTCTGAAAAGACCAGCTGCTGAGTAATCCTGAGAGTCCTGCAGCAGCTGGGAAAGGCATTAGCAGACTCTCATCCCAGAGGAACAAAACCATGCAAAGACAGTGGTCCTCTCTCATCCCCCTCCTACCAGCTCTCTTCGTACTCCTCAAGACCACAGGGACTGAATAGATACTGGTATTGCAGGCTGAGAATAACAGAATCCACCCATGAACATCCTGGATTCCTTTTGAAGACTGTAGTTTTGTGTAAAACATGGGATTCTACCATTCCATGGAGGCTATTGAGGAGCAAGGGTCTAATCCAGATAAACACTTCAAGCTAGCAAGGATAGATGAAAGAAATGAGAAATAGCCAACCCACCCAAGGACATAAGGGCAAAATGCTAAAATGGGAAAAGGAAAAACAAAAGGGGGGGAGGGGAGAAGAAGAAGAGGGTGAGGCACTTACTATCTATCTGTGAGAATTATATAACAAGTATAGACATCTGTCCAACCAAAAAAAAGCAATGTCACTGTAGCTTGTATACAGCCACACGTGGCTTCATGCCAGCTGTTATTTTGTTAGCCATACCAACATACACTGCATACACCTCCAAAGGGCTGAAGAAGCCACTACATACCTTGTGTTCACTTACACTGAATTTTATGTGTTTCTCATGCAATCTTTACACAGCCATCCTCTCATTTTCTAAATAGATATGTTGTTAGGAGCTTTTCTTATGATTGCAATGAGACCTTAGCAGATGTTACAGATAATCAGTACATACACATGCTGCAGAAGGGGATAGCTAAGTATTTAACTTTCCACATTTAATAGTGTGCTGTTAAACCAATTTTCTTCCACCTGGAAAGTGGAATCAGCTGCAATGCAATCCTATGAGCATGGATAAACAGCAATAACTGACAGAAGACATAACCATACCTTAGGCATGTACAGGGAAAACCCTTAAAGAGAAAACACTTCAAGACCAGTGGGCAAACCTGGCTTTTGTAAGAAACCTACCAAACAGGGGATGTTAAAAATTGAAGTTTATAGAAAGAGATGTAAGAAGAGCAGGACAAACCTCAGATAGGCTGTAGTTTCATGTCTGGTGTTCTCAGCAGTAAAGAAAAGGGAGCACAGTTCCTTGGGCAGCTTTCCTGCTGAATATACAGATGTATGTCAGGGACAGACACATTGAATAAACTAAGGTTAAAAACAGATCCCTGTTGGCAACCTGAGTCTGCTGAAATGTGGAGCTCCATTACCCATGATGGAGTCTCTGAGGGAAAAGCTGGCAGAGTTACATCTTTTTTCCCACTCTAACTTCTGTCACTTGGCAGTGACAAGGAAGAGTTCAGGTATACCAGACTTGCACCTTTATGCAGTTGGAGAACTGCTGTCATTATAAATGTCCTCCATTGGGCTTTTGGGGCAAATCATTCCTGCTAGTGATGCCAAAAGTGAACCAAGATGTGCTGTGATGGAAGAGCTTTCCCAACAACTTCTGCTGTTCCTCTTGGCAATTACACAAGTACCTCTGGCTGGTCACAAATACCTCTGGCATCAGCCCAGCCTGATGGGTAAACTGAGCCACTCATTAGAGCAGCTCCCAGCCACCAAGGCTGCAACTATTGACAGAAGGAGCTGACAGCAGAGAGGCAATTCAGGATTATGATATCAAAACATTCTGAGAAAACAGAAAGCATTAAGGAAATCACCAGAGCAGGGGCTATGAAAGAAATTCTGGGAAATAGAAAAAGACAGCCATATTTCAAGAAGAAAGATGCACAACAGACAGAAGACTGAGAGCCATGAAGCACCTGTGTAGTCAGAGTAGGTGCAGAACCACATCCTATTGGAAACATAAGAGAAACAGTGAGCAGACATTGGCCTGAAGTCACACATGGAAAACTACTGCATGGGGTTTCAGGCTGAGACTCAGGAACCATACATGTGTCCACAACACGTGTCTGGGAATCCACCTTTGGCATGGAAGATACCCATATTCCCTAGAAACACCCACCTTGTCACTGATCCCCCCAAACCTTTCTAAGAACAGCATTTCTCCCTTGGGAGTCAAAGCTGCTGTGGGCCATGGCATGAAGGGGCAGCAACACCTTTCCTAAAAGACCCCAGAGGACACAAGGGAGGCAAATCCCAGGGCTGATCAGGTAATCAGGCTGATCACGAAGCAACTCATAGAAAAGGTAACCCCATGCTTCCAGGTGAATGGGAAAAGTGATACTGCTTCAGGGTGACTGGCAGTCATCCCAGCAGATTGGGAATTATCTCATGAGAATGGTACGTGCTTCACACCTGGGGCTGGACTCCCGTGAGTTGATCCAAAAAAAGATTGCACTATGCTGTTCATGAAAACAGAATTTGGAGTGTGAAGCCAAGTTTCTCGTTTTCAGATTCTACAGTTTCAGAAGACCAAAACCTCAGCCTAGGGTGGCTTTTCACTGTCAGTAAGAGGGACTGTATGATCACAGCATATCACTGCTCTGACAGGATGGTCTTCTAAGGAACATGAGGGGAAGAGGCATGCTCAGGGACCTGATGTTGTACTCTGTAGAGGGTCGTAACCTAACACCCTTAGCTCAGGGCACCCGCTGTGCCTGCAGCAGCAGCTTTCATGTGAGTCAGTGCCAAAGGGGAATCCAGGTGCCATGCATCTTCCCTTGAATGCCTGGAAAAGTACCATCAGCAGTACAGACAGACAGAGCCTGATGTCAAAGAAACAGAAGATAGAAGTGTGCTGCTTATCAGACAGCATGGACCATCACATGCCAACATGAGACATTTTCCTGAGGTCTAGACAGTTACTCAGCATTGACTGACGGGACAGGGAGACACGATAACTTCTCATGAAGCCCAGAGAAGGAGCAATGCAAAGTACATGAAACAGAGTGATAGCCTGCTTATCACAAAAGAAGCAAAAAATCTGGGATCACAATGCACATGGATTTTTACCTTGCTGTCCAATAGATACACAAAATAAGGACAAAAGGCAATGTCTAAGCTGCAATGGGATGCTCATTATGTGGGGTATCTACAGATCCAGGATGTCAAGACTGCACACAGAAGACATCCAGCACATGTAAAAGACATCTAGGACATACAAAACCTGGGCCAGGAGACATGGGATAAGCCTTGGCCTACACCAGTGGATCAGAAAAATAGGTTTGTTTCACAACATTTCAGACTGGCAAGTTATGACTCTAGAGAGTCAAGCTGGCAGCATAAGGGGAACAGTTTCCCTGCCAGCAGCCCTGATGTGAAGCTGCTTCAGCCTTCTGAACACCTATCAGCCATGGTGGCACAGGCCACATCCTTCTTCACCCCAACAGCCAACAGCTAGGTGAAAAAACCTCAACACACACCTGGAAGAAACAAGGCTCCAGAGGCCAGAAAAGGTGATTAAGGCAGTTCTTTACCAGGCCTAATTTTCATATTATATGTAGTAACCTGAATGGATGTGGGACCGAGGGGCAGGAGTTGTCACCTGGAGGAGCTCATGGGGAGCCTGTGGAAGCCAGTCTGTCCACACCCAGCCAGAGGCACTGCCTGCCTGTGGGGCATCTCACACCTAAAGGGTTCAGTATTCTGAGCCTGTCCAGTATTCTGAGCTTGAAGCATTCTCCATGTCAGCCAGAATGCAAATTGATGTGCAAAATCTTCGAGGGATAAGAGGTGCTTACTCTCTGCTAGACCCCAAGGGAGAGGAGATGGGGTACAGGGTCTGTGACCAAGTTGCAGTTTACTGCTTGCACAGGTCTGGGACAGCTGAGCACCGTGAATTGCTCCAGGGAGGCTGTAAAGTTACATACACTGTGTGTATGGTGTTGAAGAGTGCTGGGATATGAGGAGAAGTTTTTTGAGGAGGACATTAAAGCAATTTCTTGAAAACTCACTCATTAAAAATTCTACTGCTGTTTTAACAAGAGTAGGATGCTATGTGAGGCACTGTGGGCTTTTATTAGGAAATGCAAAGTCAAGCCAAGCATTCCTGGCTTGAGTCTCATATCAGGCTTAAAGATCAGCTCCCTCAGTGTGTCAGAAGATCCTGGACTTAGCTTTTAAACCTGTGTTGCCCGTTCAGATCATTCATATAAACGATCTTTATCTGTTTCAGACCTTACCATGTCTCTGCAGAGATAAAGCCCAAAAAATATAATCTGTAATTCCTTTTACTCTTCACTTCCCAGTCCTGCTTCATCCTCTATCCTACTAACTTTGCTTCTGCTGGGTTTTCTGATTCTTCTCTTTTATTATCGCTTCCACAGTGAGTGTACTCAGTCTACCCCTTTCACAGCTCTGCTGTGATTGCCTGCAAGCAAAGATGAAGGTATTTCCCCCTACAAGTCAGGATTACTGTTGCTGACCTCCTGCTGTTAGAGTACACACCTTTCCATGTAAAGGCAGCAATATCATTGTCTGTGCCACGTTTTCTGGCGACCAGCAGCTGGGGTTTGAGGTTCCTGCAGAAGGAGAGGATGTGCTCAGCCACACAGACATGCTGCCAGAATGGAGATGACAGTTGGGAAAGCCCCTGGGAAATCCCAATGTTTTATTGAAATCAGGACAGATCCTGGTTTCAGCAAATCAGCTGCAACCCTAAGAATGCCTTGCATGGCTAAACCAATCCCAGTAACACAGCACATCTGGTAACCTCATAGACAGAGTTAAAAAGAAATAAAACTTCCCAGGGAAAAGGTCAGAACTTTGATTAATCACTCCTAGAAAAGCAAAGTGTTTGATGCCAATGTCACAAAAGTTTTGCATTACTGCAACTCTATTAATTTGACTGGAGTCACCACAGTCTCTCACCACTGGTGGAGCAGCACTTTCAGATGGGCGAACTTTGGTATACTATTTCTTCCCCAGATTTCAAGATATTCCCACTCCACAAGTCTGGGAAATTCTCTGGAATAGCTGTCAGGGGCTTCAATAAGTGTATCTTGGGGTGCATATTCCCAGTTGCTCCATATCTCACATACTTCACTCTCCAATGCTGGCAGGCATGATCCCAGCAGTTGGCCATGCATGTACAGCTCAAAATACAGGTTCATATTAAATGCTCTATTTATTTATGGAAATACAAATACTGATACATTTTTGGTTACTCCCTATTGTTTATACACTTTGATTTGGACATCCAAACATTAAAATAAGTTTCTACTCCGGAGTCTAGGCACCATAGCAGATTAGTCACATAATGCAGCTGAGATGAGAACAGCAGCAGCAAGCCAAATGTCTTCTCTTTGCAGCAAAACAGTCTAGGTATTCATCCCAAACCTAATCACCCCCAAAATTACAACAGAAAGCTAAAATATTCATGTTACCAACTAAAGCTCCCTGAATCCAGCCTCTTACCATGAGACATGCTTTCTCTCAAATGCCTCAAAAGCACCACTTTGGCTATGGCTGCATAGATTGACGTACTCCTCTCATCTCCTGAGCATGAATGGGTGCTGCAAAGGCAGGCTGCAAGCTTGGGCCCAAGGTTTCCTGTGTGCCCCAGAGGTGAGGTTCCCGTAGAACCATGGCAGAATAGTTCCCATAGCCAAGATAAAAATATCTTTTTGGCTGTGCTTTACTTTATAGCACGAAATAAGGTGCCAAGCTGAGGGTTCCCTGGGATGAACACCTCATGCACAATTTTCACGTGTTTACTTTCCTCAGGTCCATGTGCAGGACCACGAAACCCAAAATGTGTATCACCATGAGTGTGGCTGGTATTTTGATAACTTTCACTGCAGTGAAGTTGGCAGAGACCCTCAGGCCAAGCTTGCAAAGCCAAACTGGAGGAGTGATTCCATAGCTGGGGCTTAGGTTGGGACCTCAGAGCCATCAAACCCTGATGGACATGCAGCCTCAGGGCTCAATGTCAGACATATGAGTGGAAGAGATTGCTGCTGTGAGCACTGCTGTCAGGTCAGGCTAGGCTTCTCACAGGGAGGCTTGATGGCCCTTTTGCACCTGCTGCATGGGAGCCAAAATGCAGAAGGAAGAACAAAATATTCTCCAATGCACAAATAGAGTGTGTTTGGTTTGTTTCCTGAACTTTACATTTCTTGCACACTGTATATTGAGCAGAGTCATTGCAGCAGCATATGTACCCAAAGAGCGGGAAACAGACTGCCAACGACCTTCGCAGGATATCAGCAAAATAAACAAACATAACATGCACATCAGGTGGTCTGAGTGCCAGCACTAGGATAAACTGAATCTGCAGAGAAAGCGCAGTCGGAATTTCCCTTTAAACCACACCAAGCTGTAAAGCTGCCTGGGTGCAGGGAGCAGTCAAAACCAGATCAGCGTGTGAATGTTTTAAAAGGGGCAGATTAATTCATGTGAGCCATGCAGCTCAGCTGGAACTGCTGCTTGGCTGCTGGCTTCAGCTGCATGCTTCCTGAGGGCATGCTTTTCCTTCCTCTGCAAAAGACCTTCCCTGGTGGGAGGGCAGGTGTCCACTATGGGCACACCTGTGGTGCAGGTGCTGGGCAATGACCTGCCAGCCTTTGCTCCATGGCTGATCACAGAATCACAGACTATGCTGAGTTGGAAGGGACCCACAATGATCATTGAGTCCAGCTCCTGGCCCTGCACCGCACCATTCCCAGGAGTCACACCATGGGCCTGAGAGCATTGTCCAAAAACTTATTGAACTGTGCCAGGCTTCGTGCTGTGACCACTTCCCTCTGGAGCCTGTTCCAGGGCCCAGCCACCCTCTGGGGGAAGAACCTTTTTCTAATACCCAACCTAAACCTCTCCTTCAGGCTCAACTGACCAAATTACCTCAGCCATTCCTCATAACACTTCCCCTCAAGGCCCTTCACCATCTTCATTGCTCTTCTTTGGACATTCTCTAATAGCTTTGTATCTTTCTTATATTGTGACACCCCAAACTACACACAATATTCATGGTGAGGGCTCCCCAGAGCAGAGCACAGTGGGACAATCCCCTCCCTTTCCTGGCTGGTGATGCTGTGCCTGATGCACCCCAGGACACGCTTGGCCCTCCTGGCTGCCAGGGCACTGCTGACTCACATTCAACTTTCTGTCAACCAGGACCCCCAGATCACTTTCCCTGGTGCTGCTCTTCATTTCCCAGTCTGTCTATATATCCAGGGTTGCACCATCCCAGATGCAGAATCCAGCACCTGACCTTTTTAAACTTCATATGGTTGGTGCTTCATATGGTTGCCCAGCCCTCTGATTTGTCCAGGTTTCTCTGCAGAGCCTCCCTGCCCTCAAGGAAGTCAACAGCTCCTCCCAATTTTGTGTCATCTCTGAACTTGCTTAATATCTTTTCCAGTCCTGTGTTCAAGTCATTTATGAAGATGTTGAAGGTGGGGAACCCCACTAGTGACATCTCTCCAGTCTGCTGTCACCCCATTCATTTTGTGACTGACCCATGAGGCAGTCGCTCTCCCATCCCATGATGTGTTTATCCAACTGTGGGCTGGACATCTTGTCCAGAAGAATCCTGTGAGGGTCAGTATCAAAAGCTTTACTGAAACCCAAAATGGAGGCAGAGGCAGAGGGTCTGTTCTGTCAAACAGGAAAAGGAGACCTGGTCAGCAAGGGTGATTTTGACTGAGAACATGAATGTGCAGTGTTCTCCCTGGGGCTGAGGCCTTACAGGCAGAGAGGGTAAAGCTCTTCACAGCAATCACTTCTCAAGGAACTGAGTCTTGCTCTGAGTAAGGGAGTAACATACCTACATACATGTTTGTGTATATATATAAAAAACTATATAACAATATAAATGTATATATGTATATATTTCTGTATAATGGGTACATATGGCTAGCGGCTTGAAGTGATTGACTTCTGGGAAAGATGAAAAGTGTTACTGAACCCTTGTGGAAAAGCCTGAAAGAATTTAATAGAAAATTACAGCCTTTCTCAAGAATTTAATATAGAATTATATAGGATAGTTAAAAACAACAATAGAAAGGATATTACTCTCTATTAAACTCTATAGGTTTCAGAGCAGTTTAAATAGGGCCTTTTAATGTTTCTGCAAAGATTCCTATTACATCCTGTAGGGCTTTTCCACACGGATCTTAGCAGTCATCAGGGAAAACCTGGTGCCAGTGAGTTCCTAAGCAAACAAGTCAAGTAATTCTGATAATTTACATTAGACTGAGCTTTGCAGAGTTGCTGCAGCTCCATGAGCCTCTGTGGGACTAGAAACAGCTCAGGAAAACTGGAGCTTTGGAAGAGACTTTCCATTCTGGTGTCCCAGCAGTATGTGGTCATCACCACATAAAGCAACATTTCCTCTTTGTTGCTGAGTTGTACCTTACAGGGATCTGTTGATGTAACATCTAAACACAAAGAAAAGCCTTCATTTTCAACTAAGATATGACAATATGCATAGCTACACAAAGCAGGATAAGGTATCTAGGGATGCCAGTGGCTGGGACACCCTCTGAAAAGCAGTCTCTGATGCATTTTGGCAGTATCCACTGCCTTCAGCCAAAATGCTGCCTTTGGCCAAAGTTTTTGTTTCAGATTTATTTTTCTCACCGAATAATACATGTGCGATGTCTTAAGCATTTTAAGCATGTTGAATTAGACATGTTATGAAAGGTATCCTTGTTCATAGTCCTACCTTTAACCATTATAAGAACAGTGGACAAATTATAGGGGCTCCAGCACCCGTATAAAACACTACATAGTAAAATGCGCATATAGTAATATATTATTAATTTACCTCTTTTTGACTCTAGAAGATATATTTTGTGTGTTTCACTGCCCTCAATTTAGTAGTGTTTAAAATTACACTTTGCACATCTGCCCCTCAGCAAATTCATCGTAAGTATCCTAAAATTTACCTCTCATCACTCATAGTAACTTGAAAAACTGATGCCTATCTTCTACAGTCTGCACAGCCTGACAGTATTCCATGGCTTAAAAGGCTGAATGAAAACCCCAGCAGTGCTTTCATTAACATCCAAACATCTGAGCTTTGCACTGGGCCACTCCCTGATCCAGACAGTGACACGTGCCCATGGCAAAGTACTGCTCCATACAGAAACTATTTTTGTTAATCAGGGGAAGTGACAAAGGTGGGAAGCAAAGTAGTGAGCTTGCTTTCTGTGTGGTATTGCAGTGTGGTCATTCTACCAAAGCCCAGATAAATTTTCATGCCATTCTTTGAACCCTGCTAGACTCTTATCACTGGAATGAACCTCAGTATTCTATGACTGAGAGTTTCACATGCTACGATGTCGAAAGGCCCTTCAGTTTCATTGAATGCCTTCTGCTCATAGTTTTTTTTAAAACTATCCAAATATAAAAAAGGTGTAACTGTACTTCATCATGGAGCTTTTTGTAATCTCTTGATATGCTTATCTTTCCTATCTAGTAACAGCCCCAACTCAACCCACCTGCTATGGATTTTCTTTTAGACTGTATAAATTTAGCTTTCTTAGCAAAAACATACTTTTCAAAAGATGCTCATCCTTTCAAGTCTGAAATTCTGTTATTTTCAAAGTAAAAATCATTTGCTTATGAAACCCCAGCAGGCTGACAACAGTAAGAATTAGTGCATGGGTCCTAAACACTATGCCTAATTCACCCAACTCTGCATATACCTTACTTGAGTGTGTTTTAACAGTGAAGGAGGAAGCAAACTACATACCTGAGCTCTCCTTATACCTCATCTGGAGACAGACATGAAATTCCCCTTAATATCTACAGCAGAGGCTCAGGATGCTTCAAGAATTTACACAGTCATACAAAATTATTGATGTGAAGCTATTATATTTGTATAAATGTCTCTGCAAGTTGAGGTTCCAAAGCTGGGGGGGAAAGGATGATATGTATAGTGAACAGACTTGTCTCTGAAAACACATTTTCCAGATTTGTTTGTGGAAGAGCTCTCAATGTGACTTGTTGGCAAATCTGTAAGACCAGTTGAAACATTAGCTGTGTCTGAATTTATTTTTTCTCTGGTTTTCATTCTTTAAAATCCACCCATATTCAAATGCTCACTGGAAGCACAATTGCAAGGAAGGGAAACCCCCTCTGCCTGGTGAGAGAACCCGAAGGAAGAGTCCTTCCAGGGGCAGTCTTATCAGCAAATCCATGGAGACTTATCAGAAGATATACATCCAGAGGTTTTCAAACTGCCTTTTTGTACTTCTCCTTAGGCCTGAAGTTTGATATCATTATGGGACATTTCCAAGGCAGCGGCAGCAGCCACTGCCTAATCTTTTCACAAGATGTAAATCAGTTTCAGTAATTATCATATTAGATGGCTTGCTCATGTTTTCTTGCTGGGAAAAAATACCATGTCTTATAAATTCCTCAGTGCTGTAACATCAAAGCAGCAGGGTCGGCATGCGGATCCAGAGGGGAGGGGAGACTAATTTGATGAGGATGTATATGTGATAGACAGAGATTTCATTTAAGGGACCATCCTGAATGGTGTATGCCAGGTTGAGCCCTGTAATCTTTCATATTGGGCACAAAAACCAGGCATCTGAGGCGCAACCCTTGAAGAACTGAAGTGATAGTTCATACCAAATACAATTAGGGAGAGCCAAAACACCTTGAAACAGCACTTTAGGGAATTAGAGGGAAGATGGGGAATCCTACCCTGCCAACTGCACACAGTGGGAAAGAAAACTGACTCAATTTGTACTTCTGGAAGAGCTCCTCCGGGATTCATGGAGGCACAGGGGTACCATACCTCTTTCCCTTGGGTTGCAGCCAGGATCAACTCCAATCAGGCCAAAATGGTCCTGGTCTCCCCCTGAGCAGGCTCCCTCTTGGTAGTGTTCTGAAGCTGAACACAAATCCCAAGAGTCCAACTAGGTCATTAGCTTTTCTCCCATGAATGCAAAAGTTGTGTTAGTGACTCTGGCATCCCAGCCCCCAGTCCTGTACCGCTCTGTAGAAATGTCTTCCAAGTGTAAAACCCATCAGCTTCATACCATTGTTTTTGCTCTCTTCAAATTTTACTCACCTTTACTGAAACTGAGAGAACCCAAGAGTGCTTTAGGGATTAGGGCACACATCCTGCCTTCAGATGGGCAGAGCATTTCTAAAAGAAATGAATGGCATCACTTTTTTGTTCCGGAAAAAGCACCTCTGTGTGTCATACACCAATGAACAATAGGTTCACATCACAGAGAAGTGGTAGAAACAGAGGAAATGAAATTTAATGAGAGAGGAAAACAAGTAAATATTACATACTTTTTTCAAGTGAGTCCATGTGTGAGTGATTAACTTTTGCTATCGAGGGAGGATAAAGGGGGAGCCAAGAGTCTCTGTAACTGTTTGAAGACCTGAACACAGCAGCAAATATGGAAAACTTCACCAGTTTGGCAGATGCCATAAAATATTTTTATCTCAAACACCTTATGTTTGTGGTCCTAGCACTGACCCCAGCCTAGCCATTTGTAATCTCAGGAAGCATTGCATTAGCTTTCACAGAATCTCACTTGAGACCAAATCTCACAAAGCTGCACATCTCAAGGAAAATTTACAGCCCCTGAACTGGGAATGTGCCACAGTGCAATGACAAACACTAGCTGGTCTGCAAAGATAGAGTGTTCCCATTCTCAGCATCCTTGGGACCAAGGGAGACAGGCTGTTGTTGTTGAGCAGCTAAAGAATGCACACTGCTCAAAGCTCAAGAATGTGGAAATGGCAGAGCTTTTCATAAGGCCATTAAAAATGACATCTTAACAACATCTGCAATTAAAAATGCTCAGAGTTGGAAGAGATATTCCAAAAAACATGTGGATCATAGAACTCATTCCGTTCTTATGACTTAAAAATCTGACAGCATAAGCCTAGAAAAATGAGAGAAGTGCCTCTTCCCTGTCTGTTGTTTAAGCAGCTTCCTCAATTCCAAATTTCAGTGACAAATGATGGTTGTGTTGACCCCAGGATGTCCTTCAGCCCTGTGCAGCAGTGCACTGCTACAGATGTTATTGCAGGAGAAGGGTATTGCTTGTTGCCACACTTCTATATGTCATGAATACATTTCATATTCTGCATATTTCAATATACCTCAAGCTAAAAAATAACACAAAAATCTTTTAAAGGAAACTGGATAACTCAAGAGTTTGGTAAAGTAGCTGCACTTTCATTTCCCTGTTGTGGGTTTAGGTGCACCCAAAATAAGTGGGATTTCTGTGAAATGTGGTCTTGGTTTTTCTGGTCTTGCCCTACGAAGAGCTGTGGGCTTTTTTTAAGACCCGTCCTGGTTATTAGCACTATCAAGACACACTTGAAAGTGATCTGGGCAAATGGACCATCAGGGCACAAAAGCTCTGAGTCTTAACTCTTAAGTCTTCCACCTGATATGAAGGGACCTCCTACCACCACAAGTTACAATTTACGTGTTCTACCAGTGAACAGGCATCTTCCTGCTCCAAGGCTGGAATAACGCCACCCTTGTCAGGGCTCAAGTTCATGCTAAACTGAAAAAAAAAACCAAACCAAAATGGCAAAAAGTAAAGGAAAAGAGAGTCTTTGGTGGGTTTTCTGGGAGCTACCTGGCAAATAGGATAAAATGGCAGCTATGAAAGGAACATTCAAATTAAAGAAATGTTGGGATAGGGTTAATACAAGTTTGTTAATTATCTGGTAAGGACCTGCTCAGATGTACTCTGTCTCTGCATGTGCACACACACAAACACTTGCTTCAGTGCCTTGCTTGAATAATAAGGCACAACAGGGCAATCATTGTTGTGCCATAATTGCACTCCTCGGGTGTACGCCAGCCATGAACCCGAAGGAGGAGTGCTATCAGCAGCCTGAGAAGTGTGATTATGGTCCAACAAGGCATGCCCTGTTGTGACTTATTACAATTAGAAAAGCTATCTACAGTGTTGCAAACCTTGAGGTGAGGGCTACGAGAAATGCTTTTTAAAAGCCTGTGTTCTGGTAGTGCATATTTAAAATGTTGTACCTGCTGCTAGGACTCCCCATTAGCCAATCATATTGCTCAAGTATCCTTTGAATGACATACTTCATGCCCCATCTCAAGTCTATGCTGAAAGATTAGAGGAATTAGTAACATTTTTCAACCCTCTTTGAGCTCTCAAGAGACCTGCAAAGCAATAAGTGGTATACAGCAACTGAAATTACATGCCTGTTACCAACACCAAAAAAACATTGTCGAATATCTGGGGACTATTAACTGCTTTCCTTCCAAACAGATATGTTTTTTAGCAAACAACGTTCAAGAGACACTAGCTGAAAGGAAAAAAAAGAGGGGTTTCACCACATGCTTTCATGGGTGCACATCTCTCCATTCTTCAGCTTTCAAACCAGGGCCAAATGGGAATGAGAAGGCCTACCTATTTCACAGAGCAGTTGTGAAGATTGATTAACACCTATCTCAGCCTGGAGATGTTGAACCAGCAGGCATTCCAGGCATGCAAAAGCAGCAGGGAAAGCACAAGCTGCAAAATACCCAAGTGGGAGAAATCCTTCACCCTAAGGTGACAGGAATTGTTAAAACAAAGAGGTGCCTTTTCTATGTAGGGACCCAGGCAGAAGCTCTGTAGGGGCTGTTTGTTTAGGAATCCTAAATTAACTAGGGACATGGCAAGGATACAGGACTAAAAACATGTAAGGCTCTTCACTCAACACAAGAGTAGATTGTGTCCTGCATGTCCAGAAGTCTCTTTCACCTTGAATGTGAAAGATAGTTTCAAACAAAGTGATTGTGCACAGGTTCTGGTGAGTGCTCAGCTCCCTTTAAACCACACTAGAGTAAAAGCTGCCTTAAAACAGTCCTTATAAGAAAACAGCTAACACAGACATTGCAGCTTCAAACCATTTTGAGGAAAAAATAATAAAAGGGGAGGGGGGTGGTTATTGCATACAATATTAAATTCAGAGAGCTTTACAGCCAACATCTGGACATTGGGACAGCTGGAGCAGTGTTGTGTAATGCCTGAGAAGGGCAGAATAAAAAAAAAAGCAAACTCCAAGAAATTGCCCAGTGATACCAAATCATCAGCTAGTCAAAACACGTTGGAGCTAATGTATATTAATCACTGGAAACCTGAGATAAGTTCAGTAAACATTGTCTATTACAATATGTTAAAAAAAAAAAAAGTCTTTGAAACAGCACTGTGCGCAGGAGTCTGATCCAGAGCTCACTGAAATATGTTGGAATGTTTCCATTCACCTCAGTGAGTTTTGTGCATTGAGCTTTTTCAAGCCCAGGCAGCAGTTCAAAAATAACTTTGCAGCATTATCCCAATTGTTTATTTGTGTATGAACAGCACTGAAAAAGTACACATGGCCAAGCAGAAAAAGAACACTTAGGAATATTTTTAAATTGCCGTCACCAAAACCACTAACAACATAAAAATTCAACAATTTATGTTGTTGTAACACTGTCTTTAACAGGAATGGTGGTGGAGAAACTATGTGTAATATAATCAACAAGCTAACAAACACTAAGGTTCTCCTGAGGATTTTAATATGCTGAATGTTTAGAATATTAAACAAACAATAGCGAAAATCAGGATATGATTAATAATTTTAACAATCAATCCTGAAAGGTTCTCTCCAAATTTGTTCAAACTGTTTCATAATAAGCTCACAAAGTGCAGAAAACATGACATATATTTTAATGTGACCCAATAGGATAAAAAGAAAGCTCTGTTTGTCCACTGTGGCCTGAGTTTGGGTTCATTGGGCTAGGCTGAGTAGATTTGAAATGAATCAAGATGTTTAACATCTGCCTCCTGTTATTAAGATATTCTCTTCCTATTTATAAACAAACGCTTTGTTGGGGTTAGGCTGTGGATTCCATGACTCTGTAGACTCATGCTTCCTTAACAATCTGAACTTCAGGCCACAAGTAAAAGGCGCATTATAAGTCTTCAGAAATCTATCAATGCATGTAGGAAAAAAAGACTAATTAAGAGACAGTACAGTCTACTTGCTTAGTCTTTCACAGCTGGCATTTGACCATGTCCTACAAGACATCACATTAAGACAAAAGCAGATTCTTTATTAAAATTAGGTCATGAAAAGCATTTCTCAGTGTTTTAGTTAGAACAAATGACCTTAAGTTTGTGTGCATTGTCTTGTCAAGACTCTCATGCTACTAAGGCTCTAGCTACTGACATGTGCTTGGAAATCCCAGCACTTCCATAAACACTACAAATATAAAATAACTCCTTTGTTCTCCTAGTTCCTCTCTATTTCTACCTCCTCCCTTTCCATGAGAATTTATGTTAATCTCTCCTTCAATCTGTTTTCAGTCACTGTGTTAGTTTGGATTCCTCCTTTCTTTGTTACATTTGGTTCTTTGCTCCACTCTGGTCTTTTCTAGTTAATGCATTGAAAATGGACCCCTTTTCTCCACCCTTTCTGACAGCCTGGTTTGTGTCTCTGCTCTCTCTCACTCACCCTAATGTAACACTTTCCACTCTGCCCTTCCTGACTCCCTGTCTTTTGCTCTCCCTGTTACCCTGCACTCTGCAGAAGAATAATCTTGCCTAGCATGTCCCTTCCCCCCTCCTATCCATGCAAAAAAACCCCAAAACTAGCACCATTTCCCTCTACTAATCTTTGTTCCAGAACAGACTTTTGCCCATTCCAGCTCTGTACTGTGTGCTGTCTCCATCTTAACCTGCTTCATTTAATACTTAACAATACCTGAATGTCTTTGATTAAAATAGCCTTAAAGTTCAAATTTACAGTTTTTCTCTTTGTGCTCACAGTATGTTCATGGCCAAAACTCTTAAAATACATGACTTCACAGCATAATACTGTACAACACACAGGTAAGAATTTATATGGATACATTTGCATCCAATTTCATTACAAACAAGCAGAATCTTAGAAAACAAGGATTTCAAAAAAGGGAATATTTTTTGAGAGCAGGATTTTATGAGATCAGCTATTCCAACCAGGAAGAATATTAATAAAGCAGGAACAAGAAATATACACATGAGATTTTCTAACCTGTTCCTAAAACATGTAATTCCACTATCTGCCTTCCAGAGACAAGTGATGGCACCTCCTACCAAGTGGCAACCAAATTGTCCTTGCCTCGGCATCAGCCTGTCACTTCTTGCTCTACCCAGAGAGGGCACAGAGAGCTATGTATTCTCATCCTCTTCTGGAGCAACTTTTAATGTACTCAAAGGCTATGATCATCTTTCTCTCTAAGCCTTCTCCTCTTTAGACTAAACAAACCTAAATCTTTCAGTCTTTCCTCAGGAGGTCATGCTTTCTAGGCCTCTGAATATTCATGATTTTTCTTCTTTGGGCTATCATTAATTGGTCTCCTTCTGCCTTAAAGCTGAAACCAAAGCCAACTGAGCAATGAATAGAAATAATTTCAGAGCTGATTTACTCTTTTACAGTAAATGAAAGATACTTCCCCAAAGAACGTACATCCTCCACTTGATGGCTTGGTTTAAATATTACTTGATATAAAACCACAGTGTGCACCTGAATTACCAAAGGTAACATAACTGAGTGTGGTAATGCAGGTAGAGTAGTAACAGTAATTCATAGTCAACACTTTTTTTTCCTCTCTCCTTTCCCCCCTCCCTCTATTTAATACTTAAAAAAAAAAAAAATGTAGTCATTACCTGAAGTTTTCCATCATTAAAATTCCATATACAAAGAGATTTGGGCTTACAGATTGAAAGGGAGTGGTTCTATATGTTTCATTTATGAAACTAAAGTGAGTTTAATTCCTTGATTTTGTGTATAAACTATCTGTTATATTTTTGAATTTCTAATTCAAAAAATAATCACAGAGCTTATTTCTTAGCCAACAAAGAAATGTTACTGCAAATGTTGTACATATAAAATAAATATACTCTGATGATTATTTAATTGACTCAATGGAAAACTTGCAAATCTGGTGTCAATTACCTCATGTCCTAAGCAGGAAAAATATATAACACACTCAACCTAATACATGGCTATAAACATGATTAATGTATTTTGAGAATGCCCCACACAAGCATTATTTTCCAAAGATGACATTTTAATGATAGTTGACATGCAGTATGTGGCACATGTTGAAAACCTATCGTGTCTTTAAATCTCCGATGTATGCACATACATGCATCCAATCCCCATGGCATGTACTCTCTCACTGAATTAATTTACATACCCAGGAGGACCATGTCCATACCAGCTTTCACAGGCAGGGAGTTCAGTTAATGCAGTTCCCTAAGTCTGGTTAATTAGTCCAAGTGTCTTTAGCTTAGATACCAAAAGATCCTCTGCATGTAACCCATGCTTTAACTTGTTTTGCCCCTCAAAATGTTCTGATTTTGGCTCTCTTCACCACAAAACAAGCAGCATGTTGGCTGCTTGATTGCCTCACAGCTACTACACTGCAATGCTGGCCTGACCCAAGTTCACACCAGGATTTGAGCATAGTCTTTGGGCCACTCTCCTCTCTTTCTCCATCTTATTTAACACTGCTTATCTACTCATCACGGTCTCAAAAGGACCTGTCTCCTTTTAACCAGAAAGGTCATCTGCTGGATCGAGCACAGATCCTCTGAACTACCTTTGGCTGAGACCAGCTTCCACCTGCCCTACATCTGTACTGGAGGCATGAGCCCAGGAAAGTCTGTCCTGCCTAGCATCCTTGGTGTCTCATGTTTTTATTTCCATCATCCCCAGGTGTTTATTTTAATGCACACAATGGTTAGGCCTCTGCCTTGGCAGAAAGAAGTACAAAAGCAGCAGAACTTCTCAGGAACATGCCAAAGGAAAAAAGCTACTGAACATCATTTAACCTATGCCTATGACTCTCTAGGCAACAGTGGCAAAACGATTATGCAAATGCAGAAATATAATGGTAGTACAGCAAAACAGGAACTATCTTCCCTCTTAGCAACAACATCACACTTCTACACCATTTGGCCCAGCATGGCTGTCTCCCCATCAAAGGTGGAGCTCAACTCTCACTGAGCTGAGAATGGGTTTGGTTCACAGAAATCATGCTCAAAATGCAGAGCTGCTTAGTACTTTTGCAAGGCAGTGACCTCAGCTGGCCACTACCCCAGGAGACCATGTGTCATCATCAAATTGCTGTGCTGGCACAAAAAGTTAAAACCACCCGGCTGCCCCCCACTGCTCTGACCTCAGAGGGAACAAACCCAAACAGGGCTTGGAGGCAACAAGGCCAGTAACTGAGTTCCCCTGCTGCCTGGCTGAGTGGGTGGGGTTTGGCACTCTCAGCCCATTCCTAAAAGCCATATCTTCTCCTGAAGGGTGGGAAGAATCCCTGTCCCAGGAAATAACTCAGGGAGCAAAGCCTGTGTGTGGGGGTATTTCCTGCCTTGGAGAGATAAAAAGGGAAGCTGCTCCAGACCAGTGGCTGGAGGGGCGTGCGGGTGTTTGTGCCAGATGGAGGCAGCCACCAGCTAGTTTAGCTCCACAGCAAGATTCACATTGCTAAGCCCACTTCCATGTGCAGCAGAAACAGGAAGGAGAGTTCCAGTTTACTAGGAAACAGCCTAGTTCAGCCAGTGCCAAAACCCATTTGATCCCTGTTTTCAAAGTTAACCTGCCCAGAAACACGATTATCACTTAATCAAACACCATCTGATTCTCTTTTTACCTAGATAATGGAGACCTGTTTTCTCCTAAATGTTTGAACCAATAGGATTAATGAGTAATCTTTTACAAAACAATCCAAGCTTGTTTATGACACAGAAAAATAAACACCAGGTGGGAAAGTAGTCTGAGTGTGTCAAGTAAAATCTCTATAGGAAGACAAAAATAAATCAAAAAGCATGCATGTATCTCACACATGTACCAAAATCATAGATGTGTAACTCATGTCTTGTTGTAATATTCAGTGCTATTGGATATCATATCCAATTTTCAAGTGGGCTTAAAATGCACAACCTAGATTTGTTGGGAGTAGATAGGGATGAAGGGGATATCAACTATCAAGAAATAAAGAAGGGTCCCTATGCCACTGAAGTACCAAGTCTCAGGAAAATCTACAAGAGCATTTGCACAACTCATCCTCTAGAGCAAATAGAGAAATACGTGGGAACACCTGAGAAACAGGGGGTGATTGAACACTACTCCAGGTTTCCAAGGGAAGTTGTGGAGTCCTTCACTCGTGGAGATGGTCAAAACCGAAACTAGGCACAACCTTGAACCACTCGCTGTAATGACCCTGCTCTGAGCAAAGGGATTAGTGTAGGCAACATGCAGAGGCACCTTCTGACCTCTGTGATTCTGTGAAAGAGACATCAAAGTAAACTGGACTTGTGTTCAATGCCTGACTTTAAGGACTATGTGGGGAGGTGTGGAAACACAAGCCATGCAGAGCTTAGCAAAGAAAGGGAAGATCTTCCCTGATTCTGCTGGGAAAGATAAAAAGGTGAAGGAAGCCTGGTCCAGTATAACCACTGGTTCTGCAGAGCTGGCAAATAAAGATGTGGGCTAGGACAGTTCACACAAAGGTATCCCCAGTGTACATAAGTTATTCTAGTGAGGTTGCAAATGGCTGACTGGGGGGCTGTTGTAGCCCAGTGCTGGCTGTCAAGAAGAAATTCCTTCTGCCAAAAAGAAAGGAGCAGTTTTCCTGCAAGGAATGAGCAGCTGAGGTAAATTTTGCAGCTCTGTTGCCAAGCTGCTCCCTCCCGTCAGCCCAGTCCTGTCTCCTGCCTTCCCACTTTCCCCTATGCTTCAGCCACCTGGAGCTGCAGCCCTCCCCTTGGGGTCCTCCTCAGTCTTGGAAACCACATGGTGTTTGGCTCAGAGAGGGCAGTTTTACTATTAGGCTTGTTACCAAGGAGAGTGTTCACTCCTGCCCCGTGAAAGTCACAGCAGGCTCAACAGAGTGTGTGCTCTGGGCTGGGGTTCACACGGGACCCCAGCACAGATCACTCAGCTTTACTCCCTCCTGTCATCCCTACTTCTTCCTCATGTGCATCCCCTCCCTCCCACCCCAGCACAGCCAGGCTGCACAGACAGCTGCCCATTACTACTCAGTAGTTGCTTGAATCCCACTAAATGCTTGTCAAAGTGCCCAGAGAGCTGAAAGTGAGCTCTTTAAATTACATTTGTTGAAAGATCCCTGGTGCCTGTTCGTGCTTTTGGTTTTCAGCAACTCTCTGAAATCACAGTTTGTTTTACAGTGATGTTTTGTTTTTCTTTTCCTGCATCCAACCTATAAGTCATGGATGATGCATATTAAACACATTAAATGGGTTTCAGCCGGGCTGTGCACCATGTGTGCATAAGGCTGAGGTCTGGGACAACGGCATTTTTGTGTTTACTTTCTATACTGGGAAACTGTATGGTGTGATGCTCCCTTATGCACAGCTCTGGACAGACATTTGGCCTCATTTGAAACCTTAGAAAGAGGTTGTGTGGAGGGGAGAGGCAAAACCACTGAGGCCAGGAGGAGGAGGAAAGAGCCGAGTCTGCTTGATGGGTTAAAGCAAAGCCTGGAAATCAGGACTGCTTGGATTGATGCCTGACCACAGCTGACAACGGACGAGTCTCTTCACTTTCTATGCTTCTGTTTCCCCATCTGTGAGATCTGGCCCCCTTGCTCAGGGAAGGTATATAGAGGAAGTGTTTTCAGGCTCCCCACACAGAACCATTTCTTTGTATACAAGGAGCTCTCATATATTTTTAGAAGAGTTTTTATTCAGAAGGAGAATAGCTCCTTCCATTTAAGAGAAGCTGAGATTTTTGTTCTTATTATACATTTATGACCATACACCAAGGGTTTTTTTGTTTTTTTTTTTTTTAATCCTGTGCCTTTCCAATTTTCCTATTAATATGTCATAAGAAAATCACGGATGGTGTCCAAATTCCAATTCATGGGAATGGAATTAATATCTCCATTAAAATGAAAAGGGGGGAGTAATTTGGGGAAGTTTCAGAAGCGCTGGCGGGCAGTTATAGTTGGACTCATCTCTCCCATCCCAGTGACTCATTCTGGGAATGGATAGTGCCTCTGTCGTCTTCAGACATTTAACACCTCTCTAACAAGATCTAGCATCAGCTGGGATGTGTGAACAAATAATATGGAGCAATCTGAGACTTCCTAGGACATCTGTCTCTAAGCTGTGTCAGGGCCTGATTCTGTCAGAGGTGGGTGGGAGTTGGAGAGACTACACATCGGCCTTTTTGTTTTTAATACCAGCAGTGGGGAATTTTGGTTACAAGTCATCCCTCCCAGATCATGTTTCTGAAGAGGTAAAAAGAAAACAAGGTTCAGAAAAGAGCAGCCTGCCAAAAGGAAGAATATTTTAAGAAGATCTTTCTGACTCTCTCCACATTACATGTAAATTTAAGTTACTAAGAGAAAATGAGAACCATTTGTTTGAAGTTCAGATCCTGTCTGGCCTTTACTAGGCTAGGTTTCAAGCATCCTGTTTTGCCTAATCTCTGCGTCTCAATCCATCACCTTGATGCAACTTCCCCATGAGAGATCTCCATAGCTCTACCCGAGCAGTTGGACTTGGGAACAAAAATATCAGCGCTGGAGCTCTCTCCTGGCAAGTTTTGTGTGTTGTCAAATGTTTGAGCACAAGAAGAGTATGAAATACCCCAAAGCTGTGTGGTTTCAAGTATCTCAGGCTGAGTAGGTGTTAGAAAATTGAATTCAAACCAAACCTTGTTCTCAAATTTTTCTAACTTTTATCTTCAAGGGAGCCCCATAGGCTCGTTTGGACTGTGGATTCCAAAAATCTGATGGTGCCTCAACTCGCCCTTGTAATTTGGCTGTCATGGCTCTACCAAAGTTTAAATTTATAGCAGTCCCACCTCAACTGTGTTGAGACAGAAATCCCAAACTCAAGAGTACGCAGGACAGGCTGGAAACAAGCATTAAATATTAATTTTTAAAAAATCAAAACTTTCAACAAATTTCTCTTTTAGATATTGCAAGTAGTTTCCAGATCTGAATTACACAAAAACAATCCAGAATTTATATGTAGGAACTAAAATGGTCCTGTTCATTGGGAAAACCTGAGGATCCTATAATAAAAATGTAATGAAAGCAGTGTGGCTTCCTGACATTTCCGGCATACTATAATTCATTCTATGTAATTTAGAAGCCCTTAATTTATTTTTCAAAGTTCTGAAAGGTCGATGTTTCATTGATATATTCCCCGTGAAACTTACCTCAACATAACTTTGGTTTTTTTTGATTGAGAGCTCTAAAAGGTTAGCCAAACTATAGACACTGAAGGAAAATCCATGCTTCTAATAATCTTAATAATCTCTACTCCTGCTTTCTGGGAAACACCGTGTCTTTTTTTTTTTTTTTTTTTTTTTGGGTGGGGAGGCGGGGCAGGGAGCAGCACAAGTGTTCTGCCTACAGATCTCCTGTGTAGACCTTCAGGGAGGAGGAAGTGGAGATACCACCCCCTAAACAAATTACAAGGAGCAGCACAGACTCTTTTTACCAACAGCTTTTAAGGCAGCTTTTGCTGGGCACCTACATGCAGACACACCCAGGAAGATCAGTCAGCTCTCTCCTGGGGATGCTCATGATGGCAAGAATCGTGCCCAGCCGGTCAGAGCAGCAGGCTGTGGGAGATATTGATCAAAACCACTCCCATCCATCAGACAATGTCGGAGTCAAAAGGGAAATGACATGTACTGCACCCATTACATTCACCTATCAGGTAAAGACATGACTGCTCAGGAATCTGTCATTGCTAATAATTTTTTTTTCACAATATATATGCCCTCTTTATTTCACAAATACAAAATCAGGCCTATATTACTGAACAAAACCTTTGCTGCAAGCACTTTGTCAGGTTAGATGGTTCCCTGTAAGAACACTGACAATTTTACAGGCAATGCAGGTTTAGGAATGTGAACTATTTCAGCCTTTGACAATCAAATTGCTGTAACGATGAGAAGATGTGATGAGAACTCTGCGGTTTCCACTATTAATTACTATGGTGAGGGGAAAACTGATGTGGTTTTACAAACCAGAACATGCAAGGGAGGATGCAGTACAGCATAAGCAATGGGAACTGAGCTTTTGATAAACCCCCGAAGCCTGCTGGCAGGTGGGGAGTACTTGCTGCTTTCCTCCATGCCCAGAATCTTCTTCATCCCTTCATGATAAACACAGGAGCCTCATGGTGTAACTGCTGTGCCAATGTGGGGCGACTGATGCTGCTGCAAGCTCATGTCCACCCCGCAGCAAAACATCCCATGGAGCAGCAAAAGAGAGGAGGAAGCCTTTTGTTCACTCCTGAGCACCCTCATCTAATGCCATCGTCCCCCAAACGTGGCTGATGGACTTACCTCCTCACAGGCCTGCTGAAATGCTTTTCATGCACTTACAGAGTGTTGAGGTCCTGAACACTACTGGCCAATCACTGAGTGGTTACTGAGACGGTTCAGATTTTCCTGAAAGCCCTGACTCCTGAAGACATCTGGTTACATGAGGAGCTCAGTTTCTATTTTAAAAGGAAAGATTTTTAGCCCTGGTAGATGCAGAAAATTGCTCAAAATATAGTATCTAAGGGTTCCAAACATAGTATCCAATGCAAAGAAATTAAATTATATACTTTCAAATATCTAATTATTTTACTATCAGTCTTGCAATTCATTTTTTAAATTCCTGACTTTATATGCTCAGGAATGAAAGTATCTGCTCCTTGACCTGAGAAAAGTCTTGTAATACTGACAAGTTATTTCATTAAGATGTGGCAGCAATTGTGCTACAGCAGCAACCTCTAAAATCTTTTCAACTGCCTGAGGTAACTAAATAACGATACTTCATTATTCACAGGTTGCTTAAGCATTCTCTATATTAAGTGCAGGGAAGTTTAGATAACATCTAATTGCAAAGAGAAGCACTGGAAAGTTTCTGAGGGTGGCAACTGCATACCTAAATGACACTTATTTATTTAGAAGTGCTTAAGACATGCCTTTCATTTATCCTAGGCAGACACAGAGCCTTGAAATCAAAACTCATGCAATATCGCTTGGCCCAGTGCCTATACTTGGAAGAACTTTTTCATCACACCCAAACTAAGAAACTCCTTTCCCAGTTTCTATCACTTAATCATCCTTCTTCTGCAGACACCACCCAGAGCAAAAAACTGGGGTTAGCAGAGAAATCCTTGCTCAGCTACAAGGCTGCAGAGGAATCTTTTAAACATGTTACCAAAATAATAAGAAAATGTACAAATTTATTCCCTGAGTTTTGGCTACCACAATTAATTCCAGAGCTAATTGTTCTCCAGATGTATTAATCCCTGAACATGGGTATTCTGATTGAAACATAGACACAACTGTGGTAATGGTGGTGAGGATGTGATGTAGCAACACCATGAGCATGGCAATGGAGTCGTCCATTGCTGAGTGAGTGCTGACAATCCTTAGCAAAACTGTGGCCATGAAGGACAATTTCAGAATTAACACTTATAGGACAGGAAAGCATTTTACAGTCATTGAGCTGGAATGACCCACTGAATAGAAGCCAAGGAATCAGTGATTGCTTCTATCACACACTCACTGCATGCTGAACTGGATTTTTTCACTGGTTAATATGCTGATACAGGCCAGGCCATACTCACAATGTTCTCTATCATCCCAACCCTACTACACATATAGGTTGGAGGCCTCTTTTGAAAGAACCTCCAAAAATACCTTTTAAAAATGTCTTCCCTTCCCCCAGCCCCAGAGCAGCCAGCATCAAAAGAAGTTTTTCAGTACTGCAACCATAACCCTTCCTCTAAGAAACAAGCACTTTGTGTCTCACATAAGCTGGACCATATCTGGCACTACTCCAGCCCCATTTGGAATATGCACATCTAGCAGTAGTTTGTTAATTGTAGAAATCTTTACCAGTGCTCACTTTCCACAAGGCACCTTTCCAAGGGAAGGAAGCTTGTGCAGCTCCCAGGCAGAGAGCGCTGTGTTCAGCAGCGTGCAAAGAGAAGCTTCTCACTTCAGGCAGGCGCACACACATGATTCCAATATCCTTACTCTGAGTTTGGAAGCTGCAGCTGCTACTTTAGACCACAGGAACTGCAAACACCCCAGAGGGAGAGCAAGCAAGAGGTTCAGATCCTGTGTGTAGAGCCCTGACAACAGCGTGGTTTGAGCCTGGCTGCACATCATATGGTGCTGAGAGAGCTTTCTGAGGCAGGTGGGCATGCAAAGAGTAAAAATAAAATGAAAACAACCTAGTTTTCATCAAGAGGAGAAGTGAGGAGAAGAAGCCATAGCAGAGGGTTGTTCTTATCAAATTATTTTCTGGGCAGGAAAGTGATACTTTTGCACAAAGGCAGCGTACAGATGATTTGCACAAATGCCTCCAACAGCACCAGAGACAACACAGGGCTACTCACAGAATCTGGCCTTTAAAAGGAAGGAGAAATAAGGGAAGTACCAGAGCATACTTTCCTACTTATCACCTCTCCTGCTTCACCAGCTCTTACTGAGTCCTGTGGGGCCTCTCTGCTCTGTTCAGTCGGTGTCTCTGCTAAAACATTCAGCAACACTGCAGGGAGAAAAGAATCTACATCACCAGGATGTGTTTGGACAAGCCAAATGTGGGCTTGTTTGGCCTGATCCTCTGTAAAATGCTAAATAGCCCTGATAGCCCTTCAAAACAGTTCAGTACTTTATCCATAACCAAGAGTGTATGGCTTTAATAAAATCTGCTTTGGAGCACTTTTTGGTGTGCTGTGGGTCTGAAAATTCTCTGTGGTTTGTGGTCACTTGTTTTTCTAATATTTTGGTCAGTGTCCAATCTCACTCATGTAGCTGGATATACCCATGTAATTTCTGGTAGAATTGAATTTTCCACACAGCACAATTTATAGCCCTCTGGTGTTCCCTGACACATGAACAGAGGTTACCGCCAGCCTGACCAACTTTTATGTATTCATGCTTTCAAGTAAGGGGCAGAATAACATTAACTGATCTCTTCAAAGTCCTGTTAAAGTGCTTTAAAGTGGCCTAGCCTTCCCAACAGGAAACAAATTTCACCATCTCCTCTTTTGTGACAGCAAATGTTTCCTGAGGTGTGGGAGACCTCAGAGGGAAAGTTGGGATTTGACAGCTTAAAATCCTGTCACTCATTTTAAAGCACTCAACTACATTTCATCAACCACCAAAGGCCTTCCTCAGAAAGATGTTGGCTAGAGGGGCTCTGGGGGTGCTCTGGGGACTGTGGTGGGCAGGGTTGTACTTAGGGCCCTCATCACCCCTGTGGCACATCACACCCACCCAACAATGCAGCAATCACAGACTTCCAAGGCAGGATAAAAGGAGATTTCTCCCATATTCCCCACTGACAGATCTGGCCTGAGGGCAGCCTGAATATGTCTGAGAGACATCTGAGAGGAAGTCCCCAAAGAACCAGTGGAATTACCTGGGCTGAGGGAGAAAGATCTGGGCATGGATGAGGCTGCTAGAAGTTCTCTGCTGCAAAAAACAGCTCCCAGCTGGGGCCATATTCAAAGTCCATCTGATGGATGTAAATACTGCTTCAGCCTTCAGCAAATGGATGCAAGCCCCTCAGGAGACATGAGAACCATCAACCACTGGAGGTGCTTGAGGCTGTCAGGCCTTTTAGTTGGATAACAACAGCCAAACCAAGGGAATGCCTTCTGGAGGAGCAAAGAAGAGCTTGTCATTCTCATCCCCCCTGAAGAGCCAGGGGCAGCTGCAAGAAATGGGATGCAGAGATGTTGCCAGGGATCCCAGGGTTTTGAAGCACCCACTGGTGGACTGCCAGGTGCAGGAAGTATTTTTTCCCCAAGGTAGATCAGACTGGGGGCATTTGGCTACTCTTGGAGCCCCTGAGATTGGTCCAGGTAGGGCAGATGGGGGTTTGGGAATCTCTTGGGAGGAATGAGAAGCCTCTGGGAAGAGACACTTGGTCACATGCTCCGGGAATAGCTGATGACCAGCACTGGGGTCAGAAAGCAATGTCCTCCCAGGGCAGATTGGCACTGGTCCTTGGGTGTTGTTTTATCTTTCTCTGCAGCACCAAGCATGGCCACTTGTCAGGGCTCCTTTGGGTCATTTTGGCCAGATGCCAGCTGCTTATGCTCTATAGAGGTGGTCCTTGTGCCCCTCATCTGGGGGGAGGAAAATTTTAAGACTCCCAGAGTGGCTCCAAGGGTGAACCCCAGGGATTGCTTCTTGTTCCCTGGGGCACAAAGGATAGCACCTTATCAGGCTCCTCTGGACTCCTGTGATCATCAGTCATTTAATCACACTGACATTCACGGATGATTTCAAGTGGACATAAGAAGCAAATTCTTCCATCCTTCTGGTCAGGTATCCTCCAGGCACAAAGGGCTTCTAAACAGAGGTAGTTGTTTTTCAATGTTGGATGCCCACCTATCCTTATCCATGTCAGCATTACCAGCAACCTCCCTTCACTACATGGCTGCAGAATTCATTTAAAAGTTCACCATCAGCATTTCATTCATTAGCTTTATTCATTATCCTGGAGAATGAAGTGTATCTGCACAGACAGCAGGGACAAGAACTGCATCACACCATCACAATTTGATCTCTTGTAGTTTCTTAGTGCCTGGGCACTTTCTCCCATGAAACTTTCCAATGGAAGCTCAGTTAGTGCCAGCCATGAATATTTCCTCTTTTAAGAGGCAGACACCAGTTCAAAAGGAGCTGGACTGATACCACCAGCCTTGTGTTCAGAGCCCACACACACGCCTCGTCCATGGCTCAGCTGTCCGGCGGAGGCTGGATCTGGTTGTGACTGTGTGGAGCTGGACTCCAGCAGGTTACTCATGGGTGGAGCCCCCTTGACACATCTCTCAGGCTCCACCCGTCATGCTTTGCTGTCATCAAGTGTAGGAAACAGGGAAGTTCATGGTCAGGTCTTTTGAATTTAGATGCAAAAAACCATTATTCAAGAATTTAGGTTTCCTTGTCCACCTCATATTCTGGATTTCATGGCACCCATGAGGAAGAAAAGTTTTATCTCATGGTGTAGTTCTACAGCCTCCATCCTCCCCACCAGCTGAAGCTCTGACAGAGAAGACATTCCCTACATCAATAAACACTCCTGCATGAGGAACTGCAGGGTAGAAATAGGTACCACCATGTCAGGTGGAGTGACACAAGTTTCTGGTCCAGACTGAAGACATCGGAGGAGGCAAATGCTCTGGGAGGCATGAGTAGATCATGGGGTGACTATAAGTCATGAATGGGATACAGGAAAAAGCATTCCTCTGTGTCAGACAAGAAAAGCAACCATTGTGTAAAGCCCTGGTGAGAGCTCACCTGTACCACTATGGATATTTCTCATTCCTCCGGTTTTTTCAAGAAGACCTCACCATAAATGGTGTACTAGCAAATGTCACTTGGTGCACAGTTGAGGAATGGTGAGGAAATCCTGCTCTCTACATCTCTGCAAAGATCATGCTGAGTGAATCAAACCTCTGACCCTGTCTCAATGAAATGAATGTATATGGTATCAATTCCCTTATTTATATAGCCTGAATGTACATACAAATTTTGGCATAGATGTATAAAATGACAGCAGTAATTCCTTCCTTACTCTTTCAGTGCTCAAAATACCAAATCCTAAAGGAACAAGATATTTGCTAGGGTTTAAGATAAGATCTGAATATCTTCCCACAAAGTAAGCTAGGCAAATAGCTCTCAGAAATGTTAAAGTCATAAATGAACTGTGAAGTGCATTAGGGTGGATTGACCTTGGCTGGCTGTCAGGTGCCCACCAAGCCACCCTATCACTTCCCCTCTACAACAGAGCAGGGGAAGAAAATACAATTAAAGGCCCATGGGTTGAGATAAGGACAGGAAGATCACTCAGCACCTGTGTTCTCTGTTTCACTAGTTCATTTTCAATAAAAACAACAAACCCCATCTCTTTATAGCAAAAAGGCCCTCTCAACCTACTTGTAACTCAACAGAACTTTACACCCAAATATAGTAAATGATAAAGGAGACCCACATCACTTCTGCCAAAACTGTCATGGCCCTTCACCTTGTATGTGGCTGAAACAGCTTCAGGCCCTGTACAAATCTTTCCACCTGTGACCAGCTCCTCTAGAACCTTAAATCAAAAAGCCATTCCTATATGAACACTGAGTTCAGCACTGTTAGATGTTCTGAGTCCAAGGGGTTTTAGCTGCTATATTAAAACATTGGTTTTAGTTATTTAGGCTGGGTTTTTAAAATGCCCACAGACTCCCAAGGAGTGCATTCCAACACATTAAAATGTATTATATTATTGCAATATTTGTAGTAGCACTTATTAAAACTGTGTTCAGGGAGTTGGGATCATAAATCCTCCTGGTCTGCATCCATACCCGAGCTGGAGTATGTTTATGTTTGATAGATGGGCTGTAAAATGAGGGCACATTCTCACATGTGAAGTGTGAATAGTTTCTCCACTTATTTATTGCAGTTGATGTTATGTGGGGCCTGGGACAAACCTTGTGTTCCAGACAGAACTGACAGGAGGGGAAATGATGGTGAAAAGAGAGTGCATTGTCAGAGCCCCTCAATAAACATTATTTAAATCTTCCAATTTATTTCCTTGGACTTCAAATCAAAAAAATAGTTTTAAAATCAGTCCTGATCTCCATATGTTCCTTGCTGTAGCTGCTACACTATTTCAACACCAAAAGCTTCCCAGTGCTGGACCTTATTCTGAAAGGCTGAAAAGATGCATAAAAAAGTGCTTGGTTAAACCCCACCAACACACCCAGAAAACAGAAGCAGGAAGACATGAGAAAGGTTTGCTTGAACAAATGTGCAAAACATACTATGATGTCTGTGCTAGAAATTTGCACTCTGATGCTACTTCTCTACATACAGCTGGAGAATGATGCAAGTGATGGCTAGTTAGAGCTTTTCATCTCAAGCTATTGCCCCTTCTGAAAGCTCTGCAAGGCTGAGCTTTCATTCTTGCACAAGGGCCTCTTCCAGGACCATGGCTGGTTAATCTCTCTGAAGTTAAGTAAAGCGACATCATTCATAAACATTAAAATCCTTCACTCTCTCACTAAGAAAAGGAAGACAAGGCTATAACATGAGATGATGATACATTAATCATGCCCCAGTCATGAAGGCACTTGAGAGAACTCTCACTATCTGCAAGTTGCTTGTAAACATGTTGTTTAACCATGCTGAAATCAAGTGTGCTGTATTTTGGCTGAAGTAGGCAAGCACAGAGAAGTGAGTAAGGCAAAACTACTCTTCATTGAAGCAAAACACAGTAAAAGAGCATTATCCTTCAAAATCAGATATGGAAAACACACCACAATTTAGGAATGCTCTGTACTTTTCAGAAAGGAAGGTGCAGTAAGCAAAAGCCAGACATTTTAGAGTTACAGCTCTTCTTCTCTCAAATTTCAAGGGACAGATTTCAATGAGGCTGTCACAAGGGTAAGTGGCAGGAAAGGTTCATGAATTGTGAGGGAAGCTGATGCTTTGGAAGCAGGTGATAACAAGAATGTACTGTAGGCAAGAGAGGATGGCTTTCAGATTCAACCTACATTTTCCTCATTTCACATGAAAAACTCTAGGACTTCATATGTTTCTCTCGTTTCCTCCTCTAAGTTCACTTTAAGTAAAGAGTATATTTACAAACATCCTATAGCCTTTATTTACTATTAAATATACAGACAATGAGAGCACTACCAGAAAATGTGGATGTGAAGGCCACATAAGTAGCCCCACATACAAGCCTTGGTGATGAGGTATGGGAGAAGCTGTGCACCCAGGTGCACAACACCCTTCTCTCACATGTGCTCAGGCTCAGCCTGTTAGCAGTTATAAGGATCAGTGATAGAGAGGACTGTTATGTGCAGTAATGGGACTGGGACTTCAAGGTCCCAGGCAAAGTCCCAGGCTCAGTTGCAATGCCAGCTGCTAATTAATGTCTGTGTGCTCAGGTGGAGGCGACTCATGAGTGGTGTCCCTCAGGGCTCTGTCATGGAACTGGTGCTCTTTAATGAGAAAGGATATGGTCTCATGCTGTGCCAACAGAGGGTCAGGTTGGACATCAGGAACAATTTCTTCACAGGAAGAGTTGTCAAGCACTGGAATGGGCTGCCCAGGGAGGCGGTGGAATCACCATCCTTGGAGGTGTTCAAGAAATGACTGGATGTGCTCCTTAGTACTGTGATCTGGTTTACAAGGTGATAAGTCAGAGGTTGGACTCAACAATCTTGGAGGTCCTTTCCAACCTAAGTGATTCTGTGATTCTGTAATATCTTTGCCAATGACACAGTGAGGTCAAGTGCGCCCTCAGCGAGTCTGCAGGTAACACAAAGCTAAGCACTACAGGATGAAGTTCAGCAAGGTCAAGTGCAGATTTCTGCACCTGCATCAGGGCAATCCGAGATGTGAGTCTAGACTGGGAGAAGAACTCACTGAGAACAGCCCTGGAATAAAGGACCTGGGAGTGCTGGTGAACCAAAAGCTGAACATGAGCCAGTGGTGTGTGCTTACAAGCCAGAAGGCCGGCACTATCCTGGGCTGCACAAAACAAGAGTGCCCAGCAAGCCAAGGGAGGTGATTGTCCCCCTCCACTCTGCCCTCACAAGACCCCACCTGGAGTGCTGCATGCAGGTCTGGGGGTCTCAGCAAAAGAAGGATGGAGACCTGTAGGAGCAGGTCCAGAGGAGGCCACAAAGATGATCAGAGGCATGAAGCACCTCTCCCATGAAAACAGGCTAAGAGAGCTGGAGTTATTCAGCCCAGAGATGAGATGGCTCTGAAGAGACTTCATTGTGTCCTTCCAGTACTTCAAGGGGCTTATAAAAAAAGGGAGGGCAGATAGTGATAGGAAAAGGGGAAAATAGTTTTAAATGAAAAGAGGAGAGATTTAGATTAGATGTTGGGAAGAAAACCTTTACTATGAGTGGTGAGACACTGGAACAGATTGTCCAAAGAAGCTGTGGATGCTCCCTTGAAGTGTTCAAAACCAGATTGGATGGGATCCTGAACAATTTGATCTAGTGGGTGACACCCCTGCCCATAGCAGTGGATTAGGACTAGATGATCTTTAAAGTCCCTTCCAAACCAAACCATTCCATGATTCTATGTTGTAAACACAACATAGGAATGGTAGGCACAATGGATGAGGGAGAAGGATGTATAGAATGGCAGAGAAAACCAAAATTATTTATAGTCATGAATTTCAGTCAGCAGCAAGAACTGGGAATAAAAAGCAACCCAGGATCCCCTTCACTTCTGTCTGCAGCCCCTGTTGATGTGCCCTCAGAAGGTGGTGTGACAGGACAAGCTATGTCTGTGTTAAACTGGCAAATCTGTCTCATGTTCTACTGAACACGTGTCCAAACATAACAGAAACATAAACATACCAAATTATGTGTCAGAGGACAAATCTGCCCCAAAAAGTTTCTTGACATTCCGATGAAGAACTGCAACTGAGAACCTACTGAGGCAGCAGTCTGTAGCTATCAACTTTGAACAATTACACTCCTGAATCCTGTAGGGAAATGGTTTTCCATAGAGGAAATGCCAGTATGAACAGGCCAACACTTGTGAAAGCAGTGCTTGGCAGAGACTATTCCAGCATGTTTTGCTGCTTGCAGTATTCCCAGGGGGACAAGCAGGAGACAGTAAGAGCATAGTAACCCCAGTGCCTTTATAAATTTCAGACTCACCCAGGAGAAAGATAGAACTAGAAGCTTTCTGCATCCATGGATATTCCAGAGGCACTTCAATACACTATGAGCATAATGGTTCTGATTAAGAGTATGGCTATGGCAGGACTCCTGCAAAAAGTATTTCTCTCATTTACTATGGTACCATTAAACAAGGAGCTCTGTACACCCAAAACCTCAGATGGCCCCTGACAGTGGCGGCTGGGGTGCTCAGGAGCTCTGAGTCCCTGGTCCAAAGTGGACAAAAAAAGCCTGGAGAAGCTCTTTTGCCCAAGTCAAATGCACCATAGAGAGTCAGAGCTAGAAATAGTCGCTTTGCGGCTGCATGAGCTCCCTGGTGTGCCAGATCTCCTATATGGTCAGTTTTGAACAGGCTGGTGGTATCAACTCAGACAAACTCTGCTAACCCATTACAAGTTTGTAACTGCAAAATTTTGCCTGAAAATGGAAAAACAATTTCATGCTCATTGCTTTGGCAACTGATCTGCCAGTACAGTGTGGTCAGTGTCCAGGGTAAGCCACCACTGTCACAATAGAGCCTGAGCTGAAAGAACATAACTTCCTCCCCTTTCTTGAAGGTAGAGAGAAGCAAGGGCTGACCTTTAAGAAACTCTGCCTCACTCGTGTCCACTAACAGCAAGGAAAGCAAAACAAGCCAAAATTTCTATGAAGCCTGTGGATGGAAATCTGCCAGGTATGCACAGACAGCTTGGGTTTGCAGAGGGGGAAGGTAGGATGTATATACAGGTGAAGATAAAAACCCTGGAATTTCAGTGATTATATGGAATGTGAAGTCAGCATTAATGGAACTTTTGATTCAGATCCCAAATTTTAGTGTTGTGATAGTACTCTCTGATCAGAGATAAGAGCAGTGAAAGTAAAGACAGGAACAGATGGTTTGGGTTAGGGTCAGATTAAACTTTCTTCCTCCAAAATAGTTTCTCACACATTACATTTAGATCTAAAGTTCTATATTTTTCCTCATGCTTTCATTTGCTATATTTACTTAGACTTGGCTATTTCCTCTTGTACGTAATTTCCTGAACCAAGACATAGCAAACCAGTGGCTACTTCATGCAATCTCAGCTGTAAGTTTCAAGTTTCATATATTTCAACAACCATAAACAATTAAGTTTCCTTATCTTCCAGAACCATCATTCTTTCCTGTCTTTGCCATCTCGCTATCAACTAAAGATTTAGCAACCCCTCCACTTATATATGGAAAAAGCTCACAGCTCTTCTCTTTTTCACCTGCATAGGGCCTGTAACATGAGCATATTTACTACATATTGTATCTTCCTGATACTCCTTATGTAATACTAAAATCTGATTTCTTCAAGACCATTCACCTATTCAGACCTTTACCAGTTTCTGTCCTGACAGGCACAACTTTCTTCTCTATTACCTGGGTGATGTCCATGTAAAGCAGATTTGGAAACTTTACCTTCTTTGCTTATATTTGCCTAGATACAATCACTCTCTTCTGACACCATCAGTGACTGCCCTTCTTTCATGACATCATCTTCAATCTTTCAAGTGTTGATATTCAAAGTGTAGGTAACAGCTTTCCCAGTTACCTACACTTATTGCCATCATCCTTTAACTCTTTCCATTCTCAATTATGGATCTTAAAACATCCTGATTTTCATGTATAAAAAGCATGCATGTGTGTTTGTGCATGTCTCTCTCCAATCCTACATACATACACAGCTTACACTGCTGGTCTTGATCACATATTTCTGAACAGATGTTCCCACACTTTGAAACAGAAAGGATGAAAATATGCCTCATTGTTCCTCCTTATTTATAATATTAAATTATTTCTGCAATGGCTATATTAATGCAGACCACATTTTCTTCTGAAGTATGCCAAAGAGAAACTTACCCTTTTTCTAACAGGAAAATATTTTCTGAGAAAGATGCATGGCACAGAGCCTTAGTGTGTTAGAGTCTGACAGAGCTCCTAGGGCCAGCCTGCACACACAAGTGACTGCTTGTATACTTATTTGTTGTTCAGCTGTGAGACCTGGTAAAACTAAGAACTGCTTGACTTGCCAAGGGAGGCACAATTTGCTTTGAAGAGTATCTTCCACATAGAGGTTATGGTCCATTTTTCTAACAACATCTAGTTAGGTCAGTGGTTGATGAACTGCAGTGTACTGGAATCTGCTTCCTCCTGCTGCTTCTCTGTTACCCCAGCCTCAGGATATTTCCTGAAATAAACTGCTTTTAGGATTTCCTGCAGAATATAAGCCTCATGTTACATTACTTAAGGTGAGATTCAGCCTCCACTGTGTTAAGTCATGTCAATTAATGGACATTTATCCACCCCTTACCTCTCCCCATCAACTGCCTTTCTCCTCCCTCCTTTGCCTACTCCTTTTCCCTAATCAATCCCTCATGTCCTTTGGTCTGTTCAGAGTGAGCCTTCCTTCCTGCCGTCAAGTCAGAGAACAGACACAGGCTTCATCACACCAGGGAGAAAGGTATTATTATAGAATACTACTTAGCCTTTTTAAGTGTGTTTAATGCTCAAAACTGCCCAAGGATGAATTGGTTCATATGACATAGAGAGGAAATTATTTATAAATGGAGAAACAGGGGCAGAAAGGTAACAGGAGCTGTGCAAAGTGTCGCAGAGAGATCATGGCAGGGTCAGAAGTCTCCAGACTTCTACCTCCAGACTTTTAACTCTTTGCTCATTTTCTAGAATGTACTATGTTTTATGTGTTTCTTTTATACCCCAAATTACTAACTGGTCTACATTAGAACCCCCTGTATCTTCATTCAGCATACAAAAAGCTGAATTGTGCGGGCACGCACTGCACAGCTCATGGGTAAAGGAGAAGTTGGCTCCTTGCTCCTAAGGCAAAGCTCACAATGACCCTAAAGCCCAGGCTGGCACTGATACTGCCACAGTGCTGGTTCCACAGAAGCTGAAGTGCTCAGCTCTACCCTGCACCCAGAAAGGCTGCACCCAGGCTTTCAAACCACCTCCAGGTGAGCTGGTGAACCAGCACAGCCCAGCAGAGCCACACAGAGACGTCAATGGATTCCCTGCATCAGCACAGGTACCTCAGCCTGCTGCTTCTCTCCACAAAGCCAGTGCTTCTCTCCTCAGTTCTGGCAAATCCAAACAGGTGAGGACTCTTATAGCATTCAAAGTTACTTTTGGAGCCTGGGGCCTAGTGCTGGGTCAGTTTAGCCCCAAATTCAGAATCTGGCCTTTTATAGACAGAGCAGTATTTTAACATCTCATGAAACCTTGACTCCTTGTAATTTTTTTTTCCTAATACTTCCTGCTAATTTATGCATGAAAGCATATAAACACATTTTAAAAGTTTTCTAGACTTATGAGTAGATACTGGTCAAAACTTCTGAAGTCTATATACACAGATGCCCAGAGACATACACACACATATATATATGTATATATATAAAACCATACAGACTGTGTGAAAAACAGCTGCCTACCCACTGCCTCTAACCAGACCTGAACTACAGTGTAAACACAGACAGGCATATCCCCTCTGCATGCAATACGTCTGATTAAATATTTTGTCAACCAACAGGTTTTGCCATGTTGGTAGAAGGATTTCCAGAGCATTAGTTTTTGTTTCTAAAGGCCCATTGGATTTAGATGTATCCTCCATTTTTCTGTTTTGTTAGCTTTTTAAAAGGGGCTCAGAAAACATTTCAAAGTAACTCCACAGAAAGAGGCAAAAAATATAATTCTGTAAACTGCAGGAAAAAATACTAGAAGTCACATAATGCATTTACTTTTAGGCTGAAAAATTAACTCTTGGGAAAACAATGGCATCAGCATGCTTCCTCACACACTGGCCTGTGCTTTTCATATTATTGCTGGTTTCACCAGACATTTAAAGGAGTCTACACTACCCCTCATTTATAATTGCAAACAGATATATTAACAATTAGAGTAATAATGGACTACAGCTACCGGGCAGACATCAGGCCAATCTCATTCCTAATTCTCAGGGCTCCCAATCTCCTCTCTTTTTTCCTCTCCCTCCAGAGCAAAGAAAAGAGGGAAACCTACCCAATTTCAGCATGGAGGTACTGTGCTTCAGCAAACTCCACTTGCTCGTGGTTTGAACGCCAATAAGAACAGAAAACTACCCCCAGTAAAACCTAGAAAGTCAGTAACATAAGAGCAAGATAAGCGCAGTGACTTGACACATATCCTGAGGCAGTGAATTTGAATCCATTCCTTGATCTGAAGTGCCAGACAACTTTCAGGTTTTTGATATGCGTATGCTGCAGTAGCTTTTATTGAAACAAAGAAGAGAAGAAGAACAAAGGATAAGAAGAATAAAAGACTGCATCTTTTCCCAGTTGTGGCATACCCAGTCAGAAGATTTTACTTGGGTCCACAAAGCTTAATGCTAAAAATGCAATGATAACCCTGCCTCAGACTGTTGGCAGCACAGACTTTGTCTGTGGACAGCTGTGCCTCTCCATCCTCATGTTTTAGGAGACTTTTTATATTTATTAAAAGAGACAGCATATCTCAACAGAGGGGTCACCTGGGACAGAAGGGACTAGTGGTGAATTTAGGAAGAGCATTTAAAACTTTACTGATTTAGCACATGCAAATCTGCCTGCTCACCACTACAGAAATTCTGGCTCCTCTGCACCACTCTACCCCTTCCCTGATCAAGTGATCATGGCACCAAACTCAGTTTGTGAGCACAGTGGGCACAACTCTGCTGAAGCCACAGAAGTGGTGTGAATTCAGCTTGTTACAGTCACAGCACCCTGACCAAGTGTCCATGAATGTCTACCCTCACTGCCTGAGGGTAACAAACAACTGAGCCCTAATCCCCCTGACACACTCATTCCTGTTTGTGTGTCTCTTCCCAGGCTTCTGTTGTCCACAAAGGCAGGTCTGTGCCAGGCCTGGTTTTAATCACTTTCCTACTTCTTACCTTCAAACCTGTAATTCATGCTCTACTATTTTGTCTGCTACATATCCTCTTAAAAGAACTCCAAAATTAATAAGTCTTTCTTATAACCAAGGACTACAGAAGATTACAGCACAAGTGATATTCCCATTTATACCACTCAGTGTATGGAATTATGGTTCTTTGGGGAAATTCTAATTAGTTTAATCACATCTTGTGTGGATGACTCAAATCTACCACATTAGTTTGTGTAAAGATACTCACTTTTTTCACTCCAGATGCATAATTTACTAATTTTCTACAGAGGTAATGTCTAGGGTTTTTTTCTATAGTTATAAACCACTTAACATTTTCTTTCACTGAATATCATTGAATTAATTCTAGTGTATCTTCTCTCTAATTTTAAAAATATTATACAATGCTTTACTTTCATGCTCCATTTTCAAATGGAGGTGGCTTAACTTTTTCAAAAGAGAAACAATGGTGAGATTTTTTAATAGTTATTAAAAGAAAATCTTCACAATATTCCTTGGCTCATTGAACAGGTATGAATGCTTGCCTAATATAGAGGCATGTATGTGATAGGCAGATAATGGATGAATCACCACCTTCAGTCTCCTGAAATCACAACCAACCATGTAACTAGCCACAACAATTCAGAATTCTCCTTTTTATGTGCACAGTTATCCACACAGGTGCTTCCAACACCTACAGGACAATGCTGCTCATGTGCTAGCTCCCTGCAGAAACAGGGGATCTGTGGAGATGGAGTGTCTGGACAAACACAGGAAACAGTGTCCTGTACTAATAAGGAAGATCAAAACACCTCAGCAGCTCCTCTTCATGTGACTTGGCCATACAATTGCCAAGTTAATCATCTCTTCTCAATGGGGTGAGTGGTGCAGCAAGGAACCTGAGAGGTTTCCCAGTATCACTGGGACACATCTGCTCTTTCCAACCACAATCTTTGGCCATTCCTCACAGGAAAGCAAAGAGGCTTCATAAGTTATGCTTTGTTAAGAGAGAAACACATCTTTTTGCCTCTGGTAAGACCAGCCAAGGCAACTTCTCCAGTACAATCTGACATCTTAACAAGGAGGAAGCATCTAACTTTCATTTCAGCATCCTTTCAGGGACAACAACAACAACAACAACAGCAGCAACAAAAATACAGGATGACTCTGGTAAATAATTTCTATCTCAAATTTATGAACATTGGTGGAAAGACAACTTTGCTTCCTTGCCCTAACATCTGCATCAAGAGGCCAAGGACTTCACTCTTCCTGTGCTTACAAATTTCCACAGTTCCACTGAGAAGCATAAACTCCAAAGACCCGTTTGAACTTGTACCACTTATTTTAATAATTTTGTTTATTATAGCTCTTGTTTTGCTTAAATCCTGTGATATTTAAAAGAGCACTTAATCCATCACACCTTAATAAGCAAGCTGTGTTTCAGGCAGCACAAAGGACTGTTCAGTGTCTGCCTCACGAACACTATCAGCAAATCAGAGAACTTTTTTAGCTATTGAGGGCTGAGGATGTGTGTTTTGACCTCTTCTCTGTATTTCACAGAGACATTCCTGGGTACAGAGTCCTCATTGCCTGCTTGGTAATACTGTGGCCTTTGATGCTAGAACCACACAGCAACACTAACAGGTAACACCAGCCCACCACATAAATGAAAGTCCTTTGTAGTTGTAGAGCAGACATCACAAATCATTCTTCCTGTTGTAGACCACTGATTTTTACAGCCCACAAAGCTTCTACACACAGGAAACACCCTGAGAAAACTATGAAAACTATGTGGGAGGTGTTTCATGGGGATTTGGTGATGACCCATCTGATATCCCAGATGTAGCTTATTGCCATAAAGCCCAGGTACCAGGGCATGAAAACTTTTTACATGTTGTGTACTAAAATCAAAACCAGTAAGGAACCCTCATTTTTCAGAGGCACTAGACTGGATGCTACATGGTATACACTCATCCCTTCTTGAGAGTAGTTAGATTCAAAAAGCTCATTGCCATTATTGTTGCCCCCCCACCCCCCCAAAACATGCAAAAGTAGCACAAAGATAAACTCTGCTACCAGGCTGAACACAGATGCACTATATACTGAAAGAAAGCAGCACAATCTGTTAGTAAATAACAGCTCTAACTACTTTCCCCCCACTCCCACCCCCAGTTCCAGTGTTTAAAGCCAGCTGCCATTCAGGAAATTAAATTCAATACCTATGATGTGATTTTTGAAAGTGCAGCTTTTCAGCAAAAGGGAGATGAAGTATATCCAGTATTTCTGAAAAATCAAACTATTCAATTGTCTGTCTGACAAAGCCATAAGCCTAACTTGACACCCCTATTGTGAAAGCTTTGGGCTTCAATTAATGGTGGGTAAAGGATGCATAATTAATATAGCAAGACACCAGGAAATGAATATGTTTAAGTTCCTACTGCAGTTTTAACTTTGTCACAACGCACAGGTTTTTAGTTGGCTTTCTCCATAGAGGTGAATTTCCTGTTTTTCCTGGTTAAATGTATATACCAGAAATTACTCATTAAATGTCAGGAAATGCAATTTGACAGAGTTATACATGCTACTGGAAAAGTCTGGATGGAGCAAATTATTTGGTGTCACTTATTTAATAAGACACAGCGTTCCTTCTCTATTTATGAATTGTTCATGAACAGACATATTTTTACTAGGGATTTTCCTCCTTGCTTAAAAGCAGCAAGGAGATGACATAAGTGAATATATTCACTGAGAAGGTGACATCATTCAGAAGACATTCTTGACTCCAGCTTCAGATACTTACTATTTTCTACTCAGTCCCTGTGCAAAGGTCCAACACAGGGCTCCTGCATTAGTCCTGCTAACACTTTCCAAATATACAATTTAAATGCACAAATATACAATTTAAATGCTCTGTGAGACCAGACACAAAATTCACAAGCTCCTGAATACATTCATTTCAGAGGCAGTGTTAACCTTAGCAATGGCTACCAAATGTAAAGTACAAACATTCAGACTACTATAATATTTACACGTAATTTTGAAAATAGACAAAAAAAGCCGAGTAATTTCCTCCAAGCAAAATTTTCTAGGTAGCAAATTTAAAATCAAAACCCAGGAACCACTGTTTAATTCACAGCCCTGTGTTGCTGGTAAGAACCTCCCGTTTGTATTTCCTTATCTTTGAATTATTTGGGCCATCTTATCTTTGAGCTAAGCAGGGTTGTTTGCATATCCCAAAACCAGTGCATTAAATCTCGCAACACCCTTCTGGAAGCTGAGCAGTTGCACATTGCTCTTTATCTGAGGTACTGGAGCGGTTTCATTATGCAAGGTCACATAGTAAAACTAGCTGAAGGTGAGGTGCATAGAATGTTATTTTAAAAACTGGAAGGAGGGTTATTTTAATAAAGAACAACTGTGTAACCAGTGAGCAATAAACTTGGGCAAAATTTAGTTTATGGAAGAAATATTACTAAAAATCCCACAAATACAATTTCCGCATATGGGGATATATGGAGAGATGGAAAAAAAAAAACCAAACTAGCAAAAACCCAGCTTGCAGAAATGCATATGTCATCAGAGGTACTAAGCTATACGAACTGTTTATTGGAACTGTGTCCCTTGTCAATACTGAGGAAAATAAAGAATGGAAAATAACTTTGGAATTGAATAGAGACTCTGTCACACTTAAATTCGATACTTGGAGCCCAGGCCAACATTCTGCCAGGACAAAAAAAAAAAAAAAAAAAGGATACAAGAAAATCAGGAATAAATCCAAGACGGAAAAAGTAAAAGTTAAATTAGCATCATACAGTGGACAGAAATATCAATAATTAGGCAAATGCATAATAACCCTGTGAAGTCAATTACTTTTATGAGAGTGGGACTGGAAACACAGGCAGCTTTAGGGCTGAACATTTGCAAATAATTAAGACTGGTTAGAATATACAATGGGTACTGTGTATGATGCAAACAGACAATGAGAAACCAGAAGTATTCAAAGATATTTTTGATACAACAGAATACAATAAGAAGAAATATTTTTATTTTTTTTCAACCTGAGGTTAAACTTTCCTTAGCAGTCATTATTGCCCCAAACAGTTTCCATTCAACATCTGCAGTAAGCAACACACAAAAAAGTTGTAAAGAAAGTTTAAGTATACCCCATGAAAGCAGCCAAAAACAAATGAACACTATTTGTTGCCACAAGTCTTACATTTTCCTGAATTTTCTTCCAAACTTTATTTCACCTTCTAGCTATACCTACCTTTGAGCTCTCCAGGCCACAGGCCCTATCTGTGCACGTTTGTAAAATACCTCACAACATATCTCACTGGTGAAAAGTTGCTGTTTCCCTCTTTTTGATGTGAGCCTGCTGGGATTCCAGCTGTTTGAGACCATAGGTGAGGACAGATCTCCTCTATGCGCTGAATCCATTATTCCACTCAGAAGTCAGGGCTGTGCCCACACTCCCCCGTTCTGCTGGACCAGGGCTACCTTGGGCCATACTTCTATGGAAGGAAGACTTTACCCCAAGTCTTCCTGCAGTTTCTGGACTGGGGGAGCTTCTTCTTGCAAAGCAAACCACTTTCTCTTATGGAGAACTCTGGGAAAGCACTTTGGAAAAAATACCAAAGGAAACTTCATTTCCCAGAAGGTTGGAAAGGCAAGGAGAAGCGACAGCACTGAGACCACTCAGCAACCCCATGACAGAGCTGGCACCAGAGTGCCACATCCCAGATTCTGGCATGGCACTGACTTCACTAAGGAGCAAGCAGGTACTATCCTAAAGAAAGTGACTGCTGGAGTTCACACAAATAGGCATGTGTTTGGTACACGCTGTAGTCACCACAGCTCCGAAAGCAGATGAGAATTGTTGCTGCTGTTGTTTGCCTGTTTCTCATGCTACTTTCAATAAGCACATGCAAGTATTATCTTACTAATAATAAAACAGATTTTAGAATGGATTCTTTATTAGAGCAAATATTTTAGATACTCACAATAGTACATTCTGTTGGAAGGATTCTGGAGTGTTTTTGCAGTTATTTACAAGAGCTGCTCCAAGGCCTGTGAAAATCACAAGAATATTTACATTAACTTTGTGAATTTAGATGGAAATAAAATGAAACTTTACAAATAAGTCCCATGTTTCCTTTGTAATGCTATTACATGGTAATTGATACACCACTCATCTTTAGAAAAATGCACAAATTTCTTAGCTTTTGACAATTAAGTTTCTAAGGTCAATAAGAAATTAGACTCAAGCATAGCTTGAGCATTCCATCAGCAGCCAGAACAGGTACCACAGCCTGTATTTAATTTTATTCAATACATGTGGTACAAAGGAGAGACAAGCTTTAAAATGATAAAACTTAAAGATCAACAGAACCAAAACAACAAAAACATAGCCCCAACAAACCTATTTTGATGAATTAGCAGTCTGTAATGTACTTCTAATCAGGGCCTCTAGTAACTGAGCCTAATTTTTTATTATTTAAGAGGTAAGACCAAATTCTTTGAGCAGGAAAACCTCATTTGAGTGATTTTACGTAACTTAAATGCTACCTTTGCAAAGTCATCTATCCCCACGCTTATTTTTTCTACCCACAAAAAAAAGTTAGTTCCACACGTCTAAAATACACCTTCCTTCAAGGTTCAGCTCAAGAATCTCATGATGATTACAATTTAATAAGTTTCTTTCAGCCTTGATGCAACTGTGGGATCACCTTGCTAACTCCATAAAAATCAGTATTCCTGGACTATTTAAACTAAGGGATCCTAACATCCTGATATGTATCAAGACTAACTCCAGCAACTTCAGTGAAGAAGCAGTTCTGTAAACCTCAAGTATCAAGAAATGTTATGCATAAAACCTTTTCTGTAGATACATAAGTACACCTGTAAATTTGACTTTCTGGTGATTACACTTGGAGTGCTACACATATACATATAAATAGTATGAATGGAAACACTGCATGCATTATGAATAAGAACATCAAGTTTACAGTGACCAACAGCAAATCCCAGATAATTTATTTGTTTTCCTTTCTATCTATTCATAGACAAGACCAGAGGAAAGTTCTCTATTACAAGTTCTGTTGCAAACAATGATTTTTCTGATCGATCAAAGTTATTACATGGTTTTTGAATATGGCAAAAAAAAAGACAGCAGAGAATGGAAGTGAGGAGGGAAGGGGGAAAGAGAGAGTAGTTTAAACTACTTGACTCATCAAAATATCAGTGTAAATTCAGAATATATGGCTGAACTTTGTTGTCTCTGTATACTGACTAGCGCTACAGAAAATAATTGCTACAGAGTTTGCAGATTTTTTTCCACAGTATCTGGAAAGGAATTTTTTTTTCTGTTATACTGTCATACTTTCCCTGACCTTCTTCTATTCCCAGGACAGATGACTGCATCAAAAAGAAAAAAAAATTACTTGTTTGATTAAAAAATAAAAAAATCTGTGAGAGAAATTATAGAAACAATTATGATGAGCTTTGGTGCTTTTTTTTTTTTTATTAGAACGGTCACCAATGCAAAAAAAAAAAAAAAAAAGGTTTTCAATTATCTTTTGTTAGGTTGAGGCCTAAATCCCTGAATGAAAGTCAGTCCACTGCAGGTGTCTCTTCCTACATTCAGGCAAATTGGAGTTGCCTGCTATTAGCTTGGGGGGCCCTCGGAGTCAGGATTCTTGGTCTGTATCCCCTGGCTACTCATTTATTTGCAGTGGGCAGATCTCAATCCTTCTATGCCACCATCTTTTCCCAATAAGGATGTGGAAGCTTAATTAGGCACTGGAAAGTTATTTTAGTATCCCAATTGGATGCTGTCATAGAAGGAAAACGTAACTTTCCATTGAGAGAACGCAAGATAACTCGTGCCAGCTTGTTTCACTCCTCTCCAAGAGGCAGCTGTAGTCCTGCTAACTGGCTGTCAGAGTAGAGGGCTTTGATTTTGGAAAGGGCACCAGCAGGACAGCTGCAGTCTGCACAGAAATCCAAAGGATGGTAACTTGGACCTAGTTGGTGGTCATGTTTTCTTTGATTCTGGGAGATTTCATCTGCTGCCATCTCACACAGCCCCATGCAAAGACAAAGGCTTTTCATCATCTGAACGTTGGTCCCTCCAGGAAGAAATTAAATTACCTGACACAAAAAAGGGACAGCTTGGAACTGAGGCTGTTTCTGTACTTTTCAGGACTGTTGAATATGTGAATTGAAGTGCCTGAACAGCAGTTAACTTGGTGGCTGGGTTCTCTGCATCCCTACCTGGCCACATGCTGCCTGGCTCCTGTGCAGCCGTAATCCAGTGGTTCTCAGCCAGCACCAGAGCCAGGACCATCACCCAGCGGGACAGGCAGCTGTGTTCCCTTTGTCCCCAGCACTCTCTGCAGGGATAACAAGAGAAACCTCCTCTGAGCACAGTGTACTATGCTCACCAGGAAGCAGAGGCACAGGCTCTGCTCCCAGCTTCCACCTCACCCTGAAGGACAGAAGAGTGAAGTCCTCCATCTGCCTCTCACTTTTTGCGACTAGGGGAAGAAAAAGAGGTCCAGTGTTTTTCCCCTATTCTCCAAGCACAAGGAAAGAAGTTCCAATGTCCCTTGAGGAATCTTCAGCAGTTTCCCTTTACCTCCAAAAAAGGGAGCAGCAGGAGCTGAACTGTGTGAAAGAGTGGTGGGGATGGCAGAGAGAAGGCAGCAGGGGTGAGCCCTGTTCCTGTGGGACGGCCCAGGCTCTCTGTGTAGGACAACTCAGAGAGCTCTCTGGGCCTATCCCATTTTCCCCTGTAAAGAATAAAAATAATGGCACAAATTACAGTATCCACTTCTCACAGGTTTGAATCAAAATAAACTGAACTCCAGAACTGCTTCTCAGCTGCCTCTGCATCCTCTGTTCTCCCAGTGCCAAACTCTCATACAGACTTAATTTTCATTCTCTGCTGCAGAATGAACCATTCAAGGCAATTAGCTATTCTTTTTCCTTTCCTCCTCTAAACATGGAAACTCCTAAAAGAGGCAGGGGAACTCTGCGAGTTTTGCTGCTGGTCACGTAGTTCATTCTGCAGATTGAGTCATGCTCTGTTCTCTTCCTGATGTTTGCAATTGTCCACATAAAGGCAACAGAACAGCCCATAACACCCAAGCATGGGGCCATAGCCATTACCATTTACCGCCAAATTATGGGGTCTCTGTATCCCTTTCAGAACTGGCACATGCACACCTCCTCTGATGTCCAGTTCTAAAAAAAAGGCCTGAAGAAACTGAGCCATTTTTTAATAGCCTAGGTTATTACTTTTTTTGTACTTTCCCTTCACCAATGATACATTGTGTCATTCCCCAGATAAAACAATACAGGTAACAGCAGAAAAAGTACTTAAAAATTAAGAAAAAACAAAATGAAATTATTCTCTGACAGGAAAAATACATGGACACTGTACATTATTCTTGGACTATCCAATATTAGTGATACCCAAAGACTGCTCTCCTTCACTGAGAAGCTTTTCCACCTTGAGATATCAAGTTACCGTACAAAAAAGGGATAAGAAACAGATCCGTCCTCTAACTGGATCAAGCATACAAAATGTTTGTGGTCTCACATGTTTCCTTTCAAGCTGTTTTCCTCTCCCCTACCCTGTTTCCAGAACTGCAAATCTGGGTATCTTCCCAGTTCAGCTTCCTGATTCCTCTTGCATTGAACCCTTGAAATTTTTCCATATTATAAATATCTGCATGTTTCACTTGGATATGTCCTAATTTATCTAAAAGAGTTATGGAGAGCTTGAGAATTTTCATTGTGAACTGACGCGATGGAAATGCTAAGCAAGTTATCTTTTCCAAGTTTTAGTCACTCATTTATATGGAACAAAGTCTACAAAATATGTTCTTTCTCCTACTCCCTTTAAGATTTTATTACATTTATTCTTGTGGTAGCATTTCACATTTCCTCAGGAATTTCATGGTCCAAATAAGATTCACAGTTTCAGTGCAAAAAACAGATAATGAACCACCAAATTCATAATTCTTATAGCCACTCTTGTTTTCTTTAGAAGATGAGGCCCACTGCCTCTTATAAGCCAGTTCAAATCTCTTCTCCTTATTTGTAAAATTCTTTTGTTTTGCCTATAGATCCATGTATCTATAAAATGAGCAAACTGCCATTTCAGCCCCTGTTCCCAGTCACTTGGAGTGGTTCACCAAAGCAAATGATCCGCTTTGCCCTCTCTGCCTTCTCTGGTCACTAGGAAAGTGAGTGCTACCCCCAGTGGAGGTGGCTCTTGGTCAAAGGCCAAATGATTGAATTGGCCATTTCCTGTTTCTAATTTTACACTGCAGGCACTTTCTCCTTGGAATTTTATAAACCTCTTGAAGAAGCTCTTGGACCAAGTCAAACCTAACTCCCATTAGGGAAACCTAATGTTTGGAGGACAGCAGAGTACCTGTAAGGAAGGGAAGGTTTAGTAGCCTCCCTATAAGCCTTGGTGGCTCATTCTCTGTGTATTGGAAATCCATGGGGCAGCATACAGATATCTCTTGCTTTAAGAACAACAAAGTTATATTCTCTATCCAACGCTGTTCTGCTCTCCAGTGCCAATTATATTTAAAATGCTGTTGCCCAGGGAAGAGAAGATACTGTGTAACATCCATACAATAAATTTCACAAGGCCATCATGACAGCAGGTGAGTGACTTCCTCCACAGTGTTAGCAAAGGTAGAATCATCCATTGCTTTCTGGGGCTAAGCGGAGTACCTAAGAGGTTGGTTTTTTCCCCTTAAAAACGCTTGGCCCTCTAGCAGAACTCAGTTTCTCACAGCACACCATTCTCCCATCTGACTAAACTGGTGCCACTCGAGAGAGAAGGAGCCATTTAAAAGAGGAGTGTGACTTACAAAGAGGAAAAGGCAAAGGAAGCTGAAGTCAGCAGATTTTGTACCACCTTGCCCTCTCTGCTACTGCCCATATGGAAGAGGGAAGAAGATGCTTCAAGTACTCTGAACCTTCAAGTTCAACTGAGTCACCTTCAAGAACATCTCTGTAGGGATCAGGTGTGGGTTTTTCCCCCAAAATGACATTAGAGACCCACACAAAGTTTGTGATATCAGGTTTATGGAAAATTCCTCAATCCCACCCAGCTTGACAAAAATGAAAGCACTGGCATGTCTCACAGAGGTATGGCATGGTGGACACCCTGTTAATTATTTTTACAAGTCCACTAGACCAGGAACTCATAAAGGGACCATTTTTACAGACTGTGCTCATGTTGTACTCTAGAAGCTATGCAACTCCAGAATAACCTTTGTTGTGACTACTGAATGCTCAAGTTACATATTTCGGCACGGAAGCTTACACGGAAAGGCCTGAAATTCTAGTAAATATGTTCTACTAGACTTCTGGTTTGCTGCATCACTCTGCCAAGTACATGGGCTCAGAACTTCAGCTAGAGGGAAGAAAAGGGACACCATATGTCATCACTTGTAATATCATGCTATTCTTACTCTTCAGTCTCTGGGGAGCCAGTACTTTTAAAGCAGCATTTTCAAAAAAGAATTGCAAGCACATTTGCAGAGACAAGCCCAGTGACAGCTGATCAAACTGGTTAATTAGGCATCTGCATAAGTGTAGTTGTGGAGGCAGTAACTACACCCCATGCTCAGTCCCACTTGAAACAGGGCTAAATATGGGAAGCAGAACAGATCAGAAAGCTCATTGAAGCGTTACCGCTTTTGCTAAAGGAAAATGTGAATTCTGCCAAATGCGCCTTCCATGAGAAAGTTTTGATTTTCTCAGAAGTTTTTGACTTTCCGTCACAAAACCTAAAATTTTTAGCTCCAGGATTTGCTAACACAACTCACAAAAAGCGGTCATAACAAAAATCATAGTGTCTCTTTTCAGCTTCATTTCCCAGTCATCTTCTTAGTCCTATTGTCTCATGGGAGCAGTAATTCAAGCGCTGCGAGCCCCCCTTCTCCTTCCTCTTTGGCTCTTAGGCTTGAACACATTTTCCACAGTGCACCACAGTATTCTTTTTATTTGGACTCCCGCAGCTCATGATGGAAAGAGTCATCTGAATGGGGGGCGCCAGCCCTGGAGGAGAGCAGATCACGAGAACCACAGCTTCCATGAGTCACTGTGGTAGGCACATGGGACACAGGGATCAGGCCAGCAACTTCCAGCATTTCCCATTTAAACATTCCTTTTTGTGCCTCGTCAGGAAGAGCACCCCAGAGCTTATTTTGTGATACAAATTCACATGTTTCACCATCTCTAATCATATAAAAAATAGGCTTATTGCATGGCCTGTTTCGTGGTCTCTTTGAAAGCTCTGATTCCTCAGCCTGATTCCATCAGCCCTGTCCCAGATGTATCTGTGACAAAATTACAGCTTTCTTTGTTTTATAATATACTAGCAGTGTAGCATCTGGCAATGTGGTTTGGGGTTTTTGTTTTGTTTTGTTTTGACTGGAAAGAAACCTCCCAAATACTCCAGTCAAATCCCCCAAAAAACATCAAATCAGCATTTTTTAACTCATGCTCAGAGGATGAGGGAGGATTTCTGGACCCATCAAGTGAGAACACAGGCACCTGTATGCCAGCACACAGGTGCTGCCACACAATCTGACACTGTGGTAGGAGGGAATGGGCACCCCTCCATCATCACACAGCCTCACCATCCAGGCCAGTCAGCTAATGGGGAAAAGATTTTAGACAAATCCATCCAAGATGATACCAAACCACACTGTAGGTCAGTTAGAAGAAGAGAGAGCTCCAGACCTTCTGTCACACACAGTGCCTTTTCCTGTACTTAGAAGAAAGCTCTCTGACTTCCCATGTATGCAGGATATTCCCCCTGCTCCTTTTTATCATTCCTTGTTGTGAAGGCCCTGTCAGTGAAATGTGCATTTCAACAGTGAGTCTCTCATAGCTCTCCTTATCTTTAATTTCCTTCCACTATAGTCTATTTTATACAGCCTTTCCCTGACTGGCAATTTTTTCCCCTTCCCATTTCAGCTGCAATGGCCAGATCAGGATCAAAACTTCTCACAAGTTAAGGGAAAGTCTGGAGGCAGAGGATGTCATTTAGGTCAAAGAAGAGATGCAGGCCAGGGCAATAAATGTGTTCATCCTCTGGGTCTAGTTTAGACGGATACCTTTTCAGCTTTGTGTTCTGTGACAAAATAATTTTATTTTCTTAATTACCCCTTTTAATAAATCAGAGTCTTTCCTTCAGATTAGGCATAAACAGCAGAATCAGTATCAATCATTAATTTCATCATCAATTTTCTTAGAAAGGGCCTGTAGGGGAGGAAGGAAAAGCCTCATCCCTGCAAAAAATGTCTTCCTGCAAGCCAGGGAAAGAGCTGTCTCCCTCTCCTAGGTTCTGTCCTTTTCCCTGGATAGTCACCAGTTTTGGAGGAGGCCCAAAGTGAATTTTCTGTTTCTAAATACTTCCTCTCATAATCTGCAGAGAGTTGCAGTAGTGAGGAGGATGATGAAGAAGCAGAAAGAAAAGGAAGACCAGGAATGCCCAGGACAGAGCTAGTCTGGGATGTGTTACAGGTATGGTGGCACTATAGCTTGGCAGCAGGGAAAGAGAGCAGCAAAATACTTGGTAGGGTAGAGAAGAGGCTGAAAAATCAGATAAACTTTCTCCTCAGTTTGACTGGTGCATGAGACATCCCTTGCCAGTGTCTCTGGGGGACAGTTTTCTAGTTCATAGGAAATTTAAAAAAAAGGAGTTTTCAGACCAATTGGAACAAAGTCAAATTTCTAAAAAATGAAAAAAAAAATCCTCAAAAACTGTAAATACTGCTTTTCAGCAAGCTCTGAAAATGCCTAATCAAACAGTTTGAAAAACCCATCAACTGTGTGTTATTGACCCTAGCGGTAATACACACTTTTCCTTTTGGAAACACTTACAAACAGCATGTAAAGCCACAGAAACTGAGAATGTTTCATGCATTATTAAGTAAAAAGTGAGATGAGAGGGGAGTTATTTGATGGTGAGTGTAATATTCATCTGTGAAGGAGCCTGATGATCTCCTGTTCCTGTAACTGAAAAATCTTCTTGCAAATGCCTGCATTCCCCCACATCATAGGAGGCTGGCCATGCAAAGCTTCACTCTTTACTGTTCATGGCAGGTTATCCTGAGAAGGCAATGGGTCTCCTATTTCAAGCTGTGGGGAGGGTCACCTTGTAATAGCACAGTGTGTAATGGCTTTCATTACACTTGGGAACCAAAGAATTTGACCTTTGAGAGAAATAACATGAAGTAAAAAATGCATTCAGATCACAGTTAGGCTGAGCTGAGGGTACAGGTGGTGAGGGAGTGCTTTGAACTTTGTCCACGTGGCCTCACTGTGGCTCCACAACAACAAGTCCTCCTCTTTGAAGGAAATTTATCCGTGTTTGAAATTTAGGGAGGGATAGGGGAAAATTCATTAAGGATAGTCCCATCCTATCCCTAAATATTCAGAAGTCATGGAACTGCCATGAGGAAAAAAAAAAAAAAGGTTGGAAACATTTTTATTTTTTCTGGGGTTTGTGGCTGTCTTTAGAATGCCCCTGGGCCATACTTTCAAACTTCTTCACAGTCTGAGGAGTAGAAACTGATTTCTATAAAAATGAAAACTGAGATTCTCACCTAATTAAATGTCTCCGGGAATGAGAAGTTACAGAGGGAAAAAACCATCAAGTATCACGAGACCTGCGATAAAAATCACAGGATTTGGCAACACTGAATTCATCACAAGTTAGGAAGTGATAGCACTTGTTCTAGCTGAACAGCAAAAAACAAACAGGCATAAACCTTATTCAAAAATATTTTGCAGGCATGACTGCCAAGCTGACAGCCAACTTCAGTTGGCTGTGAGTAATGCTATTCATTATTTCAGAATATTCATATAGCCAGTAGGTATTTCTGGAAATCCTTGAGAATCCTGCATTTTCCATGATGCCAGAATGATTAATTTGTATTGAAAGTTTGTTACTTGCCAATTATCCATCTACTGCTCAAAAATCTGAGTCACACGCTCAGCAGCCAGAAACAATACCATGCTGTATGTTTAGACACCCGAGATGCAGAACGAAAATTCAAAGGAGAAAGTTTGCAACCAAACCGCAGGCTGAAAGTTATGTGCTGAAACTGTTCAGCTAAGAAGAGAGAATAATTAATACCTTCTCAAAAAGCTAGACTGATTGCAAGAGAGTATGCGTTACCCAGAAAGGCAATTATATTCACAACAAATATTATTTAGGATTAATACTTGGATGACCACAAGATATTAATTTTAACTACAAATAAATAAACAGAGATGCTCTTCTAGACGGAATATAAACAGATTCCCAGCTTCCATTGCAGGTTTCAGACCATCAGTTTGGCTCTGGTTGTAGAAAAAAATGGATGAAGCAGATGTACTTCTTATCCAGTCTGTTTTGGTGCACCTATGCAAAATTCCCAGTAGAGATAGATTTTCAGTTCAGCATCTATTCAAGGTAAACAGTGCACCCTGTGATTTATATATGGGTTATCGTTCAGCCAAAGTCTGGCATTTCATTGATATGCCTGTTATTTAGATGTATTCAGAAGCCTTCCAATGCATATGAGTTTTTCCCTTACAGTCATTGTATGCACTCAAAAGAGATGCAAGAGCCAGATCATTTCTATTCCCCAAGGTTAAAGGAAAAAGTGAGATGTCCTTTGCTTTTTCAACTCTTTACCCATATAGAATAATTCATCTGCTGATATTCATAAGGTGACTTCCACCAGCAAATGTAAAGATGTCAGGAGGAGAATTTTTAAGCACATATGTAATTGCTTATGATTGGTATCTGCTTTTATTTAGCATACTTGCTAGTGCTCTCTTTCTGCTGCTAGTCTGTACGAATCTTCCTAGCTCAAGAAATCTGCTCTTTGGGGGACTATATTTCATGCTCTTTCACTCTTTGCAAGCTCTGCCATAATAGAATCAATGTATCAAATCAATCCCGCAAAGCAGCCAAAGAGTCAAATGGCAAAAGTAGGAGACTGAGGTGTTTTGCTAACGGAAATTTTGGCAGGAAGGGATTAATCTCTGTTTGCCTGTGTCCTATGCTTCTCTTTCCCTTCAAACACAGTGTGAGAGAAGCGAGACACAGAGGAAGTATCTTGTTTGATCCCTGATAGTATTTTTTTTTTTAATTTTACCCCAGAAAGTCTTGCTGAGAAAACCCTCTGAGATTCTTGAAACCACATATTGTTGCGGCCAAGCCTCCTTTATAAATAAAATATTTAAGCACGATTTTTTTGCTGCTCCGTACGTCTGGCGTTCCTTTGCAACACCGAGCAAGCACAACAGCGTCACGGGGTGACAGCAGAGCACCCCACTGCTCCTCCGGCTCTCTCCTCCTAGAAGTACAGCTCATAATCCTGGGCACAGGCATAAGCAGTGGGGCACTTCTCCAAGCAGAGAGCTGGACAAAGGCTGCGTGGAGAAAACTTGTCGCCCTACGCCAAGTTTGCCGCTGACCTCCGTCCCCCGCAGGAAGGGAGGCATCTCCATTGTGCCCCCAGGAGAGCCCCCTGTGCCCCAGCCGCTCCGGGTGGCAGCGGAGCTCGGGGTGCCGCTCTCCGCCTGCCGCGGGAGGCACGGCGCTGACAAGCAGCCGCCGAGCAGCGCCGGCTTCCCGGCGTGAGGGGGCCGGGAGCGATCCCGGCGGGAACGGAACCCGCGCGCGGCCATGGAGCCGCTGCCGTGCGGGCCGTGCCGCCAGCGCCCCCTCGGGGCCGCCCTCGGCGCCGCCAGCGCCGTGAGGCCTCACCTGCGGCCCGCGGACGGGGTTACCGGGAAAAGAAGCAAAAAGGGAAAAAATAATAATAAAAAAAAATCAACCCGGAGTGCAAAAGGGTAGCACACATGCCTCGTGCAGCTGCGCAACTGTCCCAGAGCTGCCTGCCTGAGTTATGGCTCATAATTTTCATGGAAAGTTCTCACAGTTCTTGACCCAGGAGATCCCAAACATATGATTTAATCGGGCATTAGTCAATGTCGAATTTTTCCCTTCCCGACGCGCCGTCTGATCTATACCACGTTGTCAGCATCTCCCCGCAGCATGCGGGAGGCACAAGGCACCTTGACGGAGGGCAGTGAAGGGAAGAGGGGGAATCAATGCTTGGATTAGGAGCAACTGCAAGCCTGGACAGATGGGGCCCTTCATGACACCGCGTGCTCATTCTCAGCCTATCACTCCCACGGCCCAGAACATGTCTGTATTTATGGAAGATGACAACAGCTTAAGCCACCTTCCAGTGAACACATTTCAGCACACTGGCACCGCCTTTAAACTCGCTTTTTATTCTCTTCTTCCTGGGAGCAAACTGCCACCCTTAAACCCAAATTACTCGCATACTTGTAACCACAACCAAACTTCTGCTCTTAGTTACAGGGGTCCTCACTCAAAAGCTTTTGCTTCACATAAAACCCCCACCACAGCTCCTTGGTATGTTGAGTCAACACTTTCTGAGTAACACATAAAGCAGTTACCTTCTGGAAATAAATACTGAATATGCTACTGACTTCAGGAAAAGTATGTCTTCCTGGTGTGTTTATGGACACTAGTTACCCATACTACACATTCCCTCCTCCTCATGGTAAAAATTGTTTGAATGATGATTTTATTTAGAAAACAAGTGCATTTATATGCTAATGACTTTTTGCTATTCATTGGTTATTATTTTCTTCTCCAAAAATTTCAGGCAACCAATCAACTGGATTGGAAGAAAAACACTGTGCCAGATTTTTTTTGAAGAGCAAAAGAGTATAGCTGTGTGATTGATTTCCACTAAGAACAAGACTTTATGCAATTTAAGCCACAAACCACTCCTCACAAACACCAAACAACTAACAGATGGAGTGGGTAGTCTGCTAACAAAGCAGAGATTGAAATTGAATTCCCCCAAATGGTCTGGCAAAAATCTGTGGAAAACAGGATGTCTTTCTGAGTGATTTGCAAAAAGAAGAGAGGCCTGAATTAGGGAACAAATACACTAATGCCCTAAGATCTACATACTAGATACAGTGGCATTTGTTTTCCGTTAAGTTGCAGGACTGGATAGACAATCCCAGATTTAGACTCAGGCAGGAGATGTTACTCTGAGGAAAAGCCTACCTCTTCCTTCTTCCTGCAGCTGCTCTACACAGACCATAAGAACAGGCACAAGAAAAGAACGTAAGAAAAGGCAACATAAAGAGTCTCCCAAACTTTTACCTCCTACAGTCTTGATGCTCTTGTCTTGTGAGCAGGCTCAGGTTAATTTGAGACAGAATTCAAATTAATTCAAGATAGTTACAGAGCCTTTCTCCCTTTCCATTTCTTCACTCCAGAGCCATATAAAGATTAGAGAGAGATGAGGTTATGATTAGTCAGAATAACTTTACCACTAACCAGGTAGCTCAGTTAATGCATTTAGTCACACAATCATACTAGAAATGGTTTGATTACTGAACTATCTTATTGCAAAAGATGACAAACAAGGGACTTGAGCAGGAAAAGTATATGTCAAGGGAGAAACTTTGACATAGATTAATGCTCTGTGACATTCAGATTATACCATGTTGGGTTGGTTGTTTTGGTTGAGTTTTTTCTGTGGATTTGGACAACAAGGTAAGCTGATTGCCTCCTGAAAGACCTGTGAAGTTGAGTCAATCTCTGTCAGGAAAGATTCTGGGATCCCTGGTATCCACTTGCTGTTCTGAAACATTCCTTCAGATCCACAGAAATAGCTATAATCCTCTGTGGTTAAAGCTACCCATTGGAAAATCAGCTGAGAGAAGTGATAGCAATCAAGAAAGGTCTTGGGAAATATGCAATGTGGTATGGTTGCTCCCCAGCAGAGTCTCCAGAACTGAAAGGTCAAACATTCAAGGCTTTCAGTGAATCTTGTTTATGAAAGTTTTGTATGCTTGACCATGAGTATGGTAAGAAATCTCAGTCAGGGGGATTTTATCTCAAGAGCTGTCTGACAAAGTCAAAGCTGCTTTTGTTATAATGCTTGGCTGAAGTGACTCTTCAAGAATGTCATGCAGAAAACCCTGAACCATTAGGGCAGGCAAGGACTGTTCTCTCCACATCCTGGGTTAAACCTGCTGTAGGGTGAAAGGACAGACTGAAGGCATTCTGGAACTCCACAACTGATGTCTCTCTCTTTTGCCCCATACCTCCCCACCCCTGCTTCTAATCGAGTGGGAGAGAAGAAAGGGAAAATAAAGGCCACTTGCTACTTCTCGTAAAAGAATAAAACTGATACCAACAAACAATATGCTGCAGCTAAGAAAGCTTCCATGGTCTTGTCTGGTACCAGGAAACTGAATGGGAAAGCTTTGATGGACAGCAACCATAGATGCTGTACAGCAGATGGCTGTGGTTGTGATGACATAAAATGCTTCTTTCTTTTGTGACAAAATTAATACACCTCTCCATTAAAATACAAATCTGTTGGCTTTCCTAATGATTTTACCAGAAATACATGGTCTGGAATTGTATGGAGTGCTGTTAGCTTAGGAAATTGCTCATCTTTGATGAAGACCTCTAATGAGTATGATACCTTGGACTGTATTTGCATGTCCTAAATGCTACATACACCTTTGGCTCCCTGGCATCTAGAGGGCCCTTTTCAATAGGAACTATTAGGCTAAACAGTTTTGTAGTTTTGTCTGAACTTCAGCTATGTGGTGCTTAGTGCACCCAGCTCTCCCAAATAAAATCGCAGCCCTGAGTACCATGTAAGCACTGAGACATTTATTTCCAATTCCCTCATCTGAGCCCACAATTTATCCGACATTGCCTTCCCTGGCAGAATAATCAGGCACACTGTCGACTAATAACAACAGAGGAGGCAGAAAGGCATAACAAGAAAGCTGTACTGAGCACTTTATTCTGCCTGGGATGTAGAAATAAGACTTGACATAAAGAATAACTGCAATGAGCATATGATTTATTGTTTATACCATGTCATAAGACAAAGCTCTCGGATATTAGTGGCCTAATAAAGTGGTATAATGCTTGCTATGTGTTTATCCATGTGGTAAATAGATAGCACAACTGACACTTGAAGCACTGTAAGAGGAACAAAATCAGAACTCTGTGAGATAGTGGCAGAATTTATTGCTAATTCCATCCCTCAGGAAATAAGGAAACATTACTCTCCAGTAATATTCAAATATCTGGTGAATTAAAAGATTGTTGGTGACAACATTCCAATATTGCTCTCCTTTCCTCCATCTTTCCTCTACCAGGAGAGCAGGACATGCATTACAGGGTTTGCAGCCTGACATAAAATTCTTGCAGTGCCTCCACACAAAGGACGCTCAAACCTAAAAACTCCATTTTACAAAGAGGCTGAGAATGAGACAGTGTTCCATGACATGCAGAGGGAAAGGTTTTCACAACGAAACAGCTCCCAGTGCCACCTCTGCCACAGTGATTCCTGCATCAGCCTGCAAGGCCCAAGGAGCTGACTCCAGCAGAGTAAGGTGTGACCATCTGCATCTACTCTCCACAACAGCACCCTGTGAGCAAGACGACGGCCTTAATGAGATGGAGATGGCTCTTACTGCATTGGACACTACACCCTGGAGAAGGATAACCTTCTGGACAGAGATATTTGAAGATTTCTGGTAAATGTGAACATCATAAAAAATATCCCAAACTTTAGTGGCTATACCCCATGAAAGGCCAAGCCTTCTAGGATGCAGGTGACATCAAATATATTTACAAATTCAAAACTCTCAGGCCATGCTGTCAAAGGTTCATGTGAAGTGATCGGTCTGTCTTCAGTGAGAAAATGTTCAGCACAGTTCCCTCCCCAGTACTCATTTTTGGGTATCTTGTTTGGGATTGTTGTCTACACTCTGATCCTTCACAAAGAGTAATGCAAAAATGAGGCTGTGGGGGGATTAAGCTTACTCTCAAAGAGCAAGAATGGCATAATGGGGAAGCGAGCATATTAGAGGTGAGCAATGTCATCTTAATTCATTGTAGCAAAGAGGAAATTCAGTCAATATGTCCAAGTTTTCCAGAATGAGAACTCATGAAAAGTTGTTGGGCAGAGTGCAGAATTCTTCTGTCTCTCATGGATCATCTATTTGTATAAGAAATAAATCCCCTTGACACTGAAAGTGCCCTAATCTAACTCTATTCTTCTTCATATCCATAAAGCCCTCTAACTCAAGTGGTAATTTTGCAGACTTAGACTTGCCCTAAGTAATACTTCTTCATATCATGGGGAGACAGTAATACCTCTTCTCAGCAAGTGCAAATTGGCAATAGTCTCTCCTACCAAGAGGCACAGCCTGCTTGTTCTTTCACTGCAATATTTATGTCTGTCTCCATAACTGTTCCTTTAGCTAGGAGCAAAACCCTAGTTAGGCAAAGCACTGGGAAACTGCCACATGGTCCTGCAACTATATGTTGCCATAAAATAATTCAAACACACTATTAGAGTGTGTCATTTAGCTCATATGTAGTTAGAATATGCAGAGTTTGCCAAGTGACTGCATCCAGCTGGAAAATCAATTTATATATGCCAGTTTAATAAAACCTGAAAGTCTTCCGCAATACATGAAGAAATGTTAGACAATGTTGAAATTGTACATTATGTAAAACCAAACATAGCTGTAAATTACAGGCTGAGTGCGAAGGATCATTCGTCTCCTGCCAAAATTCATATAAACGGTCACCAATATGGGGACAGAGGGGGAAACATACCATAATAAAATGAAATTTTGTACAATTCCAAGTACAAGCTTCCAGGGCCAAATTTTTGGTAGAAGAAACTTAAAAACAAAGTTGACTTTGGCCTTCAGCCATCTCTTACTGATTTAAATCTGCAGTAGTCAGGGGCTACACTGGTGCTAATGAAAACAGAAAACAGGTGATTTAATGGTGAAGAGGTCTTTCTATGTACTACAAGTGAGCCCTGAGCTCTCAGTCTGGCCTAACCACACTGTTTGCCTGCAGAGTTCCCCCTTCATTTCCACTTTAGGAAGCATGGTTTTCTAATCCATGAGATGCGTACCCTGTTGTTCTGTGTGTATAAATTCAGCCCAAGAAGTATGTAGGCTATCCATTCCCTTGCCTGGGCTTTGCTGGTGGCACTGAGGTGTCTTGTTAGGAAGAGTAAGGGGTAGCCTTGTGATTGCCATTGTGGTGCACAGGTGCAAAGGGTGTCATCAGTCCTGCTCTGGAGAGACAGAGATCAGCATTGCAAACTCCCACAGTGTGGATGCTGCTAATTACTAGGCTTTCTTCTGCTCTCAGCAGGGGGATGAATCGAGAAGTGGCACACAGATACTCTAGGAGTAGCACTTCCTCCTCTCCATGGTTCCTTTCTTGAAGCTGTATAGGATGAGTTGGGAATGCCTGTTTTCAGGCAGGAGACAAACATGTGACTTCAGTTTTCAGACCTATCTCTTAGCACTTTTAACTAACTCCAGCAAACAAACTCTCATTAGTGCTAGGGAACACAAAAAAAAGACAGGAGTGAGCCAGGCTTTATTGCACTGGGTTGTTTGCTCTGTTTCCTGGACAAACAACACAAGGCAGGAAAAACAACACTCATCTGCAAAACAATGCTAGTCTGATCCTCTTCCCACACATGTGGTCATATCTAAAATAACTATTTAGATTAGTGCATTTACATAAAAGATTTCTCTGCACAGGTAAGGTGAGTGCAACAGGTATTTAATGCACATTGCTTGCACACTGCCTACACCACTCTGACTAGGTCTCCCTTTCAGGGTGCTGTTGATGCAATCTGATCAAGAGTAGCCAGACAGAAAATGTTTACAGGGGAGCCAATGTGAATTTATGCTCTTCTAGTTAATCACTCTGACTTTGCTCTGATCCCAAAATCGGAAAGACAAAGACTGTTCATTTAGCACTTAGTATATCAGGGATCAGTTCTGTTCATTGTAGCATTACAAAAACCCCAAGGAAACTCCATTTAGACCAATGGCTATGTCAACAAAATTCTGAAAACTGAATTTGGCCCAGTTTCAAACATTTGCATCCTAAAAGCATTTCCAGCTTGTGGACATTGGATGGAGAAGTTTTCAGATACTCTGGTTATCAAGGCAATTCCTCAACCTTTCAGATGAATCAAATTTTGGCTAAGTATTTCATCCAAGGTTGTAGGGAATCACTCCTTACTCACATGAACAAGGTCTTACCTTGCACCTTAACCTGCAAATCCCCTCACCAGTCTCCTCATTCACCCTTGCTTAGGGCATGCTGTTTGTTGGCAGGGAGTACTGGCACGAGACTTTGTTTTCACAGAATATACAATTTCACCTTGGCTTAGCACTTGACATCCTCAGTATCAATGCAGCCACTCACAGAAGTAAAGGTCATTGATTTAAACCACAAGTATTCAAGATTGCTTTTTTACGATCGCCACTGTCCAACATATAATTATGCTTGAACGTGCAGAATGTGTTTCAAGAACTGCCAGTAATTTTCATTCCATATACAGTAGTTTTTATGCCAATACATGTGCTTTATATCTGATGGCAAGAATATTTAAGAGAGTGGAAGGTCAATCTTTTATAGACAATCCAAAAAATAAAAACTGAGAAAGATATGGAAACGTGCATACTCAGCAAGAACCTTAGCAAGAAAGGTTTTCTAGGTGATTAAATGCAAAAGTGAGTGTTGTCCAATTGGTAAAACCATTGTGGGATGTGTGCACACCAGTCACAGAAGTGCCTGGAATGCAGAGCCATTCAGGCTCAGCTTTTAACAAGGCAGTTGTGGACCTGGACACGGGCCAGATATAAAAGCCCTGGCCCCAGCATGGGCTAATTTACCAAGCTCTTATGATGGCGATCTAATCTAACCAAGTTTATTGGCTTTGAAACAAACTAGGAACACTCACACAGTAACTATTTGTCAGCTGGGGAGACAGCAGTGAAGAGTTGAGCACAAAAAGATAGACTAGCCAACTTTTCTAACTCTCCTCCCTAAGGCACTCCTGACTGTGGTCTTATACCCCAAAAAAAGAGAAATATATATAAGGCACCTAGTACAACTATCTTTCCAGATGCAACAATGCCAGTTTAAAATCTGCTCCCCTCACTGAAATACAACTATTGATAAAATACATAAAGCAATATTACGCTATGGTTTGAAATAGTCATATTGGCACAGGAGAAAAATTAAGGAGTTATTATATCATTTAACTTATGTGATTAAAGCAATGCAAATGATGCATGTAGATAAATTTCAGACTACCATGCAAGGTAAAAATGACAGCTATTGCTATGTACCAGACTCGATTTCATTACCTCAGCATGAACAGTTTCTAACTAGGCCCCACTCAAGCTTTCTGATGGATGCAAACCACATAACATCACTGGAATTACTCTGGTTCATCTCAAAATGTAATCAGCTCAATTTAATTAAGCCAAAGCTCTCTCCACCTTCAGAGGAAAAAAAAGAAACTTCAACTTCCTTAAAGAGTACTGGAAAGCAGGAAAATAACTTTCAGAGAAATGTTTTCACTCCTAAATAAAAATGTTTTCACTCCTAAATAAAGACCTTTCCATGTATTGCACCAATTTCATGCTCAATCCAGATAAGCAATAAATATGTATTCTATTTTGTTTAGCTTGATTTTGCCTTCAGTTTGGTGAGTTTATGTTTAAAAATGAGGAAAGTAGATCTACCATTGTTAATAACAAAAAATAAGGCTTGTCTATTAAACCAGAGGGTAATAATACTTTTGAGATTTGAGTTACATAGTTCTTCATCTTCTACCCTTGACCATATCCAGAGAGAGATAGGAATATGCACCAATCTTTATGAAGGCAAGCTCCTAGATTTTCATCTTGAGGGTTAAAGGAGTCTGCTTGCTCCCTAGTCTGCCACGTTTTATTGCTACTAGCAGGAATTGTATGCTTAATACTCCACTCCCTGCTTGGATGCAACCCTAGCAAGAAGTGAATGACAGTTTTATCGTAAGGGAGTACTACACCACCAGTCCCCATAAATACGCATCACTCAAGAGTGCTTTGAGGATGTAGCCTTTGATTCCAGTGGGACCAAATTTATCTTTCGCACTGGGGAGACCTACAAGACAGTTCTGTCACTAGCTCTAATGAGAGACACGGATCAGTCACTCAACACACAGGAGGTTCAAGTGAGGGTGAAGGCCTTCCCTTTAAAATCCAGACCCTCACAAGTAATTTTCAGCTGGGTTTCCAAAAATCAAATCTGAAGGAGACACCAGTCATGATCCACTAGTGTAGAACAGAACAGGATGGTGAGAAGACAATCCAAGTTTCTATGGACAAAGAAAAAGATGTGGGATTTTTGAAAAACAGTTGATGAATGGGAGAGATACAGCTGAAAAGCAATGGTTTTCCAGTTCTGAAGTAGCTTCCTCCAAAAAGAGGTCTTGAGCCAAAAAAAGGAATTGCAGATAAAGCATTCAGTCTTGCCATAAATATATTTTCAGGTGAAAGCGAATGAGGTCAGGTATCTATCTCACTTACATTTTTATGATGATTTCCAGAGCATAAGCACTTCTGTCATCATACAATAATTTTAGCGAAAGCATCTAACATGGAAAACAGCATTTCAGATCCATTTTTATTGCAGATTTAGTTTCTAAGCAACAAATTACTAACATTTCAAGGGGGCTGCATTTAGTTGAAAACCGACGGTCATATACATTATCTATGTATATTTGGCAGAAGAGAGTATGGGATCAATTTCTGGAGCTTACTTTTACTGAAATCACTTTACTGAATAAAAAAAGGAAGAAAGAAAAGTTGAAAGCCATTTTGTATTGTGAAGATATTGACACTTTTGAAATGGAAAGGGCATATAGGTCTCTAGCTCCAGGTCCATTCGTTGAAGAATCTTGTTGGGCTGTAATAATCAAACTTGTAAGATTTAAAGAAAAGGAGATAATTCTGATAAAGGCAATACAATACCCTAAAGAAAAAAAGCAGAGGATATAGAAAGGTGAGAGAGAGTTCATATTTTTGCCTGTTCTACCCAAAAAGAAAAGACAAGAGAAGAAAGGAACAGTTGAATTTGAGTCTTTAATGCCAGGAGGGAAAAAAAAGTGAGACATGAAATTTTGCAACCTACAACCCCCATAATAACAGCAGGAACCATCACCATCTAGCATGGCAGTTGAACAGTTTATCAAGGAGATTTTTCCTTCTGCTGTGGATTTCATTGTTGCAGCAGCACATAGGCTTTTTCATGTTACTTGGCCCTATTCCACGGCTTTTATTGAAGATTAAGGCTTGGAAGAGAAGAGAAAGCAAACAGAAAACAAGTACAGGCTCAAAATCTTGATAGAAGTTTATACTGTGAGTCTGCCTTGTTGCTTTAAACACAATTGTTTTAGCTGCGGGCATTACAGTTTCAAACTGTGAATAGTTTAAAGGCTTACTGAAAGTGATTTTATGGAGACATTAAGTGTTTTAATTTCCATGCTTATTTCCAATTCATCATATACCATCCTTAAAAGGAAAAACAGCCCAACATATTTTCATTATTCTCATTAGAAGGCATAAGTTCCAGTAAAATATGAAGTGGAGGGCATAAATGGGAAGTGGGAAGCTTTGGTCAAGTCAAGTAGCAGAAGCAAGAGCTTGTACATAATTACTTTTAATACTGTGTGGAAAGCTGGAACTGATGAGGATCTGATTTTCAGAGTGCTAAGTTTTCCAAGCCCTACTTTGTCATGTTGAGTTTGCAGGTGCTCAGCCCTATTTAGAAGTCTGACAGTAAGTTATGAACGCTTTTAGTCCCAGAGAGATGTCCAAAATGTAAACCAGTGCTCTGAGTCAACTCCTGGGCTGCCCATGTGCTCCCTCCACGACCCAGAATATTCTCTGACATGCAAACAGAATCAATTCTTGGTGCCTTGTGGCTCACTTCCCTACTCTGGAATCTCAAACGCCAAATACGATTATCACATGACACCAGGTCGTAAGAGGAGCAATATCTTCCAGGACTTGGGATGTCACAGCAGCATGGGGAATACTGCACAGACTGCTTGCTTCTGCCTCATCCTGCTGCATAAGCCCAGACAGGGTGTTTGCTGTCTCTGTGTTCCTCCTTTCACCCCTCTCCACATTTGTCTGTCCTGCTGTCCACTGCTGGGGTTTGTAACCAGAGGGGCACTACAAAAGCAGAAAAGAGAGGCCTTCTCCAAGTGGTGCATCCCAAATCCAACCTTCAGGCTCTCAAGTTTTCACCAAGGAATTCCTGCAGTGCCTGGCTGCAGCAATGATATCCCAGAGTAGAGAATTTGTGATATGCCCAGCCTGTGAGAGGACTGGCATCAACTTTGCCCCTCTAAGGGCATCTCAGCCCCACACCTCCCAGCATTAAGAAGGGCCTGCAGGAACATTTTCCATCTGTCCCAGCATAGCTGTTACCCCTTACACAATATCCCAGGTAGTGGGGCTAAGGAGAGCAAGGCAGGGAGCGTGACTGCAGCCTGGCATCCAGGGCAGTCCTGGATGGAGACTGGAGGGGAAGCAGGTATCCAGCAGTGCTTCAAGGCCCTTCCCTCTGAACACAGTACATTCTTTAACTGCTGGGCGTGTAGCGTGAAGAGCAGGAAGCAGAAACAGCGACCCAAGTCCCCTGTGGATCCAACCCTCTGTTTTATTATGTGCATGTGCAGCAATGTTACACAGCAGACCTCTGGTCTGGTTTTGTGTCTTCAGGCTGCAGTTTAATGATGAATAATTAGGTTTTGGACAGCTCTTGGCAAAGGCTGCCACTGAATACTTTATGCTGTAATGGATGTTATTCTGAAAATTGTGTTTGCAGTTCTGTTTGATCATCTGTAATGAAAGTGGTCAAATTGTAATTTGGTCTTAGTAAAAAAAAAATAAAAAATCACCAAACTTATTTCAAATCCTACCCTTGCCTTACCCTAAAAAAAAGCAAGAATTCCATTACATCCAATCATCTTACAGAACAGTAAGAGATGAAAAAAAAGTTTTCAAAGATAATTTTAAAGGGTTAAGGGTTCAACTGAATCATCAAACTGTGGGAATTTGAATTTTCCTACATAGGCAGCTCAGAGCTCTATCATCGCAACATACCAAGCTACAAAAATATAAATGCTAAGTCATAGCTGGAAACCTCATTGCAAGCATTTTTCTCAAAAATGGCAAGATGCAAGAGAGTATCAAAGAATAAATGGCACCTGTGTGTCAAACATTACTTCCACATCTTGTGACTGATATGAGCCACTCTTAGCACTTGCTATGAAACACAGACTGAACTGACTGAAACACCAATCAAAATACAGCTACAAGTGATTTCAACTTCTTATGAGCCAAACCTTCACCTAGAAAAGTGTGTGAAATTCAGAGCAGTTCCTGACTATATCAGCATGGATGAGAAAGGACATGGCATCAGAACCAGATGATGTGACACAGACAATGTGACCCAGCAAGGCAGTGGCAGAAACACAAACTACAGTACAACAACAAAATATTTTTTAAACCTTCATACAGATAATAGCTGCAGGATTAATCAGTGCTGAAACTGTTAAAACAGGTACTTTTAATGATGTTGAAGTGAGAACTGACAAAATAGGGCGGATGTCTTCCCAAGAATTTCATGTTGCTCATGCAGTGTCTGTGCCTCTATGACAGTGTTGTGATGGGAGTCTGAGTGATGCTGGCCTGAAAGGCTGAAACAAAGGAGATTGCATCCTGAAGCCTTTATGGGGATACATTTCCACTGATTTTAATGAGTCAGAGACAGGCTAGAGCTAATGGCAGTTTAGTCTGGATAAAGAAGGAGACAGAAATGAATAAAGATTTCAGCATTTGCCTTTACCTTTGTAAAGAAATAATAAAAATATATTGCACATGTTGCATATCTGTCAGCTAAATTCATTTTATCTACAACACTTTATTGGTCTCATGCAGCTCTAGAGAACAATTGAAATCTCAAATTACAAAACCACCTAGTTTAAGGCTTGATCAGTACTGAAGCCCTCAGACCCTGAAATACAGTCTCCAAGTTCCCATTCAAATTGTCATCAAAGCTATACTCCAACATTAAGTCCATGTCAGCCTTAGTGGAAGCAGATGAGGACTACAGCTGCATGTGGTTTGACTTCCCTTTAATAACTACAGCCAATTGAGCCATATCAAAGAAAATGAAAGTATTTCTTTAAAAAGCAACTTTTTTTTTTTCTTTCATGAAAATAATTGCAAAAAAAAAAGTTAACTTAATATTTAATAAGTCTTATTTTAAAGTATAAGACTAAAATATCTACTGGATTAGAGCAGGCCAAAAATATCATGGAGCAAGTTACATTCTCCCTTTCAGCAAATTCATTCCTGCATAGGAAGAAAAATATTTGAAAAACTCAACTTCTGTGACAAAAGATAAATTTAAACTCAAATCCAAGCTCTTCAAAGACTCAATCCACAGACTCCCACACATCCCTATACAAAAGAGTGGCCCATGCAGGTCCTTCACAAGCTCTAGCTCTCGCTCACTCTGTGATGCAGGCACTTCTGCCTCTACCTGCTGGAAAATTAAACCTTCAGCAAAATGCAGTGGGAGGGATTTTGCTGTTACTCCTGATGAAACCAGTAACACTGGCATGCAACAGGAAAGTACCTCCAGGCACTCAGGAACACATATTAAGCATATTTTCCACTAGCTTTATTAATTTCTTTAGGTCTTTGACAAATATTTACAGCACTTCTCAATTGCTTATCTAATATCATGGTCATTGTAATGTTAATAACTTGCTCAATCACTGATGTCCATGTTCTTGCTTTTCTTGTCACAGACAGGAATGTTTTATAAAACTGGTGACCTATGGTATACAAAAACTAAATCTCAGGCAGATTTTCAATTTTTAGAGCTCCTTCTCAACAAAAAAGATACCAGTTTTCTCTAGTTCTTTTGCAGGCCAACCACGTCTTACATGTCTCTAACTAATTCTTCATTAGATATTCACGTGCAAAAATCAATTCAGTGGCTGTTTCAGAGGAGAATTTCTCATTGCATCTGTTGGTAAGCTCTAACACAGCCAGACATGGCTGGAAAGCTGTGACCTGAACCCCTAGATTGTAGCTTACTGATACAGGTATTGTATATATGTATATATGCACATATATATATATGTATATATGTGCTCTCTGCTCTTAACTTCTTTCAACCCCTTCTCTGAGCTATGGCTATAAGTCAGGCACCCAGCTGGGTGGATAGAAGTAAATTAAAATTCCACAGTGCTCACAGAGCACAGACACAAATGTAAATCTGACAGACACATACCAATAAAAATTTATCTTGATTTTTCACTATGTCAAAACATTGAAGTGTTTAAAAACATCTGGAGGACAAAAAAAAAAGGGCTACCAACCACAATTTTCCTTTAGAAATATGTTTAAGGGGACTTCCTTTTTGACATAAGCATAGGTTAAGCATAATTCTGATTGCATGTGACCATTGCCTCCATCACAGATGTGAACTACTGAATTTAGCAGAGATTTTGGAACTGATGTGTTACCAGCCAAGATAACAAACTTTGTTTCTTTGCTAAACATTTGTTTGATTCATATCATTAACATCTGAAAATATCTCAAGTGTGGCAGAGGGAGAAAGACCATCTTTTAAAAAAGAAAATGTCACATTTATTTTAAAAACTAAAATTTCCCATGTAAGCATTAATGAGTCTATTGTATTTTTGGGGTGCAGGGAAGATGGGAGTTTGGGTGGTGTAGGTGGCAGGGTGTTGGTCTAGGGTATTCATATTATTTTTAGTTCACAGATGAAAATAGGAAAAATTACCTGGTATAACATGAATGATTGCAGTTAAAAAAATTATAAGTCACTTTTTAACCTAAAAAAGGCTATTAACAAAAATAAATCACCAGGAGAAAAAATTTTCATGCTTGCCTTTTTTTTTCTTCATAAAAAACCTCAGAAATTTAAAGATAATCAACATTTTCTGCAAAAACCTTCTTTATTTTCACTCTTCAAAGCCCTTTTTTAATTAAAATATAAATCCAGCTATAAAAATTCTACATTTTTTCCACTAATACTTACAAATTGGAAACAATCTTTGATCTTTCCCACACTGGGTAGAAAAAGCTTACATTTAAATTAAGGAGGTGACTATTGCATAAGTCTTTGTGTGAGGAAATCACTGAAAGAAACTCTGAGAAATTTATTTGAAATCTGAAAGTAATTTTTTAGTTTGAGAGGGGTTTTTTTTCCTTTTACAGGAGAAGTACTGTAATCCATCCCATCCTTGTCGGGAATGTACCCATTATGTGTTCCTCCCAGTGGTCAGCAGTTTCCACTGGTTCAATTTTCAAAGAAATTTTTAGGCTTGAAGGAGGAAAACCAGAAAAATGTTGCTGATCCATTTTTCAGAAAAAATATTTAATCCAAAAATGCTGGTTAGGGCTCATGGATTTCAAACACCCAGGACAGCACTGCTGAATAGGAGCCACACATGGGTTTGCTGAGGTTTAACTTCATAACTTTGCTCACTTTAGCTGCACTTCCTTGAATACAGGCAAAATCTGAGGCCACTGGTGACTCCTCCAAGGAGAGTTTTCAGTACTAGGGAGAACACAGATGGTAAACTTCAAGAGCAGGACTTCAAGAGCAGGAAGCCTATAGGGTGAGAAAAGCTGTAAAATACTGTGCCTTTGACAAGTTATTGGGATAAACAGTTAGGTTTGTTTGGTTTGGATCACACAGAGGTTTTCCTATATATGCCACATCTTTGCTTACTAAAATATTTACTATTTAATGCTTTATAAATTCTTGAAACACACTTTTCCAAATATTCATGTCAATCCCTCTTCCATAGCAGCATGTGCTAACAGTATACTAGTTTATTTGTGTAGAAAATGAACTGGCTTGAATCGATCCTCAATAATTTTTATTAATAGAAAGTGGGCCCAAGCACAACTCACTCTTGATTTTACTGATGATGGAGAATAAGGGTAAAATGCTAAATTAGAGTCCCAGCTTGCCTACCAAGTCCTTTCACAAGTTTTCACATGGGCTCATTTCCTTCCTTCAGCTCTAACCATGGGTGCAGCTTTGTTCTCACCACTTTTGCCAGCATTTCCAGGAGCTCAGCTACCACCAGAATAGCTTGTGCTTCACCACCACAGGACCAGGATGGCAGAGCAGTGACACGAGGTCACTGGCAGAATTTGCCCTCAAAAAAAAAAAAAAAAAAGAAAAAAGAGAGAGACTATAAGCAGGACCCAATTCAAAGCATTTAAATCAGGTGGAAGAAATACTGACAGAAAGGAATCAAGAGGGTGTAAAATGCAAGTGTGAATACATTCCAATGGCAGGCAATAGTGCCAGCCTAGGCTGATGCAGTGAAATTCTGCAAGGCACTTGTGCATCAATGCCATGAGCATTACAGGCCTGCCCTGAGTACCAGGGCAAAGCTGGTAACCTAGGTAGTTTACTAGAAATGAACTCCTAATACACATAACTTGAAGCCAAAGTGCACATGAAAATGATAAAACACTCTCTTTGTGCTGTTTTTTGTAAGAGTCCAAACTAGTTGCAAGTTATTAGACCTTTACGCTTCTGTGTGCCAGTTCAAGCAAAGCCTAATGTAAGCATGTGCTCACATCCTTCCCAATCCTCCTGTGACCAAACAAGGGCCACTCTCAGCCAGGAAGCCTCTTTAGCTGCCCTAGGGATTGCAGCAAAATCAGATCTCTTCAGAGGAATGTATAGACACAGATGATTCCAGTGGCACACTCCTGCCTCATGCACCCACAAAGCACCACACCTGTGCTCAGTGCACCGCTGTGTGCTCCAGCCTGGGGTGTAACTTACACCCCTGTAGGCTGGAGCCACACATTTTAAACTGCAAAGGGCAACTTCTGCTCATGCCAACATCATTCTAACCTTACTAATTTCAGTGCTGTATTGCACTGGGTTAAATCAGAGATGAATGAAATCTAAGTCTTCTGGTTTCCTTTATAGCATCAGTGCACTGCCATTTTCAATTCTCTCCTGAGCAGTTGATTCAGAGAATTCAGGACTGCTGAAAGGTTCTGCAAAAAAATGACTGAAATAGTTTATAAATCCTAGGAGGGAGCATAACTGCACAACATTTGTAGGACAAGGAGCATTCTTTACAGCGGTTATTTTATCCTGTGATTTATACTGGTCTCCTCCATCTATCACATGGCTACAGCATTCAGTCCTGCCCTGTAGGAATTCACTTTTGGCCTCATGCTACACTCTCTCTGCCAGAGGTAAACTTTCCTTCGGTTTGTGGATGCCTTCTGCATTTGTTTTCTGTGTGATGATGTCAACTAACAGCATTAAATTCTGTGGATGCATTTGTTCTGTGGCCCTTGGTGATAAGACAGGGATTAATACCATTTCAGTGAGAAACTGAAAGCATCCCATGATAGTCTGAACTCTAATTCAGAGGTTTCAGGTATAACTCAACAGGAAAGTTTGAGTCTATCCTTCCTCAGTATTTACCCAACTACTTCAATGAAAACAGCTGCAAGGGGAGAAATTAACCCAATCCAAGGACTGAAACACTTCCTCAAACAGGTTCAAATCCCAAATTTGAATCCTGAATGGTTAATGATGTTTGAGGGCATTTATAATTCAAATACAGATGAGTCTTTTGGAAATGATCCACCTTAGCATTTCATAGAGTTCAAGACCTGGCAATTAAATTTCTATAAGATAATTAGATTTTTTTTAAAGGTACTCCTAAATTTAGTTTGTTTGATTTTAAATACCTGCTCAAAATCTTTATATTGCACACTTCCTCCCTCTGAGCAGAGTCGAAACTGGGTCTTCAAATATATTTCCCAGCACTGCTTCAAGCAGAAGGCTGAGCCAAACCTCTGTCTTACAGCACAGGCAGGTGGGAAGGATCACTTGCACCTTCCCTCTAAATACCAAAAAACCCACACAGGTCTTCTCAGGAACATAGTCACACAGGCCACTCACTTTCATAATATTATAACCAGCTACTTCAATTTTCTGGCTATAGAAATACAGATTTAAGCTACAATTAATAGTTTGGATTCTGCAGTTCATAAACCTTCCTAAACAGTATTTTAGCTTTCCATCACAGCACTTCCTCAGTTCTGTGCACACTCACTACACATTAAGCACAACAGGAATTTGCTGCCACTAATAAGCAGACCATCAGAGATTCACAGAGTCCCTCAGGACGGAGGAAAGTCCCTCAGGAGGTCTCTGATTGCCCCTCCTGATGCTCTCTAATCCCTGCCCAAAATTATGTTCAAGTTTAAGAATGCTGCAATGGCATAGAAAACAGTAGCTACAAAGGAAGTCAGGAAACTTCCCCTGCAAAAGGGTGGCAAGATAATACAGCACTTCAGATCACTGCAGTGACATCAAGAGATGTCTCTGCAGAAAGAAGAAGCCCCTGGTAGGTCATACAGGTTCCTCTACTGCCATGACAAGCTTGATGCAACGGCTCCAGGCTAACCCATAGCCGCCTGAGAGTGAGCAGCTTCTTCATCTACTGATAAAGTCTGATCAGTCAAGCTTCACAAATCAACTCAGGATGTGAAATATTAAAGGAGTTGCATGTTTCAGTCAAAATAATATCTGATAGCAGCCTTCTCCTTAACCCCAAACCAACAAAAGCCTCCCAAATTATTTCCTCTGCTGGAAGTCCTTTTGGGGATAAAAGAAGTCATACAGGATTTGGATCATTTCCTGGATTTGTGTGCATCTATCAAACTACAAACAGCAGCAAAGCCAACAGCACCCTATGTCTACTTCGAAGTACAATCCAAGAGAAAGAAAAGAGAGATTCAGAACTAAGAGGTCTGGATTGCCTTCTCCACTGTTCACAAGGTTTACTTGATACGTTGGCCAGCAAAAGGTCCCCTTTCCTTCACCTAGAAAGACCCATAGTGCTAACTCGAACAAAGGAGGAGACAGAAGCTGCAATGCATATTGAAAGTAACAGAGAGACAGACACAGGGGGTAGAGATTTGATAATGCAGACAGAGAGGGAAAAAAAGAAAGAATGAAAAAAGAACTTCTTAAGATTCTTTCTAAGAAAAATGAATCTTCACGGCGCTAGTGCTTTTATTAGAACACCTTGTGCTTTTTTCTTGCTCTCTCTTCTTGACACAGTAAGTTATGTTCAAGCTGCCTGAGACACTTTGTCAGGGCACCTCATTGTTCTTCTCCCAGACAGCTCCCTCAGGACTCCAGCACGCAGCACAATGCTCCAGGGGCAGGTGTGACCACACCTCCAAGGGCTGAGGATGCTCGCACTCGGAGTGGTGATCAGAAACAATCATCTGCAACAGGACACTGTGCAGGTGCCTTTACAAAATCAAGAGAATGGACACAAAGCAAGTCTGGTGTAAAATGAGGTGGAGCAAAGAAAGCATCAAACTCTTTCATGAGAAAGTTGCTCTAACTCAAGATAGTATATCAGAGGCAGAAGAGGCACCTCTCTTTTTGGAGCTTCAGATACTTTGAAGTGTGCAAAAATTCAGCATGCCATTGAACAGTTCACAGCAATTTAGCTTTTTTTTTTTTTAAGCAAGGTTTTTCCAGGTAATTGCCATTTTATTGAACCCAGCAGCAGCTTGAAACCCTGCAGTGGAACTGTTCACAGTGCAGAAAATCACATCTGTCCTAAGGTACTTGCAGTCAGAGATGAAACAGACAAAATGCAAAAGACAAATATAATCCACATTCTACAGGAGGTATAGGAAAGCAGGCTTGATCCATGTTTCACCAATGGAGACCCAAGCCCAGGTCTCTGCAAACTTGATGCTAAGCCTCACCAAGGGAACAAGTTTTCCTTTGGAGAAGGCATGGAGGTGGTGTGCCTGCAATGCTGATTGCAGCTGATCTTATCAGTAGATAATCACAGTCTGTCTAGAAGAAAAGCCACAACCCACATGCCCTGAAAAATAATACCTACATGATTTTTCAAAACAAAGTAATTCTGTGGAAAAAGCACAACTTCAGTCACAAGATAAGACTTGTTCTTGAGTTTCAGGATTCTTGAACCAAACAGGTTAACAAAGTGTTGCTTGGCCCATCTTTATTTTAGTTTATTCCTTTGAAAACGGAGCTTGCATGAGGCACACTTCACATTTAACACTTCCAATCTTGGGATAGAAAGTAGAACAAGGTAAAAAATATTACTTCCACTTTCCTGACAAAGTGAGGATAGGCACTTAACTAAGAATTCCAATGATCCTAACACTCTGGACAAAGCAATACGACTTTGACAAGCTCAAAGTTACAAGGTACAGCTCCCCACTGAAATTTTGGCCCATCCTGCAGGGATTGGCCATCCTGCAAACTGCAGGTCCAAAATCCCCAATACTGCACAAGCCTGAGGTTTTCATCTAGTATAATGTTTCCAGTCCAGGATGAGGTTTCTAAATCGATGAGTTCTTTCAAAAATTGGAATGTCAGCTGAGAATATCAGGCTGAAATACAATCTTTTCATGTACTTACAAGGACAAATGGAAGTATTGCCAAATGTCATGTGCATGCAGGAATAAAAAGTGTACACTTCTGTACTTCAGAGGCATTTGAATTCCAGTGATCCTGAAGTCTAAGAGACTACAGTCTCTCGAAGAAAATTAGGGCAATCATCATATCTCATTTACTTGGTTGCTACCCCAACCAGGTGTGATCTTGAGCTTACCCATCAAAGGAAGACTGAGATTTGCTCTCTCTGGAAGGATGGAGACTTTCCACAATTCAATATGGTACTGAATTATTTACCACTATAAGTCAAGCAAATAATTAACTCTGCTCACTGAAAGATTGGACTCCAGCAATGCACACGAAGTTTAAACAGATACAGACAGACCAAAAACTGCCTGCCTACATTAGCACTCAAAATATTTTGGCAATTGAAAAAAAAAAAGAAAATACAACCTACTAAGAGCATCACACTAGAAAGACTGTCCACAAAACAAGAACTGCAAGCTGACAACATCAAAAGTTAGAATTGCATTTCAAAGAAGTTCTTCTGTTTTGGAGAAGAAAGACATGCAAGCATCAATGTTCCTAATTAAAGCCCTCTGCAAAGTCCACAGCCCCCAGGTCCCCCATGGAGAAGGGAAGCCTTTTGCTGGGAAATGAGTCAGCAAATCTGTAACTGAGCCTTCTGCACTGATCTCCAAGCACCTTGCACACTGCTGACCTGCCTCTCAAAGCAGATATTTGGGAAAGAGCCTGATGACAGAGGCAGACAGGTAGGGAGAGTCATCACCCAAGCAGATACAGGCAAAATGAACACCAATATCATCTCAGCCCAGATCCAGCAGAAGAGTCAATGGATTCCCACTGAGAACCCCATCCAGAAATCCTCATGCAAAAGGAAGCAAATCTGTTACTGCAGGATGAACACTGGGAGATGCTGCCACGTAGATCAGAGACTGGCTCTAAGGCTGGGCATGGATGGGGACCACAGCAGGGTCAGCCAGTTCAACTCTTGGGGGTATGACATTGGTCCTGTTTTGACATACTTGAGTGTGAAAAAGCTTTTGTTACAAAGATCATGGAAGTTGTCAGTTCATCAGCAAATAACTGAAGCAGATTATTAAATGCAGGCACAAATCACTGTAGCTGTACAGATCTGTACAGTACCTGCTAGAGATTTGTTCTCTTGGTTTATTGAGATATTTTTCATGAAAAATGAAGGTAAAGGCATCAGCACAAAGCTTTCCAGGCAGAGGTGGTGCTCCAGTGCATCCAGAGCTAAGATAAGGTATCACATCAAATTGTGGGTGTTTAGTGGAAATCTTTTAGAAGCCATCTTGCCATTCACCTGTGAATACTCCTTCTGTACCTAAAGGCACACTTAAGCCTATACCCATTTCATATGAACATGACTAAAGTAAAGTTTCCCAAGATTTACCAAGCTTTCCTTAAAGAACCAGACTGGAAAATCTTAAAGAAGCCATAAAAGGCTTCCTACTGGAAAGAAGCCACAGGATAAATCTTTAAGCAAAATTGACTTTCTATTTGAATTTAGATAGTTTGGCCCAATGTGGCAGAATTTTAACAGCTGTAGTAAGTTTGGAAAACTCCTACATTAAATGATTCCCAAAAAATATTTCAGTCAATCACATGGAGACAAGAATATATTTTTTTTTTAAAAAGCAGGAAAATCATCATGTTGTACGTAATTTCTCTTTACTTCCCCATAAGCTACAACAAGTCAAAGCATAAAAAGAAATTTACTGTGGGTATTTTTAGTAGTTGTTTTCTAACCAGTTATTTCTGTGTTCTGTTTGCATGAGAAATTGAAGGTAAGAGGTTTATGTGCAGATGCCACGCTCTTCTGAGATCATCTGTTAGCTGCCATGAGACAGAAAGCATTTCAGAAGACAGAAAAAACAGTCTTTTGAGAACATTTGCCTCTGGCAGAACTATTTTTTTTTCCTACCTCAGTTAAAACTACCCCTAGGCAAAAGCAGGCAGAAGTGTTGAAACATTTGCAACAAAACATGCACTTGCAAACATCCAACCACATACAATTAAGCTTTATTAATAAATGTGAAAAAATGTGCCAAACTGGGAAGAATGGACCTTGCTAGCTTGAACTGTGTAAGCATAAAATTTTGCAGAATGGCTCATTTTGCTCCAGATAGCAGTTCTGTTCCTAGATCTGAATGAGACAAGCTCACACATCTCTCTGATACCCAGCTGCAGATGGAAATCCCATCCAGCAGCACAAACAGATCCAGGAGACAAAGCAGCTCCATAGCCCATGTCAGATGCCTGAAGTTGGATAGTATAAACACTACTCCTTCTGCAAATGGTCAGGACAGAATCTGAGAAACATCGACTCGGCATCCTGAGTTTCATTTTCAGCATGTTGCTGGGCATAGCTGAATAAGGAATTGAAATTGAATGCAAGGATTCATCAGTATGTCTTCCAGTGAAGGAGACATTTCTGCCCTGAAAAGGGGCAAGGATACAGGTGTGTCTTAGCACTGGTTTTGTCATCACTGCCTTGTTTGAAAAGGAAAACCATGAAGAGCAGAAACTGGTTAATTTGTCTGTGTGACAAGAAGAAAATGAAGTCTTTCAGTCAATAGGTAGGATCTAAATTGATAGAGTCTCTCACAGCCCTGTTGAAATGCAGGCATTTTGCTGCAAACAGTGGGAAAGAATAGGCCTGGTAGAACAAATCCTGGCTCTTAAGCCCAGCAACTATTAGCATCCACTCAAAAAGAGCAGCCAAGCCCTGAACATGCTACGATTTTCCACCAGAAATCATATAAGCCAGCATCTCCTCACAATGAACGGCTTGGGTTAAATATAGTCAGGATTTGAACTCATAACTCCAGAAAGTCAAGACTTCAAGAGTCTCTTACTCTGGTTTGTTAAGCAATACCTGAAAAAAATCTATTTAGTGTTCAGGAAGACAGAGATGCACTGGCAAAATGAATCTCAAAAGAATCTGTGAATGGAGCCTGAGCTTTAACATACCAAAAGGTTGTATGTCTAACAAACAAAGGGAAGGCTTAAGTCTGCAAAGAGAGAAAAGGGGATCCTGGAAAAGCAGGTTTTGGGGGAGTGTAAGACCCTTCTGAGGCAGTTGTAATGGCAACTCAGGAGGGAATCTCCTCCATTTTGGTGATTTCAGTTCCTAAGGAAAGGTGAAAGGGCAGTGAGATATAAAAATTTAAAAGCAGCATCTTTTTTGCAGATGGGAAATAGTGACCAAACATGGTAGAGCCTGCTGATACTCCTATCTGCACAGAGAGAGCACCAGAGGGGCTTTGATAGCCTCTAAGTCACTGCACCCATCCCTAATGTGCACAGTGTGTATTAATATACTTCATACATTTTCTTTGGCAAGTTTAATGGAAACAGAGGCTTTCAATGAGAAGGCCAGAAGAGCCAAAACTCACAAATACCCAGCTATACTGTCTACACGCGCTTTTATTTCCCCCGCCTTCCTATTCCCCCTTCAATAAAAGAGCATTTAAGTGATATTTTTTCCACTTGGCTCATGTGGAAGGTGAGCTGATCTGTACTGTGAAGTTCTATATTGGTTCCTCTTTTATTTTTTCACAGACCAAAAAGGGAAGGAATAGAAAACAGCCTCTTTAAATGAAATATGCCCTTGTCAAAACAATTTAACAAATGGAAAAGGCATGCCCATTATGCTAGTTTTCCAGAAGTTCATCAACTTCACTGTTAAATCTTAGCATGTAAGAAAAATTACTCTATTTGTTCTTTATGGTTTGTTCCCAAGATCAAAGAGCTGTGGGCTGGAGGGTGTTTGACATCCAAGAAACACTCGTTGCTGCAATATTGTCTGTAGTGCCTTTTGTTAGTTTTGTTTCTTTATAAGGCTTTAAAGAACAGCAGTCAACACTTGCAGCACACTGGCATCTCATCAAATGCCAAACTTGTCCTTTCAGAGCACATGGGAGGATAATGTTTTTATGGCTGTGGTTTTCTCCTTTCACTAGGTCCTCTGATAGAAGCAACTGGAAATTGTCTTGCATCCCAATCTCCTCTCACTTGCAAAAGATTTGTCCAACAGAGAAGTTAACACTATTAATCCTCTATTTTAAAGAGCATTAGAGCCTTATATAGATAATTCCAGCAGTTCATGTTGGACCAGTCTCTAAATTATTAGAGGCTTCATTTTGGTTTGGTTTTCAGTTTTGCTTTGGTTTGGTTTTGATTTTAAATGGAACTTGTTGTCCAATGCAACTTTTTGAGTGTTTTTATTTAGCTCCTATCAGATGGTGGATGATATTCAAAGGGCTGAAAATGTATGTCAGTGACATAAAACTGCTTTATTTAACCAGACCAGTTTAACTGACTGAATTAACTGACACACACTGTTTCAGTAGAAAGATTTCAACACCTACATCTCAGTTTCAGAAAAGCAGAGTTCCAGTCAAGTTCAGTTAGCTTAGCTGAACTATGTGATTCAAAAAGCAACTGCTCCAAACCCCACATCACTGTAAGGATGGAAACTTTGTTTACTTCTAGGGGGTAACCACAGTTACAAACACATCCTTCCCGCTGCAAATGGCAAGTTTATTTGAGACAATGAATCAAGGGCAAATGCATTTTCTACAGATAAAGAAATAGATTTATTATTAAAAAAATATATAACTTTATATGTCCTAAGGGTCGTAGGTCTAGAATGATCACCTGGCTCGGGTAGTCTAATCCCTGGCTCTCAGGAGCAGCCTTCTTACAGATAATCCCCTTTACAAACTTACTGACCTTTGTGTTCTACTGTGTTTTGTGCTTGGACTGTTCCGTTGGAATAATCAGAGTTCTGAGCTCAGCCACTTGAACAATTAGGAACTTCTTTCTTAACCCCAGCAAAAATGGCCAGTTTACCTCTCTGTTCCTTTGCCAGCATTGCCCTTCAGATTAAGAGTTATTTTCTGCCACAATGTATTTAAAGACAAAAAATTTGCATGCCCTCTCAGGTTTTGCCTTGCCAATTTAAACAACCAGCCTCTCCTAGCTCCTGTTTGTAAAACAAATTCTCCATTTCCCTGATCATCCCTATGGCCTTGTCTATGCAAACTTCAGTTTCAGATCATCTTTCTTGAACACTGTTAGTCAAAACCATATGTGCTATCTTAAATGTGGTCCCATTAATGATTCCTCTATGCAGCTTGTAATACTTCCTTATCTGGAGTTATCCTTCTTGAGACATCCCAGGATTGCATTTACCTCTTTCATACCTCCACAACTTGTGATAGAGTGAGTACTGTATGTTTCTGAGTTGTTTCCAGCTGCTGACCTCCCAGCTTAGAGCAGTGGGTTTCAGGAGGAGCCCCCAGGAAATTTTACCCTATTTGTAGTTCTCCACATTATCCAGCTCTTTCTGTGCTCTATCCCAAATTCTGTTTTTTCTTCTGTCCCAAACTGCCTTTGTACTGTTGGTGCACCCTAGCTTTGTGTCCCTGATGAAGGAATTACACAGAAGCATATCTCTAGGGTGAACTTTCTAGAACATAATTAGCAAACAACTTTTTTTCTGTGCGCCAGATACTACATACCCTAAGTACTTTCCAAAACAGTAAGAAAGCCAGATGAGTAAATTGAAGTTGGGGGAAGATGGAAAGCTACAACCAGGATAATCACAGCACTGCTTTAATGGGACACTGAGCAATTTCCCCCTAAGACAGCACAGTAGAAATGAATGTAACAGGGTGGGCTTCGGCAGGACAAAGGACAGAGCTGCTTATGTGCTCTGGAAGGTTCCTCTGTAAAAGGCAGTGTGAAATATGGCATGGCCAAGTTTGTGCAAGAAGGTAATCAAAAAACCAACAAATTATTTTGATTACTTTATAGAACAAAGCAAGATCAAAAAAAGCAATGTTAAGAGGCAAAGGCAAATAGGCAGGACCAAAGACACATTGATTTTGATACCTGAGAGAGTTTCAACTAAACACTGATAAAACACAGGAAACTAAAGAAAAGGTATTACATAATCTAAACAATAAACACAAACTATGATTATTTCTAGCAAAACCACATTTGTAATGAAATGTGCTCAAATGAGAAGACAGCTGAATCCAAGAAGGTACAAGGAGGAGGGCTGGCCTCACTAAGGGAGATTCATATTGTTAAAGCAACTTTTAAAAGATTAAAGAGAATTTTTATATTTTTTTATCCAAGCGAGAAAGAAATTAAATCTTTCAAAAAAGAAATTGAAGATTCATAAGATGAAAAACTCTTCACTTGACTTGAGAAACTTTTGCAAACAGAAATTTTCAGGAGGAGAAACCAATGACAGGTTAAAGCAAATAATGACATTATTTCCTTTCACCTTCACCAAAAGCCTTTTTTTTCTTCTTCACAGCTAACCTACCTTCTCCTGACTTCTTCCTATTGTAACAAAGAAATCCTTCATTCAGGAGAAACTATTCCTGCCTTATACAATGCCTTAGAAAACTGGTGTCAAACATTACAGTCTGCTGAAATTACTGATGTTAAATCAACCACCAATCAATTATATTTGAAGCCTGCTGTCAGCTCACCTGCCAAAAAAGCTGTGCTTTGCTAAATATGCTTGTGATTTTCCTTCAAACAGAATTCCCAAAACATGTGTGTTTCAAAACTGCTTACTAGAACAACAACACGGGGACTTCTGCATGAAAATCAACAGAGCCAGAAGCCTACAATGTTTTCTCAAGTAAAGAGCAGAGAAACAACACAGCAGTCCCTTGAGAACTACAGGATCCAAATCTTCTAGCTGAATAGCTGAGGGCTCAGAGATGCATCCAGGCTGTTAGCCATGGAGCTGGATGGTGGTCATGTGGGCTGCAAGGATGTGGTCCTCTTGTCTCCACGAAGTATAACCCAGTCAAAGGAATGTTAATAGCAACAAACAGAAACAGAACACAAACAACACTGCTTCTTTTTCCCCCTAGGAAACTTGCCTAGTGATTGTGAATTTAACACTTCATGTATATAAATTGCTTTCTGTGTGGTAATCTTCTTCAGTCAAATAAAATGATAATAACCTTCCTTTTCTCTTACTAAATGTTGAACTCTCTTGCTCGGGACAACACCAAGTGGACAAATAGATTAAATAACATATATTCCAGATAATTGTGAGGAATATGCATCTGTTTGAAAGTGCTAATATGTATTTTAATTGTACATAGAATTTTCCCAAAGTTTACTGCAATTTCCCATGAAACATAATATAATGTAAAAATGTAAACATTATTTAATTTAATCTCTTTTACAGGTGCACATATTTTTATGCATACATATGCACTTTTTAGGAGAAATTTATACTACAATTAGACTGCTCTTTTTGTATTTTTCTGCATTTTTACAATGCCATTATGAATAAACAATGAGATGCTGAAAGTGAATGAAATAGTTTGTACTCTACAGCTCCCCAGGGTGTTAAGGACAGCAGAGTCAGGAAATGAGCTAAGAAAAGCCCACTCTAACATTTAAGTACTAGTAATACCAGCACATAACATTAAAAACTTCAAGTAGAAAAAAAAAAAAAAACCTATGGGAACATAATTAATAACTCATCTAGAGAAAACAAATAGAAGAACGTGAACAGGCTTAGAATTTCTCTTTTACAAAACATCACAAATGTAAGGTGAAATTCACTGCCCACTGGTTTACTAAGTGCTGAGCCAAACAGAGGGAAAACCCTGAATGATTTCTCAGAAGGCAGTAATTTATCTAGAATATACAGTAAGCTATGCAAACTCCTAATTTCCCTTTGCAAGAGAGAATATGGCTCAATTAGCAGTTTGCTACCTAAAGTCTCCTTCTACACCCATTTTGTGAGCAAACAGCGTTAATCCCTTTCTTGTACTGAGTGAAGCTTCTCACAACTTGCCTGCAGTTCAAAAAGTCATCCCAATTTTGCCCAGACAGCACAGCATGGACTTGACCATTTTCTTCTGTCCAGCTGCAGCCAAAGAACCCACTGCTTCCATTTGTGTCATCCCTGCTGCATCTCAAATTGCTGCAGCCCAACAAAACCTACTGTACTCAGGGCAGAGCTTTTCCTGAATTTCCTCAGTTAATGTCAAAGCATGGGACACACCTCATACATTTCTACTGCAGCAGCCCTGAGAAAGCAGCTCAAAGATGCAGCCCACTGTAATTCTGTAATTCTGAAATTCTGTAATTCTTCCAGACACCACCCTGCACAACACATCTCAAGTGCCCACATTTCCATATTGATCCGCCCCCCACCTGTGGCAATCGTGTTCTCTAAACCATTCCACATCACCACAAATGGAGGAACAAACCATGGGTATGAAAGAAGACATAAAAAGGCAATTTTAAGAGAAATTCCTACAAAATACCATGTAAATATACATGAGAGTAATAAAAGGTCAAACAATGGATAAGGGCCAAAATAAAAAAATTGGCATTTTTACATCATGCTCACAAAAAGACATTCAAATTGCATTTCCTTATTTCCTTTCATGTCTCTTTTATGCAGCTCAATGTGTTTAAAACAACCTAAAGAAATTAAATGGGGGGGGGGGGATATAATAAAAATTAATTCGTGACCTAAAGTAAATTTATTTTATGACTAGAATTTCCCATGACATTCATTTAGTGTGAGTTCTGCACACAACACAGACCACCAGATTCCACAAAGTAGCTCCAGAATTCAATCAATATCTTTAGAGGACTCTGTTGAAAAGCCTTACAGCCTGGAAGGTCTAAGCAGCACATCAAACAAAGCCATTAGATTTCTCTGATTGCAATTACAACCAACACCAGAGAATTTTATCTGCAAACAGCCACTTTTAAACAAAAAAGAAATGCAAATCTAGTGATCTGCATCCTGCTCACTGACATATGACTTGCAGTTTCATTCAGAACTTAAAGACTGATAAACAGTCACAAGTTACAAATTTCAGATCTTTTGGTGAATGCGTACCTTTATTCTTTTTTCTTCTCCTCTTCTGCCTTTTCATGAATCCTTATTCAAAAGTGACACATTTGTTCAGTTCAGGGAGATTCTTCTCTCTGGAGGGGAAATAATTTTTATCAGTAAGACTCCCTGGTGATCAGGTAGACTTGGAACTGCTGTTAATCAGCCTTTTTGACATGGTACCTTGAATAGCACTTCCCATGATGCTTTGTGTGCCTACCTTAATTCTTTCCTTTTGAACTCACCATGACTTATAGGTGTCTTTTTTTCCTTTTGTGTGTCTGAAGTTATCCCTCTATTAACTTTAATTGGAAAGGTACCTTTTGTTCCCCTAGAGTAGTCATATACTAACCACTGAACTCCCTAGGCTCAAATTTCTGGGGTAGCAAGAGTTCAGTTTTCTGACAACTTATAAAAAAAAAAAATCCAGAGGAAAAAATTTGATGTCTTTATTTTTGCTAATAACATAAATTATATTTACACTAAAGATGAACTGTTGCATCCATTTATGCCAGGAAATACAAAGGGTTCTGCTGGAAGTCACAGTGAGTTCAAAAGAAAGGAATTAAGGGCAGACACACAGAACATCACAGAACCCTGACCCTTTCCATCTGCAAACACTACTGAAAGGCATGCTGCTAAAAATAAATAAATAAATAGCCTTTTTCTGAGGCACTGGGAGAAATGTAGGCTCTTTCATAAAGGGAGAATCAACAAAGCTTCGTTTCCTGTAGACTTGTGCCTCTCCCTCACAATACCACTGGTGGCAAAGGAGAGGGGACACATCCAGGCCAGCCTGCACCTCGCTGTGCTCCAATTAGCCCCACAGGACACCTGCACGGGATGGCCAGGCTGTACCAAGCACAAAATGTTACTGCTGAGTTCTCATCTTTCCCTCAGTGTTTGCTCTCATTTGGGCCTGTCCACCAGCCAAGGTTTTTACAATTAATTTGTCAGAGCCTCTGGGACTTGCTGCTCTTCCTGGACCAGACGAAGCTGTGCAGAAGCCCTAAAGTTTCTGTGAAGTGACAGACATATACTTTGGATATAATGCATTTCTCTAAGAAAGTAAAATATCCTCTTGCACTCTATTGCCCATTCAAGAGATTTGTTCTCACCTACTTCATAGCCTGGTCATGGTCACATAAAATACTAAAGAAAAAAGATATTCCCCACTGGGCTCTGAATCAGAAGCTATGTTTGAACCTTCCCAGAAAGCTGAGTTTCATCACCTTCGTGCTGTTCAGCTGTTTGTATCCATAGAACCTGACCCAATCCTCTTGATTTTCTTTGTTCCAGAAGAAGAATTTGGACTAAGGAGGGCCAGGGTAGCAATACATCCAATTCTGCTGTCCCACAGCTTCAGAATACCCTGAGTTAAAGCAGCAACTACGACCCTCTCTGCACTGACAGAAGAAAAAAGTTGTATGTCAAGGATTAGAACCTCAACCCTGACATGAAAGGGATGCCCTAGAAGGAAAGACTGCTGCAGCATCCCCTTCCTGAAGACCTGGCTAGCCCCATGCAGCAGCTACAGCAATGCATCCTGAAAGGGGAAAAGAATGAGATGGAAAAGGTTTTGGGTCAAGAGCATCACTTAAGGACAAAAAAAGACCCAACTTGGGGAAAATTAATGGAACTTATTGTCCATTAAAATAGAGTTGGGTGCTGAGACAAAAATTAAATGACCACTTTGCTACTATCCACTCCTTTTCCCAGCTCATCTTCTCTCCTGACTCCTCTACTCTCCCTACCCCAGAGGGGTCCTGCAGTCAGCCCAGGGCTGTGCCCATCTGTGCTCAGCACAGGGCAGCCCAGCCTAACCCCACTGACAGCCCTGTGGCCACCACCAGAACCTGTCACCAGCCCAGGGCCACTCTGAAGGGCAACAGGACAGCCAGCACCTTTCTGGGGCCAGTGGCATCATCGGGCCACCAGCCACTGACCCTGGGGAGCTGCGGGGTGCCCAGCAGCCCCCAGCCAAGGCTGCTCCCAGCCCACCTCAGCCTGGCAGCACCCAGTCTGCTCATGGCACACATGGTTAGTGTGCTGACAGAAAGCATCACAGGGACAGAAATTGCAGTTCTTAGAACCAGTGTGTAATTTTCTCTTTTCCTACCCAAAAAGGTAGTACAAATAGAGCTTTCCTTACCATATAAACAAATTATTTTTTGGAGGGGAAAAATCCCAGGCAGCAGCTTTTCCCAGTGTGATTCAGCTTGTTGGAGAAGTTTCTGGGAAAGCAGCCTTGCAAGAATTTTGGCCTTTAGGTCTGAAGTAACAGGCAGTAATAAAAAGGGAATTAAAATTAGCATTTAGCTAAAAGAAGATGCTCCCAGCCCAGCACCAGCAGCCTTCTCTGCTGGGACTGCAAGCTGCCTGGTACTGGCTCCAACATTAGTTCATCCTCATCCATCTCCCAAATCACCTCCCTTCCCAGCTGAGGCAGCACACCAAGGAGATGTGCACAGGGACTGCTTAAAAGAAAAGCCAGCCCTGGAAGTCTTTCCACCAGCCCCAGGAGCAGCCACTTGAGCACAAGCAAGGCCATGCACAGGGTGGAAATAGTCTTTACTACATGCTCTTTGGGCTCAAGGGGAAATCAATGGCTCTGCTCTTACAGGAGAACGGGAAGCAAGCCCCCAGTAGAGGTCATTGACAGGACCTGTGCTGTCATGCCCTGGTGGCAGGGGTGTCATACACAGCTCTGATCTGCACCAGCCAGATCCTCAGGTGCCAGTGGTGCTCAGCCCAGTACCCAAGGGCTAACTGCTGCATCTGCTGGAAGCATTCAACAAATGTGTGGATGTGGCACTTGGGGAAGGGTTGGTGATGCACATGGTGGCACTGGGCTAATGGTTGGACTCCATGACCTTAGAGGTCTTTTCCAAACTTAACAAGCCTGTGATTCTGTCTCCCTTCCCATCCCACCTTTGTTACCAACTTGCAAGCCAGGCACCAAAGAAAAGACAACTAGCTCCCCTCTGCTGATGCTCTAAAGAAGGCACAGAATGTCTCACAGGTACAAAAATCCTTGCAGGCTGCTCTGCAGCACTGGCAGCCCCCACCCCCCTCCAGCTCCACAACTTGTCTTTGAAACAGCCTGATGACTGATTATGGGAATCTTCCCCATGCGGTACCCCCACACCATGACATCTCAATCGTGCTTCCATTTCTTTTTTAAAGTAAAAAATGGTTTTTCTGGCCCAGTATGTTTAACAGTTAGTCTGAGCCAGTTATCTGCTCAGGTTTGCGGTATGCAGCCTAGAACCATTAGATTTTTATCAGGTCTTATGAAAATCATACACAGCTTACTCTTGTAGCTGTATATTACAAGGGAATCATGCACAGAGAGACTGGTTCTCCTTAGATTACTATCTCTGAATTGATGCTGTATGAGGCACAACTGCTTAAAAGGTTATAACTGATGTAATTTTTGCTATTACAGGTAATTTATGGCTCCTGTGTGTCTGACTTGTCAAATCTTCTTACAGAGATCAAACAGGATCTGTTTGTCATATGCATTTATCTAACACTTGCTCCTCTGCAAGCTTCAAAACGTAGTAGTTATTCTTTTCTTGGGTGTCAATTTTCTCCTATACATCTTGCCTCTTAGTCCTTGTAAATGTCCTCCTAATGCAAAATGCAGGGGTGCTTCAGCAGCAAATATGAGCAATGAGCTTCTTCTCTAGAGGAATTTTTAAAAGATATTTTTTTTCCTAAGCAGGGCTCCAGTCCTTCAGAGAGGTCTGAAGTCATGCACACAGATGTTTTGAAGCTCCAGCTGTGCTTCAAGCCTTGCTGCATTATTTTCCCCTCAACTTTACATAACTCTGAGCTGATCGCTGCTGTTGTGAAAGAAATCCTTCAGGAAAACTCCTGGAGAACAAAATACCCTTTCATTGAATAAAGCAGGGGGATGCACACATCAGGTGTACATCCTCAGCTCCTGCCTCTACATCTGTCTCCACTTCACCTCAGGGCCAAGCCCTCATATCCTGCCGTGTCTCCATTCTGTTTCCTGGTCTCACATTGCTGGAAGTCTTATTCTGCCTTACACACTCGAGGCTATACCCAGTCACTCACAGGATGACAAAAGCTGTGACAGTCTCTTGTTTACTCTGCACAGATCTCACAGCAAACTGAGCAGGTGTAAAGGCAGGCAGGGAAGCACAGGAGAGCTCAGTGGCAACCCCCCTGAGGGCTGCACAGGGGAGCACACCCTGCTTTCTGCTGTGCACAGGGGAGCACACCCTGCTTTCTGCTGTGCACAGGGGAACACACCCTGCTTTCTGCTGTGCAGCCCCCTGTGGGCTACAGCAGCTCCAAGGGCATGCACAACAGAGGCAAAAGGCTAGCCCAGATGACAGGGGGGAGGGACACTTTTCATGAGGTCTGGGGATTTTGAGGAGTGTCAGTCTTTATGAACCTCTCCAGTAGAGCTGAGATGGGAAAGGCTGTTGAAAAGACTCACTTTGTCCTGTTTGCCCGAGCAAGGAGCACCTGGAGATGAAAGGATGTGCTTCTGCATCAGGCATGGGACTCTTGAGGCTAGCAAAGAGGAGAGGGCACCAGAGAGTTCAGCTGTAATGGTATTCAATGCCACATTGTTCCAGACTGCAAGGCAAGATGTATTCTATCACCAACTGTATGGCAGGTGTCTTTTGTCAAGTGGGCAGTTTGCCTTATCTCTCTCTCAGTGAACACAATCGCTCCTCCCTCAGGAGGGGACATCTGCTGATAATGGGCTACTGAATGTCACTGCATGGCTGATAAGAACTACAGCATCCCATTGGGAGATGCTCCACCCAGAGGGAGGAGCCAAGCATTCCTACCGGGATATAATCTGGAGATTCTGGAATAACTGCTCGGCTTCTCCACTGGATTTCCCAGAGGAACAGCAGCTGCATCTTCTTCCACTGGATCTTCAGAAGAAGACTACACGCTTTTCTACAGGATCCCTGCTCCAACAGAACCACACCTGACAGTGTCCTCCAGGAGGACTGCAGCCACATTTCCAATTGGACTGCTACCAACACCCTGACCAATAGGGTGTCAGGTTGTGTTCTGACTCTGTCAGTGTTGTTCTAGTGTACTGCATTGTTTATTTTATCCTTTTATTTTTCTTCCCTATTAATGAACTGTTATTTCCTGCTCCCATTTTTTTTTTGCCTGAGAGCCCCTTAATTTAAAATTTATAGCAATTCACAGGGGTGGGGAGGGTTTACATTCTCCATTTCAGGGGAGGCTCCTGCCTTCCTTAGCAGACTCCTGTCTTTCCAAGCCGGGACACACATGTCCCCACCGGCCAGGCACACAGTGGGGAAGGAGCCACAGCAGAGCTGAGCAGAGAAGGGTCCCGGCTCCTGCTTTGCCTGCAACACCCAGAGCTCCCCGGGACGCAGTGCCGGCTCTGCCCTGGAGCTGCCACTGCATCCCTGCATGAGAAGGGAAGGAGCCCAGCAGCACTCAGACACACTCGTGTTCCACATTTACGGACCTTCCACCCGCTCTGCTGTCAGAAGGGCCGCATTTCTCAATGGCTATGAGGTGTGAAGTGTCTGGAAACACAGCATGCTCGCTGTGGAGGAAAGATCTTTACAGTGGAGCTTTGCCAGCTTAACTCTGCATTTGGTTTTTCCTTCCAGTCAGGTATGAAATGGCAGGATACGCTTAAGCAGGCAGTACGATAGGAATCCTAGAGAGAAATAAAATAAATAAATAACATTAAATAGTAAACAAATTGATATAATTTATTTATTCAATAATAATTAATAAATTCTTATTTAAGTAATAATAATAAATAGAATTCAAAGAACTACACTTTGCTGAAGGTGAAGTCCTTTGAGTAAATTGATTGAAATTTACTGAAATTGACTGTCACATATTTTTGACAGGGTCTACAGAACAGAAGATTTGGGCAGCAAACGGGAAATATTCTGAAAAAGCACAAATAAGTCTTCAAACATATATACAGAACAGGATTTCAGAACAGGATATTTGTGCAAATACACACAAAATCTAGAGTTCTTAAGATCTGAGGATTTGGCCCAACAATACAACATGCATTTGAGAAATGCCAGTCTTTGATTCAGAAACATTTAACACTTTGCAAAATCTGTTCCTAATATCAGGGATGACTTCGGCCTTGCTAATTGCTTGACATGGTTTTAATGTCAGGTAGAATTAAAGACTGGCAGTTAAATAGCAATAAACTGTAAACTGCTGATGCAATATGCTGATGTTATATATGATTTACATGTATGACTCTAGAAGCTGCAGAAGCACGTTAGTTGCAAAACACCACTAACAACCTCATAATAATTATGTAACTAGTATCCTGCTGGAAATATTGCCCAGTTCTGTGGACATTTTGCATCCACGTTTTGAATCTTTCTATATTGTTTGAAAAGAATTCCAGTGTATTTATTCAAAAATCATTAAAATCCTAATAAGTGTAATAATAAATAATTTGCTTCTTCACAGATTAATTTTAACACTGACTTATTTTACCATGCTGATAAAATCTATCCCAATCTCAAATACTATTCAAACTGCCTCAGGATCTGCCATCTCTTTTTTTCCCTAAGTTTGTTTTCAGCTTGTTTCTTTTCCTTCCAGTGTTTTAGATGAGGATCTCTCTTTATCTCTGCCCCAAGCTTTATGCTATAACGGTCTTGAATAGCATATCAGAGTCTATTTCTGAGTACTGGAACAATGTCTCTGACAATATGTATTAGTGTTCTGGCACTTTCCTCTAGAAGAGATTTTTATGTGCCTCAGACAATAGACAATGTCAGGAGATTTGGACAGACACTAAAGAGGGAAAGTATTTAGTCAATCTTCTCAGAAACCACTCCAGTGCTGGAAGCAGGAGTTGACAGAAGGCAGAAATACCAAGAGGGTCAACTACAAACTAGAAAGGAGCTCTAAGGCTGAGGATTTTACAAAAGAGAGAGAATACTGTACTTCTTCTGGACAGACTGACCCCTTCAACTAAACAAATGCCAAAAGAAACACAGGCCCAAGAAATCAAGGGTTTAAGCCCTTATAGTCAAGATATCAAAACCTGAAAAGAGCATGAAATTATTTCACTGGCTATACCTGCATGATGCCTGCCTTTACAGTAAAACATTAAAAAAAAAAAAAAGAAGAAAGAAAAAAGACAAGAAAGTATTTTTCATTTATGACCATAACTACGTATCTACTAATACTATCAACATGTGCTGGAAACACCTTCCTAAAAGGAAAATATGTGGTTTATAAAAACATACCAAAGAAGGAACTCGTGCTCTCATTCAGACAGGATTGATTAAAGGAAATCCATGTGTTATGCCAGACAGACATATGCCAGTTCTGGGATAGTTAAGCACAACAGTGCTGGATAATGGGCTTCATGTGTATGGTAGAAATACTGACTGGAAATGATGCAGTTGATAACACTGACTTAAATTGACAGCATTAATTTCAGAAAAATTTTACTGACCAGTTTTCACTTCAGAAAACTGATTGTAGGCTGTAGGCAATCTTATGGCTAGGTGCTATGCTGTTTTCTGTCCAGAATATGATCTTCAGAAAAACCCTTCTGGATATTTTATAGACATCAACCATACAAGATATTGATATTGCCTTAGTAGCATTTGCCATCCAAAATGTGGGGTTTTTTTGATAACAACAACTTCAGAAGCAGAAAACAGAGTGCTTTATTACAAATAATTTTCTTTTGTTTACCAGCAATACATTTACAGTATCTCCAGTCTGGTAGGCCCAAATAATTTATTTCCTAAGCTTCCTACAATTTACAGAAATGCTTTGCCCACTATTATTGACACAATCCTTTGAGAAGCTGAACTTGAATTTAGGTTATGAATCTGGAGGAATTTCAGCTGCCTTATTCACTAGTAGTGGTGAGGTGTCATTTTCTCAAAATCATCTTCACAATTAAATCTACTGGAAAAATACACATAACCTTCTGATGAAATTGTACCTTTTTTGTAAATAAAAACTCAAAAAATGTTTCCATTAATTAATCCAGTCTGTGAAAGTTAGACACCTTACTCTGAAGGCACTTTTGTTTTAAATCAAGGTCTCTGCTCAATGAACTCATGCTTTATGAGATCCAAGACAGTTGACTAAAATAAATGATTTCCTATGTGCTTTGCAGAAATCTGTGTATGCAAAAGTTTATGATAGGAAATGTGTGAATCTGATAACCAAAGAGTGAAACCCACTGATTCATGCCATCAACTAAAAGTGTTGTACATACTACAAATCAATGCCTTCACATTAGTGACTAACACTTCAGCGAAAATTTACCAGTAAAACAGACAGTGAAACTGTCAACTCCTTCCAGAATCATCATCTTGTGCATTAATACTAAATGAGAACAGAATAACAGGAAATAAGGGAGAAAGACAAAATGGCAATGACAGGCAGTGTCCCACAGAGTATGTTCTCTCTGACCAAATCTCAGAACTGGGGAGGAAGGTAACAAGAGAATAAGAAGCAGTAAGAGGCACAGCACTTGTGTTTCAAGACAAGCATTCTGATTTCATGCATTCGGTGAATTGTGATCTGTAAAGAGGAGCAATAAATAATATCTTCCTTGCTGCAAAGACTTTTTCAAAGCTACCCAAATATAAACAAGTAACTGTCAGAAGTATTAGCTCAACCTTGGAGGTTTCTAGTGAGAGGAAGAGAAAGAACACCTCTTTTTAGCAGTCCTGTTACACCTAGAGTCACATGGAAGGGACACAGTACAGTCCCTGACACAAGTTAGCTCTCAGAAGTCCGTGACCACCTTATCCCAAGATCCAGCACAGGCTGTTAAACTCATCTGAACGGAGTAATTACAGCAGGGCTTCCTGCACCCTCCTGGTGCTGCACTGTAAAATTTGCCCTGTGGCATATCCTGGGTGTGCTTGCACTGTTCATTATACAGTGCAAGCACACCCAGGATATGCCACAGGGCAAATTTTACTCCTGGACCTGTACTGGCAGATCCCAAAATCTTTCCACCGGGTACCATTGATCCAAATGTCATTTTACAGGGAAAAAGCAGCAAGAAGCACTTTCAAAGCCCTCTCCCGTGGGAGAACTGTGCAAATGAGGTATTTAAACTTTGTCATACCACTTTTCTCCAAATCTAGCTTGTGAACAATACGCTGGTTTCACTTGGGAGTGGAACATTTTCCACACAAAACCTGTTGTCTCCTTGCATCTCTTAAAGCTGAAAGAGGCATTATTTACACCAAGCAGAAAAGCCTTGGGCATTTTAAATCCCCCTCATTGTTTGTGAAGCTCCTGTTAAATGGTGCAGTTCCTAGTAGAGGCTGGACAAGTTTCTCCCTGCAATTAGCTGTAATGACACTTCTCCTGCTTCAACTCAAAAAAACAAAGCCAGTGCAGGGATCATGCAGAAACACCCTTGAAATTGAGAAAGTTCTTTCATGACATGAAAGACAGAGGACCCAGAGGCTCTCATATGAAATACCAACTACTCAGTAGCAACTTTTTATACAAGTACTTGCATTTCATATTAACAACAACAAAAGAAAGTCCCAATCATTCTGAGGGCTGTATTTCTTAAATGAAAAAAAAAAAATGAGAAAAAGAAAGGGAATGTAAAAGGGGAATCAATTGTTAGCCTACAGGTAAATACCCTGAGGATAGCTGTTTTCCAGCCAACAGAATTTCAGATTGTTTCTATGCATTTGTTGTTTTGATACTTTGAGAGGAAAGATTAATAGAAAACTGAATGAAGTTTGCCCCTTTTGCCTCACAGTGAACAAAAAATATCACTGCCTGTCATCTTCTGTGTCTGGCTAGTCACAGGCATCCAAGCATCAGGCAACAAACTGCAATAATCATGAAGTTAGCCTAAAATCTTCTTGATTTCCTAAATTCCAAATACAATAAAGGTAAGTTGGGTTGTCTGAATTCTATTTTCAATTCTTATTCTTTTGACCTCTATAGTTCTTCACTCTTCAAGCTGCTCTCTGCAAGGCTGAAGACTGGCCATTTCTTTAATAGATCTGGATCTCTAAAAGCCTGGCTTGCAGCAAGAGCTGCTTACCACTCAGTTAAGCTGCATACAACTATCTCTATTTCCTGGGCTGCACATTTTTGCATTACACAGACTTGTGATCCTGCAAAGATTTATTATAACCCCTCTGTTCACTTCAAGTGCTCTAAATGGTTTGACTGAATTTTTCATTCGGGATTTCTCACAGGCATAAAGTGAGTCTGCACGAGCAGGGCTGTGCCATGAGAGGCTGAAACCAGGAAGCACAGGTGACCCAGCACAGGCCATGCCCTCACTGGCAGAGTGGCAGTACCACAGGATCTGAGGATGGGGCAGAGCCCAGAGGTCACAGCAGTGAATCTCACCAGCAGCCTCCAAGCAGACAAAGTAAGCAGGCACTTCCAAGGTCAGTCCAGCAGACAAGGGCAAGAGGTAGGACTGGAGACAGGACTGGGGTCCATCCAGAAGGCAAGGTCAGAGAGAAACATGACCACAGCATAGTTCAGGCCAGGACTGGGTGCCAAGCCCTGAGCTGAGACTGGTCTCCTGGAGAGAGGGCAGGAGCTGGTCAGTGTCAGTAAGGTTCAATAGTGCCCCAAGGACCCTGAGAGCCATAAGCTCCAAGGGGAAGCTCAGGCACAGCCCTGACCTCATTGAAAATGAAAGAAAATGCTGCCATTAGTTTCCATGAGGTCAGGATCCACCTGATGTGCTTTTTTTCTAGCCCCTGTGACATGTACCTCGAATACCCTTGGGTCACATATCAAACAAACAGATAAGAGTGATAAAAGTTAACTAAAGCCATGCAACACTCAAAGCACCTCTCAGTCACAGCTGTTAAGGATATTAGCACTGTATCAACGACCAACAAAATAAAAATTGCTATTGTGTTTCTGGCCAGCACTGGAAGGTTTTGAAGTTTTTTTCCTAAGGCTAGCTGCCAACAGTGCCATGGGAGTGCTCACAGAATGCCATTTCATTTCAAGGCTAATATTGAAATACAGTAAAAATCTGCATTTAAACAGAGCTATAAAGGCCAAAGAAAAGATTCCTCGTGCTTTCAGCAAGTTTTGGATCAAGCAGCATACAAATAGTTTTCATGTGTGAGAGTGACGTTGCCCTCTGCTGGGTAACCCACAACCCGAGAAAGCTCTGCTCTTCAGAGTCCCAGCAGAATCAGGCAGATGCAGCCTACAGATTTTTGATGCTAGAATTTTTGCAAATAGCTGGTGATTTAGGTTTGCTGTATCCCAAAAAGGAGGTTGGAGTACACCCTCTTTTTATAAGTGCAGACAGAAGATACAGGAAGGATGCAGTTTCAGTCCTCATCTCTTTGTAGAATATGGCCCATTGATTTCCAGTGCAGAATTAGCCCCATGATTTTTTCCAAGGTCATCTGGGAAATCCGTAGGAAGTCAAACAAAAAGAAAAAATGAAAATGAAACACTCTATGTTTCATGACTCTCAAGTTTTAAGCACACGATGGAAAGAAAAAACAATCCCTCAAATACATTCAGTCCTTAAAAACCTCTAGACACCAATTATATACTGCAGGGTATGTCTACATTATTTCTCACCTATATTCATTTATTTTTTTTTCCTCCTTTCACAAAATCAGATTTAATTTTTCTTAAGTAACAGATAAATTACCAGTGTCTATATTATCAGCACTCTATTAAGAGCAGGAATCCAGCTCGATGCCACTAGGACGTTGTAACATTCCTATCTCATCAGTGATCAGACTAAGGTCTAGGGAGTGAAATTTATCAAATGCCATTGTACAGTGTATCTGGAAGGATGATAAACATGATTAAAATTCATTTCACCAACACAGTTGCTCATATGTATTTGATGTCCTTTTCCTTGGAATGGTTAGACAAATTGCACAGTTCCCTAAAATGAAATTCAGCCTTGGATTTTATTCAATGTGCCCTGATAATACAAATCAATATTTTGACAAAACATATTTTTGCCTGAAGATGAAGTATAATGTGTAATAAAATACATTTAAGTACTTTATAATTTATCCTGAGAGCACAATGCATGTTACCAAATGTTGTACATCATTCCATAGAAAACTAAGCGGAATATAGAATCTATACTCCTTTAAGAAGCAACTGCTTTGAGAGAGCACACAATTAAACACTTAATATTCAGAAAACATTTCAAATTAAGGACCTTTGTGAAATCTCTTGAAGGTATGTGTTGTTCTACACAATTTAGCTGCAAGATCATAGTTTTTCGTCAAATGCATAACATATTCCCTAATTACTTTCATTTTTAAGACAGAGTACATTATCTTCTGTTTGTCAACTTGCTTTTGCCATGGACCTCACAAAGCCTGCTTCCACATGTAATATAAGGGGAGCCAAAAAACCCCCAAAAAGTTCTTGTGAATCTTCTGCATGCTGTGTGACTCTTGCCCAATATCTCTAATGAATTAGATTGTTTCCTCTGGAATTTCCATGTCCTACACCCATTTGGCTATTCATCCTCCAAGCCCTCTATGGTACACACAGCAAAAAAAAATTCACGAGTTAGAATGGCACAGATAGAAATTTAAAAGTTGGTAACACGTGCCAGTTCCTAAATCCAGTGCAGCCCAAAGGCATCAAGAACATTTTGGAGCTAGATTCTCCTTCATTTTACAGAAAAATATGACAATCTACGTATCTTAATGGGTCTTGGCACCGGGTACCATGTGCATGGTCAGGTAAATATATGAGTAGGGATCTAGCCTTTGACTTAAATATGAGCCAGATGAGGGAGTATTTATTGGGAAGACTAACTCACCAGACAAGTGTAGCATTCACATTCTCTGCAAAATCCCTTCACCCAGGATTTTTGTCCTGGGAAGCTGAGAAGCATCAGAAAAAAGGAAAACAATTCTTATCTCATTTGCTTCTCTTGTGTTGTGCTCACATGTGGACTGTGTTTAGAGATTGTTTACCCACAGGTGATTGTCTGATTGGATTCTGGTGTGAGTTGTTTTGACTCTGGCCAACTGGGGCCAAGCTGTGTCAAGACTCTGGAAAGAGTCACGAGTTTTCATTATTAGCTTTTTAGCATTGAGTAAGTATCCTTTCTGTATTCTTTGGTATAGTATAGTTTAGTATTCTGTAATATAATATAGTATTATAAAGTAATAAATTAGCCTTCTGAGAACATGGAGTCACATTCATGATTCCTGCCTCTGTCAGGGCATTCCCCAGCAAATACAATTGACAAGACTCACAGATAGAGGAAATAAAACCTGTGTATTTTGCTTACTAAGGTTTGGTCTTTACAACAACACACTTTATTGCAGTCTCATTTACTGGTCTCTTGCCCAAAACAGCCTGGCATTTAGTCTTTACAAGGACTTTATCAGAATTCAAGACCAAAGTGCCTGGACCATAATCATTATACATGGATTGTTTTCACTGAGGCCAAGACACGAGCACATTCAGGCAGTACACAAAGATCTTGTTGCTAAAACATTTCCCACTTGAATGTAATTGTTCTCCAGTAAGGAAGCAATCACTGAAAAGCAAAATCCTACAGATGACACGCTGAGTTTTACGTTCGCAGGAGGTTAATATATTTTCCATCCACAGCAGAACTGTGTGTAATTTATAGGCAAAAATCCAGCCCTGGTGCAAGCAAGTGCAGCCCTTATTGATCTCAATAGTGGATGCACTCATTTATAGCAGGGCTGCTTTCTGCCTCGTGTCTGTTTAGCACAGAATGAATAATACTACAAGGCAGGGCATGGGTTCACCGTGCGTGCTGAAAGCTTTTGCATTTGTGAATGTTAAAATAGCCTGCCTCCACAATAGCAACTATTTTGGGCTGGAGAACACAACATGTGCCAATCTTGAGTTGCATAATGCTTTCACATATCTCAGGGTTCGCTGCTCTGAATAGTTCCACACTGAATGGCTGCTTAATATCTCCGTTCCTGCGTACGGCTCCTGTCTCTAGCAGCACGGTGCTGCTCAATAGCTGAGCCCTGCATTCACTCACAAAAGCCCAAGCCAGCCTGCAGGAGAGACTGGGGCAGAGCTTTGCTTGAAGAGCCCTGTGGTTTACGCTATTTTGGTACGAGTTTAAAGAAAAACACTCGCATTTCTTACACATTTGGTTTTCATTTGTTTGAAACAGTTTTGTAGCCTAATAAAAAGACCTACAGTTTCATAAAAGGAAGTTAACTGGTTGTCTCTGGGCAGTAGGAGACTTTTTCATATATTACTGGGTTATTTTAAGGGCATTAACTGCAGTCAGCCCATGAGCTGTTATAGAACTGATTTGATTTAGGTTTTTTTAATTACACTGTGTTTTATTAAAAAACAAACCCGAATGTCAGTGTGAAAAAATGGGATCCTTTCTAATTATACTGCTCTGGCCTGGAAGGCAGAGCACTCCTTGTGTACTGGCTTGTAAGCCATTCCCATTGTCCACTGCCTCCTGGCTAGCAGCAGATTTACCCAACAGGAACAGAGGTTCAGGGTGCAGGTGTTCCCATCCAAGCTCTCCTTCCAGCAGCAGGAAGGGGTCTAATTTACCAATACATTTTCACCTTCCAACAGAAAGAAATGTGGCAGCCTGATCTCACCTTCCAGCACACAGACCCAAGGGGAACACAATTTGACTGTCTAACCCTGTGTTTTGGCAGTGGGAAAGGAATGGAAGTAGACTGACCACTGCTGCCTTCCCACTGATAACGTGCAGACCTCAGCATGGCCATAACTTACCCCATCAGCCACAGTGCCTGGCATCCCCAAAATATACCCCAAAGACTTTTCTGAAATGGATAATCACAGCTCAGGAGTAAAGCAGGTGTGTTTTTCTTTCTAAAGCTCAGGGAAACATACACATACTGTGCTCTAAATATGTTTACATTACTGTCTTCTTCTAGACAGCACAAACAAGCCACTGTGTGTAAGTATAAAACACTGGCAGCTACCATTCACCTCAGAGGTATTATACACGGTAACAAATTTAATGAAAGTTTGATTTCCAAGAATCTAGCCTGTTCCTTTTTTAATTAGGCTTTTCCATCTATTGTATGCTATCTCAATACATGCCCTTTACATTTATGACTAGAATGGCTATTCAATGTATTAACTCAACCTTACATCAAGGGACAAATTAAGATGAGGGCATAGCCCAGGTAAGTAGAGTAACAATCCTGGGTAAGTATATGGAAAGCTGAGCATTTTGCTCAAACAGAGAGAAGAGAAAATAGATAAGAAAATAAAATATGAAAAAGAGGAAGATAAAAAAAAGGGGAAAGCTGCCTGGGGTCTCTTAAACAGGAAGTTTAGCCACTGACTCCAGAGTCATGGATCTTTTTGCTCTTACCTAATACAATGCATCTTTTGTCCTTCTTTCTCAAATCATGTCCTATCAGGCAAGGTCACTGTCACATCCTCTCTCAGTAAAAAAAGGAATTTATTTCCTAGACAAAACTCATGCCTCTGAGTCATACTGGAGTTGAGTCTGGAAGAACACTGTAGTAATGTGGGAGAACTATACAAACCCTGGAGCTATACCTAGAGGAAGATGGAAAAAACAAAAAAAAGAAAAAGAAGCAACACTACAAGTAACAGAGCACTTCTACTGGGTTGGACCTCAAACCTACTCTGACTTCTTGTGTACAACCAGAGTGATAGGACAAGCAGTAAACTCTAGAGATCTGAAAGAGAATATCTGCTGAGAGCCAAAATCTCAGTGGCTGGAAATTGGTGTAACTTGGGGATTTGGCATTTCTGGACATTTGGGGCTGCTATGGGTAAGTCAAAAAGGGAGTCTAGAAAACATTACAAATAGCACAGAGAGTATCAGAGGTTATTTGGCTTCATGCTACAGATTGGTCTCGCTCAGAGCTAATTACACATCAAGAGGATCTGAGAGAAATCCCTGTATAAAAAGTCTGTGACACTAAAGAGCCTGCTCCCTCTTCTATCAAAGACAACAGCAAACTCTACTGACTTCAGCCAAGCAAGAACCAGGTTGATAACTGCAAGGTTCCTTAAAGCAGAGGAAGGTTTTGCTCTGAGTGAAAATCAGAATTTTCTATTTGATACACTAAGCATGGCACAAAAAAGTTGTTTTGCCCTGCAGGATAATGGAAGCCCTTCTTTTATAGGGGCTGAATTCTAGATCTGTTATGTCCAGCCAGAGTTTTTTAAAAAAATCTCACACATGCATGTCAGTTATTGAATGATATTGTTTAAAGCTAGAAACTGTGAGCTGTTAGGCTTTAAAGAATAGGCAGACAGGCAAGAAATTCCACCAAGTGATTTATAAGCAGGTGGATGAGAAAGTGGAAACTTTTGTGAATCTTGGTTGTGATCCAGTTCAGAGCCTTATTTTGATGGAGGGCTCCCTCTTCTGGATTTTGATTGAAGCATATTTCCCAAACCAGTTTATTTTTCCCAATGCAATTGAAATGTGTTTTCAACTAAAAAATAGATCAGGGAGAGTCTCTGTGCACTCTCATAGTCAAAGAGTGCCTCTGTCCACATCCCTGTGGGGATCTGGGCTTTGGGGAGCACATCTGACTGCCTCTGCCCCACAGACCTGCTGGAGAGAAAGGGAGCTGACACCATGGGTTTTAATTTGTATATTTAAGTTTACAGATGTCCTAGGTACAAGGGTAAGGGTTTGCTTTAGCTTATGATTCTTTTCTTGCTGTGTAAATGCAGGTTTTGTACAATTACTTCATTAACAAATAGTCTTAATTGCAACAACTCCTAGGAACCCTACTTCTGAACAAGAATACCTTCAAGTTAAGGAGCTCAAAAAGAAAAATGTCTGTTTGGCTAGAAGTTCTCCAGTGACATGAAAAATAGCCTTTTAGCCCCTTACACAAATCAAAATAGTCTTACATGAAAAATCCTTCCTAATCTGTGGGGAATTTCCTCCCCCATAGGAATTCCATCTGAAAACAGACACTTCCTGAATGGCAGGTGGGACTGCAAGAAACTGAAGCTGCAGCTTTGATTAATTTACATTTCTTAAAGTGAACAACCTTTCCAGGCAGAAACCTGCTTCAAGGCAGATTTTTCTTTAATACAACCTGAGTTTAATACCCTAGTGCAAATATATCTATAAGACTATGCTACAGACTGTTATCATGGCCACAGGGGAATTCTTTATTTCAGAAAAGGACAGGAATGCAAACAAAACTGAGTTTTGCTGAAAATGAAATAATAGTAATAATATACATATGGCTTAGTGAAAAAGCATCAGATACCTCTGATTTTAAAGAATGACTGCAAAGTGTGCATTTCATTTAAATGGAATAAGAATCCAAATTTGAAGTAAACAGCTTGAATTTGAAAACAAGAATATGACAAAAGCCCTTTATCAGAGAATTCTACCCTGATACACTTCAGGCCTTTGCCTTCTAATGTTGCTGCTGCCCACAAGACAGCATTCATCTAGACCAACTATCCCCTGGCTTTTTTAACTTACAGATTAGCAAACAACAGTCAGCCCAGTCAACATTTGGGGCCCATAATACCCACAGGCCATTTACTGTGAGCTCCCAGACTCACCCACAGCCCCTCAGAGCTCAGTTTGGGAGCCACCAACTTGAAAAGCCCCAGCTGACACCAAGTGACTCCTCCCTGCCCTGGGTGATTTTAAGGCTTCATTGAAAGCAAGCAGACCAGCCCCAACATTTATTAAAAAGATGAGATATGTAAGGGGTATGAGGAAGAACAGAAGGAAAGTGAGCTGCTCAGTGCCAAGCAGCAGACTGGATGGAAAGCCAGGAACAGAGCACAGGCTTCTTAGGAACAAGCTCAGAGCTCTCTGTGGAGCTACAGCCCTTAAACTGAGTCTACAGCCAAAGAAGGGATCATAAAAAAGTGTCATCTGGAACACAGATACTTCAAGCTTATGCCGAAATTTATGTTAAGGATAAGAGCTCCCCACAACTTCCAGCACTAAATAAATAAATAAAATTTAAAAATAGAGCCAAGAACCTCCCTTCTGCTGAACTGCACAGCTATAGCTCTGCAAAGACTTGCCCTGTAGTTTTGGGAGGGTGTTGCATTTTTTTTAATACTTACTATTGTCATAATATAGAAGAAGAAAAGCTGTGATGTATACTAAACTCCTACTACTCAGCTTTGCCAGGAGAGAGATCACAACAAATTTGACCAGCATTACAAGAACATTACTGATTCCAAGAGAATAATTAAGGAATAAATAAAAAGGACTAATGTTTTCTTACTGAAATGTGGCAAATAAATAAGTTCATTTTCAAATTCATACAACTTGGTGTTGAGAAACAAAAAGTTTTTAGTCTCTTCTTGTGCACCCTAATTTATCTTTGGTAAGGCTTTGTGTTCATCTTTCCTTGAGGCAGAGTTGCTCAATGCTACCAACATTCCCCGTGCTTCAGGCCACAGCCCTCCTGCATTTTAGTATCTGCCTGGGATATGTGAGCCCTGCACTTGGCTCCCTCCAGACCTATGCCAAGTTTAACCATTTGACAAGCCCTGTGATGTAAAGCATAAAAAAAACCAACCCAGAACTATTAAAAACAACAGAACCGGCATAAGCCATGTTTAACTCTCCCCACGGAGAAAATCTGAGTGGACTACCTTCATTTGTTTTCTCCCAAGACATCTGCCTCCATCTGTATCTCAGGGCAGCCTGTCTGCTGGCAATCCCTGGTAATATCCACCTCACAACAGGAACCAAGGCAATTCTTAATATTCAGTACTCCTCTCTGCTTGTAGTTATGACTTCTGACCAACCTGAGTTTGCAACAACAAACAAGGGTTTAGATAATAATACCCATTCCCCTCTCTGGGAATATATTGTGCTGCTTTCCTCCTGCCTTTCCCCACAAATGGCCAAGACACTGTCCATACAATATTCATTATATTGCTACTATAGTTATGCCTCAGAGAAACACAGGAGCTTCATTCTGTTACATTCAGACAAACCTCACGCAAGAACATGGTATCAGGCATTTCAAGGAAACAAACTTCAGGCTGGCAAAAAGCTCCCGTTAGCTGCAAGAAGAGCTGTCAAGCTGTGCCTTATTCCTTGCAAAGTTCCCATTACCTGTAAGAACATGTGCCAGGGAGATGTTGCTATTCCTTCCTCCTCTTCACACATTCTCCTTCTTCCTACAGCTATTAATAGTGACATCCAATTCCACACATGCCTCCAGTACGGATTCCCATACTGTCCTTGTAACACTTCCTTAATTTTTTCTGTTGTATCCTCCTACAAAAACCCTTACCAATAGTTCCTAATTTCCCATATGTCTCTTGTTCCATCATCATCGTCACCACCTCCTGGTACCCACTGGCCTGTGGCTTTGTCCTCTCTGTTGCTTAGAGACTCCTTCCTGCTCTTGCTTCATAAATTTCATAAGGGTAGAGCAGACTACTGGGACAACAGAAAGACAGAGATCTGGGAAGACTTTGCCCACTTCTATGCCCTACATACCTATTCCCACCAAAAGACACAGGCCTCTGGACATCTGTCACACATCTGGACATCTATTATTGTGCCTATCATACACCTAAAATTACATTCAAATATTGCTGTGAACATGGCATAGCCCACTACTCCACCTTTAGGAAGTGGCATCTCGGGACTCTAGCTGGTCAGAGTGACCCCAAGAAATGTTAGAAAGTCTCTTTTCCCAGCCCGGTGCTTGAAGAAGGAGTCAGAGCTCTTCATTTCTTGGTCTCAAGGTTTTTTATTGTTTCTTATCTATAAAATTCTTTCTCCTGTCCAGGCAAGGTCCACTCAACAAGACAGTCACAGGCATTCTGCCTGCCCCTGGGTCAGTGTTATGTCTTTATACTAAAAACTACGTATACGATGTTTGCAATTACTTTCCAGTACCTATCACCTATGTTAGACAGTGAGCTTCTGCTCTAAACCAATCTAAAAGTGCCAACATCACAGCAGAAGATGGAGGCCAAGAAGAAGGAGAAAGGCTGGACATGCCCAGATTCCTCCATCTTGCCCCCTGAACCCCCATTCTAAAAACCAAAAAAATCTATTTTTCACTCTGTGATAAATTCACTATCATTCTACTTAAACTTCATGGCTTGTAATTCTTCATATAAGGTTGGTAATTGTTTTTCCCAAGGGCTAAATCAAAGGCACAGGGGTCTTGGGCTCTGTGCCAGGGTCTCTGAGCCCTCTGGGCAGGGGCTCAAGTCCTCCGGGGCAGCCAGAGGAATTTCCTGGGTTCTGACAGTGGCAGATCTCATTTCCCATGCAATATTTATACAAGTCCTCTGAGCCACATACTGATACAACCTAAGTCTGCTGCTTCATCCAGAGTCCATGATGGATGGCTGAACTAGGGAACAGCTATTTGGTTTTACCAAATTATTATTCAGTTGATGGTGCTAAGAGCATATCTTCTCCCTGCTGACCTAAGCACAGAATTACAAATCTTAACAGGCTTTTCCATAGTACTCATCACTTTTTTGTGGAGTCCTCCAGCATATCATGAACATACCTAAAACACTTGCAACATGCCTGTTCATCTCAGTGCCACAGGGCTTAATGGCTGGCTGCTGTCCCATTTGGCAGAAGCAGTCTCTGCCCTACCTGTGCGCTCCTAGGGTCTCCTTGGCACTGGCAGCCTTCTCTCTGCTTCATTCTCTGAACAGTTTCAGTAGAGGATCAGACACCCCTGCCCTAAGGCAAAGGTATAAACATGTCTCTGATGATGGAAAACAGGGAAAGAAGGACTTCCCTTTCTGGGAGCAGTTGCATTTGCTTACAAACTCCTAACAGACCAAATCTTGAGTTCCATTACATTGCCCAAGTGCTTGGGGTCTATTTTGTGAAATCAGTAATGTAGGATAAATTCAAACTCTATTTTACAGAGATTTTAACTAGGGTTTTTTGAGCTCTACTAGAACACAAACTCTTAAACTGATAAAAACACCTCAGTAAGTCCTACATCCAAACTTCAGTTCCACTTCTGAATGGTTAACAAGCTTAGTCTCTCTAGAGGTCAGCACAGTACCAGAAACAAGTAAAAACAGAACAAAACAAAACTTGTTTGACTCGACTTTTACATTTCCTCTGGAACTTCTCAGAAAGAGATAAAGGATTTCATAGTTTTCCAGAAGAGAAAGGATTCACAGTATTTTAAGCAGGTAAAAAATTTATGCTGTCCAGAATATGGTAGAACTCAGGGAGTTCTCTCGAGTGCAGGCTACAGCTAGCCATGGTACTTAGGTTGCTAACAAATGATAACAGATGTGGCCAGGACTGCCAAGTTTGAACCTAAGTGTCAGGCTGAGCACTCACTGTGTCACCTGAAGTGCCATCCTTATAAACAGCTTTAGACTTTTATGGTCATATACCAAGTCTACCTGAGTGTTGGTAGAGCAAATGCAAACAGCTGGGTCTTCCATTAAGGCAATCACACACCCAGATGCAAAATCCAGGACTTTGAGACTACATATAAATCTGACAGTCCTTGGGGAATTCAGGTTTGATGAAAAATATATATAAATAATATTATAATCTGTGACAGATGCAATCCTGCTCCAATATTTTCCACTTTATTTAAAAGGAAAGCTACCTATTTGGTTCAGTCCCACTGTCTGGCACTTACAAAGATAAAAGGACCTTTCAGCATGAGCAAACTGCAAAACATACTTGAAAATAAAGTCTTAATGGCAATTGGCATTAAACAATTTATTTTCAAATACATTTTGCAGGCTGTTCACACTGAAGGGTGCTTTTATCTTCTGAACTGGATGCTGCTAGGCTGAGCAGAGATGAAGTTTTCTCTTAACTCTTTCACTACCTCACAAAGAGCAGATTCCATCAGGATTTTCTGATAAAGTACTTACACCTGCATTAGATGAACATTGCATTACAAGGGCTCAGTTTCTAGTCCCAAGATAAGAAGCAGACAACCACAGCTCTGCTGGCCAATCATCAGACACCTACTTATAACTCAAAGAATATTTCTTCTTTAATACCGTCTCTTTTTTTTTAACAGAAACCCCAATTGCTGTGCTAGGAGTGCCTTTTTGGTTGGCCACAAATCACAGCAGCTTTACCCACTAAATAGCAGGCACACTTCTCAAGACCAGAATTTCCCATCTCCCAGGTGGGAGTCAGCATCCTGTGTTACAAATGGCTCCTTTGTTGACAAGGGAAAGGCAAGTTCTGCCTCCATTTCTGGCGTCTCTTCTGCTTTGCATGCCTCAACCTTCATTGCAACTCAGGTGCTTTTAAAGTCACAAAATAAAGCTGGATCACTGCTGAGCAGTGTGGGCCATCCTCCACAGCTCTGCCCTGCTACAGTCATTACTGTGCTTTCCCTTTGGATATTCACACAGCTGCACCATGGCCTGGAAAAAAAAAATCCAGCAGAAATCACCCTTTTTGTTTTGAGCCCTTTTTCAGCAAAATTGTTCCCCTGGCTTGTCTGACTGCATAGCCAGACAAATGTAACAGAGGCAAGCTTAGAGGGTGGAAATAAGAAGCCAGGCTTGAGGATGAGCTGGAATTTATGTTGCATCTAAAAAGCAACCACAGACTAAAACAGAAGTATAATAAAGAACTTTCAATATCAAATTTTAGGAGCCTAAAGGAAGTTGAGAGCTATATACATTACCTGGTAGTATGAACTACCTAGGGGCTGCACCACTGTGCCAAGCTGACCATTATTTCCATGCCTGGCTTCACACTGTCACATAGGGAAACTAATGTAACCAAACAATGGAGAACAAGAAGGGCCTAGAGAAATATAGACCCTTCTTGATACCATTGGAATTTAGATCAGACTGTAAAATGTAATTCTGCCTCTATGAAAACTCCATTTCTATTTCTCTGTGGGCAGAATGAGGAGGAACAGAAGTCATTTGAATACAGGACATAGGTTGTAAAAATGACTAGCGGAAGAAATTCTGAAACATTCAATGTTTCCCAGCTTGCTCTGTCTCAGGAGGAAGGTGGGTAAAGGGAAAGTCAGAAAAGTTATTTTGGATCACTGCATCCAGCCCCCAGTTATCCCCTTCAGATCACATAACCCCTTTCCATTTGACTGGGGAAACATCCTTCATATCCATCCAGTTCACAAAGACAAACAGCACATTTCATAATTGCAAATCGAGTTGAATCCATGACTATCCAAGCCCATATCTAAGAGAATTTTCAGAATGCTAAGGAAAGCTCTTTCTTGATCCAACAGCTGCGATGCTCAAGAACTATTGATATGGAAAATTTATCAAGAGTGATAACAATGAAGTTATGAAGTCAGAGCAAAGACACATACCAAAAAGTTATCCATAGAGAATTAAAAAAGCTGGATGAACCCAATTTATTGGTGTGATATTAACCTGAAGAGGAACATTCCAGGAGAGGAAGATGACTCCTTCACTCATATAAGATTAAAAAAGACAGAAGATACAAGCTCTAGCACTCCTCAGAGCTGCTCTTACTGAAGTTGATAACACATCTTCCACTAGCTTTAGAAATACTGAATCCTAAAGAAGAAAAAACAATTCATAATAGAACATGCTTCCCTGGTACATGAAAGATGCTCACGAAATCTATGACTTCATGATGCTCACAAGCCATTTTCAAAGCACTCTCCCATTTTCCCAAGAACCTGCTGGAATTGGGATCCTACGGTGGACACTTGACAGAACAGGTGAGCTCTGGTATTTGTGCTGCACTGGCACTTGTTTTTTCATAAATCTTTTCTACACAAAGCACTCCATTTCAGAAAAGCTCCCACAGACAATGGAAAGCCAATGCCATATGGAGTCAAATATGCTGCTTGGTAAACCAAAGTTTTCAACAGTTGAGTAGGGTCACATTACTTCTAAGTAAGCACCTTCGCCCTCTGGCAGAAAGATGAGAGGTCAAAGTTTTACAGATAAGAAAATGTTTCTATCCACTCCTTCCTGGCAAAGTTCAGGTGAGCTCCTTCCTCCTGACCTCTTTCAGAAGTCCCTCCATGGAAGGGAGATTAAAGCTGTCTTATGAAATAGTGACAAACATGCATTTAGAAAAGAATGGCAGTAGAAAGGTATGCAGAAAGGAAAGATTGAAAGGACATGATGATGTTGTGACATGAAAGGACATGGATCAAGAATACAAAGTGGAAAATATTGCCTTGACAAAGCAAGCCTGCATCTCCGACTAAACAAACTAGCAGGTGAATGTATCAGCTAATCCCATTTGTCTGTCTCTTCTCAGCACAGCACCACTGCAAACTCCACATCTGCTTTGCTGGCTCATACACTCTTGCCTGGTCCCCAAATGTCAATCCCTGTCACTGTCAGTAACTATGGACAAGGCTGGGGTGGCAGGAGAATTTCCATTAAAATCAAAAAGGCTTGGGAGGAAGCTCAAAGTGCACTTCTGAGCTATAGCACCAGAATCCACAGCCCTGTCTGGTCCTGTCAAGTCCACTAGTGCCAGAACTTGCATGGGGGCTCTTCTGAGACAGCTCTGCTGTGTCTGGCCCAAAACTGCTACTGCCACATGAGCTCCATTTGGGCTAATTACTGCTAATTTGTTCTTACATAGACAAAAGTAACTACAGCCCACCATTTCAATTTATGTCTTTCAAGAGAGTTACGGAGCTACCAGATGAGATCAGCTGAGGTGATCAGCAGCCACTGACATACTCTGTTTTGGCCACGTGTTTCCATCATTTCTCTGTATCACCTCCAATATTCACTTGACCTCTACTGAGGTATCCTAATTCTCCAATATAGTAGGAAAAGAAAGTTCTCTGCCACATCAGCAGGTTGAATCAGCATCCCAGAAGGCAGTTAAGCACCACTTGTACCAGAAGAGAAAGCACAGGGACAAAGCAGAAGAGGAGAGAGAATCAAGACTTCCTGGGTGATATTTCTGCTTTGTAAGTTAAGCTGGTTGAGTAATCTTTTATCATTTCACCCAGATTCAATTCATGCAAGTCATAATACAGTCTGATTTAAGTTGTGGCAAATTACACCTTTCAAAATTAAACAGAAACTTCTGTAAAGGCTTTTATATTAGTTCATATGCAAGAATTCAAATTAACATCCAAATTTACATGGCCAAAATTAGAGTACTCTCAATAAAGAACATGAAAAGTAAAGATTTACATTCTCTGTCTTTTCTTCACTCCTTCAGTTGGTACAACTAAGAGGATATCAAAGTGAAGTGCTTAAGCAATGTAGAAACTTTCAACAGAAGAATAAAGGGTTGCACAGCTTCAGAGAGCTCCCAGTTTACCATGTTCTTATAAACTGAAAGACTTCTTAGAAAAGACAAGATATAAAACCATCTCCTCAGTCCAGATGAATCACAGCTTTAGAGGAGCTGCCTCTTATTTATCTCAAATATTTTCATTACATTCCCTTAATAGCATCATATTAGGTTACATTACCTAATGACTGCCTGAGTGTTAAATAGAGAGCACAATTCTCTGTGAAGTTGCATGAACCATTCCTAGGAGATGATCATTTAAGCAAAACAGAAACAGATCATTCTCTTCAATAAAAAGAAGTGGCTTAAAGCTGCCTTACTAGAGCAGTTGGATATTCTCTTTGCACAGTGAACCCATGGGTTGATTTAGTCAATGAAGCATCAGTAAGCTCTGAAATGTTTTTAGAAATGAAGACACATGAAACAAGTGACTTCTGACAACTCTTCTGCAAAGAACAACTCTCCACCTTGTTATTCATCACGCATAATGGATTAATTTCTCAACTACCATTCATTTTTCCATCACTAGCTTATGGAAAGCACTGTCATCAGATTTAATAAGGCAAAACACATAACAGGATTCCAGAAGCACCTAATGTTACTGGAGAGAATGAGACAGCCCAAATAATTCCCATAGTGTGCAGAAACAAACACAGGATTTAGGTCTTCCTAAGCACATAATTATTGACAGCAAGAAAGAAAGGATCTCTGTGGGAAAATTGTCCAGTAACAGTTTATGAAATGGCTTCTTCACCCCTGTCTGATACAAGTGGTTCTCAGCTTTGTGCAGGGCTCAGTTGAGGACAGCAGGACCTGTTTCAACTTCACCATTCCTGAGTTATTCTACCAGCCTACAAAGAGCACACACCCAAAACACAATTCCTTCTGACCTACCAAAGGTATCTTAACTTTCCATAACATCTTTCTCTCGACCTCCTTCACCTCCTCTTCATGGCTCCTCCTTCCCCCTCTCCCCACCCCCATATCTGGAAAACCTGAAATAAATATTTTATTTTGAGACATCCCTGAGAGGCAGCAGGTTATCATTCAGTCAGTCTTGTAGTCTTGTCTGTGCCTCAGTATCCCCAGCTGTGAAGTGATAAAAACCTACTTACCTTTAAAAACTACATTGGACTTCTGGGGCAAAAGAAAAATGTCTGTATTCCAAGTAGTGAAAGACTGCTCTGAATAACAAAAATTTATTTCAAACTATTGTATTTAGAGCTTCTGAAATGTAACTTAGCATACCCTTATCTATACACAAAAGATCCTGACTTTATATTTTTTCTCAGGTTCTCCGGAAAATGCCCACAATTTTTTTTACTGGCAAACCAAACCAAACAATCAATCAATTAGCTCCACAAATCCTTCTGAAAGCTTAAACTCTAAGTGAAGCACAAAAACCTCTCTTTTTTCTCCCATAGAATTTGACTAGAATCTTTAACTTTCCTTTTCTCCCAAGCTAATCTCTATGAAAAAGAAGATAACTTTGCAAAACAAAAATTAAATACCTGAAGGGACAATACTTTTTCCAAAACATGAATAGTTATATCTGCCATGAAATGCCCTAGGCATCAGCTCACAAGAAAAGAATGCACTAGTCTTGGCATCCTTCACCTTTCCAGAAAGTCTGGTCCTTGCTGCTAACAAAAAAAAGCTTGTTTTTAAAACAGTAGTTTCTGTCTAGTGTTGTGCAATCCAATCTCACAGCTCCTTAGCACTAAGTCAACTTCTCTAAATTAAACAATTTTCCAAAGTATCTCTTTTGGCAAGATGCAAAAATAAAAACAACCAAAAAAAAAAAACTCCAAACCAATCCTAAAACACAGCATTATAAGAATTTGCTTGTTGTTCAAACAGCAAAGAAGATAACCACCTACATTTGTTTTCAAGTGTTCTGCAGCTGTTTCAGAGACTCACATTAGAATGAACACCCTTCCCTCCTCTACACTAGTCCAACAAAGGATAATGCTTAACCCAGTCTAACCAAGGACCCACCTAAACTAGTGCACTATTTGCAAAGGTAGCCATGAGTTGATGCCCAGAGAAAAGTAAGAATTTAGAGAAAGTCTTTCTATTTTATGCACAAAACACATGTAATATGTCAGCCCCCAACTAAGATTCTCTTGTTTTCCAGATATTTATTAAGGTTTCCAAAAGCCATGCTTGACATAAGGATAAGAGGACAAGATTGTGAGGGCAAGAGACAACAGGCATAAGCTGAAACAAGGAACGTTCAGATGGAACATAAGGAAGCACTTTTTCACTATGAGGACTGTCAAGCATAGGAACAAGCTTCCCAGAGAGGTTTTGCAGATTCTGTCCTTGGAGGACTTCAGAACCAGATTGAATGAATCTCTGAGTAAAATCGTATGAGCCAGGAAGCCCTGCTTGCAGTGGGATATCAGACTAGAGATCCCCTGCAATCCCTTCCAAGCTGAATTAGCCTATGATCCTATTTTTCATCTGAGGAACTTTTGGTCTGATGTTGTTTCCATGTCCCAAGTTATTTACCCACAGTTTTACTTTTATTTGCAGCTCTCTCCTGAGCCTGTGCAAACTTCTGACAACTAGTTCCTCCACCATCTGACAAACAATGTTCCTTGCTTTGCTCCTAGCTTCACTGAGCTTCATTTCATGACTCTGGCTTGCTTTCAAGTGCAAGAAATACAAAAAAATATGTGCAAGGAAAGAAAGGAAACAAGTTTTTAAAAATTATTTTAGCATCATTTATTTACAATATTCTTAGGATGTGAAAGCACTTTTACTAAATACCCTGCACTGTATTTCTGAATTTGGAGGTGAGGGGGAAAGGCAGTTACATATCACATTCAGTTACCACCACTTGCTGTCAAAATTTCCCAGCACTCTGCCTGACTTCACAGCACACCTTTGGAGTTCTTGCACTCAATCATGACAATGCAAGACAAGTTCCCACATCCAGTCACTGCACAGGCACAGAAGCATATGAAGAAAGATTCTCTTGTCCCACACCTGCTGGAGCCCCAGTTGCCAGTCTCCATACCAACCAAGGCACCTGGACCAAATGGGTAGTGAGAACAAGTGACATTGGCACAGAGATGGTTTGACACAGTGGCATCACACATCTGTCACACTCCATGTATCAGCAGAGAGTTTCAGTCACTGTCAGGTCTCTGTCAGACATCCTTCAAAACTCTAATTCAGTTCAGGTGGAGTTCACTCCTATTGTCCTGACTAAAGACAAGGGGACACTTGCACAACTTTCCACCTTCTGCACATGAGTGAGGCAGACAAAGTGTATGAACAATCTGTAAAGACTGCCCATTTGTAACCAGAAAGAAACAAATGCTGTAACCTTCTTCCATTTCAGCAGTGAGACCAAATATCCACCACCCCTCACAGGGGAAGATGGTGATCCATATCCGCAGTATTTGCTTCTTCCTAGGAGCTCAATATCAATCTGGACAACTGAGACTCAAAAGCTAAAAGGAACCATCAGACAATCATACCTAGGGGTTTTTTTAATCCACTAGATTCTTCAATACCACCCAGTTCCCTCCTAGTAAATCCAGTGATTAGTACCTCAATCATTAATTTTTCTTTAGCATCAAGTCATAGTCTCTGGCTATGCCTCCATCTATGCCATTAATGACTGCTTTAGGACCTAGATTTTTGGGGTTTTTCCCCCTTTATGAAATGACAAAACATAAGTCACTCCCATATCTTTCTTTTTGATAAAATATACAGACTTTACATCTGAAAATATTTGTCTCTACACAGGGAGGAATTTTTTTTAATATTCATGCTTTATTTCTTTACCCTCTCTAGTTTGGTTATATTCTATAATAGATGTTAGTATTTGGCCTGAGGGCCACATTTGGGAATGTGGGGACAGAAACAGGTGGAGCAAGACATTTCCAGGTGCAGCCTTCATTGCTTAAGTATGGCTTTTATTCCTTTATGCTGTACATGTAACTTGCCTTGTTGGCTGGGGCACATAGAAAAAATTGTAGCTAAAAGCAATAAACTTGTAACACACCTCTGTCCTCACCATTACTTATTCCACATCTCATCTGATGATTCCTTCATTAATGTTAACTGTATTTACCTTCAGATCACTGAAGGTAAAATAAATACAGTTCTGTATTTATTCTTAAAAAAATCCCCACAATCTCAAACAGTAAGAAATCCCACTCAAAATATTTGTTATTATTTTTGGAGATTTCCGCTTAGCAGTATGACTGGGAGTAGTGGAAAAAAAGTGAAGCTAACTTTGTCTCCAGACAAACAGCTAACCTGAAACCCTGCCTTAAAATGCCCCAATACACTGCTTCAAATTTTTAGAAAATATAACAATGAAATTAACAGAAGAACCTGGGAAGCACAAGATGAGCAACTGTGCTCAATGAGACAGTAAAAGAGAAGATAAATATTTAAAAACTAAATTAGAGATCCACTGAAGGAGTAACATGACAATTCCTCTTTCCTTGTACAGTAGTAACCCATTAGGAGTACCAAATTCTGCAATATATTTATTTGCACTTCTTTCAAAACTAGCAGGCCCAGTACCTAATGAAAACCGTGCAGGAAAAACATTTTCAAGAATGAAAAACCAGAGTTCTTAGTCTGCACTGAGGAATCTTGCTCATTGCAGTTATCTGCAGATTTCTGACCTGTGCATTGTATTGTTCTAGGTGAGTTGGCAAATTCTTCCATACTCAAGAAAAATTTTTCCACATTTGAAAAAAAATGATGTTACACATCAACATTCAGTTGAAACCGGTAACACAGGAGAAATGCAGCAGCCATGTACCAGTAGGTGTTCGTGGGCATCAGTATTTCTTTTTCTTCTCAAGAAAAAAATAAAATCCTTCTGTTGCAGCATAAAAAGCTTGATTAGAAGAATAGTGCCTCAGGCAAACCCTAGAGGTAAGAAGCAACTTGAAAGAAACACTGTGTTCAAAAACTAAGTTGATGCAATATTAAACAAGTGAAATCAGGGAAACAGGGCGGGGGGAAATCTTACAGAGTCAGATTCTGAATTCTTTGACGTTGATTTGACATTAACCTAATTCTGCTAATTACTGCAGAATTGCTAGTTGCAGCAATTACACCACTCACTCATACAAGTGTAATATCCAGAGCCAGGCCCACAATTCTCTATCTGCAACACAGAGAGCTGCTCACACAGCCCTGAGGTTCACTACTCCTCCAGCAGACCCCAAAACATAACTTACCTGAGTATACCCACTTCCCTGGATGGGCAAGGTCATGGGGAACTGAACTGCATGAATGCAATCAGAGCAACACTTCTCTGCATCAGAAATGGTCCTTAGAACAATAGTTGTGCTCTGCTGATCAAACCACACACAGGAGACAGGTCCTACTTAGACTTTCTGGTTCTGTCCAAACATTTCAAGTGCATCATTATGGGACTGAGATATCACAGGCTGAACAGCAAACACACAAACACAGAAGATTTCAACAATGCAAAAGGAAGTCTTCCCAATGAAATGCTTGACCAAAACATCATAGTTCTTTCACACTGCTATTATTTCCTTACAACACAGAAGCCAGGTGCACATTTTTTAGTCACACTTCACCTTTCACCTGTTACCCATAAGGAATATTCAATCTGTCAAGTGTCATATCAAAGGATTTTTGAAGATCCTCGTTCAAACCAACAGGATCAATTGCCTGGAGAAACCAGCATTGCCAGAGGCACACAGTGACATCACTATCAGCACTACCGGAGTTTGGGCTGCCGCTGTCCCACCTCTCTGCCCCCAAAGTCCTTTACTGTTTGCAGCAAAGGTTATCTCACTCCAAAGCAAAGGGCAGGAATTGCCTGATTACAGTCTCTTACAGATCCTACATTTGTTTTGAAAATGTAATTTGATGTTGGTTTTGTAACCTGTTATTTTCAGGCTGATGTCAAAGCACGCAGGTGTAGGAGCTTGCCTTTAAATACCCAGGGCTTTTTGTCCACCACACATTTCAAGTTTTGCTCCAAAGGTTTGTTCTTTACTTGGCATTTAGGTGACCATGCTGAAAAAGATGACAATCCTCTCAGCAGTGCTGATTCTGATGCTGATAGATAAACTAAAGGCACAAGGTGAGTCAACTTGAGGCAAATCCACCTTTGTCAATTTAATATTCACATTCATATTGTACTTACTCCTGAGGTTACTTTTCTTCCCCTCCCTTAACTCCTACTTGGGATCTCTGATCCCTAAAAAGAACTACACACATTTTTGGATATACCTAGAAATAACTTTTGATACCATGCTCCTCATCCTGTAAATTCCTTTCACTTTGTTTGTAGGTGCCCCTGTTACCCCAGTGCTTGAGGCAGCAAGCATGGAGCAAAGCAGTGATCCCAGCACACAGCCAAGCACAGAGCTGCCCCCGGACTACAGCGGAGACTCGCACCAGGAGAATGGCACTGAGCAAGCTGGGAGCAATGGAGTGCAAGAAGCTGAGCAGACCTTTTGGGAGCTGAGTGGAGAGTCAAGTGCTGAGTCTACCCCTAAGCCCAGTGTGGAGCCAAGCCAAGAACCAACTCAGGAGTCACCCAGTGAAATATCTGGTAAGACCCATTTTGTCTTTGATTGTCCACATTATGTCTCAGTTTTGTTACTCCAATCTCCCACCTTTCCTGAATTAAGGCAGCAGGATGAATTAAAATGCTGCTTTTCCTTGTAGTCTATTTTTGGCAAAATATATGGCATACCAGATACCTAGCCTCTCCTTATTCCAAAAACATAAATAAATTGCTGCAATTGAGAGGAAAATGATACTCCTTAAGACAAAATGTGTTATTATGGATGAGTGCATTTTATAACTATATATGAAGCAAAGACCTCCCCTGACCTGGAAGAGGTTTCTCTTGTTGATATAGTTAACACTGGCTTATAATGCACATTTCTAATGTGGGACAAAATACACAAACGCAACCACACCAAAAATGAAAACATATTTATATGGACAAGCTCCATTGTTATGAAGGCCTGTGGTATGTCTGAGTGACATTTCACTCTGATGAACACCATCTCAATAAAGATGGGCCAAATTAACCCCTACAGAAGAAAGACCTGAGGAGGATTTTGGTACCTATACAATAGAAAGCTCTGTGGCCTGTATCTCCATATTTCTCATTATCACACTGAGCTGCTTTATCATATACCCAGTCTCATTAATAAATAAAGGAGCACAGCTTCATTATCAGATGTTAATTCTTTTGGGGATTTTTGGCGTTTTCTTATTTTGTTGATTTGAGGTTTGATTCGGGGTCTTTTTATTATATTATTTCATATTACATATTTCCTTATATGTGAGGATCACTCGCTTTCTGTAAGAGACATTATAAGTGAGAATCATTTAAATATACACAATGGAATAATGAAGCTGTGAGGAGGGGGTTTTGTTTGCTTATTCCTTACAATAGTTTAGGAACAATCTTAATTTCCATGGTATTCATTGGTAACAACTTGCAAAGCCCCAAAGTCGCACTTCTGAGCAGTTTAGTAATTTGATACTCACTCTCTTTTTTTTGTTCTAGAGTAAATTTCAACATTAAAACTTGATGAAAAAGCAACACCTACTTACCTATAGAGGTGATTTCACCACCAAGAACACATGTGAGGTGCCTGTTGCAAGCTAGATGGCAGAGCCATTCCCAGAACTACACCTTGCAGGAAAACTGTAGCCATAGCCTTCAGTTCCAGGACCCCATCTAATTCTTGCTTACTTTACCAGATTAATTCAACAACAGCTGACCTGCACTGTTTTGCTTGCACAATAACCTGAAATAAAGAATGTCATCGCAAGTACATGCTTCATCATTATTGTAAGTCCTTCCCCTGGTCCACTTCAACTAAAAAGATTAAAAATACTTTAGGGTGTGTTTTTTCAGGCTTTTTTGGGGTTTTGGTTTTTTTTTTTTTATGTCACCTCTCAAACATTTTTCATACAACTGATGCTTGTGTTTTCTTATTTTATTTCTGTTCTGACCAAGCCTGCTTTCAGTTTGCAGGAAATAGAAGCAGGGTTGTGAAAGCATTTTCAGGCAGGCTTCAGCTGACTTCAGAATGCTTTACATCTGCTGAAGGTATCCTCAGATGGCAGGGGCAGTTTGAAACACAAACCACTATTTAGCCCATTAACTTTTTAAACAGCTGTGGCTACAAACATGCAAAAACCTCTGATTGTTTTCATGGCTTGCAGGCACAATGGCAAATAAATCATTGATCCTCGAGTTTTGTCAGCCAGAACAACAGCAACTAAAGAACATACACAGAAACATGATTGTACTAAAAACTTAACTTAGTGATTTATTTCTCATGTAATATCCAAGTGCTTCCTACTGCCTGGCATCAATTGCAGCATTCTTGGTTTAATATCCTTATTGTTGTAGCAAAGAGAGCAGGCTGAGTGCTGCATAGAACAGAGATGTTGGCTCTCCTTAAGAGACCATATAGAAATAATCTAAAATGAATTAGAAGTGTTAGAAGAAAAAGGTTCCCTAAAAAAAATTTAGGACTCCCTCTTTTCCAAGGAACTTAATGCTTTAAACTTCCACTAAAAAAAATATCCCTTAAAACCCATAGCAGCAAGTGAGACATCTCCATATCCTCTAGTGCCTGCTGAAGAGTAGACATAGCAGTTGTGTGATGTTGGAAGAAAGGAAAAGCAGTCTTGGATTTCCATTTATTCAAACTTATTTCAAATATAATTTTCCATCTTCTAATGGCTCATTTGCAAAGTCATAAATAAGGGAAGTTCAACATCTAATCTCCTACTGGTGACATTAAGTAAAAGATATCTAAATTCACCAAACCAGAACAATGGTTTGTATGAGCAGATCACCAATATATTCAAAGGCAATATAAAATAAATATTACAATCAAAAGACATTTTGTTTCCAAGCGAGCATTCTTTCATCTTATAAAACAATTTTTAGAGCTTTTCAACAGTACACTTCTGTTTGACTAATCAGCAAAAAAAACACTGTGGGGAAAAAAATAAGAGAACATCCACATTCTGAGTTTTTCATTGCAAGATTCAACAGGGACACAGAAAATAACAATAAAACCCTCAAGCTTCCCAGTATCATGTAGAAAGGGTTTAATATTCCTAAAAGATTGCCTATATGATTGGCAGAAATTAGTAAAAGAAAGAAAATCGATTCAGTAGCAAATACCGTGTTGGTCAAAAAGGACTGGTAATGAAGAAAATCACCACACGGTGGCTCCAGATACAGAGGCTTTTCAACAGAGTTGCACTTCCAGGTCACACAGAAGTGAACAAGTCTGCCAGCTCTGCAGCAGCAGCTGTGAAGGAATACTGCAAACAGACCTCAGCCCCTTCTGATCCCAGGAATACAGAGTCATTTGCTTTTTACTGCTTTCTCTGGGTCACCTACCATGTTTAAATGTGGGCCGCTGCCCTCTCACCTGTGGCTTGGAAAAACTTCTTTAGAAGGTACCCAAGAGGATATTCAAGATTGCTGAATGCAATACAGGAGGGAAAATGATGGAAACACACTTCTTAGAGTCACAGCAAGAAGTGGAATGAAGCAGCTGTCTCCCATTTACTCATTCAAAGCTCTTATCAGGGTGAAAAGGCTGTAAGCATATTAACTTAAATGCAAAGGATTGAAAGGCCATAATGAATTACCATGCATAAGTGCACTATTACCATGCACCTAGCTTTGACTACATCCTGTAATACTGTAAAACAGATTAATTAGTGAAAAATCACTGGCAAGGAGGAGGCATTGCCAGGAGCATCCGAGGGAGATTTAAACAGCTCCAGGGAGCACAAGGGGCTGTTTGAATGGGCAGGGTGCAAAGGTAGAGCACAAAACTTAGGGAGCGAGTGATCAAACTAGAAGAGGAGTAAATATGCCTTCAACTCAGTCATTGGGAAAAGGAATTTGATAACCCAGATGGACCTCAGAGAGCAGGAGATAACTGGAGCTGCCCAATCTGTTCTACAAATAAATTAATGACAAGTTCAACCAAGAAGAGGTGGCAGGTGAATGGAGTGGTTGATTCTGCTTTATGAGGTACAGAGGCACTCATCTGTTGGCCTGACTCACTCTCAAGGGAGGTGGACAGCCTTCCAGGAGCCTGGGTCTGGGACATTACTGAGAAGCTCCCAAGCCTACTCAAACACAGACCGTTACCCACTATTAGTCGGTAATATACATGGTGGAGCCAGGGATACACCTGGCACCAGTCTGGGAAGCATTAAGAGGGACTAAGGAGCGCTGGGAGAGATAGTAAAGGGTCCTGGAGTTCAAGTAGTTTTTTCATTAATCCTCCAGGTCAAAGGAGAGGGACTTGAAATAGGCAGACAAATCTGGCAGGTCAACAAATGGCTACAACAATGTTGCCCTAGTCAGAGTTTTGGTTACTCAGACTCATAGGACTCACTTTGCCAAGCCTGGTTTACTGGGGGATGACAGTATCTACTTGACAAACAAGGAAAAAAGTATCTTTGGTGCCATTACTGGAACTTGTGCTCACCAAGAGGAAGGAGCTGGTGGGGAATGCAGTGCTTCAAGGCAGGCTTGGCTGCAGTGACCAGGAGATGGTGTTTATGATCCTGAGGATAGCAAGGAGGGCACACAGCAAGCTCACTGCCCTGACTTCAGGAGAGCACTTTGCCCTCTCCAAGGACATATTTGGTAGAGTCCCATTGGATAGAGTCCTGGAAGACAGAGGGGCCCAAGACCACTGGCTGGATTTCAAGGATCACCTCCTCCAAGCTCAGGAGCAAGGTATCTTAACAAGGAGACTGGGCAAAAATGCCAGGAGGCCTCTAGGGATGGATAAGGAGCTGCTGTGCAAACTCAAAGCGAGAAAAGGAGCTTTCAGAAAGTGGACATGAGGACAGAGGGCCTGAAAAGAGCAGGAAAATTGTATAGGAAACTAGGGACAATGTTAGAGAAGCCAAGGCCCAGTTAGAGTTGTGTCTGGCCAGGGAATATTAAGAATAACAGGAAGGGATTCCATAGATACATTGCAATCAAGTGAAAGACCAAGCTAAGGTGAGTCCTTTCCAGAGGGAAAAGAGAGACCTGGCTACCCTGGACAAAGAGAAGGCTGGAGTTCTCAACAACTTCTGTGCCTCTGGCAGATGCAGGGACTGGGAGGATGAAGACCCTGACTGTAGGAGAGGATCAGGTTTGAGACCTTCTCAGGTTTGAGAATGTGCACAAGTCCATGGGACCTGATGAGGCTCATCCATGGGTCCTGAGGGGGCTGGCACACAAAGTTGCTGAGCCACCATCCATCATTTCTGAAAAATCATGGCAGTCAGGTGAAGTCCCTGATTATGAGAAAAAGGGAAATGTAACTCCCATTTTTAAAAAGGGGAAAGCGAAAGACCCAGGGAACTACTAATCAGTCAGTTTCAGTTCTGTGCCAGGCAAGGTCATGGAGCAGATTCTACTGGAAACTATGCTAAGGCACCTGGCTAACAAAGAGATGGCTGGTAAATGCCAAAATGGTTTTACAAGGAGAAGATCGTGCCTAACAAATTTGGTGACCTTCTATGACAGGGCTACAGCATTGGTGGACAGGAGCAGAGCAACTGACATTGTCTACCTGGACTAAATGCAAAGTGTTTCAAACTCCTGCAGGACATCCTTGTCTCCAGATTGGAGAGACAGGGATTTGATGGATGAACACTCAGTGGATAAAGCTGGATTGCCACATAGAAAGAGCTGTGGTCAATGGCTACACATGGAGACCAGTGATGAGTGGTGTCCCTCAGAGATTGGTACTGGGGCTCCTCAACGTTTTTACTGGCAATGTGGACAGGGGGACCAAGTGTACCTTCACAGGTTTGCTGACACCACCAAGCTCTGTGGTGCAGTTGACACCATGGAGGGATAATACCACGCAGGGGCCAATGCAAACCTCATGAAATTCAGCAAAGCAAAGTGCAAGGTCCTACACCTGGGTCACTGCAATCCCAGACACACCAATGGGTTGGGCAGAGAAGTGACTGAGAGCAGCCCTGCTAAGAAAGACTTGGGAGTTACAGGTGATGAAAAACTCCACATGAGCCAGCTGTCTGTGCTCACAGCTCAGAAAGACAATTGAATCCTGGGCTGCATCACAAGGAATGCATCACATGCAGCTCAAAGGAGGGTGATTCTGCTCCTGTACTCTGCTCATATGTGATCCCACCTGGAGTACTGTGCACAGTTGTGGTGTCCCCAACATTAAAATGACATGGAACTGTTGGAGCAAGTCCAGAGGAGGCCACAAAGCTGATAAGAGAACTACAGCACCTCCCCTACGAACACAGGCTGAGAAAGTTGGAGCTGTTCAGCCTGGAGAAGAGAAGGTTGCATGGAGACCTGATGACAACCTTCCAGTATCTGAAAGGGACCTACAGGGAAGCTGGAGAGAGACTCTTCATCAAGCTGGAGAGAAACTCTTCATCAGGAACTGCAATGACAGGACAAAGAATAATGGGTACACATTGAAAGAGGGAAAATTTAGGTTAAATATTAGAAAGGATTTCTTTACTGCAAGTGTGGTGAGACACTGGAACAGACTGCCAAAGGAGGCTTGGATGCCCCATCCCTAGCAGTGTTTAAGGCCAGGTTGGCTAATGCCTTGAGCAATCTGGTCTAGTGGGAAGTGTCCCTGCCCATGGCAGGCAAGGTTGGCTCTAGATGATCTTTAAGGTCCATTCCAACCCCTTAACATTTTGTGAATCTATGAAATAGTAAGCTGTCTTTTGGAACCTCAACTTTCACAGCTCTGAGCTGCAGACAAAAAGAACCCCTCCCTCCCATGTTATTTATTCATAAATTATTAACTAGGAAGTTTCCTGTACCCTTTTTCAGGACACATGATGCAAGACAAACACAGTTTTGAAACACACAGTTCTTTTTGTCTTAGACAGATGGCCTCCCCAAGCCCTATTCCCACACCTACTGCAGAGGAAAGACATCACAAAGGTGTCCAGAGTAAGAGCTCTCATGGCAGAAATGAAAGGTACTTTTCTTCCAGCTGTTTACAACACTTCACAGACATCTCTGGTTGTGTCTGGTAAATACATCACACCATAATGGATTACTATCTCTCTAAGCTCCCGCATGGTGAAACTTGCACTGTTAACTACTAAGGCAGACTTCCATTTCTGCAGCACAGCCAACATATTATTGTTTCATTGGGTTGGTCCTCCTCTCCTTTCAGAAGTTTCATGAAAATCAATGGATACAGTGGGGGATGAATCCTGCCATGAGGTTTCATTACTGTGTTACACTGTAGGAACAAGCTAGATGTTTTGTTAGAACTCACCAAGGAGGAACTGAGAAACTTGCAGGTAGTACATTGGATGCTGAAGCAGCAAAACCCAAAATCCAGTTCCACCCATCTTAAACTTCATTAACTACTTCAGGGACCTACAGAAAATGGGGAGCATAGAGAGCAGACTGCCATCCACATTGCTAAGAGCCTCAGGTAAAGCTATGCAGCATGTGACCACTGGTGACCACTCGTAACATTTTACTCTACAGGCATAGTAAGAGCAGACCAAGAATCCCACCAACAAGAAGTACACTTCTTCCCCTTGGGAGTTCATTTTACTCAGCTGAACAAGGCACACAGAGTGGTCTTGCTGGCATTCCAGTATCTTTGCACCACTGCTAGCAACCAGAAAGAAATGGTTTGAGCCTACAGCTAAAAGCAGCACTGCAGATACATTGTACTGTAAGAAGAAATTTAGAGTGGAGTGGCAAGAGAATGTTCTTGGCCTGAACTATTAAGCTGCATAACAATGCAATTGTGTTGAACAACAGCCTATAAAATATTTAGTGGGTAGCTCTTTCACTAACCTGATAAAAATGTATAGCTTGGGGCTCAGAGCTTCACTCTGACGCCTCAAGATTTCCACTAGGAAACTGATGAAAATTAATACCAAAGAGCAAGTGCTGTCATTACAGCATTCAGGAAAAAAAAAACAAAACATGATAAAGACCCCTACAACTGCAAATCTCTCTGGGCAAAGAAAAAAAAAATACAGCAGAAGAAATAGTTATTTATTCTACACTTGGAACAAAAAGAGCAATTACACCACCAGCAAAAGGGCTTCTCTCTACTACAGAGCAAACTAGGATTTAAGAACATGCTCTGCAAATCTCCTCCATCACTCCAACACTAAAGGACCTCACTGAGGCTTTGTAATTCAGATGCAACAAAGCCAGGTTCAAGATCACCATGAGTTCTCAGCAAAGAGCATGCTAATATCAAAAACTACCTGGGTCCTGGCTGAATTTTGGATTCTGTTATCTGAAGCTTTGAGCTGGACTTTTCAACCAGCAAGACTTTGCTGGGCAAAGCCTAAGAGAAAAGTGAAGTGGATGTGCCTCCTTGGTCTGCTACCACTGGCTGTCCAGTTTAGCCCAAGAGCAACAACATATTAATGCAAATCAACTCCAACTGATTTTTCCAGGAATTTTAAAGCTGTTGCCTAATTCAGCCTTACCCTGGTATACACATAGAGGTTGCTTTCAGTAAGACAAGGAAGGCTTAAGTTGGTTTCTATTCATGGCTACTAGTCGCATCTTCATGAAACATCACACTCCCAAGAAGGCATAAGTCTCTGCACTAGGTCCCCCTGAATCAACCAAAATCAAGGTTGGATGGAACAGGGGAAAGAAAGATTTAAGTTCCATGGAAGTCAAGCCCAAAGTTCATCTAAGATGATGAATTTTACCTCTCTGGGGAGGACAAAAATAACAAGGAGACCTCAGTAACTGTGCTTTAACTGAACTTTTTAATGGGGATGGATACAATTAATGCACTGTAAGCCAGTTAAAAATTTTCATTGACTTGTTATTACTTTAGTGAATAAATTAATGGTCAGCTGGACAAAAAATAACCTCAAGGAAGGAGTAAAGATATTACAAATCCCTTGAGGAGCTCTTCCACTGCTAGTTGCTGTCACCATTGATACACACCCAAAATTGTATTGCTGTGACTCTTCTGTTTCTCTAAATGCCTCCACTGCAGTAGCTGCAGTATTTTCCACTGCTAACTCATTTAATGAGTTACACTCCATTATCAGATGGGCAGCGCTTTGGTAGAGGTGTGGCTAAAGATTCTTTGCTTTCTGTCAATGCTCGTGGCTGATGGACAAAAACACTGAACCTGACACCTTGGTTTGCTGCTGCCCTTACAAACCCACTATTTGCAGTCATGGTGATGGCTTTCAAAGTGTCTCCTGTCCCAAAAATGGCTAAAGAGCGGCTGTTGATTTTTGAACTGGCCACGAGTCCTAAGGCACGGTCCGAGGGCTGATCTGGCACCACGTTAATTCTTTTAACAAGCAATGCAGCTCGCTCTTTCTCTCCAGGTCCTCCCAGCGTTTCCAAGATGGACTGGAAATCTCTGACAGCAGATTCACAGGCAAAGAGCTCCTTTCCTTCCATGAACTCCTTCAGCTGAGGCAGGACTCTCTCCCTTCTTTCTTGGGCTGCTTGCTCTGTCAGCACTTTTTCCTTGAAGACAAAGTAGCAGCCACCATAGCTCAGCGCAGAGACGTAGGTTATTAAGGTAGTGATGTCCAAATTAACTCTATTGCAGATGTTTACTTTGATCTGGGTAGGGAAAGCAATGCTGGCCACTAAATTCTCCCGGTCTACCCTGGTCACCTGCAGGAGTTCAGGGTCTTCTTCATCTGATTCACTGGTGTCAAGGTGCTCGTTTTCTGCAGATGGTTCTACCAGTGAGTTCACAGCAACAACATCTCCTCTCACAGATATTCCCATCTCCTTGAGCTTCTCTGCCATAGGACTGGACACGCTGTTGTAGAACGCAAAGATGATGTGGGGATTGCTGTACTCCACTGGCTGCTGACGGCTTGCTTGCAGGAAGTCCTCTGCCTGCTCAATGACACTTTTGTCACCATACTGGCCCCTTCCCAGCCAGATGTTATGCAGGGCCTCAGCTTTACGACCGATGGCCTTCACCCACGTGTGACCTCCGTTCGCAACGACATCTACCACCAGTGTCTGTTTGTCTCCAAACCTGTCCTCATAAGCAAAGACATGGAGGACACTGACAACATCCTCCAGGTTCTCTGCCGACTGAATAATGGCTTGGAGGTGGGTAAGGTTTGTACTCTGCAGATGGGATTCTTTAATGGCCACTTTCCCTGCCTCCACCTTGTGTAAGAAATTTAGCTCTGCCTTCAGTTTGCTACATAGCTTTGCCCCACCTTCTATTCTCCTTTTCTGGGACTTGGAAAGGGCTTCCGCTCTCTTAATCAAGTCTTTGGCAACAGCAATTCTTTCACAAAGCAGCGACTGCACAGACATGTTGGAAACATTATTCCTGTCAAGTGAGAACAAAGGAGAAGATTGAGAATAAAAACAGTCAAAAGAGTTCTTTCTAACAGTATACACTGCAGCCTTGCAGTAGATTTAAGTGCAACAGCTATTGTAAAGCACAAGGAACTGGAACCTCAACACAAAGTCCCAGTGATGAGTTCAATTCCTTTCCTTCAGCTTCAGCAATCTAACCTACAGCCTCAGAAGACCCCAGTTCTCAGCAAGGTAGCACTCAAGTCTACACACATACCTTGCAAGCTTGTGGTTTCCCCCCATCTGCCACGTAAGAGACCTTCACTCAGCCAGTCACTTATAGGGATGTTAACTCTCACAGCTCATTTGCAAAAGCTGCCATCCAGAGCAAAATCAGAAATACAGTTAATGCCATAAGCAAATCTTGTCTCTCCCTCTCATCACACTTACCATTAAAATTAAAAGCTACCCACCATGCTTACACATACCCAGCTTTCAACCTGCATTGTTCAACTCAGTGCATGAACCCCTCAGAGGGTGGTGAAGCACTGGGACAGGGTGCCCAGAGAAGTTGTGGATGCCTCATCCCTGAAGTGGTAAAGGTCACAGTCAGGTTGGAGGGGGCTTGGAGCAACCTGGTCCAGTAAAAGGCACCACAGTAAAAGGTGTCCCAGCACACAGCAGGGGGGATTGCAACTAGATGATCTTTGATGTCCCTTCCAACCCAAACCATCATGTTTCTATGACACAGCCTCATGACAGACTATGATTCATAATTCTACTATCAAGAGAATCTCTATGCTAAAATTGCTATGTTTTCTAATTCTACTAAGGGATTTGCTGGCTTGCATCTGATAAATCTATTTGTTTTTCACATCTGTGTTACTTTAGCAGGCCTTCCTTAAGGAAAGTATGATTGGAATTCTTTTACTGAATATGTGCTGTCTTTGAAAATGTAGGATTCATACTACACCAAACAATAGCATATTTAAGACATTAACCACTATGAATAGAGAAATTAATAAATTCTGACTCCTGACTACAAGTATAAACACTGTAATTCTTCCTATAATTCTTACCTAACCTGCATGTTGAAGTAAACTGGCATTTAAGGACAAGATAAATAAAACTCCAACTGAAAAGGAGCAACAAGACACGGCCAGGTCCTACAACAGGCTCTGCCAGGCCTGCCTTCAAACAGTGGGCTTCCCTGGCCCTATGTCCAAGTGGAAATATGGCCAGCATTAACTGCTACTGGCCTGGTCCCCATCCAGCATCAGCAACATCTCCACCTGCTTCTTCATGGCCAAGATTCCTGATGCCTTCCAAGATGACTGACTAACGCTCTTCACAGTCCCAGGAGGCCAGAAAAATCAGCCTTTCCCCCTCGAAGTCTTTGCACAAGCTTACCTTTGAATGTAATGCAATGAGTAAAACCTCACGATTAGTAACTGGTCACCTCTCCCCACAGCAGCTACAACTCCTACACACACACACGTTTCGACACAGAGCATACATAAATCAAGAGTTGCAGTGACACTAAAACCACAGACGCAACTACTTTTTCAGCACAACTACTGGGCGGTAGCGCCACTATCAACCACAAGGTCACACACCGCCCCTTGCCTTCCCTGCCTTCGCCCCAGGGCCCGATCTCCCCTGGGCGGGGATCGGGGCACCGGCCGCCCCTCCCGCCCGCGGCCCGGCCCGGCCCGGCCCTCTCCTCCTCTCCCTCCGCTCCGCCATCACGTGTTCGCCGCGCCGGGGAGGCCGCGCCGCCATCTCGGGTGAGGGCACGGCGCCCTCAGCGCTCGCCCCAGCCCGGCTCAGCCCCCCGGCCGCCCCCAGCCTCGCCCTCCGCCCACACGCCGGCCCCGGCGGAGCGGGCGGGTGAGGGGCTCGGCCCTTGTCCCTCCTGTTCTCCCCGTCCCCCCGTCACTGCTGGGACGCGATGTGCTCGGGCCCGCCTCGCCTCTCCGGGGGCTCCCGGCCCCGCTCCGTCCCCCAGGGCCGCCGCTTTTCGCCAGCCCCCGCAGCCCGTACTCACAGCCCGGCGGCCACAGCCCTCGGCCCGGGCTGGCGTGGCGTGGCGTGGCGCGGCCCAGCCCGGCACCTCCCCCGGGGCCGCCGGGCGGGGACAGCCGCACCACCCGCCTCGCTCCGACGGCCCCAGCCCGCCCGGCCTGGCTCTGCTCCCCGGCGTGCCCGCGGCTTATCGCGAAAACCCTTCAAGGGCGAAATGCATTACATCAGGTCAGACGCAATCTCAGAATATTCTTGGTTGGAAGGAACTTACAAGGATCGTTGCGTCCACCTCCTGGTCCTGCCCTGGACAGCCCCAAAAGTCACACCGTAAGCCTGAGAGTATAGTCTAAAAACCTGGGGAGTCTGTTCCACTGCCCAACCACCTTCTGTGTGAGGAACTTTTTTCTAATATCCAACCTAAATCTCCCACGACACAGCTCTAAGCCAGTCCGTCGACCCTGTCCCCTGGTCACTGCAGAGATCAGTGTCTCCCCCTCCTCTTCCCCCCATGAAAAAGTTAAAATTGCAATGAGGGCTCCCCTAAGTGTCCTCGTGGCTGAACAGACCAAGTGACCTCAGCTGCTCCTCATACAGCTTCCCCTCAAGGCCCTTCACCATCTGTGTTCCCCCTCTTTAGATGATCTGTAGTAGCTTTGTATCTTTCTTATAGTGTGATACCCGGAACAGCACACAATATTCAATGTGAGGCTGCAATAGCACAAGTTAGCCTTGGACTTTCAAGTTCACTGGAGAAGCAACAGCCCTGGCTCCATGCATGTTGGGTATGTGCACGTTGGGTCTGTTACATTTGGACAACAAAAATGACGTGTACTAAACCATTCCATGAATATGTGAGAAGTGTCCCCAGTATTGCCCCAAGTTGCTGCCTGCCTCCATGCAGCAGACATAGCTTTGGTCCCACTCCTCTCCGTGCAGCAATACTCCCTTACAGCATGGGAGAGACTTGGCTTCTGAGTGCTGGTTCTTGCAGGGAGAGATGATCTCTACTTGTCTGAATGATTTCACAAGACCTGGAAAGCAATAGTAAGCCAAAGCAAGTTGTAAGGGGCTTACTGCACCTGTATGTCCTTTACTGTGGGTGATGGCACACTGGAACAGGCTGCCTGGAGAAGTGGTGAAGTCTGCCTCACTTGAGCTATTCAGGAACCATCTAGACACAATCCTGTGCCCTCTGCTCTAAGATGATCCTGCTTGAGCAGGGAGGTTGGACCAGATGTCATTCTAACGTCTAACTTCATTAAATGAAGTACTGTTCTCTGATCCTGATCCCACTCGCTAAATAAAGCCCAATTCTCATAGATATCACACTATCCTGAGGACCTTGGAGCAGATCCTCTTCCAGGATAAGCAAGTCAACATTACATACTGCAAGTGGCAAGTGTCTCCTTTTCTTCTTTCAGATGACTGCATTAGTAGGAACAAGTTAAACAACAAAGTTATAATTCATAGTAAGCTGAAGTAATCAAATCTCTAATTTGTCATTTCTCACAAAGGAACAATGTTTGTCTGTCTTATTGCACCTTGTCTCCTTTATGCAGTTTTTACAAAATATTAAAAAAAAGCTAATCTCATGTAACTGAAGGGTGCACTTCTTCAAAATTACCACAATCACCATATAATTTGGCAGTCCAATGCACTAGTATCGCTCACTCCTGAAATTATTTAAGAAATACATCTTCAAGTTAAAAATACTATTTCCTTTGATTTTAAATAGAAAAATATGTTACTTAGTTCTCTGCAGTTTAAAGATTTCCCTTTAAATAGTAGATAAAATTTAGCTACTATTCTAGACATGCAGTTAAAAAAAGAACCCTGGACTTAAAACCACACCACTTTCCCCATCAGAGCAGCATAGTATCAAGGTCTATCTGACTACCACTAAGGAAATTATCTAAATAAAGCTTAAATTCAAAATAGTATGCATATTCTTTCCAAATTACACTAAGTGCCATTAACACTGATTCACTACAGGGTTTAAGTACTACCAGGGAGCTTTGGGACTCAGTTCTTAATGGTGTAAAAACAGTCACCAGCTTGGCTTATCCAAGTGAAAACCACTGGCAGTAAACCAGAGACCTACTCATATCCTTTAACACAAAACAAGGAATAGTTTACCATGGTTTGAAACTTGCTTTGGTTTCAGCTACCCTTCATAGGATGGTGTTCTTTGCTCATCAACTGTTTCTATTAGCAGAGACAACTAAACCACTGCAGTCAATTTCTGAAGTACCTACACACATTTTTGCATGTAGAAAATCTTGAATATTTATACAGCATTAAAAAACTAAGTGTGCATAAATATTCTACATCAAAGATGCAGCAATATAAAGCTTTCAGTTTCAGATCTGAGTTGTTTTATTTTCTCTAGAATAAGAATCAGAGTACGGCCTGGTTTTCAAAGTAGAGTACTCAAAAAGTGATCTGGCAGAAATCTTAATGAACCATTTGGACAGAGCTTTTATTTCTGACATTAGGAAATAAAAATTCATTTCTGGCATGCTTCAGAAATTCTTATTCACCTGATGATAACAAAAACCATCAGAAGACAGACACGGGAAAGCACAGGTCAATCAGCTTATACACTATTTTCTACTCATATTCTGTATTTTCTTCATTAGTTAAGGCTGGCTGACATGGGACCTGCCAGGCTGCTCCCTTACATCCTTAGCCTTACGAACAAGCAGACTGATTGAGCTGTTGCTCTGAGTTCATTATCAACATTTTAACAATCAGATTGTTTTAAAAATACAAAATCTGAAAACAGTCACTTAAATAGCTGCATACCAGATTATTTCTGTTGGAAAAAAACCTGTGTATTTATCCCATTTCTTTTGCAGTAAATGTAGGCTTTTATGACTTGAATGACTCTACACATATAACAAATGTATTGATATAGCCACACAATGTCTGTAAAAGTTATGGTGCACAAATTAAATGCTCCTTTCATTACATCTTTAGAATTATCTTGCAAGTTGGAAAACACTTTAGCACAATTCAAGGGATAAAGTAATTACACTACATACTCTCATTCTGTTTTGTAAATCCCATTGATTTTTATTGATAGTGATAAATGCATTTAGTTTTCAGTAAGAGTTACTGTTTCTACTTTTCCTAACAATATTTCAAGACTGTAAAGGTGCAATTTCAAGGGCCAAGAAAATAACTCAAGTAAAACAAGTTCTTAGGACACAAAGACCAGGATGGTCAAAATCAGAGTGGCTCAATCAGATCACAGTACACACCTGAAATGGAAGCCTTTCCTGCCCCTTTGTGAAAGTACATGATCTTGTGCATCCCATAAAACTATTTCTGGAGGTTAATTAACATTTAAACAATAATCCTAAGTGAAAAAATTATCCTATCACTCAACATTTAAATTTTTTAAAAGAAGGCTGAATATAAGTTCAGCATGGCTGTATATGAAAAACTGTTTCCTCAGCAATAAGGATACTGAAATCTAAGTTTTATGTAGATAGACAGGCTAGGATTGAAAAGACACACAGACACTTTCCCCCAAAACAATGGCCTCTGTTTTTATTCTTTAGCCTTTTTCAAGCTGTCACTATAACTTTACATTTTGTACAGTATTTTGTGTATCAAGGGAAAGAATTATCTTTAACAAGATTCCATGTATTACAATATCAAGGACCGTTGTATTTGCATCCATGATGTTTAAAAAATCTCTCAGACAAACCATGTAGAAATAAGTATGCAAAAACTGCAAAGAAAAACATTTAAGTAGCCAAAATTAAAAAGACCTTTGTGTGAACCACAGTCTAGCTCGGTTTCTACTAGGCTATTGCAGCCAAGTAGTCCTTAACCTCAGTTGGAGTGAGCCTCCTAAAACCAGCTTCATTACAGATGCCAACTTCAATGTTGTCTTCTGTCATTTGCCCTTCAAAGCTCTCCTATTAAAACAAATACAGTTCAGTGAATCATGTCAGTGAAGACATAAGAAACTTCTTTCTTAAATGCTTTGCTAACCTTTAGTGTTAAGATAGCTGTATGAATGGCATCCTCAAGCTCCAAATCTTCATTGTATCTGTAAACAGACATTCATTTATTTCAGCATAGGACAAAAACCTTTACAAATTTTAATAATCCTGGAGTCTCTAAAATCCCCAGAACTACTAAAATCTGTTTCTCATACAAGTATTATTTATAAACATAGTGGCATTAATAGTCAAAGTTATAATTTAAAAAAAAGCCTACTTTTCCTACTGTATAAAAAATTGTTGCAAATATGCTGAATATAATGTCTACTGCACTCAAGTAACTCTACATAAACACAAAAGTTGGAGTTTAAATAAATCAAACTTCCTGTGCACTTATAAACAAGTACACTGAGAGCATCACATCTTAAGTATTTAAAAACTTTGTTCTTACAATTTAAAAAGTGTACATTTTTTAAATCTGGCTATTTTATAAGGAACCTGAACAAAACACAGTATCCTTTCAGAGAAGTATCAAATACATTACCTTTTCTCAAGAAATGTTTTCCCATTGACGTAATTTTTTCCCATTGCTGTTGCTTTCCAGGCAAAATAAGCTCCCTGTAAAAGCAATAATCTATTGATTGAATAATCTATTGTTTTGTGTAACTTAGTGAAAGACTGTGTATTCAGTTACTTGGTAAAAAAGTAAAGCAGCAATTAGTAAGATACTGAGTGGTCTGAGACTACAGGAGACAATTTTGGATCATATTGAGACTAATTTTATATGGGAACATATGCTGTGAAACTGTACGAGAGGTGTATTGCACCCCACCTATTTTCATTCTCTCGCTACTTTGAAAGATGCATTTAGTAAGTCATTAGCATAGTTTGGATTTGGGATTCCTTAACCAGAAATAGTCCATTTGCCTTTGAGAAAGTGTACACTCAAATCCTTACTGAGGCTCATCCCACATATTCTTCTTTTTGAAGATAAAGTAATGTAAGTGACTTGTTGCAAATCAGCCATCTGATTTATGTTCACTACGACGAACATATTTAGTCATTGCTTCTATTCTCTCCTCTGGCATGAAGACCAGCAGCAGTTCTATGCCTCCATCAGACTGCCTTAAACGAGACATCTGCATTTTGCTTTTTACACTGAAGCATCAGGTAATTCAAACCACCAGAAGCTGCACTGATCACTACAATGACCTCATTTTTTTCATCTGAAGCACTGCACCTCATACCTGCATCTAAGGGTAGTTTTTCTGAAGTGCACTGCAAACCCAGCAAATAAACTCAATTATATTAACCACTGTCATTAAATACCACAGCATGTGCATTAAATCTCACAATGCTACAGGTTTTGGCCTAACTTCCATCCAGTTTGGAGAAGTACAAATAGTCAATTTATTTTTTCCTAGTAGCTGTTACAGAACACCATTTTTGCTGGCACTATCAACTAGGTGGGAAGGTATGAAAAGGGATGACCTCCCTCAGAAACAGCTGCCATCCCTCAAAGCAGTACAGGAACATGTAGGCACAGAATGATGCAGGCTTGCTCCAAGCACCTACTGAAATGACCCATTTTGACTTCTGAAGTTATCTTTCATTCTATCTCTCTATTATTATTCTCGTCACAGAAAGCATTTCATGAGCACATGCAAAGTTTCACGTTTTATCAGAGCAGCAGAACTTACAAGTGTAAGATACTTACAGATGGATCCGACTGAAATAAATACGGCCGCCCTTCATTCCAGCCACATATTAGCAGCGATACACCAAAGGGACGAACACCACTACAGGCAAACAAAACAGAATGAATTATCCAGGGAAAGTCAAAGGTGACCAATTATTTTGGATGTGTTTATCATCTCCCCAGACCAGGGCTATAATAAGGATGAGTTGACCAACAGAACAAAATCAAAAGTGTCCTGCCTTGGCTGACATGTTTTTGTGCAAGATATGAAGACCCATTCTCACCCACTGCCAATGAGTGCTCCTCCCATTGGCACACTTTCTGCGCCCATCCTCCACTGAAAAACTGCCTTTTCCACAAAACCCTCAATCAGTGGGTAGCTGTTACTCATTACATTTCAACACCACAATCTTTCCAAGCAGCTCTGCAATCCCAGCACGTACCCAGACTGCGTGTACTCCTGCATCACAGAGGCAATTCTCTGTACTAGCTGAGCTGTTGGAATGGGCTCATGATAAACCAAGTAATATTGCTGGGCCAGCTTCCGAGCTCTGTGCACAAGTACTCTGAAAACAGAGACAAAAGTACTATGTCAAAAAAATTCCAACTAGAACTGAAAACTCATAATAATGAATACCTATTCAGGAGTTGTACATCTAGCATAACATCAATGTAAGAACACAAGACTGTGCTGAGTTATTCTATTAACCATGTAGTTGCTGAAATATTTTAAGTAAGGTTGAATTACACTGTTTTTATTCTTTGGATACAAGGTTATTTGACAAGTTAATGAATATATTAAGAAAAACTTCAAGTGAATGTCATTTACAGTGCAATATAATATTATGACATACACTTAGAAAGAAACAGCTAATTGCTACCTGTTACTTAAACTTCCTGTATGAATATGCATCTAAATGGTGATCAAACAGAATGTTTTAATACCTGTAATCTGGACCCATACCACTGTACACTAAACCTATATGTTTGGTAATTGGTTCTACTTTGTGGACGCTCCTTTCATCATAAAGAATGGATTTCTGCTTTTTCTCAGTTGCCAACACCACTCCATTTGCAGCTGGAAAAGAACAAAAAATATTTAAAGATTAAACTAAAATTAGTAGTCAAAACACAGAATGAGCTTATTAAACTGTAAAAAATTTCTTCCTCTCTTTTTAAAAGCCATTCAAGCTTACAATCAGGTTAAAGAGAGATACTTTGATGAATACACCCAACATATTTCTTTTTTTAAATAACCATACAGCTCCCATAATCCCATTCTAAAGATTCCGTATAACATGAATAACTGAGCAATCTAACTAGCTTTTTTTGTATGTGTCATTTCTATATATAAGGACTGGAACACTCAAAAAAACCCCAAAATCAAACATCTACCAGCTGAATGTCTCCAAAATCACCCAAAAAAAGACCCCCAGGAACTACAAAACTAATTAAAACATGTGAAAATCCACTGAAAGAGTAACAAAATATATAACAGAAAGAAAGATAAAGAAGTATCCAATATAAAAGACCCAGTACATGATCCAAACTGGTTTAGTTCTCCCAAAAAAATAGACAAAATCCCAATTCCATCAGTATTTTCAGGACCTACCTTTAATCCCAACTGATGGAGCTCCTGCAGCTACTGCAGCCAAAGCATATTCAATCTGAACAAGCTTTCCAGAAGGACTACAAAGGAAGATGCAAAATAATGTTTTTCACTCAGTGGGGAAAAATCTGCAGGGTGTGTCATGATTTTCTATTGAAATTACATTGTATGTGTGATTTCCAAAAGCTTTCAAGGCACTGATGTTCACTGCTGAAAGGAACCAGCAAAACACAGTTATGCTTTTTGACTGACAAACACACAAGGTCAATGGCACAAGACAGCAACAACTCCCATTCCATCCCCAGATATTCCTGCATTTTGTTTTAATGATCCACGTTATTCTGGTAATGGATGCAGAATCATCCGAATGGAGCTGCAGGTGTCAAGCAAAATGAGTTACAAAGTAACTTATTCAGAAGCAGAGGGGTAGAGGGGTCCATTCTCCATCCCCAGTACAAAGGACACCAGAGGCAGCACTCATTGGACAAATGATTTTGCAAGTGGATCTGTTCTCTAGGCTGTATTTCAGACACTGCTGCTTTAATAGTTGCAGAAGTAAAATGGGATATTATGTAACTCAGTGCTTAGATGAAGAAAACAAGGCAAGCAATAATCAATCAGTGCAGTCACAGAGGAAAGAGGGTGTAAGGGTGACAAAGTAGTAATTCTGGCTTTTCCACTACAAACTGTAACAAATCAGAACAATCATTCCAAGCACATAGTGCCTCTGTAAAATACAAAAAGTTTGTGACTCCCTTAGGAAATAATTTCTGAAAGCTAATAAAGAATTCAATCTACTTGAGCAGATGAAACATCTTAGGCTGCTCCCATCCATTAAGAACATTCTTTTCATCATTTTAGGTTAGAAACTGCTTCATTTGCTCAACTGCAACAAGCCTGTAGCAATCCCTTTTGGAATTACACAGCATGACTCTCTGATGAGATTAAGGGGACACTTCCTCACAAGCAGCATAAAGGTTCTTGTGATCAGTTTTTCTTTTTTCTATATGCAACATAGGTCTGAATAACTTAATAGGTTAAAAAATTGAATGGAAGGTAATTTTTTTACTCTGAATTAATCTTCACTCTAGGTATTAGAGTAACACCCCAACAGACACCACTCCATAGCATATTCACTCTGTGCATGCCATCATTCCACGTTCAGGCTGTGCACAAAACCAAGTGCAAGGAGAGCAGCCACTGCCAAGCGTAGCAGGAAGGAACACAAACTATTTTAAAACTCATCTGCTTCACTCATTCCTACATCTGAAGCAAGCTCTCAGGACACCACAGCTCAGCTGTCGTGGTGCCCCCGAGTTTGCTAAGCCGAGTACTCGCTGTAAGGCACCGCTAGTGTCCGGACAGACCTTAACGTGGTCCTACAGCAGCTCTGTCTCACAGCAACGAGGAGACACAAGCGGCGCCCGCACCGGGGCCCGAGGTCATCGACAGACACCAGATGGACCCAGGACCCTCCCCGCGGCCCTTGAGGAAGCCCCTGGGCAGCTGCGTACTCCCCTCGGGCGCCTGACCCCGCCGCTCTCCCCACGCCCGGCACTCCTGTCCGGGTGGAGCCCCCACTGCCCCCCAGCGCTCGCAGGCCCGATGACTCTGCAAAGCGCCCCCTCGGTCCTGCCTCGCCGTCGCCGGCAGGCCGCTGCGCTCAGGCTGCGCGCCGTTCTCCCGCTGGCCCGGCAGCCCGCCCGCCTCTGCCCACGAGCCCACAGCCGTCCCTGCCCCGGCACCTGAAGGTGGTGAGGGAGAAGCTGTAGCCGCGCTCCGCCATTTTGGCACCAGCCCCTGCGCTCCCCGCGCCGGCTCCTCGGCGCAGGCGCGGACGCCGCTCCCGCTCCCAGCGCGAAGGCACAGCGAGCGCGCTGATTGGCGGGGTGGTGGCCTGCGCCTGAGCGTGCTGGGATGCGGTTGGCGGCGAGGCGCGCCGTGAGGCATACTGGGAGTTTGAGTCCTCCATCCGCCCTACACCGCCCCGCCCTCCCGGTAGCGAGAGCAGTGCTGGGACTTGGAGTCCTAGTCCTGTCTCCTGCACTGTCGGGACAGGCTAAGGGCACTCGGTTTCCCAGAAGGCTCAGGAACAGGGTCGCGTCCCCCGAGGGCTCGGCGGTGCCGTGTGGGGTTATGGCGGTGCTGGTCCTGGTCCACTCTCCGCTGCCGCGGCTCCGCGCTCTGCTGCAACGCTGCTGGGGGCGGCTGGAGCGTGGCCTCTGGCCGGGTAGCTTCGGGGGCCAGAGCCCGCCATGGGGTAGGTTCCGGGCTCTTCTCCGCCTAGCTGAAGGAACTGGACGCGTTCTTGTGTCACCTGCTTTGGGAAGGGTTTGGAATAGATGATCTCAGAGGTCCCTTCCAGCGCCATCGATTCTGTGATTTTGTGAGAGGGCGATGTCGGGGCTTAGGGACTCGTTTTACCTCTGAAGGGCGGGAGGGCGCTGGGGTCAGTGAGGGAGCGGGGCGGGGGCGCCGCTCTTGCCTTGCTTCGGGGCTGACGGCAGCATCCGTGTCGTGTTTCCTCGACCGCACGTAAATGGGGCTTGGCTGTGAGGTATTTCTTTCTCACAGAATCACAGATAATGCTGAGCAGGAAGGGGCACACAAGGATCATCAAGTCCAACTCAGCCCTGCACAGGGCAGTCCCAAGAGTCATACCATGTGCCCAAGAGCGTTTTCCAAACGTTTCCTGAACTCTGGCAGGCTTGGAGCTGTGACCACTTCCCTGGGGAAGATGCTCTAGTGCCCAAACACCCTCTAGGGGAAGAACTTTTCCCCAGTGTCTGACCTAAACCTCCTTTGACTCAGCTTCATCCCATGCTCTTGAATCCTGTCACCACAGAGAAGAGATCAGTGCCTGCCCCTCTCCTTCCCCTCATGAGGAGGTTGTAGAATGTGATAAGGTCTCCCCTCAATCTCCTCCAGGCTGAACAGGTGAAATAACCTCAGCTGCTTCTTGTATGGCTTCCCCTCCAGGCCCTTTGCCATCCTCATGGCCCTCCTTTGAATGCTCTGTAAGAGCTTTATATTCTTCTGATATTGTGGTGCCCAAAACTGCACACAGTATTCAAGGGGGGAGGCCACACCAGTACAGAGCAGAGTGGGACAATCACACCCCTCTTTTCGTTTCTCCTGCAGGACCAGCACTCGCTGTGCAAGGTCCGGCCCTTGTTCCACAAGGGATCAGTGACGCTGAGGCGCCCAGCCTGCCGGAGAGCGTGGTGTGGATGGCGGCGCCCAAGCAGAGGCGCACCATCGAGGTGAACCGCTGCAGGCGGAGGAACCCCAGCAAGCTCATAGAAATAAAGGTGAGCAGCAAAGCCCTTGTTTTGGAGAATCATTGCAGAGGAAAGGTCTGACTCTGAAAGCTCTCTGGAGTTTTTTTGTAAATCAATTAGCATAAAAGATACTGTAATCTTTAAAATCCTTTGTAAATCCTTGGTTATTCATTATGTGTGACAGTATGAGGTTAAATAAACAGTGACACTTGAAGTGCAAGCCAACAAAAAGTGAATTTTGGCTGAACAGATAATGTAAATGGGAAAGGCCTACCTTTTCTGTGCATCTAATTGAGTCTATAGCTGTTTAGTCTTCCAAACATAATTAGGCATGATGACTTAAATACTGAATTTAGAGGCTATTCTTAGTTGTAAGCATTTGACATAGCAACACATTACAGAAAAGTTATGTAGAGGAATACATTTTGAAATGGTAGGTGAATTTCTCTAATTTAACATTTTTATTTGTATATTTTTATTTTGCCCTGTTTCTTTTTTTGCTGCTGCTCAAATTACAAAATTTCCTGGTTTTGACTGTCATTGTAGAGGAACATAGATGTTTGTCCTGAATGTGGAAACTTGAAGCAGAAACACGTCCTTTGTGGCTATTGTTACGCAAAGGTCAAAGAAGAAACTCGACTGATACGGATGGAAATATACAAGAAAGAGGGAGGGCCGTTTAATGCTCCAGCTGTAGAGACTGTTGTCCTTTATGAAGGAGAAAAACCCACAGAAAAAGATGAAGGCAAGCGGATCATTGAAAGAGCCAGGAAGCGTCCGTCTTGGTTTGTTCAAAATTGATGCTGTAGAATTAATGGTAGCAAAAGCAGTTGCTGCGGGAAGAGAATTCATGATTTTCCAGAATTTTTTTCTTGTTCACTCAGTGTGAACAGCACTCCTTTGAACTTTTGGGAAGCCTGCTTGAATTTTTGTTGTGCCATGTGATTTTCCAGTCAGGCATTGTTTCTCCAGCATGCAGTGGGAAATGCTTCTCAGTGATGATACATCACAGCAAAGAACAGAGAGAAATCAGGATCTGCCTTGGGTTTGGATATCTGCATACTGTCCCCTGAACAATTTGTATGCTAATGTCCTATGCTGGTTTTGTAAATAATATCTTCTAAATTCACAGATGTTCAATAAAGTTTGTTAAGTGTCCCAGGGAAATTTGCTTTCTGGTTTTGGCTACTGCTCTTTTGGAGGGGGAAAAATGTTTAAAAGTGATATTATTGATCAGAAACAAAAGATATTTGCAAGGAACTATGCAGTTATTTGGTTATTTCCTTTGTGTGGATCTCTCCACAACGTTGCTGTTTGAGATAATTTGTGATAGTCATAGGTTTGAGCAAAATAGTGGCTGCCACATAGTATTTGCATTTTTTTCTGCACTGGAGGAAGGTTGAATATTCCTTGCTGTTGTCAGTATCCAAGATAATTCTATCTTAAAGGGATGTGGAAAGCCTGTTTTCCCCTCCCGTCAGTGTACACTTGAGTAAAAAACCAAACTGAAATGTAATTACTGTAAATGTGACAGGGGTCAAAGCTGTTTCTTTGCAGCTGTGCAGTATTCTGGGTGGTCAGTGTGTGCTTGGAAAACCACGAGCAGGCACGGTGCCTTCGGCTGGAGTCCTGGGCAGAGAGGGGGCAGCTCTACCTCCACTCTCCACTGGTGCCTTCAGGGGTGCAGCTACAGCACCTGCCTGGATTTTCACTTTGGTTTTAGCCACACAGCAGCACCACTGCTTTAGGGGTTTAAGTCTGTTTTCAGTTTTTGTTGGGGATTTCAGTATACACGCCGTACTCTTTGGTATTGTGGCTTAGCCACCCTAGTAGCTATTTGGCTGCCAAAAAATGCAAACCCTCTCACAGAATCACTAGATGGGAAGAGACCTTCAAGTTCATAGAGTCCAACCCATGCCCTAACATCACCCCAACTAAACCATGTGCCACATCCAATCTTGTTTTAAACACATCCAGGGATGGTGACTCCACACCTCCCTGGGCAGGTCATTCCAGTACTTTATCACTGTTCCCATAAAAAATTTTTTCCTAATATCCAACCTATATTTCCCTTGGCACAGCTTAAAGACTGTGTCCTCTCGTTCTGTCAGCTGCTGCCTGGAGAGATAGACCTGACTACAACCACCTTTCACATAATTGTAGAGAGTTATAAGGTCACCCCTGAGTCTCCTTTTCTCCAGCCTAACCAACTCCAGCTCCCTCAGTCATTCCTCACAGGGATTGTGTTCCAAGCCCATCTCCAGCCTCTCTGCCCTCTGGATGCACTCAAGCGTCTCAATGTCCTTCCCAAACTGACTGGCCCAGAACTGGATACAGCACTCAAGGTGCAGCCTCACCACTGCTGAGTACAGGGGCAGAATGACCTCCCTGCTCCTGCTGACCTGTTGACCAGTACCCCAAAGTCCCTTTCCACCTGGACACTGTCCAGCCACACCCTCCCCAGCCTATAAGGTTGCAGGGGGTTACTGTGGCCAAAATGCAGGACTCGGCACTTGGACTTATTGAACTTCATCTTAGGGGTCTCTACCCATCCATCCAACTGTTCCAGGTCTCTCTCTTCAGAGCCATCCTCCCTTCCAACAGATCAACACATGCTCCCAGCTTAGTGTTGCCCCCAAATTTACTAATGAAAGACTCAATCGCCTCATCCATGTCATCAATGAGGATATTGAACAGAACTGTTCCCAGCACAGAGCCCTGAGGGACACCACTGGTGACTGGCCCCAGCTGGATGCAGCACTGTTCACCACCACTCTCTGGGCCCGGCCACCCAGCCAGTTCTTAACCCAGCAAGGAGTGCTCCTGTCCAAGCTGTGGCTGCCAGCTTTTCCAGGAGTGTGCTGTGGGAGACAGTGTCAAAGGCCTTGCTGAACTCCAAGTAGACAACATCCACAGCCTTTCACAGACCTCATCCACCAGGTGGGTCACTTGGTATAAAAGGAGATTGGGTTTGTCAAACACAACCTCCTAAACCTGCGCTGGCTGGGTCTGATACCCTGGCCATCCTGTAAGTGCTGTGTGATGATGCTCAGTATAAACTGCTCCATCACCTTCCTGGGTACTGAGGTCAGGCTAACTGGCCTAGAATTACCAGGATCCTCCTTCCCACCTTTTTTGTGAATGGGCATCACATTGGCCAGCTTCCATTCATCTGGAACCTCACCAGTGAGCCAGGACTGCTGGTAAATGATGGAGGGCGGTTTCACAAGCTCATCTGCCAGCTCCCTCCTCACCCTGGGATGGATCCCATCTGGTCACAGAGATTTATGAACATCCAAGCGGCTCAGCAGTTCTCTGACTGCCTCCTTCTGGACAACAGGGGAACCATTCTGCTCCCTGACACCATCTGCCAATCCAGGAGGACAGCTGTCCTGAGGACAAGACGTCTTCCTTCTAAAGACTGATATCAGAATAAATCACACAAGACTCCATTTTCTTCATGGTGGAAAAAGCCCATTCTTTATTCATATAACTCATTTTTAGACAGTATTACAGACCTCATGTGTGACTCCAATTGGTTAGTAGCTTTCTTGCTAATTACTTTATTGGTTAGTAAAAGGTATTTTACTTGTCCATCAAATTTCTCTACTCTTCAATTGTTTAAATATTTTTTTCACCGGTTCTCATGGGATAGATTTAATGTTTATGCAGGTGTTAGTTGTTTTTCACCCAGGAATAGATTGTTATGTTAACAAACTGCTCACACCAGGATTACTTTCACATGTGAACTTGCAAAGTGGTAGCTTGACAAGGCCAGCCATCCATTTAACAGAGCAGGCCTGATTTTATGAGGCCTTTCTTTTATAATTTTTCTAACTTACTGTAACAGACTGAGGCAAAGAAGGCATCAAGCATTTCTAACTTCTCCTCATCTGCAGTTACTAAGTTCCCTCCCACATCCAGTAGAGAACAAAGGTTGGTCTTACCCTTCCTTTTGCTGTTAATATATTTGTAAAAGCATTTTTATTATCCTTTACAGAACTTGCCAAATTAAGTTCAAACTGAGCTTTGGCCTTTCTAATTTTTTTTCCTAGGTGCCCTAGCAACCCCCTTAAATACTTCCTGAGAGACCTTCCAAAGATGATACATCCTCTTTTTATTTCTAAGTTCCTTCAAAACCTCATTGCACATTCAGACTGGACATTTGCCTCATGAACTCATCTTTTGGCTCACATGGACAGTCTGTTCCTCTGCCCTCAGGATCTCTGTTTGAAGCACACCTCCTACTCCTGGACTCCTTTTTAAGGAGTTTTTAGGGGTTGCTTCCCAAGGAAATCTCTGAATAAGTCCCCTAAATAGACCAAAGTCTGCCCGCCAGAAGTCCAATGTAATAGTCTTATTGGTGTTCCTCCTCACTTCACCAAATATCAAGAACTCTATAATTTCATGATTACTGTGCCCCAAGCAGCCTCCAACCACCACATCTCCCACCAGCCCATCTCTGTTTGTAAACAATAGGTCTAACACAGTCCCTGCCCTGGTGGGCTCACTCACCAGCTGTGACAAAAAGTTGTCCTCCACGCACACTTAAGAACTTCCTGGACTGCCTCTTTTCTACTGTATTAAGTTCCCAGTAGATGTCAGGTAGGTTGAAGTCACCTACAAGAATAAGGGCTGGTGATCCTGAAACATTCTCCACTGCTTACAGAATAAGTTGTCCACTTCTTCTTCCATGTTGGATGGATGATAACAGACTCCCAGTAGGATGTCAGCCTTGTTGGCCTTGCCCTTCTTACCCATAGGCATTCAACTTCATCGTCATTCAACAGTTTCAATACCTATGGCATCCCTAATATAAAAGGCCACCCCTCCACCTCTTCTCCCTTTCCTATCTCTCCTGAAGAGCTTGTAGCCATCCAGTGCAGCACTCCAGCCATGTGAGTCATCCCACCATGTTTCTGTGATGGCAATTATATCATAGCTCCACTGCTGCACCATGGCCTCCAACTCTTCTTGTTTGTTGGCCATGCTGTGCGCATTAGTATACATACACCTCAGCTGGGCTGCTATCACTCCTAACTCAGGCTTACCATCCTTGGGCCTGCTTCCAGAGAGCCCAGCTACCTCCCCTTAGCCCTTCAAACCTAGTTTAAAGCCCTCTCAATAAGTTCCACCAGTTCATGAGCTAAAATCCTTCTACCCCTAACAGAGAGATGGAGCCCATCCAGTTCCAGCAGGCCAAGTGCCGTAAAAGTTGCCCCATGATCAAAGAACGCAAAATTCTGCTGATGACACCAACCCTTGAGACACTTGTTGATAATGTGAGCTCTCCTATTCCTTTCATCATTTTCTCTGCCACCAAAGGGACTGCTCCCTTGAGCAGAGCATTACCTGTGTCTGGGTTGTCCCTCTATTTCCTTGGCACTTGATTGTACGTGCTCCTTTACTTCCTGGTTCAGGGAGCTGTGCTAACTTAGAACTGTTCCCTGGCTTTCTACATCATGTTTTTTTTGGTGAGGGTCTCCCCATAGGGATCTTCTGTCAGGGTCAGGAAAGTGGCAGACTGTAGGAATATGAAAGTGGAGGACACAGGACCATGCTTTCCACGATAGCCTTCACTTGTAATTGGCTGAGCTCCTTATGCCTGCTTAAGGAGTGGGCTGGTGTGTGCTGTTTGCTTTCCTTGCTCTGGATCCCATGCTTTGAAGCATAACTGGTAGTAACAGATGTTAGTGGAGATACTACATTTCCTCCACAAAGTAAGGACATAATGAAACTGACAAGTATAAATTGATGCCATTCAGTTGACAGTATCCAAGCAAACAACATAAGTCCATTTGATTTGTCCAAACAGGATTTAGTCCAGTCATGTCTATTTTCTCCTTGTTCAGAAGTGAAGCCAATAAAAGGTGTCCAGAAGGATGTGGAGTGGAAAGCTAACTTTTGACAGAGCTGCATGGGATGAGACTGACCCATTAGAGGTGAGATTAGCCAAGCAGTAAGGCAGATACACACATGCCTTTCCCACAGGACAGTGTATTTTAGAGAGAGGTGAGGGTCCTTTGATTTGTCTACATATAGGACCAATTACACCCTGCCAATTCACAGATACAGATATTAATATTTGACAGTTCTGTAGGAAAAAAGAGGAATAAGCATCACTTTCTCCAAGATCAAGATCAGTGAATCCTTACAGGTAAGAAATCAAGCAAAGGGGTAGGACACTGGCGTAGATGAGCAAGGAGCTGCTGGCAAAACATAAAGAGAACTAGGAAGTTTATGGAAGTTTGTGAAAAAAGGGGCAGGGTTCTTGGGCACTTGTGAGGGATGTAGGAATGTTTTCAGAGTACACAGGAGTGAGATCTAGAAGGCTAAGGTCCATTTGGAATTAAATCTGGCAAGGAATATCAGGGATAACAACAAGGGGTCCCTCCAGTACATCAGTAGCAACAGGAAGATTTGGGAAAACGTTCTCACTGCTGGTGGTGACAAAGGATCCAGAGAGGGTGGAGTTATGGAAGGTCTCTTTTAGCTTCAGTCTTTACTGCTAAGGTAGCCCTCAGGAGTCTCTGACTCTGTAGGCAAGCAAAAAAGTCTGGAGAAAAGATTTTGTGTTGAGGAGTATCAGATTAGCATTTGTGGGTGTCAAGGCAAACTTAACACCCACAAATCCACGGACTTGATGGGATGCACCCTCACATGCTGAGAGTTATTTGTAAAATCATGAAGAGGTACATGTATATTATAATTATACTAAAGAGATACTAAACTATACTATACAAAAGATACTACAGAAAAACTTGTGACTGTCTGAGACAGCTAGGACACAGCTTTGATCCAATTGGCCAAGCAAACAAAACAATTTTCCGTAGAATCTGATTACTAAATCCCTTCAGGTAAACAATCTTCTTAACACATTCTACATGTGCAAAAACAACAGGAGTAGAGAATAGAGATTAGAATTGTTTTCTCTCTTCTTTCTCATCTCATCTCATCTCATCTCATCTCATCTCATCTCATCTCATCTCATCTCATCATCTCATCTCATCTCATCTCATCTCATCTATCTCATCTCTTCTCTCTGCCTTCCCAGGAAAAATCCTGTGCAGATTTGGGAAAGTTTCTGCCTACTGCTCCCTGTGAAGAGAGCTGAAGCTACACACATGAGAACTCAAACTTCAAAAAGAACAAGAAGGAGGACAGGATCCAGGGAACTATGAGCCAGTTAACTTTTTCTCACCTGGAAAGGTGATGGAACAGCTGGGTTGTCATTTCCAAGTGCAGACAAAAAAGAAGGTTATGACAAGTAGTCAACATGGATCCACCAAGGTGAAATCATGCTTGGCCAGCCATCCTTGTGTGATGGAATGACTGGATGGGATAATGAGGGAAGAGGAGTGGGTAATGTCTACCTTGACTTCAAGGCTTTTGACATTGTCTTCCATAGGGCAGAACTGGCTGAATGGCAGAGCCCAGAGTGTTGTGATCATCACCAGAGTCCAGCCTGCACCTAGCAGTGTTCCCCAGGGTCAGCAGCGGGTCCAGTCCTGTTCAACAAAGATCATTCAGGGACTGGAGGACAGGCTGAGGGAGCTGGGCCAGTTCAGCCTTGAGAAGAGACGATTGCAGGGATCTTACCAATGCATAAACTGCTCCAGGCGAACCTGCTTTAGCAGGAGGTTTGAACTAGATAGTCTCCAGAGGCCCCTTCCAACCCCAACCATTCTGTGATTCATCCCATAGCTGTACAGTTTATGTTGGTTCTGCATTTATGCAATCCAGACAAGAAGAGATGCTTGACAATGTTTCATAGTTGTTTCTGAGTAGTGTGAGGGGAAAATCATTTGGTATTCATGGTATCTACAAGAAAAATTAGAACCAGCTGATAAATATTGAAGATTTGTATATGTAATTGATGTTGTACCAGTTAATTTTCCTGTAGAAGAAATTATCTTCAGTGAGAGTCAGAGCAGTCTTGTTTGGACGACTTTTCCTTCAAAAGAAGAGCAAAGCTCACTTTCATAGCTTTGTAGTGTTAACTCTGCCAATGTCAAGCTCCATTACCTTCAAATGAAATTGTAAAAAATAAAAATTCCTCTAAAACGTGTAGCCTGGTCTGTTACTTGAAATAAGCCCTGTTTAAATGTAATTTTATAAAAATATAACTCACAACAGTTCTAATATAGAAACACACTTTTGGAAACAGTGTAAATTAAAATTAACAAGCGGTAAGCTGGTTGTTGCAAATTCTGTGCTTTAGAATCCATTTACAAACAAAAATTTTATGCACCAGTAATTTCATTTCGATTCTTCGTGTACCTGCTAGAAGTTGAAATGGACATTTTTTGTCTAAAAATTTCATACTATTAAATACATGTGATATTTGATTAAATTTTTTCTTCTATAAGGATTTTATGCAAAAATTAATTTATTTTACATTTTCAAAAGATCCATAAACACGATGTAATACCCTAAAATACAAAGATGCAGGTTGCTAAACAATTTTGTGTATTACTAAGATCTGCAGGCATAGAAGCGATCTCTGGCAGTGATCAATTACGATGTCCTTCGAGGCTGATAAACCAAGGTCCTCCTTAATCATCCTGAGTGAGGAAATGTTAGTAAAATATTTCTTTATAGAAACATCTATTCTGTTGAACATCCTGTGCTGGCATTTGATGTGAGACACCCTCCTTCGAAGCACTAGGTGGCAGAGCAGTGCAGGTTTCGGGCAGGTGCGAACCAAAAGCTCTAAAGTGCGATAGGAAACAGGTTCCAAGAATTTTCACCTGTGTAAGGAGAACTTCTGTGAAACGACTGAATTTGATAAATACAAAGAAATATACAATAATAGTTATGACAAAAATTAATTTATTATAATTAATTGTTCCAACTAGGTCTAATTCAATCTCTATTGAGAACAAATGTGCTGGCTTTTGTTTATATTTATGCACTTCTGTTTTTTGCTGGGTGAAGTATTGAAATTGCAGTTTTTCCTATCATTTCTCCTTAATTACAGATGGCTTTTCATGTTGCTTTCTATGCCTGTAGAAAATAATCCCTTTATATTTCTATGCCTTATATTCAGATAGTTGACATTTTATTTATGCAGCTAGAAAGTCCCAAAAATAATAGGTCTGATGGCATTCCAGTGAATTTAACGGTATAATTGTCTTGAATTCATAGAGCCATAAGGATCTGTTTGTAAACAGCAGACAGAAACTGGAAAGAAAAGGAACCAGTGTTTAAAAAAATATCAGTTGCTCAGAATGGAATAGAAGATTTTGTGCCCCATCAAAAGTTTGAAACATTTTAGAAGCACAGGAGTGATAAAGGTTCCTGTGTTTTTAGAAACTGTGAATTAATATTTAAATAAGCTATTTACAAAATTCCTTCTTGTACATCATGTGACTGCATTGCGTAATTTATGCTGTGAAGGAGGATCAATAAATATGAGAGGTTTCCAAATAATTTACCTCACTCTTAACCTGCCAAAGACTTAAGAATGAGGCCAAATGGAAGGAAAATCCATGAAATGAATGCAAAGAAAGTAGACTATGTAGCAGTGACGTATCTAATTTTTGAATATTCTTATGTATATTCCTAGGAGATTCTGTTGAAGTCAGTGGTGTATAATTCAAGGGAGAATTTGGTCCAATGTACTTAAATGTGGGCTTATGGATTTATGCAAAGATATAGATATAGATATAGATATAGATATAGATATAGATATAGATATAGATAGATATATATTTAATGCAGAGCACATGCCTGGGAGACTACTGCTGGACACCAAACATTTGGTGTATGGCTGAAAACTGAAATTACCTATGATGAGTGCAGTAAATTGAGTCTAATTGGTTGATTTCTTTCAATATCCTATATTTCAGTTTCAGTTTCTGTATTTTTCTCACTAGTTGAGGACAATACACATACTTAAAAGAAAGTTTAGAGGATTCATTTCATATTTAAAATGCTGGATAAATCTATGAAAAAGAAAACTAAAACTGGAGCAGAAGAACCAAAACAAAGGATTTATGGAGTTGTCAACATAAAAAATATGTCAGGGAATTCTCTGGAGTGCCACTGCTGAATCCTGTGATTTTTAATTGTGGGGTTTTGTTTTTTGTTTTTTGTTTTTTTTTTTAATAAAGCAAATTTCCTGGTTCTAAGATAGTGGGTTGAAAATGAAGAAGCAAAGATTTGGAAAAGCACTCAGCAGAAATCCAGTCCTATCTTATAATTTTCTAGCATGTTCTACCTTTTAAACTAATAGTAAGATTTTGAAAAATTAGGATATACTAATCCAAATACACAGGTATCTGACTGTTTCCTTTGGTTTATTCAAAAGGTACAGGCTCTTGTGTGACATGTCCTGGTTGTAAGGTAGAATAACACTTTACGTGTCCTAAATTTGGAACGACCTCACCAAGGTGCAAGAGGAATAGGCACCACAAATGCAGCGTGTGCCATGGTGTAGGAAGGACAATGAGCCCCTACTTATGGGGCTGCCAGCTCTTACATCCATCCCCAAAGTACACTAAAGCTGTTTCTATTCCCACCCCCATCCCACAGCTCATCAGCTTGTCTATCAGTGTGGCTTACAGCTCTGCTTTCCATTGTGCTGTAGATCCAGAGCACATTATGTGACATTCTCTCAGTGGAACTAAGGATTTTGAACAGGCTGTTGGAAAGATAATACATTTCATTTTATAATCTGGGATTACTATTAAATACAAAGAATAGAGGTTTTCAAGAAGCTATACTGAATAGCTTAAGGCTCAAAATTGACAGGCCAGTCCTATATTGAAAGTTTGTTCTAAATATAGTGGGTTTGGAAGTTCCTACTCCTTCATCTTTTGACAATTCCTACTCAGTCATAGTCAGATCTAGTAGAGCATCTAGAGTTTTGAATAACATCAGGAGTCTGTCCAATTATAGATATCTTACATATTTCTGTCACTCTTAAACAAGATGAATGATATCTTGATCTCCAAGAAGCCATTGATTTCCATGGGATTTCTTTTAAATGAAATTGTAATTCCAAGTGATTGAGAGGTGGGTTATAAAACATGAAGCTGTTGGTTACAAGGTCAATTAATGAGATAATGAATCTTTACTTTTGAATTTTTGATTTTTAAAATGGAAGTCAAGGAAATAAAAATTAAGCTTCTCTGTTTCCAACACCCTTCATGACATATCACTTAGGCCCAAGGGTCCAGGTCTGCCACAGTGCTTTGGGTAAGGTCATTTGTGAACAAGGAATGTAATCTTCCAGGAGTTCAGGAGAATGCTCACATGTTTCAGTTTCTCTTGCCCCAGATGAATATTTGTCAGGTATTTTTGTGCAGCGCAGAGCAAATTACCACAGAGTTACTATGGAAAAGGAACAGAGGAAGGGTCAAAGCCCAAGAAGGTCATTGGCAAGTATGTTAAGTAAGAGGCATCCAGTGTCTGTGTGTGTAACAGGAGGAGTACACCAGGGGCTGCTGCAAGAAACCCAAATGAGTAACTGCAAAGTGCTCGTGTGTGTGTGGCCCTGCAGAAAGGGGTGCAGAGCAAATACCAAACCCTCATATATCACTTTGGTAGTAGCAAGTTATGTTGGAAGCTAAATGGCCTATCATAGGTGAGGGAGTAATGACAAATATCACTTGTGGTGACTGTTAATCTGGCCTGGTGTGTGTTCTCATCAAGTAAACTACTTTAAAGATACCATATGTGAAAACATTTGATGGAACACAGGCTCATTATGGCCTTTATCTAGAGCTCTTCAGATAAAACTGGAAATCTGGTTTATTACTAAATCATGCCCCCTTTATTGATTCTTTTCTCCCCTTTTCCCTTTAAAACAGGAGGAAAATAGTAAAATTTTTTCAGGAAGCTTCCAAGGACCAAACCCAATCACTTCTCATCTGCAGAAACAGTGTCTACACTAAAAGAAATGCCATTCTGTGCAGTAAGGCTATTTATAAAAGTGTGACTCAGCTGGACAGCAATGGCAGAATCTGTCCCCAGGAATTTTTAATGTATAAATCTAAAAATAAGTGTAATCCTAGAAGTAAAAGTCTTCTTCTCCACAGATTAGACTCTTTTGGTCCAGAAATAAGGTTTATCTGCTATAAAGAAGACATTATGTCTAATAAGAAACAGAAAAGAAAATAAAAACAGTATAAACAGTACAAGCGATTAAATTGTTAGGGAAAGAAACCTCAAGATCATAAGATCCAGAGAGCATTCACAAGCAAAACCAGCAGTACAAATGAGCAAAGAATTAGTTTAGATAATTTCTCAAAGAAATCTTTTTTTCCTGTGAGACACTTCATACTGAAAAATATGAAGGAAGAGAATTTGCAATACTTTCTTCCTTTTTCTTTCTGATCAAAGAGTTGTACTTCATTTTCAAGCCACCAGAGTGTATCTTCCTCATCCTGCTGATTTGGCTGACACAAATTCAACAGGCAACCAATTGAGAATAGTCAGTTTTGATCAAAAGTAATTTAATTCTTTTCAGTTTATTGATGTTATAATAACCCTGATTGCAATGACTGTATCTTCCCAAGAGCATAGACATTGGCTTTGTTAATATGATTTTCAAGAATTCTATCTGTATCAGGAACATTGCACTTGAAGCAGGAAAAAAAAAATACTCCATAACCTTTGACAGACCTTACAGTTACATTTGGGTCTCACAAATATGAAGGAAAATCTAAGACTTCAAGCAAGATTTTGTTCTTTTCAAAGATTAAGCTGAAATGAAAAAGTGATGACCAGGGCTAATGTTTCTCTGAGTTTTCCCAGCCTATGGAGGTAAAACACATAAGATGAAAGCTTCTTGCCGAATTTAAAGCTGTAGACAGCATTTTTAGACAGGCTGAATTTTGTGCATTCTATATTTGTATCCCCAGAGAATTTTTCTTACACATTCACTGTTAATCATGACTACAAGTAGCTCTCCATAAAAGAGCAGGGAGGAGAAAAGGCTGTAGGAAAAATGTGAGTTACAAGGCCCCTACTTCAAGAGTGAAATCCATAGTTACCTTTGTCAAGTAATAGGGATCTAAATTTCATCACTCCCTTAAGTCTCAGAGGAGTAGTTGTGGTAAATAATAACAACTATCTGACCTTCTTAGGTTCTGAAGAGGCAGGGGCGAGCAGAGGCACTGACTTTGAGGCTTATTGCTGTTGCAAGAACTGCCTTCTGTTGTCTTCCATGGCCTCTTCATGCTCTGCTTTCCCAGACTCCATCCATGAGGCAATTCTTACTGCAATATTTGAATATTTAGACATTTATATTGTAATTTGGCTGTGGTGGACTCTCCTCTACTGCTCACTGCCCTGCCAAAATATGCATACCTTTCGCATGTCTTCTGATTTCCAACATAATCACTTATTTTCCCCATTCTAAATGTTAAGAAAATGCTAGCTGTTCAACACCTTTCTTAAAAGAAAGTCTTACATTTTATACTGATTTTATAGTGATTTTCCTAGTGTCCTCCTTCTATTTCCTGTGAATGGCCTTAGAGCTAATTTTGCCTTTGGTAAGCTATTGATCTAAGCAGCCTGCACAGAGAAAAGCATGGTCCCATATTTCCAGCCAGCTATTGCTGGGCTCTGCAGTAGTGCCTCTGGATTTTGCAAAAAATGAATTTGTGTAGGACAGAAGTAAAGCACTAGGCTCAGACTTCCTCCTTTTTTTTTTTTGTTTGAAATCCTGGACTGGCACAATTCCTGTCTCCTCCTCGGGCATTTTCCAACAGAGCAAAATCCTGAGCCAAAGCTCCAGAACTGGTCAACAACTTGGTGCAAACTTCTTTCAGCATTCAGTCCCTGAGACAGTCAATAAACATGGAGGACTCCCTGTACCTTGTGGACTTCTTTGTAGTTTGTATTTTCCTGTGAAGAAAAGGACATTGTGCTTCAGTGACATTCAGCCCCCACAAAAGGCAGCTTTGTGTCTGCCCAGCTCCAGTGGCAGCAATACATAACACTGAGCCTGTGCTGAGAAGGAGCCTTCATTTGCTCACCCAGAGATGTGTTTCCATTTTTTTTCTATTTCTGATCAGCTTGAAAGATGCTGGCAACATGTAGAAGAAGAGGTCTGATGCACCACTCATTATGCTGAGACTTACATGGCTTTATATCTTGTTTTAGCTACAGAGCAAGTCCCGAGGCCATGGGGGATTGTCAGAAAAGCAGCACTATGGAAATGTGTATGGAAGGGAAAGGGGGCTGAACAGCTGGAGAGCACTCAGTGCTGGGGCTCTATAGGGAAAGCAGAGATCTCATCATAAGTGCCAGGATTGTATTGTGAGCACATTAATCTCATAGGGTCATGCAAAGACAGTGTGGATTGTTACTTATGGACCACCACCACCAGTTAGGGATTTTATATTCTGTAGTGACCCTGACAGTTTTGATTCCCTTCCCGTGGAGTGTTTCTGGCTGCTATACCATTAGATTAATTTCTGCTGTTTTTTCTTGAAGCAAGCAGAAAGCCATGTTTTGTAATTAATTAATTTTTAATATTGTATCTGTGTATGAGAAGTGGTTTAATTAGCCCATCATTTTTCTTGAGGGGTAAGGTTTTTTCCCTGCTACTTATTCACACATGTTCCATATATTCTTCTAAGTAGCAGAAAATTTCTTAATATTTTAAGAACTGTTATTGGCTAAACAAATTCTCTAACAGAGAAATTAATTACTTCATTGCCTTATTCAGAAATTCTTTTCAAGTGGATGACCTTGTCACAAGTTAATAACTAGAAATGTGGATCACTATGGGAAGCATATATGCAAATTTAGCAATTGAAAGAAAGCTGCCATAAGGATAGTTAATTATGTCATTAAAAAGTGCCTTTTTACTTTCTCTCTGCCATTTCATGTATAATCACAAATTCGTTCTCCCTCTTGCTTTCCACATTCCTTTGTCTCAGTGAAGCTATCCAGATTTTTTTACTATAGCCACATCTGTGACCCATCTGTTATATCACAGAATGGTTTGGGTTGAGAGGGACCTTAAAGATCATCTAGATCCAACCCCCATGCCATGGGTAGGGACACCTTCTTCCCATATTTTCTTCCAAGGACTGTGGGGGTTGGACTAGATGATCTCCAGAGGTCACTTCCTACCCTAACAAGTCATTGTTAGCTATTGTACAAAACCCTTATCTTCACCCCCACTACAGTTTGAGATAGCTTATGTTCTTCCCTAGCTCCTGAAAACAAGTATTTCCTTCTTCTTGCTTTGAAATGTGTTTGGGACCTGGTATTTCCACTCAGTTTACTGGGGGAAGCTACACAAAAGCTTTGTTCAGGAAAGGTGATGCAAAGAGTTCTTCAGGAAGAAAAACAAAAAGACAGAAAGAGAAGGAAGCAGGGAGGGATGAAGGCAGATCCTGTGTGCTTGGAGATGTGAGATTAGGCTCGGATGGAGAATAGCTCCAGGACTCACTGTCCCAGATGTTGTGTCTGCGCAGCTGCAGCTGCATTCCTAGAGTGCTCCACCTCACATGCTCAGTTGTGGGGTTTTCCACTCTGCTAATTAATAATTCAGCTGGGAAGACTGAGCAACCACTGACTGAATTATTGAAGGTGTAATTAAACTGGCAGTAGCTGAGGGGAACATGTGAACATTTTCTTAGCAAAAATAAATGGTTTCCAATGAAATGAAATGTCACAGGTAAATTCAGTTACTACCCTGAATCTTCTCTTCCCCTGTTAAACAGCTGAGGCAGTAGCTGGAAAACCACCCAGCTGTTTGGAAGGTGGCCAACTTCTGACACTACAGGGAGAAATGAGCTCTCACCTTCCACTTCTTTATCTCCTGTAGCAGCAGTGGGGAGCTCCTGTTTAAAGGCAAGGTCACACCCCTACATACAGGTCTGGGTAAATACAGGGCTATTGCATGGAAAAAATTAGCAGCCTCTGCACTGCAAAGATTAATACAGGCTGTGAAACTCCTTCCTGGTTGCCTGGAGTTCCTCTGAGGCAGAGATAAGGAGCTCACAATTTTGTCCTATGTGTAGCAGAGTTCTTCAGGGTTGTGACAAAGATTTAACTCAGTAAAATTAAACCAGATAAGGAAGCAAAGGCTATTTTAGGTGGGCTTCCTTTTTGAAAGACTTTGGCTAATCTTGGCTGTCTTGCTTTAACCTAAGAAGGCATAATCCAGCTGTGGGAATCAGGTTTGACAGAATTTTATTTAGCCTAAGAAATGCTTGCATTAATTCTGGGATTTAATCATTCCACAGCTGAGAGCTGTGGTTGTGATGAAGTTGTGATGGATGTCTCTATCAAGTTATTCCAGCTCTTATGGGGCAAAATCTGAAACTAAAAATTGCATCTTTTCCTTCTTTACCTCCTTACCTTTGAGTTTATGACTATAGTTAATGCGTGATGCCATTTCCCAGGAAATATTTTTTTCCCTCCTACTTCAAATTTTTCTGCTTAGCTGGTTTCAGTTGGATCTTTTTGGGTTTGCTATCCTTTTTCCTCTGGAGAAGAAGAAAGGTTGTATTAATAAGGTAGAGTCAGTATAACCTTCCCTTCAAAATTTGGGTTGAAGCAGCAGAACACGGACCATCCATTTTGCCTCTCCTTGCTCCAGTACAGAAGCAGCCTTTGCCCTGCAAGTGTGATTGAAGCAGTGTCAGAATGTGGCTGCTCTGAATCACAGTCTGTCTCCTAGATTTATTTAATAGCCAGAGAAACTGCTATGTTGGATAGAATTCTAGGGGAAACCTGTAGCCATGGGAGAAAGCCAGAAGTGAAAAGGCATGAAGAAGTTGACATAATTTAATGGAACAAAAAACATTGGAATTAAAAAAATACCAACACAGTGGTATTTTTTAAATTAAAAAGGAATTTATCTTCATAGGCATAGGCTGCTTTGAAAATTTCACTTATATTCTCCAGCAGTATTTTTCATTTTTTTTTATTTGTCCTGACTTAGCTTTTTTTGAACAGTTTATGACAACTGAGCACCCAGCAGACTGTGTCTGTGTTGCCCAGATCCTCCTGGGAAAATGGTGGAGTTAATTTATTAAGCAATTATCCTATGACCTGAGATATGCCAGTAACACAGTTGGATAATGAATAAAGAAGTGTTGCCAGAGACAGTTAAAAGGCAGGTGAAATATGGTTTATTTTGTGATTGTGTGGGTTGGTGAGGAATACAACAGGTGGCATAAAGAGAAGTTAAGCTCTACCACCACCACTGCACCATGGGTATATAAAGGCAAACATTATATTGTCTATGCTAGCACGGGTTCTGAGAACTTCTTTAAACAGAGAATGAACTGGGAAATGAGACTCCTATGAGATTCCTTAGATTATTTCTGACCAATTGGCAGAGATAAAACTGGCTATGCAGCAGAAATATGATTCACAAAAATCTTGAAAGCAAGTATTCTCAGTGCTTCAGGCAGTTACATAGGTTTCCCTAATAAACTGCAGCATTTCCTCAATTTGCTCTCTTCCCTGCTTCTTTTGTGTTGAGCTTATGGTCTTTACCTCTCCAGCTTGAGATAAACCAGAGGCAAGATGCATTTACACGAGACACTGTACTCTGTTACAGCTAATTACTGTACCACCCACCTTCCCCTCAAAACTAGACTAGACTAAACTCCTTCAGTAAAATCATGGATGAGTGTGTACAGAGCCAGCTGCCAGGTCACAAAGGCTGCCAGGCTTGTGAGGAAAGCAAATACTGGTAATGAGAAAACTTGTGTTGAATCATGAGGAATGGGTAAGCCAAAAAAGGGATGCTGAATGAAACAGGGAGGACGACGAACACAGAGGAGCTGTGGCTGATATTGGGAGAGACCCAAGTCACTTCCTACAGAGCCGGACTCACATCCCACAGCCTTACTGGGGTGTGACAGTGGAGGCTGGGGAGGTTCCCTTCTGCTGTCATCGAGGCTGGCATGTAGGCACCTCAACCACAGCTGCCAAACTGTGCTCTGGCAACTTTTTCAGGAGACCTGAAGCATTTGGAGAGAGACATTTACAAGAAGCAGCAGCACACACTGAGAGAAAAACTCGGCAGAAGGGAGAGGTGCTGTTCTCCACAGAGGCAAATCACACCAGCAGCACATCTCCCACTGAGTTTTTGTCAGCATGGTGATTTGGGAAATAGATTCATGGTCTGACACACCAACCTTGTAAGTTGCCGAACCCTTGATGAAACTGTTGCCAGATTTAATATGAAAATGCAACAGTTGTGCAGTCACAACTCCAGATCACATCGCGCCTGTTCTGTGCTCTCATGCTGTGCCTCCGAGATGGAGAGCTCTGTCTAGCACAAAGCCTGCCAGCAGGCTGCTTTCTCTTCTTGCAGACACTGAGGCAGACACTTGCTAGGTTTTCAGCTTTGCATTGTCCTTAGTCCCTCAGTCCACTTCTCCTTTGGGCAGAAAAAGCTAATAATTGTATGTGGTTTTGTAGGTTATGTTGCTTGATGACAGCTTTTGTCTCCATCTCTGCAGGGTCTCCTGAGTGCTGGGTTTGCATTCTGCTGACCATGGAATGAGTAAAATGCAGAGGGGATGGACATCTCAAGTGAGAAAGAGAAGTCTCCTGACAGAGGTGTGAGAGAGGCTTGAGAGAGGTCCATGCCAGTGACCTCTTAGAAAACAAATAAGAAAGTGTGTTTGGATGAGTGACTTTTAACCTGAAGCTACAAACTATGTCTGAGAGTTTGGGGGTATTCTCGCTGTTCCACGGTGGAAACAAAGGAAAGAGAAACAGATCCCTACAGCCAAGGTGAATTTCACTTCTAGAAACGTAGCTCAGGACAAAGATGGTAACATTCACTTTACACCTATTCTCACCTTGAATGAGGAAGGAAACCAGGCTGTCTTCATTTTATTTCAGATACCCAGGGTGTTCTTTCTGCTGTATCTGTCTTGTGGCTGTTTCCAAACATATTAATTTAAACTAAACTTTATTTTCCTAGAGGAAATATTCCTAAAGAAATAATTTGCCTCTTCTTCCTCTCTCTCTTATCCTGCTCATTGAAGATATATGGTGCATGAGAAATAAAAATAAAAATATTCATCTCTGCTCCCCACAATGTTTCAATAATAATTTCATGTCTTAGTTCTCTACTGAGGTTTCATTCTATTTTTTAAAAGGTGGGAAAAAGGAAAAATAGAATGTAGCTTCCAGCCAGTCTTCTTTCAATATGACAGGATAGATCTCTTATCCCTTATCCAGATACAGTGAACTTTTCCCACAGGTGCTAGCAACATGACAACTCAGAAATGTAAAATCAAAACAACTGAGTGAATTAGCTGTGCAGTTTGCATGAAAAATTGATCTTCTTTGTAAGATGGATAAAGATGTTAGGGAGGAGAAGCCAAGGGACAAAAAAGAAAAAAAAAATTCTCGTGGAAATTTTGTTGTCAGATTTTCAGGTTTTCAAACACATGGGGAAGAATGTGGTCATCTGAATCTCTAGTTTAATAGTTTATTGTGAGATGTTTTATGATGAGAAAGCAAAAATTTTTCTGAAAGGCAAAACAGAATGTGTGTGTGCCTGCTAATTATGGGATTTAATAATTATGGGATTTATTCGAGGTCTTCTATACTGCTGTTTCTCATTTATCCTGGGAAAGTACAAAGTGCTGGTGCAGGCTTGTGCCTTGTGGCCTTGGTAGCATCCTCAAGTTGGGTTTGAGGCAGAGCCTGGAGGGGTGAGAAGCAAGTTCATCTTCAAGGCAGTCATGCAGGCAGCTGCCTGTGCACTGAGGCAGCCAGCAGAAGTGTTGGTTAGTGCTCATTTGGGTTATAGCAGCAGATCTGCATGCAAATAAATGGAGATCACTTCCTCCTTGCAGCTTCACCCCCTGCAAGTGGTTGGCTTGTTGCTGAAGCAGCTGGATGCATTTGTGGTGGCTTCCAAGGGAGGTGAGCAGATTGATGGCAGTGTGTGTGCTACCACAACAGAGGGAAATCCCATTTTGGGCTTGGGAAGCTGTGGGTGTTCACCAGAAGGACTGCCTTTTGTTTGGGGATAGAGCTGCCAGGCATTAGGATTTATCATAGAGGTGAGCTGCTTATCACAAATACTCCAGGGAGGACAGGAGGGAGGCAAGGTTAAGCCAAAATGGTGAAATTCCAGATTTCAATTCAAAGAGCTCCTCAAAAATTTGGTATGGCAGTCTACAAGGGAAACCCCCAGGACTTAGATTTTTTCCAAAGGGGTTTTTATAGTGAGACTTCAAACTCAGAACGCTCGAAATTAATTAACTATACGTGTAGATATTAAATTTTTGAGAATTATGTGTTTACTTGTGTAGAGGCTAAACAGAATGGGTTCCCTGGACAGCTATAATTTCCTGTAATAGCATTATTAACAATAAAAGTGCAGATAATTCCTGAGACAGTGAAGCATTTGCTGTTGCCTGAAAATAATGCTGTAAAAGGCAGCAGGGCATTATTAAGTGTGGCTCTCCTAAAAAGGTCTTCATTGACATGTGACCTGCTTCTGGATATGCAGTTTTTTTCAGGGTGTTCCTGATTTTTGTTTTGGTCTGGCATTTTTTTAAAGACTTGGTCTAGAATGGCAGAGAAGTCAGCCCAAACCTGTCTGTACTCATCTGGGAGAGCTGGGAGAGTTGCTGACAAAGGGCTTTGCACTTGGGATTGTTCAGCCTGGAGAAGAAAAGGATCTGGGGAGACTGTAATGGGCCTTTCCATATATAAGGGATGTTCACAAGAAAGATGGCATGAGAGTTTTTACCAGGGCCTGTACAAGAAGCAATGGTTTTAAACTGAATGAGGGTATATTTGGACTGTACATAAGGAAGAAATATTTTACAGTGAGGGTGGTGAAATACTGGAGCAGGTCATTCAGATACACTGTGAATGCCCCATTCCTGGAAGGGTTCAAGGACAGGTGGTATGGTAATTTGAACAATCTGATCTAATGAGTGGAATCCCTGGCCATGGCAGGAGGGTTGGACTAGATGACCTTTAAAGGTCCCTTCCAACCCAAATAATTTTGTGGTTGTGAGATTTTGCTTCCACTCCTGTGGGAAATTTTTCTTCTCTCATCAGGGGCATTTTCCTGTACAGTTGAATAAAAGAACTTGTGAAAATGTATGTGCTTATTGGAAATAATACAAAGTCATCTTAGGACAGCCCTGCTACCGAATCCTCAGGTATCTTTTTGCACAGGCTCCCTGATGCAAAACGAAATGTAAATTTGGTGGGTTGGGGTTGTCTAAGGATGATTCCAGCTGAGGAGATTCCTCATAAGGTACATGTTAGAGCAGCTGTAGTGACTCCTGTGCCTGTGCTTTCTGCATTTTCTGGATGGCATGTGCTACAAATAGCCTGAACTAAATCAGAAAAAAATGAGTAGTGAGATTAGGAGAGATGCTGTTATATTTTCTAGGCTTGATCTGGGGACCTAGGGCTGTGCCATGCTCCTGAACCATCCAGGAGTTCATGTGCTACTCCCTGGGAGCTCCCAGCCTTCACCTCTCCAGCAGAGCAGGTGAGGAGACCACCAGCTGGCTTTTCCTGCAGCATTCTGCAGAGGAAAAATGCTCCCAGCTCCTCTCTGGAGCTCTGGCCCACTCTGCTGAGGGGCTGCCAGGCCCACGGGGACTCCCAGCAACATCAGGCTTTGTTTTCCACAGTGCATGAAGCAAATAGAAAGCATCACTCTTTGGAAAGCTGTCCTGAAGAAAACAATTCATCCAATCATTCTTAGCATCACAATCTCAGAAGCCAGTCTTTGCTGGAATGAAGAAAGAGGCATTCATTTAATAAATTATGAGGAGCAGCCTGACTCAATGCACAGCTTCTTAATAGTACTTGGCAGTGCTACTGCTTGTGATGATATCCTTAATGCATTTGCTACTGAATAAGTAATAGATTTTCCCAATGTGATTGCACATTCTGCTCAACTCATTTTTCTTGAATATTCAGGCATTCTGTTTCACATACTAGGATTATTTTGTTAAAATGAACAATCTTGTAGCCTATATTTCTTTTGGATTTCCAATAATTGCCATGGTGCTATTTGTTTGCAGGAGGAAAATTTAATCTCTGAACCAAAGAAACATTTGCTTCATGTTAAACATGAGCAGAGTCACATTTCACAAGATCCTTACATAATACATTGATATTTGTGTATATTCAAGGGCTGTGCTGGATTCTTGCACATTAGGCTTGCTTATTTATAAGGGACTTTTTTTTATTCTTGGATCTGTTTTTTTGTGTGGAGACAGTTCTGCTTGACTGTGTACTACAGAGGAAATTTTGGTCCTTGTACAAATTAGGATTGTAGCATCTGTTTTCTCTTCTTTGCAGTAAACAACCAGTTTTGTTTGAGCATAAGTGAGGGGTCTGCTCTCTAAGCCAGCTTCACTCCAGTAGCTCCAGAGAAGGAATCAGCATTGCCCCTTCCCTTTGCAGCCAACAGGTTGTTAGCTGCTGCTTCCACCTGCACAGGAGACCTCAGTTTGAAATTTTCCTCTGTCTAGAACACGTGATCTGTATCTCCCAAAGCCCCAGACACTGCTCTGATTCCTGGAGGCTTCCAGGTGAACATCCTAAGGCACTGAGCAGAAGGGAATGGTGGTGGTGTCTGCAGACTTCCTGGGCAGGTGCATGGAGAGCGCTCCCTCTGGTTTGGCAGATGGAATTGTAGATCCATGGTGTTTTGTCACTTGTGATGGGCCCTGGATGTGCACCAGATGTGCACCAGATGTGCACCTCATGGTTGGGGCTGTGGGCCTTTGGTGCCAACACCTGGGCAGTGGGGATTTATGAAGGCATCTGAGCCATTGCTGACTACACCAAGGTGGTGCTGGAAGCAGCCCAAATGTGTTACTGTGGCATTTTACTCTGCTTCTTCTTGGCCTCCTGGAGAAGCATCAGGTGTTGGCCTGGGAATCCCCACCTTTTGCTGCCCACCTTCTATCTCCAGGCTTCCTTACTTACAGATAGCCATTATAAATAGCATATGGCTATTTAAAATGTACTTTTATGTTTTATAATGGACCTATAAAATGTAACTATAGTGTACCATTACACACCTACAAGGTTAGCTGTCACCGAGGGGTGGCTTTGTCAATGTCAGTGGCATCTCAGCAGTGTATCAAAGTACCCAGAGCCCTTGGAAGCCAGGCTTCTTGCTTTTAAACAACTTTCAAAGTACAGAGTGATCTTCAAGTGGGAAATATAGTTATTTGCACTGTATAAGCAAGAAGTTTAGTGGCTGCCAAAGTCAACTTCAAGAGTCAGGGAAGTTTTGGTCCCTCGTGTAACACCACAGACAAAACTACTCCTTTGATTCTGTGCTCTTGCATTGCTCTTTTATGTTGGAGCTGACTGTTGCCTACAAGGAAATGCTTCAGCTACCTTGGGGTCTAAGAGCTAGCAAGGGAGATGCTCACATTCTGTATAAATGTGCATCCCGTTTTCCTGCTGTTGAATAATTTAAATCTTGGCTATTTATGGAAGCTGTCAGCATGCTTTGCTCTGCTGCCTTGACAGGGGAAGCAAAGGAATCTGAGTGAACTGACCAACTAAGAGTTAAAATTTATTATTAATAGTTGCACTGCAGTTGGTTGCATTTTGCTGAGTATTTGGCAGTCCTCAGAGATATTACCTGTTACTATAAATAAAGCTCGTGCTGCTAGGGTAACTGTTCTTCTTTCCCTGGCAAATGAGTCAATTCTTATTTTACTTTTAAAATCTGTATTGTTAAGGCTTGTGTATGTGTATTTGGGCTCTCAGCACAGACAGCTTTTACACTAGGCTCCTGTTGCTGTTCCTCCATGTGGTGTTTGCACTCAGAGATGGATTTCACATGGTGATGCTGAAAGCTCACACACACCATGGAGAAATGAGGGCTGGGCTGCTGCTGAGCTGACAGGCAGACCTGGTGCTGCTCAGAAGCTGGTAAGCAGAGAAGGGTTGGGAAATGGTTGGTGTGTTATTTCAGTGACTCCAGATCCTCTGTGCTCTGGTTCACAATCACTTCCCTAGTCCTGAAGCCATCATTTGAATCAAGGCTGGCTTAGGATTGATGTAGAGCATTACCTTTCAAGCATTCCTGCTGCCATGCAGTCACAGAACCTTGCAGAGGAACAGATCTGTCTGAAAAATAACCACAGGAGGGGTAAAATTAAAGACAGATCTCAATGCATGGTGCAGAAATCATTGCCAGTACAAGAATGCATGCAAAAAAAAGGTGGGGGAGAGGATGAAACTACTTTCTTTTTGGTGGTGGCAGTTTAAAGTGGTTATGGAAGTGATCAACTGAAAGACGATAGAGGGATCTTTTACATTGCCCCTATAGCTTAAAGTATACTTAACTGCTTTTCTTTTTATTAATTAAAGCATACTTGCCATTAAAAAACACATCAATAATTTATCTGGAAATATTTCACAGGGAGAAGAATGCCTTCCTATATATAGACATGATGATATCTCTAGAGCCATACGTATCACATACTGTGTGCAATAATCATCAAGTAGTCTTGCCAAAGTATTAGAAAGTGTTTCACAAAGATTAATGGATTACCTTCTGTGAGTATTCAATAGCTCAGTTCTATAGAGAGACCAACTGAGCTTGCAAAGATTTTTAAGAGCCTCACCCTAAGACAACTGAGTCAGAAAAAATTCTTCACTGAATTCCCTGGGCTTGCCTGAGGCCAAGTAAGTCAACAGCAGAGCAAAGGAGTGACTGAACTGTTCAGATTCCTATTTCTATTTTCTTTTCCCTGGGCACCTTCCTTCTCTGTGTGCCATTAGTAGAATGATGGTGATACTATGACTATTACTTCTGGTGAAGGTCATCTTATCTTCTTAATAAAGCCTTTTTTTTTTCTCCTTTTTCAAAAGGCGCATAGCAATAATAACTTTTCCCTGGGAAATTCAGTCTGAAAACAGTTACAACTTTAAATTAGCATACCCATTTCTTCCTAAGTTAAAGAATGCCAAAAAAGCACTTTTGTGGTTTCACATTATGTGCTTAGCCCTTCTCTCAAATAACATAAAGTGGCTTTGAAAAGGTAATTGATAGCATGAGCTCAGCTTTTCTAGTATTGAAATAGTGTAGCCTGCAAGTGAATCAAGAAGGAACATTTCCTGCTGGGAAAACACCCTGCACTTGAAGCGAAGGTGCTCATGGACTGCAGTGTAAGGCTCACATCAAAGAACTGCTGCAGCACATTGCAGCAGCTCCTGTTAAACCCTTCATCCTGACTGTGGCATTTACTGGTGGTGAAGGGTGTTTGTGAGCAGGTGTCAGCCCACCAGTTAACTGAAGTTACTGGTTTCCACACTTTCATTTGAAGATGGTAAGCACAGGCGTTAAGATTGCCATGTGGCCACGGGACAGAGCTGTCACAGCAGCGCTTAGGGGTCACCACAATGCAAATGTCATTGTGAGGAGCACTCACATCTCTTAGTGTACCATATGGTGCAATTGCACAGGAACTCTCCTCAGTGCCTATGCAAGTATCTCTGCAGTTTGGGGAACATTTTTTACAGTCAGTTCTTATGTAGATGCTATCTTACCTCTTTTATGGGATCCCCACTCTTAGCCTAGGAAAGATAATTTGTTTGCAAAATATATAACTGACTTAAAAGCAAAGAGCAGAACAATGCAAATGGGAGGGTTTTGTCCCTTGTTCCCACCAAGCTATTGCTCTGCAAGGTACTGCAAGACCAGGCTGTTCAGCTTTTCTCCTGACTCTTCCAGTGACAATTTCAGTGGGACCCCCTGTTATTTCCAAACCTGTGTACCTGAAGTTTGGTCCAACAGGAGCTTAGTCAGGCCTTGCTGACATAAGAGAAGCAGTTCCTTTGTGTTTTAGTGGGTGGTGGAACAGCAAACTGCCTACTTGGCTAGGCAGTCAGACTTCTTTATTTCTGAAGTGCAAGCTGAAGACAGAAAACAGGACAGTCAGTTTCATGCCTACCTGCAGATGCAGGCACTTGACTTCCATCAGCTAAATTCAATAAAAAAATTTTGGAGATTTTATATACTTTTTAGTAAAAAAAAAAAAAAAAAAAAAAAAAAAAAAATATATATATATATATATATAAAAAAAAAAAATATATATATATATATATATTTTTTTTTTTTTTAAGTATGCGGGAGATACAGAATTTAATCATGTGAATCCAGGATGCCACATGTTTGATCTCATGGAAACTGGTACTATCTCACATCTTCAGGGGCCTTGCTTCTGATTTGTTCTGGCAGAACAGCCAGAGTATATGAAAGGGCCTAATTTGGGGATTTGTATTACTCACTGTGACTAAGGGGGCAGAATGTGACATGTGATAATTGATAACTTAATTTGCACTGTACCATCTTTCAGTGTTAAAATGTGTATACCTTATATTCATAGGTAGCTCAATTTCAAGCTTTAGCGTAGCTAGAATGACCCTCACAGCTGCTTTTTTGTAAAACAGTTGAGAGTCCCTGAAATGGAAATATTAGCAAAGTTGGGCTTTTTAAGCAGTGACAGGAAGTAATTGGTGCCAAAGAGAAGCTTCTGAGTTTGTCATTCAGTGTATCCAGTGCAGAGTGATCACTTCTCATGTGGGTCAGGTATGCAAGTAAGCTCAGTATAGAGAGAAAGAAAATAATGACACAACTTTGTGACTATAGAGAAAAATGAAAAATTATGTAGACTTTGTCCTCTTACCTCTGAGCAAAACCTGTGGATATAGGTGCAGTAATGAATAAGAGTGATGAAACTTGGAGTAACAAAGTGAGGTAGTGGGAGGAAACAGAACAAAGCAGGTGACAGACCCAGGACAAAATAAGTTCATAGTCTGGGAGAAGAAAACAGATGTATTTGGCAAGAAGGATGCTGTGGCAAATAGAGGGAGTGCGGCAAGGAGAGTGAAGGGGGATCCCTTCCTAGCTGGAAGGTTTTATCTTCCCAGTGCTCTTTTCCTCCATTTCATTGATCCACCTGAATAAAAAGAAGTGAAAATTAAGTTTTCCAGCCCCTTTCACACAGGGATCTGCTTTTTTTTTTTTGTGCAGCACTGGGGATAATAGGTGTTGAAGAGTCTGTTAACAACTGAGATTTGTGCACCTAATTACTTCTGCATTGCACTAAGAGTTAGCCCACAGTGTGGGTGTCCCCCCAGTCTGCTTTTTAATTAAAACTCATGCTCTTTGTGTGGTGAGCTTTTGTGAGCCCTTCCCCGTGCTGCACCCCCCCATCCCCGCCCCCAACCCTCTACTCTCCAAATTCTGCCTCATTCGTCTTAAACAAGAGCTCAGGAAGCAGTGACACCAAGCACATTAAGTACTGCCATGTCGTAGCTCCCTGGGGAGCACAGATGGGGGCTTCAGCTGCAGCAGGTGCCGAGAAGACAGATCCCAGCTCATCCAGAGAATGATTGTGCATCATCTCTAAGGGCCCATTGTTCCTGCGCATCCAGCTCGGTCACACGCTACGCGGGGCAGCGGTGCTGCCGAGGGGGGCTAACTCCATCACTGGTTTTAATTTAGGAAATGAAAAGGATGCTCTGCCATCACTCCCTTCCCAGAATGCAGCCCATACGGATTTCACGACAGACTTCACAGTCAGGCTGTGTTTGCAGAAGTGGGGGGAAAAGCGGGGGATGAGCTGATCACTGCGCTTACAAATATATTTTCTGCCCTCACAAATATATTTTCTGCCCTCTCTCTAAGGCAGCTCTGTTCATTTTGTTGGGGCTAAAGAAAAGGTTCAGGCACTAAGGTTAAAATTACTGCTCCACAATCTGTAATCTAAACTGCATTTTTGGATGTGCTAATGAAATGCTGCGTTGCACACAGTGCTGGCCAGCCATCATGTGCTAGGCACAGCAAACAGTAGAGATGGGATTTTTCAGCTGTAATCAATAGACTTCCTTGGACAAATTTTGAAAACAGTCTGTACTGAGAGTCCTGTAGTGCTCAGGGCATTTGGGGATGTCACAGTTATGCTCCTGGCCCTAAGCAGACGGCGTGGTTTAAACCAGAGGCTCTCTGATCATCTCTTTTGCTGTCTTTGATGTGATGTGGTCATGGCAAATTTATATGTGAAGTAAGAACCCAAGAATCAACCCATCCATCTGCATCTTGGGAGGTGCATGTGAACTCTGCACTCCAGAGGTTTCTATCCACTCAGTGGCCAAATGCTGAGGACACAAGAGAAAACAGGCTTTGCTTTCCAGACTCTTACTGGTACAGACTGGAAAAGAAAGCCAGTTGGTTATATTGCCTTGTTATGACCTTTTATTGTATGAGATGAAAGAAAGAAGGTTAAAATATTTCAGGCTTATAGTTTATTATATGGTTCATGTTCTTTACAGTTTATTACATACTTTATATTCTTTATATTTTATATTTTATATTACATACTTTATTAGATACTTTAAGTAGTTGCACTTGTTAGAAGCTGCAGGAGAAAATATTGTCAATAAAAAACTTTTTATTTTTTCTATAAAGTATATTAACATGAATCTGCTGTTTGTGAGTTTCTGTCTTCACTTTTCCTTCAGGAACCCTGGTATTAGAGTGATAGTTAAAGAAAATGCAACACAAATCTTGCTGCATGAGACGTGAGCACCAGAAGAGTATAGACTCTGTTAAACTAGTGCTTCTGAAAAAATGTCTTTAATTTAGCATCTCCATACTCTAATATGAAACTGGGATGTAGTTTGCTTATATGGCACAGCTGTGCCAGAGAAAAGGGAAGTGTAAACTGCCCAAGTATTAGGCTATTCTATGCAGGTTTTAGAATAGTGTTTTAGAGAGTTTACTTAATCTTGTCACTCTTTTATAACCCTGGGATGCTATTCTTTTATGGGTTTGTGGCATCAAAGTAGTATTTGAGCCTTCCACTTCCCACTGGAACTGCTCTAATTACAGATGCTAGAGTATTTGGGGAAGAAAGGGCAGAGGAAGGAAAGGAGGAAGTGTGACTTAGTGTGACTAGTGTGCCTTAGCTAAAGCTGAGCCACGAGCACTTGTGGCCCTGTAGATTTCTGCTCAGCTCTGGAGGGAGGTGTGTCAGCCTGGGGTGAGGAGGAGGAGGCCCCTGCTTCTCTGATGCCCAACCCATCCCTCCCTCTGCTGGGACACAGCCCTCCTTGATGGTATGACCTGGACAGTGGGAGCCAAAAGAAGCTGCCCTGATGTTGTGTTCACTTTCAGATGACACTAACACCAGCCAAGTTCCATGGTCCTGGCCTGTGCCCAGCACAGCTGAAGCTGTTCCCCTGCTCTCTGCCGTTCCCTTTCTGACGCAGCAATAATGCTTTTCCCCACAAACCCCTTTGGGATGGAGATGGGGCTTGGACATTTCCTTGGACACCAGAAGTGGGCCATCAAGACAAGCCAGCGTAAAGTTTGCGCACCTGTGACTCCCAGCAGGGACATTTTGCTTCTGTTGGGTGAGGTGTGGCTGCAGGGCTGCTGATACTCCCGACAACATTCCTGTTATTTACAGGCATTAAAGCCATGAAAGATGGCATTGTTTAGAGAGCTCACCACTTGGGTATATCTGTCTCCACCACAGGATTCATGGTCTGCTCACAGAAAGTGTCCCTGAAGCTTGCCAGCTGCGAGAGGGACTTCTGCTCCTAGCAGGAGGAAACCTTGGTCACACTGATTTTTTAAGCAAAGAGATTTAGGCTTATATTTCCAGCACTGCTGCTTCCTTTTAAATCACCTTCTGCAGCTGACTTCATCACAATAGAGTGTGACTTATATATTTCCACTTTAAATACAATATTTTAAAATTCTCCCATTTAAACACAGAATCTCCATAAATAGTCAAATTTGAAAGTTATCTCCAAAAATAAATGAAAGTTTCAAAATCTTATTCTAATTCAGAAGTGTAATTCCCAAGGTGTGTTTGCACTGCTCATCTCTATAAATTTCCCTCTGCAGCTGAAGCCTCACTGTCATTAATAGTCTGTGTTATCATGTTACCTTATCATGGCTGGAGTAGGTACAAATCAATACTGAGGAATCTGTGCCCCATGGAATACTCTTAAAAGATTTGGCTGAAGGTAATTCCCTGATTTTTAAGCCTGTTGTCTCAGGCTGTTGAAGTTCACTGCAGAGGGTCATGCATCCCACTGGGAAAATTCAAAAGGCTTTCCAGTGTCATTAATAACTTTTATGATGGTACAAAACCTGGGCACTGGTTTACATTGCTGGGTCCCAGAGTTACTAAAATTGTAGGTCTGCACTGCAGTAGACAGAGGGTGGGTCAGAGATTTGTACCAGAAGGTTGTACCTGGGTAAAACCTTCTGAAGAAGAATTACAGGCATGGAAAACTGACTTACTCCCTTCAGTGCTGTGCCACAACTCACGGGTGAATTACTATGCAAGACAAACTAAATTTTATGTGAAATACTTCAGGAACTGGATGGTCTTTGCAGAAGAGGCACTTCTTCTCCTAAATCACTCTACAGGTAGCACACATATTTGAGTAAGGCTCCACAAAAATCAAGGTCAGCCAAAATAGACAAAAATTTTAAAAATCATTGGTGATTAAAAATAGTTCATTGATGACCTTACTGAGCTAATGCCAATGGCAGAGTTATGGAGATTTCAAGGAAGGATCCAAAAATTATAAAAAGGAAGTAGCATTCTTTAATTTTGTTCTAAAGTAGAGAAAACTTCCCCCCTAATGATTATCTTCTGCCTCTGGTCCCCTGTGGAGCAAAGGATAAGGAGGGTGCAACAAGTACAACTGGATATTTATATCTGAATTTTGAGCAGAATGTGCAATTGCATAAACTCTGAGCATTTGTTTTGGGAGTCATAAGTTTTTTTCTCATGGATGGAATGGAACAATGTGCACCAAGGAGGAAGGTGATCAGTGGGATTAAACCCCCATACTTTTTCAGGAACAACTTATGGTCTGGTTAATCCCCTAGAGATAAAAAAATGAGGATGTTTTGACTGTGATGAAAGGCAGAGAGCATTGAGGGTAAGAGAGGCAAAAGCAAACATCTGCTGTGTTGTTACCCTTGATAGCATGTTTTACCCTTGCTATCCTGCAACAAGGAACTTTGTGGGGCAGAAGGTTATTCCAAATAGCTCAATTAGCTATGTGTAATGAAAATACAGTATGTGCCACCAACTTAAATGTACTATTGTGTAACAGTGCAGTACCATAATATTTGAGTATTGTGTAGTGGTTGTTAATAATATGCCTCTGGAAAACCTTATTCCAGAAGACTGTAACACAGGAATAAAGGACCTCTCACTCAAGGGTCTGGCAAACTATCATTTTGATCTGCTTGTATATATTTGTAACCAAACCCTCTAACAAAATCTTTGTAATGAGAAGTGTGCATTTCACCAGAGACTATATATATTGTGATAGTATGAATTGCCTAGGCACTTGCCAGGCAGAAGAGTGTAATTAAGAATTTTTCATGGGTTTGAGAGTGACCATCCAGAAGACCTTTTCTTAGGGAATAAATCCACCTGAAGCAAAGCCTTGTGGCCTGGCTGGGGAGCCTGTGTCATCTCTCCAAGCTACTGACTGGAGTTTATCATTATCTCACTTCAGAAATTACCGAAGAAGATTCAAAGTTGTGGTCATCTTTAATAAGGGAGGGAGTTTCTGTTTTCTAATTTGCATTAGCATGCTGAAGCACTGTTTTCAAAAACAAGTGAAAGGCAAAAATAAACTTGAACACCAGTCAATAACTAATCCTCTGCTTTTATTGCTGAAAAATATCTTTTCTACAAGGGAGACAAGTCAGGATAAAATTAATGACACTATCGAAACACAAGTATTCATAAAGGAGGCATCAGGATAATCTGATTAAATGACTTTGGTTATTTTGTATAGCATTCCTCCTCAGGACTTGAATTCTTGATTATGAATAGCATCGAGAGGATTTGAAAGGATTGAATTTTCTTACTTCAGATTAGTTTGAGATATTTATGAAGGATTTAGGCAAACTACTGGTTCTTTTAGCACAATGTTACTAATGAGAGGCAAGCACCAAAATAAGAGCAAGCATTTTCTGATCCTCAGAGATATTTCTAACTCACTGTGCCTCTGTAAGCCACACATCCGTGTACGCTGTGCATCCTTCCAAGAATACCTCCTTGAAGGCCAGGTAGATGTCACAGTTGCTTGGGAAGACAAGGAGATAAATGTCATTGGCTTGTATTGAAAAAAAAACAATTTCTCTTAGCCATGGTGTTCACTCCCTTCAAGTTCTCTTTCCTCTCCTCTCATTCCAGTAATGCCATCCTATTTATTCCCTGTGTCCCATCAGGAGCCGTGGGACACCCGCAGCCTCTGTGTTGCCCCTCCTGTGTCCTGCACTCACTTCCCTGGGAAGGAAGGACAGACACATTTTGGACTTCCTCCCTAGCATTTCACTAATTTTGTTTTTTCAGATTTAACCTGATGCTGATACTTATTCATATACTTTTTTTTAAGATTTATTTGCCTCGAAAATCCACGTTCCTCTGGGCCAACAGTTCAGAGGCTGCTAATGAGGAATGGATACTGTCAGCACCACCTGAATGCCTGCTGGCTGTTGACTGCCACCTAGAAGATAATCTTTGTCTGACAGAGATGGGGAAGGTGTTAAATCTGGCAGAGCATTGTAACACATGGTGCCGAGAACTGCAGGGATGAAACTCTCAGCCCACCTGCTTCTTTGTGCAGATTAGAGCATAATAGGATTTATTCTACATGAGCCCTTGTAGAAAAATAAATCAGAGGCATCTTTTATTTAAGCTTCCTGGAAATGTTTGGCTGGGGAGCAGCATCTTCTCCAAGTTGAGAAACTGCCCAAAGATATCTGGGAATTGTGCTACCGAGCTCTATTATCTGAAAATTTGAAATATCATTCATTTTTTTTTTTCCATGCCAGTCATGGAGTGTGAGGGTTTTGTTTAAATCTGGTCTGTCCTTAGAGCATTTGTACCCTCAAGCTTCTATCTGATGCATTTTGTTGGAGCATGTCTTTATTAAAACCTCAAATGCTGTGAAGGGAACAAACAGTGACAGCAAAGTCATATTATATAAAGTTCCTCAAAGCGAGTAAAAAATAGGGGGAAAAATCATAACATGAATGGACTTGGGACAAAATAGGCCACAAGTTAGGTGACCTCAGAGTTTCTAGAGTGATGATGTGGGGCCCAAAGATGGCATCATATTTTTGTCTTTTTTTCCCATGAAAGTACCAGAGTTTTTAGTAATGAAGAAATCAAACACAGTTGAAACCAAGCTGCAGTAAAACACACTGCACTCCTGGCAGAAGTCATCATATGTCAGCCATATGACTGCAGATTGTGTGCATGACCACACATTCTGGTTTTTAAACACGAGTTGTCTGGCTCTTTTTTTTTTTTAGGAATCATTGTAACTTGAAGAGGAATTCTCTTGCACTGGAAAAATGATGGGCTTGCTATGTAAGGGGATTAGCTGGAGTTAAACTTACATATAAATGTAACATGAAAGGCTCCTCATTCTCCCAGATGGAGGGACAACAGTTTTAATTGGTTGGACTTTTCATTGCAACAAATAATTTCACCAGACTTCAGCAAATCCTTGTGCTATGGCTGAAATGAGGGAGGTTGTAGAAATAGTTCCAATGATAATCACATTTCTCCACCATCAGATCAAGGGCATTCAGTAGACACCATCAAATATGAATGAACCCCTTGTCTAAGAAGTAACATATAAAAAGGTCTTGTGGAGTGAGAAGTGTAGTTAAAGAACAGTTGATGTGGGGTGAAGAGAGTGGTCCCCTGACTTCTCCAATGCAAGTTTTGTGGTCCATTGTGCTGTGGGGGAAAGTGCAGGGGAAAAAGACTTCTTAAAAAGGCACAGCAAACTGAAATACAAGTGGCATATGGAATCTTTAAGTGCACATACTGGGCATATCATGCCTGAAAGTGGTGCTGAAAGATCGAAAAAAGGGAGCTCCAGATACAATAAACTTTTATAGTGATCAGAGTTCAGCAGGGGCTGGCATTGTGGCTCTGTTGCCACTCCTTTACCATAAAATTAGCAGCATGGCAAGAAAAATGGATGTATTAATATTTTTTATTACAGTAGTGCCTAAAAATCCCGATGAGGTACTTTTCATATGTAGCTCTCAATATGTAATGTAAGGTAGCCCTTTTCTCTAATGATTTACCATATGAACATAGTAAGACCTTGAAAATGGAGGAATATAGCTGCTGAGTCTTAATGTGCTATCAAAGCATTATCTTTTAGGGTCATAAGAAGCTGCTGATCCTGTAGCAAAACCAAATCCAAACTATACTTGGTGAGGATGCTGCAGACATTTCAGCCAGCTGCAGCAATCCTGACTTCGGGAGCAAGTGAGATTTGCCAGGCAGTGGCACATCCTTCACTGTCCCTGAAAATCTATCCAAACTCAGTTAAATTATGAGCAGCAGAAACCCAATGACGTTTTGAGTCCCAACCTCTCATTCCTGTTTCCACCAGCCCCAGGCTTCAGTGGATTTTCTGGTCCAGCCTCCTTCCCCTCCCTCCACCAAACCCCTGCAGCCACTGAGCTCTGCTGTTCCTTCTGAACTAAGCCTGTGTAGTCCTGCACAATCCAGTTTTCCCTGCTGCTTCCAACAGTGCTTTCCCTTTCCTAGCCTTCACTTAACTCCTTATTTTAGTGCGCTCCTCCCCTTCCCACCTGAGCTGGTTTGTTGCCTGCATTGGGAGCAGATGGCTCCCTCCTCTCAGCTCCCGAGGGGGCAGCATGCCCAGCCTCTGCTCCTCCACTGGCCACCTCACTGATGTGGGTGGGCTTTTGAGAAAGACCAGTCTTGCCCTGGCAAATGCTCTAGGATGATAATCAGGCAGCTTGGCTTTGTGCTGGGGCACTGCATGCTTAGTCAGGGGTGAAATTTTTAGCAATCTGAATTTCTGAAATGTTATTTTCTCTTTGTCTGAAACCTGGCCATGTTCTCTTCTTTGCCTGATTGGGAAGCCATCTCTGCCAAACTTCAATTTTCTCTTTCAAAATAGCAAGTCATCTTAGCATTTCAAATAAAAAGATAAAGATTTCTCTAGTGTTCAAACCAGTATTTTTTTCCAGCATTTTATTTTGAAGAAGTTGAACCATATTCACTGATTTTTTTCTTTTTTAATTAAAGATAATCAGCCTGAGGCAAACATTCAGCTGAGGCCGTGTAAGTCCAGTGGATAACATTTGGCTAAGCCAGAAGCAACTATGTCCTGTAATGTGAAGTGCCAGTCAACCTTACTGGGCAATGCTAGAAGCTTTTTATAAAAGAGCAGGCTTGAAGAAACAAATTTCCATGGAATAAGTTCAAGATTTATGGGGATTGTACAAAGAAGGAGTGATGAACATTATGCCAGATGAACTGAAAAAATAAATTAAAAGATGAAAAACCGTGATGCTTTATGTCTGCTTTGTTCTTATTTTATAGAGGCAGCATGAAATTTCAAAGCTATCCTGTCTGAGACTTTTTAAAAGCTTTTTATTTCCTGAGGCAATTTAGCTACTTAAACTGAGACTGAGGTGCTGTGAGTGCTCAGGATTTTCAAGAAAATAATGACTTGTCCAGTTTCAGGTTTTAATTAGATAACTTACTTCATACCCTTTTCTTAGCCACTTGTGTGAAAGCCCACACATTTGGTGAGCAGGTTAATAACACTTCCAATGTTTGCAGCACAATCCTTAATGGTGTGTAGCGTCTTTTGCAATTTCATTCTCTCCTCCCTTCATTTTATAAGAAGCCTTGCAAGAGGAGCAGGAAATTGGCACATCATACCTTTCAATGTATTTGAATTTTTTTTCAAAACACAGCTGTGTTTAAACCCCCCTTCCTAGCCCCAACTGGGGGATATCATCTTTCTCCTGCCTGAAATACTCTTGTCACCTGGATCATCCATTCCCCCCTTAGTATTACAATGATGAAGGCCTTCATTGAGTACACACAGGAGTCTAATAATTTAATTAAAGATGATGCATTTTACTAATCACTTTTGTGCACAGCTGCTAAACTCATGGCAAAATCATTATTTGCTTCAATAGACCCTCTCCTCCCCCATCCTCATCCCCCAGTGCAACATTCCCAGTTACAGAAGCCTTTGTACCCAAAGCTAACAATTTCCACCAACTGGGGCCATGTCCTTTTAAAGACATGACCAGACCCTTGGTCATGCATACCAGCAGTTCTGAGCAGCTGTCCTAGATTCTGCTGTTGTGGCTGTAAAGCTGCAGCCTGTGTGTGGCCATAAATCTGTATAACATTAACAGCCCTGAGGACTCTGATGGGGTGGCATATGACACAGACTTTGGTGTTCAGAAGTTTGTCTGGTTTTTTCTCCTCCCACAACTGGCCCCTTTGACTAATGACTGTGTGACTTCCTCCTTCAAACCCCACCTGATTTATATCTTTGGACCATCAGTTTTGCCATGATGGGTGATATGACAACATGTTACTATTGCTGCCTTCCCCTGTGCCACAGTTAATGACACAGCACCAAAACACAATTGATGTGGAGAACATAATCTAAAAGCATCTTGGCTCATCTTTGCTATCATAGTCCCAGAGACTCATCTACATCTACTCCTCCCCAAAAGCAGTTCATTCTGGTTCAGCACTAGCAGTTGAAATCACAGATGGTGTTTTTAAACCACCTGTTTAAATACAGCTCTGGCAAGCCTCCCCCTTTTCCTGGAAGCCATCTCACTTATATTCAGGGTAGCATCAAGTTCCTTTTCCCCAACCCCAGTCATGTAAGCTCAGACCTGCCAGTTGTTCTCTCCTAGCTCCTTCTCCCTGGGACTTTAGTTCCAATGTGTGCAAAATCTCTGTCCTCTTCCCTAAAAAGTGTAACAGGAAAGAGGCATCCTTGCTGTACAGCTGTGGTTGTGAGGGAGAGCTCACATCTGGCTTGTCCAAGTACAAAAAGAAAATCTACAGGCCAAGAACTGTCTTAGCCCAAGTCCTAGGCCAGTGGCATATTTACAAAGTTGAACTTCCTACATTTCTCTGAATCTGCAATGAATTCCATTTAGATAAATACAGCACCAGTTCAGATATTTTACAAGGTTGAGTCTGCCTTCACTCTAACTTGCATCCTTGTTTTAAAGCCTGACACTATTGGCTTAAACTGGACCTGATGCACAATTTCTTCCTCCTTCTCTTCCAGATGGTATTTCTGGACACTTGGTTTCACAGCAACTCTTAGTTTAAACCATGACAAAGACACTCCAAAATTAGAATCGTTTTTAGGACCTAATCCAGCAATCAGCTGCTACTAGGTGTACTGCTTAATACCTTGACAAGTCTCATTTCAGGAAAAAACCCATCACCTGCAAATGTCTCATAATTCCTTTTATCTGGTGACTCAAAGTGGCAGTCATCTTTGAGTGTACAGTCACTAGTAAGAGACAATATTTTCCTTTTAAAGTACCTGAAATACATTATTGCCTCATTTCTGGTTGGAAGGTGGGCTGCTGAGAACTGCTGTCAGCTCTCATTTGTTAAACTGTAAAACTGGTGAAATGAAGCACGGTTTTGCAAATGCACTCAGAACAAAGATACCCTGCTTGGTATATTCATTGCATCCCTCTATGTGGATATGTATTCAAGCACAGTCCAACCCTTTAAGCCCTATGCATCATGCAAAATGAAAGCCTGTGTCACCAAAATAACCTGCTATAAATACAGAGCATGTGACAGCAGCCAGTTTGGAGAAGTGTGTATGGCCTCTCAGTCACCTCCTCACCAGTTCTGATCCTGCAATGCTTTTCATGGAAAATGTGCTCTTACCCATCACAGCCTGCACATCACTTTTCTCTTCATAAATTCTGCATGGGTGGCTTCCCTGCTAATGAGAACTCATGTTTATGCACCAAAGTAGTGCCAGTGGTTAAACACATGGATGTTGAGATGTGTCTGAGTGCATTCTCAGAAAATGAGTTGGATGTAACTCAAGAGCTTATGTGGTACAACATGTGTCTGCTGAGTGTCAGCCCCATGCAGGCACAGTTATGGAAACCACTTGGCCAGGGTGTGCAATTCCAGAGCATAAAGCCAGGCTCCTGCTCTCCTCCAGTCTGTGAGTCACTGTCTGGTAACAACCAGCAGGGTTTAGAAGCAGACACTAGAGCCCCCAAGGCCTCAGACTGGCATCTGGAGCTGCCCCAGGGGAACAGCCAGCTATCCCAATCTCCTCTGCAGCTCCAGTGACTCTGCCAGGGCATGCTGCTTGTTCAGGTTGTAAGGGTGCAGCCTGGTACCTGCAGCTCATGGTCTTAACACCCTCGGTGGGAACAGACAGAAAAATGGTTTTATCTCAAAGCTTTTCTCTCAGACATAAACCATTCTTCATCAGCTTTTGTTAAGCTTTTTTTCCCTCCTAGTTCCAGTTGTTCTTTGCACAGAAATTAAATAGTCAAAGCAGTTGTATGTAGTTAACAGTAATCTCAAATGAAAGAAATTCTTCACTTTTAATCCCTATGCAACAAATGGATGTGCAGAATCTTCTCCATTCCTCATCTCAGCCTCTTTCCCTCACCCATGCATTTTTCTTGCCTTTTGTGTGGTATGAACAATGAGAGGAGAGGCAGAAGGGGAAAAACATCTTCAAAATCCTTTACTAAGAGTCCCAGAATCTACAAAATTTAAATTTTGACTTAATGAGCTTTAAACATGATAACAGAATATAAAGTTTGGTCTTCAAGGCTGATATTTTGAGTGGAGCTCATGATGTCATGAGTTAAAAAAATTTGGTGTCTCACCAGTCCAGGAGGAATTGAAGACTTCTTGTTTCCAGAGGTAAAATGCTTGAAAATGTGCTTTTTATGGGTATTCTGATCATTCCCAGGAGAGGAAGATGGAAATGAACCTGGCATTTTGATAAAAAAATTATATGCAATATGAAAATCTTTGGTCTTCAGAGGACATTGCTGAATGATCTTGTCTTTACCCTTTTCACTCAGGCTCTGTGGGGGCCACAACTTTCTCAGCATATTGAAGGCTGAGAGCACAGGCCATGAAATTGTCGGTGGCAGCTCTAAAGCACACAGACACTTTGCAGGTACACATGCCTCCATGTGCTGCTGATGGCTGAAAAACAAGCTCACTCCAGCTTTATGGCAGAGAAGGCAGGAGAAATCCCTCTCTGCTTTGCACAAAAAAATGGCAACGTTCCCACTGATTATATTTATACAGAAGACTCTGGAGAACAGCACAGATGCTTCCTTCACACCTTTCTCTCTGGCTGTTTTCCTGATAACCTTTGCCTCAGCATAAAGGCAATTAGAAATACATAGCAACTCCATGTGAACTGATGGAAGCCCCCTTCAGAGAGCATCCGTCACCGAGTAAAACACTGAGCGAGGCAGTTCACTCCTACCCAGAAAAGTGTTGTGCTGCTGAAGAGGGAATGTGAGACTTTTACAGGGTCTTTTATTGGAGGAAATGACTAACACCATACACTTTGGAATTTACTGGTTTCATATGTCTTGTATAATTCTGTATTATTTTAAATAAATAATAAGAACTTGATTATCTTACTCCTATATACCATTAGTGGTGACATGGTCTTCAGTGTTAAATGCATATATTCACATATGTGCACACACATTCTTGTTTTACTGGCAAACACAGTTGTTCCCATAGTCAGTTGCCATGGCAGTGCATGCCTAGATTAATAACGTAGGTTAATAGGTGGAGGAATGCACATGCTCACATTTACATATAAAATGTTGATACATTGGACTTCAGTTGAAAACAATAATTTACCATTTTCTGGCCTTTTGTCAGAGAACTTAAAAACCTTTGCATTGTATTTGGGTTGCCCCCAGAGGGAGGGAGGAAGGAAGGATCTGATTCCATGTTCTCTGAAGGCTAATTTATTATTTTATGATACCATATTACGTTAAAGAATGCTATGTTATACTATGCTAAAGAGTACAGAAAGGATACTTACTGAATGCTAAAAAGATAATAATGAAAACTTTTGACTCTTTCCAGAGCTCCAACACAGCTTGACCCTGATTGGCCAAAGAGTCAAAACAATTCACAGAAACCAAATGAAACAATCACCTGTGGTAAACAATCTCCAAACTCATTCCACATGTGAGCACAACACAGGAGAAGCAAATCAGATAATTATTGCTTTCTTTTTTCTCTGAGGTTTCCCAGCTTCCCAGGAGAAAAAAAGAGGGATTTTTCCAGAAAATTTGAATGCCACACCTTTGTGTGTTTTAGAAAGAATTTAGTTAGAGTCCAATAAGCACAAAAAACACCCTACAGTGAGGATCACAGTGAGGACACCTTTAAATAGGAGGGTGCAGGTGTAGTTAAGAATTAGTGGGGTAGGACATGAAGGCAGGGCCCAGGTGGTTTTCGTTTCCAGGTGGAATTCCATTTGCTTGGAATTCTATAGAAAGCTTTATTTTAGAGGTGAAAATTGAAGACAAATGTCTGTCATCCAGACAGAAAATTGCAAGTCCATCTTTTTTTCCTGAATTAAATATACTATTAATTTATCCCCAAGCTAAGATGTTTCTGTCTTTAGTTTAAAGAGATGGCCCTACAGAAAGCGGAAAACCAGTTTTCACTGTTTCCCTCGAAGGCTGAAGAGAAATGGGTTCACTTGATAAGCATAAATTCACTTCTGTGACTGATTAATGAAGTCTTGTGCTGAATATTGCTTTGATCTTGAAAAGCAAAGGATAAACATGTGAGTGCTCATGCTGCAATTAATATGGCTGAATTCAGGATGAATTGGTTGGGCCAAAAGGACTTACTAGACCACAAAGTATCCAGAAATGTCTCATCTGTACATTTGACATTCAAATCATGAAGCTTGTTTAGGTTTTGACACTTTTGGGGGCAGTGTCACTTCAGCCTTTAGAAGTTCAAAGGAATTACATGAGTTTTTTTCTAAGCATTGGGCAAATATTTACTAGTTACTGGATATCTTTCACCAGCTTGAGAAGGTAGATACTTTTAGAACAATATTATGCAGGTTATTTTTGGATTTCTTCAACAAGTCAGCTCTAGATCTGTACATGTTCAATTAGAAAGCATTAAAAATACTACTTTTATTTTGCTATATAAGTGACAAACTTTAGTTTGGGATCCAAGATTATTCACAGCTTTATTTTGACACCCCTGAAGAACAGTTTTCATGACATTTTCCATCCCACAGGTATTAATGTGCTCCTTTTCCTGAAGTCCAATCTCCTTTACTTCCCAAATAACTACCTGGGAGAATTTGAGAGAGGACAGCAGTGATAATGAATATGCTCAACATGTCTTGGAACATTTGCCTTGCAGATTGTGCTCCCAATAAAGAAACAGCAGCCTTGGTTTGAAGAATGAATAAAGTCTCTCAGCATCTTGGACAGTCTCTGCTCCATCAGTTTTCTTTCCCAATACTGGCCCACAGAACCACCTTTATCTGTACCTCTCTATCTATTAGAGAGTTTTTCAACTGACTGTACCCCTAATTTAGCATGTGATTTGATGGCCCCATGATTTGATGGCTCCTGGAAGTGCTTAGGTTCCAAGTGCACAAATTTTCTGCCCATCACAAATTTTTATGAAATACCAATTTAACAAAAGCACCTACCAAAAATGAGATGACAAGGGAAACACTTCCTCCCCCTTTAATTTTAAGGAGGAGACTGTTTTGAGTTGGTGTGGCTCAGAGCATCAGAGGATTGTGTTTCTGGCACTTACTCATAAACACACAACAGATGAGTGTGAGCTGTCAGTGAAATAACCATCTGGTGGGCTGTTCAGGGGTAAGTATTGAGGGTCAATCAACACTGGGTGCTGCCCAGGCACCTGTCATGGAGGACATTAAGCTCCACAGGGATGGTACCACCTTACTGGTTTGCAGTAAAAAATGAAGACTCTCCTAAACTTCTCATTCTCTTCTCCTGTGCACCCACCCATCCTGCAATTCACCTAAACCTGCAGCAGTAATAGTAGCTACTTCCTTCACCTGAGAAATGTTGTTTAAACTTCAGGCCATTTACAAAAGAGAAAAACATAATTTTAAATATCTGAGACATTTTGGAGAATAAATTCTTTTAAAATATTTCCTGTTGAAAGCAGCCATTTTGTATAGCACAGTGGTCTTTCAGGGGACATAGAGATAACGTGAAGATTTTTAGGTGCAAGATACTCAATTAAACTTCTATGTGTTGCAAAACTTCGAAAAATGAAAATACATTAATAAAAGATAATGGAGATTGAGATTATTTAAAATTTCTTAATCCTGAAGGAGCTTTTCTAAGAGAGTAAAGAAACCCTGGTGTGTTGTATTTGCTGGGAATGCCCCAACAAAGGCAGGAATGATAAATCTGACTCCCCTCGTTCTCAGGCTAATTTATTACTTTATGATACTACATTACATTAAAGAATACTCTACTCTACTATACTAAAGAATACAGAAAGGATATTTACTGAATACTAAAAAGATAATAGTGAAAACTCGTGACTATTTCCAGAGTCTCAACACAGCTTGGCCATGATTGACCAAAAAGTCAAAACAACTCACACCAGAATCCAATGAAACAATCACCTTTGGGTAAACAATCTCCAAACACGTTCCAAAGGAGCAAAACACAGGAGAAGCAAATGAGATAAAAATTGTTTTCCTTTTTTCTAGTGCTTCTCAGCTTCCCAGGAGAAAAATCCCGGGAGAAGGAATTTTTTCAGAGAAAGTGAATGCCACATTGGTGTCTGAACATATCCACTATAAAAAAAAAAAAAAGCATATGTAAGACCTGCTTATGGCCCTTTTTTCTTGCCTGTTCTCAAAAGTGTCATTATTTTGGCCTTTGAACTTCAAATGCACTAGGCATGAGTGAAAAAAACACTCTACACACCTGGCAGGTCTCTGTGTGCCTGTGCTTAGCTGCTGATGGCCACAACAGTGTGAACGGCTTCACAATTCTGCAGTGCTATTCATAATCTTATATAGTGGCCTTCCTAGAGAAGACCCAGTAACCAGGAAAGACAACAAACTTCAGAAGCTTGGGTGGGACTTATTGTAAGGAAGGATTATTCCATTTTGCACAGGGATGAGTGTCTGGGGGAAGCAAGGAGTGTAACATGGTATTTTGGGTGTTGCTTGGCGGTGTGTTTGACTGCAAATTGTAAATTTCAGCATTTGGGCTCCAGTCTGCAGTCCAGTTGGAGACTGCATATCCTCAGCAGGGGAAGCATTTTGCACCCTGGGGTGAACAGGAAAGCATTCAGCAGACTGTTTGCTGGGACTGAGGTGGGAAATGGGCTGACCCAGGCAAAAGGATGAAAACTCAAGAAGTCCAGGAGCAAAGGAGAGCTGTGGGGGAATGGAAGGATTTGTTCTTTTTCTTGTGCCTACCTTCAAAGACATGGGAAACCCATGGAGGGATGATAATCACTCCTAAAATAGTGCTGAGAAGCCTGGAGTGCTGCAGGGACAACAGAAATGGCTGGGAGCTGAGGCTGTAGGTGTTTCACTGCTTTTGAAGGGGGATATCTCTGAATTGGAACCTCAGCTGCAAGAGGAGATGTGAAAACTGAGAGGGGAAAACTCATGTGCTCACACTGGTACCTGGAGGAGAGGGTGAGCTGCCTACATAAGCCAAAACTGGTAAATGCCTGGTAACACACAAACAGACTGATCCATGGAAACAAGGATTGAAAGAAATAGGCAAAAGGAGAGAAGGGTTTGTGGGTGAGAATGAGAGATGTGGCACAGGCTTTCTCCAGGGCAAAGCCTAAAGCTAGACTTGAAGTTTTGAAGTAAGGAGGTATGATACATGCATGTATGTATTGCATCCTGGGAATTGCATGGCCCCCAAACTTCTCTCTTCCTTTGCTGCAGAGAAATTGCTGCTGGGATAGAGATTAATAGCAACAGTTCCTCAGAATGTGCTATATATAGCAGAGCTCAAAAATGCCTCCTTCCTACACCTCTGCCTGCCAGCCAGACACATCATTTCACCAAAGCAGTGACAATACAGAGAGGATTAGCACAGTAAGAAGAAAAGATACTACAGCCTTTAGGTGTGCTCAGTCTGATCTGCTCTCTGCCATATCACTTCTGTCCCCTCTGCATCCCTTGCTGCCTGGCCTGAGTGTTTTGGGGTACCACAGAGCCTGATGTGGGGGTAGGAGCAAGGTCTGCTGCTGGTGTAGACTTTGTGCAAACATCCTGCCAGGCAAATTTACCATGAGGTCCCTCCAAGTCTGAATGATCTGAAAAGCAGATCTGTCCCATGGTCAGAAAATGGAAATGGATAGCCAGGAATCCATTTTGTCAAAGATCTTCAGTCAGCCAAGGAAATCAAGAGGAGGACTAGCTAGGAAGACAGGCTGAAAGACCTCAAACTACTGTCCAGCTCAGCAATGAAAGGCAGAAGAAATTCAATGCAAAGGAAATAAAACACTCCTAATTGAGTGCATCAAAAAAAAACCCAGGGTCTGAGATCTTTATTTATTCAGGATATTGGTGTGATTTGAATAGACAGCCTTATGAAAATAAAAGCTGGGTTCAGTAGTGACTAAACCAGCAAAATCCAAATGTTTTTGAATTTCCAATAAAGCTTGGAGAACAAAACATCAGGTAATTATTATGTTCTGTAGAAATTCGTAATATCTGTCTCCAGAATATTATGTGAATATCTCCATCTCAGGAGAATATAGAATTGAGGGGATGTGAATTGAAGAGATTGTCTTTCAGTGAGAAAGACAATCACACAGTTTTCAGAGGAAGAGCAATTAGGTGATCAGGAGTCTTTAGTAACAAGAAATTACAACGAAGATCTATACTCTAAAAAGAAGAAGCAACACACCGATGAAGCAATTTATGTCTGATTTTGGTGAGACCTGGAAGGCACTGATTAGTGTAAATGGGCCTGGAGAGCCACACATGAGCTTCCCACAAATCCTCTGTCCATTGGCCCAGGAGCTCTATTTATTATTTCTCCTGGCTCTGAGGGTGATGTTTCTTGATGGAGGATGGCTCTGTACTCCTGGTAGCTTGGCTGCAGTCCTGCCTTTGGTCCTCTGTTCTGCACAGACCTACATGGAAGTACTGTTTTCTGCTTCTCCTGGATGCTGGACAAGTTCATAACTTTTACCTTGTCTTTTCTGTTGGTGGACCCTCCTATCACCAGGAGGTGCTCACTACGTTTGTACTCAGCTCCAGGCTCATCTTCCTGCATGAATCAGCCTGGTTCTTGCTGCTCACTGGACTAGGAGAGTTGAATCACTAGTCTGGAGATATATGACCACATATTTATCTGGTTCTTAGGTTTAACCATGGCCCTGTGCACCTGTGAGCTGTTAATCAGGATGCTGGTAGAGATGAATGCTTGGTGTGGATACCTCAGCAATGATTTGGTCAAGAACTCTTGCATTTTGAAGCTTTCTAAGCTTTACCTCAAGTCTATATTTAAGTAAGTGTCAGTTTGACGCTGGCACAGCAGCAATTAGTGGTGGAGTCACTTCATTCAATGCATGGTAGTCCACAGTCAATCTTCATTCTCCTTCAGATTTACACACCAGCCAAATGGGGCTGTTGAAGGGTGAGTGGGTCTTGCTGACCACCCCTTGGCTCTCCAGCTCACGGATCATTTTGTGGATGGGGTTCACGGCATCTCGATTCGTTCGGTAGTGTCGGCAGTGCACTCTTGAGGCAGCAATTGGCACTCGTTGCTCTTCCACCTTCAGGAGTCCTACTGCAGATGGGTTTTCTGACAGACCAGGCAAGCTGTTCAACTGCTTGACACCCTCTGTAGCTTCGACTCCAAAATCCCAGTGGTCGGCCTCGAGTCTCCCCAGGTACCTTCTGCCAAAGGCTCCAGGACAAGCCATGGTTCCCGGCTGCAGAGTAGAGCACGTTCTTCACCTCTGTAGGTGGTGAAGTACGTAACATTTTAACTTCTGTGTTTTGGTGCAGTGCATCCATCAGCTTCTTTGGGAAAGTAACTTATTTATGTAAGAACAAATCCTCTGAAGTCTTATTTCATTTCTGATTTGGGGCTGGTTTTTGAAGTACATCATTTTTCCAGGTGCTTATTTCTTCTCCATTTAGCTCTTTCCCAAATATATCTGACCAATGTAACCAAACTCAGCAGACAAATAACAATTTCAGAGGCAAGCTCCTACAAGCTCTTTGTGAGTTACCAAACCTAGCCAAGTGGCAGTCCAGATAAAATGGGTTTGGAATGAGCAGTATGTGGAGCAGAACTGCCCAAATGAATTTCACTCCTGGTCCTTCCTTGATCTGCTTCCAAGCATGTGGAAATGCTGGTTTGTGTAACTTCACAGGAGCTGCTTGTTGAGAGAAATGTCTTGTTTATTGTTAGACTAGAATAAATATACATGAAAGTGTTATAAAAACTAAGATAGTAAGTTTTTTAAAAAGTAAGTGTTGTAAAAAATAAGGTAGTAAGTTCTAATGCTTAATGTGAAGCACTTAGCTGACAGTGAATACCCATTAGCTGGTTTTATACATTTTAATTTCTTGATGCTGTATTTTGGAGATGTCTCAGTCAAATTTTATTTCTTTACATTTTAATTGCAACTTCCTGCAGAAATACATTTTTTGGGGTCTTCCTTGGGTATAAAGGCAAGGAAGAATGTGTTTACCAACTTAATAATTCTTTTTTAATGTAATAACATTGTGTAAATGCTTCCTTTTTTTTTTTTTTTGTTTTATTCAGAACACAAATGTCTCTCAAGAAATAAAATCTTTCTTGAAGAAGATAACAAAATGTGATGCCCAATCATGGGAAGAGCTAGTACACCAGGATGGGTGTTGTGCACTAGGATGAACAAATTCTCCAAGCTATTGACCAGTACCGAGTAGAAAAAACAGCAACAATAACAATTGCTTGCCTCAGGATCATTAGGAGAAAAATGGCTTTGTTTTCAGAACTGTGATAATCTACATAAGCATCTCAGCTGGGTTGTATAACCCCCAGTTTTTGTGCTCCAAGTTGCTTTGGATATTGAGCATCTATTTAGTAGCTTTCTAATATATTCTATTCTGAAAGGTCTTAGAAGATTTTTGAGTGATTGCTTTGCCTTCTTTGAACCTAAAGACTGCATTTTAAAGTAGGAGAGTGAAAATGTGATGTGTGGTTTTTTAACTCCCCAATTTAACCCAAATGAAATAAAAAGTTTACCTTATTAAAAGGATGCAGAGTTAGACATTCCCAAAAGAGCGTGTGTTTTCTTGTTCTTGGGGTTTTAGAAGTTGAATTCTTGAGGGAGGGAACACTACAGTCAAGTTCATTTCCCAAGAGATCAAATGCTGCTGTATCTTACGCATTTTTCTTAAGATTTTAAAGCACCAGCTGTCTACTTTTTTTTTTTTGCCACTTGAGCTAATGATAAGTAGTTTAACTAAAGTGATGAATAATTCACACTGTTTTTCAGAAAGCCTATAGTTATTTCATGAATTTCTGGATTTATTAATTTCATAGTTATTTCTTCTGCTACAAGTACTAATTTAAAAGAACTACAATTAAAGTGGGACACTGGGCTAGCCTGTTGTCTTTGGAATTCAGTCAAGAAACCTGTCATCTTTGAGAACAAACTTAGGAAATAACTATTGTAAAAGATAATTCAATGCAAGGTTTTCTCACCATAATACAGTGAAAGGAGATATAAACAAAAAGTTATTCTAAAAGAATTAGACTTGAGTACTTCTAAAAATCACTTTACCGTATCAAAATAATTTCCACTTCATATGTCAGAAGAAGACAACAGTGCCTCCTGCATTGATGTCAGTTTCTGAAGAGACTGCAAAACAGTAAGTGTCTCTAGATCATCTTTTCTCAAAGACCAAACACAGGCTGTAGTAAACTCCATAATTACTCCAAATTATGGAGTTTACTCAGGCTGTAGTAAACTCCATAATTTGAATACTGAAAGGGAGTCTGAAATCTTTTAAGGATCTGTTCTGATGCCCTGGAGCTCCACTAGAGACCTCACTACAGGCAGGACTGGCCTACAAGAATTGTTTTCTCATCTTGTATAGCCTTATTTTCTAACCTTTCATGAGTGATTTAACATTTATTCCTTTCTTGCAAGGAGAAAAAAATTAGTTCCTTGTTCCATAGATGCATTGTATAAGCTGAATTTTGTCAAAGAGTTACGAGTATTAAGATGCTATTAACTTGGCATAAAAAGGGGGGGCAGCTCTGCTCACAGAGTTTAAGTAAGCATTTTCAATTTTTTTTCAGAACTGTTAACTGTTGCTCCGTACTTTCTAGGAGTGCACGGTTCTATCCTCGTTAGAAAGGGATTTAAAATAAAATCTCACTTTCCTCATGAGTGCACTTGGGCACACTTGGACATAAATGAGTTGCCAGAGGTCATGCAGAAAGTCTGATGGCCAAGAACAGTTCTGACTTCATTCTTTTGTCCCAAGATGAATAGATTCTTCTTTCTCCACAAAAACAAGAAACAGAACATTGAGAAACAGGAGCAAGCCCAAAAATTTTTCCTTGCCTCTATTTTCCTAAACATAGTAAAAGTGGCTGTGGGGTTGCATTTTCTCTGTAACATAACATCTGTAGTATAATCCTGCAAATGCTTATGATATGAGCAGGCCCACAATCATTCAAATACTGTCTATAAATGAGATTTGTATTCTGTAACTATCATAGAATGGCCTTGGATGAAAGGAACCTTAAAGATCATCTAGTTCCAACACCCCTGCCATGGCCAGAGACACCTTCCACTAGATCAGGTTGCTCAAAGCCCTATCCAACCTTGAAGACAGCCAGGGATAGGGCATCCACAGCTTCTCTGAAAAATCTGTTCCAGTGTCTCACCACCCTCACAAGGAAGAATTTCTTCCTAATATCTAATCTAAACCTACTCTCTTCTAGTTTGAATCCATTCCCCCCTGTCCTGTCACTACATGCTCTTGTAAAAAATCCCTCTCCATCTTCCTTGTAGGTTTCCTTCAGGTACTGGAAGGCAGAAATTAGGTCACCCCAAAGCCTTTTCCTGTCCAGGCTGAACAAACCAAATTCTCTTGGCCTATCCTCATAGGAGAGGTGCTTCTTCCCTCTAATCATTTTGTTGGCCTCCTCTGGACTTTTCCAACAGGTCCATGTCCTTCCTGTGCTGGGACCCCAGATCTGGATGCCTCACTGCAGGTGGGCTCTCACCAGAGAGGAGCAGAGGGGCAGAATCCCCTCCCTCACCCTCTGGCCACGCTGCTTTGGAGGCAGCCCAGGACACGTTTGTGTCTCTGGGCTGTGAGTGCCCATGGCTGGGTCATGTCCAGCCTCTCATCCAGCAGCACTCCCAGCTCCTTCTCCCCAGGGCTGCTCTCCATCTGTTCATCCCCCAGCCTGTGCTGGTACTGGGGCTTGCCCCAACCCAGGTGCAGCACCTTGTCCTGGTCTTGTTAAACCTCACAAGAGTCTCACGGGTGTAGTTAAGAGCCTGCCCAGATCCCTCTGCATGGCATCCTGTCATTCAGGTCTCTCAAGTGAAATTGTGACCAAGTGAAAACTTTGCTCTTCTTTCAGCAGTCAGGAACACCATGGATCTGAAAACAAGAGAGAGTGGCATCTCGGTTTTATGGGGGGAAAGACTTGGAAAAGGAACTGGTTTATATTTAAATCAGGGTCAGGATTTTGGATTTGAAGTGACAGGACCATGGTGGAGCAGCTGGGGAGGCTGCTGCAGGACCTCCCTAGATCTCTGTGCAGCTTTTTATTTCCCCACTACTTTTCCTTTTAAAGGGATTGCTGCTTCTCTTCAGGAGGGTCTTTTTCTTTCGAGAGAGAAGAAACTTCAGGAAGCTCAATGTGGTCATAGCAGGTAAAGGGTCCAGCAGGATGGGCCTCCAGCACCTGAAACTGAGCTCCTGTTTAACTAAACCAGGCACTAACACCCTTAATAACTTGATCTGCCACTGTTTATTGCTACAAGATACGCTTTTCCCCTCTATCTTCATTCAGGTTCAACAAGTTTTAGGTATATAATTTCTAAAAAAGGTATATAAGTTTTAGGTATATAATTTCTAAAAATTTTCTTTGAAAACTTTTGTGGACTTTATAATGATAAACTGAGCAGGAGTCATGGGCTAACTGGGTCTGTGGTTTTGGGTTTTTTTTTTTTCTGATGAAATAATATTACAATATCCAAAGATGAGAAGGAAGGGGAACATTTACAAGAAATCTAATTAACACCAGAAGTCTCACCAGCAGTAGTTTCTCCATCCTCCTTTCAGACAGTACTTTGATAATCATATTTCAATTCCACTGCTAAATGAAGCATTTGTGAAAACTGAGTCAACAACAAATCATGAGTAAGTTTAAAAATACACATAACTTCCCCCTTTTTTTGTTTGATTTTTGTTTCAAGACCTAATGATGTTAATTTGGCTTGTCCTGCCTTCTCTTTGCTGGAAATAAGGGCAAAAAATTTCCTTTAAATAAAAAACAGCAGATATTTTCACAGAAAGAGCTGAAATTATAAGAAAAAACCACAAACATGAAATACTGAAAAATGTGGGAGCTGGGAACACAGATCACAATGCCCATCTAAGTTCATATCTACTGATTCAAATTTAGGATGAGAAAGCTGTGCAGATTAGTCAGCATTGATATGGACTGCATAGTTCAGGGCAGGAGTAGTCTTTCCTAGACTTCTGTGTCTGTGAAATTCCACAGAAATGTAGAAGTCTCATATCTGAGCTGAAAGAAGGCAGTGTATTTTTTTCAGCTGCCTTTGTAATACATATGTAAGGAGTTGCACTTGGTAGGCTTTTTAAATAGATCTTAAATCTACTTAAATGCAAGCTGCAAGGAGGTTTAGAAGCTATTTTTATAATAAGCTTTTTTATTAATGTCTTATGAGCTGTCTGCCATCCAGTCACATAGAGTTGTGGAGCAGAGGAGAGGCTTTGAGGTTGGTGGCACTCTTGACACATCTGCCTCTGCTGGGCCATGGGAGACGTCTGTTGTCTGGATGGAAAGTTAAGTTCTAAGAAGTAATGATTCAAATGCCTCTGGTGCTTCATGTACCTAAATACTTCTGCTCCCTTTTGTTTAGTTGTGCATTTAGCTATTTCCTAAGTTTACACTGTGTTCCATGGGCCTTAAAGACTTCTGCCCATCATTAGTGCCTGTTATACTTGCAGTTTAAAACGATCCTAAAATAAATTCATGTGCATGGATAATTTATAATTATCTCAGTTTTCAGAATTAAACTCATAATTCTTAAATCTTGACAGTATTGTGAATGTTTCATTTGGAAGTACTTTGATCTTCTATTTTATTTAAATAGACAATAATCCCCACTCTTTTTCTGAGAGCCCTTTAAAATCTGACTAAACTTTCCGGACTCCTTTTGAAAAAAAATGTACACTTTTAATCCCTACAATGCAGCAAGCAACAAAAATTCTATTTCTTTTTCTTCTCTCACTTTTTCCTGTGAGCAACCTGGCGTCATGCCCCTAAGTAAATAGGGATGCAGTCTGCACATTTTTTCCACACCCACTGTTATGACCATTGGAAGGCTTTGCTCATTATTTTATAAGATCTTTTTCAGTCAGTTTGATGAATCCTAACATGGTTTTTTTTTTCACAGAAGAAATAAGACCCAGAGGATATTAACCTTGATCTTTAATTTATATCTCTTTAAAAGGGAAAAGAAAAGTCATTCCTCCTCTTGAACACAAAAGCCTTTGCTGGCCTGGTGGGCTGGATGGTGAGGTACAGTGACAGACTGAGGTTTACTGCCTGTGCAGGGCAGGCAGATTGGCACCTCCTGTTTGTGTGTTGGCCACAAAGATGAACAGTAGGAGATTATCCATCTTTCACTTCCAGCTTGATAATTATGCACCATATTGTTTTCCTATGGCCAGGGATTAAGGACTAGTCTCAGCAATGCTCCTGGCGGAGAAGCAACATGTGTTAGAAGAAGTGTTAGCAAAGAAGCAGTTTTTAATGAAGTTTCTTATAGGAATGGCTGTTCTGATGGCAAAAACAAGTAAATATTCCCTGTGTTGGCAGCATCTGTACAGTGCACAACTCAAAGGCTTGAGAAGACTTCATAACAAGCAGAAGGAGTAAGGAGGAACAGTTCCCTAGGGCTTTCAACAACATCTTATTCCTTTTGTCCACTCTGGGCAAGTGGCATGGAGGAGGGGAGACATAAAATACTGGAGTGCATTTTAAAGCCCTGAAATGGGACCTGGCATATGTGAGGCACAGGAAAGGTTGCGCTGCAGGAGTTCATGACTGCCACCATGGTCAGTAGGTGAGACTACTGAAAATCAAAATGCACCAGTCTGCAGGTGCACATCCCAGTGGGATGTGTTGAGTGTAAAGCTGAGTCCTGCAGCTTGGGGGCCTTCTCACCTTGACTGGTTGGCATTCCCTGGATAATCACAGCCACAGCTCTCTCTAAGGGCTGCTTTTGCCCCATCCTCCTCTTATGAAGGGTAGGGGGAGGTACCTGTAGTAGGGAAATACAAATGAGAAGTTGCGATTAAGTTTTCGGATATGACACCCACCAAGAAGGAAGTTTGGCTTCCCATCCTTGCTCCCAGGGCTACTTATTTGTCACCAAATACTAATTGACTACAGCACAGGTCTCACTGCACTGCTGCTGGCTCCCTGCTGGCCATGGAACTGAGCTCTCCTCTGCATGACTGGCCAGTTTTGGCCTTGGCTGCTGAGCATCTCATGTGCTGTGTTTGATTGAGCCCTAAATCTTTTGTATTGCCATGAAAACTCACAGTTCCTTTGCTGCCTCTGGTTCAATGCTGTCACTGTAGAGATTTTGCTGAACCCTGTTACAACACATAAAGCAGCCAAGGTATATAAACACAACTGCACTGAAGAGAAGTGACTGCTGTGAGTCACAGCCTTGCAAGTTGCACTGAGATCTGGCTTTAAAGGAGATATCTATCATGGGTGTGCATTTAAAAATAAAATCCTTTCTTTTTTTTTTACTTTCACTAGCCTTCTATGATCAGCTTTAACTGCAACATGTAAATAAGGCAGTAGTACAGGAAGGTGCAAACCTGAGTTAGTCCTTAGTGCTAGGAGGCATCTGAAGGACTTTGCTAATAAAGAAAGTATAGCAGTGCTGGGCCATCCTTCCACCTTCCTGCTGAGCTGTGTTTTGGTTTGCAGCCTGGGTTTCCAAGACCTCTTTTTGACCTGTAGGCTCCAGCTGTTCTGACTTGAATAATTTAAATTATTTATGTATACATTATGAAGAAAATACCCGAATCTAAAACTCTGACCCCATTTAAATATTTAATTAGAAAAAAAAATCACAGGTAGAAGAGAAATAACACTTGAAATGTACCACACTAAAGTGCTTTTTGGAAGGCATTACCAATGTTTGGCAAATAACAGATCTACAGAAAAGCTAGTCCCACTTGCCAAACTGGTTGGTAATACCTGGTAATGACTCCTTTGGAGTGGTTACTATTAATGTTTTTTGCCTGGGTTCATAAAGAGGTTGCATGCCACAAATTGCTCAATGTGACCTCTCAAAATCTTATATTACTTGGGTAAGATTAAATGAAAACTAAATTATATAAATCTACTAGTGGTGCAGGTGCTTATATTTATCTCGTAATGAATGAGTTCCTGGAGGTTCTGGGTTATATTTGCTATTTGAAAGGGAAATATTTTATGATAAGGAGGTAATTAGATGACTTCCCAGGTTACACCAATCTGGATAAAGGGATGAGGACTGCAATAAATAAGCTAAAATAACTTTAAATCTGCAAATGTTAATTTATTTCCTTTAAAAAAAAAAAAGAAAAAAATGTTTAGCATATTTCTTTATATTCTGAAAGACAACAAATAAATTGCCAGTTTCTCAGGTCCTCAAAATGATTTACCACACTAAGACTGAGATTTACTTGGTTTGTATTGTTTTGCATCTATAGGTTTCTTTCCAACAGCAAGAGCTCACATTAAATTTAAGTGAGTAAGGTGTCTCCTAGTACCATGACTCTAGGAAACAGCCTTGTGGGAGAGTCAAAACTCTGGAGTCATGTGGGAAATACAGGCAGCTGGGAAAGGATAGTAACTAGTAGAAGCAGTGATGAAGAACCTCACCCTGAAACTCATGTTAAAGTCACTAGGACTTGGAAGCAAAGCCTCTCCTCCTGCTGGGTTTGCTGCTGCTGCCTTGGAGGCAGGAGCTCTCTCTGGCTGCAGCCTTTAAGCTCTAGGAGGTCATTAACACATGTCCTTCTTCCCTAGTGCTGCCTGTTCTCATGAAACCTGTGACAATACAACATCCTCAAAATTGGCCAATACATACTATTTTTCAGTTGTTGTTTTGGTTTGGTTTAATTTTTTAATTGATGATTCAAAACTAGAGAAGTAGATAAGGCTTTCTGATGAAAACCAGCATGCACTTTTTAACTGGAGACAATCACAGGTCTTAAATAATGTATGCTAAGAGCTACACTTGGTAAATCTCTATAGAGGGCTCTTTCAGACATCCATTCTCTTAAATAAAACAAATGGTATTTCTGATTGCCAATATTGTAAACCTTACAATAATTCTACATTCAGGTTTAGGTCACACAGCAGGCTAAGAGATACTGTAAATTGGCATACTGCTTTTTTCCCTAGAATTGGACAACTTTAGGACTTCATATATGCCCAAGGCTGAAGGAAATGCCATGCAGAAACATCCGAAGATTATTCAGGTACTTCAGTATAATTTACGTGGTAAATCTAATTCAAGTTTTGCTACATTTTGAAGGAGTCTTTCTAAACTGTAAGACTTGTATTAAAACAAATTTGCAACTTAATCCTTTTTAGTAGCACTCTTATGAAGATTGTTCTCCTGTGGTTAATCTAACTGCTTTTTGAAGGCTACAGAGAAGCCTTAAAATGCAATTCAATTCTTTTGCCATACCACTCCAGAGTATATGTATTAATTTCTTTTAATTGCTTAAAATGTCATTTAAAGATGTGTAAATTAGTCTTAAAATACAGAAAATAAAAATCCTGCTTATTCCAGTGAAAATGGTAATACTTGGTCTATTGGCCATGCAGTTCTGCAAAGATGGCAGGTGCTGGCTCTGGCAGCCCCTAAATGGAAAGTTGGTGGAAGGGAAGGGATTATCCTAGGAAAGTACGGCTGTGTGCCTGCCAGGGTCTCAGTCTTCATGACAGGAATCAGTTATCAGTCATCAGAGTGTGGTCACTGGATTAGATGACCCTGATCTGACCTGAGAGAGCAGCACTGACCAGGGGACCTCTCTGAACAAACTGATGAAAGTAATGGAGACCTAAGAGCTGGTGGTGTGCAGGGTATGAGGAAAGTTCAATAAGCTTAGGCTGCTGTTATCACAAGAGCTTCTGCTTCTTTCTTTGACCCTTGTTTTTCAAGGACTTCTCAGTGAGGCCAGAGCAGCTGTTATGCTGGCAAGGGTGCTTCTGCCATTCAAGCATGTCAAAACAGAGGATGTCCTTCCAAAGGATGCTGAGAAACTGGGAGATGGGAAAAGAGCAGTGAGAGTGACAGAAGGGCTAGAAAGTAAGATTTATGGTGAAAATCTTGGAACTTTGCCTCTTGAGCTTAGCAATGTTATCAGGGAACAATACTAGGCTTAGAGGACTCACGTCTAGCAAAAAAGACCATAAGAAATACCAGCAGTAACACTAAAGCTGCATGAATTCTGATTCTGAATACTGATACTAACGTTTCATGAAATCTGTGGGGCATCTTTAGGCCAGGGATGAATGCTTGTCTGAAAGACTAATTTGAATAGATGGGCAACAAAGCTGTGAAGGGTCTGGAGTTTGGTGAGGAGTGGCTGAGGGAGCTGGGGTTGTTTAGCCTGGAGAAAAGGAGGCTCAGGAGAGACCTTATCACTTTCTGCAAGTTCCTGAAAGAAGGTTGTAGCAAATTGGGGAGCAACTCTCTTCTCCCAGGTAACAAGTGACATGATGAGAGGAAATAGCCTCAAGCTGCAACAGAGAGGCTTAGACTGGATATTAGGAAAATTTTTACATGGAAAGGGTTGTAAAGCATTGGAATAAAATGCTCAGGGAAGCTGTGGAGCCACTACCCCTGGAACTGCTCAAAAAAACCATGTGGATATGGTACCTGATGTGGTCTAATGGAGGTGCTGGATTGGTAGTTCAACTTGATGATCCTAAAGGCCTTTTCTACCCTTAGCTAATCTTTGAACATGAAATAATTCAGTGAGGTCCCATGGCCTGTTTTATGCAGAGGATGAAATGCTGCAATCTACACAGAGGCAGAGCTCTGCACATGTGGACCTGACTGACAACATTATGAATAGTCCTCACTTGTTTTTGCAAATTGAATTACTTTAATCTGCCTTCAGCACTGCTGATGGAAGACGGACAAGGAACCGGTATCCTCAGAGCAGCTGAAAGCAGTCTGAAAGGATATTAGTTTTCCTGTCTGCCTGGCTTACCCACACTGCACAGTGGCAGCAACCCATCTTGCAGTGGAAGCTGCACCTCCTACTAATCCTTTTTCATGGTTCCTCCTATGCTATGAGGGCACACCAAAATGACTCCACAGGAGAGCACAGTGGTTTGAAGGTAAACAGGCTGGGGATTATGATCAGGCATAAAAATACTGATAGCTGTCAGTATTGGACTTATTGGGATAGGAAAGAAAATGGGATAAGAGCAAGAAATCCCTATAGAGTATGTAATGTAAGAAAAGTAAGCTCCCAGTAATTACTGCTCAGGTGTTACTCTGGAGACTTCTCTGGGAGTGTCAGAAGTGGTTAAAAATCAAATAAAGTGTTAGAAATCCATAGGACAGGAGTTGTGAGCAAATCCAGCAAATGTTGTCACACCATTAGATAAACTGTGGTGTGACCACAGGCTGTGGGCAGGTCTGCAGGTCTCGCTATTCCTCTAAGGAGTCTGATGTTGAAAAAGGTGGGGGGAGACTCCTCAGAATATCCCACTACAGGATTGTTTTCATTCAAGGGAGGTATAACTTTAGAATCTTCAGTTTTCTCCCAAGCTGAAGAAAGGATGTGGTACAGTCAAGGATGATTGGAGAGTCTGCAGTGAATGTCTGCTCACCAGGCTCTTCTGTTGGAGCGTGGCTTCAAAAAGAAAAATACATTTTCCAAGGAGGGCATAGGGAAGAGGCAGAAGTCATTAGCAGAGGATGTTGCAGAGGCCAGAAGTACAGAAGGGCTAATGAAAAAGAGTAAAACATGAGCTGCAGATGTTGAACATAATGGTGTCAACACAGACAGGTTTTTTACCTCCAGAAGTCCTTTGACTCTTTACTGCCTGGAAAAAAGGGAAAGGGTTTACACTAGAGAAAGTATTACTCTGTATTTGCCATGTTTCTTTTTATTTTTCACCTAAGCAAGAGTCCTAAAAGCCAATTATGGGGAGGAAGAACTCTCAATACCACTCTTGCTCCCTATTTCTATTCACTCACAGTGAATAGAAATCTGTTGGGAGAAGTAAAAGCAGGGGGAAGGTGGCACAATGAGGTGAGGGCAGCTGTAGGTAGGGGAGGTAATGTGATTATCAGGGCACGGGAAAAGCAGTGGAAGATACTTCCTTTAGACCTCATGGCAAAGTATTATCTGTGTCCCTGTTGAGCACCTGCCACTGCTGGAAAAACAGGATACAGATGGAGGTTTGCCCCAGTCTGACTGTCCTCAGGATGATAATAGCACAAATGTGCTCCCAGCATGCCTGGGTGATGCCAGACATGTAGAATAGCTTCTACAGTGGAAGAAGCTGCAGTGGACCACTCTTCTAGAGATGCAGTAGGAATTGTTTCAGCAAAAGAGATCCAGAAAACCTCATGCTTAAATGGGGTACCTCAAATATTTTTTCTGCTAATACAAACCACCTCCTGAACAACTGTTCTGGGTTTTTTCTTTTCAAATGTCACTTACAAATGAAAGTGGTCTTGAAAATTGATTTGATTTGCATTGCCTCTAATGCTATGTATGTAAGTCATGCATCCATAGCCTCCATCCAAAATGAAATCCCCTTCCTTGGTATCCTTCCATGTAAATAAAAAATCCTAAAAGGATGGATCCTCAGCTGATAATCATAATTAATTCCAATAATGAACCAGTTGCAGAACTGGTCCAAAATGCACGGAGCATCATGGTAGTTTTTTATGGTCATTTGTCTGGATTTCTCACTAAGCTTTTTCACCTTAGCAAATTTCTTCTGGTATTGAAATTCTTTGTTCTCTGATAGTATTGGCAGCTCCCTCCTTTTTCCTCACATGACTGGGTCAGTCTAGTCATTCCCCATCTTTGCTGTTCTAAATAGCCGCTCTCCTGTAAATTTGCATTATTATTGTGATGTTTAGAACAAAGGAAATTATTCCTAGCAAACAAAAATGCACCTGGGAGGGTGGAGAAATAAACTTGAAGGGTTTTTCGCTTTTGTGAGGAGCAGTTTAAATTACTGTTATACTGTATTTATGCTGCAGAGAAAAAAGTTGTCTGCTCCTGCCCAAAAAAGGGACTTTTTCTATTCTGCTTGGCCTGGTGATTAAGTCTCTCTACATACTAGGAAAGGACAAGATTTCCTCCAAAAATGATATCTGGAGCAGCATATCCCATTTCTTAGTTTCCCCTCATGACAGCAAATGTCAGACTAAATCTCTTTTCCCTTCACATGAAACAACTTCTGGCATAAAAGTTCCAGAAACCAATTGCATAAATGTCCATGAAAACCCTCTCTTTTTATTAATCAACCTCTTGTACCTAAAAGCTGAATTAGAGTTCTTGAGCTACTGAGAAAAAAACCACAGGGAAGCTCACAGCTACTGTCATTGCTGTGAAAGCCACAAAAAAGGTCAGTGCCTTGCATACTTGTACTGCTCTTGCAGGAAACAATGCTTTTGGGGCTGCATATATTTAGACATGACCAGAAAAAAACCCTTGTGCTCTAGAAGAAAACAAGATTGATGTAATGAGTGACAAAATGGTAGTCAAACTAATATGCTTATTTAACCTTGCATTTGTATGCTCATTAAACACAATGCTTAACTGCTGCTACACATTTTTAATCAGTGGTGAAATCTAGGTGTATGAATCCATCCCGGGTTAATTAAATGTTTTGTTAAAATTCACTGGGCTGCTCCTTAGCTGCTACAAATCTGCCACAGGTAATGTAGGGTAGGCTAATAGATGCAAGAATCTAATCTAATTATCTAAACCATATTTTTCCACCCAAGATATGTATGTGATGCAAACAAAGGAACTGCCTAATCCCACCTTTCCATGCAGCTGAGTAAGTGGAATAATTTTTTTAGCTCCATCAGTATGCTTAAAGAGATGTCTGCAAAACTTATTAGAGACAACGGAGCAGCATTGCAAAGCTATCAGTAATATATAGCAGTACAGCTGAATGATAGGAATAAAAGTTGTCTAAAGAAGGAAATCATATGATATATCATCAGAAACTGATTAAGATTCTCTCAGATGGCTTTTGTATTTTGCATTCAGTCTAAGGGATCCTTTGAATTCCTTGCAGAGGGTGTTCAAAAATACTAGTGATAGTTGAAAAGCAAAGTCTTGGCCTAATGTACAATGATTTGGCAGGATATTTAAAAAAAAAAATCAAAAACCAAGAAAAAAACACAAACCCCCAAACAATACACAAACCCTTTGTAAATTATGTTGCAATGACAAGATATTGCTCTTCAGCTAGCTAATGCCATTCAAAAACATGGAATGCCAATTCCATCAGAGTCAAGATATGCCACATCTATCAAGAAGCTGGAGGAGGGTTTCTACAGGAACAGGCCAAGGGGTTAGAGGTCTACACATTGCTTTTTATTGCCAGCTGAACAGAGTACCTACCTAGTGTAAGTGTAGACATATCCAGAGAGGTGTAGTGTCAATTTTAGAGATGGCACATCTTACTCATGTAGTTGACCATGTGGAGGTATAAACAGAGTTTCTAAAATAATTATCTTTCCAACAAGGGATGGTAAGCGTAGTCTATTTCTGAAAGATAGATAGGACTACAGAAGGGCAGGCTGCATCCTACTGCTCTGAAACAGTGTATTCTGGAACTAATGGTGTGGCTCGAAGGTGTGATAAGAACTTGTGACTCGTTACAGCAGCTCTTGTCACAGCAGATTACTTGTGGCTCTTCTGTGTTGGTACACATTCTGTAGGCAGTGAGTGGGCAAAATTCATTTGAACTGCTGTAGGGAACAATAGAACTTGTAGTGTTAGGGCTGCATCCAGATTTATTCAGGCATAAACTAGAGCAGAGCCTCGAAAGCTGTTGGCTGTTCAGGTCTCTAAGAATTCTTCACTTAATGCAGTGGTATGAAGCCCCTAACCCCACCCCCACCTTCAAGAGGGCTGCATATGGGGTTTTTTTTAATGGCTCTTCAGAGGGAGCCTTTCCACCAGTGAAGGATAGTGAGGGAATTTCCACACCCCTCAGTCCACGGCAGGGCTCCTGCAGAAGCCTCGTGTCTAATGCGTCACTGCTGGGCATGAGCTGTGGCATTTCATGAAAGGGTTCTGAGACTGATGAAGACCTGAGGCTTTCAGGCTTTCTGCACTCTGAATCTGGTGGCAAAAACTCTCTGTTCTTCTAGGTCTGAGACTCATGTCCCTTTACACCCCAGGCTTTTGTTTGTATCAATTAGTTTTGAGATGGGCAAAGGGAATCAAGTTTGTCACATTATCAGGACACTTCTGATGATGGAATAAATAGATCAGAAATGCAAGGCTGTGGCTGTGGAAATATCTGGCTTCTCATTATTGCTTTCTGTAAGACTTTGAAAAGAGAGGGTTTGGCTCACAAAGAGCACTATTCTTTCAACTCTGTGGCTATAGTAGCTGCTACATATAACCCAGCTACCTGATGTCTACAGTTGTGCTGCATCCTGGAGTAATGCTTCATGTTCTCATGCATCTTTATGCTGGTGTGAATTATTTTTAATTGAAAATGTTTTTAGCTAAAAAATATCTGAATACGCCCAGAAGGACAGGGAGATATTCAAGGAGCATTGTTATAATACTTTGTTGCATACTGATACAGGTGTTTTGTTGACTAAGAAAGTGTTTGAAGAAGGCAACATAAGCATACTAAAAACCATTGCCCAAATCTGGAATGCCTCAGCTTGAGGTAGGGGCAAAAGTTACCTGGTGCATTCAGATTGGACACTGCTGTGACTGAACAACATTGTGCCCCAAATGCTGGACACATTATGTCTGAATGAAGTCTATGCTTAAACTAGGTTATACTAGAAGACAATCCATCTGCTTAGTCCTCTGCAAAGAGACTGAGATCTGCTTTACCAGTGCTCTAAACCACCTGGACACACCAAACTGATGAGAGGTCTCTGTGATCCCAAAGGCTCCTTGCATGGCCTTGGCAGAGCTTGTGTTGCTGTGGCTTGGAGCTGGGGTGGAGCAAGGACAGGTCTGGGCAGCCCTGCTGCTCTGACGAGCACCTGCCACACTTTGGGAAGGGCAAAACTGAGCAGGGGAATGGTGAATCCAAATCTGTGTTCTACAGAGATAATCTATCTGCTGTGGTTTTGCAAAGCAGCTGCTGACGTGCTTGGTTGTTTAGCTTGCATATCAAGTACTGGCCATGGGTGCTCTCTCAGTGTTCCCAAACTCTGTGAGGCCAAGTATGTGTCAGACTGAACTCTCAAGTATGCTAGTCTCATTTTAAAGAGTGAAGGACAAGATAAAAGAAAATTCTGTTGGTTGGGTTTTTTTGTGCTTTTTTTTTCCCCCCTTTATTTTTTTTCCCTGAAAATTTAATCCCATTCTGTTCAGACATTATCTTAAGTCTTTGGGAATTATATGGAAGGAGATTCATGGAAAATATTTTAAAAATAAATCTTGAGGTTTTTTTTCACTAGCTGATAATCACAGAAACTACTGAACTTAAATTGTCAGTGTAAATGAGCTGTCTGTAAATGCCCTGTAATATAGGTTATGACTAATGTATTACAAAGTAGCCTTATGAGACATTATTGTTACATGTCAGTACTGCGACTGGTGCAAGGAAATTGCATTTCCATCAAATAAAGCAACAGAAAGGCAAAAATATCTTGTTATGCCTTGGATAATCTAGTGAGACAGCTAACAGATACTGATGAGAGTCTGATACACATCCTTCAGTAGCAGAGTTAAAGAATTGTAATTTTAAATGTATGCACATGGACAGTCATTAGGTCAACTTAAAAACTTCTAAAGGACCTTCCCTATTAATTATAACCGGAAAAAGAAATGTAAACCTGAAATAGTTTTTACCAATATGTTATCCATTTCTGTTGTGTTTTCCAGTTCCAGCTGCTGTAGATCAGTAAATATATACTGGGCTAAATCCCACTCACTTAAACTAAATCAGAAATACCACTGACATCAAGGAAGGACTTGTTCCACTAAACTGGTAAAAAATTTACTTCACTTTCAAAATTTGATGGCATCTTGCAATCCTATGTTGCAAGCTAGAATTAAACAACAAATCTCCAAATTTTGAGATGCAGAAAGAACATGTTGAAGGAGGGGAGAAGGAAACATTCTTATGTCTGCCTTTTTTGTACCTCAAAAAAGAAGGGGCAACTTTTTCACCAATTTTCAGTTGTCTGCCTTAAAATGCTATCTGAGGGAAATTATCTCTCTCAGAGGAATTAGAGAATTAGAATTACTTGGCTCTTGTTCCAAACTCTTTGCCAATTTTTGGCATGACCTGGGCTATTGTGTGCGCCCCAGCAGAGTCACTTACAGGAAGGACAGTTAAACAGTCTGAGATGCAAACCAAACTTCACAGCATCATTGTTTGCCCTCACTTTACAGCTATCCATTATCTTAAGGCTCTGTGGGCTGGCTAGCACACTGTTCTCAATTTTTGGTCCTGCTTATACAGTTGGAACAAACTTGTATCTTTGCTTAAAAAAAAAAAAAAACCAAAACATGTTCACCTACCTCACCCTAAATAGCTACTGAAATATTAAAATACTACTATTACATTTTGGGGACATTCAGTTTAAGATAACAGGTATCAAAGTAACAACAGGAAAGTTTTGGACCTAGAGGATACCTAGTCTGTGATTTTTATGATAAGAAAAGGGCTAAAGCCTCATGAGAGAGTGTCAGGAAGGTCTAAGCGATTAGAAAATCTTAATCCTGCATCAGCACAAGTCTGACAGCACTGTGACAAAAGTTTTACTTGGTTTGAAGAATGGCAGAACATGATGCTGGGGAGACAATGCTTCCTTTAGTCAGACTTGTGTGGTGTGCGGGACTCAAGTCACCTGCCTGCATATTGCTCTAATGCCATTCTGTCAGAAAAACACAGGTTCCTGATGTGACTGACTGTCTTCTTAAAGCCTAACTCTACCCCTACCTGGCCAGCTGATGGGATGATAATAGCAGGTGTTCAAAGCACCTTAATTCTCCCTTACCCTCAACCCTCATCCTGAAATGTCAATCTAATGACCAAGAGATAACTATTAAATTCTACAATGCTATTAGTAGGTTATTTCCCCATTTGTTTTTTCCTATTGAGACTCACATATCCATGTTCCCAGAAAGGTGACAAATTCTGACAGATTTTTGCTCATATCTCTCTGAGGCAAATCTCTTAACTGAGGGATAGATTCAAGTAAATCGTCAAAGGACATGATTTTTCCCTTTGTTTTCCTTTTAGTAGTCTTTTTGCTCGTCCTCTTTTCCCTGAATCTGGGACACCTGTGGATATAACATAGTTGAAGAGGCTTAACACTTCAAGGAGGGGAAGTTTGAAGCTCTTTTGTTACTCAGTATTTATAAAGATTGAGGTGTGGAACTGACAACTGTAGAGAAGATGTTTTGAAGTGGCCAAGGAAAAGAAAGGCTGCTTCAGAAGCACACCAAAGGTAGTGTAATTGCAAGGGTAATGGGAAAGGGATGGCAGGGCTTTCCCATGTGAGGTGTTCACCTTGAGATATTGTAAAGAGAGGAGATTCTTGTTAAGTTTTCACTTTAAGAAAATCAGTAATTTTAAGTATCTTCAGGAAAAGTCCACTGAAATGCTTGTAGGAACCCTGAGACTTTGGAAGTTCTTTGATTAAAGAACTTCCTTTGATTAAAACCTTTGATTAAAGGTTTTAATTCTGGCATATTTATACTAATCTGTGACACAAATATAATATAAAGGAAATTGGGACAGGTACCCAACTTCCATGGCCTTTACAGGGAGTTTGTTGTTAATGGTGACAGAGCCCCACTGTTCTGCCATATGCTTTCACTGTGCCAGCATTCTTCAAATACTCCAGTGGATTTAGAATCATAACTAGCTACTTGTGGGATATACTGTTTCTGTCCTGCCAGACATCAGATTGATCAAATAGCTGACTGTTGTACAACTGGACATGCCTCTAAGTAACACATGAAACAGAAAACATAGGCAGGGTGTACAGCACCTGGGATGTGCTCCAACCTGCTGTCATAAGGCCTCTGCTCTCTGTCATGTATGTGCAGCTTAGTACAATTTGTTTGAAAGTTGCTTCTTGCAGAACTCAAGGCCATTTAAAATGTGATTACATCAGAGTATGGACTAACAAAGATCTCAGCTTCTGCTTTTGGCTTTTCATTTAAATATTATGTGTATTTGAAAGGATGATACCTTTCAGCACTAATGGACCACTCCCATTTTCCATCTGAGTTTCCAAACTTAGATGGCATTCCAGAACTCTTCTGATTTCACATTTTCATGTGGCCATTATTCCATTGCTACAGCTATGACATACTCACCTGGGGCAATCTGAACTTGTGTGTTATTTACAGGGAATGGGTCTGTGGAGGGACTGCTCAGGAGTGAAATAGAGTAGATGCTGGATGCAGCAAAGCTGTTATTTTGCTCAAATTGAGTCCCAGTGACACTCATTCAGTATTTCACAATAAATGCATTTAAGCACTAAGAAACCAGAGGAATCTCTAGTGCACCAGCAGTGTGTATCTGACTGCTGAGTCAGAGGATTCAATGACAGTAACATCCACTATGTATTTCAGGGTACTTTTATCTGTTGACAGATTGCTTCTTGACCCTACCTAAGGCTGGTATAAAAGGATGCTGGATTTCCAGGCAGTGAATAGGGTCCCTTGAGCACATTTTTCAATGCAGCCTCAGCTGTGGCTGTTGCTGCTCCGTAGCTATGACTTTCAAAGTCTGGGGAAAGACTATGAACACTGTATTCTTTTCTAAATAACCTTTCCTTGCTCACACAAATTGTTTGGCTTTTGAGTCAGTGATAAAAAAGATAGCAAAAAAATAATAATTTTTTTATCCAAAGGTTTGCTCTGAACTTTGAAGAATAACGTCCAATTCTTTTTATAAAACATAATTTCCAAAGTTACTCTACTGTCACTGACTTTGCACAATAGCCATATCTCAAGCCATATCTCTTTTTTTACAAAGAGAGAAACTGACAGTTTGGTTCAATTTCAGTTTTCTAGAACAGCTCAAGTGCAAGAATTGTATTCATATGAAAGTAGGAAATGGCAGTGACATCCTCTACCGTGATCTGGAATTTGTCAGTAAATGCACTATCAAGAGAGAATTCAAGACTACTGAAAGAGACTGAAATAGGACCTGTAGCCATGAAATGAAATAATGAGGGAAACAATACAAAGATAAATAATCAGGAAAATATTAATAATCAATAAATGTCAATTTTTTCTATTTTGCTTTAACAGACTGTGTTTAGACATAGCGCTTCTGGCTTGGCTATTTGCATAAAATAAAAAAACCCACCCTTTTGTAAAATAATAATTGAGCCATTGAATAATAATGTTATCCAAAATATCCAAACTTGGATATTTTCTTTAGGGTCAAAGAAAATTTTCAAATTGTTTAAGTGCTTCCAACTTCTGTACTTTAATACCACATGTCTTCCTGATGGATTGAGTTGTGAAACAAGACTAAAAATAATATGATGGCATAATGCAAAATGTACACCCTAACCCAAAGTAAAACTAGTGTTAAGCCATGAAAAAGTTAACCTTGTTAAAGCTAGTCTTGCATCTAGAGCTTGGTCCCTTCCATATCTTTATTTTATGATATACTTTTAAAAACCCTTTTAAGAAAGGATTAGAAAAGATGTACTTGAGAGAAAACACTTCCAAATATCTCCTGTGGATTAATCATAAAATAGGACAGTTCCTGATTAGGAAAGTATTATGAGACGTAACAGATTGTGTAGTAATGACAACAATGGTTTACAGAATGGCTCTGTTTAGGTAGAACATGTACATAAAATAATCTGTACATAAAATAATACATAAATTATTGTGAACAGCATTTCCAAGTATTTTAGATATATGTGGATGAATTCCAAGTGATCCCTGGAAGTCTGAGTCTATCATATCTTTGCTGTAAAGCTTGTCCTTTCAGAAATTCTTTGGGATTTTTTTCTGAGACAGGGATTCAGCAGTGAAAAGAAAGACAAGAATTTGATTTTTCATTTATTTCTTTTTTTGTTATTCTGTTTTAAAATGTTTTCCTCTGTACACTTCTAGAGGAATATGAGGAAAGCATTTCTGGGTGGGTCCTTGGATTTCTTTTGTATATTCCCCATGAAACCTTATAAGAATGTCTAAAGGAAGAAGAGGATTATGGCAAGACCCATGTACACGCAGGAGGGAGGCATACCCTTGCTGAGACTGGCTTGAGCTGGAATGAGCACACCTATGGTACAGACCAGCATCTTTACACAAGCATAAATGATCTATGAAATTGCATCACTGGGTCATGAAGTGCAATGATCTGCACTGCATGTGGCATTTATCCTGTTTGCTTGGTTCTTTTTGGCTATCTGCTCCTGACAATAGTCAGAAAGCACACACTTGACAAGCTGGCTTTTGGTCTGTTCCTCTCTGCCTGCATTTTCCATATGGATGATAATGACAACTGCTAAGCAGAAGTATCAACATCATGACTTAAAAAACAGAAACCTGAAAAACACCAAAGTTCAAAGGGAATGCTGAGATGTTGCTTTTTCATAAGCAGCCATACTTCTGACTCCTATCTGGTAATTACACATCCAACAGAAGATAGCAAAATTCTCCAATTATTTAACTTGCCTCAACTCAGTAAAGTTGCATTAGTTGTACCCTCTGTCCACTATAAAACTCTAGAAACTTTCAGAATGAAGACCCTACATCGGTGACTCTTCTGCCTGTATGCAAATTTGATGTTTTTGGATTTGTAGATGCATCTTAAATAGCTTAAATATTACAATAAAAAGCAGGGATTGCATAGCTCAGTCTCTATTTTTCACCTCTCCCTGAAGAAGTTTTATGTACTCTCTTTTCTTGTTGTTTAATACAGCTGGGCATATCTGGGATAACTCAAATCAAGGGGGTTTAAGATAGAGAAATCAGAATTACTGAGTTAACTCAAGGGGTGTGCCATTGAAGAACTGAGAAATTCAGTAAAGCTTATTTTTCAGTTGCAATTCTGCAGCTTGTGTCTGTCACTTGTTTTCTTCTTCAAGATACTTGGAAATATTAGGGGTCATGAAGAAATCTTGCTATAGTATTTAATGAATTTTTACCTTAAAAATACTGGAAACTCCTCAGTATATGATAAAAAAATCCTCAGTATATGATAATCTGCTTCTGTATTATGTCAACACTGATTTAATAATAAAGACTTAGACTGCAGTTTGGCTTCAGTCTGCAGATAATTTGTTATTTTCAGACCTTGAAAAGCAGAGTCTGCCACATAAAACTTATTACACTGGTTACTTTAATACCCTTGAAAAAAGGTAATTTCCTGTGCTCTTATGCACCTCAGTCTGTCCTTTCTATCCAAACATTTCCATGATCCCTGCTACTCATAACATGAATCTGACCTGACATTCTCAAAATTCTTTTTGTTTTATTGCTTAGTGACATTTCCCTGGGTAAATCAATGTTTTCCTTTTGCACCTGAGGAACAGACACAGCAGGTAAACTGATTTACCCAAGGCTGTATGGGGAGTTTGACAGAGCCAGGACCTGGCTCTAAGTACCTGGGGTTGCTGCATTGTCACTAGACATCAGTTGTCATCTGCTTGCATTATCTTCTAGTGTATTCCAGCAATGGTGACATGATCACTTTTCCTATGGGACCAAAAGTATAGTGCTGTAGAAAGTAAATTCTATTACTGATTCTGAGTACTGGCAAAAATCATTCTGGGATTTTGCAAGAATCTATTTTTACCTTTCTGTACTCCTGATGGTATTTAGCTTGCTTGCTTTGACTTATACTACGTATTGTAAGTCACATTTTGGATAAAAGCTGAAAATTATGAGGAAACACTTTTATCAAATAATAAATCTGAGAAAGGGATAATTGGATGCACAGTTTATTTTGTATTAAGTATCAAATTTATAGAAGTATTGAGTGTGAAAGTTTAACTCAATTTTCTTCCCACAGCAGGGAACCTTGTACTGCAAAAGCTATTTAAAATAATACAATTTTAAACAGTATGGGTACAGTTAAACTAAAAATATCACCACACTATTTAAAGTAGCTGTATGGAAAAAATAACTCCTGTCCTGAGGCTCTTGCACTATTATCCAGAAATGCCTGAACATCAGACAGGGTGTCTCAGCTAGGTTTAGGAGTAAAAGGGATGTTGCATTATTAATTTTATTTTTGGTAGTGGGTTATTTTTGGTAGGAGTAATTTTCAAACAGAAATGTTGCAGCTTTCTGTAGGTCAGTCAGACTTAATACTCAATCAGCTCTGCAAAAAGAAAAAAAGAAAGAAAAAAAATTGCCAACGACATACAGTTTATCAGGATAAGTTGTGTTCCATTAGCTCCCCCAGGCTTCCCAGGAATGGAAATTTGCACTAGTAGCCCAGAATATGCAAGCTTATAAACTGAGGAAAACTTCTGTGTGAAAATAGTGCTCTAGACCAACAGGATGCAGCTGAAAAATTGTTGTAGGATAAATTTTGGCCATATTAAACCACAGCTGAGAACAGGTGTGCCACCTGATACTCTGGAGAGTTTTGATATGGGATAAAAGTTAGTGAGTCCTTGAAGTCCACAAGGAATTCTGGTCTACAGAGTTATCCAGACAGCTCTGACTAACAGCAGTGGAGACTATGTTTGATCTCTTCTTTAAACACTTTGATTATATATACAATAGTATCTATCTGTGGCCAGATGTGTGCAAGCTCTATGGAAAATCATTGGATGATAGTGAAGCCAGGCATCCTCCTTTCAGCTCCTTCCTTAGACCTCCTCTGAAGTATGAAGCCTCAGAGATATTAATCATGGGGAAATTAAATTTTTAGTAGACTTTTAAAAAATCATCAAAAAATATTTAAGAAATGTTACTGTTACTTTACCTCAAACATTAAAACTGAAACCAGCAAGTTTAATACTTGACTGGGAAGCACAGGAGCATTAGAATAGGTGCTTATGTAGGAATAAGGAATCTATTCATCTGTGTGTATCTCAAAAAATGTAGTGTTGAACTTTGATACTGATACTTCTTTCATAACAATCAGAGACAGATTCTGGTCTCAGTAATGAATTATTCTGGATATAAAGCAGTGTGATATATCTGATTTTAGCCCTACAGGAATAATACTTTTTCTTCAATTGCAGGTTAAAATACTTAAAAAATTGGAAGATATCAAAGGCAAAAGAACACTTCAATGAATGAAACACTTCAATACTGAGGGTGTTCAGTGCCTCCCACAACATTCTTCTTGCTTGTGTGTCAATTGTCCTCTAATACTGCTGGATCAACCCTTCTTTTCCCATCAGGTGTCATTTTCACCATGGATTCATACCCTGCTCCTGGCACTTGCTCTTGTCCATTCTGTGAAGACTCTTATGTTGGCAGGAAAATGCAAGCACTCTGTAACATCAGTCTTACAGAAAGAATCACTGCCATGCAGTTTCCTCCCTGCACAAAAATGAGCTGTGATGGGCAAGATGGGATGCAATATAGACCATTCCTTCCCTTGATGCAATGAAACAAAGAGGGAATTCAGGTACAGGAGAACCTGGGAACAGCCCCTTTAAAACTGCACAGCATAAAAGACCCCTATTTTATAATGTCTAGTGACCCCTCACAGGTGGCTTGGTAGTTTGTAGAGGCATTGGAACACCACTTGTACTGATTTACAGGGCTCAGAAATCAGCCCTAAGTGCTTGCCTGGTACACGTGGCTGCATGGCCTGTACATAATTCTATCACTGCTTCTTCTGTTTCAAATGGGTATGGATAAGCTCTAGGATGAAACGTGAACTCCACCTTTCTCAATAGAACAGTGTGTAGTCATTCACGTTTGTGAACAGTGTCAAAACAATTTTAATTGCTTTATACTCCTGTTAAGCTTTGCAGAGGCAATACAGCTGAATTGCAAGTCTGGTGCATTATTAACAGCACATTTGCTGAGTTCCCCATAGAGAATAGTCCCTGCAAGTGTTGTGTGAGCCAAATATCAGCCTTGCTTATCCCCTAATGCTACATTGAATGTAGGGCTGCTGGGGGAGGAGCAGCTCCTAGAGTTTACCTTAGATGTGAACTGGAGCCATGAACATGGACTTTCTCCCTGCTTCAGAGAACAGATAGGATTAAAGAGGCTCATCATAAATACAGAAGGAAATCCCAGGTGTGACTCAAGTTACACAGAACTGCTGAGGCCTAAATTTTGCTACTGCTTCACATGTACTCATGAGGAGACAGTATTTGTTATGCATTTGTGTACACAGAGTAGACCTGATGCATCTCTCATATTGATGTATTTTTCTGTGGTACATAACATAAATGTTTATTTTATGTAGGAATATAACTTTGCTGTATTTTCTACTCATTAGCTCAGACACCTAATGGTAATGTCTTTTTAAGACAAACTGTTGAAAGCAAAGGATCTAGCTGTATTTCTCACAGAGCATAAAAGCATTGCTTGTGGGGTTTTTCAGCCTGACCTTTCAGTTTAAAACTACTGAAATGATTACTGGGGCTGATGAACATTCCTGGTGTAATTAATGCAACTTACAAGAAAAGGGAGTTGTGCATGAAAACTTCAAGGACTTCTCTGCAGCTAGAATTCCTTGAATATGTATGAGTTGGTTTTAAGTGGAGACCAGAAACTGTGTGAGCACTTAAAGGCAGAGAAGGGTGCTCTGTAAACCTAGAAGATGCCAAAAAAGCTCCTACCAGCTGGTACATCTAAGTTTTATAAACCTGCCCTCAGACTTCCTAGATGAGTGCCAACATAGTCAAGTCACTTGTACTTCAAAGGCAGAGGTAAGGCAAATTATATATATGGAGTATTCTCAGTATCCAGCAGGTACAGTGATGTGGTGGCAAAATTTCAAGTTTGTGAACATTATTTTAGGTGCAGTTGAGGACTAAAAGAATTTGCAATGTCTTCAGAGACTTTGGTAAGGAGACCTTGGAGCTGAAATGCTGATAGAAAAGAGAAGCATCTATAAGCAAAGCTTTCATAATGATCTAGAACTGGCAGAGCAAGGGCAAGAGGAAGCTGTGCAAGAGCAGAGCTGGAGGAGCAGGCAGGGCTCGAACAGGGGTGCAAGGTTCAACCAGGAGAGCAGGTAGCACTTGTGGCCAGGAGCAGCAGCCAATGCTGTAGGGCCAGCAACAGCTTGGATAAACCCTTGTTATCCTCCTCTGCAGGTGACAAAGCCCTGGGACCTGCTGACTGTAAACTGAAAAGGGATTGATAATACAGAAGATGAGAAAACAGCCTACATCAGCGTGCTAGAGAAGAAAGCTGTGAGCTATTATAATGTAACTTTGTCTTATTGCTCTCCTTTTCCTCCCTTTATTAAAGTAATTTATTAAGAAAATTGATGTAGTGGGGTGGGAATTCAAGCTGATGTTTTATTACTGGCTGAAATTTAAGCCTGGCATGGCTGATATCCACCAAAGGCTGTCAGAAATGTTGCAGAAGGCTGTGTATAATCACAGGACATCTGTCCTGAATGATTATGACATGTCATAGTAGGTTCTTTTCTATGCAATTGGAAGGGATATGCTATTTAAGTGAATATCCACTTCTTTTCCCTTCTATTAGTAGGATACATTGACAGATGAGGAAAGACAGTGGCAACTGAACCCATGCCAGACTTATCTCTACAGCATTTGCATGGGGAGGTGGATCTGACATTACAGAATGACTGAGGGTGGCTGTGAATCTGTGCTTACTATAGCTGTATTCATATAATTTTGATTGTATAGATTTGTAAAAATAACATAGATCTTCACCCCATATGAAATGGAGTGTCCATGGTGTTGGTTTTTTGGACTCTTGAGAAGCATTTCCTGCAAAAAACCCCTGAAATACCCCAAAACCCTGAAAATCTCAGAACAAAAAAACTGATAGTTATGAAGCACTGTGACAATCAAACAACAAGAGCAGAAAAACCATTTAGAAGAGACATATGGCTTATCATGCTGGCCCATTTTTGGTTGATCTTTTTCCAATCCTTCTGCTCTCTCAGTATAACCTTTCTCTCAGTCCCTCCTTTATTCCATAAGCCCATCTGCCTTCATCTGTTAATTCAGCCCTCTGTTACTACTGAATTGTTTATCAGCCAAATGAATGTGGACAATGAGCTCTTCTATTCATTCCAACCTAGTTAAAACAGGCCTGCTACTCAGTGGTGGGTCAGTGTTGAGAAAAATGTAAATAATTAATGATTTGTCTGGAAATCTTTGAGAGGGAGGCCAAAACAACTGAGCACTTGGCATCTTCAAAAAAAATTTAAAGGCCTGGATGCAGGCAGGAATAATCTCATCTTCACCACCCTACTGAGTCCAACAATGATTTTTGGCTTGGTGTACTTTCATAAGGTAAGAGGAATACCCCTGCTTTTCTGGGGCTTGATCCTTTTCCAGTTAAGTCTGGGAGAGATCTTATGAGATATCTGAACTGATTCAACAGGCTTAACTACTCATGAAAGGTGAAATTTCAACTTTTTTCCCCTCCTTGGAAAGCACTGCTTGTGCAAGTTCTTTCATCTCTCAGTAGTGTACCTGTGGGAGCTGTTGGTTTGACTCCTACTCAATTAACCCAGTAAACAGTGTAAAATTAACCCAGTAAACAGTGGGTACCGAAGGACCAAGGGAAAGCCTCAACAAAAAGGTGTGGGACCAGATCAGAAATTGAGTGCAGAGCAAAACCAGAAGCATCCCCTTTCCCTAAGGATTCATTCATCCTCTTTGAATACCTACTCTCACCACAAGAAAATCTCCTCTGGCTGTATTCTACTACAATGTTATGGCATGTATCTAAACACATTTATAGTTGCTGGTCAGTAATTTAGCAGGTTGCCTGTGTGAAATGTAAACTTAAGAAATTAATCAAAACTAGTCCTCTTGGGAGAGTACCTTCAAAGCCCATTCCTGTAACTAGAGTTTTCTCAGTTTGCCCCTTCAGAGGAAGTCTCCATTTGAGATTAAAACTAAATATATGTTAATTAAGCCAAATCACTGTGGTGTTGACTCCCCAGGTGTCTCTTGTTCTCTTCTTGCTTAAGTATTGTAGTTATGATGTAGGGCCAACTTTTTTCATAGACAATGAGACAACTATCCCCCTCTACTAGCAGGGATTCCTAGGAAGATAATATATATACTCATATCTATCTATCTATCTATACAACTACATGTATATACACCCAGAGTGTGTATATATATATATATATATGCACATACATATATATATACATATCTATATTGCATATATACTCTGAGTGTCCAACTTTATGGAATCCATGCAATCTTTAAACTGGTTGACACCTCTGATACATATTAGATGAGGGAGTCTCAAATATCCTGAATTCTTTCAAGTTTTATGACAACCAGGTAGAGGAGAAGAGACTCTGAATCCCACCTCCACTCCCCTGGTATGGGAGAAAAAGCTATAACGTGAAATCACCATTCACATCATTGAGGACATATCAAAGAAGCTACAGGCGCACTCATCAAAATAATTTCACTGATGGCAGAACAACTTGTGGGCTCAATCTTTGTGTCATTGAACATGCTTTATGAATTTTTTTCGTTAAGTAGAGCCTTAGTTGTAAAAATAATTGGTCTCTTAGTAGCATTATCATAGGCTTTATGCAGGAAAAATATGCAGTGTGTTTGCCCACGTAGAATAATGTTTCATAATCACTGATTCTCTTCTGTCAGGGATGCTAATATTTAACCTCCTTCTGTTTTGAAGCTGGTTATCATTTGCTCCAGAAAGAGAATCAAGGTAGAAGAAAATGAACTTAACGGGCAAACGTCAAAATAGTGTATATCTACATGCAAAACAATTAGGTGAAACTGCAAAAATCAGGCCATGCAAATGATTGCAGCTGAGGGGCTAGAATTCTTTTAATCAAGTTGGTTAAATACTCCAGTAATTCAGGCTCTCTGCAAAGAAACTTCTCTGCACACCCAGGATAAAACAGGGATGGGGTCAGGTCTGTTGCATAGCATGCTGTCTGTTCCTCTGAGGAAAAATGCTAATAGGTGGTGCAGTCCTGCGAGGACAGAAATGACTCAAACACCTGCCCCATACCATTCTCCAACAGTTAGAATCTTTGGTCATGTATTTTAGGAGAATGTCCATCATGGTCTCCCCAGATGTTCAGATCTGGGCTGCCAGAGAGGAAGGAAGGTTACAGTAACTAAGAAACAGTCAGCTCCTGCCCAAGAGCAGCTAGAAGAAAGCACTCTGTTAGGGCCTGAAATCTGAGCATCTACACCACACAAGTACCTACTGCTATGCATAAGCATGGCATCCAGCTGAAATATGAGCAATCCCACCTGTGCAAGCCAAAATACAGTAAAAGCCATTAGACATCATCAGCCAGGTCCCTCTTTAAAGACAGTCTTTGTGTGTCAGTAACAAGAATTCTGAGTCCCAACAGAGTGAATAATCCAAAGTCAGAAGCCATAGAAGACATGTCTGAGAATATCACTTGAACAAAATGAGCCTAGCATTGAGAAATGCTGCCTTAGATCATCTGAGTGACAGTCCCTTTATCGGGTGAAAATTGTGTTTATTGGTAAAATTTAGTGAATACTAAGTTGCAGAAAAGAGACGTACCTACATGGCATCTAGCTCAGCTGGAGACAAATCCAGCATAAAAACTTAGGATATGTCCAAATGTACATGTGAACTGCTAAATTACCCTATTCTGCCAAGGTGGTGGATTCTCACTTATCAATCATCCAGTCTTTATTTATTCAAAGGCCACCCAGAGCCAGTGGCAGGATAATGGCTGTGCTCCTAGTTTTGACTGATTCAAGGGGCAATATAAAGCTTAAGCAGCTTGAAATTACTCTTGGACTTCACAGAGCTTTAAGACAAGAGCATCCCTAGTCAATGATTCAGAGACTGGCCATTCCTTCTTTCAGAAAAGCTCTCCTGGGGAAGGTTTGGGTCAGTTTGTACCTGGCCCCTTACAAATCCAAGGTATGAGTATGCTCTGTGAGACCCTTACTTAGTCCTACCATCATCACCCAGATCAGCACGAGTCTTGAAGGAAAGGACAGCAGTGGGGCTTTCTGGGTTTTTTTTATCGGCTGTAACACAACAACCAACACAGCTGTCTGTTTCTCCAGATCAAGGTGCTCCTGACATTTTTTAAGAATAACAAATTTTCCAGGTTTTTCCCACTTATTTGATCAAAGCACTTATAAAGAACTGCAAAGTATACTATACCAAGTGGACATTCCTCTGATCAGGTGTGAGCCACCAGAATGACAGATTTTGGAAATGCAATGGAATCTCTCCTGTGCCAACTCAAGAGTGTGTGTTTATGTACCTCAGAAGTATTTGGTAGGAAAAGACAAGACTGTTTCATCTTGCCTTTTCCACACCACCCCCCCACCCCCCCCCCACCCCCAGACAAATTTTTCTTGCTTCCATTTCCTGCACTTGTAGGACTTCTCTCTGGCTGTCAAAACTGCAAAATTTCCAGCAGAACAGACATGCATCTTGGTCACTTGCTGCCCAAATCATCTTCATCTTGTACTGCCTGCAGACCTGTCCTGGGGCATGAATAGGGCTTATCTACTGTCTGAAAAGACACCAGGACTTGTCAGCAAGCCTGTGGGACAGCAAAATGTGCTGTTTTGCTTAGTCTGTGGGAGGCTGGGGAGTGTATAAAAGGTAGGCATATGAAATTCAGAGGTTTGTTTATTATATAGATAAAAATCTGAACTGCCAAAGTTTAGTCTAATTTTAAAGCTCCTTATGCATTATGCAACTCTTCCTTTTCAGTCAAACGCAAAGTTACGATGCAAGCCACTTTATTTCCAATATGTATAATTTCATTCTTTTGAGGAACAGCAGGGCAAAATGTCCTCTTCAAAGCCTGGTTCATTTTCTGAACCAGTTGCCACATTCATCTTCTGTTCTGTATCTGAGTGGATGTCTACTGGAAGTGGGTATGCATTTTGCCTCTTGATCTTAATTTTGATCTCTGGTTTTACATAAATTCCAGCAGGGGACAATTTTTAACTTCCTTCTCTCGTAGGAGATTAATTTTATTCTTTTCAGTCTTAAAGGAAAGCCGGGGTAGTAGCTTCTAAAGAGGAAAGCATAGGCTTTGTCCCCCTAAAAGGGTTCCTCTCCCCAGGTCCACAGTGCATGGCAAGGCCTTCTGCTTCTTATCTCATGGCCCTGAATGTGTTCATGGTGGCTCCTACTCCTCATGCACATCCATAATGTTAAGCTGCCTCTAAAATTCATAACCAAGCTTGAAGTTTGAGTTGCTGGATTTAGACTGTTTTTAAACAGGTGCATTTATCAGGTTTTCCTGGTTTCACTAACTTAATGTTTTTGATAAAATCAACATACGTGTCCACCCTGGGAGATGAGAAGCATGTCTCATTTTAATACACGATGTAGAATTACACCAGTAACCCAGAAGAGCAGAAGGAGCTGGATAACAGCTCTGAGGGGGCAATGAATCAAGAGAGAGGAGGCTTGGACCAGTTCTCTACTCTGTTCCAGAAAATTACTGTGTGAACTTTGGGCAAACTTCACCTTTTCACTCTTCTGACTCTCTCCCTCATCTCTCTGTTTTTCTTTCCTATTTAGACTTTCAAAGTGCAAAGGCAAAATCACATGCCTACTGTAGGCAGTTCCAGTGTAAATGCTGATATACAGATTTAAAACAAGGAGGGAAATATCTGTCTGGAGGCCTCCTGTAGGATTTTGTCATCATGGCCCATGGCAATCTATGATCAGTGGATGGCTTTGCTGGATGAGGAGAGCCAGTGTGCTTTCCCAAGCATCACCTTAATTTCCCAAACACCTGCAGAAGATATTTCTGAGATGCACATTTGCTCACTTGGCTTTCATGACCTGGTATGCCTTTTGATCTGCCCTGCTCCTGGGGAAGAGCTGGAGCTGCTTTTTGATGATAGGCACCCCTTTCTTCCCACTCTCAATGCACAGAGAATTAGCCCACTTGCGGGTATTGAGTGTGGGTAGTTCTGACAGTTGGTATATCTCATTTTTCACTAATATTATAAAATACCAAGCCATTCTTTTCCCCAAATCCAATTTGATTTTCCTTCTGAGGTTCTGCTTATATGATTCTAATTTCTCCTGTTTCACCTCTTTAAGAAAGAAAATTGGATGATCAAGTGGAAATGAGAGGCCACAATGTGTCTGAAAGTACTTTGGAGTGAACTGATTAGCAAATTAAGATAGGTATTTTTTTCACTGATACCAAGCACAGTAAGTGTTAGATACATAGAAATTTGCAAGAGGGGAGATTGCTAAGAAGGTTTTAGAAACAAACGTAGCTTCATTTATGAAGTTACTGGACATGTTCGTGGCTTTCATCAATATGTTTTTGCTTAGGATACAAATTAAGGTCCAGAAGAGTCTTGAAAAAATTGATATATTTAGTAGTGGGTGGGTGTGAAACCACTCCAACAGCATGGTTTTTAAAATATGCTGTTTAAAAAACCCTTTTATCTAGAAAAATTAGGTGAGGGGGTAAGTGGGCCTGTGCAGGATTGTTCTGTCTTTTCCCTCTGCCAGCTGAAGAAGAGCTTTTCTTCAGCCCTTTTGACCAGTGGATGAAGACACAGCAAGTTGCTGCTGGAAGCTGTTGTTCCCTGCAGTCCCATCAGCTCGTGGTCTGTTTTTGGTGAACCGGTTTGCAAGACCTGTGGGAGAAATGCGTGTAGAGCAGCTCTGTCCCCATCCTGAACTGCATTTTGAAATTTGCTCTTTACACAGTTGTGGTACTGTGACTTACTTTGTCCAGGGGTTAAAGTCACAAACCCCTGTCCAGGAGGAGAGGCTGGAGATGACGGCGGTGAAAGGTGCGTGTTCCCTAGGGGAGGAGACCGCTGCTAGAGCAGTAGTGCCGCCCTAGCTCTTGCTCAGGTGAGCGGGGAAAAGGCTTTAATGATCACCCGGCTCTGGCACTGGTGAGAAGTTGATGTGAGGGCGGCAGCCCCGACTTCAAGGGGCAAAGAGGAGAACAGGTTGATTTTTTCCGCCTCCACGCCCGATGCGTGGTGAGCCGGGTTGCGTGCGGCGATGTCCCCGTGCGATCAGTCGCGGAGAGCCGGGATGCTGTGCAGGGAAGGATGGTGAGAGAGGAGCGGGAGGGCGGCCCGCGGCTGGGCTCCGCAGGCGGGCGGCCTGTGGCAGCGCCGGGCGGGCGGGCGGGCGGGAGGAGCGCTGAGGGGCGGGCCGGGCCGGGCCGGGCCGGGCGGCGCTGCCGGGCGCCCGCCGCGGCGTGTGGGTGGCTCCAGGCGGCCGGTACCCAGCGACAGGCGGCGAGGTGGGAGGAGGCTGGCGGGGCGGAGGAAGAGGAGGAGGGAGCGCGGCGGTGCAGCGGGGCGTATCAGCCGGTGCTGGACTATGGTGCGGCTCGGCGGGGGCTGACACGCCGGCAGCCCGCCCGCCCTTCCTCCCTGCCGGCTGACAGGCACGTGTGGGATGTGAGACCTGCCCTCGCCGGGGGAGCATGAACTGTGCCCAGGCCGGCATTGTCCAGGTACGAGAGGCTGCTGCCGCCCGGCCCCGGGTGAGGGTGGTGGGGCGGGGGCGGGTGCTGTCGGCTCCCAGCGGAGAAGTGCGAGGCGGGATGGAGCTGGTAGCGGTCTCGGCTCCGGGAAAGGCCCTCCCTGGGGCCGGCGGGATGCGGTGGCGGGTCGTGGGTGTGCGCTGTCACCGTGCCCGGCTGCGCGGTGCCGCCTTTGTGCCTCGGAGGTCTGTGCGGGATGGGAGCCCCGGCCGTGGCCGCCAGCGCTGCCCTGGGCGGGGGGCGGTGAGCAGGGGTCGCTCTCCGGGGAGCTCCTTGGGCCCCGGTGATACGGGCTGAGCCGCCGGCCTGTCGGCTGAATTCCACTAGCGACCAGATAGTGTAGAATTATGATGAGCGACGTGCCGGCGGGGATTGACATCATTTGGGGATGTGGATGCACGCAGGCGGTGATGAAGAGTCCGGTGCCGAATTTTTGGTGGTTATGTCCTTTCCTTGTAAAAGCAGAAGCCCCCAGTTTTGGTTCTTGGCTCCCTGACAATGCAGCAAAATTTAAAGCACGAACTGCTCCCCCCCCACTCCCCCCCCGGTGCTCTGTTGCTGTAAGCCAATCTTGTGACTTCATATTTTGGTTATTACCTTGTAATATTATGTAACAGCATTTTTTTTGTTAACAATTAAATAAAATAACTTATAAGTATGTTAAGAACATTGCCCTAGCCTGTAGCATTATCAAATGCTGCGTTTCTCATTTTGCAGCCTGCATAGATAATGGGTTTGCACTGACACAGGCAGTACAATTCATTTTGTTCTCTATTGCATCGTTTCCCGTGTATTTTTCTGTAGTTGTAGAAGAAATCACTTGGCTTGGGCTTGGATTTTTGCATCCTGCTGTTTGGAGCTGCAGTAGTGCTTTTTCTTTTTTTTTTTTCTTTTAATATATATGCTGCACTCAGCAGAAGTGCGTAGTGAGACTGTACAATAGTCAGTCAGGCTGTGCTCCTGTCCCCGTGTTTACCAGCACCACTGTCGTGTTCTGTGGGGCACCTAGCCCTGTCTGAACAGGGCAGCAATTAGGGGCAGGGTGCTGCTGTGCCAGTGGTGGCACATAGCAGGTGGTCAGCTGTGCCTTTCTGATTAGTGCTCTTGCGAGGATTGCAGTTATTACAGTAATTCATTTTGGCTTGGGGATTCATTTTGAAAATTTGGATTTTCCACTAAGAAGGGATTATCATTTCTCTGTGTAGTACGTGTGTTTTGTGAAGAAGTGGAGTACGGTATGTATCCTGGCTGCTCTCTCTGCTTCCCTTCTGTCTGTCTCTGAAGTGCACACCCAGTTTGGACAACACAGGTGCAATGTTGATTTTCATGCTGGAACCAGAACAAGATGTAAAAGGCAGCACACACTTAGTCAACCTACACTACTCATCCTGTCAATGCAGTCTCGGTCTAGTACAGGGGAAAAGAGTATGTGTTCTTACAGAGGAAATGTGGGATCTGTTTACTTGTTTGTTTCAGGGGAGTGAGCAGGGAGTTGGGTCAGAACAAAGAGTGGTTGATGGCCAGCAGTTGTGAGCAGCAGCAGCATGCGAGTTAAGAGTGGAGGGCATGTTTTGTCACTTGTGTGATGCTATTGCTGATGTGTTTCTGACTTAATGTGACCTGACCTGTGGACTCCTAAACTTTTGGTGTCAGTCAGCTTACTCATTTGAAACCAGAGCAGGCCAGAGCATGAACTGATCAACTCAGTGATCCACTCAGGAACTATCAATATCTGAACGTGATGCTGATTAATTTGAAAGCAAACTGTGTCCACATGCTCAGAATATCCTGAAGAATTCATCCCAAGTCCATATGCTCTGTATTTTACGTGCATTCTAATAAACAATATGGTCCTTACTGTTTTCCAATAAATAACTGGCTAAGACTTGTTACTGAGGTGCATTTTTCAGTGGCTTTGTGTTTCATGTACATGGCATGCGATCTTGCATCCTTTGCCATTGTGAGATAATCCCTGTGAAGCTTCGTGAAGTTTTGCACGTGCTGTGTCAGATGCTAAGTAGCATTCATTCAAGGTAGTGCTAAATCCTTCTCCTTGTCTCCTTTTGAATAGTCTTCTTACAAACAATGCAGTGACTTGGAAAAATAGTGCGAGTGAAATTTAGCTTATTAGCTGCCTTTTGAAATACTGCAAAAGATGTGGCTGTGGTATTGTGGGGAGGATTCAAGTTGTGAGAGTGATGGTGTTGGACAGTTAGTGTTGGGCCAGGAGCTGTTCTAATAAAGAGGATAGGTTACCTGTGTTTTAAAGCTCTTAGATCTGCCTTGTGGATACAGGGGATTAAGGTTGCCCCTGTAGTTTCACCTCTGAAAGATGCTTGTAAAAAATACTCAGCAAAACAGCCTCCTCATTTCCATACCAGTTGCAAAGTTCAAACAGAAGGGCTTTTAGTAATTAAAAAAAGCAATTCCAAAATATCTTCGTTTGTGATGATAGATTTTTCCAGAGAACGTAACTTGTCCTCATTATGACTTTTGATCTTTCTAAATATCTCTATGGTCCTATGTCTTTCCCTATGTAGTTTCCTCCAAAGTTAGGGGTACCCACAAAGCCTGGCTTCAGCATGCATAGATCATAGTCCTTGTAGGCCTCTAGAGACAGGGAGGAGAACTCAAGCTTTAAACAAGTGCTCTGGCTCACTTTCCCTTCTGTTCTGTAGATGGGGTGCTTGCCAGCCTAAGCCAAAATTACGCTTTGGTGAGCAGTGCCCCAAACAGTTCAGCTGGGTGTCCATATGTACCTTACATGGGTGGATGATGCCTGCAGCTGCCACAGCTTTCCAGCAGGTACAGCTATGAACCATCATTGCACTGGGAGTCACCATCACCTCAGATGCTCCCTTGCCTCCAGTGGCACCTGTGCTGCCAGGAATGTTGCTGTAGCATTGGCTGTATCCCTCAGACTGGCTTGCAGCAGCTGGAGGATGATCCTGCCCATACGGGTTTGTGTATCTGCCTATTAGCAGGAAAGGGAATTGTGACGCCCCCTTTTCTTCAGGATGTCTGTTGTTTGTTTACACTCAGTGGCTTTCTCGGTTTTGGCAATAAGGAGATGAGTCAGTTTTGCTTCTGTTTAAGGCTTTTTTTACCCATTTCTCCAGTAACATTTCATGTGCTCTTGTGATTCTGCAGTGGCTGAATGGCAAATACTGCAGGCATTTGGTTTAATTCCTTAGAAGTGTATTTCTATTGGCCTTAAGATATCATGAAAATAAATAAAGCTTAAAACTGACTAGATCCTATGTACTTATGCATTTGTCCTAAAACACACAATACTTTGTTTTCTAGTGGTAATCTCAGGAGGGTGGGGGTCATGCAACTCAGAAAAAATAAAAGTGCAGCCAGTAGCAAAGGGCAAGATATGATGCCGCCTACTTTAGTTGATTTTTTCCAGCTGAGATTTGAGGCCAGCAAGATGCTTAGGATTAATTAAGAAGAAATGGCAAGGTTCTTTGATGCAGGGAGCCCAGGGTCATTTTCCTTACAGTTAATGAATGGTGGCTAGGAAGCTATATAATGGGCTTGTGATTCAGTCTTGGCCTTTTTTGGTCAGCTGCGTCTGACTAGGGTATCCTGTTGTTAGCTCTGAAGTAGGAAGTTTGGGTTCTTCTTCTCTCCTTAGGAGATGCTGGGACTGTCCCTTGGCAAGATGATGTACTCAATCTCAAATGTTTATGGAAAATGGACCAGAAAGACAGGTCCAAACTACAGGTGAAACGGGCTGTTGTCCCGGGCAGCAGACGGCTGGGGGCAAGTAGCTGGCTGTGGACTGCTTTTGATTTTGCAACAGGGAGGAGCTGGGTTGAAGCAGGGCAGCAGCTGAGCAGGGTTCCCTTGCTGCAGTACCTGTTGCAGCTCCTATTGGTCCTCTCCCTCCAGTGGCGGCAGCAGCAGAAACCACTGTCAGCTCTTCAGGACTCTCCCTCCCCAACTTTCCACTAATAATCTCACCCTCCTTTTCCATGAGTTCAGACAGCCTTAGCTTGATCCCAACTCCTCATCCTTTAGTCCAGAACATTGCCTATAATGCAGATAAACTGTGAGTTGGCTTGGGAGCCAGGGTGGAGTGATAAGGCAAGCCGTTTCTCTGAGATTCTAAAACAGGGGGAAACCCCGGTGCTTGTGTTTGAAATCTCGAAGTCGGTGATCAGCCGTGTTCCCCAGGGAATCGCTGTGCTCTATTGTATTGCAAAGTTCTCTGAGGACGCAGCAGTGCAGGCAGCGTTCCCTTGCTGCAGAGCAGAAGGTCTGTGGGAGAGAGCGTGTGCACAGCAGTCAGGAAACCTATTATTGAGACCTACGCTGAGGTTTCATTTTATGCATTTAGCAAAACAGGCTTGCTCTTTCACACTTTCCAGATATTTTTATATTTCTCTGCAGATGCTTGTAGAGCACCAACATTTGTTTGGTTTCAAGCCTGAATTAAAATTCCCAACCAATGACTGGAGGCAAAATCAAAAAGGCAAGTATTTCTTCCAGAATTAAAATCCATTTAAATTTGAGTTGTTAACCCATTAAATAGCAATGGAGTATAGAATATATCTTGGACTGAATCACTTGTGTTTAAAATGGAACATGCTCTAAAAATAAATGGTTAATTGCTTCAGTGTAGTCAATACAGAATTTAGAGATCACTGACGGAGTGATTTGTCATCCATCTCCATAGCAGGAGTCATCTTGGAAGTCTGTGATGTCGAGGGCATTTGTTTCTATTACTACCTTTTAAAGTAGTTTTGTTAATGACCTCTTGAACACTAGGACTGAAATGTGTCATGTGGTAAAATTAATTTTTCCATTTCATAGGAAAATGTGTGCCATGTGCACCTTCAATTGCCAAATCAGGTTCCTCAGGTCCTAAAATGCGTGGTTCAACAGGCTTGTCTGTTTTTTTTTTTTTTTTTTGTTAAAGGAAGCAGGAGCCTGCTGTACTTCTGGTGCAAACCAAATGCTTTCACACATCTCCATGTAAAATTTAGGATGGCATCCTGCAAGCTGGAGAAGATCTGATGTTGTGCTACTCACTGTATACAGAGAGGAGGATTGGTTAGGAATAACTCCCTGAAACATGTGTAAGCAGAAGAGGTAGAGCAGGAAAAAGTCTGCTTTTCCCAAGGGTAGGAGGAGAGCAATAGAGGGGGGGAAATTCTTGATAAGATGGTCAAACAAATAATTATTTACTGTGGTTGTATGGAGCAGGGATGGGTCAAGGAGCTTCTCTCTGGATCTTAGGAGTTGCTGTGACTTTTCTTCCTCCCCAAAACAAACTATCCTGCCAAAGTCTGTCTCTTTGGCAGCATGTACATTACATGTTATACAGATTTTGCTAAGCTAGGTAAGAAGCCTTGAAGTTGGGCATAATCCAGATTTGCATGTGAACTGTATGCCTGTTATAAGGCTCCTCCTAAACTCCTAAACTGCAGTCCTTCTAGCTGGACACAGTAACTCAGGTGTGTGGGACTACCTATCTGGGCACTATTACAAGTGCTTGACAAACTACTGGGATGAATGTGATCATCTGATGTCCCCAACCTGGGCAACTTGCTGCTTTTCTTTTGAAATCTGGGCCCTTTCAAGACTGACAGTGTCATTAAAGTAAGAGATACTGTCTTATTCCAAGGTCTTAAAGCAGCCTCAGGAAAATTTAGATTTAGCATTCACATTTTAATGCAGAACATCTGTCAAGTATTGGGGTATTTGTCAGTTGTCTTTAATGATGTGTTAAAAAAAGCCATGTAAGAGGCCCTAGAATTTTTAATTTAAAAAATATATACACTTTTCTTCAGTGAGGTATGTTTCGTGTGCAACTGCATGATTGCCTTAAGAAGACAAATAAAACACCAGATTTACTCTCTGAAGCCACATCTTGATTTAAATAGCAATATTCAGTTGCCACATGCTTAACCATGAAAAATGGGGTAGGCAGATAAAATATTTAATCTTGGAGTTAGAACACAGATTTCCAAGATGATGTGGTTCAAGACTCATGAAATTCCCAGTAGCCATTGGGTGGTCTCCTGCACTTGGTTGCAGGCACATGAAAGATGTGTAGAGATAAGGAGTAAGGACTGTCCACAAACTCTTAATTTGCCTAGTTTGACTGCACCATGCTCTCAAGTGTAGCCAATGTGAGGCCATGATTCAGAAACATTACATTCGTACCCTGAGTCACAGGCAAGCCATGATGCTGAGATAAAGTGTTACTGAGTTTGGTTGGAGCATTGAGAATGAGCAATGCTCCTTCTAAAGTTATTTGGAACTTTTCTTGATGAAAGACAGTGCTACAAGGCCTCTGATGATTTTATTTATTTATTTATTTATCTATTTATTTATTTATTTATTTATTTATTTATTTATTTATTTACAGAACTGAGTGTCATAGGGAAGCTAGCTGTGTCCTGTGCCAGCGTGAAGCACTGACATTTCTTTCTCATTACTTGAGCAGCAGGCTAAAGCAGAAACAGCCACAGAAATCATTACCCAGACCAGGTATTAAGGACTAATGAGCTGAACTGTATTTTCTCCTCCATTTCTTAGGCTAGAAAATTATTTCAGTAGAGAAACACATGGTCCTGTGGTAGACCCCTTTCCAAGAGCAAACACTTTGGTGGCTTATAAGGGTCAGGCTACCCGATTTACCTTCCTTTTTGTTTCCACTGCCTAATGTTCCTTAAGGATTTTGCTTTGTGTGTGAAATTATCCAGTTTTTATGTGAACGAAGTTCCCAGTAAAGAACAAGATTTCTCACCTGACTCAAGACAGCAGTTCTTATGTTGGTCAGGAAACTGCATCCTGGTGTAGAACATTTCCCACTCCTGAAATTTGACTTTGCCTTATTATTTCATGCTCCTCAGAACTGTCATTCTCAAAGAATCCTTGTTGCATATATTCAAAGACTCCCTCTCTGCACATGTGTTTTCATTCTCTTTGATAGTCTGTTTTCCCCCTTCTACCTTCTGCCTGCTCAAGAACCAAGTGATTGCAAAGTACTGTTCTTTGCAATGCAGTTTGCTGCACAGGTAGCATTGGTCATGCAATTTCATGTTTCAGATAATTAAAACATGTTTAATAACTCAGACTAATTCTCCATACCCAATAACATGATGTAGGCTAAAACCTTAGTATGTGTATTTGAGCAATTATGTTAGGGCATTTAATTAAAAACATGTATCACCTAATTGTATGTCTCTGAGTCCTTAAATATTGCTATCTTTTGAATGGTGCTGAGAGGCTACTTGCTTATCATGAGGTGCTTAGGGCAATTTACAAATTAGGTTTTACTGTTGCTGGGCAGGGAATAAAGAAGTTTTGGGATGTGGGAACAAAATCACAAGCAGGAAATGCAGCAAAACTGTAGCAAATGTGTGGAGAAGTGTTCTGGGTGCCTCTGTGTGTTCAACTTGGCACTTGAGTTATTGAGGTTTGTGTAGAGGTGGAGCCTACAGTGGGTGGAAGAAGACAGCATCTTCTAGAAAAGGAATCTAAGGAGCAGCTGTTTGACTTGATTGTTGGAGCCACATGGTAATTTTTTGGCATGTGGGCTGTATTGTCTTATCCATCTTGGAAGATCATCAGAAGCCCAGGGAAGTTGCTGCAGTACTTCTAGAAAGGGGCAGGCTGCCCTCATGCCTCCTTTCCCTTTCCCGACCCGCCCTGTCTGCAAAGTTGACTTTTTAAAGTTTGGAATAGAGGCAGTGGCTCAGGCCAGGCTCCCTGCAGGGTTTTTTCAACCTTGCACCATCACGATCTTTCAAAAAACCCCTAAAAAATGTCTAAGGGTCTGGGTGGAAATGAGTAACAACTTCCCAAAAGATAAGAGAGAAAGAAGTTGCTTGATTACAGCAAAAGGATGATGTAGCGCTGTGGGGGAGAGGTTGTATATTTAAACCTCTGTTTGGAGTGGGAATATAAATCTTTCTGGTAGAGCCTCTGCTTCTGTAAAATATTTTAGTTGCCTAGTTCTTATAAGGATGATTTTCTAATGGTTATAAAATGTGGATTTTGTGCATATGTGTATGTATTATTTGTTGGGAAGAGGTTTGTTCTCCAAGTTAAATATATGCCTGGTTTGACCTATTTTTTCCCAACCTAGTTCTGCCAGCACTGCGTGTGCACGCGTGATGTTTCCTGCTGAGGGAGTCCCGCTGACCTTAGAGACAAGGCACCTTAGGAAAGCTGGTGTGTAAGTGGTGGCAGTGGTAGTAGGCTCAGGGTTTGCATGAGATGGGCTGTCAAGCTGGCTCAGCGAGGGGAAGATGAGAAATAGGGTGTTTGAGGAGGTGTCTGATTTAACACCGAATTATCTGGCAGCTCGGGAAGGGTCGTGAATAATATGCTTGGCTGACTTGTGACCTTGTCACAGCAGGTCTGAGATGGACAGGAGATCAGTCTACTTGATGGCCTTCTAATAACTCACTGAAAACCCAGTTCATCGGCTTTAGCTACCTGGACCAAAAAGGATATAAATGCACCATTGCTAATCCAAATAATCCTTGTGGGACCATGAGAGGGGGCATCCACATGCTGAAATGAAAAGTGATAAGAGGGCCTTAAGCAAATGAAGATCTAAGCTCCTAAGTGTACACGGCATATCGTGAGCTTACTAGCTTATATCCAGGACACTATAGCCATGTTTCAGGCAGTGCTGCACCAGAAAGAGAGGCATGACAGATTATCCTGAGTTGGCTGCGTGAGACTGGTTTATGTGTAGGGCTCTGCTGTCCCCAGGACTTTTATTCCCCGTGTAATGAAGGCAAAAGTAGCTTGCTGCATCTCTGCTCCCTCAGTGTCATTGTGCCCTGGATTAAGTGCAAAACTGGTTAACAGTGCCTGAAGGGAGGCAGGTCCTCAAAAGCAGGACTCTGAACTGGTGTGTTGGATAAGGCGTGATGTTCAGGGTGGAGCTGCCCTCCCCAGGCAGGGTATTACTATTTCTCTTGTACCTGATTTAGATCTAGGATCTAGATCTGAGACTTTCCAGGAATGTGTCCTAACAGGCAGGGAGCTTCTCTTAAGTGTGTATGAGTATGAGATGTGCTTTACATGCATCTGGCCAAAGTTGTTGTGTTCTACATGGAACATTTGAAGATTCATTGAGCCAGAGAGCAAGAGGGAGCATAATTCTGCTTCAATGGGTAGAGGGGGAGTTTGTGTGTGCCTTTTCCAAGAGCTGGTTCTGGTGTTTTATATGCAGACTAGCACGTGGGTTGTCAAGACTGGTGTTTCTGCGATGCACAGGAGCAGAACACAAGGTTCCTGAATCCTCTTATGCTGAGAGCAGGACTGAGTAGCAGTGAGTATCATTTTCAACTTCAATGCCTAAATTTTGCATAAGCCCCATTCTTTTGATCTGGCCCAGAATATCTATGTTCAGTCTTAGTCTTCTGAACTGTTTTTATTCATGCCTCAGTGATGCATCCAGTGGGAATTTGCATGTTCATTTGGCTTGTTTTAATGCAATAGTTTCTTCAGTGGAATCCTGGTAGCTAATGGTGAATATGAAAGCTTTCAAATACGAATTCCCATGTAAAGGGATATTGGTGTAATTCAGTCAGAGCTTTGATAAGCTGCATATCATATGTGATAACCTCAGAGGACCTTGGATCAGAGCCTAGAAAGTTGTTGGGCTCACCTATAAATTTGAGTGAGAAGATGGAGAGATTACTGAGAAATGCTTTCCCAGGTGCCCCACTCAGCCAAACCACTGTCTTTCCATAACCACTTTCCTTGATTCTCTTTTCATGGATTCTGATAGATGGGAGAGTGGGAGGGAGACTTTGTAGCTGCAGAGGTCTCAGTTGGACTTCATGCCAATTCTCATTAGAGGAACATAGTTAAAACTGCAGTTCATGAATAAAATAAGTTTGCTCCCTCTAGGAGCTTTTGAGGGTTTTTTTTTGTTTTCTTGTTTCCCCCCACACATGTTTTTTAAAGGAAGCAGGAGGTAAAAAACTTTTTCAGCCTAAGTCAGCAGGCAAATACTGCATCTGCTGGAGGTAGCAAGTCTTCTGCATAATGAACCAATTTTATGTAATTGCTGTGGAGGAAAAAAAAAATCCTGTTTTAGAGCAGAGAGGGCTGGCATTGAGAAGACTGTTTCAGAGACTGCTAACCAATTCTGATGTTCCTCCAGTGTTCATCCCTGCAATGCTGTCCTGCTGGGCTTGCCCAGCTTCAGGTGTGGTTCAGGAACTTGGAGCAGCCCTTGGCAGCCCTGCTGAATGCTGAGTCACCGGGAAGAGATGGAGATACAAATAGTACTCAGATCTGTGCAGCACTGTTGCATTATTTGCTGGAAACTAGAGACCCCCACAAATCACAAGCAAGTCATGAGTCGTTGATCAAGATTGGTGAAATAATTACAATTCTCATTTTCTGATAGATAGCTGCTTGAGTAAAGAGCTGAATTTGTGAGCTACTATGTGAGCTACCATGAAGCTACCTACCAAGCCTCATAAGCCACCCCCGTCCCCCAAAAACTCCATATATTTTTATTTGCAGGTATTTTTGGGGAATATGTGTCATTTATGTGTAGACATTGCATCATCCTTGTTTTGATGACTCCTTTCTTTGGATTCTCTTACTCCCAGTGAAGACAGGTGACCTGGCAGGAGCAAATCCAATACACTGCGAACATGCAGTATAATTATCTTCTGGAAGTAGTTCTGGAGCATGCATGTGTGGGAGGAGGGGAGGCATATTAAGTAGTGAAGCTGCATGAAAATTTGCCAGTGGAACAGTTTTCTGTCAAAAAAAATGCTGTTTTAAACAGAATCAAAATGTTCCTCATGAGAATGTGTTTGTGCTGCAGCTGGCAACTGTTCAGAGGATCTGGAGCCCTGCAGCCTTGTTTAATGATCAGATCCTGTTGGGAGAGATCAGACATGGAGGTGTGGCAAGGTGGTGGTTGTTGTTATGTTTCAGCTGTAAGGAAAACTTCAGAATGCTTCGATTTCCCACAGTGCAGAGAATAAGACTTGACCTACCCTGCCATTTACTTATACAGCCCTTTCTTAAAAATTATCTCCCATCTCCAGTGCACATCATTAAAGTGCTGTACTATTGTATTTACTTCATGGAAGCCTGGGGCCCATGTCTCAGCTTACGCCAAGTTCGTTTAAGTCACTGATCTTGCACTAGGGATGCATTTGGCCCATGAGGTCTTAAAATAACTGTGGAAATATTCGCTGCATATTTATATGGGACAGAGACCACGCAGATTTCTCAGTTTGCAGTTTTCTAATGCTTGTGCACTGGAAAACAAAAACACATCAGTGAGGGAAGCCCGTCGCCCAAACATACAGAGTTGCTTTTTGGCTTGACAAGATCACCTTGAACAGGATCCCTGCTCCCTTTTTGAATTCAATTTTCCCAGGTTAGATTCAAATGTTATGCTAGTGAGTTTCTCTTTTCTTCCCTCCTGCCACTGCTGGGAGCAATTTTTTTTTTCTTCTCATTATCTCAACTTCCTTCCACCTGACAAACACCTTTTTTATAGCTGTTTGAGCCTGTGTTTGGGCTTTCAAGCATCTGGTGCAAACTAAGTATAGTGCTACTGTTTGGCCCTTCCTGGTTTCAGTGATATTGAGGCCTTCTTATTTTTGTTTGCAAAATGGCCTGTATTTTGACACAGTGGGGTTGTCTTAGAAAAGTCCAACTCTCACCAGAGTGTTCAAAAGTGGTCCTCATCAAGGAGATAAATTTTGGCTTCCCATCTTGGCTTCACTTCTCTTGTGGCAGTCAAACTAGCCACTAGTGCGATGGACAGAAAAATTATGGTTTCAATTAAAATCTTATACTTTTGTGGTGATTTGTATTATTCCTTCAAAGACCTTCACTCTTTGCCTTCTGGATTGCTCTGGTGTGTTGAAGACCATCCTCCAGCTGTTTAGTCTGGCAAAACATGAATGTGGAAAATGCATTTCTTTAGTGTGACAGTGCATTTTTTTGGCAGTTGAGCAGTTCCTTGTTCAGAAGAAGCTGCTCAACAACAGCAGTTTGTCATCTCCTAAGATGAAGAAAGGGAAAGTTAATGAATGTTTTTAATATCCTGAGATTATTTCTGATTCTATTTAGTTAACAAATTCCTTGTGCTTGTTTGCTAGCCCTTGCCTTGCATCTTGTGTGTACAATTACCTTTCAGTCTCCCCCTGGCCTGGCACCTCTTCTGCTGGATGGGGGATTGGAGGGTATCTCTGCTGTGCCTCTGCTTTCCTGGTCAAGGTATTCACATAGCAGGAGGTAGAACTAATCTTGAAGTGCTCTATTAGCTGGACAGAACTTGGAGGTGTCAAACCTTTAGTCTGTTGACAGATGATGCAAAAGAGAATTAAAAGAAGCTTTATCACTGTGCTTAGTCTTTTTCTAGGTTAAGTACAGATAGCCAAGTATACATGTAGGAAAAAATATTTTGAAAAGTTCTTTCTGTTTCCTTAGAAGTGTTCTGCTGTCCATGGACAAAAATGGGAATCTTTCAGAGATCCTTGTCATGCTCTGCCAGAAATACTTAGCTATTTTCAGTGTATTGACCCAAAATTTTCAGGTACTAAATGCTCTTCTAGCAGGGATGTGATCCCCCATAGGAATGGTATGTCAAATCTGCCACCCAGTCATCTATGTTACCTGCATTCTTCAGGCCTGACAGTTATTTGGGGCTTTTTTCTTTTTTAGTTATTTTTTTTTAAGGGAATTTTCTGTATTTCAGTCTGTGCCCATTGCCTCTGGTCCTATCACTGGTCACCACTGAGAAGAGCCTTGCTCAGTCTGCCTCACTCCGTTCCACCAGCCATTCATGCAGATTGATTAGATCCCCTTTGAGCCTTTTCTTCTCCAGGCTAAATAATCCCAGTGCATCTTTCTGCTTCTCTAGCCACTCTTTTCTGCATGTTAGTCATTCCCTTGGGTGAGGACATGCATTTGTGTGCCTGCATGGTGAGCTGTGTCAGGGAAGTGACCCGGGTTAGAAGTAACCAGTTATTTTATGCTGTGTGTTTTTAACCCAGAGTGAGGTCTGCTTGGCTGTTCCATGAAGGCTTATGGCAATGCAAGCAAGCACCAGCAAAGACTGGGAATAAAAAGTGGGAGAAAGGCAAAGTGTTTTGTTGCAGTGTGATGCCATTTCCTGTTTCACCTATCCCAACCCCCCAGGTGTGCCAACCTCTCCTTTCCCCTCCCCCTGTCCCCGGGTTTAAAAGGAGATGGGACCATGAGGTCTGGATTCTGTTGGGAGCTGTTACAAGATTCAGAGTTCTGTCATCCTGGAATAAAACTCTGGATTAAAACTCTATGGCAGAATCCTCTCCTTTTTCTCTTCACCATTGCCTGAACCTTTTCCACCAGAGGTAAACTGAATTTCTACTATGCCTGGATTTGTCCTGAGTGCCCAGCTGCAGCACCCAGCTGGCCAAAGGTATCTCTGAGGTGAAACACCACAGCTGCTGCCTTTGGTCCAGCAGCAAGGGCCAGACTGGCCCAGGCACGTCCCACTTGGTAATATTTGGATTAATATTCCATAGTGTTTCTCCTTGTGGAAGTGTCAGTTTTTACTGGCTTAAAGTGTTTGTGACAGTCGTCACCTGGGTGGACTGTGAACAGATGTGAAAGCCTAAGGGTAAAAATCTTTGGTCTAAACTTACTAAGGCAATGGAGATGGTGTTTTGCAGGGATTTTTGTCTGCTGTGAGAAAAAACATTTTTCTGTATTATATCTTTAACCTTACCCCAACCATTTGCTGCTCAGAAACTTTAACTGCTTGAATTTCTTTGGATTTAGTATCTTACAACAGAGATCTGCTCCATGAAATCTCCTCTGCATTCCTTTGAACCTATCTGTACCTCCATTGTATTTGAAAATGAATTTCACAGCTCAAGTAGCTGTTGCATTAAGAATCACTTCCTTTAGGATGTTGTGAACCTGATTCCTACTGCTTCCTCTCCTCTCCTCTCCTCTCCTCTCCTCTCCTCTCCTCTCTCCTCTCCTCTCCCCACCCCTCCCCTCCCCTCCCCTTCCCACCCCTCCCCTCCCCTTCCCACCCCTCCCCTCCCCTTCCCACCCCTCCCCTCCCCTCCCCTCCCCTTCCCATGTGAAACTCCTATCTTCCCTCAGCTGTCTTTTATTCTTCCCTGAACTGTCTCTTAATCTTCTCCTCTGCCTTCATCTTTGGTACCTGTATACCATCCTGCTCCTGATTTGTCACCATTATACTGTGCACTCTATTTAACAGATACTCCTTTTGCATTAAATCCCATACTAATTGTCTTCTAACTCCAACCCCCTAATGCACAGCTTTGCATCTTGTGTTATAGCTCTGGGTATCTTGTGTGGTCCTGTTCCACTGCCATCTCATTTGGATACAATCCAGTTTCTCATAGGTGACCCCTTTCTCTCCTTCATCTCCTCCTACTACAATATTTTGGTCAGAGGCTTAGTAGTAGTATTTTATTTATTTATTTATTTATTTATTTATTTATTTATTTTAATTAGACCAAATTTACCTCTGTTCTTGCGTTACTGTGGAATGCAATTTTCTGCTTGTCTTTTGACAAAAATCTTTGTCAATGGTTTGGTCATTTTTCTCCTTTTGTACGGTAATCCTAACGTCATCAGCTTTCTACTAGTTAAAACTCTGCTGCGAGGGCATTTTTCTCCTCTACTTCATTTTATTTGAATCCCAGGTCAATTTTTTTTGATCTTATTTTTATCTCTGCGGATATGCTTATTCTTATAATAATGCTTATTCTTAACTACACATTCTTGTGCCCTCTGCCTTTTCTTTAGCTAGATAATTAACATGACTGAAGTACTTCGTTTTTGCAACAAAGTCTGGCAACTCACTTCAAGCTCATTGAGCCAGTGGTAGGAGACTGCCTGATGACTTTGTTACTTTCTTCCTTCAGATCCTTCCCTTTGCTGCTACAAAATGTCCATTGCAATAATAGCTGTGAAGTGCTGCCGTGTGTTCGTCTTATCTGTATGATGTTTTAGGGGTTTGGGTGTACAGACACTGGATGATTCACTGCTCAGTGCTATACCTTGTATTTCACGGAATTGTGTCTCATAGTTGTCATTTGTGAGACAATTGCTTCTGATGTTTCTGATATTTTTGACTTTGCCTTATTGGTAGGTGAAAAATTAAGTCTTCCAAAATGCAGAAGACCTCAATGAGTTCTGCTCTGGATTTTCATGCACAATTTGTTTATTGGGATCATTATGGCTCTTAGAGGGTACTGGGGATTCCTGTTCATTTTGGTGGGTGTTCTGGGGATCTTTCTCCCATTGCTGTGTTACATATATCTCACCTTACTTTACCTGTCTAGAATTGAGCCCTTTTGTGCCAATGGAATAACTGAGTTCTTTGTAGTGGGTAGAAGGGCTTGGGATGAACCATTCTCTATTTTAAGATAAGTTGTAATGTCCTATGTCTCTCTCTCAAGGAAGCCTCAATGCAAATTTAAGCAAAAGAGCTAGAGCTGGATGATGCAAATCTCACCTCACATCTACTACAGGGTTGTTTGTGTCAATACAAGACTGGAATTTCTGGTCAGTATTTCTGGTGGTAGTTCATATTATAATTTCCTTGAAGCATATGTTGCTCAAATAATTTGTGTCTGTCTCTCTGGAGAGTTTGTTTAGTTTTGCTTTAACGGAGGGGCTGAATGTCATTATGTTCAGTGGAAGGTGTCACAAGCAATAATGATTGATTCATAAACACCTGCACAAAACTAGGTACAGCAATGGTAATTGCATATCCAGACAATAATTCTGGCTATAAGTGTTGAAAACTCAGGTGTTGGACTCCCTGCCAATGGAGGAATTTTTTAGGCTTTTGATGTGGAGACTTTCTCCTATGAAATCAGGATGCTTACAGGGTTCAAGACTTTCGGTGTGTGTAGGTTGGAATTGTACTGCTGGAAAGCTGAAATTTTTTTCCTTGACCCTGTGACTATAGATACTGCAAACATTAGGAAAAGCCTTGGTTTTTATTAAATTCCCAAAAGTGCTGCTCTCACTAGAAGGTGGTTGGATTTGGAGGTCTTTCTGCCCAGCTGGAAAAAAAACTCTGCAACTTCGAGGTAGCAAGAACCGACAGGGTTTTTAATACTGATTTGGGGTGGTTTTCACTTGGCTATGCTTCACTTTTTCCTTTATATTCTCCTAAGCCTTGTTATATGGCCTTTTAGATGTTGTTTCTTTTACAAACGTGAACGTTACTCATTTAAGAAGAAAATCCTTTCATCTTCTCTGGGGGTTAATCAAGGGAGAAACTTTCTACCCCATGAAAGCAGGGTGAGACTGTCTTTATTCTGAAATATTAAATAATCAAAGGGAAATAATACTCTGTGATGATACCTCAGGGAAGATTTAATTAAGGAAATGAAATTGCATTAAGAGTGACCTATTGTGGACTGCCAAAAAGCCAACAGATGAGGGAGACATTTGTTAGCAATGTGTGCCCGTTGGTAGGAGCTTGTGCAGTGTACCAAGCCTCTTGTGAGATGTGAAGCACAACAAAGTGTCTGAAAGCAGTGTTTAACTATCTGATTGATGGAGGTCAGCACTGCAGGGAGCACATCGAGTCTGTGAAGTGACTCCCTGGTTCTGGGAATCAGGGCTGGTTGAGGCATGTGTCCACTTGTGTCTCTGCTACTTCATACTAAAGAGTTGCCTGTAGTTCAGAGGTATCACTTCCAACTTTCACTGGCTAAAAGGGAGCATGGCATCAGCTGTGCCAGCCTCATGTGGAATGGTACCTGGAGCATAGTGGGTTAGTTCATGAGGCTTAAGCAGATTTGTGTTGCTTTAAATGAATATGGTTAATTTTTCATGTGTGCTGGCCACAAGGAGTTTGGCACTGGCTGAACCCTGGAGATGGAAGGGCAGTGACCTCACTGGGGAAGGTCAGCCGAGGGGTGGAGATATATGTGGGATGGCAAATTTTAAGGAAGCAGCAAAAGGTCTGTCTCTTGGGCCAGGTCTAGTAGAGGCATGAAAAGAAGTGGCTCATGTCTTCCCTTGGTGTGACCAGGTTTTGTAGAGCTCAGAGCTGTGCATTGGGAAGACTGCATCCATGTTCTTCTCTTGCCTCTACAGATGAGGATTGTCTCTGGATTCACAGATGAGGATTGAATTGGGAAACTGGAAATAGCAAATGAACTGAGGAGGAGGGAATACAGGGAACTTAACACTTGATCCTTTACTCCCCTAGGCAATGCTTTTGAAATACATTTGACTCATGGGGTCTTGAACAAACCAGGGACTGACATTTAACAAGTAAAGGCTGCAAGGATGGGTCTGATGTCTGTAATAACACATGTGATTTTGTAAGTCAGCAGTCATCCCTCTGCCAGGGCTGAGTGGTTTCTCCTTTGCCCTGTGCACTGTTTGAATCCCCAGAGGTCTCTCTCAGCCTGCTCTCTGGCAATTACAGAGGCATTCCCTTGCTCTCACCATTAGCGTAATGGCTTGTGAGAACATCACTTATCTCTTTGCTCTTGAGTGACTACTGCTTCCATAATCTCTTTTGCATTAAACTAATGGATCACTTGTGTATGCAATTTTTCTCCCCCTCCTCATATGGTGAGGAGAGTACCTGTCATTGCTTTTACCCCATTTGTCATTTATTGCAGATGAAAATACAAAAAGAATTTGACAAGAAATTGGAGCAACTGTCATATTTTGTTGTGTCTTACTAAAAGTATGCAAATAATAGAAAGTGCCAGCTGAAAAAAGAAGCACATTGCCATATTCAATTGTTCCATTGCCATGTGTAATTCCTCAGTTGTGAGAAAGCAGATTCTCATCACAAGCAGTCATTTTACCTGTCTTTTTTTTGATTTATCAGTTAGAAGTGATGTTTAAAGTAGCTTCTTGATAAAATGGAGTAGTGACCATTTCTAAGCCGTCCCTTATGGAAGAGGAAGAAAAATTTTGCTTACAGATACAGTACCTCTCCCACTGTCTTTTACCCCAAAATAACAGCAATTTTTAAGAGCTGCTTCATTTTCCTTTCATTTACAATATCACATGTGTTCTGCTCTCTTAATTGTAAGGAAGTTTTTCATAATGTCTAATCTGACTTTTGCTATGGTGTAATCAGCCCCACCCACTGTGGGCACAAGAAAAAAATATTCCTTCTTCACAAAAGCATCTTAAATACTGAATGGTGTCACCCGCACTGTTCCTCTAACTCTGTCCATCTTTTTTCCACATTTTTGCTAGCTAGTCCCAGTTATATGTATATCTTTTTGGGTTGTGTGTTTTGCTGAATTTTGCTGTTTCCTGTGGCTCTTTGGACCTGCTCCAGTTGGCTCATTTGTTTCTTCAAATGCAGCACCCAGGCAAGGATGTAGTACTGCAGCTGAAGCTCTGCTGCTGCTCAGTAGAGTGGAAAGACAAGTCCATGTGTTCTGTGGGGCACAGTCATGTTTATGTGCTCCAGCCTGCTTGTTTGCCTTGTGCTCAATGGCTTTACTCTGACTCCTGTTCAGATTGTCATCCCCTCTTACCAATCGATTCTCTCTGAGTGCTCTTACCTGGTGAGCTGATTTTGGCTGGGGTGAAGTTAATTTTTTTCAAAGTAGCTGATTTGGGGTTGTATTTTGGATTTGTGGTGAAAAGAGAGTTGATAATACAGAGATGCTTCTTTACTGCTGGGCAGGTCCTGCACAGCAGCAAGGCCTTTTCTGCTTCTTGTACCACCCCCACCGTGAGGATGCTGGATGTGCACGAGGAGTTGGAAAGGGACACAGCCAGGACAGCTGACCCCAACTGAGCACATGAATATCCCATACTATATGGCATCATGCTCAGCATGTAAAGCTGGGGAAAGAAGAAAGGGTGGAATTTACAGTGTCATGGCATTTGTCTTCCCAAGTAACTGTTCCGCCTGATGAGGCAGGCCCTGCTCTCCTGGAGATGTCTGAACACCAGCATACCCATGGGAAACAGTGAATTGATTTCTGTGCTCTGCTTGTGAGTGCAGCTTCTGCTTTCTCTGTTAAACTTGTCTTTATTTCAACCCATGAGTGTTCCAGCTTTTATTCTTCTGATTCTCTCCCTGATTCCACTGAGGGGGGAGGAAGGAGACGAGTGGCTGCACAGGGCTTGCACAGTGGGGCTAAATCAGAACACCTGGCTCCAACTTCTCCTTACTGTATTTATGCAGTGTGTACAGCTGTGTCTCTTTCCTGGTTTTTCCAATATTTCCACTTTGCCCCAATAATACTGGATTTGAATCCTGTCCCTCACACTTCTGGTCTTTCTTTGTTCCATTTGGTCTACAGATTGAATAAGTTGATTCTTTCTTGTCATCCACTTAGAGATGTAGCAGGACTAGCAAATGGAATTCATCCAGGTCTGTACCAATCAATCATGTAGAACCAATAATAATTTCTGAATCCAGTCTGAATTAACTTTATCTAGATCATGTTTTCCAAATTTTCTTGAAAAAATGTTTAAAAATAATTTCTAAAAAATGTGAAAGTATATAAAAATCTTTAAATTTGGTCAAAATATAAAGTAATTATGCTTTTTCTTGAGCCCAAAAACTGTTACTTTGCTGCAGAAGAAAATTAAATTAGTTTGAGGTGTTTTTTCTTGATGAATCTGTTTCTTGATGAATCTGTTTCTTGTTACTTTCTTTAACCAGTATCTTGATGCTGTTTTTGGATTTGTCCCACCCCAAGAGCTCTTGGAGTACTCTCATCAGAGTAAATGCCTGCAAGAGGGATTGTAGTTCAGACTTATTCTTCTTTGTCTAGACTTTGCAGCCTCTGAGGCAGGCTGCATAAGTTCTATGTCAAGGGAATAAAAAAATCAGTTGTGTGGGTTTTTTCCTCTCCCTGGGGACTATTGCAATATCCAGAAAGTTAATAAACTGGCCAGGTGCACAGTGTGCCAGCTGGTCCTAGGGTCTGTGCAGCAGTTGCCAGCTAGAAGGAGTATTTGGTATTGTTACCTGGAATATTTTCTATATTATTTAGATTGTACTCAAGTAGAAGAAACACTCCAGATAAACAGGATTTCCTTTTTCCCTAATACCTCATGTGTTTGTAGCCAAATAACAGAATCACTGGAGGTCATCTATTCCAACCTTCCTGCCTTGGCAGGGTCCCCTAGAGCATGTTAGTCTGGATTGTGTCCAGACAGCTGTAGAGTATCTCCAGGGAAGGAGACTCCACAACCTCACTGGGCAGTCTGTTCCAGTGCTCAGTCACACCCACAGTGAAGTTGTTACTCGTGTTCAGCTGGAATTTCCTGTGCATCAGTTTCTGCCCATTGTCTCTTGCCCTGTTGCTTGCCCAGAAGTGTCTGGCCCCATTCTCTTGGCACTCTCCCTTCAGATGCTTACAGACATTGATAAGTTCCTCTTGCAGTTGTCTCTTCTCAAGGCTGAACAAGCTCAGCTTCCTCAACCTGTCCTCAAAAGTGAAGGAGCCCTTCCTCAAATGCATTAGATAGAAAGAAAGTGGAATCAGATATACAGCATAAATTTTGATTGATTCATGATGTGGTGAAAATGAAATTAATATAGATTTATGGTCTGTTTTTTTCCATATTGTGTGTCTGGGGGAAAAATTCTTTAGGGATGAGAAGTCTAGGTAACTTTATAGTGAGAAAGTAGATGTGTGAGAGAAAAAGGATTTAAGTTGTAGCATCTCAGAGAATCAGGTTGTCTTAATACAGATGTTTTTCAGGGCTTCAACCTATCCCAGTCAAGGTGAATGTTAGATTCCAGCCGTTTTCAGAGGGCAGGAGCAGTGTAAGATATTAATCCATTTTCAAGGTTTATTTTTTAAAAGACTTTTGGTGGCTGAATCTATGAATCTTAAAATTTATTCTCATCTAAAATATACTTTATTTACTGAATGCCATTCCATCTAAAATATCTTATTTACTACAAGTTATTTTATCACTATGTAGTTGTGGAAGGCTTTTACCAGTCCTCTTCCCTGTTTTAGACAGTGCAACTTCGCTGCTGTATTCCATTTGTTTCTTGCTGGCACTCTGAAAATTGCAGTTACTAGTTTTTTCCTTCCTTCTGTACTTCTTGAAATTACTTGACTTGGAAAAATTCTTAGCAAAGTTTTTTTGGTATCTAGATAGTTTAAAAATGAATCCAGGATTTTGCATATATGCTGTTCAACACTTTTAAGCCCTGAGCTAGGCAGGTTCTGAGAACATTGCTAAAAGAAGTGGCATCTCGGAAAGCATTGTGTGAATTATTAGTTAATGTTGATGGTTTAAAAGTGACCTCGACTTTTGTCACTTCTCTTGTTAGGTTTGCTAATATTTCAAAACATTTGGTTTTTCAAGGAAGGATTTCTCCTCCTTGCCTTCTCTTCCTCTTTTCTTGAGTCTGCAGTGAAGATGTGAAGCTGGATTTGACATGATCTCCATGGCAGCACACATTAGTTTCCATGGCAACACATTTCACAAACAGCTCTACAACTTTACTACAGTGTCAAACAAAAGGAGAAGCCCGACTGTTGGAGCAGGCTGTGACCAAGGTTAAAATTGAAAAGAGGGGGAAGGGGGGAAACACTGGAAGAGGTTGGGTGAGATAATGACTTCTTCCAATTTGTCCTTTTAAAGCTTTTGCTCCAGGGTAGGCACGTCATTTAAAATAACCCCCTGAATTCTCCAGTCTATAATTACCCTGCTATCCAGCTGCATTCCTGCACATGAGTAGGTAAGGGATGGGCTGTCACAAGTCTTTTGTCCCAAGATACTTCTTTAGCCTGGTTTCAGGAGGAAATGAGGCTTAGAGATTAACAATCCTCTGATCCAGTTGTCTCTTTGTCTCTCTTCTATTGGTACCTCATAGCTTTTGACCCCATTGATCAGCTTATTTGAATCTGACAGAGGGGTCAAAGTTGAGGAGGTAATTAAGTTCCTCTAGGTGTTGTGAAAAGCTGCTCCCTGGAAGGAGGCACTGTGCACTGAGAATTGGAGAATTACAGGCATCTAAGCTAGATGGATATAATAAACAATGGATAAAGATTCTTTTGATGGTATGAAGTCAGGAACATGTTCAAGCATAAGTTAAGTTTCTCTTTTGTTCATGAGATGCTTTTCTAAACCTTGGAGACAGGATACTATGAGAGGCTGATTCTCTTATGAACAGTTAAGGTCACTTCTCCTTCAAGGTAACAGCACTGGGAAGGCATGAGGGAAAATTGGAAGGACTGCAAAGTGTGAAGCAGATTGCACTTTTACTTTTATTTCAGACTGAGTATAATTAATTTTTCAGGTTTGCACAATGCAGGCAATAGGCTTGAAATGTGAAAATAGAAGCTTAAGTTGGTGTCAGAGGACTTGTACTAAGAGGGTCTGGAATTGTGGGCAAGGAAATATTGGTATACTCAGGGGTCTGCTCCATTGTTTGGCCTGTGCACATCTCCCCTTTCTGAGAGATGCAGTTCCATGTGCACAGGAGCAATTTCATTTATGTCATTGGAAAGGTGGTGGGGTTTTAGTAGAATCTATTTCTGAGCTGTGTTAGTGATGATTTTTTAAAAAAAGAAAAGAATGCAAAAGTAGCTTAAAATAATCATCAATTTATATTGATCCAGGTTTAGAAATTTCCATTTCTAAATTATTCTACCACATTATTCTTGTCACTTCAGTGGTTCAAACTTAGTGTTGTGTGCTATCATGCATGTGAGCTTGTATGGGAAGATGGAGCTTTTAATTTAAAAACATTACAGAGGTGGCTATAGAGGACCTAATGCAGGAGAGAATTCATAAGTATTAAAGATATCTTTTGATTAAAAGAAATATACACTGGTTTATATGTATTATTATATATTACTGCAGGTGGAAGGCAGTGTTAATGTGGGTAGGTGCCAGGGTAGAGGCAGGTTCTAGAGACATGGTTTCAGGCTGGGGACCTTGCCCTGATTGGGGAACAGGATCCAGCTCCAGCAAGTCCTAGAAGGCTGAATCTCTTAATATATTACTGTTCAAAGTCGAATTAGCCACTGCAGACCTCTGCTTACCAAACAAAATATTCAAGTATTTTTCTTGCAGAAGGAAAGGAAAACAGTTGTCTCACAGAATTGGATTTTTTCTGCTGACTCTTGGAAATTATCCTGGTGGAAATGGTCTGTTGAGCAGACCTGAATGAAATTGTCAAAGATGTACATAGTAATGACTTATTGCCTACTTTTCCATTTAAGCTGATTACTGTTGTTTTAAAAAGAGAATTTTTAAAGGATCTTGTTTTCCATAAATCTCTGCAGAATCTAGTTCTTAGGGGTCTTTGTGTTTTGAAAGTTTTAGTCCTTTGAAGCTTCTGGTGAAACAAAAATGCATTCTAAGGCTACCCGTATTAAAAGGGTTGTTTACAGCACTGTTAGCTGTACAACCAGCCTGTGCTATACTTCTGGTTTTGATTAAAAGTAAGGCTTGTGATGAACTACTAACCTTCTAAAATACCAATATTGATTTTTTTTCCAGTAGCTCATGTGCCATCTCAAAACATCTGGGAGTGTTGATTGGAAAATTCAGACAATCTTATTTTAACACCCTTTCGTAATGTTTTTGTTGTGCCCTGCTTAGACATTCCAGGGGACTTAGTCCTTTTTACACTGAACCCAGAGGGTCCATCTTTGGTTGATTTCTTTTTAGTTTTCAGGCTCATTCCTGTCCTTAAGATTTGCCATACCCAGTCAGTGGTTCTCAAGCTTTAATTAGATGTGCAGTGGTGGTTAAGGCCAAACATCCATCTAAAGAATCTTAGCTGCTTTCCTATCCCAGTGAAGAACAGCTTCTCCAGTTGTTGTCTTCCATGCTTTTAAGCCCCTATTCAGAGACCTCTGATGCAGGTAAGGTTCAGCAAGGCTGGACAGCCTAGGCTCACATCTGGTGTTTTTTGGTATGTTTGACCAGGAGGGGATGGATGTGGAAGGTTTGTAGTATTACGATTTCAGTAAGTACTCCCAATACCTTTCTGTAAACTGAAGTAATGTTTCTTTCCTCTGGTTTTCTTTAGAGTGTTAAAATTGCAATGTGAGCTCACTGCTGAAAAGAACTACCAACATATCCATCTGAATGAAAACTGTGGGTCTTGTTCCATGGGTTATAAAAATAAACTTGCTTCATTGAGCTTTCATGTACCAAGAGATTTGCAAATGTAAAAATGTAATAAAAAGGGAATGGATTTTGAATAATTCCTTAATCTGGTTTTCAGTGATCAGGTTGTTCAGCTGCATTTTTTGTCTTCTCCCTAATCACTTTCATATTAAAGATTAATTTCATATCATAGAGAATCCTTGATTAAGCCAATGAAAAGTGAGAGCATAGATTTGTTCATTAGAAGCAGCGTGACAAATAATAATGAGCAACTGCCAGGCTTCCTTGTCTGGCTTACAGCAGACACATAGAGGACATGTATTTCTGTGATGCTCCATTTGCTGTTAGTAAACAAAAATAATTTACAATTTTACCAAGAAGCTTCTTTATTAACAAAACAGAATAAATTACTCTGCTCTATACACTTTCTGGAGTGTAAGTTTAACAGGAAAAGGGGTTAATAATTTCTAAACATGTTTTGCCTCTTACTCCAGAAGAATCCAACAAGGTGATTTATGAAGGTGTTTTTATTTTAGACATTGTCATTTTAACTAGGATCTTCTCTTCAGCCATGTGCCTCTTTGCAATGGGCTGTTTGGGTGTTTTTGTCCTGAGTTCCAGGATACTACATGTGATGCATGTACCACATCTGTAAAGCTGCAGAACTTGCTTCCCATTGCACAGGAACATAAATGTGTGTGTTTTATGACTTAACTCCTAAGTGAACAAATATGTTATTCAAGAGTTCTCTCTGTTGGCTGCCGTAGATAAGGAATGTCAGAAGAATGGGATGTAATGAGGGCAGTGGCAGGACATATGGCAACAATGTGGACTATACATGCCAACATTAAATTAGAGTCACTTTGTAATACCAAATGAAGCAGTTTGAGAACGAGACTTCTGAGGCAAAATGATCATCAAAGTCACACCTTTGATTGTGATAGGTACAGTGCAGCTGTGTTGTATTGCACTAAGTAGTTTATTTAGTTGTTGTTTTGCACTGGGTGATTGGAAATTTGTACTGAGAATGTTACATCATGTAGATTGTTATTTCCCCTCTCCCATTACATGGTGTTTCCCTCATGCACCCCTCTGCTATACCCCCTGGTGGTTTGGCCCCTGGTCACCCCTCCCCTTGCCCCTCCTCAATGGTATCCCATTGGCCGCGGTCCTCTTCCCCCACCCCCATCCCTCGGGTATAAAGGTCCCCTGCAAGAATGTCAAGCCCTTTTTTTCCACCTGGAAGGTAGCGAGAACCTGAAGTGTCTCTTCCCAAGCCAATAAAAAGAACACTCGTTCCCATGTGGAGAAGAGCGTTTCTCGTCTTCTGCTTTGTCCATGTAAGACCGTGTGGGCCAGGGTCCATAGCTAGCCAGAGTGGACTCAAAAAACAGCCCGAGAGACATGTACTCTTACACAGCTGTACTGCAACTGTTAAGATTCCCATTCAGGGGCAACTTGTGGCTTTTTTTACTTGGAGGGAAAGATTTGTTTCCACTAGTCCACTGAATGAATATGTCCTGAACCTGTGAGCAAGTGTCAAGAGGCTGTAGTCATACATAGTATTGTTCATCACCAGTAGCAGTGATTCTGAAATTTCTTGGAAAGAGATGACTGTCAAGCCTGAATTTGTCATGGACCATTTTTGATTCTTCTCAAATTATTAAGAGAATACTTCATTAGACTTTGAGTGAATTAAGCCAGTCTCATCCTCCTGCTGCTAGTCACTGTAGAAATCTACTTTGGGGACCACTAGCAAAGTGTCATCCTAATCTTGAATGACCTACAAAATAAAAGGCCTCTGGGTTGGCTTTACTATTCCAATGGATTTGGCCTTTTCCTGCCTAAGGCTTAGAGTTTCAACAAGTACAACAGAAATGTCTGATGCTAAAAAGACAGCTGTGTTACTCCTCCTTCAAAGGCCTGCAGCATGGGAAGTCTTGTCCCAAGATTCATCTGATGCCAGTTCTGCACACCTTCCCAAGCATGAGCCCGAGACCCAGTTGTTTTGAGTATGTTGTAGGCAGAATAACTGGTTATGTGTCACAATATTCAATGGTGTCAGGTGCTAAGAAAAATTCTCAAGAGTTGGAATCCTTCACTTATACATTAGGTGGGCAGCAAAGCTGAATTTCTGATTGAGAAAATAAATTATCCCTAGGGAATAAGTAACAACTGCAAAGGCATTTCCAGACCTCTGGAAACAGAGGTGTTTCATGATTGAAAAGAGATGTGATCATTGGTGATGAGACAATGCACTCTTTTTCATTGGTTCTCCAACAGCAATTAGAATAAACTGGTTATTGAGTAATCTATGTTAACTTACCTTCTTTTGCTGTCATTGGACCTTACAGATCCCTTTTTAACACTTATTTTTCTGCTTCTGGTTTCTGCCTTTTTGAACTAACATGAGTAGTTACACCAAAGGGAATAGCTAACCTATTTAACTTGAATTTCTCATGAAGCCTCATATTCTCATGGAGACAGCATATTCTAATCTCCTTCATCTTCTAGAATGTCTGCAATATATTGAAAAAAAATTTATGGAAAAGAAAAGTTTTGGTAAAAACTTAAATACAGATGTTGGCAATAATGAACTTTCCAGCCTAATTTATCTCTACTGAAACCAAATTGAACTGTGTGTAAGGCACAGGAAAAGTTGGCATGGGCCTTATTTGTGTGTGTGTATATTTAATTGAACTGTGTGATTTTACATTTGGATTTTTGTGATATAGACCAAACAGATCTCTTGAATTTCAAAGTTTACTTCCTTTTTTATTCACAGTCGTGGGTCCCAAAACATGTTGAATTTACTTCATCTGCTTTCTGAATGTTTCTGAAATAGATACTGTGATTGTCACTTCACAATTTTTTTGCCAATATACCCTTAAGGGTATTGTTGTTTCTAACCAATGGTGGAATCTCTGAACAGTGTTATTATATAGAGAAGGCTTTAAAAGTATGGGAAAATACAGTGTTGAGAGATGAGAGAAGCACATGGTCTAAGTAACAGCAAGGGAATTCAGTTGGTGATGAAAGTTAAGTACACTGTATTGTCACAGCAGGGACTGGTTTGTGAAGATACAAGAGTTAGGTTCTAGGTGCTGTTGGCAGTGTGATCACAGTGGCATGTCACTGTCTGGGGGAATGGCACATGGTCAGGGGGTAAACCTGTTCAAAATCCTGTCTGCCACAGCAGATACAGGTCTGGTGGTACGGGGCAATGAAAAGTGTGCCTTTCAGTTTTGTAGCTGGAGGTGGTGGTGTATTTCATTTATGTCCTACTGCTGTGGGATTTTGGGTGGGCACTATGCCCTTAAGTTAACTAAAAAGATAAATAAAAACCTCCAGTAACTAAATCCCTGCAACCAATCCTGAACAGTGGTATATCAGCATAAAAGGAGTTAATGGTGCAGGAGCTTGCTTGGGTGTTGCAGGGGTTTGAGTTGTTCAAACCCCATTTACAGCAGCATGAGAAGAATTGCAGAAGTATAGCCACTGTGTATATTCCATACTGGTTTCATCTGAGGAACTCAAGGAATTAGGTACATTCATTTTTTACGAGTTGGTTTCCATTTTACTGGGGAAAAAAAGATATAAATGAGGCTTTGATGGGTGGAGAGGGGAATCTGGTCCTCTTCTGGTCCAGAAAACTTCCACCATTTTTTCACTGTTCTTGACAGATAATACTAGTCTGTGAAGGTTGAATTTTGCACAGCTGATCATTGGAGAAGAGATGAATAGGCTTGGGAAGAGGTGGGAAAGGACTGGATAGCCCTTCTTAATGTAGGTTTTCTGCTCTCTTCAGAAAATGAGCAAAAATCATCTGCATGGTAGAGACTGTTTCAGCTGCTGTTCCTTGCTGTAGCTTTGTGCACTGCTGCTCATGCTATTAAACTAATGTTGTTCTCCACTCATGTTCTTGCCTTTTCTGTTTCCCTGGGTAAGGCTTTGGGCAGGTTCTGAGGCAGAGTTTCTGATCATGAGCTGGAATTTGCCACAGGAAATCGGGAGGATATGAGTAGCTTTCTGACTTGTCCTGTGCAGTGCGCCTGGGGCCACTGCTCCTGTCTTCCTCAAATGAACTCTGGACACTTTCCCCCCATTCTTCATTGAAAACATATTTAACATTAACCAATTCAACTGGATTTATTATTGCTTGTGCAGCTTAAAACCCATATTCTGTTTTCCTTGACTTGCCCATGATATTATGGCAGAGGGAAGCATTATTGAAGCATCTACTATTTATCTTCTTCTTCTTTCCCTTGGACCAGCCCAGAACATACAGCTTGTTTTGTTTTGTTCAGGCTACCTACATCTAATGAAATTCTGAAATCATTCTACCTTTTAGTGTTTGACAGTGATTTCTTTTTTAGCCACAGGAATGCACAATGAGAGCTTTTCTCTATGACTGAAAACAGAGTTTTCACTGGTACACACTGCAACATGGCCAGAGCAAGAGGACAGTCCTCTCTGGAGAGCACCAGACATGACTTTCTCCACCCCCTTGTACAGATTCTCATTCTATTCACTCAAAAAATGTGTAAGAGACCACTTAAAAATTAAAGATAGATGAGATAATAAAAGACAGGGAGGCAGAATAGGGGAGATTAGCAGGGTTGTATAGATTATCTGCATGCAATCATTAATTTAGGAATAAAGATATGGAAGTTTCATTTGAGTTTATTTTTCAGAAAATTGTGTAGCTCTTAACATATATTCCTCAAGGAGATTTCTGGAGGGCAGGGGGAATACTGCCATTTCTGACCTGCTTTAGTTTGCTTTATCCAGGTCAAAACATTTTGACCTCAGCCTTAAGCAGAGTCTGTTTTCTTGTGTATGTCTCTTGGGTACAATGCTTATATGGTATGCTGTGGGGAACAGGAAATAGAAACCTTTTGCATTTAAGGAAATCAACAAAACCAGAAACTTTGATCAGTTGTAAAAGAGCTTACCAACGTCCACTGCCTTGTTGTCTAGGCCATAATACAAGTTTTATTATATATCAGAGCCCTGTAGAGGTTCAGGAAAACTACAGAAGGGGTCTGTTTTGTAGATATTGAATGAGGAACCGTACAACCCAGCCACTTGTTTGTCTATTACTTGTTATTTATGCCAAGCAGAAATAATGGGATGCGATTTATACATCTTAAGGAAGGGTAGCATAAGGAAATCTAACCCATCTGGGATTTGATGCGGACAAAAAAATCATGTCAAATCGGGCTTTTTTTTTGTTTGATGTTAAGAAAAGTTATGCAATTGATTTAATACACCAAGACTACTGTGAGGCATTTCTCTTGCTGCTGTACAACATTTTGATTGAGACACTGGGTTGATACAGAATCAATGTGACACATTAAATACATACAAACTGTATAACTGGGGTCTCCAAATGTAATGGTAAATAGGAAAAACACTGCTGACATAAAGAAGGCTTCCACTTCTTTCTGAGTTGCATCTTCTTCTGGTGCCCATGGGGCAGGAAAGTTTTAGAAAGAATTTAGAGGAGGAGGAGGAGTTCACGGGGGGATGGATGACTGGGAAATGCTGGACTTGTTTAATGTGTTGATACACTGACCTTATCAAAGAGAGACGGAGTGATGACTTGATCATTGTCTCAATATATACAGAGGAAATAGAAATTCAAAATCTGAAGCAAAGGTAGAACACACTAAAGACAGATTGTAACAGGTATTTTCATTTATCCTGTAACAATTTAAATGATTCCTCAAATTTTGCATGGCTTTTGCCACATCTAAAATCTTAGTCCTTCTGTATGTTTTTCTAAAATGTACACTCAGGGAGGAGTATGGAAATTAATTTCAAAAAAACTCCCTACCTTCCCTTTTGCCTGAACAACCTCCCAATAGATCACCAGTTCTCCCTGTATGCTGGGTGCAGTGAGATGTAAAGTGGCTGGGAACATCAACCCTTTTGGGGAGAATAAGGTCAGGAGATGCTGTTGGGAGGCTTTGCGGCACCGAATGTGGCCTTGGGGCCAGCCTAGACTCAGTTCAACTTAATGTCAAACCAGTTCAAATTAAGACTTTGCTATTTAGTCCATAATGCTAAGGCATTCAGCTGGGGAATAGTGGAATACTTACTCTCTAACACAGTACTTTCTATGTTAAAAATGCTGATATTTTGATATTTTGCCCTAATTAGATGCTAAAGCAAATGACAAAACTGAGGTATTCTGAGGAGTGGTAGTCCTGTGTGTTTTTCATTTTTACAGAAAAAATAACAGCTAGAATCGCTCTTTTATAATTCTAGCTGAGCTTCTACGTGTGTTTAAAGTTTATACTTCAGTAATGCTACTTAAAATTCAAGCATATACTTAATCACAGTACTGAATTGGGCTTGATTTCAGAAAACGAGTTGCTACCCTGTTTATGCACATGCAAGTCTGATGAGGAGCAGCTGAGGGAGCTGGGGTTGGTTAGCCTGGAGAAAAGGCAACTCAAGGGAGAGCTTACCACTGTCTACAACTACCTGCAAAGAGTGAATGGAAGGGGTGGTGTCAATATCTTTTTCCAAGTAATGAGTGACAGGGTGATAGATAATGGCCTCAAGATGTGCCAGGAGGGGTTTTGATGGGATATCAGGAAAAAAAATTGACTGGAAGTGTGGTCAAGCATTGGAGCAGGCTGCCCAGGGAAATGGTGGAACTGCCATCCCTGGAGGTATTTAAAAGATGTGTAGATGTGGCACTTAGGGACATGATTTAGTGGTGAACTTGACAGCACTAAGTTAGTGTTTTGACTTTGTGATAAATGAATGTGATTTGTGCTAACAATTGTAACTATATTGATATTTTAGAAAATATTTGTTAAAAGGTAATAGAGGACAAGGATATATAATTAGTATCACAGAACAGATGTTTTCAGATGTTCATGAGGAACTAGGATGCAGGATGTAGTTTGAGATAAGTGACATCCCAAATGGAATAGGCCTCAGGATAATTAGAGAATCAGCCTTGAAATGGACAAGATTGAAATGATTCCAGGTATCTATGAAATAATAAAGCTTATTTTTGGGATATAAGGCTGGCTCCTATAACACAAGACTTGGGGCGCATGTGTAACCTGTGGGGCTGTTCAAAGGACACTGACAATGAGGAGAAGCCTTCGTCAGAAGAGACCACCAAAAGCCAGAAGACCCCTTAGAAACAAGCGGAGCAGGTGCTGTGCAGTACAGTGATGTAGATTTCAAGAATCGAAAATAGGAGGAGATTTACAGAAAATATTGATGGATATGTATTAGCATACAGTATATAAGTTGTGTTTGGATCCTTTTGCCTTTTGTAAGTGAGGCAGGGTGGGACGCCCTCCCCATACCTTGATCAATCGGTTTTGCTTATGCTTTATCCGAACCACTGCCAAATTTCTTTTTGTAACTACTTGATTATATTTGATTGTATTATTTTATATAAAATTGCTGCTCAATTAAAATTTCTGCTGAATTTTAATATTGTGGTTTATTAAATTAGACATATAGAACCTCATTCATAACAACTTGATAATTTAGAGGTCTTTTTAAACCTAAGTGATTGCGTGATCCTACATGAGAGAAGGCTGAGAGGACAGGTGAGGAGGTGGCAGACTGAGAAGAGAGCACAGCATCAGTGAGACAGTGGAGTCCCAATGAGTGTGAGATGCGACCGAAGGCAAAAGGGTAGAGAAGAGTGGGTACCTCAGCAGGCTGAGGCAGTCCTTCCGTGCTGTAAGGTAGAGAGAGTGCTGGCTGTCCCTGGAGGGGAATAAGGAGTTGCTCTGCTTGTGCTGTCCAGAGGCTGTTGAGTGCAATGTCCTGGGCAGTGGCCAGGGATGGTGCCGCAAGGGTGCAGCTGAAGATGTCCTTGTCTCGGCAGCCAGGGCTGCATGGTTGAACTCCCATTGGGTTGTAGCTCTAAACCAGCATCATATGTGGGCTGGGCTCCAAATGGGAGGTGTACTGCACCAGGATCAGTGGATTAAAAAAGCACCGGTTGGTGCCAGTGAATTGGCGATAGCTTACATAATACTTCTTCATGGACACTTTAATATTTAATGGTTGCTATAGCATAAATGGAGCTTGCAGGCAGCTGTACATAAGCTGTGCATGAATTTTTAAGGGGAAAAATTTTGGGAGGCAGGAACGTCACAGTAGCTTCCTAATTGGCACATACCCCAATAGAAACCAAAATGTGAAAATTAAGTTACTGCCCTAATTATCAGAGGCTCCTAGGAATACATTGTGCTGGGAGATATTCCTTTTTCATTTCATGCACTGCTTTAAAAATAAGGGCTGTGCAGAGCTTAACAAGGCTTTTAATTAAAAGGCTGTGCCCACACAGTAACTTTTCATTGTGGCACTTGCTGAGGAAGGGAGCTGTGAGGGGTGAAAACACTTCCTTGTGTCCACAAAAGATGGAGCTAATAATGCATTGGTAACCAGCGGCACTTAAATGGCTTTGCCATGGTGACATGAGGCCTGATTCTGAGTGGCAGCAGTGTGTGTGGTAGGTTTCTTGGAGAGATGAACATTTCTGTGTGCTTCTGGCTAGGAGATGCCTTTGCCCTCCTGCTCCACTGCTACTGTGCAGCAAAGATGTTCACCTCCCTTAGTCCTGAGTACCAGGCTGCACTGAGCTCTGACAACAACACTGTCCCCCACCGACACCAAAAGGTAAAAGTTGTAATCATTTAAGCCATTTAAGGTTTGTGAGATGTGAAAGAAGACAGGTGAAGTTGTCCTTGCATGGCAATGTGTTGTGCAGATGGACAGTATCCCAGCAAAGAAATAGATAATAGACAGAAGGATACATTAACAGTGTATGAATTCTGCTGTTGGTGTCTTTGATGTTTCTCTTGATTTGCAGGATTTGCCATTTAGAGGCAAGGATGTGCCATGTATTAAGGCAGAGTAAATAACTGATAAAGGGATAGCTTTTCTATTGGCACTGTCATGTAAAAGCCCAATTGCAATATGCCCTGTTCTGCTGAGCTTTTGACTATTCAGTACAAACTATGCTTTTCAGAGTAGGGTCCTTTGGATGACTGGCTTAAGAGCACTCTCACTCATATCAAGGAAATTTTATACATTTACTTCTCTGGGAGGCAATTCTGGTATAATGCAGAATGCTTTTTGAAAAATGTGTTTCAATAGGACAACAAATACATATTTCTGTACATATTAATATAATGTATGAATGCATAATAGCTGTAGACTAGAGCTGCTGAAAACCAAGAATTTTGGGGTCCTATTTACAGGCAGAGATGTCTGGCTTTGTAATCAAAATGAATGTATTTTCCATTTATTTCTTGATTTGCCAAAAAATACTTAATGACATTAAAGCTGGAAAGACCTAGCAAGTTCAGTTTGCTTTCATGAGTCCAGCTTACTTTAGTTCATGATTAGAGCAACTCTGTATGAGAAGAAGTTTGAGTAAGTGTAATTACAGATATGGTGCATACTAGTGAAGTTCCTTGTGGAAGCGTGAGAGAAGCTGTAGTGGATCAGATGGAAAGGTCCCCTTTGTGCAGTTCCTGCCTCATGAGCCAGTAACATATGTTTTACTTAATAAAAGGTAAGGGTGGCCCAGGCTTTCTAATGGTCCCCGTTTGCAGTACTTTCTGGCTCAGGAGCTTCAACTGCATATTGTCTAATAATTCTTAGGGATTTTTGGTAATTTATTAAAATATAGTTGCATTTCTCCCTTTATTGCTCTTAACTCCTTTCCTTTTCTTCCCACCAAATTTCTCACAAAAGTTTCTGTCCTGAGGCATGTGTCTCTGAAACTGCAATTTCTGACTGCTAGAGAGATGTGATGCTGTGACAGTGCTACTGCATGCTCCAATTCAAACAGCTATGAAGTGCTAGTTATGAAAAAAATTGTTTCAATCAGTTTGGAATATTTCTTTGGAAGAATGAAAACAGTAACAGAAAACTTAATATATTCACCCGAGTTGTCCAAATCTCTCTAAATGGTATGAACAAAACCACTCTAAGTAATCAAGGATAGAGCAATCTCCTTAATCTGGTTATAGTACACTCTAATTGAGTAGGTAATCAACCTGAAACATCTTGCCCTGAGCATGAGTCTCAGAGTCTCACTGAGTGTAAATGTCACACAGAGAGTCTTGTAACACTGTAGGCAGTACCTCTATAGAATTTGTTCTTTCAGTTTGGCAGCATCTGACACAGAGCTCTTTGCACACAAATTTGTGCTTGTACCCTATCATTTTGAACGTGATAATGCTTGGGGTACCCAGACAACTTTTCCCTCTCTTCCCCTTCCTGAGAAAATCTTTTGAGCTGATATGAAGGTAGGAAAAATTTATCTTGGCAAGAGGCTGGCAAAGATCCCTGGAAGATGAGATAGCTGTGTAAATGTATGACTGTTACCTGGAGGCAAAGAAGAAAGCCACATTCATTTTATGAGGTGTAACAAATATAGCTGTTAGACACTCATATACCTCTCCAGGTTATCTCTAGAAAGTATCTGATTTTGTTGGAATCGAAATTTCCTCCACTGACTTTTGGATTTAGGAAAGATCGTTCCATCAGTGATATTAATTACATGATAATCTGGGTGTCCAATTATTTCTTAAGCCTAGCACTTAGAGAAGTTTTGTTCTTCAGAGCAGAATAAATACAGTAAGATACTGCTTGTTATAGCACTTGGACTAAGCACATGTTTTTTGTGGACCAGACATTAATATCATACTACTCAGTCCCACTGCTGTCCCTGTCCCACAAATTTCTCTTCCTTTTACATCTCAATTTCTGCCCTTTGCCCTCCCTGCTGAATGACTGACAGCCTGTTGAATGGCAGATTGCAGGATTCACCTCCCCATAGCTGTGCCAGCTATTGTTCACAGGGAAGCCTTGCCTAATGGGTGTGCAGGCTGCATTGGGACCCACACTGATGCTCTGGTGCACCTTAAGCCCAGCTGTAGAATGGTAATACTTGGGAATTTGGGCTGTCATAATGCATTGTGACTTGGGATACACTCCCTTAATGAGCTGAAGGGCTGGAAATGTCAGGTGTGTGAGTTTATGTAGCAGCTTTGTCATCGTCTTGAGGACTCTGGCTGGCTTTGCAGTTGTATTTTAAAGATCAGAGCAAAGCTTTCTCTAATAGAAGAATGACCTTTCCCCTTGCAGTGGGGAGTGAAGGATTTCTCATGCTCGAAGTTAAAAGGACTTATGGATTTCCTGCATTCCAACAGTAAAAGGGAAGCTGTGAATCACTGTGGGGCATCACCAATTTTTTCTTGATAAAGAAGTTCCACCTGAGGTCCCTTCTTCACAAAGATCAGTGTTATTTGCACAGCATCAAAATTGAGTTAGTCCACTGCAGTGAGACAAGAGCAGACTGTAATATAAAGATTTTTTCTTCAACAAGTCCTAGAAATAATATTGGCTGTGATAATAGACTGCCAATGTTAAAAAGCAGTGTATTTCAGATCTGTGTTCACTGCATTGCCTAGGCTTTTGGTTTCCCCATAATTATTACCTACACTATATTTGGCAGCCAAGCTTTTCATTTGCATGGTTGTTCTTTGTATTTTAAAGGTTCTGTTTTGGTATTATCCACAAATATTTTGTTTTAAAATACTAAATAAAGACATTCAGTTGTTCTTAAAATAGATTTAAAGGAACAACAGACAAGGTAAATCTCTCCTGGAGGTGACTTGAGATGCAAGTTGGAGATCTTTCCAGTTTTTTCCCTGTGCTGGGAGAAGTAAAATTTGCAGATGTTGTCTTGACTGATTTGGATGTGGTTTTCCAATATCATGAAAGTCAGACACCTGGAAAATGAGGGTTAAAAGTAATGAAACAAGAACCCAAACCAAAAAGGGTTAAAATTCTTCTGTAAAGTTTAGGATGATCTAGTGTTTCCAGTGTGGTACTTGATGCCTTAGGAGGAAATCTGAGTCAGTACAACAAGGCAAGGGGCAAATTTATTTTCACAAGATTCAGATATTAATCATCAAATTAATTTAAGGTTGTACCATCAAAGCTTTAAACTTGTTTTCCTGGCTACTCACATGCATGCCATGTGACAAAAAGGCACTCTACTTGAGTTCTGTTACTGCATATTGAATGTTATCAAATATCTCTGTCATTACAGAGAAAATGAAAATAAAAAGTCATACAATAGATACAAATGCAACAAACATCTTGAAAACAATCAGGAGAGCCAGTGATTGTGCTACTAAGTGAGAAAACATGAGTACCAGATACTAACATGTAAAGCCCTACTTTCAAAACTCAGGCATGTAAATGCACTTGCTACACGAAATCTCAGTGTTGATAAGCTTCAAAAAAATTAATTTGGCTGTGTTTGGGGTCACTCTGTACATAATTCAGTGCCACTTAGGCCTTACTGAGACATATGTGGAATACTGCAAACCTTGTCAGATTTGGGATTATGAACTTGAATTTACCAAGTCCAGTTGGTCATAGAGTCATTGCAGAGACTTCACAGAAACTGGTGTCTCCTGTTGTGCTTAAGTTTTGCCCATTAAACTCTTTTCTGTTGAAAAACAAAGTGTTGACACAGTTGTGATAGTGGAAGCAGACATAATTCCCAGTGCAAACCAGAGATTTTTTATGTGGGTTATCCTCTCATGTTTAGCATTACCCCTAGCTGAGGAGCAGCTCTTTGACTGTCATCTGTTCAAATAAAGCCTCATGCATGTTTTCATTTGTTGTGTTCATATTCATGGCAATTTTGAGGTGTTCTGATGACAGATGGATTTCCAAGAATGAAGTGGATTCTTGCCCTGTTGCAAAGACAGAGCTGCTTCGGGGTTACACTCAAAATGGATATTTGCCTTTGATCTGCATGCATGACATCTGTTGACGTTAGTATATGTTTAATCCAAGGCTCAGGGTAGATGTCTTAACATGCCAAATGTTCATAACTGGCCTGTCCAGATAACTGATTAAAAAAAAAAATATATCAAATGAGTTGAATAATAAAATAAAATAAAAAAAAAAAACAGAATAACAAAACAAAAAAAAAAAAACCCAGCTGAGGTTATGCTAAATATAAAGTTTTTCCCTTTTTTCTAAAAACCACTTTTCACTCAGTTTAAACTTAAACATATAGCACTGTTTTCAGCAGTTGCTTGGAGAACAAAAGAAGGAAATTCCTGTGTTCGCAAAATCGCCAGTGGTCATGGCCTCTTTTTTCTTGGGATTTTGTTGTTTTATGTTGTCACCTAGAAGGTGGAAACTTGTATTTGCTTCCCCTTATTTCCTGAGGGCTTCTTTAATTTTGTGCATCCCATTAGTGACTTTAACCACAGAGATGAAAACTAATCTGGAGCTGGGGAGCCTTCATAAGCCCCTCTCTTTAAATTTTATATAAATAACTGAAATGGGATTGGTACAGAAACAGAGAATGAAGGATTTTGCTTGGCAAGTGAGCATCCTTACAGGTGATGCTAAAACTAGACTCATGCTCTGTTTTTCTTTCTCTTGATATTTAGGTATTTTATCTCTAGTGGAATAGCTTCACCCAGATGTTCTGAGAGAGTGTCACTCGTAGCTGTCCTGCAGTATGAAGTGTAGATATTGGTGGTTGAATCTCCACTTGAGCAGAGGAGGGAACTGAACTCAAGCCTGAAAACCAAATGCCAGACGCGGAGAGCTATTGGACAAACTGAAGACACCCACCAGCAGCAGTCCTGTGAGTTAGGCTCTCCTCTTAAATTCCCACAGAATGCTGCTGAAATGATGTAGGTCAGATTCACGTTGTGCTGGGAAATGCACGTTTTAGATGCACTCTTCAGAGCAGCTGCTGCTGGAGTTGAAGCCGCCAATCACCTTGTGTTCATTGCTCTTCTAGGCAAATGTGTTATGTTAGTAATGTATTAGTGCTTTTAGTGGCATAAAGGATATTAATTGTTTTTTAATAACAACACTGGTTGAGCTAGCAGGCCCCGAGAGTTGCTAAGAGGACATATAAGTGAAACTTTGTTTTGGAAGTTAGAAAGGAATTAATGCAGAGGTCTTCCCAAAATGCAGTATGAAATTTTAAGACCAGTAGGGATGCTATGTGAACATCTAATTTAATCTTCTATGTAAGTCATAGCCCCAGTACATACTCTAGTCTGCTCTTTATCAGACTTGATTATGTGTTGTGAACTTGGTTATGTGTTGGTTCATTTTCTAAACATGTTGGTTGCTGTTGAGGCTGGTTTAACTCTGAGCCACAAGTGTCTTTGCTGGCTGTGCTTTAGTAACCAAAGGGACTTGTAGTCTAAATTTGATTGCTCAGCTGAGGGCTGGCATCTTTCCTCTGAAATACGACAGTAATGAAGTAGCTGTTCAATATCCTCATGATGAGAATTAGGAGACTACCATGTGATACCTTTGGAGAGGACAGCCCTTCATGCTCTTGTTAAGGGAGAAAAATGTTGCCTCCTTCACTGCAGCAAGGGAGAAACCAGATAAGCAACATTTTTAAACTAGTGGCAGCTGTCTCCATGCAGAAGACTAGAGTTCTGTTTGTTTTTTTTAATTAAATAAGCTGCTCCATGTCCTACCAGCAGACAATGAGTCATTGAAACATTTTGGCAAATCAGTCCTATGTGAAACAAGACGCAGCAGCAAAGGATAAACTCCATAAACAGTTACCACAACATCACTGTTCTTAGTTATGTTGTCTTTCTACTTCTATTACCATTTGCTCAGTAAAAAATTCCTTTCCCATTGTTGTATGTCCATGGTGGTGTGTCACCCCAGTCTGGTGCTCATGTATGATTAGGAGGCTCCACGTATCTGGTAGCTGAAAGTGATGTTTGAATGTTCTAATGACCTCAGCTATTCAGGCTCAAAATGGAATTAGATAGTTGTATTTGCTCAGGTTTCTAGGCTCATTTTAAGCAGAGCATCAAAAAATCTGTCGTGAAAATGACCCAACAGATTATCTCACCTATCTCACCTATCTCAAAGCCAGGCCAAGAAGTTTCTCTGCTATTACCTTCTTATTAAAGGACTTTTTCTAGTCCTTTGTCCAGCTTGAAAGAGCTGAGTTGTTGGATATTCTGTGTACCATTTACTTTCCATCTGAAGTACTAACTTTTCCATGTGAATTTTATGGGAAGTCCAAAGACCATGGATCAAGTCTTTTACTGCTGTTGCTGTCAAGGGACCTTAGGTCAGGCTCCCTAGGACTCTTGAGTTGGAAACCTAAGTGTGTGTAAGTGACACCCCTAGCAACTGAGTAGCTCCTCTGATATAAAGCTCTGACCGTCACAAGGGCGCAAGGATTTAGGATTTCTGAGAAACTTGACATTGATGTGAGGGAGCCTACCATTAAGGCAGGGTTTGTGCACTGCACAGCATCAGCACCCCGAGGGGCAGAGTGCCTCTTGGTTCCATACAGATGCAGACTCAAGAAATGCATTTGCAGCCCCTCAAAGGATTCATAATAAAGATGTTAAATAAAACTGAATACTCCTCCTTTTGGTAACCCTCAGGACAGTCGTGCACATAGCAGTGACTGCTTCAAAACCATCCCAAATGGCTTGTTCTTTTCTAATCAACTTCATTGAGTTCTTGTTTGTTTGTTTTTTTTGGTTTGTTTGGTTGGTTTGTTTTTTTCCACTTGAGTCCCTGTGTTTTCTTCTTAGAACATTCTTTTGTGTGGGAACTTTGTAATTCCTTGCAAAGTGAGGTCATGCTTGTTGGAGCATCTTTCCTGTAAAATGCAGGATGCACAGCTTCAATTAATGAAGTCAATTTGTCCTTTTCAAAAATATCCTAGCAAGCAAAGTTATGTGGAGGACACAGTTGATCATTGGAATATTTTTCTTACACTGCATCATTACATAGTGCAAGGTGATGGTCAAAACATCTGTTATGTGAGGTGCGAGACCAGAAAGCAGACAGCTATTTTCCACTCACCTGACAGATTTTCTTTGTGCCATTGCTTGAAGATAGTCTTTCAGGATTATTCTGGGGGCTTTTGGGCATCAAGCTTTTTGGGCATCAAGCTTTTTGGGCATGAGCTGTGATAGCCAACACAACCAACTAAGGTCACTTGGAAAATAGTATCTACTGAAACAACTTAGACTAGTTGGCTGGCTGTTGTCATTCTTTACTTGGAGGACTGACTTACCTCTAGTAATCACCAGTACTTCTATGAAAAGAAATTGAGTGGGAAATTAATTTTGATCTCTTATTGAGGAATCCTGCAGTCTTGTTTGTGAAGTTCTGGCTTCTGGGGTTTACTCCCAAGAATATCTTTGTTATTTCATTGTTCAGAGCTCCAATGTGTTTTGACCTTGGCAGGGATATTTTCTAGAAGTACTGAATTCAACATTTACAAGGGCTTACCACAATGGAATGAAACTTGTCTCACGTCAGGATTGATCATTCAATTTTCAATGACTGTGATCATGCTTTACGTGTATTTTAAATCTGATCTTAGGTTTTGCTTCCCAGAGTTTTCAGACAGAGTTCCAGTGTGTCTCTACAGAATCTCACCACTGATTAAGTAATATCTTTTTTAAAAATGCCATTATTCTCTTAAACTTGTTTATCTTATTGCCAGTAATCTTGGTATTTCTCTTTCAAGTTGTATGGTCCTTAGGATACTAACTGCTCCTTTGACTGTGCATGTGTCAATACCCTGCCCTTTCTCTCCCTTGAGTGGAAGGAAGAAATAGAGAATGAAGTCCAAATGGGAGAAGCTTTACATCATTGCTTCCTTTGAACATCCAAAAGCTGCCACATGACCTCAGATGTTAGCAAGACCCTTTATACTTTTTCATATTCTGCCTTCATGCTGGGAAGAATTTTCCCAGCTGAAACAAAAGCACTACAAATCCATCTCCCATCCTCTTTAATGTTTCTCCTTGCCATGTGGCATACCCAAAAATAATCAGTAATTAATCTGTAGTTGCCATGGTTTGTCTCAATGTCAGACCATGCTTCGCTGTCCCTTTGTGTTTCTCACAGGCTTGTTGAGACTGGAACTGGTCTTCTGTTCTGTGTTTGCACATTGTTTTGGGACACATGTCCTGATTTTATGGTAGATTGTTCAAGTTTGGCCAGCTGGTGCTCTGAGATGCATGCAGCAGGAGCAGCAGGAGGCTGGGCTGGCTCAGGCTGCTGATTGTATCCAGCCTCATCCCTGAAGACACTTTTGCACATTTACTGCTTGCTCTCATCTGCAGCTTACTCCAGAGCTGAGTCGGTCTCAGAGCTGCCTCTGGCTTTTTTGGATGTTAGAGTCCAGGTTCTCAAAGCCTGTGGTGCAAAGCCTGTGGTGGGTGGCTCATGAGATCAGCTTGAGCTGCAGCCACCCCAGCACTAAGTGGTGCACGAGTAGTTGAATTCAATTGGCCTGTGGCAGGTGTGAAGGTAAAATTCAGGTTCTGTGCAGAACCAGAGCCTTGGAGTGAATTTTAGCAGAGTTTAGTTAAACTTGTTGAACTTGCAAACTGAATGAGTTCAACTGGAAGAGTTGGTGCAGACTACGTGGAATTAAGTTACCCACAATGTCCAAAGTCAGATAATAAACTGTGATTCTCTGCTGCCTTAAGCATGGAGGCTTGGAGGCTTTTACACTCAGTACTGTGGCGTGACTTTTACATTATCCTGATTTCTGCTTATGTCATGGTTCAGAACTGCCTCACGCAGAACCTCAAAGCACCTCTATATTTTTAAATATCAAGAAACTGCACATCTGTCTTCCAAGGGCCTTTGAAGGGGCCTAATTATGGGGAGGCCAGGCCCTTTTCTTTTCTATGTTTGTGTTTTTAAATTGAGTCACCTGTTCAGCCAGGGAAACTTCTAACCATGAGACTAGAAATAGGTTTGGGTAAGAAAACTTACTTGAACAAAAGAAATCTCTTTAAATTAATTGGAGCTACTGTGCACCCTGAGTTCATGCTGGAGGAAATAAGAGGCAAAACTAAGCCTGATTCTTGTTTGAGGGAGGAATCTAGGGGTTTGTTACTGTGTGTTCCTGGGGAAGAAACTGAACCCAGAAGGAATGGTTTTTGAGTTCTTGAGATCTAGACCTCAAACTCACTTGTTTTGTTTAGGCAGAGTTCCAGTTAAAAGATTTTTTACTGTTCCAGTATAACAAGATACATGCAAGGTCTTCACCCTTCAATGTCTTTATTCTTCATCCTTTAATTCTGATGTTGTGTTCAGTAATGGGGTTTGTAGTTTTACTCTTGATGTGTCAATTCCTTGCAGTCTTTACTGCAGTTCACAGAAAAACAGTCAGTATTCCTAGAGAGCTGCTAGAGTGCTGCTGTTTGCATTTGTTTTGTTGGATCATAGTGAGATACTCTAACAGTCCTTAAAGGAGGTGATTGCCATCACTTGCACAGTCAGTACAAATCTCTACTTCTACAATGTGTTCCTCTGAAGTAAGAGGAATTGGTGTGCACAGCTTTAGAAATTAAGAGATGATCACATTTCAAATCGTCCTGCTTTGCCTTTGAGGATTTTAACCTGGTCTTTCAGTGTTGGGATTAAAGGATTGGCATAGACACACCTACTTTCTTCCCAGCAAAAGGTGTGAATTTTAGAGGCAAGAAGAGAGCAGAGGTAGTAAATGTTGCCACTCTGTCCTGCTTAGATAATGAACCACAGCACAGCAGTTTTCTGTCATGTTCTAGCTGTGCCTTTCTGAGTGGGAGTCCCAAGGATGTAGGCTAAGTTGGTGAGGAGGTAGGAGAAGGAAAGGTGTTGCAGCCTGCTGTTACAGTGCCTCTTCCTTGGATCCTTTTAAGGTTGCTCTGGAAAGAACTTTTCCGATGAAGAAAGCAGGAAGGGATATGATTACAGAAAGGTGCAGAGCATGTTTCATCTATTCTTCTGCAGGCTCCTTAGACTTGAGAAGAAGACTGGGCAAATGCTTGCTGGTATGGTGTGAAGCTTAGGTTCTAGTCATCTTATGTCACCAGCCAGCTGATCTGGCTGGCCATGGGGTGCAGAGAACATGGTCCTCTCTGGAATGGTGGGAAATAGCACAGGGGTCTCTACTCCATGTGTACCCAGAGCTGCTGCATTTCTTAGGCATGTTTGTCAAAGGTCACGCTGGAGTTATGGTTCTCAGACCACAGACATGGCTTGGGTGATGTCAAACTGTGTGCATAGGGGGAAAGAAAAACAGCAGAGATGGCTAAAGGGACAAATAGCTCCTTTCTTTCATATCACTTACCAAATAATTGCCTGGATCCCAACATGAATGGCTTTCTAATCCAAATTCAAAGTAACACCTAGGTTTGTCTTTTTTTACTGCTATTTCTTCTGCATCCATAATTTGTAGGAGGCACTTATAAAAGGCTCACATTAGTGTTCTCAAATTACTTTTTTGCCCCATTATGATAATTCCTCAATGTAATGACTTGTCTGTGTAGTTCAGAGTTAATTCTTTGATGCAGTTTGCACAAAAATATTTTATTGTTGTGGAAGGTGAGTTCATTTTCTGAAGTAATATAATCAGGAAAGTTCTCTCTACTTCAGAGACCGAGTTAAATTTTGTGTAGCCTTAGGTAGTCTTCTTTTAGCTCCATCCTTTAGGGCTCAATTACCAGTTAAATAATTGCATTTTTCCCACTATCTGATGAGTAAAGCAATGTGCACTAGGTATTTCTTCAATCTGATAAAATAGTGTGGGAAAAATCGCTGTTTGGATTGATGGATGCTGCAAGTAATAACAAAAAAAAACCTGAACCCAAGCCACTGTGCTGCATTTTGACAGGAAGCTAATGAAACTGGGCAGTGTCATAAGACACACCGTTTCTATAGGCCACAAGTTGTTTGTTTGCTTGTTTTATTTTTGAAGGCTTTAAATCAACCCTGAAGACATACAGCACCTTGATTTTGGATGACCAATAAAGCTGAGTCTTGGCTGCATGCCTGGGACAGGAGTAAAGCTAAAGGTGCTTGATGCTACATACTGCAGCTCCAGGCTTCAGTGATTCTGTAAGGATCTCACATTAATAACTTCAGCAGGAGTGGTATCTTAATCAGCACTCAGATCTCCCATATTTACTGTGAGATACTGAGAGCTGTTTCTTCAGTTGTTTCCTGGGGCTGCTTTTTAACCAGCCCTCATTGCTGGGTTAGGGTCAGCTTGCAAAGCCTCCTATTCTGTCTTAGTCCAAGGCCATTTTGGTAGCAACAAACAGGAGGGGTCCTGAGTGCCAGGACTTCATCCTGAGTGTCATTACATGGTACATGCAGGACAATCGGGATCAAGTCCACCCAATGTGGATTTATGAAGGACCGGTCCTGCTTGGTTAACCTGACCTTGTTCTATGACCAAGTCACCCACTTAGTACATAAGGAAAAGGCAGTGGATGTACTCTATCTAGACTTCAGTAAAGCATTTGACAGTCTCCCACAGCATCCTCCTAGAAAACCTGGCTGCTTGTGGCTTGGATGGGTGAACACTTTAGTAGGTAGAAACTGGGCTGGATGGCCAGGCCCAGAGAGTTGAGGTGGATGGAACTAAATCCACCTGGTGATGGGTCACTAGCAGTGTTCCCCAGGGCTCAGTTTTGGGGCTGATCCCTGTTTAACATCTTTTTTGATGATCTGGGCCTGGGGATTCAGGGCACCCTCAGTAAATTTGCAGAAAACACTGGCTGGGTGAGGGTGTTGATCTGCTCAAGAGTAGGAAGGCTCGGCAGGAAAACCTGGACAGGCTTGATTAGTGGGTTGAGGACAACATGGTGAGGACAAAAGGGAAGCGCTGGGTCCTGCAAGACCATGCAGCCCTACAAGCTTGGGGAGGAGTGGCTCAAGAGCTGTTCAGCAGGAAGGGGCCTGGGGTACTCAGTATGAGCCAGCAGTGTGCCCAGGTGGCCAAGAAGATCAATGGATCCTGGCCTGTATGAAGAACAGTGAGGCCAGCAGGACCAGGGCAGAGATCACCCTCCTGTACTCAGCACTGGCGAGGCCACACCTCGAGTACTGTGTTCAGTTCTAGGCCTCTCACTTTAGAAAGGACATCGAGGTGCTGGAGTGTTGCCAAAGAAGGGCAACAAGGCTTGTGAAAGGTCTGGAAAACGTTTCTTATGGGAAATGGCTGAGGGAGCTGGGGTTGTTAATTCTCAGGAAGAGAGGGCTCAGGAGGGACTTCATTGCTCTCTACAACTTCATGAAAGAAGGTTGCAGTGTGATGGGGACTGGTCTCTTCTCCTGTGCCTGCGCTGAGAAGACCAGAGGACATGGCCTTAAGATGAGACAAGGAAGATTCAGATACTAGGGAAAAAAAATCACTGTTAGAGTGGTCAGGCATTGGAATAGGTTTCCCAGGAAGGTGATGGAGTCACCATCTCTGGAGATATCTAAGAAGTGTCTGGATCAGGGTGATGTGGTTTAGCGGTTATGGTAGAGCTGGGTTGACAATTGGCCTTGATGATCTTTAAAGGTGTCTTCCATGCCTGATGATTCTATGACTCTATGAAAAGCAAGTCAGAAGGTTTTGTGACTGCTCATATCTTCCTAAATTGTGAGTCCTATTAATTTGGAATTGCCTTGCAGAACTTTGAATCTTAGAAATGTGTAAAATCACCAGCTTGTATTTTCACTTTTGTGCTACTCCTTCTTTCCATGGAGATAAGCAAATTACTGCCTTATGTTTTAAAGAAAGAAAGGATAGCTATGAAGCTAGTCTTAAGTGTTTTAAGTATGTGAGAAAGTAATTTTGTGGTGTCTGCAAGTTTTAATTTTAAGAAAAAGGAGAGCTCAGTATTTGTAACAACTAAAATTTAAATTGGTGGTAACCTAATGAATCTAATCAGCTTTAAACATGTGGTGTACTTGGGCCAAATTAATTTGTACAACTACATTGAAGTCACAGCAGTTACAAAGAGACACCCTTGCCTTCTTTTCTTTTTGACCATTGTATTTTAATTTTTAACTTGTCTGTGTTGTTGTTTGTAAAGGAGAAATATATTCAGTTTGTATTATTCTGTACACACAGGAACTTTTTGGGAACTTGGCAGCCTCTATCTCAGGAAACGGACTTGTGGATATCCTGGTTTCATTTCACATGGGACAACTGGCTGCTTTCCCTTCACACAAGATGGTGTTTCTTGGGCCACCATAGGTAGCAACTGGCTTAGTCAAAGACTAAGAGGTGAGCATTTGAGTTGGGAACTTTGATAAGTGCTTCCAGTCCAAGTGCACTCTCCAGATCTGCCTGAGAAGCAAGAAAAGGTCTGGCACACAAAACAGAAAAACCCAAACATTAGTGAAATTCAACATGAAATTAAATAAAACCAGTCCTAGATTAATACTCCACACCAAGAGAGGAGGCTTCCTGTAGAAGTTAAGTGCCTTTGTGTTGTTGCATAACAGGAGAGATGGTCTGCCAGCTGCTGCTGATCAGAAGGCTGCCTTCAGTCCTGAAGAATTTCTAGGAAGGCTGTGCATGTCTTCCACATGCTTTGTGCTCAATTCCTAGAAAAGCTGGTAGACGGAATGCATTATTTATGGTGCTTTTCTGTAGCACTATGACTCTTCAGTAAGCAGAATGGAGAGAGTTCATTGCAGGGCATGTTGTCTCTGGCTCAGTATGGTGTTAACAATGTCTACCTGATGTGTAGTAATATGGACAGTAGGCTGAGGACTGTGACATGTAGTATGTTTTGTAAGATCCCTTTAATATCAAGAAGAAGGAACCATTAAGATTTTATTTTAAAAAATAAGCTATTTCCCCAGTCCCTGGTGGATGATTGGTGGCTGTCAAGGTACTTGTAGGTGATGTTTCAAGGAGAATCTGCTTACTTACTGGATTATGCCAAGACATAATTAGGAAATTTCTGTATCTGAATTGGGATCTACCAGTAGTAAGTTTTCAAATTATCTTGCTTAGCTGTAGTTCATAATAGTGCATAACATATAAAGATCTGCCATGGCTTCAGTTAGCCAGTTGTGAAATAGAGTGGATTCTCATAGGGAACACTTGTCAGCCCTAATCCACTTTGTGTGTTGGCAAAGCAAGAGCAAACAGGGGTGAGATGTGAAGTGATAACTGCGTGATGGCATAATTAAAGCTATACATCAGTGGTGGTTGACTATTAAGTGATCAGAAGAAATTCTGATGGAAGCATGGGGAAACAACCATTTTTCATCATTATTGGCTTACATCATTTATGACTAAAAGACCTTTTCAGAAGAATATGAGTCAATGTCCTGAAAACACTTTGAGGGTTCCTTGATTCCAAATACAAAAATACTTAGAAGAAGATCACAAAAATTTCCATGACTTACATGACCAGATGATTTATTTTGCAAGGGGAATTGTGGATTTATGTCACAATTTATCACTTAGTCTTTTGAATATATGTTGAATTTTGACAGGCTTTCCATTACTATCTTCAGGAGTCAGAGCTCTCCTAATTCAGAGGGTAGAAGTATTTCAAAATATATGAAAGATGACCTTAAAGCAGAGGCAAGGAATCAATACTTAAGTAGCAAGGAGTCCATGTCTGAGTGCTTGCAGTATGTCACATGGTGTGCAGTGGGATGCTGTACTTCACCATTTACCAAGTAAGGATAATGAATATTTCCATTTTCTGCTGTTTCCTTTTAAATTAAGGACTTTTCATACCCCTGCTACCATGGGGTATGATCCTATCCATTGTTTCTGGTACTGCTACAGTATTCTGGTTTTGAAAGTAAGCAACCCAGAAATATCAGAAGCCCAAGACAAATCTGATGGGAAGCTTTTCCAGTTTTCTTCAGACACTTTCCATTCTTAAACCTGGTTCATACAGGGACACGTATTGCTTAAAATACAGCTACTGGTGGGGAAAATGCAAAAGATTTTGCATAATTAGTAAGTTTGGAAACTTTTTGCCAAAAGGGCTCTTTTTGATCTCTGTATGCCAAATGAATATCTTAGAATTTCACTGCTTATAGCTATTCATAATAAATAAATGAATAATTAAAACTGTTATTAGGAAAAACCACGGACTTGTAGCCTTTGGAAAATTTAGTCCTCACTTCACTTTCTGCTAGAGTGGAACATGTGGAGGGTCTGATTAGAGATCTTCATTGCATCACTGCTAACGGGATGCAGTTGCTTTGATTTCACATCTACAGGTGGATGTAAAAAACAGGTAGGAAGAAGTTGATAAAATGGCCAGTAGTTTTCTTCAGTTAAAGAAAATGCTTTTGTAATGTGTTTACTGAAGAAGAAAGAATTCTAGGAAGTGGATGTGTGATCTCTGTAATTATTTTATTAAAATTTTCCACTGTAGCAATGTTTTGGAAACTTTGGAATTGGTTAGGGAAGGGCATTTCTGTGAATGACAAATGTCTTAAGGTTTTCTGCATGCCCCATTTGGTGTCCCCTGGATGTGCTCACATTATTCCTTTGCTGTGAGCTGGAAAGGGGGCAGCCAAGGCAACTCCATGTGAGCTGGGGTGTGGTTCTGCATCCATGCAGCACACAAGCATTTCTTTCTCTGCAGGTTCCTCACTTGCATCCTGATACCTTTTATCTCTAATTCTTTATTGCTGATCCCAGATGTTTAAAAACTAATCAAGAACCAGAAGACAAGAAATTGATCTGTGAAAAAAAGGTTTGTGGGAAAGAAAATCTTTTTTAAATTTGTCTTGTGACATTTAGGCCTTTAGGGCTGACCTTTTTCAGGTACTCTGAGAAATGAAATCTAGAAACTCATAATATAGAAAGGAAAGATTTTTCTTGTTCATACAGCTCCAGGGCTGGGCATTTTAAGAATACCAAATAGTGTAAAAGCTGCAATTAAATCTTAGTTACTAACTCTATTTATCCCCACATCCCAAGTCCCCTTGAACATTCTGAAAATAGGTGGAGCTTTTTGTCAATATTTACAATACTCTTGGTTACAACTCAGATATTTTCCTTTGTTGCCTGTAAATAAGACTTAAATAGCATATTTCCACTAGACTGAAAAACACCATGTTGTCTGGAGACACTGCCAGATGCAAGCCATCAGTCACGGCAAGGTGAAATGTTCAGACGTGTCTGGCAATGGAAAAATGCATCATTTAAATTCATTTAAGGAGCAGTGCCTGATCCTTTAAGTTACTATAAATACAATCTCGCCTTAAGCTTGTCTTATGGTATGCAGTGCTTTTTATTTTTAAAAAAATCAATCTTTGGAAATATGAAATATATAAATTATGCTGACAAATAAGAATAAATATACACATACATACACACATATATAGTACACAGGTTTTTATTTATAAAAAATAAATCAAGAGTCATGCAACATTGTGATATAAATACTTTTAATTTCAGAATGACTTACTGCTGGACTCTGTTACGTTAAAAAGGCCAAAATGCAGAATGATTTTTCCAGCACAGATTTTCCTAAATCCTATCAAATAACAAATTGTAACAAGTATATTTACTACATTTTTAAATACCAGCTTGATTACAAACACATATATAATTTCTTTGACTAGCTTTGATAGTTTTCTTCCTGTAGTTAAGAATGTGCCATAATTTGAGGAATTGAAATCTCTACATCTTTGGTTTTGGTAAGGTAATGCTCACCTTAGTTAACTCAATATAAAGTACGTTAGCACATCTCAAGCTGTGTTCTGATCATGGTGGTCAGGAATGAAGGACAGTGAAACAGACGGGGGAAATTCCAGATTTTGCAGCTTGCATGCAGCATCAGTAGCTCTGGGAAACCTTTTTCATGTGAGGTTATTTCAACACCATTCTCCATACATGTTTCTTGTCACGTACAAGACCTGTTTCTACCTGAGTTAAAGTCAAGAACACACTGACTTGAGTGAAGACCAGTCTTTGAATTCTGCTTTACAATTTACTATCCCAAGTATGTTACGTAAAAAAATTAAAAATTATTAACTTTCCAAGGATTTTTTTTTACCAGCCTGAGCATTTGTTTCTGTAAAGTGAGCTTTACAAAACAAATCTCAAACCTTCCAAAATATAGGATTCCATTAAGAACCTCTTGTAGCTTAAACAATACCCCTTTTTCCTTTTAAATAAGGGTGACACAAAGGGTAAATCAGTGTGGCAATTGTATGGAAAAATCAGGCTGTCTTAGTTTGCAGAGATCCTGGTTCCAGGGTACTTCTGTGCTAATTGCAGGCTTGATGATGATTTTGCATGATTCCTATATGGTCTTGTTACAGAGTGCAGTATTCTAGACACATGGATCTAGCATATGTTTAAATAATGTTTACTATTTATTTTGGAAAGGACACAAATTTGTCATGAAAATTACCTGGAGAGAAACAATTCCACTCTGTTTTTTCATCACCACAATTTGCCTAGCCTCAATTTCTTGATTTTCTTAATGCCAGTTAAGTCTTTCTTAAATTATGATTCACAGTTCACTTTTGGTTCACTGGCCTCACTTGTTTGGCATTTCACTTCCAGTCTGAGAAGCCAAGTATTGGCTCCTGAGAAGCATTTTGGGTTTTGTGCATTAAAACATGAAACTCAGATATACCTGATGGAAAACATTCTACTTAACAGTAATCCTGCTGATTCTTTTTAATGGATGACATTGTGCTGATGTGCCACAATATAAGATGCATATTAATAGAAATTAAATAGTAGGGGGGAAATTACCTGGGGGATCTGGGAAAGAAAAAAACCCAGCAGTCAGCTGTAAAATAATAGTTTTATACTGAAAATTTTTGCATTTTTTTATTATAGAAACAGCAATTATTTCCTCAGTTCCTTCCTTTTTGTGTGGCTTAAGAATATATTACTGTGGTGGTGGTTTTTTTAACACTAGTCTTCAAGTTAATCTGATCACTGGAATTCTGCTAGGGAATAACTTTGGGATCTAAATCAGTGTGTGTAAATTATGCATGCATGAGCACAGGAATTAATTTTGTGTTCATAACAGCCAATTGTACACTCAGATGAAATGTTTGCATATGTAGTCACCCATTTGGAACCGGGCCCAAACTAAATTAGGATTAATACCATGGGCTAGTTCCAGGATTTAGTTTTCAAGTCTGTTTATAATGATGCAGTATACATTAAAAGTATTCACCTCTGCAGACTGCATTCTGCAGACACTGTTCTGGCTGCAAACCAGTGTAGCTGCAACAATCAGGCACCATCAGGTAAACCTACACAGTGGAAATAAGGGGCTAGTACATTGGGTAGAACTGTCATTGACACAAATCTGCTGCATGTGTAATGTTAAGAAACAGGCTAGGCTGTGTAAGAGGCTGTAGATAAGACTGCCCCAAGCATCTCTTCTTTTTCAAGCTTTTCCACTCCACGCTGCTTGACCAGGGGCTGTGCAAATGAGGAGATGGGCTATTTCCAGCAGACAGCCACTCCAGTTGGAACCTCCAGACGATAGCACGCCTTTTAAGAGTAATAATAGCTGCCAGCCATTGAGGGCCCCAAGAGATGGGATCTTGACATGCTGCATGACATTCAAGAAGCTTGCCTGATGTTCTGTGTCAAGTTGAGTGCCCAGGCTTGAAGTGCAGTGCTGGAGGCAGTAGGGGCAAAAAACTTGTCTTTTGATTTAAATTGGATATTGCATCATTCTCATACTTAGCATCTTCTGCAGCTGGGCACCCCAGACTGTCTGGTGGACAAGGGGTTAGACAGGTTTTCATCTGCTGCCCTGTCCCTCCCTCTACACTCCCTCTCTACACAGTGACTGCTACAGAACTAGGCTCCTGAAAGAGCCCAGCATAGTACTGTCTGCCATCCCCTGTTCCCACTAGTTACCCATCCCTTAACAGAGCCACACTGATCTTAAAGGATCGTCTACTGTGTTCTCCTAAGTGGTGAGAACAGACTAAGACTGGTACACACCAAGTGTGGTCTCCTGTCACAGGCCACAGGAAGAACCAGCAGAACCCTCTGTCTGCCCCCACTGTTTGTGGTCAGACAGTGATGTGGTCTCTAGAGAGGTTTAGTCTTAGTTTTAACAAACCTGGTGATTAGGCTCAGACTAGCCTAAACAAGACAGTGATGTAATTTCATTTTCTATTACCGGAAAATAGTTCCAACATGTACATTTTCAGAGGTTTTAATGTCAGAAGTGGAACAAGCACACTTACTGTGCCATATCATCTTATTTAGGACAGCTAAGGAGTACCAAAAGAATAGAAGAATAAACCATAACAAGGCAATGATTGTACGTAATAAGTGTTATTAAGAAAGAGGGAGTTAACTTGTTGTTTTGAATCAAGGGAATGAGAATTGTTACTCTGATTTTATTTTTTAATTGATTCTTACATTTTTAATGTTCTTTAGGGTCAGATGACTCTCTGGTGTGAAATCTTGGCATCAGGTGGAATACTGATACTTTCATCTTAGCTGCAAACCTAATAGAAAAATTAGTGTACTGGAGGGTTTTAAAATGAGGTTGTTTAAGTAAGATAGTTGTTCATACATTGCCTTTAATTATGAATAAGCCAAACATAAAGTTTTGTATGCCTATGGCATCCAATAAAGATATCTTAATAGTAGTATGTTGTTTAAACTGTAGACACAGTCAAATCTGTGTGATGAGATAAATACCAGATGATGACTTGTTTGCTGCCTATCTTTGATTATTTCATTGATTTTTTTCTTTCCTATGTCATGGAGGAATCTCATTTTTAATGTAATAGAACAATACTATAAATAAGTAGGATGTCTAAAAGGGCCTATAAACCTGTATTTTTGAGATCATGTCCATGCAACTGAGGTGGAATGATTTGAGGCATAGCCTGAGGCAAGCAGAGAGAAGGTACTGCACAGGAAAACGAGTCCTTTAAGTCTCTCAAGCATCAATTGTAGATAACAGGGACATGAGCAGGCAGAGGTTGTGCACGTGAGTGCACATTGCCAATTAGGAAAAAAATACACAGAGAACTAATGGCAGGAAACACTAATTTAATGATACATGGGAGATTCTTTAGTACAGTGATCTCTGGACTCTGAAAACATGTGCACAAAGTGATGTTCAAATTCAAAACTTAGCCTTCCATTATTCTTAAGGGGAGCTTTTTCACTTGGAGTGTTAGTTTCACCTGACAATGTTCTTACTTAGGAGCTGGTAAGAATTCCTCTCTCTCTTATTGGTTAAAAATTCTCCTGTCTGAAAAGATGCTTCCCCCCACTTTGCACAAGGTTATTTAGATTGTTCTAAAACTGAAATGTATAGTCCTGAAATCTGCAGCTCAGCTGCCGTCAATTCAGGGACCCTGGTGAGCTCTTAGAGAACCCTTAGAGAATCCACAAGGATCATATGAACAATAAGTTTATAAGAAAATCTTACTGACTTCTTCATGGCACTTCAGTTTTTTTATATAGAGAAGTGATCTCACACAGAAGAGGAAATAAATCAGTTTCTCAGGGGGGAAAAAAGTGTATTTGCTGAACTTTTTAGGTGAGAATGTCCTTTAAATTCTCAGGGCTACAGAAATTATGAAATGTAGCCGTCAAATAAATAACTGTTGTTGTGGAAGAGATTATACTCAGAAGTTATTTTGACTTCGTCCCTTATGGGAAATAACAGTCATGAAGGCAGACATAGAAACATTCTTTTACTCTTACCTTTGATACCTACATTTCTGAGAAAATTATAGCCACCTAATTTCAATTCTTAAAAGAAAAAAATTAACTGCTGTCATACTTATACAAATAAGACCTCGCTTTGATTTATTTTTGTTATAATTTAATCTATTGCCCCTTTTTATAGGGTAAAATTAATAGGGAAGGAAGGTATTATTAATGGGGCTAATATTTCACCATCTAGAACTTAAATAGCAAATTATAATCCTCCTCAGCAGTACAGGAATTTTACCCTATTATTTCCTAGGTCTTACTAAAAGTAGAAGAACATAATCAACTACAAGTAACTTTCATCCAGGTCATCTATTAAAGACTCTCTGAGATACTCGAAGAGAAGATGGAACATTACTGGTCTGACCCTACTGGGATGGGAATTATTTAGATGGCCCATATTTAAAATTCTGTTTCATCTTGCTCTTTCAATTTAGAAGATGGTGCATAGCAAGTAGTGGGAAGTTGGTGGTCTAGGTAGGACTCGCTGGGCTGTTGTATCTGTGGGCAGATTTCTGTGAAGGTGATGTGACATGTCCTTGAGTCAGTCTTTTTGAGATATAGCTCTTGGCTTCTTCAGTGGCCTTTTATAAAGCCCAGTATCATCTCTTATCTTCCTGATTCATTATCCTGTTTGTCACTTTTACCGAGTATAAAGACATACTCCTTATAGCCAGCTTGAAATACTGTGAAAATGGACTGCTGGATAATCAGTGATTAGTAGTACCAGTAATTATCATGGCTTTGCATTTCATCTGTGTAGAAAATTTCAGCTTGTCTAGATACTTAGCTTGCTTGTAACTTCAGAGATGGCACTTGTTATCTACTTTTAGGGTTTCCAGGAATAAGCCTGTTGAGACTTGCTGCTGGTGTGCTCCAAGAGGTTTCATTCCAAGTGAGCTGGAGCTATCAAATTAGCAGAAGTAATGCTTCTGATTTGGTATTGTTTTTTTCAAGGAGAAAAAAAAATCTCTTCTTTTTTTAATCTTCCATTAATAACTTGATCTTTCAATAATGCTTTGAAAAAAGTGAATGGTGCAATTCTAAATATGACTACTAGATCCTATTGTGTTAACCTTTGCCTGGGTGTTTATGGGTAAGCAAATAAAAGTCTAGTGCATCACAGCCTGGCACAGAGATGCAAAACCCATTTATATAGTAGATCCACCTCTCAAACATCCCTTGCCCATAACTTTAATATTTATTTAAACTATTGAAATCCAGCATTTTGTAAGATGGAATATGCATGACGGTGGCATAGATAGTGCCAGTTCATTGTTTTATAGCATGTGTCGAAAAAAGAGGATGAAAATGGAGTGCAAGATAATTTAATCAAAATAATAAGGATGCCTAATTTTGTCTGCTGCCTGAACAGGTGTTAGGAGGGCTAGTGTTGTGGCAGTGTAGCCCTGAGATTTTTGGTGGTGCTTTAGAAACAGGAGTGAAAGGGTCTGGTATTTATCATTTACAATAGAAACTTGATAATGCTGGGTGTGCTGCTTGTTTCTCCTCCACCCTCCCTATTTTTGTGCCAATTACATGTAAACTGTGGTTTGAAGATACTGATCACTGCACTGAGCAATTGGGGGAAGGTCTTGCTCGTGTTGCTAATAGATAGTTGGATGTCTCTGTCACAATTCATCAGATAAGTTGAGGAGGTTGCCAGCTCAGTAGCAATTTGTTATACTTAAAGCGTGCTGCTTTGCAGACAAAGGCTTCAGTGGTTTGTTGCAGTCAGAGGGGAGTAATGGCATTCAGGCAGTGCTGAACAAAGTTTTCTGTCTTGTACCTTTTCCCCCATAGGTCTAATAACACGGATACAATATGCCATAATAGTGCTGTTTGTTCAAGTCATCTCTATTCCATCTTTTTCTGCCCTAGCCAAATGATGATTCTAAATAGACCCTGAAAATGCATGTGCAACTACAGCGTTATAGAAACAGGATAAGGGATACATATGCTGACTATTCACTCATGCCTGTTTCTTTAGATGTTCTGGTTTCCTTGTGCTTGACATTTACAGCCTATTCAGTAGTAAACTTCATTTGGTAAGCATTAATTCATTTGCAGATGTTAGTTTTCCACTGATCTTCTAGGATTGCAGATCCAAGTTCATTTCATAAATGGCTGATGGACTGTGTTAAACTGTTTTTTCTACTTAAGCCAATGTACTGCCAAGTATCCACATCACTGGGAACATCACGTTTGTCAGGGAGAAACTGAAGATTTGAAGCCAGTCCCTTCAGCCAGTTGTTGATTATAGTATATTGGAGTCAGTGGAGTGATGAGAAATTACTCCATCTGAAGATGTGGTGGTACACACAGTTCCACCTCATCAAAAAGCAAAATGTTTTCTACTCAGGCCAGTGCTGAGTCCCAGTGGCACGACTCTAGAAGGAGTTTGGCAGCTGCTGTTCCTGCAGCTGTCCCAGAACTTGCAGAAGTCTTTTGAGCCCAGTGGTTGAGCTGCTGATGCCTGTGCTGATGCATGAAATTTATCAATAAGGAAAAAATGTGAAACAAATAATCAAAAATATCTAAGGAGCAGTTCTCCTGGAATGTGTCATTGCTAACCAAACTATTAGGTAAAAATGGTCATGCACATCATTTCCCCACATATAAAAAGTGGATAACTATTGTTGGTGATACAAAAATATGAACCCTGCAACCTTTCCTATTATTATTGGTGCAGTAATAGCAATTTGCTTTCGCTGTGTGCTGTAGTGGCTGTAGTGTTATGTAAGCAGCCAAGGATGATGGTGAGTAGCCTGACAAAATCCAGAGGTGAAAGAAGAGGTTGTAGAAAAGCCTAATTTCCAAGAGGCTTGCCAAAGCAAGAAGACATTTGACTCTTTCAGAACTTGATCCCTCCATTGAGGGCAGGAACTGATACTGGAGATAATTAGTTGAGTGGGCTCTGGAGGAGAAGCTTTTGGGAGCTGTCCAGCCTGTCATTGTCCAGTGTTTCTTTCCCCAGGGCTTCAGTTATTGTAATATCCTGTGTAGGAATGGACAAGTCTCCCTTCCTTTCTAACTATGGTACTGCTGGAAGCATCCTCTGCTCACAGAGAATGTTCTTCCAACTGTATTTTTCTCTCTCTACACTCCTTTTTTGCTTTGTTGGCTTCTGCTTCTGCACAGCATATCAAAGAGCTGCTCATCTTCAGAGGAATTCATGACCTGTGGATACCCTTCCTACCATCTTTCCTTCCAGACCAAGAATTCAGCACTGCTGTTGGCAATCCTCATTGCCAACATTCCTGGAACATTTGTCCCCCTTTTCAGTTAATCTTCACGGGCTCTTTCTTTCCATCCTTCCTGCTTATTAGGCAAAGAAAATACCCAGACATCTTGATCCCTCTTTAAACTCCTACTTTCTGTACTGAAGGAAATTTGATAAACAATAAAACTCTGTCCTGAGACCACAACTTACTATAGTAGTGAATATTGTCTCATTTTCTCTTCAGTTTCTCAAGGTCTTAGGGAGCTTGTGTGAGATGTCACCTTGTTAGGGGCAGAAATAATGGAATTTGCTCTATGCTCATGTCTCCTTGCTTCAAGAAGGATGTTGGTTCAGAACCTATGTTCTAAACTTCATCTTAATGTGTCAGCATTTATTCACAAAATTGCTTGGGTTGGAAGGGATGTTTAAAGATCATCTGGTCCAACTCCCAAATAATGCTCATAATATAGCATTTATAATAATGTCAGCTATTTGTTTTTAATATTACTTGGCTGAACAAGGAACTCAGCTTGGAAGTCAAGAGGAAAAATAAATCATATGTTCTCTGGAAATGAGGTCAGGTTTTGCAGGAAGATACAGGTGGTCGATGCTTCCAGCCTGTGACTGTTTTTGATGCTTTGGGATAATGCCTTTAATATAATGCTTAAATTTTTGATAATACCTAAAGTAGTCAGACAGTTCAATTATATGACTATTGTAGATCCCTTCCAGATAAACTATTCCTTCCCTTCTTCTGTGCTTCTTCCTATTGCTTACTTTCCCTGCCAGTACATCTGAGGTTGCCCCTAATGGCATTTCTTCCTAGCCCTGCACTAGCAAAAGGGATTGAATATCTATAACAGTGCCCCAGCCTAGCCATTGGCTCTATCACCCTGTAGGTCATCTCGAGATAATGGGACAAATTGCACAAATGTACAAAAAGTACGTGTGATGTGTGGTTTTTGAAAGTCTTTTCATCCAGCTGAGATGGGTTTTCACAGGATGGCACAACCTCTGACCTAGTGAGGCCCGGAGATCAAGCCCTCAGTCTGTTGCAGGATGTGCTTCTCATCTAAATGGTTTCAAATATTTTGAAGGTGTCAATTTTTCTGTAGTTTTTATTTTTACTTCTTGTACTCCTTTTCAGAAATGCCTCAACCTGTCTTTCTTTGAAAAACATAGTAAAACACTTGTGTTTTACTGTTCCTTGTGTGAACAGCAGCACTCCCTCAGAGGGAAGGTCCATCTAGTCCAATACTCTGTCTCCAAAGTGTCCCACCACCAGTGTCTGAAGAAGAGCACAGGAGCACTGAAGTTTAGTCCTGACAGGATCCTGATGGTGCTCAAAGGCCTCAGTGGCTGGGACTGGCCTCCCCTGGGACCCCCAGCCCCACCACCTCCTGCCAAGGGCCCAGGGACGTGTCCCAGCTCTGCCTGAGACCTTCAGTCCCTGGCTGAGCCCTGCTGTGTGTGTGCCCATCTCTGCCCCTGTCTCCTGGGTGGGCCTGGGACCTGCACTGCAGAGCTGCTCTCAGGGGTGGAGCCCTCAGACCTGGTAAGACCTTGTCGTGCAGAGCTCCAGGTTTAACATGGCACAACTGCTCTGTCCTATTTGCTCTGCTCACCATAAATTAACACAGAGGCTGTTATTTGCCTGCCATGACAGGGACTTCTCAGCTCTAAAAACTGAAGAGGACACATAGCACAAAGTTTACAACTGAAAACAGAATTTTCTTGTTGTTTTTCTGAATCTGTTTCAGAGCCAATGCTCACAACCATTACCACAATGAGCATGTGTAGCCAGGAGCAGGCTGATGTGTTCTTCAGTTTAGCTTGAAAATACATCCTTTGCAGTCTGGCAAAGGCAAGTGACAGAGCTACAGAAAATAGCAGCAGGAATGCGTGCCAAGCAGCTCCTGTTTCCTGAAGAGAATGTGAAGAACGATCAGGACCAACCACACACAAAAGAAAAAGAAGAGGAGGTGTGTCAAACTGTAGTGAATTTCTGAAATATGACACATATTGATGCCAAGATGCTTTTTGCCTTCCAAAGCTCACTCTGTTCCTGCGCTTCTTATCCTCACCAGTGGTCAGGCTCAGTGCTCACCAGTGCTGCAGGGCAAGGCAAACACCCCCAGGGCCCATGCCAATCTACCCCAGGGGAAAATTCCTTTCTGACCTGGGTGGGGGCCATCAACTATTCCCTGAGCACTTGAGCAAGACATGGCTCCTCCTCCCGAAGGTTGATCCGACCTCCCAGGAGATGCCCAAGCCTTAATCTGCCCTACCTAGAGCCATTTCAGGAGCTTCTGAGACTATCACATGCGCCTGGGCTGATCTTCCTCGAGGGCAAGAATCATTCCTGCACCAGTGGGTGATTCAAAGTCCTGGGAGCCCTGGAAACATCTCTGCACTTCTTTTCTTATGGCTGCTGCCCCTGGCTCCACTGGGAATGCAGACAGGGAGCTCTGTGGTGCTTCTCAAGAAGGTGTTTACTTGGTCTGGTCACAGCTGTGTAGCTGAAAGAGATTTTCATCCTTCCAATGAATTCTGAGGGTGGCCTTGCACCAGAGAGCTTCCACCAACCTTGTCCATCACCTGGTCTCCTTTTGTCAACTCCCTCCAAGTAATCTCAACAGCTTCTCAGGGATTTCCTCCTGGATGTCTTTGGGCTGGCCCTGGGCCAGTTCTGGCAGCAGGACACAGGAGGATGCTCTCCTTTATCCTGCCCCTGGGCACTGTGAGTGCTGCATTGCTGGGTGGTGGCACTCTGAAATGGGGGTGATGGGACCCTCCATGTGCAGCATCATCCTCCACCAAGCATCCTTCATAGGAAGGCTTTTGGGTGCTGGCCCCAAGGTACTCCCTGTGCCCCAGAGGCCCAGGGTGCTGTCCTTGCCCTTGGTGACCATGCACTGCGCACAGCTGCTGGGCATCCCCCACACATCCTCTGTGTCTTGGCTGCCAAGGACCAACCTTGTGCTGTTACTCCTCTCTCAGGCTGAGGCAGAAACCGACCCTGCAGCTCAAAGACCACCCCTGTCAGCTATCCCCTTCTGTGCCAGACCTAATGTCTATGAGGTCCTGCAGGGAGCAGGATCAGGGACTTGATCTGTCAGCAGACTCTTTTCCTGGGGCATAAGGGGGCTGATTTTAGCAGCTGCAGCTTGGAGGAAAGCCAAAGTGAAACCAGAGCCATAGGCTGAGATGGACAGAGCCAGCAAATCACCATGGAAATAGTACAGACTTTGAGAAACCAGTAAGTGGAGGTGACATTGGTGGTGTGGTAAGGTTGGTCATTTTTGGACATAGAACATTTGGTTCTGAGCCCAAAGCACAGTCAGGCAAATAAGAACTCTTCCAAACCAGGAAAATAGCTCATTGCTGCTTTTACTGAAACCATGCTGCTTTTACTGAAACCAGCTGAAACCATGCTGCCCGAATCCTCTATTAAATACACTCACTAGCTGTGTTTATATGGAATGCAAAACACACTTTAGCCAGGCGTAAAATTTTCATAGCTTGTTTATCACTTTATCCTTTCTGAAAGTTATTTATGAGAGAAGAGCTTGGTGGTTCTTGAAATTTACTACCAGCTAGTTTTCAAGAATAATGCAAACCTAAAATTTTAGCTCATAAAATTCCATGTTATGTAGGATGTACAGATTTCTTTTTTTAAAGTCCTCAGGACAGGAGCAGTGATAGCAGATTTGTCTCTAACCTTGCTCTGCCTGCTGATCTCTCCAGTCACATTCAGACACATGCAAGGGCCTGTCTTGTCACACTGAGCTTCCATCAAAATGCTGAGATTTTGTAACTGAGTGGATATAGCCTGGCATTATATACTCATTGCACCAGTTTCGCAAACTGTCTACTAACTGTATGCTAGGAGGTTGTTTTACACAGTTTTTTTATTAATTAAAATGACATTCTTTTGTATTTGAATGATGTCATGAGTCACACTGGCAGTCTCAGATGGTTCCAGGTGGGCAATAAGAGGGAAACTCTTCAGTCCTTCCTGGCATCTCTCCTCCAGGCATGTAGGCCCTAAAGACTGGCAGTTCCCTTTCAGTGTCCAAAGCCATCATTATCCATGTCAGCATTACCAGTAACAACCTTCCTCTTCACTACATGGCTGCGGAGACAATTTAAAACTTCATCAGCAAGCTTTATTCACACTCTGGAGAGTAAAGTGTATCCCCACAGTCAGCAGGGAGAAGAACTGTATCACACTGACCCACCAAGATTTGGTCTCTTGTAGCTTCCTCAGTGCCTGGACTGATTGGGCACTTTCTCCCATGAAACCTCCCAATGGAAACTCAGTTAATGCCAGCCATGAATATTTCCTCTTTTAAGAGGCAGACACCTGTTCTGAAAGGAGCTGGACTGATACCACCAGCCCCGTGTTCAGAGCCCACACACACGCCTCGTCCATGGCTCAGCTGGTCGGCGGAGGCTGGATCTGGTTGTGACTGTGTGGAGCTGGACTCCAGCAGGTTACTCATGGGGGGAGCCCCCTTGACACATCTCTCAGATTCCACCCTTCATGCTTTGCTGTCATCAAGTGTAGGAAACAGGGAAGTTCATGGTCAGGTCTTTTGAATTTAGATTGCAAAAACACTATTGTTCAAGAATTTAGGCTTCCTTGTCCACCTCAGATTCTGGATTTCATGGCACCCATGAGGCAGAAGAGTCTATCACATGGTATATAATTCTACAGCCCTCACCCTCCCCCCCAGCTGAGGACTGGAGAGAAGACCATTGCTATCTGATAACTTCCCAAGCTGGGCTGCAAACTGAGATCAATGTGGTAGATTGGCAAATTAGCAAATGGAAGATCTCACCTGAAAATGGCATGAAGGTGTTGCTATCTTTTTGATTTGCCTTTGCTGCAAAACAATCAGAGTTTCCATTTTATGTTAATATGTACAAGATTTTGTGTCTTTACTTGAAAAAACTGGAGTGCTTTCCACAACAGATGTAACTCTGATTTTGAGCCAGATTTCAATGCAACTGAGGTTTGTCTCTGGGCAATTAAAATCCTCAATTAACATATTAATTATTTTTCTAATGATATTGTGTTCTTTTTCTCTTCTGAAGGGAAAAGAAAATGTTTAATTTGTATACTGGTTTATGAGTTATTTAGCTAATTTACACATGAGAATTTGCTAGTATTTATCTTACAGTCATAAAACCATGGATTTATTTTAAGGGTTTTATATATTTCCTGCTCTAGTAGCTTCAGCTGGCAGGTGTAATTACCAAACCTTAAAAATACTGAGATTGTCTTACGTGTTTGTACTTGTTGAGACAGAAGGAACAAACACTTCTAACATAAATATGGCACTACCTATCTTTCTCTGATCTCTATAAAAACTGAAAAACCTTTCAAATATCGATCTGTGGAAGTTTAAGAAAAACAGTGATTTTGATGTCTTCAATGGTGTTCCAACCACTTCAATACAAAGACAGTGCTTAAGCTGTGCAGCAGGTAGCTCTTAATTGATGCTCATGGTGTTGGTGCAAACAAAGAAAGAAGGGAAGCAACAGAGCGACAGAAAAGCATATCTGCTGTACAAACATACCTACTCTTCTGTCATTGTTAACAGGATTGCCTATTGACAGAAAAGCATGTTCTGTGTTCTGTTAGCATGACTGTGTGTGGCGCTCCATCTTGTCTGAAGTGGCTCAGGAGTTTGGGCAGATGTCTGTTCTCAGATGCAAGGTGAGCCCCTGTTGCAAGTGGTGTCATATGCTGAGCACAAGTATTTGCTGTCCCTGAAAACAAACTGTTGAGCACTGAATGAAATAATTTTTCAAGCTTAAATAGATTTTCTTGCTTTTACTAGCCTGTACTGCACATCCTGGCTGGAGACCTGTTGGGCTAATTGCTATACAAACTATCCCATGTGTTAAGAGGAAGCATGGGCTGCAGCCAGAGGCCAGGAGACACTAGAAATGTAGACATGTACAAGCAGATGCGTGCATAAGTATATAGAGATTGAAAAGAGATACTGATTTTAGTTGTTTGCATTCCACCTTTATTATGATCAGGGTTTTCTTTGCAAAAAGTATTTTTTGAGAAAGGGATTTGAAGCAAGATGGCAGCTATCAGCAGGATATGAGTCCTAAGATTGCTTCAGGCAGGACATGGCATGCATAAAGATTATATTAATATACTTGTGTGATAAACAGAAAAAAAACAAGGGTACACAGAGACTACTTAAAAGGCAGGATAGGAGGATCAAGCAACAGCTGCAGAGATCAGCAGTGGCTTCTGTAGGGAGGGGGACAAACCTGAAGGAAATGAAAAGTGGAGGGGGAGAAGGAAAAGATGGAATAATAACAGAAGCTAAGGAGATGGACAAGAAAACTGAAGGGAAGGGGACTGAGGCATAGCTGGGCTTATCAGGGCTGAATAGCAAGCAAGAAACCTTAATGTTAAATGACAAGTGAGGAAAGAGAAGGTGTTAGGTAAGGTGAGAGAGATAAAAACAGAAATCAGGGAGGTAGTAAACATCAGTTGAATCAACTTCAGTTCGCTTTGTTTCTAGAAGAAGAAATAGCTTAAGAAGACTTCACTGCTGAGTGGACTGCTCTCCCTACTTTTCTTCTGGATCATGATAATCTCATATGGAGATCTAAGAGGAAACTACTCATCCTCTGAGCTGGGGCTGATATTGTTGACAAACTCTTGTTCCCAGACAGAAAATGAATGTGTACACAGGTTGTAGTAGTCTCAAAACAAGCAGCACAACTCCTGTATTCTCCTGTATTCCTTAGTCTGTTTCTCTCACCTCTTTATCGCACAGGTTCTAAACATAATAATTCAGGTTTTTCCTGGCCCTTGAGATTATATGTTTGCATATGCATTTAATGAAATAAATGCTGTTTAGACTTGCATTGCAATAGCAACTGGCAGACCCAGTCATGGACTGAGATGTACAAATGCTGTACGAGAGCCGTGTGAAACCCAAACTAAAGTGCCAGGAAATGTGCAATCTGAATGTAGAGACAGGAGTTCATAGGTGACCAGAGACAGCAACAAACAAATGCAGAAAACTGTGTTCATCTGAGCAATGATAGTCGTTATGATCATAGGCTCTCCAATTTACCTGAAGCGCACTTCAATTATAATTACGATTCTGAAGCACGTCATTTAATATAAATGTACCCCTGAGTAAATCTATCCATATGTAAGATAGCACTTCTCCCATCTGCTGCTGTTAAAGTCTGAATGCATACAGGCACACCTGCCACTTGTGTGGCATTCATCCCCCTGGAGCAGGGGATGAATACAGCACAGGAACAGAGCCCTGACCACAGCGTGGCACTGGAGCTTCCCTGCCCATGGGGTGTTTCTGGCTGGCTGGGGTGCTGGCAGCAGGGCTTTCTGTCAGGTTTGCCATAAAACCTGAGCAATGTCATTCTTTCTGGATTAAATGTGTGGAGGGATCACAACACATTCTGCCTCTGTGCAAAAAATGCTTTCTGTGACTCAGTATAGGTTTTGCTTGATATGTGAGCCAGGCAGTTTAGGTAGATATGCACACTGGTTTATTTTTGCTTGCCATTCACAAACTGAGTGACTTCAACTGAGGTTTGTCATGCTGAGATGCTTTGAGGATGAAGAAGTGAGAAAATGTATTGCAATACCTTGGAGTTGTGTTGTCTGGCACAGTAGGAGGCAGATGGGGTGCAAGTCTGGAAGTTCCTCCTCCTTCCAGAGTGGTCTTGCAGCATCCCTGCTCTGCATAAGCTGCTGGTGTATTGTGGTTGGCTCTAGAGGCAAGAGTGAAGCTGTGGGGTTTTCACATTGCCTTTGAGAATGAAACTTTCTATGAAAGCTGCATTAGAACTGGCTTAGGAAGAGACCTGTGCCTGTACTTTTATCCCAAATCACAGAAAGTAGAGAATGGAATGTCTCCACTGTATGTGGCATAATGTAGTTTATTACTTTTTGTTATTTGCAAAGCTACTAAGTCTGAAACCAGCTTCTGTGTGGCTGTAGAAAATTCATGGTGACTGGTTGTGAGAAGAGGATTTACAGTTCAGCTATTTGGGAGAGTTTTCCTGTGTGTGCTTTTAACAGACAGCTGAAAAAAGTGTGGATTAACTTCTCTGAGATTGCCTTTAAAGATGATGTGGCTCCTTGCCCAACTTTGGGATCACCCTGCTTTATTTCCAGTGTAAATACGCTTCTTTAATAAAAGCAAAGGGCCACCAGACTATAGGCAGTTGGTAAATTTGGGACTAAAATGGATTATGTCCATGAGATTTAGTGGTTTATGCAAGACAGAGAGAGATGACAAAGCAATGTGTACTTTTATTTTGTCTAATTTCATGGCTATTACATGTTTTGAAAGTCTTTTAATAACAGGGGAGTATAATCAAATGGCACTGTTTTGTTTTTTTTGGGTTTTTTTTGGTTTTTTTTTGTTTTTTTTATCAGTTGAACATTTCTGAACAGTTGAGAATCTTCCTAAATCCAAAGCTTTTGCTTCTCTTCTTCATTTTTGTGCTCTTGAAGAATTGACAATTTTAGCAGTGGTGTCAATCATGTTTTAAGGTTTCTCAGCTGTTGATGAGTGCACAGCAGAAACTGATGGTGGGAATGAATAGGAGGGTGGGCCAACAGTCTCCAGAGGTGTCTGATGTGAGGAGATGGGGATATCAAACTCTGGTTGCTGAGGGGCTTTCCCTGCTAGTGCTATAGGGAAGTTATAAAGTGTCAGCATGCCCAGATCACAAAAGAGAAGGAAGGAGAATGAGCTGAAGTATAGGCATTGTAAATATTGCTGATGCGGCTGAGTTGTGAATGTTTTTCAGTTTTTTAATTGTATTTTAAAGTTTTGTTACTTCATGTTTGAAGAGCCTTCTGTCCTTGCCGATTGGCTCTTCCTGATTCAGGCTTAAGTTTCTCTCTTTGTTTCCTTGTTTCTCTCTGCGTAGTTAACATGTGGATGTTTCAAAACTGTTTGAGGCCTGAATGAGGAAGGAGGAGAATCTTGTTCACAGTATTTTGCAGTCTAATCGTGGACTATTCAAACTATATATTGGACTACTCAAACTGGATATCTGGTTAGGTCCAGTATGGTACACTGAAATTTATTTCCTTTGTGGCTGGTCCCTGAAATATCCATGTTTGTCAATAAATTAATGGGAAGAGGAAATACTGGTCAGCTGGTGCCCATCTAAGCTCATTCAGTGTGAGGATTTTGCAATGAAACTCCACTGTAGAAGTCTTTTGTTTTCTTTCAGTTTCTTCCTAAGTTAAATGGATATTATGGTTAATCTTACACAGTCTGAAAAGTTTATTGTACCTAACATTGTTCTTAGTTTCTAAAACACGTGTATTTCAGCATTGAAGTGCATGACAACATCCAGCTCTACTGGAACGTAACGTAGTATGCTGTTAACATGGGTAAGGTATACTCGATACTGAACAGTGGAACGAATCAATTAATAAAATGTTGTCAAAGGCTTTGGTGGAAAAAACAATATTTTTAAATGTCGCTTATGTTGGTTATGGGATATATGCTGAGTTAACCTCATTGAATTTTCCCCAGGAATTGATGCGCTTACAATTGGCGGGTCATTATGCTGCTCCACCTGTGTAGTGTTAAGGTCAGTGTGTTTTTCTGATTATAAAAACCATCCATACCATTCCATTATAAATTCACTACCATTCATATAATGGAATGTGCCAAAGCTCGGAGCTCGTTGCAGCTGCCCCTGGTCCATGTTTAAGATCAAACAAAGTGGTTCAGGTAATTTGAGCACCTATTCAAGAATACGCCCAATCAAGCTTCATTTGAAGTGATCTTTCATTGTTTAAGGTTTTCTTTTCTTTTTTTTTGTAACCTGCTAAGCATCCATCTGATGTGAGTGTGGGGGTTTTTTTGTGTGGCCAGCCCAAGAATTCTTATGGAATGAAGATGTGGTGATTATACAATCCTAGCAAGGAGGTCCTGGGAGCAGCAGGCAACTGTAACACTGCAGTTGCACGTATCCATGCCTAGGCAAAGCACAGAATGCATCAACCACTCACCTTCACAAGGCATTTTCTGAAACCTTCAGCTTCTAACTGTGAATTAATTCTGAGTCATCACGACACACAAATCAGCCATCACGGTAGACACTAATGTGTGAGATGCAGGGATGTATGACTATGGCACTAATCACTGACTAGAGGAACCTGTGAGATGATGTGCATGCGTAACACACTGCTGCTGAATGCATCCTCCTGCACAGCTTAGTCTCCTCAATTGTTGTGCGTTATCTAAGACAGCCAGAATGTGTATTGAAGTTTATCTAGTGTTATTTCTGTCACTGAAATGTTGATATGGTTGGGGCTTTTGTTTGAGTGTTTGCTTCTATATTTTCCTCTCTTATTAATCATCCAAATGACTTGAATTCTGTGAAGAGGAAGAGTTCAGTGAGCAGCCATGTATGTCATAGGGCATTATGTTCTTCCAGTTTCATGAGGATGTATCCTTTCTGTTTAAAGTTCTGCACTTCACAGTAGCCAGTGAGAGCCTCAGGCGCGAGCAGTTCTGCTGGGGAGGCATTTGAGCCTCTGTGCAAATTATGCAGTGCTGTAATTGCTGAGGAAATACATGAAGTCTCTTGATGATGACAACTGAGAATCTTTGTGGATGTGTCCAACAGCACTTCTTTCACCTCTGTCAAGCTGCAAGCTTGGTGGTTTTCTACATGCATATCGATTCACAAAATGTGATGAAGAATCACAGGAAGACTCTGGTGAAGAGTAATCCTTGAATGTCCTAGTTTATGAAAACTGTTCACAAGCTGACATTTCATATGACAATCATTTGAATTTTGCAGCTATTGCATCAGGTAAGTACATCATCAGAAGTATTTGGCAGTGTCTTTTATTACTCTGAAAAAAAAAGAAAACCAACAAACTAAATGAAATTAAATATCCCCCCACCCCGCCAAAGCTGATGCAGGTTATGGTAGGAATGCATATTTTGCTCAAGTGAAAAGGCTTAAGAGGAAGGGCATGTTTAATAGCTAAAGGGGCATGAAAAAGATTGAGAATAGGGTTTGTTTTAGTAAAGCACAGTGCATAATACCTGTTTTAACTTATGAGCAAAACTGTATTTTACTTGGGCATCAGAAGGAATGTATTTGCAGAATTTTAAAATTCATCTGTGGTGATGATTTTCCTAAGTTCTAAATGAATGGATCTCTCACTGCTAGCTAAGACACTGCTAGTGTCTTTAACAAATCTGGACCCTTACACACATTACCACAGGAGATCCTGGAGGTTGTGTTAAGTACATTCCTGCCTCCAAGAATCCTGCAATGAATAGGTAGCTGATGTAGCAGCAGGAAGAAAACAAATTACTTGCTTCAGCATATTCAACTGACTGGGATGCTTTGTTTCCTCAGGGTGGTCTTGTGGTTAAGGTAAGGGAGTCTTGGTCCTCAGTTTGTGTGGACAGCTGTATTCAGGTGTACCAAAGTTATGTCAAACACCTGTCACAAAGCACTCTCTATTAGATACATCATCTATCTTTTATTGACAAAATTCCTTAACTGCAGCTTTGGTTCAGTTTCTACCACTCTCCTATATGTATGGAGGGAAAAAAGCATTTTCTAAATTGGAAAAAGTCTTTCCTCAATTCCTTGCCCCACCTCCCCTCTCCTCATCCTGTGTGGAAAGCATGTTGAACTAAGTTTATAACAAAATTTCTGGCTGGACACTTCTTTCTCCTTTATTGCCATTATTAGAAAAAAATTAGTTTCTGTTTTAATCTAGCATGGATTACTTCAGGGAAATCAAGCCAGATGCACAATTTAGTGTATGGCAATCAGCAGTAGGTACCTGTAAGGGCATTTACTTGTCCTTCTAGATAAGGCTGTTGAGTTGCAATGTAGGCATTGGAGATAAGTGACAGTATTTCTAAGCAGTTTGAAGACTTGATGGGTACAAGGAGTGTAGGACCCTGCCAAATCCTTGGGGAGGTGTAAGCACTATTTAGAAGTGTTTAAGTATCTAATTTCTTCAATTTATTTTCCCTGTATATGCTCTATATAGTAAACAGAGTGAAGTCATGCTCCTGTTGGTATTTCAGAGCACCGTTTTCTCTCCCTTAACTGTACAACCAATACAAAAAAGTGCTCAAATCTCAATGCAGGCTATAAAAACTTGAAAGAAAATATAGAAACACAGCCAAAAAAAAAAGTTATAACACAGTCAAAATAAGGTCCCAGTTACAAAATATCTTAGTGCTCTAGTATGTGGTAGCTCCTCTGCAAGTAATTTCTGACTTTGAAAAAGTCTTCTCTAGATGAGACACAGAACAGCATGCAAAAAACCTTTTGCTTTGGATTTAGTCCTTCATTAGGGAAGAGGGTTGTTATCAATCCACCACTTAAAAGAATAATCTCCGGTGTGAGTTTTACATTATGTTTAGTCTATCAGGGACCACTATAACACATGTGCTTTTTGTAGTATGCTGTGTATTTACATGAAGACACACAGCAATATTTTATTCTTTAATTAGAGTTTATCACATACTTTCAATAAAAAGAGTTATTTATGGGAAAAAGATCCATTGATTTTTCTACACTGAACATTATTACTGTACAGTTGTTACCTGGGGTTTATTTAGTACTCAACCGACAAAAACTTTTCAGATATCCTTTTGTAGTGTAATTCTGGAGCAAAAATAAACAACAACAACAAATAAGCTATAGGAATTACTTTTTATAAGGCAGCACATATTGGCAGAACCTACACTGACAGCTATTTCCCAGACAAAGGCATTTCCTCATATCCAAAATAAAGCATTTTGCAATCCCTTTTCTTTAATCTGTGCCTTATATATTTGCACTGCCTTTAATGCTAGTGATAACCAAAGTATGTAAAGAATGTGCTTTGAACTATGCAGTTTTTCTTACATGTTTGTCTGGTAGGCAGAAGAGCCAACAGATCCACCAAAATCATTGGGTGGAAAAGGGATGGTGGTTATCCAGCCTGCCATCAGGAAGGAAACCCTGGCTCTTCCTGAAGACTCTCAAATGTGTGCTGGTGGTCCCAGCAATGGCTGCAAGATATGGGAGAGTGATTGGAGGAGATGTGGAGCTGTGGAGCTGTGAACCAGAGCCCTGGCTCTCCTAATGTCTTTTTAATTAGAGTATATAAATATTGGCTGCGATTGCAGTTACATCTTAATGGAGAAATTAAGAAACAGATTAATTTTTGGCACGATTCTCTCTTCCTGTTTACGTGTGTCTCTATTTCCAACATCAGTTTAATTGAAGGAACAATTCTCTGTACTTGCTTATTATCTGCCAGACATGTAAAGGAATAACTATACATTTGGAAAAACACAAGGGTGCTTAAGGGCACCACCAGAAATCGAGACATGCTTTAAAAACCAGCACAACTGACCAATATTATTGTCCAGGCTATTAGGAAGGGAGCACTTAATAGGAAATTTGATAATGATTGTCATTCTGCCCGCGATATCACTTAACTGAAAGGTTGTGAAGGTGGTGCTTTCCATCTAACTTCAAGTATTTAGAAGGGACAGAAGTTGTTTCAAGGCCTGTTGAATTTAACAACCTAGGCCTCATTTTCCATTGCATCCAAGACATGCAAGATGAGGCCTAGGCTGAATTCACTTTTGTCCTGATCCATACCTACTGCACAAGCTATTATCCATACTGGATAAGATTGATGACATTGGAGACTATGTGTGCCTTCAGAGTTTCGATGCCAGTTTAAAATTTCTGGTTGCTGTACTGGCTGTTGTCAGCAAAAACCTCAAGAACTTTTAAAAAATCTGAAATAAAAGGCGTTATAATTTCTTCTGGTAAAATGCAAATATGCTTATAACTTCAAGGTTTTCCATGCTGGGAACCTACATTGTTTCCATAGTGTTTTGCAGCTTTGCTCTTGCATGATGTGTGGATATACTTTGGTTTTGACAGGCACAAATATTTTGATTTTACTGGGAAATTCAAATATGTTCTCAAAATGTGGCCCATCTCTTTAAGGCAGATAAACTGACTGAAAAAATCCATTATTTTTTGAGCCTCTATATGATAAAAGTCTAATTAAAGTCAATTAATGTTTAATTTTATTAATATTAAACCATTTACAGAACTAGCTGCATAGTGAAAAAAATTATTCTACAATACACCAAGAAAGCTCTGTCAAATACATTATCTCTGACTCTTTATGTGAATATATACTTTAATTGAATTGGGAATTTAAAAATGAAAAATATAAATGAGATTTTTTTTGTACTTTGCATTTCAAATTACTCCATTTTTCATGACACTGAGTTTTCACCTCTATTAATTTCTTTGGTTCTTGTAGAAAAATTATGCACTTGATGCCTCACTCAAAGTAGGAGAAAAAATTCACACCAGTTTTACTAGTAAGCTGGAAATCTGTCACAAAATCCATACAGAAAATATAAGCATATTTTGTTTAATTTGTAACTAAAATTTTCCACAAGGATGAGAACACGCTGAACTCTGTATGACAAAATACTAATTAGGAAGAAGGGAGCTGGAGAGGGAGTAGTGTTGTGTTGCATATTTGATCAGGTCCTATTCCCACTAAAGTCACTTTGATTTTGTCCTAAAGTCACTTTGATTAGATTTATGTTGTGTGTTTCTAATGGCCTTTGAAATACCATAACACCTATTTCTGCAGACTTCTACACAGGAGGAAATTCCCTCGTGTGAGTAATCAATTCAGTTTGTGGAGTCTATGTAGAATGTTTTTATAGCTTACCTTCCTGGAATGATCAGACTTCTGGTTGCCCTTTCTGTCTGTCGGTCTCTTCCCTAATTACTTCTGAAGCCATTGGCTAATTTCAAGTGAAACAGAAAGGAGTCTTTGAGATAATTAGGTTTCTACAGGCCTCAGGGGCTGGGAAGAGGAGAGAGACTCAAGGTTGGGACTGGAGGAAGGACAGGTTGAGTCATTTGTCACCTGCTTAAGCAGATGGCAAAATCTCTGGGATTATCATTTCCTTTGCCTTAGGTGGGTTTTTTGCATTGAAATGGACAGGAAAAAGCTGGGACTGTAATAAAGGTTTGGTGATGATGAAGGATAGAGCTCTGCAGGAAAACAGCTGTATTAATTCCACTGCTAACAGGGCTGCTTCTTTTTATTTCCAGGAATACTTTTGGAATCAGACCTGAACGTTTTTAATGCAAACATTTAGCCTCTGGTTAAACGTTAGAAAAAGGTTAGAAAAACAGCAATCAGTTTATCACTAATACTGAGAGAAACAGTACCAGAATAGTATGTAGCTATTAAGCTAATGTGTTACAAGCGATAAATTTGTTAAATTAGTGTCTTTGTCTGTTTGCAGGTCTTTTACTGTGGTGGGCTCACCCTGAATGGACATCAGGTGCCCACCAGAGTTGCTCTGTTATTCCCTTCCTCAACTGGACAAGGGGAGAGAAAATAAAACAAAAGCTTGGGTGTTGAGATAAGAACAGGGAGAGATCACTCACCCGTTACTGTCAAGGGAAAATCAGACTTGACTCAGAGAAATTAAATTCTTAGCAATCAAATCAGAGTAGGGTAATGAGAAATAAAACCAAATCTTAAAAACACCTTCTCCCCCTGGGGTTGTGACCAGTTCTTCACATGTTTTTTCTGCCACTCCTTCCTCCCCGGGGGGATGACTCCATACCTTGCTCCAGCAAGGGGTCTCCTGTGGGGTCCTTCCCACAGGAGACAGTTCTCCAAACTTCTCCAATGTGAATTCTTCCCACAATCTGCAGTTCCTGCCAGAAAACCTGCTACAGTGGTGGGCTTTTCTCTCCATGCATCTTCAGTTCCTGCCAGGAGCCTGTTCCAGAGTGGCTGTCCCATGGGGTCACAGCCTCCCTCAGGCATCCATCTGCTTTGGCTTGGGGTTCTTCTTGGGCTGCAGGTGGATCTCTTCTTCACTGTGGACCTCCAAGAGTTTCTGGGACACAGCTTCCTCACCATGGTCTGCATCCCAGGCTTCAGGGCAATCTCTGCTCTGATGCTTGAAGAACTTACTTCCCTTCCTTCAGTGATCATGGGGTTTCCATAATTGTTTGACACACATTTTTTCACCCCTCTTGTTGAAATGTTTTACCTGTCTTAACAATGTTATCCCAGAGGTGCTACCACCATCATTGATGGGCTTGGCCTTGGCCAGAGGTGGACCCCTCTTGGAGCCAGCTGGCAATGTCTCCATGGGACATTGAGGAAGCCTCTGGCAGCTGCTCACAGAAGTTGCCCCTGTAGTTAGTTCCCTGCTACCAAAACTTGGTCACACAAACCCAATGTATGCACACAAATGAATCCCTACACTGTTTTGAAACCCCTCAGGGAAGTGCCTGTTCACTGGTCAAGTTTTAATGTCACTGACATTCCAGTTTTACTGCTTAGGGTTAAATTGAATAGTATTTCATCTAACAAGTAATATCATCAATTTAAAGTAGCATCTGTAGACCAAAGCATATTTCATTGATTTGTGCACAAAATTGGTCAGCAGGTAGTTCTTGTTGTCCATTGGAGAACAGAACTGAGTCCCATTCCAAGATACCCAAGCAGGCCATGGCTGCTTGCGTGGCCACAGCCTTGTTGCAGGGCGATATTTGTGTCTCAGTCTTTCTTCTGGAACTCAGGTTTAAGGCCTGCAGAACTGAACAGTTTTCCAGCTTGCTTACTTGTGCAGCCTTCTATAAATACTAATTAATGAAACTGTAGACTTTCATTGCAATGCCCTGAAACCTCATCCTTGATGAATTTAGGACCCTTCCTTGACAGAATTGTTACCAAAAAAATGGGTTAAAAAAATTTCTCCTTTGGGCCTTACTTTAAGTGCAGTATTAAAAACTGTAATCACTTTTCTTCTGCGAGGATTCAATGGCAGCAAAAAAGTGTTAAATCTAACTAATGGTTCTCATTAAAATTAAATGAAACTATTGTTTGAACCTTCATTCAGAACCATTTTCATGGTTTTTTGTCTGTGAACGAGTGAAATAGAATACTTCCCATCACCTCTGCAGATGTTCTTCTTCTGTGGAAGCTCTCACAAGACGTTTTGAACATGGGACTAGAAACCCTTTTGAACTGGAGTAAAAGAGGAAAGAAGTAAATTAACACCCTGAGCAGTAACATAAGCAGATGTACAGGCCTCTACATATGTGTGATACCCCATAGTAATATTTAATTATTGTGTTTGAGGTGTTCTGGCACTGGCAGCCAACTCAGTATGGGTGGAGTTCAGCAATCATACAGTCACCACAGGGGTTGCTCATGTCCATGTGCAACTCCAGAATTTTTGGAGTTTGTAGTCACAGGGCTTGTCTCTCTTTTATGTTTCTATTTGGTTGGTGGAACCTGGACCAGTTTTCTCTTCTTTATCTGCTTGAACTAGACTGATCCAGTTGTTATGGGTGGTTTCTGCTTTGAAAATCTGCTTTATACCTGTAATTGTTTCCCATGGGGAAACTACCAGGCTGCATTTCATCTAGCATTGGCTCGCATATTCCCAGGAAACCTTAGATATGTGGCTTAGATTTGTCTTACGGTGATCTAGATGAAAACAGAGTCCCTGAACACAGCTTATCTCATGTAGGAGTTTTTTGGCCACCACATGTTCTTTTTTGTAAAATCTGAATCTTGTTCCTCGAGATTGTAATACCAGAACTATTACTTTTCTCTAGTCATAGTTTCCCCAGTTTTTTTGCTTTCTTATGAATACAGTTATAGTATCAGCTTATTAAGATTTATACAATAAAAACATAAACAACTTTAAATAATGATGAAGCAGTAAGTAGCAGTCTGATTTGAAAATACTTGTCATAGTTTTTCCTCTCCAGAAACAGAAAAATCTCACCCTTTAAACTATGCCTTGTAGGTTTAAAATCACTAGTATTAAGTTTTTAATTATATCAGAATTATTTTCAAGAATAAAATATTTGATCTGTGCCATTATTTAGCATTGGTCAGTTTTTCTTTACCATTCCTCAGTGCAAATTAGGAAATCTTGATCCTCAAAATGTTGGTCATAATAGATGTTTCTTTAAAAACAACAAATTTCAGGTATTTTGTTGTCACAGTCTCCCTGAAAGTGTAGATACATGAAGAGAGAATCTGTTAAGAATAAGCATACTTAAATGGGGAATTCAAACTCTTGGTACTTCCAAGAAGTTTTAATTCTGTCATTTTCACTGACATCCAGTGATATCAGATGGAATATGTGCCATTAAGATGACTATGCTTCAGTGTCTCATGTTCCAGTTTTCTTTAGAAAAAATGAAAAATGTTTATTCTTATAATTGCATAGGGAAAAACCCAGATATCATGGTCTAAAACTAATTATGTCTTAAATTAATACTAACCTATCAAATCACATGTTTGTTTTTAGGTTTCGAGATTGCATTCTAAAAGTACTTGCTGTGATCTGTATTTCAAAATGCAACTTGCTGCTCTACGTGTTTTGTGATGTGTCTTCCAACAGAGTAGGTTGTCCATCGATGAAAACATGTGAAGTGTTTTAGTTAAAATATGAATTCTTTATTTTCCCGGTCTGGATTAGTCCTTGTTAGCTGCAGCTGTTGACAGCTATACAGGTTTTCCTTTGCTTTACAAAGTCACTTTGTTCCCCATTGAAATCAAGGGAATTCTGCCTTTAACTTTGTTGTAAGCAGGATCAAGCACACTCAACTGGATGGCATTTCTGTAGTTTTCTGGAGGTGATATGGTAATAACAGGAGCTCTGTAGCCAATTAATTTGAAAATGTCAGGGAATATTTCAGGCCTCATTGAAAGGGAGATGATGGAACTGGGGGCACGCTCTGAAGCTGGTTGAAAGACTGGTTTATTGCAATGGTTTGTTGTTGTTCGTAGATCAAAGGAATGGTTGATACAGGCATTAATACTCGACAGCCTGCTAATGGTACCTACCTGCCTCACTGCCTGAGGAGGCTAAGAGACAGACACTTCAAAACACTTACACTCTTAAAGAAATACAGATGGAGGTAAAGAAGCATGACAGTCTAGCAGGAGTGAATGAAACAGGACATTTTTCTGCACATTTAAATTGTGCAGAAACAGGACATTTTTTATGTTCTCTTTGCTGGGGAGTGGGGGTCAGCCAAAGAACCATGAGTGAAAAGAGCTCCTTCCAGCCCTCCTGAGTTTTGTATGTTTATTGTCCCCACGAGTTAATCCAGTGTCTGTCTTATAGTTGGTACAGCAAGTGATGCTCTGTGTCCTGTCCCTTCCTACCTACAAGTGTTGGAACAGTGGTACTGACAAGTGAGAAAGGGGAGATAGGCCTTGAGAATAAAAAGGGATGAGGAAGAGAAGAAGGTCCCTGGTCACCTGGAATATGGCTATGGCATGGGCTGTGATGTGAGAGACATGGCACAGAGGAACAGGGTCATTGCCAAAGCTTGGCAGAGGGAGGGAGGAGGGAAAGTGCACACAGCTCTTTCAGGCGATGGCACTCAGAGTCAACAAAAGTTTTTCAGGTGATGGTGATAAATGTCTTGCGGTGTGTATGGATGCACTTGTGTTGCACAGAAGTGTCTAGGCAAAAAGAGAAGGATGGATGGTGGGAATGCTACATGCATAGATCTGCAGGATAAATTCTTTGATACATACACACATGAACCTCTCATTTGCAAAGATATATACTTAGGTCTGAAAGGAGGTTAATATTAAAAACTTCTGTTTTGATATCTGTGCTTAGTTTTTTTCAGTGCCTCTTTCTTGTGTGTATATTTCATGCATAATAAGCTATGCCTGACACCTGTGTAATACATTAGACAACTCTTTTCTTCCTGTGTCTGGTAGCAGTATGCACTAGAGATATGACACAAGGCTTGTTTTCTAGTAAAACGGTTGTCTAAGTGGAAGGTGTAATGCATTCTTCATGGTAGAGAATGGTAGAATTTTTATAACTCCCATGTAACATGAGAAATTAAGAGTGCTTTCCACAAAAAAAGAAAGACTCCTCCAGTCACTGAACTTTGGGGAAGAGATACGGGAAATCTCGGACTGCTTCTGAGCAATGACTGAGAAATTGCTGTACCTGACAGTTCTGGGAAACAGTGTACATTACTGGGTATCTTTCTGCAACTCATACTTACTCTACATCATTTCATTGTTAGTCTCTTAAATTGTGCAGAATGTCTTCACGGCTTTTCCTGTAAACCTCTGCAACGTTTACTGGTACTACATTTTTTTAAAGAGCTGTACATAGAGTGCATATACTATACTAAGTATTTTATTTTCTGTGCTCTTTCTTTGGATGTACCCTCTAGTCTGCAATTTTATAGTTGTCTAGAAAATCAGACTATTCTTAAGTAATCAGGTAGTAATCTAGTTTTGTTGTTTAATTTCCCTTATGATTCTATTTTGCATCCATTAATGTACTTAGAATACACATTTTCTGCTGCCCTCAGGAGTGCTTTGTCCACTTACCTTTATATAGTACAAAATTTTACAGCTTGAGAGGTCTGACTCCTTCCTACCTAACCTAACATGTCTGACCTAGGATCTCAACAGTCACTGACTCCTTAAAAAGGGATAAAAAGAGATGGAGCTGAATTCTGTCTGGGAAAGCCTTACCTGGGTCTCAGTAATTTTCATGAGTATCCTGTCCCTTTCCTCTGAGTACTCAGGGAGTCTTACATTCCTAAATTGGGTGGCTTAAGTACTCAGAATTTCAGGTGAATGAATCTGTAGACATTGATCTTTTTCATGGAAAAGTACTTGAAGAACCAAAGTTATAAGATGGTTATAAAAATCCATCAGGTAAGCGATGTCTGTTATTATGTGCTGTGCAGAATGTAAAACAGGACATCCAGCATGGGCAGGGCTTCTCAGTAGGAGTATCAGGGATCACCTCACAGAAGAGCAGCAGTGGTTTTAGCCTGTAACAGAGAAGAGCATCCCTGTTCTTAACCTCATCCTTCCTGAAAGCCCCTTGGATTAATAACCATTCCTGGGAGGCCAGCGGAGTCCCATTTTGCAGTGGACCTCATAAATGTGGCAGTGATTCTTAAAAAGTTCAATGTGGGACATGCAGGGTTTTTGAGACAGCCCTCTTCTTAAAGTGATGCTTAGATTACCTTAAGAGGTGGATTAAACCAATAGTAGTGCCTGCTACAGAATTGTTTGGATTTTTTCCTGCCGTGATTGTTGTCCATAAATATTGTTCTTGGGTTTGAAATGATGAAGAATAGAGGTTTTTAGTCTTTGGCACCACAGTCATAAGGACGTGTGTATCTCTGAATCTGGCATAGTCCACACTGGCCTTTGCAGACATGAGGATGCTTGGTAGGAAAGGGTGTGTTGTGCAATGTACAAATGCTCCATCTTGTACCTCTTGAGAGGTAGTCACTGTCCTTCCTCTGTCTGGTACTGCTGCAGACTTCTCTGTCTGCTTCTGGTGGTTAAAACCAACCAAGTAAAAGATATAAATGTCCTATTATGTGCATCATAAAGCATGAACAAAGGTGAGCATTGTGGACTTTGGAATATTTGTCTGTAGCATATGAGCAGATCCTAAGCTTATTTCTTTCATTTTGAAGTGTGAAAAAAAACTGAGTGAAGCTGTGTAATGTTATCTTGATTAAAGATATTATCCTGTTGACCCTTTTCTAATTCTCTTATAATTATCTTTTTGAGATTTTATATTCAGGCCATATTGCATATTTACCTGTTCTTGTGTACTTGAATATGCCCTTTAAAAATGTTGGCAGTGTTTTCAGATCTTTTTTCTGTAACGGGTAAGTCTGATGACTGTTTCTCATCCCCTGCTGTGCTAAACTGCTGAGACAAGACTGTTTTTGCGGCTACCATTTTAACAGAAAATAAGAAATTAATTTTGTACTTAGTTGCATTCCACTGCAGAAACTTCCTAGTGCTTTATGTGGAGAACTCTGAGTGGAATGTCACTGACTCAGCGGAAATGTCTTGAACATAAGATTGTTAATTGCTCTTAGTTACACACAAAGTGGAGAAATTTGGGGTCAACTCATGTAAAACTGGGAAAATGTCTTTTTTGCTGTTGTTTTTCAGAAGATTGTTTGGTTTATATACTTACAGGAGTACAAATCTTAATGTGATGCGTGTGTCTTTTAGCACACTCTCTTGGATTCATCAGACATTAGTCTTTTGTAGTACTTTCACACAGAGAAGAAAAATCCACATTATTAATATTCTTCCTTTTTCTGAACCCAAAGAATTTCCCTCCAATCATTGCCCCATATTCCAGCTTCTATCTTCTTGTCCCCAGGAGATTGTTTAAGTGCTTTCAGAATATATGGACTGCTCTTGTTTGTTTGCTCTGTAGATGATAGGAGTACCCTCATTACTGTGCTGCCACTTTTTTCTGCCTTATGACTAATAGGTCGGCATCAGGAATCAATCCCACTCACCAGCACCAAACCTTGCTGTGCTGACCTTCAGGCCAGCTCTTTCATTGTGATTCTAATTTGTGCACTGATTTGCACATCACTGAAGCAAAGTTAAATGTAAGAGGATACATTAAAATCCAGTACAGCTGGACTGGAAAGGCACAAAGGTCAGAAAATGGAAAAATGAACTGCCTGATAACATCCATTTGCCCTGCTGCTGATGTATAATGGCTTTGATTTTTGATTAGTGGTCATTATAGGCACGTATACACACACACACATATATATATATACACATATATATATATATATATAGTGCCATAGGTGTGCAATATTGAGACAAATGCTCTTGAAGTTCTCTAGTTTTCTATGGCATGCAGTCCTCTGAAATGTTTTCAGCTTGCCCAAGAGCAGCAGTTTCATCTATGTGCTCTGTTATATTCAGAAAAGGGTGCAGGGAAAAGGGTGTCAGTAGACCATGTAAGCCTGCACCTCCCTTGGGCTATTAAACAATTCCTTTGAAGTGCCAAGAAGCCATTCCTGTGCCTCTAAAATAAATGGACCAATGCTACGAAATTCTCGGTGCTCTCCAAATCCTTTGGCTTCCTGGCATTCTCCAATCCCTAGTTTCATGACTTTTGTATTGGGTTTTATGTTTACAGCAAGTCAAATACTGGATTGTATAGAGAAGACTTTGCATAGCATTGTTCACTCTACACCCTTGTTTACTGGATTTGGCTGTAGTATAAGCTATGCTTTAAAAATCCTTTTGTTTTTAAGCATTGTATTAACAATTCTTCCAAAATTCAAATGTCCAAAGGGATTTTTTCTTCATGGGATAATAAAGAAATAATTGAGATAGGTGGCAGTAGGTTGATGGGAGGTCGTTATGATAGCTGAATCTGTAGCCTTGATTACAGCTTACTTGTGAACTGTATTCTTTCTTACCTCTGCATTGCCTTGCATTTGGTGTAGTCAATTGTACAGTGCCTGCAGTGATGGAAAATGCAAATGTTCTCGTGGTTGAATTTGCTGTGCAGGTACCATGTGCTGTGTTGAAGACTGTCCCCAGGCAGAAAGGAGGAAATGAGAATACTTCATTTGCCTTTTCCTGCCTCTGAGTTTGATGGAAGGATAGTGTAGTTTCCCTGAAAGCAGCTGAGTGGCTGTGGCTAAGGGGCCCTCAGGGCTGTGGGTGAGAAGAGCAGATGGGGAAGAGATGCCTCTAGAGCAGGCCTGCAGTGGATGTGAAGATGAGAAGGTTCCTGGGAAGAGCAAGAAGCAGATCCTGCAATAAGTATTCAGGGCTATGGAAAGTGGGAGAGTTTGCTCTGAGGAAAGACTTCACATTGCTGAGTTGAGAGCAAGGCTGGAGGGAAAAGTCCTGCCCTGTAAGGAGCAGCAGAAAGATTCATGATCATATACTTTTGTTTTCACCCAGTTCTGTTACTCTTCCATGCAACAGAATTGGATTTCCTGTTCTTCAGAACTTACTCAATTTTAATTTAAGCTCTAATAAAACAGTTTTACATGCTGAAAGCCCTTTCAGCAGCCCCACCTTCAAGTGAAAAGTCTTCCTCAAAGCTCTGGCTTTCAGATTCCCATCACATCATCTTTTGATGACTGTAGGCACTGTTGTTTTCCTACTTGTCTTTCTGGCCCAGCCTCAGGATTTTGCCCTGGGTTTTCATACCTGGGCTATGACTAGGTTTTCTAAATCTTTTTAGGTTTTCTCTCATCCAGTTTATCAAATCTTACATACAGGCTGTCACCACCTTACTTACTATTCTGTTAGTACAGTATCCTTGTTAACACATTCTCTTGCCTTCTTGAAAGCTGGTCCAAAGAGTTCTGATGAGGTAATTTATCACTTTCACCAGACTGCCCTAATTTTTTACTTTTAAATCAGTCTTAGCTCCTTGTTGTCTTTAAAAAAAACCACGTAAGCCTTGCAAATGACAGCTGAAAGCTTATCAGGAGAGCCTTAATTTCTGGTGGAGCAACCAAGAGACTGACTCCACATCTGATTTGCCTATGATCTCAGGCTTGACTACTGGCATATAAAATTTTCAGATGGATAAATGCTCTGTGTCCCAGGCTCCCCATCACAGAAATCTGTCTCATTGTCTTTCTCAGCAGTTGCCCTTGAAATTTGGTGATGCTTGCAGACATCTGAGTGACTACTTTGAGCCTGCTGTCATGGTGGCTAATATTGTCACCTTGTTCACTTCAATTTCTTCATCTGCCAGGGCTCCAGTGATGGGTTGTGTTTCAATAACAGTCTGTCTCTGGTATGAGCAGTGAAAGTCCATTGTACCCCCATAGTGACCTGCACAAATCCATCTTCCAGCTATCAGAGGTAAATTATATCAGTCCAAGTTTCTGGAAGAAAGCTCTTAATTGTCTGAACAGAGAACAGAGCTGGATCCTTGCAGATGTTTAGCTGAGATCTATCTCTTTTTGTTAAAGCATCATGGACTTTTCTAGCATGATTTAAAATAATCCCAAAGGGGAAAAAAAAAGAAAAAAAAAAAAAGGAAAAATCCCTAACATTAAACCCTACAGACTTCCAGGGGATGCTTCCATGGCAGCTCTAAATCCTGTGGTGAAATTCAGCTAGCAATAGTGGTGTGAAACCTCTCAGCCAGAGGATTCTTCTTGTCTCAAAGAGGGAGACAAGTACCATTGATGGTACATTTTTTTCAGGCAGTGAAGGAAAAGGCCCTGGTGACAACAGCTCTGTGCTTTCCGAATGCCTAACAGCAGCTGGGAAAGGAGAGAGGTGTGAGTGAGAAAGGGAGAAAATGTGGGAAGAAACTGTGACTTTTTTTTCTTGGTATTTACTGATTACAGGTTTTCTATGTTTATATTTTTGAAGGCTGTTTTCTTTACAGTCAGATCTCATCTGTCATTTCCTTTAGGCTGCTCCTTCCTACTTTCCCTGATAGTAATGAAGTTGGATTTATATAGGAGGAAAAAAAAAACCTTCAGTTAATTTTTCTGGTGTTTGCATTGGATGGACTAAGTGAGATAAATAAGAGGCAATCCTCCAAATACCTGATTTTGGTTAGGACTTTCATGTAGCTGGTAGATCTTTAGAGACAAAGCTTTCCAGGGCTCTTTGAAAATCAGCGGCGAGGGGAGTGAGTGGGAAAGTGAAGCCTGGGGGTCATTTTGTGCAGAGCGTCCCTAGATAGGAACTCCCTTGCCAGGACTGACTGTAGAAGCAGTTGTAGAATGACTGTTTTGAGGCAGGAATGAAGAGGTGTTTCTTGACAACCAACATTTGGTCTTTCTTTGTCCTTGCTTTATAATTTACACTCTGTATTAGAAATGACTATTCAGGGTAGTGTGTGTAGTGTACACACCTCTGCAAGAGGATGGAGTAAACACTAATTTCACACCCCTAAAAGAGACATTTAAAAAATATGTTATGTATCCATGATGGATCAGAGTGCTTTCACAAGACATCAAGAGGATGTCTTTGCAGTTTTTTAAGCTGTCTCACCATGGCTGGGACTCTATCACCAGGGCTTGGGGGCTTTAGATAATTGCATAGAAAACATGAAAAGCTGGTAATAAAATGTGGAATAAGTATCGTACCTAACCTCTTTTCTACTTACTCATATAGCCATGCTTGTATTTTGATGCCATTATTTAATCCAGATAATTATGTTTGACTATTTCATTCATTTGGGTTTTTTTTTTCAGTTTGGGGATTTTCTGGAAATACTAAATACTGGATTTATGGAGAATTAGGCCTTCTGGGTTGCTTTAAAATTATGCCATTTGTTCCATTGGCATCAACATATAGGAAAACAGGAACTTACAGAATTCAAACAGAGCGATAAATATACCATTTTTATTAAAACTGCTTAACCTCATGCTGGAGCTGAAAAAAAATGTTTAAGTCTAATTTAATTTTAAGGTATGCAGTTAATTAATACTCTACATCTATTAACATTCAAAAATGAAAGTATCTGCAGGACCACTACTCCCTGGAGTAATTTGTCACCAGAAATAAAAAGTCTGCCTTTGAACTGAAGTAGCTTTTGGGTAGTGCAGTGAGCAAAGGAACCCATGTTAATGATACAGATTAATCCAAAGAGTGAACTTCAAGTTCATTACATTGATATCTCACAATTATAAAACCAATTCTAGTTATGTCAGATACTGTTGTGACAGCCAGTGCCTTCTTTGCCAAGTGACAGAAACTACCAACAATTTTAATTTACTGACTAAAGTGTGATAGTTTGTGTGCCTGCTTGTGCATCCCAGATTAGAAAATGTTCACAGCATGTTTCTTGATGAAAAAAAAAAAGATGCATTTTCTGTTTACATGGAATTTTGGTCTTTATACTGTGAACTCTCTTCACAAAGAATGTGTGAATAAATGCAGGAAAAGAAGCAGCAAAAAAAGACAGGATGAGATGCACAGCAAATGCAACACAATGCCCTTCCCTTCCCTTCCCTTCCCTTCCCTTCCCTTCCCTTCCCTTCCCTTCCCTTCCCTTCCCTTCCCTTCCCTTCCCTTCCCTTCCCTTCCCTTCCCTTCCCTTCCCTTCCCTTCCCTTCCCTTCCCTTCCCTCTACCTCTATTAGAGGAAAAAATACCTTTTGCATTATTAGCTTCAGTCTTGCAGCACCTCCTATAACGTGTGGCATTCCTACCAGAGCTATTTTTGCTTATAAACCCTGTTTAATGCACTGAGGATTTGGGTCAGTGGATTTTAAGCGTTGTCAGGCAATGTTTGCAAAGTGCCAGCATATTCTAGGGGTGCCAGCTGAATTTTTCGCTCTCAGTACAATTTTTGTGCAACAGAATCCTAAGATACAAGAATAGGTTGCTTAATTATGCCCCCCAAAACAGTATTAATAAAGTATTAATAAATATTAAAAAGTATTAATAAATATAATATTTATGTTTTTTTCAGGACTTGCTGTTCTTCTGTGCTACTATAGCCTTGATAAAGCTGGCATTAAATAACTGCTCGGCTGGACAATGGAGCTGTGATTTTCTGCCACTTAATTTGTTTGAGTTCAAAAGGACGATTTGACTTCTGATCATGTGAAAAGCATTTCATTGCATACTGGAAAGCTGTCTGGTTTTGTATCTAACAGACTTGACAGCATGGTTGGCAACAGACGGATAATGGAAGGCTAATGAATAATGAAAAGCTGAGTGATTGAAATAGCAGAGCTGTAGGGAGAGAAGAGGGAAAGCTGGATGGAAAATGGAAAAACAGTAGACAGAAGTCAGGAGTAAATAGTATTTTGATCACTATCAGAGAATGTCTTCACATCAGAATTTAACCCAGTCATAACTTAAGCATTCTCCATCTGCCATCTCACAAAAGCTCTTAACTCATGCACCAAGACATGTTTTGTGCAAGTCACTTAGCTTGCCTTGAGGGAGGGTAGGTTGAAATAAATATATTTTTCAACTCCTAGGATGATGACTACTCTTCAGTAACCTTCTCAATTGTCATTAATTGTCTGGTGCATTCATAAATTCCTACCTGAGCAGGGAGTGCTTAATATCTCACAATCTGCTGCAAAAACCAGATGAGAGCTGTAGCATTGGAAGCTATCAGCTGTACAGAGGGACATTGTAACACTTACTTTGTATTTATACTTCTGTGAAGACAGAACTTCTCTGTTTTTGTAGCAGGGTTAACTCTGTTTTCATGGTACTCACTCTGCAGATACCCAGCAGGGAGGAGCAGCTCTTACTCGCTGCTAACTGGTCTCTCCAGATGAAATATGGTCTCTGGAGTTGTGGTATTCACATGCCCTCTGAACAGAGAGAAGGTGTGAGACAAGCAGAGAAGAAGGAAAACACAATTCTTATCTCGCTTGCTGTGCCTGTGTTGTGCTAAAGTAGAATGCAATATGGAGATTGTTTACCCAAAGTGAGGATGTTTTGTTCCCTTGGCCTATCAGGGCCAAGAAGTGTGTGTGTCGGACTGTCACGGGACAATCAGGAGAGAATGAGAGATGAGTGCAGTGTGAGCAGTTGTGAGCAAGAGTGAGTGCAGGGCAGATTCAGTTTAGATATTAATATGTATAATAAAGTAATTCTTTAGCCTTCTGATGATGGAGTCAGATGTATCATTTTCTCTCCTCTTTGTCCGAGTCGCCTTTGATTTACAATATGGAGTAACTGTGCCTTGAGAAGGATTCTGCAAATGTAGCAGGAATTACTGGGGCTAACACTTAACTCCAGATGTCACAAGTGAGAAGACTATCTCATGTCATCAAAAGAGGGGGGCTCTCTGGCAGTCGTGGTGTTTGTGTCTGGATATGTGAATTAACATGGAGGAAGCTAGCTCTTATTAATTTCCTTGCACTGCCAAGCTCAGCTGTGGCTGAGGTTGGTGGTGCAAGGCTTGCTTTTACATTTGCTTTCATGATAAGAGTTACAGAGTAGGAGTTGAGTTAGAACTGTTCTTGCTGCCTCTTTTTGTGTCTCTTTTTTCGCAATGATAAATGGAAAAAGATCTTTTACTTTCTTGCTGTAACCTACTACTTTACCTGAGCTCTGATGTCACTGAAAAATTAGTAACACTGTAAACACTATCCTTTCTTTTTTTCTGCACAGAATCTGTACCAAAACAGGTTCCTGGGCCTGGCAGCCATGGCGTCTCCATCTAGGAACTCACAAAATCGGCGCCGGTGCAAAGAGCCTCTCAGATACAGCTACAACCCTGACCAGTTCCATAACATGGACATCAGGAACAATTCCCATGAGACGGTCACCATTCCTAGGTCTACTAGTGACACAGACCTGGTCACCTCAGACAGCCGCTCCACCCTGATGGTCAGCAGCTCCTACTACTCCATCGGGCATTCGCAGGACCTGGTGATATACTGGGATATAAAAGAGGAAGTGGATGCAGGGGACTGGATTGGCATGTATCTCATAGGTAAGTCCCTGTTACCCCTTCCCCTTTGGGTTCCTTGCTGCTTTTTGTAGATGTAGGCATTAGGGTAATGTGGGTTAATGATAGTAGTGAGCTGATACAGCTCCCTTAAGTGTAGTCTTAAAGTGTGTTTATATATGACAAGAATTTTTTCTGCTCCTTTCTGTATTACTGGTTGCAAGCCTTGTGCTCACTTTTTCTTCAACAAAGATACAAAAAGGTTTTCTGTTGATGGTTTCTTTACATTTCAAGATAAATTAATTTTAAAGCCATTTCGATGTTGGGAAAATACCTCCTGTATCAAGACAGTATAATATTTTCAGGGTTTCCTCTTGAGATTCCTTGAGTAATCTGTGACAGATGAGAGGTTTTACAAGTCAAGAATATGAATCATTTAAAAACCTTGTGAGAATGCCTTTTTCTCCATAGCCACAGGATATTTTGATATTCTAGACTGAGACAGTTTGAAATTGTCCCAGAAAGTTTTGCTTCTTTTTTTTCCTTTTATTGTGTATTGGAAGCTATATTGAGCAATGTACATTAGCATATTTTTGGCAACTCCATCTAGTAAATCCAGCCCAACACAGGAGTAGTAAGAAAGTGTTTCAGTCTGCTTTTACCTGATTGTTTCACTTCAGTATAAAATTAGCTTTTCTTAACCTGGTTTGGTTCCTATGGAAATAGTCCTGCTGCTGAGACTGAAGTTTATGTTAATTCTGCTCTTTGGCAAATTTTGGAAATGATGGATCAGTTTCAGATGCTTTTCTCTGTGTATTAGGGTCTTAAAAATGTAAAATTCTTGAATGTTTCTTGAAAACCAGTGACTTTGTAAAGAATTGGTGCCCCTACAAAGGGAAATGTTGGTGCTTTCCTTGTCTATTTGGAAGATATGCCTAGTACTAAGCAGATATTTTAATTCTAATAGCATGGTTTCATCTTGCCCAGACAGAGAGCCAAAACCAGATAAGAATATGATGTTGTGATATAAACTTTTGGAGCTCATAGGGGACATCATAGGGAGCCATGGTGTTACTTAAGTGCTTTAGTGGATAAAACCAAATGGCTTGGCTTCACATACTGATCATATTGGGAACATAGGTGTTGGTGACATAGGGGATGTGTGAGAAAGTAATAGATAGTAGGTCTGAGCATGTAGAAGAGCCAGGCAAGGTGTTGGGCATTGGAAGATAAGTTCAGGGTATTGAAGAGACTGTAAGAAGGGATACACAAGGGTGGCTGTTTAGGACATGGAGGGAGAGAGTGGAGGTTACAATAAGCCAAGCTGCAGTACTTACTTCTTTATGAGTAACCTCATAAAATGCCCTTCTTTGAAAAGAAAAGTAGACTTCTGAAATTTAAATCTTATAGGAAAGAAACAGAGACTGGATTTAAAACAGATGCCTTGAAATCAGCCTGGTTTGTTGGCCTTAGCAGAAAATTACTTTTGTTTACAGTTAAGTTTGAAGTGAAATGTTTTGCTGGAATAGATGAGAAGACACAACAGCCCCCAGCACTGGGCACTATGAAATACTGTATGCCAATTCTGAAGTAGTGCAGGCAACTGATGAACTCTTCTCTCAGTAGATAGAGGCAAATATTCCTTCTTGTGGTCTGAAATCAACAGAAAGTGCATAGGGCTGTTTCACGCTGACTGAACTTGTTCACCCAGGTTTCACAGCACAGGCATTGCATCCAGGGCTATGAAGACACACTCTAATTTATTTTTTTTTATAAACACCATGAATACATAAAAATTTAACTGGGCAAAATAAAAATATACCGTGATACTCCTGCTTCATTTACTGTATCAAACAGGATACATTGCCCAGACACCCTAGTAAATTAAAGATGTATATTTTGAAGTGTATCCTTGCCCCTGGCTGAATGCCTGTTGTTTATGACAATAGTCAATGGCTCATTCCAAGGAACTCCACTGCCAAATAAAAAATTAATAGTGTGTCCTGTCCCCGAGAAACCAAGAGCTGATCCTTGATGTCTTTGAAGGTGTTTTGTCTGCACTCTCTCAGGTTCCACTCTAAATAACTGAGGAAATAGCTGACAGCAGCATCCCTCATTCCCTTTTTTCTCTTCCCTTCCCCTCTTGCCACTCCTGTCCCTCCAAAAAACCTCATGTAATATGAGCTTTGGTTTTGGTTCCCTTTAAAGAACATGGAAGACTGTGAAGATCATTTGGGTTTTAGAGTTTGTTTGACATGGAAAACACTCAGAATCTATGAAGGTAACTGGCACTGTGGCTGTATCCCCATTTATTAAGTAGGGCGAATGTAGGGAATGGGTCTGTAGAGGCAAAAATCTGATGAAGGCCTTTTGGGGGCTTGACTTAGAACAGTCTCAGTCTGTTAGACTGAATGCCCTTGAGTTGCTGTAGTGCATCCTTCAGTTTAGGTTCATCAGGACAGAATCGTGTTCATGCGGCTGAATGACAGCACAGTCTCATGGTGGGGGAGGGACAGTTAGAGGGGTCCATACTAAGCACCCTTCTGACCTGAAATAAAGCACTGGTGCCTTCTGTTTGTGACCAGTCCATAGGGGTGGGAGATCCAGACATCCCAAATGGCTTAGATGTGTGTCTGCATTTGCACAGATTTTGTGAGCCTGTGCTCCTGTTAAAAGAAGGAATGTTCCTGGCCTTGTGGTCTCGACCTTCACAATGTAAACTGATCTATAGCTGTGTTTTGAATTGGCAGCCAGACTGGAACAAGAGAACCAAAGAAACTATGAGATTTTCCCAGTCTGCTCAGGAGAGGATTAGTGTGGAAGCGTATTATTATCACTTGTCTGGCAGCTCTGTTAACTATTGTGATGCTGCTGGTCATTCTAGTGTTTGTCTCAATCCAGCTTATGGATACAGCCCAATCCTTTCTGTGATTGTTTGGGTTGGTGAAATTGGAGCTGAAAGGTTTGAATGTAACACTGTGTAGTATTGTGGAGAGTCATGAGTACTGGGAAATTATTTGTATCCTTAGGGTATCAGGCAGTGTGTTGTGGATATTATTTAGGCCTTGGTGTTGGGAGCATTGGAGTTGGCATTTGTTATTTGTCTTGTGGGAGTATCCCAGGAAAGGACTGTGCAGAAGCAGAACAGAAGGCAGTTCTACATCGTAGGAGTTTAATTATTGCCATTGTTGTATTTTAGGAAAGATCTCCAAATAATTTTTTATGAGTGTTGGTTTTGAAATGCATAAAACTTACTCTGTTTTCACCAGCAGTGTCATCACTAAAAATTTGATGATACCAAATAAACTTCAGACTTCAGAATAATCTGGGGAAATTGGGATGATATAAATGGCTTAGAAGAAAAAAATAGCAGAAATAATGTATCTCATACGTATTCATACTGTGGGACATTTTGGCGTGCTATTCAAAAGTTAAAATACACTGAAAAAGGGGTTGAGAGTCTTCCCTGTGTGGAAATCCTGTCTGCTTGCTCCTCTTTTGAAGAGCCACAGCTCCTTTTACCACAAGATATCTGTTCTTCTCCCCTGTTGATCCATTTATGCATTCCTTAGGTTGGCCAGCTGGGTAAAAAAAAAAAGCAGTCTTTGCAGAAGCAGGCAAGAGCTGGATTTAGCACTGGTTATTAGACACAACATTTGCTCATGGTCTCAGCAAATGGACTAAGTAGCCAGTCAGACTCTCAAAAAACTGTGTAAAAATGGTGGTCATGTGTCTCATGGCATAAAATAGTATCCACTCTGAAACTTCCTGGAAACATCTATGTATGCATACACACATGATTTTCATGAAGGGCCATAGAAAAACTCCTTAGCTGAAGGGAGAATAGTAAATGTTGACTCTCTTAAAATATAGATGTTATTACTTCAGCACATTTTAAGATTAGCTCTGGAAAGATGACAAAAAGAAAATATGTAAATTGGGAAAACAAGCATTTCTTAAGACATACTGTGCCTTCAGGAACAGGAATTACATTTCATTCCTGCTAAGCTTGAACTCTAGAGATGCTCTAACTTCTTCTCTATATACTATTTATCAGCTCTGAGCAATGCAGAGGAACCTCTACATTCTGTAACAAGTCATCTAAAATGTGCATTTACCTTCCCTCAAGAGAACTACAGTATTATGAACATTCAGCAGTTTTTCAGAAAACAGACCCACAATCTAAAATATGTGTAAACACTTGAAGAGAGTTCTCTAAGAAATTTGAACGTAATAAAGCTCTGTTGCTATTTAAAAGTCTCAGGCATATAAGTTTTCTTTGCAGAAAAGCTATTTGTAAAGAAAGACCTATTGGGAAAAAAAAGAAACTAAAAGTTATGAATAATGAAGAAAGGGTATATTTTTTTAAGTAAGGACTCTCATTTAATGGCTACTGTGAGGCAGCTGGAATATTTGCAGTTATTTATCTCGAGGCTTTCTCTCTCTCTTATCTCATTTGCTATTGCTATTTGCTACAGTATGAAGCCCCTTTAGATAAATTAATATGGACTACTGGCAGCTGCCTGTAGATAAAGAGCTATCTTATAATTACTGTAGTGGCATTTTAGCTGCTACTAGATTTCACTTCTGTCATCACCTCCATATCTGATGTAAAGGAGCTAATGAGAAATGTTTAAAGCAGACTTTTGAAAAAGTTATTTGTCTCCAGTGTCTTTGCACACTGATATTAGGGGTTTATAAGGGCTAGCATTATACTTTTCTTACTCATATAAAGTAGGCTTTCTTTCAACATTTCCTTATATGAAAGCAAAACATTATTAAAGACTATTTATTAAAAATGTCTTCATACACAAACCTTGGAGGGTCCAATTTCTTTTCCATAGCTGGCTTTTTCTGGAGTAGTTCCTCTCAAATTTATATAAGTAGAAATGTCTTCATCTGCTTAGTAGCTGAAGTTTAGATTTAAAACTTTTTTCCTCCTCTGTTTCATCCTGTGGTGTTATTTCTCTCCCCCAGAAAGGCAATTCCCCACAACCTGACAAATCTAATAACTATTGGTTAATAGACATTTAAACATTTGTTTAAACACTCTCTGGGTTGATTTTAGGCTTAAATGGCCTGTGTTGCTGTTTTTCCCACTGAGACAAGTGGAAAAAAGTACATTTTTCCTGCCATAGCCTTGGACCAGAACTTGTTTGTGCACCTATTTTACCAAACATCCAATACATAGGAGCAGAAAGCGTTTCAATGTTGCCAGCAGAGATGTAAAATGTTAGAAACAGCAATGTGCATATAAAGCTGGGAGCTGTGGGTGTCTTTCTTACTGGTCTAATCCCTAATTTAGGCTCTCTCTCCATGTTTGGATGGTTGCTCCACCTCTCTGCTTCAGATACAGCTGTCTATAAAACAAAACACAATGTGCCTGCTTAGAGTGAATTTTGTTGATACCTGGATTTGTTGTGTCCTGGGGTCACCCATCTTTCCAATCCTTTCATGGCCTTTGGAAGAGAATTTCTCTATGGTCGTAGGGCTCCTCCTCAGGAGTTCATCTTGTAACTGGGTCTCTCTCCAGGCTGGGGATGGCAACCATGGCTGGCTGTGATCACCTCAGCAAGTTAAGCTTCATTGGACACCTGCAATTCTGCTCCCTCTGTGAAACATCAACAGAGGTGCCCAGTGGCCAGGCAGCTTTCACTAGGCACAGCACAATTATTTCAGGAACAAAAAGTGTCAGAGGAGCAGGTATCACAGGCCTTGGCAGATATATTAGTGCAGCAATATTGGCTCTTTGTTCCAACCTGGCTCGCCTTCACCTGGCTGCTCTTCGATCCAGTGAGAGTGATTTATCAGGCTGAGTCACTTCTTGCCTTTCCCAGTGCTGTATCTATCTGATGCACCCTTCAGCCAGACAAAACCTGGATATGCTGTTTACAGACCCACCAAATGTGACATGAACACAGTTAGTTAGCATTTGCATCTGACTCACCACTTTACAAGTAGATACAGTCAACTCTTAAATGGAAGGGTTTCTGAATATTCCCAGCACATATGGCTTCTGACATGTCTTCCCTTTCACTGCTTCCAAGGTTCAGATGTCATTTGTGTTAATGTTGGTAGTAGCAATGCACCAAAAAGCTTCTCCAGAGTGCTTACTGTAGTAGTGGTGTGCTTTATGGTCTTTCGGGGAAGTTGTAGTAAAGAAGCCTGCAGACTGCCCGTTCTTTTCCTTAAATGTATTTAATATGTAGTAGAGGTGTTTACATATTTAATATGTTTAGAGGTGTGCCAAAGGATTCCCAGTTTCATGCATTACTTCTTCATAAAATAACAGTTCTTATGAACATCTTTGTCGGTGAATGAGTAGAAAAGACTTTTCCACTGCAACTATTCATGCTGAATATCAGGAGAGGGAAATAATGCAGACAGGGAGTAACTGCATCCTCATGCCTTCTCAGTGATTTCAAAGGTCCTTATGCCCATGGATAAAACTGCCTCTGTGCTGTGCAAGAATAGCCCATATGGCTGTATAACCCAGACTTACAGTGAAGTCAGTAATGATCACCTACTAAAATATTTTGGAAGAAATCAGTTGGGGATATTGGTGCACCAAATCCCAGATTTTGGCCTCAATCCTGCAAAAGAAGCATATTCCATGCAGCACATTGAGACCATTGACTGGATAGAATCAATCATGGCACAAACAGTGGACAGAACAGACATAAAGTTCTTGGCAGGATAAAGCTTAAAGCAGAAAGATTTGTTTTGGAGAGGTTGCCAGCCATGTGGATTTTGAAGGTTCAGCATATGTTTTTCTTCCCTTAGTTTTCTGGTTTAAAACTAAATCCTTCCCATTCCTTAGTGTTTATAACACTTACATTGCACTGTTCATAACACTGGAATATTCCCATGCTGCCTTCCACAACTACTGTAATGACTGTGTATGCATTTAGCCTTTGTAATCTTTCTCATCCATTGATCTCTCTAGCCCTAAAGGCATTTTTTTTCTTCACTGGATATCTTTCACTTTGTAATAAGTTTATAACTGAATACCATTTTTCAGATAAAATCAATCCAGATTCTCAAGAGGTTCTTTGCACTGTGGTGCTTCAGTGTGCACATCTGAGTTGTGTTTGGATTTTTTTTTCCTACTGCTTTATCAGATCACAACCTCCTGTCTAATCTACTGTTCTTTCAACATTTCTGTAAATCCATTTTCCATTTTGCCATTTTACTGCAAATTATTTCCCCCTTATTTAATGAACATTGTTAACCTGGAAAAATGTCATCCTTGTTCACATTTCATATCTTCCAATGTCCCTTTATATCTTGTCTTCAAATTGCCTTGGGCTTTCTTTAAAATTTTCTAGCAGATTTTGTGGCTGCACTGCTGTGACCTAATCCTCATTTTCAAAATTGTACTGTAGTCAGTGGGGAGGCTTCCACTGACTGTGAGAACTTTGTTGTTATATTAAAAAACAAGCAAACAAAATTCTTCCATGTTGTATCTTACCACACATCTCTATGCACTGGGGAAGTCAGGATCATCCTTGTTTGGATTCCTCCCTCCCATCTTCAGTTCTGTGTGCAAATTGGATGTCATTACTTGTGAATAAGTTTGTGCAATGCGTAGGTGAAGTGGAGCTGTTGCTGTACTGAGACCCAGATGTGGTCCACTTGCTGCAGGGATAAGAATAAATCTGAAATGCAGGAGCTTCTAAGGAGACAGGCACAGCTGAAGGAGCACTGACAGCTGTGTGGTGCTATCACACTTCTAAGGGTATGCAGAACCAAATGATACCAGTATTACTGGACAGGTGCCCATCCCATTGCAACATCTGCTGGGGGGGTTTTAGGCCCCACAAGTTTTTATTGCTGAGCCTCCACTCCTTGCTTTCCTCCTTCCTTCTACCTTTTCAGCAGATTTGTGGTTAGAGGAGAGAAATACGTGAGTGGTGGGTTGTTCTGGAGCACAGCTCCCTAACAAATAGAAGAATAGAGTCCATTGCCATCAGCTCTGCTTTTAGCCAGAGGTCCCACTGTTGCAGGAAAGGAAAGGGAAGTCCCTTGAGTGACAGAGCTCAAACTCTCAGTGTGGTTAACTCAAGTGCAAATGAGGAAGAATTGGATCCACAGTTCATCCACAGCCTTCTGAAAACTTAGGCATATCATTGCCAAGATTTAATAGTATCTGTAATGGCTAGTCATTTGTTTTTTTGATTGTTGTTGGTGTCATGAAAAATGAGAATCTTATCTCCCAGCAGTAATTTGGAGAGTACTGGAGTGGTAAAAGGTGATAAGCAGCTCTGAAATAAGCTAGATGTTCAAAGATAAAAGTGTTTCGCTGAAAGTTGAGACTCCTGGGTTTTGGAAGTGGCTGACATGTCATTTGGGTTTAATGTCTTAACCCAATTCTTTCTGCTTCAGGTTTGAAATCCACCATGCCTGCATTTCTAATGTGCCTGGAGCAGTTTTATTTATGGCCACCATCTTCTGCCCTTGGTGACTAAGAATTGTTCTAACTTTGCCAACTCACTCCCCATTTTATTACAGTTTATCTCCCTTCCTACTTTCTTTTCGTCCTTCTCTTGGCATACTCCTCTTCTCCACTCATTGTTCACATTTCTTCCTCCCGTTTTTTTTCCTCTAGCTGGGCAAGGGGTTAATTTTTGTGGGATTAAAATGGAACCATTCATGTGCTTGAAAAAAGCATATGCAAAACTCTTAGATCGAGAATTGAGCTTGTAACACCAGTGAAGGATTAGGCCCTTGTTTTCCAGAACTCTTCTCCCTAGGAAGTTGTAGAAGGAGGGATGCTAACTGTAAATCGCAGTGTATTAATTGCCTGCAGCAGAAATTGGCAAATGAATTAACAGTGAAGTTTCAATCCACACTGGAGCTTAATATATAACAGCTGAAGTCAATAGAAATGTTCCTAACTATTGTGATTTTTTAATGTGGCATCTTTGTAAATAAGAAATTAGGATCTGCATCTTTGGTATATGTTTCTCATTAATAGTTTCTCTCCTGCAGAATGATGACTGCTTCTATTGTACAGATCTTTGGAAGAGCAGCTTCCAAAGGCCTGGGTTTTGCAATGCAAAAGGATTGCAAAAAGAAACACTTTCATGACCTGATACAAATCAGGGCAAGCTCCACTCATGAATTGCAGAGGTTTTTGTCATCATTTTCTGTTTTTCTTCACCTGATAGATTGGGTGGTAAGAGAATAAACATCAAAAATATGAAGCTTATTTATGGCTTACCCCTTCTATTATTATTTTGCAATATAATTTTATTTTATTGATACTTTATGAAGGGTCTGGAACACGTGTCCTGTGAAGACTGGCTAAGGGAGCTGGGGATGTTTAGCATGGAGGAGGCTTAGGAAAGACATTATCACTCCCTCTAACTACCTGGAAGGAGGTTCTAGCCAGGTGGGGCCCAGCTCTACTCCCAGGCAGCCAGCAACAGGATGAGAGAACACAGTCTCAAGCTGCTCAAGGAGAGGTTTTGGACGTTAGGAGGAATTTCCTCATAGCAAGGGTGATTAGATATTGGAATGGGCTGCCCAGGGAACTGGTGGAGTCGCTGTCCCTGGAGGTGTTTAAGGAAAGACTGGACGTGGCACTTCGTGCCATGGAATAGCTGTCAAGGTGGTGTTAGGGCATAGGTTGGACTCAATGATCTCAGAGGTCTTTTACAACCTAATGGATTCTTCGATTCAGTGAATTATGAAATCTCTTTCCTGCAGCTTTCCCTGCTAGTTGCAAAACAGATCAACCAGAGCTCAGCCTCTTTTTACAGGAAATTATTTTTTAAATTATTTTGCTAGCTATTGTTGTATGTCATAATACAGACATACATATTGACCAAAAACACTTTTAAATTTCAAACTAATGCAGATTTATTTAGCTGAAGACTAGAAATCCTTATGTAATTTCAGAATTACAGCATTTCCTTCTCAGAAGGGATCAAGACATGAAGTCTAGCTTTTCTTTTTGTGCCATAATTGCATTACCTTTACAGGAAGCAAGTGTTGTAGTATGTAGTGTTAAATCAAATTAGTGATTCATAAGAGACTGGAATACTGTATCAAGTTCAGGAACCTGTCTGACGTTGTAGTCCTGTCTCGTGTTAATTATTTGTTTCTTTGAATGAAGCACATATTATTCTAAATTTCATAGTTGTTAGACTTTGAGAGGCTAGTCATATACATCAGCAAAATATTGTTTGAGAAAGGGGAGTTTGTTTTTAATTTTTGCCTCCTAAGTAAAACCAAAGAGACTAAAAGGGTCACTCAGATATTTGTAATTTAGACTCCATCAGTCTTTCTGAGGAAGATGTATTGACTATCTGATTGCTTTTCTGTGGGAATTTCAGACAAACTTTCAAATACTGAGGTCCTGTCTGTTTAGTGTGGCTGCTGACAGCACTTGAAGTCCCCATTAGATTATTCACAGATCTTTTTGACGGTGGCCTTTATCAACATTTTCCTTAATTCCTCTGAAGAGCAGCATGCTTTTTGTCAATTGGATTCTGTCTTTCATCTGAAAGATAAGTTTCTTTGGTGGCCACGGTTCTTTATCTCTCTCTAGTGCTTGTGAAGTATATTGGGATGCTCAGCATGGACGTGACAGCACAGAATATTTTTAGCAGTAGAAGGCTGTGCTTGGCAGTGTCTGGTTTGGTGAGGAGAAGCAGTCCATCAGATTGCTGCTGGTTCCCAAAGCACTTGCTGTCATTTGCTGCTAGTGTGCCTTGGTCCCTCTGGCTGCTTTTTGGAGCCAGGCTGCCTGGCTCCTGGTTGTGCATCACCTTCCTTGTTTCCTCTAGGGCCCATGGGAGGTCTGTGGGAGCTGCTGCTCCTGTCCCAGCAAAGTCTTGTAGGTCTGCAGCCACCTCCCCTCTCAAGCAAGAGGCAGCTGGCACTTCTGCATGCCCAGGGGCAGGGGGGGCAGAGAGCAATGTCTGCTGGCCCCTCGTCTTAGACACCCTCACCATCCCCAGCTCTAGCTCCAGGAGTAACTAATGATGTTCAAAGTGCAGCACATCCCAAATACTCCCCCATTTTTATCCTTAATTAGTAAGTAAGCTGTCTGCTGTGCAGGGAAATGAAGCCACAGACCTAAGAGCAATTGCAAACCGTTTGCTTTTTGGACAAGCACGACCAAACCCAAGCTATGCAGAGAAAGCAGATAGCTAGTTTAAAGGTTAATCGCATTTCAGAAATAGAGGGAGGGAGATGCATTACAATGCTTCATTGGAAAAATGTCAAAAGGCATTAGCTGCTGCCTGAAATATATGAAAGGGAACAGCATTAACTTTGCTCTTCATTTTGCGTGGAGGTGAAATGAAGTATTTCACCATTTACCTTTGGGAATTAAGATGTAACATGCTTTAAAGGTCAGTTCCTTTGTTTTGGGGATTCTCAATAGAAACAGGAAATAAAATTTGTTTTCCTTTGCACATACTCTGTCACCTTAGCATATCATACCACTATATGCTTACCTATGGCATGAATTTTGATAAATACATGTACATACATCTGCCCTTAGTGCCCTAAGCAGCATTGTATTTCACATGCACAATTGTCTTTGTCAGTGTGCTACATACATAACGTGTGTGTTCAGGGAATAGCATGCCTGGAATAGTGTTACTTGCCAATTTAAACAGGTCGACCAGGCATATTCATACATTCCAGCCTCCTGATGAGTTTCAATTACTGCTATTTTTAACTTGCCAGAGGATATTTCTTTCTTTTCACCTTCCAAAAATACATACTTTCAAAAATTGGAAGAGCAAAACTGCCCTTTTGGACCTTAATGTATTCTTCTAGAGATGAAATTTTTCTGGCTTAAAAATCCCAATGAACATAAATTTCTACTAGACTAAAAATAGTTTGGGGTTTTTTGGAATTAGGGAGTTACCTCTTTCAAAAGAGACAGGGTTAAAACTGACTGTGAGAATAACCTACATATTGGATTTCTAAATCATTACATTTTAAAATATGTTTTGTATACAAATTGGTTTTATACTTCAAGGATTCACTGCTCCTATTGAGCTCATACTAAATTATCCTTTCTGCTGTCTGAGCCTGTATTCCATCAGTGGCCACTGTCCATAAACTGTGTGCACATGACTAGCTCCATGTATGTATCCCTTCCCTGGGCACCTGCTTTTCTCTGGATGCTTCCCACACACCCCTGTCTCTTGCCTCCATGGCAGGAGGCAGTGTGCAGGTGTTACTCAGCAGGAGCAGCTTGTTCCAGATTTCCTGTGGTCTCACCTGTCAGCTGTAACCATAGGCTGGCTTGCTTGTCCTTCCCTTCCCGTGGTCTTCCACCTTGGACATACAGATGGATAGTGGCCCTTCTTCTCAGCCTGGTTTTCTAGGCTTCCTACACTTTTTCAACAACTAGAGGAAAACAGAGGAAGGGCTTTTCTGGAGTCATGCCCATTGGCTCAGCTTGCAATAGGGATGTTTGGTTTGGTTTGGTTTGGGCATATGTCAACATCTCTGTCAAATTAGGGGGGTTTTGTGTGGCAGAGTTCACACTGCCTTTGTGCCAGCTGTGGGAAGCAGCAACAGTGGAAGTGCCAGCTGGTCTCCACAGATACTGCCTATGAACACAGTATTTTAAAGCTGATTTTGGGATCTCCAGTGCCACTAAACTCTGGCCTAAAATGCCTGCAGTTTTTTAAGCAAGACCATTGAGTCCAGCTGAGCTAAGACTCTTTAAGCAAGCATGGTATTTTATAAATAGTATATTTTGAGGGACAGTAATTACCCATGCATCATCACAACATGGCAGGCATTGGAACATCTCCAGCAGCTTACAGAGACTAAATATGACAAATAAACATCACAAGTGATGAAGCCAGTGAGCAGCATACTGGAACTGAGGGATACTCTCTCTGCCCATCAGGATGAGAGGCAGGCAGGGTTCCCAGGCTCCAGCTCAGTGCAACATTTCAGTATATGCTCACCTTTAAGTATAAAATGTTTTTCTTGCCAAAGCAAAAGGGACAGGCTGAAGTCTTCTCACAAGTACATAATGTTCCTATTTCCACAGAATGATGTACATGATCCTTGATAATCTGTACCCAGGATGGTCCTTTACTAAAGGTATTCATAAGTAAACCAATATTCTGAGAGTAACAGTTGTATACTTACCTGCTTTTTTAAGATATATATAATTTGGAATTTAAAAGAAGATACAACCAGCTATAAAGTATAAAGCAAGAATCATACCAGAGCATTTTACTGTTGAAGGATTACAGCAGAGATGCACTTCAAAACAGAGAATGAAACACAGCTGGTGAAATAATTTCTGACAATTAGCCCATCAGCAAAGGAAAAATTTATTGTAGATAGCATTGCTATTTATAATTATCCATTGCAATTGTTAATGATCTCATTAGAAGGAATTCTGTTGTAATCCCTCAAGAGAGGAACACCAAAGAGTTCAGTGTTGGTACTTAGTCACCTTCCTCCTTTGAAAGCATGACTTTGTAGTGCCAATGGGACAGTATTGACATCTGTTTGCTGCTTTCTTCTTTCAGTGAAAGTGTAATTTCCTTCAATTTAGTTTCCTTTATTAAAGTATTGTGATAGTCTTTGGGTTTCTCAGCTTTGTTTGTTAGACTGCCTCTTCTGTTCTGCAGTTCGTCACACCACCCCTGTGTCCTCAGGCACAGTGTCCCTTGTTATATGGCATTATCTTTGTTTTCTTCTTGAAACAAAGCCAATTCTTCACAGTGTTTACAACTGAAGTATCTTAATGTCAGATTGAATGGTTCACGTTTTTAATCACTTTTAATGCAAGTAATAATTAACATAATTGTCTTCAGAAGTGAGTCTCAGCACCCACCCAGGACTTCTTCTGTAGCAAGCAAGGCTGAGTTGGTTAAAGCACATTTGTACAAATCTCTGTTAAAATTAAAACTGTTGTTATCACTGAAAGGAAAAGCCCAGGAGCTTGCTGGCTGGTCTCTGCAGGTATAGATTGTGGCTTTTGCTTTGTCAGAGCACAGCTGTGAAATCCATTTCATCCCCCTGAAACTGGAGCAATGAGCCCATGGCTCAGCCCATCCTGGGTTGCTGCTTCAGCCACTTGGACTGAACTTTTAAATAAAATAAATGAATGATAAATCTGATTTCTCAACATGTCGTGTGAAGCTCTCTAGTAGCTCTAGGATATTCTGTCAAGCCAAAGGTGGGTTTTTAGCCTGACTCTCTGTTGTGTGTACTGTCACAGCAGGCACTTACTGAGACCAATCTTCTTTGTTTATAGATGAGGTCTTGTCAGAAAACTTTTTGGACTACAAGAACCGTGGCGTCAATGGCTCTCACCGGGGTCAAATTATTTGGAAGATTGATGCCAGCTCTTACTTTGTGGAGCGTAAGTATTTTTCCACTTCTGCTATGATTTAATTCAATCACTCCAGAACAATAATTCAGCTATTACTGTTGCTTTTATGATGTTTTTATGCCCAAAATGTGCCCTAGAAAAGGCCAAAAATGTTACCAAAATCTCTGACTGTGTTGATAGAAACTGAAGCACTTGATGGAATAGTAACCTACAGTTTCTGCAAACAAATTTAGTGGGCATTGATTTAATTACTTTTAATACAGTTATGAATATGTATTTTACTCAATTTGCTATTATTTGGACTAATGAGCTGCATTAACTTTAATATGGTTTTAAGGAAAACAGGTAGTCAAGGGCATAATATCATTCCAGGAAGAATAACATTGGCTTTTAATTGGAAAACTTCATGGTGTATCTGGCTTCTAACAGACTCAGGTGAATTCAGAAGTTGAAAGGGTTGAGTTCTGATTATCATCTACACTAATAAAAGTGTAACTATATGTAGTTGCAGCAAGATACATTAAATTCACCTCATTAATTTTTCCTCATTATATTAATATTTTATCCAGGGCATTTGATACAATGCAGTATAAATATTTTCCATCTTAGTAGTGAAAATACAGAAACACTGGATTTGCTTCTGAAAAGTACTAGATTCCTTATACAGCAAGTTAATATTTCCAGCCCTGACTGCCACATGTCCCTGACCATTCAAATCCTTCCCCTTTTCCATGAGATTTACCATATGTTAGTGTAAATGCAATTTATGATCATCTTCAGATAGAAATAGGGTACTCTAAATACTGGACTGAAATCTATAGCAAAACATCTGTGGTGGAAGAGCCACATATATCCTTGAGGAGTTAAGCATGAAGAAGAGTAGCATGAAGCTATTTCAGTTTTAAAATTGAACCACATATTTCCAATGATCTGCCTTAGCCTCCTGGACAAAATTCAGAAGTTTGGTAAAAGCATTTATAAATTGCTTGACAGGTATATCTGTCTAAGCGTGTCTATATTTGAGAGCAGTCAAAGGAATCTTTGATATAACCTGTATTTTAAAGGATTTGTAAAGGACATAAGTTGTGCTTGTCCAATCTATGACTTTGATCTTAAATATGTGGTATCAGCAAGGGTGTTGCATGTAATCATTTTACAGCTGCTCAGTCCTAGAAGCAGGTTCTCTCTTTGCAGTATGAAGTATTGCTGCTGGTCTGTAATTCCTAGTGTTAAACTGAGAATGTTGTTCTAAAGAATTTAGGGACCTGCTGAAATGTCTACAGGACATACAGGATGTTTATATCCTGTGTTTTGAAAAATACATGGATGGGAAACTGCTTAACATATAAGAACATGGGCTGTTTTCAGTTATCCTGGTTTTGGGGCAGAAATTCATTACAGGATCTAACCTTTAAGGCAGGCTCTACTTTGCAGAGGCTTTGAGCCATGGTTACAAATTCATGAGACTGATCATATTTTCTTTTAGCTGTTAAAGAGCTGTGGGAAGGAGATAAAATATCCCAGACTGGGTGTTTGAAGAGACTTCAGTATCTTGGATTATTAAGGAAGGGCAGAAGTGTGATGAGACTGCTGGTAGTTTCCTTGGCTAATCCACAATACAAAACAAAGAGGCAACATGAGAAATGCTTAAGAGAAAGCCTCTTTAGGAGGGCCACTTTTCATTAAAGGCTCAAATGCACAATGAATTATGCCAGCTTAATAGGTTGCCCTCATTAGCAGAGACACAGAAGCTGTTGTTAATTGATTGCATGTACGTTCTTCACTTGCCCTACTGTAAGAAAATGCACATTAGCATAACCATCCTTCATTGATGCTTGGAAGTAAGTTGTACTACACCATAGCTGGGCAGCCCATGCTTGATGAGTTGCTGCCTCTTGGTAATTTGTTATACTCCAACCATTAGGTTGTGAATGTCAGCCCTGAGATTTTGTGCCACTGTGTGCTCATCAAGGACAAATCATTGCCCTGTCCAGAATTAAAATAGGAGAAAATGAAGTAGGCAGTAGTAAATAACAGCACGTGCTCTAAGAGCTGCTTGACTACTCAAGTGGGTAGTTAAAGCAGGGAAGAATGCTCATGTATGCTGGTTTTATATATCTAAAGGCATATTTGAGGATTCCTGCCCACTGCTGATACTTACATATGAAAGCACACAGCTTTGCAGGTGATTAAATGTTATATTAAAAACTGCAGTGTCTGAAAACCTTGAGTATTTTCTATCCAAAGAGGATGGTGTAAACCATCTTCCTTCAGACTTTTATTTTTTTAGACAGAGATCATATCTCCCTTTTATGTTGCATAGCATAACATTTGCAGGGATCAGAGAGATAGATACTGGTTATCAAAATAAAACTCACCTAAGAAATATAGCTAAGGTATGGTAATTTATTTTCAAGGTATCCATATTGTTTTCCCATACATTGTTAAAATCCCCTCAATTTACTATTGATTGGAGTCTTCCTGATTATAGCATTAATTCTCAAAAAAGCAGAGTAGCTCACTTACAAAGGCAGCTCTTCATTTCTGCTTTTGCCTTTCCTGTAACTATTCATACTTTGGTATCTTTTTACCACGTGAGTCAATATTGACTGTCAACACATGGCTTCAGAAAATATTATGGTATAAATTGCAGTCTTTGTCCTGGAGCTATGATAAAGGGGAGATCAGTGTATGGCCAAATAAAGAATTAGCCTTACATAGAGAATTTAAATTTTTCAATAATTTTAGGCACCCCATACAGATTAGTTTATACCCTGGCCTTGAAATAGTAAAGGTTAAATATTTTTGGTGGTGCTATTGTGTGAGACTTATTAAAGGGAGACCATAGGAATCATCCTGGCCAACCTCAGAAGCCAAAATTTTTTTGTTGTCAGTTAGACTGTAGGACTCCTCACAGCTTGTTTTTGTACCACATTTAAGGAAATTACCCTTATGCTGTGAACAGCCAGCCATCTGACAGCTTACAAATAAATCTTTGAGCCTTTTTTTATTAAAGTGCTTTGTAGGGCAACTTGAAAAATCATAAATATCCAAGACTAGCTGATTTGAAACAGTGTAACTCCTATTAATAGGCAAAAAAGCATTAGAAAAGAGGTCAAGTATATAGAGGGCTATTACTCATTTCTATATTTTGATTGTGGAGGCATATATAATATACTTAGGAGCATTTTGTTCAAATGCATAATATTCCACAGTCATTTATCCTTGCTTTCCTGCATTTTTTGAAAATTAACAAGCAAATGAAATATGATGCTCTAATTATGTAACCTGTAGTCATTATACATAAACCCACTCTTTAGGTGTTGAACAGATTGCTGACAGCTTATCACTGTAAATAGTAGCTTGCATGCAATGGGCAGGGACCTGGAATAGGAATGAGTGAAGGGAAGAGCCTCTGAAAGTAATTTTCTTCATGGCAGCAGATTATCACAATGGAATCTATCAAACCCAGTTGTAATGATAATTACTGGGCAAATCCACCAACCTACAGGATCAGAGTAGAGAGGAATTGTGCACGTGGGCAGAAGAAACTAGTAATATATTGTGAGAGATTTGTAAAAGTGCACAAGGAGTGGAGAGCACAAAGGATGATGTGGAAAGAAATTTCAAACATTTTCTTCCTTAATTGCACTTCTTTTATAAAACTGGAATTCTACAATTTCAGATGCTGCTCTGTTGTTGAAGCTATACTTTCATGCTATTCTCAGTGGATTGCCCAGTCAGAATCTTTAAGGGTTCTTTTTTCAGGTATAATTTAGATCTCACCAGTTAAGAAAATGCTTTCTGTGAGATCAACAACAAAGCAAAATTGTTTACTCCTTTTGGAACATAGTTCTATGTTTGGGAGTATTTGGGCAAAATATGTATTGCTTTTGAATTTGCTAATCGCCTGATTTAGACCATCTACAAAGCCCTGTCAGTTTTCAAAGCACAGATAATTCCTTAATATGTACCTGTGCAGCATTTTCAGATGCCACAGACATTTAAAGCTTGTATTTGTTTTAGCAATCTACTTTTTCACCTTGAAAAGGACGAGCGCCTTTCCCAGAGAAGGGTATGCCTTTCCACTTTGCATGTCACCAACTTGCAACATAATGTTGCCAGATAGATACGTAATTGGTACCAGTCAGAGAGGGAATTGCTTCCAAATGCCAGCAGAACAGAACTCATCTCCTAATAATACTCAGCAAACAAAAAGCCCTAACAGCTGAAGAGGCAGTGTTGTACTACAGCCAGTTTTGCAATTCTGCAGAAGTCTGGCAATTTGGGTTTTTCTGTCAAGTCAGTGATAAACAGTAACCACCCACTGTAGCCATGAACTGGTCAGAGTTTGAGGGGAGAAGGAGGAGTGAAGAGAGGCTCTGTGCCACAAGGGATGTGAACCTTGTGTTAAGGCTTGGAGGGCATTGCAGTGAAAGAACCAGCCTATAATGGGTTTTCCAGGAAAGGAAATAACGCTCTGCTGCACTGCAATTTCTGGCACATTTTTTGGTTTACACAGCAATGTGGAGAGAGGGTATCCAAGAGACCATTGCACTGAGGTGAGTTGCAGCAGTATCCTATAAACATTGTATCAAACTAGCATATCCTTACAATGATGAGTAATGTTTTGAAGCTATTCAGAATTGCACTGAAGATAGCAGGCCTCTCTAAAGATTGTTCAGTACCTGACAACTAAGAACCACTTCCAAGGGTAACTAACCAGTCGTCTGTGTTGCATTTTTATTTGAAAACTTATGGAGCAGTTGTTTTATTAAATTTGTTGTTGTGGCTGAATTTTTAATAACCAAGATGAATGACAGGCCCTTGCAGGAAAGAGAAATAACACTCATTTATTCCTATTGGCTAGAAGGGAAATAATGGTAAAAAAAGGTGCAACTTAAGTCAGATATCTGAGAAATCCTGGTACATCTTCAGATAGAAGATGTATATTCTATGTTATGATCTATATATGCTCTATATGTGTGCATTTATGGAGTACCTACAGAAATGTCCCCAAACTGGCAATCAGCACTCTTATCTGGGGCTCTCCATAGAAAATTTATCTTTAGAAAGCTGATATAAAGGCTGCCTTCAAAGTACAAATAATTGAAGGATGTTCCAGCCTTGAATATTTCCAAATAAATGAGGCACATTCATGTCAATAAAAGCTTTAATGAAGCCAGAGTATTTACAAATTTTTCCTTTTTATGGACAGATTGTTGACAAGTCCAGCCCACTAAAGTAATTTCCTGTCTCCATTTTCATTACCACAATGTCTCTCAAATAATATACCCTTCACTTCATGAAAAGAGCACATGAGAAGCAAAAATATAGATAATGCTGTTGAAGTCCATCCTGATATAACTTTTATCATGACCTACAGTCATGCTGCATGTCTTTAACCTTCATGAGTCCACAGACAGTAAAAACTGGAGCAATACAGAAGCATCTTCAACAGTGTGAGGATGATTTAGAAGCAAAACAGTTAAAGGTGTCAGGGCAAAAAAGCCAGATATGCAGTAATAAGTGAGATGTGCCCCCAAAGGTGTAACTATTGCTTGCCTGTCCACCTTGTTTTATGGCTCTTTTTCTTCAGCTCTTTGTGCATGTATTAGTCTTATTGATGCTGTTTGGTTGTCTTCCACCCTGCACACAGTTTTTTAATTCCTTGTACTTTTCCTCAGCCTGTTATCCTGATAGTAGTTTAATACTCATACTTAAGCCAAGCTTAGCTTTGGGAAGTCGAGCACAGTCTGAAACTGGATGTTGAGATTCCTTAAAAACCCTGCGCTTGGGATCCTTTGGTCAGCCCTTTAATCTTTGCCTTTCTTGGATTTCTTGTCAGTTCTCCTCTTACAAAGTCTGTCTGTGCCTGGATTGTAGGCAGCAGCCTATCATAAATGGAAATGTGGGTCAATCCACCCAAGGCACTAGTCAGCCATTTCTTAGCTTCTGGCATGGTTTCACTCTGGTAGCTTAACCAAGCGACTTGTCTGCAGATTGTGTTTTTCTTGGTCTTACTCTCCCTTTCCACAACTTGTTTTGACACTTGGAGACATTTTGTTTGTTGTGTGGAGATCACAGCTGTTTGTGTTTTCATTTGCACACAGGGAAAAAGATGTCTGTGTTGTGGCATCTATGCTTGGTGACAGCGTGCTGGGGCACCTGGCTGGTCCCCACACTACCTGCCCCATGCTTTTCATGGCAGTGCTTAAAGAAATTACAAGGACTTTGCTTGGGCAAAGCTAAGACTGAAGTGAGAGTTTTGATAGGTTGGTAATAGGAGTTTCAGAAAGCTTTGAATGAGAAATAATGCCTGATTTTAGGCATGGTTGTCAGAGCAAGTCTTTCTTCACGAAGCCCTGGTTCCTTGTCACAGAGACCACAGCTTACTTGGACTATTCCTGGCCACTTAAACAAGCACAGACATTGTATTAATGCTTCAGAGGCTGGACATCAATTAATTCCCAAAGAAGTGGTCAAGAAGGTGCAGTAACATTTAACTGAAGTTTTAGTTCAAGTCTGGAGGAATCTAATTATAGGTGCCAAATTTTGAAAATATGGGTTCACATATATGTTCATTTAGGTCTTCCAGCAGTGTCCTCAGCCACATTGTACTGGCTTTAAATTCAGAACTCCTGCATATGTCATGTGTTTTGTGATTCACCTTTGGTATCAACCAGTATACCACTGAGACTATCATGCCCTTGAGGAAATGAAGAGAGATTCCTGAAATGCAGTAGTGCAGCTAGTAGCTGTATTTTTCTCATCTAACCCAGTGTTTTATAAATGTGTGAACCGATAGCTGTTGTTTTGCTGCTCTGAACTTTGGCTGTGCTGCATTCTGCACAACGGGTGCTGAAATCACGTGATTTATTATAATGGATCACTGTAACTTAGATAGTGTTATTGTGTCATTGATAATCTTTCTGCTATCGACAGTAAAAGATTACGGTGTCACCTCCAACTCACAAATCAGTTAGTCTTTGCCACTGTTAAATGCTTCTGGAAAGTTTTTCCAGATAATGCTATTTAGGGATTTGGTGGAATTGCTCTGGAAGACAGATCTCTTTTCTTTGCTCCATTGCACCCTATGTTCTCCCCTTGGATATTTCATGGGGTGTGTTTCTGAAGTTGCTGCAAGCCAAGTGAGATGCCACTGAATTCTGTAAGAATTGGTTTCATGCAGCCCATGTGCCATCAGCCCCAGAACCCTTTATGAACCACCATGCACAGATTGCCTGGTGCAGGCTTTGGCTCTCGTGGTTTTATTTTTGTGGAAAAACAGGAGACAAATGCAATGGAATTGTCAAGGAACTGTAATTGGAAGGGTATCAGCACAGGCATCAGAAGGTCATATTTATTCCAAAAGAGTGTCAAGATACTGAGCTTTGTTTCAGTTTTCTTAATAAATAAATCATAATATAAAGTACTGCATTCAGTATATCAGTGTTAATAATTTACCATTTCTAATTTTGGAGAATTTTACAACTGTGGGGTTTTTTTGGTAATCCTATTAAAGCATACCGTGAAAGTAATGGATCAAAACAGAACTGGAGGCCTAAGTATTAAAGATAATTTTTTTCTCAGTTTATGCAGGCAGGCAGTTTGCTTCACATCTTCAGGCTTTCTTTTAGAAATACTGTTAAATATCTCTCTGCAGTGGTGAAGCATCTCAAGGGCTCTTCTTAGATGTCCAGTGGGACATTGGAAAATCTCAGTATAAAGGGAGATAAATCCCTTCACCTAATTCAGAAACTGGTTTGTAACCCTATCTTATTGCTTGATTTCAGGCAGCCACTATGTTTCTTATGCCTTCTGGTAGTTATGGCAATATTTATTCAATTCATACAACAGTGTTTGGATCTTTTTATTAGACAGACAAAACTTTGCCTTCCATGAGGAAGGCAGAGTTATATCTGTGGTGTTCTGCTAATGTAACTCCTCCTGCTTCTGAAATAGTGAACCTGTGATGCAGGAAACCTTTTCATAATTGTTTTTTCTTGTTAACTACCCAGTAAATCTAGCCCTGCTGTTACCCTACTCTTGGTCCAAGGTTTCCTGCTATAGGGACTGCCAGATGTCAAGAGCATCATCTATACTCAGAATAGACTTTCTCAGAGAGTGGAAGGGATGAATTTAGCAGGGAAGAATTACGGTCTCCTTGCAGGGTTTAAACACTTCTGCCCAGCAGAAATATCTTTCTGCAAGGTCCTTGATATTGATAATAGGATCTTAAGGGCCTCAGATAAATAGTATTTTATATTTTCAAACTCTTCTCGAACCCTTTCAATACTTTAGATGTTCATTTTACTCAATCAGTAGCAGGTATAATTTCCTCCCATATCTCAGTGCTAATAGCTTTTTACAATTAAAAAACAAAGCAAAACAAAAAACTACTACAAACCTTGAAATAGATAGTTTTGCTGTAATTGTTTACTTAATTAAATTTACATAAGGATGTTTCTTTCCGAATTTCCCTTTCATTAAATTATCTATGTTAATTTCATTGTGCATTCTCTCATTAAATGTTGTCCTGCCTGTGGATTTTTTTTCAAGTCTCCTTTACGAAAAACACTCACTGCTACAGTGAGACTTTTGAGAGTAGAGAGCAGTGTTTATTCCAAACCCTTCCTTTTCCCTGGCAGCAGAGTTTGTGTGCCTGGCGGGTACTTGGTCACTTCTGAAGCAGTAGGAAGCAGAGATGTGGGGAAGTGACTTGTTTACTCCCCTTGGGTGAGCTGTCATAGCTCACTTGTAGCTCTAGACTCACTCTGGAGAGTAAAAGCTACAGATCTGATTGCTTCTCACTCTGGGGCCACTTTAAGGCAGCTTTCCATTATTAGGCTGCACGTACTGGTAATCTTGCTTCCTCTTAATGGCCCTTCACACTGTAATAAAGATATTAATACCATTTTTCAGTGGTCTTGGGTTGTCTTGCCAGAGCAGGTTGCTCTAGATCCTGTCTGACCCTAAATGTGAATGTGTCATGGGCCCCAAACCTAAAAGTAGAAAGTCGCATTTAATTTTCAAAGATGATCTTCTTCTGTGCCTCTCAGTTTTGTTTTTATTCCTGACCCATTTCTTTTTCATTTCTGCAATACTTTACAAGTTCAACAATGATTTCCTCTTATTGGGAGATCCAAAGAGAAAATATTAAAAAGAGCCCTAAAAATGCCATATTTTTTAAGAGAAAATAATTTACACCATAAGAAACAATATTGATTTTGATTGTAAAGTACATTGCTGCAATGTTCCAAACATGAAGTGTAGCTGGAGTTAGAAATAAGATGAGCAATGCATGTGTATCAGAATTCAAGCTGTGAATGTGGTTGTTGGAATTTGCCAATAGACACAGACATCTGGATGGCAGAAGTTCAAAACCAGCAAAATAGGGAGCGCAAACACAAGGGTGAAAAAGGACTCTGAATAAATGTGCAATCTTTTTGATTTAGATGAGTACCAGAGAGCTTTCCCAGGCGGCTCCTAGGCAAGAGCTGTAGGCTTCTGAGGGTCCCACTCAGCAGGCAGATTCTGGGAGGGGAAGCAGCTTTTGGTGTAGCCTGCACCTCTTGGACTACTGTCTCCCCTGTCTCTGGCTTAAAAAAATCCATCTACAAACAGAAAAGTTTCTTAACACTGCCATTGTCTAACACAGGTATTACAGATGTGTGAATGCAGTTCTATTTCTCTTTTCTACTCCATTCAAGTAAACCAACATTTGGAATGCTTCAAAGTCTATCATAGGCTTGTAGAGATTTAAGTCTTGGTTTGTCTTCCTACTAACTTGCTGTTTATGCAGGCTGCTGAGCTTCCTGAAGGTAAAATATCACTTCATAATTTGGTGGCCCTGGGTTGCTCCAGAGATCCCTGGGAAGTCACAAAAACTGGCATGTGATTACTCTCCCCAGTTTTCCAGGCAACACTCGGACAGCAGATTTGCCAAAAGTGATTGCCTACAATGAATTAGAGTAGTCTGCCTGCTTGATTGCTAGACAAGATCTAGGGGTGAAATTATCTATTTAAAACAGAATACAAGTGCAGTAATAGGATTTTGTTTTACATGAAGAAATTCTCCTTGCCTCCTGAAGTGTATTAGCTAACATTTATTTTTACCTTTGCACCTCCACAGTATGTGTTAGCCTGAGACCTCCAAGAAGTGTCTTTTTCTTGTTGCTGTTATAAAGGTGTTCACCTGAGGCGGAATGAGCCAGCCATGCTCACTTAGAGAACACCAAGAAAAAATATTTTCTTTCTTTGGTTTGTCACTGTGGTATCTTATGGTCATGGGGAGAGACAAAACTCTTTCCTTCCCTCCATTTGCTAGGATTTCTTGATTTACATATAGGTGATGTTTGTAATTAGCAGTCATCTGGATTCAGGCTTTCAAATGCTTTCCTGTTTACAGGATATTATGGTAAGCTTTATTAGCTTCCTGTGAAGAATCCTACATCTTCATGGCTAATAGAGACACCATTTTCCCTCTGTGAGCAGCATGAAATCTTATGCATGGCATGTCAAAAATGAGTAATATATTTTGATACCAGTATACTTTGATTTTATCCTTTATTTTCTTCTTTTACCTGTCTCCTTATATTTTGGAGAACTCACCATATATGTGTTTTGTATTAAGGTGAAAATGTAAAAGAAAATATATATAGTGATAAGTTGGATTGTAGGGGCTCAGTTCAGGAACAGCCACAGCAGAGTCAAATGTGGTGCTTAAGATGGTTCTACCTGAGTAAGTTGTCTGTGCTGGCACTCAGTCAGAAGTCATCTTTCACCACCATGCCATTTTTGGTGTGGCTGATTTGTAATCAGTTTTAAATACTGGATTGCTTTCTCCAAGCCTGGTAGTTCAGATCATCACTGTGTGCTGTTCCTAAAGGCCCTGGTATTTTGGTAGGCTAGCTAATGCAAGCAAGCATTTAGGGCTGAGTCAGATGATATTACGTAAAAACTTAAAATGTCTGGGGTGCAGTTGTGAGAAAGCCTCTGACTTGGGTTTTTTATTTATCACATTCTGGTGCAGGGGGAATTTTTATGTGGGTTCATGCAGCTTTTCGATTCAAATTTTTCTTTTACATTTGAGGGAAAGGAAATGAAACGTAGCCGGGAGGCATCTCAGCTGCAAGTATGTTGATTTCCTTTGCTGTAGAGTAGGAGGCAATGGAGCAGAGATCAACCAAATTTCACACAATTTCTACCTCAGAAAGGTAGAGGGTTCATAGGCAGAGGCAATTCAAACTAAAATCTTAGTTTAAAGCCTTATCATGGAAACTCCTGCCAGCTTTCAACTGTGTTGCAAAAGATAGTCCTTTTTTGAAAATGTTGGCAAGACTGTCAGTACTGTTTGTTAAGTCCCCCTTATACCTGCTCAGTAGCAGAGCAAAGCTCTTTTGTCCCTAGTGGGCTGTGCTGTGTGTGTCACACAACACCATCACATGGGGAAGGCACAGGGATTCAACCAGTGTTGGCTTGTGCAGTGTGTGTCTTTCAGCAGGTGTGAGCAGCCATCCAGAAGGGGTTTCCAGATGTTACCTAGAACATCTCTTTCAAAAGATCCCATCTCTGGTTGTATCAGAAAGACTTAGCAATGCTCAGAACAGTGAGAAGCGTGACAATGCACAAATGTAACAATGTACACCCGTGTCTTTCAGTGGGATTTGAGCTAATTCACATTGTATTACAACTGGAACAGGCTTAAGAAAGACACAAATTAAACAGGAAAAGGCACTTGGTCTCTCTGAGCAGCTCAGTGGACAGCAGGATCCAAAGTTCTCCAGAATTCAGAGAATGAAATCCTGTCCTGCTGTAGTCAAGAGAACTAGATGTTAATTTAAACAGTATAAAGATTTCAGCCAGAAGTGTCAGAATTTGCTGTTTAAATTATTAGCTCTTTCCCCAGTATATATCTATGTAAAAGCATGAAAATTTAATATAGTTCCCTTTTTCTGTTTGCATTTTTACAAGAAGAAAAAGTAACTAAATAAATTGCTAGTGGGATGAGTTTTTAATGGTAGTTTAGGGCCAGCACATGGGTGTCTTCTAACTGAGGTGTGAAACCATGAAAACTGGGTTAATAATGAGCCCCTGACACAGCCTTAGCAGTAACACTGCTGGCAGGCACTTCTGTAATTACTTCTTCTCTATGAAGTGTGCTGAGCTTCTACAACAAATTTAAAATCTCATATTGTGCTTTCTTCTGTTAGAAAATGATTCAGTGAAAGCCTTTTATATATATATAATATGTACACAGGTAAAAGTTTCTGCCTCTGAACTAGTCCGTCTACATTTTGTTCAGTTTGGAAAATAGAATCTGGTTTTGCTTTAGCAGATCTATTTCATTTTCTAAATTTCATTAATTTGTTGCATTTGAGATGCAACGAAATGCCAAGTAATGCTTCTGAGATATGATTAAATTATTTTTTAGCTGTCCTATGCATGATACGTGCTGTGGAATATAAATCCATTGGTAGAGCATTTAGCAGATCTCACCTGGATATTTTCAAACAGAAGGATTTCAGGAGCTTTAGAAATATTTTTGAGAAGGGCAGCAGATCTGAGTGACATGTGGATGTGCAAGGAAGAGATTACAGCTGAGATGTCTGTTTCCTTTGGAAGGAAAATGAGAAGAGGTAGGTGTGGTCTCTGTCCACTGAGATCCCACTGAGTGGGAGTTTTACTGTTGGCTTTAACAAGATGAATCAGACTTTTGACAGCTAGTGAGGAAGAGGAGTGCAGCCTAGATGCTGGGAAATATTTAAAAGGATAAAGATTTGTAAGCAGTTTTTGTTGAGCTGTGAACTAAAAGTTACTTAGTCCTTCAGAACACTTTAATTTTAGAAACCACATCTTGTCAAGATTGACATAAAGACTCCTGCATGCTGGCAGCTGATTCAAAGTAGCATCTGCCAGCTTTCTCTTAGGTCATGACTGGGAATTTATGGAAGGTATGTTCTCCAAGCCAGCAGAGAGGTTGAAAAATGAACCATCAAAACTGTGAAAGAACAATACTGAAAATACTTCTGCCTCTTTTGGAATCTTATGGGGGTACTCAGCAGCTGGAAGTCCACAACAGCACTCTACAGATGGACAGTGTACATCTTGCACATATGTATGCTTCCTTTGTCAGACCAAACTGACATGGTAAAAGATTCATATTTTATGCTGGTCTTTTGTTGGAGGTAAATTTGTTCATCTTCAGAACCTGCTTGAGACTTCAGATTTGGAATACAACTGTACTAGTACAGGATTTCCAATTGAAAACTAAGAGGCTGAGTATTTTGTGTGCATGAACTAGGATGGATCCTTTCGTTTATATGAGGTGATGTCAGTTCACAGCAAGTGAGTTTGTTTGGTTTTCAGACTAGAAATTCCCAGAGGTATCAGGGGGAAGAAAACAAGCCTACAGGGCAATCTATTGCAAACCCATCCTGAAATCATTATCTCTCTTCTTAAAAATGAAATCTCAAACCAGGAGGACAGCTTGTTCCTCTCCTGTGGTCTCAAAATTTCATTCTTGGCTCTGTTTAATACCCTTTCTTTTTCTGCTCTCAATACTGCCCAAAAAAGACATGTTTGCTGGTGATGATTAGTAAGAATAATACTTGCTCCTCCTAAAATATGTTTTGTGTAGATTCTGTTTTGACCTGGTGAGTGAAATAAAACATGTCACCGACAAGTACTTTGTATCACCTTCTTGGACTTGTGAGCTGTGTTTTAAAACAGACAAACTACGGAATCATGGATTCTGTGGCCTGGCTGTGTTTTTGAGCATCTCAACAAATGAGGTTGGTTTCAAGAGACAGTTACAGCTAAAATTCCCCTTATGGTGGTGAAACCCCACCAGAAAATGTAAAGGAGCTCTTTGGTTACTGCAACTGCAGTACATTAGATAGAAAGAGCAGACCAAGCTTGTGTAGCAGTGCATCTGGTTACTGTTATTGCATTAGTTGTCCATGACCATTTTCTATCCTTCCACAGTAGTTTTTCCCCTCTGTGTGCTGGCTATAAGCACCTACAGCCAGCCAGTTAGACCAGTAACTTTCAGTCTCACTTTCCTTTCCTTCATTTTTCCTTTGTCATTGCTGGGCAAGGTGCCTAATACAGTTCAAATGCCTTGCTCTCTCAGCAGGCTTTGTAATACCAGGAGTGACAGGGTTACAGCCCAGAAGTTTTTAGTGTACAAATCTGTTGGTGACTTATGGGGAAATAAGTGTAAGAGTCAAACAAACAAATACTTTAAAATAAATTGGGAATGTAAATTTCAATTTTAGTGTGACCTGACTGATTACAGCTTAAGAAATAAGTAGAGCTAAATCCTGTGATGACCCGCTTAATCCAATCCAATCCGCTCAGATCAGTAGAGAAGTGTGTATGTAGTGCCTCACCTCTAGAGAGGCAGACTGACCACCTGCACCATATCCCTGTTGGGAATGTATCTGTTACTGAGCTGCTGTTTTCCCAGGTGTTAATACATTTGCTAGAGTCTCTACCAAATGTGGCCACAAGCATTGCTTTGCAGCAGAGAATACTATTCTCCTGTCCCTGAAGAACCACCATGTTTTTATGGAAGGGAAGGGTTAGCAAACACTCATATTCTTCTCTCCTTGGTCTGGGTTGCCAGAAGTGTAATTTCCTTCATGTTATAGAGGAGGAAATTATGTTGGGAAGGGGTGAGATTACTGCAGGAAGTCAGTGGCAGAGGTTTGAACAAAGCCCAGGTTTCCTGGTGTTGGAGCATCTCATCTGAATGCTCAGTGTGTGTCTGCCAGAGATGGCAAAGCAGTGGCCCAGGTTCTGCAGGACACTTGAAATCTTCAGCCCTGCCTCAGGCAAAGGAAGCTGACATCTGTCCTACAGACTGCAAGGAAAAAACAGGGCATTTTCCTTTTCCAGTGTTGCTGCATATAGGGTACAGAATCTCTCACTTGGGGGTCAATAGAAGGCAGGACTTTGAGCGTCAAGATCAGGACTAAGTGTCATATTTTTATATATTTAACTAGCAAATTAGGCGGAAGATGTATATAAAATACAGTTAGGTATAAATTAGCAATAGTGAAAGTTACAAATATGCAGGTGATTCAAAGGAAACTTATCCCAGAATTATCTTTTCTCTACCATCCTTTTTTCAGATGTCCTTTGCCTCAGCTTTGGATTTTGTCGAATTACTCTAAAAGCTCATTTCTGAAAAAATGTGTTTTAAAAATAGTCTAGGTTATCTGCAGTCCAGACTGTGTAGTCACCCCACCATGTGTTGTCATTTAATAGCTGTTGGATCTTGCTCAGCCTATTGATGATTTGGGGTTTCCTTTTCACAGTGCAGCAAATCCCTTGGAAGTTAAGCATGCTGTGGCTGGAGACCTTAGCCTTTACTATAAAAAAATTATTAATGTTTCCCATCTGTCACCTGTGTGACTGCAGCAATTTCAGCCTAGATGGGCTTGAGTGAGACAGGAGGTGCTGACTTTGGGATGGCAGCTCTGAAGGCTTGCAGGCATTGTCAGCCCTGCCAATGGAGCAAACATGTGCAGCTCACACTGCTGGGACCCTGCACCTTCAGCAGCAGTGGAGTGCAGAGTCAGGGGGAATGCACCAGCCACCAGGCACACGCCTTCAGGGGACGGACAGGCTGGCATCTGTGTATGGCCTTGTGATCAGTAGGAACTAACAATGATTTGGATACCATTTTTTGCTGTCTCCCAAAGTAGTTCTTGATGTATTTTGCCAGAGAAGAAACCTTCTTAGTCTGCAGTAGCTTGTCCGTGCTGCTTGGGATTCTTTGTCCCCTTATTTGTTGAAATTTCCATTCCTTTTTACTTCAACATATGTTAGAAGTAATTTTTAACCTGCATAAATGCAGCATCTATTTCATAGTAATATAAATTTTTCCCCTACAGTTCCCTCTTTTTATTGCACTTGAAAACAAATGCATTCATCCAGTATGTTCAGCATTAGATTCACTGCTCTTTTTACAGTCAGGGTATTTGATCTTGCCCTTCAACCTACTGTAACCCATTTGTAGCCTCTTCTTTTTAACAATATCAAGTGAAATACTTCTGGAATTGCTGGGATTTAAAACATTATGTTTCATTTTGTGGCTACAGCAATTTTCTTCCCCGTAAATAAATGGTGAACAGAAGTTGGTATTTTATAAAATAAAAAAAGCAATGTTGAAATAGGATATTGCAGAGGGAGCTCTAAATTAAGTAGTATTAATAGGTATAGTACTTCTTTCCTAGCAGCCTTCTGATCTTTTCCTTCTTGATAATTTGTGCTTTGTCTTATAAATTCCCAGGGAAATTAACAACAGGCACCATAGCAGTGACACCTAATCAAAAAGCTCTTATGAAAAGGAGTTTTCTGAATGGGTTAGCAGCTACACTTGGGCCATCTCCAGTAGGGGTACACAGGAGAGGAAGTCTGGTGGCACTGTTTTAAAGAAATAAGGCCAGGTTTTTGTCCACTGTACCTAGATTGCAGCACTTGCAAAAGCATCACACTGGCTTTTTTTCACCAACCAGTGTCATGACTCAGGGCTCTGTGAGAACCAAAGGATGTGACCTTTCTCTAACAGTGGTTTCTCAGCAAATGGAAGGTAGATGGCCCTGTTATTGGAAAGCAAAGCATTTTTAAGGCTAAAAGGAGAACAGAGGAAAAATACCCATACCTCAGCAGCATAGCTGGCACAAAGCTTTTATTCAAGGCTCATGGTTCTGAGTGGGTGAACTCAATTAATTATAAATGGTTCAGCTGTGTAAACAGGAGAAGGACTCTGTGTTGTGAAGACACAGAAGTCTCTTTTCTTCTGTTTAATTAATGCTTACAAGACCTACGAAGATAAGTCTTTGTGCTAAGAAAAAAACTTTGAAGCACACATGTTTTTCAGAACAACTGAACTTTGGGAAATTTTGGTCACTAGGTAATTACATTGCAGGTTAATCTCACCCTGTATTTAATACAGTCAGAAGTATTTAGTGTTAGAGTTAAATATTGTTTGTTGCTGTTCATTTCCTTTTTGCAAAGAAGGAAGAAAGTAATGTGTAAAGGAATAAAATGTTTTCAAGATGGTGAAACCAGGAACTGTCATGCCAAAGATGTCAAGCTCCACTGCACTGTTATCATGCTGTGACTGTCTTCTGCCTTCAGTAGAGTCACAGTGCCAAAATTCAGGTGCAACTGTCCTCATTTTCTCCTCACACTGAGTCGACCTGTTACATGCCTTGCAAATAAGACCAGATAATTCCAATATGTGCATGCCCCACCTTGTGTTGCTTTGTTATACAATTTCCTTGACTTTAATGCCACAGCCTGAACTACTGGCTTTCATTTCGGTATTCTGTATTTTAAAAATTATTCTATTCCAAAACTGTCTGCAGGTAGTTCTGCTCTGAGTTAGAGTCCAGAAAGGGAAGAGTTTGAATTGTCACACTTGCCATTGCGTCCTTCTTGGTACACATAAACCATTACCACCTGTCTAAGAGAGTGTTACAATAGCTCTTCTTATTCTTCTCTGTGAGCTCTTATTTCAGTCAAAAGGAGCATTTTGATGACTTCTTTCACTTGTATTAGTGTGTTTGTACTATGACAGCAATGAAGAGTCTTTGTTGTATGATGCGTAATTCCCTTAGTCACTCAAAATTAGTTCTTTAATTTGATGATTAGAAGTAGCAGCAACGAAGAATAACGTGCTTAGTGTAGTGAGTGACTGAAACCATTTGAACATTAGTAAACTGCTTCTACAAGCACTTTGAATGTTCATTCCACCATCCTCTTAAATTGACAATTTTTTGCTTCATTTTCATGGAAACATTAGGCTAAAATGTATTTAAATAAGCATAGAGACAAGGTATGTATGGATATTGAATTATGATAAGGGTATTAAAATAGAAAAACAGCCCTTATTATGGTGTTGCAGGTAGGGATGCTAAGGTCTTGGATTCTCTTTTACATCATGTGCAAAAGATTTTTTCTGGGTAACATTCACATCTTGTTGCTCAAGGACTTGATTGTCAGACTCTCTTTGCGTACTGCTTGCCACATGCTTGACTGACTGTAATAGCTCCCAATCAGTGAGAACGCTGAGTTTTAATATTGCATGGTCTGGCTGCTAAAAACATAAACTGTTGTTCTAAGGCATTCTTATAGTGACTGAGCAGATCTGAGAAATGTGAATAGATAGAGCTTCTGACTAGCAGAGTTGCAGAGTAATGAGAAAGGAGGTAACAGGTAAGAGGAGCTGGGGGAATGGTGAACACCAGGATGGTTTGTTTTGGCACCGGTCTTCAAAGGTAACTTTGTTGGGGGAAAAAAAGAAAGATTGACTCAAGGGAATGTTCTTTTCTAAGATGAAATTCAGTTATGCTTCTCAGATTGTGACTAAAGACCAGCTCAACAGGTGCCATAGCAGGTGCTACTAATGTAAATTGTGAATCGTCCCTGATTTCCTCCTTTATTGGCCAGGTTTGGATTTGCAAGGTATCCCTTCTCTTGTTGTCCTCTGCCATCACAAAGCAAGCAACGGGTAAAGTTATGGTTTATGCCTTCCTAAATACTAATTGTTGATTATAAAGCTGGTGTAATTTTCAGCTTCTTTCAATCCAAAGGTACAGTCATGTTTTAAGATCAAGGAGAATGAAAACATGTTGCGATGGAGAGGGCTGGTTTTGAGGCACTTGGCTTCTGAAGCTCATTCATTATCTCTTGCTCACGGCTGTGCCTGAAGGCATAATCCAGTCATATGTATTTAATTAAGACTTAAACTACAATTGCCCTGATAGAAGCAAAGAGCTCATGGTTCACAGGCATCTGCTCTACAAGGCAGACATAATACCTGAAAGCCTAAAGGAGATATTGCAATAGGGGCCATTGATAAGAGCTTGCTTTATCTGGGACACCCCAGTGGCTGCACATCCAAGTGAAGAGAGGGGAGAGGTCCCCAGCTCTGCCCATCCCTCCTCTCTTGTGGAGCTGTGCATTACTGTACAGAGTTTATAATTTTGTCATCTCTGAGTCTCCACGATGCCTCTGATGACACTCAGAACGAAACTCAGGGTGTCAGTGTATATTCATTTTCTGTCTGTTTATCTTGTGGTTTAATATATACTGTATAATTAAAAGTGTAAATTAAAAGACAGTTAGACACTAAATTTCCAGTTCAGATTATTTTTCTGAATATCTCAGTGACTCTAATGTAGCTAAGGGGCCACTACTACAGTGAAATAGATGGCTTTCTGCATAGGAGGCAGAAAGGGCTCATTTCCAGTGTACTGAAGGCAGAGATTTTTTGTCTACTATTCAATTTTGATAAAGAACTGTTGAGTCCATTGTAATCAAGATGATGAGCCATTTTAAAAGAAAAGTGTTGTTTAAAAACTTTGTTGTAATTGTTGCATTTCAGAAGTAATTTTAGATCATCTCCCTCAAATAAGATGAACTATGTGTTAGGTGTGTTAGGTGTTAGGTTTTGCCTGCAATGTTGATTTTCATGCAACGTGCATGAGCGCTAAGGACCAGAGAGCAAACTTTAGGCATTTCATTCAGTTGTTATGGACTCAACAATTGCGCAGTTAAAGTACTTTGATGATCGCTAGTTTTTCTCAAATAAATTGCCTGCTTGCTGATGCTTATGATGAAAAAGCCATCCTTCAGCTGATTTACATAAAAACATTGGATGCCTGTAGGCTCTGGAATTTCATTAAAGTCTCAGTCTTAGTTCAGCCCTTGTAATTTGCTGTTTCCAATGACTAAAATGTATCTCTCAAACAGCCTTTACTTCTCCTGATCAAAGACAGGTAAGTTGTTACAACCCTCTCATTCCCAACTGTCATTCATCCAAACTGGTGCCTATCAGTCCTTTCTTTACCACAGTCCATAAAGGCAGAGCAGATAGATATCACTGTTGGGTTAACTGTAAATAAATAGATGAAATTCTTGCCTTTTGTGGGCTGAATCCTGCTGTCTTTATGAATATGAAAGAAATAGTTCTGTTGGTTTAAGTGGGATGAGAGATGACTCAGTGCCAGCAATGATAAGGCTGTGTCCTTGTCTTTTTTCTGCCCCCAGCCCCCTCCCCCACTCCCCATCTGAAGATAATTTTAGGAGGAAATTATTATTTTCAAGATGGTGAACTGTCTGAGCAAACAAAATTTCAGGTTCACTACTCTCATTACATAATAAAATTTAAGACCTGGAGTAATAGTTGCAGAACATGTGCCGACACAAACTGCAGGTTCTCTTCCCAGCTACAAAAGGGCTAAGACAACTTGTTAGTGTAGACATTTAGCATCTTTAACTACTGCATGGGCACTGGCATCCTTCCACTGGCCTTTCCTGTGATGGCTATCTGTGGAAGCTTTAACTTGCTCTACTCTGCCTCACTCGACCTGCCTTGACTCCAGTTGTCAATCTAAATACCAGATTTACTGGGCACTTGATGGTAAAGACCCTTGTCCATGATGAACTGGACCATCATGAAGGATGTTGGATGGCTGCAGATTTTAATGCATTCCAAACCCCTGCCTGTCTGGAGAGAATTTTAGCCAGCAGATTGACCTTAGATCCCATTGCCACCCCCCCTGCAGTTGCTTAATTGGGAGCTTGAATACCAGAGCCCCTGTACATGCATTGTGCTCCCCCCATGAGGCAGCTGGCAGTGCTTCTTTGTTCTAGCAAGACTGAAAGAGTGCTCTGCTCCCTGCTCCCCTCAGATCCTTCTCTAGTCAGCCTTTGAGCACCACAAATCACAGGGCTTTCTTCTTCACCATTTGACCCAGTTTTGTCCTTGCTCCTGTTTCCCACCCTATGCTTGTAATACCCCCAGCCACCTCTGTCTCTTCCTTCAAGGGGGGCAAATTGAGAGTGGATTCATATTTTTCTCTTTCATGCTACTTGGATACTGGGGAGATACCCAGAGATGCAGTCCTCCTGCTTCCAAATGGGGCACAGCCAGGGGAAACTTAGATGTGTATTGCAGAAACAGCCTGTGGTACTGCCAGTTTGGAACACGCTCAGCACAGCTAGGATTTCCTGGGCCTTTAGATAGTAAAATCAAAGATATCTCAAATGAGCATATCAAACTGAATTTTTTAGAGAGGCTTATAAGTTAGATAAATTTTAATGTATTTTTACAGGAACATGAGGAGATATGGAGCAGAAATCATTATATTAAGCACATATTAACTTGGGGGATAAAAAAAAAGGCCTTCAGAAATTTCTCATAGGTAAAAACACCATGGTTTTTCCAATATCCTCAGCTACAAGTTTCTGGCTGAAATTTTCTTCCTGTGCCTTTCTGTAGATACAAGGCGGATGTCCAGCACACAAAATTTTATTCCAAATGTATGTATATTTGAAAATGTAGAAGCATCTAAAAACAGGGTTTATAATGAAAACTGTCAAACAACTTTCTTAATCAGCAATGCTGTTGTACTGCCTGTATGGAGAGATACATAAAAGTGCTGAAATGTATAAGCACACATCCATTCCAGCTGCTAGCATTCTTTAGTAATGAGACTTGCCAATAGTACAGCTTTTGTGAGGGCAGCACATAAGCAGCAGCCTGTTGAAATTACATCTGTATGTTTTCCCTGAACAGGAGTTTATAGAGCCACTTTGTTGTCTCTGTCCTCCAGTAGAAACTCCTAGATGCTTTTATTTTCATAAGGCAAAGGTGGTGTGATTTTGTCTTGGGCTCAGGAGTCACACCTGAAAATCCTCTCAGTGCAGTCATGGGTAAGCAGATGCATGTCACTTCCCATGAACAGCATAGTAATAGAGGTGGGTTGTACAAAGCTAGTCTCAAAATCAGTATAGTATGAAGCTTGCAACACTGGGGCTCAAACAGGTCAAGTTAGGACAGAGGAGATTGGACCACTGAATATGAAGATTTGTGACTACACATTTTTTATTAGTGTAGTAATTTCCCCTACTACTCTTGTCATGGCAGGTAGGTGCTGAATCAAATTATCAAGCAAAGGAAATAAAAGTGGAAGTCAGCAGGGGAGTGTCTGCAGATCAACAAAACAAAGAATCAATGATATAATAAATGATAATAATTAGCTCTCCTGCTATAAAGGAGATAAAGCACAGATAAAACACAGAAGGAACAGTCTCTGCAACAATTTCTGAAGATAAAAGAAATACTAAGATTATCTTACCTGTTCTTCAAATATCATTCACAAATACAAATACTGAAATATATTATTGGTGCAGAATTATGATTATTTGAATGTTCTAACTGTGCATTTCTGTATCTTGACAAGTGTGGATTTTTTGCTTACGTTAAAACTTGATTCGAAATTTTCTGAGTGTTCTACTGCTTGTTTTTGAGCTATTAGAGCTCAATATTTCCTTGCAAATATTTGTGCCTCATATTGCTGTTATGTACTGGTCAGCTTTAATTCTGGCTCCAGATACTTCTTTCTTGCTTGCTGAGAAGTGTTATAGTTATCCTAAAGGTGCGACTATAAAATCTCAAGTCTTGCTTTTTCTCCAAAGAAGTCTGTTGTGTTTGTGCACATTTTAGAGCAGAGCAAGGAAAAAGCCATCAGAAAATTGGAAGAAATTCTGCAACAGAGATTAAAGGAACACATCTGTTTAGACCTTGTTTGTTTGCTAAACTGTTAGTTGCTTAAAAACTGAGGCGCTTTTTGAAAGCTGTAGGTGGTTGTGATACTAAAGAAATACTGTGAGGAGATGCAGTCTACAGCTTAAGGAAATGCATAGTCCATAGGCAGCTGAGTAGCAAACCAGCTTGATGGTTGTAGTGCCACCATTGCCTGTTGGAGACAGCCAATGCTTGGAACAGGCAGTTTTTCTGATAGAGCACCAGAAATAAGAGCCCTTGTTTGCATGGAGCAGCAGCAGGCCTACATGATGGAAATAAACAGTACCATGTATCAACGCTGTAAGTAGAATTAGATCTGCCAGTAATAACTTTACTTTTTATCTTTGTTATGAGTATTAATTCTTCTCATGATGTTGTACCTGACAGGACAGGTACAATATCGTGAGAAAATACCAAAATTTATCTAAAAACTATTGATGCTTACGGAAAGGCTCATGCTGATGCAGGAATGCTAGGTTTCACCTCTTTGTGTTGCACAATTTACCTTCTCTCTACAATTTACCTTCCAGTGATATTCATAAAGAGGAGATGGGCACTGGAGGCAGCAGCAGGTAGAGAAGGGAGGTCAGGCATGAGAGGTGGACATGAGGTGCACATCAGGTTTCACAGGTAGCTGCTGATACAGTTCGACATTGTGCTGCTCCATGCTGCCTGAAGGTCTCAATGGCTCTTTCTTTCTTAAACTTTGACTTACTTACTCTTTCCCTGTCTGCCTTTCCTTGCTTTGTTTCTTTTTCCCTGCTTTCTTTTCTTCTAGTCTCTTTTAGTCTTGTTTACACAGTTCTAGTCTCTCTGCTTTCTCCCCTGTCCCATTCTGTGCAGTGATTTTGTCATAATCTCAATTCTCTCCTCCCCTCCCATCAAAGACATTGCTTAGTCACTTAGTTCTGCATATAAACTGCCTTTAATCTCTCTCTGTTTTGGTTTCCCATTGTAATTCCTTGTTCTGTTTTTTCCATATGCTTCTCCCAGTTTCCCTATTGTATTCAAACAGTTCTACCCCTTCCATTGACTCACAGCCTTCACTTTGACACAAGCTGTCTCCACTTCTAGAGATCATCGTGGCTGCTTTAATTCAGAATGGTACCACAGCGATTTGATTGTAGCACAGCATCATATATTTGTTTATTCCAGTTCTGGCTCCTCTCTAGGGAAAACTTTATGACTCATAACTTAATTGCTTTGCTGTCTGATTTGGTTCACTTGGTTCCCAACCACTTACCAGAGACAGCTACCTTTTCATTACTGGTTTTGACACCTTTCATCTTTTATGCACAGTGTTTGCCCAAAAGAGCAACAACAGCTCTTTTAGTAATAGATTGAATTGATCAAAAATGACTCAGTTTTTAAGACTGGCATTACTTCCCTGAGAGGTTTTTACAGCAGTGAGAAATGCCTACCTAATGCTTAGTCACCTCAGCTATTTAACTGAAACAAAAAGTGTCATGTGAGTAAATCACAAGCTTGTTGAAGTGCCCCAGGTGCATCACATGCTCCTAGCAAACACCAGCTGATGCTTCCTGCCTCCCCCAAAGAATATGGTCTTCCTTGAAATACTCACTAGGGTGTTCTGGGGCTTTTTTAGCTCAACAAGAGAAATTGTGTAGTCTTGGCAGAGCTTTTTTTTTTTATATATTTGAAAGAATAAAACCACCTTTAAGTGAAAACAGCCTCTGAGATCAGGTTGACCTTAGTAAGCAAGGAACAAAGAATTAATTACAAGATCAAGTGAACTTTTGAGAAGACAGAGCAATTTTGATAACTCTGAAGGAGTAGGAGTGGAAGTATTTTAAAGGGAAAGGGTATCAAATAAACCAACAGGTCAAGTAACACTGACAGAAAAGTGGCTGGATGATGGGAACTAGGAGACCTCTTGGAGACTTTCAACATTCAATACCTCCAGTTGCAATTCATCAGCAGACCCTGCTGGATTTTATCTCCTCTCACTTCAGTTTCATAAGGAATTGAGTGTTTTCAGGGGCTGGGTGGTTGCACAGCCAGTGTAAACTATTGCCTAGGTTATGTTCAGGTGGTAAAGTAATGTTCCAGTTAATTTGCAAACTGATTTGGTAACTGAGATAACTCAGGGCTCTGATAGTGCAATAATTTTTGTGAAATTGACTTTTTTTTTTCTTGTGAGAAGGATGAAGCCCCATGGCAGAGTTTCTCTGGCAAAAGTCAAACTTCTCATGTCTTTCCTCTGAATAGGGAGTGGTCTTTGTGGTGTCGAGGGATGAAGTACATCTCAGTTCCCCTCCCCGCCTCATAACCTGTGTGGCCCACACAGATGCTTGGTACAAGGAGGAAAACAGAATCACCCCTCCTCTTGCCTAGTTCTGATTGCCTTGCCTTGCTGTGCCTTGAGGGCCTTCCTTTGGGGAAGCTGTATTTTTTATGCATCTGTGATAGTTACAGTGGTGAATCTGAGCATACAACTGGGGATTTTCATATTTATACCAATGCAGCAGAGAGCTGTAACACAGTCAGTGTATGACAGTGTCATGGTACAGCCCCAGCCAGCAGCAAAGTCTCACACAGCCGCTTGTTCACTCCCCCACCAGTGGGGTCAGGAAGAGAATTGAAAGGGTAAAAGTCAGAAAACTCATGGACGGAGATAAAGACAGTTTAGTAGGGAAAGCAAAAGCCATTCACACAAACAAAGCAAAACAAGGAATTCTATCACCACTTCCCATGGGCAAGCAGGTGTTCAGCTATCTCCAGGAGAGCAGGGCTCCATCACATATAATGGCTGCTTGGGAAGACAAACATCATCACCCCAAACATTCCCCCTTTCATCCTTCTTCCTCCCACTTTATATACTGAGTGTGATGTCATGTGGTCTGAAATATCCCTTTGGTCTGTTTGGGTCACCTGTCCCAGATGTGTCTCTTCCCTCTTTTCTATGCACACCCAGTCTAATCCTCAGTATGACAGTACAAAAAGCAGAAAAGTCTTTGGCTCTGTGTGAGCCCTGCTCAGCAACAGCAAAAACATCTTTATATTATCAACCCCTGTGTTCAGCAGAAATCCAAAACATAGCCCCATACCAGCAAATTACTCCAGCCCAAAGTGGCACAAATGGAGATACCAAGCCTGGTGTAAAGGGAGTACAATGCTGTTTTGTTCTTTATCCATGTGAATTGCTGGGTAGTTTGGTAGTTGCCATGGGCATGACTATTTCCAAGCATCTTTAGGCATCTCATCTCTTGGAAGATTTACAAGATTCACTGACATTTTTCTAATTGAAAGAAGAATTTAACCTCATTACTTTCTGACTTCAACATCATAACTACATTTCTGGGTCCAGTGATCTCTAAATAATTAGACATGAAAATTACAATGGTACACATCTATTTTTGACTGGGGATTAACTAGACAACACCTGCTCCTGACCTGTGCACTCTGACATGTAGCTAGGGCAGCAGGACAGAGTTAAATGGCCTCCTTTATTTCAGAACAAGGTAATCTACAAGGCTACAATCCAAACTGTCTTTGTAATTACATATTATTTACAAATGCCAGCTGGATGATATTCAGGTTAATTTATATCACTGCCTTACCAATACTTCCAGTGTTTTCTGTTCATCTGCGGAGGCAGTGGTACCAAGTCCACAGGTTTCTGCACCTGTTTTGGAAATGTCTCAGAGGTGATTCAGGAATGCAAGAGCAATCTTCATATGGATTAAAATGTTAGGACTCTGTTGCAGTGAAAAACATGACATCAGCAATGTTGTATGTAAAGAATGGTTCAAGGCCAAAAAATGGCCAACTAGCATCCTAATGGCATTTTTACACCTAAAGAAATTGTATAAAATTTTGCAAGCTTTATACTTGCTCAAGTTTCATCTCTCCATTGAAAATAGACATTTGCATAATATTTTCAATCTGAAAGCAGTATGAACAAAAAGGGGAGAGAGGAATCTAGAAAAAAGAAAATGTTGCTCCCCTGATGCTTCTAGAGCAATTTCTCAATCCATGAAGGCCTCCATACGATATTTTCTCTCAGATCTGTTCTCTGAATGAAATCTTTGACGTTCATTAATCACCACCTCTACCACTGCTTGATAAATGGCTCCCGCTGTGCCACTGTTTTGGATTGAGTGAGACACTTGCATCTCTCTTGAGTTGCTTTCTTGTGGTTTCCACCTGTATGTAGGCAGTTTGGTTGCAAATACGTGAAACTGAGAGGATCCTGCAGTAACCACATGTTTTTTTCCAAATACTTATTCAGTCATCTTAGTTATCCTTTGTCCTTGAAGGTGGTACAAATATCCAGATTAACTGCATGTGGACATATTCTCTCTTTCTGTTCTCTTTAATACTTTTAGTTTAATTAAATGGATTCTTTTAAAATTTTCCTGATACACATGCTACCTAATTTCCTACTTGTCAACCTATGACAAGATTTCCTGCTGTAGGGTCTGAACATTGTCATACCTGAAGTTATATTTTATTAACAACAAAAGTTAATTTTTTTTTTTTTAAAAGGCTTCTCTTTATTCTAGTTCTCAATGTTCCATGAAAACTGTAGCTAAAAATCTCCTGGGGAGAAGAAAATTAAGATTTGAATAATTGGTGAGAACTGCATGTTTTAGCTATTGTGATATCCTCAGCTTTTGCTGTCCTCTCAGCGAGTAAATGAGTTAGCTGCTGAGCTGTTAAAAGTCCTGTAGAGAAAATTACAATGTAAAAATACAATTTGGACTTGCAGTTTTTCTGTCCCACAGGCTCTTCCAGCTTTTTTTGCTGCCAAAAGGAAACAACTGCTGCTCCCAGGTGCAACAGCAGGGTCGCTGGCTCAGCTGTACTGACACCTCAAGTAAATCTCTTAAAGTTGCAGAATTTCATTTGGGGGTAGAGTTATGAATCCAGCCCCAGAGTGGGCCCCACAGCCCTTGTGGAGGTGCTGAAGGACTCTGTATTCTGTTCCAATTCTTGTGGAATGCTGTGAAGTAAATAAGACACGTGTACACATTGTGGATATAGTGGGAGAGGCTGTATTTTCACTGTATGAGCGAAATGTCCTCTTCACCTGGTCCTCTGGTGAAGAACGGGCTGTGGGGATGGAAAACATGGTTTTCACAGATGAAGTGTGCTGGCACTGTGCTCCCCATCAATGGACATTCAAATGCTGTGCATTCCTGCAGCACCGCTCAGGTTAGAGGACTGGGAAGCCCCCTGAAAGTGAGCAGTGCTCAGAGAACTTGGGAACATCACCTCTTTGCTTTTCATTTCCCAAGTGACATCTGAAAGTTGGGAAGGCCTTACACTTCTAAAATTATTTTGTCTTTCAAAAAATATCAGGATTTCTCTTTCCACCTATGTTCCTGTGTAGGTGCCAGGGTGAGCATTTCAGGCCTGTGGTTTTGAGGGTGTCCACCACTTTTCATGTCCCAGGTTTTACTTCCACCTGGACTGCTACATGTTTGTTTCTTGGATCTACAAACAACAGATCACAGCACCATAATCTGTGGTTGCAGTCTCAGCTCTTAATATTTTTTGTCACAGCTGCAGTGATTTCAGTAATTTTGTTACTGGTAGTAAAACTGCAATATAATTTGTATGTTAAAACACATAAATGGGATTTTTTTATTGTTTTCACACATGGACTGTAACTGTAGTTACAGTGAGCATTTTTGTGGCTCTACCAGCAAAGGCTGGTGTTTTCTCTGAGCTACAGCAGCAGCTGCAAAGCAAGGTCTTTAGGAAAGTCTTGGAACAGATGAACATTTCCGTGTCATTATCCAATTAAAACTAGAAGATGTGAAAGCTGCTTTTATTTAAACAGGCATTTTTCAGATCCCACAAACATACCTGTTACACATGTAACACTGCATAATTGCTGGGTTCCATCTGTACCAAGGCACATACCAGGCTAGTTCACATCTAGTTTACTGTGGAAGAAAATTCTTGCATGCCAACAGGCAGGCCAGGATGAACTCCAGCAAGTCACCAGTTCCAGGCATGTGGGCAAATAGCAGCACTTTGCATCTGTTTGTAGTCACGGACCAACACGGAAGGTGGCTGGAACTGTCGTTCCTTCTTGTAGCAGACAACTAAGTGGAGTTGTGAGGGGCTGATTAACAAGAAGCTGTTTTCACTTCTGTGCCTCAATACAGTTTTTGAGATGAGTTTCCCTCAATATTATTTATTTGAATGCCAATGTGGCAAAAAGCAGCACTATGAGCGTCAAAACTCATGACCTTTCCTGTGTTCCTCACCTAATTTAGATCTTTAGAAGTCAGTGGAAATACACTAAGGTAAGGTGTCTGTTATTCCTGAAAATGCTTTAGTGTAGTAACTGTCAGAGCAGTTTGTCTGTGGAGATCTACGTCCTTGCCCTGACCAAGGCCAGAACAAATTGGCACAGTAAAACCTGTCAATGAGCAGCAATGCAATCTTGTCCTAAGGAAGTTCCTAAATTTCTCTCCACATTAGTGCTTGGTATGTCTGAACAGGGAAGATTTATATGTCCCTACTTTTTTTCTTCCTAAAGGATGCTGAACATGTGCTCTATGGTTTGTCTGTGGTAACTTCTGCTCAGAAGAGGTTTGGATTTTAACTGTTTTAAATCCATGAACCAAACTCTAAATTTCATGCTGACAAAGGGGAAGATCAGCGGCAGGAGGTATCCTGTTGTGCAATCCAGCCAGAATGAACCATTTGCAATTTAGCTACTTGCCAGCCCTGTGCCTATGAGCTATAGCTGGTCATGCAGATTACCCCTGGCAGGTTTTCTAATCCTAAATATCCCTTTTGTATTTTTTTTCAGCTGAAACAAAGATCTGCTTCAAGTACTACCATGGCGTGAGTGGGGCCCTACGAGCCACGACTCCAAGTGTAACAGTGAAAAACAACGCAGCTCCTGTAAGTTATGTTTATTTTTATTTCCATGTATGTTCTATTGTCACTGTGCTATGCCTTCCTTTCCCTGCATGCTTTATATATCTTTATATCAAAACTGAACATATTTGCTCTTCATTGTATTGTGGTACAGTGAGTAATCTTTCCATGAAGATGTGGGTTTGTATGCCAAGAGAATGTAGATTCAGCTCTGAATCTGTCACTGATAACCTCTGTGATTTGGGGCAAGTCCCACATCCTGGCTGTATCCTGTTCTGTAAAGTTCTCTTGTCTCTGCTGGGTGCTGTGAGATTTGGGTGATACCCCTAGAGGATTTCAGATCCTTGGACAGTAAATACAGTAAGTGTCGAGAAAGGGAAAAGATTTTCCTCTTTTAAAGTGATTTTTTCAAAATGAGCATCTTTACAGCAGTGCCTCTGAGTTCCAGGAACAAGCAGACTGTGACATGGCCCCATCAGTGGTAAGAAGTAGGCACTTGGGACCTGATCTATCAAAGGACCGAACATCATTTTTGACAGATTGAGGCTTCACTGAGAGCAATTTTGATTTGCTAGAGCCTAGCAAAGCTCTGTGGCTTAGATATCTCTGAAAAGCTATATATCTAGTCTGGTATTGGGAGATTTTATCACCCTGAGAGTGAAACATCTTTTAGAAGCCCACAAAGAGACTTGATGACCTCCAAATCTTGTCTGGCTTTGCTGACAGTGTTTCACTGCATGCCAGGCTTGGCAGAGACCTGCATGAGCTGAGAAGTTGTATTCCAACCAACATAAGAAAAAGACTAGTACAGATATTGTTTAGTTTGGAAGATGAATTCAGGAAAGAACTGTCTTACCTGTGGGTGTATGTCAGTTTCAGTGGACATCACTTAATTTTTTAACCTTTTTTTAGTGTTGTTTGTTTTTGTTGCTCTTGTTGTTGTTGTTTTTTGGTGTGGGTTTTTTGTTTTTTTTTCCAGTCCAAACTTAATATTTCTAGAAAGGCTGAAAAGTCTCCCATGCTGTGTGTTGCTGTATGTGATTCCACCAGAGCCAGAAAGGATTCATTTTTTCACCCTTGAGCCATTAAAAGACTTTTGATTGTTTCTCCTTGCCTTCTTTTGATACACAATATAGCAGCAAACTAGATGCTGGGTAGGGGCTGCTGTACATCCTACATTTTTAGGCCTAAAAGACATTCTTGTCTCGTTGCACCTTTCTGATGTGCTCATGGTGAAGCCATTCATCAGTTTTAGAGCCTGGAGAGTTTCCTTTAGCTGTCTTCAGAAGAACATTAGGATGTGGCCTTGGATATATTCATTGTGAGGGATGCTGAAAAGTTCTTTTTAGCCTGTAGTGAGTCACATCTTTTTGCCCCAGGACTTGTTTCTGATTTCCCAGTTGTTGTAATATAGTGGGATAATATCTGCCATTGATTTAGTACCTGTCTTCTCTGAAAGGTAAGCCAGCCAACCCAGGCAATAAATACCATTATGCTGAGAGATTAGAATTTGTTTTTGCATTATTCTCATCCATGTCTTAGACCTGAGTTGGAGCCAACTGCACAAATTTTTCAGCTCTAGTATGGAAGGATTACTCTTTAGTTATTAAGTATCAGCAGTATGTATGAAAGTAGTGGAAGAATGTCTGAGACCTGTGCCTTTGTAATATGCAAATAGGTAATCTCTCCAAGTTCTTTAGCTGAGACCTTTACATACGTATTTATAGGGAAATAAAACAGCCATTCACTTTCAGCCAAGGCAGGACTTGTGTTTAAAGGAAAATCTTCTTCATGCACTACTCATGGTCTTTATAGAAATCAGATGAGGGCTCCCTATTATGACCTTTAGTTGAGTTTACTGTACACCACTAAAAACCAAAATGTGATTAAAAGTGGTATCAGAAAATGGTTTTCTGTCTGAGGACACAACCAGTGTCCTTGGAAATAGCATTCTTTTTCTGTAATCTTCTAGTTTTTCCTGCCTTTCTAGGTTTCAAAATAGTGTGTGTGGGTTTTTGCAGACCAGAACGGCCAACTAGCAATGCTGTAGGTGAAGAATCTTTTTGTCTCTTGTTTTCTTCTTCCTGATTTTTTTGCATGACTTATTTGATGCATTGTAAGGCAAATACTAAGTGAAAACAGGAAAAGCAATGAAATGGCAGCAAAGGTTATGGAGTATGAACTTGGACAGAGCCTTCTGTATGAGTGCAAAGAGGGAAAAGTGCTATAGATTTTAAAACTCCTTCAGAGTTTGGAAGAAAATACTGGGGTGACTCTTGCCTGTGTGAAGGCTTTCAGCTAAGTGTGATCCTCCAAATTCCATTCCCAAATGACACCATCAGATGGCTTTCTCCATTTGCCTCTCTGCAGTACATGTCCAATCTTCATTACTGAAGTATTTGTATGTTTCATAGCATCCTGTACCATTGGCAAATGATGTTACTCCCACTGCAAAGGTGGGGAAGGGATAACAAGGGATAACAAGGGATCTGCTTAGCCCTTCTCTTTCCTTGGTTCTTGTGGGCCTCTGCACTAGCTGCTGCTGGGAGTTGGATATTACCATGCAAAGTGCAGGCATTATCTCTAGAACTGCAAACACTCACCTTTGACTGTGATTTCACTATTTTATGCAATTTGTTAAGGGCTGTGACACTCTAGCACCATGCCTGTAGCTCATGTCAGAGGTCCCGGACACTTCTTACCCTAGTGAGACTTTACACAGGGGGCCCTTCTTGATGGAGGGGAATGTATCAAATTCCTCAGTTCTCATTGCTCCAGGGGTTTAGAGCACTGCCCCAGGGTGTTGGGCATGGCATTTCTTACAGTACCAACAAAAGCTGTGGTCTTCCAACTGCCGTGGCCTCGGTGCAGAGAGGGCCTCTACTTCTCAGAGGAAGCTTTCTTCAGATCCTGGGGCAGCTTCCTGCACATCCCATCTGAAAGAAGCTATCCTCTGGTCTGTGCTTAGAAATTGACCCTCTATTGCAGCCAGTAGGAGTTTAAGCAGTGTCTGATGGACCTAAGTGTGTTAGAAAAAATAGTTTTACAGGGAAATCTCATTAGGGATCTTATTGTGGGTGTCAAGGCTGAAGTATTTTGAAACCAAAGAGAGTTTTGCCATTGTAGTGATAGTGTCATAAATTCACTGACTCTTAGGCTGTCAGTAGAGGGACAGAGGGAAGGAGACTTTGTGTTTTTTACATAAGCAAACCTTTTTGTTTGGCACAGCTTAGGAAAAAGATCTAGAGCAGGTGTCCTTTGAGAAGCAGCATTTGAGGACAGGTGACCTTCTGAGGACAGTGTTTTTACTGCTAGCACTAACTCATCTGCAGCTGATGCCAGAGCCACCCAAGTGGGTTCTGTCCAAGCCTCCGAGCGCGTGGCAGCTTCTGCATCAGGGGCAGCAGCTGGCATATTGGCTGCTTGGTGTGTGTCCTGTCAACAAGTCTGAAAACACTGATAACCAGCAGTATCCTAACACCATGATCTAAAACAACAGCAACAAAAAAAAAGAATCCTCCATTGTCTGTCTGACTGCAGTTTGCTGCAGTTGAAAAGGGGAAAGAAGCTGGAAGTAGTCATGCTGGGGGCTGTAAGCAGTTGCCATTCTTGTTCACATGCTGCTGAGACTGTCTTTAACTGGCAGTTGAAAGGAATCCCACTTCCAAAGGGAAAAAAAAAAGCTGCCATGTAAGTTGGTTGTCTTTGTATAGCACCAGTGGTGCTTTAGGCTGAGTAGCATCTCACATTTCTTGTCTTATGAATGTTCTGCTCTGTTTGAGTTTATCCCCTTATGCTGTAACCCAGTTATTAGAGCTGCCTTGCCTGCTGATTAGGATGCCCTGCAGTTCGTTTGTTGGTGAAAAGTCCTGTCACATTTTATTGCCTGTGAATCATCAGGCTTGAATATCTGGGAATGAAGGTCTGTGCACTTTGGCCAATTCATACATGGCAGAAGCTTAAATGTGAATTTGGGGCAGCAGATAGGCCTGGGGGTAATGACAGTAAAAAAGAGCACCTGCAATTCTGGAAAAAAAGAAAAGGAACATCCTGGCTGACTCCTTTTTTTTCTGAACTAGTGGAAAGCAGTGTTGCTTGTGCACAGGAATTTATCTACTAAAGCATAAACATTACCATGGTATGGATGAGCAAATGGTTTTCTCAATAGAAAAGAGCATTTTTGCAACATCTGGAATGTTCCTGTATTTGTTATTCTTCATTTATTCATAATATTGTCACCACTGATTCAACTTTACATCAGACATTGTAGAAAGAAATACAGGTTACAGCAATTAATTCTAGCAATAGGGAAGTGTTATATTGTTAATATAAAAATAATTCAATCTGAACAAGGTTTTCTTGCAGTAAAATAAAGCTGGCATGACAACAGCATGCAGAAGAAGAACCTTTTTCCCTAAGAGTTTATAGCCTGAAAAGATAAATTTGATACATCACAATTAAAAGGCAGTAAGTGGAGAATCAATGCTTTAGCCTCAGGACAAATGTCTTCACTAAATTGGGAGCATTCACTCACTGTGTATTTGATGCAAAGAACCTCAGCTGATTGAACCTCTGGAGCTTTCATGCCACTGGCTTTCATGCCATTTCTGTCTCACAGATCGTGGTGGGACTTGTCAGATACTCTTGGCATTGTGGGAAAAGCTGTGTAAATTGGAGCTGATTATTGAAAGAGACCTTTTCTTCGTTGTGTTTGTGTGGAAGTGCTGCCTCAGCTGGGTTTCCCACAGCAGGAATTACTGCTTGATAAGCTGCTGCTATTTGATGGTGACTGATCATTCCTGAGGACTTCCTGCTGTAAATATTTGCATTACGCGCTGTCACGTCAGAGCGTGGGCTGCCGAAGAGTGTTTGATAATGAAGGATTCTGCTTCATTTCCATACATGTGCTGCAAGACAGGAGAGTGTGCATGTACAAGCAGCTGTATCTCTCATTCTGTTGGAAGGCTGGATTTTAAAATCTCACCTGTGTCTTCTTTTTCACTTCATGTCTGATTCTGTGATGAGTGAATTTTAAAACTGTCCATGTTTCTAGGACATTCCTATGGAACAAATGTAAAAGTCTGATTTGGAGGGTGTAGGTATAATTATACTTCAACAGACAGTAAATGAAGAGGGAACAGAAACTTCTAGTGGCTTCTGCACTGTTCAGCAATTGAGGTTAAAAAAAAGTTTATGAAAAATGCAACATGAGGCTGCTGCAATTAATCACAGCAAAGAATGCAAGCCAGGTACATCTTTAACAAGTGTAAGCGGTGTACCTTAAGGCTCAGTGTTTCCAGGGAGGGAAGCAGCACTTCTCTGGAAGCTATGGGAATGCTTAGGTGACTGAGTATTTGTTAAAAGTCAGCAAGAGAATCCCCTTTCCTTATCTTGAGATGAGAAGTAGCCAGAGCTCCCCCAGCTGCAGCTGCCTTCCAATACAAGGCAGGGAGCAGCATTGTTAGTGCCACCAATGTTCCCGATGCATCTCCCCCTCTTACCTGCAAAGGTTAGTCATTTAGAAATGAAAAAAAATCAAGCCAAAATGAGAAGGGGAAATAACTGGAAAGGAAGCAGTCAAATACAAAGTTCTCTCTGCTAGCATATGGTCCCTTTCCAATTTAAAAGGACACCTAGCAGAAAATATGTATGCTAAGAAACAATTGCTGAAAGAGAGTGGATTCCCTATTAACTATTTAAATTATTGATTAACTATTTGAATAATTCTGAAAAAAGTAACTGATCCATAAACTGTGGAAGGAAAGTGACCTGTGTGGGTTTCTCATCTGTTGGACATACCTGCCCATTTTGGGTTGTCCCTGATGCAGGATTTCTTTCACAACAGCAGCAGGCTGTCTACATCCTGCCTGCATATGTGCTCATACATTGCCACTGGTGTACCCAACATCATGAACTGGTCTAACATGATGACACAAGTCTTTGAATTCAAAGAAATTTTTACACTGACTGGGGAGTTGTTTTAGCATTCAAACACAAAGTTCAGTGTGTCCTTGGTTTTCCATAGGCATTCAAGGAGCAATTTTGTCATTGTGTGCAAAAGAACATTATGGTGTCTAGAGTTAGCAAACTGTCATAGCTCACAGAAGTTGATCAGAGAAGTTTAGTGATACCTCTTAGAAGGGAATCAACAAAGATTGGATGTACATAGGGAGCACTAGCACTTTCATGTTACAAAGTCCTGTCTGCACTCATTGTATACTTGCTATGAAATGTTCTAGAGAAGGGATACACCAGCCATTTCAGTGGCTACAGCTAACATGCATTCAGAGGGAAGGGGGGCTTTCCCGGCAGAATTTGACTCCACTAGCTACATAATATAAGGGAGTGATTTTTGATATCAGAACAACCATCAGCATGCTTCTTACATCTGAAAAATATCATTAATTATTTTTTTTCACTTCTATGTTGTTTTCTTATAATCTCACAGTAGTGTTTTACAGCCTGATTTAGTCATACTCAGTTCATGTTCAAGCATAGTTACTCCCATGAGCAGCCTCTTAATACTTGCACAATTGAGCCCTTAGTTCAGTGTAATTACATTTTTGGTTATGCTTTTCTATATCCTAATTATCACTGATTCAAAGAATTTGAAGGTTAATGACATGTCCAAATTAATTCTTATTGCCACCTCAGTAACACAGGCTCTTTTTCAGTATCTAGTTATATAAAGTCTATTGTATTTACACTGCAATTACCCCGTCATGTAGTGAGCACTTCATTTATACGAATTAGTGGAGTTGGAAAGCGTAACCAGGATGTAATTGGTCCTGCGGCTGCAGCATAACTACAGTCACTATGTTATAAATAATAACCTTTTTCTTCCTTTTAGTTTCCCTACTCTCTTTTTAAGGAGGGATGGTTGAGATTTTCTCTAAATATTAAGAAAACTTATTTGTAATGAAGGTCTCTTCTGAGTGTAGTTTAACAATATTTGCTTTTACAGTTCTGATTTAGGTGTGGAACATGGGCTGAAACCCCACTGACTTTACTGGAAATGTTTACTGATTTTCTTTCAAAACAGAATACAATTGGCAAGTAGGGTCAGTTGCATTTTCATTAGGACAGATTTCAGATGTACCAGTGGCTAAATAAGAAATTATCCAGGTCCATGCTCCTGGTGGCTTTTTTCTCTGTCTTGTTATTGACTTTTCAGCTTGGTGTGGTTGAAACTCCTATTATCATTCATTCATAGATTTACACCCTTTTTGAGAGGTAAGTGCTCATAATTTATTATCAAACAAGCACAAATTGAGTAGGGGAGGTACAAACAATTTTCTTTGTGAACATTGATTTCCTGAGCAGCAGCCCATAACTCTCAGTATGCAGGTATGTGTGTTTTTATTATTCCACCCCAGGAGGAATATCTGTGCTTTCCAGCACACAGCTGTTTGCATATTTAAATGTTATTTAACTTATCAGTCTTGATAATTTCCTCATTCATCCATATGAAAGACAGGTTATTTAATCATCTTAATGGAATTGCAAACACAAAGAGCTAAAATTAGTCTTAGCATCAAAAATCAGAATGGATTGGAAAAAAACTTCATGTGACAAAAGCTCCCAAAATACTTCTCAGTGTTTTTTCTGCCCAAATTTACCTGCATATTTCACACAGATCTTCAAGAAATGCATATCTAGGAGAGAAGGGGAAGAGCCTCTTGCACGGTGTGTGTGGGATGTGGGGCAGCAGGTGACCCGGGATCAGTGCTGCTCCTCTCTAGAATGTGATGCTTGTCACCAAGGAGGCACTAGCTTTAGTCCTCTTTTACCACTGCAGGCATGCTTAAATTCCTAGTAGCTTCACACATGATATGGTGCTGTAGACATAGCTGCAATGGATTTAAACAGGAAAGAGGTGACATAAGAAAAAGCTGGTGTCTGTTAAATTATTAAGTAAAATAATTCTGTAAGTGTTCATCCATCAGACTTTTTCCTATTGAGTTAGTCCAGATGCACAGTTCTGCAGATTTAAAGCAGAGTAGGACAGAACAAAAACCAGGATCAATGCTACTGTTTGCAGGTTCCATTTAATTGTTGTCCATTTCTTGCCCTCTCATGGACTCTACCTAAGCAGCACTAATTGTGGAGCTGCTGAGCTCCACAGCCTAAGTATCCCTGGCCACAGCCTAGTCTTCACTGTGCAGGTCAATTGCACCAATTTTGGGCTTCTTCCTGTTGCCCTAATTTCTTTGTATGTGTTGTTTCAAAGAAAACACTTGGGTTAAATTTAACCTTTCTGGGCATCTGATACTGTATGAACTTCTAAGTGTAGATTTAGAATGGTTTAATTAGCAGACTTGCAATATAGCATAGAGTTGATATGAAGAAATAAAAAGTATGACAGATGGGAACTGGAGTGATTTTATTTCAGCAGCACCAAGGAGACCATTACACAAGCCATTTATTTGTTAATGGGTTCAATAAGAGTCTGGTATTTCCCAGCCACTTGCTTTTGGAATGTCTCTTGTTACGGTCACATAATAGCCATAGTAATATCTGCACATCATATTGCTCCCTTCTGTGGTTTAGTAAATTATGGAGAGATCAGCAACTGTTCATCAGACTGCACTGGTGTAATCATCCTTGCTTTGGCCTTTTACATTCTTAGGTACTCTCTCATTAATGACAAACAATGAAGTTCCTAAAATTACACAGTGGGTCTGAGGGCAGATATTTTAGTTTTTGAAGAGGGAAGGAAAGAACGATTTAGACCTGGGGAGTACTTCAGAGCTGAAGGTGATAAAGTGCTGAGTGAAGGAATTAAGCACCTCCTGCTGCCTCCCTTCTAGGAAGAGGGATGAATCCCTTCTAGGATTCATGCTGTGGTAGGGCATGAATCTGATTGTGGGTAAGCGCAAGGTAAATTACCAGGGATAGTTTAGACTATATGACACAGCTTTCTAGTATGTTTTAGTTCAGAAGTTGCAAAAATATTTGCTTTAATGTTCCTTTACAAAACAGATTCTTTCTACCCTTTTTCCCTGCATCTGCTGGTTTGATTTGTTATTGCCAATTTTGTACACATTGATGAAAATCTCATTGGGTACACTAGAGGCCTGTTAATCAATTTAAAAAGAGAACATTGTGTGTTCTCATACCCATTTTTTTGTGTGTGTTTGACTTGACTGTTATTTAGTGAAAGCACTATTTATACTTGGCACAATCTTAATTTAAAAAAAACATACATTTTTCAGTCAGAAAAAAAAGGAACAGGAATGTGTGCCAGGGTGAATCCAGCATCCAGCTAGTCCAACAACCAAGACCATGGAAGCTATAAGAATTCTGCAGTGCATGGGCATGAAATCCTCTAGGTCAAATTTGTTATGTCTACAGTACTGCCTGATGGAGCATAAAGAGGAAATGCCAAGGGTTTGGTGTTCTGTGTTCCATTTTCTTTCCAGGACTGCTTATCCATGTCATGACTTGCCCTGATGTTTGCACTAGCTGTCCTGGACCCACATAGAGAGGCAGATGTTGGGAAAGCTTGTGTCCCTCTTGTAAGTGGGAGGCTTGATGACTGCAAGTCATTCCAGCAGGAAAATAATTTTGAGCTTGTCAGTTGTAAGTTTTCTGTCCCCTCATGTTCCCTTTATTTAGGCCTTGCAGGTAAAAAAACTAGCTTGCTTTCTTCAGTTTTTGCATTTACCTTTGCTCAGTTTTATTGTCTTCCCCCATGTTCCAGGATTAGCAAAGATGGAGATAAGAAGCTGTTGATCTCTCCCATCTCTGTATCAGTTAGCACTGCTTACAGCTTTACCATGTTTCCTTTTACTGAAGTTCTTCTAAGGCACTTAGATGCATGTGCATCAGGTGACACATAATTCTGATCTGCATCTTCTCTTGGACAATTTTACAAAATTAAATTCCTGTTGAAGGCATAAGCTGACATTTTCAGAATCTCTTATAATCTCTGCTACTCATAAGTTTTGTGTGTTTATATAGAAATATGGGAAAAAGAAATGTTGAGTGTGGATAACAACCTCATGGTTTTGTGTAGAATTACAACTGAGATATAGAATCGTAGAGTAGAATGATAGGATTGTTTAGGTTGGAAAAGACCTTCAAGATTGACTCCAGCCTCTGACTGATCACCTTGTCAACTAGACCATAGCACTAAGTGCCAAGTACACTTCTTTCTTGAACATCTTCAGGGATGGTGACTCCATCACCGACCTGGGCAGCCCATTCCAATGCTTGACAACCCACTCCTTGAAGAAATTTTTCCTCATGTCCAACCTGAATGTCCCCTGCTGCATCTTGAGGCCATGCCCCACTTGCCACAACCTCCCTGCAGGTAGTTGTAGAGAGCAATGAGGCCACCACTGAACCTCCTTTTCTCCAGGCTAAACAACCCCAGCTCCCTCAGCTGCTCCTAGAGTATTTACCCTCCAGACCATTCACCAGCTTTGTTGCCCTTCTCTGGATTCACTCCAGCACATCTATATCTTACTTCAAGTGAAGGAACCAGAACTGAACACAGGGCTTGAGATTCAGCCTCACCAGAGCCCAATAGAGAGGGAAATTCACAGCCCTGGTCCTGGTGGCCACACTATTTTTGATACAGGCCAGGATGCCATTGGCCTGCTTGGTTACCTAGGCACACTCTAGATTATGTTCAGCTGCTGTCAGCCTGCACCCCCAGGTCCTTTACTGCCAGGCAGCTTTGTAGCCACTCTTCCCCCAGCCTGCAGCACTGCCTGGGGTTGTTGTGAGCCAAGTGTAACACCTGTCACTTGGCTATGTTGAACCTCTTAGAATTGGCCTCAGCCCATCAATCCAGCCTGTCCATATCCCTCTGCAGAGCCTTCCTACCCTCTAGCAGATCAACACTCCTGCCTAACAATGTCATTTGCAAACTGGGGGGGGCACTCAATCCCCTTGTCCAGATCATCAATAAATATATTAAACAGAGCATGCCCCAATAACCCCACTAGTGACCAGGCAGTAATTGGATGTGGCTCCATTCACCATAACTCTCTAGGCCAAGACATCTGACCAGTTTTTAACCCAGCATAGAGTGCACCTGTCCAAGCCATAGGCCACCAGCTTCTCCAGGAGAATGCTGTGGGAGACAGTATCAAAGGCTTTACTTCTCTCTCCTGCGGTAGAAGACCTTTGAAGCAGGATTGGTGTTAATTGGCTAAGACATTTGAATCAGCTGGCATGAGATGTACCAATTGCTGTATCTACTGGCCTCCATGACCCAGTGTCTGGTTTAAATCCAGCTGGAAATAAAGCACCATGCAGTCACTCACTTAACCTACCCCCTCTCCTCACCCACCCCCATGGAATGGGAAGGAGAATCAAAGGTAAACTTGTAATTTGAGATAGGAAAAGTTTAATAATTGATAATAAATTAAACCACAGTAATAATGTTAAATGATGATAATAATTACAGTAAAAAAAAATAATAGGAAAAACAGGTGATGCGCAATACAACACCTCTTGCTGACTGATGCCAGCTCCTTTTCCCAAACCCAGATCGACTCTCCTACTAGGTAACTCTCCCCAGTTTATATACTGGGCATGGTAATTAATCTCCATGGTAATCTCTTGGAATGTTCCATGGTAATCTCTTGGAATATCCCTTTGGACAGTTCAGGTCACCTGTCCCAGATGTGCTCCCTCCCATTTTCTTTTGTTAAGCTCCTCACTAGAAAAGCATGAGAAAAGGAAAAAACAGTCTTTGACCTGGGATAAAAACAGCAAAAGCCAAAACATCAGTGTGTTATTCATACCATTCTCATTCCAAATCCAAAACACAGCACCTCTGACAGCTACTGAGAAGTTAACTCTACCCTAGCTGAATCCAGGACACCGAGGAAGTTATTTCCAGTCATGTTTCTGGGAGGACATTGTACTTTCATCAAGACAAGAAGCCCATGTTCTGGTTATCATTAAAATCATGCTGACACTTTTTCAAGACTGTCTGACTTATTGTATGAATTCTAATTGTTCAGATTCTAATTTCTTAATAATGGCCCATCTTTCGTACCTGTGATTTCAAGCTAATTTTGCCTTTTTTAAATTGTCTTTGTCTTGTTCAGCTTTGTTGTTGTAATGGTTTTTACAAAACCACCACAGTTATATAGCACTGCTGTTGGTCATCTTTATATTTCACCTCAGATGTGGGTGGCAATGTTTTACTTCTTGGGTATGTGCTAAGAATTAATGTTTTCCAAAATGGTTACAAATTCTCAAATGAAAGTTATTATCATAGACTTTAATCTGCTCTTAATTCCTATTAACTGATGAGACAAAGCAGAAGACTTAATAGTAAGTATTAGCTATGCTGAAAAGCACAGTGGTCAGGTGTCACAGACATGTTTTATGAAAAATCCTTTCCTTAGGATTTTTTTCTTCTGAGAAGCTGAGAGGCCTCAGGAACAAAATGTGAACAATGGTTATCTGCTGCTGTGGAATGCAACAGGTGGATCCATGATTGGTCTCATGTCGTTGTTTCTAATTAAGGGCCAGTCAAAGTTCAGCTGTCCAGACTGTCTCCGTCAGTCACAGGATTTTATCATTCCATTCTTCTTCTTGCTTGCTAGCCTTCTGATGAAATCCTTTCTTCTACTCTTTTAGTATAGTTTTAATATAATATATATCATAAAATAGTAAATCAAGCCTTCTGAAACATGGAGTCAGATCCTCATCTCTTCCCTCTTCCTGAGACCCCTGTGAACACCACCACAGTCAAGTTTCTGACTGACATGTCCATTCAGGGAAATTGGCATACTAAGGCAGGCTGATTAGTTTAGAACAAAGAAGAAATTACTCGTGTTGAAGAAGGAATGCAAATATTAGCTGAGAGACAGCTGTTTGTGTGGATAAGCCTTCTTAAGATGTTGAATAAATTTTAAAATATGTACAGGAAAAAAACATTAACTCACTGCTTATCTGAAGTGGTGAATAAAATCCCAAATGGCTCTTTAAGAGCTTGCAATGAATGAGGCAAAATAAGTAGATGGAGCTGGGACAGTGAAGAAACTTGTTTTGTAAAATTCTTATGGTAATTTTTGTAACAATAGAAAAATAGGACATCAGGAAAACATGGTAAATACAGCAGAATTACTGTATCCTGTAATTGTAATTATGGTTTTATTTTTTAAAATATCTGTGAGGTTTGTAAAACAATGTTAGGACGTCAGAGGCTCATCTTATTTCTTGGAGATGGTCTTTTGTTTAACAGTATTTATTACTGTGTTTCAAATACACTGCCAAGTGAAAAGGGAAGATGAAGGCTTATCTGCAGGGAGAGATGATTACAAAGGTGTGGCTATGTGCTTTAAATCTATTGGTGTAGATTACAGTACCCTGAAAGCCAGATCCACTGAGCAGAGATCTTTCTGCCTATTCAGTTGGTCCTTCTCTCAAAGCCTGGGTGAGCTACTGCACAAATACAGGCTGGATGCAAGTTATTTACATTGTGTTTCTTTGTATGGCTATTTAAAATTACTGCTGTAAGGCACGTCACTGTGGACAAACTGCTTTGGAGTCTAATGCAAAACAGAGTTAAATTTGTTTTGGTGGTTGTTTTGGTTGTGCTTTTTTGTTTGTTTTCTTTTCTTTCAGAAAAGAGCATGGGTTTCTGACTGAGGTCTGATGCAGTGACCAAACTGCCTGTGCTCTTTGTTGCTGTCAGAGCTGTAGCCTGCAGGTTTTCAGATGAGGGGGAAATGCTTAGGACACACAAATGAGAAATAAGCTGAACATGTAAGTGGTGAATTTGCTGTGCCAAAGCAGAGGACAATTTTACAAATCTTTGATACATACATAGATACTGTTAAATGCTTGGGTAGGTGTACAGATAATAAAGTCTCTGAACCACCCACAAATGTAACACAGATTTTAGTGGAATCACATATTCCTAAGCTAAAGGATGTCATATTTCCTGTGGGCAGCTGGAAAGCTAGCACAGTTGGAAGGAAAGCTGGGAGATAGGTACAAGACCTCTTCTTGTGTCCACACATCTGTATCACAAGTATCTGGATACAAGCCATGAACTTATGCCGAGATGGGCAGTTGTGTGCCCAGTCTCTCACTCAGCAATTTTCAACAAATTTCAGCAGCTCTCATGTACCAACATGCCTGTTTTAAAGTACTGTGTAGATTTTTTTTACATCAGAGCAGCAGCCAGACAAACAGCCAGACATGAAGAGGGAAAGAGCGAGGTCACAGAATTTGTTCAAGCCACATCTGTAGCCTGCACTGAACCTGTGTGTAGCTCTGCAGTGGAGTTTCATATCTTCTACAGCTGATAGATGCCAGCAATTTAGTCCTGATTGGATTTTCAGTAACCAAGGACTTTCCAGCAGCCAGAGTAATACAGAAAAATAATTTCATTTTCTTGAAATACCATTCTTTTATTTTCTTTGCTTTCCTTTGTCCTGGAAAGAACAGGGGCAGGGAGAAAGATCTGGGGAGAGAAGAGATTATTGTCATTTTGCCATGCATAATCCTTTATAAAAATAGCCAGTACTTAAGATGTCTTCTGAAATAACTCATACCCTCAGATAACCTAAAATCAGCACACATGACTGAGGAAATGACAATGAGGTGAAATTGCAGGCATTTATAACAGGTGGATTTGTAGGTCATTTTGAATGTTTGAGGATAACCTGCAATAACTTGCAGGTTGTTTCAGTAGAAATACCCTAAGTAGGTGATAGAGAGGAGCAAGTGGTGACTGAAAGCCAGAAGGTTTTTCAGCATCCCAAGAAACACCCGTGCCTGCAGGTATCTGCCCTATGCGTTTAGTGTGCATGGATGTCCATCTGCACATGCATGCAAGTCCTATTATGATCATGCTATCTTTTCTTTTATCTGTATGTTGAGTATATCTTGCATCGCCTGTACTTAACTTCACACAAAACCTGGGTGATCCAAAAATACATTTATAATGTTGCATTGGGAAAAAGTTATGATGGGAGACAGCTAAAAAAAGAAGCATTAAAATGTATATATCAAGAGGCAGACTTTGTGCTTCACAGTTACCTTTTAGGTTTGCATTTCAAGATAACTGTGTTCCCTTAACATAGTTTTGTTGATAGAATAAAGTTAAATAATATTGCACACTTTTTAAAATAATTTTTTCCTATAACTATTACTCGGATCTCGTTTGCTCTCAAGCTTTCTTACAAGTGGAGAAATTGGTGTAGGTCAGTATGTTTTATATCAGCAGATTTGCATAAGGATATTTCTTTAATAGAATTGTGAACCCTTTGTTAATTTTTAATCCTTGAATCTCTTGAGAAACATTTTCCTTTTCCATTAAATATCTGTCTCTTTTTTCCCTGGCTAGCTGAGGTCTCAGGCAAGTTTGTTTCCATCTGTACTGAAAACATGCAGCACCTCCCCACTCAATATGTCCCCTTTAAAAGGAGGCTTAAATTCTTACATCTATGAAGTCTGATGGAAAGCAACTAAATTGTTCTTACACACGTCCCTTTTTAACTCATCAAGTCTGATTTTTATTTACACTGGGCAGCTTTTGCCCTTACACCTCACCTGTGTGGTAGGACTTGGTGGTGAACCTAAGTATAAAGCATATTAATTAAACCACATGTTGATACTCTTAGCAAAGGACAACCAGCACCTCTCATAATACCTAACTAACTCTGTGTAATTGTTAAACTTCAGTTCGCAAAATGCATAATGGACCATATCTCAAATACCAACACATTTGTGACTTTTTTTCTGGCAGACTACAACTCTGGACTGTGATTCCAGAGGTGAGATGTTTGAGGGCAGCCTAGAGCTGTTATTGTACACCTGAGTCAGTTACGTGTGAATTTTTAAAATGTAATACCAGAAAAGTCTGCAAGTGCCACTGTTGTCAGGGAACCCTGGTTTTTAAAGCAGCCTGTTTATTTCTCTTATTTTTCTGTAAAGGTTCTCATTTACCTCTGTCATAGGCAAGTTTGAGAGCTGCTGCTGTCAGGTTTGAGTTCTAAAAAAGCTGTAGTGATCACTGTTGGAGTATTGGTATTTTTCTGGTGTTTGGCTTGGGTGTTTTGAGATGTATCTGAAAGGGAGGAAGGGAATCTTTTTAGGATGTAAGGATCTGGAATTTTAGAAATTAATTTCTTGCTTTCCTGATTGCATCCTCCACTGCTTTTTCACTTTGTTTTCCACTTTTGTTCTATAGACCCTTGCCTTTTTTCCTCTTTTCTGGTTCCAGTTTTTCCATTTCAAGTAAATTTCTTTCACCTTTATTTTGGCTTCTTCCTTTCAACGTTTTGAAGAGCTTCTGGCTTAGGAGAGGTCTAGACTGCCTGAAAAGCATGCTGAGTGCTGACCACAACCAGCCTTTAGGACCTTTGCTGCCTCTCAGACAGGCAGCTGATAGCTGTGTGAGCCTCACAGTGGCGTGGTCAGAGCTGGCAGGAGCACCCAGGCATGTCAGACATCTCCTCCCTGCTGTGGAGGTGACCTGTGGCCATGTCAGGCTTGGCCTGCAGGTCTTCTGTAGTTAATGATTTCCCTGAAATGACAGCGCTCCTGCATTTAATTGACACCACTTTCCTGTCCCACTGTATTTTAGTGACTTTATGTTCAGAAGACTTGCATCCAGTATGCACCAAGACAAATCCTTCACACGGCTTTTGGTGGTGACCAAATTGCTGTAATGAATTCATCTCTTACTGGAGGTCAGATTTTGTAAAAGCTGCTTCTCCCCAGAAGTCCTTCCTACACCTCAGGTTTTCTTAGTGCCTTGCCACACTCATTTTCAGAATGCGTCTGGCCTCTGTTTTCTTCATTCTTCAGATTGGACTTTACATACAAGGAGTGGCAGAGATAGAGCTGGATTTATTTATTCAGTCCAACGGGAATTCTTATGTGGAATGTTACTGATTCCTTTAACTACCTAATAGGATATTGTAGGGAAGGAGGCAGACTCTAGTCACAACACATGTTGAAATGATAGCAGGTGGTGGACACAAGCTGCAGCAAGAGAGATTCTGATTAGGCTTCAGGAAAAACTGTAGTGTCAAGAGAGTAGTCAAAGATTAGAATGGGTTGCTCAGAGAGCTTGTGGGATCTCCATCCTCAGAGATACTCAAAGCTGAACTGGACAGGGCCCAGAGTAGGCTGCTCTAAGTTGGACCTGTTTCGACTGAAGAGTCAGGTGACTTCAGGAGATCTCATCCAACATTGTTTATTGTATGGCAGTTTGATTACAATCAGTATTCCCACAAGCCCACTTCACTGGAAAAGGCTGTTGACTTTTTAATGCCTGCTGTTTCGGAAAGCAGAAACCTAAGAAAAACTAAACATCAAGTGCTGTAGACAGCAGAAGCCAGTTGGAAAACAAAAGCTATTTTAAAATAGAAAAGATTAAAATAAAACAACCACAAAATCAGACAAATAGCAAAACAAGCAAACAAACAAAAAATAAAATCCATGGGTTTGCTAAGGTGAGATAAGCAGTTTCTGCTGAGTCTAATGGATCTGCTAAAAGGAGAAACACTGAGTGTGAATGAGGCTGCATTAACTGATTGTAGATACTGTAAAAGCAGAATTTTTTTTTCTTCTCAGCTTTATTCTTTCTATGGCATCCTGACTTGAAAAATGCTCTGTGTAGTGAAATGTTTTATTAGGAATTCAGCAAGATCGAGGCACATCTGAAGTAGCACAGATATTTCTCTACTTTTAAATTCAGACTATAAATCTACAGTTGCCTCATTTCTGCCCAAAGTGGGACCCAAGGTTGAAAGTAAAGTGTCTGTAACTCACTTCTGGAAATAATGGTATTCATAGTTGAACTGGTATTTGAGGCATTCATTTAGAAGAATGGGCATTGTTCGCTGCCTAGCTGCTTCTTTTATGGTGCAAAGGGTCATTGACTCGATTCCCTTGACCAGAGCTTTGTCAGCATGACTAATGCTCTGAGCCCTTCTTTAAACACGGCTTAGCTGAAAGATACATTCTCTCCCTCACTCTCCCTCGAGTGTCAGCATTACTCATCTGTGCACTCGTCCCACCCAAACCATGTAGTGAAGGCAGCTGCTGATAGTTTCCTGCCTTTCATAGACATCATGGATATGTCAGTGTTTCCACTATATGTGCCTATGTTTTGCTGACTCCAGTCATTTCATAGGCAGAGAGAAAAGGTGCAATTTTTTAATTCTCCGTACGAAGTGTTTTCATGAAAAGTTTGATTTTGAAGTCTGTGGGGCAAATTTTATGCAAAATTACATGATCCAATCAGTGTCCACTAGGCCTCTTCATCTGTCAATGGCAAACTTCCCGTTATTTCAGTGGCTTGCAGGATATTGCTTAGGTGTTCCAGGGAGGATAATATTTACGAGCAGTTCTTGCTGTCAGAGTACTTAAGCACGTTAATAGTCTATGTATGCACCTGTCAGATTTACAGGGCCAATACTGGTCTGTATTAGGCAGTTGCCTGATGTAAATCTGATCATAACAACAGATTTTCTTAGAGATTTTTTTCTGGATGGTGGTAACACTGGGAAACACAAAGCTGTTTAGCAACCACAAGGAGCCATCTTCCCTGCTAACTAAACTGCAGTTTGTTTTGAACTTTGGGTCTGTAAAATACTGTCATGGTTTGGAACACTTTAATCTTGCTGAGAGACTTCTTAAGGCTTAGGGGGTCATTGCCACCAAATAACCTGCAGTCTTAGAGCCAACGTGGGGGCAGTTGGTGGGATATGCTGCAGAAAACAATCCTCCCCAAAGTTTGATAGGTATAAGTGAAATATCTGCTGCTTAGATGTAGTCCAGCCCTGAACCCAGAAACAGGAACCCAAAGCCTACCACATGCATGTGTGATTGTCTTTCAGCATCTGAAAATCTAAGACTATTTAAATGAAGTTTCAAAGAGTGAAGGAAGATCAGAATCTCTAATCAAAGTCTTTCCTCTGCTGCCAAAGAATAATTGAAGTTTATTAGGCAGGGCTGTTGAAACAATTAAAAAGCTCCATTTATTAAATTTTTGGAAGAAAAAGATACTGGACTCTGTGGGAGGTACTGATTTCTTGCCTCAGTCCTTGATTTGTTTTAGTTGGAAGTGTTTGCTCCCAGCATCCTTATTTGAGATTCTGGTTATACTGAAAGAGCATTCTAGGCACATAGGATTGGTTAGGGAATGTGAAATAGCTTCATGCCAACATGGAAACCTCCATATACTTGGCATGTATTCTCACTGGATGTCCTCTTGTCATAAGCGTGTTGATAGATGCCTTCTAGAGGATGCCACTGAGACACTTCACTAAGCATCAGGGGCTTTTTCAGTATTTTAGTTTGGCTGCCACAGTTTGTAATCTAGTATCTGGTGAAAAAATTCATAACGTTTTCCATGGGGGAGAAAAATTTTTTATTCACTTACTTGCTACCTATTTAAAGGGTTTCTAGGACAAGAGTTTTTGGAATGAAAAAATTCTGTGTCCTGGGAATAAATAAAGTAATCAATAAATACTGCTAGAGGGTGGGGCAAAAGACGTGTTCTGCAGAGAGAGGGTAATTGTCATATGCCCACAAAAAACAGATTCTCTACTGAATTAGGGAATGGCATTGAGAAGGTGGTGCTAGAAATAGATTAGAAACTGTTGTAAAACAGTTGATAATTGTTAAGCATGTACTGTTAGTTTGGTTGTTATATTGTAAAAGGGGTTAAAAGGATAGGTGTAAGAAATAAGGCACTCAACGTACCATAATACACCTAAGTGCGCCACCCCCCATGCAAAACAAGCCAGCCTGGGCAGAACCGTAATGGGCCAATCAAGTGCCTTGAACCTTCATGCAAATGAAGGATCCAAAAAGAAACCAATCCAAAGAGACAAAAAACAGGATAAAAGGGTCGCATCTGACCCACTGAATGTGTGCTGCTCCACCTGGAGCATCAGGGACATCACTGCTGAAGAAGACCCAGTGCCGGCACTGCAGCATCCTCGACGGGAATGCTCATGCTTAGCCCGCAGGCCCCCATGCTTTAGGCCTTTCTATTATAATAAATGCTGAAATCACTTTAGTACCAGGAGCTTGCTCTCATTTTTAACAGTGGTCTATTACAAGGCTAGAATGCTGCTGACCATGGAACATGGGGAAGCCTCTGTGTATGTGTGTGGTCACAGTCCTTCAGGGACGGGAGCCGGCAGCAGAGTGCCCAGCAGGAGTGAGCTTGCTGCCGGAGAAGCTGGCAGCTGTTTGGAAGCACCTGATAGAAAAATACCACTGTGCCAGCACAATGGCTTAACAAGCTAACAGGATAAGTGGAATATATTGCATTGAAGAGCTGGATAATTCTGTTAGCAGAGTGGGGGTTGCAGCTGAAGCACTGCCACTAATTAGGAATAGATTTTCCAAGTGGTGCCTGGGATTATAGACAGACATAATTCTGTCAGTGGCAGTCAGGGAGCTCAGATCTGTATTTGTTCCTTTCAGAATTCGCCCCTTGCGTCCCAGAGCACTTCTGCACTGAAGAAGCCAAGTGATGGTGTGAAAGGAGGCACTTAGTCTGTGTTTGCTTAGTGAATTTTTTTACAAAACAGTTCATTTTTAAATCAGCACCTGGGAGGAAACAGGAATATTCATTGATTTGCAGATCTACTGAGGAATTCCCTCTCTAAAGAAGATGGTAGAATATGAAGTATGAACTCAGGATGATGTCTGATTTTCTCATACTGTGATAAGATGCTTCACTGCTGAGCTGTAGAAAATGTAAGCCTTTTTCCACTTGTTTTGAAGAGTTGGCCAAATGTTAAGCATTAAGTTAAGTCAAGAGTGCAACAGTAAAAGCCAACAGAAATAGGTTAGAGGAGAAAAATTTTTGAGGACTGTTCTGGATTCCTGTGCCATGTACACTCTGTTCTATTAGAACAATAGCTCCAAGCTGGTTTGAACTGAAATCTCCAAGGCTGTTAACCTTACTTATTTTGCTTTAAATCTGCTGGCAAGTTCAGTGGTCTTGAAAAGCAGAGAACAGAGAACTGGAGCTTGAAGTAAGCATAGTGCAGGCAGTGACTGGACAGCCTGTCTTTTGCACTGCAATACCACATCTTTAGCTCTGACACATCTAGCAATACCTTTTCTGTTTGCTGATGCACGATTTGGGACTAAGTTGAGTCTATTTTTCACTTTTGATTTGAACCAAGCACAGGTTGTAACCTTCCCTTTTCTTAGTGCTCTAATCTACTGCTTTTCATCCTCAGAGCCAGTGTGTACAAACAGAAAGTACTTTGCTGCTTTACATTTGTGGTTTCCAGCCTTCTTTCATTGTAGACTTGATTATAGGTCTGGATAGTACTGCTTGGAAGTGTGAGCTTTTCTGAATACTTTGATATGTCCTTAGATCTACTTTTTAAAAGAAAAGCTCTTGTGGATACATAGTATTACCCCAGCTAGAGCCTTGCCAGTTTACAGTACCTGACTGTTTAATCTGTGTTAGATATTACTGTAGTTACAATCTGGGCTATCATTGTAAAATATTCTAGGTTTTAATTAGCATCTTGTAAAATGGGAACTTGATTATATGGAGCATTAGGTCATGTCCATGATGTTCACCATGATATAAAGTCAATGAAAGCAAACAGGTAGTGCAGCACTGATTTTAATATCTCTCTTTAAAATCTCTTGATTTCTTCGGTTTAAATGAAAGAAATACTGACCTGTGGGAGGTAATTTATATCAGTTAAATGCCACCATTCTTTTGCAGCAGCAGCCACTGATACAGAAGTGCTTTGGTTGTCAGTGAACAGTGAGATTAATTAATCTAGGTGTTTCTTCTACTTTTGGGAAAAGAAAATTCACTTAGCTTTGTTGAATCTCTTGAGGCAAGCGCAGTGGCCAAAAATATCCTCTTGCTTCTGATGGAAGACATAAATCCTTTTCCTTCTGGGGAGGAGGAGTGCTACAGAGCACTAAGACATAAGAGTGTTTTCCTGTACTGTTGTGGGAAAAGGAGTAAGTGCTTGTATTTGTCAGCTGTGCATGTCTAGCTGTGGTAGATGCATGTAATACAATCATATTTATCCTGTTTTGTATCAGCAGGACTTAAGGAACAGTTAAAGTTTGCTGCTCAATAGACAAACATGCTAAAAGGAATTTAATGCTGCAGAAGAGGTTTTACCAGCATGCTGCACTATAACTGGTCACGGTGGTGTCCAAAAGCAGGTTTTCTAGTACAGTACCAGGTAAACACAGTTACAACAATTAGTTTCTTCCAGACCTGTATTCACACTCTGTACCTGTGTCAAAAAGTATTTGTATTTGCCTCATCATAGCCTAGAGCAGCAGGGAGGCTGAATAGGGGCACCTTAGGGGTGCCCTGTAAGCCACTTCATTTTCACGAGCAAGAGTATTGTCCTTGTTATTCTTCCACATATTTAGGTAGACTAGTGAAGGGAAAGGTATTTTAGGAGATATTTTTTATTACTTGTGAGAGTCTCTGTTTCTGGCTTTTTGCTTAGACAAATTTTTAGTGATGCGCTTGGAATTTTGCCTCAGCAAGAACTGATGGACTCTAATACTTTGGGCTTTCTCAAGATGATTACTTTTTTCATAACACATGCCATGGCTAAAGAGAAAAGGAGTCTCAAGGGCACCCTTTGCTAGTGTGAAACCTGCCTGCTTTCTCATTCAGGGTCACATAACTTCCTTCTAGCATTTGCAGGAACTACTCACAAGGAAAAGTGATTCTAGGACAAGACTATTATTTTTAGCTTTCAGTCTTCTCCTTTGGTCTTGTTTTTTCTCTGTACTGAGAAAATGAAAAGCACTACCTGAGCTGGACTGTTTCCTGAGTTGAGCAAGTCCCAACAGGCTTCAGTCTGGCCTCAAGTACCTTCCCATGTTTCACAGCTGGCCATCACAGGTGCTGGTAGTCATCTTTCACTTTGCTTCAGAGGCTGAAAAACTCTCAGACCGGAAGATTTTACAGTGTGTGTTTACTGGAGAATATTTTAAAGGAAGTACTGATGCTTCTCTTAGTGTTTGAATGTATGTGCTGACATCAGTGGCAATGATGCTGACTCCAGCTACATTCAAAGAAATCAAAAGGAGGTTTGAACCCAGTTCAGGAAGCCTTTGGTTTTTGGAGAGAAATTCAGCTAGGCTTGAAGTTGCAGCTCATGTCCCATTTCATGTCTAGATATAGCAGAAGTGTGTAGTAAAAGCATATTAATTCTGTTTTGTATCAGCAGGACCTGTAAAATAATTAGGCTGGGTTGTGAAATATGCAGAAATGGCATTATAAAATAAAAATATCAAGTTAATTCAGACTGAGCTCTCACTTCAAGGGCATAACAAAGCCCAGAAGTTATTGAGGGAAAATGACATTTGTTCCCTTTCATGTGAAGGACTTCAAGCCCATAGGATGTCAAGTGATGAGATGAATGTTGTCTGTCTGTCAGCTAACTGTGTTTTAAGTGGCAGTTGAGAAGATAGAGGGGTTTTTACCTCCTGATGACTAAACTCAAGGTTTACGTACAGTGATAAAACTCCCAATGTAGTTATATTGCAGCCACTAAAATCAGTCTGGATTTCCTTCATGATAAATAGCAAGCAGGAACAGTATGCACATCCCTATCTCAGGCCTAAAGATACTATGAAACCCATTTGATATGGCTGCTGATGAGCTCTGGTGACCACTCACCCTCTTTGGCCCTGCTCTGCATCAAGTGCAGCTTTGTCCTCATTGCTGGGGACAGTCTGATACTGCATTGGAAAACAGTGAATCCAAACTGCAGCAAATAGCTCTTCTTATTTTAAGAAAATCAGACTTAATGTTGGGAGATTTGTCTCCCTTACTTCCTTGCTGTTCCTTCTGACTTCTTGAAATGCCAATATTAAAGTATAATGACTTTCTTAGCCTTCCTATTACCCTTCCTATTCTTTGAATGAGGATGTTTACCTGCTCCTGAGCCTGCTCTGGCATGTGCCCTGGCATGCCTAAGGATCCTGTCATGGGTGAGAAGGTGCTATGTCTGTGTGAGGACAGTGCAGACCAGTGCCTTCAGACCACTGGAGGATGAGGAGCACAGGTTTGTGATGACAGCTACACAGGAGGCTCAGGTGTATGAAGTCTTTAATGCTGCATCACAGGCCTCAAACCAAAGGACAAAAGCTTCTCTCCTTCAGCCTTTCTGCCGTGCATTCCCTTTCTCATCCGCCTGGCCAGGAAGAAAATTGGAAAAGCTTCCAGCAGGTGTTTTATTCTGCTAAGCTTAATTGCTAGGCATTCTCAAAATGCCTGGCATGCTGATGTAGTGCTGCATCTTAGAGAGTTATGCAGGGGTCAGCTACTGAGGATGGAACTCGTTTGCACAGCAGGGCTGGCTTTTAGTACCCTGATTGTATGGCTGAATGGTGAGCACTTGACAGGACACTGTGGGGTGCACCTGCTTCACAGAACAGATGGACCCTTCAGGAGCAAATAAATTTATTTCGTTGTTGTTTCACTTATGGGACTGGATGTGTTATTACTCCCCTTGTATAAATGGCAAGCTTTGCTAGTGCAAGTTTGACCATGCTGAGGATGCTTTGCTTTTTATCAGGATTTGTGACAGCAGTCTATTATGACTGCCTCAATATAGTTTCACTAATGTAGATTTGGCTCCTGATGGGCCATTTAATAGCAAATATTTTAAAGTTTTGAACAGGTTTGCAGGATCCCATCAGATTCACCCCAGTTTGTTCAAAGTGTAGTCTGCTGAACTATTCATACAGGCATGATGAATGACATACATGGCAGGTCCAAAAAAAACCCCAGAAAAATGTTAAAGGTTGGTTGGCTCTGTTGCTATCCTGGACAAAATCATGAAAAGACCATAAAAGTAAGCATTAAAGCATAATGTGTAATTATTATCAGGCAGCGACATAGTATGAAAAATACATGTTGACAAGGGAATGTTTTTGTTTCTTGATGGGGCCACAACTTTGGCTGGTAAAAGTTGTTGAGTTCTTGTCATAAAATTCCCATAGTCACATACATTCTGATTTAAATGTGTGTCTGTCCAGAAACCAGTGGTGGCTTCAATAAACATGTTGAAACTGACTTTGCTGAGAAGGCCAATAGTGCAATTGCAACTAATTAGCTGTGATCCAATAGGGATGTTTCTATTGGAATTCATTCATAGTCCTGCCCTGCTCAGTACCCTTTATCCCGTTTAGACAATCTGGAAGAAACAAAATCTTATGACTAAAAGTCAGGTCCAGCAGAACCCATTATTTTATAAGGATGTCTAAATTCATCCATATATTTTTGATCTAGATCTCATCCATGTGAGGTTGTTTAATCCCTGCTAGCTGGGCTAAGTACTCACTTGCCCAGGTTTTGCACTATCTGGGGGCAGAGAGCAGCTTGTCTTCTAAGTTAAGCTTGACTACACAATATTTAATATACCGAGCAATGAGTCACAGCTGAGTGGGACTTCAGTTGCTGTTTCCCATCAGAAATTGGAACTTCACTGCATAAATGCTGTTTTTCTTTTTTGGCTGAAAGCTGAGTGGCAAGAATGACATGGAGCTGCTGCTTCCCGGGGGCAGAGCAGCACTTGGTTTGACTCCAAAGTCGATGGGAAGCAGTACTCATAGCACCCCCTCCCTGCTGAGCTCGGAGTCTGACACCCGATGGCATCTCCTCTGCCCTGCTCAGGGGCTTCACACAGAAACTGCTGCTGGTGGGCTTCTCCCATGGGTGTTCTTGCTACCCAGCTCTGATCAAAGCCAGAAGGCAGCTTGGGGCCTAATTTGCACAACTGCAATTTGCACAGCTCACCAATAAACTTGCTGAACCAAAGACTGATATTAAAAACTGAACTGTGGAGTACAAAGTGTGATCTATGGATTTTTAGGAGTTTTTTTCCAGTTCACCCTCAATGCATATTGTTAGCATAATTCACAGTAGTTTTTTTGTGCAGGGTGCTAATAATCTCTCAGAAGTCTTTCTCAAAGGTATGCAATAAACCTTCTGGAGCAAGATTTTCCACATAAGTAATAAGGTATTATAAAGATGGAAGTTGCTTCAAGAGGTGCTAGCCACATCCCCATCCTTATGTGATACTTTTATCTCCTGACTAATAAGTTGTTCCTTTTTGGGTGAAGAACTGCTATATTCAAATTACAGTAGTATTTTTGCATCATTATGTTTTTTTAAGGGAAAGCTTCCAGGCAGGGATGACTTAGGCCATGAATGGTTAAATTATTACCTAGATAAAAACATGGTTTTGATCTCTAGTCATATAATTGATTCTTAGTTGTAAAACTAACTATGAATCTGTAAAAAAGACAGTTACTAAGCAATTCTCTGTTCAATAGTTATTGGAGACTACTCTTTCTCATAATTCTTTATCTCCCAGCAGATTTTTAAAAGCATCACCAATGAAGACTCAGTCCAGGGACAAGGAAGTCGGAGACTGATAAGTTTTTCACTGTCAGGTAAGTCACTGCTGATAAGTAAGTTTTAAGCCCAAAGAGTTTGAGACTGAAGTTACTAGAACCTTTTATGTACACAAGTGTGTAAGTATATGTATGTATATATTTATGCATGGATTCTTTGTCTGTAACAGAAGTAATGCTGAGACAAAGAATAAAAATCTATGATTATTGCCACACTTCCTTCAATGAGAGTTACGTGCTTGTTCTTGTAAGTACTTGTTCAAGTAGAGTTCTGGGGCCATATTAGGTTTTTCTGTTTACAATTAAATATGTAGGTCACAGAAAGCAAGATCAAAGGCGTGTGCTTTATTTACAGAGCAAAATGGATTTGTGGTAGTACTCTGTTCCTTGGAAAGCACGTTCCACGGTCATGGTCTGGACCTGAGGCAGATCCATGTGCTGTGGTGCAGAAGATTCTCTGTATTGCTCAAAAGCGACTCTCAGACTTCTTGAGCCAGAAGACTGCTCTCATTTATCTGCATTTCATGAGGAATGCTTAACCTAATTACTTGGCATGTCACTACAGGTTTTAAAGGCTTAATATGTTTCCATGTAACAGCTATGAGCCATTTGATCTAGCTTTAGTAAGAACAACATGTAAATCACGTCTGTAGACAGAAACCAATTTGTCAAAAGAGAGTGGTTATGAACATGACTCTTATTTTGGAGTCTTATGCTTGCTAGTTGGTATCCATATTTTTTTAGCTCCTGGAAGACCGAGAGAAAGATACCTGACTTGACTTGGAAATTCTTTGAGCAGGTAGTACAAAGGGTTACCCTAGTTCAAAAGTTTTACAGGTGTAGGCCTTTAAGTGTGAAGTCCTACTCTTGGACAAGCATCTCATTATATGATTGGTTTTGGCCATATGATTTATTTCAAGCTTCCCTCTATTAAGGATGCATGTCAGCGCTTTTCCAACTTAGGCAGCCAGTGTGGTTCTTGAGAGGTTGTGTATGATACATAGCAGATCAGACTGACATTGGACAGGGCTTTTTTAACACATGACTTGCATTTGCCAGGTTGCATGCTGGACATCCACCCATCAGCTGATAAAACCACAGGTTTTCTTTATCAACAGAAATAAAGAAGCATTAATATTTTTTAATGTCCATAAGTAATCTAAAACAGAAAATGTGGCCCAGAACTAGTTACAGTTTTTTATTCTCTCAGATTCTTTGGCCTAGTAAGCCAAGAGGTGTCAGTAGTAATTTGTAGTTTCAAGAGTAGTAAAATGTGGGGTCAGTGGGCCCTTTTATGAATTAGAGTATCTAATTTACACTTTGAAAGTATATAAAGACCCTACCTCATAATGCGTTTGGGATATCTAATTCATGTGATTCATAAGCAATTAATCTGCGTATATATAGAATCCATGTTAACAACATCATCATAGCCAGCTATATGAAAAGCTTTGATAAAATAATTTGGCAATTATTTTATCAAAAATCTAAGTTATCAAAATAGTTCCATTTCAGTCTTTCTGAAGTTAACAGATTAACACATCACAAGGATTTATTTATTACCTTTTTAGTCAATACCACAGCAACAAAATGTTGTCTGTCTCAAAGCAAAATTATTGCTATTCCTATATCTATTATGCTAGCTAATAAAATGCAGATGAAGGCAGACCTCCTAGAGGCATCTGAAGGAATTGGGATTCCTTTCCATTTGCACCCCTATCTCAGCAGTAACACCTCTATTGTCACGAGTCCTTTTTGCTCATACAGGGTTTTCCTTTTCAATATCTGTATTTTGGTATACTGTCATCTTCAGTTATTAGTTAATACAGTCATTACTTAAAAGTTAGGTTTCCAAATTATGGTTGATTTAGTTGCAGTTAAAAAAAGTGGCTGGCGTGTCATTAATGTGACTGGAGCCCATTGCACCAATGCAGAGGAATCATGCCCTAAGCAGTCTGTAATCTAAAGAATGCAAGAAGATTCTATGCCTTCTGCCATATAATTTTTTAGAAGAAAAAGTTATTAGAGTGGGAGAGGAAAATCTCAAAGTAGGCCAAATCACAAGAAATGCTGAGCAACATGAGTGCATTTCAGCTGCCTTGTATTGCTTTCTCTACCGCTGAGAGAGTCCAGTGAGACCCTATGTTAAAATGAACTGTGTGGAAACAGGTTTTGTTTTCTAAAAAGCTGTTGACAAAGTGCTTTATTCTTCCTGTAGTTTATTGAGTATTTGGTTGGACAAAATCCAACTGTTTTACTGGAGGGTATTTTTGAGAAAAGATTTCTGGATTGAAGAAAAATGTGTAAAATGATCCTTCAAGGCACAAGAATATGACTAGCTTCTTGAGAATGGAAATAGCAGAGAGTTTACACTATGTCACTAGGAGAGTTGTTTACTTCATGTTTGCTTCCTTGAGACTGGAAGTTATTCCTGTGAAAGGCTGGTTTAGATTAATAGGTTCACTGGCAGCACTGATCTCAAAGAAGATAATTTCCCATGATTAAGCTTCTTAATAATTTTTACGATGACTGTATTATTATAGCTTTCATTATTTAAAGTACCAAGAGAAATATTTTAAGGCTAATTTAGCTAGACTGAAAAAAGCCTTTAAGGAAAACTCTGCAGTCCACTTTGCATTTACTTTTCAAACGTGCCTTTTCCACTGTTCCCAGTGAATGTCACACTTCCAATAAGGTGGCTGAAAAGCGTCAGAGCTCTCTTGCATGAAGTACAGAAGGAAAAAATGTGCTAAGCTTCCTGAGAGGTACCAGCTACTTCACTTGCAGGTTCATGGTTTAACAGCAGTATAATGCATTTGCTGAAAGCCCCTAAAACCAGTCTTGTTGGCTGGTATATTTAGAAAGTGTTATCATGAGGTTTGCATAATATGCCTCCTAGCTGTATGCTGCATCAAATAAATTTTTCCAGGCTTTAATATTTCACATATCTCATGTTTTTGCACACTTTATTTATAAGTGTCCTTGGGGAGCAAATTACCAGAAGATCTGAATATTTCACAAACATTCAGGCATTTATCTCCATCACACATCTCTGAGAATCTTGTTAGTTGTTTTTGTGGTTTTCGGACCAGATATTCAAGTAATAACAGTTGGCAGTTTATAGGAGATAGAGCATAAATCACAACTGAAAATAGTATATGGTCTGCTAAGGGTCATTATGACAGTAGTTGTTAGCATGAAATGCTTGTTCAGAATGCAGGTATTTATTTTCCAACAATTTTTAAATCCTAGTGGCTGACTTTATAACTACTAATCCCACACCTTTTTCTTACTTGTCAGATCTTGTGTCAAGGTGAGGTGGCTTTTTACCACGTCCAGTACACAATGTGCCTATGAGGTATGCCTAGACTAGCAGTTTGAAAGGCCTCAGAAAGCTTTGAACACAACTACTCCATTCTCCTATTTAACACAGGACACCTTTCCCCGTGGTGGTCAGCTTTGTGTGAGTTCGGCTCAGAGGTATCTCACAGACAGGTGTGTAGTCAGGATCTGAGGATACCAAGATGATGCTTTGCTCCAGTGGTTGGTCACTTGCAGTGATAAAAGCACCACCTTGCTGTGATAAGGTGTTCAGACTTTTTCTGTGTTTTCATTCTTGATGATTAAAAAGGTAGCCTGTTTCTCAGACATTTTGGAATAATTAATTCCATACTGCTTGTCTTTTATTAATGCACCTATTTTCTTCCTAATATGTCTACTGACCTTTATTTAAACAAATGAGAAACCCTTTTGTTTTTCTTTGAAGCATTTATAGCTAGAAAAAAAAATTCTTCTCTTTTTTACTGTCTTTAATGTTTTGCCTGGGAGCCCTGTGACAGAAATATTTTGGTTTATCTGATCCACTTAGTCTTTTTTTTTTTTTAATCTCAGACCTTAAAATACCTTCTTGTGTAACCACTAGCCCTTTCTTTTTTTCCTGCATTTTATTTTAAAATAAAAGCGAAGTCTGTCTTTATGTCTGTAATTTCTGAGAGCAAAAAGAAGCACTTTATTTAACCTTTTGCATATCATCAGTTGCAGAATCTCATTCAGTAGCTGATCAAGTCAGCCATCTCTTGTACTTCAAGTAGTATCTTTCTCAATTCCCCTGCATTAGTTTGCTGTGTTGGACTTTAATACTTCCTGTCATTGCACATTACTGTTTGATTTCTAGAATAGATTCCTTAATATTTGCTTCTTGGAATCTAATTAATATCAGATGCAATACTTCTGCAAATCCATGCTCACCTTCTTCCAAAGAGATGATTGCCAAATGAAGTTTGGTATTGTGCACTGCTTTATGAGTCAAATTGGCATTTTAGTAAATGCAATATCGCTGTGCTCTTACTATTGAAATACTGTTCCACTGACAGTAACTAAAAGTATTGCTTTAAGAGCACAAGGCTGAGAGGCAGTACCTATCTGCCTCCCATTGAATCTTGAGCAAGCAGAGTTTTGTTGTTCCTTTCTTTGAAGTCATGCCTGTATCTTAGGCAGCTCAGTAGATGAACTGCTGCACTCTGAGACTGGTTCTTCTTGTTCTGTCCAAGGTCTACAAAAGAAACACTGACATATCAGCACCCTGGCAATTACCTTCTCTCATTGGTAGTCTGTCCAGATACCAGTCCTGTTCAAGTAGGTTTCTTCAGTGTCAGAATCAGAGCTGATAGCTCTTTGGGAATTCACAAAGGAGATCTGAAGGGAAATGCATTCAAGATGGAGTTGTCCATTGACATCCAAATTAGCAACTCTTTAGTTGTGATGGATTATGAAGATGGTTTATTGTGCTTTGATACATGAACTATCAGGATCTCAGTAAATGACAGTATTTTTTACTTTCTGCCACTAATGAACAGATCATAGAATAAATTCTATTTTGTTATTCTTCAGGCTAGATCATAATCTAAATTGACCATGGCCATTCCAATAAGACTAGTGTCTTTCCAGTGTACTGTGAACTTCATTAGTTCTGGTTTTAGGTATATTCTGGGTAAGTTTGGCATAACTCAAGATGTCTTCATTCCCTCAAGGGGTCAGATGGCTTATAAGGAATATGTCTCCTTTTGTGGTCCTGAGATCATGAGGCTGGTATGCCAAATATGAAAAATGTGAATTTGGTGGATTGAGCATAGAATTTCTTAGGGTTAATAACCTCTGCATAAGTGCCAGTATAGATACCTGCAAGACATCAATTGTCATCACTTGGATGGTGCTGGGGAACACAAAGAACATTCAATATTTGGCATTTGTTGAAAGGAATTTGCCATCTGTTTTAAAATACGAGTATCTGTTTCTCAAAACTAGTAGCTCTGCTACTTACTAGTCTTTGACCCTTCTGTTGGGCTGTAGACTCTAGAATCTTCAGCAGAATATGTATCATCAAGAGACCAGAGGACTGAGTCTTCTTAAGACACATCTATAAACTGCAAAGAGCAGCCTTGTGTGTTATTTATAGGAAAATTCCAAAGTCTTCTTATCCCTTGGGGAGAACAGCTTTGAGCTCCCTTAACTTACTCCTGACGTATTGATGACCAGACTAAATGTAATTAATTTAGATAACAGACTGCTCCAGAGTCTGGTTCTCTATCTGATTCTCCATCCTTTTCTGTCACGCTCCTGTATGGAGCATGGGTCTGGTTGAATACCTTGCTATGTCTGTGGGGAATTGAAGTACTATCTTTATGGTAGTTTTGCTCATCATTTCTGTCAGAGAGTCTCCTTGCTGAGCATGACAAAATGTGACTCTTCCCTGAGCTTTTGGAAGCTTAATGACTTCTATTGAGGGAAAATCAAACATCGTAAAACACAGATGTCTTCTAGCTGAGTTGTTGGAATTTACATACCCACCTAGCTCAAATAAATGCACTGGTTCACCACAGAAATAGCCTCCATCACTATCCAGCCACCAGTGCCCCAAAGTTTGTGATGCTTCATGGTGAATAGATTTGCTCAGTGATCCTTTATAAAGCAGACAGGGAAGTTTATGGCACACCTTTGGGACAGAGGGAACATGCATGCAAGTGACCCAGTGTAAAGCTTCCTTAGGTCTCATCCAGGCATCTGGAGATCAGCATATATGGAAAGAAAGCTCTGGAGTTGGAACAAATTCATAAGTCACTTGGGGACAGCAGCAGGCAGCAGTTAGTACAAGTCATTTTTCTCCAGTAAAGATAGCCTAGCTGAAATAGGATGCATGTACTTAAAAGTTGTGCAAGTCTGTGGCAGTGAAAGGCTGTAATTACTTTGTCTTTACCTGGATTTCTTCCTTCTGTCATCTGTCATGAGAGATAGCCTGACATTATTAAGCTGTTAGATGTATATAACCTCTTTCACACTAAAGTGTGATTTATGAGTGAATGAGAAACTGACATATGGTATATTATTAAAAATATGGTATATTTTTTAAAAGACTGGATTAAAATACACCTTTGCAAACCACAGATGAGTTATCTTCGTAGCATTTCCTCATATGCCTCCAAGAAACACACTCTAAAATAAGAGTGTAGAGCAAGGTATGTCCCAGCCTTCTGGAATTCATTCGTTCAACCAAAGATTTAAATTCAGTTAGCTTCAGACCTTCACTTCAAAGTTTAGTATCGCCTGAACCTTTTTCTGAAGATGATAGAGAAAAATATTTGCATTTGGGAAGGCAGAATTCTTCTGTGATTCTTCTGTTGGGGAGTTATGCTGGAGTGGTAAGAGTTACAGCAGCAAGTTACAGCAGATAGTTACAGGACCTACAGATAGGTTTTGCTTCAAATGAAATGAAATTCTGCTTGTCTGAAGATATCCATGTAGCTTTATTAAGAGCTTTTTGAGTTTTGATGCCCTGTTTTTCACAGTGATGAGAATTTGTGGTGAGATATATAATTGGGATATTTGTCCTTGGGAAAGCTAATTCTGCTAGCCCTATTCATACTCTGGACAATAAAATTGAAATTTCTAACTGACTTTTTTTTTAAAAAATCTGCATTACTGTGTAATTTCAGTAAGAAAATTACACAAACAAATTTTTGTGCCATGTGCTTTGCTAAATTACTTTTTTTCTCCTCATCTGAATACAAAAATGAGACTATTAACTGAGGCTGGGAGTACCTTCATCTTCATGCTGTGCTCTAATTCCCATAACTGGAAAGAGGCTGGTAGGTCATCCTCAATGTATTTTCTTTATGATACATGATCTATAAATATACATAATTGAGTGCTAGGTATTTTCTATCAGTAGAAAAATATCAGTATTTTGTTACTCAGTGGTACCCAAAGATAGCATGGTCTCTCTTTGAAGGAAAAAAAAACAACCCAGAAACATATACAGCAATAAATATTTCAGTTTCAGACTCTTTTGAGGAAGTATCAGAGAGAAAGAAAATAAGATCCCAGAGGTCTTTCTCTCCTTTCATATGTTAGCAGCCTGAGCTGATGGACTGCTGGTCCTTGTCATTCATACTCTTTTTGCAATCTTGGTTTCTATTTCTTGAATGCATTTCTAACAGTACAACTTCCAAAGCAAAAGAGTTTGCCATATAGAATTTCAGCAGGGCTGTTAGATGAGATACATGCTGGTTACACAGAGATTTTGCACTCAGAAGACAAAAAAGGGAGAAAAAAATCAGTGTTATCTTTTTGAAGCAGATAATTTTCTTTGTGTGATAGGATTGCTAGGACTGTGGCAGTACATAGTTCCAGCAATGTACTTTCAAATAAGCTCTTAGTAGTGATGTCCTCTATTTTTTGTTTGTTTGTTTGTTTGTTGTTGTTTTTTTTTTGTTATAGAATGTCTCAAGAATGAGATTCTTAAAATACAGTCTGTTTCAGGACCATCTGTGCAACAGCTTTTGAATATGTGCAGCATGAATATTGTGGTGGAATAGATGATTAAAACCAACTGAAAGAAAAGCAATTCTTTTTAATTTGCACATTTTATTTTGTTGGCTATTGCCATATGTTAAGGAAGCAACACACAACTGGGTTTGATACAGCTATTTTCTGGAAAAAATACTGATGATGGTGTGCAGTGTGTATGATTTTCAGAGTCATCCAAAATATCTGCCTTGAGGGTTTTTCATGGTCTCTCACAACCTGCCAGAATAATTGGGTTTTTAATCAGAAGAGAATTAGAAGACTGTGAAAATTAATGTTTTCAAAAACTGCCAGGAGAAAAAATATGTGTTTAAATTGAATGTTTAGGTATGCATCTCTGCAGTTTTAAAAACCATTATGTCTAATACTTTTTATCTCTCCAATACAGCATGAGGAAATAGGCAGAATGCAGTACAGTGCTTATAGCCCGATGTGAATAAAGCTTTAAATAGAGGAGAATCTTCATGCAAAGAGTCGTGGAAAATAAATTAGCTACTGAATTCCCTAATAGGAATAAGTGCTTATATGTGCCAAAGCAAGCTTAGAAATGCATCTAGAAAAAGAGAAGACCGAAGGGGTCAGTCAGACTGAAAACTGAGCTAAAATCATTGAAATACCAGCAGATTAGTTTGCATTTCATCAGCTTCACAGGGACAGATCATAATGGGCATTGTGTCTTTCTTCAGAATGTTGTGGGGAAATTTTCAAATAAGTGCCTGGGCATTTTCTATGTGTGCAACATATATTATGCTCCCTGGGAGTTCTGCAGCTGTAAAACCCTGCTTGAAATTTGGACATTATAGACAAGAGTTTTCTTGAGGTGAAGTTAACCCATGTAGGGAAGAAAATTATTTAAAGTGGGTAAAATGTGTAAAATTACTTCTTATATGGAAAAGAGTGGTGTAAAAGGTAAGATCTGTACAATGGTAAAATTGATACCTAGGAAAAATGGCATCCATTGGGTACCAAATCCATGACTTTGACATTAAATGACAGGATCTCTTTTTCATAGTCCTTCCACTACTGTCAGGCTAAGCAAGTGCTCAGCTTATTAGAAAAATGCATATATCACTTGAAGTTGCATAAATATTGATTTAGAAGCTGAATCAGTCTGCACAATCAGGCTTTAAATTTGCAGTTTCATTATATAATGATTTGTAAATTCTAAATCACAAGATCATTATGGTTTGGTATTATATTGCCTTACAATAAACATAGTGATTTTTTTCACATTCCTGCCATATTGTTTGAGTTCATTACCAGTTCCCTATGTACTGTTCCTAGCATCCCAAAGAGATGCCTGGAATGTGAAAAATAATCTGCTTCTTTATCTTTCAGATTTCCAGGCTTTTGGTCTGAAGAAAGGGATGTTCTTCAATCCAGATCCTTATCTGAAGATTTCCATCCAGCCTGGAAAACATAGCATCTTCCCAGCCCTTCCTCACCATGGACAGGAGAAAAGATCTAAGATCATCTGTAACACCGTTAACCCTATCTGGCAAGGGGAGGTAAGCAGCTGGAGAGTTAAGCTGAGACTTTTCTTAAAGCATGGACATTACTCTAGTACTATCTTTTTTTTTTTTTAATTGAGTTCTTGGCTAAATAGTTGTTGAGCTAACTGTGTTTGATGTATTCTATGAGTACTTGTCTCAGTAATTAGCTACAAAGATGGGTGGTACATTAAAACTTTCGGTATACTTTCAGTGTAGGTTGTACTTCATTGGTGCAGTTTATAAAGTTGTTAATTAATGAAGGCAGGCATGAAACAGAATTGAAAAATAAACTTGCATAGCATGAAAGGCTGCTGCTAGATTTTATAGTGTTCTTACACAGAGACATTATATGAAGCACAACAAGTATGGCATGCAAATAAAGAGAAGCAATATGACTGAAAAGCATTAGTGGCAACACAAATCAACGGCAACTTTGGCACATTTGGCCATCACCTTGAAGAAGTAGTCTGTAGTCTGCTTCTTTTTGTTGGAAGGACTTGTACGTATTAATGAGATCTGAGAGTTCAATTGCTGCCTGCTGTTTTTAAATTACATGCAAAATGGCAATAGGCAGAAAAGAGTAAGGAATCTCTTTGGAATTAAAGGAGCCTGACATACTGGGTGTGATTTGCTGGTGTGCTCTGTCACAACAATATCTCCACTGCAGGAAAGAGTAAAAGTAAATAAATACACTGCACAGATTTATTCAAATTAAAATGCAAATTATAAAGTAGCTGAGGGATAATTAGGTCAAACTCTGTAGAGATGGAGCTGTGAGTGGGCAAAAAGACATCAGAAATAGGATTGAATTCTCCTACCTGAAGAAATTAGATACCACATCAGGTTATGTGGTGGGTGGGGGAGGTTGTATGACTGGAAAAACAACCTTGAAACTAGTCAGAGAAAAATGCCCTCTAGCAGGACTTAACTGAGAACATTGAGGCATCCACCAAGTCATAACTTCTCTGTGGAGCCAAGCATCAGATGTATCACTTGTGGAGATGGTCAAGCTAGAACTGGCATGGAGGATCAGGCAGTTGGCAGAGACCTTTCAGTGAAGTGCATAAGACCCAGAACTAGAGGGGAGCAGGTATGAAGGGAAAACTTGCTCTCTGTGTGGGATGCTCAGTACATAGGGTTGTGGCTCTGATAAAATGTCACGGGTGTCTTCTCCTCAAGCTATGCCAAATGGCTGAGTTTGTGGGCTGACATTTCTTTTCCAAGTGGAGTTTGGCATCAAGAAAAGGAGAAACAATGAAATGGCCTAATTATGGACAGGGGAAGGCAAAAGAGCACAGCTGGCTTCCAGCTTTGCTGTTCAGCCCCCAGGTTTTCTTGATCACGTGCAAGCGTACTCCTTCTCCCTTTCTGTTGTTAGCCTGTGAGGGGCAAGGGAGTGTAAAAGATCCAAGCCATGGTTAGCATGTTCTCCTTCTGCCTTCTCCTCAGCTGATACTGGGAAGTTTAAGTGCATGCATTTGTGCTGCAGTCTGTGCAATCAGCCTGTCTGAACTCCTTGTTTTGTTACTGAAAAGCTTCATTGGGTTCTTCTGCACGGAAGACCGTAGACCTGATTTTCTGCAACCTTCATGGGACAAGGGGAGAAGGAAGACTGAAAACTGTTGCTGAATCATGGTGGTAGCCAGTCTTCTGTCCACCCTTTTCACTCATGGATGTGAATTTATGAAGTGACAAAATACTGAGGACTCGTAGCCATTTTATTAAGAGTATCAGTCACAAGTTGTTTTCACAAAAACAAATTTTAGCAATGTATCATTTCAGAAGGGTCATTCTTTTCTTAGATTCTCTGTCACTCCATGTGAATAGAAGGCAAATGTTCTTTTTTTTTTTCAATTGAATTACCTATCTGATTTGTATTGGATGCTAAACTTGAAAAAAATCTGAAATGGAGAAATAAAATTATTGAAATATCTGCAGACAAGGATCTTTCTATATGTTCTTGATTACCCTTGAGCAAATTCAGAGAGTCAATTCAGTTTTCAAGGGCTTCCGCACTAAAAGTCCTACATACTAAAAGATGACTGATTTATTTATATTAATTTGTTCTGGTATTCTTCCTCATATACTTACTAGGCTGTTCTGTTTGTATAGTAACCACCTGCATTATACAAACACGCTGGGAGCACCCTGGTACCTCAGGAAAATTTTCATCTGTCTCATGTAATATTGATGATCATCTTCATTTCATAGGCTGTTCACAGCACAAGTTATCCTGACTTAAAGCTATTCTTCCATTGCTCTGATTTGCAGTACTTTGTACCAGGAGACATAAGGAAATGGAAATTCCTTACAGATAAGGAGTAGCAAGTGACAATTTGACACTTGCAGCAGGGCTCACCGTAGAGTTGAAATAGCCCTCACACTGAGAATTGTTTGCTGAGACAAGTTAAAGCCCAAGGTGGTGATTTCTCCTGATAGACATCATTTTGAACATGTTTCTGTGTGTTTCCACATGCTCTTCACAAACATCTGTAATGTTAAATAAGTGAGTGCCTGGAAATCACATGGCACTGGACAGCTGGACTCTACAGTCCCAGATTAAGCAGGTATTGCCCTGCCAGCCCATACAGTTGCAAAAGCACAAAGGGTGAATAGTCCTATCATGCTGTTTGGAGATAAAATGCAAAGAAAATCTCAGAAGGAAGTGCCCATTTCCCAACTCTTGTGTATATGTAATGGAATTGAGAAGGGTGGATGCTTATCTTCTAATATAGATAGTAGAAAAATAATGATACTAATGACACATGAAAAATAATAATAATATTTCCATATTGTTTCATATTGAAACAATGTGCATGCTGTCATATTGTTTGGAAACAGCTCATTTAAAAATATTTAATTTTTCAGAAATCAGTGAAGTGATACACTGTTCAGACAAGTAATAGATTACAGGAACAAAGCAAAGTGGTTTAAAAAGTAGTTCACATACCTCCAACTGGATAGGAAATTCTATGGTTTGGCAGATAAAGAACTTAAGGTTTCTGGACTTTACCTTAGATATATTTATGGTATTTCTTTCTTAACTATGGCAGCTTGAGCAGACTGTTTCCTCAATTCTTGTTTTATTTACTGGTGAGTGGAAGGAGAGCTCTGAGGAATGGCCAACGAGATGATGATAAAAATTGGCTGATGCAACTGCTCAGCACACTTAAAGTAGTAGGAATGTCATCTGTTATATAACACATTGAATTTCAACTCCAGTAATCTAACTCTGGAGGAGTAGATTGCCCTAAAATGAGAGCCCACTACTAGGTTAAAACAATCTCAACTTCCTGTGGTTTCACTCCTTGTTTCTTTGCCTCAGCTTTTACAAACACTATTAAAATATAGTTGAGACAAAAGAGTGTTTGGAATGGCTGTCTTATCACTTTGAAGAGAGCCACATTTCACTAGTGAATTAATTGATGTGAATAAGCAGAGAGCAAGAGCGCTTAACAACCAGCAGTTAGTATGTCAGATCTGATACACAGATGTACAGGATTTTCATGCTCTCTGCACCTCAGATAACTCACAACCTTTCAAAAATATTGCACTTGAATAATTTCTCACGTAAGCTGTCTCTTGAGATTACCAATGCAAAATCAGAAGAAGGAAGCACTCGGGCTTGAACACCAGTGGGAGGTGGCTTCTGTAGTGCAGGCCATCATCAGTGATAGAAGCACTGAGTTTGGATGCTGCCTGCAGGAATGCCAAGATGCAGCTGACTCTCTGAGTGCTGGTGTGTGACTGCTTTTCTTAATGCAGAGTTATAACTTGGGAAATGATTCTGTTATCCTGAATGCTGAAGTGGTATGTAATGGACCACCCAGCAGTTCTGGGACTGAAAAACATTTGCCAAAGTAACCAGATCAGGCAGTAAAGGGTTTATGTAAGCTCTGTTCCTCTCTAGATGCTTTATGTTGGCTGATAAAATGGGTGCTACCTGATGTAGCACAAACCTAGAGTCATACAAGCAGGGGATACTTGAGCAAAGCTGAGTCTTTCCAGAGCAGAGTAAAACCATTGAAAAAGATGTTTTATATATTTGAATCAACAGTATAAATTTACACTAAAGTGGGTTGTGCTTGATCTGATTTGAACACTAGAATGCTGTCAGCCCTACCATGACCTTACAGAATCATTCTATAATTTCAACAGAAGACCAAAATAAAAGCAACAGAAACATTACAGTGACAGAATTCCTTATTGTTTAACGTGGATAAGCTTTTCTCCCTTCTACTGCCAAATACAAAAGAATATGCTGTAGGAACTTGGAGGCCTTCACACCTAAGCATGAAAACAATATACAGGTGAAGTCAAATCCAGATCCTGAATTTCGTATGAGTTTCACCAAAGATATCATCAGGACTGAGTGAAGCCTTGTGAGTGGTAGCTTCCCTGTATAACATTTCTGCACACATGTCCAGGTAAAGAGTAAAACATTGTTTGACTACACAGACAAGCTGTAGCTTTACAGCTAGAGATTTTAAGTTCTGTTGATGATTGAAGTGTCAAAGCCCAAGACAACTTTAGCTTCTTCAGGAATGGGTTGTGGTGTGAAAAATCATCTAGATTTTTTTTTAGAATGTTATTCTTCTAGAACTGTATTTTACTTGCAACTTCTGCATCTAGAAGACTATCAGTCTTGCTAGCTTTGTATACTACTGATGATGAGAGTCTTCAAAGATTTTCAGTCTTTGCTGTGCTAATAAATTCATAGATGAATCTGAGGGAGAAGTCTAGAAAGCCAATTTTCTGAAAGCCCTATCTGACTTGGAAGGAGTTCAGTAGAAAGGAATGAATCAGAGTTTAGAACATCAATGTGTGCATTTATGTAAATCCCTTTTATGGTAGGGAAAAAAATCCCCAACAACTGTGCCATGCCATAATAATAAAGAACCACATTGGATTTGTCCCCCTGCAGTCTCTGCTGTGTTCCAGCAGTCTCTCATAGTAGGAATAGGCATGTCCCCACCCATGGCAGCAGTGGAGCTCTGCCCTTGGCAATACTGACTCTGCAGTATTTTGTCTTGTCACTAAGGATTACTGTAGAAAGCTTAAGAAACTGGAATTCTTGATGAGCTTATCCAGCTGTTGGTGCAAAGTAGTTTTATATGGGAAAATAATGACATGTAGAGGAGGTTTTTGAATGAAGAACAGAGTAATACAGACAGAAAGTGGCATGTGCAGTAAGACTGTAATTGTTTCATTGGAGTATTTGAAACAAAACCCACTAATGAAATATTCAGCTGAAAGAATAAATTTATCTTCATCCATCAAATGTAATTCACAGCCTTTTAAGATTTACTTCTGCTTGTATCATCCCTGTACATGAAGGATATCAGAAATAAATTTTATTTTTAATTCTATTGCTTATTCAACTCCAAATCAAGAGCCCAATTCTTCCTGTCACCAGTGTATTAATTTATCTATCTTTATTATACTGACTTTATTATACTGTCTACCAATTATTATGCTGACTGTTTTAAAAGAATTTGACTTGCCCATAACTTGTCTGATTGGTGCTAATGGACATGGTCTATTCATTTCAGCAATTTCCTTGATAGTGCTATTGAGTCACTGGGATCCATGTGTATTCAGGGATGCAAACAAATTTGGTAAAAATAAAACATGGAAATGAATCCTCACCAGTAGCTGTCTTTTTATGAAAACTATTCCAAGGTCTGGAAGTGGTTCTATTCTCTTATAAATTGATATAGATGTATTCTGCCAGGTCAGCATTAGCATGGGCCTTTGTTCTTTACCTTATATGTCATGTATTAAGGTCCCCTCAAGATCTGTTCACATTAATTAAGTTAATCATCTGTGTCTGTAACACCATTGCTGAGCCTGGAAGCAAATAGGCACTGAAAAGTAGGTTACTGTCTGAAGCTCTTTCAATGGTGTTTACTACAGTGTTTACAGATCGTGCTTGAAGATGCCAGCAGTAATGTAAAATCAGATATACATTTAATCATTGAGATGGTGTGAGAGTATGAAAGTCTCAGCTGATTCTAGGTAGCTTTGATTCTGATGTCTGATTCTGATTCACTCACTGTGAGAGTGAATCTGCTGGAGGCAGCTGTGTAAAATCTGTGGAAATGAAAGGAGAATCCTAATGACTTATTAATGACCGGAGCCAAAATTGATGATACACTGCTTAACCCAAGAAGAGTTAACATGTCAATATGTTGCTGTGATTTTCTTTATCATGCCACTTTTGCTCTTTACTCTCCCTCCATTTCTGTATTTCTGTGGAAATAATTAATTATACCCTATTGATTTTTGATGCCTGAGAAAATATCAGCTAAAGCTTTCCCATTGGCAGGAGCATTTTAAGGATGAGCCTGGTACAGATTCTCTCTCTCGGTGTGTAATAAGTTGCACTATAATGCTGTAGCTCTTCTGTTAGTGAGGAATTAAAATGATCTCTCTCTACTGTCCTCTACTCCCTCTTTGCATTAAATGTTTAGGAACAAAGCATCATTGCATCTCTTGCCACTGTAGCAAGTGGGGCAGGCATTGACAAATGGCTGAAGAAGTGGGGAAAGTAGAGAGATGTAATGACTTTGCACCTAGAGCAAGTCTGTTTCTTCCCAGACATCATAATTCCAGAGAGATGCAATTGCACCCTAAAAAGGAAATAATTGAAGAAGACATTGGGAAAATAATACACATACTAACTTGTTCTATTGATCGTGGTTCGTAACAATTCTCTGGGTCTGTCTGCAATAGTATTTGTGTTCCATTCAAGAGATCCATTTCAAAGGAAATCTCCTGCTCTCCCCACTAAAGACACTGCTTGTCAGTGCACTTCCAGAAGTGCATGAACTCAATTACTCTCAGCAGAAGGGAAGTGAACAGATGTGCTGCAGGAGTGCACCAAGCACTTTTCAGAAAATAAATGGGAGTAAACTCAATCCAGGGCACCAGCCTGGAGTCACTTCATGGTAAAACCCTTGCAACATGTCTGAATGTGTTAGGTGCAGAGCACCAGCTGCTTTGCTCTCCGGACCCACTCACATTGTACCATAAATCTTCCTAATGCAGACATGGCCAAGGCATTCCAGAGGTTAGGAAACATCAGCCTTCCCAAGGCCTCTTTTCTGCAGTTCACAAGTGCTATTTTTCCCCAATATACCAGGGATTGTCAATCATTGCTTGTGTTCAGACTTCCGGACACCTGACAGACATCCATTTCTTCTAACAGTCCTAATACTTTTCTAGAGGAAGTTAAAAAGGTTTTCCCCTCTGGAGTGTCTGTACTCTTTTCTAAAAGCTCTCACTCAATCTGGGGTTTTCAATCTGGGATTCTTCCAAACGCAAGGGCAGCTGGTTCAGTCCCTCGTCCTTTCAGTGGAGGGCCTCCTCATCTTTCCTATAAAGGAGAGCTGTTGCATCCCTAGCTGGTAAGGATCAGATACCACATTGACAAGGCGGGGGTCAGAAGCTATTTCTAGGGCCAGGTCCTCTGCTGAGGCAGTCTGCTGCCTCCTTCGTGGAGTGTGCTGTGTCATGTGTCATCTCAAATTAAAAGAATTTGAGATTTTACAGCAAGTTGGCAGTAAAAATAAACAGGGCAATGCACTGGTAGTTACTGGCTTGGGATAATCAGTGAATAGAGATTTAACTTCTTGTTTGTTACCTGCTCATCCATATATGACTGCTGTACATCATATATAAATTTGTGGTCTGCCCATTACTTGCAAGAGTTTTGTTCCCTACATTTTATATAATGCATTTTACTTTAATTTTGGTTGTGGATCAAATGAAAACTTCAAGTTCTTATAATCACTTAAATAAATTGCTGTGAATTGTTTTTTACAGCTGTCCTGTTGTCTGCTATTATCCAAATGAACACGTAATCAGTCATTAGACAAAGTTTTCTTCTTGGTCTTTGGACTTGAAACTGTAGCTGTTCTGGTAGATGAGTTGCCACCTGTGTTGAAATCCATTACTTCCTTTGAGATTTTTTTTTATTTGAGTAAAAGAAAGGCTCAGACGGAGTCACAAACCACTTCCATGAAGCCATTGTCAAGTTTGGTGTAACTCTGAACAGCTGGAGAGTCTAAAGCTTTGGATATGACATTTGAAATGCAGATTCTGATTTTCTTCAGAGTTGCACCACAAGACAAGATGGTATTGACCTCAGGAGATTCAGATCATTAAACCTACATTTTGCTTTTCACTTGTGGACAGTTCTCTCTCTACCTGTGTGTTGCGTGCTCCACCCCACAGCGACTATACTTACAATATAGGAGTCAACAGCACAAAAAAGGAGAATTCATTAAATGGCAAATTGTTCTATGCCACAATAATTCATTTTAAAGTTAATTCCCCTCTTCTGCTTTCAAGTGTCATGAACTGGTAGTTACTCAAGGTTTTTAGCAGGTGAAACAGTAATAGTAAGACAACTTATTTTTTAAGGCAACTTTGTGTTATACATGGGGAATTCAGGTTCTCCTGTTTGGTGCATTTATCTTAATTGGTGGCCTGTTGCAAAGATGTAGAAGAAAACAAGAATAAAATAACACTTTAGCTCATTTGAATTGTTCTTCTCTGATTAATTACATTTTTGCAGGGTGTGATTAACAGAACATCCCACTCATGTTGATTTCACTTGAAGCCATTTAAACTAAGCATCTCTGAATTAGACCATGATTCAATAGAGCGAGTGATTTAGGGCTATAACTCCAGCTCTTGGTAACCCAGAGAATGATTCTGTTGTGGAGATTGGGTTTGGCAGGGGGAAAGCTAGAAAAACCCTTTCATCCATCTCAATATTCACTTAACACAGAAGCTGTCTTCCAGATCAATACTGACCTCTCAGGTGAACAGTGGTTTGACAGTTTTCCTGCTATTGTGCACCACAGCACAAATGTGCTTTTTTGATTGATTATATTCTAGTAGTAACAGATGTTTGGAAAAATTATTGTGACCTGTGTCACCAGCTCCACACCTGTACTGAATTTAGCCAGTCTAGGAGAAAGTAATGTCAAGTTACCGAGTATATTTTCTCCTCACTACTATTTTTAAATTGACCTTTGGGACCTCTAGACCTCTCCAGGTGCCCTAATGCTCTTATGCTTGTTCCTGTAACCTAAAGTATCACTCTCCTTGTTCCTATCCCAGATTTGCATGCACACAGTCTCTAAAAGCTTACTGAAAGATTACTGACAAATAGATGTTCTTATGACCAGACCAGCTGAGACAGCATTAAACACATTTCAATGTACTTGGTGACAGGAGCAGTTTTAGATGGTGCTGTTCCTGTTTTTCTCATTATTGTTTGTGAAAGTAGCCTGTGCCGTGGCTTTCCTTCTGGTTGAGCTCTTTGTGAGGCTGTGGCTTGAACCGGGACAGGAGACTGATCCAGATAAATAGAGTTTTCAGAGTTCTTCCTTTTTAAGCTGGGGCATAGATGAATAGAAAAGGAGATATTTCAAAACAATCTATCTAAAAAGAGTGATCACGTATCATTCACCTCACTAGGTCCTCACATCTCTGTGCTGAGGTGTTCCTCTCAGCTGTAGTATCTGTGTTGCTGTGACCCAGCCACCAGCTTATTGTTCTGTGCCCTTCTTTTATTTCAGCAATTCAGCTTTGTCTCCCTGCCCACCGATGTCCTGGAAATAGAAGTTAAAGACAAATTTGCAAAGAGCCGACCGATCATCAAGCGTTTCCTGGGAAAGCTCTCCATGCCGGTTCAGCGCCTCTTGGAAAGACATGCCATAGGGTAAATGTTGCTGCTTACATTGTTCAAAGGGTGTGTTGCTGTTCTGAAGTCCCTGGTGATATATCATTATTGTGATATAATGATGTTGAGGGGAAGTTATTAAACTGACACTTGTCTGATAAATGGTGTTGGTTTTAATTAGACTTTATAGGACTATGGGCCAGACGGAATTCCCTCCATAACTGTTTGCATGGTGTTTTGAAAAGTGAGAGCTGGCATTTAGGAAAGAAAATGTTTTTTGTGTATCATGGCTGCGAATTTGGAGAGTGCAATATTTTCAATTTGAATATTCTTTTAATGTTATCAGCAGGCTCTTTTCATGTTTCAGGGAATTACCTATGGGCTAAAAACATGCCAGATCTGTTTCGTCTCTTTTAAATTTCTGGAAAGGGGAAATATTATAAAAATATATACGTGGCATGTTGTAACTAATGCTTTCTGACCCTACCCTGCTGCCAAGGAACAACCTTGAGCTCACAAGCACTGCCCTGCTTCCCCATTGCATGAAAGTCCTGGGAAAGTGTATGCTGCCAAAATAACACAAACCAATTTAAGGAAGATGGATAGTAATCAGAAAAAGCCAAAAAGCTGTCTCTAAGCCTGTAATGTTCAGACCTTGAAGAGCAAGGGAAAAAAGAATCATCTTCTGAGGAAAGCATATGCAATGCAGTTTCCAAGAAGGCATTTCTGATAATTGGATCTCAAATCAGCAGAGCAGCAGGAAGATGAGCTTGTTGGAAGTGTTTTTGAACAGCTGGTTCAGAAACTGGCTGTGATATTGACAGCTGAATCTACCAGAAGGGACTAAGCTACTTCCCTGTTTCTCAAGTAGAGAAGATAGAGTAGCTTTTTAAGAACCAGATGGATAAGAACAGCTTGGGGAAGGTAGAACTCTGTAACTGGTATCACTGGCTTTCCTCTGTATGAGATTTCTCATCATCTTCTGATTATAACTTCCTATTTTACTTCCTTGTTATAAACACTGTCTCTCTAAGGATATACTTTGCCAAGAGCAGTGCCTCCAACCTGCACTAGATCTGGCTCAGTTTTAATACCATAGTGGCATTTAAATCTCAGGCAAGCTCAGTAAGAAGTATGCACACAAGTTCAAAGAGGTTGTACGCAAATCTCAAGGTCGTCTCATTTATATGAGTTTCTGATGCATGTGAAACTTTGCTAGCAAGTATATTTGGCTCAACTGGAGGTGAACTATGTTTCTTTCAAAAGATGTATAAGTATTACTATTTAGTGAACCCGTTACACTCAAGATATGCTTTGCAAAGATTGATTCAGCCTCATTGTGGGCAGCTGGGAAGTTAATCTCTTCTATAGTTTCATTCTGTTCTGAGGGGTGGATGAAGTGTGGCAAAGGGAGGGACCTGCACAAGAACAGAATGGAGTCATTGATCAACCTTGTCAGGAAGGTGTTCTCCTGATATTTCAGCTTCATAGAGGTAAGAGGGGTGGAAAGAGATGAAGAGCAGTCACTCAGCCAGTTTAGACAGAGAAGGTGGTATGCGGGGACTGGCCTGCACAGGGTTTTGTAAACAAGAACAGGAAAGAAAGAACAGACATGGTGAAGGGATGAAAATACAGAAATGTGAGGTTCTATGAAAAGGTAGATGGTCAGATCTGTAGGGAAGCAAATTCTCGTTACAATAGCTGAAGTGGGAGTTGTTTGCTTCCCATGTCGCTATTTTCATACCCATACTGCAGAAGTTTCATTCCCACCATTCTCTCTATATTTATACATATGTGCTTGTGTGTCCCAGAAGCCTGTCTTACTCACTTACTCAGCTGTTCCATTGTAATTGAAGACATTGTCCTCTCCTCTGCCATTTGTTCTCTTGTATGCAAGTTAACATGCCCTCATGGCTGGGATGAATAGCCTTTATGTATTTTATTATGGATTTTTGTAGGACACAGCAGATGTATCTATGCACAGTAGACATAGGGTATGTTATAGTCTATTGTGACAATATTTGTTTTCTTTCAGGGACAGGGTTGTAAGCTACACTCTGGGTCGCAGACTTCCTACAGATCATGTCAGTGGCCAGCTGCAGTTCCGATTTGAGATAACTTCTTCCATCCATCCAGGTAATTCTCAGTCTTAACCCATCATTTATCTAGATTTCTAGAATTTTTCTTTGTTTGTTTGCATTCTTTCTCTTTAGAAATCTGCATTAGTTCCTGGCTGTTCTGGGACTTTAGGTACAGTCATGAGCAAAGGGAAGTGCACAAAGTCCTGCATCACAGGATGCATCATGAGTCACAATTTCTTCCCTCTTTCCCCTTAGGACAGAGCTACTGGTGTCTCATGTACCCCTGTTATTGACCATTCCAAATACTCCACTGGGAGAAAAGAGAGTGGAAAACTGAAGTCTCATCTGCTTCTCTATTACCTGCCCTAGTGAAAGTGTTATATGGGGTGCTATTTGTAGTCATCTGCATTTGAGCACTTCAAAAGTAAAAATGGAGAATGTAATACCAAAGATGATTAGAAAATTTCTCAATTTAATTATTTTTAATGAAAATAGTAAAATCAAAAAATAATTCTATGTTCCACTTCTTGCTCCCTCTTGGTTTGGTTTTGGTTCGTGTTCTCTTGTAGTAATTTGGAAGTGACTGTCATGATTGTCTAAGGTTGAACCTTGGTTTTCATGTCACGGTCTCAACAGTATTTCTCAGGGACTCTTTGCTTCTCAGGCTCTCTGCCCTCTCTGCTAGTTTGTCAAGCCAACAGTAGCTGCATTAGTAGCTGGAAATCATTGCTTTTCCCTTGCTGGAAAACTCTGATTCTGTCTTTTGACTATTTGAATGGCATGAAAGAGCCCAGGTTGTTTGACATCTGAGAGGAGGTGGTACAGATGAGGATCATGTCAAGGGGTCTTTGGGGGAAGTTTTTGCCTTTCAGGGATGACAAACACAGTTTTTTGCATTCTCTGTTGTGGAGTCTTGCCAGCTTCAGTGTGACAAGAAGACCGTTATTAAAATCTCAGAGAAGACTTCTCTGATTCCCATAATATTCCTCTGATGCTGTTCTGGCTCAAGGAGAAGTTTCAAGAAGGTGTTACTTTCAGGTAATGCTGCAAGGAGGCAGGGTGCTGCATACAGATTACCACCATGAGTAAACCCATGATTAAATCCAATCTACAAAGACTGCCTAGCAAAAAAACCTCAGCACTTCTTTATAGTTGTTTGGTTGCCTACTCATTTCAGACTGTAATTTATGCTTTTAATTTTCTCAGATTGCTGTGGATGCTTGTGCCCCCACAGCCAACGCTCTGGTTCAGTCAACGTTTCTTGTTAAAAGAGTAAGTAATTCCTTTTCCTGTCTCATACAGATGATGAAGAGGTCTCCATTAGTGCAGATCCTGAGCCAGCTGACCTCCCGGAAAGCCCTGTGAACAACTCCACAGAGGAAAGCCTCGGTGAGCCTCCATGCATCAACACAGTGACCTCAGAAAGTGCAGCTCCAGAACAGCTAAATGGATACAGTGTGAACAGTGTCGATAGCCCAGGGGCTGTCAAACCACCTGGGGAAGTCAACCAGAACAGCTTAAATGAAGAGCTAGCAGGAGATGGGCAGGTTGATGCAGTGCCAGTTCCTGAGCCCTTGGAATCCATCCCAGGAGAAGCGCTGCCTTCTTTGAGTGCTACGGACCTCATGGAGCAGTCGGATCTGACGGCTTGCATGTCTCCTCCTGAGCCTGAAGTTAGGGAAAATAACAAAGTCAATTCTGGTATTCAGGGAGATGGTGGAGTCTTGACCAGCATAGAATCAGTAGATATTGATGAGGTGAGTGCAGATGTGCATGCTGGCAAAGACCTAGAGAAGAGTCAGGATGAAGAAGAAGAAGGGGCTTCAGCCCAGGAGGAGGAAGACAACAAGCTACAACTGAGGACCACAGCAAAGAGGAAAAACAGGCCATGCTCCCTGCCTGTGTCTGAACTTGAGACAGTCATAGCTTCAGCTTGCGGTGAGCCAGAGACCCCTCGCACACACTACATACGGATACACAACCTGCTCCACAGCCTGCCCTCGGCACAGATGAGCAGCGATGGGGAAGAAGAGCAAGATGGTGGTAATGGCAGGGAGAACGATGAGGAGTCTACTGTCAAGGAGGTGATGGATAAGGAGGTGGTCAGTGAGAGTGAGACCGTGGCAGCAGAGCCTCCTCTGGAAAACGAGGCTGAAGAGAACTTCAGCCAGAGCACGGTGCCTCCTGGGACCTTGGATGAGCAACTCTCTGACTTGAATGACGGGCTGTTGGATGGGGAGCCCCCCAGGACAGGAAGTGAGAGCGAGTCGAGCTCCAGGCCCAATGGTGACAACGAATGTGAGGCGTGTGACACCTCCTGCTACAGCCCCTCCTGCTACAGCACCTCCTGCTACAGCACCTCCTGCTACAGCACTTCGTGCTACAGCACCTCCTGCTACGACAGTAACAATCGCTTCTCCAGCCACACGCGCTTCTCCTCTGTCGACAGCGCAAAGATTTCCGAGAGCACGGTCTTTTCCTCTCAGGATGATGATGAGGAGGAGAACAGTGCTTTTGAGTCAGTGCCAGATTCAGTGCAGAGCCCTGAGCTGGACAGGGAGCAAGTGGATGGCTCCTCCCAGTGGCCAGATGAACTAGTAGCTCATGGTGGGAACCCACAGAGAGCCACAGAGGGTCTAGACACCCCAGTAGCAGGTCCAAGCAGCAGAAGAGAAGGTTAGATCCTGAGTACTGATGCTCTGGGCGACCCTGATTATCTAGATGTCACAGAAGGCATCAGATAATTGAGGTTTCAGCTCACGGTTTATTTCTTACAAACTCAGGGGCTGTGAGCAGGGCCAGATATAAGGGAGGGTTGGATATTTGAGCCTGTCCTTAAAAATCCCAGCAAAACCAACTAAATCAGGTAGGGATCCATATTTGTGAATTACTGTAGATATACATGCATCATTATAAAATCAACATCAGTTACTTATGTGGCAGATCAGCATTATCACATCCACCAACTCATTCCTTTTTTCCTGAGATTTTTCCATATCACATCTGATGTGCTGCCATGTCTCTGATAGTCAGTGAGAGGACCAGCTTGTGCTTGTCAAAGGGCAGATATGCTGATTTGCACCACATAAAGGTTTGGGCCAGTTTCTGTAAATGTTTGTTAGCCATACATAGTCATAAGCTCTTACAAACACAGTTTTCAAGCCCCATTTGTTCCAATTCTCCAAGTGTCAAACAAATGTACCTCAGATATCACAGATCATAGGGAAACTCAACAGAGATTTATATTTTTTCTTAGATACTTTGGAAATTTCACTATAGTAAATAAAATTCTCATATCCCTATCCTTCCCTAGAGATAGAATATACTGAATTTTTTTTTTTTACCTTTGTAATTTAGGTACTATTTTTTCCAATTCCTTGACAGTTACATTAAGTCACCCCTTTGGTAACTCCTTTCATGCTCTCTGCAGTTACATGAAGAGGGGGAGTTGATCACTCCTCTCTTTTTCAGCTAGTGTCTAATTTTTCTCCAGCTGAAGAAGTAAAGGACTCAGCTGCAGCTCAGGAGTATGCAGCAAGGTCAAGAGGTAGTCCTTGCACTCCCTAATTCTGAGTCATCTGTCTCCCTCTGTAAGTGACACCAAATTAAAATGGCAGCAAAAGGATAACCTGTTTGGGTATCACTGAGGAACTCCAATCAAAGCATTCATCTATGTTTTCCCTCTCCGTTCCCAATTTATTTACTCACAACTTCGTTTACCACAGACCCTACCCCTGCAGAAAAAATTTACACCAGCCTGTCTAAATACTTTCTAGACAGCTTGGACTAGGGAATTATTGAGTCTGTAGAGCAGAATCTAGTACAAATCATTAAATTTTCAGAAGTACACAGGCATAGACACCCAGCTTCCTTCCTTGCAAGCGAGAGCCTTTGCTTGTGAACAGCATTTACATGCAAGTATAGCTAAGGGGGCACGAGCTCGTGTATGTGTGAGATCATATGTGCAGGTTTGGTGGTTGTTTTGAACTGTGTGAGCTTTTGATAGGGGATGTGGTGGGAGAGGGTGTCATCTGCATATGGATTCAGTACAGTACAGCCCCAAGACTTGAGCCTCCTTAAAGAGCACTGCAGTGTCCATGGTGGCTTTGCCTTGTTTAGCAGAGCATGTGTCTGAAGGGCAGCCCAGCTCTTAGCACTCTCTCGGTGTCACTGGAGGTGTCTCAGTCAGTGTGCATGTTGCTCCATGACTTGGCAGCTGTTACAAATCCAGTAGATGTGGTCACCTCCACCCACTCCAGGTGACTGACACTACCATGCTTCCGCTGGCTTGGCGTAACTATCTTGACTAGGGGAGAGTCAATTGTGGTGAGGTAAGTAAAGAAACATAGGTGGGTGATCTGGTAGTCGGTGCTACACCTGTAGTAACAGCACAATTTTTAAGGCTATGAGAGATGGACTTTTAGCACTGAGTCAAAAACTTATGTAACTCTGCTGTCTGTTCAAAACATGCAGCAGATACATCTGTGAGATACGCCTATACACAAGTGGTTTAATGAAGGCATTTAACCATTTAACAGGCCATACGGTATCATCAGAGCACCTAGAAGGGGGAGTATTTTTATCTAAGTGATTTTTCTCATTTCTGAGAGGTGTGAGGCTTTTCACAGTTTTATACAAAATTGGCTTCTGCATTCTGGCTGTTGGTTTTTTTTAAGGAAAAAAAGTATTTAATTTTTTTTGGTAAATTTGTTTTTACATTTGATTGGTATATGTTTAGGGATCTTTACAAAATGTTCATTCTCTGTCTGTTAAGATTATAACATTAAAGAGAGCTAAACCAGCTGGTACATAGTGAATTTGGCTTAATATTCCAGAATCACCAGAACCATTCAGCTTAATATATCTTTTTCCATAAGCTGCATCTTTCTGATTCAAGTAAATGTTATGTTTATGCAATTCGGAGGATATCTGTATTAACAAGCCAAGCTGGAAGTTATAGTCAAAAACTGTTACCACACAGTATGCAAATATGTCCATTAGTAAGATAAATAGTCCTGGTTTCTAAGATTTTAGAGACAAGGCAATAAGGAAACTTTATTCTGGAACCTGTGAAGTTTTAGCATGTTAAGTCTAAGATATGGAATGCTTTTTCATCCCTACTAGAGCGTCTTAGTTTCTTAAAGGATTCTGTAAGCATTGACTTGATCTTAAGTTACTTGTTCCTCTCAACAGAATGTGAGTTTGGACATTTACTTAGGTTTCATTTATTTCATATTTAAATATGGCAGGGTAATTGGAACAAGACAATCTTTAAGGTCCATTCCAATCCAAGCAATTCTATATATGGACATATATACAATGCTAGTGTTTAAAAACTTACTCTGCACTGTATCCTGTGTGACTATTTTTTCTTTTTCTTCTTCTTCTGCTTCTTCTTCTTCTTCTTTCCCTCTTCTCTATCTCAGGTCTTCCTTCCTTATCTCAGATCCTGACTATATCTCACTATCTTTTATCCTTCTCTTCTACCACCTGTCTCCTACCTGTTTCTGGTCCTTCTCTCATTCTCTCTCCTTCAACCCAAGATGGACTCGTTGAATTTTGAAAAATACCCATGGAAGGGGATGATCTTCTGCTTTGCAGGGACTGTAAAATCCTGCCATTACAGTCTACATATGCAGCCATTGATCTTTTTGAAAGAGAGAGAAAGATCCAAGGCAGCTTTTAGCCTTTTATTCCACTGATGAATGAGTAAAAAGTTGGAACCAGGATTTTGCATGTTCCTGCCAGTTGCTGCAGAAGCTTGAGCTTAGTTGTACATGAACAGTATTTCTCAGACATCAAGCCTGATTCTTCTATCGCTTACACTTGTGTGTCTGTGAGTCCAGAATCTGGCCCATAACAGTTCAGCATTGACTCAAGAGACTTGACTGCATTATTTTAATACTTCTTTGCCTTATGATTTTGCCTTCATTAAAATAGTGCCTTGAAAATAGGAATACCCAGAGATGCTAGTACATCAGGTTAACCTATTTTTAAAATAATCACTTGTTTTACAGTAACACATTTTTGAACCACATTGTAAAAACAGTGAATGACTGTCAATGTCTTGAATATCTTGTCCATAGGTGATTGTCCTTTACTCCATAATTCTCAGCCAGTCAGCCAGCTTCCTTCTCTGAGGCCTGACCATCATCACTACCCAACTATCGATGAGCCTCTTCCACCAAGTAAGCTTTAGTTTTTTTATTTTATTGCATTTTTTCAGCTTTTCCTGTTAACTCAAACAGTGTAGAGGTCAGTATGTCTTTCTGAAGAACCCTGTGTGTTCTGTATATACATTCTCCAGAACCCAAGCAATATGCCCTTTTGTTTCCCTTATTTGATCCTGACTTCAAATGTTGTCATGTTGTTTTGGACGAGCTCCATAACCTCCCTCTCTGCCTTCGTTCATCTTCTTCCCTGAAATGGAAATATTATTCTGTTTTTCCAGTCAGTGTGTTCTGACTTGAATGATTGGGATCTGTCAGTTGTTCTGGAAGCCTGGCTATAAGGCTTTCTGTATGGTGTATCAGCAGAGTACTCTGATTTTTCTGTAATGTTTGTCTCCAGGTATTCTGTAACCAACTTCAAAGATGGTTTGGGATGGCAGTCCCTGTGGTCTGTCACATCTGCATGCAGGTCCAGCAGCAACCCTTTCACAGTGAGGATGCTCCTGGGACAGACAGGTCCAAATCTGAACCAAACCAGCAGAAATTGGGAAAAGGCAGCTTATGTGCAGTGTTCTTGTTATACTGTCTTTGGATTTGATAATCCGTGGATTTGTGTTCATTATGCACTGCAGTGGAGTCCACACTTGCACTGAATAAAAGTGAGAGGGTTTTGAATAGTGTGATAGATTAGCAGCCTCATAATACGGGATTTTTAACACCAAAGCAGCTGCTGGAGTTGTTTTTACTTGTCTCTGTAGCCTTTTCTCTAAGGATTCCCGGAGGATTACCCTGCTCTTGCACTGGCGTTCGGTGCCCAGCAGAGCGCACTCTGTGCCCTGCGACGTGCGGCCGATCACCTTCCAGCTGAGCGCAGGATTTCACAGCCTGAAATGTGCCGTGCCTCACAAAAACAACCGGGCGCACAAACAAAGCGCTCTGTTTTCTTCAAAGCCCAAGACGGGAACACACTTATTTGGCCTATGGTGCCCTTGACAAATAATTCATCATTTGCCAACCATGCTGTCAGTATTCCCTGAGCTGAAAATAGCCTCGGTGCTGGCGTCAGCTGCACAGTAGCATGAATGATTCAAATGCCTTCAGCCCAATAAAGTCTTTTTAGAGTCCCACTGTGGCTTGCCAGTGAGTGATGAAATGGGAACGGTTACCTCTGTAACAGGGAAATATTTCTCTTCCTCCCACTCTTACCGCAACACTTTGTGGATCGGGCACATTCCCTATTAGATGACTTAATGATAGCACACCAACACCAGCTCAGGTAAACAGAATATACTGTAAATCTATTCCATGTTCTTCAGCACCAATTTAATACATTTTTCCTCTTTCTTATAGTTATCCTCAAAAGGCAAGTATTTCTACCATTGGTTTTCTCAAGTGTTTTCACAACACAGTATAAGGACATGAAATGCAATATGTGATGATAAAGTACAGAAGCGATATCCCTTTGTAGGATATTGTTTCAGCATTAGCATATAACACCATTTTTACAATAAAGGCTGACACTGTGGACTTAAATATACTGATCTTAATAGGAATAGATGTACTAAGTTAACTTTGAGTGGGAAAAAAGTTGAATTGAATAATATCACTTAGGAAACTGATTTCCAAAAAGTCTCCATGGAATTTTACTGTAATTTCAAAATGAAAACCGTAGCCTTAATCTAGAAATTTTTTGGCTCCTTAAATTCAGTATTGCTATCTCAGTGCCTTTAATAACTCCTAATCCTAGATAAATAGGTCTTCAATCATGTGAAAGGAAAAAACTTTATATTTTAAACCCAAGTTATATGATCAAAGCTGGCTTGCTTCTCATGTGCAGTGTTGGCTTCCATCTACGAGTAGAGGTGAAGGTAATCTGCCAGTGCTGCAAGTTCAGTGTTGACTGATTTTATTTAGGTAGTGGAAAATCTTCTGAACAGTCTTCTTTCTCTTTTGAATAGTTTTCTGAATAGCTTGATTTCATCATAACCCCACAACAGCTGGGCTTGAGGAGGAAATTTAATTTCAGACAGTTTTATTTGGGAAAATGAAGAGAAGAGATTCATTATTTATGTAGGAGTTTCCTAATGACCAGTCTGAAGGCTAAGTCTGATACAAGATTAACAAAAGATTTGCGGTGTTTGCACGGCCTCATGACGGCATTACCAGTCACCCCTTATTATGCCTGGGTTTGGAAACCCTACAGAACTGAAGCCAAGAAAAATACAAGTGCCCAGTTTAGAGCTGTGCTTTGCCAAAGGTGTGGCTGAGCTTGGAAAGGAAAAGACAATGCATTTTCTTTGCCCTCATGATCCTGCCAGAAAAAGTTGCATCTTCTGATATAAATCAGAGCAGTTTCAGAGGCTGCTGTGAAATATGACTTGGCTGATGGAAGGGGATCACTGGAGAACAGAACCAGTACTCTCACATCCCTGTCCCATGCTCTAGCATGCTCTTACTGTGAAGGTTAGATAGAGGTTAGTCCTCGTAGTAGTCACAGTCTTATTTTACCTGGAAAACTTAACAAAAGACCCTGAGGAAATTTGGCTGCTTCCTAGATCATCTTTACCCCTAAAGTAGGATGAAGGGACTTGAGCACAGCTTGGAAGCAGAGTTCTGCCTGTCTGTTCACCTGTCAGTCTGTTTGTCTCACTGTGCAGGTATCTATCCATCTGTCGACAAATCTGGTATCGTATTCAGGGAGCCTCAGTGACTTGTGTGACTTACAGGCTGTTTTCCTATGGGAAGGTAGGAAGTACACCCGCTACCTCCATACAACTAAAGTTGTACCTGCCACCCTCTAACAGCCTTGCAAAGTAACCAAAAGGAGTTACTCAGCTGACTAGAAATGCTACTGCAAGAAGCATGAGACACACAGTTTATAATATTTTAGCATGCCAGTGTCAGCCCATGGCTTCAGGTGGACATACCCGTATAGCAGCGAATAAAGCAACACTCGCTGACAGGTGTAGTTCGTGTCTGTACATACTGCTGCTGTATGTCTGACACATCCAACAGAGATAGCCTTCCTGAAGTCATAATTCACTCTGACCTCATGTTTTCACTGTGATCTCCAAACTCTGGACAAGCTTCTTTACTCCTAAGTTTCCAAATATCATGCTTAGAAGCTTAGGAACTCTAAGTTATATTTAATTACTGCAAAACAGCCTGTAGACCTCATGGTGCACAGGGATCTATTATAAAATCTTGGTTGGCTGTGTAACTGTGTAAACTTTGTTGGCTGTATAATAATATTTATTCTTGCTAAGTGTCCATCAGCAGGCTTTGGACCAATATGACCGATTGGTGTCTTCTGTAAGCTGTCTAGAGTGTGGTTCTACAGCACTGCATACAAGCTTCTGATTCTCTGTCGACCTATATCATTCTTAACTTGTTACGAGGTACAGCAGTAGTGTGGAGTGAGGGCTAGGATTTGTTCTTTGCCAGAAAACAGCAAGGAAAATTAAGATCTTCATGATGTTGAGCTGAATCATCTTTGATCTGGTCAAGGTTATTTCCTTGAGGAAACCACAGATAATGCATAGCTCCAGAAGGGCCGTTTCCCACCCACAGTGGTACACCTGCCACCAGTGCCAGCATGCTCAGCAAGGCTCTGGCCTTCGACCTGCCTAATGTGTCAGTCTGATTTACCTCAATGTGCATATGTTGTATTTGATGTGCTTTTTTCTCTGTCTTATGTTCTAGATGTGGTTTTCACAAAGCTGTGATCTTGTTCTTGAAACAGCTACCACATTCTTGGGAAACTTTACTTGGAGGAGGAAGAGAGAGTCCTCTCCTTAAATAATGTAGTGATTTTCACAGTTGAGAGATGCTGCATGTGTGCCCATGGTGTGACTATAGGGTTTGTGTCTTTAAGGACTTTGGTAGCTTTGAAAGAAGCAATGCATGTCTTTATGGCTCTTCTTGTCTTGGAGTCTTACAGAAAATTTCTCCAAGGACTCCGAGCACACATCTTTTAAGGTCTGTGGGATTCAGCTGTCAGGGGCAGCTAGCCATGGTCTTCAGACAGCCTACACTTGTCTGGGATAAAATATGGGAAGTAGGTTTAGTTGGGGCCAGCATTCAAAGGATGGGAACTGATCATGAAGGATAGGTTTCCAAATATAGTAGGAAAAGGTGCAATTTCCATCCTGCTCTCAGAGAATAGGAAATGAAATACATAAAGTATGAAATTCAGATGATCCTGAATTTGATCATAGAAAACCATAGGAGGAGTGAACTCGTCAGGGAAGATGGTATCATAGTAAGAATATGGAAATATGAGGAAGTGTTTGCCCTCAAAGGTAATCGCCATATGTGGATTTGTGTGTGAATGCAAGTGAGGTTTGCATCTAAACCCGTGTAGAAAGTATGTGCATGTATTTACATAGATGTGTCATCAGCTGATGGGTCATGTGGGAATTTGAAACTAGCAAGCCTAATTTATTCCACTTCTCCATGCATTCCAACCAGTTTGATACATGGCTTTGCTAGCTAACTCACTTCTGAATTTCTTCTGTTACAAACTATTTTTTTATCAACATTACCATTTTCCACAAGCCATCATATACCAAATAATTTTTAGTTTTCAATTATGGGAGAACAATAACAGTAGCAGGAAACAATAATGATAGAAGGCTCAATATTATTCTGCAAACTCTCAATCTAGTTTGCATTCATAAGAGCAATTCTCTGTTTAGATAGATTTCTAAGGTATGTCCAAAGAGTCTGTGATCAGTTTTCAGTGAAGCCTTTAATTGCTGTATGCTGTCCTTTGGAGCCAGTTAGCAAAAGGAAGAGAAATGAAGCATGTTTGTTCTGAAACAGAACAAAAAAGAAAAAATGGGATTTGCCATATTAGCTCAGATGTAATCTTCTTGTAAAGGTCGGTTCTTTGTGGCTACTCCGACCTGCAGTGAATCCAGCCAAGCAGTATCACTGATTGAAAAATTACCTCATCCTTTTAAAAATGTAGCCCCTGTGTGTCACTAGTTTTTTCATGTGCTGTGGTAGTGAACTCCATGGCCTACCTGTGTGCTGTGTACGAAATGTTTCTGTATATGCATATTCTGCATATATGTATATATAGACAAGCAAATAATAGATACACACACTTGAATGTGTACTTTGAATATATACACATGGTATGTATTGCATGTAGGCTATATATCTATATATATATAGTATCTCCTGTGTGTATATACCCTGTCTGTGTGTGTGTGTGTGTGTCTGTATATACCTCCCACACTCAGGTTTTCTGCAAGGCATCCCACTGACAGCATCACCCCTTCCTTTTGTTCCAACCCTAGATTGGGAAGCTCGGATAGACAGCCACGGGAGAGTGTTCTACGTGGACCACGTCAACCGCACCACCACGTGGCAGCGGCCCACGGCTGCGGCAACGCCAGACGGGATCCACAGGTCTGGCTCCATCCAGCAAATGGAGCAGCTGAACCGCCGGTGAGCGTTGGCACTGGAAGGGCAGGGAGTGTTCTTCCAAAGCATGGAGTCACTTCTGCTACTTAACTGGAGCAGTGCTATTGATGGGTCAGCACCTGGTGCTGTGCTGCAAAGCTTTTCGGGACCTGACTGGAGTTGCTGCTGTGTCCGTGCGGCATTTCTACCCAAGCTAATTAGGCCTGTTGAAAGGTCTGTCTCCTTTTCCAGGGCAGAGCCCTGCTCTAATAGGACCATGCACATTTCCAGAGGTAGACAGGTCTGCTTAGTGTTGCATTGGGCCCTGTAAATCTGTCAGTTCATTCTGAGCTGGCTGAGATACCTCTTAATGTCATTTATATTTTAGCTTTGTTTGACTAGTCCACACATAGATTTATTTATCATTTTCTTCTCATGCTTGCTTTTTAGACTGAATTTAAAAGGAAAGAAAAAAATAAACAGTTGGTCAAAAATCTTCCATTTTTGCTTAAAAAGAGGGTTTGGGTTTTTTTTTTTAATTCCCTGCTTACTATAATGACGCCATTTCTAGAAAAGGATAAGCAAGACTGAAATTATATTTTAATTATAGCATGTAAAATGCCACAAAATTTTTCTGGCTTTTTCTTTTGTGCTTAGAGAAAGATCTGCAGCTGAGAGAAGGATGCAGAGTTTAAAAGTGCTCTTTTCAGAGTACTTTGAATAGTTTGGGAGCTCCTGTGCCCTTAATGAGGCAGTCTGGGAGAACTGGGCCAACTTAAACTGACACCATCAAAACACCCTTTAAGAATAATCCTTTTTTACCAAAATGCATCATTTTGAGTAGTATTTCATAGCATGTGTTATGTCTTGCAGAAATGAGAGAACCTGCCCAGTATTTGTTTTCATTATAGGTTTGCTCATAAGCCTCAAGCTGCCATGTTAATATTAAAAAAACAAAACAAAAACAAAAAAACCCCAAACCTTGAGAAAGTGAATGTTTAATGTAGATTCTTTTAAGGGATATACATGACTTCTCTGCCATTTAGCATTGGTCTTCAAGAGGGATTTTAGCCATGTCAAAGTTCAGACTATTTGGCTACCACTTTAAAAAGTCATCTGCCACAGAAACCAGAAAGCTGTTGTGGAGATACATCCGTTTTTTTTTTTTTTTTGCCTTTTTTTAAAATCTTTTTTTTCTTTTTTTTTTTTTTTTTTTTTTTGAGGTTGAGTTCATGCAAGTGCAGAACAACCATGAAAGGAATAAATGCTTATAAAAGTGATTTACCATTCTGTTAGTTAAAGCAGGTTAGTCATTAAACCAACTATCACAGCAGAAACTGAAGCATAGGCATCGTCTTTGTGACCTCCTTCCCTCATATTATTCAGTGTTTTCATGTAGGCTGTCTGTCTTGGGTATTATTTGATTGTCACTGGTTTGGGTTGGGAATTGAGACTTAATAAGATTGATATTCTTTGAATCTCTCTGTTTTTAGTATTCATATATCCAGTTACAAAGGGAGAAGTATGGAGTATCAGCAGTGGCAAATCTCTACTTATGCAAGTTCCATTGGAGACTTTGCAGTTTATTAAGCATGAAATGTCATGGCTTCTTGGGACTAAGGAAAAAAGCTGGTGATTCTCTCCTCTCTGCAAGGAGCTCTGTTGATTTGAGAAGTTGAATACAAAGATCTTCTATTGTTACCTGTGAACTTTTCCTAAGATACTAATGAAAGGGATTCATGCTGAATCTCCTGAGTATTTGCCCTGTGGCAAGTAATTTTTGTAGTTTTAACCTGGCTGTTATAATTTTTAAAGTTATTCTAGTCCTAAATCTAATTTCAGGTATTTCATGTCTCCACATTTCAGGAATGTCAGGATAGCTACTTTTCATAGTTATTATCAACACTCTGGAGGATTGGACTTTGTTTTAAGCCCTCATTTCAGAATTCTGTTTTGTCATGTTTCAAACTTAATGATTTGTAATGTTTTTCAGCAAACACACCTGAGAGCCATTTTAGGTGAGGCAACAGCAAAAATAGACTTGCTGATAGAATTAGCAGCAGCCTGAACTTTTGCTCTAACCTCAAACAAAATTTGGACTCAACATCACTCCGCAGTTTGAAAAACCTTGGTGACTTTTCTTTTAAACAAATTTACTTTTTTTGGCTTCCTGGTTTAATTTGTGTAAGGGAATGGAAAGACCAAAATATTACAAGGAAGCTTGGTATTTCCAGCCCAGCCAAAACCACAAAGCTTTGGAAATTCAGCTTGAAAAAAACCCCATAGCTGTGATTAAACCTAGTCCTGCTTTCCTTCTGTGCTCCAAGCTTCCTTTTAGCTGTACAGGCCACTTGAGAATACAGGGAATGCAAAACTGGAATCCAGGTGTTGGGCAAACACCAAAGAAACATCCATGCTTCTAATTTTAAAGGCTCTTGCTCATTTTCTGGAGCACTACCTGACTTGCTTACTTGTTGGTCAAGTAGATAACAGCCCTTGTTGTTCAAGCTCTCTCGAAAGGATACTTTGCAGCATATGTATGTCTAGACTTGTCTTTGCATTAGTTTGAAAGATAATAATCAACATAAGAAATTACAACCATCATGGTTAGGACAGCCACAATGTGGTATTTCTTAAGCTCCATTTCTTTGACAAATCACTTTGAAAGGAGACAAATTTCCAGAGGCATTCATTCCCATAACTTTTGCACTTCCAATGTTTTCTCCAATTACTTTGGCATTTTTGGGTATTTATATAAGGTGATTTTATAGTATTGAGATGCAAAAGAAATGCATAGCCTTTTGTTGGCATACAGCTGCTGTTGCTCTTTGAGGTTTGCCAGTGGGGATTTTCTACCATCTAATTAAATTGAAGGTACAGGGTTTTCTATATGTGTGCTTATATCCCTTGATTATATGAACTTGGGGGATTTTGTGGTTGGTTTTTCCTTTCCTTTCTATTGCATGTGGGTGTTGTAAAACTCCTGCAGTACTGGAATGGAAAGTTCATTCAGCTGCCTGCAGTCAAGTGAAAAAAGCTGCAAAATGTAGGTCTAAAACCAGAGGGTTTAAAACTGCAGTAAATTCATGCTGTTGCAAAACCTGCTCTCAGAATTTCTTTGTAAAGATGGATGTTTTCTTAAACTATCAAAATATGCACTAAATGTATCTTTAAATGACTTTGAGCATTGGAGGAAGACACATAGCATTGTGAAAGTTTAGTATAAATCTATTAAAACTTTAATTATTTTTTCCTAATTATCTCCAGCCCTTTCGCTTAAGATTGGCTTTCAGTGAGCTACTGGAGATTATGTCTTTTGAGATATCAAAAAGCCAAACCCTAACTGTTGTCTTCAATGATCCTGTGTCACTTTGAGGAACTTACTCATGGCTAAATTCTATTTGGAATAAAGCGTGCATTAACAAATAAAGAGACAGAAAGTAAGTAAAAACCTGTAAGTCGGATCTTGAGCTGAGGAAAGCAAAGAGTGTAAGTCAGAAAAATTAAAGACAAACAATGCTGGATCAGATTAAAAGCAGGCAGCAAAGCCATCCTGTTTCAAATACACACGGAAATGCCATGAAGAAAGAAGGATTAAAAATATCGGGATGGAATAAAAGCTAGTTGAAATAATTAAGAAAGTCTGTTTTCTAGCTTTGTTTTTCTTTCTCTTTCTAGTTCTTTCTTCATTATTATGCTTTCTTTTTCTTTCCTTCTCTCTTTCTGTATGAAATACATTTATAATACACATAAGACATGATCATAATTTGCCAGTAAAACATATTCATCAATTCATCTGTCACTATGAGTGAACAAGTTAAGGAGAATTTGATTTCTGTAGTGTGAATTCAAAACACTCTAGGCTATTTATTCTTCATCAGGAAAAGATGATTTATTTTCAGGATTCAGGAGGCACATCCAGTAATTTAATAAGAAAGACTGAAGGTTACCCAGTGCATCACAGGGTTGGTCCTTACTTCATTGATTATGCTTCCATAAGGCTAAATGAGAGGAGGAACCATGATCCACCTCTAGTTTTGGGTTCCAGGTGTCCAGATGTTTTAAAGGGAAGCCTTGAAGTAGCAACACATAGCCTAAATATGTGTTTAAAGTTTGAGTATTGCTAACTTGGCACCCGCTGTGGCTGTTTGTTAGTCACTGAGAAATGCCAAGTTTGCAGAGTACTGGCTGGCCCAAGTGTGAGCAGCTGCACCTGCTGCAAGAGAAGAGTCAGCTGTGCTCTTACTCTGTTGTACACAGAAGATAGAAATATTTGGATCATTCAGAAACAGTGCTGATCGTTAAAGCAGAAAGCAACAGAAAGCACCTCTGTTAACTAAATGTTGTTGTTCCTTTCTATGAATGTATCTAGGTACCAAAACATCCAGCGAACCATTGCAACAGAGAGGACTGAAGATGATGCTGTGGTAAACAACAGGGTGGAGAGAGTTCCCACTGGAGGAGGAAGTGACTCTGAGGCAGAGCCTTCCCAGCCTAGCCCAGGTATGGGACAGCAAAGCTTCTGAGTGGCATGTTCAGTGCCATTCAGTTCTGGGGAAATCTGCATTTTCAGGGGCAACTGGAATTTTATTATACCAGGTTGAAAAACCTAATTTAAAAATAAAAAAAAGACCTGAAGATACAGTTTTTAGATGTGAAGCTACAAGCACAATGCTGGATACAACAGTTTCAGTTCTTTAACAATTACTAAGACAGACACAGCATTTTTACCTTAGTAAATGGCCACTTGAAACTAAAAAGAAAGAGGCATTTTGCTGCTACAAGGTGAATACTATTCACCTAGTAGTTGCAAAAATAGTGCTGTCTTATTTTTGTGGCCTTGTGATTTGTAGCATGGGGCATTTGCAGTTTATTTTTGCTAGGCTTGGCTTCTGCACTGCCACATTTGCCCATGTGATTGCACCTGCAGCGGCCCTGGCATCATGTATGAAATACTTGTGGTTTTTAAAGGTGTGGTTTTGTGATAGCTGTGAGCTGACCTAAGTGTGGGCTGTCACCAAAGAAGGCACAGCTGTCTTTTTGCTCACCACTAATTTATGTGAGAGGACCCCATACCAGAGTTGAGAACTGAACTGCCTGAAAAATAGCCTGGCTTCTTGTCCTTGTCATTTACAGCCAGATTGGATCTTTCCTCTGGCTTGTTAGATAAGGACACAAGAGTTTTCCTTCAAAGCAGAAGAGGAAAATGTGTACCCAAGGCAGGATGGGACAGCAGGGGTCTCTTCTACTCTTTTTGGTGGTAGTCACACTCCTACCAAAAATGTTTTCTCAAAACATTTGGGAAACCACAGTCTTAAATGTTTCTTTCAAGTAGGAAGCAATCAGTCTATTTGCCCAATCAGTCTATAATTGCCCACTATGCAATTTGAGACCATGCAAAAATAACTCCCTGCTTTGTTAGCACCAGCAAAATGATTGACCAGTTGTCTTCCTTTGGATCACTCTTGCCTCCACCAAACTTTATGTTCTGTATTGTTTGCCATGAGTAAATCCAACTTCTTGCTATCCTTTTGCCATCCCTCTGTAAATAGGATTGGTAATGGGAAAGAACCAGCACAGTGTCTGCTTGAATTTTCTTAGTTTTCCATGTTGAATAGGAAAAAATACATAGAGAAATAATAAAATTTTTAACAAGTTTAGAAAAATATTCTATTTTGCTTGTTTTGATCCATTAGGATTTTTAATTTGAAAATCAATTTTGGCCAAGGATGTTAAACATTTGATGCTCAAGTTTTCTTGTCATCTTTTGTATTGCAATTAAAGAGGGACTTCTACCTACAGTGGATCTTATAAGGACATCCCAGTTCTCTATGTTAGGGAAGTGGAAATGAGGTACACATTGAATTATTAGTATTTATAAGTAATGTAGCCATTACTTGTAATAGGTATAATCATTTAGTATCATAGACAATAAAGTAGTAATTTAATAGGAGTTTCCACCACTAAATATTTTGTTCAGTTAATTATTTACCATGCACTCTTTTGTTTTAAACCCAAAGAGCTAATCAGTGTGATAAATGTTACCATAAGTTATTAGGAAATGGTTTTTGCTATAGATAATTGCTTTGCTTTTGGAAAAAAAATCAATATTGTATAAAATTCCAAGAAGTAGAAGGTCAATGATGGTGTAAACACATTAGGGAAAGAAAAAGCTGCAGTATTATACATTTGTTATTTGTCTTTTAATTTAAATGAAAAATGTCAGAAGGAATACAATTAAAGCACATTAATCTAGGTTCTAAGACAGTATAAATTAATTTCACTCCAGAAACTGATCAAGTCTGCAGTTTGAAATGGATAAATATGATGTGTGCAGCAAGAAGAAAAAAGAAGTTATAACTGATAAGAAAAAAAAAAAAAAGAAATTTTATTTATTCTGTTGATGACATCTGCATCCAATTTTCTTGGACTGCAAATAAAATGTAGTTTTATTTGAAAATGCCAGAATGCCATAGCCATAATTCAATGGTAGGAGCAATTATTCTGGTAGCTAAAGAGCATCAAGAGTTTCTACCTCTACAGAATTACATTCTCAGTGCTCAGTTTTGCTCCTTTGCTTCATTAATTGATACAGATTAAAAATAATGCAATTGTGTTTGGTTTTGTTTTCTTTACCATACAAGTCCCCAAAACCTTGGACTTGTCAAAACCAGTGCAATTAAAGTAAAGTGTAATGCTGGACTGGGAGATCAGATTTTTCAAAAGTCAGCTGCAGGGGAAACCAGAATGGACCTGGGTGAACCAAATCATCAGCTGGTGAAAACTGCTGTGGTCACATTATACTTGGGGACAGCCGCAGACTTGACACAGAGTTTCATAAGCTACAGTTCAGGAAACCATCCAGCTCCTGCACTGCATCACTAAGCATAAAGCCATCCATCAGTTTGCTTGTCTTGGGAATGCCAAGGTAGGTGCATTGGGCAGGTGGTGGCTTTTTTATATCATCATTTCTGCAGCTGTTTCTGAAAGGTTAAATATAGACTGTGCTTGCCACTACATTAATAAGATTCTGTGTCTTGTTTGTTTTTGTTTTGGTTTTTTTTGTTCAGAGATTAGGAGGGAAGGTTCTCTTTCTCCTGTGAATTCTCAAAAAATCACCTTGTTGCTGCAGTCTCCAGCTGTGAAGTTCATCACCAATCCTGAGTTCTTCACTGTGCTGCATGCAAACTATGTGAGTAACTATGATTTGCTCTCTCACACTACTGATTTTTGAGTCCCAGTGCTGTGTCCCACATCCGCAGGGAGAATGCACAGTGAATCTGAATTGTGTGACTTGGGGCTCAGTTGTCCTTTCTGAACACCAGACCAGGATCGGACACTACAGCCAGGCTGCTCCAAGGAGGCTCTTGCTGGAATTCCGCCTCACATGGAGTGTCCATAGTACAGAGAAGCTCATTAATGTTATTCTCCCAGAACAAGCAGGAACCCTTGCTTTCAGCTTGGTTGATTCTGTTGTCTGTTGCTGCAGGCAGTGAAGTTGCTGTCTTTTGATCCAACATCCTGAGAAATCTTACTCAGATACCACCAAGTCTTATTCAGATATCACCAAGGGAAACAGAGGGTAAAAACTTAACTCTTGCAATTTGCATTCCCAAAACAGAGGCAGGCATAACTGAGTGAAAGAAATACTGACTTGTGTCAGTGTAGCTATTTTGGAAAAAGCACAAATGAAAACAAATTTTTAAAATTCAAATAAATCAAATAGCTGTTTTTTTTTTTCCATTAATGAAGTAAAACCACACATTTTCTTGCAAACCTGGAGGGGGAGTGGAGAAAATGCAGTATCAGGAGGAAGCAGATAGGGCAGTCCCACAAGGAGATGCAGTCCTAATTTGCCATATCTGGAGTTTAGTTCAACAAGGCATCTAAATGTGACTTCTGACTATTTGGGAAGTCATCCATTTCTGGGTAGCAATGACCTTCCTTTTCAAAAGGAAGAGAAGGTAAAACACTGAGAGTTGCCTCAGCACAGCCTTTTAGCAAACTGCAGACATCAGGTTTGGGCTGTGGCACTTGGTGGATTGAAGCCAGCCGTCCATCTCCAAGCATCTGCCAGAGATTATCACCTATGAGATCCTGACAAGGAAGGGATGTATCAACTCATCTGACATTCCCTGAACTAGTTTGTGGAGTGCAGATAATTTCTTCCATTAGCAGGGTGATATATGAAGATTTATAGCTGGGAGCAATGTAATTTTTGACCAGCATGGTTGTTGGAAAAATGAGCAACTGATTCCATAGTTGTGTAAAGAACAGCTCACAAGAGACTAAATCCCAATTTTATTAGTCACTGAAACTAAAAAAAAGCAGAAAGAGGCCTTCAGTTTTATCTTAAAAACTTGTCTCTAATGTGAGGACCAGAATAATCTATTAAAACATCTGTCAAATGGTCATACAGATACCACTTGTACAGGAATAATGGCCCACATAACTTTTGCCATAACATGAGTGTAATATTTTAACCACAAGCCCCTATTAAAATTTCAAACTATTAATTATGGCACTGAAGTTGGGATTGGAAAATATTATCCAGCAGTTAGAATTAAAAGGGAAAAGCTCTCATTTTTCAGATATTTTATTTCCATTAAGAGATAAAACTACATTGCACTCTTTGTTTCCCTAGTGCAGCTTAGAGATATTCAAGGCAGTCATTGATCATGCATTAGATCAAAATGCAACTTTTTTTTGTGTAGTAGGCTGGGATCTTAAAAATCTGTGACCATGAAGCTTTCCTGGGTTATAAGCAGGTTATATCTTCAGGGCAGAGATCATATCTCTGTGATTTCATAACATTTACCAACCCTTGCCATAATTAGGGACCTTGTGCTACAGGGAGCATTCTCAGTGGTGTCACCGCAATAAATCCTTACATAATAAAGATTATACCTGTAGATGTTTTATTGAATTACAGTGGTTAAAATGCACTAAATGCACATAAAAATTGAGAATTCAAAGCTGCTGGGTCAGATTCTCTGGACATATTCCAGGTCTGCACACTGGAGCTCACTTCACTTAAGACAGGAGTCCTCCAGTGATCTTTATTACTCTAATGAGTCATCAATCCTTTGGGCTGACCAGCAAACCAAGACACTCATTTTCTCTCTAGTAAAAGGTTCAGGAGATTTTTGTGAAGTTTCCTACTCTGTTTTAAGGAGCTTTTTCCCTGAAGTGAAGGATTCAAAGAGTAGCCTGTGAATGGGCCTGTGTGTTGTTAGCAGAAGTATTATTTTATGATGGTCTATCATTGAACACATTGAACAACACATATTGAACAACAAATTTCAATTCACTGGGCCCCTATTCTGCAATCAGATCAGTTCACTCCCTTGAGCTGCCTCAGGCCACCTTCCCCTAGAGGTGTATTTAATGCCCATTGTGAGATACAACTCACTGCCTGAGGGGTGACATTCATTGGACTCATGGAAATGTCTCCATCTGACAAGCTTTGTAGTCATCGCAGAAACAAATGCTCCATTCCAGGAAACAATTCACATCTTCCAAAAATAGACAATTAAAAAGTGTCTGTTCTTGTTCTGTGGCTGTAAAGTCATCATAAAAAAGGTAGCAAACTCATATGGAGACATCTGCACTGGGGTCGTGCGCATATAAGTTCATGAGTCCTATCACGCACATCTTGATTTTAATTATAGCAAAAATAGATGAGCACAGCTCTCTGTGCATCTCTCTGGCACTGCCGAGGCACACAAGCAGTGTTTCTGTCAACCAATAATAGCAATGAAAGGGTCAACTACATGCACCTTGAATGTGTGATGTTTCAGCTGACCATTTTTGAAGTGCATTGAGAACAGTTAGTTTGTTCTTACACAAGCTAACTGTGTATAATGTGTGGGATGTTTCACTTTCCAGATTGTATTTCTTAATTCTGCATATGCATGTAAAGTTGTCATTGAAATCAAAACAATGAGATGGAAGTGTTTCTCAATTCCAACAGGATTTGTTTCAGTTCTTTGGGCATGTGGCCAATGAAATAACCAAATATGTTTTGACATCAGAACTCGGTTTCTTCCCTTCTGTTATCCATCTCACAGAGTGCCTATCGAGTTTTCACCAACAGTACCTGCTTGAAGCACATGATTCTGAAGATTCGTAGAGATGCTCGTAATTTTGAGCGGTATCAGCACAACAGAGACCTAGTAAATTTTATCAACATGTTTGCTGATACCCGACTGGAGCTTCCTCGTGGCTGGGAGATAAAAACTGACCAGCAGGGCAAGGTAAGAGTGCCAACAAAACTAATCACTTGTTTAACACAGCACTTCAGACTACATGATTATTAAAAGTTTCTTCCTTCTTGACTCAAAATCAGTGAAGATTTGGTTTAAACAACACAAGCAGCAAGGAGAGTTATTTTAGAAGCAGGAAAAAAGCTTCAAAGTTTCAAAGCATTTCTAGTTTTCTGTAGAATATTGTACCAAAGCAAGGCAGCATTGGACTGACAACAAAGTTTGAGCCAGAGTAGATCTGTTGTGACTGCAAAATTTGACTCACCTTAATTCTCTACCTCCAATTAAGCTTTGCTGACTGACCTCTGGGTCCACCAAATAGGTTAAAGCAGCATTTCCCAATGATATTATTCTCTCTTGTCTTGTGTACATCATGGCCATTGCACATGATTTTGGTCTACACAGCTTCAGATATTTTCTAAGAGGTATTCTAGCTTTGAGTAGGCCAATTGAGTCCTGTTGTTTGCAGGTGCCTTCCATGGACTATATTTATCCAAGGTATTTCCCACATACAGTTGCCCGTGGTTTTCCTGCTGCGTTCCCGCGATACCATCACAGGGTTGTCAGTCTTCTTATTAAAGGAACCATTGTTCCTTTGTGTTTCAGTCTTTCTTCGTTGACCACAACAGCCGTGCTACCACCTTCATAGATCCCAGGATCCCGCTGCAGAATGGGCGTCTCCCAAATCACCTGACTCACCGGCAGCATCTCCAGCGGCTCCGTAGCTACAGCGCTGGAGAGGTAACTGTGCTCATTTCAACTCAGGAACTTTTGGCATCAGTCTTCTCTGGAATGATAAGAACTTCTTATATTTTAAAAGCATTGAAACAGACTGTCTTGGGAATATCTATCTTCCAAAGACAATAAAGGATTTTTTTGTCTTTCTGAAGGGTTTATTTCAGAGCTTGGTAGTTTATATTTTGATGGTATTTGGAATAAAATAATAAGCAAATAAAGCATAACTGAAGTGATGACAGAATAGATTTGAAGAAGAATCCATATTGGACATCCTGGCCTTGCTTTACTTAAGTTATTCATTAATTTTTTATAGTCTGATACCTCATATGTTTCTTCATTCCCCACTGTGACACTGTGCTCTGAAAAGACAGATTCCCTAGAAGTAGTGCAGTAATGTATGCTGAGGTTTGCTTTCCCAGCTTTCAGTCACATTAAATATCTTTCCTATATATCATGGGGATGATTTTTATCACTGAGGGCCACGGACAGGATTGAAAGAAGCATAAATACTGTGTTTACATTGTGGATTTAAATAGGAAAAAGTACCCGCAATCAGATTTTTCATATAGCAAATCCATACATTTAAACATTTGTAAAGATTGTTGCTGAATAGAACTAGAGATGAACTATGGTGAAAGGATCTCTCTCTTCCACAAAAATATCCAGAGAAATGCTTGTGAAATTGGCATCAAAATTTATTGCAGCAGGACCAGTCTGAATACCTCTCACTGCCAGGTAGGTTGGGATTAGGAGCTAAACAGGGTGTGAGGTCAGTTCTTCAGGACCAAAGGCAAACCAGGCATGAGTAGCTGGGGCAGGTTCTCTCCATCTTGGGTGAATACAGCACCATATTTTCTGAAGATAGAAGTGTATCAATGGATCTGTTTCAATCACATCTTCCCACCAGCTTAGCAACTTCCCTCTGCCAGCAGCCTTCAGTTTAGTGTTGATTGAATTCAGTTGCTGTGATTGAATTACTGGCATGACTGTGGTTTGGTTGCCACCTGCACTGTGATTCGTGCTCGGGCCCATGCTTGCCTGAGGCTTACTTGTAAATTTGCCGTGTCAGGGACAGAAACACCCCTGAACAATTCAGATGACCTCGCCCAAAAATACACTTGGTTTTGCAAGCACTGGCAAGGCTGGCAAGGAGCAATATGCAATAAACCCCCAAAAAGCCAGTAAAGGGTAGGAAATCAAAAGTATTGGATACTTTTGAGTAATGATTATCTAGGGAAATGAAAAACTGTTCTTTGAGGCCACTGTTCTGGCATGATCAGCCAATGAAATAGTCACCTCCCAGTCTTGGTGGCCCAGGTCCCACAGTGCTTCTACGCCCTTGTCATAGACAAACTTCTTTGTTGTAGTCAAGTAGCTTCCCATTTGGAAGTGTCTGCTGCTGCACTGGAAGGACTCCCATTGATTTCCAAGGACTTTGGATTGGTGCCTAAAAGTCCCTCATTTACAAGGAAAATATTCAACCCTTTGCAGCTCAGTCCATTTATTAAGAGCCTCATGTTCCATGCCATTTTCTCCAAGTGCATTTGGATGCTCTTTGGCCTATAAATCATGTCTGTAGCCTCACGCGTGGGGCTTTGTCCTTGCCATGTGTCAGCTGTCTGCAGTCTTGCTGGTTTCTTTGCTGAGCAGATGGTGTGGCCTCTGGAAGCTGTCACCAGGACAGTATGAAGGACCACGAAGGACAGCTCACCAGTTTTCCATGTTATATACATGTGTCAAAGGACCCTGAAAGACGTCAGAATAGTGAAGTTGTGCTTGCCAAAGAAGGCACAGAAAAGAGCCAGGGTAATGAAATAAAGGACCTCTGCAAAAATTTCCATTGTTCTGTGTAGATTGCTGATATTAAATGGTATTATATATTAATTTGAAAGAAATGCTACAAGTTCTTTATTAAGCACTTTTTTAAGGGTTATCAATCTTTTACAGGAGAAAGGTGGTTGTTGCTGCTCTTAGTTATCTGATTTTTGGAAGAAAAGGTCAGTTAGCTATTGTGGCCATCAGTAACTAAAGTATAGGTCACTAAGTGATTCATTTCCTTCTGAACCTTCTATAAACAGAACAGTTTGTAAGCACTTTCCATTCCCTCTAAAGGACTTCCCATCTGCAGTGAAAGTCAACATCCATGATTACAGGGTAGAGATTTTAAAGACAGAAAGAGGAAGGAAGCAGGCATCCACAAGGGAGAGGCAGGAGGTGCAGAGAAGGTGCTAGAATATGGCAGTATATACATCTCCTTACCAACCCAAACCATAACAAGCAAGTAGAAGGATTCAAATGGGCCTCTGAAATCCAGCAGCAATATAAAACCCAGGAAAAGATATTACATCTTGAAAGGCTCCTCTGGTAGTTTGGACTCTCCACTCTGGTTGCAACATCCCAGTATCAATATCAAAGCTATTAAAACCTGACATAAATCTGTCAGTAACTCTGCACTACATGAACCAGGTCACTAAATCATTGGAGGGATCACTCTTTATTTTGAATTAGAGAATAATGTGCTAATCAAAATTAAATTGTTCAATTAGAAAGTTAAAGTAGACAAGACGATTGTGACTGAACACTAAATTGGAGCAATCAATTGTATTCTATTAGCTAAGAGTGGAAAGAAAATTGTGAGCAAAATGGAAGTTAATTAGAGGGCTGTGAATTTTCCTGTTGTGTTGCCAGAGAAAAATTGTTTGGAGGTGTACATGTGCAAAGAACAAACACAGCATGAGCAATGCCTAGGGATGGTGATGAAGAGAATTACATCACCAGTTTATTGAGGTGTGTACCCAGCTGGATTCTTAGCTCTTAAACCAGAACTGGGAAGATGGGAAGAGGGGAGTGAAAGTTTCTTTTCACAGGCACTACACACATTTCCTTCCAAAATTCTTGCTCCAGGAGAAATATGTCCAGGCACTGGAAAGCTGAAAAAAGGAATAATGACAAGAGCAAGAGGAGGATCCAGGCCCAGGCTGGGCAGAAGTACCATGCAGTTCCCAAGTGATGAGCAAATAACACCTGGTGCTAATTTTTATGGGAGATACATTTAACTCCTCTGTTACTCCTCCCTTTCCTCTTTCTGTCTTCTGGTCAGTAAAATGTGTAGCAACAAGGCCTTAGGATTTGTCTTTGTCAAGGATGAGTCAGTGATCACCTTTAAAAACAGGCTCACCCACCATCTGCATTCCCTTGCAAGTCTGTTCTACAAGGACCTGAGGAATAGGCATCCTCACCTGAACTCCAGGACCCCCTGGAAGTGAAGAAGCTGAGCCCAACAAAGCCTTAGCAGCCTCCCACACATCCTATCTAGTACAGCTGGTCCCGGGCCAGTGTGTAATCCTGGCCATGCTGCCGACAAACAGCCCAGGAAATGGCTGCTCCCACAGGGGCCCATGCCCACCGTGGCAGTGGATCACAGGGCACCTCTTGCACCCTTGCAAGGTTCTCCCCTGTGCCATAGCATGGAGTGAATGCTGTAAAGGCCACTGTTTACTGGGGTGGATGCCTGGGTCACAGGGGAAAAGCTGCCTAAGCCTGATCTAAACTTTCCTTGTGAGTTGGCCTGTGGGGGTGTGAGGAGGAGACAAAGGCAGTGAAAGGGTACAAGTGAAATCCTAACTGGATGATGAAGCGAAACATTCACCATGCACTTGCACAGCAGTTTTGTGTTTTAAATGACAGCGTGTTTGATTAGAATAGTTAAGATTTTTCATTGTTTAACCTGTGTGTTGACACGTATCGAATGCATTGACTGGTATCTTGTTATGTGTAAACATTTTAAGCTTTATGAGATCCAAAAGGCAGCTTGCCAGGCACATTTAGCTTCCCAGTTTCTGTGTATATCCAGTTGGAAGGACTTGGCTTTTGGCTATACCACTGAAAATGGGTTGGCACCATTTGCTTGGATGCAGAGCTAAGCATTTCAAATATTGAAGTTGGGGCGATTTCTTCCTGAAGTAGTTGCCAAATGCTATAATTTGTGCAGTGAGAAAGGAGCAGCTATTAGCCCAGTGGAGTGGCAATTGGAATTCCTAATACATCTTGTCCTGATACAGCCTCACACTGTAGTCACAAGACAGGAGGGACTGTCTTTAAACTGAGAGAGGGTAAGTTGAGATCAGTTATTAGGAAAAAAATTTACTGTGAGGGTGGTGAAGCACTGGAACAGATTGCCCAGAGAAGCTGTGGATGCTCCATGCCTGGAAGTGTTTTAAGACCAAGCTGGAGGAGGCCCTAGTAACCTGGTCTAGTGGAAGGTGTCCCTGCCTGTAGGAGGGGTGTTGCAATTAGATGATCTTCAAGGTCCTTTCCAATCCAAACCATTCTATGATTCCTCTCTTGGCCTCACCGTGCCCATATTCTGGAGGAAAACATGAGAGACAGGTAGGTTCCCCTCAACTTTCACAAGTCTCCGAAAGGTTACCCAGCAAGTAATGCCTTAGTGCAAACATTGCCAGATGTCATTGTTTGCCTTTTAATATCTTCATACCAAAATGTCTTCTCACCTTTTAAGAAATCTGCCTTTCTGACACGATTCCTTTCACTAGATAGTGTATTTGGAACAGTGGCTTTCTTTAAGTGCCTCAGTTAAGGGGCAGTGAAAAATTTCTTTCTTACTACTCCTTTTATCAGGTCTTTGGATAACATTCTTATTTCCAGTGTATACAATTCAATTTCTGGTTATGCAAGTTAGTCAGCCTTTTGGGATGATACAGCCTTTTTCTGTGCTATGATCTACATAGATATGCCTTCCTCATGTTATTTCCACTATTAAATTTCCCTTCAACAACACTGAGTGAGCATTGCAGCATTGCAGGGTTTTTCTCTTTTCAAAAACATTGCTGTAAAAACCTTGAAGTAATGCAGTTATGCTAAAACAATACATGTTTGATACTACAGAGTATGTAGTGTGATACTACAGAGATTTTATTTTCATTGAGCCAGAGATATCCATCACTGCAATACCTACATTAACGTGCATTTACTTCTGGACTCTGGTGCCTTCAGCACTGAGGAGGTGTGATAGCTCTGGATAATGGTGTACCTTCATTTGGAAGCACAGAATTACTTGCCTTTTTTAAGCTGACTGGAGTATAAACTGTAATTTTCATGAATGCTTTCTGCCCTTCGGTCAGCATCATGGACCATTCGGAAGGTTGCAGAAGTAAAAATGACAAATCTTTTAACTGACCGATGAGCTACTGGTGGTCAGTTTTGATCATTCTTTTCCTTTTCTCTGATGTTGTAGGCCTCTGAAGTCTCTCGAAACAGAGGAGTTACTCTGTTGGCCAGACCAGGCAATAGTCTTGTAACAGCTATCCGAAACCAGCACCATCACGAGGCATTACCTCTGGGTAAGCCAAGTTGGTTTTTTAATTCTCAAAGCTCACAAAGGTGGGTTTTAGGACTTCTCATCAGCTGTGTGCTGCACTGCCTCATGTTGCCCTGTGCCTCACTGGCAGTGCAGTGTGCCCCTGTGGAGTTCTGGTGATGTGGCAAATAAAGCCTCTGGTTTGATTTTACCTTTTCCAGCTTACAATGACAAGATTGTTGCATTTCTACGTCAACCCAACATTTTTGAGATGCTGCAGGAGCGTCAGCCCAGCTTGGCCAGAAACCATGCACTCAGGTACTGCTTTTTGCCATACTGCTGTACCCTACTTCCAGAAAGTGCATTTTGTAGTGGGGAAAACCAAATTCTAGTAATTGTAGTACAACAGATGAACTTGGATCTCCTGTGGAACTGCCACCATTAAAGAGTAGATGGGAACCACCAGGATCCATGTGGTTACTATAGTTACTTTCCACAGACATCCAAGAAGTAAAATAAATGTGGTCAAATAATGACCAGAAACTCTGCCTTCACCTGCAATTATCACTTTGCTTTTCAGAAGATAAGAGTTAAAAGAGTGTTTGGATGGAAGTCAGCAGCAAAACCCCAATAAATCCAGCAGAGCCAGGATTTTGCTTCATGGTTGGATTTCCACTCCTGTCATGGATATAGTCACCCTATACATTATAAAGTAATAGGAGCATTATTATGAAGTGGGTTGTACTATTGTCTTTAATCTTTCTCACTTGACTTAAAGGTAAAGGTAGTAGTTTCCAAAGCAGTTATATTGTGTCAAACCCATTCCTTTCCTATTAGATTTTTTAAAAACAGAAAAAAACGAGAACCAATCACCAAGACAGCTTATACTCATTCGAATTCCAAAGTTCGAATTAACTGATTTTGGCCAAGAACTTAAGCTGGTGTTAATCAATGTCAGAGGTGCCCATATGCACCAGCTGAGAGTTTGACCAAGAGTTTAGGTTGTACCGTGCAGTCAGAGGTGTGGCTGCAGGACTGCTGAAGGAGGAGAGGGCCTCTAAATTCCTGCAGTGTGCTTTTGCTGGTACCCTTATTGACTCCTCATTTACCTCTGACGGCCAGACAAAAAATTTTTTGGGTGTAAGGATTACACTTCCTTCTGGAGGAATTGATACATGCAAATAAAATGAGAAATAGAATGAAAAATACTCTCAGTATTCAAGATGTACATTTCTGTAACTGAGAAATTTTTATCTTCACCATCACATTATTCCAGAATATTTTTTTTCCTCAGCTGTAACTTGAATTCTCATTTCCCAGAGAACAGATAATGCTTTTATCTCCTTTTGAGCAGAGAACAAAATTGACCAGTGATAGGGGCTAGACAGCTTAGCCAGTGCATAATGAGATTTGTAACAGGATATTGAGCCTTTTGCCTCTAGGTCATTGCTGATTATACCTTGGGCCAGGAGTGATCCAAGCTACTGTCTAATGCTCATGCAGCAGGTGTTAAGCAAACTCTTAGGATGCAAAGTCCATCTTTTATGGACCTTGATTACAAGGTTGTAGAGATCATCCTTGACTTGAGATGTAATATTTTGACTTAATACTAGAATAAAAATATTTGGACAATGCAATGCTTTAGAAACACACTGATAGGCTGGGGTGTAGATGCATATCTTTCATGATCCTAATGATAGGATCCTATCCTATGTTTTCCAGTTTTTATTAACAAAAGGTATGATTTTACACATACAACTCATATTACACTGTATAACCTCTGTGTGATTAATTCATACCAATATATGTTAGAGTGTTATTTCCCAGATGGAACTGACAGAGGGAAAGGAAGTGATATTACTGCAAATTCTGTTAAAAAAAGGTGCTATGTTAGGTGTAGGCTTACACAAAAAATCTGCACTCGGTGACCTGACATGTACACATGAAACTGGAGGACTAAGAATCATTCTGTTCTCTAAAATAGGGAATAAAATCTCTTTCTTTTGGATCAGTAAACTGGGTGATGGAGACAGAATTTTTTTTGCAAGTTTGTTAGGAAGATTAAAAAATTAATCAGGCATATAGGATGTTTGCCACTTTTATAAGGAATTACCAGAAACTGGCAAAATACCAAAGAATAACTACTCTGTGCATGGCTCAAGCTGTGATAATGGCATGGTTTTTTCTGGTTTTGTATTTTTTTTCTTCTCCTCTCCATAATATCATTTATATTTCAGGGAGAAGATCCATTACATTCGGACAGAGGGTACACATGGGCTTGAAAAGTTGTCGTGTGATGCAGATTTAGTAATTCTGCTGAGGTAATCAATTTGATCAATAGCATAATGTCATTACTTACAGTACCAGAGAAACTATCTGGCTCTTTCTCAGCATAATTGAAAAGATTTTGTTAAATCAGGTCATACTGATAGCCATCCAAAATGATTCAGCCAGAGTCAATCTGTCAATTTGTACTTCCTGGAAGGCAGCCTCCAACAGTGCAGTAAATCCAGCCAGCTCAGTCAGTATGGCTGCTACCATCAAGGAGCAGATAAAAAAGAATCAGCTCAAAACATTTCTTTTTAATGGAAAAAAATCTTGTTTTTTAAAGAAAGAAAAAAAAAAAAAAAAAAAACAAAAAAGAGAGGGAAAAAATCCCTTGTCTTTCTCACTATAATAATGTAACTGCTCATGAAATTGATAATTTTACTGCATCAGTCCTGCCACACATGCATGAAACCTCAATGTCCAGTGCAGTGGGCATTGTCTGGGTAATGAAGATAAGGCTTCAGTTTGTACTGGAACCAGAGAGCTTGGTCTTTAGGTCCTGCTTCTCTTCAGTGCAGCTAAGAACTTATTCTATTATCTTGGTCTGAGATGGGAAATGTTGCATTACCCAGGTGGGGTTGGTGTGCTGTGATAGCACTGCCTAATGCAAGAAGTTTACAACTTATTCCCATCATTTCAATTCAAGCAGTCAGAGCACTGAACTACATGAAAATAGTAAAGTAAATAGCCCAAGTAAAACAGCCTGGGAGACAGAGTGTGCATCTTTACTTCTTTTTGCTAATGTGTTGAATGTGCTCCTGATTCCTACATAGCCTCATGTCTTTACTCTCCATCAGTGACTGAGCTATCATGTTAGCATCAAACATCTATTAATATTCATTTTGTTCTTCATTGCTAGTGACTAGGCTGTCTTTGGGAAGCCTATGGAGTTTTTTAATCCATGAGCTCAGAGATGCACCCAAACATCTGACACAATGAACTTGCACAGTGCTGCATATTTACATTCCTTCATGTGATGAATGTGAACTAAATATCTCCCTATGACTTTTTGCATGCAGTCTTTTTGAAGAGGATATCATGTCCTACATACCACTGCAGGCTGCCTTCCATCCAGGTTACAGTTTTTCTCCTCGCTGCTCACCCTGTTCATCACCCCAAAACTCTCCAGGTAAGGAGATGGGAAAATTAGAACAAAATCTTGCATTTGTGGTATTTCTTCTAATAAATAGAAAAGAGCAGATTCAGAGAGCATCAGCTGTCAGCCTTCTAGTTCCAGTGCCCACTCTGAATCTGATCCCAGCTGCTTTTTTTGCTGGGTCAGTTTCCAGTGCTGCTGTGTGACTATTGATACACGTACACCTTTTGATATCACTGGAAAGGATTGGGTGGTGTACTCCAAGCATAAGTCACTGACATGGAAGCACATTCATTTTATGTGACAGCAGCCAAGAGAACCTTCCAAACTGAAGGTGTGTTGCAGGACTTCCAGTATGCCTGTAAAGTTCAGTCTCCTCCACTCAATGTTCCAAAAACTTCTCTTCTTCCCTAGGCACATCTATTTTGAGACCTGAGGGGATCATCTTCATCATCTAGCCTGACCTCCCGTGCTGAACCCATTAACTTAGGTTTGACAGGAAACATATTTTCCAGAAAGACATGCTGTCTGAGAAGGTTATTTCCAGCTGTGCTATGTCTCTGAAGTTATTGTTTATGCTATAGAAATTTGAGGAGCTAATGTCTCCCTTTTGCCAAGAGACACAACCCCCACCACAGTCTCACTTTGTGGCTGTGTGTCCAGTGGCCATTTTGAGAGAATCAACAGAAATGTGATCTGAAGAAATCCATTTTTGGTGGAGCTTTTTGAGCATGCATTTAAATTATCTGATTTCAAACAAAATTAAGGAACAAGAGAAGTTCAAATCTTGAACGTGAATGTGGAAAATGGAAAGGTTTTTTGATGTGAAGGAGATAAATGCTAAACCCTTCTCTACAGGAGAACTGTGTTCTGTCAGAATGTCCTATTTTCATTAATGAGTTTTAACACCATTGTGAGTACAAGTTCCCCTTGTCTATATCAGGACAGGTCATAAGCAAGTCTCCTTCAGGACAAGAATCCAAGTATATGGCACAAATGTGACTTAGGAGACTGTTCTTGTGAAAACACAAGGGCAAATACTCATTTCCAGCAACACACTGTCTTCTTGCTAATTTCTGTCCTGGTTATAGAGCCCATGAGAGCACCCCTTCTCTTATGTCCTGGGGGAAAACAAAAGGCTGACAGAAGAAAGAAGTGTTGCAAGGGATTCTCTTTGTGCTGCATGTATATACACCTTTCTGTTTTACCAGCAGAGACAGTAATGTCCTTCCCTTATGGCAATCATGATACTTTGGGCTCCCACTAAATGTGATGGGCTTTTTTTCCTTTCCTGTGGAGCATTTGCTGCCATAAAAGGGCTGGTTTTTATTGTCTTTTGTAATGAGATAGGTAAATGGGATTTCATTAATCCATTATTTGGCCTTTTATGATGTGGCACTTGTTTATACAAAAAGAATAATCTCCTACTTTGAGAATGCAGCCTTCAAAACAAAACAGGTTCCAAATTGCTGAAAAATCTGTTGTTATGTGTGAATCATAATAAGGAAATGTAGCATTTCCTGCTGACAGAAATCCTTTTTGATGCCACAGAGGGGTTTTGTGTTGATAGCTGGAAGTGTTTAATATACAGTCAGATTAACACAGGGAAACCTGACTCCCAGCTTGGCTGGGCTGCTAGTCTCCAGCGAGAAGCATTGCTCTGAGTTTCAGAGGTTTAATCCTGCCAAGTAAGGAGATCTCCTATACAATGCAGAGGAGAGAGATCTCTTAAAAGTGCAAAAGGGAAGAAAACCTAAATGCCACTGACCATGAAAGGTAGATATGTATGTCAGTCTTTCTCATGGCTTTCTGATCCTTCAGTTTCCATTCAGTCACAGCTAAAGGCAGAGGCAACACAAGGACACACACAAGGTGAGCTTAACAGTACTTTTAGTGAAGAGGATACAGTCCCTGGAAGTTCATTTCCATCACTGAATTACAGGAACTTACAACTCTATTGATGCCAGATAGATCAAAACTAACAGTGAGTGCACTGTATACCTGCAGGAAGTTCCTAACACATTTATTAACCAGTTCTGTGTGGAAACATCAGCTGCATGATTTGGAAGAAGGTCAAGCCCCTAACACCTTAGGATGCTGTTTATTTTCCCTCCTCCAGGGCTGCAGCGAGCAAGTGCAAGAGCACCTTCTCCATACAGGAGGGACTTTGAAGCCAAGCTGCGCAATTTCTATCGAAAACTTGAAGCCAAAGGGTATGGGCAAGGTCCAGGGAAAATTAAGTAAGTATTAAAATCACTCAGTCAGTCTAAGGGGACATAGCTTTGTCTTTTGTCATTCACTATCCATGAGGACAGGGATAGGGAGTGTAAAACACCCTGGAGATCACAGTTTTTTACATAACCTCAGGGAAAGATAAGATCTTCATATACTCTGCAAAAGAGTGACCTTCAAGAGGCTTTTGTGTGGAAGTTTTCTTCCTAAAGATTCGTATTCTCTTACTTTCCCATTTCTTGCCTATTTAACAGGGATATTAATATTCCTACCTATAATTTGCCAGTAGGAGAATTATCCTTCCAGGCAAACACTCACCAGATATTAACCACAGCTATATCATTGTAATGGTGGGATGACTCCAAATTCTTTGGATCTACATAGCAGTAGATATGTACAACTCAGGGTATCAGTGTAACTCAGGGACAGAACAGGATCCTACACAAGTTAGTTTGTACATGCAGGTTTAACTTTCCATAGTTTTTTGTGTTGATAGCCCTCCTGGATTCAAACTGGAGAGATTTGTGCCAGTCTTCATGTGTTCGGGGTTCTTTGTCATTTGATTGTGGAGTTTCTTTCCATACATCTTGTTAGTTGGCTTTTGAGTCTGTACCAACTTGTGCTCAATCTAGTTATCCAAGTTTGCCAAAGGCTGTGGGCTGTTTCTAGGGTATTTCCTGGGCATCTGGTTGAATTTATGCCTCAGGCTGGCTTCCTACCAAAGGACATCTGTTGTGGAAAAAATAAATTTATGAAGCCAAGCAATTTATTCCAGGCAAATGTCATCAGCAAAATGATCTTATAGAGCTGAGGAGTCCTAGCTGGTGGTTACCCCTTTTGGTGTCCTGCTAAATGGGTCCAAGGCAGACACTAAATATATTTTAGAAGGTCTGTTTTAAAATGTCCATGAACATATGAACAAGAAGGGTTTCTTGCACAGATGGTGTGTAAAAGTACTATCCATTAAGTTGTTGTAGAGATTAGTAAGGGAGTGAGAGATGTGTTTTATAAACAGAGGCTGATAACTCCCTTAGCTTCCCCTACCACAGAGGCAGTATGTCCATGGACATTCACTGGATAAAATCCAGGAAGTGTTTGGGGCCAATTCCAGAAAGCTGGGACTTCATATACCGAGGGAACTCACAGCCCCCTCTACCACATAAATTTGTACATACGGGTTGTTGCGGAGAGTCTTAGCAGCAGAGCAGCACTTTGAACCTAATGATGGCATTGTGAAGGAATTCACCTTCAGGGCACATAGAAAAGCCAATGGAAACCCATAATGGTGAAGTAGCACGGGCACCAGCAGGTGCCATTTTATGAACTTCTCTGAGAACGAATGTCTCTCTTTATAGCCGTTGTTTACCTCCAGCCTCACAGGCTCCCACAAGACCCAATGATCAGATCTTTATTTCCACTGCCCTTTGCAGGTTGATTATACGGCGTGACCACCTCCTGGAAGGCACCTTCAACCAGGTCATGGCCTATTCCCGCAAGGAGCTCCAGCGCAACAAACTCTATGTCACATTCGTCGGCGAGGAAGGGTAGGGAACCACACAATGCTCTCAGCTCTGAGGCAGCTGCTCTGTTGCAAAACAACAAGTTGACTAATGCTGAACCACTCTTGCTACGTAATGGTTTTTTTTTGGTTTTGTTTTACCCCTGAGTAAGTGATTCATCTTAATCAAGGCAAATGTTTGTTAAAAATAACATAACAATAATGCTTCATTTTCCTATAACAGTTTTACCCCTTCCATCTAGATGTCTCAAAGTGACAGTTTAAGTGGTTAAATCTATTGTCATCTTGTTTGCTGTAGTTTTTTTTTCAGGCTGGAAGGGAAAACTCAACTCCAGGCCAATATTTACACACTGAATCGGTCTGAGGGCTACAGCTAGAGACCAGACCTTTATCCAGTTTGTTACTCTAACTCTTCACAATAGATCTGGTTTTGCTTTAAAAATTTTAGCTTTGCATGCCAACTAATGATCATTTATTATCCATATGTGGATTTCTTGTTTCCATCTTAAGTGAGAAACATTAATGCTGTTTAGTCCCTAAAATTTCATTTGTGCACTTGGAATCTGAAAGCAATAGAAGTTTCCTGAGAAGGCCTTTTCTCAGGAAGCTTTGTACAACTCTTAAAATCCATGAGCCATTTTTGTATGATGAAAGCCAACCCCTGACCTTTTGTTTGTAAGCACAGCCTTTCAAATCCACCTTGGCTCACCTCAAGAGCTATATTGTAATTGAGGGTTAATCCACATGCTTTTATAATGGAAAGACCATTATGTGTGTGTTTCCAGTGTGCCATATGACATAGACATGAAATTGTATTTCAGTAGCTTTGCATGTAAAGTTTCTTTCGTTCAAAACCCATGTGTGTAGGATTTCAGTCCCAAAGGTATCAGACAGTACCTGAGGCAACTCTCAACATGTCCAGCAAATGCTGACACTCTCAGCTCTGAGGTGTCATGGCAAGTGAAGGGCTTCTGTCCCTCGTCTTGGGACAGGTTACATACAGTGGGAAACAGAAGTTGCCAGTCTCAAAGAGAATCACTGGGTGACCTCAGTATCAGGGTTTTTTCACTCTTACTTTTCATTATCTATGGATTCAATATTGTGTAATAGAGGTCATCTTTCACAGCTGATCTTGCCTCTGGCCTGCAAGTAAAGCATAAACACGTTGCACACTTCAGTTTATGTTTTTGGAATAGCGTTCTGGAATGCTAATACTGGCCAAAGTCATTTTGTTTTCTGTGTGGCATGGTGTCCTCAGGAGAAATTACAAACCAATTCGATGTGCAAATTCATTCATTTTTCACTGATTCATTTACATCTGAAGATACATTCCTCTAGGTTTTCTGCTGCTTAATGCTAATATGCATTCTGCTGGAAGGACTCTAAGATGCCAATTCCATACTGAAGAGTTGATGCTGTATGGCCACGTGATGCTGTATGGGCACAGCTTCCCACGGTTCAAAGAAAAAGACCATTGAAAATGAACTAGAAAGGCTTTATGATGAGTTAGTGTGTTGCCCAGAAATGCAGTAGCTAGTCTCCCATTGGAGGTTTTTGAACATAGACACATCTTTGTAGTTCTTTACTCCAGCTATTATCAGGCTTAACCCAGTACATTGATGTCCATGGAACCAGGCCTGGTCCATGGCTGGCACTGGTGGGTCATGTGGGCTTGTTACCATCCTCTTTTACAGGTGTGGCTTTCATGTCATCACATGATCCCAGAGCTAAGGTTCCTCAAAGAGAGCACTGAATCTCCAGACATAAAACACAGGAGGATGGGCCTGTCTGCCCTTTTCCATATTTCTAGTTGCACAAATCAATCTTTCAACCCCTTTCACTTATGCTTCTGCAACTCCATAGCACACACCATTCTGATCCAGTTGCAGATTATTAAGTAGAAGGAATAGTGTCCACCACAGAAAATCTTTTGGCACACATGATATATGGCTACAGATCATTTCTTCATATTGCTACATGTAGGAAAAACCTACTCACCATTATTAGAGAATGATCTGTTTTTAATAAATCCACCAGACTTTTCATTTAATGCATTCAGGAAAAAATTTTAGTCTCGTTTTCCTTTTGTTTTCCAAGTTGAATGTAAAAATTCAAGGGAAAAAATGAGGCTCTCTACGGAGCAAATTCATACAACAGCAAAGCTCAATTTAGGATGTACCACATGAAAATAACAGAAAAGTGGAAGGGTTGGATGGAACAAGCAAGGAATCACCATTCTGTCTTAAGAGACAATTCTGCTGGGATTTGGTCTCTTTCTTTATGGTTTCTGTAGCCCAAAAAGCATCCTTGGGGCTAGATTTGGGTACATCTCAGTGTAGGAGGGTCAGAGCAATTTCTCATTTAGCCCAGGCTTTGTGGTCTGTGAACCCAGGTGTTCACAGGCAGTTCAGACCCACTCACTAGAAAGCTACTCCTCTGCTGGCCAGCCAGCTGAGGCAAGGCTGGGCCTCGTACCTCCAGTTTGCTACACTTTTGGAACAAAGGAAAGTAAACTACTTAAAGCATGTGTCCCAGTTATGATTCCTCCCAGATCAGCCTTGATATTGGTGAAGTTTTGGCATTGCAACTTGTTCAGGAATCAAGTTTTGAGAGGAGAGATAAATCATGTTAGAAACACTTGACTACACAGGCCGCTGTACTAAGACAGCAGCCAGTGTAGGCAAACCCAGGAAATCCACTCAAGTGATAAGGAGCCTCATTTTATCTTATCTACCTTTTTCTTTCCAGGTTGGACTACAGTGGCCCCTCCCGAGAATTCTTTTTCCTTCTGTCTCAGGAGCTCTTCAATCCCTATTATGGGCTGTTTGAGTATTCAGCCAACGACACCTACACTGTACAGATCAGCCCCATGTCTGCCTTTGTTGAAAATCACCTGGAATGGTAAGAACATTTTATGAAGAACTGAAGAATTGTTTCAGAGCAATAAAAAAATGGAAAAGCAAAACAAAAGCTCCCAGTTTAGACTGGAGTACATACAAATATTGCTAATTCTGGGAAGAGGTGGGGAAGTAGGTTGTGAAAAGGAAGAGATGAACTAAGCATAAATACAAGATCAGGCTCTGAAAAAGCAGTTGTGATGAGGTACTACTATTAAAATATCCTGCTGGCATTACTTGGGACTTGATGTTTGTGAACTTCTGTGTGAACATAAAAAGGACAGGGAGAAGAGTTCTGCTTAATCCAGTCTTCATCTCCTTCATCCCTTTGTAAAAAGAGCCAGTGTGACCTTTCTATACATCACACAGCATTAGGCTTGTAAGCTGTGTAGTGTTCTCTGAGAGCCACATTGCTGCTCTGTTCCTACCACAGGCCTTAAAAAAGGCCCAGTGAAAGCAGTTTCCCTTTTCTTCCCTGACAGTGTCCCTGCTTGTTTGGGGCAGGGCTAGAAGAGTGAGCCAATATTTTAGCTTACTAAGTATGCAGACAAATTTCTGATCTTGTTTCTTTATCAAAAGTTCTGAAAGCATATTGTGATGTCCTCATTTTCTCTTTCTGCCTGCAGATCTGTCTGTCTTTGGGAGTTGTTTTCACTTTGGTAGTTTCAGATGTGGTTAAGTGAAGCACAGGCTCCGAGCCCCAGGCATCACATGGTCCCTTGTGGGATTTCATTGTGTCAAAGAAGTGCTGCCACATGGACTTGTTCCTATGATGGTTTTCTTTGTCAATCTCACTGGCTCTTCTCAGAGATCCTTTTCTTAAAATGGGAGGCAGGCCCCTTTTAAATTGCAAATAGTATGTGTTCCTCTGTTCTTGTGAACAGACCCCCCCTTTGCTTGGCTTACAGCAGGTGGGAGATCATGAACAGTTGTGCTGTCACCTCTGTTAAAGTTACCCAGGGGAAAAGGAATGTGCTTGGGACTGGCATGGTTTCTAAATTGTTGGATTTTTTTTTTGTATTATCATTTCCAGCAGTGGAACTAACAATGATCCTTGCTTTAGAGTGTTTCTCTACTGACATGAGCAGGAAGAGAGCAGCTTAATTCTTACAGCTTGTTCACCTCCCCTGCAGTCCTGTTCATTAGATATTATCTGGAGCCTTCCTAGTTTTCAAGAAGAAATAAAGTCTGTGCTGTGTCCTATCTTAACAGACAGCATGGATAAACTTCTGATTTAGGAGGCTGTTATTTGTAGAGATGTATTTTGACTTCCAGGCAGAGGGCCAACTAGGCAGGTGCAAACCCATGATCATTTTGCCCACATTGTGACAAAGCTTTTTCATAGCCTCCTCTGTGTCCAGAGATGGTGCTGCCATGTATCTCAGCAGCAGGTGAAACATGCCCTTGGCTCTCATGTGTTATAAACACTGTCCTTGCAAAGAGTTGCAATTTTCTTAAGTGATAAATTCTACTGCAAGACATATATGCTGTGTTTGATCCCTTCATTTTGTCCTTCTGTGCCTCAGGAGATTTTAACATGAAAGAGGCAGGTTTTTAAAGGTGTCCTGGGTATACAGAACAGCAGAAAGACACCTCATATGATTTTCCTGTAGCAGTTAGCATTTAACTCAAAAATCAGCAGCTGTTAGACACGTAGGCTGTTTCTCCAACTGCACATATCAATCCAGCTTCTTGCATGCAGAATGTTATTTGGCCTTCAGACATTTTGTTTTCCTATTTTTAAGAAAGATAAATTTGGCCTCTTGGCCTGCAGAAAGAAATAAATGCTATGAATGAAGAGGTTTGCACATGCAGTATTGTTAATAGGGCAAGATTGCATAACCCAAGGGGAAGATAAACAATCCAGTTGATGCTTGGAAATACTTCATGAACCTGTTATGGAAATAATTGCCTGAGACCAGCAGTTTATAATTAGCCTGATAGGTTTCATGATTGGCTTGTAGATATCTAGACATTCTCAATGTTTTTATACTGTGTGACTGATACCAGCTATTCATGTGTAACCTTAGAGTCCTGTGTTCAGAATTCTGTGCAGCCAGTGAAGATAGGAATTGAACCAACCTTCTTGAAAGTGAGTTCAGTTCTCCCATTAAGGCTTTACAAGCTAACTTCTGTGAGGACTCTGTACTAACTGCCTTGTTGCTGTTTGTTCCTGAGGAATGAGGTTTTCTGGTGTTCCCAGGCTTTCTTCATTCTCATCAAAGTCAGAGCTAGAACTTCTGTTTCTCAGATTTACTTGATGATAAGATTCCAGCAGAGCCTTCTCCCTGTCACATGCCAGAAATAGATATCACTTTCCTGTTCTCAAATCTGTTATGAAGCACCAGCTAACATAGATGAATCAGTTTGAGAGTTCCAGGGTCACAGGTAATTAATATTCATAGCCTTTTCAAAGCTTGAAGTCTGATGTCAGTCATGAAAACCACACAACCACAATTGGGTTAGATTTGCAGATTTCTTCAACTGTATGCTTTTTGGTGCTGTGGGGCTTGTTATTTATGTGAAATCCACCCTTGGCATGTTTTTCTCTATGGTACTTCTGCAAGACCTTTCCAGACACAGATATATAAAGAAACAGAGCTAGCAAAAAAATGCTCTCAAAATTATTTTACATTTTCTTAAGTGAACAGTGGTGAATTTGAGATAAATACAACAAAATGCAAAGATGTGAAGTTTTATTCATATTGGCAGAATGGAGAAATACACTGCTCTTTTTCCCCAGCCTAAAAGTTACAGTTCTGCCCCTTTTAGTGGCTTATTTCATGCTTTGCTCTTTGTACAAACAGCATTCTGAGTCCAAAATGAGCACATCAAAGCACAGACTAGTTGTATATATGCCAAGTTAAGAAAGAGACATAATGACTGGAAAATATTTCTCATTTATGGAGAAACTGAGATTTAACACCTTTCCTGCAAGCTTCCATTGAATAAGACTTTTTCCTTCAGTTAACATATGTGCATACTGCACACACAAAATATAAGATATCCCACATTTTTAAAGTTAAAATATTTTAAATCCCCTTCTATCTGAAAGGACAGATACAACTCCTAGACTAAAGAAGTTTGATGATATATTTTTATCTGCATGCTACAGAATGTACCTGAAGCTCATAGCCAGAAAAGCTGCTTTTAATCTGTTCCAGTAATGAGCCATTCTATCTGATCTAGGTAAATGTGTCTAGCTTTTTGCCTAGATATTTGAAAACATCTTCTGAAATACACCCCCTCTGGAGGTACTTCACCCTTTTCCACATAAATGGGCAAAATGTGGAACAAAAGAAAAAAATGTGAAAACAAGCCCAGCCTCTGCATAAAAGGCCAAATGGCCTAGACAGAAAAAAATCATTCACAGACATTCATTTGGAGATCTGAGGGATCTTAACTTGAAACATCTTTTTTCTGTGTTTTCATTGTGAATTAGTGACAGCATAGGTTTTTGTAATAGTAAGCATTTGTGGACCTTGCTGTGACATTTATGCAGCCAGAGAGCAGCACCCCAGTGCTACAGTTATCTTAGAGGCATTTACAGCTTGCTAATCATACTTAGCATTTTGTATCCATCTCAGAGAAGCCCTGTTGTGTTTTGTTTGTTTCTCTTTATATGAAAATTAATGCATTTGTTTATCAGACCCTTTAGAAAGTTGAAGACCTGTGAGTAAAATGTTTTTGTTCAGAATCCTACTGAAGGCCACAGACATGATACACTCAGACCCAATGCTCAGGTCTCCAGAAGTTGTAGATTATTGCTGGACAGATTGTCCTAATGAACTCTATAATTTGATGCTCATTTAGAACTGCTTTGTGGCAGGACTTTCTTCATTCATTTCTCATAATGAATTTTCTTTCTTCTCTCTAGTCCCCCTTCTCATATTCTAGTCTGTGCCACTGAGCAGAGTCAGACAGAAGACTTGCATGAATGCATCTCACTCTGCAGGCAGATGGAAGCCTGGTGCACCCATTCTCCATGCAGACAAGATCTTGCTTTCCCTGTGCTCCAAGTCAGCTGACATGGTCACTGCAACTGCTTGAGCTGAGCAAATACATGCTGTCTCCCATTGGGGCTGATTGCTTCAGGCAGGATGGCACTGCCTCTGTTGCTTTTACGTGTTCTGGCACTCGGGCAAAGGCAGCTCCCTTTGCCTACATGATGCTGTGGGGGCATAGCCCCAGCTAACCTCTGAACAGCCTTTTTATTTATTTTGTGTAAATGAGAAACCACATAACCAGCACTATCCATGTGTAGCGTGCTAGAGAATGCAGGGTGTTGTTTTTCCCTTTTTTTTTGTTACTATAAGGCCAAGGAGAACTGAGAATGTTGCAACTGCAGCTGTCTTTTCTCCTTAGAGAGCTTGGTTGGTTTTCTTACCCCGGTTTCCTTATGAGTTGTGCCTTGTGCAATTGCCCTGCCTATCCATCAGGACAGATTCCTAATCAGATTCCTAATCAGACCTGTCTGACAGGAAGGTAAATGTCTTGAAGATAATAATTTCCTAAAAGCTTTGTCAAACTTGTGTCTGTGTGAAGGACAGATCCACGGAAGAGTGGCTCAGAGAGGTGGGGGAAGAGCTCAGCAGGGATGTGTGCTGTCTGTCCTCACAGCTGGCCATGTGCTGTCTGTCCTCACAGCTGGTCAGGCAGCATGAGTGAGCTGACAGGTCCATCCCAGGCACAGGCTGCAAAGCAGCCACATCATCTTGCTCGGTAGCTCGGGGATGTGAGGCAGAGCTGTGCATGCTCAGGGGAGACAGAAGGGAGAAACTGGAGATACTCCAAAGCCTGGGAAGTGCTAGCAGAAATGTGCAGGAGGAACTGGGAGCTACTGCAGTGTGGTAATGTGGGGCCATCAGAGGCAGATCTATAGGAAACAAACCTCCGTTAATCCTTCTACACAGAGATTGACTTATTTCAATTAAAGTGTTTTTAAAGAAAGTGACAAATTGCCTTATGATCTAATGGGTTGTATTCCAATGCAGACCAGCTCATGGGATGGATTTAGGCACACTCCCTGGCTCTTTATAGAAACAGTGGAGAAATGTAGTCATAACATCTAAGCAGGAGGTCTGGAAACAGCCATTACTCCTCTCCATTGACTGAAGGGAGCTCTTAGGAATATGTGGTCTGAATTACTCATGAATCTCTCTGACTTTTCAGCTTTTGTGGCAGGCAACCTATATATGGCCCAATACCTGTTCAGTCAGGGAGTTAGAAACACTGAGTTTGGTTTTGGGCTTAAAAGGGCCACTTGTGTGGGTCTGCATTTGGGGGAGGAATTAATTTAGGAGACCAATTTTGCAGCCATCTTGAAAGGGCCTGTTTATGCTAAACACTGAGAAATCATCCCCTTAAAAATCAGATAATGCACCCCAGAGTGAGGCATCAAGCTACATCCAGTTGTTTTTGAAATTAGATGATTGCCTGGTTGCCTCAGTTTCCATCTGAAGAGATTTCCTAGTATGTAATCAACTTGAATTCCGTTTGATGTACAGTACTGCTAGGAACTGCTTTGAAATTTTCAGATGAAAGGCACCATAGAAAACCAAAGCATTTAATGTTATGTTAGACCATAAATTTTAATTACTAGCAATATCTTATTTTAAATAAATTATGTCTGCATGAGAAATTTTCAAGCACTATTGTAAATCTTCTGGACAAGAATGATATTAAAATAAATGTGCAGCTGAAATAATTTATAAGACCTTTTCACTGTGTGAAAAGGGTATGTTACTGAAATGCCTTCTTGCTGCTGCACTGTGATCTCTCTCAGTGCCTCCTGTACTTAAGTAAACTTTGATTTTCCTATTAAGTTTGATGTATGACTGTATCACATACAGCCTGCCTCAACAGCTGGTTAATTATTTATTATGGGTCAGGAGGAATTGGAAGATTAAAGGCAAACCAAAACTGAAGGAGAAAAAAACATTCTTCCTAACAGAGCTTGTACAGCAACCATTTTTTCTTTAAAAAAAGGTTCTGCTTTATATTTACCTTACTCTTGACTTTCTCTCTCTTACTAGAGAATTTTTTCCAAGCTCTTTTGAGGATCAGAATGGTGTTGCTTTATGAGCTGAAAGAAGAGATGTCTCTCACAGTCTCTAGCCCTTTTCCCTTCCCTGAGTCTCAGAGTGTCTGTAGCACTTCTTCCAAATTAGAGTTTGGTTTGAGGGAAAGGCAGCTGTTCTGTTTTGTTCTGTATTTACAAAAGTCGTATTTATGGGTTTTTCCCTTGCTTAGGGCCATTTAGTCTTTTGCAACGCTGCAGATTAAATCTGCCCATGGTAGGGAGGCTTCACATGAAAATCTCTGTAGTGTCTGCACCTTGCATGTGGCAGAGAAGAGGGTGAGATCCTTGCTGTCCCTGAGCACGTGGGCCTGCAGGGAAGCAGCAGGATGGGCAGTGATTGTCTGTGTATTGGTAGTGGTGAAAAACTCCCCGTGAGTGATGAACGTTGTCATATCTCCTGTTCCAGCCACACTGGAATGGCAAGGCTGAGCTGTCACTATGAAGTATTGCTCAGTCATCATTCCCCTCCTTACTTCTCACTGCATTTTATTCAGACTTCAGTAAGGTAAAGCAAATTCAGCTAAAGCAGGTGCAGAAATTCCCAAGATAATCTTCTTTTGTAAGTAACACAATTCATACATCAAAAGAAAGACTGCTTGTAGAGCAATATTGTTTTCAGTAAATCACCCATATTCATTTTTGAGTAGCAAAGGCATTTCTTTTTCTGTAGGCCTCTCCCTGGGATTTTTTGAAAGTTGGAAGTTTCATTTGTTTATTGAAAGTATGTTTATTTGTTTATTTCAGTATGTTACCTTAGTGTTACATTGAATTCCAGAAAAGGGGAATATTAAAGATTTATCTGATATGTATGTTTTTGAAGGGAGAAAGGTAATGTTTTTCAGTTTTGCCCCAGCTTGGAAGAGGAACATTTTTCAAAATTCCCATAAAGTTATGGAGGATGAGAAAAATTCTAAGCTGGTCACCCTCTAAGAGAAAAGTTCATGTGATAGCAAGAATACAGAAGTATACATTCAGCATCTTGTGGCTTATTGAAGGAAGCTTTGTACCCTGTGACTTATTCTTCCATTGCAGAAAATGGCATACTAAAAACTGGAATTATTTAATTATGTTGGAAAGATTTGTAAAGAAAATTTAAAAAATTTCTTAGGCTTCAGAAAACAAATGCAAAGGTTCTGCTGTTCTGCATGTTCCCAGAAGAGGATCAGAGTGGTCAGTTTGCAGTGATATTAGTAAAAGCTGGAAGTATTCAATGATTTGCAAAACAAGACCTGTAATGGACTGCCAAGCATTTCATAGCATGTCTGACTATCAGCACACAGATTTCTGACATTGCTCAATTGAGGATCCTCGTTCTGAGAGACAGGCATCCTTAGCCAAGTTGCAGCACAGTGCAGACCCAGGTGTGTGGCTTTGGACAGGGGTGGCAAGTCCAGAGGGCTCTGCACTGCCCGTGAGCTGTTTGCAGTTAGCTCAAGGATATCTGCATCACCTCTCACCACGCAGGGTAAACATTCCTGGGTGCTTACCAGGGCTTTATGATGAGCAGTCTCTCTCATGCTTAAATACCCCAGACAGGCTGGAGAGGATGTGCCTCCTTTGAGAATAAGTCAGTTATTGTGGCTGCAGTGTTTGTAGTTAGCCATTGAAGGAAAATGTGCAGTCATTCAGCTTGTGTTTTTATGACACTCTTGTCTGGCAGATGACTGAATCTGTGGATTTCCCCGTAGCTTGACTAGTTTGTTTCAACACGTGGAAAAGCTATTGAAAGCAAACATAAGTCATGTGATGTCTGAAACTTCACCAATTCATAGGTTTGCAAAGTGCCCACCAACAACTCTTCCAAAGTCTTTGACTGAGAAATCAAAGTCTTTGATGAAAATGTTCTTTTGCTTGTTTGAAATAAAACAAGCCATAAGCATCAGACTGAATTGAACTACCAGGAACTGATGATAAGCTCATGATAAACTGATAAACATATAAAATGTCAAATAGACTAAACAAATAGAATGGAGAAGGGACTCAGAGGACTGTGATTCCATTGCTGACTCTATCACTTATTTTCTTGATACCTTCAGATAAGTATTCTACTTTTGTATTTAAGTTTTGTCAATTTTCACAGTGAAATATTTGCACTGATCTCCTCTGGAAGCTGATCTCTCTGCTTTGAGATTTGCCAGTCAGCAATAAAGTCCAGGATCTGAGAATCACAAAATGTAGAGGTTTGTTTTCTGCTAGCCAGTAGCTCATACCTCAGTCTGGATCCCCTCCATAGCTGCTGGGCAGAGGAGTGTTTGCCAAGAGTCTCCCAGGCCAGTGTGTCTTATCCCTTGTACCAGCAAGAGAAGCTAAGGGCAACCTGGTGCTGATGGAGGTTAGTGGTGCTCGTGCTGCTGTGTTCTGGCAGGGGTTCTCCCCGGGGAGGATGACTGTGCATCGTGGTCTTAAGGCTGAGAGATGGCTCTGCAAGCAGAGATGGCCATTTCAGCACTTGGACACTCCTCCTCTCCTCCTCCAAACCCCTGCATTCATGGAACATGTTACTGATAAAATGATACCTAGCATAGATTTCTTTTTGCAGAGAGAGACCATGTTCATTTTTAATCTCCTTACAAGATTTAAAGGCAGACCTGGAAATCAGCTCTCCGTTTCCAATGCGTGGTGTCTCTGGTGCTCAGACAGCCCATGACACCGAGGCTGGTGTGCCTGCCATGGCCCCATGCAGAGGAATTCCTGCACCTGCAGTGAGAACTTCTGGCACAGTTCAGCTCATGTGCAAGAAGGCAGTGCCAGCAACTCCAGCGTGGGCCTCCCTGACTTGGCTGCAGTGCTGAGCTAATGCAGCTGGAACCCTTTGTCCGTGTGAGTGTTTATCTGGAGCTACTGTGTGGAGGAAAGGAACCATCTGATGCGTTGTGTTGAAGAGAAACCCAAGGGGATTTTATGAATTTCCCTTATCTACAATATCTTTGCCTCTCATTTTTCTGGATAAAGCAGAATAGCCTGCAGCTTTTGCCATAAATTCATGCTTTCTTCTCTGTGACACAATTAGTCTTTTAACCTTTTCAGTCAGTTCTTTTGTGGTGGATATAGCCAGGACATAAGAAAGATGAAAAGATATTTTGAGTGAACAAATGGCTAGGTTAGGGACAAGGAAAAGACTTGAAGGATCTGATTAGGTTAAATAAAGAAGCAATAAGGTTTGGATTATCTCTTTGTTTTTCAGTTGCTGGTAATTTAGGCTTCAGGAATGGTTTGAGGTTTAGTTGCTAATTTAGGATGCATGAGCTCCAGAGATTTAGAAGGACATGGATAGTTCACATTTCCATCACATGTAAGCAATAGTTCTTTTTCATGTGGCTACTCCTTGGTACTGAGAAATGTGTTCCACTTGCAGATAGATCCAGAAAATAGAAGTAGGCAACTAAAGTGCCAGTATTGTACTGACCTTTTGCAGCAGAAAATATATGCACAAATTAGCAATAAAATTAGAGATTGGCTCACATAAAGTTACTCATCGTATGAAACTCTGGTGCCTACCAAAAGTAAAAATATCTAAAGAAAGGCTTGTTTTCATGTAAAGAAAATTATCTGTTTGGGATTTGAAATGAAATTTCGTACCACATTGCTTTTCTTTCTGAAAATCATTTTTCACCCTATTTCTTTTCTTGTTTAATTCCAGTTCTTGGGTGATGCACCTATATTTCTCATCCTCTCTGAGCACTATCTTTGTATTTTATGACACTGCACAAGCAGGTTTGCTGGACTGTTCCACTTTACAGTAGGGGCTACTTAAGAGAGGCTAGTGCTTTCTTGAATGAGTGTAACAAATTTCCTTAAAAATATCAATAAAATCCCTAAGTTTTATAGGCCTAATAAGCACACAGGATTATCAAAGAGAGGCTCATGGAATATGCTTCTTGATCTTTTGATGTCTGAATGAAATGCCTTGGCTCTGAGTAGCAGAGCCATTATTAAAAGAGCCACTATTAAATCCCAGTCACATTTGCTGGGGCAGCAGGAATCAATCCCTGTAGATTCTTAACTATTTAAGGTTCTTTAGTTTCCAGGCTGGAAATCTGCACACACAGTTGCTCCATGTCAGTAGTCCTAAATGTTTTCTTTGCATTTTAATTGAAAAATGAAGCTTACCTGACAGAATTTTCTATGGTTTCACAGTGAGGAAGTATGGAGTTTCCCCTTACAAACTCAGTAAACCTGGAATGAAAACCTGGAATGAATTTTGACCATATATGAGATAAGATCCATTTCAGTATTTAGAACATAATGCACAGGAGGTAAAACCAAAACCTGCTTGGGGTGAGTCATTACCATTCCTTCAAAAGAAGCTTGTAGGTACCTAGAGTAAATTCTCATGTGGGATGCCAGTGTGGTTAGTTACTGGAGTCAGTGCAGCACTGGGAGATGCTGTGCAAATGTGACCCAACACTGTATCTTGGTCTCTCTAAGATCTTGATCTCTCTAAGGATTCTTTGTATTAGAGATGGATATAAGAAAAGAAGATGAGCCAACAGTACTCCTCTTACTCCTTACATTGGAATTCTCCTCTATGACTAATTTAGGAGTTATTTTACCTTTTCTCTTTAATGTGCTAAGACTTCATGAACTTCTGTCTCCAGCCTTTGTAAGAGCCATTCCTTTCATATTAATGACACATGAGGTCATCAGATTCCTGAACTGAAGAGGCATGGTGCTGGAATGCCACAGCATCCACCTCTGAACCTGCAGACACATGGATCGCATTTGCCACGAGGCCAAATGACACTGTGAAAAAGAGGAGTCTGCAGATGCAAGTCAGATAAAGAGAACATGTGAGCTGTCCCAGCCTGCATGGCTCAACCTTCCTGACAGAAGAATGCTTCATGTCATCCCATTAGCCCCTTCAGATGTTCTTTCATTTGAGTGAGCAGGGCTTACATGTGCACACCAAATTAAAGAAAGGCATTTGTTAATGAGGGCTGATAGACAGAGGTGTGGATTTGATCCACTGACAAGGTTTTGTAGAGGTGACCTGATCTTCTGCTAGATCATTTCTCTGTAGGTGTAGCTCATGTAGGACATGTTGGCCATGTCCAGCACTGAGCCAACACAAGGATGTGTACTGCCAACATCTAGACACAGACCTCTGGAGCATGTGCCTGACACACTGCCAGTATTGCTTAAAATTCTTAATGTATGAGTCCATGCACAGTTGTTGTAACCATCTTGCTGGTCAACTCTTTTTGCAAAATACAAATTCTTATCACTTTCATGCATTAAAAGAAAAAGTTCTTTTTTTAAAAAGTGCTAGTGCTGGTGATAACACCAAAATTCAGAATTCCTAGACTCAGTACATCTTCCTCTGCATGTTGTCTCCCCCCTCATATCAAAAGACTGCAAATCACAAAATTTTAGACTATAAGAATTGATTTTTAATTCCTTTAATCAGCAGTTTCTGGCCTTCAGGTTGTTCACAAGTGTCTTCATAACAATGGCAGTTTTAACAGTGCTTTAAAACAAACTGTACCACAACCTCTTGAATCCATGATGCCCAGTTTCCTACAAATTTTCATTTTGTGACTGAATTCTCTGTTGTCTAATGAGATACATGTTCAAGGTGAAGTATTTCCCATGATTGTGCCTTTATAGATATTTTCCTCTTCTTAGAGTCTCTGGTATCTAATAATGATCGAGATTAGATCCAGTCTCTCCCACTGTGAAAGGACTAATAGGCTGTCCAGGTGGATCCACCTGACAAATATCATTTGTCTTCAGAAGAGCTGCCAAGGACAGAAACCCTGGACCACAGTGTAGCCTTGTTTGTTCAGCTTGTCTTTTGGGTGGCCAAAAGTTCATCTGCATGATTAAACAGTCAAGAGTTTTAAAACTGGTGCAACAAAATGTGTAAATTTCACTTACAGAAAGCAAGTCTTGTGAAAGGAAAGTGACATTTTCAAATTTGATGTGAACCATGCTATATTTATATCTCTCAAGCCCTACTTTGAATATTTTTTCACAAGCTACTGCACCAAGAAGGGCACATTTAAATGCAGCTGATGTATTTCAGTGATATAAGGTTTGCAGGATTTTCAATCTTTTTTATTCCATCAGGTCATCCTCTTTTTAGGATTTGAAGTTTCTTACACCGTACCTAATTTAGCCCACAAGGCATGGTTCCCAAGGCATTCCCAGTAGAATGATAAAGACTGTTCTTCCTCTGTATGCACAGATTACAATTTTTTCAAGGTACATCGTTATCCATCTGAATCCAGGGAAAAACTGTCATATAAAGTAGAGCTCCATTCTTTGAACCTTAAGGAGGAGCCCTGTACCAAATTGCGGGTCACTGTGGGTCCTGCCTTGCTCGGGTGCTGTATAATAAGGACCAGAGTACATTAAATCTCCTGTGACTCAGCTGCAGTGGGAGGAAAATGTATTGCCTAGTTGCTGCTACAGCATGGATTTGTCTCTCCCTGAGCACACGGATATACAGCAAGTATTCACAGAGTCCCACCGAGGGGAGTGAGCCTGTTACTTTGCAATGGGCTGTTGTGGCTGCTTCAGGGGCACCTGAAGCCTCCAGAAGGAAAAGGAATTAGCTGGGTACAGTGGAAATGTCTGCAAATGGGTCAAAGAGTAGTGCTGTTAAAAGCCAGAAAACAGGTGCACACAATGTCCTTTTTGAGTGGACGAACAGTGTCAATAGGCAGTCGAACCAGAGCAACTCCACTGCTCATTAATTCTGTCTCTCGTTCCACCATTTCCTGTTCATTAACTGCCTCCTGCATTTACCCTCTCTCTGGAGCACATTACTCAGACTCAATCATTGTCTCCAAAAGGGAAGGGTGTTGAAAGAAAAGGCCAGAGCAAGACCCTGCATTCCCCGCCTCTCCTAAACTAGCTTTTCTGCTAGAAAGAAACCAAACAAGTATTTTACACTTCCTTGGAAAGATAAATGTAATTCAGGCTTAAGGAAGGTATGTGCCCTCGAGCCAGGATTTACCTTTGTGCTGCTTATTCTGTCAAGAAAACTTGTTTTGTTCTGAAAGGACTGTTTTACCCACCTCTAAATCTCACCCGTGCTCTAAATCTTTTAGGAAGAAATAAACACAAAAGTCTGGCTTTGTTTTAACTGGCTTTTTTAAGGAGGGCGATTTGTTTCTTCTTACTTTTTTGTAAGTTTTGATACATTTTAAGTGGAACTGCTATGCTTGTCTGAGTGTAGTGGCAGCTTGATGAACTGAATGGAGCCACACACAGATAAAACGTGTATTTGTTCTCCGAGAAAGACAGCAAATGGCTCCTGTTGATAGGAATCTGCTGACTTACCATGGTCCATATTTCTCAGTGCTGGACCAGAGAAGTGTCATGTCTGGTCCCAGGCCCTGTCCAGCAGGGACAAGGGGCCAGAGAACCTTCTACTACATCATTCTTCAGAAGAGAGTCAAGTATAGCAAGTCTCTGCAGAGATACCAAACTCTATGCAGGGGCAGAAGGGTTTGTGGGCTGGAGAGCTGACATGCCTTGGCCACACAGCACCATGTTTTTCTGGGATGGTACAGAGCTGCCAGGGAATACAGTCTGCAGCACAGCTTTTTTATCCATTGTATTGATAGGCACCAGCAGTGGCAACGTTTTATTAATTATTTCATCTCACTTATCCCATGTGTTCTTAGGCTGGTGTGCCAGGCTTGGACCTTTCACACAGAAATCCTGCCTGTGGCTTTGGGATGGTTTGATGCAGTTCTGTCACAAGGCACTGATTCAAATCAGGCTTTCCATTAATGGCCCCTGGAACATGTGTCCCTAGCTGTAAACACCTTAGTGTAGGTGCACGACCTATTCACGTCAGCTTTGCAGGAATGCCCTCAAAGCCATGCAGAAGTGAAACAAGCAGCAAGGAGAAGAGGGATGCTGTTCACACATTCAAGAAGTTTCTTAGGAGAAGCCACATTCCCAAATCTTTCCTGGCAGTTCACTTTTGCTTTATTCCAGGTGGCTCCTGTCTGCCCAGTCCCACACAGCTGAGTAGCTGTGGGGTGAGCACTTGGTGAGGAACACCCCCAGCATTTTCATTCAGTCCTCACTTTCAAAACCTACGGGGATGGATGAGGTTGAAGAACAAAATGAAAAAAGCTGACACGCGCTGTTTAGGACAAACGGACTTGATTATGGATCCTGGAGGTGCTATAAAACTGACGGATTACAGGTTCAGCATTTCTGGGGTTTGAGCTGTCTGGCTTCCACTGTGCTTTCATTGTATCAGCTGCCCCTCGTTTCCTTGCCTTTTGCTGGAAGCGCTGCACTGGAGCACAAGTGAAGTGAAGCAGGCCCTAACTAGAGCCAACAGCTGCCTTTTGTTGCTGCTGTGGAAACAGCTGTAAGGGGTAATATAATCATTCTTCTGTGGCTGGTCAGCTGCATATCATAAGCACCTTTCTCTGATTCAGGGGACCCGGAGGCAGCTCCTGTAGTGATGTAAATGCTAATTGGGCCCACAGCAGGCTATTTTGTGCCCCATTTGACATACTAAGCACTTGTTGTTCTGTCCCATGAGCATTCAGTTGATTGAACAGATATTCTTTGCCACCTTTATTACAATCAGACTTGTGTTTCATTCATGTGCAGGAGAGGTCTTTGCACTGATTCCTGTAAGTTGAAGGAATGGTTTCTACACTTTTTGATATGTTTCTCATCTTTTGTGCAGTAAAGCTTTTCTGCGTTACCAGTCAGCTCAGAGTGCTCACATTTGGGGTGATGGATTTTTTCCTTTCTTACATATAAGCAAGTTTTGAATGGCTGTTGGGGGTTGTTCTTACAAAAATCAAACTCACCTGGACTCACACCAGTTTTGTGGTTTTCTGTCTGGGATGATTGATTTAAAAGCAGGTTTGATGAAAAAATATAGAATAAGTCATAGAAGAAATCATAGGAAGAAAAATTTAACAGTTTATCATCACAAGTCACAGATTATAATGGGCAGGGCGCTATTTGAGTGTACCTGTAGTGGGGCTGGGGGTGGTTGTTCTTAGAAAGAAACAGAGTGTGTAAATACTGAAAACAGCTGAGCAGCAAAATTAAGAAAGTGGTCTGGAACAGTGTGCCTGAACTTTAGATGCTGATTTTAATGTGTCCTTGGTCACAACAGTTAGCTGAACTATTTGAACAGTTTTTCCCTATCAAGTCAACTCACTACCCTTTTAAAGTACTTTAAAGCCCCACTTCAGACAGGGTTGTTGCTTGTCAGAAACTGGATATACTGAGTCTCCAAACATCCTTTGCATCTCTTTTAAGATAGCATTTTTTCTGCTGAGGTGGAGCATTACAGTATTTCCCTGGCCGAATACTGTGTTGGATGTAGTCAGTCTATATCAGAACATTGAACGAGAGATAACAGAAAGTGAGTGTTCATTGCTTTGGCACAGGAGAGCACATAACATGCCAGCTGCAGGTATGGCTACATCAGGAGGTGCATCAGGGAGATCCATTATTGATCAGACATGGGAGGAGTGGCATTTAGTGTCTGCTCAGAAAAAAAAAAAAAATCAGGGAATAAATGTGAAAAACTAATTCAGAAACAAACAAACAAAAAAAAAACTGTGTAAGTTTCTATACTGGAAATGTTGAGTTACACTTCATTAACTCTGCATTTTTATTTCCCAGGTTCAGGTTCAGCGGTCGTATTCTTGGCCTGGCTCTCATCCATCAGTACCTTCTTGATGCTTTCTTCACAAGGCCCTTCTACAAAGCCCTGCTAAGGCTGTGAGTATAACCCCACAACCATGCACAAACAGCATCCCACAGGGAGTCCTATAGAGACACAGACCCTCAGGGAGCTGCTTCAAGCACACTGACCTTCAAGTTCTTTCTGCTGTTGGGTTGTTGTTCTGTGATAGAAAATGAACATATTTTAATTTTTCTTTGCTTTCTCCAAGAATTTGCCATTCATAAATACTATGTTGACAAAAATAAATAAGTATGACATTTAGAAAAACACGTCAGAAAGTTCTGACACATAACTCCAGAGTTTACTACTGGTGAAAAGTTATTCCAAAGTTATTCCACCTTCAGCCAGGTGGAAGACTGAAAAACATCCTTAATGGAATGAAACAAAATAATAAGGAAAAAAGGACAGAGGTTATATTAAGCAAAAATACATCATTTGTCATGCCTCACTGGCAGAGTAGCTTTTCATTCTAAAACATAAGTTGGGTTAATTAAGAATGTTCATGTAGATATAACCAGGGAATGTTTTTTTTGGTCTTCTCTTGTCTTTTATTTTAGTAAGTGTAAGCTACCAAGAATACATTACTTTCAATTTGAAGTTTATCAGGTTAATTTAGATTGGCAATCAGTCCCTCTTTAATTAATAGACTGAAGTAAAACAAGGTACACAAAATTTTTACAACAATAAAAAAGCCATAAATATTAACTCAAGATTGCAATTAAATACTAAAGAGCAGAATAAAGCTTAGCTGAAACAGCTTCATCAATTAAGATGATTCCAAATCAGCAAAGATACCTGTCTTTACAGTCCATTAAGTTCTTTATCATGTTATTCTTTGTTGGGTTTTTAAAAACTATTATTATTGCTGGGGTACAAACACTCAATTGTACCTGATGTAGTCTGAAAATAGGCCGAAACCTAGGGTTCTCCCTGCATCCTTGTTGCCCCTTTAGGGAGTTAGAAACCAGGCTGTTCATAACAAATCTGTCCTTTCAGCAGACAGGGATGGCTCCTTATTAGCAGAAATTTAGGCTGCCTGATCTGCCCTGTGTCAGTGCTGTGTGCTCACCTGGCAGATGATAGATAATGGAAGCAGCCAGGCACAGCACAGTGGGGCTGAAGGGACACATGTGCTATGAAGTGCAGAGCATCCTGAAGATCCACGTAAAATCAAGCCCCAGGGGTGTCTTTTGACAGCAAATAATGCAGGCAGCCAACAGATTTGGCCTTGAGCCCAGCTATGCAAAGCAAACAGTTGCAGAACTGCTTCAAGAGGGTCTGTAAAACAGCCTTTGATGTTAACAAAACTAAATGAACTTCAGTTTTATGTTGGATCTTCAGTAAATTTGTTCACACACTGAGTAGGAAATCATTCTGACAGGAGTCACAGGACCATATATTTTTTCTTGTCTTGCAATCAGGCCATGTGATTTAAGTGACTTAGAGTACCTGGATGAAGAGTTCCATCAGAGCTTGCAGTGGATGAAGGATAACAATATCACAGATATCCTGGATCTAACCTTCACAGTGAACGAGGAGGTGTTTGGACAGGTGAGCAGAACTATGTAAAACATCTGAAAAGCAAATTTGAAGCTGACAAAGTTGAGCATGATGAACATCTTTCTGTCAGAACAGATCCTTTAGCCTTTCAGTAACATTTTCTTCTCCTATCTTCTGTTTCTTTCAAGCCACCTGTTCCAAGGCAGATGTTTATTCTTAGGGTGTATAATATACAATACCAGCCCCCCTACGGGCCTGTTGAGCCACACTCTGATAAGCATGAGGAATTCTCTGGAGTGCAGCTCTTCTCTCCAGGGTGTAGTTCACACAGATGTGGCATTTGGTGAATGCAAGCAATGTAACTTCAAGCTGATGTGACTGAAAGGATGGATTAGGAGGGACAAAAAACATTTCACAGGTGCTGTAGGACTTGGCAATCCTTACCATTATTTTGTCTAATATCTCCCTGTTAGATTCTGTGTCTCTTACTTGCCTTGCACCTACTTACCAACTTGGTATGTACATCTATTTGTTGTGCTTTCTGCAGCTCAGCTCTACCTTAGTCAGACAGTTCTCTGTAACCTGGCTGATCACTAGACCCTTAGGGAGAGTGCAACACTGGCTTAAATGCAGTCTAGCAATCAGAATAAATGTCTCCTGTGGGATTCTTTGGGTTGCACCAAAACCCTGGTGCTCTTTGCCCATGGGTGCAAACCATGCTGGATTATAACTATCTCTGGGAAGCATTGAAGGGAATCAAAACAATATTCAGACCATGGTTAAGGATCTCCAAGGAGATACTGAGAACTAGAGAGGCTGAAGAACGAAGCCCACCAAGCACTGCAGAAGCTCAGGGGATGGAGATACCTTGTAAGGAACAGATACACAGTGCCAAAAGGAGCAGAGAAATCAAGTGGAATATGACCTTTTATACCCTCCATCTTACATGCATCACACCTGTGTGTGCCCTCACTGCCCTTTTGTGATTGGTCAATACACATCAGCATTCCATGTTTCTTTGCCTTCCATACCGTTCACAGGTCCTACACTGTCGTAGTCCATTAGGGATGAGGCTCAGCTGCAGCCCCATTCCCAATCACCACAAACTGTGTATCCACAGGAATATCCAGAGAATGGCTTTCACCACTTGACAGTTAAGTTTCCTGGAGGGATTGCACAAAGCTAGGGTAGTTCTGTGAGCTAGGGAAGAGTTTGACAAGTTTCTGAGGGGAGGAATTCCAGCCCTGCTCAGCTATGAGCTTTAAAGTAACAGAAAGCAAGCAAGGCTTCAGGGAGTATATTAAAAACTAAATTTAGCCTGAATATAGCAAAAGGTTACAAAGGATGAGCAGAGTTAAGGGTAGATGAAAAGGATGGGGCAGAAGAATTAAAGTAGGAAGCATCTGTAGGAGCAATAACACTGTTTTTCCACAGACTCAAATGCAGGAGTTTTTCATGGACTTGGAACTGAGAGCTTGCATGACATTGAATTGACAGTACAGTGGTTTCCCTGGAAGATATGGCTACATGAGACTAATACACAAAGGCAGACAGAAACATACAGACATATTCACAAAGGCAGATGAGACAAGTTTGTATTTACAAGGGAAGACTACAAAGTTGAATAAGAACTGAGTTGCCTTGATGCATCTGAAGGTAACATTTGGCACACTAATTACTTGTTATACTCTCCTCAAAGGAAAGAGAAAACAGTTACAAAGGAGTCTGTTGTGGAAGATAAGAGATGGCTCCAAATAGAATAGAAAAAAATTACAATCTGTTGTGGATACTGTGGTATAAAAGTAAAAGAACACTAAAGGTTGGATTTTGATGCAGTTGTCTAGTACTTTTTGATGCAGTTGTCTATGTACTGGACACTGACTTTGCTAGAACTAATGATGGGGAGAAAGGTTGGTTCTCACTGTGAATTACAACTGTCAGAATCCAAGTGTCCTAAGTGAAAGATTTTCGTCTTGAAATTTACTAAGTGCTGACAGCAAAATAACAAAGAATTTCAGTCATATTTTATGCTCACAGATGGATCCTAGTTGGAAATTCTTCCATGCCAAGAGTATCTAACCACTTAAATGCCATCTGAGCATTGCTTTGCTTGGTACATGTGCAAGTGTAGATCACAGTGGGAGCTCTGCTAATATTTGGGAATTTGGATTTCAAGAGCTGGGTAAGGAAAACGAGAAATATACGGTCTCCTTGAGGAGCTATATAGTAGATGGTTACAGCCCTTCTGTCCTTCTTCCACAATGACTTTATTATGGACCATTCACTGCTACTTTCATATTTTCTTGTCTCATCTCTTATGTGTATTGAACTTCTAAGGCTTTCAGGCCAAATACTCTTTCTTGGTCGTTTCTTAAGGAGAATTTACTCCATATCAGTTCCAGCCTTCTTGTGTACTAGAACCCAGAGCACTCCTGTAACAGCAGTGATACAGTGTCAAATCAAGCATTACACATTTTTACTGGTGGGGGAATGACAGTTTGAGAATTTCACTTAGAAGACAGAGATGTGTCAGTTGCTTGTGACCCAAAGTACTTTCTCATGCTTTTACCCAGTAGAAAGTGTTCTTCCAGGCCTTACTCTGAGCTCTCTGTGGATACAGCCTGTCTCTGAGCCCTGGCAATTGTTCCCATCAGGTAAAAGGAGTGAGCTACACTGAAACCTGATTCTCAATTGTAGCTCACAGCTGCAGTTAATGCCCCTAAGAACAAAAGCCCTGAAATAGGGACACATTGCTATTGATTGCTAGCCTCCAATCATATATAATTACTAGTATTTGAATTTATACAGATAATGAGAAGTTAAAAAAACAATAGTTTTCTAGGTGTTTGTGGGAAATCTTGCAGGAAACTTTGAACATCTGGAATTATGGTCATGCTTAAAGCTAGACAACACTTAGTCTTTGGATTGGCAGATACACCTTAATGCCTCACAGCCTTGAAGAATACAGCATGGTAGCTGGGCCAGAGCCCTGCTTTCTGGACAATGCAGCATTGCTTGTATAATGGTGATGCAATGATTTATGTTTGGAATTTAACCTGAACCAGTTAAGAATTCCTAACTCCTTCCATCTAGCTTTACTTGTTCCTGCTGTTTCTCAACTAAGCTACCAATTAGATGACTCAGTCAATGTTTCTCAATTCATAATATTGCAATAGGTCCCTCAAGTAAGGTGACCTAAATACTGGCTGTGCTGTATGCTGTCTGCTGGGCTAATAAATAGATAATAATATAAATAATGCTAGTAATGAATATATATTCATACAGTTCATTTAATGTCTGTGGTGGACATCATTGTTATAGCAGCAGAAAACTGAAGACAAGAGCAACATATTCTTCCTTTTAAATCAACTGAATTGAATGTGAAAATAATTGAAAGACAAATACAATTTTCTGTCACATGGGAGGAGGAGTATGCGCTTGCTGGGTGGGATCCAGACTCATTCCTTAAATCTCTTCTCAATCTCAAGCTTTAGTAACCCAAGCCAACTAAATTAACTATTAAAGTGCAAAGAAATTATGCAGCTCTTGCTTAAAATAAGAAAAAGTTATTTACAGTACAAACTCTTCTCATGTTTGGATGGCTGACACAAAACTCTGAACCCCACAGTGACTATTTATCTGTGCAAGGTTGCTGTACAGGTCTTGTTTTAGGTAGTGTATTGGGAGTATTCATTTTATGATACTTTCTTTAGCTGTTTGCATTTCTAAGTAAACATTTTTACTAGCACTTGGGGAAGGGTAACACTTGTTGCCTAAGAGACAAGTAGATATCCCTTCCAGTTGGCAAAGCAATCTGCTACTCCAATACTGTGATTGCCTCTACATCCTATTGTTTCCTGTACTGTGGCTTGGATGATCTCATGTTTGAAACACAACATGATCCGTGCAAAGCTACACCACTGTTTATCTTTGTTCTGTAGGTGACAGAGAGAGAGTTGAAGTCTGGAGGGGCAAATACAGCAGTGACAGAAAAGAACAAAAAGGAGTACATCGAGAGAATGGTAAAGTGGCGAGTGGAACGAGGAGTGGTCCAGCAAACAGAGGCCCTGGTCCGTGGCTTCTACGAAGTAAGTAGCAAAGTGATGCTTCCACAGTCATCCCTCCTTCACCTGAATGAGTAGCACCCTGGTTAAATGCTTCATTGGTACACTAGAGAGCAACTAAACAGACACAAACAGCAAGGAATTGGAGTTCTTGGATCTCTACAGACAGAGACCTTGGATATAGCGGTTTAGGATTAAAGGAAAAAGGAAAGAAATGTGTCTTCTGAATGTGATAAAGCATTACTTATGATCAAGAGTTAAGAACTACACCGCTTTCCATTCACACAGTGAGAGAAGTAGGCATTTGCAAATTTTGTTCTACCATGTTGTGATTTTGGGTGAGGATTAGGGGTCCCTGACAAAGAAAGATTGTGAAGAATTGTACACTTTGATGAGAATCTGATGAAACACACTGTGTCTTCAGGGATTTGTTCCAGGAAAGTCAGTCCGCAGGTGCAGTCCAAGCTTGCTGGTGGTATTCCCGGATTCTGCTCCATTGCTGTCCCTGGATTTTGCAGTTTATCTTTGCTGAACACCTGGATCTGAGAACATCTTTCTGGCAGAACTGTTACAAGGACTGGGTTAAAACCAGTTGGCTTTGCTGACCAACCCATGTAGTCACCTATTCTTGCCCTTCTCTAATCGTACACAAATATGTGAATGCAAACATTCAAACTTTGTCAGGATAAAGAGTTGGCCACCAGAACCATAGGTTTATAAGACTTTGCTTCATTTCCAGTCTGAACTGTGCTTACAGGTGGTTTGTGTTCCAGGTTGTAGACTCCAGGCTTGTCTCTGTTTTTGATGCCAGAGAACTGGAGCTAGTTATAGCTGGCACTGCAGAAATAGATCTCAATGACTGGCGGAACAACACAGAATATCGTGGAGGTAAACTGCCTGCTCATGTTTACTACTATCTTGACTGTTTCAGTCTAAAACATGGAAGTCTTGCTCCATCTTCTCTTTCTGTCTTTCCTGAGGGAAAATACCATATTTTGTCCAGGAAGTTATTGTGAAGGATAACTCCTGAAATAAAAAAAAAGTAAGAGTTCAGGTGTTGTGGTGTTATACTACTGAAATTGCTTCTGCTATTTCTATCCAGATTTTATCTATTCAATTACTGCAGAGTTAGAAGGAGTTTTGACCATTACAGACTGAAAAGGTTTTGCACAATTAGATCTAAAAGTTACAAATCACCTAAGATGACTGTGACTGAACTCTTAGCCTCACAGAAAGTAGTTCCGCAAGTCCTACTGGCTTTAGCAGGTAGCTAAAATCAGGAGCTGAATTTCACAGTTGCCAATTACATTTCAACAATGTATAGATCTTGTTTAACTGTCCCCTTAGCTTAAACTATGTCAAATTGGATTTTTTTCCCCTTCTCTGCTGCTTGGTCTGGTTTTGCTTTAAAGAATGATTTATCCAGGCTGTCTTGGATGATGGAAAAATGTGAAATCCACCGGTTCTGGACCACAAGTGGAAAGTTCCTGAGGTTCACATACCCTCCCCTGAAATACAAGGTTTCAGTCTTTGCTGGTCACTACCCAGCCTTTGGGTTACCTTGAAGTATGCAGTTTACCACAAGCACAGCTGGTCCCTAGTGTTATTCTCCTCCTACATTTTTCGATTTAACTTTTGAAACAAATTCAGCCTGGTATATGCTGGCTCTCACTGGCACAAATCAAGGCTCAGAGCCCCTCAGGTGGGAAGTTTGCCAGGGAAGGGTTTGTGGCAGCCAACTCCTCTCCATATGTCGAACGCTATTGCAATCCAAGAGAGAATTTACTCAGGAACCAGAAATTGTTAACTTGTTGAGACTCACACTGTGTGGCATATTGCTGTTGGTCTTTAATATCGCATGCATGTAACCACAGTTCTTGCCAAAAGGTTTGTGAGAGACCAGTGAGTCTCAAGTGGATTTTTGAGTTTCAGGGTCCGAAATGAGTTAGTGATATTATAGTATCCAGGACAAAATAGAAGCTGGGACCTACTGCCCATGAAGAGCAAGATACATTGTTACGCCAGGATCTTTCCAGTAGGAGATCTACTGCCCCATACTAATGGGAACATTTTTCAATGTTGCTCTTCTCAGTTAGGAGGGCGTGATTTTTATTTCTCTTGCTTGGTGTAGGCTACCATGATGGACACATAGTGATCCGGTGGTTCTGGGCAGCTGTGGAGAGGTTTAACAACGAGCAGAGGCTGCGATTGTTGCAGTTCGTCACGGGAACGTCGAGTGTGCCCTACGAGGGCTTTGCTGCTCTCCGAGGGAGCAATGGCCTGCGGCGCTTCTGCATAGAGAAATGGGGGAAAATCACCTCCCTCCCAAGGTACGTCCCAGCCAGGACTTTGCACCAGAATTGCTGTTAGAAACACAGGCCTGGTACTTCGTTCCATCTCTCTGTCAATTAATGAATACAGTAAGGACAAGTAAAAAAAAAAAAAAAAAACCAACAAAGAAACAATGATCAGTTTGTTGTTCTGTAATTACGTTCAGAGAAAAGTGTTTTCTTTTGCTGTCTTTTTGATTTGTAGGCTCAATTCAAACTATTTGAAATCTTTGGAAATGGTTGAGATTAAGATTTCCATAGGTTCAAACCTAGTTCTCTTATTTTGATTCTGGAACAGATTCAGATCAACAGGAGCTTGTCAACTGATTCTGTTTCCTTCACTTTCAAAGTGCTAACAAAAATACTTGTGAATTTACAGAGACATGAAAGCCAAAATCTGTCTCTGAGTTTTGGCTGGAGACCTGAATGTAATCCCTTCATTTATTCTGATGGTTCCACTTTTTTGTAATGAAGAAGCTTAGTGACAGAACTTCACTGATAATATCCAATTTGTTGCATCTAGTTCAGTCAGCCAGCTAGGAGCAAATGAGCTATAATGTCATACAGAATCAACAGACTCGGCAGTGATTCCCAAAGGAGGGGTCATCTTCCTTTTCAGAACAAAGGGGCAGGGGCACAAAGGGGTGGACTTGCCTCAGGCCACCCAAGAGAGTGATGGCACAGCCACTGATGGTTTCAGCTATGAGTTCTGCTTTACTTCTTTATGGGTGACCAGCACTCATCCTTCCTTACTGAAGCGAGTCACCTTTTCTTGAATGTCCTGACAGTTGCCTGAGGCTCTGCCCCACTGGGATTACAGAACATTTCAGTGCCTCTGAGATACTTTTGCTACAGTGGCCCTTTTATATCACATTTGCCCTCCAAAGGATGCTTTCTTCCTGCTCTTATCATTTGCTTTCAGCTACACTGCAAAGGAGGCCACTTTTATGGCACAGAGCAAAAATTTCATCTCATAGACCTCACAAATATAGTCCGACAATCAATTAACCAAGGGTCTTGTCCAGTTTTCTCATTACTTGCTCTCCATGTTGTTTGCCCAGAAACATACCATAAGACATGGACTTGAGCAAACACCTGAGTCCTCTGGAGAGGTAAAGTCCAAATCTGGTCACCCTCTCAGTCCAAGTCTGCTCTAACCCATGCTTATGCAGTGGGAGATGCAGAAACTGGAGCCAAGGCACTATATCAGAAGGCATTCAGAGCTGATATCTTATGTGGACTCCCTCTAAAGTCAGGAGATGGGAGTGTTTTCAAGGAACAGTTCATCTCACCTGATCACAGACTTTAGAAATAGCTCAGCTGAGTCACAGCTGGTACATTTTGGTTTGTGTGCATCCACCATAAGGACTCTGTGAAGATTATATGGAGAGCTGGAGCCTACATGAAGCTAGATGTGGGCACTGTGATTTTAAAACAAGATGAAAACATGTAAGGTCAGTAAGATGACTCATGCCATCTGAGCTCCAGCCAGCAATGCGGTAAGAAAGCCTGAGAGCAACAGTTTGCTATTTGTAGTCCAGGTCCTCCTTTTGCAGTATATTTATATAGTCAGGTTCTATGTAAGGGTTTCGGAGCTTACTGAGGACATTCCTGCCTGCAGACAGTCAGCAGTCACAGACTCTGCAGCATTTCTGCAGAGCTCTCTTTGCACTCCTTCTGGGGTGCAAAGGGGTGAGAGGGAAGGGTGGACCTTGGTGCATGCACAGAAAATGCCCTGGCCTGACCCATCAAGTTCTGAAAAGGTAATTGGCCCCTTTCTGCTCTGTTTAACTTTCTTTGTGAACCTAGGCACTACTTCTGACTCAGATTCAGTTAGCCTCGAGATTTTATGTTTGTCTGCTGATCTCTGAATGAGTTGCTCTCCCTGACAGAGGCCTCCTTTCCAGGTGAAAGTTGGTAGCACTTGTTAGAAGTCTTAGAGCTCTGCATTCATTTTAGCCAGGGGAAAAAGAAAAAACTTGCTCATGGGAAATAAACACAGCTTGATCACCATGAATTATTGCCTGCATTTTTATAAAATTATGGGGTGCTGCCAAGTATACACAGTGCTAAGAAATGCATAAAATACACAGGCTGTACCTGGAGCTTCCCTAAATCCTTAGTTAAGCAACTAAATGAGTATTATTTAAAACTTGTATTTTAAATACCTGATTATGGTTTGCCCATGTTTATTTAGATTTATTTACATACTTAAGACTTCCAGGCTAAGAAAAAGTCTTATGTCATATCCTGTCAGCCTTTTAACCCTGTGACATGAGTGTAACTAACTTTACAATAAACCACAACAAATTCCCTTTTCACTTTAACTGCTGTACAAAGTGTAGAGAACTTTTAGCTCTATCAGGAGAATCCATTACTCCTTACCTGTTCCCTTACTTCTGCTCCAGATGGCTGAGGTAGTTTGGCAAATATCCCTACACTTGGGCAATGGAGCATGCAACTACCATTTGCTTATAGTGAGCAGAGATGTGCTAACACCTAAACTACATAGGTGTTAGCACATAGGCACTTGCAACAGCAACATGGCAAGGCCAGAAAAAAGGCATGGTGTAAATTTCTAAAATGAAACACTTTTCAAATAATAGCCCTAATACATGGCACTTAGAGTGCTTCTTGAAAGTACTGAGGGTAAGCAAGACTTTTTCAGGAAGGTTGAACATCCAGTAACTTCATTCTAAGTTGGTGGATTTGTTCATTAGTACCAGTTCCCTGCATGAACAGGGTAATTGTGGTGTAATATGTTCATCTAAGACTAAGAGTAAGATTACACCACTGTTTTATTTCTGGAGTGTGCACATGCGCCAGACACATTTTTCCTATCTGTATTTACTTTCGAGATCACATATGTTAGAAACTTGAGGCACCATACAGCTCAGAGACGCTGCTCTAATCCCAGATCTCCAGACAATGACCCTAAAGCGGGTTCCAAAGAGACTGCCAGCTTTGCAGATCTGTCGGTGTAAATCTGCATCATGGGTTCTTCCAAACTGGTATAACTTGTCATATAAATAGCAGGTTCAATCACTTGTTCATCAAGGTTGAGTTTTACTCTTCCTATATAATATGGAAAGCTTTGTCCCAAAATGAAGGTGTTACTCATTTAACTGGTTGCCAGAGTAGGGATGGTTGGAGAATTTTTGCACCTACAGCCTCTTCTGAAGCAGGAATCCTCTCTTCACCTCTTCTGTGTCATGTAGGCATGGCCCAAAACAGACCTGTGCTAAGAACTAGCAGTGCTTTCTACTATAACTATAGGAGGCAACAGTTCAGTCTTCTTAAATCCTCGGCTGGAAAAAGTGTTTGGTGCCTACAAATGCCACTGTCCCACCTTGTGACTGCACTCCTCACCTGGCAAAAACTCCTGCCAGTTCCAAGATTATGTCTGTTTGAGTATCAAGTAAGTAAGGACATCAGTGTGTATCCCAGGGATTCAAATAATCACATTTGACGCAATGAGGTCACTTTCCCCAACAGTGCTGAGCTGCAACTACTCTTTCATCAGAAGAGATTTTCATTCAGCAGTGTAGTATGTGTTATGTATGATGCAGATTACCAGTGCTAGTAAATATCTGATCTTTTGTAAGAGAATTCTGTTCTTCTCTGTTGGATGATCAAGTATTTAATCACCACAGAGTTCCATATTCTAATTTAAAAAAAAAGATTGTGACTACAAAGGACTTTATTCTCATAATTTCCTTCTTTACCAATGGACTGAGTGCATGGACTTTGCTGTCTCTTACCAACCATCTTCTCTTTCCTCTTCAATACAACAGCAGTATCAGCTACAAATCTACATTCATCTGTTTAACACTGATTCCCAGACAGCATGTAAGTGTTCCCTCTTACAGGCAGAAGGAACAAAAGCTACTATTTGTGGGTTCTCAGATTGATCAAGGGGGGTTTGTGGGCTCATTTAACGAAAGCAAGGTGAACAGAACTGCCCAGTTTCTGCCTGGCAGGCGTGATTATGTTAGAATGTAAGCCTTACTTTAGTAGATAGTTTCAAGCTATAATTAAGATAGCAGGGGGTTCTGTGCCCACTTTAACTGCCTTTGGATTCTCATCTTTATGGGGAATAAGAGAACTGACAAAGAAAAGAAGAATGCAAAAATCTTAAAAGCTTATAATTTTTAGAAAGAATTCTTAGAAGAAAAGAAATAGCATAGCACTGTGAACAATGAGCAAGATTCAAGGTTCAAGCCCACCAAAACTGTATTAAGTAATAGAGACAGACTGCCAGGAAGAATGAAATTTTAAGTGGTCAATTTACTGCTTAACTTACTGGAGGATGAGGGCATACGAGGGTCAGAGTTGATTTACATTACTTTATCTTGCATTTTCTTCTGGAGAAGCCAGAATCCTTCCCATAAAAGCTCTTACCAATGTAATTCTTATTCCAGGCCTTACATTCCCTGAACACCCTCTCAAATGTCAGCAGGCTTATGTGGTAGGAGGCTTAAATCAAGGGAAGAAATATTTTCTCTTTGCTGTGACTAGTTCTTGCACTACTGATGTGATGTTTTCACCCCAGTATGTGTGGCAAGTGTTCTCTGGTTATGCTTACTGTAGTCACTCTCACTGGGATCAGTAGTAGGAGGCCAACATAATTCAGGAGGAATTTACCCCTTTGGAGGATGGAGCACAGTTAGACAACATTGGGCATTATGGAAAGTATCACTGATTCTTAATTGCCCTGTGTACTGCAGTATCACACAATATATGATAAAAAACAGACAGTTTTGCACATAATTATCCTTATTTAAGACTGAGTGGGCTTCACAGGCATCACTGGAGTTGCAGTAGATCCACACTTGTTTCACAAACCAGAATATGAACTCAGGTTTTGCCCTTGGCAATCTATTGTGGTTTGCACCATAAGTAGGTAGAAGTGTAAACTTTACCTGGATAGTGCTTCTGAAATGCTCTTTTCATTTCAAATTTGATCACCTTTCTTTGAAGTGCAAGGATTTTTTTCTGTGAAGTTGTTGAGATGGGGAACACGAGAGTGTTGTTTAGCAAAATGTTTCAGTGTTTCTAGACATTTTAACATTTTTTTTTCCTTTCTTTGCTCCCCACAATAAATTCCTTGAGACCTTCTACAGAAGAGCCCATATCTGTAAACATCATAGTAAGAAAAGGAATGTATCTTTTTTCTGAGTTTGGCTAGGTCAAGGATGTCTAAAAGTCAACAGCATTGAAAGGTTGTTTCACAACCAGTGTGAAACCAGATGGATAATGATCACTCAAGATAAATGTCTGCAAGAAAGTAAACACCAGAGTCAGTGGCTGTGGATATGGCTGTACCACACAAGAGGATGCACAGCAGCAATGTCTGAGATGCTGTTGTCTCAAACAGTTAAATATACCATGGTTAAATACCATACAGAGGTCTGGTTCTGTAAAACTGCTTTGGAGGAACTCACACCTGAACCACCATGGCTGTGCCACTTCCAATTCTGGAGCCCAGCAGCTGAGCTCCTCAAGACTGGCTATCTCTGCATGGGGTTGTCTTGCCTGTGATAAACATGTTCTGAATGGACTATGAGAATCCTCTTAATTAACTCCCAGTGGTTGATAGTATTGCCAATGGATTGTAGAAACAATTTATGTTACCAAAGATTGTTGAGATGAACAATAAATACTGCAGGGCTACTCATGGATAATACACATGAGCTGCCATGTTTAATTTCAAGAGATGAATTAAGTAACAGCTTTCTTAATGTTCATTTTTCACTAACTCAGGCATTCCAAGCTCATTTCCACAAATTCTGTGTTTATTGTATTCACTTCTGAGACTAACCAGCTACCAAATCTTCATTCAGAAAGGGGAAAAAGAATGGTAGAAGCTCTCCTAATTGAAATTCTGTAATGCAGTGAAGATTATGTGCCTCTGGATATTTCAGTTGCCTGATTGCTTTTAATGATTCACCACTGGTGCTTGATAAAGCTCTTCCTCTGAATCTACGAGTCTCAGGCCAGCCCATCTAGTACCAGTACATCTTTCTCACTTTGTGGGTGGCCTAAGAGATGACTAGTGTGGCTTCATGTTATTTTCTCCAAGATACCTCTGCTGCTTCAGTGTAAGAGAAATAGGATTTAGTTAAAGTTTGAGATAGAAGAGCTCAAAGTAAAACAACTCCATGGCTTCTAAAAATACTAGGGGCCAGAAGCTCAGACATTGTTTAGCCATTGAGGCTACATTTCCTTCTGTAAAGTTTTGTCAATTCACATTTATCCCAGTGAGCAAGAGGAAATAGAAATATTGCTATCATTATGTAAAACTCTAAAAGCTGACTGAAAAAAAACTGAAACAATTTTACTGAAAATGTGCCCCTCCCACGTCCATTTGTTGAATGAGCTGTGCAGTTTCCCAGTCAGTTGAAATGGCTGAACTGTTGGGGCAGGAGCTGTTTCTTTACTCCACATTTGTAAAGCACCTCCCACAGTGAAGGGCTGTCTGCCTCTGGGTCTAATTGCTGCTGCCAGAAAAGCTGCAACAGGGTAAAGGCACGCATGGAACCCATTCCATAGCTTTTTTTGAAGGTGCTGCCAATGTAAATATAAGGTTAGGTAAATGTAGTGGTAAAACTGGGGAAAGAGATGGTCATCAAGTTTGCAGCTTGCTCTGCACAGAATATTTTGCTTTTGTCTTGGATACTACAAATAAATAACATTTAAAGGCCAGACTTGCAGCAGATGGCCAACAGCTGACTTGCTGAATATTTTCAGCAGCCTTCCTTCCTCAGTTAGCAGATCCCTGAATGGTCTTTTTGCAGGCCTGCCTCACTGCAAACACATGCTCAGCCCATTCTGTCACTGTATTCCATCACATTGTGTTTGTCCACTGCTGCAAAACTTATTGACAGATCATGTTGGATGTACAGATGAGTGCCATTTTGTTAAAAAATCTTGAAGCATCCAAAATTATAGTAATGACCTTCTTTATCAGGCCCTAAACCCCAGCTCCTCAGTGACCTCCGGCATTCTTCTCCATCAAGATCCGTACAAGAGCCCTGCAACATCCGAAGGAGGAATATCAGATCTTATGTTGATACTTAGCTCGTGTCTTCTGTATAACATATTCAGGTGCATATGCACATACATTTCAGTACCTCATATTTTGGCGGAATTAAAAAGTTTTACTTTGAGTGAACTTGAATGTCTTGAGTCTCAGTAGAAGCTAGCTTTCTCAATTCTTATTTTCTCAAGTTTCTTAGATTCAGCCTAACATGTAGCATATTTTCCTTTTACAGGGCACACACATGTTTCAACCGTTTGGATCTTCCACCTTACCCTTCATATTCTATGCTGTATGAAAAGCTGCTGACAGCTGTTGAAGAAACTAGCACCTTTGGACTTGAATGAGGGGGTTCGTCACTTCTGGTGTTTTTATGGCAGATGATGTCACCTTTCCTGTCCACCGTCATTTGATCTTGGTTTCCCATGTTTTTATTTTTGAAAACAAAACAAAAATCAAGATTAACAAAAGCCGTGCATGAAGAACTGCCACCCTCTATGATCTAACCTTCATGCTTTCATCCTCTGTTTCCAATGGACTGCTAGTCTGTATGCAATAGAAAATCAACTGTCTCAAGGTTTCTGTATATCTCTACATACCTCCATTAATAACAATGAAAATACAAATGCAAGTTACACTACACTTGACCAAATGTTAATAAATGTTTACTTCCACCTACGTTGATTAAAAAAATTAAAAACAAACTTCATCAAGCATTCCAAGCTTTTATATACCCATATCTTCTAAATCAATTCATAGCCCATCTTACTTCTTAATCGTTGAATCCAGTACTAGGAGCTGGTCAAATATATCATCATCCATCCCTATTTTCCCTGTATGTATTGTCCATCTGAAAGACACCTATGAGCAAAACTGAAATTTTTATATATGAACTCATGATCCACATCAGTTGTATCAGCTGGAACTGGCCCAGATACACGGTGCAGATAAGACCTTCAAAAAGTAAAAAAAACCACCACCAACCTGTAATGCAATGCAAAGCATAACAGCGATTGTTATGATTGTTGCTTGCCAGTACTGGAGAGAACTTGCACTTCAGAGCTATCGGGAGGGGCATCTCCATTGTAATGTTTACCACACAAGAAGCACAAGGTTGTGCACACTCAAGAAGGATGTTTTATTATGTAGCATAAAGGACAAGGCTCCCTTACCTTAGTATTGTATATGACAAGGAAAAGGGGAAGTAAGAAGAATGTTCTACTCTTATGAATACCCTTGGGTTCTGTTTACCAGATCTTTGTTTTCTGATGTTTAAAATGTTTGTTTCCAAATGACAAGTCTAGACAATCCCATCCCCTGTGTCAGAAGCCATTTATTTTCTGTTAGGTTGGGCTAATCCATGGTTGCTGGGGGCGGTTGTCAGTTCTGTTGTTTCTCTTTTCTTGTTCAGTGGAATAGTCCATATCCTCAAGAGTGATTGGTTGTAGACAGAATTTTTTTGTCTGGGGTCTGTCAAATGAGAAGCTGCAGTGAATGAAGGTGTTTGTCAGGTATGAAGGGAACTGTAACTCTCTGGGTGTTAAGATTTTTCTGTACATCCTCTTGGAGGAAGCCCAAAGGCCCTCCAGTCATTCTAAGTACCACTAAACTAAAGATCTTGCTCTTGTTACTGCAGACATAAGCCTCTTCAGTTTGGTGTACTTTCCAACTCTGAATCTGGAGGGAAAAAAAGGAAAACAGCAGTAGGCTTGTCTTTGGATGGATTTTGCTGAGGCTGTTACAGTCAAACTACTGCTCTGATTACATTCTAGTTATTAATCTTTGCTGCCCTTGTTTTCCAAGACCAATCTCAGATTGAAAGTGTTTGTCTTAACTGGGAAATAGAAATACAAAGTATCTTCTGACACTAAATATGTTAAAGGATGCAAGAAATGCAAAGTGACAGATTTGTGAAGGTACGTGAGAAGGTACCATCATAGTGTTCAACACTATGAAGTACAACACCCCCTTGAGGGCTTGTTACTGGTAGTTTTGTGTTAGTTATGCTTTAGATCACTGTAAAATCAGGAGACCAGTTTTAGATCTAACACATCTATTTCGTCCTAAGTTTTCTCACCAGAGGAAATAAAATTGGACTCTGCATTCTCGCATATATTTATGGTGGTTATACAGAACCTCATCACATTTGAAAAACTGCATTCTGAGAGCTTTAGATCTTTCTCCTGCTTTTATTCTTAGGTCAGTAGGTATTTGAAAGGTGATGGATCCAAAAATATATTTCTAAGCAAAAAAAAAAAATTTTTTTTTTGTTACTGGTACATAAAAATCTGAAATACTTAAATTGCCCCTTCATTTGATTTCTGTGGCATTTCAGCAACTTTTATGCTAATTTACTGTGTGGCTTTTACTGAGAATCTGTTTTATTATGTTGTTGTTTAATATTACCGTTGCAAACAGAGGCTGCAGCTACAGGCCAGCTTCATTGTACCCCACACTGAAAATGATATTTAGTGTTTCCATGAATGAGCTCTCAGGTATTGATTCTATGTGACCAGCCCACTGCACAAGAGAGATGGAAAAATTAATGTTTTTCTCAGAGCATCTGTCATGTGCATATGAATTTCATCAGGACAAGTCACACCAGGAACATGAAATCTTCCAATGTATGTAATTCCTGCCGCTTCACCTCTGGCCCCCAAATCCAGTGATTCTTGTATGGTTCCCAATTTATTCCTGATGATGTTATAAAGTTACCTGTACTATGTCAAATGCTGGATGTCTTCCAACATAAGAAGAAAGAGAAGCATCCAACTGGTTTGTCCATGTTTGGCCAAGGAAAATAAAGAGCTGTCTCAATAACATAGTAAAAAAGTGGGGAAAAAATCAATCTTTACAACACTGTATAGTTAAATTTTTTTAAGTATTTTAAAACTATATTTTATTACAAAAAAGTGAAACTATTTTTTGTAGCATAATAAAAGATGTTTGTATTTCAGAGACAGCATCAAGCACCACTAAATTAAATACAGAAGGCTTTCTCCTGAAATTCTTCTTCACAACACTTTCTGGCAGTCATCACACACTAAACTAGATTATGTTTGGCAGATGCCATCTCAAGCACCTTGTGTGTTGCTCCTCTGGGAAACACAGAGCATAGCCAGCTACTTCCCATCAAAATCCTTGATCCAAGTTGTCTTTCAAGCACACAGCCTAATATTTTTTAAAAGCTGCTTTCTAAGTTGACAAAGTCATGCAGATTTCCTTGAAAGTTTTTTTGATCTAAGGCCAGGAATAGAGATGGTTGACTGTTTTCATAAAGCAAAGCAAAGAGAAAGAAAATGCCATGTGTGGCATTTCCTGCATTCTGCCATTCCAGCCCTCTCCCTCTCTCTTCCCAAAACCTACTCCAATAGGTTTTCAAACTCCTACATCATCTTTCTGATACCCAGATCAACATTTCACAGTATTTCTCCATTCCTTGTGTCATGCCATGGGCAGAATCCAGTCTCAGCTGGGAGTGAGGGGGAAGCCATGCATCTGCAGAGTCAGAGTGAGGCAGTGAATGGTGCTCACAGGAGAGAGGGAGGAACCTACCTCCCTCAGCCTGTTATTTAACCTGCCCATTATGCAATTAATTGACTTTGTGCATATGCAAGACATACCCTTCCTAGTTCATCTGTTGATTCAAGTGCTGTTACTCCCTGGGTCTTCATCTTCATTTGTAAAACACTGACTGCTGATTACAGAAATTCTGGTTTCCTTGTTTCCCACAGGAAAGAATAGAAGATATTCCATAGGGCAGATTTACAGTGAAATAATCTTTCCAGCTCTTCCACCTGGTGGTGGCTAGATTAGGATACAATATCAACATCATTAGATTTTTAAAATGCGAGTGAAAATGGAAAAGCCAATCTGACAGCTTTCATGAATTCTAGTTTTTGATTGGAGCAATGAATACTGGCAATGGTTTCAGAGGGCCCATACGTTTTTGAAAATTATTGTCATGATGGTATTAATGGTAAAGGGAGGGAAGGGGGTATTTCTGGTTTTGAAATCCTGTTAGCATTAATCTGGAGATAAGAGAATGGAAGTAGGTATTTTAAATCATCAGTAGGTCTTCCAGCTTGAAGTAGTCTCACTGACTGTTCAACCACATGAGCAATGCAGGATTTGATCCAGTATAAACATCTGTGTCTTAGTGTTAACAGCGTCAGGTCTAAACCTTACAAATGCTGTCACTTCAGTCTGCAATAAGTTACATAAGTGTTCAGTTTCAGTCTGTGCATATTCAAAACTTGACTTTTATGTTCCAGAGAGGTCCATGGCTATCACAAGGCAAGAAGTGAGTGGTCCAAACTACATCTAACGTCTAATGGAGAAATCATGAGTTTTGTACAGGTCTGACACGGGGGAATTTTTACACCCAGTTTGCTCAAGTGCCCATGAACTTTTGAATGAACTGTAGCTGAGGTTTGAGCTCGTAGTCTAGTCTGAGAGATGGCCTGTGGGGAGGGGAGTGTTTGTTGGGATTGTGTTTTGTTGTTCGAGTTTCACTGTAACAAATAGTTGACATACCTCTAGTTGGAAACACTAGGATACTGAATTTGAACATGAAAATCGAAACTGAAATAAGCTAAAATATAAATGCACAGGGGACAGGTTAAACTCGTCCTTCACTATTAATCCTTTGACAGTCCATGGAATTTCAGAAGAACAAATTTGACTGGAGATCTGTTTAATTTCGGTTGAAATGATATTTGCCCTGTCTCCATAGTAATAGGGATTCCCAGTCAAGATTAAATGCTTTCAGTCAAATGCAGACCAACAGATCTTTCTACAACAAATGCGGTGCTTTTTTATTATTCTTGCTGTACCTCAGTGTTCATTTTGAAAAGATAAAACTACTGCAATACACTAAATCTGGGATAGATTTTCCAGTTATCACAAGGTCCAAAAGATTGGATTGTTACTTTCTCACTAGTGAGTCATGTAGTTCTTTTGTTCCCGTAGAAAAACAGATTCCTGTAGATAGTAGATACTAGGTATAGTAAATATTGTACCATTAGCCAAATTCCCTGCAGCTTCCGATTTATCTAACGGAAATGTCTGTTACGGTTTTTGTTAAAGACTACATAAAGTCAGTGGCAGGAAAGGTCCTCATTATTGGACTGATTTTGCTTTTATTGACAGAAAAATGTCACATGATACTCAGGCTGTGCTTTCTATTCAACCATATCACTATGGAGGAATGTCAATAAAATCACTTTGTTATGGCATTGTGTGGACTGTCTATTACAAATAAACTATTTCATAGAGGGTGGAAACTGGCATTGTCAAAGCCCACTAATTTCCTGAAAATTGCAGTTTCAGGATCATGTCCTTTCCCACTATTGTATTCAGGCCCTTGCGCTGCTTTTAATCAATTTTTCAGGGCATGTGTCTAAAACTTGGGGTTCTCCTCACAGGTTTGCATGACCCTGCCTTGAGAGCATGGGAGCTTATTTCTCGCTGTAGGAGATGTCTGGTCAAACAGAGGGACAAAAGCAGTGTGTATGCCACTCACACATCCTTTGCTTCTAAGTATAATTACTGCATCATAGGGATGAAATGCAACTGCAAGGACGATTTCTTAATAGCATATGCTGGGTCTGCACTGTGTTGACAGCAAATACATAGCAAGGTGCCCCAGCATCTCAGTATGTCACACCCATTTCTCTCCTGCTCGTCAGTGTAATCTCTGGCGTGTTTCATTAACACATTCCAGGATAGATTACCACGCCTCAGATACACCGTCAGCAGACACCTTCCTCACCATACCTGTTTTCTTACATAAATGGCACCTCATGAGGGATTGTGGTACTATAGGAAGGATGGGAAAGCTCAAATATGAGGCACTGTTTCTATAAGGAAAAATATAAATCCATGGAAGATACTGCAATAGAAGTGGTGAGCATATCTTGCACAAGACAAATCAGTAACAAATGTGAAACTGTGTGACTCTGAGAACTCCTGAGAGCTCCTCTGGAGCCAGCACTGCATTTCACTCCATATGGAGGAGCACAGGTCCACAAGGCCCAGTGCTGGCTCTCCTTCAGCAGGGATGGTGGTGCTGGTGGCAAAAGTAGCACCCACCCATGCACATGCTCAAGAAATCCAGGTCTCATAGCTCAGCCTTTATTCATATCCTGTGTGTGTGATTGTGCACGGGTGTGAGGAAGGAGAGAGAGGGCATTTTGGCACTAAGCTGGATTTCTATGCATTGCTCGCATATAAAGGAAGGGAAAATCCATATGGATTAAAAAGCAGCGAGATGAGCTGCTGATCATTAGGGTGCATCAGAGGTGTCAGTTTCTGCAACAGTGATCTGTGTATGTGGCTGGAACCATGCCTTTTACCAGAATCCATTCCATGATTCCATTCAAATTCTGTGAACCCATGGATACTATGAACCCTTCAAAGCCAAGTTGGATACAGTCTTAAGAAATCTGGTCCAGTGGGAGGTGTTCCTGCCCATGGCAGAGAGGGTTGGGACCAGTTGGTCTTTAAGGTCTATTCCAACCCCTTAACATTCTATGATTCTATGACAAATAACTGAATTTCGGATAAAATAGAGCAGCAGTCCAAGTGACGCCTCCATGGGTACATCCAGCATCTCTCTTGGCATTCTAACAAATCTGTAATACTTCTGTAGGATATTAAAAATCAATAACAATCTTTTCCTGCCTTGTGGTGGCAGTGTCATAGTTTTTTCTACAAAAGACAATAAATCCACATGCAGCCTGTTGTTCATCCGTGTACAAGAGGCCAAAGAGAACAAAGGCACAAAGCATCTGCTGTGTCTCCTCGAATCATAAATCTTCCTTGAGCTGCAAAGACACTCTTACTATTTTTTAAATTTAACTGTGGAAAACTCAAAAATCATTTTTGACTGAAAATATCTTTCATGGATCAATCAAGATGAAGCATGTGTGGCTGTGTTTAGTTTCTACTCTCTTGAAACTAAATTTAGAAGAAAAATACCCACTGTATTATTCTACCTGAAATGCGAGCCTTGGTTCTTATTTGTATTATGCTTTGATGTAAAGCAGATTTATATTGTTTTAATTGAGGTGTGAATGAAGCTCATCCCCACAATGCTGTATTACAGCTCTTTGAGATTGGATAGAATAGAAGTCACTGGAACACACAAACAGTGCAAGTAATGGGGTTTACTTTTCCTGGACTTGTGGCATGTAGGATTTCATATAGTTAATTAACTGCTATGGTACAAGAAAATAATGGGGCTGCATGGGGAGTTTTCTGTACCAATCATAAGCAATAGTAGCACTGAGGTAACTTGCCCTTCCTTTTGTGAAGAGTAATACGCTTCAGGAGCATTTTAATTTTTGATTTTTTCAATATGAAACTAGAAGACTGGTTTGGGTTATCTTTGTTTCCCACTTACAAAATAAACCAGTTGGAAGGAAAAAGTAATTCTGTAAATACTCTGCAGTGTGACACTGAAAATGTGTCCAGCCAGTTTCAAAATGGACCACAGACAAGAACTGTAAAAGTGTTGTTGGATGTGATTTCCTAATGCTGGTTTTCCAAGATCAAAACAGCATACAAAAATAAACTGCACATGCTCCAGTTTTTCTGTTTTCAGCACTTCATATGCTCCAGTCTGTAGACAAAGCAATACAGGTTCCCTACCAGCATGCCACATGAAGTCATTGTGTTTAGGTTACAGCTTTGCAGAAATGCAGCTGGGGCAGCACAGGAATCTGCTTAGGAACTTTGTTACAAGCTGTGATTTGACTTCAGTACCTCTAAGGTATGTCTTGATACTGAAGTGCAATCAGTGACTTTTCAAGAATGACTGAAATTAGTAATAGATATTGCTAAATTAGATTATACTTACAATGTGTGAGGATATGTTTACTGACAGCTTTGGCATCTTTGGCAATGGAAAATAGGCTTCCCTGCTTTAGGTATGTAAGTTAACAGCATTAGTGATATGTGCATTGATTATCAGAACTGGGACCTTAGAGTTTAACCCCTACTTCTATAGTTTGTAAAGCCCTGACATGACTTTTGAACACCATCACTGTGCTTCAGCAATGTCCTCCAAATGTACAAACAGAAACAGTTTGGGGTCTGGACACAGCCATAAAATAAATAGTGATGCATCTTGGATTTTGTAAAATACAGTCTACCAACTTTGTAAAAGGTGAATTTGTGTTTGGGACTGCCTGGCCACTGCAGAGAAGCTGTGAAACTGATCTGTGGAGCACCCAATGTAGTGCATGGGGACCCATATGATGTGTTTTTCAACTGGTAAGTTAATATTATAATAACATTATAATATATATATATATATAACATTATAATAACATATGTAAAATTCCCATTCAAATGAGAATTTCTGCAAAATATGAACCTGTGAGAGTATTTGAAATGGTTACTGATAGATTCCCTAAGCCCAAGTTTATTCATCTGTCTTAGAAATTATGAAATCAAACCCTATGAGGAAAAAGAGGAATAAATCTTATTGTAACATGAGCAGCAGTTTATATTAAATCTCTCATGAATATAAAAATAATTCAGCAAGGTGGCAGTAATGATGCTTACTGCTGCCACTTAGTGGAGCCATGCCTTCCTCCCTTAAACTAGAAAAAAAGATTAATAACACTTTTTGCTGCAGGTGGTAAGAAACATCCATTTGTACAGAAGTATAGGAGGGGGCAGTTTTTCAGTGCTGCTGGGTACTCAGAGTTCTTGTGTAAGTGCTGTTATGTGATGACAAGAGGCATTTTTGTACAGGAGCAAAACCCCTGAGGTGAGGAACATGTACTCTTCCTGTTGCCTCACAGATAAAACCACCACATCAAGAAATAAGTAGGTTCAATGCAGAATAACTAACTTCAGAATGGAATTTCAGCAGCCTGCAGAAATTCCAGCCACAGATGATCATGGTTCTCTATCAGTACAGAAGTTGAAAGGATGAGTTTAACAATTCAAAATGGAAAACTATCTTAAATTATATGTGCTGAGCTACAGATGGTAAGATTTTATATTTCCATAACAAATTGACCATGAGGATGATGATGATTTCATGTGTCTTCTCTATCATGTATGAGCTGCCCAAATACATTTTTATTGGGAAAAGAAAACATCCTGTGATGATCAAGCTAGAGTAAGATTGATACAACTGAACAAAACTTATGTCACTATGCAACACTTTCGATCCACCTCTTCAGGACAGAATAGAAATCACTCCAGTGATTTAGAAATAGAAATCACTCCAGTGATTTAGAATAGAAATCACTCCAGTGCATGCAGACATAAATTTAAAGGGACATTGTTTTTGACAGAATACCTGTGGTGGTGTCTTTCACCTCACCTCCTGCTTCTTAGCTTGCAGGCCAAACACAGCTCATGAGAATGAACTCCTTGGATGCTTCTGCGGAAAGAAAAAAATATATACTGAAACATCAAAGAGTTAGTTATCTGTACCAGCAGAAATTAATTTTTGCTATGCCATCTGAGTGCAACTGAACATACAGCAGCTAGTAGTATTTAAGTGATTAAACACAAATATCCAAAGAGCAGAGAAAAAGCATATACATTTTCATGTAACACATGAGAGGAGGTAACACATGAGAGAAACCAGCCTAGATATGTCTGTTAGCTTTTCTCTAGATAAGCATTGTTCATATCCACGTGTGTTTCTCCCTGTGTAGATAAGCTTATGCTGCAGAATTTAAGACTGAGATCAGTGCTGTCTTAGTGCACAGGTGAAACTACAGTGAGTCATGAAGCTTATATTTATCCTTTCTAGAGGGACAACTGAAATTAATACGTCACATATCAGCTCCACAATATTCTGGTACTACTAGGCAAAGCATTTTCTGTTCTATGGATAGTGCATAGCAAAGTGGGAAAAGATTCTGGAAGCCAACACAGCTTCACCAAGAGAGAGTGTTGCCTGACCTACCCAGTGGCCTTCTATGATGGGGTGATTCCATCAGTGGGAAAAGGAGGAGCTACAGATATCTTTTACCTGGATTTCTGTAATGCCTTTAACATGGCACCCCACAACATCCTTCTCTCCAAACTGGAGAGAGATAGATTTGATGGGTAGACTGTTAAGTGGATAAGGAATTGGTTGGACATCACATTCAGAGGGTGGTGGTCAGTGACTCAGAGTCCCAATGGACATCAGTGACAAATGATGTCACTCAGGAGCCCATATTGGAACCTGTGCTATTTCATATCTTTGTTAATGACACAGACAAAGGGATGAAGTGCACCCGCAGCAAATTTGCCAATGACACCAAGCTGAGTGGTGCAGTTGCCACACCTGAGGGTTGCCATCCACAGGTATCAGCAAGCGGCCCCACGGGAACCCCATGGGGTTTAACAAGACCAGGACAAGGTGCTGCACCTGGGTTGGGGCAAGACCCAGTACCAGCACAGGCTGGGGGATGAACAGATGGAGAGCAGCCCTGGGGAGAAGGACCTGGGGGTGCTGCTGGATGAGAGGCTGGACATGACCCAGCCATGGGCACTCACAGCCCAGAGACACAAACGTGTCCTGGGCTGCCTCCAAAGCAGTGTGGCCAGAGGGTGAGGGAGGGGATTCTGCCCCTCTGCTCCTCTCTGGTGAGAGCCCACCTGCAGTGCTGCATCCAGCTCTGGGGTCCACAACATGGACCTGCTGGAGTGAGTCCAGAGGAGGCCACAAAGCTGCTTAGAGGGCTGGAGCACTTCTGTAAAGACAGGCTGAGAGAGTGTGGTTGCTCAGCCTGGAGAAGACCTTAGAGCAGAATTCCACTACTTGAAGGGGGCTACAAGAGAGATGGGGGACAAAGAGTTTAGCAGGGTCTGTTGTATTAGGACAAGGGCTAATGGTTTTAAACTGAATGGGGGTTGTTTTAGATTAAATATAAGGAAGAAGTTTTCTACAATGAGGGTGATAAAACCCTGGCTTATGTTGGCCAGAGAAATAGTAGATATCCCATGCCTGGAAACATTCAAGGTCAGGTTGGACAGGTTGGTGAACTGATTGAGCTGAAGATGTCCCTGCTCATTGCAGGATAATAGGACTATTTGTATTCTCTGGATAATTCTTTTTAGGAATGCAACAAATCTGTCTTCCTAAGCCCAAAAGAACCCATTGCTCGATTTTAAAAGGTATTTAAGTATCTAGAAGTTATTTTAAAATACAGCCAGAGAACCTTAAATATCCCAAAGTATTCTGAGGAAGATATGTTCATATTTCAGAATGAGTAATTACACTGATTTTCATAAATGTTTAGCAGGGTTCCCCCAGAAAAATGTGATTGTGAAAGTGAGTAAAGAAGTAGAAAATGTCATGAGAATTTAGTATCTGAAACCTTCACTGATCTGAAACCACATACTTTCAAGATCCAATATACTTGTCAGGCAAAAACCTCCTCTCTGCAGTAAATGCCACTAATATCTACTTTCAGCTGTAACAATTATATAATCTCAGTTTAATCTAGATTTTAATGTTCAGCAGGAATATCCTGCCTCTGCTACAACTTTCACAGCTTTTTGAGTGGAAAGCACATTGATACCAAAAGGCTTTAACCCTCTTTAACTTGACATACTGGTTCTGGAATTTATTGCTAAACTATAGATGATTAGCAGGATGGGCCACCTCTCCTACGAAGAAAGGCTAAGAGAATTGGGATTGTTCAAGCTGAAAAAGAAAAGGCTCCAAGGTGACATAATCACCTTCCAGTACCCCACAAGAGGGAGGGACCCCACAAGAATGATGGAGTTTTTACAAGGGCATATAGTGACAGTGACAGGACAAGGGGGAATAGTTTTAAACTGGAAAGGATGTTTACATAGGACATTATGAAGAAATTCTTTACTCTGAGGGTGGTGAGACACTGGAACAGGTTGCCCAGAGAAGCTGTGGATGCCCTGTCCCTGGCAGTGTTCAAGGTCAGCTGGATGGGGCTTTGAGCAACCTGGCCTAGTGGGAGGTCTCCCTGCCCATGGCAGGGGGTTGGAACGAGGTGATCTTTAAGGTCCCTTCCAATCCAAACCATTCTGTGATTCTACTTTTTTCTGCAAATCAGATTTGGCAGTAAGCGAGTGAGGGGATTCCAGCACAATACTTGTCAGCAATTGTGCTCCCATCCCGGATCAATGACCCAGGTTTGGACTGAATCCTTTCCTGTATGTTGGCCTGTTTCCTCAATAGTCTTTTCTCCTCTGTGCCCTGGATGTTGGCAGGAGGTTACATGCCCTTAAAAGAGACACGTGGCACAGAAGTGCCTTGATAAATGACAGCCACACAGATCAGGTCTCTTTAACATGTACATTAAGTAATCGAGACACTGAAGGGATTGAGAAGTGAGCACATGCTTTTCTCAAGCCTTTTCCAGTTAGGCTCATGCCAAATCCATGAGGCAATTCCCACCAGCCTGCACAAACCGATGACTAGGAGGCAATTCCAGCACACCTCACAGAGACACCTGGATCTCAGGCACGCATGGAGGAGAGGCACCACACACGCCCCGGCTGTGGGAAAGACGTAATTGAGGCTTGTGCCTCAGACACCACAGGGACCGAGGCTTCAGCAGGTGGGCCCAGGTGCATCTGCCCCATGCAGAGCTGCTGCTGCCCCTTTCTCCTCACCCTCTGTCAGCCTTGCTTCCCAGTGTCCTGAGCCTGGATGTCCCAAATGGCCAATGCCCTCCACCTGCTGTGGGTTCACCCCAGGCTTCACACTCCCTCCCTGCTGCGCCTCGGAACACACCTGCGTGCCCACAGAGTGCGGTCCTGGGCTGGGGATCACAGAACCACAGAGTCCTTAGTGTTGGAAGGGACATCTGGAGATCACCGAGGCAGGGTCAGCTACAGCAGGTTACACAGGAACACATCCAGGTTGCTTTTGAGTGTCTCCAGGGAAGGAGACTCCATGACTTTCCTGAGCTGCCTGTTCCAGTTCTCTGCCACCCTCAATGTAAAGAATTTCTTCCTTGTGTTGAGGTGGAAGTTCCTGAGTTTTAGTTTGTGGCCATTGCTCCTCATCTTGTCACTGGGGACCACTGAAAAGAGTCCAGCACCATCCTCTGGGCACCCATTTCGGTCGTATTCGTATGTATTGATTAGATCTCCTCTCTGGATTAAATAGGCCAGCTCCCGGAGTCTCTCTTCATAAGAGAGATGTTCCTGACCTCTGATCATCTTTGCCACCCTCCACTGGACCCTCTTCGGTAGCTCCTCATCTCTGTTGTCCTGAGGAGCCCAGAACAGGACACAGAGCTCCAGATACGGCCGAATAGAGGGGAAGGATCCTCCGGCTGCAGTGACACGAAGATATCCAAGCTACGAAGGGAGGCAAGCGTTGTGTCTCCCCTCAGACACAACCTCGGCTTTACGGGGTTCATTTAAACCGAGCAGCGGCACGGACCCGCCGCTCCCGCGGCGGCCGCCAGGGGGCGCTGTCCCGCCGTCCCTCCCTCAGGCCCGCCCGCCGAGCTGAGGCGCGCGAGGGGCGGGGCGTACCGGCGCGGCCCCGCCCCCCCGGCCGGCGCGTGGTGCCCGCAGCCTCCGCGAGTCCGCGGCAGCGCCCGGCGGGAGCGCGGGCTGGGACGGCACGGACACCGGGAGGGAGACGGGAGCACAGGAGGAGAAGGAGAAAGAGAAGGAGAAGGCGTCCCCCTGCCGAGGGAGAAGCCCCTCACCATGAGCCCCGACGAGAAGCCGCAGCCCGGTCGCTCTCGCGGTGACCGGCCGCCGCCACCTCAGCCCGCGGCCGGGCGATCCCGGCGGCGGGGCGGGCTCCTGGCGGAGATCCGCACGCCCATCCGCACGGAGCCCTTCCAGGAGCGGTACAGCCTCAGCCCCGGCCGGGAGCTCGGCAGGTGAGCGCTGCCTCCGCTGCCCCGGACGGCGGGGGAAGGAGCGGGGCCGGGGGGTTGTGACAGCCCGGCCCTGGGGGTGCCTGCCGGGGTAGAGCCGCGTCCGGCGGAGCTCTGCCCGCGCCGGGCCGGCTCCGAGGGCGTGCCCCCGGCGTTGGCTCGGCTGCAGGAGGCTGCTGGGAGGCAGCTGTACCCCGCAGCTGTCCGCCCCTCCTGCTGCTGGAGAAGTCATCCTCGGCTCCCCAGCCTTGCCGATCTGGCTGGGGAGAGATGCTGTGCTTCGAGTAGTGGATATTGGTCTAGATTTCCATTGGAGAAGAAAACCTGCTCCCCCTCTTTTTTTTTTTTTTAAGTATCTATTATTTCCTCGAGTTTTGTAAGCTGTGACGTGGAAAAACAATTTTCCACTCCTTTGGGATAGAATATGCTTTAGAGTAATCTAATGGTGGAACTTTTCAAGGAGTTAAAGCTGGTTAAAATCTTGGGTTTGGAAGTGATTGCACATGTAAGGTTTAGTCCATGTATAATTTTAACACATGACTGATAGAATGCAAGGTTTAGGGCAAAAAGGCTCATTAAAAGGTTTCTGCATCTTGGGAACTACATATATGGAATTTCAGCACCACTTAACCAATACTTTTGTCTGAAATTCTGTCACTTCCTGTTAAAAGAATTATAGTGTTCTTAGAATTGCATGTGCTTCGTCCAAAGACTGTTTCAGTAAAAAAGATTAGATGGAATACTACCGGGCATATGGAAAGACATCCTCCTCAATGTATGTTCTATTGCAAGTTATGCTCACTGTGTAACTCAGTTTATACAGTGGCAAAACCAACCCTTTGGAGCTAAGGAGGAGTTTTGAGGCAAGTGCAGCTGCTCTAGGTACCTGTAACAAATATTTAGGCTGCCTAGGTGTTAGCTTAATGCTCACTTAGTAACTCTGATGTACCAGTAGAATAATACCTGTTTAAATATAGTAGTCTAAAGCATTCAGATGGTAAACAGGTGGGAGAAACATCCCATGGAATGAGAAGGCTTTTTGTAGATTGTTGTGACCACAATGTCCAAGGCCTGGAAACTGAAACTAACTAAACACAGGCTACAAATCAGCCTAAATTCTAAGAAACAGTCCAAAAGGCATGGGAGCAGTGTAGTACAGAATGTCCTGGTATCACTGCTGTTTTGGTTTGGGTTTTTTTTATATTTTTTATTTGAAGTTGAGATGACTTCAGAAAATATTTTCAGTTCTTCCATGGAATGAGCATTTCCCTCAGAGCCGGGTGATAGTCACTGGCCTAATCAGAGCATGGAGTAGATGAAGGTTCTTTCTGGAACAAAAAAGTGCAACACAGATGATTTCCTTAACCTAAGAATAAGAATTAACTACTGCTTCAAGTCTTAGTCTGCAGTTTAAAGAAGTAAATAGCAGCATGGATTTTTGTGTGGAATATTTTTTGAATATTTTAAGGATGACCTTCACGTGAAGGCTGTGATTTTGCACCAGGAGTTAAAATGAGTTAAGTGGCAGTTCTGAGTGTTTGTCGTGGTTTTGAGCAACAGTTGCACATATTTTTGGTTCAGACTATCCCTCCTCAACTTCACAAGTGTTTTCACTATCTTCTCTTTTAGAATATAGAAATCTCTACATTTGCATGCATGTGCTTGGTTTTTATTCAACAATTTTAAATTTTGTTTTTTAAAATGCAGATACTTTAGCTCAAATACTCAAAGACTATTTTTTGCCAACTCTGTGACAAAATGTAGGTGGAAAATCTCTCTGCCACTTATAACTATAATTTTATTGATAATTTATTAACACAAATGGTTTCACTTTTATATGTTCATAAATTGTGTCATTCTCTCTTTGTGGGTAGAGTTCACCTTTACAAAGAACAAATTAGCAGCCAGGTATGGCAAGTTTTTGTCTTCGATGAAAAGCAGCCATTGTGCACACAACATAATCTATTTTAGCATTAAGATTTGGTAGAAAAAGGTTTATACACTCTGTGTTTGTCCATCCCATTTCCCAGAATTTGAGAAATAGTTGAAAAGCTGAGCTTTAGGTAGGTTTGAAAGGAACATTTGTATGGATTGTGTTTTAAACTGAGAGCACGGAGAGAGAAGCAAGTTGGTTTTTCACCTTTGCTGAGATCAGGGCTGCTGCGTGAGCTCCGCAGGTTTGTGCGGTCTTTGGCCTCCCGTTCTGTCAGTCAGCACGCGTATGTTGAACTTCCCAGGGCACTTGGAGCCTCTGCTTTGTGCTCTCTAGTCTCCTGAGTTTGGAGGAGGTGGGAAGAAAGTGGAGCATGGCAGAATGTCAAGGCATTGTAGTTCTGGTGATGCTGGGAGGAGCGGTATGGGGGCTCTGGCCACAGGTGGCATGTTAGGGAGCAAAAATCCTGGGGGAAGCAGTCCTGAGAGGCATGGATGAACCTAGGAGGAAACTTGACCACAGTGTCACCAGAGAGACTTGGGTGCAAACCCATGGGAAGTGAGGCTTATTGGTTCTGCTCACAGGGAGAAAAAATGCTTTCAGAGTGTAGAGCTTGTGTGCTTCAGAAGGTGCTGCCTCGTTCAGTAGCTGAACTGGCATTTGCAAGTCTGTTGAAACACAGCTGTTGGGAAAGCCAGGTTCACTTGGGAAAAATATCAAAAACTTTGTTATAATGGCTACTCAGGAAAGGAAATTATTGCAAGTTCCTTAACATGACATGGAAACAAAAGTTTTTAAATTAAATTATTTAATATATGACATTTTGGTCCAGTATTCGCAGCCTTAATAATTTTACTGTCCTCAGAATCACAATATTCTCACACAAATCTGAACTTGCATGAGGTCTGAAATCAAACTTACCTCTGATGATTGTTTTAAGGGTGGCACTTCTCATCACCTCACTGAGATTTAAATGTTTTCAGACAGTGCTAGCTTGAGTTAGGTTAGTTTGAAGCCATGTCACCTTTGCAGAGGACAAGACACCAATTGCTTAACTCTTCCCCTCACCATTTGTGCTTAAGCCATAATTGTACTGTAAAATGGGGAACAATACATTTTTTACTACCAAGTGCTTCCTTAAAGAGTCTATTATAATTATATTTAGTTGCTTTGCTTGTTTTCCTCGAGAAAAAAACTCCTAATTGCAGACAAAGTATTACTAGGCTATTCTTCAGTTTGTTGATGGAATGTTGCACTCCTTTTTTTATGTGAAACAAGCTATGCACATATTAGAAGTCATCATTTGTGTACAGAAAATAATACTCTTGATTCTAAAGCTAGGTTAGAGGGAGGAATAAGTTGACTGGTCTGTCTTCTGGAAGGTAATGGTCACCTTAAATGATTGATCCACAATAAAATTATCTTCTAGCAAAATGTGTGCACACGTGTAAATATGTCCAATGCAATTCCGTTTTTTCTTCTCATTCCCGGTTTTTTCTTAAAGCATACAAGCCCAGTCTCCACCCAAAGGTAAGAATAAGAAATACTGTAATCATCCAAGGAGTGTGAAATATTCTTTGTTTCTGACTAGTGATGTGGCTGTAGTTTCATGTGCATGTCTTGGATTTTTTTTCCCCCCTAAAAGAACAACTCTGGCATGAGCTTGTATTTCTCGGGTGGGTTTCAGTGATGTGTGTCTTAGCAGTACATGACACTTGTACCATTTTGTGCCATGACACTGCTGTCCTCAGCTGCTCTCTGCAGTAGCACAGCTGGGGTGAAATAGCTGTAGAACTAAGGAAAAGTGAAAAAGAGGTGAAAATAAAGAGTTGCAAGTAGTTGGTTTTGCCATTTGAGAATAAATTTATGTGAGTAAAATATTCATGAACATCGGAAATGTAATCCCTGCACTTTGTTGTTTGGAAATCCAAAATTGTCAGGGGAAAAACCCCACATTTCAGAAGAAATGTTTGATATGAGTTACATAATAAAGTGCATATAGTACTGTGGATCTCAGAAAAGTTTTTTTTCTGAACTTTATAAAAAGTAAACATCTTCCCGGAAAGAACTTGTTCCTGCATTTGTTACAGTGACAGTATTTTATAGGTCACTTTAAAAATAAGGTTAGTTATTTTAAAATATTTAGTTAAGCTTAGTTATTTTATATATTATAAATAAATTAGTAAGGTTAGTTCTCTGTTGTTCTGATCCTAGGACAAAAAATTAATTGGTGTCATATAAATATTGCTGCTTATCTGATTTGACATTTGATTTGTGATTTGACAATTTTCCTTTGAGCTATAATGTGTGACTAATGAAACAATGCAAATTCTGTTGGCAATCTGAAAAGGTGACATTAAGCTTCTTTGTAATCAGAGATGATTTATCTTAACTCATTCTTGAATATTCGAGAGGACTGAGAACTATTTAGAGTTTCCTATTCTTGTCTCCCTCCAAAGCATTTTTATTTGTGATTGGATGTCTGGTGGTCTGTTTTAAACTTGACAAATGCACATTAACATTTTCATCTCAAAATTATTCCTTCATGCAACATTCTCACTGCTAGCTCTTCTCAATACACTAAAGTAGCAATGATGTGATCTAGCACTATTTTATATACTTTTTTATAAGTTCTGAAAAGCAGGACTTTAAGAAAAGCAAAGATGAAATGTATGTAATGTATGCTTCATAAGAATGCTTGTTTATATATGTCTTATCTACTATTCTGTCTCAATCAAAAAGAAATTCTTTAAAATTTATCTGTTGGTGTAACCATATAGTGGATGCTATCTTTGGATCTTAGCTCTGAAATTTTCTCAGACATGAATCTAGATCACTGCACAGTAATTAGTTCCACTGGTTATAAACATCAGGTTTGTCAAGTTTGATCTTTTTGGGGATCGTATTCAGAAAAGATGAGTTCTAACAGGCAGTAGTTATAATAGCTCTAATTATAGGCATAACCAAAAGGAATCCTGGGCAGGATTCTTGGTCTGAAACAATTTAGAATTAGTATTTGTCAGCCAGCTGAACTCCCGTGTAACCTGTCCTTTGAATAACGTCACCTATCAGGCTTCTGGCCAGCTCAGCTAAACAGGACATGCGTGGCCACACACAGTGGTGGTGGCTCTTGCTGTTTCTTGCTGCTCCATGAATACTGTTTTATTTCCATAGTGACTAATGCACAGCGAATCGCAACATCGGTACTCATTAGGCTAATTAACTTGTTTCCAGATAGATTTTGTATGTAATTCAAAACAGCACAGTACTTGAAAGCTGCATTATAGAGATTTCAAACTTTTCTAAGCCACTTTCTCTAGGTCCTTCCTGGTGCTAGAATTAAAAGCTTTTGACTGCACTAAGGCAACATTCAAGAGGAAGTACGCAGTGCATTCAGAGACTATATAAGGAAAACAGAGAAGTTGAACCTGCCCGGTTGAACCCAGGCAGGGACCTAAATGTATTGGTTTAAGGCTTAGTATCTATCAGGTGTTGAAATAACTTGCTGTTAAAGGGCTTCTCAATTTATTTTTATATGTTGTTTTTTGACAACATACTTACGAGTTGATTTTTTTCTTGATGTTTTTTGGTGCTAAGAACTTGAACAACTGTATTAACACTTTTGATAAATGCATAGCTTCCTACTGTACGTAAATGTGGTGCTACAAAATTATCTTCATGCATTTACAAACTTCAATAGTTTTGTCTTCATGTATGTATTAGTAATTAAGAACATTTTCCCAAAAAGTTAGGTTCAAGACATTGGAAGCATATTCTTGCTGTTTGTCTACCTTCACTAGACATCTGGACTGTGCTGTGATCTAGTCTTAATACATACTATGCTGTAGATAATGTGCTTATGCAAAATAGTATTCCTAGAGGAATAACTGTGGCTGTATCAGTGGTTACAAGTCCAATTATTTTATTGAGATTGCCTAGCAAATACCCACTTTGTGGGTAATTATTTGACTTGATTCATTTAGACTGTGTGATTTTGAAACAAATGCTTATTAAAAGCAAGCCGACCACAACTTTGTTTAGCAGTTACATTTCATGGATAACAGTCTTCTGCCAATAGGCTGGGAGAGTGGAATCTTTGACACGAGCTGAAGTGGTTAATTCTGTGAACTTTGGCTTGGAGGTAGGAGAGGCAAAACCCATAGTAATTGTATTCCAAAATAGATGATGACTATTATGTTGGTTTCAGCAACCCTACAGTAAGTAAAGGACCAAAACAAAGATCTCAAAGCTATTCCTGCAGCTTTATAAGAAAATGTTTACATATAAATAAAAAAGGTAGTTTTGATGATCATTATACCTGTATGGTAAGAGCTAAAGTAAGGTTACTGCACTTCAAAGTGTAAGAATTCATCATTGCATTAGTGAGAGGTATTAATTAAAATACCTTTTTAGTCTAAAAATCAGCCCTGTGTGAGTGGAACCGAGTGGAGCAGGTGGTGTGGGACTCTTGCAGGAAGTTGAAAGCAGCCACTTGTGCCAGAGTGCTGTGGGGGAAGTGGTGTGACGCAAGCGCGGCAGTGTGGTTTGAGCTGGCCCGCTGCATCATCAGGTGTGTGTTCTGCCGAGGTGACGCTCATTAATGTGGGCTAAGCACCCTGCTCAGCTCTCTGCTCTCTGTTCCTACTCACCTTGGCACTGCTGCCAAAACTGTGCTGCACAGCTTGATTTTAGTCACGCTGCTCCATTGTGTTTGCATTATCTGTGTTCCTTTTTCTTAGTCTCACTGTATAAGTAGATGGTTTTGAGAACTATTCATCAAAAAACTCCAGCTGTTATCATTTGAGACATGCCATGGTGAAAATACCATCTTGAAAAATGTAGAGTATGGATATTGCATGGCAAATGGAGCAGGATTCAATGAGAGTGCTCTTACCATGGATATAGTGGGATACTTCAGAACACAGTAACTGGGTTACTGTGAGGTGGTCAGAGAAAGCATGAATTGCTCATTTGTACATTTTGATTTTGCCAGCTTTTTAAATTAAAGTTTGGAGGATAATGTAATCTTGGGAACTAGCACAGCTTGTTTGCTCTGTGTTTTTGAAAACCGTGTTGTTTGAATTGATTGGGGTTTTTTTAATTCCTTATGTTTCATGGAAATTATTTACACTCTGGGCTGAGGTGTTCTGAACACAGAGATCATCATTCAGCAAGGCATCTTTCTAAATTCAGATTGAATCTTAAATGCCAATAGTGATTTGGTTCAAGTTTCCTGAAACATTAATTTATAAGGCCGTGCTGTCACTAAGGCATGTAAAACTAAATTCTTATTTAATTTCAGGGGAAAATTTGCAGTGGTGAAGAAGTGTATCCAGAAGGACACTGAAAAAGAGTTTGCAGCAAAATTCATGAGAAAAAGAAGAAAGGGCCAAGACTGTCGGATGGAAATAATCCACGAAATTGCAGTCCTTGAGCTGGCACAATGCAACCTTTGGGTCATTAACTTGCATGAAGTTTATGAAACTGCGACAGAGATGATTTTAGTCCTGGAATAGTAAGTATTAGTAATAATTCCTGAGTAACTTTCTGCAGTATTTGCTTAAAAATAATAATGTAAAAATACTGTGTATCAATATGAATAATGTAAAAAAAAAAATTATTGGTTGCCTGTTACCCTTGCTAAACTTCAAGAATAATTGCTAAGAAAATGACGATTACAAGAAGTTATGTGCAGTCTCATAACTACTTCAGATTATAACAAATGTCTCTAATTATGTAGTATCTTTCAAAGCTGAGCTATAATTTATGTAGTTAAAGCATCTTAAATGAAATATGAACTCTGTACACTCTCTGCGTAGAAAGAGGATGAGGAAAGAAGCAATGAGTATCTGTTCAAGAGCCAAAGTTTATTTCATTGACAGTGGCAAAAATGGGGTGAAATCTGCTGTGGTTTTTTTACCAGTTACAAAAATGTATTGAAAGCAACATCATTGCTAAAAAGAAACTATTACAACCTTCTGCAATAGAAAACTTGCTAAAACAGTATCTTTTTGGGGAAAGAAGGGAGGAGGATTGAGACTTAGAATAGTTTCTTTCAAAAGGACACTTGCCTCTGCATTTGTCTGTGTGGTTTTCTCCACTTCAGTTTGTCCAGATGGGCATTCCTGCAGCTGTTGTGGCTGTTCATCTCAAATGCCAGTGGCTTTAGATAGTAAGGCATCTCACTAGCTTCCAAGATCCAGCCAAATGCTTGTTGCTACTGAACTCAATTCTTGTTCAGTTCTATGGATTTTATATAATAAAGAGAGGAATAGTGAGGCTCAACAGTTCAGAAGTGACTTGTTTGTTAAGAGAAATCTAGTTTGTGCAGCTCTTCTCTTACTTGATAGCAAAAAGAAATGGTGAGAAATCTTGTGTACCAATCACATCTTGTTTAGAAGTCAAAAGAAACTATCTTCAAAGTTCAGTGAAATGGAATGAGACCATGTCTCCTAAGGCAAAATTCCTTCTAGAATACATTTTTTAAACTTCATTGTGCCCTTAATGAAGTCATAATATGTGAAATATTCAAGTATCTTTTATAATGCATAGGTGTGACAACTTCTGGGGTTTTAACTGCTGCCACTGAAGACTCATAAATACCTGCTTTAAACACTAGCAGAAATTTAAACTCAAATACAGTTTCATTTTCTAGATCCTATGGGATTTAATATGAGCAGTGGAATCTAAATGAGCAATGAGTTTTGTGATACTTTCAATGCAAAATTCCTAGTTTTCTTTTAGAACTCAATTTTCTTACAGTTGCAAAACTCTTTTAATATGAAGTATTAAATAGGCTGTTAAGCAATTAGCAAAATTACTGGGTTTATATGCATCAAACAGTCATACCTCATTTCAGATAAATAGCTGTGTGCTGGAGTTGTAAATTACAAAAACAGTCTTTCCCTGACTTCAGCAAGTATGTCTGGATGCTTCTTTAGTGTTCCAAAGACATGTTGCAACAAAACAGGTATGAATGTTAGTGAATTTCTGACATTCTGAATGCAGAGGATTAAAGAACATACCTGGACTGCAAGCTTCTCTAGGGCATTTCAGTTTCTATTAAGCTTGATCGTCTTTGTGGCTGATCTTTATCTCCTGAAGAAGTAAAACAAATACTTAATCTTGGCCACTAACTTCATCTGCGGAGATTTTAAAGTTTCTTGTCTTGATGTAGAATCTGTCATAAGGGCTGAGGGTTCTGCCTTCAGGAAATGTTTTGCTTTCAGGGAGAGAAATATTAATGTTACATGGAGGGTTGTCTTTCAAGCACTATAAATTTTTGAGAGAAAACGAACTTAAAATTGGCCATGTTAATGTTAAGTGTTGAGCAGTGGGAAGCAAGGTGGCATTACAGTGTTGGCTTCAGCTGTAGCATAGCAAATTGGAGCTGTCTGCATCTACCCTCACAACAGCCTCTGACTTTGGTTTGTCGTCATAAAACCTCAATCAGGGTATTTAAGTCAGAATTTAAGTGGTATATAAGTCTAAATGGGTAACAGAAAGCCTGGAATTAATCTGTGGGCCAGTTATGCTTCTGTATTTCACTGAAAATAGAATGAAAAGAACCTGGAATTTTTGCTTTAGAAGGCACAGATACAGTCTGGGAAACTTGACATATCAGGTATAAAAAGAAAAAGCAAATTTGGTAACTTTTGGACTTGATACCTGTATGCAACCTACCTGTCATCTTCCCATTTCTTTTGAAAGAAAGAGCAGTAGAGCATCTGATGCTTAAGAACTGGTCTTTTTCATAAATGTTTATCACCATGTTTTTACACATCTGGGGAAGGAATAGATGATACTAGTGGGTAATTAGGGGGTCAAACATATAGAGTCCTGTAAGTGGAGCTTCAAAAATCTTCATCATTCATATTTTATTATGAAGAGCCTCTGAACTAAGCCAGAGCCTTGTGTAAATACAGTAGACTTCTGTTACACTTGCTTTAAAAAGAGGAGGAAGTTGTCTTTTTCATCTTGAAGACACAGTTAGTATTTATTTTATATGCTGCATGAAGTGTTTTTTCACCTATAGTTATTTGGATAATGTAATGGACTTATATGTCCATTAATACAATGGACTTACATAGTCTTGGACATGATTTATTGTCCTACTTACTGGCGGTGTGACCAGTTAAAATAAGAGTCTGCTGGCAGGAAGTGATCCATTTGGCATAGGATTCAACAGACTGAACTTGAAGCAAACCCACTGTAATCACAAATAACTGCTGCTCCAATGTTTCCATCTTGTCTGTTTGAGTAGCAGGTGGAGTTGTTCTAGTTAGCAGTCTCAAATCAAGACTTGAAATCTAAAATAATTTTATGCAAAAACTTCTCAAATGGTCTTAGTTACCTTTGTTTGTGTTTCATCCAGTTCTTGGGCTGCCTGATTGGAAAGGTGAAGCCAAAAAACTAAATGCATTTGTCTGAGAACTAAGAACTTTTAAGACCAGTATCTACAATTTTATATATTTGGATGCTTCTCTTCCCATGTCCTCTCATCCAATATGGATTTGTAGTTTTCTCAGGCTTTGGGAACATTGGTACAATACATTGCCTTACACTGGAAAAATTACCAGTAAGTGCACTTACTATCCAATGGTATGCCTAGCCAAGGAAAGAGGTATGGCAGTCAGCAGCAGTGAGCATGAACCTTTGCTGGTAGTGTTACAAGCACTGTGGTGTGAACAGCTTGTACTGTAAGCTCCATGTACAGAAGATAGATGGCCTTCCATTATTTTGCAAAGATAACCCTTTCAAGAAAGACTTTTAACAGAGTTGAAGATTCAGGAAGTAAATTTTTGTCCATTGCAGATTGTATGTAACTCAGCATTGAAATCAAGTGTGTTTTAGGAATTGGTCTACATGTACTCTGATGATTTGTACTTTTGCATCCTTCAGAACAGTAACTTAATGTCTGATCCATTAAAGCTGGGGGAATGGTTCATTTCTTCAGGTGCCCTGAAATAGGTTTGTTCAATCTTTTTCTAATGATAAGTTAAATGGCTGTGTTAGTGTCTCCTAAGTGTACTTGAAAGAAGTTTGATGCTGAATTTCATACAGTTCATTTTTAAGATATTTTTCTTTCAAGGAAGATAAGTAGTCTCCATTTAATCTAAAGTCAACATAATTGTAACAAAGATTAGTCCTCTAGACTTCCAAATTACTTTTAGCTCATTTATGCTGCTAAGTAGTTATAAAGTGTTAGCATGCTTTTCATTGCTGAAGAGCAGTTGGATTTCACTTGAAATGAGAGAAATTAATGGCACAACAGTACTTTCCTAAGTAAATTAAAATAGCTAAAGAATTATGGTTGCCATAGCTTTCAAGTTCAGAAAGCCTTTTGTCTCACAAATTTTTCATACACTTAGCTAGGGGAGGGTGTACTAGAGAAATAATGCATTCTAAATAACACTAGTTTTCAGAATGTTTTGCCATTAAATATGTCCTTATCAAATTTTTTTTTCAGATTAAGATGCCTTGTTTTCCTAAAAACTTTGGTGTCCTAAGGATAATTCTTTGCTTTTTATTCCCTAAGAGTATTTTCTGACTGGCCCAGTCATTTGCTAAGTTATTTCATAATGACAATTAGAAAAACTGCAGTTTAATGCAAAATGGGTAAATATTAACAGCAGAGCACTCCTGGTCTGCATATATACAGAAATCATAGCAGTGTCATGGCTGTGATACTCTCTTAGCAGGTATTTTGAGCCCTTCTATGGTCAGATTTTCCCCCCCTGAAATCTAGCTGAGTTGAAAGTATTGTTAAGGAGCTTGGCAGAACTTGGAATAGGTGTGCAGGAGGATCTTTTTGGAGTTCATTTTTGCATTGTGCCTCCAAGCACTTGTGACTGGCTTGGCTCACAGCTCCCTGACTGTTTTGCTTAAGGGAATCCATTAAGCCTGCTCCACAGCAACAATACACAAAATGGTCTTGCAGTATCAAATTTCCATGTGTTCTTGTAAAGGGTTGCTGGTTTGAATGTGGGATTCTTTGGACAGAATGAATTGTCCGGGAGTTGTCCCATCAGCTTCCTAAATAGCAAAGTTAAGATCAAAAAACAAAACATTGCATGAGAAGTCACCTTCCCATGTGAAACTATTTTGTAAAGCCAAGTGTCTATGGTAGTTGAGAATGGCAGTGTCTTGTAAGTTATGAAGTAGGTGTGCATGTGTGAGGGCTGGATTTGCATGTCTCACTCTTAAGAATGCTGATGAACCCAGGCATCTTCAGAAGTATAGAGAGAGACTTAATTTTTTTTTTAAATAAAGTTTCTGGATCAAGGGTTTTCTACTCTTACGTTGGTAGCACTGTCTCTTGATTTCACTGATGGGACATTGCTTCAACTTTTATTGCCTTGACTTCTAACACCTGTAATTCAGAATTCTTTAGGTGTAGTATTAAAATTCTAGGTAGCTTACATTTTAGCATTGGTGTCTACCTCAGTTTTAATTAAGTTGCACTAATAAGCAAATTGTAACAGATGCCTACCAAGTAGACATATAGCAAGCAGGGCTTTATAAGGCCCCTCACCCTCAAATTTCACTATTTTTTCAGGTGGGTCTATTAAACGTAAAGTGTGATCCCATGTTTTGGGTATAAGTCAGATTTCACAGAATTAAATAGCAGAAGTATTTTGTCCTTATTTGAAGTGGTAGAGCTTTACCAGCAAAATCCCAGGGTTATTGCTGTAAAAGATACCGTGTTAGTAATTTTGGTAGTAGATGTTATCACTGTATGTGCACTATAATTCACTGCTACAAGGGATTAAATCACTCTTCAAGTAACATATTATGGCATTCTTAAGGCAGAAAGTTTAATTTATGGGTTGCAGTAGATCTTTTTCTATTCCTATCTGGAAAGTCCAAGTTATGTTGCTTTTTCAAGGAATTCAGCTTAGGATATTAGAATACACTAGCTGATGTTCATTTTTTAAATGTCATTAATATTTGAATCCTGTTCAAAACTGAAATATTACTATTTCCATGAATTAAATAAAAATGGACTGAAGAAAAATGTGATAGTGTCAGGCATATGAAATTTTTCAAAAGGAATTATAGTATTAATATTCCCTTGAAAAACTCATTTTGTTCTTGAGCTCTATCTCTTGATACATAAAGAAGAAAAGTAATTATTTAATAGATGGTTTTTCTGAAAGAAAATCTTAGTTTAATAAATCAAATTGTACTGCTGTACCAGCTAGCCAGCATATAGAACGAAAGTTTGAAACTCTTTAGAAAAGGGTACAATTTAATCTTATTTTAATTTTTTTTTGTAAGACCATCTGCAGGGAAAATTTAAAATAATAGCTGTGAGAATACCTTGAAGGGCAAAAAAATTTTTTTTTTAAATCCATGAGGCTTTTGAAAGTACTAGGACTGTAGCAGGAAAGTTAGTGTAGGCAAAATGAACATTTGAATATATTTAAGTGTTTTTTTTCTGGGAGTACACAGTTGAAATGCACCATTTTTGTATCACTCTTATTGCTGTTATATTCATGTTGAATGTGCCTGGCTGTCTTCAGGATAGCCTAGGCAGTACAATTCATTGAAAAAAAGCAAGCAAAGGCAGAGTAGATGGGTATGCATCAGTAAAGATTAATGCTTGTGCAAAGTCATTTTTGCATGTCACAGTTTGGTGTAACTGGAGAGGATTCTGTCCTTGAGGCTTTCATCACCTTTCCCTAACAGGTGATTATAGAATTTCATGCAGAACAAAGGGTGTATGTGCTGATTTCATAGTAGGAGTTCAACAATCCATATGCAAAGTGGCCCCATTCTAACATTCTTATGCCTGATGCCTGTTCTTATTTTAAGATGGAGCTTCTGTTCAGTTTATTTTACTTTTGATGCTGCAGGTTTATACTGTAAAACAATTTTAGTTATCTAGAGCCATTGCTATACAGAGCTGGTACTGCATGTGGCTTCAAAGTACTTTAAAAACATTCATTCATATCTAGTTATTTTTATATTTTTGTTATTCTGTTATTTGTTTAAACATATATAAACAAAAGAGAATGCAAGCTGAGAGCTAAAATTTTCAGAGCTATTTTTAGATGAAAGAAGTTTAGAAACTTAATGCATCCCTGTATACCAGAGACTTCATAAACAATTCAGTTGCAGACTTTACATTTATTCTTTTGAGTATGTGCAAAGTGTTTTGAGGAGGGTGGGAGGTGGGGCAGCTTTGCTCTATGTTTGCTGAGATTTGCCTTGGCCAAATTTCCACGTAGTTTTATAGCAATGGCAAAAGGCACAACTTTTATGACAACACTGTCCTCAAACAATTGAGGCATTCATCTGAAAGCAAAGTCAGTAGTGTTTGAAAAGTAGTCCCCAAAATTTCTGTACTATTCATATTCTCTAACCTAAATGACTAAAATCTTTGCCTCTCTCCAAAGCTGCCATACTGCAGAAATCACTTCCAAGGCTGTAAACCTTTGCCAAATGTCTAATAACTGAAAATATCATGATTGAGTATACCTCCTGCTGATATTGCCTATACAAAAAAAAAGTGTGAGTAGAGCCAAATGGGTGCTATAATTTAGTCTGAACTTACAATATTCCTACTGTCCACAGTGCTGCTGGAGGTGAAATCTTTGACCAGTGTGTGGCTGAAAGAGAGGAGGCCTTCAAAGAAAAAGATGTTAAGCGACTTATGAAGCAGATATTAGAAGGAGTGGCATTCTTGCACAGAAACAATGTTGTTCATCTTGACTTAAAGGTAAGATTGGTGCTGTATTTTTCTTACTGATTTCTCATCTGTTGGCTTTCTTGCTTATGTCACAATAATGCCAATTTGTAATTAACATAATTTTACCTAATTATACCTTGAATGAAAAAATTAAACTTTTGGGATAGAGTAACCACCAAGTCTGCAAGCATGTTTGGGCATTTCTATGATTATGTTAAATATAAACTTATTTTGATTAAGTGAAATATAATCAATTCAAAAGTCAATTTGCCTTGCACCTTAAATTGCAAATGAGTGCTTTGGGTAAGACTGACTTATTTCTACATTGCAGTGAAAGTGTCTGGGTATTATATGGGCATTGAAAACCAGGTTTGTTTTTTGTATTGACTTGAGTTTTAATGAAGAAGGGTGGTAGTGACACTGGTGGAATAATGTGTAATGTTTCAGAATGAAATGTTCAAACAGGACTGGTAAATTAATGTATTAAGTACATTTATAGCATTTTCTTCCTTTTTTTTTCCCAATTACTGTAAAACCTAATTTAAATGTCTGTCATTTGCTGCCAAACAATTGACTGACACCCTGTTGGTATATTAATAATCATGGTTTACAGAAACAAGTATTTTTTCTTATTGAAAAATAGTTTTGACCCAAATCATGTGACAAGTAGAGCTGGCATCAAATGAAATCTTATGGTCAAGAAGGGACTTGTAAAAGGGATCCAGAGAACTAACCTCTCCTATGGGCAGCAAGCTCCAGTTAATTTTCTTCAGCTTCTCTTATTATGAGATTGAACTAGTTTATTACTAAGCAGGAAGTCTAAAAAGTAACTTGCATTGCATTTTTTAAAATTCTTTTTACATGTCCTACTCTCTTATTTACTAAGTGTATTGTAAGCTGCTGCATGTTTTTTCTGTTGCTGAGATTCTTACTTACACTTACTTGTATTTTGGCACTATTATAAAGCTACCAGTACATTCCAGTATCAAGCTGTATGGATTTATATATTAACTTAGCACATCATGAACCATTCATCAGCTAAAGCAGATTAATCATATTTGCACACAAATATGTCATCTGCCTGGTTTTCCAAACATTTATTCAAATTATATGTGGGATTCTTTAAAATTTGATTGAGTCATACACAAAAAATATTAATAATTGTACTAAAAGAATTAATGAAACATTTTTAGTAAGTGATGTGAGAGTAAGCATTCAGAAAGACTAAAAATGACCAGTTAGAACTCCTCAAAGTTCCAGTATGCTTAAACAAGATACTCAGTGTTTCAATGCTTGGCCATTTAATTTCCTTGAAGGAAAATGTGTAAAATGTCTTTTGTGGACAGTATATATTTGTACATTTGTACAAACTTTACTACTTTGTGTAGTTAAAGTTGTGGTGTTTTTTAGCATCACCAGCTGGATATCTGTAACTGGAAATGTGATGTGTTTTCTATGACTACAGTACTTATTTGCAAAAGTAGACTTGGGATGTTGATTACAGATTTTGTCCAGAAAAGAAATTAATAAAAAGCTGACTTAAAAGCTTCCCAACTGGTCAGCAAACTTATGCTATAACATGGAGCATATGCAGTTCTCACTGAAAAATCCAGAATTGTTTTGCTGCCTTAGAGAAGTTCATGAGCAGAGGAAGTTGTGTAGTGACTGAGGTTCATTAATATGTTTATACATTACTGCAGTGTGGGTTTAATCGGGTCCTACTCACAATGAAATGACTTCCATGATTTATAAAACTATCAGTCTTTTGCAAAATAAGGTTTATGGAAGTCTTCAGAGTACTGGCAAACAAAAATTATGGAAATGGTAGAATTAAAAACCAGGACTTGCAAAGATTAATTGATCCACATGCCTTACAAGACATTTTTAAAAGGCCCATTTTTGACAGAACTCAAAAAGTTGGATGTTCACTTCAGCCACATATTTATTAACCTACAGTGCTCTTCTTGTGTTGTATCCTGTGTCTCATGCTGCTTTAACTTGCAGCTTAAAGCACAGTGGAATTTACTAAGTACTTTGTGATGACATTTGGAAGACTTCTGTATGTTTATTGCTGCTATGCAAGGTGCTTGCCAATTGCAAATTTTACAAGTTCTTGCTAAAATGGGGGGTTTTGCACTATTAGTTTCACCTTTGTGTCTCTAAAGATTTCATTTGTCTGTTACAAATTCCTTTGGAAAGGTACATCCAATTTTCCATATTTTGCACCTTCAGGAAAAGTTAAATTCTGTACCCAGAAGAATTTAAACCCAAGTGGTTGTCTGTATGTAATTGTCAGCTTAATATTTGTATTATAAATTTAATGAATCAGATCTAACCTTGCTTTAGCTTCTCTTTCCCCTCTGAACAGATACAGGATTTTCCTTAGACTAAACACTGCAGAAAGAAATGGGGTATTTTGTTGTGGCTTAGCAAGGTTGTCACCTGATCATTTCTTTCCAAAAGCATGGTTCTACTGAAAGATGGTTGAAATGTGTCTTGTTGTTAATAGCAAAATACAATTATGTAGCCTAGTTTTGACTTGGATGAAGAGCAAATATAATGCTACCAACTGCAAATTAATTATCACTTGACAGTATTGTGTTGATGCTATTTAATTTGCAGGGTGTGCACAGATTGTAGGCAGGAGTCTTTCATCTCCTCTTAATGGTGCTTAAAAGCTGCAGAGTAAGGGAAGTCTCCTTTCTCTGTATTCTCATTTGCTCTTTGACTTAATCTTGAATTGGGGTTAGGTAAAAGCTTACTGTAGTCGGGAATGGAAGAGAATTTAAGCAGTTGTGGGGGCTGAGGAAGAAGATATGGGGGTCCTTTTTACTTTTTTAGAATCAGCCTAGTTTACTATCTTTAAACATAATGAAGCTGGGGTATCTCTGTTTCTGACCACTATTTCTTTGATAATTCCTGTCTTTTCTTCTAGGCATCTGAGGTTTTTTGAATATTATATAATTAGATAACCTGCAGCATTAATGAAATTAGGTAAGGTGAGGCATTGATTAGATTAAAAACCTGACCTTTATTATGTGTCCTTAGTCTTTGTGTGTCTTCTTGAAACCAACTAAAGATTCAAGAAATAAGAGGAACTAAATGGAACCTTTAAGCCTTGCTGCAGTAGATGGGAGGTCTTCAAGCATTGCCATTTGATGGTTTTCATCAACAGTTTCAGTAGTGCTTGAGGGTAAAAGTGAAAGGCCCTTTTTAGAATGGCCACCAGGAGAGCCTCCAACCAGCATCTCCTGTCTTTGTGGGCTGACTGGAATTAGGCAAACTTAGATGTATTCTAGCAGAGTAAAACCAAAAGAGAAACACTATTACAGATGTGAGGAAATTATCTTCCTTTTCTGAAAGTTTGAGTAATGGTGTCAGGCTGAAAACTATGGTGAGTTCAAAGCTATGGCTTCTTTAAGGTTTCATGTTGGTGTTTAGGTTGGTACTTCACAAGAATCCCATAATGATCCCTTAAAATAAGAAAATTACTGGTATTTCATTAGGAATTGATTCAGACTTATGACTCAATTCATACTGTAGACAGGGGTTTTTTTTCTGCATAGGTGTGTTTTGCATAATAAGATTTTTTAAAAAGACAGTAAAAATGGCAACTGCTTTAACTACTAAAATGTTAAAATACAGGGCTGAAGGGTTTCACAAACCTTTTCCGTTGAAAATTTTTCCTCATTTAAATAAAAGAAATATTTTTCTCATGCTTTTAATTTGACTCTTCATAACTAAATTTCTCTCTGGGAATAACATCTGAGAGGGTAATGAGGGAGGCATAGTCAGCTTTTTTTGATGTTTGCTTTTCTAATACAAATAGAGAAGAACAAATCTGAACTATAAAGAATGTGGGAATGTGCTGCTCCAAAACCCTTTGTATAGCCCCCATATCCCAATTTGTAAAGAAAATTTAAAAAGAGCTGTTCTTTATATGTGGATTTACAAACAGAAAAGAAATTGACAACACCATGGAGTTAGTTTCAAATGACAGTTTAACTCTGCAGGAATCCAAAAACTCGACTACATTCAGGTCTTGCAGTGAGAAGTGGCCAAAGTTTTTTTTGTGCCCAAGTTTATTTCTGTATTCAAAAGCAAGGCTGTTCATGTGAGAGCATGTCTTCATGAGTGACTCTGGGGATGGAGGATAGAGCAGCTCTGTGATTAGGGAAGGAGTATAAATGTTGGTGTTACTCCATCTGAATTATGGATTACTCTTTTGTCCTCCTCCCTTTTCAACCACCCTGATGCAAGATGATCCAGGTTCCCAATAGACTTCTGCACTTTCATGGAGCTTGTGCTCACTAGAAGAATAAAAGCAGTGCCAATTGTCAGCACTACCATTTGGACAAGTTAATGATAAAACCCAGTGTGATCACTGGTCTGGGGGTTGGGAAAATCAAACCTTGGTGGTTTTTTGGGGGTTTTTTTGGCAAAAATATGCTTCAGTTGCCAAAGTTTTTCTTTTTTAAATTAAGCTAGCATTTAAAATAGTAAGGAACTTCTTAATGACCACAAAGGTGCTTTGAAGGAAGACAGCCAAGATCTAGTGACGTCAGTGCAAACAAGTTTATCCAAAGGTGATGCTCTTAAAAACCTGTTTCTCAGGCTGCTATTTTTTTTAAAACTCTTCTTCAGTTTTTATTCTGTAATACAGTTGTTTGTACTTTGAACAGGATTCAGGTTGGTTGCATCAGACCTTTAAACAGGTGCAGTCAAAATAGTTGTGTGTTCAGGGTTTTTAAAATGATTGGGTGATTTTGGACAACCTTCCAAGGGAGGTACTTTACACCATCTATTGGAAGAATCAAGGAGCAAGAGGAGTAAAAAAGGTGATACAAAGGACTAGAGAGGTGCAAGTGTGGAGGTACTTGCATGCTATTGTTTAATGACAGCTATTGGCATGTATTTCCAATGTGTTCTAAGCTAACAAAGGTTTGATTCTCAATTCTAAATTTATAATCCTGCCATTCCTTTTAGTCTATGTGTCTCTTTAGAATCACCTTGGGGAAAATAGATAAATGATCCAGGGTATCATACTTGTTATGGGAGGCACTGTTGTTGCTCATGGTCTAAAATAATTATGCAATATGATGTCAATGACATTCATGATTTTTTGTGATCCCAAAAGTCTCCTCCTCTTGTTTTTCAGCCCCAAAATATTCTGCTAACCAGTAAGTCTCCTCTGGGAGACATTAAGATAGTAGATTTTGGCCTTTCCAGAATAATGAAGAGCAGTGAGGAACTAAGAGAGATCATGGGAACTCCAGAATATGTAGGTAAGTTGTTACTATAGGATTGATGAATAGTCCAGGCTTCTGGGGAGTGAAAAGAGGATTTGGAGCATGCCAGCCTGGCTGTGGAGTTACTGTGTCGCAAGATCGAGTTATTACTTGGACTGGTACTGCTGCCAAAGGTAGAACTGGCAAGTCTTGCCAGTCTAATGAACTATCATTGTGTGCTTATGTTGAAGATGAAGACACACTTTAGATGAGTCTTACCAGCAGTCATAACAAGTATTACCTGGATTAAAAGTTTAAATTCACATACTCAGTCTCTGAGTATTTTAGCCAATGTAGGTTTTCTCTTTTTTTTAAAAAAAGCCCAAACCACTCCAGGCCTTGAAAATATACTTGAGAATATATTTAAGTTGTGTGGTATATCTTCATAGTTATGGGTTACAGTGCTGCAATATGCAATGTTGGCTATTTCTGTTTTGTCTGCAAGAAACTTATACAGATTCCTTAACTGGGAAGGAGACTGGCCTGGCTTCTGAACATGGCAGTAAAAGGAAAAAAAAATTTTACACTTAAAAACAGTGAATAATAGAAACCACTTAAATAACCTGAATAGAAGTATCTTGATTTCAAAAGACTGTCATGCTTCAAATGGTTTTTCTTAAATTTTACCACATGACCATTATTGCTTTTTTAGCTGTAATGTAATGCCTGCATATGACAAAACCCATTTTTTCTCCCTCCTGAATAGCTCCTGAAATTCTGAGTTATGACCCCATCAGTACAGCAACTGATATGTGGTAAGTTGAACAAATTAATGGTCATCATAACTTTACTGAAAAGAGTTGTTCTTTGGGGATTTCTTTGTTTATTTGCTTTTGAGAAAAAAAGGCTAACTAAAAAACATGTTTTCTTTTTTTAATTTAGGAGCATTGGAGTACTGGCCTATGTTATGCTAACAGGGATATCGCCCTTCTTGGGGGATGATAAACAAGAAACATTCTTAAATATATCTCAAATGAACGTAAGTTACTCTGGAGAGGACTTTGACCTTGTATCAGAGTCTGCTGTGGATTTCATCAAAACTCTGCTGGTTAAGAAACCCGAGTAAGTAAAAAACACAATTCTATATGCTAATTTGTCAGACGGGCTTAATTTAAAATGTAGCAAGTGCTAGTATTTTCATTTTTAAAGTATAAGGGGACTTTGATTTCATTGTGCTACTACTTTTTATGTATATGAGAATTCCTCAGTTTCCATCCAAGCTTGTATATTCCAAATGATGTCCAAGTGTTAGTAATTAAAACTCAAATTACTTTCAGAAAACTGTGTATGAACTGTAGGTTGTAGCAGTGAACACTACACCCATTCTTCTTGCAGGTACTTTGCTGGTCTTTTACATGAACTGAGCTTTGAGTCCTTAATCTTGGATGGGTTGGTAGAGAACCTTTCCTTTTCTGGTTCATTAATACACTTTTCTTAATGGGCAGCAAACTGGAAATTCCATGTTCCCAAATAGAACAGGTGTTTTCTGTGGAAATTTACCAGTTTAATGGGACATGCCAACTATTGAAATTGCCTACTGCTTGTCTATGGGAATACTTGAAGAAGTTGGATAATTTTTCTATATATAAAAAGTATAAACTTCAGAAGTTGGTTGGCAACATGGAAGTGTAAACTCATATTTAGGGATCTATGAATTCCTTTTTTTTAAATGGTAGGAGTTTATCTACTTGAATTGCTGTGGTCTTTTTTGGTAAAAGATAGCTGTCAGTGCAATTCTGTCTGTCTTTAATACAGTCATATCCTTGAAATAATTTTTGGTGATATCTTCTGCAAGGTTCTGAATTTTGTATTCATTTGGACATTTATTTTAATACTTTCCTTGCTCTGCAGGGACCGCGCAACTGCTGAGGAATGTCTTCAACATCCATGGTTGGAACAAAGTGATAATCCTGCTTGCAGGGCCTGGAATAAGAGTACAGAAGGGGAGACCAGTGATGCCATCCAGAAAGATGCAGATTCTGCCTCTGAACAATCAGTAGATGCTGAGAAGACGGGAGAGGAAGAATCAATAGTGACAGAAGAACTAATTGTAGTGGCTTCATACACACTGGGACAATGTAGGCAGTCAGAAAAAGAAAAAGTAACTGAGCAGAAAGCCATTTCTAAACGATTTAAATTTGAGGAACCATTACTGCAGGAAATACCAGGAGAATTCATTTACTGAACTGTATGGAGCTTCATAGCTATAACTGGAAGGCAGTTTTTTCTACTAAACAAAAGTATTCTAGCCAAGTGAATTTCTGATATGCAATAAATGTTCTAGATAAAGGAAAGTGTTTATAAATGGCATACAAAAAAAAATGTGCCAAGTTCTTATTTTCATGGAAGACATGAGATTTCAAGTGGCTGACATGAATTTAACAAAGAGGATAAGCTTATTTTTGTTTTTAATTTTTATTTCTGTTTTTTTGTTGTTGTTATTGATTGGTAACAGTTTTTGCTAATTGTTCTGGTGTTCTTGAGAAGTTGACACTGGAAGCGTTTTGGTGACAGATGTCAATAGGAGTATTTTAGGATATATTTTGGTATTTAATGCAAATATATAATGCTGGGTTTTCCTCAAACGCCTCCTAACTTCAGTGGAACTAAAACTTGAATGAGAGGAGAATTTGATCACCTGGTTTGATGTACAGATTTCAAAATCATCCTGTGTGTATTCCTTTGTTTACATCAGGTCAAAGACTCCTCTGGAGTGTAGCTGAACAGTGAGCTGAGCTTCTCTAGACAGAGATGCACATGCCCCACTGGGAAAGAAATCTGTACTGGAGATATGTATGATTTGGGAGCGCTGTAAAATCCTGCTCCTGAGGGTGATGTATTTGCTTATTTCAGTCACTTGTGAGCCAGCAGAGATGGTTCCTTCCCCTCCCCTGTTGGGTGAGATGTGCCAATAGAATCCAGCTCAGTGTGGCCACACAGTGCTGATGAGAGGAAAAAAGAATGACATTCTGATGTAGCTCCTCTGAAGTTCTCTCCACTGACTTTACCATGTTAGGTTAGACAGTTTGTCCAGCTAATCAGCCCTTGATTCCACTTTCCCCAGAACCAGCTGGGGTTTTACTGGGATCATGAGGTCATTTCTACCTTCTTTCTGTTCCTCTAACTGCTGCTTTAAGGAGAAAAGGAGCATCCTTAGGCTAAATTACAATTGTTCAATATAGCTGTCAGATGAGGAAGAAGATACTGCTTCTTCTGAAACAGTGAAGCACAGCTCATGCCTCCTGCTTCCTGATCACTCTCCCTTAGACACTTGGAAATACAGCATGTTATGTGGCCTGGCAGAGTGGGATTAGGGAGCAGTATGGATGGGTCATAGTTCTCAGTGGACGCAGTCCCTCAGAGGACAAAGCTGGCACCAACTGGGCACCAAAACTGAGTGGTTTTTGCAATGTACAGATCTGAGGATCTTGGCCTGAGTCCTAGTTTTCTAAGAAATCTTTCATATTGATGCTGTTCCAAAGTTTAATTTTTATGTAATGGAAGTTTAGTACTATTATATTGCATACTGTTAACTATTCAACTATTTATTTGGTTTCCTTATGCTGTTCCTTTATAATAAACTCTGACAAAAGTTTTCTTGCTATAAAACAGTGAAGAGAAAATTTTGAGCTAGTTTTTCCCTTTTTTTCCATGTTGATACACACTTTTCTAATTTCAAATCTATCAAATGTTCGACTCCATTTAGTGAGGAGGAGTTCAGGGCTTTGTGCTAATGTTACAGTTCCTCCTTCACACAAAAGTTCAATGGCTTAAGAGCAGCAGTACTGGGGTGATCTGATCAGCATGGCTGAAAAGGTGGGGGAAAAGCACTAGTACAGAAGAAAGCTGAATCAAAAGCAGTGGGATGATGGGTAGTTTTTCCATAAGCTTTCATTGCCAGAGGTTGGGCTACCTTTACTTCAAGCCATATCAGGGAAGTTGCACCTAACTTAAACTGTTCTATCAAGCTTCTTTCCCTATGGAATTACATATTATTGATTATTCAAGTAGGTAGAGCAGCTTCTTGTTCCTCAAAGATGTTCATATAAAACAGCCAGTGGTGCTCAGAACTGAGTTTGGATGTGTTATATATTGTAATGCAGAGATGCCTTTCCTGCTCTGGAGAAAGGAGTCAGTTGCTGGACAGCTCTGGCAGGCTCTCAGCAGGAGAATTTTTGAGCCAGCAGCATATCTGTGTTAGCTGGTTATTTCTGGACACAGAGAGGAGCTGACCCTACCTACAATGTGATCTGTTTCAGCCTTTGTTAGGCAGGACAGTGCCATCATGGCCATCTTTCACTCTCCAGTCATTTGCCCAAGACAATTTGCTTGTGTGAGGGGACACTGATTCATGGAATTCTTCTGTACAAGATTGCAACTTCTATCTTCCATCATTGCCATTTTGAAATTTTTTCCCTCATATCCATACTTCCATATGTTACTAAATTGAGCAGAGCAGTGAGGTTGAAGCATGTTCACATCCTACCCTTACAGAACAATGTTGCTAGTGTTGCACACATGTTTAACAACACCTGGTTGCCCACAGCACACTATTTGAGGGATATATATATCCCATTTCACTTCCTCTTTGTAACCACAGATCATGTCTCAGATTGAGACTGGTACTAATGGAAAAGAGTAGGTGCTGAGCAGTATACATTTGGTCCTATATATACTGTTTTTAATGTATGACAGTGAAGCTTAACATGTATACATGAAATACATACTTACTTCAAGGCCAGCTTTTCTTGAATTGGCTGCTTTGAGATTTCCAGTGGGCTGCATCTCTGTTTAACTCTTTGTGCCTTAAGGTGATTTTATACACTGTTTTTTAACGTCATTAAGAATTTGTATAGAGTTGTGAAGGTTTACTAGTGTAAGTTATAAACAAGGCATCTTATATTCACCCTTTAACAGGGAAAATTTTCTGTAATGTTTAACTGCCAGACTATCAGCCAGACCCACACCCTTGAGGCTCTTTCTGTTCCACTGTGAGTGTGGGTAAAGCTGCAAGCGAGGTGTTCTTCCCCTAAGCTGTAGCAAGGAGCTGTTCAATCAGTGTTGTTGAGGAGCTCAGTTGCGAGTGAAGTGACACATCAGTAAAACCAGGGGCAAAGAGCTGTGAAGAACAGCCCAAAGCAAGAGCTGTGAAGAACAGCTGGTTTTCTGCAGCTCCATGAATATGGGGGACTGTGTGTATGTACTCAGGTCATTTGGGAAAAGCTCCTGTGATGGTGGGGAAGGGGCTGCTTGTGGAGAAAGAATCAGCTCCTTAGACCTTGTGGGCAATGCTCTCCCAGTCCCCACTCTCCAGACTGAGCACATGCTGGCTGCCTTTGTAGCACGGAGAGCATGGCTGCTGTTAGATGCAGGATGCTGAAGGAATGGAAGGGCAGATGTTCCTACAGAGTTATCTGTGGTTCATGGAAGACCCATGAACTGTATCAATAGGAGGGGTAAGTCCAGGCCTAGGCCTTCTTTCAGTTGTTGGAATAAATAGCTAAGTCCTAATAATAAGCACAGCCTTGTCTCCTCTTGTTGCTATATTCACCTCTTTAAGGGAGAGGCTTATAGATTTTATAGTTGCTAAATTAAATGTTCTACAAAACAATATTTTTCTTTTTGTCCAAAGTGGAATTTGCATTGTGATTTGTCTCATGTGTCACGTTTTTGTGTGCAGGTCTCTAAATACAAAAGGGTGAATTCCAGTTTGTTATCTACCCCCTGAATCCCCCTTGAGAGCTGTTAGGTCACAAATGCAAATAAAAGTTCTGCCCATTCTCCACTGGTGGTGCTCACAAGGGATGGGGAGGGAGATGGGCCTTGCATCACATTACTTTGTGGCTTAAGATCTCTCTTGAATATTTCAGGTGTTGCTCCTGGAAGACAGTTCAACGTTTTAAAGAAATAATGCCAGTTCATTGTTCTTCTGATAAAGTGTTTACTGTTTCAGGAACTTTACAATAAATAAAATTTTGTTTTCTGAACAGCTGATGGATCTTTTGTTCTTTGTGCTTTGGGAAACACCCATTAGCAGGATTACTGATATTTTAGTTTTCTGAATCACACATTTGTTCAATATGTGCAGCAAATACAAAATGCATCCAAAGTCTTTTCCATACTAAAGCAATATGCTTCCACTATAGAGTTTTTCACGGTACAGATGTTGAATTAAGCTGTCATTTGGATTAATAAATACAGCCAGGGAAAAAAGAAAGAAAGTACAGATGGATGTGATAAAAATCTCTCCTAATTAAGAAAAGGATAGCATTCGTCAAAGTGAAGCAGAGCATATAGGACCAGAGTCATTACTGCAAAATTAGGAGAGGAAAGGGAACTACTTGAAAGGATTATCTTTTTTCCTGTAAACACAGAACTTAATTACATTGAGTCTTTGCTTGCTTGTAAAAGTAGAATCACAGTTAAGCTGGTAATGCATTGAAAGCAGTATACTCCATCTCTTCAATTAATTTGCAATGCCAGCATACAGACTGAATTACACAGGTGTTTTTTAACTAATCTTCACAGAGAAGTCTCCTGATATCAGGAGGATATCACTTACCATCTTCCACTTTCCAGTAGCACCTTGTGAGATCCAACTGGTCTGGCTGCTGGATCTCACAAGCTGCTGGCTGCTGGTTGTGGGCCTTACCAAGCAAAGAGAGGCAACGATTGTTTCACAGAAGTTACTGGAATAAGGTACTTTGCTCCTAAATCTTCTAGAAAAGCAAATTAATAAAAACTGCCTTAGATTGGTCAAGAAATTACATTAGTCTAGTACTTTTATAGAATTAATGCTACTTAAAATGAACCAAAGGCATTTGGCCCGGTGTGATACATCTTCCAAAGTAACACCAAGAGCAGGCAAGTCTCCATTGTTCCTGATATTACAGGACTGCCCAGGACCTGCTGCCAAAACTTGGTAGTAAATTTTGTGGAAAACTCAGGGAAATTATGTCTTTGACAAGCAGGAAAGATGCAGCACATGGCAGGAAAGAACTGGATCCTCATTTCTAAATGGGAGATGAATCCAAGTAATTTGTGTTCCCTGTGAAATGCAGGACATCTGCCAAAACAGGAAGTGAACTGAATGGTCCATAACTTGGATAAAAGTCTGTCCCTCCTTGGAGAAACACTCCAAGGCAGTGCTTTCAAAACATCTAGCTTTTTTGTTTTTCAAAACACAGCCCCTGTGTGTCCATCAGCTCCAACTCAAACAGGTGCAAGTGTTGTAACAGTACTGAGCACTATCTGCTGTTCCTCAGCTGTAAATTAAACTCTTGCCCTGAATAGTCTGCCACCCTGGTAGTTTCCTTGAGGGTGATTACTGCCTAGCAGAAAAGATTAAAATCAAACTAGACAATAAGAAACCAAATCCTCAATCCAGAAAGGTCATGAAGATGATGTTTGTTTTAACCACACCAAAAAGTGGAAAAGGAACTGCACAAATTTTCAAGCCAATAAAAAAGAAGTATTTTAACATACTGAACATGATTAAGATGGTTAAAGGATTGTAGCACCTGTTAATGAATCTGAGAGACCTGGAATTGGAGAAGGCTTGGGGAAGGATCAGTGTGGGGGCAGAGTAAAGAGAATGGAGACAGATTCGTCTTGGCAGTATCTAGAATCAGGACAAGAGACAGTGAGCATACCCTCAAGCACACAAAATTCTCCTTAAACATAAGAAAAAGCTTTTTTTACTGTGAGAATGGTTGAACACTGGTACAGCTTGTCCAGAGGGTTATGGAGTCTCCACCCTTGGTGATCTCTAGAACCTGACTGGACATGCTTTCAGGCAATCTGTTCAAGCTGACTCTGGTGGGAGTGAAGCAGTTAGACTAGATGATCTCCCAAGGTTCCTCCCAACCTTTAATGTTTTTTGGGATCCAGGGTCTTTTCTCAAAAGATAAAGATTTTCTCAAAAAGAAAAACAAAAGAAAAAAAAAAAAAAACCCACAACAACAAAAGAAACCAGTGCTTCAGCAACATGATGAAATTAAAGAGAACCCAATCTTGCTCCAGTGTTCCTCAGAAGAAAAGACTGCAAGAGGGATGCTCAGGTGCCCTTTTGAAGTTATTTGGGTTTTCAGCAGCTGCTGGTGTTTCTGAGACCTTTGCTCTCCCTGTTTTCCTGGCATGTTCCAGATCCCTTGGCTGCTCCTGCTGCACCTGTGTTCTCTATGAAAGCAGCCCCCTTGGGCTGTGATGCATTTAATGGGAGCCACATGGCCAAAGCTGCTTGGCACTGAACACATCAACCTGATTCTTTTTTCTCCTTTTGAATATATGCATCTTAAAAGAGCTCAAACATGGAGAGGAAGTGACTTCTGAGGTTCTTCAAGGTTATGAGGCAAGGAAGTCAGTGTTTTCTGGCTATTAGGTAGTAAAACAAAGGCAGGAAATTAATTGTGATTTCACTCCTCCCCTTCCATTGATTTGCTGGCTTCCAGCTGCACACATCACTTTGCTCCTTCTCTGGGTTTTAAGATTTGATTAAGAGAACCATTGGTATGATTTGATGATCTGGCCCATTCTCGCAGCTCCGGGGAATCAATGGGATGGTTGAGGTGACTGAGAGCCCTCAAAGGGCTGCTCAGGGGAGAAAATGAAAGATGGAGCCTTGCAAGCTCTGCTTCCCTCTTCTGCAAGGTAATAAAGTCTCCAGGGTTACTTGTAAGGTTTGTGTGGGGAAAACTCCTCCAAGCCTGGAAAATCCAGGGCTGGAGCCAGGCCAGGCAGTGGTGTTGTGGCACAGCTTGTGAAGGCAGCATGGGGACGCTGTGTGTGCCAGCTCAAGGGACAGGGAGGTGGTGAGAAAGCGCTGTGCTGCAGGCTGGGGTGGCTGTGGCCAGATTTCTTCGACACTTGAGGACTTTGCAGCCTCTGCAGGTCCCAGGGTTACTGAGCACACAGAGGTGACAAAAGGCAGATGAATGGCAATGTGGGCCAGATGCTCCCAGTGCAGACACAGGGAGGGACTGAACAGGCTGGGGTTCCTCTCCACAGCCATGGTATCTTTGCAGATGAGCAACAAATCAAAGCTGCAGCCAAGGAAGTGGTAATTGACGGATGGGAAGTGGTTGATTTGGCTTTTTCTTGTCAGCTGTTTGATTTCCCACCAAACTTCTTCAGTGACCAAAAGCTAGAGTCAATCAAGCTTTGAGGCACCAGGTGGCCAGCAGATCTCCATATCCCTGAGGTGTTGTTCTGGCTAGTGGTAGTGCAAGATTAATGTTTTCATATCACATGAAATTTGATTTGGTGTGTATTTTGTTTTGTGAAACCAGTAAACAGCAACTTCAATCTTAAAGCTGGGCAATGCTGTCTTTTTTTTGATTAATTCTAATCCTCTCCCTGGTGTGCTGGGCTTTCATGTGAGTTGGATCAGGTCTCACAAGTGCTGTTCATCCTGACAGCTCTTTGTGAAGTTCAAACTAAAGCACACATGTATTGTTTCGTTCTAAAATTGTTTATCCAAGATGCCTTCGCTGTGGCACTTCAGCATCTCCTTTCTAATTAGGCATTTGCTTTTCAGGTTTGTTCAAAAGCCACCTTGCCCAGTCTGCTGGGTCATTGTTAAACAAGAAAATGCTCACTGTTCTTTTAAAATTCTTTGCTCTAGCTCTCCCTTCTCTATCACTCATGGCTCTTGAAAAGCTTTGCAGTGCCTTTGTCCTTGGTGGATTTCTTGGACTCAAATTTGGAAGAAGAGATGGAGAGGTGAGGAACAGAGAATGGAGTGGTATAAGCTCTGGGCTATCCTTAGCTACAGCCTCTCTTAATCTAGAGATTAAGCATCTCTATTACAGTGAATTCAAAACAGTCTTTTGTCTGGATGTTCTTAAGGGCTCCCATGTTACTTCCTGCTACAGACAGGACAGTTGTATTTTTCTGTACCTCAGACTGTGCCTTAAGTTTTGCAATTGTTTGCATAGGCAGTTTGGGATGGGACTGGAAATTAATGGGGTTTGGGGAGCTTTTTTGTTAGTTTGGGGTGTTTTGTTTATTCCTCAACTTGCTCGGTAATGGGAAATTCTCTACCTGATGGCACAGTCAAAATCTCTTGTCATAGTCAGAGGAAACCATGGCAGTGCCTTCATCTGTTCTGCACCCTCCTGAGTGTTTTTCTCCCTGAATATCCTCTCCAGAACTTGTTGGACAGTGCTGGTGTGAAGCAGTGGCTTCTTCTAAGTAACCTTCAGTGTGAGCAGTGAGTCTCTTCCTGGAATTCCTAAGTTGCATGGCCTCAGCTATCTCATGAGCTTTGTAATGATAACTGTGGATGTCCAAATCTACCTCATAAGTGGAGTTGAGGGTTCTGCTGCTGAGCTTCAACTTTGCTGCTTCATCCTTCCTGATTTAGGCAAGACCTTTTTGAGAAATGGGGGGAAACTGAGGCAGCAAGTCTTCTCAAAGTTTTGAGAAGCTGACTTGTCCTGACTTTGGTCTGCCACTGTAAAACAAAGCTCAGTTTCCTGGCAGTTTGTTTATTTATTTCAAATTCATAATACCAGCACACACAGGGCATAACACATGACTTCTCTGCAACAGCAACTCTTATGCAAGATATTTATTTTAGGCTTCTGTTAAACACGTGAATAAACCAGCAAAAGAAAGAAATTACAATTACAACAATAATGAGGTAAATCTTGGAGAGAAAATTGTCTTGAGAGCACCATTTAAGTGAAACTGTCACTTGTGACAACTGTGTACATTCACAGACACAGCAGGATGCAATCGATTAATGGCTCCTTTGGCTCAATGGGAGGCGGAGATGCAGCTGTCCCTGATTTTTAGCCTTCTTGCACACCAATGCTTTCCACTGGAGAGTGGTAAACAGGAATATTCTGACCATCCCGCAGTTTCAAGGTGACATCCTGAAGGCACCAGCTGACACAAACCAAAGAAGATTTTTAACTTGTAGCAATCACTTTTAACATGGTCAAGTCAGTGTAGAAACAGCTGACTCAGAGAAACAAATAATTCCACACATTCAATACTTTTAAAAATTCAAGTGTTTTAAAACGTGGTTTGTGAGTGCCAGCTTCTGAAAGCTGTTCTCCCTAATATCGTGGCATAGTCCAGATTTAAAGGTCTGGTATGCACGTTCCTATTCGCTGCAATTCAAATAAAAACCTGCCAGCTCTTCCTAGGACATTCCTTCCCTGACCCGGTGCCTTTTTTCCTCTCCATCCTGCGGGTGCATTCCTTGCTCCACTCCTCTCCAGCCTTGGAGCCAGACAGTGTTGCTAAGGAATTATTCTGGCTTGGAAGAGTTTGAACACTGTGTGATCGCTCAATGTGACTGCTGAAAACCTGACAGGGTATGACAGTGGTTACTCTAAGAAGGAAAATTGCATTTGTTGGAGACTGAGGGGGAGCCTGTTCCTTCCTCTAAGCTCTGCTCCAAACCCACTTCTGAGAAACTGCTCATGCTGCTTTTCCAGCTGGAAAGGACTATTATTTTGGGGTACTAAAATAGGATTTTTTCAAAAGCTCCTGGCACTGGCCCAGCTCTGCTATTGCTGGAGTCAGTGTTGAGTACATACAATTAGGTAATTAGGCTGCTGCACCTCTGTGCAATGGATTTGCAGCAGGGCTCTGCTCAGCAGCCCTCTGCTCCCACCCCCAACCCAGGCTGAGCAACCAGGCTTGGGGGTGACCTGCTCGTTCCCCACAGTGTGGCCTGGGGGCTCAGCCCTTCTCTTGGTCACTTCAGGGCAGGCAAGAGGAATTTTGCAGTGCCTTGGCTGCCCTTGCCTCTGGGCACCCTCCCCATCCCTGTACTGCCTGCCTCTGGGTGAATGCTACTTCCTCCTGGACCAAACGAGCTCACAGACTCCAAATTTTCTTTTTCAGTTGTCTTATCTTTTATGAAATAAATAAAACACTATGGACAGTCTGCACACAGAGTCAGATGCATTTCAGTGGCTTTTGTGCCTCAGCTACTCTTGCACAGAGCACTCAACTCCTGCTGCCATTTAGCTCTTTGTGTATCAGTGTGAGAGCTGCCCTGGAAAAGCACTCATGAACTGCAGCATCCCACCAGGATAGCCTGCTTACCTGCTCCTTACTCCTAGCAATTCTGCTGTTAGTTCCTCAGTGGGATGCTAGGGCACCAAGTCCTGTCTCAGCCCCATGTGAAGCTGTGCACAGGACCCTGCACGTGGGTGGATTTGGTGGAGTCTGACAGATTTATCTGCCACAAATACTTTTACAGGCAGATGCCTTTTTTTTTCCTTAGATTTGCAGAAATGTAAAAAGAGCTCATTTTAAAACAAAACTCCAAGAGATGTGTATGTACTGCTGTAGTTTAACATTTTTCAATTCTTCAATTATCTTCACAGTAACTGTGAACAAGGAATAACAGGGGATTGTCTATGAGGAGGGGCTAAAGAGAAGTGAGGCGATCAGAGGTCAGGCACCAGGGAAGTGAGGTGTGCAAGAAATGGGGCTGGGGACCCTTGGGGTTATCCCTGTTTATTAGGGAGGAGGCCAGGTCCAGTACTGAGTTTCTCAAGTCCCAGCCTAGTGCCTTTAGTGCTTTTCTCTTCCTTCCCATACTTACTCAGAAGAGAAATCCAGTAAGTCATGCTCATCTAATTATGAATAGAAAACATCACCATATGGCTGGTGGCAGCTGAGTAAAGGTTTTGTAGCTTTCAGTTTCTAAACAGAGCTAACAGAAGTACCTAACAAGAGATTTGCATCTAGTAAAACTTATGAGCTCATGTAGTAATTCTTTGCTCAGTTCCAGAAATCAGTTTACTGTTGACAAAGGAGGTTTTCAGGCTTCAGTACTATGAAAATGTAAAGTCACTTCTATATGATGTAGTATCAGAGTATCCTTCTGCTATAATGCATCTGTTCCAGCACTTTTTTTTTAACCATAAGGACCGCACTTCTGGGATAGCTCAGAAAAACAAATGCTGTTTTTAGCTCACCTCGCATAGCTGCAATATAATGTGTGATTCCCTTACTGCAATCTCTAATAGCAGACCAGAGTTAGGACTGCTGTTCAACAGCCTCTGCACCTCTGTGGGGAGGTGGGGTGGGAGGGGACCATGCTTTACCTTGGCTCACAGTATTTGGATATGTACTGAGCTACAGTTTGCAGAACACACTTAACACAAAGGAATGGCTCATGTTCCTCTTCTATTCACATTCAGAGAGATAGATTCACAGTATTTCTCAACTAACTTACATTTTTGTCCCAGTGAAAATAATAACCTTTGATAAGACCTTCAGACAGGAGTTTCTGCTCAATCTGTGTGCATGACCTCAGCACCACAGATGACTAAAGCAAACATCCTGCTCTACTGTTTTCTCCTAGCACTTCTTTCCCATTTCTCCTGCCACCCCCCAGGTACACACCACTGATGGGAGTGGTCCATCTCTGCGTTAATGTAGAGGTAGCCCGCTGATTTTGTTCCAGAGACTGGTAACTTTATCTGCAAATGTAAAAGCACATTAGAGATTCAGCAAAGCTTATTATGAAACAGACATTTACTCCTTCCAGTCAAAGAGCTCACACCTTTTTAACTTTTAACACTGTAATTTTTTTTTTTTTTTACTGTATTTCAGAATTGGACTGATCTTTTCTAACAGCTAACACATGTGTGGCTACACAAGTATGTCTGCTCTGCCATGCATTAATCTCTCTCTGCAGAAAGAATGCACCGTGTTACAGCTGCAACCCCCAGGGAAAACCACTGGCTCCCTGAAATATTTATCAGCAAACACCTTTCCTTACCAGAATGCATGGTCATCCAGAGGTGACCTGAACTGTCAGAGCTTCCCATTACCATTACAAGCCTGTAGGTTGAGATCCTCTTCATGTCAGTCCCTGAACACACACTGAGGCAATGAGATGGTCAGTGATTCTTTTTTTTTCAGTGTCACAAATTTTATCATTTATCTGTTTAACAAACAAAGCTGGACCTGCAGCAGCAACCATGGCCAATTGCACTGGGTCTAATGTCTGAATTAAAGAAATGATTGAGGTGTAGCATTTGCTGGTGGTGATGCAATCACAAAGAAAATGCCAGGTGTTTGCCAACAGACCCAGGAGCTGGGAATGTTGTGAAGTCAGTAAATCGACCTGTGGTATAATGATGAATTAACCAGTTTATTTCATGAGAACATGAATACTTAGGAGCATGAAAAAGCAGAGAAGAAAGTTGGTGATTTGTGTCTTGGGTGAGGTCAGTGGAAGGCAGGGTTTGACTTCATACTGAGTCACCCAAGCGACCAGCATTCTTAAACAGTGACATAGGAAAACACCCGTGGGAAAGGTTATCTTCTTTTCAGTCAGTATATGAGATTGTGTGGGGTTTTGCACAACTTTTTTCGCTTAGATATGTTCCCTGGTGGAATCTATGAAACATGGGAAATGTTTTGGTCCAGGGTATCATGTAAATGCAGCCTGGCTGAAGTAAAATGGAAGAGCAATTTTATGTGAGCTGGTTAAAGGTTGGGGGTTTTTTAATCTTACCCTGATAGCTACATTCCTTCATTGTGCCATCTGATCCATTCCCTAATGCCCTTGCTTGGTCCCTGGCATTCGTAACTACTCACCAGTAAAAACAAAATTGTTCCAATGTGATGAGTTACCCTAGTGAAGGACCTGGAGAGGTTGCTGGGGGCACTCGGTGTTAGCAAAACAAGGGAAGGGCAGCCAGTTGTGGATTAAGGGCTAAAAACACCAATGGAGAGTACTCTTGAGGCATCAATGCCAAGTGGAAATAGACTTTTGTGTTTGCAAGGTTTGCCTGGCCCAGCCCTCAGCTGATACAAGGCAGCCTTGTGCAATACTTCAGCAGCCAGTACAGCATTCTCCAGTCACTGAGTAACCCTCATGCTCAGTCTCAGGTTGGGCAGCTGTTCTCAATGACACAAGCTTACAGGTGCTCTTAAAAACCACACCATTTATGCTGCGCCACAGCATAGCTGGTAAGGGGCTGTAAAACTGCTCTCAATAAAGCCCTACAACTAGCATGGGACATATCTGGGGGGTAAAGGAAGGCAGGTGCTATTTTAAAGCTGGATATGATACAGCTTTGAAAATGATTTTGTGGCTTACAGTGTGAGGGGGGGAACTGATTGTCTTGAGAGGTTCCTCGGCATTGTGTGATGGGCCCATTCAGCACAACATGGAGATGCTGCTCTTGCTGTTTCTGTGCTAGTAGATTTATGCTCTGGAAATCCATTCCTCTTCCAGATCAACTGGTATTCCATCCTGCTGCCTTCCAGTGCCCCCAGGTGACTCATGAGCTGCTGAAAATCCCCTGGCTGATCTCTTGTCACCTGACATCTCGGGAAGCCACCCTGTGACACCGCCTGCCCGGAGTTACCCGCGCTCTTTCCGTGTCCACGCGATTGCTCCCATCTGTCAGGTGGATGTTGTGAATCTTAAGAGGGGGGGCACCCAGGGCTGCCAGGGCATCAGGATTGCTCTTCAGTTGCTCCAAAGCTTGCTGGTAATACTGGGTCCTGGCAAAACTTTCTAGGTGAGAGAAACATGGTAGTGAGGGACTGTTCACTTAAAATCAAAACAAGCTTAAAAAAAAGAAAAAGACATTTTCTTCAGACTACCACACCCTCCCTGAAATACACTCCAAAACTATTAATTAGGAGAAATTTAGCTAAAGGAGGAAACACATCCTTACATCAGAGAAGAAAATGTTATTCAGCTCATTTAAGTGAAGAGGGCTCTGAACATAGGCTGTTCCATTCTGATCTACAGCTCAGTTTACGGCTCTGTCTCCCCACTTTTCATGCAATTGTAGGTTATCTAAAAGGAAGGGGAAAAAGGGGGCGAGGATGAATATCTGAAATGTTCTGATAAAAATTCTATTTTTATTTTTTTTTTCTATTTGAGGTACACAAAATACTTTAAGAATGGAGAATATCTTGCAGACATTGAGAGGGGAACAGCTGCTGCTGTGGAACTCTAGCTGTGGTCTTGGTGCAGCTTTCCAAGTGGCAGCCATGAAGCTACAACTCTGCTGACAGATGCCTTAGAAGGGAGGCACTCAGAAGTACCACTTAACTTACTGGTGAAGCAGCCACACCAGCACTGCACATGGAGGACAGTTGTTGCTCTGTATGGCTGTGAAATGCTGTACCATGGTTGCAAATGGACAGGCCACAGATGAGGAGCTGGAGACTTCCCAACCCTCTTTATGGAGACGGAGATTTGCTTATTAACAGTTCTAAGGTTGTCTTGCTGGGGTTTCTAGATCAGCTTAACTTCGCTCTTTAGACATCAAGAAGGGCAGAGTTAAGCTAAGAGCTTGTAGTTAAATCCTACTCTGGCAACTCTGTCTTCACCTTTCAAAGGGTTTAAAACAAGGTGTAAGGTTTGTTTCTTGGTCTCTTGCCTCTCAGTATTAATCTTGGAGCATGAGGCAGAAAGGTGCTTCCTCCTCTCCCTAATTAGACGCATCCCCTGTGAGTAGGCAGCATCCAGTTGGCATAGAAACAGCTTTGCTAGGCTGTCACCTGCGCTGGTCCTCCTGTGTCCCCCAGCACATGCTAAGGAGCTCCAGCCAAAGGGGTTGCAGCATGCCTGCCCTTTAGTACCTATAAATCATGGCAAACAGCCACTCAGACCATGTGAAAAGTATGTGGTGTTCACCCTGCAGGTTGGAGGAGAAATGGATTCTAATTTCCTGGTGCTCCTACTCAGCTGTTCCTTGTTAGCACCTCATGCATTAGACAAATGCCCAACTAATCCATTTGTCCCCACATCTTTTGGTAGGGGAGCTGAAAGCATGCTGGAGTTGGCTGAGCAGACTGCTTCCACAAGAAGGGTGTGGAGGTGATGAGAGTAAGTAGAAATAGGATTACCTGAGTATTTGTACAAGCTTGCACAGAGACCACGTGCATGCAAACTTTCCTTCAGCCTGAAGGAAGGGAAGGGAAAGAATCCTTTCTCACTGCTCCCACCCCTATGGAGGCCACTTGCTCCTCAGTAGTCCATGTATGGGCCAGTTCTGTGCACTGGGAAGAAGGCACTGGGATAGCCCCAGGCATGAGCCAAGGGAGGAAGGCTCTAAGTGTGGCTCCTGTGTCTGTTTAGAGGATAGAGAAGGACACACCTGGCTGCAGAAAATGTCCTTTCAGCAGCCTGGCTGAGTTATCAGGCAGCTGCTCAGTGGCCACTGAAATTACAAGAGGGCCAGAAGTAGCCACTGCCATGTGCCCCTTGACTGCACAGCCAAGGCACATGGGGAACCAGCCCTCAGGCATGCTGTGTAGCACAGGGGGTGACTAACAGTGCTGAAGCTGAAAATTAAAAAATGCTAATGTCCTTGTTAAAGCCAGATTCAATATTTTAAAGCATTTTAAGATCATATTTCTGTCATGTACTCCAGAGCTTGTGGGCATGAGCTGCCTAAAATTAAAGCCTGCTTTCCAGCCCTGTCTGATTTGTTATTAATATGTGTAAAATGAAGGGGAGGTTTCAGAGCTTATCTGAGGGCTTGAGAAACAGGCTTGGCTACCCCTTTTTTTTCTGGCAGCATCCTCTGGTATCAGGGTAGGTGAAAAGCAATACCATTTGATAGCACCAACAAGGGAGAGGCACAGGGCCAAGAGGCCTGTGGCACCCCCTGAGAGAGAGGCAAAGCTTACTTCTGCTCTGATGCTAACTATCTAAAAGCAGTTTTCATAAAAATAAACATGTATAATTTGGACTAAAAATGTGGATTCTTGGCCAAAGACACATAGCAACTAGAGATAAACAACTAGATATAAACAGCAACATCACCTGTCTAGCTTTTCTCTCTGTCCTGGTCTTTTCAGTGCTGACTACTCTTATCTGTACTTCATTGAGGAGAAACTCATGATTTCTTAGCACTTCACAGGTGTGTTGTGTTTAAGAGCCAGCACCACACAGAGATTTACAGATAAAACTGCTAGACTTTAACACCTTCTACAGATGGTCCTCTTTTACTGCACAGTTACAAAATCTCAGTTAAGAAATGAAACCTGCATTACTGCAGGTGAAGCTTTCAATTCACCATCACCCTCAGGAAACCCCCAAAAACCAGACTTTCTTCTGACCACAACAGCCTGCTCCCTATGCAATATGCACCTCTGGAAATGCACACAGCAGCTCTTGGGAGAGCAAAAGCCCTTAGGATGAAAAAAGTGGAGCCCACAGAGGCAGAACCCAGAAGCTCTTCCCTTAATTTCATCTGCTTCTCACAACTTGCATGCTGCTGTTTTCCCCACTACACAAAAGCCAGTGAAAGGGGCAGAGGAGAAATAAGGTTGCTAACAACACCAAGACTTGCTTTGCATAAGATTGTACATCACGATGCATCCCCCGCCGCTGAACAGTCCCATGAAAACAGCCATTTGCTGCAGTTTTCTCAGAGAAGCTGGCATTTTTCCTCCCTGAAAAGAAAAAGAGAAGACAGTCGTTGTAAAAGAAGAAAGCCAAAGGGTTACTTCCCCCCTCCTCCTCTTTCCTGAAAGCCCTTTCCAACCAGGCCTGAATGAAAGCGCAGTGCACAGGCCCCGAGCTTGCTGGGGCCCCACCATGCACCCAGAAGGAAGAGTGGTGAGAACAGAGCAAACCGGGAACCCAGCTGGGCTGAATGTGTTTATTCAACTCCTTTTAGGGATGCCACCACTTCGCTAATTGCCGAGAAGAAAATGACCTCCCTGGCGTGGCCGGGGGCCAGTGTCGTGGCACTGTGGCGGGGGCTCCCGGTGCCCGCGTGTTTGCTCGCACACTGTGAGCATTCAGGCTCCGGGCACCGCATTTCTCTCTCGAGTAAACTCCTCTCAAGTAAACACGCTCGCGGCAGGGATGCATTTGGCCTTGAGTGGCAAGGGACAGAGCCAAGCCAGCACTGTGCCAGCAAAGATAATGGAGCCAGGGTGTGTGTATTCTGTTGTGTCAATGTTCTTCCCAAGCTGTGGATAAACAGGAAGTCTCTTCCAAGCTTTTTCTTCTTTCCTGTAACCCCCCCCCCCCGCAAACTTGCCCTTTTAATGAGTCACAATTTTGACATTTGAATGCATGACCCAGCAGAATAAGAAACACTTCCATAGCTTGTGCAAGAGGGGGACTGAAGAACTGAGCTAATGCTCCTGCCCACAGCAGGTTAGTAGGAGTCAAGCTGAGCTGTCACTGGGGGCGTAGCACTTGCCTTCAGGCTGTGGCAGGATAGGACTTGAACAAGCGTCTGAGTATTGGCTTCTGCTCTCGATTCTCTTGGAGCTGGAATGGGAGGGAGGAATGGTCCTGACAGCAATTAAAAAAAATAGGAAAAAGCTTTTCTTTTTCAATGGGCACACAGGAATATGAATAACTGGAGGAGCTGCACAGGACTTCTAATCCCAAAGGCTTCACACCCCAATGTCACACGACACTGTGGCTGAAGTGGTACGCTCCATGAGAGCTGATGAATAAACCAAGGCCCAAACCAAAATGTAACCAGAAATGTGACCTGGGCAAGACTGTTTGAGCCCTGTTGTGGAAACCACCTCTAGCATCCCTCAGGTATGTGTTAGTCAGGTATTGTTCAGCTGACAATCACAGTTCAGCAAGGGTGGAGAGAGAAGAGTCAGAACTTCTTCCCGTGGTGGCCAGGTCAGGATGACATGGGCAGCCTCCTGCTGCTCACCACTCTCCTGACATGTCCTCATGCTGACACTTGCATGCTCTAAACTGAGGGAAACTCAGACTGCCCACGGAAGTGGTCACAGCCTGTCTGAGTTCAAGAAGAGTATGGACAATGCTCTTGGGCACCTGGTGTGATTTTTGGGGTGTTCTGTGAAGGGACAGGAATTGGACACCATGATCATTGTGGGTCCCTTTTAACTCAGCATATTCTATGATTCTACAAAACTGTGAATGCAGTTCAGGTATAAATTTCATCTCCTGCCCTGCCGGCGTTAGCACTCAGTTGTAATGCATGCTATCCCTAGGCTGAATGCTTTCCTTATTAACTAGTTTCCTTGATTTTTAAGAACCCTTAGTATTTAAGTTTACTATTTAAATAATTTCAGATTTGTGGCTGGCTAGTAGTGATAGCAACTCAGAGAGGCATGTGGATGTAATGCCTATTTTATGCCCCAAAATGCCTAAACTCTGCCATTAGTATTGTCAGCTATCATCTCTCTCACTCCTGATCTGTTTCTCTGATGGGTTTTTTCTTCTTGCTTCCCCTGGGGAACTTGAATGGCATGAGAAGTTACAGCAGAGGAAATGTGCAAGTGTGGGTTTACAGAGAAACAGTGGTAGTCATTTCACAAGGAGAGTGAGAACTTCCTGCTCGCCTGCTTGTGCTTGCAACTTTCTTTAAATCCCCACAAAATCTGATTAATAACCAAGTTTCTTATAAGATTCATCTGGCCAGGAGGAGGCTCTGACACCAACACCACATAACAGGGATGGGGAAAAAAACCCCATGGTAAATCTGGAGGGAGGATCAGATATAACAGTTTGTGACCTGAGGCATTTGTTTTTGCCCCTTTCAAAGTTGTGGCCAGGCAAAATTTGCTTTCTGTGATTAAATTCAGGGTAATTGAATGCAAATGTCTGGGGGTGGGGGGTGCTGCTGGCAGTGTGCTGAGTAAGGGTGGGAAGACAGGGAGCTCTTGCACCAGCAAGGTTTTGACTGAGGCTCGGGGGACCTGCCTGGTAAACAGCGGAAATTAGAGGTTCTGCAAACTTGCTGTCAGTGGGTTTGAGGTTTGTTAGGTCTCACGGTCTGCTCGCACCCAGACAAGGGAGATGCATGGAAAGTAAGAAATGCTTATTGCTGATCAGTCACATGCTCATCACCACCTCCGCTCCAGTGCTGCAGTGTAGAGACAGTGCCATCTGGCAAGGGAGCTTGGCAGCTGAGCAGTGGTGATCCCATTAAGCACTGCTGCCCCATGCTGCACGCCTGGCTGCTCCTAAGGTGCTGCCCCTGCCCACAGCCGTCTTCTGTTGCTGCTCCTGCTGAGGCAGAGATGTGGAGAGCTGAGGTGCACCCAAGCTGTGCACCAAGGTCTACATTGCTCATTTTCAGTCACAGTTGGAAGCCCATGGGCTGTACCTGTCTAGCTCCTGATGCTCTGGTCCCACTTGTTTCTCAGCTGTTTTCCCAAGCCAGTCCTATGACAGCACACTGTGGGAAAAGGTTCAGAGCTACACATTTTAACAAGCCTCTCAAGACTGCAAACCCTCTCACCGATCCCACAATTCCTTGCCAGCCTTCAAAACCAAGGACAGAATTAACTTTGGAGCCCAGAGCATCCCCCACAGAGGGGCTGCTGCTTCCCTTCCCTGCCATCCTGGTCCCTTGTGGAATGGATGCTTGAATACTGCAGCCTTGAGCATCCTTTGGCACACAGCTGCCAATGACTTCTGAATGGTGACAGCTTGCAGAAGACCAAAATGTATTAAGGATCTGTTGTCTGCAAGGACTTGTCAGTTGGATTTCTGTCCTGTGGCCAACTGTGTTTGCTGTTCTGTTGGCTGCTCTGCTGAAGCCATGGGAGTGGCTCACTAAGGAAGGGAAGCAGAGTCATGCCCAAGGTGTGCCTCCTGTCCTGAGCCTTTGTGAACATGACATACACCTTGCAAACTGCAGAGGCTCTCACACGGAAGGACCAAACCCCCTCCACTTCACTTGCCACAAAGGGATCAACTCTAAGTATTTGGGAGAATTTTATAGATACAACATGCCTCCTAAGGAGGAAGTCCATGCTGCTATCTGTGGTGATCTCCCCTGAGAACCTTTATATCTCTAAAAGAGTATGCAAGTCAATTGGCGGAAAAACAGACTTTTCAATAGCCAGTGATGAAAAAAGCACAAATTTCCAAGCTGTTCTGCAAAGACATCTTTTCCTCCATGTTATTTGCAGAGGTAAAAAAGATTAAGTGGAGATTAGCACGCACAAAAACACTGAACCCACAGTTACCAAGAAGAGACCTTAAATCATTGTAAGTAGTTTTCTCAAAACATAACTGTTAAAGAGCAGAATACCCTAATAATAGTGATGTTCACTTTGTGCCTTAAAAATAGCAGGATTTGGAGGACAAGGCTTGACTTTGAAGCTAAGTGGGACACAGGCTGTTAACAAGATTTAAGAAACTTCCAGGGTCACATGTGAAATGGTGAGTTACTGCAACAGTAAAGGCTGTTTTAAATTAGACTTTGTTTTCTCCACAGAGGATCTTCTAAAAATAGGCTGGCTTAAGACCATCTCCCTTATTTTGGCAAATTTGAGTTTTCTATTTGGTGTCTGAAATTTGTGTGGCAGAGGTTGCTGTTGGGCACCTCCACCTAAGGCAGATATTGGAGAAGAAGGGTATTTTCACCAACCATAAACATTATTTTCCCTGGAACTGAGCAAGGGAGCTGGGGCTGTAGGTTCCCTGGGGAAGGCATTTCCTCCTCCTTCTCCTTGTCCTTGTCTTCCTCCTGGTGCTATGAAACTCCACCAGCATCTCTAGCCTCTGGGTGCTACTACAGGCCAAACAGCAAACAATAAACTGCTCTGAAACAAGAGAGAAGCAACTTGATCAGTGCAAACTCGGTGTGATCACTGCTGCCTGTCTCAATCTGGGCCACTGCCTACCCACCTGGCAGTGCCAGAAGAGAATATAGTGCCAGGCCACCAACACAAGCAACTGGGAGCCTTTAAGCCACCTTGAACAATTGCAGTCCTGAGGTGTTGGACTGACATACTAAATAGGTGCATCAAAAGACTACTATTAAATTAAATTAAAATTTATCAAGAGACCTGAACACAAATCTGAGCATCTAATTTCAAGGCTGGAATTGCTGCTGACCCTTCCGCAATGGAACTCTCCCTGGGCTGGTGGCTTTTTAATTGGCCTTGGGCACAGCTTTTCAGCAAACCACCCAGGAAGTCACAGGAGATGAGGGGAATGTCACGCAAACCACACACGAGCACGCACTTGTATTTCACATTCTTGCTTTCTTGCCCTTCCATTGATCTTCTAAGATGCATAAGGCAGGCATCTGGGTGTAAGCCAATTTCTATACTAATAAGATGCTAGGACAACATTTTAGACACATCTTTTTGACACTCACTGTCTACAACATCCCTTCATCATTAGTACTCTCACCCAAAACAGGACAGTACAGCGGAAATGTTCTGACAGGATCTCAGCATATTATTTTCCCCTTTTTTCTGGAAATAACCTCAATATATTATTTTCCTCATGTATGAGAGGTAACAGCACAAATTTTTAACCCTGCCAGCATGTTCAGAAGCATCAAAGACTTTGCATGTACAGAGTGCCTTCAACAAGACCACAGAAACTTGCAGTAAAGTTTGCTTAATTCATAGTCAAACCAAAAGTAGGATTAATACTTTTTCTTTTCTTTTTCTGCCTTGGTTGTTCTTCAGATGCACTGAAAACACATATTCTGGCATTTAAGCAGGTACAACATCTTTTTAGACACCTTTGAAATAGTTTCTTCCAGGATCTCCTCATGAATCAGTTCCTAGATTTGCGTAGCTGGCCCTGGTGAGAATGCTTTAAGGGGCCCACTCTACATATGAGAAAGACTACTGGCAAGAAAGCCAAGAAAGAATGTTAAGGTTATTTTCTGCCTTTGCTACTAACTAATTAACAAGGCAAGAGAAAGTAGTCAATAAAGTGATTAAGGACTTTAAACAGTCACCTCACTCTTGTATCACTTCTCCTGCAGCACATGCTACAAAGCAATTGGCCTTCTCAGTCAGCACAAAACCTGCATGATGCCTTCAGATATCCTAGTTTCATTTCATTTTTCTCCTCTCTTGGGCACTCTCATTTTCATGTTTCTGTTCTATTTACAGAAGAGAATTTCTGTTCTGCTGCCACAGACAATTTCCCTTTGTGCTCTTAAACTGCACTGTCTCATCCGGTGGGCTCACCTGCACTGCATTTCTCTTCCTCCTGCCCACCCACCTTCACTCCTCTGTGTGCCCTCTTCCCTGAAGAATATTGCACCACCACCCTGGTGCTGAGCAGACAGAAGCAGTGGGGCCACCATTCCTACTGTCCAAGGAGTCCTATTGTCTCCTGCTGTCCCTCAGTTTATCCCTCTGTGAATAGAGCCTGTCCTAACTGTGGGTATCAAAGACAGGTGCCAAAATCCTTCATTGGTTTTCTTCAAGTTGGAAAGATGCTACAGCCTAGTTTGTTGAGTCCTTCTGAAGGCCAGGCCCAAGTGCCAGCAGTTAGCAGCCAGCTCCAGATCACTCTCCAACACAACTAGAGCTGCCCCTACTCTGTACTGAAATACAAGGGATATATCGCAGAAAAAAGGCACAACCAGGGCGTATTATTAGAGAACCAGGATAATTATACCTACAGTGTGACCCATTTTTGCTGCTATTGGAGGATAGCATTATAGGTTAATGCCTAATAATCTGTCATTAACATCCCTAATTGTATGTTTCTGTAATTGGACACCACGGAGGGGGGAAGAAGGTGTCAATGTTCATTTTTTGCATTTTAGAGGTGAATTGCGAAGGATTTAAGAGTAAGAATTCAAAAGTAGGATAAATGAAAAAGTTGCATCCAAGGTGCAAGAAGAAAAGATCAGTGGTGATCAGTGAGTGATTTACCTGAGAAAGCTGTGGGACAGCTTCTTGGCTTCCTTGCTGCTGGGAGTGAGGTCATGAGTGCTGCAATCCAAGGTTCAAAAGAATTGCTTTATGCTGTCCCTGCGCCTCTGCACAGCCTGCAACACAGGCCAGCTTCCAAATGGGCACGTTAAAACAAAAGAATCGTATAAAGAAACAGCAAATAGAGTCCTTTGATTGTCTCGTGCTGTCAGGATGAGAGGGAATAACACTCTGTGTTTAGCAGAAAGGAACTGTCAAGCCAGTGAGGTTTTCAGTTTGATGTGTTTTTCCCATATATAATTGCCTTGAATAAGTTCACTGAACCTGCAAGGTAAGGGAGCGGGGAAGAGTACAAAATCATTTCTCATGGAAAGAGTTTGCAATTCTTTCCATGCAGTGGTAATTAATTATCTTTCTTAGCAATTTCTGGGCATTTATCTATATCCAATACACTCATTATGCTGAAGACATTGACAAAATCTCATATCCAATCTAGCTTTAAGTCAACTTACTAAATCCTGAGATGTGTGAAAGAATCAAGAAACCACCAGGAATCTGTGATCACTTTCTTGGCTAACAGGTTACATTTTACCTCATAAAAGGAAATGAAAATGGTCTCAGAACTTCACACCAGTACTGCAGATGTCATTGGGCTAGGAATTCTATGTGACCATGTTAAAAACCTGGAAGTTTACCAACTCCAATCGTGATAAGGCTTATGCTTGTCTGTAATCTTTCTGACTTCAATAATATCATCCATATGCCCACATTAAACAGGCATGCAGTAGACAGTGACCTAAAGGTACTGAATGCCAGGGGAGGCAGTCACAGGGGAAAAATGTTTAAAGCAGGAACATAGTGTACATCATATGGTGTTTGCTCCCTTGTTTGCCTCCGGAAATGAGGGGGTAAAAGATGTGGTGTGGTCTGCTCTGCTGTGGTCAGCAAGAGCCTGATTTACAAAGCTTTTAAAAATATCAGTGGAGGTGGGAAGGTCGGCAGTCCTGTGCCCAAACACCTTGCTGACCTAATGCTTTTCATTATTTAGTATTACAGCAGTACATACTTTTGGCACTTAAAAACACCCTGCTCCTATTCTTACTTCCTACTGAAAACCAAAATTTTAAAAAAATGCTACCCTAATTCCTCTCAGATGGGGTAAGTTTATTTCAAATCCCCTTTTTTATACCCTCACAGCACAGCCCCTCCTTCAGAAAAGGACTCTACCCTTCTGAAAGTCAAGTCCCTTTCAAATGTGTCAGATCAACACTTACAGCCCAAGGCTTTAAAGAAAATTAATTACTTTCAAACATCTTGGACACCTGGATCAGTTCCAGAAGTTGGGCCTTGCCCATATGAGCAGAACTGGTTCAGTATCAGCTAAATCTGTTAACACAAATTAGGATCTGGGGAAAAGCTAACCTCAAAGACTCGTGACATTTTAATAGGCATTGGGGACCAAAATCAGCACAAGACCAACTGGGATTCTGACCTAGAAACATTCTATTATCAGAAAGACAAAAAAGAGAAAAAATAATTATGATGAGAACCATTAAAAGAAAGAAAATAAGTTCCCATAGTACTTGAGGGTTTCTGTTCAGACAGATCCAGCTTGTTAACTTGTGCACAAAGCTGTGCAAGATGAAGGGTGCAAAAGGGAAAGGAAGTGATGGAACCTGCCACACTGCACATGCAGCATCTGGAGTCAGACCTTTAACTTCATCTAGAGAGTAGCTACTGATTTATTCATCCACCCTTAGAAAAAGGAAAACTTGTACTGGATGCTCACAAGATAGTTGGACATGAATCAAATTCCTTTCCAAATATGAGTCAGGACAAGAGGAATTTCAGAGAACAGCTGACTGCAATCCGTATTTTTATCCTCAGAATATGTGTGGGAAAGATTTTAAGGAATAAATATTTCTCTGTTTAATACTTTGAATGTGAATCACTGAATCTTCATTTCTTCAATAGCTCCTGTTAGGGAAGGCAGGATTTTTTTTTTTTTTCATTTTGCAGAGCTGTGGGAGAAAAAAACACTGAACATCTTCACAAGAAGACAGTACCAGGTCAGGCACAAGACAGTACCAGGTCAGGCACTTGACTCCGAGACCTGGGCTGTTCCCTGCCCATTTCCTCTCTAAGGCTAAAACATGCCAGACCAGGCAGATTTGGCAGAACTTCAGGGCTGTTTCCTACAGCAAATCTACCTTTAGAGATATGGGGACAAGCTTTCCTTTATGGAGATACAGCACAGGGCTTTGTCCAGCAAGGAGGTGTGATTGTCCAAGAGCTCGACAAAAGCACAGACCATACCTTTATGTACTGTTGATGGGTGAGATTTCTCAAAATGTTGTGTGCTTTATGTATGCTCAATAGATGATACCTTTACAGGATCATTGCCTTCAAAAAGATCTTTGAAAATTCAGCATCTGCTTTATAGCATTTTCAAGACATATCCTCACTAGTAGTTTTCAAACAGGGCTGCTAACAACATACACTATTTCCTCAGGAAATGGTAATCTTCAAATACCTGTTGTGGGGTTTGTTGATTAAACATTAGATTACCAAGGGCTCAATACACTGAAATTTGACACTTGTGGCATATATGAGACACATAGGTGGGCTGTGATCCATTTCTGTTTGTTTATGTTTTATTTTCCCATGACATGCTACTCAGCTCTGTGATGGTGGGAATAGCAACAATGATGGATACCACTTTTGTACAACATTACTCCTAGGGACCTCTGCTTACACAGAAAAAGCCTCTCTTAATGTTACCTCCAACCTACCCATGACTTTTGCAGTTTGTATTATACCAGCAAAAACAAAGCAGAAGACAGAGCTCCCAGGTTTCACAAGCAGCTCAGAGACTGACTCACTGTATCACTGTGGCTAAAACTATAAAGTTTAGGTGTCTCAATTCACACATGCAGAAATAAGTGACTAAACACTTCCTGGTTCCTACTTTGCTAGAAGATACCAATATTTAATGGCTGCAAAGTGCTCTGACAGCCTAAGATGTAATTTTACTTAGGTGTGCAATTGCCCATGTGCACTACACACATTAAGAGCATGACAGTGTGTTCCACACAAAAAAATTAAAATACTTTGCAGTCTGGCACAGGGCATGTTGTAGGACCAGCAGAATAATTATAGCAACTGCAGTTGGCACTTATTAGAAAATTAAAGAAGCTGTTAACAGGTCATTATTAATCTGTGACTACCTGCCTTAATAGTATTCAGTCAACAGGCATGAAGGTGAGGGGGTGGAGGAAGCAGTCACACCTTCCTCTAAGCCACTGTAGAAGACCAATACCCTCATTTATCATCACTTTGTAATCTGCTTGTTTACTTCCCTCCTGGTGTCTCTTCCCACTGGCTCTTCTCTCACAGCTGACTCTCACACCAAAGGACTGCAAGGCTCTTGGCCAGGGAAGCCACCTGCAACAGCCAGTCCCAGGGGAAAGCCAGCCCTCTGCAGTGTCTCAGCCTGGTAGCTGTCTCCCTGCTGTTCAGAGCTGCCTGTAAACACCTCTCCTGAGTGCCCTGTCCTACTTTTAAAGACTATTTTGTATGTAAGGTGTCCCTGTCCATCTACAGCACACTAGGATTTGTTCTCTTGTGTCTTGATTCTTGCCTCCCTTGTGTAGGCAGATGACTGGAAGAGGAGGGAAAAGCAACTCATTCCCTGCTTCTTCAGACAAATACACACTCTCCAGAGCAGACAGATGCCCTAAAGTCAGATTCAGGGCATCAGTTCCTCTTTTGGGTTCAGCTGTAGAGTATAAAACATTTGCTGGCTCTGGTCTAATGCTTTTTGACATTGTCAGGCCCCCTTCAGTGAACCATTGCCTTGTAACCAACTTGACAGCAAGTATTGTTCTACATTTATTAATAGTGTACGTGTTATCTTCAAACTGACAGGTTCCAAGGCCAGGCATCAGCTGTGCTCAGCTCTGAGTTAGAAAAAAAAATTCAGGCAATAGCACAGACCTCCTGCTGCTAATAAGTAAATAAATAAATAAAAACATGCCTTCACCATGCTGCTGCCACATGATTTTATCCTTTCAATCTCAGTTTTGCAGTAGTTTTTTCTTTTACTTGAAGCACTTTAAAATATGAAGTACTTGCTTCCCTGCACCCTCCTCTTCTTGGCTTCTTTAGGAAAAGACTTTTGGGTTTTTTTTCCTGAGTCTTCTTTTAATTTATTCCTTCCTCTCTCATTTGGATGCAAACCTATATTGCAGAAACCTGAATCTACATAAAAGTTAATTAACTTCAGGAACTGTTTCTCCTTTCTTCTCCTTTCTTGTGTTTTTGGTTTTTGGGGTTGGTTTTTTTTTTTTTTTTTTTTGGGTTTGTTGTTTGTTTTTTTTTTTTAAATAAAGCCACTATAATTTTCTATTATTTTTAAAATGTTCAGCTTAATGGGTTATGTTTACTTAGTCAATAAGCTGATGATGCCCACGACAGGACCAGAAGTGTTTGGTTAGCAGCAGGGAGAAAAAAAAATCAATAACTCCAAGCATTTGGCAGCTTTGTGGGCAGGAAATAATTTGTATTCTCTGGTTTAAATCAATGACCTTCTTTTCTTTGCTGTTCCAACAGGAAATTATAAACTCTGTGAACACTATTTGCATAGTGCCTTCTGCCATACACTTGTATATGCCTGGGAAAAACAGTATGTTAACCCTAGCAGTGCTCCCTGTTAAAGAAACCCAGGTACTTTAGTACAGAGCTTTTCAGCAGGCACTTGTATTCATTAGTAGCAGAAACAGTCTAGAGAAAGATGTAAAAAGAGCTCCTCCTCCACTGTCAACAGCACCACTCTGTTTGATAACAGCATTGTCTACTGTTAGTGGTATGAAAAAATGCCTTCCTTGTAACTTGGCAAGATGCTGTATTTTCAGACAGAAACTTGCTACTTCTACATTAAAGCTGCATTTGCACCTCTGTATCTTGCTTGTCAGGGTTACCTTAATGTGCCAGGTATGATTTGAAAGTGCTGCATTTTTCCTTGAATTTAGCATTACAAAGTTCATGGTTTTGAAAGTTTCAGCCTCCCCGGTGCTGTCCTTTTGCAATGTTCACTAAAGAAGAAAAAGAAATAGCTCCCTTGTCTTGCCATGCTCATGGGAAGCTGTACCAGGAAGGTGATGATCCAAGAAAAGGATCCAGTGTTTAACCTGGCACTGAACTTGCCTTCCAACTTTTTCTACTGCCCTACACTGCATTAAGTCCAGTTCAGATATTTTTTAACATGTAGGAGAGCTGGCATTCAAGAAGACAAGCTAGTCACAGGAGAGGGAGGAGGTGTGTGACCCTTTTTACTGTATGAACAGTGTGAACACAGTGCAGCCCCAAAGTCTGGTATTCTTGCCTAGGGCCAGAGCTAAGTGTTGCAGCACCAGCAACTGGCACTATGTAGCTCCTGGACTTAAGCACCCCTATATGTGCTTAGCTTCATCCTGTGCGGGAGAATGATATGGCAAATCAGTCTGGAAAATGTGATTATAGTCCCAGAAACTACCAAGGTCTCAGTTGTCTGCACTGAAATCAAATGCCATAAAATTCAGGCATCCAGGTTTCTCTGCTTTGCTTTTGTACATGACAAGTCCTTTCACAGTAGCTCTCAGCATTCCTCCTGTGCTCCCAAAGCCCTGGCACAAAGCTGTAGTCATCAGGTGACACTTGCTGTATATTTATTAGCTACATCTCCTAAATCTGAAACATCTCCCTCTCTGAAACAAAAAGGATGGGAATGTTTCTCAGAGTGAAATGGAAGTAATATGCAATTCTTGCTCTCCTGCTTTGCTTCTATGAATTTGCCAGATGTAAAGTTGCCTATCCTGACCCTACAAGCATTTCACTCCTTCCCACTGCAAGCTCTGTGTGGTTATTGGGGTCTCTTCCAGATCTCCTAGCTGGTGGAGCACCCTTTACATTTCTGAAATTTGCTGCTCCTGATTGAAGGGAGCCAACCAAAAAATGAGCTGCCTCCCTTTGTCCCTGACAAGACACCATGTGTCCCAGCAGCACCATGTGTCCCAGCAGGGCTGAGGTCAGAAGGGATCTCTGGAGGTCACTTTGTCCAGTATCCCTGCTCAAACATGGTTGCCTACAGGTGGTTGTCTAGAATGATTTCCAGACAGCTTTTGAGTATCTCCAAGCATGGAGACTCCACAACCTTTCTGGGCAACCTGTGCCAGCTCCTTGTCAACCTTCTAGTGAAAAACCATTCCCTGATGTTCAGACTGCATCTCCTGCGTTTCATCTTGTGCCCATCACCTCTGGTCCCATCCTTGGGCATTGCTGGACAGAACCTGGCTCCATCTTCTTCACGTGTTAACATACACTGATGGGATCACGCTTGCACCTCCTCTACGCTGAATAATTCCAGAAAGCAGAGGGATAAATCACAGGATAAAATTGGGTAGGTATTGCTCAATTTACTTTCCTCTATTAAGATGGTCATAAGCAAATGTTCCTTTCTCTTCCTGTTGTTTTCCCACTTTCCTTTTTTAACTCATGCATACATCTTCTAAATGTCATGCTGTCACCTTTTTCCATTGAATACCATGTACCTGGAATCTTTTTATATCACAACAAGAAATGTTTAATCTGGAAAGGCATGCAAGTAGAATAGCTCATGTGAGAAATATGAACTGGTTTGGTTAGTTTTAGGCTTTGGACTGATTTATGCTTCCATGTGAATAAAACATAATCAGAAACTGTGGAGTGATACTATTGTATATACAAAGAGGAGAACTGCTCCTGTTACTCATGGGAACATATGGGCCATAATCTAATTTTCAGAGGTTGTGAAAGGTGTGCTAAGTGACTAATTCATTTCATTAATATCTGACAAGCCACTTTCATAATGGGAAAAATTACCTTCCTAGATAATTTGGTTTTTAACAACTTATCATAGTTGTTACTCTCCTAAGGGTGCATATTTTCCACTATGCAAAAAACTGGCATGGAATAAAAATGTTGATAGACTGAAAACCTGCATTTAGCTTTAAAACAGAAGTTTGTGGGTTTTTGGTTTTTTAATACGTGGAAACTATGGTTTTTGATATTTTTGCTCAGAAGATAACCATGTGCTTCATGTGGTTTCTGTTTACAAAAAGGAAAATGTATATTCTGGGGAAAATAAACTAGATTACACCACAGGAAAAGGAGGTTTGATGTTTCAATATTCAAGAGTGCTCAGATGGAAATTCAACTCCTTAACTCTTTACTGAATTTAGGACATGGATTTTTCAGTCGTCTCTCTTCTTAAATATACTGTTGTACTCATACTGAATTGAATGGGATTTGCTGTAGAATGGGATTTGCTGTAGAAGTAAAAAGCAAGATTTTCTCTCTTTTGAGTTTAAAATCAGGTAATGATTTTGCTGACTTCAATAGAATAATTCTTTATTTATACCACTATAAGCAGGGGCAAAGTCAGATTAGGAATGTATCTCAAAGTGACAGTGTTCAGATGCATATTTAATCTTTGTTAAATGAAGCATTTGCAAAAAAATGCACTATTCACTGTTCTTACTGTTCTCCTGGTAAATGCATTGTGAAACTGTTTGTGGTAGCTGTCTCTAATCTTTTTAATTTAGTAATGAGGACACACAGCATCCAAAATGTTACTCTCCTCATGTGATGCCTCTTCAGTCAGACCAGTCCCATCTCCAAAATGGCAGAATTGGCTGACAGACCTACAATTTACCAGTTTGGCTCATCTGCCTGAATGTGGCACAGATGAGGGGCAATACTTCCTTTGCTGACCTGGATATCTGGATCCATTAGACACACCCTCAAGTGTCTTACTTGTTCTCTTCCATTTACATTGGCCATTCCTTTCTAACAGGCCATTCTCCTCCACCCAAGACAAGCAGCTAGGGGAGCAAATGGTTGAAAAGGCTTGGAAGCTCCTATAAGCATGGGATTTTCCCCTGGGCATGTTTTGTCTGAGTTGCTTTATGATGCAGAGGTCTTACTGGAAGAAAGAACTGGCCCTACAAGGTCTGGATACTTTGCTGAGAGATGAATACTGGTTAGCATACATAATTTCCAGTACTGCTGGGGAAAGTAAGAAGAAATCAGCCAGTCATTTTGAGTTTATGCAACAAGATGCACTCCTCTGACTGTGTTTTTTTTCCCAGAATCTGCTTGTTAACTATGATGCACTATGTGCCATTTGTGCTTTAGGGGACTAAGAGTCTAAGCCAGTTTATTGGTGAAAGCAACAACTTTCTCATTAAATGTTAATGGCAATGTTTTGATTAGTCCCAGGGTTCTGGGAGGGAGTTAAGTCCTTCCTTCAATAACCAGCCGTTACAGATGCAGCAAGTGTTAATAAACTCACAGGAAGCAAACTAGGCAGGCATACATTCCATCACCCAGAAAATGAATCTCATGTAGCTTTTTGAGGGATTGCTCACACTTTACACCAAAAAAGTGTTTGATTTTTAATATGGAGATTCGGGCTGTTTGCAGCACCCAAAGCTGCAGTCCCATGATGTTGTTTCCCATTTCTCTCAGACCTTATATTTAATGTGCTCCCTTCCATACAATTTAAAGCTTAAAATGTCATCTGGTTGAAGAGTGGAGAGGTGAAGAAATTCAAACAGGAGCAGCAACTGTTCTCACACTTTTAGCAACTGTGCTCAAATGTCAAAAGAATAAACATAAGAAATCATGAAAGATTTAAATAGCTTCATATCTGACATGAGCTTGTAATGCTCCAAATGGACTTTTATAGGGAAACAAGAGTAGTTTTGTGGGAATGGAAAAGGGCTTCACATGCGAGTGTGGCATGAGAGTTTTATCAAATGTTGGCCTAAAAGCCAACTGGAGCCTGGATTTCGTCTCTGTGCCAAATGAGAGCAGCCAGCTCTCTGCTCCTCCTACCCCATCACTGATGCCATCAAGTCTTAGCTGGGAGAAACTTTCTGTTAAAATGAGCCCAGCATATGACAAGGAAAACCCAAATTGAGGCTCTTGAATGGTTTATCCTTAGTGATACAGTGACCTTAGGAGATACTTTAGGGATACTGTATCTCAGTTGAAGGTATGGGTTTGGGTTTTTTTTTTTTAAGGTTACTTTTGAAAGGTCTCTCTTTAGCTATATAGTAACCTTTCTGGAGACTGTGTCTTTAGGAATAGTGGTTACTTTGATCGGTAACAAGCATGATCCTTGGACTTTTTTACCTCAGTAAAATAAAAGGGTAGACTGAATAAACCCACTTATTCTCTTAAGTAACAGGTCAGCTTAGACATCTGCTGCACTTTGCATTTTAGGAAATAAACTGGAGCTGCACAAAGAAATCTAGAACCTTTGTCATGGCCAAGAAGCATGTTTGTTTTTTGCAGTGGGCAGGGCTTTTCCAGTAGATCTACTGCAGTTTGCCAGCCTCAGCACTGCTGTAACTCAGGATGCTCTTGACATGCAGCCCAACTTTAGCACAGCACCAAGAAGACATCATTTTACTGTAGTTTTAGCACAACAGGGAGACATCTGGCAATATTAGTGACCTCTGCACATCATGGTGCTCTAGTGATTTTTTCCCTAGTTTCATTTCAAACAGTTGTATGATAGACTGATAACCATATTTTAAACGCAGTCATGCTTGATAAAGTCTTGACTTACCTTATTTTGATTGAAGGTCAGTATCTATGGCTTGATTTTCAGGCAGCTGAGGAAGCAGGGAGTGCTACTTGTCCTGTAAAGCACTCAGTGCTAACAACAGGCCTTTTGGTGCCACTCCTCCAAAACTGTGGTTCAAGATTGCTATCACTCAGCCTCAAACTGGCTAGAAAGCCCTCCTGACAGCTCTTATCCAGACTCCACCTAAAACAAAAGAGAAAATGCAGGAGTGGGTATGTATCAGAGACAGGGGAAGAATATTCAAACATTCCTAAGGATTCAACCTGGTCACTCAACCTCCCATTCCAAGACATCTAGCACTGTCAGTCCTACTGCCTTAATTTTCCTTATAACCAGTTTATAGTAAAGAGAGAAGCTGGTACATGATATTTTGACACAACAGTTGTGCCATCAAAAACATTAAGGACCTCCTGCAGCCTTCTCCAAGCATTCATAAAAACCTTATGAAAATAACCACACACTCTTTTGCATGAAACCATGCCTGCTGGCTGCCTGATTGGTGCTAACAGTATTTGTAAAAGGCAGGTAACAGACCATGTATGTCAGCCCTATAACTAAATATAATTTTCATAATAGACATTCTTCCTATACAGTTCTTCCTCTATTTGTAATGATGAATAAATCCACAACAGTCCATGAGCTGGGATTTCTTGTTTGGCAGTTTATCCAACTTTTATGAACTAACCTACCTGAAAGTGGCACTCCTCATGACACTTTGTGTGTATCAGTCTTTGCACATGCAATATTTTGCTCTATAATTACCAGGAGGAACAAAATAGAGAAACCAGTGATTTTTAAAGTTTCAGTCTGCAACCAAGACCTTAAAATTTGTAAGCTGTGTAAGGTTTCAGTCTGCAACCAAGACCTTAAAATTTTTAAGCTGTGTAAGAAGCAGAATAAGAACACCTGATATACTCCAGATCTGGGCATTTGGAGTCTCCAAGGCTGACACAGAGCATAGTTCCCTGCAGCCTTTCCCTTGCAGAGAAGATCTAAATGTTCTCCAACATCCAGCCACATGCTGCCACAAAATTCTAATATTTTCATTATCTCAAAGACCCTGTGTGTCTCTGTCAGGTCTGTTGTAACAGAGAGGGAGGCTCCCAAATTTTATGTATACAGATGTGGATACACGCAGAACACGTGTGTTGAGAACAGTCATTTATGCAGGAAACCAGGCTGAAATATGAGCAAGTCAGTCAATAAAAAGTTGGGCAATTCTCAAGACAGCAGTTAAAAGATTGATAAACACTGGCAGAAGTCTATGAATGGGACTGAGCACTTGCTACAGCACTGTGTATTGTGGCATCCCAACAGCGGCCTCTTGAGTACTGCCAGCCTGCACGGGTTAATCTCAGAGTACCACCAAGAACAGCCTCAACAGAAATGAGGCTTTCATTCAGTGGTCACTCCGCCTTAATTAAAAGGACACTTTTCAATTAAACTTCAATGACATCTTCTGAATAGAAGTTTTACACCTACTATATTTCTTTTGGACAAAACAGTCTGCTCAGCTGTATTCCCAGCTGTACACTCTTGTTTCTCCCAGCTTTCTGGCATCCATAGCTATTTAGAAAGCAACTTTGTTATGTCAACTGCTAGGATTTTCTACAGTACATATTACATCACCTTTCCTGAGAAACTTGTTTGAGCAGATCCCTTTTCTTACTTTCTTGTTTCATAATGTCCTTCACATTCCTCTTTCAATATTTGTTGTTCTCTCTGTGGAAGCTCAGTTGCTGGCATTTTAAGGAAAGGTTACATAGCAAAAAGGTCACTAATAGAGGTTTTTTTCTCCCTGCCCCAAACTCCTGGAGAGAAGCTGTCTCTGCATGGCACCTTTAGAGAAAGCTTTAGAGAAAGTTTTCCCTTAAGAAAAACCTACAGCATTCACTGCCAGTTTCAGAACAAGAAAATAAATTTGGAGTATAAATTACTCTGGTCAATTTGATTCTGAAGGTGTAGAAACAAGGACCAGCAAATAAGGGCAAAGCAAGAGACAAAACCAAATCATGCTGTGGTGCAAGTAAAAAGCGCGATCCCAAAATTTCATCCTTGTCCCTGATACTTGGGTGACTGTGCCTCTGATCAATTTGTTCTTGTGCCTCTGCTTACTTCTTGTTGAGTCTTGATCCTTATGAAACAGCCTTGGAAATCAACAGTCAGAGTTCTTTCAAAATGCCCCCTACATAAAGATGTACCAATTAAAGTTTGGTCTGTAGACAGCTGAAGGTGTTGGGAGCCTGGAGTTCAGGTCCAAAGCCTTCAAAGTAAGCAAGGTAAGAACAAAGTGTGTTAAGTCTGGAGACAGGATTTGGAATAAGCTGGGAATGAAGCATAGGAAAAAAAGGAAAGATAGACATTTCTAACCTTAGGTGTATAAATGGGTGGCTTCATGCACATGCTCACAAGTGGGAATGCATGCACACACAGGTGTGAGCTGGCACAGGAGCTGGCTGCTTGCTGTTTATTGATGCAGGCCCTTGTACAGTCCCTCCTTGCAGCACAGGGTGTGTGCAGGGGACACATACAGCCTGGAGTAGGGATTCAGCTCAGAAACATGGTAAGGAGGCTTGTTTTGGCTACTGCTAAGTGCCTGAGCATGAAGTTGGGAGGTATCTTTTATCCAAGTGCAGCTCTTTCTTCTAAAAACAGTGGCTCCCACATGATCTCCTTGAATAGTTTGAGTTTTTCTATATAAACAATAGAGAAGGAAATCTAATTTCCAGTCTAGGAAAGGAAACACAGCTAAGTGAGCACTGTTAGCAAGGGCAAGCATATTATCTCTGCCTGTTTGAGAATCCACTGAGTTGAACAAAATCTTTTCATCAGCTGCAGCAGTCTTTATTACACTCCATTTAAATGATCTGTTTAGGATTAAACATTTCTTGAAAGACACACTGCTTTTAATACCAAAGCATTTTCCATTCCATTTGCTTCATTTTAGCAAAAGGCTGAATGATCTGAATGATCTGTGTCATGTTTAACAAGAAGTGTAACTGAAGCACCCTGCATCCTGCAGAATTACTTTGTGGACTTGTGTTTTTTAAGAGATCTCTGAAAAACCAACATTAAAAAACACTAGCAAGCTATTTTGAACAACCAGGCATAAATTTAGTATAAATAAGACCTCATCTTTACTGGAAAACCTTTAAAGAGGTCATAAAAACAAATAAAACAATTCAAAACCACTGTGCTTCAACAGCAAAATCATCTAAAATTTAGCTTAATCCTTTTAGGATCAGGAGTCTGGACAGATAACTAAAGCAAGAGATAAAAAATAGCCAAGCACTGGTATCCAGTTAATGTATCAGCATACTGATGATGGTATATAAACAATGCTAAAAGAACAGGAAAATTATTAAAGCAGAAGACAATACTTCATTTACTGTTCTGCTGGAATTCCTGCTTAGGAAGTCACTAATACAGATTCATTATGAATACTAGAAGTGAGTACAGGCAGGAACATGCCTGTTACCCAAATGAGTATGACTAGTGCTGAATGAGTCTTTCACTAATCTTTTTTAGAGCCTGAACTTCATTTCCAGAAAGGCAAGATTATTTGCGAGGTTCCATTTTTCCACTTAAATGCATAATCAGACACATGGAGTACTTCCAAGAGTTCTTTGGGTTTTAGTTTCTTCTGAGCAAAAAGAATATCAGAGTAACAAAGCCCAAAGAACCTGCTTCAAACTTGGTTTGCAAACCTCCCAGTTGTATGTTGGTATGGGAATTTTATTCTCTTTTCTGGAAGAAAGGAAAGAAAAGGGAAAAAAAAAAAAAAAAAAACAACCAAAGAAAAGTAGCCCAAAGCAGTATTCTGTTCTTGTTCCAGTTGATCTGTTCAGGATCTTGTCATTGGCCTTTGCAAGATGAGTAAAGACTTTTGTGTATGTAAAACAGCACCCCTCTCATGGTACAGCAGGACCCCCATGCACCTTTTTACAAAAATCACCCACGGGACTACCAGTGCTTTCCCACTTTTCCTGTCTTAGGAGTCAGGTGAAGAGACAGCTGCATCATGCCAGCCTATTGGGAAACATTAAACATGAGGTGTGTCTTCCAAAAGGTCTGAATCAGGATTGCAGTGCCCCAATCAGATGCCTAAAGTAGGGAGGCAGTCTCAATCCAGACTACCCTTTCCCCTTCCTGAAATGCTGAAGTTGCTGATTTTCCCAACTTGCCTTTTCAGTTGCTAAGGATTTCTGTTAGAAAGAGGTGATACAGGAACTCAGTTTTTACAGCACCAAAAAATGCTGCAATGAGAGATTCAGCTAATGGTACTGAGGAGCACTTCTGTCACATACAGGAGCCCTGTGTAGGACGGGCTCCTGTCACAGGTAAACCCAGCTGGCTTAGTAACAGAATGGAAGCTTCTTCCAAGAAAAGGCAGACTTATGACAAACCAAGGGATGTGACATAGGAAGGGAACTTCTTCTATTTTTATGCCTTCCTCCCTTCATATTTTATTCCTTGTCCTCCCACTCTAATGCAAAAATCCAAAATGGTCATGTTGTAGCTACAGACCATGCCAAAGACTTGTCTCCTCTCTCTCTCTCTCTGTATGAGTTAATCATTCTCAGCAAGCTTTCTGGGGTGATGAGTCAGTAACACAAAGAAATTACAGATTAGATGTGATATTTATTTTGCTCTGCTTTTTTTTAAGCACAGCTGTCCCCCCCACACCTGAAAGAATGGAGGAAGGGGTAATCAAATGCACTGTAGCTGGGAGCTCTAAGGATAACACCTCCAAACTCTGCAGCTTGCCATAAAAGGCTTGCAGTTTTTATATTCTTTTTGCTGTATGTTTACTCAGCAACACTGTTTTAGAAGTTGCAACATTCATCTTTAAACATTAATTACCAAGGCATGATTGCTTCAAAAATCCACTGCCCGAGGCCAGGGCCTAGGAAGTGGAAAATGTAATTTCAGAAAGCGATGAGAACAAATGCTGAGCCTTTTAATTGCAGGTTGGTACAAATGACTAACAGTAAAGCAAAGCCCATTTTGGACAAATTTGTTATTCTGCACATTGAATTCAAAACTTAGCAGTGAGTTGCCTGGGGTTTGTTCTTTCCCTCTATTCTCTTTGTAAAGGTCGAGAAACAGATGAATTTTTGAGGTAGAGGAAGTACTTTTCTAAAAATTCAGTAAAAATTATTAACAAGAGAGAACGAGAGAGAGGAAGAAAGCAAGGAAGAAAGAAAAGCAGGGAGAAAAGAAGGACTAAATGATGCATGCAAAGTCAGGCAATAGTTGCAACAATCATTGGACAATTGCTGTGCTCTTTTGGACCTCCATTTCAGGGTGAAGGCTGCAGTGATTCTCAGCATCTATCTCCATCTTCCTCAGTTCTGCTGAAATTTACCTGGAACCACCAACAGTCTAACAATGGATTGGGTCTGCTTCATCATGTGTGGCAACACAAGATTAAATGCTGCTGTGACTCAACATTGCCACATCAGATGTCCCAGCCTGATGCCAACAGAGCCACTGCAATAGCAATGGCATCTTCATCTCCACCCTTCTGGCCTTGTTGCTGGCAGAATGGGGACAACCCTGTGTGAGCACCTTTGCAGGGCATCAGAGGCACTTCTTTTCACACAAAGGTAGAGAACTTGTTCATTCCAGCCCCACACTGCCATACCTGGAAAAACACACCTGATGGGAGATGTGACTCAAAGCCTGATGGGTCTGAGGCTGGTTTGCATGACCATAGGGCAGACCACACAAGCAGGCTCTGTGATGGTCCTAAAGTTGTACACCAAAGTCTGGAGGCCAAAGAATGATTATCACAAATTGTAATAATCATCCTTTCAAATGCTCATGTTCCCTGGAAAACTCCAGTTCTGCTTCTGGGTGTTCTCAGAAGCACTTCTGGCCTTGTTGCACTGCACAGCTTGTGCCTGCCTCCCTGGGATTGAGAGATGTTGTGACTGCGTTTACAGGGGTCTCAGGTTGAGGGAAGAGACGAGGATTTGACTCTATGTTTCAGAAGGCTTGATTTATTATTTTATTATATATATTATATTAAAACTATACTAAAAGAATAGAAGAAAGGATTTCTTCAGAAGGCTAGCTAAGAATAGAATAGGAAAGAATGATAACAAAAGCTTCTGTCTGGGGCAGTGAGTCCATGCCAGCTGACTGTGATTGGCCATTAATTAAAAACAACTAACATGAGCCAATCAATGATCCACCTGTTGCATTCCACAGCAACAGATAACTATGATTTACATTTTGTTCCTGAGGCCTCTCAGCTTCTTAGGAGGAAAAATCCTAAAGAAAAGATTTTTCATAAAAGGTGTCTGCGACAAGATGTCATGCCACTTCCCTATCACAAGGGCCTGAATCACTAGATATACCAAAAATCTGCCTAACCTCTCATGTTTCATTCAGAGAAGCGGAGAGGTGGTGTTCATGATGATGGTCAGTGCAGCCCACCTCCTCTCCCAGTTGCTCTTAACAGTTTTGTACTGGAAGATTTTCCCCTGTGACCTGGGAGATCTGCTTTCAACATGCCCTGAGTACATTCTCTTGCTCATTCTGTATGCACCCTTCTGTCAAATGTGGAACAAATGACCTCCTTCACCTCATGGCTATTCTCACCAGGCCTGTGCTGCAGACCCTTAGCCACAGGCCAGCTTCTGCAGGATGGCTCATGACCACACTGTTCAGAGTTTGGTCCCTACTGAGTGGACTGGCTGCAGCCACATTTCACACTGCTCAGCTCACATCACTTCTCATGACTCTGTAGTTAACAGTATTTTCTGTTCATGGGCTTGGTGGGTTTTTTCAGTTTAAAGTGTGAAGAGTACTAACAGGTGTATGCTGCAGGCAATCAGCGCAGTTCTGTGTCAAAAAACTATAATGCCAGAAAAAAAATTGCTGTGTGCTCTAGAAAAAGGATGGGTGATGGCACCAATTACACTATTATCTGACCTTGGATAATTATGAAGCACTGTCCTTGCTGAAGGAAGCACATTTGGTGTCTTCCACATCTATCCTATCTGTTTGAAGCAAACTTTGGAGTGCTCTACACAGCTGACAACACTAACATTTCCCACTGAGGATCCCAATGGATTTGTTCCAGAGGAGTGCTCTGACACTGACAGGTGTTGGGCATACTGACCATGGATACTAGGAATGACCAGGAAACCCATTGCTGGAGAAGAACAGAAGCACACCAAGTTCAGCCACAGCAATTTTAAGCAATAGCTGTTGTACTTTGACAGGGTCCATGCAGTTCACTCTCCCAGACAGAGCACCAAGCAGAACACCAAACCCAAGGGAAACACAGTGATGTAGAGCAGCCCTCAGTTGGTGTGTAAATTGGTCAGTCAGAAAAGATGACACACATTTTCCACTGTTCTCTCACACTTTTAGATAATCAAGATGAGTACTGCATTTGTAGGGTGATGTCTGGAAGTATGCAGGAGAACAGCAGGACTTGCAGTGTCTCCCATCCTCCCCTGCCCCTTCCCAGAAATCCAGTGGCCACTTTCACTCTGTTTTATCACAGGTATGACTGAGATGAGTCTCCTGTGGCTGTGCCCTTTTGAATGTCACTGCTGCTCTATGGGAACGCAGCTGCCACTACGTTTTCCTGACTGCCTCTAAAATGATTGTCAAGGACAGAAAATATTAATTAAATTTTAATTAATAAATTGAATACTGTGAGGTTAATTATGGCTATTTACAGGGAGTGTATGGGATTTGGAGGGCCTACCTTCTGGTGTTTTTGCACAAAGTGTTGCCTCTTCCTTTAAGCTCTAATTAGCTAGCTTTTTTCTTTTTAATAGCCAGCCTTCAAATGACTGCTCAGTAGTTCCCATTTTGTTCCTCATCAGCAGTCCTCCAGCACAGCTGCTACACAAGGGAAGCAGCCCTGCAGTTTGCCTTGAAGGGAGCAGGTGATAAAGAATCTATCAGAAGTGGTGTAAACCAACAAAATAAATTTAAAAAAAAAAAAAGATAAAACATAGAGTCCCAACCCCTAAACTATGTTAAACAAGGAAACTATATAAGAAAAAAAGAGCATGGGAGTAAATAAGAAGGAACTGCAACACCTGAAGCTGCTGCAAGGTCAAAAATGTTCTCTCTGTATGCAGCCCTCTTGTCCAGCTGCATATTCTGCCTTCCTGCATATGCAGAATGCCAAAAGCCATCAACAGCAGATAAGCACCTGGGAAAAAGCAAGCTGTTCCAGCACAATGTCAGCTGTGAAACTTGAAATAATTTCTCCTCTGCTCCTTATTTTCAACCTACACATTTCCTCCCTAGTGGTAAAACCTTTTAAAAATTTAAATGGACCCTATTACCTGTACTTCTAGCTACTCAGTTTATACCTCTGAAGAAAAAGGGTCTTTTCAGGACACTGTTAAAGTGAAGGCACACAGTAACACACTGTGCCCAGATATGAGGAGTTTATCCAGACAGCTTTTCAATCTCATGTCACTAGATGAAAACGAATAGTGCCTAAGAACCAGCACAGAAGAGAGCTTTGGAAGTTTGGAGATATTTTGGGTGTTGTTTTGTTGGTTTTTTTGCAAAAGTGACCAGCATGTTCAGTAGGCAGAGCACTGCTTTCCCTCAAGTATCTGCTCCTGCCTGCTAAATGTTCACAACTGGACAGCTGCCATGAAGGGAGCAGAGGGCAGTGGCTGGAAGATGAGGGCTGGCACAGGCACTTCAACCAGTAGCTGGCTTGGTGCCTGCCTTCTCCTTCCTACCACAGCAGCTGGCTCCAAGTGGTAGGCACAGGAGACTGGTTTGGTCTCCTGATGAGGTGAGACAGGGTGAAGGGAAGAGGGAAGAAAATATGTTGGGTTTTTTTATTTTATAACCAAAAGCAATAATGCTAGTAAGAGAAAATGGGAACCAAGATGGAGAGCAGGATACCTCTAAAATTTCACATGGAACCCTGTGGTTTCTGAAGCTGGAACACCATTGTCTAAATTAAGAAAGCTATCTTTCATCTCAAGAAAGGAAACATAATAGCCAGAATCATTCTTGCAGAAAGGCCTAACTTGTCTGACTCCTCAAGCATGCTTGAAACGAAAATTTTCATCTACTCTCCTTTGTAGCAGAACAGCTTCACTGCCCAGGGATGCTGAGCTGAGAGCCCTCCAGCACCAAGGTGTCTCCTCACCTCATGCTTTGGCTGACAGTGTCAGATCACAGTGCAAAACCCCTGCTCCAGGTCTACCTTTCCAATTCACAGAGATTTCCCCAAAACAGAGAAAATAAAGTATCATCTTTTCTTCTATTTAGAGTTGTGACACTTGAGAAATGCTAGCCAGTATGTGCAATAATACATCTGTTGCAAGACATAGTTTTATTGTTGAAGTGGAGAAAAGCCTGTCTGGAGACACCATGCAGGGCTGCTTTTTTTTTTTAAACTAATTTTGTAATGAGGTGGTAAAGATCCAGCAGCTTAGAGGTTCTGCTCCTGCCAGCACTTAGCTGTTTATTCAAAGTCCCAAGATCCCAGTCACACCGATGACTGGTCAGCCCCCAAGCCTGTCACCCGTGGGCTCAGAGGCCTGCAGCCAGGCAATGAGAGCACCGGCTTGGTTACAAGCTTAAAGGGCTGAGAGCCTTTAAGGAGGCTGAGAGCCCGGATTAGCAAGGGTGTTTCCAAGCGGGGCTGCGCCGGACAAGCCAGAACTGCCGGCAGGCTCGGGCTGCCGGTGCCACCTTCTGGACGCACGGGCAAGTGTCATTCACCCTCCCCTCCGCATGGAACAACACTACGGGAAGTGGCTTCATTTCACTCCCTAGTCCTGCTTTTGTGGACTCTTCCCTGGCTCCCTTTGAACCCCTCAGTCATGTAGCACAAAATTGAGGGGGAGCAGCCCCAACAGGGTAGCAGCAGCAGAATCCAAGCCGGCTGCACGGTGCATCCTGCCTCCTGTGGAAAGGTATGTACCACAAGATCACAAAAATATTCCCAGCCTTTAGCGTTTTGTTTTCTTCAAGCACTTCTGTGAAACAGCCAAGCCTGGCAGAAGTAGACACAAGACTCATTTAAGAAACACCTGTGCATTTTAGGGATGAAAAGCAGGGGTATGTAAGGGCAGCCAGGTCAAGGCCAGAAGTGCTGTCTCAGGGGCTCAGAGTATTTATTTGAGCAAGGACCAGCCTGTGGAGAGGTGCCTGACTTGCCTTGGTGGCTGATTAGCTTTAGTGGCCATGTACGAGTGCAGCTATGAAATCCTGCCATTTATGCCAACAGCAGTTGTGTTGTCACAGAGAACTGTGCCCTTTAACATCCAAAACACAAACCATTGCATGTGGTTACACCACAGGCATCTCTGAGAGCAAGCCCAAGGTTAGAGAGGCCACCTCATTCTGAAACAATCCAAAATTATATCTCACATGTACAGCAGCTGCAGCTTTTTCTATTTCTTACAGCTGCAGAGTGGACTTGACTGCTGTCTTCCAAGAGGCAAATGGGATACATACACCCAACACAGTCCTCAAAACTGGCTTGCAGAATAAGCTTGGGAGCTACTTTTAGTGCAGAGATGTCTCCAAGGAATGGTTTAAAGAGCACAATTAAGAGTGGTAGGCCAGAAAAAAGCTGTGAGGTTGGAAAAAAATGCCTGAACCAGTAGAAAGCAAAGAGGAGCCAAAGGAAGAGCCATGGGGACAGTCAGGAAGCAGGCAGCAATAAAAAGCTGCAGGCTGCAGAGTGCAGTCTGCAGGGCACCACACTGAAGACCTGTTATTTTGCCCCAAACTAAGATGGAACTTAGGAAATATGGACTTTGAACCTGTCAAATGCTTGCAGCAGCTGCAAGCATGCAGCATGCTTGCAAAGGGCCTCAATTTAGTGGCAGCTTTTTTAGGGATTACCATAACATGAGACAGCAGCAATAGAGGCAGTGGGCCTTATTCAATGTACATGTAATAAAATGTGGTCTGTAATGGGAACTTGAATGATCTAAGTATGATATAAATACTGCTGCACTTCTATATTGCAAATAACACCTGTTTCCATTTCAGAGGACAGGGCACAGAAGTAATGTGGAGTCAGGCTGAAGGACCAATAAAGCAAATGTACAGCAATGGTAAGGCAATATATTTATTTCAGAATGAAATATTTTTTTTAAATTGCATTTATTCTTAAATATGCACATAGCAATATGATAAATACTACCTCTGTGGCAATTAAAGCCACACTGCAGCTTTGATATTACCATGTTGCTGTTATACAACCCAGTTTCAGATGCTGATCCATCCAGGTTACCAGTTTTTACAGCTGGACTCTACCTGAGTTTAGCTACTGCACAGCAGCCCTAAATACATGTACTGCTACTGCTTGTTTGTGCAATGGCTTCATTCAATTTCTTTAAATGTAGATTTATTAAATATAGCAATAAGCTATCTTCCACAACAGTGTAATCGGAGTAACTGACGATAACTGCAGTTTATTCATGTCAAGGTATCTAATTCCTACTGCTGTTAAATCTCAGTTCCCATAGCCCTCCAGGACATGGAAGGATAAGGGAAAATCCTGCCTGAAGTAAGTTTCAGCACAATCTGGGATTCTGAGCCCTGCAGAAAGGGGTTTATAGATGTACTTCTCTCTAGGACTGCTATATACTCTTGTATGATTTATAACAAAAGGCATCACCAAAGTACTTCTACTCTCACTGAGCACCATCTCTATTTATAATTTTATAATTTCTGGTCTGTATTGATTTTAAAAGCATCTTTAGCATGCAAGCAGCTGTTTAACGCATTTTGACCCCAAAGCAGGGAATTTGCACAAGTATTCCCACTAGAATGTTTGTCCTTTCGTGTCCATGCATTAGGGCTCTGTTTAAAATCTGTCCATGTCCCTAATCTCCCTGGGGAGCTTTCCCTGAATATTCAATGCCAGTCCACAGTCTGTAACAAAAGAGGGAGGGGAAAAAAAAAAGAGAGACAGAGAATAGTGTTTATGCATAAAATTCAAGAGCCTTTTCACATAAAAAAACATATGCACACACAAAAGCATCTCCACTACAGAGCCTGGCATTTCCACAGCAAAGACCTGACAGTGCATGCAGTTCTTCAAGTTAACTAATCTACAATAAGGGCATGAGACATCTGAGCTCCAGATGCACTCATTCAGGCAGCCAAGGCCATAAATAAAATAGAAAAGAATACTCTTACCCTAACATAGATTTTATAGAGACGTGTTGAAGGCTTAGCAGACGGGTTTTGCTGTCTCAGCTTTTACCTGTGTAACAAAATAAATGCATGAAGCTGCTTACTGGCTTCTTCAATTCAAGACCTTTGCATTTGCTCCCATATGCTCCCATGAAGATATAGCTAATTTAAACAATAAGCAAAATCCTACTCCTCGGGGAAACTGATGGCAAAACTGCCACTGGCTCCAGCAGACTCTGGGTATTTCTCAACATAAATAAAATTGGCAGAACTTGGCTAATAGTATAACCAATACTATAACTGAATTTATATTCTTCAATCTACAGATTTGCCACCTTAATTCCATTCCTGGTTCTGCTCTCATCCTGTCATCCTGTGGAAGAACAAAACCAATGACACAGCTACTGTCACCAAAACTGGAGTTGCTGCAGCCTCAGCCCAGGCTGCCAACCATCTCTCTCCCACGGAGAGGTGAGAAACCCTGTCTTGAATTAGGACAAGATATCAAAACACTTTGTCATAGCACTAACTTTGTTTTGCTCAATCTACATGGTGCTCTAACAGAGCAGAAAACTGGCATCACAAATTTGAAAAAATGGCATATCACAGAACAAACATTTCTGAGTTTCAGAAAAGTCTGCCAGTTGAGACATCATCATCATCACCCCCCACACAGAGATATCCTCATCATCCTCATCATCATCATTCAGTCTAGCTTTTATAAACATCTGAGCATTTTTTTTGCAGCCAGTGTACTGTTTGGGCAGATGGCATGGAAATTTTACAGTCCATTTCATCCCTGATGTCTACACTTAATGCTCATTGTTAATAATGGCATATACACAGATACACAGGTGAACATACATGTATGTGTATACAGACATGCTAAGAGAAAAAAAACATTTCTGACATGTTTCTATAAGGGCATTAAATTGGTGAAGGCAGATTTCTGAGCTCAGCACATGCTAGAAGTGCATCTCAAAACTGTGTATTTGGCTGACTTCAGGAAACATTGTGCACTGTGAGCAACTGTGAACATCTGAGGATGGGGCAATGATAGGGAGAGGAATGCACAGTCTGGGACCAAAGCCTGCACCAGGAGGAAGCAACAGAGGCAACTCCAGGCTTGAGAGGTAGAACAGGCAGTGCAGGGAACAGGCACCAAGGAAGTTACTGGACTAATGCATGGCTTGCATGGTATCCATGGTTGGATATGGCCTTCCAGAGCTATTTTTAAGAGGCAGCACTTGACTCAAACTAGGCTCTGCTTGTCTCTCTGTGCCTTGGCTCAGCCTCTACCCACAGTCCCCATCCCTTTCTTCTCTCAGGACCACTCCCAGATAGTGCACCCCTGATTCCAGCCACAGGCACTGCTTTATAATACAGCTCAGGGAAAGACAGAGGAGGAAGAAGAGAACAAATGATGATTGATGATTGATGACTCAGACTAACTAGAGAATGTGCTTAAAGCAAGTTTGTTTCACCAATGGCAGTGCTTTGCTGTTTGCTTTACCCCTTCCAGACTAGGTCATCCCAATTCCTTTTCTCCATTTAATAGTGACATAACTAAGTAGCCAGGAAGAAGCTGTCTCACCTATCATAAAAATACAGTACACAGTAATCATAGGAGGCTACTGTTCAAGACAAAGTCATGACCTCCACATTTAAGAATCTGCTGGTCAGTAATTCTGAAGAATGCATGTATTCGCAAAATCCTGTTTTTATAAGCTGCAAATCAAGACACAGCTTCCTTAAGCACTGTACCAGATTTCTGAATCATGAGCCCTGTAGTGCATGAGATTTTGCTTTAGAAATAAAATTGCTTGCTCAACTGCACAACACTTCAGTTCAGTCTTCTTTTTCTACAACTACTGTTTAGTCTTAAACCAGAACTAAACAGCTCTGGAATTATACATGCACTTTAAGTCCTCTTAGTATCTACCAGATTCAGTATAAACACATAATGATGAGTGTCTGATATCTGCTTGATTAGTAGCATTTTCAGTATCTGGCTATTTTGCAACACTTGGCAGCTAAGTAAAGCAGGTCTAGTACACAGTCAGATGTGGATTTTTTTTGTTTGGGGGGTGGCAGTACTAGAGGTTTCCCAGATATCCCTTATTTCAAAGTAGGAAAAAAAACAACAATGGCCCGCTCTGTACCAAACCACAGGTCAACAGATTTCAATGGTCCAAGGTTAAAATTGGCCTCCAGCTAGCTGCACAGACTTATCCCATAGGTATAAAACAGGAAACTTTTAAACCTTAAAAATAGTTACAGTTATGTGACTTACTGTTGTAAAAGGATTTTAATCATACACATGAAGACTAGAGACTTTCCTCCTTTGAAATGTTTGTGTCTGACACTTTCTCTAAAGCACAGCAAGTCTGTGTTTTTCTCTCTTGCACAGGCTGTGGGTTGAGTTTTGTTTTGCTATTCTTTTTCTTTCACAAATCAAGCTGTCAGCAGCACGGGAAGTAATTCTGTAACTGGGACACGTAAGAGCTCTGTTCTGAGACTGCATCGCTGCCCCCACTAAAGTCACCCTTGGAAACAAGAGCACTTGAGAATATCTTAGCACACAGTGAAAGGCTTTTTGCTATGGTTTATTTAGCTGAAAAGGAAAAACATAATTCAAGGGAAAAGCTCCAGAGCTTAGAGATACTAAAAGTATGCGGTCTCTTTTGAGCTTCCTGCTACTACAGGCCACAACCTCTAAAGAGCACTGTGTTTGAATATCCATTTCTGTGGGGACAATGCTTTTGAGCTGGGAGATAAACCTAGTTTTCTTGGACTGATATGAAAGCTAAACAATAATTCATGCTCCTCTCTACTACACAAACACTCCCAAAACTAAGGGATCCAGTCCAATACTAAAGGGCCACGCTGTGCGCAGCTGAATGCTACAGCCTGACTGCTAAAGCCTATTGCTTTAGCCTGCTATTAACTTCTTCCTCTGCTCCTCACTGACTGTCCCATATCATAGCTCCTAGGTGTTCTCTCCACATGTCCAGCCTCCAGCCCCAGCAGATCCATCCTATCTGTCCCCAAGATGCCACATCTAGCCACCACAGTCCAGGTGGCCCAGTTTACCTAACCTCTAACTCCTGCCTATCTGCACCATCAGATGCACTGTGCTTACCCAGCCCAGCCATGTAATGAGCAGTGCAGCTGCACAGCCACCAACCTGCCAGCACACATGTGGCAGACCACTTCTTGGCAACTATTAATCACATATTGCATAAGAAACAGTCCCTTAATGCAGGCAAGTCTTTCCACTCCCAAATCATGTAGAAGACATAAAAGCTTTTGGCCATGCAGAAAAGTGAACAAAATGAGTGGTAATTAACTCTCATGACTACAAAGGCTAACAACTTCGGCACTTGCAAAGGGGATCAGAGGCAGCTGAGCTGAGAAGGAACTGTAGCAGAACAAGTATTTGCCTGGGAGCAAGCACTGCCTGAGTGCTTATTTTAGAATGAATGGTCATGTTAGTTAACTAGAGCTAACTTTTGAACAAATAGCTCACGTTACAGCATACCGAGGTACACTAGATGCATCCTTTGATGTACTAACTGACAACCTACTACTGATTTTTTTCAGAAATTAAAAAAACCCCACAATTTATCCTTCATAGCTGATTCTGGGTTTTGGCACAGTCTTTTCACAGATTCACGGAAATGAACCTAAAATGGATTTAATCATTGCAGTATGAGATATTTATATACAGCAAGAGCATGTGGTTTGCAAAGGAAAAAAAAAAGGAACCAAAGTTTTTCTGTAAATCAACACGTGTTACTGTTCCTCACTATCTCAGGACAGGCAAGTTTTGGTACATGTCCTTGGTGTTTCTGACCTTTCAGCACAACTGCAGCCTCTAAGCACCAGGATTTGGTCTGCTGTTCAGCAGCATACTATGCAGCCTGACACACCCTTCATGCCACTTACTTAAAATACCAGTGTGGACAACTAATATGACTCCCATGGTTTTCAAGAAGTAGAAGAGAGCTGGGATTTGGGGAGTGATTTATGAAGCAGACAAAATTCATCCTAAAAACATTAAGTAAAATGTGTTCTGATTATTACCATGAAAATAAACACATTTCATCTGGAAACATATGAATTCAGGAGTAAAAATTTCTTTTATATAGAAACTGCTTCACACTTGTCATAAACTTAAGGGATTTGACAGGGATTGAAGATTCACTTGTCAGCTGCTATGTCCTTTAATTAGCTTCCTAACATCCATACTGACTGAAGCAGTATGTTCCCAATTTAGCAAATCAAGCTGTCTCTGTCCAGGTTTCACTGTAGCTCTGAAGACCTGAAAAGAGCATTAAATGCAGTGATTCTTCTGCCCCCTAGCAAACATAATCTACTATTTAAATTTTCTTCTGTCCTGGCTTTTGTGGAATGGACAACAAAAGTATTAACCTAAATTCCAGAAGCTGTATGAAGTGTGTCTGGCTCTTCACAATCTTTTGAGAGAAATTCATATACCAAAACCCATAGCTCTGCTATGACCTGTTCTTGTATCTCCTATTTTACTTCAGGTCGACAGGAAACTTCACCACATACATTCATTCACAACTTCACATCCATACCATAGTTAGGTATGGATGGCCTTGTTTGCAAAGCACTTGACAGGACTTAGGGGTTCACTGCCACAGACAACTCAGACCCGGACTGTTTAACCCAGCCAAGACTTCTACACCCCTGTTTTGCACTCCCACTTGTAATGTGGAGATGGTAAAATTCTTCAACCTTTCCAGCTAAATATTCTTCTACTTTTTAAATGGTACACTCCTTAGGACAAAAGATCAACCACATACTCACCCAGAACCCGGCACAAATTACTCTTTAATTTAACTCTATGGGGTCTCTGGGTAAGAATCAGCCCCTAAGATGTTAACCAGCTTTTGTTTAACAGCATTTTTAAAGTACAAACCAACTGTAAATCAGACCAGGCAGATTCTCACTTAGTGTCATTAGGTTTACCTCGTTTCCATCCTCCTGTCTTTCTGTGTTCTGGGTGATACCAGGCAAGTTTCTTGCGGGTCTTTTACACTTGTTTTTGCCATCTTGCCCTGTTGGAGCCATGCAAGAAACTGTAATAACAATACTAACTGCTCCGCTTTGACAGGACATAGCTATTTTTACTGGATTACTTTTCTGGCACAGGATTTAAAGCACCAAATGATTTGACACCTGTAATTTTATACTTGGAATAACAGAAGGTATTCATACTTCTTTTGTAATGTAAGATAAAAGCAAACTCTACATATGTTCTCATTCCAGTGCTGCTGTCTGACAGCTATTTGCCCAAGGAGAAAAAAAGTACTGTTACATTACAGAATATGTGGAAAAGTAAAAGCTATGGAAAAGAAATCATTAAATAGCTAACTTATTCCCCTGGTAGCACTAGACTGTTCCCTGCAGCATGTTTCAGAGTGTTTTGTCCAGTCTGGTTTTACAAGTTTCAGGTTACTTTCATTTATATATTTAATACAGCACCGAGTCCAATGTGGTTTGTTGCTGCTTATTTTCCTTGTCTTTCAACTACAAGACTCAGTGCTAGACCAGCTGTTCATATAGAGTCAGCTCCAAAACTACTGAAAAAATATCTGGACTCTTTCCACTGACTTCAACAGGCTTTGGATCAGCCTCAGGAAAAGACAACGAATACATTTCATGTAAGACTAAGCAGGTTACAGTCAGCAAAGTACAAAGAGGATTAGCTGTGTGTGATCCAAAGGCATGCTACCCTGCGTGCTGAAATGCCCGCCTAGCACACTTTCACTTTCATGCAGAGAAAGGCCCAGATTCGTTTCTGGTGCTCTGCCACTAAGTCAATGCTACCATGCAAGGAATGAGTGGGATCTGGAATCCACCCAGTTAACCTCATCACAATTGGGATTTTCCTAAACTAGAGGTGAGAAAATTTATTTTCTAAAATTGCAAAACCAGTAAGCAAATCATAGAATAATGGTATGGTCTGCATTAGAAGGGACCTTAAAGGTTCCAACCCCCCCACTCCCTGCCACAGGCTTTTTGCTTTTCAGTTAGGTTAGGGTCTTTAGAGACCCTATGGAATGAGTGTCAGGAAAAACACAATGGATCTTGTCTCTGTCAGGGAAGGAGAAACTCTCTTTTACTTCAGAACCTAAAGTGGGTCATATTTGGTTTAAGACACACATATCTAGACCTTCACTTTCTGTCACCAAAACAGATGGGCAGCCCCAAACCAATTTGTGCATATTTTTTTTTTGAGCACTGATACTACAACATCTCCCCACTGTGTATACTTTGAGAGCATGACTTCTGAAAGCTAGAACGCCTCTTATCAGGGATTATTCTACCAGTGGGGGATTTATTCTGAACAATACCATCAAATGAAAATGATGGTGAGCAGTTATTCTTCCCACCCTTTCTCAGTTCACAGTAAAACTTGTCAGTGTTAGGGATGTTCTCAGCTGCTGAGAATGCTTTAATCAACCACTATTTTTTCTGCTCCTTCTGTTCCCTAAGGACAGGGGACTTCATGGCAACGCTTTGTTCTACGATGTGTACAGTTATAACCTACACTAAAATTATGCCATTAATGAACAAACACTGGGTGTGTGTGTGTGTCAAGCAGATGAGAATGTTCTTTTGATCTTCTGAGCTCCACCACTGTGGCAGACGGGTGTCTAAACTGCTTTATTAATGCACTGAATTCTTCCATCATTTCTCAAACAATACTGAATGAAAAATCAGAATTTCATCATAGTGTGATTTTTATGTTCTTCCAGTTCAAATCTAGCTATAAGTAGGGGGGGGGGGGGGAATTATTTCTTTAGTTCTTAATTTTCCAGGGGGGTGGGAGGAATATTTCACATGCTTGACACTCTGAGGCAGCCAACAGAAGCTTCTCAAATTTCTGTTTAATTTCAAAGCAGTTTCAACAAAACATGGGAGGTGTATTTAGCTTTAGGTAAAATTTCAAAACTAATTCAACAGAGCAAGATAATGGATTCAAAGTATTTTTGAGGATAACATTGAATCAGATTAAGCATGTTTAAAAATCATAAAGGTTTATGAACATGATTATAGCAATGGTTTTAGCCTCCAACAAATGAATAGCAGTGAAAAACAACCCAACTGGTGTGAAGCCACCAAAACATACGGAAGAAAGTTTATATACAATGCCTGTAGGAAAGCAATGTAGAAAATCCTTGATAACCATTCCAAATATATTATTCTAATATGGTGGTGTGACAAAAAACTGAATTCATCCAAATTTTCCCAGACTGAATGACATTTCCAAAGAGTAGAGAAAAAGAGGCAATGTAGGACCTCTGTTCTGTAAAAGAAACAAACCAAATTACCACTTCACAGGCAGTTAAGTTGATCTATCAAGTCCCTTGCAAAAGTGAGAGGTCAGGTCTCTCAATCTCTTTGCCATTCTCTCAGCTGCACTTGCAACATCTCAGTACTCCCCTGATCATAGAATGACAGAAATCATTTGGGTTGGAAGGGACTTCAAAGATCACTTAGTTCCAAACCCCCTGCCATGGTCAGGGATGCTTACTACTAGAAGAGGATGCTCAAGCCCCATCCAATCTTTCCTTGAATACTTTCAGGGATGGGGCATCTCTCTGGACAACCTGTTCCAATTTTTTAACATCCTCACAGTAAAGAATTTCTTCCTAATATCTAATGTAAACCCACTCTCAGTTTAAAACTATCCCCCTTTGTCCTATCATCACAGGCCCTTGTAAAAAGTCTCTCTCCAGCTGTTTAAAGGTCCCCTTTAGGTACAGGAAAGCTGCTCTAAGGTCTCCCTGGAGGTCTCCGTCTCTAGGCAGAACATCCCCAACTCTCTCAGCCTGTTGTCACAGGAGAGGTACTCCAGCCCTTTGAGCATCTTTATAGCCCTCCTCTGGATTTGTCCTAACAGGTCCATGTCCTTCTTATGTTGGACAAAGCATTTTACATAAGGTCTCATGAGAACAGAGCAGAGGGGCAGGATGCCCTCCCTGGACCTGCTGGCCACACTGCTTTGGATGCAGCCGAGGACATGGTTGGATTTTTGAGCTACAAGTGCACATTGGGTCAGGTCAAGCTTCTTGTCTACCAACACCCCCAACTCCTTCTCCCCACGGCTGCTCTCAATCCATTTTCTGCCCAGCCTATTTGTGCTTGGGATTGCCCCAACCCATCTGCAACACCTTGCACTTGGCCTTGTTGGACTTCATGAGGTTCACACAGGCTTACCTCTCAAGCCTGCCAAGTGTCATCGCTTCCCTCCACACCTCATAGCTCGGCATCATCAGCTAATTTGCTGATCCTCTACCTCCTATCTGTCATTTAGTCAGCTATTTTCCTCACTACACCAGAGAAAGCTACCCACCTTCCTGCTGTTTTTCTTCCAGGCTAACAGGTCAAAGTGGCTAATGGAGAGATCCAACACGTCAGAACCAGGGCATGGTAAGTAGCAGAATTACCAAGACCAAGGACTCCTGAGGAGAGAAAAAACACTGCCATGTCTCCCTCCTGTGCGAACTGAAATTGTCTGAGGGTGTCTCATGGAAGAACTGTCTTATTGCAAGGACTTGTTATTAGAAGGGAAGGGGGAATTGACAGGAGAGGTAGAACAAGCAAGGGTTCTGTTCTTTGGAGGAGTGTGTATATCAGGGTGCAAACTAGAAAGGTAGAAATCCCATAGGTCTGCAGAGGATTTCATGGATAGAAAAAACTGTGTATATATGCATATATATGTGTATATGTGCAGCAGCTGCAACACACAGGAAGAGGAGAAGTATAATCCATATGCAAATAACTATGTAGCTCCCCCATGAAAGAGTGGGCCTGACTGCACAGCCACGTCTGCATCAAGTCTGCTGTTTCTGATGTGCTGCACTTCATACGCATGGCTGGACAGCACAGCACACACACAGAGCTGCTCCTGTGAGGGGCTTCATGTCTTGTAGCTGCTGTGTGTGCTCACAGTGCTCACATCCAGAGTTCCCAGGCAAGCAGCAACCAGCTCAGAAGAGTCTGCTCTCTCCAGCTACCACACATCTGGAAAGCCCAGACAAATTTATGAAGCCCTCAAAATTTGCCTAAATATGATTTCCAGGTGCAAAGAGTAAATGTGCTTGGGAAAAAGGAAGCCTGTAGCATCTAGGAAGTCCTTTGCTACCTGCACAAAAGCAAACATAGGACACCAAAAGTTTAGGAACACCTGTTCTGAGGAAGTGAAGGCAGGGCTGGAGCTAAAGTCTCAAATTCTTCCCCCATCTTCTCTACTGACTTGATTTACCACAATTACATTTGACAATGAATTTGAGAGAACATGCTTTCACATAATGGAAATACAAGAGATGTCTTGAATTTCAGTTTCAAAAATATGCCTGTTACTGATGCCATTACAAAAGCTGCATAAGGAACTTACTTCAGGTCTAGACATCCAGGAACAAAATAACTGTAAACGAGTAAGAGGCTATTCACTAAGATGAGAATCCACCCTTCTCTCACCTTTAAATGGCATTGGCTTACAAAATTAATTACTTACACGCCTCACAGAGACGCAGTACTTAATTAATATATGTTAGCTGCTTTGCAATTCTGATGGAAGACACCATACTATTGTGCATAATGATTAATACAGTGTAAAAGTGATGCCATTGGTGTTGCTCAAGCAGAATGCTGAAAGGATATCTATTCAATTTCTGATTTAAAAAGGGGAATGGAGATGGAAAAGGTTTAGGAAAGCTGTTTAAAACTCATCCTAAAGAAAAAGGGAGAACTGGGAAGGAGAGGAGCTAAAACATTTTTCAGAGGTATTTACTGTGTGATGTGCATTAATTCCTGCAAAACTGAAGTGTAAGTGCCTACAGCAAAATCCTGGCTCCAATCAAGTACACGGAAAATGTTTCACTGACTTCAGTGAGGTGAAGATTGTTAGTTTTTGTCATAATTTCCAGCAGATGCATCCCATATGCAGGTTTGCAACTTTGCCCGGTTCCTTGTTTATAGTTTAGGTTCAGGAAATAACCTCATCAAGCTCAGGCATGCTCACCATGTAAAGGCAACTGCTCAGCTTTTAATCTTTCTACTACATCCTACACTTGGAGTAAACCTTTCCATACTGTTAATGAACTTGGACTTGAGCTACCTATTTAAGTTGGTGGCAAAACTCCAATTAAATGGAAGCTCTGTGGAGATCACTGTAGATTTTGTAATAAATGTGGGAAGCAAACATCCTGTGTTTAACAGTGTATACCCCTGGGAGTTAACTCATTTACTCAGAAGCCTGTGGAATTTTGACTGCAAAAACAAAACAAACCAAATAAACAAATCCCCAAACTCTCAAAGTAACAGAAATTCAGGCAACTTATTTTTTTAAGCATTAGTCCTTCATACCTAACAAGATTAATATTCAGAGAAACAAGTTCCTCACCACTCTGGATAAGGCAGAGTTAATTCAACTGAAAGCTTTGCACCTGTGAGACTCAAAGAAGAAAGATTAAAAAAAGTAGCAAGGGAGAGGCACCAAAATTTGAGAGAAGGTACCTGTGAGCTTCTAGTATTAAGAAGAGTAATTTTAAAGCAGAAGCCTACAGCTACTTTAGGTGGGAAACTAAGTGAAAATATTCTAGGCTTCAAATTTTGATATATTTTTATGTTTGACAAGGATTGAAGACTGTTATGTGGTATATATAGGGATCTTGGTAAGCTATTAATTACCCTTTTCCAAGTGGTGTGTGATGGCTTCCATCTTCTCAATGTATTCCTATTCAGCACAGGAAATCTTAGAAGTACTATTTATTCTGAAGCACCTGTTAAGGTGGGCTCTCTAACCATGCTACATGTAGAAATGTTGTACTACAGCTACAACTTGTAGAGCAGTTTTGTGTCTATGCAAGTGCTAGACCAAATGTAATGATCAAGTTGCACATAGCAGCTCTCCCTTTCACTTGTGCTAGCATGCTGTATGTTTTTAACTTTAGTGCAGGCTCTGAAGCACGTAGGCTTGTAGTTTTCTCTCTCAGCGCTTGTACAGCTGTGTCCACAAATGTATCTGTCCAGTAAAATCCAAGGAAATGTTCCTGGATGCCAGGATTAGGCTTAGATAGCTGCAGCTCTAATAACTCACATGCAGCTCACATTGTAGTTCTAAGTGCTGACAGTTGCTTTCCAGTCCTAGTGGAACAAGCAACATCATTCTTCCATCCAAACTCAGTAGTCAAAATGTGTTGGTATATGAACTACATCATGTTGCTGCTTTCAGGATCCTAAGGAGAGATGGTATTAAGGTGCCAAGGGAAAAATTCAAGCCTAAAGATTTTATTGACTAGAAGTTAAATGTGTGATAAGTAATGGGAAAACAGTGCTGTGTCACTTTTGTAAACAGGTAAGCTGTGTCTCCTTCCTCAGAATGCTCATTAATAAGATACTTACTGGACAACCAGTACCACCAAGGCCAATGAAGGGATGCTAACCCCATGTATTTTGAAGAAATTTTAATTTTGTGGAGGAGCCAGAAGAAAATTATACCAGAAAACAGAGTAAGCAAGGCTATAGGTATGACTTAGTGATGTCTGTATGGTGCTGACAAGACATGAAGGATTTTCAAGATAATAGTTCCTCATTTTTAGACCTCAGGAAAAAACATCATCCTGTTAAATAAGGTATTTCATGCTTGCTTTCCTCACTGTGTGTCCATCTAAATCATCCTTTACTCTTTAACTGGCAAGGTCTGTCTCTCCCCTACTGGCTTACATTTTTTCTCCCAGCAAGCTGAATAGCAGCTCAGCAGCAATCTCTAAAAAAACCCACACCTGTATGGAAAGTATCTGAATTTCCCCTAAGCCTATCAAATGAATCCTAATCACTCTTATCTCGCATGCTTTCCAGAGCAGGTTTTTGCAGTTCTCTAACCTTTTAACTTTTGTTTCTGTGTCTGGTTTTAATGTTAAAACTTCTTTTGTGGTTCTCTTCTGCCAGGACAGGACCAATCTATTTATTTTTATCTCTGGAAGACTTGCATTCCTTCTACTTACTTATAACCAAGCTGAACTATCTGTATCCATAAATGCCTCTGTACTCTGAGTATCTTTTTATTTCAGCCTACCTCTCAGGTAACCTACACACATTTCCCAGCCTCAGGCAATGGATCCCTCGTGTTACACCAAAATGAATGTTGTTCAGATGACCACGTCTTTTCGAGTAGTCCAGATCTTAGTGTATCACCCTGTGTTTACACCTTCAGTTTCTGGTGTTCACCAATACCACACAACCAGTTGTAGAGGCTCCTGTAGACTGCTAAAAGACTGAAAAGGAGTGCTGTGAGGTCTTTTGGGACTGTTTTAGACTTCTGTTGGATCAAACTTCCTTATGGATATTCCTACTTCTTACTTCTTATGGGTCTTCCTTTTGGGGGAGTTCAAGAGGTCAATTTTAATTATTTTAATGCTAGACTGGATTCTTATAATTACTGCTGGCTATGTCTATATCAGGAATAAGCATGAGTCTGCAAATGAAAATACCTGATGCTGAGGGCTGTGTTCCCACTATGGGTTCCGTGTGTGTAGTTGGTTTAGGTTAGCTCTTGCCTGCCCTCACCATTGAGTAGTGGAGAGTTGTGGACTTTACCACCATTGAGTTGTGGAGAGTGTTGAGCATTCACTGGTGGTGCAGCCTCTGGTGATCCATCTGAGGACTTCAAGTTCAAGTCAAAGTGCACTACATGGAGACAATCTGCTTCAAACCCACGCTCTTGGCTCTCCTCTCACTCATTTAACATCATCAAAGTGAGAATCTGCACTAGTGCTGGTGCACAGATCAACACCTGTCAGACAGTCTGGGAGATTACTGTTGCCATTAATGAACTTAATCCACATCTGGAGAAGGCACACAGGGATGTGGAAGATTTCTATCTCTTTGTTAGTTAATGGGAGAAGCTTACAAAGCCAATCTTCAAAGCAGATACAGCTACAGATAGGAAAAAACCAAAACATTCCCTCTTCACTTGCCTCCATAAGAGGTCTAATATCATGATGGCAGAATATATTTTGATGTAATGGATAATTAGGCTTACTATGTTTAATGTAGTGATCAAATTAATAGCAGGACTGACTTTTTATATGGTGAAGGGAGGGGTAAGAAAGGCAGAGCAAAGCCCCTATTATCTGCTGTGTACTGAAGACATGCAGAGTACTCTCAGAGAGCTCTGGAAATAGGGACTATGTATTTTAGCTGGTGGTATGCTATGCAAACACTTAGTGAAAATACTTAAACACCGAGAAAAGCAAATTACTCTGCCCTGGGGAAAGGGGGTTGGGGTGGTTAAATTCAACTACTGGTGCAGTTGTTAAAAAACCACCACTGCACCACAGCAGATGAAAGGGTTCTGTCACTTACGACATTCTAATACCAGAAAGGATCCTCATAACATGCTAAAAGACAAATGTCACAATTAAATACCTGGTGATGCTTTTTCAAGTTGCTCACAACAGGGAAAAGACTGAACCATGCTGAACTGATAACTTGAAATTTTACTAACATATTCCAATATTCTTGTGTATCAGGTAGCTTTTCAGAAGTATACTCTCAAGAACTTTCTATTCCTTACAATATGCTGAGTAGAAAAAAGTAAAACTGCATCTCCAAGAGGTTAGCACCCACACTAGCCTGATGGTCATATAACTGCTCCTCCCAGAAACTGAGACATAATATAGACTTTTTCTGCAACCTCCCCAGTTATGCAAAATCACAGGCCAAAACTGTAGACTGAGTCACTAACAGCAGTACAGAGAAATAGAAAAATCCAGCTAGTGCCTTTCTTCCCCCACTTGCTGCCCACTTGCTTGAATATGCAAGCATTTCAAGGTAGGTATTTACACACATCACTTGTTGACTTCTGTTTTAGTGGCACTTGTACAGCTGGCAGTTGGACAAGCAGAGAAATCTACACACAAAAGTTGTCTAGAGCTGATGCAGCCACCCTTCTAGAGCCTTCTCCTAATTCCCAGAACCACAAGCTGGGCTGCTACCAAACCATCCTCCGAGGGCTGTGCTGCAGCCTGGGTAAGGCAGCACAGGCAAACGGGGGAAGCTGCTGTGCGACAGCAATGCTCACACAGGGGGAGCTGGGCTGCTTAACAGACAAGATGCAGTCACCTGTGCTGGCTAAAGCTATAAAGAAATTCCAAGTGCTTTTCTAACAGCCACGTTGCTTAGGAAGGGTGTGAGGGGGCCCATCTCTTTGTGTGAGCTCCAACTCTCAAGGTGCGTTAAGTGTAGCGAAAACAACTGCCAGCATCGGCCCTTCTTCCTGCTTGATTTTATGTTGTGGTCACAGCTGCAAAGGTAAGGATGCCATTTTGCTCCTCTGGCATTGAGTCAAAACCCAGAAGTTTGTATTAGAAAAGTGGTCTGGAAAGTACTGTGTTAACAGAAATGCAAAGCCTCTGACTTCTGGGGAATAACCAGCTTTGAAGTAAAATACATTCAGCAATAATCCATGCATACTTCATTAATTTCAGAACTGCAACAGCAAAGTACTACTTAGAAAAAGCTGTAAGATAGTAATGAAGGCTTTGGGGTTTATTTTTATTTTTAATCCCAAAAGCTCCTTATCTCCCTTCTCCATGTTTTTTCATTCAATTTACAGTAGAGTTAAAGCTCATCTAACAAAAAAATGACACATTAAGTTTGGCTAACCTCTTCACCCCCCCTCTTGATGAGAATCCTTTCTTCCTTGGGGAGTAAAGGCAAAAACTTTACAATTGGTACATTGCTTGTTCAAGATAACTTTCCTTTGCACTTTGTGTTTAATGGAATTTGGCTGATCTGGGATATTTCAGCACTTAAATAATTGAGATAGTGAGGGCAGCAATTTTTGCCAAGTCTTAAATATCACAACGATCTCTAGGCAGAAAGACAGTATTTTGTTATCTTTCAACGTGCAGTCATCTTTCTCTACCACACCCCCAGTCAAGTCTGAGAACCCTTGACACAGGCTACTGCATGATATGAAACACCGGTTTACTGTTCAAATTTGAGTCAAAGCTTAGACTCAAAACAAAGAGTAGCTGCCGTTTAACACTGGATTTAAGTGCAGGTCTGAGGAGTTGCTGCTGGAATGGGGGTGCTCATGACACTTATCCCATCCTCCTGCTGGGCTGTGCAGCTGCAGTGCATGCCGTGTCCAGAAAGCCTTGATGCACTGGAAAAATCAACTTTCAAAAAGCCAGCTGAGCCCTAAGCCTGATGCAAGAGGTACAGCACGATGTACAGCTGGGTGGTGGAACAGGGCCACCTCGCTGCAGCAGCCTGCTATTACTCCAGCCTTTGAGGCTGTACCGAGGATTTTTGAAATTTGTTTCTGCACTTCAAGTCTTAAAAAAAAACTGGCTCTAAAAGAAGCAACCCAGGCCACTCTTATACTTCAAGTTACATGCTCTCTTCTTGCATTTAAAGAGTTCTGTAAATGAGCACAAAGAAACCAACTAGGCTGGAAAGCAGGAGCAACCAGCCTCACCGATAAGAAGGGATAGGGGACATCATGTTTGCTTCAGTGATCAGAGCAGACTTAAACAGGGAAGTTCCAATTTTTATAGAGAATCATAGCAATCCCTTTCCTTTGCAGTGTTTGAACATTAAACCTGCTCAAGACAACCCGACTGCTTCACCACCTGTACCTGAATAACAAAGTAAATCTGACTGTAGATTCCTTACTATGTGCATGAGTCACTGCAATCAACTTTTTTTATGTTTGCCCTACATCTTCACATTTCCGCTGGCTGTGCTCCTGCCACCGAGCTCCCCACAGTACAGGGCACCGTGGGCCCGTGCCTGTTTTAAAGAACAAGAGATCTTTTCTGCCGCAGTTCTGATTAGTCTGCGCGTATCAAGTTTTCTTTGTAGCTCGCTAGATACATTTGCCTCGCACTCTTCCTCTGAAGGCGGCTGAGAACTATCTTCAGATAGTGCCCCCACTAAGAGGGCCCGAGAGGAAATGTGCTCAGGCTGTCAGGGTCACTGAGCAAGCCCCTGCCCGCCTCACGGCACTGCTGCCACCGCTCAGTGGCCCTGGTCTGACCCCCGCCGCCCTTGCAGGCGCCCGCCGTTCCCCGCAGTCGCTGCGGAGCTGCTGTGGTCGGGCCCCGACGGGACTCCCCCGGTACAAACCCCCTCCCGCCTCTTCCCGCCCCCGCGGGGCCCCGACCGCCCCCCAGGGTCATTTTGCGCCGGGCCGAGGCCGCCGGGAGGGGCGGCGGGGCTCGCTCGGGTGCGGCGGTGCCGCCGGGAGCGGCGGCGGGGCCCGCCCTGGCCGCGCCCCGACCTCGGCCGCTCGTCCCCACTCACGGCAGCCGCGGTCGGCGTCGGGCTCACGCGGGCGCCGTGGGGGCCGCCATTGCTGCGGTGCCGGCGGGGCGCGGCAGGGGGCGATGGCGGGAGGCGCTGCGAACGGCGGCGGGGAGGGAACGGTGTTACGGCAGCTCCTGACTCGGAAAGGATCCGCAGGGATCACCGAGTACGACTCCTGCCTCTGCACAGGACAGCCCCAACAGTCCATGTCACTGAGAGCGTTGTCCAGGCGCTTCTTGAACTGTGCCAGGCTTGGTGCTGTGACCACTTCCCTGGGGAGCCTGTTCCAGTGCCCAGCCACCCTCTGGGGGGAGAACTTTATTCTAATATCCAACCTAAACCGCTCCTGATACAACTCCAGGCCTGTCCCTCGGGTCGTGTCACCTGAGAAAATCAGTGCCTGTCCCTCCTCTTCACGAGGAAGTTGTAGATACTGATGAGGTCTCCCCTCAGTCTTCTCCAGGCTGGACAGACCAAGTGACCTCAGCCACTCCTTGTATGGCTTCCCCTCACAGCCCTTCGCCATCTTGGTTGCCCTCCTTTGGACACTCTTTAATAGCTTAATATTTTTCTTCTATTGTGGTATAGAGGCTGTTCTGAGTTCTGAGGCTGCCTGTGTCTCAAGCAGCATTTTACGAGGGTCCCTCTTCTCGGTGGCAGGGTTGAGGATTTTCTCAGTGTGTACCTCACCCGAGGTGCCAGATGTCCCACAGCCATGGCTTTGGCTGCAGGGCACGTTGCAGGAGGCCTGTGAAGAGACAGATGCAGTCCCCAGCCGGCATTGCTACACAGGCTTCCCCACAACCCACATTCCCTCAGCTCCGTGCTGCTCATCCACACCACACCTGAGCTTGCTGCCCAGGATCCAGTCTCTTTTGTGGTGCTCTATTATTATTTTCTCCAGGACAGGGGACACCATAAAAACACTCTTGTGCAGTCAAAATTGAAAAAAACAACAGTGTCTGTCCGGCAATCCCCAAAGAAAATTCTGGATCTAATCTGGCCATCTGATTTCACACAGTGATATTAATATTTAATTTAACCACTGCTGTCTTTAGCTCATCTTCTTCATTCCAGATTAATCCCTCTCCATTGTTCTGTGTAAGCTGGTGTCCCTGTTGGAGTTTATTTAAGCGAGCTGTCCAGCACTGTCCCTGAGCTCAGCACTTAGGCTCTGGTGTTTGTAAAGTGTGTGTGTTAGCAGTGCTGGATTACATGATCCCAAGCCTTGGCTCACAGTTTTGATTCATCTGAAATTAAACCATGAGTGTACCAATAATGTCAGAGTGTGTTCTGCTGCTGTTCCTTAGTGCATGCTACCTGCTTTGATATTTATTGTATGCATTTCCTGGCTGAGTTAAGTCAGGCATTATTCTCAGCGTTGTTGCCAAGCCAGTTTGTTCTGTTATCCAAGTAGCTTCCAGCTTCTTATTTACACCTTTTGCCTTACTGTTGTGATTTAGTGGAATACTGTCTGCTATTTCATTCTCCAAAATAAAACTGTTTCTCTCATGGCAGGCTTTTAGCAGTTTCCAGTCAACTTCTGCCATCTGGAGCTGATTACATTATTGCATTGCTTTGTTGTTCCCAACAAAAAAAAAAATTGAAAAGTGAGAGGTTTCTGTATTATAGCTGAATTAATATATCTGCTTGCTAGGACTTGTAACACTGCTGGAATTGTGGAAGGTGAGAGTAGGGAGAAACAGTATGGAAAGACAATCAGCAGAACAAAAGGACATGCAGATATGACCAAAAAAGAGACAATGAGAGATACAGAACAAAAAAGGAGTGAATGACCCAGCCTCTTACACTCCTAAGAAGCCCTATTAAGAGTCAGTTTTGTATGTGAAGCTGCAGGGTTTTTTAAATTCTTTCATCCTGCTACTGTTCTTTTCTGCTACTGTCCCTTCTTTGTGGAAATCAGTTGCTGCCTTTACTTTCAGGGTATCCTAACTCCTACATATCTAATTGCTCTCTGAAAAATCTATTTCATACATTTCTGACCTGAAGAAAGATTTTGGGCCAGAAACTTGTCTTGAGTTCCCAGCTGTGCCTGTGTTGGCCTACCTACCACTGCTGGCCCTTTTTCCTGGTAATTTTGCAATGATGAAAGCTGTGCAGTACCCATCCAATATTGGTGAAGCTTTATTGGTACTGAAAGGTACTTATTATTTATAGATACCCCCTCTGCTATTTCCCCTCTGCTATTTCTCCCTTACAATGGAAAGAGAGACAGCCAGTGTAAGACACCAGTATTACTATGGCCATGCTGGGGGCCATTTGCTGTTGCTTCTTTCTGGGCTGGCATTTTCCCCTGCACACTTGTCACCACCCTAGGGGCCCAAGTCATGCTAACCACTCATTATAGCCACAAATTACTCTAGCCCCAGAGCACGAACGCCCCTGAGGGTGGCACAGGGCTGGCCACATGTCCTAGGCCAGCTGTGCCTGGGCAGCTGCCTCAGCCGTGAGGGATGCAGAGCTGCAGGAGCCCACGGCTCTCTGTTGGGCAGCACACCAGAGCTCCCAGCTCCAGCTGGCAGGGCCTCAGTGCCTGCCCTGTGCCCTCTCACCCAACAGCCATGCCAGGCCCTGCTTGCTGCCCTGATGGTGGTACTCCTGGCCCCAGTGCTCTCCAAGGGCTTGTCCTGGGGCACCTCCCTGCAGCCTTTCAGTTCCTGCACAATGCCCAGGGAGAAACCTGGAGGGGCTGCTTACAAGGGCCTGGAGGGACAGCACCAGGGGCAGCAGCTTCCCACTGACAGAGGGCAGCGTTAGACTGGAGATGGGGAAGAAATTCTGGCCTCTGAGGCTGGTGAGGTGCTGGGCCACGCTGCCCATGGAAGCTGTGGCTGCCCAGTCCCTGGCAGCGTTCCAGGCCAGGTTGGATGGAGCTTGGAGCAACCTGGCCTGGTGGAAGGTGTCCCTGCCCTTGGCAGCAGGGCTGCAACAAGACAATTTCTAAGGACCCTTCCAAGCTGAGTCATTCTGTGATCCTGGGATCAGAGGGGCCAGAGGCACCTGGGCTTAATTGCTGATTAGAACCAATTCAGCAGTGTAAGTTTGGTTGAGTTCATGGAGACTGTTCACGAGCCCAGATTCCCAGTGCATGACATTTACCAATACTATAGATCTGGCTGAGATCAAGAAAGTCTTTCAAAGCTCCGGATTCTGCAAGACTGCATTTTATTGAAATAACAGCACAGCAGTTTCTTGCTTGCCAGTCATTCATACACTAACTATGGAGCATTAATATGTGTCCAAACAGATAGTGACATGATATTCATACTAAATTTATATTGTTCTATACATACTAAATTTATATTGTTCTATTATCATATTTATTATGATGATTTTTAAATTATATGACATTTTACATATTTAATAAGCATTTAATTATAAATATAATTATTCTGTGTAATTATATAGGAATTAGATATAATTGTTGTTTTATTTAATTTCCATTTTATGTATTAAATTATTGCTTTGTATTAAATACAATATATGTATAATATATATTTTATAAATATATCTGTGTAATAAAAATCTTGCCTCATAAATGCAGTAACTACAGAGTATTAATACATATCGCAACAGGTAGTGACATTATATATGTGCTATTTATTTTCATAAAATAATATGACACTTTATAAACTATAACTATAATATGTATCTATTAAAACACATCTGTTAATAAAAATAATTGTAGTTTTATATACACACTATAGTTATATATACATATCTCTGTCTATGTATCCCATTCATTCCTGTCTTTGTCATGGCACTAAAAGCTGGTTCTCTGCCACCAGCTGAAGCCCCATGGGCACATGCATCCAAAGGAGGGCCCCGAGACTGGTGGAGCGCTGGGAACACAAGCCCTATGAGGAATGGAGCTGGGGTTGTTTGGCCTGGAGAAACGGAGACTCAGATACAACTTTATCACTCTCTACAACTATGTGAAAGGTGGTTGTAGTCGGATGGGGGTTGGTGTCTCTCTCCTGGCAGCAGCTGACAGAACCAGAGGATACAGTCTTAAGCTGTGCCAAAGGAAATTTAGGTTGGATGTTAGGAAAAAGTTTTGTACTGAAAGAGTGATAAAGTACTGGAATCGTCTGCCCGGGGGAGGTGGTGGAGTCACCATCCCTGGATGTGTTTAAAAAAAGATTGGATATGGCACTCAGTGTCATGGTATAGTTGAGGTGGTATTAGGGCATGGCTTGGACTCAATGATCTTAAATGTCTCTTTGAACCTAATGACTCTGTGATTCTCTGATTCTATGAGCCCCGCTAACAGTGGCCATAGGCCAGCACTCTTGCCAGGCGATGGCGCAGATCAAGGTAGGCTTGCATTGCCTGGGAGTAGGCAGCTGGATCCTGTGCCAGACCGTAGAAGAGGTTGGGTGGCTTTGCCCTTAGTACATCTGGGGGCAGCCTGATCTCCTCTGGAAGCCTCTGGTTGCCCACAATAAAATGCTCCAGGTGTTTCTCTTCCAGAGATATGCGCAGCTGCTCCAGAGCATCCGAGAGCTGAAGCAGGAAGTGTCTCCTTTGCCACTGAGACACTGGTACTGTGTGCAGCAGGCGCATGACAATGGTCTTGATGGAATGGATGGAAAAGTCCTTGCGCGCAAGAACACGGGCAAGGAGCTGCAGGCATTTAAGGTGTGAGCTGTCCTGGGGGGCCTCCCTGGCCATGTGCCTGAAGAACTTGGTCTCTGCCACGGCATAGCTCTCAGGCCACATTGTGCTTGGGGTGTGGGCCCCTCGATACCGGCTGCTGATAAAGATGTCTGAGGCGTGTCGCCGCACCCCAAACAGCACCTTAACCTGGAAGCTTTCTTGGCCGTTGGTCAGCCTGAGGTTGCAGGAGCGTTTGGAGGGCAGCAGCACTAAATGCCAACTGCGTGACTGGGGCAAACGCCGCCAGCTTGCTCCCACCAGTGTGCAGAACCAGTGGACAGTTTTCTTCACGTCAAGGTAGGAGTCAGTGCACAGCGTGTCTAGGAGGTTGGGCTGCTGAGTTGTCCTCCTGATCACGTCAGGGTGGTGCTGGAAGCACAGCATGTTCATACCCTGGTACTCCCTCGGGCACCTGCACTCCAGCTCCACCCGGACACGGAAGTTCCTGCCAGGCTTCTGCTGGTCAGTGTCACGCTCCAGGTGGAAGAGGTGGCCTAGGGGAGGAGTCAGGGGTACAAGCACCTGGTACAGAACTTCCTCCTCACGGGCAGTCCAACCTTCAAAGGCACTGCCAATACCAATGGCTTGTTGCAGCACCGGGTAGAAAGTCCTACTCAAGGCACGCCTGAGGACAGTTATGAAATTGTCTATCAGGGCCATTGTCCTGTTGCAGCCTGTCTGCAGGTCCTGTACAGGCCACTGTATGCGCTCCTCTAGAAGCCATCTCAGATCATATGCCCATGTCTCATCCTCTTCCTCTTCCTCCTTCTCCTTTTCTTTCTCCTCCTCGCCACTGATCTCTGCCTCACAATTTCTTTTCCTCCACATAAACCATACAGCCAAGAGAAGAACCAAGAGCCCAGCAAGTGCCCAGACCTGCCAGGGCTGCAAGGCAGACCTGAGAAGGTCTCTCCAGGATGCGCTACTCTGCATCAGCACGAGCTGCTTCACCTCCCGCTCCAGCTGAATCCTCTTCTGTTCCTGGAACTTCGCACGCAGCTCCATTCGCTGACGCGTCACCTCATCCAAAACATCACCCATGGGCTGTGGGTACTGGACTACTAGCAAGAACAAGAACCACAATACCCAGGAATCCATGGTCTGCAGGAGGATGGAGAAAAGGCCTTGAGGGGAGTGGGGAGGGAGGCAGCTGGCAGTAGGGGCAGCAGGGACAGGAATCCCAGTGATCTGAGGGCAGGAAGGACAGGGCCCCAGACAGCTGGGGGCAGGAAGGCCTGTCCCACTGTCCCAGCGGCAACAGAAGCACTGTACCATGGCCAAGGCTCTGCCATGAGGGGCTGTCCCTGCATGCAGAGGGAGAACCCAGTCTTGGGTGCAGCATTTCTGCTCTGGCCCTTGTCCCCAGCATGGCCTCCCTGCCACATTTGCACTCACCACTTGCCCAAGCAATAGAGGGCCAGTGTTACCTGCTTCTAGGTAACCTGCTTCTAGCTGCCCCCATTGTGAAATGTCCCGATGATGTCACAGGTGCCACAGCACATCACAACCCAGCCAACTCCACTCTTTGTCCCCAGCCCAGCTCAGCCACTCAGAATGGCCCTGATGTACTGGTTAAGGCTGCTTTAGAGTGAACCTTCTTCAAAGAACTTCCCTTGGTCTTTCTTTTGTCTTTCTTACCAGCTGCCTCCATTGGTGGTCTCATAGATATTCATGTTGGAAGGCACCCTTAGGGTTCATTGAGTCTAAGCCTTGACTCCACACTGGTTGGAGCTACCCTTAAATCTCTGCATCATCAAGGTTGAAAAAGTCCCTGAAGATCACACTGTTCAACTACAAACTTAACACTGCCTACTCCACCAATCAGTCAGGTCCCCAAATGCCATATGCACACAACTTCTAAACCTTTCTGAGGGTGGTGACTCAGCCATTGCCCTAGGCAGCCTGTTCCCAAGCTTGATATCCTTTTTGTTGAAGGAATATTTCCTAGAGATCCAATCTAAATCTCCTGTGGCACAGCTTGAGATAATTTCCTCTGGTCACATTGTTTGTTCCCTGGGCTAATATAATAAACCCCACTTAGGTACAACCTCCCTTCAGGGACCATCTGCATCTGTCAGGCGCAGATGGTTGAGCCTGTGAAACCAACTCCTCCCAGAGGAGAGAAAGGTGCTGCTTTTACACTGTGGTTCCCATGATCAAATGCCAGTGGGAAAAAATGGGTTCTCGGTGGTCAGAAGTTTCAGGCTGCCAGGAAACATTTCCATGCAAGGAGAACCTTTCTGCCAAGTACATCAACTGAGGAAATCCATACCCTTCCAAGCAGAAGGAAAAATCATCACTCTCCGTGGAGAAAATGTGAAGGTTTGGAGTGAAAGTCAGTGCTGGAATGTGCCAGGATATCCATGTGGATTTCACTAACCTGCAAGGCCAGACTGTGAAGATGGATCCCGGAAGCCAAGAAATACCATCTTGCTCTGGGGCCTTCCATGCCACCGGCAGCACAAGTGAGAGCCCTTCCTCAGCCTTTGCCTTCAGGAAGGCCTCAGTTTGGGCAAAGCCTGAATTCCCCAGCTCTCCTGCTAATGACCTCAGGCTCACCAAGACTGTTTGGTCTCAGCCCAGGCAGGAGCAGAAAGAAGCCCTTGCCTGGCTTCGCAGGCCCCAGAGATGAGCAAAGATGAGGAGTGTGCCAGAAGAGGCCATCAGCACTTCACAGCAGCTTCTCTCAGCTGTAAATCACAGAAAACTTAAACACTAAAGTTATAGTTTGGGATTTGTGTTGTGTTTTCTTTGGAGCCTTTTCCCCCACAGGAAACCCTGAGGCATTTTCCATGTTGCATACCTGGATTTGAATGGTCCACTCTTGGTGCTGCCTAGATCAAAGTCAAAATTGTTCCTTTGCCCCTCTCTCTTCTCTGTTATGAAATGCCATTTCAAGGGGTTGTGGGTAACACCATTTCTCTTTTCTCATCTTGTGCTCAGGAACTAGGAGAGCCACCAATCTCCCTCCCCTGCCCCAGCTTGACTCTAAAAGGTTTCTGCAGTAGGGTAACATGGTCATGTTGCCAGAGGCTCAGGTGTCAGCACCAGTGGCAGAGCCCAAATTCCACCACTGCAGGAGCTCTCTGCCCCTCATCTTGTCCAGATCTGGAGCTCATTTAAATGTTGGGGTTTTTATCTAGCTGCCTGAATAAATAAACAATCCTATGGCAAAGGGAGCTTGAGGCTGTAATTTAGGGATCAAACAGCAGGTCGGGACAGGACTGGTTTAAGGTAACTACAGGTGTCATAGAAAGAGGCGGTTGTGCCATCCTGTTTGGCTGTGTACTGTGCCACTTCCATTAGTTTTGGGATCTGATTCATTTGGAAAGAAGGTGGGGTTTTGTTTTTTCTCTTTTTTTTTTTTTAATTGACAAGATTAATTATGAGAGTGAACAGGTCCCACATCCTCTAGATCACATGGCTGTACAAATAGGAGCATGGTTCCTGAATCCAAGGGCTCTGAGTTACATCTGCCTCTAATCACTCCCATATGCATTCTTTTGCATGTTCTGCTATGCGTTAAGGTTTCCTATCACGTGCTAATGGATTCATTACTTTGTGCTAAGCATACAGTCACGTGCTAGTCATTAACTGTCCCATATGGTAAACTCATTATGTATATGCTTAAATATTGTCTCTCCTGGGCTGCCAATCCTCTTTTATGTAATTCCACATGTATGTTGAAGACCTTCAGACTTTAAACTTCCTGCTCATTAGTTTTGTGTATGATTTGTCAGTTACTTTTTGGAGCTCTTCCTTATTTCAGTTGTGCAACAACTGTAATTAAAGCTGCTAAGGCATAATATGTGCTTTAGCACTTATTAGATGGGATGGAAAGAGTTATTCGAAACAACCAGCACAGTAATGGCATCACAAACCCTCTGTGGAGCTGAAGTTATGTTGGACCACATAAGTTTTGCAGTAGTTAAAACTTCATAACTGGCTCAGAAAATGTCACTCTGGCAAACAAAATGTAGCTGGGAGGAGACTGAGTTCCTGTAATGTTTCTGATGAGGAAGTTCACAGGTCAGAAATGAGAAAATATGGAAAGAAGGGTGTGTCACTCCATCCCAACCTGCAGAATTTTAGAATAATGACTTTAAAGAATCCAGGGATGCACTGGATTTTTAATTTCTATAGGAAGAAGATGGGCTTCTTTTGGTGTTACTACTTTACACAGCACACTACTTGTTTCTGGTAAGATTTACCAGAAACAAGTTGACTTGAGCACACTTGTGTGCAAAAAAAAAAAAAAAAAAAAAGGTTCTCCAGAGGTATTTCTACTATATGTTTCTATATGTTTGAGATGACAGGGTACAGAATTTTATCCTTTGTACCTGTAGTCCCAATGTAACACAGTTTTAGGTTCTAATAGATGAATGCCCACCATTGTCATGGTGTAGAAAGATCTGTGGAATTCAGACCAGCCTCATGTCATACATTGTTCATTGCAGGAACTACTGGCTTGGGGGGAAATATCTGTACCCTCACTGGCTTTTATCTTCCAAGCCCCAAAAGGAGCAGCTGAAAGTGCTGTTGCATGTAGATAAGAAATGGCAAGTAAAGAGGCTGGGAGTAAGATCTTGGTAAAAGGTGTCTTTCCTAGGAAAAGCTAGTGCTTATGCATAGTATGTTGTCTGCCAGGAAGCAATCCCAGTAGAAAAGGAGGCAAATAGTCTTGAGTAAGAACTTGTTGAACACCTGGCCTGGGCTGTCCTAGCAGCAGCTCTCTGCATGCCTCCTGCTTGGGCAAAGCCAGGCACAGAGTGATTTCTTTCCCACCTGGCACTCTTGAAATTCCCAATTTCCTGAGCACAGATTCGTCCTGCAACATAAACCCTATGGCTGCAGCTGGGCAGACACAAGCACTGCTGATGTACCAGTGTCTGCAAACCACTGCAGGAGTGGGCTCTAGGAGTGTCTGTCTGGGGTTGTTGCCCCTAACATGGACTCCTTACCTGGTGTGCAATGCCAATTCACACACAGAGGAGAGGAATCTCTATTTCTTTATTCTAGTTTGTGCAAAGTAAGGAGCTAGTGGTAACCCACGAAACACTAGCTCCCTAATCACCAAAACTTTACATTATTTATACATTTTAGCAAACAAAAGTATCAGTATTCATTGGCTAGAAGTTGCATAGTTTTCTCATTAATTAGTATTATATCTTCTTAGCTCAGTTTGGTCAGAGCATGGTGCCGATAACACCAAGGTTGTAGGCTCAATCCCCATATGGGTCACTCACTTCAGAATTCGACCTCTTGATCTTTGTGGGTTCCTCCCAATTCTGAATATTCTGTAATTTTAGTGGTTAAGTGATTCTCTCACTTATGTTAATTACTCCACATGTTCAGTCTCCTCCTCTTGAGTCAGTGGGTTTCTAGACTTTGTAGCCTGTAAGTCAGTGTTTTCATTCTCCCCCCTGCCAAAATCACCTTTCACCCAGTTGGCACTTTAGACTGATGAGTTGCCCCTGTTTATTCCTCCTTCTGGCCCTATCTTGGGCATTCTGCCAAGCACCCTTGTGGTCTGTTACTTCAGTATTCCATTGTGACTGACTTCAATACATATATAATCCTAAGTCCCTTTTTTTCTATTCTTTCTCAACAGCTGCAGCTACTGAGGCATATTAAGTGTACAAACAGGGTTTATTGATATGTAGTTTATCAGTTTGGGAACCCAGCATCACAGGGACCGCTGCGCTTAACCGGTGGGGGTCTTGCCGCGGTCCCCATGGAGATACTAGCCCCTTGCTAACCCCCTGCAGCTTTCTGGGTGTTTCCTGAGAGGAAGCGCCCCGCCTGAGCGCCTGCCCCAGCTGCCTCCGGCTTCAGCCCGCCCCTGCAATCCTTATTGGATTCCCGGCCGAGGGGGTGTTGCCGCCGCGGCAGGGACACGGCGTGCGGGCGCTGATATGCCGGGGCTGCGGAGCGTTGTGTAAGAAGGAGCTGCAGGAAGCCGAAGAGCATTAAACGGGACCACGTTTCTCCTCTGTGAGCTGGAGAGGTTAGTGGCTATTACTTAATCTCTGCCAGCTGTAATTAGGATTTGGAAGCAGGCCTTTCGTTTTCTGTTCCTCGCCTCCCCGGGATTGCTCGTCAGCGGCGTTTCCCCCTCGATTGTGGAGGATTGGGGGAGTCCTGCAAGTCACGTTGTCCTAGCTGCTCCAGAGACACCCTCCACACCAAAGGGGACGGGCCACTACCTGGGGAGGGGGAAGCAGTGAGAAAGGAAAAAAGGGAAAAGCCCTTGGTTTGGAATAATATCCAGGTGGCAGTGAAGCATGTAGATGATGTGGAAGTAGCCAAGTAGCATCTTCGAGTGGCCAGGGCACTGCATAGTGAGAGTGTGAAAGGTCATGCAAAACCTTTCCTACAAACTGGACTTCTTTTTAGAAGTGGTGAGCTTCCTTCCAATCTCGTGAAAATCCACGTTTACTGTAGCTATTTGATGCTCCCTTCTGAAACACCGGACCATCAAGCAGGCTGTACCTCAGTTTACCCATGTGTAAAGTGAGAATGAGTATATTTTCCTTTTGTAAAGGGACGTGGTGGGGCCATATTTCAGAGACAGCTTTTAGTGGGAGAAAGGTGGTTCTTGTGTTCTCAGATGTGGTATAGAATCCGTGCATAAAACACATTGACACTTAATTATGTTCTAGTTACAGCTATCATTTATCTCTAGTAAAAAATAGAAAAAAGGTGCATCAAGGGCTCAGTCTACACACAGTGAAAAGACAAGTTCAGCCTTTATATAACTCCTGTCATTCTGCTGAACTTTTGTGTTGAAGCTTGTTAAAAAACCCCAAACAAACAATGTTAATTAGGGCAACAGTTTAATGAACTGATTTTGTGTGAAACCAATTTTTTCCAATTCCTTGCATTGATTTGCCAAATTAATTTTTGTGGAATAAAGATAGTCTTTCAGCTGTTGGATCTATGGTTACAGATGTGAACACAGAATGACATTGTGCCAAAAATCAATAACATAGTGTTTGAACATCTTTCTGTCATTTTTGTTGATAAATGAGAAAATGAAGACAAATATGTTTCAATAATGTAAATCCAATTTGTAGTTTAATCTTGATATTATAAGACCAATGGGTTAATATTTTAAATTATTTTCAGAATATATAAGAAAGCCTTAGTTAGTCTTATTAAAAAATGTCACAAGCAGTGCATACCACTTAGAGAGTAATTATTAATAATTAAATTATAACTAAATATTATTAATATAATAATAATTGATAGTAAAATACTTTATAATTTCTTACTATTGGATCAAGACACTTCCCTTATTTGGGAGTGCTGATTTTTCTGGACTCCTCTTCCTGGGTTTACATCTAATGGTCAAGAAATTTTTTTACTGATAGAAATCTCTCAGTTTCTTCAAAGAGTGAACTGAGTTACTGTTTGTGAAGAGCTGGAGTTTAATTCAATGAAGTATGGTTTGTGTTATTCTTAAAGGACTGGCAGTGCTTATTCTGTAGAGCTGAAAAGGACACTCAACCTTTGTCATTTTCAACTTCTTAGTGCCCTCATTATTTTCCCAGTTGTGCTGAGTGTTTCAACACCCACTCCTCACCCCCCAAACCCAGTGGGCCAAGAAGACCACTGCATTAAGGTCTAAGCAGCTTCATTTTAAATGTCAAAGGGCAGACTTGTTTGTTTTTTTCCTTTTGTCATGAAGAATATCTGCTGTATCCACAGACTCTGAAAACCAAGCTCAGCAGAAGAACAGGACCACTTTGCTCTCTGGACTAAAAATTAACTGGCGTTGTCAAAACAAGTGAAGATAAATGAATAAATTAATGGTCCAGTTTTCAAATTTAAATGGGAATAATTTTCCATCTTACACCATGGTGTCAGGACTTCAGTAAGATGCAGGACTAGAATGCACATTGGCATTTTTGCTTTTCTGTGATGACTCTGAGTCACCTGAGTTTGAGCCATCTTGTAGAGGGAATATTGTACTCTGTGTTGTGCAGATTAGTTGTAGGAAGCTTCAGAGGGTGTTTGCCATTACCACTACTGTGGTCCACTGAAGCTGTCTCTGCGCTGCCATCCTTGGCTAGGTAAGCAGAGTCAGGCAACAGGAGATAAAACTAAACAAGGTTGGGAGGAAGTGGAGGAACTAACAGAGTTTGGATGGATGTAGTAGTAGGACAATAATGCCCTGAGGAAAGAGTTCCTGTGTTTTACACAGCGGTACAGCAACATCAGCATATACAGGATTGTGGATAACTTTCACCTCAAATTTTCAGGCAACCATAGATTTTTCTGAAACTTGCAGGTAGAGCTCAGTGTGTCAAAATAACATACATTGTGCTCATAGTGCACCTTATTAAGTGAGGCATTAAAAAGGTTTCTTCACTGAGTGGGGAAGCAATGGGCCTTAGGAAAGAAAACCAGTCTGAGAGCCAAGGCACTCTTGCAGTTTAATCCTGTAGTTAAAAAAAAAACAAAACAAAACAAAAAAAAAAAAAAAAAAAAAAAAAAAAAAAAAAAAACCACAACACCCAAAATCAACAAAACCCCACTCTGGATAATCCGTGCCCTGTTGTAACTTAGCAGAACAAAGGTTGCTGAGGAGCTGTCTCACGCCTCTGGAGCTGGCCTTGAACCTTGGCAAATATTCTCATGCCTGCAAAGCCAAAGTGTGGGACTTAGATCTTAAAACCTTATAAAATAAGTGCAACTATAATAAAAAAATAAATTTACATTTGACTTGTTTCCTCTCCACTCTCTAAGCAAAAAGAGCTTTGGCTTCTTGTCTAACTGAACTTAAGTGTTTCTTAGACTAATGTTTGCAACTCTAACAGTGCTAATAAGAAAACATTGCAGAAAACCCACCTGACTGGGGAAGATAATGAAATGCATTTGCTAATCCTGTTCCTCCAGATGAGTACAACGCACCACTTTAACAACATGAGTGCAACAATTAGTATAAAATAGATTTCTACATTTTTTAAATTTTTTTTTCCTTATCATGGCTTTATTAACCAGTTAAAAGGAGTCTGTTTGTGGCAGCTAATGGTCATGTTGTAGTAACTAACCTAAATACTAATTTAAAGGCTGCACAACACTGGCTAATAAAATGAGAGGTTCTCATGGCTCAAGTAATGTTACTGTGTTTATTAACTTTCCCTCTCAGTGAAATGCGTATGTACAAAGTCATCTTTATCATCTAGTCATTACCTCTGTTCTGTGAATGAGAAGAGAGAAAAGCCATCAGAAAGAACATGGATTATTGAATAATCCCCAAATAACAGAAAGGACGTAGTAGTACAGGATGTGAGGGGTAAGGTGAGACCACAGTCATTCTAGTGAAAACGTCATGGGTGATTCTTTGCTGTGCTGGAAGCGATACAGCTTTGTGACCCTTTCTGTTGCTAGGGAAAGCAGCCCTTAGTCGGTATTTACTGTCTTTTGCAGGCTCTGACACGGATTAGCAGCAGACTGGTTAGTCTGTTATTTGGTGATGAACACAAAGTAGCTTGCTCGTACTTGTCTTTAATTAGGTGATTTTTCTCAGACAGCACAATTGTGTGCAGCTAGAGGTGGGATCAGCATGTTGGTAGAGATCTTTCTGTGCTTAGTGTTTGGTCTTGGTGACAGAAGATGCAAATATGTGTGAAGGATTGAGGTTGGAGGGGTGTGGTTTGTTTATTTGTTTTGGTTTTGTTTTTGCCATTAAATCAGATTCATAACATTTGATTGGAGATGGCAGATTAATTCCTGGTTTTTGTCTTCCTCCAAAGCTTTGATTCTTTAGTGGCAAAAATCTGTGAAGAACTCAGATGCTCAGATTGGAACATGCGTAAGGAGGAATTCTGTACTGTTGATAATTCACTGTTAAGTGATGAGGCATAAACCAGGATGGTACACTCCTGGCATTGGAGGGCATCATGGGCTTAGTCTGCTTTCATTCTTGTTCAGTAAGACAGAGGTAGGCCTGGTTTTGGTAAGTATAGAATACTTAGATTTGCAGTCCTGGAGTGCAGTATCTGTTAAAAACAGTCCCGAGGCGTCTGAGATGTTTCAGGTTTGTCATCCAGAAGTCAGGATAACCAATCCCAGCAGTTATGTTTGCCCTAGGAAATGTGGTTTTCATTTGGATTTTTTTAAAGTCTATTTTACATTTACTTACTTGCTTAGAGAAGTGAAATAGCTATCCATACATTTAGCCCAATATTTACAAATTAAGATGTACTGCCTATTCTTATATGCCTGGCATCTGAAATGAGACCTTAAGGCTGAGGACTTTTGAATAAATATTTTCAAAATAAATAGATCATTTGCCTGACTCTACATACTGTTCAAAAATAATAGTCTTCTGTGATGTGTTTCCAACCCAGTCCTTCTTGAATAGATCCTGGTGACAGCCTGACCTAGTAATATTCACAATAGAGATATAATGAAGATATAGGAAAAGAACCATAAAAATAGCTGTATTATATGATAAAATAAAGGGGGCTTAAAGTGTCTGGTCCTTTGTTTTAGTATAGATAAGAGCTTCCTTTCTCCTCTTGCCCTGCAAGCAGGTGATGTGGCCATGTAATTCTCTGGCTGCTCTGAGCCCAGTTTTTCTGATAAGGCTTCATCATAGAGGATACTGCTTTCAAGGACACAGCCTTAATTCCCTGGTATCTTTGAAGAAGGCTGATTCTGCACCAGGGAGATAGATGAGGCACCTTTTTTCCTTTTTTTTTTTTGTGTGTTCATGTACTCAGGCAGAGAGAGCACCTTTGAGAAACAACTGCTGGTCTGCTGCATGTTACCCATCCCTGTTGCTTGGGATAGCTGGACCTTCCCACCATCAGATGGCCTGTAATATCAGGAACAAAATTTTCCTCTCTTTAAGCACAGGAAGGAAAGTCCTTCTATCCTAGGTGCTCTTAAGTTATCAACTCCTAAGGAAGTGTGAAGGTGTGGATAACTCCAGAGTTCAAGTTTCTTTTGGTTAAATGACTACTAAATGGGATGCCAACTTTTGCCCATGGGATCTCATATGGCCATACTGACAGATGGCCTTTTTTATCAAGAGAATCATTATGAGCAGGAAGAACTGATGAAGTTGCCAAGTCACTCTCCATCATATTTGGAAAGTCATGGCAATCAGGTGAAGGCCCCAGTGACTGGAAAAAGGGAAACATCACACTCGTATCGGGGGGTTGGACTAGATGATCTTTAAAGGTTCCTTTCAACCCAAACCATTCTGGTGTTCTAAGAAAAAGAAGTGCAAAGTACATTCCTTTACTGTGTGCTCATGATTATTTTTATTATCCAGCTCCTACATGATCTTAATTTTGCTTATATGCCTATCTGGAATAAACTTTCCTATTCCAGACTGCAGAACAAATCCATCAGGACGAAAAGCCATCCAGCCTTATAGCAAGTGTAGTCAAATGGCTTGTGATCTCCAGGTTTGGCTCAAGCTGTTATTTGGCCACACTTTTACATTCTTTGTCTAACTCAGTTTGATCCTAAACAAAACCAGTGGGATGGATTATTGCAGATAGTTGTCATTCACATTTTCTCTGCTGCTGAGGTTCTGCTTCTGCCTTTATGTACTCAAGTCTGACTATGGGAGGGAAGAATAGAGATTTATTATCCAATGTCTAAGATTGGCATATATAAAAGAGTGACAGCTTACAGATGTCCACCTGTACTGTTTGTGTTTATCATATTAATGTAAGGTGCCTTGGTTTTCCATTTCTAATGATAAATAAAGAAATTTTGTGTTTAAAACTGGTTTTGTGGAGGGGCCACAGTTATGCCTGAAATGGCTTAAATAATAAATATTAAACTCAGTTTTCTTTCCCAGAACCCCAAGATGCTTTCTTGAGTTTAATTAGCAGAAGGTAAGGAGGGAAGAAGGGATTTAGACAGACATTTTAAAAAGGAGCAAGGCTTTATTAAAGTAATGAACAGGGTTGCTGTGACATTTTAGAATTGCATTTATGTTACTATTGGCAGCACAGGATGGTGGTAGTTCAGTAAAACAACTCTCTTCTTTTCAGAACTCAGTGGCCTTTTTGGGTGTTTAAAGGCATCATGCAGTTAAGGACATGAACTTGAGGTGGGGACAAAGCTCTTCTCTTACGAGAGTAGCTGTTAAATAATTTCACCAGAATATTGCAGAAAAAACAAGATATGGGTACAGTCTAGTAAAATCAGGGAAAAAGAGGGAAATGTTTGCATTATGTTTCAAACGGAAGCATTCATTCTTGGAAATCTTTTACTTCCATGATCCAGTTATTTCTCTGCCTCTTTTAAAAGGTATATTTCCCTCTTCCAGTGCCCATAGTGTTGTCTGCTCCTGAACCTTTGCAAGACCTGTTTTAGCTATTTCAAAATTAGGTGCTTGTGCAGATCCTGCCTGTGATAGGAGGTTATCCATTTTCTAACAGCCACAGTTGTTATAAAGTAATTGTCCACATTGATTTGACAGAGGAAAGAAGAGTGATACTGGGTTCTCTTATCCCAATTACATGGCCTTGCTGGTTCTGAGTAAGTTGTGTATTTAAAATACTCCTCTGAACAGACAGCTTCATGAAAGCTTCTAGCTCACATCTTTGAAGGCAGACTGTAAGAAAATAAAGAAGGCAGGAGTGGTGTTTAAGTCTATCACCCAATTATAGTTATTTTTACACAGATTTTTGGAGAGGGTCTTTGAAGTTGCCAGCAGCTTCACTGGTCCTGAACTGATGAGATTTAACAAACTATGTAGAAACTATGATGCCATTTATATCCTGGCACAATCCATCCTGTACCCTTCTTCAGCTAGTGGCACTGTGTGAACTCAATCATCAAACCAGTTTACAATTTTTTATGAGTTTTGTATTAATTGTGCATTCAAGTTCAGGAACTGAAATGTATGTTCATCTTTATTTAGACATGTTTTAAATATAGGTAGCTTTGGAGTGGCTTTAGCCAAATAGAATCTTCTATTTTGCTTGAAGTTGAACCAATTTGATGACAGTTTTTTGGGGTCCTTTTGGAGACTTTATAAAACAATAAATCTGGTGATGGTGAATCTGTAAAGAGGCAGACAATTGTAAATAGGACCCAATTTGTAGGTTGTTCTTTTGCTTGTTTATTAACCCTGAGCATGTCAGGTTCTACCTTGTCAAGCTTGAAGGTTCAGGTTTTGGCATGCTCTGAGCTAACCGACTGTACAAAGCAAAACTAATGATATTTTAGCCATCTTCTTGGCATACAAAGCTACATCTCTTCTTGCAGGAATCACAGGTTTGATGTGGATAAACCTAGGAATTGGGAGATGTGGGGTTAGCTTTTGCATAGTTATACACAAGTAAAGCATTGTTCTTCCTAAAACACTTTGCATGGATCCTAATGTGCAGTTGCAGTACTGTGGGAAATATGCTTTTAGAGGTTTTCTGTAACCTTAATGTATTTTTATTTTTTTTTTACCTTTTTATCGGGTTTTCGGTAAGATACTAAATACCCCCTCTAGTGGCTGATAACCTCGGAAAAAGTGTTTGCTTTCTCAGGACAAATTTAACAGATGAGTAGCACTTTGCAACTACTTCACTGTTAAAGCACATCGAATTGTAGACTAACTCTTCAAGAGAGAGAGGCTGGTCTTTGTGATTCTTAAGTGTTGTGTTGCCCATTAGGATGAAAAATACTGAGCTCTAAAGTTAGGAGGGATTAACTGCAATCATTACTCTTCATTCAAAACCTTCTGGTTTTCCCTGCTCTCAAGAAATTTATGACATTGATAGATTTCCAAAAGGTAAGGGGAATGGAGACCAACCATTGCATTTTGCAGGCCCTACTGAGTGGTAGACTGATAAAATTACAGAGGTGATAGGGCATAATTTTTAAGATTACAAGATTATGCAAAAGTTTATCTATTTCCTAAGTTATCTCATTCAATCTAGTTATTAATGAAAAAAAATTTTACATCACCCTCTATTTTAGAAGAGTTGACACTTTTTTCTCTGGGTTAGGGAATGAGAAAGTCAGCTAAAAAAAGTACATTTGTCTGACTAGCTAAATTCTGTGTGTATATTGTTTTCTTTGAACAGAGTATGAGGCAGGCCTTCAGTGATATGAATTGCTGTCATGCTAGCAATGCAGGCAGAGGGTTTCATCAGCCATGGTAAGCAGTGTCATTGTAGTGACTGCAATGTGTAGTTGGAGTGCTTTTTTCATTTGGGGAATTCTCAAAATAGCTCAGCCTGTTAGAGATCTGGGATGCAGTGACCTTTAGTGGACCGGAAGATAGGTATCATCTATTGGCTTGAGTCCATAAGGATATTAAAAGAACATACTTGTAGCTGGAGATGTGTTTTGTTCTTGTGCATACTAATGTTACAGTCAACAGCAAGAGATCTTTCTCAATGGGCTTGTAGGAGTATTCTCATTGAGATCAATGGGATTACTTGTGATTAAAGCCAGGCAAGCATATAATTCCTTTTAGGATTTGGTTTTCAGATTAATTTAACAACAAGAGAAGGAAAAGAAACTTATAGTTTTGTTGTTTGTTGTAGGGTATTGTTTTATGTAGTTATTTCAGTGCAAACTTCATTTATAGTTATATTTTCTAGATGTCTGATCTGTGTGGGATTTCCTGTCATGAAGAAGAGAGGTTGTACTAATACCTACTTCTCACTTTGCACTTATTATCAGTAGGTCTGAGAGTGCTTTACAGAAGACAGAGGTTCCTACTGTTCTGGAACTGGGGACTATAGGGAAAGGGGGTGTGATTTGCTTGCCTTGGGTCAACCAGTGAACTTCTGTGAGAAAGTAAGGATACAGCCTGGAAATACAGCTTTCCTGCTTCTGCCCAGCCCAGTTCTTCAGGCCCTCTGAAGAAGAAAGAGCTTGTAGAAAGGACTGCAGTAATTGGCAGGAAAATGCAGGGGCAGATGTAGTAAGTGAGAAAATATTTCAGAACGTTTTTCTGTATTTGTTCATCATCACTTTCAGTTGTGTTATAGCAAAAGGTTGGAAGCCTCTTCTGACATCAGAGTTTATCTTCAAAGCACTTGTCAATCTATCAAGTGAGGTGGAGAAGCATCTTCTCTCAGTGGCTGACGCAGCAAAAACAAAATGAGCAGTGTAAGCAAGGGAAGGGAATGGGCTGAGATTCTTGGGCATGTCTCATGGGCTGTCCTGTCATCTACACCTCTTGTGATTAGCTCTGAGTAGTTTTCCCAGAAATGAAGGTATGGATAAGTAGTTCACCTTTTTTTTTTTTTTTTAACACGAAAAGCACTCAATTTTAAACAGTGTAAGAGTAAGCACTAAACATCAGTTCCTTTGCATGAAATAGGTTTAAGCAGAGTCTCAGACACTTAGCTGTGCAGAGACTACTCTGGGGCTTCATTGCTCTACAGGGAAGCTAGGGGACATTGTTCATAGTCCCCAGGGACCTGGCAGAGTTCAGCTTCATGATAGTGTTTATGCAGATGTTAAGTCAAAAATGTGGTGAAGGATGTTTCATGCTTTTTTTCCCTTTTTTGAGTTGGTACCACTTTTAGCTTTATTCGGGGTTATTTTCTCAGGCACAGATCGGTAGTGTAGCAATACTGTTGTTTGGTCACCTGGAAAATTAGGATCTGTGAATCACTGATAGCTCCAAAACACTCCATTCTCTTGAATGGACTTTACTGCAAAATAATTACTTGCTGCTTGTTAAAATTCTCTTCTCTTCAAATTCACTTTCAAAAACTGTTACAGAACATTAAAGCCTGAAAGAAATTTTGGGAACATTTTGTGGCTTTCTTTGCTTTAGGCATATGCTAAGTAGCCACATAAAAGCAGTCTTTTGCTTAAAAAGTAGCAGTGATGAGGCTGCAGTTATATGCAATTGTTTATTTACCCACCAGAAGTTTCACAAGACATTCTGCAGTTCAGTCCAGAGCAGTTCCTGGAAACTTATTATAAGTAACAGTTTAATTTTTTTAAGGAGATATTTTTATAAAATAAAAACTGGAGTCCTTAATGTCTGTCTCTAATTTTTTAGGTGCCCCTAAGCAGGCTCAGTACTTTCTTGGATAGTTTCAAACTTAGCAGTGTAGGTATATTGAAATGTAATTTGAGTTTCAAACAAAATGAATCTGACTGAAGATAAGTCCCAGAGATATGTAGAGAAGCTATTTTAAAAGTGTTTTTCCCCTTCAGACTAGCCACCAAATCTGTATCATAAAGGATGACTACAAGCAAGAGAACAGGACAAAATGGTCATTCTTAGGCATGCATATACATCACAGAACTTCTGTTTCAATCCTCCATAGTGTGGAATATGTAACGTATTAAAACCAGATCTTCAGATTTTTTCAGTACTTCTCATGGTTTTATATTACTTGTGTGGGATGATTTTGCTTCAAATATGGAGCTGCAGGCTCTGGAAAGCAGCAATGTGATGGGTGTCAGTATCACTGCACACTCTGGGGTTAGCAGAACTGTGTTTAAATAAGGGTTTTCATCTTGCTGAGGTATTAATGCTGGAGACAGCATATCTGTTACAACTGCAGTTCTTTATTATCAGCCATCTGCTGAATAGAGTAAAGGTGCTTGTTTGGCAGCTTAACACAGCATCTGTCCATATATCAATGTAACTATATCAACTTCAACTTTGGCAGTCAGCTGGAAAAACATAATTTAATCAGTGAACCTGCATATAAATGTAAAACAATGCAGGTGTATTGTTCAAGGGGCATTTAAAAGCCAGGAAGAAAAGTCCCCTCTGGCTGTTTCCAAAGTACAGTGGTGCCAGTTAGGATGAGAGATGGTTTTCTGCTGGCAAGCTCTGTGAGCATTGATGCCTTGAAGTTCTAACTCACTCAGCAGAGCTGGTGTGCCTGTCAGAAGGCTTTGGCTGGGTTGTGATAGCCAGAGACATGGGTGGGAGAGATGAGGAGGTGCTGGCAAGGGTAGATAGTTAAGTCCGTAGCAAACAGCTCTCAAGGAAAATCTACATGGTTGCTCTGTTGTTTCCAGGTGCTGCAGTTTTCCTCTGAAATGTGGAGACTGTAAATGGTCCTGGCCGATTTTTGAGAAAATTTCTGATTCTCATTTTATGTTCTATTAATGGTTTGAAGAGAAGGGGTGAAGAGCCTTGGGGGTTACCTTTCTGGCTGTCTTTTTCTTGAAGAAGACTTTACTTTTCTCTCTAGGTTGCAATAAAAGCAGAGCAAAAATAATCCATCATGCTAACTAAATTCAAACAATAATTTTTTTGCCTTTTTATTTAAGATCTTCAACTGGGAACCTTTGCAGTGTCTCCTTCTAGAAGGTACTTCAGCATATATAGAAGTTAAAGTGTGTAACTGGTTTCCTGCAGAAAAAAAGGTATTTATGCTTTTGAATAAGCTGCTAAATTTGAGTATTTGTGAGTGTTTCCTTGGTGAAAGGAAACATTAACAACACTAACACAATCCACTCTGTTCAGCTTCTGCTTTCTATGCTCTGGGCAGATGTTTCATGCTAAGGGTAGACAATGAGAGCAAGATGTGGTGTAGCATGTACAGCAGGTACATGTACCACAGGTTGTAGCATGTACCAGCACCCTGAGATACAGCATCTGCCAGGTCTCTGGGTATTTGAAATCAGAAATTTAGAGCTGAGAGAAATCTCAAATTTTCATCTTGATGATTTTACAGTGACTGCTGTGGTCAATCTGGTATTTCCCTGTAAACTTCTGTTGAGGGAGGTTCTGTGACCCTCATCTCAGGGCTCTGCTGCAGTAAGAGAGAAAATATTTTGTATGATGTCTAAACAATAAATTCATCTGAAGGGAGCTCTGGAAAACTTCCTCAGTCTGTTACCAAAAATCAGTAAAAATAAAAACTTCTTCATGCCAGTGTAGCATCATGAAGCTGCCATTCTTTATTTGGCCAGATGCACGAGGGGATATCTCCTCCAAAAATCAGGCATGCTGAATACAGAAGAGGTCCTGTTTATATACAATATTTTACATATATATTCATTGATTTTTCCCAGAATAAACATACATATGATAATAATTTCCCAGAAATCATTCATATATTTTCCCTCCCCTTTGGATACGTGTTCTTTTGTCCTGGAGTCTCTTTGGTGGTCCCTGGTGGTCCTTGGCAGCAGTATTTTCAGATTAAATACTTATCTGTGAGGTTTCTGCTACTTTTAAGATGCATGTGGCACTTGAAGCAGTACACTTTAAAACACCAGGCTGAGATTGCTTCAGGAAAGCCTCCTGCATAGTGTTATGCTATTACCTGTGACATTAACTATAAAATATTTTGATTTCTGATGTGAGTCACTCATTCATATTTGTGGGAACAAGAGTTTGTAAACTGCAGGGAATATGCAGGAGGCTTACTGAAATTCTTTATATATCATGGGAGAAGGTGCTTGTACTCATTCTGTAACGTTTAGACATGCCATGAGAAATTTTCTTGAAGGGGAGATAATTCCTAAGTTCTGCCTTTTAGCTTGCTTCTGCACTACTTTGCATGGCCTTAGTGATGTTGCACAAAACAGAGGTAAGCCTCACTTCCCCCAGGCTTATCTCAGTGAGTGTTTGCAGTTTTGAGATGTTGGGTCCCACTTGTCATTGCACTGGGGAGGAACACTGGTGCTGGTTGATGGATTTCTTTGGACTTACTCCATTGTTTGTTTTGCTGCTGAATATTCTGTTTTCCTGTGAAATTTTGCAAGAATATTTGGGTCAGTTTTGGGGTTTTTTGGTTTTCTTTTTGTTTTTTTTTTTTTTTTTTTTTGTTTTGTTTTGGTTTTTTTTTTGTTTTTTTGTTTTTTTGTTAATTGCTAATGCAGGAAATACGAAGCAGAAGCACAGAAAGCTCAAGAGCAGAGGGGGCAATGGTACGATGATATATTGGTGTAGAATAAATTATCCTCTTTAACTTTGCTTTTCTCAGCTCTTTTTGTGTGTCATGCAGGGCTCATCTGCCTTGGTAAGAGGAGCCACTTGTGCTGGCTGTCAGTGGGGAAGAGCTTCTAGCAGTCAGTGGCAGTCACCATTCCACTTGTCCCGGTTCAGAGGGGACCTGTGGTGAGCCTGGCAGGGCTGCCTGCAACCCAGCCAGGGTGGGTGCTGCTGTGATGTGAGAGGCATTCCTTAGAAACAGCATGTGAGCATGAAAGACATCTCCTAAACTTCTCATCAGCTCTCTTTGCTTTCACACAGCCAATTAGGAAAGGGTGGAGAAAATGCTTTTGGATACTGTTGCATTACTTACAATATGACTTTTTTTCAGTATGACAGGAACCAAAGTTCCTGAAAAGCCTTGAAAATGCCTCTGGAATCTTTTTTATTAAAGCTTTAACTCACTGATTTTAAGAAAAAGTGTGAAAGGAATGCAGAGCAGTTTGTGATTTGGGTTTCCTACTTCATCATTTTTGTACTTAAAAGATTATTGTGGCTGTTATCCTCTTGTAAAGGTTTGAAAGAAGTAAACTTTTATATATTCATCTGGGCTCTCAGATGAGAATTCTCTATTCTTCTCTTACCTGGTTTGTAACAGTTCTGAAAAACACCTAATTTACTTTTCTCCCTGAGCAGCTGCAGATTTTGGTGTGTGAGCAAAATAAGGGTAATAAAAAGCCTCAGCAGGGATGCAAACACAGCAATTTTTCTGTTAGCTACGTGTGTAAGCAAAGGTTCCAGAACATACATTTAATGGCTGTTTCTTTTGGTATATTAGCCACTGAACCCTTGACCTGGACCAAATGGCTGGTTGCTGTGGCAACAGGCTGCACAGTTACAGGTTTTGTTCTTAGGTTGAAATCATTTTGCTTCTCTTAAATGTTCATTTTGAGGAGATCAGAAGAAACTAGGAAATTCTTTTTTCAAAGGAGAGGCAAAAATATTAATGTTCAGCTACCTGAGCATGTGCAGAGAGACATTCTTTGTTCCCTTGTTCCCTGAAGAAGGTAGTCAGCTCCCCCACTTTCTCCACTTTGTTGAAGTAGAGGTCAGCAGGTCACCAACAAAAAAAAAAAAAAAAAAAACCACCAACCAAAAAAACCCCCAAAAAAACAACAACAAAAAAAAAGTAGTTCTTGGAAACAACATGACTGTAGGAAGGTCAGGGGAATTTGTTTGCTGAACAACTCCAACTTCCAATCCCACTGAAGGCAATGGGAAAATATTAACAGCTTAACACTCCACTAACCTTGAGAATTTCTGAACTTAAAGTAAGCTCCTGATCAGCTCTTTTCAAGCTGGACTTGTGAGAGACTGGAAAGATTGATGTCTTGGGATGTTATGGGCTACATGTGGTGGAGGAAGGGGCAGTGCCCTGCCCTGTACACCCCCACCCTAGAGCCTGTATCCCAGCCTGGCAGTGGCTGCCAATCCCTGGCACAGCACAGGCAATGCTCCACCCCACCTCTGGAGCCCCCAGCTCAGCTCCTGAGTGGCCAAATGACCAGAAGTCCCACCTGGGGGAAGGGCCCAGGAAGGCCAAAGAGTATTTAAGGCCTAACACAAGGCAGTCTTGACTGTACTGCCTCTTGGAATGTGTGTCTGTACACTGCTGGAACCCAGGAGCTGGTAGCTATGTTTGGTTTTTTCTATATCTTTTCTAATTTTCTTTCTTTCTTGCTCTCTCTTCTAATTCCCTCTTCTTGGACTTTTGAGTAACTTGAAATTGAACTGTATTTGAGTTTAAAGGTTGAATGAGCCAAGTTAATGCTTTAAAAAGTGTTATCTGTTGATTGAATGTTGCACTAAACTTGCCAAATTTGTCTGATTTTCTAAAGTTGCCAGTAAAATCTTTTTTTGTTGTTTTGACCTCTTGAGAGTATCTTGGTATTTCTCCTGTGCATCTAACTCAGAGTACATGAACAACCATAAGCCCTTTTAAAAGTCTCAATGATCATGGTTGTTTGGAGCCTTAAAATACTAAAAAAAGTTCTTGCTGTGACAGTGGTCAAACACTGTGGCAGGGGCATGGGAGGTTAAAGGATTGCCAGCTATGGGGGCAGTCAGAACTCAGCATGGAGAGCCATGCTGAGTGCAACTGAGTGACCTTCTGGGGCTCCTTCCAGCTGAGGTCATTCTGCAAGTCTGTCTCTTTTTTCTCTTTGGACACAGAGAAAAGCAAATGTGATGGAGAGCCCAGACCAGGACTCTGCCTGTGGGTGGTACTGAAAATGAGTTTTGTGTTTACATTGTCCTCCTTTACCACACCCCCCCCTCTCCCTGCACCTCAGCCCTACACACTTCTCTTTCCTGGTGAATAGTGTCATAATGCCATACCTCAAATACTTGGTAACAAAATGTCACTGTAATTCCCCTAGAGAACTCTTTGATATATCACTAATTTATTTTCTTACACTAAACATGCTGCTCTGTGTTTTACCTTTATATCTTTTTGGCATATGTAAAATGAGTGGCATTCAGCACCGTAGGCAGGAGCTTAAAGGAAAACAAAATACAGACATGGCATGTGATTGGAGGGGGGATCTTTTTTCCTTTGTGCCAGCAGCTGTCAACCTCTTGCACTTCCAAAACAGTCCCTTAGGGCTTTTTGCTGCACTGTGATCCTGTCAGACAAGAGGCACAAGGAGGAGTTAAGTGGGGTTGCCCACTTACCCATCTCAGTCTCAGAAAGATGTGAAGGGCTGCAGCCAAGTAGTGTAAACAATCTAAAGAGTTCACTCAAGTGAAGGGATTGGCAGTGGCAGGAAGAAGACTGAAACAAGAAACAGAGATTGAAGGGATGCTTTCACGAGATGGAAGGAACAAAAAATGAAGAGGGGCTGATCTGACCTGACTCATTTTAGGCCATTTTCCTGTAAATCTTCAATTAATTTACAAAGTGTTTCTAGTCCTCAGGATGCTGGAACAGTGCAGGCTAGAAAGGTTTCATCAGTTGTCAAATGCTTCTGCAGATCAACAGCAAATCATAAGACCAACAGAAGAATTTATTGCCAGAGGCCCAGAGCCCAGCCAGTGAGTGCAATACCTGTCTCACCCTCCATATCATGCAGTTGTGTCAGCAATTGCATTTGGGAGATGTAAATCTTAAAAGAGATGCCTGCTTGTCATTAAAGAGATGGCAGAGCTTTCTTTGGGCATGGAAATGTCAAGCAAGCATCTGGATCAGATTCAGTGGCTGGTTACAGCTTGGCACTGTAGGCTGTGCTGGTGGATACATGGGGAACGCAAAGATGCTCCCTGCTTCCTGTCCCAAAGTATTCCAGCCATGCTGCTGAGCACTGGGACTGTGTGTGTGGAACCGTGCTGCAGACACTCAGGAAGTCAGCAGGGTTTATATAAAGCTCTGCTGGGTTTGCAGAACCTTTTGGCTCCTTTCCAGCTTGGAAGTGGCAATATAAATAGAAGAATGTCTCACTTTTGAAGTCTGCCTTCTATTCATGGAAAGGAAGAACTTTGCTGGAGCTGTGATTTAATAGCTGTTAAATACAAATCTCAAGACCAGTCCTGTGACAGGCTGAATGGCTGGATCCCATTTCAATGGGATATGAGTGAGCTCAGTAGCCTATAGCATCACATCTGTTATTTGGTTGCTGACACCTGAATAAGGTGCGGTGCTATGAAAGCAGAGTTCAAGAGTATCCATTCTCACACCTTCCTTCCCAGTTGCACTTGTCCCTGTTACAAGAAAAAAAAAAAGTTGCCTTTTTTTTTTCCTTTTGGACAGATTAGCAAAATGTTTGGGACAGTGGTGGTTGGAGTTGGAATTGCTGGCTTAGCACGAATCCGAGACTTGATGAATCCGATGCCTTCCAGCCCTTCTGAGCACCTGAAACTCATTGGATTTGTATCCAGGTTAGAAATTTCATCTTACCATGTCTAATATGTATATTGCAATGTTTTTTCTTCTTTTTCAAGCCAAGAAGGGAAAATTTGTGCAAATATGCCTGTCATTCTGAGTGGCAGCTCAGAAGTGAGCAAAGAAAGATTTGCAAGAGGGAACAAATAGGTTACCCTAGTGAGAGATCTTCCAGAAATTACTAAAATAAAAACTGAGAGACATTTTTGCTGTAGAATCTGTGTGATAACAAGAAATTGTCTGACTGGAATTTCCTGTAGATTTAAGGTTGTGCAGACAATAAGTGCATTAATGATCTCATGTCTGCATGGCACTTCTAGAAATGTTAAAAAAGTAAGTTTTACAGAGTTTTAAAAAGTTCTTTTGCAAAAACATGTTTCAATGCCCCCAATACTCCAACTTCATAAAAAAATTCTAGTATTTTTTTTAAACCAGGTATTGAACCTGTAATTATCTGAAGAAAATGCCATGATTTGCTACATGCAGTAAGGTTGCTTTTTATCCCTCTTATGCTTCTTAGAGAACAAGAGTTTTTCTCACTAGTTTGGAACTGTGGAAATTTAGTGTGGACCTTCCTCTGAGCGTTCCTGCTGGACTGTCTGACCCATTACAGTGGAGCATAAAAGTTTGAAACAGGCAGTACCTTTAATGGATCTCAGGTTGTGAATGTATTTTTCCAGCTATATCTAAATTGTGCATCATTGTTTGAGACAGAAAGGACTGATCAGGTCACCCATTTTATTTTCCTGCCAAATACATTTTTGGTTCTCTGATGCCTCTGTCAGTGCTGCAGGTAACCTTGAAGAGCAATGAAGACAGGGTTTCTACCACTGTTTTTTTGTGAGAAACAATGCTGTTAAAATGCATGATTCACAGAAATCTTCCTTGCATCCCCATCACACACAATCACCACCTGTCTTTGCTTTCAAGTCCTGCTTGTAGCCTGCTTCCCTGCCCTCTGTCACCTGTCCCAACACTGTCAAGGTGCCTGCTCTAGTCAGTAGTAATGCAAAGGGCTTTTGGAGGGATTGTGTGTTTTTCATTCTCAGCTGGAGCTGTGCTCAGCTTACTGCCCAAGAGAGCTTTCCCCTTAGCACTGGCATGCTGTGTGTGTTGCAAGGTGAGCCATCACAGCCAAGCATCTGCTTTGTCCCTCTCCTACATGTCTGTACTTGCAGTTGTGTGTATCCCTGCCATCTCGAGTGCTTTTGTTGAGCATGGTGGGGAGAAGTTCTCCCTTAGGAGCACTGTCCTCTTTCAAGTCATTCCTTGGTAATAATGCTTATTCAAAACCAACACACCAGAACCAAAAAGGACTTGACAGATCAATAGCAGGCCAGTTTCTGGATTGATACCACCACCTGCACACTGGTCCATTTTTTTTTTTTGGTTCTCTTCTCCATTCCACTTTTGTCTGTAAATGCTCGTGCTCTTCCTGGATAAAAAATTGGTTGTTATACCCTGGTTGAACTCAGTGAGACAGTGGTCCATGGGAACAATTTTTAAGTACTGCTACACAACTTGTGCTTGGGAAGAATGGACTGTGACAGTTATGCTCTGGTTGTATTTATGCTAAATCTGCAGGAGAAGTTTTGGCAATATTAATGAGGCTAAGCAAATTAGCCTGGAAGATGCTCTGAAAAACAAAGACATCCATGCAGCCTTCATCAGCACAGAGAACAAAAGCCATGAAGAAACAATCAGGTATTTTGGGGGGTTTTCCCCTGTTCTTTTCCCCCTTTCCCCTGTATTTTGGAAGCACAGAGGAGCTGTGTAAAGCTGTTGCAGGAGAAGATATGAACACTGAGGAAAGATTACCAGAGTAGAAGCCTGAAGTGAATGATAGTGAGTTCCCTAGAGCACCAATAAGCCCTGGAAGAGAGTAGGATTTAAGATGCATTAATTTCCCAAGTAATTCCATTTCTTCACCTTTAGGTCTGTGTTTGATGGACAGGCAGCTTAAAACAGGATTTAAAGCCTTTCCTCACAGATTATATTGTGGAAGGGTAGTCCAGTGCCTCACTCCAACTGCTTGCGTGTCTGTAAGTCAGAAATTGCAGTGCTCAACGCTGTAGGATTTTAGCAACTTGATGTAGGGGAGTGAGGGAATTCTGTGGCAAAAGAAGAATTAAAACCCCACTCCCCTGCTGTTTAAGTGTGTGATGTAGGCACCACACCATCGTTCCTAGGAAAGTTGCCATTTATTTCTGTTACTCCATATTGTGCATGTCTCCATGTGAAGCTGCCTGTGGGAATCAGAAGCAGCTTGCATGGTGAGAGAGGATTAGGATAATATTCTTTTTAATGGCTGATCTTTTATCCCTTTCAGAATGTTCTTAGAAGCTGGGAAACATGTCCTTGTTGAGTACCCCATGGCTTTGTCTGCTAAGGCAGCCCATGAGCTCTGGGAGATGGCTGAGCAGAAAGGTAACACATTTGTTCTCAAGCACATAAGCAGTTTTACCTGTTGGGTAGCACCAAAGGCACTAACTCAAAGGCAAGTCTCCAGCCTACTTTTAGTCATCACATGCAAGGGAGTATGACTGTCTCAGAGATGTGCCCGTCTAAGATTTAAGACTTGTGCCAACAGGGGAACAAACACACAAATGCCATTGCTAGGAGTAAGATATCTTTGCCCTCACAAAAACTCTAGCCTCTATTTGTGACACTTAGAATGCAGTTAAAGAGGAAAACTTCTGTCACTGTGATAGTAAAGCACTTGATGAGTGCAGCTATTGAACTTGTGCAATTCCCTGTCCTCTCTCTGCCTGGAAATGAATCTACAGACAGCTCTCCCAGCTTCTAGCATTTGTGATGTGCTGGCCACACACAGCTGCTCATGCTACTGTAGGCCAGCAAGGCATTCTTGTCTGAAAGACAGCTTGTCTATAAGGAAAATCTCTTTATTTCCAGAAAGTGTGTGGTCCCATCCCAGTGGTGCAAAGGGTCAGAAACTGGCAGTCAGCTGGGGCCAGTGGGGATGAATGGGGCTGCAAGGGGAAGAGCAGTGCTGGGCAGAAGCAGAGTGCAAATCATTTGGACAAGCTGCACTTTTTATACCACTACTTCTTAAAGATCTCCTTTGTGACTTTTGTGCTGAAACACTGGAGGTGTAGGATTTCTGCTTTGCTGTTTCCCTGTACCAACACCGGTTACTGCCTTGTTGCTCACCAAATGGTTTCCCATTGAGCAGAATTTACGGCTCTTTTTTTGAAGCAGCAGCAGTTACTGTCAGCAGCCTACAATGATTCTCCTGGAAATCTTCCAGAAAAACACATACTGAATGAAGGACACATTTAACTTGTATTGGACAACCTCTATTTCAAAGTAGCCCAATTCATTGCAGTTGGTGCGAGGTATTCCTTAACATATTGTTCCAATCTGGGTCTGAGCATTATGCTATTTTTCCCTTTTCTTTTTCTTTCCTACTGCTCTGGGAGGAAAAATGCAGAACAAGGAAATGTGAAGGGAAAGAGGCCAAGAATTAATCCATCCATTACTCTGAAGACTCAAGTTTCAGCCTTAGCTGGGTGCTGGCTTTCATTACAGAGTTTCTGTTAAACGTAGTGGCTACTGTTCCTGCTGTCTCTATATTTGTTGTCTCCTGAAAATCCTTAACCCAAATTGATGCTTCATCTCAGGGCCCATGTTTCCATGTTTGATTTTCTTCCTGACATCACTTTGTGAGCCATGCATGAATATTTCTGCGTGAGTTCCCACGGGTGGATAGTGAATTAGACATGACTTTGATTCACACAGAAAACTTTTATTTAATCTGTCCTGATTTTTTTTTGGGGGGGTTTTTGTCTTGTTTTGTTATTTCAATGGCAGGTAAAGTACTCCATGTGGAGCATATTGAACTTCTTACTGAAGAGTACAAGCAGCTGAAAAAAGAGGTGGCTGGGAAAGACCTGGTGAAGGGAACATTGCATTTCACAGGTCAGTAGCTCTGAAGAAATCAAAAGTTCATCTGGATTTGCTCCCCAGGGATACCAGTGCTGCCAGACTTCATTCAGTCCTTTCACACAGGACTGTCTATAAACTGAGTAGAGACACAGGTACTGGTTCTGGATAATTCCCTTGTTGAATTCACATACACCTTTCTGTCCTCAACATGTCCCGAAAGGTTTGTTGTATATGTACTTTGTGCAGCCCTCTCTGGCACAGCTTGTCAACTGATCCATTTCGACATTAAATGTGTTTATTGACTTTCCTACTCAGTCCATCCACTGACCTTTCTACACCCTGATCTTTAAGCCTGCAACACTGCACTTTCTTCATCCTTTCCTATGCAGAAGATATTATTCTATTTCCTGTTCCTCAAGAGTTTCTATTCCACCAGGTAGTGTCCTTGATGAAAACAAATCAGGATTCCCAGCTTTCAGTGGAATTGCCCGTCTGACGTGGCTAATTGACCTCTTTGGAGACCTCACTGTTACCTCTGCCACCAGAGAGAAGCAGAAGGATAAGAATTATTCCAGAATGACTGTTCACTTTCAGACAGCAAACAAGAAGTGAGTAATGTCTGTGTCAGCATGTGAGCCAGGTTCCTCATCATCTGCAGGACTTCTGCCTGCAGGACTTCTGCATTCTCTTCTCCTCTTGTGCAAACAGAATGGGTGGAGGCTGGCATGAAGGTGTACATATCTTTTAAAGATGCATTTTATAGTATTGAGTTTTATCTCCCTTTCATTATGTGGTGACAATATCCATCCTGTCAACTAGGATATTTTTAATAGCCTTGCTAAAAAGTGGTATATAATAACTATGAAGTAAGTCCCCAGTATTTCATTCTGTCACTTGACTACTCAGCTTGGTCCAGAGAGTGGTAAAAACTCTGAGGTTTGTTCATTCTGGGCCATCTGTGCAAAGTTCATGTCCTTTCAAATAAGTTGAAGTTACTTACAACATCAGTTAAAAGCAACCAGATACAATTTGAGAATTATCTGTTATGAAAAGGTAGAGGGAAATTATGCAATGGTGATGGAACTCCTTGTTCTTTTTTTTTTCTTTTTTTTTTCTTTTTTTTTTCTTTTTTTTCTTTTTTTTTCTTTTTTTTTCTTTTTTTTTCTTTTTTTTTTCTTTTTTTTTCTTTTTTCTTTTTTTTTCTTTTTTTTTCTTTTTTTTTCTTTTTTTTTCTTTTTTTTTCTTTTTTTTTCTTTTTTTTTCTTTTTTTTTCTTTTTTTTTCTTTTTTTTCTTTTTTTTTCTTTTTTTTTTCTTTTTTTTTCTTTTTTTTTTCTTTTTTTTTCTTTTTTTTTTCTTTTTTCTTTTTTTTCTTTTTTTCTTTTTTTTTCTTTTTTTCTTTTTTTTCTTTTTTTTTCTTTCTTTTCTTTTTTTTTCCTTTTTTTTTCTTTTTTTTTCTTTTTTTTTGATTGCAGATATGCTGATAGACCTCTTAAAAAGCCCAAATCTAACCCAGCATTTTAGATAAATATGTAGTTAAAGTAGTAACCTGAAGGACTGGCTATTTGAGGAGTGAATAATCAGGACTTCTTTAAACTCTTAACTTCACCACAGGTCTGGTTAAGCATTTCATCAGCCACTCTACAAACCCATTGCAGTTTATCTTGGGATTATCATCTTGTTTTAGCAATCTTCCTCTCTCTTTAAATAAAACAGCATTTCCAATTCCTTTTGAAATGCACTTGTGAGAGGACAGAACTCTGTATACAAGCTCTGTTTACCCTCCTAGCAATTTGCTAGTAACATAAGTAGCTGTGAAGATCTAGATAGGGTGAGATTTTGAACTAAATCCAGCAGATGGAACTAGCGGGTGGTTTAAACATTTCCCTGGCTGTCCTGTCTCCTGGGTAGTCCTTAGCTGCTATGTATGATATTTGCTGGATACAGAACTGGTTCTGGATTACTTTTTTTTTTCCTGCTCTAACCAATATTTTTTTTCCTGCTCTAACCAATCTGCACTAACCAATGTTTGCTTCTCTTGGCCACTACTATTTGTATGGATCAGTGTTTTCTTACCATAAGTGTTTTAATAACTTTGGGGACAGTCAGTTTTATGTCCCTGGGATAATTTAGGGTGGGTGGAAAATTACATAGCGTTCCTGTATTGTGTTCAGTGCTGGGGCCATATTTCCTGCTGACCTTCCCCCACTGACGTCAGGGGAGTTACTGCAGTAGAGAATTTGGCCCACTCTCTGTCAAGTGAAGTTATGGCCCAGCAGTAATGGTGGTGGCGTTACAGATCTAATTTTCCCAACCTTTATTTTGCTGAAGGATGGGAAAGGTCTGTACCTTTCATGAGAGCTATCCCATCCTTTTTTGAAAGACATAATACAGTAACCTTGAGAAATCAGGTTAATTCATCCTATTTTCTGCCTTGGAAAATACAGCAGGTGCAGAATGCAGAAGCCTGTGTTCTGCTTGTTAAGCAGGGATTTGTGTAAAGGGTATAGTCTGTCTCCAGTGCACAGCCCACCCTTGCTGCTTGTCTGGCTCTGGGTGGATTTTGGAGGTGTGTGTTAATGCCTGCACCCAGCTATTTGAGAGATGACCTCTGCCTCTGTTGTGCGTCCAAGACAGCTGAGCTGACGGCCTCTCTGTGATACAACGTTGAGCAATCCAGAAAGAGCCAAGCCTCTACTGACAGCGCGTCTGGTTTGGGACTGCAGTTCCTATCCCAGGATTACAAAGCTTGGATTCAGTAAATGTCAGAAATCAATTTTTAGTGCAAGCTGGAGAGATAATGATTTGGGCAGCATTTCTTTTAATGTTAACTAGGGATAGGGTCAAACTGTCTAATTCTTATCCAAGCTAAGGGAGCCTCTCATTGATTTAACAGTAAATTAAAAATATTGGCATTTTCAAAGAGTTAAAAGGAAAATGTTTAAAAGAAGTTGAAGAGATTTCCTAAACATATACTGACAAGAAACATTTGAAGTTATGTTTTTATGGAGAGCTAAGCTTACAGAGTCTAATAAAATATCTTCAAATTGAACATTCATAGAAAATGATGTAATAGGTGCTTTCTGCAGAAGTCGCTGCATAAGATTTTAAGCTGAGTGGACCCAGAATTCTTTCAAGCATGAAACCAGCTTAATTCTTCTGGCAGTACAAAGAGTATTTGCTTCATATTGGTTTGTGGAGCTATTGCAGTCCAGCGAGGTTCACTCATTATTTGAGGAAAAAGGGAATTAGAAAAGCAAAAAGTCTTTTTCAATGTAGCTGAGAAAATGCTATCAGTTTACAATTTGGAAAGACAAAATGGCCATAGAAAGTCAGAGTGTTTTCTTCACTGCAGACCATTTGCTTTGCAGTCAGTATAAAGGTGGTTTGTTAGTGCTTGATTAAATTTTCTTTTTCTTCAACTACCCAACATATGTAACCCAGCTTTATTCAGATACCAAAAACGTTGGATTTGTTGCTTGTAAGTAGCTCTACTAACACTTCTAAATAACTAAATGTATCTGTAGCTAGATAATACTTTGCTACAAATCTTTAATGAAAGTGGATAAATTGTCTATGAAAAAAGCTACAGCCCTTCACAATGTTCTGATTTAAAATACAAATCTGTTTCTTAAGCTACAAAATTGCTTACATAATGTGTGGTCTTGCAACATGCTTATCTTTATAGCAAAACAAGAGGCTTATTTCAGAGTAGAAGTTGTTGTTAATTAAAAATGAATACATTTTGCTAACCAAATAAGTAGAATCAACCTCTCCTTGGGAATGTGACTAAAAATCCAATTGCAGAAGAAGATAAATCTATTAGTAAATCCAACATTTTCCTCCTCACTGATCTAAATCAGTCATTCTAATCACTTTGAATAAATTCTGCCTGCTCTGCATGTTTGTACTTCTGGTTCAGTGGCTTCCCAAGCTACAGCAGAAGGCATACACTTGAGCCTGATCACTGGTGTGCATCTGCTCTAGATCACCCCAGGGAGGTGATCCTGCACTGACAGGGCCTGTTTTGGATCATATCAGGAGCTCTTTGTTATTACATGATGGAAATCTTTGCCTGTGCCTGCCCACTGGTTTCTTCATGCCTACCCACCTGAGATAAAGCAGGTTTAGTAACAGTGGCCTGAACCCTCTGAGACTCTTTATTATCATAGGAATATAAAACCAGCTCTGTCAAGTCAGAGCAAAGCCCAGCTTGCTCAGCAGCCTGCCTCTGACCCAGATCAACGGCCTTTAGCTCAGGGAAGTAGGATGGGAACACAGAAAGCACTGAGCAATACGCCCCCCAGACACCCTTCTGGCTTGCAGTGACATGTAGTCCTGGGACTTCCTAAAACACATGGTGCCTTTGCATTTATTAGTCTTCTGAGATTTTTTTTTTTGGTGCACTTCTTGCAGGCTGTGATTTGGGTATTTTTTTCCCCCTCCAGTTGTTTCATTCTGTTCAGTCAGGTTCATCTGGCCATGCTTAATTTGTAGGGGAAGCGGAGGAGATGTGGAACTACAGGTGAGCAAAGAATAATTGATATAATGATTTAAATATAGAAACTGAATCCAAGAGCATAAAAGATGAGAGGTGCAGAAACATTAAGCTGAGCACTCTGCAGAACGTGTTCAGGGCAGATTGACAAGGACTTTCTTTCCAGATCTAATGATACTGAAGATTTAATGGGCAGTACTTGGAGACAGAATTTATTCTTCCAGGCTATTGATGCCTTCATAATTTGTGAGTGGCAGACTAAAGTAGGCCATAAAGGACTGTGGAGGGGCCATCAATAACCAAGTAAGAAAAATAATGTGCATCCTCTAAACACAGGCAGTAGTGAGTGCTGATGAATGAGCTGCAGAAAGGCAATGGTACGGCTCAGGCAGTTGACAAAAGACCAGGGAGGGAGCATTGTGACTGTGGCTGATGTTGAGGGCCATTCCTCAAAGGCATTGCAGTGTTGGTTCTAGGAGTCTGTTAAGACCCCTGAAGTGGCACAGCATGTCCCATGGCTCCTTTCCCTCAGCCAAGAGGGGAAGTTGGGAAGGAAGGTGTGAGCTATGCAAGTCAATAGCCAATACCACCAGGCTTGGTTTGGAGACTGTGCTATTGTGTTGGTGAAAGACAGGACTCTGCTCTGCTTGAGAGTCTCTGTAGGTAGAATTTTTAGGATCAGCACAATGCTCCCAATGATGAGAATGAAACATTTTAAAAGTTCAGAGAGTCTTGTGTCTGTGTCAGTGAATTTGTTCACTGGGGTTCAGCTCGCATAGTAGCACCTAGGTCATCATTATGTACCCATGTGACTTAAATCTGTTCTTGCTGGAGGAATAACTAGACGTGGAGGGCCTTTTGAGTTTAGCTGTGACTGCATTATGTACACAATATTTGGACATCTAACTGCACTTTTCATCCAAGTCCACAAACAAACAGCCCACAAACTTCCCTCTTCCTTATGATGTGGCTTGATGTTGCTTGCTCCACTTTGTGCATAGGGAAAACAAAGCTGGACAGAGCTTAGAGGGTGTGCTGGAAGTCATGACATGAAAGAGTGGCAGAGTTAAGACTATTGCCTTCTGTTGACCTCTATAACCACAAGGCATGTTGGTCAGGACACATTGCCTTAATATGCAATAATTGATATTCAAAAATGGTGCATTTATTAGAGCATTTTCTGCAAATACAGAGAAAACAACCCAAACAAATTAGAATTGTTGATTCAGTTTCTTAATTAATACTTTTTCTCTGCTCCTTCACACTAGACCCTTGACTTGGATTGAAGAAAGAGGACCAGGGATGAGACGTGAAAAGAAAATCAACTTCTGTTTCACAAGTGGTTGCCTGGAGAACTTCCCTGAAGCCCCAAGGTCTTCCGTGGGCCTTTTCATGCAGGATCAGAACCTCTTTGCCAAGAAACTGCTGGGCCAGGTCTCCAAGGAGGAGCTGGCTGCTGAGAAATGGCGAATTTTGCGGTGTCTTGACCTTGCCGAGGTGATCCAACAGTACTGTGAGGAGCCAGAGAAAATCTATTCCTGAGACTGCTCTTAGGGAAGGAAGAACACGGCAGACAGAAAAGCTGTAGGGCTAGAACTCACTGTTGTCATCAAGCAGTTGCTATTTCTGTTTCATTACCTTCTTTTTGACTATTTGTGATTCCTGGGCTCTCCAGGTGTTCTGGGGGAGTCTGGGCTATACCCTGTGCCTTCTGGTTTGCACCAGACAAAAGCAATTCCCCTGCTCTGATGCATCCCTGTCCTTTCCTGTAGTTAGAAACCTAGCAACAGCAAGCTTTGCTGTGATTCAGCTGGGAATATGCCTGACAGTAGATCCTACAGGACTGTAAATACTATATATAATCCTGTCTCCCAGGGTCCGTCCCCCCATTCCAGATATGTCTGGAAATTAAATGTCTCAATAGTATTCATGTACTATTTTGAGAATGAAGTTCCAGTTCAGTTTTCCACCTCTTTACTTGAAATACAGAACTTGTGCCACCACAGTCTTGACCTTTCCCTCCAATTAATATTTCTGTGTGTTTGCTCTAATTAGGAGTCTTGCCTGTTAGGTATTGGCGGGGTGGGGGGGTGGTTTGTGTGTCCTTTGGGTTTTTTGGGGGTGGCTGGTTTTCACACTAGAGGTCAGCTATGGTCAAATTAAATCTGTATTGGTATCAAACCAGAATAGAAGAAGAATCTTGGCTCTTGATAGAGAGATGTTGATTTCATTCAGTTTCCCTGGTGCCCTGTGCCAATGTAGAAATCTTTTCCCAGCAGAGATGAGAAACATGCATTGAACTAATGCATTGCCTGCCTGCTCTCTACTGAACCTAAATATTTTTGGTTTTGTACTGGAAGCAGCATATTATTCTCCTTCATTTGTGTTCTAATTCAGCATGGGAGTGGATCATAGCAAAAAAAAAAAAAAATTTACATTTAAGAAATCACTAATGCACTCCTGGAAACAGAGAAATTAATTTGGAATAGTGATAAATTTAGAATAGCACTGTAGGAAACAGCAATTTGCAAATATATCCATGTGTTTATGTTGTGGTTTATTCCCAGCTGGCAACTAAGCACCAGGCAGCTGCTTGCTTCTTGTACCTCAGTGGGATGGGGGAGAGAATCAGAAAGGTAATAGTGAGGGGGAAAAAAGGTGGGTTGGGATAATGACAGTTTAACAGATAAAGCAAAAGCTGCATGTGCAAGGAGAGCAAAACAGGGAATTCATTCACTGCTTCTGATGGGCAGGCAGGTGTTCAGCCACTCCCAGGAAATCAGAGCTACATCACACACCACAGCTACTTGGGAAAACAAGTGCCATCACTCTGAATGTCCCCCCTTCATTATCCTTACCCAGCTTTATATGCCATATGGTATGGAATATTGCTTTGTGGTCAACTGTCCTGGCTGTGCCCATTCCCAAATTCTTGTGCACCCCCAGCCTACTTGCTGGTAGGATGGGGTGAGAAGCAGGAAAGGCCTTAAGGCTGTGCAAACACAGCTTAGCAATAACTAAAACATCCCTGTGTTATCAACACTGTTTCCAGCAAAATCCAAAGCACAGCCCCATGTTAGCTGCTCTGAATCAAATTAGCTCTACCCCAGCCAAAACCAACCCAGATTATAGCATATGACACCTGTGGGAATGGGTCTTTAGCATTTTTACTGTAGTCACAGGATCACATATGAAAACATTATCACTTCCCTAAAGAAGCATTTTAGTTTTAGAAGCCTAAGCACTGCACAATGCTATTAACAATTCCTCTGGTTGCCTTTTACTTTCTAATTAGAGCATCTGCTGGTGCTGTATTAATATAGAAGCCAACCTCAGTCTATTTCAAACCAAAATAGTATTTTTTTCTATTTTATCATTTGGGCAATTTTTTAATAAGGGAGCATATATGTTGTGAACGTGCACATAATTGCAGCCAGTCAATATTGACAATTAAAAGCCTTCCTTTGGGTAAATGTTCATTCAGGAGTTGGATACAATTCAGTCTGCTGGAAACAAGAAAGAAAAATCTGTACAATTTTCTCCCAAATCAGTCAGATTTTAGCACTGACTGGAGCTTGATGTGTGAATGAATTCTGCATGTGGCATTTGTTTCAATCTACCCTATCTGTTAAAATCAGTGAACATTCTTATGTTGCCTTCAGTGGATTGAGACCCATGTGAGTTGGCAGCAGATTTCTGCAGGCAGATGCTGTGCTTGTCCACCCAAATGGATACCTTACTGAGCATTCACAGGGTGCTGCTGTGTTGGATATGGCATGGGCAGATCTGATGCTCTGTGAGGGAGAAAAGTGGATTTTTTGGCAAAACACAAAGAGTCCATCTGGGATTGGAATTAATTAGAATCTTCTGTGTGTGTCTGCCAGGTATGACAGCCAGTGAAAGTTCTTGTTCCTTGATGAGCTCCTGATCTTTGAATATGGGGTGAATGCCACTTGTTTACATGCTAACTCACAATGGGTAGTTGGGGAGAGAGGGAAAAGGGAAAGGAGATTCACACGTCTCTAGGCATCAGAATTAGTCAGCACATCTCCCTGAGCATGCTCTGCAATTGCTGGTGAGAGCAGTATTTCCCTAGGAAACAAATTCATGGGAGCTGTGTAGAGCAGCAGTATAATATTGTGCAGTGAATTGTCCTCTAGAGAAGCTTGCTTCTATAGAGAGCACCTGGGGAAATCAGCTGGTTAATTTGAGCTAGGGAAGGCAGATGCCTAGAGCTTGGATATCCCACACTCTCCTTCATTCCCCTCCCATTCCTTCCAGCTGACCTGCTAACCTACTACTGCCTGTCCTGCTCCTGGAAGCCTGCATCATTTAAATGGCTTTTCCTTCTGCCCTGTGAATTTGCCAAGGTACTGTGGTTGTTTGTATATGGGAGCTACTGGATGTCTAGTTCCAAATGTATGTATTGTTTAACCAGATGTTAAACTCACCAATAAAATACTGGAGCTTATAATCATTCTTTTTTATTCCCTTTGTCCTTCATTAGCAGTTCCCATTGCCTGTGAAAGTGGCTCTGTTGCAACTGGTTTTTTTTTCCCTTTTTACTTCAAGGCCTGTGAAATCCTGCCAGGGTCTACAGGCTGTGATAATATCCCAAAGACCTCAGTTGCCTCCTTCTCCTATTTCAAAGTTCTGAATACGGGTGTGGTAGGATTTGTGACCTTACCTCACCTCATAAGCTCTCCCACAAAATTCCTGAACCCAGGCAGTTTTAGAGATACAGAGGTAGGGAAGGCAAGTGTAAGATGTGACATGAGCAGTTATTATATTCCATTCTTTAGATATAGCTGATTTTCTACTCATTCCACTGGAAATCACCCTACTCCTGTGGAACACTCTAGGATTCCTTTGCAGGAACCTTGTTAACTGCCTGATGCTGTGAGTTTTCCTGGAAAGTGCTATGATGCACAATGCTCCCACATGGAGGAGAGATGTTCCTTTTCTGACAGAGGCTGGAGATTGACTCTGGCAGATGAGAGGTGTGGAATCACTAACTGCAGCAAGCTAGCTGAAACCTGGAAAAAGTGGTTTGATCCAAAGCCCTTCTCAGAGGGCTAGAGGTCATGGGAATGGAAAATTTCCAAAAAGCAAAGAAACTAGATATTAGTATGAGGAGCTGGAAAGCTGTGCAAGAAGTTCTGGCTGAGATGGAGAGATGAGTATCATTCTGGGATCAACCTGAGAGCTTGTTCTATGGGTCCTGGGAACAGGGTCTGATTTAACTTTGTGATTACTTAGGGTTATCAGGAACAGTACAGGAACATGGGGGGTGGGATCAGGGGGAGGGCAAAGAATACCAGGGGACCCCACAGGAGCTGCTTGAGCTGGGGTTATTTATGAGGAGGATGTCATTGGAACCTTCCCCCGAGCAGATCAGAGGGACAAGGAAGGGGGAAGGCCAGGGCTGGCAGCTGTGCAGACTGGGGCTGCTTTTCAAATGGTCCTACTGCATCAAAACCAGCTTTTTAAAAGGAATAGCATGTTCAGAATGGCATCTGAGTGAAACTGCAGGGCTAAGTTAGGATTGCAGCTCCTCCAGCAGTTTGCAGAGGGGTCAAGGTGGTAAAGACTGAACTGTACATCTGTTTTCAGCTGTCATTCCAGATGTTGGACTCCTTCAGGTGGGCAGTATGATCCAGGGCCTTGGACATCCTCCCAGTTTGCTGGTGAGTGATGCACCAAAGGGAAACTGGCAGCACTCTGTGCTGATGTAATTCATGCAGTAGCACTTACTGCTCCCTGAGGCATGTGATGTGCTCTGTGCAACAGTAATAAAACACCGGGAAGCTAAGGATCTCCAGTAAAATAATAACCCCAGTTTTTGACAGAGATAGAGAGATATTTGGTTAGCTTTAAGTGCTGTGAGCTGCTATTTGTAGAGGCTGAATTAAATAAAGTTACAGGACTCTGTTGGGAAACCCATGAGAATTTTTGTTTAAAGAAGGGATGTAGCAGAGGTATTATCAGTAGCAGACTTCATCCCTAATCCAGAAGAACCAGCCCTGAGATGGGAAAACAGAAGATGTCCATTGCAGTACAATTTGGTTCAATACAAAATACTGGAGCCAGCTCTGGCTGAGCTACCTCTGTTAGCACAAGGGCTGGCTTGCAATGTAATTTCATCTGACCAGATGTGCACAGCTTCTCAGCAGAGCTGAGTGGCCCAAGTGCAGCACTGGGCTAACTCACCAGGCCAGGGAAACACCCACAGGTCAGCCTGAAGCACTCCTTTGGCTCCTGGCCTTAGCAGCCTCAACAGTAACTTCCTCCAGTTTACACTTTTGGGCTGCAAAGGGAACTGAAACACAGCTCCCAACCTGTGCTTTCTGCTTTCTTGCTGACCCAACCTGATTAAAACAGACAGCTTTTCTCTCACCCTTGAACATGACATAAGTGACAGGGCTGCTGCATTGTGATGGCAACAAAGCTGCAGGGACCATTGTGGTGTTACCAGTTACAAAGCCCCAGGTTTAGTGCTTGGCTTCCACATCTTGGCAATAAACACACCTTACTGGAGCCCAGCTGCATGCAGGTCAATATGCAGAGAAATTTAAAACTAATAATTTAAATAAAATTACCATCATCAGAAGATCCGAATAGTAGCCTGCAGAAATGCATGCTTAGAACTTATAAAAATAAATGTATCCTGATCTAATAAAAATCACTTTGTCTAGGTTACTACTTCAAAAAGCTTTTCTAAAACTTCTTACTCAGGGAATCTTAGATCATGTTGTGTGTGAGTTGACTTTCTGATTTAGCTGCTGCTGCTGTTACAACCTGCCTTCTGGAGTTCCTATTTACCACACCTGGTGTATTGTGCCATCCTGCCTGACCTCCAGTGAGTCATCCCTTTTCCCTGATAAAAGTCAACCTACAAAGAATCCAGTAACATGTCTCTAAAACAGCTAGATTGCCTCAAGACAGTGAATAAGTAATTAACAAATTATGGCTTTCTGATGTTCTGTGCATGGGTGTTACTTGAGTAACAAATAAGTAAAAGTAATTTTAAAATGCTAAATTAATCATTAGCAGAAAGTCCAGACAAACTGGACAGATTAACAATAATAATAACAGTAACAGCAACAATAATAATGATAATAATAACAATACCAATAATATTGTCTGAAATAATGTCCCTTTGTAAATATTCTGTCTTTTGGGAGTTTTAAAACACCCCAGAAACAGATAGGATAAATCTCTGAATTAGTAGAAAGCTGTGATTGAACCATTAGCTCTTTTTTCTTACATAATTCAAATGTTGTCTGCAATACGAATATAGTTCTAATTAAAATAGTCTCTTCCAACAATTTGGGAAGCAGTGCTCTGGCAGCATTTGGGTTTTTTATTTGATGCCAAGATTTATTGCTGGTGTCCCAGTCTGAGTAGGCAGCAGTATCCTCCTCTTGTGTGACACTTCAAGGGGCTGTTTATATCTCCTGTCTCTCTCTTCCTCTCACCTACATCAAGGACTCCTCCACCTTTTAGAAACTGTGCAATTCCCTTGTAACTTGTCATCTCTCCTTTATTCTGGCCCTTATTATAAGCAGTAGTTGTAGATAACATGGCTTTGCAAAGACTTGGTGAGTTTTTCAATTAATCAGTATCCCTTCTCTCAGTTCCTTCTGATGTGAGTTTTCATTTTATGAATTCCACCACTGGTGGATTTGTTATTGAGTTCAGCAGTTTTAAGCCTTTTCTTTCTAGTACTGAAACAAAATACACATTTATTACAGAAAAGTCCTGGATGCTGACATTATCCTGTCATTAATATTGCATTTTTTGCATATGGGGACTGTTTTAATTACTAATTTTGTTCACATAGACAGTGTTCATGTTTAGACCTTTTCTTTTACTGTGCTGAAACCTATTTGTCTCCAGACTTCAAATGTTATAGAAATTTCTTTAAGAACTGTTAAGATGGAGAGTTACAAATGACTTATCATCATCTTAATCTTATTTTGACCTGTGGTAAAATCCAAACTATCTATGTTCCTTTTTCTACCTGTATGGCTTGATCTTGTTTGCTGCAAGAACTGCACTGAACTCAGGCAGGGGGGGTTTATCTGTGGGTCTTTGTGCACACCTTGCCTCTCACCAGGCATGCTTTTTGCTTTGCACAGTGCAATCCACCTCTGCTGCAAGCCTGCTGTGTTCCAACGTTTGCTTCTCTTGTAATAGCACATCCTGCTGTTGTACCCTCACCTCTCTGGGCTCATGAGACTGTTGCTCATATCTGCTTTATTACAGATACCTGTTTTATTACATGACCATGTAGGTCATAACTGCACACCAGAGCACTCCTGTGTGCTGTTTATATCTTGTTTCTCTGTATTAAATTATCAGCCATTAGAGCTTTCTCTACATTTGCTTTTGAGCTTGATTTTATTAGGAGCTCATCTTTCAGTCTGTCATCCCAGCCTGCCAAGGCATAGTCATTGTCAGCTGTAGCCAGGTTACATACTCATGAATCATTTTGGAATGTCCTTGATTTCACTTATCAGAGTGAAAATAAAGGGCTTTGTACAGCTCAAGTCAACTCAACCTTTTTTTTTTTTTTCCATTCTATGCCTTCATTTTGTTGCTTTCAAATCCTTTTGCAGGATGCTCTCAGAAATTCAAAGCTCTCAGAAATTCAGCCCTGTGCATGGCAGAGTGTGGCTGTGGTATTTTAGGGTGAGACTTGGCACACATTTATTTGGACAGGACCACCAAGCACCCACTGCTTGTCCCTGCCAAGCTGCCTCTATGCAATTGTGGCGCTTCCATCTTCTACTGCTTTACCTGTTGAGGTTCCTCCAGGTGTTCTGTGCTGCTGCAGGATTTGCCCTTTTCCAGTATTTGAAGGTGTGGCCCCGAGGTGATTAGCAAGAGGATCAACAGAGGGCTGTAAAGAAAGGAACAGGCAGCAGTAATTCTCCACCCAAAATCTGGCCAGTAGTGGGAGGGATGGAGTCTATTGTGGAGGGAGGAGGGAGAAGGCTGAGCAGTCAATCTCAGTTATCATTCACCAGTACCCCCACAACAAGGTAGAAAGGTGGACTCAGCTATGCAGCCTCACATTCCAAGCTCTTGATCTTCCCCTTAATGTCCCACCAGAAGTGGCTTCAAAGGGGCCAAGTGTCCCTCAAGGTGGTTGACACCAGTCACAAAGGGAAACCTGGTAGAGGAAGGCTCCCTTTGTTTCTTAACTTGTACACATCTTCCTCAAATATACCTTGCTTTCTTTTGAATTGTAGCAGAGAGTCACATTCTCTTAGCTTCTATTTCAAGAGGCTCCTCCTTGCCAGCCCACAGCACCATCTGGGTTTTGGAAAGGAGATGAGATAGGAGAGCAGCACAAAGTAAGGTCCAGCACCATGCCTGCCTTTTGGTGCTCTGTGTGGGAGCTGTGCCTCACTGTGAGAGCAAGGAGTGATAGAGGAAACCCACCCAGGAGCAGGGTTTCACCTGGACACTGTGTCCTCCTTTTCTGCCTGCTAAGCTCCTATCGTGTGATCTGCAGTAGTAAAGGCTTGTCCTGTGGCTTTGGAAATCCTGGAGTGGAGAACTTAGGAATTTCCACATGGGGTGAAGCTCTGGACAGAGTATAGGATTGGGCTGGTCACAGTCAGTTTGGCTTCTTCTTATCACCCTTTGAACAGCAGGATTTGTACCTTCTCTTTCTCATAGGTCTGCTAAAGTCACCTTCTGAAGGAAGCAGCGATGCCTTGACTGGCTGCATGGGACTGGACAGCTGTGCTGCTGCCTCAGGAAAGTCCAACAATCTACCAGCTCCCTTGGGGGAGCATTGGAATTTGATCTGTAGCATCACAAATATGACAAAATAGTCTATGCAGACCTCACTATTTTCTTACTCCATTGTATGTAGACCTCTCTCTCTTTCTTCACGAGTATTTTGTACATTCAAGTTGCCAGCCCCAGAACAAAGGTGGTTCCAATGGTTCTGGAAAGTGATGAGTTGCTACAATACAGATGTATGGGAAAAGGATAAAAAAGTGAAAACTAAATAATTCCAATAAAGAAAAGGTAGGGGAATTTTTACCTCCACTCTTAGTCGCCTCAGATACTCTACAGGGTTCATCTATCCTCTGCATATGCAGCTGAAAGGATTTTTTTCTGCATTCATATTCAGTTTGCAACAGCTTATAAGAAGATGTCACTCGCAATGCTCTGGTCCCTGAGTATGTTCAGGCTTGTTTATTAGGCAGAAAACTGCAGTAAATCATAGTCAGGCAGCTATTACTGGCAGTGTAATACCTTGCTATTAATGCAGCTCTGATCTCTTGGAAATTCAGGACACAAACTAATTTATATCAACAACTCAGGCTCAGTCGTGTGAACATATCCCACTGATTCTTAATGCATTAAATAATCACAGTTTAATCTGCCTGTCTGATTTTGGCTATTCATGTCAGGGAACAGATTTGTTTTAAACGATGTCTTGCAGCTATTTTCTTTTTGACTGTTCAGTTTATTCAGACTAAAGCAAATGGTTTTCACATAGTGAAAGCCTCACATAGGAATCCTTAACTGTGCAAAAAGAATACAAAGGGTAACAACATCAAAATGTACTACATCTCACCCACGTTCTTCTAAATGCAAAACAACAGAGACCCTCTTGAGTTGGTACTTGTCTATCTGAGCTCCTTCTAAGACCCTTCCAGAGAAGCTGTGCCATTAACCTGTCACAGCAAAAAAGAAAAGCAAAGCTGGAAGGATATCTGTTGATTGGAGGTACAACAAAATTGGTCCCAGCAGCATCAAGGAGTGGGAATGATTCGAGGGAGGTGTTCAGTGGTAGCATGTGGATGCAGCAGTGGAACCATGTCATTTGTCTGGCTGTCACAGAATACACACACAGCGAATAAAGGCCAACCTGAGCACGTCTGGGGCAGAGCTGGCAAGAGCGTAATTGCATTTTGTGGCGCCAGAATGGATTTTTTTCTACACTGGAAGAAAGCAGAATTTCTGACCAATTTTTGCAGACTTGGAAAGTGAGTTTGAATAGTGATTGAGATCTCTAAACTGCAAAGTAACACTTTGCCTCATTTACAACAGATCTGTTTTTTTTTATTCTTTTTCTCAGATCACTCTGAGTCAGGCAGAACAAACATCTCGCAGGACAGGTTTTTTGCCTTTCAATATAGACTTTATGACTGTCAGGAAATATTCTTATTAAATGAAACAGAAAATAGAAAAAAAAGCTCTATTTGGAAATTGAAAATTGCATATCTGGGATTGAGCAACACCATGTGAGATGTCAATTTTTCAAGCCAGCTCATTGTATGATTTTCAGGGATGGCAGACAAAAATACTATGATACAATAGCACTAAAGTCAGATTTTAAATTGAAAACAAAACCCAAACATAACAAAGATGTAGAATTTAAATTTGGCTAAAATTGCATTTGAAATTTAAATGCAATGCCTGTAGTTTATGGAAGTAAAAGAAAATAATATGATAAAATCAACAAAAAAAACCAATGCATATTTTCCACCTAAGTTTAAGATAAAGTTGCTGAAACTGGGGAAAACTCTTGGCAAAATGACTAGGGCCAGAATTTTCTGCATTAGTAAAATAGGTTTCTAGAGCTCTAACTTCTCACAGAATGCTTTTTTTCATTTTACTGTATTTATTTCAATACAGTTTCCTCCAAACAATGTCTAAGCAGTGACTTACAAACAGGCTGGAAGTTTAAAAAGCAGAAATACTTGCTTGGTTCTTCAGGTCTGGGCTTACAAACACAGTTTTATGTTACTGCTCTTATAAATTAGAATAGTCCACGTGCCATCCAAAGCAAATCACAAGTGAAATATTGATAGCTCAGTAAATAAAAAATGTCATTTGTTCTAAAATAATAAAATGCTATCACATACACTGTAGGTATATGAACATTCCTTGTATTCTATCTTCCAGAGTAGCAGACAATAAGTAAAAGTGAAATGTAAGTTTTACACAAAAGTTATTTGTCTTTTTGTCGGTAGTTCTCCATTGATGCAGTTCAATTCTGGTTTCAAAAGTAGGTACAAAGTACATATTCAACAGGTTTAAAACCTGCTGTTTACATTGAAGTGATTTGCCTTAATTAAATCCAAATTTTCAGATATCAATATCAATATCTGATACTTTAAGATATCAAATTTTTTTATATCAATATATGATTAATTTGTAGCCTGATCAATATATATAAAAATTAGATAATCTTTTAAGTTTCCTGACAACTCAAATCATTATATGACAGTAGCCTGTCATGTTTCTAGTATTAACTAACTGAAATTTGTTGGTTTCCAGCTATGCAAAGAGATGGAAAATTCTTCAAAAGAGTCACCTCAGTGATAGCCCAAACTCTGAATTTTGGTCCCATCATATTTTCCCCTGTGTCCCTAACCCCAGAGTGAGATACTGGGGTGTTGGTGTATTTGGGATATTTCCACTGCTTCCAGAGAAGTTGTGGAGCCTTTAGAGGTTCTGTGCAAGATGTCCACACAGCCAACACATGGAAATACTTATCTGGAGAAAACAAATGCATCCTGCATGGTAGGAAAGAAAGGCACTATCACAGATGAAACATAACTTTGGTCTATTCCCTCTTAACCACAACTGACAATTACTTCAAGGTTCCTTCAGCCCCACATGGAAGTCATCTTGATGGAAACCAGAACTAGGACATGACAATTAATCTGGCACTGGTGAGTGTGGCAGCAGCTCTCTGGTCACAGAGAGCAACAGACAACTTCCCCAGGTATTGTGCTGGGAAAGTCTGTGAGAAGATCAGAGAAAAGAATGAGAAACAATTCTTAACTTGCTGCATTGTGAACATGTGGAATGTGTTATGGAGATTTGTTTACCAAAGGGTGGTTTCTCAGTTATCCAAAGGTGATGGTGTTTGGATTGGAGGACCAATTAGGGCCACCTGTAGCAAACTAGGGTATAAAAGAGCAATGGGTTTCTTAACAAAGATTATTGATCAGCCTTCTGTGAATTGTGGAGTCTATGTAACTCATTACCTGTTTGGGGACCATTGCCATGATAGGTGTGGAGCTGGACCGTGAGGTGTTTGTGTGGCTGGCATTGACTGCAGTCATAGTCCAGGTTTATGCAGTGGAAAAATGTAGAGAGTAAGTGAAGGGTTTAATTTTGTAGACTGGGAAACTGCAGTTAATATTCTTTTTCTGAAGGAGTTGCTGTTCTTGAAGCATGACAACTTTCGTGTTGCTCACCTGATGGAGGAGAGGAGGAGCCAAGCAGTGAGCGTGGCCAGGATGTGGGGAAGGCATGGGCTCCTAAAAGGCTTCAGAGCCTCTTTCTGGTTCAGGTGGTAATCAAGAGAAATGGTAGCTAGAATTTGGCAGAGGGAAGGGATGTAGAAATGTTTCCTGCCTTTGTCACCCAGGCCAAGCAAAAGTGGAAAGAAGGGGGACTATTTATCTTGTTTTGGAAGCTAGCAGTACATGCTTTTAAATATATATGCAACCTATGTATTCATTCATGACTAAAGATAAATATCCTCTTAACCATATGTTTATATTCTGTTAAGTGATGGTGGCATCAAGGATTTCTAACTTTCCTGCCCTTCTGTTTCTCTGAGATCAGGCTGACTTCTTCCATTCAGATGTCTGCCTCTCTTAATCCTATCTGCCAAGTGCTTCCCTCCTGGCCTGTCACTGTTTGACATCACCCCATGGGTTGTGTCCAGCTGTGCCCTCCCCTGTGGCTAACATGGGCCAGCTGCCACAGACTCCTTTCCATCCTAACACCCAGAGAACTTGGGAGAGGAAGAAAAGTTTTTCCATCTCTTCAGTCAGCCAGATTGGGCCCAGGACACGTTTGGGTGCTCTCCTCTGAACACTTGTGTAGTGAAGGAGCATTTCTTGTTCCAAAGCTGCACTGAAGGGAAGGACAGAAAGCAAATCCTCGGGGACCTGTGAGAAAAAGATTTCCTCTGTAGATGGGGGCTGGCTGGAGCTATGCAATACCTTCCAAATGGCTCGTAATGTGTTAGATGTAGGAGTGGTGCTGGCTTACCTGTAGTTCCTTATACTTGTGGTTTTGTGTTGGGTTAAGTAAAGAAGCCTCAGCTATAGTTATTTTGTGTGAGAAGAGTCCCCAATTTTGAAGCAAGACTCAGTGCAGGGGCTCACATTAGGACCTTCGGGATGTTCACTTATGAGCGCAGTTTTCCTGAGGAATGGAGATAGAAGGACAGAAAACCTGAAGAATCGCCTAAATACTATAAACTTCCTATGTAGCTGTGGCACTCAGGTGGATTTCTGTGACAAAGTTGTTTCTGAAAATGGAAGTCCAAAAAAATGTTAAAGTTCTCCTAAATGTCAAAACTGTTTTGTTTAAAACAAGCATATGTAACATTTGTAAAACAAAGGGAAAAAATAGGAGAATTAACATCTATAATATTACTTGAAGTACTAATCTGCAATTGATTTCACTCTCTGAGTGCAGCAGTTCACTGTGTTTTACAAGAAGGTTTAGCCAGAACAAGGATAATATCCATTATCTTTATTTATTATTTCTTATTTTGTTATTCTTATAACAAAATATCCTCCAATTCTTATTCTTATACAGAAGCAAGGGGGGAGGAAGGGGCAGAATGGATGCTCCTTCTTCGTGTGGGAAAAAGGCCATCTGAAAATTAGCTGTTTCCAAGCTGGGAGCAGACTCTTCTCCCCAGGGAAGTATTCCTCCATCTGCATTGCTACTCTGAATCAGCAGAGCTTCGGAGAGACTGGAAGAGCATGTGGCTGGGGAGACATTAGAAGAGCAAGAAGCAACTTGATGGTGCCTTAGGGATGATGCAATCTTCAGCAGCAAAGAGCAGAGGGGAATGAATCTCCCCTTGATTCATGGTTTTTGTGACTGATATTACCAGCATGCCACTAGAAATCATGATCAAGAAGAGCCATTCCAAAGCTAGGTAAACCTGGATGGTGCTAAGTTACTTTTCCTCGGAGAAGAGATGTGTCCAATGTTACTTAAACCTCCTCACCTCCTGAGCTGTGCTATTTCAGCCTTTAGGCAATGTCAGAATTTAGGTATGGTAGCTATGTTTCCTGCCTGCTGACTTAATTTGAGTTCACTGTACCAGCCTTATTGGGAATGCAGCCCACAGGCTGAACTTCCATCCTCAGAGACACAGTCATGGTTCATCTTGACCCTGACTGGCTGTAAAGGTGTCATCTCAAAGCTCCATGCAAAACAAGAACATCACGGATTGGCAAACTCAATTTTTTGCACTTGTCACATGAAAAGAAAGTTTTTCTTGCAGTCCTGTATGCTTCCCCTGCAGTGTGTAAGTCTGAGGTTTGGAATAGCAAATGCTAGTGTTAAGTGCTGTGAGCACCACATTCTGCTCTGACACTTCAAACAGGTAATACCTGTATATTTTAAACCTCTTTGTTGAATGGAAACAACCCAGGAATGCTAGTAGAATGGAATGTCTGGTTTAATCCACTGAATTAGGTTTATTTTTATAGATATTTTGAACTTGTAAATCCAGTTTCTTTTGAATGTAGATAGCATATCCTCCAAACATCATTCATATCTTAAACTGGCATACTGCCTGCTCTTGCTGGCATCATTTTGCCTGTTATCTTTGTTTTACAATAAATTCAGAGTCTATTTACTCAGTTTGTGCAAGTTCCTTTGTAATTGTTGTAGCAATATGTAAGTTCAAGTTGGACTGACTTTTAATATCCCTCTTAGTGTTGTTTGTTGAAGCACAAAGTTAAAGTTTGCAGAAGGGACTTAGAGATGAAACAAGACCAACAAAACACGTGAAACATTCAGTGCTATTAGAACATGTGGGGTTTCTAAATCAAAAGGAAAAGAGCTGCAAAATGCTGTACTGAGCTGATATTACAATTAGAATACCTTCTTCTTCTGTTTGCTGTGCCCTATAGCTCTCTCTTGGTGTCAGTAGAGCAAAATGGTCACTTGTTTGTTAAATGAGCTGTCCAAGAGTGGGCAGAGGTAAAATAGTGTCAGTGGAACAGTGACTCAGCCTTTGAGAAACTATGCTCAGCATCTTTTTGAGACTGATGAAGTGGATGCTACTGAATGTCCTGGCTGGCCTTGCAGCACCAAAAGGCTTGAAAAGAGCTGAGCATAAGTGAGGAAAGGGCTCAGTGAACTAAGTACAAGATGAAATTTGCAGGTGGATTTAGGGTTTTTTACAGAGAGAAAACCATCTGTGGGGAAAGCTGGTGAAAGCAAACCTTAGAGGACATCTCAGAGAAGAAAGGAGAATGGGATCTGTCGAAAGGAGAATCTAGAGCTGGGTTTGGAAGAGGAGAGGGAGCCTGAGAGAGGGAAAGTATGGCTGACATGGTTGGGCAGGAGAGTGAAATATTGTGTGGAGAACAGTGATGAGTGGTGTTCCTCAGGGGCCAAGTATTGGGACTGTATAACACCTTTGTCAGTGACATGTACAGTGGGATCAAGCACACCCTCAGCAAGTTTGCTGATGACACTGAGCTGTGTGGTACAGTCAGCACACTGGAGGGAGGCAATAATGCCATCCAGAGGGACCTGGACCTGAGAGATGGACCTGTATGAACTTCATGGACCACAGGGGCAAGTGCTGGGTCCTACACCTGGCTTGGGCAATCCCAAGCACAAATAAACTGGGCAGAAAATGGATTGAGAGCAGCCCTGGGGAGAAGGTGTTGGGGGTGTTGGTTGACAAAAGGCTTGACATGACCCAATGTGAACTTGCAGCCCAGAAATCCAGCTGTGTCCTGGGCTGCATCCAAAGCAGTGTGGCCAGGGAGGTAATTTTGTTCCTCTACTCTTGTGACAGGAGCTCCACCCTGAATGCTGCATCCAGCTCTAGGACCCCCAACATGAGAAGGACATGGACCTGCTGGAGCACATCCACAGTAGGGCCACAAAACTCCCAGAGGGCTGGAACTGAGAGAGCTAGGGTTGTTCAGCCTGGAGAAGGGAAGGCTCCGAGGACACCTTGGAGCAGCCTTCCTGTACCTAAAGGGAGCTGAAAGAGAGCTGGAGAGAGACTTTTACAAGGGCCTGTAGTGGCTTTAGATGAGCCACAAGGAAGAAATTCTTTTCTGTGAAGGTGGTGAAACACTGGAACAGGTTGCAGAGAGAAGTTGTAGATACCGGTCCCTGGAATTGTTCAAGGCCAGGCTGGATGGGTCCTTGAGTAACCTCATTTAATGGAAGATATCCCTGCCTGTGGTAGGGAATTAGAACTAGATAATCTTTATGATCCCTTCCAATCCAAATTGTTCTGTGATTCTACCCAGGAAGTAGATGAAGCAAATAATTCTAAGATGGAAAAACTGAAGTTGGAATGATTTGCATAAAAATAGCAATCAGGTAAAAACAGAACGAATATGTGTTTTGGTGGGAATTGGGAAAAAGCAAATCTGCCATCCTCAAAAGAAGAAACTTTTACCAAGAAAGGAAGAGAGTGTCTTGTGGGAAGAATAGGAAATATGATGGGCTTGGAAGTATTGATGAGAGATGGAGTTTTAGGGAATTAAAACAATACAGGGAAAGGAGGAAGGGTTTTTCATCTCAGAGGCAAAATGGTCTTGCAGAATACAAGGACCAGATATAAATGTTGCAGCAGGGACAGGATAATCCAGGAATCCAGGAAGCAGAAAGGAGCAAAGACATAAAATGAAGAGCAAAGTAGCAGAGTTTAGAGGAGGATGAGTTTTTAGGGGATAGAACAGGATATACTCCTTCTCAATAGAACTTCTATTCTCTTCCACCATCCTATTGATACCAGTTTTCTTGTTATCTTCATTGTCTATCCATGTTTCTATTTTTGCCATTTGCTCCATCCCTCCATGCCTCCATTCTCACTCATGAGGAAGAAGTTCAGAAGGCACCATCCCTGTGTAATGTTGCCCTCAGGTAGAATTCAGCAGGTATTTTGACTTCTGATAAGTTGTAGATGGAGCACTCTGCTTTCCTATTGACCATAGTGTTTTGTTTACTTCCTGGGAAATGTCTTTGCCTCTTCAATTGAGACAGGTGCTTCTCTTCCAAACAACACTGGATTCTTGAATTTTTTTTCCCAGCATCTCTTTACAACACTTACAAAGAGCCAAAGTCCTTCTGTGCTGGAGGAAGCCTCATCAGTCACTAGCAAGTTCAATAAAAAGAGACCACTTGTGTACAATGATCAATAGATCTGAATGCAGTTGTAGTAAGTGAGAGGAAACTGTGTATCATGCAAGAAGGGAGAAAGGCTGGAGAAAATCACTGAGTGAGAATACCACTTACACTGGAAAACCCTACTACATCTTTTGCTAGAAAAGCCTTTGCAATGCAAAGTTATCATAGCTGACCAAAGTTAATGGGACCAACTCTGGCACTGAAAAGGTTAGACATGACTATTGTTGATGTAGGAATGGATTTTGCAAGAGTTTGTAAAGTTAGCAACATACAGGGAGGTCAAGACTCTGATGATCCCAGAGGGACACATACAGTGCTATTTGCATCCAGTGTTCAGACTGGCCTCTTACTGATCTCGAAAATATGAACTAGAGATGTTTGGAGCAGGACATAACAGATGTGGGATACTAGGTCTTCTGGAAAGATGCATGGGTAAGTATTTGGCAGCACCAGGCATTGAATCCTTCTGAAAAATTATTATATAAATGAATCAGAAGGATTTGAAAGAGGTTTGGAAATCACTACATCTTTTGCATATGAGCGCATGCTTGTGTGTGTATGTTTGAGTGTGGGTTGGCAGTTTAGGGCTTTCTTTGGTTGTTTTTCTTTTTTAAAAACAGAACATTGACAAGAAAAGACTGCAGCTTCAGTTGTTCAGGGTTTGACAGATGCTATAGCAGAGCCAAAGGAGGCCTTGAAAGAGGATGTGAAATGTTCACCATAAAGAGACAAAGGTGAAAATCAGAAACTCAAGCCAAAGATCACAGAAATGAAAGTTGATAGATGATACATCTTCTGATATCCTGGCAGGAAAAGTTGAGAAACACTGTGACTTATCAAGGAAGGAGGTGGTAATATGGGGCTGCTGTAGAGTATGTGGAGGGTGGAAAGTTCATAGAAGTTGTTACACGGTAGAAGTCCTAGAAAGTAAAGGCATTCACCCAGGAAACTGATGTTTGTCAAGTAATAATTCCTTTAGTAGTCAGTCAGAACTGCCATCACTATTTTCCTGCTCACTTGGTGAAATCAGAGAGGAACAAATGTGAGTATATAGGGAAGGCATGGGTACTGTCACTGGGATGAGGCCATGGAGTTTGTTGTGGAGGGCTTAAACACAGTGCAGAGAAAAAACTGACTTTCTGACTTCATTAGAGGGGTAGGATTCAGGTCAGATAATCCTGTCTGGGAAATAACCTATCCACAGCCACTCTTGCATTCAGAATCTACTAACACAGGAATGGATTTGTATCACATCAGAGTGGATATCCTGCAGATACTCCAAAATAATGACATCTCCTGAGAAATGATGGAGAAAACTGTAATAATGTCTCCTTGATAATGCCAAAGAAGAACCTAAGGATGCTGCTGAGCTTGGTGGAGATTGAATGGCTGAGGGAAAATAATGTATGTTGTACTGCCCAACCCAAATCTAGAAATAAGTACAAAATTTTCAACACATTTTTTTCCTTCTCATGGGCATTTTTTCCCAGAATGTCCCAGTAGGTTCAAATACAAAAGATAATGGCTAAAGTTGTCCAGAAAATGCAGAGCAAATGTGATTTTTCATCAAAAAAAAGGAAAAAACCAGAAGTCACCCTACATACAGAGGAGGAAAAACAAGCTGATGTATCACTTTCTTAAACTATTTATTAAGCAATTTTTAATTTTAATTCTTGAAAATTGATTCATGAACTATTAATTTATTAATATAGGTTTTGTACAATAAAAAGGTTTCTTGGCAGTTAAAAATTGGGGAATTTAAGAATTGGAAGTCAGTTGATGCATTATACCTGATTAAACCTTTTATCTTCCCACAGGGAAAAGCCTCAGCAGCCTCAGTATTCTTTCTTACAACAAGAACTTTTTTTTCAAAATGAAGTAGTTCCAGTAATGTCTGAAGCTTATGAAGAAGAAAATCAGGTAACAGATGGAAAAATACTTGCATGTGCTTACACTTGAAGCTAAAATCAGAAAGGAAATAAAATGTTCTCCCCACACCTAAGCCTCATTGCCTAATAAAAAATAAAGGAAAATCCATCTCAACCAACAGGAGGTTGAGCCAGATTCAGAATAGGTGTTTATAAGTCAAATGAAATGGGAGATAAAAGTAGTGAATGAAATGTCACTAAAGCAACACAGATGTGTACAAAATGCCTGGCTCTGCCAGGCTTACTTAGCACTTCTGTGTGCTCCAGGGAGGGGAACTCAGGATTGTTAGTACCCACCTGAGTTTCGTGTTGGTTTTATGGACTATCTGATTTGTGTCTAGGTCTATCATCAGCATGCATTTATTTGACTGTAGCTGAACAAAATGTGAATGTTAACAAGGAATGTCCTTCAAAAATGTTGACAACAGCTACTGTATGACATTTTTAAGGTATTTTTTAAGATGTGTGCAGAAGTGATTTTGTTCCCTTGTAGCCCATCCTAATGCAGCTCTTAAGTTCATCCACCAGATGAGCCAAAAAAGTATTAGAGGCTTTGATCTACTTCAAGTCTGCTGCAAGCATGACAGAAGAGCACCCTCCTTCATCAATGCCCTGAAGCAACAGCAACTTGATGTGGAAGTTTTCTTCCAGATGACAAATGTTGACTGAATAGAGCAGGGGGATTTGGCAATGGAATAATTTTTAAGTAACTGGGAGCATCAGAACATGTTTAATAATATGCAGTTTTGCAGGTTGTGTATAATGTGAAAATCTGACAAATTTCAAGTTGCCATGACAGCTTTGTCATAGAAACTGTACACTTTCATATGGAAATGGTGATAGAAGTGATGTGTGAGTTTCTGAAGTAATCAGTAGATGAGATGGCACTGGGGACAGGGAGACATTTTGGCAACCAAAAGGGAAAATGTTACAAAATGGAGAGAAGGAGAGAGATTTGGGATGCTAGAGAGGGTGTCAGCCTGCAGCCTCTGTGCTGGAGGGACTGGTGGGAGGAGAAGCAGCAAGCAAGGGCCCAGAAGCAGAGGTCATGGGTGGACATTAATAGTTCTCAGTGGGAGGACATAGAAGAAAGCTTGAAAGCTGTTCAGAATGCAAGTAGCAAGACATCCAGTCAGGAAGCATTAAATAGCTTCTAGGAGCATTGTGTGCCAGGCCAATTCATGTGAACAGGTTCCTGCACATTATGCAGTCCATAACTCAGTCCCATGGTTACAAGCAGGATATAGAGAAGCCCAGCATGGAGATGGGGAGGGAGGAAAGCATTTGGGTCCATAAACCACAAGGGGCTGAAACCAGGCAAAACAATTAACATGAATTGAAGGAGGGTGGGACCAAGGACTCATCACCATGCCCATGGCAGTGCTGGATGCTCTGCATGTTTGCAGACACTGTGGAAGTATGTCCAGGCTGTATTGTACAGTGTCACTGTCGTATTTTATGAAAAATACCTTCACCAGGATTTTTCTCCTGAGAAGCTGAGAAGCCTGAGAAAAGAAATGTAAACAATAATTATCTGTTTGCTTGGAATGTGGTCTGGAGGTTGTTTACCAACAGGTGCATCTTTGGTTTCATGTGAATTGTTTTTCATTAATGACCAACCACAGCCAGCTGTGTTGGGCTCTCTGAGTCTGTCATGAGTTTTTATTATCATTCTTTTCTAGCATTCTGATGTCTCCTTTCTCTCTTTCTTTAGTATAGTTTTAATATATAATTTTCTTTTAACATAATAATAAATCAGCCTTCTGAGAACTTGGAGTCAATTCTCATCTCTCACCCCGTCCTGGGGACCCTCACAACACTGCAGCAATTGGTGACCACAGTACAGGTTATGTCCTCCACAGATAAGAGCAGAAATGCACCCTGGAGTTTGGGCAGCTCTGGATGCCTTGTATTCACAAAGGGTGGTGCCTGGACATGGTGCTCTAAGGTGCTGGAGAGTGCATTGCTGGCAAGTGATTCACCTTGGTGAAGAGGCCCCAAAGGCATCTGCTAGATGCTGGGTGATGCCTGGGCTACAGGGGCTGAAGAAGGCAAGAACAAGGTAACCTGGGGTGCAGAGTGTGTCCAATGTGTGGCATAAACCTGCTGACATGGCTGCTGGGGGTTTTGTTCAGCAATCAAACAAGTAACACAGGTGGTAGACAGAGCCCTTGGTCACAAGTGTTCAGCTGTTGACCTTTTGCTATTTCTGCTCTGGAAGCTGCAGGTCAGCAGAAGTGACCTACCATCTCTGGTAGGATGTGACAAGTTAATGAGCAGATAGCTAAAGCAGTTGATAGCCTAAGGAGTCTACATCTCCACAGAGATGCAGATTTGCTAGGAAATTCTGCTTGGTTAGAGCTACCCCACACATGCTCAGAGTATCTAATGTATGCAGTCATTTAGTGAGCTTTTTCTACTAAAATGACATTATAATATTGTTGGTCATTCTCATGCACAAAGCTGAAGGCTTAGAAGAAAACTTGAAGAAATGTATGGAAAGCAGAGATCTTGAATCTCCTGAAGGGATTTGGAAGTTCCAAAACACTGAGCATTATTACAAGAGCTTGTTAGACAGTTATGAAGATACAGGAATGAATATTAGCAAGGTTTCAGAAGACTGATAAACAGAGGGAAAGTGGATCATAGAGGTGGGGATGAGGAAAAGATGGAAGACTCAGGAAGAACACTTAGAAAATTAGCTGAAGACTGATGCAAACTAGGAAGGATTTTTAATTAACAAACAAGAACAGTAAAAGTATGGAAATAAGAGATTTAAAGAAAGGAGGCATAAAGAAGGGCTGTCGTGTTAAGGAGGTATCAATTATAGAGGGAATCCTTAGGACTGATCCCAGAGGACTGTGCTCCTACTGTCAGCTTGTACTTTTGGGTTACTTTACCTTATCAATTAAGATGTTACCCATAAGTCATTTTCACAGTGAACTTTATTCCAAAAACTGTCCCTCCTGCTCTTGAAATAGCAACCTGCAGGCTTGCCAAAGCATAGTTTCTTTTTGCAGGCCAAGTTCACCCAAGTTTGTCCTCCAGCTGCAGCTGGCTGTTTCACTTCCAAAGAAGCTCAGCTGGGTAGTGTCCACTTATTATGGCTCAGCACCCTCCTGCCCTATAAGTGCAGCATCCACACCTTAGTGCATCAGGAAAGTGTTACAGAAAAACACTGCTGGAGAGTGTTTGGAGAGAAATTTACGTAGAGAGGCTTCATCAGCCTTGGGTCTCCTCCATGCTGTCTGTCTCACGTGTTCCAAGGGGAAAGAGTGCCTCAAGATAACTTTGCTCCTCTGGGAGAGGCAGAAACTGCTTTGGGACTCCTTGGTGGTTCGCCCATTAATGGAAAAAACATGAAAAAACATGACCTGGTCAGTCAAAAAGCTGACCAAAGCTCAGTAATTTCTGTTTGTACACTAGCAGCGACCAGTGAAGGAACCAAGGCAAAGGTAGCAATTCAGGGCATGTTTTTCACCCTGGCAGCATGGACTTAGCTTCTTTTCCTGGGTTTATGGCTCTGAGAAATAAATTTCAGGCCACTCTTCATTTCTATTTAATGCTATTTGTGTGAAGACTGTCTCTGGAGTCTTGTATTAGCTTAACAGATGGAGCCAGGGCAGAGATTCATACTGTGATGCTTATTTATTAATACAGCTTTTCCTGAGACAGGGAAAAAATATGTTTTTGTAGGAAACCTTTTCCCCTTTTCCTGGAATGGAAAAAGAATGACATCTGGACCTCTCCTATTCAGCTGTGCTTGGGAGACATATTTTCCCCAGATATGTATTTCTGAATCTCATGATGATCTGGTTGCTTAGAAGTAGCTCCAGTAGCCAGCTTCATTTTCCCACAGAAATCCCTTTGAGTAAAACAGCACTTTTGTTCTATGTCAGTGCCCTGCTTCTTTTTTGATCTCAAGAAACTACTGCTCTTGTTCATCTATCCAAATAGTATAGAAAAACAGAAGAGTAGAAAATTAATTAATTATAGAAGAGTAAAAAATTAATCAGGGGTAGTTTTTGCTCAATGGGTGCAAATTTGACTTTTTTGTCTGTGAGAAAGGGGCTTGAAGTAGGTGGAGAAAGATTTAGATAGGCAAGTGATTCAAATTATGACATTTATTTCTTAATGTCTGTTTTAGGAAATGGAGAATAAAGGAAAATTGCTGCAAGAGCCACTGCGAACTTACCCTTCCACTCCTCAGACCCTGTGAAAAAGATGGAAATGTCCTCTTTGGCTCTTTTTTTCCCCCAGGCAACCCACCCTCCCCCTTCTGACTGCTATTCCGCATCAGTGAGGTTTAAAATAAGCCAGAGGGGTAAAGGCCCAGAGTCAGGGGACACTGAAAGGGTAGGGAATAGGGAAAGAAGGACAACACAGAGGCTTCATTTATGGGTAAAAATCAGATGAAAGGCAAACCTGGAAATTTTTGATATTTTGCTCCCCTTGGGGCCCAATTTACCAGCTTGGTACCACTGTAGAAAGAAAATGATTAATCAGGAGCATGGTATCTAAGAGATCCCATGGAGCACAAATCCTGGGCCAGTGACTACACCAGTAACTTGACTTTGCAAAGAGCACCAACAACCATTTTACCAGCCCCCAAAATTTGTGGCCTGTAGAACAGTAGAATTTTGGCATTTAAGGCCAAGTGTACTAGCAGGCTTCAGCCACAGAGCAGCCCTCACTGCCTTGTGCTTTGCATGCTCATTTTAGACTGTGGGCCAGCATGGGTCTGAATCTCCTCTTAAGCCTGCGGGAGTTCAGATCCTGATGCATAAAAACCCATTTAAAAAAAACAATTTTAGGGTTGGCAGATGACAGTTATTGAATTGGCATGTAGAAAACAAAGGTGCTGCCTTGTGGAAGCCTAGCTGGCTCCATCTCACTGTAATTTATAACTGAGATTAATGGAAATGCTTTCATTACTACTAAAAACTGGTGACCAGTTCTGCTCTGTTAGTTTTTCCAGTCAGAAATTGTGTGTACACATGGAGCAGACTGCTCCTTGGATTGGTGCTGACTTCAGATGCTACTTAAATGACTCTCTTGTCCCACTTTGATTGTTCTTTTACTTTTTTATTTTTTTGCTGGGGCGAAGGGAAGTGGAATCAGGGGAACTGTACAATGCAGGAAAACCAGCAGCTTTTTCTCTTTCTTATCACACGCAATATTTCACAGGTGCATTTTTTCTCCTCTGAATGTGTTCAATAGCTGAGTCTCCAAAGTACAGAAATCAGAATCAGAAATCAGAAAACATTTTTGAAAAGCCAACTGTATGCAAAGAAATGCTGAGGTATTTCTTTGCTTTCACCTATGTAATGTTGTATTTCAAAGTATGGCAAAGTGTTTTGACATCAGCAGTGGTCTAGAAATTCTGTGAGGCTGATACTGGGCTAATGAGAGGATCAGAACAACATCCTGAATGCCAGGGAATCGTGTAAGGGTCCACAGGTTTCTTTGCACATCCAAAAATGCCAGGCTGATCTCAGCGGCCTCTCTCTCTGCCCCTCTGTGAGACAACTAAAGCACAAATCTTGAACTCTCAGCTGAGTAAAGTATCATTTGGACAATCTCAGGTCAGCATGTGAAGCCTCCATTAGTCTGTGCAGCTGGAGATTTGCTTCTGTCTCTCTCAAACTGTGCCCTTTCCTAGTGTTAGTTAAGGTGATCCTGGACCCCTTAGAGTGGTGAGATGTATTTCTGCAGGTTTTAAACAAAATACTCTTGACCCCATGAGCAGGATATGCTCTCAGTTATTCAGGGTTCTGCAGGAAAAGAGCATAAGTCAGAGGATGGAGTGACATGCATAATGCAAATAATAAATAATTTAGGCCAAAAGAACAAATCTGGTGTGGTAATCTTTGAAGAACACATAAGAAGATCTCTGTTGGGACCACAGGAGTGTTGAAAGGCCAGCAGGCTTGCTAAGGCCTGACCTAGCTCTGCTTCAGATCTCTCCAGGACACTCTGCCACAGCTGCAGGCAGCTGGGGAGAACTGGTGGTTGCACCATCCAAGAGATACACCTGATGGTCCAGGACAATCCATGAGGACAATGGCCACTGCTAAGGGATGTAGTCAGGAAAAGCCTAGAGCATACCAATTGGTTTCCCTCCTCTCATGCACTGCAGCATCTCATTGTAATTGCTTATCCTACAGGAAAATGTTATAATACTGTGGATGTGCAGCATCCAGAGCCCTGATGGCATTAATGACAAACAGAATCTGTGTAGAAACAAGTGGCTTTGAGAAGAGGAACAATACCTGTCTTGTGCCTATGCTCAGCAACGTAGATTTTTTTCTGAAAGCCTGGCATTCTTCCATGCTCAGCAGCCCTTAATTCCTTTAGAATAATTTTCTGCACTTTTCTGGGATATGAATATAAATGGCATTTCTTGATTCAGGGCATTGGGACAGCTCCACATCGATTCAACACACAAATCCATTGTAAACAGCGTGTCTGCCAGAGCTCATGTGTGGAAGTTCCTCTTGGTTGCACCTGGCTTTTCACTGTTTTCTGTTAAGAGGGTTGACAGAGAAGTGTGTGTGCCCTTAGCAAGATGAGGACCATGCTGCAAAGCAGCCTGGCAATTCATGTAGCAGCACTCATGCAAGATTTCCACTGCCTCCAAGAGCTATCACAAAAGTTGGGTCACTAGGTGTTCTTTTATCATATTTTTGGAAAAAAAACCCTAATGCCTTTATTAGGTTTTAACAAGAATTGGTTTTGTTTTCTATCAACACAAACCTAAGGATGAAACCAACCAAAAGCAACAGAAGTCTTTTAAGGGCCTCCCTAATTATTTCCATCAGTTTGAAAAATAAGCCAGCAAACAAAATAATGTTGAGGGCTAAAATGAGGAAAGTTGTGAGAAATAGCACTTACTGTATTGCATATTCTGCAAGTATTGTTTACAGGGAAAAAAGAGAGAAAATAAGGTACCAACTCACCTGATCAATACAAACTGTTAAAACTGCCCTATTTTTCTCTTTCAGCTCCTTTGAAAGGCAATTATTTTATTCACTTTCACAGTTGATTTCCTTACCTCAGCTATCTTTTGGATTCTTTTATGTAACAGCAAGATAAAAATATCCCAATATTAAAAATTGTAGAGCATGATTTTATGTGTCAGATAATGTGTAACTGAACAGTCTCCCCTGTCTTCATCTTAGACTTTTTGTTGAAGGTGTCATTACTGGCTGGATAATTGCCCAGTGTCAGATACAAGTTGTTCTATGAGCAGCAGAGCTAATAAAGCCTGCTTTACCACAATCTTTGTGCCTTTTGTTCCTTAATTCCCTCTTATGCATGCAAAGTTCATTGTAAAATGCTTCCCACAGGAGAGGCCAAGTGTGCTGTGCTCTTCAGTTTCTTTTGCCCATTGCTTTTCTCCAAAACTTGTAGGACTCCAGATAGGTATGAAGTGATTTCCACTCCTTTTCAAATGTGACTGAAATGGCTCAATGGCCTACAAAAGCATTGGGGTTGCCAGGAAACACTAGGCAGAGGCTCATCCCCAGACATCATCCCCAGACTAGCACGTTCCTTATCAAATTAGCACTGCTGTTGGTGCAAAGTGCTCTCCTGGCACCACCTGAGATGCATTCTGCTTAGGCAGAGAGCTGGGTGTGTCCTGATATTTGCCTGATGGCCAATTATTTATGTCCTGAATAACTATGTGAGTTTTCTTTCACATCAGCAAGGATGACACACTTGGTAACTCAGATTCACTTTTTTTTCTTCCTAATACAGAATTAAAGCTATATGCAGTGTTAAAGCTGCTCTCATGATTTTAGCAGATGTGTTTCAGTATTAAGAAGATCCAAGTTTTAAATTTGTCTAAAAACATGAACAACATGTTAATTTGGGAAAAATACCAGCTGACTGCAAATAAGAAAAATAAGAAGAAATAATGAATCTCCTGGATAATTTAGGGTCTAGGGTTTTTTAAGCTAGAGAGAATTAACATGTTTTGAATTTCTTTTTCTGGGTTTTGATGCTTTTAGGAAGACTTGCCAGGAGCTCTTCATTTGAGAAAGCACAAGCAGTTGCCCTTTCATTTCTTCTATTTGTGAATATTGAAGGGTTACTTGGAGAAACTGTGCAGCTGCTGATGCCATGGCCAGTGACAGGGCTGCTGGGTCCTTCTGTGGCCTCAGGCACAAGGAACACCTGCAGATTTTGGAGCAAGAGAAAGGGACTGCATTGCTCCGACAGGCACAGCAAAGGCCTTATCTCACAGAGGGTTAGCACAGTGGGGCTCAGCTGCTTCAGGCTGAGCTTTAGGATCCAGCTGTGAATAGGGGCTGAGGTTTTACATAGCAGCCTGATGCAGTCCTGGCTTCCCTAGCAGCCTGGCAGCTGGCTGCAGCAAAGGAAAAGAGACTTTGGCCACACACTTATATGCTGCTGATATACAGTGAACTCATTTAAAGCCAGAGGAGAAATTCTGCTTAAAGAGCCTGAGACATAAGATGGTGGCCTTGGTTTGCTTTGACTGAAGCAGAAAATATTTTTTTTAAATGATAGTGCCTTTTATGAACAAGAGTGCCTGTAAGTCCCCTGGGACTTGGAGGATCAATGTCTACAATTTGTTCTGTTGGAGGCCACCTGAGAAGAAGTTTGAGGTGCATTGACCAAGTGATAAACACAAGACAGGCAGAGATATTAGGCATATAGAAATGATCAGTTTACAGGATGCAGAAATCCAAACATTTCTCCTAAAGTTAGAATAAAAGGAAATACTTAATTCTGCAGTCACTAGCTTGGCTTTCCTGTCTGGGAATAAATCCCAGATCTTCCCAGCAGTCAGGAGGGAGCAGCTGCCAGGGGTGAGGAGGCTGCAGAGGCAGACATAAAAGCATGGAAACCAAACTTTGCTGGGTGCTGGAAGGGGTGAGCAATGTAAAATGTTCTCAAACAGAAAATCACCAGGTCAGGCCTGACTTATCAGAGCCCTGTGTGAGGAAAAAACCCTTTGCTAAACCTCTCCCTTGGATAGTTAACTCTGAGCCACACATATGACAGGTAAACCATGGGGTTATAGATTGTGTAAGCATGCCAGCTAAATCTTCAGTGCCACCCTGGAAAATTGTGCTCTGAAGACCACCATGAAGAAAGCAGCAATGTGTGCAGTAATCAATATCCTGAAGATTGAACTCTGTACAGTATTTTGTTGTGTTGGTGAGGGGCTATCATGTTTACAAATAGAAACTTTTGGATTATTGAAATTACTTTCTACTATGTATGCTACCAAGATGCTGCACCAATCAGAATTTTTTCCTCAAAAATAACCCTCTCTAAAGATTTTATCCTAACCTTGAAAATAGTGGTTCAGACCAGGGGTAAGTTTGTGCTGGAGAGGTGAGGTCTGCTGTTGCTGTGGCATCAGGTGTGCCTTTGTGCAAGCACACTCAAGCCAGTGAGAGTGCATCTCAGCAATGGCATTGGGAACCTCACTGGTGGGGAGCAAGGCATGGGAGAGATACAGGACATTCTGCTTGCATCTGCTCAGCTGGCCCATGTAAACAAACAGGGCTCCCTGCCTGCAGAATGAAGACCTTGACAGAAACCATAACGCTCAACTTTTTTACAATGGAACTACAACTGAATTGTGGCTCTGAGTTGAACATATTTACAAACCAAAAATATACTAATGCTTTTTATTTTAAGGATCTTGACTCCCCATGCTGCTTCCTTCTCTGTCTTATGCATTTTCTTTAACTCTTGCTTTATTTTTGCCTCTCCATACTTTGCAGGCACATTCTTTCTAGTGTGCTTTCCATCACAATTTCCAGAAGAGACTTCACCAGTATCATTCCCCTTTCTCTATTTTAGAGGATAAAAAACTAAATCATATTTCACATAGTGTTTCCATTTGAGACCTGCTGTAGAAAGCAGCAATGAGAAGCTACTCAACCCACTGGGAAGGTACTGTTTAGAGCCCATGACCAAGTTGTATTACTGTGCTGGAAACATTTTCCATGTTCTCTGAAGAGATTTCATTTTCTATAGTATTCTCACTTCCTAGCAGCATGCTATTTTGAAATAATTTCAGGTTCTTCTTGTTGCACTATGTAATAGTGGAAAAAAATGTTTTTCAACCATCTAGAAACTACCAAAGGTTATAATAATGATGGATCTATGCTCCCAAATGTAAACCCAGATCTTAATCTCTCAAATACTTACCTTAGTAGTGTGAAATTTGTCAAAGAAAGGTTTTCTTTCTCTTGTGTATATTTTAATTCAAGCTGTGGACTTAAATACACTTTTTAATTAATTACAAAAATTCTGTAAGATTTTCTTTCAGCCTTATGGTCTCCTTAGTATAACATACTTAATTAACAGCCAATTGCAGGATGAAAGTAAGCTCCCTCATGCACAAGTTCATTTGGAAGCAGAGTCTGATCTGCTGCATTTTTATCTTATTGACAAAAGAATTGCCAAGAGTCAGGCTGCCCTTAGATTGCAGAGTGCATTTGTTATGCTTGCAGCCAAAGGAAACATGTTAGTTGTAAATGGAGATCTTACCTGAGAAACTGTTAACATAATAAATATGGAACTTTGTGTCATCATTTGTGAAATTATTTATCTAAAGTTTTTCATTCCTTATTGCTCCTAAAAGAAAATACAACATTTTGTATTAAACAATGTAGGTAGAAATCCTGGAGAAGAGATCTTCCAAGCATTTGGATTGATTTGCATTAGTCCTTTTGAAGTTAAATCTGGCAGGATGGGGAGGGAGCAGAGTTTTGAAAAGTCCATCTGACATCACATTTTGTCACTATAGAAAGAGAGGGTTTTACTTCACCTGCTTTTATTGAGTAAAAAAGATGATTAAAAGAAAAAATATGAGAAAACCATTGCTTAAAATGTTGAAATGCTTATATGATTATCCCACTAGGCATAGTGTAATAATAGGATTGGTTACCAGAAATACTTTCTCTTTTAATGCAAGTAAAACACCTGTCAAATTCTTTTAGCATCTTATACAAACACTCATGAAAATTTCAATAAGAAGACAAGGAGAATGAAGAGGATAAAATATATATGTAATATAGGTAGGGCTTGTTTCACAGTGGGAGAAGCTGGAAGAATAGGAGGTGAGGTGGAAATATTCAGTATTTGGGGTTAGAGAGAGGCAGATACCTACTGATTGAATGTGGTGTGATTATAACTGATTGATTAAAAGCTGTGAATGTGGATCTGGCATGCAGATGGAGGAAAACCCTCTTACAGAAGATGCTGACAAAGAAAGAGCTGTTATTTGGACTGGAAAATGTAGGTTTCTCAAGCTATAGACATGTTTTCGTCAACAACAGTGAGTTTGGAGTGGAACAAAGTATAATAATGAAGTATAATATTTGATGTGCTTGCTACAGGTTTTAGCATAGCAGCTCAAGAATAATGTCTCAAACAACATGAAAATGGAAATAGCTCTGACAAGCTTACCAAACTGCCTGCCAGCAGCCAGGTGGGGTTTTTAAAAATTATTTTATTGGGTTTTTTTCAGGATGATGATATTTGGAATTTGGACAAAAATACTTGGAATTGCAAGACCATTAAGTGTCCTGTATAGAAAAGGAAGCTGTCCCTGGCAGAAGCTGGGGAGACAGCTCTGGCTGAGGCTACACACAGAAGGCTTCAACACTGGAATGTCACAGGCTTCATGGAAGGCTCTGCAAGAGGATTTCAAATAGAAAAAAATAGTTGGTTAGGATATGGGTCAAGATATTCTAATGGCTCCAGAAGAATGGAACAAAACCCTGCTGTTTAGGAGTTGGATTGCACTGAAGAGCTTTGATAGCACTTTTAGGAAAAGCTGCAGTGTAGAGCAGCTGGCTCAAGTTTGGGATTGAACCTGTTTACTACTCAGCCAAGGCATGAAAGCAGAGATGCTTGACAGAAGAGTGTTTGTTGGCTAAGGAGGTGCAGCCTTGCTCCCTGGAGCCATATGTGCACAAAGAGGGACAATATGCCTGTGTGTCATAAACACAAGGATTCACAGTATGGTGCTCAAAATGGAGGCAGATGCAGGAGCAGCAAAGCTCTTGACTTTCAAGGATCCAGGAGGCAGTGGATAAAAGCCCTAGGTCAAGCTTAAAGTAAATGAGCATAATTTTACAGCACCAGAGCAAAAAGCAAAGCTTAAGCAGCCTTTCTGTTACGGTAACTTATCCAAGGGTACTTATAGGTAAAGGTAATGAGATAGAAATTGGATTCAAACAAATATGCTGGGCATGAGGAACACTGAAAAGGAAAATGTTGAGCTGTATTTAGTGCAGCCACATACAGATAAACTAATTTTTGAATTCCTCAAATCTGAGTTTGAGGTATATGTGCCGCAAATGTCTGGCAAAAAGTATTTGGATAAATTGTAAAAGGGGAGCATAATTGCATCTGTGGCATTTATGAAAAGGGCTGCACTGATTGCAGGCACTCCAAAGAGTGATGGCAGTTTCAGGTGCTGTGGGTGCAATAAAACCACTGTAAATCCCAGCTGATATGAATCAATATCTTCTTCCTAAATCCATTCATTTGCAGAACCTGGTGGCTGGGCTGAGCTTACTAAACTGTGCTCACTTTGTGTGTCTTCAGAGTGAGAATAGGAACTAGAACTGAATACATTTCTAAGAGTGAATGTACATGAGAGACTATTTCAGTGTGAGCAATTACCCTATAGCACAGTCAATGCATTTCCTCATACCTAAGAGTAATGGATTCATGACTTCCAGTATAACATCGCTGCCTGGTGTTTTATGGCACGGGAGTAAAGGAGTCTGACTTTTATAAAATTGAGATGGAAGTCCCACATTTTGCCTCACCTCAGGAAAATATGAAGTGTGTGTGGATAGAAAAGGGAAATACACTTCTTGAAGAAGAAATGCTGTTGCAGGGAAGAATAAGCAGTGTACCAGGTGCTGGGTGTTGGATATTCTTTCTGGCCAGAAATGGCACATATTATAAAGGAAGTTTTCCTGTAAAATTAGCTGAAGTAGTATCAGTTATGAGTTGCCAGCACAGTTGCTTTTGCTTGAAGGTCTACAAAATACCTTTGAAGTGTGACAGATATTTATACAGCAGAGGATATTTAAATTGGCCTCACGTTGGATAACAAAGTACTTTGTACATGCTCTGAGAAGGGCATTATACAAAGGCAATAGGAATCCATCAGTCCCAGAGACTATTCCAGCAAAGAGATGCTTATACAGTGGGAAAGGGTTTGATTTCCTTCAAGTAGACTTAGCAAAGGACTCAAGGTGAAAATGGCAAATAGAAAAGAAGGAAAAAAAAAAAAAAAGACTCACTCATAGTCTGGACCTCGTTTTGCTGCATAGAGGAGATAGTGCTGATACATGACTGAATGGAGGGAGAGAGAGGTAGTAAGCCAGTATGGCAGAGCAGATACTGGGAGGGGTGACATATTTAGAAGTGGAGGAAAGGAGAGATAAGAAAGAGGCAGTTTAATAACTGCCTGCAGATGAAACCAGAGGATAGTTACGGAATATGCACACTGACATTATTGGAAAATGGTCACAGCTTTCATAAGCTGCAAGAGGGAACAAGGTTGTGGCACTGGGAAGTAATAAGCATGAAGAGATGAGGAGGCATGTTTGCAATCATCATGGGAGCCAGGGAAAGCAGCCTCATGCTTATCACCTCTCCCAGCACATCTCCACAGATTTCTGTGCTTAGCACAGGCACACTGGGCAGGCAGGGCTCTGGTTGGGAATGCATCCCCTCTGCCTTCCTAGGGAAGGCCCTACAGTGTATGGAAGTGCAGGTAGATGTGGATGTGGGTCTTGAAAGGGAAAATATGGCCAGCCACTCTTCCAGGCAGTGCCATGCATAAAGGGATGAGCTTGGGTCCTTCCTAAGGGACCTGGCATTCCCCAAAAGCTGCAGCTCTTTCAACATCATATGGATGCAAGGAGGACTTGGACACAGACCTTGCAAATATATTTTTCATTTTAGATGCAGAACTAGATTAAGAGAGGGATACTTGAAAGTAATGGCCTCAATAAAAAAGCAATAATAAGCAGTTGAAAGAGCAGTTTCTCCTCTGACCAAGTGCCCCACAGTAGTTCTGTACAGCTAACCTGTGGGGTTTTGCAGGCAGTAATGTTTTCTTGAGAGACAATCACCAGCAAATGCTGTGTTAAGCCCCAGACTGCTTGCTCTGCCCTTGCATTTTGGCAGCAGACTTTCTGCTAGATGAATGATTTGCAGAGCAGCTTTGTGGACTGGATTTGTGAGGATGATCTGGTTTTAAAAAAAAAATAGCTGAGGGGAGAAAGAAAGTTATTTTTAACCCAAATCGGTTCATTATTCATGCTTAACGGGAGAGCTTTACCAAGTCAGGAAGGCACATGCAGGCAGGAAGCACACTGCAGAGCAGGGCATGGTCTCAGCTGCTTCAGGTGGGGCTGTGGGGCCGGGGTTTCAGCCTCTGCTGGGAGCTCAGCCTCTGCAAACAGGGCAGGTTTCACTCTGCTCCAGGGATTTTGGTTTTACAACTCATTGTTCTGGATTTGAACTGGAAAAGGTAGCTGTTTAAGGCTGCTGCTTTCCCAGGAAAAGTACTCCCACTTTTATTTTGTAAGAAAAATCCCTTCCCTTCCCTTCCCTTCCCTTCCCTTCCCTTCCCTTCCCTTCCCTTCCCTTCCCTTCCCTTCCCTTCCCTTCCCTTCCCTTCCCTTCCCTTCCCTTCCCTTCCCTTCCCTTCCCTTCCCTTCCCTTCCCTTCCCTTCCCTTCCCTTCCCTCCTTCCACCAAGGGAGGCCATTGTAGGAGTAGAAGGTAAAGGATTTCTGCATTATGACCCTCTCACAGCTGCCTGGGGTAGGCTGGGGTCAAGGCTTATAAGGTGAACAGCAGAAAGATCATCCAAAAGTAAAATCCTGGCTTTTAAATCCATAATTATCACGTTTCTTTATAATTTAGGGTGTCACCATTGTGCTACACTGTCCGGTTCGGCTGTCTGTCTCTGCCTGGACACGGGTAGGGTGGTTCTTGGGTGGCACGCGTTTCAAAGGACGAGTCTGGGCTCTTCAGCTTTTCGATCTTCAGATTGTTTATTGTTTCTTATCTACAGAATTTTCTGTCTGCCCAACAGAGGTCTGATCTGCAAGGCAGCCAAGGGCACTCGTGACCACCCACGGGGCGGTCATGTCTTTTTATACTAAAATCTACGTACATGATATTTACTTTTATTTTCCAATACTTTTCACTCATGTTGGCAAGTACACCTTCACCATAAACCAATCCCCAAGTGCCAACATCGCCACAGAAGATGGAAGACAAGAAGAAGAAAGAAGAAGGATGAGACATGCCCCGATTCCTCCATCTTATCTCCATAACCCCCCTGTACCAAAAACCTTAGAGTTTATATTTCACCCTATAAATGTGTCCCTTTTACACCCTTCACTCTAAAGCGATTCTCATGTCCTCAAACTGCTGTCACTTCTGTGGATGGATCAAAATCAAGCCACCAAACACTCTTGGCAACATTCCAGGATTTCCGAGACCCCCAAGGATTCTCTCAGCAACTCTGGACATCTGGAGCGATGTGCTGAGTTCCCACACTACACCATCTCCTTGTAGCAGTGGGATGACCAAGCACAACAGAGACGTGCCCAGCTTGGAAGGAAACAATGAAAACAATGGATTTGCTACCACAAAGGCACTAACCAAGGCAGGCTGAGGCACATCCTGACTAAGGCCAGTCATCCTCCAGCCCATGGATGTCTTTTGTAGGAGAAAGCAGTCCATGTTTCTCAAGCCTTGCCACAGCTCCTGAAGTACATAAATTGCTTTCTCCTCTTCTTTCCTTGTTTTCTTTTATCCCTGTGAGATTACTGAACTGAGAGTCTGCCTTCTCATAATGAGGCCAGAGTACATTGGAATTATCTGCAGGCATCAGTTAATAAACAGATTTATTAACTGATTTAAGCAGAAGTACAGGCAAAGAGCTGGCAGGGGTGGTGCGTGCCAGGCCGGCACAGGGTCCCAGCAGTGGTCCCCTTCTGCAGCAGGGCAGGAGGGTGCAGCTCCTCTGCCTGCCTACTGCAATTAAACTAAATTGCCTGGCTCTCTTATCCTCCCCCCTGCCTCAAAAAGCCAGGGTATAAATTGCTGTCAGGATGTGGCTGATAATGAGACGGAGCTGCACAGTGTCCCCTCTGCTGTGCTGGAGGAGGGTGAAGCGAGAAAGAGGGGTGCATCCACATGGACAACAAAATCTCAAAATCTCACAACTGACTCTAAGGGAAAGCCATCAGTTCTTATTTATTACTTGACTGACTGTAGCAAGGCATTAAACAGTTAACACTCATCATCTCAGGAGGAGATAGGACCAATGTAAACAGAAGCATTATTTACTTGGTATTCCTTTTTTTATTATTATTTCATGCAGAACTTTTAAGGTCGCTTATCAGTAAGGTTGCCCAACATTTTCCTTTGGGAAAATCTGTTTGCAATTGCTTCTAGCAATTCTTAACCATTTGGAATGTAATTTTCCACACCAGATACTTGGCTCAGACCAAATAGGTTTGGAATATTTCCAAGACATTGTGGTTTATAGGGTTTTTGTCCTTTTTTTTTTTTTTGAGGCATTACCTGGGGAACATGCATTCTTTTGTCCATGCTAAAATTTAAAATTTTAAAATGTGTTGAAACAGGAAGGTAATATTTCCTGTCCCATGGTGATCTGCCAAGATCTGGCAATATGGAAAAAATATTTTTAAAAAACGATGGAAAAAATATTTTAAAAAATCAGAACTGGGCACCGTCCTTCCTCTGCCAGCTCAAGGGTAATGGGATGTTGTGCTCCGAGAGTAATTGAGCAAATAATTATGTGCTGTTTGTTTGCTGAGTCTGCGGTTCAGTTTTCAGGACAAAGCTTGAGGATTTCTACGCGTGTTCATGTGGCAAAAGTGAGACCAGGTTATTAGATTCTGCTCCCAATGCAATAAGGAAATATTTTCCTTTGAATAAGAACTGCAGGGTTTGGCCTTTGAGTGTGTAACTCAAACCTCTCTGTCTCTAATACAGGATTGTATTTATTTTTGACAGACCTTGGGCAGGAAATAAAAAAAATGGAAATCACCTTTCACTCTTCCAGAAAAACACATCAATTAGACAAAAATAATAATTCCTATAGAACGTCACATGTCCAGGTATTCCTCTAGTTGCAATCCTGTGGCATTAGCAATGCACGTAAAATCTTGTGTTTTCTTCTGTTTGGATGAAGGAACCTAGAAACAGTGACAGTCTATTTATTTCTTTATGGTTGCTGAACCTCTATTAAGAGGTATTATTCACGGTGCTTGATTTTTCTGCCTTTACATCCTCACATCCCCATGGTTACTGTTTGATTAAACTTTGATCAAAGAAAAGACAAATTATGTTGTTAGTTATTTGACCCTGTGTGGAAAGGGCTCTGTGGGTAAATAAGTCAGTTCTAATTCACACAGGCACAAATGCTGAAATATTTTTCAAGTAGAATTCCCACTCATAGAGGAAAAATTAAAGTAGTTTTTAGCAGACTATGCATGATATGGTCTTTTATTTTGTTCCTGGCAAAAACTTGTCATTGCTTGTTTGTTCATCTTTTGACTAGAGCTGCCTGCTTGAAAAATGAAAGAACCCTCTAAGGCTGAAAAAGCACCCTTGTGTTCAGTGTTAGTGACATCAGGCAATCGATGCTTGATTAGAAAATCAAAGCCACTTCCTTTTCATTCTTTGAAAATGTTTGCTTATTTGCATCTGTTCAGGCTGAACATCAAAGGTGGGATAGGTTGGTTATGTCCCTGCAATGCTGAGCAACTTCAGTGTGCTAGAACAGAGAGAAGTGACCCCCTGGTAACAGCAGCACATGTGAGCAGCCCTGCACCCTTCATATGCCCTTATATACATATTGTCCATATTGGGCATCTCAGACTGGACCAGCTGAGAAGTGCTCAGATGGATTTGAGCAGCAGCAGCATATTTTTCTGATCCATGGGGAGCCAGCTCACGTTCAGTGTTTTGCATTGTTTGCAAGGCTTCATCGGGCAGCAGGGCATGTGTCCAAGAGCACCAAGTACACAGTCAGGGAGGAATTCCCTGGGGACTTTGGAGTCCTTCCTCTGAGGAGACCTGTTTGAGTCTTTGGCTGTGCCTTTAGAAGTCCATCTTAGAGTGGGACATGGCTGGTTCTTACAGTACAGGGCAGTTTCAGACCAGCCTAGGGAGTGACAGAGGGATTGCATGTAGTTTAACAGGCAAATGTAGCTGGGGACAGGCTGTGGAGCTCAGTGTGGGAGTCATGACAAGTTTGGTTTTAGAAGCCTGGGATATTCATCACAGTATTTTCACTGGCAAGAGCAGAGGAAACTCCTGTAAAAGTAAGGAGTATGGGACCCCATTACAGTCAATGCTGTATGCACAGGGCTGTTGCCAAGCTGGGTAGAAAAGAGGGATTCTCATTTGTTTTATGGTGCCTGAGGAGGCTAGAAAGAAGTGTTAAATTTGGTTAAAACCAGGAAGCTCAGAAAAAGCAGAAATAAGAAATTGAGGTAAATGCTTCTACTGTGACAAAATTAGCCACAGTCAGGAGGATTGCTTGAAATATAAAGTAATCCTGGAATAAGCATTGCAAGCAATTAGGGAAAAGTCCTTCAAAATAATGTGGAAAATGGGACAGAGACAGAAAGTAAGGTCTTGCTTAAGCTGAAGCAGTTAACAAACTTGATAGTAACCCAGCTAAAACTTGGACCCATGAAATGCACAGGAGTTTTGGAGTTTTATACACATAGATTATTGTGACAATACTAGGAAAACTAGAAACAAACAACCTATTTATCTGCAAGGGGAAAGAGTGAGTGGGGATTTCGAGTCTCCTTAAAAACAGGAAATTGAGCTAGGACTGTAGGCCTGTGTCAAGTGAGAAAGAACACTTGACAGACAAACAGTCGATCTGGACTTCATTAAAAGTGAAAAATGTACAAGATAGAAATGCACTTGAGAACCATATGGTTTGTGGCAAGTTATGATAGCTCCCTTGATCCTTACACAAATCAGGAAACAAATGCTTTATTCACTTTTACATAACAAGCTGAGATTCATTAATCATCTTCTCCAACAGCAATAGAAGACAATAGTATGTTGGAGGTGTCTCAGATGAATTATAGCTGAAATTTGCTATGAATTCAAACACAAGAAAGTTGTTAAGATATCATTATGATATGGACAGGCAACTCTTGATTTTTCTCCTTTGCTCCTCTGTCCAGATCAGCTATGGATTATTTCCCAGGGATAATGGACAATGGCATTTAATTGCTTAAGAACTAACTTGTGGGGTGACTCAAAAAATTAATCAAGCAGGGCCAAGCCCTCTAGCACCCTCAAACCATTAATTTTTAGTACCACATGTGATATAGTATCCAGCTGTCCACATGATGAATTTCTCTCTTCATGCAACCAGAGGCAGTGCATTAGGAGGAAGGAGAATACTGCAGAATTTAAAAGGGGGAAAGCCCCCATCAAGAGGCCATTTTAGTCTAACTGCAGAATATAAATTGAAGTGAGTGGAACTTCATAATGCTCAGCTAAGGACAGCAATGTATCATACCAGTTCTATCACTGTTTTTTAGTGAATCATTAAAGTCATGCTTTTTTCCTCACTTTCTCCTTTTCCCAAATCTAAGAGCATAAACTTGCTAAACTAACAAAAACGCTGCTCAGTCAAAAATGTGTCAGAAAGATGTCTGGATTACCTGTGTAGCTACTCACCAGTTTTGGTCATCAGGAACTGAAAGAGGAAGAAGAGGATTTAATTTTAGAGACTTTGACTGATGTTAGAACTTCTTGAAATTTATGCAACTGCAAAGTACTTTATTAAGCCTCTAAGCTTCCCACCCAGGTGTCATGCAATTCAGTTGCAGATTCTTACCAGATGGATTTGCAAGTATTTCTTGTTGGTTAGCCAAAGGAAAATGACAGAACAAGTCAGTTCATAAAAATGGCTTAGGCTGATTGTGCTCTTCCTTTCACACCATTGCTGGAAAAATGTGGGAGAGAGAACAACTGAGAAGTAGATAGTAAATCGTTCTCAATGTCAAATAAGGAGTTGAAATAAAGATAATGAGAATTCTTGGTAATTACTATCCTCTACTCCAAGAGTTTGATGGTTATAGGCACCTAGAACCACAAAATAAGTACATTGAAAATATACTTACAAGGGCTACTCTTGGCTTTCTGGAACAGGGCCTCCTCCTGCTTCATTGCTCATCCACTTTTCTCCATCCTCCTAGGAAACTTTTGCAAGTCCACTTCTCTCTGCCATACCCTGATTCACCCATGCTTAACACTGTACATGGGTCTCTGCTTCTTTCCAGCATCCTGAAAGGCTTTTGGTCCTTCCTTCCAAACTCAACACTTGGATATGCTGCGAAAAATACAGGAATGGTCCTTAAGGGGACATTGCCAACAGCTCCACAGCAGAACCAAAATGCTTTCTTTCTTCCTATATCCTAGCTCATGCTATAGCTGGGAGTAGGAACAGCTATATTTACAAATGGCGAAAAAAAGTAATGGAGTTCTTCTGAAAATGAGATAAGACATGTGAGAGCTGGGACAATAAAAGTTGCATATCATCCATGATCAGTAAAGAGAGACTTTCCACCATTAGAAAAAAATGCAAAAACGCACAAATTGCACCAACTCCCCAGACACTCACAGTATATACACACAGGGTTCACATCCTATCACAAGACCTTTGCCAGCATTGCAAAGAACATTGTAATGGCTTGCAAAAAAAAGGGGAACCCCGAATTTACCACAGTGAAAAAAAACCTCTTGAGAAAGTTTTTATTTTAGCTTACCCACAGTGAAGACTACTGGGTGAAGATTTTAGAAAAAAAAACTTAACAGACTGTAGGAAATCTCAATGCAAGACCTCAAACATTTCCAGAAAATGGAAAATATTTCGACTTCCTGCAAATGAAAACTGATAATGCAGTGATGGCAGCTCAGATTGAAAGTGTATGATAATAAGGAATTCTTTCAGTGAATCCTGAAAGAAATCTTGAAAGAAACCCTGAAAATAGTGGATGTGGATGAAGAACCCAGAAAGGCATCTCCTCTCAGTTATCTGAAGCAAGGTTATATGTAAGTGCTGTAACCTACTGGGTAGTGCTAACACAGGTATGTTCTGGACTGTGGACTACAGCACACTTATCCCCACCTTGGCTGAAACACAGGTTGGTAAAATCGCAAAAAGTTGCAGGATATTAGTTTTGAAAGATAATTAAGATTTGAGGTGGCTTTTCTAACAGACAAACATCAAGTGATGAGTCTGTACAAGGTTTTTAAATTAAATTTCTTCCCTGTTTTTCAAAATAACTTGATTAGAGAAAAGATGTATTTTGCTAAATTTATGGTTGAACTGAGTGAGAGTCTTGAAAAAGCAAGAAATTAGGTTTGGTAACTCAGGAGATCCCTTTTAGATTAATGGTTGTAGCCCATACATATTGGTAAACCATGGCATTTAAATAGATAAATGACTTCTGGTTGATGTATGGAGCCATGCTAAACCTGACAGTGAGTTGTCTTGAGAGCTCCTTCGTTTGGGTGGATGATGCACCCTGAAGACCTGAAGGGTGGACAGTGGGTCTGCTGATGTTTAAAGTGTAAGAGCTGCAGCTTTTTTGCCTCATCTGGGGCTAATGTGGGGTGCTGTATGTAGAGGTGGCAATGGAGACCTTAGATCCAGAGGCCAAACAGTGGCTCTTTCAGGCCAAACAAGTCCCTTTGTGCCATAAAAACAGCAGGGGCGGGGAGAATACCAGCTAAGAGCTGACCTAACCAAAGCTGCCTGGGACTGAGGATGACTGGGTGCAGATGAGTGTGATGGAGAACAAAGGGCATGGAAGGTGTGACCTTGAGAGGGAGCAGAGAGTTTCTTGGTCTCAGCACTGATGGAGTAATAATCAGTTGTGAGAGCAAGCACATTAGAGGAGGTAACTTTTTCTGCTTTGCTCTGGAAAGCAATCTCTGCACGCAGGGTTGCAATAAGACTAGATTGAGAATAGTTCCGTCAGGTATAAATCTGTTCCTTCAGGTCCATCCCCGTGGCACCCATATGGAGGGGTTAACCACGTTCAGGTGAAATGAGGCAACAGTGCTTTCCATGTGTACCCAGACTACAAAACTATATATTTCTTGATGACTCTGTTTCTTTGTTAGAGATGAATATCTAAAAAGTGCTACACTTACTTAAAAAGTGCCATACTGTGTGTGGCTGCCAGGACACTGAGAAATTTTCCCTGACGTGCCCCTCATGTGGTTTCCACATAATTTCTTGGGAGAGTGTGTCCCTCACAGAGACAGATTGCAGAAGCTGAATACCTTATGAAGCCTCAGCAGAGCACCAAACATCTTTCTAATTACTTCACTGCATACACAATAATTATCGAAAAGAAGAATGAAAGCCTAAATGAAGTACAGAGGCCCTTGAAAAAATGCCACCAGGTAAAACACTGTGGCCTTCTCCTTTTCCTGTTGACCTGTCTCCTTTCATCTCAACATTTAATGCCCACTTCCTTTAAACACCTTTTTATCCTAACCAACTCTCATAAATCACAAAGCTTCTTGAAATTCATTCTTGTTGACTGCCTGCAGCAGAAAGCTTTAATGTTTCATTCCTTATAACTAAGTAAGCTTTCTGTACTCTGCTTGTATTGCTTCAAGCAGACAGGCAATGGTCACCTGCCCTGACAATGCTAAACTGGCATCTTCAGCCAGAAACAAAACAGACTCCATGAGTTTTGGGTGTAAGGAGTGTGAAGAATAGTCACAATAAGACATGGTCTGTAAGGGAGAGGGCATTTCAGTAAACACAAACAGGGAGAATTTTGCCTTATCTATCTGCAGACTGAGAAAGCTGCTTGATATTCTCCCTCCTCAGCAACAAATGACAGCACAAAAAGTGATCATGTTATTAATTCAGATGAATAGCACCACACATCTCTACATTATATAATTATTTCATTAAAGTGAAGGATCAGCTTAAAACATCATTAAAATCTAACCAGCCGAAAATAATATGATTCCACTGACATTTGATTTAATTAAAATCTGAAAGTTAGGAATATTGCAATAAGTATTAGCTCCAGAGAGTCTCTGGAAGAAGCAGCATCAGGTACCTTACACGTGCTTCTCAGAGAGCAGGGAGTAGAAGAAGGAGCCAGGAGTTCTTGGGGAGCCCAACTCAGTAAAGATCAGTGAAGCCACTATTAGAGGTGGGCTGCACACAGTTTTTCTAAACATCCTTGAGTCAGTCAAGCAGGCTTTCCAGATTATCAGAGTAAGTTTTACTTGTTCAATTCAGTCTCAAGAGTCAAAGAACCAAATTGATTCTCTGAATTTGAGAAATAACCGCTCCAAGCCAAGCCTGCTGAAACCAAGACAAAGATACCCTGCTGAGTTCAATAGCTTGCTGGATCTCACCCAATGCAAGTAATTCCCTTTTTCTTTCTAAAGTGAGTTTCTTTTTCCTGTGGCAGCTTCACACAATATTTCCATTGTGGCTAGCTTTATTCAAACACTGCTCTTCTCTTACTTACAAGTTCAGATTTGTATTGTTTCCAATACTTAATAATTTTACATTGTCAGGATACTTTTCTCCATGGTTTCAGAGAGTGAACTGACCTAGTTAAAATTAAAGGTTGCCAGCATAAATTAGATTAGGATGGTCTAGTGGTCTGAAAATGTGCTGTAACATGTTGTGCTCGTCTTCGTTTCCTTCAGTAAGAATAACTGGGTGAAAAGAGTTATTAGAGTTACTTGGTTTACACTGTTAAAATTGCAAGTCTGATGATAGCCTATTAGGATGCAACATGACCAAATTATCAGCTATTTCAACTAGAAATATAATAATTCGGTTTTATTTTTAGCTATCAGATTTCACATTTCATTTTAAATGCGTATGAATCTAGTTAGTTATAAAGTAATATTGCTTACTGGCAGCAAGAATATTTCTACCTTCTTATGACTTTTTATACTGGAAACTCTCAAGCCTGAGATAAAAAAAATCTTATCCCAAGCTCTGGAGATTGCAAACAGTGGATAACTTGCTCACCATACCTTAGCACAGGCCCAAAGTCTCTGTCAATGAGCTATGAATACAGCAGACATCAAAGAGTGATTAATGTTACCAGCCTCATCTCCCCAAAACATCTTAAGTCTGACTCTTTCTAGGCACAGTGCAAACACTTTGATGCTGAGCTACTTCTGGAATACCATCTGGCTCAGACTTCTTATGCTTGCCCTTAAACCTGTGGGGATTTTTTGTACAGTGAAAAGCAGACTAATGTCTCCCTAAGAAGGATATTGTCTCCTGTCAGTCCTATTGTTCCTGTAAATACCTCTCATCACTACTAAAAAAAGGACAAGAGGATAATGGATATTCACCCTGAATGGAGCCCAGAAGCACTTCACCCTGGGAGCTGCATCACTCTGCAGGCAGAATCCCTGCAAATGTCAAAGCCAGTACTATTAACAATAATGCATAGATAATAATTAGTAAATAATTGATGTTGACATTGCCATTTGATGCTGTGTATGCCTCTGCTGTGTGTATGGCAGCTGAGTGGTTGGCTCCTCTGGTAAAAGCTGCATTACTCTTTGGCCTGTTGATATCCAGCTGTCTGTCACTCCAATATCTAATGGATGGATGTGTAGTGATTGTTGTGCTGAGCTGCAGAATGCCAACACTCCTCTGATATGTGGGAGCAATTCCCCCACAACTCTATATCAGACCATAGCTCTTATCAAGCCAATTTTTTACACAGCTGCAGCCCGAAGAGACTCTTTGGATCCATTTTTCAATGTGTGAACTGCTATTGTTTTAAACCTATTTTCTGCTCTTTTGCATGCTTTGCTGTTTGTTACTAAGAATTCAATCTATTGCTCAAAAATGCACCTCAGAATGGTTTTTGCATTGATTGTGGGATGGTTTTGTTATTTTGGGGGCTATGGCTGCATCTTAGAGGTGTATTGGGACACTTCAGATCTGTTATTTTGTTCCCTCCTGGTGTATGGTCAGCTGCTGTTTTGAAAAGAGAGTAAGGAGAAAGGGATGGGATAAGTGAGGATGAAAAGGCTTGTGACAATGAACAGGGAAGTAGTTTTTCTTGCTTTTTCTTTTGAAGCAACCAATCTTGTGTTTGTACCATTTCTGTATGGCTGCAGAAGAAAGTTTCTGCTTCTCTGTGCATTATGTATGTATCATCTTTGGTTTCTGCCCCAAGTGTTCCATGAATTTATGCTCCTGGGGTATCTCTGTGTGAATGCCATGTAGTTCTTACTATCAGAGAAAAGCACTAATGAGCTACTCATCCCTCTTAGCATCCGGCATTGTGGAAGAGCGGTTATTACAGAGTGCCTGGTAAGATTATCAGCTTCCCTTGGCTTTTGGAAGGACCATTTTGTTTTCATGCCCCTATCCTAGCAGTGCTATTTATCCCCACCATGTTCTGTCCCCTATGCTCCAGAGTTTTTTTTTTCTAGAGATGAACACAAATTTCCTCTTCTTCAATATAGCAAGCCTAGAAAATCCAAGTTTTCTTCCCTAAAACATAAAGACACCCTGAAGCATGCTCATAGGGGGGTTTCTCAAGCTGGGCTAGCTGGGAAAGGAAGCATTACAAGAGGTGGGTATGGGAGCACAAATACAGATTTTAATGAGATTGAAATTGACTGAGGGTCAGGCAAATATGTGCTAACACAAGGCAAGTTATGCAGTTGAGAAATCTAACACAGGTGAAAATAAAACAGCTTGAAAGTTATTTAACAATGCAGAGCACACTGCAGCGGTTCAGAACAGCCAGGAAAGAGTGTCTGAGATAATAAATGCTGTAGTGGAGTTTAGGTAGGTATGAGATGTTTGTCCGTGCTGAATAGCATTAGCAGCTTGTTAAGGCCAAGCAAAAAATAAATCACTGACTTCAACAGACTTTACTGTTTACTAAGTCCTTACATTCAGATTTACACAGTGAACCAGACTGCCAGAGTGCATCTTGAGTTAGTGAGCTGGTGCTCCTCAGCTGAAGGAATTATCTTGATTTATGTGATAAGCAGTATGCACTTCTAAAGAAAACCAAGGTAGTTTCCTCATGCAGGGCCTTACAAGGTTCAGTGCCTGCACACACTCTCCCTTTTGCACTTTTGCCAGGGAGGAATTCTTGGCTCTAGTCCTCAAGTTTCTTGAAGAAGTTATAACAGATGGGTTGGAGTTATTTATTCCTTTTAAGGGTGAAAAAAATCATACTATCTAGTATTTCCACTGAAGAGATCTTACACCTCCTGAATCTATAATCCTTAGGGCTTCTTTCTTCACTCTTGACATAGAAATCACCTCACTGTTCATATTCCAAAAAACCCAAAACCTTCTTGTCCACAGCCTTTCAGGATCCATTTAGACAGTGAGACCTATGCCAGCACTCATATCAGTACTGCATTTTGTGCTTGAATGGTTTAGCACTATGAAACTTCACTCTGAGACAAGTGCTTGAAAACTCTGCCCAGGGGACAAAGCCTACATTCAGCCTCCTGCATTCCACATACTAGGGCATACATTTGCCTTCCTTGACTCATTATCTCTCCTGAAAACTTCCTTGCCTGTCACTTTATTACCTCACACAAGTATATCGTGGATAACCCTGTACAGAGTTTAAAGAACATGAGTCACGACTCTGCTGTACCTCATGTTGTCTATGTCAGCCAGCTTTGCGGATCTGTCTGCCCTAAATTTTTATTGAAGCCATGCCATCAAGACTGCTTTACAACTTTGGTTGGTAGTTAGATTTGTATTATTGAAGGGCTCAGGGTCACCCCATGGGCACGCTTGCAGACCATCACTCAAGTGAGAAGGAAAGGTTACTCATCTACCACCAGCAGCTTTCTGTCTTCTATTTTAGTCCCTGAGGAATTTTCAGGAGGACAGGAGATATGCTTGATCTCCTCTTTTGGATTTGTATGCAGCTGTGGTAGTGGGGCTGATAGAATTAGAAGTAGTAAAACATGGGAGCATATGGGCATGGAGATGGCACTGGGGGTACCAGTAAGTCAAGTATTTCCTGCCTTGCCATGGTAAGTGTGTGTGTGTGTGGGACTGTAGACGGAGATAGCACATCTCCAAGAAGACTGATGAAAGGTTAAATAATCTTTCTTTTAATAATGGCCCTCGTGAGGCTCTCTACAGTTACTACACCAGACTAAGTGAACAACATCATTGCACAGTTCTTTTAACAACCCTTGTATTTTCCATCACTGAAAATTATTTGTTTTACAGGTCAGATGCCCTATTAGTATTAGGATTTCTTGTCATTCTGACATCAATTGCATTTTATCCCTTGTGATTTCTAGAATATATTTAGTGTTGATTTTTTTTTCAGTACAGAAACAGCTTAATCCTCTTGCTATCTCATTACTATTTGAGAAAATTGAGATTGCTTGGAGGACATTAGTTAATAAACCCGTTGCCTGTAATTCCCAGACCGTTGATGCATTTTTTCATCTTTATTTAATGGGATGCTTGTTTTCACATTGAAATATCCAGGCTCTAGCAGTGAAGAAATGCTACAGATAAATTCACACTGAAGGGGAAAAAATCCATCCAGAAATGGTTACTATTTTAAATGAAGAAAGAAAACCCTTATTAGGCAACTTCATCTTTTTGTTTGACTTAAAGCTGAAGTCTAAAACCTGATCCTTCACTTGCACTAGTTTTATATTTGTATCATTGACTTCAGTGGAATTAATCCTAATTTACACTGGTATGAGAAAAATTAGATTGCTGAGGTTTCACTATTCCAGACTGTAACCAATGACCTTGTAGAGCTTTTAATTTTCTAGCTAGGGGATGCTGTAAGAGTTGAGAGGTTGTTTGTTGCATAGACAGGAATATGAGATAAAACAAAGCAAAAATAAAGTGCTTCAGACTATCTCATTCCAGGGGTTTTGTCCTCATGGGCCACAGGGGATGGCTTTACATTTCCATTAAGCCACCATATTCTTGGAACTGCATTTCCCAGGCATTTTCTCCAGAGTGCTAAGAGAGCTCACTGTCAGAGTCCAGATGCGCAACATACTCCTGACAGTGATCAGTTCTTGTTTTTAGTCTCTGCCAACATCCCTTTCCTCTCCTCATCCCTTTTATTTTAACACTCAGGGAGAATAACCATGTTTTTAAATCAAGTGGCTTCTCTGCGGAAGAAATTAGTGGTGAGCAATGCAGGAAGCAAGCAAGCAATGATGGGGACATAGAGACATTCAGCCAGACCATCCTTTTTTCCATTTGCAGTTTACTGTGCAGCCTGATAAAGACTCTGGAACAAAAAGCAGCTTGGTATATTACATATTTTCATATAAATTACAGCTGGCTCTTCCACCTCAACGATGGCAGGCAGTAGCTCTTGGCTCTGTCCTTGCCCCTAATGGGAGAAGCACTACCTGCTCTTCCCCTGCTCTGCCTCCAGAGCAGGCTCTCACATTCCCAAGGGAAGACACAAAGTGCATTTATCTGCTCCACACCACTGTTTCTCTAGGGCTTAGAGGCCATCAGTGGTACACATATCACCACTTGGAATCTCTCTCAGTCCCTTTCCACCTTGTGCACCACCACCCTGCTTATGTTCACTGCGCTCTGTTGTGCCATGTGCTCCTCCTCACAGTCCCACCCTGCTCTGTCTCATCCTCTCACAGTTTTCAGATCCTCCTGACAAAATTTTACTTGTTTTCTCTCTCTGATTCTGCCTGGCCAAAGACAGGTTTCTTCATCTGATCTCCCTGTCTCCTATATGTGCAGTTCAGCCCTGTCCTCCTCTCCTGGCAGGTCTGATCACCTGCCCAGAAGATCTTTTTCTTCAGTCTGCTTACAAACTGCAGGCAGGTTGGAAAGTTACTGTTCTAATTTAACAGTGTTTGGTACTCACCATGCTCAGGTCTGAGGCAGTGCACACTACACCTAGATTCAACAACATGTGTTTAGACTTCCAACTATCCACTGAAATCAATAACAGGAGCCCAAATAGGAATTCAAAGCCTAAGTGTTTCATTGGCAATGGGCTTTGGTGCCATAATGATACTCTGAATGAACTTAACCTTCCTTAATCCTTCCAGCAAGCATGTTTGTCATCTCACCACGGACTGCAAACAAAGAGTTTACAAATGATCCATCTTCCAGGAAAAACAGAATCCCCCTCAGCTCCTGAGTTCTCTAACATAAAGCATTAATATCTTTGCTGAGGGGATAAAATTCCATTCTTTATTGAGAAAACTGAACAAAAACACATTTGATCTGATTGACACAGCTATTCTGGTTGAATTGGGTAGTATGTTTAATCAATAAACTTTGCCCTTCAGAATACTAATGCTTATCTTGTAGTTGCTGCTTCTCAAAATACTGTTTGCTATAGAGTTATTTTTTTAATATGATGGACAAATATCCGACTCCATCAAGACAGCCTGAAAGTCACAGTGTGTGACAGTGGGGCTGTTCTTTGGGAGCCCAGGTAGAATAGCTTATAGAGAACCACTCCACCTTCATTTCTCAGCATATCTGTTAAATGTGTTATATTTTCTTTCAAGTGGACATAGACTTCCAGTGTAGTAGTGACTATGGCTACCATAGACTTTTATTTGGAGGTCTCAAAGCATAATCCAGTAAGCAGCCATTCTGTTTCAGTTCAGTGAGGTGTACTTAATGTCATTAGTTATGGAAAAGTGACTTCTACATGCAGTTTTCAGATATTAATGAAGATCAATGGATGTAATAGAATGCTAAAATACGAATCAGGCACATTTTTTTTAATCAGTGCCACGTAGCTCAGTAATAGCCTTCCACACAAAAAATAAGTTGTAGGAGGTATAGACTCTTACATTAGCACTGGAAAGAGGGCTACTACATCTGGATCATCTCTCTAAACCTCCACAGACTCTTACTGAAATATAATTATTGAAGATAGAGGCACTGGTATCAATATGCTACTGAATTTGGAGTAGATTGTTGAAACTTCAAGAAGTCCTGAGTCATATTCCCTTTAAAGTTTCATTTAAAGTCAATCACAATAATTAATTACTGGTGCAAACGACGAAAAAAAAATTAGCCTTTATTCTGGGAAATTGGACTATAATTTAACTATTATTCTGCCAAGAGACTACACCTTTGTGTAAGCTGCTCGATCGTTAGAAAACAATGGTGTTTTGTTTTTTTTTTCTTTAAACACACCCTGGATAAACAAATTGCTTTGAACAAGATACGGAAACTGCAGAAATATAATGCTGTGTTTGTCTTGGCTGGCTATTGCTGCATTCATGAATATTTTTCCTACTTTTTTTTAAAATGAATAATGTTAGTGTAGGTTCTTAAAAGATACCAGTGATGACTTTCAAAGGCTTTAGACATTTACTGAATATTTTATGCACTTTAAAAGGGGTTTCTTTAACTTACTGATAAAGGCTATTGCCATTTACATAATCATAAAAAAACCTCCAGACTAGCAAAATATTTTTGAGGTGATCCTACACTTAAAATAGAGAGTTTGGAAAACAATTAAGGATTGGGCTAATTTTTAACAGAATCTGTGAAGAAGGTAGTGAAATATTTTAAATACAAAATTGTAGAGGTACATAATTATTTGCAGTTCATGCAGGGAAGCAAATGAAAATAATGTATTTGTTTGTTCATAATAAAGTGGTTACCTGCTTCACACACAGCCCTTGTGGAATTGAGTATTTCTCAATAGTATTAGAAACAACACAACTGTTTCAACAGAAACAAGGATTCTGTTCAATATAACCAGTTTATTTTTTACTTATTTAAAAATATTCAAATGTTGAAAAAAATAAGGTCTACAAAAAATACACACATCCATATACACTATGAGTGCTCCCTAGGAATTTTTATACCTGTTACTCAGTTTGAAAAAGAAAAATTGACAAAGGAGTGGCAGTCTCAAAAAATAATGTATGCTCTTACGTTTCAGGAAAGAGAGGTAGCTGAGTAAAAGAAATATGTTAATATTGGCAATATTGCTGGTGAGAGAATTAAGGCAATATTATTGAGGAACACCTAAGATTCCACAGAGAAGCAGCATATTATGAATATTTCAGCTGCACTATAAGCCTCAATCAGGTAAAATAAAGCTTTGTTACTGTTACTGCTCCTGAAATGATTTTATTTCATTTTAAAGTATATATATTTGTTTCTATACAGAGATTCTGGAAGCTTTGGAGTTTTAAGCTTTTTGAACACAGTAACTGAAGAGACACTAGAATCAGGATGTGAAAGAAGGGGCTGGGTTTTTTTAGCTAGGCACCTTGCCTCCCACAAAAGCCTTATCTTGTTTCTCTGTTGTGTCAAGCTGCCTCGCCATCAAGCTGCAGCAGGGTGGAGGGAAAGTGTTCATTTCTTGCCTAGACAAGCTCTAAGGGGCTCTGCTGCAGCTCACACTTCTGTTGAGAAAATGCCACATGCTGAGCCAAGCTCATTTGTATTTGAACTCCACTGAAGCTAATGGGCTTTCCCTGGGGATGAAGATGGCTTCTTGAAGCTAGGTATAAATGAAAGAAGACATTGCTAAGGGGAGCTGAAACAGAACATGAAACTGTTTATTTTGAGGTCAGGAGATGTTTTCCTTTTTCAGCTTACGTTGGCCTGGAAAGAATTTTATAACATGGAACATCCATACCTTTATCTAGGCTGGATAATAAACCATGCACTGGGAAGCACATGCTTCCACACTGGGCAGCTTCCTCTTCCTCCAGCCCACTGCTTCTTCAATCTCACTCTTGCCAATCTGTCTATCGATTAAAAGCTGTTGATTATTTCAGCATTTCTTGCCTTAGCTGATTTTTTTTTTTTTTGAGAAAAAAAAATTCTAACACTTTATTAGTTCTCAAATTAAAGTCAGTAGTTATATGTGTATTAATAATTAACTGAAATGCATTTTAGAGCTTGCTCTTGCCTGGCCACATTTGATAGTGGGCCATCAGCTGAAAATTTTGGCAGGGTCAGCCTTCAAGGGTGGTAGTGTCTTAAGCTGCAAGACTCCAGACTTCTTTCCTAAGTTTTATTTATGCCTTAGTACTTTCTCAGTTCTCCCAGAATTTGTGCTGTCAGGATTTCTGCCTGTCTGTGGGCTGCCAGAGCACCCTTGGAAACACAGCAGTGGCACAGAGCACTTGTGCTCAGCGCTGACATTCAGATTCATTTGATGTCCCTAAACATCTTTATGCTCTTCTGCATCTTCTCTATGAAGAGTCATCGAGTGTCTCCAAAACGCTGTCTCCTAGGTCATGCAACACAGAAATTAGGAATGGGAAGGGAGTTTAGGGTTAGCCACACATCAGGACAGAGCTCTGAAAACCATCCTTTTCAAACTTCTACAAATTGGAGCCTTTTTGAAGTGATGCCTGACTTTGAATAGTTATGTTGAGACAATATAAGCTGATCCCTCTGAAGTGATACCCAGTGTAAAATGTGTCTTTCTCAATATGCCAGATGTAAGAAAGTGTAACTTTTCAACTCAGATTATATAAACACCTGTGTGCATAATTGCCTTATTCAGACTTCACTGTTGGACAAAGCGATGGCCATGACATTTCCTTAGGGACCTTCCAGCAAATTGAACTAGAGACATAAGCATTCCTCTGAAAGTCATCTCAGAGCTTCTGATTGGTTGGCATCCAACAGAGACAAAAATAAGCATCAAAATGAGTGGCCACTTGTGCAGGCTGCCTGTGAGTATGCACTGTCATACAGTGTGCAGGAACCTGTACACAGTTACCCCTTACTTACAGCACATGACCCGGGCCTCAGAGCACGTATGATTAATGGTGCCAGCTGGAAGATACTCGTAAACTCACCCAAAGTTCACTGTATGGAAAAAATAACCAGCTGATGATGTTTTGCTGCAATGGAGATGGCAAGTTTCCTGCTTGAATACTATGATGACAGGGCAGTGGTGAACCAAGGTGTGAGTTGTGAGGATGTGCTAGTAGTTTTTTAATAGGTAACCCACAAAAGGACAGTGGGAGGTATATCTCCTTCAGAAATGCTACTGGGAAAGGTCTGCCATTCAAAGGGAAATGGGGCAGTTCTCCCCCTTATCTCTTTTGATTTTCCCCTGAGGGAGGAGTAGGTTGCTAGCTTACCTACAAAACAAGAGCAAGAGACCTCTAATCCTCCTAAACTCAGAAAAGAGCTGTGCCTTCCTCCAACTGCATACAGTGTCCAGCTCTGGTAAGGGTGCAACGGGCTTGGAAAAGGAGGCTCAAAGTACCAGGACAAGATGGTCATGGTGAAGGAAACACCCAAGGCATAACTACACCAGCCACCTACACCTGGAGAGATCAGTACTGGAGTTGGAGAGTACCTCCACTCCGGTTTAGGATTTGTCATGAGACCTTTACATGTAGATATCCCAGGGCTGTTACCAAGCATGCTAGGAAATGAAGGACCAGACCTCTTCTTGAAATGCCAAAGGTTACCGCATGGGCACACAGCTCATGTTCCCACTCACCAGGCTGGCAGAGGAAGCACCTTATAGAATCACAGAACCACAGAATTATGTGAGTTGGAAAGGACTCAAAGATTATTCTATGGGGAGGGACACCTTCCACCAGACCAGCTTACTCAAAGCCTCGTCCAACCCAGCTTTGAACGCTTCCAGGGCATCCACAACCTCCTGGGCAACCTGGTTCCAGTGTCTCACCAAACTCATCACAAAAAATTTCTTCCATGTCCAATGTAAATTGACTCTCCTTCAGTTTCAAATCATTGCCCATTGGTCTATTGCTACAGGTAAAAAATCCTTCCTTATCTTTCTTATAACCCCCTTTAGATACCAGATGGCTGTTTTAAAGTGTCCCCAGAACCTTCTCTTCTCTGGAGCTCTTCTAGCTGAAGAGCTCCAACTCTTTTAATGTTCGTAGGAGAGATTCTCCAGCCCTCTGGGCATCTCTGTTGCCTCCTCTGGATTCACTCTAGAAGAAAGATGGCTCTTCTGGGGAAGGGGTGTCGTGGTCACAGGCGACCCGCGAACAGGTGCGGGGGCGGTGGCAGGGGGAGATGGGGCAGAGGGCAGGTACGGGGGCAGGGGCGGATGCGGGAGCAAACGCGGGGTCACGGATTCGCCACCACCGCCCCCTCCCGGCCGGGCAGGGCCGCGGAGCAGGGCCGCGGGGCGGGGCCGGGGCGGGCCGCTCCTCTGCCCGCCCTCAGTGGCGGCGGTGGCGGCGGCGTTCGGCCTCTTTGTGCCGCCTGCCCCAGCACCCGGCGGTCTCCGCCTCGCCCCGACCCTGCTTCGCTGTGCTCCGGCCGCCGCCGCTGTCGCTGAGGGGATCGGCGGGTCAGCCCGCCCTCGCCCTGCTGCGGGGCTTCCCCGCCTCCCTCCCCGCCCCGCCGCCGCTCTACCCCGCCTCGTCCCTCTGCCCCCGGTGCGGGCTACTCGCGGCCGCCTCCCCCGGCTGCTGTGAGCCCGCCGTGCGCGCTGCCGCCCGGAGCTCCCCGCCGTCGGGGATGGCGCGGCTGGCAGCGCCCGTGCGCGCCTGAGGCGGAGGGGCGAGCCCGCCGCCGCCGCGGGAGGAGGAGGAACAGGAGGAGGAGGAGGAGGAGAGATGAAGCGCTTCCACCCTGGGGTCGCGCTGCTGCTCTCGCTGCTGTGGGAGGTGAGGTGGGCCGTGAGGGGAGCGCTGCCCTGCCCAGCGGCGCCTGCGGCAGCCCCGGGTTCACCCGCGGGGTTCCGCCCTCGGTCGCGACCTGGAGCTGCGCGGCTGGCGAGGAGAGCTGCAGCCCGCACCGGCCGGGGCCGTGCGCGGGATGTGATTTATTTTGGGGTTAATGTCTTTGCCTATGGGCTCGGCTCCACAGGCGGTGCGCGGTCAGGAGTGCTGGGGAGCTGCGGGGCCGGGCTGGGTGAGACCTGGCGCGGGTGCGGGCGCGGTGCTCACGGGCGTTCGCGGCGGCCGGGCTCGCCGGGGGTCCGGGGTCTCACTGCTGGAGCACAGGAGGATCATCCGCGGTGTGATGGAGCAGAGTAACACGGGACCTGTACCCAGGGACACGAACTGCTGCGAGCTACCCATTCCCAGCAGACTGACAGACTGTCCAGGGGACGCAAAGCCTGTCAGTAAGGGTTAGACGGAAGGCTCATCTCTTATTTTCATTATCCTCTTATTTTCATTTCCTGGGCAAAGTGTCCTTTGCTAGGTAGGTGCGGCGGCATCATTTCACGGGGAGCCGTGGCGGCACCGTGCAGCGTGGTTAAACTTCTGGGAAAACCTGGATAGCGCAGCTTTCGTACTTACAACAACCAAACAAGCAGTGAATTAGGAGCTTTCATTAATTGGAGGGGAGATTTGTGCCGCGCAGTTCTAGAATCATGGAACAGTTTGGATTGGAAGACACCTTAAAGATCGCCTAGTTTAAACCTCCCTCCGGTGGGCTGGGATGACGCTGGATCAGGGGGTTGGGAAAGCAGCTCTTTATTTCAGCGGGCGGATGGGCAGCTGTTTTCTGGGGGCGAGCTGTTCTCGGTCTGTGGTTTACCCTTGGGGCTGGGGACGGGCAGGGGGGCAGCAGTGTCCCCCGGACAGAGCCGTGCGGGCGCGCTGCCATGTGCCGCTCCCGGGGGCGGCTCTGGCAGCGTGCGGGGGTCACCGCCGGCACTCGTGCGGTGGCAGCGTGCCGGGCTGACTTCGGAAACACCCGTGGACTTGTCTTAGGCGCATCTCTGTGCTCATAAAGCCCAGAGGCAACGTAGCTGAAAGTGTCAGAGAGGTGAAAGGGCTGCGCTGCCTCTGTGATAGAGCAGTTTAGACAGGAAAATGAATTTTTTTTTTTTTTTAAACGGCATGCCACCAGACCCATACATGGAAACAGGAGTGCTCGCTGTGTAGTTGCTGCTTTTGGTAATGGATATAATTCATGCAAATGATGTTTACTACATGTTTATGCCACCTACGTAGATGAATGGTTTCTGGTGTGTTGCCCACTGTGCCATCCAGCATCATGCCATTAAAACACTCAGATCAAAATCATCGCTTAATGTAAATAAGTTTAACTCTTTACAGGTTAATTGATTTGCATCTCTTTTCCCCGGCTGTAAACCTGGCCTTGGTTCTAGCCCTCAACTGCTCTTAACTCCACAGCAGCTCTTCAGAAAGCAGGAATAGCAAAATGTCGAATAAATGAAACAAACACCACCATTTCCCTCAGGGATTGTGTTCATCTGAGACGCTGAAAGGTTTCGCCGCTCCAGGATCTCTTTGATTAGATGTGTCTGCTCTCCTAACGTGTATTCTGCTGAAAAAGATCATTCGTGCCTGAAAAAAGTAATTTGCATAAATCCTCATTGGATCTAGCCAGTGTTGCTGTTATTTAAGCTTTTCTACTGGTTTTAATTGTGGTTTAATTGTGGGGTTTCCCTCCCCCCCCCCCCCCCCCCCCCTTTCCCTTTAATCTTGAATGCTTGTTTTGCCATCTGGTTTTGTGGATTTTTTTTCCTGTCTTGGAAGTTCTTAGGTTGCCTATTAAAATGAGATGGCTTTGTAAATAAGGCTGTATTCTACATGCCCAGAAACAGAGTGCTGGGGGTTTAAATAACTTAATCGGAGACATCTGGTTGTTTTGAAGGTTTTTGGTGCATGAAACTTTTCACTGTCTTCTGCACAAAGTTCTGTGCTGGTTATTATCTGAAATAACATCGTTGCAATTGTTTTAAATCTGTTTGCAGCTTCAACATGACCTTAGTTATTATTGAACAGAGCATGAGCTGAGAAATGTGGTTTTCATTCATCATTTTGCAAAAGGCTCTGACTATTACCCAGGTACTGTGGGGAGGAACCCATTTAGTCTGTCAGAGCACTATGCAGTAGTTTACTGGTTCTAGCTAGGTTTTCCTTGAGTAGATTACCCAAAATACTTGTTGTAAAATGTTTGTGTATTGCAAAACCACTATTTCTGGTTATGTTGATGAAAGGAATGAACTCCTTCACAGTTAAGTATACATCAGGTTCATGGTGGGTGTGAGTTTGGATGTGGGCACTGTGTGTGTTGGTGGCTTTCAGGCTGAAGCCTAGTCAGTAGCTGGCTGTGGCAGTCTCCCACGAGCAGGTGAGGGTTTGCTGTTCCTGATGTAGAGGCAGAAGATGCAGAAGAGGGGCTTGAGGGGCAGGGGAAGGAGCTTCCATATGCTGGTGGCTGGTTTCATGAAGGTGACTAAAGGCATCACCACCAAAGCAGGATTTACACATAAGAAATTGCTGGCTCTTGGTGCTAAAATGCCTCTCCTTGTTCTAGACAAGCTTGAGATGTGCTAATTACAGAAACACACCCAGAGCACTGTGATGGTGGGAGAGGGGAATTAATTTTGAGTTTTCTTGTGTGACAAGGGTTTTTTCACTGCAACCACAAAGACCATGGTGGAAGAAAAATCTCCAACCCCAGGACCCAGAAAGCTCTGCTCTGAGAAGACATTATTAGGGGAGAAAAGCTAAAGATGTCATGTGTTTTGCTCATGACTTAATTGCAGTTGAACAGTTTAGCAAGTAAGGTAAAATGAGGTGGACAATTTGACAGGTAATTTTGGTTCCCGTAGGAAGAAATGAAGACTGTTGAATCGTTATCTGTCTTTTTCAAATTAATTTGGCTACTTGGAGCTAGCACTGTGTTATTAACTGCAGTTGCTTGAAATGCCCTTTTTCACCAGGAGCCTGGATGACTGGTATACCCACAGTACTGGGATATATGATTTCTGCACTCATAAATAACCAGTAGTCTTGCTTGCTAGCTTAGCTTGGCTTGTGGTTCTGATGACAGGACTGCATTTTGTCCCAGTTGGCTCTCAGCTTTATAGAAAGATTTGAAGAGGTTCTTGAAGTGATGACTGTTTGGGGCATATATATCAAGATTTTCTGCTTCTCTTTTATCAGTGATCCCAAGGGCTTTGGTTGTCTGAGCTTAAATGTGACTTTAATGAATAGTGATGTCTTTGGAATGGGGAACAAATAAAACTAAACAGTCCCCCCACCCCCTGATGAAGCAAGCTTATTTTCAGCCTGAATGAGGACACCAGTGTCTCTGTGGGGCTTACTTCTCAGACTGAGTGCTTGCTTTCTCTCACAAGCTGTAGAAGTGCTGGATGGAGGAGAGCTGAAGCTCAGCTCAAGGATGGGGAAGCCGAACAGAGCTGTTGCAGGCTGACAGAGGACCCTGTCTGTGCTGCAGTGGTAATAATGGTGTTTTATTGTTGCTGCTGCAGAGAAGCTTGCTGGGTAGCCTCAACTTTCAAAGCTGTCGAGTAATTTTAGATGCCTAAACCTCTGATTGGCCACTATATTGTATCCAGGAGAATCTAGTGATCAGTAGAGTCTTCTTGTTAATTTGTCAGATGAAAGATACTACGCAAGAGTCAAGTGCCTTTTTTAAAAAGAAAATGGACATGTCATAGGAACAGCAAAATGTGTTATCTTGAAAGAAAATTCAAATACTCCCGACAGTCTGTCATACAAGATTTGTTTAAGTAAAAGCAAAGTTGGCTGGTACTCCTCAGTTGGTTAACTGATGTGTTGAGCTTTTTAGTATTATTTTTGTTAGTGGGCTTCAACAGGAGAGATTTTATCAAATCAGAGAAACCAAAAATTTCTGTCCTTCCTGAAGAGGTTTGTTTCTAGTTTTAGTTTGATTGTTTGTGTTTGGGGTTTTTTTTTTTTTTTTGTTTGGGTTTTGTTTTTTTAATCCTTGTAGGAACAAGAATGTTAAGATGAGGAAAACCCCCAGTCTTAAAGAAAAAACCTACACATTTTAATCATGGTAGGCACAGGTGGAGTTCAAGAATTTGTGAGGATTACTACATCCTCCCCTCCCCCGTTTCTGGTATTTTTTCCTATCCATTAGTGGTCAGGTTTTCCTTTATATAAAGGACTGTAAGAGTGTATGTACCCTTCAATGTAGAAATGTGCATGCACACCAGTGTTGTTGTCTCTGAGCTGTCCCTCTCTGTGGAATACTGTGGATACTGCCCTGTTGATATTTTAACTCGTGTTCTTTCAGTGGTGTCACTGTCATATTTTCTGAAAAATCCCTTCACCAGGATTTCTTCTCCTGGGAAGCCTCAGAGAGAAATGAAAACAATAATTATCTGATTGCTTCTCCTGTGTTTGCTGCTTTGGAATGTGGTCTGGAGATTGTTTACCAACTGCTCATTGTTTGATTGGTTTCATGTGAATTGTTTTAACTTAATGACCAATCACGTCCAGCTGTGTTGGGACTCTGGAAGCAGTCATGAGTTTTCATTATTATTCTTGTTAACCCTTCTGTGAGATCCTTTCTCTATTCTTTAGTATAGTTTTAGTATAGCATTTCTTTAATATAATATATCATAAAATAATAAATTAGCCTTCTAAGAACATGGAGTCAGATTCATCAATTCCTCATTTGTCCCGGGGACCCCAGCAAATACCACACCGTGGGGGCTGGGGGGAAATAAGGGGAAAAATCTATCCCAAAAATTCTGCTACAGTTGTTAGTGTAGATGTGGCCACTAACCCTCTCCTCCCTTTTGGTTTTGGTTACATAACGGATTTAACAGCTTAAACAATTTCTGGTGGGTTTTTTCCCTTACCCTCCTGCAGCTGGTTGCAAAGCAGCTATTGCATTGCTGAGTGAAGGCAGGAAAGAGCTTTCTTAGGATTTATAGTTTGGAGATCCAACTGGTGCTGGCAAGCCTCCCCTGCCTCTTGACAGCAGCGAGATGGGCTGTGATTTCCAGGCGGGAGGACTGAGCTCACACACTTTTCTCACTTTGCTCCTGCTGAGGAGGAGACAGATTCGTGTTGGTGGTGGGTAGGAAATGGGTGGCCGACTGCCATTTGCATCTCCTAAGAGGAGGTGCAAATGGGGTTCTTTGGGCTTGGTTAGTGTGGGGGTTTTTTGTTTAAATTAGAAGAAGCATCTGTAAAATCGGTTTATATTTTCTTACGGCAGTCAAAAATATTTAGCACTTTCTGTTATGCTTTCTTCATAAAAGGGAAGTTGTCTGACTCTTCCTCTTGCCACTTTCCATTCAGCTAATGCAGGTGGCTGGAAGGTTAAACTTGGCCAAAGCAAGCCCTTAGACTTCAGGTGCTCTTTTAAAATGGATTTAACTAAAATCAGTAAAAAAGAAAGGGGTCAGTTGAAACTCTTTGGTTTAGTACAGATTCATTTTGGTTTTCTCCAGTAAGAAGAGGCTTAGAAAAACTGCAATGACTATGCCCATATAGAGGCTTGCTCTGGTCATCAGTGTACACTGAATTACAGGCAGAAAGAGATTAATGCTTAAGCTCATGCTATAGAATTTAAAATAAATAAATTTAAAAAATATTTAGAAATATATCTTACTGGGGCAAGGTGGCTACAAATTTACTGCAAATTTGTTGTGATATAAAAAGTAAAATCCATATGAAAAAACATTACACAAAGCTAGCATATTTTACTTTTTTTGTCTAATTTTTGACAGCACTGTGTTGCTTTGTATGCTCAGCAATGCAGCTGAGTTTGTTTTGCTGAAGGTTTTGTTGAAATCCTGTTAGAGTTTGTTATGGCAAACATATAAACTCTCTTTGGACTAGCAAGAGGCAAAGCCTTTCTAGAAGCTTTTTTTTTTGTTTGCTTGAATAGTGGTTTTTGGGAAAGGAATCTTAGGTCTGTCTGAAGTCTGGGGATGCAGCCTGGGATCTTCGGCATTAAATAGCATTTAAAGACAAGAAAGCTAAGGTCTTAAATAGTGGATATTATCACTTTCCTGATACCAGAACAGTAAGATATGAGATGAAATGCCATGCCTGGTATTTCAGAAGGGCATGAGAGGACAATCTGGGTTTTTTGAATAGTTTTTTCCTTTTTGAGAACAATATATCTTGACAGGTTTCTCACATATTAAATGGAAGAGTTATCACTGCTGAGTTAAAAATGTCTTTCTTCAGAAGTGTGTCTCCAACTTCATGCTAAATAGGTGTTAGCTACACCTGTGTTTTAAATAGCTCAACTAAAAATCTTTCTTCTTTCTCAGTGACTCAGCTTTCAGTCTGGTAAATGTTTTAAAGGACAGGAACTAGCAAGAAGTGGTTTCTCATCTGTATCTCATGTAGTGAAGGTGTGGGTTGTTGCTGGTGGTCTCTAATCTCTGCTTTTGGCAGCTCCTGCAGCTCTAGTGACCCTGGGACCACTAAAGGATCGTATCAACCCACTGATGCCGTGAATGACTAAGCCACAAAAAAGGGTCTGGGGGAGAAATGTGAGAGGGGATTGTTTTCCATTGGCTCAGCAGAGGTTTGTGCCTTGGTATAGCATCATGGAACTTGCTGCAAGGGAGGAGAGAGAATGTATGGCTTGGAGCATGACTGCTCATTTTGGTAGCACACTTCTTGTTTCAATACATTAGATCTCTCCTAATGGGAATCATAAAATCCATTTGGTTGGAAAAGACCTTTAAGGTCATTGAGTCCAATGGTAAACTTCACACAGCCACATCCACTGGTAAACTGTGTCCCTAGATGATGCTGCATTTCTACTGGAGTGGAAGGCAATCATGGAAATCTTTTCTGTGCTCTGCTAGAAGGGGAAACTAGCAGAGTGTGATTTTTATTTTTTTTCCTTTGCCGGAAAGATGCCATTAGATACTATTCTGGAAAACTTAGTCTTATCATTTTCTCAAGTCACCTGCCACATGTCTCTCAGAGCAGAGGTGCTCAAGCAGGAGCTGATGGCCTCCCCAGTCTTTTCCATGTGTGGGGCAGCAGGAGAGGGTCATGGATGGAGACTGTACTTCCAGGGAAGGTTCAGCATCAGTTGCAACATAGGAGGGACTGTTGTCCTCAAGTCCAGCCAAGGGTAACTACAAACACAGCACTCCTCTGCTGCACCCTTCACTCCACCTCTCTCATTTGGAGGTCTAAAAAAACCTTGGTCTTTCATTGAAAGTGACTGTGAAGTGATTTAGGCCTTAGTTTCCAAGTTCAGAGGAAGTTTCCAGAGGAGTGGAAAGTGGCCATTTGTGAAGGGTGATGAAGCAGGGTGATGGGAGCGTACCTAGACTCCAGTCCTGGCTGCACACGAGCCCTCTGTAAGCAGCTCACTGTTTCCAGCTGGAGTAGGAAAGATATTGTGCCAGCTGGCTTGGTCTCCCACCTCTGACATTGATAGGCATCAGGCAACTAAAGAGCTGGCAATAGTTTTCAGGATGGATCCTTCCTTCCAAGGTCTTATGCTGCTGGAATAAGATGTGAGGGCTGCGGACTCCAGGAATGTAGCCAATGCCTCTAAAGATTTGTCCTTCTAAGGTAATTACATTTTATGTTTTCTTATGCCTTTCTAATTACATGCATTCCAGTCTGTTTGGATCTTCCCTGGGAGTATGAAGAAGTGGAGAATCCTGAAATGAAATTAGTATGAGAGGAACATGAGCATGTGGGAAGGTGGCAGGGATCTCACAGATAGCAGGCTGAAGGCGATGGGTAGCACGTGTTATACTTGATGTGAGAGGAGCATTTTGTTGTGCATGTTCATCTTTTTGGGCTTCAGTCAGGGGCACTAACACCCAAGGGAGCATGATGCTTTTGTAGACCTACTCTGCTTAGCTTGGTCTTGCCAGCAGTGTAGAGTGACAGGCTTGTGCTGCTATGGGGTTAAGAGCAGGTAGTGTGCCTGTGATCCAGAGGGTTTGGTTGGCAATAAACTAGGAGCTCTGTCAGGGAACATATACCAGCAAAGAAAAATAAAATCAATGAGTGTAGTAGCAAAGATGGGTTTCTTTTGAATGGCTGAGGACTTGGGGTGTTTTGGCTGGCACAGTTGTGTCTTGCTGCATGCATGTCTGATGGGTGTAGGTAAACCAAAAAAATTCTTCCATGTGTCCTAGTCGGAGTCAGTTTTTCTCCTTTTCTGGACAGGTTATGCTCCTTGTCTAGCTAGAGAAGACCAGGTGTTTATACCTTGCTGGTTTTGGCACAGTCCCTTTAGTGTCAAAACAGGAGATTGATATCCAACTGTGCAGCATTGTTTAGACATGGTGATATGACAGCAGACAGTGTAAGGGTCTCTACCTGGGGAATTGCTCAGGTGTTGCTCAGTGTTTTGTTTCTCCCAGTTTTGTTAAATCTCTTCACTAAAATGGATAGAAAACCTGTTAACTTAGTGAATTCTTTTCTGATTTCCTCATTATATCTGTAAATGTAAATTATTTCTGTAAATGTGGTGTTTCTCAGACTTGTTGGTGGGTGACTGTAAGTGCTTCAGCTTTTGATGCAAAAACCAGGCAGGGATGAGTCAAGAAAGTGTTTTCTTTCATTTCTGCTCCTCGGGTGGGGGAAAAATACATCGCTTATTGCTACAGATAATTCTCTCAATACTGGTGTGAGATCCAGGAATTTGCTGCTGGCTCTCTTACAGTGTGAGTTCACAGCTCAGGGCCTTATTTCCCTGCTGCAATTGGAGCCAGGGGTTTAACCTATTACAAGGGTAATGGGTGTAAAAGTCCACCTTCAGTTGTTCAAGTGCCATTAAGTTTGGCAGAATCTCAGTCCAAAAGAGAGGACACGTGGAACACGCTGCTTTCAAATAGTCAGACAATTGTCTAACCTAAAAAAATAAAGGAGGGGGAGGATGGATGTGTAAGAAGTTCTAAATCTACTTTTTTGAGGTCTGCTTTTCTTTTTCAGGCTGACATAAGAGGCTCCTATCTTGAGTGCTGTCTTGCTTATCCAAACATTTATCAGTAAAGATAGCCATGATTTTCAGTGTTTTGAGCAGCAGTGGTGCAGAGGATGCCTGCTGAGCCTGAACTATCAAGCAGTGCTGCCATGATGTGCTGCACCCTGTGCAGTGGGGTTTTGCATCAGGGACCCCAGTTCTGCTCTGATCTGCTTCTTGACTAAAGAAATTCACATCTCTTGGCTGTGATACAGAAATACTAATAGCATATGGGATTAGGTTTAAACTCTTCAGAACTGGGTCATCCTGCAGTTTGAGATAGCGTAAGATAACGTTAGGCTGCTTCATTTTTATTTTTTTTTCCTGTAGTTGAAACGATAGCGGTCTCTGTTCGTAAACGTGTGTGCATGTGTCCCTGCATAAAGTATGTTACAGTGCTACTCTAAGGCTGCGTGTGTATGCCTGCATTTTTCTTAGGATGACCTGTATTTCTAGGGAAGCTAGGGAGCAGGAGAGGCGTAAGTGCCTAATAATAGCCAATACTACAAGTTGCATAATGTTGAGGAAAACCTAAGGCAGTTTGGGGCTTTCGCATAATGCCAGCACCATGCAACCAGCTGAACTTAGTGCTGGATTTGCAGCATGGTGATAGAAAAGTGTTTCAGAATCTGCAGCTGATCTGTAGATCTTGGAGCTTCTGTTTTCTGAAATCCAGGTCTTAGATTTGTTTTTTCATGTGCTGTGGGTAATACTTCTGATGCTGACTCCTTAAAGCCCAGGGTGAATATTAGCAAGTTGGGTCTCACTATACCATGTATGTGCCAATCATTTGAACAGGTATCTTCAGTGCTCCTAGAAGGCATTGCAAGGGATCCTGAAAATGTTGTAGGAGACACGTTTGAATATGCCCAAAACCTTGCTGGTGAAACTTCCTGGCATGGCTGTGCTGACCCACACTGCCAGCTCTGTGTGCGTGTATGCCTGTCACAAGGCATCCTGTGGGAACACTTTTAGGTTGCAGCTTCACCTGTTTTTCCTTGTGGACAAAAACCATGGGCACAGCTGTGGCACAAAGCCAGGGGGATTTGGATGAAGCTTGTTTTAATTCTGTAGTAATCTTAACTTCCTATTTTTATTAAAGCCCTAATCCTGGGCTCCGTCCAAAGGCCATTAAAAGTCAATGGAGACATCCCACTTGCTTCCAATGAGTGCTGGCACAGGCTGCCTGGAGGGTGCTGGGTGCCTTTAGTTTTGCTGTCTGAACCAGCCTGAGGTGCAGGTGACTTTTGCTCTGTGCAGCTTGTGGAGCCCTGTGGGCAGGGATGGTGGTGTCTGCCCTGGGCTGAAGGCACACACACTGAAAAGTTTGGTTGCCTTGAAGCAGCCCTTGGTGTCACTCCTCTGTGCACCTGCAGTGTGCAGCACTGTGCCCACCCACAGAGCTGCTGGTGTAGCTCTCCTTGGGGGAGCCGCAGCTGCTTCAGCCAGCCATGGTCACTGTCCATGTTGCATAAGGAGAAAAGCATCGTAGTGATTATATAAAAGAGATTATGTAACTGGGTAATTTGGTAATCGCCTCTCTGGTGAACGCTAAGAATAGCTTGTGAATATGCATTTATTTCTGTGATAGCCATCCACAGTGGTGAAGTGCTGGGAAAGGTGGGTGCTGGGCAATGGCACAGGGTGAAATACTTGTGCCTGCTGTGTGTGTGTTTGCAGAGACTTTGCAGTTCTGTTGCTCCTGTGCTGCTGTGCTGAGACACATCAGCTGCAGGTCCCCCTGCCCCACACTGTGGTGTGACCTGCTCCACAGGTGCAGTGAAGGTATACAACTGCTTTTGATAAGCCTGTGCCACCTGCCTGTGGCATCTGTACGAGGCTGTGCAATGCAGAGGCAGAACAGATGATGGAGGAAGGAACACATGTTGCTTCTCCATGGATTGAGGCCATTTTTGCTTTCTCTTGCTTCCCAGAGCTGTCTGGTTTTCATGCTGAAGTTGCCAGTACCTCTTCCTCCCACCCCACCCTGAGAAGTGTCTGGGAGGTGCTGGACAATTTCCAGGATCCTGGTGAGGAGCAAGAAAGCTTGTTGCCTGCTTTGAGACAACTGAGAAGACCATGTGTGCTTCAGCCCCACTCTTACTTGCATCTCTGTTCATGGGTTTATTCCTTTCTTGCAGAAGGGAGGGTGACTCATAAAAAAAAAAAAAAAAATCAGATGGTGCCAAAGCCAGTGAGAGCTCTCTGATGCTAATTGAAGTCAAGGGAGAAACTGTGAAGGAGATGGGTGCTGTTCCTTGCAGTCTCTTAGTCATGAGAAGGCTGTGCAGGGGTGAGCTCGGGATAGCTTGGGAGAAGGCAGGAAGCTGGATGAAAGGCTGTGGCAGGGGATGAAGTGAGCAAAAGAAACTCTCTGAGCAGTGGTTCATTTCAGAACATCAGTCCTGGCTCCAAAAATGTTCCTGCAGTTTTCAGATCAGCTTCTGGAGTCTGGATGATGACTGCCTTTTTGTTATGGGTGTGGGGTTATTTTTAAGTTTTCTTTTGTGTGGTTTCAATTTGCCTTCCCATTCACTGTCCTGAAGGTACAGTTTGCCACCTTTTCTCATTGCTACAGCTATGTCTTCTCTGCCTTGAATTGCTTTTTCAGCTCCTCATCTCCTTGCTGCCTGAAGCTCAAGCTCTTTAACCTTATCTTCAAGCTGCCACATAATCTTCTCTCCACCTACGGCTCTGACCTGGTTTCCTCCTCCTCCTCCCAGCCTTGCTCTGGCCTGCTGTTCCTCCCTTCTTGGCTTAGGATGGCTTTCCTCTCTCTTTTCTGCGTTATTGATTTCATGATTTGCAATAGTTTCCAGTTCCCTGGCTGCTGCATTCCTGTTCTCTTTTTAAAATGTTTTTTCTTTCTGTGCTTTCCTTTTTTATTTCTTTTCTAGGCTTTCTTCAGTTCCATCTATGATTCAGCCCTGGCACAACCACTTCCCACGTGGGTTTTGCCTCTCCTGTCATTTCTTTACTTTTCCCTACTTGCAGAAGGAAAGGCTGTACCATCTGCCCTTAAAAGTGCCTTATAAATCCATTTCCCACATACTGCAGTTAGGTGTTGGATGCAGATTAAAAAAAAAAATAATAAAATCCTTTTCCCTTGAAAGAAATACAGGTTTCCATCCTGTCCCTTTTGCATGAATATCTGTTTCCTAGCATGTTTTTTCTCATGTTTGTATGTTAGGCTAGAGATTTAAGAGTTCAGTTTACAGCTTCACCCCAGAATTCCATTCGTGGAGTGGGTGATTCCTTGTTGCAGTTGGCTGTCTTGTACAGAACCCTTCTCCTTGGTGTTTATGCCTTCTCCTTTTAGTAGAGTATCAGCCCTGGAATATGCTGCTGCTGTTGTTGTGAGGACAAAAGAGTGTTAGGGGAATGTTCTTAATAAACATATGGTTGTTGCTTAGTGTAGATGGGAAGTAGGCAGAGGAGACTGCGTGGGCAGCACCCTGTGAACTGTAGAGGACAAGGGCAGGCACAGACCATGGATAATATGAAATTATTTTGATGCCATGTACATTCTCAGATGCTTAATGGACTTAATTTTTCAGTGTCAAGTCACGCTTCTGGAAAAAGATGTGACTGAAGTGGAGAGTTTTTGTGCAAAAGCATGTAAGGATGTGTTAGAGCTGTTATGGGAGCTTTTGTAAAGTGAGAAGTGTTTAATTTGTAACTGTACAGATACATTAAGAATAATGCTGTCTGGACTGATAGGTAAGTGTGAAGTAGTGAAAAGATAAGGAAGCCAAAATTCATGTACTGTGTTAACTTTTTAAAAACAGTGAAACTGAAATGGTATCACATTTGCATCAATTTTGATGAAAGGTATGTATGTAAACTCCTGCTTAGGATCAAAGAAAACCATTCTTAGTTTCATGTGGATAAGACAGTTCAAGGTGTGTAAGTATTGTATAAAAAGGTATGAAGGCAGTTTTTACGTCTGATGCAGAGACACCATACAATATTTTGCTTTACTTTTGTCTGCTTTGCCAGTGTCACATGCAGCATGTATAATCTGATTGACTTTAGTAGTAATGTTACCTTCCTTGTTCTGGAGCCTCCAGGTGCAGGCTTTCACCATGTGGGTTGTGAGTGTGTGACAGACACCCTGGGGTTCATCTGGAGCATACCAGTTGTACTGGATGTGAAGGCAGAACTCTCACTGGTAGGGAGGAGCAGAATGGGCTCCATGTTTTGGGAGCAATCCTAATTGGTCATCTGCTCCCTTTGAAGAAAATAGGGGCTGTGAAGATATTAAATTTCTTATGGAGGTTTGAGTTCAGTTAAATAGATTCAGTTAAAGATATTTCCAAAAGCAAGTCCAATGGAGGAAAAAAAATGAGCAGTGTCTGCAAATATCCACTGTCAGGAAGTGCCTGATGGAGACAAATTAATAACTTTTAAGAAGTTCCCCTTTCAAATGTTCCTGCAGCAAGCTTTTAAAAAAGATCTAGAAAGGCTTGAAATCAGGAACCCTTTGTAAAAGGTCTTTCCTTCAAGCAAGAACATTTTGACATGACATGAAGCAAGGTTGTGAAGGGACAATTAGTACTGGGTTTCCTGATACTGCCTAGAGAGAGCTTGGCAGCTGTTTTCCTGTGGTAGGGATACACTTGTAATCTCAGTGTCAGTATTTGCAAGTCTTACTCTAGCCCTGCTGGTGACTGCCTCCTTGTGTCTGAGGGTTATAAACACCCAGATCTTGAGGAAGGACTGAGGTCTGACTCTGAAGCAGGAACAAATGACTCTTCCAAGGGAATTGATCTCATGTCTATGCCAGATGTGTCCAGACCTGACTCTGCCTCAACCCGACAGATGTTTTTGCAGCCATTTGATGGCAGGTACGTACCACCTTTGTGCCTGTGGCACTGGTGTGCTGGTGACAGCTGGCAGGGCTGGCATCCTGCAGGGCTGGCATCCTTCTGCTGGGCTGGGTGCAGCTCCTGCCCGCTCTGCCTGCACCTGCAGGGACAGAGGTGTTCACACTCGGATCCTTGTTCCTAGAACATGGGCTGAAGGTGGCAAAACTGCATCATGTGCCTGACTTTAATACCTGGCTCTTCAGCTGCTGAAAAAAACCCCATTCTTTTCTCTTTCAATGCTTTGTGGTGTTCTGGAGAAGAAATTCTTTCTTAATGATGTCCTAGACTGATATATGTTCTGTATTCATGGTAACAGCTTCTCCAACTATCCATCTTCCAAATTAGATTAAATCTATTTGTACATTTATGGTATTTCTTCATGCTTTATTCAAACACAAGTAATCAAATAAAGAACAATTCATGCTGTTATGCTTCAGAAGTCCTTGCCAGTACTTAGATTTTTATGGGAAGACACAGTTTTTCAGTTGATTGTAATGGCAAAAAGTATGCTTGTCTGCCATCTCTCACAGAAGGATTTCATAGTACTTAAGCAATATTAAATATGTCATAGCATGTTCCAGTCACATCCTGTCCAGATGTGTAGCCTTGTACAGATGAGTAAGTGGGCAGAAAGTATTGAAAATGTCATGCAGGGTGTTTGTAGCAGAATTAGAAACTTAAGATTTCTGATTCCTGGTTTCCTAGTCCTGTTCAATATAAGGCAACTGCATTGATGTTACTATAAACACTTTGCAACAAGCCCTTCTTTTTCATAAAGTTATAAACATGGGAATTTTTTTGGAAGTTCCAAGCAAAGCATCTTGTCAATGGCATGCATCTCTACAGGCATGTGAGTGGTCTGGAGGAAAATTTCCTGGATTGGACTCTTCTCCATGAGGAATTAACACTTTGCAACCATTGTGTTTATTCAGTGTGTCCTGTTAGTAGTGAATCTGAGATCAATAGATAGCTCCAGATTCTTACCCTTAGTATTTTGTTTTATGCATTTGCACATTTACTACTCAGCTGTACTTGTATTGGGATTGTCTTGCAGACTTAATGACTTTCTGATGATCTAATTAACCTCAGCCTGTTAGTGATGCCAGTATTTATTTGTGTAGAAAATGAATTAATGGAAGCGTCCACCTGCATCTCACCTCTTTGGATAGCTGACTAAATCTGTTTAACTTACTGTTGTCTTCATAGTGCTGCACTCTGAAATACCACAGAAACTAAAGCTTGTGTGGGGTTCTTTGTTCTCACTTTTTTTTTTTTTTTTGTTTTTAACCATTCATTGACTATGCAGTCCTAAGACACTCTAATATTTTACAAACTTGGGTCAATGCCACTGAGTAGATTAGGTTAAAATAGAAATAAAAGCACATCAAGACAGTATCAAACTTCCAAAGGCTGTTTTTGTTTAAGCACTTCCAAAACCTAGGGAATTGAAAGTCCAAGTTTACAATGTGTGATGAGAGTGGAACTTCTCAGGAAAGCTTGGCATTCACCCAGGGTGTGGGAGGCCAGTTTTGTCTCCTTTGTGTCCTCTGGATGAGTCCTTGAAAGAGTTCCTACCCTAGATGGGGTATACTAGAATTGATTTATGTCAGTTGTTGACATTATCTCTCTTTTCCCCTTACAAAGGAAATATGTGCTAAGCTAGGTGGAAAGCTTCACCATCACTCAGTGGTTTAGATGCTCTTTGAAAAGACACCTGTGTTTGCAGCATTTATTCAAATTATACCCCTTCAGAGACTGAACATAGAAACTGGAAGACAGAAAAGGGTGAGACATTAGGTCTGTTGGTCGCAATAACACAGAGTGGCCTTGTTTTGGGGAGTGCTTACATGGAGAATTTGAGGCATCTGCTTGTGTGTGTTGGAGAAAGAGATAATTCTGTCCTTCCTGCTTTTTTACACAGTATCTCAAAAATTTTGCTACTATCTCTTGATAGAGATAGGATGCTGGTGAAAATAGGTCTTTGTACCTATATTTATGCATTTCATGCAAATGCATAGAGTGCATAAATATATGCACTCTGTTTCAATGTTGAAAAGAAACACTGCCAGCACAAAAGTTTGAGGTTCTGTCTCCTCCAATTGCCTGAAGTTAAATTTTGTTCACTTCCAGCAGAGCAAGAGAGGCTTGAGTACTTATGGATGGGAGATGAGAAAACAGACTTGCCATATCCTGGCAGAACACATTAGCTGGGCTGGGTGGATCTTGACTGCAATTGCTACTGCACCCTTCCCCTTATACCTCTCTGTTCTGCAGATCTGTCCTTTTGGACACCAAACAGATGCAAAAAACCCCAAAGGAACATTTTGTTTTGTTTTTGCTTTAGGAATGCAGGAAACACAGTTTCAGGATCTGAAAAATACAGTTATGTGGCCAGCCCCCTAATATGAGAGGGTTCTCCAAAGATTTCTCTGGAAGTTGCATATCAAGCTGGCACTATCTGGAGTTTACCTGCTGCTACATATGTAATTCATATGATGACATGAAATATTTGTATTTAATAAAGAGCTCATAAAAATCTGTCTTCCCTCCTTTTCATATTGAGAGCATCTCATGGCAGTGTCCTGAAGGTTGCACACCCAGGCAAGGACTGTGGCCATACTGGAGAGATATATTTCAAATAATCACCATTCCTCTCCAGTAGCTAGGGAGATGGGCAGGTGGTGCAGTGGAGGATGCAGAGAGGGCAATGCCTAGTATACCTTTTCCAGCCTTACAGACTGTTCTAAAACAGATCCATACAACATTTAGGCTGAGAGTATTGGTAGTATCTTTTCTAAGCCCCAGATTTTTTGCAGGGCTGTTGTATTCCTGACATTGCTGTGCCCGTTCATGGTACCTTCCTCAGCTCCTTCCTGTCTGATAGGGACTAGGTCAGGGAATTCATGCTGAGGCTGGTTTTGCTGCTGTCCTTTTCCTTTAATGAACATCTTAAGGCCGTGTTAGATACTTATTTCAAATTTTATTTATGTGAACTTATGAAATGTCCATGGAACTGGATGTGTGCTATGTTAAGTTTTGAGTTTATATATTCCTAAGTCTGTCTTGTCTGCTTCTCTAATTGGCTTTATTTGGGGTTTTTTCTCTAAATATTTTTAAATAATCCAATGATTTACATTTTTTCTGGATAGTCCAATTTTGTGTTTCTGTGGCTGGTGACAGGGCTGGTAAATCAGGATTGATTTAACACTTGCCACCCTCTTTTGGCAAGAAAGACCATCCAAGTGATCTCTGCAGTGAAACCAAAAGAAAAAAGATCAAGAGTTTTCAAATAAAAGCATGCATATCAACAGCATCAGTCCTGCAGTTTCTTCTACCAGTGTGTAGAATTGTCACTCTGTGTTTCTTGTTGCACACTGTGGATTTAAGCTTGGAGGAAACCCTGCATCTTGAGCCTCTGATCACAATTTTATGTGCATAAATAGTGCTGGATTTTACAGTGTCCCACAAGAATTCTCTGTTCTGCTCTCAGGCAGTCTCAAAACAAGCTGCCTACATGTGTGCCTTGCAAATAAGCCTCAAACCTGACCTGGAGGGAATACATCTGTGGGTGGATGCACAGCCCAAGCTCCCCACCTCCTCAGAGCTCTGCCCCTCAGATGAGGCTGTTGGCAAAGTTGATTATGAATCCTGGTGATGGGGATGACTTTCTGTTTGATGCAGAAGAACTCAGTTTTAACTGTTGTTAGAAAAAAAACCCCTTACTTCTTTAGAGCTTGTCTTATGTCAGAAATACTCAGTTTCCTCATTCGTGACTTCGTGTATTTGAAGATCTTTTTCCCTCCAGTGTGCTTTTGTGATCTACTTTACTATATAGGAAGCAGTATAAAAGTATGGCCTTGTGGCTAAAGGCAGTGTCACTTAGGAAAGTGGGGTTCTGCTGTTGACTCTGCTGTCAGGCATAGGCATGCCTCTTTGTGATTTTTGTCCCATATTCTTCTTTTAGTTTAAGGAATTATAACTTCTATTTATAGCTAGTCTTGGAAGCTGTGGAATAAAGCCATGGATTAAAAGCCATAGGAAAGACAGATAGGTTTCAGTAGATTGAATTGAGCAGATCCCACCATTAACAGAGATGAGGAAGAGGGATCTCTGGTATCCTTTTACTGAGTACTAAGGGTCATGACCAAGTACCACAGAATTCTCTTGCCATGTAACATGTTTCTCACATCAAGCAATGCTCACTCTGACTATGGGCTAGGAGACCTCTTTCAGTCTGTAGTGTTTCATAGTCAGGAGGGTTTTTTTAGCTAGTGAACTTAAGGCCTTTAATAAAACCTTGTTTTTAAAAAAGTAAAAAAGATCTGGATATCAGTTTCACTCCCTCTATTGAGAAAGATTAACTTCTGGCATTCTTTTTTTCCGCTTTGTTTAATGGCCTTGATCACATCTATGTTCCTCTTGGCCTGAAAAGCCTTGGGCAGTGCTTGACTTGTGATGCAGTTGGCATTGTACCTTAAGGAGCCTTAGACAAAGCCATTGTGTAGTGTTAAACTTTCATCCATTATTTGCCAGAGATGGACTAACCTGTTCCTCCTGCACCTTGATTCTGGAACCTGGGTACACAATTTTGCAATGAATAAGTAAGTTCTATTTAAATCCATGCAGTTTTGATCTGAGATTTGTCTTGAAATGAATTGTAACTCCAAGCAAAGTTGTCTAGAAATGTTATCACAATGTTATCTAGAAATTATGGATTCACCATGGTTTTCCAGATGTTTGCCTAAGTTTGTCAGAAAATGTTATAAATGAGAAATATCTTCCAGAGGTTTTTATTTGTCTGAAAGCAACAAAAAGTGTTTTGTGTTTCATGCCATGGTTCAGCCCTAGCTGGCAGCTGAACACCACACAGCTACTTGCTCACCCTCTCCTGGTGGGGTGGGGAAGAGAATCAGGAAGGTCAAAGCTGGTAAACTCCTGGGTTGGGATAAAGACAGCTTAATGGGGAAAGCAAAGTGAGGAATTTATTCACTGCTTCCCCTAGACAGGCAGGTGTTTAGCCATTCCCAGGCTCCATCACACATAACAGTTACTTGGGAAGACAAATGCCATCACTCTGACTATCTTCCCTTTGTCCTTCTTCCCACAGAAGGGATACTCTGAGCATGACACAATATAGTATGGAATATGCCTTTGGTCACTTGAAGACAGCTGTTCTGGCTCTGTCCTCTCCCAGCTTCTTGTGCATCCCCAGTGTCCTCCCTGCTGAGGCAGTGTGAGGCACAGAGAGGGCCTTGGCTCCGTGCAAGCACTGCTCAGCAGTAACTGAAACATTCCTGCCTTATCAACAGTGTTTTCAGCCCAAATCCCAAACACAGACCCATAGCAGCTACTGTGAATCAAATTAACACTACCCCAGCCAAAACCAGTATGCATTCTGTACTGCTGATTCTATCCCATTTACATCATGCTTAGGTCCCACACTATCCAATACATCCTCATTAACCCCCACCACCCTTCACTCACATCCTTTGGTATTATATGTAGATACCATTCCATTAATCAGTGAACTTTGGGTTCATTTAGTCCATGGCTAAGGGGTTCCATCTCTTATAGGGAGCACTCAGGACAGGAGAGATGGTGTGGAGTTACTTGCATGGAATTACTGGGCACCACAACCAGCTCAGGTCACTGCTGCATTTGCACTGCTTCTTGTAAGGTTTGTCCTCTGTTGGTTCCGGGGGTTTCTGCTGTTGTAATTCCCATAACATAATTCTGGTCACTTTGGACCAGACCTTGGGTTTAATAGTGCAATGAACTTGACCTGCTGCAGCTTGGATTTATCCACAGACTGCAATTCCTTAGGGTTGTACTTGCTCCAAGTGGAGCCTTATCTATGAGCCAGGGTGTACGTGCTGTGGCATGGACATGGGCAAAGTTGCTTTGAGATGTGCCAGTTTCAGCATGGCCTTTTATCCGCTGGCCACAATCCCTGTGGAGGTACACCTGCTGCAGCCCAGACATAAGCACAGCCCAGTACCTGCTCTGGCATGGGCTTATCTGCAACCACAGGTGCTCTGGAGAGTTCTGCTCTGGTGTGGACTCATCCACAGGTGACAATCCCTTTGACTGGGGTCACACTGGAATTCCAGCCTGTCCAGCACAGCAGCAATGCTCTGGTCATCTGCCAGCCCAGGCGCATGACCACGGCTGTTATCAGGATGTTCCAGGCACAGCAGGGTGAGATGATAAGAGCACAGCAGTACAGGAAGCAGTGAGAGCAAGGAGCAGCCAGTAATGAGCACCAGACCCTGGCATACAGTAAGGCAAGCAAGTCGTGCAGGCACAGGGTCCTGCTGATTAATGGCCCAACAGCAATAATTTTATCTAGAATTCCATCTAGCCCCTTTCAGTCTAACCTGTTGCTATCTCCAAATGTTCAAACCCCAGGCTGCTAACCAAAACTGGCTGTGGTTTAACTCCAGCCAGCAACAAGGCACCACACAGTCTCTTCCTCACTCTCACCCAGTGGAATGGGGAAGGGAATCAGTGGTAGAAGTCAGAAAAAAGCATGGGTTGAGGTAAAAGCTGTTGAACCAAAGGTTGTGCACACAAACAGAGCAAAATGAGAACTACATTCACAGCTTCCTGTGGGCTGGCAGGTGTTCAGCCATCCCCAGGAAGTCAGGGCTCCATCACACACAGTGGTTATGTGGGAAGATAACCGTCATCACTCTGAACATCCCCCTCTCCTTCTTCCCCCAGCTTTATATGCTCATCATGACTCTGTATGACATGGAATATCCCTTTAGACAGTCTTGACTGTATCTTCCCAACTTTTTGTGCATCCTCAGCCTTCTTCACAAGCATGGTGGTACAAGAAGCAGAAAAGGCCATTTGAGGCAGTGTAAGCACAGCTCAGCAGTAACTAAAACATCCCTATGGTATCAACACTGTTTCCAACACAAATCCAAACTAGCTCCTGTGAAGAAAATTAACTCTACCCCATCCAAACTCAGCACATTTTTTCATGATGCTTTCAGGAAAAGCACCCTCAGTAAACTACCATACAGACCCATCCATGCTTGCTCTTTGGGAGGTGTTGGTCAAAATGGAACACCTTTCTGAATCCTCATTTAGCCAGCTCTCAGGCCATAAAGTTCAGTGGGGCATTTGCAGGGGTGAGAGGAGGTGCTCTTCCTACTTGTCATGGTTTTGTGTTTGATTGTATGGTCTGTGTCTTGCAGGCATAAGATGATCTTAGTGGTTGTTTATGGTTTTATAAATCTGCAGAATCAGGGGATTTGCATTCTTTGGCTGCAGCTATACAGAGGAAGTCTGAATATTTAATGGAGTATTGAATACTGCATAACTTTTCCATGTATGAACTTGGAGAAGGTGTTTTGATGGATTGATTGGTTTGCTTCTTAAACTCTGTAAGGTCAGAGATCATGTGTCTGAAATGTTTTATAGATCTTGTGTAGGTTTTAGGTAATTAATATTTCATGCTTGCCCCCAGATATGTGGTAGTGGTTAAAACTCAATTAAGTGGTGATTATACAGAATGATGAATATTTCATTTATTTAATATGAAATAGGAAAAAAGTTATATTGCTGCCATGCTGGTTTTATTTCAAAAACCTTTGTCAAGATTAGCAAGATTGAAAATCTCTTTAGTGTCCTGAATTTATTCTGCTGAAAGAATGCAAGTATTTATTTGAGGACTTTAAAAAAAGGATTCTGTTGTCCTCCTTTATAAGGATGTTTCTTCTTGCACCTTAATTAAAGCTTTTGCCTCGTTCACCTTCAGTTACAGACCAAAATATTGTTCTGTTCACACCATTTATTAATTGAGCTCTTGGTAATTGTATATTCTGAAATATGAGTGTCTGCAAGACTGAAAGTAATCAGATGGGTGAGACAGGTGTCTGTCTGTGTCTGTACTCTGTCTTGGATGGTGGCAGGTGCTGTGCCAGGAAGGCCCACAAGACTGCCCACTGTCTGAGGTCCATTCCTCTCATGCCTCCCCAACATATGGACCACGTGGATCAGAGATATTAGGGTGGAGCTCCCGTTTTATTTGGTTTAATTACTGGTTTGGATCTGCCTTCCATGGATTTGTCTAGTTCCTTTTGAATCTGTCATCCTCTGCAGTTTCCTGCAGCAACAGATTTCAGATTTTGTCTGTGTGCTGTGTAAAAAAGTACTTCTTAAATGAATTTCCTGCTAGGATAAGGGACACTCATTGAAACTATTGTTAAAGGGCTTGGCAAATAATAGTTCTGTACTTAGCCTCATTTAGCTGTGCATTCAACCTTGCTTTTCTTCATCACCCAGGCATCTGTTTTCCAAGTTGAAGGCTCCCAAACCTTTTAAACCCTTCTTGAAAGGCAACTGCTCCATTTGATTATTCATTGTAGTTTTCCCTCCCTGTACATCTGATTTCTAGCTACAAGCACTTCTTGGAAAGCAGAAATAAGAACTAAGTAATGCACTTTAAAATAGGGGAGAAATTGGTGACTAGAATCTGCTGAAAATTCAGGATTCACCTCCTGTATGGAAAAAGAGCTCAAACTGATCTTTAAAATACAGCCAATTTTAATTTCTAAGCTTTTAAGGAACTGTAAGGAAAGTAACTCATTGGCTTGAGTTGGATTCCAGTAGTGTTACTGACTTTTGGTTGCCCTTATTCTGCAAGGAGTTATTAGTGGAGTAAAGAACTTTTCAACACAGAGAGCTAAAGAGCATGAAACCTACCAGAAAAGCATGTATTGACTTGTGCCTCCTGAAGCTTTACTGCTTTTGATGGGGCTGGCTAAGGGGGAAATTATTATGTGCTCACCTCCTCTGAGAGAAACTAGTCTAGTTGAATTTTCAAAATTCAGTGCTCAGAGGCTTGCTGGAGTGTACCTGTAGGAGGAGATGGACAGATTTTAGCCTGAAGGAGTGTGGATAAGTGCAGCTATCAGAAGACAGTTGGAATACACGTCCTGCTTCTGCAGCCAATGCTCAGCTCCCTTCTGCAGTATGGGCGTAAAGGCTGCTCATCATCACAGCTGGCTCTTCAGAGCTGTGTTACATAATGGAAGTTTTATTACGGGGTTTGTAGCTATTATTTAGGATTAAATTTTGTTCCATGTAGCTGTCCTGCCACTGCTGTGGTGGTGTCTTCTTGTGTAACAAACAGCATGGCCAATATCTGTTCTGGGTCCTCTTCCAGTAAGCTGAGTAGATTTTCATATAAGAGGCTCAGTTTCATATCCTATGAAACTTTGTTGTAGACAAAGGAGAGAAAGTAGAATTTATTTTGTTATGTTTGAGGTGGGGAGTGAGTGTGGGAGTTTGGGAGGGACTCAGGATGAGGTGTTGGTCATCTTTTCTATCTTTTAGTGTGTGTGTTGTTGAAGGAGTACAATTTGATGCTTGGTGGCTGTTGGGTTTTCTGAGCCCCTGATGCCTTTATGGTATATCACAAATATCTGTTAGTGCCACAGCTGGACTGAGAGATGGCAAAGGCACCCATGCCAAGACATAGGCTACGAGGTGAAGTTGGGACTTCCAAGCTATTGGTGTCTCTTAATTGTGCTCTGCCCTTGAGATGGTAGGCAAATTTGACCACTTGTGGATGTATATGGAGAGTCAGAGATTAATGGAAAATCCTCAAAACACATTCTACTCTGCATTTTGCCGTCCTTATCTAACCCTGTTATCCCAGTAGTGCTACTGTGGTCGGAGTGGTGAGATGCAGGTGGAACTGAAAATGGTCTGCAGATTGTTAATATTCATATCTGTGTCATTTTCATCCATTCCAGTATGGCTGTAAATAAAGAAATTGATCCTTTTGAACATTAATTTGGTTGTCTGCACTCAAACTGCTGGTGAAGGAACTGGATTGTATGCTTTGTTCTGTGTTGTAGCAGTGAGATTACACAGTTGGGCTGTTAACAGCTAATGCTTGAGTGTGTTTTACATTAAACACTGCAAGTCAAAGTTCAGCTACTATGGATCTTAGCTGGTGGGTTGGTTGCTTTTTTTCAGGTGAGCTCCAGGTGTGAGCGTATAGTAGTAACTCTTAAGTTTGTTCATCAACACAGAGGCTTTTTGATAAATCATATGCACATGATTTTAATGTTCCTCATGGAAAACCATAAGGACTTTGGGTGCTGCTTTCTCAGAGACATGTTGCTTCTCTGATTTGCCCTTTCTTTTTCAATTAAAATGCATGCAGCCTGGTTTACATAGGTCTTTGTACATTTTAGTGTTACTACATTTCGCTGATGTATGACTAGTAATTTTTTTGAGAAAGAGTTGGTGGTCTGTGCTTTTTATATTATATCAATGAAGAGTGGCTTAATGCTGTTTCTTAGACCTGAGCTAGTTGAATTAATGGCATGTGAAATTCAAGCACAGTAATCTTGGTTCAGTCACAGCTCCAAATTCTTCTGAGAATTTGAACCATGGGTCCACGTACTCTTTTTGTTTTGTTATGAATAGAAAATAGCAATATACCACCAACTCTTTTCTTAGTTCCTTGGTTTCTTCAAAATTGTTCTACAAATTCAAGAATGTCAGTTAATAGAACTTAAAAAAAAGGAGAAATTATTATGTAATAGCCTGATGCTAAAATAATGTTCCATTTACGTGGAGCCAGAAAATCAAGTTGCAAACCTGTCAGTGTAGACAGAATGTAAAAAAAAAATTAAAAATAAAATTTGCTATTCTTGTAGGAATGCGAGCAGTGACTTGTTGAGAATGAAATCCCAAATAAAAATATTTGTAGGCATGCAAGGCTAATGCAATTACTGTGGGCACATGGTATTTCTTGACTCTACGCTCCAAGGAAGACTTGCAGAAACACAGGGACATGAACAGTTTAGTTTGGTTGTTTGCAAAAGAAACTGGTGTGAGATTCCTTGATACATCTGATGGTTTCCTTGATGTTCATGATGCTGTAAGATGGTCTTGCTTTGCTCTTTGGATGAAAATATAAATAGGAAGTCAAAACAAGACTTTTTGCATCTGTGTACTATTGTCCTGTTCCTAGTGTTTTCTTCCTAAATCCAACCTAGCCTTCAAATAAATCTGTGAAATTCTTGATAAGCCTCCTTCATCCTGCCTTTTTCCCAAACACTGGGGGAGGCTTTCAGTAAACACCTGCAGTTTCCTCCCTTGTTTATCTGCAGCTCCTGCCATGGACTCCCTGCCATGAATGCAAAACATGGCAGCAGTTAAGGGGCTGTATCGAGACCAGTTGCTGTCAGGACAAGAAATATTGCTGCATTGTTTGTTTTTACCCTCTCTTTGCATCTTGCTTTCTGTTGTGTCTTTTGTTTCATACTTTGATACTCCCTATTCCTTTTCTGTGTAGTGATTGTGCAGCCATGTCCTGGTTCCTGATATGGGCTTCTGGATGCAGCCAATATAAATCTTTTGTGCAATAGCAGTCATCCTGGCATACTTTCTGTCAAACTCTACTTCTGGTGAATTTATTTCCCTTTTTTTTTTCTGTGGTGCTAAGAACAGCAAGCAGCTGTCTACCAGCAGAAACTCTGGATAACCAACTTTCCCACTGTTGATTTTTCCTTCAGTCCATATGGATTTCTCCTTTAGAGTGAGGGGCAGATGTACTTTGCCTGCTCAGTTGTGTAACACACCATTGGTTGCTTTTCTGCCCTGAACTCATAATGAAGTAACCTAAATGATTATAAAAGCTTTAGTATCAGCTTCATTTCATTTAAATAGACCAATAAAAGCAACCAGTGTGCAAGCTGCTGGCTCCAGTACTCCTGCATAAACCATTAGCAAAACAATATTACTGGCTCTTGACAAAAGAAAACGGCAGTGACAAATCCAAAAATTTGCTCTGAAAAGAAGTCAACCAAGTGCCAGTGAATCCAGAGAGCCACTCATATGCACACTGGCTGCTGTGAGCTCTTTGTTTGAGGTTGAGGAGTCGGCACTTTCTCATAATTTGTTTTACATTCTGGCTTTGTCTTCTGTAAATATCCTTTGCAGTGTTTCCAGCAATGCTGGCAGCTGCCTAGGCACCAGAGGAGCTTTCCCAGTTAGCTTGCAAGCACAGAGTTTTGATGAGTTTTGCATTTTATGCATGAGACTGGCTCATCTGGCTGCCTCCTAAGCTCTCTCCCTGCAATGCTAGCAGATTATGTATTTGCAGCACTATGCCCCATGTGCCAGGTATGGTATGTTGGCTTTGAAAAGCAGGAGTCTTTCCCACGGGGCCCAAAGGAGCCTCAGGATGTCTCTGCTAGAATGTCTCTGGTTACCTCACTGGTTGTGGGGGTTGGGAAAAGGAGCATCTCATGCGACCCAACACATGGAGCTTTTGGTACTGAGCAACAACATCAACAGCAAAAATCCTGTGAGCCTTCTATTCACCTAAGGTTTGTAAAGTGTGCCTTCAAGGATGCCTGTACAGTTGTTATACTGTGTATTTCAAAGTATGCAGAATCTGTAAAACTACCTACCAACCCTCAACAGACATAAACCAGTACCATCTGCTTATATGTTATCCTCTAGTGTTTTGCTGTGTCAGATAAACAAAAGCAGTGCTCATGTTTGGGTACCTGCATGGGCAGACAGTGATCTGGTTTCAGACACAGCTACCTGTGAGGGTGGCTGCACCCTGGCACTTTCCATTGAATGGTAAACCTCACAGATGGGCAGGTCAGAAGACCTCTGCTCTGCTGACAGACACCCTTTTTCTGGGTGCTTTATGCTTAGGCTTTGCCTGAGACCTCTGCAAAAGGAGTACAAGATTCTGAGAGCTTTGGTTCCCTCTTTGCATTCTCTTCCTTTGTTTTCCTTCTTTAAAGCTGAAAACAAAAACTCTGCCTTTTTAATTTTACTTGTTGAATTTAAAAATGTCATGATCATTCTTTTCCAGGAAGAGCTCTCAGCACTTCAAACTTTCCTAAGATGTACACTGAGTATGGGTGCTCCCCACAACCTCTGGTCAACTGAAGCAATGTTAAAATGTAGTATCAGCTAGAACAAGACAGATGCTGGAATAGGAATGTAGATGACCTCAGGGACAGTGAGAGGACAGGAGAGAGGATTAAATTTTCCTAAAACAGAGCTCGGAAAAGATTAATAACCCTCTGTTTTGTGCTATGTTCTGGTAGTTGTGCATTAAATCTAATAAGGGAACTGAGGCTTCTTTCTGTGCCCCTGTAAGCCAGGGGAGCACTTATTAAGTTCATATGGACTTTTCCTTTCCATCTCTCTGCTTTTGCAGAAGTGGGTGAACAGCACAGCATCATCACCTTTCTTGCTTGTCCAGATATTGTTTCTCTCTTAGGATTTGTTTCACTGTCCCTGTAGCACATCTCCCAGTTATCTAGATAGATGTGGTTGCATGTATATATTTTTTAAATTTAATTATTCTTTGATTCTTTTACGTTCATCAGTATCATTGTCTGCAGTCTGAGAGTTCACAGTCTGGTGTCCTGGCATCATGTGCTTCTCTCTTCTTTTGATGGATCTTTATATTTCTTCTATTATACTCTGAAGAATGTTTGTTATTTCCAGTCTCCTGGTATCTGTTCTGGTTTAAAGCAGATATTTCTAAGCCATTAAGAATGCCTTTACTGTGATAGCTAGACTTAAATTTGAAGAGCTGATCTGAAATAGAACAAGAATTTCCAAATGATCATTTTTAGTGTCTTGGTGCATTGTGGGTTTGTTATTTTTAGTAATCTTTGCCATTTATTTGTCAGTCTCACATTGGTGATATTCCTTTCCACTGCCAAGATCAGCTGCTAGAGTCAAGGGGTTATGATTGCTCTAACAAATGAGCAGGGAGCTTTGTAGTCTCATGGTTGTAGACAAAAAAGTTTGATATTTCATTCTCTTTGAAGAGAGTTATGGAAAGCCAACACAAAAACATGTAAAGGATTTCAAAAGTATATCACTGCAAAGCCCTGCTGATTTCAGTTTCAAAGTGAAAGATTTCAACTGATGATGTTTTCTTTCTTTTCTTCTTGTTTAAATGGACGTTGTACTGTTCTAAGAGAAGTCTATATGGATGTGCCTGCAATAAGTCATCGAATCATCTCACAGATCTAGTCATTCTGGATGTAGGGTTTCATTTTGGCTTTTCCCCTGCAGTGAGGTGTGTTTTCTTTCCTGTTTTTTTTTTTCCCTACCACTTCTCCTGCTACTCAAAAGAAAACACAGTTAGCCCTTTAGTAGTTACCTGGTGATGTAATGGCAAGCCCTGAAATCTCACTGGAAGCTTCTGGCTGGACAAGGCTTGAAGTGTGAAGCACATCCTCTGGCCCCTAGGTTTCCAAACTGTCATACAAGCACTACTTGTGCATGTTCATATTGGTGTAATGCCAGCTAAGTTCTCCTTCCAAACCCTCTGTATTAAGTGGTGAACTTAAGAGAGCTCAGTGATGAACAGGGTCTTGTTTCACCCATTCCACACATCATCTTCATGTTGCACTGTGTGCATGAGCATTGCTGTGGTGCCAGGTGTGTGATTCTCTGTTTCTGGAGGTTTCCTCAGTTTCCCTAATTTTATCTAGTTTTGCAATTCCTCTGTGGCCAGGTGGTTGCTCACTCTGTTGGTAGCTTTAAGACTAGATTTAAAAGCTGAATAAAATCACTTCTATGATCTAGTTTCTTTCTTTTTAGAGAAAATTAAATATGTCAGGAAGCTAATACCTTCTCAGAGAATATACAGTGAATGATCCTTATCAAGGACCTCTGAGTAGCCACTCCTGCTTCAAACAATGAAGGCTCTGTCTTTTATGGCTGGGGACTATATCCTGGCAGGTCTGTTCCTGGCTGGATAGGTGCCTGTATGCCTTGATGCATTTACTGTCCTGTGATGTGACCTATTATGTGCAAATATCATCTGTCACGGGAGCAGCCATACGTGCAGGGACTGAGCTGTGGACAGCCAGAGCAAGTATCTAACATGAATAATGAGTTCAGCCGTGTCACTGCTGTCTCTGTGGGCACCAGAGGGATATGGCTTTGCTCTGTTAAGCAGCAGGGGGAAGGGATCAGGAAGGACACTGTGCAGGAAATGTGCAGGATGAAGTCAGGGAGAGCTCAAAAGCCTGGGGAACAGCTGGACACCAAGCTCTATCCAACAGGTTCTCCATAGCTCTCACCATTGCTTTGTCCCTTTGCAGAAGACTCCACCAAATCCAGCTGGTTGCTCCTCTGCACCCTGGGCTGAGGGCAGGAGCACAGTGCTGCTGGCCCTGGGGGCCTGCTCTGCCTGCCTTCAGCTGCTCTGTCACAGACGTGTTTTATGAAAAGTCCTTTTGTTAGGGTTTTTTCTCCTGAGAAGCTGAGAGGCCTCAGGAACACAATGTAAACAATGATTATCTGCTGTTGTGGAATGCAACAGGTGAATCTGTGATTGGTCCATGTTGGTTGTTTCTAATTAATGGCCAGTCACAGTCCAGCTGTCTCAGACTCTCTGAGAGTCACGAGCTTTTGTTTTGATTCCACTTCTTTCCTTGCTAGCCTTCTAATGAAATCCTTTCTTCTATTCTTTTAGTATAGTTTTAATATAATATATATCATAAAATAATAAATCAGCCTTCTGAAACATGGAGTCAGATTCTTGTCTCTTCCCTCATCCTGGGACCCCTGCAAACCACCACAGTGCTCAGCAATGATGGCTTTGCCACATCTGTGCTGTCAATTGCCTTTTCAAACAGGATTTAAGCTAATCCCATTCTTTACCTGCAGGAAGGCATGGGGCTATGTGTGAAACTATTATTTATGTCTGCTTTTTAACCCACCCAGTCCATCTTCTTCCCCACTTCCTTCACATTCTCTGGGCAGTTTATTTATATAGAACTACCTGAACCCAAGTCTCTGATCTGTTGAGTGTTGGATTGAGCCTTTGCTTTTGTGATTGTTGGGTCAAGGGTGGATTGTTGGGGCCGTTTTTATTCCCTCCCTTGAGTAGATTAAAACCATATCTGAGAATAATAGAGGGCTCTTGGCAATGTTACAAGCTTTGACTTACTTAAAATTTCTGTTTTCTCCCTCTTTTAAAACTGTAACTTAGCACGTTTTAAATTTTTCTCTATCAGTGAGCACTTAACAAGAGGAGAATAATTTCTTTTTTTCCACTAGATATTAACTCCTAAATGCTCTGGCTTTATGACCTCTAACTGTGCCTTTTTGCATGGGAATGAGACAAATGAAACCCAGCAAGATGGAGGCTCTGTATTTCCAGGAATAATCAGCTGTTTCCCAATTTCCTTGTCACTTCTGAGCCTTTGAATGTTAATCCTGTACATAAAGTCTTAATTTTTCTTTTGTACTTCATTGCTGTTGTGTGTGAATTTATAGGCATTGTCTCTTTGCTAATTCTGCTCAGTCTGGTTTGTGAGTGGGTATGCATGAGAAGATGCTTAGCAACTGAAGGCAGAGCTTCAAGAGGTGTAACTAAGAAAGCATTTCTGCTGCATCTGACTTCAGTGTTTCAAAAGTGGTTTTAGTATTTAGATTCTCCTTGCCAAGCTTAAGAGGCATGTTTTGTTTAATTTCTTTTCTTCTACAAATACCAAGTACTTTATTGCTTTGTTCAGTATGAAATTTGGGAAATCCACTCATCCAGGCCATACACAAGTTGGTTTATTCAGTGAGATAAGTGAGCAAAGCTTCCCTGTGTAAATCATTTCACACCAGAAACACCCTATACTTAAAATAGAAAAATCAGCTCTTCAGCTGTAAAAATGTTCTCCACTTCATGAATTTTTATTAGGCACATTTTTTTCCTGCTAAGCATGCTAGTAAGTCTGCAAGCCTGGTCTATCCAGCTGGGGAGTCAGCTAATAGCATCAAATGAGAAACAAAAAGCTGGAGAAAATGTTTGGTGTGGACATCCAGTGGTTTACATCGTGTCCTCTTTCCATTTCTCTACTTGCTGTAGTCGTTGACTTGCCTTTGGCATTCACATCAGCTAAACTATCTGCCTGCTGCTCAGATAGCCTTGTGCCAGGACTGAAACTGGAGCATATTGTTCCATCATTAAACAGGCAACGTTGAATATTTTGGAAATTAACAACAGCTGCAAGTTCTTCAGCTATTTTTATTTGTACTGTGGCTCTGATTTTTCTAGTGTGTTTGTGCTGAAGTCAGAAGAGGAAAGGAAAATAGATCCCCCAAGAGGCTGATTTTTTGTTTTTAATTAAAAAAAAAGGCAGTGCCTAACAAAAGCATCCATAAAACAAATAGTACCAAGGGTTGCCTAGCAGTTTTCTTGGTGTTGTGTGGGCCCCTTAGTGTGGTTGCTGCTATGAATTTCTGAGGACTTTAGTGGCACCTTAGTGTATGGTGAGGTAATTGGCACTTTCCACAGTCAGCCCTCTCCTTTAAAAGTCCTGCTACTAATAGCATCTGTCTTAGGCTTTAGAAAAGATTGCTGCCAGCAATTTTCCATTTTATTTATGTTTTATGCTCCTAGTCAGAGATATAAGCCTCAATCCCCAAAAGCCACTTCGTTTGGTGGTCTTGGATGAGGCCCTGAAGTCAAGCTAGGAAAGCTTTAGAGGATAATTGTTAAACAGGATTTCTTAAGTATCCTTCAAGAGTCCAGTGGCTTGAATTTCTTCCCATAAGTCTCATGATCATGTGTCAAGAATGACAAGGCAGAGCCTTAGTCTTCTGAAAGTTCAAGAAAATGCTCCTTAGAGCAACTGTAGGAACCAGGCATGAGTGCATTGTGTCTTTATTTGAAAAGCAATTTAGCAAGAATGTATTTTTTCCCTTTAACTGAAGAGAGAGGTGGTCCAGTTCTTTGCTCTGGTTATGTGCCCTAACTCATGGCCAGAGATCTTTTCATTGGGCTGGATATCATTTTAGAAAACTGCATACCACTATGGGTATTCATAGGCATTCCTTTAAAAGTGTTGAATATGGGTTGGTATATTTCTGGATTTGAGTGGAAATTAATAAAGGTGATGGTTTGCTGTTCATATTCAGTAATTTAAAATTTTAGGGGAGAGCTAAACCTGTTCCCCCTAACATGGGTCACCGTGAATAGTAAGAAATCTTCTTTGTATATGGAGCCCTATTGACATATTTGAAGGACTCAGCCTTTATTCAGTATCTGGTGTCTGATTTGGGAGTCTCTAAACTAGTGAAAATTTCTGCTATTTTAGATGAAAGTGGCTTTATTGACATGGGTTAGCACCCTTGCATCTAAGCTATTAGAAGTTTTCATCTTCTCATTGAAAAAGAACAATGGCAAGCATGAGCCAAAGGCAAGCAACCTCTCAGTGGTGAGGTGCTAGGCTTTTCCTTTCCCAAATTAGAGAGTAAGCACACTACTACAAAAACGGATTTATTTTTTTTTGCCTTGTACTGTGGGAAGATCATAAGAAGATTTCTTCCCTGGGCTTGCACAAGGAGATGTAGCTAATTCATGGTGTCATGCTTTTGTGTCACAAAGGGCTCAAGGTACAAAACTTGGTTGTAGGTGAAAAATTGGAACTGCTGCCTTGCATGGAGGAGAGGTACACCAGGTATCTGTCTGTAGTATAAAAATGACAAAGCCAGTGGAGTTGTCCCTTTATCAGTACCTTTGCAAGATGTTGTCATTCTTATATAGCGGCCAGTAGTTCAGGGACTACCTCTGTGATTTCTTTGGCTGCCACCCTGTTGGTTTCTGTCCTCTGAAGCCTATTGGGAAACATGCTGGGAAGAAGGTTTGGCTGTGGCTCAGTCAGTGCCATTTATTCCAGTTAGCCCTAGATTTTATTCCACTTCATATTTTTCTGGTTTTCATGGGCATGTCATTGTCTTCCTCGCTTCTCTGCCCTGCTGCTCCATTCTTTCTTTCTCTCATCCACGAGTTTGCTTTTGTAGTTACAGTATAAAGGCGCCTTTGCCTGAGCAGAATTGCCCTGGAGAAATGTGGGAGCATTAATGCCTTTGTACTGCAGTGCTGTTTCCCCACTGAGATGAACCCAGCACTTGGAAAAGCAGCTGGCAGGCCTGTGAAGAGAGGGGCAGCAAGCCAAGCCATATCCTGTGAAAGCAGAAGCAATGCCCTTGAAATCTCTGGAATTGCCCACTACATGCACAGGGATTAAATTTTCTCCGAAAGTTCAGTTTATGCATTATCAACACTGACCAAAATATGCAAGTGTGTCTGTGCTCATGTCTGAGCTCTTGGTGCTATTTCCATCTCTTAGTGTGGGCAGGCACTATTAAAATCCTCAGCACTTTCAGTCTAGATGAATAATTTTCTAGCTGCTAGGTTTATAAATTAAACATTTATGGCCATATCTCATGCTATTATCCATCCATAGCAATACCTCCAGGCAAGGATCTTGAACTTTTTTGGAGTGCAGGCCATGTGTTAAAGAAGAGCGAATGTTTCATTTATGCCTCATCTTACTCTTGCACTTCTCAGTTGCAGAACATCCCTGAGGTAACCTCAGATATTTCTTGGGAGGAAATAACCTCAGTAAGAAGATTTTTGATGTCTGTGTTGTCTGTGTCAAAGGAAAGAGCAGAGTTCACTGCAGCATTCCAAAATCTTTTTATGTCTTTTCAAGTAACTTCCCAACACACAAATATGATCTATCATCTGCAAGCTGGAAAAAATAAAAGCATCACATGAAGCACAGACCACAAGGGTGGTAGCAAGAGGTCCGGCAGTGATAACTAGGGCATTTGTATTTTAACTGTTATTAATGGAAGCTGAAAGACTGATGGTGTCCCAGAAAAATCCGTGTATATGGACAGATGTTTGAACGAGGGGCATGCACTGATTAACAGTGAGAGGAGGCATGTAAAAAGCTACCCACATCCTGCATGTCCTTCATCAAGTTGTGAAGGGAGTGGTTTGAGGGGTGAAAGGAAGTGAGACCCAAGTTGTGGCTTCTATACATAACCAAAGATGTTGTGCAAATTTGTCTGGTTATGTGTATCCAGTATCTCTTTCTAAACAGTCATCTTAAGAATATATGTATTTTTTTCTTCTTCCAGGAAGCTATTTTGAGTGCGATAAAACTCAGGTGATAACTCAAGCAAGGAAATGATCCATTTAGAAGAATGCCGAAGCTTGTGTTCTTTTGGTTTAAATGAAGAGCTTTGTCACATTCTTAGTGGTTTATGTTGAAATTGGACAGTCTGGGACATTGTAGATTTTTGTTTAGGTACATTCAGCCTCCTAATAGAAGAAAAGCAAATATTAAGGTCTTATGTAGGAAGTTACTTTGTTTGGAAGAATGCTTTACCATCAGTAGTCGTTACTTGCCTGAAAGGATTATCTCTTTATTTGCTATTTTAGTCCTTTAACAGGAAATACTTCAAGGACAAATGCTTAGTATTTCTTCCTGCTCAAATAAGTAGTTCTGGGGTACAGCTGTTAGATTTGTCTCACTGGAATTTAATAATCATATGCTATTGCTATGGTAGCGTATATTGGACTGTCTGAATAGGAGTCCATTTAGGTTCTTATTTTAAATTAAAAGACATTGATGTTTCAGTCTACCTCGTAAGTAGACTTAGAGTACAGCATCTCCCAAAAAGCTTGAATTGACTTGTTAAACAAGTACAAATTACATTGAGTTAACTCTTGTGCTGTTTCTTCCTGTGAGGAGGGTTTTGGCTTGAGACAGAGATGTGTTTGCTGCTGATCAGTAGGAACTTTAAGAGACTGTGTGCAAGAATAGAAAAATGTGATTATTAGCCTGGTTGAACCCAAGCCCATAAACTCCTCCCAATGTTCCAGTAACTGAATCCCAGAGCAAATGGGTTTCTGGACTGTGACATGGAGATGATTGTATGACAGCCCTGTTTGGTGAGCCAGCCTTGCAGACCAGACCATGCCTGCCTTTGCTGTGTTGCTATCTGAGTATCAGCATTTACTGCAAGGTAGTTAGTCTAATGTACCTGGAACAAATGAACTAAAGTTTCCTTTAGAACTGTTTCTCTAGTCCCAGTGTGGTCATTAAACCAGATTGGACCTGTACAATCAATTATACACCGTTGCTTTCCCCTTGAGAGACTGAGTGGCCTTGTGAGGGCGTGAAGGACACAGTAATGATGGCTGTTATTGTAAGTGTGTAGGTAATAATTGACTTCACTGCTCAGCAGCTGGGAGTTGGCCAAGTATGAAGCTTCCCCAACAAAGCATTCAAATAGATGCTTCTTCTCAAAGAAGTACCTGGATTCTCATGTGCCAGGGGTTTTTAGAAACTGCTTTTCAAATATCAGAATGTTTCCAAGGTAACCTCTTTAATCTCCACTGTGTTCAAATGCTTACTAATTTAATATACACATGACGTGTGTAATCTGATTAAAAATTAACAGATGCTCCTAAAAACAATCCAACACTAAACATGATGGGGTTCTAGAATAACCTCTTCAAGGTGAGAACTTGCCTTGGCATTTCTTACCTTCCAGGTTATAGGAATAGTACTTAGATAATATTTCATTATTATTGATTTCTTTTGTTCCCTGCACCACTGGATGTGTGATTGCTCATGGATTCTGCATCTTTTTTTTTTTTGTTTTTTGTGAGGCTGGGGATTTGGTATCTTCAGTGTTACAGATGTTTTTCAGGACTTCTAAGCACAAAGCATTTCTTGATCCAGTATTTGCAGTTTTGGAATAAATACCTCAGAAAACTGAAAAGATAAGAGTCTTAGTTGAATAAAAAAAAAGTTTTGTTTTCCAATAACTCCTCATAAGAAGGATCTGAGGAAGGTGTGCATCCCCGGATTAAATGTCAAGAATGAAAAAAAAGGGTATTAGGGTGGGGGAGCAAGAGTTTCCGTGATTATGCAGCTGCACTCTGTCCTCTCAGCTCGTGCTGTCTCTCTCTGTGGGGCAAATGAGCACATGGGGGCTGCATAACATCAGCAGAACAGAGCATGGGAACTCCCAAAGCAGCTGTCCTATATCCTAGGGACCATCCAAGAAATCCTGCATCCTTCGAAGGGCTGTCATAACTTAACTAACCAGCATCTGTAGGTGCTTTTAAGTGCCTCGATCTTGTCTGCACTGCAGATGACTAAGAAAATTGAGTCTGAATTCATCTTCTTTTGCTCAGTCTTTCTTTGCTTTGGTTGTACTAGCTTGGTAGATGAAAGACAACCCCTGAGGATTTAAGTACTAGGTAATTTAAGGGCTGTTTTCATTCTTGGGGTGGTAAAGTGGAAGAACGAAATGCATGTAGGAAACAGGCAAATTTGCCAGTTCAGCGTGGACTGGCGTAGTTTTAGATAAAAACTGGGGAAACCTAAAACTAGACTTTTCCCTTAGTAGTATCCTGAATAGCATACGTTCCCTCCAGCAGGAAGTGCCTATTCAGGGTGGAGGCTGGAGATGAACCAAGCTTCCAGTTCTTAGGCAAAGGAAAGCTGGTTGGTGTCTGTGTTCATGGTGCTCATTAGAGGCATAAAAGTAAAAACATTGTATCACCAAAAAATTTCATGAAGGTTGAAAAATTTCATTTAGGTTTGTTTCATTTTTAAAGAGACTGAGGGTGGAAACAGTGATGTCCTCACTCTTGGCATGGTCTTCCTTTCAGTTCCTGACAAGTGATCCCTTCCTCCCATGCACCCTACTTTGTGGGTTGTTTTATGGTGTGACTTGACTTGTTCTGTAGTTAAAGAATGCAAATAATAGTACCCTTGATTTTATTTCTCATGCACATATGAAAGGAAAAAGAATAATTGCAGAAGCTAAATTCAATTTTGGAGCTGTGGAAGCTGTCCAGTACCATTTGGAATGGATCAACCTCTGCAAGTTAAGTTGGGAAAATGTTACATCTGTTTCCTTGCAGTTGGAACAAAAAAAGTCTGCCACTACCCCCTGGAAACTGCAGAGACTCCAGTGGAATGTTAAGTCTGTTTTGCTTTTCTTGGGTGAAAATGCCTTCAGTATGTGACATGGCTCATGCTTTCTTGCAGATCTAACATTAGAACTTTCAGTGCAAGGTCAATTCCTCCAGGAAGGTTTAGATACACCCACTCCCCACCTTTTATGTTTGTGCAATTATTGCTGCATTCATGAGTGTAGAAATGAAAGAAAGAAGGTAAAGCAAGTCCTATACTTCTCTGATATTGAGGCTCTCTTTGCACTTTTGTAAGCATCTGGTTTGACATTCTGATGTAGAACTGAGCTGGCTATTTCACACAACTATCACAACTGTCATAACTATGCTTTCCAAACAGTCTGAAAAAGACTGAGTACAGCTGTTCCATCCAAGGCAGTCTGATGGTGGTTTGGGTTGATGTGAAGTTGGATATGAGTCAGCAGTATGCCCCGGAAGCCAAAAGGGCCAGCTGTGTCCTGGATGCATCAAGCACAGCAGTGCCAGCTGGTCAAGGGAAGCTGGTCCAATATCCTGCTCTACACTGCATTGGAAGGTGTGGTTCCACCTGGAGTCCCGTGTGCTGTTTTGGGTGCCACAATATTAGAAAAACATAAAATTATTGGAGAGCATCAAGAGGAGGGTGCCTGAGGTGGTGAAAGACCTTGTGGGCAGGACCTAGTGAGAGGCAACTGGGATCACTGGTTTGGTGGAGTGTGGAGAAAAGAAGGCTGAGGGGTGATCTCATGGAATTCTATAACTTCCTCAAGAGGGGTAGTGGATGGGAGGTGCTAATCTCTCTCTGGTGACCAGCAGCAAGACGTGAGGGGGTGGAATGAATTTGCATTGGCAGAAGTTCAGACTGGACATTAGGAAAAAGTTCCTTGCTGAGAAGATCGCTGGAACAGCCTATCCAGGGACATGATTGTGGCACCAAGCCTGTCAGAGTTCAAGGAGCATCTGGATGATGCTCTCAGCTATATGGTGTAATGTTAGATAATCCTGTGAGGAACAGGGACCTGGACTGAATGATTTTTATGGGGCCCTTCCAAGTTGCGGTGTGCCGTGATTCTATGGTAGTTGTGCTTATTAATTTCTCATAGAAGTGCTCCCACATGCAAAGAGATAATTGGTAGGTGTGGCTGCTGTTAGCAGGTGTAGGTGAGAACGGAGAGGGAGCTGAGAGCTGTGAGAGGTGATGTGTGTGGGTGAGGTTTGGTACAGGCGATCGTTGCCCCGGCCGGGCTGCGGGAAGGTGCAGCAGCACCGGGGCACTGCCGGGAGGGAGGGCGCTGTCCGCGGTGCTGAGCGCCCGCCCCGCACCCTCCCTGGCGTGGGCTCTGAAAAACATGGGTGCCTTGCTTTGCCTTTTATTTCTGCCTTTTTCCCTTGTATATGGATGAAGGAATTATATTCAATTGAAATTGTATTGTTCTGGGACTGAAGCGCATTTGCAATTTGCTCCATAATGGCCAAAAAAAAAAAAAAAAAGAAAAGGAAAGAAAATGAAACAAATAAATGAGTCAGGTTCCTGAAGTGAAATGGTAAAATGGAACACAAGGGAGATTTGTATTTCCTCCCTGGGAAAGGTTAATAGATCTAAATGTAAAATAATGCTTTGTGATGGGAAGCTATCTAATGCTAAACTCATATTAATTCAAAATAAAAATATGATAATTAATACATGTGCTCTGAACAGCACAAGAAGTAATAAGAATTAGATGCTTGTGCTGAAATTTTTTGCTGTTGCAAAACACACTCTGATTAATTCAAGGTGGAAAAGTTGTTTCTTTTATGAATCCTATTATCAGAAATATTCCTTCTTTCTTAGAGAACAGACAAAAAGTCTAACTAAAAGCAATTGTCTTAACCAAAACCATTTAATTTCCTTATGAAATTTATGAAAGTCATTATTTATACTGTGAGTTATATGACTTTGTAATTTTGGTGTTGGTGAAAGAGATGTATAGCTGAAATAGTATTTGTTCTGTTTACTGTTAAATGGGAGGGAAAGCTTGATAAAGGATTGGCATCCTTTTATACAAGAGCTTCCTGATGTGTTCTCATTACTTCATTAAATAAAAATACTGTAACACAATCCCGAGTTTTAGTAAAAGTTGCTCCTGTCTTTTGCAACAAGGGTATATGTTGAAATCACTGGTAACATGGCTTGCTAGCTCAATGTCTTGGAATAGTTTTGCAGATGGGCAACTTTCACCCTCAGCTGTTAGCATTACCAGGGAAGAAATAGGGATTAATTTTGATGGATTCAGCAAGGCTAAAACAAAATGTGTTTTCTCTAGCATACTATTTTCACCCTTAGGCTGCACTTTCCAGATTCAGGATATGCTGTCTCTTACTTTAATGGATAGTTTGCCCTTTTCTAGGCAATAGAAGAACAGGATGCCTCGTATTCCTGTGTCTGCACAAACAGTCTTTCAAACTTTCAGCACACAAGTTTCTTCTGATACAGCCCAGCTTGTATCTCATAATGCATCCAGTTCTTGTCTAGGCACTGAAAGGGATAGTGTTCTGAAAACTGATGCAGTTTTAAAGGTCAGATCCCATAAAACATTGTGATTCGTTGCCAATAATGTGCCTTCTGGAACTGCTTATTTAGTCTGGAGTTGCATCGTAGACTTTATCTTCATTTTGTCTGGGCTTCATCAAGTATTTGCCACATGCAGTGACCAATAAAACCAGGAAAGAGCTGAATTTTGCAAATGGCCTTCTGTAAGAGAGGCAGCAGGTATAGATAGCTGTTTCTCAGATGCTGTGGGGCCCTATGGTGAGAAAGGTGTTGTCCTTCCCATTTTCTCAGATTTTAGTTTGATCAGCAGTATGGAAGACAGAGTTCTGGCTGTTGGAATAAGATTGTGTGACACTCAGAAACAACAAGATACTTCTAGCATTGTACTTGTCAAAGATACTTCTAGCTCTTTCTTCCTGTTCATCTGTGTATTAATCCGAGCAGAGCCTCCGAGGCTGCAGCCACAGGACTGGCATGTCAATGGATCATCTTGAACCCTAATAAGGTATAACATGTACCCAGCTAAGTGGCAGGTTACAGCCACTAAGCAGGTCACCCCAGAATACCAGGTCACTCTTAAATACCTGGTTTTGTTCTTCTGAATTTACCTTGGATCCTTATAAGTGTAATACATAATGGAAGAGAAAGGCTCACCCTCAGTTGCTGGTAACTGATAGGTTTTCATTGGCCTTGTGACTGATAACAGCCTCCTACAGAATCTGGCTTTGAGCAGATGTCACCAGTTCTGTCTGGATGTCCCTTCAGCATACAGATAGCAATCACCCTCCATCTGCCCTCCATGGCATGGCTGTCCACAGTAGGCTGCTTTTTCCATTGGTGCCCATAACAGAAATGGACTGTTCTCATGCTGGAATATGCACATGGGGCTTTACTTTTTTGTTACTAATTTCCAAACCTCCACTGAAAGCCCTGGCTGTTAATCCCTTGATTACAAATACTAATTAATTGATCAGATCTATTTTCTTTTTGTTGTCCTGTGGGCTGAGAGATAATGATGTGCAATGTGAAGGATATTCCTGCTAGAGATAGGCTTTGCAGGATTTGCAGAAATACTATCTGTGGAGTACCACCTGACATTCAGTGAGCAGCCTGCCTGCTCTAGCATCCCCCACACCTTGTGCATATATATGTGTTTTGTGTTCTGTATTTTATGGTGTGATCAAAACCAGTCTTTGGATAATGTTTTAGGAACTCCTATTTCTCATTGTTCTTACTAGCAGCCGTAACATTTGCAATATCAATCTGTGGCAGGAAGCAGGTGTCCTTTTTAAAAGGAAATCTGAAATAATTTAGAGGCCACAGAAAAGGACAGCTTGCAATTCACATTGCTACAGTCTTGCAGAGAAAACAGGCTACAAGACAGATGCTGATTTATTTAAAATCAGACGAACAAAAAAGCAAGTCTTGTGTTTTTTCTCTTTCTCTCCTTTTCTTTGCAAACTTAAGGAATGTATTCAAGCATCTGGCTAATTCACATACCATTAATTCTCTAAAGATTACATATGCACACCTAATTAGACCTGCATAATTTGTTTTAAAAATGAATGTACTCTCATATTTATATTTTATAGCTGTGCCAAATTCTTAAAGGGCATAGAAGGGAGAATGTTGTAAGAGAAATGTGCAGTAATCCTTTCCCTAGAAAAGCTGGAAGTATCAGTAGGGCTGTGTCTAATCTTAGTTACAAAACCGTAGACACTCTGTTTTGGCTATTAGTGAATGGGTAAATGGCTTTTAAAATACATGAATGAATGCTTGTTAGAAAGTCTGAGATACAGCCTGTCTTCGTATGGGAGCTGGCAGAGTGGGCACCCCTCCTGATGTGTGAGGTCCTATTGTATGGCAGCAATATGACTCATCTTCCCTTTGCCTCTGGTTTGTGGGCTGCAGCGAGTTCCTGCCAGCTGTGCTTTCTTGAGGATTTAATAGTCTCCAACAGCTACAAGGACATGGCTCTCCAAAGGCTGAGAGCCTGATGCTGATGGTATATGTCTCCTCTTACTCTTGCGTGGCTCTCCACCAGCTTAGCTCTTGGGGCCAATACCACTCAGAAGAATAATTTGGGTGTTGGCAAGTGGCGGATTATCATAGCCTTCTTCAGATGATGGATGTGGGGTGGGAAAAGCTAATCTGTACCCTGACCCCCGTTCATCTCTCTGGGGCCTGAGTGCTAAAGGCACTCAAATCCTTAGCAGCAGTGGCATTCTCCACTTCTCTCAGCAGCAATTTCTGCAAAGTCTGCTAACCAGCAGTAGAGAGGGTGGTTAGTAGCCGCCTGCTTTGTGTCAGGCTTTCCTGGAGTAGAGTTGCCATGGAGATGGGTGGGAGTTTAACAGAGCAGGGAGTTCAGCGCTTTGCCCTTGTGCTTGTAAATCTGTCTGACATGTCATGTGCATCAGATTTGGCTCTGCTGCTCACATTTGAGGTCCACTGGATTTTTTTGCCCGATTCCCATGTAGGAGAGCTGAATAACTGCCATGCAGTGTTCATAGCACTGTGATATTAAAAAAAGGCAGAACTGGGATTGGTGCCTGGTCTTCCAGGGCCAATTTAAAACTAAATCTGGACACCAAAGGATGTTTAGAGCAGGTATCTAAGCCCGGTAAGATGGAAGGAACTTTCCCAGGCTGGAGCCTTTCTTGTGGCAGCAGTAAGCATATTGGCTGTCTGAAAAAGAGAATTATTTAGAGGCAGAAACAGCAATCCTACAGTTAGGGAGATGTTGGAAGGTGGAATCTTCCCAATTAATTTTAGAACTTGTGAAGCAGATTAAAATATGGGGGGAGAGTGCTGAATATAAATAAATGTCTGCTTTACGCTTACAAAGGGTGTGCAGGCTCCACGTGCTCAGAAACATTTCTGGGAAAACATCAATTAAAATGCTTGAGACTGACAAAAGACTTCAAGGCTGTTGAGGTAAATGGTGACTCATACTGGCCGAGAAGCAGGAAGGAAAAACATTTAATGGCAGCGCCACCCCAAGCTGTACTCTGAAATGAGGCTTCCCAGGGGGGTGACCTGCAGACACTGGATTTTAGCCAATGTCTGCTGATCTACAGCCATCAAAGGTGAAGAGCCAAAGTATTTTTCAGTGACTTGGCAGCATGCCTACTGGGTTTTTTGATGCATGTAGGTTTGCATGGTGTTATGGAGAGAAACTTGACATATTTCTAATTTTAGAGTAAGAGGAAACAGCCGGATGGTGAAAATATTTGGAAGGAAGGGTTAAAAAGTTGGAAACATTGAAGGAGGGGAACAAAGAGGGAATAGAGTGAATGCAGAGATGGATCTTTGAACACCACTTGCTTCAGTAGAAGCTAAAGAGTCCTCCTGAATATACTGCCTGAGCCGTGGCATCAGTTTGAGAGGGGAATAAAGTTTTTGCTGTGTTTATCCCAGGGAAAGAGGACTGGTCCTTCCCGCATAAACTAAAGCTTGTGCATCTCGAAGACTGGTGTGAGCCTGTTGTGTTACTGGAGAAAGGCCTCAACACATGCTTCAAAAGCATCTTCTCCTCCTCCTCCTCCCCCCGTCTCCTGTACCACTTTTAACAATTTAATCCATAGCAGTTTGTCTTCACAGGCTGTAATTGATCTGTCTGTGATTTAGCTCATCAGACACTCATTAAAGAGTTTGCAGCCTTTTTTATTCATGAAGAATGAGACTCAAGGATCTAAAACCACTTTGTCTTTGTCTTAACTGGATTCATTTAGTATTCTGGGATTTGGGAAGGCTAATAAACTTAAACGAGCTATTATTTAAAGGTGAGCTGCCAAGTGAACATGAAGAATGATCCAAACGCTGGCAGTGTGCCAAGGGCTCTCTGTTGTCAGGTGTCAGGTGTGAGGAGCAGAGGGAATTGTTGCGAAAACCCCAGATATTCCTCACAGCTCTGCAAGTGGGTGTCCCACAATGCCCTGCCCATGAGTGATTGGGCATTGTGATGATACAGCTTGCAGGGGAGCTGCTGGAGCTGTGTCTGCAGTGAAGATGGCATTTTGTGCTAGTGATGTCAGTGGGATACACAGAAATATTTGGTGCATTGTGTAGAGTTTGAGCTTGACATCTGGTTTTCTTTATTAGGGGCTGCTATTGTTCCAAGCTGCCGCCTGTGCTCGAGCAGTGCCCATAAGGATGAGCACTTCTCACGTCGCTGGCACGCATGTGCTGAGGAAATGCCTGTCCCCGTCCTTTAGCAGGGATACACTGGCAATCTGCAAAAGAGAACAATACCCCTGAGCTGCAAAAAGCAGTTTCCTTTCCCCACTGCTTTAATGAACACTTGAGACATTTCCAAGCTCTAGGAAGAGGAGATGGGAGAGATGGTTCTCCATTCTGCTCCTTCCTGAGCCTAGCTCCACATGCCACACACATCCAGAAAGATGAATAAATTCCCTGTAACTTGAATTTACTGTGCAGTCGTATGTGTAGTATCATCACATTGCTTTGTGCCTTGGATGTCATGTAAGGGGCTATGACCGCCATGGGCTCTAAAGTTGTCCGTGGTTTTAAGGCAGCAGCTCTGCCAGGGAACACATGCAGCTGGATCCTGGGTCTGTGCCAAATGTACTGACTTTGTTGGGAACTGTGGGAAGCTGGTGGGGCCCCGCAGACAAAGCCCTGTGTGAGGGATCTGAATCCTGGCAGGACACGCTGCCATTTACGTGAACTGACTTCCCGCTTGCTGTGCGTATCTGGATTGGGAAATCTTTGGGAATATAAACCTCTCCTAACTGCTCGGAGTCACAGTATTTATAAATACTTCAAGCTTGTGTTTATAGCTATAAATCATCCTATGTAAATATTAATACCATATTTTTCTTTCTTTGTAGTGTACAGAGGCCAAAAAGCATTGCTGGTACTTTGAAGGATTATATCCTACATATTATATGTAAGTAGTCATCGCTTTTCTTTTTCAAAAGATAATTAGATTCTGTAGGTTCTTAGACTGTTACTCTTTTACTAATTATACTTTTTCTATAACTCATCTGAGACTTTTGCAAATTCAAAAATGAAGATGCAGTAAACTTTCATTTCCCTCCTTCCCTGTAACCCGCCTCTTTCCCTTTTTCCTTATTGAAAAAAGTCTACAGATTCATTTTGCCACACACCCCAGATGACCTTTCCAACTGAAAACAAAACTCAAGTACTTGAACAGCTCTTCTTTCAGAACACTGAAAGGAAACATAAGTAGACCAATGTGAAGACAGTTCTCCCTTTGTTTTGAACAAGGACAGGTAATCAGACAGAATACCAAGAATGCTTTGAAAGTAACTTTGTCCCTGTGCTAGTACTGTTGTTTAATTTAGATAGTTGAGGTCATTTGTTATCCATGGCATAACTGTCCTTTTGATGAGTGGCATCTGCATTCACATCAAGCTTGGGTATGAACCAAATGTCAGTGACCTGTATATATATGACTGAGGATCTCTCTAATTGCAGTTTTCTGTTTCATATTGCCCACAGCAATGGCAAAAAAAGTGGAGGAAATATGTGGATGGGAGATTCATTCATTGTGGGTTTGGGGGCAGAAAGGAGATAAATGTAGTAAACTTTCTACCTGGTTGTATAACTTTATAATTGCAAACAACTGTAAACGTAAGTTAAAAAACCAAAAAAAGCAGGGTGGAAAAGCATTAGGTTATCTGTTCCCTAAGCAAGCTCTTTCTTGCTGAAAGATTGGAAATTATTGTAATCCTTATGCTACCCAAGAACTTCCCTCCATTTTCTTTTCCACCTCTACTTCATCTGCCAGAAGCAGGAGAGAAATGCTAGAGACAAAAAGCAGCCAGGAAGCCAGTTGCAAAACAAAGCCCACAGAAAGAGTGAAACACCATGATTTAATCATCTGTGATCCTGGATATTAACTGCTTAGGAAGTGTTTGTGCCTGGAACTGTCTTTTTTTCAGGTGACTGAAATGTGGAGAATTACTCGTAAATGGTTGGCCAAAACAGATGGGGAATTTAAATAAGTTCTTTGCATGCTAATAACAATGGGACTTTGGTTCCGCCTACATTTTATTTTGCTTTTCTACAATGTGGGAAAGAAGCTGGGATGTCACAAAATTACAAAAATCCCACTGTACCTTGACATTCAGGAGTGTGTTATTCATCATCACCTTGGTGTTTTGCTTAGGTTTCTGCCCACGTGCTTTCACAAATAGTGTTTGTCTCCCTTGGCAATACAAAGAGGTGGCTACTTGGAAATTGGATATTCAGAGATTGGGTTCAGACCCTTTGTGTACATACAGATTCCTGCAAAAGAAATGGCTACCAAAAAAAAATCCTGTTCTATATTGACGCTGTCAAGTCAATCAGAAGACTGTCACTAGTCATCATGTGTTTTGTGGTAGTTACTGCAGCACCATGTTAGCCAAGTCATTGCATGAAAGTGTCGTGGTTGCCACTCTCCTGAATAGTGGAAGTCAATGGAAAAAGGAAGGGGGAAGGGGCAGGATGTGTGTGCTCAGCAATTGTCCCAGTGGTGATGAGTGTCATATTAATGCTAATGTTGTTGTTGTGATTATGAGTTTAAGAAGAAACTCTAGGGAAAGACGATAAGGATTTGGGGATGGTAAAGCTCAGAGCACAGATACTATGTGTGTGACAAGTGAAGGAACAGGGAGAGGGTATTTGAATGCCCAGGAGCCCAGCAGGGTTAAAGGGGCTGCATCAAAGCAGTAGGAAGGTCGTGCATGTCTGTGGTGCCTGGGCTGTTCTAGTTTGTTACTTCTGCAATGTCAGTTTCTGTTGTTCGGAGTCCCCAGCTGCTTCCTACCTGTGCTGTCTTTTGACACCTCTGTGGTGGGGCAGAGGCAAAAGTCCAATCTCAGTATCTTAGGGCAAAGTCCCATTGCTTCAGCACTTGTTTGACCCTTCACTGAGTTAATTCAATTTGCTAATCCCACAGAAAGTTGTTCATTTTAGCACATTCGAGTCAGTGTTGAATCAGCTTGGTATAGTTTTTGGCAAACACCGGTGAAATGGGAGGAAGGGAGTATTCTGCATATTGTGGGGGAGGAGGCATGAATAGCATCGTCTCCATCAGCATATGGTTACATGTTAAATTATCTAAAGGCATCATACATAACTTTGTCCTGAGAGTGCCTCCTTTGTACGAATCTAGATCTGGGATGTCCTCCAGTGAAACGGGTTTTATTTTATCTTACCATTTCTGTAGCAACAGTCCATACCAAGCAGATATATTTAGATTTATATTTAAAGGAGTTTGCAGTAGATTCCATTTGTTTCTATCACTGATTTTGTGAACAGGCTTTTTTCTCCCCAGTTAATATATGTAGTCTCTCCTTTCGTCTCGACACTATCTTTGGAGACTTACGAAACCCAGCAATGCAATCCTTTTTAATGATTTTCCTGTGATTTCAGTCCCATGCTGGCACTATGTCACATCTCCAACGGAGACAGTTGGTATTATAATGAAAAGGTTGGCATGTCAGCTCAGAAATGCCAAGTGCTGTGTCTATTCACAAATGCAGCATGGCATGCTGGGACCGAGGTATCCCTGAACTGGCCCATCTACAGCCTTATCACTTCTGGGTAGGCACATCCTCCTGGAAGTTGCCTGCCTCTCTTTAAATTACCCAGAGTAATAGAGGTCTGGTGGACTGTCATATGAAGTGGTGGTTTGCTTTTCTCAGAAGTTTAAAGGCAAGATAGCTGAGTTAATCTTTCCTGTAAAGACTCTGCTTCAGCCATCCAAAGACAGATAAGAATGTGTCTGCTAAGCCAGTGGAACAGTGTGCCAAAAGAAGTGTTCTGGAAATTCAGCTAGATTTGGGTGGGTAAAACTTGCAATTATATGACAGTTCCTCTTTTGGAGCTTAAGTTTTTTTAGTGGTTTTTTAATTCAATCTGCCTTCCAGTATAATAATTTTAAAAGAAAAATCTGTTAGAGATATTGCTCAAAACTTTCTTAAAACTTGTCTTTTATGCTTTCCATCTTAACAGCTAGGGTGAAGGTTGAAGATCACAGTTCCAGAACTACTATTCTATATACTACTATTATACTATTATTATACTACTATTTAATGGTATTAGTATTTTTTAAAAATATTTTTTTCCAATGGAAATAGTTATTCTATCCTTCATATATCATCAATAAGCTTTAATTTAATTCCAGCATGTTTCTTCCAAATGTAATTCCATTTCTTAAGGCTAGACTGAGAAATTGATGATTTTCCAAAATCTTTTCCCTCTCCTGTGGGAGTAAGGTACAACTTATTTCAGACCAGAATTGAACATGGAAAGTTTACCAAGAATTTGAGAGACATGCTGGTCTTCTGTCCTTGATACAGACAATTTCCAAGGCTGCTCTTAACTTATTTCCCTAACCTATCCAAACATTTCTCCATGTCCTCGTTGCCTGAGTCACCAGAGACTGTTGTCAGTTAGATACTTTTCTTCTACTTCAGCAAAATGTTTTTAAAATGTGACTTAGAAAAATAAGTAAGCAAATATAAAGCAGAGAAAGGAATTAGTCATTGGAGTCTAATTCTTATCCTTTGGAAAAGCGGGGAGCCAAGTTATTCCTGAGTTTGCTTAAAGAATTAGATCATATGTCTCCTTGTGTGGATGCACAGTAAGTGATTCAGAATTTAAAGCTGTCTCAAAAGACTCGACTGATGCTCTACAAGCATCCTCATCCCACTCTCACTTAAGTAAGCCAGCTCAGCCTTATCTCAGATGTGCTGATGGTTGGCAGAAGAAATAGTCAAGGTACTTTTGATGTGAATAGTAACATAGAGAGTGCATTAGATTGTAAAACCACCTTCCCTGTAGGCAGATGCCAGCAGCACTTAAGATACTCCAGTTGTTTTTCCATTTCTAAGTTGGGCATGACTAGGAGAGGGAAGGCTGCCTTATGTTTTGCTGATGAGTAGTAGTTTGATTGGAATGATTGTGGATATCTCCCTCACTGCAGAGTCAAGTATGTTTCCTGGTATGACTGATCAGTCCCGTAGGTATTTTCTGTTTATTTTTACTTTGGTTGTTAGCTACCATCATACTGGGGCTTTTAATGAGGTGATAAATTCCAGATGCATGTTTCTAATCCTCTCCTTGCCAGGCTTCATGGCATATTTATAAAACAGCAGGAATGTTTTTGAGTGTGAGCGGCAGGCATGTGTCTGCAGCAATAGATATGCCATGGCTGGTGCCCCTGGGTCAGTGAAGGACTCACCCACAGGGAGGGGCAGCCATTATCCCCTGCCCTCTGAGCCTCACCATGGTGTTTCTGTTTGGTTTTTTGGGTTTTTTTTTAAACACATTTAGCTGCCTGCCTGTCCAGGCTGTAAGGTGTGCACTTGGTTATGGGAATGTTGAGGGAGACAGTATGGAAGCCATGCTGAAGCTGGGGTAAATGACATATCCCACTCTCTGGTTGTCCACAGATGGCTTCCACTGCCAGTGTAGTGGTGGAAGCTCTTCTTGTTGGATCTGGTGTCCCTTCCAACTACTAGTTGTAGGTGAGGTTTGGCTTTTCTAACATCACACCTACTTGTGTATGTGATGATTTCTAAATGCCTCCTTGGTAGCCTGTATCTTCTTCTACTTCCTAAATACTGAGTTTTTGCATCTGAGTTCTGGCCTGGGTTCCTTGTCTTAGGTAGGTCTTGACTTCTCAAAGGTATGCTAGTAGGTGAAAGGCCTCTAGAAAGAAACATGAACATTTTCTCTGGAAGGAAGTGTTAACCATTGCTGTTGGTACTTATGTGAAGAACAGAACAGAAAGGACAGGTATCTCTTATTATCTTCTATTTCTTATCCAAAGCAGGACCTGAATTAATTTGAAAGCAAAGTGGAAGTGCTCTATTTTTAGACTAGTGTATTTTGGCCATAAAAACCAGTTTACTGCATACAGCAGAGAACTGCACATGTACACATTTGTGTTGATGAAATCTGTTTTTTCATTTAGAATTAGTATAAGAATACTAATGGACACCTAAAAATAAATGTTAGCTATTATTCTTCATGTTTAAGACATGTTTCTACCCTGAATGGGAAGAGTAATTTATTTTTCTTATTGTAGAGAAGAATGAGGAATATATTAAATTTGTGGTTTTTCATGGGTTTTGAAGTAATTTTGTTGTGCATTTTCACATGCTTCTCTTACTTTGCTGATGTTAAGTTTTGTTGTATTTGTCACACAGCCATACTCATCTGGCTGGTTTTGAATGTGAGTCCTTTTATTCTTTGTGATCAGTCCATAATAATTCTGTGCATTATCACGAACCTGCAAAATGTCCCAGGTGAAAACATTAAAAAAGTGTTTTTCTCTTGCTGTTGCTCACATAGCTCAGAGGGCACTTCTTCCATCAACGTGTGTCCAAGAGGCTGGGAAACCACCCCAAACCAGACACTGGGTGTGTTGCATGATGGTGGCTATTGTCTGTGCTCCACATCCTGTTGTGTTTACTGCTGTTAATTAAGTTGGCTTTCCTGATGGTACATTTAGCTTTCCACTGCAATTACAGAGGCATGAAGTGTCAGCAGGTGTGTGCTTAGGGAGGTAATATAGCTGCTGATTTATCCTTCCATTTGATTTGAAGCCACCAGGGAGGAGGGAGAGGGGAGGCAATGTAATAGTTTTGCCTGCTTCCAGGCACCTTGAATAGCTGGCATTGTACAGACCCAGAGACCTCGATCACTCCAGGGCTCACTTTTGCAGTGAGCAGCCCCAGGAAGGGCCTGATTGCAGATGTAGTTCATTGCAAGAATGTAAGGAAATGGATTGTGTTGAGAAGAAAGACAGCAGTAATCATCAGACCACCTGTAGAAAAGGCAACAGAATCCCACCACCAGTGCTCAGTCCTCTGCAGCCTTGAACAACAGCAATGCAAGAAGTCAAAGCTACAAAAGTCAGTGCCCTTAAAGGGGCTTACTCCTTGCTCCAAATAAGAGACTAGAGTTACCCAGCAGGTAGGTGCCTTGCCACAAACTGGAATTTCCTTCAATGGATCAATTATCTAAAGCAGTCTGGGGTGAATTAGGCTGCCAAATTAACACTCAGCTCAACTTGCTAGGAGTAGGTCCTGGAGAGGGGTTTAGTATATCAACCTTCACAAGCCATCAAACAGGTGATAGACATAATTTCAGATTTAAAGGATGATTTTGGAGTTGGAGGCTGACCAGGTATAGGCAGCTAATTCTGAGAAGGTGATGAAAGAAGAAAAGAGGGCATCCTATGTCTTCTAGTGGGGTACTCCTCTGAGACCAGACCTTCTCCTGGCTGAGGTGGAGCAGAGAACCCAGTCCCATCCCCTTCTCATTTCCAGAGGGTGTGATATCCACAGCTGTGACTTACTGTGAGTGAGCCTCACTTTTTCCTGTGGAAGGTGTTTGACTTGAAATACTCATCAGGTCTTAATTCTTCCATGTTCCAGGCAAGAGCCCTAATGAGAGACCAAGAATCAGTTTCTTCTGGCTTCCTGTCAGTGGGACAGGAAAGGTTTTTCTTGGTTTGAGCTTCAATGGAGTGTCAGAATGCATCTGACACCTAAGTAATCTTGAAGTTCTAACCCTTTCTAAGTAGGGAGACCCCAAATTAAAGTTTTGAAAGACTTGATGGCACTTAACAGCTGGCCACTACTACCCAGTCCTTCTCTGCATTTGATCATGCAGTGGTTTGGTGCAGGAAAAAAGGGTTTACTATGCTTTAGTATTTTAAATTGAGGCAGACAGCAAATTCCTGGATACCCATCGCCCCCTGCCAGCAGACTTATGCTTTCCCAAAGCAGGGATGAGATGCAGTAGGACTGCCTGCTCACTGGGAGCAGCTTGAGATGTGAAGAACTAATCATCTCTTTCATAAGGGGCCTGATGGTTAACTAGAATTCCTTATTCCTGTTCATACAAGAAATTTACAATTCCACCTCCAGAAAATTCAAACTTGTCATACACATTATATGTGGCTTACTTTTGTCAGAGCCTTAAGCAATGCTGTTTCTCTGCTTTGTTCTGTGAAAGAAAAGCCTGCAACCTCTGTTGAAAAATGGCTCTTTAAGGCTCCATATATTGCCAAAGCCCAAGCCACTGCAATTCTCGCTAGGTTCTGCCACAAGGGGAGCAGAGAAAATATCTAGATGGATATGTGCTGGCCAGAAAGCCAGGTAGTGGTAGTTTACAGACAACAAAGAGAGTTCCTCTGCAGGGTGGCTTTCTTCTTGGGATCTGGAAAGAGAGCCTGGGGTTATGGTAAACCTTTGGGTAGCAGGAGGTTGTGAGAAGGATTGGTTTGATAGGAGCACCTGAGCAAATACTTCTCATCCCGTCAGAAGTGGGGGAGGATTTACTGTATTCTGCTGAGTTCTTGCACAGAGATGGTATTTATAGGCTCTCACCTAAAGAGTAATTGAGAAATGAGCTCCTTTTCAGCTGTTGCCTGCTCTTGTTTTTCACATCTGTGGGAAGGACAGGAGCCAAGTATCTTGTATTGTAGGAGATTCTGGTTGTGTCAAAGCAGACAGGACTCTAATCTGAGCAAATACTGTTCTGTCTCAGTTGTTTCTACTCTGTAGAAAAAAATTACCTGACAGCCCTTTTCCTTTGTTTTTGGCTTACATTTTCTTACATAAGGGCTGTGTGATTTACCAAGTACCTGGATAACTATCTCTCTTTGGTACCAGTAGCAGTGATTTTACTCTTAAGTACAGATGTGTACTAAGGTCACAGCTCCATTCATCTATGAAGCAGCTGTATTTATTATAATAAACTTATCTATTCATACTTATCAGACCTCTGTTTGACAAGGCACTGTTATTGCATATGCTGAGAGATCACCTTTGCTGTTTATAAGAAGATAAATGCTTTTGGATGCTGAGAACCTGTAACTGCAGGTGTCTGCTGAACATTAGGCCACGGAGACACAAATGACCCTAAGACCAAGGCTGGAATGCAGATGTTCCCTACAGCCAAAGACCTTGCCTGTCTTACCGCTCCTCAAGCACTTGAGAGAATGCCAGTGGAAGGATGTGGTCTTTGTGTTGCAACATCTTTCTGGAGAGAGATTAAACAACTTTGGGAGTTTCTGAGCCCATAGTTGCTTAGGTGTGACTCCTGAGTGCAGAGTTGGACTCTCTGTTTCTATTTCCATGTTCTGTGGGCTCCTGTAGCAAAACAGATTCCTTGGGAAAACCCCTCCATTGTGTGGTGGTTTTCCCCACGTCTGTAGCCAATAGTCTGTGTCCTTCCTTAGCAGCACAGGCAATGGGTTTGCTTTGAAAGCTGCTTTTTATGGAAAGATGGAAATGCACTTATGAAATGTCTGAAATGAATAAAAGTTTAAGTAAACTTGGTAGAAAAAGAACTCCTTCTCAATTACATGGTACACCTTCAGTTGTCTTCCCCATTTTTTGTCTGTCAGGTCTAAGTCTTGTGGTAGTGTACCTCAGTGACATCACTCCTCATTGACAGCACAGCCATGACTCAGAGCTTCATCAGAATTGTTTCTGATAGTCACTTTGTGGTGATTGCCTGCTTTTTGTTTCAAGCCTTATTTGTTTTTTCTCTGTTCCTGACTGCTGAGTTGCAAGAAGATTAGATTATTTTATTTTTAAAACTTCCTTTGTCCTAGAACAAGTAAATGTGTGTGCACACTTCAGCTGTCTGCTGTCATCTGTTCCATGGGAGCAGACCTGAACCTTCTGACTTTAAAGGCTCAGCATTGAATCTGCCTGGAGATGACCCAGCCTCAGCAGTTCATCCCTTGCAGTTCTTATGAAGATTCCTTCTGGTCTTTTGCCTGTGCCAATATTAGGGCCACATCTGGCACTTCCTTAGCTTCATCTAATGCTTCTACCAACCCCCAAAATGTTTTCTTTGTGTTCTTAGCTTTGCTCTACTGCTGTATTTTCATTTACACCGTTCCCTGACTCCCTTCAGTTTTCTTGCCCCCCACTCCAAAGCTGCCAGTGCTTCTTGTGTTTCAATGAATCCCAATTTGTATCATAGAATTTACAGATATCAGCAGCAATCATTTAACCTATGACTGGTATGCAGCCTTTTTTTTGGAATTCATGTCAGGCTTGTCTTGAGAACAAGATGAGGCTAGAGATGATGCAGTTCACTGTATTTGGTTGTTGATGTGGAGCTGTGGTTTTATTTCACCCACTCATCCTCTGTCTCTGTGTCTACAGTAGTGTTTCTGCCACTACATGTGGATTGACAATTTATGGTTTTTTCACTCTTCCAAAATACATTACTAATCAACCATCTTAAATGTTAAATCAGGTTTTGGCCCATATGATGCAAAACATCTAGAGAAAAAACCTAAGAATATTACAGCTTCCATTTCAAAGATGTGGTGGTGGTAGGGAAAGCAGCTCTTTGCTGCAGCAGCTCTACTAGGAAGGGAATTGTTCAGCTGTGTAGATGCAGGTATAATTGGAGAAGAGCTATTGGACCATATCATTGAGCAGCTATTATCCACAGAACACATGCAAGTAAAGAGTTGGTTTGTAAGGTTTGGGTCATGCCATATTCCTTTATGAGAAACTATGCTTTGCTTGTCCATAAAGGAAGGAAGTTCAGTGCCATGATTTAAATGTGAACCCAGAGAAAAACTGTGTCCCTGTGACCTGACATGGTGTGTAACTTTGATCTGTGACACAGCAGTTCCTTGGTGTGCCAGCAGTTCAAGACATTGGACATGCACATACAGTTCTTTTATTCCACTGAATTATGAATAAAAAGATGTACCTTCTAAATCATAAATTGCATTTGAATGAGAGACTATTCTTGGTGAAGTTGCAGATTAGCAAAGCAACTAATTGTGACTTGCCCTGTGTCATGTTAACTCTTGAACAATGAAATGAGCATTGCCCTAGGGAAATGCAGTTCTTGGGATCATCACTGATCTGTGAAAGAGGGAAATTGACTTTAGAAAAGCCTTCTGGAGATGGGTTCAATCCACTTCTGATTGTTAGTAAGGGTCATTCTGTTTCCACTGGCATTAGGCACACTGGTCCTTCCTTGTAAAGCAAAGCCAGAGTATGGGTTCAATTTAAAGAAAATGCATGCCATTCAATAAATATATGTGCATGTGCTTAATTATGGTTTTTTAATGAACCAGGATCTTAATTCTGCTGTGATTTGCCATCAGGCAGTGAGAGATAGTACATCAAAGACTGATTATACTTAAGCTTGCATGTTACTCCATTATTAAGCTGATTTTGTTGTTGACTTTTGCAGGCTAATAAATATGGCTTTTGTAAGTAATTGTCTTGTAATTGGGATGAATATTATCAGGAGTTGTGTTGTTTTTCCACAGTGCATAGAATCAAGAACAAGAGATCAGCAGAGCTTTTGCTGTAGCCTGATAGCAGTATCAGCAAATGGAATATTCACTCTTCCAGTCCTTTTTGGTGCTGCTGTCAAGTGGTGGGGAGTACAGACAGCAGGTTGGCATCATCCTTGGTTCCAGCCTTGATTCCATGCTCCTACATATAGGTACATGTGTCCATTCTCACAGGCACACAGAATAAACACCTGCTTGGTTTTATGGCTAGAGAGTGACAAGGTTACCAGTGTCAGATCTCAAAGGGTTGTGAGGGTTGTGGTACTGGTATCCTTTTGCAGATCCACCCAGCAAATGCAGTGGTCAGCCTGGGATGAGCTGGCTGAGCTTAGTGGCTTTTACAGTAAGAAAGCTTACTGACTGCCAGGAATTGGAGCCACCATGAGAGACTCCTCCATCCTTTGCATCATTATTTTCAACCATTTGAAAGTTCAGTCACCTGAAACTTCTCTTGATGGCCTGTTTGTTTGTCAGTGAGTGATCTCAGGAGCTTCATAAATATTCAGCAGTGTAGCCTTTCTGCCTTCCAGTTGGTGCTTTAGCCTTCTTTTGCAGGAATAAAAGCTAAGCCTTTCAGACTTTAAAAATGGTGCTGACTCCTAACCTGGATAACTTAAAGATAAAAAACAGATTTAGGTACTCTGCAGATGCTCCTTTAATTTTGGTGGTTTGAATGACCATAATTATGTATTTTAAAATAACCATTTCCCATATTTTCTGGCTGTGGAGAAAAAAGGTGCAAAATAAGCAAGGCAAGGGTGGGCATGGGGGAGGTGTGTGTGCAGTCTCTGTGACCTCTCTGTTTAAGTTTTATTACAGGTGAAGCTCTTGGGGCTCTGGGAAATGGTGCCTCCACTCCCCATCCTGTGTGTGGTCAGATGTAGGTGTCTGGACTGACAGAGCCAGTGTGTGGAGGCAGAGATAAAGACTGCTCACATTCCTAAAATCCTTCTTTTTATTTTTGTCCTAATGGAGTCAAGAAGGGTTTCTAGATTTATGGGCTCAGTTTCTTCTCTGCTTTTCTGGCCCAACAAAATCCTTGCTGTGCAGCGTCAGCCAAGGGAGCATCACCATGGATTAAGTGCTCCAACCAAAGCATGTTGAAGAGCAAAGGGGTGCCATGAGCACTGGTGTAACAGAAGATAGCAGCTCCCAGCCCATTTTGTAAGGAACCTGACTCTGTCCTTGACTTCAACATATGTCTTGAAAGCTCCTGTTGGGTTGAACCACTGTGGAAACATGGAGGAATACTTAATTTCTTGGTCCCAAGGGGACTGCTGACTTGCTAAGTCTAGTTAATAGTTATGTGAGGTTTGGTAGCTTTGAGTATGAGCAGTTGTCAGGGTCTTGGAAAGCTTTAAAGAAGGAAGATTGCAGATGGGTCACTTTCATGTTCAATGGCAGCAAAGTGGCTGTTTTCTCTTTTGGCATGAGCAACTTCCTTGGCCTGAGTCTCAGACTGGGTGCCTGAGTGTCTTAATGAGCCCTGCCATGATGATCATGTCAGATCCTCTGGCTTGCCTGAGTAAATCCTACTTATTTGTCATCAGAAGAGCATGTAACTGTTTTCCAACTGATTATGTATCCATAGAGCATCCTCCTCTGGCCCCAGTTAGAGGCTGAAGCCTATGTGACAATGTATTTTCTGAGTGAAGCCTTGTTAATTGAGCGTGTAAATGTGTAATTGTCTGTACAACTATTCAGTTGACATGGTTTTAGTTTGCATACAAATATGGGAGCACAGTCATGCAGCTGAGCAAACTGTCCAAGATCAGATGCTTAAATAAATAAGTGCATTCTGCACACAGATGTGAACACCCTTAAAAAGATCAATCCAGTTGTGGTCACCTCTTCTTTTCTTTTTGTATGTGGATATGCTAATCTTATTTCTATATGCTTATTTTCATTCAAGTCTGCAACATACTACAGATTTTGTGTTAACTTGATCCTTTTCCCTACTAAGTTTCGCTGGAGTGGGAATAGGAGTTACCATAGGAATTGTTCAGAGGTTGCCCTTAATATATGTGCTTGCTTTTTGTGCAGTGGTACCTCATACTCACAATGACTGGGGATATAATACCTTTAAAAATGTTCTGTGCATACAAAATATTAATGTGAAGTGTGGGGTTTTTTTAGACGAAAGGCTGCTTTAATAATGGGACTTGCTGGCAGTTTTAGTCCAGTGCAACTTCTGAGAAGAAAAAAGGGCATAAAATTTGCAAATAATGGTACAATTGGAATTTTCTCTGTACTCAGTGGTTTCTCTGCTTGGAAGGTGCTGATTTCAAAGAAAGGGTGATCTGGCAGTTTCATTCTGGCAGTTCTTGTCTGTTCTGTGAATAAAACTGCAAACATCTGTTGGGGGTCTGCAGTATTCATTTACTATGAAAGGAAAACACAGTGATACTGCTTTTCTTTATAACTTGTCCTTTTTTTAATATAGAATTGAACTCCATTTTCGGTCTTTTAGAGGTGATTTGAGATAAGTATATAGGAAGTTAGTTTCAATAACATGGGAGAAGTTCCTGAATAAGGATAGAGCTGTGCTGTGCATATTATTGACATCTTTATCCACACAAGGGTAGTCTGTTCTTAAAATAATGCTTTGGTTGGGGGTGTGAATGGTGTCAGGGTTGGGAATGCCATTTCAATCTGACAGCCACTCAACAGCCCTGTGTCCTTGTTTCTCCACAGATGTCGCTCCTATGAGGATTGCTGTGGCTCAAGATGCTGTGTAAGAGCTCTCTCTATCCAGCGACTATGGTATTTTTGGTAGGTGCAGGGCATTCGGGAATTTTGTGTTTGTTCTTGTCTTGTTGGTCAGACTTAAATCAGGATATTGTCAGCCCTGGTATTTTAAACTACAGTAGGTGCAAGTATGTAGGAAGGTGTGTGTGTACATAGAAATGCACAAATTTTGTTTCTTTCTTATAAAATTCTCCTGATGTAGTAAGAGAACACTGGAAAAGGAGGTTAATCATGTCAGGCTGACCTTTCCTGCTTCTGCATCCTGCTGCTTTTTACAAGCAGTGGTTCCACTTTTATCCAGAATTGCGGAATTCTTTATGCCTGTCCCAGCTATTACCAAACAGCAACATTCTTCCTGGTTTTTTTGGGCACTCAGTTTTAAAAGTGGATCCTATAAGCAGGATTGTGCTTTTAGGGAGGATTTAATATAGTCCTGCCAGCTGAATTGAGGCTTCAATTAAAAAGGAAGAGAAGTACATTTATGGCTGTGAGGATTTCACTGGAGATGACAGCAAAGGAAAAGAAGGCAGAAAGACTGAGCTTGTGAAACCAGCAGCAGTAATCTGGATATAGCTTAAACTAATCGCTGCTATATGCATAATGAAAAAATAAGGTAAATTCCTTTTGGAGTGAATTTAAGAAAGCACCTGAATAAAACCTTCTCATTACAGTTGAGAGAAAGGAAAGGCTCCCTTGAAAACCTTTTTTCAGGCATTTTAATGTGGAACTTGAAGACTGATTTTTAAAAAAGCCTTCAAAACTGAAACAAATAAACAGAGAGAAACAGAAGCCTGATGTATACTATAATACAGAGATTTCCCAAAGCTGACTGTGGGATTTCAGTGTACAATCCTTACTGATATAAGTGAAGAGCTCTCTATCTCAATCCCTGGGGTGACATCGTAAATCTCTGTTTCTCTGCTCTGAAAAAAATCCTTTGCAGGAACACTGCCAAAGGGGAATGTATAAATATTGGCTCAGGGAAAAAGAACCTCCTTCTGCTCTCATTTCTAATGTAGAAACAAGAACAGAGTTTGAGCCTTTGCATGAAGTAACTCTTGCTGCCATTCTGTGCCACAGTCTTCCTCTCAGCCACCTGGGAATTTTCCAGAGATAAGCATGGTGTGTAGGCTTGCCTCTGGCCAACTTCCTTGCCTTCCACAAAAACACAATTGTCATTGTCTTCCAGTAAAAGGCCATGAAATAAGATGACAATTACAGGCAGAAGAACCATTCCAATTTACAAGAGCTTTTATGAGTCACTGGAGTGTCTGGTAACTGATCAAGGAAACACAGTGAAAGCCTCTGTCTAAAGACCAAAATCTGTGTGCCCTTGCTGCATGTTCCTGTTTCCACCACACCAGGGCAAGGAAATGATGAGGACAGTTTAATTAGGTTGGAAAGGATGCTGAGAGAAGGAGAATTGTGGCTAAATAATGTATTTTTTTTTTGTGGAGAATGTAATATCCCATGTAGGAAGCAAAATTTGTCGCTGTCAGTACCGAATGCTTCAGTCTTCTGGCTTGAGCTTAAGTGCCAGCTACTGTATTTCCCATGGGACTTGAAATTAAAATGTTGAGTTAATTTAAGAATATCTGAGATTCTTCTTTAAATGGCAGATGCAGAGCAGTATTCCTCTCTGTACTCCACGAACATCCTGAGCAGCCTAAATGCTGTGAGCCTGGGGCCTGCATCCAAGAGGTGCAGTTTGAAACTGTACAGACCTGGAATTTCAGTTTAGCATCCCAGTGGCCAAGGTCATGTGTGAACCTGAACTTTTGAAAAGTTCAAGTGTGTTTTACTTTTGGGTTACATGCCAGAGAACACTGACAATAGTACTAATCACGGAAGATGTCCCTAATACATCTATAAGTGCTCCATGAGTGCTATCCCAAATGACAGACCTGCTCTCAAGAGGCAACCTGTTTGAGAAATCCTGTTAAAAGTTGTAGGTTGATGTATTCTCAGTGAACAGTCTGGATTTAAATGCTGCCTGAATGTGCAGGTTTTGACTTCCCTCTTCTTTTTGCTTAGGTTCCTTTTGATGATGGGAGTTTTGTTCTGTTGTGGAGCTGGTTTCTTTATCCGAAGGCGGATGTATCCTCCTCCATTAGTAGAAGAACCTACTTTTAATGTGTCTTACACCAGACAACCAGTCAACAATGCATCAGGTCAGAGACTTCTCATAACAAGTTTCACTGGTTTCTTACCTTGGCCAAGGCACTAAAAAAGGGTGGGTTTTGAGCTTTTGTTTCACTGGTTTTTGGACACTGTGCAATTTGTACAAGGGATTGCACTGCACTCAGACATGCATCCACCTCCTGCAGTGAGTGATGTTCTCAGCCTTTCCAACAGCATAATTCAGCTGCAGTGTACAGAAGGGGTTTTGAAACACATGGGATGACAGAACTTTCAGTTCTGTTTTGGTTCCTAATACCTTTACAGGTGTGTGTCCATGTGTGGAAGGAGGCTAGCAAGCTCTCCCTTTGCAGTGTAGACAAAATGATAGGTGTCCTAATTCAACAGTCACAGGAAGAAAGAGTTTTAAATACAATTGATAACGTCTGCCAGAGCTGAAGGAAAGCCTAGCATTTTCTTCCACAATCTGGCCATCTTGCAGGCTTTTTTGATTTGCCTTCAGTGTTCTGTCCTGCAGTCTTTCTGTGCCAAAGTGGTCTTTTTCCCCTTGTTAGTCTGATTGCTGTCTCTCTAGTAAATAATTACTGGGAGCATCAGGAGGACCTGCCTAGTGAAGGCTCCTCTGCAAAAATTGCTCTCTAAGTTTGTAATTTCTTTCTGTCTGGTAGCTAGTTCCAGTTGGGAACACTCCTAAGCCTTAATGGTTAAAAAGATGCTACAGACACAAACTGACACTTCTTTGTTTAAATTCTAAGGGGTTTTTAGGGCTCCCATTCTGCATCTGTTTTTCTCCTTAACTGAACAGAGAGCATTTTGCAGCTGGGGGGGAGCCAATCCAACTAGACTAATATTTTTAAGCCTGAGAAATAGCCTGGAGTTTATGTGAACAGAGAGTGTCTTTGGCTGAACTGATAAACACCAGATTTAAATTTGGAGCAGTTTTACTCTTTCATGGTGCTTCGTGGAACATTAATTGTGGGCAAATATAAAATAAGCACAAGCTCTTTGATGACCTGATTATGGCACCTGCTTCCAGACTGTTACTACTGTTACTTAAGAGCTTTGGGCTCTGAGCTAACCCCACAATTTATTTTATTTTTTATTTTTAGTTTTTTCCACTGTTCTAGAAATATTTAACAGCAAAAGCAATGAGAATTAGTAGTCAAGCAAGTTCCCATTTTCCAGTAATTACTCTTCTGGGTTTGGTACCAGTAGCCAATTCACTGTTGAGGTGGAGCCCTCCAAATGTGGCTCATTGCCTATCTCCTTTCTTCCCTGCAGAGATAGCAGCAGCATCTTCTGCCATTCCAGCAGCATCTGCTGGGAGTAGTGCTCTTCTGGGAGCCTGACTCGGAGGATGGAAGGGGAAGATCTCTTAGAAGTTGTGTCATTATAGGAAGTACAGACTGGCACCAAAAGAAGAAAACCTGTTGCTCAGCCATGACTTTTTCCCCAGTCCATCTTTATTTAAACAGACAGAGAGGGGAAAAAAAAAAAAGCTAACTTAGATCTTGAGATATTCTGTGACTTCCGTTGCATTAAGTCATCTTCCACCACCCACTGTGATATCTGAGGAGGGTTACACACCAGCTTTGTTCTTATGGCAGCAATCTCTGTTACTCCTTATGTGTCACAGCCAAGGAATTTTGTGTTTGGCCATATATTTGCTTTCCTTGTCCCTGCAGGCTCCAACATCATTTCCTAATATGAATCTATGCAAAGCAATCTTGTCCCATTGTGTTAGCCAGCAGTGACTGACTGCAACTTGGCTCTTTGCTTCATACAGGTTCACCTCTAAACTGTGGGAGGGAAATTATCCATCTGAGCTTCACTCTGGCTTATCAGCAGATCCAGGACACCACAAAATAATCTCTGAAGTCCTTTTGTAATACTTGACACTTGAGTCAGGGCCACAGTAGAGACTCCTTTGTTCATCTGGGATCCCACACCTCTCCTCTCTGCAGACAAAAAGCTTTTCTGTCAGAGCAACTGAACAGGGCTCACTGTTTCCTCTTTGAAATGGTAGTTGCTCGGGGCAGTGGTGCCCTTTCATTCACTAAGTGATTTCCATTGGATGCAAAACTCAAACTTTTTAGTAGTATCTGAAGAGGTGAATGCAGTCCTGCCTGCCTGTTTTTTTTTCTGGAAGGGAGAAAGACTCCTTGTCCTTGCTCTGATGAACACTTTGAAAACCTTGTCTGAGTATGCAGACACAGGCCCTGGGGGAGCACAGCCTGATGCCTGTGCTGTTGCTGATACCTTTTCTCTCCTTTTCTTTCTTTCAGGGTCACAACAACCTGGAGTGCCGTATTACACAGATCCAGGTGGACCTGTGATGAATCCCATGGCTATGGCTTTCCACGTCCAGCCCAATTCCCCACAAGGAAACCCGGTTTACCCACCCCCACCTTCCTACTGCAACACACCACCTCCCCCATATGAGCAGGTGGTGAAATCCTCCACATGAGGACTCTGGCTCTCTGACCTGACTGTGTGAGAAGAAGGTGCAATTGCAAAATGGCCATGATGGAGGGCACCTGCCCTTTTGAACACTTGCTAGTTCTCCAAGTCCTCTCTCCTTCCCTTCCCTGCACCTTTCCTCATTAAAGTTACTTGCAAAAGGGTGATTTTTAAATTTTTTTTCTTTTTTCTTTTTTTTTTTTTAGTAAAAGTGGATTTTTTCTTTTTCTTCAAAATGAGAGAAGTTGTCTTTGTAATGCTTTTAATGGAAACCTATATTTAAAACCTGTATGTCTTTCTCTTTATTTATTGTTTGTTTCAAACAAGGTTTTAATTGCGTCGTGGCAGGTTACTGATAGCAGTTCTTGTGACCCCAGAGTGATGTGCAGCCTCCTAAGACCCCACAGCAGAAATGTCCTCAGCTAAGGGAAACGACAGACAAAGAAGATAAAGGTAGAAGCAGCAGGGCAATGATTTTACCAGAAATTGTGACTACCATCTTTTGCTTTTAGTCTTTTCTTTTACATCTCAGTTCTGATGGATAACAGAAAGATGCTCTGATAAAAATCACTGTGACTAGAGTACCAGTATTGCTTGAGTTGTGGCAGGGGCTCTGCCAAGTGCCCTAGAAAAGAGGGAGTTGTTACTTTAAATGATGCATCCAGAATTAAGGACTGGGACTTGAGTGTTTCTTGCCCATCATGTGAACTTCACCTATGTGTTTGGTATCTTGGCTCCCCTTGTTTTGCCAGCACTGAGATTGTATGAAATAGACAATGACCTACATGTTGGCTTGAGAGGAAGGTGTTACAATCTCAGAACTATTTTTACCTCTTGACAGAACAGTGAGAAACACTGAAATGCATAAGTTTTCTTCCCTAAATTAGAAAATATTTACAATAAGAAGGAATGGGAGCAAAGGTACAAGTTTACTCCCTTTGGCATTGATGGGAGTTTAGTCCCTGAGAAATAGTATCTTCCATTACAGTCTTACTGCTGCCACAAAGAGTACCAAGTAAAGCTGTCATCTTAGGTGATGGATCTGTAAATCTCCTCTCCTCTCTAGGTCAGAAAAGTAATAACTTTTTGGGACAGGTTCTTAATAGCATTCTTTGACCTGATGCACAGATGGTTTGGCTTTCAATATCTCTTAGCTCTTCATGTATTTTGTTGTGAGTGCTCATGGCCAATCCTCTGAGTGACCACAAATGAACATCTTTGAATAAACACAGAGCCCCTTTGCCTCTGAGGGCTCTCACACCCATCCATGTCTAGCAAAAATTTGAAGTTGCTCTGAAACATGACTTCTACTAATGTGACCTTCTCCCTTTGTGCATATTAAGTCATGTCACTGAGCAGTGACAAAAGAGATGCCATTGCTTCCTGCTGCTGAAGGACCTGCAGAATAAGAGCTGAGGGTTAAGAGTCCCATGTGGTCTTTTGAATACCAGGTGAATGCTCCTGTGTGACACCAGCCAGGGCACAGGGGTTTCACTGTGGTGGTTTGGAGTCATCTGAAGACCCTGTGTTGCACAGGGAGCCAAAGCTTTTATTGCTGTTGTTCTGTGTCAGTGGCTTTTGAACTTGTTTCTAGGTGTCAAGCTGGATTTGCAAAATATCCCTTTTTCTGTGAATATGAGTGTCTAACAGAAAAACTTGTAAGGGCCACTGTTTCTTTCTGCTGGTGGAATCAGTAGCCACCTGGAGCAGAGGTAGCTCCATCTGGAGGAGTTCATTCCTAAGGGACAAAGCAAAGTACTTCTGTGTGTGCAGTCTTAGCTTGAGGGACACTTCAGATAACAAAAAAGTGCATTTTATGGATGAATACGAGGTCCATCTGCACATCACAACTGTATATATTTTCTTAATTAGCTTGCACTTGATGTGTGAAAGCTGTGTATGTCACTATGGTTGTGTTTACAGAATATATTTTTTTAAAAGCAATTCCAACCTTTTTCTGTCAATAGGAATTACAGACCTCATTTTATAGATAGGTGTTGTTAAGTCCTTTTATATTATAAAATGTATCATCTGTGACAGCTGGCATTGTCCTGGACACACCGAATAGAAGCCTTTGTACAGTGAAATTCAACTTCAGGTGAAATTCTCCTGAAGTCTGGCTCATTTATTTCCTAGTGTTGATGGATGACACTACCTTGTACAACACAGGGAATTCTCTGCTAGCAAACTTGCTTGATCTTTTCTTGAAAACACAGCACCTGCGTGGGCATCCATAGGCGTTAATTGCAGATTGTTTACATGCCTTTCCTCCAGCTGCCTCACCAATTCCAACAGGATTTTACTTGGCACTGTCCATGCCCTAGGAGCTGCCAGCTGCTGCAGCTTTGCTATTGTGAACTTCCCCATGGGGTTTGGTGCTTTATCTGCTGGGATTCTCTGGGTGCAGCCACTGCATCCTCTCTCAAACACTAGAGAGGTTTTGGTGCCTCCCTGAGGCAGGGTGGTGTTCTGACTGCAAAATAAGGTTGGTTGTCATGGCTGGGAGCCCTGGGGATCTGTGGGGCACTCCCCTGCACCTTCCCAGAGGCACTGGACCAGTGTTCAGCTGACTCCCAGCCAGCCTTTGAGATCTACCTCAGGAAGGTGATTTTTGTGTCTTGTCTCCTGGTTCTTGCAGTGAGGTTTGATCCAGGGTGGTTAAACCCCTTGACAGGGCTTGGCCAGAAGGAGCTGCTTTAGTGGAGCCACTGAACCTGGGTGGGGAGCCAGGAGCATGAACAATGTAACCCATCGAGTCCTTCCTTCAATTCTGCATCCCCAAAATGTCTGGTGTACCTCTGAGGAGGCAGGCACCAGACAGGGGTCTCTGCCCCTGTGACCTGGCAGCAGGAAGAATGAGAAGGGGATTATTGCCCTTCTGCTGAAATATCCAACTATGCTGCTTCATGGGAAGAGGCACCACCAGTGACTCTTGGTTCACCTTGCCTGTAGCTCTGGTGGGGCCTGTGTTTCATCACTTTGGGAAGTGATAATGTAGTGACAACTTTTTATGGTTTGTGGGTGTTTTTTGGGCTTATTTTTTTCCTTTGGAGCCTTTGTGACAGCTTACACTGCTGTAACAACAAACAGCTGGAACTATATTTTCCAAAAAGGTATTCAGACCATGTGAAGCAAAGAAGGTTTTCTTTCTTCCCTGCTTTAAAAACCCCAACTCCAAAACCTCAGATAGGTTAGCTCCATATACATATATCCAAAACGTCACTTTTTGGCACACAGGTCAGCCAAGAAGCCGTAACACTTTTTCAGATAGTGAAGCCTGTCTTCTTCTTCTGATCTGACATTGCTAATTGAGTAGGTGGAACAGGATGCCTTTGTAGGCCCTGTGGCCGTGGGAACCCTCCCCTCTGATGTCACCAGGAGCTGAGCTGCCTTACAGTCTGTACTATTTGGCAGGGAAGTGACTACAGAGACACCATGCAGGGCAAGATCCAGCATGAGACAGCTTTTACAAAGCAACTGCTAGATAATAAGGCAATTAAAGATGAGAGGTGCAACTGGCAGCCACTGTTCCAAGCTGCCATGTGCTGCAAGGTGAACGTGGCAGCAGAGAAGGCAGAGGGAACAGTGACAAATTAAGCAGCCCTGCCTTCCTGCACCAATCTGTTATTTTAGCTTTATGCAGTGAGAGGAGTCACAAGGATGGGTGTCTCTTTACCTGTCCCACTCTGCTTCTCTCCTGCTGCCTAACCTTATCTTACCTAATAGCTACAAGCTAGATTTACCACAAACCACTTGTAGATGTCGAGGTCCCTGTGCACAAATCACACTGGCCCTGACTGGAACCAGTGAAAACATATGGGAAAAAAGTGAACAGTTTCAGTAGGAAAGGCTGCTGCATCAAACACCCTGCTGGGCAGGGCTCAGGCAGCACAGTGGTGACTCTGCCCCAGCTGTGAGGTGACACACAGCACATGCACTGCCTCCCATGCATCTCTCATGTGCTATTTAGCTGTTAGAGATCTGCTGTGCTAGAGATCAGGCGAGGTTATAAGCTACACCTGAATTTGTACAGATTGTCTGCAGACCAGAACTGATCCTCTCCATCCAAAGAAAGCAGCAGTTTCTCTTGGTGGCCAAGATGGCCATGAGTGGTACAAAGGGCAGTGTGAAACAGAAATACTACCCTGGGCCTGCAGCATACTTGATGTTTCCTTCCGTTAAAGCCTAGCTAGAGGATCATTTCGTACTTCCTCAAAGGTGGAAAACAGCTTTTACTCAGCTGGACAGGGAGATTTCATACATGTGTTTTAAAAACCAGTTCATCCTGAGTCTGGCTTTAGCAGCAAACTCTTCAACAGGATCTGTGTGGCCACAAAGGAAAGCAGAGCTTTGCACTAAGCAACATACACTAAAAATCATCTGGGAGCAACAGCAGGAAAGCCACCTGCAGAGCTAGGAAAATTGGAAGGTTACAAACCCAGCAATCTGCCCTGTTTCTGGCATGTGTTTCATCCTGCAGGACTATAAGATAGGGAAGCAGCTCGGCAGTCAGTTCAGTGGGACAGCTATCACCACAGTGCTGGAGGGAAGGAAGGAGAACCACAATGAAGAAAAAAACACTCACACAAATTACCACCACATAGCTTAATCTTTACTAATAAAGCCAAAGAACAAAACATCAGCATTTTTTCCTCTTTTTCTGCCCAAAGGGCATTTCCATTTTTAACACTACTGCTTTTTGCAACAGATGAACTATTACACACAGACAAAGCAAACCAGGGAATATTAAGACATTTTCTACATTTGTAGTTTGATGTCATTTCTGACGACAATGCCTTGGTGAAATGCACTTTTTCACCTTCACACTGTAGCTTTCCTTAAGGGGCCACCTAGATACCTCAATGCTGTGACAAACAGAAAGGAGGAGCCACGGGGAAAGTCACATCAGGAAGATGGGGCAGATGCACTGTCAAGACACTTCCAGCTCAATACATTTCCAGTCTTACTCAGTTCTGAGAGGGTTCTGCAGAGAAGGATGGTGCCAGGCCCCACCATGGCAGAAGGCTGGCTATGGTACCAAAGAGCAGGTAGCTGACTTGCTCATTATCTTGACAGGTACACTCCAGCATCCTGGGGATCTGCTCTGCATTCAGCTGTTCTTAGTGTGTATATATCTGTGCATTTTAAAAACTAACAGGTTTTAATTCCCTTTAGGCTCCAGCCAGCCAAACTCACCTCCCACAGTAGCCATTCCAAGCACAGTAGCCACGACCAATATGCAGATAATCACTGAATGAAAAACCTGCCAGCTGACCCCCTAGTTAAACAGTCCATACAACAGAGGCTTGGGATTTGCCAGGGTGGCCAGGGTTTGCAGGCAGTTCCTGTAAATGTGGTGAGCCCTTTCCCTGTTAACACACCCAACATGCTCTGCACCCACAGTGGAGGGGAAGGAACAAAGAGGTGGGGGGTGATGTGAAACAGGATCAGAGCTGCCATCTACCTCTGTTAGTATTTCTCTGAGACTTCCCGGGCAAGTTTCCTTCCTGGCTTTTCTATGGGCAGGATCAGGGATCCACAGGCTGAAGAAAGAAACAGAGTTAGCTCTTGGCATTCTTGGCATGAGGAATCTCTCATCGAGATGTCTCTGTTGGTACACTGTGCATTGCCTGCATAACCTTCCAGCTCTTCCTGTTCTTCACTGATCCCCCACACTAATAACTCCCTCTGTTCCTCACTTTTCTGCTCTGCTCCTGTTTGCTTCAGCCCAGCTGCTTGCCATGCAGCATTCCCCACTCCCTTTCAGCATTTTCCCCAATCTTTAGCTGTAGAGATGCAGCTGGGTTTGTTGCTCCCATCTCACCTTCTGCCTTTGCCAGAGGGGTGGAGAATTCTCTTCTGCTGCTCCCATGTTTTAATCCTCCCTGACAAACCAGCAGAGAAGCTGCTACACTGTGACACTAAGCTGTTTGTGCACTTACATTGCTGCTGCTGTCCAGCAGAATTGAATGGAGAAATTATTAACATCGCAAGGGATTTGGCAAGGGGCACTGGAACGTGCTCAAGGAAGTCACCTGCCAGGTGACAAATCAAGTCACCGATTTATACAGGAGCCACAATGCATCTCCTAGCCCAACCACAGACACTGGCACTCAGCAGATGGCCCACAGGTCACAGATATCCTGATGTGTGCCCTAAAGGTCAAACTGTGCCATCTGTCACACTCACACCTGACAGAAGATACCAATTAAAATCAGCACTTGGACTGAGAGAGCACAAGGAGACCTGGGGGAGGATGACCACAGAGCCCAAGTGACTGGGAGTGCACTACACTTCAGGTACTACTTGACACATAAGCCTGCTCTAAGAGTACTCAAAGTATGTCCCACTTCTCCCAAACCAATGGCCTGACACTCAGGAGCACCTGGAGGCAGGTCTATTATTTCACAAACCCCACCACACTACAGGGGGAAGCAAAGCACTAGCAGCAGTTAAGACTATGGGAAAAGAGCTTTTACTGTGTGGATTTGAAGATGAATTATACTTCAATTACAGCCACTAGCAACGGCTTCATATTGCTCAATAATCTCTGCAGCTTCCAAAAGCAGCTGGTACTTATCACTCCTCTACTACTACATGGGAGGGGAGGGCCAGAACAAATCACCACTTTGGTTCCAAAGTAACAACCATCCTGAGCTACCTGCATGGGAGGCTTGCCCTGGCAGCCTCCCTTGCTCATCTGTATTTGAGATGCTGCAGGAGAGGTTTATTCCAAATCGAGGTCTAGGAAAGGAGAAGCAGTTACGCTGTCCAGGCTCTGCTGTTGGTGGTAGAGGGAAGTTAGTCTGAGTGACTCCACCTGCAGTTTAAGCTCATGGCATGGGATGGGCTTTGCAGTGGTGGGAAGAACCATCTCCCCCCTGCTATAAGCACCTAACACACTAACCAGCTGCAGCTATCAAAGGGAACAACAGAAGAAGCCTCCCACAACAGCAGCAAAAGACAAGTCAGATCCCTTCCAACCTGCTAACTTTCTGAAAACAGAAATGGCCTCACGCCTCTTCAACAAAACAGGCTGATCTCCACTGGCTTAGCTTGTAAGGACTGTGGAGAAAAAGGCAGAAAAAAATGAACACAGAAACATTTTCATCTCTTTGTAGAGCTGCCAGCACACCAGTGAAGCTGGGCACTGTCCTGCAGCGAGCTCTCCCTGCGGGTAACCACACTGCAGAAAGCAACACTGCTCTTGTGAGTCATGCACGGAGGTACAGGACAGAGATTCACACGGAGACCAACTTTTGGCTAACAACAAAAGACTCGGATCAACACACAACACCAATAAACGTGCAGAGCATGGCAAAGACCTGAAGAGACAAATACAACAGAAGAGAGAAAAGTTCAAAACTTGACTTCTCTGGTCCTACATCTGAAGGTGTCACTTTAACAGAACTCAAGTGTGGCTTCTCCTGTTCATGCTCTAATGACTTCATGGTCCTTTGGGGCAGAAGGGGTGAGAAAAGGGGTTTATCCATCTGTCAGGTCAGTGTCAAGTTCATTCACTATCAGAGGCACGAAACAGTCTCATCTCTTTTGGCATCAGTTTCCTTTCAAAATGATGGTTTTAGCTGTCCTGTTCCACTTTGTTTTCCCTCCTTTGAGGTCTAAGTTCAAACGCTGGAAACTGGGAAGTCTCCGGTACTGAAATGTCTGAGAGGAAGTGAATAGCTCCAGCCATGCCTAAAACATAACGAGAAGGAGATCATTGCGCACATTAAAATAGCACAGCTGACAGCAAAGGCAACAGCACCTATTTGAACACCTCCCTCACTGGCATCTTTTTTAAAAGAGGTGAACTTAGACCCTACAGAAAGGCAAGTTCATCTGTACTTTGCCCAAAAACCAAATTTTCTTTGGAAGTATCAAAGGCAAGAATGAAGATGTTTCTGCTAACACCTCTTCAACTGAACAACCTCAATGCTATTTCAAATTAAGAAAAAGTTAATCCAACCTTGGACTGTCCTTCATAATTTGAGCAGCTCTTGCTTCTCATTTCACTGGTTAAAAGAAAAAGCCAGAACTTTATTGCACTTGTGAAGTACAGATTCATTTCCTCACTATCCATGAAGAGGCCATCCAGACCCCAAAGTGCATCACCCAACAGAACTCAGAGGGTGACAGACAGGAGAGGCACAACAAGGAAATCATACAAATACAAGTTCATTTTTATGCTAAAATCCTATTTTATAAACAGCTATGCATATATATATAAAGGAACCTTTCTGAATTACAATATCTGATTGAAACAAAACACTTAGGACAATTCCATAAGATGCACATGCAACTTCTGTTCAAAGCACACATGTTCAGGCAGAATTGGACAACTGCAAGCATCATTTTGGCTACAAAAAGAAACAAAGCCCCAATTTAAGAGGTTTTTCCATCTCAAATATGAGACTTCTATATTTTTCTTTTAAAAATCTAGACAATTAAAAACCATAATATAAGCTCTATGCCATCATTCAAGCACAAATCATCCAGCTCTTTGCACTGTTTCACCTTCTCAACAAATTTCTAAGCTTTTATACAACAGATTGTATGCATGCTCTTTTCCCTCCCTACAAGAGCTCTCAGAAATAGGAATACTTATGCTTTTCTCCTATAAGCATTAAGACAATAACTCTGAATTTAGAAGGGCTGCATATAAACTCCTGCTCTCTTGTGTTCATTCATGCCCTGGATTGTTAATTTGCAAATATCCCCGCTCGGCTGCTGTAATTTCAAGTATCTGCGGCAGGTGGCACACGAGGCTCGTTGTTCATGGAGCAGCTGTGGTGCTACCTTAAATCCTACTTGGATCTGTAATTCCTTGCTACTGATTCTGTAACATGAGGATGATACAAGGAATAGAAAATAAGCTATATTAAAAAAATACAAAGCTCTAGGAAAGTATCTGGTAACATCTTGGAACTTAAAGATAAGCCCCTAAGAACTCTGCACTGCTTTCCTGTTCAAGTGATTTGGGTTCATATTAAAACTACCTTTTCCCTGGTTGAGTATGGCAGCAGAGAAGGCCTAGTTCTGACAGCTAGCAGCAAGCTGGAGACCCCCTACCCACAGCTGCTCCTCTGCCCAGTCCCTCTGAAAAGCCACCTGTGACAAAACTGTTTCCTGAACTTCTGTTTGCTTTAAACCAAGCTGCATCAGCACAGTAGAATTTTATTATGGACTAACACTGCCACTGGTTTTACATTCAAGCTGCTGAAATGAAAGCAGGAGTGAGAGTTGTGACAGTGAATGATTTTTCTTTGTCCTTCTCTACCCCCTGCCTTCTTTTAGGCAGAGATGATGGTATGGGGGGTTTAATAGTGGAGGAACCCACCAAAGACTTCCCAACTCCTACACATGTGCCAAAGTTGCAAGGATGCCCCTCTTTGCTGTAGTACAAGACCATCTGCAACACCAGCACTTTACCTTCAAAGAGGGAATAAGGTCGGTCAGGAATACGACATCCATGCGCACCATACTCCAAACACCATTCAGCAAACTGGGGAACACATTAAAAATATATTTTTATTCAAGACTGTTAAATGCAAGCTTGAGTACCTGAATATCATTAATAGGTACAAAATGTAAGTGTAAGCAGACACACAACACATAAATCACTGAGATCAATTTGTCCTCCTTCAACCATGACAAGGCCTGCAATCAAGTTTTAAAATATGTATTTGCATAGAATGAGTTTCAGTTTCATAACAACTTAATGGTGGGGTAGACATCTGCTTTTTGTAAATCAACCCTGCTACATGCCAAGGAAACATGCTGTAAGAACAGATATACTTGGTCAAAATTTACTAATATTGTATCAGTCTCTTATCTCTCTTGGTGCTTAATTTATCCACAAACTGAAGACTTATAGCTGTTAATTGCATTTTGGTTTACTTTCATTTCTGTGCACTAAGTTAGAGTATTCAATCTTCAGCTGTCATTAATTAGTTTCATTTATTTGCTCTCCCCAAGCCTTATGAAAAATCATTATAAATACAGTTAGACAATTATGGTCATCAATGTTTTGTTGCAAGAGATGGATTACCATTAAAAAGAGTTAACAGTTAAGTGTCTTTCTCACATTTGATCAGCACTGCTGCAGTAGCTACATTAGACACACATGGCTTATGAACTACATCTGGATCAATTCAGTAACAACCAGTTACTTCTCCTTTATGGCTCCCCAGAGCATCAGGGGGGCACAAGTTCCTCTGGCATTTCTGTGCTTGGATGCAAACCACTGCTTGTTCGAAATACATGCACAGAATCCTGCAAAGCAAACAACTGAAAGGTCCCTCCCTGCTCCCCCTGCAGTTTGGCCTACCTGCTAGCAAACACATCAGCCTAAATAGAGGGTGCCCCTGCCCTAGAGCTGGGGCTCTATGGGGTCTAAACATGATACCAGAGCCATCAGTCTGTTCATTAGAAGGAAAGGGGTGGTATCTCCTCTCTCCCTCCCCTCCCCACTCTGTTCTGTTTAAATATTTAGTGGAGGATGATGATCTTCTCTTGATAGAGGTATGTGCATATGTGTGTGTCTTCTGGAAACACAAGGAAAAAACCACAAACACTGTGATTCACACTGTTATTAAGAACTGATTAAACATTTCTGGGCACCCTCTGGGTATAGATCTCCAAACTATGGTTTAATTCTCCCATGTAATCCTGTCTTAAATGTGAGGACCAAACATGTTTATGGCATGTTTCTAAGCTACAATCAATTCTTGCAACATCCACATCTGATTGCACACTAGCCTTGATTATTACTTCCAGCCTGGGAACTGCAACAGAAATTTAAAAAATGCACCTTAGGCTACTGAAACACAACCATCATTTGCAAGTACATAACTTCAGCACAACTGGGATCCAGTAAGCCACAGGATCTTTGTTTAACTGGTGGGGGAGAAGAGGGAGAAGAAACACTATCTTAGGAAGACATCTGACATTATTTGTCACACAGACTGGCATGCTTGCCACCAACAGTGGCAGTCACAAGGCTGAACAGCACAGGGCTCAATGCTCTGTTGCCTGCAGCCCAGGATGCCACAGCCCCTGTTGCCTCTTACACACAGGCCAGCTAAAAGTCCCTCAGCTCCTGACAATTTGAGAGAAAAGCTGTGAGGATAAAATGTGAAGGACAAAGCAGGGGTCTCCCTCTATTCAAGTTCTTGTGGTTCATTTGTGAAACAGCTTCATGAGGCAGGTATTCCAGGAAAGACTCCTTCCCCTGGGCTTGATGTTTTCGGTGTGAAGAAGCACTCCTGGGAGGGCAGCCATCTCATTCTCTCAGTTACATGCCTCTAGGTACCAACATAACTGCATGTTTGCTTCCCTGCACACTCTGGCTCAGAAAGAAAATATTTCAAAAATGCCAGACAAGCAAATTCTTCTGCATGTTTCCCCTTACTCTGCCTGTTGTCTCCCCACTCTCCCACTTAGCATCCCCAAGGGGATGCTGGAGATGCTGAGTGGCAGAGAGGCTGCAAATCCACTGCCTGACTATGGTGGGCAGCTCCAGCAGTCTTTGGCCACTGCATCACAACCTCCTTCTTAAAGGGATTTCAGGTATGTATCAGAGTCTCTGCCTTTTCTGGCTTTGAGACAGACATGTTAGCTTTTCTCTAGATAGGTGTGGACAAACACCTGGGCTCTCTTGGGCCAGAAATGCAGCACCACCAGGAGCTGCCAATGCTATCCAGAGCTGCAGAAGGTGTGCTAGCATGGAGGATGATAGGGAGAGCTGACAGCCATGCTGCCAGCAAGGCCTGCAGGGTGCTGTGGCTCACACATCAGCAGTGGGTGACTCCATGTGTAACAAAGTCACACATTTGCTGTGGGAGTACTAGGGTTTTATTTCAATCTCTAGGATGCAGGTATGTCTACAGGTGTCCTCACAGCATGATGCTTTGGTAAATGTGAGACAAGCAGCAGATTTTTAAAGCTCTGCTGAGAGAGGACAGGCTGACTGCAGAGATGAATACAGTAACTTTACATATGGCCAATATTCACTAAAAAGCACCTAGGAAGCAACTCGTCAAATTTCATTTGTGTAAAATTTCAATACTGTGTAAAAGGCTTCACCTAAAAATCTGTGTACACAATTTGAAAGAAAGCTCATGTCAGTGAATTAAACCAGAAAAAAAAATCCAACAAACCAAACCAAGGTCTAACTAGGTAAGAAAACAGGCAGAGAAAGCCTTCTCCTTCAGTAAGTGCTAGCACAGTCAGGAGCTGAGAGCAGAACTTGGACAATTCCAATGAAAAAATTCGGAATGTGTTTTTCTCCGCAATTTGTATTAATAAAAAAACTCTAAGTGAGCAATTTAATAACTGCAATTCAGAGCTCTAAAAGCCCCAAACAGGCACTAGTCTGAAAACAAATAATTACAAAATACAAGTACAAACAGCTTGAGGACCTGAGGAGGATAGTGAAACTCTCAGTGGAATAATTAGCACCACATAATATCAGTCTGTTATTGTTCAGGCAGGCTAATTTTCAGGCTCTTATTGTCCTCTGAATACATTTAGTCCCTCCCCTCTTACAAATAATTTGTCTGTTTCACTCTGCTTATTAAGACAGTGCCTGCCCCACATACACAGGTAAAGTCATCCAGCCAAAGTGAGTGGAGTGGAGCGAGTGATGGGCCCTGTTACCCCACCCAGTGTCCCAGCCAGCCCCAGTGCACATCAGCCCACCCCCAGCCCAGTTTGTACAGGCACTGGGATGTGAAAGGGAGCAGTGATTTCGCTGGCATGCTGCAGAGCTCACCTTGCAAGCTCGGTAGAGGTACTTTCTGTCCTGAGTTAGGTTATAGAGAGACAAGAAGGAGTAGCCATTGCCAGCAGTACCATGGCAGATCCCATAACCTTTTCTCAATAAACCTCTCTGCCAGATGACATCACTGCAATCCATAGCATCTTTCAGGTATTTATCCTCTTTAAAAGTCTGTGGAATAAAAACAGAGAATAAACACACATCAATTGAAGTATTAATGAAAACAAAAGGAAGCTGTTCCTGACAGATGTTTTGCTGTTTGTGTAGGGCATTTCCATATAAAATTTATTTTAGATTTTAATAATCTATTTTTCATAGACTTCTCTTTCTTTTCTTAGTAGGTTGTTTCTCCTTTTCCTGCAGGGTAAAAGAAAAAACTTTCCTGGTTTTTGTTTTCAAAATCAGGACTCCCAAAGAAAAAGCTCAAGTTCAAGGCCTTTGGTTCCAAAACCTACAATCTATTTGAAGGCTATGTGGTCCTTTTTTCTTCATTTTCTATTCCCAAACCAGAATTTGAAAATACTTCTGTATGTGATGCTGCCTCCAAGAAATGTAAAACAGAATAATGGATATCAAATCTGGTCCTAAATTGCTGGTCTGGTCTTCATGACTAATTCTTCCTGGTTGCTCACTGTCTGCCTTCAATTCCATGCCAAAAATGCACAAGAATTTTGCATAGCACAGGACTCTTCTCTGCCACAAATACATGCAGGAATCCCACATTTCCTTTATGAGTACTTGTATATTTGTATAGTATATACTCAGAAGCAGTAGTCAGTTTGAGCAAAGGAACACTTTTGCAAAGTTTACTGCAACGGATATACATTTCAAACATAGAGGGCTCATACAGAAAGAAGCAAACAAAAGCAAGGAATTTAGCTGATTAACACCAGAATTCCACCTTTATAAAGCCACTTTGATGCTCACCTTTGCCTAAGTCACTTTACAGATCAACAAACAAACAAAACCCCAAACCAACAACAACAAAAACCCCAACCTAAATATCCCCAACAAAACAAACCTGATGCACTACTGTAGATCTAGTCCTTTGGAGCTGGTATCCCCTGCCAAACTATTTAGTAAGATAATAGAAGCAACTAACATGCAAGATTCTTAAATACACAAGCTTGATACAGGAAGTGCCTCTCTCTGAACAGGGTTTGCCAGCTGCTTAGCCGTAACATTTTGAATTAAGGCCTGGCAACAGCACTTGATTTCCAGGACAAACACTGCTGTCTGTTATCACAAGTCCTGTGCCTGGTATGAAAGCATAGCCAGCAAAACACCTGCCAAATTTTTTCTTTCAGTGCTTCAAAAAGAAGAATATAAAGAATAATAGAAAAACATATGTTTCATCACTTTAAACACAGAAAGAGGCCAAAAAGGAGACCGCTAATCAGAACTTGGTCCTATCCCTCTCATCTCTTGCAAAACATTTTGTGCTGGGGAAAGCATCACATTGACAAAGAAGGAGAGAATTGTTAAGTCAATCTCCTGCCACAATCCAAAGAAAAAGCAACTGCAACTACTGTTACATGCAGCAATCCTGTAAGAAATTTAAAGTTCACATTTCAGGTAGCAGCATAAGTAATTATTCCATAAACCAAGCCTGCTTTTCATCAGCCCACCCAGATGCCAACCAGGGAATCTGTCAAGGAGGGCTGTCAAAAGCAAGAATCGATTTGCATAAATTTAATTAAATGGCATACTTTCAAATGTCACGCAAATCAGAAGCACACAAAAAGTCAGGTAGCAAACCTAGCTAAGAATGGAGAAGGGCAAACAGCAGGCTTGTGGTAGCTCAGCAGTTTTATTTATGCCCTGGAAGGGGCCTGGGATTTTAGCTCTGACATTAAGTTCTTGAGAGTTATATCTTAATAAAGGAGTAATTTGTGGAAAACATTCTTTGGCAAGGCATATGAACCTATATTTTTGAAAACCAACATAATTGTTAAAACTCTTGGGATGAAGATTCAAAGAATTTAGGTCAAAGTTCTCACACCCAGGACTCTGATGCCAAACTCTTTAAATATACATTTCTTTTCCAAGAAAGCTTAGTAACTGCTAGTGCCCTGAGAAGAAATTTTACCCACTTATTTTCTCTTTAAAACATACCAATGTATGTATTCTGAGATTCTTAGGTGTCTTGCTTGGGGTTCTTGTTCAAAAGCCTACATCTAGAAAGATACTATATAAAGTCTTGCAAACAAACAGGCCTGCATATAAGTCTCTCTGTAAAGACAGAGGTATATATACATACATATGTGTATATATACATACAAATATCTGAGAGCTTGGTGCTAATTACACCAAGGCTGTGGGTTTGATCCCTGCTCGGACCACAGATTTAAGGGCTGGACTCGATGATCATTGTAGGTCCCCTCCAACCCAGAATATTCTGTGAAATCTATGAACACAGAATGATTTACCTTATAAGCCTGCATGAGCATGTGGATGACTCCAGGGGCACCATGGCACCAGTGAACCAGCCTGTCAGTCTCATTGCTCAGCGACGATGGGTAATTCCCAGATCGGAATTTTTTATGACGCACGTAGTCAATGCTTGGCTTCACCAGCTCTGTCAGGGTCTCCTGGTCCACATTTGCAATTGGCTGAGGAAAACATTAAAATAAACATCACTAAATACATTAACAGAAGTAGTAACAAATTGTGTATCAACACTTAATTCTACAATCTGTTTTCAAGTATCCTACATAAGTGCCCTTGATCCAAATACTGTGAATCACATCCTACAGATTTAATTAATGCCTGCTTATTACACCCTTGCTAAGAGCATTTTTACAGTCATTGCAGAGACAAAGAAATTGGGGCACCAAGTTGTTACCTGTTTTAATGGAGGTGACACAGAAAGATTATGGAAGAACGGAGTACGACTCCCAGACCTCTCTTTGTAACTTAAAATAGGGAGAACACTTACAGAAGAAAGACAGTTTTGTACACATGGTGCTCATAATACAGACTTCCAATATATTGGGTTACACATTTTGTTTTAAAAATAACTATTTCCCAACAAATGAAGGAAAGTGTATATAGCAGCATACCTGGCAAGAGATTTATGAAGGCTGAAGTTTTCCATCATAAACAAAGCTCCCTGAAGCTATGGGCTATAAATCTGCATTTCCAATTTCAGAAGCAATAGCTACCTCACCAAATACCTAAACATCTTTGTACTACAAAATCATCCTCCAGTTGCTCTTAGGAATTTCCTTTCTAATTTTTTTTTGTTTAATTTACATCCTTGTCAAATGGATCCATCATCCTGCATGTTCCTTGTAAGTAAAGGTTTAGAAGCCAAGTAACTGTGGTGTCTGCAGTTGGTCTTGGTTGGCATTCCCTCCACTACCAGTCCATTTTCCACCATTGTAACAGCAGAGCTCTCTATTTTGACACAATCGATATGATTTCTGGAATTTCTGCAAGCTGTGGGAACAGCCACAGGCACTGGAGCCTACAACAGCCTAATAACTGACCTTATTTTTTGAAATAACTTGTCTTTATTACTGATTCAATGTCATAAAATTCCACTGTTTCCCACCAGCTCCAGCACATTTGTATTCAACAGGTGAGCACACTCCTAGAATTCAAAGTCTGGCAGCCAAATTAATGCAAACTTTCAAAATAGTTATATTTTGAGTAACCTGAAAAAAGGAGAAGCCTCTATTTCCCCTCAGCCAGAAGACCTCTGCCAGACTTCTATCCACCAGGTCCCTCAAGCAGACTGTTCCTGCTGTTCATCAGAAGTACAACTGAATACAGAGCAGCTTGTCATGAAAAACACCCCAAAGCTACTCAGCTCTCACTCAGAATCCTCCCTGTGTGGTAGGGAGGCTTCATAGGAATGTTTGTGTTGGGGCTCTTGATTTCACAAGGCAATCCTGCAGAAGAAGGCATAGAGGATAGGCATCAGCAATAAATGCCTTCAGTCGTGAGCTGTGCAAGGCAAGGCCAGGCCAGCTCAGAAATCCTTAGGAGGTAAATCCAAGAAGAGCAGGGCTCTTTACAAACCTCCTTACCTTGAGCTTCCAAGAAGATTTGAGTACAAGTGAGTTTCTTGCCCAAGCTGCTGAGGCTCCCAGCACTCACTTCAAACAGCTAAAGAGTAACCTACAGGTGTGTGTCCTGACTTTCTGGCCAAGAGCAATGGTGTGCAAACAGACACTTTTGTTTCAAGGTTAGTGAAAGGATCTTAGAGTAGAGACTTCCTAGCTAGCACTTCAGAATTCCCCCTCTTCCTCCTGGATGAGTTATTTAACATGACTAAACTCTTATTCTTCTAGCAGCCTGTAAATAACTCCAGCACTACCTGTTTTCTCCAGTTTAAGAAGTGTTTGGACAAAACTCTGGGAACATGGTATGATTTTTGGGGCATTCTGTGCAGGGCCAGGAGTTGGACTTGATGATCTTGATTTGTCCTTTCCAACTCAGCATATTCTATGATTGTATGATATAGGTGTTGTACAGGAATTACCCTCAGTAACCTTCACATCTCAGGTGCAATGTTCAATGCCTTTTTTTTTGTTATCAAATAACCACTCAACAAACCATCTCTTGAATTCTTTGATGAAAATACAGCAAAATTCACCCCATTTGGCGTGGGAGGGATGAGGAAAGTATGGGACTCTGATATGCCATCTTCTTCTGCAGTGGATGACTCAACTTGGCATGACTCACAATATTTAACATACAGTGAAAATATGGTAATCTAATTCTGCATAAACAATGGGTTTCTGGTAATTCTTAAAAGCAGCAATTAGATGTAAAGGAAAAATAACTAGGATTTTAACATGATGTAGACAGAGTAGCTTCTGCTCAAACCAAAAAGCAATGTGCAATGATTTCTGCTATCAATCTTAAATAGTAAATGAAGCATGGAGCCTTTAAAGAGCCTTCTTTAGAAGACTAGATGTTTCTCTGAAAATCTAGGACTACCAGGGAAAGAAAAAGAGAAGCCAGAAAGCTGAAAGAAGCAGAAGGGGGTGGACAACCTTGTTGAAGAAAGCAGTAGGTAAAGATAGGAGCAGGGTAAATCAGAGCAGCCTTAGGCCCCAGTGGGATGGTCTCTGCAGAAAATGGGTATAGTAAGGTTAAGACACACCCCAGGGAGCAGAGCAGTAGCTACTTCTATAGCAAAGTCAGCTGGTTTAACCAGAACTGCTGGTGGAAATGGTGTAAGGTAATCTGAGACACAGCATTTTTTCTAAGCAAGGAATGGCTGAGCAGTGGCAGCACCAAATACCAGCTCAATCACTTCTGCAGTGAACACAGGTACACAGCTGCAGACTGTGAGGATGTACAGTCCTTCCATTTGCCTGAAGAAAACTCATTCTGCATGAGCTGGCAAGGAAATTGATATTTACAGAGATGTGCAGACTGGCAGCAGCATCTTCAAAAACCAGAAACAGGTGCAATAAAGTTTTGTAGCTCTGTGGCAATCTTCTATAATGAATCTTAAGGCTCTTTTCCCAGACTGTAGAACAAAAATAATCATAATCCTATTGCAAATCTCAGGGCAGGGGAACTGATTTAAGTATGAGAAAGAGGAGGTTTACAGAAGAGAGGAATCTCACTAAGGAAAACAAAAAGAGGAAAGCAGAGGTCATAAATACACAAAAGTACATCAGACTTTTGTGTGAGAAATAGGGGAGCTAAGGAAGAAGAAAAACATCTAAATATTAAAAGCATACTGAAGACAAATATGGGATTAAGGATAGTCTTCCAAAAGCACCAAGACAGTGGGGGGGAAAAAAAAAATCACTACAGAAGAGAAGAAGGGCATGGAGGACAGGAGGCATCAGCAGTGCAATAATTTAAAAATAGCAAAAAATTGAAGAGTGATGGATAGTGAGTAAGTGAATTTTTAGCTGTTCTAACTGCAGGTACCAGAAGAAGTATGAAGATGAGAGAAAGCACTTCATTGTCTTTGCTGAGGACAAGAAATCAGATCCTGAAAAGCTGGCGCTCTGAACCACAGCTCAAGAGTTAATTCATTCTAATGTGATCCTACCCTAGTCACAGTTTTCTTCTGCTATCAAACCCTTAGGCAGCACCTCAGCACAGTTCTGTGCTGCAGTCTAACTCCAAATTGTGAGACCCTGATCCAGCTCAACACTGCACGTGCATGAAAGCTGAAGATAAGATCCCTCTGATCAAAAAATCCCTGCTACTTCACCCCAGCCAAGAGAAGACACTCTTACCTGCATGAGCATGTAATAGATGCCAGCCACTCCATGGGCTGCTCCAACATACTGCTTCCTGTGCCACTGGTACAGCAGAGGACAGCGGTCTGTCTTCCGCTCCTCCTTGGAGAAGTTCTTCCCCGACTCGATAATAGCATCTATTACCTAAGAAAAAGAACACTCCCTGGTCACCTGAGTTGCTTACTTCAATTCAGAGGATTTTGCTTCTGCATGACTAAACTCACAACAAACAATAAGCCACAATACAGTGATAGGACAACAATATTCAATTCATTTGGATTTGAGAGCTGAGGGAGAAAAGGTATTTTCCTTAATGATGAACTCAATTATATTTTAAGAGTAAAAATTTAATCTATCAATATTTCTTATTACTTTTTTTCCAGCCCTGGCTTCTCTGGTTCTGGTATCTGCAAAACAGTCATGCATGCTCCCCACACTAAAATTCCTTTCTTTTAACTTAAAATACTTCCACACTTCTGTTTTACGAGGTTTTTTTTGGTAACAATGTCTCAAATAGTCAAAACTAGTTACGTATTGACTTATTTCCTTGGCTGGACACAGACCCACCCACACTGGCCTGTCCCAGCCCCAGCTGGGCGGCAGGGAAAGGGGGAAGAGACTGAATGAGATGAAATTGGGTTTCCAGCTCTAGGCCCCTCTCTCCAGCATCCCTCTCTTAAATTGCTTGAAATATGTATGAGAGTGATCCCAGTTCAACCTCAGTGATACTGTGATGCTGGAGAGAGAAAAGTGTCCTACCTCTTTGATAACAGACTGTGGGACAGTGTCTGGACCGATTTCAGTGTTCAGGTACAGCAAGGCATACAGGTAACCTGCTCTGCCATAGAGCAGCTCATCTGGAAGTTCAGAATCTGTGCTGATGACTGTCCTCTGGAGTTGCAACAACCTGCATCAGACAAGGAAGGTGGGGAGAGAGGATCTTCTGTAGTGACCACACTGCATTGCACAAGCCCATAATCCAACCAGAAGCAGAACAAACGGTGAAGCCCCACCAACCCCCTTCAACCATTCCCAGTCCAGCTGGCTGCTGGGTTTACAGGCCCGAGTTCTGCACACCTGCCATCTTGGAGATGGGAAACTGAGCCAGAGCCAGGCCAGTATCAGCACAGCTGTCAGGATTCTGTGCAGACAGAAACAGATGCAGGGCAGGAGATGGAGAAGCCCAGAGAGCTACTCCAGCAAAGACAGAAACCTCCTGGAACCTCTGGGAATTTCACCAAAGCGAGAAACACTAAATTGTACATGTTTAAGACGGAAAAAAAACAAACACGCAAAAAACCCCAATACCACCACTTGTCATTCCCTCTCCTAAGAAAACACATTGTCTCAAACATTTAGCACCTCAGTTTTGAAAAGGACACTGCTACAATGCACAAGTGTTTTGCTTGCCTTTAACAGTGAAAAAACAAGAAACAAGAAGTGCTGGCTATGGTAATCCTCATTTTCTCCAGAATGATTCTCTGCTAATACTCTACCAGTCTGTATTAGCACCGAGGTGGATCAGAGATCTGTTTTATGGCCACTGCCTCCCTATCTCTTCCTATCTTTTTTGATTAAATTGATATTTAGATGAAACCATAGTGATGATCCTATTTTAAATTGGGGGAGGGGTAACAACAATCTGGATTAAGACCAAATTCAATTCCCAGATTCCTCCAGCTATTATTTCTCAGGAGAAGAGTTAGCATTAATATCATGCCATAGCAAAACCACTGACCTCAATCATGTGTTTACGCTGTCCCTGTTTAATACTAGGGAAAAGCTACTAAAAAAACCCAGTTTTATATCTCTTTTCTCAGAACTATGCTTTGGGTTTAGAATTAAATTATTTTCCTCTAAATTATCCACTATTAAGTTTTATTGTTGAACTCATACAACTGGACAAGGTAAAAGGTTACAAGTGAAATCACAGATTCCATTTTGACATCTATAATGTACCACTCAGCTGGTGTCATGTATATATTTGTAAACAAAAAAGTTATAACATAAACAAATAATCAAACTAAACTCCTTTTCACTACTCCTCATAGAAATTACTTTCCAAGGAGAGGCAACACTAAAAGATTTACTGCTAATCTCATTTTGCTATACTCATGCTTTTTGCCGTACAGCAAGCAATGCTGCTTTCTGAGCTGCATTCAAAATGACATGCCCAAGCTGACTGCCAGTTGTAAAAGCAAAAAACCCCAAACCTAACACTCACTTCAAAACTGAAATATTCATTCAGGAACAGCAGCAGAGGTAAATCACACTAGGATTCTAGAATAGAAAGAGACCAATTACATTTCCAAACATAAACTAGAATGGAGATGAGGACATAAGCCTCTTTGCAAATTCTGCCAGCCTGAGGTGTGCTGCTGGACAGCTATCAGATGGACTATGGTGCTGAATGCAAACCCCACAGGGTTCCAGGACTTCCAGCTTCTTGCTGGGATAGCAATCAACTCTGTACCGGCAAAGGCAGTCAGCTCTCTAATGAAGCTACATCTAAATGGGATTTCTTGAGACATTTGTTCCATTTAGATTACTTTGAAAAAGGGCTGGAATTTTTTCAGGCCACCTTCATATGCTCTGACCTAATTAAATTCTTTGCCTTTACAAATCTGCTCCTGCAAATACTTCCTCTTTGATATATTAAATTTTTGTTACGTATCAATCCAATACACTGTGTTTCTGTCTGCCTGCATCCAGATCCAGTGCACATGTTTTGTAATGAATCTACAACTAAGACCCACTCTTTACAGAAAGCATCACATACTGCACAAGCACTACATATTGCTGATGACAAGAGCGTGGCTTTTGTTAAATGTCACTTCAATGTGACAAAATCAGAACATGTGTGCACTACAGATATGCCCAGGACATCCTGTCCTAACAGCGATAGAGGACTCAAGATAAACGACTAAATATGAATCAAGTGCAAGCCAGCTTTAATAAAGATAAAGCCTATTTTGTATTCCTGTACTGAAAACTTATCAGGAGAGAAAGTGTCCATTCTTTAAGCCTGTCCTCTAAAATTTCACTTGCAAAGTTACTGAACCAATGCTCTCTACAAATGATAGGGCATGACATTTCCCACCATCAACCACTTACTTGGCAACACAATCTTGAGACTCACTGCTGTTTTTCATCTTGTGGTAAACCACTGCACCCACTGCCAATGGCCCAGCATCACCACAGAGGAAAGTAACCCTTCTGCCATTCAGATTGCGAAGGATTCTCTTCACGTAATCAAGAGATCGCTGCAAGTGGCTCTGGTTTTTTGTGACACGGTATAGTTGCAGATATAAGAGGGCAATACCTGAAATGAACACATGAAAAAGAGAGAGTTTCACTTACTTTTCTTTCTAAGTGTATCCCATTCCCCTCTTTGGTGCCTCTGAGCCAGTAACTCAAATGTGAACAGGTATTTTGGCAATAAAAACATGTCAGTCAAGGGTCCTAGCTTATGCAGTGTGAAGGCACTGGGCCACTATTTGGATCACATTTCAATGGGATTGTGGGAAAAATTATCAGACTGAAGCCCAATGGTGGAGTCTTAATTTCCAAAAAAAGAAGAAAACTCATGACTCAGGCCTCAACACTTGACAAACTGTATTGGGTTTGAGTAGCCCAGCCTTGGTAGTGGGAGGCTACAGGCTTCTGTGAGAAACTGCTGGAAGCTTCCTTCATGTCTGGCAAAGCCAATCCCTGGTGGCTCCAAAGGCTGATGTGCCACTGGTCAAGGCTGGGCCTTGAATTAGAAATAGTGGTAATGCCTCTGTAATAACAGATTTAGGAAGAAAAGGAAAACAAGTTACTGTGCAGCTGTAATTGTGTCCAGAGAAGACTGGAATGAGAACATGTGAGAGGAACAACTCTGCTGACACCAGGATCAGTAAAGAAGGAGAAGAGAGGAGGTGCTCCAGGAACTGGAGCTGAGATTCCTCTGCAGGCTGTAGTGCAGATCATAGTGAGGCAGCTGCACCCCTGCAGCCCATGGAGGACCATGGGGATGTAGAGATCCACCTGCAGCCCATGAAGAAGACTCAAGGAGCATGCCAAAGCAAGTAGATGACTAAGATGAGGCTGTGACCTACTGGAAGGAGGTTGTAACCCCTGAGGAGAGAGGAGCCCACACTGGAGCAGCTTGTGCTTGAAGGACTGCGCCCCATGGAGGAGTGATCCATGCTGCAGGTTTGTAGAGAGCTGTTGCTCGTGAGATGGACTCACACTGGAGGAGTTCATGGAGAACTGTCTCCTGTAGGAGGGACCCCCATGGTGGAGCAGGGGAATGACTCTTCCCCCTGAGCAGTGGGTGAAACCATTGGTGATGAACTGACTATAACCACTATTCCCTGTCTCTCTGTGCTGCTGGGGGAGGATGTAGAGCTGGGAAGAAGGGAGAGGTGGAAAGGAGATGTTTTGAAGGTCTTATTTTACTTCTCACTGTCCTGCTCTGATTTTGTTAGAAATAAATTCAATTAATATCTTTAATTCTAGCCTGTTTTGCCCATGATGGTATTCAGTGAGTGATTTCTCCTGGTCCTTATCTCAACCCATGAAGGTTTGTTATATTTTTCTCTTCCCTGTCCAGCTGTGGAGGGGAGTGAGAGAGAGGCTTTGTGGGTGCCCTGCATTCAGCTGGCATCAACCCACTACACAAAGAGATCACTGAAGATTCAAAAATTTGAGTTAACAAGCACATGTGTGATTCAGTATACTGATTGTACAATTCTCATCTATTATATGCAAGAAGTGACTTCTCATTTGATTTGTAAAAGGATCTTTTGATGAGTTTTTTGATTCAAGTTCCCAAGTTCTTCATACCCCCTAAAAGTACTTCACAAGATTAGAAGCTTGCACAAGTCAAGCAGGTTTATAAAAGCCAGAAGTCAAATCAGGGCTCTAAGAATGCCAGGAGGTACTATCAAACTTCACTCCGTTGAACTCATTACATAGTTTTCCATTAAAACAAACCAAAACCTTAAAAGTAACAACAATGTAGGCTGAAGGAAGTGAAACAAATCCATCTAAGTGGATGCCTATTGGCCAATCACTTATCTCCAGACCACACTGTAACTCAAACCCATTTCTGAATGGGGAGAGCACTCTCCTGAGCCTCATCCAAAGCCAAGTACACACAAGGCCCACTGAGCTCCCAGAGAGGCTATCTCAGTAGTACCAGAACAACAGCACCACAAGAGTGCTGGTACATCCTCACACGTTCCCTGGGCAGGCTCTGAGCCAGCCTTTCTAGCTGAATCTAAGAAGAAAGCTGCAGAGTTTAGGTAACCCAGTTCAACATCATGGGAACTTGTGGGCTATTTACAGGGATTTGTGGAACCCTTTTTTATGCTGCAACAGATGTGTAAATATCTTGGCTTGACCAAAGGATGATTAGAAATGTAGCCACAAATTCCAGTTCATCTCATCCTTCCTAGTGTTTCTCGGTGCAACACCCTTAAAATGGTCCAAGAGGTCTGGCACATAAAAAAGTACTTGTATAAGTAAGATGGACTCCTACATGTGTCCCATGATTGTTACATGCCAACAGCAGGTGTTCCAAGATTTTAAAGATACTTCACAAAATGCAGGCCAATGCTCATGACTGCACTGCCAATAAGATTTGTCTAGACTTGGTACATAAAAGGCAGGGCAGTTGTTTACAGCACTACTTTTACCTTCTGATTTGCATGCTAGCAAAATGCAGCAAAGAGCAAGTTTGGGGAAAAAGTATCTGCATTAAGTATTTTAAAAACCAGATCATTTAAATACTTTTATTCAGAACCATATCCACAGGAGCCTTGAAAGAATTTAACAGCTTGGAATAGATGTAAATGGCAATCCTTCTACAGGATGGAAAAATCCCACACTCATTAGACAACGTCACTTGTTCATCTATATTCCTGTTTCAGCTAATGATGGCTGTTACTTTTACCTTATGACTCATTTTCAGTATGCTCTGGTTTATCAGCCATAATTTCAGTTGTCAGTCACTGTGCCAGAACACAGCTCCCCGGGAGCCATTCCATACTGTCAGCACGAGAAAGCCCACCACTGGAGATCTGCACGCACTCAGCAGCCAGTCACTTTCAGACCCTGAAACACGTCTATCTTTTAAGCCTGAGTTGTCTAAAAGTTCCCCACCCATCCACCCACAGCACCATCTGTACCAAAACATCAAGAAAAAAGCAAAGAAATTTTACCCTTTAATTGCCAGATTTAAGCCTAAGGATGGATGAAGGCTGGAGAGCTTTTCCAAGCTACTCCCCCCTCATGACAGAGATAAAAGAATAGATCTCCTCAGGCCACATTTCAAACATGTTGTGCTAAAAGTTTAAGTATGCCTGAAGCTTGAGCTAGAAGAGCAGGAACAGAATATGCCAGTCTATCCAGCAAAGTCACACTTAACAGGCCTACATGGACACGTCCTGGCAACTTGAAGAACGGTGGCCACATCAGACATGAAAACTGCAGGCTCTGCCTAAAGGATCAGTCTCCTGGTTTCAGCTGGGGTATAGTTAATTTTCTTCTCTGTCGCTACAGTGCTGTGGTTTGGATTTAGTGTGAGAATAACACTGATAGCACACTGATGGTTTAGCTGTTGCTGAGCAATGCTTACCCTAAGTCCCGGACTTTTCATTTTCTCATGCTCTGCCAGGGAGCAGGTGCACAAGATGCTGGGAGGGAGCATGGCCAGGACAACTGACACAAACTGGCCAAAGGGATATCCCCCTACCACAGGACACCATGCTGGGTACATAAACTGGGAGGAGCTGGCTGGAAGCCACCAATCTCTGCTCAGGCATGGGCTGGACTTTGGTGAGCAGGTGGTGAGCAAAGGCATTCTGCATCACTCATTTCTGTTGCATTTTATCCCTCTCCCATTTTCATTACAATTGTAATTATTGTTGTTGGTTCCATTACTATTATTATTTTACTTTATTTCAGTTATTAAACTGTTCTTATCTCAGCCCATGGGTTTTATCTTTTTTTTTTCAAATCCCCTCCCGATGCAACTATGGCAAAGGGGATGTAGGAGAAGCAGGGTGTGTGTGCTCAGCTGTGCAATATTTAGTTGCCAGGTGAGGTTGAATCACACCAATTAGAAGGGCTCACTGACATCTGGACAGCATCAGCGATGCAATGCTAAATGAAAAATGGTCCCTAGCAATAGCCATCACCTGCATATGCCTAATGTTCCTCATGATCCTCAGTCTTGCTTCCATACCTCTACACTCCCTCTCCTCACACAATCATTTTACCATTTTTGTACAAACAGAACAAGAACAAGAATAGCCAATACCTAAATTCCAGATTTGAAGGCTACAAGCTTCTGGCCACAGAACATATTCCCACCATGTACTCCCAGTGATTAGAAAATGCTGTTACCATTAGAAAACTGCTAACTAGTAGCCTGTTGAACATAAAAAGGTGAAAAGTAACTCTTTTTTAAAAGCAATTTTAAAGAAACAAGAGGTAACGTAAAAGAGCAACCTTAGAAAATCCACTCCTTTTGCAAAACAATGATCTCCATATACAAAAGTCAATTATCATTCTGTATCTTTGTTTGCTGAAGTCAATGCAAGTTACAGACAGTAGTGACCAAGGTTCCAGAGTCAAAAGAAAACCCAACGCACAAAAATGCCCGTAACAGAGGATTTCTACCACTCCTATGAGAATATCAGAATGTCCTATGCATAAATCCAATTACATCATTTAACAAATACATTTCATTGAAATTCCAGCTTTCTCACCAGTCCAGCCAGTATAGGCAGAGCAGTCATGTGGATCTGCCGTCTTCAGCCCTTCCTCCATTTGTTGCAGAAGGTCCTTGATTTTTGCCTGGATCCGTTTTGAGAACCGAGCATTGACCTGAAAGCAGGAGGCAGGGAACAAGCCAGAAAAGAAAGTAATTAAAGAATGCAAAGTGCCTGCTCCACTTTCTTGTTTGGGAAGAAAACCAAACCAAACCAAAACCAATCAAACAAAAAATAACTAGGAAATAAATAACACATACAGCAACCAGCATCATCAAGGTGGTTCATCTTAAGTGTGTCTCATGTAACTGCATTCTGACTACATTTTAGGGTAAATTACAGGTATCTACATAAGGCAAAGGTTACCTATGCATTCTTTAAAGTCACACAAAGAGGAGCTATGGACACTGTGACAGCATGTAATTCTAATAAGGGTCCTGGTACAATGACCATGTTATGGACAAACAGCTCAAGCCCCATGTGCTTGCTCTCATCACAAGGACACACCCTTTGCAGCACTACAGAGCAGGAAATACCCCAAGGAAAAGAAATGTACCAGGTGACCAGTCTTTTTGTACAGAATACTCAAGACAATCAAGCGAAAGAAGATGAGCAGAAGCAGCTCAGCATCTTCAGCTCAAGCACAAAGGCAAAGAAACAAGTCTGATTTTACACACTGCTTCCTTTTACTTTTGCCCAAAAAATGTTTACATAGATGAAATACATTATATATGTATCAGAGAGTACTTTACCCTTTCCAACATTTCTCTCTCATTATGCACACTTTTAGGGAAGATATGTTACTGATTACTCCTTAAAGCCTATGGAACATGGAAATTATCACAGTAGTATGGTAAGCTCTTGCTTGACTACGGCACATCCCAAAAGTGTGGGGTTTGGGTAAATGACAGGTCCTGGATGCCACCATGCAACCGATTACATAAGGCATACCGCATTTTGTAATCTTGTTTAGAGAGAAACTTCAAATAAAAATCAGTGACTTCAAACATCCATCCAACAGATTCAGAAATCAGAAATATTTAAGAATTGCACAAGGCTTCTGGCACACCAGAAATCTTCAGGGTGAATAGTTCAAATCCATTTAAGGATATCCATGGTAGGAAAGAAAGGGAGAAGGAAATATCTCACACTGAACACGTATCATTCTAGAAACAAGCTAGAGACACCTTAACCTTCTCCAATATCTCTAGCAGCCAAACACAGTAGGTATCTGAAGCCTGTTAGTCTCCAGTGGTGTTAAGCACCTTTCTGTTAGGGAACTGTACTATGCATCCACATCACCACTACCCCACCACCCTCCCTTTTTGACTGGTTCAGTGAGGTCTCAACACAAAGGAAAACCTTCTCAAGGGCAGGGCTTCTCTCCTTCAAAAGACAGCTATGCTGATGCTAAGGCATATGGTGAAACAGCATGAGGATATTCACGTGGATGCATCCAGGCACAGAGCTCAGCTTATCTGACAAGAGTGAACTAAGGTTTCACACTCCCCATTTATTTACCTACTGCACATCACAAGCATGCTGCTTATCTTTTTGTTCTGACAATACACCTGCTGTTACCAAATCAGGATATTTTATATCAAACACCAGATTAAATTACTTAGAGGTAGGAGGGGAATACTAGGACATCAGGATGTCTGGGTTCTGCATTGAAATCTCAGTCCCATACAAATAATTTAGCTCAGGTTGGTAATTTCTCTCTCTAGAATCTGAATTGTAACTTACTAGTCTTGGTTCAGTGCTTGAAAAAGCACAGATTAAAGGATATTTTTATTAATATTTTTATAATTATCTGTAAGTCCAAACAAAGCTACTCCCAAACTTATGTCAGTGTGAATAGGTTAAAAGTGGCAACCAAGTTTTCCCCAGTTATCTACTTCTCTCTTTTTTTCTGGTTGCTCTGAAGCTTTCCCAAGCAAGCACTGTCACTGATCATTTTATAAGACTCCGTTACAAGCTTGTAACAGATGCTTACATGCACTAGAATAAATTAATTACATGAAGAAATGAATGTTGAAAGGTGACTTTCGAAGATTTAAAAGCTTCCTTCAAGGAAACTTGGGGCAGCATTACTACTGAGCATAACACGCACACTTGTGTGGAGCACAGATTGATTTTCATCAGAGGTACATTCATCTCAAGAGGATGTTTCCAGCTGGCATTCAGCCTTTGCTGCAGGTGACTTGTTATTCCTGTAGGGACAAACAAAAATCAGGAAGCCTGATTTCTGATATCCAGTGGCACATTTACTTTGGGTTCACAACAGACTGGGTGATAGCAGGAGCTGAAGGGTATCTTTAATTAGAAAAGGCTTTCTCCAGGAATTCAACTGCTGCATTACTCCTCTGCTGCTGCACAGAGAACAACCATTATCATCCCAAACAGTGCTCAAGTTTTATATTGTCAAAGCACAAAAACAAGGGTTCATTCCTCATTATACCAAATAGAGCCTTGTGCCATACTGGTTATGGTAACTAGAAAGGCTCATTATCAGCACAAAAGTGATGCAGAAAAAACAAAATATGTTGGTTTGGAAATTATTAGTTTTGTTATTTATTTGAACCATATCACTTTTTCCATTGCAGTGAGAGAGCAGGCAAAGCTACATCCCAATACAAAGTCTTCCAAAGCCAACAAAAATATAAAGAATGTAAGTACTTCTGTAATATCACTCACCTTTGGCACTAATCACAAGATGTCTAAATTATGCTGTCCTTGTTAGCAACAACTGTCTCCCCTACCTGCTTTCTTTCATTTGGAGGGTTTCTAAAGAGAATTTAACTCATCTAGTTTGGTAAATTCAGCACAAGAAGTACACACCTACATTAGAGCACAGTGCTAATAATACCCAGGTCACGGGTTAGATCCCCATATGGGCCATTCACTTAAGAGTCGGACTCAATGGTTGTTATAAGTCCATTCCAACACAGAATATTCTGTGATTCTGTTATGATAAAATATTTTAAATACAATATATATATTTATTTATAAAATTTCTATAATGATGCAAATAAAAATCTCCTAAAAACCCCAAACATTTCACTTGCAGGCAACATTACAATAACATCCCAGCTCTTACTGACCATTGCAGCCATATCCAGCTTTATGGCCATGGCATTAAAACAAACCAGAACCAGGGGCAGATGAGGCAATAGGCAGCTGCTATGTATGTATTGTCTATCATGATTTCTGGTAGGTAAGAGAAGTCTGTAACTTTAAACTCTTGCATGCACATTTAGACCAAATGTCACATTGCTGATATAAGTCTGACAATGTAACCCTGAGGCCTCATGGCACTCCTTCTGTCATTAAAAGTAACACTCTGGTTTGACAGACATGGGATGAGTGATCTCATTTGCAACTGTCAAAGACATTTAGATACCCATGCGTTGTTCAAAAACACCTCGTGGCATTTGCTTGCTCATGACATCTATGCTAAGAACTTGTGCAGAGCCACAGCAGGGCAATGGAGACCTGAGTCACAGCTTCCTCACAAGTTGCCAATGTACCTATCTTTCTTGCTACCACCAGCTCCCAAAACAACCATCTTGCTCTTAAACCTTATTTTAATTCATCATGGTTTTGGGGATCGATGCTACATGTAAAACCAGACTGCAACAGTAAGCAACTGATTCTGCAGAAGTAGAAAGGAGATGATCTATACATACAGTGCTACCTCCCAAACAAGCAGAATACACTTTTATTTCACCTCACTTTCTTGTTGGTAATGTGTAGAACAGAACACATAACATGGTGCTGTGTTGTCTTTGCCAAAGTATATTTCAAAGAGAAGAAAACAGAGCTCAGTTGGTACTGCACCAAGAACTCATTCAGAAACCAAACTTGCATAGAAGATGGCAGAAAGGACATGACAGACACTGGTGAGGAAGAATGTAGTAGGGGAAAACTCCCAGTTCTGCCGAAATGAGGAATCCTGGCTGTACAGAAATCTTTGGGAACTTTGCCACTGACTGTAAGGGAGCCAGGTTTCACACCCATGCATTGGAGCATGGGTCTACTGAAGCAGGATGAGCTCTCATACTCACCTCCACAAGTTCCTGCAAAAGCAGACAAGAAGGGATGGCAGTAGAATCCCATATGCAGAATCTAGCAAGGTCTGCTAGGAGGTGACCAGTCTTTTTGCACAGAAGAACAAGTTCTACTTTATTTTTACCTAAGTCAAAAGGCTCTTACAGCTCCAAGTGCAGCGCCTTCTTCTCTGAAAATACCAGATACTGTTGAAGCTCATCACCCAGCCTCTGAAACACTCAAACACAGTTCTGTGATACTTCTCAGACAGGTCCTCCAGAAACAAATGCCAGTTCTGCAAAACCACATGCTTAATAAATGCTTTGAAACATTACTGTCTGTAGAGCACATTGCAGAGTTTTTCAGTGATCTGTCACTTAGTGCCATACATGTGACAATGGGGAAAAAGAAAAACCAAAAAAAAAAGTAAAAAAAGAAGGGGGAGAGGAGGAAGAGATAGAGAAATCAATAGCTGTAGGCAAATTCCTACACTGCTACAAATGCCAGCTTAGGAACAGGCTTTAAACACAATCATCGCCCTCAGAGGATATAAGGGCGTGAAAAACATCACTAAAAGGCAAACATTCAAGTTATAGAAAGAACTACTTAAGGCATGTGAGAAATAAGAAGACTGTGTCTCTAATGCATTTGTGTGTGAAAGAAGTTATATGTCTCATTGGTTATAAGACAGCAAAAATCCAAAGCTTAAAGATCTAAATCATCACAAAGAATCATCAAAGAGCTCCAGATTATTGGTAACCAAAATAAACACGATTAACAGATATTCTATGTTTTGGGAAATGAAGACTGATAAAGCAAAAGAGCAATACTGAAAATCAGTGGTCCTCCAGGTAGCCCAACACCAACATGCAACTTCTTGAAAGCTGAGAAAATAAAAGTCTGAGTATGATTTAAAGTCACTCACTACACAGAAGTGTCTAGCCCAGCTGTGACATTTTTAGGTGGTCCTCAAGTTTCAAAAAAAGCTAAAACCTCTACCAATTCTAAGTTACCTCAATGCAGAGAGCAGATATATTCCATATATTGAGCTTGACAGCAGATAAGTGCAGTTAGACCCAAATAAAATTTATTTTCACCAGGAAGCAAGTACGTGTTATTGCACTTGCCCACACAACTAGCTGGAGTAACAACTCATTAACATGCAGGTTTGCAAGATAAAACTAGAAACTGATGAAGAGTGGATGGATGTGAGACAATTTAATCAGAACTTGGGGGTTTGATTTTATGAAGTATTTTCATTCAGAACTGGTTGACTAAAACCAAACAGGCTTAACTCTATGGTCACCTCCTGAACAGCAGGACAGGCTTTCACTACAAAAGCATCAGAAAAGCCCTAAGCAGTGTTCAGTGCTGCCTGCGCTGTGGGAAAGAAACAGCAGTTCTTCCTTCCAGGCTGTGTACGACTGCCAGGAGTTAGTGAGGGACAATGAAGTACAACAGAGTGATTTCCAGGATCAGTTTTGACCAAGACTCTCAAAAACCAAAACAAACTTTCCTTCTGAAGAATCACAGAGAATACTGCAAACCTTGTTTGTTTGAGAATCCCCTATGAAAATAGCACATGCCTGAGCTGGACAGCCAGGAAATGGTCAAAAAAGTAATAAGCTCAAGAAATGCAGCTACCTCATCCCACATCTCTGGAAAAAAGTAGGAAGAATTATTTAGTGGCTTTGGAGGTTGAATTTTGCCTCCAGTGCAATAAGTTGTATAATACTCATTAGTATAAGTTGTTGCTGAGTCAGTCCCAGAACACAGAGAAATTGCTGCTCCCAGTGAGATAACTAAAATGCACAGTAAGGCAACTGCAAAAAGTTTTTAAAAACAAAACAAAAACAAAACAAACAAAAAACCCAAAAATCCCCAAACTAAACAAACAAACAAAAACCAACAAAAAACAAAGGGAGAAGACAAGTGAGGCTATGACAAAAATCCATATACATATATATATATATATATGTATTTAAAAGTATATTTTACAGGAGAAGGAAGACTAAAAGCCACATAAGGGCATTATCAGAACTAACAGGAGATTGAGAAAGCATTAGGAAACTAAATACTACTAAATCATCCAAATGATAAATCTAAGTAAATATCCTATATCACCATTAATAGGTACTTGCCAATGAGCACCATTATCTTTGAACAGGTTCCCTGTAAGAAGTCCCCTGCAAAGCCTAATAAGGTATTGTATACATTTCTCAGAACATACCACTTTTTTCTGATATTCTTAGAACACTATGGCAAGTCAGGAAAAAACATACAAAGAAAGAATTTGCCTAAAAAAGAAGTTAAAAGTTTGGGCACTCTAGTGACCAATCCATGAAGTTTGAATCTAATTTTGCTTCTGTCTTGTGATTCCACAACAAATTCAGACAATCTTAATGTAAGGGCTGGGATCATGTTAATTTCTTGATGACAAGGATGCTTCTTTTTTTTTGCACAACCACAAAATGCAGATCATTGTCTAGGCTTCCACCTTCCCCTGGCTGAGCAGATAATATCAGGCTGCCTTTTTTCCCATGTGTGAAGGAGAATCCCCAATCACACCTGACCATACTGCACATGTAGCCACAGGGCTGTGGTGGCTCTGAGGCCAGGAGGCAATAGATCCTTGAACAAGCCATCACCACCCCTCAGGAGCAAGCTCTCCTCACCCTTTTCCTTCCCAGGAAATCCTTTAGAGCTGTGTAACTCTCTACTCCACTAGGGAACTAAGAACTAGGGAGTGTTCTTTGTTATGAGTCTATTAATTTCTCTGCCTCCCCCCCAGCCATCTACATTTCCATTTTGAAAACTTTTGGACTGACCACTTTGAGATAATATCTATAGGTACATTTTTAGGTTAAGGTATCTCTGTGGGGCCCAAACAAAAAAGAAAAAGGCTACAGGATGTATATTTGATTGAAATACTAAACATCACTTATTAAACAAAGGTTTACATTTAAAATTATGTTTCTTATTAATCTAGAATTAATGCTGTCTGATGAATTATTACCTTAGCTTTCTCAAACAAGTTACAGAAGCAATTTAAGTTCATGATACTTTAATGATGAAGAGATCTAGTAATGAAAACAGTGAATTTCAACTACATGAGCAGAGCCAACATAGACAGCTGCATTGTTTACTGTGACTACTTATAAGAAAGCAAATCAGCAACCTCAAATTCTGTTCTCCTACTCCCATACCTTCGAGATTTCTGAACAATATTTTACCCACACATACTTCCATATGGAGATTTTTGTCCCGATTGTCTCACCTTTCAGACAATCCCTTGAATACCTTCTTGTCCTTTTATCAAGCAGGTGAATTTTAGATGGCAATCATGACAGACTAAGAAATCGAATGGATTAATAATGCATTGCCTTCCATGACAACAGCAGAGCCCTGCACACCTCAGGCTGTCATTACGTGAGTCACTCAGCACTCCTCACTCCACTCAGCAGCAGATGGGAGAGGAAGGAATTATGCATGCACTGAGGCCTTCTGAAAGATGCCTTCATTTTTAAAAAACCTGTGTGCTTGTGTACAGAAGTTTACAGAACAGACTTCCTACCCTGTGTAAAGTCCCTTTGTCTTCACTGGGGCTTTAGGCAAGCAAAGACATTCCTCTGGTGGAATGGGAGTCATTAAATGCAAAAATAAAACACTAAAACATAAACTGAAAATCATCACAACAAAAAAAGTACCCATCATGAAATGTCACAATAAGTGACTAGTACTAGGAGTGACAGCATGCAAATACATCAAAGAATACAAATACACATAAATATTCTCACAGCTATTCTAGCTGTTCTAGCCCAGAAACACATAAAATGACTCCTGAGATTTTGCAGGTGTAAAACCAAAAGAAAATGTACACTTGCTTCTGCCTTCTCCTATGAAATGCACAGAATTGCTGTAGTTACATGGTTTTAAGGCAGTACAGAATTTTTTTTTTTCCCAGAGGCACTTCATCCTCCTGAACAGAGCCCACACACACCACCTTTTATCAAATACAAGACTACTTAGGTGCTCTAACATATTTTCTGAACACTCCTGCACAAACAGCAGCTGACTGCCACTTTCTAAAAAGGAATGTCATTCACCATTGATGCTGGGGAAAAAACACATACATGCACTGTAAAAACACCATTCTCATGCATAGGAGAGCCTAACAGGCATTGCTAATGTGAACACAGGGCTAGAAATTCTTGACTAACTCATTTCAGCTCTGCCACAGAACAACATCTCTCAATTTGGATTCATTCAAGAATCAAATCTGAAGTAAATTAGAGTTGAACTATTCTGCAATAGATCTAGTATACTCTAAAATGTACAGATGTTCATCTTCTAAGGATGTAGTGTTCATCTTCAAGGATGTTCATCTTCTTTTAATATCTCACCATTCTTCTGGTTAACTCACTTGAGAAAGCTTTAGACCATCTAGATTAGCAGTAAATGAAGGAGTGTTTTCTCTTTTAAATATGGACATGAAGTGTGGGGTTTAAAGCAGGTACACAAGATGACTGGCCTACAAGGGACTCGGTATGTTTTTTACCAATTTAACAACAATATCTAGCTATAGTGGTTCTGCCATCTCCTCTCTGCCTTTATAATTCAACTCATCATACTTGGATGATTTTTATAGACTAAGTCAGATACAAAAGAACAAAGAAATAACAGTTCTCTTCCACAAGAAAAAAAAAACATTACTGACACTCAGCATACTGCCTGGGAGCTGTATACAAAACAAAGCAGATTTCACTTTTGAACCTACTCTTGCTTTTTAAACCTCTTCAAATGCTTTGCTTTTGACAGCTGCAATTATCTGCAGTAGTTAGACACTGAAACCCCAAGCCATTCTCTTTTGTGCACTCTGCTTAGCCACATACAACTTCATAAACCTCATAAACCACAGTCATAAACAACTTGGTGAAACCTTTCATTGCCTTGGACTGATGGTGAGCTGATGGTGTCCTGCAGGTACTTAAAGTGGTCAGAGCGAATGTCCCTCCCACTGTTGGGCATCACCATCCTTGTCTCACTCTATCAGTAAGTCAAGGTAATTCCATATTGCCACAAGCAGGAAAATACAGAGCTGGTATCAAGAGGTTTCCTTTATTCATCCCAGCATACAATCAAGAAAGTTAGGAAGCTAACTTCCTACCCTCAATGCATCTGTGCTTGCAGCAGTGTCACCACGCAGTGTTTTCCATGCAAAAGAGGACAAAGCTGCACAGTATTGAAGGATGAGGCTGCAGAGGGGCTAAATGACAGAAAGTCCATATTCTGGCATTCCTTCTGCAGATTAATCCAGCCTGCATGTTAACAGGCCAGGCCAGAACAGCTTCTCTACTTAAAACCTAAGACACTCACAGTATACCAAACAGCAGCACATGGCATCAAGGAGATAACCATAGCAGGAAGAATGCAAACCTTGTGTGACCAGTCCTACCAGGCAGACCTTCTGTGAGCATGAACCAACTTGCCAGGTGCCTATCATGGTGCACCTGAACCTATAAAGGCGCACATGTCAGTAAATAAACACGTGAGAAGAGTCTAGCTTCACCTGATGAGCGAGCGTTGCTGTCACCCGAAAATAAACTCTCCTTTTCTAGATGGGCGTTCATCTTTTCCATTCCCTTATGCATTTTCTCTGGTGAAACTCGGGCAACTTCTGCTGACAACTTCTTCTGAGACACCAAACCACCGTGGTATAAGCAGCTATAGCTGTTCTGCTATACAGCATTCAGCTGGGGCACCGCGTTCATTCCCGTACCAGAGTAAAACAAACAGCCCCAATTCAGAGCCGCCGCTGCCGGGCTGAGCCGTGCGGCCGGGCTGAGCTCCCGCTGCTTCCCTCAGTTCACCCCGCCGCTCCCTCCCCTCGGGCGCCCCCGAGGCCGCGGCGGCCGCCCCGAGCTCGGCCGGCGCGCAGGCCGCGGGCAGCCCCACCGCCCCCGCCGCCGGGCCCGCGCCCCGCCGGAGCCGTCCCGGGGCGGAACCCACGGCCGCCGGCGCCGCGGGGCCGCCGGCAGCGAGCAACCCACGGGGGAAGCCGGGCTCCGGGTCCGGGACGCGGCGCCTGCCCGCCGCCCGGGACTCACCTTCCCATCGGCGCCGAAGGGGAGGGAGTCCTCCTCCGCCGGCGGCTGCAGCGCCCTGTCCCGGTGAGCGTCCGCCGCGCTGGGGGCTGCCACGGCTCCCTGGGGCTGGTAGTCGGGGTAGGGGTTGGCGAAAGCCCGCTCCTCCATCTCCGCTTCACCGCCCAGCTGCAGCTTCAGCCTCTTGGACATGCTCTCTCCCATCTCAGCCGGCCCCCGGCCCGCCTCCCCGCACGGCGAGCCGGCGGGGACACACTCCGCCCCGCAGAGCGGCTTTGCAGCAACGCGAGCGCCGCGGCCGCCCCCGGCTACAGCTGCCCCCGGCTACAGCGGCCGTGCAGCGGGGCTGGCTCAGGAGGGCGGCTGCGGTGACAGGGTCTGCGGCCGCGGGCCCATCGGGGCCGCTCCAGGGCGGAGGCGCCGCCGCCCCGACCCCGAGCCACCGAAGCCCAACTTTGGAAGGCGAAAGGGAAAGCTGCGAGGCCGCGGCTCTGCTCGGCGTGCCTGTCACCCGAGGCGGGGGAGCGGCGAGCGCGGGGCCATCACAGCCTGCACAGGGGCAGAGCGCGGCCGGGGCCGCGGCCGGGCCCCCCCGCGGGAAGAGGCAGCCCGCCCGCCGGCGCAGGCTGGGTGGCACGGCTGCAAAGCTCGTTCCAGCGCCTCATCCTCCCCCGCCGGGGCGTCAGTGCCTCGGGCTGCTGCTGCCGCCGGCCGCACGCCGGGCGGCGGAGCGGGGCTGCCGCCGGCTCCTCCCGCCCGTCCCCCCGCGGCGGGGGCGAGCCGCCGCCCGGCGCATCTCAGAGGAGCGGCAGCAGCAGCAGGAGGGGCACGGACAGCCCCAGGAGCAGGCAGTACGCCACCAGCTCCTTCGCCCGGCTCATCCGCAGCCGCCGCCGGGCCGCGCTCATCCGCCAGCAGCCCCCGCGCCCGGCGCGCCGGTCCCCGGCCAGCCCCGGCGGGAGGGAGGGATGCGCTTCTCGGCCACCGCCCGGCGGGGACCGCGCAGCCGGCGGCGACCGCCCCTCAGCGGGCGAGAGGAGGCAGCTCCCCGGGGAGAAGGGGGGTGGTCTCCTTCCCTCGGCCCGCCCCCGGGCTGTAATGTTGGCCTGGCCGCGCTCACCGTTCGGCCGACGGGGAGCCCGCTCCAACAAGCCAAAACATACTAGAAAAATAGCCCCAGGCCCCCCCGAAAGACACCAGAAAACCTCACAGCCCTGGAGGGGGCTGGCGGCGGTGGGTGGGGAAGGCCCTCAGCGATCGGCGGTGGCGGCGGCTGGACGTGAGGGTGGGATCGCATCCCACCTGGGGAGGAGCGGCGTCTGGATCCCGTGTGAATCGCGCGGTTGTGTCTCGGATCCAGTCCTGGGAGGGGGGGAACTGAATGCCAGGGCACTATGTCACCATAAATTTAGCCCGTCGTCTTATGACACCTCCACTCTAAGCTAGGAGAAGAGCTCCAGATGAGAGGGAACTGTACAGTCATTGAGGATAAATCTTTTCTATTCACAAATAAATGGTACGTGCTGTCGATACAGTCATAGCCTTCAGGAATTGGTACTGCGTACTGAAACATCGCTGTGTAGAGCGAGCCGGCAGAAAGCCTGCAATCCGGCGAAACGCTGCACACAGCATTGTGTCAAAATACAGGCACGGGAGACCTCATTATCCCCTGAAATATTTACCCCCAACAATGCCATTCCTTTTTGCCAGTAATTGTAGGTCAGACGGACCATAAAGCATTAATGCAATAACTGGGCACTGTGCAGACTTATTGATCTTTAGTTTTATGCATTGGGTAATTTCATTGCTATCAAAATACATATTCAGTGCATAAGATTAAATATAGGTGACATCTGTCTTGGCACTAGCTTCAGTTTACAGTTGCTGGTAGCAATATACATGTGAATAAATAGGACATTTCTGTCACCTTGTCGCAGGATGTGAATTTAAATTAATACTTGCTTCATTTTATTTATTTTTATAAATTAAGCTGATGACAAAGCAGAAATTCCAAGCAATCTGTCTGACATGAAGTACCTTGTATTTGCTCTGGAAGTGAATATAACCAGTCACTTAAAAATCAGAGTAATCTATAAAATATCCTCTTCTTTGATAATTAAAAAATCGCTTTATGCATCATGTATTCTTTAATGGGTAAATCTTTTGTGCTGTATTGCAGTGCCTGAAAAGGTAAATTCAGAACCTTTTTAAAACATCTCTTGCCTCTGAGTAAATATTTTAAGTAACATGTTTTCATCTAGGATGGTTTCCTACCTTTAGTGGAGACCAGCTGCATCAGCACAAGTAATGGCATTCCCATAATGAAGATGAGAGTTAAGCCTTTAATATGAGTGTGTGTGGTTTCTGTTTTCTTACACCTTCTACTCTTCTTGAATCAAAATTATGGAAATATAAAAGCAGGATTGTACCAATTAGTACCTGCTCAAGGCCTACAGGTAAGGAGAGAAGGTGCTCCCTGGTACCTTGCAAGAGCAGGTTCTTCCCTTCTTCTGGAGCTGTGGGTTTGTGGGTTGCTGGGTTGGCATCTCTTCCCTTTTGCATCAGTGCACTGTTTGATAATCTGCATGCTGCTGTGTTTAACACCCTGTTTTCTGGAGCACTTCTTTCATGTTCACTGTTCTTCACATTTGTTCCAATGTGGTATGTTGAGTTTCCAGCATACGAGGCCTTCTTTTGTTCTTAGCAGATGGGATAGAGTTCAAAAGACTTTCAGGCTTCTTTTCAGTGTTTTTTTCCTTTTGTTCTTTTACCCCTGATGCATGTAGAGCTCCCACAGCCCAAATGGGAATCATGGATGAAGGAGGAAGAAAAAAGTTGGGCTGACTGAGGCGTCCACCTGTAACATAAGTTTTAAGCAATAATAAATTCACATCTCTCATCTCCAGCAGTATGAAGCAGGAGGCTTTGCCTACTGAAATCATGATTACATTTGTGCTTTCATCCAGAAAATTTCTAAATGTTACTGAAAGCACTGAGTCCTCACCCTTACTTCACCACCCCAGCTAAGCACTCCTGTAACCTGCCTTCTGCAGCATGGGCAAATATGCAGCCCTGCAGCAAGCCAGTCTAGCAGAAAGCTGTGCTTTTCCTTTCTGTCATGTAGGTAAAATCCAACCAATGTCTAAACAAAGCCTGATTCTTACTTAGAAATCAGTTTCTTCATGTAGATGATGAAAGTTTTTGCTTATCAGATCAATGGGCTATTCATTCTTTACACAAGAGGAAATCTTAAACGCTTCTCTTATGGCCTTTCCTTTTCTCCAGTCCTCTTCACATGCTGCAGCATCTGATACTCTGCTCATCATGAGACTAGTGCCAATTTTTTTTAATATTAAAATAAAATATCTGTTTTAATAGTAAAATAAAATATCGGTCAGGACTACAAACCAGAATCCATACATAAATCATTAGTGATGCTGTGCTTTCCTATGCCTTTTGCTGCTTGATTCCCAACATGACTTGTAAATGAACCTAACTAACAAGGTGGGAAAGAGCATCGTATATCACAGAGTCAACCTTCTGAGGACTAGCACACAGCTGCCCTTCCCACTACACTCCGTGGGAGCTGCAGCGTGATGCAATGTATGTGGCTGTGGAAGGAGTGTGAGCACCCATCAGGAATCTCCATAGCTCTAGCTGTGACATGTTCAATGGTTCTTTCAGCATCTGTGATCATTCTTATTACAGTGTAATAGTCCTCATTTATTTTCATGCACAAGGGCTCCACATATGTGCAAGCAACAGCTCCATCCATGCTTTGCTCCATGGAGACAGGATGATGAGTATATGACTTCAGCACCCATGCTAAAGTGCTTTTTAAATTCTGGGAAACCATTGTAGCAGCTGGCATTAATCTCATTTTATTTCTGATTGTAGAGATCCAGCTGAAATTAACTGAGAGAAGCAAGAGCTTCAGGAATGGACCCTGAGGTGATGCATAATGGAGAACAGGGCTGTGCACTGCTTTATTTTAAAGCAGTATGTGGAAAAACAAGGTATGGCAATTTCTCAGCTAGTGTCAAGTAGGACAGCAGATCAGTGGAGATGGACTAGTTTATACCTGCTGCAAATCAGGGGTCATACTTTTATTGAACACAAATATAGTCCTTCATACTTTCATACAAAGCTTTTGCTTTTTCTCTGGTCATCTCTTCAGACTACACTCTGTCTATGATGTATCCTTTGTGCTCTGCAGCAAACCTTTTACTCCTTGATCAATGCCATAGACCTGTAGTAGCCTAATAGAAAGAATTTCCTAATTCCCTCTTCACTTCCCTTTATCTGCACTTCCTAGTTTCTTTTTACCTCCACCATTGTACAAGAATATATTCTGCTACTAAATTATTTAAAGCTAGTTTAGGTCTAATAAGCTACGGACAGTTGCTGCTTGTAAAAAACCATGATATTATGAAATAAAATCTGCAGGATTAGGTTTTGCATTTTAATTGCAAAGGACTTGCAGGCTTTGGATCAAGTTCAGTCCTGTGTTCAGTAATAAAATGTAAGAGTCAACTAGTCTGTGTGAGATGTTATTATACTGTTATCAGTAGCAACAAATTTCTCTGGCTGCTGTAAATAACTGACCTCTATTATTGTATAATTTTACTATTTAAGATCTCAGAGATTCTTGTGAATCTGAGAAGACACTTTGTGATTCAACCACAAAAGTAATGTTTCTCTAATATAGTTGTCTTCTTATTTTATTTTCTTGTCTTTTGTTTTGCAGCAGAAAAAAGCAGTGTCATGAAGTCTGCTGCACTTCTGATGACTGCCTGCTAATAAATGATAAGCCTGAATAGCAGTTCTTGTACTTCAGCTTCTTTATAAAGAATGGATTTTGTTACAATCAAACGTTTATGTTCCTTATCCCCTTATTGCCAGTAGGTTTTGATCTGCACATCCTGAGCAATACAACTAATGCTGAAATCATGCAAAGATGTCTGTAAATGTTCTTAGAGGTCCTCACCATCTATGATGAAAATGGAGAGAGCTTGCTGCTATTAAAATCTACCCTTTAGAATCATTTGCCTAATGTTCAATTCTAAAAGGAGTTATTTCCAAACCTGACAAGGTTTGTAAGTCTGGGGAAAGTTCAGTTAGTAGAAAACAAATGTAATCCTCCTGAAGCATGAGGAACAGAGGTGAAAGATGTTAGAATAGCAGTGACTGGCCAGTATCAATAAAAAAGAGCAACATAACAAGTGTTGGACAAGAGGATGCCTTTTCCCTAAGGAAGCTGTTGCAAGCTGCACACCTTATTTCTTCTGATATTGTTTGAATGACTCAATGTCAGGGGCTTAAAAAGCAGCCCTAGTCACTACCTTGAGGTTAGGATAGGTGAAAGACTCAGGCCTAGGATTCACCAGAAGTTATGGATGCATGTTGCTGTGATGCACTGAGTGATCTTTTAGTCCTGTTTCTTCAGGGTTGGTTTATGGAAGCTTGTGATCTTCAGAGCATATTCACAAGTCCATAGGTTTGGGTTCTGTCTTCAGCAGCTTTTGCTGAATCAGGACAGAGTGGGGAACAAGCATCTTCAGGCAAAGCAGTTTTACAACTTTCGCCGGGTAAGAACAAACTACAACAGTACAAGAAGGGAGAAGAAGAGAAACAATGAGAGACAAGGGAATTTGGGAAAAACTAGACAAAAAACCATCAGGGACTGTACTGCTCCTACCTAATGAAAGATCTTACTGACTGTAAATGAGGCACATAGCTTATTTCTGCCCTGACACTGAAAGCACAAATACAGCGAGTAGTGTTCCAGATAGTACAGCCTTGATAATGATAGTAGTGAAATGGCAAGAGAGTCTCCAACACAGGATGTGCCATCCATTGCCTGTCACTGCAGGTAGTCACCAACCTTCAGAATCAGCAATACAGCACCAACCTAGAGGACAAACAAATTTCTCACCCATCTTTCAGCTGCAAGAGGTCAGGGCTGTTCCTGATGTGTTTGCTTGACCAGGTTTTGAAAAACACCACCAAGAAGGGTTTCCTCCACAGGCAGTCATCTCTGCTGTTGTTCCCTTCATCAAATTATGTCCTGTGTCAAACTTGAAAGTCCCCTGCTGCAGTTGCAGACCATGTAGAGAAGTGTTTACACTGTTATTCATGCCTCTGTTGCCTTGCTAAGGAATCAAAACTAGCACAAGTACAGCTGTCCTCAGCACAGTATCGGATCACGTGCACATGTGGATCATGGTGCAAGGTGTGTGAAATGGGCTCCATGCCTGAACAGCACTCTTCTCTTTCCCCCTCCCTCCTGCCCCCCCTCTCCCTTTTAGGTATAGCAGATCCCTTTTTTATCCTTGTGGAAACAGCATGAGGAGCTGGTTTTAACCAAAGAGCAATGGTGACCAAGGGAGTCACGGCCCCTTATTACCATTGCCTAATGCCATCTTGCTCACACATTATAGGATGGAGTCATGGGTACAAGGCACATGTGTGGCACATCCATTCCAGCTCCTCCCAGTCAGTGCAGGGCTTCATCTGCCCCTGCAAAGTGTACATTAGCACCATTAGCATTGCTCTTCCCATAATTTCCACATTTTGAGGCTAGGAGGAAGGAGAGACAGAGAGAGGAACAGATCCACTTTTTCCATTAGTCACTGAAATGGTCTGTGTTAGCCAAAAGCCTGTGCCTGGACAATCTTATTTTTTGAATTCTTCTTGGCCATTAAGTTCTGATTTGCATCTTTAAAAAACACCGTTATTTCAGAAACCATGAGGGAAAAGGTCAAATTTCCAAAAATGTAGGTGACTAGGATCTTAAGAAAGAAGCCAACTACTGCTGTAACAATGGTAAAACCCCTTTAGCCATGTAAGTAACAAAGAGCAAAGAAAGAGGTGTGAGGTTTTCTTTTATTTAAGGGAAGGATAAGGTTTAAACCCATTAAGGATACTAAAGGTAATCTAAATCTAGTGGAAAGCAAAAATAGTATTTTTGCTCAGTATTTAGTAGCAGAGAGATAACACAACATGGCCGTGAAAGAGGGTAATGGGAATAAGTGAAGGAGAACAAATTACCACATTCAGGGTTTGGGTGAAAACTAAACTTAGATTATTTATTACTCAGTTTAACTGGGATTAATAAAGTTGGCAAATGAAACTGTAATTCCCCTAGTGATGTTTATCCATGCAGTGAGCAAATTAGCAAGTACTGTGTGGTTGGGGAAGAGCACATATAGGACCTGTTTAACCAACAGAGGAATCATGAAGCCATCCATTACCAACCATTAGTTGACCTTGCCAGGATGCAAAGATTTAGAACGGAGGTTGAAGAAAAGATTAATAGGAAAGATGGAGAAAAATGGAAAAAATATTATGTGGGTTTGTAATATATCATTCAGAGTGGAGAAACTCACTACTGTTCTTTGGCAAGAAAAGCAGTTCAGTAGCTGTCACTTTTTGTACAGTTGCAGTAACATAACTGGTAATTTCCCATGTAGCCCAGTAGCAGGTCAATACAATTATCTTACAGTAAGTGAGGATCCAGAAGAAAAGGGGGCAACAATGTGCTATTGTCAAAGGGAATGCATGGGGCTAGAGGAAAGGTAGTAGGGGTCGTAGTAGGGTAATAAAGGAGAGGATTTAGGAGTACATTTAACAGACATTTGTATTAACAATGTGTGTACAGCAAATAAGGAAAAAACACAGTGAATTTTGCAGAGGATGATTAGAATGCTGTAGTATAAGACCTCAGTGAAATGGGCAGTTGTGAATGAAGGGTTGGTAGCTTTAACAGGAGTAACGGTGTATTGACCAGAGTCCAAGGTCACAGCAATCTGCCTGCAGGGGAGCTGGTCAGTTGTAGTCCAAAAAAAATCCATTAAAATTGGAGCAGATGCAGAAAATGTGAATTGAGAGTCTGTTTAATGAGGAAAGCTGAGAGCATTTTGGCTTGTTTAGCAGAATGATGGCTGGAATGGTATATAGATGCTGTTCATAAAAAAGAGAGAGATATAAATATACAGCTGTATGTACACTAGGGAGGTATGTATGTACAGCTTTATATTTGGATATATATAATGGAAAAAATTATTATATGTTGCCCATGATGAAATTCAAGCTGAAAAAAAACAAAAAAAAAGGAGTGATTCACTATCAGAAGAGGAAGATTTTGAGGCAACCTATCAGTGAGGCATTTTGGAAATACTTCAATAAACGTCTTGGGTAAAAACTGCTATAATGTGGAAGTTGTGAGCCAGTAAACCAATTCTCATATTTCTGTGACTTGGGGAAATACAGTAGTCTCAAGGGACACAAAAGACCTTCTCCTTATTCATCAACAGTGACACCTTCTAGCAGCCAGTGAATATGCAAACAAAGTTGATTTTTCTTCATAAATTCCTGCTGAGGGAGAGATATTGGCAAGTGAGATGGTTGTAATAATCACTAAGCTTCAGTGTGAGATTTCCCACAGCAGGCTTTTAAAGTCTAATTGTCATTAACAGTTCTGCACATGTTGTGTTTATGTGAGGATGGAGAGCAGGCATCTAAACCTGCTTCAAATTCTGCCAAGGGAATGACAAGCCAAATTACTGATCTGACAGATAAGAAAGTTAGAAAAGGATGGATCTAGGCAGTCTTGTATTTTATGGCTTGAAGGGAGATTTTTGTCTGAAGTGAACTCCCCATTCAGACAGTTTCCTGACATTTGTGTTTATTTCCTCAGCTCTCTCCTGATGTTTAACTGTACAAATATTTCCATCATCTAGTACTGAGCTTCCAGGTCTAACAATAATGAAAAGACGGCTGAAATATGAAAGTAGGACCCTCCTGGAAGCCATTTAAAATCTATCAGTCTGACATAAAAGAGGCTACTTATAGTGCTGTATTTAGATTTTTCCTAACCTGGTCAGATAAGGAACTTAGGTGGGATATTCTCCCCTCTTTTCCTCAGATATTCTAGGTTTGAAGAGCATTTTGGGTCACAGAATAGAGGAATGACTTGGTTGTTGTTTAGTTCCTCCATCACTGTCACGCTGCATGCAGTTCATCATAAGGCTGAGTACCCCTCTGCAGTTATGAAGATAATAAGTTGCATAATACGGAAGTTTATGTGCTTGAACAATGAAAGAGGTGACTGCTGTCACCATAGAAAACCTAAATTCTGCTGAGGTAACTGCACTGACTGGTTTGGACTTCCTTAAGTAGTTAAATAAATTAACATTACTTCTCCATATATGTGTTGCAACTCAGTTGCTAGATCGCATCAGAATTAAACAAATAACCTTTACGCTATTCTGGAGTAATGTTGGCCCTTATCAAGTAGTACAAATATTGTTGCATCCAGGCTCAAGCAGGTCATGCTTTTCACATCTATTTTTTTTGACCATAAACTACAGCATCTTTCTGGCCCAGAGGCTCCTTAACACACTGGGCCAACTTCTGTAAAAGTTATAGATTCCAGGGACTGAGGGGGAGGAAATGATTGCAAAACTATTGATCATAGTTGACCATTTTAAGAAAAGGACAGCATGAGAGAAGCAAAATAGAGATAATGGGCTTCAGTAAAGCAGATGTTGGTAAAATTTGTGAGAGGATTCTTTTGGAGGGATAATTTAAGGAAGAAGTGCAGGAGAGATAGCAATTACTGAAAGAATCTGTATTTAAGATACAATAGCAAATTATTGTGCTGCAAAGGAGAAAGGAATCAGCATAAGCTCTTTAGAGTCTTGCATGTTTAAAAGGGATTTATTTACAAATTAGGAGCACAGACATCTGTCTGAAGCTGAGTAGAAACAAAATAGACCTAAAGTTCATGGTTGAGCCCAGACGGGTAAACCACACAATGACTTACTACTATTGAGGGTGATTACAAATTAATGTGAAGAGATTGTATGAACACTAGAAGAGCAGAAAAAAGCAAAGTAAAATTCTGGCCCATTCCTTAATAGGCAAGGAATACAAATAATAGGCCATGATGAGAAAGCCAAGATATTTAATGACATCTTTGCTTCAGGCATGGCATAAATCGTTAGCAAATGCCTAAAGCATTTAGGTTGTTTACAAGAGCACAGAGTAGGGAAAGATGAGGTTAGAAAATATTTAATGTGTTACATATATTAAAGTTAGAGTGGCCTGATAAAACTGACCCTGGAATATCTAAGAAACTGAAGCAGTATCTGAACCAGTAACACCGATTGGTAACACAAGAGAAGGTTCTCTAGGAACTAGAAGAAAACCTACAGAACCCATTCTTCAAAAGACAAAAAGCAAGATTCAGGGAGAGAACAAGTCTATCAGTGTTATCCTGAAAGCTACATGTGATCTGTACATAGAGAACAATACGCTAATAAAAACAGTCAGAGTAGATTTGTCAAGAATAAATCATGTCTAAGTAATGGTTTACTTCTCTGATAGCAAAACTGTTCTCATGGATAAGGGAGAAGCTGTAGACATGTCTTGACTGTGCTGAGGCTTTTGGCGTGGTCCCATCTAACATATTCTAAAGGAAACAAAAGAAACCTGTACCTATACCCAGGGTCACAGTACAGTGAGCACACACTCTCATACTTTGAGCTTAAACTGGGAAGGCATTACATGCAGGGGTCTGTAGAAATCATCTCAGCATTTTCATCGACAACATGAATCATGAAACACACAAGTGTCCAAACATGAAGCTAGGAGGGATTACACGCTCTTTGAGACACAGGACCAAAATTCAGAGCCATACTGAGAAACAGTGTCGCTGTCGAGGCGGTCACGACATAAAGCAGAGATTACAAGCAGTCTCAGTTGGCAACACTTTATTATTGAATATGGCTGATTTTTATACACTTTCCAGTTGTTTATCCTTCTTCTATCTTTACTATTGGCTACAATAGATTAACATAATACTATTGGTGAAAAAGTTATGGTGACTTAATTAACTTTCTAAAAATGTTTCATCTAGCTGCAAAGTTCTTCTATCTCTCTTCTCTCGGTTTCTTTGGTTACAGCTTTGGAGAGAGCTCTTTATCAGTTTCTTCTTACTTCTCAGCTTCTTCTCGCTCCTTTAGCTAACAGGCCCGCTGTTAGCCCCTTCCACAAAACAGCACAAAAGGCCCAAAATCAACAAGGGAAAATTCAGTATTTGAATACAAACATTTAATGAAAATTAAAATATAAACAATAAATTAGGGAATGAAGGTGCATGATTGCTCTTATGGAGATGTCTAATGGTGCCATAATATGATACTGTTACAAAACTAGGCAAATCTCATGCTGTGAGGCACTGACAGAAGTGTTGTGGGTAACATATGTAAGGTAATTATCCTTTCCTGCTTGACCCTGGGATGCTGACACTGGCACGGAACAGTTTTGGACACTACACTTTCTCAAGTGTTGCCAAATTGGGAGGAGTCCAGAAGAGGGAAATGAAAAAGGTAGGAGGTAGAGAAATCATGGCCAGAAACAAGAGCCAAAGTCGTGACTTTTGAGAAAAGATTGAAGGAAATTTCTTTGTTTGGTACAGAAAAGAGAAGACTAGAAATAAGATGTAATAATAATCCTGTATTCAAGGCCTGTTAAAGAGAAAGATGGTAATTGGTTCTCAGAGACCCATGCAAAACAGACCATGATGAACTCAATGAATTTGCATCACAGATATTTTATGGTGCAGTATTAGGAATTTATCTGTGGTGCAGTGCCTAAATATGCTACACAGGAGAGTGTTTATGGAAGGATTTTAAAATCAGGCTGGACAAATTATTAAACATGGTCTAGGTATAATAGCCCAATCCTTCAGAGAGGAAAAAGGACTGTTAGATCCCAGGATGTCCTTACCAGGCTTACATTGCCATTATTCTACTAAATTAAGGCGAGGAGCACAGCAGGATTTGACTTTACTATCTTTGCAGAAAAATTCCGGTTTCATACTTCGAATATACAAGGCTGTTTTATATGGATGTTAGACAACCACAAAAAAGAAAGGAATGTGATTTAATTATTTTTTTAAACTCTTTAATTTTGGGCCAGTTAAGGAATAATATGTGGAAAACAAGATGTAATTAAGGAAATATGGGAGGCTTGTAAAGAATTAAATCTGGTGTGTATAATGAAATCCCAATAATTTCAGCAGACTGGTTGAGCTGGTAGCCTTGTTGGCAGAAATCCGGCTAATTATACCTGCTTTGAAAGTCCATTCTTAGGATTATTGTGGAAAATAAAATGGAGCATAATAGAGAATACAACCTTAATGTGAAAAACCAAGCACACAAGAAATGGAAAGTCAAGGAGAGGTGTAAGAAATCCTCAAGGCCCTAAAAATCAGAAGCAATAGTTGAGGAATAAGTTTAAGTCAAAAATCTTCTCTGTGTTTGTCATAGAATCACAGACTATCCTGACCTGGAAGGGACCACAAGGATCATCCAGTCCAACTTCTGTCTCTGCACAGGACAATATCAAAAATCACACCATGTGCCTGGGAGCATTGTTCACGCACTTCTTGAGCTGTTTCAAGTTTGGTGCTGTGACCACTTCCCTGAAGAGCCTATAAGATGGGCAGCGACTGTAAAGGTTTCCAAAGTTGTCATTTACACCCTTGTGCTCTGCAATCATAGTCTAGAAGGGTGGTGACTGGAGGGCTATGACCCTAACCCTCTTGGAAAGCTTTCACTTCAGTGTTGCTCCATTTCTAATATCTCTCCCAAATAAAGCATCTCTATGTTAAGACTATACCAGTGCTGGTTAAGGAGGTCTCTTAATGCAGCAGCAATAAAGGGCATTGCTTGCTAGCTGCTGTAGTTTATGCATTTATCAGAACAGCTTTGGGGTTCTGAATGCCAGTGGTGGGACCCCAGATGTGAAATGCAGTACAGGAGTTACCTATGAACTGCCAAATGTAGCACCCTGTTGTATTGTGTTGTTGAAGTTCTGTTCCCCCCTTGTTTTGTAATGGTTCTGCCCCGGTTCTCCCTCCCCTCCCGTGTTAGTGTCTGTCACCCTAACTCCACCCCAGTTGTCATTGTATCTTTTTAAACTCCTCCCCAGTTTCCCTAGAAACCAATGTATCCTTTCCCCAACCCCGCCCCGGTGCCCTGGCAGTCACTCTCCCTTCCCACCTTTATTGCTAGAAGCTTCCAGCTGGAAAGTTGAATGATTGGCTCAGGGACCGGGGCCCCTCCTTCGAATTACTCCTACTGGTGTTTTCCCTATGTCAGTCCTTTGGATCCCACTCCCCACTGTATCCTTATTGGTCCACGGACTGGCTCCTCCCTTATATCCTTCACCCTTTAAAAGTTGCTGTATTCCCTCCCTCCTGGTCTTTTTCTGCTGGTTCCCTTGGGGTTAAGTAAAGCTTGGAATAACCACAGTTGGAGTCTGCCCTCTTTATTCCACTGGTTGCAGCTGGGATACGGCCACGTCCTGTACCAGGCAATGTCTAAAGCTGTAACGCTGGGCGTTTGCCTGAGGCGCTGTCCTGAAGCCTGGCTATCGGGACAGGTGCCCCCTGTGCTGCTAGCAGTGCTGGCAAGCTAGCTGGACGTCCGAAGAGAACAGTTCTCTTGCAGCCGCACTGCTGCAGCACCCTTCTTCCTCAACTGCTGGATCCATGTACAGCATGCAGTGGCTCTGAATGCTGCTGACAGCCTTGGAGGAAGGAGGCTTCACTGACAGCAATCTGTTAATGCAAAGCTTTGGCTGGTGTCACCAACACAGCGTCTTTCAAACAACCTAAGGGTACCATAAGTGCAGTGCAGAGGACAAGTGTCTCTGCAAACACAGCATCCCTCCTGGGACCTCATCTCCCACACAATGCAACCTCAACCCAGTCAGAACTGATCCTCATAGATGAGCCAATGGAGCTGCAAAAAGGACAGAGCTCCTCTTACCCTACCTGGGGACATGGCAGCCAGGAGCCTTACAGTTTAGTTTCTGGGCTTCCTTCCCCCAAACATTTTTCCCAGCCGCAATATTTGCATCTGTTTGAAGCCTCATTTGGTGGCAGCACTCCTCTAAGGACAAGGATCTTGGGATCTCTGCATCTAACATAAATCCTGGGGCTGAATCTGAGCTATATGCATCCTTTCACATGGGCAGAGCAGGTGGACTACCTCAGCTAAAGAAGTGGGTATAGGATGCAAATGAAGCTGCCCCATAGTCTGGGGCAGAAAGTTTTCCCTTTCCTACTGAGTGACCAGCATACTTGACCCACTGCACCCTGAACCTTGATGCCTGGCAGCCAGAGATCCATTACAATGAGGTTTCTACTCTTCAGCAGAAAGCCTGGCATCTGCTATGGTATGCTGTTTACAAAAGAGTAGGAGGGAAAGAAGAAGCTGTTCTGAGGGAAGTATGTTTTCTGAGAAAGCTTGTGAAGCAAAGGGAATTAAGTTCGAATGAGTTCTAGCTTTATTCCACATAAATCTCCTGAACATTAATCTGGAGTCATTATCCTTAAACACCAGTGATTGCAAATGCCCTTCTTAGCTTTCTGAGCAGAGGCAGGGAAGTACACACAGGTTGACATGCCCCTTGAGGGAGCAGCAATAGACAGTGGGCAGTAAGAGTTTGGGAAGGGAGGTAAGAGGCCTTAGCAGGTGGGATTTGTTAAATCTTTGTTCATAAGCAGACTTCTTCTGCTCTTACTGAGAAAGGAAAAAATCTTGATGTTTCTGCATGTAGCTGAAGCAAGCAGAATGTCTGAAATATCTGATGTACGTCTAGGCTGGTTTGCAAGGACTCAACAATCCCATGTGTGTTGTATGCTTGGGGATGAAATAGAGCTAGACCCTAAGGCACAGTGACCTGTAAGTCTTAAATGTGTCCACTTGATTTTTGAAAAGAGAGAGAAAGCAGCCGTAAGGTCAGCATCTTTGCCTTATAAAGCCTGAGGCTTTGAAGAGTTATTCAAGGCAATAATTTATCTTGTGCCTATAAGAAATTAAACAGAAGGGTTTTTTGCTTAGAGGAAATAACAGCAAAACTTTGCTCCTGTCAAGAAAGAGGACATGGTATCCTAATTAGCTAAAGAACATAGTTAGTTAGCTGTTCTGCTAATGATGCCTCAGGTGATCTCCCTGACCATCAATGATAAAATAGACAAAGGCTTAACATATATATATAGGATATATTATTTCTCTACAAAGGGGAGGATTTATGCACAGTGCTTACTTTAAACTTTGGATATTCTTCTTACTGTATTGCAAACAAATCCTCCCTCATTAATGAGTAAGACTAAAATTTAAGATAAAGCCTTTTCATCTGTAATTTCAAGCACCTCAACAGAGGAAATTTGATATGTAATGATGTGATTTTTGTTTTCTGTATCTGTGATGGTCATTATTACATCTCCAGACAATGAAGTTGCCGGTGCTACAGCCAGTTAAACTCACATTTTCTTGAAGATAGATGGAGATTTGGTTAACACCAAGTAGGCACATTTTCTGTACAACATGATCTGCTTATCTTCCTCTTATCAGGAGTTACTGAAGAAACATCTACTCTAAGAATGTGCTGAAACAGTACAAGCATTTCTATTTGTCTCACAGTAAATTGAGCATGTTTTGTAACAGGACTGCTACAGAGAAGGGAGGAAAGACTTACAAGACAACACTGATAATTTGCAAATACTGAAAAACTCAGCAGGGTATGGGAACATGGATTTCCCCTCACCCCAGCTTAGTCATCATCGGTGATTAAAACTTGCTTATAACATGTAGAATCTTTTCTCTGGGATTTAATTAAGCAATTCTCTCAATGAAAGGCAAAGCAGGTTAAAATTTGGGCTTTCCTAAATGTACAGCATTTTTGTAGCTCAAATGACTAAGATTCAAAAACCAGTATTTTTATCTTCAAATCAGCTCAAAAGATTCCTAATAAATGTAATGTAATTCTTAATAAAGTAAATTCTTAATAAATGTATAAGACCAGCTGAAAAATAAAGAAACACCTTAAAAATGGCTACTTTCCTGATTTTACCAACAGTAAAAGTATTGTGAAAAATAATTGGGAATACTCAGTTTTAATGTATTTTGATGTAGTAAGAATTTCTTTCGCTGATTCTTTCTTTGCCTCTAAGTTTACCAATTTATATCTAGCATTCAGATTTCTATGTTTAAAATAGACTGCTGAGTATCTGTCTTTGTAAGCAATCCAAACCAAAGAGCATCACACAGCAATTTCTGCAGCTAGCAAAGACCTTAACTTTGAATTGTAGCGTGTTTCAAAAAGACACCTTGGCTTTTCTCTTTGTTACAAATTCTATTCAATTGCCTCCATCCATATCAGTAGGCATTTTGAATTTTATTAGTGCTTTAGCATTTCAACAAAGTATCTTCAATTGAAAAGCATGTATGTGACTCCTAAATAAAAGATGCACTAACTTTATGATAGTTAAGATGGTAATTTACTCACAGTATAGTGACAATATCAATTAACTCCACACCTGGTAGCAACATCAAGAAAGAGTTAAATGGGCACACAGAGATCCTTGTGATGCTTCCATCTTATCCAAGGTGAAACTGAAGGGTGTTGATGTAGCAAGAAAAGCGACTTGTTTAGCTCTGGTCTGGCCTCTCATTAGACAAATTGATTAAAAAAAACAGAAGGGTGTATGCTTGTGATAACTTCAGAATTTGCAGTATTAGATAAAATATAGCACATTTATTTAGAAAGTTTATTCTTCAATACATCTGCCTTCTAGTGGAAGAAATTGACCTTAGTTGTGTTTCCTCCCCCATCAAAGATATCACATTGCTTTTAAAGAAACCCTTATTAACAGTATCAAAGAGATAGTGATGGTGACTGTGAAGAACTCCCTAATTGCTAAAGCTGGTTACAGTCTAGACCATCTCTAGATTTTACTTTGTATTCAGTGGAAATTCGTTCCTATGCTATTTTGGCTCTACTAACAACATTAGTGATGTGATATTTTCTGCCTGCTGCCTCCTGGTTTGTCAGTGTTGTGGGTTTTTTTATTCTTGGTATCTGAGTTGAGTTTGCATAGCTTAAATGACCTCTCTTTGTTCTTTTTTCTCTCCCTTAAAAAATAAATACTTCCCTCTCTTTCAGTTGATCAAGGCTTAGAAACCCACTGCCTCGGGTGTTTTCAGTCTCTTTTGAGTTTAACATTGTTTGTCAGGATTCTTGCCAAGTGCCTCAGGATGCAAAAGAATCACAGACATATCATCTGGGAAAAGATTTTGTGTTCAAGCCACGACTGAATTGACTTTCAGGCTATAGAGGGTACTGGGGAATACACATTCACTACATCTGTCTTCATGCCAGGACTTCAATTAAGCACAAGAGAAGCAAAACTTAAGATTTACATTTTAATAGAATTGTCAGGTATGTTCTGTTTGCCAATTCTTTTTATTTCTTTTTCATATGCTCAGTATTTAAGTGGATGTTTTGATGTTTTCTGATGCCTTATGTTTTCTAACAAATTGAATGGCAGTGCCACATTCAAACTAATAAAACATAATAAAATTTATCTGATCACAGCATAATTTGTAATTCAGTCTTCTTTAGTTCTGACTATTTTCTAACTTCAAGATGAGGTTAAAGATGCTAAAGCTAATCTTTCTAACCTGAAGATTGTCTGAGTTTGGATCCACATCTTCCAAATTGCAAGTGTATCACTTCTACATTCTCTGTAATAGTGTTGGGTCAAAACCCATGCTATTTCACAGGCATCCTTTGTCACATGGAAGGAAAATGCCCTTTTTGGTGACATTACTATGAAGACAACATGTGCTGGACAGACAACATAAGTCAGCATCATGGATTTTGCAAGGTGCCAATACACCCATGTAGTAATTCTCATTTTTCCTAAAACTCATGTGTTCATGTCCTGGCACTGCCGTTTGCTGTCGTTTTCAGCCATACTTTCTCTCTTATAATGAATACTACCAAGTCCTTGCTTTAAAAAAGTGAGTTTGAGTTAGAACACAAACAGAGTCATTGGAGTAACTGGAGCCAAGGACAAGTAGGGGCTATTAGTATTTTCTTTGGCACTTGGCAGAATGGAAGATGTGAGATTCTGGGATACTAAGTCTCCCACATACAAGAACCAAGGTTGAGGGGGGCTATAGATCTGCAGGTTAGGAGAGGACTTGAAAATGTTTTTTGGAGGCTTACAAATACACGAAATAGGGCTTTATAACAAATCAGTTCATGCCAGCACTGATGTACTTACTAGATCACAAAGCAGTGAGGCTCCTATAGTGTAGTTGCTTCTTCAGGGATGGACATCCCATCCCTGGCAGTGTTCAAGCTCGGGCAGGATGGGGCTCTGAGCAACCTGGTCTAGTGAAAAAACTCCATGGCAGGAGTTTTGAAACTAGATGATTTTTAAGATGCCCTCCAACCCAAATCATTCTATGGTTCTTCAAGGCATAGTTTGAAAAGCTGAAGAAATTTCCCCTTTATCCTTCTTTCCTTCTCTGAAGTATTTATTTGAAGACCAAGTGAAATCTGGCAATACAGTAAAAAAGTATATAAAGCACCTTGAATTCCTCACAGCATTATGCAAATTGAAAACACTCAGTTATTGTCAGATGCTGCATATTGACCCACACTGGTACTTCCTACATTAGACATCTATAAAATACAGCACTTGTATCATCTCAATTTTCATGTATGAGCATGAACATTATTAGGGTTTACTTTTGTGAAACAACAAAGCCTGAACAAAACCAGTTTTCTGATAGTCCAGTTCATCTCACTTACCTTGGATTCAGCCCATCAGAAAGCACCCTGAGATGCTGTAATGGGCAGTGATATCTCACTTGACTTGGTTTGAGGGAGAAGCTTGTGCTCAGAGACCTCTCAGCTGCAATGTGTGATGGAAAACCTATTTTAGATTTTGCACAGTGATGTTCATAGGGGCTATCTCCAAATCAGCACTCACCTTGAGGAAATGCTGTGAGGATCTCTTTGCCTTGCAAAGGATGGAGATTTCCCAACAGCCCTTCATATTCTGACAGTGTCTGGCCTGACTTCACAGCCCAGTGAGTGTTGCATCCAGTCTGGTGCAGTGAGTGGTATCTGACGTGCACAGCCTGCTAGCACAGCAGAAGGATCTGCTCACTCAGAATCAGTTTCTCCTGTGATACCTAAAATTTTGCCCAGTTGCCATTGAAAGCAATGTGGCTAACTGAAACATTCAGTGGCTAACTGCTTTTTTTGCCAGCACTGTTAAAAGCATGGGATTATTTTACTCACAACATGCCTTCCATCCTTGTCTTTACCTCTGACAACAACATTCCTGTTCCAAACCACTGAGTTATTTTTGCTGAGAATTTCAACAAAAAGAAGTAATTTTGTCAGGCACTGAGGAAAAGAATACAGCAAGAAAAGAGAAAATCTGTAGTGGACTGAAGACCATGGGGAATTCTTGCTTCATTTGATCTAAAGCAGCCTCTGTGACTTCCATTCCAATTATTATCCCTTTTTGACAGGGATAACCGATGTAGAATTAAACCACTTGGAAGAAGAATAAATCAGAGTCATCAGGCTGCAGAGTGCTTCATTAAGTAAGATAATCTATCAACTTTACATGGAAAAAAAAAACATAGAAAAAATTGCTTTTCAACCAAAGCCGTTCCGAAGGGAGAAGGCAATGTCAGTGTATAGTATTCAGTGACTGACAGGATGGAGCTACAGGCTTTGGTTATGAGATCTTCTTCCTCAGCAGGGTGCCTGATTCTTGTGACTTTGTCAGATCTGGCCTCCCAGAGTACATATGGCTCTAGTCAGGGCTTCATCATGGTGCAAAAGAGCACACGACTGAGGTCTGAGACTGAGGAGGGATGAGAAACTGAAGAGTTGAGCAGGTGGTCCAAGGATGTGAAGGAAAGGTGGGAAGTGGGTAAAGGATCCCTTAAGGTGAAAAATATTATGTTCTAAACAACAGGTAGAATGAAGATGTGAAGGATTAACAAGAGAAAAAGAAAAAGCAAACCAACAGAGCAACCTTGTACTACTGCTTTGATCAGGAAAAGCTCCTTGACCTTGGCCAAGAATTCTTTAGTCTTTTAACACAAGTAGGTGGTCAGAGTGGAGTGAGAGAAGATGAAAAGCCTGGGTGATGTTCTGAGAGAGGCACATTCTGCTTAAGAACTATGAAAGTGGAGGCAGAAGGTGGTTTTTAGGGTTATATTAAGCTGTGTGAGATGTGATGGGGCAGAGGAGGTGTCAAGTGGAACAAGAGGACCAGACATGTTGCTGGTATGAGTGGTACAGATTTAGCATGCCAATCCTAGTGAGGTGGGATGGGGAGGAGGGATGTGCTCTTCTCACCAGGAGTGTTTCCTTGAACCACTTCAGTTATTGCTGAGCCAAATGATGCAGCCGGATGGGAAAAAGGAGTGAGTGGATTGATGCTTCCATTCCTGCTCTAGATGTGGGCAAAATGAGTATGTTTTTCTTGATTATTTATCGGTCTTGATGCTCAAGGAAAGTTATATTCTGGTAGCTGAAGAGGCTGAAATCTTTCATATGAAGTACAATCAGACATTTTAAGCTTCTGTGCTACTGAGGTCTCCTAGGCCTAGTTCTGAGGATAAACAAGCAGGCCTCTCTTCATGATGATTAGACTCAACATGTTGGTGATGTCACAATTTTATTTCAATCACTAAACTGAATCCATCTATCTATGCCACATACTTGAAACAGCCATCAGAAGATGACTTAACTTTCATCAAACACGAGTTCTAAGTAGCCCTGTACCACCACTTTCGAAATTCATTCCAGTCCCCTGCCAATTCCATTGGTGTTCCAGATCTATGAATATTTCTCTTTCCTTCCATCTCTGGTTTTAAATATAAACAGATGGAGAGTTTAGAAAAAACAAAAAGGAAATGCTGTACGGATTCTAGCTATTGGTAAATACCCAGATAAAATGTCCTCCATAGATTAAAGAAGTAAGCTCTTAAGAAGCTTATCTAGCCTCATCTCCTACTATTTGACATTTATTTCTTTTCAGAATTAGCACTGATTTGACTTTTTCCTGAAATAATTTGCTTCCAGAGTGGTCTGTCTTTAAAATGTGTGGCTTTGCCCAGTGTGTGTTTTGGTGTGGGCTGCTGATGGATAAATAGGTGGCAGCTCAGAGGACAGCAGGTGTTCAACCACCACTCCAAATACTGGAAGAAGGGGCGAAATAGGGAACAAATCATAATGTACCTAATGTGAGATGCTGAAAGCTGATGAGGCAATAGGAAACAGATCTGGTGGTAGTATATGCCTGATAGCAAAATGCTTCATCACTTAAAGGAAAGAGTGAACATGAGTCTCTGAACTTTGCCGTGCTTTGGTCCTTGTTGCACAGGGAAAAATACATAAATTTTGTTATACTACCAGACTGTCTGAAAAGGTTGAAACAGTGGGTCAAAACTTGCATGACCTCATTCAAGGCCTGAAAGTTTTAAAAAGAGTTCATTTGGAGCAGGGACTCAAATATCCCAAGACACCCAACCAGCACATATCAGCACTGCTAACTTCCAAACTAAACCTCTAAGCTGGGCAAGACAGATCCACTGTGGAAAACAACTGTCCTGGTAGTCCAGAAGGTTCTATAGTTCCACAGAGCTTGGCATAAGGAAGAAATGGTGTGGGTTTATAAAAGGCAAGGAGATGCCCTTCCACCGTGCAGTGTGAACTCAAGTCCACTTTGAACTTGCTGGTGCTGAAAGTTTCCCTGAAAGATGAGAAAACCTTTTGTATGTGGAAACAAATGTTAGCTATATGCTTCAAAGAAGTAAAAGATGTGAAGGTTGCCTTGTGTGGAGCTGAGATAAAAGCTTCAATGAAAACATTTCAGAAAGTCAATATAACAAACACTGACATCCCTGTATGGAAGCCTGCTTAAAAGCTTTCACCTGTATCAACACATGTACTCTTCTTCCCTCCGGAAAGTTTAAGAGAAAATTCCCATTAGTAGTAGTCCATTTGGTGCTTTAGTGTATGTGTTTGCAACCATTTGTGCACCACAAAACCAAGAATATCTTACCCCATTTGGACAACTCTGCTTTGCTTCTACCCTTGTCAGCAAATCATGCTTGAGGAAAAGTTTCTGATATAACCAGTTAGTCATTAGCAACTTTACAGATCTAATTTTTCACTTGCATAATTTCCCTTAACTGACAAACTGCTGAAACTGGTGGAAGTTGCAGCTGGACCAGTAAACAACAAATCTTGCTGGTCTTGTTTAATTTTCAATGAAGCCAGCTTATCAGTATTTTGTCACTCTGTCATGGTGGTCACTGCAGAAACCCAAAAACTGAAGAACTAGAGGATTCATAAAATATAAGAATGGCATGTACTCTATTGTGGCAAAGCCTTTAAAAATTTGCATTTGAAATTAACTATGCAATATGGACTTCAGCAAAGTTGATTCTAAAATAGTCACGACAGTATCAGCCAACAAAGTATATGAGAAAGTCATAGATTTCCAGAGATTAATTCAGTGTAGGAAGAAACCCCTTCTATGAAGACATTACTCAGTGTTGAACAGGAAACTAAACTTTATGACCACTTTTCTAAAATAGCTAAGAAGTTTTATGAGAAAAGAGTAAATAGAACTTTCCATAAATGAATGAGAACTACATTTTGAAAACAGTGGGAGTCAGATGGTAATCCAACTGCTAGGAGACTGTCTAAATGTCTAAGTGTACGTGTGCATTGAAGAATTGGGTCAAAAGTGATCTGGTTATTCAAAATCTCCTTGTAAAAGAGAGACAGCTACTTAGAAGTCTATTTCTCTGAGCCTTCATTGAGGGATAAACATTATGCCATACAGTATTTTTGATGTTATCTAAGAGGAAGTATATACAGAACTGTGTAGGTTAAAATACAGATTAAAAATACAGTTTAAAACACAGTTTTAACTTTTGGATAAAAATCATAAGCTAGTGAGTTGAACTCAGCTTTTATATCATGCACAAATGATTGATGCTCTTATTGGTGGCATGGCAGCAAACCCTGCTGTGGTGAGACTTCTTGGGGCACTCTCTGGCTTGGGCCTTCAAGGGAGCCCCCAAGGTGCCTCCCCAGATATAAGGATGACCGGAAAAAAACAGAGTCAGAGTAGTAACCTCAGCAGGGCTGAAGGACCTACCAGTGTGTGCCAACAAGAGAAATGGTCCCAAGAGCCAGTTTACACTCATCATGGCTTTGCTCATGCTGAGGTTACATTCCCGTATTAGCCCAGGAATGACTTCACTGAGCTTCTGTGGGACTACTTTACAGAAATAATCTTGTATGCAAGCCTTCCAAGACCAGCCTAGAGAAGTTCACTCCAGCTGAGAGGGTGATGTGCCATTAGTCATGCTTTAAAGGATTTTTTAACAGGGACATAGATGATGCATTACTTTTTACACAGGTTGTACACACACATATGCATTTCAATAGCATGCTTAGTGCTATTTGAAGTATTTATAGAAGTGTTTTGCATTTGGTAGTGAGCAAAAAAAAAATAAAAATCTGTGGCTCAGCTGATATCTCAAAGGGATATTTAAAAGCTTTACTACCATTTCCCCTAAGGCCCTTCCCATGATAGCTGCAATAATGAGACTTAGAAGGTTAATTAGTGAAAGTTTTTAAAGGACTTTGAAGATGAAAAGCTTGTTTTCTTTCTTTTTTTCTCTCTTTTTTTTTTTTTTTTTTGAGCTAAACATGCTGATGACTATACAGGTGGGATTTTTGTCAGCCTCTTTGTTTTGCGTGCTGCACTGAAGTGGTCTGCCGTGAATTCATTTTGCTGCCAGATTTTCAGTAATTTGTTTATCTGCTTTACCTCCTGCTGCCTTTTGCCATGCTGCCCTCTTGCCCCTGGACCAGCACTGCTGAGGAGGCTGGCTGATGTCCCTGCACACCACTAGGAATCCCACAGTGGGCCAAGTGAAAGAAACTCATTCTCTCTAAGTCCATCCGAGTTACTCCTTGACTTCAATGAGCAGCAGAAACATAACCTTGCAACCCAGGAAATGAACTGTTCTTATTGAACAGGATCTGTGGGGCCAGCTCTTCACATCTACAACGGCAACCCACCCTGCCATTCTGCTTAGTAGAATACATCTTAACCACGCAAGATTGAAAAAATGACAGCAGCTCTGTCTCTGGCAAATTTGACAAAACCTTCTTTGCACAAAATCCAGTACAAAATACCAATATTTAAGGAGTCAAGTACTAAACAGTCTGCATTAGTGCATCTTATTCATTTAAATATGAGAGCTTAGCAGCAACAACTGCCTTTGAGTCCAATTCTCTGAGCTTCCTGCTCTTTCAATAAAAAAACTTCATTGAATTCATTAGGTTGTTCTTTATCTACTACCTACACTTCCTTAGGGACTGGAGCAAGGCAAACAGCAGTCTCCTTCATCACACAACTTAGTATACTTTCATATTCAGTAAAATTAGCTAATGTTATTCTACCAGCAATCTTGATGGGTCAAATTTACTAAGTTTTCATTAATCAGACCACTGCAGTATTGGAAAAATTTTATACCTGTACAAGTGGGTTTATGAAACAGCTTATAGTGCTGAAAATATGTTTTGGGATATTTACATATTTGAATGTTTTTATAGCTCAGACATGAGGATACCTTGAGAAGATGCAACCAGCAATCATTGGACTTCACCTTAGCCACTGCTAGTTACTTGACTGCATGTTGCTTTGTTTGCCTACATTGCTTCTGCGTAGGGTGAAATGCACTTTCCCTAGAAGAAAAATCATCCAGAGAACTATGACAAAAACCCACTGCCAGAGCAAACCAGTTTGTTTGCAATGTGCAGACTGAAAATTTTATAAAATAAAAAAAAAGTAAATGTAAAATTTCATTTTACAAAATGAAAAAAACAAGGCATTTCCTCAGCAAAGAGCTAAGAATCCTCTTTAGCCCAATCTGTATTAAAATATTTATTTTAGAGCAATATGATGTTGGAGGGAAGGCCTCTATACTACATAAATAGTTCTCCCTCTTTTTCTTGAAATTATATTATAATTTATCACTATTAGTTTATTGAGCACTAATTTCCCAGCACATATGGATAAGCAGTCTCTCTATATTTATGTTTTCAATATAAAGAGTGTACCCATTAGATATTTCAAGGCAAAAATCATGGTCAATATAGCAGAAGACAAGCCATAAATTTGTAAACTGATATAAAGCCCTGCTGGCTCAGTGGCTGTAAACCAGAAGGGTTCCAATCAGACCCTTTTGTGTTATACTCATTGGAGAGCTTAAGCAGCCCCAGCACCAGGAACTAACTCTTCTGCTTGGTGGCCAAAAATATTTCAAGAATAGTTGCAGCCAGGGTTTCCCTCAAATTTCCATCAGTAGTATTAAAATTCATCAGACCAAAGGTCTATATCGCAAAATACTTTCCCAGTGGCTAAAAAGTAGGTTCTCAATGAAAGAACCTAGAAGAGAAGGCATCCACGGTCTTGGAATAATTCAGTTTATGATGAACCTATTTATTAATGTCCTGATGTGAAATACAAAGCTGTGTTTCATGTCAGGTACAAACAAGTGACGTGTGTATTTGTGAATGCGAAATGTGTGGACCCCGACAATGGGAGAGCTGTGAATTCTAATAATAACTGAGGAAAATAAAGCATGGAAAAAGGCCTTTGAACCTATGTTTTGTTTGCAATTAACCCTGGTTGATTTAGGAGCATTGGAATTAAGGTGTTAAGGATGTTGCTTTTTGCTTGCATTTAATCCATAAAAAAGCTCTGCAATAATAACCCTTTGAAGTATAATTTTAGAATATTACTTGTATCCTTGAAATGATAGCTTTGGAATATATATAAAGGAAATATGCTCATCTCACGCCTTATTGAAGCAGAGGAAAACAGCTTGAGAAAGGAATATGAACATCACCTCAAGGATTTATGGTTTCGACCAAAGGGAAGCTGGACATCACTGTTGTAATGATTTGTAGTCTCTGCAGTTAAAAGGTGGACCCACATCTGGGGAGCTGGACTCCACCAGATGGGATTCGTCTTTCTTCTTTTGGAAACTGGACCATCACCATCTGGGATACTCCTTTTGAGATACATCCTGAGAAAGTAAGATCACAATAGTGTATAGAATTGTGATGTAATAATTTGGAATAAAAATTGCTGATGAGTAAAAAATTGGAAATAGGAACTGCTGAAAAAGCTGATGAGTACCCCTAGAAATACCTGTAACCCTCAACTATTGGTGTGCAGTTGGAGGGAAAACTTCCCCACTGTACCCAGCGCTGTATTGCTCATACTTTACCATATTAAATAATAAATTGATTGCTGCTTGAATATTGGCCTAGTCAAGCTTCTTATTCATAACACTGATAGCCTCTAGGTAATTTTTTGTTGTTTCTTGGTGTGAGAAAGCATGAGTTTGAGTCATGATCATTAACTGAGTTTGAAATAGATTTTAATAGAATAGCAGTCTTTCATCCAAGAAAGTTTTCTGAGCAAATGATACTGAATGATAACAACTGAATGATAACTTCAATACACAGTAAGCAAGCATTGAGGACAAAATATAAACTCTGAGCCCATTAAAGACTCTGCAAGGTAATGCCTTCTCTATGCAAGCAGGTGATAGGCTTGCAAAATAGGAAATTGCACCCTGCAAGAGGATGTATACTTGCCTGTGGCTTGTTCTGCCTGCTGTGCAAACCTTTTTGCATGGAAGTGTGAGACCAGAAGAGTACACACCCAGCATCTTTTTTCAGAAGGCACACTTGGGATCTTTTTTCCCACACAAAATCCAGGGGTCTGATTTCAAAGGGACCTCACTGTGCTAAGTACCTACAAAACCTTGCTAAGAAACATGCAGCGCACAGAACAGCCTGCAGCCTGTATGTGGTTCAGCTACAGAGCTCATACTTGTGTAATTGCACTGATCCTTTGATAAAGAAACTGTATAAAAGGCTGCCACCACCTCAGCTAAAGTCTTAAGCGTGGGCTCAAAAACTGACTCCTGTAGGTACTTCCTCCAAACTGTCTCCCGCTACAACCCACACTTCTTCTTCCAGGCAGGACCTACAGTTTTCTTTCTGCAGCACTGCCTCATATGCCCCTTGCTACATCGTCCTCCACTAAGTAATACAAGTCCAAAAGACCATCCAAGAAGCAAATTATCCAATCCTGTCCAAAACATCTCCAGAGGGCTCAAACCTTTGTTGCAAAATAAAAAAAACCCACGTGTAAAAGGATCTAGCTATCTAGTTAATGATTTAGGAAATAAAATGCTCTTTGTGTGCACGTGCCTTTGGTCACTCAACCACAACCAAATTCTGGTGCAAATTTATTGTAAAGAAAATACCTGTTTTCCCAAATCAGTCAACCAGTCTCTGACACACCTCTTCTTAGCTCTACCCCCCACCACATTTTCTTCCCATCCTTAAAAAATATGCACTTCTATCCTGCCAACACCTATTTGCTCCCTCCTCTTAGGCCATCCCACACTAGGCCAGGTTGTGTTTCTTTCTCTCATCCCTTTTAAAGTTAAAAAAAAAGTTATTTTTATTACCTGTATGTAACAAGCTTTCGTACCTCCCAGGGTCCTTGCAAGACTAAATATGAGTCACATACTATGAAGCAGACAGGGTCACCTCCCTCCAAGGTCTCTTCAGGATTTCTTTGGAGAGTCTGAATTTCCCACCTACACCCTCTCATCTCCTTCCTCTGGCTTCCCCCTTGTAAACCAGCCTGGTGAAAATCCTCTGATGGATCTGGCCCAGCCACCAGTATTTCAATGGGCTCATCTCTGGCTAAATAATTATTTTAAGCTTTCCAGTGAGCATTGTCCCTCTGGGAGAAGTGACCTATTGATCTGCACCAGTTTTATTGAAGGGAAGCATTAGAAAGCCAGTGCAATTAGCATGCTGACAAGGCTGCTTACAAAGATAAATTTGTAGTCAGTGTTACCTCTAATAACTATTGCCTAATCACTTTTGGTTTAATTACATATAGATCATTGATTCTCCCAGTAATTGCCTGGTGCCTGCCTGCCTTTTTGTGTTGGTTTCAAGTGCCCATTGGAGGCAGCCTGACCATCAAGTAACTATGAAGGTGTCCCTTGCTGCTGTGTCCCCTGTGGTGGGGGAAGGCCCTGTAGGTATACAAAGTCTTCCTCATCAGGCATTGATATGAGACAGAGGAGAAAGCAGCCTGACTTTTGGGAGGAGGGCAGCTGTGTCTGTGCTCTTGAATTGTTACATATTGCTTATAGACACATGCCTCAGGGGCATGCCCATTACTCTCTGCTCCTAATGTTCCCAGGTTTTGGCACACAGACATTTTGCTACTTTCTACCATTGGTACAACTCATGTCTGATGGAAGCTAGGTTTGTTAGCTTAGCACTCAAAACCCAAGATTAATTGAAAGTCTCACTTGTTTACAATTCTGTTCAGCATTGTTATTCACGGCAGCAAAACATGAAGTGGCCAGATTTTTTAGGCAGATCCCCATTGGATAATAAACCAACAAAACAAGTACTAGAAATAATCTTGCTTTAGCAAGCCCCAGGGGCCAATACACAATTTTAAAAGTATATGGAAGCAGTGTTTGCATTAGGCAAAACCATGGCTTCTCTAAAAATGCCATTCTGCATTGTGTTAGACTCATGCTGGAGCATTCCCATAAGATAGAAAAAGGCTGGATGAAGACTTCACCCTTCCAGCAGTTTTATGATCACAAACCAAACCTGAACCTAGATCTCTTTGATCTGACAGTCTATTTGCACTACTTTAAGATTCTTCACAGCCTCATCTGCACAATACTGCTTTTCTTGCAAGACATGGAGAAATTCTCAGTAACTGAGAATTGGGGAAATAAAATTATTTACAGTAACATGCACAAGAGGTTTTGAGGGCAGGAGGATGTCACACTAGTTATGATGCTACACTTGTACACTTGTCACCAAGGGGCATGGTTGTGTCCTTTGCATGTACATTGCCATGTTAGAAGTCAGCTCTGTGGTGTATGCAGTTGTCTTGCAAGGCTGCTAAAACTCAGCTGCCAAAGAGAAGGATTAATTTTCTATCGGATCAGTGCAGCAGCCCTTTCCAGCAGCATCCCTTACGTAGGTTGGATTAAATGTACCATGAACCTGTACTCCAATGGACTGGAAAATAAATTGCCCACGCAAGCTCATTTTTTCAGCTTGGTTTGCTGGGAGACCTATTTTAAAGCTATGTGTGCTCTGGACAGAGTTTCTTCCTTCCAAGAGAGGGCACCATTAGCTTTCCTTCTGCTGCTCTTTGAAGCAGGGGTAATAGGAATAGTCCCATAGAGGCTTTGCAAGCTTGGGTTCCTTTTGGAAATCTCAAATAGCTGCAGATGTGCTCTATGAGTGCCCCATAGGATGTCTGGCCACAGGGGCAAGGGCTGTGCCTGAAGGATCTCACCACTGTGCTGTGCCAGAGCTGCATTCCCATGACATTTATGCCCAGCCAGGCTTGGTTTGACCTAGCCTAGCCTCCATGGGCAGCAGTAGAGGTTACACGTTGTTCTATTTCTTACCCGCAACCAGCAAATTCACACAGAGATCCTCAGCTTTTGATGACTTAACAGGCTCCAAGAGCTAGATGGGAATCTGTACAATCAGCTGTGACCCTTACTAGCTGTACTTTGGCTCTCTATATCAGTGCCAGGACAAACACTGCTAAATAAAAGTTGTCTGTGAGACAAGGATATCCATCTCTTGTATCATCACTGCTCCTGTCTGAGAGGGACAGTGTCCAGTGAAGTCTAGAGCAATCCATTAGTCTGTGTGCTTTCAAAAAAGAAAAGGAAAAAAAGGTGCAAAGACACAATATATGCATACAGTGCAGGATAAAGATGAACAACACTTACTGTGCTATTTCTGATCTACTTCAGTTTCAGGGCTGTAACTCACTGGAGAAAGCAGTCTCTGAGGTTAAGACACACACATTAAATAACATTCCTTCTGCTCTCTTTAGAAAGAAAACTGGTTTTCAAGTAAAAGGATTTCTGCAACAAGAGCTCTGGTGTTGAACTTCACACAGATGGTGCTTATTAGAGAGACTTCAATTCCCAACAAACAGTTTAAAGCACCACCTGATCTGCAATTCCAGCTCCTCTCACAAATAAACAGCAATAATTCACACTGTGGGCCTGGGGCCTTACTTGATTTATATTTACAGATGGGGTCCAAGCAGACCATGTGGGGAGCAAGATCAGCCAGCCCACTGAGCACCCTGAGCAGGACAGGTCCCTTTGTGCCTGCCATGCCAGTGACACCCCTCCTGGGGGTCTGATGCAGGAGGGTGCTGACAAAAGAACTGAGCCCATCTCGTCCAGGAAACATAATGCCACTTTAAGGAAGCTGAGTCGCCTTTGTCACAGACATATTTTATGAAAAATCCTTTCGTTAGGATCTTTTCTCCTGAGAAGCCGAGAGGCCTCAGGAACAAAATGTAAACAATGATTATCTGCTGCTGTGGAATGCAACAGGTGGATCTGTGATTGGTCCATGTTGGTTGTTTTTAATTAATGGCCAATCACAGTCCAACTCTCTCAGACTCTCTGGTCAGTCACAAGATTTTATTATCATTCCTTTCTTTTCTATTCCTTGCTAGCCTTCTAATGAAATCCTTTCTTCTATTCTTTTAGGATAGTTTTAATTATATATATATATATATATATATATATAAAATAAAATAATAAATCAGCCTTCTGAAACATGGAGTCAAGATTCTTGTCTCTTCCCTCATCCTGGGACCCCTGAAAACACCACCACAGACCTTCACTGCTGTTCCCATCCCCCACCTTTGGCAATTGCAAGGCCCCTCTTTCTTGCCAGACCAATGCCTGGTGCAAACACCCCTTACCAAATGCTGCTGCAGAAGCCTTGCCCCACTCAGCAGCCTTAGGACCAGAATAAACAAGGCCACTTGTGATGAGTTACTGCTGCAATGTGACTGTCTCAGTGATGGTGAAGCCCTTCCATGTTCAGTGCTGTAGGAGCTATGTGGGTTTATCCCAGGTGCCATGGTAGGTGGTCCAGCTGTGGCTGGGAGCCTCCTCAGGGAGCATTATCTTTTACTGGCTCCCTTGTACATTTCTGATGTGTTCTGATGTAATGATTGGGCATTCATTCCCCAAAGGCTGGCTTTGTTGTTTTCCTAGGTCGAGGTCAGGAGTGCCAAAGGGTAAGGCTTGCTTAGGGCTGCTGTTAATAATGATGGAGTCTATGGAACAGACTTGTATTCCTCTCCTATCTTTTAATAGCAATTTTCTATATCTTATCTTAATCTGCCATATCCTGTGCAGGCAGATAGGGAGGTTAAACTGCAGCTGTGTTTCTTTGGCTGTCTTCTATTCTTGCACCCTCTATCACTTCTCTGTTTATTTGAAGTTGACTGCACTGAACTTAGTGGAATTTCTGAATGCTCATCCTTCCCAAACACCCACGCTTTTCTATACTTACATCATTCTTCATTCTAAGTTCCTCTCTTTTGGTGCTTTGAAAGTGGGATTTAGCAAGTCAGGGTCCTAACCCCTCTGGGGTAAATGCAGAGGCATTGCTCTGCCTCTGTCAGATACAGACAACAGCAGTTTCCTGTCTGATAAGGACTTTTAAATCTACAAGTTGCTTTCTGATCTTCAGAGGAGGTGCATAGATGTACAATGTATATTTCAATTTTCTTCTTGATACTAATTATTCTTCTTCAGAGCAATACTAACTTATCTAGAATCTTATCAAGCCAGCTGATTTCAAAGCAGGGGGGAAGGAAATAATGTGCCAAGAGAGCAAATATTTATTTAATTACTTTTATTAAAATAAAAATATCATGCATTAATACGCATTAGACATTTCTGAGAACCAGTAATATGAAGATTAAGACTACATAATTTCTGCATAAAATAGGTTGAGCTGGTAAAACATGCAGCCTATGTACTGGAAGGGTCTGGACGGAAAGATGAAAATGAGAAAGGTGCTATTGTGGCTTTTTTTTTTTTCTGTGTACAAAATTAATCTATAAAGACAAAAATTATTTCATTTACTAATTGTGATACCAGGGACCTATCCAGGCTGAGTGCATACTGAGAGTTCCAGCTCCTCTCTTCTTTACTGTCTTGCAGTGTATTTTGCTCTGTTATGTTGAAGACCCTGCAATTCCTTTAATCTTTGTCAGCCACGTGTTCCACCAGTTGGATATTACACACCCATACTCAGGGTACACTGGGGCTTCATTTGGCTCAGCCTTTGCTAAGAGAATTTCTCTTCCTGCCTAGTATAGTACAACAATGTAAGTCATCAGTGTGACTCTGGTTGAGACTTTATTTTGCCTTAGCTATGCACTTTGGAAATGGCCAAGACTATTGCTTCATATGACACATGGATCAGCCTTTAAGGGATTGCTTTCACTCTGCTTCTGCTCTTGTCATGGAAGTGAAGTGGGAACCTGACACATAAAAGAGCAGCTTTTTTTAGGCCCTGATAAGCAGCACCTGGGCTTTCATATTGCACTTCCACTAGTCACAAGGGTTGCCTGTATTATTGGTCACATTATGAAACTCCAGCACTGTGCATGCAGAGAGCCAAAGAGTCTTGAAGAGAGGAAAGAGGGCTGTTACTAGCTTCACTAAGCTCTGGATAAATCCCCAAGGTGATAAATTTAACCAGAAAAAAATCCAAGTCCATCAATAAAGAACCCTTACTGTGAGTTCTCCTCTGGCTACAAGCTACAAGCTAGCCCCTGCTTTTTGTTCCCCCCAAATACAACAGTATATTACAATAAAAGTCCTCCAAAAATTAAAAACAATTAAAAAGAATAATATACACCTCATTTTTTCATCGCTCATATACAAACAATCTTTGATCAACAGTATAAACCATTAAACCATATAAAAGTCAAGAGTTTCTTATTTTACAAATAGTGCTTTCATAGTTGAGTAACTTTACAATGTTCTGAGGATCTGTATCTGTGGATATATTGCTTGACAGTTTATTAAATCCAAGTCATCATACCTTATATTCAGTTGATTGCATCAGTACAAAGCAGCCTAAAATGGGCAATGGATCCATAGGATCTCAGATTATTGTGAGGGATTTTCAAAAATCACTCAACATTAGCCTTGTTTTATACTCTCAGTGTAATCAATTTCAACATCCCATTAATTTCAAGGAGAACTCTATTAGGAATGTAGGATTAAAAAGGGAATGTAGGTATGTGAGCCAAGCCTCCTACCATTGTAGACAACTACTTTGATTATTCCCTTTAATAAAATATGAGGATAACATTGATGGTGGTTGCAAATGCACACTCTCCAGCTAGCTTATGGGAGGTAAGGAGAAGAGTCTGGATAAATTCCAGCCTGACTGGAAATTATGTACTCTATTGGCTGCATAGGAACAACACCTTCTACCACTACAGTTGTTAAAAGCATTTTTGATTTCTGTTTTTTTTTTTCTTTTGATTTCTGGTTTACACCTTATTAATCAGAAAAATCCATTACTTCAAGGTGAGAGATAGAAAGAGACCATAGGACCTCTGTTGCCCCATCTGCACCATGTTAGAAGATGACAGCAAAGTTGATGAAGCCCCAGGCCCAAATCTTGGCTGAAGGTGTTCAGCATTCTGACTGCTGACTTCATCAGTGCAACAAGTGCTGTGTCTTTTGCCAGGTAGGTCTTCAGCTGCCAATTTTTTGCCTTGGGAAACCCATTTTTGGATGCTGTTGAGGGCTTAGCTTGACCACTAACTGTGGGACAGCCAACTAGGGCTGCACTTTTCTCTCCCTGCAAAAAAAGAAGGGCTTGCACCAACTCACAATTCTCAGTCCACAGAGCCATGGTGATAGAGGTGGTGATCTGCCTACAACAGACATCAAACGTAGGCAGGAGACATGGCAGAAAGCAAAGCATATCATGGAAGCTCTGTAATTTCAACTCCCCTGCATAATTAAAGTAATACATAACCAAAAGTGTTACTGTTTTAAAGTCTCACTGCCTGCCTACACACTTCCTCACACAAAGAAGTTATTTTATCATGCCTCATCTTCACATCGTATTTTTTCCTGATACTGAGCCAAAATATCATTTATTTGCTTCTTTTTTCTTGGCTGTGTCTCTGTTTAGATAATGCATTAAGTGCAATACAAAGTAGAGGTTGTAGGTTTGGCCCTGAAGTGATACATGGTCCTGATATTCAGTTTGGTTTTCTATGGACAGGCCTCACCCTCCTGCTAAGCTCTCTTTGCTCAGTGGAAGTCTGATCCTGCCCCAATGAAGGGTGCAGCTCTGTAGCTCTTCTCTATAAAAAGAGGCTGTGGAAGTGATGATCAATACCTTATTCCTTTAAAGCAAGAAAACAAGACGTTACATCTTTGGTCCTAATGCAGCCCATTTGACAAGCTACTTAAAGGTGTCAAGTTCTTCTTTTGTATAAACTTTTTTTTTCTTTTTTTTTTTTTTTTATTTAAAAAGGTTTTTCTTGAAAGTTGTATGTCAGAACAAAGAGGGAACACTTATAAGAAGAAAGCTCGAAAATGGGATCCCAATATAAAAATTTGAACTAGTGGTGATAAAACATTACAAAGCAGTCTTGCTAAGTGTTATACACAGAATCTGACATTTCATGAGTATACAGTTTCCACCAAGAAGGACACAGGTATATTTTCATACTTTGTCCTGATTCAAGTGTTTTCTCATAGAGAAACTTTGGGGGAAACAATGGCTGCTCATTTGACAGGCAGTGGTCATACTAACAGAAAATGTGGAACCCTGAATGTGAAAAATGAGCGCTCGTCTGGAAATGCAAAGTTTCTTCTTGACACCCTGGAGCACCCGCAGACAGACCAGGAACACCCCAGGCACTTTTTGATGGGATTTCATCAAGCTGTTTGGGGTCCTGTGACATTGTTGTAACCCTAACTATGTCCCCCAGGGAAGAGAAGAGATACCCCCCATAATACAAATGCCATGTACATTGGTTTTGGCACAAGCAATCTCTGCAACCCCCTTCACATCAAGCTGGGTTCAGGGACAGCAGCACCTGTACCTGCAGGAACAGCCAGTGGCCACAGTGATGTCCCTGTGCAAACTCAGCAGCTCTCTCAGGTATGGACTGGTCAGCTGCAGCCTTTCCCTGGCATTACTCTCCCTATACAAGTCCCTTCCTTTCAAACAAACCACAGGACCACATTTCCTAATGCTAGGGCAGGCTTCAAGTCGTGGTGAGGTGGGTGGGATGGGGCATCACCCTGAGGCATTCCAGAAACCAACATCTCGTTCCAATTGCTCTCTCTAAAAGAGCTTACTTCAGTGTTGACTGTCAGCTGGGAACAGTAGCAAGTCCCTGGCCTCTGGATGAATTTACTCGACAAAATCTATTGCAACATGAAGAAAATTTCCCAGATCAACTCCCTTTGCAGCAGAAGAAAAAACAACCCAAGGACCACAATGAAATCAAGTGTGCTGACACTGCACACAGTCACTGGAAAACATCAAAGTAAGATGAAGACTCTTAACTTACATTTTCATACACTCAGAAGTTATTAAAAGTCCTAAATTATTATTGCAAAAGGAGTTCTGTAATAACTACAGCTTTAGCATAGATGCTAAGGAATAATTTGTGAGTGTTTTATTTGGTCTTCCATGAGAAATACAGTAAAGAGGGAAATTTTATCTTTCTCTAGTGGTAAGACTGTCAGCTTTCAGAAGAGGCTTTGGAATGCTACATTTCCCTATTTAGCTGTGTCTTTAAAATCAGCCTTTTCTACCCACACCTCCAGCTGACCTTTCAAGTTATTTCTGGATGTTGATTTATGCTGCTTAACCATGGTCTCCTGTATGAGCACACACAATCTGCTGGGGTCTCCTTGCTGTTTGATGTTCAGTGAGCTGCAATGGGCTGTAAACTAGGGCATTTCTGCTGCTTACTTGTGTTTTGTTGTTTGGTTTTTTTTCCTAATCCTGGTGGAAATTATTTGGTATATTGCTATTATCTGTTACCTGTGAGCATCAGCCTGCACAGCACCTGTGCTTCCAGCCACAGTCATTGCTGCACAGTCCCATCTGCTCTCAGTGCCACTGTATCTGCCCCTGCAGGCACTACCTAGTTTTTATTTTTTGCTGGCTTTTGAATCATTACTGAGCTGCCAACTTACAAATCATGGCTTACAAGATGCCATTTACCAGAAATACTTCACAATAGAGTTGATCCCACCAGTCTGGAATCTACATTTGTATCAAGAGTTTGTGGTCCTACATCTCTTTCCTACTTTTTTCATCAAAAACATCACATTCAAAGAGAGATTCTTTCAAACTTAGATTGCTTAATTTTTAGATGAATCTCCTTGTTTCTAGCACTGAGCTGCTACTGAATCCCTCCTGAATTGTTTTAAAAGGGCAGGCATTAATCTCTATTCATGCTACATAATGCTGGTGATACATAATGCTATTTCTCAGTGGTTTTCTTGTTTTAGCTAACAGATTAAACAGATTAAAATCAGTAAATTCCTTTGTGCAGTAGTGTTTGAAAGATTCTGTGGGAGAATATGCACTATGTGATTTTCTAGTGTTCTGCTTGGAGATGTAACATCTTCAGCAAATTGAAAAATTATCTGTGAATTCTGTTAAGAACTTTTTTTGGTTTTATGTACATTTCTGCCAGGGCAGTGGGTGGGGAAAAGCAGCACTGCCTGTGTGCACATGTTACACACTTGTGAGAGCAACACAACAAATCTGCTCCCAGGAATGCAAGGAGAAATCTGCTCTAATTGGACGTGGGAACTGAATTTTGGTTACTGTTTTAAATTAAAGCCACTGATAATCCAAGTCAAACATCGCATCTTCCACACTGCTGTGTCTGGGACTTGGTCATGGTGAGACACATCTACCAAACAGAACAATCTCTGGATTCTGACCCAACATGCCACTTCACCCTGTACTGTAGTGGGACCCATGAGCTGTACACATACAAACTGCTAATGCATGTTACTTTAAAAAGGGCTCATTTCACATGACTGAAGGTCTCCTTTCCTCAGTAATTCTGTAAAAATAGTGCTCTAAGGATTTGCTACTTGATCCTGGACTTCAGATGGAATACCTGAACTGAAACACATAATGATGTATTCTAAACACAGCAGCAGCATAAATATGAGTATTTCTTGCTACTTAATATAGACTACAGATCCTCTCCAAGTCAGCTGCTTATGCTATCCTCAAGCAAGTTGCCAACATTCAACTAGTTAAGAGCCTTTGTCCCCAAACGAGAATTTGCTTTCAGATCTAGTGGTTTGATTAAAATAGCACTGCCAAGCTGCTGGTGGGATGCATCTAAAGGACTGACTAAATTCACACTTTAGGCACTTTATTCCTCCTACATTCATAAGAAATGTTAGTGATGGAATAATTTTATGGGTCACTGGAAAAAGTAGCTGCTTTTGCTGCTGTGACTGATTTATACTGTCAAGCCAAGATCTTAGCCTTGCCTTGCCTGCCTGTATCACACTAATAACCAGAAGATGATGCTGCATATTTCAAAAGAAGCAGTAGGTAACCCTGTGCTTCAGAAGAGGGAGATAATATTTTCCATCACTCTAGATTATTCTTTCTTTCCTTAATTCATTCTCACTGTTCCTCCTGCATTGCCAGAATAGTAACCCCAAAGGGACATTTAACTAGCCCCAGCCTACTACCAACAATTGGTAGTATTTTGCCTTGAAGTGAGTGAAATGTACTACTTAGATAGTACCCCTTTTCTTTGCCAAATGTATAAGGGAAAATTATTTCTGCTTTGAGTCCCTTTAAAATGGGAAATAAAGCTGCTTGGCCAGAACTACCTGTATTTCTTGCCTTAGTCAAGTTTAATTTAGTATAGTTCTTCCAGTCTGTCTCGTGAGTGCTCCAATTTGCCACTATTTGCATTTCCTTGACATTTAATTGAAATCTGTTAAACATTATCTGACACTTCATTTTTCAGTTACGGCAACATCTTTAACAATTTTGTTGAAGAAGAAAGGCATTTTGACAACTTGACAGCTGCATAAAGGATCAGAACAGAAAAAAGTCTTGGGTTTGACCATCAGAAAACAGACTAGTGAGCAATTTATAATCATGTATAGGTGACTTGGAGGCATGTTCCTCTTGTCAGTTTGTAGCAGTAGTGGTCAGCAGGTGATGCATTGTGCTATTTTGCTCCTTGTGCTAGTTTTCCCCAGACCAATCCACTCCATACTGCCCTGGGCAGAATCGCCCATACGTCCCTCAGATGCACTTCTCACCTTTGGGTCAAAAGGCAGTATATGGAGCCAATTTGTAAAAATCTGGTGGTTTGGAATAACAGTTTCAGTTCCAGGAGATTTGGAACATAATTCTTTTCCCTGCTGGTGATCTGAGCAACACTTAGCAGACGAGCAGTACAAGCATCTGATCTTGTAAAAGATCCAAAACTTCTGTTAGAAACATTTATAAAAATACAGAATGTAGAAAGGAATTTGACTGTACAATGTGTACAGTTCTCGAGTTCATCCCAGAGTGGCTTTTTACCATGCTACCATTTGAAAATGAAAGGAATGCATCCATATTTCTTCAGTCCAGGAAGATCCTGCTCCATCCCAACATGTGTCTGAGCGCAGGCTATGGGCCTCAGTTATTACATGGAAATGGGCAAGGAAAGACCCAAACTACCATCAGACAGGCTTTGCAGTTTCCAAGCCCCATGCTGAAAAGCAGAGGTGCTTTTTGATGCATTGTGGTTGCCATTTGCTCTGAGCCAGAGTTCACTCTTGCAGCAGTCAACAGTTCACTTATCCAGCTTGCCTTGCTGCAAGAAGAAATTCTCTATGGTCATGCTGAGGCTTCAATGTATTCACTTTTTGGTGCTGCTACCCTCAAGTACTCTGGGTTTTCTGCTGCAGGAACTTTCAAGAGACCATTAGATTTGGTTTCCTTCGGTAAGAAGTCCTGCTGGTAGTCAGGATTGTCCAGGTTTATTTGGTGGTTGCCCGCCTGGATCCAGTAGGGAGAGCTCTCAAAGACTGTCTTGGTCAGGGGAGACTGGTTGGTGTTGAGATACTCAGGGTTGTCCACAGCTGTGCTGTGTGAATTCTGGTAGCTGGAGTCTGTGGGAACCTTTGAGTTTGCTGTGAGAGAGAAGTTGTTGTAGATTGGATTCTGGACTGCTGAGGCAGATGCTTTCTTGGGCACCAATTGGTTTACATACTCTAGAATAAAAAGGAAATTAAAATGAGAAGGAATGAAAAGGAAGATATAAAATTAATGCAGACATTTGTGTCACTTGACATTTAGTTTCAACCCAGCTGCCACTTGGTCTTTGCACATGGCACATCTCTGAATTTCCCAGAGTGGAAAAGAGCCAAAGGCAGGGACTGCCACTCTGGGGCACCAAACATGCTGCCCTGAGGTTCACCTTCAAGAATTTTGTTTGCCAACCACCAGAAAGATGGCTTGGACCATGAGACAGTGAGATAGCTACTGCTGATTTTAGTGGCGCGTGGGTGGCTGTGTCCCAGATAGTGTTCTGAAATGGCAGTTTAGGAGGTTAGCTGCCAGAAGCTGTTTCCCTGGAAAAAATGTTTAGAGATGAGGAAAATGCCTAGAAAATACAGGACTGGCAGTAACACTGACTCCACATTTCACGTCAGTGCTATTCCTCGCAGGGCCTTTCACCCTTTTTAGCTATGGCATATTCTTGGTTGGGATTTTTTAAGGACACAAAGCCTCATCACTGCATTATCCAGCCCCATGTCCCTCAGTGCTCACTGGCTCTCTCTCTGGCCGCCTACACTGTAAGTCCACGTGAAACCATGAACTGCCTTCTGTGAATTAGGTTCTGAAAGCAATGAAACAGCCATAAAGCTCTTTATATTGTTGAAATGGTAAAAAAATGAAACCAAAATTTTTAGAGGCTATTTTCTCAAGTAGACAGCTTTAAACATATAACCACACATGCAAACTCCCTGCCTAGATGGCACACATGGCTAACATAAGGAATCTGGCTCATGAGGGAACTGAAATGAGGAATGGTTAGAAGCAGACAGCTAAAGGCTAGGAAAATGGTATGTGAACACGCTTCCACTCCCATTTACTGAGCCAAAGGGTAGAAAGCATTTGAATTGCTTCATTTCTACAGAAAAGGAAGGAAAATGATTATATTTACAAGCAAAGGGCTTGTGGATGAGTGGCAATGGGATGGAAAAACAGGAAAAGTACTCACCTGGGGCTGGTAGGAAGCTGTCATCTAAGCTGTCCTCTAAGAAAGCACCTGTTGGGTCTGAGCTATACCTCTGGACAAAGCTGTCTTCCCGCACAGGGTGCCCCTGCTAGGATGAAAGTAGAGAAAAACAATATTAAAGGGACTGATTTGTAGGAGCTGATCCACATAGGAGGATTTACTCCCTTATTAAAGGTCATTCCACTTACCCCGTTCCTGTCAATGCAGGTTGTAGCAGAGTTGTTGCTGGTAGCACTCTTAAAAGACAGAGAAAGAAAATACAGACATTATGAGAAGCAGTTCACTCTTAAAATTTCATGTCATATTTCCACAGTGGAAAATTTTCATACCAATGAACTCAAGAGGGGAGTGCGAGACGTTGAAGGGCTGTTGAAAAAACCCTGGTGTGGCACGAGGTACTCATCTGCATCCACTATATCCTCCATGTCCTCCTCCTCCATCAGGGTGCGATAGAACTTGGAGTCCGTAGGGCTGGGCAGGTGCATCCTATCATCTCCCTGTTGAAAAAGTCAGCATGAGACAAAACTTGCAGACTCCTTTCAAGCCCTCATTCTCCCCTTCTCTCTGAGACAAAGTCATTTAACAAGAGGCACAAGATGCAAAATCTTGATTCATAGATTCACAGAATCTCTGTTGGAATCTGAGTTGGAAGGGACCCACAAGGCAAGTCCAATGTTTAAGTAAATGGCCCATTCAGCGATCTGTGCGTTTAACCAAATTTACCTAGAGTTTAGGGGAACCTAGACCTGCAATCTCAGTCCATGTGCTGTAAAATAACTGCATTTTGAAGAGGATCAAACTATGTTCTCCTCTCATGGACTGTTTCTGGTTCTAGACTGAGACCAGTACTAAGAAAATAGTGACCAGTCTTGACATTTTGTTTGTGGCTCTAGCTGAATGAGTTAAAACCTGGAAAGCAACAATAAATCTGGCCTTCAGTTATCCATATAATATGTTCTCATATGCATTACTAGTTACTTGAGGCCTCAGATCAAATGCCCATCAGAGGGCACTTCCCACCGCTGTGTTTAGTACCTGTATGACAAGATAGCGCGGAGGGTCACGGGCCATTTTTGAGAATTCAGCTATCAGCTCACGAAACTTGGGACGGCTGTCTGCATCGATCATCCAGCCTGCAGGAAAAGCAATGCACAAACAAAATTGTATTGGTGATCAAACACAGAGTCTAAAATAAAATATAACAGCAAAAAAGCAGTGTCATGTGTGGAAAAAAGAAAGGAGCTACCCCTAAGGGACCACCATAAAAGTTAATTCACCAGCCACGGGTGTGAATTTCATCATTTAAAATGCAGATCTTGGCAGTTTTGGGAAGACGGAAATAAAACACCACATTGGAAAAGCTTCAGGCTGAGTCTACATCCACGTGGGCAGGCAGGTCCCACCTGAGGGATAATCCCAATTAGATTGCTTTGAAAAAAGCTCTTGAAGGAGAGGAATCAAACTAACACCAGTGGCTGCCTGCAGTACCAGGATTTGCTGTCTGACAGTCACTGGACTGCTTCATGAAGCCCTGGGAAGCCTACAGCAGAAGCCTCCCTCTGTACCAGATGTCTTCTAAAATACAAAACATCCTCACTGGAGACATATTGAAAGATTACTGCAACTAAGCTGTATTTAATTAGTAAACTGACTTCAACAAAAGTAAGTCCTTACAGCTTAGTTTGGATCAATGCTAGAAGAGATTTCAAATATAGATACTGGAGGTTTTACATGTGATATTAGTTAGGAAACCCACATTTTCTGTAATCAACTAACAGATGAGCTGATCTTGAGACTCTTGTGTTTAAAATTAAAAATAATAAAGGTCAAGCTTAGTATGTCTAGAGGAATTCAGAAGAAACAGCTGATCTATATTAATGGGAAAATGAAGGGGTTATATGCCTTCTGAAATCTGAATTAGGCAAAGATCCACGTTAGACAAAATCTCAACATTTCCAGTGACTTTTTACCAGCTAGAAATATCATTCCTCACTAATTCAGAAAGAAATGCTTCTTGCTATTAGATAAAATTGAGTGTTTGGGAATTCACTGTTCTTGCAGGAGTAGAATCTACTGTTTCTGACTTTAAGTTGCTTATATTTAAATGCTAGTTTTTAAATTTAAAAATTAGTAATTATTTTGCAATAACTTTGAACATTTCAGATTATACTTTCTGATTATAAAAGAGGTCACTGGGAATCCTGAATTCCTTTAGATAAAATGGCACAGCTTCAAAAGGGTCGGCACTGTAGCCTACAAACATGAGGTGACCAGAGCAGCAAAAGATGTGCAACCGAGTCCTGTGCCAGGAGGAAGGCTCAGCCCCCAGATGCTCACACTCTTGCATTTAAATTCAGTGTAATGGCATGGAAAGGATGGGGACACTCCATTGGCTGTGTTTTACAAGCAACAGGTACCAGATCAGGTGCCTGGCAAAAGGCCTCCTTTCTACATCTGGACTGACCCTAAGGAAAGATAGGGGCTGAGGTCTCAGTAGGGTTCAGAATCTCTGAGGAGGAGTTTCTAGGACATTGCTTTGGGGTCTGGGCACCTCCCAGGCTAGGTGCACACTTCTGGATGCGGTTCCTGTTGCCCTGCTGAGCACAGGATCAGGCTCACCTAGTGTGATGCTTGTCCCACCAGAGCAATATGTGTGTGCTCTAGGATTCCCCAAAAGTGCTGCACTACAGAGTGTTCATAGCTCCTGTTTCAGGAACAGGTACATATTCCTCCAGTGAGAAGGTCTTAAATGCCACCTAGTGGGCTGCTTATCACATCCTCACAGCAGTGAGCAGGGATGTGGCAGTCACAGCCTAGAGATGTGCAGGAAACAGGTAGTAGTAATCTGACATTTAGTAGATGATATAGATGGAAAGGGGGTTTGAGGTTCAGAAGTCCTTTGACATGTCCTAAACCAGCCAAAAAGTGCTTCAGAAACCCTCTGCTCTTGAGCTGCATGCCAAAAAGGGACCAGCCAAAAATGAGGAAGAAATTTGAAAAGGCACTCTAAATCCTCGTGTGTATCTAAATTTATGATTGTGCCTGCACTCCCAACAGTCCTTTAGTAATAATCCACCTGTGTGCTTGCAGTGGGAAGCACATTACTGAACCAAGGGGGTGCTTGGAGGAGAAGGCAGTGCTGATTTTATTTCCTAGGCATACAAAACCAGAGTATGAGGCACAGAGGTTGGTGTCATGCTAATTTATAGTCCCTGACCGTATAGGTTTAAACTAATTGACAATATCAGTCAGTGGTGTGAATGGTGAAAAAAACCTTAGTTGGTTGAATGAGTGACTCATGAAGCCACATCTCATGCTCCCAGGAAAAGCTCAAGGTGTGGGAACACACTCTGGTGTCACCACTCTTTTCACACAACCCTGTTTCTGTGCCATTACCAGGAAGGCAGCATAAGATGCAACTGAGTTACTTATTCAGCTCAGATTGTGAGCAGCCACAAGCCCAGGTGTGAACTCACATTTGACCATGATCATGTACACATCGATGGTACAGATGGGCGGCTGCGGCAAACGCTCGCCCTTCTCCAGCACAGAGGAGATCTCACTGGCAGGAATCCCTTCATATGGCTTGGAACCAAATGTCATCAGCTCCCAAACTGTCACACCTGTAGGGTGGGAAGAGAAGATCATGAAAGAAACTGCCAGGAGCTGGACTGCTCTGAATAGGTGTGGAGAAGTAGCAAGCAGAGAGAGGTCCCCTGGAAGCACTGTTTTGCCAGAACCCCAACCTGAGAAACCATTTTCTGCCATGATTTCAAAAAGAGATTATATATAACACTTTGAAATCATCCTGCTTCCATTTAAGGTTTTGCTTTTTTCCTTCTTTTTTTTTTTTTTATATCTCAGCTAATATATCAGTGTTGAACATTCTACAGGCTTCCTGGCCCCACAGAAAGGAAATGCAGGTTACTGTCTCCCAACTCCAACACCGCAACTGGTTTTAAAAATGGAAGTTCTCTTTTTGTTTGAAAACAATCTCTCTGGAGATGAGCAAAAGCAGTTTTTGAAAGACGTGTAAACCAGCTGCCTAAGCATCATTTGCTGACATACCATGGACTCTTGTGATGTAGCTGTTGTGATTGTCCAGTAGCTTAGGATACAAAACAAGATTTTGGATGCCAAGATACATAATTGGATTAAGAAGACCAGAGGCTGTACTGTTACAAAAAGGACATAGGATCTGACCATCTGCATTAAATATTTTCCAGGAATATAAGAGCCCATGGGGGGAAATTTTGCAATAGGTTGCTTTGGAAAGTTTCCTTTCTGCTTCTTTCTTTCAAGCTGGCTTTATGAACTATACCAAATACAAAATAAATTCTCTAAGGAGGTTATCACACTGCTTCCCTTTTAGCATTGTCCTCTCAGTACCAGGACAGCATAAACATTTTTGGCCTCAGCAGAGTTACACTGATTGACACCAACTGATAGTATGACCAGTGATTTTAAGTCCTCCTAGTTATCCATCTCTATTGCCAGCTCCACTAGATTTCCTGTGAAGTTGCTGAATAAAATCTTTAACAGAACTTCAGCAAATAGACCAGTCTCCTACCTGTGGCCCCTTTCAAGGGAGGGCTGATTACCCAAAGCATATTCTGTGAAACATCTTATACCTGCAGTTTCATGGGGATTTTACTTCATTGAATAGGTGATTTGGGCACTGTGTTAATATATTTGATCTCTTGCTCTTCTCACAATGCAAAGTAAAAGGGCCAGTATAGAGTCACCAGCAAATAATGAAATTTTCCAACCTATCTGCAATAATTGTAACTGCTTTTAAACTCACCATAACTCCAGACATCACTTTGATGAGTGTAAATCCGGTGTAAAATTGACTCCAATGCCATCCATTTAATAGGAACCTAGGAAAATTCACAAATAATCCTTAAGAAGCTGACCCAAAATTTATCAGGGATATTTACCACCAGGTGGTGTGTAAATCAATAGTTTCGTTGCAGAAGGAAAAAAAAACAAAAACAGCCAACAGAACCAGCTGAACGGTAGAACAGACAACTTTTGAGTTCCCCTTTATTATTTTCATATGTTGTTAAGAACCTGGAAACATGTGGAATACTAGGTGTATCAGAAATATCTCTTACTAAACAGTTTTACAGTATTTTAAACAGTCAAATAACTACTTTTTAGCCTTCTATCAGAACAGGACACAAATCCAGTCTTAGGCTACATGACTGGTCTACACTCATATGGTTTCAATTTATGGCCTCTGCAATATTTGCAAGCAGCTTCTCTTTAATTTCTCAGCAGGACACATTCTCTCCATCAGCACGCAGTACAACACAAAAGCATGTTGAACCAAGTCTGACAGGTCTTTCTTCTGCTATAAATATACAACATTCCCTTTCTCTTTATAAACTGCACAGTCTTATTGGTGTTGGCTACACTGATGAATTTTCCCAGACATTCTGGGTGGGAATTTCAAAAGCATTTGCTGCTCTGCTACCTCTGCTCCCACTGCACTCCCACTGGCCTGATGCTACTTTGGCTGATTTCAGAGGACTTCCACAGGCTTCAAAGGCAGCACGCTGGGATGGCAGCTGAGAGCTTTGAAAAACACACTCTCTTTCCCCCCCCTTTGTTTGAGGCTTGTGTGCAAGCACAAACACCAGCAAATGAGCAGTAGTTCATTGTGCAGCGTGCTTTACCTTGCCTCCCTCAGCATGATATTCCTTCTCGTCTGCACCGAGCAGCTTTGCCAGCCCGAAGTCCGTGATTTTCACATGCTGAGGAGTCTTGACAAGGACGTTCCTGGCAGCAAGGTCACGGTGCACTAGGCGCCGTTCCTCCAGATAGTTCATGCCCTGCAATGTAACACACTGCTGGTCAGCTCTCACTGGTACAATCAAGTCACCAAACCTCAGCTGCTCTGTGGTAACCACAGACATCACCATAAACACGTGGTGAGTTATCCCACCTGCACTCTCCATTTACATGATGTTTATTGCAGGGTGAGGATGAGGGTTACTCTTGTAACATTACTGACTGTTACTATTACCCTGCAGGAACCTTCTTGTGGGTCCAGGCACTGGCGGAGTGATGAAGGACAAAGATGCAGTAGTGGGTAGAATAGATAGTAGCAGGGGATCTGGTTCCTTTGGAACTTAGTTCAAGAAATACAAAATCAGGATGGAACTTAGAAATAAAGGGACACAGTCTTCTTTCGGCTGCACTTGTGCCAACCCAATGAGTTCAGGAGAGCACAGTACAGAGTTTAACTATCCCCTGCCATTATATACACACACCAACCCTACAGAAAGTATTTAGACAATTACTCAAAGATGCTCATACTGTGTTTTATTACAGGCAGCGTACTCTGCCTCTTCCTGCTAGCAATCAGGCAGTCCACTGCAAGGGTAAAAATGGGGGGAAAACAAAAAAAGTTCATTCTAGGTCTGAACTCAGAGCTGCATCCATTTTCCAGTCCCCTTTGAAAAAGGCAAGTTCTTCCAGTTTCACTACCTCCCATGATTAGGCTGGATTTGCCATAGCATACGTGCTTTTTTTGGTATGACTGCCTCTCAAGGAAGAATATAACTAATTGTGCTGGTTTGACTTCTAAAGCATAAATTTAACAGCTGTGTTTCTGACCACAGAGGTTACTCCCCTTTCCCTCAACACCAGTCTCTTGGTATATGGAATCAAAAAGTTCATGATTTGCATGTTTCCTGCAATATCTTCTCCAAAATCCACTATTATTCCCAGTTCATGCATTTCTGCTGGTGGTAGCTTGTGCACTTGTATTTTGATGAAGAGAATTGATAAAAAATTACTTTTAACCTACAAAGTTAGCACCAAAATGATCGTGTTGATGTGATGGAAAAGGACTGGAGGGAATAATTGCCTTCCATCCTCCACCCGCTTCCTAAGCCCACTTCTAAGCTGGACCACCATCAAATCCTCCTTCCAAGTCCCTCAGCAGAACTTCACCCATGCACTGCTAATGTTGCCAAAACAAACCACCCAAACAAACTGGCACAGTGCCACTACGAGCGTGCACTGAATCACACAAATAGATCTTTAGCAAGCAGAGCTCTTGGAACAAAAACTTCTGAGCTGCTGACAGAAAACAGACTATCTTAAAAAAAATAATAATTGCATAATCTAGCCCCAGTAGGACAAAAAATGCCCTGCTAAAATTGACTTGCTGCAGAGGCTAATAAGACTCAGAGCTGCTGAAAGGCAGAATATCAGTGTCACACTAAGCTGTTTAGGGTGCTGATCGCTGAATACTCTTGCACGTGCATAACCATACACCAAAAATGTTGAACTGCTGGCTTAGAAAGTTCAGCACATTTTTAATTGTGTGCAGGCTTGGAGTTTAATCCATTTTTCATCACTAAGCATTAGACCATTGTGTTCAAAGAGTTCCTTCACAGTGTTTCTGCACATGGAGTGTTTATGCTATCATAACATCTTGCCTGGAAGAGAGGACTCCATACCTCAGGAAAAGATAATGTTTGTAAAAGATGCAAAGAAAACTTTTTTCAAAGCTATGAAAACAGTAACAAAAATAAGCTTCCCAGGGAACTTGCCTCCTGCTGATTAGTTACCAGACATGTATTTGTTTCAATTCTTTTTTCCACTCATAAGTAAAAAATTTTTAAAGTGTCAGAGAATGTTCAAAAATCTGGCATAACTTTATCAGAGTAGTAGCACCCGACACATTGGTGGGAAAAAACTGTACATAATATTTATGAGTGCTTTGAGAAGAACTTCAGTGGACTAGCACAAAGGAGTTATGTTGAAGGTCAGGCATCACTGGAGAGGGTAGAAGTTGCTATGGGCAAATGTTGAACCACCATGAATAAATCAAACGAAAGCGAACAATTGTGAATGGCAACCTCTCAGGCAAGCAATGCCCCAAGAACCCATCTGGGGATACATTTTCCCACCTTAAAAATTAACAAGGAGAAGAAGGAGGAGGAGGGAAATATAGCCTCCAGTTCACCCTCCAAAGAGACTGAAACCAGGACAGAGCAGTAATTGATTTTAAACAAGAAAGCAAAAGAGTCACAAAAAGTCACAAAAAAAAGCAACTCACATCCCAGGTGGACACATAAATTAGATTTCACTTGTTGTGGAGCAAAATGTAAAAAACGTACACTGAGATGAAAAATGTGCTCTATAGACATTTGGTGGATACATTTCTGAGGTCCTCAGCATATTTCCTGAAAGCAAACCACAGCTGGGCAAGCCTGGCATGTACACAAGGCCTCAAGGGACAGATAAGTTTTTAAGTGTGTGGTTTTCCTGCAGACCAGCATTCCTGAAATAAGTAGCATTAAAGCAACCATGCTGTGTGGACACTGCCATCTCATATGATGAATCTCCAACAAATTGCAGTTATTTTTTTGCTGATTTTGCATTGATTTTCTATGTTTGCAAACAGCTAACCACCATCCAAACACAGCATATTGGGCTAGATGCTGTACTGCAGCTCCTCTGCTGCTCTTTGGCAAACAGTACCAGGTGTGATAATAAGACTTTTATGGCCATTGCAGATCCCAGCTCAGCATCTATGAATGAAACCCAGAGGCAGCTCTGGGTTGCCTGAATGCCTTTTGTTGAAAGCCCAACTGAGCAAGGACGGAGATGGGATTCAGTAGTCAGCAGTTTTGATCCGTGGCCTCAGAGATTTCAGCATGAAACTCTCCAAGTTGAATACACAAGAAGGGGTATTCAACATCACTGTCCTGTGACACAGCCTGAAGAAATCCACTGATGGAAGCAGCATTTTTCTATGGAAATTAACAAATTCTTCTATTGCCTTCCCTGCTGCCTGTGCTGCATCACATTTGCATTCCATTATCCTTTCAATACTGGGTGCTTGGTTTGGACATAAATGTCTAGGTGATAATATTAAGGTGTCTAGAAGCATTTTGAAGAATAGTTAATGTTTGCTCATCAGCATGAAAATAGTAAATTGTTCGAGAAAAAGTAACTGCTTACTGCCATGTATAAGATACCTATGATCCAGGTGGTGAAACAGAAAGGTTTGCAGAGACGGGTAATTACATGCTGTCAGACCTCTGAGTTTTAGCTGATCTGGAGCTCTGCTTACCTTTGCAATCTGCACACACCAGTTGAGGAGGTACTGAGAGCCGATGTTGTCCTTGTGCTCCCGGATGTAATCCAGGAGGCAGCCGTAGGGCATCAGCTGGGTGATGAGCTGGACGGTTGAGGTGAGGCAGATTCCCAGCAAGCGACACACATGAGGATTGTCAACACTAGCCATCACGTAAGCTTCCTGAGAAGAAAGGCAAAAAAAGAAACCTGTAACTCTCCCTTTGGCATGACATGAATATTTAGAGGCGGTTTAAAATAACTTGGTCATCCAAGAAGTTGCTAAAATACTATATGCAAACTTTCTGTCTCATATCACATACAAAATACACATATTTCCCACTCTGTGGACTGATTATTTTCCATTCAGTGGAATTTCCATATTTTCAACACCAAATCATCACTGAAATGCTACAGAAGAGCCAGTCTCTCACTACTGTACGTCAAGCAAACATTGGACAAAAAATCCTGGAGATTAAAACTTACAGACCAAGGAGGAATTAACAAATTGAACATCAACTGGAAGCTGATGGGATTTCATAATTTTGAGCACCTAATTGGAAGGGCAACACATTTTATGAACATGGCTTTTTTCTCCACAGACCTTTTAATGAAACTGACTGGAAATCAGTATTTTTGAGAATTCTGCTCCCCTGTTGGTACTAACCCAGAAAGTCAAAGTTGTCATCTAGAACACGACTGACAGTCTCATTCTTTAAGAGACCGTGTTCTTTTTGACCATGTTGTTCTTCATTCCATGTCAAACCAAATAGATTAATAATCAATTGGCCGCTTTAGAAGCTTGAAAGCTTTTCTTTAAGTAACAATGGTGAAAATATTGCCCTCAATTGGAAAAGCTTGTTTAGACTCATATAGAAAGGTAAATTGTACTAGAAAGGTACTTGGAATGTGGGAGCCCAAGCATTACAGACCCTTTGGTCAATTGGAATTTTGGGGTTTAATTTCATAAATATGTGAAAAACTCTTTTTTCAAATATGGGTACACACTGTGTAGCTTTAGGTACCTATCTACAACACCAAAGATACCTCCTCTTTTGTTCTTCTGTGGGAAGGGAAAGACCCCTTCAGAGGCTGGTTCAAATACATTATTTAACATGGCCATGGGGTAAAAAAATCCTGATTTCATGGTTTTTGTATGCAAAAACTACTTATAGATTGAAATTTGAGATCTGTATTTATACTCAAATCCATGGTCAAGTGGCAGCTCAAAGAAGGGATTCCAAGGGGGAAAAATTAGAGCTGCAGTTGTTTGGTTTCTTTAACTAACTTTGTGTCTGATTTACAGTATGTCACTTTTAGATATTTTAAAAGTGATTTGATTGAAAAGTAATGCAAGGGGAAATGAATGGGAATTTTTCTATTCAGTGAGCAGATCAGCATCTTGATTCAGCATCTGGAATAACACCTTATCACCCCTTGGCAATTCAGGCTAGCAATCCCCCAAAGCCTAAAATCATAGTCAAGACATGAATAGTACAAGGGAAAGAGCAAATCTGCTCTTTCTAAGAGCTTAAGAAAATAAATGCCATGGCACTTTACTCATCATCTAGCAAACAGATGTCACATAGCTCCATAGCTGGTGAGAACTATTATTAAACAAAGTTATTAAGGCAATGACGTTCAAGAAATAAGCAACCCCAATTCTTAAGCAATACTTTCTGGCCTCTGTGTTGTTGCTTAATGGGCCAGTCTAAGCAAAACATGATGTAATGCAGCCTCTTTTGAGGCACTAGTTCTGCATTTGGTATCCTTGTTTTGGAGCCCTCAGAATGAAAATGGCCTCCAGGCAGACAGGTTAAATAGGATCTGTGCCAGATTTAGTAAGAGCTCATCAGCCTACTGCATGGTGTGGGCACACAATTGACAAACAGCCCACTGATTATGTGGGCTAGCTCAGGGAAAGATAAAGCAGGAACACAATCTGTTATTCAGTTTGTATATGTTTGTGGCATCATTTGATTCTTCCAAATTTGTTATCCAATACTCAGACATAAGCAGAGACCAAAACAACTTCATTTCCCTATGCTTCCAAACTGAGCCATTGTAATGATGAAGGATGCCTTGCTTCCTGCTGGGATTCATATCCATATTGTATTCATTTTGGCAGGGCAGGGTGGGGGGAAGACTGCAGAGCAGGAGCTGTTCTCACTGCCCATCTGCTGCACAGCCCCCGTGGGGCTGACCCGGGGGCTGAGCACTGGGATGCTGCAGGAGCGTGGTGGGCGTTTGGGCCACAGCCTTCGGAGAGCATCCAAGTGTTGATTGCCTCTTGCATTTGATACTGCAGAGGAAAACAGGCCACTGCCTCCTCCTTTTAGAAAGCAGAACAGAGCTATTGTGTGGCTGTGGGTCCCTCTGAGTAGCCCAAGACATTAAAGTGGGTCTTTGTTTCAACTGTTTATCTTGGAAATCTCTTTGGGTTCAATCTGACCTGCTCCAAGTATGCTTGGTATTTAACAACAACCTTCTCAATTAACCTTACCCTAATAAAGTCAGCCAGAGCTTGCCTGGATTGTAAGAGCTAAAGCTGCTGTGCTAGTTCTATACCTAGTGTGATTCTGTAAGACAAATCATCTTTAATTAGACATTATTATCTTTGAGGTTCCAGTGACCTTGGAAAATTGGTTGTGTAGCAAAAATCTGTTTTGAGAAGTGCTTTTGGAGTTATCCCTCTGGCTTCTTTCACTAGTTCTGTATTTTTTTCAAAAACTTAGCTCTGAAATACAGAGTTCCACTGACCAAATCATCTAAAAATTAACAGGATTGGAAAAGCAAGAGCTTTTTGATAAACATCCTAATTCAAAGGAAAAGAAAATGTGGAGATTTGCTACAGAAATTTCTTTTAGAAGAGAATGCACTTTGATATCACTCAAGAGCACACAGTCCCTGCATCTACTGCCCAGTCCAGTGATCTTGATCTGCTGAAGGAAGGATGAAGTACTGTAGGCTTGTTGACTAACCCTTTTTCCAGGATACATGCCTTCAGGAATTTAATGCATTTAAGTCCAAAACATCCTTTGTGAACACTGTGTTATGCTCCTCATCACTGTGAAGAGCAAATGGTGGGGCAGAGCTCTGGGCAGGCAGCTGAGCAGCATCTCTGCCAGCTCCTCAATGGAGGGAATGTCAGTGAAGGGAGGGAGGGGCAGGAATGAGTGCCACGTAGGTAAGACCTGGGGAAGGGCTGAGACTTGTTCGGAGTCTAACTAAACTAAAACCAAAATGGATATTGCTTCCTGTATGGATTTGCAGATGGACCACCAGTTCTTCTGCACTGCTGCAATATGCCTATCAAATCATATGGTGCATAACACACAATCTGTTGATCAGTAATGTATTGGAATAACGCTGTTTATTCAGGATGACTTGAAAAATCCAGTGAGCTTTATTATTGTCAGTAGCACAAGTGGTGGTTTGTTCACAGATATTTATCCTGAGACTTCTCACTACAAGGATGGGCTTTTTGTTAAGATCTTTACCAGCCTCAGCCATCTGAGATGAACCTTCCTACCTGAGGTGTCATTTGCTGGCCAAAACTGGATTTAAGAAAAAATATCTTCTAAATTCAGTCCCTACCAAAATAAAAAAAAAATACCACAATTTTCCCCATGGCTGAAGGACTTGTGTGCTTGATTAACAACACCATCAATTCCAGACAAACAGGTCCATTTGGGACATACCAGGGACAGGACAGAAACAAACAGACATACTCTTCATGTTGCTTAAGACTGAACCACAGCATGGGAAATCTGAAGTTACACTGAACTTCTGAGTGCTCCTCTCCTCACTTAGCAGTCTCCTTGTACACAAATTTATATATCCTGGGTGCTGCATGTTCCATGGCTTTGGTTCTAGTTAAGATTTTCATAAACTCCAGGTTCAGGAAACTTTGTATTTAGGTCTCTGGCTCACTCATTGTAAACTCAAACATTTATGAACTCCTAAATCAGTGTCCCATAGCATTTTCTCCTGTTTTCTGAAGCTATGAGCTCTATCCAAACAATAAAATAAAAATCCCAAGCTTCTGTCAGAAGGTGAGATAATTTCTTGCATTCTATGGCAGATAAATCAGACAGCTGGCATTTTTAAATTTTATTTTGGATTTATAGTTAATTTAATTCTATTTAATCAAGCAAGTACTTTATGGCAACCTGCAGGATTCATAAATCACTAGGTCTGTTATTATTTGGCTTAGTTGTACCACCATAATGACAATAAAGGCTACAGCTTAAGGCCTAAAATATCAGAATAAAAAAAAGAGAAGTAGTTGTAAATGTATGGTCCTAACTACTCCTTAGGTGCTACCCCACAAGTATAAAAAAAAAAAGTATAAAAGTATTGGGATTGGATTCATGAGAGACACAAAAGCACTTCACAGAGTGGGCTGCAAAGTGCAGAACTTCTAGATGGACAATTGAGTTTAGGATGCAAAATATTTCTTCCCACACAAATTCCTGAAACCCCTCTAGCTGTTAGAGAAGAAAATCCACAGACCACTGGCAACTTGAGAAAACAAACATGAAAACTCACATCAAGTATTTCCTTGTTGGCTTTTGGTGACGTAGCCTCTCTCAACTCTTTAATAGCAACAGGAATTTTAACCTTCTCTCCTTCTGGGATCCAAAGTCCCTAAAAGAAACACAGAGAGTTATTCAGTGTCATATCTAACAGGTTAATTCTCACAGTTACATATATATTTTACATCTTCTGAGTAGACTTAAATATTCTGAGCAATGGAAAGACATGGCAGACAACAAAAGTATGCAAAAAAATGTGTCTTGTGGGTATTACCAAATTCCTGTTAATGGGGTGTTACTTCTTTTTCAGTCACCTCTACCATACTTTCTTGAAAAAACATGTTCATTACTATGCCTCTGTAAGTAGCCCAAGAGATGCATAAAGAGCAACATTTGTGGATGGAAATCTAACTAATTAGAGCTTCACAGCAACTGCATGTGCAAAACCTTGCCACTTCCAATTTATAAATCATGGGATGAAAATAATTAGCATTTTCTCATTAAAACCAGATGGCACCTGTGCTGTACAAATAATCCAGCCATACACATGCAGTGGTAGGGGAGTCTATGTCCCACTGGTGCAGTGATCTACATCTAAAGTAGGAGCCATTTAGGTGACAGGTCAGCAGTGTGGCGCTGCTGTGGCAGTGTGGCACACTGTGGCACGTGGGAGGACATGCTCCTGAAACCCCCAGCAGTGCAAGTGCACATCTTTTTGTGCCCCTGAAGTTCCTAATCATAGCTGGAAGCCTGATTCGGAATATAGAGCTTTATAAAGAGATATAGGAATCTACAGTTAATGGAAAAGCCTGAAACACATGTCCTGAATAAAAGGAGGAACTTAATGAAGAAGCACAGAGGACAAACAAACATCACGAGAAAAAATAACTTGTGAACCTACACAACTGAAGGTGTGCAGACACTTTCACACATCGGAATCAGTTCTAATGAAAGAATGATTGAACATTATAAAAAGAAGATCCCAGATGACACAGAAAAATGGTTTTGCACTGAGCTAACCACAATGCATTTATTTTTCTTCTTAATATTTATAGTGGGTGTATCTGACTGTGGTAGGTTTTAAGTCATGATCTTTGTTCTCCAGGTTCAGCAGTATGACTTTGGCAACCTTTTATGTAAACCTGCTCCAGTTAGCCAATTTCTAACAAAACTAATGATGATTGAGTAATCTCTCTACGCTTCAATAGATAGATACATGCTATGAAATCTGGTTAAAAAAAATATCTACACAATGATTGAAGCTCCCAGTTCTTGCTTTGTTTGGGCAGCTTCTGCAGGAAGGAGCAGGATGAAAAGGGGAATAGAAAAACAATGATCTTACCTTATAAACAGTGCCAAAAGCTCCAGAGCCTAAAACTTTGACCTTTTTAAATTCTGTTTCCTTTAGAATTCTCAGATGAGCCTGGTTTGGTGCCTCTCCACTGGGTGTCAGTGGTTCAACAAGCTGGTGCAGAGAGAAGATGATGTTAGAAGGTTACACAGTCTGGAAGATTGAACACTTTGGGGAAGTAAATAAATCCTTCCTTTAAAATAATGAACATATGATTCCATGTGAAGTTTTTGGGAGGAGAGGTCTGCTCTGATTTGCAGGAATAAATACCCACTCCAAAAATCAAGCATGGAGTGGCAGCTGCCATTTTGAAGGAAAGTGAAGGAATACCTCTTCTCAAATGGAGGCTATGACTTCAAAGCCTTGAAACATATGGCATGAAAAATCATGTAATTACCACAGATGCTAAAGGAGATTATTTTTGTTTTGAACTAGTGAATAAATTATTAAAATGTTTAAAATAATGGGCAAGAATCACCTGCAACCTTTCATGTCTGCTCTTGTTTAACTGGATAAAATTCCCAGGGTACCAGTGGATCACGCAGTGTACAAGCAGCAATTGAAACTCTGACAGTGGTTCTTCCCTCCAAAAAAGGGATGTTGAATTGCCTATTGTTTTTTTCAAAATTTTATCTTAGCCTAATTGCAACAGTGGCAATGCCCCTCCAAAGATATTTAATGCTTTTATGATGCATAAGTCAGCTTTTTCCTCAGTGTTTTTCCTTTTGCTTTTTCTTCAAATGAAACCATATTTAGCTAGATTCAATCTGATTTTAGAGGACCAGCACCCTCTCAGTTGTGATGAAATATCCTCATTTTGAGGAGTCCAGAGGGTACAATATGAGCTGAGCAGAAATTGAACTCTACTACCACAACTGCAGAATACAGCAGTATGTAAAATATAGTTTTATAGTGCAATGAAAAACAAGCCAGCTTATCTTTTTCTTCTTTTTTTTTAAGGATATTAGCAGCTGACTCTGCAAAGCTGGCAAGTACAGAATGAAGCTGCAATTGGGATTTTAGCAGAATGTTAAAGGCAATTGGCTAATTTACTAGAACCAGACTAGAAAGAGAAGGGGGCTAACCACAAAAGAGCAGCTTCCACCCAGGATTAGGAATTTTGCTGTATATGAGGTATCCAGAGGGTGATGCTGTAATGCACACAAAAACAAAGAGCAGTGCAGAAACCTTGTTCATGCCCAACAGGGTGAACCATTCACTTTGATGGCTTTGTGGGCTTTTTGTGCTAAAAACAAACCAAAGACAAGACACAAACACTTCCTCAATTCCTTTCCCTCCTCTCCTTTTTTTCCACAGGATCAAAGGGGAAATACTTTCAAGAGCATCCCAAGCTGCCAGAGGAGCCCCAAGGCTTGTCTGGAGGGACACAGGATTTGAGGCTGAAAGTCTACAAAGGAAGGTAGTACGGATCAGCAAACACATTGCACCTCAACCTGAAGGTGTAGTTTTTTCTGGGTAGACGATCTCAATGACTATCCTTGGGATTGAGACATCCAAATCCCTTAAGTATTTTGCAAATTATACACAGAGGGACCAGATTTGAGATTGAGAAGGTGTTAGGTGCATGCCGCTCCTTTCCTGAGTGGCATGGCAACTGCCTCGTTCCCCATCCCAAGGGATTGCTGAGCTACAAGGATGCAGGACACAGATGCAGGGTGCTTTAATCCTCTGGCACAAGGAGCAGGACCCCTTGTGGGGTCCTGCAGGAGGTGGGCCAGGTGGAGCAGGGGTGCTGGCAGTGCTCACCTCCCTCTCCTGCAGCAGGCGGCGCAGGGTGCGCTTCCGGACGATGTGGCGTCTGCGCAGGTAGAGGCCAATGCCCAGGCCCACCACCACCAGGCACAGGAGCCCTCCCACAACACCCGCTGCGATAGACGGGATCTTGGAGCTGCAACACAGCAGGGCACACAGAAAGAGAAAAAGATTCTTAGGTGTTAAGACTTTAAAGAAGGCCTAGAGAAGTTGCAGGAAGCCTTATGTTTTGATCAGACTCTGGATGCCCACATAAGCCTATTTGACATTTCAGATGTCTTGCGCACCTGTATTTTGAAGTTCCTCATCCTGTAATCTGTCCAAAGTGGTGCTTAATTTCCATCTGGGCTTAAAACTACAAGTCTTCACTCTTCCCTCAAACTCACAATTGGAACTGATCCTCATAGCTTAAGTGAGGGGATTTCTCCTCCCTCCAATGAACCCACCAAGCACATGAGCATCAGATCTGTGATGCCTATGTGTGCCAGCTGTGGGCAGCCCATGTGTGATCAGAGACATGAAGCATGTGGAGAGAAGGCCTCTCAGAAAGGCATCCACAGGTCTGATACCAGCAGTGCAGCTGATATCCCTCCATTATTGGGGGGGAAGGAGGCATGCTGTAAGGGTCACAGTGAAGGTCAGATCATCAATCTTCCTTAAAAGTACAAATGTCTGAAGCCAGGTGTTGTGTACCATTCCCACTGTACAGACAGATTGCTGCCTCTTTATTAAAGCTTGGGTAATTGCAAATTGAAGTTGAAAAGAAAAACCCGTTTTCCAAGGTTGTTTTTTGGTCTGTACTTAGAGATTCTTCCCAGCATTTTTCTAAGTTGCCCCAGGGATTACTATTAAATACAGCCACTTTTTAACAGTACTACTGGGCTGAATTTATCTTGCCATAGCATGACTTTGTGGCCAGAAACTAAATCCCTCTCTCTCTCAGTCAGACTGTTTGCTTGTTGCATGACCTCGAGCACATCATGAAGCCAAGCAGTGTGATATAAGATCTAGTTTGAGTGTGATGAATAAGAATCCAACTGGGCACAAAATATTTGGAGATGTTTAGATCACAGGGCTGGAAAAGACCCTCTGCATCTCTGAGTCTTCTGCAACACAGGTAACTATATCAGTCCTAAACATAGCTCTCTCTGCCCTTAATCCTTCCTTTTTCCATCCCCTCCTTTTATTCTTCAGATCCCTGGTCTCACCTTGACAAAAATTGTAGGCAGAACAAGATTTTGAAGTCTTGTGCCAGTAGCAGTGTTTCTCAGTTCTTTAAACCATTTTTATAGCTCTGAGCCTGCTTTAGTCTGTCACTTCCCTGTAAACAGCTGAAGACTTTAGTCCCAGCCTTGCAGTGTCCACTGTGGAAATGTAAACACACGCACACATTCCTTCCAGCTCTGCCATTAATTGTAGCAGATGAAATACTCACCCATTTGGACAGCCTTCAAGACCTGGCCCTTTGCACCTGTAAAAACAAATGAACGTTACAAACATTGTATGTAGCTCTGGCCTACATACTTCTGTAATTCCAACTAAGAAGAGTGCTACTGATTTGAAAGTTTGTGTTTCAGAGCAGTCCAAGTGTTAACATAGGAATTTATAATAGTCATACACTCCATTAAATATCAGTCAACAACCTTGCTCCAAAATCTTTTATCTAGAGAAATAGCTATGCTGCATACTTAGTTTAAAGAATGTTTTAAAACAATTTTTTACCATGTGGTAGAAGTGGGGGAGGACATAGATACACAAAATTCATGGATTCCCTATCTCTGTGCAGAGCCCAGGGCTGACTGTGGAGGAGGGCAGAAGTAGCCTCCTCCTCCTACATGGACAGAAATACATGTGGAAACATGTCATTGCAGACCCTCCTGCATAATCCTTGCTTCCTGATAAGGTAAAGAACTCAATTTCCAGACTTGCTGTTTCAATGGAAAACTGGGGTAGCAGATACATGGACTTTCACCAAAAAATGAGATTTGACAGCACTCTCTCAGACTACAGTTTGTTGGCATGTGTCCATGGTATTTTTCCTTTAGAATAAGTCTTATGTTACTGGTAATATAAACAGGTACAATCATCACCCAGGGAGCCAGGAACTCTACTAGCAAGTCATTCACCCTCCATTTGAGTTTAAAATGCTCAAATTTTTGGCAGTGCAGTGCAAAAAAGCCCCACAGATGAAAACAGTGACTACGTTCACTTGATGGTCTAATGAGTGTGAGAGGCACAGTGCATTCCCCAAGTGCTGCTGGGCTATAAGATGTATGTTCTTCATGGGAATTGTGGTCTTTGTGGTGTCTGCTGAGGAAGGAGAGCATTACTGAGAGGCTGACATCACCTCTAGAAAACAGAGCACAGAAAAGGACTAAAGTCCAGTTTGTGGTATCCGCTCCCTGTGCTGACTTAAAGAAAGTGGATCATCCCAAAACAATTCCAGAGGAGGTCAAATAGGGGGTAAGAAGTGAGCCCATGCCAGGAAAACTGGAATGGAATCCTTCTCACTGACAGGAGAAACCAAAAAAATCTCAGAATGCCAGGTAGAGTTGTAGATCTTGTCTTGTAACTTGGACTAGGTCTGGGGAAGGAAGAGGTGAAGCAACTACTCATTTTATTGGGTTTTAGTTTGTTTGTTTGTTTGTTTTCATTACTCGGATCTTCCCTTGTGTATTTGTCTTGTTTCTGGGCCAACACAGTGCTCCAAGACCCAGCATCTGGAAGGTCTCGTAAGTTCACTGGGCTCCCATGCAAGAATGTGCATCCTGGTGTCCTGGACATGCTGGAAGTGCTGTGCATACCAATTCCCGGATTCTGGGTCCTCAGCCTTGTTAGCTTTCCTCCCAGCATACAGCTTGCTTTGTTTGCTCAGTTGTGTAACGAAGCACAGAGAGGCTGCACGTGCAGAGCAGGGCCACCAGCTTGCTTATCGTCACAGGGGGCAGATCTTGCCTTGGGCTTCTCTCTTCAGGTGCTCAATGGAAAACTGATCTAGGACTCCAGACCTCATCCAGTCATGGTCTACCTCCTGAACATTAATTTCTAATGCAACACAACATGTGCAGCTGCTCTTGATAAGAATGAGAAATTAGAAGACCTCACCTAATTTCAGAATATGACTACTGTCCCTCAAAGTATCTCCTTCTCAAAATTCTGGTTTGCTATGCTACTTTAAGATGGCAAATTCTCTACGTGCTTCAAAACAAACAAAACTGGCTGAGGGGATTATAGCTAGAGTCTGAGAAATGACTGACCAGTTCTTCTCTTACACATTAAAGTAGAGGCAGGAGAACTGCAGATTTTTTTATCAGTTTCCTTCCTTTTCCCACACAAATCCATCAATATCAAGTCTTGTAGGATAAAGTAAAAAGGTGTTTGGGAAGAAATAGAGAGATCAGTTTGTGCTTTTCAAATCCCACTTGGTTTTCTGATTAATTTCACAAGTCAGAGAAGAAACAAAATCCATAAGAATTATCCCTCCAGGACTATATATAACTATCTTTCTTAATGTGGAATTTTATGATGACACCCTACATAAGTAACCCAGATTTTATGGAATCTAAACGATCATGTTTTCCATTCCTGAGTAATTTTTCTTCTGCTTACAGAAACCAAAATGACAAATGTGACCTTATGTTATGAAGAGCCTCAAGATCTTATGGATATATGAGATGAATATAACAGCAGTTGTAGTCTTTGATATATTTCTCTACTTATTGGAAAATTAGTTCTGTGTACAGCTTCTGAAAACTACTTCATCCTGAACTGCACATTTTACCTGTCGGTGTAAATATTACTTGTCCCAGTGCAGACACAGCTGTTTATTTCCTAAATCCATGAAGATTTTAACAACTTTCTCCTTGACCTATAGTTCCTAATTTGATGTAATATAGTCAAGTTGTTATGATTGATGGCCTTTCAGAGGGGACTCACACTATAACAGCCTAAGTTACTTCACAATCATAAAATAAATGGAAAACCATTTTTAAGACTTTTTAAACTTTAGAAAAATTGTATTTTGTCTTTTCTTTCTAAGTAACCTTTCAAGAGTGACAAAGGCATAGAATTTGTGCTGTGCTTCTGCAGCCTTCCCTCTCAGATCCCCTAGCCACTTTCTCATTTCCCCCCAAAATCCCTTAGCATTTAAAATGAAGACTGGTGAGACACAGAGTGTTGATAGCAACTGTGGATGGAGGCAGGATGTGCCAGCCAGTGGTATTGGCTACAGTGGTGGCTTCTTCTCCTCCTTGTTTATCCACTCCAGTGGCTGTGTCTGAGTTTATTTCCTGTACTCTGTGAGACTGGCAAGGGAAAATCAGATCCTTCAACACTGACCAGATTAATTAAGAAGATGAATGTCTTTAACTGATGAACATTTGGGGTAATTCCAGGGCTTTTGAGATGTTGCTTTCTTTATTGTAGCATATAATTCTCAGCTGTACTTGAGGCAGGGCAAAAGGAAGCTCGTGTACAAAATTCCCAAGAGAATACAGGGGAATTGAGAGAGAAGGGGTCTTTTGAGCTAAGCAGGAGGAAGCATCCTTCATTCTATTTCCTAATGAAGGCTGAAAAATGGACTCAACAAAGAAAATGAGACTCAAAGGGATTCTTCACGGCATTGCAAAAGAAGCAATGTACAACCAGTACGCATACCTAAAGTGAGAAAATGAAATTTCTGACAAAACTCAGCTGGGAAGAGAAGTCTTTTACTTAAAGCTTCTTCAAATAAGGAAAACAGAGAGAGATTCTGGGAACCCTTGCTTGCATGACTACTGAAGTCAGCACACTTAATCATGCTGATAAGATTTTGTGGGCTCTAGCCGTGAAATTGGACAGGGACAGAAATGAAGTTGTTGTTTCTTGTCATGCAGGAATTGCTGAGACTGTGGTTTTTAAGGATGCAAAAGCTTTGTGAGACAGATGTTTTCCACCCACTGCTGAACAGATCCATTCCCACAGCAAAATGAGGGAAAGGCGTGAAAAGAAATGGCATTGCTGATGGATTGCCTTCAGAGGGACAATGCTGTGCCTGACTGCATGTTCCCATATTATAAACCTGACACTGGCTCCCTACTCATCCATGGCCACAGATGTCTCATCTGTATAGCAAATATTGCAACACTACCTCCTTCTAGCTCTCTTGAACCCTTCAGGGATACAGCCTATTTCATCTGCCACATTTGGGCATCAATTTGACTTGGGCTGTTGAGCATGTTCACAATGTAACTGATGCAAACTCAGCCCAGCTCTTTCATGTGAGAGATGAAATTGATACTACTTTTTATGTTCTGCCTTAATAACACAGGGCCAAATACACTGAGGCATATGTTGGGTAACCCTCATTTTTAAAAAGTCTCCTTACTGTAACCTCATCTCCTGCCTGACTCTTGTGGTTCCCCCATCCATTGCTAAAGCAAGGCAGGAATTGACTTCTCTGATCAATTTTCCTTGGGGAACTTGCTTGTGCACTAAGAGTCACTGTGTGGCTTGTTTTACATCCCTGTCTGGCAAATTATGTTCTTCAAGTCTGCAGTCTAGTGTTCGATCCCACTACTGAGGCTGCACAGTGAAAAAAAGCCTTGTTCAGATGTGGTTACTCATTACACTATTCCACTAATCAGCTGCATTTCCATGTGGCCAGTTAGAAGAAGGATATCAGACCACTGTGGCCAGTTTGTATCAGTAGGGACTACTGAAGTAGTAGAGCAACTTAATTATTATCCCTTTTCAACTGAGGAAATTTCTTCCTGGGCTTGCAGTGGGAAGCCCTGATAAGCCTTGTGTGTGACTATAGAAAAAGCAAGGGCCATAGCTGTAAATTGTGGCAAATCCAGTAGGCTGGTATAACTACTGTCTGAAATCCACTGCACTGAATTTCACTATGAGCACTGGAAAGGGCTGTTACTTGCCCTCTAATGAAGGGAGTGATTCCACCCTTCATCTCCTTTTTCCCATGAAAGTGGGGAACTGGCAGTTTGATTAGCTAACATAGATTGTGATGGTTGGTCTGAATATGTTACAATTCCTCTCTTGCAACATTTATTATGGGCTTATTATAGAAGGATTTTGGATCAGATAAATTTGCAGGGTAAAAAGCAGAGCCCTGTGAAGGAAAATACGTCAAACGTGGGCTGGCTTTTTATTCTGGAAGCATCACAGTCCAATAACCAGCTCTCAAACCCTAAAACCTTTTCCCATGCATCTCATGTCTTTTGTAGGTTGGAAATCAGGAGAGGAGACCATTATTGCTTGTGATGTAGGTTAAACACATCAATTCACAACTTGTCACAGGTTGCAGTCTAATCTATCCCCAAATGAGGAAAAAATGGCTCATATAGATTGGATTTACTGTGATTCCTGTTAAAAAACCACACTCACAAGGCTTTAAAATCAGACCAAGTGCTAGTGTATGGAAAGAAGGAAAAAAAGAAAATCACTGTTACCCTACTGGGATTTCCCTCCTGAAAGTTGAAAGGTGCACAGAAAAATGGGCCCTGGGAACCCAGCATCCACCAGATGTCACTGATGTTCCTCTCAAAACCAGAGGACACAGCGACAAACCAAGTGGGAAAAAAAGGGTGCATCACTGGTGGTTGAGTCCTGTAAAATTCTTTCAAGTTATCAAACAAGCCTGTTTCAAAACCCTTAAATATTTTTTTCTTTCCTTCTGCATAAAGACAAAGTACCACTGACCTTTTCCTACTTACAAAATTTGCCGCACTCTGCTTTCATTAACTATGCTCTCCTGACCTCTCTTGCTCCCTGCTAGTTCTTCTCAGTGGTTTGACATGGGACCATCAGGAGGAGAAAGAGCTCAAGACAGTCTATTTCTCTTTTTCTTTTCTTCCCTGTCACCATTCAGTCCCAGGTTTTACTCACCCCCGGGTGCAGTTTGGATGGCAGAGCTGGCAAACATTATTCGCATCAGCATATTTCCAGACGAGGGTGTCATTCTCACCCAGAACCCCTGCTGGACAGGATTTCACACAGTGGGGGCCATCTATAAAATGGGCACACTTCATGCAATTGTCAGGGCCCTGCAGAGAGAAACAACTTGTTTATAACGCCCTTACATTCAAGAGGAAATTCAGAAGATAAATCTAAATGCCTTTTACTCCTGGAAGATTTCAGCATTGTCTGCTTTTATTACCTTGCTACCTGATATTCTTTCAAGAAATTGCTCTTGCAGGATGGACCATACAGAAGACAGTTCCTGTTGCTTAAAGCTAATATTTTCTTGCATTATAAAGCTAATATTTTCTTGCATTATAATGTCACTTCTTTTTCACCTCTGCCTTATGTTTGGTTGGAAAACTTGCATTTCACATTTTAAATGGGGAAGAATTTAATGACACCTTGATAAGGGGTTAGCTGAAAAGCAGACAGTTTGGTTGCTACCTGGTGCAATCTCCTGTCACATAATTTAAAACAGTGGATTTGGACCTCCTGATACCTCCCTGAAAAACTGGAATCAAATCAAATTTTTTCTGGTTTCTCAGCACAGGTTCTTTCCTCTGTTAGGAAGAAGCATAGGATGATGAAGGCAACCCAAGGAGTCCATGCATTTTCTTTTCCACTTTGAAAAGCACCTAATTTGTATTTTGTATTTAAAGGCATTGCCTTCAGCCATTTTTGGCAGAACTGTTTTTATTAAGATTGTAACAGCACCATGACCTAATGACCTAAATATTTTAAAGCAGGGGAACCAGCAATTGTGGGCCAAATTCTACTGTGGAGAAAAACCAGACCAGATCCATAGTGCTGGTTGCAGTGGGACAAAAGTAAGACACGCTATAGGAAGATTATTTTAATCACTATAATGTCTAAGGGCCACTATAATAGACTGATTACTAGATGCTAGGCAAATATGGAACAGGAGGTCACTGCCTGAAGGAGTTTATAATGTAAATAACACCCTTGAGGCCATGGTGCTAGGAGGGAGGATGGAAATGCTTCACATTACTGAGCAGTGACTGCTCAAACTGATGATGGGTGTCCTTGTTCTTGACAGGACAGGGTTAATTTTTGCAGCAGCCAGGAGGGGCATGGCTAGGACATGGGGGTTATTCTATACCCCCTCATGTATACCTCCTTCCCCCAGGGGCAGGGGGAAGGAGTTTCTTCTGGGGAGAAGGGGTTCCTTCTGGTTGAGCAATCATGACAGAGGGAACAGTGGGGTAATGCTGGTTCTGAGCAATTACGTCAGAATCCTTCACCTTTCTTGTACACTGTTACTAAAGTTGCTGTTACTGCTCCCTTCCTTATCTCATTGCTGTTTCCAGTAAATTGCTCTTATCTCAACCCATGATTTTCCCCTCTTATGCCTACAATTCTCCTCTCCAGCCTGCCACAGGGGAAGGGGGAAGGGAGTGAGTGAGTGGCTTGTCATTTGGAGTGTCTCAGTGGGAGTACTAAGTTGGGGAGTTCCTAAACCACAACAGTGATCAAGGGTCAAACACTCAGACAGGGTCAAACACTGCTGGTGGTGGCAAGAGGTGTTTAGGTGTTTAAAGAGCTGAGCTAAATAACACAGAGGTGGACCTGTGATGGAGGCAAGAGATTTGATCTCCAAAAAAAAAAAAGAAAAAGAGAACTGGACTTTTGCAATTAAGATCTGAGTTTGATCTAATGTGTTCACACCGACTTGGAAGTTGAGTGATTACATGTTACTCAAATTTTTGCCATATTTGCCAAAGTAAGTATTTTTTAAAAAAATACAACATTTAATATTTTAAAAAATATTAGAGACTCTACAATGTCTGTGACTGTGGATTACCTGTCAGAAAATAAATCTAACACCCTGAGGTTTCCTATCCTGCTCCCTTGCCCCAAGATCTTGACTTCTAACCACCCCCATTCTCTGCTTCACCTCAAATAGGATTAATATGAGACCTCAGGATTATCTGAACATGGGAAATACATATTAATATGTGATCTGGGACTCAAGTTTGCTAAGATGAATCTGCTCTTACAGGTCCAGTGCAGGTTGCATTGTACATGGTGGAGTTTTGCACCAGGCACTCAGGGTGGCAGGGGAGGCACTTGGAGTCCTTTTCAAACTCTCTTGGCTCCCTGGAAAAGAACAACAAAAAAAGAGAAATAATTAAACCTTAGAAATAATAGCAAGTGATAAACTGTGATCTTCTCTCCTTTTCCAGACTTTTCCACATTAGACTGAGATGATGATGGTACAGGAGGAGGGACCCTCTTGGCTACACCAGTAGCACTTGCTCAGTGCAACCAGGAGGGTGTAAGAGTAAGGGAAATTTGGTTGACAGTGAAACACATGGCACTCCAGATTGCACACTACAAATTAGTTTACTTTCCCTTTGAAGCTGATGTCACAGAATACTCGCAACCATTTCTAGAGGCTTTTAAATGGTAGTGATGCAAAGAGATCAGCAAAAACAGTTCAAGTGATTCCAAGGCTACAAATAATAATTAGGAAAGTTAAACAGCAAGGCACTGATAATTAAATTCATGTCCTCTCTACAACAGACAATGAATCATTAAAATATGAAAGTTGGGAACAGATGGTTTTAATAGCAATAAAGCTGTTCCACTTCAAGTAATGGTGTTATTAATTAAATCTACCCATCATTTGACACAAAATAATGCCCTGATCTGCCCTTCAGGTTATAATAGCTGCTAGAGGGAATTCACTTTAAAAAAAAGACAGCTGCTAAACTGCAAACCACTAGAGAAATACAAACATCAGAGGCATTAACACCCTGACAAGTACTTGCTTAATACTCAGGAGCTTTAAAAGTCAGACTTTGTAATTTTGCTGCTAGACATGCCTTTTCCACCTACATCACCTGTTGAATTGACACACAAGGCAGCAATATTTTTTCCAGGTCCTGAGTGAGGCTGAGGCAATAATTTTGTCTGAAATTGCTGCTCTCAGTCATTTTCAGAGGAAAGTTCATTCTCCCTTCAACTTTGCAAACTGCAAGGGTGAGCTGCTCATCTGAGCAAATATAAGAGGAAAGAAATCTACCAAGCAGTGAAGCCCTGGCTCTGGGGATGACTGAGCTCCCAGAGATTCTAAATGGCTTTGGCTCTCACACAGTGTACTTGACATGATAGCCACAGACTGAGCTTTAAACTCCTCCAGATAGTCTCCTTGTGGGCTTAAGGGGATGTTTTCTTGTCACCATGTCAGGAGCAAACTCCTAAGAAATACTGAATGGGGAAGGAGAGGTACCTTAGCTAGGGACTGTGTTCACACAACATCTCTGCAAGCTGGGGCAATCCCATGCAGGCAGAGACCCAGCTTCTTGCTTTTTTTTCTAGCTACAACACATTTTAAAAACCAAAACCCCCACACCATCACCAAAACCTGAAGCACCCCTGAGACACCTTACCCTTGCAGGATGTTGCACTGTTTCACACATTCCTTCTGACGATCAAAAAACCTGCAGGAGAAGCAGTGGAAGGGCCCTGGGCCCCAGCAGCCTACATCTGAGCACAGGGGGTCACAAACATGCTTGGCAGCAGCTGAGAAAGAAAGAGGGACAAGAAAAGATATGAATGTCAAGGAGGTAAGAGAGAGGTCAAACTCTCCATTCTCACTCCAGCTGACCAACCGTTTGCCCAGCCTGTTCCAAAGCAGATATGAATGGTTCTGGTAGAGTGGAAGAGGAGTAATCACTCTTCTCTAAATCCCAAAGCCTGAAATTGAGTGATTTCTGGCCATTCAAAATAAGAATGATATCCTCTGTGACAGCTTAACAGATGTATAATAAAGTTAAGTCAGGCTGAGGGAGCTGGGGATATCCACCCTGGGGAAAAAACAGCTCTGGAGAAACATTACTGGGGTTTTTTTGTACTTGAAGGGCACTTTTAACAACTTTTTAACAAGGTCTGTAGTGACAGGACACGGGGAAATGCTTTTAAACAGAAAGAGTAGATAGATTTATGGATACAATGAAGACATAGTTACAGTGTGGTGAGACACTGAGTTGCATAGGGAATTGGTGGATGCCTAATCCCTCAAAGTTCAGGGTCAGATTGGATGGGGCCCTGAGCAACCTGGTCTAGTGAGAGACATCACTGCCCACAGCAGTGGGCCTACATGACCTTTAAAGTTCCCTTCTGACCCAAACGATTCTGTATTTCTATGACAAATTTCTAAAATATAGCAAATTCATATTCTGCAAAAAGAAAGAGATTTTGGCCCAGGGACCACTGCAGTCAATAGCAGTATGGTTGAACAGCAGCTTCAACCTTGTTAAAAAAGGCCAGGTTTAGGATTTAGCTTTTGTGTCCTTCAAGTGATGTGGCTTCACTACATTCATAGTAATGAAGAAGCTCCTGATTTGCTGGACACCACAATCCACATTTTGGTGGGAAGAAAAAAAATCCCACTCTTCCCTCACCACTTTCATTAAAGCAGTATCACTGATGAATTTTGTAGCCATAGGAACACAGAGAAAAAAGCCTTGCTTGAATCATGAAAATGCAAGCTTACTTTTGAATTTCAGCATGAGCTTTGATGGTAAGCAGGAATGCAGCACTCACTTACCACACTCTTTTTTATCCCTATTCTGTAAAATCTTCGTTTTCTGACTCTCAGTTGCAAACAGGCTGTACCAGTCCATGGTGTCAGCATAGCAGAGGTTCTTGTTCTTCATAATGGCAACATCTCCATCACTTATTTCCTTGAGGGAGCGCAGCCCTAGGGACTGTATTTTCAAGTTAACAACAGCAAGGGAATACTGGCCACTAAAATGGAGAGGGACAAATAGAAAAAACATGGAAGAAAGGTAATTAGCAAGCAGGATGTACTCAGCATGTTTTTCTTTTAGTTGTCAAATGCATCCTGCTGTGAACTGCATTTTCTTCAAGCAAGGTTCTGCTCACCCTTCTAAACTTAATGCCATGTACATGCCATGCCTATTACTTAACAACTGCAATACTCACATCTGGTTTTGCAAGGGCTTTTTAAGCTAAAACTGTTAGGACCCACATGTTCTGACGAGTAATGAAGTGGAACAATGGTTGTAGGTAAAGCAGCTATTACTTTGTTCTTGTCCACCAAGTCACTCTTCCTTCTGGTGCAAGCCTAGGAGGGCACTTGGAAGCATTGCTGATGTTTGCACTGCTTGGCAGCCTCCATCCATGACTGCCCAGCTACCTCAAATCCCGTAGTGCTTCTGATCACATTATGACTTACCCCAGACTGTAAAGAGCATTTTGTATCCTGCTTGTGCTTCCAGGATGGTGGGGGAAACCCTGGCCCTGAAAACAGGCTGAGGGCAGCCCTCCATACATGGCACAGAGCTGAGGGTCTTTATTCCCAGGGCACATTATCTATGCTACAGAGATGGTGCTCTACTCCTTGCAGGGTTTACCCCATTTTGCATCAGTTTCAGGACACCTGAGCCTCACACTGCTTGCAACCTTGGTGTGCTCAGACAAGAAAAGCTCAAAACAGAGTTTCTCTTAGAGTGGCTGTGGCACATGGTTTACTTACTGTTGCTTTGTTCTGCCTCGTATAATCTCCAGATTTTCAAAAGCATAAAGATCAGTAGCATTCTCAGGCCAGGCTTGAATCAACAAAAATCCTGCAAGAGGAAAAGAAGATTAAAAAGTAATCATAATGGAAATAAACTCACCATTAGTACTGGCAGCAGAACCTTCTCCTGTAGCAAAACCTGCACCAGGAGAAGGCGCTTGTACTTTCCCTATGCTTATCTGAAGGACCATCTCAAAGTCTAACATGACATTTTAGGGAGCAAGGAGATATTTTTAAACCCTGTTTAATAAACAGTTTACTTCTTAGCCCACCGTGAGGGCCTAGGAGCACAACAGAGCGTGTCGGTGAGCTGCACATCCTGCCACACCGAGCCGCCAGCAATGATAGCTCCTGCCAGCAGATACCCTGGCTGAGAGGCTGCAGGCTCTGGATCTGTGGGAGAAAGGCAGCACTCCATCCCATTTTGCAGACGAGCTCAGAGAAGAGGAAAACTGAAAAGCAGGAACAGAGCAGAATAGCTACTTGTAGTGGATTTTCTGAGGCAAACAGAATGCCCCACTCAGCTGAGGTGCTTGCGAGGAAGGGGAGAATTTGGAAAATTGCAGGCTGCTGTATGAAGCTCTGCAGTTAGTCATTGCTACCCTGAAGGGAACCACACAGGTGAGAGAGAAACAAAAGGAGAACTAGAGTCATGTCTGTAGACCCAGCCCCAATGTTACATTCATTGCATAATGGGCTGAACACAATTACTTTTAATTGATACTTGGTGCAAGACGGTGGCTGAGTGCTCCGCTGGCTGCTTTGTGCTCCTGGAGACACATTCACCCCAAGGAAGAGCTCATCAGGCTGGAGAGGGTGTCTCCATAGGGATGACGCAAGCCCCTGAGCACGCTTCCCTAAGGAGCTGCTGAAAGGTTTTCCACAAATAGAAACACACTTGGCTTTTTTTAGCTGGAGTGGCACGCCTCTGCATCACCACACGCTTCTTGGGTGGCTGAGGATCTCCACTGCTTTTACTCTTCTCTAGGGCTGACAGTTCAACAGAAGGGATGTTCTGGCCAAACCACACACCTTGGATGGAAGACCAGTATGGGTTATGTGGGCGTAATGCTGGCAATGTGCTGCTGACCACCTTGGTTAAGAGTGACCCTTGTTAGCTCAGAGACAAGAAACACTTCTCTTCATGTGCTTTAAAATTTCCCTCCTCCCCATTTGTGTTTTTGGCAGTATCAGTCAAAAAACACCTCAGCTTAAATTCACTGCTAACCTGATATTTCTTTGACTGTTTTGAAGACATCCAGTTTCTTGGGATCCAAAGGTAGGGTCTTCGTGAAGGCATCACTGAAACAAACAGAATGAGAAATTGGGAAAAGAACAACTTAGCCTGGATTTCCCCTAGCTTTTTCCTTTCAGTGCTTGATGGCCAGCAGGTAACTCACCCTAGAAATGCAACTGGGAGAATGCTGACGTCTCCATTGATCTTGGTACAGTTTTTGAAGGAGTCTATATTTGTGGCATTTATGGAGAGGATCCCTTTAAGTTCACCTATTCCAATGCCATTGCACACTGTTAAAGGAGAGATACAAAAGTTAGGGGGGACAAAAGTGAAGCCCAGTCACATGGCAGGGCAGAAATGTGGAGGTGCCACAAGTTCAGAAAGAATTCCCGTATGGTCAAACCAACCACTCTAAGATGAGTTTCACAGATCTTTTGCCTATTTTTGCTTTTCAGAAAGTGCCACAGGATAACTGCTTCCTGCTTGCCCAGCTGTGCAGCTCTGGTCTGAGCATCTCTGCACACAGGCTCTGGCACATTCCCTGCTCTCTTTGTCCCATTTCCATTTCCCTTGATGAGACACAGGGAAGGACTAATGGAGGAGAAGGCTGATGTGCAAGATATACATGCACACAACATACAGTTTTCTCTACAGTACTTGTGGTATATCCCAACTGGAAAGCATGCTCCACAGTCATGCTTCCTGATCAAACCTCTTGTCAGATCTCCAAACTATTACTGGATCTGATTTATATTGAATTTACACTTAACTAACATCAGAACTCCCTGCACTTTTCCTAGTGAGTTCTCTATCATCCCAAAGCCTCACTGGTTTAGTCCATGCTTTTTTTACCTTTGCTGCACAGCCCATCACACTTTTTACACTTCCGAACACCATTTTCTTCCACTTCATAAGTATCAGCATTGCACGAGCGAACGCAGGAGCCGTGGTCTGTCACCACGTAGTTGTCTGGAAAAAAAACAAGGATACAAAGGTGACTGAAATACAAGAAGGATGCTTTGAGGGCCAGACAAGAACTTCAAGACTGGTAAGAAAAAAGGGATTTGAGCTTTTGGTATACTCAGGAAAGTACAGGCATTAACTATGAACATCACAAACATCATTTGAAGGTAGATGAACATACAGTGCTATCAACCATTTTACAGGGAGGGGAATGGTCACTGAAGGATGAAACAACATTAAAGACTTGATGGATTAAAAAAATACAGAAATGGAACAGCAAGAAAGGAAAAGCAAGCATCTGTAGAGAATACAATGATTACAGGCCTTGAGACGGAGTGTTAAAATCAATTACTTTTTAACAGTCCTAATTAAGAACCAGCTAAGAGTTGATACTGCTTCGGTAATCCATAACATTGATCCCATATAGCCATTGTTTTAATGGTTTTTGGAAGATGCTTTTCTCTTCACCAAGAGAAAAATTTTCAAAAGTCAAAATGCAAAGATTGAAAACCAGGCAAGGTGATGGATGCAGACTGTTTCAAGAGGCTCATTTTGTGACCTGTTCCCACAGAAACTGAAGAGAACAAGTGCTTTTTAACCTGACCACAGCACAGCGAGATGACATAGGACCCTTCCCCCTTTCCTCCAACTCCCCACCTCCTCTGGGGCTGCAACCTGAAATGAACTTACGTGGACATTCCTTCACACAAGTGGCTCCGAAGCTGTATTTTCCTTCAGGGTTCACATCCATCTGGTAAGTGGTGGGGTTATACAGGACCAATGGGGGACATGTATCCTTGCACGTAGCATCATCCCGAAACTTGCGGCATGCCTGTCATGGAACAACAGCACTCATTAAACTACCTTTTCCTTAAAAAGTGACAGTGATTTTACATCAGGTCTTCAAAATACTCTGATGGCCTCATCTGCTTCCTGTTTAGCTCTAATGGAAACCCCAAGCAGCTAAAGGGATGGTCCCTCAGGCTTTGAAGTTGAAAGGTTGCTTCAGGCTGGGCAATGGAGTTCAATATTTTTTAAAAAAGAAACCATGAGCTTTTCTTTTTCTAAGCAAGAAACCTTGGCACTCTGGTGGGGAGTGGCTGGGATTCACGTGGGAACAGGAGCAAATCTGCATGCCTTAGAAAAATTTTCCCTTACAAGCAGCAACCAGATCAAGACAAACTGTACTTTTCTTGGCCAGTTTTTAATAAACTAAATCAAATCAAGTCCTTTCCTGCCAATTACTAAGTTTTCTGGCTAAATATTAAACTCAAGCCATTATATTTGGCTGCAGGTAATGAACAATTTAACAGGCATTTATGAAGGGCAAGTTGGTTCTTCCAATCTAAATCTGCATTAAATTAATAATGACTCCCTTTTTCCCTTTCTTCTCCCCTGGCTTTCCAGATGAGAGAGATTAACTGTCTTCCCTGTGAACCAGGAAGGGGATCATAGCCATCTTAAAAGGAAACCAGAAATAGAGGTAATAACAATAAAATCCAGGTTGGACAATTTCTATGGTGATTTCTGAGATGTCACTGAATTCTCAATGAAGTGCAGTGCAAACATGGGGAAGAGTTAAAACCATGGCATGCACCAAACCCCTGAAACTCTTGTGGAAAAGCAATGAGACCTTTATTCCCTAAAGAAGCTCCATTTGTTTCTTCTCTCTTCACTGCCTCAGGGCTCCCCAAATACAGTGCTTTTGTGGCAAGTCAAAAGCAGGAAGGGAAACCTGAATTTCACGCGTGAAGTTCGGTGAAATGCAAAATAATAAAGATCCATCACTTTACTTCCCTTACAAGTTCTTGCTTTAGTAAACCAAGATTACTACTGACTAGTGCTAAGGAGTACAAGGCAAAGCTGTGCTGGCCCAGATAACCGTAGGGGCAGCTGTGGGCTTGTTCATGTGGGGAAGTTGCCTATAGCAAACTCTTGCATGCTCTGCAACAATGTTGAGCTCACTGGGCAGTCAAAGGCACTAGCACTGGTTTGGAATACACTAGGAAGGTCCATGGGCAGAGTCAGTAAAGACCAGCTCAGGGTGCTGTGAGGTTCATGTCATCTTCTCTCCCAACAACCACCCATGCAGGGAAGCCCTGGAGCACCCTCCAGGTCAGCATCTCTCAGGAGTCCTTCTGGGGCTGCAGAAGGCTAGAGGACATGCAGCTGAAAGCCCTGCTCGCCGTGTCAGGGACTGAAGCCATTGTGGTGGTGGTGCAGCATCATTACCAGGCAGTCACTCTCCCGAGGCCCGGTGCAGCCCGCGGCGCACTGGTTGTGGCAGCAGTCGCTGGGCACCTTTCCCCTGCACCGACCAGAGCACTGCTGAGCACAGATGACTTTTGTTACTGGAAGATACAAGAAAAAATGAAAAACATCAGCTGTACCTGCTGTAATGGGATCAAGAAATATGGAGAAAAGGTCTGGTGCAGGTTCTGTGCTAGATTTTCCTCATGGGACGTTCTGTCCTCATTTAAGGCCAAAGTTTGGGAGGGGTGAGAGCGAGTGTGGGTGGTGGTAAGAAGGGGTCATGTTCAGCCTGTAATTATCTTGGCTCTTATGAGGTGCTAAGAACTCTGATCCTAGCCAGGAAATATGTCCTGCTTAGAAAGAACAACCCTGTTGCACCAATGCCTTGTTCACCAAGTAAAACTGTGACAGAGTCGTTGCATCTTATAGCTGGGCAACAGAGAGTTGGAGACATCTGTCTCCATTTCATTGAGAAAATTTACTATTGTGGTGCTACCTTTGGGAAAAACAATGTGACAGAATTGCCAGGACTCCGTACTATAACTGGAAACTGTACATTGTAGGTATGGTGCTGTAAAACATCCCTTTAATGCAGTAAAATATTTCCAAAATTTGCAGAGATAGGGGAGACTCACTCAGCAAGCAGATTTCATATGCACATTGAATTATTTTTCTTTAATGTTCAAATTCTTGGCCAAATTTTTCTTCATTACCTAACTCCCTCAGGGTTTGCACCAGTGCAACAGCCCAAAGGAAAGAACTGGCCCTGGTCCAACTTTTTGCAAAAAAGCAAAAACTGCCTGAAACATTTTGTTGAGAATTGGGAAAGCTTCTTCATTTGAATATCAAAGCAGAGAAAAGGATCATCAGAACAATTTTTAAAAACCCCACAAATGAATGGCTAGCATGTTTTTGTATCAGAGACCCAAAATGGGATTGTTTGTTCTCTTAAAAAAAAAAAAAAATTACTGATCCATGAAGCCTGGCATAAAGTGCCAGAAGAACCTGATGGCTACTCTGCTTCATACAGCATCCTGAGCATTTCAGCTGTGCACTGTGCTAACTGTTATCAACTTCACAGTTGGCACAAATGAATTACAATATTATCAGAAATTCCTATAAGTCTGAAAACCATGGTTGTTAATTAACAGAAAATTATTTCAAAAAATAGCCAGCTACAGGGTATATAACAGTGATTTTTTCAAAATCATATATTCTTTTTCCATTACACAGTTCTGTATCCAAACTGTATTATTTTATTTTTTCTTGTAGACCTATAAGCAAGGTTGTATATTTTCCAGGAAACATTATTTCCACAGTATGCATTAGTTTCTCTGATAGCAACAGGGGAATAAAAGGCACATTGTTCTACATGAACAGCATTTTGATACAATTTTTTGGTAAGAATTAGCAGGGGAATAAAGCACCTCATCACTTTGATAACTATTGACTAGAGTTTCCTGCTGGAAACATACATTGCATCAAACATTTTTACTTCATATAGAGTATCCCACGTTCATTTCCAGAAGAAAGAGACATATCCCCCAAACTTTCCCACATATGGCAATGTGGGATACGTTTTCAGTTGGCCAGAGTCTCAAATGCCTGGAGAGGTGAGCAAGAGCCCGCAAAAGATTTTGTTTCATGCACTCCTGATTCCAGTGAGGGTTTGTAAATGCTGGAAGCTTGCAGGGCTGAGACCTGAGGTTTCGCAAGGTCCTGGGACAGCTGTGCAGCCTCAGCTGCAGGAACCAGCCCAGGAAGGGCTTTGTATGCGCAGCCATTGTGCACCCCGAGAGCCAAACTGCAGAGCCAGCTGACAAAAACTGAAGCATGCACTAAGTGAAGACAGGAAAGGTATACGGTCCTCTTTCCTCAAGCTCTAACTCATACAAATGTGGCTTGATACTTGCAGACAAAAAACTTAGGTTCAGGTGACTATTTGCAATGGAAAACTGAATGTAGGATGTTGCTTCCATTTGCATTATGTCTAGATCAGCCATTTTTCCACTGAACTTTTCACAAAACAAAACCCAGTGTATTTCCCCACTTTTTAGAGAAAAAAAAAAAAAAGCAGTGAGACAAATTGTCATGGTGTTCCCCCTCAACCTTTACTTTAGTAAAAATAAACTGTTGCAAAATCTCAGGCACTTGTAAATGGATGTTTCTGCTCTCTTAGTATCAAGGAAACATCCTACTTGCATAATTAGTTATTTTTCCAGTAGACAGAAATGTAGTATGTATGTTAGAGCACACAAGGTGTTTCTTAACTAATATACAGGCTTACATGTCTGGCAGTTTTGTTCACCAGGGCCCCAACAGTGATCTTCTGTGCAGTTCTGATGGCATTTGGGACCTAGAACACAAGAGAGAGTATAATATTCTGTAAACTAAGAAAATAACAAGGTACCATGAACAACAGAAAACAATGACTTGAGCTTTCCTTCCTGATAAACCAGGGTAGGAAGCACCTACATAACAGTGCTCAAAAAATTTGTGAGCTGAATTTGTTATCCTTTGTTCACCTCTGCTTTCCTACGTGCAGTTCTCCACCTCCACACCTTTGAGCAAGTGAGCACAATACCCAGTCAGTCTAGCTTACGAAAGAGGAATATTTTTCCCAGGAACAGGAATCTCAGCTACTGCCCGGCTGGCCCTTCTGCTGGGGTTTTCATGCAATGGCAAGTCACCACTGGCTTGAAGTCAGGCATGTGCCAGCTGCTCACTACAGGCCACATGTAAATCAGTGTTTCTGAACAAGGCAGTTCTAAAAAGAAAACAAATCCAACTGGATTCACAGGCAACTGCCAGCTACTCTGACCACAAAGTAATTTGACTTGTCTGCTTTGTGCCCTCCTCCCATCCTCTGCCAAAAATACTCCTTGTGCAGGACTATGCTGCAGATGGATGATTAATGGAGAGGTGGGCAGGATGGACAGACACCTTGCCTGACCTCGAGCATTCAGTGCGGGGTTCTTTCCCATTCTTCCCTCCTTGCTCTGTTCTTTCTTCTTTCTCTGAATGACAAGCAAAGTCCCAGAGAAACAACTTATTTTAGAGTATGGCATCATTATTAAAGCCATAAAAGGCTGTCTTAGGGGATTAATGTGGAATTCACTACATTTAAAAGACATTTCCTACTCCAGTGCTTCTTCCCACTAACAACATGTGATTCTCCTTCCCCCCATCAGCCATCAAATAGCTGAACAAATGCCAATACTTGTCCAAGAGTTGATTGATTTGGTGTGGGACCAAAGAACTTTATTTTTTTTAAGTTGAAAAGTTAAAGGCTAACATTTCTGTGGTGTTCAGAGCCAAACTCCTGTGCTGACATGTATAGTTTGCAACTCCTTGATTACGCCAGGGCTCCATAGAAAAATAAGTCAACACAGAAGTTGGCTATTAGCTCAGGCAATTATGCAACTGGAAGAAGATAAAGAAAATATGTTTTCCTGCCAACTTTAAGTTCCAGAAATGAAATGTTCAGAAATGAAAATAAACTCTCCTTTCTGTGAAATGACTTGGGATTTTATGAGGGACTCATAAGGCTGAAGGATTAGCTTGAGCCTGCTCTAAGCATATGCTGTACAAACTTTTAAATATCCCCTCATCTCCCTGTTGATCTGAAGTGTCAGATTTATCTACCTATTTATTAATACTTTTGCCAGGGTAATCTGTGCAGCCCAAAACAGGAGAATTTTATGGCATTACTTGGGTCCTAGCTCTAAGTCTTCAAGTAACTCCATGAAGCTGCCCTTATGGTTTTTCTAGACCAGAGCCTTACAATGTAAACAGAAGAACGCTGGAAAGAAAATGAATACACATTGTTTTTCTGGGCTGTCTTTCTAAGCTGAGCACATATGCAGGATACTGTCCTAAATCAAGAGGAACATTCCCAAGAACTTTGCTGAGTTATGAGTTAAGGACCTAACCATCATGAAAAATTCTGTCTTAGGCCAGTGGTGCAGAAATGAAAGCACTTCTCTTGTAACAGAGCTGGATGGCCTTTGTTAGAAATTGTTGGAATAGGAACCCACTGCATGAAAGGTGGGATGTTCATTTTACTCTCTGAAATGGAGGGGGACACATAGCACTTTTCGTAAGTTAATACTCACAAGAAGACAGGTTGCTTGCGAATTCAAGTACTGTGGGAGGTTTCTTGCTTGTGTCAATGATGTCATTCCAAAGAACAGTATCCATGTTGCACAGTTTGGGGTTGTTGCTGATTTTAACACCTCCATTGAGGATTTCTGTTAAAGAAAAAAAAAAAATTGCTACGTGAAGCAAATCCCTATTTTGCCCCAGAGATGTCCCCAAAATCTCTCTGCTCTAAAGAAAGAGAAGTAAGTTACATCTTTCTCCCCCTCAGTCACATGATACTGACAGAAAGGAACAATCAGGGCATCAGACTCCTGATGGTGTAACTAAGACCCGGATCAGACCAACAGGTTCTGCAGAACCAGCTTTTCTTGGATGCCACCAAGATGCCACTATGTGTAGTCTTCTGCCTGGTGCCACCTCTAGGGCTCACAGTGGTCAGCAGAGTAGGCACTGCTGGTGTGCCCAGTCAGAGACCATGTGAGACACACATATTACCAGTTCCCAATGAGATCTAGCAGAAAATATCGATATGTATGCACTAGAATCAAATAATACAAAATAACAAATGGGTGCTTCTTTGCCAGTTTCGGGAACAAAGATGAATCTTGATGAGTTTTCTTTGTCTTTTGCAGAAGACTGGCTAGCAGGAGAGCAATTAGAAAACTACATTCAGATCCTTGCTTTTAAAGCAGGTTTTGATGGCCCATGACTTTGAGAGGCAATCTCTAACAGATCTTGACATCAAAAAGTGACAGTTGAAGTTGGCTTTAGAGGTGCCTCCCCTTCTTGCCCGTGTCTCACCTGAAAGCCGCTTCATTGGCAGCTGTCGGAGTCCCTGGGTTTTATTCATGTGGTAGTTGGATAAAACAGCCAGGGCATAAGAGTTGTCATACAGCACATTGCCTCGGATGATCTGGAGGTTTTCCAGGGGAATGACATCCACCATGTTAAGGGCGATAAGCACGTAGCCTGCAACCTCCTGTATTGACTGAGAGAGCAACAGAAGAAACAAGCAGCTTAATCCATAGTGCTCTTCAATAATGGCTTTCCTCCTCCCACTCCTCCAACCCACCATCTTTCAATTTGAAGGGATGGGAGACCACCTAATCTCATTAAAAATAAAATAAATCCAAGAAGAAAAAGGGACTATGTGCAAAACCTTGGTGGTTAAGCATGTATAAACTCACCCTTTCAGCAGCTACCAGGGGGTCATTCCAAAGGTCCAGCATACCCCTGGTTCTGTCTCCAAATAAGGGTAAATGGGGCTGACTAGGGCATGCAGGAGAAAAGGGCAAGCATGTATGAAATGGCAACTAAGTGTGATGCTTCCCATAAACACTTGCCTAGCCTTCAGCAACTGGCAGCACACAGATGCTGCCTGATTCAGGCTTTTACATGGTCCCTTCTGTGTCCCTTCCCATGCTCATTAAAGTGAGAGACTAGGCAACCTTCTCCTTCTTAAACAATTTATATCTTTACAGGAAAAAAGACAAGTGAGGTACTGTTCCTGCATGTGGGTTTGTTCCTGTCTTGCATTGTGAAACGTATACATTTCTATCCCCTACAAAAATCACTGCAAGTGAAAATCCTTCAGGCTACTAAAGATATTTTCCTTTTCTGTGAAGACTACCAGTAAATTTTCAAGAGACTCATTATGTTCCTTGGAACCCTGAGCTCCCCAATCAGGTTGTGTTTGGGAAAGAAGAATGGCAATACCATCATATTTGTAACCCATATGTTCAAACCACAGATTTTTTGATATTGCTTGTTACTTGCTGGTGGAGAACCTGCAGGTCCCTATGTCAGCCATGGCTCCTCCCCATGCCATGGCTGTGTTTAAACATCCATCCTCGGTTCACTCCCTCCTCAGCTTGCCTTAATTTGCCCATGAACTTGTGCACAAAACAAATGTTGAGCTGGGAGTAGCCCATGTGTCAATCACAGGGTATTATCTTGAAGATCACTTCAAGAATCCATGTGGGAAGTTATTGCACAGGACTTGCCTGCCTGCTGAGGGTGTGAGCACTTCAGGCTGGAGAGGCACTCACCACTATGGCAGGGGAAGGGATCGCAGTTTGGAGGGCAGGAAAAAGGTCTCCACACTTCACAATCTGCCACTCGCTTTGTGCTTTGCTTTGCCCAACAGCACCACAAAGCCTTTTGCTCTCTGAGAAGTGAGATAATAAGTATGGGTGTAATTCTAATTATAAATGAGAAGAAACCCATCTCTATGGCACCCAGCGCAGTGCTTGAAAAGCTATTTCTCAAAGTACCTGATTTCTTTAGTAGGGTTGAGTGCATCCTGCAGCCTACAGGTATGCTTAACTAGCACCTTTACTAGCTATGTTTTGGATCATCACAGAATTTTATCAGCAGCTGATCCTTTGCACTTAAAAAACGGAGTAGGATTTGTTGTAGCAGAGAAGACCTCATTGGCCATGAGCACTAACCTTCAGGAAAGAGAGGTCACGATTGTGCTCCACGTATGTAATCTCCAGGTTGCTGAGTACCACCTCACAATTGTTGTACATCCTCTGCAGGCTGGTGAAATGGTCTTCCACATGTCCCAGTTGGGTCAGCTTGTTATTTGTCCCTTGACAAACTGTGGAGGAAAGGAGAAAGCTCCATGAAGGAAAGGAAGAATTAACTACAGGGCAAAGACTTGTTTCTCACTTATCTTTAAAAGCACTACAGTAAGTTAAGCATCATCTTCATAAGAAACAAAAACATTATCTGTCATGACTCCAATGGCAATAGTGTAGGAAGTATGCAGTGTTTCCCAGGGACAGAGATGTACCAGAATTTAGAGTTGGAATAACTGCCCATCACTGTCTGTTATAAAAAAGCTGCAATACGAGGCTTTTGTACATAGGGAGCACTAAGTTTTCTGCATCACAAATATAACTCAGTTCCTGAAGAGAGGACATTGATACAGTTCCACTGAACACTACTGAAACTGGCATGTTGCCAGGTATCACCAAAAGTGACTTTCCTGAGGACCTATTTTACATTACTTTCAGGGGCATTGGGTCTCCTTGTAAGCTCAGAGGAAGGAAGGGGGGCTTCCTGAAGGACCCCTTAAACCACAAATTCGGGTTTTAAGGTCTAACTGAACCTCCAGGGCTTACACATCTCTTGCCACTCTGACATTTTGGGAGTATGACAGATTTAGATTTTCTGGCATATTCATCTTTGGCACTCAAATCCATTTCTGCCTGGTGGGGAAGGAAGAGGTGTCACACAGAGCACCACTGAGATTTCAAATATTTATAACAGCACGATGGAAAAATTAATCCCCTCCTGAAATAATATTACTCTGCTTTATTAAATCTAGAGGAACTGAAAAAAGTTATCAAGATTGTATTTGATTGCAATGCATGAGCAAAATGCAAACTTGCTCTGAAGAAAAACACCAGACACAACCCTGAAAAATTCTGTACTCATACAGTCATTCCCTGCGCTATCCCTACAGGGGTCAAATGAACACATCTCTCAGTTATGCTAATACAGAGAAAAGTAGAATGATACATAAGACAATGTGGTAAAAAACTTCACAACCCCTTCCAGGGGCTCCTTCAGCTCCACTTTGCTCTTCAGTGGGAGCAAAAGGAGGCTGTTATCTCATCGTTTGCATAATGCAACCCCAGCCTGACGGCACAGCTTTCCATATTGAAAGAATTATATTGTTTTAACTTGGAGAAATGAATATATGAAATGATAGTTTTGTAGAGCCATAATTCACAGAAATACCAATCACAAACTGGGGTGCTGCAAAGCAAATAACAAAGATTCTTGAGAAAGCTGGAAATATGTTTCAGTTCTAGTAACAAAAGACAACACCTGTTGAAGATTTACTGAACAACTGATGCTTTATTAGTAGGAAAAACAGTGTAATGACAGTGATAAAAACACACTTACCAATCATCAAAACTATTCACTGAACATGTGGTACTTCTCAGTACAATCATCAGCATTAGGAGTTACAGTTATAACAGATTAAATACTCTGGGCCATGTTTAAAGCAAGGCTGTTCACTCACATTCCTCAGTTATTTCTCATTATACATCTAGAGAAACATTATAGTGTTTGGAATCAGAGTGGCAACTGCTGGTAAATGGGAACACTATGACAGGCTGGGAGCACATCATCTAAGCTGCTTGACCCTTTTTATATATTTTGAATTTCTGAATTTCTTAACACTTGCTTTAGAAATTCTAAACGGGATTTATTGTTTTAGTTTCTGTTCCAGTTTCAAACTAACTGTTGCATTGTGCTCATACTTCAAATCTGTATTTGATGTCTGCTTCAAGTACAAGGTCCACAAATTATCAGAGTCATAGGTAGGTTTTTATTCTGCAGAGTGGTCACATTTTGAAAGTTAGAAGTACTGTCATATGGCTAGTCTGCTCTGGAAAAAGTGTTGGTTGCTCTTGGGGACAGGGATGAAGAGTCTTTGAACTGACTGGAAAAGTCAAGGAGTCATCCCAGAGGACATCTTGAATTTTAAGCAATGTTATCCTAAAACCAAGGAAAAACCAGTAATTACAGATTCTCAGACTGTTCAAAACCTCAGCTTGGATGCTCAGTTTAGGCATCTCATATCTGATCTTTAGAACAGTGTGATTTTGGAAAGCACTCTAACACAGTGCAGGAGCAGGTGCAGTTTGGACTGCTCACAGAAATAAAACTATAAGTCATCCTGCTGTGCTCTTCAGGATCCCCAAATGTACCTAATGCACTTGTTGCACCTCTGAGGTTACCAGCAAAGATCTGCCCCAATACTCAAGACAGGCCCAGTGCAAAAGCTGCAGTGTTGATGCTACACCTGAACCAAAGGATGGCTGGAAGGAGGAGCTTTCCCTGGTGGCATCCTCCTGGCCACCTGTGCCCTTCACCGACTCTGTGTGGCTTGGCATCAGTCAGATCATACAATAAAACAGCCCAGCTTGTTGAAACAACCCCTAAGACAAACTGCACTCATTTGAATGTGCTTCTCTTGGGATCAGACAAGTGTTGGAGCTCTGAACTTGGGCCAGCTGTCTTGAGAAAGACAGACTTTTTCACTGCTTCAAGACTGAGGCAGCAGTCAGAGGGCATGGTTACTCTTGCACTTCTCCCTCTCCCCCTCCCATGGGACCTCTCAGGGAACCATGCCAAAGAGTTGATCCAAGCTACAAATAATATAGGACAATAAATAAATAATTAGACAGAGGGTATTTTCAGCTCAGGAAAGCTTGTTGATGTGGTTCACTATGGTGCTCCATGCATTGGAAACAGCTCAGAGGACAGAGCAAGGAAGCAGAAACAAGTAGGCAAGAGAAAGAGCTTCCCTGCTTGTGAAGCTGCAGAGGGAAACCCAGACATAACAAGCTCTGAAAGGGCTTCACCTTGGTCCCCCAGGACCTCTTTTTTCCCCTGTACTGTGGGCAGACAGCACTTTGGCAGTTCTCTACCAAAATCATTCAAAACCACTGGTCCCCTCGTCACATCCTCCATCCAGTAAACAGTAGCTGTAGATGAGATGTTAGTTACGATCTGGAGAGCAGAATAAAGAGGGCTGCTTCTGCTAAGAAATCAACAGTGTGTGGCTGTCAGAGTATCAGCCAGAGCACCTCAGTGGAGCTTTCTCCCTCATGCACAAATTTTTGTTTGCGCTAAGAGATATAAGGGATCTAAGTACATCCACAAAGTGAACTTCATCACACCACTATTTACCAAGTGAGAACCTGGGTCATAAGCAGTATATGCTGAGCAAATAAAACCCAAATCAAACAAAACAAGGTAAATCCCTGCAGCAGTATTACCAAGCTCAAGCAACAGCGCAGAATAATTTTCTAACTAGAACATTTGAAAAGAAAATAAAATGGCCTGCTTGTATCTGATGAATAACACCATTCCTGCAATTTCTTTGCTTATGGAAACTATTCTAAAAAGATACAGGCTATAATTATCTGTATATAATATCACAGTGTGAATGCCACTCTGGCCAGAGGCTAAAGCACAGACAATGAGGTGCTCGCCTTGCTCTGCAGAGTTTTAAGTGGGATGTGCATGCTTGAGTGGCTGGAATTTATTACGATTTAACCTCTATTGAACTCAACCTACTTGTCCTCTAAAGGACAGATTCTGATGCCACATGCAATACATTCATTACATAATTTTGTTCCAATGTGTAGGAAAGCCAGCACTATCCAGGTTTAGGAGTCAGTGGTGGGCATGGATACTTGCAGGGTACTACTGGAGGTTATGGTAGCATGTACCATATAATATATGTTCTATGTGGACACTTACATATTTAGCTAAAAGGGAAAGTAAAACATTCAGGGTGAGAACTGAATCCCTGACCAGTAGAAAAGCCAAAATCCAGAACTGAACTTCAGGGCATGGCCTGATCCCTGAAAGACGAAAGCTTTGCTTTTATCTTTGATGTTAATATAATAAAAACACAACTGGTCTGGAAAGTTTTGACACAGAGGTCACGTCCCAAGAGGCTGCTGTCTGTGGCAGTGCTGAGAGCAGGGCTGCATGCTGGAAGTGCAGGGTTCTCCTATCCCAGCCAGGGTGATCTGCTGGGCCCTTAGTGCCCAAGCCACCACTCCTATGACATGGGGCAACCCAGAATTCTGCAGGGCAGCATCATGGGGTTGTCACCCTGAAATATTTAAATTCTGTGTGATATAGATTTTAGCCCATATGCTGCAATTCTTAAATGCCAAAGTGATGTTGATCTTGAATCAGCTGCAGCATTACCTCAACAGACAGCCTAACAAAAATTTAGATGTTGCTGAAATGACCCATCTGTCAGGTGCTGTATAAGGCAGCAGCAATCAAAGGGCTCAGGAAAGAGGCACACTATACTGACAAATGCAAACTCATTGAATTTAGTGCTTATGAAAAGTGCAGGGTTGGCTGTCCTGGCTACTAAAAGCTACTGTGTGTCCACAGACATGCTTGTTCCTCCCCTTCTCTACCTCAAGCTTGGACTTAACAGGTGTATTTCTAGATGGTGGTTCACCCTCTGCAACCCTTTGCTCCTTGGCCACTTTTTTCTTGTGCAGCCTGAAGTAGTAGTGTGAAACCAAATCATTTCCTAAATAGCATTTTCCTCAAGTGATGGTAGGGAGACAGAGGCCACCCATACAGCTGTAATGCTAAGCGACAATATTTTCCCAAATCCATACAAGCTCAGATTAAACAAAATGGTCCCTGCAGCAATTGCACTCATACAAGTAAAATCTGTTTTCATCTTTTCCCCAGAAAATCTCTGATTATTGAAGTCCCAAGCCTGTCACGCATATTTGCCCCAGACTTGAGAAAAACCCCAGAGAATGCTTTGAAACCAAATTATCACCAATCCCCAAATCACTCTGTTTGTATCCATGCTTAGCCTGTGTTAGTCTCCCTTTAGCTCTGATAGACACATCAAAATAGTAACTCACAAAGGCAATTTCAGAGATATGCAAGTCCATTTCCATGCTTCATATGACACTTATAACTATATATGCCCTAGTATGATAAATTTATGTACTTTTGCATGTTTTCTAGCCATCACTGATGATAACACAAAACTTGTAGATGAGGGGTATTTGTTTAATCTGACAGTGTATTTATAAATGTTCCTCTCTCCTCACTTGTTAGCAATAATTTCACTTTTGATTGTTTTTAGGTACTTAATGGAAGAGCAGTACCTTGCTGGGTGCTTGGTTGGGATACAAAGCTGGCACTGAATGTCTGGGAAGATAACACTACTACTGGGTGTGCTACCATCAGTGCTGCCCACATCCCACACATCTTCATCAGAGTGTGGGGGAAAAACCTTCCAAGTGAATGGAATAACTTTATAGGAAATATTGCTCAATTTGGGTCTGTATGAGCAATCACACCATCCCAACCTTTGCCCACTGTATCCCCTGGGTAACTCCTGCACAACCCAGAGGAGATCCTGGCCATACCCTGCATCTCTATGCTCTTGCCAGGGGAGGAAAACTGTTTCCCCTTTATGAGGACCTTCATCTAATAGGCCCTCTGAAATTAAATGAAGATGCTTGTCATGCATAAATATACACATCAGCTCTAAGGGCAGGACCTCTATATCAGGTATTTTCTTAACCACCTTCAAGGCATACCCTTAAAGCTATCAAATGGATCCACATAACCTGCAGTGGAAAACAGCAAAGCGCAGCTTACTAGCTGTCAAATCATCAAAATAATGATATTTAAGCTTACAACAAACTACTAGAACAGACAGGACATTTGTCTTCATGACTAACCTATTAGAAAGAGAAAGAACCATGCAATGCTTCCCCTAAAGAAAACACAGTATGAAATATCAGAGGTTGAAATAAGAAAGTGACATTACATTTTATTAATCAATCACTCAAATAGAAATATTTCTTATATTCACAAGTTCCTCAGCTCTACAGAGAGAAGGGATGGAGAAATTACCCAGTATTGCTGGGCTGAGTATGTTTACAGAGTATGTTTCACTGAGTAAGAACTTCAAGAGGGAGGAAAATTCATGTGACACAAAAGGAAAACCAAATCTGCTGCAATGTGCCATGGGAAGTTATGGAAAGGAAAGCTAGGAAAAGGTGAGGAGTACAAACAGTGCTCACATGCTGGCACACGTTTTCCTTCGAGAACAGTGTCTGCAAACCCATACAATGCCTAAAAAGTCCAGTTTCAACTTAATGACAGCAACATTCGGGCACTGGAAATTCTTCTGCAGAAGATAATGATTTTGTACATATCCAGATACTTTAATTCAAAACACTGTGAAAAACAACCTCATGTGGCTTTAGCAAGTTCTTGCTCAAACAGTGTGGTTTGGAGTAATGCAGTTGCTGAGATTAATTCCAACTTTTAGACACACTGGGACCAAAACAATGACAGAGCTCTTAAAAATACTTAGATGGAAACTGTAATTGCAAAAATTACCAAAACTAACACCCTAGTGGAGAAAAAGAATATGCCTTGAGGGAAAGCTTTCCCAGATGGTTTCTTATTTCTATTTACTTGACAAAAGCAACTTTTCCAGATAAATGTAATTTTAGGTTTCCCTTCCTGACTCCAATTAGGAGTGGAGACCTGCCCTTCAATGCCAAAAGTCACATCCTAAATTGCAAAGGATGGAGGCATCATGACAGATGGTCTGTTTGCTGGTGAGTGCATTTGCCTGAAAGAACAAATAATCATATACAAAACAACTTGCTTCTGGATGAAGACCTCACCAAAGTCACAGTATTTCTGACAACAAGGGATTCAACCTTATTAATTCCCCAGTGTGTTTTTTTTTCCCTCCCCAATATAATTTACTAATATTTCTATTTTTCTTCTTTGTTGCCATTATTTAATTCTGCATGTATGTTTATTAATCCTCCAGAGATTAAGGCCAGACCAGGATGTGCTGAAATCAATCTTTCCACTGGCTTCAATGTGAACTGGATGGGGGATTAAATTCTTCTCTTGCTGATACCGGTATAAATTTGGAGCAAGTACATGGACAGGATGGACTAACCCAGATTTAAGCTTTACCCTCTGAATGTCTTAGGATAAAACTGTTGTTGATACAAATATTTTCTGTAAATACAAGGAAAATTCGAAAGAAACAGGAATTGTCACCTTGCAGTTGGGGAAAAGTTGCTTTCCAAAGGTGAATAATAGATGGGAATTTTCAGAGAGGGTATTTCCACTGAGGTACTGAAAGATAACCTGAGTTATCTTTAGCTCAGTTTTCTTCATATGGTTTTGTCACTGATCTCAAAGAATACTTCAAATCACTGCTGAGGAATCCTGCAGATGACCCAAGCATTGCTGGAGTTCTAAATAACAAAGAGGGACAGATGACCAGCACAGGTTTGTTTGTATAATTTAGGAAAATAAGCTCCCTGAACAACATTACATGAACTATAGCCAAAGGTAAGGTGTTACATCAAAGACTGCAGAACACATAGTAGGCAGAAGATGGGGTCCTGGGATGCAGTTGCCCTGAAAAAGACTTGGGAATAATATGAGGTGACCAGAGGGAGAAGCCAGGATCCACTGGGTCCATCAGTGGCAAAATGCTGAAGGAAGGGAGGCAGTGCTGGCATTAATGCCTGGTGGTGCCCCAGCATGCCCCAGGGGTGGTGGCCTCTGCACTTGAGGACTCTCCTCTCCCTGCAAAGCAGCTGCCACCTGGGCCAGCTCCCACTCCCAGTGCTACCAGGATGCTCCCCTCAGGCTTCAGCCCTTCTCTAAGCTACATTTCAGCCCAGTTCTCTGACACATGGCCAGTGACTAGTGCACTAGGATTTTGCCTTGACTTTTGCAGGCTATTTATTGAGAATGATGGCTGGAAAACCAAGCTCCCCAAGACATCCTCCCCAGCAGCTGGGGTGCTGCTGTTGGGTTGCTCTTCCAACTCACACCCTCTGGAGAGGCTGCCACAAAGGTAACTAAGAGCTTGCATGGGGCTTTCTCTTTTCAGCTATTGCTCAAGGTTAAAAGGTCTATTACAAGTGCAATAACCAGTGAACTTAAATAATGAGTAGTTTATAAATGAATAGTTTATAAATACTAGACACAACACTTAACAAATTTTGTGCAGAAAACCACAGAGGCACCTTCCCCCACTTTTTAACCATATTTAGAGAAACTCAAGCTGTACTGACTGTGCTCTGTGAAGTCAGCATGGACTCTGAGGTGCCCCCAAGTTTTCCCATGGGAGCCCAACAGAGCACGGTGATCAGCTTGGCTCTACAAATATATCCGTATCAGGATGGGCAAAGTGATGAGTTCATGCCCTGGCTTGCCATTTTTAGACTCACTGTTCCCTACATACAACAGAGCAACTGAAGCTGGATGCTATAGTGTTCAAAATGGGGCTCTTCAAGACAAAATGCCAACTGCAGCTTAGACATTCAAGTGGTGTACAGCATGGGGAAATACTGCTGAGTGCTATGGAAAGGAACAAGACTTTGGGAACCACTGAAGAGGAAATTAAAGAGTGGGGAAAGGCAGAGTTGGTGGTATATTGGTTATATTGGATGGATGTTCTGCCATCCCACTTATTCTGGGTCTCCCAAGAGAAAGCATTGCCCATGCCTGTGTTTTAGAAGCATGATCTTCATGCTGTGTGAAATCCACATACTGACCAAAGCAAGTCTGTCTTACACTGTACTGTGTGCACCCAAACAAGAGACCATGCAAGGGGCAATAGACTCTGGTGTCAGTCCCAGAAGCTCTGTGCACTACAGCGGCTTGTTTCCCCCAGGGATGGGTCTGTCTATCAGGCAGCACAGGTCCTGGATAGAAGTCCATGGCTGCAGTCATCCAACCCTCCAGTTTCATATACCAGCACATCTACTATGCTCATCTCAAAAAACCTGCGTGCATCCTGTGGGCAGAACTCTGGAGTGTGAGAAGGACTGTCACAAAGCTCCATTCATGTGAAGTTCAGGCCCTGGGAAATGGCTCACAGAAATGGAATGGTTCTCCTGGCATCCATGGAGAAGTTTGTATTGCTGTGTTTGTTGCAAGTGGTGTAAACAGTCTGCACAGAGCACAACAATGGGCATAGCTCACCAAGCCTTGAATCTGGTGACACGTCTGGCAGGGCTATGGCACCTTAAGATCTACACCAGGATATTTGGGAAAACAAGTAGATGACAATGGATAAATAAGCCTGTTTCCATGGTCTAAAAACCCCCACATTCTTCACTGTTGCTTGTTCTGGCAACATCTATCAAGCAGCAGGATTTTATAGAACAATAAAAAGAAACTGAAGATGTGTGGCTGTGAAAATATGGGATCAGTTGCTAGTTACATCAGCACTGAATTGTTTAAAATCATTTCAAAATGAGTTAACTTGAGAAATGAGAGTTAAAGGCATTTAACTGTGCTGTGAACATTTTAGCATGTGGGATTTCTTGAGACACTGCAATTGCATATTTCAATTTGTGCCTTTCAATGAAAAAAAGTCATATGTTTTTCTTTATTTATATTAAATCAAGTCTTATGTTGAAGTAAGCTGTGGTTCTCATGCTCATATTTCTGAATCCCCTGAGGTGTAAATTCTATGTGAGCACTCACTGGCTCAAAAAGGACAAGACAAACCACTTGCAGCTGATTCCAAGTAGAACACTAAAAGCTTGCTATTACAAATACAACATATCCAATAAGTATATGATTACACATACACACCCACAAATATATATATATATATGTTTATATCTGTAGCTCTCCCAGATAAGCAGACGGAGATCTCTAGAGACCCAACATATGTGGAGTACTGCTGAAACACAACAGCAACCACACAAGCTTCATCTGCTGCTTTGAACTACACTTGCCCACCTCCATGATCACCCCATCCACTTCTGTGTGTGGTTCTGCCCACTGAGGACATGGAAGTGCTTCCAGCACCCACGGTGAATGCTACACTGAGCCTCTGGGGGCATGTGCAGCTGCATCAGTCCCAATACTTCCTCCCAAGCTGCTCTACAGTAAGTTCCAGCCTCCTGTGGAGTCATGCTGGAGAGCTACAGGAAGCTCTATGCCTCAAAGTTCCCTACAGGACATCTTGTCCCTTAAGAATGAGGTCACCTCCTCTAGCAAGACTAAAACAAGACAAAAACTGCAGACAGGACTAAGATAAACAGCATTTACTGCTTCAAACAATAAAAGGTACTGCTAAGTTACTGCTGTAGCAAATGCCCTGTCAACTGACTACAAAGAACAAATGCAAGCTGATAAAAGCTTTAAAAGTTTGTTTTCAACAACTGTGCATTCATGGGAATAAATGCTAACAATGACTCTAGGGCTTCCAGACGAAATTTGGATATTTGTGCATGTTGACAAGCAAGCAAGTTAATACACGCTGCTGGGTTTGAAGAGCCTCTGGTAATATTTAAGTTTAAAAGGCATAGCAGAAAAGCATATTAGATGCAAATGAGGATCATCTTCTGATCTTCATTTAAAACTTGACTAAAACTCAGTGGAAAGACTGCTATTGAAATGAATGGGATCTGAATCAAGCACTTATTTCACTTAATTTAACTGTGTGAAATTTAATAAATGAGGTAAATAGACTCTCTACCACCCTTTATTCTGGAAGGAGGAGAACTACAATTACATTTTGAAAGCCCAGGTAAAAAGCCACAAAATGTTTTAACAGCACCTGGGTAAGTTTTGAAGATGAAGAACTATTTATCTTCAAAAGTCTGGGAAGAAAAAACATTGAATTCAGTCGTTGTTACTATAAATGTTGCAAGTTATAGCAAGTGGACTGCTTTTAGAGCTGGTCTTATTTAGCAATAGGGAATGTCAGTCACATTTAATGCCAGAGTTCAGTTCTGTGAAGATCTGTAAACACGTCTGAACACTATAAAAGGTATTTGAAATGCATGATTACAGTTCATTTCATGCTGTTCAAACTCCAAAGAAGTTCCCTCTCCATCTCATGATTTGCATGGCTCCTTCCTCATGTCCTTTCACCCTTTTCAACAAAGCAAAAGCTCCATGGCTTAGTACAGAGCCCAGAACATCTGCAATCTGAACTCCAGAAATAAAATGTAATACTGGATAAATCCCTACTAACACTCTTAGACTTCTATGATCATGATGTCCATTCATGCAGGTCACAGAGAAAAAACTTCTGAGGTCTGTTTGTTTGTGGTTTTTTTTTTAAATTGTCTTTGAAAATACTAATAAAACAAATATTGAAGATGGGTAAGTGAAACTTTTTTCCCTGAAAAGAACAAAGCCTCACGTTTATCAAAACGCTGTGCCTTGCATTCACCTGTGTGTCTTTTTAGGTCAAATTATTGTTTCACATATACTCAGAATTAGTGGCTGTTTAATTGTGAATGGTTTCAAATCATAATAAAGATGACTGCAGTTGCTAAATTTGGTTCTGCAACTCCTTTGTCCCTAATGTTTGAGGGATGGTCTTTCTCAAGGACCTTTTCCAAGAAACAAGGCGGGAAAAACAATGCACAGCTTTATCAAACACGTCACCCCCCCTACATGCAAATATGAAAATCTAGAAGATGACACGCAGATAAGGATTAAAAGAAAATCCGCCCTTACATAAATGACACAAACCTGCTTTAACACATTCCACCCCCTGAAGAAAAATTTTTCAGAAAGGAACTGCCCCATCAGTTCAGTGAACAGGGGGAATAAACGTCCCCTTGTATACAAAAAACTGGTAAGTCAGCTACAACCTAAGCTCCAGCACAGAATGTGAAAATGTTATCGGTAGCAGACGGTTGGACTGTGCTTATCTTTGCCAAAAGTGTCTTGAGGGGGGAAAAAATGCCAGAAACTTTTTACTAGTGCAGTGAAATGCATGAAGAGACATGAAAGCCAGAGACGACTGACTGTAGAACTGATCTCACTTGCTCCTGTTCCCATCTGCTCCTCTGTTCCTGCAATGCTTCTTCTGCAAATGATAGTACTCAAGAGTTTTGATGAACGGAAGAATTTTTGTCATCCATTGGATTTGGGTTGGTTTTTTTTCCACTCTGACTAGAAATAATCAGCTTTTACTTTTCACTATATTACAATTTGGAAACTTGCTGCTGTACACGGGTCTCTGGCTTTTTTTGCTTCCTAGAAGAAAACAAAGGGAAACAGAGCTGGGAACATCCCAGTGCAAGCTCCAGCACCAGCATCACTGCTGTGGGGCATCTCAGCAGTGTTGCAGGAGGATTGGCCCTGCTCATCTGCCAAACACAGACATCCTGTACGTGTTTGCTACTCCAGTGCTGCTAGGATGCCTTACACCTTCCAAAACACCTTCTTAGGCACCTGCCCAAGAAACCCACTTCCTTGACTTCAGCTTTTTGTGGGAAGAAGTTTCTTGAACAGCAAAACAATTTAAATCACAATCTAATGTATTTCTGGTACATTGCTTTGAGATGCTACACTTTTCTCTAGCCCATCTTTGGTGGAAATTCAACGAAAGGAAGGGTTGGCAGCATAGCAACCTCAAAAGATATTAGAAGCAAGCAATGTTAAGATGTGACATCCATTATGCCAAGAATTTGTATGCTTGAATCTTCCAAGGACTTTTATGGAGTACTAAAACTACGAGGGGAAAAAATTATGTGAGGCAGGCATTTATGTATCTCAGCTGAAAAAAAAAAAACCCAATCACACTTTGTTTTCCAGAAAATGACATTAACTTCAGAAAGATCTGGCCGTAGCCATTGCATCCCAGAAAGTTTCCAAAATTGCAAAATGGTCACCTTCTGAGCAAATGGACACATTACACAGCCACAGCCAACTCTCCCACTCCACAGCAAAGGTGCTCCCTGCCTTGTGAAATATCTTCTGATAAGCCTTACTAAAACCAGAGCCACCTTATCTGGGAAAAATGACACCTACCAAGTTCTTAAAGCCATAGGTCTATTTGGCTGCCTTTGATGCATTTGCCAGTCTTCAATCCCTATCTATCTATCACTTCATGGAGGAGCTGCAGCAGCTCTTGTGAGCCCAGTAAACTGCCTCACTGCAAGTGATGAAATGCCACCAGCCCCAGAGAACAGAGAAGCTTTGTGTTTTAGCAGCTCTGTGTTGCCTTCATCCTCACCATCCAAAATGTGGAAACAAATACTCAAAATGAAGAAATAAAATTATTTCTTCCATGGGCTAGGAAATGAACTTTGCAGTGTTGAATGCGAGACTGTGCAGTAAGTTGGATTGTATGGCCAGTCTTGGAAAAATAAAGCAGGACAATCCTGCTCTCAATACCAGAACTAGAAGTCTGCATTACAAAACTTCAAAAGATTTAGACAGATTTTCCAAAGTGGGAATAGGAGTCTGGCACATAAATCATACAGCATGCCAGTGGGAGGTGGCCATCAGCACTGGCTGTTGAAAATCCTCTCTTTAAGAGGGATCAGCACTACTCAAACAAAGATGGAAGTTTTGTCATTAAGAAGTAAAGTTTTCAAGACCTACTATGCCTCCACGAAGGAACATTCTGAAGGAATAAGAGCCCCCATTTTGCCCCCAAATGCAACATCACTGTGTTGATATCAGTGTTGCATGAGGGCACTGACTTCACTTAGTCGCACTGGGCTGCAGTACCTTGGAGCACTGTCATCATTTTTAAGCAGAATGCAAAATGGCATTAAAAATAATAGGAAAAAAAAAAAAAAAAGAAAGAGAAAGATGGGCTTAGAAGGGACAGAAAACAGCTGCTGGTAGATGCATTGCAGCCGCATTCAGCTTACAAGCTCCCCAAAGGTTCTGGTACAGGAGTTAAGCAATCCCTTGGGAAAACTGAGCTTCTGATCTGGCTATGTTATACAGCTACAGGATGTCTCTGCTGTCACCAGGTTTGCTTTTACGAGACAGCGCCCGATAGAAGGGGGGTTGTGTTTTTTAGCTCTTGGATCTCATAAATGAAATTACTGAGTTCTGTCAGAGCTTTGCCAAAATAAGTTTCCATTAAAAGTCTCAAAACTCTCTATGGAAAATTTCTGCTATGCTTTACTGAACTCTCCCAATAAATGGCAATGCAGTTTATACTTGTGGGAAAAAGCTCTGGCAGCATGCATCTATTCCAGATAACGTGCTACTAACACAACTCAGGAAAGAAAATGTAGGTCTCAGAGTAACTCAGATGTGGTGGTTTAGGGTGTTGCTTTTCCCTCTGCATGTTGGAACCCATTGTTTTAAGGAGGAGTTCCACAACCCTTGCAACTGCATCTCACAGGATGTGACTGATGTGCTCTGCCAGATGCTGGGACATGGCAAAATATTGGACTTCTGTGCAATTTTTGTTGCATTTCTGTGAGAAATTAATCCTACCCAAAAATGTGAGGATGCTCATGAACACCAAACATATTCTTACCTGCTCCTAATAATGTATGTCTTCAAGCATGAAAAACTGTCTGTCCTTCTTTTTCGATTTAAGTGCATTTATTTAAAAATTTGGCTTTCCATCAGGAAGGGAAAATAAGTTTTATGCTTCCGGAATACAAAACTCATCAAGTGGAAAATCTGCATTGGCCTAGATCAGTGACCATGTAAAGATGAAGCTGCTGAAACCCTGATGATAAAACTGCTGCTTTTGAAAATTCTGCCTTAAAGCCTTATCCCATTCTTTTTGGTTTCAAGCAATTTCTTTAGATTGAAACTTGACTATAAGTAATCAAACCCTATACCACAGAACTGGAAGGCTGTCTCTTGTTCAAAAGCATTTTGCTGTGCCCATTATGTGAAAACTTATGGAGAAGCAACAGGATTTCAGAAGCAATGACAAAATGTGCACATCTCTCAGACAGGGCACTGGAAACTTATTTTTTGCCTGCTTTTAATAAAGAGATGCTATTAGATCTCTGTGGTTACAACTGCAAAAGTAATAAGGATTATCTCATTCATTCTAAGGCATCATTTTATGTGCATCCTCAACCAGAGCTTTTCAATTTGTGCTCAACACCACCCTGGGAGACCCTGGACTATTTCCATGCCCATGAAAGCTAAATAATGAAAAGCAGGCTTACACTTGCTAGAGAAGTCTGTACCCCACCTCCCTTAGAACTACTGGAGGCACTTGCATATTGAGCAATGATGGAAATCACTGGTATGCATAAACTGTGAACTCCTTTAAAGCACCTCCTACCACTGCCTGACCCCCTGCACCCCACAGCACTGTATATCCACACACATTCATATATAATGTATAAGATATATATATATGTATTACATGGCCTCTTGTTGCCACCATAAGTCTATCTGAAATACTTAAAGGTGAGATTGAACTGCAGGAGGGGGGTGGTAAGAGTATTGCACACCAATTTCCAAGCTCTCCCTGAGCATGAACAGTACCTACCACTGTCTCCCATAAAGTCTTGTGTGCTTATGCACAGACCCCTTAACAAGAAAACACTTCCAATCATGCAAATGCTTACAGGAATCTCCCTATGTAGGCACTGCCATTTCCTCCTTACTTATTTTCAAGGAATATATGTCATCATACATGTCATGAGGCAGAGCAAATAAGGTTTTTGTTCAGATGAATAAATACCCCATTAATTGTGCAATGAATATCCCGCTGCTGAAGACACCGTGAGCTAGGAAGTGTTGTTGAGCACTTCAGAAAACAGAGACTCAGTACATTTTATAGATATGTATGATACTAACACAGAGTTGACTGTGAGTGAAAAACAATCCTGTTTCAATTTCCACAGGAGTTTATCATCACATAACCCAGATACTGTAACTATTTCCTTGCTATGACGTGAAAAATTTCTTTCCTTGTTCACCAATTGGCTGGAGAAAGAGGGTGGGGGAGTTACGTGGGGATGTGGAGCATTATGTTCTGCAATGACAACTGCCCAAGTTAATGCATTAATTATTTCTCAGCACTATCATGCAACAGTGTGTCCCTAAATAAAAGTAGTCAGCGTATTTATCAGGGACTTAAAAATGTACTTTATCCTCTGTGGCATAATGCCATGACTCAAAACAAAGTCTTGAATTCTTCCGCCAGAGAAGAGAATTTTTCATCTAGGGTCATGCTCCTGTCTTGATTAAGAAAATAGAAAAGGTTTTTGTTTGGTTTTTTTGTTTGGTTTTTGTTTGTTTGTTTGTTTGTTTGGTGGTTGGTATTTATTGGGATTGTTTCCTTTTTTTTTTTAGGAAAGCACAGTTTTTTATTTAGGTCTGTTATGAGATAAGATATTTACTACTGAACATGTGCTACAAATATATGACAGAGCAATAAAGACAATTTAATAGCCTGGGAATCTCTTGCTCAAGAGGGCTGAGGTCAAAAGTTATGGCTTTGACATATAACATATGCCTTCTGAGTGCCTTCTTCTTCCTTGCAGGAAGTGTTTTGATTTCACAATCTTACAAATATTCCTGAAAACTCTGAGGTATTTCTCAAAATTATTCACTCATGTGGGATTTTAAAAATGGATGCTTCCTCTGACCATCTTACCTTAGCACCAAGTGCCTTCATGAATGCGCACTTTAGGAGGTCATGGACATCTCCTGAGGTATTTCCCCTCCTGGAAGGGGACTGTAATGATTACATTACATGCAGAGCACTGCCAGCATGGGGAGAGATCAGCACCGGTACACCAGCCACTGGACAAACAAGCACTGAGCCCAGCTGTGCTGCACACACACACACAAACCCTACCAGTTGCCTGCCAGATGGGCTCAAACCCTGCCTCTGCAAGGGTAGAAACCCATGTCACACCATTCCTAACAGCTGGGTGCTGCTGAGTCACTCATACCCAGGAAGGGGAAGCCCCAGACACAGCTGCTTTCGAAGGACTCACTGGTGTGAGCTGTCACTAGACCCTCTGCAGTCAGCGGGTACAGATAAGAAAACCAACAGAACTATTCACCCTCACTGCACGGGATACAATGTCCCTTTATTTGCAGACAGCTTAAGATTTCAATAGAGACACAGCATAAATCAAATTTCTCTACAAACATCTGGGTTGTAACAAGACCTAACTTGCCTGTGAACAACTAGGAGAGTAATAAGAATGAATGACACCAGTGATAGCTATAAGCAGATTTATCCATTAGAACCTATAGGGTCATGTGATGTTCCTACAGGTTCCCTGTTCAGTGCTTATGTTTAATTCAATGTGTGCCATGCCACAGCCCTCTGAAAACACACGGAGCCCCAGGGAGGTAGTGGGGCCCTTTGTACCTCTTGGAGTTTGCTCCAGACCTTCATCCCTCTGATATTTATGAAATTTGCTTCTAAACATTCAGCCAAAACTCAGGCTTTACCATTCAGACTATTTGTGTAAGTTGTGCTAGCATTGTTCTTTCCATTAAGGTAGCTTCCTTCCAGTCTGATACTGTCTTTTCCAATGCATATACCATGTTACAGTTTATTTTGATTCATTCAACTCTCTTAACCCTGTCTCATAAACCAGAATATTTCCCTGATTTTCCTTTTATTGTATCCATCCAGTTAATATCCATATTCCATTAAACTGGGGACCAGAACTATATACAGTGTTTCTGCCAAGGACTTAGCAGTGTATTGTAAATTATATTAATGCTTTATCACTACTGGGATTTTCTGCACAGTGTATCCTTATTTTCTGGATATACACATGAGTTCCTCCATTCTTCCAGATTAAAACAAGAATAAGTATGTACTTCTGCATTCTGCACAATTTTAACTTTTATTCCACTTAGCATTCTTCAATTCTACTCAAATGCCATCCAAACCTTCCTCTTCAGCTCTCCATTGTGAACCATCACTGTGAGAAGCATCTATGCAAAGATCTTTAATGAAAATATTTAATTAGATATGTCCCAAGAGCAATTCTTAAGGATACCCAGTAGATACCTGTCTCCAGAGCTTTTCTGATACAATCTGTTGTGTCCCCTTTAATCAGCTCTTTATCCAAGCTTGAACTCTGCTACTAAACTAATGTAACCTCCTTCAAGTTATATAGTAACTTCATTTCATTACTTTGGTTACTGAAGTTCAGGCTAGTAATTATCTCCACAAAATGAAACAAAAGCAAGAACCCAACCATCTCACCAAGAAAGACAACCTGGTAGAACTGATCTTTGCTAACACAACTAAAGCTTTAGACTACTTTCCATTTACTTTATTTACCTTTATTTTCCTTTCTTTCAAAGCACTTTCTGAAGCTGAGCATGATCTCAAAGGCAGAACAAAGGTTCTAAAGGTTCTATAGCCATGTGGCTTTCCTCACTTCTTGAAAACCTGGGGGCCTCATTTTATTGCACAGACATGTAGAATCATGACTGTTTGATGACAGATTATATTGCTTACTTTTAAAATAAAGTATTTATCACTCTTTTTAAACCATATATAATAGGAGCTTGACCTGGGTGTGGAGAGCTGTGGAGCTGTGACTGGAGACTGATTGGAAAAGTGGAGATGATACATTTCTCTCAGTGAAGATTTAAAGATTGTGAAATTCCATTAAGAATTACTTTCCTGCAGATCTCTCCTGGCCAGTACCTTTTACATGTACATGTAAACATCCTGTCTGTCTTCAGTAGCATATAAAGCTTTCATGGTAGCAAAAGTCAACCTGATGTAATGTGGAGCTAACCTCTGATTCATTTTCTTCTTAATTAATGTAAGTTTCTAGCATTCATGCCCTTTGCAGAGAAATAAGGAAGGTTGGTCTTTTAAATCTAAGTTAATTTTTAAAGGAAATATAATTGAAAAAAAACAAACTCAGACAGTCATATCTGTGTTGCTGAAGCTCTATGAGCTGTACCTGATAAATTATCTGTCTGTGATGCCTCAGAAAACACTCTGCTACTTCCTGTACACCTTCTTTGTAAAGCTCTGTTTACTTACCTGTTACTTTTTGGCTAACTATTAACCACAATTAACCTGATGGACTTTTTTCCAAATAAAACAAATATTTATCAGAAAAGCAAAACTTATTCAGTAAGCCAAATGCAAATGTTGTCTCAGGCAAGGTCAGAGAGGCCATGGGGAGCAATAAAGTTCTATTTCCACAGGCATTAGTTTGTTCATTATTGCTGATTGAAAATTAGGGCGAGATAAGTAGAAGACCAGAACTGTAAGTTTCTGTTTATTATGATTTTTTAGAAGGTATTATTTACAGAATGGTTTGGGAACTAGATTGGAGGGAGGAAAAAAAGCTGTTTTCTAGGTTCGCTGACAAAAACATTTTAAAATTCACTGCAACACTACTGACAAATTTTGGGGTTTTTCTTTCCTACTGTCTGTTTCTGAGCAGCAAGCAACAAAATATTTCAGGAGAGCAATGGATGTTGCATCCTTCCAACTACTTCTGCATCCTTTGCCAACCACTCACTGACATCTCCTTTTGCTCTGATATCTGGGCTGGTGGCTTCTGTACCCTTCACTGTGTCCCTGTGAGACAGACCCACAGAGTTCATACCTGTAACAGAGTCTTACTGATTTGAGACACCACTCTCACACCTGGTTAACTCTTGTCTCCCCAAGTTTAAAAAAATCACTAGAAACTAAAGCAGGTAGACCCAAATTTTGTATTAATGGTGCCAAAATTAGCACAGGCTATGGCTGAAATAAAAAAAAATGCACAAGAGACTGTCAGATGATACCACAAATGTTGGCAGATCAGTCTCACACCTAACTTTCCTGACTGGGGGAGGAGGTTTTTCAGCAGATACTGCAGACATCTAAATCTGAGAGCTCCAATTGTAATAAAACATTTCACTTTTCCCAGACGGTGTTCTCCTATTCAAGGATGTTTTTGAAACTGTGCTGCCAAATCTGTGATTTCACAAACTTTTCCACAGTGATAACATAAACAGTGAGTAGAGATTTATCTGAGGGATCAAGCTGCACTAGAAGGGGAATGTGAAAAAATGTGCATTTGAAGGCATTCTCTCCCCTGAGGAAGGATGAAAGTTCATATACATGTATAAAATGAACCTCACACCCCAGATCTGATTCAAGCTTCTTTTGGTGTACTTTCTGAAAATGCATATCAAATTCAAAGAACTAAAAAAAATTGCAAAATAGTCTTTTTTTAAACTGAATTAGCTCTGTCTTTCCTCTTAATAAAGCAAATTTGTGAGATTTACACAGCAGAGCTTTAAGAATATTCTCCATAACTCACTGAGCTTTTACTCTTCCTTTTAAACTAGTAGATGATGACTTTCTCAGGGAAGATCAGATTTTGCTCTCAGTTACATCTACATCAAAGCAGAAGTAATGACACTGACTGGGGCAAAATTATTCCAGATCTACATCACCCTCACGGGCAGCACTAAGAAAGAACAGTTTAAAGACAATCTAGTTAATTAAATCCAAATTCATCACACTTTTTAAAGTTATGAGCAAAAGGAAAAACCAGACTTAGTATGTTTGTCTTATTGCCAAGTAGCACTCACTATAAAACCCCCTTGAATTCAAAATTGAATGAGCACATATATTGTAGCAGTGAAGTTATGGCAGAAAGGAGAATAACTTTACAAACTTTGATAATTGCTTGATCTGAAATTTTGATTAAATGGTCCTTCCAGTATGAAATTATCCTCTAAGAGGGCCACACTTTTGAATTCTCTCTCATATTTCGTTAATGGTTTTCACATTTTATTTTCTCTACTGCAGTCAAAACAACTTCTTTGGCAGTCCTATCTTCCTGCAGTACACAGCCTGTGTGACCACTCTTATCCGCACAGAAGGCATCTGGGACTACATCCTCTCCTGGATGAAAGTGAGAGCATCTGTCTTCACCATTGAAATGAAATACTGCTCATTTTTGCAGAGCTCTTAGGGCCTTGGTTTAAGTGCTGGGAGAAAGGGAGGCTCTCCCAGAGAGCTGCTTATGCAATTATCAGGTCATGTAGTCACAGTACACAAGGGGGTCAGAGGAGGAAGTGATATGTGGCCAGTTACCTGTCCCAGCACACACATCTTGTCCTGGTGCCTCTCCCTCCATGCTCCAAAAAACCCACACACACAGGTTTACAGCACCCAGTGCTGTTTAGAAGAACCATATAATCTGAAAGTGCTTTTTAAGCTTTGTTTTTCTCCTCAAAAGAGATGCTCAAGTGAGTTAAAAAATTGTGATAAAGCTGCCTATAATGTAACCTATCCCATAGTTTATCATGTACTTACTTGAGTACCACTTATAGTTGGGCAGAATCATTCAGGGAAAAAAAATGCACCAGAAATGATAAACTCTGTCTTAACACACTATTCTGGAGGTCAAGTGAGGATCAGTATCTCAAAAGCAAGAGGAAGAAATTATGATCTTGCATATATTGGGTAATTTTTTTTTGGTGTGAACCATCACCACCACTTCCTGTCTAAACGAGGGCATAGTACTGAAGAGCCAGAAGCCTGGAAAGACAAATATTCCCATTATCAATAGGAGGGCTGTATTCCTTGTGATCAGTCACTGTCTGTTCCTAATCAAGGTTTTCTCTGTATGTATCCTTAACCTCAACTCCTTATGGTTTTATTTTTTTCCTTGGTGCTTTCCATGGAGATTCAACTTTTTCTTTAGAGATCTAACCTCTGCAATCTGCCTTCTTCCAAACAAGCACCCAGAAAGCAGTGAACTAGAAGGCTGCTCTCCCCCAGTTTCTCTCAAAGTAGTTAAGAGAAAAAGGCAAAGAGGAGAAAGGTGTTATTTTAGGAAAGCAAAGCCTGGGAGTGAAGAAGGCATGAGCTTACTGTGCAGTGAGGAGTGCACCTGTGAGCTGTAGCTTGGGTGGGCTGGCACAGGCCAGGGGACATTGCTCCACACCCTTGTGCCCATCCCAGAGCCAACACTGCTTCCTTTCCCACTGCCTCACATCACCACCCAGAAAATCCCAAAAGCAAAATCCTTTTGCCTTCTTATCCACATCACCCAAAACCATTTGCAAGCTGAAAATCAGGGCTATGACGCACTCAGAGTTCATTTACCCAGAGTAAATGTGATAACCAACAGCAGCAATTGTTTGTTAATATATGGAGCCTTGTGTCCTATCGCTTTATTAAAATGTCTACATGTATTTATCCATTCAGGAGGTGTTTATTCTTCTCTGTGACCACTAATAAAAAATCCCTGCCAATATTTGATATTAAAGTACTATGCCTTAATGAAGCATCAATTTCCAGGAGCCACGAGTAAAGACCCTGTTGTGAACATACACGAAAAAATTAAAAATACTAGATTATCTGAGTCAGATGAAAAACAAATAAACCCCACCACAAACAACACCAGGAAAAATAGGCAAAAGTCAAGACAGCCACATTTTAAGGATATGTTTTACTGTTAGGGGTTGATGGTTCTGTTAATGGCAGCTAAAGGGAAAAGAATTACTGGGGTCATCTGTGATGGCAAGGAGGTAAGAAGTAGCACCCCAGCCTCCCAACAGAGGCACCAAGTGAATTGCAGAGGGGAGAGCTGACCCCTCCTTGCCTCTGGCAGCACTGCTGGCTGGGGCTGCTCCCAGCTCAGCTCCTGGTGCTGGCTGGGCATCAGTAAGGGCATTTCCCAGTAAGGGTGGAATCACTGCTTTCTGAAGAATACACCAGTCATACTGAGGGGGTACTGTTAAAAAAAGAAAGAAAGTACTTTTCCAATTACTAAAACAGGTAAGGGTTACACCCTTGGCTTTCTTATAATAACTCATATTTAGCTGGGGCCACTGAAGACCCTTTGCAGCAAGCCAAGCAAACCCAGCTCACTGCACAACTGGATTTCTATTTCCAGCCCCGAAGAGCCACATTGAGAGGTTTCTCAGCCACCACAGGGTGCTGAGACCCATCCTGCCCAATATCTGGTGGTTCGTGGTGTAGTCATGCTCCTGAGAGGCAGGGTTGGTCTGTGACAAAAGGCCAGGTAAGCATCATGGAGCAAGAGAAAACTTGCCTGACAGCTGGCTGAAGCCAAGGTTACTGTGGGCTCTTGCACAGTGAGTTACCTTGCCCTGCCATCCCAAGCCACAGCTGAGCAGAGAAGTCAGCATTCTGCTGCAATACAACATGCCCCCCAGCTGAGTTAAATCAGAAATAATAATCAAAAATTAAATTCACGCCCTGAGTTAATACACATAGGATTTGGGAAGAGCAAATGGGAGAGGGCGACGAACAGCCAGAGTAGGTGCAGTCAGCTGCTCACCACTAACTCAGGCCAGGGTTTGCACGGGCACCGAGTCAGCCTCTGGGCTGTGAGCAGAAAAATCCAAACATCAACCAGCAGAACTTGACACGCAGGAGAAACATCCGGGCACTCACTTGGGGCACGGACTCTTCACTGAATCTGTCACCCACTCCAGTCTGCTTTTCACATATTAGCGGATGAGAAAAAAACAGGGCAGCAAAATCCAAGACACAGGATGGCGTCAGCTCTCCCACCCACAGGTGCACTCCTCCTCTGCCCAGCAAGGCACTCGGAATTTGACAGGACAAACCCATCCTCAATAAACATGTTGCATGTCATTTAGGAATAGAATTATGCCCAGCAAGGGACAAGGGAGTTACATATCAGGTATCACCCAGGATTTTATTGTGGCTGGTACCATTCATGTACAACTCATAGGCAAACGATGCGAGGCCAAATGGGAATTACTCACAGTATTTGGCATGACACAATGCTTTACTATGAAGAAACAAAGGTCACTTTGGTCCACTTGATGCCAGAGACTAAGAAGTCTAAAGCCAGTGCAAGTTATTGCTTCTTCAGGCCTCTCTGAAATACATGCTAGAGCCATTTAGGTGCCCCTGGGGACACCAACATTCCTCTAGGGTGATATCTGTTAGGATGTGGAGGCACCAAGCAGGGCAAGAAGAGAATAATGACAAAGAAATCTAACAGAGTTCTTGCACAAAATCACCACCCAGCTCTGATGAAATTTCCTGAGAAACAAAGCAAATTGTAGCATATGGGGATGATCCTCATAGCTGATCAAGGCTGCTAATTGTCAAAGAGGCTCCAATGTACACAAGTATATCTGACATTACACGGAGTAGAATATGAATTTTCCCATGGACTATGATACAGTTTCCTTCTTCATTTCCAGAGCTACAACAACAAAATTTGAAATTGTCTGTATAAAATAATTCCCTTAATACTTCTTCTGACTGACAGCATAAGGGGACTACCACAGGCCACATGCTTAGGATTACTATACCAAATTCTGCCTTCACTTAACAGTATCTTCTGACTTGCAGAGATAAAGACATGAGCGAGAGCACAGTCCATAGCACACAGCAAATAACAGGAACAATAAATGCAGTTACCTGTGCCCTGAAGCAAACACATGTCCCTGATCTGCTGCCATGGGAAAATACCCTGTTGAAACTACCAGTGATTCAGCCCAGAATTTCACATCATGTTTATGCCTGCAGCACTGGCAAGAACACTGGAGGGGTTTTCCCTATGGATGCTCAAGTGTTCCTGGTGACAGAGTCTCTGGCCATAGGCTAAAATGTGCAAGGAAGTGCTTGTCCAGATCCATGTCTTATGACTCAATTCCAGGACTGCCTTAAATATTAGGCAACATCAGCCAAACTGCAGTCGGGAACATGAACAAGGGCAGTGTGAAGCCAGTTTCAAAGAATGGTAAATCCCCATGTGAATTTGAGAGTATTTATTTAAATATCCACTCCTTTTTTTATCATCTGCATAAATGACAAAGTTAATACCCCCAGGAAGACTGACTCATTTGGGAAAAATCAAGAGCTCCCAATTATTTCTCTTGTACCTGTCCCTTCTTGCTTTATTTGTAAAGAAGAGAACAACTATAAACCAATAGACAATGTGTTCATACCACCCCACCTTCCTTTTTGAAGCTATCAGAGATCACATCCTATTCTTCCCCTCAAAGATACACAGCTGAGCCTGCCTCTGCACACAGAAGGGACTTTATTTGAGCAGTGGCAAAACTGATAAATTTTTTCCCTTCTCAACATTAGCATATCCCTGTCAGCTTCCCCATCATTTCTGCTATCAAAATCTATTTTATGGATGAAAAATCATTGAACCCAAGATCTGAGAAGTCTATTCTTGGAATTTGAGAGGGGGAACAGGAGAGATACAACTGCTCCTAAAAAATTATAAATTTTTTGCAACGTCTCTTTTCTTTTTAGCAAATTATCAGAGCTCATTGTCAGCACTAGCACATGAATACACCTGCAATGACACGTGTGGTATTAATGAAAATACCTTTAAAAATGCAAATTATTCATGCCCCATTAACTGTGAAGGGCACACCTGTGTGCCACTCTCTGCAGAAGGGATTGCCCCTGACTGACCCGACACAGCCTAGCCTTTCAGCTTAAATCCAACACAGCTGCCCACAGGGACATAGGACAGGAATTTGGTGGCACTCAAAACTGTGACAGTGATTTAGTGAGAGCATTTTAATTCCTCTGGGAAGGTTTTGCAGGGAAGGGGATAGCAAGATCTCTCTACCTCTCCTTTTTTTTTTTTTTCCTGTTACAGGCAGATGCCTCATTTTCAGTGTTTTGTGGAGAGAACAGAAAGTCAGTATCTAGTTACTGCTCTGTATATTTACATAGCCTTTAAATATTTTTATTAGCTCCTAAGCAGTTCATCCTGCCTGCCAGTGACTTGCTTCAGGGCCTCACAGAACTGTCTGGTGGGAATAATGGTGAAAAAAGGTAACTTAATTTTAGACCTTTTTACTAACAAACCCACTCATATTAGGTCTTCTCAAATAAAAGCAGAATTTCACTAGGGAAGGTTTGAGTAGAAGGGGTGGTTATTCCCATTCTGCTCTCTGCCCTGTGTTTACCAGGAGTGGCAGAATCACACAGAAACGAAGCAGTTTACACGACCACCTGAAATAACAGGATTTGTTCTGTTTTAACTCCATAGGAGTTGGTGACTCACCAGCAATGATACTACACTTCAAATAAAGATATTCAGCTCCATCTTTTTAGTTTAGCAATCGAGCCTAGCAGGAGAGGGAAGGGGGGGAGGGTCTAAGCTGTCATTCCTCTATTAATATTTCTTCAATAATTAGCTGTTTCTCACAGTTTTCACCTTTTTATTTCATACCAGAAAGCAAGCCTTTCCATGAACAACATACCAAAAGAGAGTGCTACTATTTTAAAGTGTCTCAGCATTCACAGTATGAACTGCTCTGTGTAAACAATGAGATCTTCTCTTGCCTTGAGAGAACCAGATGTTTCAGAAAAAAAAAAAACCAAAACTTCCCACATGGAAGACAGTTACAGCAGAGAAGAGATTCATCCACCAGATTGACTGATGGACTTTTTTATTGCTGGTGGAATAGGTCGGCTTTTCGCCTTTTTATTTCTTCTGGCTAATCTGCACTTTTCAGGCAGAGAGGCATAAATCAGTTTTTCACAGTCATGTCTTAGTAAAGAAATCTTTAAATGCAAGGCTATATCTTCTACTGTGCCTTTCCCCTCTTTCCTACAGAAAGCGTCCTTGCCTTATTAAGAAGCAGGATATGATTGATTGTAGTTTCTTGGGTTTTTTTTAACTCCTAGCCAAGGTTCATGGACACTGCTGGGCAGCACATTCAACAAGACTGTCTTCTCAAGGAGCAAACCCAGAAGAGAACCAGGTTATGAAGATGATTCTGTTCCTCCTGACAAAGCCCGTTCACATCTCACCCCTGTACATGGGTTAAAGTGAGCAAGGTTTTGACTGTGACTTGCTCAGGAGGGCTAACAGAGCCAAGATTAGCCCAACAGGACCTTAATTAGTATTTGCAGTGCTAATTTCCAATGGCAACATGCTGGACTTAGAGATAACTGAGAGGTCATCTTACAGTGTTTCATTCACCTCATTAGAGAGAAATCAGCGTTCAGTGCATTACTGAAAGATTGCATTTAATTAGGCAACATGAAAAAATAGCCAACACAGCCCTGTACAATGTCCCAAGAAGTAAATATCTGCATGATTTTCTTCCTCTTACTATCATGAATCAAAGTTCAATTTCCTGCTAAGGTGATATAAACTTATTTTCCTGAGGCAAAAAATCCTGTGCTTTCCCCTGGCTCTTTTTATTGTCGAAAGAAAACCTCAGAATTACACTAGTGAGAAATGAACTTGCCCTCTCTTCTGTCTTAATAAGAAAAATTGACTGTGGGTAATTGTGTTGTCTATCTTTGTAAAAGCCTGTACAGATGTAAAATGTTCATGGCCGAGCTCAAATTATCTTTCACATGATGAATGAGTATACAGGAATTGGGTTTCAATACTGAAGTCAAGCACCTGATTTTATTCTCTGCCTAGAAAAACACAGAGCTGAATACTGGCTACTGCTAAAGAAATTAAAATCACAATGAAATGAATTGACTGTGGTTGGGTATCAGAAAAACATGGAGGCTTTGCACTGTAGGCTCTATGTCTTCTTGTAAATCATCAGTCAAAAAAAGATATTTTTAATCCTGTTTTCTAACAGGTTCACTTAAGTACCCCAAAGGAATCCCATTTTCACATGTGTTTATACTTACATCTTTTCATCCTGGTGTCCTCAGAATAGCACAAATTAAAACCAGAACCTCCACAACAAGGTACCAAAGCAAATAATACAAACACGGTCTGCATCAAAAGAACCTGGGCTACAGGATCTCAAATGTCTTTAAAATACAGCTGCTGGAGTTACCATCCACACAGCTATCTGTTAAAATTTGTTGAATTGCTCAATCACAAAGGGTAAGGCCTGGTTTAGTATATAAAAGAAGACCATCATAAAATTAGAAAATAAGGAACAAGCTGAATTGCTCAAATCCCTTCACCAGCTATGACAATCAAGTCTCTTCAAAGAATCTGCTCTGCTTTGCAGGCTCAAACCAAAGCCTGAAAGCCAACACGCTGCAGAGTCTGCTAGACCAGGAGGAGAAGCCTTTTCCAGACTTGCCAGCTGAACACTCTCTCTCATGTTCTGTGGGCTTGACCTGTCTGAACCAGGGTTCTGGAAGATCTCTGCTTCAGGAAAGGGCCATAGAAGCTACCCAGCCACATCTGCCTAGTGTTCAACTGAGATGATCAAATCATAACTTCCTGCAAAATCTGCTTGGAATTCCAGATTTTGGGCCAAGGAGCAACTTTGCTGAAACCTGTGTTCCCAGACAGAGTATTTCTAGGAGGGTTGCAATGATTACCTTCAAAACCAGTAACACACACTCTGCCATCATTCATATTACTAGACAAGAAAGTACATTTCTGGCACCATTAAAAATGTATATTTTAAAAGAATTTCCCATCCTGTTGTTATGCAAAAATTGCTTGTAGGCAGTAGACTACATAGCCTATCAAAAAGCTTACAAAATGACCCTAGCATTGATGAACAGACAATCATTTAGTTTTCCAAAACATTTCCAAGTTGGTAAACATGACCATTCATGGAAAAAAAGAAGTTGCCTCTACCACTCTCCTGAATTTCAATTCACTCTGCAGTACACCCAGAGGACCTTAACGTTTTTTTCCTCATCTTGTATATTAAAAATTCAGCTGAAATCTTTCCTGCCTAAACTTAATGAAAATTACAGAGAGACAAAAATTCTTTCTGTCTTTTTTGTCACCACTCACTATCAAATAACTTTTTGGAAGGCTCTGAAAGTGGTAATGCATAGACCAGGCTTTCTAATATGTTTGGTTTCCTAGACTGGGTAAGTCTTTTATGTTAATACTCTTCATGTGAAACCCAGATGGATTTAATATAACTAAAAGAGACAAGAAAAAGTGCATAGGATTAGGGATAGCAAAAAGGTAAGATGCTGTAATATGGGGGAAAAATGCTCTTCCTTGTGGTCTCCAGCTAGACTTAGTAGTTTGGGACCACAGAATTTAAAAAGAACCTAGAGCACGCTTCCAGCTGCTGCACATTTTTACCATTAGAGATTTAACAATCTCTAATATTATATATATATATGTGTATTATAATATAGACACTTGAAGATTCTATTAAAATCCTAAATCATTGAGACCGCTGTTATCAACACAGTTATCCTAAATAGCAATATCTGTTCAGACATACACTTTTTTTACATCCCAGACAGACTGGTGACTATTTGGAGGTTTAAAATGTGCTTATATTTCAGTTGTAGGCAGTTTCCCTCAGAAAACCTCTTTGCCAAAAAATTATGATCATCTTATTTTTTCAAAAACATTATAATCACAAAAGAGAGTGAAAAAGATTTAGTATTAAAGTATTTTGAAAATGTTCATGCACAAAATAATCTTCAAAGGTTGTTTCTGTCCTTTCTCAAAGTTTGAATTATATATATGTCATCAGGAAAAGGCCTCCTATGTTACGAAGGCCACTCTGCACATGTGAGAACTACAATTCTAATAACAACTATTACAAATAAATACAATTAGTTATTCTCCCATCAAAGAATAAAGTTATTTCTGGCCCTAGCAGTGTTATTTGCAGACTAGTCTATGCTACATACTCATTTAAATTTGTTATGATACACCACCCTGCAAAAGAAAGCAACAAATATCAGCTCCTGTAAGGGTAGGACTCTAGAGACAGTGGTATGTCACTTTGACTCCTTTATTGGATATTTGAATTATGATACTGAGCACAACCAGTTCCCTCACACCAAATAACAAGGGCAGAATTAACTTCCAGGAGTCTCATCAGAAACATATTTAAATATATACACAACAGCTTCATAGCTGCACCTAATCTTACATGACCCCAAGCCAAGATCCCGACGACTTCAGGAGAGCAGAATCAGGCACTTAATATTTGCTGAGCAACAAAGTTACACCATATAACAAAAGCTAAGTATCTCTCCAGAGCTTCAAATACTATTAATCTGGGAAAATGCATTCATAGAGTCCAATAATTCCACTTACAAAGTAGATAGTTGTAAGAAGCCAGTATGCACCTCTGCCATGAGTTTCAGCTTCATATTGTGCTCCTAAGTTACTTTCTTCACAATGGCTTAGCACAAAGCTCACTTACACATATGCTCTGAAAAATGTTATGGTAAAAACCAAATTACAAACAGAAAGTAAACTTAAAACAGCAATTTTTAAAAATATAGGGGAAATCCGCACTCACAGCTGATTTCCCTCCCTAATTTTCTACTTAAATATGTCTATCACTGTAGCAAGCCCCTTATACTCTTCCAAGATACTTTATACTTCACTCAGTAGTACTAATAAGCATTTGAGTAATAAAATGTTAACTATAAACAAAAATGTCCTGTTCTTCTTTGCCCCTTCACCAGAAGAGCCAAAAAGCTTAATTCTGTGACACAGGTATTACCGGTTTTATTCAATGCAAAGAACTGGATCAAAGTTCAGAGTCTGAGAATGCTGAAGAAAAACAGACTGCAGATCAGTCAGCTGCTGTTAACCCAATTCATTTTCTCCCTCATACTGGTCTGGAGAAAATAACAAACAATTGGTTTGGGACCAACATTCCTTTCATGCATCAAATCAACTCTTCTTTTATCTTGCTGGGAAGCAAAAAAAAAAAAAACAAAAAAAACAAAAAAAACAAACCCAAAACCCTAACACCCAGACAGACAAATTATAACAAATGTTCATACAAGATATCTCTGATATAACAGTATGCTGAAAACATCTGTACAACCAGATATAGTTCCTGTGTGCAAAACCCAGCTGAGATTGCACAGTCTCACGACCGTGATGTCATGAATCACAAAAGGAAATGTACATCTATACTAAACCCTTGAAGTTATCAAAATTCAATTTAAAACTAAAGGAGACATAAACGAAAGATTTTCTGGCCAGATCCATCTCCATAATTTATTGGACAAGAAGGCTTCTTTGCTGCTTGGGACCTTCAGCTTGGGAGAACTTCTGCTTAACTGCACTGCAGATCACAGCTGTATCACAGGGCTCTCCAAGCAAATCACCACCAGCACTGCAAGATGACAGGTGTTTGATGCTTCCCAAAAAATGGAGAAAAAGGTCAGTACACACACTCCTTAACCAGGTGGGATAGAGTTGGGAAAGTGCTCTATTCATGTGCTAGGTGTCAATAACAGCAGCGATAATGTGCCTGTTACTTAAAGAAAGGGCTGAAGTGTCTGCAGTGCTTTAACCAAAAGTATCTTGTGGACTGGTAAAATTACTGGAAAAAATGAGACTTTACACTTAAGTCAGCGTAGATCTCAGTATGGAAGCCTCTTGACCAGCCCCTGCTTATTTTAACGTCATGCCATTAAACCTAACGCGTGTACAGTGGCTTTTCATAAAGCCTGACCTTTCATAACAAGCCAGTGGTATTACACAACTAACACCAACAAAATACCCATTGCTATGGAGGGATAAAAGAGAAAATACTGTTCCCAAGGGAAAATCAGGCTTCACGACTGGAAGGCAGTGCCACATCCCTCAGCCTACATCATGGGTCACCAGCATGGCCCCAGTCAACTTAAGAGGGTTTATAAAATTTCCTTTTCAACAGAAAAGCCACAGACCACATTCTGTGGCCTTGGGAGCCACCAAGGCATCTACAAATCTTTGCAGCAGACAGGATGTCCCTCTGAAGATCATGTCCATGTTAGTGCCTCAGGTCAGGCAAGGGGATAGAGGAAGAAGTCTCTTCAGTTCATGGATACCTGGACACCCTCCCCAGAGCTCCTTTGGGCTTTTTAAGTGCACTTTGAATGATTGATTCTGGCACTGACTCCACTGGGTGCACACTGTCTCAGGCAGAAGGCCCAGTCTCATTGTATTTCCTGCCAACTAGAAGAAATTAGGCAAGTACCAATACCTTGATAATTTTGCACCTTGGTACCATGTTGGAACAAAGGGAGACCATGCCCTAAGACTTCCCTCTGTAACAGTTCTGGGACGAGAAAGGCTCCAGGCTTTTCCCTGCTGCAGCAGCCAGCAATGCAGCTGCTGAACACCCACTGCATCAGCAACACAAGGACAACCCAAAGGCATCTGGCCAATTCAAGTGGCAGGGGCTGAGCCTGCGTGTGGTAGGAGAAGCCAGAGAAAAAGGCAACACAAACAAAACCTAACCCCACGCCCCCTGATTTCCTCCTTCTAAACAGTACCAGAATAAGCCAGATGTGCGTGTTACCGCTTTTGTCCGGAAAAACTCCTACACTTCAGGTTTTTTCCTTCTTCCTTGTAATGCAAGTCCAAGAAAAATGTGGCAAAGAGAAACATTATGAGCAGTTCCCTCTAGAGGGAAGGAGAGAGATGCCTAGAAATATAATACATAATGACTACAGAGACTGCTGGAGTCCAGGAAATAAAAATATATATAGCCAGTAAACCAAAGAAACATCACCTCTGACGGCTCAGTCTCCACTGATCAGCTTCCAGATGGGGAGGAATTAATTTTTCTTGCTGTTATTCTACCTCTATGAGAAAAGACAGATAGAGCTCTGACTACAAAAAAGTGAGATAATATAATTAGCCAAATATTTGTATAGGAAAATGATGGAAACTTTGTAGGATTCATTTGATTGGAAATGAATAGCAAATAGGCTGGCAAAAGGGCTCCAGCATAGCTTCTCCTCACCACCCAGAGGGAAGAGAATCATTTAATGGGAAGGAACACACTTGCGACCTACCCTAAAATCTATCTCAACTCCTACTCTGTTCGTAGGACAAGCTACAAGCCAGTCTTGTACAAGCCATGCTAGAAGCCTAATGCGACGCTTTCAAAGTGTGAAAATGAAAGAAAGCACCTGCTGTGCTGTAAAACAGAAAGTGCCCAATGTGCTGGAATAACTTGGTTTAGCCATAGCTCCAACATGTTGGAGAGATAGTGCAATGGCAGCATTGGAGGGCTCATTGAGAAAGGCTGTTGGTGGTACTTTGCCTTCTTGCCACCTCTCAGGAGCCAGCTGACCCCTCTTCTTTCTCTCCATCTCTCTAGGGTTTTGAATCCACTACAAAACTCCTCTTGAAGAGTGGGTGTATTCATTAACCTTTAGGGAAATGTCTCATCAGACTAATTAAGTCAGGTGACATTTTATAGGCAGTGAGTGCTTTTCCAGGAATGTTTCTGTACTTGGCAGTAACGTATTTGGATAAAATTTCAGTGTTGTTCCTAAGGCTTAGAGCTGGAAGGAGAAATGAGGACATTTGCGTGATGTGATGAGAAATGGGAAACATGTGGCCGCAGTCTTCCCCTCTGTGGCACGTTTCCTCTGAAGGACCACAGATGAGAAGTGATGGCATACATTAGGAAATACATATGTTTTGCTTTTCTAACAGCCCCAGTCTACTACTGCCTAAAAGTTTGAGGCCAAACCTTTTAAATCATTAAGTTTTCTTTCAGAATTCCAGCATAAAGAGACCAAACCAACAGTGCAAACTATTTCCATTTCTCTCCTTCCTAAAGGCATTTTCTCTCTGTACCACAGGCTTCCCTCCTGAAAACAGTCAGCCCCAACTCCCCAAACAGCCTTTCTGCATCAGTCTCTTTTGGGAAGCTACTGATTTTAACCCTGCAGCAATGCTCCCCCTTGACTAAAGTGTATGTGGGCAAAAGCCTGCACAACTTATTCTCCTGACTATACACTCTCTCCAGATAAGAGCCATAGCTGGTGAAGAAACTCTGGTCTTAATTTTATTTTAATGCAAGTTACTTTAAATGTAGGTATGTTTTGGCTGGCAGATTTAAAATTTCAAACATTTCAGTGGAAAGAGGTAGCCATGCCTCTGTGCCAACTCTGAAGGCATTCACCATTTTGAGGCGTAGAGCTGAAACATAACAGGAACAGAGAGAACCTGGTGCCTGAGAGCACATGGATGTCTCCAAAACCATTCACAAGGAGGAAGGAAACTGACAGTAGACTGGATCTGAGCAGTGGAAGAGTTTAAGACCAGGTTGGATGGGGCCCTGAGCAACCTTAGCTAGGCTGGAGTCCCTTTCCATGACAGGGAAGTTGGAACTAGATGATCTTTAAGGTTTCTTCCAACTCAAATCAATCTATGCCATCTGGATGGCCCTTGTCTTTGAGGTGAGGTGAAATATGAACTCTGTTAACAGCATCTAGTAGCCCTGTAAAGTTTTATTAAAAACAAAACAACTCCCCACACAACCCATGCCAAAACTTAAGGTTTACACTTATCAAGAAGGTAATAAAGAGGGCAGAGAAAAGGTGTGGCCACAAGAATGCTTGTTCACTCTCGTGAGAAAATGAGATAGCATTCTGGGTATCATGATTTTATTCTCTACTGCAGATGCAGAAAAACTTTCAAAAATATCACAGGAGCATTTACAAATATGTCCTTATCAATTGGGGTTGTCCAGACCCATTTTATAATAACAGGATTATGTTTCCTTCTTCCAAATGCAGAGCTATTTAGAAGCTGAGCAATATACCACAAATAGAAATATTAACCAGAGTGGTCTGTACTAAAAAGCCACAGATTTATTTTTCCAATGTATGGACCATAAATATTGTTGGAGAAAGAAAACACTAAACATACACCATCTGGCACACATCTTTAACTTACACACCAAAGTTGTTAGCAGCCTTATTCCAACCATGGATCTATTCTACTGAGGACATTCCAGCTTTTAATGCTGTATTATATTGTTGCAATACACAGCTGAAAAGCTTCCACTATAAACAATTTGTCTGCTTTTTTAGAGCCCTGTTTGGCTTTCTAATGGTCTACAAAGGTTTAGAAGCTCAGCTGGTTGAAATCAAAGCAGCTTCAGGGCATGTGACTTTCCAGATAGCAACAAGTTCTCTAGCAGATCGTACTGTACTGGCCTCTTGGTGATAACAGGAAGGGGCTGGAAGAGATTGTGGTGGCAGCAAGGGAGCTGTTAAAGATCGGTTGAAAGAGCCTCAGCTACTTAAACAGAAAAGCTCCACTAATATTTTTCAAACTTCCTTTCACAAAGGGTGTGCATTCTAAGTAAAAATGCCAAATATACCATCTTTTCTGCTCGCATGACCGCACAGAGAGTAACCCACACAAAAGAGAGGGGGAGCCTTTCAGGTGAAGAATTTAAAAGCTAGGATGCTAATTATGTCCCCAGTCCTTGAAAAGCAGAGCAGTTTATAAACAATGAATCCTTTCTGAGTGCAAGTGCTAGGGTTGAAGCTTAACTGCAAACCTCTGATACTTTGCCTGTGTTTCTGCAATGGCTAACTCTCTCCACATGCAGTATGCACCCAACTCCTATATTCTGAGCTCTTGCTATGTTTAGGGGTTTTATTACAGATTCCTGCAGAAACCTAGTGAGCAATAAACCCATGGACGTCAGTAATGACCATGACAAGGGTATTCTTACTAAGGTTCTCTGAGTCACCCAGTTATTTATCAGTTAACTAGAATAAATATTGACTTGTTCTTTGCACTGTCCTCTACAAATACAAACCCACCAGAGGGCCCAAAAGGCTAAAAAAAAAAATCAAAGTTGCTAAATAAATATGAAAAAGAGCTGGTTATTTGCCCTGGGATTTTCCTGGTGTTTCAGATTTCCAGTTTATCAGATGTTGGCATTTAGAGAATAATCTTAAAAAAAGAAGACCTGATATTAATATAAAAACCTGAGTAGCTGAAGTTTTTGTTGATTTGTTGGCTTGTAAAGAAATCATCCAGAAGAAAAACAAAACCAAGAGACCACTTTTTCATCTGTGGCTAAGCTTTCTTTCCAGAAACAGATAAACACGCATACCCTGATTTGCATGGGTTTGAAAAAATCAACAACGATTAAGCCTGGAGCAATTTCCTGCATCTTTACCTACAAGCTTTATGCTACTCTTTCTCCTCTATGGCATAAATTCTTATCTGAGTGATCTCATTTTTGGCACCCAAATTGAGGCATCTTTCTTTCTATTTCCCAACAGAATCAAAATATCAGCAGAAATACCAGTCACAGTCTGAGTGATGCAGAAGAGCACCTGAAAGCAGAAGCCCTCAGCATCTTCATCTGAGCACTTGGCCAATAAGACACTCAAAACCACAGGGCACTTGGCAATGTGATGCTTTTGTTTACTTGCTTTTATCTCACCCATAAGAAGTAAAAAAGTAGTGAAGACAATAGAGAAATCAGTCTCCACTCAAAGTCACTCATGCAGATCAAACACGAGTGCAGGCCTGGCTGCATGTGACCTCATATATAACTTCTTCTGTTACTGTAATAACAAATCATATAAAAGATATGGGCTCTTAAAAAAGCACAGGTTCACATGACAATCTTTCAATTCTCCCCCAGCCCCTTAATTAGCAAACAAAGGCTCTAGGGAGCCAGAACAGAAAAAATTTCCATTGACCTTGGTGCTGTTTTCAGTTAAAACTTTGACCTCTCTCTCTCTGGGCACCAGTATAAAGCTGGCTCTTCTATTCCTCCACCACTGGGCAAACTGAACACGGCAACTCCTACCCAGCTGTGAGGTCATGGAATGGTGGGCCAGAAGTGGTGGAAAAGGAGATCATGACATACCAACAAGGAGGGCAACTGGGGTTACTGTGATGAGGCACCATACCCAGGAGACACAAGAAACATCAATAGAGAAGCTCCTTTAATTCTACCACTCTCAAAGAACTAAGTGCCCAAAAGTTACACTGAGAAGGGAAAGATAAAGCCCAGGAAAGTAACACTTTGAGGAGTAACTGGCTTTGGTTAAATGGTCTATATTATTCAGGATGATAAGGGACACTTGTTGCCTGAAAGAGCCTGTGATGTACATATCAATGTTCTGCTGCTGGTTTACAGCACTACAAACCATACTAACAACAACTTCCCCTAAGAAATTAGTATAAGAAATAAGAATAGTAGCAGAAATACCTGTTCAAGGCTGTAAAAGGAAAAATCTTTCCTTTTTATGAAAAGAAAAACCTAAACACTCTATTTGGATGGCTGTCAGACTAACACTTTGTGTTATTTCCCTGCTACAGCTGTGCATTTGTAGCCATACCTAAAAGGGTACCATTCTAGAAAGTGAAGGTGCTCTTTCTTGATGTTTTTCTTTCTGCATGAACATGGAAATGGAAATCCTGGAGGCAAATGAATTTAGCTCCTCAAATGAAAAGCACATATTTAATTCCAAGATACTGAACACACTAATTTAATTGTTTTTAATAAAACATGGGCTTGAACAAAGTGTTTTTAATAAAGATCAGACACCAAGGGCTTCTTTTAATGTTTTCAAAATCAGTTTTAATCTCACACTTAATGAGATGCATTTCACTTTTCTAGAATTCCAACCCTCTTACAGATAAACTACTTAAAACAAAAGAAAAGAAACTCAACTGGCTTCAGAATCACTCCAGCTGCATGGCCCAGCTGGAGGGAGACAGAAGGCATTATTCCCTGTTGACTCCTTCAGGGGCTGGAAGGGCCCAGTGTTGTTCTTGACAGTTTGATACTTTAGGCCAGTGCTGGGGGGAGGAGAAGAGACACATTCTCCCTGGCTTACCCGGGGATGTGCTCTGCATGCTGAGATGTACGTGTGCCATTGGACGCTCCCCTTCTGCTGCCTCTGCTGACGGGCTCCATCAGACCCTGGGGCATTAGGCAGGAGCACATCCATTCACTTGAGCAGCATTTCAGTACCAGATCCCCGTGTAAGTAGGTGGAATTTTAATTAAAGAAAGAGAAAACATGTTAATCTCATTAATAACCGTGAAGGGGAAACCCCACTAAGATGAAAGTCTTGTTTTGTAGGAGCATTAGAAGAATATCCTTATGACTGGAATGTGCAGTGCATTTTGCTGGTCTGTCCATCCATCCTTCTCTTCAGAAACTTTTGGTCAGCTGGGGATTTATTTTGTGAGAGGAGGTAACATCATGCTCTTAGTCACTACTCTTGTACTAGGTACCAGCAAAGCTAAGGGAAGAATGTGTTGAATAACAAATAACACATTAGGTCAGTAAAATCATCCAAAAGGGAACATTCTAGTGATGGTCTCTGTAGTGTTGCATGTGCAGTGGGACTTTTATAAAGAGGCATTTTTGTGAGGTACATGGCAAAGTACATTACAGTGTGTAATGTAACTGTAATGAGGCACGTGATAGTACTTTAAAAAAAGAAATGCAAGTATGGCAAAAAATGACAATTGAGTGAATCAAAGAGCACCACTGGTATTATAAAATACTATTCAGATAATTGCACAATCATAAGGGTTGCAGTTTGTGTTATGCTGGCTGTTTACACATACAGTCAAAGCAGACTCAGAGCTAATAAAAATACATTTTTAAACAAGACCTGAGAGCAAGTAAGTCCCTCCTTTTGTTAAAGAAGTAAAGAAAAATTCCTTGACATACAAATAATTTGGTGAAACGTAATTGGCTGATGGATGAGAAAGAGATGCAGGTTACAGAAAGAGAAGATAATTTAGCTGAACAAATTTTCAGGGACTATTTTGGCTATTTATGTTCTACTTTCCAGCTGTGAAAGCTCTTATTCACTTGACTTGGAAGTTAAAATAGTCCCCTCTCCATAAGTAAGTAAATGAAATTAAGTATAGATGATAATGTTTGTAAGCTCTGGCCTTAGAGCTCCCTTTGAAATCAAAGAAAGTAAAGAGTGTTTATCACCTAAGAAACTTTTAAGTGTCCATTTGTGCCCTTACTTTGCAGGTTTATCTTCTGTTGACTTAAACCAAGGACAAGATTAGACTCAACAACTAAAAATTCCCATCAGTTTGTTTCAGCACAGGACTATTTTCTGCTCTGTATTTCACAAGTCTTGGATTCTTGGGCTGTGGCTTAGATGCAACTGCTGTAAGAAGAGATTCCAATGACCATGAAATGAAAATAAAACACTTGTCTGGCAAGTGGAATAACACCCAGTTCATTAGAAGGGGTGCTCTGCTGGTGAATGTCATCCAAGCCACCCTGTAAATAAAGTGGCTTTATTTGTATTAGGCAAACAATAGACAATCTAGACTTTCTATCTGGTGAGTTAAATCCACATGGCATATCCATGACAATTTTAGTTTTAGGGGATTTGTAAATGCTCTGAGCAGTTAAATAAAATAAATAATTTTTCAATGCTCTTATAACTATACTGGCTATGAAACAAATGCAAAGGCCAAGCACTCAAAAAACAGCAGCACATGTTTTATCTAACAGACCTTGTCAATATTGTGCTGGATGTCTTTCTTTAGCAGTCTGGTACAGCATACGGCACTGAACTGGTTGTGCCACAGGGTTTTTACCTGGCAATGGAACTTCTTGCATGCAGCTCAGTGCTACTTAAATTAGAAACCTTAATTAATTTCAAAAATCTAATTATGGTCTCTAAACAATGAGCTGAGAATTCATGCTTGGGAGATGGCTGTCATTAATATAATCTGACCATAACAAAAAGAACATGTGAATTTTATATAATTTCGTCATTGCATCTGGTTTAGCAAAATTAATCCAAACCTTCCCAGAAGTCAAAAGCCTGCCATTTCCAGGAGACATCTGAAACTTAACAATATTCTTGTGTAATGCATGGGATGAGTTATGTCCTAAGTGGGTGTATAGTTTGACACCGTACCAATATATTTTTTCCATCAATGGCAGCTGCCATCTGCACAGAGAGAGAAGTTCCAGTGAATGAATGTTATCACCAGACATTATCTCCTGGGACTCAGCCTCAGGAATTATGTTTTTCTCTTGCAGTGTGGAAAGCTGTTCAGTGTGCTGCATTTCTGCAGAGCACTGTGGACAGCATGTGGGAGCATTGTGGACAGCATGTTCTCTCATTTACTTTAGAAACATAATAAATGACAGGGTTTGCATTTGATTACTAAAATATGCCTCTCACCTTATTCTCCTTGGGTACACATAGAAGGCACCTATTAAGAGTCCTAAGGCATGACTTGTGAACACAAGAGTATTAACCACAGCAACTGGATGCACTTAAGAAAAGCCAAGACCAGCTCTAAGAGTAACATACTGGCAATTGTGATTGTAGTGGTTCTATTACTGGTGCTTCAGATGGTTTTGGAGCTATAAGGGAGAAAGAAGAGGTTCAAGGACCCTGTTTTTCACATCCAGCAAATCCAAATAGGCTTTGTTTGCATGCCCTCACATTCATCCTAGTCTCCAAAGCACTTAGACTAAGAGTTTAATTAACAGATGGCTTACGCATAATTTTTTAGGACTATTAAAACTGTCTTAAGATGGATGAAGTCTCTCAGCAACTCACTTGGGTTTTGGGCACAGCAAGGCAGTGAGGGACAGGCAGGCCACCCTGGGAGTGATGCTGCCCAGCCCCTCGCCTCCTTCATGCCCACAGCTCAGAAGATCCCCACATGATGCAGCACAAGCTTCTTCCTGGCCATAAGCACACTCCACACTCACTTGCAACATACACTCACCCTTTGTTTGTCTCCCATAAAGCCCCTTCAGAACATTTTAAGGAAATACTAATCTAATTCCTGTTGAACTACAGCAGAAGTCAATAGCTTTATTTGGGTGTTCTAAGCTTAAACAAACAAAACACAAGAAATAAATGCTATTTGTCTAGCAGAGTTTTGCAGACTTGGGTGGTTGACACAGGAGGATGTGTACACCAAGTGCTGGTGCATGTGTGCACTCATGCAATTGCAAAGGCTTTACAGGCCAAAATGTCCAGCTGCTCACCCTGCACCCAGTTTTGAAGAACAGAAACTTGTGGTACAATATGAGGGTAAATCTGGGGTTCAAAGATCACATAATTATTTTCTCCTGCTCATTTGCCCTAACACAAATGACTTACAGTCTTTCTCTTCCTATTCTACAATTATCAATTCCTGACAAAAATGAGAACCTGCAATTTTTGTCATGCACAGCAGTTTTTCCAGTGGCTCACCTACATGTTGGCTGGATTTCCTACTTTATATCTGAATAGCAACCAGCCACAGCTTATCCCAAAGAGATGCTAAGGATTCACATCCCCCCAATCACTGTACTTCATAATCTCCAGATCTGCTTTAGAATTCCCAGCATGTTATTGGTAATAGCTTTCATGCTCTCCCATTAGCACATTAAAGACCTACTGCAACTGCACTCACAGAAGGGGATAATTAGGCTAAACTGGCAAACTTCTGAAGCAGCTTTTCTATAAATAAATAAGACCCTATAATATAAATAATAACCCATTGATATATGTTAAATAGTAGATTAAGGAGAGGAGGAGCTTTGCCATTTTCTCTTGGACTGACTATAATATCCAGCTCTCAAGCCCCCAGTTTGCTGCTGGAAAGGAACAGGAACTGGGGGCTCCTGGCTACAGCCCTGGGAGCAAGAGCAGTGCAAACCCCAAGGGGATGGCTGGACCAAGAACTGAGAGCAGTTGGTGGTGGTGGACTGGGGGTCAGGAATGTGAGCTGCAGGTCCCAACTGGAATTAAGTGTGCAGAGTGCAGGTGGGGCAGTCACATAAAATGCCACTTCTGCTTGCAGCTATCGACTGCAGATGCACAAGTTCACAAAGGGCCTTGAGATCCCTAGGGACCTGTGTGTTCGGAGCATAGAATATGCATTATCAACACAGTCTGCACCAAATACACACATTTAGCTTTAGAGAGGATATGCACTCATGCTCCAAACCCAGCTAAGGCAAAGGGAACAGCACACACACCAGTACACACACACCAGGCCCGCCAGCACCTCTGGGATGAAGCTAAACCTAGCACACATCAGTGGAAGCCAGTAAGTGTGTAAGTGCACAAGCTGGTAGCTGGCAGGACAGCTGGCCATCACTAGGACAGCCTTCAGCAGCCTTGCACTAGCACTGCCCCTAGCTGGGAGCATGTCCACCATGAGATCTCTACCAGCCTGCACACTTGAACACAGCAGTCCCATTTTGGTGTCAGGACACAGTAAACCAGGAGAAAAACCCTTGGTGAAACTTTGCAGCTGATTAGCTTGACTCAAACAATATTCAACATAAACTGTGGAGGAACAAACACATAAAGGATAAATCTCTGCATACTGGATTTTTTTAGTACACAACTAGCTCTTTGGCTTGAGTAATGTCACAGGGCGATTACTGCTTGCATTAGAAACACTGCAAAAAAATGCTACAATGCCTTTTTCTTTTCTTTTTGTGAGCTCAGAAGTGCAATTTAAGCTTCCAAACAGTTCAGTGGCTCTACAAAAGGAGAAAGAAAAGAATATTTTACTTGCTAAATAGTCCTTTCACAGGATAAGCCAAATACAGCAATAAACTTCAGCACTTCAGAAGGGGAATTGAAACTGCAGCTCTGCAAAGACTCACATTTAGCATAAAGGAGTGGACTGGATCTTTTCTTTCACATATGTCACACAAGGGAACATTTCTTTCAAGTGCCAAATGGTGTGGTAATAACAGAGGTAACTCACGCTATAGGACACTTACTTGACTTTACTGTAAATGTCACATGCTCATAGGTGTCCCACTGTACTGTAATTTGCTTTATAATGTCGCATTACCTTAACAAAATAACAATCTCAGATTTTATTTTTAAAGTTAAAAAGACCTCACAATTCACTTAGAAATTGCACTGAAATTTTCTGCATTTGATGTGATTTACCATACATGTGTTTTAGAAGCTCGTTGCCTGAAAACAAGGAAATAACCTTTCTCTGAGAGCTGCCCACTGGCAGCTGAGCATCATCTGCTGGCTAAAGCCCAAATTCTCCTTGTGTTATGATTTTGAAAAGATGATGATCATAAAAAGATCAATATCAGATTAGGGTTGTCAGATTCTAAGTCCCACTCCTTAAACTTAGAGAATCATAGAGTATTCTGAGTTGGAAGGGGCCCAGAAAGATTGTCAAGTCCAACTCCTAAGTGAATGGCCTGGCCCCTACAGGAGTTAAACCCCAACTTTGGCACTGTTAGCACCATGCCTCAACGACCTGAGGGTCTTCTCAGTGTTCTATGTGATACTGCACACAATATCCTTGGAAAAAGGAAGGGCTGAAGCTAATCAGCTTGGAATTACTTCTGACCTGGTCCTTGGTGTCTCAGATCCATGCATCTCCTGTCAGTTCAGTAAGCAGAGTCAGAAGAGAAGCAGCAAAAATAACTGTTTGTTTTTTCCTGTCACTGCAGTGTCACTGCATGCATTATTGTATGGCCCAGTTCACACCAGCTATTTTCTCAATGTACTATTCCTTCTGAACATCAGAAACATTTGAATGACAACTTCTAAGCAAACACACCAACTAAAACACCCTTTGGGGTTTATCATCCACTGCCTAATCTAAATTTATCACAATATTTCCAGCATGCTTCAAAGCAGAGGAAAGGAAGGAAAAGATAAGGGGTTTTGCAATGATTAATAAAGGAATGCTCTTATCTGATCCTCCTGCTCATGAAATATACAGAAGTACAATAAGCATTTAATATCTATAACTTCTGGGCAGCCCTAACAGAAGAAGACTTCTTTTGCAATCAGTGTGGTACCAGCTGATCAGTGCTGCTTGATTAAAGCAGGCATGTAATGCTTCTGGGGTCTCATGAAGGTGAGTCCCTAAAGCACTGACCAGAAGATAAACAGGATGTTTTACTGCCATAGGTTTTTTCCCTCCCCCATTGTTATTATTGACTAGGGACAAAAAAAAGTTTCCAGATGAAAATATGCGTGAGTGTAATGGAAATGACATGCGGGCAGCAGCTTCCCTCCCCCATTTGGCTGTCAAACTGAGCTCAGTCTAGAGCAGCCCAGCAAACTGCATGGGGGGGAGGAGTTGGGGGCTGAGGGGGAGGGCTCAAGTGGGCAGGGGAAGCAGTGAAAGCCTAAATAAACTTTGACTATTAGATAACTGGGCTATTATTGCTCTGTAACACTTCCTGAATGGCCTAGAAAAACACAGAGACAGTTCTTGTTCCTGCCTGAAGGAAACAAAACACAAGGATGAGTGCTCAGTATGTCAACTAAAAACTCTGGTTGTTTCCTTCCTTCCTTCCTTCTTTCTCTCTCTTTTCATTAGTTTTAATTTGAATTTGTTTCCTTTTTTTCCCTTGTCCTTCTTAAAAACCATGCTGTATACTTAGCCAAAGCCATGAAGACCCTCTTTCCATGCAGAAAAACCCTATTTAAGTTTCTATTGCAGGATGCAAGCCCCACATGTGTAATGCAATGCACAGGCTGCAGCCACTGGGGCTGCAAGGAGAGGCATCTCACAGCCCTGCCAGCAGCACTCTGGCAGCTGCAGCTCCCCAACAGCACCTCTGCAGGGACATCTCACTCCTTCACAACTTGGAAAAGTTTTTTTCTCACCTAAGTCACTTCAATCAAGGATATCCCCTGTTGTTAACTTTCTTGCATGTAGGATACTGTTGGTATGCTAAAGCTGTTAGACTCATTAGGGAAGCACCTACACCAGTCATGTATAATTACAATTCCTCAGACTCAAACCAGATGCTCCAGACTGCCACAAAAACAGTAATGTGTGCTGTTTCTATTCACTGATCTCTTTGAAGGTGAAAGCAGTGAGAAATAGGTTGCTCAACACCACATTTGGAAGACAGTGTGACCCAGAGTTACAGCTGATCTTTCTCTCTGACACTCTTACAAACTTCTCCATTCCTCTCCATCTCCTCCTGGTCCATCAAGCACTCTCCCCATCTGGTGTGAGTCCTGCTCTGGCTGCTTATCTTGCTGCACCCACAGAAATGTTGCCATAAAATGTGGCAACCAAGACCATCTGAGTGCACTGCCTCCAAGGCGGTGACACAGCTCCCCTAACACGCTCACCAACCTCTGTACCAAACAGCAGCTTTCTATTAGCATGCTTTGCTAGTGCCCTCAGACAACACCTGGATTTTCCACGTCTTTACATACTCTTTGTTGTGCTCCTATATAGCAGTTTTTACTTCTTCCTCAGCTCCCTACTGCTCTGTACTTTCTTCACAGGCATTGCCCTTTCCTTCCCCACTTAACCACTTTATAGCCTTTCTTTTTGCAACATTCAATATAAAGTCCCCATGGGCTACCATCTCTGTGGTGGAAGAAGGGTGGATCTGTGCAGGACTCCTCACACCTGCTCTTCTTTTGAGCAGCACCAGGCTGGCCACTGGGAACAGCCACTGAATGGGAATGTCAAACTGAAAAGTACTGGTCTGCAACTGGAGATAATGGGACAGCCTGACTGGACAGACACCTCCAACCTCCGTGTGCTCAGAAATGAGCAGGAAGTATGTCTCTTACACAGACACACACACAGTGAAAAAAAAAAAAAAAAAAAAAAAGAAGAGAATAAGAAAAAAAAAAGAAAAGGCCAAACCTCAAATGCCCTGTTTTTGGTCTAGTGGCCTTAATATGTTGCTTTTCACCCAAGCAGGGAATATATTTAAAAACCAGAAAGAAGCTCTAGACCCAGGAGACCACACAAAGGTATTGGGAAGGACAAAGAGAGGTGAGGAGGGGAAGGAGAGTTTTCTGGAGTGTAAAATTGAGCTGGCGGCAAATAAGAGGCAACAAAAATGCTGAAATGGATTTCTGGTGCAAATAATTGCGATATAATTTTTCCTAACTCCTTGTTGATATTCACCCAAATTGTTCCTCATAATAACTGTTCCTGGAAAATGGAAATACTGAGAGGGGGGGAAAAAAGAAGTAAATCTGAGTGAAAGCAAATTCTGCATTTGTATTTTCGTGAGCCGCCAACATAAAGCATTTACCAGCTGTGAGCTCATCCAAAACGTTCATGGGTAGAAAAGTCATTTTGCGGGACTGGAAAAAGTGATGTTCTAACTGACTTAAAAGTCTAAGCTTTTTTCCTCTAGTTTCAGCACCCTAGGAACATTGAAGAGTCAATCCAGGAGCCCTTGTAATCATAAACAATTCTTTTTCTAGTTAGTGGCTGTTTAATTTTTTTTGTTCCCAGAAAGGTTGTCATTAAACAAACAACAGGGATCACATATGAAAAGAGAGACATCTTTGAAGCCTGAACAAAGAGAAAGCCATTCCAAAACCTCTTAAAATGAGCAACCAGACAAGAGAGAAGGATGGCATAGGATATGACTCAAGGTCTGACACACTCCTCCAAGCCCTGATGACTGACCTTGATGGGTTGTTCCACTGGGGAAAATAAACCTCTCCAGAGAAAACAAAGCCATTACACACAAAATAGGTGAGGAAAAAAAAGGAAGCCCTACCTCGATGTTAAGCAGCCCTGTCACTGCATCCTGTAGGTTTGAATCAAGCCTCAGTGTGGGCTGTGGCTTGGAAAGACCTTGTACATATCGATGATGAAGCAGTTGCTGGTGTTAAACTGTTAGAATAGTTGTTACATGGCTCCTCCTGTTCCACCTCAGCAGTAGAGGTGGTACCAGACCCTGCAAACACATTCATGAGGTTTCCAGGAGCTGTTAGACCCATCCCTGTGAGGGTGGATAGCCTCAAGCCAATAGAGCACATTGGCTTCAGTCTTTCTCCTGTGATGAGGTTTCCCTCCTAAAGAGCTGGCAGGTGAAGTCCTCTCAGAAACAAGATTGTTCTACCAGCTCCCGTGTGTGCCTGACACTGGCAAAGCCTCACCCAGGAACTCCAGCAGCATATGGAAAAGCAACAGCCTGTGGTGTTATTGAACCCTTCAGGGAGACTCAGAGCTCTTCAGGGCTGCTCTGAGAAAGCAACTGCCCTAAAAATGATCAGACCATAAACACACTGGAAATCAGTTGTCAATGTCTTTGTTGAGAAATTGCAATTAAATACCAAATCTGTGTAAGTGCTAGCTTTTAGTTTTTCCTGTGCCATTATCAAGTTCCTGTCTTCTCTGAAGCAGCACTTGTTGAAATTTGTCCATAAAGGTGAAGTCACTTGCCATGGCTGAGTGCAGTGCAAGGGCCGGTGTCTGTTATCACATGGTAAGTGATTATCAGAAAGGGTTACACCTAGATCATACAGTCCATTTATTCAAGCCTGAAGGAACATTCCCACCATGACTGAAGCAGGGGTTTTGAATTGAAAGTATCACCACAAAGAGAAGGCATAAGCAAATTTGGGGAAAATGGCCTCAAAAAGAGACACTGTTTGTAGCAAAACTCTTAGGTCCTTGATGCAAGCATTTCAATGCAAGACAAAGAAAAGGAAACAGAGACTTCCCATGTTCTACTTTTATTACACTTCCCCCAGGAGAGGGACACTCACTCCAGTCTTAAGAGAGCAGCTCACCACTAAGGTGGGAAGGTTTTCTGCAGCTCTGTATTCATAAGAATGAAATTTCTTTTAAGTGCACAAAGACAGAGTACTCTTGACAATATACTGTTAAAGTGAAGTAACTTTGAAAGGGAGAAAAGTACAAAACCAAGTTGTTTAACTGGCTAACAGTAAAATTTTTCTGGTTGAATGCACTTACCTCTATTCTCATTTAAATGAAAAGAATGTACTCCACTGAGTCTGGGTAACTAAGGAAATTGACCAAAAATGAATGAATGAAAGAAAGAACTTAAGTTTCACTCTAGTTTCTTTTATAAAGCTATCTGATGAGCACATTTCCTTTCCTCGTCCTCAGCCCCCAGAAGCAGTGGCAAGGCATCCAATTTCACAGGGATTGTCATTGCTTTATCTGGATAATTCTATTAAATGAAGCTGAATCCCAATCCCAGTTTTTTACCAAGTGATACTATTACCAGAATGATGCAAATGGAAATCTAAGAAACAGGACAGAAATGTAAAATGTGAAATGAGTTTCTGAATATGAAACCAGAAGGGGAAGACATGCAGAAGGTCACTGTAGTCCTTTCATTCACTCTGTACTAAGGTTTCCTGTGAGTGCAGAATAGTGGCTATAAATTGGGAACACAAGTCTGAAATGTTTCCGCTTCTTAGCATCAAGCTGAGATAGCTGCTAAGAAAAGCTTTGCAATTGTGCCTGCACATCTACCTCTAGGAAACAATATTTTAAAAATTCAAACAAAGAAAACCCCAACAAAGCAATAAGAAAAGCAGGTGCAATCAGTTACCAAATAAAGTACACTAATATATCTGAAAGTTTCAATGAGAGGCATAGGTGCCCAGAATCCCCTGGGAAACATTTCATACCTTGTAAAGCTGAATAAACCACATTTTCCAGATTATTGAGGGCAAAAGATAAGGATGCCTGATGAAATAGCAAGGTAGGAACAATTTGCAGGACTGCCTTTCTTTTGATGTCTGCCCATGTCAAAAACCCCTCATCGTTTGCATTACTGTCAGTACCATGGGAAACCTCAGCCTGTCTCTTCTCCACAACAAGAAGGCAGATCTGGGGCACAGTGGGCTCCCAACACCCTCAAACATTTTGGGGAGCTTTCATGGTACAAAACTCCTCTGTCCTTTCCAAAACAGAAGATTTCTTTCACAAACCATACTGAACATGGGAGTTTTTCAGCTGTAACAACATGAGACCAACAGCCTGGGCAAAGACACAGTTTATACATCTACCAACTGCTTGTTCATTCCAATGGCAATGTGGCACTTTGATGCTTGCTGTCTTGAAGGCCTCATGTGCTGTTCATCACACATCAGTTCTCTTTCTCTTCCACTGCTTTATCACCACTAGCCCATGAAGACTCTGGGCTTGGTAGTTAAAGATTATGGGGTTCATTTATTTCCCCACTGTAAATGCTTTCCCACTGAAGCCACTTGGTGTCAACCAGAATGTTAAACAACAAACTTGAAGTGTAAAACATGGAAAAGCCATAGTCTCCTCAAGCATTTCCAATTCTGCAATGTAAGTATGTTGCACAATATAAAAAGCAGTGTTCTATTTTTCACTTAGCTTGTCACAGCATGGTTACCTCCAGCCATTTGAGGACCCTTGTCCTTTCTGCTTCTTTTTCCAAGCCTGTGCCTATCTCTAGCCCAACTCAAAGCATTGCTGTTTTTCATGCCCAACACTTTAATCTCATCAAACACCACTTTCATCTTGTGCCAATGTTCTTACAGCTCTCACTGTTCTCACAGCTAAGAAACACCTCTTTCTAAGCAATCCTAGGAAAAAAAGTAGCTAAAATGCTGCAGTTAATGATCTAGATGAGGAAACATTACCTCTGTGCACTAGACTGGGCCCCATCGTGCACCTCCTGCACAGTGCTAGGTAAGTAATTCACTTTCCCTCTATCTTTGCAGAGCCAGGCACAGAAGAGTTGAATCAAAACTGGATTTGCTAATATTTGCAAAGCGCTCATTGGTCATATTACTACTTTATTACAGAGGTGACCAGCTTTGCTGCAGGGACATAGCTCTTCTCCTCCACAGCTGAGCATTTGTGAAATAACCAGCTGACCTAAAAACCTCATCAACCTCCTGCGAGACCTGCTGCAGCACAGGGAGGAGACTCTGGGGCAGAAATCTCATTTCATCTTGTTAAACAGGCTCAGCTACAGAAAGTTAACAAATTGCTAGAGAACCGTGCAAACCCCTGTCAGTGCATGACTGCAGCAGAGCACACAGACTGTGAGCCATGTGAAAGACTGGTGAGGTCATGAAGCAAAAAAACAAACTACAGACTAGTAAATTAAGAAGAGCTTGTGTGGGCAAGTCTGCCTCATTCCCTCTGGTTTTTGTAGTAGGAAAGGTGCCATTATGAAGTGGCTGGAGCGAGTTAAACACCTTTCAAGTGTGTTCTAACAATTAGTGGTATTATGAAAAAAAACCTTGGCATTTGTTTAAAAAGAAAAGTTGTCTTATTTAACTACAACTCCAGTGTTTAAAGTATTAATAGCTGCCTATGCCACTCGTTCCTACATGCTTGCATGCTTTTCAAATTGCATTTGGTAAAGCTCAGTCCATCTGTTTTCCCACACTCCATCAACGCATGCAACAAAGTGAGCAGAGGCTACCTACAGTAGGGTTGTGTTTTGTTCAGAACTTTCTGCTTGCATACCAGAAATTCAGTGCTAATTCAACATGCTTTGGGCACATTCAAGCTACAAAAGGAGGGGGCTCAGGAAGGGGAGGGGAGAGAGGTTTTCCCTCATCACCATACACTCACTTCCAGATGAAAAAGTGCCCGGGAAGGATTTGTGGAAGCATTGTGGAAGCCTGGTTGCATACCAGCGCCTCTCGACTCCAGGACAAACCTGTTGCAACATGACAATATTATGCAGCAGAAACTGGACAAGCAGCTGCTAATTCACTGCACTAACTTCAAAACTCATAAATTTTCTTTTCAAACCCATCCAACAGGACAAAGAGAAGTCTGTTTGAGATTCATCACAAGTTCCAGGCTGGTGGCTAATTTGTATGAAAATAGGTATGGTGGCTCCTGTAAATAGCTCTCCTCAGATACTCTGTAGGTAAGTGGCTTGGGGAGCATTTGAAAAGGGATCACCCCTACCTAATATCAGCCTGCATCAAGCCTAGAAAGAGACAAATGCTTGGATGTGCAGCCCAAAAGGCATGGTGATGTAAGGGGTCTTCATAAAGAGATCCAAGGAGGAGAAGGAGCAGAGGGAGAAAATGAGAATATGCTGCTTGTGGCTTTTCAGGTGGATTCTTCACCAGCCATACATTCTGGTCCTCTGTTCCTCCATCCCTTCCTGTCCCTGCCATGCCGTCTGTCTGTCTGCCACCCCCTCCATTGCGCCAGCACAACTGTTTCAGCAGCCGCATTCTGTGAACCGGACTAACAGGTCGGGCTCCAAAAGGAGGAAAAAGAACCAACCCAACCTAAACCATTTTAATTGCCAGGCTATTTTTAAATTCTCCAATGTTGCACAGCATGGCAGGTACAAGTGAGGGGGTGGCATTTATCAGCCCAAGGTAAGGGCAAGTGGAGAATGAGGATGCTCTTAGTGGGTAACACCAGGAAAGATTTTGTCAAATGAAATGTACATCGTAACTTTCTCCTCCATTATAGCTCCCAATGGCTGCTTTGCCTGCCATTTCTTTCAAGCTGATCTGATTCTGGAGTCATATTAGCCTGTGTCCCAGCACAGACATTTAAAATCACTTCTAATGTCTTCAAGCTTCTACATTTTGACTTAAAAAATATTTAAACAAAACTACTTGCTCTTTGAAGAAAGCTAACCACACAAAAAAATTTCAGAACTTATTTTTTTAAGGATTCTTTGGCAGTGTGCACAACCTACATCAAATGCTAGTTCAGCACTGCATGGCCATCACATGTGCTATGAAATTGTCTGAAAATACCTGGGGAAAGACACTGTGGTGGACAAACCCCACTCAGAATACAGACTTATGCAAATGAACTGGCACTACCATCCCTGGAAGCAGTTTTAGGTGAAGAAATGAAGTAGCTATCACTTAAATCTTTCATGTAAGAAGCTTTGGAGGCTTTTTTGGAAGCAGAAACAATCTTCAAAATCCACAAAAGAAAAAATTTGGAATTAACTCACTATAGGTTTTTTACTAATGTAACTTCTTATGTTTGCAACACAGCCTGGCACATGAGCGGCTGAGCATTTACTGCTAGAGATCAGAATGGATATTTAAAATGCTTGCTCTATTACAGATGGGTTTCTGGTGATGCAGGCGGGATGTCCTACATTTATGATTAAACACACTGGCAGCAACTACCTGCATGGGCTCTGGATGTCATTTGAATATCAGCCAGCAACCTTGAAATGGGGCACATAACAAAAAATTACTCCCATATAATGTAAAGGTCAAAAGCTGTCCTCATGTGAAAACTAGATTATAAGTATTTTTCCCATTTAAAGCTTTTGTTCTTGAACACACTAAATTCTAGTTTGTGCTTCAGGACTAAAGGTTATGATTTTAAAATATGCATCCTTACTTGATTCATATCTCCCCAACCATATGTTCAATGTGACTATAAAGTCTTCCCATAGCTTATGCCAATGTAACACCTGGAATAAGAAAAAGTAGTTCCCATTCAGCTTTTACTCTTCATGGGAAAGTCTTCATGGTAGCATTTATTCTTTGGCTAAAGATTTTGATATTTGGTTCAAAGAATGATATTCCAGTCCTACTAAACTGTAAAATGTGGTGAGGCTAAAATTTAAGCCCAGAATTAATCTTCTTAGCCAGCCTGCTATGTTTGAAGTACTACTGGTGTCCAGAACCTATGTCATGTTGAATTAAGTATGGAGCCGCACTGCTTGGCCAATGAGTTTTGTTTTACTCGGCCTCCCTCAGCTGGAGCTCTTCCTGTGGCATCAGGGGTGCTCCATAAACTTGGACTCTCCTGCCAAAACAATCCCTGCACCTTGTGGGATTTCCCAACCATGCAGTGTGGCTGAACTTAAGGGCCAGCAAATCTCTACTTCCACCGTGTTTATGCTAAGTGGCATGGAAACTCTGTGTCAATTAAGGGAGTTTATTTGGTGTCACCATGATTTCTTTTCCCCCCATCCATTGCTAATTTATATATATACAAAGGGAAGGAGGGAGCTCTGCAAATACAGAGACAATTACAAGTTCTTCCTTCAGCTGCTCTGCTGCTGCTTGAAGTCAGCTTGTATGGATGAGGTAAAGTGAAAACATTACACTATGACTCTCTGTTACACAGAGGTTTTCTCCAGACACTCTGGAAGTGAATAATGCTAGGAGGTCCATAAATGTAAATATCAACAGAATATTGGGAGCAGAATTATTTTGTGGTGCAAAATTATCCAGGTCAAATAAAATCCAGAAGGATGAGCTATTGGTCCAACTCTCGAAGCTGGAGTAACTAAAATATCTCTCTCCCGTGTGCTTGGATCACTTTTACTTATGAATAGTGCAGAATGTAATATCAATCTGGAAGCTTCCAGCCTGTTTTTGACATCTATATAGCAGGCACCGGATGCTTGCAGAGGCTCACAGAACCCTCAGCTCCAAACAACCCTTGGTTTGGTTAAGATGATAGCAGAGAACAGCCAGACTTTCACTCACTGCTTTCACAGCGTCAGCCAGGTTGTAATTTGCTGGGAACAGGATGAGGCTATCAAAGCAGCAGTGGGGAATTTTGTTCACTGCTATTTTTCTTCCTAAGCCCAGTGTTTGCTTGAAAATATATTACTTTATCTAGGAGAGATTTTCATTCACAAGCAATTTGACAAGTGACTTCAAACTTCTGGGACTGTATTGATTCCAGAACTGCAATTGCAGTTGTCAGCAACATGGGCTCCTGCAATCTGTTAAATACATTCCTTGAAGGTGGTTAGTATCCTCCCTTCTCTTTTCCTGTGGGAAAGACAGCCACAATGGGCTCTCACTCACCATTCCCTGAAAGGCTTCCCTGGGATAGTTTATTATACTAAACCCTGCTGGTCTTTGCCCTTCCTCCCTATGAGCCTGCCTTGCAGCAGAGCCAGCTGGGCTGGCTGATGCCTGGCTGTAGCCTGCTGACTGATGGCTACCAAGTAATGGATCAAGCCAGCCATAAGGGCTGGAAACCCAGTCCTCACCACCTCTGCTACCCCAGGACAGGGACAGCAAAGCCACAGGGGCACCCAGACAGAAAGTAACCTCAACTTAATTTGGACAAGAGCAAAAATCTTCCCCCTCAGTGCATCTAAACTTGAGGTAAGAAGAGGGGGTTTTTGGGTAGCGCTTTTTTTTCCCTTTTTAATGCTTTTAACAGCACAAAAATGCTTGATCCCCCACATACAGTCAAACAGCCAAAAGCCTGGTAGTTCAGTTGCTGTTCCTTGCCGCTGCCTTACTCAATTCTGACTGTGGCAATGCCTCTGTAAGAAAAGGTGCTGAGTCACACACAGCATTGAACAGACTCATTCTTACGTCCCCTCTTCTTCCATGCATCTTTCCTTTGCAAATTAAACCCTTTTTCAGACACAAGAGCAAGGTGAAATGAGGTATAAGGAATCACTCAGGCTGCTCGGCCAGCCCTCCAGCTCATGGAGCCTGGCAGAGGGCCACTGAGAAGCAACGGTGCTGGGCTGATTTGCACCAGCTCAGGCTCTGCCAATAACCCTTTTAAGGATTTGGAAAAGGTCCCGGTGAACTAACAGGCTGGGAGAGTTTAATCCCAGTGAAGGGGAAGGGCGATTCTGCCCGACCTTCGCCTCCTCTGAAGGAGGGGGAAGGAAGGCGGGAACAGCGGAGCAGAAATTATCTGAAATAAAAACAGGTGTTGGCATACACAAGGTACTGCCTGGAAAATAGAGCTGCTGCAGCCTAAAGCAACATTCCTTCATACCAGAGAGATGAATAATATCAAATAATACATGCAAGAAAAACACTATTCTCATCGATTCCCTGTTTCCTTCTCCCTTGCACTTCTCAACTCTGACCAAGATCAAAGACAAGGCTATTCTGATGTGTAGCAGAGGCATTTGCTTGATTTATTTTAAATGAAAATGCAACAAACTTGCCAAAAATAACACTCCAAGTATTTGCACCAGAACAATCCCACCAAGGGTGAAATGTGGACAAGTGGCACCAGGGCTAAACTCACGACAGTCAAAGCCCAAGAGGGATTACTTGGCTTTGTTGTAAGAAACTCCTCTCTAAGCACTTTCTCTTTCATCACTGCTGAAATTGTTGCTAGCAACGAAGCAAAGCAAAAACAGAAGAAAATTTGGATCTAACATGCTTTCAGCGAGAGCAGGCATTAGCTGGCAGGCTGCACGGCCAAGCAAACCTTGCAGGGTTTCTGCCAAGCTCTGCCAGAAACATAATATAACTAGTCAGCCCTTCTGAAAACTCTGCAGCTTGCCTTAAATTAATTTTACTGTCATATCATCTAGCCATAGTCAATGCTCTTTACAGGAACTGCTATAGATATCACATTATCATGAAGTTATCAAGGGTAAATGACATGTTTTAAGAGCAGCCACTTGAACTGCAACTCTTTTGACTAAACTTACTCAGAGACAAGCTCTCTACATAGGCATTGTACACTTAACATCAAAGGCCCCGGCTCTGTTTTGAAATAGGTGTATAAATGCATAAATGGCCCTGTATCTCAGAAAGCAGAACACACTGGATAAATGCTAAGTGCTGTTGAGAGAGCAGAACATACTAAAGACATTCATGGAAACACCAATGTACAGACAAGACTGATGTATATATGACTGCTATTATACAAATTACATTGTATTAGTCATCATGTTCCTCTAGATATTAGAATCCCTTTCTCTAATGAACTGCAACCATAAGCTATTCCAATTCTCTAAGTAGGTCACAGGATACTGGGACACGAAAATCCTTCCATCCATAGGCAGCAGCTATAACAAGTGCAAAATAAAAACCATTTGTATCTGACCGACCTTGTTTTGCTGGTATGCTTGGCTTGATACTCTTTGCATGTGGAGACGAAGAGGCAGCACAGCCTATAAGTCTATGTTTGTATACACCACGAGCATGGGGGAGCAAGAAGCAGAGAGAAAATAATCATGCTGGCCTGGGCAGCAAAAACACTTGGCTACTATTAGAAAACCTTCCCCAGTTTCCAGTCCATACCTGACCACCTAGTTGGATTCTGAGAGGGGTCTGGGGCTTTCAGTTTGTACTTCTTTTGGAAGGTGGTTAATGGGATTTAATATCCCAAGAGTTACCCATGACATGACAGGATTTCCCACATTGGCTTTAGTGCTATATTGGTTTTCTCTAGCAGTTACCAAAAACGCACTGGGCTATCGTCTAGCCTCTCCTGAAAGACCCCAACTTCCCCCACCCCAATCTTATTCATGTTTTAAACACAAATTAACTACTCTTACCAAAGAACCAGAGAACTGATTTCCAGTAGAGCCCTAAGTACAAACAGCTGTACAGGCACAGGGTGGAGGTAGGAAACTACAGTAGGTGACTATGAAAGAGGGGGCAAAGCAAATATTCCCCAAACCAGCTTTGTGGGTGAGGAAAACAGTCTTGGAAACAGTTTCCTAAATACATGTATACAATAAATTATATTGGTATTTCATTCCCTGCCTGTACCTGTACTCCAGGCAGGAGTACAGGTACAGGCAGGGAATGAAATACCAATATCAACCTCTCATGCACTGTACTTTCAAATGTTTTAAATACAGTAATGGTGGTTATTTAACTGAGGGTCTGTTCCACATAAAGCTTTCTCCCCTGGTTGCTTCTGATTTATTTTGGTTAAAGCTTAAAAGAGTAATACACATTAACAGGCCTTTCTATATTTCTTACTGGAGAATCCCCTCTTCTCCTGCCAGCTTAGGCTACAGAAACCCCTCAATTAAAAAAAAAATCAGTTGGGATTCATTTAAAGAACTCTTCCTCCTCTTTAACTTTTGCAATTCATTAGACCTCCATAATTAAACCAATGGGAAATCTTCCAGTTCCCCAATGGGTTTTTGTTAGTCAGGGAAAAAAAAAAGTTTTCCTGCATGTGCCTTTCAGCCTGCACTGAGAATCCCAGGCTTTTCGTGTGAGCAGCTGCAGCAGGGTTACCCAGGGTCGGCTTGGGTAGGAAGCAAAGGTTTCCTCCAGTCAGATAGGAGGAACATAGCCATGGTTGGCAAGAGGGAAAAGAGAAAACAACTTCCCTTCAATTCAAAGTGCTTTTAAAAGAAAACCAAAAAGAAACATTTCAGGAAGGGACTTTGCTAATGGAGAGTGATAAAGAGAGGAAAATCCAGAAAAATCTAGATGAAGTGCTAAATATTCAGAAAAAAAATGTAAGCAAAATCCAAATAAACCACTGACACAACCTTTTTCTTTTATATCTGTGCACACAACCAGGGTACTTTACCTTGCAAACCTGCTTAATATCTTTCTTCCAATCCTCAGTTTCAGCTGAGGCAGCTTGGACTCACATGGTCCCTCCATCCTTCCCTAAGCAGCCCATATCCCTAAGAGCTTAGCACCCCACGCTTCACAGCTGTGTGGTTATGCACAACAGCACGAGCCCGCACTCAAGGCCCCATTGTTTTAATGGTACTGTACTTACTTTGGAGCAGGGCAGGAGGAACATCCCCCCCCAACCCTCAAAACAAAGGGGACAAGGGGCAAATCCTGTCTTGAGAGCATTACCTACCAGCAGCCACCTCACATGGGCTCAAGTAAATGCCAAGGCGGTATGGGAAGATGCCCAGGTCAGAATGCAGGTATGCTCTGCTGGCTTTGCTGCATCCAAGGCTCCACCTCTCTGTGGACTTGAAGTCAATAATAAACAAAACTATCCTCCTCCTCCAAAATCCTCCCAAAACCCTAAACATGTACTATGACTTGCAAGGTTCTTGGACTTTCAACTTCAATCCTGTTTATGAGAAAAGGCTATTCTTAGAAAGGCTTTTCTTTCATAAAAGAAAATCAAAGCTGATCCATTTTAACATTACTAACCCCAAGAACAGCTCTTTCTGTTCTTCAAAGCCTGCCCCCCACTTGTACACATGCTTATTCTCTTTGTCCAACATGTGCCACTCATTAAAATCTCTGGGAGACAAGTCTGCATGGACAACTGATGAAAATACCTGCACAATTATTTTCAGTACTGGCAGTATTCATATCTCCTCTTCCTTGAATAGGGGAGGGAGAAGGATAAACCAGGCTTAAGAATATTTGCTTAAAACTTAAAAAGAACATATGAGCAAGCTGAGTTTTTTCGGAAGAAAAAGAAAGAAAAAACCCCATGCAGCACCTGGCAGATTACAATAGCTGCAGAAACTGAAATTCAGTTTATCTCCAGAAAAACTACAAGGAAGGGATGCAGCAGAAGCTACTCTAGCTAGCTACCCTGGGCATGCCTGCTTTCAGCAACAAGGAATATTCCTCTGCCTCAGCACAGAGGCTACACTGAGCAGTGCCCGCATCATTCTACAGAGATCCAACAGCCAACAGGGATGTGATGAGGGGATGAACTGGTGGTCTAGGTATTTAACAAGACAGACAAAAAAAAGCCTGTTTCTTCTCCCCAACCCCAATATATTAGTGTTAGTGCTATATTAGTGTTGGTGTTGTTTTACATATTCTCACTATTTTCCTCCCAAAGCATCAGCATATATATGACATACACACACAGATGTTCAAATAATCTCCAAACCCAATATTGATAGGTCATAGATCTTGTTTACCATGTTTTTTCCTACAAGCTGAACATCTCACTGGGAAACCACATACCTATAGAGAAAAAAACCAACCCAAACAACTCTTATTATTTGGTTCGTGACAAGATTAAGGACTTGAAATGCAGACATTAGTTTCTTGCTTCAGACTACACCAGTCCTGTAATAGCAGATCCCTGTTGTGAAATGAAAAAGAGTACGACTCAATATGCTGTTCATGAATAATCCAATGTGGATACAGAGTTATTCAGCTACAATGCAATTAAGAATGAAAAAGAGAGGGTAACAGTGGTAAGCACCCAGGGATATTTTGAATGTAATTGGGATTAGCATGTAATACTCTTACAGCCTTTTGGAGAGGCTACACAGTGGCACACTGAGAACACAGGCATTTGAAAGCCCCAAGCACCTCATTTAATGATCTTTTCAGCTGGTGTAAGTTGCTTTCAACAGTGGGCTCATTTGCAGGGACTTTAACCCAGCACTTGCTGCTTGAAGCTGAACTCTGCTGGGGGGAGCAGACTCCAGTGCTGAAGTACATTTTGCAGCACATCTCACACAGAGATACTACATGTAACACCAGGCAGTGTTTACCTTGAGGAGAACAGCAGAAAAAGACACATTTGGAGGGCTGCCAACGGGATGGGGGAGGTGTGAGCAATCCACCTAGACACATTCTACTTGGAGAGCAGGTGTCATATATATGCTTTCTGTGCACACTCCTTCTAGGGGATATATAAATAGGGGGGAAATAATCAATGACTATTTTCAACCTATGTTTTGGAAGTCAGGCAGCCCTTTATGGTTTATCCTCTGCTCACAGAAGTATTTACCAATAACTGCCAATGTTCTGGTACTGTCCAAGCTGTTTAAAAGGCAATGGAGCAAATACCTGCAAAAGCAGAGTACCCATCCACATCTCAGACACTTGTGCTGCTCTTGCCTTGAAGAATGCCTCAGGGGAGGTTCAGAGTCCATATCACTGTTAGGGGCCCCAAAACATAACCAGCAGCTATCAAGCTCACAGAGGGTGTCTTTTAGGCTCTCACAAGGGCCAAAACTGAGGTACTGTGAATTTACCTTGTGAATTTCCACAGCCTGCTCATTTTTTGGTGAATGAGTCTACCGGAGAATAGTAGGGAAACTTGGGCACACAGGGGAATGAAAAGTAAGGGATGTCTTTGATATTTTTTCTCTTTCAACCAGCTTCAGATCTCTCCTTCAGATCACAAGTGTCAGAATGGTTTTATAAAAGCCAAAGTTTGCGGCAGGGCTCTCACTGCAAAGGCACTACTGTCCTTACGCAGTCTTTGAAGATTTTCTTCCAAGCTGTTCCCACCGTGTGTCTCCTCAGTTACCAAACCCAGTGGGAATCAGTTGCACATGTTGCCTCAAGTATTTCTACAACTGCACAGCTTTGTTTGTATGTGGTGGCAGTGGGGGAAATGACTTTATTCTAAATATATCCCCCTCTTACATCTGGGTGAGGAACTAGGATGAGGTTATCCTTTTAAGTGCTGGTAACCGGGTCTAGTGTATTTGTTATTGCAGCACCTCTGAGAAAACCGAATTAGGGACTGTTGTACTAAGTGTTGTTTTTCTCATGTAAGGACAATCTCTGCTCTAGTGAGCTTATACAAATCCACCTTCTGCCAACAACTTAGCAAAACACGGAGCACATATTCCGCTGACTTGTGTCTGCAGCGGTCCCACTGAAATCAGTGAGGTTGACCTACTTGTAAATGGAGCAGAATTTGATTCCTGTGTTTATTTGTAAATTGCTATGGAATAGGCTGACCAAGTCTGCGTGGAAAAAAGATAACTCAGAACATCAGAGGTAGCTCCTGCTTGGACTAAACTCCAGAGGGTTTGAGGACAGAACATGGGAGCGGATGGATGAATCCTTATAAAAACAGCAATGGGACTTAGCAGCTTTGCTTTGTTAACCTGAAAACTGCTCAGGGAACTCCCATGCTGGGAAAATTGATGCGATCTAACTATTACTTACTTCCCACTTTACCATTTTTCATTAGTGCATCTCCCTTGAATAAAAGGAAATCAGTTGCAGATAAATGATATACCCAAATACCACAGCAGTGGTGAATTGAAAGGAAAAGCAAAGGAAAAACTCAGTAAAGGTTTTTAGCTACACCATGCAACCAGCAAGGCAGCACAACCTGAGACATGCTTCATCAGCCAGGCACAGCATTTGCAGCTGGCCTGACCACTGAATGCAGCACAGACCCAAGCATGTGCCCTGTACTGTAACAGGAGAGCATTGGCATTGGCCGAGCAATTACTGGTTGCCACATGTTTAACAGGGACAGGAGAAGTGAAGGGACATAGTTCAGAGTCAAAGTAATTAAAGGTTTGAAGATGACTGGGATTAAGATACCAACACCACTGTTTATCTGCAAGCACCCAGGAATCCTGGGAGCAGCTGCAACCACTGCAGAGTTGCTATGCCAGCAAGGACCTTCCTTGACAGCCTGCAATACCAAATACCACTCCATGGGGACAGGAAAGGAAAACACCTAGATGAAGCCCCAGCAGTCTGGAGAATACTTCTGAAACTTGCATCTTAGCTGCAAAAAGGGGTTTCTGAAGACAATAAGTTTTTAAAACCCTAGAAAGTATAAGCACATAAGAATTACAAAGACTGAGGATTTGCATTAGGAAGCAGCTGGGAATAAAGCATCTTTTCAGCATCTTGGAGAGAGCAAGCCAGCCTGCTGAGAGACCTGATGGAAGCTGTGGTTCTCACTCACTAACTAGCCAGTGTGGTGGGCTGAAAGACAGATAACATCATGTCTGCACCCTCTTTTCAGAGGCAAAAATCTGGGCAGGAAAAAAGTATACTGCCATTAAGTGAGCTAATATAGAAATTACTTTAAAGCTCACTGGGAACAGAGGAGGAAAAGTATGAGCACGGGCAAATTAAAAGATCTTAAAAATGAGCCTTCACACAGGGCTCTCCATCATTTCCAGGATGCTCTAAACCAAGCTGGCATGCTGCAGTATGAAGCCAGCTTTCACTGGCACACAGTAGCTCCTGGCTTTCAGTGATTTCCAAACTCGGCAAAAGCTAGGAGCCAGGAACCACTACCTCTCACAGACACTGTACCAGCATGCTTAATTTGGGAAAGGAAAATACAGTCTGGCACATTTGCCCTGAACAGCTGCCAAGCCCTGCTCTCATCTATGCGGTGCTGGAGTCGGCCAAAAAAAATGGGGAAAGAAGTCCGACACCAGGCTGGATTTCCCCAGTAACAATCCCCCTTCCCAGCCATCTCAGTTTCAGTGTGCTCACCTCCTTCCCAGCACTACAGGGAATCAGGGTGTATATTCAGAGCTAACAAAACACCAAACCACAAACAATCTGGGAGAAAGTGGGGGCAACACAAAAGTGAGTCTACAGAGGTGCTTGCACACCCTGTAATGCTGAAATAATCAGTTCTGGAGATTGTGCCAGGGCTTGGTTCACCATCCTGCTCGATACCACCACCAAGCACGACAAAAATCTTGCCTTCAAGGCTGCTCCACAGTGCACAATCCTGTGCCTAATCCAACTATAATTAAATAAACCTATTTTCAAACCTATTCATAAGGAACCTGCAGCTATTATATGGATTAAGAGACATTTTGGAATTATTAATACATGTGTTATTAACACATGTTAAGCCTAATCAGAAGAAAATCCTATGTGTTTTGAATCATTTACCACAATGACCTGGGTTTTTTCAGAAGTCTCAAAGAAAACAGGTCTCCATAAAGGAGTTTTATAAAAATAAATGTATGATAACAAATGTGGAGAGAGCTGTGTTTATTTACATTTTAAACCCTAGGAAGCACTGATGTCTTATTTCATAACACTCTCTACAAGCAGGAAAACTAAACCCAGCATTTTGGGTGGGCTTGTTTGGGTTTGTGAGGGTTTTTTTTAAAAATAATTTTGTAATTTAATCACTTGTTTCCAGGATGCTGGGCTTTTAAGAAAATGTCAATTGTCAAACGTCAATGCTGCTGGAAATTGAATAAAATATGTTCTTGTTTGCAAGTACACACAGGATCTTCAATTTGACTTTGACCAGTACTAACCAGCAGTGTTTGCCCTCAAAAAACATGCTCCAGAAAACAGACTTAAGTACACAGGCAAATATCTTTGCTTGCCATCTCCTGTTGTAAGTAATAAAACTTTGAAAGTTTCCTGCATTCACTAAGGAAGAGCAAGAAGAAAGGAGTCTGGTAACACACTGTAATGCAAGACAACAATAGGGCATGGAGATCACGGAGCATAATTTAAAGCCACGCTATACATCCACAGTCTCATGAATTGCTTTTGGCAACAACTACAATTCCTATTCCCCATCCCCAGAAGAGTTCAGGGCCAAGCTGGATGGGACTTGATGCAAGCAGAAGGTGTCCCTACCCATGGCAGGGCAGCTGGACCTGGATTATCTCTAAGATCCCTTCTAATCCCAAACATTCTATGACTCCAAGAAGGACACAAGTAATGATGGAGCACATTTGCTTCCATCACCCTCCAGTGTTCCCACCCAGCCATGCCAGGCCACAAAGTGGCTGGTGGGTATCTCTGTACACTACACTGATACTGGCTGCCCCAGTGAGGCAATCAGCTTCATGCCCTCACCTTCCTCCCAAACCTGAATCATGCTGGAGCTTCCAGCCCCAGGAATAAGCCCGTCCTAGCTGCAATTTCAATGGGCAGTGGTGGAACCAGCAGCTGGGACCAGCTTAGAGAGTTTTCTCACAGAGGTGAGCTTGTGTGTGCTGTCTCCTCAACCTACTCATTCCCCAAACCTAGAAGCAGCAGACAAAATAAGGTGTCCTCCCTGGACACGTATTAAATAAAGGGGATCAAATAATCAATTATTTTGAAATGTTCCTACAATTTATGTATTTACATATAACATTTATGTAAATGTTCCTACTACTCAAGATACCATAAATCTCAGAAAAACTAACCAAAGCCCTCAAGATGTCATCTTAGATTAAAAAAATAAAGGCCTGTCTTGGATAGATAAACTACTGAGAAAGGTCTTGGGGAAAAAAAAAAAGCAAAGTTTTTCCCAATGAGCCATATAGGTAAGGGAAGTGCCTTATTTTTGAAGCAGTACTGATTTTTGATGTTTTCTTGCCTCCTCTTAGGTTTAGGCAGCTAACAACTAACTGCTCTGAATTGAAGGATAAATATAAAAAATGAAGCCACTCATTCATGGAACAGCAAATGTGCTTGGAAAGCAGCAGCAAACACTCTGCCCAAAAGAACTATAAGTGTGTGAAAGAGTACAGAAACTTATGTAAATAAGTAAGTTTTTGTAAGCCCTGTTCTTACAAAACCTTAATATTTTGGACTCACGTTGCTAACTTTGTGACTTGAGGGAGTAGAGCAGCTGGTCTGTCACACGAGAATGACCTAGCCTCTTGGACACAGACTAAACAATGATAGCCCACTTTCAGAACCTGGCAGAAGTGTCCCAGCCTCACCCTATCCTTCTTTAACCACGGGCTCCCTTCCTTGATCTCTTTATTTAACATTCACCACCTGCTTACTGCTCACTGCCTAAAAGCTGCCTTAGTTTCTGGAGTTGCAAGAATGCTGTTTCTCTCACAACCCAAACCCCTTGGTTTTATCAGAGAAGAATGGAACCATCTTTTGCTCTTTCTCATACTTTGTTTGAACAATGCTTTCAAGAAAAAACAAAAGACGTTCACATAACCAAACGAATAAAGACAAATTCCACTTGAACTGACCATCCCTAAGTGGATAAGTATTTTCTCTTATAGTGCTAGCACTGCCCAGATGAAGGGGCTGAAGAGGTTTGTGAAATAATTCTGATGTCCTCATGGTGCCCACCTTGCTCCTCCTCTGTCTTCTCTAAGGAGAAATAGTGAGTTTGTAATTAATTACTTAACATTTTAAAGCAGTAGTACAGCTTCATGTATCATTCCCCTCGGAATTTAGCTAGGGTCAGGTATTGATAGTATCTAATGAAAGTCTTTGAGATGACTTCATGATCAGCTATCATTTTCAAACATGTTTTGGTGAAGAACAGAGATGCACACAAACATAGCAAGGAAAACAAGCAGAAGAAAAAAAGCCCCTGTTTTTCAGTAGTACCATCAGAGGTTAAAATAACAGGGGGAGGACATCTCCTCCTGTCCTGTAGCTTTCCCATTTTGATCCCCTCTCCCTTCCTGGCTGGATGGTATAGAGAGAATCCATGCTCCTGTTTATGATGTGCTTCCACTCCAGCCCACTGGAGCTCAGATATTTTACAGGCAGCCACCAAACAGTGCAGTAAAACATGGCAGACCCAGCTACTGGGGTCAGACCAAGTAACCCTGAACAATGTGTGATGGGCCAGAAGAAAAAGAGTGGAGAGGGGAATACAGTTCCAACATTCACCCTAGGAAGTTGACTCTGAAGTGGAACAGCTCTTTCACTTGCTCTAGGAACTATGAGCCATGCTGGAATAAAGCATGCTGCATCCTTATTTTCCTTATAGGCATTTCCATGGGTTGTCCTAGAACAGGATCTTCAGGGCTGTACTTTATTATCAGCCTAAGCATCAACTCTTCTAAGGGGACCTTGGTCATGCCTGGGACCACTGGTACCCCACCCCAGGAATGAGTGTAACAGGAGCTCACCCCTTGACTGCCTCACTTGCAGATAGTGGAGACCCAGTCTTACACAGGCAGAATTTCATGCAACAAATCCTTGTTTCAGCTGCACTAATTCACTATGGAGAAGTTTTCACTATAGAATATTTCCACTATTCTCATGGAGAAGCATGCTTTCCATTTCAGTGCATGCACATTCTCTAGCTGCAGGGGACCTTAATCTTCCACAAAGACTACTACTTTAATAAGTCAGCTCATCTCTTTTTTTTTTTTAATTCCTATACTCTACTATGAAATGGAACAAAACAGACAATTTGTCATTAATCTGTCAATTCAGATGGACCCACTGAGCTAAGATAATGGCATATATTGAGTGGTACAAGACTTAAGAATTATGCTGAGCTGAGAATGTGTTAAGCTGCCATGAGAAATCTGTGGTGTCTCAGCATGGTATCACATTGTAATTTCCATTCAAGGGAGACCCTCTCAATCAGGATGTATTAGCAATGATCTAAGGTTTCTGGTGTTGCATTAAAAACTCTCAAAGCACCAAATTTACACCAATGCTACAGTTTTAGCTTTCTATATAATAGAGACTATGTCAGTGGTTGGGATGTTCAATGCTATCACAGCATAAACAGTGCAAGACACATAAGCAAAAGTAAATTAAAAGATGGACCAAAATTGAAATGCAAATATTAGAGCATGTTGGAAAACAAGCAGCAAGTCAACATGGAGTAAAGTGTTCTGGTCACACATGGCAGACCATAGGGAAGTGGTGAACAAACCTCATCCCTAAAGCAAAGCAAAACAAAAAAAACTGTATTTTTCCTTTAACAAGTGTTGGAGGACTTGTAATAAAGGTTTTGTCTAAAAAACCCCAAACAAATAAGTACCTAGCTGCTCTTCTAAAAGAGAAGGAAAATCTCCAGCTGTAGCTAATGGCAGCCCATGATGGGCACCAAACCCTTCTCCCTCCTCAGCCAGGCCTGCTGCTCATTGCAGCACAGTCTCCAAAGTCCTCCAGCATCACCCTCCCTCCCACATTGCTCCCTCTAGAATTTTTTGGCTCAAGGCTCACCTGCCCCATGTTACTCCTATGACATGTTTGATCTGTGTACCCAAGTTGCCATGGAGTAGGACAAAACTTTGTAAATCTCCACTGTTCAAACAGATTCTCTCAAGATGCGTCATTTTAATGCATTTTCTCAGCCTCCCTTTACATACCATCTCTCTGCTCTCCTTCTCCTCCAGCCCTATCTCTCTTCCCAGTACTTTCAATAATAGTATATGCAGTTAGAAGTGAAAATGCAGCAGCTGCTTACTTGTTAAAATATTTATATTTTTCATTTCTGCTTTACAGATGGAGCCAGTTATGCTCTCTGACCCAATATTTAAAAAGATATAGAGCTGTATGTTTTATTTAATCTAAAAAAACATTCAAAGAGTCCATGGCATTTGGAAGAGACAAACACAAGTGACAGGTTGGAAGATGCAACAAAAAGAATGTGCTATTTCTTTTTGTGATATAATCCTGCTTTCCAATCCTTTCTTGGGAATGTTTATTTTTGTGTTAACACCCCAAATTATTTTAGCTGCACTGTAAATATTTCTATTAATTTCCTAGTTTAGTTTAAATTTCATTAGTATCCTAAATACAGAAAAAAGGGAAACTTTAAACAATCAACAATATGCAGAGAATTTTTTCTGGGATGCTGGAAATGCTCCTATTTGGTACTGGGCCCACTCCCTCCAACAGCTCAGGAGTGGTTTCAGAAGCTTGCTCTTAAGCAGTTAAAGAAATTTCCCCCAAAACACTATAAAGCTGGAGAAAAATGTAACTAATTTTTGTATGCAAAGAGGTGCATGCAAAGAGGTGCCTTTCCTGCAGCAGCAAGTACAGGAATGAAGACCTGCTTGGGTTTCAGCTGCACTAAAATTACTTGAGTATAAAACGTCAGTCCATATGGAAATAATCAGTTAAAAGAACACTGAAGGCTTGGTCCAAACTTTCCTTCAGTATAGCAGAAAAATATATTACTTTTCAACCGTACAAATGACCTTAGCTCTTTTTTTTGTCTTTTCCAGTAGAAAACTCCCACTGTTCATTACAGCACGTCACATACAAAAGAGGCCTTAAAAGGAGAAGTGGCTCCTGCCTATGAGCAAGATGGATATCTACGCTGCCCCTACCCCTACAGCCTTCTCAGCTCATGAACTGGGGAAAATAAAATTATTACTGCAGGTCTACTCTTTCTCGTCTTCATCTCTTTAATTTTCCTCTTCGTTTATTGTTGCTTTTCACAGCACTAGGCTGAACTGAGGCTGGATTATATATGTCATCAAGTGAGAGTCGAGGTTAGTACCTATCCACGGGTTTTAATTTTTAATTTATTTTCTTTCCTATTTGGCAGTTCTCTAAAAAATAGAGGGAAACAGGTCCTCAGGTGGACAGTTAGTGTTTCAGACTTTGACTGCTCTGTGGCAGACCCATGGACATGCCCTAATTTAGCAAACAGCCCAGGCAACTAAGCATCCACCCATTTCCTCCCCCTACACCTCCTGGCCCCAGCTCTGCTAGCAGAGGCTGATGGACCCAAACACTGAAACTCTTGGCTTACATTTCCTTCCTACCCTGAACATGCCACCTGGGTTTTAATTCCCAGCAGGTTCAGTGTCCACAGCTTATTTATTGAGCCAGAATTATAGGTACCATATGAGGGAAGCAGACTATCACATGGACATAAGGAGCTCTGCTTTACCTTGTCAATTTTGCTTATTTCTGATGATCCATCTTCAGGCAAGCCTTACTTTTTCATCTTTTCCAATTCACAGCTGAAGATCCCAAGTCTGTCTTCATCATTCCTATTGCAGAGACAGTTTTCTACCCTTGAAGTTCAGGTTAGTGCAGATAAAATGCTGGATGGAGCAATGAAGAGGGCTGACCTGACATGACAGCTATGAGCATGGACACTGGTGCTGGAGGAAAACATCAGCCTCCACCAATGCAGCACAGGCACATTTGCAGCAGGGAGAGATGGCTGGAGGAAACCTCATCAGGGCAGGCAGCAACAACACCAGCAGAAAGCAGAGGGGCAAATGGCTCCTCTTTTCCCCCCTTCTTTTGGCACTTGTGAGGTTTATTTTACCAGATCCAGATATTTCACAAAAGGGTGTAACAACCTCTGAAACAAACTGTAACTCAGGTTATTTTCTTCATTTATTCAAACAGTGCCAGTGCTGAATTTATTTTCCACAGAAAGACTCAAGACTGTCAAGGACTGGCTGGGTCTTACATCAAAGAACCAAAAATTGCTTTGGTCCTTCACAGACAACTTGAATTACTTCTAAAGGCAGAGGCAAACCCCACCCAGGTCTTGCTATTTAGCCTTCACTCAAGAACTGACTTGCCACAAAATTTCACTGGCTTGCAGCTTAGGAACCAGGCAGAATCTTCCAGCAGCTTCTTTTTCATTGCAGAGCCAGAGCATACCTATCCTTGACACATTAAAAAAGAAGAGATGCCATAGCCTGATGTTTGTCAAGGGAAAATGAGCTCCTGGTAATGCTGTCCCTTGAGACATTGCTGCTGGAGCCATGGTGGGTCGTGCTGAGCCCTCCCACCTCCCTCTTTGGTCTGAACACCAGGACTGGAAAGATGTGGCTCCCCCATCACCCGTGATAAGAGTCCCATGGGAGGACATGAGGGGTTCAGGTCAGCCAGAGGCACATAACAGCATTTTTGTTGGGTTTCCTAGGGCAGGTGATGTGACATTTTTTTTTTGACTCAGTGCCTTCAGACCACCTTCATGACAGCTGCAGAACAGCCAGTATCTGCTCAGGCACCAAGCCAACTGGTACTGAATTACATCATTCAGCTTTTCTTGTTTTTTAAGTTTTTTTAAATTTTAAATACAAATCTTGAGACTGGATGGGCAAGGGACAATGAAGTGGGATTTACCTCCTTTGTGAAGCCATTACAAGCCAAAAATAGTAAGCTGGGGAGAGACATCCACACAATATAGATCAAACAGCCCATCAGACTTGGCCACTGTTAATACTGCAGCTCACCCCTGTCCTCCCAGTCATGCCTCACAAAGCCTCCCACAAGAAACAACTTCCCCAGTCTGGCAAAAGGCTTAGGAAGAGCATGAAGCTCCTCCCTGAAGACAGTCTGAGGCTGAGGGCTTGTATGCAGCTAGGGGAAGGTGTCCTGACAAAAGTCCTCCCTGTCATTGCCAGGACATGCCACCCACCATATCTCTTCTGGAGCTGGGTGTGTATTATTCACAGGACATTTTGAAGGTGCCATGACCCCTTCACCTTCCCTGTCCCTAATGCATTTTCAGTGTTTTCAGACCTCTGACTCCCCTATTTCAGTGTGGTTCCTGGTATAAAGAGCTCTAAAAGAAATAATAAGCATGAAAAATATCTTTCTAAGGAGGAGAAACTCTCCTGTAGGCACTTGAGAGCCTCCTGTTTCAACTGGTACAGTAAGGTAATCCACATCTTCATTTCAACTCAAACTCTTAAACAATTCTATTTAACTAATAAAGCCATTCTTAATAATCTGCCTACTGCTGGGTTCCAAAGCTAAGGCATAACACAAACATCAAGCAGATTTTTTTCCCTTTGTCTCATTCTTAGGCATTTCTTTGAGAGATCTTTAAAAGAGCGTATTTAGACTCAAGGAAGTGGAAGTACATGTTTTTAAAAAGTAGACTGCTGCAGATACACAAAAGAACAGAGTAGGCTTTGCAGACTTGGTTTGAGAGAAACCCCTCCAAGCCCCAAACCCAGCGGTCTTCAAATTGCAAGTGCAGACTGGAAAATGCATGAAGCAGCAAGTAGACAAGCACTAGAGCTAAGCTTTTCACCTTCTACAACCATTGTTTTAGGTAGCTGAATCTGTGATGAGACTAAACTGCAGAACTAGATCCAGGTTTTTGATCAAGGTCTGGCTTTATTGGAAATTGAAAATGCACCTATATGCTCATGCATGTAAATATTTGGGGACCCCTTCTATTTATGAAGAGATCTGCTGTTACTACACCAGATGTCTCTCCATGTACAAGAAACTATAATAAAAATTCCACTTCTTTTTTCCTTGTATTTCTGGCATGTAAGGCCTAAAGAGTTTCATCATTTTACCTTTGACTACCAAATGAAGTTCCTTTGGTGGCACTATATTTAGGAAATCTGGTGGCCTTCCTCACCTGCAAACCATCACTGCAAAGACATTTGAGATAACATAAAAACTACTTTTCTCATTTGGAATTTTAGGCTTTGTAAATCAGAAATTATCTGAAAATACTTAAACCCAAATTAAATTTAGTAGTAAAATCTTCGAGCTATTGAGTGAGCTTTACTGTGAATTTCAGATGTTTTCAGGCACTATGAGGTTCTCCTTGAGCAGAAAATGCTGAAAGAAATATGGAGTTAATCCTACACTGGTTGGTTAATCCCTATTTTCCAACACAAGTATGTCTGCTGGCAGATGTTGGCAGGAAGCAAACTATAGACCAAAGGTTAAAACCATTACAGGGAGAGAGCATTGCTATGGAAAAACCCATCAAGATAGTAACTAGTGGAAAGAGTTTTCCAACTCATGATTTCTCCCTGCTCTTTTATAAAGTTTATGTATCACTTCTTGGTTTTTTTTTTAAACCCCTATTTAATTTCTTTTCTGGCAATCCAGCTGACAATGCTGATCATGAGTTTCAGGTCCCCAGGGGTTAGCAGTGTTGCAGTGACAGCTGACAACCCAGATTCAGCAACTGCTTAAGAATGGAAGTCAATCTCAGGAGTTTTTGTACAATAGCTCTCCTTCCTCCTACAGATGCCCTACCTCATCTTTCACAAGGAGTTCCAAAATGCCTTGTCTACCCATCTGCCAGGGGAAGTGGCATGGGCTATTCAGGCAGCCTCACCTAGAGTGACTCAAGGTAGGAACTTTACAGAGAGGACATGGCTGGCAGGAATAAAGCCCCAAACCCAAATACCAAGCACACTTGACATCACAGGGGAGTAATGATGAAGGGAAAAGAACCAGAAATGAGCAAAAGGCAATATAAGGGCAGTGGTTATTTCCTGTTCATTTACTTCTTAAGTTTTTTTCCTAAAGTGTAAATTGACCCCATCTGTTTTTTTCATTTAACCTCTGAAGGGAGAATATGGGCCACAGTTTAATAACAGTGTTCCCATGAGACTTGGTAATCAGGCATTATCTCAACACCTTGTACCAAAACTGAGAAGAACGGGAAAACCACTCAAAAGACCATAAGAGTACCACATGACATGCCATCACTTTTTGCAGAGACCTGTAGGATAAGAGTAAACTGACAGCAGAATGAAGGAAAAAAATATCTATAATCCAAGATTAAACACTGATGAAAGAGTGTACATTGTGAGAACCAGTCCTAGCATGGCTGCAAGCAGCAAGAGGACTATCCCACTGCAAAGCATGACAGGAACTTGGATGGTAACCATGGAGCACCAGTAACATTGTGAGAAAGTCACAGACTGAGGATACTGCATTTTAGAAAAACTCTCTCAAGATAATTCTTTTGAAATATCTTCAGATTAAAATGTTTCTCTTCAGATAAATATTTTTCATTTATGGAAAATGAAAAATGTAACAATCTTTCAGCAACTCTGCAACATAATATTCTAGATGCTACCAGTTCTTCTCTAAAGAGTGCTATTGAACCCACTTGAATCCCTCCTGCCTGACTGAGGTAGCCATACTCCTTCTTCCAGCAAAGACAAGCACTTCTTCACAGGAGCTCATCTTAAGCTCTACTTTGACACCAGTCAGAATTGGGTACAAGCTTTCAGAGTTAAAGACTGACAATATCACATCTTAACAGATATACTGAATGAAACTTTCTTTGTGGATGAAATAATCATTCTGTGTTATTTGCATTTTAGTACTTTTAATGCAGATTTTGAAGTTTGTGGCCTTGCTTTAGATGAAAGTCTTATTCAACAACTTATTTATAATAGCCTCTTCCTTAAGATAAAGAAGTTGTCATTTATATTTCTCCTACACCCCTTGGGACTTAGGTGACCAGCTTTGCACATTACCTTGCTCCTCTAATTTGGGGCTACAATCATAAAGCTCCAAGTGATTTATTGCCCTGGGATACTCTCTGAAAGGTACCGAGCTCTGAAAATGGGCTCAAAAAAAGGAGCTTTCATCACCAGGTTCACAATAGAAACATTTGAAAGAAAAGGAGGAATAAAATAGAAAACACATGCATGACACAGATGTCGTAGGAAAAAATCTGCTTGTTTCTAACACACTGGTGAAATTGGTCAAGACCATCACATCTGTGCTGTAGCACAGTTCTCACAAACACAGCTACAAGCAAAGGCAAGGACCAAGCAGAAAGGAGGAAAGGTATAAAGCCTTCACTCCTTTATCTGTGCTGACCACTGTGGAATATACCTTCATACTTTATGAGAGTCTGAGGTGCAAGCACAAACCCCCCCAGAGATCTGTGACTCTTCTTGTCTGAGCGTGAGACGTGGGGATGTGCTCAGGACAACTCAGCACCAGCTCCTTGGGAAAGCTGCTCCTCTCCTCCTGCATCCATCTGCTTTGGGACACAAGCACAAATCCCACTGCAGATTTTTTTTTTCTGAGAAAACAAGAGACCTCATAAAAAAATAAAACAAGAAAAATCCCCACAAATCAGATGCCTTTTCAGTAGATTCCAAAACCCCCCAGATATTAGAAAAAACTTTAGCGAACATAGATGGAAACTCTATTTTTGGAAACACAAAATTCAAGCATGTGTAAATTGAGAACAGCCAAGCACTGTCCACCCTGCAGAAACATGCCTCCAGAGCTTTCCCTCTCAGCCCTCCAGTAAGAAACAAATCATTTTGCTATACAGGCAATCAAGGTCTAAGTAGAAATTCTTGCTTTTCAATTGTCATATGAAAGTCAATGGTGAGTTCTACAAAACAAAAAACCATGGTAGCATGGTCCAGTGGGATTTGTATGTGACCACAAAATTTATAGAGATGAAATTATAATACTCTCAGGGTACTGTCTGGGAGCAATTGTTGGATGCAGCTAGTTATAAAATAAAGACAGAAAAATCAAGTCTGAGAAAGCTTTTGATATGTTGTATTTGCCATGGAAATGCATCTAATAACATGGTACACTGAAATGGAAGAGTGGGAAAATCTGCAGTTGCCAAAGAGGAAGCAGCATGAGCAAATAACTCATTTTCCTCTAAACTTCACTTACGAAAGAAGGTGCTCTAGGGATCCTCAGTGGTAAAAGCCACTACATAACAACTCAATAAAAAAAGGCTATGTTATATAGAGCAACTATTTATTAAGATTAATTACAAAAGACTGTGGAACAATAAACTTTCCTTTGCTGTGCTCAGTTGCCATTTTCTTTTAAAACCTCATGACCTTCTCACTGTGCCCTTGAATTGTACCATTAGTTATAGACAATATATTGTGAACTAAAATGAACAATGATCACCCATGCCCAAATTTTATACATAGATTTAAAAAAACATTGGCAAATGGGCTATTAGAAGTGGATGCACTGTATTGATTCCCCCTTAAAGCAATTTACAGTTGGACAGCACTGTTCACTCAGTAGCTTTACAACAAAAATTGCTTGTATTTATCTTGGTGGCAAGGAGAAAACACATCAATGCATTTGAGCTGAGATTTGTATCTTGTTAAAACAGTGCTAAAAGACTCTCCACTGTATCTAGCAGACACCTGCACATGTGCTCACGTGACAATACTTTAAAAGATGAAGATTATCTATCATAAGAAAGAAATATTTTGCCATCTGATTGCATTTCCAAGTGTTTCCCTATATTCCTCATTCCTCAGTGAGCTCCAAGACAAGTAATTACAGAAAACACTTTCACTGCAAGATGTCTGGAGGTTTAATAGTGCACTTAATCAAGACAAAAATATCTTTATATATATTTTAGCTGATGATCCCAAGAGCAAAAAGCACATATTATAGGGAAAGACATCTACAGAGGCCAGGAGAGGAAGGAACAGATTATCTTGAAGGAAAAAAGAGTGCACAGATCAAAAAAGGAAGTTAATGTGACTAGTTCCTTACAGTACTGTGGTTCAGGATAAGTTCCCTAACATGCCTTCTTCCCTCACAGGCTTCCCCATAGACATCTTTTTCCAGGTCCATTGCTGGAATTATTAGAAAAATGGAAGAGTATTGCATTTTGCTTAAGTCAGTTCAGTGAGAAAACCACACAGTCCACACTGCACTGGGCAGTGTTTTGTTACAGATGCACAGAGGTTCTCATCAGCACGTCTGATCAAGCCACACTTAATGGCTTCAAAATCTGCCCACCCTCACCTGACATGACTTTGGGTACACACCTCTCCACTTTTAAAACAGCCTTTCTTAAAAACCCAGAGATTAGCTTAGTTGGCTGGAGCATGGTGCTATAACACCAAGGTTGTGTACTTGATCCCTGTATGGGCCATTCACTGAAGAGCTGAACTCAATGATCCTTATGGCTGCTTCCAACTCAGAATATTCTGTGATTCTATGAAAACACGCTTCCCAGAAAGTCAAATAGTGATCAAAATAAATCGTCATGGACAAAAGAGAGACTGAGGGAAAGGCTTATTTTGCTGCTTTGGAGTAAAATTAAGCATAATTATCACCACCCCTACTGACTGCAAACATAATTTAACACAGCTAAGGACTGAACCACAAGTTAAAAACAAGCAGAGATGCCACTGCTGACATCTTAACAATATGTACGATGATTGAGACTGCTCCTTCTGCATCACCAATCACTGCCCCACTGCTCCATGCCCAAGCACCTCTCATTAAGTGTCGAGCTACATTTGTTCCACCACCACGCGATGCCACAACACGATGACACCCTGATCTTGACCTGCATTCCTCTGCTGCTCTGGTTTGGGAACCTCTTATTTGTGAGTGAATGCCATCTTTCTTTTATACTTGTTACCATCAGAAGAGTATTTCCAACTCAGGTAAAAAAAAATTCTCATTCTGATAAATTTTGAGGTGGATCCATGAAACAGATTTACTGATTCAGAGATATAACTGTGAAAAACCAACCTCATGTCTGTCTGTGAGGAAGGAGAGCTTTGCAACTAGAGGATACCAATGCCTCACACATATTCCTGCAGTAATAAATGAATCCTTATTCACTTAACACTAATTATTTTGTTCTTGATGAGCTTAGCAGATATCATCAGTATTGAAATGTCTAGAGTAAGTTCAAGATTTGGTGTCCTTGTAATTAACTGATCAGCCAGAGCATGAATTGAAAGCTCTTGATAACCACAGACCACTATCCTTTTTTAGACAGTTTACGGGAACGCATTCCAGAGAAAAAAGGATTTATCTCCAAAGAGTCTAGGAAGACAAGGGAAACCACGGAAATTCTACAGTCCCCAAACTCTGGCAAAACCAGCAGGGCCTTCTCCAAGGGGTGTTTATCTGACACTTGCCATTTTGAAGGACACTAAAAGGTACGTCAGGCAGGCCTCCTGTGCCAAAGCAAAGGAATCATCTGTGACCTCTGAGAGGAGTAATTTTTGTCACATGGACTTCACATACATACAGGAACACTTCCAGTGACCAAACATAACTGGTATGTACTGGAGATTGGAATCAGGACACAGAACAATAACAAAAACCCTGCAGCTGTCTCGATGTCATGTGTTTGGATTGCACAAGTCATTGATAGCATTCTTCTACTGCCATTCTACAAAAAAGCCTTTTCAGTCATTGATGGCTGAATGTGATTGTCCCCCACCCTTTATCAAGGGGCATTATGCCTCCAGACACACCTGAGCCTGAATGCTCCCGGCACTCCTTGTTCTGGCTTTTGGGTGTCCATAAGCACAAACTTAAATGGCAAAACACACCACTACACTGCACACCTTGTCCAGCAGATGAGATTTTACTACCATGTTCACAACACATCTCATCAGTAACATATAAATGCCATGACTATAGAATAGGCAATTTGTTTGTGTGCTTTGACTGCTTAAAGGAAAAAAAAGGAAGCTTTTGGAACAGGCACGAAGCAGAGGCATACAAAAACTGTGTAACATTAATCTGAAAACCAAAACAGAGCTTCAAGTTTCACTTCAGGCTTTTCACTGGGTTCTGGAGCCATATCAGTTATATCTTTATCCAACACTCTAAGAAAAAAAGTTGCTACAGAGATAAAGAGTATGTCATAAATGTCTTTTTTCCTGAAAGTAAATAGTCTTTACTATACTGGAGATGGCCCATTTACAAAGGCCTGTTCCCAAAAGTCACACCCATGCATTCACTTGCTTTCTTCAAATCAGTGTAAGATGAAGTTATTCAAAGCCTCTCCAGAAAAGCTTTAAGAAACAGCTGTATTTTGCACTTTTAACTGCTCTTTAAGAATTTACAGGCAGGACAGTGTTAGTAAATAAGCAGATAATATTTCCATGACATGCTCCATTTCTATCTTACTGAAAGGGAAGCTAATTTTATGACTAAAGCTCAGTTTTCAGTGAATACAGCTTTAGCAAAGATGCTTTGGTGCTGCTAAAATCCACAGCAATTGCATCCTTTGCTATTATCACCATTAGCTGAATTTGGTGGTTTACCAAATCTGTACAGGCAAAACACAGGGTCTCCTTCCAGATAAGTTCCTAGCTATCAAACAGGACATTCTCTCTGTTTCAGCACTTCTGGTTCTTTGAGGCATTTACTGAATTCTGCAAATTAGACAGTGGCAATTTTCTCAGCTCCTCTGAGCGACTAATGTTCATTCAAAAATGGGCAGAGACATGTGAAGTGAACAAGCAGCACAAGAGCCCTCCTAGAGATATTTTTTCAAGTGGGTGGAAGGTGGAGATTTTAATCCAAGAGGCTTTAACTTAAAGAAGCATCATGATCATCTTAAAAGTGGTTTCCTGGAGCTCCAACCAGTGAATGCTAAAAGGTAAAGAGCACAGAAACAACAGCAGTGTCTTCTGCCCATCTGAATATGATTGCCAAGAGGAAAACTGAAACTGGTTCCTGGGAATATCAATAACTTGAAGGAGCTGCTTTACAAAACCATTTATGGCAGCTATGGGAAGCATCCAGGGGTCACAAGACTGCACTAGCCAGCACCAGCAAATCAGCAGGAATCACATTCAACCAGCTGAAGGACTGCAGATTAAGAGCCTCTAGTCCACTCAGCAGTGTCCTGGTTTACTGTAAAACATCTTAAACTGGACAAATTGTTTCAAAGGCTCCACAGGTCAGCAGAATAAGAAAAGCACAGTCCTATAAACCACACAGACAGCAGGCTGGTGGTGGAACAACTTCACAGGAGAATTCAGATGTTTGGAGTCAGCTTCCTTTTTAAAATCCAAAGTCTTGTTTAAAACGTTAGGGGTTGCTGTCCTGGACAGTGGTCTGGGATGCACAACTAGCCCAAGGCCTTTTCTTGGAAATTGCTAGAGAGTGAAAGGAAATTCTCTGAAATTTAACATCAAGTTCTACCATTCCTCAAAATCTTTGCTTTGATCATCCATTTCGTGCACTCAAATCACCCTATTGTATACTCATCTGATGTCCACTATACCACTTAAGAAAAGGAAACTGCCTGTGTTTGAATAAACTGCTATGCTAAAACTGGGTTGGCAACCACTCAATGAGAAGAACAGACCAGGCCAATTTTCTTCAGTACTGGCTTCATGTCCAAGGATACATCTGTTTCTTTTCTCCTTCCAAGCCCATACCATTTCAATCCCTATTTTAACCTGTGCAGAATACAAGTAAATCAAGCTCAGCATGTCTCAGGACTGTAAGAGCCTTCTGGCCATTTGAACAGTAACTCCCTCCACCTTGTCCCTGCTCCAGTAGTATCAGCAGCAGAGGAAAGCAGCCAGAATAGCAGGGAAGTACTGAAAATGCCTTTCATGATATTTTTTTATCACTCCATCAACCTGCCACTAAAATAAATTCTGAAACAAGGGGATGCAGTTCTACTAAAGGGTACTTGATAGATATTTCATCTACAGATTTCCCCTGCTTACTCTCTGAACCCATGTAAATACTGTGGTAGGGAGTTCAAGGGTTTTAAAAAATTCTAAGTAAAACTTGACAGAGCTGTCAAACGGGACATAGGATACAAAGTACCCTTGCAGTACGTGGTATCTGTGTGGTATTTATGAAAAAGCAAACATAGGAAAGCTAAAGGCATCGGTGGATGCTTTGAAAAGGGAATGCATGGGTCCATGTCTCAGCCCCTTTGGCAGGAAAAAGCTCATTAGTGACACAGGGCTGTGCTTGGAGTGGTTAAATGTCCTGCAAACATTTAGGCTCCAGCTCAGTTGCAGTGAGATTCCTTGCATACTTAAAGCAAAGGCAGTGTGTAAATGTTTGAAGAATGCCCCTTTGCTAACTGTAAGAGCACCAGGTATTTGTTATTGCCTTGGACAACCTGGGAACTCTCAAAGAGATGCTATTCACATTCCTATTCACAGAGTTATTCAGCAGTATTTGGATCCCACAGCACAGTAGACAGTTTCAAAGGAAGAAGATCAAGGGAACAACCTGTTAATGAAATGTTAGAATTCACATCTTTTGCTCTTCCACTTCAGAGCCCGTCACCCGAGCCTCTTTCAACCTCAAAAGCCTCTGACAATACATAGTTCTGTTTCAGAAACTCAGAAGCCTGGAAATGTATACAGTTTCCAAATACTGCCTTAAAAAAATATTCTGCAGTTTTTCTTCCTCTAGTCATAATAACAGAGCAAAGAAGAGAAGAAATTTAAAAGGGATTGTTTGGGGCTTTTCTAAGTACATTCCCTTGTTTAGGATTAGAAGATAACGACTTTTGCTTTGCTGCAGAGCAATTATAGAAATACTTCTATTTACCTAGAATCTTTTATCCTGAGAGATCCAAGGGATATTTATGAAACATAGGCCAGAATTTTTAGCTCAGGAATGTGTGTAACTGCAAACAAACACTTTCTGGGCTTGCTCAATTCAAACATTTGCACGCAAGAGCATCCAGCTACGTGTTCCATTTCATCTCCTTTTAAACAAACAAACAAGAAAACATCCTATTTGCAAAACTGATTTGTAGAAATAAAATTCATGTGTATTTGGGGAAATACTGAAAAAAATTACACTATGAAAAAAAAGTCACTCTGGTAAAATTACAAATTCAAGTGTTGTCCTGTTTCAGATTCCATAATAACTATATTTAATTATACCTGTGCATACCAATTTACCTTCGCTTTCTCTGAAATAGTTTTATTGCCTCAGTGCATGAGTATCTCCCAGGAAACTCACTTGGGGGAGTGGTGACAACCGCTGTTTAATCAGTACAGCAATTAACTTAAGTTCTGCTTAACGGCTGAACATTCAACCGATGGCGTGGATTGGAGTGAAGTTTAAATCACTATCTTGTTTCAGAAGAAGAAAGTCTGGCAATGGTTAAATAAAATAGAATCATTGAAGAAGTATCAGATACTAACAAAATTTCAGTAAAGCTCATTTTCAGGATTTTTTTTAAAATAAGTGAGTTCCTCTTGGGCAAACACAGAAACACAATTCCCAAAGTGAACTTCCTAAGGGATGGCTGAAGGTGGGAGGGAGAAGGAATCTTCCTCCCACTGCAAAATTGTTTTACATCCGATGGCTGAAAGAGCTTTCTGCAGCCACACTGCTCCGGAGAGCTTGGGGCACAACCAGGAAAATTTGTGCTTCCAAATGTTTCCAGGTGCACTGTGAATAACTAAAGTGAAAAACCCACCAAGCCTTCTGCCCGATTCGTGAGCAACTGAGTCTCCCGGAGAGGTCAAGAACTGGCTGTGGGCTGGGAATGCAGCTCTCCAACCCTTCTGGGAAGTATTGGGGCTTCTTAACCAAGCTGTGAATCACAGTATAACTGCTGCTGATGAGGTGGGGAAGGGCAATACGGATCTAAAAGCCTTATGGCCCTTGTTAAACTCTGCAAAAGAAAGGCAGAGAGCCAAACAGGCATTTAACATCCGCCAGTGGACGCGGTTTGATTGAAATTCTGATTTGGGGCCTGATAGCTTTGCCAGGGACCCAAATCAGGCCTTTTGAGTGTGATGAGAATCCAAGCTGCACTGTCTCATTCATACATTTTCTTGAATAAAGCTTGAATAATTGCTGTCCTACAATCAGAAGTGAAATCAGACCCTCTTAACTAGACTACGTTTTTATTAATATTATCATTTGCATGAAAAACACCTAGATAAAGGATGCTATTCATTCTAACAAAAGCTACGGAGCTCTTAGTAGCCACAATATGGTATTGGAGTTGAATTCTCAAGAGAACTGTTTTTATCTATTCTCTGATATCTGGTGCTATCTGATCTTTTGAATATGAATCACTGCAACGAAGTAACCCTAAACCTCTGCTATTCAGAGGACAGGGCAGAAGATACAATTCAATTCACTTTAAGTGGACATAATTCACTAATTTTTAGAAGCATATTAATAGCTCTCCATGTTATGTCTGTGCCACATAAAAAGTTCATTAACTTGGCCACCTTTCTTTTGTGTAAGTGATTTTTCTAGCTTTTCTCCTGAATGAAAAGTGAGGATCAAACCAATTTGTATCCTCTGAAAACAAATGCACTCAAGTCCAAAACAGATGTTAAAGTGCCTGCTGCATGCAAAAGGCATGCAAGGCATAAGTATACTGGGGGGGGGGGGGAAGTTGGTGCATTAGTAATGGGCCTGTAGCATTCTTCTCTTTTCTTTCCAGTCAAAAATACCTTGTGAAAACACTGTGCTGCTAAAAAAAAATCTGATTATATGATCTCAGCTGTTTTAGGACCATGTTCAAAGTAACAGGAGAAGCTTTCCCAAGTGCCACAGAGTAAATCCAAATGTACGTAAATTTTAATCAGTGGGGCTGGGGCTGCTTTAATGCAAAGCTTCACACACACACACTGCTCTTCTACTACACCACCACCCACATACTGTGCTCTTCAGAAGTATGTGCTCACCATTAAACAGAGAGCTTTCCACTTTCCTAATCTCCTTTGACTTTTCAGAGTGGATCTGGCCACACATGGAGTCAGTCTGACCCATCAGTTTACATTCAGCCCTTCGCTTACACCTCTGCCATCGAGGACAGTGCCTGCAGGATGCAACCACATGCAATATAAATACAGAGGTAGGACAGCCCAGGGGCTCCTTCTGGAGGGAGACTCTTCTCCATGGAGGCTGTGGATGTTGCCCTTTACTCTGACCACTCTATCCTTCTGCCACCAGATCACACAAAGGGAAAACTGGTTCCCACCTCCGCTGTTCCTACAGACGATCCCAGAGCTGAAACCTTGCTGGTGAGGGCAGCTGCTGCAGAAAACAGCTGCTGCTGCTGGGTCCCACCTCTTGTTCCTACAGACAATCCCAGGGCCGAAACCTTGCTGATGAGGGCTGCTGCTGCAGGAAACCGTCTCAACCTGAAGCTCTGCAGAGAGGGCAGGGTGTACTTACACCAATCAAGAAGTTCAAGGCAGAGGAGGGGGAACATGTTCCAGCTTTCAGTATAAACACAAGGAGCTCTACTCAGCCAAGCTGAAGTTTTTTTGTCTCCTTTGTGAAGCTCACAGAGGTGTTCCACATGGCGGAACAGAACAACAGGGTTGTTTAGCACCCCAGGCAAAGAGCAAATGTTTATTAACTGAGAGAAAATATTCCTGCCCAGACATGGCCTAGCATGCACAGCTCTGATGAAAAGTCTCTCCAGCCATCTACATAAATTGGACTAAACTCTTCCTTAAGACTAGGAAAAGCATCTGCTCCACACTTTCATCATCGCTCTTACTCTCTTTTTCTTTTTTTTTAATAATATACAAGTTTTTCCATTTTAGATTCACTTAATCCATCATTTCTACCTGCAGTAATTTTCTAGTACATCATGGATTCAAAATAAAAAGGGTCGGATCAAAATTGTCCTCAAAATTTCATACATAAACTTCCATCCCTTCTTCCATCTCTTAAAGAGACTTGAAAATACACTAATTTATTTTAAATGCTTCAAGAAAATATGATTGTTAAACAACTCTGAGATGAGTTTAACATCCCAAAGCTTTAGAAATGTGCAGGTAAAGTAGAATGGATGTCAGGTGTTGATGTGCAAAAGGAGCAGAGATTTCAGCAGAATCTGTTGCATAAATATTTTGTTTTAAAACTGAGTACAGAAACTGTTAAAAACTTTTCCTGAAGTGAACAATCAAAGTTGCATTTTTCATTGGTATCAGAGCCACAGCATACACACACAGTTTCACAGTGAAAAAATCTAAATTTCTTTCCCAAGCAATATCCCTTATTTGTACTTCCTGTCTACAGATTGAAATGTCCCTCCCACATGGGCTAAGTGCAACCACTGAATTTGGATGAGTAATGACCAGCTGGGCTGAAATGTCTCCAGTAAAATGTTCCTCCACCACAAAGAATGAAACCTTTTTTTGTTTTCTGGCTTTTAGTTAAGACTACAAAGCCTACAGATTCAAGAAAGCACCCTATGTCTAAGCCAAAGGTCTGATCTACAGAAAGTTCATGCTTGCTTGGTAATGCAAACAGAGCACACTATCACCTAGAAGGGACTAAATCACAAAAACAGGGTGACATGCATGAACAACACACCCGAAAAAAAACCCCAGCTGAAATACAAAACATGATAAATTACCTGTACAAAAGAGGAATCAGCATTCCTCTCAGTAACACTCCAGGTCCTGATTACACATAATGATCTTGCCAGGTAGCAAGTTACCTGCCACCTCAGCACAAGAGGACAGATACTTCTACCACAACATGCAGGTTTTCCTGAGAAAAGTGGGAAAGGCCAGTAACTATCCCAGGCAACTTAAAGTCTCTGTCCTGACTTCATTTCCCCCATTCAAAAAAGATAGGTTACAGCAATTTTCTTCACAAGCAGCCTTAGAGGGAGTCTGTGACCCCAGGGCAGACATTCTGAACAACCTGAAGATAACTCCCAGATAGAGAAGCAGTGCTGCTATGAGGTATGTCTAACAGAACCCCTATTCCACACCAACTGCCCATGGAACAGCATTTTCAAATCCAAACACCAAAATGACCCTCCTCCCCAAAACACCCTGCTCTCCCAAATAATGAGGGATGAGACAACACATGCAGAACACATATCTCTCCTCCCCCAGCTAGGGTCCAAGCAATGCACCTCTGAGTGTCCTCCACAGAATGGATTCCATGGACTGCGGTGTTGGCCATGGACATTTACCTGTATGCAGGCAAGCACCAATCTGAAATGTGGGAAGGAACCCAGAAATCTCTCCCCAAAGACAAATGCATGGAATTCAACCATGTTATCTATAAAAACTTGGAGACTTCCCAATAACAGGTTAGGACAGCCTTGACATATCTGATGCTTCAGCAAGAGCCCTGTGGGAATGACTCACACCGGCCTGTGCAGCTGGCAAGCATCCAGCTTCCACACAGAAGATCAGGAGAGTCCCAAGAACTCATTGGGACAGTGAGGAATGATTAACAACTTCAAAATCAGAGGAATTTTCCCTTTTACAAGAGTGGGAGAGAAGACCTATAAAGGTCAAGCAGTCAAAACACATTTGCAACTGTCCTGCAGCTCTCCAGCTGTAACTTTCTGCCTCTCTCCTGGAAGAAGTGAAGCACCTTAAATCCTACACTCATGGGATGCAGGGAATCCTACACGCTTTCCAAACTGCTAGCAAACACAATTCCATGCAGCAGTGAGATTAGCAAGTGACTTTTCTACCAAATGAAGGCTGCAAACATGAGTCATAAGATGACAGGACCAAGAAGTTCCTCCATGCTGCCACCCCCCAGAAATTTATATAAAAGCGGGCTCTCCACAACATCCCCTGCCCAGTCTCCATTCAGCTCTAAATGTTCTACTACCTATAGAATATTTTCTGGTATTGAACTGCTATGCGGGGAGAGGGGGGTGGTTTGTATCACTGCAAGTTTGAAAGCTGATTAATCAACCTTTTCAAATTTGCCTTAGGGAAACAATTGTTCTCTCTCATTATTTATTGATTTTTTTTTTTTTTAACACTTCATTACAGCCAAGACCTAGATTTTGAACCCAGTCCCTAATCAAATCGACTGCACTTTTGGAAGGTGAAAAGTAAAGATACCTTTCAGCTGAAAAGCAGTAGGATCTCCACACGAGTAACTCCTCCCTGAGTTCTCCACTGTTTGCACAGCAGGATCAAATCAGGCTAACAGGTTGCACTAGGGTCGCTACCAACCTTATCTTCAGTTAGTAATCCCACATATCTTTAAGAGGCAGGAACAACTTTGGAGAGTGTAATTGTGAACAGCCCATGAGCTTAAGTGAGTGAGCTCTGGCATGGGCCTTTCAATTCATTGCACTTCCACCTGGGAGGTACAGAAAAAAATCTCTTTTTCTCAACTCCATGGAGTTCTATGTGAATTTCAACAGAGATGCAACCACACAGGACGCATCTGCTTTCCCCTCAGTGAGTGGAAGGGCTACAAATCAACATTTTATATGCTGCTCCTACTTATTTAATTTAGCAGTTCTCTTTATGTTTTCAAGAAAAAATAATACAACTGGATTAAAAAAAAAAAAAAGTAAAGGCTATGAATTTTTTCTTTCTCTCACACAAATATGTACAAAGTCCTTGGATGTTCCCATAATTTTCTGGCCTTGTCTTTAAAGACATTAATATGCTTAAATACCTGGGAATTAGGTTTCAATTACCAGCATCCCCCAGAGGTGTTTTTACTTTTTCTTCTTCATTATGCAAAGAACATGAAGAAAGATTAAGTTTTTTATGAGCCCACCCACAAAGGCTTCAAATATGCTGACTCTTAATAACAAATTTGGAAAGGAGAACCTAGTCTTGGTGAACATATTTTAATGTTTAAAAAAATATACATTAAAAAGAAAATCATGGAAGAGGTCCTTTCACTCTGACAGAACCACCACAGGACAGGAATGAAAATAAGGTGACTTCCAGTTTCCCCAGAACATCATTCAATTTTATTTCATCACCTATAAGGGTGCAGGGCAGATTTAACTATTGCTGCTGCCCTCTTTGCTATTAAAAAATTGTGGAAAAAAGTGATTTGACACCTTCACTTTCATCCTGTTCACCAGGCAGAAACAACACCAGCCATCACTCACTATACATCCCTGGTGTTAAAAAGACTGAGCTGGCTACCAGAATAATAATGCAAAAATCAACAGGTGTAGACCCATAAGAGGCAGTTAATGCAATTATTAATAAATACGGCCATTTAGTGAAACCATCCACTTACTTTGTTTACGCTCTAGAAATTTTAGGCCTCCTTGGAAATTATCTTTCATCCTCTGGGAATGGAGTCTCATTCAAAGATGCTGGCACAAAGCGCAGACCTTTTGTTTAATTGCCCTCTTTTGAAGCGGAATATTAAATCAGGTTAGACGGAGTAAGAAAGGGAGAAGCCATACTGGAGTTGGTGGGAATGAAAGCCAGAAGTACAAACCATATCTACCCCTTCTTCTCAACTCTAATGGTAATAAGGGAAGAATACTTTCCCATCCAGACTCTGCAAAATGCTCCAGAAAGAAAGGGGAAAAAAGGAGAATGTTTTGAATGGAAAAAGCACTATACTTCTCTGAGTAAATTTTATTTCATTTTATTTTTTAACATACAACAATATCCAGAGACTATGTATCTAAAGCTGTCAGTCTCAGAAGTACTGGTGCTGGAATAGTTTCCCTTGTCAGGAAATATCTGATACTAAGTTAGACTAAAGCTGCCTGATAAAAACCCCATTGGTAATGTTTTTAAAGAATCAGGGTTACTACACAGCAGATGCGTAAAAATAAGAATAGAACTATATTTCCATGGATACATGTAAGTAAATACACACATAAATGCAGCACCAACCACACCTCTGTGGACTCTAGGGGTTGGTTTGCCCCCAGGACTTAGGACTTTTCCAGCATGTTACAATTTAGTATTTGCATTTGTCAAAAAGAAACTGCCAAAGTTAATAGCTTGAACTGTTTTCATTTGCCGATACAAATTGTTACACAAACAAAAGAGAACAACTACTCAGAACCTATGGGCATGCAGTGAGCTGCTTTACTCTTGACAAAGAAAACTTTATAGGGGAAGAAAAATGGTCTCTTCTCCTTTTCCTGTAACAGCAAAATTTTCTGCTCTTTTTAAATATATTCAGGGCATTGCTTACCTAAAGCTTCCAGAATTTAAATGAAACCACTGCATTGGCTTTATCCAGTTAAGTAAGCAATCATAGATGCTACAAGCAATAAACTTCTAGACTGCAAGGAGGTGAGCTGCTTAGTTATCTCTGTTGAGTGCCTGAAACTCCACTTTAGAAACACTGGTGCTGGATTTTTGTCTAGTATTTGAAGTAATTATTTTAGTTTCTCTTGTAAAGTCCTTGTGACAAGGTGGTCATAGCAGGCTGGGGTCTGATGAGGCAAGGGGCAAAACCCTGTCCTTTACTTTTGGCCCTGGGAAGTGCATGCCATTGCCATGCAGGAGATAAACTGTGGTCCTAAAACAGATGTGCAGCCTGGATTTAGAGAGTTGATAATGAGTCAATGCATGTAACACACAGAGAAACACAGAGGCTGTGTGGATCCAAACCACTGTGTGCAGGTAAGACAAATGCTTTCTTGGGCAAATACAGAAATCCACGTTCTTCCCTGCCACGGCAGACAGGGAATTCTCCAGGCAGGCATAGATCCATACTGTACTGTAAATTATGGCCTGCTATAAATGAAAAATGCTGATTTGGGGATTGTTCACTTTGTTATAATTTTCCAAGAGTAATATCCTGCAGGGAACAGCCAAGTTAATACAATGTTTCCACTCAAAAATTGGCAGTGCAGGCACAGCCGATGGGGTGTATTTAATGAGACTTTGCCTGCTGATAAAACGTTATTGCAGAACGTGCAGGCTAAGGAGAGCCTCATAGTTTCCATCTCGGATGAAATGTTAGCCTAGGAAAACTTAGTAACTAGCAATACTTCTCTGCACTTGTAATACAATGTATAGTCTTACCCTGTTTTAGACATGTTCTATAATTGGTAAGATCTTTTAGCCATCAGCAGTGTACAGATGCCCTTTTGTCTGGTTTATTCTCAAAGGGAGAGGCTTGGGATCTGCCACGGATACGACTCATACCCGTTGTTTTCACACTTGGCTCTGATGTGCCGCACAAAGGTTCATCTGCTCCATCTGAGAGAACCTGAGTGTAACTCACGGAGCTAATCACCTCCAACACAAGTATTTGCTCATCTTTCCTGAACCTACTCTGTATTTTCTCCAAACTTCCTATTTTTGGCACAGGGCGTGAATAATTTCCAGTGAAATGTGAAACTACAGTAATGCACAAAACAAAATCTGGGATTGAGCAACTGAACTGAGAAAAATCCAAAGTGTCAAAAAGCCCCCGCTGCTCTGTTGTGAGCATGGCATGAAGGTAACAGATGTGTGCAGCCCTGAAACCATCCTCTCTGCTCCCCTCCCTGCCCTATGCCCACAGTGCTCAGCACTCCTTTTGCATCCATCAGCTTACATAAAGCTCACAAGCTGCTGAAGTCTGAAACTCATGGAAACGTAACGCGGGCAAAACTCCATTTCATGCTACATCTCAGTGATCAGCATCATGGACAGATGAAGTTCCAACTTCTGCATCCTTCGCCAGATGACAGATCAGCGCGTGAGCACCGAGGGCTTGAAGGAAGGAAGGAGCCAAGGACCACAAGAGCCCCTTGGGCTGGGCGCGGGAGGTTGCACAAACACACACCAACAAATGTTACGGGTCTCCCCTAGGGAACTTGGGGCAGCGCTGAACATGATGCAAATTGCATGGAGTCACAGTTTTGCCCTAATTTGTACATCATTTTGCAGCATAACTGCTTTACATCCAGTATTGTGCAGAGGAGGAAAGAAACCCCCAAACACTGCCTTGAGATCACAGGCCAAGTGCTTGCTAGAGCTACGAACAAATGTGTGCGTGTGTGTCAGCATGTGCGTGTAACTCCACAGCTCCTCTCTCCACCCCCATACACAGCACAGGGAATCTGCTAATGCTTAAATGGTGGGGAGGGTCAAAGATTTATTGTGGGAAAGCCAACAGTAATTTTGTTGCCTCTCTAAAATACTGCAAACATCCAAATTCCACAGCTTAAGCAGAAAAATAAAAGTTACATTTTAATTTCAGACTTTAAAGATTCATAGAATCCACAACCGAAATCCACTGCAATATTTCAATAAATTGAGAGCAGCAAGTTATTCTCTCATAAGCGAAGCTCCTTCTACAAAACATGACAACAAACTTTCCAAAGGTAGAACTGGAATGTCAGAAACCTCCTTGCTTACAGGCCTGCCAAGAGTCCAAAATCCCTGCCTTTTGCAAGGATTTCTCCAACTTTCCCTGCGCCCCTCCACAAGAAGAGGCATGCAAACACTTTGGCAAGAGGCAGAAAGATCTCGTGGAAACACTGTGGAAAGCACTGGAAGCAGGATTTTCTTTAACAGCATGAGGGATGAACTAAGAGAGGTTTGCTGTCTTCCCAAGTGCCCATTTGCTTCTGGTCACACACAGGACTTCCATGTGCTGCAACTGTGAAGCGTCCCAAGGAGCAGACATAACCAAAGGCTTATTCAATCTCTGGGCTGCAGGGTGGCATTTTGAAAGATCTTATCTGACTCCCCCCAGGCTGGTCCCAGGCTCAGTCTTCTCTTTTGGGAATACATTTTTCCATGGAAGAAAGCTGCTAGTGGGAAAGACCCTCTGCGCTCAGGAGTGGCTGCTATTGCAACACCCTGGTTTGGCAGAGGAGGCTGCAGCGTCCCCACAGCTGTCCTGGGTTGCAGCCAGGGGCTCTTGCTGAAGGTGCTTCATCCTGGGTCCAAGACTTTTATGAGTCCCAGACTTGCACAAGAGGACTGATGCCAAGTTCAGTATGTTCTTGGTTTTACCAGCTGCCTTTTTAAATTAAATTATTCCAATTCATAATGGGATGAGAAACTGAACATGAGATGAATAACAAGGTGCAAAAGCTTCACTTGATTTTGTATGAGTTCCTCGATATTTAGCTGGGGATGTTCACTCCACAGCCCAAGGCTTCAGTCAGTGCCAGTGGCTGATGCAAACTTTTCTCTGGTAGGAGAAGGAGGCTAAAAGTATTAAAGTGCCAATCCCATGTAAAAAGCATGGCATGTCTAGCCCGTCCTATGTTAAACTAATGCTAAGTGACATAAAATGTGAGCATCTCTATGTACTTCATCCCAAAGCGTCCAGCAATTTGTTCCATTACCAAACCTCAAACCAAATTTTTTGTAATCGGTTGCATTTTAGACCTCGGTGCACTAGTTTTCAGTCATTGCAGGTATTCAGAGACCAGGTACTTTGTGATTTTTGCTCTCTCCACCCTTAAGCACACTATGGAGAAACATGGGGTAACACTCAGTGTCAAGGCCTCCCCAGCTTTACTTTTCAGACCTCACCACAAGTAGACCCCACAGTGACTGGGCTCACCAATGAATTTTTCATTGCTATGTAGGGCCCCAGGCCTGAGGGATCTTCTCTTGTATAAATTGTATAAATGTATGTGTAAATTTGTCATCCAACTGGCAACTTCTTGCCATGATGATCGCAAAAGCATTCACCAAATTTGAGAGGAACTCCTGAGGACGCTACATAACCAGCTGGGTTTGGATGGCACGTGCCCTGTCCAAACAGCTCCATCTCCACCAGTGAGGGTAATGGAGTGAACAAACCCGGCCAGTAGCTGAAACGTTTTCTAAAAATCACTGAAAAGAAAATAAAAAAATTCAATCGCTGGCCTCACACAGTACCATCAATACATGACAAAAAGCAAGCACTCGGTTTCAGAGGGGTCATTAAGCCTTAAACGAGCCACTTAACAGGAGTGCCAGTAGCAATACTGGTCAAGTCAATGTTTGTGCATGATTACACTTCAAATTTAAATGTGAAGCTGTTGTCTTAACAGGATCTGTGGAGACTTGTTTCTCTTTCTAATGGATTTAAATTGACAATAAAATGGAGCCCAGGACAAGGGTACAAAACAAGCTTGAAGAACAAGCATGCATTTTCAAAACACCATGAAGTTATCAAGGGCATTTTGCATTGCCTGCCCACTGCACATAATTTAAAAGAAAATATTCAATTAAAAATAAATAAAAATTGTGGGGAAGGAACACCTTTTGAATCAGATCATAGAATGGACAGTCATCATATGGTGCTCTTCTCCACTCTTCCCAGCTGTAAGATGCTTTTCCTTCGTATGAAGCTTTGTACAAAGGCACAAATCAGCCCTGAGAATGCTCATCCAACTGAAAACTTATGGTGAGGGCAACAGGCGAGTGGTTGGGCAAAGGAATACACCCATCCAACCTCAGGAGAAAATAAACACAACATGACCAAGGTTGGCATCGGGGTCTTTGGCCAAGGAGAAGTGTGCAACCCTCTTTTTCACAGCTCAGTCTGGCCAGTTTGCTGCAAGTATCCTTGTGATACAGCAGTTAAGTGCAGAAGTTGTGCAGCACCTTTTGCAGGCTTTCCAGATATTACAGCGCTAGTTTTACCTTATAAAGGTCTTTTGTCATCAGAAATCATGTTAGATCTGCAAAGCAGCTATTGTCCTGAGATTTTGGACCAAACTCTCTTTCAATGGCAATAAGTTAATGGCAATAAGTAATGGCAATAAGCTTTCCTTAGGTCTCTACAGTATCAAATGCTATTAAAAAAGAAAGTAAGAATAGAGATGTAAATATCCCACCTGTTATCCTGGCATGCGGCAGAAAGTAGTGTCACTAAAAAAACACCCAAAACCTAGCCAAAAAACAATAACAAAAAGCAAACACACAAACCAGAATTCACTATGCCATGTAGGTGCCTCATAAATATCCTCTTTAAGTATTTACCCGCAGCTGAATTTGGATTGCAGCAAAAAACCTCATTTGTATTCAGCCAAAGGATTGCTGCTAATGCTGCAGAAAAACACAGTGCAGATTAATTCTCAATATTAATGAAAGCAGAATATCCTAAAGCTGTGAACTAATAAATATGCAGTCATGGCAAATGACAGTTTGTAGACAATATATATAGTTCAAAGCTTTAAAAGTTTCTTTTCTTTTTTTTTAATTCCCTGCTTTGTTTTCTATTGGTCCAAAACTCAGAAACCCTGATTAACTTTGCAAGCAAATGCCATGGACAGAAAAATTAAAGGGACCTTAAGGAAGCTGTTAGGCAGCCCTCACCCAGAGAAGTTTTAACAGGGTGAATCATGCCTAACCCAAACACAACCTCCCAGCTTATCGAGGAGGCTCCAAGCCTTGCCAATGCCAAGCTGGGGCCAAAAAGCAAAGGCACAGAGCTGGGCCAGCCTGCCAAGGCTGTCAGCAGTGCCAGGAGCTGTGGGGCAGGCTGAGGCTTCCCCTGGGCACATCTGGAGAGCAGCTCCCACAGGGGCATCACCCGCCCAGCAGCAGGCCCAGCACTCGAGGATGCCCACACACTGCTTGGAAAGTCAGAGGCAATTAGTAACAGGTACATTTTCCCAAGCCAGGGGATTGTGTGTGCCAGTTTCCAAACATGCCCACACAAACGCTTTTTAAGACCCCAGCACTTACACACTGCTGTGGCTTCACTCACCCTTTGTTTTACATCTCAGAAAATGAAGTCCCTTTAGTACACACACCTTGTATTGCAGCACTGAATTCTTGATAGCACACAATTACTTGGGGTTGGGGGTGGGGTAAGGCTTAGACCATATCAAATCTATAAAACAGTGCAGACAATTATAATACACAGATCCTGATTTTATAATCCTCTTTTGACTGTTTCATGGGAAATCCATTATTCTGATCCCTATACAGTCAAGTCAAAACCACCCAAACAAAATCAAAACCAAAGTTCTCCCCAAAATCCAGAGCTTGCTAAGGATTTGATACTTGAATTTTAGCTCATCCTTGGTGTATCTTTTTCTTGGGCATACTTCTTCTGAGCATACTTCTTTCTTGGGCACTTATTCTGGAACACTAAGCCAAAATCCCCTGCTTTATCTGCAACAGATTATGATTTCCATGCAAAAATCCTTATTGCAGTTACAGTGGGCTGAAATAAATACCCAAAACAACAAAAAGTAATTGGCAGACTATGGCATAGGACTTATCTACAATGAATCATAAAGGACAAACTTTTTTTTTTTTTAACAAGTCCTTTACACCTGACAGCCCAGACTGGGAGCAAACCTGAAAGACTTGCATCCCTGCTTTTGAGCATTGCTTTTCCTGACTGTATTACCCAGGTCTGCTTTCAGACCTGAGCACAGTACCTTAGCATTTCAGCATTGCAGAATATTTACCTAAGGGTGGAATGTGAACTTATGTTTTCATATCACAGTGCTGCAGACACTTACACTGTCCCCTTTTCATACCTGTGCATGTTAAAGTACTGTCAGCTTTAGGTAACATGCAGCTGCCTGCAGCACAGGTAAATGTTTACTATTCCTTCCTATAAATGGAAATATGTTAACAAACTTGCCTGGCTTTCAGAAGCCTTTGGTGTTTAACTTAGTCCATAGCTAAAGCAAGCTCTCTCCCTTTAGCATATCATGTTGTATACAATCAGGAAACACAGCAAGGGAACACACATGCATTTTAAACTGGGAGTGCTAAGCATTATAATACATCTGGTGCAATGAAATACGGAGTCCATGAAATAACTTTCTAAACCTTGGGAAACTTCTTCTCCCTGACATCAGCCACCCACTTTCACTTTGTGCACAGGCTGTGAGCTATGGACAAAACATTTTCAGGTATCAACCCTACCTACCACCACATCCTCTAGTCAAGACCCTCAACTTCATGTACTGAAATAGTGCCACTACCTTCATTTTTAAAATTCAAAACAGACTTTCCCCTCAACATCTCTGTGAGCAGATGAACAAATAAATTTCCTACCTGGGTAAACTACTATGAATGGTGAACCCAGTTCCTCTGCCCCTGGGAGCTCCTTTCAGATAAACACTCATCAGACTTCTAAGCTTTTCTGCCTCTGTGTCTCCAAGAGCATTTTTAATATGCATCTCAAGCAGCTTGTTAAAAACCTGCTAGTGCTGGAAAGCATTCCCAACGTAACATTGAGTTTATCATCAGAAGTGAGTGATTAATTAGATATCAGGCAGACAGGCTGGATTTTTGAAGGTGGATGTATATTTCTGAGATAAATCACTGCCTGCATTCAATTTTTGATGTAGTACATTTAAAGCACTACATACAAATAACAAAATATATCATTAAAAATTCTGCTTTTGACCACAAACTGTGACTTCTTTTTGTTGTGTCAATCAAATTATCATATATGTTATGTGTCTGAACACTTTCACTACAGACCTATTCATTTAATACAGTACATGCATGAAGTATCTTTTATGCCCTGGACTCCCCTGTCATATTTGTATCAGAACTGAATTGAGTTTCTGAAGAACCTTCTTAGTGACCCTCTCAATCAGTTTTTCTTATTGTTTGGGCAGCACCACAAAGGTGCTGTTTCCAATCCCAGGATACAGTCCCTATTGCTGCCTTTAACTCAGTGAACTTCCAAGTGCTTTTGGCATTTGCTCAAACAAAACATACTGAGGCTGTAGGATGGTTATCAAGAATAAACCTGCTCTACCATCCTAAAGTAAGAGTGACAGTAAATATAGTTACCAAGAGAGAGAATTCATGAGCAAGATCCGAATGGGGATTACAGAGATGGAATATCAGCCCAAGTGCTGTGGGTTATACTACAGTGAAGGTGTAAAAGGTAGACATTCAGAAATCATCCAAAACTAATCTGTGAATGTTTGTGCCTGCCTGACCCAGGCTAGGAAGGGAAAGCTGCCTTATAACCCAGCATGGCTTTCATGCAAAACTTGTGAATTTTTTAGAAGCATTTTAATGACAACGTATAGCTTCATCAGGGATTGGGTTCAGCCCTGAACATCCAGCTATAGCAGGGTCTCCTTACACCTCAGTGTCTTACAAGGAAAACTCACATAGGTTTACACTACTAGATTCAGACTAGCTTAAAACGTTTCCTAGTCTTTCCTAGGTCTCTTGCCTCCCCTAAAACAATTACATTTTATAGTACAGAAACTTTTACAATGTACCACTCTAATGTTTAATAGACAACAAAACATACTTATATATACACCCCTCAACACATTATTCCTTATTATATCAAATACAGGTGATACACAAATGTAACATGAAACCTTGTCCAAAATTCAAAATGTCCCATAAATCAAAACTTCTCATACTTCCAGTTACTCATGACTTCCCTTTCAATCATTTTCAGTGGCTCATTGTAGAGAAATGTCAGGTATCTGCCCTCACCAGGCACACCCTACAAAAGTGTCACCGCTGGAACCTCTCAAAACCATCACTCCCTTTCACAATGCAATTTTTGTCACCTGTAAAACAAGACTCTTGAACCTGTACAAACTCTAGCCCTACACAGAGCTCAGCTGATTTCAAAGGGATTGTAGGCTTGAAATGATGCATCTGTCAAAGAGCTTGCTGAATTAGATCTATTGCTATTTATTTCCGTTAAGAACTTTTCTCAACTTCTGAACAAATTCATGATCTCCTTCCACTGTAGCACTCACCAAGTGTTAAGTTCCTACTCTCACTTTAGCTACATGCACTTTAAAAATCTGTCTAATGTACTTCTGTGAGCACTACATAGATGGGAGCTGCTTCAGCACCGGGTGGCATAGCAGTTGCTGTGGTAACACCATTTTTTTTTAATGATAAAGCAAGAGTGCCAGAGGCCTCTATATAATAAGAATTACATATTAACATATCATCTCAGGCCTATAGTAAATAGTTCTCAGGAACAGAGAGAGAGAGAGGTGTATGCTACATACACACGCTTCTTTGCAAGAGCTCCCATGTAAAAATTTTGGCTTCAACACATCCAGTGTGTGAGTGAAATGCCACTCAACTTGATAAAGCTCATTCCAGCAAGTTTAGAGATATCTCATTTTTGCTAATCCATGGCACCACCGCTTTGGCTGGCAGAAATCAATGCCTGAAGCCACAGCGCTTTACACAGCCTAAAGAATTCACCCATCATATTAATCACATCCAAAAATATATCTAGAAACAATCTTTTCAGAAAAGAAAATGGAAGGACAATTACCAGACTTACTTGCCTTACCCAGGCAAAAGACTCATTGCAAGTTATAACACTGATACCATAAAATCTTGGGATGTGATTATCATCTTACCTTCTGTTTTGGGAGAATTACTTTTTGGCATAGTGTTCATATAACACAGTGTGGTATTCCATATCAGTTTTTCCCTTTAAACTAGATGAGAAGAATTTTCTTAGGCAAATAAAGTAATAAAAAACCCTGAACCTGCAGTGGCAGGCAAAATATCCACAGACTTCAAAGGGATATAATGCCTACGGTTTGCTGGATTGAGCCTGAAGAGAAAATGCTGCAGTGTTACTGTAACTGAGAAGCAAGAGTTCCAGATTTTCTTCTCTCTCCTCCAGCTCTCCAAAATTTTACCTTTTCCATAAGCTTCCATGTATGTAGCTACAATGCTTTTTTTCAAAGTTGCACATTCTGAAGCTGAGGAGCCAAATCATTTTGAGCCCCTCCTTGAAATCCACTTTACCCCCCCCTGTCAAGTACATCAGAAAGGTGGAGATATAGCAAGCAAGTTTATCAAAGGGCCATTCAAGATCATTAACTTAAGAATTATATTTTTCTGGGGAAAAGCACTCCTGAAGCTGTATAGATGGAAACCGGAGAATATATTCCCCCAAGGTACTTTCCTACCTCTACCATCACCCCCTAAAGAAAATAAAGTAAATAAATATGGGCAAGCAGTAACTCTAGGAGGACAGAACTTGTGTCTATTTAGCACATTTCTGTTCCCCTCCTTCCCAGAGTATAAAAACGAAACTCCACCTACAGGCAGGTAAACCAGCTCTTTCTTTCTATCCCATGCTGCAGAGGTGGAAAGTCCATGCTCAACTCTTCATTAAGCTTTATATTAGCAGTGCTTATGCATTGGATATGTGGAATATCACCAACAAAGTATCAGAGCTGGAGCAATTCACTGCTTGACTAAACTAATGACATATTTTCCTGCTGTCCTCACTGCATTATCAGTGCAGTATTAACAGTGATGTTGCTTAATGCACTGTTAAATACTGTGTGCTATTTATTTTCTTGCAAAAGAACTTCCTTCTCTTCCCACTTTGGATTAAAGCCCATTTTGCATCACACTATGGCCAATAATTTATCTAACCAATCATGTGGAAGGGATGAGGGGACTAAAAATGAGGTAAGGAAAGCAGTAGCTGTGAAAACAGTTTGAAAGAGACCATACATTGACACAGCTTGTAAGTTATAGCCAAAATTTAAGCGCTTCTTTTTTTTAAATAGGGTATTAATGATTACAAAAGTAATTAAGCCTTTTTAAATGTTCACATTGTAATAATTGTAATGCCAAAAAATCCACAGTGAAAGCTAACAACAGAGTAGAAATATAGTAAACTTAAACTATTTCTGTATTTTCATACAAACCCTGCACTGACATTGCCTATTTCTCCTGACCTAGTGAGCAACTGGCAGAGGTAATGAAAAAGTGCCTGTTCTCTACACACAGAAACCTCAAATGTAAACCCACCTCAGCCCAAGCCAGGTAAGGGACTTCTGGGAAGCTACAGCAACAGTGGACCTGAGTCATTAATTTTTAGCTGACAGTATTTTCTATTATTTATTATTAGAGTTATTACATCTTCAGAGCGAAAACCTTATTTTATGAAATTACATAAACACGATGGTAGCAATTTATTGCAGGACCCTAAGATGTTCACTGACAATCTAACAATGGATGGAACTATTGTTGACAATTTTACAAAAGCTTTTATCAGAGTTTATGGGTCGTTAAGTCCAACAGTGTGATCACCAGTACGATATCATCTCTCTCAGTAGTACAGAGCTGGCCCATAACAATCCATTTTCTAATCTTCTCTATTATAATCAGTCTGTTTACTTAGAAGTCATATGTTTGCTATTTCTGAAATTATTTGAGTCTTTGGAACTGTATTTTAGTCCACAGATAGGATCCAATAGGTCCCATATTAAACAGGATAAAATAGCCCTTCTTTAAAATTCAAAAAATCAATTCAGATTTTCTCTTCATAAGTTGAAATACAAAACACAGACCTTAGCATACCTGTATTACATTGCATGATACAGGCAATACAATAAAAAAGGTAATATTTTTCCCCAGAAGATCAAAGGATTCAGTTCTTGACCTGAGTTTGTCATTGACACCCTTCCATGCCCTATGCTAACAGGAATTAATTTGGCTGGTAGTAACTAAAGATTAGACAGAAAAGAAATAGAGAAGGTGTTAATTAGCTATTTTTACTCTTAATTCACTGAATAGCATGTGCTCATTGATGCAAACCAGACTGCTGCTGTTCGAATCAAGATGACCCTCATTTAGAAAAAGGGTCTGTTCTTCCTTTTTTGCACATGCTAAGTCCTTCATGTGTCAGCAAGAATTATCCACACATACTGATGGGAGCATCTTACACACCGCTGAACACAAACTTCCTTGGTCCTGGATTAGTTCATCTACCATAGACAACTGTGATAAACTGATGCTGCCTAGGGGATCTGCCTCATTAAGGAGGGAAAGAGAGAACAAGAGCAGATTTGAAATAATAAAATCATTAACAAGAGCACCTTGAAGAGCTTATTAGGTAGGAAACAGACTGACAATACCATTGTTTAACACTTAATTACTTTTTGAAGACCAGATGGAAACAGGAGAGCATTTCAGTGGTCATCCTTTCAAATTCAAAACAAAAAGATGAATATCAAACTGATCCATTAACTGGGCATGTATCCGAAAACAGATGTTTTAAGAAATAATGAGATCCTACCAGATAACTGAAGATGCTCAAGTTTCAACTTCACCTCATATTGCAGACTTCCTCACTGCAAGAGGTCAAATTAGGAGCTACAAATTACTTTTACACCAAATTAAAAATGCTGCAACTCAATTACTTATCCTCACAGGCAGGTGGAAGCTGAACACACAGCATAAATCTGTCCTACATGCTTTCCCTTCCAGATCTGCTGTGAAATACTTGTCCCTGCTCCTACTCTCAAAGACTGAACTTCTGCCATTAATTCTGGCGTAGTGATAATGGCATCAGTATCCACCCAGATGTTACAAACATGGCAATAAGGCAAAGTGTGGAGCTGATACCACCTTCCCAGGACTTTGCTCAGTCTGCTGCGCAGACACCAGCTCAGTTCTCATGTTGACCTTCCTCTGCTACACGAGTGAAACTTTGAATAGAAGCCTGTGCCGTGTCCCCAGCATGTTTGGGTACACAAGGACCAGATAGAAGGGGCTCTTTTCATTAGAAAGCCAAACACCAAATGGTCCATCTGTACAGGCAATCAGTGCCCTGCTGGTCATTGTGTCTCACTAAGGACACTCTCAGCATTCTGATGCCAGTCACAATCCAAATATGGAACCTGAGGTGGAAAAAACTCTCCTGCTGGGCATAATTCATCTTCTGTTCACATTACCACATTACCATTTCCATTAGGAAAGACCTGGGTCAGTACCTGAGGGAGGGGAGATGCGACTGGTTTTCTGGCAGCTTGGTTTTTAGGAGTGTTTTCAGAACCAGATTAAGGGAGAGAAGTCGAAGTCACACTTCCACCATTTCCCAACTCTCCTCAAATGCCAAGGGCCCCACGTCCTACCCGCTGCTCTGTGGTGCAAAACCCATGTTCATGCGGAAACCTAACAGCTCCAATTATGGTCTAGCTGTGACAAATCAGCTTCCAGAGTCAGGATTTTGCCAACTAACACTTCTGCTTCCAAAAATTTGGTTTGTTTTGTTCTGGTTTAATTGGTTTTTCACTTGGGGTTTTCTGTTTGTTTTTAATAGGAAAGAAAAAAAAAGGCATTTACTTGGTGCTGAACTAGTCTGAAGAGCAGCAAAATAAATTGAATCCTGTTCAAGAAGTGAGAATGTCAAAATTCCATTCATGAGAAATAGGTTGCAATAAAAATGGAGGAGAAAAACCACTTCACTCCTGTAACTTAGATTTTAATTTTTAAGGGCCTTTGCTATTCAGCAGTTTCCAAAACATCATGCCCACCAGTCACTCAGACTTGAGGATATCTCCTCCCACATTTTTGTGGGGGAAGATTTCCTTGTATTCACGTGCCCAGTAGATGATCTCTGCACCTTCAGATTTAACACATGAGAAACAAATTTGTCAAACTTTAGTCATATCAAACTTTAGCTCATACCACAGCTGTCCCTTCCCAATGATTAAAGGAAATGAGGAAGGCTTTATTTTTCTCCCAGCTTCTAAAGTTTGTGTAAAATTCACCACCAATGCCTTCATGTAACTTCCACTCTCAGAAGAAAAAGTGATCACATATGTAAAATGGTATTTTTATCTGGCACTGAAGATCTGTTATCTTCTTATTTTGAAATCTCTTTTATCAGTTTTGTATAAATCTGTAAATTGTGTTTATTGTACCTTTCATGCTATATTAACTGAAAAAGTTGGAAAGAAACATGATAGCAAAATTTTATCCTGAATAGAGCAGATGATCACTTGGCCAGTAGATCCCAGATCTTACCATATCCCACAGCTCCATATCATATTGCCTTTGATAGTCCAGGGCGTATTTTCTTAAATTAATATTGTTTTGTACGTGGCACAACAAGTATGACATAGCAGTAAAGTGACCATGCATTTTTTTAAATACTATTTTCACAACACCAAAACCACCTGGGATTTTTCAGTTCCATAACATAGCAACTTAAAATTAAAACAAAACTACAAAATAACAACATCAGGAAACAAAGGACAAGCAGACCTTTTCTTCCTTGTCTTCTACATTGAATTGCAATGCTCACATCCAAAGTCCAAATCCAAGAGCAGAAGTTGCAGGTGACCCATGAAGCACATCCCCTTGGAAACACCAGGCACAGCACATAATCCATGGAACAGGTCTGAAAAAGCAGTTTTCTGCACCTCTGGTTATGCACATCGCTGGGAGTTGATGGCCAAGTAGGACACCAAGGAAAGCTAAGACTGCAGTAACTGTAAATATTTGCAAAGCACCTGCTTGAGAATTGCCCACTACAATTACAGAAAATGGAGGTGGCCTTGGCCGGGTGACTTCTTTTTCCTGTTAAGAATCTGTTTGTAGAAAATTCACAAGAAAATAAAAGTGCAGAAGATACAGCACAATGCCACCTGTGCAAAACATATGTGCACCTCATTTTAATGTGAGCTCTGGTTAAGTGGCTTGTGTTGAAATGCTACCTAGCATTCCAAGTGTAAACCAGCTTAATCATATCTATTGAAAACCACATAATAAATAACATGAAATATGCAGCATGCCATCCTAATTGCAGAGGTTGTCTCACTTACTAGAAGTCATTTATTTATTCAAATTACTTGAGCTACATGATTCAATCTGAATCATGGGAACTAGTTACTGATTTGTGCAAACAGCCTCTTACTTCTTTGCTAAAGGCATTGTTGAAATAACTGACCCAACTGCTAAAACAAGCTTCTTCCTTGAACCCTGCCTCTTTCTTTAGTTTTACTTCCTGAGTGAACTTCAGAGAACATCACTGTTCTACAAAAACACTGTAAATTTAATTTAAAAAGTAATAATTCCAATGCAATGAATTAAGTAATGCAATGGGAAAACTGGTATTTTTAGGATGAAAAAATTACTTAGTAATAGGGAACTGCATATGCAGCCGTAACTTCACTTTGCAGAACTGAAGTACACAGCTCTCAAGAAGAAACATCCACTGCCTCAGATGTGATTCAAACTAAACTTTCAGAATTGCACATATGTCTCAGAGCTTAATGAGGGAGAGGGAGTGAATACATATCCATGAATACATGCCTCCTGACAGAAGAAGCTACAATTTTTTGGTTGGTTGGTTGGTTGGTTGGTTGGTTGGTTGGTTGGTTGGTTTTAGGGTTTTTTTTAAGTTAGGCCTTGCAAATGTGAGAACTGCCATCATAACTGTGCTGCAGCTACATAAAAAGCATAATTTAGGAAACAATACATCTGCTTACACCCAGCCTTGATCTGCAGCTACTGTCTCACAGTGCTGTTATTTCAGGAGGTGCTGGGGCTTCCCTGGGGCAGTGGAGCAAGGGGCCAGGCACGCTGAGCCCTACCACAGGCAGGGAGTGAGCATGCCTCAGCCGCCAGGAGCCAAGCCAGATGCATGCCACCACAGGTCACCTCATCCCAGGCTCCAGCCAGCCTCCATCAAGGGACATGTCCCCAGGGAAGGGCACACAGGAGGGCCTTCAGGAAAGGGAAGAAATGATGCTGCACACGAGACATTTTTTCAAAGGTTGTGAACAAGCCCCAAGTAGGATGTTGGTTACCTTCAACTCCAGACAGTGTTTATCATGGGCTTGGGCATGGGGTGAGAGGCCAAAATACTAGCAGACAACTTCATCAGTGGCCAGATGTATTGCCTCAGGCAAGCATTCAAAGTCTCTGTGGCTTCGAGCCCTTGAATCATGATAGGTAAAACAATACTTTTCCCTATCTAGGAAAAGCACTGTGCAAGCTCCCAGTGCCCCAGTGCCAAGACTGGCTGATTTCCAAGGCTTTCCTAATTATCTTTGTATTTATTGCAGAATCTGGTGATGGGAAGGCAGGGATTATGCCACCATGTCCTGATTACCAAACATACAAATGCCATTCCCACAAAGTGATAATTTTCTTCTTATAAAAGCCAGAGTTAAAATACTACTATCCTGTCATCAAGACAGCTGGTTTATATCCTCTTCTCCTTCCTTCCACCTCTTCCCCAGAAAACATCCTGTCTGGCATGGTCTCTACCAACTCATCCAACTCTACTGGTCTCTGCACCCAGGAAGGAGCCATCCACCCTGGCAGAGTAGCTCTGGCACCACTGCCTTTGCTGGCCCTGAATGCTTACTTACAGTTTTTCACACTGGGAGGGAGGGGGCTGGCAAATCCCCGACTTTTTCAGGAACTGGAGGATACTCCTGGCGAGGCTAGCCACCTTTCACACAGCACCTTTGCAAGCTAAAGCAACCAGAGAGAGGAAACTGCTAGACAAGAAGACTTTTAACCCACACAGAAGCGTTGCTGGCCCTTGGGGCATTGCTACTGCTCAGCAGTGTCACCCCATATGCCCAGAGCCCCAGCCCGCCTCCAGCAGGAGCCTGCAAGGTTCGGGCTCTTCCACTGGAGCTCAGCTATGCATGGTGAAGGTGACAAACATGTGGAGGCCAGGGAGGTAATGGACACCAAGCTTCTTTTAATTTAAACCTATTTGTTTATCCCTGCTTCACTATTTTTACGATTCCACCATTTCAATTTAAGAAAATAGAAAAAAGTGATCACAAGCGTTTTGGACTTCATTTATCTCTGTACTCACAGAGATCAGAGCAGAACTATTCATGTGTACACAAATGACAGTTTACCCCACTCCCAAAGCCTTAATTTTTGGAGCCAAGCTCAGCAAACATGCCTTGGCCAAAAAACTAAGTGGGAGGGAGGTATAAGAAAATCAAGTGGTATTCTGGTATTTTCAAAATAAACCTGCAAATTTTCATTTCAAACAACATTTCATTTTGCTTCTTACCCAACTTAAAAAGAAATAGTCTCAACTCAAATTGATCTTCCAGATTATATTAAAACAGGGCTTTTTTCTTGGTGTTTTGTTGCTGGTTTTTTTTTTTTTTCTCTTCATTTCACTAAAACAACCCCTGACATACTTGTTTCAGTATGGCTGGAAATTATTCTTTTTTTTCTAGGCATTTTTCCCCCTCTTCAACCACTGAAACAAACAAAAGCCACCCATGATTCAATGCACTCTACTAGTAGAACATGCATGTGAACACGTAGATATTTACTTTCATGTACGCAGATGTGCTGGGCAGAGGAAGGAACGCTGGCAGCAGGAGAATCCCTGCATCTGCCTTGCATGGATCTGTCAACAGGAAAAACACACTTTGCATTGAAGCTTCCAAGGGAAAGCTCACACATCCTTATGGGATACATAAGTCCAGTGTGTCTCTCTCCTAACTATGCCCTCTGTTTGTTAAAAAATTATTTTTAGAAGGTGCGGTGTGATGTAGTGTGGTAGCACTTGCACTTGTTAGCTCAATGGCCAACACACATGGCCACATCTTTTCACTTTGGTCATCAGAAACATTTCCTGCTCAAACACACAATCTCACAGGTAGGTTTCTCATGTTTCCTCCTTTGAACAACCCTTAATAACATTAAGCATGGAGAGCACAATACCCACATCTACACATTCCCCCCCCCCCCCCCCATAAGACAAACTAGAAAGTTGTGCTGTAGTTCCTAATAAATAACCACCTTGCTTCAGCAGAAATAGACATTTATTTTGGTCCAACTTCTCTGTACAGAGGAGTACATCTTTTTTTTCCACATTTCCTTTAAAAATGACTTCTTCTGCACATACTAATGCCAAATATTTTGTAACTATTTCTGATATTAAAAAAATGCACTATTACTCAATACTGTTAGGTCAGCAGAATTCAGCCATAAAAAAAGGAAGCATTACAATTCCGTTTGCCATAGTTGGAAGTCAAGAAGTAACGATCAGAATGCACTGAAACACACTGGGTCTCATACTGTACCTACTAATAGTGTTCCTGGAAGTTCCTGGAAGAAGGAGAAGGTCAAATCCATACGTACTTAACAGGATCAGTGTGTACTGTATTAAGTTGAACAAGGACTGTCAAAGTCCACACAAAACATTAAGCAGCGGATTTCCACACTGTGTACCATTAATGCCTGGAAAAACATAATTCACCTGAACACTTCCTACCAACACCTACACAATGCTGACAAACCCATAGTGCAGGCCCTCCATGTGCTCATGGATTTCACAAGCTCTCTGAAGCCAAGAGGTGTGAACAGCAGCAGTTCTCAGAAATGGAGGACTTCTGGTGGGTCACATCCAACACAGCTCTTGAACCACCCTCATCACCAGAGGTGTGTGGCATTGCAGAAGTTTTGTTTAAAGGGTGCATCCCAGCAGTGAGGGCCCCTCATTATAATTCCTATTCCTCTGCCATAGAGCTCAGCATCACACAGCTCCTGGCCATGGTCCCTAGCACAGGTGCTGGGTGAAGCACTGCTCAGGACCCAGAGAGGCAAGTTCTCCACTTAGAGCAAGATGTGTTGCTCAAGCTAACCTCGAGGCAAGTGCAAGACAGGCACCTATCCCTATCACCACAGACACTGCTGCTTGAGTGCTCATTGCAGGCTACACATCTCCCACAACTGCCACAAAGCAAATGCAGGAGTCAGAAAGTGAGAATGATCCTTCCAAATAACAGCTCTGCTGCATTTCCTAATAACTTTCTCTTCTGACAAAGCCAGCCATTTCCCAGCCAAGCTGAATATGGTTCTTGTGCCAGATGAGCCCAGACTGACAGAAGTTCATTTTCCACTAATAAGTAAATTTCCAAGGAGAGCAGTACAGCAGAACAGGGGTCTGAGAAATTATAAACACAATTAGAAGATGCCTAATGCAATTCACACAATTCCAAAATGGCAATTATTCTATCTAGCAACTAATCCTTTTACAGAATTTGACAAGTATAGATTTATAAAGGTTTGTCAGCCAGGTCACCCCAGGAAGTGTTCCTAATATAGAACAGCCAGAAGATGTTTTTGTGAGTACAGCCTGTTCTGACTCCCTCAAATAAAAGTTCTGCAAGTCAAATTTTTGTTACACAAACCGTTTTGCAATACAGATCCAAGTCTAACATGATATTTAACACAAGTTCTCATACCTGTAAATGCTGGTGCTTATAACATAACATGCTGACACCAGTTTTGAGTGTCAGTTCTTTCTGGGATAATCCACTCACATACACGGTGTAACTGTACTCTCTGATGCACACATACTACTGAAACCTGGACTAGAGCAAGAGTTTGTAGCAACATCAACAGTTTCTATGCAAAACCATTCCATGAAGGTACTGTCATCCTCCCAAAAATGAAGTAAACCTTCCACTAGGCTTGTTTCCGAAGAGCTATTAAGCAAAGGCAGTTTGTGCTCAAGGAAGATAAGGACACTTTCTGAAGGAACTGGTTTGGCTAGTCAGCTATCTTGCTGCTAAAGCTAGCATATCCCAGCGATTTCAGTGATACATGGATACCTAAATGCAAAAGTCAGCCCTGAGGACCATAATGGCATTGTGCGACACTCCCCAAAAGTCTCTCTTTATAAATTAACAAATAAATTACAACGGACTAGACTGATTGTAAAGTCTCCAGGGCATTGATCTTGATTTCCTATTTATCTGCAAATCTCTTAATATACTCTTGATGCAAGAAATAACACAAGTATTTAGCAGCACTTCAGCATGTAGTCAGCTCACCATACACACACTCTTTGTTGAGAGGCCAATCTCCCTTGTAAAATTTTGCACATAGTCACTATATTTTGCAGATTGACTGAATTAAGGAGATGACTTACTAGCATTTTACCTTCCCTTCACTGCTCTTAATGATGAGTTTTGGGTTTTGTCTTCCACTGAGGCACTGGAGTAAAAGCAGCTCTACATTCAACACTATGTATTTATTTCTATTATCTCACCAAATTGGGCCGTATCAGTATGTAAGTTTCCATTTCTCTAACTGTATTTACCATCATGACTGCACAGATTGATTTTAGTTTACAAATCCAAAAATGTTTGGTCATTTACCAAGGAAATAGAAAATAATAAATGGTTGTATAGACAAGACCTCACATAATAAATACCTACACAAACATACTACCAGCTCCTGTCCACATAGAAAATTCCACTTGTGTCAGTGGTAATACAAACACAGAAATGAGAGAACAGTGTACCAGTTCTCCTGGGACTTTAACAGGAGTATGAGGCATCCTTCACCTGGTACCAGGTAGACAGAGAACACTGCTGACTACTCAGCCACCCTGTGGATGTGTGGGCAGCCTCCTGCTCCTGGGAGGCCCCCATAGCAGGCACAACTCACAGGCTCCTGCCAGATCTCTGCTCCACAGAGCAGCAGCCAGGTTACACTGGAGTGCATCTAAAAAAGCACTGGATGCTTGCACGTAACTGGATCAAGCTCTGCACAATCCACAAAGACTCGTCTACTTGTAGGCATCTGTCACAAGTGAGTGTGGAATAATACACAGTGCAGAAACTACAAGACAATACTCAATATAAGTACACACAAGGCCACATGTAAACACTGCACCGGATATCAGACAAAAGTCTTTTACTTCACATGGACATGAACACTTGGATACCCTTAAAGAACTCAGAACTCTTTGTGTAAGAGTCCAGGTACAGAAAGGTACCACAGCCCACTCTGGCAGCTCCCGAGCCGCCTGGCACGGCTGCGTGCACACTCCCAACACGGAGCAGCACACTCCCATCCCAGAACCGCTGCAGCTACAGATCAAAACTACAGATATAAAACCAATATATAGCAACTCAAAGCAATTTGCTGAACCGTAGCACTGTCACTGAGCACTGGCACACAAAAAGGACGCGGGTCAAATGCATCCGGAGTAAATGGTATGCCAGCTATCACAGTATTTATCTCAGGTACCACCAAGCAGGCCTCCAGGTAGATGATAGATTAGTGGAAATCTGGATTAGTTCGACTGTGCTTAATGTGGGCTAACATCAGAGCAGGTACATAGAGGTGGGTATTGATCCCTGTGATGAGAGTACTTCACTTTTGAGCAATGCCCTTTGGTTCTGGAATATGTTCAATTAAGCTTTTGTTTGTATCTTAATGATTATAGTGTTACAACAAAACCAATTTTCTCTCATCCATCTTCAAGAAAATTAATTCTACAGTTTTGGGAGAAGATACAATTGTATTTAAATTTCCATTCAGACATTATGTTGATAGGATTTTATAGGCTGATTCTGATGCTCTTCTAACAGCTGCCCATGCACCTTTTCTTTTTGAGACCACTCAATTTGGTAATAGAACAAATCAGGTTGAAGTTTTAAGAAGTGTCATTTCACATGTGATTTGAACTTGCAGAACTGTTGCATATATTTATTACAGCAAGTTTCCTTTCAGCATTTCTCTGAATTCTGATGCTAGGTCTTATCATTTGACCAAGGAGGCAGTCCCAAACATACACTGATCCTCTACTACCTGCTGGACCTGTTGCTTCAAATCAATAATGCACAATTCTCAGATGCTGCTTCATTTTGTGCCTCTGAGTAATTTTCTTGCTTATCTTCAAGTGTGGGGAGAAATGAATGAAACCCAATCAATTGATTAATGCTTTCTGAAGAAATCCTTCTGCCTCCACCTCTGCCACTGAGCCTCCAGCTCTTACCACAGGGACAGTTACTTGCTGACACAACATCCTGAGAATAACCTCCACTGGATTTATCACGTAGCCATTGATTATTTAGTAATCCTAAAAAAACTGGCAACCTCCTAAGCTTATGAGATGCAGAATTAAACCTTTTAAACAAGGTATTTCTCCTCACTCTTAAAATATTATACAGGGCATGTGTACCTGAGACTGCATCTCAAAAGACAGGCAGAGCAGATGGGAGGCACTTTACTTCTCATCACCTTCAAAGGGTGAGGAAAAAAAAAATAAATAAAAAGAAAACCAGGAAAGAAAAACTGCCCATGTAACATCAAGAACAGGTATGAACTTGATTTCTGGAACAAGAGAATCTTTCCGCTTTTTAAAGGTTGTGCAACTAGTTCTTTTGGATGGGGTGTTCCTCACTTTCAGGGCGGCTTTACAGTCCACAGTCACGAAAGACTCTAACTCAGTTGCTCTAAGCCATGCAATCAGCCCTTCTAGAAAGTAATAGTTCTCTTCTCCCGCTTTTTCTTTAAAAAGAATGAAAGGAAAAAGAAGTAAAACCAAACCACCCAAATGTGCATTTTTTCCTCTGGCTGGCAGATTTCCAAGATTAAGAGGACTGCTCTCCGGCTGGAACAGCAGCCGGGGCCTGCTCTCCAAACTCACAAAAGAGAACACCACACACAGAGAAAATGTGACGGGTCTGACGGGCCAGAAACGTCTTCTCACCCTCTGAGACAGCTTCTCCAATGAAGAAGGAAAGCCCAAGCCCCCGCGGCAGCCCCACGGCCCGGCCCCACAGCCAGCCCCGCCGCGCTGTTCCCACGCACCGCCGGGACGGGCGGGCAGCGCCGGGGCGGCAGCCTCGGGACGGGACGGGACGGGACGGGACGGGACGGGACGGGACGGCGGCTCCTTCGCGCCGGGTCGGGCAGGGAAAAATCGCTCCTCTTTCTGATAGCTGGGGAACCAGAACCCACACGAAGTTCCCCTTTTTTTCAGTCACCCCCTCCCCAGGTGTATACTTCTTTCTATTATTACTACGACTGTTTCTGAACAGGACAAGCGGAGGTGTGCGGGTCAGAGCGACAGCGGGTTACCGGAGCGGCGCTTACTCGGGAGCCCCGCGGCTTTTCCCCGCCGCCCCGGTGCAGGGGAGCCGAGAACGGCCGTGCTGGGCTGAGCCGGGAGTGCTCTCCGGGGAGCGACTGGGAAACGTGGGAAGGGGGGAAGAAGAAAAAAGAAACACTAAAGAAGAGAAGCACAACCGATGAGATGTGCCAAGGCTTATTCCCTTTTATTTCCTCCACCCCCACAAAAGAAAATAAGCCAAGAATCAGGAAGTCAGGGCTGCGTGATCGCTGCTATAAGTTTGGTTTTCTCCCCATTTCTCTTCTCTCTGTTTTTGGGGTGGGTTTTTTGTTTTGATTTGGTTGTTTGTTTTTGTGTTTTGTTTTTTTTTTTTCTTAGGGAAATGAGTAGTTGGGACTTTCCCTCCGCCTCTCCCCACGGGAGGCCGCGGCACGCAGCCGCCCGCAGCCCCGGCTCCCTGGTTCCCCGGTGCGCAGCCGGCAAAAGGCGGCGGGACCCCCGCACCCTCGCCCCCCGGCCCCCTACCTTTCTTTCCCTCCACGGCGAGGCAGAGAGCGAGGCGCCCCAGCAGCAGCAGCACCAGGACAGCGGCGCCGCGGGGCCCGGCGGCAGCGAGGGGGCTGCGGCCGCCCATGCTGCGGGACCGCCGCTCCCTCGGCGAGGTGCCTGGGGGTCGGACGGGACGGGCGCACGGGTGGTTCCGCGGAGCCGCTCCTGCTCCCCTCTGCTCCTCTCCCGCGGCAGCGATCAGCTCCGCTCCGGCGCTCTGCCCTGCGCGGCTCCGAGCAGCATGCTGGAGGGCGGCCGTCGAGGGCTGCGCGCACACGTGCGTGCCCCGCTGCGGGCGGGCTGCTGCCTTCCTCCTCCTCCTCCTCCTCCTCCCACCTCTGCTCCTCCTGCTGCAGGCGGCGGCGGGTGCACAAGGGCTTGCGGAGCGGCTGGAGCCGGCTGTGGGACGGGGTGCGCCCGGCTGCGCTCTCCACTCGGTCGCGGAGCGCAGGGGCTCCCTCTGGGGACGCCAAGGAGGAGGAGGATTGGGAGGGAGCAAGGAGGAGAGGGGAGGAGAAACCGGCAGCGCCGTCCCCGCCGAGGTGGAGAAGGGGCGGGCTCCCCACCTGTCCCGGACTATAGGATGAGAGGAGGTGGGAGCGGGGATGAGATAATTCAGTCGTTCCTCCTTGCTCGGGAGGGTGTGTGTGTGTGTGTGTGTATTTTTTCTACTTCCCGGCAGTTTCTGCCCGGCAGCTGCCCAAGGCATGAGCGTGCCTTTGCGGCACCGCTCGCAGAGAGGCGGCATGGCCCTAACGCAGCTCCTGCCCTCCCTCTGTGTGAGGGCCAGAGGCTCACAGCAGCGCGGGTGTCCCCGGGGGGTTGCAGCAGCAGCGCTGTCCCGGCCCGTTCCTCAGGGAGTGCTGTCCCGTCGCAGCACCAGGGAGAGGAGTGCGGGCCAGGGAGAGCCGAGGGGTTCCACTGGGGAGCAGGGAAGCCGCTCCGGAGGTTCGATCCATTCCCCAGTGGCGCATCGCCGGGCTCCGGCCTCCTTTCTGCCCCCCCGAAATCAGCGGAGCCCACTCGGCCTCTGCGAACAGTCCTGCTCTCCTTCTGGTCATTTTACGCTCAATACTTGTAAGGCCAAGTGTGTACGTGGAATGAAACAGCGCAGTTTTACTTTAGAGTATTTAGCGCACGGATAACAGGGTCCGTGTCTGCCCGTAGCGCTTCTGTTCCCCTGGCGCCAGCGCTGAGAAAGTGCTCCCTTGCTCCGCGTAGCGAGTTACTTAATAAACACAAAGTAACATAAGTGTTTCTGAGGTGCTCCAAGTACATCCACAGACATTAAGCGAAAGAGTACCTGTATGGTGCTGCTTTCCGTCAAGAGGAAAACCCAAGCTATTCAGGATTCATTAAAATATTCTTAGGTTTTTTTAACAGGCTGTTTCTCTGGAAAGTGGGAGGAATCACTGTCTTGTCACTCAGGTATGTAAATAGGATACAGACGTGCCACTTGTCTCTTGGTCTGGGGTTTCTCCGAGTAAATCATGATTCAACACTCAAACCTGCGGAACGCTGATGGCAATTTCTTCTTAAAGCTTTTCTGAGGGCTTAGGTTACACAGTCAATAGGATATAAGGACTTAAAACTGCTGTGATTAAGTGGGAACTCCAGAACGAAACCAATAATGACATGAGATTTGGGAAATTCCGTGCTAAATGTCTGTGTCTGTCACAGAGTACTGGAGCACAATAGATTGCAAAATAGCCACTGAGTGCACCTTGACTTTTCTCTGTTATGCATGTTTCTTTGAGGGATCCATCATCCTTCTCCTACCAGTCAAATTCCTCTGTAAGATCTTTTTTTTCCTGATAGTTTACCTAGCCGCTGTCCTAACTAGGCAAAGAAAACTACCATCCCATTCACACATCCTAGCACAAAGCCCGATGCCTGGCCACATGCCTTTAATCATTTATTAAGATGAGTTGCATTACAAGACGGCTTTCACATGCTGTAGCTGACATTCTGGTTCAATTATATTTTGTAAATAATGTGAAAGGTGTACTTTGAAGTAAACTCAGACATTAACAACATCCGAGGAACTCTATTCTTGTGATTGGTTTCATGGCTGTAACTGAGGGCAGAACCTGATCTTACAATACAATATTAGCACAAATTTGCTTCAAAGATTCTCACACAGTGCAACTTCATAAAGACTATGTGTATATGGTTAATTTTAAGTTTCATTTAGACAAATAGGAGGATCCTTAAAAGTGAAAGAGACCTAGGAAAAAGAGATCATTTTCTAGGGAGGGAAGATTTGCAAAGCACCCTCAGCACACACTAATGATTACAGCTTGCATTATGATAAAGGAAATGCAATTAAGACAACCAAGAAATGCACTTCAAATCAGTTCTGTAGGTAAATAATAAAAAAAAAAATGTGCCCCTAGACACACACACTGGGTATCAAGCTACCAATATAGAAGGTAATAGGGTTTTTAAAATCTAGAAAAAAGAAAGGATTCAAAGTGACAAATGAAAACCAAACTAAACATAGGGAAAAAAGAAAACATTTTTGCATGTTAATTCAGTGGAGAAACTGGTCCAAATCTTGTCCTAACATGCTGAAGAACAAATACTTGCTTTGCAGAATTTTTGTGATTCTACCTGATATACTGAGCAGAAACATTTCATACTTGCTTCACTCCCCCCCGCCAGTCATGTACTGCCCTGACATAAAAACACATAAATTCAAGTAAACTAAACACCTCCTTCATTGCTGACACGGTGAGCAAGGAGAGGACTAGGCAAATTGCCCTTTAAATTCTTTCCCACGTTGCAGTTCACCACTACAGGAGATCTCATCTGCTGCTGGCAGTGCAGTACTGCTGAAGGGGCTGCACAGCAAGCTGCTGTAAATTCTGTCCTCCCACCTTTGTGAGCACAAATGTGTTACTTTTGTGGCATTGTGCTCTGCTTGCCAAGGTCACGAGACACGTAAAGGAACTCTAAGACTGAAGTTTGAGAAGCTTACCACAGGCAGGAATTTCAGGCCTTTTTTACCCAACTGAGCAACTTCTGAAATGGTTTGAATTCAAATATGACATTTTCCCTAAACAGCTGGTCACATACCCAGTGCTGCTTTGCTTTTTTTCGCTCCTTCAAAGCGAACATCAATTTTACCAAGGGCGTGCAATATTCATGTTGCAAAATTTTATTACTTATTACTGGCTGCATGTGTGCATGGATCAAAGGTCATGGAACAAAGGCCAACCATTTGATCATCAATTTTGAAATTGATAGTTCATAATGAAAATACTAAACACAGCATCTATCTTCAGCTTTCTTTTGATTTGCTTGCTTTCTGGTATGTATATATATGTATGTATGTATCTTGTCTTCTGTATATTAAGCATAAACATGCTGACCTATGAAGTGAAGATCATGTAATCTGCTAGTTCTTCCACATGAACATACTTCTGAATTGCAAAATTTGACTCACCACCACTTGCCTGCACCACTGAGCTAGTTACTTTGCCACACATGGAGATAAGTAGCTGTAAGAGGGTAAATAACTTATTTCCCTATCAGTGGAAAAAGCAGGATTAATTCTCCTATCTCTTCCACATTCCCTCCAAACAAAACAGAGTTTCAAAATCCTCTCAAGATAAAAAAATCCCTTCTGCTGGATCCTTTCTTTACATTAAAAAAAAAATAGAAGTGTTGGTTTTTATTATCCACGAAGGGTCAGCATTTGCCCCTCAAAAAAATTTATCAGCAACCATTCCTCAGTGGTGATGCTGTTCTTCTCTGTGAGTTGTGAAAGTGGTTTTAAAGGGCAGGCCTTTTACTGGAAGAGAAGAAATGAAATAGAGATGAATTAGCGGAGTTTTACAATCCAGTTTGCTCAGATTTTGCATGCTGTTTGAGATTGTCAACATTGTATTTTGCATTGTAGTTTGTGTTCTATGACTGCTCACTCAGGTTTTAAAGCAAGGGCTGAGATAAAAATTCATAGAGCTTTATGGCACTTTGCATGTTGAAAATATTGCACACACATTAAGTAATTTATCTTTGCAAATCTCCTGTAAAGCAGGTTAGTAGCTATCATTTCCATTTTATAGATGTAAAATAATTTGCCTTGGGTGGAGCGTTAGTGGTAGAGCTAGGGTTATCACTCAAGAGCTCTATTTAAACCTTGGATCATGCTATTTCTAGAGAGTGTCCCTGATGAAAATGGATGGATTTTTACACAGATTATCTTTCTCTCTTTGCTTAACACTGTTCACAGAATCACAGAATATGCAGAGTTGGATGGAATGCATCAGGATCATCGAGTCCAACTCCTGGCTTTGCACAGGACAACCCAAGAGTCATACCATGGGCCTGAGAGCATTGTCCAACTATTTCTTGAACTCTGTCAAGCCCGGGGCTGTGACCACTTCCCTGGGGAGCCTATTTCAGTGCCCAACCTGCCCTGTGGGGGAAGAACCTTTTCCCAATATCTAACCCAAACCTTCCCTGACACAACTCCAAGCCAGTCCCTTAGGTCCTGTCTCTGGTCACCACTGGTCGCCACAGAGAAGATATCAGTCTCTGCCCCTTCTCTTCTGTTCATGAGGAGATTTTAGCTGCAATGAGGTCTCCCCTCAGTCTCCTCAAGGTTGGATAGAACAAGTGACCTCAGTTGCTCCTCGTATAGCTTCCCCTCACAACCTTTTACCATCTTTATTGCCCTCCTTTGGATGCTCTCTAATAACTGTATCTTTCTTACACTGTGGCACCCAAAACTGCTCCCAGCACTGCAGGTGAGGCCTCTCCAGTGCAGAACAGTACAGGACAATCCCCTCCCTTGCCCAGCTGTTGATGCTGTGCCTGATGCACCCCAGGACAGGCTTGGCCCTCCTGGCTGCCAGGGCACTGCTGGCTCACATTCCACTTGCCATTGATCAGGACCCTCAGGTGCCTCTCCATGGCACTGCTTCCAGCATCTCATTCACCAACCTGTCCATACATCCTGGGCTGCCCGATCCCAGATGAAGAATCCAGCAGTTTGTTTGGTTTTTTGTTTGTTTGTATAAAAGCACTTAAAAAGGATAACACCAACAAAACACATGAGTGTTGAAATTAAGCCTAATTATAATAAATTGCAAAGTCAATATTTCAACACATGACCAAGGTGTTATCTCAGGAGGGCTCCTACATGTTCTTTAATTTTTTTTATATCTGTATTACATTTATCTATCATCTTGGTCAACAAGTTCACTGTGGCATTTTTCAGCAAAATTCTCTTAAATCAGGAACAGACTTTTAAAATTATTTAAGCTCTCTTAGGGATTCACAGCACTAGCATGAAGATTAATGAAAGTAGGCAACAAAAAAAAACAGTTTAAAAAGAAAACTTGTATGGCTGTAGTGGTTTTTAGTACCCAAAGATTAATTTTACCCATTGCATGGGGGAAAGTGTGAGCCATCTATTTTCTGAATTATGGCTCCTCTTTGGAAAGATCCCCAGGTTTTGTCCACTATAAAACAGGGAAAAATGTTTTGTGCATTTTGATAAACATCTAATGTAATTACAAGAGAAAAAAATGTATGGCAAATTCTTTCAGTATTGAAGATAAACACAGCAATTTATAAGATAAACTGAACAAGGTTATCAGGGTTTCATAGGAATAACCACACTGCATTGACAAAAGTATTCTGATTTACTCACTATATAGTTGTTCTTTCTCCTCTAGCAAAATCTCTGCTGAACTCCTGAGAAATGTGGCACCTCCATTGCCATCTAGGAGATAATTTCAAAGGGTAGAATGCATTTCCTGCTTAAGAGCATCTGTCAGTAACTTCACATAGAGGCTACTGAGGTTTTTCACAAACTTTAACAAGTACCAAAACTAGGCATTTCTTACCTCAGTAAGTTTTGCAGTCTGTGAGGGTAAGGACATAAGGACTGATACCATGATGGAATGAGGTATATTATGTACAAAATCTTTGTTACTAAACAGCACAAGTTTCCTACATAAAAACAAGCTCCTGCCTTAATTCTTTACTTTGTTGAGGTGACTTATACCTGGATATTAGTATGATACATATACTCTTTCATTCAACCAGGAATCATACAGCTCTGTATGATTGCAGCAAATACAGTTTGAGCATGATGTCAATTAATGAGATGTCAGTGGAAGCAGAGCTAACACAGAATCACAGAATGGGTCAGATTGGAAGGGACCACAGCAGGTCACTCGGTCCAGCCTCTCTGCTCAAGCAGGGTCCTCCTAGAGCAAATGGCACAGTATTGCATCCAGATTGTTCTTGAATAATTCCAGTGAGGGAGACTCCACCACCTCTCTGAGCAATGTGTTGTGGGCAATCTGCTTGGTCATCTGCACAGTAAAGAACTTCTTCTTCCTCATACGCAGATGGAGTTTCCTGTGCATCAGTTTCTGCCCATTGCCTCTTGTCCTATTGCTGGGCACCACTGAGAAGAGCCTGGATCCATCCTCTTGACACCCTCCCTTCAGACATGTACATGCATTCATAAGGTCTCCTCTCATGGGCAGCATGGTTCACGGGCAGCTTGCTGTTCACCAGGATCCCCAGGGCCTTCTCCACAGAGCTTCTTTCCAGCAGGTCAACCCCCAGCCTGTGCCTGGTGCATGGTGACACTATCAGAGCACACTGTAGAGTTATTCAGGATGGGTGAGTAGGAATGCTAGGTGTCTGATTATGAACACTAATACTGCTAATTGCATTACTCTCACTGTCTGTTCTGCACTTTATGCCCTTGCTCACCTAATTCCTGACTCACTGCACAGCCTGTCACAGCCCATGTATGTCCACAGTGACAAAGAGATGGGGACAACAAGGCATAAGCCCATGCCATGAACTTTAACTCAGGAAGAGTAAAAGTGCCAAGAAGCCAAGCTCGGGTGGGGTGGTTGGCTTGGGTTGGTTGTGTTTATCCTGCACCTTCCCTTTCCCCTTCCTCTGCACCTTACCCCTTCCCTTCCCTTCCCTTCCCTTCCCTTCCCTTCCCTTCCCTTCCCTTCCCTTCCCTTCCCTTCCCTTCCCTTCCCTTCCCTTCCCTTCCCTTCCCTTCCCTTCCCCCACACCAAGTTCAATGCCACATGCAAATACTGCAAGTGGTTGCCCAAAATACTGTCTCCTTAGATGTTTGTAGGGCTGAGGAATCTATGTCACAGAGAGAGTGAGGCAAGCTGGTAGCCCTGAGTAAACACACAAAGAATGTGAGTTGCATCAAGGGTGTGGCTCATGGGGGTTTCTTCAGATTCAGCCATCTCCTGCCTTTGCATCCAAAGCGGACAAAGATAGGAATGATAAGGCATTGCAACACTGTGATTCTTCTGAAAAACTACGGCAACCAGTCCTTATATAGGGTAGCAAATATAAAATAAGTCGGGTTTCCTTTATATCCACTCCTTGTTTTGCACAATGGAGGTGTCTCTAACCTTAGCTGACTTTTCTACATGAATTCCTATATGTTACCCAAATTAAAGCAAAGATAGACAGAGGCTGATTAGACAAGTAACTGTACAGGGCCATTCTCCTGTATAAAATGAATTGTCACAGAGTAGATTATATCCATCAAAATGTTGAAGTCTCTCAGCCTACAGACTGATGTGGTTGCATCCTATGAGGAGCACTCCTTGTCCTCTGCTGCCTCCTGAACTGGAAGAGTATGTGGAAGAGTACTAGCCATTCTAGCCTAGGACTGTTTGTATAAATGAATAATGCAGATGATCTAGTACAATTTGCAGGGAACACTCCCTGCACAATTGACCAACACGAACATGGTCATAGCTATTTCCCAACATTTTACAGTCAGCAGTTCTGGTCCTTACTCATCCCAGTGCACACAGATTCAATTACTAAAGTATCTGAGTAGGTAAATTTTTCTTTCTAGCCAAAAAAAGCAGAGATGATCATCAGTTCTTCTCTCCCAGCCCTGTTAGTAAGAACCCTAATGTTTATAGACACTTCCTTGCTTCTTCCTTCTCTGTGATCCCAGAAATATGCCACTGAAATAATTACCTTGCATGTTTTCTACAGGGAAACTAAGCCCAATAGCAAAGCTGTCACTGAAGAGAAAGGGTAAAGCATTTATGTGTCATGTGCTTTGAGATTTTGTTCCCCAAGGGTTTTAACCACAGAGTAGATGATCATTTTTATTTAAAGCAAAACGAGTCATAATGCTTCATGAAAAATTCTATCATGTTTTATTCAGCACTGCATATCTAAATAATAAAGACATGTAGCAAAGTCTGGTCAATTCAATCTGATGAATGTAACCTAGATCCCAGAGATATTGCAACTGCACTCAAACAAATTCCATAGGACATGGACAGGTAATCAGCTGATCTTTTTGTCATAGCTTTAACTTTCAAAATCTTTCTCAGGTAAAAGTTTTCTGCAGCATGTTGGAGTCTGTCAACAAATGTGACTGAGCAGAGGACCATCTTCTGGAAATCAGAGATGTCACAAAGTGCCTGAATTTCCAACAAAGGCATCTTTCTTTTCTAATGAGGAGGCGGCAATGTAAATGCCCCTGAGGAAGGCCTTAGGACAGTTTGACCAACATAGCAAGGTACAATATTGAAGACTGAGATTTGGGTAAATGACTTGGTGATGGAAGATTGGATTTGTGAAGTAAAACAGCTCCAACATAAGCCCTGTCATCGTCACTGCATGTGTTTCTGGGCTTTTCAGTTCAGACAGCCTCTTGTGATCCTGTAGACTGAATATCCACTACTCATTGGAGTATGCTACATATGCCTCTGGAGCACATCTTTCAGCTTAGCTATTTTTGGAAGAAACACAGGTTTTGCACCCAAAGCCCATGGCATGAGGAGGATCAGCCTCAGAAGCACACTCCAGATCCATACCAAAATGCTTTTACAAATGCTTTCCCACAATCTGCAGTTTCCAGAAAAAAAAAGAGAAGCAATAAAATATTTTAGTTCCTACAGAAGTAAGAATTTTAATCTTTAGAAGGTAAGACAAGACCTAGAACTTCAGTCTTCGAGGTTTCCAAACTGGGCTGACCCCAAACCCAGAATATAAACAGACCCAGTCTTTTATGGGTTACCTAGAAAACCACTTGATATGAAAATGGCAATGGGTTGAGAATGCCAAGCACTTCCCATTACCCAGTGATGCTGCAAGGTAAACAACAAACACAGGGCATGTAATGAAAAGAACAGGCTAAAAGCAGCCAGGCAGCTCTTCAGGGAGCCATTACAGTGGCACACTTCAGCAGGCAGGCAGGGTGGGAACCAGGGCTGGCCACTGCATCCACAGAAATAAGGTGCTGCAACTCAGGATGAAGTTAGTTAGTCCACAAAGCAGATAATCAAGAGCTGACATCCCATTTTAGGTGCTGACTAAACAAAAGGGTTGTGGGGGGCCACCTGAATGATCTGAGCTTTTTCTTCCATCCTATTTATAGCATGGTCCCCAACACACCTCAGGATATCTATTTGATCTCAGCTCTCTGGTATTTACTTCTTGAGCTCCCAACGGCTTTGATGGCAGTACTCCCTTTCTGTTCAGACAGATGAGCAATTCTTTGGGCATTTGAGTAAACCTTCCAGAGGTAATTAAGATATGGCTGTCTCTGTAGCTTCCTCTTCTCCAAACTCAGAGTCAGTCCTTAAAATCCTCATATGACTTGACAGCCAGAGGATGTGAACCTATAATCAATTCCGTGTGCACTCCCACTTCCATCAGACCCCCAGCTACCAGTGTGGGATATCCTGCACTGCTGGCAAGAACACAATATCCTGGTGTAATAGAAAGCATACCGTAAAAGAGCCCAGGGATATATGAGGATAAAGAGACCTGCCTCCTGCCAATTTTTTTTTTTCTGAAACAGTTTAGATTGGATAGGCTGCTTCACATTCTCCATCATCCCATCTTCATAAGCAGCTCCCCAAACTTACAAGCTCCTCATCATTTGATTTCATGCATTGCTTCCTTTCCCAGCCACTTCTGCAGAACAGAAGAGACCCAATTCATTTACAAAATGAGACCCAGTGCAAGAGCATTAACTTTTCCAGACCTGCTTCCTTCCTGACCTCACTGCTTATTTGACTGTAAAACCACTGATGCTGCAGTTTTCAGAGAGACGAGCGTGGACCACAATTTCCACACTTGCCTCTTTGAAAGGGGAGTGGGAAAGTGACTTCAGCATAAATACATGCAATTTGATACTTTAAATATATTTTAAACCAGCTCCTTTTCCTTTAAGCCTTATTTCCTCTGAAGAAAGGAATTTATCACCAATGACTCAAGCTTCCTCAAGGTTTTATCAATTTAAACCTCAATAATGTTCTTCCTTCATGGGTTCATGCTACATTGCCTAGCCCTTGTTTATCCAGGTAGCACTTGCTCATGCAAAGCAATACTTTGGCTTTTCTGGTTTAGTTGTGTGGCTGCTTTTTCATTGTCTGCCTTGCCCAATCTATTAATTTGAGATGAGGGTCTTGTGGAAATTAATAAGTCTGCAAATGGATGAGCTGTTTAAAAAGTTACCTGTTTTCTACATTGCAGAATACAGAATTGCAGAATACAGAAATACTTCTCCTACATGAAGCAGGCAACAAATGCCTGGAGCTCCCAGCAGTGGAACTATTGGAGACCGTTCTTCTACAAATGATTTTGCTTTCTCCCTTTGTTGCCTGTCATCTGCCGTACACTCCTGTGCCCTCCAGCACCAGCAGGATTAGAGGCTGCTGGTATGGAGATGTATCCATGGAAATTGGTCACATGGGCTGAGGTGATACAACAGCTTCAGCATCTCCTCTTTACCACCACCTGATTTCACAAGGCTTGAGAGGTCCTTGCTCTTCCATGGTATTTGGTTAAAATTAGTTGACAGGAATGGGGATCAATAGATGGAATGACTGCATGAATCTTTCTTCCAAACTGAAAAATCAGGGGCTGGCAAGAAGCTGTGATTGTGTGACTTGAAACAGTTGAATTGTGTCCTTGATGTCCTTTCTAGTGCCTCAGGAATAATGACAGGTTTAGAGAGTGCAACTCTGTGACCTTATTTGAATTGGAGCACACTGCAGTGTGTCTGAACAGCTCTCTCCAGGCTTTTTTTGGTAAGTTTAAAGAGAGTATATCAGCACACCAGTGTGGTCCAAGGTTACCAGAGTTGTTACAGCTCATGGCAGAGGCACATGTGCTCCAGGATTCTGATGTTTGTCATTCACAGATCTGCTCCTGACCTTTTTTTTAATCTCTGCATCTCACCCTGGAGCTAACATAAAATGCAACAGAAGCCAGGTCTACTTGAGCAAGGCCACACAGAAGTCAGAGGGCTTCCTTGGAGAGTCAGCTGCTGGCTCACAAGGACTTCCCTCAGGAAAGGAAAATAAGGAGGAGGAAGTTGTGTTTGTTTTGCACTTTCTCAAGAACCAGAAGACTGACCATAAGTGAACAAAAGTCTTATCTGAGTATGGAGAAGCAAGTAAGGGGAAATAAGAATTACAAAGAAAAAGTCTCAAAACCTCATAATTTCTATGTGTGGCCTGAAAAATTAGATGCTGAAGTAGGAGCCAGAGCTTCAAAAGCTGTAAATCTCTGTAAGACCAACCATCCCTATGCAAAATGAGCATAACAAGTAGCACAAATACCTAAAGAATTTTTAAGAATAGCAACTTAATAACCACATGGTGCTTTACATCCAGAGAGAGCTTCTGGAATGCTAAATATTCTTAAAATCTTGACATTCCACAATGATTTTGGTTTGGTATCTGCCAAGGGGTATTTTCTCTTTCAGGGAACAGCTGCACTCTCACTTCCTAAGTGAAGGTTCTTCCCTGAAATAGGAAGATATCCGGGTTGATGGGGTACAGCACCAGCATTGCTGCTCTGTTCACTCTTAATTACTGGTGTGGTGACAAGAGCAGTATGAATCAAGACAGTCCAGCCAGGAGATCTTACCACAGGCTGGTTAACCTCTACATTAATATGAACATCTGACACTTCATTTTCTAGAACAGATTAAAACAATGCTAAAAACTTGAGGGAGGCCACTTTTTTGTATGTATGGGTCAAAGTGGGAGGAAGAGAGGCCATGAGCAGGAAGCTCCATGGCTTGAACTGGTTCAACCCTCCCTTTTGCCTGTGACGTGGAGCCCACTCAGACTTACTTGGAGCCCATTGTGAAGGAGGCCAATGAACTCAGGTGGGATTTGCTGCATAGTGGTTGCAGATGTGCCTCTAGGCAGGTCCAAAGCACAAAAAAAAAATCACTGCTCTTGGTAATCAGAGTGGAATGATGTATTTGCTTTCTTTCCATTTTAAAACAAAAATCCAGCCTGAGTATTTTAAATAGCAGCATTTCTCTAGGAAAGACATTTGTTTACTTTAGTGCCTATAAAATTCGTCAGAACAAGAGTATGGGAAATAGAAAGCCTCTCGTTATTCACAGAACAAGTATAACAAGTTCTGCAAGTTCTCTTCCAATGTTTCACCAATTCACTCTGCTCAAAGCTGGCAGATTAGAGTTCATCCTAAACACAGTAGATAGATTTTCTTTAGTTTATGAATTAGATACTGCAGTGTCTTTATAAATCTGGGCCTAACACATATAACTACCTCCCACCCAAATAGCAGTGGCATTGCTAACAGGCACCACTTTTGCTGGAGACAGGGCCAGGATGTTGAGAAACTTGCTCTGCTGACACTTGGCCCAGAAGAGCAAGGCGATCCCCTTGGCCCAGAAGAAGTCACTGGTGATCCCCTGCAGAACCCATAGCCCACACTCTGCAAGAACCTGATTTTACCAAAGCTGCACTTTACCCCTCAGTGCCCAGCATTGCCATAGGACATGGTGATGCATGTGAGCAATTTATAAAAGAGCTCAAGTTCATTGAGGATTGTTAAATACTGGGGCACAAACACAGTTGTGGACTCAGGAAAGGTATAACACCACAGCAGCAATTGGGATTGCTTGGGATGGAGAAAGAGAGGTGCCATGGAAACATTGATTTTAGTTTGACACAGTGCAGCCTGTTTCCCCTTAAGTAAGCAAGCAGAAATGGAAGTCCTTAAGCACTGTTCTCCAGCTTTTCAGACATTTACATATACAGAACACCTCTCCTTCCCTTGGGGAGAACAGCCTTTATCCACCACAACTGGAGCTATTTTTAAACCGCAGGGAAGGCTTTTCCAGTGTCAGCTCATGAGCTGCTCTCTCCCTGAGCCCATGGAATGGGACACATATTCTGTCCAGCTACTAAAAATACTTGTGGAATGTTGGATGTATAGGGACTGACAGATCTCTCAGATATCCACAGAGTTGGGTGATAATTTGGTTTGAGTTCCCTTGATTTGGCTTTGATACCAGGCTGCTGCCTATGTGTTTCTGGCTGTTGACTTTATTCCCACATGACACAAACCTACTCAGGATCTGTGGGATCACATCAACCCAGAGATACAGGATGGGAAGAAACCCTGATATTTGTCCCTAATGCTACACGGAAAAGCTCTAAAATTTGACCATGTGTTAAGTAACTGCTTGATTTCACTAGGAGCTTCCCTGATCTCCAAGGCATTACTCATGGAGGAGGGGCCTTTTTACCATGAGTAAAGGCTTTGGAATCCTGCCTCTAGTGTGGAACGCTACAGTAGCCACACTGAATATGTAAATCTCTGCTTTGTAGGATAGGTGCATAACATTAGGAAAACAAAGAGCAAAATAAGGAAGGCATGTTCAACTCCTCAGTCTACATTCAAGCTGCTGATTTACAGACCCAAGGGACAAGCTCTCGATCTTATGTTCCAACAAATTGCAGGAACAAGATGCTGACAAGTTATCTAAGGAATGTGGTTCTCGAAGAACTTATCAAACCTGTCCATAAGTCCATCCATGTGCAGAGGCATTGCAATTTTGGACAGCACTAAGAAAAGAGACCAGCCTCCATAGGCACATGTATGGCTTCCACAGATTCTAGAGAAGTCTCATGAAAGATGAGGATACTTAAAACCATGAGCATTTGTGGCTTGACCTTCCTTAATCTCAAGTAGCAGATTCCCCAGAATAATTTACAATGACAGAGAAGGAAAGACAATAGCATTTGATCTTTTGCTTTGCTGTGGAAAGGCAGAGCATATGGTAATATAGAAAGCACATTTTCTGCTCTGCCTGTCTGCTAGAACCACTATAAGAAATCAAATTCATCAAATTATAGCCTTGTGAATCATGTATTTAACTGACTTTGCAGGGAAGGCAGAAAGGGAAAGAGAAGGAATGGAGTTTGTTTCAAGTTTGTCCTCATGACATAAATAAATAAAAAGAGGGAAAATACCTCTTTTAGTTATTTTTGCTGTAATAGAATAGTGTTCAATGACTACACAACAACAACACAGGTAAATGTTTAAATTATCTCATGTCATATATCACAAAAATACACATAGGTGCTTTGACTTTAGTTTCATATATGGCTTGCAATCCACAATCTACAATGAGATGTGAGAATGTGGTTAAGAGTTGAGAAATGAATAAAAAAACTGAAATGTGTTATTCTAATGAGCAAATTCTGCAGTCTACACCATATTATCTCACTAACTCCACTTGAAATTAAACAACATCCAGTGTGAATTATCTGCTAAGTTCCTCTCCTATACAGAGGTGTCAACAGGAGGGCACAAGCTGATTTTTATGAAGTGAATTAGGTCTGGTAGAAACTATTACTTCTTAAATTTCAGCAGTGGGTTGGCCTGATAGATGGTATAAAATAAAGACTATCCCTGCCCTGGGGGGTTGCAGTCTAAAAAAAGACCAAAAGAAAGTATTTGTCTCTTGCAAAGTGATTTATTCAATTGGTTCTCTGAGTTTATAGTCTACTTTGAAGGTGGGCACATTTGTTATGTAAATTCTAGTTTCTTTTAGAATCACAGAATAGGCCATACTGATGTATGCTGATTCCAGAAACTGTATTTGCTTTAAAAATGTAAAAAACAAAAAATTCCTGTCTGTTCAGACATTTTGAAGTTGAAATGATTTAATTTATTTGTTAAGAATAATTTTTATTTCTAGACTTCTTTGAATAATGTGGATAAATAAAACATCTTATGCACAAAATGTTTCACTTCCAGAAGCGATTCTTTCTACACTTTTGTTTTAGGGAAAAATTCTGGGGAAAAAAATGTTGTGAAACAAAAAGATTCCAAACCTGAAACCTGCCAAACAGTCTACTGTTCAGTAAACTGTGCCACAATAAACAAACTAATAATTTCGAGAAAGAGTGATAATTGTGAACAAACCCACAGCAAAGCAAAGGGCTGGACTAATTGTTGAATCAGGTAATCTGTAGACTCTGATTTAGTGTTGGAGGTCATAATTGGGTCCCTGACCCCCTGCTTTGGTCACTGGAAATGAATGCAGCTGGACTTGGCTGGTCACCCTGGCAGACATTTGCTGAAGGGTGCACTGAGTGCTCTTGTTAGCAGCTGGTTGCTGTTCAGGCTTAAGTCAGTGTAAATTGTTGCTGAGCTTAAGCCTTGCTGTCGGTAACACCAGAAGTAGTAAAGGCTCTTAGGCGAAGATGTAGAATTTCCTCTCCTTTGTCACAGGGCTTTCTGAAGCACAACAGCACGAATGCATGTTAGATAATCTACAATTCAGAATGCTTCCTACGCGGAAGAGGCAAAGAATGTAACATGGCTAAGTAAAGTCTGCAGGCTTCGTGTCAGAAACCTGGTGCCCCAGTGCATATCTCTGCTCTGCATCCTTCAGCAAAGGGCATAACCTCCGACCCTGCACTTCGCTTCCCTTTAGATAATGATATCTACCCTCTTTTTAAAAAATGTTTTTAAATATACATGTAAGATAGGTTGGATCATTACAGAGCAAGCACACAAACAAATATAACACACACCCAGACAAGCCATAGTGATACATAAAATGCAGACACTCCCATGCAGAGAAATGTACTGATGACCTTAGGCTAATGACTGGAGTCTGGGTGGTACTGCTGGCATTCGCAGAGCACACACTCAAATAGCTGTGCAGGTCTGCACAGGCAGCCAGGGAGCCTTTTTGCATGAGGCTGGCTAGCCTGGATGTTCCCAGGCATGCTGAGCCATTTGGGGTAGCTGGCAGCTGCTGGGATGCTGCTGGGCAGGCAGCTCTGCTAGCTCTTCTCTAGCCTGAGAGGGCAGAGCTTATACTCACAAGTAAGGAATGGGGACAACAGTTCCCACTTTCTAGAGAGCTGGGGGATTTATTTACTTATTTATCAAAGCTGCTGTTTCATTTAAAGCCCATATGTACTTATCAGGAGCCTTGCTAGATCAAATGTGGTGTTGCTGGTGGTGAAGTCTCAGAAGTGTCTCTCATTCAACACTTCCCACATTGATGAAGGGCCTGGCCTCTCCTGCATAGTTTACAACTGCTGTGTTTGGAAGTGTGGAAAGGAAAAGCCTTGGGAGGAGCAAGAAAAGAAAAGGAAAATCAGTTGTGGGGAATTTCTAGTTCCCCAAATTTAAGAGCAATTTTGAAGCAATCAGAAATAGCTCATTCTAGATGGGCCCACGCATTGTAATTTTTGAACTACCAGAGCCCTCCCACAGGATATCAGGTCATTAATATATTTTACCAGAAACAAATTTCACAGGTATATCATATTTTCAGTACACAGCACTGCACCTCGCTCTGCTGAGAGGTTAAGCCAAGCAATAACTCCTTCACTGTCTGTCAGCTTCAAGTCTTACAGCAGCTCATGTGTGGTTCACAACTGAGTCTTGTTTCATGTATTCTTTGCTAGATGACCTACAAACTTGTGAAGTGGAACTGTTGTTCCTTAAAAGAAAAAGCTCCAGTGATGCTCCTGCTCTCTATGAATGGAGCCTTTCCTCCAAACAAAGGTGCCTTTCCTCCAAATGGAGCCTTTCTTCCAAACAAAGGTGCAGGGTTCCTGTCCAGTCTGGAGCAGAGTGTTCCAAGCTGTCCTTGCCAAGCCCATTAGCACATGCTGAACAGCACCAGTCAAATTACTGCATCCACAGTGCTCTGGTTAGAACCATAAGCTGAAGTTTACTCCATCCCAGGAGGAAGAGGCTTACCACACACTGCTCCCCTCAATCTAAGATCTTGCCCAGATACAAGTTCAGTCACATGTGAACAGCACTGTTAGTGAACCGTTAGTGAAAGAGTATGTGAAACTTTGGACCCATCCTGGTTCATGAACAGGGCTCAAGTTCAGAAGTTATTCAGGAGCTATTTGTAGCAGTTCTGTACAATCAAACCAAAACCAAAAGCATGCCAACAATGATGGATGCCTGAACTCAAGCACCTCAGCATGCTTTTGGCTGCTCCATAACCAAACAAAGGAGTCTAATGTCTCATTGTCTGTATTCAAACAGGATGCTACTCTGCAAGCTCCCAGGTTGCATCTGACCCTGAATAAAACTGCTTTATCAGGCAATGCAATCCAAGGTGTACTTAAAGGAGACTTACAGTGTTTCATATGCAGGCAAATAACTTTATCACCTGGACTTGCTCTATTGTTTTGTCTTTCAACACATTAGACATTATGGGATCTTCCTACATTTCTGCCTCAGCAGCACCTCCTTCCCTGCTACTACTAACCCTTCAGGCACTGCTTCTAGTTTGGTGACTGCTAGTTCCCAAAAATAGAAGATTATTTTAACCTGGCTTCTGAGATGAAACAGTCTTGTTGGATACTAGACAGTCCCCTCAGAGAGAGATAAATGTTTTGCAGTGACAGAGGTTTCCAATGAACTTCTCATCCTCTTCAAACCATAGAAAAGAAAAATAAATAGATTTAAATAATGTATTAGATTAATTCAGGATTCCTACATATTTCTTTAATGAAACAGATTAATAGGAAATTAGGTTTCTTTAGTTCATTCGTTCTTGGAACTACTCTCTTTCCTACTCTCAGGATAGTAATGAATTTTATAGATCAGTCAGAATTGCTCAACAAATATTTGTAATAGTTAAGACACATTCCACTTCCAGAAGCTCTTTGAGGCAAAGGCTGCTCTTCATTTTTTGCCCCTTGATACTCTGTATTTGGCCAGCATGACTCAGCAGGGGAACATGACTTCTATTCCCTGAATGGATGACTCAGCCTGTACATACAAAAACAGTGCCTGAAGAGCACACAGCACGTTGCATGCAGAAAAAGATAAGGAAAAGAGAATCCTCTAAGAAAGAGTCTGCTTTAGACATATTAAACATGCTCTCTAGATATTATTGGCTTTTTCTATATAGGAATATAAATGGTCATGATTTTAAGGGGAAAAAGTAATCAAATTCACCAACAGTTCTTATACTCACCTTGGCACAAAATAATTTCCTGTTCTTTTGGTTTGTGTTTGTTTTTGTTTGGGTTTTCTTTTTTTTTTTTTTTTTTTTTGTTTTGTTTTTTTTTTTTTTTGTAAATGCATTTAATGAATAGATTAGCACTTGTGTCTGGAGAAGTAAAACTCCCCTCAAATATTCCTGTGCACAAATGTGATAACTAGTCGAGGTGCTTGATGCACTCTTACAAGAAATCAGATGGTGACCACGATACAAAGAGCATAAGGAGATGGTGCACAAACACTATCTTGCAAGAAGTCAAGTAAAATGGACTTAGCAAACATGCTTGCCAAAAACAAAAGCAAACATTCCCAAATGACATCAGACCCAGTGCTAAGACAACAAACGTCAAGAGATGGGATGACTGCAGTGACCCTCTGTGTACAGAGGCTTTCCCCACTAAACATCTTGACAAAGGACTTGCCCTTAAAACAGCTACCATGGGGCTTACAGCCTTTATGGAACTCTCAAGAAAGCTTAACCATTCCCCAGTTTCTCACTCCAGAAGCAATAGATGGTTATGGAAGCATAGCTTCAAGTCTGTAGAAATGCTTGACTGACATTGGCTGTATTTTAATATTTTTGTTTTATAGATGCTGGAAAATGAAAAGACATGGAAAAAAAGGATTAAAGCTGGTGGTTTTTTTCAGTCCAATGTGACTGTTATTAGGAGTTCTTAATTTTATTCAGTTCACTGCCTAGATATAATAGCCAAAGACCAGGGAATAAGCCATCTGAGGAAGAAAACAAACAAAAGCCAGGCTGCCTTGAGTCAGAGCCCAGGTCTCTCAAACTTGCAGTAGCCTGCAGCACACCTTGACCACAGCACTCAGACACTCCAGGCAAAGGCCCAGTGGCTAAAGAATATGGCTAGCAGGCAAAACACTTGGGCAACTGAACACCAGTCACCCCACATTCCCACTGTGGGCAAATTATTGTAGCCCAGGTTTGCCAAAGTTTATGGGTGCTGTGAGGGTCTAGTTGTCCATATGGAATTGGCCTCTTGCCTTCCCAGAGCAAGATGCACCCATCTGTAGAGTCAGACATTATTGCTTACCTCACAAGACTTTTGGGAACTTTTAAGGATGCTACTTGAGACTTTTACCTGAAAAGTGAATCATTACAGTTCATTACCAGGTCTGAATTTTTAAACAACAAAGTAGAAGTCTCAGTCACTTGATTAAAAGGTGATTACATACCAGCACAGACCAATAATTTGCTTCCAAGAACCTAAGGCATATGATTTAAGAATAAAGAATGCTTGTGATTCTTGCACAGGACTTGCCAATAGTCCTGCCCACCTCATCTAGGAAATTTAGCCCTTACCTGGCTTCTTGCTGGAAGGGTTGTGGTGAGGCAGGCACATTTGCTGAGTGTTGGTGGTCTTGCTCTGAGCTGTACTGTTCTGGGACAGAGATACTTGCATATCATCGCTTCTTCAGGAAGTTCAGCTTGAGAAAGGACAGCAGGCAAATGAAGTGCTGAGGTGTTCTGGGGGCTGAACCGCAGCCTGTGAGACCCAAGAGAGTTGTTCTTCTCCATGTCAGGATTTGAGCCCTGCAGAAGCACCTATCAGTTGCACAGCTATTCAAAAATATTAATTCAAGTGGTACAAACCACTAAAACTTCTACAATCAATCCAAAACTACAGTTCAGCCGAGTGACTCAGAGAGTACAAATTACATCTTGACTGAAGACAGTCTGTAGCATATAAAGACGGAATCCAACTCCTAACCAATCTTTTTTTAGGTTGGCTATGCCAAATTTTCTTTAAGGGCTTTTGATCTCTAGAGCATTATTTCTTTACTTTTCCTGCAACCTTGAAGTTTTTCAGGGCTGTTCAGTACTCTAGGGTCATGAAGCTCTTCTCTGAGGGCATCACCTGATAAGGGAATGATTTGCTTTCTATCCTGCGGTCTGGCATCCTTGTGTGAAACCTGTTTGACTCTGACCCATGCTGTTGAGCTGTTCCTAATCATTGGACTGGTCATATTTTACTTATTACATGTTTATAAATAATAATTTGGACAACAGTCATTCTCGTGTGAACCTGTGGTATTTTATATCTTTCTTAAATCTGCTACCTTGGTTTAACAGAGAATTTCAATCTACTATTTTAAGGAAAATGTCATGCTCATTGGTGCTGCATGAAAACTTTAAAAATTGGTATTGAAATGACTGGCAAATAAATAATGAGAAAGAAATAAAAAAACCACAAAACCATAAAAGGTGGTGATCTGTATATGCAACAACAGAAAGCAAAGAAACAAAATCATATTTATTAAGATGACCTGATTATTAAAACCAATCACACTGTTCCTAAGTGACAGAGTTTTGAATGTTTGTGGCTTGCAATATCAGATACAAATGCATCTGAGCAGACACAGGGAGGAAGGGGAGGAGGGAAAGGTACTATGGTGTCTCATCCCTGGGACCTGGGGACTCTCTGTCACCTTCCACACAGAGGCTTTTTCACGTCCTGCACAGAGTTAATTAAGTTGTAGGACAGCTACCAGGAGCATTTTGTAGATGCCTTTATGATATTTTTGTCTGGTTCTCTGTGAAGGCCAGGTTTGGAGTGCAGGCCATGCCAAGAAAGGTTCTCTGGGGAATATCATGGGACCATTGCTCATTTCAAGCAGTCCCAAGCATGGAGTCAGATTGTCATGCTCAGTTCAAAGCAGCTTTTCTGCAAGAAAAGTTGCAATCTGTGGCCATTAAGCCCTTGGCAATTTTCTAGCACAGTACAGTAAAACTTTTTCTATTAGCAGTTATTTGTAACAAAAGTATCTCTTTTCTCTGTTAGGCATCTTTATACTTGCAACATTAGGGAATGCCACCAGAATTAACACTGCTTTATAAGCCTGTGGAGTTTATGATATGGTTGGGAGCTGTGAAAAATGCTTTGTCTATGCCTTGCCAACTCTGTGGTAGCATAAAGCAGAAGCCAGACATCAAAACATTAAGAGAATGCAAAAAATATTTTGCACTTGCCAGATGCTTACTCAGATTTGGAGAGGTAAATATATTTATAGCTGCTTTCAGAAGTGTCTACACTGAACTGAACTGTGCACAAGTACTTAGTGCTTTCAATACTTAAACTTTAAAGGAAAGAAATAGCTCCATAGATATAGTTCAGAAATAAACACTCCCATCTTTGCTGTTACAAGTAATTATTCCTCTACCTACCAAGCATTGTAGATGCCACAATTAATTTAAGTAGTTGATTCTTGCCATCTACAACCTAACTCAGTGATTTACAGTTACATCAGACAGGATTTCACCTGACACCCCATTCCTACCTCACTGAAGCATATTGAACACTGGAGTGGAATTCCCTATGGAGGAGCAACTCACCTTATGTTGCTGAAAAATAGCCTTATGATGAAGCAAAACTTGAGCATTGGGAGCAGCACCTTCTCCTAATCTACCATCCACACAGCATCTCTGTAGCAGTGGGGAATTCTGTAACTGTGTTGTGACCATTATGACCTTGTAGAGGTCAGAGGAGCAGCCACAGCACCTTGTTCCATGTGAAACAAGGAGCAGAGACAAACGCAGCTTGTAATCATCTGCACGGGGCTGTTTGTGACAAACCAAACAAAAAATACCTTGATGGTTGTTTTGAATGGATTTCTTTTCTTTTGAAAGAAAGCACTGCAGAACAACTTTTTGTCCTTTACAGCTGGGACAGTACTCCACTAGGTAGGCTTAAAAATGGAATTCCACCATCAGCCTTGAATATGTTGTGATGTATTTCTGCAAGGAGAATAAAAACAATTCTACTTTTTTAAAAGAAATATACCTTGAATTATGCCCACTGCTCAGTACAGCTGTGTGCATTCTATATTACAAGCACACTCACACATCAAAAACGTCTTAGTGACCTGTGCCTATTTTTGAGGTGATTTTCTTTTGTCTCTTGTTGTTCTGCTTATAATTTTCTCTCTCTGTATATGTCCACGTTCAGATGTCATGGAACCACCAGGTGTCCAAACTTTATTGACTCCCTTGCTATTTGAGGAAAATACCATTTTTCATATAATCCTACTACACCTCACGCTACTTGCAGCTTGCTTTCCTAAGGCAATGAGGTAATTGTGCACTGTGTGTGTATGTTTATGTGCACACATCACTTGACTCAGTCTCCTCCCAGCAACCTTCAACCCTGCCGGCCTGCCAGTCCAATGTAACAAACACATGGCAGCTTCAGATACTTTCAGTTCCTCCAGTGAGGAAAGTAGGCCAGCAGATAGCGAGAAGAAACTCCCTCATCATCTCTGCCTCTGAGAAGGAGACAGCAGGGTTGCCCTAGATGGGTGCAAAGAGTGAAATGTCCTGACCTCTACTCCTGGGAAAACAGTGGGATTTTCCATCTAATGAGATAGCTGATAACACACTACAAGACAAAACTGTAGGAAACCAGGCTCCACCGCCTCCACAGCTCTTGGATGACTTGGGCACCACCTAGGTATGGGTTAAGGTTTAGGTTTGCTCTTGAGATATAACCACTGCCATGTTCCTCATTCAGGGGACCCCTAACTCAATTTTTACATCCCTGAAGTGTCTAATGAACATTCATGAAAAGTACCCTGTACCCCTGAAGATGTGGAGCCCTTCTGTAGGCACAATGGCAATCATGGTTTACAGATTAACCTCAGATGGTACATACTGTTTTCCTTCTTCTATATTTAAGGTGCTCAGTAATTTGCTACTGATGCAATGACTGACAATTGCAGCACGTTCCAAGCTATGGCTGTGAATTCAGAGGCAGAGGAGGAGAGAGGAGAGCTCCTTGACCCAGTCTGCCTTGGCTGATGACAGCTATTAATAACCTAGATCTCCAAACAGCTTACCTGGGGGGCTCAACTCTTTCTGCAGTCCAGGGAATTGACTACATTAAGAAGGCTACAGAGGCCCTGTCTATAAGTCAGTGAAACATAATTTTTCCAATTCTCTAATCAGCTTGCAACAGCACACCTTTTGGGCTGTTGGGCTGCTCCACCCGTGGTCAGAGGCCACGTTGTCTGTTAGCAGCACAGCTGATCCATCAGCAGCCTGGCAAAGCTGGGGAAAGAGCATGCAAGTCCTGCCAACTCACCAAGCAGCATTACTTCCTCATACTCAACTGGCTGCAAATTGCTCTGTCTTTCTGAAATCATGATTAGAGTTTGATCAGCAAATGTAGCCTTCCATCTTGTTCATTTTCCTCCTGGGAATACCTTGTTCCTATAAATAGTAATGCCTTCATAAAGCCAGTAGGAAGTGTTTTGGGCTTTATAAATCATAAGATATCTCAAATAGAAAGCAACGTATAGGGATCATTCAGCTCAGTTCCCTGCTCCTCATAGGACTATTTTACACTAAAATATATGACAGAATCCTCTAGACTGCCTGAACTCAGTCAGGCTTGGTGCCACAACCACTTTCCTGGGGACTCTGCTCCAGCACCCAATCATCTTCTCAGTGAAGAAGCTTTTCCTAATGTTTAATCTGAACTTCTCCTGATGCAGCCTCCTTCCAGTCCTCTTGCTGGGCACCAGAGGGAGAAGATCAGCACTTCCCTTCCCATTGTCCCCTTGAGAAAGTCCTGGGCTCCACTGAGGTCTCCACTCAGCCTTGTCTAAGCTGAACAAGCCCAGTGACAGCTGCTCAGTTAACCTTGGCAACACCTCCAACCTTGGTGAGCCATCATCTTCATCAGTGTTTGCTTTGACTTCCAGAGGCTTTTACCTATTTTACATGGGATGAGTGGAGACTAAATATTGCTTTATGATAAGCATAGTTTGTGTTTTATCTGAACAAGAGGCATAAAAATTAGATAACCAAACAGCACACAAAATGATGCCTTATCCATATTTCAAAAGAGTATTTCTGCCAAAGCCTCTGACCATGTCAGAGATCAGCAGGAGAAAGGTTGCTTCTCAATAGAGGATAAGCCAGAGCCCAAGCATGATCCCAGTGCAAGAAATGCCATCACCACCTAGGGTGCCACCTCACAGAGCAGGAATAATATGGTTAAGTGACAATCCCTTACAGGGCAAGATAAAGGATCAGGTCCAGAGGACACTTCAGAGTCCAGTCACAAGGAGCAGGAGGCAGAGCTAGAGGTCCAACCAGATGAACAGTCAGAGCCAGCACTGGGTGCAAGCATACCCACAGTATAGGTCAGACAAGAGCCAAAAGTCAGAGCTGTGCCTGAATTGATCTTCTGGGTCTACTGGCAGAGGGTGTGGGAGAGGCCCAGGTGAGTCTGATCTGAGCTATTGAGGTCTAATAGTGCCCTAAGGGCACTGGGAAGAACTTAAAATTTTACCCTGTAGTCAGGTATCAGGAAAACAACTTAAACTGTTCATGCAGTGTCTTCTCTGCTTTTGTCTGTCCATCCAGGCCCTCAGAAGAAGCTCCCACAAAATCTTCTCTAATCCAAGACTAGCAGGAAGTGATGGAGTAATGACAGTGTGCACCTGCACCCAGGAAAAGCCACTACCAACACAACGGGTGGAGCCACAGACAGTGACACCAGCTGGGAAAGAGTGATTCACAGGTGATGCATCACCACCCAGCACTGGGAACCACCTGCAGGACAAAGACACATCTGTGCCTGATAAATGAAATGCCCTTTGATTTCTAGGTCAGCAAAGCAGGTTTATTGCAAAGAGTACCTGCTAATTGATCAGCTCTTCAGCTTGGAGATGAGCCAGCCTGCAAACCCAGGTTTTCTTGCAGTAGAAAGCAGTGTGGAGATGTGAGGCATGGGAGAACTGGGGGAAGAATGCATGGACATTTCAGTGTCAGGACGTGTCCAGAGCTTATGCCTACCTCAGGGAGATAGATAATAATCCCAGGAACTGAAAAACACACAGAACCAGCTAATTCCATGACAGATAGTGTAACCAGGGTGGAGTAACCAGCAAAGAAATAAACCAAATTTGATTGCATTACTGCCTTCTAAACCATGGGTGCTGAAACACAACATACCCAGTAGTTGTGGTTATCCAATCTCCAAAGTCAATAGGAGGGCAAGAAACTCATGAAAATGAGTTTACATATTGTACTTTGATACCACATCAACACAGAGTGAGGAATGGCACCCACTGAATACCTCCCACACCCTGAAGCATCACCGCAAGATTCTTCTTAGTATTTGAACATTAAAGCTATCATAGGGTGAAGTGGTGCTGCTGTAAAAAGGTTAAAAGCCAGAGCAGGAATTAACCTTTTGGCAGTGTCATGTTCATTTGATGATGAAGGGGTTTTCTAACTCAGAACTTTGAATGACAAAACCATACATTTAAATGGACTTAATTTTTCCCCCCCCAGAATTAGCCTCTGTGTTGGAGCTTTGTTGCCACTATAGCTAATGGAAAAAAAAATATTTGTGTGAATCTAAACACTGGAAAGGCAGAGAAAAAAACTTTCCCCTTTTATCGGTTAGGAAATCTCTAAAAATCTGCCATGTAGAAAAACCGCAGAAAAAATTTACCTTATTTTCTTTTCATGGTCTGACAGTATCAGGTCATGCTGGCTTTGGCTGTAATCTTATCAACAGTATCTCATCCTTTAGGAATCTCTGCTACAATTTCAGTTGGAGTACCTTTCTGGAAAAAGAAGGCTCTTGAGAAAGAAAAGCAATTGTACAAGATGACCTAATAGTTGAATAATCTTTTCCCTTAAGGCAAAGCATGAAAAAACACGAAAGCTACCTAACAGGGTGATCAAAAATAACTGGAAATACGTGTCCTGAAGGGTGGTACATGATGGATCCCAAGAGTCACTCAAAACCTCACTACCAGTTATTTGTCCCTTCTAAAGCTGGGGGTCTTTGGAAATTGACACATTTTTCCCCCTTTATTATCTTTCATACACACACACACACACACACACACACACACACATATTTACAAAAAAGTAGTGCCAGGATTTACACAGATGTATTGCTGATGGAAAATAAATGGCAGTATAGGAGCCCTAGAGATTCAAGAATTTTCTTTTGTGAGGGCATGTTAATGAAGGAACAGACTCTCCCTTCAAATGTCTGCCATATATGTGTTGCACAAAGATGCACACATTACAGTCTACTTTGTTGAACATGCATTTCCTCAAGTTTTCTCTACAGAGCTAATTCAGCATAATGAAAGTGGACTGTAAAAACCATTACTTAGGACAATATTAATATGCATTTTGTTTAATGGAGCTTTGTTAGCTCACTGCCAAGTAATACGTAAGCAAATCATCATTCATTAGGGAAGCTTGAGTAACATTGTAAGGACCCAATTTGCTTAAAGAGTCTGAAGTTATTGCTGGGCACATGTCCAGTGTTTCTTCAGATTTGCAGAAGCATAGAAAGAGTATTTTCCCCCTGAAGTTACTTTTGTATTCTTCTGCTTTTCAGATGTGTATTTAAATACAGAAATTCACATGCACCTGAAAATAATACCTGAGAAGTTATTTTCTTTATAAAAAGCAATCATAGGAGGTAGGTCAAATGTTGGTCCCATTTCCAAATGCATTGACTTCTGTGGGGGTTTAGTGGCCTCCCAAAGACTAAAATTTGACTTTGTGTTCCCAGAAAGGGTTATGGTTGGGAAATCTGAAACCATGTAACCTTTGTGCATTCATTAAATGTGTAAGCAATAGAACTGCTGGTGTACCAAGTACTTGTGGACTATGCCCGTGAGACTGGCTGTCAGCCTTTTCAGAAAACAACCTTTCCCCTTTCTTTGCCTTGAACTTTAATGAAGAAAAAAATACAAAATCCCTAGAACAGGTTTACTAGAATATAGTGTAGGGTTAGTGTAGGGGGGTCAAATTCAGGCTTTTCTGAGGCAGATTAGCAGCAAGTGATCTTGGTAGTTTGGGGTGTCAGATGGCTTGTGCCAGTTATCAGACACATTAGGGAGGGAGTCAGAGCATCCTGCAGCTAAACAATATTGCAGCAGGGAAACTGGCTGGCCTTAGAGGGAGCAGATGGGTAGGCAGACTGGAGATGTCTGTAATGGGACACCTGTGTCCGGGGACCACTGCACCACACCTGAGTCAAAGAGATTACAACAAGGAAAGCTCTGGAGCTCAGGACTTCAGGCTGGCTGCTGGTGGCTGCTGGAACATCAGGGAGGGAAGGTATATGGAGCTTTTAGGGAAAAGAGAGGATTTGTGACTCTAGGGAAAAGAGCAAGAGAAGACAAACGAAAAATGTCACCTCACTTGCCAGGATCAGCAGTGAAGCTGATAGCTCTCCAGTTTGGAAGTAAACAAGTGACAATGTGCATTTGTAGCCCAGAAAACCAACCTTTTCCTGGTCTGCAGGAACAGAACCATGGCCAGCAGATCAAAGGCGGTGATTCTTCCCTTCTGCTCTGATCTCTTAAGACCCCACCTGGAATGCTGTGTCCAGGGTCATCAGCACAGGGAAGACATGGACTTGTTGGAATTAGTCCAGAGGAGGCCACAAAAATGATCAGAGGGCTGGAACACCTCTCCTACAAATACAGGCTGAGAGAGTTGGGGCTGTGGAACCTGGAGAAGTGAATGCCCCATGAAGACCTTACTGTGGCCTTTTAATACTTAAAGGAGGCTTAGAAGAAAGATGGGGACAGGTTTCTAGTAATAGAGCCTGTTGTGATGAGACAAGATGTCATGTCTGTAGACTGAAAAACTACATAGATTCAGGCTAGATATAAGGAAAACCAAATTGTGATGAGTTTGGTGAAACACTTGTACAAGTTGACTGAGAGGCTGTAGATATCCCATCCCTGTAAACATTCAAGATCAAGCTGGACTAGCTTTTGAATGCCTTGCAAGGTAAGAATTTGGAATTGACAGGTCTTAATAAGTGTACAAAACTGAATAACTCAAGACTCTTATAAAATAGGTGTTTAAGTAATCTTGAAGTTATTTTAAAATTTGCCTGACTTGTGGTAAGATCTGAAGAGAGTGTAAGAGAGAAGTTCTACCCTTGCTTTGGCCCATCACAAGATGCTTTAAAGGAGGTTATTCTTCCATGTGTAAAGAGGAAGCTCTCAAAAAAAGGCTTTAACTTGTCTCAAAGGTCTTCTAAAACAACTGAGAACACCAGACCCAGGAGTAGCCTGAGCAAGGAGACCCTGCACACAAGCAAAGCACATCCTCATGGAGGGTCAGAAAAAGAACAGACAATGCTGTGTACCAAATGCTTTTACATCTGCCTGGAAGAAGGTTACCTCCAGCCTGAGGTGCAGACAGTGATATTACCCTCACTTGTGAACTGAGACAGAGAGGCTTAGACAAGGCCTGAAGTAAAAACTATGGATATATTTCCTAAGAAACAAGTGTAAGAAGTGCCAGGAGCAAACCTGAGCAGTAGATCCTTAGCACAGCTCTGTTTTGTTCTGCTGCAATTGGCTGTTCCCAAAGTTTGGGATAGGAGTGCCTCCCACAAGCTGGTATGTATTAGGATGCACTAATTTTGATTCCTTTCACTCTGCACTGTGCTCCCAAACTATCCCATCTGGTCTTGTACCCTTAACCATTTTATCACATCCCCATGCCATTTATCAGGGCATGAAAGAAATGCCCTCAGATGGACTACATGCTTAGGAAGAACACAATGCAGTCCTCACATTAGTTCATTCACCCTGAACACAAAAATGACAGCTTGCCGTCAGGAGAGCATTGAATGAGCTGCTAACTGAGAGTGTGGATATCTCCCTACATCTGCACCTGCAGCCTTGCCCTTAAATAGACACAGGTACAAGAGTTTCCCTTTGGAAAGAAGACACACAAAGTTGCAGGGAGGTGGTACAACCCTCCATCTGTTCTGACTCTCTCTCCTCTCAGTGGGCAGGTGTACTTCTTGCACCTTCAGAGATTCCTTTCCTATGACAAGACATCAAATTGTCAATCCAGCCCCATATTTTCTAAAAATAATTTAAAGGAATTACTTCCCAATGTTCCCTTCTCTTCTACATTCCTCATGCCCTAAGTCAAGTGCAACACCTTCGAATGGTGACGAGCCATAGGAGACACTGTCAATCATCCTGTTCTAAATGGGGAGAACCATTTCTTTAATGATGACCAGAGTGGGACCAAGACAGTTCCTTCCTAATTTATTTGTCACTGAGTGCAGCACTCAGAAAACATATGTTGTGATGCCTGGTGCATTCCTGTGAGAGGTATATCCACTCCCAGTCACGTGGCAGTAGCTGTGCTCAAAGATTGCAGTGTATGTGCTCTGAATTGCATTATTATGCACATACTTACACATGTAAATATGTTGCATTGTTTTTGTGATCATAGTCAAGATATCTATGCAAAGTAGATGTTAATCTCACATTCAGGCACTGGGGCAGAACTTCCATTGCAAAAACAGTGCAGGTGTTGCATTGGGTTGCCAGGTTCCCAAAAGGCTGTAGCTCAAACAGTTGGCACCTCAGGAACATCCTTTTCCTGTGTTTGCTTCCCCCTCTTGTGCACTGCTGCCTGCATGTGTATTTATGTGCACAGAGCATGTCCTCTGAGAGCAAACACTGAGAAAGGGAACAGATCCATGAACTGGGTATGTACATGTTAGTGCAGAGGAAATCTCTTCATTTTTTAGAAAAGCAAATCTAATTAGGGCCACTTGTTTCCTTTGGACTCGAACCAGTAAAGTACATTTATAAAGTAGCAAAAGTACTGAAGTAATTTCTGCTTGGTGGCATGGATAGTAACACATTTTAGATCTTTCTCTTACTTATGAAAGAAACTCTAATGATGTGCTTCTAAATACATGAATTTGAAAAATGGTAAAGAATGTTTTATGTATAATTCTTTAATTTCTATGAATTCTAAATGAAGATAGCTTTTTTGCTTGTTGAAGTTTTTCTCTCCTCAGATATACAGGTTTCTGAAATATTTTACTAAAATCTGTACATAGTTTCTTGTTGCAGAAAAACTGACTGTCCATCTGCTTGCAAACCTTTAAGAGATGAAATGTCAGTAATTTTTAAAATTATTAGACCTGAGTGAAAAATATTCCCTTGAGACTTTCTTTTTCTTTTTTATATAATGGAACAACTAGGACCATGCAAACACACATAAACTTAATTCTATGTTTAACCCTTTGAAAAATAAAAGATTCTGCCTGTGAAATCATGAGAATCCCATACAGTTCATTTTTCTATACATGCATATATACTCACCAGAAGCTTTGGCACTTCCTCCTTACAATAAATTAGTTATCTGAGCCTTTTGATGAAATGATCTGTGGAAGATCAGTGTTCCGGAAACCCAAAGCTTTAATAGCTATTTAATTGTATCTTTTGGGTAAGTGACAAAGTGATGGATGGAGTTACCACAAATTACATTCTCTTCAAGTGAAAACACCATCTTTCGGTGTTAGCAACACTAATTTGGCCAAGTAATAGTTAAGTGACTTTGTAATAAAGAAGCTGATACAAGCAAAGTCCCAAAAAGTACTGAGCCTTCATTTGCTTTTTGGGAGGACAGTGCAGAGACCAAATGCTTGAGGAGCTAAGCTTTAAAATATAATCAGGTTGGAGATATTGCATTGGATATTTCTGGTGCAAATCAAAGGGAATTGTAAAGAGCTCAATTAATTTTTCTGTCCCAGCATGATGCCTGTTCTCCCATAAACAGATTCTGGTGGAGTGGTGTTTGTTACACTGAGGCAGTATCTTTTTAATGGCCAGTGCACAGCCACTGCTGGGGATGTGCAGGAAAGCCCATGAAACACAGATTATTTTGTATGAAATTGTAGTTAAATTCTTGCAGAATGTCTCTGCTACCCAGAGATTCTGTCCTCTCATCTTTAAGGTTGTGGCTTCATGCTTGCTACCACCACAGCTCTGCTAAGCTCTTGAGGCAGGACTGCCCAATGCTGTACTTCAGGAAGGCTCATTCTGCCTTAAAAAGAGGCAAATTAGTTAATCAGCATTGTAAGTTGGACAGCTACTTATAAACTTCTTTGCATACCCTTTGACTGTCTTGCACTGTCCATGTGATACAGACAGATCTATGACAAAAAAATAAGGTCTGATCAAAGACATTGCTGGTGTGTGAACTAAAGTTGGAGTGTCAGAAGGGTCTGGGGTGGGAGGAAGGCTGCAGGAGCTGTGTCCTCAGCTGCTGTCATGTCACTGAGCCCGAGAAGAAAGCCTAGTTCTCTTACAGCCCTTTCTACAGGCAAACTATAGCTTCCAGATTAAAATCCCAAGGATTTATTTTAACTGGCTCTCCCTTATTATAGGTTCTGCAAAGTAACAGTCTGTAATGGAATCCCTGAAAGAAACTCCAAAGGGAGAAAAATTCCAGCATATTTTTGCTTGTATTCACAGACACGGGCAGAGACCAAGAGGCCCCTATGGTCTAACTTTGACACCTCTCATCCATCAAACCAGTTAGTCCCTCTAGATTTAATATACAAATCAGAATAACCACAGGCTGGGCAGACATGAACCTTCCTGCCCAGGAATGTTTGTGCTGTGGAGGAATAAATCCTGGCAGTGGGCAAGAAAAGAAAAGTTAGTACTCCAACAGAAGTTGGAGATGTGGAGCTGCACTTGTCATTTTAAGAGTTTGGTGTTTTCAAGAAGGTCTGAGAAGAAAGACTGGCCAAACACCTTTCAGATGCACAACTCTACTGCCAGCCCTGGTTTGCACCACTGTAACCAGGAACAGCCTTCTAATCATACATGCTAAGGTATGTCACAGAAGGCATCTCTCATCCTCTCTGAAAGTTAAAGGAGACCAGCAGAAAGGTCTGTCTGTTTCCAAATGAGATGGGCTTTCTGTGTTACTTGTCATCACACATAGGACTAAAAAACAGAATTACTAATTTTTGCAATTATCATACTAACAGAATTACTAATTTTTGCAATTATGATTGAAATTTCTTAGAGGCCTCAAGCTCTCAACTTACTTTCTGGTGAAGAGGAGTTACAGTCAGTCCACATATTTTGATGCAGTTCATCAAGATAGAAACTGCTTTTCTTTTCTTGTGCTCTCAACCTAAGATTATAATCAAACACAAGTGTCAATAAGTTCTAATTAATTGGTGCCTTCATTTAGTACTTTGCATGGTATATCCAAATAATGGGGTACCTGAATTTTTCCCAGAACCAAGCAATTAGAATGAAGCCAGAGTTAAAGCTATACAACAAAATGCTACCTAGACTATTTTTTTGGACTAGATAACCTGCAGAAGCCTGCTCCAATTTAAACCATGCTAATGACTTGTTCCATGAGGTTCATTTTGTGCTTTCATGCACATTCAAAACATAGGTGAAAAATCTGTATTTTAGCTTTACTTGTGTCCTTTAGTTCCTTACCCCAAAAGCTCTGTCAAAACTAGCAAGCCTCTTGATGGAGTAAATCCTACTCAAGGTAAGTACCACAGGATCTGAGATCTGCTGTTAAAATGCAGTTATGCATATTTGTGCACCTCTCTACACAAACATTCTGTGTTTGCAGGTTGGCAGGATGAAAGCAGGTGTCTTACCTTCCAGTTACTCTGTGACTAAACACATTCTTTCCCCAAAGAATCCAGTCCAGTTTGCCATGAGTTTGTTATGACTATGAGCCATGACATCAGCAGAGACACATCTTTTTGGTTTGATCTAAAGTATATGGAAATTGGCAGAAAAAATGCACTCACTTTCAAAGGTATTCTGTTTTTTGCTCCTATGTAATATAAATAATATTCTATTTTGTTTTATTCAAGTATCACTCTCGTGGCATACAATCATTACGACATGCACTGCTTTTTTGATTGTACAAGGAGAACACAATACTTTGGTATTCATTTAACAAAACATATCTGGGTTGGGGGAGATATGAAGGGAAGGACACAAGGAAATACTACATGGAAAAAGTAGTCAAACATGCAGAATTTCTCAAGAGAGAAATTGGAGCTTCATTTTGCATATCAAGATAAATGATCATACTATTTTTGCCCTTGTGCTTCTGAAGAATTCCCTTCAAAATACCACTTACCTCAGAAGGGAGTCATGATTCTTAGGAAAAAGTCAGGACCAGCATGAACAGGAAATTAGGTGAGAATGAGCAGGACCAGTTGTTCAGACTTGCAGAGCAAAAAGCTCCAAACAAACCCCAAATCAGACACCAAATTAAATATGTGAGAACTGGCTCAGGTCTTTGATGGGTTGTTTGGATTAACATACCCCCAAGAAAGAGAAAGACACCATTTGTGTTTACAGTCCAAGTGCTCAACCTTCCTTAGCTCTGCATGGCTTTCACAGAAGGGATGTCTCCAGAGCTCCTGCAGAAGTGGCAAAGACCTCAGTCTGGAGGATGGTTGAGGGAGATCTACTGAGATGAAAAGGCCTGAAAAACAAGAATGAGAGGTTGTGAAACATGAACACTATGTGAAACCTGTCCAGCTGTTACAGTCATTTCCCCCAAATTTCTTCTTTGAAGCAGCAGAGCACCCAGGTCAACTTCTGAGTCAATCAGCACCAAAACAATACAAAAGAGCAAGTGGGAAACTGCCCATTTCAGCAACCACTTTAAAAAGGGATGGGCTTTTAACCCTTCTACTTCAGAGGCATCTCTCCCTTTTGTGTAGTTTTGCTGTGACTACACACACCTATCAAATCTGTTGCTCACCACAGTCATAACAAAATTATCCTGTTATGCCAAAACCTCAATCTCTGTCACCTGAGAAGGCCCTCAACAGGCAGCAGTTGTCAAACACTTGGCCATTCAGGCCTTGAAAAAAATCAACAGATAAATGAACATCTGGACCTGCCCTTAACTTTGCCCCACGACTCCCCTTGTCTCTCTGGGGTAGATAAGACTGGCCAGGTGCTGCTGAGCACTAACTCATGTCCTTGTTCCACAGCTCCTAGAAAGCAAGTGAAATTGTAGATGATATCTCTCTCTCTGCCCTCTTCAACTGAAGAGCAGCAAGGGACTCTACTTAAAAGTTAAGGCTGTCTGAAGGAATGTGCTTGTAATTCATTATCAGATCTATAACTCTTCAGGGGCTAGCCATGAATATCTTGACATATGGTATCAAAGACTGAAGCATTACTGCTATGAATCTTCTAATTCTGCAGTCAGAAATATATTTCTTTTCAGTAAGTATAAGGTGTGCTATGTTTTCTTCCCAACTTCATGTACAGGAATCCTACACATTCAGACCTTCCACACCCTGCATAATTCAGAGATACTAAAGAAATTGTATATAAAACTCTCCCAGAATACATTATGTCTCTGCCATTTCTTCACAGCTCCCAGCTGTGTTGCTGAGAGTCCATTCTACAACACCAGAGCCTCTCCAGCTTCCAGCTACAAGTGGCAGTATGTAATTTATTCCCAGAAGTCCTCTTCTCCACTTGTGCCTTTTTCATGGCTGAGCATATCCTTTTTTCCCATCTCTCCTCCAGTAAGAGTTAAGGTTTTTAACCTCCTGATCAGAATTTCAGAGTTTCTTCACAGCATATTTTCATGAGAGTGTTTTTTCCTGCCAAAGAGTAGATCATCCACCTATTCCACTTGGATTTCTCTTTTTCTGGACTATTGTACCTTTCCTGAGATCAGAACTCAGATGGAAATAATCACCAAGATTTGTTAGCTCAGCATGAAACTTTTCTCAGATACAAAGGCTTTGGGAAGGAAACTTTGTGTGCATGTTTACAATGCTTTCTGACATTGCCTACGGAGTCACAGATTGAGGTCTTCTTTAGCATCAGCAGTCTGCAGAAACAAGCTCCTTAGGCAGTGATGGTATTTTGCCTGCATTGAGGACAAAAGTATGATTAAATATATTCCTGGACGACTGATGATTGATTTTTTTCCCAGAAAAGCAGCTAATGATCTTGGATGTCTCATCTGAGACATCTGACTTCCAGAGGAGAATGTCAGGAATTTTTGAAGAATCAAAACCCCATACCCAGCATATGTTTTGAACTGGGCACCCAAAACAAATGGACTCTTGGAAGGAGGCTCCTGTTTTCTGAACACTCCCAAATAACTCTGACTACTTTGTTGAGGAAGTGAGGTGTCCGACGGAAAATTGCAAACTATTCAGAAATGCCAAGCACAAGAAGGGAACATTAAGAAAAGCCTATTTGGGATCCAATGGTAAATTAAAAAAAAAAAAATTAAAAAACCTAAACAAACAAAAAGCCTGCACCAAAATAAACCAAAATAAAACACAACATTATTAGCTCTTAAAATAGTAAAAAATTCTGACTCAAATTGTTCAGCAGCATGTTCCTGGCAGAACTGGGGTTAGGAGTGGCCCAGCCAGGGGTACACAACCAGCTCTCAGCAATCAGCCACTTCAGTATTTGCTGCAAATGTCTCCTCTGGGATCACTATGCCTATACATATGCTATTCTTCCTAGAATGCCCCCAGGAAAGGACTGGGATAGTGCACGAGAGAGGGGAAGAGGAGGAAGCATTGCCTTGACTCGGAGCAGGACACAATACCTGGGCTCCACCAGCTGGTTATGGGGTCTGTGAAGTTTGACCTTTCATTTTGGCTCTCACTGACTCAGACTGCACACTCACAGCTGGGCACTTGGTGAAAGCAGGCTCTGGACTGTGTGAAAGCTAAAACCAGAGCAGGGGAATTCTTGCCCTTGGCATGAACAGCTACCACAGCAGCTGGCTGAAAATGTTATAATACATGGGAATCTGGCAGGTGGTTCAGGGCTGCATAGCTTCTGTGGAAACATTCTGTATTGCTCCAGAAAGCAGGAGTCAAGAGAGAATGCAATTTGCATGTACTGCAAAGTGACAAATAAAAGATTTAAATAACTCAAAAGATACCGTCCCTGTTTAATATTAAATATAAAACCCACAGATTACTATGAAATCTTCCTGTGTTCTGAGAGCAAAGCATGCTAACTCTCAGGAAAGGGATACCATGAACATACCATAAGTTCTCAGGATGGCATAGCAGTTTAACAGGCCTTCATGCTGCTGCAAATACTAAAGGAGGGACGTGGGGATCTGTAGGCTCTGAAGCCCTCTTAACAAGTGCTGTGTGCTGTGCAGGAATCAGGGGAGGAGGTTCTGCCCAGGCAGGGCTACCCCATGCCTTTGCAATGTGTACAACAGTGTTTGAAGCCTCACCTGACTTCTCAGGTAAATCTACTTCTCCAGAACCAATTTGGCACTTGTAGATGTTGGTCTAGTTGTAGATAATATAGCAAGCAGGATTGAAATTCCCTGAGCTGAAGACAAGGGTTGAGTACATCATGGAAAGTGTTCACTGTTTTTTTTCCCCACCCTGCTATATACTTCTTCCAGAGAACTGTGAATGCTTTTGGAAGAGAAGAGGAAAAATAAGGATGAAAAGTTTGAATATCTGTACAAGTCATTAAGTTCTGAAGAATTCTGTCCAGAACAAGTTCTCATATATATTGGGATATTTTGCTGGCTGTGAGGATGTGATGCTCATAATTTAATACAATGATACTCATGAAATCAGTGTGATGTCATAAAGTTTTTTGCTGGTATAAGCCCCAAGAAAAGCCAACATTTTACAGAACATTCTTTCAAACAGAACTTTAAAAATACATTAATACTGTGAGTTTGTCTGGGATCAGCAATGGGAATAAAAAAGTAGATAGACCAACAAATTTAAACTATGTCCTGGAGAAATGTACTCACACGCATCCTTAGGTTTTTTTATTTTTTTTTTAATGTAAGTAATCTTGTTAGATTAGAATTAATACCAAACCAAATTCAGTGGTAGTTCTGTGACCAATCAGTGTACATTTCCTATATATCAGCATATATGCACTTTTATCCATGCATTTCTGTAGCTGGTCAGTAACTTCAGGGTTCACTTTTCCATTGTGTAGATGATGCCTGCAAGGCTTGAGTCCCAAACTACTTAAGTGCTTCTGTATGAACATTTATTGGCATGTAAGGGTTAATGCTAAACACCTTTAGTGAGACTTACAGCTCTCTTATGACCCCATTTCTTGTTTCTGAAAAATGTGAAGCAGGAGTAGAAGGAAGACCAGATCCCCACCCCAAAAGGGGTGGAAGCAAGTGTAAAGGTACATGAGGTACATGCCCATCCTCCTTGGCCATAATACCTGCAAGGTGGAGGACACTCAGTCCTGCCACAAGCTCTGTTTTTAATTGGTATTTGGATGCCTCATGCTTCTGAGAGTGTGCGCCTATCATGAGCACCTAAGGGGCTCTCATACATCATTTATCACTTTGCACATGTATGTGAAAAATTGGACATTATGTTCTAGTTTCATGTACAGGCTCTGTGGTTCTTTTTTCCATTTTCCCCTCCTTTTTCTTTTTTTTACAAACATTCCTGCAAAACCAATCCTTTTAATATCACCATGTGTTTAGCCACGAAAATTGCCAACTTTTGTTGGAAATGCTGCTCATGATTCAACTGTTTGCCAATTATTTCCTTTAATGTTTTAATCCTATGTGGTTCCATAAAATAGTTCTGTGCTAGTTTGATTTTTTCAGACATTTGATCAGTCCAGCTTGCCTGCTAAAAATGATGCTTGACTCATATCCTGGCAACAGTGTTTATTTGACGTGCACTGGTGAAGCACTCTAGAAAACTGTACTCAGTCTATTCCGAATTTAGCCTCCTACATCTGTGTGTGTTTTGGTGTTTGGGTGCGTCTGAGTTATCAGCTGTGTCTAGTGGGTGACACAAGCTGATCAGTGCACCTTTGTTGTTTAATTAGAAGTTCAGTGTTGAAGAAGCCTTGAGAGGGAAAATATCTGTGTTCCTTGAGGGCTTTTTTTAGGTCTGTTTATCTTGGGTAGCTTTGTGCTATAAGAAAATCCAAGTTGCTTTAGACTGTGTCTATCTTCAGCCAAATTCCAATTACTTTTGTATTTCTGTCCAAACAAAACTTCTTGCCGTTAGTCCAAACCTATGAGAAATGTGCAGCTGTGAAGTTACATCCATTCCTATGTTCAAAAATGTAAAACAGCAGAACCAAAGTGTTTTTTCAGAGGGAGGCATACCTGAGGACTAGATGAGGGGAGAAGCTGGCCACATGCTGGGTTTCAGGTGGGAATGCAGGACAGTAAAGAGGGGAATGTCTCACTAAAAGTAGCTGTGCCAAGTTGGCTGAGTTGGTCTTCCTGTGTGTGAGGAGTGTCAAACAATGTGAGCACTTTGCCAAGGAGAGTCCTCCAGGGTCACAACAGCTGTGGTGGGAGTGGAGGCATCAGGCCAAGGTTCCAGCCAAGCCCCAGGCTAGTACAGCATGCTGTTTACTAAAAACTTCTTGCAGTTTCAGTTCAGTGACATATTTCTTACTCCTACTCCAAGAGGCGGAAAGATCTGGGGGCTGGCTAGTTTGTCCTTCAAAAATGGTCTTAAAATCCTCTTATTCCTGTTTACATGAAGTAAGCAAACTCATAGCTGCTCAAATAACCAGGCCCTAAATTCACTTCATTGGCACCTCCTCAGCAACGGCACCAAACAACACAGACTTTCAGAGCCTGTGGAGCCACATGCCAGGGCTAGCTGGGTTTGCTCATCAGTGGAGGTGTCGGGGTCTCTAGCTGGTCAGAGTGACCCTAAGAAATGTTATAAAGTCTCTTTTCCCAGCCTGGCGCTTGAAGAAAGTTTCAGGGCTCTTAATTTCTCGGTCTCAAGGTTGTTTATTGTATCTTATCTATAAAATTCTTTCTCCTGTCCTGCTGAGGTCTGTCCAGCAGGACAGTTCCAGGCACTCTGTCTGCCCCTGGGTCAGTGTTATGTCTTTATACCAAAAACTACGTATACGATGTTTACGGTTACTTTCCAGTACCTATCACCTATGTTAGACAGTGAGCTTCTACTCTAAACCAATCTAAAAGTGCCAACATCACAGCAGAAGATGGAGGCCAAGAAGAAGAAGCAGAAAAGCAGGACACGTCCAGATCCCTCCATCTTGCCTCCCTGAATCTCCATTCTAAAAACCCCAACAGCTACTTTTTCACCTTGTGATAAATTCACTCTCATTCTACTTAATTTTTCATGGCTTGCAGATCTTCATCTAAGGTTGGTAACTTGCTCCATGGGTCATAATCAAAACCACAGGCATTTTTGGGCTCTGTGCCAGGGTCTCTGAGACCCCTGGCAGGGGTCTTGGCTGCTCAGGACAGCCAGAGGGATGTCCTAGGTTCCCACATCAAGGCAGCAAGCACACAGGTGCTGGCAGTGGGAGAGGCAGGTGCCTTCACCACCAGCCTTCCACCATTGCAGCTGCCTCAGACATCTCAGAGCACCCCTGGGTGCTGCATGAGCTGCAATCACACCATGGCTGTGGGGTGCAGACATCTGAAGAAGGTGAGCACATCTCCTTTCTTACCACATCTATGGTCAGTTAGGCTGTATTTTCACTGAGCAGAGGTATCCCTGCCCGTGCTATGAGGACAAGGCAGCACCCTGTCCCTAGGAGCCTGGTGGGATAATACTGGTCCTTTAGGAGACCTGACCGTTCCTCTTTGTAGTGTATGCAAAGCTGTAGAGGATGATGGGGCTGCTAAAATTCCCCTCTGCTGATTCATTCCTACCTGAGACTATTTACCTTCAGGGCTCAACATCAGTCTTGTTCTGGAATGTATCAGATTGTGCCAAAAAAAGAAATGATGGGGAAAAAGCAGGGTAACAGCAGGAGATTTTAAACAAGCTACCTGCTGCCAGCCCTGCCTCTGTGCATGCTATCCATTTCACATCACACAAGCAGGGTGACACAAAAAAGCCTTAATGTATCCAGAATATTTCTTTTCAGGATGAAAGTGTATTTGCAGCCAGCACAGCAAGCTTGGGTTAGCTTGCCAAGATTTGTTGCATTTTTATTTAATTACAGCAGCAGCCAATAGGTTTAAATTTGAGACCCAGTGAGCAGAATCCCTGCCTCTCCTCCCTCTCCACTGATTGTTTGAATCTTTAAGAAACAGCTTCCCAGTGTCTTTGGGACAGTCAGGAGAGCCTTTAAGCACATGCTTATCTTCAGTTAATGGATTGCACTCAGCTGGGTGGTACATGTTTGCCAAGTTTAGTGTGTGCTGAAGTGCTTTCTGGGGTGGAGGCTGGAATACACTTGGTTCACAACTCTGAAAGCATGTGATTGCAATGAATTTGTCTTGCATCAGAGAGGAATTTTTTTGGAAGGTCTCCTGTTTAAACAACAAGCCACCGGTGTTTCTCAGGCTTCTAGAACAAAGTCGCTATTAAAATATGCAAGTATTTCAATGTTGCACAGATGTAACATTATGTGTTTTATATAGTTTGCAAAGTGTGGGAGATTTCTGGTTGAAAAGTGCTCTGCACATACACATCACCATCATCATTATAAATGCATTGAAGGCAGAGAAGCCTAAGCTGATCTATTATGGGCACCTGCCCTGCATAATTTTCTAACACTGCCTGCCTGGCTGAACTGATGAGATCTCCACTAAATTGGGGTAGCCTGTCTTTTTATTCAGATTGAAATGGATTTTCTTGCCTTGAATTCCTGGCAGAGAGAAAACAATCAAAAAATAATGGTTCACAGATAATAAGGTTGTGTGTCGAGCTAGGCATAACAGATACACAGCTGTCAACACTTTTCCTGCACACCTTTACATTGTCTTTATTATGAGATGAGCAAGCCCAGGATGAGAGGCAAAACAGGGCCAGGGTGTTTACCATTTGACCCCCCCACCACAAAAACCAACTTGGGATCCTCCTAATAAAGCTGGTTCTCGTAATTTACACCAGCCAGAGAGACGGGCTCCCTGGCAGAAGGGCAGGCAAATAGTTTGCCTTCCTTCAGATAAGCTAAACTGATTATGTTCCACTGAAATGATATCTAATAAGGGCTTTTGTATGTTTTGGCCCTCAGCATGGCACCACTTCTCCTGCTCTCATCTCTGGAGAGCTCTTAAAGTCCAAGTGATGCATTTTGTAGAGATTTCAAGAAAAATACAGGCATTCTGGACAACTTTCCTTTTTCAGGGCTACATGGGAAGCTGTAACTCAATGCATAATGGCTTGCCTTGGTTGTCAACAGAGTCACACTGGCCCAGGACAAAAACCTTCTTGAGCCCTATGACTCCATTATATAACTGAGGCCAAGGCTCACCAACTTCACAGCAAGCAGCAGACAGGAGTTGGATGTTGCTATCACACCAGGCTGGCTCTGATTCCCCAGACTGGATGAAATAGTGACACTTCCCAATGGGATGTGCCTGCAGTGTCTTGGTTCTCTGGTTCCAAACCAACTACTTCAGCTGTTCTGCCATCCTCTCCATGTCATGTCCTTTTTGCTTACCTGATTCAGCCTGATAAACTTAGTTTTGGAGTATGAAAATATATCTTAAAGATATGCTTGATTTGTCCCTTCCTTGCTTTGTCTGAGTACGTACTGCAAAACTGGAAGCAGTGGAGTTAGCAGCAGCTCCCTGCAGCTCATCTGTTGGCAAGGCTGGAGCTGAAATCACATTCTCAAAGTGCCAGAAAGATAGACCTTCAGAAAGGAAATGTCGGGTGAAAGAGCAGGAAAGCAAGTTTGCTTCCAAACAATAAACATGCAGATCGGAAATAATTGAGGAACTAGAACAAGGAGAGGGGAAAACAAAACAAACCATAAAAACAGATCCTCAGTTGAACTGGTTTTCCTTGTAGTAGGGAAGAAGGACAAGGGAGAAAAGGAAGAAACCAAAACCATCCAGCTTTAGGTAGCTCATAACTGACCAGAATAACATTTTTCACTTTGTGATAAATCCTGAGGAGCTGCTATGTTCAGTGTCACAATGATAAGCTGGCATCCTGGTGGTTCTGACAAAACAAAGTCTTTCAGGACCTGTCTGCCTGCTGGCTGACCTGCTGATGAGCCAGGAAGCTACTTGCTGTGGCTGGTTTCCTTTAAAACACCAAAAAAATTGACCTGTTTCAATAAAGCATGTCAGTTCTACCAACTCACTGTCTTTCCAGCAGACTCCTGTCTGATGGGGAGATTTCCAAACTGCTCCATGATGCCAGACAATTACAGCTATACATTTTTTTATTATGGAATACCACAGTATCATTCTGTAGAAAGACATAAAGACAAAGAACAGAATAAAAACTAATTTCCTTTACTACTAGACAGCACTTAAACTATATGAGAATGATCTCTCCAGGCTCCTAAGCAGATGGTCTGTGGGTCACTTGGGGTCCAAGGGAGAGAGGGACAAAGGATTCTGGAAAGAAGGGGAGCACACACACAAAATCTAGAGCCAAGCAGGGTAAAGAGACTTTTTTCAAAGCTTCATGGGATACGGTGTACAGATGTAAATGTATGTGACACCATTTTCTACAGCACAAGAAGGATTGCTAAAGCACTGAATTTAGGCACCCAGCCTGGCTGGTTTAGTTACCTGGCTTGCCTCCTTGAATTTCCTTAATAGAGAAGCTCTCCCAGAGGCAATACAGAACAGAAGCCTGACACAGGCTTACTGAATTGCTCCTGGAAGTGTGTCTCTCTCCCCCTGTTTTTCCATTGACTCCAGGGGGAACCTGGAGAGCCCAGCTGGCTAACATAACCAGCCAAATTGGGTGGCTAAATTTGGGTGGTCTGAACACCTACACTTCTGCATGAGGCCTGGATTAGGCTTGGACCTTTGTCTTTAACACCTGCATTGCTAGAAAAATACATTGTTGCACTTCAACCTTCAGTAGCTGTGCTTTAGATGGACTGTATATTTATGTTAGACATTGCTTTTCACTTGTACCTAGGATGTGGAAGTGAAAATCTAATGGTGTATTGTATTAAAGAATGGGAGGACTGGGGGAAGTTGGTAAACAACCTGGAAGCTATGGGAAGTTCACATTCACTTTGGGGCATTGCCTCTATTGAAGACAGCACTTTCCTGCTGAGTGACAGTAGTGAATGATGAATATCAGTGAATATTAGCCCTGAGTGCCTGTGTGAGCAACATGGTATTGTTCACGCCTTGCTCACCAGCTTTATAATGAAATCTGAGTGTGTCTGCTCTCTGTCTGGTTTTTGCAGCCTTCCAAATATGAACATGCCTGCCCAGCTTCAGCCTGCATTATTGCATTCCAGCATACTTGCTTTGCATGACATACCAGTTACCTTCAAACAAACTTTGGGCTAAGTCTGCACAGACCAATTCAAAGGGTGCCATTTAAAGAAGCTGAGCTCTCACCACACATTTAGTCAGATGTTTCTTTCAGGCCATTGAAATAATATGCAGGCAGCCACCTCCTGCATTTCCAAAGTTGGCCTTCAACAGTGCAGGCTCAGACCAGATTAGGAAGATGAATTGTAAATTATTCCTTAAAAAAATAAGCCAAGTCGCTTTCTGTTGTCCCAGGAGCCCAGTTCTTACCCCAGTATGATGAGCTGCCTCTCCTGTGACAGAGTTTACAGTTTGAAAGTGGCAGTATCTGCAAACACTTGGCACACTGGAGGAAAAGCACTGGATAGACCTGAGCCTGTTAGCCCAAGCAGAAGCTTGGGAGAATGACATGGTCCTGCTCTGGAACATTGTTCCTTCCCCAGGTGATGCACAATCACCCAAAGGGTCACCTTTTGTGGCCCAGACCTCTAGTTCCTTTCTGAACAGACAAGAGAGAAATAGATATTTATTATCAGAGCAGTCCAAGCATGAACCTAATAGGCCAGAGGGTAAATCTTGTTGACAAAGATGGAGCTATTATTACTAATGTATTTTTCAAAGCTGAACCACAAAGATTCTGTGTCATACATCTAACTTTTCCATATGATGGGGAAGAGGAGTGATGTGGTGGGAAGAAAGACTGAAATGTTTTTCAGTCTTGACATTACTACTACTGCATACTGCTTCTTATAGTTCCTTCCAGCTAAAAAGCCATTAAATAGCCCATATTTGTTTGGACTCATGCAGAGAAACATCAGAGAAGAAGAAAAAAAATTCTCATGCTCCTGTTGCCTGATTTTCACTATGCAGAGTACAGACTTGGAATTGTGCTATTATATATTCCTCAAATAGGGGTAGGTCTGAAAACATCTGCCCTGGTCACATTGTGCTTGGCAAGGATAAAAGTTAATATATAAACTCTAATAACCAAGATCTACTGATAGGCAAAAAATGCTGAGATTTTGTTGTGTATACTTTGGGAGAAGTAATTACATTTCGTTATATAATCAGTTATACAACAGAGATTCTCCTCAAAGTAAATGGTAGCTCCATCCATGAAGACTTTTGATGTGTGTTCCAAGAATTTGTAATAAATCAAAACATAAATAGACTTTTTTTGGTGGCACAGGTTGGATGGCTTACAAGGAAACAAAAGTTCCCTTGAATAAAACACAGCTTTTAATCAAGCACTTTGTTTTCACTGAATTTTTACCAAATCCAAGACTTTGGGCCATACATGGGTCTAGGGAGAGTTTGCTTGAGGCCAGTGGTCGTCAGGTCCTGGAGTCCCTTGGCCTCACAGCACCTCCCACGTGCATCTGGTCTGCAGCCACATCCCCATCCTGCTGCCAGAGCTGCTAGCACTGGAGTGCTCCTGACACCTGAGTGCTCCTGGCTCCAAACTCACTCATCCAACAGCTCTGCCTTAGGAAAGGGGGATGTCTGGAAGCTGCTTGCAACCACCCTGAGAGAGTAATGGCTTTGAACATTGTGAAGCCAGCAGAGCTCCCAGCTTGATTGCAGAAAATTAAATAAAAGTTGGATTCTCATCAGAATCCAGACAAGTTAAATTGAAATTAGAAATTACCCTGCAAGCCTCTGCATGGTGTGTGGCACTCTCAGTATTAAATGTCTTGATTTTCTCCAGAACTGGAAGCAGTTTTGTCAGCACACCAGGACAAATTATCAGCTAGTTCTAATGCAACTCAGAGGGGACTGTGCTTGATCAAATCAGTCAAGGAAAGCAGAAAGTAAGCATAAAGTGCAATTTTTGGGCCCATTAATGCTATGTAGAAGTAACTTTCTCCTGTCACTACAGAAGCTTAGACAAATTTACAGTGATCAGCAATCAAGATCTCACATTTCAGTGCTGCAATGCATAAATGAGCAATGTAAGAAAGAGATTCCAAATCCTCCTGGTTCAATCCCAAATCTTGTGTATTCCTTAAAAGAAAATTCTAAATAATGAAGAAAAAAACCTGGAAGTACTTAAAAGAGAGCGTGAAGAAGCAAAAAATTGGGGGAATCTTTCTAAACTCTAGAGCAAGTAGCTTGGCCCATCTTGTGTTACATGTCTGCAGGAGCCAGCCAGCAATAATCTTGATATTTGCTCCTCAAGGCCAACAGTCAGGCAATAGCCAGAAACATTGGGCTCAGAGATTGGTGGGGAAATTTAGGCCACCTGACTTGACCCCCCAGATTCATGCACAAGACTTTAATTAATTTTGTTGTGGTTATCCTGACATTCTATTTCCTTTATTACTATGGCCTGAAGTCAGTAATACACTTGAAAGTACATGTATATCCTTACTATAACTTTGAACTTTTGAGAAGCCCAAAAGAAGAGCCTCTTTTTTTTTTTTTTTTTTTTTTGATTAAGTAGAGCATGACAATAAAGATTTTGTAAATTATGTCCCCCATTAAACCAATAGAGGCATTCATTTTGAATGAAAGTCTGTCAGGACTCAGTAGAACTGAAAATTTTGGCTGTAGCAATCATATAAATTTTCCCCAGTCCCTTTAATGTTTTTCTCAGAGGCAGTGTTTTTTGGTTTATCCCTTACAGTCTGTCCATCAAAAAAAAAATAAAACATAGGAAAACCCCATTGCCAGCTGCTTCAAGTTTGGATCCTTATAGATTAATGCAGCAAACTCAGTGTGAAAATGCCTAATTCAGTAAACATGTTTGCAAACAGGACATTCTCCTTTCCTACCAAAGTAATAACAAATGCATTTTCTTGCTGAATGACCTCCACAAAATGGGCTACATTTATTTATGTGAAGTTAATTAGGTCATAACATTTACTTTTCCTGTTCAGAGATTAAGAACTTCTTATAAATCAAAATTGAAACTTTGCCTCATTTACAGTATGCAATTTTTAAAATACTCCTGGTGACTATCATAATTGCATTTTTTAGATTTTGAGATATTATTTTTATTAAAATATTTGCAATGGGAAATCTAATCAATTAAATAGAATTGTAGCTTTTCAGGCATCACACTTTCCCACCTGGCAGGTCTCAACTCTTTTTAATGCTAAAAAACCGTTTGAATTTTTATTGAACCTATGTTAGAGATTTTTCTAAGGATTAAACCCACCAATTTATAAGTATGCATCCCGTAGTTAAGGTCATACTATCGATTTTCATCTGTATGTAAATATATTCATGCAGTGGATCCTAAGTCTACAATAAAAAGACACCTATGAACATGTTTTTCATGGTTGAAAACAATATGTAACAATTGGAAGCCTACTCAAGAAAATGCCTTCAAAATCACCAGTTAAATGCATTCACAGATATGTACATATTTATACATATAAAAATACATGCCCATGTATGTATGTATATGCATATAGCACTGAATAACATTTGAGAAAGTACCAATCTTTATGGGGCTGCTCTCCATGCCAAGAAAATAATTAATGGACACTTGCAATAATTCTGTAAATTATACTCACAATAATAATATATGGGCTCGAGAAGGGACCGCAGCAGAATTTTTGGCACTGTGTGAAGCTATTAATTTCTATTTATGTCTCTGCAACAAAGTAATTAAACACATGCATAAATCCCCAATAACCTGAGTTGAACTTCAAAATATTTCAAAGGGCTTTGCATAATGGGCCTGGGACATAGGAGGTCACGAAATGAAAAATTCTACTTCCCAGCAAATACTGATATTTTGACTCTTTTCCATTTTGAAATGGTGCGATAGGATGAAAATATTTTGCAAAAGAAACACTCCACAATTAATTTTTATAGCAAAGGTCAGCAATTTCAAAGAGATTTGACAGGTAAACCATTACAAAATAGAAATACATAAATTCAAAGAAATCCCTGCAAGATCAATAGAAATGGAAAAAAACACAGGAAAACATGTTGGTGCCCTCCAAATAAATAAAAATGAATTCTCCATCTAGATATTTTCTCTTCTCAGCACTATAAAACCAGGACAATCCCCAGAAACACTTCCAGTTTCAAAAAAACCCAGATTGTAATTAATTTTTTTTTCCAGCTGTTTGTAAACCAACCAACCTGTACTATTTGTAGATGCAGGCACATAAAACAAATCTTGATGTCTATCCTGCCTTCAGCATTCCATTCAGTTTCTACAGTGCTGCAGAAATTGATCTTTGTGTTTCTTATACAATAACTAGAGCCTGGGCTGCGTGTTCCATGGTTCCACGTTATGAAGCAGCAGCTGGATATCTTCATAATGGAATTTCAGGAAAACCACTCCTAGAAATAATGCACATTATTTTGGGAGTAAATGAATACTGGAAATACATCAACTCTTTGCAGTGAAAAGCAATGAAAAGTTGCGCAGTTTAAGCTGGGGAATTGAATGTTCTCAAAATTAGATGTATGAAAAAATATAGCCCACCCATAAAAAAAAAATCTTAATTTAAAACCAACCAGGCTTGCTCACAGCAAGATACACATCCTCTTGTTATAATTTATGCTGCAGTAGTTCCTAGAAGCCCCGAGTCCCTATCATGCCACACACTGCACATTTATTTATTTATTTATTTATTTTTAGGGCATTAGATTTACCTGCTCTTGAGTGAGCAGGTAAAGCACTGATTGCTGAGGACACCACATGCACCCAGGCAGCCAGCCACAGAAAGCAATTTCAGCCTTTGTTTTAAATAAACACCTGCATTTTCATATGGAGAAAAGAATTTGTTTCACAATGAGCTGTCACAGCATGTTTGCCTGCTAATGAACCAAAAGCTCTTTGAATTCTCTCTCCCATTCTTCCCACACTGCAATTTTGCCAGCCCTGACTATCCCTTTTAGTGCTTTTTCTTTTTTTATTTTTTTTATTTCTCTTGAACAAAACATTCCTGCTTAGGCCTGCAGTTACTTTGTAATTCCCATTTCATTTACTACAGGGAAAGGCCTTGTTTCCGTTCACAGACAAAAGAAACAGATCGTTGTCACTGCCCTGCGCAGACAGGTAGTCTCTGGTTGATGGTATTTCAGTGGAAAAATATATTTGGAAAAATACATTTATATAGACAGGGAGCTCAAAACAAGGCTTCTAATGGAACCCAGGATCATGGCATAGGATACTGTGCCACATACAACTCAACCTAGTCCCACAGTGCATGAAGTCCCCAAAGACTTCCAAGGATCAGGCCCTCCTCCAGCGTGAGAGTGTCTGGCATGTGTCAAAGCACGCCCTGCTCCCCACAGGAGCCAACCCCTGCTTCTAGCACTGTAAAACCAGACCCAGCCTCTGCTTTTCTCTATCATATTGAGCAGTGCTCCAGCGGGACTTTGCACAAGAAAGTTTGTTTTCTTTGGGATCCTGGATCAAGGCAAGTCCTCTGGCAGTTATGGCATTTAACCTTTCTGTTCCCCCAGATGCTCACTGGGGAGAAGCACATATTGAAGAAGTGATGTTATGCAAGCACAAGGTTTTTTTAACCTAGGAAATTTCTCATGGGGCCCATTATATCATATGAGGAAGAACAACTGAGTCATTTTTAAGTATAGGAATTTAACATAAAAATAGCCAAGAAATCCTTAGCTTGAGCATCTGTCCCAAGCACACCCCTCCTCCCTTTCCTTCTGCCTTCCCATCATGCGTGGGCTTTCCTCTGAGCTCATTCAGTGTTTTCCTTGCCTGCCTTACACCACTGCATGTCTCCCACCTAAACTTTATTTCATGGCAACATGAAAGGGACTCTGAGGTTCTCCCTTCTTCCCCCAGCTTAGCAGAGGAGAGCCTGCCTGGACAGCCCACCAGAGTGCTGGGAGTGTGGGGTTAAAGAGGGTCTCCTGTGGCAGCAAGGGCTGGGCCATGGGAGTGAGAGAACAGCTCAAGGAAGGGAGGGAAAGGAGGTGTGGAAGCTCTCTGCTGTCCAGAGGTGTGGTGATGTATGCACACAGAGGGGTCAGTGTCACCATGGGACATCTTCACGAGGTGACCCTAGTCATCCTCAGCACTTCACTACTGGAAAAGTCTCTTTTAAGATCCTTTTTTCTTCCAAATCCTCCTTCCCTGAACATCAGACTCCACAAACCACACACTTTTTTTTTGAGCTACACACAAATAATAATATAGAAATAAAATGTTCAACAACGCTGTGGCACCTTTTGCAAGACAAGTACTGAGAGTGGATAAAGGAAGGACATGGGATGGTCCACCCATCTTCCTGCTCTTTACAGGAGTCAGCTGGGCTGTCCTATGGGGCCTGGCATGCACATCCCAGGTGCCTGGATTTGTTGGCACCAACAAAATTCTCCTGGAGAGAGGACAGAGTCCAAGCCCTGCCTTGCCTATCATGGCTAGGCCAGGAAGGTGAAGGACCTGCTGCCTGCAGTCCCTATCCTCATGGCATGGTGGTGCTTCCTGCAGTGTCTCATCTTCCTCTGGTCTAGGGCCACCAGCATCACCTTCCAAAGCAGCCCTCCTTGGGCTGGCACACAAAACCAAACATGTTTAAGCTGAGGCTGTAGCAAGCATGGGCTTTGCTCCTGTAGCAAATTCCTCCTCTCAGCAAAGTCACCCTCTGCTTTGTCAGCTGCACCTTGAAATTAGAAGTACTTCATAAAAAATAATATAGGGAACATAGCAAGTAAGAATTGCCGAGGTACTGCACTTCATATTTCCTGTGAGGCTGGGCTGCTGTTCCACTGTGCTGACTGAGGGATCAGAATAAAACCTGTGCTCATGTTACAGGAGATGGGGAGGGAGGTGCTTTTGGCTGGGAGGCAGAGGATGTGGGGCTGTGACCCGGTGCTCCCTCTGCCCCTCTGCCAGCTCTCCCTGGGGTCCACTCTCTGCCTTCCCCTCCAATCCTGCAGGTGGACCTGACACACAGGGGTGCCCAGTGTGGCTGAGGCTTTGAAACTGCTCTGCATAGGTAAGAAATAAAGGAGAATATTTCCTTTACTCCTTGCCATGAGCCAGATAGAACTAAGGCAGTTAACAACAGATGAGTATTAACATGTAAGAAAGAAAATAAGGCAAAACAGATAGATATCTGATAAAAGTTCTCAGCTGGAGGTCTTTTAGACCCTTATTGCCATATTTACTGTACTACACACCTGTTTTACACTTCCAGGGACATCCAGCAGTTAATACCAACAGAAAATTGTGCACTACCCCCACAGCAGAGTTAAACCAAGAAATTAAACAAGAATCTACCTTGCTTTGAATTGTGGCTGAATTTAACTGAAGGATGTCAAAGTCAGATTAAATTTAAAAAACCCAAAATGACCAAAATTTCCTTATTTACAACTGCATATGCACAGTTGGGCTCACCAGGATTGAAAGGATCAGAGTGGTTTTCTTACACCTTGATGAAAGGGAATCAACAGGCCAAAAGACCATTTTAAAGCTGTCTTGAAAGACAAACTTAAAAGAAATACTTTATAACCAGAGGGTAAGGTGGTAGGAGGGGATAGCATTTTCTTCTCCTGTTTATTAAAAAGACACCTTGGGCATGATTCTAATCTGATTTAAGCATCACGTGAGGTGCATTTATTACATGGGAAAATTGCCTCAGTGTGTTCACTGACACAGTTTGGACCCAGCCTGCAGGAGCTCCTCTGCATGCAGAAGACTCTCCAGTACACAGGGATGAAGTGCGGGGGAGGGAACAGCAGCCAAGAAATAAAAAGGGAATATCTGGGGCAAAGCCACCTGAAAAATAGCAGAAGGTTGAGTGAGCAAGGATATCCTGCTCCTGAAACCTGCAGGGCAATGGCAACCAAGAAGGGTGGGACCACGGGCAGAGGGAAGGGAGAGTATGAGGAGAAACCAGCAGAGTCTGAATGGTCTTGGATCCACACTATAAAACGGAGCAAATTATAGTTGGCAAAATAATGTGTGAAAGAGCCAGCTGTTCCTGAAAATGCTGGACTCCTGCTGCTGCAAGGTTTCAAGGTTTATAGCCTGAAGGCACAGAAACCCCAGAACAAGGAACCAGTAGTAAGACTCTGGTCTTCCAGATGGACTAAAGATCATCTGTGGGGCACCCACTTCACAATACAGGCAACTAGAAAACAACTTAGGGGTGCAGGCAGTGAATAAAAGTGTCTGGCAATGACAGCAATGGGGACTGATGAGCTGAAGCACCCGATCAAGGGTGCAGTGAGCAGAAGAGAGCAGCTTCACACCACAGAGTTAACAGGGACTCATTTAGTGAGGGCTCCCTCCATGCAGCCCAATCTTGTCTCCACCTCAATGGAACCGTCGGACTTGACATCAACATTGCCATGTGCGTGGGATAAGGGAGGCAGTGAGAGAGAAACGGCCAGGGTCTCATTATATAATCATGAATCTCTGCTCCAAAAGTACGACTTATTATTCAAAAATAGCCAGTTTTCTGGGCAATAGCCCAGGGCAGTACTTTGCCAGAAGTCTGTAGAAACCAAACCCATCCTTTTCCCTTTGCTGCCAAAGGAATTGTAATAGGCTTCTCATATCACAGTCACTCCTCTCTCCTAGAAACACAGTTGGAGAAATCATCACAAAGGTCTCTAGGGTTAAATTCCATCCTCTCAGAGTAGATCAGCTGGTTACCAAAAGACTTCAGCAGGCCCTGGATAGCACTGCAACATGACCAGTAAGTCTGGAATTACTGTTTCGAAATGGAAGTGTACTCCAGATCCTTAAAAATGGACACTTCCTTTGGAAAACTCTCCCTACAAACCTCTGACTGCCCAGAAAAGCACATTTAGCCCAGTCTCATCCTGACTCTCAGCTGGAAGAAGACTTCTGAACTTTCAGAGTCCTGTCATATGGAAGCTAGATGTGGAGAGGCTGAGGTTCTGCCTACAGCAGCTAGAGAAGGAGGGGGATGATGCATGTGTGGGGGAAAAATATCATAAAAGTGTCTTTAATTATTAATATTCACCAGAGCTTGTGACGACCCAGTGGGAGTTAGGACCCCAGAGTGCTGAGCACACCACAAGGCTTTTATCCCTGCAAGGGGATGGGTCAACGTCACCATCGGAAATCAGAGCACCCAACGTGTGGGATGAATGACAAGGACTCCACTGATATCAGAAGGTTAATTAATTACTTTATTATACTATATTATTCTATACTATATTACACTATATTGAACTTCATCTAATCTGCACAAGCACTCACCTCAACTGAACAGAATCTTGTGACTGTCTGCTGACCGACAGTCAGCACACGCGCTTGGCCCTGATGGGCCAAGGAAACAAAACACCATCACTTTGGGTAAACAATCTCCATATTGCATTCTACTTTGGCACAACACAGGAGCAGTGAATGAGAGAAGAATTGTTTTGATCATACTTTTCTCTGCTTTTCTCAGGTTCAGGGCATGTGAATCCCACAGGTCACTACATAGAAATCCTTGTGGCAACAGAAACCAAACATGCTCTCAAAGCAGCAGCATCCTCTCAGTCAGTCACTGAACAGCTCTTGGTTACCTTGGGCAAGGCACGTTGTTATGTGTCTCCCGAAGTCCTGTCTGACACATCAGCAGCTGAAGCCCTTGCCAGGGATGTCCAACCTGGAAAAAAGCTGCCAGGAGCAATATCTTATGCTGCAATATTTGTATTTTACTCCAGTCCCACCCCTCTGCCCAAGTCTAGAGCCCTGCAGCACAGCAGGTGCTGAGGAACACACCTGGTGCAGGCAGCCTGGTTTGCAAGCTGCAGTGTGAGATGCAGGTCGAGCTCTGGGTGGGAGCCCAGAGAGACAGGAGGCTGTGAGCTGCCAGCCCTTCTCATGACAAAGGGCACAAAGAGCAGCGGCAGCCAGTGAATGGACATTGAGAGGCTCAGGAGGAAGAGTGAGACTTGTGAGCAGGTAGATTGTGAGGGGAGAAAAGCCCAGGGTTTCTGTGCTGGGGATCCTCCTTGGAGGCACCAGCCTGGGCTGTTTGTGTGTTACTGTGCCCTGAATAAATGGCTTTATGGAACGAGACATCTGACACTGCCATGGGAAACCCAGGGTCAAACTGGGCAGCTCTATTAAGTGACAGTATTAAGATCAGGCTAGGAATGATGAGACCCCTTTCAACAGAGCATCATTCTAAAGCTGGCCAAAATTGTTCTGGAACTTTGTTATAAAGTGCAGGTTGTATTGGACTTATTAATAGTGGGCTTTCTACACCATTATTGTCCATTTTTCAGGATCAAAACTGTATAATGTCAATACTCTACAAGAAATGCCTCCTCCCAGATCACAGAAAGCAATTTCAGTAGGTGAAGCTATAATGGTAGCAGCATTTTATGTCAGTCACTGACATAAAAAAAGCTACTCCTCTCTACTACCTCCTTAAAGAGACCCTCTGTTTTTCCTAAATTAGGTGTGAAATGTACAGTACATGCCACATTAGGATATGGGTTTCTTACTTCAGGGATAGAAATGTGCAGTCAAGCCTGCAGATGACCAAATTGAAACTTTGGCAAGCACAGGCATATGCTGAAGGTATGAGTTGCTGTATCTGGTTCCGAGTTCCAGTCCCTTACATAACTTCTAAAGTTATGTATGAATTCAGGGCAATTGCCTATGGAAAAGCAGCATTCTTACTTCAGAAGCCACATCCACAGAGGAAATCATGGCAAAGTCAGTTAGGAAGGGGCCTCAAGAAGATTTCTGCTTTACCCCCTGTGCTGAGGAGAATCACAGCTTCCTAGTTGGTGTGGTGGTTGGCTCTGTGACTGAGACAAATGTGTATTAGTGTGGAAGAAACCACATATTGACTTTTTATGATACCAGGTTACTTCTTAGAAAACTGCATGGTCCAGGAGGGTAGATTGTGGTTGCAGCAATGGGATTTGTTATTAATTAGATCTTTGGCTACAGCTTAAAGGCTGCCATGTATCTCTCAGGTCAGACTTTCCTGCTGCCATTGCCATCAAAGAATCCGTAATTGCCATCAAAGTGAATCCATAATTCACTTAAATTTTTATGGCACTACAGTGAGCACTACCTGACGCTCCTTCCTACATAAGTTCCTTACAGTTTACAGAGTAATAATGACTTATTTAACCCTTGCATATATGTATTTTATTTCCCATGCATAAAACATCTGTTGAAATCCAGATTATTATTTTTTTATCCATAGAAAGCAACTATCTCATATTTCACATGGACTTCCTTGTGACTGTAAAGATATCCTGGAAGAAAACAAGCAATTCAGGGACACTAGCAGCTCAGCTTTCCTTCTCTCTTGCCATAAAAAAAATGATGATTTATTAAGAAATTGGTTCTGGCTCAGTTAATCTGACTGGCAAGGTCAGAACAGTGCCTTCCTGCCTGCCTATCCCATCCCTAATTAGGTACTCCAAATAGTTGCATTTCATGGGAAAAGACCTATGGTTTCTGCAGCTACTGTAGAAAACTCACTCATGAGCTGTCTACTGCTCCACCAGGAATGGTGGCTGGCATACACTGTCGTATAAATTCCCTGGCTTAATGTCTGAGCATTTAATGGCAGAACTGCATGAAAAAGTAAAGAAATGTAATAAAAATAATTAAAGAGAAGGAATAATAATTAAAAAGAAATCCATATATGGTAGTTCAAATGCACATTACTACATGAGCTAAATGGGTTTTCTTCAGAGTCTTCTTCTCAGACACAAATGAGTATTCCCCTTCTGATCAGGAGCAAGTACACCTAATATGGTAGCAGGGCTTTATTTTTGTGAAAAACAGCAACATTATGTGACTGTAAAAATAGAAATTACAGCTCCACTATGGAAGTACTCATTCTCAAGGCTGCCATTGTCTCTCCACAATGCAGCAGGAAAGTGGTCGTGTAATGGAAAGTCATAAACACTATGTCAGATGTGGCTTTGACAAAACATTAATTCACTTCAGCTGATTTGGTTCACTATCTTAGCTTCAGCTACCATGTCAGCTTCCAGAATGACAACATGGATCATGAAGAGTTGTCAGTCACTGTTGATATTCTAACAAGGAATATATAAGAGAGAGCTATGAGTTCCTCCCACTGTCTGTGGGATAAATGCTTGACTGGTTTCCTGAGCTGGAGGATGTAAGAAGTGTGCTTTGAGGTGACCCTGCTCCACAGTATCACCATATAACACTTCTGGTTTATAGGGCAAAGCAAAGGTGACTTGTCTGACATTACATGGTGCTAAAAACAAAATCTGGGTGTCCCAAATCCTGGTACAACAGCAACCTTTCCATTTCATACCAAACTATTTCATCTCCAGCTCAGCAATTCCAGGAAAAAGATTCTGTAGTTGGGCTTTATGAGCTACTGGCTCCTTACATTTACTTTAGATGAGAAAAAAATGCCATGGTCTATCCCTGAAAAAACTCAACCATCCCCACCACTTGCTACTCTCCTACACACATTAGCACAGCATACACTGGGTCAAAAATTTTCAACTAAATTCATTCTCAGCCTCTTAACATTTTTTTTTTAGCCTTATGATGAGTGAAATTTTGCTTTATTGACAACAACTTGATTTCTTGTTTACCTGTCATTCATGTCCTCAGAAGCACCACATGGTCTGTGAGGGCTCTGGCAAACAGAGTGAAACCACTTCTCTGGAGAGCTGCTTGTCAAGGAATTTTATGCCCTGGTCTTCTACACTGCAACATAAATCCTACAATAAACATAGCAAAAACTTTGTATTCAAGTGAACCAACTTATTTCCAGAGTTTATTACTTCCTATCTTGTCACATCTTCACCACCTTTGATTTACATAATACTTGTCATCCGTAAGGGCTTCAGATGCTTGCTCCAAAATGCTTGTGTCTGCTGCAGGCATTCCTGCTTTCCCAGGACAAAAACCAGAGCCACCCTCTCTCTTCAAACTCCACAACACACAGGAAGGGAGTTCTGCTCTCCACTAAGGTCACTGGTTAAAAGCCATGCTTCAAAATGGCAAATACCACAGGCAGATTATATCTGTTACAGGCTCACATGAACTACAAAGTAGTAACCAGTAATCAAGATTTCTGTGCTGATACCTTCAATGTCTTAAAAAATGCCTTTCTCTCCCTAACACAGGCTGCTGCAGAAGGATTTCTCTGCAGTATCTTACTCAGAGAGGCAGCAAATCTCTGCTTTCACCCACAGCTGAAAAACAACAGACCCATTTGGGAGGAGTTGAGCTCCTGGGCATGGCTTGCACCATCATCAATCTCAGCCCTGCACCAACTCCTTGAGCAACCCCAAGAAAAAAGCACCAAACAAACCAACAAAAAATGACCCTTCTCATGCTGCTGTTTGCATTTCATCTGCAAGGTGAAGAAAATAATAACTTCTTATCAATGTAAAATGTCTGTCAATCCATGAAGAGACCTGCAACTCTGCAAGATGTTACCACAGACTGCTGAACAGCCATTAAAGCAAAACTCCTCCGGGAGAAAAGCCAAAAATAATTGTAACAACCAGAAAATATATTTCAATATGAATAGATTATGCATTAAAACATTATTATTACTATTATTACTATTATTACTATTATTACTATTATTATTATTACCATTATTATTATTATTAACAAAAGTAAACTGTAGTTATTTGATGTTTGGATTTTGTTCAAGAAATGATGCAAACTTTGAGGAAAAACATTTTTTGCTCAAGAAAAGAGGAAAAATTTTGCTGATTCTCCCCCTCCAAAGACATGCTCATTTTGGAAAAGAACAGGCAAAATTGACAATCTACTGAATGCCAAGCAAGACTTTCATCCCTTTGACATTTCATCTTCTTGAATAGTGATATTTCCACTTGTGATAAAATACCATAGTCTCTCCAGCTTTGGGATACCAGGCATCAGGTCTAGCTGAGCAGTTGCCAATGAGCCAGACATCCCTGGCACCTGTGGGTATGGACCTGCCCACAGTGGAGCAGCGTGTGCCTCTGAGCAAGGCTCCTCTTGGGAGGCACATGCTCCTGATGGCAGCTCCAGCTGGTGGCCCTCTCCCTGCAGCAGGACCTTGAGGGCTCCTCCCAGGGGCAGAAAAGGAGAGAGAGGCCTTCTCTCCCTATTAGAAGTCACTTGCAACACGTGGCATGGAAGATGATAAAAGGAAACAAGTCTTGAAAATGCAAGTCTGAAGTGCAGCTTTGCTTGAGCTAAGGGCTTGGATGTCTGGGTCTATTCAAACTCTCTTGGGTTTGTGGCAAATGGGCCATGAAATTTCCAAGGCAATTGCCTGGTATGAGGTTATCACTACTACAGGGAGTGTAGGAAGGAACTCAAAGTTGTTTTTCCTGACTCCCTGTGTGCACAGAAGTCCAATAGACAGCTACTATTTGGTACACTGACTGCCATTAAAAAATGTCTATTCTTTTTTCTCTGCTCCTTTCACTTTTTTCCTCCTCCTCAGTTTGGTGCTTATGCTGACATTTGAACTCCTGTGCAGTGGAAGTGAATGTGCCCCTGCAATCTGGTAGTGCTGTACATCCACTTTGCACAAGCATAAATTATTTAGCAGTGTTTCAGACAGAAGCAATTGGGTCAACACCATCCAGCCTCTCACAAAGACAGTGCTTTTTGCTCTTGTCTTGTTTGCTTAATCTGAAAGGTCACTGCCACTGCAAGCATATGTTTATTCTTTTATACAGAAAGTACAATACTACTTATTTCCTTCCCGAGAAATTAGAATTGCTGGAATAACCATTTCTTTCACAACATTACTGCACTTCTGCTTCTTGTCCTGTTTGGAATCTAGAATTTCAAAAGGGCATAGAATAATGGAAAAGCTATGATGAACATTTCTGGAAAGTAAAAAAGGGAAATATTGATTTGAGTTTTCTCTAAAAGTACAAATTATTATGCATTTCAAATCAGTTCATCCACTTTGCCTGACTTTGTGTTCCCAGGGGCTGTCAGCCAGAGCAATTGTTAAGGCTTCCCAATGAGCTCTTTTGAAAGGATACATTTTCTTTTTTTATCATCAGCTTTGTCTTATCTGCAAAATGATAAAGAAATAAATCTATATTAATGGTGTGTACCCATACAATTAATCCATCCTTTACTTTTAATTTAAACTGTCAGAGTTTAATTGTAGAGCTGTAAGCAGTTCTATAAATTCTGTAATTCTGCAGTTCTTCCCTGTGGATCCCTTTAGTAGCTTTGCCAGAACTGAACCTAATCTCAGCTGCTAAGGCAGAAATTGCACAGGTCTGTGGAACAAAATTTCCTGGTGTGTGCCAAGAAAATACTTTCATTAATTAACAAGGTAAAAATCAGAAAAAAATGACTTTATTTATGTGGTAAATGGCCTTTCTGCAAAGTACACTTCGAATTTCTGAAATATTTTCTGCATAGTTTGAGCTTTAACTTATTTTAGCTCTGAGTCTCCTATGGGGAATGCCTGGTTATTCTGAGAATTTCTGATGGGTAAGAACCATGGCATTTCCCTGATTTCCACATTAGTCAGTGACCAGGAGTCTCACTCTTTAAAAGCTCTTTGCTTTCTTGAAAATAGAAGTGATATTTGATGCATGTGATACCTGGAGACCAAGGGTGAAACTCTGTGCTTGGGAGTCTTTGTGGAACTTTGCTCTCAGTGTTATCCGTGTGATCAACAACATTCCTACTCAGGAGTGATAGGTGAAAGGAATGAAAGGCACGAGGAAAAGTCTTTATAAAGAATAAAACAAATAGACTAAGTTTTGCTCTTTCACATGACTTCTAGCATGCCAGGAAAAAAACCCAACCAACCTTTTCTGATTTTTCAGACATACTCATTTTAGTGTAATGATGATAAATAAAAAAATGCTTTATTTTGCTTTTCATATTTTCTTTTTTCTCAGTTAAAAGCTTAAAAAGATAAATTCTTCCAGACAAAGAAATAATTCCTCATTAAAGTGCAAGAGAACTCTTGCAGTAGTACTTCAGGTATGCCTGCTATATTCTTACAGAAAAGATTCCTCTTTCTTTTTCTAGTAAAGCATTTTACTCCACAAGTTATGCCCTGAAAATGAGCATGAAATGAAGAGCTGGATGCTAGCTGGGTGAATAACAACAGCTAAACTAGAACAAGAAGCTCAGGCATCTACAGTGCATTTAAGCAGGTTTTTTTTTAACCTCTGGCTGGAGCTTGCAGAGCAAGTACCTAAGTTCAGTTTGAAGAGGAGTGGCAATGTACTTAGCCACCAAATAAAAACCACTACATAGATCAGTAACTTGTAAAGATGTTGTCCAAGGGACCAAGATGTTCTTTTTCCCTATATATATATGGTTTTTTTAGCTAGGGATGTCATTATGACAGACGGTTTTTTTTCCCTCCTCTAGAATTATATTTAAAAAAAAATTAAATCTGTCTTTATTCATTATTTTTACATTTCTCTTAATAAAGAGGTCATCTACAATTTCTTCTTTTGTATTTTTCATCCAAAGAAAATCACTTACAAGCCACAAAGAGATGACCTTGGAGCTCCATAAATCAATGTGACAGGTGATTCAATCAGCCACATGCCTTCCCTGATTTAAGCAGCTGCTGACTCTCCTGGAGCATGCCAAGTGCAGGTCCCAGCGGCCCTGCCAGTGATGAAGAAAGCAGCAGGTTTGCACTTTCAAAACCACTGAAGCCTGGCTGAGGAAATCACTGACACAAGTGAAATAAGAGGGACTGAATATTGAATTTGCATGATCTGCTGGCACCACACACACCTCCACACTGAGCCTTCCCATCCTACGTGCGCCATCAGTGTCGCTGCAGGGACTGCAACTGCCCTGGGGATTTTCTCTCCACAAAGGGATACTTCAAGTGCATGACTGCCATTTTTGTGCACTTCCCAGGCAAGCACTTCATGAACCTTTAGAGAACTGCAACAAGCGTAGGTGGAATACTGTTCAAACTCAAATGGGAGACACAGAGCTGGAAAGGCTGCTGAGTGCCAGCGGGAGGCCTTCACCTGGTTGGCCAAATTCTCCTTAAATTCAGAACGGCTCATCATACTGAAATGACTTACTGCTAAGTTTTTATGGCATTCCTTTGGATTTTTTTAGATAGATTAAGTAAGAGGGCTCAACAGAGTTGCTAGGGTCTAAGCAAAGATACGGTTTATTCCTGAAACAAAAATCTATAGTTCATCTAGTCTGATAGCCTATATTTTTCTTCTCACTTAAAATTTATTTGCACATTGCTATCTCAAAATACCCTGTAAATTCAACAGTTCACAGTGCTTTCCCAGGAATGAAACCTGTCTTCTCAGTTTTATTCCTTCAGGACACCAAAGGAAGCACGAAGAAGGACTCAGGAAGATGTATGAGTGCTGAAAAGCCTCATCTTTGAAAGTAAGTTGCCAGTATGCTCCTAACTTTGTAAAATCTACTTTGAATGAATATTTAGCAAGCTTTTGGAACCAGCAGGTTTCATACAGTTACCTAGACTAAAGTCTCTGAGTCTCAGTACCATTTTTTGGGTTTTAGTAGAGGATATTGCAAAGATTAATTCACTTGAAGAAAATGAAAACATGGAAGAAAACCAGAAAACTGTCAACTTATTTTTATAAAACTTGCAAAATTTACCTCTTTCTTGGGGGAAAAACAATGAAAATGTTCTGAAATGTATGTGGAAGAATTCCTCTAGATCCTGGAACATAAGATCTCTCAGTCTGCCTCTGATGAAAGATCTGTCTAGCCCAGTGTCCTGATTTAAAAGTACAGAGAGTGGAAGCTCAAGCTAAAAGACACCTGAAAACCAACAGATACTTATATAAAGCAAAACTATCCCTTACCTTACCACCTTATTTTATGTCTCACTGCCTCAGCATGTGGCCACCATCCTGACTGAGTGGCAACAGCCTTGCCAGGGCTCTGAATTGCATCAAATTCAAGCAATAGGATGGACCACAGGCACATGTCACCTAGAAAGAACAGCTGATTTTTCATGGCATGGTTCCTTTTTGTCCTCTCCTCCACATATGGTTTTGATCAAAGCTTAATTTGGGAAAGTTTTGTGGCTAGTGTTATGAAGAAAATCAGACTGATTTACTGCAATGGTCCATTTTGTCCTTGAAATGGAAAAAAAATGGTGCACAAAAAGTTTTGAAGGATGTACTCCCTTACTCTCAGGAGGGAAAATGAGAAAGGCAAGGAAAGGTCTCTAATCTGTTTCTCTTATGAATTACTTTCCTTCTACTCACTGTGTTTTCCATCATCATTATTTTTTCATGGATCTGCTTTCTCCAGTACCTTATTGTCATCTTTCCTCCCTCAAATAAGCCCATTAAGCATGTTCAACTTCAAAAGCTAATAGGCAGAGGTGCAAAAAACCACTGACACAGACATGATCATTAATAATGAGCAATGGTGATCATGGTCTTATGCTTTTTCTCTTTAATTGCAGTGCATCAGCTGTATTAATGTATGTTGCCTAAACTCTATCCCACAAAATAATGCAGGCTTAGGGGAACAGCTGCCCAGTCCTGATTGTTTCAGGCAGGCTTCTTGTCGCCTTCAAATTGTCATTTGCTACTGAATCCTCAGTCAGCAGTAGGGAAACATGCAGGTAAGGAAAGTGAAATACTGAAACAAAGCTCAGACCTTCCTTTGGCATTAAAGTGAAGTGCACAGTCTGTGCAAGAAATCCCTGAAACTGATCTATGCTCAGGCAGGTTGCATGACTGCACTATTTCTTGCTATTTTTACTTAGAAGAGATGACCAAAAGGCATGGAAAATATTTAGGAACAGAATACAGACCATGCCTCTCTGCCTCTTACATGGAAAGTTAACTTCTGTGAAGACAAGGTGAATTTAAAGCTTGGAGAATAGACACTACTGGGTGCATTAGGGAAAAAAAAAAAAGAGAGAGGAAAGATTTATGGTGCATTCACACTTAAGTCGATCTGAAACATAGGCAATAATTCTTCATTTATTAGTTGAAGAACAGATTAAAGGCTACTTCCTTAGTTGAAGCAAATTAGTTCAGTTTTATGAATATGAATAGAGGTTTGCATAAGGCAAGGATAAGGCTTTATATTTTTCTAAGTGTGTAGTAAATTTGCTTACTTTCATTATAATGTTAACAATGAAATAGTTTGGGGGAGAAAAAAATTTCTTTCCATGGAAGAGTTAAAGGAAAAAACATTATATGGGAGCTTGTGCCAAGGCTCCAGCTGCTCTGAAATGACAAGTTCTGAAAGTTCTCACTGAAGCTACAGTGAAACATCTCTGTCTATCATTTCATCTGCTTCAGGGATTTTCAAAGAAATATATCACTATATTCAAAACACTCAGTCCTTTGCCTGGTATTGTTGGAATATTTTTGACAAGTCTCCCTCATGAAGTAAGTCTGAGAAAAAGAGCAGATGAAAAAGAAACATCTTTCTAAGGAGTCAAATCACCAAATTTTTCTTAGAACCACAGAGATGACAAAGATTAGGGTTTTTTTGATAAAATCCATAAAATATTAGTTACAAAAGAACTTACAGTAACTTTATTAGTACAATGAACTGTCCATGTAATGGTATTTTCTCCCTCTCTCTCTCTTTTCTCTCTTTCTTTTTTTTTTTTTTAACAGTAAAATCCCCAGTAACTGGGGGACTGTGATGTCACATCGTGGGACCCCAGCCCACCCTAGGTAGCTGCTCCTCCTCTGCTGGCCACTGCAGCTAATCTCCTGCTCCTCTGCTCTGCCTGTTCTCCAAGAATTGTGGAGTGAAGACTAAGGACAGGCATTTCAGAGAGGCAACACTTTGCAAGTGCTTTCTCATTTCAAAGATGTGACATTTTACAAACACTTTCTTTTCTCTCAGGCTCCAGTTTTTGCACTCCAAAGGTGCAAATTATTGCCCTGCATTAAGATGACCCCAGAACTGCTTAGAAGTGGTTGCTTGACTGTCATTTTTACACTTCATGAAATTGCTCTACTTTAGGATAGGCTTATATTTACTACAGAAATGCTGTAAATATGATAAACAAACACAAATTAAACACTTAAGGCAAATCTCCTATTTATATTCATGCCCACTCCTCCGAACAAGACATCACTGGATTCTTTCCCTATTCTACCCATCAGAAGACCAAACTTCAATCTACATTTTTTGTGTGTCTTTCATCAAGATAAAGGCAGCAGACAGAAGTGCAAGATGTGAGCAACCTATGCCCCTTCATTTGCAACTTAAAAGTCTTGTTCTGATAACTGGTAAGTCAGATAGATTTTTTTTCCTAATTAAAAAACAAATTAACTCTTCCATTATGTGAAAGAAACATATCTTTATCTCATTGTCAAAAGCAAATACTTCCAGACACTTGATCCTGACTCTTATAGCAAGGTGTGTATGGAAAACAGGAATGGTTTTCTATCTAAAATTTCTAAGGCACCTTGAAGATTATGTTTTCCATTCTTGGTCTTTGCTCAAAAGTACAAGCACAGCTCTGTCAGCTCATAAATAGTGTAATAAAGATGAAAAAGAGACAATGGTCTTGTAAATTAATCCAACCATGCTGGAAGAAAAAACAACTGAGTTTTTAACTTGACTTGGATTTAATCCTCATTAACATCTTATTTGGTTTGGATGCAGTAAGAGGCAGAAGCATGGGAACAAGGAGAGTGCTGGGGAGATTCTGATCACTCTTCTCATTGGAAATGGAAAGTTCACTTTTGAAGGTGGATATTTTGAGCATCAGTAGACAGCAGATAACAAAGCCTGCTTTTCAGAGTTGGATGAAAAATGATAACAATAATTCCACTCTTTTGCATGACATGCCAAAATCTTTAGATTTCTCTGAAATTTTAAAGGTGTTATGCTGACCCATTTTAAGGAGGCTTATATTTCTCTGTTTAAAAACTTGTGTGGGATACTTTTTAAACTTTTCTTTAATTCCTTTAATAAATGATGAAATGGGGGAAAATAATGGCAGTACAGGCCATCTCTGAAAGCTCAAATGACCTGGAAATGTGGTGTTTTTTTCAATCATGTTGAGGATTTTGGAAGTGAGCATAAATCTAGTTATTTCCATACAACCACTGTCAAACATGCCCCATTTCTAATATTCAGAGTATTATTTTGGAACTCTTTAGGTTCTCAGTTCAATTTTATCACCCTAGTATCAGTTTGAGAAAACTTGCCCTGTAACAGCATTACCTTTTAAATCCCCCAGACATCTCTGAGAGATGGATGGTCATGTGCAAGGTCTTTTGGCTTTAGAGAGAAGCACAATAGGGACAGGACATAAAACAATCTGCTCATGGGCAGGTGGCAATTCAGAGCAGTCCACAGCCTTTGTCTCATGGATTTGGTGCCAGCTAAGGGAATTCCTGGTCTTGCTCCATGATGTCACACTCCTAAACTCATGCATGCATGGGCTGGGATCAGGAACTACATCAATGAACCATACTGCAAAAGATTGAAAGGAGTTTATTCCAGCCCCTCTCTGAGCTGCAACTGCTGTTGAAAAACAAATGTGTGCATGTAAGGTGAGGAAGGATAACGTGGGAAGAACCAGCTGGGATCAGCTATGACAGAAAGGAACAGTTTAGACCAACGTAACTTCTAAACACAAGATCTGAGCTGGCAGAGCCAGAAGAAGAACATATATCTTCCTGACATTTATTTCCAGAGGCATGTGTAATACATGTCATATCTTGTTTCTCCCAGTTTACCACCTGAGCTTTATACTCAGTTCTTAACATAACCCCCACCATTAAATTTTCTCTTCCAGTTTTCTGCACAATAGTTTCCTTATTTTCACCAATAGCATCCAAAGGAAGTCTAAAAATGGTGACACAGAGCTCAAGAAAGGAGGGAGGAGCAAAAATGCCTCTTTGTGTGACAATTTACATGTGGATAATAGTACACAGTATTCATCAGCTGCAACTTGAACCAGGTCTCTGGAGTTCTTGAACCAACCTAGTAAATTGGGGCCAGGTCCTGACCAAATCTGGGCTGAATTTCAAGTGATGTCACTCCCTCTCCTTGGGCTTCACACAAAGTTTACACATTATTTCAGTATGGTTTGGATAGATACTGTGAAGGTGTGAGCAGATGGATTTTATTTTTAGGTTTTTAAGTTAGAAAATCTCTTAATGCATTTAAGTTATGAATGGTCCAAAGTGAATGCCAGCCCACGAGCCTCAAACTCAGGATTTATGCAAGAAATGGTGCAACACATTGCTATGATATTTGGGTGGCTGTTTTTTTTTATGATACAAAACACAAATAGTGCTTAGGATAGTCTTCCACACTAGTACAGTGACAATCACTAAAAGGCCCCTGTTTTCTAATAGTTAAAAGGGTTACTATGAGTCTTTTGCAACTGAGTAAATGTGAGGAGACGACACACGAGATGCATACACAAAAGCCCCACATGTAGACTGAACATTCTTGTGCTGCTTGGGCAAGGACATGGCTAGATGATATAGCAGGCAGAGAGGTATAATAATGTTTTCACTTTTCTGAGTTTCAGAAACAGAAACTGAAATAATCCATCAAATGCATTCCAAGGGGGTACACAGGAGAGCTATCTTTGGATGGGACATGTCTCCCACAACCACAACTTCCCACAGACTAACTACTGATAATTAATTAAGGATTATGATCCTCAGACAGGGACAATTGTTCATCTGCTGAACTTCATTCAGGGTCTTAGTCTCATGACTGAATGCAAACAGAATAGTGGCTATTTCCATGAATCCATCTGCTTTCACCCTTTAGCTTAAAAAGCGCCTAAACCCGAACACACTGTCAGATGGTTATCTGACTTTGGATGTCTAACAAATTAGAAGTTCTACTGCAGAGCATCATCACTGCACCCTTCCTTCTGTTTTTCTCAATTTCATCTGGTCCAATAAACGTTCAACATTCTTGCAGGGATACAAGCAAAGGCAGGGGCTGAGAGAAATGAGGGGAGGGTGCAACAACACCAGGGTGTAGTGCCTGGGATTGTTGAGGCTGAACCATTTGGACACTGCAGAGATGGAGCCACTGACCTGAGCAACACAAGCGGCAAATCCTAGCATGCAAAAAAAAAAGATTCATGGTACGCTCTTGTTTCCCCACCTAACCAAATGGCTCTGCTTCCCAGGCCTGCCTGGTCACAGTTGCCAAGCTTGCTCTTTCTGCAAGGGCAGCCATGGGTTTGGGGACTCTCTCAGAGCCTATATGCTTTGGCAAATCCCCCAGTTTATCAGGGACTTTTGTGGGCTCAACAAGGGAGGCAGAGAAGGTACTCCAAACCTCAAAATGGCCTTCAAGAAACAGCTGAGAAATTGGAGCAGGGACCAAAATCAAACACACACAGTGATTTGGAGAAGAGAGTCACTCCTTTGACAGCTGGCAAGGAGAAAGCAGAGGGGACTGCAGCACTGAGAAGAAGATGACCTGCAGATTTCCTATTAAAAAAAAATCCCTCAGAATGCACTTAAGCCCTTTGAACTGCACTCCGTTGATGGTCATAAACAGATTGCACCTCAGTTTTCTATCACATTCCACAAGATTTAAAAAAATTATTTCTATAGAAAGCTATTTATTTAATTCTTTTAATCTTTTCAAGTACATTTTCTATGTCTATTATTCAGTTCTGATCTTTAGATCTGTGGGATTAAATTTGTATTGCAGAAGAGCCTGGAGTGTTTCTTTTCAGTTTTATTTTATTGAGGGGAAAAAACTGCCCAAGTTTAAATTACTGAAATAAATATCAAATGACCCAAGCAGCAGTTCATCAAGTTCACACCACTACAAGTCAGAGCAAGCTATGGATTTAGAAAGCATGAACCATGAGAACAATTGCAACATAGATCCAGTGAAAACCCCAGTCCCTAAAGGATTGCACTGCTGTTTTAGGCGGTCTACATCTATCTTCCCTGGGTGTATGCTTTGATCATTTTCCCACAATGACATTTATTTCAGATTTTGTGACCTCTTCTTTAATTCTTTGCTGCCTCACTCCTTGAATGCCTGGTTTCTTCTTGTGCTCTATGCAAAGTGATTCTGGGGTGGTTGTAAAAAGTCACTGAATTGAAACTGCTCTACTGCCCATGGGACATTCACTTTGTATAGGAGTGTGCAACTCTCTCTGTAGTTCTAGGAGGCAAAAAAATAGCGGCTCTTGCTGGGTGGTTTTCTACTCTACCCCTCCCCTGCCCTGTTTCAAAATCAATTTGTAATATGGTTCATGGCCCAGCCTCACAAATAGCTTTACTGCTGCAGCTCAGGGAGCAGCATGGGAAAGCTGTGGCCTTAGCAGTTAAAGGAATTTGCCGAGTTACACAAAATTTCTTTTTAAACTACGAGGAATAAAAAGATAACTATCCTGACTTTAGCATGAGTATATTCTCTAGGTTCAGTTTCATAGATTGTATATATTATATTGGCAAGAACTAAAAAAATCCCCCATCCAAAAAAGGAGTTCCTTGCCATGGGAGAAGAACAATTTCTCTGTACAAAAGGCCAATTTTTGTGAGGCAACATGCAGCTCTCATTTCAGTATCTTGTATCAGTATCAGTCTGAGAGAAAGTTTGGGACAACCCCTTGAAAGTGTGAGGGGAAAGATGCTTGATGACATTTATTCTCAGCAGTGCTGTGTTGGCAGTGAGCAAGTCCCCCTTGGCAAAGCAAGGAGATAAAAGGTCATGGATTTTACCCGGTATTTTGCAGGTAATCAGTTACCAGCCCAGCTGACAGGACATAACTCACTTGGCCATGAAATACACCTCAGCTGACACACACCAGTGCCTGATGTCACCACCCAGCTCATACCTTACTCATGCTCAAGTCCCACCAAGACCTTGTACCTATTACCCTGACACTCCTGTCTCTCATGGTTAACTCCAACCAAGCACAGCTAGAGAGGAAAGAGTACATGGTGATTATGGGGGAGATGTTCCCAGGCCCTTGCGTAGCAGTAATGCAACAGTCTGATAATCTGCCATGTGAGAGAACCAGGTTCAGCTCCTTCTCCATCAGAAGAGTTGTGAGACTGCACCTCCTCTTATACAAGGAAATGTTTCAGCCCAGACCAGAAAGTTGAGAGCATGTCCCTCAGTCCTCTTTGCTGAAGAGGACCGACAGATGAAGTAATTATTGCAATTATTTAGAAAAAATACCAAATGCTTCTAAATCCATAACTGCTGCAGATCTTAAAACAAATACACAACTCTTGGCCTCACAATGAAATGATACAACATAAGGATACCTGCTGTAACTGGAAGAGTGGCCTCCCACACATGTACTTGTTCAGCAATCGCAGTTCTTTTTGCTAGAAGGGCTTGGATATTTCCTTTGAAGCTCAGCATGGAGCTAAGAGGAGCAGTTATCACTAACCACTGCATGGTCATGTACTCCTTTCTCATTTTCTTTAAATCCCTTTTATAAAATATTTCATCCTCTTGTAAGCTGCTGTTCTAGTAAGCTGCAGCAAGGCTTTTGTGGCTGCATGCTGTGCTTTGAATACAGAGTAAGCAGTGAGGTTGCTGCGTCAGTGTTTGCCTTGCGTGAAGCAGCTCTTACTGTGTTTTCAGAGTTTGCTTCTTCTGTTTTCAAAAGCTTAATAACTATGGAAACAAGTGTTGTTTGTTTTGTTTTGTTTTTATATAAAAATAGATGGCACCATTAAGCAAGAAAGCAGTGTGTAGTGTCCTAAATAGGAACCTCTGAACTATGCAAAGTTTAGTCTAGCTACTCAGTTTAACTTGCTCTCCATCATAGGCTCTGTGAGAGGCACTATTCATCAGCAGTATTTTCAGTTAGGACTCTGAATGTATATTGACATTATCCCTGGCAGCTTGAATGGAAGAAGAGGCCTTTTAAAAACTGCACTAACACATTAAGATACTCAATAAACACATATGTGTTTTGACAATTGTAGAGCTGTATAATTTAACTTTAAAACTAGCCATCCTTCCAGAACTTGAAGGAGCCCATTTTTTTTCCCTCCTCAAAAGTACAAGGAGCTTGGGCAGTAATTATTAAAATCACCTCAATGCACATTAAAGTACTTCTGTTCTTCTTAAAATTCATTCTAGAACAAGCCCCCTCCTCATCAACTGTATGGATAGGTGAAGAATAGTTCACCTATCCATACAGTTCAGAAGAAAGGGAGAGGAAGAACACCTTTCAGCAGGATTTAAACCTCACACTAAACACCTGAAAGCCCCACCAGTGCTAAAAGCCCCCCTGAGAGCAAAGGAAGACAGTCAGGGGAGCAGAGGACACTTTGCAAATGCCCAAAATAGGCAGCTCCACTGTAGTGGAAGGCTGAGTACAGTTTCTCAGATGGATCTCAGCTCACAGGCAGCCTGGAAGTCCTGAAACAATGCCTGCAGAGATGTGCAGTGTGAGAAGGACAAGTATATTTGCCTCCATGAAAAATAAAGAATCTTTCCTGGCCCAGATGCCTCTTAGAAAGAGATGCATGGTTCCTTGGCTGTCCAGGCTAAAGAGAGAGAAATAGCAGGACATGGAAATTAGGAGCCATTCTGGAAGACCATAAAGACTATATTCTAAATCACCAGAGTATGAACCCATTGTATGCAAAAAAATAAATTGATTTCGGCGACAACCCCTCTGCTGCACTCCCCTCTCCTCACAGACTTTTGTGGATATTCATGTGTAGGGCAGGGCACTGGGGCAGGAATAGTAGAAGAGATGGAAATTTCACAAACCTGGAAGCATTTGCAAATGGTGCAAGTATTTGCACCCTTATTTGCACAAATGGGGTGTGTGGAGGGTATTGCTTGGTCCTCAAACACCACTGACTTACTATCTGCAATTTATCACCAGTGAAGACTTCTCTGGCAACCAGCAATGCTACAGCAAAATGAGATGCAGAAGAAAATGCTGTATTTTAGATAATGTTTTTAAAAGTGATTGAGAAAGAAAATGTAGTTCTCAGACAAAGTGCTCAGTCTTTTTTTTGGTAAGAATGTGACATGGAGTGGTTTAGCTGAATTAGGGCTGTGGGGTTTGCCCTTCAGTACTGTTCTGAAAAATTCTTATCAAGAACTGAGCCTTACCATTTTTATTGGCCCAACTCCTGCTTTTCAGAAAGCAGTAATTGCACACAGCTTGCTCTACTTTGCTTCAGCTCTCCCCTGGGGAACCAATACTTCTCATTTCAGTGAACAGACCTGAAGCTGAGAAAACGAAGCCTATTGTTACTTGAGCTTAAGAGGCAAAAGATGTTTGGAAATTTTATAAATTTGGCTTAGAAGACAAGAGACTTTCCTACCCTCACCGTCCACTGGGACTAGCTGAGCTAGAGGCTTATGTTTTGATAATATGGAAAAATGTTCTCCCACAACTGCAAGGGCACCACCCTTCTCCAAACACCTTTGTCCATTGAGCAGACCTCTTTGGCAGCTCCCTCAGTGCAATTGCAGTCCATCTCAAGCACTGCATGTATCATGTATCTTGATTTCCCCTAGGTGTTCAATTCAGACTGAGCATAAATGAGCTGTAACTACATCTCAGATGGGAAATAAGGCTTCTAACAAGCAGAGAAGAGAGGATCTGAAATTGTCATGTCACCGGAGGAGTGAATACAAAAGGTTTATTTATTTTCAATACAGAACTTGATCTAGCATTCCCTAGCATTTGAGTGAATAGTTCTCCACACAACCATGAGGTTACTGTTCATGGCATTCCTTCTAGGCCTACAGTGTACCAATGAATTTGCATGAAGCTAGTAAACCAGGGGCCTACTGCTCTGTGCTCTCAGCTAGCTAGCACTCACTGCAGTTGCATCTCCAGTTCTCAGCAACTAGCTTTCCCAACAACTTGAGAACTGGAATACACAGACCTTCTTAATCCAGTGGAAAGATGTGCATCTCAGAAACTACAGAATTCCACAAGACATGCTGGCAAGCCTGTCATCTGTTTGCCAGAGAGGCATCATATAACTTCTGCTGCAAACCTTCCTCTTTGTATAAGCTAAGCTACCTTGAAGCTGCAGGACACCCTCCTGTTGAAAAGACATCAGCTGAGCCTTCTGTCTTTGCAGTCCCTGCCACCCACACCTCTCACTTGCATACAGCTGGTTATGATCTTGTGAGACTTAGCAGGTGAAGGACAGTATGGGCCAACCATCTTCAGAAACCAGGCCCTGCTATACTCCATCTAAGTACAAGTCTGGGGTGGACTGATGCCTCCAAAGCCCAATCCCTCTTTTCCATAACCCTTTCCTACTTGGGAAAATTCAATAAGGAGTTTCCCCAAGAAACAGCATAATGGGACCAAAGGTGTTCCGCATTACTGTCCTAGATCCTGCAAAAGAAATCCCCTAATTGAAAGTTTGTTTAAGGTGCAGGACTGGTTTTAAAATATTCCAAATGTTTGATACTTACCTTCCTGGCTTGGTGTGAATCTTGCAGGCAAATACAAAATACAGGTGTCTTGAATGCATAGAGTCTTAAAACTCCTGTTTCTCATATTACTGTAGGTCATTCATCGCTCACATTATCCTCCCATACAGAATACCCAGCACCTGGGATTCACCTCTTTAGTAGTGACTGATCCACCAAAGTTTTCAGATGCTGTATTCTACCTCATAAATACTCAATAATTTTGACACAAAAATGCTTAGGAGCTTCATGTATCACAGCTGAACCAAAGGGATCCACGCCTTTATTAGCTGTAGAAATGGCAAGGAAATAAGGCATTATACCAGCACAAGCAAAATGTTGAAAATAGGCCCTATCATGGAATTTCTACTTCTGCTGCAGGAAGACATCATTTTGCAAGCTTTTTGCAATTGTAAGGAATTGAATTTTTCAAAAAGCTGCTCAGGAAACACATACTGCCAAGAAAGTCCTAACTTAGGGATTTTGCAAAACATTTATCTGCACATGGTGAAGTTTGGATTTCTGACAGCTCATACATCAGGCAATTCTAAGCCTAGAGGTCCATCTTGTAAGAATTGTTTTTATTTCCTTTTTTGGCCTTATTATTTGGCTTCTTATTCTAGATCTGTGATTTTAAACAAGTCTTTCTTTCAAAACAAGACATATTTCCTGCTGGAATTTAAACAACAGTCCTACAGTGCTAAATGAATTATCTCCTTAGACAAATGTCAAAATATATAGCAACTCAAAACAAAAAGTGTCTACTGTCTTCAGTTCAGACTTACAAGCAATAAACTCCAAGAGGCTTATGTAAAAGAACTTGTAATTGTGTATTTCATATGAAATAGCAGAAATATTTTGGCACTAGAGTGCTAACATAGAGCATAAAAGTATACTTCTCTTGTACTTTATAGAGATCAGGCAAATGGGCAAATGGATGAAAGCAAAAAGTTTATTTTCTATGGAGAAGATAAAATGTTTGGGCTTTTGAAATATTTAAGTCCTTCCCAAAGAAATAATACATAAATCTTCAGCAAAACAATTATTTACCAAAATTTTGCTTTAATTTCTTTCTTTTTTCTTCACTTATTTTGTGAGAATGGCACCCATGAGAAAAGTCAAAGTTCAGTATGTGGTGATTTGTGTTATTATTCCATGTTTCCTATAGCTTCAAGAGGCTATAAGATATAGGATTAAAATTATGTTACTGAGCAAGCACATTCCCCCTGAAACCATTGAAATTTAGGTTGAAATTCAAGAAAATGTCTTTCAGTGTATATATCAGAGCTGTGTAAGCGAGGAAGTAAAAGTACTAAGCTGACTTCTGACACTCACTGACTGCTGTGAGTGGTTTAACATCTTTTAAAGTCTGGCTTCTCTTTTGTGATCCTGAATTTTGACATAGAGTTTTAAATATCCAGGCATTAATTTCCATTGCTATAACACTTTGTACATTTCATTTTCATTGTGAAGGTTTTGTATAGCTTTACACACACATATAGAAAATGGTATTTTCAAGGTTACCACAGAATATTGTAGAAATTGAAGTTATATTTACCTTTTTCAGACAGTGTAACCTCCAAGTATCATCACTGAAGATGAAGTTCTTCACAGTGAATTTCAGTGTAGCTAGAAACACAGCTTGGTCCACTGTCTCTTCAGGGAGTTGCAAAATGGCCCTGTGCTACATCTTCCCTGTAACACACTCATAATTACTTTCTGGCCCTGATTTGGTCCTTTGAAACTAAGCAGATGGTCCTGCCACCCCACTGCCCCCTTCTCCATGAAAGACTGGTGTTGGCAAGTGAATCCTTTGTAGATGGAACCCAGGAGAGGCACTCACAGTGACAGCTGTGGGACCAGCTAACCCTTGACTGATGGGGCATTTGTGATGGCTGTGCTTTCTGAAGACATTGACAGTCTTGGAACCACACTACCAGCCCTAGAGGTAGGTCTGGTATTTCACACACACTGTCCAGTACAATTTTTACATTTGGGGCTTATGCATGGATGCACATGAGGCTGGCCTCTCCATTTTGAACTAGGTTCAACCATTTTGAACCTTCCTAGTGCTTGGCAGCGCAGGTGCATTTTCTCTCTATTCCTTAAAAAGAACCAAAACCAAAACACCAGGCTTGGGAGGCCAAAAGCAACAAAGCCACAGTTTTGACAAGTGATTATTAAATTGATGTTCTGGGATACTGTAATTTTGGGACAGCAAAATTTGTGATCATCACTCTTGTTGCTTCCAGGTCTCTGATGACCAATAGCCAGGTCCTTCTGTCTGGCCACCTGTCACGAGGGGTTGCAGACTGAGTGGTGGCCTCAGAAGAGCTTGTTCACTGTCACTGGTTTTGCAGATTTGCCACATGGAGCTGGCTAGAGTTTGGGAGTCAGTGGTTTGCAAAAGAGCTGCTAGCAGTCAGTAGAAGCAAAGTGCGCTTCTCAGCAGCAGACTCAGCAGGTAGGACAGACTCTATCAGATTAGAAAATATTGCTTTAAAACAGGCAATACTTCAGAGAAGGACCCATTTTTTAGGCTTTGTGTAAGGGCATTTTGACATATGTGACAGAGAGAGAACCTGGAGGTCTCTCATCTATAAGCAACTTATTCCAGCTGTTGCTGAGCTTCATTTCCTGACCTCAGGGACCTAACATTTGACACCTACTAGACCATTTTTAGCCTTGTACCAGAAACTGCAATAATGGCCTTGTTCTAATGGGAAGCATGACCTCTGAAATCCTTCCCATGGGTAAACACCCACCCTGACCCGGTTTGTACTATTGACACAGCACAGCTGTGCACAGCAGCAAATGAAACTTCATACACTTAAAATACTATTTCTATATAGAGTCAATCAGTAGTTGAAGCCTATTTCATCTCTCACCTGCCAGCCACTTGGCTTGGGGTGCTAGTCAAGTGAGCTCTCCTAATTCATCAGATGCCAAATCACCAAAATAATCTCTTTCTTAACAAGACCTAAGCTTAAAGTAAACATATTTTGCAAGTTATTCTTCAATGTGTTATATCTGTTATTTATCAAATGCTGTTCTGTTGGCTTACTTTATCTTCCTGCTTTTCTGCTGCTCACCCGTAACTCTTGGCACTTTAAAATTATCATCTCCGCACTTCTTTAAAATAATGAGTGAGTTTTCAGAACAAGTGTTCAGTTAATCATCTTTCCAATGCTTATTCTTTCAGTTTCTATTCTTTCACTCAGACCAGTATGCAGCCTACCCAACTACTATTTAGCATTCAAGGGAGCAGGGGTAAGGAAATTAAGGGTTTTACTCAGACTTACTGGAAAATAGGAGAGGCCATTCTTTTTGCTTATATGATGCATTTTTTCCACAATTTTTATGTTATTCAGGGCTCCTTCTCTAAAAGCTCTGAAAACTACAATTGTCCGGACTGTTCTAAGATCTTCTGGGGTTAGAAGATAGGGATGAGAGATGCCTACTGAGTGATTTGTTTTTGTGGTCTTTGAGCCACATATATGTATAGCTTCCCTATACCCAAACTAAAGAAAAGCTTTCTTTAAGGTTAGGTTTGAACAGAACTTCCTGAAATCAAATTTCATCTCTGAACTTTAGACAGTCCTAATGGCTTGGCACCTCTTCCCAAGCTTGTCACGTGCTCTACTTTTGGTGAAGGAGAGTTGATCAGCATAATTAAGTGCTTATAACAAAGAATCCAGGGCATAGGTCCCTAAACAGGTGTGTTCTCACTGCTCACAAAAAAGATGGATTACCTGAAATACACACAAACTGCATTGCTAACATTTATCCTGCCAGTTTTGCTCCATCCTGAAGGGGACATGCAGATGCTCTTGAACCCAACCTACACCTAATCTGTGTCACCCCAGGTCTCATTCTTGGCAGAAAGCAGAACAAACAATTTTTAAAAGCACAGTACTGCCATCTGCTTGATTTTATTTGGAAAAATATGACCTAAGGTTGATGAAAAGTCAGAAAGTTCCTCAACCTATTGCTAAAAACCAAATAAAGTAGATATATGGACTTTTGCTGGAAGGGACAGGAGATCCATGTACATGGGGATCATGAAATGATTTGGGAGAGTGGATGAGAGAAGAAAAGCACTAAAGGGTGAGATGATCAAGTGAACAATGAAAATTATGAATGCTGAGGTGTTTCCTGAATGTTCACATCCTGAGTAATGAGACGACTGAGGCCCCTGAATGGACAAGAGCCGTGGCTCAGTAGGTCAGAGCACAGCAGGAACCAGATGCCCAGGGCCTGGAAAACTGCTCAGTTTGATATACCTGGAAAGGAGATGTGCCATCACTTGGACTTGCAGTAGAAGACATCAACAGCAATTCACGTGTGAATAGTTTAGATGAATAAACTGGCTTAAGGAGAGGGAAAGTGGGAATAGTAGCTGATGGGGAAAGACAGACATGTCCCCCTTGTTTTTGGTTTCTGTAACTCTGGAATAAAATGGCTAAGACTTTGGGATACAGCCCCGGACTGTGATTCCTCTTGGCTGGTCAGTTACAAGTGACACACCCACGGAGTATTTCAAAGTGCAAGAATAGTCTCCATTTAATGTCAAAGGGTAAGGGATGGAGAGGCAGAAGCATGTAAAGCAATTCAGTTTCTAACCATAGTAGTGTCTTAGGCAGATAAACTAATTTCCTATTTGGCTGTAAACATTTTTCCATGGCAAGAAGTTTGCTGAGGGCTATCACTGTTGCCACCTTTGAGAGGAGGGATCCTGGAGCTCCTTCACAAAAAAGGTTCACAGGGCTTTGTTCATATGTGGCCAGGTGAGGCAGCAGAGCTCTCTTGTTTGGCACAGAAACATGGCCCAGCCACATCTTTTCTTATCATAGCTAAACTGTTCTTCCTTTTAAGCACAGCTCTCTTCTGACTAATAAAATGGGTGCAAGCCACACAATCAATGCAGCCAGAAATTTGTCACTGGCTACTGGTGGCTGCAGGGACAGGGCAGTCGTGGGCTGAAGCATGCTAGGGGTATATAGGGGATATTTTTGCCCCTGATGAAGGGGAGAAAATGATGCATCTGACTCCATCTTATTAGAAGGCTAATTAATTACTTTATTATACTATATTACTCTATACTATATTATACTATGTTACATTACGTCTAAACTGAATCTGCCAAGCACTCAACTGCACCTCACTGCCCAGAATCTCATGACTGTCAGCCAACAGTCCTGATACACACACATGCTTGGCCCTGATAGGCTAAGGAAACAAAACACCATCGCTTTGGGTAACCAATCTCCATATTGCACTCTACTTTTGCACAAACACAGGCACAGCAAATGATAAGAATTGTTTTTCCTTTCTCTGAGGTTCAGAAAACATGAATCTCAGAAATATTCTTGGGTAGAATTGTGCCTTGCTTTTCTCTGTGAAGAGAAATGTGGCTACAGGGGTGTGGTAAAAGTTTTGTTATCTAGTGGTTTTCAGAGAATTGATCCTGAAACATGTAACTTTTCCACCACTCCAAAGGCGAGAGGTGAGCAGTTGGTTTCAGAAGGCAGTGAAACACCATGGGATCTCTTTCACTGCTAATGGAGTTGGCTGCTAAGGAGCAAAGCTCTGAGGCGGCAAGATTGAGTTGCAATGGCAGCTGTACTCCTTGAGTCCTCAGGGGAGGTACTGTCTCTGCTAGCTCCTCCTTGGCTCCTACCACTCCAGAGGCCTCACTTTATTAGCAGGAAATCACATCTGCTTTGCCAGTTTCCAGAGTCTGTTATTTTTCTCTGCTGCACCAGCTGTACCCGCAATGGCACCAACACACAAGTGAAAGTTAGCTTCTATTTCTCTTGTAATGTATTGATTGCGTATCCATTTGATGGAAAGATAAGCACTGCACCTGGGAGGGCTGCCTGAAACCCTCATGCACATATGGCTGCAGGTTGGCTTACACTGGAGCCTGCTTGTGGTAATTCCTTCCATCACTTTGTTTACAGCTCTGTCTCTGCATTTTGCGTAACAGGCTGCGTTAGCAACTACTGCTAGGGATTCTCAACATGTGTCTGATTTAAGAAGACAGATACCAATGGAAAAGAAGCCAGAAGTGGCAGAAGATACTGCTGGCACTACTTATACATAACAAGAGTGAGAACCACTGCTGCTTCTTCTGCTGTGCAGAAGAAAATCCACATAGGTAAATCTGAATTACTAATCAAAGAACAAGGACAGACTGGACTTCCTTCTGGACTGATGAGGAACTACTGGACAAAACTAAAGCTTTTCACCCCCTATATCTCTCTCTGTTTCTTGAGAATGCTTAGAGCTTGGCCACATTCAAGTGCTACATGAAGCCTTAGACCAGCTTTAATTTTCCCACATGGCTCTTTATTAGGGGGCTTGCACTGAAATACTTGGGATTTCTGGCTTCTCATTTATACCCACTTCAAAACTTCTTAATAATGAAATTATTCTCTCAGAGGAGTTGAATTTTGCTGCATTTGAAAAGAATGAAAAATAATTGTGTATCAAGTAATGAAGCATTGGTCCTTAGACTCTTGGCCCCTGAAGAAGTACATGGTATTTATTCTGTCATTGAGACTAAAGTATTTTGTATTGTTTTGAGTTTGGTATAAGCAACTCTAAGAAATCCTAGTGGGAAGAAATAATAAGGGAGGGAGTCAGCATGAGATGCTGTTGATTAAATCAGCATTAACAGAGGCATTTGTGAAGCTGAAGGGCAAAACTGTACACTACCAGCTTGGTCCCACTGACCCCCAAACCCACAGGAGATAAAAATGTCTGCAGATGTGAAGAGGCTTCTCTATAGCCTGGACCTCTTATCAGTTCCTGCTACAGGCATTCTTCAGAGCCATTGTCACCAGATGTGGGTCCCAAATGCTGTCACCTCACAGAAAGACACACCTCCCAAGTGGGTAACATGAAGATGGGAATTACAATTTATTTCCTACACATCTACCCAATTCTGGTCACAAAGGCAACCATGATCAGAAGAGGGAGGCTATAATTAATGCTCAGTATGAAAACAGACAGACCAAACTGTTTCTAATCTAGCTGATGCTTTAGAAAAATTGGGCCCACCAAAGAATTCCAAATTCCAGAGTGGAAAGCTGAGAAATCTCTTGGGTGACCCCTTTTTCCCCCTTCAAATGAAAGTCAGAATTTAAAACCTAAAGCCATAATTTGCTTACAATTACTGTGAAGGCCTTTCTGGGATTTTCAGGGAACTCCGTCTTACAATTCTCTCCTTTACAGTGAGAAATTGAACAATTCCCAGGATTATGAAAACAGAAGGGATTTGCCGGGTTATATCATATCCAAATGATAATGGAATCATTTCAATTCAAGGGAGTCAATTTTTCCATTTTAGCGTTCTCTTTAGGACACCCCACCCTTTTCTGCAGACTTGCTAAAATCTCATTCCTTCCATCTGAGCTGCTCCATGAAAAAAAATGGAAGTAACTATTTTCCTCAGCAAAAGCTGACTTGGGAGAAAACATTTTCCTTTTGTACATAGCAGACAGCATGCTATCTTATCAGAAGCTGGATGAAAATATCTTGGAGGCATTTTCTTTGTTCAGTGCAGTTACAGGGAACTTTAAAACTGTTCAGTCACTGACAGGCCATTTCTTCTCAGAAGGATTTTACTATCTGCCTTCCATTTGATCCCACACTACTTAGTATGTGGATGTTTCTGCACATCCAACCAACATATCTAGACACAGATGGCTCTGTCTCTAGGAATTGTGGTGGTGGTAAGATGAAAAAAGGCCAATCATGAATTTTATTCCACTGTTGCAACTGTGTGTGCAACTCAATGTAGAAAGCAGGGTCCATTCTGAAAGTGCTCTTAAAACTGCCATTAGCTCTGGCATCTTCTTTAGAAACATATCTGGCTATTAAGCCTCAGATCTCTTCTTGTCAGTAAAGCTGAGGTGACCACTACAAAGATTAATACATATATTTGGAGGAAGCCATTGGCAGCTCAATCTGTATAACCAGGTCTTTGGAAGCAGATTTTGGTTGTGGGGCCTTTCCCTCTCCTTTTCACTTCTGTAAGCCCTGTAGAAGGAATATGGAGAGTGCCTGGCAATGAACACTTGAGAAGCCTGAGGCACAGTGCCTCCATTCCCATCTTCTTCTCCAAGATGGGCATAAAAATGTGGACCCTGACTGTGCACAGAGTTATATCATTTTTCCACTTACTTCTGTAGGAGCCTTTACTGCTTTTCCAAGGACAAAGTTGATGGTGGCCAGAGAGCAAGCTCATCAGCTATCTTGGATGTCTAGAACATGTTAAACAAATTAGCTCATCTGATATCTGTCACTGTAGAAATTGTTGTATTGAATTGAATAAATAACCTGCTTCTCAGATGTGCAAAGCAGTGCACCCCTGCTTTAAGCATCAGCTGGAACCTTGAGAAACAGGGACCTTGGAAAATTAGGACATTCATGGCGTCTCAGAGAGAAGTAAAAAATATTTGCAAATAGCAGCCAAGACTCCAGTGCTTACTCAGTATGGACAATGTTGAGGCTTGTTCATCTTCTTATAAACATTAACAGGGCTAAAAAATATCTAGGAGGGATTTTTGCTTAGTTTGTTTTCAGAAAGAAGAAGAGAGAAGAAGGAGGAGTGGAGAGTATGAATACTTGTTAGTGCTTGTTTTCAGCATACTAACTGAACCAATTTCAGTAAAATTCCTCATTATCTCAACAAGTGAGACTAGAGATACTGTCAGCTCATAGAATTTGTCAGGACCCACCCTAAAAATGGCAAGTGTTTGGCTAAGCTTCTTATTAAAGCTGCTTTAAATGTATATTCTGCTGTTTGTGAATGTTTGGTAAGCTAAAAATACGTGCCATTCTGAAATGGACACTCTCTTTTGCAAATTCTGTGACTGGTAAATAGAGATTAATTTTTCTGTGCAAGAGATTTGTACCCAGATATGGAAATGTGTCTGCTTTGGATTGCCACCCTTTCCCCTACCATGATGTGCAATCCCTGCACGAGGCATTTCTTGAGCCCTTACCCACATAAGCACGCAAACACTTTATAATGCTACAACCAACCATCAACCTATGTAAAAAGAACAGGAACATGGGTTAGTTGCAATATTGGCACGTTTGCTCTTGATTCTCCATTTCTCTGAACCCCTGTAAAACAGATTAATAATACCTTCACCTTGCCAAGCTATCTCTACCACCCACATGCACTCCTGCCTGCACCCCCCTCCTCTGCTGTAGTTTGGCATCTTTGTCCCCTGGACCAAACCAGTCACACACATTCCTTTTGGGAGTGACAGTCATCTGTTCTTCTCTTCCCAGCTACTGAAATCTCCTCCTGGTTCCAAAGCCATGACAAATTCAGGCTGCCCTACATGGTCTGTGATTTTGTGATTTACATATCATATGGCTGCTCTTCACACATGAATGACTTTCATTTTACATTCAGCAAAATTCATAGGTTAAACCTTGCCCTTTTCATCCACGGAGGGGGAAACAGATATGAGTGCTCAGCAACTGAGTGGAGAGGGAGAAGAGGTTGAGGGAGGGGGAAAGAGCAAAGGCTTTATCATTCTTCTCTCATGCTGAGGTGTCTGCCTGATGGAAGGAAGTATCCAGCCAAGAGAAAAATTAGGAGAGAGTGTTAATGAATTTTATTCTATTATTGCAATTTTTGTTTCCAATTTAACTAATGCATAAAGCAAGACCCTCTAGAGAAAGTACTCTTAAAACTGCCATTAGATCTAGCATCTTCACAAGAAATGTACCTGCCTACAAAGTTTCAGGCCTCTTCCTTTCGGGGAAAGGCCACTACAAGGAATAATACACATTTTTGGAAGGAGGCATTTTCTTGGTCATGGGCTGATGATCCTGGTTATCTGGTCTTGTTAGTCATGGGAACAAGATATGTTCAGAATGAGCATTGAAAAACAGTATTTTTTTTCTTTTTTTCAGTAAAATAGGTGACTACCTTACAGTCATCAGCACAGCCCAAAGGCATAATGCTGTTGTTTAACAGACTGGTAACTTTCCTCAGTCAGCAGGGGCTGGAGTGGGGCATCCCTTTAGGATTTGCCTAGCTGATGATGTGCACATTTTGACAAGCCCTGCTCTGCCAGCTCACCCCCAGCCACCTCTAGCTAACCTGCTCACAGGCCTTTCCAAGCCTGAAGTGCCAATATAAATGAGACACTTGCCTTGTGTCTGCTGGTGTTTAAAAGAGGAATGAAACATCATGACATGAATTTGCCACAAGTCAGAATTAATTGTTTTTTCAGCTATTTATTATTTTTTAATAAAAGGTGGTGCTTCATTTGAGGAAAGCATCTGGAAAAGCATTTGGAGACCTTGTCTCCAAATAAACTGCTTTTGGACTAAACTTTGAATGACAAGCTTCTGAATGAACTGAGATCTTCTAGCAATGTATAAGAGAACTGCCTGCAAATAGCAAAATGTATTGTTCAGCTGTAATTAGAGCAGCAGACTTAAACAATAAAGTGAGAAGTATTTGGGCTATACCTGACAAATTAGAGGGACATTCGATCAGAAAAAACTGTTTCAGTGTGAGGATGAGTGAGGGAGTACTGATAAACCCATGCTGCATTCAAACTAACAGTATCTACACAGCCTTGCTAAACAGAAAATTCAACCCCAAATGGAAAGGAGCTCGTAGTAATAGGGCCTGTGTTAATGCTAGTGAAGTTAAATCACACAGACAGATACTACATGTATGAGCAGCAGTATCAAAAACTCCAAGCTTCAGCTGGGCAACAGTCGCTAGCCAACCTGACCTGCTGAGCTATGCCTAAAATGCCACTAACCCAGTACTAGGATACCAATGCCATTGTGATGTTAGAGGGCAATCAATTCAGCCTTTGGTTATCAACAGAGAGTGCCATTATGCCAAATTCATAGACCAAACAAAATCTATAATGAATAACAGGAACACAGTTATTTGTGTCACTGTGGAGGTTCATTTAAATCCTGTGTGTGGGAAGGCTCTGCATCCTTTCAAATCAAGACATTACTCATGACTGTTTTCCTTCCAAGTAGTTCATCTGTATGAACCACCTCTGATAAGTGTTTTTGCTTGCTCATTCATGTGCTGTCTTCCCCACAAAGGCTTTTACCAACTGATGTGAAGAGGAAATGCTTTCCAGGGCTGCACTGCACAGCCTTTTGGGGCTGCTTTATCCTATGGGCTGGGTTCCCCCCTGGCGTTTGCCCGGCTGCAGGCAGATGGCAGTGGGGGTCTCTGGCAGCCGGTGAGCAGATGACAGGCTCCGGGTGTGCTGTCTGTCCAGCATGCTGCAAGGCAGCCAAACTGAGCTCCTCAGGGCCAGTCCTCCCCTGGTATTCTGAGGATTGCTCTAAATCTGGGAAGGAGTTAATCAGACTGTAGCTGCCTGTGATGTGTCTGCAGCCTTAGAAAGCTGATTAGTATTTTCTTCAGGAGTAAGACCTCAATGTAGTCACTCTCAGGAACATATTCAATTACTTTTTTAGGGCTTCAGTATCAGATATCTGCAGCATACAGTCTTACATCAACCAAATTTTATTTTTATTATTTACAGAAGCAGTGAAGAAGCTGTGAAATTAAAAGATACCATAGACACATCAAATTGTGGTACCAAGCCATGAACTGCATTTTGTGCTGTTTTATATCCCAAACTGTGTCAAATCACAAGACCTTTAGATATGTAAGAGCAGGAATTACTCTGCTCTGGAGAGGCATGGGAGTTGGTTGCAGCAAAGGGATTTTAAATCTGTTTCCCAGAAGTTTGGGGATTGTGAAGATTAAGTGTTGCTTTGGAATCATCTTTCTGTTGTCTGAGGCGTTCAGTCCGGTGCCTTGACCAGACACCACATGCTGCTTGTTCCCTGTAGCAAACCTTTCACTCTTGGCAGCTTGGAGAAAAAACAGAATACATTTGCTGGAACTTTACACATACATTAATTCTTGGCCAGAGTTAAAGGAAAATCAAAACAATAATTTCATGGATAAAATGTTTAACCGTGGAAAAGGGGGGCTTCTAATAAAACTGATTATTTAATCCATATCAGCAAATTGCCCATAGCTGGACCATAGAATTGTCATGGCAAATAGTCCAGTGTGAAGATTTTAGTCTCTGGGTCAAAAGCACTGGTGTTTCTCATCGCCCTCAGAAGCACAATGCACAGCTCAGAGTCTGTGGTATTAGAAGGACCAATCACTTTCAGGTGAGGGCATAAAGCACCTCAGCCTGTCCTCCATAGGGGAAAGGGAGACAGAACTCACTCAAAACCAGCTGCTAGTGAGGAATGCAGTCTAAGATACCCTGCTGTGAGAGTGGTTTGTTTGCACAATAGTCTTATGAAAGATGGCCTACTATATAGCTGTTGGGATTTCATTGTTGGTCTTCTACAGCCAGTGGGGATTTAACCTTTAGGTCCTCAGATGCTCTCTAGTGCAGCAATCTTTGTCCTCAGTAACCTCACCAGCCATCACACTTCTCATCCAACAAACATTTGGAAATTCCAGTCTGATTTCTCAAGAATTTCTCCTAAAAAGTGATTTCTCCTAAAAAGTGACTAAAGCAATATCCCCAAGTCAGAGATAATCGCAAATGCCTTCCTGCTTGCAGAAAGGAGCTTTAAAACTTAGTCACACAATAGTTCATGGAACTTGGCTACTGGTGGGAGCATTGGGAAGGGATAGTCAACCTAAGTAGTGGTCTATTGAGGAAAGGAGGAGGAACTGTTGTAATCCATCCCAGAAAATTTGTGCTGCCTGAGTGGGGTCCTATGCATGAACAGACTCCCATTGTTAAGCTCTGGGGTGAAAAGCACTTTAACCTCAGGCAGACAAGGGAAAAATGCTAGACTGGACCTTTCTGCCTACTGGTCTGTGGGGTGAGATACTACACTTTGTTAGCTATGGAATGTTCTCAATGTGGGTTCTTCAAGCAGAGATGAAACTGTACTATAAATCTGAGTTCATCCCAGATAAGATGACTTAATTCCTTTAGAGCTTGCTGGTATTTCTGCTTTTTATTTACCAGAGAGCATCATCCTTTCAAATTCCAGGCAGAAGTTTCTCAGAATCTGAGCAATATTTCCTCCTTTCCACGCTAGTAAACTCAAACAAAAGTATCTTCCCACATGTCTAGGTGCAAGGAGAACCAAGTGTTAAGTTGCTCAGCCTTCCAGCTCTGCTCTTACACAGCTGCACATGTGCTGTTATTGCAGATCCAAACACCACTTCAACACCTACGTTGTTCCCAGATTCAAAAGCCATTCATAGTGGGGTTCAGAACAAGCCTGTGGAAGTTTGCCAACGCTCAGGTAAAATTTAAATGAATTGAATAATGCTTCTTTGGGGTGCTTTGAAAGGTTTTGATTAGAATTGCTTAAGCTAAAAGGATCTTTTCGTTAACTCTTGTGCATTGCAACTTCCTCAGGAGAGATTTGGAACAAATTTTCCAGATATAGACGGCTATGTTTGTACTGGTGTATTACACATCTTCTACGTGGCTAAGAAGTACAGATGTAACTGGCATTATTTTCATTCTCCAAGCTGTTAAATACATCAACTTCTAGACAAAAATAAAAGATTGGTACTTTGCAGCCCCTGTGTAAAAATAATCAGATGTCATAACCATGAGAAAGAACTCAATGCCACATCCAAGTCTGAATTTACGCTGCAAATTATACTTGAAACTTCATGGTGTTAGGATCCTTATGATGTGTTCATTCCTGCTAGGCAGAGGGCTGGCTGCAAAGGCCATTTGTGCCAGGAGTTGTCAGAGCTCCCAAGTGGCCTTGCTGGCCAGCTTGGAGGAACTAAATTGCACCGGGAGTAAGCTGGGGAGATGAGGAAGGATGGCTGCTGTGGCAGAGCTGTTAAGCAAGAAACCTCAACACTATCAAATCCTGACAGCCAAAGTGGCAGAATCTGTTCCAAAGGGCATTGATTTAGGAAGGGAGATAAAAGTACCAAAACATTTCCTTCTAACTATCATACATGTAAGGCCTACTTCTGGAAAAGATTTCTCTTCACCCAGTCTAGAATTCAGCCCTTGTTTTGAAATGTAAAAAGAGGTGTTTTCTCACTGTACAGAAATATTTTGCCCAGTCCAGAATTCAGGAAATCCTGTTATACAACACTTAGAAGACGGGTGTCTGTCTGACCTTAAGGAAGCAGAATTAACAGAAGTCATATCAGTCAGAGGCATTTTATTATTTAAAAACAATATTAGCAGCATGGAATCCTGTGGAGTGACCTGATAGGGCAGCATGTGTTTGCTTTGGAGCTTGACCTTCCAGCATTAAAAGTTTAAACAAATTCAGAGATTTTCACTGGCCTTGGTACTCAGCTTCTCTTATCCTATGTCACTTCTCACAAGCTGTGAAAATAATTATATATGCAATGGAAAATTGCAATTTTTCTTCCCTGTGACTTTTTCCCATAATGTAAATCTACTATTTGCCTAAAAACCAAAAGGGAGCAAGTTATTTACAATCATATTGTGTTTTTCTTCTGTTCAGGGCAAATTAATTATCAATAAGAAAAACCAAGAGCATATTAAGTGAGTTACTCCTGAACTTGTTTTAACCATAATCATACATGGCACTGTATGGAATTGCCAAAACTAGACAGGTAAATAAATGCACAGAACTTTCAGAAGACAGTGCAAAGGCATAAAGAAAAAAGAGACCAGGGACATGGTACCAGCTCTCCTGGAAAACTTATTAATGAAGGTGATAGGATTAAAAAGAAGAGGAAAAAGTATCTTAATGCTTACTTTTCACTCTCCCTCTCCCCCAGATTTCTTCAGGGAAGGTTTTTGAAAGTTTGAACACATTCAAACCTAAGGGGACAGAGTTAGGAATCTGATCTGGCATCCTGTTTCAGGGACTCTCTATGATCTATGGAGCTGACATGACTGCTCTCACACATTACATCTTACAGTAATATTATTGCAGCTGTGAAGAAATCCCAGTGTCTGTATTTCTGGATGATTACAGATGGACATCATGCCCTGGATATAACCTTTTGGTATGGCATGTAGTAAACTGTAAATCTACCATGACAATCAGGAACAGAACTTCAAATCAAGACGTGTTGGTTTTAATTGCTCAACACCCAATGATATTGATAGGAATGTGACAGTCAAAGCAGAATATAAAGCTGTGAATACATGCCAGTCCTCAAGCCCTCACTATGTCAAAATCATCCCATTATACTGAATTCAGCATTGGCATGGACGACCAACACTATTTAGGCACACACACTCAACTCCAATTTAATCTGAGTGATGACTGCAGTCTAATCCATAGGATTTCCATTAAAATGTATTCAAAAGATAAGTCTTATCTCTTCCTCTGTTTAGCAACAAAGCAAGACATGACAGTTAAAAAAATGCATTTGTCTCACAAAAATATTCTCAGATACAGTTATAACCTAGTTTCCTAGGCTGTGCAATGAGCTGGAAGAAAATAGTCTTTAATTCTCACCATTATCTTTGGACCTTCTCTGGGCACCACATTTATCACAAACACTATTCTGAATGAGGCAGAGACACCGTTGGGGTACTTCTGTTGAATAGCTAACAATACCAAGAATTAGTACTAGCGGGGATTTTTTCCCCCCACTGTTAGATCACAGATTGATTTTCTTCTTCTGCCTTGACATTCTTCCTTTAATAAATATTAACAATTTTAAGCCACTGGGAAAGTTGATTGGGAAAAAAAAATCAGTATCCCTTAATGATGGCTTTGTTAGAATTTATAACCTCTCGGAGTGCAATTAGGCAAGCTTCAGACAAGCAATGAATAACTAGGGAAGCTGAGAAGACCTTTTTCCTCCCTGCAGAGTATTCATACACCCAAAAACACAGAGAGTAAAATTGCTTGTCTCTTCTGCCTTTCTCATAAGTGCAATTAAATATTTCCCTCATTTGTCCCTGAGAAAAATTACCTTCTCAGGCAGAAACAGTGAAGAAGAAAAGCATGGTTGTACTCTTATATCTTCTAAATGCCTGTTGCGTGAGCAGCTTAAAGTCAATATATAGAAAGGTTTTGTTTGGTTTTCTTTTCCCACTGTACTTCTGGCACATCACTCTGGTGCGTCATGTCCACTCATCTGCTAAAACAGACACAATGTGCTGCACACTTTGTGTGTCTGAAATGAAGGGCTCTGCTGGGCAACCAGGATGCAGAGCACCCAGGACATCTATCCCATGCTCCCAGGAGAGGACAAGTGATACAGTAGCAGTTTTCAATCCAGAGATCTAATTTCATCACTTGTTATTAACTGTTCAGAGCTGCTCCCTATTGTGTAATTCATCAATTACAATAATCGTTCATTGAATTACAATAATAGTTCCTGATCCTACTGTCCACATCCCCCCCTTTTATTTTACAGCTAGAGGGTCTACCTATCAGCAATTTCAGGAGTTCATTATTATTCAAAGTGAAGTTTAATACCTAAGATAGAAAGCTGTTTTTCTTTTTGAATCAAATCCGGCTGACATTTACTTAGTAGTTTCTCAGATCTACAAGTAAAACAAGAGAAGTAGCTTTGTTATTTCAGTCTGCTTTTATAATTTTTCTAGTCCAGCTTGAATTAAAAAACAAACAGGAAGCCCAAGTTTCATTTGTTTTCAGCAAATGAAAAGCCCTTTGAACAGCTAAAATGATAGACTAAATTCAGGGGTTATATGTCAAGTGGTTCAAGATTTTCATCAGAGATAGATACAAGAGTCTGAAGCTAAAATCCCAGCTCTGCTTAAATTAAAACCAAAGACTCATGATCATTTCAGCCCAAGATCATGTAAACCAGTGAAGATGAAGGAGGAGCTCATCCGCGAGTTAAGTTGGAAGGAGTCTAAATTAAACATCCTTGTGTGACATTTTGTTCTGAAAGATGTCCCTAGAAGGTGACAAACAATCCTAAACAAAGCTAGGGCTTTAGTGAGATCAAAGGTCTATGGAATTTGGTAGATAATAATAATTATATAAAATATTAAAGTAATTTTTAGAGTACAATGAAAATTTCACCCTGCTACTATAATCTACAGATGGATTTAAAATTAATGGAATTAATTCAAGAGTTTTCTATTACATGCTGTAATTTTTCCACAACACTGTTGCTATTATCTAAAACTTGGCGGGATGACTCACAAATACTGGAAGTGACTCATGCTTTCCACTGAGATCACCATTAGGACAGGTAAACCCTGTAGAAAGGTGCTTCTGGCAGGTATGCAGAGACAGTGATTCATGCATAAAGGCAGGAGAACAGATGTTTTCCCAGCTGAATGCTCCTGGTCATTTTGTCCACGTCAGAACAAGGCAATTGCAGTGATCACAGTGCAGAGACCAGACAGGCAAGGATCCAATCTGTTTGAGGAGGCAAGGGTTCCTCACTTTTGCTCTCCTACCATAGCATCCAATATCACTTTGACTTTTTTGATATCTTTACAGAATCACTGCCCACTAATGATATTGCTATAGGTATCAAAAGTTTTATTTTTAGAGAAAAATGGTTGGCATTACCTCCAACTATGAGGACATAGTAGGTGCAACAGAGAAAAGAGACTCGTGCTCACCTGGGCATCATACTGGAAACTCACCAAGCCTAGCACACTGTGCTAGTGCAGAAAGATGCCCTCCTTTCCTCTTCTCCTAGTAATTAATGCAGAAGGAGGAAAATAAGGACATGGATCATTATGAATCCCTATGAGTTAAAATATGGACTCTATGGAAAGTGGTACAGCATAGAGGATCTATAACTTGAGATGCCTTTTGTCCTGATCAGAAAAAAAAACTACCATCTATGCAAGATGGCAGAAAAAACCCTTGATGTCAGTTGCTGGAACATGTAGAAGAAGACAGGTACTTTACTGTGGTATAAATGGGCACTTCCAGCACCTGTCCTGGATTTCCAAATGGTAGTAACTCGAGTGAGTTGAACCAGTGGTACACCACATATGGATTTTGCCATATAGTTTTATTTTCCTATTGGCAGTAAAATATAGGTAAAATATCTTAAAAACACAGTGAAAATACTCTCACATAGCAATTGAGAAACTGAGAAAGAGCAAGGCACATAGAAGACATATTTTCTGCATGAAATAACTGTTCTTTCTACTTAAAAAAATTCTTTGGGGTTCAATGAGGAATTTCAATAGGAATCCCAAATGTTTGATTTCCCTTGAGAGTGTTCATTAAGCATGAACAGGCAGACTTTCAACAACTCCTATTAAGAATAATGAGACTTGCTGTATGCTAAACAAATTTAAGATGTATCAGGAACAGGATAAGGAAGCAAAGCCTTCACAAACACAGCAGTGCCAAGGATCTGCCACTGAGCTCAGCAGTGCCTCTTCTTGGCCTCTTCTTGGCCTGTTCTTTTATGTCGGTGCTACTGGAAACCGTTGTCAGATGAGGCAAACATTGTGAGCTGGTTTCTCATTGCAGTCATGCAGCACCTAACCCTGAGAAACTATGGAAAACTATGTCATTATTTGGCTTCATCATATTAACATTGATCTGACATGTACACAGAGGAATGGGAGCCAGGCCCTGAAACTTCAGATGCTGTGTGGGGAGAGAAAGTCACTTGTTGAACACCAACAGCATGTTTGATGAGTGCCAAGAATCACAATATATTAATAATATTTTCTCTGTGGCATTAAAAAGCTTGGAATTAGATCCAAAAGAGCAAAGAAGTTGCTTGGAAAAAATGTTGTGCACTTTCACTGCTGTCGTATGTCACCCTGCCAGCATGACTGATCTTACAGAAGATGAGCCAAAGTAAAGAGTGGGTGATTTCCTTTGCAATGAGGACAATAAAATATATTTGCTATTAGACATGAACCATAAAGATGAAAAGAAATGTGGAATGAAAAAAAAAGATTATGAAATATTTTTATTTCTTTCAAATACTCAAAAATATAATGAAATAATTAATCTCTGATTGAAATGATGTCCATAAATGGTGAGTATGGTAATCTGCTGACAGCAACTGTTTTCCCAGACTGACAGAGCTAAACTGATAGATGCCCCTTTAAGTCAAACAATGCCAACCAAAAGTTTTGCGTTATCTTAATCAAACTTGGTACAAGGGGGTAAGGGAAGAGCAGAGCAAAAAGAAGAAAGTTAACCACACTTTAATTAAATTGACACAACTGTGCTCTTAGAAATGCCACCCTGGGGTCATGGATTTAACAATCCTCCTTGTTGTACCTGGGTTTAGAAGAATACCTTCACTTATGCCACCCAATGCACAGGCACCGTTGCTGCTGAAGCCCTTTAATGGGAAACCTCTTAGAATGTTACTTGGTGCATGCTCCAAAGAGCCAAGTTCAAACAGGGTAATAAACCCTGCAAATGAGGAAAGGAGGAAGAGAGTAAACAATATTTTAAGTGATTAAAGAGAACAACCAAAAATATTTCAGATCAAATAAAGACTTAATAACAGAGGAGCCAATAGTGACAATGAATGGCAGTAATAAGTTGATCTCTGTGATCCCAGTGAGTGTATCTTTGGGGAGATTGGAATATAAGTATCCCTTCACATCACAAAGTGGCTGTGAAGATAAGAATATTGCAATCTGCAAGTCATTCAGGTACAAGGATGATGGAGGCCATATTAACTTGCAAAGATAAAAGTGTGGTAATCTAGAAAATAACCCAAAACAACAAAAAATGGATCTGTGGTTGCAGCTGGTATGGGGCCTCCTCTGCAGCTACAACTTTTCTGTAAATGAGTCCCATGCTGCCACCAGCTCATGTTTGCAAACATCCACTCTATCCTTTACATTATGGTTACAGGTGATTATTAGAGAGCAGGCTGCAGCAGCAGTACTAGCTAGTTCTTAGCTAGGCTCTACAGCCAACATAAAGCATGTTAAAGCAGAGCTGCTTCAGCAAACCATGAAATGTGTAGAAGTAATCCTTTTGTGTTCCAGGTACTGGTACCATCCTGATAGTTTAAACTCCTGGATTCCACCCCGCAGTGCAAAACTGGAACCAGTTCAATACAAGCACTGACTCAGTCTCATTGACTGAGCTATTGAATGTGCAGTTTAGTGCTGTAACTACCTACGTACTGATGAACAAACTTTCTGTAAGGTTTTCCTGGAGACCTGTAGGCTTATAAAGACTGGTATATGTGCCACATATATGTAAATATGGATAAATACACTGGATAATCCATTTATAGAATTTGAATTTATACTGCAAATCCAATCATCTGGGAGAGGTTTTTTGTTTTTGCCATTTTACTTCTTTTACTGCTTTTTTGTGAGGGACACCCTAAGGTTATGTACTAATTTCAGCCTTCTTCTATTAATTCCGATGTTTTATCTTAGTCTTCATCCCTACTGTATATAGAAACAAAGGACAAACATCTTAATAGCACTGAGAGATACTGAATGGATATTTAAGGTGATTAACAGGCACCACACCTGGTCCCTGACATTAACCCATATCACCATGTTCCATGAGGTTCCATTATACAATATACAATAAAACAAGGTTACAAGGCCAGAAACAAAATTACTAAACATTTAGGTCTGATACCCAGCTGTAACTCATACCAAGCCAGAATTCACTGCAGCAAGATGAAGTAGGGGAAAAGAAAAGGAAAACCAAAGCAATTCAGAAGAGACACTAATTATCTTTTGCAGTTCAAGCAGGGGAGATGCATAAGCAGGGAATTATCTATGTTACATTCAGGGACAGTTTGGATTACAACTTTTTAATAAAAGGCCATAAGTTACTACGTAAGAAAATCAAGTAAAGAAAAGATCCATAATGAAGTTGTAATTATATTCTGTTTTGACTTGGGTGTGGAATCAGGGGGAAATTGCTCATGGGAAGGTTTGGCATCTGTCTCAAAAATGTATTTAAAACAAAGATGAGTTTCAGCTGCAAAGCATGAACGTGGATTTCCCCAAAGCTCACAGATGTTTGACTCCAAGGTTTGGTTGAAATGCATCTATATGTAAAGAGTTGAATTAACCCATTAAGATTCACTTTAGCTGTTATTTTAAACCTGTTTTGAAAAGTAACATAAAAAAGGAATTTGAGCATCTACAGTTTAAGATAAATTGTTGATATCTAAGTCAAATTGAGGTACATCCAACCAGGTCTAAATAATTACAAAAATTTGCACCCCTACCTCCCAAAAGTCACTTTTAGTCAAATACCTTGGCATGCAGTCACTGATTATTTTAATTTGCACATTAACATTTCCACAGTTGCTTTGGGGAGTGACAGTTCCTATGGCATTTGATTTGCCTTCCACACAGCACTCTTTTTGCTTTTGTTCCCTATATCCATTCTTCGGAGTGTGTTCAGCCTGCTCTCTTGTTCCTCTTATTTGTACCTTTCTTTGATACAAAACAGGAGCAAAAAGCAACAACCACAAACATATTTGATGTTCTTAGAAACAGAGGGTTGCACCTAGGAACAGCTGGGGAGGAGTGAGGAGAAGATGTCCCAGGGAATAACAAGAACAGTATTTCTTTTCAACCAAGCCATTGCCAGAGGGACTCACCAGCCCAGGAGTGTGCAGCAGCTGATGAGGGTCAAAGCTACTGCCATTCAGAACCCCAAGGCCACCCCAGGGCTACAGAGGTGATTAGGATTGCTTGCTGCTGCTCCTAGCAAAAACAGTGTGCGCTGTGTTCAGAGACAAGAAATCAGGATTATAAATCAGAAATATTTTGAAAAAAGCAACTATTGCTCGTTCAGTCATATGGAATTAAAACCTCTCTCTAGGTAACCGTATAAACAGCTTATGGTTTTTCCTTCAGGTAATGGAGCACAGATCCATTTATACTCTGAACTGTTTTGAGTCACACAGGCTCAGAGCCAAGGATTTCTCTTCCATTAGCCTTATCGGGGATGCAGGTCACAGCTCTGCTCCAAACGTGACACTCCCATTACTCAAGACATGCCTCCCTCATGCTTCCATGGAATGAGTAAAAGCCTTTTCTTTAGCTGCCATCAGTCAACAAACAGCTGCAGTTTGCCATTCCTTTCCCACCTTACCACTTTCTTCTTTCATTTTGACACAGTTCTGACCTTAGATATCCTCAAGGCCTTCATATGTGGCAAAGTGTGTGGCCTAATCCTCCTCCTGCTGTGTACATGCTGTGAAAGTCCCATGATGGCATTTCACTTCTGCTCCTGGTACCATGTTCCTAAGAATCACCCCACTGAACACCTGTGGTCCACCTGCTGGTGGCCATTTAGCCTGTAGATTTCTAAACTCAGAAAATATCACCTACACATCTCACTGCTTGAGAGATTTTTAAGAAAATGTCATGGCCTCTGTGGCTACAACTACTTTAGGTAAAAAAAGATGCAAAACAGGAGCAAAAAGCAACTACCACAAAAATATTTGATGTTCTGAGGAACAGAGGTTTGCAGGATCATAGGATGATTGGATAAATGAAGTGTGGCAGTCTATCACTCAGTTTTCAGTGGATCAATCCTGTCTCAGCATCAGGATACTTGACATGTCTCATCAGGAAGTGGCAAAAAGCATTCAGGTAGCACACTAGAGCCTACACACCAGCTCCAGCAGATACAGCTTTCCTCTTGCAGCTGGGCTCTGGTAAACCCTTTGTACATTACCCCTCATCTTCTGCTGTGGGACAGCAAGGATAGGCCTCAATCCCAGGACTGACATCCCAAGACCAAGAAGTCCTGGATGCTGACACAGCCCTGCTCCCAGGGTGAAAGCCATGCTGGCACTCCCCTCATTGCCAAAGAGGATGGGCTGAACCTGTCAGATCATACTTCTCTGACACCACCACTCTCAGAGGAGTAGCCTTGGCTTGTCACAAGTAAATAAATCTTGAACAAAGGAATGGCAAGATGTGAAACTTCCCTACTTATTCCAGGCTCCATTTGGCTTATAATCTCATCAAAATGTTTGTGGCAGCTTTTTCTGTGCAGCACTTCTCTGCTTCAGAACTATTTGCTGTTATCTCATCCCAGTCCTCATGGCCTGCATAAGTAATTTCCATTAGGAAGGGACACTATCTTGCTTTGACACCTGACTGATCTTTTTTTTTTTCAGTTTCTTTGTTCAATATTAGACAGAGGTATTTAGGAGCAGTACTCAATTAGTAGAACTGTGTCAAGCTCAATTTCTTCATGACAGTCTTTATAAGTCACCTCTTGGTAATTCTGAGTGTGGTATACTGTCTCAAGCACTCTGAAGAATGCAGACATGTGGATCATCTCCAGAGAAAGAAAAGATGGCTGGTAACTTGTAACTCGAATTCTTTGAGGTATGCTATCTACCTGTTTGTTCTTTTTCTGTCTCTCTGTCCTGGATTGCCAAGCAAATTGTATTCTATTTGCCATTTGTATGGCAGTTGTCTTCTGTGAGTGGGCAGTTTTCCTTATCTCTTCCACAACCACTCCTCCCTCAGGAGGGGACATCTGCTGATAACAGGCTATTGAATGTCACTGCATGGCTGATAAGAACTACAGCATCCCATTGTGAGATGCTCCACCCAGAGGGAGGAGCCAAGCATTCCTACCCAGATATAACCTTGAGATTCTGGAATAACTGCACGGCTTCTCCACTGGATTTCCCAGAGGAACAGCTGGCTCTTCCACTGGATCTTCAGAGGAAGACTACACCCTTTCTACAGGATCCCTGCTCCAACAGAACCACACCTGACACTCCAGGAGGACTGCAGCCACAATTCCAATTGGACTGCTACCAACACCCTGACCAACAGGGTGTCAGGTTGAGTTCTGACTCTGTCAGTGTTGTTTTAGTTTACTGCATTGTCTATTTTGTCCTTTTATTTTCTTCCCTAATAAAGAACTGTTACTCCTGCTCCCATATTTTTGCCTGAAATGCCCTTAATTTCAAATTTATAACAAATCGGAGGGAGGGGGTTTACATTTTTCCATTTCAGGGGAAGCTCCTGCCTTCCTTAGCAGACTCCTGTCTTTCCAAACCTAGACACTCTCTTACCTTACTCTTGACTATTTCTGCTCGACTCACACTTTCACGAGAGCTGAAGGAAAGGACATTCTCTCCAAGCCCACATGTACCTATAAGAGGAAGACAGAAACTCAATCCACTATTGCTAAGGAAAAAGAACAGCTTAAATGCTGTGTCGTCCTGACTCACAATCATGAACACACAGAACAGACACAGCATCTTAAACAACTTTGATTACAGGAAAGTGGCACTACTTGGGCTTGAGAACATGAGATTTACAACACACAGATTTGCTTAGATAGCCTCAAATTTATTAAATATTTTGATTCCTATCCTACAAGAAGGAGAAATTATGTAAGGTTGTCTCCATTTTTACCACAATCTTTCTAACTTTGTCCAGTGTGGCTGTAAATGTCAAAGATGTTGCATATTTAGTAAGATAGCTAAGATATTCCTGGCTTATATAGCTATGTAAGCACAGATTTTGAAGAAAGTATATTACATTTGGAGTCACTTCAAGTCTAAATTTTCAATGGAATGGTTATTTCTGGGTGAAGGAACGAAAATAGAAAAGAGGGCACAAAGCTGGCAGATGGGCTGGCCTGTCATACCTATGCTTATCGTTCTTACATATTTACTTTACAAATAATTTTAAGTGTTCCTGTTAAAACCTTGTGTTTTGGAAACATCAGCAAATCTTTACATTTTGAGAGAAAATAGAATCCCACTTTGATGACTGAATAAGTGATGGAATTACAGGAAAACAATCCTCTATGTCTCCTTTAGCTTAACTGACCATTTGCCAGACTGTCATTTGCCAGACTTTCAACTCCCAGCTTCTCCTATTGGCATAGATTACACACAGGGAAGTATAATTAGGAAAATGCTTCTGTGGAATAATTTTAGCTACAGCACCCTAGTGAAAAATACCTCAAGCTTCTAAAAAGGTAAGAACAAAACGGCATTTTTGAACAAGAGCAACACGGTGAGACAGGCCCATGTCTTAGATATTGCCCTCCTTACTTTTTTTTACCTTATCTTAGGTACATTCCTCTTCTTAGGTATTGTAGTACCATGCTTTCCCCTTTCCAACTGCTCTTGGCAAGAAAACATAGTTAATCCAGGCCTACAGCAAATCTTGAGAGGCTCAGACATTTTCCCAGAGGAACAACACTCTAATCTGGCTGAGGCACATGAAAGTTTGGGTATTTCTAGGGTCTCTGAGTTCCAAGAAAAATAAAGCAGCAAACTCTTACACACACCTGCTCCACTCAAGTGCTGGCAAATCATCAAGCCTCTTTTCCTGTAGGGAGACTTGGATAAGCAGCAGTCTTCCTTGGATTCCAGTTGTTCTGCAGGTAGAGGATAAAGACCCAACCACCCTACTTAGCTGCCAGTCCCAGTGCTGTGACCTCCAGTTCTATCCTGGAAACCTGCATGGAAGGTTTTGCTGCCTGACTACAGGTTTAGTCATCATCTTATTTATACTGTTGATGAGTAAATGAATTTTTTTTATGTCAGCACCATCTCCCTTGCCAAGAGCAGTAACAATACGCATCTATTGGAAAATAAGGGCGCACATTTCCATGGAAAGAAAAAAAATAACTTGCTGTTGACACCTCCTTATAATTTTGGTTACTTCACGGTAAATGCCACAACCAATAATATGTGCAATAGATTTTGCCAGTTGCTGATCTTCAAGTTCTTGTAGGATATAATGTCCACTCAGAAGGTAACTCCAACTAAAGATATGCAAATAAATGGAATCTTCATTTTAATGCCTACTTTCAGTGTCTTGACCTTTGTAAAAAATAAAAATAAAGAAAATAAATTCCTCCATTAGCATGTGAGTTAGAAGGAAATATTTTGTTGCTTTTTCTGGATAAAAATTTTCCTGAGAAATATTGAAAGAAATTGTTCAACATTTTAATTTTGAATAAACAGAAAACACATTTTGACTTCTGAGATTTTTATCTTCTGTTTGTTGCTATCAAGTCCTTTTTAATGAAGAGTGAGAATCCTGTTTGAAACAGCACATTTGTTTCAAAATAAAATTCATTCAATTCAAAGTGAATTTTACAAAAGTGAAAAGTGAATTTTACACACTTGCCCATGTGTAATATTGCCCATGTGTAAAATTGCTCAGTGCAGACTTTTGCTCAATAGCAGCCTCCCAGTGGACCACACTGACTGATTCTCCCCAGTTCATATAGATATCCAGTGGAAGCCTTCCACAGACTCAGGAGCCTTTTAATCTCTTTGCTCTGGAAGATTGTTTTATTTCCTTGTTGATCATGTGGTTAGTTTAGATGCATTCAGCAGTGTGGTAGCATTTTCTTCCTCTTCGTTTCTAGACCAGACATAACCAAATAAATCACTGATGAGAAGAGTTTGATATTCTCTGTAACATTAAGACAAGACTTGCTAGAAAGGTTAAATTCTGTTTTCTCCCCTTTCAATAAGTATATCCCCCTCTTGTAAACTACAGCTTTTAATTCTTTTCACCCTCATGGGCTTGTAGACAATGAGGGACATACACTTTGGAGCATCCAAAGAAGAGGGGCGAGCCTTCTAACCTGAAGTCAACTCATTGCTGGTAATATCAAAGACACTCAATGAAGTGAATCCACCAGCACTGAATGCTAATTACACCAACACAAAAGCAGTTGTCACCGAGGTAGTGTAGACACCTTAACAAATTTCCTTCTTATGAAGAAAAAAATAGATATACCATAAAATCTTCTGCATGCTTTGCAGGGCAACTTCCCTGGCAGAATAGGTATCAAAGATGAGTTATGAGATTAAATAGAGACGAGCACTGTCATATACTTTCCTTTGCTGCACAGCCAAATTCAATTTTGTGTTGTTGACTCTTGCAGCCAAAATAAATGTACAGCTGGGACAAAGTTGGCTGGTGACTCCTGTTTGCTTAGTTTTGCCAGGGTTAAGGATGCTTGGAGAACTGCATAGGCGTTGCCTGCAAGTCTCCAGGGCAAATGCCTTTTGCAGAGGCATACTTGAGTGACAAAGTACACTGAGAGTCAAAGTAAACAATGCAAAATAACTATAAAACAGACACCTGGAAGATGGGGAACAGATCTGGACCTGAAAAGAGACGTCCTTTTCTCCTGTATCCTTCCAGTGTCTGTGGTGTTCTCTCCCTCCAGTGGCACAAAGCTGGGTGTAGCAAAGCTGAAACTATGGATAATACCATGATTGTTAAAGTTCCTGATGAACTTCTGTTTTCCTTTTTATATTTTACTTGAGAAAACCTCATGCTCACCTATAGTCTTCTAATTTCAAGGTTACAACAGAGCTAACGTCCCCACAGCACTGGATCTTAATTCTTGGGAATATATGCCTCACTTTGGTCCATGCAGGTTTCATGAGTAGTATTGCATCCCTTTCATGTGCCTCCTCTCTAAAAGCACATGGGCATGAGCCCCAAACCAAACTCAGTTTTCAGGCAAGGCATTTAAATTCATGAGAAGCATCTTGCTTAATTTTTCCTCCTCATGCATATTCCAACCAGTTCTGTGGAGCATCAGAAACCTGGAGCCACCTGTGGTTAAGGTGGCCAAATAATAAAGACTCTCTAGTACATTTCAGCTTGAAGAGAGTGCCAAAAAGAAAATCAGACAAAGACCAAGCAGATCTCATGACACTGCATCCCTCTCTGGTCTAGATTAATTCCTCACGTCCACTCTAGCCCAGAGCTAACCTGTCCACTTAGGTTGAAACACTCTGCCAGTCTGACACTGCAATCACAGATACAGATGCTTCCTCCTTCTCCCTGGCAATTTTACAATAGCAATTTCCCTTCAGCTGTTGGTATGGTGAGCATATGAAGAATACTTGACACAACAGGTTCTTTAAGGTGGATGATTAGAAACACAAGTGATGCTGTGGGGATGCCCTGAGACTCACTGCCTCAGCTTCTTTGAAAAGACAGCACTTTCCTTAGATTGCAATTACAAGGTACTCAAAACAGATAATGGGCAACAACCCTGCACACAGCAGTAACTCATTTAGAGAGCGCTCTTCCTTTCCCTGGAGCTAATGCCTCAGAGAAGCTGTTCCATCCTTCTTTTGGATTGGTTTATTGTAATGCCCTTTTCTATTTTGATCAAGTTTATTGCCACAGAGGTAAGTTATTGTCTGAGTTATTTCACATGCCTAGTTTATACAGCACATGTTGAACAATGTCTTTGTTAGTGCTCCAGCATGTAGTAGCTTAGCTACAGCCCCAAGTGTTGCATCAATTGTCACTATGAATTCTTTTGATCCAAAAGTGCTCACATCTTGTCTAAGGTGTGCATGCTTATCTCAAATAGCAATGTCATTGCAAATAGATAAGTAATGATATTTTGTGTTGCTCTTCTTTCCTCTGGTGCTTTGTTTTGAACAGGTTTATATACTCCTTTATATGGTGCTGAGTAGAGACTGAAATGTGTTACCATTCCACCTGTCCCTCCTGATGATAGAAGTCAAATTCCTTAGATCAAACAAGCCTAGCAGAGAAACAGAGCTCTCAAATATCTGTTTTGTTAGAAAGCATGGGGTACTGTAGGGCAGATTTGCCTTCAAAGAGACCAGTAACAATGAAATCCAGTCCAGTGGCTGTCTTCTGTTGCTCTTCCTGTGATGCCTACCCTTCCCAAGATGCCCAGCTATCTGCCCTGCTCTGACAGTGAGGAGCTCCCTGAGCACCATTAGCTTGGCCTCACTGCCATCAGTGACAACAGTACGGCCAAACTTTCTCTTAGTTCTGGGCACAAGATATGAGCAACCAACACAGGAGCAAAAGGATGTTTAGCCCCATAAAAGAAGCAACATAGCAAAGATTTTCATAAGGTCTATGTACCATTGATGAATAGTCACACCAGGTTACAGGCTGAAGCCAGTGATCACGCATGCAGGAGCAAGAGCTCACAGAGAAGCACATGCATTTCCCTGGATAATTGTATTTCTATTATTACTCCAAATATTACTGAATTATTAGAGTCACTAAGCTTAATAGTCATCTGCAAAGAAAGACAAGCTATTAAGGCAAGGCAATCACTATTAAGTACCTTACAGCAATCCTTTGAAGGTTGCCATTGGAGAAGCAGAGCCTGGCTAAAGGTCCTGCTGAACTGGTTTCAAGGAGCAGGGCAAAAATCTAGGAAATCATAAAAACAAAGGACTCTTGCTTCAGTGAGGACATCAGGCTCTTGGCCAAGTGCAGAAATTGTGTACATGTTTTGTATTATGCTAACATAAATGCAAGTCCTTGCCCCTCTTTCTCTTGACCAGAAATGCTACAGCAGGAAGACAAAAGTTCTGACAGATGATGAGGAAAGGAATGTCCTGATTTAAAATACAACGATTTTGTATCAGATGATGGAGAGCAAGATTGATACACGCATTTTTCAGCATAGGATTCCATCTTAAAGAAACTGCACTCAATTTGTTGGTCCTCTCTTCAGTCCCTCTGTGATCTTGGACTAGTCAGACACTGTGCTTCCCCTTTGGAAAAAGCAGCAGGCAGTGATTCCCTGCCTCCCTCAGTGTTTGTGAGGATGTGCGCAGGCACAGAGCTACAGGCTGTCAGTGTGGGGGGTAGAGACGTTTGTAAGGCAATGGATCTGGGTGTTCCATAGCACCACCAACCTGTGGTTCCAGTGCTCCCTTCCCATCTTTCACTCTCCAAGGCACTTCTTAAACTGAAGATACAAATACCCCCTCTCTTGTACTGATCAGATGGACTGATTACTTCAGGAGTTTTCATCCAGCACTTAAAACTCTGTTATCTGTCACTCACTGAAAATCAATAAGTGAAATTTTAAGTCAAAATTTTTAGTTATCTAGAAAAGCCAGATAATTTACTGGCAATCTCAATACAACTTATGGTAAATGGATGTATTTTAACAACCAACGTCACTTTACATTTTCTGTTGCAACTTGGTACATTAGTGAGACAATAAATTCTGGAAACAAAACAGGCTAATCACAAAAGGCACTGTGATATATGAGATTTAAATTAATATCAGTAGTTGTACCTCACTCCAAGGTTACATGTGTGCTTGCTTAGTTCAGTAGCAAAAGTGTCACCAAGTGTAATGACATCTGGCCTGGCAACCATTCACTGGTTAGTTGTGAGCCAGTACTTCGAGGGTCACAGCTACAGAAAGCCCAGCTTTCTGTGGAGTCCTTGCTCTTCATCCTGAAATGATACAGGAGTTAGACAGTCTTACTGTGCTGCCAGACATCACTGGTGGAGACCAAGGGCACTGCATTCACCAAGCTACAAAAGCAACTTGCCACATTGAATCAATGGAGTATGTTTGTCTAAGCAAGATTTTCTATGCTAATTAAAATGGACATATGCCACTCAGATCTGAAATTAAAAAGCAACACAGAAATCCAGTCTATCATTATATTGCTTTGTTAGTTCTGAGAATGTATTCCCATTCATAAAAGAGTCTTTGACATGCACAAATATCACGTACTACTCTCAAGAGGAAGATCCTGTCTCTTCAGAAACTGGTTGAAGTACTTAAGGATGCAGAAAAGGAATAACTTCACCAAAAAAAACCTGCTTTCTGCAGTTGTCTATGCATTAGCCTGGAGTAAAGAAGCGGGCATTCAATATTTGGAGCAATTCATCCCAGCAGGACAGAATTAACTTATGGTTTTGTATGTGGTCTCATGTCAGTCACCTTCAGATGCACCTGATGGACCCTCAGAAAGGTTTATATGCAGTGAGGAGGGTATGAGGAGTGCAAATGTTAGGTGTGTTGATCAAACAGAATGCCCATTATAGTAGCTGAAGAAGTCCTGAAAGCAAGTATTTGTCAGACATCTTTTTTTTCCTAAAAATTGTGGTTCAGCCATAGCTGGTCACTGGCTGGCCCACTTTGCCTGTGTGTTATCCAGGCCCTCAAATGAAAGGTTGTGGTTCATGGCAACACAATTGGGTGGGAAATCAATTCACTAAAGGAGTGACTCTTATCTTTAGTGTCTTAGAAACTCACAAATTTTGATCCTGGGGATATTAGGATTGCAGGATATAGGCACAGACAGAATGCTGTCAAGTACCTTAGCACAGCAGCAATGGCCAGCTCTCACAAAAGAGACAGCTAGGCCATTTACCCCAGCCAAGGGGTTGGTTTACTGAGGGTACAAAAGCTCTCTGCTTCCAAGCATGGCTATTCTCTGCTCTCCTCCTTCAGAGTTTGCTTGCACACACCTGCAGCTTATACATGCCAGCCCCACAGAGAGGCTGGGAGGTGGCAGGGAGCCAGATCTCCCTTCCTTCCTCCTGCACCTTCATCCCAGAGATGCCAGTGCAGAAATTCCTAAGCTTCTGCAGAGCAGCTCAGGCTGCTCACAGACCTCAAACACTGCTTTTATATACAAAGCTGCTTGTTGGGAACTGGTGAGCCAGCTTAAAGTATGAATCAGCTTTATGCTGCTGTGTTTCCTCCAGAGGATTCACCTTTGGGGCAAGGATGCCATTCGTGTGTTTCGGCTTTCAATCCACACATTTGACAAGAGATGGTGTATGAAAGCAGACTTCCCTTGTGGTAATACCACCTTTTCCTCCTTCCACAGGGCAGCTAAGCTCACAATAAGAGCTCATCCTGCAAGTATATCGACATGTTAGAAAGAGAAAATATAATTTAATTTTTTCATTTTACAAACTTAGTTTTCTCATTTCTTGTCTGCACATGCCATAGGAAGACAAGAATAATTTTCTCCCAGCTGACATCACACAGGGTTTATATCTCTTTACACATATAAAGACCCAAGCAGTTCAACCATAGCTAATTTCCAGAACTGCAGGTGCAGAACCAGCTAGTCAGTACAACTAAAGCAGGGCTGTAGAAGCCTGTAAATTATATACATTTAGAGTTTTTTGCATCTTCCAAAAAGCAGTGGATTGTTTAAGTAACTTCTATCTAACCCCTTGGCTGTTACTTCGCACAAAACATTAAACAAATCCTTTATTAAAGAAGAAAAATCTCTTTTTTCTCTAAATTGCTTTTTTTTTTTTTGAAAGGTGCTTCAGTTCACTGTATTTGACCTTCTGTATCTACTTCACAAATGCTTGTATTTTAATTTTCATAGTGTGACATTTCTTATTGTTAGTTGCTTCAATGTTAACACTGCACAACCCAAAGGCCTCTTAGGAAAAGTAGATATCTAATTGAACTTTGACATACTTACAGAGAAGAAATGCTCTGCTTACATTGTATGGATCTCTGTTGTACCCTTAAAAGATGCTATCCGTCAGTTCCATCACCTCTCCTCCATCTTTCTGCACCAAAATCTACAGGTAGAAACCACTTATTGTTGGCTATGTCTGTCATATTGTTTCTCATGTCAAAGCAAGTCTTGCATGAAATCAACTTGATGTATTCTGTCATTAAATAATCTGATATTTATCCCATGCAGGGGAAGAGATAAAATGGGAAAGGTTGTTATTGATCATTAGGCTTCATGGCCATGATTTCCTGCCTGGGCTAGAACAATTGGGTTTTATTCATTTTTTTATTTATCTGTCTTTTTATTTACTGATGCAAGAGGCATTCCTATTACTCTATATAATCTGTGACAACACAAAAGTATTACATTGATATTATAATACAAAATGAATAAACTATTTGATGAGTAAAAATTGCATCTGTGCAAGATTTGTGCAAGAAGGCACAAATTAAGGATTATCCTTTAGATCCTTCTGAACAATTCTAAGCAAAGTTATTTTCACACCCCTTTGAAGTTTAAATGCTATCTGTGCTACCTACTATGCAGCTCTATGGCCTGGGGGTAATTTGGATTTATGCAGTCTGCTAAAATCTTCCAGTGCATGTCACCCCTAAATCTGAGCTATGTAAACAATTAAATGTTGTTACTTTTTAAGCAAGGGCTGTATCTGCTGGGTTTGTTCTCCCAATGCCTGTCTCCTGCCTGTAGCAAGAAACAAAATGTTGGTGTCCCTCATACAGACACAGAGGGCTTGCTTTGGGTTCTGAGTACAGCAGCTGGGAAAAGGCAGATCTGTTACCAAAGCAAATACAGATATTTCAATACAATGCATACAGAATACATACAATTATTTCCAATATCGTGGGGACTTTGGAATTCATCATGTGCAAAGAATGAAAGTGCTTTCTGCTTAGGAGTAGTATTTGCACCATGTAAAGTTCTGACACCTTTCTAGGTACAGAATTTTTAGTGCAACATGCAAGACTCTACAAGTTAGCACTGCTAGAAATTCTTCCTAAAATGTTGCACTAGCCCACTGAAAACTGACTGAGAGCAAAGAGACAAGAAAGAAATAATTTTCCAGCAAATTAGACTGTAAGTAATATGAAATATTGATCTGGTATCATAAGCTCATGAGAATCTTATTTTAAAAAGCTGCCTGAACTGGACAACACAGCCTTCCACATAAAGCAGTACAATTTTCTCTATGATACCTGGTCTCATCTGCTCCAGTCTGGTTTATTATTAATTACTTCTTAGAGATGCAGCTGTAGCTGGGAAAGCTAAATGTGGTGGTGTCTGGTAGAGATTTTTCCTTCATATTAATCCCTTTTATGTCTGAATTAAAGCCAGAAGCTAGGGAAGTTAATTCTATGCTGGCCATACTAGAACTATAATAACCTGTGAAAACTGCAACCTTGACAAAGAGAATTAATCACTGCTTACATGTATGGGCTTGTGAAACCCAGCAAAGGTTTGCATCAGTAGGAAATGCATTTTTCTTTCACTGATTGAAGGATGTGAATCTACGTGCTCATTCAACATCTTGGCACCATGAAACAGGGATTAAAAAAATAAACCTTTTTACCACTTTTACAGAAGAAATTGGATTTGCCAAGACATTTAAAAATTTAGAGTTGAAAGATTTATTTGTGCAGGATTAAATGAGACAGCTGAGAAAGTGAAGGCTGGCAGCAGGGCTGGCAGTGTAGGTACACCCAACATGCAGCTATGTTCCTGCCTCAATCGGTGCCATTAAATTTAACACGGAGACAGTACAGAGCCAGAGAAGATTGTTGGTGGTCCAGGAAGCTCACAGTAGGTCCTGGGAGCTGGTTATTAAAACTTCTGAAGCTAGGTCAGGATTGTAATCTCTCTGGCATGCAGGTTCTTCCATACAATCCTTGATCCAGAGCACGAAGCCTGACTTGGAAAGCCTCCATCTGAGCAACAGACTAGTCACTCGATGTTAGTTGCATGATCATAGTGGCTAGATTACCTAACAGGGGATCCAGATCCAGATCCTTCTGCTACAAATTCAAAATACTCTCCCACTTCCTAGGAATGTGCTTTCTTCCACATACTCATGAAACCATCCCTGTTTAGGTTGTGGGATGAAATCAGGTAGTGGTGCAGCTGGCAGGAGCTGTGGGGCAGAGGAGGCTGAGCAAAAAGGGAAACTAAATATAACCTGGAAGTGGCAGCACTTGAAATCCTAGGGGGTTCATTCTGAGCTGTTGCTACTCATACAGGTATATGTGCTTAGCTTGCTTAGTCCTAGATAGTTAGACATTGAAGAAGCATAGTTCCAGGCAGCAAGCACCACCCTGCTTTGCACCTACAGTCTTTGCCTTTTCCTCTCTCCTTCCAGCTCCCTGTTTACACCCTTGGCTGTACATTAACCAAGCACAACCTGGAGATGAGGTCCCTCTTTCAGAGTGCGTGGGATGTGCAGGAGTAAATCCCTTTGCCCTGAGACAGGAAGTGATGCAGATAGCTCCATTCATAGGTAAATGCTCCAACTATTAGACAATTATACAAATCACAGGAAATAGAGCTCCTGCCTCATTTTTCAGCAAGAAGCCGGTTGCTGAGCTTTGTTCCCAATTGCTTTCTGCCTCTAATGACATTAATCTGTTCAGAGATTTCAGCCTTATTAGCCCAGACCCCTCTCTGACTCATTTCTGAACTGCTGTAGTGCTACATAAGGTGCTAAGCAGGCTGACCCTAAATTCTTTGGAGAGAGGCTTGCCTGTTGCTCTGTATTTGGGCTGTATCCAGATAGAGACATTTAAATCCCCTTGAGGATCTGATGAATCTAAGTTCCTGTTCAATATCCCAGAAGAATTCTCCAGTGAAGGAAAAAATCAAGTGGAGAAATTTTCAGTCTTTAATCAATTATTAATCTGTAAGAGCATCTACTCCTAAGAGTACCGGTCTTGTACTATGCCCAGGTTCTTATATTTAATAATTCACTTTGGACTGAAGAACCCTAAATTATTAAGATGAGACCCACTTTTAATTCTCTCTATATCTATTGGGAGTTGCTTATCTTTGCTATGGCTAAAAATTATTTTATCTTGTTTTCCTTAGTTATGCACTAAGTTAAATAGTTTATATAACCTTGATCTTTGCCCCTACATTTCCATTCAAATTCTGCTAAACATTCCCCATACTCAAAAAGCAAGCAAGGGCATGCATTTTTTTTTCCAATTAGGAAAACAAGAAGATACAATCTTGACAAGAAATTATATTTCTATGACAGCACTTTCTATTTGCTACTGTGTAAAAATAATGTTGGTTAACCCTGTAACCAGACAGCATTTGCAGGTATTTAGAAGAACAGACATAGAAAATATGATTGTTCAAATTCTCAGTGACAGGTCAGGAAACTTCCACAATGTATGCCAAGGTGAATGAATTGAGACTTTACTAATTTTAAAGAAAGATGCCTTGCTTGAGCAACTTTTAAGTGATAAAACTCCTCAGAACACTTTCATGAAATCTCTCTCTGCCTCTGGATTTTGGTGACAGCAGTGTTTCTCTGCTCTGTCTCACTGCATTGGGCTGCACAGGGATTTTTCTACAAGTCATGAGAACCTGTGTCATTCCACAACATGACAATCATTGCAGTCACGTCTCAGTGCCATTGCAGCACACAAAGGAGGACTGGAAATCATCTCAGGTTAAACTGGCAAATTTCTGTGGGCTAAGACTCAAGTTACATAGAACAACACAGACCTCAGCAGCTTTGATTCATAGGCACTTTCATGAGCTGTTTTTTGTTACTGGAGTGACTTCCCCAAAGCCAGACCTTAAGTTCACATCACACCAGTCACAAGGGAGAAAGTTCAGTGTAGGGGGTTTACTCATCATCCCAGGGCTGTCTGCACTTTTCACAGCCCCTGGGACAGCTTCATTTCTGGACAAGGGACTGAGATGTGAGTCACAGGTGAAGCACTGCCAGCTTGTGAATGGCAAAGGAATGCTCAGGATGAGTAACAGTGCAGACAATGAGCTGAAAGGAAAGACAGAGGTTGAAGGGACCTGCCTCCCAGACTGAGCAACTATATGAGGACACAAAAATCCCCAGGATCTTTACCAGACTTTTCAATAAATGGGCATATAACTTCTTTGCCAGTCAGAGTAAGTAATAGGAATGGCAAGCAAACTGCAAAGCCAGAGAGGATCTTTCTTCTATATAGGCCCTTAGCAAAAAGTGGGCAATGCCACTTGGGAAAAAGACAACTCAAAATCTCTTTCCATATTCATATGAGAACACACACATTTCAAAAAACCCCAAGCCCAGTTCCTTTTTGATCTCCAAGTGCTGGCAGTTGCCTCATGCCATGAGAATGAGAGATTATGCCCTTTCTAGAAATAAGGAATAACATTATGGGTTTTGTCATTATCTATATAAACACCAAATCCTCTTCTAACCCCCACTAAAGTATTTTGCTTTGCTTCGGGCTCAGGGCTTCCAGAGTTTAGTTGGGCTCCATGTTGCACTTCACCTGTAACAAACTCATGCTCTGTCAGGGAGATATTATTTTGGACAGGTATGTTGTGACCATGTTAAGGCAACATTAAGCCTCTAAATACACTGAATAATATTACCTGCATTCAGGTACAGCAGCAGGGGCCACCTCTGCCAAAATACAGAGACAATGCTGCATGATTCTCTCTCTTTAACTGTAAATTCAGTTTTGTTGAGTGTTGAAAAGCTTCATTATATTCCCCAGGGTTTGTTTACATGGTGTCTGTAACTTAAGAACCAGACTCAGAATATGCCCCATAGAAGTAAGACCCTCCATGTGACAGATCAATCAAAGAACAGTAATCTGGAGGATTACCAAGAGGAACTCTTAAGGATCACAAGGCACTTCTCAAAAACTCAGCATTTATTTGAAGAGGGTGACTTTCTGGAACTACACTGTCTTTACTCTTCCCACAATGGAGATACTGCTTTTCTAAATTAATAATTTCTACATTTTGAGCTCTTTCCTAATACTTATTCTTTGTAGGCTGATCTAGCAGAAAAAGATGAGTCAGTGGTTTCAATTCCGCCCGAGACTCAAGACTCACAGGATGCCCACTTTGTGATGGCTTCACCCTGGATTTTAAGCAAGTCATGAATTTTATTTTCTTATTTGTCTTAAATGCATTGTGATGATAAAGTATCTAGTAGATAGGGATGTTACAAAGACAAATTATTTGTATGAATGTAATGATGTAAACCTGTAAGATGAAGGTAGAGAAGGTGTAATAACATTACAGAGAAACCCTTCAGCTCTTCACACACCGATGAGGTGCACTACTTACTGGATATTGAGAAAAAGCCACAAGGAAAGGAGTCCTGATCCACCTGAAATTCGTAATGTGACTGAACTCACCTCAATAAGGATTAGCTTTTCTTTGTTTATAACAGGAGTAGTACACTCTGAAGTAGGTTTTGAAATACTGTCCTGGGGACAGGGCTGTCAATCGGCAGGTGTACAATAAATCTGTACAGCCCCAAATTATCTTATGCTATCACGCAACATCATAAAACATATTTACCTTTCCACTCCAGAGCATGGAGTTATACAAAAACCCCTCCCCCACTGCCAAGGCATTGCCTTGTTAGTACCTGGGATCACCTTTCTGTTACATGTCCAGGCTTTTCCTTCCTCATGTAGACTGGTTTGATTCCCACAAATGAGCCTGCAAGTGAGTGATTACACTCTTTGCATTTCATGCAGAGAGGTATGGAAACCAGCCTGTTCCATCAAAAGTCTGGATGCTGCCTGGGGAATGTGTGGGAACTGGGCAAAGGGGACTTTTCTCGTCCCAAAACTTTAGTGCTGGGTATGGTATTAAGCTCCTGGAGGAAATATGCCAGTAAAAACCACACACGCCTGAGCTTGATTAGAATCAGAGGGTTTTTTTAGCATCTCAATTGTCTTTTTATCCAAATAGAATGGATTAATTTACTTTTTTATTTATATTAAATAAGCAAAGATTTATGACACTTGAGAGAAATCTAGAGCTTGAGAGTGACCACAGAGAATTAACTTTCAATCAAGTCAGAACACAGTGTGGAAGTGCACACCAGGACACTATCTCAGACCAGGTCTGCTGGCTAACAGATTTTATTTAGCGAGTATGGCGTCCAGTCTTCTCAGATTTCTGTTTCTTTTAACCATTTATATACTTAGATCATCTTTATCCTTGCATTACTTGGTTGCATGCATTCTACCTACCCTGAATGCCCCACCTGCATAGCCTCTGATAACCCCTCAGACACTTCACAGCCCCAAGGCCTGCCTTGGTTAAGTGAACTTAATCACCATCAAAATGAGAAGCTGAACAATGCTTTGCTAGATGTAGCAGCACTAACTGCTTAGTGCTAATTCCTTTTCCAGGTTGTGTTATTAAAACATAGAGTGAAAAGTGTGAGGCAAGTCAAGTAATTTCCTTCCTACAGAAAGGTCAAAGCTGAGAAAAGATCAGATACAGTGATGTGCGAAGGTTATTGACACAAATACAGTTTGTTAATCAAAGATGTGGGGCTTGTCCCTGATGCTGGGAGGTGTCAGGGTCATAAGACAATCTCTTTCTTAACTTGGGCAAGCAGTCCTAGAAAGAAAGTAAGGGAAGCCTTGTTGCACTGAAGATGAAAGTAGCATGGAAAGCATTTATGTCTCCAGCCCTGAAGGTGGAAGTGGGACACCTCTACTTTACCCCAAGGCAGGACTGATGTCAGTGCTAATCTTCTTGAAAAAAAGCCACAAGGAATTCAGTCTTTTACATATGAGAATATTGTCATTTTCTCACAGGCTTTTTTTGTTGGTGTTATTTTTTAAGAGTGAAGGGACTTAGGATGTTTTTCTTAAAGCCTTGGCTCCAGGAAAGAAGTGATTATATGAGCAATTCAGCCATAAATTGAAATTATAAGGAACAGTTTCTAACCTCATAGCTATACAGAGAAGAAAAATGGGAGGGAGAAAATAGAATCCCTAAGGTTCAAAATCAGTAGGGCAAAAGGTCCAATCCCAAAAATAAGCCTGACTTTTCAGTTTTTACATCTGTGATAAACACTGATAACATAAAATTACAATACTGCCAGCTCCAATCAAGAACTGTACAATACCTTTGTCAAGACAAAGGTATTAACGCAGCTGTCCTGGCACATTTTCCGCTTTTGTCTTCCCAGTCCTCAGCATTTAAATACTTTCCATTAGAAACAGCCTTTGTCTTCCTTCTGCCAACAGAGACTGGAAACTGACTTGGCAGAGCACAGCACCCACCATGCTCTCTCTCAATTTTGGCTATAGGTGAAGAGACCTCTTTACATACAGAGCCAACTCCTCCATTCACTTGATTTTCCATGGGTTTAAGTTACCCTGCATTCTCCCTGGTGAAAGAGCAGCTATTGGCATAGGGCTGAGAAAGGCTTCGCAACTCCTCAACATGAAAAATACAGTTAAAGAGGAGGTGTAATTATTAACACGTGAGCTAGAGGAGACTGCCTGAGAATTTGGAAGCAAACCTAAAATTACAAGCAAGATTAAACTAGTCACCTGAGGGAGGGTGGAGGGGAACAATAAAAATTTATTTCTCAGGGCAGAAAGGCAACAGCAGTCTTGTTGGTGCATGCTAGCAAATGTACCCATTTCTCTCATTTTCTATCTGAAAATTAAGGTTATTATAAGGCATATATATCCTTTGTCATACTTCATGAAAACATGTGGAGCCAGACTCTACTAAATGATACTCTGCACCTCACAGCTTGTGCCTCTAGGTTATGCCATTAAAATAGGTCCCACGTTTATTGGTTTATGCTTGCTGAGGTGTGAATGGCATGTTCGTGCATATCTGACTAACAACTGATAAACAATGTGAACAGAGTGAGCCTTTGTGGATGAAGACAATTTGTTATTTATCAGGTACATTTATCTCCAGTGTTTCTTGGAGCTCAGTTGTTCTCCCCCAGGGCTCAGAAACAGCCGGTTGGGTGCCTCAGGGTTGGACCAGTCCTCCTCTGAAGCCTCTGTCTTACACACGAGCTTCCTCCTTATGTGTTTCAGCATCACCTCAAAGACCCAAAGAGGATCAGCATCAGTTTACATCTTATACAAATTAAAAGGCACTCCTCAGCTTGAATAACCCAAGATAAAGACCCTTCTCCTCCTCCACTATAATTTGCCAGCCTTCCAGTGTGCCCACCCTTGAGCTCCAGAGAGCAGAGCAATGGATGGCCTTTCCAATGTTTACCTGTCCTGACTGGATTCATAGGCCCCTTCCCTCATGTTCCTGCTCCTCTTCTGCACATACTCCTGCTGCTTCTCTGGCGATAAAAAATTACCATACAGGCTCTACATGGCTGAAAAACAGCCTCCTTGCCATGACCCACAGAGCAGGAGGCACATTTCCAGCAGGGGTGTGCAGGATAATGACACAGATTTGATAACAGCCCTCCTTTTTTTTTTGTTTTTAACTTAATCTTTAGCAAATCTAGAATCTCTTTTCCCACAAGAGCAATGCCTGTGCCTGCCATGGTGCCCTGTGAGACCTGCAGCAGTAATGCCACATCACTTAATGAGGCATAATCAGCATCTGGAACACATCAGCTGGCCATGGCTATCTAGGTAGATGTAGACTGAATTTGAGCAAAAACATTTCAAAAAACACATGAAAGGAGTGTACACTTTGATACAGAATGTAAAAAAATGTAACAGGAGAATTTCCTGTTAATTAACCTGTCATAGTAATGTTCGCTATGCCTTCTAAAGTAGCCACACGGATGAGTAAGTAGAAAAATAAAGAAAGGAAAAAAGAGATAAAGTAAACCACAAATCACATTGTTCAGATTTTACCTTAAGCAAAACTTTAGGGAAATCTGACCTGTTTCACCCTAAATATTTTTCCTGTGCTTCCTAACAAATGGGAACCAGATCTAATTCCTTTGCAACACAGCTCTGATCTAGGATGAATTATAATTTTAGCTCTGTTACCAGCCTCATCTACTACACTGGGTGGCAAATTATTCAGCCATACTCTGCTCAATTCCTTGGTCTGTCCAATGATGACACTTTTCCCAGCCTTCTCTGAACAAGTTTCTCACAATGTCTTTCTGAGAAGGCTCATTTCAACATGAAGCAGAGCCTTCTGCCCCAGTTGCAAGTGGCACATGAAGGTTACATATTGTGGGTTTGGTGGCATTATTACAAAAGGGCACTGCAGAATTCTGTGATTAATCTATTTTAGACCTGCCATTAGAGGGAAAACGGGCAGTTGAGTGTGGTACAATGAGTGTATCTGAACTGAAGACAAGTTCTCCCTTTGCAGCAGCAGAGATCTGCCCTTTCTTCTGTAATTGGAAGCAGGAATGTCTCCTATGGTTACACTGAAATGGACCAAATTAAATAGTAACCCTCACTGCTCTTCATAATTAATATTCTTTCCTCACACTGCCTCTGCCTCCTTTGATGACTTAAACTCCACCTGTAATGAGCCATCTTCTATGCTTAAGTTTCTTAGTCATAGCTTCAAAAAAACCCCAAACCATTTAGTCTGTTCCATGACTTCCAACTATATTCTCCCCCTTCTACAAAGTACATATAAATCAGTCAGCAACCATGATCTGCTCCCTTTAGGACAGAAATTTTGTGTCTTGACACAGTTACAACAGACTTGAATGGCTCTTTTTACTCAGTCCTTGGACTCAAAAAACACGTAAACATGGCACACTGGGGAACAGATCACTAGAGGTGGTGTTTTTGTTTTTTGTTACCATCCACCACAATGAAAGAAGTCAACAACATACTGACAAGAGAGAGGGAAGACATTAACCTTTTATCCCCACCAGAAATGCTTCCTCCAGCAGAATGTTTGGAATGAAGCCACTGTTGTGTCCCTATCACCAATGCAATATTACTTAAAAATAAAATAAAAATCCCACCCACTGGACGAACTCCCTTAATGGGAACCTCTGTCCATCTGGATGGAACTGCCTCCCAGTACAAGCAGCTTTTGTTTTACAGAGGCTGCCAGGTATTGCAAAGCTGAAATTCCTGTTTGGACTTATTTGGATCACAAGTCCCAAGACAGCAGAGAAAAGAAAAAGAAGTAGCAAAAATAAATACTCCAAAGGTGACGTATCAGCTGCCTTGCCATTATAGCATAAACATGCACTTATTTTATTACTGTTTATTAATAAACAAATCAAAATAATTACTTTTCCAATTGTTTTTCTTCTGAGAAAATAAAAAAGTATTCCATTATTCAAGCCTAGAAACTATGACTCTAAGACTTCTTCTGTTGTAAAATACTGTTAGCTTTCCATACCCATCTCACTTTTTTTTCTTGCACCTTTTGAAAGCTGTGTCATGAATATTGATTGAAAAACCTTATAATAGTTATAAAGCTAAAGAACAAACCAAGCAGGAAATACACACACAAAAGAGTGTTTTGATAAGCAGTGGAGATTTGCTGAAGAGTAAATGAGGGTGGGTAACAGCAGTGTGCTAATCTGATGCTCAGACAAAAAGGGTGCAAATATTTTGGCACAGAAAAAGGTTCACTTCCTAGGAGATGTACAGGAAAGGAGAAAAGCACAAACAGCATAAAAAGAAATTCCAGACAACAAATAATTAATCTCACTGGCCTTTCCAGGTTCATTTCTGGCTCACCAGAAGGCTTCTCCTTTTTATATCCCTATTTTCATTAATTTTATCTGCCCTCTTACTGTCTGACACCTATGTTGCCCTTCACACTTTCATGCCTGATGAATCTCTGTAATTCTTAGGATTAACTGGTCAAAAAAGAATGAGAGATTCATTTTTCTCTTCTCTGGAACATGATTAATTTTTAAAAAAAGTCTTATTCAAGGACATAAATTATTGTTTTCAAGTACACAAGTGGTAGCTGCCTCTCAGGTGTTTCTGAGGTTCTATTGGAGAGGTTCTATTTCTGAGTGTTACAAAAAACAAGAAAAGCACTATCAACCACCAGTACACCCAAACATGAAGAAGGATATGTCAGCTTGCTCTGCAGGTTTATCCTGAGGAAGAAAGCTGTTCTGTTTACATGAACACCTCATCTGGCTTATCCAGGCAAAGAAATTCTTGACTCATGAATGCCTAAAATATTTCTCTCCCTTTTCCTACAAGCCAGATTAGATCAAATATATACAGCTGTCATGAATAGATGAGTCTCCTTCTATTTTCCTAAAACTGAACAAAGAGACATTTTCAGGCGTCTGCATCCAACAACACCTAATTTAGTAGTGGTATCTCCTTCCTTGAATTACTGGTATGGGGTGCAAGCTGTTAAAAAAAACCAAACAAACTGATAGGAAAAATTGTAATTGAACTTTTTTCTTTTTAAACATACGTGTTACTCAAATCTGATGGCTTAATGACATATCTTGTAATATATATATATAAATATATCATTTAGCAACTACAGGTACCCATACATGTCCAAATATTGTGACATATACTGTCTATACTTTATTACATATATCATCACATCGTAATGAAGCTACCTTTAATATTCCAAATTTTCAAGACTGCTGTTGAAAATCAGGAAAGCTCTCAACAACATTTAGAAGAAACAAATAGATCAACTATGGTGTTATCTAACCTTTCTCAGAGCTTGAATTTCTTCTCCCAGAAGAAATTATGTATTTCCCAGATAAACAGTGCTGGGAAACTGGTAACAGCAGAGGAGAAGGCTGAGGTACTCAACAATTTTTTTGCCTTAGTCTTCAATGGCAACCTCTCTTCCCATATTCTCTCGAGCTGATGGACAGAAGGATGATGGGACTGGGGGATAATGTGCCTCTCACTGTAAGTAAAGACCAGATTCATGGCCACCTGAGGAACCTGAATGTGCATCATGGACCTGATGAAATACATCCCGGAGTCCTGAGGGAACTTGCTGATGTAGTTGCCAAACTGCTCTCCATGATATTTGAAAAGTCCTGGCAGTCAGGTGAAGTCCCAGGTGACTGGAAAATGGGAAACATTGTACCCGTGACTAGAAAAGGGAAAACACACTAGCATCTTTAAAATGTGTAGAAAGGAGGCCCCTGGGGGTCACTGACCCATCAGTCTCACCTCTGTGCCTGGGAAGATCATGGAACAGATCCTCCTAGAGGCCATGCTGAGGCGCATGGAGAATGGCAACATGATTCAAGACAGCCATCGTGGCTTCACTAAGAGCAAGTCCTGAGTGACCAGCCCAGTGGCCATCTGTGATCAGTGGTCAAGGGAAAAGCTACAGATGTCATTTATCTGGATTTCTGTAATGCCTTTGACATGGTCACCCTCAGCATCCTTCTCTCCAAACAGGAGAGACATGGATTTGAGGAGTGGACTGTTAGAGGAGAAGAAAGTGGTTGAACAGTCGTGGTCAATGATTCAGAGTTGACCAACCTGATCTTGTGAAAAGTGCCTCTGCCCATGGCAGGGTGGTTGGAACCAGGTGATCTTTAAGGTCCCTCCCAGCCCAAGCCATTCTATAATTCCCTGCTTGTACATCAAGAAAGGGTTTATCCTGAATCAGTACAGATATTTATTGCTTGAGGTCTTACAAACCTTCCTCAGAGGTGCTTCTGCAACTCAAATGGTGAATCAGCTTTCAATTCCTACAAAACCAGGTTGTTCCCATATAGAATTTAAGAATGTATTTCCAATGGTATTATTTTAACAAAAGATGTGTTTCTTAAAACAAAATATCTCTCTAGAGGAATTTAGTGGAGACTAATCACAGTCCATTTCTACCTCAGTCAAGGCAGACACCTTGAGCCATACATCTTCAGCAGGGGAGTTCTCCAAAGCTCTAGCACAGCAAAATGGGCTGGGATTTATCTCTGCCGAGACTTTCTATCAAGGAGGTCATCTTCAGCTTGTTATTCTGTTATCAAAGTGGTCTTGTAGCACCACATGGCTGAGAAAGCACCTCAGATGATGTCAACATGGTGCTTCTCACAAGAATTTAGGACTCATGTGATAACAAGAATAAAGCTTAAGCTGTGCCCATGTTCTTCACTTTGATGATAAACAGAAAATGGTGTGCAGCCAACCATACAACTGCTGTCCTGAAAGAGAAACCCACACAGCAGTGAACTGGACTTGAGGAAAATCTGTGCTTCTAGATGGACACAAAACTCAGGAACAGTGGGGCAGGCTGGGAGAGGTGTTACCCATAAATTTAATGCCACTAGAAGGATGGGACACAACATATGCCAGTTGCCCTGCTAGGACTAGGCCATTGGACACAAAAAAAATCACAGTTCTGTATATAAAAAAAGAGCTAATCCTGGGATTGTTAAGACCTTCAAATATACATTGCTGATGACTTCTTTCTTCAGAGTTCAGGTAATAGTCTCATCCTGGCAGTTCTCTACAGTTTAACAAGTCTAAATTAATTTTTATTTGTTTGGTAAATGACCCTAAATAAAAAGGCTATAAACAAGATGAATGAATATGGCTGAGGAAACTGCAAATCACATTCAATGTGCTGTTAAACAAATGCACTCTAAAAGACCTCTCAAAAGAAGGCAAACCCAGAACAGCATGAACACTTGGAGCAGGATGGACACTTAGTATGGGGTATCATCTGCTGGACTAAAGGAAGGCACTAAAACATTTTAATTGTTGAACTGCTCCCTTTCCCAATGTGAGCATAGCAAGAAGTCTCATTGCTTCCCAATGTGAGCATAGCAAGAAGTTACCAAAGAGAGGACTGAGACAAACAGGTTGGCCATTATTTGCTTTTCAAAAGAAAAGGAAATCTGCAGATTTTGGATGCTTGCAGTCCTGTTGGCTAGAGAATTTGTAGTCACAGAAATCGCTACACAGGATTGCCTGCCACCATCTCCAGAAACATCCTCTGTTAGCAAGACCCAGAAAGATGTAGACACAGCTGGTGGTACTGAACCAGAGTCCCTTATCCAGCATCATAAATCATGCTCAGATAAACCCTTTTAATGTCATTAGGTCATTAGCAAAGGTAAATTGCTCAATGTGAGCACAAATCAAAATGAACATCCACAAAACAATAGTAAAAGAGTTAGAAAACCTTTCCAGCCTCAGGGCAAAGCAAGGATTTGTTTTCCCAACACTATCCACAGGTAGTTAATGAGGAGCTGAGCTGTGTTAGCTATGGCTGGGTTTGCCTCTGCTCACATGCTCTCATTTGAGCCAGTGTTTTGAGTATCACACTTCCCCTTCAACCCCCTGCTTGCTTTTTAGGGTATGCTGAAACATGGGAAGTGTTTTTCTGCTCATGTATTTACAGGCACTGGGAGAAGGGCAGCAATCCTCTCAAGAGGCAAGAGGGTGAGCACTCGAGACTGCTTGATTGAGGATCATTGCTGTGAGGTATAAACAATGTGTGACTGCTGAATTGGCTCAAATGATATTGCCCTGCAGATAGAGGTGACTGTGACAACCTTTTCCTTGGCACCTGTGACCTCACACACAAGAGAAGCAGCAGCCAGGTCTGTTCCAGCATGGTCTGCCCACAGAACAACCTTAAAACCTGATGTAGAAATCCACGCTATTTTTTGTGTTATCTGCTGAGGAAGATGAAAAGGTATCTGTTGTGTTAATCAGGAAGTCTTGGATGATTTTTTCATTTCGTCATTAAAATTCAATTAAGCTTCTTTATCAGACCACAGTCTCTTGACTTTTTTATATTGAGAATTCGTATCTCACTCTCTTGCTACAGGGGTGAAAACACAGAAACCTAGTTTCACTGAAGACTTGACCTTTAAAAGTTTTTTAACTGTATCCAGCAGCATGAATCAGCAGTGCTCACCCAGCCTCTGAGGTGAAAAAAGAAAAAAATCCCATACCCCACATTAACACCTCCCCATCTTCCCAACCCCCAATGCATTAACCTTTGACAGAAACTCAGCCTAGACACTGAAATAGCTCTCATTTGTGGAAGAAATTAGCACTGCTTTGCTGCATATAAAACCACACACAATGCAGAAATATTAATATAGCAATAAAGCAACAAGACTGTTAATATAATCAGTATATTCATACATTAAATTATATGTGAAAATTAAATATATATATATAGCATTCACACTGCAGCAGTGTTATGTGCCATATACATGTATATATGTATATATAACAAGAAACGTGTCAATGTGTATACTTATGTTAAAAAAGAATAGACCTTTGCCTGAGGAATTTCATAACATTATCTGTAGGTCTCACACTAGACTGAGCTTTTCTGCATGCCTGGGGCTATGCAGGCAGCATGGAATCATGTGTACAGCCCAGGGATGCACTCCAGTCACTCCCAAAGGCAAACACCCATGTCACAGGAAACCCATCGATGGAGAGAGTTCCTGGTTTGCCTAAAGCTTGTGATTAAATGCTGGAAAAGATATTTAGAAAAGGCCTCTATGACTGTGGCCTGTTATTATAGCCAGTAAAATACTTATTTTTATTCAAAACTATGTGAAACAAGCAATCCACATTTTCCAGCTCAGGACACAGGTAAGGAGCAGCACTTGGGGTGAATTCAGGGTCCATTTGCAATTTCAGCTTGCATTTTTTAAAATTTGTTTTCAGAAAGTTAGGACCCTTTTTACTGATTGTTGGCAGGTGCTACTATCAAACTGCAGTACCAGTGGGGGAAATAAACCCTTAAAGATTGGAGAAGCTCTCCTGGGTCTATTCAAAATAATTTCAGAACAAATGCTTTGAAAGAGAAAAGAAACCTTAAAATAAAATTTCAAACTCTGGCAAGTGCTTAAAATTTGAATTTGCTGAATATTAGTTATTCCTTTCATTATATGAGTTTCCATTTGCAGGTTTTATTTTCATAATCTTCATAGGGTCAGTAAAAGAAGAAAGAGTTATGTAAAACCCCCAACACGTTTGTTGTCATACTGAGGGTATGACATTTTTAACTTTAAGGATCAGGAGGAAAGGGTTGTGTCCTCATGCTAAAGAAGCTAATGAGGCCCATGGGAACACAACTCTGCTGACTCTTAGTGCTATTTACATTGGAGTCACTCTTAATTTCCTGATCTTAGCAAGACTTGAAAAGAAAAACACTGCTGATCAACGGAGTTTTATCTTCACTCAGAGATAATACACACATCAATACATATTATAATTTGACACAGGACATAGCAAAACCACACACATTCATATACATTTATAAAGATACAGCATCTGATAAATAACTTTGTTGTTTCAGAGAATGACAAACAGCTAAGTGAAACACAGGCTTTTTCTGTATCTCCATAAATATCTTTATGAATTTTTGTAGTTAACACTGGTTACATAAAACTGACATTCATGAAAGTAGTTTGCTGAGGGTTTGACTTCTCCTCTTTAGAAAGGCGGGTGAGGAGGACTTCTGATTTTGGAATACTGGCAGTAGGGTAGGTATGGATAAACTTTCGGCTGAGATAAAAGGAGCCTGAAGTCCATTTTTCAGAGGGAAGTGAAAACAACCAACAAAAGGGATGAAACTCAGTAAATAATGATTGGTCAGAACAATGATTTCTGCCCTGTTTGGGCAGAAGAAGATGGGGGGTGGGGAGGTGTGGTGGAATTTGGACCTGAAAATTACCAAATGTGAGCTATAACAAGTTTGACAGGAACTCCTGACTGCACAGACAAGAAGGGACAGCACAGGAAGGACTGCTGGTTTTAAAATCCTTTATAAAGAACACCTCTTCTAGGGAAACACAGCAGAGCAATAAAACACTTGCTGTAGTCAAGGACAACCCTGTATTATATATGCACCTCACAGCACACACACACAGTCTCTGAACCTGCTCTACCTGATCTTTGCAAATCTGAACAGCTGCCTGTGTTATCATAATTTTTACTCTGCCAGACACGTATTCATTTGACCTTTTTTGGGAATTTCATGCTAAGGCTAGGCACTGCAAAAACGGGATTTCACAGTTTGGTGTGAAGATCTGCTTGTCTTGTCTCATCACCTAAAGGAAGACTTGAAGTAGATAGGTGTGGAACAACAACAGCCAGACAACAAAGATTGGATGTCTTTGGCTAGGTGAAATATGGGACCAAAAATAAAGCCAACACACACATCCTAAAAGCATGAGCAGGCATATCCTGGGCTCAAAACCCAAAGGCAGATCTGCATATCTGAATCTAGGTATACATCAAGCTTGCAGAGGTTTAGAATAACATAGGACATTGCTGAAATACTTCAAAGGACTCTGCAGTGCTTGAGAAGAATAGCAATGGAATGGCACAACTGTGACCACAAGGGCTTTTCCAGATGCTAATATGAGACTTGCTCTTTAAAACCATAAACCAGAAGGCAGACAATATTTGGCAGGGATTCATATGCTCTCAGAATAATCATTGGTTCACAAATTTTTGAGGAAAGTAAAAATTAAACAGAAATATTTAGTGATGTTTGCCTTTTCCAAAATGGCCTATTAAGATATTAGCATGAAAATACTACATATATATACAATGAATGCAGCACTGTGAATCTACTCTGGTGTAATTTAATATCACATTGTGATTTACACTAGGAGACAAACAGTCAGAGAAATAGTTAAGCAAAACAAATCAATGCCTTTTATGAGGCCTGAGAATTTAATAAGCCACAGGATAAATATTGACAAGCTGCAGACAGGTGGAACAGGTTTGTAAAGACATAAAATGACTGTTCTAAGGTTCAAGAAACCTTGAAGCTTACTAACGGGTTGTACAAGATAAGTTCCTGGCGTGTTCTCCTCCTGCTAAGTAAGGTCAATCAGGCTCAGTCCATGCAGAGCTGGGATGACTTTTAATGTTCTCCTGAAGTAACACTGCCATCTAGATGTCACCTCCTTACCCATGCCTGCTGCTGCTGATCACTTCTAATTGAGGAGATGCTGCCAATCTGATTAGAGCAGAACAAAAGCAAAGCATGCATGTGCATATATAAGCAACTGGAGGTCTGGGTTCAGCCCCAGGCCTGTGCCACTTCAGAAGGAAACCAGATTGTCTCAAATTCTTCAGTGTGGTAGGGCAGCAGAAGGATAGGGTACCACACTGCTGTGGATGCCAGAGGAAAGCTCTAAGGCAATCCGAGCAGTGGGCTGTATCCCATTTCATACAACTATCCTTGAGGCTTTCCTCACACTACCATTAGCAGTTGTAGACCTGCACTTTGGCATCCATGCACTGAGACTGTGAGGTGTTTAGAGTATCAGTAGAAGCAACCTCTTGTGTGAGCAAGTACTTCTGATCCTGTGGTCTAACAAGGGAGCCAAGGGCAAGGAAATCATTGGTTCACCTTGTGAAAAAACAAGTTCAGATAAAGAACCTCCGATATAACTACATGAAAATTAAACCAACACAGTTCTAAAGATTTGGGTCCTGTTTGACTCACGAGGTGTGTACAAGAGTAGAGATTATATATATCCACTTGTGAGCTGAAACACCTGCCAATGAGACTCTTCATATTTACATAAGTTGTAGCATTTCACTGTCAAGCTGTGAATTTTATGGATCCTGAGAAAGTGCAGATTTGATTCAAGCGTGAGTTTAAGATTTCTTAGAGTGTCTTTAGCACCATAGTTTTAACATGCTCTTCCAGAAGTAAGTTGTTTTCATTCCAGGCACATGCACACTCCCTACATAGGCACAGATCTAGATCTAGATGGGAGAAGGAAAAGGTCACATTAATTTTTAGCCCTTACCCTTTATCTAAAGGGCATTTAAGATGACAAACAGCCAAGAACTTCTATTATGAAGCCCTGACACTGAATCTTTTAATGCATGTTTGCATTTTCTCACTTGTAATATGGAAATTCAGTCTAATCCTTTCAAGCCTACAGAAGCAGCTCCAATTTGCATTGCCTAGCAGAGAGAACAGGGCGCTGGCCCATCCACAGGGTCCCACGCTGCTTGCACGCAGAAGACAGACTGGAAATGTAGAACCCTTTCAAAAGAATACTTCTGTTCCATGTACACAAGTAATCAATGTATCTGGCTATTCATTCTATTGTGTTTATTTATTGTGGCTCATTCAAGTGGGGCTGGATTAGTACATCTAAGAGAAACTCCTCTTGAGTTCAGAAAATTAGCAGATCAATCTCCAAATGTATGACTTGCATTGGCCTAAGATAGAAACAAAGTATATTGATGAGAAAATCCCAGGCTTAGCTTGAGTGGGTAACAGTTAGGAAAACCACCACAGTGCAGAAATTAATTTAAATGCATAACAGGATAAGCATACTGTTCCCAGAAAGCAAGATCATTCTCAAAGTCTATTTAAAGGCATGTCCCTTTGGATGCACAGCAGAGTTCAAAATTGGAAAAAAGGTAGGAAACACAAGAGTAGAGTTTCAGAGCTGAATGGGAAAAAAACACCCTAAAAGGGGACGATGGTCTTTTACAGAGCCTGGTTCTTCAGTACCTCACAGTACTGTTCCAAATTTGAGTGCAAAAATATTAGAGCCACAATGAGTGAATTATTCAGGGTTAGTAGCATCCTTACAAATAATGCTGGAGCTGCCAGAGGAGGCAGAAGAAACACACAGGAGAGCAGAAAATCAAAGAAGTTGCCTATTTGTTACTTGCAGCAGCATTGTGTAGTTCTGCCAGTTAAAAATCCCATGCTCCCCTGAAAATGCCAGTCTGTGCTGCTACCACTGTTTTTGGCATTCAATAGAAAGAACCCACAAAAGGGCATCCGTTTACAGACAGTGTGTGAAGTTTGTCCCTCTGCTGTGAACAGAGCTCTGCATCTCTCCGCCTTCAGGCACTGGATTTATTTCCCAGTCACTGCTGGAGTGGCCTTGCAGGCAGATTTCCTGCCAGCATGGTCACAATCAATGTGGGAACATTGGATGCAGACAATGAGTGTTTAATAAAAGCTTACAAGGGTTGGGTGTTTTTTCCTTTTTTCTTTTTCTTTTTTTTTAAATTTAACTTGAGCTTGTTTCATTGCTAATGCAATAATTGATTGCAGTTAAGTCCCGTGCAGTCAAAATTCAAATAAACTTATAAAAGCCCCTTCTGGGAAGTTACAAGGCATCAGAGTGACCAAAAAATTTAAAGAATAATCCCCCATGTTTCTCAAGACAAACAAATGGCTAGCCCAGAGGTTGCTAAAGAATTCAGGGCAAGGCAGAGCAGAGCAGAGGCAGCTCAGGGCAGAGACAGCTCAGAATTGTGGTGAAACAAGAGCTTTGTCTACTCCTGAGCAATACTCTGCCCCCAGCCAGCTCACTGCTGTTCCCTCCCACCTGCTGTGACTATCTCCTGGCAAGGACCATCGAGAGGACAGCCTTCTTGTCAGCTCTCTGTTCTCCTGAGTGAGAAAACATGCAGGCTGGAGGTTAGAGAGAGAACTGAGGCTAGCACAGGCATGGCATCCATCCTCTCTCAGCATTCACCAAGGCAAGAGCCACACAGTGTCCCAAGCAGTGCAATACTCTGTGTGTTGTCCCAAGCAGTGCAATACTCTGATGCCACTGTAAACTACAGGGACAAAAGCAGATTTCATGCTTCATAGGGATTTCTTTCTCCAACTCCCTAGCTGGCTTCAGTGAAACTTTAGGGATTTTTCTCCTTATTTGGGGTTTGTGGTAGTTCCTTCCCTCTGTTTTAATTGCCTCCAGCAAAGTTATTTAATCCTCTACCTTCCTTCCCACACACAGAAATATGAAATTATGCTGAACACAGCAAATATGCATATTTTTCACAGGTTTTAAGATTAAAAATTTTCCCATAAGAGGAAAGAAGCATCTGTATAAGTCTTGCAACACTTTTTCTTGAGGTTATTTGAATGTTTTCAGATATTTTAAGAACATGTCTTCAGAGAAAGCACATTTTTCAGGTTTTCCTGTCACCACCTCTTGTTTCAGCAGTTTATATTTTTCATGCAAGTAATTTTAGTGACCACTGTTAAATTAATTTAGGACTGCAATTCCTGTGAGCAAACATCCACATCACTAAAGTCACTGCTGTGACTAGTATTGACCCATCAGATGGAAACACTGCATATAAGACAAAGAGTAGTGCAATACAGAAATTAAAATCTGGTCTGTCCAGACAATGGTTAAAAAACCCCAACAATGGTAGGGCAGTGTAGAAAAGTCTGTATTTTTACCATCAAGATGCATCTCTTCTTTGGGTAAATATAAGGACAAACTGTCTAAGTCCAGCAGCCCCAAAGAAGGGCTTTGCTCAATTGGCAAAAACATAACACATAAAGTGTGGAAAAATGTTGTATAAAATGGTATGTGTGTGGCAGGAGGTTGTTTTTCCTTCCATCAGTTAATTTGGTAGAAACATTCTTTACCTTAATATCAAGGTAACTCCACTCAAGCTGGCAAGTTCCTACTAGCTGCAGATGCAAACCTCTGGAGCCCCAGCAAAGGCGTGCTTCCGTCTGTGGAACTGTGGTTATTTTCTCAACAGCCTATCTGCAGGCTGATGAGCTGTTTTCTTAATTTCCACCTCCCTTTTGTTTTCTGCCAGTTCCTGTGATGAGGTAGAAATCCTGTGACTTGTGACCAGTTGCTGAGGGTGGATTTGCAGACAGTGATCCCATTAAACCTGACATGTTGCTGAAGTCCAGGTTCATGCATCCAGTGAAGATTTAGTCTACATACTCTTATCAAAGATTCAAATATTGGGTAAAGGGAGAACAGGGAAGAATGAAAACTGAAACCAGAAAATTTCTTTGTGTAGAACCAGAACTGAAGTCAGTAAAGTTATGTTCCTTTGATCATTTTCTCTTCTCAAAGACTGTGTGGAACTCCTTTCCTGGCATTCACCTACACACCACTGAAACTACCTGCTGCTACCTCTCCTCAAACAAGATTGTCTCATATTCCACCCTTCCAGATGCTCTTTTGTGCTGTGACACTCACCATTTTCATCAGGATTTTGTCATTGTGCATTTCCAGCAAAACATTTTGCATTTCCAGCAAAGCAATACTCAGCAGAGAAAACTCAGTAGATATCCAGGATCTACCTTAATATTTATTTATCTCCAGTTAAAAGAGTATCTCAAATGTTGCCTGTGGACTTTTCCCAGCTGATCCATCCCTTCAGCTCACCAAGGTGAAAGGCAATGTGGTACCTGTCACATTTTTGGGCAACTGGCATCTCACTATGAAGGCTGAAAAGATTTTCTGCTGCAAGATCCAAAAAAGACAATGCACACACATTTTATAGAACACATTGTCCTTGACCGTGACATTTTTCTCTATCCAAACCCAAAGCACCAAATAACAGATGGTAATGATACAACCTGGCACCAAATTAAGAAGTCAGTTGATGTGGTAAAAACACTGGTTCACAATAGGACCCTGGATAATAAGACCATGAAGAGAGAGTGAGCTTGGGTCACCTCCCTGGATTACATCATATTTGGTGCATGATTACACCTGACATTTCATCTAACCTGTTTAATTCCTCTACTGAAGTAGGCTGTCCCCATCACTAGGGATCAATTTTTCTTCTTATTAGGCATTTTCTCCCCTTACTGTTTAATCCAAAGCCTGTCTTACTCTTGTCACTACAATGATTAAAAGCCCCTCTGCTATTGTAGCAGGAATGCAGATTCCTTTGTCCAACTGCAGTTATAGTTTAGAGATTAGGATGTCCTACCAACCCAATGTTCCTTTCTGCTTTCAAGGCAGTAGAGTGTTTTTGTCCCAGGGCATGATGTAGAGCTGTATTACATTGCTTGACACGGAGATGCTGCCTTATAAAGTCAGAAGGCTATATAAATAATTCATGATGAAGAGAACAGTGTGCCCTGAAATCTGCCATACATTGCAGTTAGTGCTGTCTGGGGGAAACAAAAAAAAAAGCCCAACAAAAAAAGTTATCTGCAGAATAACTAGCTAGGAAACACCTGCCATGACTTTCCTATCTTAAGACAAATTTCCAATTAGTTACTAGGTCTGAATTAAAAATCCATTAAGTTTTTTTGAGGGAAAATCTTTTAAATTTAACAAAACTTTCATTTTTCATTATCTAGAGGAGCCCACAAGTATGACGAGGGGTCTATTTAATTATCCTTAAATGTGACACTCCAGTCTTCATCCTCTCTGATACAAATGGATGTGGAACAGGCTGAAAGACCAGGAAATGAGGAAGTGGAAAACAAGTGTTTCCAAGAGGTGGCACCAAACTTCTGCCGGGGGATCCTGTGAAGGAACATGAAAGGTCTTTCCTTGTACTCAGCCTTTCATAGGTTCCTCACTTAAAATCATCTTCTTATTTACAGCACACGGAACAAGTATTAGGATGGAAGGGCCAGTGTTTAGCATGCAGACAGTTTCTGTGTAAAATGCGAGATACTTTATGGGCGAAAAGCCTTCTTGGTGTGCTCTCACTCTTAGGATCTTAACCTCATGTGAGTGAGTAATTTGCATGCCTGTGGCTGGACAGGCTGGCTCAAAAATTCATTCTTGTCCAAGTCAAAAACACAGACATAATCTAGATTAGGTCTAAACAGAGTAGAATTAAAATTCAGCATGGTTAATATTTTAATCTTCCCAAGTTTTGATGTCTCGGTACAGAAAGGAGACAGAAGATACCAAATCACATAGCTGAGAACATCAGAAGAAATGATACTAAGGAATCTAATGGTTATTTTCTCCCGTTTGTAGTTGGGAAATATCTAAATTCAGTATTTCAACTGTTGACAGAGTCAATAATTCAGATCTACTTCAACAGTGTATAGAAGACTTCTTGGTGATGTCCTTCTTCTTATATCAACAGTATTAGTTTACATTTTCCAGTGGAAAGCCAACCAGCTGTTGGTTTCTGATGCAACTTTCTCACTCACAACATGAGCTATTATTCAGCAAGGCAGCCAAAATCCAATTGTTTCCATGATAAATCCTGCCCACATCTGAGATTACACATTGCAGTTGGAACTGTGATTTTATAACCACTAAAAAGCAGAATCAGCCAATGTGGTCAGAAGCTCAGCAGTGTGGTCTCTGTTCTCACAGCAGTGTCTGTACCTAGCCCCAGGCACTACTGTGCCATGGGAGAGATGCTGGGCAAGCATCCTGCAGACCCTCCAGAAAAGCCAGCTCTGCCAAGGAGCACAGCTGGTTTAACAGAGCCCCTCCACTGCCTTAGCAGGATTATGGGATAATCCTTTTCCTCAGGGGTCACAGTTCATTTTGCCATCACAGACACATTACTGTCAGTCTAAGATGCTGGAGTTACTGCTGTCTGTATCACATAGCCTGTGAGACCTGACAAAGCACAGATCAGAAATTATAAGAATCTCCCCAAAAAAGGCATAACCTAAAAAGGGCCAGTTTATATCCAGCCAGACCACCCTCCTGGCAGTTCAATTTAACTGCTCCCAAGGTATGCAAAACCTCTGCTCCATTGGTAGGATTGACTACAGCTCTTCCTTTGACCCTGAAAACCCAAAGAAATAAATCCCATTTGGTTCACTGGAAATTCAGATGTGTGCAGAGCTGCAGTTTTATCAACAAGGGGTTTTCCCCAAGACAAGCTGTTAACCACAGCAGGATTAGAGCTTTTGGGTGGAAGCAGAAAGGGGAGTGTGGGGAAGAAAGGAGAGACTTTCTTAGTAAACTGTAAGTTGTGCAATACTATCAGGTCTGTGAAACTCTCTAAAATGTGCCCTGGCTGACTTCTTCCTAAAATTTTGCACTCAGTTAATCAGGAGAATTCTGATTCACTGATTGCTCAGGGTATGGCAGTTACCTACAGGCTGCTTGAGAAAACTTGACACCCTACAGCCTCTCAAGATGTGCATCTACAAGAGATTGGCTTCTTTTTATCCCACAGGCAGGAAGAGGCAGAGACTATTCTCTTCATTCCTCATTCTGGTGTAACAGCAATCCAGATTGAAGCAAAAGGACCCCATATAATCTGACAAGTTCCTGTGAACAAAATAACTATTCTATTCTTATTCTTCCAATAATTCTAATAATATTCTTAATAGGTCTAAGTTACTGCCCCCTGTACAACAGCCAGTACTGTAGTATTACTCCTATAGTTATCTTGTTTTTTCCTTTCCTTCAATATGAAGTGTTTAACCTGACACTGCTTCAGGCCTCTTCATTCCTTCTCTAGAGAGGCAGAGTACAGAACTACCAAAAGCAATATCAGAAGTGGTGCTTTAGTATGTTAATAAAGATGATTTGGCAGTGAATATTACACACATTTTCCCCTCCTTTTTAGTCAGACCACAGGTTTCATCAGAGGATGTCAGTAATGCAAATTTCTACCAAATGCCAAAAACCAATTTCTGTCTTTTTTTCTCTGAAGGTGGTCTTTCATTTGGGCTAACTCCATCTGCATGCCACATCACAAAGCCACACCACAATCTGGCATCCAGACTAACAGTGAGTAACATCCAGGCAGTCATGGTATTTTTTGGAGCAACTCTACGGTAGAGTTTCCTTACATCTACTTGGGGCCAACCACAGCCACAGCCCATGGCTGTGCTGTGGTGAAACCCCCCCAGCTCCTGATGAGCACATCACCTGCTCTGTCCTGGACCCTGCTGACACTCACAGGCACGAGTCCCTGCCCTGGCCACACGCAAATCTTCTTCTTCAGTGCCCTCTCATCCCATCCAGTGAGCACCTTTGGTACATAAAATGGTAGGGAGTAGGTGTCAAAGAAGATACCTCTCCTTCACAAACATAAGAAAAAGGAAAATCTGTGTCCTTGGCCAGGTATCTGCTTTCTCCTATCCTTTTTAAATGGTAAGATAAATGTCAGACTGCACCTATTACCAAATGCAAGGTAAAAATAAAAGGCTTCTGCTACATACCAGACTGATTATAGATCAGGGACAGTAGTGATGGTGATTCATTGCCTTGAAATGATTGTCTAGGAAAAAAAAGCAGGGATTACTCTCTGGCCCTGAGCATCAAACTAGGTAGTCTTCCACTCCAATAAAGTGCTCAGGCTCATATGAATACAGGATTTCTCAGGTACCACAGTCACACCCCAAAACCCAGTACCCTCAGCTAAGAGATATTTTGGTAATTTATGGCTCAGCAGCTCCTCATACAGCTTCCCCTCAAGGCCTTTCACCATCCTCGTAGGTCTGCCCTGGAAGGTCTCCAACAACTTTATATCTTACTTCTGTTTTAGCACCCAAAAAAGCACACAATAGCCAAAGTGAGGCCTGTCAAGTGAATGACAGAGAGGGACAGTCCCCTCCTTTGCCAGGTCAGTGTTTCTAGTCTGACACCGATACTCCTCAGGACATGGGTGGCACATGGGTGGCACACCCACCTGCCAGGGCATGGCTGACATTTCCATGTCAGTCAGCACAGCAAACTCAGACTTTCTAGACTGAGCCCACACTTGTAACTCCCTGTTTCTCTTCCATCCTGTATGTATCTGTGTCAAATCACTTCAAATGATTTGACAATGGGCATGGCAGTGGGAAAGAAGATGGTCAAGTTCTCCTTGTCCTGCTGTCCTTCTGGGCACTCCTTTTCTATTTCCAGTATGTGACCTTTCTTTGAGGAGTCTCCAGGAAGATCCTACCAATTTCCTCCTGCACCTTCTGAGTGCTCCAAAGCCTGCTCTCTGCCTTGCACAGGTCAGTGCACAACTGGCTCAGAGCCTCAAATATGAGATGTGTCCCACTAACTGAGGAGGCCCCCACCAGCGACAGCCCCAGGCACAGATAGCGTGTACAGCCTGAAGCCCTGGCAGACTTGAGAAGCTCCATCCTTCCTTGCAGGGCTCTGTGCATGGCTCCAGATCCAGCAGCTGCTGGCACCAAGACCTGGGGCACATCCCTGCCATTTCTGGGCAGCCTCAAGCAGAGCCATCCTTGAGTGAGCACTGTTCCTACCCCTTGGTCTGCACAGGGTGCACTCTAGCTCCCCAGATCCCTGGGAGCCAGACCTCTTCTTTTGTTGCACTCCTCTGTTAGAGAATTCCTCTTCAGGGGCTACAGAGGCTTTGGTCTAAGCTCCAAGTTTGTGCTGCTTTCCTTGACACAATTCCTCAGACCTGTCTCAGCTGACTGCCTGTGCTTGTTCTCTCCCTGCTCTTGTTCCCTGGGCATGGATCCAGTCCTAGCCTTTCAGAGATGAGTTCTGTCCCTTTTGAGTCCCATTCTCCTCTGCTTGGAAGGCTACAGCACTTGAAGACACCTTGAGATTGCCCTGTTATCACAGCAGCTGCATGGTAGAACTGCCTTTTGTGTGCTGCTCCAGCTCCATCTTAAAACTCAAGGTGCTGCTGACTGAAAAGCTCTTCCAGAACCCTGTACTTCAGACAGCTACTAGTCCGCTTCAATTTTCCAGCCTCAGCCTTTTCCCCATTCTATTTATGGACACTTATTCTGATACCAAGTGCCTCTTAGATGAAGTAGTTAATTCCTGAAGGGACGATTTCTTCTTCAAGGCAAATATACGAAGGATAGGAAAGCAGCCCCTTGCAATGGCCCAAAAGTTGAGCAACACTCCTTGGCACAGCCTCTGCTCCTGCCTACAGGCAACTTACAGATGAGGCAGTGCTAACCTCATCAGAGGTGGGCAAGGACAAGAGAGAGCAGACAGCAAGAAGAGGCTTAAGCTGTGCCAAGGAACGTTTGGGTTGGACATTAGGAAGAACCTTTTCCCTGAAAAGGGGGATTCCATATTGGAATGAGCTGCCCAGGGCCAGGGTGGAATCCCCACAGTGGGAGATGGCCAGGAAAGGAAAGCCTGGGTGGGGTACCCAGTGCTGCGCTCCAGTTGCCATGGTGGGTTTGGGTCACCGGTTGGACGTCAACAGGGCTCTTGCAAGGCGATGAATGCCATCCTTCTGTGACATCACAGCCCCTGGGCACAGCACGGTGGCTGCATCCACTGCCAGCCCGTGCCCAGAGCCCAGGCACAGAGCGAGACCAGAGCCTGTGTGGAGCTGGTGGTTGGTGGCACAGCAGGACCATGGCTGGCCACGGCTTCCCCTGGTTCCAGCTGCTTGCACTGCTGGTGGTGATCTTGGGCCGTCCTCTGGACACTTCCAGTCGTCCTGCTGGGGACAGGGCCACCTTGGCTCTGCTTGCCGAGGTCCCGGAGCAGTGGGACGTGGGCCCAGGGACAACCGCTTTTGGGCACATGGCGCTGCTTGCTTGGAGCTGCACAGCCCTGGTCCTGCTGGTGACGGGCGTCTCAGTCAGATGGTGGATGCGCAAAAGGCTCCGGAGATGCCGGCGAGAGGTCAGGGAGGGTGGGAAGTCAGGCGGGTGGGATGGGGCCGGGAGCTGTCCAAGGCCTTGGGCCAAGCCAGTGTTGAATGAGACCTGAGCGCCTCCGTGGGGGAGAAAAGTTGGGCAGTCCCTGGGGTCCTGGGCCTCTTGGGCAGCCCTTTGCCCAAGGCCCAGAGGCAGCTGGAGGGGCTCAGCCCCTGGGCATGAACTGGGCCTGGGCTGAGCCCCAGGGACACCCGGCAGAGCCTCCGCCCAGGGCAGCCCAGCCGGGCGCGAGTGTCTCCCACAGGGGCCAAAGGCAGCCCCCCAGGCCTCAGCCCCCCGAGGTCCCTCTGCCCCCTTGCATCAGGCTCTCTGTGTTGTGCCCTCCAGGAGAAGCACCGGAGACCCTCGGCCTCTGCAGGGATGGGCTGCCAGGGACACGACTGCGGCAAGGAGCTGCTCCAGCTGCTGAAGGACAACCGTGCCCTGATGCGGCTGTGTGTGCGCCACCGCCCTGTGCAGAGGCCCCGAGAGAAGAGACAAAGGAAATGGGGCATTTGGAACAGGAAGAGACGCTACTTGTCCCTTTCACGCTGCCTCTCCAGCCCGGCTCTCCGTTTGTAGGTCTCTGTTGGGGATGCATGACCAGTGCTCAGCCCAGGCACTGCAACATCCCCCACGATAGGTGTTAGTGAAGTCCCCCAGTCTTAGGCTTAGGTATAGGGTTCCCAGCAGTCTGCTGCCACAGAAGTTGTAGTATCTCAGAGAGTTCAAGTTGCTAAAAGTTGATGTAGTCTTAGATATAAGGTTCTCTTCCCTGTAGTCTTCGCACCGTCTAGCTGTAGCTCTTAGGAGAAGTTGAAATGAATAAAGTTCACCTTTTCTCTACATTGCTGCAGTCTTTTATTGCTGTTGCATCTGAGAGGGGACAGCCATTGCCTGGTTTTGCACCTGCGCTGCAGAGCAGCCAGGATGGGAGGCTGGATGTAAGAGCAGTGGTTGAGAGAGAGAGTTTGGAGGGCAGGTGGGAAGAAGACTGTGGGCAGTGTTCTCTTGCCTCCATCTTCAAAGAAAGCTCTTATTTGATCAGTGTCTGCACAATGCCAGGGGCCCCCAAAGGCACAGGGAAGTGTATGCTGGGGAACTAAAAGTAGTCATTTAGCCGGCAGAAGGCTGAGACACACACAAGGCTGCCTAGCATTTTTTCCATTCTTTTTCTGTTTCTTCCTCTCTAGGAAGCCCTCCCACCCCCTTTCATGCTAAGTAAAGAAAGAGAGGAGCAACTTTCTGTAAAACAGAATATCCATTCTAAATGAGGTCCTTACTGCTCACAAATATTGAATAAAACAACCTTTAAATTGAACAGATGTTAGTACTCTACCAAATTACTGCAGCAGCTCATATCCATTCCTTCAGCATTCACACAGCTTCAGAAAACCCCATCCAACCCAAACATTCTCATCACTTGAAAACAGCCTTGCTGCTCCTTTCTCTTCAAATCCCCCTCCTGCTAATAGGCATCACTTTAAGGGGCATCCTGCCACAATGAACCAGTAGCTGGAGCCATAGCACCCGAGGTTCTTCTCTCCATGTGTATTTGGATATCTGATTATTCCCTTGGTTTTATTTTGAGCTCCTCCATTTATAAAGCACCCAATAATATTTTCAGTCTGCTATTAGAGTACACGGAGTTTATAACATCCATCTAATCCCTTGAATCCTTAATCCTCAAAATAAATTGCATTAGATGTTTCCAGCACTCACAGCCCAGAAATTTGAAAATAAAAGCCATTTTGACTAAAAGTTCAGAATTTAAATAAATAAAGGCAGCCAAAAACCGGTTCAGAACACATGAATTTTAATTAATTTACAACTATCCCATTATTTGATTGGATTTTACCGTAAAGGCTCAAATCCTGTTGTTTAGCTTTTTAGTGGCTGCAGGTCTCAGCAACTGTGCAGTAGGCATTTTAAGAAACAAGCTTAGAGTTTGAGTGTCAAGCCACTAACACAATGTTTGTACCCCAGGTGGCTGAAATACAGCACTTATAAAGGGACTTGCTGACATCAGAATGTCCTCCCCCTGCAGAGAGCAGTTTGGACAAGCTGGAATCCTTTTGAGAGTTCAAGCAATTCAGACAGTGATCCCCTCAAACTACCCTATGCCAGAAGCAATACACAATTTCATTTTTTCTTGACACCATGAATTCACTTTGCCATTTTCAACTCTCTATTGAATGCCCATTCTTTTCCTTCAGCAATGATTCCTGACTTTTATTTAATGCCTAAGCCTCTCATTCTCCTGGATAAGGAGTCAAACACATACACAGATAGAAGGTGATTGAACCTGCACAAGAATTGAACCTTAACAACTGGGGTGTTTTTGGAGGGTCTCATGTGTGAACTTGTATGTGGGTCAAAATACAGTATGGGAAATGCTACAAATATTTGCTTAAAAAATACATTTTAAAAAAGTACCAATTCTATGTGTGCCTTTGGAATTTTGCTTTAAAGCAAAGTGCACTTGCAGATGACTCCAAACTGAGCTCAGCTCTTCAACAAACATTTCTTGTTAGTTTTTTCATTGGGTCAGACAGCAAATCATACCTCTGAGAACCACTCTGATTTGGAGGAGTTCCAAGAGGTCTTTGCAGGTGGTCTCAGTGAACATTTTGGTTGGTCTGTGCTTTCCCCAGGGCTTATCCCTTCCTCCAGTGCAGTTTTTGGGCCTCACATTCTGTTCCTCTTTTTCTTTCTCCCAGTCTCTCTCCAACTGCCACAAAGACAACTGCTTGCTTGCTCTTTCAGGTCATTCCTATGAGAAAATTCCAGTTCTCCAGAGTCCATATATCTTACAGATTTGAAACAACCCAAACCATGTGAACTTGAGACTACTTTACTTTTATTTCAGTCCTTGAACCACCCTTTCCACCACACCAGCTTACAAGTGGGTTTGCACAATCTCTGCAATATTGTTCAGTGTGTGGATAGGGAAAACCAGCAAGTCTGGAGCAAAAATGAGCTGTCCACATAGGCTCAGGAATTAACATTGAATCAACAGGAATCTGTTTAACCTGCCACATCTGCAGGACCCAAACAAAGCACAGTTAATCCGCATAAACTGAACGAGCACTTTGGAAACGTCGCCCAAAAACGCGGTCCGTGGAGGAAGGACGCTGTTCGGAGGGCAGCGGTGCCATCTAGCGAGAGGAAGGACTCGCTGCACCATTTAGATCCCGCAGCACCAATACAGAACACCCGAATTTACCTGCTGGAAAGGTTGAAATGTTGAAAAGGTGCACTGCAGGAAATAAAAGCCTTCTTGTGACGCCACTTTTTTGATAAAGACATAAACGGATTTTTTTAGCAACATCTGAATATTCATTTCTATGGGAGGATTTCTTTATCTCTTGGCTTCCCCATTATACACATATACTCATAATTACTGGAAATATTTTTAATTATGGACTGTTTTTTTAAAATAAGCAGTAATTTTTTCAGTGTTTTGCCTTCAAGAACTTATATGACAAGTGATTACAATGACAATTGATCAGATTAAAACAGGTTTCAAAGTTGATTTTGCTTTGCAATAGCAACAAATCCTATTGCTTTGTTGACTCCAACAAAGTCTGACAGACACCTGTCTGCCTGTTTGGTACTTAAAAAAATTCTTATGTATGATTACGCACTGATAAATCTATGAAAATATGAAAAATACATTTGTATATACAGGCAAACATCCCATAAGATGTTAGACCAAAGCTGAAGGAGTCCAACTTCCACAGAGAAAAAGTCCAGGCAAAAGAATAGAATATGTCTGAAAGAAGAAAATATGTGATGCCTTAATTATCTGTAGAGGACAGACCTCAGGCAAGTCAGACACTGCTCATGTGTAACCCCTGTGCACTCCTGTGTCTCACAGCCCAAGGCACAGTACCATGGGGGTGTACTGTGAATATCTTACTGTGAATATGTGTTCATGTATGTGTTTAGCATGAGCTGCAGAAAAGTGCTTAGAAACCTAAACACCTTTGTGGCTGTTTATTCATGTCTTGCATCTTGCAACAGGTTGCCCTGTTGTATAATTGATCCCAAAAGTTTAGTTCACAGATTTCCACTTCCTTGTCATTATTAAATCTCAGTAGACTGAGAGATTTGGGAGGAAGAGTGAGACTTGTGAGCAGGTAGATTGTGAAGGGAGAAAAGCCTGGGATTCCTTTGCTGGGGATCCTCCTTGGAGGCACCAGTTGGGGCTGTTAGTGTGTTACCTGTGCCCTGAATAAATGGCTTTATGGAACGAGACATCTGACACTGCCATGGGAAACCCAGGGTTGAACTGGTGAGGAAACTTGGTCTGACCATGTGAGTGGGGGATGTGAGGAGTCAAGCTGGGCTTCCACTGGAGCTGCCCTCTGTGGAGGGGCTTCAGTCCCAGCGGTGAAAGTCTCTGGCCTTGGGAATGTGACCAGCAGAGAGGCTCGAGAATGGTGAGACCAGGAATTTTCCTTAACATTCTTTTGAGCCTGTTTTAAACCATGTGAGGTGACCAGTTTTTCCCTGAGACAGTGATATGCTGTTCACTTCTTGACTCTTCCCAAGCAAGGTCCTCTGCATCTTCTCAGATGAACAAATTGTACATACCAGGACACCTTCAAGTTTGTTGTTGCAGCCTCTACAGGTCATGGTATTTGGCTCCATGAAAACAGCGGGTATCCAGCAATGCCTGAAACAGATTTCTGGCAAATACATACATATTTGTCACTCAAAATTTGCTCTTTTATTTTGACAAGCTGTAAGAAAGATCCCCTGACAGAATTATGACTTCACAGCTCACAGCTGTTATTTATGCTCTATAAAATGTCACCAACATCTGCTATTGTAGTGAAATGCAGAACTGCAAAGCAATCTGAAGTTCAGATGTAAACAAACAAAACCATTTTCCAAACAACAGTTTAAAAGGCAATAATGCTGAAATAGCCTAAGTATTTTAAAATCTAAAAGGGAATCAATCTGTTGAATGTTTATGGAATGAGATGCATATGCAAATAGAAAACTTCAGTTTCCCAAATGTAAATCATATGTGACTCTCTGGATAAAGTCAAGGTTTTCAAAGGTTGTTTTCTATGTTTCTATGTCTGCTGTGTTGGCATCTCTTGGTCCTCACATTTAATATTCACAGAATGACAGGTGCCCCTTTACATAGTGCCTTAGGATGTATCACTTCTGGGCAATTCAGAAGTGCCACAGGCACACTGACAGTCACATCAAGAAAGGGATATCCTGGGACACTGAGCAGACCTGCAGGCCCCTCCTCTGAGGCCTCATGTCACACAGCAGCCACCCTGACCTGGCTGGGAAAAGGAACATGAGTATTATTTGCCTTAGGGCAACCAAATTACTCCAACTGTTCCTTCAAACATCTGGAAATGGCCCTGATCAGTGAAAAAGCATCGGTTCTTGCAATCCAAATACCTGGAACTTTAGAAATGTCTTGTGAAACACTTTATGAAAAAGTAATCCCTGCCACCAAGGATGCAAACCTAAATTTACATTTCCAAATATACATAGTCCAATTTTTACAACATGCAATGGATCTCCACACCCAATCTTTAGTATCCTTTGGTACAAAGAACTTGCTGACCCAGAGCAAAAACACCTGTTGTGATCTCCTAAATGAAGTACAATCTTCACTTCTTGGGCTTTTCTGAAAGGAGTCCCTGCAAAAACAATCAGCAAGGGACACTGCAGAAAGCATTGGAAAGCCAAAGTCTGGACAGCCAAACCACTCTGACAGTTCCTTGGGATATACTGACAGCCAGTCTCCTAGAAATAAGCTAGATGATGAGACAATGATGAGAATAAAACAATAATGAGAACTTTTCCCAAATGTGCAGCTCTATCCACACCCCCCAAAGATGTAGGCTGATTTCAGCAAAGTCAGAATCCAACAGACCTGCTCTTCCTGAAGTCATGTAAACACTAGGTATAGGACAGAGCTGGTGCCAAATGTCATTGAGATCTTGCAAGTGTTAAAGATCAGTGAGAAGGTTTTCTCCACCTGTGGCACACAGAAATACTCCAGGGATGGGAGTGGGTGGTGGTGGGGGATGTGTGTGTGCTGTAGCTAGGGAGCCTTGCACAGAATAGAAGCAATAGTAGACTTCCTATCCTGAAACACTCACTCCTCCACCAATGCTTTGAGATAATAAAACCTGCGCTTACCAAATTTCCTCCCAGGATTACAGTTTTAGCTTGGCATAGGCAACCTATCAGTAGGATCAAGGGAGTCACCATTGCTAGATGACCTTTAAAAAGTAACATCTTGTAAACTTCAAATTTTCAGAGAAAAGTCCAGAGAGAAACAAAACTACAGATGGCTCACTACCCTGAGGACCCACATGGGGAAACAAAACTTGAAGGTGCACAGCGGCTGATAAATTAACCTCTGTATTGCCTGTATGTTCATAGAGCTTGGAGCTGTCAGATGCTCTGAGATTGCCTGTCACCTTCCAAGGCTATGACTCCCAAGCCTGGCTAGGACAACACTGGAGCTGGGGATAGCCAGAAGATGGATTTTGAAAACAGTACTAGCTGTGGATAGCGGGGTAGCATTTTCACCTAAGGTTTGGGATTAAGGAATGGAATAAAACATTCTCCACTCCATGGACAGTTTCAAGGACTTTAGTGAGATATTTAATGAAAGTGCTAAGATTACAAGCAGCTTTAAGAAAGCTCAGGAGTCTAAGGATAGACAAGTAAAGATTATCCTGCTAAAAAACTTGTAGAGGTAATTAAGAACCACACAGCACTGAAGAACCTCTGCATTCTATGTGACACTCAAGGTGTGGCAGACAATGTGACACCATCACAGACAGTACTGTAAGTGATTTAACGAAGGGTGTCTAATAAGAAAAAATGCAGATACACTCTGCTTGACAACTAGTAGTAAGATAGGCTAAAGCCATATGACTATTAAACTGGAGACAAGAGGCTGAGCCAGGATCTAACATCCAGGAATAACATGGAGTCCTGGGAACTCTCAGAAAAGAAAACAAAAATGGTCCAAGAAAATAAGATGAACTGAGGCAGAAGCACATTCCCCTCTGTTTCAGTTTCATGCTGGGTGGGTGCAATTTCAGAATTAAAGGACTGGCCTTGTTATTGCAGCCAACAAAGACTACCTGGCTCAGTGCTCATATGCAGGTAGCCCTGTAGTGCAGTGGTGTCACAGAATTATGGATGTTTAAGATTCACTTCACAGAAAAGACAGGAGTTATGTACAAAACCTTTAATCTTATACTCTTCCAGTCTAAAAGTCAGGCCAGCCAAAATCGTATTACCATTTTTCAGTGTCTTAACAATTGCAAGACTGGAACAAGGTGGTATTTGCCATTTATTTCCAGAGTACATTGCTAATCACAGGAAAGCTGCAAGTGACTCCAACTGTGATTCTTTATCTTCTCCTGTAAGAGAGGACATGGAGCCTAAGACAGCTGCAGAAGAGCCCAAATTGCTCAAGTCCTCTCAAGTTCTCTATTCAAATCTCATTCATCTAGAGCAGCTTCACTGGATTACTAATACTATACTCCATATCTGCTGGCCCTCTCTCATATTGCAACCCCTGAGAAGTAAGGCATTCACTGCTGTAGGGTAAAAGAACAGAAAAAGTAATCTTGGATGTTTTCTGAAACATATTTTGCAAGTATTTTAAAAATCAGAAGTTTTATTAGCATCACCTCTCCCAATCCATGACAAACTTCAGACCACCAGTAAGATTAGCACTGAAAAGCTGCTGATGCAATAAAAGACCATAACTTATGTAATTGAAGCTGTGTATTTTAAAGGCCAAAGGCATCAATAACGCTGAACTGACAATAAAGATTTTAAAGATTTGTCAGCCTTTAAAAGCCTTAAATCTGTGTGGTAGACAAGCCATAGATTTTTCAGCATTTAATGTAATTTTAAACAGCTTAATGATTAACAGACAATTGATTACAGCATGTTCAGTGGCCAGTATGTTTTACAGGTTCATGCCTATAAGCTACTTGTAGGAATCTAAATGTCAGTTTACCTGGACTGCGGCCCCAAAGGAATAACAAGAACCTCTGCAATGTACAGGTCAGACCTTGTAGCTAACACAGTCAAAGCTGGAATACTACCCACCAGGCACCCTTATCTTGCACCCAAGGTAGAACAGGATCCATAGTTCTTCCAACTGAGCCACCTAAATAACCAGAGGAGATAGGTTGAAACAGATAAATCACACTTTTGTCCCTTGAGTCAAAGGAAGTCAAAGTGCATCAAGAAGCAGCAGAAAACAAAAAACCAAAAAAGTTCCTGTACTTTGACAATGTAACCAGTCCATCACTGCTTTACCTTGCATTTTCTCTGACTCCTCAGCTCATCCTTCCCTTTAGTTCAGATCCTTCACACCACCATGCCATGTTTTTCCCCCACTACTTACATTATGTACCACACCTGAATATTCCCTGGTTTCATCACTGCAGGGAAACACAGAGTAACACCTCCTTATCCCCGTCCTACAGGCAGAATGTACTAAACAAGGTTTTTTCCCTAAGCACATGAATTCTCAGAAGCTAACTAAGGGTAGTTAAGGGCAGACTATTCTTTTATAGTGAAAATCAGTTTTAGGACTGAGTGATGACAAAGTCCTAAAGGAATGGTTGTGGAAAGGAGGGTTAACAGTGATTGGAAGACAGACCAAGCAGTGTGATGGTGCAAGGATGTTTATTGACAAAAGGCAGAGATATTTGTACTGTTTTAGCCTCTGCATAACAATTTCCAATTGTCCTGTCCCACGTGTGATTTAGTACTTAGCAGACCATAATGTATACTTTCTCTTTTGCACAATTACCTGCCACAGCAGGCTGTTCTGTTCTTTGGGAGGGGGACAGAGTTTCTGCAGTTCCTTCTTTATGTATCTTTCTCAGTTTCTGCAGCTTTTTCTCACAGCTTTTTCTCACAGCTCTTGCTGTACAATCTCCAGCAATTTCAAGCGTACTGCTCATGTTGTTTAACTCATTCTGCTCTGCAACAGAGGGTCAGAAGTGAGTTTGGATTGAGCAGTTAAGAGCCTGCTCTGCTTGTGCCTGGCATGGGTAAAAGTGTAAAGAAACTACTTATAGGCTCCTTAGCCAAGAGAAACCTCTCAGGTGATGTTTATCAGCAACACTGCTGCATAACGTACAATTACTATTTTACAACGTTAGGTTCCTACAGGTTTATTTTTATGCAAGAAGAGTGAAATAGTAAATCCAAAAGAACTCCAAAGATGAGGACAAAAATGCCTTTTTCATGGCTTGACTCAGCATTAGGTTCTAATCAGGATTACAGCTCTTAGAGGCCCAGAGCAGGCATCTTTACTCTAGCTGCATAAATTCAGGATAATGAAAATATAGTAATTTCATAAGTTTATACTTATGAAATACATATGAGATAAAGTTCTCTGTCAGGAAAAGTGCTGTGACTACGGCTGTTGACTTGAAAACTGTAACATTACAAATGCCAGTACCAAACAGCTGGCAGGTGCTTTACAAATGAATTTATAATGGTAACCCAGATATCATTCCAATTATGTACCATGAATTTGCTAGAAGATAAACAATTCAGTAAAGAGCATTACCAGGATAGCGGCGTGTCCACACATTGAGACAGATGCAAGGTTCAAATTTGCAGATATCATTTGGGGAAGACTATTTAATACTTGACTAATTTAGCTAACAATTTGAAAAAGGTGCTAATTAAAATGTGCCTGGGGCTGTCAGCTGCTGCCAAAACTGCAGAGATGCTCCATTGAAATGTTTCCACTTTGTTATTAAAATAAGCACTTGGACTGGTTCAGGCAAACAGACACCAACTTACCATGATGTTAGCAGAACTCACTTTTAAAACTTCCTATATCTGATTATTGCAACATTTTGGACAGTTCTGCAATATTAAATCCATGATTAAATGGAAGTGACACCTGGGTAATAAAGCTAGCAGAAAGTGCTAGATCTTCAGATATTTATTTTTTAAACCAACACCACCTTGCAGGATTCTATCTTTTCAGCAATAATGAAAGTAATTGATTTTTATCTTACTAGGAGAGGAAGTGAGAGAAATTAGATTTACAAACATTTCATTACCTGTTGCAGCAATTACTGATAGGACTCAGGAACACTGGCAAGTTTGTGTTGAAAAACTGCTGGATACATTTGTGCCACTTGAACAGGTGATTCCCCAAATCCTTTTCACTAATGCAGAGTCAGACCAGTACTAGTGAGATAGACAAGCAGAATAATCAACAGAACCTTACTATTCCTTCTGCAGGAACAAAACAAATCTTACTGAAAATGCTGCAGATGCAAAGAATAGCAAGGAAGGCCTGCAGCTTCTTCATGCTGTGAAAAGCAGCTTTGTCCTGTGAGCAGCTTTGCATGTGAGGAAGATCCCAAGCAAAACTGCTTCTCTAGTGACCACCCCTTTCAGTTCTCAAATCACCTTTAAAGATGAACTGTCTGGAGTTCAGAGACACTGTCTCTGACTCACTGAACAGCAGGACCTATCAAGGTTCTTCAGCAAGACTGGAATTTAAGTTTCCATTTAAGTTTCTAACACAGAGAGCAAAGATCTGTGAGGGCAGAAAGGAGGAAAGGGAAAGCATTTAAAAATATCTTCAAAAGAGTAGTAAAAAGTACATAAAAAAAAAAGAAACTTTGCAATTCTAGCTTTTTGAAGTTCAGGAATGATTCCCATCCCTGTAAAACCTTCCACTACCCAAACTCCTCTGGATTCTTTTACCTTCAAGTTATTGCATATTTAGAGTGTGTTTCCAAGGCACCCTTTGAGAAAGCACATGCCGCCAGCATGCCTGAAGCACATGGCTCCCGTACAAATCAGTGACATGTCTGCTTTAGCACAGGCACTTGGCAAAATTCAGGAGACCTCAGCAGTATCACAAAAGCTTAACCTGAGCCAAAGGGAAATGTACTATTTAATCTGAAGGTAGGAACAAAAGACAACCAACTCTATATAGATCAACTGGGGAAAAAAAAAGTTTAAAAAAACTAGGGCCAAGAAGTTATTTTGCTTTTCAGTAGTAGGAAAGTTTTTTTTTTTCTACCTGTCCAGCTCCATCCTTTCAGCTGCTCAATTTTCCCTACCCCTCAAATGGTTCTCACCCTTATAAAGTGTCTCTCAACTTCTCTCAAATTTTTAGTTTTACAGCAGGAAAAAGCTGAAGAAACACCTTTTTAACTCACAAGAAAAGCATTCTGGCCCACACTCCTAGCCAGCTGGGATCCTGGACCTCAGTGGGCAGAACGTGTAATGAAACAGCTTTTGTACCAAATGCATATAATGATAGTGGAACTGGGGTCCAGCTCAGCCAACCCCAATCATGGGTCATGATCCTGTTACATGGAATGGAACAGACATTCTGAGCCACTAATGGAGTAGAAGGTGTGTTGGAACACCACAGAAGGGAAAGGTTTAGTTTACTCCATGTCCCAAAAAGGGACATACTTCACAAACTAAGCGCAGATTTGCCAAAACAAATTAAAACAAGACTTTATAATGAAAAATCATATTAAGGTTAAGAGTATTTCCAATTTTAATTTCCTCCCCCCTTTTCTTTTTTTAATCTGAAGTGCTAATTAGTATTTCCACAACCACTACTAGCATTTTTTTAAGAAGGATTCAGTGATTTATTTGTTAATATACACAACAATCTTCACGTGTAAATTACAAAGTAAGGAACAAGGCCCATATCATCAGCTGCTATTTATTGGAGCAAGACAAAACAAACTTTTACAAGCACTGCATCAGAGATTTTGATTTTTCTTTATCTCAGACCTGAACAGCTGATGGAGGATTTATTATTCCTCTGTTAATTTCCCTGTATTTCTTTTGCTAGATAGGAATCTTCAGATGTTTTTTTAGTCCGAAATATCATTTAGCAATGCCACTTTAGTATACTGCCTTTGTTTCTCTCCTATTTTGTCTATTATTATACAGTCACAAATCATTATACAGTCACAAATCTCCCAAGTGCTCTCTTTCAAATAAAATGGAACACAGGCTTTTTTTAAAAAGGTCATCTTTAAAATTATATACAATAAATTCAACACCAGGAAAAATCTATTTAACAGCACTTCTCCCTCATCCCACATTTCATCTCCATTGAATATTAAGCAGCACAAATCAAAAGATGGGGCTTGTTGGCTGCTTCAGACTAGAGACATTCCCTTTCACAACCACAGCATTGAAGAGTGGTCTAGTGGCATTTCTGCAATTATTGAGGCTAAACCCCAAGACATGGACCACAAGCACTCCATCATTTTCTCCTGACCCCCAAATGTGAGCTATCATTTTCTTCTTAACATTAATTTCCCATTTATGTTCTTCCCCTGCATCTGTACAGATACTGAAGAGGGAAATAATCTTTCTTCCTATCGTAAATCATGCAGATGAGCTTATCAAGTCCAAACAGAGTCTCTGGATTGTTTAGGGGAATGAAAAGCTAAAATTAATTTTTAAATGTCAGAAGCACATAGATATTCCAATGTCTTTTCAAAATATAAATTAATCAAACACATTTATGATAATGTAGAATTAAAAATTAAAAGGTCTCATATATCTTTGCAATTTCTGAAGACTGAATTTTATAGATATTTAGTTATCCAACAACACTGACTGTCAAGCAACAGAGCATTAGCATGACATGGGGTTACTCTGCTGCTGCCTCTGAAAATCTGAGAAGGCAGCTCCCTGCAGCACTGTTCAACAAGGATGTCCCTTAACCTTTCCCACAACATCACCTTGCTTTCTCCTCTCTTTCCTCCTTCTCTACATTATTCCCTGGTTTGGGCTGCAAATCCCTGCTGCTGTGTGGTCTTTGCTGCTTTCTGACCCAAAGCATGCTCAGATGCTCACTGCCTGCAGTGACCAACCTTCCTTGCATACATGAGTCCACAAGTGGCCACCCTCCCTGTTTCCTTAGTCTTTTTCTTTGCTTTTGCTGTCCTTCTGGAAAACCATTTGCCCCTTAAATTCCTAAAGGAAAGTCAGATTGTCCCCCAGTGCTACTCCTGCTCAGACAGTCCATCCCTCCCAAAAATCCCCTTGGGGAAGAAGCCAATGTTTTGCCTTGCCTCCTCCAGTTCAAATGCCTTGGATCCTGGGCACAGCACTGGCTGTGCCTCCTGCCCACCCACCCATCCCTCTGGCTCTTCCTAGACGGGAGCAGCTCAGTTCCTGCTGTCCATCATGAGATGGGAAGGAGATAACTCAGAAAGACTTCATATCCCAAAGTACCACTTTTTGTGCAGCCACAGGAAACCTGCCAAGACCACTGCAAGTGCTTTCTTCTAGCACATGGGGAGTAATCCTTCAAACAAGAGAACCAGACTGGCAGGTCTCTCCACTCTGGGATGCAGAGAATGGAGTGTTGCCCCTGCCATCGAGCTGCTGCTGAGACCAGGCAGCACCAGCCTCATGGGAACATGAGCAGGACCTGCCTGGGGCTGGAGCAGAGTCAGGGTAGGGAAAATGGGGTTATGCCCCACAGGGGAACAGAGAGGCTTGGGGAACCTGTTCAGAGAGAGCTACTGCTCTGTCCTTCCCACAACCACTTGGGGATCACACATGTGCCATCCCAGCATACAGAGGCTGAGCTGCCTCTCATACTGAAGTCTGTGTCTTTTCTCCTCTCAGCTGATCCCAAAATTGTTTGCTGCAGCTGCCAGCAGCTCTCTGGCTCCTGGTATCCCACAATGTTCTGCAGGTTGCAGTGGGATCTGTGCTGTGGCAGGCTGGCAGCATGGAATGGGAAAGGCTAAAGAGGAGGCTGATCACACTGTCCAAGTGTCCAGATCCAGAGGGATGGATGTCATACAACAGTCTAATATGCCAATAGTTAAAAGCAGATATTTATCTTGCATGTCCTCAAAAGGACAAGAACAAACTACAACTAAAATGTGCAAATATGCAAAGTGAAAATGTCATCAAAAGAAGTCTCTCATCCTTGGAGCACACAGCAGATGAAAACCTTCTCCCCCCACCCTCCCCCCAGTGGGCTCCAGTTTATGCAATATTCAGAAGCAAATCAGCGCTAGCACATACTGCATAGGATAACAATGGTCTTTTTTACTGTTGAGGGAATGGTTATGTACTGCTTAGATGTTGCCATAAAAGCAGACTTGAAACACTGCCATAAAAATTCACCTGTGCAAGCACACCGCTTTCTTCGCCGACCTTGCAAGAGCCATAAAGAAGTAGAAACAAAACACCCTAGTAGCAGTCTAGCTTTCAATGAAAAAAATTTACACATGCTGAGGAGATGTAAACCTTTTTTTATCTTCTGTAAGTGCAAACGGCTCTTTGTAAATATATTTAGAACAGTAACATAGTTGCCATAAGGACTGAGTCTAAGTAACCATGTATTAGTTCAAGGGCACTAAAAACCCCATAAAAGCTGGAAAATCCTATGAGGAGAACAGCCAATGCTTTCTGTGCACAAATCAGGACTCTGCCTCTCTCCTAAGCTGCTGAAGTCCAAACTTGCAAGCTGGCAGGCAAAGACAAGAGCTTATCACAGCAGAGTGGAGGAAGCTGAGATAGGACAATGGATACCTTCTACCCCACTCTAGAGAACCCGTAGCACAAACTTATGAGAAAGCTGCATTGTTAAGACATGCAAGATATGCTATGTTTCTCCAGAACATTTCTCCCCAGGAAAAACAACTTAAAATAGAGAATTTTGGGGAAACAAAGCTTTATTTCAACAAATGCTTTTTAAAACAAAAATCTAATCCAACCAGAAATCCGTGTCATGATTTGTTTCATACACGTCTTCTTTTTTCAGGTTAAATTTTTTTCCCAGTCAGTGCCTTTTGGCTACACCCACTGTGTAGATGGTTCACAGCAAGGCTCCTCATGCAGCACAGCTGGAAATGTGTGTTTCCTCTGTTGATAGAGTCTCTGGCTGTGATACTGAAGGGAAAAAACCCAAATTAGACAAAGCCCACCAAAATGCCTCTACATATGGAATCTCATTCAAAGGTTCAGCAATCTACTCTGTCCATCACACATCATGCACTATGGCTATCTGGCCCTTTGCTGCTTTCCTTAGGGATCTTCCTCTCCCCTTCCTTCCTTCCTGGCAGACTGCAGACTGGCATCAAAAACAAGAGCCAAGTCATATACAAATCTGCTGTGGGAGGCCTCACTGACACTCTAATCTTTCTGTGCTGGTGTGCCAATGGAAGAGGTCCAGCAGAATTTGGCCACCAAAATTATGGCCCCATCTGAGAAGCAGTGCTGCAGGAATTTTCATTCAAAACAAAATCCAAAGGCAGACTTTTGGAGAAAACCTGTAGAGGACCTCAAGCCAATAACCCTCCAATGCCACCTAGAGTGCTCATCTCTGAAGGAGGTCAGTAATACTGAGGGACCTGCCCTGTGGCCAGAGACAAAGAAGGTGGCTGCCAAAAACCCCATGGAATGACCAACAATTCCCCACTGTGATGTGATGGCACTTTACCTGTAGTGAAGATTGTCAGCAAAAATTTAAGCCCAGAAAAATATTTTGTGCACACTGAGATTCAACAGGGAGTTGAGATCAGCAAAGCATTCGCTAAACTGGCTGCAGAGGCCCCACAGTCTGATGAATAATTAATAAACTTTGGAGGCTTAATATAAACTCAAAGGTGGAGTCAACTCGGAATAGAGCTCTAGAGGAAAATCAATAACATCAAAAACAAAGTAAGTATAAAAACAGTAAATCCATTTTGTCTTTGTTCTTCCTTTATCTGTTACAAACTGAAGCAGCAGGGAAGCGCTCCCTTCAGGCACTGACGGCCTCTTTCCCCCTCAGGCAAGGAATTGTCCTATGCTATACCCGTGGAGCTGAAATGTACCGAGCTTTCCCACCTTTGGGCACTGCACACTTCTCAAGAAAGTGCAAGAAAAAGCCCGTGTTTTCAAAGGTGATGAACTCCCTTAGTTGACAGTGGCTCCAGCATTCCTGAAAACCAAGTTTTACACTGGGGAGGGGGGGGGTTGGTTGGTTGTGGGGTTTTTTTTTTTGTTTTGTTTTGTTTTTGCATTTTTTTTACCATCTTTTCACCGAAGAGCATTTGTTACAGGCACATCCAGAGAATCAATTAGGCTGGAAAATACCTTTGATATCATGGAGTCCAACCTATGCCCTAACACCACCTTGACAACTATTCTATGGCACTGAGTGCCATATCCAGTCTTTCCTTAAACACCTCCAGGGACAGCGACCTCACCAGTTCCCTGGGCAGCCCATTCCAATATCTAATCACCCTTGCTATGAGGAAATTCCTCCTAACGTCCAACCTAAACCTCCGTGGCCCAGCTTGAGACTACTCCTCTCATCCTTGTCGCTGTTTGCCTGGGAGAATAGTGACACCTTCAGAAAGGTGAATTCTTTCCTTAATTTCCCGCTAGGACGCCCCGGGGTCCCAAGGCTCCAAGGGCACGGGAAGCAGGCGCGCTGCCAGGAGTCGAAGAGGCGCTGCGGGGGCGGACCGGCCCTCCCGGCTGTGCCCGCCCCGCCGGCGAGGCGGGAGGAGCGACAGCCCCCGGAAACCGGAAAGGAGGAAAAAAATCCAAGTGAAACCCCGCCCCCAAAACCCTTCAATTTCCACCCAAAACCCGCCCCGCCCGCCGTGGTTACGTCACGCGCTCCGCCGCTCAGTGCGACGTGTCCCTCGGCCCGCGGTGAGGGCGGCTCGGGGGGCCCGGGTGTTCCCCGGCCCGGGGAGACGGGGATCAGGGCTGGGCAGCGAGAATTGGGATAGGGCCAGGGATGGGGCATTGCCGGGACTGCGGCAGGCAGGGGGACCTCGGCCGGAGCGAGGGGGAAGGGGGTCGCTGGGACGCGAGAGGGGCCGGCATCACACCGGGAGCCTTCTGCCAGCTCCTACCAGGGGGTCCGTAGGGATTAGTGGGAGCAGATCCCGCCGGTGGTGTCCTGTGTGCCGTGGTAATGCTGGTACACGCTTGCTCTGAGGATACGGCTCGGGCACGGCGCTCTCTCTCCGTGCTCACCAGCCCTCGGCAGCTTTTGGCGTGGAGATCCCCTCAAACCGGCGGCTTTTGTCTATTTAGACCTCTCTGGAACACGGCGTAGGGCGTGAGCTGAAAGCCCAGCTGTGATGGGGCTGTTTTCCTCTTCTGGGCTGAAAGGCACAGTTTTCCATATTTTTTTTCTTTAGCAGTCAGAAATAGGCCCTCATGTTTATTTACTGAAACAGTGTCTTCATTTCCTGCAAAGTGGAAGTATCTTAGGTTGGAATATAACGCTTACCTTAAGCCTTTAACAAATTTTGTAGGTAACTGTTACTAATGTAATGAAAAAGTCTGATTTTCAGTGTGGAAACCATCAATGGAACCATCAATGCTAAATGTGTACGTCTTTGCAGGCAATCATGGATCAGGTAATGCAATTTGTGGAACCCAGCCGTCAGTTTGTGAAAGATTCCATACGACTTGTTAAGAGATGCACCAAGCCTGACAGGAAAGGTAAAGCACACAATAAACCAGAACACAATCCTTATTTCATCTTGTATCTTAGCACGTGTCTTTCCATACGTCACATCTGTTGATTTGTTTGCTGTGGATGTTTCTCAGCTGCCACTGTGAGATTTAAACTTGAGCTTCAGTTGTCTAAATGTCAGTGTGTTTAAGGTTCTGGCTATTGTAAACGCATGTATGTAAGTGTGTGAGTGGTACTAAAATTCACTTTAGGAGAGAGGTTAAGTAGCTGAAATTCAGTGCTCCACAGTTGTCAGTCATTGCCTGATTGCAACAGGAACAATTTTGTTGCTGGGAGTAGGGAAGAGGAGGTTTTGGACTAGAAAGGCCCTGGAGGGAAGCTATAACTAATACCAGAATACAGCTGGTCCTCTGAAAGTTACAGTGCTTTATTTACATGCTCAGAGTGAGCAGGTCTGGGACTTAAGTTTGCTATTGAGATCCATAAGGAACTTAATTCCTTGTCAGATTGGCAGGGTTTCTGAGGGGCTGTTGACCTTTGTTAATTTCATGGCTGCTGTCCTAAAGTAATTGAAAATATCCCAAGTATTCGATTTTTGTGGGGTCTTAGAGTGCTGTCCTCCTGTGACAGACATAAATACAGATTTTCTATTTTTGATGCTGTATTAAAGATTACTTTCAGTGCTTGTAGGGATGTAAAGAAAACATAATGGGATAAAGGTACTATGAATCGTCATAGTGGGTATTTTTGATTCTGCTTATGTAAAAAAAGATTGTGATTAGCCATTCTTTGTGGAAATCTCCATCTTCTCTCTGAAAATCTCATCTGTCTTCTAAAAAAGTGGATTTGTTTCTCAGCATCTGTGCAGACTTTGAAGTGTTTCCAGTATTAACATAGTCCTGTAAAGAGAGATCTCTCCTTTGGTCTCTGCAGTGCACATATGTATGCCATACATGAGACATCCTAACAAATTTTCTTTTTGTTATTTTGCAGAGTTCCAGAAGATTGCCATGGCAACAGCAATAGGCTTTGCAATAATGGGATTTATTGGTTTCTTTGTCAAATTGATCCATATCCCCATCAACAATATAATTGTGTAAGTGAATATGGCCTTCAGTTTCACTAAATTTTTACGTCCTCAGTTTTAAACGGAGGACATTAGTGAGCCCTGCGGGACCCATGTTGTTTTTGTGTCTGCATTTCACATGTTAGTGTAATATGACAAGTATTACTTGATTCAAAGGACTTTATGAACAATGTTAATGAACTTCATGTTAATTCAGTATGCTGCAAAGTATTAGAACCACTGTTCTCAGTTTTTTTCTGACTATTCTGCTTCAAAACTGAACGTTAGATATTTTGATTTCCAGTTCCTCAGTGTATGTTTGACCACAGAACATTTACCTCATTTGGATCTCAAATGCTCTTACTATTTCCACTTTATAGCCTGGGTATCCAAAGTAAATGGATAATGGATGGTAAGGTAAAGAAAACTGAGTGGGTATGCTGTAGGAAGAGAGGGCACAGAACAAGGTTGGCCTTGTTTCATTTACTGAGTGCTAGATATGTTTGAAATGTTGTTTTAGGTGTAACTGCATCCTGTAAAATCCCTTTTGGAATGAATATTACATCATGAAGAATTTGAACTTCAGGGTGACTGGCCCCATGGTAGTGACATACTAACAGTACCATATTCTCCAGAGCTAATGTCATCCCCTCTCCAGCACTGGAAGAGGTTAAAGACCATTCTGTGTCTGTAATATGTGACTCCCTTATAAGAGTAAGAGTGGTCATCTAGGCAAGGAGTGTTTGAAAATGGGAGATAAGCTGTAATGATTGTCCTAACAAGGCAGTGGTGGGAGGATAAGACTTTAGGTGGGATCACTTGATCACACTTCATTAGTTGAAACGGATTCCTTTGTTCTCTCAACAGAGGTGGCTGAATATTCATCATGAAGAAGACAGTTGTGACACCTGCTGCAGTGATTTCACAGCTTTAATTTGTTTGATATTAAACAAGCTCAGTTTGCGTTTTCAAACGTTGTTGTTATCTTACTACTTTTTTTAAAGTGTATGTGATCATACCTCTCTGCAGGCTTGCTTCTTTTTTTTTGGTTATAGTAGTTGTGTGCTTTACTTGCTTTGTTACTTCTTTTAACAATAGTAGAATCATTCAAGTGAGAAGGAAGCTTGGACAATCTCTAGTCCAATGTCCTGCTTGAAGCTGGGTCGGTGTTGCATTCTAATGAGGTTGCCTAAGCTGTATGACCCCTCTTCAGGGGCTGTTTACAAAGCAGTAAATCAAGCTTTGGAACAGCATTGCTCTAGCAAAAGCGGATTGCAAGAAAACAGCCTTTCTTTCAAGTGGTGTAAAAGTGTATGGGAATTCCTGTCAGTCATTTCTGGAATCACCATCATTATCACTAATTCCTTTCTGCATTTGGAGGTCATGCTACTAGGTTGTAGTATGTACTTGACAGGAAAAAAATCTCATGTCAAACAAAGAAATTGCATTGCCAGTCCTTATTCTGATGGCATAATTAAAAAACCCAAACATAATTGATTACTGAGATATACCATTTGAGGATAATCTAGTTGTCAGAGACACTAAGCAGTCCTTCAGCAAATCCACAACTTGCTCACGCCATTAGATAGGATATATACCCATTTTGGATCATGTTCTGTACATAGAATTGTATTGGCCCCCTGCATGTTGACCTGGAAGTTTGTATTATTTTATATTATTGCATATTTTGATTTTAAGAGCTAAGCCTGCAAAAGCTCTGGTAGATGCAATGCTCTTCCTCCTCAGATTAAGACATTTAATTCACTTAAAAATCTTATTGTAAGCATTTAGTATTTGCAGAAGGTACAATGGTACTTCTGTTACAGACTTTAAAAGCACTTAATGCTGGGACATCTGATACTGGTACTGCAGCAAAACTGAAGCTTCTTCAGTACACTAACTTGCTTCCTAAGTAGAAAAGTTCAATTATTATTCTTGAGAAATCTTCACCAGCACCTACCTATGTAACAAACCAGGACAGAAAAATGAGATTAGTTAATCTTGGTGCTATCACCTTGTGATACAGTTTTACTATGTGCAACTGGATACTGTATTTCCTTTTGGCAGGACAGGAATAATAGTTGAGTATTGGAATAAAATACTTTGTAAAAGTAGCCTGAACTAACCAGATAAGCAGCAGCAGTTTCTTTACATTCATTTCGGTTTGTGGTTGTACTGAATGGCTGCTCATGCATCTTCTGATTAAGTAGATGTACCAGAATGAAGTACTCTATAACAGCAAGTAATTTTGATTCAGTCTCAAGTGACTTTTATTTCATACTTGTTTTTCATTCAATACAGAAAATCAGTGCCTGTTTATATCTTGCAGCAGTTTTAGTGTCTTAATTCAGTGAAATTTTGTAGTAATTTAAGTCGTGTCAGATCAGAAAAGGCAGCTGTAGCTGATCTTAGCTCTTGATAGCCATTGTCCACAGCAAAGGTTTGTCCGTCTCGATGGTCACGATCCCGGAGTTGTCGTAGGTGTTGGAAGTACTGACCAGTGTTCCAAACTTCAGCACCTGGTTAGCTGTGAAAAGTAAGGAAAAGACTGAGCGGTTCTCTACAACAATAAAACGACATCAGTGCATTGATTTGAAAGACCACTGCTCCCACAAAGAACAAAAAAGTAGCTAAATAAATTCAAATTGGATAAACATTACCTAGTTAGAAGGCTTGTATGAGATTTTTCAATGACCCTAAGAGGCAATAAATTAATCCCCATATTAACAGTTTGAGTTTACACCAGGTTATTACAAAAGCAGTGTGTTGGATAATCCTCAGGGTTTCACATCTGGAAATTTGTATTTCATTTGAATCAGTTCAAATACTAGTGCTAGAAAATGTAAAACAAAGAGAATCTTACTGTTGTTCCAAACTTGGGATTTGCTTTAGCTCAGCAACAAGCCTATAATCTTTTAAAACATGAACAGTTCTAAACAAAGGCCAGCAGTGAAAAGTGATATTTAGCAACTTTGAGTTAAGGGACTTGAATCTTTTCTTCTATTGCATGTGAGGTAGGTGTTTGTGTACATTAGAAATAACAAATAGCAAACCATACAGTTTAAGTTCTGCCTTTCATTTCTTCTCTTTTGAGATAGCGTTGTTTGCATGTTGCAAACATATCAACTTCCTCAAAGGCACTCTAGAATTACTCAGTTCTGTGGTAGTCCTTGCTCATAGGAAGGTTCAGAGTAAGAACTCTAATACTATCCTTTGATTTAGCTTGTAAAACAAGCCAAATTATAGCTCTTTCCCACTGGCAGCTCAGAAAAACATTTCCAGGTAGGATACAATGATAGCTGCAGATGGGGAGGATTGTTCTGGAAGATCAGCAAGTCTGTGTGATCTATCAGAATTGCCAAATTGTGCATTGCTACCAAAGTAAAAATCCTCTGGATTTGCTATTAAGTGACCAAATGCAAAGGAGGATCTCCCTGTGGTCAAAAGGAGTGCAAAACAACTTAGTATGCTCTATTTTGTGATTTGCACAGGAGACACATTTTCCAGTGCTGGATATGAATGCTGGCTGTAGTAAACTTGGGTGTAGTGCATTACTACAATGCATGCACTGTCTGGCACTTGCTGGAAGCTGCACAGGAGGAACTGATCTTGCCAGACTCTACTGCTTTAAAAGGAAGGACGTTCACACAAAAGCCAGGATATATAGTTCAGTGTCTCTTTGCCAAATCTGTGCTTGCTCTACTTATTCCTGCTCCTACACTTGTTACGAGCTTGAAGTGAACTGAAAAGGAGGTTTCAGCTGCTAGCTGAATTTGTTGGCATGAGAGTAACACCCAAGTTTCACTACTGCAAATGGAAGAATCCTGCCATTTCAAGTTCAGGAGCGGGGAGCATAACTGCTATGCAGTGCAGAAATCCAGCAAAGAGAAAAGGAAAAAAAAACCCAGTACTACTGTACTAAATTAATTGTGTACCTAAAATAAAGGTGCTAGATTCCATCAAGATTCTTTTGGATACACAACAGTACCAGGCAGGCTCCTAGACAGATGCCAGGATGGATGAGTTTTGGTGTTTGCCTTTGGAAGACACAGCAGAGGCCACAGGGACTGTGTCTTGCCAGAAAACACAAATTTCCCAATTTGTAGTTAAACAAGTAATTTAGTGCTGAGGTAACACATGGGTAGAGTTCCCTGAGTATAAATACTCCCAAAATAGTGCGTTAAGTGCTGTGGTCAAGCTATGAGTGTTTCCAGTCAGTTTTAAGTAGGAAAGAAGCTTAAATACTTTAAAACATTTACTGACACACAAATTATCTTCTTTTGGTTACTATATATTGAAACTTGAAGGGGGTGGGGAGGAAGAACTTTTTTGATGAACTGCTGTATAAACCCACTCGTTTAGTATCATTTATTGCTTCTTACTCAAGACTCAGAATAATACTCAATGTTTTGCAGCTTTGCATATAAAATAATGGCTCTGCAGAAGGCAAGAATTAACAACAACATGGCAGCTTAATGAAACTAAATCTAAAGCCATATTTCTTAGTGCATAAAATCAAGTGAAAATGAGAGCCTTTTTTTCCCTTTCAATAGAAAATTCTAGCCCACTAGATGGAGCCTTTTATCTTTATCAGGTTTTCTGCTGGGCAAGGATCACAGTGTGAAATAGTGAAATGAAAAAAAATGCAAAAACTGTTAAACAGTACTGCTGATTCACGTGGCCAACTGCTGATCAAATGGACCAATTCCAAGCACTTGGTTTCACACTAGCCAACATTTCAACTAACATAATTAAAAATGTATGTTTTCCATTCAATAAATGAACAGTAATTAATGTAAAAACCTAGTTTTGAGCTGGTAAAGGAAATAAGAGGATGTGCAAACCTACTGCTGCTAGGTAAACTTCTGCTGTGTCATGCATTCTGATGGAAGTTTACAAGGTCAGAGAAGTGGTAAGTTTTATTAGTTCACACCTGATCCATTCCCTTTTTTTAAAATGAATTTCAGTTTTATTTGTAAGTCCTACCAAGAACTTACATCTTGGGGGAAAAAACCCAATCTATTACAACACTCATTTTCACTACAATGCTTACTTTTCAAGAAACAGATTCTGAAGAAAACCCCCTTTTTATTTTTTACTATTTAGTAAATAGTTTTGCTATAATTGGGTACCAAATCCAATTTTAATAAAAGATTCCACACTGCGATTAAAAAAAAATCTAAAACTCAAAACTCCTGGAAATTCTATAATTTTCCAATTAAAAGAAATCTTACTTTGGATCACTGAAAGCTTTCTTTTTGACCAATAGTAGTCTCTTTAAAATCTTGATTTTGTTAAATCCATAAGTGATTACCTGAAATACCTCTCACCATTAGAAGTTTTGTTTAGTGCTTTGGTTCCAAGCAAACTGAGTTTACTGATAATGGATTGTTGATGAGAAAAATACCCAGCTTCTCCACTGTAGTTATACCATTTTTCCATTACTCTCCATTTACCAAGTCAGCGAGGACTCCCAATATTAAAAGCAAATGCCGTTCCTGCCTTTTTATGGAGGGGGAGGAAAAAAACCCCACCAATATCCCACCCACGCCCCATCCCACCCCCCCCAAACTCCCCACCCAACAAAATCTACCATGAGACAGTTTTTTATGGTGTGCCTTATGTTCTTACCAGTACCAAATTTCTGTCTGATGAATTGCAGCATACCACTTATTCAGACCTAAACATGGGCATGGAGAGGACTGACTTTGATGGGGTAGTGGAGGAATGTTTCTCTAGCAGTTTTTGTTTTGTTTAGATGGTGTTTCAATCTGCCAGGGTTTGAGAATGTTGGACATAATTTAAAAGAAGAAAACTGAGGGCATATAGGTGAGCTTCCCAAAGGAGCATAATCACAAAGATTATTACTTCTTAGACATCTGTTTTGCTGACCAAATTACATGACAGAAGAGATCTCAGTAACCACAAGACTGGCAATTTCCACTATTTTATTGCTCTTACTCTGATAATTAAAAAAAAAGTATACAAATCCTAGGATGCTATATGAAAAATTTTAATTTCAGAAGTAAAATTTTGAAAATTCATTAATCTTATGGATGTAAGAACAACATCTGGAAATGATAACAGAATGCACCCTATATTAAGGTAATTAAGTTACAGAAATAATCAAAAACCCAAAACCTAAACATTTATTTTAAAATCTCATCCCATTTATACTTCTACCCACAGTGGGGAGTTATTTTTGAGTGGCTGGTACTGAAAATCAGTTATCTTTGAGTGGCTGGTACATAAGCCTTGCTTGTAATCTTTGTGCTGCTGGCTTTCAGCCTGGAAACTGAGAAATAGTATGGCCTAATTATAACTAGATTGGAGGTCATCATGTCAAGTGCTGCAAAAATACTCTCAATATCAGGTAATTCCTCTTAATGAATGTATTCATGATCTAGTAGAATGATAAACATAATTTCTATGTTCCATTGTATTATTTAGGACACTTAAAGTTTAGTGCAGAAAAGAGAGCTAATCTATCTAAAAAAAAATATTAAAAAAAAAATCAAGGTTTCATGTGCATCTTAGAAGGTGAATTTAAGCAGAGCTTGAGGGAGGCAGTGAAAAATTTCATCCTAAACTTGTCATATATGGCAAAACCAAATCAAGACAGGGTCTCACTACTGTCACCACAAATGGCTAAGGACCAAAGACTATCATGTTAAGCATGTTCCACATGGACACTGTGATACTTATGCTATGCTGCCTTTTCTCAACTGTGTCTCAATTACTTCCTGAAATATGTAAAGTCCCACCTTGCTGGTTTCCACCACTGAAAATAGAAACAAGGAAAGGAATACAAGCAGATTGCCACCGCCGGCATGAATGTGGGGAATATTAAAATTATTAATTATTAATTAAAAGCCGTATTATAGTGAATGTAATACTCTTCCCCCTAGGCAAATGCTGCATCAAAATGATAGAAAATTAAGATCAATAAGCTGAAACACAAGCTAAAGTGAAATATTGAATCACCATTTTGTATCCTATTACAGTTTATCTGGAGAGGATTTCCCTGAAGTTCTGTTAGGAGCAAAAATCTGCATTTAAATGGAGATACATTAGTAATGCATGAGCTAGTACTTTGCAGGTCACCCTGTGTCTGCAGAACAGCAGCATTAATTTTGCTATTTACCAATAAAAATCCCAAGTAGATTGTAGACTGATCTTCCTTTCATTCCTCCTAGGTTTACACTTGTGGTTAGCCTGATTTCACTGGAGTTAATTTTGATTTACACTGATGGATACAAAGGAAAAATTGGGTGCTTGATCTCTGTGCAGTGGGAACTGCGAAACCAGAAGTTGCAAATAACAGTAATTTACAGTAAAACATGAACTATTTTCAATAGTGATACAACAGAAGTACCATAAAGGCTTGCTGAGTCTGCTGGGAGGGGCTGACTAGCCTGGTAGTCAGATTCCCTCAGGGCCAAAGGGAGTTTGGAATAAACAGAAACTGCATTGGGCATTTTTTATAACTATTGTGACTTTGGGCACCCGGTTTTGTGGCACAGAACAATGGTTTTATAATCTCAGTGCATTCATACAAGCAGACTTATGAAAGGGTTGAGAGGATATGGGAGGAAGGGGGGCCAGCAGGCAGGGCCAGGTGGCTTTTCCATCAGTTCAGGTGCTGGCAAAGACTCCTGGCCAGGGCTCTGCAGCACAGGCTGCTTGGCCTCACACTGGGGGGATTTTAGGAGGCTACAACAAAAGTTTAAAGGCTGTCAAAGCTTCACAATTTCATTTAAAAAATATATAAACAGAACCGTGTGTTCTACCCTGGATAGAAACCACCCATGTTGAGAGAGCCTTCAGAAATGCAAATGAATGTCAGAAGTTTTCAAATTTATTTCGAGCACACTTTTTTTTCCCACATATTTTTTCCAGCTTTGTAATAATGGTGGTACTGCAAGAATAGCTCAAAGTCTTCCTGTCACATCACCCGCTTGATGGCAATTAAAAAGGATTAGCTGATAAAAATGATGCTAAGAAAGACTGCTTTCTACACTAAGGTCTCTACTGCTACTACTGCTTCACCAAGATCAACAAGAATCATTAACTGTATGGAGTTTCTACAGCTATTAACAGGATTTTAGCACTACCAGCAAGATATGCTTCTGTGTTTGTTTAAAATCACATTAGCATCTTAACTTAATTAAAGGGGCCTGGAAAGTTAAACAAGGAAACTCTACATACTGTTTTCAGTAGTGCCTTTCTAGTCTAGATGTTATGATAAAGTTGTAACAGGAGTGATCTAGCAAAACCATAAAGTAAGTCAGAGTAATAGCTGTCTGGAAGACTGTTTCACTAAGCTAAAGGCAAAGCCAGGCTACAAAGTAATTTTTAGAATTGAGTTTAGCCAGTAAGAAGTAGGGTGTTTACTTAATTTTTGATGCTTTCCACTAAGTTTGTATGTTTCTCAAACTGCTAACAACTCTGAGGTGCTGTACAGGTGACAGGTACTATTAATAATAGTGTTAGAGCACTGAAGAAACAGCTGCAGAAATAAAATGTAGCTTCAGTTTGACAGTCCCTGCTGTAGAGATTTTGCATATAAGCTAGACAAAATAACTTGTTGCTATTTCGGTCTGTCTCTACTTAATGTTGTGAGATAAAGAACACTATTCTCATGAGAAAAAGGGCAAGAGTAACACTGAGATGCATCAGCTAATGAATTGTCTTACTGCTAACTTGTCCATAAGACACCTCATAGCACATATCATCCTATTACATTGTCATCTTTAGAGGCATTACTTCGTCACACAAAGCTGAGGATGGCAATCTGGTGCAACAATGAAACCTGAGATTAGCTCAAAACAATGGTGTTCTGTCACAGCATTTAGGTCTGAAGCTCTGGTTTGACATGACAGCAAAGTACCTAAAAATACTTGCTATTTTGAAAGCTGCTACACTGTCAAGTTGATATGATGCATGTGAAGTGAAATCTACTGAATTGGTTAGAGAAAGATATCCAAATGATCCTAGCAATTGACCACAGACAGTGCTGCAGAAAGGAGTGAAATTCCCCCTACATTTCTCATGACTGGGCTGTTGGAGACAGGGAGGAGAGATGGGAAGAGGAATCTTCCCATCCCAAATCTTCCTCACCCAAATCTCAGGTCTAGGTGACTACACCCATGTACTCAGGCTTTGAATAGCATAGCACCAGAAAAGTGTTTCAGCACAAGTTTTTCAGGACTGACCAAGATCAACAATTCACCTCTAGCTACAGTAATTTTCCAGCATTTCATATACAAATTAAAAAAAAACACTCTCTCACAAACCCCTACAATCCTTCAACAGGTTTTAAAGTGTGATATTAGTTATGAACAGAACACAATTATTTTTCTCTTCTATTCTTTGAGCTCCTGCTAAATCCCGTCACATTTAGATTACTATATTTGCAAGAAGAAGCAGCAAAAGAGGATTTTAAAACATTCATAGCATTTTTTAGCTTCTGTATGCATACCATTGTTCCCATCATTTGCAAAAATGTGCAGACACAATGATTATTTCTGTATCAATCAAACTGGGCCTGTAGGTGAAATATTGGTATATGGATATTTGCTCAGTAAATACCTACACATGTTGGGTGAAATGGGGTTCTCATTCAATCACTCCACGGAGGAGAACAGCAGCAATGTCATAAATATTTCACAACAGTCTTGGCCAACTGCTTATATCACCTACCCCTGTGTAGGACGAGTCCCAAGCAGCAAGTCTCCCAAGAATTTAGCACTTCTCTGCTTTCTGTGATGGGAATATGATTTTCCTAAGGGAATTGATCTAAAGCCAGTTCCTTAGCCAGCCCTGAAAAACAAATTTAAGCAGGCTGTCTTCTTATTGCTGCTGCCAGCACTAGCTCAGCACCATATCCAGAGTCCTGTTCTGCTGCACACATTGCTCCATCACTGGGCTTCAGTGTCAAAATTAAATTAAATATGATTTGACAAAGCTCTCTAAAATCTCAGTTCTTAACTCCAACATGCAAAGTTACAATGGCAAAGATCAAAGTAGACCTTCTGAACTCTGGGAGGGTATATTGGGTTTGCATGGCCAGATTTTGGTAGCAGGAGGCTACAGGGGTGACTTCTCTGTGAGAAGCTGCTGGAAGCTTCCTCCATGTCCAACAGAGCCAACTCCAGCCAGCTCCAGAACAGATGCACTGCTGGCCAAGGCTGAGCCAACCAGAAATTATGGTAACACCTCTGTAACAAAAGATTTGAGACAGGTTAAAAAAAAGTTATTGCACATAGATATAATTGTGTTCAGAGAGGAATGAGAATGTGTGAGAGGAACAATTTCACAGACAACAAGGTCAGTGAAGAACGAGAGGCAGGAGGTACTTCAGGTGCCATATCTGAGATTCCCCTGCAGGCTGTGGTGCAGACCATGGGGAGGCAGCTGTGCCCCTGCAACCCATGGAGGTCCATGGATATACAGAGATCCATCTGCAGCCTGTGGATGAGTCCCAGGCTGGAGCAGGTAGATGATCAAAACAGGCTGTGAACCTGGGGTAAGCCCATGCAGGAACAGGCACCTGGAAGGGATCTGTGGACCCATGGAGAGGGGAGCCCATGCTGGAGCAGGTTTGCTGGTAAGGCTTGTGACCCTCTGGGGCACCCATGCCCAAGGACATGCTCTGGAGCAGCAAGTCCTTGAAGGACTGCAACCTGTGGACAGGGACCCAGGCTAGGGAAGTTTGTGAAGAACTGTAGCCTGTGGGATGGATTCCTGGAGAAGTTAGCAGAGGAATGTCTCTGTGGGAAGGACTCCATGCTGGAGCAGGAGAAAGGCTCCTCTACCTCAGCACTGGCAGAAACAACTTGTGATGAACCAACCATAACCATCATTCCCTGGCTCCCCGTGCTGCTAGTGAGGATGAGGTAGAGCCTGAGCAGGAGGGAGGCGTTGGGAGGAAACAGTGTTTTTACAATTTATTTCTCAATAAATGCTGCTCTGATTTTATTACTAAAAAAATCAGTGCATATTACTATATTACTTGGGGATATTATTTGGGATATTACTAAATTAATATCCCCAAGTTCAGTCTGTTTTGCTCATGACAGTAATCAGTGAGTGTTATCTCCTGGTCCTTATAAATGAACCTTTCACTATATTTTCTCTCCCCTGTCCAGTTTTGGATGGGAGTAATAGAAAGGCTTTAGTGGGCACCTAGCATCCAGCCAGGGTCAACCCACCACAGAGGGGTCCAACACATTGCATATTTATGACATTTATGACATTGCATATTTAAACCCTTCCCCTGCCAAGTCCAGCTCCCACCAGAACTGACCTCGTTCACAGCTGCTCCATTCAGACTCCTGGGTGGCTCCCAGGAGCCCCACACCCTCTTGACCACCAAGAGTTACTTGCTCCAAGACCTCAGGCAAGCTGCCAGACCAGAGAGACTACTGCAATGTGCCAGAATGGTGGACCTGGTGCTCAAAGAGCTCCTCTGACCACAGGGAAGCAAACAGCTGCCTTCACCTCTGAGCAATGGTCAAGGTGCAAAAAAAAGATACATGCCCTGCCACACTGAATCCCAGGACAGCTGTTTGCATTATGGCTTGCCCAGGGCAAGGGCATCGCCAGGCTTCAAAGCAAGCTGCAGCCCCTCTGAGCTGCTAGCACAAATAACAAACTTCAACCAAATTAAATCCCTGACAAACAATTTTATTATGCAAGCTTTAACAGAGAATGGCACCATTTCCTAGCAGAGTTTTATGTAAATATGGTATTATATTTACACAAAAAATGAAGAGAACAAACTGGAATATTCATCCTTATGCACAAAAGGCACCCTTAATAAAGCAGCTGTGCTTTTGTCTGAAATATTTTTCTGGAAGGGGGTAATTATTATTTAAAAAAACCCACACTGATCTGCTCCTGACAGCTCACAAGGTACATGTTAATCTACTTGCTCTCCCTGACAGCTGATCTATTCTAGGCACACATAACTAACTAATAAAGAGTATTATACTTCTGATAGAAAAGTAATTCCATTTATCTTTACCCTTCCTAGCAGCAGTGCTTCCTCTCAGTGTTGGGGAGGGATGCTGTATGAGGTTTCTAAAATGTGGCTATTTTCACCCCTACTATTGCTGTATAGTATATTCTAAGCATATATCTAAGTATAATTTTAAGTATATTCTATACTTAGAATTTTAGATTGCTCTGCTTTTTTGAGAAAAAAACCAATTCGACACATATAGCATCACCCTGAGGATGAAGCAAAAGCAGTTATTTCTGTTACAAAATGTCCCCCTGCATGTGAACAACTAAGCTTTTTGATTTTTCATTTTATTACTTTGCCTTTCTGTTAACAAATAATTAACATGATTACTAACACCCTATGTACCTCTAATGTCTATACAATTTCAATTACAAAGCCATTACTGCTGCTTATTAATTCTATTCCATTTATCTTCAAACTGGCATCTTAAACTTAAAACATTTGTTGACATTCATGGAACCGCAGCTCCTCCAAACTTGCTCATCGGAGTCCAGCACCATTTATGTGTTGCAACCCTTGAGACAGAACATGTGATTCGACAGGAGACTGCAAGCTATACTGTTTATAGCTCAGAGGCACTCAATTGGATTAGATGGCTCTCCATGTCCTCCAAAAAATAAAGGATTGCTTTTGAAACAGTGCTGCCCATTGCATCTTTCGATCTCCCTTCTTTCTAATCTTTAAAGTCAGCTTTTCAGAAAAAAAAAAAATCCAACGAAAATGTAACTTATGACACAGCCCAGCCTATTTTAGCTAGTATTACCCACTTCTTCCACTTCACCCACCATTAGATCCCTTTGCTTCAGGAAGGCCATGGGAGGGGTATCTGCCATGTATATGAATTAGTAAGTCATTGCATATGGCTCATTTAATGTTCCTGGCTGTTTGCTTTTACAGTGGCTTTTTTCGTGGATGCAAGGTTAAAATTTGTTACTGATGCTGCTGAATACAAACAGCACCTATATAATGTTTGTCCCAAAATGAAAAAAGAGATTTGTCATTAGAGGCAAATCCTAAGTCATTGACTGTCAAAAACTTCATTCAAGTGGAAAACTTGCTACTGAGAATCGGTTAGCTGGCTGTGCACTCTTGAAAAAATCTGATTGATTTCCAGTAATGATTTCCAATATGAACAGTGCTCTTCATATTGGTGTGCTTTCTCCTCCTGACCTGAAAAGCCTTTTTAGCCCTGCCCCCACCCTCATCTCCCCTCTGCAAACCAGCTCAGCTACTCATCCCTTTCATTCAGAAACATGCCATGCACTTCTGGGCCCCCTGCAAGGATTCAGTGGCTTGGGGGATCTTTTCTTTGGCTTCTTCTTCTCTAGAGAGGAGTGCCTCAGCAGGGCTGCACCAAGCTTCCTGCCCAGGCTGAGAGGAAGGAAAGGCTTCTGCATTAATCACACAGCGCCGTGTCAGGCACTGCCCAGGCCAGGTGGTGTAGGCCCTTGGACCCAAAATGCAGAGCCTGAATGCACCACTAAATTAATGCAGTGCTACATGGTGCAGTCAAAGACATTAAAGTTTAAGAGTGCAATTGATTACATGTAGCTCAACTTTCAAACACACTGGTCAAGATGGATTGCAACAGTCATGCCATGGCACAGTGATGCATGTCAGCAGGCTCCCAGTTTTACTGTACAGAGGACTTGACATTGGCTTTTAACTTACCAATAAACTACCCTAGCACACTGCAAGAAGTGGGAAGGAAAAGGAACTACAAATCCAACAGTCACATGTAAAATAAAAGACTACACCAACTACGCTACAGCTTGTGTGCTGCCAACAGCACTTGGTGTTAAAAGAACATGATGGCTGCAATTGCCAAGAAAGGAAATATGTCCTCAAACAGCCTATTTTTTTAGGCTCATGGAGCTTCCATAAGGTTAATCTGTCTTTAGCCTAGAATGTTCCTTATCTTACCTGAAATTACTGTCACATTAAAACATTTGTAATTCCTCATTAATTATCAGTGTCTGGGGCACACTGTAGGAGAAACATTCCCATCAACATCTAAGAAAGATACATTTCTGAATTATATTTTGAACTCAAAATTGAAGTGGTGAGACACTGGAAGAGGTTGCCTAGAGAAGTTGTGGATGTCCCACCCCTGGAAATGTTCAAGGCCAGGTTGGATGGTGTTTTGAGCAGCCTGGTCTAGTGGGAAGTGTCCCTGCCCACAGCAGTGGGGTTGAAACAAGACGAACTTTAAGGTCACTTTCAAACCAAACTGTTCTATGATTCTATGAAATATGATTGTATCTTATTTGACAATCTTATTGATTGTTTTTGCCATCCTGGCCATTTGCTGTACTCAGTATTTTCCACCCTTTCTTTTTGTTTGTTTGTTTGGTTTTTTTTTTTTTTGTTTTGTAGTCACTTCACAAAAAAAAATATGATACATAGCAGAATTTCATTGACATAAATTATTTCACTGATTGTTTAAAATCACTAGATGTGAAATTCTTTTTTATTTTGCAGATATGGAAAATTTTGGTGAAAGCAAAATTATCTCAGAGGAAAAGCAAACCTTAAATTACTATTACAGATTTCTGTTAGTTCTAGAAACAATGCTAGCAGCTTAAATTCCTCTTAAACTGACATCTTTCTTAAAAGTACTGAAAAGGATAAAAAAATAGCACTTTTTGCTGTACTATTCCAAACAAACTACAACACCCAGAAAACACCCCATCTCTGATGTCTATGTGATTAAAAAGTAAACAGAACTACCTAAGAACATAGTGACATATCTGAAGATTAATCCTCAGATATTTCAACCAGACTAGACACTTTATAATTAGCCAAATGCAGAAGTCTCAAAGCAAGTGAGCCCTACAGCTCTATTCCACCTCTTGGAAGATGTGAATATAGGCACATATTCTCCTTAATATCACAGCTTTGGAAGGATATTACTACATATCACTACAAGACATCCAGTGATGAGGAAGAAGTTGGTGTAACCCTGAGATAAGCCTCAGAACCTAGAGATGTCTCATGCAAGCTTTGAACCCAACGTCAAGCCTGGTGATCTCTGAACAGATACATCTACTTTGTAATTTAAGGCATGGCCACCTACCAAAAGGTGTGTCTGTTCCAGAATAGGCAGCACTGCTCTTCTACAAACAGGCAGGCTTGTTTCAAGAACGTCAAAATAAAATCTCATGTGTGCCCACTACAAGGCAGCCTGAGACCAAGGGAAGCACTTCACCATGAAGCCCAAAATCAGCAAGAAAGTCTGATAAGAGCTTAGAGCTTACTGGAGGGTGGATTTAGAAAACACTGAGTTGAACACCAACATTTCCAGGAAGACCTGGAGAACCTTGCAAGTTCTGTACAGAACTGATATTGATGAGCCTTGCAGCACCAAGGTCAGGGCACAGCAAGAAGTTTGTCATGTCATGTGCAGGAGTGGAACCTGGATGATGCAGATTTTGAAGGGCTTATTTATAGCTGCTTAAGCATAAAAGAGATCAATAAAGTATCATGTTTAAAAGCTGTGAGCAAAAATGTAGTTATACAACTTCTAATATCACTGGCAGCCAGGGAAATAAATCTCTGCTGCTCTGAAAGGGTATCCATAAATAGCCATAGCTTTCTCCAGCAAAGCACAGGACCTTTAAGGAAGGCCAGAATACTGCAGGAAGCTCTTACTCAATTATACCTGAAGTTAGTCAGCCATGAAGGATGGCTTACACAAGTCTCACAGAAAAACTATACTGGAAATGGACTGAGAGCTTTGAAAACAATGCTTCAGAACAGAAAAGTCCCTCAAATCTATCATTTTGGGAGAGGGAAGGAAAACTACCAAAGATTTAACAGTAGAAAAAACATGCCTTGGAAAGCTTGCCTTGCTGTAGCTGTCTAAACTCACTAAGTGCAGCTTTCTTAGCCTAACCTCTGCTGCCCACAGGTAAATACTCCTGTTAAGAAGTTTTGCTCCCTCTCTTGAATCATGTGCTTCAGAAGTCGGGGGATGCTGAATGCAACACTGTAATCTGTAGCACACAGAATGGACAACATCAGTGATGCAGTGCAATGAGCCATTTCCCCCTCCCTGCTGTGATTAATGGTGTGGACAGGAGGTCTGCTGGCCGAGCTCACACACGATTCTGGCCCTGGAGGCATGGCCTATATAAAGCACCCTGTGTATGCTTGCATGAGAGATTGGCAGGCAGAGGCAGCTCTGGGAGCCTTTGTTATTGTCCAGTTTACTCCTTCCTGAGCTCTTCCAGCTTGCACAATCTGTGTAGCCTCTGGGAAGGCAGCTTTAGAATTGGCTTACTTGATGGAAAAACTTGATGCATATGATGCAAAGTAATGTGACAGTGACTGACAGCTAGGGGAGAAGAGCAGGGGAAAATTGAGTTAAGTTGGGTATTGTGTGAAGAAGCAGAAGGGAGAAGGAAAAGAAGGAGAATTCCTCATTACCACAGGACGTGTACAGTGGGGGAGATAAGAGTTGCTGGGTTTTATAATAATAATCACATTATTAAAGTCAGTTAAGTTGACACAAGTTTATGATGATATAAATAGTACTCCAGTGATTACTGGATGTTTTTCTTCAAAACTTAATCTTCCCCAAACAGAAAACAATTAATAAGTGTAGGAGGCTGACAGTGTACTCCCCTTTCACATTTGTGAACAGGCCATGTAATGTGAATAGAAACCCCAGGGTCTGGTCCTATCTGCACTTCCACTGATACACTGTGCTCCTCATGTGTATATTTAAGACGAGTCAGAACTTGCCTGCCAGCTTCTCATTTCCTTCTCTTATAGTGAAGTCAGTTGTAATTTTTAGTGAATGACACAATTACACTGCCAGGTACCAGGCAAAAGTGCACTGATGCTTTAGTGCTTTTTGAGTTTGGGTCTGAAAACAGAAGAAAAGGCTATAATTGATTCTATCAGCATGGCAGGGCTTTTTTTGTATTGAAACAAAAGTTAAAGCACAGAGAAACTTCCTTCCACTAGAAAAATGAACTTGAAATGTAGAGTCTCTCACTTTTTGTCTTTAGGAGAGGTACATTCCCAAGAGACATCCTATCTTAGTTTATATCTTCGTTTATCTTCAGCAGACTCTTAGGTTTTGGACCACTGGCATGAAAAGCTGAAATTCTGGGGAAAAAGAAAAAGGGAGGGGCAGAAATTATAACAACTTGAAACTTGAAGGCACTTGTGGCAAAACTAGAGATAGCGATTATATACCAACGAGGAAAGGGGTTATTTGAACAAATCCCAACTGGCTCTTATTCTTAGTTATGAGTAAAAAGACCCTTTTCCAGAACTCCAGGAGGCATGCTAGAAATCACCACTTGTTGCTGCTTTTTGGAAACTTTGGCAAGTGTCTCATAGGAATATGCCATGCTTGCATTCAGCCTAAAGGAACTCCCATCATTAGTAAACAGGTTATGCTGTGGTTTTCCTCCTGCTGCCTATATGCAAGCAGCTCAGTACAACAAAGTCATAGGCAATAAGGTTAGGAAATGACATGCACAGTAGTTGTCTGTCTGCCACTACAGAAACCTTTTCTTCCAGAACACAAACAAATGGTTTGGGGATTTTTTGTTTAAATCCCAATATTCTACAGTTACTAATACCAGACCACATACCACAGCACACTCATTTTGATGTAGCATTAATATCAGTATTTTAAGAAATTTTGCATGCAATCATAATGCACTAAAGCAAAACATCTCCTCAAAACCTTTTAATTGCTAAGGGGACTAATTTCAGGATCTATCCCTCTGAAAATACTAGAACTCTGTAATCCAGGGTCATCTCTGCAAAAGATCTGCAAGTCAAGATGGGTCATGACAGGTCAAACTTTGAATATATTTCCTGCTTTGGAAACACCTCGGGTGTCTCTCTATCATTCCTTAGGGATATGGGGTTCAACTAGTACAAATCTTCAGGCCACTTGAGTACATTCACTACCATGTTCAGGGACAGCTGCAACTGCAAGACACATGCACACATCTTTAGTGTAAATTCATATCTAATTTGGACCTTATCTACTCAGTCTACTTCACTGCTCATTTCTTCAGGCTACAATTCAGAGGAGAACTAGATAATGTGCTTAACTCACACTTACCATAGAAACCTCAGCAACCCCCCTGTGTTGTATTGAATTGAAGCCCAAAGAACTCCTTTTAAAACTTCTGATCATATAAGATGATGGAAAAAAGACAGAGAAATTTGCAGCCTCTCAAAATAACATATGGACCCCACAGTGTCTTTAATTATGGATATAAAAAGCTTTACATTTTGGATTGCATACAGAACTTCAAAACCAAAACACCTTTGCTAAGAAAGATCTAGTGTTCAAAAAGTACTCAGTCTTGACACTATATGAGCTCCTTCATTTTTGTTGCAACTTCATTATGAAGGAGGAAAGTTCCTTAACTTGTTTAACACGTTAAACCAAAATAGGGTTGGTCTGACCCTAATGGCAATGAGCTGATTCTAGGAACACATGAAAGTCCCTTGCTACTTTTCAAGAAATAGTATTAGCAAGAGTTATCTTTTCCCCAATTTCTCAAACAAATACCTCTTTTCTATCCATCCTCTGCAAAATGAGAGATGTATGCTTAGAAATTCATCCTATGAAGTGTTTAAGACATTCTGATGGCCACAATTTATCAACATAAATTACTGTACTTCACAGCAACGCTCCTGTCATAAGAAAACACCATGTGCCCTAAATTGCCTGCTGCCCTCTCCAATAATCAGCCTACTTTTTAAGATCTAGAGATTTGCTGATAAAGGACACTTCAGTGCATACAGCGACAAAAAAAATTGAGTTTCATACACATCACTGGAAATGTCCACACACTGCTCTATTAATCTTTAGATTGGGGTCATTTTTCTCTTGAGATGTGGTAATAGATTACTTCAAGAGAAAATGGGGAAGAGCACCCAGACAGGGGCCTACTGAATACTAAGCAAGTTCTCCTCCTTCTATTTTGGTCTAATCCTAAAATATATCTAATGACCAAAGCTGCTGTTAACTCTGTACCAACCAAACTGATGCAGGAGCACATGATGTTTAGTGTCATCAGCCTGCCCCTGCATCTCCTCAAGCACCCTGTGCTCCTCTTCTCTCCCTGATCAAAACACATTTTGCTGGTTCCAGCATCATCACTCACCTGCCCAAGAGCTCCTGAAATCCCATACCCAACCTGCTTTGCAGTTCTTTTTTTTTATTTTCTCTGGGAATCAAAACCTACTCTCTTCTGGATAAGCACTCTGATTACCTGTCTTTTCTCCTGTGGCCATTCAGTCTCTAAGTTACAGTATATAGCAAAGACTTTCTCTATCTCATTCCTCAATCCCTCTGGGTGAGTCCTCTGCATGGTACCAGACATTGAGCCCCATATTTAATGTTCTTTTGTTTCAGGACATTTAAAACTGCATGAGGAAAAACATACATGAAAGTGCCTGGGAGTAAATTATGAAGGGAAGTGCATCATCTTCTACAGCACCTAAAAATCAGTCTTGATTTTTATAGTATTCTTCCCACGTGTGAAAATTGTGATTACCAGCAGCATAGGAAATGCCCACCACTGTCTTTAGAGGCACACTTCTCCATCCACAAAACAGAAATCAGTGGAGTGCCCTTTGTGCAAATCACAGAACAGTGTGAGTTGGAAGGGCCCCAGATGGATCAATCAAGTCCAGCTCCTAACTGAATGGCCCATAAGGGGATTGAGCCCATGACCTTGGCATTAATTGCATCATGCTTGCACCAAATGACCAAGAGCAAGGGTATTGTGCCTTTGCTCCTGAGGGTACAGTCCTGTATCCTTGGAGGATCCCTGCTGGATTCCTTCTCACTATTTCATTCTGCAGCCAAGGAGATGGTCCACCAGGGTGGAAGAAAAGCACACTGGGCTTCACCACTCCTACTCAGCTGAACTGCCTGTGGGGCTGTGGCTAAAGGCATAAACTAAAGCAGTGCCAAGCTGCTGGCATCCAACCTGCCTTCTGAGATGGCTCAGGGACCCCTGCACAGGGAAGGACAATTCAGTGACACCACTGCTTGGCATCTCTGCAGTTCCTCAAGTATGTTTGCACCTCCAGGGAGCCTCAAAATGAAGCTCTTCTGATCTATTTCTGCCTGCTCATGGTAACCTCAGAATGCCTCCTCCTGTGTAACGGGAAATGCACCGGCCATGCGGAGATTAAAGGGCTCTGGATTTCCCCTGCATCTTCCTCCTTCTAAGAAATCAATGTAAGATTTTCTGTTATTGCCCACACAGGTTTCCCAGGACACACACCTTTTAAATGATGACAATGTCTTTAAAGTTTTAGGCTCTGCATTATCAGCTAAGAAAATCTATGAAAAGGGTGAACACATTTTGAGTTTTTTGGGCCAATGCGGACTGGACTTTATTGAGAGAGAAGAAAGGTATTTCTATGAGGAGCAAGTTAAAGTATTACCAGGTATGCCCATATATAATGGGACTGTATAACACCAACCATTTCGAATATATTCTCTATTGGTCCTGCTCTGTTTCAATCTTGAACCCCAAAATGTCACTTGTCCTGTTAGAGACTGTTACAGACCCTCTGTGATATTGATGGCATCTGCTTCACACAGCCAACAAGCCCCCAACATCACAAGACAGCTTTAGAAGGGGAGATGTTCTCACTATACTTTATCACAAACAATGTAAACTTTTGCCTCTCCACACTCTGAGAACATCACCCCAATTTCACAGCAAGGATGACTTGCTCACTCCTACTGTTTAGATGCTACACACCTTATTTTGCATAACCTTCTCCCTCCTTTTCACAGCTTGTGCCAGTCTCATAATTTCATGGAGGAAAAAGAACTTTGCTTCTTGGGAGAAACTGCACAAATGAATAATAGAAGTCCATACTTTAAGCACCTTGCAAAAATAGACACTGAGAAAGATCCAGCACATATTGGTCCTACTTGGATGCTAAACCACAGGCAAAGCAGTTTTTGGCTGGCAGCAGTGATGCTGAGTGTCTGCACACAACCCTTTGAGCATCAACTTTGAAAGTTTTTTTTCACTAAGTGGGTCATAATTTTTGTTCCCAAGTCACTGCGCAGAGACAAAGAAAAAATCACTGGGGCATCCAGTGACATTATGGGGGATAGGATGAAGGTAAAATGACAGTGCTTATTTCTTCATTAAAGCAAAGCATCTGCCACTTTGTTAATATTCCAGTATGCCCTGCTCCCAGAGAACTGTGAAGGCAGCAATGATTAAAGGCAGCTCCCACTGGGGAAAATGCATGTTACACTGACCTCAAAAGTGTAATTCAAAATTTATGCTGCTGAATGGTCTACACTCTAATCTGAGGAACCATCTGTGTAGATGTAGGTACAGTACATGCACTGTCTCAAGAGAGGCACCCTGGACTTATTGTCAGCGTGACAGGGAACAAAAGATGACGGTCCACTGCCAACCCCTCTTGCCTAAAAAAAAAATTTGAGTGAAGCTTATGACCCAGGAGGTAAAAGGTTACTGAACCTGGTCCTCAGAGAGGCCACTGCCCTGACCCATCAGCTGTAATTGCTTAAAGAAGCCACCACAGGCTGCTCAGGGCCGTTTTGCTGTAAATAGGCAGCTGTGAACACAGGAGACTACAGTGGCTTCCTGCCAAAAATCTGCATTTTAATAACTTTGTAATTGCATATTTTTGCAATCTGTTGACTCTGACTTATTTTAAGAACATCCAAAGAGTAAAACGGTATCACCACCAGATTTTCTGGTACTTTAAATTTCACAATGAAGTTTGCATCAACTCAGTAATTACTGTGAATAATTAATAATAAAGGTTATAATGATGTGACACATTCTAGTGAATCCCTGAAATTTAGGATGTTGAAGTGATAAAAACAAAATAAAAATTAAATTCAATAGTAAATATTAGAAGAAAAATAATTAAATTCCATAATTAAAAAAACAGATTGCAAATCCAGCCTGGGTGATGGTGTTGCTATCAAGCTTATGTAATTTCATTAGAAGTGATTTGCTTTAAAGATGAAAAATAATTTTAGCAAAAATGGCTGTGATCCTGCAAATGCCAGCATCCACAGGCTTAACCATGCATGTGAATAGGCTAATGCACAATGGGACCACTTGTGTGGAACTGTTTGCAAGACTGAGGCTCTAGTCAGAGTTTGCACAACAAAACACTTAAAAAAATTATCCATCTTAATAAAAATAATGTGGAATTAAGTCCACTTTTACTTGGTTGTGCTTTTCAGATTAGTGCTATGAACAATATATTTGTACAGGATATGGAAGAAGTTTCAAATTATCCAAGTCCCTTTGCTTAAAGAAACAGAGTCAAACATGTTCTGGCTCACCTTAGCTCACTGTACCTTTTCCATCCAATATTCTGAAACCATGATCCCTACAGCAGACTTCCAGGGAGGGCCACAAGACACCTAGCAGTATTTCTTTCATGTACTTACAGGCTGAAATTAAAATTAAATCTATAGCTTCCAAGACTAGAAGCTATGTAAGGAACCTCCTCATAATAAAGCAGACAGGTAATTATAACTTAGAGTGTACATCTCCAAAGGTTGGTCAGGCTGAATGCAATCTGACTGGCTCCTTTTCTTCCCTAATCCTGAAAAGTAGCAACAAATGCCCCCAGTGGGTCAATTTGCCCCAGTATATCCTGGGAAGGACAGTGAAAGGCTGCCAGAGCTATGATTAGCTACACCAGTTCAGCCAAAGAGGTGTTGGGCTTTTTGTTGCCATCCTTCCCTCCGCCCCCGAGTTGTCATTCCTTGTCATTAGAGCTTATTTCCTCAGTAAAGGTGTGTCTGCTAGCAAGAGAGAGAAAGTGCTGGGTGACAGATCCTGGTGACAGATTTGCCACATATAATGATATACAGATGTGATTTTCATTCTGATTTGCAAAAGGAAATGCAGTGTTTTTACCCAATTCTGAATAATGTAAAAAATGCAAGGATTTTTTTTTACCCTGAATACTTAGCAATACTTTTCTTGAAAGCTTAATGTAATGATTTCTTTGTTTTCTCATTAATTTTTTTCCACAGCCACTACATGTACCTCAGCTCTCCAGTTTGAAACAGTATCATGTAGCCCCAATGAATGCACCAGAGAGTGAATGAAGTATTCAGAGAGAATAAACTAGAGTTGCAAGTACACTGGTCACTAAATACAGAAGAATAAACATAAGATCCTAGAAGGAGGGCAGCCATCGTAGATGAGACAGATTTATGATACATGTGGAATGCAAACTCCTCTCACCTTCCTAATGTCACAACTTGTCTAGTGGCAAGGGAAACACAGCAGTTGTTTCATCCCCTTGTCAGCTCCAAGAAGCAACCTGAAGAGCTTTATTCACTTAGAAATGAAAAGTAATACACACTGAAAGACCATACTTGAAACGTTCTCCATCACTCACCCACTATGAAACCTTCATCACCAGGCAGCAACTGCAGCACTTTCTAGCAGGGGCCTCCAGTGGCTGCTTCAAGGCTCAGCAATGCCATAGGAGGAAAGTAACACTTAATTTTACTTCTTTATTGGTGGGTGGGAGGGATGGGAATGTAACAAATGACCCCTGACATAAGGCATTTCATGGAGAATTGACCAGTTGGGATTAATGGCCCTTGGCTGAATCTGGGCTATAAAATTTTTCAGCCAGCCATTAATTTTCAGGAAATGTTCTATCCCTCAGCCATTATTACTTAAATAAAAACATATATTGTGTATATGGTCAAATCAAATTACCTCTAGAATTTTGTCAAGCACAGATAAGGGTGTAAATTTACTGTGTTATTAGGGTTTTTCCTTTTATGCTCAGATAACTATAGTTTGGTAGTGGGAATGACTCTTATAACATGCTTGGGGAAAACACCCTTCCTTTGTCCTTGTGTAAAGTGATCACATTAGGGATTAGTAGCTGGGATTAGAAGCTGGGATAACTAATTTTAAAAAAAATCATCATCAATTACCTCAATTTTTTCTGTTATGATCATGAAGAAAAGCAGTGTACATATACTCACAGATGTTCACTGTAATTACACTCGATATGTATATTTATCACACAAAAATATATACAGTACATCAAACACATGGAAGGTGGTGTGGCATTTTTGCAGTGAATTTGGGCTGAATATATTAATTATGCCCATGAAAGCTGTAATTGCATAGTGCAGATCATCCTAAAGAAAGGCTAATAAAACTTTCCCACCACACACAGGAAACTGCACAGTGCAGGAGCACCAATTTATGAAAAGGAATTTAGCAAACTTTTATGGAAGCTATTGCTTGCAAGACTGAGTCTGTACTTCAGCTGCCATTGGTGAGGCCATACAGTGATTTGAGAAGGAAGAAGACTATCACCAATAAAATTTTAGAAGCCTTTATAAATGACTGATAATAGATTTTCTGTACAAGTGCCTTAACTTGAAAATGTCAGGGTAAGGTCTGGACCTATGACAGGTATACAGTCCAGTATAGTTAGTATTAATGTATTATTTTACCAATAGAGAGAAGGAATTTATAAGCTTACAAAGCATCTACATAGGGCCAAGGATGACCCACAGATAAATGACTTTAAAATCTTGAATGCTTTTTATGTATACAGAAGTGATGTTCTCATCTGGAGATGTTTTACCTTTATGAGCTGCTCTGTTTTCCTCCCAGAGAGCCCAGCACAGTGTGCCTCAGGCTGTATCCTTATGGGTGGCCTCACTGGGGACATAACAGAGGGTGGACTGGTTTTGAAGTGACAAAGCTAAGAAAGGAGTGCAGAAGCTCCAGTCACCCCAGCAGCAATGGGGGACTAACGCCATTCCCTGTCTTTGAGGAGCAGCAGGGCTGGACATCCAGCCCCGTGGTGTCCCTCAGTGCCTGAGGCTGATGGGACCTCTGCAGTGCATGCCAGTCACCCCAACACCCCTGAGGGAGGCACTGGGTTCTGCACTATTTTTACAATGCCACTTGCAGAAAATGAAGGACATTCTAAATCCACACAACGGAAGGACAAATACCAATCTTATTTATTCTAAAATGTGCACTACTTCATGTCAGCTTGTGGGCATGCAGTGCCTGGGCATTGCTCCTCACCTCCCTGCATCAGTGCTGAGCTCCCTGGCACCCTCAATATGGTGCCCTTGAGGTGCTCTGACCATTCCTCTTCCCTCTCACACCCAGCCTTTGGTCTTCCCCTTGTCTCCTGGGAGGGCTGGCAAGTGTAGCCATGATATTTTCTGAAAAAATCCTTTCCTTAGGATTTTTTTCTCCTGAGAAGCTGAGAGGCCTCAGGAACAAAATGTAAACAATGGTTATCTGCTGCTGTGGAATGCAACAGGTGGATCCATGATTGGTCTCATGTCGTTGTTTCTAATTAATGGCCAATCACAGTCCAGCTGTCTGGACTGTCTCAGTCAGTCACAAGCCTTTGTTATCATTCCTTTTCTATTCTTAGCTAGCCTTCTGATGAAATCCTTTCTTCTATTCTTTTAGTATAGTTTTAATATAATATATATCATAAAATAATAAATCAAGCCTTCTGAAACATGGAGTTAATATTCTCGTCTCTTCCCTCATCCTAAGACCCCTGTGAACGCTGTCACAGGCAAGCTCTTGCCTCATCCAGTTACCACATTCAGCCACCTCACACTCCCTTCCCCACACCATGAAGTGCTTTGTCTTTTAGCAAAATAACAACATGAATCTTCCAAGCTACTCAGCACCTGCAGTTTGTCAAGTGAGAAGGAAGTCTGCCCAAAGCATGTGCAGACAGGGCTGTTCTAGAAAGAGTTTCAGCTTTCCAAATCATTTGCTATTCCTAATGCCTTCCACAGTGGTCTGCCTCATGCCTTGTTAGTTCTGTAGATTGCAGAAAGACTTCCAAGCAGCGTGATATTAAATGCTCTAAAAGATGACAAAACCAGGACGGGGCCCAGTGTAATGTGAGCTTTAAGCTAATACACAATCAGTGAAATAATGACTTTTACTGCCTCTGCACTTCATGGCAACATTTGAAACAAAGGAAAATTAAGCTTGCATGATCTGATTCACCTTGGCCTTCTTCAGTCTTGTACTTAATGTAGTCACTGATATGCAAACCAATTTTATCAAGTCTCGAGAGATTATTCTGGCTGGTACTAATGACTGAGCTAAAAAAAATCAGGTTTGATCAGACTCTGATGCTGAAGAACTGCACATTCAGCTCTAAATTTGTATTTCCTGGCACTTACTGCCCATTTTCTGTGAACTCATACAGCTGAAAAAAAAGTGCTTTGTAAGGACACAAGTCTGGACAAAATTTACTCTCAAATCCTGTCCATATGAGAAGACAGCCAAGATCTTCTTTCCTTTTTCACACTTTGTACTGAAATGAAACTTTTTTACCATACTGCATTAGCCCATAAGAGAATCAGAAAGCAAATATTAATTTCTGCCATAAAAGCAATGAGCAACTATAGCAAATATTTTATATTGTAATTTCTGTAATCAATACTATAAAAGTTGGTGAAAAATGCACCACCACCTTAAAACACACTGAAACCTGTAATGAAGTTTAATAGTAATCATAATGTTTAATTCACCAAATGGATGGAGCATAAGAGATCATCCACTGTGAAAAATACAATTCAAACATTCTTAGAACCCTAGAATAATGCAAAACCAATAGAAAATAAAAGTATATTTATATGCCACAGATTGAAGTTCTTTTCTGAGTAGAGAAAAGGCAGGAAGACTCCATGAGGTGATATTGCCATGTTCTCTCGGTGTACAAACAACTTAAAAACCAATTAGGTAAGAAGATTCATACTTTGCTTTCCCCCCCCCCCCCCCCCACAAACCAGTATGTCTTATTAACATTACAAAGAAAGGTATCACCTAGGAGACAGAGCAAACAGCAATGCTGTTTAAATTAATTCTCCTTTTAAATTTTTAAAAGGAAACTGTTTTCCCTAGCTGTAACCCTTGGCTAATGCAAATCCACTTGCTTCTGTTGCTTCATTCTCCTTGCTTTATTTTCCTATGTCATTCAATATATTCAATTTGTTTTGTAAGACTGAGAGCCTTTAGAAGCAGGTATTATGTATATGCTATATGTTCATAGAATACTTCTTTAAGCCTTTTTTATAGCTTCTAAACAAGCTTCAAAGCCTTGTTTGTAGTCACAGCAATGACTGAAAAATGAAATTTCATCAGCTCAGAAATATAATCCATGAGATGCAACATAGATAGGTATCCAAGTAGATAATTTGATTTTAGAAGTAAAAATCCAATACTTCCAAAAACTTCAGTAGATTTTTTAGTAATTTGTGCTACAACTAAACAAACTAGAATGGATTAAGGGGTGATATTTCCAGGACTTTTGGATATTTTTATCTGAAATGGTTGTTAAACATGGTTAGCAGAGGGAATTTGTTAAGTATTTCTGAAAAATCAGGACACTTAGTACAAGGCTTAATTTTGGCTTGTAAACGTTTTGGTCACAGTGGCATAGAAAATGCATAGTTAGGGGAAAAATATCTAATACCTTTTTCAATTTAAAACCATTGTACTATTATTCTCCATTTCAGCCTCCAAATTCTACTCCAAATTCCTTATGCACATGAAAAATAACACCAGACACTGAGAAGCAATTACCAGCTTCTGTGTGATGAGTCCTTTATGCTTGTAATTAATGTGTTTTAGCTTAACAGCAAAACAAATCTGAAATTAGCAAGTATATTTTTACACTTTCTTTGCTGTACCACCAGGCAGCCAAAGAAGAGCTATATCAATATATCTTCTCATAGTTTTCAAAGTTTTTTGGTCTAGGTTATAAAATAAAGATGGTGGAGGAAAAGAATTGTCCGTAATGCTTTGAATGGCATGATGATGTTGCCAGCTTGAAATGATTAGCTGCTCATTAATACAATGCTGAAGTGATTTTTCCTATGTCAGTCCTCACATTCATGGATTTTGCATACACACATACAAGACATGAAAGTATATCACAAAATAAACCAAAAGCACCATTAACAGTATCATCTAGTCATAATTCAACTGATGCTGATGAGAATTTTTTGCCTCCTGTTTTACTTGTACATTAAGATATGATTTTAAACACTTGCACAGGAGCTATTTTTTCTCCCATTTCCTGCCTCTTTGGTACTGAGGTGTTTTATTCAAACCCTTGAATTACGATTCTGTGAATGGTTTTGCCTTTGCAATGTTCTGGACCTGATTTTGTATTGTGTTTATTTCAGCAGTGATGAGAGGTTTTTGTCCAACACAGCTCAAGTTGTGGTGATGCTGGTGGTGATTCAGCCCTGGTGTCTGAATTGCTTTGAAATCTCACTAGGTGAGAAACAGCACAAGCTTGCTTGATCGTGGTATTCAGGCCTTTTTGTTCACCCCTGACTGAACAGGCACTGTGGTGAGGATTTTGATTGGGAAAGAGAAATTTTGAACCAAAACCCTGCAGTGAGATGTGGTCTCAAGAAAAGTTAACAAGTTCTTCAACACAGTAAAGATAGATTGCTGCTTGTCAGTAGCCCTGTGATCCACTTAGCTGAGGCATTAAAAAAAAAGAAAAAAAATTTGCTCCTTCTGCTTTCTGATGCTTTTCATCACTCTTTATGTAGGAAAGTAAATAGCTGATGCTAGCCCAGCACCTGGCCAGTCATTGCCCTGCTCATAAATCAGAATAAAGCAAACATCACTTTCTCCACAATGTAATCAGGACACGAGTTCCCAGTGTATGGTGCTTTCAGCTGTCAGCTTTCCGTATTTATCTAGTTTTTTGGAAATCAATCCTATGCAATGTGAACATGGAGAGATGGAAATGAAGAAATTTGCACAGTATCACTCCTCAAGTTTACTTATCTTGTAAATCCATAAGGCACCTCTCATGCTCATGTAATGAGCATGTTATAAATAAAAAAGAGAAAGAAATCACCTCTGCAAAGTAAAATCAGCAAACAACTCTAACACTTTTCCCCTAGTAAATGCTAGGAAAATGCAAGGAAAAGAGATCGTTCCTTCTTAAATATTTTAAGGCAATATATTTATGAGAGCATAACTCATTGAGTATGCTTCCAGTATTAAAGACAAAACCAGTTTTCCTTAAAACTCATGCTATACTGGAAAAGAAACAACAAAAAAGTTATTTATGGTAGACCAAAGGGTTTCCCACATGGAATCAGACCTGTATAAATAATGCCATTGTATCATTGAGTATTAATTCAGTTGCAGCTTTGCCTGTAAGTGACATATAGAGCAATCTATTTTCAAAGATAGTTTGCATCAGTTGTGACTTGCTATTTACTTCCAAATGATGAAACTTATGGTTCAGCTTCCTTTTATGTGGCCCAAAGAAGATTTGGAGATAAGCAAAGGAAGGACCTCAGGACTTCAACCAGTGTCAACAGCCAAAAATGTGTATATATTTTATAACACTTTCATAAACTCTTTAATACTGTTTTAGCTTTTACTTTTTACTTGCATCATGCTCTAGCACCTCACAAACAAGCACAATACAAATGCATTCAAATAATGAAACTTCCTCTAATAGTCCCAAGAGTAAATATTAATAAAATTTTCTTTAGACATCTAATTTGATGTCTAAATAATTCTAGAATTGCACAGAATAACCCCAGCACTGCCTTGCACCATGGAGGAACTGACTGCCTAACTTTAAAAGCTCTAAATCATACCTAAACTGGAAGCATAAAGAGATTCGAAACAGGTAGTGGAGATGCCCTAAAAGAGGTTTCTGGAGGACACTTCTAAGCCACTGATGATTCACTGCTCATGACCTTCTTTAAGATCACAGATCATGAGCATATTGAAATGGAAGGCCCAACAACAGCAACAGAGAGAATTGTAAATAATTGCAGTGTCCATCTTGAAAGTGAAGTAATTCTCTTCATAACCTTTAAACTGACCTGAAACCTGTATTCCCAAGAAGGATAGGCCAGCAGTGAAGAGGGGGACATGTTCTTCTCTATTGCAGCTTACATTTCTCATTTCAAGAGATTTCAGCTTGGTGTCATCCAGAGGGGCAAATTTCTAGGGGGGGCAGACCACTAAATATCTTATGCTAAGAAATAACAGCTGATATTTGCTCTTGCCACCTTACCTGCAGATACTGTGGAGTGGAAAAATGAAGAGAGAGCCAAAACACAAGTGAAGTTTAAATGAGACTGGTGTGAATCATGACTGCAATAACCAGCTCACCTGGGGCATGTCTCCTATGTGTAGGCAGGAGCTCAATCAAAGCAGTCTGGTATAAATGATGTGATTTTAGAGAGAATGACTTAAGCTAACTCAACCTGGTATGTGAACAGTTTGTGTTGATCAAAACCTGGAAAAAAATCAATACAAAATGAAAATTCCACTGGTCAGGCTTTGAGTAGTGGCAGACTCTGACATTTAGATCCGCACACTGCAGGCAGACATCTCTTTTCAGGTACAGGCCTGTCTCCAAATCAGATGCTCATTTCATTCACCTGCTTGGCACAGCAGGCCTTTAAATTGACTGTCCCTTACTTCCTCTGGACACAAAAATAAATCAGGTTAGCTCAGCCCGACAACTGGAACTGCTAAAGCCAGCCTGGCCTGCAGCAGATCAGGAACTGTTCAGGTGCCCTGCTCTGGCAGCAGTGATGGAGCAGCAAGTCCCACAGAGGAGGACGAGGGAGTAGTGATGCACCTCTCTCATCAGCTTGCATCAGGTCCACAGGGGCCACAGCCTCAGGGGAAAATGCAAGGGTCCATTTTAAGGGCCTGCTGTGCTAATCCATCATGATGGGACAACCTCAAGACTTCTTCCTTGTTTGCATTTGGAGCCTGGGTAAAACAGACCAGCCTTAATTCCCATGCACACAGTCCAGGTAAATGCTTGAAACCCACAGACAACCTTTAGTGAAAAACTCTCTTTTTCCAAAAAACCACAGAAGTACATAAGCAAGAAGCTCTAATTCAAATCAGCAGGCTGCTCCATATTCTTATGATGGGTGAGCAATAGAGAGACCCTGAGCTACATATGTGAATTTCTCTAATATCACTCTACTAATCCTAGTATGTAGGGTACTAATTATGCACAGAGGGTTTTAAAAAAGTCCTCGTTAACAAATGAGCAGCATATTTCCTGCAACAAAGGGTCTTTCAATACTTTTCATGTTCACATCACACTACCTGAGTTGCTCTTATGCTTCCCATCTTCTTTTCTCTCCTACCCTCAATCTATAGCTCATGGAGCTTTGGCTCTGCTCGGGTTAATGGACTCCATTTTCAGCCATCTTCTCACTTGCCAGGCAGAACTGAGCTACATCTTGGGGAGAACTGTACAAATACAAACAAAGTGAACAAAAATTAAACAGCTTTCCTTTGTTTGTAAAGGCTTACACAGGATGCTACAACAGGTATTATAATAAAAACTAAAATAAATAAATGTAAGCTGTTCCTAGCATTGTAAATATGACAATACTTTCCATTTAACCCAAGGATTGAAAAGAGAAGAGGAAAAAATCCAAACAAAAAAGGTGACAGAACAAAACAGTCACTATACCTTGGTAAAAGTGAAGTCACTTACTCTAAAACCTAAAGCAATATTTGTACCCTTTGTCCTGGGTGATCAACAAGCAGTAATTATTTGTTCATTAGCTGCTCAGATCACCGTAAGCTGGTGATGTGCTCAGAAATGGCTGGGGAGTAGACAAAGAAATTTGTCTCCCAAGAAATCAATTTGGGTCCTTCAAGCAAACATGATTAATGTTTTCTTGGGAGGCTGCCTGCACCGGAAGGGCAGCTATGTCTTTAGACATTAATAATATAGAGTGCACTCCTGCTATAAAACTCTCTCAGGAAAAGCCAGCTATGACAGAATTACCGACCTGTCAAACTTCACCAATTTGCTTTTTAACACTAAGACCATCCAAACCATGTGAGGGTTCACCAAAGCTGCTATTTCTCACTACCCCTGCCTGGCAAGGCCACCTGCCCACTGAGAGGCATGGGGAGGTGGACAGGGGTTTTCTTTCTTCTGCATACATGAATAAAGGTGAGGAAACTTGGACAACATGTAACAAATCACAATCACTTAGGTGGTGAACACACTCTTACATGAGACATGTAAAGTGCTCCAGGATGAGGGAGATATTTTGGTCTTCCTCTTCAAGGTGAGAGATAAGAATCACTGCATTTATCATACAAGTTTACTGCATTGGAAATGGGTATTTGAATAGTTTTCTTGGTTTTTTTTTTTTTTTTTTGATATTTCTACAGGTTTTCTCTCATTATAAGCCTACCTGATGGCATGATGAAAGTGTACATTTAAACTTTCTTAGTCACCAAGACACATACCTTCACTACACCTGGAAACTTTAGGACCTAAATGTGCATTTTTATGTATGCAAATATCCACTTATATATAATGTAAGTGATCGTAGAACATAGCATCAAGCTTTTTCTGTGTGTTAAAACAGAAAATCACCACAAATACAGACCTCACAGCTTTTCCCTATGAGAAAAGACATTGCAGATGCCTATGGAAAACTTTCTTACTACTACAAAATAAGACAATTTATTCTCAAGATGTCAAGTGAGCAATAAAGCACAAGTAACCATAAAGTATTCAGAAACTTTTCTGCAGTTTGCTGTACTTCTTTATCCAAAATATTTTTATGTGTGTGCAAATGAGCACATACATTATCTGACTTGTCATTAGCTTATCTAAATCTTGACATGAAGTATAAATTGTTAATGATGTGCAGCTGAGAAATGTCAAAAGTATATAGCAGGGCCAAAAGTCAGCACAAAAAGGTAAACAGGAAAACTTTCCAAGGCATCTTCTTTCCTGCTAAAAAATATATAGTAATACCTATATAGTAATGCCAGTTAAGCAACCTTTACACAGCACTAAACAGGTGAAAGAGTAGAAAAATCCTTCTTTCACAACAATACTTAGGGGAAAAAATAAAATTCCTAAAATGAATCCTGGACTTGTCCAGTCCTAATTCTTCTTTCATGACAGAAACCTTCAGATTCCCATGTCGTTTTCACTAATGTTGGCAACTGATCACTAAGCAGGATAATTGCACTCTAGTGCCATCCTTTATTTTACACTGCATTTGGATACACTGGTTCATTTAAACAAAGGTTTCCCACTTTTGTTATTTATTTATCTTTTAAGTCAACTGCATGACGAACGGTCTCATTCATAAGCATTGTTACATATTTATTCACCAAGATTTGAAGAAAAGTTGCTATAAGCCTGGAGTTTGACAGGGATTACTGTAAGAGCCTAAATGAGAGATGTGGGACTCCAGAAGGCTCTCCAAAATGCAGTTTATTCCATCCAAGAGGTTACAGCAGTCCAGGGTTGTGGGTGACAGAGCCTGTGCCTACAGCTGTCAGCTCCAGCTGCAGGCAGGCCTGGAGACCCTTTGGCTTTGGTTACAATGCATTATATACTTTTCTTTGCTTAGCATCTTAATAGAGTAGAACCAATCTATACCTTAACTATTATCTACAGCCTATCATAACTGCTATAATTACCATATTCATGTTACTATTTTCCAATCACTAAAAGTTAGTACATTACAGTTTAAGCTAGAAGGTGTTTTTCAGTTTTCTTGCAGTGGAAAATTCGGAGACCTTTTTTTTACTTGCAACTTTGCTGATTTGTTTGCCTGTGGTATCTTTCTGCTTGGTAAAAAACATCTTCTTCTTTGAGGTAGGTTTATCCTTTGCTCTAAGTCATAAAATCCCCTTCTAAGTAACATACCCTTTCCCTTCTTGGTTATCCAGTAAAACTGGCTCAGCAATTCTTTTCTTCTATATCAAAACTTGCTTCCATCTCTATTCCTTCATCAGACTCTACATTTAAAAATCTTTCTGCTAAGCATACATATCTGTGAGACATTCTTGTCAAACTTTCATCCTTCCCAACAGATTACACGTCTAATGAAAGAGTAAGAAAACTGTACTCCGTAATACTGAGGTATATCCCAGGGAGAGTGGGAGGGATACTGGCTAGCTTCTTTCTTGTGACCCATTCAGATGTCACAAACTCTGAGATAAGCAGGAAGATGCTGGTTTCCACTTTGTGTTGGTGATGTATAAGCAGGAGAGTGTTGCTCTTTCCTTGTAGAGAAGGGAAGGGTCACCACACATCTCCCTGTGTCAGGCACACACGGATACACAGCCAGCACGGATGCTCCCGAGGTGCTGCAGTTTAAACACTACCTCTTCCTCAACGGTGCATAAAATCAATGTCATACTCATCCTGGCTTCTAGTGGTTACAACATAAACCCAAAGGTACCCTGCTGAGGTGAAGCGAGTCATTTATGATTTGTATCAGCTAAAGCAAAGCAAAGCAAAATACAGTTACCTCTGTAGCCCAGAGCTCATGTATTCCTTGTAAATATGTGTGACTCTGAAAGCTTATCCAACCTCTTTGTCTGAGGAAATATTTACTTTGTGAACTGCATGTTTCAAAGTCACATTTCACATCCAGCACATGCTCATACTGAAGTCTGTACATCAGCAGCTCTTGGCCCACAGGTCTCCTACCTGCAGCATCGATTCTCTGGCTAGCAAAGCTGCCCTGCTTCCTTAAGACTCTTAGGCTTTGCATCCATTTTATAGCTCTCTGACTGAGGTTTAACACACTGTAGAAGCTCATGCAGAACATCAGCTGCTTTTTACCTGAGGAAGACATGTTTCACATGAGTGGTTTTCATTCAGTTTGCAGGAATGCATAGAAATCCCATGATAGTACGTGTTGTGTCCTCAGCTATGGGCCATTGTTATTACTACTGAAAAAGTTGTTCAGTAATACTTCATGAAAAAAGTGCCTCTTTTACTTGTCCAAGGTTTCCTAGAGTACTCTGGTACTCGTTGGAGAAATAGGAAAGAAGAGCACAAAAAACAGGGCTGTACAGCCAAACTAGGTGGCATCAAGCCATCATAAGAATATGTGGAATATGAAAATAGTAGGAGAAATAGAGACTTTAAAGTGCCAAAATTTGATGTCCTGGAGGCTAAATTAAATCAGAACCAAATTTCTGCATTAAGGGAAAACAACAAGAAATTTGTCCAGAATGTTGTATTTGGAAAACCTGCTGATGCAGCAAGTTAGGGTCTGTCAAATGATTGCTACACATAACATCAGTAATTAACCTCCAGATATTAAACTTTCTTTTTGCTTTTACTGCCATTCAAATGCAGACATGCAGAGTGCATTTTTTCTACTTCCTCCAAGGAAGTGGACATGCTCAAGAAATGAAAAGATTTAGTCAAAGGACATGTTTAGGGCACAACATTTAATTTTAATTTAAAACTAGAATTTTGAGGACAGAGTTGCCAAACAAGCATGGAAATTTCCAAGGTATCATGTAATTAAAGAGAAAAAAAGTTGAAGAATACAGTGACATCTAATAATCCTGACCAGAAATCAGGATCATCATATTACCTAAGTAAAGGATTCTTTTTGGTTCAAGAAACCTCAGAAAGCTGGAACTATAACTATGGCAAATGACTAAGCCTAAAATTTTCATAGGTCACACTATCAGTAGTTCAGAACTAGAAAAACATGATATAATTCAGGTTATGATGCATAATAACAGATTTTGTTCTTTAAATAATAAAGCTGCTAGAGAGACTGAGTTTCAGAAAGGGGAACAAATTACTCCCTTTACTTTGAGGACTGTTCCTCACCTCCCTAAGAAGGTGTAGCAGGGCACCAAATAGTGCTCATTACTTTCCAGCAAAGCTGAAAATGAGGAAGGTGCTAACAGTCAGATTGCTAAATTAATTCTTAATTCTCTGTTCACTTTTCTAGTGCTCACTCTCATTATGCCATGGATTAAAACAAACAAACTAAAGAGCCTACCAAAAATAGAAGAAAAATTACAACACAGCAACTATTCATTGTAAGGAAGAAAAGGAGTTTAAAAAAAGTTGGGAAAAACAAGGGTCGGTCCCCTCCACATTTTTCATACAAATTATATAATTATATTTTCAATCTTTATCCCAGATTTCAATGTAAAAATCTTCTGAATTCAGAAATGGATTTTACAAAGATTGACAGCTTTAATAACTATTCAAAATGACAAACAGTGCTGAGCTCGGAACAGAGGGGAGTCTAAGCAGGGCTGCTATCAAGCTTGAGCAATTAATTGACCTTCTGTTCTATAAAAAAATATTAAAAATTCAGAGGAATAAATTTCAAATTATCTTGTTGGAATTTTTTGTCTTTTGCAAGAGCGATCTTTAAAATTTATTTAAAAGGCTCTTGATTAAATGATCTGATTTACAGGCAGTATAAAACATAGAAAAGCAAGTATCTTGGCTAGCATGAAAATGCCACAAGTGCACTCATTTTTCAGTTTTTTGAGTTGCACCAATTATTAACAAAACACTTTAGAAAATAAGCGATTTGCATTAAGAAAACATTAAGAAAACATTTTTCAGCACAGTAATGGTCATCTTTAGAGTTCATCAGATGTGTGAGATAGCAAGCATTCCCCAAGCAGCCAATTTCAAATTCTGCTGCAAACAGGAAAAGGAAACAGTTTAACCTTGGAAAAATCTCTAAATAAAGTATGGACTTACAAACATGCACATTTGCATCTGCAATGAAAATCCTCTGACCATACAAAGAAATAAGAATGTAATTCATAAAATACTTCTTCTTCTGAAAAAAATCCTTCATCCAGGAGAGGAAATGGGGGTGAGATTCATGTGAGTAAACTTAAACACCTACAATGCCCTAAGGCTGGAACTGTATAGGGGGTGTGACTCAAGCTAGACTTGGGAAATAAATCAAATAAATGATACTTTCAAACTGCCCACTCATCTTCTGAGCAAAAAAGGAGCAACTGTGACTTGCTAGCTGCAGAAGTACAATGTTTGGCAAGATGAATCATAGTATGGGTAGCTACATTTTCCTAACTGCACCACTGAGTACAGACAGTTTGTCCCTTAATCCCCTGTCCCTTCTCTGCTTGCAAATGTTATATTTCCTACATATTTTCCCAGTTATATTTCCAGAGAAATGCAATAACTGTTACAAGTCTGAAATACCTACATCAAAATTGTTTGTAATGGATTATGTGTGTATAGATAGATGGATCTCTGGATCCTCTGCTGTGAAGTCAAGGATGCAATAGTATTCCACCTGATTATACATATATCATAAAAATGTCTAAAATATTGTTAAAAGCAGCCTGCAATATTTTGAGTAACATAAACTACAGCTGCTGATTTACATCCATCCAAAGAGCTAGTGATGGTTTATGAGCTGTGTATTGATAGCCTTTTTATTAAAAGAGTGACCTCAGTTCCCAGAGAGCCCCTTTGTGTCTTCTGCACTAGGAATTACAGGCTCCTCCATTGGAAATGTCATTTCCACTTGTTCACCACATTGCTTATGTAGAACAAGTCCACAAGAAGTATTGTGGGATCAGTGCTATGCCAAGGAAGAACTAAATCATCCCCCAGCTCTGCTGTCACTCTGGGAGCTCATCTGAAGTGCAAGGGAGAGTCAAAAGTCAGATTAATATTATACAATTGAAAGGAGAGTGATTACAGTAAATGTGACATTTGAGAAATTGTATGCTAAATAAATAGAGAAGGAAACAGAAGGCAGCCCAAGCTGTTTTGTTGACCCTCACGTGCACATATATTTAACTCTAAACAAAACATTTTTATCATAATTCTGCAGCAAAGCTGTCAGCTAATTCTCAACCAGACTCCCTACCCTCCTTTATCCTAACCTTCTCTGGTTGCACAAGCACTTCTGCAGCTGGCCAGCTGCTCACTGTTTCATGTTGTCATAGGGAAATAATTATATTAAAATGCACAGGCCAACAAGAAATGGTGTCAATGTTGCAGAACGTGTTGGAAAAGGGCAAGTTCCCCTGCTTCTGATGTAGCAGAATTTTACAGAGAGTTAACCAGCTGCCCAGGAGGGCAATAATAATTACTTAGGAAAACTATAATAGTATGGGTAGAAATAGGACAGTGCAATGAACACTGAATTGTCAAACTGCTGGGTGATGTTTCTCATGGTGACTTGAAGTCCCATCTCTCATTAAGTTGTGCATTGGCTTCAAAGAATACCCCAGCACTACACAGGTCAATGTACACTTCTGTCAAAACCTCTGTCAAGAACCTCTGGAAGGCCCTTCTGCAGACGTCAGATGCACCCACAGCTGCACAAACCTCTCCTTTTCCTTGCTCCCCTCTCCAGTCATCACAGTTAAGAAGACAGCTTAGAAGAAGTGCACAGAGTGAGACAAAGTAAATGCTACCCAATGCAACAGACACCTCATCAGTCACAGTGACTTGTTAAACTATTGAACATAAAAGGTGACAATTAAATATCAGCACAATCATTTAGCTGCTGATCGTTTAGCAGAAATATCAAGTCTGCCCTATAATCCAAACTGCCTCCCACACAGTGCCAGATAGAAAATTGAATATTGCAACAACACCAGGGGAAGAATGTCTTTTTCTAGTCTGTACTCTCATCTTCCCCCCTGCTAAAAGATTAAATTAAAAACTTCCTTTTTTTTTTTTTTTTTTTACAACTTGCTAATACTACAAAAATTATTTAAATAGGATAGGAATTTTAACTAATACAGTTATTCTTATGTAATTCCCCATATTAGTGGACAGCACTTTCTCAAGTCCAAGTCTACCTGGGCTGGGACATAAGATTTAAAAGCTGCAGTTTTAAGGAATAAAAGCACCTAAAACAGCATTACATGAGCAGTTTGGCTGTAGTGATCTAACGAGGGAACACAGATGTTGAAGTAAGAAGCCATGAAAATGTTCTTAGGGTAGAAATATGATTATATAAGAAGATTAAGTACAATAGTTGAAGTTCAGAATTAAAGGCCATTTAGATCTAGTGCTTAGAGACATGGTTTAGTGGTGGATTTAACCCTCAGTCTGAGGGTTATGGCTGAACTCCATGATCTTAAAGGCCTTTTCCAAACTAAATGATGCAATGATTCTATGAAAGTGGTTAATGACACAAGTAAGAGAGAAGATGTATCTCCTCCCTGTAAAATGGAGACACAAAGGAACAGGATGCTCTTTCCAAACATGTCATGTCTGGTTTTCTTCCCAGGAGTTGAATACAAGCAGCAGTCAGGGGCCTTCCCAGGACCACTCACCTGGCAGTCCAAAGGCAGGAGCTCCCCAGCACCTCCTGCCTCCCACCTCCACCCAGCCTCATCTCCAGTACAGTTCCTTGCCAGCTCTGCAGTGATCTTCATCTTTCCTCCAGCCTTGTGTCAAAACTCTACTTGTTACTCTCTGTGTATTGGCAGCTTTTCACTGCCAATTTTGCTGACTGCATTTCTTCCTTGAGAGAAGCTGGCACCTGTGACAGGAGCTGCACTAGGACCATCTCTTTTGGGGGCAAAAATGACAGAGATGGGAGGGACAAACCATGCAAGGAAAAGGTTACTATGGTTTTTTAGGATGAGGACTAAAACACAAGATCTTAATTTTTTTTTTTTAATTTTTTCTCCCCAAAATACAATTTAACAGTTATCAAACATTTCAGGTGCTAATGGTCAGGCACAACAGATGCCCAGTACAGAAGCTTAGGGCTGTCCTCTCAGTAAACATGTTGATTATTAATGCTACTTTTTGTGTTGTGCTCACCAAGAACACAAGTATCTTTGATGCTTTTGCAAGCCTGTAAGTACAGATACCTTATTAAATAACAAATGGCAGAGCAGTCTTAAGAAGTACTTGACAGAAGGAAAAACAGAGCTGTATTGTTTGTATAAGCAGCTGCAAATGGAGAACCACCTGTGATCTGAGACAGCTGAGAGAGTAAAAAACTGAAAAGTCAGGTTTCTTAACCCTGCAACCTTCATTGCTCTGTTAAAGCCCTTTACGTTTCTTTTTAAATGACATTTTTCCTACATATTTTTTGACTTTCAAATGAAACAATACCCTCCCCACCATGTTCAGTGTTGTCATTGAAAGATTGTGTTACAGCTGTTGCATCTCACTGAATTCAAAACAGTCTAGGTAGAAGCAGTGAGAAAGAATTTATTTTTTTAATGCTCTGATACAACCCACTGATTGTGCCATCTGTCCAACACATGATGAAGAATCTCTAAACAGAGAATAGCTGCAGGGGACACAGTACAGTATTTGCAGATCCGTTCTTGGTAAGAGATAAGAGTTTGTATTAAAAAAGGAAATTCAGCTTTTTTTAACACAATATATTAGATATGCAGTATGTTTCTGGCATGAAGTGAGGAAAAAATAAAACAGCAGATCTGTCCAGATGGAGGGGGGAAGTACTGCCAAAGGCAAGACAAGAAAAAGGTGCTTGATCCTGTATGAAGACCATGTCAACGCAATCTGCCTACCAGGAGTTCAAAAGAAGATGATGGGAGTTCTAGAGATGTCTTTCTGCAATGCAGGAAGTCACATAAAGAATGAAAACTGCAAAGCTCAGGTTACCACTGCATGAGTGTGCAAAAGTATGCTAATAAAAGTGACAGCTCTAAGTGCTTCAGTTAAGTATTTAATAGGATTGTAACAGCCACATCCATAAATCTGCCCATACCAAATATCAATTATGTGGCATCTATCTCACTGCAATAATTTCTCTAAATTGGCTCCTCACTGGCAGGTCTCCAATTATTCTTAGTAAGGATAGTATGTCTTTATCCTTTTTACTGGCATAGGACAACATATCTTCAGAGAGTCTGATATATTTATAGGTCACCTCAGAAAAACCTGTGTGTGTCACAGGAATTTCAAAGACTCAGGGAACAGCAGCAGAGATCAGAGAGAGGCAAATCTTCTACCCATTCAGCATCTCTGCTTGGATGCCTCTTTGAAATGTCTCAGGCTGTGCTCAGGGCTCAGTGCTGCCATGGAGAAGGGGCTGGGGCAGTGCCAAGCACTGGGACTCCCTGGAAATGCAAGGCTGGGTTAGGAGTACCCAGCCCCTGTAGGTGCAGAGCTGGCTGATGTTGGAACTCAGGAAATTCCTCTGGCTGCCCTGGAGGGCTCAAGCCCCTGCCCAGGGGGCTCAGAGACCTTGGCACAGAGCCCAAGACCCCTGTGCCTTTGATTTAGCCCTTGGGAAAAACAATTACCAACCTTTATATGAAGAATTACAAGTCAAGAAAGTTTAAGCAGAATAATAATTAGTTTGTCATGGGGTGAAAAATAAATTTTTAAGGTTTTTAGAATGGGGGCTCGGGGTCCCAAGATGGAGGAATTTGGGCATGCCTTGTCCTTTTTCCTTCTCCTAGTCTCCATCTTCTGGGTAATGTTGGCATTTTTAGATTGGTTTAGAGCAGAAGCTCACTGTCTAACATAGGTGATAGGTATTGGAAGGTAACTGTAAATATTGTACACGTAGTTTTTAGTATAAAAAGATAACACCACCCAGGGGCAGGCAGAATGCCTCTGACTGCCCTGCTGAGTAGACATTGGCTGGACAGGAGAAAGAATTTTATAGATAAGAAACAATAAACAACCTTGAGACAGAGAAATGAAGAGCTCTGACTCCTTCTTCGACCACTGGGCTGGGAAAAGAGACTTTCTGACATATCTCGGGGTCACTCTGACCAGCAGAGATTCTGAGAGGCTGAGGACTAGAGGAGCAGCTTTTGGGCTGTGGAGATTGATGGTCTGTTCAGTTTTACTGCCTGCAGACCCCATGGGCTTAATATTCTCCCTTCTAAAATTGCATACCCAATCCCTAGAGCTTGCAAGATCCTTTCAGGAGCACTGCTCTTAAATCGGATGAGAACTGAAGCATTTTAAAGTCATTATATAAATACTTGTGTAAACACAGTGATCAGAAGAACTCTTTCCTGTATGCCTACAGCCCAAACTACAACTTAAAATATTCAGTGGCAATTTTTTTTTCCCCTCCCAGAATATAAATTATACATTGCAATTGGAAGCACAGCCCATGCAAACACTGCAGTTTAAATAAAGAACAAGTTAGCTGTGGTTTGATTACAAGGTCTTAAAGAGTTTCACTTCAAAAGGCAAAGAAGCTTGTAAATTTAGCAAGACAAACTGAGAAAAAAAATACCTAAGACCAGCTTCGTGAAACCAACGGAGTCAGTATACTTCAAAAACTGACCCACAACTACTGTGTTTTCTCTCCAAAACAGAGAAAATTCCAGCTTGCCTAAAAATCAGCAATTTCCATTCTACATATTAAGAAAACCTGCAAGATCAAAATGTCATAAGTACAAAAATCCAACAAGTTAAGAGTGATCCAGTTCTGTGCAGGAGGGATTTACAGGCTATTAACGTAATAACCACCCTGTTACAAGCTATTAACCTAACCATCTCATCAGCTTACCAAATTCAGTTTTAATTACCAGTGCAATAGCAGTCATTGCCTTCAGACTTCATTATGCTGGGCACTGTGCAAAGAAAAACTACACAATTGTCCCAGTCCTGAAAAAAACCTACCAATGTGGGGAACAGAGACAGTGAAATGTTGGGAAAAGAAACAAACCAACTTTCTGCCACAGTTACACAGCACATCCAGGAAGGACCCAGGCAGGAATAACAGTGGCACCATCAGCTCTGTAAAGAAACATTTACCAATAGATCTCACAGCACTTAAAGGATGGCCAGTGGCACCACTCCTGTTTCTGAGCTGGAGAAAATGAAGCACAGAGAAGTATGCTTGGAGTTGCCCCGGGTAACCCAGCAGAACATGAGAAAATGCCTGTCTAGTGATTCCTAGCTCAGTTCCCCATCTGCTGGACTAAGATGTTTCTAATCTAAAACATAATTGAAAACTTTATTAGAGTATAATAGAAAGGTCTTTTTCTTAAGAGGTCAAGTCCAGATAGAATATTGGAACAACTATCCGGAATACAGGCAGTGGACACTCATGACAACAGATACTCGTGTTGACATCAGCTCATAAAAATTGCAGAATTTTATGATTGCTTATGCTGCTAAACACTTTGTACATAATGAAGTCTGTCTACCCCACTTCATAACTGTGAGATGTTTGGGGATAACCCAGTGTTGAAGACAGAACTACTTCAAACTGAAGGATCCTCCATAACTCATAATTATCAGAGCTTTCCCTCAGGTGACAAAACCACCCAGCAATTCCCAAGCCTTCAGCTGGCTAATTCTGGCAGTAATTCCTTCCTCCTGCCTCAGACTGTAGACCTGTGACAGAAATTATTTGTTAGCATCATTAACTAAGGAAGTTATAACTTTGAATATGTGTACATGAAACTCTGTGGGCAGTGGCAAATCATAACAAAAACAGGTTAAAAGGTAAAGATGTCAGTTTAAAACCAAAGTGGAACAAAAATATCAGGCTGACTTTATATATGAAAAAATAATCTTCAACACAACCTAATCCAGATATATATTTTTAATGTAGCTATAACAAGGAAAAAAGTATATCGATTTAGATAACTTAAAAAGGATTTCCTGGATTTAAAAATATTTTGTCACAAATGTGAACCCAAGATAAAATTAACATCTACGCAACACAAATAAAAATAGACCTGCCTACTACTTAGCCATCATGTCTGACATCTCTGTCCTTCTTCCTTTCACACAGTGATAAAGGTTTTAGATTCTCCAGTTAACTGAGGATGTGGTCTAATTTCAGAACTGATCAACAGTTCATCTTTAAAATAGCTAATAAACTAGCTGTGATAGCAACCTTTATGGGGATCTCTCTTGCTCCCCAATCTCCATTCCTGCTGAATACTGAGGCTGTGCAATGGTTTGCTTATTTTTCCTGCAATACTTCCTCTTGAAAAACAACACTGTAATGGGGAAATATAAACTACAGAGACCTATCACAAGACTTTTAACAATCTTCCCACTACTTAGGCTGCCCTGAGTACCACTCTACTGCATGGTGTGAATTTATGTTAATACTGTCACTGAGGTTGGCTGTAAGTTTCTTTAAGCACTTCTGATTTATGCTTCCTGCTTCTGAAGGGAAGTAAAACAAAGAAGGTTAAGGAAAGACCTGGTATTTACTTAACATTAAAACTTATGTTAAATACATGTTTTGGGTTTGAGGCAAACAACAACCTTAAGTGTTGATTCTAGGAGGTGGAAAATCTTATGAAAACAGGAAGAAACTAATTTTATGTGAATGTAAAATTAAAATGGAATGCTAACACACATTCTGGATCTCAGAATTACTAGGTTTTTCTCAAAACTGCTTAATGCAGCAGCAGTGGTACAATGTACTTGGAGTTTATTCTCATCCTAGAATTTCAGTGCACTTTTCTAAATGTTAATTAATTAAACTTCAAAAGGCTCCTGTGAGATACAGTAGGTAAGTATTATTGTACCTATTAAGCACATATAAACCAGAGTTACGATGTTTAATTATATTCAGAGTTGTTTCTTTTTAAATTGATTTTCCCCTATAAAAGAAGATGCTGACGGTCTATTACTTTTAGGACAAGTTTTTATGAGTTTAGTTTTTAATAGGCAACATTTCACTGCACCTATGTTTGCCCATGCATGTATTCTTTTAGAGTTTAAAAATACACAGCCAACCAAGAGCTGGTAACATTCTATACGATTGGTTTGAGAGATAAGGCTTAAACCAGAACTAGGAGTAGTTATGGGAAAAGGCACACTGATCTCACCAGAAGCCTCTTTTCCTCTTGGTTTTAATTTTGGTAACTTCCCAACCAAATTCAAAGGTAGCCCTCCCCTGCGCATAATCTAGGCAGTCTGACACAGTTAGAGCATTTCCCCAGGGAAATATTGTTATAACCTCTAAAGATTGAGTACAATCATGGAAACACCAAACTTCTGAGAAGTGTTTGTGTTTATGCTGTTTTAATGTTCTGTTACTCAAATAAGTCCTTCACTGTTTCTTCCAGCATTCTCACATCAGGAGCATTCAGGATGGTTGGTGTCTGGGGTGGGTGTTGCACACTGCATGTCATTATGTTATCTGCAGCCAAGGACAAAGCAGTCAGGCAGGATCACCTGCTGCTGCCCAGGCACTCACTTTGAAGGAACACACAACCAGTGCTGAACAAATCCTGATACCACCCTAGCCCACGTGCTCCACAGTGAAATTATGCACTGCAGAAAGTGGTGCCTTCTCATCAGTTTTCAATTTAGTTTGAAGTTCAGTTTTGTTGAGTATCCCCTGCTGGCTCCCAAGTCTGCATTCCATTTAAGTTCCAGAAGGACAGAATATATTTAGTAATTATCTAATTGTAATAACCAATTGCTAAGCCTTTCAGGAGCAGATGGAATAATAAATATGTATGTGTTCCAAAACTAAAACACGCAAGGCAATACAATTCTACTAATAATTAAGATTGCTTTGATACAATATGTCATCCAATAGTATCAGACAACCTGCATCAGGAGGATTTGATTTTTTGAATTTGGTTGTTCAAGAAGCAAATTCTCTGTGCAGTAGAATCTGTTTTGCTTTGCCTCTGAGTCTCCAGAGTATCCATGTAATTATCACTGTGATTGTCATTCCCAGCCAGATTAGTGACAGTGGAGACCATAGTGTCATCTGCAGGCTATGGCAAAAGCTGTCTATTTGAATCAGCCTCCACCAGCTCTAGTGAACCTTGATACAAAAAGGCAGAAGGTCTAAAATACTTAGCACTATAATGTAATGCATTTTTCTTTCCAAGACAAAACACTGTGTTTTCAAGAAATGATTTTTCATTTTCTGAAGCAATACAATCAGCAGCTTGGAGATTTCCTGCTAGTACAGGACGTTAGCTGAACCCCTGATTAGGAGGCAGGAACTTCCACATCATCTCTTCCCATCAATTTCTTTTCAATTCATCACATGGGAAAAATCACTTTTTTCAGGCCACTCATTGCACATCAATTTTCCAACAGGGGCAACTTGATTCCTGAAACCCAAGACTTTTCACTGTCCTGCTGAGCAGAGCACTGCCTTTATTTCCCACAAAGGATCTCCTAACTTTCTGTAAGGGGTTCATGAGACTGAACCATTCATGTTTGTTTTGTAACTTGCAAGTCATGGGCCATTTCTCTTCCAAGATAAGATTGTACCTAAATGGTGGCTAGACAGAGTAATTTAGGCTACAGAAGCGTAAAGAACAGGCAAATATGTGATGAGAATGGTGTTATTCATGCAACTCGAAGTAACACTGCAAAAAGCCACTTTCACCAGAAGCACCACTTTTGGACTAGAGACTGGATCTGCTCAAGGTCAGTCATCACTCTACTTCTCACCTAGGACTTGCGGTAGAGTCACCATCCCTGGAAGTATTAAAAAAATGAGCAGATTTCTGGCCCTTTGTGATACAGTTCAGTTGACACAGTGGTATTCAAAGGCTGGACTTGATGATCTTGGGCCTCTTTTCCTGCTTTAATGATTCTATGATTAGGTATTTACCCTCAGGGGCTTAGTTTTGGCAAATAAGCTTTCTGCCAGAATTAGATGTTGCAAACAGAAAAAAAAAAGGTATTATCTACTTCAAAACAAAATTTAACATTAATTACTTGAAAGCCTATTACTCTAAATATTATATAATGAAATCAGCCTGATAATCTGAATCCACTACTCTGTAACTCTCATGTTACTTTTATATATATATACACACACATATATATGTTTCCATCCACAAGAGACTATCTGGGTTTCTTTTCCTTTTGTTTTTCTTTTTGTCTTTTCTTGTAGAGAATAGACTGCGCACATTCCAGACTGAAGGGGAAAAAAAAAAAAGGCAGAACTCATATCCATAATACTTCTCTTCTGCATACAGGAAAAATTCACAACCCTTTGCTGGATATCACTTCAATTAATTTCTACATTAGCTCAGTAATGCTTTAGTCAAACCATCTGAATGAAAAATCAGACTGAAGAGAGAAGGTTCTCTTTTGCATGGCAATGGCTACGTTTATCGATGTGAAGGGTATCATGCCCCTGATGTTCCCTGGAGACAAGGTGCTAAAAATCAGGCTCCTTCAGAAAGATGTGAAAAATTATGCACTTTGCTTTGTACAGCATAATTCAATTACCTTTCTGAATTTGAAGTTGAAATATTTTACAGATTTAGGTGTAAACTCATGACAAGGAAGTTCAAGACAAACAGGATCTTGAAATTTTGGTTATAATACAACAGGCTAACAATCACAATGACCAATCAGGCTGCAAATTAGGACATCAGATGACCCCCCCCCCAAAAAAAAAAAACAAACAAACAAAAAAACCTGCCAATAGTGGATATTGTTAGTAAAATGTGCAAAGATGTTTCACTCACCTTCCTTTCCCATTACCCTCTATATAAATGTTATGTAGTAACATAAAAGCCACAAAGTTATAATGGCAGCCATAAGAATTCCGGAACCTTATGCTCCTGCCAGCTGCTACTGTATCTGCAGCTAAAGAAAGAGACATTACAGTCTTTAGAAAGCACCATCAAGTGGCTATTATACTGTAGTTTTACCTTTCAAGTCAGTGATGCAACATGCCAGGAAGGTATTGATGGAACTTCCAAACTGCAGTTTCAGTCTAAAACTGATTCACATAAAAACCACAAGTCTAAAAGCAAACATGGGCTAGTCAAAAGTCTAGTTTGTGGCTATACTCTGCCCAAAAGTATTCCCTTTGAGTCAGCAGAGATTATATACATCAGAGAAGATACAAATGGGATGAATTTCAAGAGAATTAATAGTAATTTAATTCTTTCTCAAAGAGGGCTTAAGGAAAGCAGTGAGAAGCTTCCACCTGTTAGGCGAGATGCTATGAATTCACTTATGGCCAGCAACCACAGCTCAACAAGAGCATTTAATGAAAAAGCAGCAGACAACTGCTTTCAGTTAGATGAACCACTACTCTTACAGCTCGAGACCTTAAGCACCTTCATACTCTGGGACATGTGCACTTACTTACAAGCCTCTGGCAGGGAAGCAACAACTCACCAGTTTAAAAAAAGCTCAACCAAACAAAACCAACAAAGGAACCCAAACGCTTTTCCTTCTTAAAGAGTCTGAACATTCTGGAGAGTGTATGAAGGAAAGACATCTTGTTCTATGCTTGAGAATCCATACTTCCATAAACCCACTTCCACTGGTGCCTGCAGATCTACAATACCACCTTTAGAAACCCCAACTAGAAAGCAGGTATTCAAGTAAAGGAGAAAAGTCCTACTCTGAAACCTTTGTAGCCAAAGTCCATTAAAATGCCGAGGCAGACTCTCAATTGCCAACTGAGTTTGACAATTTAGCAAGAAATCAAAGGTTGTATTTTACATCTCACTAGCAGAAAGAGCCTAGAGATGGTAAAAACATGTAGCTGGCTAGATATTTTCAGCAGAGATAAATACATATTATTGCCACAGTACAGGTGGTACATTGTACAAGGGAGTGCTCTCTGACAAAGGGCATATAATTCTAGTCCTCTGTCTAAGAAAGGATAATTTCCATTTAAAAGCTAAGTGCCTAATCTAGGTAGAGGACAAAACAGCTTGGAGAGAAGCCCAAATGGAAGAACATATTTGTGCTCTCAGGAGAGCACAGGTCAAAAGAGCACAAAAGCAGCCATTATTGTCATCCCAAGGATTTATCTTGCTAGGACAAGAGGACCCTCAGGCAATGGTCCATAAGAGGTATTTAGGAAAGAATTTTAAAAGACCAGGCAATACGGAGCAGTATTTTTCTCAGCACACCCTTCCCAAAAACCTGCAGCTTAGGGATTTCTTGAAGTGGAGACTATATCACTGTTTGCTATGGTTCACAGTATTCTGTGGCAGTGCTTTCCAAAGCCCAGCTGAGCCTTGTGCAGTGGAGTATGGCTGGGCATCACACAGCCTGCCTCCTTGAAGGAGCAAAGACTTGAATCACATGGATCATGGATCTAAATTTCCCTCTAGGAATGCCCAACTCAAGATAATTTCTGTTCTTGGGTAATGAGTTATCTCAACGGCTACCCGAGAATATGCTGGTGCTCTCACCCTGGTAACTAATGGTTAAAATTCTGTTGAAGTGGAGACCAAAATAATATGCTTGGCTTTTCAGCAAACCAATTTGAGCTCAATTTTTACACCTAGAAACCCTCTTTATCTTCAGGGATGGACACGCACAAAATGAACAACAGCTGACCATATATTCTAAAAGAAAGGCAGAGTTTCTAAATATGATTTTTTTAGATACAGTTTGAAAATATTGACTATGTGCAATAATATTACAAATATATTAAAAAACCCTAAATATGAAAGAATTAATTCCTTTGTCATAATTTATTTCTATCATGATAAGAAAATAATTCCAAAGCCCAGGATACTCAGATTCCTGCCTTCTGATTAACTTCACTTACAATTTTGGATGAGAAAAATGCTCTGCACCTCAGTTTCCTCAATCAAGAGATTGGGAATGGAGCAGTTTCTCACAAAGAAATGCTTTCCGCACAAGGCAGCGCACTCACTATCGGTAAAGTTCCTGTAGAGGTGGCTGGTGGCAGGTGCTGTGTAAGTGCAATGAATTACGTTTCTCCACTTCCTCCTCTGCAAAGGAGGAAACTTGTCATTCCTCCTTTTATGAGCAAATGCAGCTGGGAGCTAAATACTCTGGTGACTCCAACTGACTGATTTGGTAGTGTTTATGCAAGTAAGCAGCAAGAGGCACTAAATCAGAGCATAAACAAATCTTAGGCTAAATGTGCAGATGAAAACCTAATACATACTAAAAACTGTATGTTCCTGAAATTACTATTCAGTTGGTAAAGATCCAAATTTTATTTTCCTGTTTAATTTTCAAATAATTTCAGCACTAAAGTATAACTGCAGACTGCATGGGGAAAAAATACTGTAATGGTTATTTTCCCCAAATTTAGAAACCATCTGCTTTGAAGTTCTGTTTGGCTAAGCAAATTAAAGGACTCACAGAGCAGCTAAGTAGTTAAACACAGAATACCTTTTCTTCAGTGCAGGAGAAAAATGTCTTTAGCTGAGCTGTTTTGCATGGCACCTCCAATTTATCCCTTTTCAGTTCTCTCTGACATCTGTGTCGTGGCGCCAGGGCAACGATCACATCGGGGTGCTCCCCAAAGGTTAACACAGACAACAGCCTGGCAGCATTTCATGTGTAAGGAAACAGGACTACCATTTCTCTTGCATCTAAAAGGTCAACAGAACACAACCTAATTCCCTTCTTTTGTACAAGCCCAAGGGCAGGCACATGACAGAAAAGATGGCAAGTTCATTGTTCTACAACACCACAGGAAAAGTAACAGACATATTTCAGCACTGCCAGTGAAGTGAACAGAGCAGGGAGTAGAGGCTGCTAATGATCTGGGCCTTTTCTTTGGCAATATCCTGCTTATTTTTTTCCTCAGTGAATAGAATAATTTATGCAGAATGAAGACTTAGCCTGTAATTAATTACCACAGGTTACTTTTTGCATTGTTCGATACACAAAGAGCTGATATTAAACTCAAGCTGCTGCAATAAAATTCCCTTTCAATTAATGTAACTAAAAAATGTTGTTACAGTGATTAATAATTAGCAAGTGGCAGGTGACAAACCAAATAGAATTATAGCACCATTAACAGTGGACAAACCTCTTATCCCACCCTGTTTTTCTAGAGACATGAATATTTGTCTCCTTGTACCCATGAACTTCTAGTGATCCAAACACACTTGTTCTGTCCTAAATGGCTCCTACTTACTTGGGTGTAACACAGTCACTCTGTGGCTGTCAAATAATGCATTACAAATGTTTCATCAATCCACAGGAGACAGGACACTGGGAAGTTGTGAAATAAGGCAGAAGCCATGGGAAGCAATAGAAAAATGAAGGGAAATGGCATCTCCTCTTCTTTTGAGCAGGGGATCAGGAGGTCTTCCACACCACAAGTCATCATTCAACAGTGCTCACCCTCCTCATCTCTACTTTTAGGCTCTCTCCTGTAAACTTTGTATCCAGGCTCTGGATGTCAGCTGGCAGATGTTTGGTGCTCAGCCCGATGATGCCAATGACAAAGGGCACCAGTTCCTCAGGCAATAACTCTGTTTTGGCCCTACAATATTGGACCTCTATACTCTTAAAAGCACTATAGTTTGAATCCATATTTCACCCATCATCAATTTTCCTCCAGACTCCATCCATCCTCACTGAGTAAAAAGTGTTTACAACAGTATATAATGATAAACATATAAAGCCATCATCAATCATTTATCAGTTACAATTACTATTTGCATCTGTTTATCTAATCACAGTCTGCAGTAACTGCTGCACTTATGCAGTTCAAAACCGCTTTAAAGATGGAAATGTTGAGGATAACTACTACATAATTAACTTCACATTTTGTAGCACTCTGTTAACTCATATTTCTATCCCTTTTCAGTTTTAATGCATATTAAATAAAGAGGAATTATTATTTGCATACACCCCCATTCACCTACACAGTCACATGTGCTGACTATGACAGTGCAGGTGACAAATGGCAGACTAGTCTCATAAACTCTATTTAACGTGCAACTTCAGCTGTCTCAGACACTCAGACTCCCAGTACATCTCTGCTGCTACTTTAAATTCACTGAATTTCACATGTAACTATATAAGAAAACAGAGACCTTTCTCTTTTTCCCTCTCCCTCTTTGCCTGTGCAAGATCATCTGCCAAAAGATTATTTCATCTCAGCCCTGGATGTCAAAATCCATTCTCAGCCCTCCCTTCCCATTTCTGTTTTTCAAACTCACTAATTTGGAGGTGGCAAAAAGTGGGTCCTGAGCTAGTAACAGGTTAAAGATCAGATAACTTGCCATGTTCACAAGCCAAAAGAGGACAGACAACAGTTTTTTCAGCAGTGACCACAATAACTTAATTTGCTATGTTAGGTAAATAATGGATTCCTAAGAGTGGAAGGTGTAATACTTGGTGTTCTTTCACTTCTTCTGTCTTTAAAAATAAGTCCAGTTTTCTGCATCAAAATTAACATTTATCTGAAGATCACTCTGAAGACTTTGAGGGTTTAATCCAACTCTTCTTGCACTGTCATTTTAAGCAGTGAACCATGCAAACACACAACCACTGCTTAACAGCTTTCTCTACAGCATGTGCTTAGGTATCAATATGGGAAGACCCACTGCCCCTGACCCCCACATTTAAACTGACTCTAAACAGAGAGGACAGTTGACAAGTTGCCTTAACATACTGCATGTTCACAGATGGACTTTTTCCTCTCTGGCCCCTTTCCTCCTTTTTCCATCTCTGCCTGCCTGTCAGACTGCTGGGGTAGGTCATGTGATTGCCAGGAAGGTTGGCTGCAGATGCAACATTTCTAGAAATAGCTGCATTTTAAAAAAGACAAAACCCCCCCCCACAACAATATAGGCTTCTGAGAGAAAGTTAAGAGTGGCTATTGTTGCTGAAGCCTGGCCCATGGATATTGCTGGTTATGACCAAAACAGACAAGAGCACAAACCTCTCTCATCCTCATCCTCCAATGCTGCCAGCATATGACAAAAACTCTGCAAACACTCTCTAGCCATTAATGCCAACTGGACTGTGACAAAAAAAAAAAAAAAAAAACAGCAAAAACAACCCAACCAAAACCCCCCATGTAAGTGCAGATTACATAGCCTGCTCTGTAGATGGCACTGTATGTTAAACAATGATTTTCTTATTTTTCCACACTACCATTTCTGAAGATAATAATCCAGATGCAGTCTCTTACACTCACAGAATATACATTTATTTTAAATCAGAAATCATTCCATGGTAATAGCTTTCAACTATAACTCCAGAAGTCACCTCCCATTTCCAATTAATTATGTTTATCCCTGTATTATTTGACTACCAGGAAGGACAGAGACCCTGTGTGTGTACTCCCTGCCCCAAAGAGTTAACAAGATAAGCAGTAGGACAAGTGAGGCAGTGTACTACTGAGACATAATGATGTATTCCAGCCACACTGCTGGATCCCCAGCCTGGTGTGCTACCCACTGAGTCAGCAAGTGGTGCTGTGCCATGACAACAATATAAGTTTTTGGGTTGATTTTTTTTGTTTGCTTGTGAGTTTGTTAGTTTTTTTAAGAGACTGTCTTCATTATTTGTAACTTTTAAAGAATTTGTTGAAACTGGCATGAGAAAGCAGAGAGAACACAAAATTGGCAGAGAAGCTCAGGAAGCATGGGTACAAAAAGCAGACTGACAAACATCTAGGGAATCATTACTCTGGGAAGTTAGAGAATGGCGTAAACTGGAAAGAGTGAATCTCTCAACAGTCAGGAAAATTCTTTTGCGATTTTGTCAGGTGGGACACTACAGTAATTATGGTATAAAAGGAACACAAGCTAATTTACAAATTCACTGACAACAATGTTTTCTTGAGATATTTGGGATGTAAAATTAATTTCCAGCAGCAGAGCTCTCAAAAATCCAACACAAGCCTTAAATGGTCCAGAACTATGCTAACATAAACACACAGGCTAAAAAAGGCAGCAGCAAAAAAAAGTGGCACACACAAGCTCTGAATAACCAACCAACCTTCCTACTGTACACTGCAAATGAGCAGTACAAATCTCTACAGCAGCTCACAACAGAAAGCTGTCTTTCAGGATGCTGCCAGCTTTTGTTGATTTGCACTCACCAAAGGAAGAGTTTGCTGGCTCTTGGAATGTTAAAAGGTAAACATAGCTACACTTCATATTTAAAAATAATAAAAAAAACCCAGGTACAATACCAAATTATACTAGTACAAAAAGATTTATGTCATAATATTTCACACGTTCTAGCCCAAAATATGATGGGGGAAGCATTCCCTGTTCCCTAGCAAGGGCCTTGTATTGGCTGCATTCATGGTTTTAATGTGAATTGAAAATCTTGGTTCACATATGGCAGAGAAAGATACAAAAGTGTGGCAAATTTGTATCATGGTTAAAAAAAAATTATTAAAAAAAAATCTCATATCCTCTGTGGTTGATTTACTCCATCATGAGTATTTTGTTCTCTTACAACTATAGCAGACATGCACCATATTCTAACATTTTTGGCAATTTATAAAAAGTTTATTATTGTTTAAGGATTCTGGTAGGTATCCAGAAACCCTTTTCTCCAAAATTCTCATATAAAAAATTTACTTGATACATGGATTTGACAGCTGTACTGGTAGGAAACCAGAACTGCTGAATTACAGGTAAAGAAACCAGATGTGAGAAATATTTCAAAGTTATTTGTCTTTCCATGTCTTCATACTTTGCCCAGGCACTCAACAGTAAAATCAGGAGGAATTTGTGTAAATTACTACAGTCCACCATCAATACATAAAAAATGAGCAGAACTAAAAAAGGGAGCTTTATAGCACTGGTGAGTGAGAAGAGAGATTAGAATAGGTACAAGCCCAGGCAGCTAACCCTGGAAGTTGAGATTAAAGTCAGTACCACCTTATTTTACATACAGAAAAGCCTTTCAGACATTTTTGAACTTCCACTTCAGAGTCTAACTCGTAGTAAGTACTTCTGCATATTTAACTCTACCCACTGAATAATCCCCATATATTCAATGGAACTAGTAACATGTATAAAAATGCATGAATGCCTAAATCTTCTGATGAATTCAAGGCTTAAGTAACTCTAGTAAGGAAGGGACAGAGGCATTTCCAGATTAAAATATTAATATTAAAGTCAGTGTGCAATTCTCCCATTAATTCCACAAGCTTGGTATTAAGCTCTAAGATTTTCATAAAACATGAATTTTTCAACATATACTGGATATACAGCCTAAAGAATTGTGTTTACAAGGTGTGTTTACAAGGGTTTTAGTATGATTACTTGGGGATAAATCTGGAAAATGTACTTTATTTGTGCTGGTCAAAACTATTCATAAATTTGACAGATCAAATGAAGCTCACCTTGTTAAAACCTCTTAAATCATATAATGAATTGCTTCCACGCCAGACACACTTGACCCGGCTTACACATGATTTAGATCACATTTTTAAAATTAAGGCTTTTCTATTATGGAACAAAAGAATGAAGTAGATAGGAGGAAAGCATGGAATAATTAATTATTCTTCAAGTGGAAATGTGAAATAAATGGAAAATTACCTATGCCTCAGTTTCAACTGACTAGACCCAATAGAATATCTACTATATCACATAATTATTATCAAACAATGATTGGAAATGTAATAACTGTTAAAAACAACAATGTTAATTTTTAGACTATCATCATCCAGTTTCAAAATGCACAAAAGAAATAGCCTGATGAATACTGATTCATTCATGCCAGAGCTTTTAGGCCTATATTGAACTTTTGAAAACATAATCCAGATTCATGAAATCAAAGCTTTCTATATTTGTGTCATTTCTCTTCTTAATTTGCTTTTTTTTCTGGTTTGTTTTTATAAGTAAAACAAATGCTATCACTCCAATTCTGCTTTAAATCAAGAAGCAAGCTCCTGATGAGCGTTCACAAAGCTGATTAGAAAATTGCCTTATAAACAGCATCATGAAGTGGCCTGTCAATCAGCAGTGATACAGTGGTATTGCTGGTGCCTCAGTAAATTGCAGCTATGCCCCATGTTTGGGAAAGTTAAACACACAATTCTGAGATTTCTTATTGGCAATTAGATTATAAATGCTGTGTTATAATGCTTAACAACTTGAGAATATATTTGTCACATACTGTATCTGCAGAATACAGAAAAAAATATTAATTGGAGCAGAGTTTCTTAAGATGCTGTTATAAAGGAATCCCCAAAGTTGAACTGAAAGCTCACAAAAGAGGAGCCTTTTTTCAGATTTTTCAGGAGTGATGCCATAGGAAAGCTATACAGATTGTAGGATCTCTTGGCATTCATTCCACTTCCATTTATTTGTATTTATGCTTGGTTTATGACATGTATTACCACTTAACATGTACTACAAATACTTGGAATTTTTGAAAGATTTAGGGTTTTTTTCGTACTAAATACAAGGAAAAGCTTCAAAAAATAAATAACAGAAAAGTCTGCTGCCACATGCTGACCTAAACTTCTATAGATACAATGGGACATGCTACATATGTTTTACCTGCCAATTGTATATCAACCCACATTCACCTGAAAATAATACACATGGAAGACAACTCTTAAGAAATGCTGAGGCTGCAAAGTGATAGACTTGAGAGCAAGGGGATGCCAGAATTAATGTTTGCCTGTGCAATTTTAATGCAGTTTCTTTAGCCTTCATCCTTTAATTACAGAGTCCCATTAACCAAGCAGGCCAGATTAATTTTGGCAAATAGTATTATCTTAACTGACACCCTCTGAGTCCTAATTAATCATGGTGCTCTTATGCCTTACTTACTGTATAAACTGCATTGAATGCATGCATGCTGAATTCCTCAAGGGTTTGTGTTGCTCATTATGATAGAATTGATGATACCATTGGCCCATGTGAAACTGTTCTAGAGCAATGACACAGACATATTAACATCTCATGTAGCATCCTAAAGATGATACTACAGCTTTGATTTTGGAGCATCCTGTGCTTTCCAGAACCAAGGCAGAGCTCTCAGGAATGTTAGGGTGCTTGAAAACACAGCTTGAGTGCTAAGTCAGATGAATAGCTAACTTAAAAGTAGATAAAGCACCTGCATAGAGTAAACACTCCAGACAATCAACTGCCTGAACCACAAGAAAATCAGCAGTGCTTCACCTTATTCCTCCCAGGTGTCTCTTTTCCTGCAGAGGGAAAAGCTGAGGTTATACATACCTGCACTGTCTACTGTGACTGCAGATTCATTTCTAGAGAACACACCTGGGACACTGAGTGATGCCAATGTCTCAAATCTGTAAGTACCACGACATCCAAACACTAATTAATTTTATTTCTCTGTTTCTGGTTTTTCCTTAGTTTCAGTCTTGAATTTATATCCACAGGAGTGCAAGTTGTTTTCAAATCAAATGTCTAATGCCATCTTTTGCTGTTGGAACAATACCTAGGCAGGTCCTAGGGACACCTGGATGCATCACTTGAGCTTTCCAGTTTACTGACAGTAGAAGTAGGTTATAATGCCTGGACAGCAGTGGAAAATGAGGGAGATCACAAACAGCAGAGAAATGACAGAAGACAGAAATTTTCATCTCAATTCAGTGCTCCAAAAAGGAAGACGTCACCAGTCTACTTAAAACACCCCCATTCTCATTTTCTGAATCTCTGTATTCATATCTTTGCCTATTTTGGTGCTATCTGCCTTTTCTCCAAAACATGTTTCTAATCCTGAATGCAATCTCTCATTGCTATTCTGCCACTTTTTTTTTTTTCTTCCTCTAGACTTGGCTTGACTCCCCCCTGCCATATGAATTTACTGCCCCAAAGAAGTCACAGCTGCTTCTATGGCAAGACGTGGAATCATCTATCAAAAATTTGTATTTCCCAACTCACCTGAAAACAACAGCTTTTCTTAGTGATTTGTAATTGGTATGCATGTCTAAAATTAATAGTTCCACAGCACACTCACTACAGTCAGTTGTTAATGGCTTATTAATTACACATCAGGATGCCATAAACAACTTACAGCCAAAATGTAAGTTTTTACAACACACAACAAAAGTCAGTGATGACATCCACCAGACTTTCATCCTCTGTGGAACTTGATATAACAGCAGTAAAGAAGCATCTTTTCCACAAATATGTAGAGCCAAAAACTGGGAGAGAGCAGTGATCCCTCAGATACAATATGCAAAATGTTTACAAAGGGAATAGCGAACGAAGAATTGAGACACTGTAGAAGAGATATCCAGGACTGTTTGCCATTAGGGTACAGGAATAGATCACTGCAGAGAAAATAATTTCCTTCAGTGTCATATTTTTGGGAAGAAGAGATCAATCACATACACTAGTATGTACTAAAAATGTAAACAGAACTAAAACGTCTACAAACAAATTGCAAAGGAGGAGTCAATGCTTAATGGTAACACTTACCTACTTGAACAACCCCCCAAAAATCTAAATAGAACATATTCATTAACTGAGTTAATGAAGAACACAGATAAACACATTTCAGTTTTTAATTCTGGACTACTCTAGCCAGATGTGATTGATTTGTCCTCCTACTGGTCCTTACCCTTTTGTGGTTCTGAAGACATTGGGAACTGGCAATAACTCACCACATGCCGCAGAGAGCTTTTTTGTTTTTGGAAATCTCCAGGCAGTGTGACATTTACATTTAATATGGCTGGTTCTGGGCATTTAAGGATGAAAACAATTAAAGTATATTTGCAAGGGATGTGGCAAATGGGCATTTGTACTCTGGCCAATGTTATACTGACTTTAATTGAAGTAACACCAGCTTTGAAAGTTCCAGCTTTGACTCCGCTGTTGTCTAAAAAAGATTATTTCCCAGTATCCATGTGGACAGGTTGACTGATGAGAATGCCTTTAGGGTTAAATGTCACCAGTGTAAACTATGAGGTCTCTTTCTTGGACAAATTCAGCCCCCAGACTCACTGATGACAATTCAGAGTCAGTGCTGAAATCCATAGAGATAATCTGGACCCACATCAATCTAAAAGGTAGCTCTCTGGCTCTCTGCAGATCTCCCTCTTGCTCAGAAAGGTGTTCTGACTTTACATCAGGTATCCTTCAGTAGCAGCAGACTGCTTTTGATTTTCTTGTGACTTTTTGTACTCTCACCAACCTACAGCCACCAGAGTGCTGAAGATTATCTGCACCAATGCTCGGCTGAGGCAGAGCACCTATCTCTTCATACCTCTGGGTTAGATTTCCATTAGCAGAAGCTGATGGAAGGGACTGAAGTAACAGAGGGAATGCAAGGGAAATAACAGCATTCTGCTCTCTTGACAACCCTCTCCCCTCTATATTAACAATTAAATTAGTTGCAATGTGCCACAACAATGTAGCTGCACATACATAAGCGTTCTGGTCGGGAGAGGTGAAGTGAGTTAACTGGGGACAGCCTGGGCTGCAGTGACCACACACAGCTGGAGTTTCCAGTCCTGAGATGTACAGGTCAGGCAAGGAGTAAAGCTAAGCTCTGAACTTTAGGAAAGCAAAATTCCAGCTCTTTAGAGAGATAGTCAGTGGGATCCCTTGTGAAACTGCCCTCACAGACAGGTGAGGAGAGTCGAGCTGGCAGATCTTCAAGGAAACCTTCCATAGAGCTCAAGAGCTGGCAATTCCCAGGAACAAGAAATCAGGCAGGGAAAACAAGAGATGGGCATGGCTGAGTAAGGAAGTGCTGGTCAAATTAAAGGGAAAGAATCAAATGCACAGGCAGTGAAAACAAGGACAGGAAACCTGGGAAGAGTACAGAGATGAAATACAGCTGAGGAAGGCAAAGGAAGCCAAATCTGGCAAGGGATGCAGGGAATAACTGAAAGGGCTTCCACAGGTGTGTTAACCAGAAAAGGAAGGTCAAAGAAGGTGCACCCACCCCTGATAAACAGTGGTGGAACACTGGTAACAGTGGATGAGGAGAGGGCTGAGGTACCCAACACATCTTTTGTCTTGGTCTTGGTGTCAGCCTCTCTTGATGGATGGACAGCAGGATGAGGACTGGGAGACAAAGTACTTCCCCCTGTAAGTAAAGACCATGACTATCTAAGGAACCTGAATCTACATAAGTCTACAGGACCTGAAGAGATACATCCCAGAGTCCTGAAGGAATTGGCTGATGTAGTTGCCAAGCCACTCTCCACGATATTTGAAAAGTTCTGGCAGTCAGGTGAAGTCCCAGGTGACTGAAAAAATGGAAACATCATACCTATCTTTAAAAATGTAGGAAGTAGGACCCTGGGAACTACTGACCTGACAGCCTCACCTCTGTGCCTGGGAAGATCATGGAACAGATCCTCCTAGAAGCCATGCTGAGGCATATGGAGGACAGGGAGGTGATTTGATACAGCCAGCACAGCTCCACCAAGGGCAAGTCCTGCCTGAGCAACCCAGTGGCCTTCTATGATGGGGTGACAACAGCAGTGGAGAAGGCTCCCCAGAGAAGTGGTCAAGGCTACAGATGTCAATTATCTGGACTTCTGCAAAAAGTCTTGGACATAGTTCCCCACAACATCCTTCTCTCCAAACTGGATAGGGATGGATTTGATGGGTAGACTGTTAGGTGGATAAGGAATTGGTTGTATGGTCACATTCAGAGGGTGCTGGTCAGTGACTCAGAGTCCAAATGGATATCAGTGACAAGAGGTGTCACTCAGGGATCCCTATTGAACCTTTGCTATTTAATGTCTTCATTAATGATGTAGATGAAAGGACTAAGCGCATCCTCTGCAAAATTACAGATGACGCCAAACTGAGTGGTGCAGTTGACACAGCTGAGTAATGGGATGCCACCCAGAGGAACCTAATTATAGCCTTCCAGTAGAAACCTACAAGAAAATAAAGAGATTTTTTCCAGGGTCATGCAGTTCAAGAATTACTTGGACAACACTCTCAGGCATGGTGTGATTCTTTGGGTTGTCCTGTGTAGGGCCAAGAGCTGGATTTGATGATCCTGATGGGTCCATTCTAACTCAGGACATTCTATTATGATTCTAAATGTCTTCAGGTTACTTCAGCATGGTATTTATCAGGTTTTGGAGACTCATCTACTCTGTGTAGAGCTGTGCTAGAGTCTCTCTAGGATTTTTTTGTTCTACTCCTTCCTGGCAATTATTGCCTATTACTGCTGCATAGAAGGATCATATATACACTCTCAATATTCCATTAAAGATGGCTTTCCAGCTGAGCTATACTTACCACTGGAAGTGGTTTGAGCTTTTTCAGAACTAAGGTACTCATAGGAATCTTTCTGTAAGAGGAGTCCCACAGTAGTAATGTTGCCCCAACAGTGTGATCTAGAAAAGCATATCTGTTTATCACCTTAAAGCAGCCTTTCCAAAGTGAATGCCAGGGATCCCGCTACCTTGCTAAAGAGCAGCTGGATCTGAATCTCTCTCCCAGTAATTCCAAACATTTATTGAACTATTTATTGAAACAAACCGAATGTGTGACCTCAAATTCCCATTTCAAGCCTTTTCACAAAGTCTGACTGAGTTTTCAAGCTGCTGTTCAGCAAAAAAATGCAAATACAGGCTTAGAGGCCCAGCACAACTGATCTCTGTGTTCATCAGTCATTTAATGTACACCAAATGGTCTTTGTAGTTCAAAATAATTTTATGCAATGCTAAGCAAGGCCCTCGTTGTTTTTGCTGACTTGCAGTAAGCCAGTGGGATGCCAGGCTGCCACCATCAGAACATCTGCTTCATTGGAAAAGGATTTCAGCAGGCCATGCCTTGTAATAAATGATATGACCCTGGAAGGCTGACAGCAGCACTCCTGTGGGCAAACAGCTTGCCAAAGGTCAAAGCCACCCAACACTTTGGGACCAGCAACATCATTTCTGTCCACTCCACCCCTACCCAGAGTCTTAGAGCTGCAATGGATAAGTGAAAAATACATCGCTGATAATATATCTTCTGCCAGTAAAGAACAAGAGAAGGGAGGGGAAGAGAGGAAAGCTGAGGAGAATGGGAATCCAGCTGTGAAGCTATTTACTCTGCCACTGAAAACAAAGCTATTCCCAGAAGCACCACTTAGTTTGCCTCACTCGGAACTGGGGTAGCAAATTGTGTGATATAAACTATTTCAGTTGTGAAACAGGTTAGAGAGTGCTTAGACAAGCAGCCTCACTAGCACAGATACCTGTCCATTTTAATTTACAACCTTTCCCAGAACAGCCTCCCAGAAAAAAACTCTTTTTTCTCTTTTTAAAAAGAAGTTATTAATTTTCTTTCATCTTTTAGACTATGAATTCTCCTAAAACACAAACCACAACAGCTCTTGTAAACTTTTTGCTCAATTCACAATGCAACATCAATAAAACCCCAGTGAAGTATAAAACAATGCAAACATTTCAATTTTACTAACAATGTAAACAGCATAAAAAAGATTTGGGATCCTGTTCATCTACCTGTGACATTAGTAGTCAGTGGATGCTCTGTTGCTACAGTTAAAGGTCTTGCTCCCATTGTTATTGCTATTGCCTTTTGAAGTGAAATGACAGTGGCACTCTTTCGAATGGCAGCATTTTACAGCAATTTAACTTCCTGCCTAAAGAAGGCAAACTGCCATGAAAATTATGTGGAAAGCACAATCACATATACACAGAGTTTATACAGATAGATAGATAGATATAGATATATACACACACACACATACATACACACATATGCTGGCATTTTCAGTACAGGCGTCACATACAGCATTATCAAAGGCCATAAGGATGAAGAATAAATTACTTGGCAAAATTATTTTCTAAAGTAATTTCACAGAAAAGGAACCATCTCCTAAAAAAGCCTACCATTACCCTCCAACCTCTTCTTTGATGAGCACTGCAGCTGATTTCTGCCTTCATTTTTATTTACCTTCCATGAAAGCACCACTGAGGACCTAATGAAGAATGCTGGTAGTTCTGGCATTATTGGATTTTTTGTTATTTATTTATTAGACATGAGAGCTGTTATCAGCAAGCAGTCAGGTGAGTCAAATCAGACAAAGCATTATCTGATTCCTGTGCTGTAAATCAGATTTTAATAGAGAAAAGATAAGTATCACTTTGGGAATGAAAAGAATATGTTTATAATGTGTTCTGAGTATGTGCTACACAATAGCAAGTATGAATAAAAATATTTTTTCTAATCAATTTTCCACTTTCTTCTCCAAGTTCCTTCACCCATAAGATGAGAACTGAAATAAATGAAAATTCTGTTTGTGGCAAGTGCTAGCAAATAACAAAGATAAGCATGCATAAAAGCATGCATAGATGCTGCATTCTCAAACAGACATACAAAAAATACTGAATTCTGTAATATTAAAAGCCATCATTGTTTCTCTGCTAGCAGAATAACTTACAGATTTCGGGTTTATCTAATTCAGCCATTGAAATGAGACCTTTGGTAGCTTATTCTTAACCTGAATACAGCTTTTGTCCTAGGTATTTATCCATGTCTTTTTCTATTCAGAACCTATGAATTATCATGACAGCACCTGTACACTGGACACAGATAAGGTTTGACTACCTCTTGAAGGTTTTACAATTTAATTGGCAGAGTAATCCAGATATGCTCAGGCAGAAATTGATGTTAAACATCAAAAACCTTGATGCAAAGCCAGCTCTTTCTTGTGCTGCAGTGTTATTTGATTTTTGATTTGCTAGAAATTACTGTTTGCAAAAATGAGGGCTCCCCTACCACATAATGCATCGCTGTTTGAACTAAAATTCTGAAATTAGTTTACTGCCCAGATACTTAAATATCCTGAGAGCTCAAAAATTGCTTTTTAAAACCCAACTTGTTAGGTCACATCCAATTAATTCCATAACAAACTTGAGGAATAGGCCTTTCATGTCATGCTTGGCTTAAAAATTTAATTCCTTTTATGATTTACACATGAAAATGAATTTATAACCACAAAAAATTATTCACTGAGGTTTGCAATATATTTACATGGAGGTTTACAAAGGTGTCTGCTCAGATTGCTGTTAATGAATGAAGTGGTAAAGCTCTGCCATTGCCAACCATTAGCAGCAAGGCTGACATCCATATCACACTTCAGCTTCCATTCTTATTATTCTATTTCCTCCAACTTGATCCTCTGCTTCTCCATCCCAATTTACAGGAGGATTAATATTTTTTGAAGTAAGTGCAAAATTACAGGCAGCATAAAAGTCCAGTAACACAATGGAAGTTAGCATCAAACTTTAACTATCAGAATGTAGGTCCTATTTATTAGGGAAGAAAATCCAACCAAGTCACAACTAACCACATGCTGAATTGAAGCTGTTGGTTTCCCTTTTGGGAAATGTAATTGCACTTCAATTTTTTAATCAGTGTCTGAACAATAACCTAATTCAATGGTTATTCTGCATTTGGATGAGTGAAAAGTTGAGCTCTAGTGGCTTGGGTGAGAGAGCAGTTTCAGGTTGTAATGGCCTTTATGTCTCATAGATTGAGGCTCTTCAAGGAAGACCAGATCATTTTTTGGTTTTACATATATATCTGTGATTAATATGGGGAAATAAATGAAAGAACTACAAGCTGGGAGAAACATGAGTATTGAGACTGAAAACAGCCTGTAACAGGATGCAATCTATACATCACTAAGAAAAACACTGTAAAGGTCTGCTCTCTTTCCTCCTGGAAAATAACAGTAACAAGGGCAGGGAGAAGCAGAGATGATGGTGTTGTGTTAAGATGAAACAAGCAGGAAACAGTCACATAAATACATTTTGTCCCCCAGAAAAACAGAAAAAAAAAAAAAAGATGAAATGAAGAGTATTAAAATCCCTGCAGGTCCGTATCTAGTTATGATCAACATTTAAGAAACTGATATCTCAACCCAACCCTAGAGAGAAAAAATATTTGCTGCCATTTCATCTCCCCCCTGCATCCTCCTCCAGCTGGCACAGCTAACTTGCAATCCCTTTCTCTTTAGCTTTAGTAGATGAGGCAATCATAATTCAGTAGTAACCAAGAAACAGACCAGACAGACCATCTTTAAAATTACCAACTTTCTAATGAGCACCTTGTAAATCTGAGGAAATTTATGGAATTAAACTGAAAAAATTCTGTTGTATCTGAAAAATGGCTTTTTCAACTAATAAAAATCAGAAGAAAGGGCTGCAACCTCATTGCATCTACCACATTTTGATCCAGACAGTAGCCTTTTGCAATACAACACAGGATTCAGAGATGCTTCTTTCATTAACATGAGGCTGTCTTGAGCTTGTTCTACCTCATTCTGAAGGATAGAACATTTTCTGAGAAATTAGTACCTCAGTGCAATGGGTCACTGAATTTGCTGGACAACAGGAGATGAGCAGATGAAAATTCTGTATTGTATATGTCAACTGTATTTATACATACAAATGAAAATATCTGACTCTCTTTCAAATTAAGGGAATGTCTCTCATGCAATATATTCAGCTCTTCCAATCCAGTTTAAAAGGACAGAAATATTGCTAGCTAGACAGCCCTTCATCTGGCAATTCTCCCACAATCCAAAACTAATGCCATATTTATATATTTTATCATTAATGAGCTACTAATGCCTACCACCACCTTAACTGCACTTGTCAGGCTCTCAGTGGAACCAGCAGATGATCTACTGGCTGGTACAGTGGGTCACTCACAGTAATTCTTAGCCAGTGAAGGCACTGCACTGCAAACTGTGAGAACAGCACGCCCTTTCTGCATGGAATGGCTCTAAAGCCTGGACATGTCAATCAGACTGAGACTAGAGCCTCTCAATTACTGCTTTGCTCCCACTTAAGTTTTAATGAATGTTCATTGAAAATATCCCATTACTTTCCTGTGTAAATACATCCCAAATGGCTCAGTGTGGGAGGAAGAGTCAGGAGGATGAAAGTTGTTTTGATTTTTTGGGTCATAAAACCTCCTTTCTCTACAGATAAATGTCCCTGGTTCTAGATCAAATGAACTCTTTTCCACTTTAAAGTAAGAAAAAGGATCTGTTCATTCAGGGTTGAGAAATAGACAATATACATGAAGCAGTTCAGGTGAAGTGAGGTAGCTTTGCTAATCTGTATCCTGTTAGTATTTGTCTGTTGTAACTTTATGGCTTATAAGCAGGAGTTTAGACACTCATGGCTTCTTCTCCCTGGAGGGCAATGTATCAAGATGGTAATGTATCATGACCTCAACAAATGTTCTGTTTGAAGAGCACAATGACTCCCAAATGGAAAATGTGTTTCTGCCTGTGAGATCTCAGGTTTAAACGTATTTCTCTTGCTTTTTTTTTTGTATAAATCCCTCCATTTCTAGGAAAAAAAATGGCCTGGCAGGGATTCAATGCTATGCTTCACCTTCCCACTTGTAAGGCCCTTGATGGCTGGTGAAGCTGCTCTAAAGGCAGGGTGAGGAGCACAGCAGAGCCCCTGTCCCAGAGGCATCTCACTTACTGAGGTTCCACCTGAGGCCCGTCGTGGTCACACTCTCGCAGGGGTTCCCGATGGGGATGAGGCCACACCAGGGGCCCTCCAGCCCCGTGTCCACATGCAGCTTGTGCTTGCCCTGCAAGACAGAAGTGTTTCTGCTGTCAGTGCCTGCCCAAATGGCATTTGGTCCCAGACCTTGCAAACCAAAGTGGAGGTGCTTGGGGACAGCTCCAGAATGTCCCCAAAGGGTTCAGGAATATTTGGTTGCAGCAAGAAGTCAGGCCATTGATGTTTACAGAGGGAGGAGAGATGTGTGCTTAGGTTCTAGACCTTAGGGCTTTTCAAAAGTTTGTTTCTAGGCTTTTCTAAGCAGAATCTAGCCTTGCTCATTCTTCCCTGGCATTATTTGAATAGGTCCTTCTGTCAAGCCTAGGCTCTTTATTCCTGTGAAATGAAGGCATCCTGATCCATTCACACATCTTTTCCTCATCTAAACAGCTGTGTTTCACCTCCTAAACAGTGCTAGTCAAAGCTCCACTGAAATGCTTCAATTATTTTGACAACATCTGTAAAATTTCATGTACTTCTCCAGGCATGTACTCTACCCAGAAGGAAGAATACATGCAGAAATTTAACTAGGTGCTAGAGAAATGAACCTAAATATTTAGAGTAACCTGCTTACAATAAATAATGAAAAAAACTGAAATTAAAAGATTTTTTTACATCCAAGATACATTTATCTAATAACTAAAACATTCATGGGATGCAGGAGAAGCAACAGCTATTAATACATCAACAGATGATGTATTTGTGATAAATCTCTTCATTAGTACCTACAGCTCCTGTGTGAACATCCCATGAACAGTTACAAGGAAGAGTAGAAACTGGAAATCTTTAACAGAATGAAAAGTGCCGAGTGTTACAGTTCTAGCACAATCTGTGTTCTAAGAAACTAGGAAAGTGTTGATGGAAACTAGCTACAAGCAAGAAGCAAATGAAAAGTAGTGACAAGGTCAGTGGAGAAATCATCCTCTGGTCTCTTCTACACAGAAAATTTATTCCTTTAAATAAGCCTGGGCTTCATGTGGGAGAAGCTTCTTTGAAATAGAGGATTGTTTTTCCATTTTTGTTTTATTCTCTTGTAGATGCAGGCAAGCAAAACTCTTGAGTATGTCTTTTACACACAAATTCTTCATCACTATAAATAAAATCAGCTATGCCTATTTGTAAATATATGGACACTGAAGCCCTATGATTATTCAGTGAACACTTTGTTAAGCAAGATATCAAGGTTTTATACCAAAAGAAATGAAGAACAGTTGAACCATAAAAGTCAACTAAATGTCCCAAGCAGCAAAAATAGTCCCACAAATTTTCTTAGGAGAATGCATTTTTAAGCTTTTTCTCCTGCCCTGTCCTGTCCTATGCTCATTTTACATGCTCTTGCAAATACAAAGTCACTAGTTAGAAAGTCAAAACTGTAGGCAAAATATCTTATTGCTGAGACATTGATGTCTGAGGCATTCAGCAGCTTCTCCTGTTAATGTCAAATGCATTATGAAGAAACAACTTCAATACATGTCATGCTCTCAGTTAACAAATGAACCTTGGAAAAGCTGTCAATTAGGGAATATCAGATTGCATAGCTTAAGTCTATTTGATTGTTTGCAGAGCAATGAGAAAACCAATCCAATATTATCTGTCTTCTCAGGGTGTCCAGCTTCACACAGTGATGAGCCATGTATATGTGTAGTGGTTGTGAATGCTTGCCTGCCAAATTCAGAGGTGTAACAAATTCAGGCTTGATAAGCTTTTAGCTATGCAATATGCCTTGCCACCTCTCCCTCACAGCATGGAGGGAGAAGGAAAGGAAGAGGAGAGCTGCAAGTACAAGTTCTCTCATTGTGTGATTACAGATAGTGTGGATAATGAAGCTGATGATGAGTGAGAGATGAAGGGGTGGGACTGTCTGATCCCAGTGAATGCACATATTGCTGCTCAGAGCTACTGGAGGAGAGGAGCAAACTCACCATATTAATCAATCAGTAAGGGAATATGAAAAGCAGATGAGAAAGTAGCTGGCCCCACAGAGAACCTGGTTAAATTCCATATTCTCAAAGTCTGTGTCTAACTAATACCAGGTTTGCATTTCCTATTGTATGACATTCTGGCCCAGTTTGCAGATAAGGAATCAATTCAGTAGAAATTTATGCAGATAGCTGTCTTTCTATGCTCATGAAATAAATCTTTAAAACAGAAGAAGCCAGCACCAGAGGCTCACCAATATCTAGGATTTTATCAGGAGTCTTTCAATGTCTGATACCTCATGAAAATCCCAGTTCACACATTCCAGTGATTATGTGAGCCCAATGATTTTCTTCCCTAAAAGGACATTTTCTATCACTCAGTAGTTAAGAGGAATTTCAAACAGGGAGCCCAAATGGCTAAACCCAAGTCAGCAGGTAGGTGAACAGGAATATTGAAATGCAGGTATTTTTTTTAAAAAAACCCTCTCAACTGTCAGGCCAAACTTATGTTTTAAGGATTGGTTCAATAATATAACAGAAGTCAGTTTCTAAGGCTTTTCTTTAAATAAATCAATAAGAGATTTTAATAGTACTGGGGATAGCAGGAGCAGAAAAGGGAAATGAATGTTGGAAAAATAAAAACAAACAAATAAATTACATATAAACAACTCATTTTTGCCAAAAACATCAGCCAGTGCATTTGTACAGTAAACCTCTAAATTCAAAGCACTGTGAAACTGCCATGAGGGAAATTCAGTTCCTAAGCTTATCTCCAATTTTTTGAGTAAAGATCTCTCAACCAAGCAAGATGGAACTGATATTTGCAGGAGGAAGGGATGATCAGAGCTTGTAATTTGCAAATACAAGTAATAATTTGTTCTATTTAAGTCTGTGTGATTAAAGGAATAATTATATACTGCCACTTAAAATATCAAACTGTTTTCAATTTCTGCAGAACTCAAATTTCCAAAACTAGGTTTAAAAAGAAAACTAAACTTTGACTAAATAAATCCCTTGTTATACTTTTTTTGCCTCTGTAGGAGGTAACTGAAATATTTTCACATTTAACTTAAGAATCAAATATTACCATGTTTGAATGTTCCTGGTGATGAAAGAATGACAAATAATACAGCCACATTGATTTTTATCTTATTAAGTCAGTTTTGAAAAACATTGATCAATCTTCAGCATCGATTTTTTTTCCTTCATTTTGTTTTGATGCTGGAAAATAAAATCAATTTTTTGAGTTCAGCAATAAGAAGAAAATGTCAGATGATATTTTTAAGAATGCTTTATCCACAACTTTTCCTTTTGATTCTAATGCCTTGTGTTATAAGAAAGCATTTAAGAAGTAGTGGTTAAATATACACCCACTCTAACACTCTTTTTGCTAAGGAAAGACCTAGAGACATAGTTGTTATTTGCTACAGACAGCTGAAATGAATAGAAGTCTGATTGCCAGGAATTCATACACCTAACCCCATTCAAGGTTGTGAGATGCTAAAATCCTTAGTCAAAAATCTGCAAGCTGAACGCACATGAACAGCATCAAGACAAAAGTGGCAGCTTCCCTACGTGCATGGATACCCCAGCACAGAGAAAATTACTTCTCCAAGTGCTTTTCAGACCATCTTGAATAGATGTGTTGCAATAAATGTACACTCTAAAATAGATATCAAGGAACAAAATATTATGAAAGAGAGACAGAATGGGGGCTAATCTTCAGTAATGCATTCTGAAGGGATCTGAAGGAGGGAAACATGGAACTTGTCAGGCTGAAGCTAAACACTGAGGAGAGGCATAAAGCCAGTTAACAAGATGCTGGGGAAGGATAAGGAATTAAAATTAGGCTTTGAAAAACAAATTAGGAAGATATAGTAAACAGATCTTGGAAACTGCAGAATAACTAGGACATGTGAAAGGTAACAGGGAAGGAAAAGAAAAAGGAATGAGTTACCAGATTGAAAGACAAAGCAAACTTATTCTGATTTAAAGGAAAGAACTGAATAATTTCATTACTAGAAAGCATTGATTTTCTAAAAGGTGTACTTTCAGCCATGCTTGCTGTGAGATCCAGGACTACAGAGAAACAAAATTTCTGGAGATCTGACCAACAGCTCTACAATACCTCCTCCGCTATCTAGATCTTGTTTTCCATGATCTTCTGATAAAACATCTTTTTTATACCAGCTTTATTTCTATGATTACTCCATAGATGGCAGCACACACTTGAAAGCAACTACAGTAGCAAAAAACTAAATACAGATGTCAGAGTGTTACCCAGGGGAAAGGGAAAGACCACAATCTGTTTTAGAACATAAACATCTGGGTGCAGAAAATGCTATGCAGAAAGAAGACTTAGGGAAGGGGTGGAAATCAACACAATCACCAAAGACAGCAGCAGAAGGGAGGAAGAGAAAAGGAACAAGGATGAAACAAAGCTGAGAACATTTATCTTTAAAATCAAATATGACTGGCAATAAAGTAAAAACAAAGTTCCAGAAATATTTCTACTAATCATTAATTGTGTAAGAGCTTGACTTAACAACAATAAAAGCTTTTAGGCTGAGATTTTGAGCAAGACAAATACAGCCATTTTTTCTAAAAGGATGTACTTAAGAAGAGCTGTTTTGTTATAACCCTAAAATATCATCAATTGTCATTTCACACAAATAGACACAGTACCAAGTAGCTATTATGTGAACACTATTCAGAGAATGTTTTCTGAGCCAACCAGGCTTTTGGTTGCTGTTGAAGATAAAAGCATCCACAGTTCCTGCAAAAACTTGTATGTCTAAAAGCTTTCATATGTCATATCAATGACTGCTTAAACACATAGAAAAAAACCAGCAAATTTGTTATACTTCAAAATAATATTGAAAACTGTTGGACCCAATCCTGCCAATCCCTACTATCAAAGCTTAGATTGATCCTGTGCTGAAATGGATAGACTTCAGTGTATCAGTTATTTGCAAGACAGAGCCCTACCAAGGCTACCCTTCAAGAGTAGCACTTTAAAATAAAAAGACTTTACAGTGAATAAAATCCCAGGTAGGAAAGACACAATATATTATAATCATTAGTAGACCCAATTAATGAACAGATCTGGTTCAAACCAATTTATGATAAGGGTACAGAAGGAAATTCCCATGGAGGTGAGTGCCAGTAAACCAAAAGGAGTTACTATATCCTGAGGTTATACATTTAAATGGTTGCTACTGTATATCTAATGTACAAATTATCCACAGAGAGCAAACGATTGCAGAATTTCACACATTTACACATGAACATCTACAGTCCTACCAAAAACCAGCCTGAAAGAACATTTTTCATGTCTCTGAGCACAGGGAGCAAATCCCTTGTTTGCCCATCACTTGTAGTAGCATGAGCCTGTGAAACAGCTCTCTATCTTCTGCAGGCTAGTCTACATGGGTGGAAAAACCCCAGCAACCACAGGCGCAAAAAATCTGAAAGTATACTTCCCTCAGAATGCTGCAAGCAGTTAAATGTGACAGCAGCATGTGTGCTAACATGCACACAAATAAAGGGATGAAAACATTTTTTCAACCTAAAAAGATATCTGGGAACACAAAAGATACTTTAAAAGGGAGTTTCATTAGTTTAATTCTTTTTCGCAGACATATCTTAAAGATTGACAAATGCCATAAATACTAATTCTTGTTCTACTATGAACACCACCAAAAAGAGAAACTCATTCTGTTTAAACTTCCCACTTGCAAATGAGATTCCACAACATTTTCTGCAGTTTTCCACAAATCAGTGCAAAATACACCACAAATACAGAGCAAAACTACAATAATCAAGATATCCCTGGTCCCTTTCTAAATTTAAGCAAGCCTTAGACTGGCCCAGTGTGACATTTTATCCTTGAGCTTGTGCAGTTGGTGCCCTATCCTCAGCAGGCTCATCATTATAGGTTTAATTAGCATTTTTAGTGATGCCTTAAAAAAATCAGAACCATTTCTTTATATCCATTTATGAGACTACAGAGTATAATAGATTGCAGATAAGAGTGAAAAGTAGACAAGCTGCTGAAGATTTCATATTGCCTGTATAATTATTATGCAGTGTTGCAGTTAAATTGTCAGCCTAGAGGGGCCTTTACTGAGGGCACTAATACTCTGCAATTCTTAAGTGATAAAAATGCAGCATAATCTTTTTCATTATGAATCAGTTCATAATAAATTTAGTGTCACTGCCCTTCCTTTTTTGTGTATTTCTACAGGGGAAGAGTCTGTAGGATCCCTTCTCTCTAGACTATACTATCTTATTTTTCCGGGTATTAAAGAAGCGTGTGAATTAATTTAAAAGACAGGGTAATGTTCACCTAACTTGTGGTAAGAAACAATTTCTTCTTCTTAGCACTGAATCACTGACTGTTACAGAAAGGCACCTTTATGCTACATAAGAATACACAAAATTCAAATCTGTTTATCTGTTCCCAGGCAAACTGGCAAATCTGTAGCTCTCCTACTCCAAAGTCTCACTTGTAAATCTTCTATACTGCATAAATAAGAAGAATGATCAACAGGTCAACAAAAAAGAAGGTGGTCAACACCTTCTTTTAGTTTCTTGTACTTCTCAATCCCTAGGATGCCTTTTTTTTTTAATGTTTTATACAATGGCAGCAAATCATGAGCCCACAGATTCTCTCATATACCATCATCCTTTTAGTAGAACTGGCTTCATATTTGGAGGTTTCATGTTAGGATTAGGGCTTCATAAAAGCCTGACCTCTCTAATTTCTTCGGTGCAAACAAACTGATGAACAGAATTCCTTTCATGGAGTGGGGGAATCTCATAAATGCTCTTTTCTCCCTTTTGTTTCTGACTGTAACTTTCATATACCTCTAGGCAAGAAGGATAGAGGTTGGAACTAGCAAAAATGAACTTAGGAGATAATTTTGCATTCCTTTTTGATCTCTGCTACAGGAAGAAATAATTTGCTGTTATTATAAAGATATTCATTGACCTAGGATAAGAAACCATATCTACTTTCAATAGACAGGAAAATGGCTTCTGCTTTGTAACAGCAGGCTTTGAAGACATGTTATGCCCCAGATCTGGTGCTTGCAATGACTGACTGCTCCTTTCTACAATGATTGATTGACTGACTTCTTTCTACACCTGTGAAACTCAAAGACATGTTGCCCAGGTGAAGAAGAACAAATTAAAAAAAGATTAATTGAAATTGAATTAAAAATTTAAAAAATTAAAAAATTTAAACAAAATTCAAGTTGGCTATTCAAATATATTTTTTGTTCTCCTCTTTTTCCCCCCACATTTTTTCTTCTCTCTTGTAAAGCTCGGTATTCACTTGGAGATTACAGCTCTCACAAAAATCTATTATTTTGTTGAAGGATATGGTAGGGGAGTGGAATATTTTACTGCTCAGAACTTCTGGCTGGAGACTGGTGACTAGTGGTATTTTTCAGGACTTAATTCTAGGGCCAATTCTGTTCAATATTTGTATCAATGACTTAGGTACAGGAGCTGAATGCACAGTTAGTAAGTTTGAAATGATGAAACTGGGAGGTGCTATTGGCTGTCTCAGGGGACAAGAGGCCCTGCAGGGGTATCTGTAATCCTAAATTACAGCAATCATCAGTGGCATGAAACTGAACAAGTCCAAATGCTGGACTCTGCACCTGGGAGGGAGCAATGCCAGACATGAGACTAAACTGGGAGAGGAGTGGCTGGAGAGCAGCCCTACAGAAAGGGATCTGGAAGTGCTGGTTGACAGGAGGTTTGACAGGAGTCAGCAGTGTGTGCCCTGGCAGCAAGGAGGGCAAACCCCATCCTGGAGTGCACCAAACACAGCATCACCAGCTGGTCAAAAGAGGTGACTGGATGGTCATACCTGTATTTAGTGCTGGTGCAACCCCATCTTGAGTAGCACCTGCAGTTCCATTTAAGAAAGATGTGAAGATACTTGAGTGTGTCCCAGGGAGGGCACCAAGGTGGCAAAGGGCACAGCAGACATGTCCTTGAGGACTTTGTGTGTGTCTGGTTTGGAGAGGAGGAGGCCAAGGGGTGACCTCACTGCTCCCCACAGCTTCCTGAAAAGGGGCAGTTGAGAGGGAGGTGCTGAGCTCTTCTCCCTGGCACCCAGTGCTGGGACATGTGGGAACAGCTAAAAGCTGCTTCCATCAGGGAAGGTTCAGACTTGACATAAGCAAATATTTTCCTTACCCAAAGGGTGGTGAAACCCTGGACTAGACTTCCTTCAGAAGTGGTCAGTGCCCTGTGCCTGTCAGTGTTGAAGAGGCATGCTTTAACTTTTGGTCAGTCCTGAAAGTAGTCAGGTAGTTGGACTAGGTGCTTGTTGTGGGTCCCTTCCAGCTGACCTATTCTATTGTATTCTATTAAATTATTTCAATTTACTGTCTGGGAATAAAATAGAACTTGAACCCATGAAACAGGACCACAGCATATCAAGTCTATACCAAAAACAGAGTAGTATAATGCAAGATGGAAAACACTGACATAAAAAAAACCATAAAATGAAGGTCAACAGAATGACAGGTTGCTGTTAAAACTCACGGCTCACCCTCGCAAAAGCAGAAAGGTTGCAACAAGTAATACTGCCTATTTAGACCCTTTGACTTATGCATATTGTTGCATTTTCTGTATATAAAAGTTTTCAGTCTCTTTCACACAGTAGAAAGTCAGGATGCATCTTCTGATAAAGGAACTGAATCCTTCCATAAAACAGGAACTTGCTAGGTCAAACCTGTTTGTAGGCTTTATTAATGAGATAGAAGAATAAAATATCTCACAAAAGTATCAAAAAGGATCAAAACCATTCAAGAAGAAAACATATAGCCAAATACTTGAAAAACCTAGAAGCTAAACTATCAATTTCAAGCTATTTAAAGTAGTAATAAACTTAATACATAATCAAGGATTGCTTAAGGAATTAGGTGCATTACTACTGCATACTGATTTCTTGCCTTCCTAAACTTCTCTAGCTACATTTCCCTCTTGGAAAGCATGTGATTTCCTTGCTACTCTTGCTCCATGAAATGAGATGCCATTGGGTTAATACTAGGAGAGAACTGCAATTAAGACATGAAAGATTTCAGAATAAAAAGCCTATTGCTTGCTGTATTGGTTTAGCATGGCCTGGTTTTGGCAGAGAGAAGCTACAAGGGTGGCTTCTGTGAGAAGCTGCTGGAAGCCCATGATGGTATTTGATGAGTGATGTCTCCTGATCCTTATCTCAAGCCATGAACCCTTCATTATATTTTTCTCTCCCCTGTCCAGCTGCAGAGATGAGTGGGAGAGAGGCTTTGGTGGGTACCTGGCATCCTGCCAGCATCAACCCACTACACTTAGATCAAACCATTACCAGCCACAAAAGTGGAGTTTTGCAGAGCACAAGAACTTCTCACAGAATGGGTCAGGTTAGAAAGGACCACAGTGGATCATCAAACTCTCTGCTCAAGCAGGGTCACCCTAGAGCACATGGCAGAGGATTGCATCCAGACAGTTCTTGAATACCTCCAGTGAGGGAGACTCCACAAGCTCTCTGGGAAATCTGTTCCAGTATTTGATCACCCACACAGTAAAGAAGTTTTTCCCTGTATTCTGCTGGAACTTTCTGTGCATCAGTTTCTGCCAGTTGTTACCTAACAAGTCCAATTTCTCTAATAAATCTATGCAGCAGCGGGGGAAGATGTTGGAAAATTTTTTTAGCTTTAGCACAATAGTGTATAATCCCTATACTCATCATTAATGCTTGGTTTTAACAATACAGTACTTAGTACAAATACCAGAGATTAATGTGGCCTTGTGCTAACTCTCTCTACATCTGTGACTAATAAGTCTTGTGCCAGCCAATGCTTCCTTATTCCTTATTTCCTTTATATTAGTGATCAATATGTACTAGCAGATATCTTAGTTTTTAGAAAAAAAATCAGATTGTGTGTCACAACAAAGCATGGTAGAGGAAATACATTACAACCTGATCCCAGATTTGAAACAGTCTGAAAAAGAAAAGATTCATCGGAAGATCCAGAACCATATTCAAATAAGTCCATGTAAATAATTAGCATATATGCATGGTTGAGGAAATGTGATGAATATGTGCCAATTTCAGGAATATAACTGGTCTGTTGAGTTACTAGGCATGCACGCTTTGAGGAGAATTCCCCATGCATCAGTGGTGCTAGTAGTAATGTTGTCTTTCTAACCTAGTAAATTGGTTTCTGGTGACACTGCTGCATCTTGTCCTAGTGCTTGGCACCACCAAGAAGTGCCTGGCTCCATGCTCTTCACATGCTCCCTTCAGACAGGCATTGGTAGAGCACTGCAGGCTCATGGACAGCTTGGTGTCCACCAGAACCTACAGGTCCTTCTCCACAGAGCTGCTTTCCAGCAGTTTGGCCCCCAGCCTGCACTGGTGCAGGGGGTTTTTCTTCCCCAGGCATAGGACTCTGCAATTGCCTTTGCTGAATTTCAGACAGTTCTTCTCTGTCTGTCTCTCCAGACTGTTAAGATCCTTCTGAAGGGCAGCACAGCCCTCTGGGTACTGACCACTTCTGCCAGCTTTGGGACATCACCAAACTTGCTCAGTCATTGATGGATAAGTTAAACGGTTCTGTGCCAGTACTGAACCCTGGGGACACCACTAGTGACGGACCTGCAGACAGACCCTGTGCCACTGATTACAGCTCTCTGGGATCTGCTGGTCAGTTCTCAATTGATCTCACTCATCCACACTTCCTGAGTTTGTTCATGAGGATGCTGTGAGAGACAGAGCCAAAAGCCTTGCTGAAGTCAAGGTAGACAAAGTCCACTGTTCTCCCCCATCCATCCAAGTACTTGTCTCATCATAGGCCATCAGGTTGGTCAGGCAGAATTTCCCTGTAGTGAACCCATGCTGACTACTCCAAGCACTTTCTTGCACCCATGTGGATAGACATGGTCTCCAAAATGAGGTGCTCCATCACTGACTGGTCAGTTGCTCCCTGGGTCCTCCTTCTTGCCCTTTTTTTGAAGACCAGGGTGACTTGTTCTTACTTCCAGTCCTCAGGCATCCTTTCTGATCTCCAGGGCCTTTCAAAGAGCATTGTTATGGTGTCTGCCAGCTCTCAGCACTCATAGATGCATCCTGTCAGGTTCCAGGAACTTGTGGATGTCAAGTTGGCCTAGGTGTTCTTTAACCCAGTCCCCCTTGACAAAGGGAAATTTTCTACTAATAAAAAAATAGATTACCTACATCAAATCTCTGAGGACTACACATGGTACAAAGAGGAATTTGAAGGTGCATTTTTGTCTGGTTTTAAAAGAACTAGCTAATTCTTGGGAACAGGAAGTGGAAAAGGTGGCTGTAAAATCTTCACTACTAGAGATTTAGTAATCTTTTAAAAATAAGCATTTATTTCCTAGTGTTGATTTTGGATGCTCAAATATTACCCACTTTACTCCTCAATTTAAATTGCTCCTCATTATGATGAATGAAATGCAATACATACAGGTATAATAATTTCCCCATGTTTGTGTATACTTATGAACATTTCAGCCAAATTTCATGCTTTGAGAACTATTTATGATAACAGCCATCTTCATTATATAAAAACAACTAAGCTTGGGCATCTGTCAATGTACCTATCCATTTGTTCATGTCTCCGTCTAATTTACAGAAAAAATCTAAACCTACCTTCTTCCTGTTTAGGCCATCACCCTTTGTCCTGTCACAAAAATCTTTGTTAAAACATCTCTCTCTGTCTTTCTTATAAGACCCCTTATATATGGAAAACACCACAAGAAAGCCTCTCCAGAGCTGAACAACCCCAACTCTCAGCATTTTTCATAGAAGATATATGCAGAAAGCCATTTAACTCAATATGATCTGAAAATGTCTAATGAGGAAGAAAGTTTTGAACCAGAACTTTTCTCTCCAAGCCACCTGAACCCTATTTTTTAAAAAAAAAATAATAGACAAATAAATCACAACTGATTTTGCAAGGAGTCTGTAAAATCACAGCAACGACAAAGCAAAAAAATTTCTCGAGTTTTTCCCAACTTTTCATTTCAGAAGATCAGGTTTAAAACTATGTGGAGTATATTGAAACATTGACTTGATCGAGTGAATTTCAATAAAAGCATATCTAAAAACAAACAAACAAACCCCCCCCCCCCTAAAAATCTTAAATGTGTTATCATCATATTTTGAAACAGGCAGAAGTAAATATTCCTGGCTCAAAATAAGCAGCCCTTGCACAGACACTCATGTTCACACACAGGATTTGTAGAGGGACCCTTTCCAAAATCAGGGTAAGCAGAGATTACTGTTTCTTACAAATGAGAAGCTCAGGACATGAAGCTCTTCTGAAAGATGCTTATGATGTGTATCTTAGTCCCTTCCTGATCCCCAGCTGCTCTTCCTACTCAGCAAAGCCTTAAGAATCTGCTTCTTAAGAACCACGACTTGAGACCAGCTGTAGAGAAGCCTACAATGGTTCACTGGAAGGACAGACACTCACATAACCTTCCAGATAAAAAACCAACCACTTTCATGGCTGTTTTCTTCAGGAGGTTTTGGGGAAAAGGTCAGACTCATTCCTGACAGGCCTCCATAGTGGGAAACATTCCTGTATGCATTCATGGGCCACTGCTGGCTGCATTTCACCACTTAGAGAGCTGGGGACACAGAACCATCATCAGGAAGCCTTTGCACTGAGATGACCAGAATGAGTTCCAGCAGCTCCTGCCACATGCCAGGCTCTGCACAAACACAAAGCAACAATTCACTTTCCCATTTAAAACAGGAATTAAAGACCGACAATAGAGATACAAGACAGGAACTGACATGTGACAGGCGGCTGTCAATCACCACAGCACTACAAAACCTTTCAATGGATGTGTCTCCAAAAAGTTAATAGCTAACAATCCCTGGATGGCACTTCAGGGGGGCTGAACAGAGATAATTAGCCACAGGTAATTAGCTACACGTTCTGGCTACAGGGCCGAGCATAGTGGCAGGATGAAATCAGAGAGAAATAATCTCAAGAGAAATAATCTCGAGAGAAATCATCCATTTCTTCTGGGGTGTTTTGGACTTTATTAGCAAGAAACCAAATGGAGACAAATGCAGAGTTTCAGACTTTGCTGAAGACTATACTGGTTAGTCAATATGGCCAAGAAATATTAAGCACATCAGATTTTTAAAATGCCCTCAAGACATGAAGAGAAACATCAGACATTTTAAAATGTAATTCACCTTGACTGGTGGGGAAAATAGTGTGTTTTTGTTAACAGACTATAAAACAGGCACCCCAGATTTCTTTTGGAAGTGAATGGAAGACAAGCCCTCTCTAACCTGGTATAACTCTAACAAAACACTCATCCAAACAAAATAAAACATATATAAAGAATCAATGAAATCATTTTAAATAGTAACAATACCCTTGGTTAGTTACTTGAGAATCACTTGCTTAGATAATTACTGAATATCTAGAGTGGATGAAATGCATAAGGAGGTTTTATATGGACACTTTGTGAAAGAATATTTAAATATAAATAATATTAATAAATAAGGCAAGTTAATTTGGCTTTGCTTTAGCATGGTTAATTCTGAAATAGTTAGCTAATATGTTCTCTCATTCACTTGGGGCTGCATGCTTCTGTATATTCTAAAATATGCTACTAATCTAAATTACTTCTGATATTTGAGCTTAATTTAGAAAATATATCTTGTTAAGTGTCCAAAACCATGTCATTTCAACTAATTAATATGAGAAATTAATGGAGATTACTTTATCAGTATTTTTTTTAAATTAAGTTCATCAGAAGTCAAATCTGAGATTCCATATAACAGGAAATGTTAGTGTCTGGAAAATAAACTTTTATGTTCTTGTCTTAGCTTGTAGATACAATGAGTTTTGGAAAAGAAATGTTGATGACTATGTTAAAATGTGAACAACAAAACTTTGCACCAAAAAACTGTAACTTGACTTTTTGGAATACAAGGAAGAAAAAAAAAACCCCAAAAAACAACAGGTCTGTCATCTAAATTTATACAGCCTGTTTTTCTCAATTTCTCCTTCTCGCCTTTTCCTTTCTTAGGATAATTTCAGGATAGTAACTTATCAGCCTTAAGGACTAATAAATTCCATTTTAATATTAGTATTTTCTGTTAAACTTAAAGAAAACATTATTTTTTGTGAAGGTGAGTCATTGCTGTCTTCTCAGTAGTAGTTCAAACAGGTAAAACCATTTTACCTGTTTGCACTCAGCCACCAACTTATGACTCACCAGAAGTCCTGAAAATTCCAAGAGAGCATCAAAAGCCAGTGAATTTTCATTTTCTTCATTCAAATACTTCCCTAGTCTTTTGGTAAAGACACTATAAAAGCCCATGAATATACATATCTGTTTAACTGTATCATTGCTGTTTTCACATCTGGTCCTTAAGTGCCATGCTAAATTTTATCCAAAATCCACAAATCTTCAATTTTAGCTAAGTTACCTCTTGGTAGTGTAACTGGAGATGCAGTTGTTTCTCCCATCTACTTTATATCAGTCTAACTGGAAGCTTGCACTTTGGTTTCATGCAGAAAAAAAATGAAAAAATGAAGAACTCAGATGTCTGAAATGCTTCCCATTGCAAATACAAACACAGGCAGCAGAAATTCCAGACTTGACTGTGTTAAGTAAGACTAGAGGATTTAAAGCAGAGTTTATTGGGGCACCAGAAGTTTTGGGCCAGCAGAACTTTTATCCAAATGGAGGGAAACTGCTGGCAAACAAAAATGAAGAAGCTTTTGAGAATTTAAACAAGAGTGAGAAAGAAGGCTGACAGGTGCTAAGGAGCACTCAGGTCAGACAAAGACATCTGCCAGAGACTTCAACAACATAAAAGTAACTTTGAATCCAGTAGTGGAGGACAAGACAAAAAATTAGAGTTGAAATGAAGGAGGTGCAAGCTGAAATCATAGAAGTAATTTACATAGAGAAAAAGCATCCATCATAATTTTAAAAAATCCATTAGCATTATAATGAATTTAAATAAAAGTCCACCTACATATGATGCTGTTTTGGCACATATAAAATGAGAGAAAACTTAAAGGGGTTAAAGCTTTAGAATAGAAAAAGCTGTAAAAAAACCCCATACATACTAATAAGGTTTTACTATTGACAATTTACTGTATGTTTACAGTAATATTTTTTTAATTAATTTTTTTTTAATACTGGACTGTCTCCACACTGGGATCCACAGTGACTTGAGCACACACAGAAAATTCCTTCTGGACAAAATTAAACTGGAAGATCTCTTCAGAAGAGCACCTAAAACCCTCTACCCACTAATGGGCATTCACAGAGTCACAGACCCAGACTAGGACAAGTCTGAAATAAAACCCTGAAAAGTGTGCAATGGGGACATCAGACACCATAAAGTGTTTCAGTACTAAGAGCCTCCTTCTACTGGTCTGCACTGCTTTTTATCAGAGACACAGGGTCTGGAAAGGTCTAAAACAAGAGTGGTAATAGAAGCTAAGACAACAGGTCTCCATAGAAAGTGGCAAACTATTACATTCAGCAAGATTTTGGAAAGAAAATTCTTTAAACAACTTGCTGTTCTTGGCATAAATTTTTAAATGCTGTACAGTCACATGATACAATCTATGAATACTGTCATTTTATCTTAGTATTTTTTGCAGAAAACAGGCATTCAACAAAATTTTATCTCAGGATAAATTCTTCTTGAGTAGAAGATATTTATTTATTTATTATAATACAATTGAGAGATGAACAACTGCAAAGGTTTTACCTTTTAACTCAAGACAAAAGATATTGGCTCAGCAGATGCCAGATAAAATTCTGGATCCAAACAATTTTGTTCTGGCTGTGTGGAAGGACCTGCTACTCCAGCAAGGAAGAGGGGCACTTTGGAGGAGCTGTTGGTTGAGGAACCTGCTGAGGGTATTTTCAAATATATGATATATGTCCGTCACCACCAGAGAAGATTTAGGCTGTTTGACAGGATTAGAAATAGCAAATAATCCACCCTCCCCCAGCTCCAAACTGAAATTTAACCTTCTCAACACAAATTTTTTAAAAATGTATCATTTCATGACTTGCTTACAAGTTAATAAACCAAATTCGCACATTGTATTTCTGCTCTATTTGATCTGCTCTCACCCTTTTCATATAAACAACTTTCTTCCCAAACCAGAAACAAAGTGAAGCTAAAAAATATACTGACACACCGAAAAACCTCCAGTAATACATCATTAGATCTGCAATCTCTCTGCTGCATTAGGTAGTTCAAATTTACTACTAAAGCTGTGTATGGCTACTAAGACATGTTGAAAAAAGCAACCACTGTAATCTTACTTACAAGTGTATATATAGATTTAAATAATAGAATCACTGTTATTCACCATTCCAAGTTTACCTAAGGAACCAATAAATAATCAGATTAAAGAATAAATAAAGAGTTTTCTTGTTTATTAAACTTCTACCCTCTCCTTTTCTCCTGAATTTTAACTGTATAAGTTACTTCATTTCAAACATAGCATACATAGTACTGACTTATTCTAGAAACAAACACATTCTTGTCTTAGGAAATGGTTATACCTATGTGCAGGGGAAGAAAAAGGCAAATATGGTACAATCAAAAAGCTCAAATCCAAACTTAGATCCAAGCTTTCCAAAAACATGACTCATGGCAGAAATCTGCTCTCAGACCAGCACAGGAGAGATATCTATGGAAGACATTTACATCTATTTTAGTTCTAGAGTAAATTAATGAAACAGGAAAAAAGTGGGAAAATGTCAATGCTCCAGACTTCCATGCACAAAAATAAAATAGACATTTCTGTCCTACTGCTTCCATACAGCCTCTTTGCTTATCTGCTGGGTCTATGAGTAGTATTTTCATTTCTTTAAACAGCTGCTGAAACTGAAACAACACCTCTATTAGAGACTGCCTGGGATGATGGACTGCCCTCAGTTTAGACATCACTCATAAGAGACAGCTCTGAGGGCCCATTGGCATCTGGGAATTCTGGCTATAAACCTAGTGGTGATTCTGTTTTGCAAAGGGGTTAATTTTCCATACATCAGAATTACTAGCTGCTTCATTGCTTATGCCCTTCTCTACTTTCTGTCTTTGCAGTTACAAACTGTGTAATCATTAGCTTTTCCTCCACAATACATAAGTGGTAGACAGTTTTCATCAGAGCAGCTACTATTTTTGCCGTGAATCCAAAAAAAAAAATCCTTTTTTCTTACCTTTTTTTTTTACTTTAATCCTGGAAAACAAAGAAAGAGCAAGATCTAACAAAAACATAAATTTGAGTTATTACCCCTAACCTAGAGCTACTGCAGATATATCCAAAAGAAATGTGGCAGTAGTTAAAGTTTCATGCTCAAAGCAGCAAGTTTGCTTTCAGGATATTGCATCTTATACTCCTAATGGGTGAAGCCAAAAATGCCACTGTGTTTCCTGATGTCTGCAGCTGAGGCAGCCTTAAATTCACTCTAAGTTTGGAGAGTTTGTTTTAAATACCAAGTGCTTGGGGCACAACTTTTTCTCTTCTGTGCTTCTGTACTCGGTCTCAATACGTGGAAGCATATAGATAAGATTTAAATATTTTCAGACTCCACGTATCTCATTTGCATGTTCAATGAAATGTCTATGTAGCCAAAACTTATGTTTGTTTTTAAAATCAGAAGAATCAGAAAGAGCTGCAAGTAAACCTTTGCCTCTCATATATTCCTTTGAACTGTTCCAACTGTCACTGAAGGTAATGTCATTTACAAGTTTATATACTAAATCTCTGGACAACTACTACTGTGCTTTCTACTGGAGAGTTTGTGTACATAAGCAACTTCCCTTTTGAAACTTTCCAAAAGCAGACAGATTTTGTGAACAATTACCCCCTTTCCCTACATTCTAAGATCAGAGGTAAATGCATCTAGTGGAATGTATTACCTGAAATTATACTGCATATATTCTGAATCACTTATCTCTCCACAGTGTATGCAGGTATGACATACCGAACTGTGATCACATGTGATGTTTACTAATATACATCTCTACAATCCATTGAATAAGGATTTTTTTTCATTAATTCAACAGCCCATTCTATAAAATGAGGGTAATTAAATCTGGGAAGGCAATCTCTCTAAAACCAAATGCCAACTTTTGAAGTACGACTTTTCTGCACCATGGAGTCAGAGATCGAATTTTTGTCTATATCCCAGAAAGGACATGTGATAAATGGTACATTACCAAAATATGCCTTTTAAAAATTGCAAATACATTTAATCTGCAATTTTAAATATTTAAAGATATCTGGAATGTCATTTGAGATTCTTATGAAGTCTAAAGCCCTTAAGCATCTGTGTCTTATGACACAGATATATATCTATAATTTCATTCACATTGCACACATTTTTAAATACTACTCCCATGATGAAAAGAAAAAAAATCCCTTGCTCAGAAAGATAAATTCTAATGTTTTCTAAGTTAAAGATAGGCTGCTATGCTGTGTAAAAAGAGGAAATTCTGGTTACATGTTGAACTGGTTCACTGTACAGTGAAGCTTAACCTGAACACAGATGTAGGCTGAACAATAAAAACAGGTTATTTACTGGGGATGTGTAATGTGAAGCACAAGAGGATAATCAGGCCACCAGCTGATCACCTCTACAGAGCTGAGAGATGAATAACTGTTTGCTGTAGGCACCTATTTATTTGGCAAGGGAGAAATAAGGGTAATTTCTTTTGCTTTCATAATAAAGAACTTCTGACTTTGGTTAAAAAAAAAATCGGGTGACTGTAAGACTGAGAGGCTGGAGAGCAGCCAAAGGTAGAGTTTACCATAGGAATTTATTAAGATAAGCTTGCCCAAAATTTTAAAGTATGTTCTGCTTCATAGGTAAATAGAACATTGCTATTGTACTTCAAGAATTTCTTATTCATTGCTGCCTTCATATCATCATGTAAAAACATTTCAAGACACTTACAAAAATGCATAATCTCTTAACACTGCCATCTGCAGAGCCAGAACAAAATGAACAAATGTGTTCTGACTTGGTGAATGAAAGATTCTATGTTTCAGTGACTAGACTATGCAGTAAATACCCATTAACCATCCATCTGATCATGTTTAATTTTCAGTATTTCTGCAAAAACCTCATTAATGACTTCTGCAAATTACTGACCATGCAGTTGGTCTCAGTTTATGTGACTAGTATTGCGTGTAGTAATGTAGCACAACACCCAGCAGATTACAGACCAAATCTTCATTTCATTGCAAGGCAACATCTTACTATAAATTTAGATGGCTGAAAGATAGGGAGTTTCTTTTGTTACTTCCACAGATTTATCCAACAATCATGAATTTGAATCACTACTGAAATATGCTGCAGAGGCTTCAGCTAACGTGAGGAGAATGAGGTAATCAATGCATCCTAGACCCTTACAGGGCATTTACATTTCTACTTTTGGCAGCCCCTGCCTAGCCCAAAGAAGAGTTGTTTGTTGTTTTTGATTTAAAACCAAAATCTCCCTCCCTCAGAAAAGTCTCACAGGGATCCCTGCATAAACAAGAGAGTCAGCTGATATGTGGAAAAGTATTCAATCCCTTCCCACTTTCAGATTAGCTATTATTAACAAGAGGCTGAAAACAGGCACTCCAGGATGCTTTTTCTGCAGCTGCCTAAAGATCAGCTCCACAATGCCTGCCTGATGGGGAAAGCTCCCTCAGTCACTGGAAAATGAGAAATACAAAACCCCAAACCTACTCTGAGAAACATGAATGACTATTCATCCTCATACTCAAATAAGATTATTGGTAATTACCATGAAACATGCTACTGCTGCTGCACCTTCTGCTTCCATGCAGAGCATAAGCCTGCTCAGCTTTAATCCCTGGAGTAAATAACTCTTTTGACCCAGGGCTCACATTCCTGACAAAATCTCTTTCCATTGCCTGAAAAACAGCAGGTTTCATGAAACTATAAGCAAAAGAAGCAAGCAAAATGTCAATCAGCAGCCTGAAAAGGTCCTTGCTGTCAAGGCAATGCAACATCTCTCGCTAGCAGTCACAAGGCTCTTGCAGGTTCTGTCCACCTCCCACAACATTTTGTCTGTGCTCCAGTGCCCAGAAAGGCTGAGTAAAGGGGCCAACCTTTGTTCTATCAGCAAACCATTTTACCAGCAGTCACAGGCAGACCCTAGGCTGGGGGCCTTTATAGGAAAGCTGTATATGCAGAGGGAAGGGCCTGATTCCCACAGGAAGGCACCTGAAACTGCCTCTCAGGTGAACTCACTGACTGCCCCATCACTAATTTTACACACTAAACCTCCTTCACATCACCCTCTTGGGGGTCTTCAGGCAGTGCCACCTCTGACTGTGGCAGCCCAGCCCCTTGGGGCTCCTGCACTCTGCTTGTTGCCCACAACCTGGAGCCATCAGGACCTGACCCAGTGTCCCCAGGTCCCCATGGCCCTGCCCTCCTGGGCTCACACCCTCTCCTGTCCCCATCCCCAGGGAGGTGCCCAGTTCTTGGGGCTGGGGTTGGGGAAGGGCTTGGGCTGCCAGGCCCCCCAGTCACCTCCTGGTGTCCAGGGAGCCTGAGCCAATGCACCTTGGGTGTCTGCTTTCATCTTACTGCTAAGTGAAAAAGGCTCATGAAACTGGGACATACAAGGGGGGAAAGTTGCAATTCAAACTTCTACATCTTTCTGAGTGAGATCTAATATTTCTAAAACAGAAGATAAGAATAATTTAAAAACTGAGATTCTCTTATAAGTCGAACAGAAATAAAGGTCACAAAAAATGATTTGTTTTCTCTACTAGACCAGTTATCAGTGACTAATGGATTATCTAATAGAATATTGCTATTTTATTGAAAAAGGACACCTCCCAAACCATCTTTTATTCATTCTTTGGCAGAAGTTGTTTCATTTTTCCTAATTTTTCAATATTAAAATGAAGGTCAAAAAGGACCATCTCTTGTCAGTTACAAAATTATTCAACCAAGTCCATTGCATTAATTACAGATTTTATATACTGCTTGAAATAAGAATGAAAGAGGAAAGCAAAATTAATGTGCAAGGTGCTTATCTGAAACTTAGATTTCTCTTGAAACTAAGAGAAATGCCTTTAGAAGCCACTCTAAGAAAATCAATTTACAAAAATGCAATTGTTTCTTCCTACAGTGAAAAGTAACCAGCCACCAGTATATTGGTATTTTATTGATGGGCACAGTAAAAGAACATATAAAAACATTTTCTGTAGACTCATTTACACATGTTTCTTCATGTGCTATTTCTTCAGTTGATATGAGTTCCACTTATACTTTCTAAAAATACTCTGTCTTGAAAGGTCTCCCTTGATTAAGACATCTTTACTTTTATTCTGCAAAAGAGTAGGAAACCACTTCACCATGCCACAACTTTTTTTTTTTTTTTCCTCCCAAACCCCAGAATCAACTAAATTAAAATGACATGCTTCCCCCAAACTCAAGTCCTTAGAACTATATCTGCAGGTCTAATCAATGCAGATGCACTGAAATGCAGAAATTAGCTTTCAGGTCACCATGTACATACCTTCTCTCTTATGCATCACACATTTTAAACATCTGACAACAGTTTTATTTTAGGACGGTTAATCATCCATGAGTATTTACTTATAAAAGCCTGTTTTCAAGGGAACCTAACTAGACCATAAAAATTTGCTTTAGGCAGAGACAAGTACAAAACAGAAGTTAATGCTTTTAGTTTGTTTCCAGAATAATAAAAACACATTTGAGCACTCTTAAGTCATTGACATCAGTGGATCCAATAAAAATTGCTTTTACTTTTAAACCAAGTTTTGCTAACCAGAGTGTAAAGATGCCTAACTGTTCTGATATTTATTTGAGGTCTGAGATACTTCAGAGAATGGTAAAGTCTGGCAGAAAAGGCTTTTCTTGAGAAGGGGGGAGATGTTATTACAAAAGATTCCTTTTTACAGATCTTGCAGAGCAGAGCTGTCACTGGGAAGAAAGTCTGTTGTAGGTCATGCTATCACAATGTTTTTCTTGCTCATCAGTGAAAAGTGAGAATAGTGTTTTCAAGGGCACTCAGTGCCCACCTACTTCTCCTCTCACTAATATTGATGCCTCAGGTTTTGGCTTTTATATTTTTCAGATTCTGTTCTGCTTTAGTGTACAAGTCTAGGCTTCATATTAGGGGATAATAAGCTCTCTCTACAGAACAGGTAGACAAAACAATTCCTTCTCTAGCTGGGGACCCAAGGACAACTGATCCAGATCTCAGGCCCAAGAGTATAAACAACAGGGGACTGAAAAGAGAAAACAAGAAGGATGGAACTTCATGGGCTAAAGCTGTGGATGGATAACTAGATCCAATGGACCAAAACTTATAAAAATGTGAGACTGGTTGTCCATTTTTGTGGCCATTTTGGGTTGTGCTGCCCAAGGTGGATCTACTGAGGCCTCTTAAAAAATACCTACTTTATTCTTTAGCTCCATCAAGTCTCTGTTCTAGGTCAGCTTTCACAAGGCATCAATATCACCATCACTAACATCCCCTGGAGTCCAGTGGGAACTCAGGTGAATCACACTGAACATTTTCAGAAAACATTTTAATAATGACTTCAGAATATTGTTTAAAACTAGGAGTGTTCATCTATCTAATGCCACATCATTGTCTGTCCTCCATGTATTTTTCTTTCTTATTTCAGATGTATTGACCAACTGTCTAAAAACACTGGTTTCCTATTTTGTCCAATACAATTATCCATAGATAGCTATAACAGTGATCTTTAAAATCACAGTTTTTGTACAGTAATGTTATACATACAGGGTATTTACATAAAGGTATGATACACTAGCCTGCCTACAAAACATTTTCCCCATTCATTTCTATCCCAGACTCAATCCTATCAAAATTCCTTTAAGAGCTTCTTTATATTCTTTAAAAATTAAGAAACTGCCACAATCAAAGTTGATTTGCTAGAAGCAGGTACTTATTTTCAATGTAGCATATTTATAAAGCATCCCTATACACTGCTGGCAAATGCTACAGGGCATATAGTCTATGCACAAGCACACAGGGAATAGTGTTCCCACACCTTTATCCTCTCTTTTTTCCCCTTAATTTCTTCTTTGTTTTTCCCACTATGCTCTTTATTCTAAGCATATTTTTCTATTTGTCTGTAGAGTCAAACACATGAGTCAAACCACGCTAAGACTCAAGCCTACACAAATCCCTCTTACTCAGAAATAAAAGAAACAGTAGGGATGGTCTTGGACTAAGCCTCTAATCTGACCTCCCTGGAACTTGGACATATATACACATGTGCAAGGAAACTCCATCACATTTTAGATGAGAGTTACATACAAAAAGTGATGAGATTCAGAAAAAATATCAAGAATGAAGCACAGTGGAGACAAACATACAAGTGACTTCAAAAATGTAGGGATTTTTCTTGTCTACTGAGAGCACTAGAAGTGCCAATAAGACTTGCTATGCTACAGCACATCAAGGTAATGTTTTTCAGCTTGGCACATAACATTTTGACAAGTCATTTAAGGCCTTAAACTTTAATGAATATGGAAGCAATAATAAAAATGCATGACATATACAGTGTGTGTTTGCTGCCTAAGAGAATGTTTTTCTACCAGAATATGTTCTGCCTGTACCTGCTCAAAATGTGGCTAGTTATCTGCTGATGAACTCACAAATGCTCTTAAACTTCAATGCTTTATTATAAAAGTCTATATGGTTTTATTACTTGTGTACGCAAACACACCCACATTTCCCACCCATCATAAATATCAATCAGGAGAGAAATAAGGAATTAAAATTCCTCCTCAGCCATTCTCAACAACTGCAGTAATCTTCATTATCACCATTCAGTGCTCACACATACAGAAATGCAGGTGCTTATTTCTAGCATTGCTAAGATAGTAAGTTAAATCAGTTGAGGGGTCAGGAACAATGTTTGATAATTCAATGTTTGATAAAGGGTTCAGGTAGCCTTTTGAAAAATTAACTCCTGCAAATGAGGTCTTGTCCCCCTGAAAGAGCTTCATTCTTCTGGGCAGTACAATTACGAAGAGTCTTAGAGAAGTGTAAGATTTCTCATCCATGTGGGCACCAAAGTTCAGAGAGTGCTAAATACTCTCCTTCCACTTTCCAATTAGCTTTCTCATAAACACATGCATTTTCCTGCTGATGCATAAAACATGTCTGTTAGTCTGAGCAGTGACTTAGATCCAAAGAGTGTCAAACATGAAACAACTAAATCTTCTAAAAAGTCTAATGAAGTAACAGGCAGAGTACACAATTCTGAAGTTGCACCGATATTTCTAGGATATATGTCTTTGGGATATTTCTGTTCTAAAGCCAATATTATATTTCTTTTTTCTCTTAAAAACACAGACAGATATTTGGAGGAGACTCTGAGAGTTTTTTAGTTCTGTTACGTTACAGATTACAAGAACAGACTCATCTTTGCATTTCCATCAAGATGAAAGCTGGATTTTCAAACACTTACTCAGTTTTTACCTAATCTGTCTTAATATCTTAAAATGGAAATACCCTTTTAAAACATCAATCAATTCAGAGTAGCTTTCAAATACTCTCCAATAAATATCAATATACTGCTTTTTCTCTCCTATAACAATAAATGGCACATTTAGACACACCATCCCCAAATGACTATTATAATATACTGTCCATCCATCCATCCATCCATCCATCCATCCATCCATCCATCCATCCATCCATCCATCCCTCCTGGAAGCATAACAGTTATAATACTATGGTTAATAATACCCCCTTCAAAAATCATATTCCATTTTTGGCAACATATTATGGATCTATTATGAAACTAGGCTAAATGTTCTTTATTAGATAGCTTTTAATTTTTAGAACTATGCAATTTTGTCCAGGTACACAGGAGCCCAGCTACACAGCAGAAAAAAAGGTCAGGAGTTTTGGAAGGGGAAAACACATGTGTGACTGTGATATATTTATAGTCAAACACACACAGAGCTACAATCTTTAAACCAAACACTCCTCATTATGTATTACATGATATATCATGTTTATGTGATAATAAGTCACAGAAATCACATCAGTTCCTCAGATACAAAGTTACTTCTGAGAAGCTCTGCCTTTTACTCTGCATTTGTTGAACCTTCACTTATGACCAGGGCCATTCAACAGCAAGGAACACACTGGAAGCAGTGTGTTTATTTCCTTGGAATATTTCTTAGATGAAGAAAAGAAATCACACTTATCATTTGACCCTCAGTTACAGGTAATGAATATTAAGGCTCTAGCTAGTACCAATTATAGCTAGTACCAATTATAGCTTTTGAAAAGACTGGCATGCCTTGCATGACCTTCCCTGTCCTTAGAAATGGAAGAGTTTGTTTATAGCTGATTTGGGAAACTCATTGCTTTCTGATGCAGAAACAGAACTCAGGTAAGAAAAATGTTCATCCTCCCAGTGTATCTCCCTCTGCTTTCCAACTCCTTTCCAATCTTTTTGTGGCTGTCTCCCCACCTGCCACACCACCCTGTACTTGTCACAGTGCCTCTGCTCTAGTGTAGTGTACTTGTGAATATTTGCACTTCTTTAACATAAAATCACAACCAAAACCCAAAGCAATGAATCTCAAAGAATCATTCCCTTTGTCTCAAATAAATCAAACAGAGAAAAATTTTGTGCCTGACATGAATAAATTCTGCCTGGGGGAGCAGTCAACCCAACAAGTAGAGTGAGTGAATGAGTGAGTGCATGTGTGTGTAGACTTCCAACAGATACTCTTCTATGAACTTAGAGACCATTTCAATCTCCTTTTCAATCTACTATGGATCCAGATAATGCTTATGAGCATGTCTTGAAATTTTTCCTAAATGTACAATAGGAAAACAAATGTTTAATATTTTTATCCCAGTAAATAATCACCATATCCTTACTCTGTTAGTTCTTCAAGTAATTCATTTCATGCTCTCCTTTTATAGCCTGTCTAAAGTCTACAGCACTCTCCAGTCCATATATAATTTGCAAGATCTGCATTGCCTCTCTTCTCTTTGCATCTTTTCACCAATTTCACTCCTGCAGCACATTAAGTACAAATGTTTTTGCTCCATTTGCAAAGTTAATGCCTAACTTGGCCTAGATTACCTAAACAAAAACTTAAAAACCTACTCTACCTTCTCCCTACAGAAGGACAGGCATGATTCTGATTTTCTCATGGTGTATTCCGTTGCTTCCCTGTGCTAAATGCTACAATTCAATACTTTATTTGACACACAATTTTTGAAGTGTCTTTATTTCAGGAAAAAGAAAGATAAAGAAATGTATGCTAGTTCTACACAACTGTGGTGAATAAGCATTCAACTACATATTTTTAAACTAATTTCAAGAAACTTGGCCTCCCTAAAAATACAGGCCAGCAGCTCTTCCAAGAAATGAAAGAATCAGCTACTTGCTTAGGGATTTATACATCTACATTTACAGATTAGTTTGGATAAGAGAGGGGGAAGGTGTGCCTGTCCATCCGACCACTAAAGATTGTCTGGCTACATACTAACAGAGCTACAACTTCCTGCTATGCTTGAGTAAGCTGTGCTCATGACAGCTCATTGTGCTGGGACATGATATATGTATTTTGTAGACACCTCAGAGAATGAGAACAAACCTTGCTGTAAGCTCTATTATGTGATACCCCAGGATTTTCTTTTGCTCACTCACCTATGAAAGACTGTGATAGCTATAGTCATTTTCCCTTCTGCATCTCTAACCTACACATCTCTAACACATTAAAAAAGGCAGGGGGGAAAAAACATTCATCTTCTGATGTCTCCTGTGAACTGCTTGTTCTGATGACAATTGGAATAGAACTTGTAAAATTCTGATGAGATGAGAAATGTTTTATTGGATGGCACAGCGGTCATGCACAGGGGCAGAAAGCTGGAAGATGTTAAAATGTAGAAGTTATTATTTCTAATAATTGTCTGCCACACTTTGACTAACTCTTTGTTTCTTCTTTTCCTGGATAAATTGTTCATTAGAAATAATCAGCTGTTATAATTGGCATATATATATATTTGGCCACTCTAAGCCATGGCATTCTCAGATTCAAGCATATGGGGTTTTTTTTCAGGCTTCTTAAGAAATGAGATTATTTATACAAATCCATCTCTTTATAATTTCTCCTAATGAAGTTTAGGATGAGTTTTACTATAGAAAAGTGAGCTTCTCTGATTTTTCTGAAAGGATTAAGCACTTTCAGTAAAAAAAATCTCCATCATCTCTAAAGGTCATTCTTAATAAAGTCACAAGGACCAAGGAGGAAATAGGTCCCAGTTGACAGGTCCCTGGAAATCGAAACCTGGAAAACTGGATTCAATTTTCAGTATGGTATTGACTCCCTGAGTGCCTGAGAAAATAATTTCCCTTCCTCATGCCTTTGTCTCTCTCTCTCCCCCTCTGCAATATAGGAGTAATATACCCTGAGATCCAGCTAAAGAGTGTGACATGACATGTAGTCCAAGATTCACCAACAGAAGATCAGAGCCCATATGAAAACCTAGGCATGTTATTGTTTGTCATCTTATGGATTCTTCTAAAAATAACTATTTCCAAAAAAGATTTTGTACATCAGTTACCCTTCACAATAGAAAATGTTGAGAATACACAGCCACAGTAACCTGATTTTAGGTGTACAGGCTGAAGGAAAGGATCATGGTATGACAGTTCAGTACAATTTAACACCATAGAGGCCACTATCAAGCACATCTAAATACTAAGCTGATTATCAGATTTACTTCACTTTCCCCCTCTCCAAGATGACTACAAAGGAGGAGTTATCAAAACAATCAGCTTCAGGTAACCTCTTGCTGACTCAACATTGGATTTTTATCCCTCAAATAGGAAAAAAAAAGAAAAGTCCAATTATAAAACAGTGGTATTAAAATCACCTGCATTTCCAGAGTTCTATGGAGAAATACTGCCAAACTTCAAGGAGAGACAATCTTGTTCTCACTCCCCCAGCTGAAAGTGAAGTTTGCATGGGAGCAACTAGATGCAGGCATTTGGCAGGCATGGCCTTCCAGGGGGAGACACCAGCAGGGAGTCAGCTCCACTGAACTGCAGGGGTTGACTCAGGCTGTTTCAGAAACACGAGCTCCTACTGTCTTTCAAGATGAGAGATTTGAACATCATCATGCATGGGTTTCCAAGGGCTACAGAAATGAGTGATTGCATTCACTTCATTATCTGAAGGCTGTGCCTTGGGTAGGGACACCTTTCACTAGACCAGGCTGCTCAAAGTCCCATCCAGCCTGGCCTTGAACACTTCCAGGGATGGGGCACAACAGCTTCTCTGACTTTTAACAGACTGCAGTAAATAATTAAAACTGCTTCACTTTCTCAGATGATTTGGAATGATAAAGAAGGTTTAGTATTTTATCTCCTTAAGAGTTTTTGAGGACTTTTTGACAGTTCAGTGGGCTTTAATACTAGAAATACTTAAAAATTCCTACACTATTGCTAGAAAACTAATTTTCTAAAACAATAGCTTCATAATACCTCTCCCCTAAGGAGACACAGAATGAATTTAGTACAATAATCTGGAACTAGGTTTAAGTACGAAAAAGAATTTAAAAACAAGAGAGATGTTCATGAAGAGCATTACTATTGATAAACTGGAAATTAGATGTTGCCCTGATATTTCTGCAACTTCACTGTGTGCTTGTGAACAGGAAAGAAGATCCAGAAGTCAGAGAGATGAAAGACCAAGAAATGACACAAGCATTACTAATTCGGTCATATCATTAGGCTTACAGAAAATTGATAAAATATGTGTAATAGGGATGATGAGCTACTCCCTTTATCTGCACAGGTTCTGAAGTGCATCTCTTTTGTGGCATTCGCCTTCTGGCACACCAGAATGGCTGGATTTGTTTATGAGACCTCAGGCTGCTGCTCAAGAGTAGTTCTGCCTCTGGCCATCCATCTCACTCAACAGGAATACACCAGACTCTTCAAATTCCACAAGGATTTCAAGAACCATTAAGCATGGATGGGTTAAGGCTGCGTGTGGTAGCTTACACACCTACAACATGTGGAAATAACTCCCACAAAATCCTGAATGGACAGGAGGGTCTATGACTTTATGCAGAGACATACTGGCCCCTCAGAGACCTACTGATTCTTCTCTTGGTGCTCCTCTAATTGCTTTAAAGCTTCAGTCAATACCCTAGGTAGAGTTAATATCTTATCAGTTTTATTCTCAGTTCTCAGGTTCCTCTAACATAAAGGAAACGGGCAGCTCTTCCTTAAAAACATCACTAAGCTTGCAGCTAGTGAGACTGTCTGCCTGTGGCATCATTAACACAGAAGACTAATTCCAGATCTTCAGCTGCTCTTGCTTCACTCTGAAGTGTGTCCTCCAATTGAGGAAAAACTGCTGATGGTTAACAACAGAAGAAAAATACACCTTTTCTTTTTTTCTTTTTTTACCAGAGAGTCTTCCTCTTTTCCCTGCCCTAAAAGAAAAGTGATATGTGAGAAAGAACGGAATAATGTGCCCCATTATTGAGAGATATATACATACTGCAATGCAGCTTTTAAATGCTTGCATCTAAAAACCCTTAAGGTACGAGGTAGGAAGACCTCAGACTCATAACACAAGGGTACATTTCATTGCCAACACTGTGGTTTGTAGAAGAGAATTCTGCAAGCTAATTATTCTTCAATCTGATAATTTGCTCTTTCACCAGAATAAAAGGATTCCCCTCTGGGTGCACCTCCTTCTTTTCCCTCAGGTTCCTCATATTGCTGAAATTGAAGTCCATAATTCAATTAACAAAGGATGGGAACTCTTAATGAAAATTAACCACTCAGAGACAGATGTTGATGACACAGAAATGTCGATACTCCCCATGAAGCACCACTGGCTGTCATGTGGATGGGAAAATGCAGAGACATCTGAACTTGGAATTACACACCAGATGAGGTAACTATACTTACATCTGCAGACCACTGTTCAAAGAAGTGCTTAAACACAGATTAGATTACATTAATCTGCTTTGCCATATGCTTACATTTATTCTGTATGGGTAACATCACTAGCCAAAAGGTTCATGATTTCACAGTAGTGCATTCTCCCGGATTGCTAAACCACCTTTGGATATCTGATTTCTTATGGCATACATGAAAGCAATGCCTACATTTCAAAATATTTAAGGTTGGAAGGGACCTCTGGGGATCATCTACTCCAACATCCCTATAAAGGCAGGGTCACCTAGGGCAGGTTACACAGGAATGCATCCAGGAGGGTTTTGAATGCCTTCACAGAGGGAGACTCCACGACCTCCCTGAGCAGCCTGTCCAGTGCTCTGCCACCCTCAATGTAAAGAAGTTGTTCCTCATGCTGAGGTGCAATTTCCTGTGCTTTAGTTTATGGCCATTGCTCCTCATCCTGTAACTGGGCACCACTGAAAAGAGTCTGGCACCATCCTATTGGCATCTGCCTTTGAAATATTTATAGGCAGGCACTAACAAGATCATCTCTCTCGCTTTCCTCTAAAACAAGCCCAGCTCCCACAGTATAAGAGAGATGCTCCAGACCCCAGATCATCTTTGTGGCCTCCACTGGACATTCAGTAGCAACTTGTCCAGATACAACACTCCAGATGTGGCCTCACCAGGGCTGAGTAAAAGGGCAGGATGACCTACCTTGACCTGCTGGCCACACTCTTCCCAATGCACTCCAGGATACCATTGCCCCTCCTGGCACTGCTGGCTCAATTTGTTACCCACAATTTGTGACCCACCAAGACTCCCAGGCCCTTCTCTGCAGAGCTGCTCTCTAGGAGTTCAGCCCCCAACCTCTCCTGATGCTTGGTGTTATTCCTCCCCAGGTTTGGGATCCTACACTTGCCCTTGTTACTTTTCTCTCCACCCAGTGCTTCAGCCTATCAGGATCCCACTGAGTGGCAGCCCAGACTTCAGCTGTATCAGCCTCTGCCCCCCAGTTTCACACCAAGAGCAAACTTGCTGAGGGTACATTCTATCCCTTCATCCAGGTCACTGATAAACAAGTTCAGTAAGACTGGACTCAGCAGATTCCTCACCACAGGCTTCCAGCTGACCACAACCCTCTGAGCTCTGACACTCAGCCAGTTCTTGGTCCACCCTACTGTCCATCCATCTAACCCACACTTCCTACAATTACCTGTGATGATGGTCAGAGAGACAGTGTATTTCCAGCTGGAGTAAATAAAAGGCCAAAGGAAGCTACATCTGTGAAAAAGACTCCATGGGAGGGGCTGGAACTCCTGCTCACTGTTTGCAAACCAGCAACTGCTGAAAAGCTGATCACAGAACCAGTACGGCTCATGTGACTCAAGGTTCAAATGGATTAATGTCACTTTCAGGCTTCATGTTTAAAAAACAGCAAATTAAGGACAGTTGGAAACACAATGCCTACATATTAACAACTTTTGAAAGTTTTGTGTTTGCTTTTGGTGGGCATAGAGTTGAGGACATAAACTCAGCATAAGTGAGCTCTGATTATGCCACCCTCTTTGTCAGTTTTCCCTTTTGTAAACCTGTTGTGCAATCTCACCCAAAGAATGATTAGGGACTTTTCCTTCTAACTTCATAGAGTCATAGAATCCCACAGGCAGGGATGCCATTCACTCCACCAGGTTGCTCAGGGCCCTGTCCAGCTTGACCTGGAACACTTCCAGGGATGGGGCATCCACAACTTCTCCGGGCAACCTGCTCCAGTATCTCACCAGCCTTGCAACAAAGAATTTCTTTCTAATAGGAAAGAGAGGCATTTCCTTTCCTCTCTTTCAGCTTAAAACCACTGCATCTTGTCCTGTCATTATCTACCCATGTAAAAAGTCCCTCTTGCTCCTTTTTATGAGCCCCTGTAAAATATTGGAAGGGTGCTCCAAGGTTTTCCTGAAACCTTCTGTTCTCCAGGCTGAATGACTGCACTCCATCAGCCTGTCTTCACAGAAGAAGTGCTCCAGCCCTCTGATCATCTTCATGGCCTCCTCTGGACTCACTCCAGCAGGTCCATGTTGTGGACCCCAGATCTGGATGTTGCACTGCAGGTGGGCTCTCACCAGAGAGGAGCAGAGGGGCAGAATCCCCTCCCTCACCCTCTGGCCACGCTGCTTTGGAGGCAGCCCAGGACACGTTTGTGTCTCTGGGCTGTGAGTGCCCATGGCTGGGTCATGTCCAGCCTCTCATCCAGCAGCACCCCCAGGTCCTTCTCCCCAGGACTGCTCTCAATAATTTCTTCTTACAGCCTCTACTTATGACTGGGACAGGTGCACTTGGACTTGTTAAACATCATGAGGAAGACTGTAGGCCCACTTCTCAAGTTTGTCCAGCTCCCTCTGAATGGCATAATTTCTGATGGAAATTTATCCATCACTGGTTTAAAGGAATTTACTCTTTTTCTAACTTTGGTCTTGAGCTTAACCAGTCCTGGTTTATCTCCCTGGCATTTACTTAGTGCATTCAGAGACAGCAATCATTTCTCCTTTCAGCATTTTCTTCTGTGAGGTTACATGAGAAACTACAACACTTCCCTTTGTAAGGTGACAAAAACATAAAAAGAGATCAGAGTGGACAGAACCACTATTTCTTGATGTGGCCACAGCCTCCTTCTGTATCAGGAGATTCCAAATTCTTCTCAACAGATACTTGTACAATGGTTCCAACACACTTACTCACTCTACCTGTGTCTCTGCAAGTGTCCCAGAATCACTTAGGTGGAAAGGAGTCTCGGGGGTGCAGCCTTCCCATCAGGTTTTGAACACTGTCAGGGACAGAGATCCTCTGGGCAACCTATTCCTGTATGTAATTTGTAATTATGTTCAGAGTAGAAACTTTTCCTTATAGTTACCCTGAATCTCAGTTTAGGGCCACTGTCTGTCATTCTTCTGCTGTGCATCTCAGGAATAAACCTAGCTTCATTCATTTTCTTGAAACCCCTTTCACAGATCCTGGAAGATTGTTTCCAGACTCCTTTTCTTCCTTTTAACAGAAAGATATTCACTCCAAATCCCTTAATTTTAGGATTAAGAGTAGGAAGCCTGTGCAGTGCCCTGAAGGTCATTGGCCCAACTGCAGTGCTGACAAGTATTTTTGACTGGAGTTGTCATGAGAGTGACAGACACATTACAGCCTTAAAGACAATGAAGAATTCAATCCCTGATTCCCATCTGCTCTTGGGATGTTCTGTTAGAGCAGAGAGAGTCCTGAAGTAATGTAATCAGTTGTTATCAACATAGAGAAAATTCGGATTGCCAAGTCAATCACTTCCCATGGCAAAGCTGAATACTTCTACCTAAATCTTGTTTATCAGTGTAGTACAGCATTTTCCCTAGAACCTCTGATATTACCAAATATTATCACTCTTCTGCCCTGACCCTTTTTTAATATTAAGAGTAAATGTTGAAAATCCATACAGTTGACACCACTGCCCTGGCAGATGCAGAATTAACAGTGATACTGTAAGGGATTGCATAAACCTAAGCCATTTCACAAAGGGATTGAATTGAAGAGATAACACATTTTCAAATATAACTGAGGCCAGAATACAGATGCTCACATTCTACAACTTTAACTATTACCAGCACTCAGATGTGAACAGAAAAGTCCATTATTAAATTTACCTCTAAAGGATTCTATAAGCCCTTCGGGTCAACAATTAAGTGTTCAGCATTTTAATTTTTTTTATTTTGTAGTAGAAAATAATTTATCACCTACTATCACTTCAATTTTGACTGTTATTTACATTCAGGATAGGAACAATAATATTGATTTTCCCTGCTATATTTTTGATTGTATGAAATAAAATATTTTTTAATTAATTTTCTTTCCAGATAAGGTTCTGTCACAGATTACAGACTTCTGATATTTGTTAGTTTCCCTACAGAACTTTCTGTAACTTAGGCAGGGAGTGAAAAAAATTGCACGCCCCTAAACTATCACTGAAATCCACTTAACAGAGGAAAGTTGCTACTGCAAAACTCTGGTGAAATTCACCTCAAGCAAGGCAGTATGGTGCCTTCAGAAAGACACTGTCACTTAGTGGGTAGAACAGAATCCCAGGACTTAAGAAATTTGTGCTAGCATAATAAAGCTGAACAAAGAGTTAGAGCACAGAATGATTTCAGGGTGATGCAAAAGCACACTGCAGCAGGTATCATCCCAGCAGATTCCAGTACTAAATATGGGGCTGCTTTGGTCATTGGTACAATGAACAAAAGATGAAACATTGTGAGACCCAAGAGGAATATGATTCTATGATTCTATTAATAGATGAAGCCAGAATGACTGGGGATTGATGGATTAATGCTTCATAGCACACAATTATGACTGCTGAGAGGAGATAAATCCTGGGAAAAATCTTCAGAGTAGCAGTGGCTGCTTAAGTTAAAGATAAAAGAGTTTAGACAAAACTGAACTAAAAAAATAAGATAAGATGATGTGCTGGGAAAAGACAGTTGATGGGATTCAGGGAAAATCCAGAGGGAAAGGAAAGGGAAAGTGGAAGAAACAAGATTAGATAAAGAAAGTAAGATCTTGCAGTATGATGACTACTTAGTAAGGAGGATGGCATCTGATAAGGCCAGGCACAGAAAGTGTTAATAATTATTCCTCTGAGTTCTCCTACGTCTTCATGTTTAATGGTTGACCTTGAAATTCAAAATATTGCATTACTCCTCCCAGTAATGTTAGGTGTTAGATGATAGACAAATAATTTAAATCATAATCATAAAAATACTACAAAATTGATCTGCTATGTACCAGTTTATGACACCTTCATACGACAAGCATTTGCATAATGTTCCTTTTTCAAAGTATAAAAATATGGTACCTTGTAGAAATAGAAAGCTTATTGAATTATGTACAAAATATTTAAATCTTTTGGTCAGATTTAGAATCCATATTAACAGTCTTTTGATGTGCTTTTGTCTTTTTTTTTCTTTTCCTTTTGGGCCAAAAAAATTTCCAACTGGAAAGAACATACACACACATACACACATTCTCCAGCTTTCTTCCATTCAGTTACAGAATAAAGATAAGTGAAAATACTGCTGTGATCTTCCTCAGCTTAGCAATATTGTCAAAACAAGATAAAGTTTTACCAGCTTCCTATTGATCCCAGTTTATATATCAGCTCCTACCCATAAGCAAATGGCAAAGACAAACATTTTGTATTTTGCTGCTGACCATTTAATGGAAAGCAGAAGAACTGTTTTATAGTACACAAAATTATTAATACCACATTGCACACAAAAGCCCAAAGTATCAGGCCACTGCAAAAAGAAGTTGTTAAAGGACAGGATGAAAAGATGGATTAAGATTTTGAAGGAAAGAAAAGTAATTGACAATTTTGGGGGAAAAAACTCCAGCAAAACAGCTCTAAGATAATCAGCTTTGTAGCAAAAACTTCTTGTGGTTTCCATAAACCAAAAAAATAGGTATTATCATATTGACAAGATCATATCACAGCAGCTAGGGGCAACAACAGAGAGCAGGAATCTCATTGGAAGAGTTTTATTTAGGGCCAAGGTTCTCCTCGATGATCATCCATCAGCAGCTGCAGTAACTAATTAAAAATCTGGGCAAATATTGAAAAAAGTTGCAAGCAGAACTGTTGACACTTTCCAAGTGCAAACTATTGATTGAGAATCACACTGGATGACTTCAGAATTTAGAAACATCTAAGTAATCCAATTAGACTCCTTACCTCCTTACATCATCTTCTCTTGCAGACACCTTTAAGATGTGAATTCAAAACCAGCTGTGTGATTATCATATCCTGCTATAGAATATGACTTGTTTCTTAACAATTATGAACAGGTGAAAATTTCATTTAATAAAGACTATTTTTTTCACTTAGTAATGATGTTTTGGTACTTTCCTTTCCTCTCTGAATGATAGGTACTTTATTAAACTGGTTACCTGCAAGCTAACAAATTGACATATGATTTTTTTGTTTTCAGTTTGTCTTCCTTATAAAGAAGAAATCGATAAGTATTAGATGTCATCCATAAAGTTGATGCAGGTTGCACTTTAAACTGATGTTAAATAAACTGTTTAAAGGATTTGACTATTTCAAAAGCTAATTATTTTTTCCAAGGTTCTATATAATCTTGGTATACTTCATACTACACATCTGCTGATGCTGGAATAGAAAAAGTTACAAAGAATGTAGCTGTTAAGAGAAAATCCACCCAAAAGTTTCCTTCTGTAGCAGTGAGAAGCAAGATAGCAAGTCGATATTTTCCAGGTCAGAATGTTACTGACAAATAGGAATTAATTTTGGATCACTGATATTCAGTAAAACAGAGAAATCCTGTGGAAAACCATGAAGCAACACCACTTTAAGCCATGAATTACCATGAAATAAACCTAAGTCCTTTAGACCTGTGGCCTTTTGTAGGTCACATTTACATAGGCCCACTACATTACCACAGGAAAAGAATGAATTGGTCCAGCTGATTTTCCAAGGAAAGAATAAAAAAACAGGCTAGTTTAGGTCTTATTTTAAGAACAGAAGTTGAGCTATAACCAAGTCCTCAATGTTTCTTACGAAAGAAGGAAACTAAGGCAGCTAAACTACCAATATAGAATTTTATTTTTTTTTCCCTGAGAAGCCACTTCAATGTAATACTAAACCTCTGGAAGCACAAAATCTGTTTCTGCAAGGTTTTCTGTGAAGAACTCAGGCACTCAGGCTCCCAGAGAAAGGTTGGATTAAGACTTTTCCTCAGCTAATATTTTTGACATTGCAGTGTTTCTGTCCAGCTGAATGGCTGGCTTTCTCATAGAAAAAGTCAGAAAAAGTGGTATTTATCAAAGAACAAGGAGTTGTATATTTGTGAATTCCACAAGGAACTTGAGGCACAGAGACTGACTGCTTTGTCAAATAGATTGAATTCCAATAGTGTTTTTTGAGAGAAGATATCAAACAGGGGAGAGAGCCTTTCAGGACAATAAACACTGTAAGTACTAAATGCATGTTTAAATATTAGATATATGTTTAAATGCCTTCCTTTACAACTGAAACTGAATTTACCCATCAAAAATACATATCTAGGAAAAGGAGACATTAAATTTCCAGATCCCAAAATTAGCCCCCATAGGAGACACATTCATCAGGGATTTTCTCCATTGAGTGCAAACCAGATCTGCTTCTTACACACGAGGCAGTACAAAACTGATTGGATAACTCATTCTTGAGGTTCCTGCAAATTTCAATTACTGGCTGCTAGAGAAAACTCACAAGCTGAAGGTATATACCCTGAACTTCCCATTAAACTTTACAAGCATGGACACAAACCAAATCAATAACATTGGCACAGAGAATTGCAGCAACAAACCCCAGCAAAGTTTCTGGTCTTTGTACCTTCTCTCACATCTGCTGCAGTGTCTCCATCTAGGAGCACATCTTCATGCCAAGTCACTCTGTCTGCACCTGTAAATCAGTTCAGGTAACAGCCCTGGAGCTCAAGCCAACCAGCACAGCAGGGCTCATGTGCATGTGGCTGCTCTCTCTTGGCCCCATGACAAGGTGGTCCCTTCCAAATGTTTGGGAAGCAGCTCCTGGCCTGTGCTAAACCCGAGGCATGCCCAGACGCCATCTGTGAGAAGGATGGCTGGCTCCCACTGAAACTGTGCTCAGGACCATGCTGACTAATTATCTGCACAGCCTCCTCTGTGGCAATATTTATGTTAATTAAGGGCCTTGCTAATACTGTTGTTACTATTACCATGACACTATGTTCCACCCAGTGCAGGGCAGAGGGTGTAATGGCATTTTGTAAATAACCAAACAAGCCTCACAGTACCCATTCAGAGAAGGACATGGTTTTTACCCAATTTACAATCTAGGAGACCATGGGATCAAAAGACTACCCAATATACTTCTCTTCAAGGAAATGATGGTAAAGAGCCAAGAATAAGGGATGGAATTCCAGATTCTTATTGCTCACATTTAGCTGCTGGGCTGCTACCTATGATGTTAAATTATTCATCGTTTCTCACAGGGAAGGCAGGCACACGCTCAAAAGAGAAGCTGGGTGCAAGAAAAAGGGTTATCAAAGTATTCACACACTCTTTCAAGAGTTAGTTAACTGACAAAAATATGCTGCTGTAATGCATTTTCATGTGTAGGCAGCAATTCTCCTCTACATCCTAGGGCTGGAATCCTGTGTGGGGAAAACTGAACTGCTCAGTATATGTAAAAGACAGGCCTCATTAACTCTTGGACATCTTCTCATTTCTTGGTCATAAATCCTATTACCTTGTATTACAAACTGCCATAAAACTCACAGATAAAAGATAATTTATGCTCAGTGTACAGAAGCTAATGTTTCTGTACTCCTGAGAAGCACACAACCAGAAAATGAGAAAGTATGTATGTGAAACCTTAAGCCATTCATATTGAGCATGGCTAGCATGATAAACATGACTCTAAGGGAATTATGCTCTTCAGCCAGGGTATAGTCTAATGGTAATTGATATTACCAAATTTCTAACATAAAATGTATGAACTCTTGCATAAAATGTCCTGCTTATAAAGACTGATTACTCCTTATTAAAAATTCAAGCTTTCCTCCCTCCCCCACTACAGAATGAAATATGACATCTACTCAGTACACAGGTACATTTTTTTTCTTTTTTATTTTTTTTCAAACTCCAGTCATCAGATAAGGAAATGCTTCATAACAAGCATCACATCCTAGAATTCTTACAAAGTTTCCCTGTTTCTGACTCCTATCCTAATTAGTGTTGCATGGCACACAAAAAATAACAGCCCTTGGAGTTGGCAGAATCAAAGGCAGCTCAATCTTTTATTTGCTTTTTCTCTGAAGCAATTTAAATTCCTCAGACTTTGGCACTGATTTTAACTGTATTGGTTATCTGCTCAAAGGAATATTTTGCTTTGAGCAAATGTGCTCATTTAGGCTGCTTGTCATTAGTTTTCCTTTCCCATTCAGACAAAAGAAAATCTTTCACTGTCAATTTATAAATACTGTAGCTACAAACTATGTTCTCATTGTGTGGGCCCTTCCATAGGTGCAAGTCATTTCATGCCTGCTTTCTTTTCTTCAATATTTTATTAGTGGTTTGACATATATTGAAATTAATTTATCTGAATTTACATATTTACAGTCTATATATCTACATTTCAGCCTCCCACCCAGTTTCTCCATAGAGATCATGTAGACAGGTATTTATGGGATGTAATTATTCCCATCTTTTTCCTCTTTTCCTTACAGGAGCTCATCCTTAAAAGTCAGAAATAAACATAAGAGACTTTACTTCCTTGTGGTTTTCTTTGCTTTCCATGTGAAAACATTTTTATCTATATATTTCAAAAACTTGCACTGTCTGTCTATTTCCCAAGAAATGCCTCAATAGTCAAAGTTCTAATTACTTGGATAATGTACTTGGATTCAGCACTTGGATAATGTTATTGGCTAATGAAAAAAGGCATTGTTTACCCGGTCCACCTTGCCTGGTAGTCTGCACTGGATCCCAAATCAGGCATTGTCCTTGCCATCTTCCTCTTCCAACCCTGAAGACTTTTAGCAAGCCCATAATATTTCCTGCAATGCTGTGGACCCTTTACAAGTGTGTTAAGTATTTATGTATTTCTTCTACCATAACCTTCTACACCAACATTGTAACAATGTGAAATCTCTCTCTTTCAAACAATTAATAGATTTTTGGTGGCCTTAGATATCTACTCACACCACCCTCCTCTTAGTTTCTGCACTGGTAACTATAAATTCAGCAACTTGACTTGTTACTCCCCTTGTTACCCTTCCTAGGGCTCATAAGGAATTACCAGTCTATGTGCTGTATCCAGATACTTTACACTCTGCCTAGGTACACATGACAGAGAACCACTCTCCTGCTATAATGAACCAAAGGCTAACATTATTTGCAAACAAAACCATAATTATGTTTTGCTCATATATTTTACCCAAAGAATCCAATAAAGATCAGATTCTTCTTCCCAAGAGAGAGAGTTTCTCTTCTACATTTATAGAAATGTTTCCACTCTACATTCAAAAAAAAGCAACATGCTCTCAACTTCATAATTTGCATCAGCATTTGAAGCTCAAAACCTTGCTTCATTTATTGCACAGTTTCCAGACTTGCATTTCTAACAGTCAGTGGGTCTCCCACTGTGTTAAACTCCCTCCTACCTTGATTTTAAATTACAAAGGGAAGAGAGGGAAAAGAGAGAATGTCATGATTGTGGCTGTTTGGAAGAGAAAAATATCAAACTGAACTCCATTAAAAAAAACCCAAAAAACAAAACAAAAAAAACCCCAACCCCCCCCACCCCCCCAAAAAAACCAAACCAACAAAAAATGAGAGTACTTTCAAACTTAGGATCCTTGTGTCTCTCAGCTTATAAACTACTCACTTTTGAAAAGAAAACCAACTATCAGCTATGCAGGATTAATGTTATTATCTGTTATTATCCACAACAGTTGACTGAAAATGCCAACAGTGACAAGTTTAAACCAACAATGAAAAGCAATTTTGTGTCAAAGTTAGCACTCAGATTGTTTAAATGGCCTGCCCCTATATCTACCCCTTATTTCTGTAAGCTAGAAACAGCCTGAAGTTTCCTGTGGAACTCTGCCCATCTACAAAAAAATATTAAAAGCTTTTTGTACAGCATTATTAAAAATAGAACAAAGAAGTTTCCAGAAAACAAAACAATTAGCAACCTCCCATTTCTATTTTAAATGCACAGATCATGTTGTTTTTTTCAAGTTTTAAAGGCTTTAATTATTCATGGAAGACTCATGAAAGCAACCTTAGGCATTGCATTTTAAAGCTGCTTATGGAAAAGATGAATTAAAATAATTATAAATCTTTCCAGTCTTAGTAAGAGTTTTGTAAGTTAAACAGGAAATTGTCCACTTTATTTCAGTTCTTCAACATGTTCTTAAAAATACCTTAAAAGAAATTTACATTTGTCAGCAAAGTACCGCACTCGCAGATCAATTACAAGCAAGTTACTCCTGACTTTTAGATTTTTACCTGAGTTACCCTTTATTTCTCTTTCCCCCTCACTCTTGCTGCCTCCATCTATTTAGTTGTGCAACTAATGATCAGAGTAATTCCTCATCATACTGGCAAAACAGCTCCTGTGCCTACTACCTTTCCTGCAGCCACAGTGTTTCAAACTGTTAATAGAGCACCTGCCCCTGTGGCTTTAAATCTATAATCTCATAGAACTTCATTAATGCTTTTCTCAAATTACACTGAAGCACATCTTCAAGGTGCAAGGTTGTGTCAAACTTACCTGTGAATGTTATTTATTTTAATAGAATAAGCCCTCCAAGAGAAACTGGGAAAGTTAGGCAAGCTTTTAGAAACCTTGCCAAAGGGAAAACATATTTTCAAAATAATAAATGAATCACTGTTAGAGAAAAGTGTTTGATGTTTAGATTTGCCTTTAATTTAAATCTCAGAAGCAGAAGATCAGCAAGATATTTTGTGTGTGTTGTTTTATGAATCAATAAATGCAATAACAGATCTGAAAATCCACAGAAATAACACATCTTAAATAAATTCCCTCGTTGATGCTAGATGGATTCCCATCATAATGAACTGTGCCACTCAGACTGCATGCAAGCTCTGCTGATGTGTATGGCAGGAATTCCCTCACAAATCCTTTCACATCTTTTCTTTGTTCCTCTTATTGAAGACATCTGTATTGCTACTCAACATGCAAAAAGGTGTGTGCTAAATTTAGACTTACTGGAATCTAATTTAAAAGATTAATATTTTTTCCCCATATATAATCAATATATTTTTTCCCATTTATAATCAATATAAATTGATATTTATCCAATTCAGTTTTCATACTTTCTGATTTTCTAGTTTCTCCCCTTTTAAACAAGTTTAAGGTGAACAAATTAAACGTAAACTTTTCCAAAGGAGGAATTCAGAGCCCATCATTTGCTGTCCACTTGCCTGCAATGTATTTTATATTTCAGCTCTGACCCTACAGAACACAGCTGATAAAGCAAGCATTTAATGGTGCAAGACCTATGGTGTCAGCGTGGGTGGAAGGTCAGTTTTATTACAAAGTAACTTTCCACAACACTTACAGGTTGAAGCAGGTAAATCAGCGAGCACTCCTGGATAACTACCACTGGAGAAGGAGTGATATTTGTTGCATGAAAAAGCGTTTCCACCGATGCCATTGTTTGGTCAAAGCGTCCTCCAAGTCCACCCAGAGCCACAATCACATCGACCTAAAAGACAGAACAAAAAGACTCACCAAGAAAAGTCTCAGGAGTGGTCTTTGGATGCTGAAAATCCACAATAAAATCACTTTGAGGGAAAAAAAAACCAACAAAAACCCCCGAAACTACTGACTGTAGAAAAGCAAATGTCAAATACAGTTATTTACTCCCATTACCGATAAATACCGTTATGTGATTTTTAAGCTGAGTATTAAAGCACCATAAATCCATGGCCAACATGTGGCACTTTTTAAAAGATCATAACCATTCTCCCTAAAATGCTGGCCAGTCTTTGAAGGTACTAACCTGCCTGTCCTGAATATATAGAATCTAGGATATATCATTCTACACGGAAGCTCCTTGGGTAAGTGTGGCATATATGAGCACAGAACCCTCAGTTCTTTGCATCATTTCATTATTATACTCACAGTTCACAGAGCAAATAAAGAAAACAACAGGTTAGGCCATTATGTGTCATTCTCATTCCTGCCATACAGCATTTCAATGTACAAGCAATACCACTCAAAGGCAGCCCCTGTTCAAGATTAAAAGTAGCACCGTATAGAAAGTTCTGCCCCAAGTGACTAGGACATCACCTCCCAGCTGTCAGGGACAGACAGCCACAGGAGCAGTCTCCAGTCCCAGTCACACAGAAAACACCTGTGACTGCTTCCAATATGCCATGCTCCTGCTCAATTCTCTCACACAGGTGTTCCAGACTCTGAACACTTCATTTCCTATAAGCAGAAAAGTAGTCTTCAAAAGACTTGGTTAAGAGCTTTTAGGTACTTAAATAAAAGGTCACTGAGTGCAAAGTATTATTATTATTACTTCCATAAGGAGGATCAGTTATGTTCAGCAATTGTATTTTAAAAAGCTAATGCTAAGTCATATCTAGGGCCCTAAGACATTGCAGCTCTGAAGTCTTTAGAAGCTGCTTTGACAATGGCCATCTGGTTAAGTTTCCAACTTTCGAGAGCTTAAGTCTACGGTTTCTGTGATTAAATGAAATTTTACTCAACCCAAGAGCCACATAATGGTGCTCTGTGTATCTGGAATGATGTATTAATAGCATCAGCTTCTATTTTTATTACCACGTCTAGGGCTTTATGATTCTGTTGAATATTGTTTTGCATGAAAATTAAGGTCTTGAAGAGATACACCATCTTTCTCATCACCACCTGGAAAATTCTTCAGAGGCCAGAGTGGATCAATATAACACATTACACTAGCAGCAAACCCTGAAACAAAAAAACCCTATCCTTGTACTGCTGACAGCATGTATTTTCTGTGCAGATTATGGATCACACAGGCCAAATGTACAACCAAGAGAATAGGGATGGTAAGAAAACCTACCTTTAAACAGAAGACAAAATAGCAAAAGGTAAAAAGCGTGTGTTTCCAGCTAAGCCATAATACCATAATATATTTTCCCTTTTATTGATTCCACTTTAGAAACAAACTGCTTTTGTTCAACTGGTGATGACTGTGAGTTAAAAGGGTGGATTGATTCTCTGAAAATAATACTACTAATATGACCCACCAACACCCATCAGCTCCCTACCAGACAGCCAGCAGTAAAATGCTCCTCTCCTTCCCCAAGAGAGGCCATGGAGAAAATCAGATTTACTAACCTGGAACCACACTGAACTTAAGGTGGTTTGACAAAGGATCAGCATCCACATGTATGTTGTTTTTCTACTAAGCAATGGGACTGAAGCTCAAATATTAGCCTAGATTAGTCTTCAAGAAACCAAGCAACTACTGTAATAGTTTCTTGGTGTATATATGCCTCACCATATATGAACAAGTTTTTTTGGCTTTGATGATTGGTACCAATATAAAAGGTAGGAATAAAGGAGATACATAGCTCCTTTGGCTTGGAATTGAAATGATGCAATAACATTCTAGAGGTGTCTTCTTTCCTTTGTAAACCCTTTGTTATTACCACACGTGTGCTTCCCATGAAGTACAGTACCCAGATCAAGTTATGAAGTTCACAGAACCTCAGAGTTCTGTGGCAGAGACTGCCAGAGAGCTGCAAGTTGAAGAAAAATGTAGCAAAAGAACCACTTCTTCTATTTTCAAGTAATACAGAATCCTGCTCAAAGTCTTACTCCTTATTCAGTTGGAACAGTGCAGTCTTGTGGATTGGTTACCAAAAAGGAAGAAAATAAAACCAATATAGCATGGAGTGGAGGCATGTTGAAAAGGCATTCATAAATCAGAGGTACGGGGTTGAGTTGTGTTGGGAGAAGGATAATAAAGATATCTGAAAAGGGAATATATCTATTATTTAGGGTTTGCATGGATTGTGAAAACGAAAAACAAGCATGTGGCAGGTATGCAAACAAACCCAGCTGGAGTATGAGAGGAACAGACAAAGAGAAAAGCTAAAATTCTGCACTTCTATGACAGTTTACAGTACCACCTTTCACTGCATAATCTTGGCAGAAGTGACAGGAATCCAGACATCAAAGGACTTTTAGAGCTTTTATTTGAAGGTTTAGGCATTCACACTTTGTTTATTGAAAAAAAAAAAAAAAAAAAACAAACCACAAAAAGGCTAAGTGCAGCCAAAACCTCAAGAACCTTTTTATTCTAAAGCTATCACCTCTGCTAAAAAAAAGAAAAACAACCTAAAAAACACAACACAAAAATCACAAACTAACAAAACAATCAGTTCAATCCCTGCAATCACTGCTCTTGTCACTCTACCAAGAACTTAAGAAAATGGATGTGCCATGAAAGCATGTACACAACTCTGTGTCATTCTAGAACCTAAGACAACGTGAATACCCAAGGACGGGTACATTTAGATATTCCCACACTACAGAGAATAAAGGCCATTCATTTTTGCACTATGCTTTCCTGCATACCACAGGACACAGAATTAATCCTGTTACTGCTAATGAGCCCAGCAGGCAACATTTGACTAACACTCTGTACTTCAATTGAAATGTCCATGCTTCACTTAAATGTTCCATCACCAGTCCCCTTACACAATTTGTTTTCACTCTGTGTCATTCATTTCCTGGAAAAAAGGACATAAAATCATAAATAACTAGAGAGAACACCTTATATCATTGCAGGCACATTCTCTTGGGCTATCTATAATCTGAATAAAATGCACAGTATCTTTAAAGGCTATCAAGCTTTAACTTAGAAATAGTTGAAGATCTAAGCGTAGGATCCAGTCATCTTTAAAAGATACACCCAAATGTTAGTATGTCTTGAGAAAGTTTTAAAAGTCACTATCAAAGAGCAGGGCAGTTAAAAGGAGGAGAGCAGAGAGTAAAACTTTATGCTGGCAATTCAGGGACATATCTTTTTGTTCTCCTGCAAACTGTAATTTAGAGGGTGCAGTAACCAGGGGGAGCTGAGGCTCTCACCACATCAGAATGAAGTTGCTCAGGTTCCTGCTTCCACTCTCAGAGACTACTGAAATGGACAACCTGCTGTAAACTCTTTGCAGGCTTGCTAAATTAGACACTGTGAAAGCTGGCCCAGCTGACATTCCTCTTTCTAGTATAAATGGGCTAAATACAAAGAAGATTTTCACTTTATGACTGAGGAACATGCATTTAAGGACACAGGAAGCTGGGAACTGCCTGGAGTGGGTGAAGAGAGCAATACCTAGCTTTGCAATGACAGCATCACCATGACTTGTAAGAGTGAAGTCCAATGCTCAAACTGACAGTAAATGATGCACACCCTTTTCAAAACCATGCTCATTATCTCTGATAAGAAATCCTCTCCCCAGGGAGAGGACAGACAACTCAAAGGACTTTCTTCCCCATGAGTTCACTTTTAGCCTGACAACTTGCAAACAAAAATGCCTAAGTCTCAGGGAGGTGGGCAGATGAAAGGAAACAAATTTACTAACAACAACCAGCAGCATTGAACAAACTGCAAAGAAGATCTCCCCTAAAGGAAAAAAAGAAGGCAAGAGTAATCAAGACCTTGTAAAAGTTCTGGAGTCATGACTAAACCTCCCCTTGCTCTGAGATCATGGAGACCACCCATTGCTAATATCCAAGATATTAGTATGCCAATTTCAGGTTAGGTATCTGATTGGAGCATAGTGGGTTATTAGCACCTTCTCACTTTGCTAAAATCCTTTCATCTCCACAGCCTTTCTTAATTTTCTAGAACTCATAAGATGATTTCCTTAATTTAATTTTTAAAGGAATATGACATAGACAACAAAATTATTGTAGTAATATGCATAGCATATTGGAAGTTTATTATATGTTGAAATATAGAGATATATATATATATATGCACACATACATATAAGTATCTCACATTGAAAAACGAACAATTAAGCAGTAGTGTGAATGTTACATTTATTATTGCTTTATTGGTTTGTCACTTCATCAGTTTTGGGCAGTTTACAAGAAAAGCGTTTTCTTCTTCATTAGGCAATTTGTCAGCTCAGGATGTGGTTTAAGTTTTTTTTGGTCCTTGCATCAGCTTCAGTACCAAAGACATAAAAACACACCAAGCATTTCCCTTGATAACAAATGGGCCAGAGTAGATTTTAACTCATTTGCCCATAGCGTGTGCCAGAGCTCTAGTGCTGGCCACATAAGTAATTTTTTATATCATCCTCAAAATTGCAATGTAAATTTCATGGACTACTAAAATCCCACAATCCAATGTTAAATATGTAGCAAGATATTGTTCGCTTGAGTGGACAATGTACTGGCTCCCCAGCTCAGTGTTTTACATAAAAGGTACGGCATTCATTTCTGCAGAAATGAGATGCTGAACCACACAGCAGCATCTGAACTTTGCTCAGGTAGAATCCTCTTTACTTTAGCCAGAATTTTCTTGTTGCTTCAGTCACGTGACTCTTTCTGGGAACAAAAGCTCTCAGTCAAAGGCTACCATCCTGTCTGTGTACCTGAGATGATAACCTTCAATCAGCTTCATCCTCACCTCACTGACTCCACTAATCTATATATTACATTGTTCCAGCTCCCTCACAAAGCATTTCTTGCTTGTTATCATCATTTTCTTACCGTTTCACCCAAGTGCTTTCTCTACTGGTAATGCTTTTTATTCGAATAATAGACTAATTCTCTCTGGTAACGACAATAAGTATGCAGACAGATTGCATTTGTCTGCTTAAAGCAAGAAACATGTATGATGGTAAGATGGAAATGAAAAAGATAATCTCAAAATCCAGAAACAGACTTGAGTTGCTGGAAACATTTTTTAAGGTTGGTTTTACTATCGATTTGTGTTTACTTCTCTGGTTTAATAACTATTTCATTTTAAAAAATGAAGCTTTGGCTTTGCCCTCTTTTGCAGGTAAACGGAATGTCTGAGAGTGTATATAACATAAGCCAGCATTAGTTTTGTGGAACATGAATTTCATAACCATTGACTTAATTCTTTATTACTTAAAGAAACCTAATCAACAAAATCCTTGTGAACTGCTGGATTCGAAGCAATCTGAACTAGACTTCCTGCTTTCATGCTGAATATTTGTGTCTGACCTTGGTCAAACAATGCTCACTGTGCCTGAGGTAGTGAGGGGACACCAACAACTCCTGCTCTGCTACTGCTGGTCAACTGGAGCAAAGCTCTACAATTCTTTCTGTGTGTGAGACCAGGGTCAGTGGAATTCCTTATTGCCTAAGATTTTCTGGTGAAGGGTTTGTCCGTACTCCTGACTGCTACCATGCTGTGCTGAGAAGGTAAAAGCTACACCTCTACAAGCATTTGTTTACTGATGCTTTGGAGGAAAATGTGTGCTGATTTTGATCCAGACACATTTATTTTGTGAATGAACAAGGATTCCAGGACTATCAATCATTTGTCTTCTGGAAAATCGTAAAATCTTCTCATCTTTTAAAGCAGTATGATAAAACATTCACAAGCTAACCTTTCTCTTCCCATAACTGAACTACTGTAATCCACAGTGCGCACTGTGGTATCACCACCATGGAAATGTGAAATCAATAACTAAACTGTCATATCCCTAAGAAACTAAGTCCTGGATTTGTATGAGGAGCAGTGCAAAAGGCTTTTGAAAGATTACACTAAAATGGTCAAGCAAATATCTTCCATGATCTAATAGCCACTTAATTCCAGTGCCAAAAGCTTTGTTTGGCACATGCTGTGGTTTTATTCATTCTGAATCCTGCCTCCAGGAGTTAAAATAAGAAAATAACTACAAACTCTCATCAATGAGAATTCAAGGAAGGAAAAAAATCTTCTTCAAGAGAATCTGTTCATTGTGAGCTTTGTATCCCACATTTCTTTTAACTCTGGCTCTCAGTCTTTACCATAATAGCCTTTCTCCCTATCCCTCCAATACATTTCCATGTTGTCACAAGATGAGCAGGACAACACCAGCACAACCCACTGCTTCTCAGCCATCAGGACCCCCACCACCTGTGCTGATGCCTTATCCTGTGTGGATCCCACACTGTTGTATTGCACTAAATAGTTTCTTTAGTTGTTGTTTTGCACTGGGTGATGGGAAATTTGTACTGAGTATGTTATGTCATGTGGATGGTTATTTCCCCTCCCCCATCACATGGTCTCTCCCTCATACACCCCCCTGCCAATACACCCTGGTGGTCGGTTCCCTGGTTACCCCTCCCCTCGCCCCTCCCCAATGGTATCCCATTGGCTGCGGTCCTCTTCCCCCGCCCCCATCCCTGGGGTATAAAACTCCACTGCAAGGGTGCCGTGCCCTTTTTTCTACTTGGGTGGTCACTGCAACCAGCAGTGTCCTGTCCCAAGCCAATAAACAGGATACTCGTCCCCACGTGGAGAAGAGCGCTTCTCGTCCTTTATTTCTGTCTATGCAAGACCGTATGGGCTAGAGTCTGAGCTAGCTGGACTGGACTCATATAACAGCTCAGAGACACGCGGACTCTTGCACCACACCCCTCAACAAGAGCCAGCCTGCAGCCCGTGCTGGAGGTTAACCCAGTCCTGCAGCATCAACATGTGGGAAGGACATGGCACAGGGAAGAGGCTCTCAGTTGCAAAGCGTGTCTCTTCAAAGCTTCTATTGTTCCCCCAGTGGATATAAATCATGATCCAAACCAGGGAGCCTTGCCGTGGACTGTGGCTCCTGCTGCAGCCTGCTTGGCAGAGTCTTGTACAGGAAGGTCCCTGGCTACTCAGGACCTGATGGATCAGACACTGCAAGTTCTGCCTACTGGCCACAAACATGAGCTATATCCTGTATCAGTGAGAGTCTGTGCACCTTTGCACATCTCCATGAGCCCTGACAACCTCCCTTTGATTTCCCTTACAGCTCTGTGGTGGGTTAATCTCAGCTGGCTGCCTGGCATTCACCCAGCCTCTCTCACCCCCTCTCCTCAACAGGACAAGGTGAGAAAATGAGATGAGAAAGCTCATGGGTCAGGACAAGGACAGGGAAATTGTTAATTATCAATTACCATCACAGGCAAAACAGACTTGACTTGGGGAAAATTAATTTAATTTACTACCAATTAAAAATCAAATTAGAGAGGAAAAAAAAATACAAAACTAAACCCACCTTTCCATCACTCACCTTTTTTACAGGCTCAGCTTCACTCCTTCATTCCTTACTCCTCTATCTCACCATTCCCCTGAGTGGCACAGGGAAACAGGGGACTGTGGTCAGTTCATACCCGCTCCTCTCTGCTGCTCCTTCCTTCTCATGTTCTCCTACAGTTTATATATATATATATATAGTATATATATATAAATAGTATATATCTATATCTATCTATATATATACACTATATATACACACACACTATATATAAATACTACATATATATATAGATAGTTTATATATATACGTATATATGTATATATAGACATACACACGCACACAGATATACTTTTTTTTTGTTTGTTTCATCTGAGTTAAGAGTAACGACTCAGGCACTTTCCCACTGTAACATTTAGCAGTGAAGTCTGTATAAAAGATGTCACAAGTAAGGCAGAGCTTTGGAGGACCTTCACTCTCCCACAGCAGCATCACAGAGGACATAACAGCCTGAGGCACTTGTGTCTAGCTAGGGTGAGGTATTAGCTCTGCTATTTAAAATGTTTAAACTCAGGTTCACACAGGTCTGAAGATCTCCCAATAGGTCCCAACAGAACAGTAATATTTTCAGTTGGTCTGAACATTAATCTTCATGATGAACAAGGGAATAATAACCTGTCCTATTATACTCTAGAGACAAATAGAAGACCTGAAACTAAAGATGGAAATTTTTTCCTGTGTCTCTTAGGCCCCATTCTGGGAATGGTTCCTCTTTTGAGTGATTTCACTGAATACTTGGGCAGTACACAATGACATTTTTTTTCCTAAGGGAGTTCAGACTTGCAGAGAGAAGTCTTGAATTTATACATTTGTTTCAAAGAAGCTGGACATATTTTTATACTCAAGGAAGTACATTATGATCTGAATGTCAATTTTCCTCGTCAGTGTAGTTTCAGTATTTATAGCAGGTAAGTTAAACATAGCCTGAGCAAATATACAATGTATTTTATTTTTCTACATTGTCCTCTAGACTGTATAAATTTAGCCACACACTTAAAAAGAAATGAAGCATGATTTCTTTAACTGGAGGCGCTTGTGAAGCTGTAAACCTTTTATGTTCACATTTAATTTGCAGAAAATATTGAGCTTTAATTGTTCAGTACTTAGTTGTTAGTTGTTTAAAAAAGAAATTTGATGGGTTCTTTAGTCAAGCTGAAGAGACCATCCCCTGTCAGTGGCAAAGTAAAAGGCAGGTGATTTAATAAGGAATATCTTGAGCATCAGAACTAGCAAAGCCTGGTTGCCAGGGCAGCTCTGCTATGAAGACCCTTCAAGTCCCTATCTTTGTTGAGCTGCCTTATTTTACTGTGGGAATACTGTAGGGGCCTTTCATATGTTACCAGGCTGCCTCATTTTCTCAATATTTTTAAGAGTTAAATTACTATACACCCCTCTGCCCCTTCTTGAACAGCACTGGTATCAGCAAAGAGGTGCAGAGTTAAATGTCAGGAAAAGCCAAAGGACTGCAGAAAACAATGAGGCCTCAGGCTAAAACATTTCTGTGTAGCACCAGCCACACACTTTTACTTCAGAATGGTTTTAATACCTTCCTCTCCCCTCTGTGCCAATACTCCTTTCTAGGTAAGGAAAGGAAAAGAAGAGGAAGAGCCACCACTGCTTCAAAAGCTTTTACCAATATTACAATTTCACTGTTTCTCTAGGCTGTTCAAAGGCCATACAACATTATAAAAAGAGGGAATATGTCATGGCAAAAAAACCCTAAATAATCCAAAACCAGTAAGGAAGAATTCTGATATACATTACTTAGGTTAAATAATTTTATTTGAATAGCCATTTATTTGAATATAGGATAAAAAAAGAAGCCACAGAAAAAGTCAATTTGTTGATTGATTCACCCTCTGCTTTAAGGACCAGATCACTTTCATGAAGTTATGAAAGTGTGCTCTCTAAAGCCAGTGTTTCCTATACTCAGGAATGTAGAAAACTGCTAGAAGTTTTTATGAAACTATCTCTGCAACAGCCAAAACACCTGTCATTCTCGACAGGCATCTCAATTTAGTAAAAAGAAACCAATTTGAGTTGTAAAAAATGCTCTATTATAATCTGCAGTTAAAAATTATCATATTAGCTCAAATTTCTTAATATGCTTAACAATAAACTTACATTCCATTAACTAAACAGAATCTAATAAAAACAGTTGTAACTTATGGGAGATTTCATTACACCACAGCATTCATGTGTCAAGCAAAGAAAAAGCCAAACCCAAGTTATTTATGAAAATCTCAGGCAACAACCTGAGGTCTCAGTCCTTGAACTGCAAAAAAATTGCTGGTGTCAAAAGACGTGGCTGTTCAAGATCTCCCCCTACAATATCCATGATCTCGACCGTGCCCATGCAAGTATGACAGTCTTTTGAGGATAATGATATGTCCTTGTAGCCCAACCACTTTCCCAGCATGGGGGCAGTTAGATCAGCAATAGCTGCTCTCAGGGAAGCTGTGCTCCTGCAAAGCAGAAGGGGCTGAAAGGGGGAGGAGAATCACATCTCCTATGAGAAAGTCACAAACAGAGCAAAATTGGTGGTTGCAAAGGGAACAGTACATTGCCTGTAGTAACCACACGCTTTCTGCTTCAAACATATTTAGCCTTTAACTAAGTTGAGAGAACAGTTGCTAGCTTCCTCATTAGCTTCTGCAGTCTGGTTAATGAGCATATCCTTGATCTCTTGAATCCCTTGAACTGCCTAAATAAACAGTATTTTTCCCCTTGCTCTTACTCTCCCCAAAGCTTGATATGGGATCTAACTTTTTTAAATAAACGAACTGAAATCAATGTGTTCTCCAGAATCCCTGCCCTGTTTATGTCTTAAAAAAATTATAACCATAGGTCCAATACAAGCCCCAGTAGAGCATACAAGGATTACATCAGAAAATTTCTTGGTATGTGATGCACTGTGTTCTTGCAGACACCCATACTGCATAAAATTATTTGAAGGCAAAGATACTCAGTGTGCCTTGATACTCACAGCTATAGAGGAACAGGAAGACACTTTACATATTAGGGTTTCTCTTTGGGAACTGGCAAGTTCTGATATCCTGTATTATAAGAAATGGATTTTGCCATCCCTTTACAATGGGAAGCATTAAAATAATTCAGCAGTGGGAAAGATGGATTAAATACTGCATTCCTTGAAGGCAGACTTGGACCGTAAGAGTTAAAATAGTCTTCAAGGATATGTCTGATGCCCTGTCATGGTTTGACACTGGCACAATGCCAGTGCCTCCATGAGAATTCTCTCTTCCTGGTTTCTGCTGTGAGACGTGACCAGGAATAAGCAAAGCAGGCTCCTACTTAGGAAAAAAAATTATTAACTAAACTACAAGGGAAAGGGGAAAAAAAGAAACACACAAGGAAAATGAAAACTTCACAAATACATCTCCTCATCCTCCCCACCAAATTCCCAATACAATACATCCCCCAAATCATTGACTCTCAGTCCGGCACCACCCTTCAGAATACTCAATCCTCAGTCCATCAAGAGGAGAAGGAGTCCCTCTTGTGCCAATGGTGACCTCTTCCTTTCATGTCCAGCGCTCTCACCACTGAACACAGACCAGAGCTGCTTCTAGGGTCGACTTTTAAGGATGCTTCATCCCACTCCAAAAAGGCACAGTCTCAACTTTGGGACATCTGTCCCCCCCATATTTTTCATCCCCTGGGGCCGAGGGGTACCCACACCGAACCCTCTTGGTTCTGAGGCATTGCCTCCCCCTAGAATGCAGTCTCTGTATCACAAGGGAACATGGCTCTGTCCATGGCTACACAAAAAGATCCAGCAAAAGCCACTCCATCATCTCTTCCACCTGAGTTCTTCTCTATTTCTCTCGTGGCCCATTTCCTCTTATCTCATCTCTATCTCTCTTCTCATTCAGCTCCAGGAGGATTAGCATTTGTGGGGTTTCCATCATCCAAGACAAGGGTTAAAAATCTGAGGCTCTGTCTGTCCAGAACTCCCACGGCTGCCCAGCCGGGCACCTTCTCGCCGCACCCCCTTCTCCTTCTCGGCCGGCCAAGCACAGGCACAGGCTCTCTGTCTGTCTCTCCTGGGGAGGGGGGGGCTGCCCGATGCCTCTCAGTGCTCCTCCTCCACCCTTCCACCCTGCAGGGGCCTTCCCCTCCCTTCTGTCCAGGGCCCGGCCTACCTCACCCGGCCCCATGGCTGCCCCTGCCCCGCCCAGCCCGCAGCCGGGCAGGGGAGCTCTGAACCTTTCCCTGACCAGAACCCAAGAGAGCCTCCCAGGGGAGAGCCCTGCTTTTAAGCCCGTGTTCTCAGAGGCGGATCCAATGTCCCAATGGCCACATTAGGTGCCAATATTAAAATCTGAGCATCCATTGGCCTAACCACAGCATCCCAGAAAACGTATTTCCTGTCAAACCACCACACGCCCTAAAGGAGGGATTTACTGCTGTTGAAAAGTATTACGAAATTCTGCATTTTAGAAGTGGAATTAGCAGGAAACACTTCAGATTCATTTGTTTCTTTTGGACAGGAAAGGTTTATGAAGAAGATTACTATTAATAACTCATGAAAAATCTTTTGATGCAACACTTGACAGAATAAGAACCTTTTCATTACACATATTTAACTTCCCCTAAAATATATCTCATTTGCATTTTTATTCTCCTGTGAAGCATTAAGAAGAAAAACTCAGAAGTGCCACCAAAAGAGAACAGCTTTATTCTCAGCCCTTCCTTCTAGATAGGATTTGGCAATAAATCCACAAGCTTCAGTGTCCTTATGGTCCTTCAGGTCCAGTGGTGAGGCACTGGGACCGGTTCCAGGGAAAAGTTAGGGATGCCCCATCCTTGGAAGTGCTCCAGGCCAGGCTGGATGGGACCCTGAGTAGTCTGGTCTAGCTGAAGGTGTCCCTGCCTGTGGCCGTGGGTTGGAACTAAATGATCCTTAAGATACCTTCTCACCCAAAACATCCTGTGATTCTGTGATTCTTACAAAAGCTTCACATTTCACCTTCATGTCAGCTTTGGGATTTTCCAGTCTGCCTCTCCCCCCTAGTCTGGTATTTTTGTAACTTCCCTGTTCTCAAATCCTGGTAACAGACTATCCTCATTTCTCATCTTTGCTTTAAGAGCCATTCCCACTACTCTTCTGGATACCCAAAAGTCTTCAGAAATGAAAACAGGTAGTGTTCCATCTTGAAATTACCAGCTACCAACATGAGCAGCAAAATTATGATTTATTCAGGAAAGGAAACTGATCTATTTGCTGCTAAAAAAAGCCACATATCAGGAATAAGCTCAGCTGGTAGCCAAAACCAAAACTAAACCAAATAGAGCCCAGTATTTCAATAATTATACCTTTTCTCTGTGGGACTTGTCTTTATGTAAAAAATTACTCTCTTTTAAAATAACATCTGATTTTTGTTTTAGGGTACTTTGGGTTTTCCTTCAGGGCCTTTATTCCTCATATAAAGACAAACCAAAGAGGGCTTAGTAGGGTGTTTGAACACTGCATGGCTGAAGGTGATACATAAACATCACTGTCTTCTCTTTGGCACTTTATAAACACAGGACTTCACTAACTTGTTTAGCCTTGCTCAATATAAAAGAAAATGGACTGATTTGACACTTTTTTTAAAAGTAGAAAGGGAAGAAGGCTTGCATTCACTTAAAAGAATTAATACCCTAGACTGCTGACTGATTGAACCTCTGAAGCGTGATTTTAAAATGGAAATGTTAGTAGAGTATCCCTTTATTGCCAAGGGTTTTTAGGAAGAGTTGGTTTGGATATTTTCCCTTTTTCATACTGACACTGGTGCTTTTATCAATTTAAACACACTAACATTAAACCACTAAAAGGCGTGTGGGTTTCAATAAAACTCATTTTTTATATCTTCAGCCCATATAACCAAATGAGCTGCTTTAACTTTTTTTAAGCAGAAAAGATAATAAAGCTAAATTAAAAGTCCCAGAGCTTAGTTTTAAGACTAAATTGTATTTTAGATGAAACAGTTAAGGAAAGTACAGTTTGTAACTCTGAGATAAAGATAATGGCTTAAATCTATCTTTATATTATGAGTATTCTTCTTCGAGCTGCAAAATTGATAAACACCCTCTCAGTTCTCACTGGCATTAGCTGCTACAAGCTGAGACCAGAGATGCTGTTATTGAAAGAGCATTTGATGAATATTGGGAATTGGAGGATCTTTCCCAAGTATACCACTAGCATGCTGGTAGGCTGTGGACAAAGTGCTTTTGTATTTCTGCTTTCCAATCTGCAAATCAAAGATAATAGCACACACTTCTAATGCAAGATCTGTTGATCCCTAAATAAGAGTTATTGTAAGCTTGCCTATCATTTTGCCTGTTCAGTTGGTTTCTTGAAATAGCTTATGTTAAGATGAGAGAAAATTAAGAACAGAAAGTAGTACCAGACAGACATAAGTTTATTTGAAGGTCTTGTAATGAAGAAAGGAAAGCACTCACATAACTACAGAATGAATAAAATAGTGATTAAAGCAGTAAAGCAAAATGTGCACACCTAATAGACCATAAACAATGTGAAAGACACACACAGCAGCAATAAAGACAGAGTTATTAGGACATTTAAAAAGCACCAATTAGGGCCAGGAAGGAACACTACCAGAAAAGATGTGCATTTATATACATACTTGCATGTGCATGTGTGTGCATGCATACTCACAGTCATGCAGAAAGAGAAAGAAAAATATCTAAGAGCCTTTAGGTTGGAAAGAAACTTCAGGAGACAAATTCTTCTGGTGTTACTTCATTGTTTCACCCATCCAATAGAAATGCAATTCACAAATGAATTAGGGCTGTGGAGAGGGAAGATTGAGACTGATTCTAGCTTGCACATATGCAGGGTACTGCCTTTTCTAAAATTCACTGCAGTATGTAATTATATATACATATAATTAGGTGACTTAGATCTCACAAAATGACTGCAATGCTGCTTTCTGCATGACTTGGCTTTGCAACCAAAATATGCAATGTAAATCAGAAATTAATTACCCTGAGGATTCAGAAACTATTCTAAGAGTGTTTATTTGAAAAATAAGGAAAAAGCAGTCATGAATTTGGCTAATTATTCCAGAAGACAGAATTCCTGCTCTTTATGTTGAGCAAGGAGTTCAAAAACTAACAAGGTATATTTTCTCCCTGATTTGCATCTCAGCTGACCATCAACTCTAGCTACATATTTCCTTGTGGTAAAGAAATTTCTAAGGCTCTTATCAAACTAACTACCAGTAAAAATCTAAGCTTTTTTTGCATCCTTCTTTACAAGTAGGGGCACTGAGTGTCTACCTCACCTGCATTCTCACTCAGCTGACCCCCAAGAAAACTGTTTGACACAGTTGTCTTTCAATATGTTATTCCTCTATTCAAAAGTTATTTCTTCAGAAGCTATTTGGATGAACAGGAAGAAAGAAAAGGAGGAGGATAAAGGCACAGAGACATAGAAAGTAAATTACACAAACCTAATCCCTTCGGAACAAAATACCATCTGCATATGTTCAAGTGAGCTCAAAAACCTCCATGACATAGAACTTCCATAGAGGTGACTGATAAATCAGAGCAGAAATTTTAATCCATTCAGTATAGCAGGTAAATGCTAATTTATTCTCTGACCAATGGAGGGAGGCCTGTTTTAAACACCTCAGCTACTCACACTTGAATTTCATCCAGACAAACTACCTTGTGGGATTGTGGATCCAAGGTATGCACTGAATGCAATTAACTTCCCAGCTTAACATATTGCTACTCAGAAATAGCAGCAAACACAGCAGGAGTGTGGCATCAATTTTTTAAAGATACTAAAGAGATACCTTCCTTGTTTCATAACTTCAACTATAAATCACATGAAAACAAATTTGTAGTGTCTCTTTGTCTTATTCCTCTTTGACAAGTGCTTTAAATAGAGTGGGGAAAAAAACAAAAACAAAACTGGAGACAAACATATTTTTTCTGGCACCAGGAAGACATATTCCACTTAGTTAATACTCTCTGCTAAAGAAAAAGCTTTTATGACATTTTGCAGAAGGAAGATAACTCCACTTTGTGACATGCAAGTTTGTCCTTGAGGTCAAAAAACACAAATGCAGATGAAGAACCCCTTCTGTATCCACTTCTAATTTTCAGACCCTGGACTGCCTTTTCTTCTCAGCTGTGTGTGTACCTCTCAGGTGACACACAGAATTCAACAGCAGTTTTCTTTGCTGAAAATATTTGCATTCTCCTCAAAGATTTTAGGTCTATGGCTGGAACAGTCTGTTGTCATACCACTTGACATTTTTTATGGCAGAATTGTTACCCATAAAGAAACCTAAATTAAGTGCAAATTTAGGTATTTAAAGAGGCTAGAGTTTCAGAAGAGCCAAGAGGTTGCATGCATAAACTGAGGCCAGTGTATTTTGCAAGCGCTCAGAATCTCTGTCATTCAGGGACCAGACATCAAGTTACTCTCTGCATCATCAGAACATTCTGAAGAACCATCAAACCTCCTACTAAAGAATTACAACCAATACTTCTGAACAAAGGGCAAATTAGAAACTGAACTAATAATTTATAGAATTATGATACAGTTTAGTCTTACATTTGCTTAAGTTTCACATTTTATCTCCCTAAGTGGAGTCAATGACTTCTTCAAATTCCTTACTCAGAGAATGCAGAAGAGCAGAAGCAGAAATGCATTATGCTTTATCTAGAGTGCATGAATAAGATAGCATCTTATTATGTTTTATGGAACAGGCACAGCAAACAAGAAGTAGCTAGCATTTAATGAACATGGTGCTTAGTTTTAGAAAATATATCTGTGTTACTTCTTTCACCTCCGAAGAACTCAGATTGTATTTAAAGCACATCTCTTACATGTAACACCATACAATTATAACTGAACTGAAATTTTAGATTTAGTGCATTGGCATGAACACTGCACAATTGCTGCAATTACACTCAGGCTTGTACTTTAAAAAATATCCTCAAAGATCACAATGTGGTTTCCTTTAGTCAACTAAACACAGCTTTACTGTGAGAGTGATCACAGAACTCTAACTTTTACAAATAGACTACTTATTGTTTAAACACACCTGCTGTAGCTGTCATATTCCCATTGCTCTCATTTTAACCACACATTGATTATTCATCATAAAACCTCTTGTAACAGCTTAAAAAAATTTGCTCTCTAGTAATAGCTGGGATTGAACTGAATCCAAGAAGTGTTTAAGTTCTTCTTCATTGAAAGGGCATTTCTATTAAGAGGAAAGCACCTTACTTGCCAAATTCAAAACAAATCCTAGGCATAGGTGGCTCATCTGTTCCAATGGCACTCATTACCATTCCTGTCCTAGATGCAAAGACATGTCTCTGAGCTCTCATGATGAAAAATTATAGGGGGAAAGAAAATAAACTGTTTTATAAAGAGTTTCCTGGCTCACAGCCAGACAGTAAGACAAGTGTATGGTGAAACCATCCCATCTCTGTCTATACTGATGGAGAAAAAAAACCCCTGATGAACAACAGCATTTTATTGAGATGCAATTGCAGATGGGTATTCTGTGACAGCACTCCAAAGTGTCCCACGGACATTTATTGTCTTTAGAAGAACAAGAAGTTTTAAAGCAGCTTAAGCAAAAACTGGTGAATTTTTTATCAGCCTGGAGTGAGGAGGGAAGAAGGAGAGAAGGGTATAGGCATTTCAATCCCCTGCTGCTTTGTTGGAGAATGGTGATATCAGGAAATTGACAACCTTCTTATCCTGCTACAATGAAAATGGGAAAAGAGGTTTACACATCCCTTTCCATGTTGTGCTATTGTTTTAATTTTCCTACAGGCCTCTTGTCCTCACTGTGGGTGAAGGATGCAGCAGCTGCTCCCTCTCTTCACTCATACATGAAGAGCAGAAGAGAGAGGTCAGCTCTTATGAATCACTATTCCATTGAGAGGAAAGGGCAGCAATCCCAAGAGCTCATCTGCCGCCGACTCATCACATTTGAAAATTCCCAAGGAATTTCACCTGTACATCTCAGAGACAAAACAAGGGGCCTCCTGTGGAAGGGTAGAGGGAATGTTGACTCCCTTGCCTTTCCCATGAAAAGAGATGGACAACTCCATATGGCTTCTTTTAAGTTTAGTGCACTGGTTGCTCTGCAAAGTCTGCCTTTGATTCCAAGGGAACATTTTGCAGAAGGAGGTATTGCTTACCATTTGTAATATTGGTAGGACAAGACTTCCCCTCTCCATTTCACCCTTGAAAGGTTAGAGAAAGGGGAATGAACATGAACTTTAAGACTTAGTGTGCCAAGACTTGAAAATATATTTACATGCCAAAGTGGAACTCTTGCTTTGAACACCAGCCACAACAGCCTTCTGCACTTTGGGTAGTTCATTAACAGAAATCAATACAAGCTGCCTTTTAAGAAAGCTAACACTTGTTCATCGACACACTTTGTAATTCCTTTTAGCAGAAGCATCAATGCTTACAAATGTGCAGTAAATTATGGCAAAACTACAGGATGTCAAGGCTATGGAAAATAGTTTCATTTCAGTGCAAACTTGAAAGATTAACCTAAATACAATGAGAAAAAGAGTAATTACTAAGAAACACAGAAAGAAAAAAAAGTGTTGTCTTTACCTGGAGGCCCTTCTTCTCTATCTTTTTCTGGAGTATCTGAAGGCACTTGGTGAAATCTGTGAGGTCCTGATCCATGGTCTCAATTAACTCACATCCCTAGTGAAGAAGCAACAAAACAGAGAGAGAAAAAAAAGTCAGTAATTTTTCAAATTTAAGAACTAATGACATCTTTGGTGAAATTAACTGCAGACAACCACTCAGAGTCTCTGCATGGAGATGCAGGATTAAGCAAAAGACCCTTACAGAGCCCAGTAACTGTAGGTCCCAGTTCAACTAGTTATTATGAACCAGCAGCTTGATAGGTCCAGGAGTATATACTCAAAGCCATTTGAGTACATCTGTGAATTTGGATAAGTATGTTTTACAGTGGTCTGCTGGATGGACAAATTCTGGTGTAGTGAGCCCTGGGTGATTGGTAATTTTCAGGAAAATGACTGTCCTCTCTGGTGCTGCACTTACTATGTCTCTGCTACATACATTCAAATCTGTATAAATGTGAGCACACAGAATTGTTCAAGCACCCCAGAAACAGTGCAGTTGTACTGCAGTCAATTTGCAGTGGTTCAACAACAATTTCCTTGCACTGGGGTATTATGGCTGAGAACATGTTAGAGAAGAGCAGGAGTTCAGATTTCTTAACTGAAAGCTAAGGCAATTCCTAAGCCTCTGATAAAAAGCTGAGTCAGGAGAAGGGAAGTGTATCTACCTCATAAAGTCACTATTCAAAGAGGTTTAAGGAATAAAAAATATCTAATATGGCATTATGAATTAAAATTAGAATCATACACATTGGATTTAGACTTTCCCTCTCCTACTACTTCAAGGTTCCCTTAAAAGCCTCCTAGCTTTGTCTTACTTGACAGATTTTATGTTTCTGCTATACACAATAACAACTGATAAGAGAAAAGCATTCAGAATACAGAATCTTTGTATGTGTGCCTCTGTGTATAAAGTACATCACTCTGTTGCATCAGAAAAAACCCCAAACAACAAAGCCAACATAAAAATGTTAAAGTTGCCTTTACCTTGGTGATAAAAATAAAGGTAGAGAAGACAAAATTTCCAAGATTAGTGAAGGCACCGAATTTAGTTAATATCATGCAACAAAGTAACAAGCCTCCAATAGGAAGACACACTATCACTGAAATGCTTTCCCACACAGCCAGACTGCATATAAAACCAAATAAAGTCATCAGGCAGTAGGAGATTAGGATAAAGTAGAAGAGAAAAGTGAAAAGATAATAACAGGTTTTCTATTACACTTCTCAAAAACTTCTGAAAGAAAGCTGGTCAAAAGTAGCAGCCTCTTTCTGAGACCTGATATTGCTCTAAATATTTTTTCAAGTAGTAATAATAGGCTTGCCAAGATGAAGCATCATGTAGCTGCAACAGCACATGTAATCAGAGACCTCCATTGCAGAAGTGATGCTGCTTCCCCTGCAAAGTGGTGAGGGAAAAGGTGCGTGGATTCTGCACTCAGTGCTAAGCACAAAACTATTTTAAAAGCTGCCATAGCTTCACTTTTCTCTGGAAAAGACCAAAAATGTAAAATTGGCAGGGGGGGCACATGACACAGGCTATCTGGAGCCCATAATGAACATGTGAGTTTGGCAACAGCAGCCAGAGATACCCAGGGAGCCCAGGAAAGGTAGAGGGTTGTTCAGTCCCACTCAGTCCCACTCAGAAAGCTCAGTCAGATCTGAAAACCACTGAAGGGAACTTGTTTATCAAAGCTACTCTAAATGAAAAGGTGTCCCATTCACTAAGAATGGGGTGCTCTCAAACAGTCTTGATATCAGCACTGATAGTGGGAAGAGAGACCAAGCTGTGAGAAACCATAAACAGACAGACAGGACCTCAGTATTTCTCAGACAGCCTCTGAGCAGCTTGAGAACATGACAGATGAAGACTAAATCAGCAGCAGGGACAGGTACTGCTGAGTGTGGGAGAAGACACAACCTCAGCTGCCAGCTCTTAAATTAGCAGTAGAGAAGTCAAGCCTTTTATCTTTTGCCAGGGCCATTCCTTGGCTTCACAGCATTGGCAGAAGCAAGCAGTTTATAGATACCAATTTATGAATGAAAAATTTAATCCCCATTCTCCCTTAGCAAAATACTTCTTCCTCCAGGCATTAACAAATTAACACACCTGATCTTGAACAGTTAGGTTTGTCAGCAGAAGGTAGGCTGCAATTCTACTTTCCACATAAGGAATATCAAGGTGTCTGGGTTTTTTTTTTTTTGGTTGGGTTTTTTTTTCTTTGGTTTTTTTTTTTTTGGTTTTTCTTTTTGTGGGTTGTTTTTTTTTTAATGATGTCCTACAACACTTTAAACTATGACTTATTATTTTATGATTTTATGCCACTACTAGAAACATTACTCTTAAGTTTAATTCTTGCCTAGCATCTCAGGATGTTCTTTGACAAAAAATTATTCTAGAGGAACTGCAAGGCACTACCAAGGCAAGATAACATTAGCATAGTGATTGGAGGGCACTGAAGGTCATTCTGCTCCCAGAGAAAACTCTGCTGCACCATGCATAGACAACGTATGTTCTGCTACTGTCTTCTGTGCAAATTCACAATAAAAGGCCTCAAACACCTAGCACTGGAATGGAGTGTGAATATGTGAATGGGATGTCAGATGCACTATTCATTAAAGGCAGTACCTGTGAGTACAGTAAGAGCTGGTGCTTGTAAGTGCCTGGAGCTGTTTACTGACTACATTACTCACCCATACCTTTAATGCTTTACACAAGCACTGCTATAGGTCATCATGTCAAAAAATGTTGATAGAGTGCTACCATTAAAGCCACCACTTTCTTCAAATTAAACTGTAATTTCTCATTCTCTTTCCACATCAAAGAGATAGCCAGTTGTAGAATTGGCAGACATTTTAGTACTGCTCCTTTTGCCACAATGTCAAAGAGACTGGTATGGTTAGATTGAACAGGGGAGGGGACAAGCAGCAGAACTGGATCCTCCATCCTCTTTACAGTCTTGCTGAAATTAATGCCTGTGCAGTTCATGTTTGCTGATGGTATAAGAGCCTCAGATAAATCTGCTCTCCTGCCACATCAAGTCCAATATTTTATGCCATAGAATTGGATGACAATTGTAATGCAGTTCCTTTCAACCTTCACTGCATTATTCTGGAATGACAAAAATCTTCAAGACAGAGCTATCCAATGCAGTCAGAGTTTAATGAAAGGACAGTATAGCAACACAAGATAGGCAATAACACATGTAGTTTTATAGATACCCGCTCAACTTAATGACATTAACCTTTGGTAAGAAAGTTTAAAAGCCAAACAAATTTAACATTAGGAAAGGTTAGAAAAATCAATAGCACACAGCAGGAAAGAAAACAATAGATTTCATCTGATGATGATACAGCTTTGGTGAATGATAGGATGAGACAGAGTATGAGGCTTTTGCTATCCTGTCATATTATAGCAGCTATGGGAGGCACTTTGCTAAAGAAGGAGTGTGTCAGACACACTTAATAGGACTGTTGAACCCTATATTTCAGACAGACACTGAATTCAGAGAGGCACTGAAATGTCAATCTGAACATCTCGGCATTTCCCCATTTTAAGAAATATTACAAATCACAGGACATTGTGTGTTTGCAGAAAGCAGTATGTAGTTGCCCATTCTCCCATGTTCTTCTTAATCTTTTATTAAGAGAATGTAATTTTTTTTTTTCTTTCTGTAACCTTTTTGAGTATGGGAACATAATTAGAACAGAATACATAAAATATCCTAATATGTCTCTATCTCCCAGGTCTTCCTATGGCAAACCATTTAACACTATCTTTTGAAACCTGTATCTGGCTGTGCTCAGTGGGTGCACCAGTGACATTCAGTTCAGTCTTTTAACAATACTTGAGCACAGAGGCTCAACTTAGAGCTATCAAACTCAAACAGATGTGCTTATGTATAGTGCTAATGCCACACATCTTCAAGAAAAACAAGGAGAAAGGAGACAGCCTGTAGATTCTCTCAAAATCACAGCACTGACAAATAAATTTTAAGAAACCTATATAAATTAAATGTTATCTCCAAACATTCTCCTTCCCCTAGACTTCACCTTCACAAACAGTAATGTACCCTCTTTACCCTAATATTTCACTGACCAACTGGGTAAGGCTATAGATTCTCAGAACTACTTCATTTGGGAACTTTTCAAAGTCATCTGGTCTGATCTCTTGCTAAGAGTATGTTAGATTTGCTCAGGTTTCTCAAGGCCCTTTCTGGTCCAGGTTTAGCTGGAAATGGAGTCACATCTCCCAAGATGGAGATGCCACTTCCCTGGGCTACCTCTTCCTGTGCTTGACCACTCTTGTGAAATTTTCTTTCCCAGTGGCAAATGGGGATCTCTTGTATTGCAAATTGTGGTTGTTGCTTCTTCTCCTACCTCAACTTAAGGAAGAATCTCTTTTTGTTTTCTCTCTGCCCTTCCATTAGGAAGTTTAAGACAGCAATATGATCTGCTGCTCACCTTTTCTTCTGGAGGTTTGAACAAGACAGTTCACATCAGCCTTTTCTCATGTCATATGTTCTAGATTTCCCTAAAATGTATTTCCCTCACTTGTACTGTATTGGCATGCAGTAATTCCACCTTTGAGAGTCTGAAGACATAATTTAAGAGCAAGGAGGCAGAGGGTTCCCAGATATCTCTTCCTTTTAAAGTAAATTTCTGGCCACAGGGAATTTAATTTTGCCCCTCTGGTATCCTCTTCCTCTTTAGCCCACTCACAAAATAACTCCAACCTTCACATTCCTCATACACTAGCTGCAGCCACCTGAAAGTTTTGGCCTCCCCAACATTTTCATACACAAATGTACAGCAGACAAGCATTTACATCCTGAATTGGACTCAATGCAATTGATACTGAAAAACAACTCTGTGGCATTCACATCTTCTGGAGAAATCCCTTCACCCAGGATTTTTCTCCTGAGAAGCTGAGAAGCCTCAGAGAAAAAGGAAAACAATAATTATCTGATCTGCTTCTCCTGTGTTTTGCTCATGTGGAATGTGTTTGGAGATTGTTTATCAACAGGTGGTTGTTTCATTGGTTTCTGCTGTGAATTGTTTTCATTCTTTGGCCAATCAGTGCTAAGCCGTGTCAGAGCTCTGGAGAGAGTCACGACTTTTCATTATTACTGTTTAGCCTTCTGTAAGTAGCCTTTCTGTATTCTTTAGTATAGTTAATTTAGTATTCTTTAATATAATATAGTATCATAAAACAATAAATTAGGCTTCTGAGAACATGGAGTCAGATTCATCATTCCTTCCTCCATCTGGGGACCTCATGAATACAACACAACTCTATGAAAAAGCATACATGGATTGAAGCAAAGTACTGCTCTATGTACAGAAAGAGGAACAGAAATGGATTGCAGGATGTGACTGCAGGTCTTGGACCAGTTCTAGCAAAGAAGATAAAATATCTGGATGCATAACCCTACAAGTTCAACAGAGGACAAACATTATGTTCTACCACCTCATCTGTAATAGGAGGGTGGTTTTTGAGGCCACAGCATTCAATCAGTATCAAAAAGGAAAAAAAAACCAAAACAACCATAGCTGGGGAAAATTTGTTTGTAGAGATGGCAGAAGCCCAGACAGTGGCTGTTGGCCCTGTATTCCACAGCTGATCCAAAACACCTCTACCAGAATCGAAACCGAGTCTAGCATGGGAGGAAGATGAGACAGGCTGGAATGTAACTTCAAACATTCTGAAAATGTTTAAAGATACAGGATTATAGACAGGCAGAACAAGAACCTCTAATTTGAACTACTTCTAGGCATAAAAGTTGCATAGATTTCCTATAGGTGGTAAGATTGAGTTAGTATGATTACCAAATTAACATGGCTGGTTTATGTCTATGAATTACAACCAGCAGGAAACGAGGGAACTGAAACCTTTTGCATTTGGGGAGTAGGATGCAAGTAAGGAAGGCAAAGCAGTTAAGTTCACTGGCTTCTTTTGGGAATTTCAAATACTGTTGAACAAAAGTGTTGAACAGCTTTTCTTTAACTCAGTTTAATTGTGTGAATTTTCTTTTCATATTTGAAATAGAGAACAAACCAACTATGTGCAATTGTTGAAAATTATTTTTGATATTTGAATAGTCAAAATACTTAATTAAGTTAATTTAATTTTCTTCTAGTTTTTGGACTCAAATTTGGCTGACTTCCTGGCATCAGTAAAAGCCTAATACTGTATGGATTGCTTCACCTCCAGTCCTAGGGTTCATGGTGTTTTCACTCATCCAATTGCACATTAAGGGACACTGCCATTCAGATTGACTAAAATAATTCATTAATCATGTTGAAACCTATGCTCTGAAAGCCAAATAACTGAAATTTACATTCAGGTGAAAGCCTTATTACTGAAAAGCAAACCAAGAATGTCCAGGTTTGACTATCACTTATAACCTTATATAACATCACTTTGTTTAATAAACAAGTACTATCTAGTGGCAGAAACAAAATCAGTAAATATATGTAAACATATGCACAGTTCCACAACCCAGAAGCTACATGAACTTGTCAAATTTGACAAGCATTCAAAACAACAACAACAATAAAAGTGCTCTGTAGTTGAAACTGACTGCAACAGCTGCAACCTCTCCTCCCTTTCCCTATTTCTATTTTGATGTGATCTTTTCCACAGTAAATAAAATGTTTCCTGTTTTTGTTTTTAACGAGTTAGCATGTGGCTTCTGGTGGAGGATTTTTTTTGACATCATACATTTTATGTTGAGATAATAGCAATGAAAGAGTTCATCTGCATTAATAGAGTTCATCTGCCCCCTTTTAAAAGAAAAGTCTATTCATGAAATAGCAATTATTTAAAATGAACAAAATATGAGTCTGTTTAGTTGGTATCTGACTGATAGCAGAGAAAGCCACTGCACCTTCTTTGCCACCTATTAGATACCAAAACCAAGAAACCCAAACGTTTCTAAATATAAAATAAAAACAACACGTGGAAGCAATCTGCCCCCCTGCTCCCCAAATTAAAAAAAAAATAAACCAACAAACCCCACAAGCAGACAAAAGCCCCCCAGCAAGCACAGTTAATGTTCCATTTGCTGGAAAAATTCCCAGTATTTATCTGTACTGGAGCAAATTCTTCTGATGTATTAAGTTTGGTGAATGAAAGCAAGAAATGCTCACAGGTCAGAAAGTGCAGTGATATACACATCACTGCAATACCTTTATCAGAAGGCCACTAACATATTTTAGAACTTTTAAATAACTGAGCAGAGAAGTAAGAGTGTTGCGTGAGAAAGGTCTGTCAGGAGTTGCAGTCTCATATTAAACCCATATCTCTCCATACCCATTTCTTGCATTTAAACAGTAGACCTACTTTTGTACATCCCTGTGCAACCCAAACATGTTATTTTTTCAATCTGATGATTAAAACTGAGCACAGTACAACAGTGACAGCCACCTGCTATTTTTGGATCTTCTCTGAAATATCCCTTATGTGCCCTTTTCTGAAAAACAAAGGTTCAGAAAGGGGAGTTTTAATTGATGGTCAGTCTCTCTCTGTAATCAGCACTGTGAAAAGCTTTTGTCTACCAAGATGGTTATGCCCTTTGGATCCTAACCTAGTGATGAGTCTGATTACAGTATCTTGCTTTTCTTGGAAAATAGCTTGAAAACAGTAATTGCCCCTCTGTGTGCATTTACGTGCTAAGATATGAGGTAGCTCTTGGAAGGGAAATCAGAGAGCTGGAACTGCACCAGTGTCTGACAAAAGGGAAGCATGTGCCACTGATTGCAGAGAGCAAGAGCCACTACCCAGTTGTGTTGATGACAGTCTTTTTTGTTGACTTGTATGCACTTTGAACCAAGACAAAGAACTGTATCATTTTCAAAAATAAGGCAAATACACTTAAATACATGCTAAAACTGTCTTTGGCACTCACACCAGTGCATATTAGAGTCAAGCACTCTTCTGAAATAAAGCAAGAAAGAGAAAAGCTGCCTTAACCACAAATTCTATCTGTGCCCCACAAAGTTGAAGAAATAGAGCATATCCCACACCAATTTAATTGCAGTAACCAAACAGGTTTTTGTTTTGGCTTTTGTGCTTCTGTTGTTGTTGTGGTGGTGGTGGTTTTGTTCTTTTTTTTTATTAATTATAAGGGCTTCAGGTTAGCAACTCTTGCTTTTTACCACATAGGATGACAGACACTCTACAGAAATAAAGTTAATAAGCAGACACTGTATTTGAATCGACTTCAGTTTCCAGACTAATTGCCAATTCTCAAGAACATCTCAAGGTAAGAAAAACAAGGAGAAAACAGCATGGCTTGTACTGAGGTGTTTTCAAAGATCTGGGCTGACAAATTTTAGACATCCTAAACACTATTTTAACATGTTCCTTTGCCAGCAGCCAAGAAATCCAAGAGCACTGTGACTGTGAAAAATGCATAGAAAATAGCCAAAGAGATGTTAACTTGGATGGCATAAAATTCCCTGCAAGGCATTTCTAATCATTAATCTTATTTAAATATATATGACTAGTACACCTAGTTCTTCTCTCTTGCATTTGGACAGACTTTATGCAGCAGAATTTTTGTTCCTTAGCTAGTATTTCCCAGTATGTCCTTACTTTCAAAGGTATGTAATTGCCAAAAAAGAATTTGGATTGTGAGAGTAGAGGTGCATTTTAAATATTGATTACTGGACAGATTTTATTGAGACCAGGCTCCAAATGTGTGCTAAGGGCAAAAAAACCCCATAAGGGTATTCTTACAAAACTCTGTCTATGAGTACAAGATGAGTAAAAAGGGATTTGAAGATTTTGATTACCTGAAGACAGGAAATTGAAAGGAGAAATATTGTCCCTATCATGGATAAAAGTCCAAAAATTGTGTTATCAAGACAATTCAGTAGCTCCTCTTTTCTTTTTGGTATTGGGATATTAATAAAACCAGCAAAATTAGTCTCAAGACTGATCCATCAGGAAAGATACTAATTACTTCCCACTGCTTGTTAGTTTTCTTATGAATTGCTGCCTGCCTTTAATTTGTGTCTTAAGCTCTAACTTGGCTAGATATGTAACTAGATAATACTCTTTTCTTTCCCTCTTATTGTTCTGTCTGACAGTTTCTAAAACCTCTCAGCCTCAGTGTAAGAGCTGTATATCACAAGGAATAGAAGAAACTTTCTGTGAGGAGAGTTTATTCATTGTCTGTAATACCCCATCATTTCAGGATCATTTAATATAGATCAAAAGGAGAATGCCAAACTATACAAATCCTCAGCACAATGCAGGTCAGCTTCTGTGTTCCAAATTTTAAATGATATTCCTGTCCTCTCTTCCTCCAGTTTTTCTTTCCAGTCTTTTCAATGAAGGGAATGGCAAATTTAAACTTATGAAAATCTCTTGCTTTCTTTAGGCAGATTGTCTATGACAGGCAGATTATATAACATTTCCAATATGTGCTGGTGCCTGAGAGAGGCAGGAGCTTTACATTGCTGAAAACTGAGTATCTCCCCACACTGCCACACCAGGTCTGCATCCTCCTGCATATTTATAGGATACCAGAAAAAGTAAGGCAGAATGAAGGAAATATTTGTTGTTATCCATACATACGCCATATTAACTACAGGTAGAAAATTAACACACCAAAGAGATGTTGCTTTTGGGAACTTATTGGAGGAAAGTTCCTAGCCATACCTCAACAGCTTCCTGTCAGAAGTAGCAATGTTGTTAAGAATGCCAAACTCAAAGGCACTGCTATTAATTTAGTTACATCTTCTGTATTGAAAAGAATTTTGTGGCTCCAAGAGTGAGAAAGGCTGCATAGGTTTGGCAAATGCTCAATCTTAATGTAGACCAGCGAAAACAGGTTTCACAAACTCAAAATAAAATTAAATTGTTCAGTATTTTAACAACTATAAATATTGCAAAGCTAACAGCAATGAAAATACATAACAATAATAATTATAATAACAGCAGCAACAGCAACAACCACCACTCAGCTTTACAATCCTTTTCAAAGAACATCAAATTATCTAGGAGCAATGAACAGAAATAATTGACATGCTGACATTTTGACAGACATAAGGGAAAGCTTGGGAAATTAAAGCACTGCCCAGCAGAGCAGTTCTGACTTCATCACTAGCAAGTGTTCCACTGAATATGAACACATTTCCAAGTGAAATGCAGGCTATTTGCCGTATTTCCACAGAACTGAGGTCGATTCTTGAATAATAATAGGTCACACATCATATTCACATAGTTGCTGCATTTTCTATTTGTGGAGGATTTCAAATCTCAAGTGAAATTGCTGAACAAATATTCAGTACTTAGATCTGAGAGCACTTGATTACTTGCTAAGTTGGACACCAGTTTTATCTTCAAGGCCTGCTTTTTGATAGGCAAAGGTTGTGGGTTTAAAGACAGAGAACACCTAGAAACTGGGCTGTATATCCTTCTCCTTGTCTCTCTTTTCCACATGAAATATAAATGAGTACTCAGGGGAGACTTCAATTAGAAATCAGAAAATACAAGCTTACTGTACTGAAAATAGTTCCGTTACATGTGACATGCTTCAAGCTTTGAACAGGTGACAAATATGACATCTAATAAAATAAATAAAATATGCCCAACTAGCTTCAATTACTCTGCAAGTAATACAGAGCTTTGCAACATAAGATTTTGCATTGGTGTACCCTAGATCTCTCCTAGTGGGATATTCCTTTGCTCTACATAGCAACAGTGATTTCTGAAGTGTCACTTCTAGCTCTTCTTACAGACTACTGTGATTCCAGGAAAAAGCAAGCTAGCACAACATAATGGGTACAAGCTTTACAAAGGCACTATATAGTCAACTTCTTGTTTTAACAGGTTCTGTTCAGAACCCACTCCAGTAACTATTCTCTGAGAACTGATCACAATGCCCTGCATAGCCTATATATTAAAGGGATAAATCACAGAGCAACAGAATGTTCATCTCCAGCAAGCAGGGGTCCCACTCTCATGTTTATTAATGCTGTAGGGTATGCCTAAAGCAAATTACACTGAACTGAAATCTATATGAAAAATCGGATCCCAAGATCTTCCCCTACATGACTGAGAACAGGATTTGGCCTCCTGCATCTTCTGTTGACAAAGGGCAATGGAACTGTCAGGCATATTCTTAACACAAAACGCAAGCCACTGCTGTTTGTGCAAAGAGCTGGAATGGGTTTGCAGGAACTGAATGAAGCAAAAAAGCTGAGTGTCACATTGTGCTAAGACAGAAATGCAAGTGAGAAAACGAGCTGGGTGCACACACAGGGCAGACTGGTCTAACACACTACCTGGAAGATGCAAGGATGCAAGACATTTCCCTGACTACTGCCCAGATGAAGCATAAAGCTCCAGAGCATCCAGCTGTGCTCTGACCTTCTCATCAGCTACCCAGGCTAACATGATTGCTGAGGGAACCTGACCTAACATTCACTGACCAGTACTCAAGACAGTAATTCTTTTTTATTAAAAATAAATATAAAATTTCCATAACGCACTACTCTAACTCATAATTAGATCTCTTGGGATCTGTGAGCTTCTCCTGTTCTGCTTTCCCTCATTCTACCCATACTCTATTTTAAACTACTCTTGTTAGAAAGAAAAGGAAAAAAAAAATATCAAGACATGCTTGTGCATTTTGATCAGAGACCTAAAAAAACCTTACAGCTTCAAAAAGCTGTGAGAAGATGCATCAGAAGCTAACCAAGGCCATATGTGAACATTTTTAAATTTTTGTTTTAGCTCAATCAAGTCTTCCAAACATATTATTTTCACTAAATTTTCCTTGAATAGTAAGTTGAAAGCAGATCCACATGGAGATAACAAGACAAGAAGATACACAGTCCCCCAGATTCTGAAGTTTTCAGAGTATTTGGCACTTACTAACTGGGGTTTGTAGACAAATGGTTATGTCTCTACTGCACCCAGTGCTGGGACTGGACCTAACCAAGCTTTAGTGGACAACAGAGCTCAGCCTAGGCTGTACCTGAAAGCCTCTTGTCTTCTCTGGTGGGTCTCACAATCTGAACAGGTCTAAATCCTGCCACTGCTCCTGGGAGGCCAACTGGCTGGTTCAGAGCTAGGAAGGTTGACTAGTTCAGTAAAAGGCAGGCTATGTCTGCACTGAGCAGGCACAGAACAGCCCTATGAGCCCTATTGCCACACCTTATTCTGCCACTCAAAAAGCTCTCCATGCACAGTAGTTTTAAACAAAGATGAACATTAGTGACTGCCCTTTAAAATATTCTGTTAAAGGTTTGCCAGACACTTCCGAAGGTATGAGGACAGTTGCAAGGAAAACTCTTCCTAATATTCTCCAGGTTTGGATTTCCTGTGAGAAGGCAATATATATACACTAATCAGATGATAAATTATGGAGATTAAACTAACCTTCAATTATCTTGTCCATACCTCTAAAGAGAAAGTTTTTCTCTGTTCTTTCTCAAGTGTTGTGTTCAGTTTAATTAAAAGATTTTTCAAAGCCTCAGAAGCTTTACGTCTTTACAGAAAAAAACCCAAAACTACCACACCCCAGCTGATCTCTCTAGGTATTTTTCCTGATATTTACTAAAAAGTCTTTTATTCAGCCATATCCCTCTTTGCACACAGGTATTACATAAGTATATCTCCCCAGTCCATGTGATGCTCTATCTCTTTCTTAATCTTCCTTCAAATTCATGCTTTAAAATCCCTGGCATCACAAAATATAAAGGTAAAGCAAATACACAAGCAATACCTGCTATATAGAAAGCAGCCTTTCTCTACTGACAAAAAGCATTAGAGCTGCTTTCCTTTTTGCAGGAACTCATTGTGCTTTTTCTTACTTATTGGAATGGCAATCCTGTGCCTGAATCGTACTACAAAAATTATGTTTTAAGAGGCTTTGCTTTTCAAGCTGCAGTTCATGTTCTAAAATGCCAACAGATTACAGCACATTCAGACATTTAATAGTTTTCCCCTCTGCATGCAAAACCTCACCCAATACCTCTCATTCTGTATCTAATTAGCAGATATCCACACACAGCTTATGTAGACAATGCCCTGCTTTCACCACACATTGCAGCCTGCAGCTTTATAATCCAAATCCAAAATGGTCACCAGGAAACTATCTTGAGATCAAGGCAGCAACAAAACATTCATCAAGTAAGGGATCAGCCACTTACACTGCCATGACAATCTGGTGTGACCTGGGCAAGCAGTCAGTGACATTTGGGCACTAAATTCTTCCTAGCTTCTGTGGGTCTTAGGCTTGATTTTGGCCTCTCTTCACCTCAGTTCTGCAAGGTCTGGTCTCTCTCCATCTCAGTCTTGCAGGTTTTGGTCTATCTCAGTCCTGCAAGTGTGCAATAAATTAATACTTTTGGCATGCACTGAGAAAATAAGTGAATAAGCACTCAAGAGGCAATCTATGGCACATACATTCAGTGTATTTCTATGGCACATACATAAAGTGTACACGAAGTGGCCATTTCTTAATTGGGTAAACAACTACTTAAGGCAAACATCTACTTCTCCTCCACAATTTTTGAAGACATAGCTATGCTTATACAACTGTGCTTTCTCTATACTAAAATTCCTTAAATATTTAGTTTCTTTACCTTGACTTTTACAAAAAGAAGTTAGGCTAAAAAGGTAGCAGTCGTCATCTGTCCTGCCTCCCTGTTTTAGCTACCAGAGAAGCTTTTCCTTCCTTTGGAAATTCAAAAACTAAGCATTCTAGAATTACATGCTGCATCAAGTAAAAATAAAAATATCACAACAGAGGAAGTATGCAACACACTTATTTCTTCATTTGAAAGAATCACATTGGAGATACACAGTGGAAATTATTTTGCAGCAGATTTAAAGCAAAAGCTGAGCTTTTTTGATTAAAATATATTATTACTAAGTAAAAGAAGACAGTTATTTAATACCTTCTTGATGTAAACTTCACAAACTACTGTTATATTTCCAGACATTGTATGTGGTCAGTATTTCTATTCCCTTTAACTCTTTTCAACTCTTGTCTATGTAATACAAATGAAATTCAAATCAGCAGCTTTCAATCAGATTTTTTTGAATGTGGCAGTCTAACACTAAAATTGGTATCTGAATGCAGTCTAGTGGAACATAAAATACATTGTTTTTAATGGAGTCACTGGAAAAAACCTAAAACCACTGTGACCACTTCATTCAAATTATGATAAGGCAAGTAAAGATTTGGCTAGATTGTTTCAATGGAAGTAGAAGAGAACAATCACAGATTTAGGTAAGACCAAGCATTAAGAAAAAACTTTGTGTTCAGTGTGTTTTGCAAAAGACCATAACACATCTCTTCTGACAGTAGAGCATTTTCCTCTACTCTCAGCAAGCTCAGCCAAAATTTAGCTAATATTAAACATCAGGCAGTGTTATAGTTCCAGACATTTTAATTAATGACTTATTTGTTCATAATAATTTGTCTGAGAGTGAACAGAGCTCATTTTTAAAGGAGCCAAGATTATCATGTGTGAGGAGAAATAGAATTCCTCATGCAAGAAGAAATAGTAGGTCACTATAAATAATATCTGCACACTTACTGTAAATTATTTTGGTGACAGAAGGTGCTGCCATGCAGTCTGATTAACATTACCAATGAAGCACAGCCAATTTTGATATGTTTGTATGACAGATTGCTGTTATTAGTCAACATTAGGATGTTTGATGTAGTTGCATAAGGCTCTCAGCACCCAAAATTCTTGGTTTTTATTCTCAGAAAAGCATCTCTGTAAAAAATTAAATTGACATAAAAAATGGAGACAAGGATTTTATTCACTTGCATACTGTAAAGTTCAACTTCAAGGTACATCTTTTGTAACTCATCTTGAAAATCAAATTCTTGTACCGTACTCTGAGTGCCTGCCAGGGTCTGCAATCAGAACTCAACTAATACCTATGCTCTGCATGATGCAACATTGAACTGAGCCCTTCTCCTGCTGAGCTGGAATAACTAAGAGCAAGATCTCCTTTTGCTTCAGGAATAAATTCCATTTTCTCCAAGTTTCTTAGCTAACAAACTAGAGTTTCTTTATGTACAGATCATTGCAAGGAGGGCACAGTAATTCTGGTCCCATCCTGTTACTGGTCTTATGCCAACACTTATGTAAGGAACAGGTTCTAGTCTGAGAGACATGAGGCATCCATGCTCTTTGAAAGACCTGCTTAGACTTGAGGGCCAAAGAGCTACATTTCAAGGAATTCAGCTGCTTCTTTCTGAAGACATGGAAGATTGGAAACCGTGTATATAAATAAAGAATTTGTGAGTCAATAAGCATACAATAGGTACATGCACAGGAAGGCTTTGCTGTACAGACTTTTCTAGGGCTGGCAAAGCAGGGAACATACCAAGAAAGTCCAAAGGCAGTATGAGATCTGAAAACTTCAGCTGGATTTGCTACCAAGATTTGCATCATTCCACATTCATCTTCTACTTAATTTTTCATGTATCTCACCTGCTTTGAATAAATAATGAATTATTGCCTCAGATAATTATTTTACATATCACATTCCTCTCAATAAGAGTCCTGCAAGTGCTCCCAATCACTGTAGAGGTCATCTCTGAGAAGGCTGGTATACTGTCTGCTTCTCTTACACAAATTCCTTTCCTTTCAAAGTCACAAACCTAGTAGCCATTTAGTGCTGAACCCCTTATTGCCCTGGAAATCTCCAGTGACTAAGACAGAAATAAATGATCTGAGTGGATATTCCTGCCACACCACCCAGCTCTTGATCTTTCCTCTTCTGTTCCAAATATTCAGTAATTTGATTCTCCTCATTTTAACTCACTAACCACCTTCCCAGATTTCTAGCTCAGAAAAGGAAAAAAGACAGTATAAACCACAAATTATTAGGAAAGTAGCAGCCTAATTCTACCCAATGATGGCCTTTCCTTATTCACTAGCAGCTCATTTCTGTTTCTCATAATATAGTTTTGTAATAGATGGATAATGAGATGATTGGCTCTTGCAATTAAGGGATAACTATTGTGTGAATATTAAGAAAAGCTTTAGTGATGTATAGTTATGTTACTGTAGTTTAGATGTCCTCTGTTCTCCCCATAGTTCCCTTTTTCCCCCCTGTATTGTTGCCACCAGACAGCCGGGGTTGTCTGGGACAGGTAGAGAGAAGGCAGCACATGTGTCCCTTACCTGGGGCAGGTGGGAATGGAAAAGCTTGGTGCTTAGGGGGTGCATGACAACATGCATGACAACACCTGATCTCCAATCAAGTCACAAGAAAGCAGTCTCCACTGATAAATGGCAAACAAGAGCTGACTGACAGAATATGGGAGGTGCCAGGGTTGGCTGATGCAACCCCCCGGGGTATAAAAGACTGAACATACATCTTGTAGATGAACTGGCTGTGTGGTATCCATGAGGGGCAGTTCCCAGTGCTGCAGCTTTCTCCTTATGTAGTCCTTTGTTGTATTTTTGTTAAGGTTTAATAAACCTCTTTAAATTTTCCAAGTGAGCAGTTGTTTCTCACAGTTTCTCTGCCTAAATCTTTAGGTCACGGGCTGCTGCAGGCAGGATCCAATGGCAGTACTTCAGTGCCCCAGGCAGGCGGTGGAAAAGGCCAGCCCCTTTGTCAACAACTGCACTCCAAAACATCCTTTCTTCCCACATTTTTTACACAAATATAACCTGAAAGCCAGAGTTGGCCTTACGCAAAGGGCAAAAGAGCAAAATTTGATTTTCATTCAAAACAAACCAGGAGAAAAGAAACTTTGTTACTAAGTAACAATTCCTTCCCAGGGGTCCTCACAGAAAAATGCAACTGTCATCCTCCTTTAGATTTTCATGTCCCTGTACTGGAACAAAACACAAACTCAGCTGAAAGTTCCTCACAACTGTCTTGAAGCTGTGCTTTCAGTTGCTGATGCTTTATGAGCTTTAAAAGAATACAACCAATGCTGTGGTTTTTAATGCAAAATGAAACCTGGAATCTAATTTAAGATATTGACATGTAATTATAATTAAAACCAAACATTATTGCAATTACATCCATTCTCTGCCCTGGCTTCCAGCTGAAAGCTGTCATTCCAGTCACCTTTCTGAATTTCCCATGTTGGTGCCTCTTGGCCCAACAAGCAACTGGGGTAACCTGGTTTCCCACTGCCAGCTTGCTCTGTCCCTGACAGCAGAAGAGTCACCCATCCTCACAATAAGCTCTGAAACAAGACCATGCTTTTTAACACTTGGAAGATGCCTCCAACCTCTGGCTTGGCTTAAGAAGAGACAGCTGGATGGAGCAGACTGAGCCAGATACTGATTAGTCCAGTACTGAACCTGTACATGCCAGTGCAAGGAGGGGGGAACGGAAGAGCACATACAGACAGTTACACTCCACACAAGCCCTTAGGATGTCCTTTACTCAGTTAGTCCAGTGACTCTGAAAGAACATCAATGTGTGAATTGAATCTTAAGAAGCACTCAATGAGGCAAACAAATGGTAACAAAACAGGGAAGGCAGAGTGCCTGACCAGTCTTTGTAAACCTCTTCACAAGCAGTCTTATGCTCAAAGCCAGAGCCTTCACCTGTATGAGTCAGGAAGAGGGGAGAGGCAGGGAATAAAACCTGGGGCTAAACATATGGGGCTTACAGGTACTGTGACACCACAAATGATTACAAAAAATCATATATTTGACTCCTAAAGTGCAGGATGCAGAGTGAAATCAATAAAGCAAAAGCGATGAGGGAAACAAAGTACTCAGAAATGCATGGACATGGATCAGTGAGTTAATAAATTGGCCTTGGAATGTTGGGCAAAGGTTTTTTGCAAGGCATCTCTGATAAACTGAAATGCTAGTGAGAATCTGCACTATCCCACTTCCTTTAACTGTGCCTAATCCCTAAACTAACACCATACCTTCCTCTGTTACTGATTTTTCTTGGGCCAGCCTTCTTCTGTACAGAGATGCAAAATAGCACTGACAAGATTAAATCAAGCACCTGCTTTTAAGTAAGCTATTAGTAACACTCAAGGGAGGCAGGGGGCAGGGAGCATAAACACTGTCTGATTGTAGTACAACAGTAGCTTTACTTCACAGTAGTTCACTTACTGAGATGGCTTTTCCGGACGAAAAATTAGACACAGCAGATTTTATTACTTTCCATAATAGAGTGATAAAGATGACTATTGGAATAATTACATTATGCTATAATTACATACAGTAACCAATTGTCAAGGGCATGGCAATGCTCTGGAAGTACTTTGAATTCTAAACACTTTGTATATTTCTCAGGCAGCTGTTAAGGGTTTTTTCCTTTATTGATAACTCCAAGCCTTCGAGTTATCAGCACATGACAAATGAAACCCAGTCACACAAGCAGTGATCCCTCCATGACATCTCAGTGGAGAATTGTTCCAGGGACCTTTGTGCCATTCTCAGGGTAGGAAGCACCCGGGTCATACTGCAGAGGCATCCAGGTTAATCAGGATAAAGACATCCCAGGGGACACCTCATCAAGGTGGCCTCAAAGTAGGAAAGGAAGCCTGTGCTGGCAGCAGAAGAGGAGTCAGGAGGAAAGACAAAACATCATAGTGTCTTTGAGGGAATTTAGCCAGGAGCACTGCAACCTGCAATTCAACCAGAAACCAGATCCATCAGACTGACTTGGTTCTGGAACCAGCATGGCAAGAAAAGTTTGTATTTTTATATTTATATTTCTACCAAGGGAAAAATCAATATTTCTGTCATTGTCTTTCTTATCCTCCTGACCACTCTATAAGCAAGTCCTGCCTTAATTAAGGAAAACCAATTCCCTCTTTTTGCATTGTGTTTCTACAGTGGAGAAAAGTTAACATCAACTATAAATAGCATTAAAATATCAGTCACAACTACAGGCTTGTAACCTACTCCATAACCACAAACTGGATGTTTGATGAGGAAGCTGCTTGATATAGAAGGACACAAGAGAGCAGATAAAAATCTGCATCTGTTTACACCAAAGATGCATCTCCACCTAATTTTGAGTACAGTCTCCTCAGGATACTTATCTAGAATAATCAGATTAACCTATCTGTGGACTGTCCTGTATGATGGATTGTCTGAATTTCTTACCTAACATTTGCATGAAATGTAGTGGCTGGTTTGTCTGGAGGTCAAACAGGAGATTTGATCTGAAATTTTGTTTGTACTTTTTGTAGTTCAAAGGCACAACTGTTAGAAGTTCCTCTGAAAATAACACATTCACTGCAATAATTGCTCACCTGTATTGGTGCATACAGCTAAGTGAAAAGCAAGCTTCAGCTCTGTAAGTATGAAAATTCGTATTTTTCTTGAAAAATATAATGTTATGTCTTGCAATGCACATATCAGCAGTTAGGAAAATGCAGGACAAATGATTAAAAAGAAAAAATAGCGTACAATTTAAAATTGTCAGTTTATTGAATATACAGAAAATCATGCCTAAGACCTCAATCTATGAATCAGATGCATGCTTATGTAAAAAATTAGGACATAGTGCTTTTTTCCTATTATTTTTAGCTTTTGCTGTATTCCTTAAAAATCACCATGAGAATCATAATATGGTTTGGGTTGGAAAGGACCTTAGTGACTGTCAAGTGCCAACCCCTCTGCCACAGGCAGGGACACCTTCCATTACAGCAGTTTGCTCAAATGCTCATCTAACCTGACCTTTAACACCTTCTGGGATGGGACATCCACAAGTTCTTTGGTCAACCTATTCCATTGCTTCACCACCTTCACAGAGAAGAATTTCTTCCCAATATCTAATCTAAACCTGCCCTCTTTAAAGCCATTTCTCTTGTCCTCTCAATGCATGCCCTTGTGAAACTCTTCCTCTGGAGAGGAACTTTTCATTTGGAGCTCCCAAGAGGCGCATCTGATTTGAGGGGAAAAAATCCTAGAACAGTATTAGTGGCAACAATCAACTCAATATGCAAATACTGAAGAAGGAACATTGGTATCAAGATTTGATTTAGGCCCATTCTTATACCATATTTTTAAACAAGATTTAGCCTATCAATTTTCAAATTTACCAATGAAGTCATTAATATGAAATACAAGCTCTTTCCACAACAGATGCAAATCACATCAGGTCACATTAAACTGGCTATTAAAAACAATCATAACCCAATGATTGTAAAATCCAGTTTTGCTTCTAGACTATCTATTATTGCAGATTAAATAGGTTTAAAAAGGAAGCAAACAAAACAATCACCTGTGCTCTTTATGTCTAATGATTAGAGTTACAACTTGAGAACCATATGCCTGGGTTCTTTGTTCAGAGTCAAGCTGGTTTCATCAAGTTTACAGAAGTATCTGAACTGATCATCCAAAAAGGAAAACAAAAAAGTATCTTCTAAAAGAAAAGTTTTTTCTCAGTAGGTACTCAGCATAAGCTCAACCCCAAAAGCAATTTTGTTAGTATTCTTAAATGACACATTTAGCTTCCCAGAAAACTCTGTCTAAATATGCTTCTAGTCAGTTTATTAATTTTATGTATATTTTTATTCTTTTAGAAAATGGTGAATAATGCGTCTTAGTTTTTGGAGTGGTTTTTTTTGTTGTTGTTTGGCTTTTTGTTTTGCTTTGTTTTTTTTTTTTTGTTTAAAATCAAGCTGCTTTCAGATGGAAATTGGAATCAAAATAAAATGCCACAACCACTATTTCCTATTTTTAAAAGCAGTTAAAGATTTTAGTTAGATTTTAGTTTTCCCTGACTTCCCCTCTTGTCCTGTTTCCCAAAGCTTTGGGCATGTTTTGTTTTGCCATGGAGTTATCTTCAATAACCATGCTGCCCTCGTGAGTCAGTTTGACTTCACCTTTCTGCATTTTCTAGGTAACTGAAGTACCCATTGCTACATGTGGAGCTGACAGAAGAGAGCTCTAATTCACCTGTATTTTTTGCTCATCATCCCTCCTCCTCTTTCATGCTTCACACTTCTTAGTTTCCTTTCAGAGTTCACATGGTTATATTGGAAGTCTTCCTTGTCTTTTACCTTTTCCTTAAAAACCAGTTCCAGGTAGAAGTTGTTAAGACAAATAGAATGAAAATTTGCCTTCTTTTTGTTTAGTGCTAAAGCTCCTCTACAGATGGCCTTCTGTTTTCAACTTCTCAAGGCATTTTCCTTTTGAAATACACTTACATAAGATTTATAAATAAACCCCCAAAACTGAAGTACAGTACAGACCTCACACACTTACTGTTCATCTCCACAGCTCACAAATCAACTTCTTATCATTCTGTCCAGAAATTACTTTGGTCCCCAAATGTACCAGAAATGTTTTACTGTCTACCAGAACAATACTGAAAATACCACATAATCTCATTTCCTCAGAGACTGCATGCTGAAATATTATTTGCCATCCACCAATCAGGTATACCTGGGTTTTACCATTTAAATTGCATTTTTTCCCCTCATGCCCATAAACATGAGTTCAAACCAGCTGACCTGATTTTTAGTCCATCATAAACATGCAAAGTAATTTCACATTAACCTTCTTTTCTTTTTAATAACATAATATCTCTATTTAATCCTTGCCTGCCACTTCACCGTATTTCCAGTAAAGACGTAAAAAAATCTATCTGCATAGCAATAATAATTGGCTTAGTACTGCTATTTTGCTGCCAAGTTTCTTGTACAATAGTCAACAAAGCATTGTAGTTAGTCCTTGCTGACTTCATCCAATTTTCTAGCTGGGTTACATATATTGACCAACTACCACTCCAATCCACATATTATTGTACTTCCTTCTGTTCCATGCTCTGGCCCCCAGTTTGGGTCTTTACCCTTTACTAAATAAAGCAATTTTATATCCTACAGAGACAAATATGCTACAGAGACACAAATATGCTTATCTAACCACATTTTGCATTTAAAAAATAACTGATTTGTTGTTTGAACTCAGGAGCTAGAGATAATGTTGATCACTCCTCATCACGAAGTATTTTATCATCATCTCATAACTCATTTTTATTGATACACTGAAAGAGAAAATAAACCATTTTACTTTTTTTCAAATCTAAGCATGGAACTGAAGTTAAATGGCTACAATAAAATAATAATAATAAAAAAATCTTTGACTCTACAGTAATCCCCCATCAAAAGCTTCTTTAGCTTACTATATATTCAAATGCTGAGCTAGTAAGGAGGCCAGTTCTGTCTGTTCCCCTTAACTTTCAGCAGTTCATATTTTAAAAAGCTTTTTCATTTACTTTGATTTTATTTACTATGATTTTAAACCAAACTGACAAATTTATCAAGAAGTGCCACATTATTAATTTCAATTAAGTCTACTTTTCAAGAGAAATGTATGAATTTAGTGAAATATAAACCCTCTGGTTTTATCTTTCAAATCAGGTTTGTTGTTTTAAATTTGTGATAGTAATACAAAAGGTAGTTGCTATATATTTATTAACTGCTGAAAAGAAGGTAGATGGCACTCTATGTTTCTAAATCAGATACTCACACAAGTGTCTGACAAGCAGACTTCAACAACTGTCTTATCTGCCAACAGAGCAACTGGAAGAGACCCTCTGCCTCATCACACCTGCTGCCTGCAGTCCTGGTTAACGGCATCCTAAACACCCTTCCACTGAACCATCAAAGACCAAAGTTGGGCTCCCTACTCTCAGGCACACAATTTGGGCTTGAAATGTCTGGGATTTCGTAGCTTCATCAATATAATTTTCAAGGATGCAGTAAACTAGGACTTTAGAAAGCATGTTTGTGTGCTGCTCCACTCATTATTACACAAATACATTCAATGAAGGCATTTTTGAGGGTGCAATTTCAAAGTCTGGCTCTCCTGTAATGTTTTAATTCAGATTTTTTTGTCCAGCTATAATGCTCTTACTCTATTCATACCTCAGACAAAACTCTCAGCAAGAGATCTCAGGATCCATTATTTTAAACTAGTGAATCACTAGAAATAGTGAGAAAATAAAAGATAGGAGAGTGGGATGGCCTGTAGTGAAAAGAAATATTCAATCTATTAACAGATAACAGGATTGGAAGGCATTAGACCTTACAGTACCTTTTGTGCAACTTCTTTAAAAGTGAATTTAACTAAAAGACAGGCAGTGTAACCACCAGTTATATGATATGGGAACACCTCATCTTTACAAATTTTCCCAGAATTTATCAAACCATATCATATTTACCCTAACCCTTCAAAACATCTTCAGTTTGCCACTAAAAGTACATAAAAGTGATAAATAATGCTCCCTAAGGGACCTTAAAGTTTTTATACTATTTCATTCCCAAATCTAACCAGTCCACCACACTTTCCTCCTGCCACAGGGAGTTCTGAGTTATCCCAAAGCATCTATAGCTGTCAACCTGCACTTATATTTTTCACACTATATAGAACCAAGTTCAAGAAGAATCTGTCAAAAAATGTCAAATGCAATTATTCTCTCTCATATCACTTTCATTCTCGCCCTATCAATCTGCTCAAACTTCAGGTCTGCAAAGGCATTCAGACATGGCACTGACACATCAAAACATTACACAGGGCTGTCCTATATTCTGTCCAGGAGGACACAACCACTGGAGAATCACTGACTTTCACTCTTAAAGCAGTGCAACCTATTTCCCTGTACAAAATCCTGAAAGCCTCACCGTTTGTCATAAATCTGTCTTAAATAATTTCTCCTAAATCAGCTGAAAATTTATCAATTACCTCCTTTTATTAACTCCAAGAGATGATCTGAGATCTCACCATGTCTTTTGGCCTTCTCTCTGCATATGGCTGGCTTGGGGAGGATTCATCCTGAAAATCCTGCCACAATCAGAGAACTGGCATGACTTGGATGGGAACAGCACTTCACACCAGGACACTGCTGCATGGCATTGCACTTTATCTGATGCTAAGGACTACAACAAACCCTTCATCACAAGCTGCAGTCAGTTGGAAGAAAACAATTCTTTTTGATGAAAAAGTGTTTGGAAAGACTGTCCAGTGAAGCAAGAAGGTTGTTTTGCATTTAAGGCACTGAAACTCTGATGGTTCACAGCTAGAAGGGTGCTCTTCTACAGAAGGGGAGCAAAACTGAGTCTGGCCACAATGAATTATTTGCATTTCAGGGTATGTGAAAATGGTAAAATTAGAGGGGAAGGCTGTCTCTTTTGCCTGGGCTGTTTCTAACTGTTCCTGGATTGTGGGAATGGCTCTTTGGCAGTCACTGTGTGCAGCCTAGAGCTGCAAACCACAGCCAGGGCAGTCCAGTGAGGGTGGCACAAGGACTGAAACAAACAGAAACTCAGTAAGTAAAGGAAAAGTATGTGCTTGAATCTGTACCTGCCTGGAGAGAGGAGGAGTTGGCTTGTCCAAACACCACAAATTACAAAAAGCATTTGAAAACTTCTCCCCACCCCTGTCCAAGATTAGGCCAAACATACTTTTAAGCTGGAATATGTGTTAATTGATTACACTCTTGTTGAGAAAAATGTTCCCTGCAACACCCTGCCCCTCACACCATACCACACTTGCTCAAGGTCAGGTGGGACCAGAGCTCTTTTGGAATCTCAATGGAGCTCTTAAGAGGGAAAAACACCTAAAGGAGTGTCAGACCTCCTCAACCCTCTCTCTTGTTTTATCTTATGAGTGGGAGAATACAACAGAAGTTGACCTGCAATAGTCACAGTTTTCTCTTCCCCTATGGCCCACTTCTGGTCTGGGATGAGCTCAAGATATCAAGAATATAACCTTATTGAGGAAAAGATTTTGTTCAATCATTCTAGAGACCTTCCTTACATTCAGCTGTAAAAGCTGTTGCTGCCAGACCAGAAATGTACTTCTGCAAGTATGTTAGGTATTCATGGGTACATTTATTTGCTCCAAAAAACCTGCAAAAATACAGGATATAGAACATCCTCTGAGGCTTGAGTGTGTTCCACTACTGTAACTGTTAATATTTTCACTAGAAAATGTATCTTAAAATCCCAAAGATTGTTAACTGGTTAACTGAGTTCTGGTAATGTTAATCGGCAACTTCTGGTGAGTTGAAAATTCCTTCCTTGAAGGGTTATTATCAATTAACTGCAAAGTAGATTTACACCTGTAAATTTACTGTAAATACATTCAAACTTTCATTGTAGTTTGTTACATTTTCAGCTCCTGGTAGGATTTTTTATTCTTCACAGATGATTCTCCCATCAAAGCCTAGTCAAGGATGGAATAAACATATTTAAGTCCTATTTTAACTTCAAACAAAAATATTTCAAAAACAAACAAACAAACAAAAGAAAACTCCCAAAAAACCCAAAGAATACCACCAAAACCAACCACTCTGCACTCCTTCCTAATAAACTGAAAATCTTACTTTGAGATTAAAAAAATATGTGTCCATGTGTGTGTGCTTATTTTATCCCAGTCACTTCTCTTCACAACCACAAAAAAGTGACAGCAGATTTAATCTGCTGATGTGCCTGGGAATTTTTTTCTATTTCTATCCATTTCTCTTTCCTGCTCTCTGCTCCTACCTTTATTTTTCTTTCTTAAAATGCTTACATTCTCCTAACTTTTTAAAGAGTCTCTGTTTTTTTCCTCAGTTTTCATTCCTCATTTTCCTCTCCCCAACATTTCATTTTTTTCTTAATTCCTGTCATCACATTGGGTACTGTTTCCATTTCTAATTATAACTCCAAATCTATTTCACTTACAGAGCTTTTTATCAAAGACCATCATAGCTTCTTCAACTGAAGGGAGTCCAACAGCACACCAGAATGCAAACTAACTCACTCTTGAGACTGGCTAGATTTCAGCTGATTTTCTTGCACATCAGCTTATCAAAGCTTCATCCAAGACCTGTTTACTGGACTCTGCTGAGCACTCAAGGAAAACAGAAGAATTGAAACAGACAAACAGAGCTTCAAATGAGCTTGCTGATGACAGGGAAAACAGCAAGGATCCAAAAGTATATTACAGTCAGAAAAATAAAAGGAGAAAGTACCACAAAAGGTAAGTATGAGAAATAATCCAATTTGCAGAAATTTCCCTGCCCAGCTGTAATTAAATCTGCCAGAACTGAAGTTCTTTCCTTCCCCTCCACCCCCTGTAAATGGCCTTTCTTTGCCACTAATATCTTCTTTCAAAAATTTCATCTTAATTAAATTTCTTCCTGGTATATCTGAATGTAACTTTTACCATCTTGGACTGAGTGCAGCTATAAAAACAGACCTTGTATTTTGCATGTTTTTGACAACTCAAAATTCAATTAGTAAAAATAACTATCTGTGCTCCATTAGCCATATTTGAATTTTTCTGTTGGACTCTACCTCTGTCTTGGTTTATAAATAAACTTCCATGGCTTGGTGAACTAACACAGGCAAGTGCAAATTTGGCAGCTTTAGCTCATTCTTTGTCTCACTGTAAAGCTACAAAGCACTTCTCTACTTGGACAATATACATAATTTTCTTTCTTTTCCATTTGGTGGCTGGTGAAGCACTCATCTTCTGTGTGAACACAAACAGAACAAATCCAACCTTATTCCAGCTGGACTGTCATTCTTGAGGTTTTGTAACTGTATTTCTATGTGAAGTATAAGCACCACTTGGGCAACTTTATGGAAAGTTAAGACATGCCATCCCTGGCTCATGTGTCCTAATTTATTGGGCCTTTTAAAGTTCATAGTTGTATCAAAGATGAAGAAGCAAAGGCTATGGTGGCCTTGGTGAATCTGCCTCTGGAGTCTGGAGGTGAGGGAGAATGATCCCGAGTAGCCCACACACTCCTTTTAAAGCAAGGGAACTCACTCTCCACCACAATTACTACAGGTCCCTCAAAGCACATCAGAAGCATTCCTCCTCCTCCTCCTCTTCCTCCTCCTTCTCCTCCAGCCCACCCACAAACCTTCCTACTTCAAAACGAGCAACAGATTGCATCGTTTCACTCTGCTTCTGAAATGAGAGCTGACTGCTCTTTGACAAGATGCACAATGGAATCATTTGCACAGGCTGACAAGCTGCTTCTAAAAATACTTAAAAATGGTAACATCAGGATTTTAGGCATCACTTTTCTGGGTTAATGATCATGTTTGAGTACCTGTTTCTGGCCAGACTTGTGCTTTGGCTGGCTCGTGAGCTGCCACACAACAGAATCAAGCTCATAAATCCCACAGGACATTTGGGCAGATCTTGAGTTTGCAGCAACATTTGATGAGCTATGAGGTTGTGGGCTCTGCAGCTTTGCTGGAGTCTGGTCTAATTAGGAGTCCATAGGCAAGGGCACTGAGCCCTGTGCTCTGGGAACAATTTTCTCTTAAATTCTCTAAAGAAAAAAAATTATAAAAAAAGATAGATGTATAAATCCCATTTACATCTAAAATGACCTGTAATCTGAGTCTTCAGCCTCTGGTACCATATCAAAGTTGTCTCCTTTGTGTGAAGAGGCTTAATCACAAAATAACTGCTCAATTTCCTTCTCCAGATTAAGCTGTCATTATTTAAAATACCTTTTTTATTCCTTGTACTGGAAATGAAGTTCATTCAATGCATTTCTATTTTTTAAACTTTTCTGTTATTTTCTCCACCACAGGGTGACAGATCAGAGTAATGACTTCTTTCAGAGATTAACACCAGATTAAATTTTTTAAAACTCTTGAAAGTAACTCAAATGTCTAATGCAATATAGATTCTACCCTTTCCCTTCCTCGGGCCATAACCAATGGAAGGGAGAAATAAATCTTATACTGCAACATAATATTAAACTGAAATTGGATGCAAGACTAAAATACCACCACCATCATTTTTGTTATATGGTGCACTGTTTTCTTCCACATTCTACTGTGAAGCAGTTGAGCTCCAGCTAAAGCACTTGCAAGAAGAAAGCAAGCAACTTGTAATAAGGAAATAATTGTCATTTCAAACCTAAGCTAAAGAAAGACAAACCATCTCAAATAAAAGTTTGATCTCTTAATTTCTATATACTGTCTCCAAAAGCTAAATTATAAACTGCAAAATACTGCAAAGGAAAATAGAGTTATACTTTTTTAAGGAATGAGAACTTGGCCAAATTAAATTCTCAAATCTCCTGTGTAAATTAGGGACTGACTCAGGCTCTAATAAACAGATATAGTAGCTCTCAATGGCCTCAAAACCATGAGAATTTCACTGATATTACATCTTACAATAGAAGTAGGACTTAGCTGTTTCTTCAGGTTCAAAAGGAGTGATGTGCAACTCAGAAAGAACAAACATTACTTAGAAAGATGCAGGCCTACATAATTGAATTTATTTTGACTTCCCCATCCCCTCCTCCCAAATCTCATCTGCATTTAAACAGATACAGCTTTTTGTAAGCTGCTACTATAGTGAAAGCATAAAGAGTGATCTAGAACTGGACAGATATTTTTTGAGATTGTTTTTTAAAGGCACATAAGGAACAGCTCAGTGCAAGCTCAGAGTCCTGAAATTCTTTGCTTTAAGAAAAATTCTTTTCAACAGGAGTTTCCAGACATTTTACATATATTAACTCAGCAGGACATAAAACATCTGTACAGACTGTACTTAATTTTAGGCTGGAAATTTGATGGCATATGCCATATTTCACTGGCTTAGTTGTGCACACACCCCTGCATACCTATGGGAATACTAGACACTAGGGACAATCATTTCAATACAAGCAGAACTGCACTGACAAGGAGGTTGATGTATATTTATCCACTCTTTATCACAATACAGGACACTCAAATATAACTATCAAAAAGTAAAGCTTAAAGCCAAAAAAACTTCCAAAAGACAATTTTTTCTTAACTGCAACCAACTAGGAAACATGTTGCCAAGGTTGTTTTTTTTTTTTTTTGGTTGGTTTTTTTTTGGTTTTGATTTGTTTTTTGGGTTTTTTTTTTGGTGGATACTTGCATTCTCATCAATGTAGTGTGAAGAAAAGGGAGTAGACTAATTTTGGGGAAAATTAAATCAATCTATGAGGCTATTAAACACAAAGACGTAGGAAATCTTTAAGCAATACGTTAGAGCATGATGAAAAACTGTATCAAAGGAGCCCCACTGTGCATACTTTTGCTTTCAACAGTATTCTGTTCTGGCCCAGTTGAATGAACCTTTGATCTGACCCAGTGTGACTGTCTGTCATGTTCACCTTTACAAAAGTGGCACCAAGCACAGAATCTCGTACAAATTTATGACATATCTGGAACATTGAGATATTGTTACTTTCATTTAGCATGAATAAGAAATCCACATAACTAGACTCACCTAGACAAGTCACTTGAAAACACAATCTTGACAAAACCTCTGACATACTATTCAAGAATGGAACCATTTGTGAAAGCTCCTGTTGAATAATTACATGACTAAGGCATCCAGAAAGCTTCCAGTCTGAAATCCTAAACTGCATATAAAGTAATATACAGTTTGAACTATTAATAGCAGGACCATACCAAATTTACAAATAATTTTGATTTGATGAACCTCTATCTATATTAAGGCACTAAGACTCTTTCAATAAATGTACATCAGTAGAAAAAAACTACAACTTGGATTTAAGTCCAGGTGGTAGTAGGCACCCTCAACACATCAGAAGCAGATGATGCTTTTTATACTTGTCAAAAGTATATATATTTACATATGCTTAATATATACATATAAATAGATGTATATATAATGTATATATGTATTAATATATACTTAATATATACTTATATACACTTTATATATACATATAAAAGTATATATGCTTTTATACACAGAAATTTTTTTACTTGTGAAAAATGTTGTCAGTAGAACATATTAACCAAGAGATTGCTTGGAAGCTTAAGTAGTGAATGCCAAGCAGAAGTAGCCAGTACAACAGTAAGACTGAATTGTTTCAGATCCACTTGCACAAATTTTAGAGTTCCTTCTGAAACCTTAAAACATTTCACAAAGGAACCAGGCCCTAAAATAAACCATGTTTTTCTTAGATAACTGTTCAGTCTAACAAGAATGCTGTAAATGAGTCAAGCATTTTAATATCTGAAGTCTCATCCTGTATTAAAAATTAGCACTAGAAAGAAATGTAACATTCAGGGAAAAAAGATAAATTAAAATAGGCATATAAAAACTTATCGGTTTTCTTTGTTTAAATTATATTAATATAACTCAGGCAAATCATTTAACACTGTGATTTCATAAAATTATTGAAATGTTTGGCCTTGGAAAGCAAGCAGGAAACATGGCCTAAAACGTGGAGTTTATCCAGAAAGTGCAGAAGTTAGAGAGACATAAAAGCACTACATCAGTGTTACCAATACATTTTGTAAATCTAATTATAGGTGCATCATCGAAGAACAAAAATACAATACCTACACCCTACCTAATAAACCTTTTTACAGCCCTGATAACCATTAGCACTGGAAATGAAAATAGGAAAGAGAAAGTGCTACAGGTGCAGAACTGCCTGCAAAATAAGCAGCTCTATGGGACTTAAAAAGAAAAAAGAATAGGAAAAGAAGTGGATTTGTAAATAAATTCACAGCATTTAATTGCAGATCTGAAATAGAGCCTGCTAAGCCTGCAGCAGCCTTTCAAGGCACATGAAGTTTGCTTGGTGGGAAAGCCAAACTGAATTTTTAATAAATAGCACAGCCTGGATTTAAAAGAACATTGGATTCAACCTGCTGCTTCTTGGTGTAAGTACAGATTTGGTGTAATTTTAGATGATGTCTCTGGACTTAAGACTTCAGAAACAGAACCTTGTTTGAGGCATAACAATACAAATGGCTGCTTTAACTTCAGAGCAATGTTTAAAAGGTTTCAATAATAGAAACATTCAGCTAAAGCAAGAAAAGGATGAAACTCCAATGACAGAAATATCACCACAAATCCTCCCTGCTTTGTGCAGTGTCATTTCCAATGCACTTCAGACTGTACAGAGAAAGAATGCCAGTGCATCTATTATGGGATCACATGAACGTGCATATTTATCATGAAAGTACAAAACCTCTTCTCAATTTCTACTTTAACAATGACAGAAGATACACAGAATAAAGAATTCTAAATTGCTATTCTTTATCCGTCATTTATAGTGCAATATGATTTTAAAAAGAAATTTAAAATATGACATTTCATTTTCAGTTGTGGTGCAGTTTTATCCAGTTTTAACATTATTTAATTCTAAGAAATGGGGGAAATAATCTCTAATATTTTAATAAATTTTAATAGAAGACTACAAATACATACTTGACAAGCCAATGAGGCAAAACCAAGACCGCAGAAAATAAAAAGTAAAGCTGAATAACCTCTGACACATGCTTACTTATTCTCTCCCAAAAGGAATGCCTAACTCCTCACTTACACATCCCACTCAGAAGTCTGTTACACAGTTACTTTCCAAAATAGAACTTTTGCCTTTAGGTCTCTTCACTGTGGCATACGACACCTAACAGAGATAAAATGGATTTATTTGCTTCATGGTTATGAACTTTGTTTAAATAAGGTTTCCCAATACAATAGTGATTGTCCTCCTCAAGGGAAAATGGAAACACTTGCCTTGTAATCCCTACTCAAATAAAAACACCAGAGCAACTGGCTTAAATATAGCCCATTCAGTAAAACCCCTTGGCTTTGGGAATCTGTATGTCATGTCTTCTTGTAGTGACAAAAATCTCCTTGCTTTCTCACTTAAATGAGGTAGAAAAACTTCCAAGTCCAGCAGCAACATCCTGCCATGAAGCTGGTGTGATGAAGAGTCAGGCTGTTGCTGTGTTGAGAGGATGACACAACTGCTATAGACAACTCTTCCCAAACCATTAGTTTGGTGCACTGAATTTAATACACCCCACTACTTACCCAGCACTACACTGGGCTGTCTTTGACACAAACCCTTGCATATGATATGTTTTATAGCTCAGCAATTAACATCCATAAGCTTTACTATGAAAAAGTAACTCTTAGATAGGTAGAAAATGTTACAATGCATTAATTTCTGCCAATATAGGTAGCTTTTATAAAATGATAAAAGACAATCGATAAAAGAGAATACTTGAAACAACACAGTAATATTATCTAATGATAGTGGCTTACCTTGGTCTCTGGGTGTAATCTGCACATGGGTAGGGAAGGATGGTATGGGAAGCAACCCTAACTGACAACATGATGCTTCCCTAAAGTCAACGGTGCTACACTGATCTATTCAGCTGAAGGTCTCCCACAGCCTGTTTTAAGCAGTGCTAATATATTTTGGGTCACATATATATTATGAACACATACAGCATTTCCAAAGACAGGGACTTTGGAAATTGTCTGGAGTACAGAGGGTGCTTTAATGAATAAGATACTTTACAAGAAAATAAATATACACCTCTCTCCAGTTTCTGTGTTCTATTACATTTTTTGCTTGCCTTAGACACTCATCCATATTTACCATTCTAATTTTCTGACTACGGGAAGTTCATTTAAAAATGCAAAAAATTATTTTTTCCTACCATGTACGCTAAAACTTAAAATTCTGAAGTCTATCTGCATTTTCCTCAGTCTTGTATGAAGACCCCAGGCAGGGATTCTGTAGGCTAGATGATTCTGTTCATTACACCTTTAAAAACCTCATTATTACTTCTTCCTTTACAACCTATCAGCTCAGTCCTTGCACAGATGTATTAACTCTGTATGAAACAGAAAGATCCATTATGTGTTCATAAAGATGTGAACTGTGCATCACCAAGATGCAACTATGCTGACAAAAAGGATGCTATGGCCAGAAAAGTAATCCCTCTGAAAAAGGGTAATACCTACTGTATTCTTCCACTTCCTTCCTCTTCCATCTCCCCTCTCTCTGCTGAATGATCCTTAACTTGCATTCTTTGGTAGGACTTACATACCTACCAGCATGCTGTTCTATATAAGCATTAATTGCAGAATCATAGAATGGTTCAGGTTGGAAGAAACCCTAAAGAACATGAAGTTCCATGGGCAGGGACACCTTCCACTAGACCAGGTTGCTCAGAGTCCCATCCAACCTGGCCTTGAACACTGCCAAGGGTGGGGCAACCAGAGCTTCTCTGGGCAACCTCTTCCAGTGTCTCACCACTCTCACAATAAAGAAACTCTCCGTAATATCTAATCTAAACCTACTATCAATTTAAAGCCATTCCCACTAGTCCTGTCACTATATAGTCTTGTAAAAAGTCTCCATGTTTCTTTTATGCTCTCTTTAGGTACTGAAAGGTTGCAATTAGGTCACTCTGAAGCCTTTTGTTTTCCAGGCTGAAGATCCCAATTTTCTCAGCCTTTTCACATCTCCTGATCCCTTCACCCCACTGATCATCTTCATGGCCTCCTCTGGCCTCACTCCAGCAGGTCCATGTTGTGGACCCCAGATCTGGATGCCTCACTGCAGGTGGGCTCTCACCAGAGAGGAGCAGAGGAGCAGAATCCCCTCCCTCACCCTCTGGCCATGCTGCTTTGGAGGCAGCCCAGGACACGTTTGTGTCTCTGGGCTGTGAGTGCCCATGGCTGGGTCATGTCCAGCCTCTCATCCAGCAGCACCCCCAGGTCCTTCTCCCCAGGGCTGCTCTCCATCTGTCCATCCCCCAGCCTGTGCTGGTACTGGGGCTTGCCCATGTCTATGCCAAACAGAGTAGAGCATTTTGCAGTTTCCCCTTTTACAGACTCACAGAAGCTGAGTTGGAAGGGACCCACAAGGATCAGTGAGTCCGACTCTGAGCCCTGCACAGCATCATCCCTAAGAGTCACACCATGCACCCAAGACTGTTGTCCAAATACTTATTGAACTCATTTATTTACAGATCATGAATTTTCAGTCTGTAGTGAATAGTATTAACCCAAAGCTTTTTTATTCTATTTTCACTTCCCAAGCTGTAATTTAGATTCCTGAGCATTTTTCTTGAGCCGTTCTCCTAGAGGTGAACAGCCATCACTCATTTCTCCATCCTAAAAAATGGGGTAGAATATGGAAATAAAACCCCACAGTGCTCAGAGAGAGAATATAACCCTGCTCTACACACTACTCCAGCCCTCCCCTCACAGTCTGAAACCTTTTGTTCTAACCATTTGATCCCAAGTCCATCAGGGAAGATTTTAGGCAAATTTCATTCTTATACATGAATCAGCAACAGATTAAGTCAACTGCTTCAGAAGGATCAAACACTTCTCTTGCAAGTGCAGCCTGCTGCAAAGGTAAGCTGGCATGTCAAGGCAATCTCTGAATTTGCAGAAGCCTGCTGTCCAAGATGCTAGGGTGAAGAACTGTGCTCATCACAAAAGCCTAAACAAGGAGGCAGGTGAAGTGTTAAATACCCAAGGGTCAGGTACTGGCAGAACTTTGAGCCCTAAGACCTGAGAAAAGTGAGTTTACATTTATGCTGCTCACTGGAAATAAATTAACATAAGCAGGAATTTATCCAATAACTCATTAGGGAGGGCACTCCACCAGTGTAGCAGAAGTAGTTGACTGTAATTCAGTGCTTCAGTGGGTGAGGAAAGGTATGGATTTCTCCATCTGCAGCTTTCCTCTAAAAAGGTTAAATCATATCCTACAAATAGCACACTGAGAAACTCTCTCTAGAAAGTATGTGGATATCCACCAGGTGAGAATGATGGTAACTTAATCTTTATTTCTCTGTATCTCACCATGCAAAAGAAGTCACAGATTTTTCAGGAAGTTTTATTCTAGTTTCTAGGTGCTGTAATCTCTACCACAATATGATCTATTTCATCACCTAATACTATGAAAACTCACCCAGGATTCTGGCAGGACTGCACCTCCTGTGTTTATTTTAGTACCATACCACAAAGCACAACTTCAGAGCTTCTCAGGTGTTTACAACTGAAGCCTCAAAGGAAGCAATGAACCCAGAATCACTTCATGACCAACTGGAGCACAAATGGCTTGGATCTTACAATGCTCTATGACAAAAAAATTCAAAGGGATTTAATTTACCTTGACCTTGTAGTACTCCTTGACTTCAGGCTGAATGGAATCAAAATCACCACTGATGTAATCAGGCAAGAAGCTGAAAGGAAAGCAATGAGCAGTGAAATGAAAAATTAATCCATCTTACTATATTTAGTATTTATTTTCTCAAGAATACTATGGGCTACAAGCATTTATCTTCATAAAGGAATATGTGTTCCTTAAAGGCATGTTCAAACAAGGTGATGTGAGGTGATACAAAAAAAGGTAACAAAACAAAATGTAAAACTGGTAAATCTATTGTCCCTTTGCTGAGGGAGCTGCACATTACTTAGATGCTTATATATCTCTCTTACTAAGATGCTTATATATCTCTCTGGGTCAGTAAGACTTCTATTTGCCTGGTCCTAGAAAGACAACTTTCAAATATCTTTCAAATGTATCATTCAGTCAGCAAAGTGTTTGAAATAGCATATTTGAGTGCTGTATATCAAGCCTCAGAGGATATCATTTGTCAGAAGATGATGATGATGCTTCTCGGACAGCTGGTATGCCATAAATGTTTCAAGGATTTGTATTTTAGTTGTTAGTGATGTCATCTCATTTCTACTCTTCTCAATTATTAAAAATATTCCCAAAATATGGAAGCCAAATGCTCAGTGATTTTTAACTCACATGAACTTAATTTCAACTCCTAACCATCATTTGTACAGTAATATTGCTGCAGAGAACATAGAAATAATTTTGTGGTATTTATCTTATCTTGCCACATGTAGCTTTTTAATTGCAGAATGCTTAAAAAAATTTATTGCATAAATTCATGTCAAATTCCTAATGAAACTTCCCCTGTGCTATAGAAAGAACAGCGTAAGAAAATCTTTTGAAAGAATATCAATGCCCTTCAAACCACTCAACACAGCTTTCCAACTTGCACAAATTCTTGAGTTTTAAGAAGCAGCTGACAGGTGAAAGAGTATTTCCACTGTTTCAACAGATAAGGCTGCACTGAGTTCTGAAAGTAAAGCTGTGATTTTAGTTAACTCCATGGCTACTATACTTTACAAGGGGGATGACAGTTCATCAGCAAATTAGTTTCCGGTTTAAACTGTGTTACAAGGAATTGAGCAGAGTATATTGGGACATATTTTTCCTACCACATGATTTCAGAAGAATGCTGCAGGGTCTAGAAACTTCTCATATCAGTAAAACTTATAAAAATCTCATATTCTGTGTCCGTGCAGAGATTTCAAAAGAGATGTGATCACTGGCAACCATTTTCTTTGAAAACTGAAAGCTGCTCCAGTAGAAGCTGGTAAGTACAAGTGCTGTGAGTTAGGTCATGTGCAACTATGGCACTGCAAATTCCCTGTTTTCCAACATTACTAAGGCTGTTCTAAAAGGATATGTTCTAAAAAGAATCCCTCCAGAAGTGATGGTCCAACACTCACTGCAGTGAGAAGGGCAGTCCCTGCTGCACAGGGTTTGACTGAGGACACAGGAATCAAGTAGGAGAAATGCAAATGCTTCAGTGCTGTTTCATATGCCTCCATCAGTATGGTTCAAAACTAAACAGAAAATTAGGTTTTCTCCCTCATTGTAAAGACTGACCTTTCCAATGTACAAAAAATACCACATTTTCTAAAGTTAAAATTTAAATAGTTTTTTTTTTTTTTTTTACCTTTCCATAAGTAGTTTCCTAATGAAATATTTACTGAATACAACAAGCCTAAAAACTTGCAGGTATTCTCTTTCAATTTGTTATTTTACAATTATTTATTCCTGATTGAAACAGAGCCATTAAAAGTAAACTCACTCCAGGCATTTCAGTGGTGGCCCTGAATGCAAGACCTGGAGGTGTTCCAGCAGGTTGGGTAGGAAGAACAGCGGCCATTTGTCACGGAATGCCAGCTTGGTATGACATAGACATCCACTGTGATGAAAAAGCTGTTTATCTTACTGAAAATGCCATACATAAATCTAAAAGTGTCTTTTTTTTTTTCCCTCTCTACACCAGCTACAAATTGCAGTGCTTTTAAATAATCAACTATTTATTTCTCCTGAATGCTTCAAGAGATAGAAGTGAGAGAAGAATTAGCCAAAAAAACCCAGAAAAGTGTCTTTTAAGAATCAAGTGCTCATTCAGAGCTTTTGTTCTCATCCAAAATGAAACTATTTCCAATCAAAAGCTAGTTTGAATTTTTCCAAGCAGAAGGAACAGGCATTTCAGTTGCACTTTCCATGGGCTCGGCTGGGGCTCCTGGCTGTGCTTCCTGAACACATCTCCTCTTCCAGGAAGCTCTATGCTCATTTTCAACATATCCTCTCTAAATCACTCACTTGAAGCAACCACAAAACCAGAAGTGACTAAAGGGAATAAAGAATTGTGGCTGGGGACTTCAAAATTTCAAGATGTCTAAACCTCCTATTAATGATCATGAAGAGAAGAATTCCTTCTTTTTTCCTTCCCTTTTAGAAACACCAGAAACAAGGAAAGTTCAGAAAGTCATGCCTAATGATTAAAAAAAAAAAAAAATTAGTAAATCTCAACTCCACTGTCTGCCTCATAGACATGAAAAAATATGTCTGCTTAATCTTCAGAGGGAGGATGGCTGCTCTTTGTAGCTCATTGACTATGCAAACTAGGAAAAGTGTGGAAGAGGTTTTACAGTTTTTACAGAGAGAAGTTTGATAAGAGGATTCACGTTTACCCCTGAAAGAATTCTCTACCAAGGTCGTTGACATAGAAACCAAGAAAGAAAGAAGGATAAATAAGAGAAACCTTCTTATTCCAATAAGCACTTTGTCTCCCGTGACCAATGAGTAAAGTGGAAACTTATGAGTTTTGTAAGAATGCATAAAAAGCATGCATGCTATAATAAAAACAGGTTTGAAGCCTTCTGAAAAAGGAGTGTGCTTCTTTGTATTGTCTCTGTCTCAACTATGATACAAAAGTAAGGGAACATTCAGTATAGAGTCAAAGGCTGCATTTGACACAGTCCTTTTTGAGTTCTGTGGAACAAATTTCTTGATCCAGGTGAGCAGATTTGAGTCAAAGCTCTTTCCAACAAACACAACTGAACAAAGTTTATTGTGCGAAGAATTCTTCTTGACTGACTAACCTCAGAGATTAGCACTGATACAGAAATAGGGGAAATAGTTGAGAGAGTTCTATGGAAAAAAACTTCATACTAAAGTAACTCAAGAATATATGTAATAATTGGTTTTCACTTGTTTGCTTTCATATAGTTTTGTATTTACTCCTGAGTGCAGGCTCTGGTGCAGGAGAACAGGCTTGGGAGAATCGCACATCAAGCTTACATCTATTTGAGTGGAAGAAATGATGTCAGGAGAAAAGTAACAAGAAAAGTCTCTCCATAAAAGTTAAAACAGCTGCCCTTATTTAAAGTACAGATTAAAACCAGGTATTATATTAGTCTAACCCATGTTTTCCTGCCCTCTGAACTAAAATTAATGAATAATTCTTATTCTGATGCATAACTGTATTGAAGATGACATATTTCAGTGACATATCTGACACACATCCTTTAGTGAAGGAGTTTAACTTTTTGCCCATGATGGCAAAATATGTCTTTAATTCCTAGTGCAATTTAAAATTTTAATTTCTAAACAGTCTTGATGATGCAGTCTACTGCATTTCAGAACCATATTTTATCAGTCTCATTAGCTATTAATTATCACTATGCATATAAGGTCATGACCAGCTCAGCTGGCTTGATTCTCTGCTGCTTTATATTGACATTTATCAGGAGTGAGCCAAATCCTTAATCCTAATGGGACTGAAAGTACAAAATTCATGTAAGATCAGCCTAGTCTACAAAGTCTTTTCTAGAGCTGTCAAGAAGGATAACACCAGGCACTGGGCAACAAAAAATCTTCAGAGGTTTGAGCCAACTGGAGTTTTTCTTACTCTTTTCAATCTCTTTTGGTTTTTCTGTATGTTGAGGGGTTTATTCTGTTTGGATTTAGGTGTGTGCTTTCTGTTGTTCTTTGGACTTGCCATTTTTTTTCCTCATCAGGGTATTTTAGAATCATACTACATCCATCTAAAATGAGTATGGAGTCATGAGGGCCAGGATTACTTTCAGATAAGGACCCAAAGGCACTTCCATGTCAAACTGCTTATCTTTTATCTAACTTCTTTTACATAAAACCCCCATAATTTCCACATGAAACCTTTAAAAGTTTACCTAGCTTAGGAAGGAAAAACAACACTATTTCTCAGCAGTTAGGAGATGGATACCAGCTAGATGATTTATTCAAACTGGGTAAAGGCTGAATGTTGACTGAACAGTTTTATGAACTCCCAGGACCCTGGGCTGGAAAATGGGAAAAAAAAAAAAAAGAGAGATTCCAGCAAGTTTGACATAGTTTCCATTTACCCCAGTAAATTTTTAGTCACCAGCACCATAAAGCAGGAATTGATTCTTATCATAGACAGATTACAAAATAAATAAAAGCTATTATACTCTGAGGTTCTGCAAACAAGCACAACTGTGCCTTTTTCCTTCAAGTGATACATCTAATAGACACAGCAATATTGTTTTTAAATATTCAGCACTAATGTACACTAACATTTAGCATATTTAACACCAGTGTTAAATTTAAAACATCAGAATGTTTGCTTCTTTATTCACTCATTTTAAGAATTCAGTGTGAAGTGTAAAATATGCGTTTTCACACAGTTGTGAAAAAGAAAAAAAGAACCACAAAAACCCACACAAAATGATCACACTTTAGCAGTTTATACTAAAGAAAAACCCATGCTGCCTTCTTAAATAAAATGCTTGGGCTAACTGCTCAGCTCTATCATTAATTCAAAGTTACAGTTTCCTAGTACTATTGACTTTTCTTGTGATGCAGCTCCTTTAGCACATAATTGCATGCAATTAACCTTTTTTAAACAAATGTTAACATCAGAGACATGAGCATTTAAAGGCAGTATCTGCAGACCCTTTTATTTCTTCAGCTACAGCATAGAAAATAATCCCATGCAGACAAACCATGTGTTCCCAGCTGTATCATCTGAGGGCTCAGAGTGGGTTCCCTATATTTTTTTCTTCACTACTAAAAATAAATTTGAAAATGGGTGTCTTTTACCCTGGACTGATAGGCACACACAAGCTACATCCCTGTGGAATAAAAACCAGTGAGGATAAAATGCTGCAGAATGAACATGAAGCAAAGTCAGCTCTGACTTTTTTAAGCATCTAGCACTTGGGAATACAGAAGATAAAACTCTCTAGCACTACTTCAGGATAAGCATTAAAATCACAGTTTAACAAAAAAACCCACCCAAAGCTAAAACAAAAGTTAATGGTCTCCACTCTATATTTGCTAACTGCTAACTGCACTTTCAGCTTGCCCTCCTGATGTCCTGACAGAAAGAGTAAGTGAGGGCTGTTCTCATCAGAAAGGTGTTAGGTCTGTTTAAATCTGTCAAAAGTATACTGTTATCTGCTGTGAAGATCAAAGTGCCTTTTTACTCTCAGAGACATGTACAGCACAAGCAGGTACCCTTTATATATTGTGTCAGAGCAGCATATTTGGATGCTCCAAGTAGCTGCACAGAGGTGAGTTCCTGGGTAAAGGAGAAATGTCAGAGAGTGAGATATATTCAGAGTTTATGTCTTTTCAACCTATAAATACCTTCCTGCATTACCTACAAGGTTACCACAAGAAAGACTCACACCTGCAGCTCAGAAGCCCAACACAAAAATACCAATATAATTAATCAATTCAAACTGACCATAGAAAAGAATTTCGGTTTGATAGATCTTGAACAGATGACACAAATGATTCCATAACTTATTATTATCAAGAGGCTTTAAAAAACAGCTGAACCCCAGTCCTTAGCTTGTCCACCCTCTACCTCCCAAACAAGACTCTCTTGAAGACAGTAAGCTTACAATTTTTCTGACTCCATGGTTCCCACCACTGCTCTTTCAATCCCCCAAACCTCCTTTATCATTATACAATGTTTGTAGCAGGGTGTCACTGATAATGATGTGCTAGTTCTGTATGAATTCAGAGAGAAAAAAACAACACCAACAAAAAAAACCCCAACCGTTTCCCACACCTTCTTCACAGGCCTTAATAAACCCTAATGTTCATTATGCAATTCACAAAACAATTCCCAAACAGCACACTACAATAAACCCAGATGTGATTTAATAAGACCTAAGGAAAAAAAAAAAGGGAGGAGGTACAACACCAGCACTGTAAACACTTAACAATTTAACAAAGAAAGCGAGTGTATGCCTACCTCAAACTATACACAGATAAGCTAAACTCTTTGCACAGACTGTTAGCATATCTGCATATTACAATCAGATAGTTATGGGGTTAAAAGTACTTGGAATATTAGGCAACCTTGAAAAACGGCCTCTTTTATTTTTCCTTACTTTTTAAGGAGCTTAGTGTTAACGAGCATGTAAGTATTATTTCATTTGCAAACCCTATGATTTAAAGAAAAAGATAAAAGTGTGTGAAGATATGAAGGCAACAATGCATTCATTTATGCTTGTCTGGTATGCAGTGTCACCTTGCAAATAACAAAAAAGTATCTAAAATAAACTGAAGAACATATTATCTTCAGCTCAAACTGCTATGCAAAGCACACATCAGGGGGACATCTTCCAGAGGGGAGAGACACAACTTTCTCCCATTATCATTACAAATCCAAAGAAGCTTACACCCTCCCTCAAAACCTTGTCCCTCAGTGACAAAGATGAGAGTTAATGATAGCTACAACTGTTGCATTTTTCTTTTTAATAGTCAATATTTGAAGCTTTTCTCCAGTTGCAGCTGATGGAGAATGAAAATAAATCATGCTATGAGATTTAAGAACTACTCACTTGTTTGCCATGGTGCTGAACATCCTCCTGTGTTCAGGTAAGTACATGTACTTAATGAAAAACTCAGTATGCTCAGAACAAGCAACTCCCAGGGACTGCAGCTAAGTACCTGTGGTCTTGTTTATATAACACACAAACTGAAGTGTTTCTTAAAATAAAGGATAGCTGACGGCAATACATGATCTTAGAGCAACTTAAAGCTGAAGCTATTCAGCACAACTCAGCATTGCACAGGCTCAAGCACCTTATCTTCCTGTTGGATCCTTGGCAAATGGAATTTTAAAAAAGGGAGCTGAGCAGCTGTGAGTTTTCATCCTTGCATAGGGCAGTGTGGCTGAGGGATGCACATTAAAGCAGGGGCAAAAAACACTCCAGTGCCTCAGTCACCCACAAGCACATGATTTTGAATGCAAGCAAAGTACAAACACTTGTCTGGAAGTGCCAGACTCCAATCTTCTAGGAGTCAAAGCCAGAAGAAAGGGGGGAGAAGATAAGCACTGCAGCCTCTGACAGGTGAGGGCATCTGACTCATTAAGAAGATAGAGGCTGGTAAGACCCTTGAAACAGTTTTCCCTTTTCATTTCAAAGCAACAGATGGCAGAATATGCTCAAAAAATTGGGGAAAAATAGTCATTAAAGAAGTGTAAAGTATTTATTAACATTTTATACTTTGCATGAAGAATCAAAAGGATGTGACCTAAAATGTGGTAAACTTAGAGCAGCCACAAACTACACAAAGATATTTAGAAACTAGTCTCAAAAAGATGGCACTAGAAGCCACAGCAGGCTCAGGGCTTCATGGAATGCCAAGTTAGATGTTGCTGCTACAAGGCAACAGACTTTTCCAAGACAAGATAAACAATTCCTCTTCTTTCCCAGAAATGCTAGAAACATGCATATTATAATTTTCCACCTAATCAGAGAGTTACTAACAATATCTTCAGTGTGGCTTGAAAAATGAACTATACAATTTCAAAAGTCAGTTTGGATGACTGGTATTTAAACTCTAGGTGTCCTTTCTGTGAACTTTCACATCACTAAGAACATTTAAAAGTCAAGCACAATCAAACAGTATGGAGTTACATGTGAAAGATGGTCATTGGGATTTCCCTGCTTCCATTACTTTACTTACTCTCACTGAAGTACCTTAAGTACCTGCTCTGAGTTTAGCATCTGTTTACATATTTAGAAAAATGGGGAGGAACATCTTTGCAGGGGAGGTTGAGCTTGAAGAAGCCCTTTGCTTCCAGAACTGAAGTAAGTAGCTTGCAGCAGCAATCCTCTAGAGCCCTTTCTACATGAGGAGTCAATGAGTGCAATGAGAAGAGATTTATCCCCTTACTGAGCAACTTGTTTCAAGCAAACAAGAGGAAATCTGCAGGTTTTCAAAAGTCTGTATTATGCTTCCTCTGTTTGGGCCTGCAGTTTCTTTTCTGATTTTCACATACACATCATTTTATAGATGGATATTCTGTTTTGTGGCCACAAAGAGACACCTCTACACTTACCTATGAGTAGGATGCCATGAAAAGTGAATTGTCATATAAAAATTTGTTTAAAGAACACCTACTCGTAGAAAAAGTCTTCAGAAGAAAACCAAAACATCTGATTGCAACACAATTATTGAAAGGCAAAGTTGATTTTGTACAGTTATTGAATATGCTTCTTTATCCTAGGCTCTGATTGCCTGCAGAGAAGCCACTGAGCAAACCATTTTTATTTTTGGTGAAGATGGGCTTGAGTACCTTAAACATATTAACATAATTCCTTCAAGTTTCAAGCCCTTACACTGATAAGGTTTATAATAATTTGCAGACCTGGACTACGCAGAGGAACAAAACCTATCACTTCATGTTTTTAGGAATTGTGAGCCCACGTGGCAAGGAATGGAGAAAAGACCCAGAACAGCAGAGAGCTGTTTGAAGTCTGTTGTCTCTGTATGACTGAAACTGGGTAAGTCACTAGGAGGCAGAAGTTTTATTAAACCTTTTGCTGCTGACCTCTGCTGCAGCTTCTCCAGAGCTGACAGACAAGCAGGATATTCCAGCAGAGCATTAGCATTTCAAAAGGTACCTGCACCTCTTGCCTAGCACAGCACTGCAGCATTAATTAGAGAGACTGCAGAAGATAAATGCGCATACAAAATGAGACTTGGGCTCTATTTGATGCTGAGTAACCTCTACCAAAAAGCACCCTCCCTTTCATCAGATAAACTCAAGGGAGAATTCTCCCACTTCTCCACAATTTAGCTGTACAATGGATGACTGTATTTCATTTTCTGTGATTTAGACAACAAGGTATTGCAAAGTTTAATAGAAATTCTTTTAAGGTTTGTACTAATTGAAAAGATGAAAAGTAGGCTTAGAGCTCTGAAGGAATTGGTGGAAAACTGTTTAGTATACCAGGGTTTCTGTCTTCAGTGGGCTGGAGCATCACAGCTCTGTAAAGCTCCTGCACCTGGCAGAGATCCTTCTCACTTTAATCCTTGTTTTGCTCTTCTGGCTCTGTCACAGCCTCTACAGAGTCAAGGTACCAATGCCATATTTTAGTTAGCAAAGTCAACAGGTTTACAGTTATGAATGCACACAAGCAATTCTCTCTTTCAAGAGATTAAAAGTGTTTCAAACAACTATTTTCATGAGCACAGATGCAATTAAAATGCCTCTGATGAAGCTCTAATTAAAGAATAAAACCACCTTTTATAGTTACTTGACATATGGATGAAATTAAGAAACAAATAAAGCTGCTACTCTCACGTATCAATAAATCTGCCTTCTGATCACAGCCTGATGTACTCAATTGAAATAGTTTTTCTACCAGGGTTTTATGTGCTAAACTTTTTATAAGGGATAAAGAATGAGGGACTGACAAAATGTGTTCATCAAGGGAAAAATCAGCTCTCTTGACATTTTCTTCTGTAAAACATTTAAACTGCTGTACCAAACAGGTAAGTTCATACCTATGCTCTGCACCTTAATAGATGCAAAAGAATGTCTGGTTGACAGTGACTTGGTTGACAGACCTAAATTTTTATTTCTTTTCACTGCTCATTAGTGAACAAACCTACTTGCAATGAAATACAGTAATGTAAGGAAACCTGCTGCAGTGTTACCCTGGCTACTATATGAACTGTCTGCTTTCCCAAAGACTCCCAAGTACAAGTAAATGCTATTCTAGCTGTAAAATTCTCCGTTAGCTTAGCTGCAGTCAAGTTCCTCCTCTGTCACTGTCATATTTTCTGGAAAAATCCCTTTGCCAGGATTTCTTCTCCTGGGAAGCTGAGAAGCCTCAGAGAAAAAGGAAAAACAATATTATCTCATTTTTCTCTCCTGTTTTGCTGCTTTGGAATGTGGTTGGAGATTGTTTATCCAACAAGTGGTTGTTTGATTGGTTTCATGTGAATTATTTTTACTTAATGACCAATCACCGTCCAGCTGTGTCAGGGCTCTGTGGAGTCAGTCAGGAGTTTTTAATTAATATCTTGTTAAGCCTTCTGTGTGTATCCTTTCTCTATTCTTTAGTATAGTTTTAGTACAGCATTCTTTAATATAATACAATATCATAAAATAATAAAGTAGCCTTCTTAGAACATGGAGTCAGATTCTCAATTCCTCCTTCGTCCTGGGGACCCAGCAAATACCACACTCCCCCTGGCAGTCAGCTTCCAATGCCTCCTGAAAAAAAGGCCTGTTTTAGAAGTTAGCCATTGCCACCCCCAACACCAGAGGGAACTCCCTGCAGCTCCCTGGATGGCTAACCTGAAAAGAAGACGGTGTAATTGCACAACCATATATCCAGTGTAAGGGTGGGAAATACCCCTTCAGGGAAAAAACCCTAAACTTTGAACTGGCCATGTCAAAACCTGAAGTCCTTCTTGCTTCTCAGAGCTTCCTTCACCACTCAAAAACACCAGCTGTCACAGAGATATTCAGAAGATAAAATCTTTTCCTTTCAGCTGGAATAACTGATCAGCAACTAATCAAGCCAAGGTAACTTACAAAAGCTGAAGATCTGGTTTATATTAGTTATTTCACAATTTAGCTCACAGGTGATAAAAGGCTGAAGCAAGCCATATCCTTTCAGACCTCTCATACCTGGGAAGTGGCTAGTGTGGACACATGGTACTCTCATTTGACCTACTAAAATGTCACCTTCTGCTTATTAAATTAATTTTACCAAGGAAATACTGATCCTCAGCTCAACATAAAATGGCTTTCATAATCACAGGAGTCTGTGCTGGTTTTTATGTTTGGTACAGACTTGGCAGTCCTAACTCAGGAGAAAAAGCTAACTGCAATTCACAGAATCATAGAAGGATTTCAGTGGATAGAACCTTAATGATCATGGTAGTTTCAACTCCACTGCCATGGGAAGGGACACCTTCCATGACATCAGGTTGCTCAAAGTCCCACCTAGACTGGTCTTGAACAATTCCAGGGATCACAAATATATCAAGGCAGCAAAATTCTGGAAGATGTCAAGGTCCTCAAGTAATCCTTCCTTCAGATCACAATATATTTCTACCACTGTGAGGCCTTGACTATAGCTATCACTGACAAGCACCAGAAACTGCAAGCACGTGCTAAAATCCTCCCTAGGTCCCAGTCCTTCAACCCTGCACGTGTACAGCCCTGCCTGGCACACAGAGCCAGCATCTCTCCTCTCCAGGGAGAGGGAAGCTCTGTATCAGCTCCATCTGAAACCAGCACAGCTACACACAACACAGCTGGCAGCACAGCTGGTGAGTCAGAACACACAAGGAGTCCAATGCAAAACTCAAGCTCAGAAGCAAATTCATCATTGCATTCAGAATTGGTAGAGCAGAAGAGGATGTAAAATTATTTTGTTATATTTTAATACATTTAAAACGGAGCAATTTTCCAGATAATCTTTGCTAAGGAAAAAAAACCAACCACCACCAACTAAAATGCAAACCACACACACAAAAAAAGAAAAAAAAATCTGAAAAAAAACCCCAAAAACCTGCAAGCATGACCAAGAGAAATCTAAAGGGCATTGTGAAGGGTCTCCAAGGCTACATTGAGAACTTGGTTGACTGAAGTGTATACAAATCTGAGCTAGCTTTAAAACAGCTCAGAGACTGGTAGTAGTTATAATGGCAGTGCGTGCTGTGCTTGTTTCCAGAACACTGCCAGCTTCACATGTAAGGGTCTTAACTGTGTTCAAGAAACAAATGTGTGTGTCTGTCCATCTCTCCCCACCCACCTGTCAGACTAAGGTGCTACAGCAAATTTTCAGCTGAGAAAGTAGGTTTGTGTTACTCCTGCTTATTATTAAGCTTTTAATACCCAGGCTGTGGCTAGGATCTACCTACCAAGCTCCTACTGCCTGTTACTTAAGCTGGCTGTCCTTATTAATGTTTCATCTAAAGCAAGGAAATCGTGCTATGGAGGGAAAGTTTGAAAAGAACCTGAGGCAGTCTTCCTGTTTGTGTCTGCAGCATTTAGTTTACTGCCACTTCAGAGCACAAATGAAAGCATTGAGATAACTACCTACCTGACAGATATGAGATGCAGGTCAATGTAGAGATTTGTTCTTATTTGTAAGTGGCAATCACAGAAAAAAAACCAACCCTGTGCACTGGATTGAGGCATTAAAAACATTACAAACGTACATGTACCTCCTCAATCCTCCTCCTTTCCCTCTGTCTGTGTGGGTTAAAAGCACTCAGACAGAAAATACCTGATTCTTGATAAGTAACACATATTTCAAAAAATTCCTGTCTTGGCCTCTGCACAAGTAATTGTCTATCAAGTAGAGTAGCTGAAAATAATTTGATGTTAACACTGATGCTGTTGGTGCCCTGCTTATTATAAAAAAATGTAATAATACCCCCATATGAACTTCACATTTTATTGTGATTAAAAAATCATATAACCCTTAACTGCTATTCTACTAAGTTCTATTATTGTCATAATCACTTTGACTTAATCTTTTATTAAATTTCAACATATTAATTACCTTTTCTTATAGGATGAGAACTAGATCTTAAGGACACAGAGCTGCCTATAAATAATACAAGTGCAACGATGAGCTCTTATTAAAAGCAATTCCCTTTACATACAGTTATAGTAATTTTTCCTTAGGGAAGACATTCAGAGGTCTAATATCCCTGCTGCCATCTGCACCATGTGCACTAAAAGAAGGGAGAGGAGAACCCTGAATGGATGCAGCATTGGAAATGTTCTGGAAAAGACTGGACACAGATGAGCTGTGAATCAGACACTTTGAATTAGGGTATATTGAGATGCTCTGGGAGTAGCCTGAAGACTACCACAGGTGACATGGAGTGTAACCATCATCAGAGATGTCATTCAACACAGGATGTAATTCATCTGAATGACAGTGTGGCACATTCCTTCAGTCTAAAACTCACTACAAGATAATTCTTTCCACACATTTTAATACCAGCAGGTAGTAGTAATACATTAATTCTCAGGTTGATAAGTTTTTGAAAAATGTGTAAAGTTAGGAGGATTAGACCTCTCTGCCTGATAATGAGGTAAGAGATTCATATTTTATTGGCAGAAAAACTGTGACTGAGATTACTTTTGTAATTGTTCTTGGAGAGGAATGGAAAGTCCTCCTGAAGATTAACAGAAAATTCTACTTCATTGTAAGCAAAGCCATTGCCTAAGTTCTGTTAAATACCTGCTAAATTCCAATGCAAAACAAGCCTGCACCAGCCAGCTACAGCCAGCCAACTGGTAATAAATTGGAATTTGGACTTACATGCTGATAAAAAGGCACCAAGATTTTGGATCATTCTCACCTTCAAATCCAGCTCCATGTATTTTAGGAAGTGCAGCACACCCACTCTCTCTAGGCAGCAATGACCCTCAGGTGCACTTGACACAGCAACAGTTTTTGGGGATCCCATCTGGAGTGTTTCAGGCTATGTGGTTCCCTAATTCTAAAAAACACCACCTCCCTTACCTAGATAGGTATGTCCATGATAGAGAGGGAGGTGGAGAATATCTTTGTTCCAAGCAACAGGGTCACAATCAGCTCTAAGGCCCAAGAAGGGCAGGCTGCAGCATTCATGAAACAATACAGCTTTTCCAGAGGCCAAGCTGTGGAATAAAAGGGCCACTTCTTTTCATTTGTGCTCCTGGCTGATGGTGGTGCATGGAAGAGCTCCAAGGAGGAGGAGTGTGTAGGAGCAGTTTTCCCCATTTCTGTCTTTTACAATGTGGGAAAAACAGTTTGCAAATGCAGCTTTCAGATGAGAAAATAAAATAATTAAAATTACTTTTTAAACACAGAAATAAGGAATTAAAGCTACAACCTCCTGGTAACTCATGCTTTTGATCTCTGGATTCATATAATATATTTAGAGATTAAAATAATTAACTCTTCAGAGATAACAGAGTGGAACAAGTCAGTGTGTGAATGTCAGAATTGGCTCATTTTCAAAGAAGGTTGGGGAAAACAAAGAAAAGGTACACTTGGATTGACAACTTGTGTATGGTCCTGTGTCATGATCCAGCCTAATGCACTTGAACACGCTGAAATATTAAATCCTAGAAGCACAGGAACTAAAAGAGGAATTTTGATGAACTCTTAAAAAGGGTCATGAACATGACTGTATTTCTGCTGGCGCTACTAAAAGAAAACAAAACTTGCCATGGCTTTTCCAGTGTGAACGTGGAAAGGAAGCACTTTCCCCTCTGACTAAAAATGTGATCCCGCAGAATGGGGAAGGCATCACACTCCTGATGAAAGCCCTCTTCAGCATACTGGGAATGCTATTACAGTTTTAGAAACCCCTACTGAGGTGTATTATGATCACATATATGCATGACAGGGCTGACCACTTAATCCCCATTCTGTCATAGGAAAGTTGGAGAATAAAAATTACACTGACACCCAAGGGTATTTTATAATAGAATACAAAATAAAACAATAAATTTGCAGATGATTTTGGCTTTGCCTCATGGTACTGCATTATGCACCAAATATTCCTGGCCTCTCATTCATTACTATTTAATTACAACAGCATACCTTTCTTTCAGACTTAATTAACCTCTGAAAGGAGTTTGTGACCTTGGGACCCTCCTGCACATTTGCTATGTGCTGTTGGAATATTGCTCTGCCTGGAAACACTTTCTTTAATGCTGAGATTTAATGAAGTGCACAGGTTTTTACAGGGAACACACAAAATACGAGAACCCTGCATGTGGTCACTTAATGAACAAGAGCTAGAGCATATCAATTAGAATCATAAATCAATACTAAATTAACATTAGAAGATGCCACAAGAGTATCCCCAGAGGAGAGGGTCATTACAGTAAACATGATCATGAATGCTCTTCCCGATTACTTTCACTGTGGGGCACAGAAGAGGGAGTAATGAAATGAGGAGGGATTTGTCCATTTACTTCCTATTTGTTTAAGCCAGCAGAAGCTTAAGTATCCCTCTAAGCCAAATGACAGTGCAGTACAGTGTCAGCTCCTGTCTTTGTCAGAAAGTGCTGTTCAAGCTGAAATACTGTGACTGTGAATGGAAATTGGAGAGCAGTAACCCCATTCCGAGATGAGAGGCAGAACCACAGCTTGTACAACTCCTTTCATTGCTTTGCTGCAAAGCTTCCAACAATGCATTCATGTTGGCCCCTTGGTGCCAATCAGAACAGACTGGTGCTTGCAGAGCAGGTGCTGGTCCAGTAACTCACTTGCTAGGAATGTTAACTCCTCAAAATGGATTCCTCATCATCCTGAGAATTCCTTCTGAGAACTAAAAATCACATCAATCCATGGATGCTCCTCATACAATTCCCTCCTGTACAAAACTACCCCAAAATCACCTTTTGCACAGTTTTCTTTTTTTCCTACAATTGAATGCATCAGAAAGAAGAGATATTGACATCTGCACTGTGACTTCATTAATTACAACCATTTGTTGTCAAACCTCACAGATGATGTTTTAGTAAAAAAAGAAAGAAAAAGGCACTGAATTCTTTACTGACTCTTTTCAGATATCTTTTTGGGACAGCCTGTCTTTCTCTCACCACTCAAAATACCTTTATGTGCACGATTCCAATCTGATCTGTCACCAATATTTAACACCCCTGCTGCAGCTTACAAAATTAGAAAACATCAATCCTCCCACGGATACTGCTGGAACTTGCAGAGGAAAATCGTAAAGCCTTTCTTTCTTTCTTGTTACAGAACAACAGTTGCTCCACTGGAGTCATTAGCTAGGTTTCTTCCAGACACTTTTCTCCTTCTCAGCTTTAGTATCAAAAACATTTTCACTCCCTTTCCATCTTTTTCCTTGTGCCCTGATTTTCTCCCTCCCTTCCAATTTTCGCCTTTTTTCGATTAGGTCTGTCCCTAACCTGTTTAGATCCACCTAACACCAAGGCAAAAACCCTGCTGACAAAGAAACAGAGATATTCACGGTTCTGTTGCATTGGTGTGTAAAGACTCTATGATTCCAAGCCTTTGTAGAGTGGCCTCACTTCTGTGCAGAGGGAATGACAGCCACAGGCATTGCTCTGGCCCACAGCTGCATGTCCACCACTGAACAATGAATGTCACTGGACTTGTAACACACACCAATTGCAGAAACAATCAATCACTCTACTACCCACTCAAAAGCTTAAAAAAAAACCCAAAAGAACAAAAGCTGACCTAAAAATCCTACCAGTCTCATAGTAGAATATATTTTGAGCTACACTCACATACCAGTCTCTTTTTTATGCTGAAGGAAAAAGGGGAAGTCCAAAGGCACAAACTTTTATCCACTACCATTGCTACTCCCTCTGTCATTGCTTCATACATCAAGCACCGTAAAAATACACCTTTTCTAACCTGCTGATCCTTATCAATCTTCTTCTCTGGTATCCTATTAGGTCTCTCCACACCAATGGGTTAATCTAGTCTCAAGCTGCAAACCCCTACATTTCCTTTCACTTAGTCACTCTAATTTGTGCAAAACACAATGAACAAATGAAGGGGAAGAGCTATATTTTTTTTATTGCTTCTATTCTTTTTTTTTTTTAATTTGCCAGATACTTTTTACACAGAGATCAAAACACTGGAGAAAACGAAGACCAAACTGCATGCACATGTGTACTCTGATACAAAACATCTTCTCTACACATCCCCATTAGTCACTAGTGATATGAGTACCTTCATCTCCCCACTCAGCTCTTCTTCAAAAGAAAGAAACTTATTCCAGATGGAGTTTCTTAACCACCAGGGAAAGCCAGGCAGTTTAAGAGTTAAGCACTCTGTGTAGGTGGGATATCCCTCAAGAGTTAGACCAAGAATAAACCAAGAATTCCTCTTAGACCAAGAATAATTTCTTGCTACAGGATTAATTTCATTCCTGATCTTACTGCTACTATTTTAAATAATCTAAATATTTTGATCACTCTGTGGGCACCTCAAAGTTGCTTCACATGCAGTAAGCAGTAAAAATTTCCAACTATTGCCAATGCTGGAATAGATGCTCAAACAATATTTACACAGTAAAAAGGTTTTTTGTTTGGTTTGGGATTTTTTTTTAAAGCAAAAGGGATAAAAATGGATGATATCCCAGTCTCTGGAAGATGTGGTTACTGACAAAGCAACAGTAGGACTCTCACTGCTGTTCCATCTATTTCACAGGCTGTTGGAACAATACCAGGTTGCTGAAAACATTAGATCCAGCTGTGGTGATTTCTCTGCTTGCAATCCCCATGGAGAAGTGATGCATTATGTAAAACATTAGTTATAATGCAAGAATTCAGGGCAATACATGGAGAGGTTATAATTGCTTAGGCATCTAGTGCTTAGTATGTTACCAATTAAGTCAATAGAACGTCCTGAATTTGTCCTAAAGGCAATCTGTGTCCCTATTCAACAAGCACAGGCCCCATCTATTTCTGTGTTGTGACAATAAAGAAAAATAACTAAGTAACAGTAAAAAGTTAACAAGACTGACAAGCTTGCATGGAATTGCAGTTCCCCTCATTCACCAGGTTAGTTTCAAAATCCTGAAAAAAGCCACAACAGAATTTCTACAGGATCTTCATGCTGTGTGCCCACCGAGATAGTCACTGGTCAGTCTTGGTTTGTTTCTTCTCTCTCTAGAATGAAACATAACTTTCAACCACATTCAGCTGTATTCTTTCTCAAGTATTATTTGTCTGACCCTTTTTATTTAGTAAGCAGTTTAATATTCCTCGGTACTCAGAGGAACAAACAAGGACATCGCTCCAAAGCCAATAGAAGCTGAATGCGTCTCTTCCGTAGCTCACTTCCATAATTTCTTTGTACAGTACATACACATACCCCTATCTGAGCCACAAAGAACTGGTGCAGGACAGATGTATTTTTATTCTGAATGTTTCCATGTTCAGACTGTGTTGCAACATACAGGTATTTTGGTGGTGTGCTAGAGCTGTTGTCCAGCCCTTTATCTACTGCTCTCTTCTCTCATCTCTCTAAAGTTCACTCTTCTATTCACATCCTTGCAGTGTTAATTTTTCCTGAAGTGCTGTAAGCACACAAGTGCTTACAAAAAGATAAGAAGAATGGAAAATATTTGCAAGTAAAGGCAATGCCCACAGCACACAGAAGATGCTCACACTGGTATCAGAAACCATCTTAGTGCCTTAGTACATATTTGAGCTGAAACATTCCCTATTTCATAGCTGAGTTAATGAGTCAGAGCTGAAAGATGTGCTGATACTGGTCCAGACTTGTGCAGAGACACCAAAACCCGTTTGCAAATAGCCTCTAGACTTGCTCATGAGGAATATTCCACACAGGCAGAAAAGCATCAAAACACAACCCCAGTGGACCTTGATTCATTTTCATTATTTTTAAGACACTGTAATCTTGGATCTAATCTACCTGCTGCATGATCAGACATTTTTCTGTTTATTTATTTATTTCTGTACAGTTTATCTAATTTCCAACAGGTTTTTGACTATCTTTTAACACTAATGCCTGATGTATTTTCATTTTATCTGTTATCAAAAATAGATCTTTCTTCCCTTGCTCAAAAATCAGAATTCTCTACATTTCTCTATAACTGACATTCACTACATTTAGTTATCTTGACTAAAACTTCTTTTTTAAAGTCTGTATGCAAGAGACAGCAATTTATCTCCTTTTTTATTTAACACAACTAACTCAAAGCATTACAAGATTTTTTTTCTCCACCATTTTGCAAGAATGAAGCACAGGCTGTTATCTAAATAAGGCCATATGGTGGTTGAAGAGGAGTGTGCACACCCAGGAGTGTGATTTTTGTATGAACTATTAGTTGAAGGAGATATGAGTTTCTCGGAATATAAGTGTATCCAAGAGCAGCTTTGGAGGTACCACTGTACACATTATCCACATGCTTGAGCAAGTTATTTCTGGCAGCAGAACAAAACTTATTCTGTGACAGCTCAGAGCTCCAATTTTTTAATAAGGATTAACCCTCCTGTCTTAAATGACAGAATTTGCTGGGTTGACTGGCAACCTTATCTAGTCCAACTTTCCATCAACCAGAGATTAATTGATGCTCAACCCTTCATGAGGATGGCTTTGCAACTGGTTCTGCAGTTTTTGCTCTATAGTTTATCCTTGTCAGAAGAGGCACAGGGTATTCATCTCTTGACCCTAAAAAGTAAATTTATTAAATATTCTCAGTTATCAACTGTAAAAAGGAGCCTTGATCACAGTTTTAGAACACAGTTCCTTGTTCTTGATAGCATTTTCTGTGAAAACAACCGTGGCACAATACATTTTTGAATGAAAAGATGAAAAGAGTCCATTTGTAAAACGAAACCACTCTTGGAATACAATTAGATTTAAAAAAAAATCTTACCAGAACAACTAAGAAAAATAAAGAATGGATTTATATTCTCAAGTTTTACTTCTCATCATATTCTACAATACATAAAGTCCTCCCCTTCACAAACTTCTGACTTCACTAACACTAAATTTAAACAGATTTGAATAATAGAATCATCTGTTCTGAAAATAAAAGTGTCCATTTGAATGCAAATTGTTAAAAGTCAGAACTTCTGGCATTCACATATTTATAGAAAGAGAGCAGAGTCTACTGAAGAAAGAGAATAGGAAAGAAAACCAAGCAATAAACACCCAGAATATGTTTATGCTCCAACAATCACTAATAAGTTTAGTAAAAGAACATTTTAGAGATGGCAAAAACTAATCTGAATAATTTATCTATGGGTATTTCTTGTGTTCAGTCCCATTAGGCAATATACTGTAATTTGAAGTCAGCTGCAAAGGACTATACCCGCTCTTCCCCAAGATTTTCCAGGCTATGAAAAAAAAAAAAAAGAAAACAAAAAAACCAAAAAAGAGAATGAATGGGTCTTATATCACTAGTAATTCCTCCACCTAAATGTCTGAAGTGCAACAGAGCAGATTAGCCAACTTCAAGGTCATTTGTTAACACACATTCATTTTAAGGCATTGATAGCACATGGATTTCTGTGCTCCCTAATTGAATACTGCTCTTGGCCTTCTTCTCAGGTTTTAACAGAGCTTCTTTCAAATCTAAGATCATTCTTGACATGTTCAATATAAAATCTGTACTTTAAATTTTAAATGACAAGTACTATTGCAGCAAAGACCCAGCTTGGTTTGAGGCTTGTAAGAACTTTCTAGTTTTGCTTTGTTTCAAGAACAGGAAAACTCCCAGTCCCCAGACTGCCCCTAACATCTGTAGAAAGCATTGCTCTATAAAAACAAGCATTGCTGGCTTAATCCTTAATTTCTATTGATAGTCAGAGATACAAAGGAAGCAAGGGCATACATTTCACCCTAACACTATACACAAAGCCAGCTTCTCCTGAATCCTGAGAATTTCCTTATGCACAACAGACCAAACCACTATAACATGCTGAGTACTCTTTAGCCAGCTCAGAAGTCTTTTTGAAGCTGCTTGCTCCAGATGTGACTCAATGCACGGATATTTTATCACTGCAAAGTCCTAACCTCTAGCATTGGTGTGGCCATAAATGATTTTTACCATGTCATAAAGCCAGAAATCACCCAGATGGCAATGACATTCCTCTGCTTAGAGTACACTAGGGGCAGAGATGCAGCTATTTGAAGACTACGATGAAGCAGTACAGACCCTCTGATTGAAAGACCTGGGATTAATTCAAAGTGTCCCTTTATTCTCCTTTTCTTAGCCCCCTTTTTCCCCCTGCCTTTTTCTTTTTTTTTCTCTCTAGAACTACTGTTCTGGACAAATCATGGCCCTTTGGTTTCCTGGTTGGAAATTTAAACTTGGTTTATGGTGCTCTTACTGGGACAGAGCAGTTTTATGGGCAAAACACATCACTTTCAGCCAGGAGACCTTGTTTCTAAAGTTGAACTGTTCACCTGTTTTGTATTTGCTCATCACTCCATCTCCCCAGACTTATGTTTTGGTCCTTCTTATCTACTCCTAAGCAAGATTAGAATTATTCAAAAAAGCAGAGATTCATGCTTAGTGTTTGTTGAGTGACTGAAAGAGGGTCCTAATGCCATCTTTGAATATCTTGAGGTATGTGAAAAATAAAAAAAAAAAAAAAAAATCAGTGGATTTATACTAAAGCATGAAGATCCCTGGAGCACTCATGGAGAGCAAGTCAGCTTCCACCCAGGACTTAATATTCCTTATTAAATACTGATCTCATGAGGAATGATACAAAGGCTCATATTTTAACAAGGAAGTATCAGAAAATCTGATGAGATCATGTGAATGAGGAGAGCATTTTATTTATTATTAGGAACTATTTTCCTGCATTTTAAAGGTGACTAACTGAGAATGTGAGGTGATTTTGTAATTCAATGCATGACTTAGAGCAAATTAATAAAGGAACACAACAAAAGTCTTGCTTCCCAGTTCTCCACTTTAACCTGTAGATAATACTCTCACTGTTGCTTGACACAAAACCTGCTACATCTACATCTGCCTCTTGTGAATCATATCCAGAGGTTCTACTGGGCACTGCTTTTTCTTTTCTACCTTCTCCTGTAAAGAAAGCAGGTTCCTCTAGTAAGGTAGTTACCTGCTTGCACTGTCTCCTGACATAAAAGAAACAAGGCATTCATACATCTACGTACACACATGTACCTCAGGGATGAAAAGCCAGGCATTTCACAGCTTCTGCAAGGGCATGATGCTACGAAACCTTTTTTCTATTAGAGATCTAAATTTCATGGGTCACAACAGGCAGTGCTGTCACCTCCCATAATTTTCAGTCATAAATATTACTATGATTCTACAATTACCATCTTGAGTAGCAAAAGCAATAGAAATTCAACATGAAGAGCAATTTAATCTCACCTAGATACTGCTAATATTTACGAGACCATATGTTTTATTATCTGCCATTTGATTTTCAGTTTGAGAGAATGATAAAAAAACCCCAAAAACTTGCTCATTTTCTGTTATGGTTTATGCAGTAAGTTCACTTAAAAGCACCTCCAAGTAAACCCAGTTGCTGGTGTCTCTCTCAAAATATATCTCCACTTCTTGTGATATGTAAAAGAGTACTTCTGCCCCTCCTAAAATTCTCAAGTGAATCCCAACCAATGGTGGTGTAGCTCCCAGATTTTTCCTTTATAGCATAAGATGATTAAGTGAATAGAAATAACTCCTTTACTCCAGAAGAATACATACTCCCATACTCCCGAGTCTGGGTTATACAGCTGTTTAACATGAAGATGAACCTAGCAGTAAAAAAAAAAAAAAAAAAAAAAAAAAAAAAATAGACCAGTGATTTCCAACTCTCATAATTTCTGTAAGCGTTTGATTCAGAGACCAAAAAAGTCTGATATGCCTAGTGATGTTATTGCCCTAATACTTTCAGGAAACCCCTTCCAATATAGGAAGCTAATTTTGGTTTAAATTGAGGACTGAAACTATGCATATTTCATGATATTCATGCCTTGCTACCTCAACTCTTCACTGTTTCTGAAACAAATCTTGACTTAACAGTGCACAGCTACTGGAATATAAATGAATTTGAAAATGCAATCGAGTGAAAGTAATTAAATTGAAGATATAAATGAAAAAAGCAAAAAATTACACAATTCTGAAGTATCTTGAGAATTTCTCATCTGTATTACCTGAAGCAAACACATTATGTAACTTCAAATGTATTAATCCTTCCAAACACTAAGAGATAGATTTCTTTGGTTTCTTTAAATTTGTTGGTGCCTGGCTGTTTTCTAAAAATGGATCCCAGGTCAGGTATTTCCTAAAGGAGGAAACTGTGGATAGGGTTTTTTTTTTTCCTGAACACTCCTGCAGAATTTATTAGGATAAACACAAGACTCTAATTTTGATCTTTAAACACTGCTATAGTTTTTACGTCAGGCAAAGATGTCTGATGTAAAAGATTTCCTTTAAGCCATTTGACAAATAAAGCACTGCCTGAGCTTCCAACTTTCTTGGCTTTTGGATTGTAATCCCTCAAATCAAAGAATTCTTCACTACTAGCAGCAAAGGGGCTGGCTTTGACCTCACAGTTTCAGCAGTTATATTTTTTTTAAACAGTACTAAAACATATTCTCATATCAACACGAATAAAGCAAAAATTTCATGAATATAACTGTCTCACATCCTCCCCAAATCATACAATGAATAGGTTTTAAAGACAAGAAAGGATCATAGGACTCTTCATGTAGAACTCAGATAATCTTATTCAGTGTTTTCTGCATCAGCGCCCTAAATTTTGCCTGAATATAGGATGCCTTAAAAACAATACTCAGTTTAATCTGAAGAGTTCAAGCAAAGAATTTCTCTCAACTGTACATTAAGTTATGTCAGTGGCTAATTACCTTCATAAGTACTCTATTTCTCATCCAATATGGAATACAGCAAAGTATGCATGAATTTCTCAGTCTAATAATCTTATTAGGGACCCACTTTTCCACAAGTAGAAGATCATTCAGGAAAAATAGATCTCATTTTGCAGATGGGTTTTGCTAGCTGTTGTCCAGAGGTTTCTTTTTTGGTTGTCTTGTCAATGGAGGCACTGGTTCTTAGATTAGCCAAATTCAGTGTAAACTATAAATAGCCAACTGAAGTAGCCAAGGGACTACTAACCCTCATTAATTGCTAAAATGCACACATGAAACCTTCAAAATATACAGACATTATGATTCCTCTTTCCACTTTTCACACAGGCAAGTATATGATGATAGCTACCTTTCCTCATGGAAGTTATATTAGCTTAGTTTTCCTATTCAAAGGTTAAACTTTTCTTTAGCTTTCAAACTTTGATGCAAAATAAACCCCCTGAAAAATGCATGCAGCTTGGGAGAAACACAAAGAGATCTGTGAGCAGTTGCAGATCTACAATCTTGTTGGGATCACAGAGATATGACTGGGTGTGGCAATGCAGGGATGCAGGCTTTTTAGGAAGAACAGGATAGGAAGGTGGGGAAGAAGAGTTGCCCATTCTTTAAGAGAGAAGCTGGAGTGCACACAGCTCTGCCTAGGGATGGGTGAAGTTAGGCAAGCTAAAGCTGAAGTGGAACTATATCATGACAGGGATTTCAAAGATACAAGTTGATTGTAAAACTGTATTTTTGAGGTCTGTATTTGAAATTTAGCAGCTGCATCAACTGGAAATGTCTACAAAATTTGTTCCTAATTTTTAAAAACTCCCATAGAGCTTCTGGAAGCTGCCTGCATTTACAGTCAGTTCAGAGAAGAATTGTATAGTAGCAGCTGTGTTTTCATGCATTACCTGAGTTCACCTCATTTATGCTTAATATGTAGAAAATGCTACCATTTTCCAGTTTTACTGCTACTCTATTTTATATAGTTCACAGAGAGAAACTGAAAGGCTAGTGAAAGTGATGTTCTCTGTGACTGTAGGCAAGTCAGCTAGTGTCACACAGTCAGTCTGAAATACTAACCAGAACTCCAGAAACACAGTATTTTTCATGATTGGCTAGTGTCACACAGTCAGTCTGTAATACTAACCAGAACTCCAGAAACACCGTATTTTTCATGATTGGTTTATCCTTCTTCCTGTAGAGCTCACCACTCCCCTCTTTGACCTGATGCTCTTAACAATGCAAAACCTGAGTACACATTGGATTTGATATCTCTCTGGGAAACAGCATCCAAGACACAAGAACTAGTGCCTGGTTTTAAAAGTTCCAATGTGATGATAGTTTTCAATGCATTTTCACCTGTGTATACCCCAAAGCCAGTGACACCCAGGTTAATCAATGTCCTGAGATGTAATCACAAGGTGTTGAGAAACAAGTTCTGCAGTGTGATACAGATAAACAACAGCTTAATGCTGAAGTGGAAAGCAGTGCTTCATAATGACTCAAGAAAATTCAAAATTGGATTGGCAAGGCAGACAGAATGAGCAAAGAACCCATAAAGATCAGCAACTCACCTGTAACTCTGATTAGTAACAAATGTTTAGCAATCAAGAATGGTTTAGCAGTAATCCTTATTTCTAAGTGGGAATTGGTGTTAACAGTCTAAGGAAAATTACCTTTCTGGACTGTAGATTCTGAGGGAGAAAAGCACCAGCATTCTGTCCTTTTCCACTCCTGCCTTTCCCATGTCCCCAGTACTGACGGGTCCCAAGGACCAACCTCTTTAAGGGAAAATTATCCTCCCCTTTTGGTTATTCCTCTTAGCCCGCATGCTCTAAAAGGCAATTTGTTTTAACACATCATTGAAAAAACCTGGCATGGTTTCTCCTTGTTAGCACTTACAAAAATTAAAGTTTTCTTGGACAGGTTTGTTTTTAAACAAAAATAATTGCAACTCAGATCTTTTGAGAAAATGGGAAAACCAATATAAAAATGTCATAAAAATGACACCACAAAAACAGAGGAAGACAGATAACATCTTACATATGTTAAACCCATGACAAAGTCTCATTGCTATGTCAGCCTGTGCAATGCTATAGAGAGGAAGGTGTGAACTTCCTTTGCTTGATGGGTCTAGCACAAAAGCAAGTCAAGATATCAGTGGAGAAATAGGAAACAGATGGAGGTGGGGGGCTCTTGAATCACCCTTTCCTGCTTTTCATCCACTGGCATAGGCCAACATAATGAAAAGCAAGTTAAAGAATTGTTCAGCACTGAAGAACTACAGCAACCATGGGAGCAGCAAAAGGAGGCTTAAGAGGGAATACCTGAATTAAACACAAGCATCCAAAGACACAAGCAGTGGAAAGACTATGCATCATCCCTCTGGGATATGGACACAATCAAGTACCTCTATGAAGTGCCTATAGACCAACACACACAGTATGGGAAACAAACCAGGAAGGAGAGATCTGTGTGCAGTCACAGATCCCACTGTGATTATAGAGATGGATAACTCCTGTGGCTGGAATGCTGTCATGAGGGGCTATGCAATATTTAGGAGAGATAGACTGGGAAGGTGTGGTAGTGGAGTCACCCTCTATGAGTGAGGTAACACTTGGAATGGATTGAGCTCTGTCTTGGTGAGGATGATGAGGGAGTGGAGGGCTTATGAGCTTGGATGAAATGAGAGACTGGTAAGGGTGATGCTGTTGTGGGTGTTTGCTACAGGTTGCCCAGGCAGGAGGGGAGGAGGTTGATGAGGCCTTCCACAGGCAGCTCAAAGACGCCTCCAAGTCACAGGTGCTGGCTCTTGTGGGAGATTTTAACTACTCTGACATCTACTGGAGAAACAACACAGTGAAGCACAAACCATCCAGGAGGTTCCTGGAAAGCCTTGATGACTACTTCCAGACAGAAGAAGTGGATAATCCCACAAGGAATGGTGTGCTGCTTGATCTCATACTAACAAACAGAGAAGACCTTGTTGGAGATGTGAATGATGGGCACAGCCTTGGCTGTAGTGACCATGAGACTGTGGAGTTCAGTCTGGGGAAGGGAGGAAGCAGGGCAGTAAGATTGTAACCATGAACTTCAGAAGAGCTAACTTTAGCCTCTTCAAGGATCTTCTTGGAAGAATCCCATGGGAATGAGGCCTGCAGGAAATAGAAGTCTAAGAAAGCTGGTTGATATTCAAGGATCACTTCCTCCAGTCCCAGGCATGTTGAATCCCAGTGAGAAAGAAATCAGGCTGAGGGGAAAGAGGCCTGTGGATGATCAAGGAACTCCTGTCTTTACTTGAGTGTAGGCAAGAAAATGGAGAACTAGAGGCAGGAAATAGAATCAGTGTCAGGACACTTGGAATGAATACAGGGAGGTTGTCACAGTGAGTATAAATGAGATAAAAATGGTCAAGACCCATCTGGAATTAAAGCTGGCCAAGGCTGTCAAAGACAAGAAGGGCTTCTTCAATCCACTGGGGTCCCTTCCAACTTTACCTATTCTGTGAATCTGTAATATGAACTTATCTCCAAAGGAAGAGCATCAGTACACAGCACTTATCTCCAGTACAAGAGCCCCATACTGCAAGCTATTCTTTTCCCAAACTATTATCACTATTTTCCATTCTAAAGGATTCTTCATAAAATTTAGTGTCACAGACAATCAAGCCCAAAATATCAATCAAATTCTTTGTTTATGTCTGTTGTATATTATAATATCCTTAAAATTAAAGGACTATTGTTTTTTTGGGTTGTGATATAACACAGATATCAAGGCTTTGAATATAGTATAGTTTTAAAATGTTAAGACAGCATTAAAAATTATTAGTATGTCAGTACAGTCTGAGCAGACAGCTCTTTAATAACAATGGACAGGGAATTTAAAGAAAAAATACTTCAGAGAAGTAAATGGATATTCTTTCCAGCAGAATGATTTCTTTAAAGACAAAAATCCAAATTATGCACTCCTTTTTTTTGTTTCAAAAGAACTGCTTTGAAGGTAAAATATATCCAACCAAAGCAATTAAGATGAGAAGAAGAAAGATAGAGGAAAAGAGTACTCCAAGGGCCAAGTATGTAAGACTGAAAGGACTATTAAGTCAAAGTATAATCATCCATTTTCCCCTGAATTATATTTATTTAATGCAAACATAAATATGTGCAGAACAGATGAATGGGTTACCAGAGAAGGTAAAGCAAAAGCTCTCAAATGCTGCTCTCTGGAGAGCATCACCATTATCAAAGAGAACTGTTTGCTGCAAGTTAGTCTTGAATTCAAACAGACACCTGCCTAAGTTTTCTTTCCATGGCTCTGTGACCAACTACTAGAAAAGGACAAAGAGAATTTTATAAAACACAGTCTACAACAATAGTGCTTCCCAGGCTTCAGTCTTAGCAGTTGGAGAACTTTAGATAAACTTTTCACAGGTGACAAGGGAAGAAATTTTTACTTTAATTTTTACTTTTGGACTACAGCCTTCCTCTCTAACTCTTGTCTTTTTTTCTGAAGGAGAGGAGGAAACTGAGCTTCCTCTTGTCCCCATCATACACTTTCCATTAGATGAAAAGCAAACTATGTGTCAGATTTTTCTGTATGAATAAAACTGTTCATAAGCTTGTAAGTTCTACCAGATGCCTTTCTCATTACTTTGCTCCAAGAGTCAGTGTATCAAATCACTTTTTAAAAATACTTATTTATGAATTCTTGCTCAAAAAACCTGAAAATCCTAAAGACAAGCAAAAAGAATCCTTAGTAAGCTAAGTTTGCACAATGTTTCATAGTTCCACTACAACTATAAGAAATCATTTGAATCATTTTGCATCACAACCCCCACTCAACACCTCTGTTGCAGAAACCTGGGATGTTTTGCAATTTTAAATGCCATTGCAGAAAACAAGACCATATTCTTTCAGTCATATTTCCTCACCTAGTGTACACATTTATAGTGTCTGTACTTGCCTTTGGTCATTTATAATGCCCTGATGCTAATTAAAAAAAAATTCACAAAAAAGACTTCCTAGGAAGTCTAAGTAAGTAGATTTCCTCTAAGGCCTTATGAAAAAAGAAGAGGACATACTTTGTTTCAGCTCATGATGACAAGCATCAGATGCTCCTCTAGGCAACCCTTGCTAGGGGCACAGCAAATTTTTTCAGAGGCCTAACTCTGATGGATGCACAAAATAAGACAGACTGAGAGCAGAGCTTTCAAGAGGAAAAAAAGACCAGTGGGCTTCAGGGAAAATGGTGTTTCAGACTACCTGTGTTTTTATAAATTGGAGCTGAGAATAAAATTTTAGGATAATGCGGAGAAAATATTATACTACATGACACAGTTCATTAAAGTACCACGCACAAAGCAAGCAGCTACTTAAGTAACTGAACAAATCCTACTCCACATTTTATTTTCATTGAGAAGAGATGGCTTCAATGACTTCAAATGTATTGCTGACATACCTTTCTTGGCTCCCTTCTGTGATGTGGTAGAGAAGATTGGCACCTCCATCAGCACAAGCTCTCAGGGCAGCTGCAAGTGAAGAAGGAGAACATCAGCACATTTGCATTATAAATAAAAACCCACAACTAGTTGACAGTGCTAAATTAATTGTTCATAGTGGCATAGGGAATAAGCTTGAGATCTTATATGGCTTTTAGCTTCTGGTACTTGACTGCTTTCCCTGTTTCTCTAAATAGAAATTTGAACTGTTTTGTTCAGACTAGTGCCAATCTTCATCTGACTGTGCCACGGCACTTGCAAATAGCTTATTTCTGTTATGAATAAAATTCTATATGTCTAATTCAACAAACAACAAAGTTGAATTTAGCAACAATTTTAATTGAGCAGCGATTTTATATAAAATAATACAATCAAATATAATCAAGCAGATACAAAAATAATTTGGCAATGGTTTGGATAAAGCATAAGCAAAACCGACCGGGGTACAAACCCGAACGGGGTACTGGGGGGGGGGGGGGGGGGGGGGGTCTCACCCTGCCTCCTGTACAAAAAACAAAGGAATCCAAACACAACTTATATACTGTATGCTAATACATATTCATCAATATTTTCCCATAAATCTCCTCCTATTTTTGATTCTTGAAATCTACATCACTGTACTGCACAGCACCTGCTCCGCTTGTTTCTAAGGGGTCTTCTGGCTTTTGGTGGTCTCTTCTGACGAAGGCTTCTCCTCATTGTCAGTGTCCTTTGAACAGCCCCACAGGTTACACATGCGCCCCAAGTCTTGTGTTATAGGAGCCAGCATTATATCCCAAAAATAAGCCTTATTATTTCATAGATACCTGGAATTATCCCAATTTTGTCCATTTCAAGGCTGATTCCCTAATTATCCCAAGGCCTATTCCGTTTTGGGATTTTACTTATCTCAAACTACATCCTGAATCCTATTTTCTCTTGAACATCTGAAAACATCTGTTTTGTGACACTAATTCTATTTTTTTTCCCTCTATTACTTTTTAACAAATATTTTCTAAAATATTGATATAGTTACAATTCTTAGCACGGATCAGATTCATTTATTACATTTCTATCTATCTGAACCTGCTGCCCAGCCAGCTTAAACTACAAGACAGGCAAGTATTAAAACCTGAAAAGGCCACCCTCCATCTACAGATGGATCCTTGTCACAGGTGAGAACTTGCACTGTAAACACAACTATCTTCTCACTCAGGCAGAAGTCCCCTATGGTGGCTCTACAGCAATCTGATAACAATTGGGAAAGAAAAATAACCAAGAGTTAATAATCACAATACCTTTTTTTTTCTTTTTTCCCCCCGCTCCTATGACACAAAAATGTTAACTTTATTACAGTTCCTATATTTTTCCACAGACTGTTTGACTCTTCTGATATAAAGTAAGTGGTTTATGTCTTAGCTTTAAATCTTGGACTATCCTGGTACAAAACCACAATAATTTTCAGCACTTTCACCTAACTTGGGGGCCACAAAGGGCATGTGCCACTAATTCCAGTTGATTTAAACAAGCAGAGACAAGCTGCTCTCTTGTGATCCTTTTGTTTATACAGAATAAAGTCAGAGAAAAGAGACAAGTCTAACACTATTACAAAATCAAACATTAATTGTATCTTTTTTCATAAGCTTCCCTATTAATCATCATTTAACTAACACACAGCTCTTTCATGAGGCTTTTAAAACCTGATAAGCTATTAAAAATTGAAAATGACCATCTTGTCTTAGCAGTCTTTATCAGTTTTGCTCTGATATGCACAAGTTAGATACCTATAGCACTCAAGATAAAAGAAGCTGTTGCTTCCATGCTAGGGCAGAGTGTTCCTTCCAGGCACAGAGAGACTGACTGGCAATACTGAAAGGGCTGAAAGTCACAGGGCCAAGGGGAAAAAAGAGGAGACATAAGTAAAAAAAGGTACAAACAATCAGATCAGGCACTTCTTGTTGCTAAGAATCCAATTTTCAGCCAAAGCCGCTTTCCTTTGGTGTTTATTTTTCAGTCAGAACCACCTGTCAGCAATGATACAAACCTGAATCTTTCCTTTTGTGCACATTCAATGGGCAATCCACCTCCCCCCTACTTAGCCAGCCTATACGAATTGGGACAACAGAGATCACCTCTATAGCTGTTCTCATCTTTAAGTCATTTTTTCCTATGTGGGTGCTAAAATCCCACAGGGAGTGTTTGTAAATGAATATCTAGTGTGCAGTACCAAGTAACCTTGGCTGAGGATTTTTTTGGGGGGCAGGGAGAAAGAAGGAAGCAGGACAAAGCAAAAGCTACCAGTTCATCACAGGTGACTTTGGGTACCTCAGCTATTTTTCTTTCAGGCTGAAGCCATGAGCAGAGCAGGAGAGCAAGCACTGTACTGCTTCTAGCACAACTTCTGCTGCTGCTCTTTCCAGTACCCACCATAGCAAGCACTACTGGCCTCAGCCTTCTTGTACAGACCATGCACTTCTCTGTCCCCTTAACCACTTCACCCACTCCTCACAGCCTCCACCCAAACCCATATTAACAAGCCAAGGTCAAGAAGATTTGATCCTGAGAAATCTTATTAGGTGAAATAATTTCTAGATTATTCTAGAAGCTTGCCAGCCACTTACTATGGTGATTCCCTGCTTCAGGCAAGTGCCTCATCCAGTCTGATGAATACAACATCACAATACAAGAACACTACTTTTTGCCTGCTGTGTTTGACTGGAAGATTTTAACTTCTTTCACTGGAGGTTACAGCTGAAAATGGATTGATATACTTCCTTTCACCTGGGCATACCTGTTCTCTCAGGGAGTTCAGCTCACACAAAACAAAGTAATGGCCCATTGCAAGAGTGTGTAATACCTGTCCTAACTCAGCAATCCTGTCCACTGGCTTATTTAGCAGATAGAAGCATCTAAGCAAGGCCTAGGATCTAAGGTATTTGACCTGCTTAAAGCTTGTTTCCTAGACATTTCCAGACAGCTACAGCTTTTTCCTTCTGCAAATGGTGAGTTTTCCATCTATTCTCCCACCTTAAAAAAAAAATAAATATAAGTAGCTTATAACTTCTGGGAAAAAAATTGGGATGAGATACATTAAAAGAGATTAAAATCTATTATTGGTCTCAAATATTTTAACACAGCCAGAGCCTTAACTATTGTATATTCTCTCAATTGACTTACCACTAGTGAAACCTGGCCCAAGATCTCTTCATCTGATCTTACAATTTTAAAACAATGCGACCAAAAAAACCCAAACCAAACTAAGCAGTACAAAACTGTCCTGATTTAGAGCAAATTTGGGAGAAAAGCCTCTAAAGGGGTTCCTCTAGAAAGCAGATTCAAGTGGCCCCTCCCCTAACTGGTTCAGGAAAAGATTTCCTTGGAGAAAAGTGGAAAAAACTGCTTATTTAACAGGCAAAGCATTCACCAGCACAAAAAAATGAACAATAATAAGCAATAAAACCTCTTCCAACTCCAAAGGAGATGACAAACTCAGAAAGTCCCCTTCATGGGCTGTAGCTTGGCTCACTCAGTCTCTTATCAGTCCCTCCAGCACTGGAAATGCTGAGGCCCAGGCCCAGCCCAGTGGGCCACAGGTGTGAGCTGCTGGTGCTCTTCTGGGTGTTCAGTCCAGAGCAGGTTTAAACAGGTCCAAGAAAAAGAAAACCCAGAGTGTCCAGGGAACTTCTCTGCCTCAGCTAGCTAAAACTAACTAAAAAGCAAAGGAGACATCTGCCCTGCTGTCTGTCCATGCTGCAGACAACACAGTCCAGGAGCAGGATGTGGGGGAGCAAGTGCAGTTTCTGATAACAAAGTCTGCGCTTCTTCTCTCTCGTCCATCACTCTCAGAACAACCCTTAAAGGTGCAAAACTTATTACCCAGCTTCAACAGAACAGACAGTTGGGGATACAAGCATCACATAAGCCAACCCAGGACAAAAACAAACCAGTTTTCAGTCTGGTACGTGTAAAAGTACTGAGATTCTCCCAAAGAAAGGAAGGTGCCTAAGTAACAGATCTATGACATTTAGATATTCTTCACACAGATATGGTGCTACTATTTTATATCTCAAATCGAAAGAGTTGCCTTATATAACTGCAATTTAAAGCTGTCCCTTACATATTTATTCTTATTTATTAAAAAAAAAAAATTAAACTTCCATAGCATTGTAAAGTTATTTAGAGAAACAATTTATGAGGTACTGATCCTTTACCAACTGAAATCAAACAAAGCCTCAATTGCATTAAGGAACTAGCAGGTAATTAATAGATTGGCTGGAGGCCAGTAAATCATATATTTCTACAGCTATGAACTAAGCTTTGCTTGACAAAAACTAATGATATATCTTAGCTGGAAGAATATGTATCATTATTACCTGGAAGTGCTTAAGGAGATGGTCAGCAATTCTAAGCTTACAGTTTGGATGGAAAATTCTCTATGAAAAATAATAGGAACTGATTTTTAGCAGTGCCTTTTTTATTAGAGACAAAATTGCTTTACAAACAATTATTTGGCCAAGGTGCACCATCTCAACTGTGTAGGCAAATCTAAGAATCTCTAGGCACTTAGCAACAGCTCACACAAAACCTCATTAATTATTTCAGCAGAAACTGAAGGACCTGAACAAGATTTGGGCTTTGTGTTTCTTGGTTGGCATTCTGAAAACAGAAACACCTTCTTCTGAGATGTTTTCAATTTAAACATGAAAGCAAATGATGAAAAAAAAATTAAAAGGTGGAAAGTGACATGGATGAAGTGCTAAGGGTCACAAATTGGTCAAAGGCAAGTTATCCTCCAGGGTGACCAAAGTGGATGGTGAGGCTTATAAAGTGAAGAATAACTTAAGTGGCCAGTCAGAACACCAAAGGTCTTGCTCTTACCTCTCTTCTGCCCCAAAGGGTACCATTATATTATGGCAGACCCCTCAAATTTGCTAGGTGGGCTACACATGCTCTGGATTATGTACGTCAGAAAAATCTAAGTCACCAAAGACATTATCTAAGGGGTAGAGGCAGTTAACCTGGCCTCTGTGAAGTGACACATACTAAGGAATTAGTTCATATTATATTTAACTAATATAATATTAGTTTATATTATTGATATTAGCAAATATAAAAAACTTCCTGTCCAAGTAGCTCACTGAGCTCTGGTGGGTCAGGAGGACCAACACTTCCAGAAAAAAACATCGTGATATGCAGTAGCTTTTTCAACCAGCACAGTTGGAAGCAGAGGAGGCCTGTGATTTTTGGCTACCCAGCTCAGCTGCAGAGCCCCATGGTACCATTTCATGCTTCTGTTATTAGAAGAGATGATGTTAAGAGGACAAGGACACAAGTGCACTGCAGCCCCAGGTTAGCATGTGAATTTGCACTCCTTGGCATTACCACAAATTACCACCTTTACAATCTGAATATTCTGTGTTAAGCTCCACTGCTCAGAAATAGCTCTGTCTGCCAAATTACCACCTTTTCTATCTGTTGGATTCCTTTCTTATATAACTCCAGTGTCAGTCAGGGAACTAGGGCATGGAGATATAATCAAAAAATCAACTGTTTTATTGTGCAGGAGGGAGAACTCAATGACACTGTCAATAACTGCTTCCCAAGTTATTGGGAGCAGCATGTGTTCAGTTCAGCCAACTCTTGCCATGTCTGAAATTATGGCAAGAGTAAATACCCCTCAGCCCCATCTATGCCAAGGAAGAGTTATATAAAGAGCATATTATCAAGCCATCCTATCTAAGAGTTTCTCAAAGGCAGCCTGAATGAAGAGACAGAGGCCTTTCTGAGCAATGCCCTTCCTTTTAAATGGTGCATCTTCTGCTAGTAACCAGTGAAGTATTTCCCTTTACTGACTGAGTTTGAGGCACCATTTTAGGGCTAACTATTAGTTCTTATAAAAATTATTCTAACACAACAAAAACACTGGAAACAGTTTACTTTATATTTACCCCTTTGGCAAATATAAAAATCTTCCTGTCCCTGTGAGACAGGATATGAGCAGCATATGAAACACAAAAAAGGGAGGTCTTGGCTGTGAGCTAACAAGTACTGATACTTTTTGCAGAAAAGGAGCAAGTATATTATTGTATTCAACAGCCCTGCAAATTCAGGTGGACAAAAGACTCCACAGAAGAGATGCAACTCTTGCAGACTAAGATGAGTGCATAGAAAGGGAATACATTTATAAACATTACCAATACCTGGGAAAGAAAAGCATAACCTTATTATTCCTATTCTATTATTCCTTCCAATTAGCATTTAAAATTTATTCTTATCCAAACCTATCTTGAAATAAATTTTTTTTTTTGCTTAAATTCAAACTTGTGACAACTATCCTTAAACTGCTTTAGTATAGCCCCTCTGTTCCTTTTCTAATTTCACACAACATAGGTATGCAATCTCTTTCCCTCATTCCTTTATTGATTCAGTAGCCTGGTAACCATAATTAACCTGCCAGCAAAATCTACGCATAAGAGAACTCCGCTTAATTAATGACTTGGAGTGCAGGTAGTAATACATATGTGAAATAAATGATAGATACACAGAGAATTGCTTGCTTGGCTTGATACATAGGGCCAACACATATTTGTCCCAGTATTACTAAAAAATAGCAGTTACCAACAACAAAATGCATAATCTGTATTTATGTGCTGTCTCGTTTTCTCCTTTTTCCTGCAGAACCTGCAAAAATAAATTTAACAAACCCATGGCTTTGTACAGCTGCAGATTGCTAGAAAGGGTATCAAACTGCATCTCAAACTATTGCCTCCCACCCACGTGTTTCCACCTGTGTTATCAGGACTGTTTGTAACTGCTATTCCACTTCAATTACAGGGCATTGCAGACATCCCTCTTCTGTCAGCTGCAGCTCTGTTTAGCAAATCAGCTACCAGTCCATAAGAGTTATCTGCTTTATGGTTGGACATTGGTCTTGCTACGAGGCTTTTTTAGCTATTTAAAGTAGGTCTATGTTAAAGCTGCAAATGAGTGGTTTGGCTACTTAAAGAAACACTATCAAAGACATTAGTGAAAGCAGGGTTTAATATGAATTTGTGAAAATTCAATTCATATTCATCAACTTCATATAGTTTGGTGAGAAAGTTCACTCTACTACTTGCTGCAAAGATGAAAGCATACAAAAGAAGATCACATTAGAAGCAATTTGAAATTATTTATATGGAAGCTGGGAATATTAGAGGGGGTAAGGGTGCAAAGGATCTGGATGCAATGATAAGGGTGCAAAAGGGCTTTGCAGCACTTAGTCATTGAGTAATTAATATTTACAGAACAATTTGATCATGTTCCCTACAATTATAACAATGATTAACGATAGATTTGAGATGGTAACATTTATACTATAATCAATTCAGAGGCACACGGGTAAAATGATGCATACACCCCTTTGTATTTGTGCAAAGGTACCTATCATAAATTCCCCTTGAGTTCAGTGAAATGCTAACATCAAATCCCTTTGCCAGCAGGCAAGGCTGCACCTGAAGGAGTGTGGAGGTGGGGTGGGAGTATCAGCCCAGGCCTCATTGTTAGTGATAGTTCTTTGAGTATCACAGACTTGAGAGCATGTGAGCTCTGAGGTGTCACACTCAGAGGGTTGCTATTCTAAAACTGTTTGTGTATCCAAGAAAGATCCACCAGCTACAAATCTCTTATACCTAAACCATGACTCCTAAAACTATCTATATCAAAGAACATAGGTAGCCATTAGTCCTGAGGCAAATGGCTCACCAACACTGGAACTATGCTCCCATATGGACCAGCCTGGATCTCAATATGTAAAATGACTGTACTTTTGGTAAAGTAATTGTATGTTTCCTATAAAGCTGCTATGCTTCTTTAATGACTCTGCTTTGAGCTGTAAACATCATAGAGATCTCAGCCAAGCAGAGGCAAGATCCATTAAACAATTAAATATGAGAAGACAAGGAAGAAACCAATATGAGAATGAATTAGGAACACTATTCTTTTTCCAGTGCATTGATTCAATATTGAGCTAAAGCCACACAGATAACACTTCTCTTTAAAAAGTTCACACAGAAATTAAACACTTGGAAAAAGAAACCATTTTTCCCACAGAAAAAAAAAACCACCACTGAATTTTAGTCAAACATGTTACAGTCACAAAAAAAAAAAAAAAAAAAGAAAACTTTAAAAGAAAATTCTAGGAAAACTTATATCTTAATGCTCATTTTTTGGAAAAAAAAAAAGAACAGAGCAACCCTTAAAAAATAAAATCCTATGTACCCAAAACCACAAATTCAAGAAAAAAAACCTTGAGTACCAGTAAACATAGTAGCAGTAATGTGCTGTCAGAGACAGAGGCAAGGGAGCAATTGTGATTTTACTAAAAGTGAGCTTCTGCACTGGCTTCAGGAGCACTTCGATGCAGAGTTCATTATGATGATTCATATTCAAGGCTGCTGGGTTTGGAGTAATCTCTTGTCAGGAGTTAGATTTAATATTCCTACAAGCCTTACTTAAGATATGATTGTGTCTTCTCTTTTCTGTCATTCTCCCATTCTGTCAGACCCAAGAGCTCTGGTACTCACTGAGCTGCTTTACACCCACTGCTGTAACAGGCTCCACAGGCAAAGCAGCCCTGTGCTGTCTCACAGAGAAAACCAGGAGGAGAGAGCTTAAACATAAAGTGCTTGCTGCCATAATTTCCATTAAAATCAAAGTGACCTTTTCATGACAAGGCCATGTGGCTTGATGCCACTGGGGGAAGAATCAGGAAGAAGTTTATTCTTTTTATTTTCTACTTTTTTTTTGCTCTCTCTTTGAAAAAACGACAGCTAAAGCTATAATATAACATTTAATCAGCTTTTCTTTTTGCCCTGAGCACACATCTATTATTACTAGGTAACAGTAAGAAAACGCTTATTAGGGCACAGACAAAAAAAAAAAAAAAAGGGAAAATGCACTGAAGTGCATAATATTGATCCTGACTTTTTTTCCTGATACACTATTTGTTTTGAATGTATTTAAAGAATAACTTGTCAAATGTAAGATCCTCACAAATCCATCGAGCTGCTGAAACAAAAGCAGGAAGTCCTACCTGGGACCTTAAATCTGTATTTTCCAGAGTGAGAAGGAATACAAGTTCTCTACAGCCATATATTTGCATTTTATTGAAGTCTGGTCTGATACCAGGAACTCCCCAGAGATTCACAAGCCCTTTCTGTAGTGCAACATGTTGGCCCCAGGGTTGGGCTGCATCCTGGCTTGCAGACCTTGCCTCTGTAAGCCCTGATTGCTGATGAAGGATCAAGCAAGTCTCAAACATCAAACCCCTACAGACACAATGCTGCAGACACAATCCATCCCATCAGGCAGCCTTTCAAACAACACCTGCTTTCATTGCTTTGCAACTGCAATGCACCTCACTAACAAAAATTTCCTCTAGCCTGTCTATGACGGTCCTATACCTACAGCAAATATCTACATTGAAATAATAATAATTGAAGGTGAAGTAGCTGCAAGAGTGTGCAGCTAGCTTTTTCTGCATCCATTTCCTGGTTATCAAGTGAAATGGAGAGGCTTCAACATTGATTTTATTTCTGAAGTTTTAAAATCATATTGTTTAATAATATAATTGACCTCAGGCTTTGAATGCAACTTTTTATTTCTTCATTTCCTATTTTCCATTGCTGCAGCATTGATTTCTGACAGAAGGAAAACAAACAGCTACAAATATGATGGAATACCCCAACTGCTTGCAATTTTAATTGCCAGTCAGCACTGTCATCAGACAAACTTTAGCAACAAGCTGACTATTCCTATATGGAAAAAGAACCTGACTAAAAAAATAATCACCTTTATTAGGATTATACATCTACATTTGCTGCATGGAGAAAAAAAAAACAAGCTTTTTTTTTTATTTATCTGGCATTGCATGAGCAATAACAGACTTCATGAAATCACTACCCCAGAATGAGAAGGAAGTGGGGCAGGCAGGGAGGCAGTATTTGGAAAAGGGTGGTCAGCTGTGCTAAAACAGCAAAGAAGAAGGAGAAATTGTCTCCTACTGCTGCTGGCAACCAGCAAGTTTATGCTCTTCATCACAACCAGATCAGTGCACCTGTCTCTTCTGCTTCCCCTCAACAAAATGCATTAATAATTCAAGCCAACTTGCAAGTGTAAAGCAATGAGCATGATAAGTTCATATTCATGTCTATGATTAAATATTTTCAAGTAATGCATTTATATTTCAAATTTTGTTTGCCTAAATTGGATTTGCAGTAGCCAGCAACTCATAAAAAATTAATCACACACTTATTTAAATTGCACAAAATATATTAATTCTCCTGCTAATAAAACACACATCTTTCCTTGGAGTGCAGAATAGATTTCCACACAATCATTTTATATCATAGTCTAACAAAAACTTTTGTGTGCCAAGGAAATTTCAGGGCTCATAAAAGTCAGAAACTCCAATTTTGTTAAAAGATAACTAGACTATTACAATGCATAAATTTCTCAATGAATCAAGCATGCTTTGACACCAACTTGAAAACTTACTTAAAATATTCAAGAGAATAATCTTGATCTAAAAGTTGTTTGGAATTAAGTATCTTAAAGAGGGACAAACAAGAAACCAGACAAGGATAGTAGATATATTTTCCTAATGCAAGTGGAACTGATCTTTATTTTCTAATGTCTTGATAACATAACCTGTGTTCATGCTACATACATTTTTGTACTAGTAATTTTCCCTACTTTTAACAGATAACTGTTTAATAGATTTTTCAAGCAAACAATTGTAACACCATCCAAAGATATGGCCAAACCCCCACTCTTATTATTTAACTTCTGACAGTTTCACCCTTGTTTCTGACTGACCCCCACATCTTTTCTGTTGTCTTAACTCCCAGATTTGGGCAGTGCTAAGCTGCAGTAGAAGTTTCTTTGAAGAAACTGGAAATGTAAAATGACAAGACCTGATCTTACCTACTTTATTTCATATTTGGAATAACTACAAGTACATATGCCCTGGAATTTGCAGAAATCTACATCAGAGTGGTTTCATGGAAGCAGTGGATTTGCATTGCTTTTACTCTAGTACTGGCAGTTGAAAGGATGAAAAGGAACAGATACTACAATGTATGGCTCCTCTTAGGAAAAGAGGAGCTTTAGCTACTTGCATCAAGACTAATCCTGATCTCCAACATCTTCCCACACAAAACAGATCTAAAATTAAAATAATATTCTTGTTAGGCACTTCCTTTAAGCTAAGTTTTCCAATAGTCAAGAAAGTAGGTCAGCTAGCATACTGATATAAAAGATCAGATCTAAAATATAATTTTCTTAAACACATTTCTTTCATTATTTGTTATTTAATAAAATAGTTGAAAGCCCCCAAAGGATGCAAAAATTAGGATATTTTCATTCTTAAAATATTATAGAAAGTGTGCATTAGAATTTTCAAAAGAAATAATCAGCACCAACAATAATTTTTGGAAGTTTTTAGCTATCTTGATGAAATACTATATTAAATCATCACAAGACACAAAGAAAGCTCATTTGGACTGTCAGAATCAGCTTCAGACCAGACTAGAAGCTGCATTTCTGAATGCTAAATGTGTTATGTAAAAGAATTCAGATGTGAAATCCCAAATGCAAAACCAACGCTGTCATCCTTAAAAGAAAATAATCAACATCTATATGGAAAGTCTGGTTATGAATGAAGATGGCATAGCAGTAATGTCCCAGCTCATAAAGAGATGAAGAAACAAGTGCATTGATTTCAAACTCTCTCTTTATTAAGGCTATAAAAGAACTTTTAACACGAATTTTCCAAATAAAAATATTTGTAGGAGGCAATCTAGAGTTTACTGTACAAAACTGAGTGTATTTTCTCAGGGGGAATAAACTTCTATGTGACAACTCTCCTCATAGCAAGGCTGCAAACAGGTAATTAATTTATAGATCTCTGCATGAAGTAGAAACAGCTTTTGTCCTCTGGCAGTTCCTTAAGGCTTCAGAAAGGGAAAAGGGCATAGAGTGAATGGAAAAGTAGAGGCTCAGGAGGTATTCCAGACCCCAACTTTGGGACTGTTCAGGGTTATAAACTATTCAAAACGTGATTTTAGTAGCAGATTTTTCCATGTCTAGTTTGCAGTTACAAAGATAATCAGTAAATTGCACATGACTTTTATCAAAATGATACAGTTACTGCTCCAGGCCTTCCATTTCAATGTGTTACAAACTGGCCTAAAAGTGCAAAACCAAAGAACTTTTGCCTCTCATTTTGGTCAATATTTTTCCTTTGAAGAAAAGAGACTGGATTTTAGCATATATTGAAGTCTGCAGTTCAGAAGTGAATTCATGCAAATCAGGTATGAATTCTTTGTTTTGTTTAAATTACCTCCTACCAAACTGTATTATATAAATAAATATTAGCATTTTAAATAGATGGCAATACAGAAGCATTTTGCCATTCCCTGAGGATAAGCTAAACCACTTAATCCTTATTGACCAGAAATATTGGCCTCTTCTTTGGGGCCATTTTCCCCTTGTAGTTGAAACCTGTGCGTTCAATAAACAAAACCTTAGATTCAGCACACCTGAGCTTACTCTGAAAGTCTGCTTTTAGAACATGTTCCCTGTGAAACAAACAAGCAAAACCCCAGGACACAGCCTTGTTCAAATGGTAATACATTGCATGTTGTATCTGCTGCTCTTTGTTCTCAAAATGGTGTGGTGTAAAAGAATCCAAGAACTATATAGCAGCTGTGAGCACTACCATAAAAAGTGTTCCATTTCAATGTTGCTGTTTAATTGCAAATTATCACCCTGTTTAATTTTCCCAAGAAATATGGCTTATAAAAATGTCCTAAGTATATCTAATATATCCTTATTTAAATCAGCCAAGTGTTGGCCAAAAAGAATATCAATACTCTACTTAATTTATGAACTCTGTCCATACTAAACACTTCATTATCAGGAACAGAAAATATTAGAAGACAGGATGTTCAAATGTGATTTGAATTACTGTACCAATCCCATGCTACCTTATCTGCCAGATGTGCTGGAGATTCCAGATTAGTACACAACATTTTCATTTAAAGTAGTGTGTTCCTGCACTCAGCCTTGTTTAAATCAGTATTGATAGTGAAGAGCTGGTAAAATAATTAATAAAATTTTATTTTTACTTGCTTAATCTGGATTCATCTTTTGTGACCCTACAGTATCATTACCTACTGGGCTTTGAAGCACAAGAATTAAACAGAAGTCAGTCTTTTCACCTGGCACTTATGTCCCTGCTTTAAAAGAGGAGAACTCCTGTCTTCTCCAGATACCCAGTTTTCTTTCTCTGTGCTCATCAGTTCTTGACTGAGGCTCTGATAGCATCCCTATATAAGGGGATTACCAGGCCTGAGCCTTAAATATTGAATATTAGAGAGTTAAAAACAAATAAACAAACATCCAACTGCTCTACATAAAAAACAAACAAACTCCAAACCAAATCTAACTCTACAACAAACACATATTAGTATGTGTAAGAAAGGACTTTCATGTAAAATATCTATTTTCTCACTACTTTTTACTAGTTTACTTCCAAATGTCTCTGTTGGGCATGCATTAACTAAGACACTCGAGGTCAAGCTCAGCCAGCCAAGCTCAGCACGGTGTGTTAAAGGCAGGATTCTTTCTCATAAGAGGCTTGATGAAAGAATTGCTCTAACTCATGTGACAATACCTGAGTAAGCCCCTGTAGCAGATGGCTCTCTGTGTGCAGAGCTGAACATCCAGCACTGGGGCACTGCTCTCCCTAGCAAGGAACAGGAACAGCAATGCCCTGAGTTCACACACAACACTCACACAGACCTGCAAAGACACCTCTGAATCTGTGCTTCACAAGATGCTATACAGACACCATAAAGGCATCAAGCATGGTTTTGCTAGTGTAGAAGAAGATTTGCATAATTCTTCACTACCTCCTTGGTACAGTCACCAGAGCTTCTAATAGATTTTGCAATTTGAAGTGGGTTTTTGCTTAAAGATGCAATGATTTCTCTGAAAGATTAAAAGGTGACCAAACTGCCACCTTTATAAACTAAAATAATGTTTAAAAAGGAGAACTAGAGATTCTGGTTCTTTCATTTATGTTGTTCACAGGTAAAACTGGGTACTATCAAGTCACAGCCTTTCAATAGTCCCCTGGCAGAGAAAAGACGTCTCAGAAATTTGATTTTGCAGCTGGCTTCCCAGTCTCAGAAACATTTGATGCTTTTTCACAAACCATAATCAATAGCTGTGACTAACTGAAGAAGGTTTTGTTCATGTGATTAATTTCTCCTCTAGTAAACCCAACACCTAACTTCTTAAAAGGCTTACCTGGAGGGGCATGAAATAGTATTTGCTTTAAGCCATAATTCGAGAGGTTCCTGCATGCAGCTGGTCCTCATCCCTCTCTGTTCTGCCCCCACTGCTGTTCCTCATCCCCACTGCCTTCTATTCCAGGATCTGCTTTATGAGCCACATAGTTTACTTTACTTAAAATTTAGCAATTGTGAGAGAAAAGCAAAAAATGTAAGCAGAAGAGTATGGACCTCCTGGGGTTCTGTAGAAAAAAATTCTGAAAACAAAGCAAAGAAGACAGGTTCTTATACCATAATCAAGAATAAAAGGGGTAAGGGTCACGCTATTTCTCTCTACATGCAGTAACCTCGTGCACTGTCCTGTCACACCACCAAGGATGAGAGCTCCAAGCCAAGCTGTTCCCATGCCAGCAGTTGGTCAAAGACTGTATCATACCCTGGGCAGGTTCAGTGGAGGCAAACAGGCCTTGGAGAGAGAGTCTGTGCCCAGGGAGCTGCAGACACAGCACTGCTGTCACTCTCTCCATGTGAATGGCTCCCGTGCCACTGGAGAGAAGGGAATTGCACACTATACTATGCCTGGTGCAAAGATGCTGCCTCCTTCCAGCAGCAGACAAGGGTCACACCGAGCCATCACTGATGCTGCTCTCCCAGCCAACACAAAACAATGGGAAAGCCTCTGCAGGGGGAGAACACAACCACTGGCCCCCAGGGAGGCATTTATGTTGTTTGAGAGTAAAGAACAGGACAGGGAGGAAATCAAATTATATCTCTTTTCTTCCCAGGCATGAGGGGTGCATTTTCTCACCTACAGTGAAAACAACAAGCAATGTTTTAAAGAAACATTTGCTCCCTAACACAGCTGAATTCACCAGGGCATTCCCAGTCCCTCCTCTTCTAAAGAGGAATGACCACCCATTCAACAGTAAAATGATGCAATATGCGCTTGGGGAAAAAAACCCAAAACCAAACCTAAATAAGAGAACCAAGAAACCATTGGTCTGTTAAAACATAAGAATACTAAGAAAGAAATGCTTATATAAGAAGAAATATTTAAAAGTAACCACACAGAAAAATAAATTTAAAAACCCCACAACAAATAATTAAAGGTAACCTTTAAATTACTGTTGCAGTCTATAAGAGATATGCTGCAAATTTTAATAATAATGTTTGGAACATCAGTCATTTTGCTCTTGCTGAAATTCATTTTTGATAATGCAATTGTAACATCTGAGGAATGATATTAAATTTCTACTTTGTATTAAAGTAGAATTGTATTATTAGCATGGTACAGTGTGTGCATCTCTGCTGGGATTACATTCATGCTGAAAAAAACAATGTTATTTTTCTATTACTGATATACGTTATCTATTTTGACACTGGAAAATATATTTCACTAAACTATAAACTAAGAAAATCTCTCATCTGAGAGGATATCACTGAAGTTTCCCTCCTGGTGTATTTTCAATTCCTAGCCAGCAGACATCCTGCTAATTTTTTTTTTGCACAAACTCATTTGATTTGGAGCATACCTGTGAGCCCATATACTAGAGTTAGCATGTCCAGTCCAATTATTCTTGCTCAATCTTTGACCAAACTACTGGGAAATCTGCCTGCAGGAAGAACAAAAGATTGCAGCTGACAGACCTATGTCTTTCTAAATAAAACTCAAGAGGCCTCCTTCTAGGATCTCTTTCCTTTCAGTCTTTCCATTTGCCTACCAGCACCCTGAGAGAGTGAGTCCCACAGCAGCTTGGAGGGAGAAAGAAATGGGGAATTAGTGTTATATTTATATTCAAACATATCTATACTTTACTGACATGATTTTCCAAAGCACTCAACCTCATCCTAACATTTGTTTCTCAGTTTAAGAAGTGGGATCACTGGTTTCTATTCACCTTTCACACTGATGAATCACCTTGAACATCCTCTAGCTGGCCCTAACACTCCAATTTCTTGTCAGGGTATTGAAGAAATGAGCTCTAACAGGGATTTACAAAAGGAATAGAGAGGACTCACCTTATCTGATAAAATCTGCCTTCTGCTATAAGCTGCAAACAGTTCCAGATATGAATTAGGGAGGTTATCAAAGACAGGCCAGGAAATCATGCTCCTCACTAATGGATCAATCCCCCTACTAATGGATCAAGACTGTGGTTAGCAAATACTGGTACTTCAGCAAAATTCAGGTTTTAGGCACATAATTACTTGAATTCACTGCAGAGAGTACATTTCCAAACACACCCCCTAATTTGCTGTTGCAGAATGATGTATAATTTACAGTGCATTCTGTACTGGTTCTGAAGCGCACCAACACACTTCCACATGCTGAAGTGACACATCCCATCACACCTGCACAGTAGATTCCATAGAAAGAGATTAAATTCTCAAATACCTGGTGTGAAAAGCAGCCATAGCCATTAAGTTTGGGACTGGTGGTACATGACACCATGTGGGTTTAAACTGGTATCCTCAGGGGCATTTTTTTTTCCTTTGCAATAACACCAGAATCTGGAGGAAGATAGGGAACTTGAATACAGTCTAGAAAAGCTACTTGCAATCAATCACCTGTGGAGCAGCAAATGACATCTTTGAGCCACAAAGCAGCTTTCTGTGAAGCCTGCCCTTGGCAGCAGGTGTCGCTGCAAGGCAAAGGCACAGCAATTGGTAAATTATTGGGACACAGACAAGAACAGAAGCAGGCAAAGATGCTTCATGGTACGCAGGAAGAACATGCACATTCCTGACAGCTGGTAGCTGTGCACTCCTCTTGTGCTAAGTGTTTTGGCTGCAAACATGATCAAACAGCAGATTGCTAGTATACACCTGCCTGAAAAAAAGCATGGAAACTCTTACTATTAAGGTAACAGCTTGCATAGCAGCATTCTTTATGTTTAGTTTTCCACTTACTGAGCGCTCAGTCCTCTCGACACATTAAAGAGTTTACTGCTACTCAGTACAAACAGAACTCTATGCAGCACCTCGTTTAATCCTCCAAGCCCAGCTGCAAACTACCTAAATTGTCCCTTTAAGTTCCTGCAGTGGGCCTTCTAAGGATGAATTCATGCATAAATTCCTGTCACTCTAGTGTCCAGCCATTCCAGGTTATGGATATTTCATCTTCTAGGGAGCAGTGTCAGCTGGGTTACATCCAGCACAGAACAAGAGGCAGACACCTCAGCTCAGCTCTTGTATCAGCCACTGGCTGATATTAGGGATCACCATTTTTGACCCTCTTCAAGTCCTTTAGGATTTTGTAATATGTTTCTCTTCACGCTACAGAGAAATTACAGAGGCTGATGTCTCTATGAGAGGAGAAGGCTTTTTCCAGAAGGGTTTTCAGCCTGCTGTCAAGTAGTCTCTCCCTTCTACTCTTTCATGCCTGAACTATTAGCCTTCAGCTGCCACTGACACAAAAAAAACCATTTTCTGCTACAGCATTGAGCCATTTTACAAAGAAACTGCCAACTAAATTAAGAGCTAGTCTTTTACTACAAGTCTAACAAGGCAAGAGAAGTATTTAAATAATGACAAGGCAAGAAAAAGACTAACTCATAGTCCAGAGATTCCTAGAACTACAGTGCCATGATTTACTTTGAAAAGAGGGCTGCTGCTGCTAAGAACAGATCCTACAAGGTCTTGACTTCACCAAATGGCTTCAAGCCAGAGATATAAAAGTCACTGCTCTTATCACCACCACCAGAATCTACTGCTAAAGGTGCTAACTTAGTTTTAAAAGAATACTTAGAAAGCAGATAGAGACTATAGTAAGCAAAGGTTGTGCAGAGACCTGAAACGGGCACTGGGGCAAACTGTGAATGTGCTGAGTACCTGCACTGTCAGCCTGGCAGAAGGTGCAGATCAGCAGAACTGCTGAGCAAACTGAGCAAGAAGGGGTTTCCAGCCATTGCCTGGAAGAAGCCAGTAAAAGAGCTTTTCATCAAGGGATGCCTTTAAAGATGCATGTGGAGCATACTTGGGGATATTTTTTTTGTTTTGTTTCTTTAACAAACTGAAACAACTTCTACAGCAAAGGTTTTATGCCGCCCTCTCTGAAGCACACTCAGAGTTTTCCTGCAGGGAGTAGTATAAGAACTTGGAGGGTGAAAACATGAGTTACTCCTCTTCAAATGAGGCGCTGAGGTACTATTTCACTGGTACTGCCACCAGAGCTGATACCACCAGGCCGTGGTGGTAGTTAGTGACACTAAAACAAACCAGACTGCAGGGCATCAGGCAAGCAAAGTACCTTACTACATCTTTTACTCCTCTCTTCTCTCTCTTCCACCCTCACCTCCACCAATTTAATATGAACAAGAGCTTGGCCTGAGACTTTTTGTGCTTACAGTGACTGGCACATCAACCCTCTCCAGGTACTACCTTAATAAAAACAAGACAGACAAAGCAGAGAGAAAATGGATAACATAATATCTATAAAACACACAATACCCACTGGAAGCAACCTGAAGGTTGCTAATGCCAATCCCTAATGCAGCAGCACTCTCTTATGTCTGCACAATATCTAATAAAATACAACCTCTGGGAAAGAAACTCATCATCTCCTTCTGCTCCTCTGTGCAAGCAAGACCTCTTGTTTGCCAGTTCAGCAAAGACCCTGAGCTGTGACCAGAAAAAAAGGTGCCAAACTTATTTACTGTGCTGTGGGCTGCACCCAGACTGTGACCAGCGAGGCAGGAGGTGACGGGCTCATTGCTCCACTCCTGCAGTTGTTTTCCCCAGCAGTACTTGGTCTGTGACCCAAGGAAGGTGTGCAGCTACAGCAGGGGTGGGTGCAGGCACAGCAGAGCCCTGCAGAAGTGCTCAGGCCTGGGGAATGGGGCACTGGACTGCTATATCCATCTTAGGAGGCAGAAGCCAAGCCCGAACTCTGAAAATACAACCCGAACCAGGGGAGACACAACAGCTGCTTATATAAACCTGCACTCTGAAGCAGCTTTAGAGGGGGAAAGAAAACCCTGTAGAGACTGCAGTCAGGGAAGAATAAGGTTGTAAAAAGTTTTACTTCCCATAAAGCATAACATTGAGTTAGTGATTACAGTCCAAACAAGCATTAATTTTATTTAAAAATTGAATTTTTACTGTCTCCCAATTTTTTTTTGTTTTTAAATGATGAGAGAACTGCATGGCCTGTTAAAATTTAATTTTTCTTGGGCTTAGAAATGGTCATCTCTATACATAACAGGCACATATTGGTTACAATATCCTTCTGACAGACAAGTTTCAGGGAAATCTGTTTCAAAATATTTAGTAGTAGAATCAAAAAACTTTTTCAAACTGAATGCTTCTGTTTTAAAAGGCATGACTTTTAGAGGAGTGTTTGTGGTAATGTATGGAAATGTAGTAACAATGTAAGAAAAAAAAGAGATCATAATGTGTGCAAGGAGAAAGAAAGGATCACTCAAAATGTTCAATATGCTCAGTACACTGTTGCTTGAAGTATTAAAGAATATTAAATTTGCACCTTGACGCTGTTGAGTCAAGGATGCAAAGAAGGCTCCAGTCTTCAGGTGGATCAGAAGGCAAAAGTGTTTAATGAAAAGAGCAGGTCTTTTTATAATGTGACTCACTGAGGTGATACTTGATTGGTCTCAAAGCAGAAACATCTCACACCATTGGTGAACTATGAATAGTACAGTCTGGAGAGCCATATCTATAAACAATGGTTACAGAAGGAGAGGTAATAATTGTTTGAATTCTTTAGTCCAAGTTTTCCACAGTTTCTACACAGCTTCCCAGAATTTTCCTGGGAGAAACATCTATCTCTGTTCAGAGATATGTAATTACTACACCACCTGGGTTTTTATTTACTATTTCATGGCAATATTAAATCATTCTTTTTAGTAGTTTGGTCATTTAAAAATATTTTTCTTCTCCCCTTTTCTCTAGTAGAATGGACTGTTTTAGAAGCAGTCAGTTTGATGTGATCAAAGAGCAAAGCATACCTAGAAAAGAAACTAGACATTGTTACTGTAATTGCCAAAGTATCAGAAATGTGCCTAGTGGGTGGCCAAGAGACCTTTAATGTTCTTGTGACATGGTCCATTGCTTAGCCCATATCCTGATCTGATTGGAGCTCCATGATAAAGTGAGCAGCACTGTGCTAATTCTCCTACAAGTTTGTTGTGTGAAGTTTCCAAGGCTCTGCTAGAACAGAGAAGTTTCAGCTTCAGCTCATGTGAGTCCATACAGCCACAGCTATTTAAATTCCCACTGCCGGGAGGCACATGTGCACTGTTTGCTCATACTGCACGGCTTCCGCTCTCATTTTTAAACCATCTGTTATTGCACCAAAGTCCAAATGATTTTTTAACAAAGACAGAATGTTCAAACCAACAGTGAAAAGACAGCTGAAAAGTCCATAAATATGTATCTCCCAAGATATCTGCCTAGCCTGAAAAGACACGTTAATAAATTTCAGAAGGACAAGTAAGGTACAAGAGGCTAAAGCAACATAATTTTTTTTCCCCACAAAATAATCTTAAAATATCAATTAAAGAAATTGTTTATCTCAACTCTATTTCTGGGAATAGATAATCTGTATCAAAAAGCTGCTATGCCCTTCATGATATGAACATCTGAGCATGTGTGGCTTTTAATATCACCCATGGTATCCTTCTTTAGTGAGGTTTTTATGTTATTTACGTTCAGTTGAGATCAGTTACTTGAGATCAGCTGTGCCTTCTGCACACATTCACTAGTCTTCTCAGCAAGCATATACTCTTTTGCTCAATATTAACATAAATCAAATGCTTTTCTTGCATAAGTGTTAAATCTGGTGTCATAACTTGGCTACATAAGTGCCAGAAGTCAAGAAGCACCAGAAATCACTGCTTAAGAACGAGCATTTTTCTTGTTATATTTAAGATACTACAAATTGAGCAATTTCTTTTCAGTCTTTAAACTGCATTACAAGGATACTGCACCTCAAGTTCAGGAGAGCTGGGTAAGTAAAATACTTTAAAAACAAGCAAATTATTACAAAAGTGAAAGTAATTGGAAAATAAAATCATATGTGCTATAATTTATCTTACAGAAACTCTCCTTTGCTTTTCAACTTAAAACTGAGCAATGAAAAACAGACTGAAGGACACACTCCATATCTTTTGAATGCAAAACTAAACAGTAATATCTAGGAAACAGCCAGAATCAAACTTTAACCAAAATTCTCATTTTCTTCTGATAAAGCTATGGAGTTTGTTACTTAGGTCAAGTGGTGGGATATAATTGGATAAAGGAGGAAAGGGAGTTAATCCAATTCCACCTACTCCCCATTCAACAGAAATATACTGCAAGCCTCAAATTACCCATGTGTGAACCCTGTAGTACTCCTGGTTTTCAAAGGGATTCCCCTGAATTTCCCCTTCTTCTCTATAACATTCAGCTCACCTTGAAGACAAGAGAGCTTGTCAAACTACTATTAACACAGAAGAAAAATAAATATTTAAATCTCACTCCTGCTAATCAGATCTGAATAAATAAAAAGGTACCATTTAATCATTAGCCTGAAAAAAGAACAACAGTAATACAGACACAGAGGAAGTCTAAGTAAATAATTTTATTTTTGTTTGGGATATTTTACCTACCCCCAACTTAAGGGGAACCATTAAAACCCACTTTCATCTACCATTTGAGAGTTATGTGGTGATCCCAAATACATGAAAATAAATTCTTTATTCCACCTCTTCTTCCTCCCTGCTCTTTGCTTTTATGGTGGTTGTAACTTTGCTACTCATAAAGAGCGACAGAGAATGCAGTCCAAATGCAGCAAAGTCAGCATTAACTAATAAAAGGAAATCTCATCACAGAAGGGAAAGTTATAAGCAAGGTTAAACCCATCTAAAATTAACACACAAATCCACTTCCCAGCAGTCCTGCAGAACACTCAAAGCCAATTCCCTCAAGGAATGCTCAACTTAGAAAATGGGATAAGGGAAAAAGTGAGGAGAAATGAGTAAGGTGAGAGTCTCTGTGTGTACATTTATGTACATAATTTATTATTAGCATAGTCACTGAGCAAGCAAATTCCCATAGATTTAAATATACAGCTTTAACATGTTAGTTATTGTGAGTTTTAAGTGTAGAATTTCCACCACAGCTTCCAAGACATTATTATGAGCATCTCAAGGAAGAAAATAAAAAAAACCCCATATATTAAGAACTAGATCAATGAGAACTTTACTAAAGACCCATTCCAAAAGAAACAGGATTATCCAGACAAGTTTAGCAGTCAAAAATTAATGTCCAAGCAAAAAAAAAAAAGGAAATTATTCTTTCATTGCTCATGTAGATCTAGCAGCATGTTTTACTGTCCTCTCTCCTGGAACCTTCTACTGTAATTCTGATATCCCCTTCTTTGGGAGGGTAAGTCTTTTGACTCAAATAGAATCTTTAGGGAGTATGCTAAATAAACCAACAAAAACAAACAAAAAATACACCAAGCCAAGTTCTGCATTTTTTCGTTATATGTGTACATACAAATCGATTCTATGCATATTAACATTGTATATACATATACACTAAGTTAAAATATTTTAGGCATTCTTTCTAACAAGAGAAAAACCTATCTTTATATAAGCTTCTGGTGGAAGCAGAGATAGATATTTATTGTCAATACAGTCTCCTTTTCAACAGCAAATATTCTTTCAGAAATATTTTGATTAATCTTTTAGGCATATGGATCTTGCTATTAACTGTGGCAAAATTCAAGGTAATTGATTATGCTAAACCAGTTGAAGAACATTAGTATAGCAATATTTATTTATGAGGCAGCAAAACAAGGAAAACAAAGCTCTCAAGTGAAAGATCTGTTTTTTCAACAGTGTTCCTGACAATTATTTTTGAATCATACATATTCAGCAGGGTAGTTAAACTCCCCATTGTGACACCAATGAGGGGCTGGAAGAGGCATCTAGGAAACTACTGTCCTGTCAGCCTGACCTTGGTGCCAGGGAAGGTTATGGAACAGATTATCTCGAGTGTGAGCACATGGCACTTACAGGTAAAAAAGGGGATCAGACCCAGGTTCAGATCAGACACAGGTTTAGGAAAGCCTTGCCTGAGCATCCTGATCTCCTCTTACGACCAGGGGACCTGCCTGGTGCATGAGGGGAAGGTGTGGATGTTGTCTAACTAGACCTCAGGAAACTTTGATACTGTATCCCATGACATTCTCCAGGGGAAGCTGGCACGCCATGGTTTGGATGGGTGCACTCTGCCAGATTAAAACCACTTGGATGGCTCAGCCAAGAGAGTCACAGCAAATGGTGCTGCATCCAGTTGGTGGCCAGGCATCAGTGGTGTCCCCCAGGGATCTGTATTGGGCATAGTCCTGTTTAATATCTTGACCAATGATCTGGATGAGGGAGTTAAGTATAAATTCATGGCTGACAGCAAGTCAATCTGCTGCAGGGTATCTATCTGCAGAGGGATTTGGACAGGCTGGATTGATGGGCCAAGACCAACAGTATGAGGTTCAACACCGCCCAGTGCCAGGGCCCACACTTTGCCCACAACAACCCCAGGCTAAAAGTCTACTGCACACAGTGTCTGGAAAGCTATCCATCAGGGCAGGACCAGGGGGTGCTGGTCACCAGCAGCTGAACATGAGCCAGCAGTGTGCCCAGGGGGCCAAGCAGGCCAAGGGCATCCGGGCCTGGATCAGCAATAGCAGGAGCAGGGCCAGAACCAGATTGTTCCCGTGTACCTGGCACTGGTGAGGCTGCATCTCAAACCCTGTGTTCAGTTTTGGGCCCCTCACTACAACAAAGACATTGAGGTGCTGGAATGTGTCCAGAGAAAGGCAACAAAGCTGGTGAAGGGTCTGGGGGGTAAGGCTTACTAGGAGCAGTCGAGGGAGCTGAGGTTGTTTGGCCTGGAGAAGAGAAGGCTCAGGGGAGACCTCATTCCCTACAGCTGCCTGAAAGCAGGCTGGAGACAGGTAACGGTCAGTCTCTTCTCCCAGGTAACAGGATGACAGGACAGGATGATAATTCTCAAGTTTTGCCAGGGAAGGTTCAGGCTGGACGTCAGGAATAACTTTGTAATGGAAAGGGTTGTTAAACATTGGAATGGATTGCTCAGGAAGGTGGTGGGGTCACCACCTGGAGCTGTTCAAAAAACAACTGGAAGCAGTACTTCCTGCCATGGTCTAATTGATAACTAACTGACAAATTAGTGAGGATTGGTAGAAAGTTAGGCTCAATGATCTTAGATGTCTTTTCCAACTTTAATGATTCTGTGATTCTGTTTTTTAAAAGTTATTAAAAAATACTTTAAGCCATCAGTACAAAGATCATCCCACACAAAGCAGTCACAACCAGGGAGTTGTGGTTTTCCCATGATGCAAGGGAGCAGAACTGGCTTAAAGGCGCACAGCTCCAAAGGGTTAATTTGGCAGTAAAGCATTAACAAACTGCCACCACCATGAAGTCAAATTCAGGTCAGATCTCGAAAATCATTCACATCAGTACCACTTGCACAAATACAGAGCCTTGTGGAATCCTCCTTGGGGCAACGTAGGCAGAGACCTCTGCTGTGGTCTGCAACTAACACATTGCCCAGAGCACACCAGCACAGGGACTGAGTACTCAGCACAGGTTCCCAGATGAGGGCACAAAACACTCCAGTATCTAAGCAGTTCCACAGTCATTTCACACTTCGCCTTACACATCAAACAAATGCCATCTTTAATTAAGGTCATGCCAGAGAAGCAACACCAAGTCATGTTCATGCTCTCTAGCAAGCTTAGATGAACTATGCTCTCCATCTGTGATTTGGAAGCAAGGGACAAGAATAAAAAAAAAATCATCTATTATTAAGTTCAATAAAAACACATGAATGAACATAGCTTCAAGTGCTCCTTGCTGACTTTAAAGCAAATATTTTATGAGCTATCATGCCTGTTTTGGAAACTCAAAGTTTGTTGTTGTTGTTAGAAAAAGTAAATAAATATAACCACAATTCCAAAACAAACCCTAGTAAGCTGAAACTTTTTCCACCCAGCCCAACAAGAATTCTTACTGGGTGCCAGGGGCAAGGTAAGCACAGTTAAGTCCCAAACATCACCCACTCCTTCCCAGCTCTGCTGCCCCAGCCACACAGTTAATATTTGGCTGCTGGTACTCTCTGATGGAGATGTGGTCATGCATCTTTTCCATTGTTTTCCTCACTTTCCCACTTCCCCCGCCACATCATTCAATTCTGTGTCATGAACATTTTGTTTGTTTGTATGAGCACAGAGCAAGTGAACTGAACCCACGTCGTCAATTAAACCAAAGTCAATTTGGAGAGAAATACAGAAGGTTAATTAACTGCTAATGATTTTGGCATTTATTTAGGTTAGTCCCTAAACTTAATTTATTGATGTGACAGTATATCAATGTGCCATGATTTATAAAAGACACTTGAAAAGCAAAAAGGTTGGTCATGCAACATTCAGGGCTGCACACTAAAAAAATGTACAGGTGTAATAAAAACTCTTTTAAAGGAACACTCAGATTACAAGCATTGAAATTCACACCTGAAACAACACATCAGAGGAGACTTGCTCTGAGAATCAGCTAAGCCTAACACAGCCACAGAGCGTTCTCTGCTAGCAAAGTGTAAGTAGTTAAGTTCCTAAATACAGCTTTAGAAACTTAGTGTCAGGCTGCCACTTCCAAAGCCCTCTTGGAGGTCATTTCATGGCATACCCTCATGCACTGTTTTTTCATAGCTGCTGCTAGCACTGAAAATCAGGGACATGCAAAATCAATAGATTGGAATGAAAACTGCTCTTTTTATGAGTACAACATGAGCTGTGGCACAGACAGTACAACCTAGAAAATTTACTTCAAGTTAACCTTCCTGTAAGAAATTAAGCCAACTGTGACAACAGCATGAGAGGATAAATAAATACATGATTCTCAACCACTTTCAGTCATGGGTCAATCTTTTAGTCTGAAGTGCTCCAGCACAGTCAGGTCAGGCTTCTCAGAAGCTCAAGTACAGATCACAGCATGAGTTAAGGAAAGCACTTCTTGTTGCTGAGATGAGAAGGGAAAACAGTATGACTTGGACAAAAACCTGAAAGTTGGCTTTGCGCAGCACGTAGGATTAAAAAAAGAGCAAAATTAAGATCCAAAACTAAGTAAAACTAAGTTTACTCCACAAAGGAATACAGGTACCTTCTTACCAGTTTTAGACTTAATACATTCACCTTCTATCCACAGAGGTCAAAGCTGAGATAAACAGGTAACAGGGGGAGAAGGAATCACACTGTCATTCATTTATGCACCAAAATCTTAATTAAGCTTCTAAACAAGAGCCTTTTGAGATTCCAGCTTAAAATGCTGGAAGGCACATGTGGACATTTCCTATAATAAGGGTCATGCAGAAGGAGTACAGGAGACATCCAACCTCAGGTAGAAACACTTGTCTGACTGCAGCCCTTTTATCACTCTAAGACCAATATTGCAACTCCACATTGTAAATTCTAAAGGATCGTTTCAATCATGAATGCTGCAGTCAAGATATTCAGAGCAAACTAAAAAAAAACTTTGGCACATTTTAGCAGACAATCTGCAGTGCAAATGCAGAAAGCGTTAGAAAGAAACTGATATAACAATCAGCATTTATTGCAGTAATCCAGTGGATTGAATAAAAGATAATTAAGTTAGTAGTGAACTTTCACTCAATCTGTTTTGTCACTAACAGGCCACAACCAAATCAAAGGTAAATGTAAGATGATGATAGGAAATAATACAGTAAAGTAGTTCAAAAATAGCCCTATTGGTACAGAACTTATTCAAAGAAGTGTGGTTGCTTGTCAAATTCCTTGAATCAAAGGGTACAATAAAAATATGATTAATAAAATTTGTTGTTATTAGGAGGAGGAAGACCTCAGAGAAGAGCAGCTTTGCCTTGTGAGAAACAGTTTAAGTTTGTAGCCAGGCCAAGAACACCTACAGGAAATAAGCAGAGTGACCCTGGGAGAATCGGTGCATATGAGCTTGGAACACTGATCACAATTAACACATTAATAGAAGGAATATACACATTTCCATCAAAGCCTTACTAGACAGACCATACCTGTTTAAAAAATATCGGAACACAAAGAATAACGAGCTTGCTTTCACAGCATGAGGATGAAACTGAGAGTACTGAGCTACAGTCTGCTACTCTTCTACAGCTGTATTGCCTGTGTGACTCCAGGGAAGTCATTTCACACCTCGACCTTTTATTGTCCTTCCAATTCAGAATACTTAAGCAGCTATCCTAAGCAGTAGTAACAACTTATTGTTATTTAATATGCACTGTTATGTAGCAATAATTATCCCTGAAACGACAGATATGCAAAAACCCTTTATACATACCATGCCATAAACAAGTTTTTATTGGCCAGAGGCTTTTGAAGGATTAGTACTACACCAAATGCAGCACAGGGGCTGAACAGATTCCAGTTCTGATTTCATTCTGTGGTATCCCAAGGCAACCGTCAGAAAGAGATTCAGATGGTCCTTTCACACTTGAAGTTTCTACCTGCTGGCCACCAGAGCTTCAGTGCTGCTCCTGCATGAGAGTGATACCACGCTACACCTAACAGTGACTGTGCTGCCACAGTCACACATTCTCCCAGCTGCTAAGAAAGCAGTGGTGGCTGCTTCAACCAAAGTGTTAGGCCATCCTAAAAATAAGCTGCACACCTGCTTACTGCTGTCTTCATTGTGAGAGGCAGAGTCACTGAGGGATCACTGCAATATTCAGTCTCATCATCCTTTAACCCCCTCAGATACAGAAGGATGATGCATCTTGTGGTGCTCTGCATAGAGAATTTGTGGGTTTGCTTGCCAGGTGAATGCAGGATTTTGTCTGAGACAATCAGGAATAGATGTCACACATTACCATTCCCACATTACCTGAATGACACAGGCTGCAAAACTTTACTTCTCATCCTCCTCAGGGCCCCTGAATCCAATGCTATCCAAACCAAACCAACTTCTGGCTCTTCTGTGACACTTCACATCTAATACAAGACACAGGTGTGAGTGAAACAGAGCTACAAACCCAGAGACCAGTAACTACTGTCTTGTTCTCTTCTGGAAATGAAGGAATGTGGAAAAAAAGACAAAGAAAAAAGAGAAAAGGTTACTTTTATGATTCCTATCCCCTCTTCTTCCAGCTGTCTCTGGTAAATTTTCTTCCTAAGAGAAATCCCTGAGGTTTTCACATGTTGTTTGAACATGGTCTAACTTCGCCTCTCAATACACCCCTGAGTGCTCCTAAGTTTCATGACATGCTGTACTAGTGGACAACAACATGCCTGAAAAGAAACCAAGATATAGAAAAGGTGAAAGTGCTTTGTTTGCAGGTTTCAGACATTATTGGGTATGTTTTATTGATCCAGCCATGCAGAGCTCTGAGCTGCTATCAGACAGCAGCAACCACTCAAGGCCAACGCTAAAGAAATAGAAAATATAGAAGCTTTAAGACCATTTTGCTATTTTGAAAATCCTTCAGTTCAGGACCTCTTATTTGCTACGAACTTATTTTGAAAACAAAAAGCCATTTTTCACTTGCTGCTCCTGCCTCTCTTCTCCTTTTGATCTCTGCACAGCAATAGCATTCCAGATCCAAATGAGCAAAGGTGATGCTTCTTTCTCCTCAGACCTACAGTAACAGTCAAGTTGATTTCTATCTTCCCTTTAAATACAAATGAACAGAAACTCCCCCCAAAATACTCCAAAGCAAAAGTCACAAATCTTGGGGAGAGAAATTAGAAGCAGTTTGATTTATCTCCCTCACTCCAATGCACACTGCTTTGACTACTAGTAAAGCTACCTCCTAGCAAAATGATGAAAAGTGCATGAAGAAGGCTGTGGCAGAAATATGCAACCTACTTTTGAAGTTTAGTCAGCTGAGGAAAAACTGGCAGCCAAGCTGTAGGTGATACGGCTTTTGTCATTACACTCACCTAGACACCATGAATATTTATTTTCCTCTTAAAAACTTATATCTCAAATATTTAAGGGGAAAAAAAAAGCCCAGCAAATTTTTCCTTAGATGTAATTGAAAGCAAAACTTCAGACATGGCCAGCCAGCCAGCTCCACAGCAGCTGAAGCTCTCCTGGAGGAAGGAAATCAGATACTTGAGACTGCCTCAGGAATTAATATCTTTATATCACACAGCAATGATACTGAAAACACATCACCCCCAAGGTATATCCTCTGACAGCATTTACCTGACATATACTACCACTTGCTACAAATTAGTCATACAATACTTCTGTGTTACTGTGCCCTCTGGACTTCTGATCTCAGTACCTTCAACAGATCCCTAACAGAAATGGAGAGCAGGAACCAGGACTCGTCAGACTCCTGTCAGTGCTGCAGAATGGACATGAAGGAAAAGGAGGAGCCTCCAAAGAGATGTGTGAGACTACAGATCAAGGTTTATTAATTGCATAGCTATGCTGGCTCACAACTACAGGCTCACAACTATCACACACAACTACAGTCTTCCCAGCACACCAAAAGGTTTGACCAATCAGCAGTCAGCTCTGCCAGTTTATTTAAAAAACGGTATTAGCATACAGATAGTCACCATAACTACCTTCTGATTTATTAGTAATTTCTATTGATTAGGACTTATTGGATTTCTGTGGGTCCTTGAGAAGTAGCTTGGAAAATCATAGAATGTTTTAAAAGCATGTATCCCTTTTCTTGATAATGATAATAGTAAAAAGAGCATGTACAGAAAGTTTCAGGGGGGCTTAGGTTGGTAAAGGAGCAGAAGTGTGGAACTAGAAAACAAACATAGCCTGATTTTATACAAGAGGCTGAGACCCTGCTCTTCAATGAAGCTCATTTTCTCAAAACTGACTGCTTGTAATAATCTCTTATCGCTAATGAAACCTTCCCCTTGCCCCTTTATTAATTTTTTAAAATGACACTCAACTCAAAGTTTGCTATTAAAAATTTCTTGCTAGGTACTCATCTTCCCTAATCAACACTAGCAGACACCTCCAGTTTCCTAAGTGAAAGCACATACTTGGAGGTTAAAGCTGGGCCTTTTCTGTCTCAATTGCCAGAGCACTTAGTGTCCTCTGATCCTCTTGAAGATATCATCCACCTAAATCATTGATTGAAACACTGGCACTTTTTTCCTTTTCCTACTCTTCATATATCAAGTGAAGGTAGCCTAATGGTATGTTGCAGATTTTGTTTTCTTACTTTTTATGAAATATGGGGTGGCTTTTTTTGGCGAGTGACATTAACCTGAGTTGCTGAATAAATCATAGAATGGTTGGGGTTGAGAGGGACCTTAAAGATCTTCTAGTTCCAGCTCCCATGCCATGGGCAGGCACACCTTTCACTAGATCAGATTGCTCAAAGTCCTATCCAACCCGGCCTTGAGCGCTTACAGTTATGTTCCCGTTTATGTTCATAAATCTATGGCACCAGATGGGATCCATCCCAGGGTGAGGAGGGAGCTGGCAGATGAGCTTGTGAAACCGCCCTCCATCATTTACCAACAGTCCTGGCTTGCTGGTGAGGTTCCAGATGACTGGAAGCTGGCCAATGTGATGCCCATTCACAAAAAAGGTGGGAAGGAGGATCCTGGTAATTCTAGGCCAGTTAGCCTGACCTCAGTACCCAGGAAGGTGATGGAGCAGTTTATACTGAGCATCATCACACAGCACTTACAGGATGGCCAGGGTATCACACCCAGCCAGCACGGGTTTAGGAGGTTGTGTTTGACAAACCCAATCTCCTCTTATACCAAGTGACCCACCTGGTGGATGAGGTCTGTGAAAGGCTGTGGATGTTGTCTACTTGGAGTTCAGCAAGGCCTTTGACACTGTCTCCCACAGCACACTCCTGGAAAAGCTGGCAGCCACAGCTTGGACAGGAGCACTCCTTGCTGGGTTAAGAACTGGCTGGGTGGCCAGGCCCAGAGAGTGGTGGTGAACAGTGCTGCATCCAGCTGGGGCCAGTCACCAGTGGTGTCCCTCAGGGCTCTGTGCTGGGAACAGTTCTGTTCAATATCCTCATTGATGACATGGATGAGGGGATTGAGTCTTTCATTAGTAAATCTGTGGATGACACTAAGCTGAGAGCATGTGTTGATCTGTTGAAGGGTAGGAAGGCTCTGCAGAGAGACCTAGAACAGTTGGATGGATGGGTAGAGACCACTAAGATGAAGTTCAATAAGTCCAAGTGCCAAGTCCTGCATTTTGGCCACAATAACCCCCTGCAGTGTTATAGGGTGGGGATGGTGTGGCTGGACAGTGCCCAGGCAGAAAGGGACCTGGGGGTACTGGGTGACAACAGACTGAACATGAGCCAGCAGTGAGCCCTGGTGGCCAAGGAGGCCAGTGGCATCCTGGTCTGTATCAGGAATAGTGTTGGCCAGCAGGAGCAGGGAGGTCATTCTGCCCCTGCACTTGGCACTGGTGAGGCCACACTTTGAGTGCTGTATCCAGTTCTGGGCCCCCTGTTTGGGAAGAATGTTGAGACACTTGAGTGTGTCCAGAGGAGGGCAACGAGGCTGGTGAGGGGCTTGGAACACAAGTCCTGGGGCTGGTGAGGCATGACTGAGGGAGCTGAGGTTGTTTGGCCTGAAGAAAAGGAGACTCAGGGGTGACCTTATAACTCCCTACAATTTCCTGAAAGATGGTTGTAGGCAGGTGGGGGTCGGTCTCTTTCTTCAGGCAGCAGCTGACAGAACCAGAGGACACAGTCTTAAGCTGTATCAAAGGAAATATAGGCTGAATATTAGGAAGAAGTTTTTTATGGAAAGATGATAAATACTGGAATCATCTGCCCGGGGGAGGTGGTGGAGTCACCGACCCTGGATGTGCTTAAAAAAAAGCTTGGATGTGGTACTCAGTGCCATGGTTTAGTTGAGGTGGTGTTAGGGCATGGGTTGGACTCTATGATCTTGAAGGTCTCTTCCAACCTTGTGATTCTGTGATTCAGTGATGAGGCACCCACAACTTCTCTGGACAAACTGTTCCAGCGCTACACCACCCTCCAAGTAAAACATTTCTTCCTAATATCTAAACTAAACCTGCCTTCTTTAATTTAAAACCTTTGCCCCTTGTCCAGTCACTATCTGCTCTTATAAAGAGGCCTTCTCTTCTCCATACTGAATGACATGAATTTTGTGCCAGGGGAAAGCAGAAGAGAAGGAAGACAGAGCTGGCATCCAGAACTAAAAAAGCTCTTTCAGAGAGACAGGGGAGTCAGTCCTCTTATTGCTTAAAATTAAATAATAAGATACTGTGCTATCATTTTTTATACCATGTCCAGACAGAAAAATGGTAACAGACATATATATAAGCATGAAGAAAATATTCTTCATGGGACTTGCACCTTTTGCACCTTTGCTTTACTATCTTTAGCTCTTTCAGCAGCAGAAATTCAGGGACAGACAGGGGAGTAGCTGTGAAAAAGAGCTAGCACTCAAACCTTCATAGTGGGTACCATCACTCAAAGATTCTCAGTAGTGGGGAAAGAAAATAAATAAATTGAATAAAAAGCTGCCAACAGGTTATATATATGCTTTTACATCCAATGGCAGGGTCCATGCCTGAAGTGTGTCCTGACCCACCATGACAAGTGAGCATGTTTGCTCCCCAGATAGATTTGTCTCTTCAATAGGACCACATCAGAGCCAGTAATGCAGAAGCCGATAACTTAGGAAAAATGTATTTGTGAACTGGATAAAACAAGACAAGATGCCAACTAGAGATTCAGCTGTTACACTTAACTACTGAGATCTACAAATGCTAATTACATCTATATGCAAGCTCATACTAACACTACAGCATTTCAAGCTCTCAAGGCACCTTGTGGTGGAAGGTCTGTGGATGCTTAACAAGACAAATGCAGCCTGTTTGCTCTGGTTGCTCTACACATACAGTCAATTTCCCCAGGTCCCCATTTTAATCTCAGACCCATTTTTTTCTCCTGCAGACAGCCATCTGTTCCTATCATTAGCATGTTTCTCTGCATCTAAGGACAGGAAGCCTTAAAGATACAAGTTTTTCCAGATGAATATTTCCTCTATGTTTGCCCCTGGTTTTGTCCTCAAGGATAGAAAGTGTTGATGAGAAGAGTGCGAGGTGTGCTGTTTACCAGCAGGAACATGCAAGTTCTGCTTTTGTCCTGAGTACTGCAAGAAAAACAGCCAAATCTTCAAAGACAGGCATTTTTTGTGCATTGGAGCTGCCTTAGAGAGAGTTTTCATAACTTTCCTGATTTCATTGCTGATGTTTTCTACCCTCTACCCCATCTCTTTTTCTCTGATAATTTTATACACCCCTTTTGATAGTCCCTCAAAAAATATTAAAGAAGAAATCAAGTTTTAGGTTCCCTCAATATCATACACCCGGTTTGATCTTAGAAATAATCAGGGATTTTACACCCTGTTATACATCCAATGCTAACATCTGTAACCACAGAATCCTTCTTCTTGTCACTCAGCCTTCACATATTGGCAAAACTTGTATCCAAAAGATAAATGGCAAAGTCAACTGCAAAAACTGAGTATGTCCTTGTGTATCACTGGCATTAGGATGAAGGGCAATTATTCCAATATGCTCCCACATTTCAAACCTATGTACAGTTTCAAGTAAGAAATTGCCAGTCACCTTCACTCTTATGGAACTGCAGTTCCACTGGAATCCACTCTTCGTTGAAAGCACTTGATAGATTGGTTACTGTGCATGTTCAAAAAACAAAATTTCTCTGAAATACATCTCAGCTAAAGCACAATACCCCCCACTAAAGCCAAACACTTTGTTCTTTGTATGTTCCGAAATATCTTCTGAGCACTGCCAAATATGACTCTTCTCGCATCAGAAATTCTTAGAACACTGCCAGCTGGAGACAAGGAGGAATATGCCTTTTTGTTGCTCACTCTGCATACATTACTGATACCACTGAATGCTTATGACCAGATCTTGTTTAACATTATCATGCAACCACAAAAGACCCTTGAAATTCCTCTGAAAGGAATGATGAGAAATAATTATGAAAATTCTGATAGAATTATGGAAGACACAAGCAAATACAAGGCACTTTACAATTAAAGCATTCAAACAATCAGAATTGCAGAATCTAGATCTAATACTTGAAATAAACATTAACAAAGAAATACACTGTCTTAGTCTCAATATAAATGTTTGCTTTAATTGTGCCATGCTATTTATACTATTAATATTTATATGTTGTAAATAAAATTTAGTGCTTGGCACAAACTAGGAGGTTTGAATTGATTATTACTTATATCCCTGCGCATATTTTACTACATAATTGGCTAGGATTTACTTATTTATTTAGTGTCTAGCTGAAAACTTGGGCACTCCCTCTAGAAGAGAAAGGCTATAATTTCTGTTTGCTGTTATCAGCTATGCTATATAGTATTTACATAGATGCTCATATTTCCTGATGTTACCATTTTTATGCCATTTACAAACTGAGATTATGTGGATGCCATCAGTAAAGAACCAGGTAACCAGCTTAATCCAGCCATATACTTAAGTTGGGAGTGGGATGAAGATGTTTGTAATCTTCTCCTCTTACAATGAGAACCTTCACACAAGTTGTTTTCTGCCACATGAGAAACATTTATAGTATTCTCAATCCTTCTTTTCTATGTTGCATTTCCTGCAAAATTGACTATTTGAGTTAATACCACATCTGGGAGCCAGAATTTTTTAAATCCAAGATTTATTAAACTTGCTTCCTACACAAATCAGATTGACTGAGTCATTCATTACATTTCTATTAAATCTCATACTCACTTATTCAGCATTGGCTTTTTATATAGCCAACTGGAATTTAGTCCCTTTGTACAGCCATTAAGATGTTCCCATGAAGATTACAGCATAAGTGGAAGCAATAGGGTATTAGCACACTGTACAACTCACTCCATCAATTTATGTGCTGAATATGAATTTGGAAACTCCCATGAACTTTAATGTGTACTATGCACACAAATATCCACTGACAAGATATTTAGCCTCCTTAAATTGCAAAGGCATAAATCACCTGCTTTAGCCACAGAAAATCCAGCAAACTCAGTATTACTGAAATAAGTACTCAATTTTATGTAGATGGCCCACTAAAGTTATGGTAGATAAGATCAGCTGGAAGTGGTGAGCTTCATGCATGGTCAGTAGACTGACTGTAGTCCTACTTTTGGCAAAAAACGCGATAAATTTATGTATGAATGCATATTTTGATATTGTGCATATTAAGCATTCATTTCTAAGGTCTAGGTTGTCTTATTTTTTCAGAACACTTAGAGCCCTCAATACTCAATAACATTAGTGAAGAACTATTAAGATGTTTTCCACTGCTACCAAGAAATCAAATTAATTAAGGTCAAAAAAACCAAAGATGATGCTCTGCTAGCTGCTTCAGTTACCAGAATAAGCAGGAAGAACCAGCATGAGTCATTCTTGCAGTAATACACTTTGGCATGTTTAGTAGATAAACAACAACTTCCTTTCCCTCCCATTTATCTCCTTCAACCCCTATATTTATTTCAAAAGAGTTTATTCATTGCAGATTAGGTTTTGTCATTCTTGTGAGTTTCAGTCTATTCAGTGATAACACTGATAACATACATTCAGCATTCACTTATATATATATAAAATGCACATAAGCTAAACCAAGATATTTGAAAAGCAGTTGCATTTTCACAAACACCCTACTCACACCTGTAACATCTCTTCTACATTGCCAGAGAAGAGGAGCATTTGATTTATACTCCACTTTCAAATCCTCTTCTCACCAGGCAAAATGCTGTAAATGAGTCTTAGTGCAAGGAAGAAAGAAAAAAAAAATCTTGATTGGAAATTCTCCTATGGTTTTGAGTCTGGAAGGTGTGATAGTATCTTCATAATTTTGATAAAATTAATTACCATACTACAAAGTTGCAATTTTGCAGATGTTATTCAGTGAATCTGAAAAAAACCTTCCACAACACCTACATCTACTAACATGTTTTTTTCTTAACACTATATATACAGGCACTATAAGCAGATGTTTTCCTCTAAAGGCTCAGTAACATTTCTAATACTCACTGGGACACAGCACCTTTTTGAAAACTAGTAGGCTAATATGATGCTCTTTTAGTAATGATATTAGCTGCTCAGTGTTTAAGTCCAGCCTCATTGCTGCTTGGCTTACACCACTCTGTCAGGAAAAGGTGGACATATTAAAGGGATTATTCTCTTCTGAGTCTTAAAGAAGAAAAACTCCCCCAGGAGTGACAGCCTTATTGCTGCACACATACAGGTGCATGATACCTGTTAGTGAAACACAGCTTTGCCAGCCCCATGAGAATCAAAAATCCTTTAGAGGTTAAATTTCCAGCTGTAGCTGCTTTAGCTGCTTTCAACAGATTCTCAACAGGGAGTAAAATCTATTATAATTTTAAGTGGAGAAGACTCAGAATGGAGACTGAAGGAGGAGAAGGAAAGATAAGAGCTCCTTCTGGGTTTGGCTGCCAGCAAGGTCAGAGCAAAGAGTGGTACACAACATTAGCAATGCAAAACACTCAACTCTAGAAGTCACTTCCCCCACTGATCTGCACTGGAGTCTCCAAAAATCATCCCAGGTAACATCTCCTCATTCACTGCATTGCTTGAGACTTACAGCTTGAAAGGATGGCATTTTAGAAGCAGAGTAGAAAGAATTAGAAAAGTGAGATTTTCTGCTATTTCTTGGTTTTGTTATGCGTGGTTTTATATACGGGAACACACAAAGCCTTTTTCATTCAAAGCAACAACATCAGGAAATCCAGGCAGAGTACCATTCCCTCTTGCTCCATAGCTCTGAGGGGTCCAAATGAGAACAACCAGTTGCTTTTGTGAGTGTAGGATCTTCTCTCATGACACACTCATACAGCTTCTGCCAAATTTAGCCACTGAATGCAAGTGCTAGAACACATTTAAAATAATAAAGTACAGTGAAAGTGAGCCAAGAGGGGGTATAAAATTTTCATGTGAGACATTCCAGCAGGCAATGGCAAGTTTTAAGGGCCTGTCCATCAAATGACGACCAAAGGAGCAATTATCTACTATGCACAGAATCATATTAAGTTGATTTTATTTTTATATACACTGGTAATTAATAAATCTTCAGGTAGCACACAAGCATTCTTCTCTTGTACATTCAAACCACTAATGAACTTTGGAATCTTGCTTGGATTCCCCTCCAAAAAATTTAACCCACGGAATAAATGCAAACACAAAACTGAGACAGAGACCAACCGCATCCCGTATTTTCTACTATGATAGTAGCTCACTAGTAGTAGAATCTAAAACAAAGCACTTCCAGATTTCACATGAATAGAAAAACTTCTTGCATTAAAAAAAAAAAAAAAAGAAAAAGCCAATTCCCCTCCTATGAAGGGTTTACCCAGTTTTAGTTAAACTACAGAAGCACAACAGTGCACACATATCAGGGTATTTCCTAAGCCAAGATTGGCATCAGCCCTCCATGCTTTATACCCTAACTTTAATTTTCACTTTTTGTCACAGAATTAGAAATAAAAGGAGTAAGTAATCAGGGATACAATCAGGGGACTTTTTTGTTTTGTTTTTTTTTTTCACTACAAGGTTTATTTTTGCTAAGGAAGCCTTTTGCAGAATGGAGAAGAATCAATCAGGTAATGTACAATAATATGCAACAATATCTAAAAGCCTACATCATTGTACTCTATTATGTTATTGTGTCCTAACTTCCATTATGATCTTCTGCTATGGGTTTTAATTATTTCCAGCAACAATTTACGAGATCAGAGACCATAAAACAACCTAAAAGACAGATCAGCCTTCTTTTAGATTAGAGAGGTTTTAAAAGGGAGCTTTCCACTTCATCTCAGGAACACAGACCTCTTCTTTCTTTTTCTTCTAAAGAGAACATGCACATGATTGTTATGGGTTTTTGCTGCCATTGGTCAGGTTACTCAAAACTTCATTACAATACTTCACTCTCTCTATCCACTTGCACTTAGCACACATTGATTTTCATCCCATCTTTTTAAAGGAGGGTCAGCCATTGCTGCTGTTTTATTTATTTTCATCAATACTGGTGTGAACATGTATCACATTCGAGAAAAACAACAAAAAAAGGATGGGCTGGTTGCTAGCTGTTACAGAGGAGAGTGAGGAAGGAAAACAGCAACCACTCAATGCTGTTGTTTTCTTAAGGAATAAAACTTCTAAAATCTCTTTTATGTAGCTGACAATGTGTTTTGTACAAGATGGGTTTTCTGGTGTCCAGTTGAGAACTTATGCTGTAATTTCAGTGAGACACTAGATGAGAAACTCGTGGTAACACCACTCCTCCTATTTCTCCTATATTCACAAAGCCTAGTGCACCTTATTATTTTGATACTTTTATCCCTCTCTCAACATGAATATAAATTGATCAATCAATTCAAAACTTATTTTGAAAGAAAAACAGCATAATTACATATCTCTTATGTGATGTACCTTTACATGGACGTAGCAGGAACAGGCTATTTTATTATAGCTCAGTTTTGCACTGAGCTATGGCCGGATCAATCCAATGCTTTACTACAACTGCAATGTGTCTGGGCAGCCAACTTTGGGGGGATCTCTTTTTTCTTTTCTTTAACAGACATATATCAGACAGTGTTATCCATTATTTAAAAAAATATCCATGTTGCCAGACTTCCTTCTCATTTTGCACTGGGATTCAATAACAATGATCAATTAAGGAAAAAGTCCTGTATCTGTAAATAAACCAGCTAGGTTCCTTAACAGCCTGCTTGATTTCAGTTATCATTAGCCTGTCTCAGATTGCAACTTTTATTTGATGTTATTAAGAACCTTTTAATGTATTGCCTAGTGGCTTTTCATAACTTAAATTTATTTCTGGCATTAAGCAACCACTAGCCAGAATACAAGTATCTAAATTATTAGTATCTCCAGGTTGGAGAAACTTATCATTAAAAGCCAAGTATCTTGTGATCCTTATCTTAGATGTGGGTTTCACCTATTTTCTTATCTGTTGATGATTTAAACAAACATATGCAGAAATTTTCCATGGCTATAAATTGCTTAGTAATGGAAATTACTTGGACCCAAGGAAGAAACACTTTAGAAAGCTGGTCAACAAAAGACTATTCCACAAGTATAAGGCTATAAGGATTGCTAGTGTATAGAAAGCCTTATGCTACCCTGCCACAATATGGACATAAGAGAAAACATAAATGAAAACCGTACATTTCTATCCATTGAAATATATATTTTTTTTAATACTGGGTATCTTGAGCACCACTGACTTAGTAAGCAGGTAAATTGTTTTCAATTAGAAATTTTCTAGGCAATTATTGCACTCCTTATTATATGTGGATTCCTGGAAAAGAGTTTGCACTATGCAGTGTATATCCTTTACCGAAATACTTTTTACAAATGCAGGAATATGAAGTGCTAGATTAAACACTTGCACAGGTTCTGACTTGCCAGTGTTCCAACTCACAAGCTGCTGAAGTCACCCAAGCACCCATTAAAATTGAAAATTGCAGGACTGGTGCAAGAGGGAACTGAAGTGTAAGTTTGATCACAGCACTCACAGCACTCTTTGTGTTTGATCAGCTTTTACTTGAACAAGCCATATTTCATAATCCCCAGCACCGTGTTCTTGTGTAAAATGACCTTTGTCTATTGGCATCAGACAAGCTCATTCAATGTTTTACTGAGTTAATCCAGGTGTATAAATAATCTACACACACTTCATCATGGAGGAAAGGCAGACGCAAATCCAGGAATAATTATGGTTGCATAAATTATGGTTGCATATACTGCAACAAGATAACCATAAAAGTCCAATTAGTTCACTCATGATTTCCCTGTGGGAAATCTGTTCATTTTTGGAAGCAAGACTGTGCTTCTTTATAGAAGGTGTAAGCATTATTTTAAAGCTGGCATTAAAACTCACACCCACTGTAATAAATACCCTTTACAGTGACATAGTGACTGAGAAGCTAATAGCTAGTTGAAAAGCTGACTACATTCCTGAGAAGTCCATTTAAATATGAATCCCATCTTCTTCTCCAGTTATCAATTAAGATGCAAGGATCTGACCTTAAGCAGAAGTCACAGCCACCTCTGGTTTAAGCATCCACTGACTACTCAAGCGTGATACCAATTTGTGAGTAAATTCTTGGTGAGTGAATGCAAGGTTCTCCAGGGAGAAGCTTGAAGTATCCAGGTATTAACTATTTATGAAGCATAATGTAAATGAAAGGGTGGCCCTGTGTGAGGAAGAGCTGCATTGTCAGAAGCCAAGCTGAGGGCATGGAGGGGATGTAAAAATAGATGCTCTTGGCAAACGTCTATGTGTCAGATGGAAGACAAGCAGGAAAAAAACACCTGGTCTTACAAGTATCAGGGGGAATAAAGGTTCAAATAGACATGCTGACCCTGATTCATCCTGCCTAACTGATCCTAAAAATCTCTGCACAGCAATCAGAAAGACTACCCAAGAGGGTGAGTTGGGTCAGTATGTTAGTGTCAGCACTCTGAGCCACCTTTCTGGAGATGTTTCTGCCTCTCCCTTCACCACGAAAAACCCCTGGACAGATAATGCAGATGCTTCAAATCAAATGGTGTTTTAAAATGGTATTTTAAAGAATTTTTATTTTAGATACCTATTTAATATAGGTATTTTACAGTGCTTCTGTGGCAGTAATGTCCTTTGTGATTACCATCATCACAAATGATCCCACTGCAACATAGAAGGGATAGTTTGGTAATACCAGTACAGGATCACAGTGATTACAGCAGCAAATTGGAAAAGACAAAAGGAATCACATTTGTGTTTAGTCTTGCTATGGTGTGGCAAAGCTGGATCAGCTATGAAAAAAAAAAAATAAGGTTGTTTTAATGCAATTTATTTTCTGGAAGGTGTAAGCATTATCTTGAAGCTGAAACTAAAACTTGCATCCATTTTAATGGGTGACATGCGATTGAGAAGCTACTAGCTTCAGTCAAAAAGCTGACATTCATAGCAGAGCCATTTTATCCTACATGTTCTATAGCACTGTTTCCCAAGGTTGTTTTCTTTTCCATACCAAAGGCCCTTTCACCCTGCACCATAAATTTGCTTCACATGAAAACACTAAACTAGGTACTTAATGTACTACTTCTCCCACAATCTCACCTGAGAAGGGATGGTAAGAACGACAAAAAGGCAGCATAAGAACCAGCAGAACAAATGAGTTTAAGGATCACAGCATCCCTGTAAGTCAGTTCAACTTATCAACCAATGAATCAAAAACTCCTACTTAAAAGACATTCCTCTAAGGCTGAAGGTTTTTTCTTTCTCACACAGTAGCTGATACTGACATTGGATTCTTCCTTTATTCTGTGGACATGCACATTTTCTACTAAAATGAATTTCTTAACCCAGCTGCTCAAGGATAAAGTAAACAAAGTAAACCTCCCTGTGTCCCCTCCCTTTCCCCAGGAGTATGTCACCAGTTCCTACTACAGAGCTCCTGTTACCTGAGGAAACCAGCTAACCCAAACCCTCTTAAAGAGGTAATTTATCCTTCTGCAGACTCTAATCCTATTGATGTCCATGTCATGAATGTGTGCTGGTTACAGAATAGGAAACCCAAAAGGCCAATTTGAGCACACAGGACCCATTTTGATAGAACAGAGCAGATTTCAATCTGGTTTAAGCCAGGCTTACTTGTTTCAATAAAACCATAAAATTCTAGCACTGCCTCTGTCCTCCTTCATTCAAGGGACATGATGTTTTCCCTACTATTTAAAATTCTTCATCCAGCTATCCTTTCATTGTTACTTTTGGACTATGTTCTGTAATTATATTAGGTGCTTGTTTATTCAAAACACCCACTATGTCTCTAAAGCCTCCCTTTGTAACAAGCTGCCAGCTTGTCTCTCTGTTCAGCTGATTCCCATTATCTGGCCTATCCGTCATCTGAATATATTTAGTCTCACCCAAGTAGTTTTGATTATCAAGATTTTACTACAGTCTAATTAGTGACATTTTTATTACTAATTTGTCACTCAGACACTTTCAGTCACATTAAAAATTCCTGCCAGCTTCTCTGAAATTGCTGTGTGTCTGCAGTCTTTCTCTTTTCACACAAGATCAGCTAAGCATTTTTATTTTGCTGGATCTTTGGAGGACTTTTAAAGAAACACTTAGGAAAATAATTTTAAGTTGAAAGAGACTTTTGAGCACCACAAAGAGGATGCACAGCCCAAGGAAGTAGTGTGTGGTATCCCACCTCTCAAATAAAGGTTTGAATATCACCTAGAAGGACATAAAAACCACTTGATACCTTTACGTCCTTCTCATTTTATTTCTAAAGGTATGAAAGTGGTTGAATCATGACAGAGGGACACTTTGTAACACACAACCTATCAATCAGCAGCAACACTGTGGTAGTTCCTAAGAGTTTTTGACATATGTGGCTGGCTGTGCCATGTGAGTCCCTGAGGAGCAGCAACAGTATGCCAAAACAAGCAGGAGAGGTGAGGCTGAACTTGGTGAAAGGCTGCCAAATCTACCTGCAACTTAGCCCTGCACATCAATAGAGACATCAGAACAAACCACTGCCTCTTGTATCCCTGTCTTGAGCTCTCATAGTGTGCCTGTCCTTCCAACTGAATGGAAGATGAGGCCTACACCCATGCATTCTACAAACCACCTGGTTGACCAAATTCAGGCCCTATTGCTGCATCTGCCTTCATCAAGTTCTGCTGGTTTCAACCACTAGATTTAAATCCAAGGTGTAAGCCTTCCAGAACAGCACACACTGGTGAAGGGAGATAATTTCTGGAGACATGATACAGCTATAAATGGTATTTAAAATTATTAACTCAATATTACACTTGTTTTAAACAAAATCTGTCCTGGAATTTAAAATGCAGCCACACATTGCTTGCAAAGGATTAATAAACAATGGCCATATGCATCTTATAAAACAAACTGCTTGTGCCTTTAACTGTTAATTACATAGATAGATCCTATTATAAATAGTTCTGAAGCAATCCATTAACCAGATGGCTTTTAGCAAATCAGAATTTATTACTCTTTTATGAGCTACTTATATAAAAATGTAACTTTCAGATAAACAATGGGAAACAGCTGAAGCAGTTGACCATATCTGTTTTCCATTATAGCATCTTTGAAGGTAGGGTGAGGGAGGGAAGAAATAAAGTGTCTTATTAATGCTGTATAGACAGCTCATCCTATTGGAAACGTCTCCCTTCTTCTCCTACGGAAGGATAACTCACACAAAGACTTTACTGCACTGGAGAGTGATGAGATCTATTAGCAAGGGCAGTGAAGGCAGCTGAGATATTTGCTTCTTTCTGAAACTGTGACTGAAGTCAAGGAATCAACGACTTTTGACATGAGTAAGAACAGGACTTCTGTCTCAAGTGCCTGAGGCCGCAAATAAAAGCAAATGCTGTAAAATATCTGAATAAATACCTTGGTATCAAACATTAGTTGATTAATTACTTCCTTATGAACCTACTGAAAAGAATTAAAATTCTGAGTGACACAAATGTAATTTATTTTCAGCCCAAGCCATCAGTATTTGTTTACATTTTTAAAGTTTTTACATTAGAGATTTTGATAAGGTTGAAGCCTGTACATTCAGAGGATATCTATGGCACAGGAGCATAGGAGAAAGGGTTAACTTTCAAACGTGTCAATAAAATCCATTTCATAAGTCTTACGGTCCAAATAATATCAGTGGGCAATTAAATGGGATTCACACTCATTTGGAACTTTAATCTATTAAACTCCAGCAGAAAGTTGGTAGATAAAGCTGAAATTGAGAAATTACTCCTAACATTCAGGATTCATTTTATTTCATTTCTCCAAAGAATTCTTATCCAAGGGAAGTGTTACTTGGGAAGGTGTTGCTGTTTGGGGTTTGTCTGGATGAGAATTTTTGTGGAAACCTGAGATTCTACCATCATGCAAATTAGTGATTCATGCTCCTACACAAGCTGACATCCAGAATGGAATGCCAGCTCATCATCCACAGCCCACCATATTTTAAGGAGATAGGCACCAAGCCAAGATTTAATGAAGTCATAGAAAAGCTGGTTACCAGACTTGCAGTCTTTTTTTTTGCCAACAGAGGCTCAAAGAAGATTTATCCACCTCTATCTTCTGAACAGAAATAACTCATACAAAAAAGAAGACTACCACATAGCTATACACAACCTTCACAACTGATGAAGGCTTTTGACCTCTTTCCTCATCACACTCAAACACTCTACATAAGTCTTGAAACCATAAGCTTTGATAATCATCACTACTTGAACAGATCTCAACAACCACCATGCACAAAAAGAAGACTCATTATATATGGATACTCACATCTTAGCATGACAGGATCTTTTCTCAGCTTTCACTTGTAAATCAAGAAAAGGAAGTCTGGGGACCTCAATTAGATAAACATGTATTTTTTACATGATTTGAGTAGGATTTTCCAAAGAATTGAAGGCAATTGAACTTGTCAATTTTAAATGGCGTAACTTCTCCAGGCTACTTTGAAAAAGTATTCCTTATATTTAGCTATACTTCAACATTTCTCCTGGAATGCTCAAATGTCATACATTTGCCATGAAAATACAGTGTCAAACTTCACATTCAGCTTCTCCCTCAGCTGCTTCTAGCATGGATTCAGAATGCCTTTTCTAAACAAAATAAGCCTGTGCTACAGCATTACCAATAGACAGAAACAACATCCTGAACAAATGTTGCTTTAATACAAGTAAACAAATGGTTGGTTTTCAGTCCCTAGTAGACACTGTGGCAATTGGTTTATTTTAGCACAATATCTCAAATGCTGAGTGAACAGGAAGATACCCCAGTAACATGTCATCACAGTATTGGCTACTCAGAACATGTATGTTTCAAACTTGAATGTGGTGCCAGATGCTCCTTTCCACTGCTTCTCTCAGTGTTTGGAAACATTTGGCATTTCAGACATACTACATGCAGGTTAAGTACTTGCAGTATGATTTGAAACACAATTCTGATTCTGGTAATGAATCCCAAACAGAAAATGAGGTATCACATGAGAACCAGAAACACCTCTAGACTGAAAAATCTCTGAAGTGACCTAAAGAATCATACAGCTAAACAATCACTGCTCCATGTTCCGAGAGAGGAGTTCTTCCACAGAGAAGTCAGGACTCAGTGCCCTCATGCAAATCTGTGTCCCACTTCCACATCCCACTTTTTCTAGATTCCTTGGGGCAAGGCCAATAGCTCCTAACTGATGGTAGAAAAATAAATCACTGAACTTTCAAGGGGGCAGAATCAAATGACTTTTGATCTTTTCACATGGAGGCATTTCCTAAACCAAAGCTCATAATTCTTCAGTCTGTATCAGAGGGGTTTTGACTCTAATGAGAGCATTATTTATTACCATTCTCTGATCCTAAGACTTCAGCATGAAATTATCAAATCCACTAATATCCAGTATCTACTAGGGTCTAAAAATGACTTTTACCTCGCATCTGAATGTCTACAGTGGCTTTGCCCTTTCAGTAAGAAAAAACAACACTCACACAAGTTCCTAATTTCCAGGTTCAACAACTGTGTCTATGAGCAAAGGAAAACACACCATTAGGCCCCCTTCAGACCACTATACTAATTAATGGGAAACAGTGATATTCTTCTTTTATAATACAATGCTAGGAAAAGTATTACAAACAAACTAGAAGTAAGAAGATTAATAGGCTTTGAACAGCCTAAACCATTTGGAACAAAATCTTTTATAATTTCTTTTTAGCAGTGCATTCAGTTTGGAGCAATGATTGCGCCATTCTTCTGGACCTGGGAAGGAGCTGGATACTTCTTTACTACAAATACAACATAAAAAATGTCAATTTGTTGCCCTGAAGTGTCTCCAAGATCCTTTTTCCCAACCTTTAATGGCTAGTAATATGCATTATCAACTACAGCATCCTGCACAACCTTCATAAAGGCGTGGCCTAGACAGTTGAATGCTACTGCACCAGCAAGGACAAAGGTTCTGTGTGCAGTTATTCATGCTATTATAAGCAGTTCCAGTAGGATAAGATAGCACACTCACAAAAGAAAAAAGGCCTCACACACAAAAAAAAAGGCCAAACAAAAAACCCCAAAACCCCCACAAAAAAAATCTCCCCCCACAACCCTGCTAAGACTCGCAGCAGACTTCAACAAATTTTTCACACTTCTAAATTTAATATCTAAAAGAGAACAGCAGCAGCATGCCCTTGCAATATAAAAGATCTTTACTGTTTTAGTAAAGATTTATTATGCTAATAACACTAGAGCCTCCCTATTGTCCCACACATTTTTAAAAAGGACACTGCATATGTATATTCAAATTGCCAGAGATGAACAGTGGGTCACAAACAAAACTTAAAATGTTGAACTGTGTCAGCCAAATTGATAGTGCATTTATTATTTCTACCCTTTCTTATGCATTTTGGCATAGTCAGCTCTGCTGCCAAAGCATTTCTAGAAGGTGAATATAAAGGATGTGAAGCATAATAGTCACTAATGAAATATGAGTGATGCATTAAGACTCACTCAAATCTATAGAGCTAAACAAAAAGCAATAAAAATTAAATGCATGATTTAGAAGTAATCTTAAACACTAAACAGATCCTAAATTCACCAAGGAAAGCAGACTTCACAAATCACTGCTAAGAGCAATAGCAATCTCCCTTCCAGACAAAAGGTCAGCTCTGGATGCCTCGTTAATATGTATCTGGGTTTTACAAAGTCCTGATAAGAATGTTGCTCTCTGACAAAGGTGCATAGGCCTACAGAAAAAGAGGTGGTCAAGGAAAACCACAACCACAGCATGTTCAGAATTAGATGATAGCTTTGCAGTCTCCAGGGCCTTACCCTTATTGTCCCTCTCCTGTTGCTAAATCGAGAAAGAAAGTTTGACATGGCTAATGGGAAAGACTTGAGAGTAGAAGACAACACTGAGATTAAATAAAGCAGACTAACTATAGACTCTCACAGAATTTACTTGCCTCCTTTTTTTGCACTACATTGGCAAAAGAAAAAAGAGAAAATAACCTGACATCTGGGCTCCTATTCAGGCCTCCACACCTCCTCAATTATAGGTACCTAGCAGATATATCTAAATTTCTATGGTGATCCAGAAGACAACTCAGATCTCTGTCCATTGACTGAGGAAAATATTAGGAAACTAAAACTTCAGCTAAATATCCCAAGTTAAGAGAGATATAACTGGAGGACCCAGTTCACTACTACTTAAGCAACTTTAAACCTTGTCAGTGTGAGATTAAGTGGACATTTACTATGCCTCATGCACCCTCTTATGTTTCCTTAGCTCCTTCAGGAAGCAAAGGGAAAGACACGTTCACAAAAATAAATTTAAAAAAAGGGGAAACTCTGACTTTTGCCAAACAGTTGATAAAATCACAGTTATTAATATAATACCACCAAGAACAATGTATAGCCAGATTTGAAGAACCAGTCTACTTCCTTAATATGTTAATATTATCAGGAATTAAAATTGGCTACAATCCCACTTGTTCTGACCTTTTATTTTCCCCAAAAATGATGGATTACATAGTAATTCTCTATGTACTTGGACATGTTGATCAACCTTCTCCTTCTGTCCATGTCTTTTCTCACTTTCTGTTCCCACCATAACTTCTATAACAGTTATTCAATTTTGGAAGACAAACCAAAAAGCACAGTCACTGAATCTCTGAATAAACATGGAAGTGAACCAAACCAGACAGTTCTGTGAGATATTCAGAGGGTTCAACCTGCTCAAAGTTCTTTGTAATACTACTACTGCCAAGAGAAGCTTCTTCTGATGGGCTAAAGCCTTTCCTGCAATTTAAATACACCTTTTGATACCTTAAGACAGCCTTGCATATAAAATGATTACACAGCTCAGTTAAACAGAGTTGACACGTGATCTATGTCATGCTAAGGGCAATTCATTTGACAATGACCAAATGTTGTGACTTCTTGAGCACATTTTCCTGATATTAATCACTTTCTCTTGAAACCTCATCAGCAATCATGTTCCAGATCTGTAATTACTGCACATCTTTTTAGCAATGAAAAGATTTAAGTCTGAATGACCCCAGAGAGGCCTTCAAATGCAGCATCCCCCACAGAGAACGTGATTTTTCACATTTACTTAAAACTGGGATAGGAAGAAAATAACTGTAAAAATTAGAAAGAAATAATTTCTACACTACTTTTGTGATACAGTCTTATCTATAAAATTCTTCTGGCTGCTAAAATTGTTCAGGTTTGGAAGTTTTTAAAGAATGAGAAACTCTACTGCACTGCTGCTTTGTAAAGGTTTATTCATAGTCATGCTCTCTGTAAGGAATAAAGGACTTAATACTTATCCTCCTAGGAATAGAAGGTATAATTCTCATTCTCTTTATCTTGGATTAGCTGTCAAGACAGTAAGTGGACTGTTCAAACATTCAGTGCTTTCAGTGGTTTTAAATCAAGATGAAACATAGGCCAAGCTGTTAAGATGTGCCTGTCTCAGCTGCTCAGCTTCCCTCCCAGTCCTGGATGGGTAAAAAGGGAAGGGTAGGAAACCAGAATCCACTTAAGCTGGCAATTTAGGCATCCAAAACCAGGAGATAATCAAAGTATTTTAATTCTGGTATGATTTGGGCCCACACTGCACTAACACCATTTTTGCCTTTTACCTCAAAGGACTTCAAAATCAAACGGACCTACCTTAATCCTGTACTAAAACATGAGCTTGTTGTTTTGTTGAAGCATGTATTTTCACAGGCTAAATAACTTACTCATAATTCTTTGTAAAAATCTGAAGTTTATTAGCAATGTACAGAATTAGCATATCCCCAAGTTAATTTTAAGTCATTGTGACAGCATGTTACAAGTTTGTGTTCTTTCTTAGGACACTTATGTTGCCAAATAGGTCAGTCTAAAGGCATTCTGAGCCTTTCCAATTCTTGCACTTCAAAATATTTGGGGCCTCTCCAAAGACTTGCAGTGTCAAATTAGCTCCTCTTTCTCTTTTCCCCCTCAAAAGAAACACATTTCAAATGTGCTGTTCTGTTACTATGCAGTTTAACCTGATAATCAATTAGTCATATCTTATTACACCTCACAAAACACCAAGGTGATACTATGGACAACTATGGGCATCTGGAAGCCAGGGCCTAAAGCTAAGGGTTTGTTGTAGGTAACATCAAGAAGCTTGAAAGACAAGTGCATGTTCAGACAAGGAAAAACTTAGTTACCTGCTTAATGACCTCCACTGCCAGAAACAGAACTCCCAATGAGCCAGACCTTGGGCTCTGAACACAAGCAGCAAAGGTTTGAAGGATCTGGGGTTTTTCAAAAGAAAATCCAACAGAATGATACTCATACTCCAAAGTACCAAATTATTTCTGTGCTAATGATGCTGACATTGAACCAACATTGATTCTTGTGGTTACACCTTATCCAGGACATCCAAGTTAACATTAAGCTTTATTTCAGTGAAAATAGAGGGAAGCCCTCTTTAAAGAAAGAATTTTATGGAGGTCTGAACCAAATTAATTCAAAGTAACTGAGGGAATATTGATGTCAAGAGCTTATACATCAGGCTGTGCTAGTCATATAGCTTCCAACAATGGAAGATGATAATAAAACAACCCTAAAAATAATAGTTTGTCCCCATTATTTCTGAGGTCAGTGGAATTTTCCCCAATGAATAACCTATGACAATGTTTTGTTTCTGTTCCAATGTGATTCACTGTAGATGAAACCAAAGACAGGCTGATATACATCGCCATTGTCTTTTCAGAGTATCAGATGAAGAATTGTTAACTTGCAAGAAAAAATTATGTTAATAGCCACAATACTTATTCCATTTATATGTGCTACATTTTTGGCTAACATCTAACCAATTACACATTAAATAAAATAATCCTACCATGCTGTTTTCTAGAAGTAAATGCACAGACTATTTTAGTAACACATTTATATAATGCTGAAATTTAACAAAACAGCGTACTTTACAAAAGAGAAGAGACAATGAGTAGAGCAGAAAAGATATCTATTTTATGACTATATGACTTTACAGTTCAATTTTAATACTTGATAATATGGGTGAGCAAGACAGCACGTATACCATTCAGATGAGAAAACCAGCAATCCAACATCCATATTCTCAAACTACTGCTGTCCCTTCAGGCACTGAACACAGTGAAGGATGCACACTCCATCAGTCAAGTAGCTAATAAATACTAGCATAATTTCAACATATTACAGAAGAGTTAAACTGTTCACTGGCTGAGTTACTCATAATTGCAGTCACGGTAATAAAGTAATAAAAACTTCTAAAATTCAAAATCTGGAAATACAGCAAGACTCAGGCAAATTAAAAAGAAAAAATCCACTTTTAAAAGCAGTCACCATTTGAAATCACCACTGGATCAAGGTGAGCCACTTGTACCACTGTAGGCTTCTTGGGACTTTTTTTTGCTTTTGTTTTCCTTTTTTTTTTTTTTAAATTTCCTTATTATTAAAAAAAGGTTTGTCTGCCCTAAGGCAACCCAGGAGTAAGAGAAAAAGGAAGACTATAACACAATAGTTTGATCCAAAGGCCATCAGAGCCAGTGAGAAGACCCTGACACAGACAACCCTAGATAACATCCATATTTTACATGACCTTAACACTTCACCCTAGTAATGGATTCATGCTAAGCTCTAGCTGTGAAAATAATACTTTTGCCCTGTAGTAACTCCCAGAGAAACAATGTTTTTCACTGTGTAGCTTGAGGCAGCGAAAATCCAAGAGTTCCTTTCATGGGATTAAAAATCTGCTCTTTTCTGACACAGGCCTTACTTATGCTAACCTCATGCATTCACCTCTGCTCCTCAAGTTCATTCCCAGGACAATTGCTCTTCTTGAATCACTAACAAAATGAGCCATGAATAATCTTTTTTTCCTATTGTCTTATGCTTCTCTTTCTGCTTGGGGTGCTCCAAAGCACTCTCCTGACAGTATTTTCCAAAGTTCCTTCTTTCAACAGTCCTCTGGGAAACATCCTGGTAACCAGATATATAGCACGATGCTATCAAAGGCTTCCATACAGCAAATCTTGTAACAATAGAACTCCCCTAATGGGATTTGCATCCTGGCTTCATAGAAAAGGCACTGTAATAACCTCCCATTTTTTCCTTTTGCTGTAATCATCTGTTATGCTTCTCACTAGTACTTCAAAGTAATTCTCTATTGTTCTGTTACTCTGAACTTCAGCTCAGCAGGGTTTAGTTTTTCAAAGCATCACAGAGGGGAATTTTAATTACTCTATTTTTTTTTTTAATTTTTTCAAACAAAATCTCAAATCCATAAAACAAATAAAATTATTTTAGATCAGAATTTCCTGCTGCTGGATTCACAGAGAACTAAAATCAACAACAGAGCACATTCAGTCGACTGTGTCTCAAAATTTATCTAGAGACCTCATTCTGTCACAGCTTCTACTATGGTGAGGTGACTTGAACCATGCAAAAGGCCTAGAAGATCAGCTCTGTCCTCACCTTTGCCTTTAGCTTTGCTAAAAACTCACAAAAATACCGAGACTTACCTTTTAAATTGTCCACACACCTAGGCTACGTCTCTCAAGAACCCAAATTCTGAACCAGAAAGGCACTAAAAATACATATGTCACAAATAGAGCAATTTTATCATATTTCTGGAGTTTTAACCTTGGTTTTCTAAAGATAAAATTTAAGCTTCCAGTTCAGCACTGAAAATCTGATAGATATCAAGCTTATACAGAGTCATAGGCAAAGCACAGTCTACAAAAGCTCTCTTCCCAAAATCCCTTCTAGTACAAACTACTGCATGTCCTAAGATCCAGATCCTACTTCACACCTTGAGTCCTGTGTCCAGTTTTGCTTGTCTCTTTAAAAAAAAACAAAACACACTGAGGTGCTGGAGCATGTCCAGAGAAGGGCTACAAGGCAGGTGAAGGGTCTGGAACACAAGCCCTGTGAGGAGCAGTTGAGGGAGCTGGGGTTGTTTAGCCTGGAGGAAAGGAGGCTCAGGGGAGACCTCATCACTCTTCACAGCTGCCTGAAGGCAGGTTGAAGCCAGATGAAGGTCAGCCTCTTTCCCCAGGTAACAAGTCACCAGATAAGAGATGTAACCTCAGACAGCTCCAGGGAAGGTTCAGGCTGGACATCAGAAGGAATTTCTTCACTATAAGGGTTGTTAAATACTGGAATGGGCTGCCTAGGGAAGTAGTAAGGTCACAGTTCCTGGAGATGTTCAAGAAACAACTGGATGTGGCACATAGTGCCATGTGCCAGGTGGTGATCAATCAAAGGTTGGACTTGATGATCTTAGAGGTCTGTTCCAAATGATTCTGTGGTTCATGTCCAAGCTTAAAGCATGGTACTAGCCAGCCGTAGAGAGGGCCAGATTTTCTCATTCCTAAAATATATCATAGATTCCCTACCCTTAAGAACACTTCAAATAACTTCTCTCAGATTCCTGTAGTTGAAGGACCCCTGAAATTGAAGGGCCTAACTCATATGCAATCCAACAACAGGCACATCACCATAACAAAATGTTGTTTAAATCTAAATTAAGTGTCACAGAACATCAAATTTAAGTTATTAAATACAAACTAGAAATTATATTCCTGTTTTGATTCAAATGTGGAAAAATGAACTTCATACTGACATTTTAGAAGTCTAATAGAGCAGAGTCCCTCTGTTCTCAGTAGATCAGAGTAGTTTAGCTGAGGCCAGCAGTAAGAGTTACTGCTAGTCTGGATGCCTGCTAGAAAGTGCAATAAAGCATACAAGCCCATGCGACATCCCAATCACCATTTTTATGAACATTTTCCTATTTATTAATAGTAGCTGCTCTGAATTCCCTCAAGTTTTATGCCAACTGCCAATTCTGGGTCCAGTACAAATTTGAGATATATTACAAGCAAGTTCAGCCAGAAATGAAAATAAAAGGTGAGAAAAAAGCTCACCATATGCCAACAAGGCAAGCTCATTGGATGACAGGTAAAAAAGGGCAAGTGAATGGCTGCACATACTAATAATTCTGGAAGTGTAGGTGAGTTCAACCCCCAAAGACTAAAGGAAAAGGTGTTAGTCATAGAGAAGAAAAAAACAGTACCAGGGAAAGTCAGGTTATTTCCCCTCCTCTTATTAAACTACAGTATCTTTTCTTCAGACATTAAAACTGTTCCAAATGATCTGTTACCTTCCCCTCTGTAAATCTGAACTGATACCTGAACTTTGTATTGCTACTTATATCTTATTTCCCTCTTAAACCTCAACTGAAGACATTCAAAATATCAATCACTGCAGACAAAAGCATATGGAACATAAAATGTATGGCAGCATGTGGCATTCAAAGATAGATGACTTGGAAATCATGCATACAAATCAGCACCTTTTCTTATCTGATGGTTTAGTTAGGAGAGATATTTGGTAATGCAGTCACCTCTAGGTGCTGACCAACAATTCATTATTGGCATTTTCACCAAAGAGTAGGTTGGCCTTGACAGGAAAGTTTCCTGACATTCAAAAGAAGATTTGGAATGCAACAGCTGCTTTGATTGAGCAGTTGCAATATGGGTATTGATAGAGAAAACTCAGTTTATGGATAAGCCATCACAATATAAATAGTCTAAGAAAATACCATTTGAAGACACTTTAACAGATTTTGGATTTGACTTACTACACTGCTGCCATAGAAGAGTGCTTTCTGTTATCTCACTACATAGACCTCACACACAATATAGAGCTGGAGTCTCCAGGGTGAGCAACATTCCTCTTTCTGGAGCTCCTCCCTCTTCATGATCTACAAGGTGTCATAAAATGCCCATATACTATGCATATGGAGTGGCTGGTCATGCTGTCTGTAGAGCAGCACAAGATGATGCAGATAGACCCCAAATTCCTTCACTGGAAAGAACTGTCTATGGAAGAGACTGTTTAGGGATGTGCCCCTGAAGGATATTTTTGCAGCCTGGTTTCATAGATGTCTCCTTTCTATTGACTTGTCCAACATTAAACACACCTCCCACAAGTCAGGATTCAGTCAGCCTGCTCCAAAGGGATGATGGTAGCTTATTCTAACACATTAGCCAAAGACATTTGGTAGTAAGAATGGCTGATATTTGAAGTTGTTCAACATGTTTTGTTTGATGAAAAGCTTTCATGGAAAGTATTTATTTGTGGAAAGAAATCACAATTCTTTTGAGGAAGGCACAGTGGCCAATGTATGACAACCATTGTGAGAACTAAAAAATACATATGGAGACATTTTCCTACTGTAAAGCCCAACATCATCAGGTTGCTATAGAATGTTGTCATTTCACTCTGACTTTTTAAATAATCTTATTTTCCAGAGCATAACTCCTTGTTCTTTAGAGCTGTCATTGTCAACATTTAAGAGTGGAGAGCACTCTGCAATGTACAGCCATTTAACATCCTATCATAAAGCAGAGACATAAGGAGATTTTGGATCCTTTGAGTAGCTTGTAGGGGTAATGTTTTCAGAAACAAGAAACAATTTTCAGATCCTGAACTTAAAGATAAATTTCACTGAGGTGATTTCTCAGCACTTCAATAATTCTGCCTCTTCCCTAGGGAGACATCAAAAAGTCAGAGCACTGAACACTAGACACAGCTGTAATTCTTGGCATAAGTAAGTCATTGCATTTCTGATTAAAGAGATTTTTAAAAGAAGAATCAAAGTCTCAGGAACTTTCATTTACTCCCCAGAAAGCCCATTCTGTTTTTAGCCACTAAAACCTGGGCTTTTGTACTTTTCAAACTTAATATAAAGACAGCTTCAGACTTTCAACTCACAGTCAATTCTGTGAAAGATATATTTACATTTGAAATCACCTGAGAAGTAGCCCCAGAGACTAATTCAAACTGGATTTTTTCACCACCATATTTTTTTTATTAAATAGGATTCAAACCAGGAGCTAGAAACTTTGCATAAGCAGAGATTTAGAATGCATGACAGTGTTGTTAAGGTAAGACCTACTGGATCTAGTCTTCCATATAGAAAACTCACAGACAGAAAAGTGTGCAGCTTTGAGAAAAGCAGGGTCCTGACTCTTTGACACATTTTCCACATCACCTCCTGTTCCCCTTCATCGACCTATTCTCTTTAATTCCTCTTGCCATTTGGTTTTTCCCCTTCTCACTATATGCAGCCCAATAAATCCTTCAGGGAACAACCAGTGTTGTCTGCCATATTAGTCTTCATCCTGCTTTGGCAAACTGTCCCTTTTCCAGCATTTCATCCATCCTGCTTTTAGGACAGCACTAATACTGCATGACTGTACCAAACACGTGTACATAATCTAGACTGATTCATTACAGTAATGATATATAACAGACTAAAATCATATAGTCCTTAGCTTGTACTCCTTCACTGTTGTCACTTATCCAGCTTGTATGGCAAGAATAGTAAAAGAGGTCTCTTGGAAGTGATGAAATCTGATTTCAGCGTCCTTCACAAAGCACAAAGAAGGAAGTTCATGCAAACTTGTACTGACTGAAATAGTTCTTTAGAAAGTATGTCAGTAAAAATAGATTTCATATATGTGTGTAATAAGACAAAGGTTAATTAGCTGTAACCACTCTTTCTCAAGGTCAAGAGGAGTTACACCTGGGATAATTTTAGCCTAGAATAGCCACTTAGTGATTTTTTTTTTTTAACTTAGGACATCTCACATCACACCACTTTTTACTTGACAGTAAACTGACAGGACTAACAAAAGAAGTTATTTTGATAGGTGTCATAGAGTAACTTTATGATGCTTGTATCATTTGTTTTCCTCCCAAATTTGCCCTAAACCAGGACAATAGGACCCAAACTACTTGAAAATAACACATTTCAGCATTCTGTACTGAGTATAACAACCCAAAATTCCTGTAACTCAGAGAAGTGGGACAATATTTTATCTTATTTTTCCTTTGCATTTTTCTCTCCTTTTCTCCCCAGGTTTGTGTAGCTAGCAATATTCTGTGGATTAACAGCCCCATTATTTCCTCCTCATCTCCCCTTTATGATATCTCAAGCATATACTGCTTTGTTCCTAAGGATGAATCCTTCAGAACTTCTTTCAGTTCACATATCAAACCCCCAGGTTCTCCTAGTCCTCTAACAATCCCTGTGTTAACACTCCTCCAGAAACAGCATCCAGAAAACTGCTGACACAGTCCACTAGCACTGTAAGCCAGGCATTACCAAAACCTTGTCCTGGATTCACTAAGGTTTGCTGCAGCTGAGATGCTTTGAAGAAAAACATTTCATGTTTACCATCTAACCACCTACATCAGTCATTTTACTTAGAAAATATCCACCTATTTCTTAAAGTAATCTACCAGCAAAAGTCTTAATAGCTTAATTAGGACTTCTGCTCTTCCCACAAATTCTTTGGAAAACTGTTTACAGCACCAGTGATCACTTTCAAAACAGTTATGCTCAAAGAGCAGGAACCCATTGAGGTAGCTCTGAATTAGACAGTCTTTGGCCTACTCGATTTTATTTAGCTTCTTACTTCAACTCTTTACAGAAGCACTACAGTTTAAAGGCTCATTAGTGTTACAGTAAGAACACTATGCCCCATGATTTGATCAAATGAGGAAGATTTAAAATTCAAAAGGACAGAGACAGAAAAAAAAGTCTAATCAACAAAATACAGCACTAAAGCAACACATGCAAGGTACTACAAGACACTAAATACTGCCATTCAGAAACTGTGCGTGTCTGGTTTACTGCCTCTTTTTTTAACCCCAATCCTGAAAACAGGAAAGGTGGGACAAAGAAATAAGATCAAAGGCTTCACCTTGTTTCCTTCTCTATTTAATACAAAGCAGGTGTTTCAGTGCAGCTTTTTAAATGAAAAAAAAAAAAGTAGAATCACATCTATAAAATAACTGGACAGCCCTTCCACTGAGTGCTTGCTACTTACTTGCTGATTATGCAAATGATCAGCAAGAAGTGAGTCTGAAAGTGAGTGAATGAAAGTGAGTCTGTTTGGGATACAGCACCTGTTCAGATGCTTTGAATCATCTTGTACAACTCCTCTGGCTATATGGGTACCTAATTTGGGTTTACTGGAATTAAGTATTATATCCTGCCCACTTCATCCCTTATTTCAATTCCTTTTAACTATACAGCTACCCCATGCCAGCCCTTCTGCCTGTGGTGCAACCAAATAGCTCTATCTGCTCCAGTCAGTTAAGAGGAATCTCTCTGCAAGGTTCCTATCCTGGGAATAAGTTAGAGACAGTTCCTGTGGCTTTTCAGAAAGCTTCTGAAGGACTACATTCCTGCATGGAGGAATTAATAGCTCCAAGCTTGTAAAGATTTACTTATCTCCACAAAATGTCAGCAAATCTGAAGCTATCATACCAGAGATGATGATTAGCACTGTGCATATTTAACAAAGGAGTAGTGAAATCTGATTTGCATATTTCTAACAAGCACACAAATTCCCCACCACTTTCACAACTTAGTATCTACACGGTTCATTTTATTTTGATTAAATTTAACACTTTTCACTGATGACCTTTAAAGAAATGCTCACTTCCAGACTCTTAAATGCACCATTGATCTGCTACACTTTGTCAGCAAAACAATGATTGTTCCTAAGAAGCCTCTGAAAAGCTACAGTCTTACACAGATCAGTGCACAAAGTTCCCTCTGACGTGTGCAATGCAGGGATGCAGAATTTGCATGATCAGCTCATTTGCTGCATTCAGCAACAAAGGACATACTCTGCCAGTTCACACCCTCACCAGAAGGTTGCTCTAGTAAAGAGGAAGTCACCACACTGCAATTCAACAGACATGAAACTGGGTAACAGCTAAGAAAATAACCAAATGAAGATGCATGTAAGTTATTATTACCTCTGCTCCACAGACAATGGAAATGACCTTTGTTGAAAGGCTGGTTCAGAATCAGAAGGCAAAACTTCAGGTTCCCTGTAAGATAAATGTTGGCTCTCATTAGCAATAATATTGATTTTTTTTGTCCTTTTTTTAAATTTTATTTTTGCCAGATGTATTTTAGTCCAACCACATCAGAGTAACTCCATGAATATCCTTGCTTCTCAAGTTTTACCACTGTCAGATTGAGAAACTGTCAGAACTTCATAAAATACCTTTTACTTGGTAGGGTTTTGCTACATGATTAATTTATAAGTGACTTTACTTACTGAAGGCCATCCTCAACAGGACCCCACATCTATACAGCTCTCTCATTTAATCTCCCACTTGCTACTGCTGCCTGGATGCAGCAATTACTGATATGAGCTTACCCTGGTCTCTGTTAATGGGGAAGGCTGGAGGAGACTCCATATAAGATATCTAACCTATACCCAATATTCCACCCTCCTGGAGGATGCAGAACTCTGGCTGCCATCAGTGGCTTCCCTGTGTTTTCATATCATGTATAAGCTTTAATTGCGGTAGATATTCTACAAATAAAGAATGAAAGGCCATGACCCAGGACTTAAAATCAAAAGCTAGTAAAAGCAAAAGTGTACTTTAGCCTGTGTTATCTAGGTGATACTGCAGACTAAAAACCTCAGTGGATTTACCAGCCCAACTTGATTGAGCTCATAAAGCCTCCTGTCCCTGCAAAACATGCATGCTGAAGGTCGATAATAAACCTACAGTTAGAAAAGCCTTAAAAGAAAGAAAGGATGTATGATATGACACACTTTGAATTCAAAGAGTAAATACGTAAATCTTTGACAGCTGCCTGCAGTGGGATTTGCATTATTTCACTTCCTAATTATCTTGCCAATCATATAGGAATACAAGTTCCCCCTGGAGCTTGATATCCTTAGGCAATCAAGTTAATGAATAATATTTGGTCATGTGAAGCCACTGTTATTGAAAAGTGAAATCCTCTATCACTAGAAAGTCTTTTGAGAAGATCCAGTATAACAGGAGGCAGAAGGCTACAGTAGAAGCCTGTGGCCTAAGCCACACCATGTTATCAAGGAAAATACAGCTGGTCAAACTGCTGAAGTTGAAAGAATATTTAGGGATGGGAATTGGAAGGGTCAGTCTTTAAAATAATTATTTAAATGCGTGATTAGGAGAACAAAGTGAAGGTCATCAGACTGGGATACCACTATTCTACCTCTTCTGCCCCTTTCCCTTTGAGTGATTTAGGGTTTCCCTCCCCACTGACCCATTTGAGGCCTCAGTTTCCTAAAACAGAAGCAACAGTATTGTCCTCCTTCATAACTATGAGGAGAAATAGAAATAAAGACCTAGATGATTTTTACTCCAGTGAAAATTCTACATGATTATCATAGCCTGGTGCTTTCAAATACTTTCCCTCAAGCCTTCTGCTTCCATCTTTGCTGACATTGACCTCACTTCCACTTAATTCATGTACATATAGGAGAATAAATTTTCATAGAGAGAGGTGGAAAGACCAAGTAAACAAAGGAAAGTGAGAAAAGTTTTTTCTGTGCGCAGTTTTGCCTTGTCCTTGAACTTTAAGAGAAAGGTAGAAAACAATACATTCAAACTAAGTGCCAATTTCCAGCTGCCTCACAAAATGGGACCTCAGCAGCAGATCTCCTAATGATTGTTAAGTGAGAAAGGCTGCCAACTCCTTGTATTAAACATAATCATCTAGTGATGCTCTCCATTGAAAGAGCCAGCAAATATCCCAGGTTCTGTTACTGGTACAGTAATACAAAACAGGCACAGGTGCTGTAAGCCTATTCTTGCTGAATCACAAAAGGCATTTCTGTGCCTGTTTTAAACCCTTAAACCATTTCAGCATATGATTGCAGCTTTTTTTTTTTGCCCATCAGAAGTACTCTTTTTATATATATATTAGGGTACATTTTTGAAGCCAAGACCTGGCTGCAGGTGTCTACACTGAGATTTCAGAGGCTGATTTTCAGAGATGACACTTCTAAGAGCTTCCAGTGAGGCCCATAAGAGATGCTGGGTCTTACATATTCAGTTGTTGCAAAGAAGTCAAGAAGTAGATGCCCACAGCACACACAGTTAGGAGATGGTGGTGGGGCGGGGGGGGTACGTCTTTGGGGTACTTTGTTGTTTGGGTTTTTTAAAGTGCAGTTATGGGCTGAAAAAGTAGAGAAATGGAAATTATTGTTTCACCTGCTTTTAGAGAAGTGAACACTCCAGTCATTTCAAACCAGTCATTTCATACAATTAAGGCATGATAAAATGCTATGATTAATGGTATGATTAATGCTGACAAAATGAGCCTAAATGTCAATATTTTAATGGTGCCTGCAGAGTTAATACAAAGCTGCACACGAGGCTCAGTCCTCAGTAGATGTAAAACAGTAATAAAATTGGGCTGCAATAATTTACAACCATTGCCCTAAAAACTATTAATATATTGGGACATCTAATGGCAAACACCCAGTCAACAGACAGAATTTGCAACATTAATCGCTCTGAGAAAAACTTATGAGAGCTCACTGTGCCACTGCTCTGAACACTCTACTGGCTATTCATTTGAAAACAAATCTACTTTGAGGCCATTTATCTTTAAAAGCCCTCAACAAATTAGGACATATCTATCTCCGGGACTGTCTATCCATCTATTTTTCACAAAGATAATTAGCACCCTGACCCAACTCTTAGTGACATTGTGCTCTGTTTGGACCAATGGGAAAGAGGTTTCTGTAAGCAAGAAATCACCAGCAATATCCCCAGATATGGATATCTCCACTGAAGAAGCTTTTGTGAGCCTTTTCCTAAAGGCAGAATAAGTTTCTCTCTTGCATAGTTTCTTCCATTTTTAGTATAATTTTCTCTTTCATTATGTACTTTTGCAGCTCTTGCAGCCTGAGCAAATTCAACCATCTGCAGCAAAAGCAGAAAAGAATAAACTTCTCCCTACAAAACCTGCAGCTTATTTTTGATATTTACATCAACACAGAGAACAAATGGAGTCACATCCCATGGTCAAAGTCCTCCTGTAGAAGAATTAGCTACACAGTAAGGCCTGTGATGTACAGGCCTACAGAAAAGGAGGATGACTATAGGAAATTTTACTTGCATTTAAGGAACCAAATTCTCCCCCCCCTCTTGTTTTTCTATTTGATGCTTATAAACCTTGCAGTCTTACAGGCATAACTTACTGAGAAAGAATGAAATGGGCACAACTATGTGAACAGGCAGTTACATGAAAAAATACAGCTAAAAAATCTTCTGGCAGACTTGGAAAAATCCTAATCTTTGAATAAAACTGGATCACTTTTATTTCTGTTGGAAACTTTTCCTAAGTTACAAATCAGTCCATCAATCAATCAATCAACAATGCCTACAAGTTTCTACACTGGCACCATCACCTCATCCTTACTGATTTTTTTTTTCTTTTTCTTCTTTCCAAAATTATTTAGCTGAACTTCTTTGATGAAACTTCTCATGCAAAGCATGAGAAGCAACTTTTGTTGCTTTGAAAAGGGCTTTTATCAAAAGTGTTGTGAACCTCCCTGATAGCCTATGCACTGCCTATGCAATGACTTTTTACCACATGGTAACTCACTCTGAACAATTCCAATATATTTTAGAGCACAGATTTGCTATTCTAAAAGCCTTCTTGGCTTCTCCCTGTTATATTGTATTTACCTAGCTATTTTATACTTATAATATCATTATGCATTTTTAATTCATTCCCTTTGCCCCATGCCAGTCTTAAGGCAGTATGTCCATCACAAAGCATAGGTAAAAACACATTTTTAAAGACAACCTTTTCTCTGGTAGCCAATAAATTAATATATGCCACTTTGCTTCCTTTCAGTGTTAGAATCATATCACTAAAGAGTTTTTCTGCATACTGCAAGGATGTTGGTATTGAATTTTCTGAAGTGGGGAAAAAACTTTCAATGCTTCAAACAAGAGGACCTTTGGGAAAGATCACTGCTATTCCCAGACTTTCTGACATGATGCAAGTGCTAATACAGAATGGGGGGACATGCTGTGCTAAGATACAGGCATGCCTCAAGGTGCTGAAAAAGTATGACTTCAAATTCAAAGTTTCAGCCACAGAAAGTGGCTTCCACTAAACAATTAATGTTTTGGGTTTGTTTCTTTGGTATTTGCATTTTACTGTTTGCCTGAAGAGAAGCCATTCCTTTCCTTTCCTATCTATCAAACATCAACAAAGAAGGAGGTTCAGTGCTGAGGAAGAAGTAGGAAAGAGACAGGTAGTATAGGAGCAGAGCTAAAAGTTGGAAGGTGGTTATAAGTTTCCAGAAAATTTGTGTGCTGATAGAAATATATCTAAATACCCAAGATACTAACCAAGATCCATTGAAAAGACACTGCAGTTATACACATTCCTGAGCATATAGGTGGACAACCAAATATACAACAGCTTCTGAGAGAAAAAGCTCTGAATGATCTTACTGAAAACTTCCTGCTTATGTTTCTGCTCTCACATCAGTCTACAGATGCACTATGATATACATAAATATACCATAACAGCAAAAAAAACCCCAAAAAACTCACACCAAAACAAAACCCCACAAAAAATAGCCAAACAAAAACCCCCAATGAAACAAAAAACTAATTAACAAAAATGAACCCCCCCCCCCAAAAAAAATTGTTTCCAGTACCATAACTTACTCAGAAAATTCCTACCCCTCAGATTAATTTTAAATGAACAGTCACTGCCTACTTAAATGCCAAGTATGTAGGAAGGGACAAGGCTGTTTTTCACAGTTCCAAAACTGACTGATAAGACCGTACAGAAACAGGGCTGAGGCAGCTCTTTGGGCAGTTGACGTTCCTTCAGCTGCACAAGAATTAACACCAAAATTGTGATTCTAAGAATTCCACATAAGTCAGATGTACTGTGAGCCTATCATAATAAACCCTTGAGAAAGCAGTTCATGAAACCAGCAAACATAACAAAACCACAGTGACAATCAATCCAGCTATTGCTACAGATCACCAGAGCAAGGTTACTGTGGGTTTTCAGACTTGGGGTTTTCAAACTAAAACAAAGGAGTTTGGGGGAATGAGCACCAAATCTACACCATTTTACTGCCAAGTAAGCACCTGTCTCCAAATGTAAATTCAAAACTGATACAATTCTTATTGAAATGGACCATTTAATTCAGGGCTTTTTTCAAGAGCTACCATCCACTTCTCAAACATACTCAAATGGAACAATCTCACCACCAGGAATGAAGTAAATTACTGAGTAGAAACTAAGGGGGAGTGGGTCTGTCAGACTAAGGAGTATTCCCCATTTCCTGAAAGGCTTTCTTCATCATGGTTGTTTGCTTTTTGCTTTTTAGACATTGAAAAACCCAACCGTAGTTTCCTACCTGCTACACACATACAATTCTTAATTTACTTGCTGATATAGCACTTCTTGAAAGTTGGCTTCTGATTCACAAGACAAGATTCTGATTTTATCAGTTAATATCTTTGGTAGCTCACTATGAGTAGTATGTAGATCTACCTCAGCAAGTGGCATAGCAGAATAAAATCAGTCTGTAAAGCAAAACTGTTGGTGCTGAAGGTATGATATTCACATCACACGTGTTCTGGGAGAAAGGAAGAGAGGGAGGCTACTTCAGGTTAAGTTTAGTCTGGTTTTGTAGACCTATTAGCAGTAGGAGAGGGTTATGTGCACTCCTGCAGCACAGTTTTATCCAAAGGAAATTAGTTTACATATTCCAAAACTACCATGCAACGTGAATTAAACCACAGCAAACAGGCAGGATCATGTGACTTGCTTCAAAATTATATTCTTGATCCACAGTAAAATACTAATGTAAATATGCCAATAGCCACATGGCTTTTGGCTTCTGAATTTTTATTCATATTTTATGCTGCAAGATCAGTTCAACTTACATGACACTTTTTTAATTTTATACTCATCAAAATTTGGCTCTAAACTTAAGATTTTTATATTTAAGAGCCAATCTGACACCTTTATCTATCATGTATGGAAGGAGTAAGGGGGACTTAACTCAAAACTTATAGCATTTTAAACTCCTGAAAAAGCACTTAACATCAAACCCTAAGATGCTATTTCTAAGGTTATCTTTTAGGCTAAAGCCTCACTTTGAACAGAACAAATAGTGCACCTTCTACAAAAAAGACTCCTCATACTGCTGTTCTCTTTCTTGAACCAAGACTTCCTCCAACACTACTTCCTTTCATGGGGAAAGCCAGTGCTCTGCTGCAATACCAAGGAATATAAAAAAGGATAATTTCCTAGGATCATTATGCAGACCAAATCAACACTCTAAAATATAAACATTTCACATTTTAAAATTTTCACAACTCCTGCAGAACTACTACTCTGAAAATGGTAAAACTTCAAGTCAGTAAAATCTACTTCCTCCATCTGTGCTCCTGCTGAAAAGGTAGTTGTCAGCTTTAATTCAGAGAAACACTTAGGCTTAGACTACTGTATTAATTATAGCCACTGCTAATAAAACATTGTGTAGTTGCTTTTTTCCACACTGAATCCCAAGCCTCCAAACAAGCCATTTAATTTTCCTCATAACAGTGGCAACTCCAGTAATAAACCTGCACAAATTATGTAAAAGGATCACAGACCTTACAAACATGCTCTCAAACTTCTTGAATGAATAAATCAAATATGCATACACAACTGATTTTTGTGCAAAGGCACTGTTATCCCTGTCAATGCATCTTAGTGTTCATTTTTTCATGTAAATTCTATTGATTTTTAAATATTTTGCAGCTCTTAATTCTCCAGGCAAATTCCAGTAAGAGTAGGGAGAAGAAGGGATTTGTGCAAACAGTCTTATTGAAAAGCTGCAATGTGTTACCCTCTGGAGAACACTCTACAAGAATTTATGTGGATGAATTCAAACGAACTAATTTCTCACAATAAGTTACAAACATGGCCATACACATGGGATAATTTACCCACATCATCAACCACTGTGCCTAGAAGGGTGCCATGCCTTGCAATGAAATTTGTCAATTAATGCTGGTGCTTCTCTGGAGAATGTGAGAGCTGCATTTCTGATTTCAGTGTGTGATGGGATGCTTCTTTTCATCTTAAGTCCTATAGTCTGTAGCTGCATTTCTGAGTACTTGGGACTTCTGCTCTTTATGTGTAAAACATCTCAGTCTGGTCAAGCAGAATAAGGTCACACAATTCCCAGTAGTGAATCTTCAGCTTTAGATAACTCGTCCAGCATCACAAAGAAACTTCATGGCAGCATTCAACTCTCTAGGGCAACACAGAACTCAACTGAATCATGAGAACTTACTATTTAAATAGAAATCCTAACCACACTTACTATTATGTACATGGAAGTGATGCTTGTGTCCCATTACCAACTCTCATTTGAAAATAAACACAGTGGAGTAACCAGTCACTTTGTGGGGGCAGCAATGTACACAAACCATAAAACAGGCTTTTCAAGGCACGCACTGGCAGATGCACCATTTGCCACTGCAAGGCCTTTGGCTTGATTTGCCTCACACCCTTGTGCTTGTCTCGAGGGATGTGGCCAGACCATACCCATCATTCTGCACCTTATGCAATCTGGACTTTCATTTCCAGCCAAGCACAGCAAAGGTCAGAATTAACTGGAAGCAGCAGTGGTTGGTTTAGCTATTATTGCCTGTTCACTTACACTCTTCCAGTTTTCAAGATTGGACTCAAATTATCCAACAATCCAACAAAGAGAGATTTCTGATACAGGCACAGACAAGTAGAGGTCTACAATATTATTCAGACATGTTTTATCCTGTGGCATGGAAAAAATAGCTAAGTGATGCTGAAGTGATGAATAGGAAGTGCAATAGCAGGAAGAAAGACAATTTTGTGCAGAATGGGAAGGCTAGTCACCAGGGCTGCAGAATCAGACACAACTTTCACACTTAAGGTGAACTTTTAAAATGCATTAATTTCACTGCAACTACATTATAAAAAAATACTAAATGCTTTTCTTTGTTATTCACAGGCAAGCCATCATCTGAAACAGAACCCATTTGACACCTTTTGATACCAGTTGGAAGACCTTATAAGACAAGAATTAGACAAACAGTCCTGCTATAAAAATATTGATAGTCTTATGGTAAAATTGACTTCAGCATTTAAAACTTCTAGGCACAGACCATTAGACTGGATCTTAAATCTGCATCAAAGCAAAAATGAAGCAAATCTTGAGAAAATCTAAACAATAATTACTATTCAAGGAAGTTCCAACCTTAAATGAAAACCAAAGATATGTGTTCACTTTCTTGCTCTGTAATAGCCAGGACTAATGTAATGCCCCCCATGCATTTTAAAACCACAGCATCAACACTGTCTGAATACATCACACTAACAATACTTGTTATCTGGGATGTCTCTATTCCAAGGAGACAACGAGGCATACAAGCTCCCCTGGCAGTCGATATTGTCAGCTCAATCTCCACACAGCAAGGGCAAGGTGACTTAAAGGAATCACAAGGCAGAGCAGACAGATGTCAGTAGTCTCTCTGGGCAAATAGGTACAAAGCACAACCCCTTCAGCAAACATTCAGCTCAGTGAACAGTACAGTGCCATTTCTATGGTCAACAGATATCTTTAGATATTTTCTACAGGATAAACAAAATGTAATATGCATTTAATGATTCACATATTGGAGTACTGACCAAAGAGTACAAACCATGGGAACACAAAAGTGCCTGACTGCACAGCATTTAGAACCCCTGCTTGCTGCTACCAAGCACTCCACTGAGCCTTCAGTTCCTGGCACTAACATCTCCTATGCACATAAAAGTCTGAATTCTATTTTCACCAAGATGCTCTTTAAGAGGCTGACAGAACCTGATGCCTCTCTTGATGTCAAAACACCACTCCTATCCACCAACGAGACATTCCTCCACTGATCTCATTGGAAGCACACGTTTCAAGTAGCTGTTTTTGGAGCATACCTATTAGATCCTGCTTCACAATGTCAGCTATCTCGTTTTTAAAAACTGAGAAGGAGATGTACCTTTTATCAGCATGGATTAAGTTAGTGTGTGCCTTCAGGAGACTGATGACCCACATTCAGGTTCCCTCTCTATCAAGAGGGAATTCACATCCAAATTCAGTCAAGACAGCGCTCTCCTCCCCAGACACGACATCATTCTTGGGGAAGAAGATTCTTCCCTCCCTGCTACAAAATGAAATATATGATGGGACTATTTTCATAAAACAGTTAAACATGAGTAGCCTGTGGAAGTCTGATTCTGCAGTCCACTAACCTAAACAAAGTTTGTTCTCCAATTTATTCAAATCTCTCTTTTCCACTTTGAATACATCCCCCAATTACTTCACCATGGTATTACAGAATTATATCCACTGCTTCCTCCCTAATGTGTGACATGCTGTCGGAGAACAGTGTAACCTCTGGTTTTGCAGGATAATTTTCAGGCAAGAAGAGTGGTTTTCTAACTATCTTCAGAAGACTTGGCACTAGCAGTCATAAAAGGAGGGAATAGCTTTCTGCAACACAGCATAAAATGTCCAAATCCAACAGAGCAGGATTTTAGATGCTACAGTCTTCCCGCTTCTCATGGTATTCCCACTGCCAAACTCAGCTTGATTCCTCCTTAGTACATTTACACTGATGGATTGTACACTTTGTATAAAATTTCTCCCTCTTCCCTTTATATACAGTCCCACTACCATGCTGAGGACAAGGACACCATCATTAGAAGTCCAGTGTGCATCCACTGAATAGCCCAGGGGCTAAATTCCAGTAAAATGTTGTGAAGGCACACAGCAAAGTTCCATCTTCAGAAAGGGGAAAACAGGCATTAGATGACTGTAGGAAGATCCCACTCCTATGCAGCAAATGAGTCAATACGAAAAGACAAAAGTTCCTTTCCGCTCTTCAGCTTTATCTGATAAGACACATTACAAATTACAAATGGCTTCTGGCCAAACTCCAGTGTGGACAATTACAGGCTTCTCTTTTCCTACTTCAGTTCAGCCATCCAAATGAAATATGCTATCTCCCACTGTCCCAGACTCATGTGTACTAATTAAGCACTTATTTAAAAGCACAAAGCCTTCAACCAGGCTACAATGTACTTTGGAGATGGTTGGATTTCGTATTTAGTAAGTTCACCGAGTTTAAAAAAGTTGAGCAAATTGTGACCCAAGTAACATTAATTATTAACTTCTCAGATATAACAGATGAGACTGATGAGTCAATTCCCATTGACTCCCAGGATTGTGCCTCATATGCTTTCATGAAAATCCATGCTGAGACAGCTGGTTCTGCAACACCCCAAACCCCTTTGAGGTGCATGTCAGAAAGGACATTTGTGCCTATACCACATTTTCAGTCTTGCTGTTTTCCCAAAGCAGGTTATTTTGTACTTTGAGGTCCAGAGTGCCATCCAGAAGATTCAGAAAAGCAAAGAGGCTTTCCAGGTGGTTTTAACAACAGCCCACACAAGCAGTGGTGGCAGTGGGAGGGTGTTTGGGCCTCTGGAGTAAGATTATGGCAAAGACTGATGAGGAGGGGAATGTTTTCTTATATTACAAAAAGAGTTTTTAACAGATATAGGAAGGAAAGACAATGACTTTAATCTCCCAACATTCAAAAACATTTCACTCGTAAAATTATGTCTTCTGATTTCATGAGCTTAATTTTATTATTTCTAGAGTTGTTTTTTTTTTTTTACCATATGAAGGCAGCTCCATTTTGCTGCCTGTTTTAGGACATTCTACAACTTTATCACCTCTGGCTTCTTTTTCTAACAAAACATTTTTAAGACCTCTCTGTATATATTTTATAAATAGATAAATCTATACTTGGAGAAAACAAGGTAAAATAAACAAAAAGAAAGACAAAAAACCACAAAGGTGATGAAAACTGCATTACATTATCAGTCAGGTAAGGAATTTTTATGTAACCTGGATGAAGTTCCTCTTCACATTTTATTCTGTAATATGTCATTATGCTGCATCTGGCAGAAAAATAAGACCTAAAGTCAAAGTTCTGTGGACTGAATAGCTACAATAAGCTTACTCAAATCAGGAACTAACACCTGTCTCTTGGAATAAAACTAGGGGGTGATAAAGAAACAAAGAGAGAACACTATCAGAATATCGATGCTTCTTCCACAGGTAAAAAATAATTACCTAATGTTGAAAATTTTGTAACGAGAGTTGTTTAACATTCATGTAACTTTTAAACAAGATTGAAAAGCTGTTTGCAAGTAAATGGTGTGATAGCATTACTGGGATCACTGTAGTCTGGGAGAACAGGACACCATATCCAGCAAAGATCAGCTTACAAAAAATAGGTCATGCCTGTAAGGAGACTACTCACTCAAGCAGACCCTCCAAATCATTAAGACAAACTGTTCCCATAAGATACCTGTCACACTAAAAGTTTGGTAGGTTTACTCACTACACAAAGCCTATGATAACTGCTTTTATTCTAAGTCACTTGTGCTAGTTTATAGTCCCTTGTTTTGACATGCTGCACATGATATAGAATTAAAGAGAACTGTTACTTTCCTCCTTTTCTCACAATACACTAAAGCCTGTAAACAAACACAAGCTCTGGGACCATTAAGAGAGGCTCTTGTTTGCAGACTGTCTTTTCAACCAACTACTTCAATTTCAATGCTAAAACTGTCAAGCTTAATTATGAGTTATGGGGCATAACCATTTCAAAACCATAAATCTATACAGTAGAAAAATATAATGACTGCCTTAGTGAACATCTCTTTTTAAATAAGCAGTATCTCCTACCAAGACCTAATTTAAGTTCTTTATACACAACATTGTGTTGTAAATAACTTTACTACTTCTCCTGAAGTGAATATTAAGACTACCATAAAGTATTTTCATCCTGATGTCTTTTAGTTTATTTGACTATTTAAAGTGGACCTCAAAGCACATTCTAGTGCTTACACTGCTACCCCATCCAAGTCCACCAGAGCTCTTTGTGATCCTCCAACATGTTTGCACACAACTGCCTTTCTCTCCAGCTTCTTTCAATATCTTGTTTTCTAAAGTCCCTTTGACTTTTGAGTGTGCACAGCTGTTCACACATCCTCACAGCTTCAGGCAGAAAGATACAGAGAAAGAGTTATCAAGAGCTCACCATTTAAGCACTCCCCTTTAAAAAATCCTTAGCATTCAGCATCCCCAGCCTGAGACACTAATGATACAGTCCAAAAAATCCACCAAAACAGCACTGTAGGGCAGGTGTAGATGTAAATCTCAAAGCCACATTACCCATTCCAAAAGAATCACACATTTATTTCCATTTTAACCGTGGTTATAATCTTCTACCATAACCTCTGCAAAATCAGTGCTCTAGGGAGCACCCAACCCAGTCAGAAAACCTAGTGCAACCTGAGTCATATTGGTACTTTCAGCCAGAAATTAAAATTTAACATGATTACCATGCTTCAAAGGCTTGAACCTCACAGTACTGGACAGTACAGAATGAATGTTGCCACTTTCATTATGAAAAGAGTCCCACATACAGTCTAACCATTAGCTTTCACATAGTTAAGGTGATTTTCTGGACTTTGCAGCAAAGGAGTTACCCTTAAAAATGCAAATCCTAAAGGCTTAAACCTTTAAGGGTGATTGAATCAGTATCATGCTTATTACTATTTCTTAATCTAATGACTTTTGTAATATGATTGCGTGAGGAAGGTTTCTCCACCTGCTTCATGGACTAACAGATTAATTCAATTTATAGAACTGATGATCATATAATAGTCAGTCTAGTGGCACATAATTTAAGTTTCCTTAAAAACTTTTATTTTAAGTATTTCTATCCTGATGAGCACTTAAACAACATTTGGGCCAAGATCTAGAGGAAATAATGGCTGAATATCTCAAAGCATAATTTATGCAGACTAAACATAACCCTTATCAGCTGTTTATCAGATCCAGAGAGGAACAGCAAATACACCCTGGTCAGCATGTTAGTACACTTGGGGAGAAGATACTTAGAAAAGGAGCTACACTTCTCTCTTCTTCATTACCCTATCTGGAAAATGTGGTTAATAATAATAATGCTTTGAACTTAAATTTCCATTTGTAGATTTAAAATCACTTTATAAAGGTGCATAAGCATTATTATTCTCATTTCACAGTTGGCCTCACTAAGTACAGAGATTTGTAGCAATTTGTATGAGAAGCAGCATCACCTAGTGAATAAGTTAAGACTCTGAAATTACGTCCCCAGGGTTTTCTTCCCAGCTAAATTGTAAACTTCAGACTACACCAATATCCACAGTGGCAAAACCAGACACAGTCCATCTGAAATTGGAGGGTTTCTGCATGAGAACAGGCACACAAGCCAGGAACACATAACATATTCCTGGCTTGTGTGCCTATTCTCACGCAGAGAAAAAGACTTTCTGCCTTACATTGATCTAGTCACTTAAAATAAACTTTCTTTCTGCAGCCATGGGGAGATGGACATCACAGATGTCATCAGAGTGTTCAAACACAAAAAAAAAAAAGAAATTACATCTGTCCAGAAGAATAAAGGAAATAAGAAGATACATAGCAGTGGACAGCCTGGAGTTTAATCAGGAGAGAACTCCTTAACCACTAGCATCAAAATCTTCTCTCTTGTTGACAAAAGATACCTTATGCCGATTCCCTGCAATAACGTTTCTCTTACTCAATATTATTCCTCCTTTGGACAACAGCTCCTGCACACGGCAACAACCTTACCAATGGGTTTTAAAATTTGTCATGAAAAGCACTTCTCTGTGGTAAGGAGTCAGGAAAATACTGAGTACATCTTTTCTGATAACGGAAATAATTTTAGTATATTTCATTCTCAAATATCAGTTGGTCACTTAGGTTAAACTTAAACTAACATTTCCAATTTCCCATTAGACTAAAGGCTAAAAACAAGGGAGCAATATGGTATTTTTTCTTTTTAGAATTATGGGAATGATAAAAATTCAGGCTAAAAGGCTAACAGGTAGATAGAAATATTTTCAAGCTTAAAAGTATTATCTATTCTTCAAAAAGCTGCTTAATTTCAGAGCCAGGCCAATAAAGTCAAAAGAATCTCTCATCAAAACTACTCCAATTTTTTTTTCCCAACTACCAGTTGGCCAAGAAAGAATACCAACACATTTAGGAGATTAAGCCAAAAACATGTTTGCAGGCTTTTAAATTTAAATAAACAGAGACCTTAAGTATTTGAAAAACTGGTATATTACAGAAAAATTACAATAGTTGCCACTGAAATTAATCTGCAATAGCTTGTACACATGAAACTTGTAAGGACAACCAATTTTGGACACATGAGGGGAAAAAAAACAAACAAAAGTGAGCTGTCAAAACAAAAATAAAAAAGTTAAATGTTTTTAATGCAATAATAGTTTACGATGTTTTATATAGAGTATAATATGTTAGGAGAAGTGATTTGATCTAACTATAATATGTTGGGCAAAAACCAGGAGATACCAAACTGGGGTTATAGCACAACACGATTTTGCCACAGATGTTGACACCCCTGCAAAATTTTGCAATTCATAAACAAATGGTCGAAACAACTATTAAATAATTTAAATTTAATAACAGAATAATTTTTTTCCATTCTTGTAATCACAGAAAAGCCTATACAAATTTGTCAGAAAAAACCCAGCTGCATCAGTTCTCTCTTCTGTTTCAGTTTTGTGTAAAGGCATAAATCCATGATGGATTCATGTTTATTTATTCCCAGGGAAATACCTGGTATGCTGTGTTTTTGGAGAGTTTAGGAGCATTTATTTACACATTTACCTCTCTAACACACCTTGACTACAGCTAGAGTTGGTCAAACTATAACAGGTGAATGTGTGTCAATGATAGTGGCAGGCAGAGCAGCACCTTTGGATGATATTTAGAAAACCAAAGATGTGCAGTTTGACCACCTGTGTCAAGAGCTCTTGATCAGTTCTGCAACATAGCACAGTGAGTGACTCTTAAAGGAGGCAATCTCAGTGAAAGCATTTTCCCTCCCCAGCCAGGGCATTACAGAGCCCCCCACCTGGGAGTGTCTTCTATACACAGGACTCATTACATCAGGGAAGATGGTGCAGGGGAGCCTTGAGCTCTGCACAAAAAAATCACCAGAGAAGCAGCAGAATGGTGATCTGTTGTTTTAGTGTACTTCTGTGTTAACTTTTGCTTTAATTCCTCTATAACTGTACGACAACCAAATCAAGGTTTCCTGTCAGCATGATGTACTGGGAACACACATTTCCTCCAGCTTAACAGCTCTTGGGCTTCTTATGCCACCTCCCACTGCCTCCCTAAAGCCACAACAAAGATCACTATCGACCAACATGACAACACCTAACAAGGGTACAGCTGATAAACTCCAAGTTTGATCCTGTCTACAATGCTCATATGCCTCCAGCAGATGATTCATCTGTCTGATTTTGAAACAGGAGGCAGCATTAAAACTAAATGCAGATGAGGAACATGTATCAAATGCAAGTTTTTATTTTAGACAGCATATTCAAGGAGCACCTCTAAATATGGGTAGGATGAAAGAAGAGAAGCCTGAACACTGGTCCCATCAGGACTGGGTTGATTTTCTAGTTTTGCATGTGAATATAAATGAATCTTTAATCAGCATTCGTAATTTCTGCACCAGGACAAAGTTAGAGGAAGCAGAAGTTAAAGCAGGAAAATAAAGAAGGCTGAAAGCATAAAAATATTCATGGACATACACACATGTGCACACTCCCACACATCCAGCAAGCCCTACTTTGCCATATGGGATTACTGCTCTGTATTTAGCTAATGGATTAAGCACCAATAATTTTTTAAAAATATGAATATTACTTTTCCAATAAAAATAAGTCAAGGATTTAAAATAGAAAAGCCTTTTTAATGAAAAACAAATGGCATTTAAAACTTAATGGCCTTTAGATCTGATAAAAAAGTCAAAGCCTTTATTTAAAGAAAAGAAACTTTCTTTAATAATCACAGGCATTGTAATGCACAAAAGGCACCACTTGCAATGCAGCAAGCGCTACCTATGGCAGTCTGGCTATGGCAAATAATAGGATACTAATGGAAGAAAAAACATATGCCTACAAAAATGATGGAAAATGGTTTAAATCAGATGAGGGGCCATTAAGTTTTGCTTTGAAGAACACTTTTAAAAAACATTGGTAAGTGTAAACACTCTTAAGTCTAGTGATGACAAGTCAAATCAAACAGATCTTCAGGTACCCCTAACTAAAGGAAAGGGGTTACAAAATTTAGGGCAACTTTCCAAAATTAAGCACACAATGATCAGGCACATGACATTTGCTGGTATTGATACTGACACTGCTGTCTGAGGCACCACCAGTATGATTTGTGGGGACTTAGGATGTTGTTATTGTATTCCAAAAGTTCCATACCTTCCAGGTGATTTCTCATGGGCATCTCCTCACAGCACTGACTCCTTCTTCACAGCACAGCCAACAAACTCCAGCCCTTTCTCAACTAGCTAAACCACTCTTTTACAGCATTCATCCTTACTAGACACAGCTGTAGCATGCTAAGGACAGGCCTGTTCCTAATCTTTAGTGATTAGTACAGCTGCAACTCCTCAGGGGTGAGACTGCCTTCTGCACTATCTTTATTTTCTTACATTCTATCCCCCCACATTAGGAAGCACTGAGACATACCCAAGCTGGCAGTCATGACTGGTGAAAGAGGCTCATAACCAGATAAATATTTCACTGGCACAACCAGGTATTGTCAAACCTGAATTTAATGGACACAATCTCCATCCCAGGGACTGCCACAGTGGTCAAATGACTTGCTAAGTTCGAGCCCTTTGGGGAGCTTCTAAACTCGCAGCTGGAAGTTCTCTGTTGATTTTCTAAAGGGCCACAGTTTCACCCCATGTGCCAAGTAAGAAAGTCTGTGCCACAAACTTTACTTCGTCTTCATGCCATTTTCCTGGGCCACAGTAAAAGAACAGCATGTTTTGACTATTAGGATAAAAACTAGTGAAAGAAATTCTAGATATGAAGCGTGCCCACAAGTGTTTCACTTTCAAAGAGGCAAAAACAAGTAAAAGCTTCAGCAAAGCAGCTCTTATGTTGCAGTCTCTCTTCCAGCTTTTCTTCATCCCTGGTATGCTGCTGACTTTTAGCTTTATCCTACCCCAATATTCCCCCCTGCATGCAGTCTTACCACCTTAAGCTTATTGAAATAATCAGTACCAAAAAGACAATTCACACACTAGACTTACCTTCATAGCTGCAGTTGAAAGGTTTAAGAACCACTGAAAGCCAGTTTCAGTCTCCCTTAATATTACTGTTTTAAAAAATGTGTTAAATTCTTATGTTTCATATATTCTAAGAGAATGCCTTCCCTTACTTCCTTTTTTGCTGTAATGATGATCAGATAAAACCGGTGAGCAACACTACTTTTTTTTTTTTTTTTCATTTTCCAGAGAGGAGATAATGTTTTAGATGGATGTGCCCTATCAACTGCAGTATGCAATTTAATGAGGAAAGTTTCACACCTGTAGTTTTAAAATCAATGAAGTTTCAATGGTGAAAAAACAAAACAGCAGAGTGCAGATGAAGGTTTACTTCTAACTCTCGATTCCTTAGAAAGCTAAAATCACCACCATATACAACACAATAAAACTACATATGGTGCTTGCTCTGCAAAAATCTTGCTGAGGCTTTTTTGGTTTTGGTTTGTTTTGGGTTTGTGGGTTTTTTTAATAAATGTAAACCTGTACTTCTCAAAGCATTTTGAAATTCAAATGACAATTCAACGGACTGCTAAGTATACCTCTATAGACACACAAATGAATATTTTCTTCTAATTACCTTATTTCTCGGATGTGGAATGTGAAAAAAAAATCACGTAACTTCAGCATTAAAATAAGAGATTAAAATGCCTCATTTGGCACCAAATGCTATCATCATAAAAGAAATGAGGGAACCTGAAATGTGTTTCCACTTTTTGAATATCCAGTTCAAATCCAAAAGCCATGAATTTCAAAATAATTTGGATCTGAACTGAGTAACCATCCAACATTCTTGAGTGACAACACAAAAATTGCTTATAACATGTTCTGACCTCCAAAAATTGAAAAACACTAGCACTCTAGTGGAAACTTGATGCTAGGCAACTACCTAGAAGAGGAAATGTTTACAAGGTCACCAGTGAGCCAAGCAGCCAACCTGCTGCGGTGCTTGCACAATGAATTAGGCTGGATCAGTTAAGTAAATACAAGGTAAAAAGTGCTGATTTCCAGATGAGTAGGGTTAGGGAATTTCTTGGGTATGGCAGTGTACCATTTCATCTGCTCTGCATCTTCAAATCAAACCCCACCAAACGAAACCAAAGTCACTAAATTAACTAAATGCACAATGGCACTGACATCACCTGGCTGAGATGGCTGTTTCCACACCAGGAACAGTTTTTACTCAAGTTGGATACCTGCACCTGGCTTTTGGGTACCTTTTCTACCTTTTGGGTCCCAGGTGAATGAAATCTATGTACAAACACACAAATAGGACAGGACTGCTGGGGAACATGTCTCAAGCTGTTTATCTTCTAGCATCAGTCTCATTATGTGGTTATGACAATGGGAAGATGCCAGCAGCTCACAGCCCGGGCAGCAGACAAAGAACTTAATATTACAACTTACTTCAGAAGGTTTTTGATCAATCATTCAAAGCAAAAGCATATTGACAGTAGTTCTATCCAACCACTATAAGCACATCTACCTTATTGTTAAAATAATGCTTGCTTATTTTGAACACAATACCTACTTGTAAGCCTTAAAACACTATACACAGAGTTCCATTATTATGCTTAAAACTTCTTAATATATTTCTAGATATACTTTTCTGTAACTTAGGGAGTTATTCTAGACAAGAATTAATACACAGACCATTGTTCTATTTGTCCTTACTTTTCTACTTCTTTTATAACTTTTCTAATGACAAATCTTATGGCTACTGCTTAACTCTAATCTCAGTTCTGCTGTCTCTGAGGCCTGCCTTTTACAGCTTTCCCAAAACTCTCTGATTTTAAAGATTCCCACAACTGACAGCCAAGCTGTAAACATTGACATTTTGGGTGCCCAGCAGCATTCCCAGGGAGCCAGCTCAGACCCAGCTGCTACACAATTACACTCAGGTGTATTTAGATTTTGCTCTCCAGCCCCACCAACCATGGTGACCACAGACAGGGACAGATGTAAAACTGCCCCGCGGCCAAAATCTCCCCTTAACACCTCAAAATGGCACTTCAGCAGCATTTATTCTACAAGGTTCAGGCTCTCTCCTTCCAAATCTGACAGCCTTCACTTCCACATTTAGGCCTACCCATTATGCAGTACTTCCTCCAGGCCTCTCCACATTGGAAGAGTCTATGAGGCAGTAACAGGAAATTCTGCTAATTAGAGCTTACCAACAGTAAGATTCTTTAGAACTGTGGCTAGCAGGGTGATGGATTTGGCAAGTTGCTGGCCTGAAAGATTGCTGAATCCACAAAACATTTTCTTAAACATTATTTTCCAAAATTTCCTATACAAAGACCTGTTCATATTTCTGTCAAGCTCACAGTAGTTAATGCACTCACCATACCAAAGTTTTCCTTTTGCTAAGCAGATGTCAAGAAGAGAAAATATAATAAAATCTTTGAGAGAGGAAGAGCAAAACCTACCCCACAACCATCCTTTTCCTAAGCCACATTCAAGTATGTATACCTCAAAGTCTTTGTAGAGTTTGGTTTAGAGAATGCAACAACTCTTGGAGAGGGTTCTGGGCAGAAATCTGGTTTTTAAGTAACCCACTGCCTGGGTTTGACCCACACTGCCTGGGCAAATGCAATCTCCAGGTATACACAGAAACAGAAGACAGCTGTCAAATCAACAAAATTAACACCAGCTTCCTCCCTGCCCCCAACCTTAGGAAATTTTACTAGCAATTCCCTGTGTTTTTATTAGAGGCTTTTGTATCCTGTCTATCAAAATATTATGGACATACTGTATACATAAAACCAGCCCAGATGGAATGACAATAAACCAGCACATACTTACTAGCCTCTGGTTCTGCATGCATAAAACACATGGGTAAAAAAAAATAATAGAAGATAAAATAAAGATATTGACACATCCTAAATAATGTTCTTACAAACTGGCAGAAGTACTGGGCTTACAGAGTCATATGTGACAGAGAGAGATAATTGTGAGTTGTTGAGCTTTACAGTGAGTGCAGAAGCAGCATTCTTTTTTAACCTGAACTCTCCATCACATATGCATTTACTATGTCTGATATTCCAGTGGAAATGTGATTTGATGTCTTTTGAAAACAACACTTCACTATGACTTTAAATTATTCCCCATGGGGGACCATTTTACTGCAACGTGCTTTGTTTACTAGCTCTGCTGCTTCCAGCAAGCTGCTTGATAGATGCCAAAGATGAACATGAGCTCTGAAATGCACATTTTTGGATGACTGAAGACAAAATTCTCTGCTTCTTGGCATAGTTTTCCAAATGATCATGATTCTTAAAGCATTCATTACTGTGTAGTAAGGCAATCTATATTTCTGTCAAATCCTGTTATTTACAATTTATGGAGAATAAAGATTAGAAAGGAGAGATACTTCAGTGAGCAAAACAACACACACAAGGAACACTTTCCATTCTAATTTTTATTCTCCCCAGTGACCTTGTTATCCCTGTCCTTAAGTGACAGAGGGGTCATTAACAAGTCACACACTTGCAAACAGGAATGGCAATTGTACAGTAAAGTACTTGGATATAAAAAATAAAAGCATTCCAAGATAATAGGAAAGGACAGCCTTTTGGAAAAAAGATAAACAGTTAGCACATTCATTTTGTATTATTACTGGTTTTAAAGTAACAGCTATAAGCTCCAGTGAAGATCAGAGTTTCACTGTAATGGTACTGCCCAAGAACACAAGAACAGGTGCTCTGGATTGGAAGAGCTGATCACTAATTAGATCCAATAGCCAAAAGGAGAGAGGAGAAGGGCTGATCAAGGCACTGAAACAAAGTGCCACTTGTTGTATACTCTGAATCACGCTAGCAACATACACGGGCATGAAACAAAAAATAATTACCTGATCATTAAAAAAACACTCTGAGAGACCTTATCAAGACAAGCTCATGTCATACTTCTCAAGCAGCTGGTCAAGCACATAGAAAAGAAAAACAAGAAAAAAGCCCTAGTAATCATTTGAACAGTGCATGTTACTCCTACTGTTTCTAACCAAATGCCTCGAACATCTAAACATCATGACTCAGCTGTATTCATAACTACTGTCAATGGTCACCATTCTCAGGCTGGTCTCTTTTTGACACAGAACCTTTTATTTGTGCATTCTTTATCTCAGCAAGGGAATACTAAGGTTGTTGATGGGAACAAAATTCCATTTTCCAGAAGAAATGACTTTTAAAAATTCTATGATGATGACAGATCTACTCAATATAACTTTACAAAAAGGAAATTTTTCCTGCCACTTGATTCTCCACTGAGAGTTCTAATTAAAACCAATCAGCTTTCACAACTTTTCTTACTGTTTTAAGATGTATTAAAGGTTACAACTATCCTGGCTTGATGCAGGCATGCCAGTTGCACCAGATGAACCTTAGATAGTCAGGTCTGGTCTATATCAGAGCCTAGAATTATTTGCCATTTCAGTTATTTCAGAAACTTGGCAAATGTGTAACACGTCAATGACAAAGGCACAGATCACAAAGTTACTCTGCAAAGAGCTGCTAAGAAACATCGCTGACCTTATCTGCCTGATCTGCTCCCATGGCCAACACACAAATACTGGCAGAAGCTTTACACTGCACCTTCCAAGTCTTTTTGAGGGAAAATCAGGTGGGGAAGTCCAACCTACTGCTAACCAAGCTGTACAGAAATAATCTCAAACCAGTTGCATAACAACCAGATTCAAAGGAAAAACATCTGTGATCAAGTTATCCCTGGGATCACTTCCATTTCCATTCAGCATTATAAGCTGACTGCAGGAAGAACCACATTTTTCTCACAACACAGGTCAATGCAGCTACATAAACATGCAGATTTAGGCACATCATCAATTTTCTGAACAGGCACTTGAAGTCCTAGTAACAAATTGATTTATTTTAACATGTACTGTACACTTGTGTACTACATCCCTAACCAATGCAAGACCTTCAAGCCTGATCTTCAAAACAAAACAAAACACTCACTTTATTTTGCTTTCAGGCCATTCCTTACTTACTTATGAACCACCTGTATTTATAAGCAAAGGTTGAGTCCACCAACCCTTCCTCATCACACATATCTTATAAATAGAACTGCTATGACAACGTTAATTCGATCTCACACCCCACTTCAGGCAGCCAATTCTGTCATCTACAATTCCTAGCCCACTGGGGTCCTTCTCATTCCCCACAGTCCTCCAGCATCTCTCTTCTACAAATCTTGGGAAGTATCACACATCTGGCACCAATCTGATCTCTCTTTAGCAACAGGCACTTTTGAGAACCAAGGGTGACTTGAAACCTTTCTCAGTCATTTTCACTTACATAAAAACTGTGGTAAAATGAGGTGCTTTTATTTTGAAGTAATGCTTGCAATCAAGATTTGCCTCAAATTCTGCACCTAAAAATAATTTGCAAGAAAAAGTATTTTCTTACTTAAAGCTACTCATTACTCATCATTAAAAGATTATGTAAACATTTTTTTACTATTATTTGCCATGTGCTTTTATTTAAAATTAGAACTCATGCATTATTAACTGATGACTAAATAGAGACTCGTCTGCCTATTTTCAAGAGAAAGGTTTCTCCTGTGTTTCCATTGATTATGTGTTTTTCCTATAGCAAAGTAGAACTTGGGCACAGAAATAATTCATGTCCCCAAAAATATGCCATATAACTCTACTGGAACACATGACCCAGGAAAGTTTTGGAAACAAATAAGAGAAAATTACTAATGTTTTTGGAGAAAAAAACTCAAACCACAAACAAACTCAAACAAAACCCCCAGGCTCTCCCCAGAACAACAACCACTGAAATGAAAAAAAAAAAAAAAATCAAAAAAATCAAAAAAACAAGAGTAAGGAAGAAATGTTTGGAACCAAACTGCTGAGGCTCATTTGTGGGATTTGGTCAACTCAAGCAGCAGCCTTAAGGAACTCTAGGATGTTTGAAATCTGGTATTTGTCTTTTTTATCCTATAAAACATAATCCTTATTGATTTCTAGCAAGCCTAGGCCAGCCAAGATACCAATGTACTTTCAGAATTCTCACATTATGCACAAATGGGGCATAAGTAAGGATAAACTTTTCTTAATGCCACCACCTGCATTAAACCTCAGGACCGTGTGATGCCTCCCAGCACCTCCAGCAGGATACACAAGGAGCACCTTTGGCTAAACTAAAAGCTTTGCACAACATGTGTCTTGGAAAATATAACAATGCAATGGGATACAGAGTGAACAAAAAAAATCAATATTTAGTGCAATACTAAGCACTATGGGTCTAAACCATTGTAACCATAGTAAGGTAAGTTCCAGTGCACAGATTAGTGTTCTCCCCTAAAAAAGTTTAATTACATTATTCCACATTATTTTACACTTGATAATGTGGTAGGTCCCCATGCAGCAACCTGTACTTGAAAATAAAACACAGAGACAGAGAGGTTGGCTAGGCAAGGAAGGACACTCCAAGCATGAAAAAGGATTCAACAGATGTAAAAATGTTCAGCAATGTGGGTGAGTCCCTAGGAAGCCAACGGAACATGAGTTGAATCAGAAAAGGTCACAAAGACACTGACAAGAAAGTTGAGTTTGATGCAAGGTGAAGGCACTTGGAAGTTTCAGGATGGAACATGGCACCAGTTGGAGGGAGGGAGGGGAACTCTTTTAACACCCACACACTGCCCTTCACACTGACACTCTCTCTTGGTATCCCTTTGTTAGACCCCAAATGCTCTCTGTGAGCAAAGTTCTCCTGCAAACTTCTCTCACAAAGATAAACCAATATAGCTCTGAGTCTTCCTACATCTTGGAGGATGCCTTATTTCTCACTACCCTTGACAATTAGTGCACACCAGAACTGGACATGGTATTTTAGTACTGGAAGGCAAAAGCAGAGGTAGCAGAAGATTTCCTTGCACAGAAACAGGCTCTCCCACAGAAATTTGTGAATTCATATTCACTAGAACCATTGTTTCCCACTGCAAAGTCTTCCCTCTCTGAATTAATTTTGTTTATAACATTTATACTGGATTATATTTTAATCACTTAACCCTATCTGAGTCTGTGCAGTTCACCCAGAGATCCAGATACCATTGTACTCTATACTCTTCATTGCTATTTCCCAATCCATCAATCTTTGTGTCCATAATCATTCCTAGTGATGATTTTGCATTTCCTTTCATTGCAGACAAAATATGACAAGACATAAAACCCTGCAAGATTTCTTAGGGTGCACTCATATAGATGGGTCTATTTTGAGATCCGTCACACAGTCACTCTATAACCTACACAGATACATCATGCTTATTTTGTGCCACAATAGTTTCTACATCACAAGTGCCTTGAAACATGCCTTACAGAACCATACAAACATTAAATGGCTTCTGTAAATGTTCTATCCAAGCTCTAGTTCACTTGACAGTACCTTTTTCAAAACCCCTAGTGAATGTCTTCAAAAGAATTTGGCTTAATTGTAGATTTAAGGCTAAAACTATTTTCAAGGTATGGCTTTTTTATCTATATGCAACATTACACTGTTTCGATTTGCCTTAGAGAGGCAAATATATCTATTTACTTTCAGAGCCGAGTTAATTTTAGTAAGACTGTAAAAATGCCCCAAAAGTGTGTCCAAAGATGTATAAGTTGTACTACTAATATCAATAATATATCTGAAATAGATCATTGCCTTGATTTTTTAAGATTTACTAGGCCTTCTGATGTTTACATTCTTGTAACGAACTTTCTCACACACTTTCTGTAAATGACTTATTGTTTTGCATTCCTTTATGGAGGAGGAGAAATTTGATGGACTGTTGGTTTGACCAGTATCATTGGAGAGGTGGCACTTTCACCCTCCAAGCCACTGTCACTTTTAAAAACCTATAAATGTTAGAATCAGAAATTAAACTTCCCTTTTTTCACCTTGAGAACAGCGGTGTGTACGCATCGTGTTGTTTCATGTCCTATAGTAACAACAGACAGTTCAACAGAATTCTCATCTGCTTTCTCTACTGCAAAACAGATCTTTAATTCACAGAGGAAAAAGGCTGAAAGCAGGGAATTACAAAAAGGATGTGGAAGCTCCTTTTACCTTTTGGTTGCAAAAATTATTTAATCTGAAAGAGTTTTTTTAGGTTAAACAACAAAGAGCTTCACTGTGATCAGCATTACCAACGATCCACAAGTTTTCTACAGAAGCAATTGTCCTTTTCATCAGAGGGATAATAACCCAGGTTTGCTATTTTCAAATTCTGTCAGTAAACAATTTTTGCCAGAACTATATACAGAATCTTCTGGGTGCCCAGTGCAGGACCAAAAGCAATTGGCACACAATTGAAACACAGGATATTCCCTCTGAATATCAGGAAATACCTTTTCACTGTGGGGGGACTGAGGACTGCAGCACAGGTGGCCCAGGGAGGTGGCGGAGTAGCCCTCCTTGCAGATACTCTAAAGATGTCTGGAGATAGTCCTGGGCCACTGGCTACAGGTGGCCAAGCTTGAGCGACAGGGCTGGACCACAGGATCTCCAGTGATCCTTTTTAGGCTAAACTCTTCTGTGATTCTGTGATGCAAGTGTCTTATCTACACTGAAAAAGAATATATTAGCAAAACTTAAAATGCAAAGAGTAATTTATCTTCTTAATAGAAATGTTGTTGTATTTGCAACAACAGCTGATGGGGTTTTATGAGACTGACAGTGTAAATTGGAGTATAGGATTAAAAATTGGTGTTGTTACACTGCTTTATTCTGGTTGAACATCTGTTCTGTAGTTGGTTTGTATATTTTGTTTGATTTCCAAACAGATTGTAGAATGAAAAGAGTTTAAAAGATTGTTCTGAAGAACAGTACGAACAGAGCTATGGTCAGCGCATGAGGAAATATTACAATCACAGAATAACAGCAATCCCATGGGCTACCAGGAAAGTACAATTTGGATCTCAGGATTTCACAGTTTTGTGTCCCATAGCAAAGAATCCCCTAGCTTTGTGTTATATGCCATCAGTTTGGCAATATTTTGAAATCAGTCTCAAAAGAATTTAAGTTTATTGACTCTGCACTGTTAAGCAGAGAATGTCATACATCTCTTCTAAAGAGGTGATGACTGACTTCTGTGCCATATAAATTCAAAAATTAATGCAAGAGTTATATAAATTCAAAAATTAATACAAGAATATTGTAAAGGAAGCTCATGGGGATTCTTTTAGTTTATTTTAAAAGGTTGGCAAAATTTCCTTAGTTTTTAGCTTTAAGCAAACACTACCAGGCTGAACAGGTCAAAGAAGGTTGAATGGAGTAATTGAGTAGTTTAAGAACATGAGCACTTTGTTCTTGCTGATAAATTAGACAGCTGCTCTGAATTACATTTCATGCTGTTTTCACACAACATCTAATTTCCTCCTGCTAGTTCTAAAGCTACTTGGAACTGTACACAATTAACTCCACCACCTTTCCTTTATCCTTCAAAAAGGATAAATTTTGTTTGCTTACAGCTCTCTACATATTTTCCTTTCTCCTATAATATCATAAAAAATAATACACATTTGTAATAGAAGAGATGCATTAGCAGCATAATGCAATGAAAATGAATATGATGTATGATCAATTAATTGTAAAAGACTGCATATTCTTTTATTACAGAATACTTGTGTAACTGCAAGTTCCAAAAAACTGGAGCTTTTTTCATGTTTTCAATATATTTTGAACACCTCAAAGTATTTTTCCCTGTATTTGGAAATAGTACAAAAAGCTAACTTTTTTGTTTTCTGAATACAATTCACACTTTGTCATCAACCTACTTTCAATTATGCAAATTGCAATATGACTGGATCCAAAATGAAGCAGAGTTTTTTTTACTGAAAAAAAGGGAAATAGTATTTGTAATAAAAAAAAACATTTATAAAAAACAAGGTTGCACAAAACCAGTTTTATACAAGGATACAAACAAAACATGCTTTTAGGAAGAAATATCTCTTTGACAGTGTAAGAATAATACATAGCACAGAGATCTATAGTACCTATAAATACTCTTTACTGAATGCCTTAATGTCCAGGTTCTGGAAAAGGAGAAGTGTTTTTTGCAAGGAAAAACAGTTGAGGCACACCCTTAATTTTAAACACAGGCTTAATTTCTCCCTCCTTGCCCAAGCCTGAGTGGGACAGGTACATGAGCTGCACAGCTACACTGAAAAGAACAGGTCATATTTGCTTCTTTTGAAAGACACTGCCGAGAAATTTATGCCTAATTCACAGAAGTCAGCTGTAATTCTTTCAATTACTTCAACAGACTATATTGAATACTTGAGTACTGAAAAAAATTGCATTAAAAAGTTATTCAAATTGTAAATACATTCACTGAATTTAAAGCCTTACACTTACACATACTTCTCACCTACAGGAGTGTAAACCAGCACTAACAGTAAGCTTAATTAACATGTTCCATGAAGTTGTTAATTCTCTTATGGTGGTATTTTTTAATGATGACAAAAATATTTATGATTGGCAATAAAATTCTTAAAATAAAAAATAGGAATTTCTGTTATTCTTGCAGGTAGTATGAAGCTAAAATAATGCATTATCTTGTAATTTAAATTTCATTTTGACATTCCTCTAGCAAAGGAAGGTGTTAAATCAGTTTCAAACAGACTAGATTCTGAAGGATCAAACAGATACTCCTATTACAAATGCAAATTGCTCTTTTTACTTCTCTCCTTACTGATCCATTTAAGTTTGGCCTTTTTCTTAATTTGCTTCAATAAATTTTTGATACTTAAAAAATAAAAACAAGGAAGAAGAAAAAGAGCCTCATTTTAGATTCTATAAGGTTATTAAGAAGTATAATATTGAGTTAAGGCATTTACATCAATTCATTCACCACATCCTCACATTTCAACCAACTTTTCCAGGAGCTAGTAGCATTTGAGTAACATTTTTTCACAGCAGTTCTGAGTCACACCAATATGTAGGTGGTTTTTTTTTTCTTTTTACTTGCTCAAAGTGAAAAAAAAATATTTGTTAAGTTTGGAAAAAAAAAAATTAGCCCCGAAGAAACAGGAGAAACAGGCAAGTATCCAGATAATGTTATTAGGAGTTGTGCTTCCTTAAGTCAGACTAAATTTTGATCTTAAGCATAAGCATTTTGTCCCAGTGAAAGTACTTAGCAGCTAAGTTTTATGGTAAGATGAGTTTCAGTTTGTTTTGCTATCTTCCCAGAGATATCTAGTTTCATATGACAGTTCTCAGAACAAACACCATTGATGTACAGTATTTTTGATAAAACCATCTATAGGCTTTGGCAAAAACCCAGGTAGAGTGGATTTCTAAAGTGTTAAATAAAAAAAAAATGCACCAGACTTCACATCTACTCTGTTGAAGGGATTGTGTGGATACTCTTGACCCATTATAAGACAAAATTACTCATCTTAAGTCTTTTATGTATTTATTTCAATTTATTTATTTTAATCCAAAGCACTGAACAATATTCCAGATTAAGTCACCACAAGGTAGTCATGTACCAAATACAGCAAAAGACTCCACTTTTAACCTCACATATCTGTGATTTATTGATCCTTCACAGAATCTGATGGAGGATGAGAGACTTTTAATTAAAAGAAGTGATTAAATGCAAATCCTTCACAAGCCTTTCATGAAAATCTTGCTTCAGAGAATGATTTGAAGAGCCATAGCAAAGCTGAGTCAGTATGCTTAAAAAGAAAAGGTGTATTCCTAATGAGATTGGTTGCATTGAGGTAAGATACTATTGAAGATAAAGTTCTCAGTAGGAAACAATTTCTAGTTCTCAATATGAAACAGCTGACAAAACTAGCACTGAAGAATACTTTTTTTGCCCTTGCAAAATTAACAAAGTTGCTATTCTTTCTTTCAGAAAATTTTATTGGATTTTAAATTGCTCTGGCATGACCCTTTGTTTTACTCACTCTAATGACAAAGAATTGAATCTTGTTTAAGTAAAGCTGTTTCCATAACTGAAGTAGGGGAAAGTGTAATAGAAACAGATGACAGTGAACACTGCGTCTTACTTCAAGGTGATACCTTGGCACTGCAGAGAGTCCTTCTATTAGAGAAGGTTCAGCTTAGTCAGTTAAATATATCACTGATGTGACCTCCTTAGTTTCAGGGAATGAGCTGAAAATGTCCTCTGTAATTAAATTCCATTTTGTCATAAGGGAACCAACACAGAAAAAATTTAGTTTTGTAATTTCTCATTCTTCTTAAAACAGCCATAACATGTTGGGATCTATGACTTTCTTAATGAACTTTTCCTAAGTATCCTCTTTCTCCTTGAATTTTTTTGAAATTTTACTTTAAACATATTTATATATATCTTTACATTTTCTATTTTAATTTCATTTTTATTTGTACAGCAATTGACATAAACATTAAAGTCAAAAATAAAATCCTAGAAACAAATTTCTTAATGTAAAAGCTCAAGTATGAAGAAAAAAACTCCAGAACTAGAGAATTAAGGCAGAAGGAATCTTAAGAAATTATTCAATAGGTCTGCTTAATCAAAGCCAGATACAAATGCACCTGATGTGAAGAGAGCAGAAATCACACAAATAGCAAACTGACTGAAACAAAAGCAACATTTAGAATTCATATGAAGGACAAGTACTACCTACATTGGGATGAGGAAGGAGACTTTAATGTATGCAATTACATGGAAAAGAGTATGAAACCAGAAAGACTGAAAAGTAGAAAAGTTAGTAGAAAAGAATCACAGATTCACAGAATACAGTGAGTTGGAAACGACGCACAAAGATGACTGAGTCCAACTCCTGGCCCTGCACGGGACCATCCCCAAGAACCACACCATGTGTCCAAGAGTATCGTCCAAATTCTTCTTGAACTGTGCCAGGCTTGGTGCCGTGACCACTTCCCTGGGGAGCCCGTTCCAGTGCCCAAACACCTTCTGGGGGACGAACTTTTTTCTAACATCCAACCTAAACCTACCCTGACACAATTTCAGGTCATTGCCTTGGGGCCTGTCACTGGTCACCACAGAGAAGAGATCAGTGCCTGCCCCTCCTTTCCCTCTCACAAGGAAGTTTTAGCTGCAATGAGGTGTCCCCTCAGTCTACTCCAGGCTGAACAGACCAAGTGATCTCAGTCCCTCATCATCTGGCTTCCCTTCAAGGCCCGTCACCATCTTTGTTTTTCTCCTTTGGACCCTCTCTAATAGTTCAATATCTTTCTTATATTTCTGTGACCAAGACTGAAGTGTTTTGGAGAGAAATATTTGGATAAAAGTCAAACCCAAAAGAAAACTAGTACACATCTATGTGGTTTATGTCACTTAGAAACACACAGCAGATACCCATTTGCAAACTACTTTAGATCAAAATGTGCAGATACAAAACAAAGGCTCAGGAACCACAACTCAGAAAACCCAGGAAAATATCTGTCACATTATCAGTACCAAGGCTAGGGAGAGCTAAACCAGAGGTATGTTTAAAGCTCCACATGTGCTCAGCTGCCTCCCAGGCAACAAGCAGGCTCCTGCGAGGCTCCTGGCCAAGGCAAAGGTTAAGACACGTGTGTCAGTGAGTACTGCGCAATCCTCCGTGTGGGTCTCTTGGAGCTCTTCTGCAGGGTATAAATAAATAAACCCCTCTTGTCAAGTAATGACTGGATTACTCATCTACGTATTATTCAAGTCTCACTTCTCTTGTTCTGGCAGGAGTTTTGACCTTCCACCTCAGACTATGCTCCCTTCAAAACTATTTTATATTATTACACTCCATTTTCACCTAAAAATTCTCCACTATCTCTAGCTAATACCTACTTCATTGGGTATAATGAAATACACAACATTTTTGATAGTAAAAATTTCAGTAACCCAGTAGGAAGAACTCTGGCAAAATACAATGTGTTGTTATTCTTGTGTAATTATTAGTGATAATGCATTCTAAAGCAATTCTGAAATATCAAGCTATTCAACTGGAATTTTTCTTGAGCATGATAGTACTATATTTAAAAAACTCTTTTTGGTTTCATACAATTTACAACACAGTAAGTTCACAGATTTCTATTGAGTCAGTCCTGATTTACATAGCTAGAAAAAATTTGCAATTGTCTGCCTGAAAATCACCTTGTGAGAACTTCTTCAGTTGTACAGCTAATAGTGCATTATCATAAAGGAGACTTAAAAGCATCTACCAATGATGTCTGCAGTTATTTTTTGAAATACAGCATTATCAAGTGAAGAACTCAAGCATATTTTTGGTGAATATGAATTCACTGAAGAAAATCATGTCAGAACAAATGTTTTGAGGGGTGTTTTAATTATTTTCTTTACTAGTTTTCAGGAGAAGGAATATGCCATAAAATCTGTTCTGGGTTTTAACACTTAACTACAGAAAAAAAGGACCAGAAGAAGAAGGCTAAATAAGACAAGAAATTGGCTAATAAGCAAATGATATTGATTTTTTCCAAAAGGGAATGTACTAAATTGAAGACAAGGTTAGTAGGATAGATCCTCAAGGATCAGTGCTAGCACTAACCTTAATATTTTAATAACTGCGGCATAATACAAAGTTTACTAATGATTAAGTTAGAAGGCAAAGAAAGAGATGGACACCTTATAGAATTTAATGCATAGCCTTGTGGCACAAAATAAAAATAGGATGAAACTTAATAGCACCAAAAGCATGAGAAATGCATTTCTGGGGTGTAATAAAAAAACATGCTATACCCTGGGAGCTGATGAACTGCCAAAGAACAAGAAGTATGTAAGTATGCCAACTGGTCACAAGATCCCTCCAAGTCATACAAAGACAACATCATTGTATAAATGATATTTATCATTTATACAACAATATACATCATTGTATAAATGATAAATACAACCCAATGTTGCATTCAGTGCACAGAAAACATCAAAAATTTTGTGTCAAAGACAGAAAACCTCCTATGGAAGATTCCATGCAGAAAAATATTCACACATGAATGAACTGGTATGCATTGCCCATAAAAAGGGAAATTAGAAGACAGTTCCTCGTTATTAGAACAATGGCCTGTTGTAGTATCAGCCAAATAGGGGAGAGTAAAGGACAAAATCCACCTGCTGTTACATAAAAATTAAGAGCTAGTTGAAAGCAAAAAGAGGATTACATTGTGTGGGATGAAATTTGCTGGCCATTAGATGACCCAGCCAACCTTTTTCATTCCTCTTACCTCTACTTGCTAGTTTATCCAGTCATTGCAAAAGTTGCACCCACCACATATCCAGAGAAATACATTATTTAAAATCTTCATTAGTAGTATTTTTGTTCCCACAACAGATGGCATTTGCAAAGTACAAAACTGCTTGATCCATATCCAGTATAACATTATATAATTTAATACTGGAAAAAAAAAAGCAATTTAATTCTTTTTTCTCCCACTTGAGAATATATGTACTATGATGAGAACTATCAGGGGAATCTGAATCCAAACCAAACAGTCACTCTGGAAAATGTCCTGTGTTCCAGCTCTGCAGACTGGGCTTTGTGAGGCGCTGGACTTCAATAATCCATCTGCTTTTTGACACAAGGCCAAGAGACTTTCCAAAATTGAGAGCAAAAGAATAACCATTTATTAACTATATATTGTGTCAGTCCCACTATAGAGACACAACCCAAAAGTCGGTTTTGTTTCTTTCTTAAGGCCCAATATTGTATTCCATGGTTCAGGTGAACACTTCACGAGCTGTCATTTCTGGGAGTTCTGAACAACAATTAAACCAAGAGGACATGATGTTCTGTCATGAATTCTCTCGAGATCTGCACTCAATACAGCTTTTTCCATAGTTAAAGCACAGTGTTGACACATAGTTATGAGTATATTTACTTGGTTTTTACTGAAAGATTGGTTATCAAACAAGTTTTTATCACTCCACTCTATTGGGAAATTTGTATTACAAACTGTAATGCTCCATGGCTCAAAATAAGCTTGTTATTTTTTAACATGTCTATAATTACAGCTTTCTTCTTTTTTTTTTTTTTAATATAAGTAGAATTCTCTGTGTTGCAGTGAGTTTATTTGATTTATTTTTTTCTGAGTTCAAGCAATGAAGTAGGCACTCTGCAAATATACTGAACTCTTGAAAGTTAAAATTCTACACTACACACTACAAGCCAGATTTGCTTTGTTTCTGCACAGTTTTCACCTCTCAAGTGATAAAAAAATACTCAGAACTCTACAGTCATTGAGTTTTGGTTGGTTTGGGGTTTGTTGGCTTTTTTTTTGGTAAGGCAGAGAAGAATCTAATCACTTTCCTGTATCATTTTCCTCAGCACTTTGCCATAATCACCATCAATATAATCATACTGCATTTCCATGCAAGGAGCTCAAGGACTTTACAAAACATCACAGAGAAAAATGTCCTCTGTCCTTTAGCTTGCTATAAGATGTGCTTTAGTTCCACAAGGGATACTTAACATCTGAAATGAGGTCAATATGAAAGACTGTACTAGTCAAAAGACCTTTAAGACCTCAAATACTGTGTATTTACAGATGACAAAAAAAAAAAAGTAGCAGTGATACAGTTCTAGTAACAGATAAAAATAGTGCATTTCATTGCATCAAAAATTATTCTGATTGGATTTTATTAATATAATAAAATTATGGAATATCTGGACAAGGACAGTCCAACTCAGCCCTGCACAGGACAACCCCAAGAGTCACACCATGTGCCTGAGGGCATTTTCCAAATTCTTCTTGAATTCTGTCTGGCTTGGTGCTGTGACCACTTCCCTGGGGAGCCTGTTCCAGTGCCCAACCACCCTCTGGGGGAAGCAAACCTTTTTCTAACATCCAACCTAAACTTCTGCCGACACAACTCCAGGCCCTTCCCTCAGGTCCTGTCACTGGTCACCAGAGAGAAGAGATCAGTCTCTGCCCCTCCTCTGCCCTTCATGAGGAAGTCATAGACTGTTGCTCCTCCACTTAAGCCTCTACCTTTAGTTTGTTAGAAATTAATACTAGGTATTGAAAAAAAAAAAAAAAAACCAAACAAACTTGGGAAGTATAGAGAAATTGTATATGCATGAAACAACATTTATTGTTATTCAGCATCCAGTACTTAATGAACTGAACCAAAGGCTGCATCCAGGCTTTTAACGGCAACTGCTGTTTATTTCTCCATAAATTTCTCTAATCTCTCTGAAAATCTTAATACTTTTAATTGTCCCCATATCTGTGGCTGTGAGCGTGTACAAGTTAATTGCAATCTGCACAAAAATTATTTATTTTGCTATAAACATGGAACATGTTTGAAATTATACCCTGAGCTTTGGCATTAAAAAAAAAACCCAACAAAAAAACCAACACAATAACAAAAACCCCACAAACACAAAATACTTGTTCCTGGTTTTTCTTATAATTTTATAGGCTTCTACTATATTTTTCCTGTCTTTTCTTTTCCAAGCTCAATTCCTAATGCATTTAATTTCGTTGCATAGAAATACTCCACACCACTGATAGTCATCATTACCTATTCCTATACTTTTAAAAAAAAATCTAGCCATGCAAAATTGCATCTGTTTGCCCTATACAGTCAGTTTGGTCTGATCTGATTCAGCTTTTATCCAACCCTGTGGCACACAAAACATTCATCAAGTTCAATGATGTAAAGTCAAGCTCCTAGCTATATTTATGCTGCAATACCTGTATTTGAAATACTTTAATAACTGATTACACTCCTTAAAAGAAAGGTACGAAATACAGAACTGGTGCTAGCATGAGTGGGCACAACAATAGCAAAATGAATAGGAAAATACCAAGGTGTATTAGGTGAGAATCTGTCACTAGACACATCTTAATTAGTAAAAAATAGCTTTTATACATAGTTTGAAAGAATCACTTCCATCTTAAGATTCCCCATAATGTATTTACAATGCACAATAATCTTCTGTATGCCAGGATTGTTCAGCAAACATATGGAAATTAATATAAAAAGTATGCCTATCTAAATTACCTTACCTTGTTCTGCCTTCCTTTTTGAAGTGTAGGTATAAACTACTGCTTAGATTTTATGTAAGATTTGTATTATTTATCCAAGTAGTCTTTCCTTGACTGTCATGGTTTTGTTGTCTTACAAAGAAATACAAGTAGACATTAAATTTAAAGAACATTGGAATTAAAATATTTCTGTAAGAAGCACATTTATTTTATCATGTGGAATGATAAAATCTGAGTTTACAGAATAAAAAAACATGCAGCAGGATAGAGCAAACTGGGACAATTTTTGAGAAAACATCTTCATCTTTTTGTCTCAGAATAGTCATTAGTAAAACTGCTCACAGGAAAGATGAGGTTTGATAAACACATTTGCTTTCAAAATCTCTGAAGCTGTTCAAATATCCTAGCTCATAATTCTCCAAGTGATATATTTCACTGAAAAAGAAAGTTCACTTAAAGCACAAACTTAAACAGTCACATTTGAAATTAAAAAAAAAATAATATATATAATTTAAATAATTTAAATTAAAATGCTTTGGTTGATCTTAACTATAATTTAAGAACATCTCTGAGAATTCAACTTCTTGTTCCAATTTAGGACAAAGACATCTTTTAAAGATTTGACTATTTTTCCAGGACAAATTAATCTTCTCTCAACTCCAGATGTACAGTAAAGGCACAAGGTATCTGTGAACACAGATGCTTATGTAACCTTACTCTTCTGAAAATGACACATAATGAGTACAGCAGCTTTCTTTTAGGAGTGGGGCAGACCTGATCTTCTAGAACTCCACAGGAGCAGACAATCTGCTCCTTTGGATCTACTGAGTGACAGGGAACCACCATTTTTTAGAGGTTTGTTTGCTTTTTCTCCTCTAAAAAAAAATATATGTTGTATTTTTAGCCTCAGATTTCCACTAAGCACCATTTTCAATGGAATTTTTTTTTGTTTTTACTTCACCCAAATCTGTGACACATATATAATAAGCAATGCACTAATAACTTGACTTTTCAGTGCTTCATCCCCCCCAAAATAACTTACAACAAAGAGCTTAAAGTGTAGTGAATAAATGTTTCAACAACATAATTTTCCTGGCAGAACTAGACCCCGTGCAGAAGCACAGAACCTCCCAAGAAGAGCCTCCAGTCTTCCCACATCCACAGGTGACCTTGGTGGCATACTGCTAAAACAATGGGAAAACCAAGGAGCATGTCACAACCTACAGTGTGCTTTGCACACACACACAGAAGAAAACAATATTCCCACTAAAGATGTTAAAGGAAGATGGCCAAAAACTTCATTATATTTCTGCAATATGATTTCAATGAAAGGAAGGAAATATTAAAGAGTATTTTAAAAGCTACACCATACATGCTTGCAACACCTGTTTCCAGTCTACACAGACTAATTCTTTCTGATGAATGTAACCAACAGAGAAGGGCTATAAAATACTCTCTTAAGGGAAACAATCACCACACTCACCAGTTCTCCGGTAAAACTACCAATCACATCTGTTGTTTGCACACATCAAAAGTTTATTGACAATTTTAATTTCAACTTAGAAAACAGCACTCAGTTATTGCATGGCAGTTGGGGTTTTTTGGCTTTTTGCTAGGTTGTGTTGTTTGGGGTTTTTTTTTTAAGACCTACATAAATGCTAAGCTCTTTCACCAACAGGGAATTAACCAGATTTTTTAATAAAAAGGTCTGGAAAGACCATGAACTAGTGATATTAAATTTTATCAACAGGCTTCTCAGCTTAATTCTTACAGACAAGAAACCAATACAACAATAAAAATGCTAATTGAGAAAGTTTTTGGAAAGATGCTGCAGATAATACAACTACATGCATGGGAAATTAATTCTGTAGATGATGTGTAAAAGATGGGTTATAAAGTTAACGAGATATTACTTAAGGCAAGAGAAACAATTAGACTATTAACAGTGAAGATAAAGCAACATTTTGCCATCAAATATAATGAAACTAATTAAAAGTGAAATGAAAATTTAGATATGAATATGAAAATAAAATTGAACAAATTAAAAGGCCTAAAGAGTTCACAGGCTCAAAATCCAAACAATCTGTCCAAAGCCACAGCACGTATGAAGAATCTGAAGAGTGTGTTAGTTTATCATTTTTGCACATGCTAAAAATATGAAATATCCGTCCTCCTTCGAGGCATGGATTGGTCTGCTATTTTTTAAGACTAGAAAGAGATTTTATGGGCACCAGAAACAAAACTAAAAGGCATGGGTGTAATTGCAAACAGAGTTAGTACTGAAAAAGCAGTAAGCTGTGCTATGCAGGTAATCATTCTGAAGAATCTGTAATGCTTAAAGGGAAGATTCTTCTCCAAGGAATGTTGCAGGCACATGCAACAATGGAGCAAATGAAATCTATAGCTATTAGCTTGTATTGTTTCACAAAATACTTCTCTGACACTACAGAAGCATGACAGAAGCCAAGTCTAATTCTGCTTACACATTTCTGTTCAATTCACATAACCTGATAAAACAACAGGGGATTTAGACTTAAAGACATTGTATGCAATAAACAGTCTTTCTTACTCTGCCATCACCAGGTGGGACTGCATACTAACACTTTGCTCCCCTTGTTTCAGGAGGGCTTTTGAAGCATAGAATTGAATGGTTTCAAGACTCAGGTTAACAATGCTGACATGTTCCTCATGGAAGTCACTCACCATCTTTCATGAGCCTGTCTCCATTTTTTATTTTGCTTTCCAAGTATTTCCTTGTTTTTTTCTTTACTGCTTATTCACTTTCAAAAGTCTGAAAGCCTACTGTTTTGAACTGTTTTGAACATTTTTGAACAATCCCACTACTGGCATCATTATCCAATGATGATGCTGTCCTTACCCTCTGCTGCTGGCTCCTCTCTGTCAGTACTGACATCTTGCTAATGTCTTGTTCATGGATGTCCTGCAATGATTTCAGCCTAAAAGATCTATTAGCCACATTTGAATTTCCAATGCTTTTAGTTAAAACATCCCACTTTTTGAAAAGTTCACTATATATTATCCTTAAAAATGTCTCAGATTCACCAGGTGCCACAATTCCACAGGCATGGACTGGCAGTGAAGGATTTGCATGCCATATTTATTAAGCATGGTGCTGACCACAAACGTCTCACCTTCCCTTGGTGCTTACACCTTTGCTCTTTTACACAGTTTGTACTACAAATATCCTAGCTGTTGTCTTGGAACTAGTATGTGAATTCTTTTTAGTAAGAACTAGTCTACAGATTAATTTCCCCTATCCTAGAGGCCTCATTTTTCAGGATGTATTTCAATGCAAATACAGGTTTTAATTCCTTTCACATACCGTTTGCTAGTCTGTCTTAATAATGCATCCCTCATGCTCTGAAAAATATAATGAGATAATATGGAATGACTTTGGAAAATTTTCAGAAATAAGGAGAGCAACAACAAAGAAAGTAATAACAGAGCATCCTAAAAGCAACATTCTCTAACTGCAGAACATGCAAGAAATGCAAACAGATAACAAAACCCTCTCCTGTTATCCAGAAACATCCCTTGCTAATTTAGCCTTTGAAAAACTTAGGGCATTGTCCACATAACATCAAGCAAACCTGTATAACATTGTAAAAAATAAAACTGCTTAATAATGACTGTTGAACAGTGTGTTTTCAAGAGAACAGGAATAAGCATTTTCCCAGTAATTAATAAAACCCTTTTAATTCCAATTAGCCAGCCTATACACACTCTGTATGAGTAAGTGTATTAGCCAGCCTATACACTTACTCTCAATGACCAGGTCTGCAAAGAGTAAAGTCTCAACCCTCAGAAGTGTGACAGTTGCTTTGCTAATCTGAATCACAGACAATCACATACAAATCATTACCAAACTCTAGTGGCAGAAGCACAATGTACAGGGGAATCTCCAGACCATGCAGTGCTACAAGCACTGGCCACATGTTTGTTGAATCTTGAGAACTGCAAGGCACAGAACTTAGTTCCATGGACTGCCTGATCTCTAGGAAGTGAGACAGTGAAAGCAGGGAGTCAGTGAACTGCTCAAATCGTAAGTTTTCTAGTAACAAGTCATGCCATGTGAACAGTTACCAAAATTTCAGTCTATTATTAAAATTGGGGCCAAAATGAGACCTTTTATGATTTTTCTTCTGATTTCGATGATATGAATGCTAGCATTGCAAAATTAAAGCCTTGCCCCTCACTTGTCCAGTCCCAGTAAGGGACTATTTCCAAGAAAATGCTGAATAGATATCTGGAAGGTATGATTTTAAACCAACTTAATTATATTTGGATAAAAAGCTGCATGGATACTCTTTCTTCAGCTCCCAACAGTTTTACTTTAGTTGAGGTTTTTTTAGTTATTTTGCTTAGGGACACATTTAAGATGAATGAAGCTGCTTTCACATAACAAAATAGAGTCCATAAAGGGATTTGTAAAAGTTTACTTACCCAGTGGGGCTCATGCCTTTTAATAAAACTTTCTCATGCGGGCAATATCAAACTGCCACTTCTCTCCAAATTCCCCAAATAAATTTAAAACCAAGGTGCATTCTTTCCTTGCCAGCACAATCAGAGACTCTACAGACTGAGTGATGCCACTTCTAGACAATATCATTTTTATTCCTAGTATGCTCTTAAGGAATTCCCCAGGGAAATGTACTTATTTCTAGCAAACTACAGGAGCACACAGCTGGAATTTTAGAAATATGTCTTAAGAACCCGCTCAGAGAGAAAAGATTTGAAAGACAGTACATATTTAATGATGACCCAGCAATGCCACAGTAACTCACTTGCCAAGAAGATTAATACAAGTGTGCACAATAGCTGCACCCCAAGTAACTCAGGGAAAAAGATCCTTTACATACAATCATGGCTGAAAACAGACATGCTTCTAAAAGGATTCATACTTCATACTTCTAAAAGGATTTGATAAAATCACAGCTATAGAATAAAAAAATAGGTTAAACAAGGCACAAGGAGGGATTAGCAAGTTTCCAACAAAAGAAACAGAGCTTTGTGATTTAGTTAAATCCTATGGAGCACTGGGAGATAAAATTACAACCATTTTCATGGAATGGTCTGCATTAGTCAAGGTATATGTGGACACATCAGCTAAGCAAGCACTGGAGTGGCAATGTCTGCTTTCAAGTTCTTTGACTTTGTTTTCAAGAAAAATCAAATGCCATCTATCACAGGGGACAGAATTAAAGACCTAAGACAGAAAGGTGACATTAAGCAGGCTGTATGCTCACTGGACCCCATTCACAATCTCAAAAGAAGCTGGATGCATTTGGTAAAAAACGATTGACATTTATGTTTTTCTCAGTAGGCCTAATTAGGTCTGACATACATCCATTCACACTCAAATAGGCACAGAAACCTTCAAGGTTATTTTCCAATTATTTCCACCTACAGTGCCTCATTCTGAAAGGCCTGGGAGTCTGGACCTTCAAAAGAGGCTACAGGTGCTGTTCCTGCATTCTCTCTCAGCAACTGAACACTTAATAAGAAAAGTACTTATTATTTAAAACTCATGACTTTCAAAAAAGGATTTCTAATCTCAGCATCTCTGATCCCATCTTTACTTGTGATTGACAGAATTTTTCATCACACAAATGGCCTAAGTACTGTTCTAATATTGTAAAAGCATTTTAAATACCCAAAAAGTCAGGTCTGTTCATAACACTATTATTAATGTAGTAACATAAATATCCATTTAAACAGCATAAAAGGTGCTAAAGGATGGTAAAGTAAATTTTCACACATGAAAGAATCAGATAAAACAGCTTCCCCAAAGAGGTTATGAAATATTAAAGTTAAGATAAAGGTCACTTGAAAAGACACATCACATTTAGCACTGTGTCATGGGTTGGTGGTATAATCCCCAAAGCAAATGAATCTCTTCTCTTTGCTTTGCTTAAAAAAGCAGAGCTTGCTCTAGGTTTAAATAAATGTTGTCATGAAATGCCAGAGGCCCATCAGCAGTCTGCTGCATTTCCACAATGGTCAGATTACCTCTGAAAGAAGAGAATTCTTAATTTAGCTCCTAAATATCATAATATTCTGAGTGATCTTTCCTAAAAATACTTTTTTTCTGTGATTTTGTCAGAGATTTTGTAATCTGCTGTACCATGAACTGAAAACAGCAGTCGAATCAACGTTATGAACCGACTATCTCAGAAAAACAAGCCAAAAAAAACCTCTTGGTAGGACCTGTATATTTTTTTATACCACATCTGTTGAACTGTATTTGCTTTGTTTCTCATGATGGCATTCAAACTGTCAGAAGCAGAGATCTAATCTAAGAAATAGCAATGACATCCCTTTCTGCAAGGATTTAAGGAATGTCCTTTAGGTTCTAAGCAAACAGTATTATATTAGAACCCACAATTGACATGAACATGAAAAGAAAGGAAAAAAAGTGCCCTTACTATTGGCTAAACTTCAGAACTTTTCAACATAGTATTTCAAAAAGTATAATTGCCTCCAATTTGTTGATGAGGAACTAAGGTAAAACAAGGTTAAAAGCTTACCCAACATTATGCATCATAGGACTTGGGAAAGAAACATATGTACCTTCAGGTTCATGATAATTGCACATGAAAAAACTGACAAAATGCAATTGTTTGTGCAGCACACAAAAGTCTTTTCCAGAGACAATTGCATAAAAGTGGAATAACCAGCAATATTAATGTTTAAGGCGAAAAACAAATTTCATGGTTATGAAGAAAAAAATGACAACTTTGTACTTAGTAGCTGAGAAACAGTGAACCCGAATGCACATCTGTAGTGTCAGAACAAACCCTCCCTAATACATACAAAATGTGGTAAAGCACTAGGAGGTCAAAAATGAAAATGAATTATCAGGTTTGTAGAACATAGACTGTTTCAGCTATCTTTTGAATTTCTATATATGTGTAATGATCTGCAAAATACCTCTTCCATACCTATGCTATTTTAACTGCTCTTTTTTGGCTGTCAGTGCTGTATAAGCTGTGCCTCTGCACAGGCTCTGGGCACCTCCATGTAGAGCAGACACCATGAAGTGCCAGGCTCAGACAGGAGATTGCTCTCTGCAAGATGAGATTTTAAAGCATTCAAGACAGGAATACCATTTTGTCATCTACCTCCTCTACCACAGATGTCCTGTGAGGACTTGAGGGTGAAAAAATACAGCAATAATACATTTAAAGTTCACCCTTCTAGTTAAACCTAAACCTCAGAAGTATTAGGTGCATATAAATGCCTTCTTAATAGAGACTTTTCTGTATTACGTTCAGAGAAGTTTACTGTGTCTGCCTCTGTAACATACCCTACGTATCTCACACTGTTCCCCATCATCTTATTCAGGAATTCCAACACCATCATTTTAGGATTTGGTGCCAAGGTGAGTACATTTCAATCCTTTAACACATTCCATTCCTGTTTCACTCTCACAAGAGATAGGCTATTTGTTTCTAACCTCTAAGGAAGCCTATAGCATGAATGACAAGACGTCAGGAATAATCAGGAAAACTAGTTTTATGCCCCTAAAGAACGAAATGTCATCTTTGTCCTCTCAGGTAGGATGTTGTCTTTCCTTAATAAAAAGAATGGCTTTTGGCATCTACCAAGTAAATCCAAATCATCATGTCATTAGAGATTACTCATATTTTTTCCTACATCTTGCTTCATTTCTTCCCTCAGTTTTCTGCCGTTACCTTCTGTGCCATCTATGATCACAGCCTACTGTGAGAGAGTAGCAGAAAAACCAGCACTACTGCTACCCCTCTTTCCTTCCCTAGGGGAATCAGCTTACTTCAGACTATCCAGGAACTTAGGATATAACAGTCCAGAAAATAGTCTTCCCCAGCCTCCTGCTCTCCTCTTGTGATCTCTAAGCATTTAATTTTTATGAAGCAGTTGTTATGAGTTACTAAATACTGTCATTTCACAGACTTGTCCAGAGCTACCAAAACAAATTAAAGGGTTAAGCAAAAATCACAATGTAAGCAAAGCACACATCTCATGATGTGAGGTATCAATGAAAACATTTCAGTGTCACACCCTTCCTCTAACTGCTGCAGGTTAGTAGCTCAAACTTTATGTATTTAGCAACTAAAAAACACAAACGAAAAAACTCCCACCAAAACCCCCAGCTGTATAGTAAGAATATAGCTTGTTTCAAAGCCCCAGTTTGTGTGCCAAGAATGTGTTGTGGAGCCACTGGTTTGTTGCACACCACCCCTCAAATGCTGACATGTTTTGACAAAGCTGCCACCAATTCTGATTTTTAAAGCTGAAGAGAGGGTAGATGCTCACCTCAGCCATCTGCCAATGCAGCAGATGAACACGATGCAGACATTCCATAACTGATGTACCTCAACTCAACAGAAATCCTGTGACTTGAGACACACTTTCTCGCTGGAGATAATGACTATAGAAACTACAGTGACAGCAGAATTTTTCTCAAGAGTGATATGCATGAAAACTAAATATATTAACTCTTTCACTATAAAGTAGATTAAACAATAGAAAAACTCTTTACAGATGCATTCCTTTGCTGATTTTTACCCTTAGAAACACATAATTAGAGCTTTTGAAAAAAAATTAGGAGCAATTATCTGAAAGAAGCTTTCTTTTTTGAAAATTTATAGTCCCTTTTGGACATCAAGAGAAAGCACATTCCTAGGAAATCATAGCCTATAGAACACACTTGTGTTTCTAATCAATATGAAAGATCATCTGTAAAAACTAATAATATACAAGAATTTGAAAATGTTCAGGGTTTTTTTCAAGGTAATCCCTCAAACTCTACAAATTCAAGTGCCAATTATCAGTAGTATGGAAACAGATCAAATGAAATTACAGAGACAGATTTCACCATCTGGAAAACTCATAGCAATTTCTACACCCAGTTTTTGCTCCTTACTTCAGAACTTAGGGAGCTTCACTCCTCACACCTCTTTTCACAAATTTGTCAACTTTTGACATCAGCTGTGATTTAGCTAAAAAGAAATGTTATTACTGTACTGCAGTGGAAAGCATCATTAATTTGCAGGATGAACACTATAGACCACAAGAACAAATACTGCTGGTCTGAGCAGCCCAGGTGAAGCCAGTCTGATTACCTGAGTGAGACTGTGTGCAGAAATGTCCTGTCCTCATTCTGAGACCAATATGCACATAGGTAACTGCCTCTACCTCTACAGATATAATTCTTAAATTCCCATCTCAGTTTTCTACAGTTTTGTACACTGAAGTTTTGTACATTTGGTTTATTCTTCTGCCCCTAAGTAGAATCAGTTCTCTATCTGATTCTACTTCATTCTTCTCCATGTACCCTTGAAAAAGGACAGGCTCCTAGCAAGAGGGACTTCATCTTCTCAAATAATGTATTCCAGTGCTTCATCTTCTCAAATAATGTATTCCAGTGCTTCTTCCCGCTACTTACATGTTTTTCCCCAAATTTCTAACTCCAGCCATCTTTGCTATAGCTGAAATTCATTTCTTACCCAACCATAATATAATTGGTGTATATTTCCAAGGTCTGTTATGTATGCTCTTGGGGAAACTATGAATAGGACAATTCTGTACAGATACACTGTGAGCTGCAAAGGTTCTCCCACTGAATAGAACAGCAGGATCTCCTTCCTAAATTCTCCTCTTTTCATGGCTCCTTCTCTCAAGAAAAGTCACAAAATTCCTTTCATCTTGTATTTGTATCATAAAAAGTGCATTTTCCATATGTATTTGCTGCTTGGGGAAAAGAAGAAAAGCAAAGACCTAAACAGCAAAGGACAAGATTACAAAACTAGAAGTTTATAAACTCTCACATAATATTACTATCTCTTCCTATGTATTAACTTTAGATTTCCTCTCTACTCTTCTAATTTACATTATATGAGCTGTATAACTACACCGGTTTAGAGTTCAGCCCATTTGTTAATACATGGAGGCCTTACATTTATTCAGTTCCAACTCCGCTCTCAAAGGAAACCAGCTATTTATTTCAGCAAATGTATTCAAGAAATGTAAATCCAGCAAGAAACAGAATAGTTGTGCATAATGTTATATAAGTTTAGCATAACTATTCATTGCACTGTCTAAATTCAAGCTTTTTTTTTCTCCTTGTGGGATTCACAATTATAATATTTATAGATAAATAAGAATAGATTCTATGGAAATAATTTCAAAGCTTTTGATAGCTCACAGTAACCAACAGTAAATTCAGCACAGTGTGTAGTAAAATCTTACTGCAGTAACTTCTTCTTGATACTTAGGAACAATAGCAAAATATTACAGGGTTTTTGGGTGTTTCAGTTTTTTTTTTTTCCCATTTGAAAAATGCAATTTACTCAAGATATAAGGAAGAAGTACCATCCTCTAAATTTCTGAATTGCATTGCAAGAGCTCTGAAATCTGCTCCTTATTCTCCAACACCTCCTCTGTTTCACATGACTAGCCACTTCATACTCCATACTGCAGGATACACCCATCCTCAGATATACCCATTCCTGTCTTTCCTCACAAGTCTGTCCATTCTACTTAAAGAGAAAGGAAAATAAGTCTCTCCTTTGGCAGGCCAAGTGTTTCAAATTTATAGACTAAGAGGCCAGAAAGGATTGCTGTGACAATCTAGTTTAGCCTTTTGTATAAAGGATAGCCTGAAACTCATTCTGGTTTCAAGCTGAGTTGCAACTGACTTAGGCAGATTCTGTATCAGTGTTGCTCTAGGTACAGCAATCAAACGGTTGGTTATTCTTCCCCATGTTAAAGATCAGTACCTGATTCAGGTATGAATTTGTTTGGCTCCTATGTCCAACCTCTGCATCTCATAAATACCTTTGTCTGCCTGACAAAATACAGCTAAATCTAATGCAAATAACAGACTACACTGTGTTACCTAAGGAGCATTCCTCCTTAAGTGCACCCCTGGGACAGCTCTAACACCCCCTTACTGGAGCTGGCTGACACAAAGCTTTTGGCAACAAGTATGCCATCAAAACATCTGCTGTGACCCCCTTGGAAGCGCCCCCTCTCCTGCACCATATGGCCTCCGCCACTGAGTGGTACCCAAGGCCACAACCCAGCTCTCATCACTCCCTCTCCTCTCTGGGGACGCCAGACACTGACAGATAATTTCACACACACTTCACACTTCATCAGCAGGGAAGACAGCCTGCTGCAGTGAAAGCAGACACGCCAAGCATGTCCATGTTGCAACACACTCTGTCCATGTTGCTGTCAGAAAACCCTGCTCATGGAGTGTTGTATACACTGAAGGAAGGGAATCTTTTTTTTCTTTTGTCTAGCACTGCTATTGTCCTCCCAAGTGGCAACTGCTTTTTGTGTAACTGGGTGTACACCCGGGGCTTTGTCAACACAACTATGGCAGCTGTGGGTGCAAGGAGAAACAAATAAAAGACAAACACGGTCACAGAAACACAGCAAAAACATTACATAGCGGATCAAACTTCCTACTGACTTAAATTTTTGTGCCAACAAAACTCTTTAATTTTTGATCTTATGACAGGATAGCAGACTAAGAGAAAATAAGAAAGACCTCTTCCACAAGGTCAAGTGACAAAACCTGTTGCTATTAATCAGGTAAAAACAGCAGCAGCATTACTGCTAACCAGTACGTAAGAACAGTAATGCAAACAGAGGCACAGAGAACTAAGAGATATAGTTTCCAAGCAAAAACCCTACCAACAAGTCAGTTCAAGGAAGAACATCTGGTATCAGTGATTTTATTTCCCACAGCTACAAAATGACCATTTAAATCCTCTGTTCATAGTTACCAAAGTCATTAGAAAGGCTCAAAGCCCATGCATACAGTACTAAATGTCACTCCCACAGTGGATCCTGTGCAAAGAAAGCAGAGCTAATAGGAAAGCACTCTTGATAACAGTAGGAACACACCAGCATCTCAAGAAGACAGAATTGAAGATAACACCAGTCTGCAGTAAAAATTATATCATAGAAGGGTTGAGGTTGGAAGGACCTTAAAGATCACCTAGTTCCAGCCCTCCTGAAATGGGCAGGGACACATTCCACTAGACCAGGTTACTCAGAGCCTCATCCAACCTAGCCTTGAACACCTCCAGGGATGGGGCACTCGTAACTTTTTTGGGAATCTTATTCCAGTGCCTCACCACTGTCACAGTCAAAAGTTTCCTCCTCAAATGTAATCTAAACTTACCCTCTTTCACTTTAAAACCATTCCCCCTTGTCTTATTACATGTCCTTGGCAAAAGTCCCTCACCAGCTCTCTTGTAGGGCCCCCTGAAGTACTGGAAAGCTTAGAGGTTGCTCAAAGGCGTGCCAGAGCCTTCTCTGCTCCAGGCTGTACAATCCCAGGTCTCTCAGCCTGTTTTCATAGGGGAGGTGTTCCAACCCCTTGACCATCTTTGTGGCCCTCCAGCAGATCCATGTCCTCATTCTGGGGTCACCAGAGCTGGACACAGTACTCCAGAGGGGGTCTCATGACAGCAGAGTCATTACATCAGTTTGAGGCAAAGTCTTGTGGCTGTACCTTTCAAGAACACTGCTGCGCAGAGTCCAGAAAGCCAAACATTAACTTGCCCTTAACAAATGTTTCCTCAGTATTGTCCCCTTTCCTTCTTTCTTTCTGTGTTTTTTAATAATAAATCAAGCTCTTCTTTAGGAAACTTGAAAGGCAAATTTTCCATTTGTAGCAGGAAGTGGCAATATGGAGACAAACACTTTCATATCAGAGCTTAATCACCTCCACTGTGCCCAGGTTGACTCATTGTGAAATTAGGTGATCACACACTGCCCAAGAGCTATTTTTGTGGCATCTGCAGCAGCTAAGACACTGCACCACTTCATCTGGCACTCCAAGTGTCCAAGCAGCAGATCTTTAGCTGCTTGACTCTCAAGCTGCCCTCTAACATGTTTTCTCTTTTGGATTTACAGTATGGCAAAACACTGCTTAGATGCTTATTAAGCATATCGATAAACTGAACAGGGAAAGAATGAGGACAGGGAAACAATGCCCATATGAGGACACAGGCTATACTCACAAGGCTGTGCTTTACCCTCTACAGCTTGTAGAACACTAATTTCCTGAAATGAATGTGTTACCCAACTCAAAGTATCTGCATTAGAGGCTGTCAGTTACATTTAAAGCACACAGAGATCTTGATGCATTGTAAGCATTACTGATGCACAGGTTAAATTCCCTGGTATAAACCTCACTTCAGCCTCCAGGATTTCCCCGTACATAACTCTCATCAAGAGTACAAAGTCTCAAAATGGAGCAACTGGAGACTGATGCTTATTCCACAGCTACTCTGTGGCACATGTCAACCCCAGGAATGTTTTGAGTGATTTAAGTCACATCACCTGCTGAAAAACTGCCCAGGTGCAGTTTCAAACCAACAGCCTTTTAACTCATCCTGAAAAACTAGACCTTTAGCCTTAGCTCTGGTCTATGCATCAGTGCTTTGCTTGCCACACTTAAATTAGCTATAATTACAGAAGTAAATAAATCTCATACACAGATTTCATTGACATACCAGCACCCTTCTTCTATGAAAGCTGAACCACAGAATTGTTAAGGTTGGAATGGACCTCTGGAGATCATTTAGGCCAAGCCTCCTGCCAAGGGAGGGTCACCTAGAGCAGGTTACACAGGAACTCATCCGGGCACAATTTAAATGTCTCCAGAGGGGAGACTCCACAACCTCTGCAGGAAGCCTGTTCCAGGTTTCTGCCACCCTCAATGCTACTTGTGTTTTAGTTTATGGCCATTGCTCTTTGTTTTGCGACTGGGGACCACTGAAAAGAGTCTGGCATCATTCTCTTGGCAACCCACTTTGAGATATTTATATGCATTAATAAGATCCCCTCTTAGTTTCTTCTTCAGATGAAACAGGCCCAGCTCTCACAGTCTCTCCTCCTAAGAGACATTTCAGACCCCTGATCATCTTTCACTGGACAAGTAGTTCCATAGTAGTACAGTTTTTCTTGTACTGTGGATCCAGAACTGGACACAGCACTGGGGTTGAGTAGAGGGGCAGGATCAGCTCCCCTGACCTGCTGGGCACATTGTTCCTGATGCACCCCACAAAACCATTGGCTCACCTGGCCACAAGGGCTCATCATCAACCTGTCATCCACCAAGACTCCCAGGTCCTTCTCAGCAGAGCTGCTCTCTACTAGGTCAGCCCCCAACCCATACTGGTGCTTGAGTTCTCCTCTTTCATTTATGCTTATAAAGAATACATAATTGTGAATTGTGTCTGTGGAGGAAAAAAGAAAAACAAGAAATAGAAGAAAAAATGCCCTTCCTGGCAACTTTGCTGTGTGTGCACCAAGCAAGTCCACAGGCATCCTTACTGACACTGCCATGGAAGTCAAAGCTTTTCTAGTCGAATCCCCAGTGTTTTGTAACATCAACATATTTTCCTTTGGCAGTAAAGCCAACTTCCTTCTGTCAGACACACAGACAGTTCTTACCACCAAAGACACTGAACAATCTGGTCAAAAACTGTACATATAAATACTTCTTAACTACTCACTTATTGCTGTGTTACCCAGTATCAGTGTTGACCAGATAATTTGGGGTAAAGGATAGACGACAAAAAAAGAGCTACAGTAAGAGAAAACAAGAAATAAAGCCAAACAGAACCCACACCACCAGTCACAACTATAGAATAAATAAATAAATGGTGAGGGTACAGGTTCTGCTCCTACTGAATTCACTGGCCAGCTTCCTATTTATTTCAATTGGCCTGATAAACACATGCATCCCTCCAGCTCCTGTCCTGCCAGAGAGGAAGCCTGGCAGACAATCTATCAACATAAGCCACAAAGAATCAGCACTAGCACTGTGAAAATTCAACTGCCATTCAAAATAAAATTCAAAGCTAGGAAATTACAGGAAAAGCCTTCCAGCAGCTTCAACTGCTGTTGGATATACAGCAATAGATTTAATTTAAAGCAATCCAAAAGCAACTAAGTGTGCTCTCTATGTAAAATTTAACTAACAGAACATTCCTGTAAAACTTTAAATTCTCAATTCTCTTTTTAATTTTGCAAAGGCAATACTACACAAACACTGTTAATCATATTCCTCATGTTTAAGGTCAGACCTGAATGGAATGGAGAACCTGTTTCCATAAACTCACATCTAATTCACCACAGCTATATTTTACAGAAAAAATGTAAGGCAAAAATCTGAAGAACTGGTTATATTTCAGCTATACTCTGGTGGAAGGGACAACTGATATTCAGTTCTTTTCCATCTTGAAGTTATTTGGCTATAGATCAAATTAATTAACCTTGCTGGACACACTGCAAATTCCCCTCTCTGTGTAGAAATCAGAGATAGGAAATGTTCTGTGCTGTAACAAAAAGTGGTTGTACACATCTGAGTTCTCTCCTGTTGATTTACTACATTTTGTACTAGATAAGATCTACTAGGGGGTTGTTGGGATTTTATTTGTGGGTTGGTTCTGCGGTTTGTTGGTTTATTTGCTAAGCTGGGGTTTTTGTTAGGTTGGAAGGCAGAGGGAGAGAAGTGTCCCCCCTCCTTTTATCCACATTTTTCAACAATGGCACTTTCTGACTGGCATGGTTATTTTTATGTCACACACAAAAAAAAAATGTTTACATTTGTAACTAGTAATTTCCCTGGACAAAGTTAACAGCATTGTTCTCAAAGGTCCTAACCTCTGAGTTTACATCCAAACCTAAAACTCAGTAGAAGTGAAAGCTTCTAATGGATGGGAACTGACTAATGAAAAGAAACTTCTATTCCTTTAACTTGTTTTCAGGTGGCTTCTTTACTTGGGTTTTTTTTGTTTGCTTTTTTTAAGACTTTGATTTTAAGTTTCATTCTTGATGCACCTATTTTCTACAAAGATTAAGCTTCGATTAATATCTCAGGATGTCCAAACCTAAAGCAAATGCACAAGGATGCCTGGGATTTGTTATTTTGGATCTTGAAAACTCTGAAATCTACCAGTGTTATGTTTTCTCCTGAGTAAAAAAAGCGCTTCATTTCTATGCTTCATATTCAATTTCTCCCTAAATCAAACTTAGATGAGCTTTGTAAACAGGATAAAAAACAAACAAAATCTCTTCTGTTTTCCACTTCCAGAAAGTATAACTAACTTTTATATATATATGTATACACACAGATTTCAGATATAGCATAATGCTGAAGGTGCTGTGAAACTGCTGTAGTGTTTTAAGGACTGATGAGAGACATGCAATATATCTCTGAGAGAATACAGCAGAGGAGAAACACAAGCTGAAAGTCCACTATTCTCTTTGACTACCTGTACCTTCTTAAGATTAATATTTTGCTCTTGTAACACTAACAAGTTTAAATGGTTTTCAGTGGTCCTGCATACATGGAACTGGATACAAACAACATGAACATTGGATGACTGGAACAAATGGATTTCCCATCTCCTTACCTCCTTAAATCACAGGAGGGAAAAAAAGAAAAAAAAAAAAAAAAGAGAGAGATGAGAAAAAAGAAGAAAAAAAAGACTACAGGAGATCAGCTAGTGTATTCCCTAGCTTTAAGCCTCAGCTGATGGAAAATAACAAGACCTTCCAAAAGGAATTTAATTTATCCAGGTGCTTTACTATCTGGGCAAACAGTAATGAATGTTTTTGTCTCAGAAATTCCAGTAACATCATTATTGCTCTTATACTCTATGAGGTCTTGAAGATTTTTTGTTAGTTTGGGGTTCTTTTTGTTAGGCTGCTTATTTGTGGTCCTTCTGGAGGTGGATTTTGTTTTAGTTTTTGGTTTGTTCTTTTCTTTTTTGGCTTTTTGTGTTTTTTGAGATGACCTCAGACCCCTCTACCATCATATTCCCACACAAAAGAGAGCTATGCCCTATTCGTGACTGCAAGATATGGAACTATCAGTGCAGACACTGCAGAACATGAGAATCCACATAAACAGCAACTGAAGTCAACATGTTTCAAAAGGTGGCCCTGTGTGTGTACAAAACCAAGTCAAAAATAAGTAAACATCTATTCATTTTCCTATTAGCTCCAATGGTTACATGTGCCTTGTTAAAATGGTTAAAGATGCCTTGTTACCCCATTCCAAATAACACACCTGCACAGAAAGCATTCATATATATATATATATATATAAATAACTCCAAAAGCTTTCCATGAGCGAAAGCAAAGACCTGATAGAAAGTGGTGAGGTTAACAATGAATGTGTCTTTTAAATGCCATTCTGCCTGTAATATTTCACTCATAAGTGCACCTGTAGTAATCTACACAATAATACTTACAAAACAAATGCTGACCCAGCACAGCAGATTAGCAATTAGCAGGGTCTGAGTAGCTGAATATTAAGAGCTACTTCAAAAACAAACTAATGAGTTTCAGGTAACTAGACTAGATTAATGGTGTTGCTACTTAAATGAAATGAAGAATAAGAGTAGGTCAGCAACATTGACAGAAAAATAAAAAAGCATTTTGAAAGTATTTAAGTTAAAAAGACAGAACAATGTAACAGCCATATGGAAGTGCTTCCTGATTTTATTAAGGAATGCCAGTAGTAGTCTTAGAAGAACTGACATCCCTGTTAACACATTTTCAGTTTAAGTGAATTCAGTAACAGCTTTTGAATTACCTGATTCATCTGAAAACTTCACTAGCCTGACCCAACAGGTGTGGCACAAATCCTGCAAAATTGCAGAGCTATCCAATAGTTTGGGACTCCACACCTTTTCCATACACCTTTAATATTCAGAAACTAATAGAGACCACCACCAGGTTGATTTTCTAGCCCCACGACTGTCTTGATTTCTATCACAGAGTTTTGTGAATTAGATGGCAAGATAACGCACCATAGATACCACGGGACATTTAAACAGTCATTGGCACGTGTAGCCAGCCGGAGGTCAGTCACTGAATGGCAAACATGTCACTGTTTCACAAAATAACTTTGAATCCTTAGTGTCAGATAAAAGGGAACATCAAGGAAGAAGTTCCAGCTCCAGGCATTTAAAAGGAATATGGTGATACAATCACAATCCTTTAAGAGGTAACTCGTTTACAGCCAGTAACATTTCCAGAAGACATAAAGAAAGAGACAATCAAGCTTGCAGAATGATGGAAGAGCATTCAGAGCATATTGTTGCTTCCTCTTGTTCTCTTTGCTTTAAATTCTATGCAGGATTTTATAGTCCCTTTGCACAAAGAGATGACTATATATTTTCTCCATAATTCTGAAGCAGTCTTTGTCCTGTGTGGATCTGTCTCTCATGGCATATAGATGACCTTGCTTCAGTGAGATAAAGGCAGCACACCCACCTCTGAGCAAACCACATCTTAACCACCATTTCTGAACACAGTGTAGTTCAGGAGTGCATTTGACTCAGGGCATGGAGAACTGGGGACAGGGAAACCAACTTTCACTGGTAGCACAGGCTCCCTGTCACTCAGAGCAAGCTCAGCTCCACCATACCCTCAGCAAGGCACAGAAGAGAGCAGAGGGATAAATAAGATTTGCCACTTCTTTGCAGCCCCTCCACCTCTACAAGGCAACACACTCACATTGGGAGCTGTTGGATTATAAACTGAGGAAGATACTCTCCTTCTGCATCACTCCACTTGATAAAACCAATACTGAGCCACACTTTAAGGACTGGGCAAGGCAAGGAACGATTAATCACATCTGGAGATGAGCAAGAATCCAGGCCATGCTGTGGCAGGCAATGTAAAACGTTCCCTGTGAGAAAACACAGCCTGGCAAACTGGCACTCTGCCCTTCTCAAAATCTCAAGTGGTATTCAGGGCCAACCTTATTAGAGGATGCTACAGTACTTCCACTGTTAAGCAGTCACAAGCACAGCACACTCAGCTCCCAAAGTTCATGGTATTAAAATAATAAATTAGAAACACTTGTCTCTCTGCAGAAGTGCCTGCAGCACAGTCTGGGACAAGCAGCAGGAGGCAATGACAGTGCAAGAGAAGGGTACAAACAGCGGGAGGGAAATGTCGAGTCTGTCAAAGGATGCTCCAGATAAACAAAGCTACTCTTGTCATGAACTCACAGGCTGTAGTGTGACATCACTATGAGCCTTCTACAAGAGCCTAGCCTGTGGAGCTTCTGCCTGACCCTTTCACTCAGCGTACAGATCTCTGTGGTGAAGCCTTCTGTGAGACTTTTTAAAGATTTCCTTTAAAAATATTTTTTTTAATGTGCAAGACATAAATTTAGACTCAATCCCACTTTAAATTCTACCTTGTTACCCATTCTGAACTATGTTAAGAAAATCAACATATTTCTAAAGTCCACAGCACTGTGTTCTAACTGTAGTATGGTGATTTCAACTGTGCTCCAGCTGTTTGACTGAATAATGTTCAAAGTCCCTAAGCATTTTAGTTAGCACAGCAGTTCTCAAATATCTACTACTTGAACATCAATCAGGTGAGATAGAGAGAGATGTACAACCTAAGAACTCATTCTAACTACACTGACTAAAATTACCAAGTCATACATTGAGATGAAGGACTACATTTTGTTCATCACGAAAAAGAGACCAGTGTGTTACAAGAGTTCTCTGCTGACTATTTCTGTACTACTTCATGAGATATGAGCTACAAGGATACCAGGGAAGGGGTTGCAGGAGCCCACACATAGTCCCACCCAGAAAATGGTACAAACAGATAACTAACAGAAATAACGACCAGGGAAAGGCTGGGGAAAGGGCAGGGGCAGATTAACACCCAGCAGGGAAACCTTTCCCGCTGACAAATGGTACAAGCAGATAACTCACAGAGATAACGACCAGGGAAAAGCTGGGGAAGGGGCAGGGGGAGATAAACAGTCTGCAAGGCAGGATATTTGCTTGCTGAAACTTGATAGGGCACATATTGCGTTAATCATAAGATTTTGGTAATTTTCCACGGAGAAGTCACCAAATAAAGACATAGGGTGAAGAAGACGCAGCTGAGGAAGACTCCGCAGCCTTTTATCACCGACCACCAGGAGACAGAAGGATGAACCCCTAGCAACAACCAGCACAGGCGCAGAGAACTCCGAGATAACATGGACTCCTGAAGGATGGAGAGGATAAAAGGACTGAATCAGAAACTAGTTGGTGCGGCAGTAGGTGGAGCTGAGACTCCCCTGTCGCCCAGCGCTGAGCCTTTGCTTGCGTAGTATAACTGCTTCAATAATTAATAAATTCTTTGATTGGAAATTGCTCGTTTTGAGTCAATTTTATAACAATTTGGTGCCGTGACTCGGATGAGAGTTTGGATCGGGTAGGATCTACCCAGAGTGGGGGGCGCCTCATCCAGTGCTTTCTGGGTGGCCCCTCTGGGAGAACCTCCGCCACTCTCACCGACGACCCTAAAATATATACTAGTAAGCAAACGGGACAAATTATACCGGTGAACCCCTTAATTATCTGTGCACGGAGTCCGGACGAAGACGCAGGACGCGTAAGTATAAAAGGGAATCCGTTCGGGCGGGGTTGGGATCCCGGAGTGTGGCGGTGGACAAGTGTGAATGAGAGGAGGGCCGGCAGCTGGACTCTCCAAGTGAGTGTGGACCCTTGAGTAGTGCGGTTCCTGCAGACCCGCGAGGGCTCGGGCCACGAAAAAGGGGAAGTGAAAGGAATTTGAGAGTGAAAGAAGGCACTCCGGATGAATGGGGCAGGGGAAAAGCAAGACCCCAACCCAAGGGAAACTCCCCCCCATTCCAAGGGACAATCCCCTAGGATTTATGCTTAGTAATTGGAAGCATTACCCAGGGACCGAGACTAAGGATAGGGCCAGAATGATACATCATTGTATGGAAGTATGGGGTGGGAAAGAGATTTCCAAAAAAAAAAAAAAAAAAAAAAAAAAAAAAAAAAAAAAAAAAAAAAAAAAAAGTTTTTTTGGCCCATGTTTGGATCATCTGAAGACTGGGTTCGACAGGACTTGAACCTATGGGTAAATTCTAAAGAGCCCTTCTCGCAAGAGGAGAGTGATTATGCCAAAATATCAAAATATGGGTAGCAAGACCCGAAGTGTATGTTTTCCAATTAAGAGAAGGGAAAGGGGATCCGGACAAAAAGGGGAAGAGGGACAATCATTTGGGCGACTTAATTATAGCACCGCCCCCATATGTCCCACCGCTAGCACCCAATGCCCCACCACCTCCACAACCACCTGCACCAAACAATGATGAAGAGGGTAACCAAGGGGAGGTTAACCAAACCGATTACCAAGGCCCGATTATAAGGAGCCGCAGTAGGGTTGAGACGGGGCTATTCCCTCTACGGGAGATGCCTATGGGTGGACCACAGGCGGGTATAGGATTTATTACTGTCCCCTTGAGTTCGGCAGATGTACGAGACTTTAAGAAGGACATGGGACATTTATTAGAGGACCCTTTTGGGGTAGCCGAGAGGGTCGACCAGTTCTTAGGACCAAACATCTATACCTGGGAAGAAATGCAGTCCATTTTGGGCATTCTGTTCTCTACTGAAGAACGGAATATGATAAGAAGGGAAGGAATGCGTATTTGGGACACGCAGCATGTCCAAGGCCCGGCTGCGGACACTAAATGGCCCCTACAGAACCCCCATTGGGACCACCAAAATGCGGCACATAGATTACTGACTAAGATACATCAAAAAAAAAAAAAAAACAACAAAACAAACAAACAACAAAAAAAAAAAAAAAAACAACAACAAAAAAAAAACACATTGGGGATCACAGGGACTGGTAGATTATTTTGCTGCAAAGTATGTGAGTGTGGGAATCTGGGACATTGCCAAACAAGTAACCAGAGGATGCCTAATTTGCTTACAAGTAAATAGGAAAAAAAAAAAAAAAAAAAAAAAAAAATTTTTTTGAGAAAATTACCGGAGGGAGGCTGACCGCTAGCAAAAAGGCCTTTCTCCCACATTCAGATAGATTTCACCGAGCTCCCCAAAGTAGGGAGAACCAAATATTTATTGGTCTTGGTGGACCACCTAACACATTTTGTGGAAGCCTTCCCAACCGTAAGAGAAACAGCCAAAGTAGTTACGAAAATATTGATGGAAGAGATAATCCCGAGATACGGGGTCCCAGAAGTCATTGACTCAGATAGAGGGCCGCATTTTATTTCCCAAATTACCCAAAACTTAGCAACAGCTCTGGGCATACGGTGGGAACAACATGCCCCCTGGCATCCCCAGAGCTCTGGACGAGTTGAACGAATGAATGGAGAAATAAAAAAGCAATTGACCAAACTGGTAGCAGAAACCAATTTGACCTGGGTTAAATGTATTCCTCTAGCGTTGCTAAATATAAGAACAAGACCTAGAGCTGATTTAGGGGTATCACCCTTTGAAATGATGTATGGGATGCCGTATAACCTAGAAAATCCTAACGAACATCCTGTCATTAATGACACATGTACACAAAAATATTTGGTGGAATTGACAAAGTACAGAAAGGCATTATGGGAAAAAGGTATGTTAGCACAACGGCCTCCTTTAGATTTTATCTTACACCAGGTACAGCCAGGAGATTGGGTGCTTGTGAAAAAAAAAAAAAAAACAAAAAAACAAAAAACAAAAAAAAAAAAAAAAAAAAAAAAAAAAAACAAAAAAAAAAAAAAAAAAACAAAAAAACAAACACAAAACTGTAAAGAAAACCCCTTGACTCCAAGGTGGGAAGGACCGTTCCAAGTACTCCTCAGCACAGAAGCAGCCATACGAACCGCTGAAAAAGGATGGACTCATGCTAGTCGCATAAAAGGACCGGTAAAACCCCCTCACAGCTGGGAGGTTTGCAGTCTCCCGGGAGAAACCAAATTAAAGCTGAAACGAACTGATAAATGATTTGGATAGTAATCTGGGTTGGAGATAACCATTATCTCCAAACCCAGCTAATAGGGAATCAGGAGGCTCTTGGATATTGCAAACTCTTAGAGGACGAGTTAAGAAAGCCCTACTTTAAGTCCCCGAGATTAGAACATAAAGGGCACCCATGGAAGGGGGAAAAAACACAAAACAAAGATATAAGGTTAAAGTGTAACTGGTTAGATTGTGACTGTCACCCCCTTGTATGCTTTTCCTATAAATTGTGTCACGAACCTTGGTGGTCTCATTGTCGGAGTGGTAGAACACCTAGGGGAATTTGCATGCCGTGCTATGAGAAAGAGAGGAGACTAACTTCTGTCATTCTTAGTAGCAGAGTTGCTACGGGAGGAGGTAAAGCTTAGATCTGACGAGTGGTGGGAAACCTTTTCCAAAGGGGTAAATCCTGATCGGTTCTGCTACCACCCTAACGAACCGATCCCCTTTCTCCTGGACATCCTGGAAGTGGTGTGTCAGAAGAAAGCCCCCAATTTGCGGCGTGACCTCTCATTAATAAAAGCTGATAACTGGGCCGCCAGTGCTAAAAAGTGGAAATGGGAGGTTTATCCGGCTCCTGAAGAATACCTCTGCTGCCGAGAAGATGATAAACCCCGAGGCTCGCAGCAACCGAGTCGTCGGGCGAGGCAGAGAGGTAATAACCAGTGGAGTCCGTCGGAAGCCTCGACCCCCATATGGGATGTACAGGAAATGTTGGCTGTCCTGCCCCAGGATTGGTAACCCACCACTGGGGAAACCAAAGGTAAAATTTAACCTGAGCTCCGACAATGACAGCCCCAAATTACAAGCCTTAATTCTTTTCTGGTGCATTGTAACAAGTTCAGGGGCAGAAGGGTATTCACATCAACCCTTCAAATGGTCACTGATTAGATGGGAAGACCAGTATGTTATCCAGACCAAAATCACATCTGGCGCACCCAGCTTTTTATGTACTTTGTGTGATTTAATACCTGTAAATCCATGTTTAAATCAGTTTGGATATTATTTTTGTCCAAGCTCAAACCCAGGAAAAGGGTATTGTAACTATCCAGGACACTTTTACTGTGCTTATTGGGACTGTGTATCAGTAAGCTCCTTTGGGGGGGAACGAGGACGGGTTTATCAGAACTGGATGGGGTCCATACGGGTGTACACAGCCCACTTCCACATATACCCAGAAAGAAGGAGGGTTAGATGGAACATGCAATATGATTTACATTAATGTGACAAAACCACATGACCAAGTCTGGTTATTAGGGAAAATGTGGGGAGCCCGATTATGGGAACCAGGGACAGACAGAGGGGGGCACTTTATAATCCAAAAGACAACCGTGCCACACGACCCTGAACCAATTGGACCAAACCAGGCGATAGCTGGAGAACAAACGCTAGGAGAAAATAATGGAAATTAATCAGAATCAGCCCCAACCACTAGTCTTCCAGAAATGTATAAGCAAAACTTTACTAATTTGACCTGAGGACCTGAAAACCCAGGAGAAGGGGACTTGTGGAAAATATTACAGGCCACTTTCCTAGTCCTGAATGAGACCCATCCAAATCTAACTAAGGAATGTTGGCTGTGTTACACCGTAAACCCCCCGTTCTATGAAGCCATAGGGGTAACAGCAAAAAGCAGACGAGTAAATGGGACCAACCCAGCTAGGTGCCTATGGAAAAAGGAGGAGAAGAATCAAGAGGGATAACCTTGGCAAGGGTAACGGGGAGAGGAAGATGTATAGGACGAGTACCAGTGGAAAAACGACATCTATGTCAGGTTATGGGGAATCTGAGTGACCCTAAGAAACCTGCCAGCTGGATACTGCCAGCAGCAAATACTAAATGGGTCTGTAACACTCTCGGAGTCACCCCATGTATAAATATAGACCGATTTAATGAATCCAGTGACTTTTGTATTCAAGTATTGATAGTACCCAGAGTCCTTTACCACCCCGTAGAGTACGTTTATGAACAATATCAAAATATAGGACCCCACATAGTGAAACGGGAAATATTCACAACCTTCACTGTAGCAATGTTACTAGGAATAGGTGCAGCCGGGACAGGAACAGGAATAGCCTCACTCATACAGCAACACCGAGGATTCCAAGAACTAAGAGCCTCTGTAGATGAAGACCTCAGGAGGATCGAAACCTCCATCAAAGACCTCACAGAATCATTAGATTCCCTAGCAGAGGTAGCCTTACAAAATCGAAGGGGGTTAAATCTATTATTCCTGCAACAAGGAGGACTATGTGCTGCTTTAAGAGAAGAATGCTGCACATATGTAAACAAGAGCGGAATTATACGGGACTCAATGGCAAAACTACGGGAGGGGCTAGAAAGAAGACAAAGAGAAAGGGAAGAACACCAAAGCTGGTATGAATCTTGGTTTAACTATTCTCCTTGGCTTACAACTTTATTATCAACAATAGCGGGTCCACTACTTCTCTTACTATTGGGACTCACGTTTGGCCCTTGTATTTTTAATAAATTGATTAGCATTGTAAAAGGCAGATTAGAAGCTGCTCACCTTATGCTCATACGAGCAAAATACGAAACCTTGAAGATGGATGATCCAGAAGAATCTCTGGAGCTTAGCAAAAGGGAATTAGAGCTTTTTGATGAACAAAATTGAGTATCAAAACAAAGGGGGGATTGAGATGAAGGACTACATTTTGTTCATCACGAAAAAGAGACCAGTGTGTTACAAGAGTTCTCTGCTGACTATTTCTGTACTACTTCATGAGATATGAGCTACAAGGATACCAGGGAAGGGGTTGCAGGAGCCCACACATAGTCCCACCCAGAAAATGGTACAAACAGATAACTAACAGAAATAACGACCAGGGAAAGGCTGGGGAAAGGGCAGGGGCAGATTAACACCCAGCAGGGAAACCTTTCCCGCTGACAAATGGTACAAGCAGATAACTCACAGAGATAACGACCAGGGAAAAGCTGGGGAAGGGGCAGGGGGAGATAAACAGTCTGCAAGGCAGGATATTTGCTTGCTGAAACTTGATAGGGCACATATTGCGTTAATCATAAGATTTTGGTAATTTTCCACGGAGAAGTCACCAAATAAAGACATAGGGTGAAGAAGACGCGGCTGAGGAAGACTCCGCAGCCTTTTATCACCGACCACCAGGAGACAGAAGGATGAACCCCTAGCAACAACCAGCACAGGCGCAGAGAACTCCGAGATAACATGGACTCCTGAAGGATGGAGAGGATAAAAGGACTGAATCAGAAACTAGTTGGTGCGGCAGTAGGTGGAGCTGAGACTCCCCTGTCGCCCAGCGCTGAGCCTTTGCTTGCGTAGTATAACTGCTTCAATAATTAATAAATTCTTTGATTGGAAATTGCTCGTTTTGAGTCAATTTTATAACATACATGGCCCTGAAATACCAATTCGGGTATCTAATACTATAATGTTCTAAAACCTGAGAGTGTTTTACTCCATCCTGTATCAATAAGAGAGTAATTTCTGAACAACTTCAAAAAGAGAAATACAGTAATTAATAATTTTCAAACACAGCTGATGAATCTTTCACAGTGTCCCCACCATAAACACAGTCACACATTGCTATACACAACACTGTTTCTAGTATTGAAGGAAAGGGGCAAGGCCCAGAGTGCTTCAATGGCATCAAAAGGGTTTATTTTGTAAGCTCATGTTTAGCTTCTAAGAAGTGCCATGCTCTTCATTGACTAGCTTTATACTATTTGGACACTTAAATACCTATCCCAATGAAGCAAACATTGGGATAGGTATTTAATCCTATCCCTTCCTATGGAGGAACTACTGGCAGCTACTTTCTCCAGAAGAAATTGGGAGGCTCATTTTAGCTATCCGATTTTGAAAACCTTATTTCTGAGTTCCCCAAGCAGGATACCAGAGTTTAAACGGTGGAATTGCCAAATAAATCTGCTCAGCATTGAATACTTTGAGCAGGCTAATTCAGTTGGTAATGAATGTCTGTAATGATGACAAGGATCCTGATGAAGTACCACTGTGCATTTTACAGGCACAGCCTGTATAACCAACTGATCTGTAGGCAAGCAGCAGACTTTTCTTTCAGAGAAGCAGGCTTCTTTACATCCAGCTGGACCCTGTGGTATGAGAAGGCCATGGGTCACAAGAAAACTGAACAAACATCTCCAACCTTCAAATCCAACCAGACATAACCAAAGAAAAAGACAGGCAACTCCTGGAAACTGACAACATATGGTAGCCCTATCATTCTGCAATGTCTACCAAAGCCAACTAGCTTACAATACAAACAGCAATGCTGGCACTTCCACAGGGACATATTTATAGAATTACAAGATGTTAAGGGGTTGGAATGGACCTTACAGATTACCTAGTTCCAATCTTCCCTGCTGTGGATAGGGAGACCACCCACTAAATCAGGTTGCTCGACGCCTTTTCCAACCTGGTCTTGAACAGTGTCAGGGTTGGGGCATCCACAGCCTCTCTGGGCAACCTGTTCCAGTGTCTCACCACCCTCACAGTAAAGAATTTCTACCTAATATTGATAACCTAAATTTTTCCTCTTTGAATTTGAGCCCATTACTCCTTGTCCTATCACTACAGCTCTGGATGGAGAGTTCCTCTCTGGCTTCCCCATAGGCCCCTTCAGATACTGGGCACTTGCTATGAGGTCTCCACACAACCTCACAGCAACCTCTTCTCCAGTCTGAAAGGCCCAATTTTGTCAGCTTGTCCTCAAAGGGCAAGCCCTCCAGACCTCTTATCAACTAAAGGCAGCTTTTTGCTTGGCCTTATTACATACTTAATAATCACTTATTGTATACAAGAGGACATCATGTCACAATGAATCAAAGTTCACCATTAAAATCTCACCTACGTGTTCATTCCCTCTTTCCTCCCAAAGCAACAGTGTGTCTCAAAGTCCACATCCACACACTGTCAAATACACATTTCTGGCAAGAATACCTTGAGTGCAGCTTTACCTGTTAGTAGTTTTAACCATATCCTGCAGTTTTTAAGAATCAGAGCGAAGCATGACTTAAAAAAATGTATCACAGTGGAATGAATTTAAACATGCTTTTAAAATGCTAGCTGTAAAAATTTACTGAATTGTTGAAAGTGTGCATTCTGTTAAACTCTGCCCTTCCTACAGATCTTACTAGTAAATAAATAACAACAGTTACCTCAATGCAGCAGCTGGTGTCTGTGCCACAACAGAGTAGAAAAGAGCAGTGTCAGTTAGAATTCAGCTGCTATGCCAAGAAGATTTTTATGCAGCTTTAAAGTCACGTTATAGAAAAATAAAAATATTTACTGTTTATAATTGTGTCACTGAACAACAAATTGGACCCTACTGAATCAGACTCTGTGCAAACACAGAGTGAAGAAGAGGTGCCTACTCCAAAATGTGTACAAGCTCTTGGATAAGTCTGTGCTTATTACAGGCGCTCCATCCTTTAGACACGTAATAAGGTTAATGATGCATATTAATAAAGCTCACCTCTCGGGTCTCAAGAATAGTATCAAAACCACAGTACTGTTGGATACCTTGGGAAAACCCTGAATACAAACCTCAGAGGTCTGCGGTGCAGAGCTGAAGGGCAAGGCAGGGTGCAAGGGTGGCTCTAGGGCAAAGCACAGGGCAGAAGGCGGGGAGCCAAAGGCACACGGGGGATGGATGCCAAGCCGGGGACCCCTTGCCCGAGGGGACAGCCAGGAGATAGGGGACATACAGGCGACACCGCAGCGCTCTGCCCGGCCAAGCCGAGAAAAGGCGGCAGCAAACCGGAAAGCACCGACTGAACCCGGAGGGCTCGGGGTTTAAATGACAATTTGGACTCCAGAGCGAGTTAACACGGTACCAAACCGCTGTACTGAGCCCAACACTCAGCCTGAGGGGGGCGGACACACGGCGCTGTTCCGCAGCTCGGGGGTCTCGGCTGGGCGGCGGAGGCAGGGTCGGGGCGGGAGGCAGGCTCGGGGCGGGAGGCGCGGCCGCCCCGCTCCCCTCCCTCCCTCCCTGCCTCCCTCGGCTGCCGGGCGCGCTGGGGCGGGAGGTACCGTACCGGCGGGCAGGAGGCATTCCAGCGGCGTGAACGCGCGCTCCATGGCCTCGCGGCACGGGCAGGCACACGCCAAAGGCACGGAGAACCGGGCGGGACCGGCGGCAGGGGGCCAGGCGGGGAGCAGCCGTGCCCCTTCCCGGTCTCCCCGGGGAACGCCTACAGCCACACGGCCGCGGCGGCGGCTGCGCCCGCCCTTGCAGGCGGCAGCGCTGCCCGGATACCTTCGGCCGCGCGTCCTCCTACATCCCCCGGCCAGGACCAGGACCAGGCACCGCCACCGGGATATGCTTGGGACCGGGACTGGGATGTGCCTGGCACCGGGGCGGCAGGACAAGCCGAGGGAATCGATGGCCGCCCCAATCCGTTGCTCGGCCAGCAGCGGGAAGGAAAGGCTGGACACGTTGATTGGCAGCGGAGGGGCCCTATGGGCCTGCGCTGAAGGGGCGGGGCTAAGGGAAGCCTCCGTCCCCAGCAGCGCCGGTGCGCGCCTGAGGCGGGAACGGGAGAGAGGAGCGGGAAGGGACAGGGACGGGGACAGCAGCGCCAGGGAGGGGACAGGGAGCGAGCGGAGCAGTACCCAGGCTCCCTGGGCACCTGAGCAGTGCCGACCCCGGTACAGCGACGCTCGGGAGGCCGGGAAGAGCCTCGCGTACCTGCGGCGCTGTACCGAGCGCTTTGCTCGGAGGGAAAGTCCTCAAATGGCTTTCAGCCCATGGAAACTGGAGGGAAATAAAAACTGCCATGAGTGCTCATGGCTTCGCATGCCGCCTGTGTGCCGGCGCCCTCGGGATGCAGGGAATGCCGTGCCGGAGGGCTGGCAGCATCCCGGCTCTGCTGTCCCCGCCTGTGCCCTTCCAGCTCGCCCAGAATGATGCGGCATTCCCAGGTGCTGCTTAAGTTTCAATTAATATCATTTCAATAACATCACAAAACTTGTCAAAGTCGTAGTTTCTCCTCGCTCAGAACTCTTAATTGGGGCGTTAATCATCTTCAGGCATAAAATGGACAACACTGCTAAATTCCAGTTTGCTCTGGGAGCATAGTGGGGCAAGTTTTGACCCCTCTAATGTGTCAATAATGTATTTCCACCTCCTGGAGCGGCCTTTGTCCCCGCAGGTACCCCTCTTGAGCCGCTCCATCAGGGACAGCGCGGCATGGCCTCGCCCCCATAGGCGTTCTCGGCTCCCGGCCGCACGGAGCTGAGCTCTCCCGGGAGCCGGAGGGAGCGCAGCGTCGCGGGGCCCCGCAGCAGAGGGCAGCAGAGGAGCGCCGCTCCCTCCCTCCATGTCTCCCTCCTCCTTCCCTCCATCCCTTCCGTCTGTCCGTCCGTCTGTCCACCGCCCCGGCAGCGCGGCTCGGAGCGGCCGGGGGACTCCGCAGAGCCCCGCTCGGCGCCGCCGTGCCGCTGTCCGGACGTGCACTGCGCCCCGGGGTGGGGGCGAGACGGGAGGACAAGGTCTCCTGATCCCGGAGAAAGCGTCAGCGAGGTCCGTGGGCTGGATGCTCACAGGGGTATTTTCCAACCTACTAATTATGTGGTTTCCTGTCAGTGAGGGTTTCCTGTCAAATCGAAGGGAAATGGGACCAACATGTCAGCCCACTCCTCAGTCCGTCTTGTTAGTCTGAACTTCACACTCAGATCAACATGATTTGAGTGACTTCAGTGGTGGGCTAGTTTGGGCCACATTTTTAGGACAAGGGGGAGTGGTTCCTTCCAACCTGAAACAGGGCAGGTTTAGATTGGATATTAGGAAGAAACCCTTTATGGATTTACAGTGTGGTGGGGCACTGGAATAGGTTGCCCAGAGCAGTTGTGGATGCCCCAGCTCTGAGAGAGTTCAAGGCCAGGCTGGATGGGGCTCTGAGCAGCCTGGCCTAGTAGAAGGTGTCCCTGCTCATCAAAGGGGGATTGAAATGGTCTAGATGACCTTGAAGGTCCATTCCAAGCCATACCATTCCAGGATTCTGTGGTTACCACTTTGACTGTGGGTGCACCTTTGGTTTAACAGTACAAGCACCAAACCTTTGCTTGGACCTTTCAGAAAAGCTGCCCTGCCACCTATAAGGGACTATATTGTATAAGCAATTCTGGTCCACAAAGACTGATAAAAATTTAGAAGTATTGGAGGCGTTCATGCCTTGGCAATGAGAGAAATGAGAGATTATTGGGAAAAAAGGAAAAGATATTAAGAGCATCAAAAGATTACTGTTGTTTACACTATAGAAATAAAAAATGTTACGCTTTTGTGCCATTTAAAATTAAAAATTCCTCTTCCATTGAGGACTTGAACTTCAAAGGCTCTTAGGACATTGGTATCATCTCAGTGTCCTTCTTCAAGCTGGTTAAAAACAAACAGCGTTAGGAAGAAGCTGCTTGCTGTCTTTTCCAAGAATGGAGACCATGTGGGGGCTACCATGCAGTTGGCCAATGCTCTCCTCTTCTTAATTATATTCTCTTCCACTCTGTCTCCCCACCCTGCTTCCTTTCAATTTTGACAGGCGCTTTTCAGTTGCCTAGTAATACTATTAAACCTTCTCCAGGATAGCTTGTTTTTCTTCTTCAGTATCTTTCCGTGTCGCTGTCATAATTTTTTTTTTTAAATCGCTCTTGAGGGGGTACCATCTGTTACAAAGAGTTGCTGATAAGCAGGTTCTTATGCATGAGAAGAGTCATACTTGCTTGGAGAGAAGGTCCAATTCAGTCAGGGCCCTGTTCCTGGTAGTGTTCATTTACAGGTCTTTCTCCTCTTGTTCCCCCTTCAATTTCTTTTTTCTTTTTTCTTTGTTTATTTTTTTAACTGTAAACGCAACAGTTTCCATCTCTCCATTCCCTTCATGTCCCAGAAGACGCTTTTTCCACCTCTGTCACATCTGGGCTTCCAGGCAATCCTTTACCAGCCACGGCTGCAAAAAAGTAATTGTACCTCTCTCTGCTAATCATAGTAATGCATGATTCATCACAAAAGCATTGCAGAGAGAAATCAGTCTTGAGAGACCAGGCTGGTACTAGTGTGCTTTAAATCTTTTCAAGATGAGCAAGGGTCTGCAAGGTAAGGCAAACTGCCAGCCTACTACACAATTAGGCAAAGGGCAAACAAGGCAGACACTTTTTCTCTCCCTGAACCCAGTTGTTCTTTCACTGCTCTTTCCTTCAGATAGAAATCTCTCATCCAGAGTATAAAGCTCTTTTTCAGAATCCTTTCCCCAGGAATAGCTTTAGTAGATGCTCTAATGCACTGATTTTGAAGGCAGGACCTGACACTATTTAATACTGTTTATCAGAGCCTAACAAAGGTATCTAGTAGAGGAAATGTAGAGAGCAAAATTAATAACTCCATGCAGACTGGCATGTTGTCTTATGGATAGTCCCTTAAGAGTACTGAGCAGTCAGGAGGCTGATTTGCTGGTTTGAAAAATAAGCACTTTCAACTCCTTTTTGCACTTTACATCTGTGCTAGGACATCCATTGAATTATCCTGTGAAAGGCTACCATTTAATAAACTTGGTGATATTTTTCTTGTCACACATGAGAAATTCCTCAGTAAGTATTACACCTGTTTTTCCAGGTAGCATATAGATTGAGCAATACTTTTTTCCTCTAGCTGGATCTCAAACTAAACCTTTTCCCCTGTTCTTTTCCTCTGGTTGTACATGTCTACATTACTTTGCAAGGTTTGTAGAACAGCGTACAGAGAGACTACTCAAAAAAGACATCCCCGGAGCACAGATACTGTGCTTTGATTACTACTGTCTCCTCTGATTAGCTAAAGGGAGGGCAAGTGACCTCAACCCCAAGTGAGAAAATAAACAGGCAAGCAGATGTAGTTCCTGAGTGACAGATGGGGCTGTCTGACAGGGAAAGTTTCAGAATGACAGGCAGGAAAGGTTGAGGGAGCGTTCACACCCTTTAAACTTCCTCTGGTAACTAAGTAGCCAGTCATGCCCCTTACCTGAGATGTTATCCACTAAGTTTGTACAGGCTTGGTGACTGGACCGCATAGAGAGAAAATGCAATTTATATATATTACAATATACATTTATATATATAAAAGCTTGTTCCTAGCAGACTCCAGATAGCTTCCTCTTCTTTAGGAAAACTATGCTGAGAAGTGGTCAGTTGGGCAGCTTCTGTGGAACACAGTTATGGTGTTACTGGCACTGCTTTTCAGCACCACTAAAACTGATCAGGTAGGAAGGCTTGAAGGGTAATTAAGAGGGCAGCAGCTTTTATTTACTCATAACATCTCCTGGGACTTAGCAAGGAAGGAAAAGGGAAGTTGAATTGCTAGGGGATTTACACATCGGGGCTAAAGCCTGCAGTTTTTGCTGTTCTTCCTTAGGATGATCAATCTCTGTGTATCCCGGTACAGATACACTGCTGAGGCTAACTTGTAGTAGCATTAGTTGCTCTCAGATTTTTTTTCCTTCTTTCAGATAGACTAATCTAATTGAGATTGAAAGATTTAGAGGTATTTGGGGACTTTGTCCAGCAAAATGACAGGACATGTTTCTAGAATTCACAGCATAATGCCTCTCCCAGACAAAAGTAGGCCTGGTAGTGCCAGACATGATCATTTAATGCTTTATTTTTTCCCCCCTCCCTTCTTACATTTTTCATCAAAATAAGAATCATATCTCTGTGCTTGACTGTAAGTACTTTAGGTTCTGTTCAAGGGCCATGGCAGATTTCATTAATTGGCATTCTGATGCCTTTTGATTGCAAATTTTGTAGAATCAAAACTACCCAGGTACCTCCAGAAGTCCCTCCAGGTGATGTCTGAAACAAGCTGCTTGTAAAGCAAGGGGCATTTGTTCCTCCAGCTATGCTAATTTTATTGCTAAAAGAGAACAGTCTGTACAAGTCTGGCAATCAGGATTCATGGAACACATAAATGTTAAGAATACTTTCTCCTTCTCCTCACAGCTTAGCTTTATACTAAAGGGAATCCAGAGTTAAAACTAGCAAGCTGGGATGGTTCATTCTGGTACCTATTCCAGCATTTATGCAGAATAATAAGGTTGAGAATGTTTAGCTAACTCAGCTGTCTGATTGTCTATACATCCCTAAGTGCTTGATAATTCAAGAAACGCAGGCATAAGTAGATAAATGGGATGCTTTATTATAGACATTATATCCTTGCAGTTCTCCTGTGCCAGCAATGTAAGTCCTCACAACCTTCTCAAAACTCAAACACCAATTTGAAAGGTACAGTCATTGAGGGAAAAAAAAAACCTGCAAACACAGGCAGACAGAATCTAACACATATACTCGTTAAGTCCAGGTTCTGAAACAATTAATGGAGTCAACTTCACATTTGTTTTGTTTCAAGTCCTGAAGAGATTATGAAACTTTAAAAAAATATAATGTAAGTGCAATCTGTTTATGAAATGGTATAGAGTAGGCTGGAGATAAAACATATGAATTATTTTAGGCCACAGAGTAAAGCAGAAGAAAATAGTGAAATAATCCTGTGGCTCACCAGGCAAGACACTGCATTCAGAAGACTTGGGTTTTAATCCTCTCTCTACTACTGGTAAGTGTAGACGCAACCAAACCCCATGGATCCATAGCCTGTAGTGTATATAATGGCTTAGGAATTAACTTAGCTTCAAAAAGATGTAGCTCATAGCATTCTATGCCTTTGTTGCCTCATCTATAGAATGGCATCAATCAGGTATACCCGTACTTTTAAATCAACCTAGGATCAACAGCCAAATACAAATGATTTTGTATTACTAATGACAAGACAGATGGCATTTGTTTAAGAATCAATTCCATACAAATTGAGAAAAAGATTTATTATGATAATCAACAATATTCTGTCATGAAGATGGATGAAAAATAAACTTTGGAAAGAGGATTGTGTCTTGAAGTGATAACTTTTAGAAATGTTTGCATCAAATCAGCTGCTATCAAGACACTATGGACAGCAGTAAGCAGAGATTGTGCAGGCTAATACCTATGATTATATTCTTGACTTCATCAGGTCAGGATACTGTGGATTCTTGAGATGATAGGCAAGCTGTCTGACTAACCTGGCAAGGAATTCCTGGGAGGCCTTGGCTGTGGTGACCTGGCAGCACAAGAAGAGTTAAGTAGGAACAATCCAATTATTTGCTGCATTCTATTCTGCCTAGAAGAATTGTCTTTTTTTTTGACTGACATGGACAGGAACATTCATTGTCTTACTGAAACTTTCATTGTCTTAGTGGTGTGCTACAGCCAATGTGGAGAACCACTCCACAGATTCCTCTCAGGATCTTTTCTCCAGCACAGTCTAATTTCTCTTGTAGGTGCATGCTACTAAAAAAAGGCTGTGTTTTTAGTCCTTGATGTCTTTACCCTGAGTTTTGTTGACTCTTCTACAAACAGCTTTCTCAGTAGGTGACCCAAGGAAGCAGCATTTGGAAAATGAGTATTGTGTGCTTGGAGTGAGTGTGAGGTGTGATGAATACTGTCCTGGGTCACTGGCCATGTCCAGTGCATTAAGTGATAGAAAGCAAGTTGCAGTAGCTCCACACAGGGGTTTATGAGGTTCTCATCCCTGTCCCATGGGAGTGAAGCAGTCTTGTAAAACTGCGAAGGATAACATTTACCATTAGTCATTTGAGCATGCAGCAAAGCTGAGCCTTAAGTTGAGCCTTAAGTTGACCTTAAGGCTGCAGAGATCAGAAGGTGAATAGTGGCTCAGGATAAGAACAGGGCAAGGTCCTGTTCACTAATCATTGTTGTCACTTCTGCCTTGTCTGAGCTGAGTTTGGCCAAGGACTGTATGGGATTCTCCATGGTGGTGACTTGCCAGGGTGATGGAAAGTATGGCCATTGATAACTGACATTTACATTTATTTGCATACATTTACTGTATTGACCTCTCTGAGTTATTGTTGGAAGTCATCAAAGTAAGGGAAGAAATGTTGAGTCCTAAAAGGACCTTAATCTGTCAGGGCCAGTGTTATTCTGGGGGGGAGGCACTTAGAAGGAATGCTGGAATGGAAATGGTGGGAGGCACCCAGCTGCTTCAGTGTCTTTGTTAGGTTCCATAAAAGTGGCAGTACTGTCTGAGGAGCTGTTTAAAAGGCAGCAATAGAGAAAAGATAATGGCTGCAATTCTGTCCCGCCAATCTGAACACAGCTGCCTGAGCCTGCCCTTTCCTCAAAGGCTAAATCTGTTACAACTTGCTTGCTAATTCTGTCCTTGGGTCCCAGGTGGAGAGAAAAGGACATCCTGCTGGGACAGAGGGCAGCCCTCAGATATACCTACTGGAGTTGTTATGTGGAGAAAACAAGCTCTTCTCTCATTTGTACAACCTCTCTCAACTAGTGCATGCCTAGCTGGAGATGCCTGCTATTAACTATTCTTTAATTGAGAGGGAAAAAAAAAATCCTAAGACACCCTATGGAACAATGAAAGACCTGTAGCAAAAGAGCATTACATAAGGCACAGTGTGTCATTTATTCACACGTTTTAGATGCTGCTACTTGTGGACATACATATAAGTATGCACATAGATAAATTTGCTGCATCTTCTTTTAGTTTTGTTGCTTAAGTTAGCTGTAGGCTGACATATGATGGAGTTCAGGTTTAAATCTTCCAAGTAAAACACTTTGAAAGCAAACCTATTAAGGCTAATAGAATGATCTTACAATGCCCATGGTTAAGGAGGAGGGGGAAGTGAGACACTCAGTAAATTGTTCACCAAATAGCCTGTCACCTCTTAGTCTGCAGCTGAAGGCCTGCCAATGGATCATTCTATTATCTTTAATAAGCTTAATTTTAAAGTGGTATGCACATCAAATGTAAAATATCTATGTCAGTTTTGTTATCTGTGATCCTGGATCTATCTTAAATACGTTAATAAAGAATATATACAGTCTAAGAAGGTGCAAAAGCAGTATACATACAATGCTCACCTAAAAATGCTTAAAATTAAAAAAAAGAAAAAAGGTATTTCTGTTCTTTAAGCTACTCCATGCATAAAAAACAATGCAGTCTTACAAATGTACAAAGCAATTTCTAGAAAATATCTTTAAAGTAGAACAAACTTACCAAGGCAGTTGTTTGGGAGTTTTATACCACTCCATAATAGCCATTTACTTGAAGCATAAACTCAGCTTTTCCAAGCCCCTAATACAAATTAGAACCCTATGAGATTTTTGCTGCACTTGATTACATTCTTCCCGTGGGCACTTTGTCACCTTAGAAAATTCATCCAAGTATCTTAAGACCTTTTAAGACAAACTACCACTTGCAGCTGGGCTGCTCATGCCTTTGATGAAACATGCAGCACGTTTTTGCTCCTGCCCAACCCCTGCTTTTTCTAGCTTCCCCTTTAAGAAACTGTGCTCAGCTTGCCACAACATTATTCACGTTTGCTTGACACCACTTCATAGAATCATAGAATGGTTTGTGTCAGAAAGGACTCCAAAAATCATCTAGTTCCAAGCTCCCTGCCATTTCAGATGCTTTAATTCCAGTGTCCGTAGCTGAAGTAGCTCCTACCCCAACAGTTCCAAGCCCTGTCCTGGCTTCTACTGCAGGAATATTGCTAAGAGGCTTCTCACCATGAAATACCAATATCAATGAGGAATATGTTTCAAACTGAGATTCAGTATGTGTCAGCCCATATGTGTATCCCCATATGATGGGAATATAATCACTAAAGATCAGTAAAGCAACATTATTATTCACATATCAAGGCTCTGCCTTGATGAACCATAAAGGACAGACAGAAGGTTGACAGCACAGCTGGGAAAAGGAAGATATGGGTAAAGTTACTGGCACAGAGCTCAGGGGTATTCTCTCCCTCTATGAAGTAGAAGTCAAATGGGAAGACCAAATCTAACAGTAAGCTGTGGCAGCTTGCAACTGCATAAGTACCTAAGGAAAATGTAATTTTGGTGAACTTATGTGTTAGTTGATGTTAGCAGATGGTCGTTTGTAAACTAAAGTTTATCACATCCAAAGCAGTCCTTGTGAAAATGTGTCATGGACTTTTGCCTGATAATGTAACAACAAGAAAGAAAAAAAAAAAAAAACAAAAAAACCCAAACAACAACAAAAAAAACCCCACAAACCAAAAAAAAAAAAAAAACCAAACCAAATATTTTTCCACGGCATTGCCCTTTACTGATGGAAACTGTCTAGGAATCTGTTTAAAAGAAGAAACCTAGAAAATACTGGATGAACTCTAATTACCTTAACAGGCAGCCTGGCCCCTGATAAGTCACAGGTGTATTAATTACCAAAGTAGAGTAAAGATATGTGTGAAAAAAGGGGTAGGTTGGCTGCCTAGGGAAAACATTGAGGAAAAGGACCTGGATAAAAAGGACTTTGAGGAGGTAGGGGAGCCTCTTCTATCCTCTCCTCACCTCGAGTATGAAGACCCATTTGAAAATGGAACATAAGAACCTTTTCCTCCTCAAGTACAAAGAGCCATTTGGAAATGGAAGGTAAGAACCTTGCCTGTCTCCTCTCCTTGAGTATGAAGAGCCATTTGAGGGAGATGAGCTGCGGCGCAGGCAAGGTTCTTACCTTCCATTTCCAAATGGCTCTTTGTACTCAAGGAGAGGGGCAAGTTTTTTACGTTCTGTTTTCAAATGGCTCTTTGTACTCGAGGGGAGGAGAGGAGAGGAAAGGATAGTCATACTTTCTGTCATGCCTATGGTAATTTAAAAGCATCTTGTATACTGGAATACAAGCTTGCCATCAGAGCATAATATGTTTCCTCAATAGCAAATCAAATTACAGGAATGTAATTTGTGAAAACATTTTAAAAAGTCTCTGTTATTCAGAAACCCTAGTCATATAATACAAGATGAAGAAACAACCTCAGTGCTACTTTTCTAAGGTTAAAATTATGTTTTAGTCTCTTTTTCAAAGGAAAAGATGCTTTTCAGAATTTCAGAAAGTAAATAGAAAGGATCTGTATACATGAAATCATGGGGAAAGTTAAGAAAAAGAGCATTTGGTTATCCCTAGGAATTTCTGAATTTACAGCTGAGTTTTCATTAATGTTGAGAGTGAAACAGACTTCTTCCAGTTTCATGATAAAAAACACGATGACAAAAAGAAAATCAAGACTCGCATGTTAAAGACACCAGGGAGTCCTCCTGGACCTACTCACTTACTGAGCTTTGCAGTATGGAAGAAAAGATTTATTAAGTATTTACAATCATTACAAAGACAATTTTAGCATTTCAGCCAAGTAAAAGAGAATGGAGTTTGGGGCTGAAGGGCAGAGACCTAGTAAATGAAAGCTTTGACAAGGAATGTCGAAGAAAGGGAAAGACCAATTTATCCTTGTAACGACATGGGTAACGTCTCATTTCAGCTAATCAGAGGGTGAGGCACTAAGCTTTGTTTTGCTTTAGCTTGTTAGAATCAGAACAAAAGGCAAGTCCAAATATGTTAGTTCAGCAAAATATTGTAAATCAAATTTACTTTTCTTGGGTTATTTTTTAGTATCAAAATCTTATGAGCATAAGTTTGCATGTTGCCAATTGAGCTAAGAAATAATTTTTACTCCAGTTATTGCTTTAGCAGTCTAATAGTCTACAATGATGTCATTTATACAGAAAAACTGATGGTGCAGTTACATATTTTGTACAAAATGGACAAATACCAGTCCTGTTTACTGTTTAGAACCTCTGAGTTCTAAGCTTGACTGTTTCTCTCTCCCTCATCTCACAGTGATGGTGGGAAGTCACATCAGTAGTGAAGTTCTTGCTGGGAAGACCTTAACAGTGGAATTTTGTTCCTGTTCAGCCTCAGGTCTTCTTGGGACTAATCTTGTTCATTTTCTCCTCGCAGTCTTATTCTTCATCAGCTCCCAGCCAAGGTTTGGAAGTTGCACGATGGGCTCACTTAAGCAAAGGGCTGCTGTTGTGTGCACAGGGACAATGAGGTCTGTGAGTTCTTCACTGTCCATGAGGTTCACAGCAGAAGCCCATCAACTTAGGTGCCTGCTGGCAAGCATTAAGCCAGCTACAACAAGCCTAGGCCAATGCAAACCCGGTTAATTCCTGAGACCCTGTGCTGTCAGGTCGACATAAATCTGTAGCCTTTTACTAGTGATTGCAAAAAAAGTCATATTCCCTGTCCTAAAAGAGCCCAAATAATTCTTACTGGACTACAATTTATGCCATATATAATTGATTAATATATAAATCAGCCAGTATGAAGATAAGACAGCCATTAAAGACTGGCTGTTTGGAGCTGTTCCCCAAGGTGATATCACAATGGCTGTCATTCACATTATCTCTGCAGTGCAGCAGGTGGGATGCCCAGGAAGTCTGTCTCTTGTTTGTCTGTAACTGAATTTGATTTTAAAAACAAAGAAAGTAGCTCATAATATGCCTTTTTTCCCTCTTCTGTTGCAAACACAGCTCCTCTTCAGTAACTTCATCTGTGACTCCTGTAGAGGGATGGACATAATAAATACAATGAGCTAACTTGAAAAATGAGCAATAGTAATGAGAAGTAAAGTGTAAGTTTAATGAAGTAGGAAATCTGGCTTCATTAGTTGCAGGGTTCACAAGACTGTTTAATGTATAGTACCTCAGGCTGGATAAAAGTTGCCCAGAGCCTTTCCTAGAATGGTTACAAAAATTAAGATCCTCAGTATGATTGAAAATCCTCTTCCTCTGATGATGGCTCTCAGAGGGCTGCAGTGTGGAAAATCCAGTAAGTAAAGAACTCTTTATAATCATAAATAGGGCACCTTGTACTGGATTACTGTATAATAAACGTGATGCTTGTTTCACTAAACTCTTGGTAGTTAAAAAAAAAATCAAACTTCCCAATTAGTCCACCTCAACCAACAAAAATGGATGCCAATCCAAGGGAACTGCAGCCCTTCACAAAGAGCTCAAATTTCATTGTGCTCATTTCCTACCTTCCAGCTGACAGCACATTATTACTTTTTCTTTTGGATGCCTGATTGAGAAGAAAATTCAGGGCGTATGTAGAGCAGTGTCACTAACAGTACCATCTAGCAGGAACTCTACTGGCTCTGCAGGATCATGAAACACTTCTTTGCCTATCTAGTGGGAGTTTCAAGACCACTTCCAAGTATTAATCCCTTCAGATAACGTGAATGGGCAACTAGCCACCAAACAATATGAAATGGATTGAAACAGTTAATCTCTTTACCCAATCTTTTATGCTTTAAATTCTGCCTTTGAAATGAGATGACCAGGACATAATCAGTGGACAGATCTCTGACATAGTCCAGGAACAGACATGTTTAAATCATATGGAGAAAAAGCTGGAAAGTACTGTTTAATCCTCCCGAGCACAATAAAAAAAAAAAAAAAAAAAAAAAAAGAGACAGAAGATGGTTGTTTGTGTTTTAAAGATTCATATACCAGGAAGTCTGATCTCCTGGCTGTTTGTCTTCTGAAATGATGGTATTAGAACATTTCCACTCTCCCTCTCATCCATTCACTTCAGATCTTTTCAGAGTCAGAAGCTATATTACTATCTAAATCTGCAAAACACCATGTGTTGCTCTTTCCCTCTTCTTGGTTTATAGCCAACACTCTGATTATTTTGGACAAAGCCCTTCATACCACCATTGCTCCTGAGAGAATAAATTATAATCACTGTTCATTTGTATCCTATGATTGAAGCTGTGTAAATTGGACCATCACACCATTCAAATGAAGACAAATTTTGCCAGTTCCCACTTATTATTAATTTCTACAGACACTTCTCATCAGAAAGTTATATCCACATGTTTATGAAAAGTGGGCTTAAACTTAGAATTTTATTAGTGTTTACTTAAAAGTGCTAATACCACTGCCAAAGACTACTGGAAAGGAATTAATTCTCGTCCCAATATATTTTAAAACCTCTTTCTATAGTAAGCAGATCATAAGCTGTAATCTAAGCTCAGTGACTATTTAAAACAAGTTCAACTAAGTCAACCCTTAATTTCCAGCAGCAACAAATCAGAATTTAACCCTTTAATTAAACCTGCACTCAAAGTTTGATCTAGAGGAGGATCTGAATAATGCAATAACACTGAAGCTGCCTATAAGGGTACTCAGCTGGAGACTCAGCTTCTTGTCTGTACTCCAATGAATTGATCAGTTGTTAAGTGATTTAGACAAGATTCTCACTGCTTAGGGAAAAAAAAAAAAGAAGGAAACATCTGTTAAAGCTTCTCCATAGAATTACTTTTGACATAATAATCTATATAGTATAAGTAAAGAACTTGTCAGTTCTTTGCTTTGTCTCTGTTAATCTTTTGTGTCTGGTCTTCATGCCTAATGTTATATCACCACTTTTGTCTGCAACCACCAAAGCTCCCTTCTGCTCACCAAGGAGGAGGACAATCAAATAACCGGTTTCAAAAAGAGCTTTCTATATGTATTTCCATGAGCCAATTCCTTTTTTCCCCTCTTAAAAAGTTAGAACTTACTTATCCAGTGTTTCAAAAACCTAGGGAAATTCTGATGCAATAAAAGGTGGGGCAACTGGCATGTATAGGAAAGTGAATCCTTTGGAGAAAAATTCAGACAAGTGCTTGAAGGGGAAGGAAGTCAAGAAAGTGCTGTGTAAATCTGCAATGTTCACAGGAAAAGGAGAAAAGTTACAAAGTAGTAGTAGATTTAAAATAACTGGAAGGCCCTCAGAGCAGCATTATGAGTCAAGAGTTCTTGGTTACCATGAGAATAGTGGTAGTGAGAAAATATAAGGAAATTTGGTATCTGTTTAAAACTGTCAAGTCTCCTCATCCAAATCAATCTAAATAGGTTCCACCAAGTCCCTAATCAACTACGTCTCTTTGAAATGCATCTTCCTTGTCTAGAACAGTGAACGCTGAAACTTGTGCTATGCACCAACTGATATTGAACAAATAATGATCTTTCAAACTAGTGAATGCTCTAGATGCAAAAGATTTCAATACCTTATAAAAACCAATAAAACACCTGTACACTATTCACCTATAAACCTATACACTAAAAGGTGCATCTGGAACAACATACGGAGTTACTTTGATATTTGGTATTAGTTTAAAAAATGAAAAAAAAAATCCAAAGTACTAGATCAACTTAAAATAAGTAAAAATTAGTATAAATGCACACAGACTAGAGTTATTAAATCTGAAGCTCCCTGTTTATGAGGAATAGTAATCTTGCATTTTACAAAAGGGACAGTGGAACTGCCTAAGAGCAGTCAGAGTTCCTCATGAGTATGTTGTCAAAGATTTGGTTCCTCAACATGTATTTTCACTGTGATTTTCTGTAGTTCTCATCCCTGACTTAGAATGAGGAGTTCCCTTGTAGTTTGGAAACACTGTCAGCACCTCAATCGCAAGTACACATCAAGGCAGTGTCAATTCTGTTGCAGAGCGTAGACAGAGATAGGTGCAAATGGCAAACTATGGTTTGCTAAATAATCAATGCAATGCCTAAATGCTCTCTAAAATGAAGACTTTCCCATACTTCAAAAAATAATCTACTTTAATCTCTTTTATTGCTAGAGCAAACTGAAAAGCAAAGAAATACAAGGCTACCACTTCAGAAGATGGAAATGCTCTGATGGATTTAGCTGGATATTAACAGAGCTCTTCTAGTCATATACCTCAGCTAAAGCTGTATTTCTCACCTAAAGCTACATAACAATTCTGGGCAAAGCTTCCTACCCCTGTTCGGAAACAATTAAGACCAAACTGCAAAAAATCAAGATCAACAACAACAACAAAACAGACCTCCCCCTCCCACCCAGAAAACACCCCAAACACAAAAAAGGCAAAACTCCAAGCAAAACCAAACCAAAGGACATCCCAAAAATTTAGGAAAGCTTAATTAACACTTTGAAAAAACAAATTTGAAGGTACATTCTGTAAGGATTTGTTATAGTCTGACTACTCTATGGAGAAATAAGGCATGTAATTTTATTAGTGATGACGTTCCATGCTGCACACATGTGAACATTATTTCCTCAAACTCTACCCTTCAAACCTACTTGAGATTTTAAATCTGTGCAACTTGAATAACAGATCTTTGTTATAAGGTGCTATCAAAAGATTTATGCTTTAATACACTTCCAGGCATTTTTCTTCTAAACTGTCCTCAATAAAATTTTTGCAGTATATTTCCTGAGAGAATTTATTTTATTCCAAGGTGGGAGCAAACACAATATGCCAGCTAACATCACAAGTAGAAAATTTTGTTCCAGCCAGCAATCTGAAATGAGGCACTCTAAAGGAACACGGGGTTTGCCCAGGAAAGAGTATGAAGTTGCCTTGTGAAAGCTCTTTACTACTTTTTCATACAAATAAAGGTGGCTGTATAGAAAACATTTGCTAGAAAAGCCAGTTTTCCTTCATGTCATGCATCAGTAAAGAGATTTTTAGAAACCAAACAAGCCATAGACCCAGAGCATATTATGAGAGACACCTTTATAGCAAGTGAGTAGTAGCTATACTCATTAGTGTTGTCTTCCTACCTTTGAAATTTGTTCTTTGTTCCTCACAGCGCAGACAACAGAGTTCATGAAATCTTCGCCAGTCTACAAAAGCTTGCCAGTTAAAGCCAGCGTGGAAATATTATGAAGAGAGGAACAGTTATCATAATGACAGATGGACTGTACATAATAGATAGCAATTTACTTCTTCAAGGGTAATTACAAAAGTTGTTGGAAAATAATCAGGCCCCTATTCGCCAGCCAGGAAGATAGAAGGCAGCTGTACAAATATCAATGTTCATTATGAAGTGCAGCAAAAAATGAGAGCTGGGGATGAACTGGGCATCCTGGAAAAAGATGTCTAAATGCATCATTGCTTCCTGATGAAAGTACTCAAAAGTGGTCACAAGAGTATTTGGAAAAGAAGAGTCAGAGAAAAACTGGCTGGCTATTGATGTAGTTGTACCAAGGGGTGTTACAGGGTTTTTTTCTGGGCCCTCTCAGTGTTTGCCCAAGTACCAAGAATGATGAAATGGAGAAGAAGTTTGTTACATTGTCTGATGAGCTCAGGGTGCATGTAACTGCAATGCAGTAAGAGATTGGGACCAGAATTACAAAAAAAACCTGAGGCAATTACATGGCAAGAAATAGATGATATTGTTTTCCAGGAACAGTCAAATTCCACCCATAAGACGGCACTTTATGTGCTTGACCATGGGGAAAAAAGGATGTTAAAGTAGATTTTAAAGATGTGAATCAATAGTGGTCTCCTATTATGAATAAGAAGACATGGAAATGAAAGTGCTGCCTGGCAGCATAGGGACATATTTTCAGATCACTCAAACTGAGATAGATGCCCTTGAGTGGAGGTTTTTGGGCAGTTTTGAGCATGTTTGTTAATAAAGATGGAGAACAGCTGGGCATAGCAGAAGCCTAGGAAATACATCTGGACAAGAGGGGGTTATAAAGACAGGAGAAAAGGCTTCACACCATAGAGCTAAGAGCATAACTGCTCTGATACATAGCAGGCTGTAGAACAGAGGAGAAGCATGTCCTGTTTCTCTATCTCTACAATGAATAGGACATGAATGAAACTGAACTACAGCAAGTAAGATTTATAGTAGCTGTTAGGAGAGCAAATAGTGATGGTTAAACAGCATAATACACTTCCAGGCAAGGCTGGGGGTCCTTCATCAGTGGGAGCTTTAAGAACAGGTTATCTCACTGAGAATGGTTTATGTACAACTAATACAGCCATGGGAGGTGACAGTTTTTATTTTCCTTGATTCTGTCCTTCTTATGTGCATACACATACCATGCATCCTGTGCATATTCATGTTTGAAAAACTAATTAACTTCATCAAATTTGATCAAATTAATTTGATCACAATTCTCCTCTGCTCTTTCAAATCTTCCTGTACCACTGCTCACTTTCCATATCTCTTGGAACCTGTCATGTTCTTAACTTCGGCTTCTTCATCCCTACTCCCCTTCTCCTTCCTTAAAAGCTGTCATTTTTCTCCTCTGAAAATGTCAGCTACCAGGAAATTGCACAAAAATTAGAGATTGATAATTTTTGACCTGCAAGAATGAAGAGTAGAAACATAGGATGCACTTGTCCAATTTGTTCTATCCTTCAAGTCACATTTTTTAGTGTTCAGTAATGTTTTTAAAAGTAATTTCCAGCTGTGTGTTCCTCTCCTTTCCTGTTCTTTAAGTCAGAGCAACTTCACTGCCCGTCACTTCATGACAAGTCTGATCAGAGGCTGCTGCACCCCCACCTGGCAGCTCTCCTGCCAAACAAAACCCTTTTGGTTGCTCCACTTCTCTACACCTCTGCTGTAGCTTTGATCATCTTAGGCTCCTGCTACAGTCAGGAGAAACATAGAGGCATTTCCGGAGGACAATCAAGCCTAGCTGTGGCTCAGATCTGCCCTCTGGAAATATTTCTCTCCCCTGACTACAGAGGGCTTGAATGGTGAACTTGCCTCTGGGAAGTACCATACCCTGAAGAAAAATAGACTGAACTGCCCTCAGAAACCTTCTTTCTTTCAAGACAGAAAGTTTTTCCCCTGGGGCAGGGACATTCTCATGATGCCAGTTAGTTGGCACATGCTAGGTGCAATGGGGAGAAAGGGGACATCTACATTTCCAAAAAATGTCTGGCCTTATTTACACAGCTCCTACAAATAACATATATAATGAAAAAAGTATAGCCCTCTAATGAAGGCCTTCTGATCAGAAGTTTGTCCTCACCGGTGAAAAGGCCCTAATGTGGGAACTTGAGAGCTGCTGACAGTGAGCGTTTCCTGGTAAATAACAGAAACTAAATGGCTCTACTAGGCTTTGGAGCATGGAGCCCTGGAAAAAGCCCACAGTGATTCAAAATATTAAGTATCGTCTCAGTAGAGAGCAAGCACTTAATGAAATGGGAACATTTGATAGCCCAATAGACAAATAAATACGACAGGCAGCTACAGATTACGCAAGTTTCTGGTGACATGATTAATCATGAGAGCACAGCTCATCTGGATAGGGACATTACGAGAATCTCTTTGTTTGTCTTTGTAATTTATAGTGTCTGCATTATAAAACAGGATTCTCTACAACACATACTACCAGGATTTTTTTGCTTTCTTTTTTATTTTTTTGGCAGAGCTGTATCAAACAAAAAATTGTGACTGTGTTTTATTTTCTTCTCTACAAGAAGATGATCCTTTAGTTATTCAGTTTCTTTTTCCTTGATGACTGCATTGAAAAGTTTAGCTTTTTGGATGAAAAACATGTATGTAAAGTTAGAACTTCCCATTGTTGCCATGTTTCTGAATTACACTTTTCATACTCAAACAATAAATAATTCTTGGGGCTATATATAAATATATAAATAAGTTTTTTCTCTATTGAAAGGAAAACTGGAAGCACATTCAGCAGGATATTTCCATTTCTCATGAAGCACCACTTTCTGAAAATTTCTGCTGTTGTACTACCATTTATGGTGACTGCAAAATAAGCATGGTAGGGGGTTTTTGACTATCACCTTTACTACTCTTAAGAGTAATTGTGGCAATAGGCTAATTTCAAATGACAGCAGCCCAAATTATCTGATTTTGTTAAAACTGGTTGCAATGTCTATGCAAACATATGACTATAAACAGTAAAGTTTAGGCAAGAATTATTCAGTTGAACAGGAGCTTTGAAGTTTTATTTAAAAATTCTCTTTGAAATCACCTATAAAAATGAAATCTAATTTTTGAGTCATAAAGTTTTCATGTCATCAATGAAAATTAGGTTGGCACAAAAAGACTTACAAATTAAACTATCAATAATTTTGACAGGTAGAAAAGTGTGAGCTGATCTTTCTTCAAAAGAAATCTAAACCACTCTAATCTCTTCATCTTGTTTCAACTATTGTTTCTGATCTGGTCATCAGTTTTCTTTTGAAGATGTTTGCCTCAATTTGTCATTTTTTTAATGACAAATAACATAAATAAATAAATTTAAGAGCCAAGCCCAAGCTCCAATCTCTGGCAATGATTACATTTTATGTCCAGAAAAGAAAGCTCTCATGCCACTGAGCGTGACAGATGACACATTGTCATTTCAAATATAACTGGTCTGCCAGCAGAGGAGAATCTGCCCTGCTTTCCTACACAGTTATGTGCTTGCTAGGCATAATTGGCTCCATGAATTGACAGTTTAGCAGCAGAGTTAATTCTTTTATTTTGTGTGTTTTTCTCATCATTTACAGCAGCTTTGCTGTACCTCTAAATGCCCACAGAACTGGCCTTTCATCAGAAAACACCCCAGCAGCCCAAATTTTTGAAACTTAAAAAAACCACTAATCATACAAAAAAAAAAAAAAAACCAAACAAAACAAACAAAAAAAACCTGAGGAGAAAAAAATCTCATGCATCTCACATTATTATCTCCAAAAGATATTAAGAACCACTATACACCTCAGACTCAGATTTACAATGTGGTAGTTGATGCTTACTTCTCATGACATCAGATTGCCTCATTTACATCCAGTGGAGAACTCTACGGCCCAAAAACTGCTACAAGTTCTTAGGAAGTTTTCCATTGGCATTTTGATATACTGTGCTTTGGAAACTGAGTCTTTTGAAGACAGAGAGAAAGAGAGAATTGAGTATTTTATACACATGACACAAATACATAAACACAGGTACTTATGTACCACAATCCAAAAAAAGAAAGGTCGGCTGCTGATTTCATTTGAACAGAGATGGTTTTGTGCTCTCTGATGACTCAAGAGCTAAAAATACAATGTTTACACACTGTTTTCAACACTCAGGTTCACAGGTAATTTTCTGTTGTTTTATGACCTGCATTCATTCATGTAGTTTTCAGCAGTTTTAATACCAGTAATTACCTGGATCTTTGCATTTTGTAGCTGTCTTGTTCTTCCAGGGAATTGAAAAAAACATGTATATGATTAGAAATACTCATCTCTTACATTTTCAGTAGATCCTCTTCAGCTGTAGCATTCTCAGCTACAATGTGCAAACACAGAGTTCATGAATTGTGTATTGATATAAATTATTGAAATCACAAATGATTACAGTTGTACCATCCTCTGCTGCAATATTAATAAATGGCATAGCAAGTGCAATGAGAATGTGCATTTCTCCAGCAAGTTCTCTCCTAAGGCAAGGCCAATAAACTGTTCTTCCCTTTCCTATCTGCATTTTTGTTGGTACTCTTTCCAAATTCGAATTAAAATGCATCATACCTGAACAGAACAGCTCTAAAGGAAAATGCATGGTTTGGAAAGACCTACTTTCAGGTCACTCCTGCTTGAAGTGCTACCCAGATTGTGCTTCATTGTCTTTCAAATATTCTTGATGGTCACCAATCCCTGTCTGCTGTTCACATTAAAAACCACACAGATATGAACCTCACCACCCTTTGGAGAATCTAGGGAGACAGCAAATGCCTGAATGGAATCTGCTGATGATTATTCCTCCAGGGCTTGGTCTCCTGAGTATAGCAATAGTAGGCCAGCAGGAGAACAGTACTGTTGGAATTGTGCCCCGGATAAGGTTGGGCAGGTCCTTAATTACCCATGCTTGAAAACGCAGCCAAGATCTTGCGGAGTTTGCGGCATTTGTTGTGCTTTTATGTTATACTGTCAGTCAAGACCATAAGAGAATTTATTTTTTGCTATACCCAAAGTTAATTGGAAGTTGAAAGCACATATGTGCCATGAGATTCTCATGCTGTATGTACAGGATCAGAGGGAGTGCATACTGCAAACATTTTAGCTTCAGGGTGTTTCTTTCACAATTCATGCTGCCTGGAGACACTGGGCATGTCAAGATACAATTGCTCAGTTGGCCAGTGGGTAGTGGAGTCCATGTGGCTACATGAGTTTTCCTCTGAAGTCCTACTAACTTCAAAATAATGATAAAAATAGCTGAAAGTAAGGAAGAATAAATGAGATGTGTAAACAAAATTAAAGGCAAAAGGGACAAAAATGTGCTATAAAAATAATAATGACAAAAATATAAAATGCATTCTCTCCTGCTGCCTGTGTAGCTTGTGTGTGTGTGCATCACACATTCAAGGTAACTGATGCACTAAAGCTAGTCCAAATAACAACCCCCTTTACCCCCCACAAACTGACACTGTGAACCAAGCACAATGGGTTCAAGATGCTCAGTATCTTATCCCACACATCTACTTGCCTTACAGTTGAGTTACTTGGTTTACCTGTTGAGGTAGACATAACTTTTGTTGAACTGACATTTTCTTGAAAACATCATTCTGTGGTGGTGTCCTCAATGCAAATAAAGAGTTTCCTTTCCAGATAGCAACTTGGATATAAAATACTTGTCCAGAATGTAATATGTGTTTTTTCCACCCTGTGTAGTCAGTCAAGATCAATCCTGTACTCTGTTTATAGACCCTGTGACCGTATCCTTTTTATAAGTCCAATACCAGTTGGTTAATGGAGATTCAACTTTTGGATTCCATGTCTTTTAAATGCATTTGGTCTAAGAATTTAGGCCCTTCAAGTCTGGCATCTGAAATGCATTTTCTTGTGTGTATCTGAGCACTGACAGATCTCCAGAAGAAACATCACATGGTCCAGTTACTTGGAACCTTTAAAGTCAGAACAGAACTGCTGAGGAAAAGAGAAAGTAATCACACCATTTATCTTTAAACCCAGATTTAGATGCCCTCCATAGGCAATGGAGAAAAGTAGATATTCTCCAAAGACGAATTTTGCTTAACTAAATTAGGCTCCTTTTCTGAATTACTCTCCAGAGAAATACTTGCTTTCCACTGACAATGGAGGGAGTCCAGGGAAAGCGGCTGGCAATGTAAAATCAGCACAGTCAGGTTTCAATATCCCTCTGTGTCAGAGTTAAAGCCAGAACCATACACAGGACCACTGAAAAGTGACACATGCATAAAGGCCATCTTCTCCCTTTATTGCCCTGTCTCTATCATAAGGTGTCTTTCTTTCCCAAAGCATCTCAAACCATCATACCTCTCCTCATTTCATTTGAGAATCCCCCTCTTTTTTCTCTTCTCCCCCCCTCATCCTTTCTTTGATGGGGGAGATTCACTGAAAGTCACTGTCTGACCACTTATCTCACCTTGTTCAAATTTGCTCAGCATGAAACTCTCAAGTACTGGCTCTTTCACTAAAATAAGGATGCAGCACAATGGTTACACTTTCAGCTGGAAAGAAGACTTCAAGCATGTTTTTTACTCTCTGAAAATTGTCCACCTTGAACTAAATTTACCAGCAAATCTGAAGTGAATTTTCTCAGTTGTTTTCATTGAAAAATCAGAGGAACAAAACAAAAGCCTCTACAAATTTTTCTACTAAAATGAACCTCTGATGATTTATGTAATGTGTGGCTTTCTTTGCTTTGCTGGAAAGCCTGAAAGTTTGGCTTCATAACTAGCCTGAAACAATATCTTCATAACTAGCCTGTAAACACTGATGTGGTTTACAGGTCTAGCAAGTCACCAGTAAAAAACATTAATGCATTTTCCATTTAAAACTGAGGCAGAGATATAATAGGGCTTAAAAAAAAATCTGATTTGTAAACCAGTAAAATATAGAAAAAATATCATAAGCACCCACTTGCATGAACAACAATCAGAGAGAAAAAGGCAAATGTCTTGATGTGTTAGAACCACTATCTGTTAGATTGTAGTCTCAATACAAAAAAAACTTTGCAGAGAAGCCAAAACTCAGGTTCAATAACAGCATTTTGTGAAAAATGACAATAATTTTGAAATTATTTCCCTGCTTCTTATCCTTTGCCTTTAGTAGAAAGAGGTGTCAAATATTATACAACAGACAAAAGTGACACAAATTCTATGAGTTTAGGGGCAAATTATTTCAGTATTTGAACAGTATGCTTCATACTGAGGACTTTCAGCCCGTCTAGTAAACTGGCAAGGCTGGTTCAGCTTTTTCTTTTCATCTCTAAAAAGAAATAAATAGCATAAATTGACCTACGGCAAAGTTCATTTAATTGTATATACAGCACCGTATGAGCATCCCCACACAAAACCTACCATAGAACTTGAGATACTGTTGAGATACTCTTGACCCTTTCACCCAGTGAAAGATGTGCCCACATCTACTTGTGGTTCTGCAGGGACAAACTGCATGGTAAAATCAGTACAAAGACCCCAGTGCTAAGCACAGAAGTCTTGCAGAAATCAGCATCCGAGAATTGCTACTTTCTTTTTGAGCTCCTCTGGATATAGGTTATTACACAGCTCATTAAATTCTGTTTCTAATAGAAAGTTACAAGTGTAAATTCTGAAGAGTAAAATTTAGGTAAAAGCTGCATATCATTATAGTTTCCTTGTGAATTTTTTCAAAGTTGGTTCAGTACCAGATCAGGAAAATTTCTGGTGATGTTCAATAAACTCCTTTAATTTTATCTTTCCTTCCACAAAGTAAAATTTAGAACTAAATTCATTCTACATTTCTGCAGGGTTATAGCAGAGATAAATTTGGCCAATATGTATTCATTGCTCTGCTAAACACATTACAGTAGTTTTCTTGTGATATTGCTGGGAAGAGCCAAAAATAACTTGTTTTTCCAGTGTCCTCATCTACTTTTACAACAAATATAGTTGGTGAATGTAAATTAATGGTTATTACAGCATCTGCTCTGCATTTCACTTATTTTTATAGTGAAAGGCTGACTAGACTTTTTATTTTGATATTGCAATAGTAACACACCTGCTGGAGCCTGCTATATTGCTACTCTAGGGAAATATGGTTAATTGCATTTTCTGCCTATTAAAAATAGAGGGATTTAGATTTCGTATTGTTTTCCATACGGTTTTTTAAACATCTTATCAAGGCTTTCAAAAAAAAATAAACAACTCAGTCCTTCTCTACTGCCCACCAAGAAAAGCTTTGCCAAAAAATACTTATTAGAGAATGAGTCCCATCTAATGAGTATATTTTCTATGTTGAATAATAAACATTCCAATAATTACAGTTAAAACAATAGCATTAGTTATGACTTTCTTACATGTACTAAAATGACACTTCAGAGGAGGACTAGAGCAGTGACCAATGCAGTGTGAACTGTAAGAATTAAATCTAGCTCACCAACTAGAATGAAATTTTACAGAGGTAAAAACTGCAGGCTGTAACTACTGGCAAAATCAGAGGAAGGGTCCATTTCTCTTCATTTCAGCAAAGAATAAAAAAAAATTAGAGGCCAAAAAGTTAAGCTTACAGTTGTTTTATGAGCAGAATTTTTTTGCACGTTCTCACCATAAAAGCAGGTACTAAGGATGCTGTTGACTAGCTGGTGGGTGAATGGCTAGTGGGTTGGCAAGGGAGGACACTATTTGTAAGAATTGACAGTTGATCTAAAAGAAAAGGACCATTTGTATTTTGCCCTCCTATGATGGAAGAGGCTGGGGAAAAAAAAAGCAAAGCCAAAAGACACAAGAAAGAAAGGCAAAAAGGAAGATAATAGAGTTGGAGTCTTAGTCTTTGTTTACCTTAGAAATAGGTAATTTCTGTGGATGACACCGAAGGATCTGGTTAATGTGCCTTTTAGCAACCACCCAAAAGAGTAAGAAACAGGTGTTGATGACATGAGAGTCCTGGAGGGACTATGGAAAATGAAAAGCAGAAGTGATCAGGCGCCCACACTAGGAACAGCTGCTTGATGAGGACCATAAAAAAAAAACAAACAAAAAAACCAAACCAAACAAAAAAAAAATCCCCAACCTGGAGTAGGGAGAATAATAAAAGAAAAAGAGTGAAATAAAGGCAAAATCTGGAAATAAGGAGACAAAACCAAAGCCAGCTTTTATTGGCCAATGTTACAATTATCAGTGTAGCCACTGCAAAACTCACAGTACTAACTGTAACAGCTTTGCTCCATTTTCCCAGGTTTCTGGGACTCCCTCCTCTTGCACAGACTGCAGCAGTGGGTCCCTGTTCCAGCATGCCTCCTACCACCCAGTGTGAATTAGGAGCCTCATTTTACTGCCTCCACCTAGACAAGAGGGAGGGTGTTTATGTTCTGCATGTAGGAGACTGTTTTGAAATCCAAATTGAACTGCATAAAATTGACTCCCGTACAGATTGAGGCAAGTGCTTCCTTCTACTGAAGGAATTGTGTTGTGTAATCTATCTCATAGTAACAGACCCACCGAGCATCTTGGGTACTTTGGGCTAAATCGAGGAGAATAAAAATTACCAAACACAGGCACATTACAATCTTTTTTCAGCATCTGAAGCATACAATTTGCATTCCAGTATATCCTCTAATGGCCGTGTCCTGTAGTGTTTACCTGTATAATGTGTTGTTTGCATTTATTCCTCTTATTGTTAATGCTAGCATGAGACATAATTCATTTTTGTCAAAGTGTATGGAATTACATGGCTATAAAGAGAAAGTAAATAGAGATGTAGGATTGAGTAAGACAGTTTGTTTTCACAGTGAAACTAATATAAAACTAGCCTAGCTCCATTCATATTCATATTCAGGCACAATTCCCTCTTTAAATAAACCCACCCCAGAAGCAAGCCTATATCTTAAACGGTAAGTATTTCAGGTTGGCACAGTGGTATTTGTACAGTGCCAGAATAATATAACTGCTGTTTTCAAACACTTCCGTGGTAGGGATGAATCCTGTGAGTAAAAATAGCGAAGTAGAAAGAAGAATAAACTGCATATGGATGAGAGGGAAAGAAGAAAAAGTAATGAGCATACAAGTCAGGCAACTAACAAGAAGGTTGAGGGCTCTTCAGGGATAGGAATGGTAAATGGCATCTTACTGTTTGTAATATCTTAGTGTAATACAAAGGCAAGTGCAAGATCTCTTAAGAGACCTGAGGGTGTTACAGTAATGCAGATAAGAACAGCTTCTAGTTCAAGGCTCTAACAATTAATGATGATTTTTTTCTTTTATAAACAAGCCTCTAACAGTAGGTGTTATATTAAAATAGCTGTCCCACAAAATTACAAAAAAAAAAAAAAAAGCTTTATCAGCAGAAGACATTTTCAGATGCCTATAGTAGAATTGTATTATAAAGCATAGGGTAAAGAAATATGAAAGAAAAAAATCCAGGTTGATTCTTCTTGAAAGGCAGCCTACTGCATTATAAAATATCTGAGCCATGAGCAAAATTAAGACAAAACAAATATTTGGGGACAAGGCATTTTGCATAATAGAACAGTTAGTTACCACCAGGAACTATTTTGCAAAGGCTTTTTCTTTACCAGTCCTGAGAAGCCAACTTGTTTTATCAATGCAACAATGCTGAATGCTTCAGGCTCTTTTACAGGGCCACCAGCATGTTCCTGAAGTCACAGTCCAAGGCAAAACCGGAAATTTCAGAGAAACAGTCTCCAAGGACAATGACCATTTGCTTGTTGAGGTGATGAAGATGAATTAAAACATCTTCTCAAATGCTGTAGTTCAAAGAAAGTTGATCTACTGAGAAATAATTGTGAAAATTGCAGTTGGAAGAGAATATGTGATGCTATGAAGGAGGCTAAGATACAGGAGCTGGAAATGAATGCAGTGTTCTGGCTCTCCTGGGGACTTCCAGCTACTGCTTTGTTTTGTTTCCATTCAGGCATGTGTTAAATGAGTATAATTCTTCTTACATACTTCACAGTAATGTTTAATTACCGGCTTAAAAAGTGACCATGGATTGTAAGGTACATTGTGCTAGAAAAGCACATTCTGTAACTGAAAACTTAGTCTATGGCTCTCCTGAGTTATCTTCTATCCAGGACTTGCATTTCATTTACAAAAAGCTATATTTTTATGAGCAGTACCTGGAAGATGGAAAACATTTGGGGGTTTCAAGAAAATGAAGATTTCTGCTCTGCTGAGCTCCATGGGAGTTGCAGCTTACCAGGAATATTCCATCCATGAAGAATTGCACTGAATCGCCAAAAGGTGACACCTCACAGAAGATCCAGTTTGGACTGGAAGTTTGTTTTAAAGGAAAGGCAGACCATGGGGAGCATCCACCTAAACTTCCAGACAAAATGTTTGGGGTGGTGGAACCTTGCTTATATTCCTTCAAGGTAAAAAAAGCAAGATTTTATGCATGTACCACACATATAAACAAATCAGTTTTTGCTCTGTGTGCGCTATATGACAAATATAAATAAATAAATAAATATATGTATATAGGCAGTCATGACGAAAACCCACAAATAATTCAGACAGTTAATTACATTAAATATAGAATGATTAATACAAAATGTAAGGAATAACTATGTCAGCATATTACTGCTGCTGAACTTTAGACTGGCATCCTTGTACCTTAGAGTGGTGTCTTTGAATTAGCTACCTTTGCAAGCTCCAGCAAAGGTAGACTCATCCTTCTAGAGACATAGTCCTTATCTTAGGAAGTAAGAGATTACTTTATCAGTTACATAAGAGAAGTCTAATCAGTCCAACCGGGGGAAGCAATTAACACTTTTTCTCTTCTCTGGAACACCAGGAACACAGTAATAATTGAAATTTTGCTAAAGTCAAGTTCTTCTTGATGTTCAGAAGTAGCTGAGCTGTGGTAGCCCTTTCTCCATCTACGTTGATTGAGTGTGGTGTAACATATGGCAAACAAACAGGAATGGATGTACCCTGTTTTTAGCTTCATTCAGGTTCTCTTTTCCCACTGCCCCTGCAGGGACATGCAGCTGAGGAGCTTACTTTTCCTAAATCCCACTTTCTGATAATGTCAACGTTTCAGTCTTAAACTTTATATGCCCCAAAAGTGATGTGATGTTCAGACTTCTCAAGCACTCAGGAATCCTACTGATTTTAAACAAACTGACGGGAAAAAAAAAATCAAATACACGTCAGTCTACTTGTTTAGTGCTTGGTTAATGCTTTAAATATGTAACTGTGGACGACCAGATTAGGCTGTTTGGCCTAAATAGCCTAAGACACGCTAAGATGAGCAGTTAAACTGCCAAGGAGGCAGCTAAACTGCAGCAAACACTAGGAAAAAAACCCCAACCATATGCTCAAGGTGCTTTGCTGGGGAGAGAGGCTCTGTTGTGCAGACTGGGGGCTCAGACATAGTACACCTGAAGTGTTTCACCATACCAAAGCTTAATCAAGAGATCCCAGTACAGCCTGAGCCCATTAACTCCAGACAAGCATGAAGTGTGCAGCTACTGCTGCAAAAAGGGGTGATTACTGTTTTGAAATGCATAAACAGTAGCATTACCCAGTGAGGAACCAAGGGAGCAATAGAAGCACTATTTTACATCAACTCTGCGAGGCCAGGTCTGCATTTGTACACACCACTCTGGTGCTGCCATTACCTCTGTTTCTGTTATGCCAAGATTTATTTTGTAAGTCAAGTTGGTGCTGGTGCAAAAGCACTGGCTTTGACCCAAAATATGAAATAAATCAGAAAGAAACCAATGAGGGCAACTAAAGCAATAAAAGACTGAAGAAATATGTTCAGTGCAGACTGCTAGGAGAACCAAGTGTGCATTGTGTAGAGACAACAGCTTGATAGCATGCATGTACCTGGAAAAGATTAATTGTGAGTGCAGCTTACTCTCAGTCACGAACATGGACATGAGAAAAGAAAAATTTTAACTAGTATCTCAGTATCAGAGAGAGTAAATCCTTGTTTTCTATAGATTTGTGGACAACCGTTTATGTGGACTCACTGTTCATACAAAGTCACACAATTATCTCATTTCTCCTTCTCAGTCTCCACTCACCACAAAGTTTGAAGGGACTTCATATTTATGTGGGGTCTACCATTCCAAAAAACTGCATCTGAAATTAGCAAATTTAAAAAAAAACACTAGGGCTAAAGTGGAAAATGACAGAGGACCAGCTTACTCAACACAAGATTAACAATAAAAGTACATTAATAAATAGCTGATTTCTTTCAGTGATAAACCAGTCTAGCTAAATTATTAACTAGCTAAATTATGTCAGGGAAGGAAATGGATAATGGATTCTGTCATCTCTTTATGTCATCCTTGTATTATTACAGGAGGAATACCTAAGAATAGAAGTTAAATAGTCCTGTCGACTCTGTTTACTTCTAACTCTAGATCTTTGACACTTGGCAAGACACTTTTTGAGGAGGGTAAATTTTAAGGGCTGCAACCTTGAAATTGCAAGACCTGAGGTGTTCACAGCATCTAACTTTGAAAGGAAAGTGCAAAACATAAAGACATACTGACTGAATTTTGAAAATATATTGGTAGCACAAAGCACAGGGCCTTAATGTGACCATGTATCAAAAGCCACCATGCAAGACTTAAGAAAGTCAAAGGACAACAGATCTTTTCTCTTTGACAAAACAGTTTTGTAACTCTAGCCAATTTATAGAAGTACATTGAAGGAATACCTCTGTTGCCAGTGACATTTTCCATGGGAAATAATAATAAATATCTAGCTTCAACTTCAATAGGGAAGCCCGTTTTTTGGACAGTTTAACTTTATTAGATGAGGTCCAGAATAACAAGTCCACCATTTTCAAAACCAAGGAAGTTATCAATGCTGTAGTTTAAGTAATACCTTTAAATGCAGTGGCTTTATAACAAAACTGAAATGCATACCAGTCTCCATATAGATTGCATTCAGAAAGTTACTCTTGATATCTGTACATTTATTGCTTAGCCATACATACAGACAACACCAAGCTGATTTGCTGGAGGGCAGGAAGGCTCTACAGAAGGATCTGGTTCAATAAGGTGAATTGCCAGATCCTGCACTTAGATCACAACAACCCCAAGCAGCATGACAAGCTAGGGGAAGAGTGATTGTTGGGAAGCTGCCCAGAGGGAAGGGACCTGGGGCTGCTGGTTGACAGTGACTCAACAGGAGACAGTGTGTGCCCAGGTGGCCGAGAAGGCCAATGGCATTCTGGCTTCTATCAGCAATAGTGTGGCCAGCAGGACCAGGGTGTCACTGTCATATTTTCTGAAAAATCCCTTCGCCAGGATTTCTTCTCCTGGGAAGATGAGAAGCCTCAGCTTCTCCATGTTTTGCTGCTCTGGAATGTGGTCTGGAGAGTGTTTATCCAAACATGTGAATTGTTTTAACTTCATGGCCAATCACAGCCAACTGTGTTGGACTCTGAGGAGTCAGTCACTAGCTTTCATTATCATTCTTGTTAAGCCTTCTGTCTGTATCCTTCTCTTTCTTTAGTATTGTTTTAGTATACCATTCTTTAATATAATATCATAAAATAATAAATCAGCCTTCTGAGAACAGGGAGCCAGATTCCTCATCTCTCATCTCATCCTGGGGACCCAGCAAACACCACACCAGGGAAGTGATCATTCCCCTGTACTTGTCACTGGTGAGGCCACACCTTGAGTATCTCAGGTTCTGGGCCTCTCACTACAGGAAAGACATTGAGGTGCTGGAGTGCATCCCAAGAAGGGCAACAGAGCTGGTGAAGAGTCTGGAACATAAGTCCTCAGGCAAGAGGCTGAAGGAGCTGGGGATGTTTAGCCTGGACAGAAGGAGGATGAGGAGAGATCTTATCTCTCTCTACAACTGCCTAAAAGGAGGTTGTAGGAAGCTGGAGCTTGGTCTTTTCTCACAGGCAACCAGCAACAGGACAAGGGAAAATGGCCTTTAAGTTGCACTAAGAAAGGTTCAGGTTGGATATTTTGAAAAATATCTTGAGTGAAAGAGAGGTTAAGCCTCAGAAGTGGTGGAGTCACTATGCTTGGAAGTGTTCAAAAACGAGTAGATGTGGCACTTGGTGATATGGCTTAGTGGGCATAGTGGCATTTGGTCAAAGATTGGATTCAGTGATCTTGAAAGTCTTTTCCAATCTTAACTATTCTATGATTCTCGTCTATGTATTCTCTGATGAGTTATGGCTCATATCAGTTTCCCAGGTTGTTATCCCTGTCTCAGTCTGTGTTAGCCAGACTGCAAGTCAGCTGGGGGAACCTTCTCATTTTCTTGTTCTTTGTGCTCTGTGTATGTTTCTTTAGTGTAGAAGAGTTAATGGGTTTCCACTTTGTGCCAGGTTCCATATAAAAGCAGAGAATAAAAAAGAAGTCACGTCACGTAAACATTAAGTAAGCTAAATGTGGTGTAGAGCACTGTCCAAATGTACTCTGGGTTAAAACAGCTGTAGGAGTGTTTCAGGAGGGGCGCTATTTTCCAATTACTTTTCATCCCTTGTGAGTCTATTTTGAGTATCTCCTTTCCCTTGTAAAAAGAAATGGAAGAAGGCACTCACCTGGAACTTCAGAGGCAGTAATTCATAAGGCAGAACCTGAACGAAAGGAATGCTGATGAACTGCAAGATGGCCAGCCCTTTGAATACAGACAGATGAACATCAGGTGTTGTTATCTGCCAAATGAATGTCAAATTTGACCCACTTTATCCAGTCTTTCTTTTTTTTTTTTTTGGTAAGTTTCTGGCACATTGTCTGGTTTAAAAGAGCATGTGTTCCATCAGATTAACATGGTGGGGGTGCTGGATGTAAGCAAAATGTTTGAGAGCTGGTGGTCACATACCTTTCATTGGCGCATACAGATTTACAGCACCGCGTTTACTATAAATGCAGTCCTTCAAATCATCCTTTGTTATGCTTACTGGATCAAGTCTTTTAAATTCTACTGCTAGTCTTCCTGGTGCAAAACCAGCCCTTCACAAATGTGATGACATATTTAAAAAATTTGGAAGCACAGTCTGGCTCCTTCCCTGCCTAGATTTTGCCGGCTCAAAGGACTTAAACCTGACATTCCAAGTACCTGTTATATAAATCTGTCTTGGTTTGAAAAGACAGGTGTCTGCTAAGGAAGGCAGAAGCCTCTCTTGAAATCAAAAATGTAAACTCCCTCCCTCAAAATTATTAGAATTTTGAAATTAAATGGCTCTCAGGCAAAGATATGGGAATAGGAATAACAGTTCTTTATGAGGAAAATCAAAAATATAAATGCAGTAGTACAAAAAAACCAAAAACCCAAAATACTGACAGAGTCAGAACACAACCTGACACCCTGTTGGTCAGGATGTTGGCAGCAGTCCCATTAAATGGTGGCTGCAGTCCTCCTGGAGTGGCAGATGGGGTTCTGTTGAAGCAGTGATCCTGTAGAAGGGTGGAGTTTTCTTCTGAAGGTCCAGTGGTGGTGTAGATGGGCCTGGTCTTCCTCAGGGAATCCAGTGGAGAAGAAAGCTGCTTCTCTGGGAATCCAGTGGGAAAAGGCTGCCTGTGGTGTTCCAAATCTCAGATTTGGAGGCGGAGCCTCTCACAGTGGGATGATGTAATTTTATCAGTCATGGAGTGAGACTCAATGGCCCATTGACAGATGATATCTCCCCGAGGGAGGATTGTTTGTGGGAGAGATAAAGAAAAACTGCCCAATTAACAGAAGATAACTGCCTCACCTCTAACAGATGGGGATATAATACACACCCCCAGCCACATCTTGCAACCTAAGACATTGTATGTGTTTGTATATATTCCTTTAGTTTACAGGAAAAATACAGAGCAATGCTTTCTTTTTATTGGGAGGAAGGATGGTTACTGGACAAAGAGATGGATTTTTTTTTTTTATTAAACACAAGCATATCCTGAAAGAAATTTTAGCAACTGATGACTGTTTTCAAGCATTGTGAACATTTGCCAGACCCAACATGGCACCATAACAAAAATGCTGCATTTTCCCTGTGATCAAGCTCAGGGATTTGCAAACCTTTACGAGGCAGAACTACTACCCTAAAACATTTATTATGGGCTCCTCTGCACTTCTTTTATCATGCTTTTCATTAAAAGTGCAACAAAGCCAATGCAAATGATAGACTACTATTTAATAACCACTGGCTTTATTGCTTGTGATAAAAGAATTTCACTGGGTTGTATTCACCTCACATTTGGGAATAAGGAGGAAGGGAAAAAGCAGAGCTTCATAAGTAGCATAAATGATCAACAAAACTTTCTTGTTTGAGTACAAAATATACAAAGCATTAAGCTTAACTGGATGCTAAAGAGCAATTAGGGATTGTTTGATAAACTGAGAGGAATTTTAAAGTGAAAGCCCCTGGGGAAGAAACTGAAAAATCATAAAGAGGCCTTGATTTAGCTAAGTGCAGTTGTGGCCTTGTTTATCTGGCCAACAAACTGCTTTCTTAAAATCAGAGAAAGTCTTGGGAGACTACAGGAGTATCAGAAGGAAAAGCATAGGGCCAGAAGTGAATTAGATGAAACCAAAAACCCGATGGTTTTATCCAAAGGAATGATAAACAATTCAAATCTAGGGCCCTGCAAGGGCACCTTTATTTTTTCAAAAGTCTTCAGTTATTCTTCTTTTGACAGTAGTAGTTTTGCCATAGCTGTGATATGCTAATGTATAGTGAAATTAAGGCTGGAAGGAAAAGGTTAACAAATAATGGGAAGACAAACTTTGAGACACAAATATTCTTTCTCCAATCTGAAACAGAAGCAGCAAACTACAAAGTCAAACTCAAACTAAAAAACAGCTCCTCTGAATTTTACTCAGATTATATCTTTCACATTAGGACACTGCCTATTGAGCAGAGAGAGACAGGCATAAGATTGTCTCTGCAGGACAGAAACAGAAAGATATTTTTTGTTGAACACAGGTGAGGCTTCAGAAATAGGGAAAGGTATAAAAGCCATAAAACTAGTATCACTAATGAATAGATGTTTTTAATGCCTAATAGAGTAAGGAGTTTTTGATTTGTGTGCGTCATTGGGAGATTTTTTGCATGGTGTGTTTTTGAATATTTATTTTAGCGAATGACAAAAAGATGTGCAATAAAAGAGATATATTCTGAATATGATGACAGTTCATTTCTTCAGGAAAAAAACCCTTATCTTCATATCTCTGTAATATTGTTTCCACTCCTTACAGAGCAAAGAAAGGACATACTCCAGGTAGCAGAACAAATGTGTTACCAGTAAAAATATGCAGATTACAGACAGAATACAGACATGTATTACCAAATTGAAGAAGTAACTCCAGCTATAGTTGTTGAGGCAGCTACTTTTCCCACAGTGCCAAGCAGCTAAAGAACAAGGAGTGAAGAAGAACACTTGTCACTCAGTTTCAGACCTTATCTAAATTAGTAGCCAGCCACCTCTTTTTGTGTCCATAAAAAGCTAATGTCACCCAATCAAAATATTTCAAGGGAGATTCTAATGAGCTTTATTTTAAATAGTCCAAATAAATAGAGATTAGAGCTTACTGAACTAGTTTTTGAAGAACTTCACAGGAAAACATTAAGCAGACTCAGGTAATTATTTTACCCCCTCCATCCTCCTGAAATATCTGTCTGTGGCCATAAATTAAAAGAAGAGGAAAAGAGTTAATTAAATTTATTAAGTGGATAATCCTTTTCTTATAATGATAAATGCAAACTGTATTTAATTGACAGTCACCTGAGGACAATATACTTAAGACAGATGTCATGGAAGCATAGCAAAAGATTAAACATAAACTCAAGGCATTTCATTTAGTATCCAAGGAAAGATGATTGAACACCTTCAAAACTCAAAGTTGCCACTGAGAGCTACAGAGTTATCTGAGAGATTTGGAACTTTTTGATCAAATGAAGATTCAAAGCCTTCCCAACTCTGCTGTATTTATGGAATTACTACACTAAAGGATTTACTGGTTTGGAGGCGGAGATCAATAACAGTTTGTGAAAAGCCCAAGTTAGAAACATCTTGAACTAAGACAAGCGTTCAATATAGAGTTCATTGCTATAGGCTTTAAATTGTCCAGTATAAAAAGAGGGACTGATGTTTGACCTTCACCAGTTCCTCTGTGAGGAGGAAAAAAAAAAAGGTATATTTATGGGAAAAAAAGGATGAAAAAAGGCCCTAAAATTGAAGTGGGAGATTAGGCACACCAGTTAAAGGTGATTGATGGGCATTTCCAAGCAGGCCTTTGCAAGGCAACACAAGGTCTGATGCTCATTTATAAATAATTTGTTACTGTTTGACTGCATTTGCCTTTCTCCAGAGCCCAGGATTCTGGAGAAAAAATGTTGCATGTTTTAGGTACTTGCTAAATTACTAATCTACCTATAGGTGCAGATTTTGAATGAAATTAAGGATTTAGGCCTTCATTTAGCAAATGAAAAGGCTGCTAAGGGCTCTTGACCTTTGTCTGTTCTTATGGGACAAGATCTTAGCCTCTCTTATGGGAGTTTTATGCAGTAATTTCTGTGAGGCCAGAATTTTACCTTGTCTTTGGTGAAAGTAATGCAATCTTAACTAGGTATCACCAACTGGTACTTCAGCGTTGAAAGTTGTTTTTTAGTGAAGAGCCTCTATGTCTAAAAGTAAACTAAAAATTCAAAGAAAACCTCTAGAAAGTGACAATTCAACATCAGGTGAATTAGAGTGGATGGGCTAGGAGCTTATTACAGGTGTGAGATTTAAGGACAGTGATTTACACCCAATGCCTATCCAGTGGCAAATCCTGTTCTTCTGGGAGGGGTTCCTTAGCATTTTCAAAATCCTGTCTCTCTCCATCAAGAAGCAGGTTCATTACTGAGCATATTCTGGAGTCACAGGTCACCAGTGTTTTCTCCTTCATTTCCTTTTCATAGGAGGAAAAAGAGCAATTCTCATAAAAGTGAAATGCTTTATTGACACAATGCCAGTGAAGATAGGGGATCCCACAAACAAATAAAAAGGCAAAGTTCACAGTTTCACAGAGGTAAAAGAGCTTGCTTTGGACAGGATGTTGGATATTTCCTTAACACAGACAGTAAAGTGACTATGGAGATAAGGTGGACCGGCTTGAGATTTCATCAGCAGGGACTGTGGCAGCAAGAGCTCAGACTGGTGCCTATTGTCCAATTCAAGCGTGGACATGGACAAACCACTAAAACTTAAAATTAACAAAGAAAGAAGGACAGGAAAATACGTATGTTAGCTTTACATGATACAGATAGATGCATGAAACTTTCTCCTCTGTCTTTGACTTTTCCCCTCCGTGAAATCAAGCTCACATAAATTATTTCACTATCTTGTCTGATATTAAACTATTAGCTTTTGGAGTTAGGGCTGTAACCCCTAAAGAGAATAAACTAAAGGAAAGCTTTAAAAAAACCTAAATGATTCAGGAATCTCAGGCTTACTGGACTTGAATGAGATTTAAGAGACTCAAAAAGCAATTTAGCACTGTGGGAAAATGTGTACAGTGCTTAATTCAGTGAATTCTAATTCCTATAAAAATTCAAAGTACAGTATGACAAAAAAAAAAAATAGCCAACCAAGAGCTAGGTAATGAGTTATCTAATGTAAAATCTGAACACATTAAAATGGGGCTTGACCAAACTTATAATTATTGCAATTTTTCTCATTTACTCATTTTCTTCACTACAACACAGAAGCAAATTTCTAACATAGTTTAAAACTGTCTTGAATACTTAATCTCAGAAAGAAAACCTTTCCTTAGATATGTGTTTTAGAGTTGTTTTCATGCTTCTTTAGAGTAGTCTTAAAACAGCTACATGAATAGGAAGTTACCTTTCTCCTTTTACATACAACAAACTTGCCTCTAAAATCACCATTAAATCATGGGAGGTGTTTGAAAACTGTCACAAAATGAAAGGAAAAAAACACAGTCACGAGAGTATAAACTTCCCTGAATTTTGGGTGGTTTTTTGATGAGATGCCCCTCTACCACTGAGAAGATCATTGCTTTCTGCAGGGTGATATGAGAGCAGGCCAGGAGTGAAAGAAGAAAGCAGGGGAAGGAGAGCAGTGGAAGGTACAAGCAGAGAGAGAAGTAAAAAAAAACAACCACCAAAAAAACCACCAAAACAAAAAAAACCCCACAAAAACAAAACAAAAAACCAAAAAAAAAAAAAAACCAGTGCTAAATTCTGGCATAAAAGTGTTCTAAAAACACCAAAGTATTTTGCTTCCTTTTAATAAGACATTTCCCCCCCTTCTTATTTAAAATAACACAGATGAGATATTTCTGAGCAGCCAAAAGTGCAAAGGTTAATGAAGTATCTCATTAATCTTTCATAATTGTAGCATGCCCTTGTGACCCTTGGATCCATAGTATAACAGCAGCATTCAGGTTATGATTCAGAAGAGCCAAAAATAAGATCAAAATCCTGTAAATAAACCCCCAGCATGCCTCTGAATACTAGGTGTAGAGTGCCATACTCTCCCATGGCTGGGAGAGGTAGCTGGCTTCTGGGAATATGCTATACCAGCTGTTGGGCTGTATGGCTCAACACAAGAAGGCAGGTGCTTTATCTCTTCCCTTCCTGCTTTATTTATCATTGTGTTTGTGATTCAGTAGTGGTGAAACACTTGGTAGGTAGCCCCACAAGTACAGCGGGGAAGGATAAGATGCAGGACAGCCAGGGTGGGCAGCCATGCAATTTCTGAACCAGCATCTGACTCTCTCACCTAAAGTGCATCCTTTGAAAAACAATGAGAGTAACTGCAGACTGCTAGAAAGAGACAGAGGGAGCCAGGTAGCTTTTGGAATAGGGAAAGCACTCATTAGCAAGCTGGAGGCAGAAATCACTGTAAAGGCAGCACAGCCTGTCTTCTTCCTTTGTTAAGAAATGCTAAACTGCAGAGGTTCCTTGGGCACACGGGTACATGGGCCCCTGCAGCACCTTGTGACAGCTAATGGGAAGGCTTCCAGGCCAGCCAGGTGCTCTGGGGAAAGAGAACTAGAGCCAGTGGGTTGTTTCCTGGTGGTCACTGTTTCACTAAGTGATATTCTGTCTGGTTTTCCTTCTTTTTTTTCTCCTTTAATTTGTCTCACTACTGGAACAAAACAGTTCATCCAGACCACTTGAGATGTCTGATAGGTGATACAGATCCTGCTATCCTTCTTGAAAGATTAATCCAATCTACAATCTTATCATTCTACCCACAGGCTTACGTATGTTTTCACTCTGAAGGGTGTAAAATTGACTTGCTATCTCTGTCTGATAGAGCAGTACAAGCAAATAATAGCAGGTCACTCCTTCTGTTTATTTGTATCACACTGTTGGGTACAGATTATGACATCCATTGTTAGGTGCCATCCAAACATAGCATGAGAAATAGCACCTCTCCTTGCAGTTCATCAAAAAAGTGTGATGAGAAAAGGAGGATTTCATAGAAAAAGGCTGAAGTATGGAATAGGAATGTTTACAAATACAATGCAGCTCTGAGGATACTCAAGCCTGGAAGATACTCAGCTTGTCAGTAAGGGGGTTAAGTAGCTTAAATGGAGTGCTGTGTGAATAACAGCCCTCTTCTTGGTGCCCAACTAGCCTGGGAACATTTCCACAGCATTGCAAATTACCTGGTAAGCATAGCTAAAGCTGGTTTAAAAAGCTTGTGAACTAATTCTGTAGCATACCTGGGAATTGATCCTGATTCTCATGTCTCTCAGCTTTGCACAGACCACTGCTTGTCTCATTTAGCTCTTCCCTCCCTCCCTCTGTCCCTCCTCCCTCAACTCATATTTAGAAAGCAGTGAAGAATAACAATTCGTGTCTGGCAGAGCCTGGACCCTCCCTCAGAGACACCTCTGGTGTGAGAAAGTTCTTGGTCTGTGCCTAGTGAAGACAAAGCAGCCAAGGGTGACTAACAGAATATAAACGACAACTCTTAATATCATGCAAGCAACTGAGACAACCTAATGTGAATATTAGGACCTGATTCACATATATAAAAAATACCCAACAACATAAAGCAAAGATTGATTTTAAGCTAAAAGTAAAACTGCATGAATTAATATTTAAAATGTATGGTACTTCAGATAAAAAGGTGACAGCCCTTATTATTAAATGAAACTCCAGCTTCAGAAGAGAAAAAATACACAAAACCTCCTGGCTAGATATGAAATTACTTGCCTGTAATGTTTCATTTATATTGATAATAAAGCCTTTGGTATGGAGAGTGTTCTTTCTTTTTTCACAGGTATAAATGGGACTGCAAGCTGCTAGATCAGGTCCCCAGCCACTACACCAACAGAACATCCAACAGCAAATTCCCCACCAATGCAACCACCCAAAAGCAAACAACCTGCCAAACCTAAGCTATCCTGACCTTAATTAGAAACCACAGAAATCAGACATCGCTGTTGATCAACTTCCAAGTTCACTCTCATCACCTGATAAGATTGAGAAGAAAGGAGAGGAGAATAGAGGGATAGGGAGAGGGAGAGGGAGAGGGAGAAGGAGGAGGGGGAGGAAAAGGAGAGTTGTGCCATGTTAAACCCAGAGCTCTGCACGACAAGGTCTTACCAGGTCTGAGGGCTCCACCCCTGAGAGCAGCTCTGCAGTGCAGGTCCCAGGCCCACCCAGGAGACAGGGGCAGAGATGGGCACACACACAGCAGGGCTCAGCCAGGGACTGAAGGTCCCAGGCAGAGCTGGGACACGTTCCTGGGCCCTTGGCAGGAGGTGGTGGGGCTGGGGGTCCCAGGGGAGGCCAGTCCCAGCCACTGAGGCCTTTGAGCACCATCAGGACCCTGTCAGGACTAAACTTCAGTGCTCCTGTGCTCTTCTTCAGACACTGGTGGTGGGACACTTCAGAGACCACTTCCCCTTCTCAGGAAGCTGTAGGGAGCAGTGACGTCACCCCTCAATTTCCTCCTCTCCAAACTAGACAAGCCCAGTGCCCTTAGCCACTCATCAGAGAACATTCCTGCCAGCCCCTTCCCCAGCTTTGGTGCCTTTCTCTGGATACATTCAAGCACCTTTCCATCCTTCTTAAATTGAACTGCACACAGTACTCAAGGCTGCACCAATGCTAAATACAGCAGGAAAATTGCCTCTTTTGAACAGCTGGTGATGCTGTGTTTGATGAACTCCAGGATGGGGTTTGCCTTCCTTGCTGCCAGCACCCCCAGATCCCTTCCTGCAGGGCTGTTCTCCTGTCACTTCTCTCCCAGTTTGGTCTCATGTCTGATGTTACTCCATCCCAGGTGTGCAGAATCTGACATTTCATGCCACTGGTGATTGCCCAATACTCCAATCTATCCAGATACCCCTACAAGGCCTTTTGTCCCCTGAGACAGCCAACAGTACCTCCCAGTTCAGTTTCCTCTGCAGAATTACTAACTGTGCATTCAGCTCCTTTATCCAGGTCATCAATACAAATATTGAACAGAACTGGCCCTAGAATTGCACCCTGAGGGATGCTGTGGTCACTGGTCACCAGGCAGATGTGACCATGCACCACAACCCTTCGCTCATCTCAGCTGGACAGCTTGTCCAGAAGGATGCTGCAAGGGACACTGTCACCTTTCAATGAAATTGGGTTTTTACATACCAATTCAAAGATTTGGTATGTAAAAACCCAAAATTCAAATTCCTACACACCAAGATGTGCGCAGAAATTATTGCCACCTCCCCTCTCTGCTCAGCTTGCTCACGTCATAGTCTTGCCTCTGCATTTATTACTTCTCATCTACAGTCTGAAACCAATTGGCTGGGATACAACTAATTACCACTAGGGATCAAGCACTAACCTCAAGATCCTCTAAATAATAACAGCCATAGAAAGGTTAATAACCATAATAATAATGTGTTGTTGTGGGGCAAAACATCTTCATCATTTCCTACCACATTTGCAGCATTTACTTGGGGACACTAGGAGTCCCGGAGACTTCAGTGTAACATATGTTCCTGCCACATTTCTGCATGCTCAAAGGCTGGTGAATACATAAAAATGGTCTCTTGAAACCAGACACCAGTTGCAAAATCATTTGGGAGTTCAAAAGACTTCCTAATGAAAAACCCATGTAATTCACTGAAGGCAATATTTTTAATTATACCACATCAGAGCTGCAATAGAGCCACATCATTTGCTAGTAAGACAAGACACACAAGACACCAGCATATCTAGCCCTTAGGGGTACCAGGCAGTAACCCATTTTATCAGGAAAAGCAGAAGGTGATGCCACATTCAGAAAAAAAGACCTTAATTTAGAAATTAAATAATTTTGCACATTCTAAAAAGAGAAAAAGCAGTAGAAAAAGACAGGAGTAAAATAGAAACTGTGTATTCTGCTGTGAACTCAACTTAGATGTTTCACAGATTCATTACAAAACATTCAAGTCATACATTTCTAAGAGATAATAGCTTCTGAATTTGTTAAATAGCTCTTATTACTCCAAGCTTATAAGAAAGTTCTTTCAATTTAACCACTTTTTAGACTAATGGAGCTAATTTGACTTTGTCCTAAAATCTTCTAGCTGGTTTAATTCAATATATTCATCATTCATATAAAAGTCTCTGAACAAAAGTCTTTGCCAATAAATGGCTTTCAGAGATTTACAGCCACAGTATTTAGGAAAATTAGACATTACCAAAAGTTACTCAAATCTCTCCCCAGGCATTCTGTTCTGTAGGTGGTTTTAAAACTTATATAGATCTAGAACTGGTTCAAAAAGCTAAATATTCTGGATTTGGGTTGCTTTTTATACCAGCTTCATGATTTTTCTCATTTCATGAAAATGCACACATGTACTTTGTTTTGTATCACATAATTAATTCACTGTAGTTCTGTAAGTTGAGCAATGCATCTGGGCTAAATAAATTATTTGAGCATGAATCAAGAAACATGTCTTCTGTCCCTTTTATCTGGAAGCCTTTCAAGTAAACTGTCATCCTATCATGTAATGTATGAAAAAATTCCTTGACATTTAACATCATCCTGATCATAGTAGTTGCACAATGGAGGGTTAGATGACACAACAAGGATTTATATGGCTTATCCTCTAAATAGCTAGATTAGATGCATCTGAGAACAATTTGCTATCCCATTCCTACTTGTCATTGCAACTTCATTTGTTATTGCATGACAACCTCTTCAAAAGTACAGCCTGGTGCAAGCATAATGTCCTCCTATGCGTTTTTCTTTAAGCTGCATTTTGTTTATTTTTATGTTTATTTGAATCCTTTGCAATTTCAGCCAATTGTAATAAAGTTCTGGCTGATCTTGCTCATATTTACTTGCACATTGCTGATCTTTCCTTAGAGACTCAGGTTTGTTTGCTTATTTGTAGAGCACTTTTACCCTGGCTGGGATCATACCTTAACTCATGGTCTGGCAGACGAACTGTATCTAAGATTTTCCACAAGCAGGATCGGTGAAGTAGCAGCAGAGACCTTGCAAGAACCAGATCGAGCAATGACCTGACACGGTGTTATGATTTAATCCAGCAATCAGCCAAGCCCCACGTCTGCTTGCTCACTCCCCTACCGGTGGGATTGGGAAGAGAATCAGAAGGGTAAAAGGTGAAAGCTTGTGGGTTGAGATAAAGACAGTTTAATAGGGAAAGAGAAAGCTAAGTACAGAAGCAGAGCAAAACAAGGAATTAATTCACTACTTCCCATCTGCAGCAGGTGTCCAGCCATCTCCAAGAGAGCAAGGTCTCATCACATGTAATGGTTACTTGGGAAGACAAACATCATCAGTCCAAACATTACCCCTTCCTCCTTCTTCCCCCTACTTTATTTACTGAGCATGATGTCGTATCAGTGTGGTCAGTTTGGGTCACCTGTCTTGGCTGTGTCTCCTCCCAATCTTCCATGCACCCTGAGCTTCCTGGCCAGTGTGACAGTACGAAAAGCAGAAAAGGACTTGGCTCTGTGTAAGCCCTGCTCAGCAATAATAAAAATATTGCCATATTATCAACCTTGTGTTCAGCACAAATCAGAAACACAGTCCCATATCAGCCACTGTGAAGAAAATAAACTTCTCCTCAAGCAAAACCAGCATACATGGACCTGACATGATATTTTTTTCTCAGTAGTACAAGACTGAAAGAGTGATGTAATTTCATCTATTTCAAGCAACTTTTTTGAGGTGCCAGATGGAAACACAGTAATGAGAGATACTGATCCTAATAATGCTGTTTCAGAAGTAATAAAGATCATTGAGGTGACTGACACTGTTCCTTTGCGCTTTATGTTAAAACACTCTTAGCTCATTCCGTCCAGCTGCAGTTTCTGCAAGGCAGAAGAGCTTCACTTTATCTTAACATTGCTCCTAAAATAGGAACTGGGAACTACATGCTTCTTCAGAATGTAGAAACTGTCAATATAAATTAATTTTATGGTTCTATCTGAGTTTCTGTGGAGAGGTTCAGTGCTTGCAGATGTAATTTTAGCTTGGGAAATAGGATGCCTGGGAAATAGGACACCTGGGAAATAGGATGCTTTTATGCATGTGGCTTGTGCGGACTTGCCTATCTGTTCATCTTTTCTCCCTTATCCCCATGAGGGACTTTTGCCATTGGTGGGTTTCTAGATGATCTCACAGCAATGCATGTCCTCCAGCCCCCTGTACCACATCCTCACCAGCTTTGGGAAAAATCAAAGGCTGGGAGGAGGAGACAGACCCAGATTAGAACTGCACTGATGAGCAGATTGCATCACAAGCATGATGCTGCTTGTCAGCAGGAAGAAGCTCTGAATGAGCTGGTCTGATGGCATAGTTAACTCAGTTTGAGTAGAAATTTGGACTAGAGACCTGCTGGGACTCCTGAAAACCTGAATTGTCCTATGACCTCAGCACTCAGCAGTAGTTGGGAACTCTGATGATACTTCATATCAGCTAGCAGAGGGGACAAATTGTTAAAGAAATTTAATGAAAATCTAACATTATTTTTATTATTGTGGGGAAGGTAAACAAATGGAGGATGCAAATCCAGAGGAGACCAGACTTCATTAGTGCTGACATCCTCCCCAAAATGCTTTTATCTTACACTTCCATGGGCAAAGATGCCTTAATCTTTTTAGGGTTTTAAAAACTGAGATGCATCAACAGTAAAGCTTGCAAATTATGAAGAAAATGAGCTAATTTCCCATTTCTACTTTTATGCAGAGAGTGACATAAACCCAGCAATAACCTGGCATTTTATTTGATAAACTTTTTTCTTAAGTATTTCAAAGAAACCTGACTTGCAATGGTACAATCAGAAATTAGTTCCCTGAAAGTCCCTCATGGTATCAGTTTCACTTGGGAAAAACTAATTAAATGTGAGTTCTCTTTGATGCAGGAAATAAATGTGTTATAATCGCTTACCCTACAGGCAGCCCCCGTGCTTAATTATACACACCATATTCATGGCATGACCAGAATCCATCAGTCCTTCCATGGGTGAGCAGTAGCAAGCAGGCCTGGCACCAAACTGAGACCAAAAGGGAACTGCTGATGAAGGACTCTTGGGTCCATATTCCATTTTTAATGATGTTTAGGCACGGATTATCCCCAAAATATGTAGGAGGAGCAAAAGTAAGTATATGGTCACCACAGGCAGCTTCTGTACCCAGTGTAGATAGACGCTGCAGCACTTTCTCACTGAGCAGAGAAAGGAACTTGGCCGACATTTTAAATTGTTAATAGAAAACTTCATCTGGGTTCCTTAGATGGACCATAGATTTGAGGCAAAGTTGAATTTACTCTATGTTTTCTTTCCTCTATGTTTCATTTGAAACATGCCACACAGCAAACAGCATGCAATTCATCTGCTTTAGAGAGACAAAGGGCTGAGTCAACTCCACTGGATTTCTCCCTCACTGCTGCTCCTTAGGATATTGTGTGATAAGCTGATATTTGCTTACTGTGATTTGGCTTTAAACAAATCCTGAAATTGCCTCTTGCAATAAAATATATGCATCTGCCATTGAATGTAACTGATCTATGAGAACAATTTGAAAATTTCAGAGTCACTTCAGGTGCAAACATAAATAGCGGATAATGATTTTTTTCTCATTTTTTTCCTTATTTGTAAATCCTTGATATGGCCTTTGCTAATGCTGCATCTATCCTTTTTACTACCCACTTGATGTGTGAGTAAACACAGCATTGACTTAAGCAATAAATTATTCCTAATCCCCTATTAAGAAACCAACTAGGCCAATAAAAAAATAGATCCAACTACTTTTTCAGTCACAGCCAGTTTCAAAATATTTTTACACCGTAGTAGCCAGATTTAGACAATGTCCATTTCCAGCCAGCCTGCTAGAGCCCTGTTTAGCGGATTATACGTTTTTCCAATCCAGAAAGCTGGCACAGGGGTTTTTTTTTGGGGCTGTAACATGCAAATGCCTGAACAAATCCCTTTAACAAAAGGGCAGAGACAACAGCTGAAAGGTCAGCACCTCAGGTCATTAACACAGACAAGGAGAAATGCTGACTTTAGGTTCAAGGATTTGGTTTCTTTTAATAACCATCCCAGAGTTACTCAGCAGTACTAAGAATGGTTTTCAGTACATTTAGAATCCTGTATTTTGTGCAGACAATGATTATGAAAAAAAAATGCCTCTTCCATTTAAAGCCACAGAGAGGAAAGAGGAGGAAGAGTCCAGTCCTACCCCCTTCAGGAGAGAGTCAGGTGGGGGGAAGCAAGTCCAGAAAAGGTACAAGGTGCAATACTATACAATTATTTTCAAGGTGCAATAAATTCCAACCAGCAAGGCTCAGGGTTGTATTTTGCTCATCACCTTCACGGTTTCACTTGTTCTCCTGCCTATTACTTCAGCCCACCTGCTTATCTCCTCCCCCATGCACCACTGGCATACACTGGCTTGCCACTTGCACTTCCTTTTTCTCCATCTGGCCGCGCCAGTCAATACCTGTGGCACCCCATCCCATTCACAGCATCTGGCATTGCTTCCATCTCACTTTCAGCCATCTCTTACTACAGCTCCTGCTTCAATTCTGCCTACCCTTCCTGGGCTCACCCCCACACCTCCACCACTTCCTTCTCTCTTTCTGTCCTCTATTCCTGTTCATCATTTCCTCAATGTCTCTTGCAGCCTCATCAGTCCCTGCCTTGCCCTATTTCTCCTAGTGTGCCCTTACCTAATTCCCTTCAGTGTCTCTCCCTCAACACTTCAAAATCTCATTTTACTGCTTCATGTGCTGTTTTCCTGTCCCATTGTCACTGTCCCCTATGGTCCCAGAGCTTTGTACTGCTCTTTGCCACTCACCTTCAACACCTCTCTGCTTGCCTCTGCTTTCCCTTCTCCTAACTCCTCTGTTTTCCAATACACCTTGCTACTGTAATTCACTGCTTGTTCTGGCCAGCCCCATTTACTACTGTTTCCTCTCCTCCTCCTCTTCTCCCAGCAGCCATACTTGCTCTCTACACACACTATTTTTGTTTACTGTTCCACTTACTGCTTGCTCTTGCTCCCCAAATAACCAGGTACCTTTCTCAGATCACCTTGCCAATCCATTACTTATTGCCATTTGCCATCCTGCCTGTTCTTGCTGCTTCATTTTGTCTCCACCTGTCTGTAGCTGCCTTGTTTGCAGACAGCCCTTGCTCACAACTTCTTCATTTCCCATCTGCTGATCATGCTTGTTCACTCGCTGCCTGTTACCACTCACCAAACTCCTCCTCCATTTACTTCGTCTGATGCCTGGAACAGAAGCTAGACAGAGTTAAAGGATAAAGGCAGGTACTCATTGAAAGGCCTTCAAAAGGTACACCTGGGGCACAGGAGTCTCACAGAGCATCTTGCACCCAAGATAGATGACAGTCACAAGTTTTTTGGATAGATAGAAGTTTGGTCTTCTATCTATTTGCATATCAGAGGTTAATTATTGAATTACAGCTTCAGGTAACAAAGTCACATACTCCAAGTTTGCTCCCCCCCTTTATTCCCTGTTTACATTTGTCAGGGCCTTAGACAGTGAGGTGTCCTTGAGTTTCTGGCCTAGAGAGAAATTGTTTTCTCTGAATAAAGTGGGAGAACAGAAGCTGACAGGAGTTTTAGAGTTATACACTAAAGCAGTACTAATCTGAAAAATATAAAAGCTAAACTTTAAGACATCACTTCTTCCTGCCACTTTGTGCCCCTGCACATCCCACCTCTCCTCATGGACTCATTTCCATGCCACTAGCATGTATTGCTGCTTGTGGCTAACTTTACACAGAACAATCCCCCCCTTCTTTTCTTGCTTGCCTTCACCATTTTCCTTAGCTACAGGGTCTTACTGCCTGTCCTGCCAGCTTATTCTTGCCACTGCTTGATTCCTGCACTTGTAAGCATCCTTCCTACAGCTTTTGAAAGCAACATTTCTGGTTTGAACTCTCAACCTTTTCTTTCTGGTATATCACCATTTCCCTACTCTGCTTCTTCCTGGCTTCATCACATCATTTCAATACCTGACTTGCTGACCACGGTCAGTTTACGTGTTGGACCATGTTTGCCATCTCTGTTCCGGAGCGTGTTTGTTGACTCCTGCTGTTGCCAGCCCCCTGCCTCTGCTTTGCACCTTGAGCTAAGTGTGTCCTCTCAAGCCTTGATCTGCTGTGTACATTCCTCCTCAGGTTGTTGCCCCAAATGTTGACTGCTTTCTCCTTGTCCAGAAGCTGCATCTGCTGTCCATTTACTCTTTTTCCTTGTTCTTTCTCACTTTTTACCCTTGTCCCCCTCCTCTTACCAGCCTGTCAGACATGCATCTTTCCCGTTGCTGCACAGCCTGCACCTTTGCTCTTATCACGTCACCAGCAGTTTCTGCCTATGATTGCTACTTCATTTCCTAGCAAGCCTCCTCATTCTCCTTACTGACTGCACTCAAAACTCCCCTTGCCTACAAGCTTGCAGCTGTAATGCAGCTGGCCTTTTATTGCTTCCCATAGCTGTTTCTGCTCCTGACTTAGCTGCCTGCCTTTGGTGCCTTTCCAGGCAGCAGTATTCAACTCCATGGTGGGTTGACCCCAGCCAGCAGCAAAACTCCCACACAGCTTCTTGCTTATTCCTGTCCCAGTGGGGTAGAGAAGAGTACAAGAAGAATGGAAGCTCGAAAACTAGAGATAAGGAAAGTTTAATGCTGTTAATAAATGAAGTTAATAAGCAAAGACAATTTTATAAGCAAGGGAAAGAAGCAGGGGAAAAAAAAGAATGCAAAAACAATCACTTACCCCCTCCCACATGCTGACTGATGCCCACCCAACCTCTAAGTCAATAGTTACCTTGGAGAACTCTTTTCCCTCCTCCTCTCCCTTGTTTTGTTAGTAAGCATGATGCTGTGTTGTATGGATATATCTTCATCCAGTTAGGTCAACTATCCTGACTGTGTCTCCTTCCAATCTCTTTCCCACCTCACTGGAGTGTGAGGAATTGAGGAAGGCTAGGTGGGAAACAGATGAAACCTGAGCAAACATTGCTCAGCAATAGCAAAAACATTGGTGTGTTACCAACACTGGTTTAGTCACAAAGCCAAAATGTAGTATTGTATAGGCTGAGAAATATGGAGAAATGAACTCCATCCCATCCAGACCCAGTACAATTTCCTCCCAAAACAGCTGACTTTAATCTGTGATTTTATATTACTGCTTGTTGTACTACTGTTGTTGCTCTTTCCTACCCTTGCACCCTGCCCCTGCCCTTTCCTCACTGTACTCCTTGCCACCACGACCTCCCTTACCCAGCCCTTTCCACACAGTAACCTGCCCTTTACCACCCACCCCTCAACTGCAGTGCTTCACTGTTGTCCTTTTTAACCAGTGCTTCTCTCATCTTCACCTTTTACTGCATTTTCTCACGGAGGGGAAGGAATCTTTTAGGTACATATTAATCTCCAGGCTTTGATTCTTCCTTCACTCTATCCTTTGCCACCTTGGTTCCCACCTTTGCTCACTAATTTCCTTTTTGACACCAGGCTGTGTGTATCCCCATCACCCCATTTTGCCCTTTCCCTCTTCCTCTTTATATTGATCTGGTAATCATCTGGCTTCACCTGCTCATAATCTTGGCCTGTTATGAGGTTATTCAGCCCATTAGCCTTGCTTCCAGGGTTTCTGGCATTTCAGACGCCTCCTTCTCACCCCACTTGCTAGTCTCCTCAAGACACTCACCCACCTCCTGCCCTTCCTTCCTCCTCACCATCACTGCTGCCCTGTTCCCCACCATAATCCTTATTCCATACCTGCAAAGGAAAATTCCTGCCAGAGCACAACTGGTCACTCACAGCTGTGTCCCCATCCCCTCCCTCACTGCCAGAGGTCATTGCAGCCTGGTACTGCTGCCTTCTCTGTCCCTGGCCACTGCTATTTCTGTCCCTGCCATCCATTGTAGCACTTCATGCATAATACACAACTTCCAGAAGTACCCATTTGATTTATTTTCTCAAATTCTTCATTTTGGAAAACAGAATCTCTAGCTCTTAACAGCTTAGGTTTTATTGCAAGTCGATGAAAACTGAACTACTAAATGCCCTGTGTCTGAATTTTCAAAGCTGTTCAAGCATGCACAAAATAGCCTCAGGGAACCAGCTTAATTTTCAACCATATGTGGGACACCTAAGTTGGCTTTTGAAATTTCTCTAGGCTGGTCTTGTAAAAGGCCTAAATACATGTGAAAATTTGGCCACAGATTCCCTTTGAGGCAGAGGAAAGAAGGGGAGAATATTCTGAGTTTCTAAACAGCTTGCATGCTTTTTAAAAATGTACCACTAGGCTTTTAACCCTAAAATAACTATTTATCAGACTAAAGAGTTAATTATAGTACAGCACCTTTCAGAGAACCTTTCAGAAGAAACATGTCATATAAAGGCTAAGAATTAAGAGTGGAGGTGTGAACTTTTTTTAAAGCATTCAGATCATTGCTCTCTCCTATGCACACTGTTAAGATGGGCTAAGCTCAAAAGCAATTTTGTACAAAATATATCTAGGGGGTAGATTATAGAGGGTTACATTAAAAACCTATGATACCTGAATGGATCTGTTATTTATTAATGTGTCTACAGGAAAAAAAAAAAAAAGGAAAAAAAAAAGAAAAAATTAGAGGCTGAGACAGAGTGAACTAGAATTGTTTGAATGAGCTACACATCTAAAATGTAACATTGCAAGGTATTACTTATGCAAAGGAACAAGCATTTCTTATTAAGTATATCTACTTGTAGCATTTTACCTACAAAGCTTAATATCCACTTTTCCACATGGTGTATTCCTGCAAGGGAGAAAAAGAAGGACCAGCCATATTGTAAACATCCAGGCTTGGAGAAGTTGAGTAAGCAATACCTTATATTGAATAGGAATAAATGGAGAGAAGTTGGGAAAAGGCCAGTGGACTATCAATGAAACATATACCACCTCTTTGGTGTCAATCTTGGGACTAGGTAAGGCTTTTCTTGAGAAATGATGCAGGTTCACAACCTGCCCTTCAGACTGAAGGGCTTAGAGAAATATTAATGAGACAAAGTCTGCAGAGCTACAAGGATTTCCCACTGAACAGTATCAAAGTATAGCTGCTTTATTAACATCCTCTGTGATGGGTTGACCTTGGTTGGATACCAGGTGCCCACCAAGCCTCTTCCTCATTCCCCTCCTCAGTAGGACAGGGGCAACAGGAAATAAAAAAAAAAAAAACAAAACAAAAAACAAACCCAAAACCTTCATTGGTCAGGATAAAGACAGTTTTATGAAGGAAAAGTAAAGGTCATTAGCAGAAATAAAGTAAAACAAAATATTTATTCTCTATTTCCCATCAACAGGGATGTCCAGCTACTTCCTGGGAAGTAGGGCTTCAGTATGCTTAGTGGTTGCTTTGTGAGACAAACGCAGGAAAAAGTGGCCCTTCCCCATTCTCTTAGCTTTTATTACTGAACAATAAAATGTGGAATATCCCTTTGGTTAGTTTTGGTCAGCTGTCCTGCCTATGTCCCCTCCCAAGATTTTGTCCATCTCTGGCTGAGCGGTGTGGGGGGCAGATCATTGGAGAGACAGTGCTGATGTTGTGTGTACACTGCTCAGCAGCAGCCAAAACACTGGGGAGTTATCAGCTTTCCAGCTACAAGTGCAAAGCACAGCTGCGTGAGGGCTGCTGTGGGGAAAGGGAACTCCAGCTCAGTCAGATCAGACAGATACATCCTCTCAATGGGACCACAGTATAAAAGAACAGTGATATTGAAAGACAAACTCCAGGCTCTTCCTCAGCCATAGAGTACATAACCAGAGTGAAATAATCTTACACAGGTATGAACAGACCCAAATAATTCTCATTTGGCTGTTTTTATTAAAATCCATCTGGTGGACTTAGCTTAGGTTTCTCTACAGAAAACAGTGTAATTCAGGGATGACTGGCTTAGGACTCCACTTTATAGGCAGAGCTGCATTTCCCTTTGGATGTTCTGCTGTATTCTTCAAAAGGTAGCACTTGTACTTTTGCTTTTCACCTTTATTTGCTACATTCACATAAGGAAGACTTAAGAATAGAAGGAAAAAATCTGAGAGGGAAAACTCCTCCACTAATCAGCAATCCAAAAGCAATTGCAGCTCTTCCTCCAGCTAGTTCTACTTAGGGACTGTCATTACCTCTGTCTCTCCTGTCTGCTAAGTATTGCAGAAATATAATGATCTGCAAATGATGAGGAAAAGTGTGAAAAAAGAGAAAAAATGCAAAAACCTGTATTTAGCAGAATCTTGCTTTGACTGTTAACACACCACTCCTAATTTTGTCAAATTCCAATGCAGTGGCCTTGTCTCTTCACAGTACCTGAAACAGCCCCAAATTAATTAATTGTCTCTCCCATTCTAGATGAAAGAATTGAGCATTTTTTTTCAACAAACCTAATTTTTCTGGGTTATGCAGCTTATTTTTCATCTTAGCTTGATCAGAAATCCTGCATCCAAATAAGCCTCCACAGTTTTAACCTAAAATGGAAAATGCCGGTGCTTTTTGTATGACTGTTTCTCCAAATTTAAATACGCAGTAATTAACATAAATAGAAAAAATTTACAGAAGCAGCTGTAAATGAGAAGGTACTTTGCAAACACTATTTGAATTTAGCCTTTATATACAGCTTATTAATGAGTAGGGCTCCAGAAGTGTGCACAGAACTGAAAATGGATCAACTGTGCCATAAAAATAATAGGTCATTGCCCTAGGTGGCTGATCCTTTGAAGGATTATGAGGGTGCAACAAAAGCAATCAAAATTACTGAGCCACTAAATTATTATGCAGTTTCAAAAACTCATCATACATTACTATAGTTTATGTGGTGTTATAAGGGCTTTCTATACAGCTAGAGTGCACAGGCATGGTCCTCTCAGTAAGAAGTACGTAATTCTGAAGACCAAAGTGCCTGCAGGCCAATTAAAAAGAATACTTTTCTACGTAGTATTAGCACCATCTTGATTTTTTTCCCTGTAAATCTATATCAGCATAAACAATTTCAAGAAACACCAAAAATGCTGTATTAAAAATAAGCAAATCTCTGTTTTGCCCTTCTGCTATTAAGTTCTTACTACTTGCACTTAGGATTTTTTTTATAGAATAAAAATAAAAACAACCTGATGCTCATCCAGCCATCTGGCATAAAGAAATAAACTGTAGTTAGAAAGGTCATAGAAACTCTGGGGCTTGAGCACATATTATTCAGGAAAATTAAATATGTAAAAAATTAGAAGCATCTAAGTAACACAAAATTCTTCCTAGCTGCTTACCAAGATCTAAGATTTCATCTGCTACCGAAAGCATATACTACTCCACTATGCTTTTAGATTCAACCTGTCTATGGGTCTCAAAGTATCTTTTTCTGTTAAAATAACAGCATAGTCAAGATTTGGGCTTAAACTCTGAATGATTTCTCTTGCATTTGTGCCACAGCATATATCACAGCACATCGGAGTTGAGATGGCCACGACACATAGAGCATCACCATCCAATATCAGAGAGCATCAGCCCATACAGCGCAATACCACTTCAGAAGGCTTCAAGCATCTACCCTTTATTGTTCTTCAGTCCAACCTTTTATTCTTCAGTCCAACCCTTCATCTTACATGTCTTACACCTGTGTGTCCTTGTTACGATCCATCCTTATGAACGGGTTTCATGATGGTTCGTGAATTGATCTCAGAGTGCAAAAACCGTCATGGCACAGGGATTTGCAGTAATAATCAAAATCCAATGCACCTTTATTGAAATGACCACAGCAAAATGTGTTGGGGAGGAACTGGGGAGAAAGGGAAGAATAAGGAAAAAAAGGGAGAGAGAGAAAGGAAGATATATAGCTACCAAATGTAGAACCAGTGAAGTCCTTCAAGGTCCAGCTGATAGAGTTCACCAGGCCATGTCAGGGAAGATCTCAGAGATTCCAGTCCATTCGAACTCCTATTATACTCTTTTTTGATGGGGGAAGGGGATGAGTCTTGAAATCGAATCAAAAGTAGAACAGAATAGTCTATTGTAATTTCTGGGGGGAAAAAAGGTATTTGAAGAAGGGTACATGGGTCCATGTTCTTGGCAGTGGGCGAGAACCATTGTCTTCTCGGTCCACTGCTCGCATCTGCAACATCCATCTTGCTTTGGTCAGCTTGCCTCCCCCACACACCTCCCCCAGGTGAGGGGTTTCAGTCCTAGTCCTTGGAAAGAGGAGGGGGGCGCTTTTCACATGGGGATTTCATGTCTCAGTCCGTGATGGAGAGGCTTCTCCCATCTCAGTATGTCTGTCACGGTGGTTGTAAAACAGGTGAGGGGTCTTCTGTGAGGACCACCAAAAACTACCTCAGGAAAAGCCCAGCCAAGCGGTGGGGAAATTCCAGGGCCATTGCTGCAGAAAGGGCAGAGTGCCCCCTTTTTCCTTTCACTGGGCCCAGTGTAGCATACAGCAAACACACCTGTGAACAATAGCTTAGCAATGCCAGAGGCTGTGCTCAGGCCTTAGGGCCTTGGCAAACAACTATCTCCAACAAGACTAGAATTTCAGACAAGGGTCCTTTTTCTTCAGTGGTCCCAATCTCTGTCTCTTTCATGACGATTGTGAGGGAAGCTTCAGACAGAGACTTACAGTCCTCTCCAACCTTTTGTGATTGGTCAGTGCACTTTATTAATAAATACTGTGACCATAAGAAAAATAACTTATGTCTCATTACCTTCAATGCTGTTCACCTGTCCTGCAGAGCTGTAGCCCATTAGGGATGAGGCTCAGCCTCATCCCCACTCCCAGTTACCACAAACTGTGTGCCTACACATCTATAAATGTAAGAAAATTTTTTTGTGCACATTTAACTCTCATATACATAATAACATTTTTTTAATGATCATATTTATTAACATAGCCAACATGTTATTTCAGCCATTTAGACACTGTGTAAAGTAACTTTCAAAGATAGAAAGAACCCTAACCACAATGTAGTAATCCTAAAAAAATTGGTTTCAGACAGCTGAGAACCAGATATAAACCCCTACTAAAACTATTTAGTGAACTACATATTTATTTAATAAGTATATAATTTTGTCTGCATGTCTTTATGGGAAATACAATTTGCACTCTGCTCATCTTTAGACTCATCTAACCTCCAGTGTAAGGACATTTCCAGTTTTTAAAGTTCTTTAATGTTTTTTAGGAAAAGATAAATCCCTGAGTCTCCTTTACTTCTTGCCATGGACTACAAAGTGGGCACTTATTATTGATTAAATCCAGCCATAAGAAAGAGATCTAAGCCCTAAGTCCCACTTAACATGAGTTTTGAGGGCTTTGGTTCCCTCAAACAGAACCAGTTGTCCTGATCTCCTCCTGTGCAGTCTTTGCTTTATGGGGTTAAGAAAAAGCCAAATGTCAGTTGATTCAATTCATCTATGCTGGTGGAATGAAATCTGTTTATATCAGTTGAAAAGGTGTAGCTCAGGAGTCTGACCTTTTACAAGAGAAAGTTGATCCTTAAAATACTGCAGATTTGTATTAGAAAAAATATAAAAAATATTTTAAGAAGATGTTTGGCTTTTAATAGGTTTTGCATCTGACATTTCAGTAGTCTCTATTCTAAATATAGGTTCCTGGAAAGAACATCATATTTCTTATATGAATATTTGTTCCAATAATTTGAACTACCAGTAATTCTATGCTTTCAGGGAACAGCAATGATCTGCTCAAGCCCATTTCCATTTCACAACATCTCTGTTATTGCATCTCCTCTGGCTCCTGATTTGTGAACCACAGCCTTTACCCCATAGAGCAGAATTTATCATTGCAAGCAAAAAACCCCAAAAACCAAAAAAAAAACCACCAAAAAAAAACCAAAATAGAAAAGAAAGAGTATGTTTTCTATCAAAAATGTAAGATGAAACAAAAGATTTATTGTTTTGCTTGACATTTCCAGGAAAAAAATTTTTGTTTTGAACCAGGTGAGATTCTTCTGAGATTCTTCCCTTTTCCTCACTATTTTTCCCAGTGAAGGAAAATGGGAGAGAAGCAAGAGTTCACATTTTTACCTTTTACAAAGAAATTGCTTTTGAGGGACTTTGCATCTCCTTTACCTCAACAATATAAAACCAAGTATTTTTACAGAGATGGAAAAATTCCATGTTAAAGCTGTGCTAGTTGTGAAAATCTCAATCTTGACCAAAATGATGAAATATTTTCAAAAAGTTTGTTCAGTTGATATCAAGCTTGATGAATTCAACTTATAGAATTGTGTGTGCTGATACCTTCTGCTGCACTTTGTTCCTCTTTCAGTTGGAAACATAAAAACATTTCCTTTTTTCCCCCCTAATAATTCAGTATGCTGTTTCTGTAGAGTTGATGTACATTTTGATATGTTGTTATGCTTCTCTCTGATTATCCAGAAATAAGACTGATTCTAGAATAATTCTAAGTGTAGAAGTTTATGCCTTTTCCTACTAATCTAATTTCTCCACCATTTCACATTTGTTCTAAGTTAGAATTTTAAATGCAGTGACAGGAATTGTTGTAGTATTCTTTTCTTTCTAGAAAGTACAAATCCTTTAGGTTTCCTAATTAAGAAAAGCTGTTGGAATGATAAATTTAGCATTAACAGCAAATACAATACCTTAAGGCTAAGCCTCCAATATTCCACCTATTTTAGCACAAGGAAAGTTTGATGGCATGTAGTTAAGTCAGCTATCCAATACTATTGTTTAAAGCTTGAAAATCCAATTAAAGTCTTTGTTTGGTGTAATTAGTGACACTTCTTTGGTACGTTTTAGCCAGGGCTTAAAAAAGTCCAGTAAAGAATCTATTGACATCAGTCTCATACAGGAGTAAGATTATCACCTCAAAAAAGGGGACATAGACAAGACAGAAATGTTTAATGATTTCTTTGCCTCTGCTTTCAACACCAACGATGGGCTAAGGAGGTTTCAGTGCCCTGAGCTTGCCTATGAGAATGATCAACTCCCAGTCGACCCTGAACTTGTGCAAGATCTACTGCTCCAGCTGCATCCCTTACAAGCCTGTCAGGCCTGATGGGATACATCCAAGAATACTCAAAGAGCTGCCTGATGTCATTGCAAGGTCTCCCTCAATGATTTTTAATAGTTTTGGGAGTTTGGAGAGATCCCATTTGGCTGGAAGTTGGTTAATGTTGCCCCAGTTTTCATGGAGGGTAAAAAGGATGAGCTTGGAAATATGGGCCTGTCAGTCTCATGGCAAAATTAGGGAGAAAATTATTCTGGAAAGTATTGAAAAACCTGAAGAACAATGCAGTCATTAGTCACACCCAGCATGGCTTCATGAGAGGAAAGTCCTGCTTGTTAAATTTTCTTTTGGGAAAATGTAACCCACCTAGCTGATCAACCAAAGCGAGTTATGTAATCGTTATGGATTTCAGTAAAGCTTTTGATATTGTCCCTCACAGGATCCTTCTGGACAAAAATATCCAGCATACAGATGGATAAACACATCATGCAGTGGGTGAGCAACTGGCTCACAGGTTGGGCACAAAGGGTTACGGTCAATGGGGTCACATCGGACTGGTGACCTGTCACTAGTGGAGTTCTGCAGGGCTCCATCCTCAGCCCTCTGCTCTTCAGGATCTTCATAAATGACTTGGATCTCCAAAGTATGCTAAGTAAGTTTGCAGATGATATAACATTGGGAGAAGCTGTTGACCCTCCTGAAGGCAGACAGACCGTAAAGAGAGACCTGGACAAATCAGAGGACTGGGCAAGCACCAACCATATGACGTTTAACAAGGTCAGATTCCAGATTCTGCATCTGGGATGGGGCAGACTGGGAAATGAGACACTGAAGAGCAGCACCGTGGAAAAGGACCTGGGGGTCCTGGTTGATTGCAAGTTAAATGTGAGTCAGCAGTGCCCTGGAAGCCAGGAGGGCCAAGCGTGTCCTGGGGTGCATCAGGCACAGCATCACCAGCCAGGAAAGGGAGGGGATTGTCCTGCTCTGCGCTGGGGAGGCCTCACCTTGAGTCCTGGGAGCAGTTTTGGGTGCCACAATATAAGAAGGATTTAAAGCTATTAGAGAGCTTCCAAAGGAGGGCAACAAAGATGGTGAAGGGCCTTGAGGGGAAGGCATAAAAGAAGTGGCTGAGATCGCTTATCTTGTTCAGCCTGGAGAAAAGAACAGAAGGGAAATATCATTGCAGTCTACAGCTTCCTCATAAGAAGCAGAGGAGGGGCAGAGACTGATCTCTTCTCTCTGGTGACTAGTGACAGGCTCCAAGGCAATGGCCAGAAGTTGTGTAAGTGGAGGTTTAGTTTGGATATAAGGAAAAGCTTCTTCCCCCAGAGAATGGTTGGGAACTGAACAGGTTCCCCAGGGAGCTGGTCACAGCACCAAGCCTGACAGAGTTCAAAAAGAATTTGGACCATACTCTTGGGCACCTGGTGTGACTCTTGGTGCCGTTCTGTGCAGGGCAAGGAGTTGGGCCCAATGATTCTTCTGAGCTCCTTCCAGCTCAGGATGTTCTATGATTCTGTCTGTCTTGATTTTATTCCTCCTTTTTTGTTCTCTACCAGGCAATGGTCAGGAGAACTGGAGAACATATACAAAGTAAGAAAAGCTGTGTGGAATATATCTCATCTCACATATTAACAGGCCTTTGCTCAGTTGTCAGCTGAGACTGCTAACATCAACTAAATTTTGAAATGAAGGACACTTAGGATAGTCTAGTCCAATGTCCTGTCAAATCACAGACTATAGACACTGGCCTGGTAATTCCTATGACAAACCCACATCACTTCCTTGAACTAAGGTGTTCTTGTTGAATATTCCAAGTAGCACCTCTATAGCTACAGAATATGACCCAGCAAGAAGAGCAGGAAGTTAAACAATATTTACCTTACCATTTTTCCGTCTCTTATCATCATTGTATCTCATCCTTTTTGAAACTACTGATAGATTGTGTTCTCAAAAATGCTCTTAAAATTGAGAATTACTATTTATAAAATGGGCAATAGAGTTAGATGGTAGATTAAGTGATTTTTCTGAAGGTCACAGTATTTATGAATAAACCACAAAATGTGCTAAAGTTTTCCTCAATCTGTCTTGACACACAATGTAATTTCTCAGAAAAAATACAAAGCATATTTTTTCTGTGCTCTAAGGTCAGGCAGAATTCATATCATTCAAAATAGCTCAAAACAGTAAAAATAGCCACTCAACATAGTCAAAGTCCTCTCATGAGTTACGATGACAAAACAAGTACCCTGTGAGCAGCACTCCATTCATCATGGATAACAGGTTATCTGGATCTTCCACCCTTATGATACAGGCTAGCTCATTTATAGCAACAAACCACACATTAATCTTCATTCCTTTAGACAGAGTATATTTTAATATCTCTTAAAGGGAAATCTGACAATGAGAGGCCCAGCTATACATACATTTGTATCCATATGGAACTGATTGGAAACTAGAATCTTCAATCTTACAATTGAGCAATTTTTAAAAAAAATCAGTTGGGACTTCTTGCATGATTTCTGAAAAGCATTTTTCAGCAGAGAAACACTGCATAACATAATTGTGATCTTAGAATTTTAATGTCATAAAAGTTACAGTTATGCAAGCATGTGTGATTTAGTGTGGGCTCAGGGTTTTCAAAATTCATCCATTTCAAACATGCATTTTTCTTTCAATGAAATGGAATTTCAGTGGCAAACAGTGCCAGTGGTGTTTTGCATCCATATTGAACACTTCAGCTGTGAGTTTGAAAACAAACCAATGGATCAGATGCTGTCACTTCCACAGGATTTTAAAAGGCCTTCTTGTTTCTAAAATTTTAGCAAACTTCCTGAAAGTTTTATTAAAACATAAGTATTTTCAGTCTCCATTTGAGACTGCTTCCTCTAATGTAATTGCATTTTTTTATATAAACGGCAGTTTCACATTTTAAAATTCGATTTTGTTCACTCTTTATTTGGACATGATATGACACAATAGGTATAGAAATCCTAAAGGACAGATTTAATAGATCTAGGATCCCTTATCACATCCCTTTTTAGTTCTTATTTGACAAATGGCTTTCAGATGAGCTCTCCTGAGGAGATAAGTCAGAATCTTTTTATCAATTCCATTGCCCTTTTCATAAAGGTTCTCCTAGCTAATTTTCTTTACTATGTGCCTTTTTTTCCTTTCAACATTTTATTAAGCCCAATAATAAAATTTATTATTGCTTTACATTAATAAGCATTCTATATCACTTTGGACTTCAGGTAGTCTGAAGAACTTCCTTTTTTAATTTCAAGAGAAGTATTTTTGTTTAACTTATTAGGTATATCAAGCAACAATTTTCAAATTATTTCATTGGCCATATCACATAAGGCCAATCATTAGTGACTTTTTATTTTTAATGAGGGAACACTTCATGTGCTTTTCTCAGTCAGTCTCTGGGACGTCTCAGGAACAGCCCTGAAATTTTAATGTTATCTTCTTATAACATTCAGGGATTTACTTTAACACAGTATATGCTGCTGTGCATTTCTGACATACCTCCTTATCACATTTGATTTGGGAATTCCCATTAATGCATTTTTCCCTGCTATATATGTCTACTGGGTGCAGGTGCTCAGGTTCTGGTTTGGCAGCTGCAGGGATGTCCATGAAAAGAGGGGATGAGCTGCCCCATGCTGAACACAGCTGGTTCCAGCAGTCCCAGAGCTGGGATGGGGTGAGGGGAGGGTGAAGGGAGGAAGCTGGGTGTTTTAATGCCCATCTTTCTACTTCACAATACCCAAATCTATTTTATATGGCAATAAAATTAAATTTCCACTAGCCAAATGTTCCTCATTGAAGAAGGCGAGTGAGCTAGAAGCTGGTGGCAGGGCCACACCTTAGCCAAGGTCCTCGCCCCGCTTCCCCACCAAGCTGTTGAATAGTTCTCCCCAGAAAGAGGGACTGTCATTTTGTCAGAGGCAGCAGCAGACCTGGGAGATGGCTCAAGATGGCTCTAACCAACACTATGTGTTTGGGAGGTTGCTTTCTACATGGTACAAAACTAATTTGCAACATGAAAACTTGCAGAGCCCCTGGGCCATGATTCTGTTCTTCTGCTGCCATGAAGCCTCATGGGATATCTGTTTATTTAGGAAGGCTATTTTTAACCACCACAACACAGTCCCTTCACCCTCCCTGTTCTCTGACCTTCATAAGGTGCAGACCTGGTATCCTGTGCTCCATAGTTAGCATCTGGCTCTAGGGAGATACCTAAGGCCCCATCCCCCCTTGCTACTGACATACTTCCTATTTGCAGTAAAAGATCCTTTATAAGACACTGTCCATTCATTCCACTCTGAAGATAGAAATGTCTTACCCTGCAGGTATGGCTATATCTCTGCTTTCCAAGAAAAGAAATCTCTCTCAGACATACACAGACATGCTCACTTTCATTGGTGCATAGAGAAAGAGATATATAAGGAAGCTGGTCCTTTCTGTTTCACTTAAGAAAGAAGTTGTTTGCAGTTTTCAGCTCAGCTAAAAAAATAAAAATCAAGAGAGATCTGATTGCACTTAGCAGTACAGTTTGGAAGCAACTTTGAAAGCATATTAATTGCAGAGCTGGGGTGGCTGAGGGAAGGAAGCTGGGATAGTCTCAGGAAACGTGAACAGCATCCTTTTAAAAATTTACATAAATATTACAAAAATTGGAAGCATCACTCTGTTTATCCCTGAAGGGAAAAAGAGAAAACTCATGCCTCCATCCAAAATGAGTTCTTCACTTTTTCTACAGTTTTTTTTTGTCATTAGTTTTGACTGTTACACAAAACACAGGAAAAAAAGACAGGAACTAATTAAAACAATTTGAACTGCTTGAGCAAGAACCAAGAAACAAACACCCAAAGGGGTACCTGAACTGTCTATTAAAGAAGAACTATTCATAATATAACTCTCCTCACAGGTTCTTCCACCTACCATATGCCTTTGACCACCTCTCACCCCGTCAAACAGAAAAAGCCCATTAATTTTTCTTACCATAAATCCAAGGAATCCCCAGCTTTTTTTCCATTTCCCAGTAAATACATATACAATAACTTTTAATATTTCTGTATTCAAATATGTAGCTTACATGATTTTAACAAAAACAGAAAAATTACTCTTTTATCCTCTTACCCTAAAAAATTATAGACATGGCATAATTCTATGTTTAAACATAGTTTTTAGAAATTCTACATTTAAACATAATGTTTTTCCCTTCATCATTCACTGCCTATCTGTAATTTAAAATAAACCTGGAAAAAAATTTTCAACAAGCCTGAGCGTATGAGTGCTGTAAGAATGATATGTTGGACACACAGATTAATTGTTATCATTATTTAGATTATCTATGCAGTCCACATATTAAATTACTTCACAAGAATTTTAATTTGTGGGTTTTTTGGAAGGATTTATTTTTGTAAATGGAAGTCTTACAAGACTTCAAAGAACAAAGGAAATGCAGATTTCTTTCATTCTGACTTACTTGAGAGAGTACAAGTATTCTTTTCCAAGGGGCATCAGAGAACTTCGTCATGAGGACTGCTGTGGTCTCAGTTAAAGAGAGCTCATTAATTCATGGCTTAGAGACCAGATAATAGGGGAGTGTAAATGACTGAACTTCACAGATTTAGTCTGCCCTGTACGGAAATTCAACTTCTGCACTCATTGCAGTTTTTCTTCCCAGAATAAAGTAGATTCATTATTAATCTGAAGGAGCTACTGGGGTGGTTTCTTTACCAGTTTTGGTATCTTGATCAAGAATTTAGATAAAATTCACAAAGGACCTGATGACCAAACAGTATTCTCTGGGCTATTTGTATCCTATAAAAAAATTGTAATTTAAAGACACATTTCAGCAAAGAAAGCTCTTCTTTTTTATAGAGGCACTTAAACTACTAGTTCCAATGAAATAAAATTACAGTTTTTCTTTAATAAATGCTATCTTATATCAGGCTCACAGACAACAATGTCAGCTTCAGGCTAATTAGCCACATAAGCAACCTTGTACCAGTTGGAATAACTGGGTCAAAAACTGGCTTTTCATTTGTAAGCACTTTCAAGCTGTTAATTTCAAGTACGTAAGAAGTTAACACCTAATCCAACAAAAACATCCAAGTGCATTTTCTTTGGCAAATTAGGGTCATACATTCTGGTCTTGAAGAGCACTAAATATCCATTTGCAGGTTGTGATTATTCAGCATTAGAAATTCCTAAAGACACACCTGAAATGCCAGCTACACTGAGAGACACCTGTATTGTCATTCCAAGCAGTGGGCTATGCAAGGCAGTGTGCTAGTATTAAGGAAAGGGCTAACCTTGCTTTGCACACAAATTTTTCCTGCAGGTAGTTAGTCAAGTATTTATCCAGGTACTACCATGCCCCTACATTTTTTTTTAATTATGAAAAGTATTATTTCCCTCAATACCAAGGCACAGACAGAACTTGTTTAGTATGAATCACTTATTTCTGTAGAGCCTGGAGCTAGCACTCAGTTCTATAATACCACAAACATGACACATCAAGCAAATAAACTCTATGCCTACATTTTCTTCTCAGTAGGTTACATTAGTGGTAGAAGGTTATTAATACTAGATGAAATAAAAAAGAAAAATCATTGAATCTATCCATAAATGTACTGCAATAGTTCTCATTTACATTCATCTCCTTCTACTCCAGCAGTGAAAAGTCATCTTACAGTAGGCAGCTCCTGATCACTAGCTTGTATTCTGTCAAGCAGGTTGTAATTAGAGAATAATCTCATAAGGCCATTCACATGCCTTAGAAGGCTGTGCACACACAATAAATTCCAGAAGTCAACCTGGCCCTAGGAAAGCATTTTTACATGACAGAGGAGAGCTTTGCTTACAGGTCCCATCACTCACCATGTCAAGAATGTTACAGAAGTATAACATCCAAAACAGAACTTGAATTTAAAAAATTTAAATAAGCCACAAGAATGTGATGAAAGACTTCTCTAAACAATAGAATGCAAAAGAAAAGACTGAAGAGAAAGCCCAAACCATTGGAGAAAATTTGCAGAAGAACTTGTTGAGCACAATTTAATAAACACAAAAAAGAAACTCAGTCATTTTGATAGCTTTCAACAAATATGCAAACAGCATTTGTAATTAGCCTACAGTCAGACCTACTTTGACATCTGGATTAATTAGGGCTTCATCAAGATTCCCTTCTGGCTTAGGGCAGATTTCAAAGGAATACTACACACATACATGTGGTCCCTGAAATGCATAACTCAGGTGGGAGGCTGGCTATATGTGACATGAGCAGCACAAAAATGAGCACTGACTAAAGAAATTACATGAGAACTTCTATGGATCTGAAAAAAAAGATTAGGCAAGTGCTAATACCAATTCAACACTGCCTTATTTTGAAAATAGAAGTCAAGTACTGGATCTCCAAAGCAGTCCTCAATTTTTATTTAATCTCATCAAAGGTTGGTGTTAAGAGATGAGAAAATAGATGCTTATATGGCTGCAGAAATGTCTTCAATCTGTGCCCTGAATGCTGTGACTTTTAGAGTCTTAATTCTCAATTCTTCTCTATAACAAAAAGCTCATTTGTTTATTTCTAAGAAAACCCAGGTTCTCAGTGAACTGATATTTTAATATTGATATTAAATGTCATGACACTCTCAGCTTATTGCGCATTGGCAACTCTGCAAACTAGTGGCGCATGGAGCTGTGCATAAGCATGTACATATTAATTGAAGATTTGGGCTGTAGTTTTCAGGCATCCTGGTACAGAGGAAAGGTTATAGTTCTATGCATTCATGCTTTCATTAGAATTCAGGTAGGCTGTAGCTTGCACTTTATTTGTTTGAAAAAAGCCCAGAAGTATCTTATTTCTGGTCTTCTTGTCAAAAAATTCATGCTGATGTCAAAAGCAGATCTTTTTAAGGTTATCATTTAGCAGAGTAACACCAACAGAAGATGGAGGAACATTTAATATCTTTGTATTCTTTGTTTATTATTTTCCTAAGGAAAAAAAGTATCTTGAATTCTTAGCATGAGAGTTATATTTCACAGGAGTTTATATTTTAGGAGTTTATTGTTTTCTATGTATAAAATTGTGTAAGCTTATATAAAAAATAAAATGAATGTCAACATTTCAAAATCAAAAGGTTAAGCTATCTCTTACTATGGTTTTAACATCACTGTTTTTAGGTCTCTTGTTACTGATTTCCAAACTGAAAGTTGTCAGAAGCCTTTAAACTCTCCAAATTCTGACTCTGACACCATATTCCCCAAGTGAAAAGCTTATATCAAATTGTGGCACAAGCTCTGAGGAGAAAATGTATTTACCATTTACACTAAATATGATTATTATGAGTCATGATGTAGAATGCATTAATCCTAGTGCCTCCTGGATGTCACGGCTCTCTATCTCACACAATACTGTATCTCTCATCCCTAAGATCTGACCTTTTAAAAAGCAAGTCCCTTGTCATCATTTTCTGCAGAAGAGATGGGTTCTTACAAGGCAGCTTAAGGCCTTTCTGAACTGTCACTGCAAAGTTTAGCTTAAAAAAATAAAATATTTTTTGCACATCTCTTCAAGGAGTTTATGCTTCTTCTGGCTTCCAGTGACTACGTCATTTAAAATGAAAAATGAGGTGAGGTCCAGAGTAGCTTTTGTTGCCCAGAAAAAACAGCAGATTCCAGTCTTTCAGTGGTTTGTGACAGCAGAAGGATGTTGAGGAGTAAATTTTTAAAGGACTAGATCTTGAAAAAAATCACAAATCTGGGAATTTTCTGAAGAAGTTCCTGTAGCCAGGCCACTCATCTATTTTTTTGACCTTTAACAGTAAACATTGTCTCTCCATGTTGATTGGGAATCCATAGGAACCCGCAGGTAGAGAAGAGAAGGGAGAGTTGCAAGTTCAGTAGCAAGAGACACAAGATATCTCAACTTCTGGGTGATGGCCAAAAAGGATATTGAATAAAATCTGAGGAGACTACACCCAGTTCCTCCCCACATTAGGGCTGTTTGTGAAATCACACAGGTCTCTGGATTTCAGGCAAGATGCAGGGCTGCCAGCTTCCAGTTCAAGCAGTGCAGAAAAATGGTAAAGGTTGATCACTTTGGACATCAGCATTGAGTCTGGCAGCTCTCACTGAGAAGGCTGTTGAGGATGTTTTCTAATGGAGAGACCAACACAGGCATCCTCATTAGGAGCAACTGAGTCACCTTAGCTAAGATATTGCATTGCACAAGGCAAACATGGCCTTGATGTTTTTTGTCAAAGAGCTGGCAAATAGGGTCTTACCTATTCATGCAGTCTCAATCCAGTCATTGCAACCACTTGTGCACACAAAAACACACATGGATGCACATGCATTCACTGTATTTCCAAAGACCTTAGCTCTTGCTGGGTCACAAAGATATAATTTATTGTTAACAGATATTTAAAGCCCACTGAAGGGGAAAAGAAATCTAAGAAATCAGAGTAAAAAAACTCTCTTACAGATTTTACTCGATTATGAACAAGGTTTAAGATTTAAATGAAACATATTTCATGCCTTTGGACATCGTTTTGGAAACTCTTTGAATCCGTGTTATTGAAACAGAAGTTGCTTTCCCTCCAGGAATTATGAATTGCTGTGTCTGTTCGAATCTAATTGAGCCAAGTGGTAGACATATGCCCTCCAAGTGAAATTTTTCCTACTATACAAAGTTAAAATGACCACAAGTTTGTTATTTTTTTTGAAATCTAAGAAATGACACTAGTATTTGGCAGCAGGTAACTAAGCAAAGCAAAATGAAAAATCCAACTGACCAACCAAAAAACAACCCCAGAAACAAAAGCAGAAACCAACACCCCCAGAAACAAACAACCCTCTCCCCAAACCCTAATTTCATTATCAAGTTACTTGCATTTTTCAAAATCAAGCTATTTTAAAATTCAAACTAAGGGTTAAAGTATTTTACCTCTGCACATCTTTTTATAAATATATAAAATTATAGAACAGAAACGAAACCTAAAGTTTATGAAAACTAGGCACTTGGCACAGAAAATTTTTATTAACTGTAAAGATACCACCTCAGTCCTAAAGTTTATGTTCAATTTCTTTTTTTTTTTTTTTTTGTTTTGTTTTTTAGATAAGATTTGGTCAGTAGAATTTTGGGTCTTGTTCATTGCACCAGTGCTGAAGGAAAGTAGACAGAAGCATATAGTGCATACTTCTACATAAAGAATAATCAAATTTATGGGCTTGGTTGTATATTTGAGCAGCAAAGGTCAGGAAATACAAATGTGCACAGTGCCTTTACAGTTCCAATGCAACCACTGAGATCCATATACATGTTTAACTAGGCTATCTGGAAGCTTGGAGGATGAGTGTTAGAAATAGTGAACAAAACAGAACTGTGCCTCCAATAGAGCTGTTGCCCTCAGAATTCCTGGAAGCACATTGACCTGGACATCCATGCCTACACACATACATTTCAAGCCCAGCACAGCTGGCTGTGACATTTAGAGGTTGCCAGAACAAAAGCCAGGCCAACACATTTTACCTACAAGCTTGTCAAAGCCTCAGCACTCTCTGTAGCTCTATCTGTAGCTGCCAAGGAAACGTGTGCTGAACCCTTGTGCCAACAGTGGGCTCAATAACAGGTCCTTGCATCCTCTGGCTCTGCCCTATCCCTTATACCAGAGAAATGTCAGGCCAGGAAGGTGCCTGCAAGGAAACCCAGTTAGCCTTGTTATATCCTAACCAGAGCCCTCTATTGGATAACCTCCACATCCTCAAGGACTCTAGCAACATATTTCCACTTTCTGGCTCTAGTGCTGTTATAATTTCAGAATTTCTCATCTGGTAATGAGATGAGCTAGATACCAGATGAGAAGATGCTGCTTCAATCCTCAAATCAACTTCCCCTAATTAATGTGGGGATTATGCAATTTAATCCCTTTCAATATGTTGTCTAGCCCATTCTATAAGTGATTAGATTTCTTTCTTATCCTTCTCTGTACCTATATTGTGAGAAGGAACTTAACTAGAGGAAATGTAATGTGGTAATGACAATATCCTGTGGCTAGAGGAAGCTGATGTGGCAGACTATATTGTCACAGACATATTTTATAAAAAAACCTTTTGTTAGGATTTTCCTCCTGAGAAGCTGAGAGGCCTCAGAAACTAAAGGTAAACAATAATTATCTGCTGCTGTGGAATGCGACAGGTGGATCTTTGATTGGTCTCATGTGGTTGTTTTTAATTAATGGACAATCACAGTCCAGCTGTCTCAGACTCTCTGGTCAGTCACAAGATTTTATTATCATTCCATTCCTTATAATGCTTGCTAGCCTTCTGAGGAAATCCTTTCTTCTATTCTTTTAGTATAGTTTTAATATATCATTTTCTTTTAATATAATATATATCATAAAATAATAAATCAGCCTTCTGAAACATGGAGTCAAGATTCTCATCTCTTCCCTCATCCTGGGACCCCTGTGAACACCACCACACTATATTTGTATGAAGGCTGAAAGTAAAGGAGGAGAATGATAGAACAGTGATATACCATCCATCATGTACCTGCAGAAGACCTGCTCTCTTCATTTTGTTGGTTTTTTAATGGTTGCTTATTGTCCTAGGAACATGCATTTCCAATTTAACTAGGGCATAACAGATTTCCAAGAGAGGTTATAGATGCCCCATCCCTGAAACATTCAAGGTCAGCTTGGACAGAGCTCTGAGAAATCTGATGTGACTGAAGGAGTCCATGACCTGGACTAGATTAACTTTGACTAGATGGCCTTTAAAGATCCTTTTCAATACAAACCATTCATAATCCTGTGAAAAGAAAGGAATTCAATATATTTTTTCATTTGAAGAACTTGCACATTTTTTAACAAACAGAAAAGAAATAATTGATCAGTATTTTGATTACATTGATGCCAAGCAGCAACACTCACAATATTCTCACAATAAGGATGTATTCTTAAGCGGAACAAAATAAAGCCTTTTCACAGGATTGTTGTAGCACTGCTAACAACCTGATGTATATTTGTCAATTAACATCTTTAGTGAAATACCCTGCAGAATTTCATCAAAGTCTATACTACAACTTCTTAAGGAAAAGTTTCTCCTTACTAGATGTGGAAGGACTTGGAAAGAAAAGCTAATACAACAGAGAACACCATTTATATAAATAATAAATGTAAAATTTAATAAAAAAATATCATAATAGACTTTTCAATAAAAATGGGTCTTTCCACTTTGGCCATTTGCACACCAACAATCTGTACATAAGATACATCTGCAGAGAAATTGCATGGGAAGGAAAAAAATCACAATATTAAATTTTTAGTTCAAGATACAAACATCAAAATAATTTGGTTTACCATTTCCAGAGCAGTTTCCTCATTTCATCTGGAGACAAATTAGAATCTCATTGGCTTTTTAAGCTCAGTGTTTAAGGTTAAATAAGAGAATGAATGTTGCCAATGGATATTATAGGAACACTATTTCCCTAGCAATGTGGTCTTGAAAATGGGACACATAAAGAAAACCACACACAGAACTAGTCAAAAGAAGCAGTCAAAGGAGGAGAAAAATGTATTTTGTGGTAGTCAATATACATGCACTGGAAATACCAGGAGACAGAGAAGAACAAATAAGACCAGTGAAAATGCTCAAGTTAAATGAAAAGGTGCAGAAGCAGGCTCAGACTGCAAGCCACTACAGACTCAAAAATGCAGTGTGAAAGAATCAAGACAGCAGGAGATTTTGCTTTGCTTCAGGCACTGGATAGAAACATGGATAGATGAATTCTTTCCTTCATAAAGAACCAAGGAAAAAGCAGGTACCAGGTGAAAAAACCAAACCAAATCCAGCTAAGGAATGCTTAGAGGGGCTCTAAAAAATGAATAAAGAAGTTGACAGAAGAATGATATATGCAAGTAAATAAAGCTGACAGTTCCTAACAAGGGATCGTTGAATTATAGAATGGTTTGAGTTAGAAGGGGCATTAAATATCAGCTAGTTCCATCCCCCTGCCATGGACAGAGACACCTTCCATGAGCCCATGTTGCACAAGGCCCCTTCCAACCTAGCCTTGAACACTGCCAGGGACAGACACAGAAACACAAGTTCACAACTTCTCTGGGTTACAAGTGCCTTGAGTGAAGAATTTCTTCCTAATATCTAATCAAAATCAAATTTTAATTTAAAGCAATTACCCCTTGACCTATCACTACAGGCCTTGGTAAGAAGTCCCTCTCTGTTTCTGATGACATCAGTTGTCTTTCCTTTATGTCACGACCTGCCCTTGAAGGGAAGGATAACTAGAGCCTTTGTTAATAGACCCCTTGGGGCAGATTAGAGGGAAATGACACTGAAGGATGGATGTTCCTAAAGATAGATATAGGTGAGATTCATATTAGAACTATTTGGTTGTGATGGAAAGGAAAGAGAAAAAAGGATAAGAGTATAAAGATATCATCACTCATGGATCCAGCAACAAGATTTGATGTCTGGTCAATTTGCAGTTTTGCTGTCTGTCAAAGTGATGGTCACAATCTTGCTCCGTGGGGCGTGGGGGAAAGCCATGAAACACAAAGTTCAATCATTTAGGTTTAGGTGGAATGCACAAGCACCTCCCCTGTCAGCGGAGTTTTACCCTGTCTTTTGCAGCACTGTGAATCTGTTGCAACACCATGGATCACATGCAGTCCTCTGGTGGAAGGCCCCAGAAATGACTCTGGGGGCACTTTGGGCATTTTTAATGATTTATGACCTGCCTCTCACATCAGCATGCTGAGCCAGTTATGCTCCCTCAGAAAGGATGGATACCCTCAGGCCTATGCATGAATGTGAATGTTGTGTGTGAATGTGACCTTCCAGGGGTGGGGGAGAGTTTTACAGCTAAGCCAATAGTGTAAGGAAGGACATTGACATGATAAAAAACACCATCCCACCTTGCAGGATCTGCTTTTCATCGAGTGTGATAAAAATGTGCCCTATCCGGCTCAAAACCCAGCTTGTAACCTCCAGAGCTAGGCATGCACCTCCTCTGCACCTGGGTTGTGACCTTGCACATCAGAAAAGCACCTCTGCTTTTGCAAATGGCTGTTTGAATCATTAATATTCCAGTCTCTCACACCTGATCCCACAATGTTGTAGTTCCGTCCTAGAAGGCCAACAAATTTGTCAAGCATGACTTGCCCTTAGTGAAGTCATGTTTGCTGTCACAATTTCTTTGCTTTCAATATGTCTTAGCTTATATTCCAGGAGGATCTGCTCCATGACCTTGTAAGTCACAGAGAAGAAATTGGCTGGCCTGTAGTTCACTTGGTCTTCCTTTTTTCTCTTCTTAAAATGGAGGTTATGTTTCCCCTTTTCCACTCAATAGGAACTTCACCAGACTGCCACAACTTCTCAAATAGGATGGATAGTAGTTTAGGTACTTACCTGACAGTTCCCTCAGGACCCAGAGATGCATCTCAACAGGTCCTATAGTTTTGCACTGTAGATATTTTGAAAGGTTTTCTAAGGTTCCTTAGATCTTCTCAAATCTGATCTTCTCCTACAGTAGGAGTTCTTCATTCTTCCAGTTCCTTCCTCTTCCTTCTGCATCTTGGGCAATATTTGCTGGGCTGGAATATTTGCTGGTGGAGACAGGGACAAAAAAGTCATTGAGTACCTCAAGCTACTCCTTATCCTGGGTAACCAGGTCTCTTGTTTCCCTCCAGAGAGGCCCCTCATTTCCCTATTCTTCTTGTTATCACCAACATACATCTTGAAGCTTTTCTTTTTGCCCTTGACCTCCTTGGGCAGGTTTAATTCTATAGAATCTTTAACTTTCCTAACACAATCCTTGTCTCTTTGGACAATCTCTCTGCATTCCACCCAGGCTACTTCTCCTGGCTTCCACCCTCTGTAAGCTTTCTTTCTATGTTTGAAGTTTTTCAGGAGCTCCGTGCTCATCTAAGCAGACCTTTTTATACCTGAGTTCTTTTTCCTTGGGATGCATTGCTCCTGAGCTCTGAGGAAGTGATCCTTGAATATTAACCAGCTTTCTTTGGCTCTTCTTCTCTACAGTGCTGTATTCCATGGTACTTTACCAAGAAAATGAGGCCAAAACTTGTTGTGTGCCCTCCTTGCTGCTCTAAGCACCTTCAATTCCATAATTTCATAGTCACTGCAAACAAGGCTGCCTTGGAGGACTACATTCCCCACCAGCCCCTTGTTGTTAAGAATAAAGTCCAGCAGAGTACCCTTCCTTGTTGTCTCCTGACTCACTTGGAGAAGGAAGTTAGGATCAAAATCTTCCAAGATCCTCCCTTTGCTTATGCCCTGCCCTGTTGTCCCTCCAACAGATATTGAGGTGGTTGAAGTCCCCCATGAGGACCAAGGCTTGTGATTGTGTCTGCTCCTCTCTGTCCATAGAGGGCCTCATCCATTCTGTCACCTGTCCCTGCTTTCCCTTTAATTCTGAGACATAAGCTCTAGGTCAGTTCCTCGTTCTGGCAGAGATCCAGCTGGTCACTTACACAGAGGGCACAACCTCTTCTCATCTCCCCTGCCAAATATAGCAGAAATGCACACAGACTTGGATACATTCCAAACATGGAAAGAACAACCTCACAAAATTAGCAGAAAGACATGGAAGAGATGATGTTTTAGGGAAGTAGTCTGTACAGTGCAGTCTTTCTCTGTATAATAAAGAAATGTATATCCATTTAAGCCAAGAAGGAAACAGCACCTTTGGCATGAAATTAGAAACATACTTAACAGTTTCAATGAAAAAAAATCCTAGCTGACCCCACATTCCCACAAAGGAAACTAAACTATCAATATTGATGTTCAGAATACTTTCTTCCTACTTTCCTGGACAGAGCAGGTGAGCTCAAAATATGCTACCAAGTGATGCAATTCTGGCTCAGCTTATTGTCCAAGGAATAAGCTGTTAGGTGACATGAAAGAAGTGTTCTGCTGCTGAAAAGGAAATTTCTAGAGATGTCCTCAAGAGACTGAAACTGCCTCTAATTGGAGTAGGAGATGAATAAGAGGCTGCTGTTATGTAAAATAAGTGTTCAGGACACCATCATGCATTTCAATGATCATTACAGTGAGGAGAAAAAAATAGAAACAAATAATTAAATTTACACAAAAGCTCAGCTTTAGCTTCTCTATGCAGTGGGCATCTAATTCATATCATCTTACCTCTGTAACCATGCCACTCCTCTCTTTTCATCTCCAGTTCCCAGTATCTTCATGTTTCTGCCCTAGCACCCTTACACACCACTCCTACCTCCACCACAATCTTGTAGGTTGAGCTCACACGTCCTCTGTATCTCTTCCTCCTTAGGGCTAAAGGGTGGAATGCTTGGAAAAGAAGACATTTTAACCCACAATGTTGAAAGCTGCTTCCACCTCAGCTCCCCACCCCCACCAGGGCTCAAATATCTGGGCCACACTTTGTCATAACAAGACTGGATAGTTTGAACCAGTGTGGTCATAAAAGCAAATATTATCAAATAGGCCAGGGTGTAATGAATGCTCATCGTATCTGGAGAAATTTGGTGCCTGATGAAAAAGCTTATTGGCTCATGCTCAAAAAGTCTTTTTCGGAGGCTTTTGACATGGCTAAAAGTGGGTTGTTTTTATGGAAATAAAGAGAACATTTGCAGGTAATGATTCACCACCTCAAGTGCTGGCACTAAAACATGGGGTTTGGTGGATTGAAAGAAGGAAAGAACGCTGCTGGTAGTTCTTAAAAATATTTTCAGATTTATTCTTTCAAGTGAACTAAACATATTTTTCTCTAATCATCATCTTATAAATAACTGTGCCATGTTGGTCTGAAGCTTTCACAAAAAATTGCTGGATACAAACAGCTGGAGGTGCATGCACAGCACGGAAAGCTCTATCCTGAGGAGTTTGGAGTTGATAAAATCCTCCAAACACTAAAAGCAAGATTATGGGAGACAAATCAGGTTGTTCTAAGGGTTACTTAAGTCTAGACTGTGCCACCCACAGCCACACAGATTATACAGGACACCCACAACATGATCTCTCAGAGTCTGACTGATGCTTTCCTGTTCTGTTAGTCTCTGAAATGGAATTAAAATTCAGTCAGGCTGAAAGGAGCTTTTTACTCTGTGTATGAGGGGAAATAACAATAACTCTGCAATTCATAAAAATCTTCTAGCGTGTATATAGACATGCATGCCTCCACTGATAAATCCAAAACAGAGGTAAACATAGAGGAGGCATTAAGTTGTCTTTTCCTGGAGGGAGAGAAATCTGCATGACAAGTTTATTGAAGCATTTTACAGAAATCTGGGGTACTGTTCAACATACACAGCAAGTTCTTATTACAGGCTGCAGTTCACCATAAACAGCAATTTTGGATGACAATGTTGTGCATTCGTCGTCAAACATTGTTGTTTGCAAACAGCAAGAGGATTCCATCTGCCATTATTTTTTACAATTATATAAATAGGAATATCTAACCAGATAGACATTTTGTGTATAAAATGGATCAGCTTGAGGAATGTAAGCCAGAAAATAAAGTTAAGATGAAATAGAAATTTAACCCAGAAAATATAGCATTTTAAAATGAAATTTAAGGCAAAGAGTAAATTATGTTCTGAATAAAGTAAATTCTGATAACAAATTTAGCATACTTGTCACTTTCTAATAAAGGAAGGAAAAATGTTCTGTGGAAATGCTTTGAAGCAAAATATGAAAGCATCTGCTTTCCAAAGGCTTTGCCAAAAAATAGAGCATCCAAACTCATAGCAGAATTGAATAAACTGTTACTGTGCTACAGAAGAGTTTTAGTTCAACTGTTTCAGTGTACCCACTCTCTTCTATAGAATATGTTCTCTGGTCCTGAGACACTGGAAAGAGGAAAGAGGGAAATAATCTGGGGAAGATGACTCCCAATGGAAGAGGACACAGACTTCCAGTGCAACTACTTTAAATTATCCTTGTGATACTTCAGGATCATCATTATTTTCACTCTTTGCTGAAGTTGATATTTTCTATGAGAAAACCCCTTCACAATTTCCTAGTCTCTCTGACTCCTTAATAAAAAGGCCATTTTCGGACCTGCTACTTCACTTACTCTCTAATCATAAGGCTTGACAATAAAAGTAGTGTAGCACTTCAGGCCAGGATCAGCGGAAATCAAGTATTGTTCATGGATTACTTTCTTGCAAAGATCTGTCAATAGATGTTACATGTTGGCAATAAAAGTTTCAGTTGACACAGACATATAAGTTTCTCTCAATTTTCTGCTGAGAAGTATTGGGTACTTAAATGCTGTCTGAGTGATGACTCAGCATTTTAAGTGGTGCTATGAAAGTAATTTGGAGACAGTCAATCCTTTCATATCTTCTATTTCTCAAAAAGCTACTGCACATATTCCTCAGATTTACTCCACATACTCTCCCATGAACAGAATGCAAAATTATGATTAAGACAAAGCACAGTGTGCTTGTACAAAACAGGTTCACCTCCTCCCAAAAGCACAACTTATGCAAAGGCCTTGTGAAAAAAAAAAAAAAAGCAATGTGCTGTGAATACAGTGAATACACATGCTGTGTGATTCTGTGCTCTGGAGCCTGCCCCACAGCAGCAGTTCATCCCCTAAGCATGAGACTGATTACAAAGTTTCTTGCTATGGCTGCATGTGTTTGCCAATTAACTGCATTTAGTTGTTTTAGTAGAAATGTACTGCCAAAATCTTCAGAAGACCTCTTGATTTAGCTTAAGGCCTTTGTTTCTTGCTTCAGACAAGACTGCAAAATCTGTAATTTTCACTACAATTAATAAAATATCAGCTTCCATACACAAAAATGTAAGAACTGCTGGTTGTATACATTACTCTATTAGTTCCTAAGCTATGTCCATTATCCACAGACTTTTATATATTCTTCAGGTGACAGTGGTATTTAAACACCAAGATTAGTTCTTACCTTACTGGAAGAGTATCCCATCAACAGAGTAATACAGTATATTTATGGTGCAGCAGCAGCTGTGAAACTCACCCTCTGCTACACTCTTTGAGTTGTCAGAAAAGTCACAGTGTGGCTTCCCCCCGAGAAAGAGCTACAGCGGAGCTGAGGTTATTACTAAGGACTCTCGAATTCCCCCACTGATAGTACAGGGCAAGAAATACTACAGAATTAAGGCCCTGAGACAAGTTGCTCCTCCAATAACAGAAGGATTGCTGCTATCTTCAAAGTTTAAATCTGTCTGTGCCTCTATATAAAATTCAATGTTTCCCTACTTTATCAGAAGCATCAATTGGCATATTCCACTTCTTATTTCTAATTTTAGAGGAGAACTGGAGGGAATAAGAATTGAGCAAGTCAACTCCTCTACAATCTTACAGTTCCCAAAAATAAAAAAAAAGAAGTTCCAGATAGAAGACTTACTGTTAACTTAATTGCATCTTTTTCATTCCTTTGCCTAAGTAGTATTTTTCTCTAAAATATATTCTGAAGCACTTGACTCAATCTGACTTTAAAAGGTTTAAAGCAGCTTTTAAAGGTTAAAGCAGTACTATAAGCATTACCAGGGAGCTGCTCCCAAAGCCAGTAAGGCTTTAAACTGGAACTGTTCTTTAAGGTTTGATTTCTATGCAGTCAATAAATTATTCTTTCTCTTGATAGCTAAAAGTGCTACCATCAAGACACTGCTTTTCTTAGCACAGAAGTCACAATACTGAGCTTGGGACAATATATGACAAGTCGCAATCAACTTCCTTTTATCAAAGAGATAAGAATCACTTTTAAAGCTTCTTTTCAGTTCTAGCATGGCAACACAGAATGGAAATTCTTTTAAAAGAACTTTCATCCAATTTCCCGCTGCCTATCAAGTAATTAGACAGAAGGTAAGTGTATTTCTTTTGATGACTCTTCAAAATTTGATATTCAGAATTATATTTCAATATAATTTTACCTAGAACAGACCAATAGGTAGCATACAACATCCTTGTTTTGTGAGTCAGGCTGTTTTCCTTTACAGATGCACTGGTATGCCAAGAACTTCTTTCCAATATGCCAAAGGTTCCCAGTCAAAGCTATTGACTGAAGTACAATTTTTCCTGCTGCCTTTTTTTCTTTTTCCCCAATGGATGATGCCATAGTGATACATGCTGTGCTTGCAAAGATGAGCATCATAGTGCACCAAAAAACAGTGGGAAAAGCAGGCTCAGTCAAAACCATCATTTTACTGAAAGAGACACTTGATGACATATTCAGTTCCACACAATAAACACGTTTAGAAAACCAAATTTACAGGTATCTGAACAGCAGGTATATGTGAAGGACTTGGAGTCTAGCAACAGGAACACAACTTCTTCAAAAGAATATTTGTGATCTTAGGAAAACAAAAAAATTTACTCACGAACATACTAGCTCCTAGTTCTACAGAAATGAACTGTGAACAGTGAAATGGAAAAAATAGCTAAAATATATGTTTATTTTGTACAAAGATTTTATATTATATTTTAATTCTGATATTTTTTCTTAAGCCTTCAAGTGTCTTTAATTCCTGGAAAAAATGTTCCTTATCAGCTTTTCTTCATGCAGGAAAATAAAAGGAGAAAATTGAATGTACACTAGAAATCTCCAAAAAACAATTTTTCTGAATTTATAGTATACATACAGCTAGATTACCACACAGAGATTAGGTGAGTTGGTTAGAGCATCGTGCTAATGATGCCAAGGTTGTTGGTTCATTCCCTGTATGGGCCATTTGCTCCAGACTTGGACTTGATGATCCTTTTGGGTCCCTTTGAAATCAGAATATTCTTATTCTGTGATACCTTCATCCTAAAGAGTTCTGAAGCTAGCATAAGTAGTTAAGAGAATCATCTATTAAATCCCCTCTTGTCCCACTGTCTGTTCTCTTTTTGTACATTGCTGTGATATCACAGTACCTCAGCATGAGCTGGTTGATGTTCTTGTTCCTTGCTGCAAAGTATTCCTGCTGAATCCATCACCTGGGTCATTCTGCATGCTAAATCACACTGTCTTCTACTTCCAAGTCTGTTCTCTGCAGAGATTTTACTCTGACGTGGAGACTATTGTCAGTGGCCCATCTTGGGGATCAAGGAGATGAAGACTAAAGACGACAGATTAAAGCTGTACTGCCTTTGACAATATAAATATAAATGGACCACATGAGGTAGTATGTTCACTGTGAGCATTTGTTCACTCACATGTTAGTGTGAAATATTTCCAGCAGTCAGTAAACTCATCATGTTTTTAATGTAGTTCCCAGAATTTAGCATAAAAACAGCAAACCAGCAAAGGCTCAAATCCTTAAAATACTTTTCTACTTCCCCCCCAATAATCTCAACGGAAAAGCATTTGTAAGCCCAAAACCAAGCCTCCAGCTCTTTCTTTCGCTTCCTGAAAGCTGGAGGTTTTGGCTGCTAGCTTTGGGTTTAAATAACTGATTAGAAATTTTTACCACTAAAAACATCAATGTGTGTTATCCTCCAAAATTTCCACACTGAGGTACTGAGCAAGTTTGTCAAAATTAATTCCTTCACTGTTTTTTGCAAGGTGCAAAGTTGCAATTCCAAAGCAATTCTACTCAACGAGACCAAAAGGGGTTTCATTGCTAAAAGCACTCATTAATAATTATGTCCTTTCTGAGGAAAAGAAAAATTAACTTAGTTTTCATTGCTGCACCAATTGCATCTTGCATGAATTATGGGCAGAGTTTGTCTATGTTTTTACTCACAGCCATCAAAATATGATTAAAATTGCAGGTAAAACCTACGTGCTGCCTCTTCCCTGATTATCTAACCTGTATCCTGTTTCTTGATTTCTTTGTTTTTTTGGCTTATTACATGATCACACGTTAATTGTTTGTTCCTTATTTACTTTAACTTTCAGAAGGTGACACAAGCTACACGAGATCCCACAGAGACATTTCCCCGCACCATGCTCTCCCTGTTCCAGCTGAGGTCTGCCGTAGCGATGCCTGAACAAAACATTCTGGATCCATCCTGAGGCACTTGAAATGGAGCAAGAGATAGAACAAAGTTGTCTGAAAGGATCATTTCCTTTTCATAAGGAGCCTGAGAAGAGTGGAAAGTCAACAGGGAATAGGAACAAGAGTAGTAGTAGTAATTGGAGTGGGCATAGGAAAGTGAACAAGGAGACTTTCAGCTGAACCTTCTGTGGGAAAGGGACTCTCTTCCTTTATAACATGTTTGTACAGCCCTTGCCATGGAGGTGATCTATCTGATGCTTTGCAGGTGCTATTAAGTATGCAGTGTACATCCCTCACAGTTCATAGGTGATGAAGTCTTGCTTCAATGCCCTTCCTCAGCTTTGGTGGTTCAGATTGAGATGTTCTTTTTCTTCAGTGTTGACAGAGTTCAAACAGAAAAAGACAAGAAAAACACAGCCAGAGAGGGAACAAGGAAAATGTACAAAGATCGTAAGTGGCACATTTAGCACAAGATGCTGTTTATTGTGGCTATTTGACCAAAGGGTGAAGAGAATGTAAGACTAATCTGTTCTGTAGGTTTTTGTTATTAGCTTAGATGCTATGATTTCAATGACACAGTTATATGAGTGAAGGTAATTTTCAGATTGTAATGAGTATGCCAACCAATGCAATGGTGTCTGAGTGAAGCCACTCATTCTGAATAACATGTGCTTATTCCTGCTCATCTGAACTGCTATTAATACTAAACCATAAAGATATTCTCCCTGTCAAAAAAAAATTAGAGGGAAAAACCATGAGAAAGAAAGAAGGAAAGAAAGGAAAGAAAGGAAAGGAAGAAAGGAAGGAAGGAAGCAAGGAAGGAAGGAAGGAAGAAAGAAAGAAAGAAAGAAAGAAAGAAAGAAAGAAAGAAAAGAAAAAGAAAAGAAAAAGAAAAAAAGAAAAAGAAAAAGAAAAAAAGAAAAAGAAAAAGAAAGAAAAAAGAAAAAAAGAAAAAAAAGAAAAAGAAAAAGAAAAAGAAAAAGAAAAAGAAAAAGAAAAAGAAAAAGAAAAAGAAGAAAAAGAAAAAGAAAAAAAAGGAAAAAGAAAAAGAAAAGGAAAAGGAAAGAAAGGCATTGACATGGCACGATGATAGGCCTATCTTGAAAAGAAAGGTATCTGTTAATTACGCAGGCATAGGTGAGAGATGGTAGGATGTCACTGATTCTTGACAGCGAGGAGAAGAGGGGCCCAAAAGACTTCAAAGTATGATAAGTTCATTTTCTTCTTCACATTTAATGTCTGAATAATTTCTAGCTTGGGGAGAGATGTCAGAGAAATCTGGCTCTGAAGTCCAGGGAGAAACCATGTTGGGTTTCTGACTTGCGCAAATTTGCTGCTCTTGCTGTGACGGACTGTCCAGTTTCCCTGGCAGGTATGCATTTGCTGTTCACCTAAGGATCGGAAAAATTACTCTTACCACTGAGAGTTTAATAGGTTTATTTTCTTCAGATCAGATTGAACAAATGTGACTGACAGAGCTACTGAGGGCATGCACACCCATACAGAACCTGTTTGTTCTGCTCTTCCTTCCTTCTCCAACATCACTCATTCTTTTTGATCAATGGCATAAAATGCCTAAAAAGATTTTTTCCATATTGTATTTGAGAAATATGCGGTCCTATTTACAACTGAGGTTTGTTTTTCTCTACACAATGGCAAAAATCAAACTTTAATTCAATTTTCTGCTCATGTTTTTATGAAATCTGCTGCCAGAAAACAGCCCAAGGAGTCTTAGACAAGTTGCTTTTAGGACATGTTACTACAGAGATCAGGAAAATAGGATCAAAGATATTTTCACTTTTTTCTAGGCTATCACTGCTCTACATCAGTGATGTATCATCTCTTTTACCCCATATTTCACATTTGTCTTCTATTTCTGTAAATAAACAATCTTTAAAATACAAGTCTATGTTTGAAAGTTTCTATTCTATCTACTCTCATCTCTGTTTTCTTATTTTCTGGCTGAATCACAAAGCAATTAAATAATTTCATTCACAAGTCAAAGGTAAATTGCTAATGCAAAATTAATCTGGTTTATAGAGTTAAGGTTTAGGAGTATCAAAGCAGAAGCCATGGTGAAGAACAAGCTAATGAGGAAAATCAAAATTACCACAAATGCATCAAAAAAGCATGGAAATAATCTTAACCATAGTCATTGTTAATGACTTGAACAGTACCTTCTTGAACTCATGCTTCCCAGCTAACAACTTGACACCTTCAAAATACCAACAGACTTCAATGATACCAGTATTTTCCCTTTTTCTTCTCATCACTTGCAGAGCTAAAGAAACCAAGCAGTATCACAAAATAAGCTTTCAATCCAAGGCATTAAAATCCAAGCCCACAAGTACAGGGTGATAAGAGATCCTTTCAGGTCAACCTCTAGACATATAATATTGCTTTCTGTGGAGTTTAGAGCAGCTCAGGCTTTCTGAGGCCTCCCTTAGGTTGCATAAGTGAAGGATTTATGTCCATGTCATCCATTTAAAAACCTCTCAGGGGCATTGAAAGATGTGGGATTAAGAGAGATTTTTCAACATGGGTTTTATATGCAAAATGGTGAAAAAGACATAGTACAATGAATATATACATAATAAAACCTACTTAAACAACAAACATTCAAACTTGAAAAAAGTATACTTCGTGGCAGGAAGAAAGTAGGAGCCAAGAGGAAAAAATATAAGGAAGACTAATGCCCTTAGACACTCAATATAGAAAAGATATTGTCCTCATATACATTCTTATTTATCTTCACCCTCCTGCAGTTGGTGTATTACCTCCTTACACACAGCAGTTTCTTTCTGTCATGGAGGCAATTCATTCCTATCCTGTCAGGCTCACTTTTTCTTTCCTAGTGTCTCAAGACACTAGTTGCTGTCAAAGCAGTAACAAAAAGAACCCAAGAGGTTTTTTTGCTGACACCTCCCAAAGTGTAGAATCATCACATCAGATATATATTTGGGGTTAGGAAGACCAGCTTCTGTTATATGACCTCATCCAGCCAGTGCTTTCTCTAAATCCTTGTCAAAAAAATGTTTATGATCCCCAGCCCGCCAGGAGAAACACTGTTTGTTCTCTCAAGCCCAGCTAACTTGTTTTCTATTATCTCCTTATTAAAGAAAAAGATTGTGCTTCATAAAGCAGTCCTAGATGTTGCAGAATTACTGCTTGAAACATAGAAATTGGAAAAACTCATTTTTATTTCAATATTGGTATCCTATGCCTTATGAGTCATTCTAACGATTCCCTGTTGCCTTCTGTGCTTAAACAAGTTAGCCATTTTCAAAGCTGTTAACTAAAGTCACAGTGGAATTAAAAACACTTCTGCAGAAAAACACAAAACAGCTAAAGAAGACCCTCAGCTGGCCTGTACTAATCTCTCTTATAGCAAATTTTGGAACCATCTCGTTCTGGAACCATGCAGAATGGTGGCAGCATTTCTGGCTAAATAATCTTGGATTATTACATTTGTCCACTTGTTTCTTTCCTTTTTAAAACACATTTACACCTTTGTTATTAAGGCACACAATTCAAGGTTGCAATCCTGACAAAAATTGTGTGGGTGAACAGTTCCATGGACCAAGGGAGACACTAAGTCCTGATTTCCAAGATTTGTGTGAAGGAGGTATCCCCACAATTGAACAAACAAACAAACAAACCTCAAACCACCACACTTTGTTTCCACCTACCCTTTCTCAAGGGATATTGTTGTGTATTGCTTTATCTGCAGTGTTGTTTCCTTGTATCAACACTGACTCTCCATACCTGGCGAAAGTAACATTGGGTACAAAAGGTATTTCCCCCCTGCTTCAAACAAAAGCGAATTTAGGTCTAGTGAGCTCAGGATAATATTGGTTGTGTTTTGTTTTTTTTTCTTTTTTAAAACCAAAATAAGTAAAAAGGGTAAATTCAACACATTAATCTCATGAGTGGATATTCATAAGTGCATATCTGCAGTGAAATTTGCTTTTGAAAACAGAACACCAGGGACCAACTCAAACCACCATAACTGAAACCAGGCTGATTTTGACTTTCTGTTAGCCCAAACTGCACACATACACTTTGCAATTTGCAAATACAATTCACTGCAGCTGTAGAATAAATCAATCTGAAAATACATATGTACATAAATAACAGTGGTTTAATATTACCACTGAGAAATCTTGACAATTCAGAAGACTTAGAATCTGAGTCAAGGCAAATTCCAGCAGTTCCAATATTTGAAATATACTCAATTTCATTCAACAACTTCTTTCTAATAGCATTTGCTATTGTGTGCCTCTATCTCTCACTAGATGTATGTGTTTATATGTACAGAGAAATATATACAAACTAATTTTTTTTTAATACTTAAATTGTAAAACAAGCATTTTTTTGTGTAAGATAGCTACCTAGAATTAAAAGAGAAATACTCCACAGTTCATGAATTACCTCAGTAAAGCTAGTAAACAATATTTTGAGGCATACATGCACATAGGTTTATTTAGTTTGCTATATATTGTCCAGAACAGCTGCAAATATGTGCCTTTTTATGGGAGTTCAGATTCCATGTGGTTCAAACACCTGGTATTTGCTTTTTACAGTTGATACTGTTCAGGCCATACTTCCTGGCACACCCTCCATTTCAAGTTGCCAAGAGGTGGAAGAATGAGAAACCCTGGAACCATGTATTTTCTAAAGCAATATAAAAGATTGACCTTGGGTATTCCATCACACAGTGGGGTTTTGTCACATTTTACCTATTAGCCAGCTTTCCTTCTTCAAATCTGCTTTATTATGATCTAGGCAGAGTTGAAAATTGAACAATAAATAGCCTGTATGCACTTGTTTTATTGTGCCAGTATTAATGGATGTTTTCATAATTGATATGAAAAAATAAAAATGTTTTCCAGAAAGCTGTTTGTATACAGAGAGAAAGAATTTGCACTTTGCAAAGAGGACTGCTTTGAGGAATTGAATACTTATGTAAGAATTCCGCTATTCTATATCCGTATCAAATCTGCAAGAAAAGCAATAATTGCAAGTAGGTTTATTTGAATCAGTGTGCCAGCTAGAGAGCTGCACAGGAAGAACCATGCAGCTACCAAATGCTTTTATGTGCCACAGCAGTTCAGCAGTCCATGGCACAGCTGCCTGCAGGGCAGAGGCCAGAGCACCAACTGCAAATGCAGCACAAGCTGGGTGACCAGACTGAGGCACAACACAAAACTTCCACCGTTTGTTTAATGTTAATATTTTATTTCTCAATTCTTTTCTGTCTTTCAAAGCATCCCCTTCTTGCAAACTTTCTGTGCCATGTGTGTATCTGCTTCTGAGACAAGGCAATGCAAAGATTTTAGGCTGAGTGTCTTTGCAGACATCACATCTACTGACTGATCTGCTGACTGGACTACATGTCTGATTCTCCTCTGCTTTTCACCTTCACTAGCTCTCAGTTGCAGGGTGAGTTAGTTGTACTTCTGGGATTACTGCACTCCAGATGTTGTACTCCTTTCTTTTCCAAGGACATCCATTTGTTATCCATCATATTTTCCACTCAGTAAATAATTTAGATGGGATTATTGAATAAATTTTCAAAACACTATTCTGAATATCACTCAGTGGCATTACTCACACAAAGTCTTATAGAACTAAACATTTCCATTCTGAAGGTTAAATTTGATTTGTGAGCTGTGCATTGCAAAACTGAGCCACTTTTAAGAAAGTCAGGTTGATGAGAAGTCTCAATTTGACTTGAATCTGAAGCCAGTTCTAGGAAAAGGAATTCAAAGGACATTGCCACAACCTGCAAGGTCACGTTTTTCTGTCAGTGCCTAAAGTTTTATATTAGTACCCTACTAGAACAGTCTTAAGAATTTTAAGAAAGATTAAATTATTTAAAAAAAAAATCTCTTGAAGATAACCACAAATAGATTAGACAATTAGGTGTTTAACTTCAAACACTAATTTTTGCTTATTGTGGTTGTCTCATCATTATCTCATCCAGACAGGAAAGGATGCAATAAACAGCCTTCTCAACAATGTATCCCTGATATCTTTAATCTTTCCTATTGCATTGGTTTTGCATGGCAAGGGTTTGGTAGCAGGGAGGTTACAGGGGTATTTTTTTGTGAGAAGCTACCCAAAGCTTTCCCCTACATGCAGCAGAGCCAGTGCCACATGGTTCCAAGAGGGACCCGCTGCTGACCATCAGCAACAGTGTCAGCACTCCTGGCTAAAATATTTAAAAAGGGGAAAGGTTTACTGTGTGAGAGCACTTGCAGCCACAGAAGAGAGGAGTGAGAATAGCTAAGAAAGACAGCCCTGTTGACAGCAAGGTCAACGAGGAAAGAGGGGCAGAAAGTGCTCCATGTGCCCGAGTATAGAGTATCTTGGAGCCTGTAGAGCATCTTGGAGCCTGTGGTGGAGATCATGGAGAGCCAGGCAGCTCATGGAGGTCTACAATAGAGCAGAGATCCACCTGCAGGCCATGGAGGACCCTCCCTCAGGAGAACCTGGCACCCAGTCAATGTCAGATACACCACACTCAAAAGAGTTTCTTATCCATAGTCTATTTGCTAAAATGGAGGTTTGTTCAGTGATGAGGCTTCCCAGACTGACATTAACAGTTCTCCAAAATGAATTTGATTGCAATGACTGTTCTGGACTCTTAGATTCACCTAGTTAGCCCAGAAGCCACATCTGCTCATGAACTGGAGAATATGAGAAGTAATTCCCACAAGAACAAAGCAAAATAGAAGAAAGAAAATGGACTTTTACTTTCCTGCTATTTAAACTATCCTGCTGTGCAACATCTGAAACCCTCTGTGTTGCCCTGCCTGAGTCTTTCTGCACACAAGAAAATTTAGAATCATTAGTAATAAGAGAGGTGCTATCTGAGGACTTGAAGGCCTGCCAACAATTACTTAAATTAAGCATCTTCAGTAATCAGGTAGAAGTGCTTCAAACTATTTTTATTCCCGTTTCATTGAAATTGAAACTTTACTTTTTGTTACTCCATCTTAATAGTCAACATATTCTTGTGTGTGTTTTTTGAAGGTTCACTTCCACAAAGTTGCTTTCAATAAAGTGTCACATGATTTACTGTACAATCCAATCTTCAGCTTTGGAAAAACTCTTTTGCTAACTGTGACAGGAACAGGCATTTTACCTGTGTCACGTTGCTTCCTTTGGCAAAGAATTAAAACTTGATACTGTGAGAAAATGAAAAACAATAGATTGCAATTGGATCACTGTACTGTTCTATCTTTATCTACCTTAATAGCATTATAATAAATTAGATTAATATAACATTTGATCAACACTTTTTATTTGAAAAATCTATAGATGTATATGAAAGTGGTTTACTGTGCCAAATCCTAACATGGGTCATGAACTCTGAAAGGCATGTGTAACACCAGGCAAGAGTCCTGCAGTCTATTTTTTCACTATAGGACACAAAATAACACAACATAGATATGCAGCTCTTCCAAGGCGAAAAGAGAGATTTTCTGACTCCAACATTTAAAGATTTCCAAAAGTGACAGTGGATTAGAGGGTGACAGTGCCACCTCTCTAATAACACTGGACAAACCTACAGTCCACCAATTTTTTTCCTCATCCATAAAAGAATGCAAAACAATAAGTTATTTACATAAAGTGTGTGAGAAAGTTTGTTACAAGAATGTAACCATCAGAAGGCTTAGAAAAAACTTAAAAATCAGGGCAACACTACTTGGCTCTGCTTCCAAAAGAATATCCAAATCCTCATACTGGGGTATTCTTCTATAAGAGAACACATTTCCCACTGGTACTTATTAGTGTCAGTTGCCAAAAGGTTTGCTAGAGAACTTCATAGGTTTCTGCTCATCCTCCAAGAAGCAGAGCTCAGGAGCGTGATGCTTTTAGGTAGGGAGAAAACAACAGAGTTCTGGCCTGAAAAGCAGACATCTGCAACTGCCAGTATGGCACAGTGGTCTCAGTTAATTGATTAAAAAGAAAAATCTTTTCTTTTTAATAGCACTGGATGGAAACCCCCCAAGCTCCTTCTTCACTGTAATGCAACACATTTTGCAGGTGCATCTAAACAATTTAGTAACATCAAATTTTGAGTAACTCCATTAGAGTTTAGGGCCTGTAATGCTTTGGGCTCACTAGACACCTGTTTTTCAGCCATGCAGTCTGCTCCCTGCACCACAGAGGTCTAGGTGTAGGGCAGCTGTAGTCAGCAAGCACATAAAGGGCTGGCACCCTAGGGGATACAGCTTCTATGGGTTACTTTCCTTAAGGAAATTGATGGTCAAGCAGTGGGGTTGCTGTTGGTGCCACAGGTTTCATGGCTCTGATGCAAATTCAAGTATGTGTACAGGCATTGTAGGTTGAAATCAGTATAACTAAGGCTCAGACTCATCTATAAATGTGTTATTCATAGAACAACCTGGTATTATATTCACTTTGAAACAGCCCATTCTAAAACCGGTATCAAGCCTATTTACAGAATAAAATTGGACAGACACAACTAAACAGAGGTATCAATAGGAAACTTTGGAATTCCTTTATCCTGCTGTGTTGTTTTCTTACATGAAAATGTTTCAGATGCCACAGTCTGCCTTTAAGATTTTATAGTTTATTTCCAGGAAAGCAATATGCTTGTTTTCATTGTCAATCGTTGAAGCAGTTTGGGCTGAGCATGTCTTTTTACTGTTGACTTTGCATTTCTAATCTGGCATTAAAAAAAAAAGTTGTTTTTTATATTAAAGGATGGTGTAATTCCCTAATAGTAAGCCTGTTGGAAGAGGACTAATGGAGCTATTCATATTTAACAAATAAAAAGCTCTACTTTGATGGAAGGGGGATTATGTATGACTTCTGTCTGAGCAGCTTCAACACTCTTTCTTACTGTAAGTGCATGAAAAATGTACTATTTGAATATTATCTCACAAACAAAAAATCTTGTCCAGTTAACTGTGAAAGTGCAGAAGAGCATGTGGAATAAAAACTGGAGTAAACCCTCCAAAGAACAGTTTCATAAAGGTCTCAGGAAGTCACCTTTTATACAACTTTCTTGATCAAATTGTCTCTCACTAATTTTTCTTGTGTTCCCTCAGTTTCAGCTGCAGCTAGCATGAAATCGATTAAAACCGGAGATTAAAGAGACTTCCAAACGAAGTATAAATTTTCAAAAAATTGTGCTGCATATGCTCAGCAGGCACCAAGGGAGGGGGGGAAAGATGTCAACAATTTGTATAAACAAAAGGCACATAAGAAAATCATCATGCTGAAATATTGCAAACTAACAGCAGGCTAGAGTAAAACATCCATATTGCCAGAGCTAATTTATTTCCTTTAGCATTACCTTTATAATCCTTCACCAAGAAGGAATCTTTTCTCCTTTTTTTTTTTAAGCATGACAAATATGTATTATAATCAGTTGGGTTAGATTAGTTTTTCTTTTTTCAGAGATGGATTTTCTCTCCCTGAATCTTCAACTGTGACTGCAGTGAGTTTCTTCAGAGAAAGAGAGATATTACAAGAGAAAGAGAGAGATTACAAAAAAAGCGCTTGCCGTCTTCCATTATTAAGCCATAAAAAAAGAAAAAGAAAAAGGTAAAATGAAAACCCTAGGAGAAAGCTCTTCCCTGAGTTGATGGAAGAAGTGACAAGGTTTGTAAAACCTAATGCAGACTTAACAGATAATGTCATGCACTGAGGGGGACAAGAAGCAATTTGGGGAAAGAAGGAATCAACCCAAATAGTCTCAAGGGGAATCAGACAAGACAGAATACTAATAATCAGGCTTAAAATGTCCACAGACTAATTTAAGGGTGAAAATACTTGTGAAAAATTCTGGTTAGGATCTTGTGAAAGATGGGTCGTTAGGAAAAACAACCTCAAGTGAACTCGTTGGACTTTTAGGACATTCTCGTCACAGCGTGAAGAGTGGTCCATCTGATGTTCAGAAAAAGTAGCAAATGTAGGAGTGGACTGGCTTTATCAAACAGGACTGACTCCAGCACAAACTAACCATATACTAACCATATGGAAGATAGATAAAGTATATATCTTCCATATGGTTAGTATATGGTTAGTTTGTGCTGGAGTCACAATTAGGAGGAATTAAGGCAAGAAGCAAAGAAATATAGAGGAATCTCCTGGCCATGCTGGGGTAGTATTAGAAAAGCCAAAGCCCAGCTGCAATTGAAATCGATGAGGAACATTGAAGGGCAACAAGAAGCCCTTCTACCTCTGTACTAGTGGCAGAATAAACAAAGATGGGGACCTCTTGCTCTATGGGCAGGTGATTTTGTGACAGCAGATATATTTAAAGTGAAGTACTCAAGCCATTCTCTTTGTGTCAGTCCACAACTGAATCTCCCAGGACTCTGCCAAGAGAGAGAGTTCAAGAAAGGGAGGTACAATAGTGAAAACTGATCAAGTCTGGAGTCTGTTTCAGAAATTCTTGATCCATATGTGCTCCCCAGTACCAGAGAGATAAACTGAGGCAAGAGCTGACTGTAAAGACTGTCTAGTCTGCAAGCTCACATGCCTTGTGAACAGAAGCTGAGGAAGTGAGGCTTTTCTGGGGAAACCTGACAGCAGCCTCCTCCTGCCTGCAGGGGAATTAAGATGGGAGACCCAAGATCTTTACAGAGGTGTACTGTGGGACACCAGGGTACAATGATACTGAATTGAAACAGAGGAGGTTTTATCTACATAAAAGGAAAAAAAAATCACCAAAAGGTTGCTGAAGGTTGACACATGCTGCACAGTCTTCCTTGGAGGTTTTCAAGACCTGGGTGTACCAAAGGCCTGGCAAAGCCAGTCTGAAATCAGCACTGATCATGGTTTAGAGTGGGAAGCTGGATAGGATGACCTGTCAGGGTCCCTGCCAAGCTGAACTTTTTTATTTTTAAGACTTGGTCCTAGACACAGATAACATATAAAGAAATGTCCACCCTAACACTGAACTTACAACTTGTGTGTACTAGGAACTAAGCTAATGTAAGTTGTAGATGATTGATTTTATATGGATATTTAGGCCCATAAATACATTATTTGATATTCAGAAGTAAGTTGCTTTAGAAGTTCTGGGCATTGTCCAATATAACTAACCAGAATTATGCATTTTACAGCACATATAGCACATTTATCTACTAGTTTATTATAGTTATATGGAATACTTAATATATCTTCCTATATTTACATAAAACTTAACTCAAAGTTTTACTGTGAATAAGTAACTGATCATCCTAATAGTGGTGTAAAACTGGTAAAGACTAAAACACTGAACAAATAGAACTTATTTTTACCTTCTTCTCTTTTAAGATTTCATCAAGCATGCTAGCATTCACAAGATGCCCAAGGCTTTAGGAGCTCAGTATCATTTTAAGCCCTTGGGTTTGAAGATATTGATCCAAATTTATTGACATACCCAGGAAGATCACATGTCTCTTTTCCAACCACATAATGAAAATAACTGTGTGAATAAATATTTTAAAAATGCTATCCTGGAGATTCAGGCCCATGAGAGTACATGCTCATTTTTAAGAAATAAAGAGAAAAATGAACCCATTGACAACTGAAGAACAAGAATGTTTAGGCAAACACTGGAAGAAAACAAATATCAACATGTCAACACTGGCATTGAGTTTACTGAGGTTTAAACTTCTTAAAGTCTCACTGAAATTATAATTTGCTAACCTTGACTAAACTATGTTACAAATCCAGGTAGAACACGTTTGCTGAGCACAATTGCACTCTGGCAAGAAACCTTTATAAAGGCAAACAAATAGATCAATAGAGTATGAATTGAAGACAATTTCAATACTTGCAATTATGAAGGGTTTAATGGCATTGATGGACTAGGGACCGCATACTTTATTATGACTGTAACTGCTTACCACAAAGAAGATCAAGGAGACAAGGATGTGTGTTTAAATGGGAGCAGCATGAGGAACCAAAACAGACAGCGGGGAGGAAGAACCAGTTTATGTTAAGAATAAACAACATGTAGGGCCCTATTTCTACTTTTGCTGATGCCTTTTGCAAGAGATAAAGTGTTATCTGATAACTTTCTACGCTACAGAACTAAACGTCAGAGACGTCACTAATCTCAATTTTTGACATTGACCTTCGTTTTGATGTACAAAGGCTGACTCCAGCTTTGGGATTCAGTTTGTCACAGTTCAGTCCCACAGGCAGAGGTGGAAGAAGGCAGTTTCATGAAAGCTACCTTAATGCAGATTTCTGTAGTGAGCAGAGAACATTCTATTGCAAGTAGGCAGGTGTGCATGTCTGAGTATCATTCCATACCCCATTTTTTTTTTTAAGCAATTTGTCTCCTGCAGATTTAAGCATCTTCCAGCCCTGCATCACACATTTTCAACAAGTTAAAGAACAGTACCTGGCACTCAGAATACAAGTAATTTCATGAAAGGATGGAAACTTTCAACATGCATATCTGCATTCTTCTTCCAGACAATCAGACATTTTTATTAAAAAAAAAAATCTTTAAAGAAAAAAAGAGAAAAACTCTAATTTCACTGATCTTAAAAATCTGAATATTCCAAAACTAAAAGTACATTTTACTACATGTGCATTTTTTAAACTGTAAGGCTATAAACTGGAAAGCACTATGCATAACATTGTAAAAGCTACCCGGATGTCAAGGAGCCTAAGGCTAATTCACTGTGCCTTCACTGTAAATTCATTGTAAATGAGTATGTGAACTCACAGTGCACCAACTTCCCATGTAGAGAGACAGAGCAAACATTAAGGAGCCTAACTTGTAAGGTAGACAGTCCCCATTTTTTTACTATTTTTCTTGAATAAAACCCTCTGTATTGGAATGTCTTGGGACACATATGGGAGGGAAATAAACCAGAGGTGGACTGTGCTGAGAAAAAAAGAGATTTTGAAGGAGAGCACTAGAATTCAGAAAAAAGGGGTTATGAGGGAAAACATGAGAGAGAAAGTACAATTAGACTCAGCACAAGAAGCAGAAGGATGTGAAGGTACAGAGAAATAAAAAAGATAAGTAACACTAATAGTCAGGGAAGAATAAATGCAACAGCAAACACAAAAATCTATGCTAGAAAGAAAAGGAAAATTCAGATAAAGCATGTCTGCAAATTTTCAAACACAAATCAGTAAATCCAGCATGCCCAGCTACAAAGCTGTGTATTTTCAAGGTATGTATGCAGCTTCCTACATTTCATTAAGATGAGCCAACCTGCATGTATTTTTATGGATCCCGCTACAGACACAGGAGCCCAGACCACATTTCCTCAGATGCACTGAGGTCCTCTCTCAAGGATCCATGCAGATCTGTTGGAACTTTGGCATATCAGACAGGGCAGAGAGCATGTCCCAGCTGTCACTGTCGTATTTTCTGAAAAATCCCTTAGCCAGGATTTCTTCTCCTGGGAAGATGAGAAGCCTCAGCTTCTCCTGTGTTTGCTGCTCTGGAATGTGGTCTGGAGATTGTTTATCCAAGCATGTGAATTGTGATTGTGATTGTTTATCCAAGCATGTGAATTGTTTTAACTTAATGGCCAATCATGGCCAGCTGTGTCAGACTCTGCTGAGTCAGTCATGAGTTTTTATTATTCATTCTTATTAAACCTTCTGTCTGTATTCTTCTCTTCCTTTGATATAGTTTTAGTATAGCATAATATCATATCATATCATAATAAATCAGCCTTCTGAGAACATGGAGTCAGATTCTCATCTCTCACCTCATCCTGGGGACCCTCACAAACACCACACCCAGCTGCAGTTCAAATGAGACCACAGCAATGCAGCTCACCACAAGTTATCATCACACTGCCCTTAGTACAAATATCTGGCTTCAACCTGATTCTCTGGCATGCTTAAAATTTTTCATGACACTGAAATGTTGTGCTTTAATTATCATCCCAAGACAGGAAGAAAAATAAATATCTGAAAAATTCCCCTGGGACAGACATTCATTTCCCATTAGCTCCTAGGGACCAAACCACTACCTAGCCTCAATGCAAACATACAACCACTCTACCATCACTGATTGTTTATTCTCCAATTCTGATAACACTTGCTTTCTTTTCAACTCTCTGGATTTTTTTGCTTTTTTTTGACTCAGTCTGACACATATCTGGTTGTCATTTTTGTTCCTCACCTTGTTTTATTTAATCCTCCTCCTTTACTTCCTTCATATTCTTCCCTATCCTGTTGATTCCCCTTGTCTCTTGGGTCCCAGCTGAGCAAGCTTTTCAATGCAAAGAAGCTCTCAGCTATTTCACTTGTGGGCTGATGGTGCCAGCCTTGGCATAAACAGCTGATTTGGGAAAATATGTATTTGCAACTCCTGAACTGGATTTATTACAACACACAAAGAATAAGTGTGTCAAGTATTTTGCCCGGGGTTACTGCCTGTCTAAGTTTTTATATAGGTTCTAGGATTTATATAGTTTTAAAAAGTTCACTTCTCTAGTGTACAAATAGTACCTTTTCTTCATCAAACTAGTAGAAACAAATTTAACACTGTTGAATACTTGATTATACATATATACACACACACACACAATCCCCTAAATCTAGAAGTACAGTTGTAAAAGTAAGGGAGGTATATATTTAGAAGGCTTTATTGATCCCATCTGCTTGGTGAACACACAGCACCTGCCAATAACTGAACTCCTAAAATCTTGTCCCAACATAAAACTTTGAGGGCAGGCTCTTCTGTCACCATTTTTACAGGACATCTTTTTTAGATTCCTCAGTGCTCAGTGTATTTCAATTGCTTTTCCACTTGCAGCTGAGAGAGAACAATTCTGTGCTTTGAGGGGAATAAATGGATGCAAGATCTCAGTGACTGGAAAGTTCTGTCCAAATTTTTCCTTTGCTAAGGGAGCTCCTGGACCAACAAGCTGTCATTACTTACACACAGATTGCATGGTGCTGCTTACTAAATAAGCTGAAAATCAGTGAAGGAGATCTGAATTTAAACAAATTGAAGAATGTAATTTCTAACAGAGTATATGTACACTTGATAATGACTTCAAGTGCTAAAAAAATAGACTGGAGTTAAGAAATGCAGTTCTGTGTTGCTTTGCTAACTCTTTTATTTTTGGTTTTTTTTTTTTTTTGTTTTGGTTTTTTGGTTTTTTTTTTTTTTTTTGGTTGTTTTTTTTTTTTTATGTGTGTGTGTATAAATCTGAAGCAGAAGACAAATTCTGATATCCTGGTAGGCAAACAGTCTCCAGTTGTCTAATTGTCTAAGAAATTTAATGCCAGTAAGCATAAACATAGTGCAGTTACCTCAGTGGCACCTTCAGTTGCAAGCAAGCACCAGAACAAACCTTTCTGTGATTGTGTCCAGATCAGTAGATGCCCAGGCTGGATGTGGCCATTTTCAGACCAGTGCTAGAAAGGTCTGTGTGTTTCACTACATACTAGGCTCTTGCAGACAAAGCACCCTACTGTTCCTGGAGGTCTACATCAAGACTCATGGTGCAGGACTTTTTTGCTATCAAGTTAATCAGAATAACACTGTACTGAAGAGCAGCACCTCTAGAATAATACTTTAAGACTTTATAATCTCCTTAATGATAAGCTTTCCATCTCAGGTAGCTGTGTCCTTGTTCAGTCATCTTCATTCAGTCTTGTGCCCTTCTTCAGACAGGGCATGCATTTTAATCTTATGATGAGAATAAACCATCAATCAGGCAGCTGTGGAAAATACAGCCACCACCAGAAAGCAGCTCCTAGCACTCTGGAAAATGCATTAAAAAGACTTTATGGAATGTATAGTTTGGGTCAGCTGCATTGGAGAGGGTGAGAGGAAACAAAAACATCTACGAGGGATACCGATATTTAACTTTGTAGAAGAGAATGAGGAGTATCTAAGCCAGAGCTACTTGAAAGCAGAAGCTGGTACTGGCAAGAGAACAAATGGCTTTGAGCTAGTTTTATTTGTGAATTAAGTCTCCAATGATGTGAGCAGTGATGCTCTTGTACAGCTCTAACCAGCAGAGTATGTACAAGCAAGAGTAAAACCAGCTGTAAAATGAGGCTTCACATAAGAAGGAAAAGAATTTATCTTCTGACATTCAGTGGCTCAGAAACTTTACTGTGGCTGCTTTTCTAAGTTTTCCAAGGTTCATCAGTTGGTCTTCTCTGCTGCCAAATTCTCTCATTGACCACTTCCTTCCACCACTATCCAGCAAGACCCTCTTTATATCCCCCCACTCTTCAGTCCAACCCTGTGACTTCAGCTCAGCTGCATTGATAAGCTGGCATCTGCCTTCAGTGCTCTCTTTTGAGGAGACAGCTGTTCAATCTCCCCAAACTTTGGCATTTGCTGATGATAAAAGGAGCACCAGTTCAGGTTTTTGGCAAAACCCTCTGTTCCAAAATAAACTTCCTTTATTCATGGTATGCTGCAGTGTTTGAGGAAATCCCATAAATATGCTGACTTACCCCATTATAAAAAACATCCTTCAGAGCAAACGTCTGCAATTTGTTTAAATTAACTGAATCCTGGATGCTAAGTTTTTTTGAATTTCTGGTTCATTTATCTGTTAATTTCCCTTCCTACACACAAAACTGACAAAATTACTTTTGTCTTTACCCTCATTTTCTTCCCTTTCCCATTTTTCTTCTATAACACTTTCCTCTGAAACAAATATTTCTTATCTACTCTCTTTCTCTCTCTCTCTCTCCCACTTTTCCAGATTTTAGGATGCCTCTTACCTGCTTCCACCCCTTGATTTCCCTGTTTAATATCTCATTCTCTTCTGGCTTACACATATTACTCCCCATATCACACAGTGAGTATTATTAAATAACTCATGTTTAGTTCCTGCCTACTGTCTCTCCTCTGACTCTGCTCATCTCAGAATTACTTTGTATGACCTTGTTAATTTTTATGGAATACACACTTCATAATCACTTCCCCAATTCCAGGTTAGACTCTCTGAAGTTTCTTGAACTTCACTGAAAACTCTGTTTCTTGAACTTCTCTGAAACAGTCTTTGGCAAGGAATTCCATCAAACCTAAGATGCAAGTGCATAATCTTTCATATTCCATATTTTATCAGCACTTTCAACACCAACTGTTTATTTTCTTGAAGTTGTTTGTTGGGTTTTTTCAAACGTTGGCTTCTACATTACCAGGATTAATAAGTAACAACTAATAGAACATTTTATTTGTAAAATGAATTAAAATTCACTAGGATTTCCTTAAACAGCTATCGAGGGCCCTGTCTCCTTTGCCAGATGCACAACTAATACTTGTGTGTGCCCCTTGGAGCATACTTGCATCCTAGAGAGAATATTGGTCTAAAAGTAAAAATAAAATATGGCTGATCTTTGCTTGTATTCTGATCTTTCAGAGAACCAAGGGATTGATTCATAATATTTTTTCGTATTTATGAATTCTCCAAGCAGCATGAAGAATCCTCTTATCCGTAGTTCATTAAAAGTATTCTCAAATTGCTTCAGTAAATAATCTCAGTCATGTAAATACTTTCAGCCCTCTCTATTATATCCAAGCTGCAATACAAGATGCAACCTTCTAAATTAACTTGTAGAACTAGCACAACTTTTAAAGCACAATGTGCAGCTGGCTGCAATACACATTTTCTGTAATATAAATTGTATTAAGCTTTCAAACAGGATCCAAGAATAATACCTTTTAATTTACATAACCCACTAAATACAAACCATTACATGCAGATTCTTAATTCTAATATGCAGCTATTAATATTTCTATGAATACACAAGGATTTAAAATGAACACTGAGATTTTCATGAACATGGGCACAAATTAGTCTGGTTTTGAACAAACTATAGAAAAATACCCATTGGTTCAAACCCATTCTTGGGCCAAAAAAAATTTTACTTTTATTTTTTATATTATAGGACTCCAGATGTCAAGTGATTAGGAAAAATTATATTTTCTGTAACATAAAACAATTCAATATGCTGGTAGAGCACTTAGCACAGCAGGGTTGCCATCTCTTGTGGTCTGTGAGCACTGCCCTAGGAAATACGATTAACAAATTGGAGTTCAACTGCAGAATTCATGTTACTGATTTTGTTTAGCAAGCCATGGATTGAAATAGCAGGAAGATGCACATTTAACACTGGTATATGACAACACACTATTTGCTTGAACTAAAAGAGAGGTAGAAGTATCATATTTAAACTCATTTATATTTGTGACAATTTTAAAATTGAATCAGGAGCAACCTTACTACAATTTTGATGGGAACAGTTTTCCAGGAATTTTCTTCACTAGTAGAATTACAAACATTTCTTCCCATTCTGGAAAAACAAAACAAAAAAAATCCATATTACCAAAATTTTGATCAAGTTCTGTATCAAAATTTATCACAGTTTTTCACAGAGTTATTTAGATTGAAAAGAACTTTCAAGTGCCATCTAATCTCACTTTATGCTCAAAGTAAGGCTGACTTCAGAGTCAAGTGAGGCTACCAGTGCCTTGTCCAGTCAAGCTCTTAAGAGTTCCAAAACCTCACTAGATGACTTGTTCCAGTGTTTGGCTATTGTCATACTGAAAGTTTTGCTTTATAACCCATGATTTTCCTTGCAGCACTTTGCAATAACTAACCATTCCTTTCAATGTCTTGTGTACCTCAGAGAAGACGCTGTCTTCCATCTTCTCTAACAAGACTCCTACAGGTAACAGAAGATCCCCTCAAGTGCCTTCTCTTCTCCAGGATAAACAGACCCAGGGCCTTCAGACATCTTCTCAGTATGTCACACCACCCAGCCCCTTCAGCCTCCTACATGATCAACTTTGACTGCCCCAAGAGCACGCTGCCAATTCTCCATCTTCATCTGCACCTGTGCTATTGTACACACAGACTTATTCCCTCCCAGTCAGGGGGTTTTATGAGACAAGGTTTCTGCCAACCCACTCCCCTAGCCTTTGGAGGTCCCCTTGGGTGGCAGCCCTCTGCAAGTCTCATGAGAATACATTTATACCTCCTTTCCATTAATCATTTGAGACACTTCCGTATTTAGCATTATTATGCTGCATTATAACTTTGTACAGAAGTCAGAACAAAACTATTTTTCCATACCTAAGAAACCTGGTTTTGTTATTAATCATCTTGACAAAGCTATTAAGGATGTTTCTAATATTACCAAAAATCAGCATTCTTTGACAAAACTGTTCTGACAGAAAAACATCATCTCTTCTTTGGATTAACACTTACACATAATACTCTAAGTCCTATTTTTAGCTAGATTTGGGATTTTGAGATGAGCACCTGTCAGGAAGCTGATACATGGGAGGGAAATGAAGCTAGTGGAGAGCCTTGAGGGGCAGCTGTATGAGGAGCAGCTGAGGTCACTTGATCTGTTCTGCCTGGAGAAGAGGAGACTCAGGGGAGACCCCACTGCAGTCTACAACTTCCTTGTGAGGGGAAAAGCAAGGGCAAGCACTGATCTCTGCTCTCTGGTGACCAGTGACAGACTTGAGGCCTGAAGATTTGTCAGAGGAGATTTAGGTTAAATATTAGAAAAATGTTCTTCCCCCAGAGGGTGGTTGGGCACTGGAATAGGCTCCCCAGGGAAGTGGTCACAGCACCAAGGGTGACAGAATTTAAGAAGTGTTTGGACAATGCTCTCAGGCCCATGGTGTGACTCTTGGGGCTGTCCTGTGCTAGGCCAAGATTTGGACTCGATCCTTGTGGGCCCTCCCAACTCAGGATATTCTGTGATTCTGTATCAGAAGGACAACTGAAAAACCTGAAGAAATTTCCAAAGAATCTCTGAGGATCTAATGCCTATGTGTCCCGTGTAAGAATGGCAGATTCCTCCTCCCTACTCTAGTGGTAGGAACAATGTTGCAGATCCTCTAAAATTGCTGAGATAGGACAGAGCAAAACAAGCTTTAAAGTATCATCCTAAAGAGAACAAGCCCCCTCTACAAAATGCATAATAATATTTTCCATGTTTGTCGAAGTTTTGAAAATGATCTTCTTTCATAACTTTATTCTATGAAAGAATACAGAAGATAAGCCTGATTTTTATAGGCTTATTAAATTTAAGCAACCATCTTCCATTTTATATGGAAACTGCAAATGAAAGAGAGATTTCCGATTTTCTGATGCTAAAGCATTCATAATACAGGTATGACCTAGATAAAATAAGCTTTCCCTTCTGGTAAATTCAGTGGGATTTACCATGTGCTGATCTCACAAGTGCCATTACTTTCACATAAAAGAGCTCCAGCTAAACATATGGTGAAGCAGCTAAGCTGGGGTCTAAACTGATTCTCATAGCTGTTGAAGGAATTGTGTTACTAAATGTAAATTGATTTCTCTATTCAATTTGACAGATACAGAGAGTAAGTGGTATTATCTGTTTTTTCAAGCTTCCATACTCTCCAATAGAGTGCTACCCATTCCCTCTAAAGCCCTTCATATGTTACAAAGGCAAGAAAGGGCCCCCAGAAGATCATCTGTTTACATCAGCCTTGTAGAGAACAGAGCTTTTTGATGAGAAAGGTGGGAAATGCATCAGCACTTTATTATTGTAGGGGTTATGATAAAGAACTTTCATTCAAGTAGCAATCCATAAAATGCCTGACGAATTCAATAGTTACTCACTTCTGTTACCAGGGTAAATGGCAGCATGTTTCTTTCTGGTTAAAGGTGTAAAATAAGGAAGCCAAACATCCAAATTGCCAGGCAATGCTCAACTAAAATAAAGGCTTTTTCACATATATTTTCACTTGACAGATCATAAAAGAGAAAATTGGTTCACTAAAAAGTGACAGTAGGGAATTGGCAACAAGGATTGAGATAGCAGATTTGTTAAACAGCTATTTTGCACCAAACTTTCCAGAGGACAAAGGAGACGTAGCTTTGTTTTCTCTTCACAGGACATACTCCAGAGGATTGGAAAACAGGAAACCTACAAATGCTATTGAATGAAAAAAGCCCTCAAAGTGTATTATGGCAAACAAATTACAGCCTGGTTGGCATAGTTAAGGAAAAAGGGTGATAGGTGAAGAAATTATATGGAGGACATTTAATGAAGACTTTCATGTGAATAATTTGATTCTAAATATCCATTGTGGATCCTTAGGAGTCCTGCTTAAACCAACTCACTTTCATTCTTAAGAGATAATATTGCTGCAGCAGGAGTAAGGGAACTGCAGTGTTTCAAACACTTACATTTTCAAAGAGTAATAAGATTCCACACTGAAGATAATTGAAAAAGGCAGAGTTATGGTACACAGGTTAAAATAATAGCTTTAGGATAGAAAATTAGCTCAAAAATAAGAAACAGTGAAGAGGTAATAAGAAGTGTGAAGGAAAAGAGTTTACTAGTGAGGTACCTCAGAGGTCAGGTGGCTTTTAACTAATGCATGAGAACAATTTAGATAAGAGGAAATCTCACCTTGTCTGTGCCTGCTGCAGTTGTTTTATCCACAGGGACTGGACAAGAACAAAGTATACAATGGAGACCCAGGATATACAGAGAAGAGGTGAAGGGTGGTCTTAGTTTGTTGACCAAAAAAAAAAAAATAAATGCCACACAACCTTGATTACGCAAAGGTATACAAGGATATCATGTGGCTCCAGACAACTGGGAGTGCAGCTAATGGGAGAGCTGAGACAGCCTGCTTGCAAGCCCTCAACTAACAGAAGCAAGTCTAGTACTGTGGCAGTTACTCAAGGTTTATTATAACTATGCTACAAGATAACACTTGCCAGTTTTCTCAATAGCAGATGGAAATGAGCAGTCACAAATTCAGGTCAATATCATGGTCCTCAAAACCTGTGCTGAGGGAGAAGGGAGAGAAAAGACAATGAACTGCAGATGGGACCCCTAGGAGCTCATGTGCTGCCTTTATGAAATATCCTTGTAGCAGAGATGAGGTTAGAACAAGGCTGGGTTACCCAGCCTTCACCAGCTTCATAATGTTGGTCTTCAGGAGATTCCTGATAGCATTTCTCTGAGCAGAACATCCTTTACTTTCCTGTAGAGGCTAATTCAGGCACAGAAGCCTTGAAAAAACATTGGAAAAAAAGCCCAGTAACCTAAAAACCCACGTCAAAATCTATAGGCAGTATGGTGGGAGGTGGGAAGTATGAGGAGGGAGGAGATGCTGCTGCTCTCTTTTAAGGCTTTTACTGGAACCTTCTGGTGTGACAGGAGCTCCAGATTGAATTTTTGAGGCTAAAATCCTACAGGAATAACTAGCTGGTAAATTTCTGTTGACTTACTGGTCAACAGTGCCACCTACATTGACATATCATGGGCAGCTTGAATTCTTCTCCAAAAACAGATGTCTAGGGTGAATTTGCTCCCCTCATGAAGGCAAAGGCTTTGAAGCAACATCAGTTTTATCAGAGAGGAGATGAAGCAGGTTGTGCAGACTCAGATAGCTGTAATTCATACTGAGGAATGAACAGAGAGGCCTTTAGCCCAGAAAAATGCTGGATTCCTTCCTGTCATGGTTTCAGAATGTTATTCCCCAATTTAGCGTTCACTTTGGAGCACTCTAAACCACCTGCTGGTCCCTTGTTGGGTTCGGCTGTCTGTCTCTGCCCGGACACGGGTAGGGTGGTTCTTGGGTGGCACGCGTTTCAAAGGACAAGTCTGGACTCTTCAGCTTTTCGATCTTCAGATTGTTTATTGTTTCTTATCTACAAAATTTTCTGTCTGCCCAACAGAGGTCTGATCTGCAAGCAGTCACAGGCACTCTCTGACCACCCACGGGGTGGTCATGTCTTTTTATACTAAAATCTACATACATAATATTTACCTTTATTTCCCAATGCTTTTCACCCATGTTAGCAAGTGCACCTTCACCATAAACCAATCCCCAAGTGCCAACATCATCACAGGAGATGGAGGGCAAGAAGAAGAAAGAAGAAGGATGAGACACGCCCCGATCCCTCCATCTTGTCTCCATAACCCCCTGTACCAAAAACCTTAAAGTCTATATTTCACCCTCTAAATGTGTCCCTTTTACACCCTTCACTCTAAAGTGATTCTCATGTCCTCAAACTCTTGTTACTTCTGTGGATGGATCAAAATCAAGCCACCAAACACTCTTGGCAACATTCCAGGATTTCCGAGACCCCCAAGGGTTCTCCTGGCATCTCTGGACATCGGGAACGATGTGCTGAGATCCCACAGTCCCTCACTCCCTGCTTCTTCTCCTTCTCCCCCATTCAGCAGGCTGGAGAGGAGAACTGGAAGCACGAAAGGTAAAGATCACAGGTTGAGATAAAGCCAATTTGCTGGAAACAGCAATGAAATAAAGAACAAACTATAACAGCAACAATATTAATAACAGCATGTACAAGAGAGGCAAATGATAAACACTTGAATGCTCACCATGTGGAAAACCAGGAAGACATGAATCACAGCCATGATGCCCTGACTAAGAAGAGCTCCCTGTCCCTGGAAAATGATGTGAGGTGTTACAGAATGTTATTGTCATATTTTTTGGAAAAATCTCTTTGATAGGATTTCTTCTCTTAGGAAGTTGAGAAGCCTCAGAGAGGAATGAAAACAATAATTATCTGATTTGTTTTTCTTGTGTTTTGCTGCTTTGGAATGTAGTTTGGACATTGTTTACCAACTAGTCATTGTTTCATTGGTTTCATGTGAATTGTTTTTACTTAATGACTAATCACAGTCTGGCTGTGTCGGGACTCTGGAAAAGAGTCACAAGTTTTTCTTAGTATCTTGTTAAACTTTCTGTAAGAATCCTTTCTCTAGTCTTTAGTATAGTTTTAGTATAACATTCCATAATATAATGTAATATAATATAATATAATATAATATAATATAATATAATATAATATAATATAATATAATATAATATAATATAATATAATATAATATAATATAAATATAATATACATAGCCTTCTAAAAACATAGAGTAGGATTCATTTCTTTCCTGCCACGAAAACCCCGAAAATATCACAAAAGAATAACTTGCAGGTCCTAGCCATGCCTTCTCCTGCCCACAGCAAAATTTAACCCTGTCCTAGCTGGAACCAGGACACTTCTGCATTAACTTGCTAATTGAAAGAAGGAGCCTGAGGATTTCTTTAGGCAAGGCACAGAAAAATCTGAACTCCACTTATGCCCTTTTTTCAGAGTCCTAAAACTGGAAGTGTCTCAGCAATGCAGATTTGACATTTGTAGAAGGTCAAGGATTCCGACCTGCATCAGGAACAGTAGAAGCAAGGGAAAACACTTCAGCATGTATATAGTGCTGACCAAGCTGTGTAAGCAGGTACTTTACAGCTGGAATTTTCACAAGGTTGTTACAGAAGAGAGATGAGATACAATGATTTATTAGAGAAGCATTCATGCCTTCAGTTTCCTCCCTCACCAATGAGGATATTTAAAATTCATTTAGTTTGCTAACTAGTGTTAGATCTGAAGTGTCTTTACAGTACAATTCAGAATTACCCAGCCTACATATTAAAGTACTTATTCAACAAACAGACACCCACTGGCTTCCATGGAAGGTTGATCTGGGTGAGGACAATAATTTTCAGCAGAATATGGACCTTTGTATATCATTGGCACTACTATCTTCTGCTGCTGAATATTCTCATTAATGGATGCATGTATGAGTCAAAGAAACATGGGTGTGCAATAAGCTCATGGCACATACTTGGAGGCATGTTTGAGTTGTAGATATTTTCCATGGAAATATTAAGATTTGTACAAATGAAATATGAACAGCAGAGCATGTGTGTTTACAAGTCCCTGAAGTAAGAGCATGACAAAGGTTAGAAGAATAGTCTGTTTGGAGAAAAAGAAGCCATTTCCTGAGATACTGCCCTCAGGAGTTAGACTGATGCTTGTTAGTTAATATGAAGACCAGAAGACCTGGTACTCTGGTAAGGCCACAGCAGAGATGTGTCATCAGCTGGACATCCTGCATCACAATAGCAGGAGGACAGCAACAAGGCTGCAGGGCCTCTTATGCCTTTCCTAGTCCTGGTAAGCCCTTGTGAGCAGACATATTCCTACCAGACAAGGGAAAAAACAGGGAAGGTTACTCCTCATTATCCAAGATTCCTGAAGGTACAAACAGGTGGGATCCTTAAGCAAAAGATCATCCTCTAACAACTGCTGCCTCGTAAAAAATAGGAAATCTTGGTTCAAATATCAAGTACCAAAACATCTTGGCTATGTATCAGGAACCACAGCACTAAGTTTTGACTGAACAGTTGGCATCCCTCCCTTGTCCTCTCTGTAACATTAATTATCTTGACTATTTAATTTGTAGCAGGTATTTTGTATTTCATGTACAGCAATGTGAAGCAATGAAATCTGAGAAAATGAATGGGCAAAATCCCTTCACTCACAGATTTTGTAAGCCAGCATTACATTTTGTCTCAGAGAGAGTTCTGAAGAAACTTCTTCACCAAATCTAGCTACATCTGGGAACAGTTTTACCTGATAAGAGGAGTTTCCTTCACTGAAAGTATTTAGGACACCACCTGATGGGGTTCTGGGTTAAAGATTCTAAGACCTTGCTTTTAAGAGAGTGCTGAACTGCACAATATCTGCAAATGTGCTCCAGTTGACTGTATTTTTGACTGTATTCATATGATCTCATTTTGGCTTTTATCACACAAGTTTCCAAGTGTGTTTAGATTATTTTAGCCAGATGCTATAGACTTCATATTGGATAAAATACCTGGAATTAGTTAAAAGAATGAAATATGGATGGGGTTTGAGATGAAAATTTTTGTGAAGCTTTGGATAATGCTGAAGAACATGCTTTTGTTCTGGAAAATGCAAGAAGTTTTTTTGAAAAAAAGATATTTTTTTTACTTTAGGCCTTCTGAGTCAGGTTCGTATGAGAATGTTCTGATCTCATGTCACAGACCCATAAGCAGTGGAGTCTGTGCTAGAAGGCTCCTATGAATTTCAATATATCTTATGCAATGTCTTTCCTGAGCATGGAAAGAATGAAGACAAAAAAGATGAGAGAACTGATAGCAAAGCTTTCCCATGAGTGTGCTCAGTAGGTCAGTGGTGTCACAAAAGTTAAAGACACTGCAAGGGTGGAATTCCCCTCTGTGCTAAATAGAAGTGGCCAGAGGAAGTAGTAGAGTCATCGATGTAAAGGTGCAATGATTCAGATGCAGAAAACCAAGATTCCCTGGGTTCATTGTTATTCTCAGAAATGAACTTGTTTCTGTTTATTTTTCCCCTCACCATACTTCCTATTATTGCCTAAAAATATGTACTTCTAAAACATCCAAATGAAAGGCTCCTAGGGATAGGAAGTCTAGGTACAAAGCCTGCAAATGTCAATTTTCCACATGAATCATATTTAAAAATGACTTCAGAAAAGATTGCACACTTCTCAAAAGCAATAACTATCACCCCATGCTATGTTCTGTAAACAGCACGAGTGACATTATATATAATTATGCCTGTCAGGAAATTCTAGGCAAACCCACTCTACCAGAGCCTTTCAGACAGAAGTTGCAGCAGCCTGACTGCAATGTGCATTGGCCAAAGCTCCTGAAGATTTGAGTTCTAATTATGTAAGATTGACATGGGCATAAATCTCATTTTCTTCAGTGCACCCCAGCAAGGGGACTAGAACTGCCTACCAGATATGAAGATATTAACCACTATGACATGTTCATCACCTCTCTAGTAAGAAGCTGCGATTTTGTGATGGATGACTGTTCAAGAGTCATCCCAAAGGCTGTTTGTAATCAAGAACTGGCAAAAAAAAAATAAACCAAAACAGTTTTACACAGAGCTGTGCTAAGGGGGCTTTGAGTGTAGCAGCAGCAGGTAGATAGAGGGCACTGTAGGTAGTGCAGGTACCAGCAGGTGTGTGATGATTTTCACGCATTCACAGGTCACACTGCCATTGCAGGTATCAAAACCATGCAGCACAGCTGTATTGCTCACACCACAGTAAGGCTGCTGTCTGCATCTGCTTCCAGAAATAATCTGGCCTCTAGTGCTGGCAGTTTTGCCTCCTGCTCCTTTGAGCATTAAAGATTAGTTTGCAAGGGAACATAAAAAGAGGCATGGGCAGGTTCAGATGAAGTGTGTTCAAAGCTGTGAATAAATCTGTCAACACAGCACAGTGCTGCACTCTGTAGAGATACCTGCACTAACTCTGAAGCAATGTCATGCTATTGTAGCCCTACTCTTATGGAGAAATACTTCCAGCTTGCAATGCTGTCCAAGACATAACTGGAAAGCACTTTAACACTATCCCAGGTTTGTCTTCAATCATTCTTGGCTCACTCTTGCAGTGCAGAAGACTAATCTTGTTACCCTGCAGAATCTGGGCTTTAAAATAAGATGCTACAATGAAATAAGAAATCGAAACAGGTCAAAACTGCAATACTTCAACATGACTAAAGCATATTGCAAACACTTCACACAGAAAATACAGCAAACTACAGCAGCTATAACTGATCAAAATAGAATTGGGCTTTATCACTTTTTTTTGGTCCTCAATTAGAAATCACCTATTTTACACATTCAAAAACATATTTACTAAAACACCAGAATGAGGTTCCAAATTTTTGTGCTAAAAAGGAACCTGTTATTTAAGCTAGTCTGTACTTTTTCTGCAGCTATAAGTGTTTCCTTGAAAAATTAGGTGCAATCCTTTTTGCTGTTTTTTTCACACCATTCAAAAGAAAATCTGCATGAAAGTGTATAAATCCAGTTCATCAGATTTTTTTTGCTCAGAAATAGCACCAGCAGAGGTTTCAATATTTGAGACAAAGCAATTAAACAAGACATTCTAGAATGGAGGATCTGCCATAGCATGCTTTATATCTAATTGTTTCTCCAATAACTGTTCTTACACACTAATTGCCAATCTCTAGCTATTTAATTTTAGTGTCATCTTATAGCAATATAGTGTCTGACCTTCTCTATTTCCATTACAAATTTATAAGTACAATGCATAAATAATAATAAGTAGGTCCAAAATACCTTCCTTTTACTGTTTTACAATGGTCTGGGCTTAAATCTAGCTAGTTAGGTATTGATGTTACTCAGGCTGTCTTTGGGAACCATGAACAGCAGCTCTAGCTTCGGAAACTTATTTTCAAAGACTCACCTACATACATATGGACTCTGTACTTTATGAGTTGTAATGCTCACCATTTGTCTTTTAACTATTTCTTCTTGGGACAGTGCAAAATATCTGATCAGTGTGATGACTGTAGACTACTTTTATTGTTTATTTGCCATTGCTCAGGTTTGACTACAGAATAGGTTTCATTACATGGCAACTCTAATGCTATTGAATACTTACAAAAATTACAGTGAAATTTACAAAGAGCTGATCCAATTTTATTTATTTTCTTTTTAACCAAGGTGCTATAGTTTGTGGGTACCAGGAGGCCCAGAAATAAAGCAGTGAATGAGATATAGCTGAGAAAAGGACAAATCAGAAGCATTTCTCCAAACCCATCTGCCATGCCTGGAATCTGTGGTAGAGTCTCATACTCCACAGGACTTCAAAATGTTTAATAATTCTGTCAGACACTAGAAGTTTCATAGTAGTTTTTAACAGAGGCAAACCCTTCATGTACTCCTGGAAAGTTTTCATGTCCTGCATGGCTTCATGCTGAATAGATGAACTGTACATAGATTCCTGCTGGAGTTACTGCACGTAAGCCGCACTAGGTTTTTCAATCTTATAAGGAACCATAGGAGATTTGTGGCACTAATATTTTCATACTGAGAGCAGTGGACCACTCAAAAATCCTATCCAAAGCCAAGATGAGGTTAAGATGAGGTTTATAACATAATATTGTTAAACAGTTAGAAGTATGCCTCTTTCAAAATCTGCCGTCCATTAAGGTAAAACAGGAAACCTAAAGCTACTTTGTAGCAGCTGCAGTAGATTAGGAAAGTAAAATAAATACTTATGAAAGTCATTATTAACCACACTAAAATGCACTGTTCAGTGTCAGTTCCTCTCTTCTAGATTAAAACAAGTCCCCCCAAAAAAAAAACCAGAAGAGCCACTTACAAGCTGATCCAAGAAATGAGTCTTCCCTTCTTTTTAGAACCTGACATAGTCACAGTTGCAAGAAGTTGCTTTCTTTTACTGATCCCAAAAAGTCTAGTTCCTACATCAGCCTATGTAGCAAAGTAAAATTATGTTTTATACTCTGAGTGATCTAAAGCAAAGTGCTGGGGCTGCAGACCTAAAGAGTCATCTTTGTTTCAAACAGCCACAGATGTGCAGATGAAATTTCAGGTAGCCAGGTTATATTTCAGTTAGCCAGGTTATAAACATCCTAATCTCTAGCTGGATTAAGCTATTAATTAAAAAAAAGAGAAGAAAATGTTAATGAAGAGTCAAAAAGGCATAGGAGACAAGATAAGCTATTGGGGCTTAACTCCAGTGGGCAGCTAAGCACCACACTACTCAAATTTTATTCCCTCCCTCATGCTCAGTGGGACAGTAGAAGAAAATGAAGAGTAAGAGAAAACTTATGGGTCAAAATAACAATGGTTTAATGAGTAAAACAAGACATGAAAGAACAAAGGAACAACATAAGATGTGACAGTACTTATTCATTCACCTCCTCCTGTGGACGGACTAATGCTCACTCAGACCATGAGCAAAATTCTGTAACTTACCTTCCTCTCAATTTTACTGCTGAGCATGATGTGGCACAACATGATGAAGCTTTTGATCAGTTTGGGACATCTTCCTGGCTGCATTCCATGCCCCACCCCCCTGCACCCAGCCTCTTGCCCACTCCCAATCTTTTTGCTGGGCTGGGTGGGAACAGGGAAGAGTAAAAAGAAGAGAAGGCCTTGATGCTATTCAAACACTGTCCAGCAGTACTTACAACTGTGTTATCAGTGCCACATGAGAGGACAGCAGCTAAAAATGCTATAATTTACTGTCCTGCCTCTTACTTCTGCTTTAACTTGCTCCCCACCAGAAAGTGGAAAGGTTTTGTGCTTGTTGGTTTAGATATTTTTCCTCCTTTCTACCCTTCCTTTTAGGAACTGGAAAATCTTCAGCCAAAGTGCTTTAATCAGTCGAACAAGCCATGTGCATGTCACAGCATGGAACCTGCCATACCCTGAAACTTCCATGTTATATAAAGACATTTTGTACAAAAGCATCAAAGAGATCAATGCCTGGAAGTATAAAACCATTGTAGGATCTTGAAGTCGTTTCTGATGGCAGCCAACCGTGTGATGATAATGGATTTGAGAATCACTGACTCCTAATCATCCCTTGCAAGTGTGCTATGCTACAGCCCACATGTACAGATTTGGGCTTTTGCTGCATAGTCTGATTCTCAGCTGAGAATGAGTGAAATTTTATGAAGTATGATGTTTTATAGGCTGCAAATTTTTTATCATCCTATTTGATTTGATTTACTTTTGAGGAAAATTATTCCAGGTGTTTTAAGCCAGTTTTATCTTCCTCCAAATACCCACACAATATATGACGTATTTCACTGGATACACATATGCAGCTGTTATTTCCAGTGTTCCAAAGTCTACAATATGATATCAAGCCTGTTTCTCTGAACAGTCCCACACTTTGCCTGCTCTTAGAGAATGACCTCACTTTGGGCTAGTGCTCAGCATAGTCTTTCAAAGAGATAGCACCTGAAGCCATTCATCTATGCCTCATATGAGCAGAGGAGGGGAAGACGTTGCAGGAAACTCTTGGTCAGTCTGAAGCCCAGATGAAAAGCTCCCCTTTATCCGAGGCCAGTACAGACTATCAAGATCCTGCAATCCTAGAAAAAACTTGAACTTTCAGAGTTAAAGTAGGTAAGAGTTGTCTCAACTGATCCTAATCTTGCTCCTTGCTTTAAAGCCTGTCTTTTTCCAATCAGCCATGCATCAGTGGCAGAAATATGCCACTTCACTTGGCAATAGGGAACTGTTGATTGATTGCTGTACAAACTGTGCTGATTTACATGATTTTACCATAGAGACTAAAGGTAATTTATTTTAGGTGACTGAGAGGACATCAGATCCTTATAGCATGCTCTGAAGTTTGCTTTACCTGTCTTCAAAAGAGATTGAAATAATTTCATTTACATAGTTATTTTAAAATTGGGTCTCAGTTAGTTAAATCTCTCATTCTGACAAATTGCCAAGTGATTTCTTAAAATAGGTCATTTTGAAGACAGACTATTCTTTCAGTCCACTCCCTACGATGGCTTTTTCTAAATCAGAGATTCATATTTGCTACATTATCATAAGAAATAAAAAAGGTCATTAAGCAAAATCAATTTCTTTAAGGAACATATTTAAAAATGTATGAAATGTACTTTACTGTCATTGGCTTTCAATTAAAACTGACTAAAGTCTACAAAGGCTATGTTTACAAATGTGACAAATTCAAGTGCAAAGGGCAAGTGAGATTAATCAAAATTCATAATAATTCAGATTGGATACTGCCTTGCTTAATATTTTCCTGCTGTGCTCTTTTTGAACTTTCCATTATGCTTAATAGGATTTGTTTGGGATTTAAGATTAAAGGATTTATGGGCATTCTTACAGAGATCACCTGAACTTAGTGGTAGACCAGGACATAAAACTAATATCCAGAAGAGCATCAGGTAATGCCACATTTTAGAATATTGTCTCATGGAACTTGTTTTCCAGTTGTACTTAAACCTAAGCATTCAAACATAGAAACTGGAAAGGAGTCCTTCAAAAGATTCAATGAAATTTGATCATATGGACATATACATAGTCATAATTTTGCCCTAAAAATCCACTACACCACTAAAAGACAGTCTGATATTATCAAAGTTGGAGACATTAAATGAAAAAGAGCTGAGTGTCAGGTGGGATGCAATAAATGGCAGCAAGACAGCAGGTCTCTGCAGCTGACAGGCTGCCTGCCCATGGAAAGCAACTCCAAGGAAGAGAGAGGACAGTGACTGTGTCCAGAAAGACCCTGCTTTCAGACATCTTGAGCTGTCTCTGTTCTTTTAATGAGTCTGGAGTCAGGAAAATTTTATTAGCTTTTAATGGGTCCCCTGGAAACAGGTGTAAGGATAGATGAACACCAAGACCAGCAGAATTGCTGCTGCCTGTCTCACCTCAGACACAGGGAATTGGATGAAGCAGAATTACCAAAACCCTCAAGGAGAAGGTAAGAAAAAGGGAAATATGGAATGTATTGAGTGCCAGCTGCAGTGAAAGGTGCTACTATTGGGATCAGTCTGCAAGCATGACAGTGCCCTTCAACATCACGTGCCCAGTGTTATTCTCCAGAGTCATCACAGTCCAGTGATGGAATATGACAAGACATCTCACATGTATTTAAGCTTAACTGTAATGCTGGTGACAACAGAGCAGCACCAGCCACAGTCATCATTACACTCTTCATAGTCATATTTAATGACAACTGAGTTCCTGCATATTGTGTGGGAGTTCATCAAATAATTTACCTTATGTTTATATGGAATACTTTTTCCCCTCTGTGATGTAGGAAAAGAAATTCAGGGAAAGGAGCCTGAACTGCTTTAGTTGCAGTCATAAAGCAGTACTGAAATTTCCCTTGTTGCTCTATTAAGTGCAGGCTGCTGTGGACCCTCAAGTTGTCAGAGGGCATAAGAGGGAATTGTAGAGTTAGCACCAAGAGGGTTTTGCATGGGAGAGCAAATACTGCAGCAGCTGGAAGTTCAGCAGCACCTAAATCCCCAGAGGAGGAATATTTCCAGCAAACTTACCCCCTTCTCACCTTTACCCATGCTAGAGGGAAATACAGGACAGCAATGCAGCATCACAGACTGTTCATCCAGACACACTTGCAAGGGGCAGGTGTGACAAGCTAACTGGGAAATACACCTGCAGAAAACCACACACTACTCCAGGCTGGCATTTTTTCCTAAGCCCTGCATAATCTGGAGTCATATCACCAATAAGTATAAAACTTTCCATTACAGTCTGAGTCACACTGCTCACACTTGTCTCCCACCTTCCCAGAGTTACAGCAGCTGAAAGGAGGGGCAGCTTTTAAACCATGGTGAGATGACTTTGACTATCAGCACACTGTGCATTTTCTGAAAGACTGGCTCTGCTATTGCAGTCCTGTTTATTGAGATTATATGGCACTATTTAATTTTAAGAGCAACTGCAAGTTTCTTGTTTTCTTCCAGTGCTCTCATACTTTAAATCTTTATATGAACCTTAGGATGAAAGCATTTTCTTTTTAAAAGAGCCAAGCTTTGTACCACATGGTCACCAAGGCTAATGGAAAAGTTATCTCCCCCACCCTCATGTGCATTTACTATTAGGTGACAGGCCTCCCTATCCAAAGCTCTGCAGTATTCTCTCATACAATGTGTTCTGTGAAGCATAGAAGGTGGCCAGGTATTGAAGTGCAAAGCTGCAGTTTTTGTCCTTGGAAGCCCAGCACAGCTGTATGGGCACAACTTGCAACTTCCATCTTCAGATTAGTACAGCTTTCTCTGCTTCCACAGCAAGAGGTATGTCTGTGGCACACAAGCAGCAGTAGCCACAGCTTGTGGTGGGCTGGCCACACTAGCAGAGCTAGCCACTGCAGATTCCCACCTCAAGAAAAGCTCCTACAGAGATAATGCTACCTACAGTGTAACTCCAGAGTACATGCAGAAGACCTAGGCAGTAAGCTAGAGCAGCAGAAAATAGACCCAGCTGTATGTGCCGTTACAGCAGAGTTGTAAGGACTGAATTCCCCAGCCTGACTTAAATAGAAGCCACAGGGCCCATGGGCAGGTATAGGTTGTGGTCCCCTGTGAAGCCTGGTAGGGGCAACTAAGGGTTACTAGAAATTTCAGGGGCCTGACAACAGATTTGCTGATGTCTGTTCTTTCTGGAGAACTAGGCAATAGACACCAGAAAAAGTTTAAACACATAGAAGGTTGCCTTGAGAAAGCTAGCATTGGCAAGGCTCTTAGGGACTTGCTCCCTGCAGGCAGGTCCTTTCTGCAGGGCTCATTTCAGTCCACTCACAGCTCTCTGAGTTGATGCAGACACTGTGAAAAACCACTTGGCTCAAAGCTCCTCTGAGATGAGGCTGCTTACTCCTCTTTCCACCCAGCAATCCTCTGCTCTTCCAAGCTCTTTGCTTTTTATCTCTCTGTACCCCACTGACCCTTCAGCTCCAATAGGTATTTTTTATTATGATTTGCTCCTTGGTTACACAGATTTGTCACCTTTCCTCTACCTTTTTCTCTGACTCTTTAAGAAACTTTACCTGTAAGCACTTTCCACCTGCATTTATGTGAAGGTCCTCCTGAGTCCCCTTGTTGGGCCTTTTCTGGTTTGCTTTATGCAGGGTTTCTGCTCTTTGGTCTCCACAAAATCTTATAACATTGTTTTGTGTCTTCTCTGTGTCATTCAGGAAAGCTGGGCTCACATGTCATTTCTGCTAGCTCTGTGCCCGCTGTCTCTATCTAGATTGAGGCTCCCTAGGCTTTGGCTAAATGCTATGCTTGCAGAAAGAGAAATGTTCCCAAGCCCTGTTTCCCTGCAGGGGAATGGCACAGCCTGTAGTCCATCACACACAGCAGGCACAGTGACAGGGTGCCTGCCCCCTACTTATTGTTTTACTGTTTACAGTTTCACTGCCAAAGGTTAATGAACACATTGCTCCAGGTCTAGAAAATACATGACTGCTTCAGCAGCTTCAGCCCTTTCTCCCTTCAACAATTTCCACAGGAATTCTGAAACCAGTATCCTCTTGGCAGGTGCTATCCTCTTTCATTTTCCTTTACCTAAATCTTGGACCACAATAACTCCAACATTATTTCAGACTGTATGGCAAGGCTTTCTTCACTATGCTATAAACTTTGAAGTCCTTTAAAAAGTGTTATCATCAACTCTTTGAGATTTTCTGTACAGTAGATGATAGGTAATTATCCTTTTCCTCTTCCTTAGCTCTGCACATCAACCAAAACTTTTTGCTGGCATTAAAAAAAGGTATTGCTAAATTATTTTCTTTAATATTTTGGAATATAAATTGCAATATACATCTCAGTATTGAAGACCCTTGCAAGAAAGCTTCTTAATAGGATTTCAATAAATATTTTAGGGATAATCAACACCAAAGTTGGACATATAAAGACACTAAACTGCTGAGTTCAGCTTAGTCTAGCCAAGAGTCTGGTATGACTGGATACACACAAACAGACTATTATGAACCTAAATATCTTCTTCTATAAATAGGTGACTGCTTGTGATGATGTTAGCTTAATGTAAGAGGTTACTGCTTTCTTCAGCTGGAAATTGTTTCCTCAACAGAAAGTAGCTGATGGTTACTATGATCTTCTATACTGCAGACTAATCAAATTCACTTGAAAACTTTTCAGGGTTTATTGCACATTGTAATAGAAAAAGAGCTGTTGCTGTGCCTCAGCTGGAAGGAAGTGACTTCCATTAGGTGTGTAATAAGTTGTATATGTACTTTTGTCTGAGAGGTCAGGGAAGTGGACAGTCATATGATTAGTTAAATAAAGTGGTGTGGACTGTTTGCTTTTGGACTGGGAAACTTAAATTCCACTGCTCTTGAATGTTAGGCACCAAAGTACTTTTCTTTTGGATCTGGCTCTTACTCATAGTCTGAATTTCAGAATCTCACTGGGGAAAGGAGACAGGTTTGAAAGATGTAAGAATTTTCAGTCCTCCCATTGCATTGTGTTATACAGAAAACATCAAATATATTTCATTGCAGAAGGTATTAATGTGATTTACATACTGTTAAAGTTGCTATTAAGCCTCAACAGAGAAGGACACTATGTATGTTTTATTTATTCTTACAGGGATTGGTTTCCTTCATGAATGTGTATGCCTTGTATATATTAAAATGTAAGTTACTTCATTTCATGAGTCATCTTCACATTCGTCCCTCCTAAAACTTCTCATTTAGAGACACATACATTTGAAAAAACTGAGCTGACTTGCTTCAATACTCTCACTCTCTAAAAGGGCTGCATGAATCTGAAGGCATATTCTAATGATCACATGTAAGGAGTTGCAAGTAAACTCACCCACGTTTTTAGAAAATTAGGAGCCAGGAAATATAGTTAGACAGCAGTGAGTGGGAGGTAGTAGATTCCAAGCTGGTTTGCTCAGTCTCAGCAGCACACTGCCCATAACCATAGTACTCCCAAGTGAATGTTTTGAGCACAAGCTCACATAGAATACCCTGGAACAGCACATAGGAAGGCCACAAAAATGACTGTACAATAGAAATATCAGAACCGGTTCAAAGCAGTAGAATAATATTAAAGCTCCAATTTATTGCCATAGATACAAATCTTAAAGGCAAATCAACTTTTATTACATCAAAGGAATAAGGTTGTACTAAAAACCTTCTGTAAAGGAAAAGGGGGACAGCTAGGGCCACCCATTCCCAAACGCTAGCCCAGACCCAACAGATAATATTTCTAAATTGATAGTAGTGCCCCAAAAAGGTGTCCAACAGTTACATCTGCACCTCAGAAGTCTGCAGGTTCTTTTGTAGACTCCCTGACATGTCTTCCATGACAGGATGTTACATTTTACAAATTATCCCATGTTCTTTGCATCTGTGACTGCGCCATATTCAAGCAGCAAGTGCTGCTTTGAACTCATCTGCTCAAGACACAACCCAGTGTGATCCAAATGATGGATCTTAAATCCTACAGATCCCCAGTCTCCTCTCTGGACTTGCTGTGCAGTTGCCTTGCTGTTCACTATTTCCAGTCAGCTACATACAGCATGAATTGTGAGATCCCCCTCCTCTGGTGTCTCTCCACCTGCTCTTCAGGCACAGCTCTCCAATCCTGTCTGTGTTGTCTCTGTGACTGGAGTGCATGGATTTGGGGGCTCTTTTTCAATAGAACTGTTGAAAGCTAGAAATTTTTCAATACAGCTATTGTCCAGAAGCAGAACTGATGTCTCACAAAGCCAGTGCTGTTGATGGGCCTGCTATCAATCACACCTCACCTGCAGAGGTGAGGGTACTATCTCAGCCAGAACTCTCTCACTGCCCATGGAAGCAAAGCCATAATTCAAACATGACAGGATAGGTGGACATGCAACACATAGGAGTAAAACAACACCATGTACACAAAGGAGACATGTAGGTTAAGCAACACAAAGAACCTAAATGTAATTAAAAATATGTAGTTTGGAGGCTGAACCATGCCCTCCCTGAATGATTCCATGAATGTAATTTCTGGTCATCCATTTTGCTTCATTTTTTCTCTTCTCCTGCCAGCAAAATGCTGCCAGTTGCAACATCAAAGCTGATAATCTTAAGTGATGGTTTCCAAAAAAAAGGGGTTCACCTTTTTCAGGACTGGTTGTTGTGTCTTGTTTGATTTTTTTCCAGGGAACCACCAAAGCTGGCTGGAGAGCCCCGCATGCCTAAGGCAGTAACCACTGGCATCATTCCTTCATAAGAGTAGTGCCTGATTCTGGAGCCTGATTCTTCATTAGTGCCTGATTCTGGAGCCCTTGATTGTGGACATAGTGCTTTGAAGTCTAGGGCCAGCAGCAGATGGAACCAGCCACACCTCGAAGGTGTGAGGGCCAGAGGCCATCGGGGACTCTGGAGAGGAATCACTGGTGTAATTCCCTTGAGGTTTTCCCTGCTGGTACAGGGACAACACACATCCTTCAGTGGGCAGTGCTAGAGCTGTTTGCTTGGCTCAAGCTGACAGAACTGGACCAGAAAGTTTGTTACAGACAGACAGTACATGTGTCACAGCTATTGTTCATGCACGTTTTGTCTTGGAATCCTCCTTTCAAACTTAACTATTAAGTGATCTATCTACATAGCTGCGTCATACAGGTCTATTTATTGCTAATCTAGTGGGCTTCACATTGTTGATAATTAGGTTCACTTAACAAATGCAGAATTCATGAAACACCCAGAAAGAATGATTTGTGTGGTAGGGAAAGACAAAAAGGGATATTAATTTACAGAAATATTGCTAAATCCTAGTTATAACTCCTTGAACCTCTTTCTCTTCATATCTGAACTTTATAGCATAGTACAAGGTACAGAATTTCTTTTCATATTCCAAGTTTACAGCTGAACAAATACATATTAATATAGAAGCTGTAATGTATTCTGAGTTAAGCTGTCATAAAATCTAGGGCTTTTTACATCATCACTTTTGAAGGTCAATGCCACAGAGAAGAAGAAGCATCTGTACTGGATCACCATGAACATTTGTAATACATTGCAATAAATACTGCAGTATATTTCATTTTTATACGTTTTTGATGAAGAGGCAAAAGTGCATCTTCAACAGTAGCTTTTCAAAAATTGCTCATCTGTTTGGAACAGCTGTAAAAGAGATTGAAGCTAAACATTATTCATAGATACATTACAGCTCCTCACTGAGACCAGAGCTGAAATGAGAAGAGTTTTCCAATGATATTTCATTTGGAGTATTGATTTTTCTGAGCTTGTCTCACAAAGATACTGCATGAGTGTTCCAGGCAAGTATAAGAAGATGTAGATTATCATAGCTGGCTTTCTTTCCTAAGTTTGTTTTTCTTCTCCTAACTGGGTTGTAAACATTTTGCTCATTTTGGGCTTTAATTCTCCTAGAACACCCAACAAATAGGGTGAAAACTGCTCCTTTGCATAATTTTTTTGAAAGTGAGACTATCATTTGCTTTTCAGAGAGTGTCTGAAACAATTCAGAAGAGATGAATGGAATGCTTTTCCCCCTCACTTTTGCCCAACAATGAAAAGTGACATTTTTTTACTGTGAAATACTTGCCAACAGATTAGGTTGCTCAGTGCAGAAACCTGGAAAAGTCCAACCAATAGGTTATAAACATGGCAATAGACTACTCCATCTGGGAAATTTTACTCTGTTGAGAAATCTGACCCTGATTTTTTATTTGCAGGAGATTCTCTAGCACTTAAGCTACAGAATTTACTTTAGGATTGCCTGAGGACAGGACTGTCTTAAACTCCCTTATGGTCTGGTCAAATGATCTCATTAGGTCACCACAAGGAACAATGACAAAGGAGCAAGGGGACTGTTCTGCATTTACTTCTTATGACAGTTTAACCTTGAGGAGCTGAAGTCAGTCTGACTCCTGTAGGGAGTGTAGGGAGTGCAGGGAGCTCCTGGAGTAATGGAATGTCCTGCTTTTAATCTGTGCTCCCATGTGCCTGGGGGCTGCTGCTAAAAACTCGACTGCAGGTTTCAGCAGTTTCTAAAATGAAAAAGTCCATGGAAAGAAGAAGAAAAAGAAGTCTGTGACTTCAAGTTAGGGTTCTGTCTGCAGAGCACCAGGACACAGAGGGTGGTGTGAGTGCCAGCAACCTCCATGGGCATCTTCTACCTGCTCCACCTTGGTGCAGCTCCATGTACACTGCCAACAGGGAACCAGGGAATTCCCTGCTGGCTTGTGCCACCCCACTCTCTCTGCTGCCTTACAAGGGTTTACACAAAGTTGTAATTTTCAGTTTTGCCTGTGGATCGCATTCCTTGAGGGCATTCATCCTCTCCTGATGCAGGCCATCAGCATATAAAGTTTCAAACAGGTTGCAAATAGGCTTTATGGGGACCTCTCCCTCACAGCAGCTCCAAGCCTGACACAAAAAACTGAATGGAATTGTCCTGTTTCTATTTGGATGACATACCAGAGTTAGTTGAGTCCCTAAAAGAAGCACTGCTTTTCCATTCCATAATGACTTATTTATTTCACTATTCATTGTATTCTGCAAGAACAGCCCATTAATACAGAATATCAACACATTGCACATGTTCCAGAAGAAAATGCATTAACAATAACATAAAGTTGTTGCAATCTTATGAACTCACAATCCTGTGTGATCCCTTATTAAGATGTGGCAGGTTGAACAGTGGATATTATATTTAGGTCTGCCTTGGATGAATAAAATCAAAATGTCAAAAGGGCTGGGTTGTTATAGTTCCATGAAGTACTGAAGTGGTTTCTCAAACATTTCACAATATAATGTGGAAACTACACACACCCACCAACACACCAACCAATCAAGCAAGCAAGCAAGCAACCAACCAACCAAAAAAATGAAAATTTCTAATAAAACTTGGAAGTTCTACATTTTTTGCTCCACATTTTAGGGTTTTCCAAACTCAAAGAATGTAAAGATAGTGACCAAGACCTGCAAGTATATCAAATTTGGGGTGTCTGTATCACTATTAGGACTCTTGGATGGGATTTAAGAAAAAAAAATCCCTTGGAAAAATGCTTTTGTGAAAAAAACTTGTGGAAACATGGGGATTTTAGCTAACTTATTTTTCACAAACTGATTGATGTAGGATGTTTTTGCTTAACAAAACTGCATCAAAAAGAGTGACAAAATAGCCAAGTGACCCCAAACTTACATTTTGCAGCTAGCATATTATTTGTAATAATTACTAAAAAGGTTTTTGAGCCTTGCTCCTTTTACACCTGAGCTATGTCACCACCAAATTAATACCTTGCCTCTGTGGCTTTTCCCAAAAACTTTGAAAGACATAGGCTTGAGCTCATGTAAAAAGTGAAAAATCATTTGAATTGATTAAAAACATGAAGAGATTTTCATTCCATCGATTATTTTCAGTTTTAGGAAAAAAAACCCAAAAAATCCAGAAGGGAAAATAAAAAAAACAAAACAAAAAAAAATTTCCAACTCCGAGTTAGCTACTCTAACTGAAGGAACTCCTAAATTACCATTTAGTTATGAGAACCTATGAGGAGCAATTTTTCTGGGTTTTTTTTTCATTACATTTTTGCTTGAAACTGCATAGAAAGAGTAGGCATAAGTGGAGACAATAAGCAGGTAAATATTGAGCAGATTTATTTGAAAGTTTGTATCTTCTCCCACTGATGGCAGCAATAAAGCTTTCAGCAGTGTAAAACTCTCAAGAAACATTCCCTGAAACTATGGCCAAATGGGTCTATTTTTCACTCAAAGTGTGTTCCATGTGGGGGCCATAAACTGCCACAGGGTCACATTTAACAGGGGAACCAAGCTAAATAAAATAAGAACCAAGCAGGTAACTTAGTCTCCAACCTCCCCCACTTCCCCACCCTAATATTAATCTTAGTGATTTGAAAACTGAGTTGGTTTTGCTTTATAAATAAATAAATCACTTGCTTTGACACTTGGTGAATTTAGCTGGAGGCAAAATGAGATCTTTTTGAATACTGTTTGTTCTTGCAGTGTTTCTGTCAGAAGCCCAAAATCTAGGAGTAATGAAATTTAAGAGAGACACTTTCTTCTGAGATCTATAAGGAAGAAATAGGTAGAGCATACATCGAGTTCAAAAAACCAAAGAAAACATCCAAACCCATGCAAATGGTAGGGGTAAGGTGGGAGCTTTTAATCTGTGAATGTCTGTTGGAATGTTCTTATTGTTTTTACACAGCTTCTGTATGGAATTGCCACTCATGCCATTAAGACAGATTTAATTCTTTCCATGCAGTGACCACGGATGACTAATGACTTTTGAATTACATTTATTAATGCTTTGCACTTGTTTCAGTTGCTGTGTGTGTTCAGACAGAGGAAGCAGAATACCCTCAGATTTTGTGTTTTGTTTTGTTTCTCCTTTCACCTTGACAGCCTTAGTATTGGAAAAAAATAAATGAAGAAGTCTTTTCTCAAGACCAAGAAAAAGGCTTCTGCAGTACCTTAAGAAATTATATTCAGTACATCATTTATCCAGTTTTACTGATCATATTTTCAAAGCATGTGGTGCAAAATTAATGCAACATTTCAATGCAAGATTAGGAAAACATAAAACTCTCAAGTCAGAATTTCAGCATGTCTGCATATCTGTTAGGGACATAATTATTTAATTAAGATGACCTGCTTCAAAGTGGCAAATTCTAGTGCTGGATATTTTATTCTGAAAAGCCTTTGACTGGCCAACACTTCAGTTCTCTTACAGCTAAAAATCATTATCTGAAATGATCAAAAATAATCAAACCCTTGTTCTCTTTTAAGAAAATAAAATGTTCCTGTCCTTTCATATTGCTCCAAAAATAAACCAAAAAAATATTCTGCAAAACATAGAAAACTAATGAAACTTCATTTCCTATTAATGGAGATTTTTGTTATAACATCATGTGCTCCTCATCTAAAATATGTTTATTGCAATGTTTTGGTGGCACCAGCATGAATATCAACACAGCCTGAAGGCCAATGTTTCTGCAATGGTTGTTAGTTAAGGAGACATTAAAATGTACTAGGAGAAGTGCAGCCATTTCTTTGCCTTTCCTACTTAATATTTTAATTTCATTCTCACATAATCCTGAAGATTTTTCTTAGATGCAGCTCTCAACAAAGGTTGCAATTACCTTTCAGGAGAATTCAAGACCCACTAACAGGCCCAAAAGAATAATTGTTGCAGCAACGTGGATGGAGAACAGAAAGAAGGCAGATCATGCCAGATACAGATGGTATTTTTATTTGAGAAGATTCTGGCTTTCTGTAGACAACTGAAATAGTTGGATCCAATTTGCCTGACTTACAGTAAGGAATTCAGGGGAACTCCTGGAGTAAAGAAATTGAGAATTAGGAAACAATGTGTAAGATGAGATAGGAAGTTAAGGGGACATGAGTGACAGTGTGGTAAGTAAGGAAATCTCACAGTAGAGGGGAGCTGTTAGGAGAACGTCTCAGGTTTTAGAAAAAGCCGTGGTCAGCTTTTCTTTAATGATCTTTATGCAAGAAAAACACGTCTAACTCTAATAATGAAACATGCATATGTTGCAGACCTGGAAGACATCACCAGAAAGTATAAAGGGATGCAGAGACAGTTTGGAAAAACAAGAGACACCAATCTGATGTGGTCATTAAAGAAACAGCTAATATTTACCAGACAAAGTCATTTTAGCAAAGATGGATGGAATGAATACTTCCTTACAAAACCCTGTTAAGAGTTTATCTAGAATTCAAAACACAACTCTAATCACAAAGGTTCAAGAGAAATGAATTCAGTGTGGCTAATAGGATGGCAGGGGGAATAAAGAAACCATGCTGCAGAGTCAGAACAGAGGTGTCTGCCTTGCTGAGGGAACAAAAATCTGCACTGGAAGAGAATACACTTTGAGTTTCAAAGTTTTGAATGTTTGGGCTACTCTGTTTCAGAGGGATGTGCATTGCCTTTTTTCCTCCAGGGTGGAGGAACTTACACTCTGAAAGTGCATCTTAAAAATTATCAAAACAAAAATCAATCAACTCCTCCCTACGATTTTGTGAAGCACAAACAAGAACATCTTTCTGCCTGGTAAATACTTTCAGTAAGGCTGGCCTGCAAACCCTATTTTACTGAGTCCATTTGTGATCACAGTGCAGAACCACCTTATACAAAAAGCAGAATACATTAGAAAAATACTCATAAATAAATATTTTATGTGGTCTTTAATCAATGTTTTTCCTTCCTTTTCAAATCCAAGCAAATGTCACTTCATTGCAAATTGCTATCCAACACAATGTGACATACATTCTCATTAAATGATTCCTCATTACAGTACTAATTCCTTGAAGTCTTCATCTATTTCATTCCTAACCTTGGAAAGAGCAACCTTTCTTTTTAATGAGCATCATACCTTTCTGATTCCTTAAATTTCTTAGTTATTTTTACTGAAATTTATTTTTCCACTGTTAGAACAATCCAACACTGACAGCATATATCTGATAAATTTTTTAACTTAAATTGATGCAAAATTCACTCAGTAATATATCCAAAAATCAGAACTAAACATTTTTTCATCTCTCACTTTTAGTAAGGGTTGTATATTTAAAATGTATCTATTCATATACATGTTCAAATACAACAGTATAGAGAGGACAGGGTTATTTTCTTTAAAGAAATACTTTCTCCATCCCCTGTCCCCCCCACTTCTCTCTTCCATTGTATATATGCACTTTTTCTTCCTTCTCATTTCTTGTCTTTAATCCATGAGGTTGTAGGCACTTTGCACAAAAGTCAGGAATAGTCTTCCTGATGTTTCATGCACGCACTATATGTTGAAAAAAAAACCCCCAAAAAATCTTTCTTTTGTGTGTGCAAGAGTCAGGCTTCTGAAGCTGTCTCATAGAGTACCAAATGACAATGATGCATGGCAAATATTCCCCTGAAATTAATTACAGATTGAAAGACATGAAGACAGAAAAGTAGAAGTCATAAAACCCACAGAATGCTTTCTAAAGAATCAATGGAATAAATATACCTGCTTGTGAGACAACTCAATGCATCATCTTGTCTTCTGAAAATATGCAAAGCCATTTTCATTCCCCAGTCTTGAATTTCCTTAACGAGCTAACAAGGAGTTCTGTTAAATGAGATCCTAATACGCAAGCTAAAGACCTAAACAAGATTTGTTTTTAAGTGGTTCACTATCCATCATCTTACTATTCAAAATTCAGCTGTAGGAAATATCATAGGTAACATCTCTCAAAAAGGAAAATTCTCAATTCCTGTCTTACTTCTCTCATTACTGCTTCTAATGTGGTTTGCAGTCTGTCAACCAAATGTAACATACCCAGGCACACACAATGGCTGTGACTAACTGACTTGCTGAATTATCCATTCCTTTTATCTAGTCACTTACAACATCTATTCCCAAAATGTGGTGGGAGATCAAATGGCCTCTGGTGGGCTTAGTTTTGGATCATCTGGATCTGCAATTGATAGTAGCCCATTTTAAACAGCTGCAGGATTGCACTGAACACTGCCCCAAACAGCCAAACAAAAAACTCTCTTACTCATATGGGAAAGACAGCATATCCTAATGGAGACCTTAGAAAATACATCTTAATTTATTACATCACAGAGTCATGCAACACTTCTAAAGAAAAAAAGGATGCTGTGGCAGAAGGCACTGAATTAGTTCTTGCATGACTTCAAGGTATTACATGCTTTTTTATGACCACAAGTGATTTACCTCTCTATGCCCTTTTTGTAAAACAGGAATAAAAATGTTTTCTTATTCACTTTTTGTCTCTCTTTGGAGTGCGAGCTGGTAGGATATGAATTGTACCCTTTGAGTACACATAGTGCACAGCAAGACTTTTCTGCACTGTGCCATCTGAATAAAATACCTAGCAACATTCAATGAACTCTGATGTTTTCAGAGCACCCTTGCTACTTTGAAAAGGCTCCTGTTACATTCTAATTTCTAAGCAATAGCATGATACCACTCATTCTAACACTTGAAACTACTCCTGGAGAAAATGTGCAAGACTAAACATACGGAAAAAATATCTCCAGGCCTACATACACTTAGAATCATAGGATAGGCTGGGTCAGGAGAGACCTTAGTGATCTTCCAGTTCCAACCTCCCTGTCCTTGCCAAGATCATGTTCCAGTGACACCTACTATGTCAGCCTCTTTCCTGACATGTGTTCCATAACCTGCCCTTAATCTTTCCTAGCCATGCAGTCTTCTCAGTACCTTTTAACAGGGTGGTTGTTCCATTGTTTTATTTTCTGGAGGCTCAGCCATGAGTGGCTGTGTGGTTGCAGATTGCCCAAAATATCAGTATTTCTCCCCTCTTCTCTAGGGACATGTTCAAAGCTGCATTCAAGATAAATTCTGCATTAACTGCTTCTTCCTGATGCTCATATAGAAGAAATTCTTTGACAACCACCTGCTGCAAGAAGTTTTGTATCCTTCCTCTGGCCTGCTGAAGGAACCTCCAGAATTTTTCCCATCTTCAGCTCTTCACCTACTACAGTACTGTGCCTTCTATTACCAAATTCTCTGCAGCTGCTTTTAGTTTTTCACTTATATTTTCAGAATTTACCTCTTGCTCCTTCAGCTTCTTCCTAAAGAGGGGGAGCTGTCTCCAGTCCATCCTGTATATGCAATAGCAGCCTCATTGGAACAGCTTCACTGAAAATCACGTTTGCTGTTTGCTCACATCCCTCTGGTATGCATGTTGTCCTTCAGATGTACAGGCTGCATGATAGTTTCCATTCCCCAAGTACACTTTCTGTTTCATTTTTGTCTTTTCCTAACTTACCTCTAAGTGAAAAGAAGATGTTATACAAAGTGTTTAGCTCTAAGTTTTCAGTCAAATCCTGTTTCAGTTGGTGACAAATAAAATTTAAAGGATGTTGCCCTGAAATTCAGAAATGCCAAACTGGAATCTGATCTTTTTTCAGATTTTCAAAGCATTTTCCTGTCATTTTCTACAGAAATATCCTTAACACTATTGAACTTGGGCACCCTGGACTTGAAGTAGAATACTGGTTTTTTATTTCTCAGAAAACCATTTAATCTCATAACCAGTTAATGGTTTAACTATGGTCTTTTAACTATCATAAAAATATTTAATATGTCCCATTTAGTAGGCCCTAAAGCTTGACATCCAAAAGCCTGGTTTTCTACTGATGCTACTTCTAGATAAAATAAAAAGAGTTCATAAACTTGTTACTCTTATTTCATCAAAAGAACCTTTTGATACAACTTGGCTTTTTTTTAAACCTTCTTTCATACACATATATACTGTGAATTATTCTCTTGCTCTATTCTTCAACATTCCCTATTTTAACATAGCTAACTTTGCTCCAAAGCTTTTGTTGCTGCTAGTGCAACAAAAGGTTGTGCAGCAAGGTTTATTTTACAGATGATAAAGATTTCACTACTATTTAAGCTGATGTTCCAATTTTATTTATTTCAAATAAAATTCTTCAAATAAATTTCACACAGTGACCTACTTTAGTTATTGTCTGAAACTGCATCATTAGCTTAATTTTAGATGCATTCAGTCATCCTCTATTGACTTTTCTAGAAGTTGGTTTTGCTTCTTCTAAATATAATTTGTATAAATACCTGACACTGCTTAAATCTGATATTTTTTCCTCTATCCTGAAAATTTTCCATCCTATTTGTTTTTTGAGGAAATTCCAATTCATTATTTAGACTTTTCTTTGACTGGGTGATCTTGTTCCATTTCTGTATGCTCACAGGAGTTTTAAGAATTACTTATCCAATTCATTAACTTTTCTTGTTCTCTCCCCTCAAAACATATGGCCTTTCTTGGTTGCCTTCCACAGCCTGCCAAATCTGCATTTGTTTTTTATGTACAAAAAAATTTTCTTTCTGAGAATCCTTTTCTCATTTTGGGACTCCTGGTCTCTGTTATAATTTGATCTCAAATTTAAAATTGGTCAAGATATCTGGTCTTGAATCTGTTTCAAATGTATTGGTATACACAAAAAGCTTTTTTTTTTTTCTCATTTTCCTGTGTCAAATCTCTTCAGAAATTTATTTTTTTTCCCTTTCTTAGGATGGTATTTTCTTTATCTCTCCTTAGAACACTTCAGTGCTTGCTCAGTTTCTGTTATCCTACTCAAGTCATCCACTGCCTTACAGGGCAGCCTCTATTGCTCTGGTCCACCTGATATGTTACAGTCAGAAATGAAGAATTTGGCGCTTGGGACAATACACTTCATGCCAAATTTCTTTCAATGTTAATAAACCACAGTTACATAAAATTTAAAACTGGATTTTAGCAGACACTTACAGTTCATCCTGTAAACTGCCCTTTTAGCATTTTAGCTTTAAACAGCATAACTAAATACTTCATAAAAGAGAAAAGGTCATTATTTTTGGAAAATATATCATTTATTTTAATGCAAAATCAAGGTTATTGTATTTAAAAATCATTTAATACTTGTCAAATTTTAAATAACTTTTAAATATATGGATATCTGTAAAGAGCTCATATATATAAATGTCTGGGTTTTTTCACATGTCTATTAAATACTAGCTAAATTGAGATAAAAGCATTTATCTTCCACTTATGAGCAGGGTTAGAAATTACAATTAAAAGAAGAAAATCTCAGAGTAAAAAAAAAAAAGTCTGACATAAAGAATTGCAAAAACAAGGATGTTTTTTCGGAACACAATTTCTAGAAGTTTTCTCCCATGTTTTCAAACTATTTCTAGTTAAAACCTTTGCCTTCAGCTGCCTGCAGCCAGAACTTCAATAACTAGAAAATAACACAGGTCAGATTGTCAGTTGTGTATTCTGTTAATGTAAAATTGTGAGTACATACCAAGTTGCTATACACAGCTGGAGTCCCTGTCTGCAAGAACCGAATGACAGTTTTTTTGAAGGAGTTTCATAGCAGAACAAAATGTCACAGTCTTCACATTATTTGTTCCCTCCCTGCTTGAGAGGTCTCTCTTCTTTTCACCTCCTGTTCTTTTAAATTTCTGCATTGAGCAGAATCTGGATCACAGTCTGTAAATTATATCAGGTCCTTTGTCTTTCTGCTCAAGGTGAATCAAGCTTCATCCAAATTGCTTACTGAAACAATCTAGACTTGTCTATTAATCTGCTTCAAATACATGGCCTGGAAATAGCTCTGAGGAAAGTGATTTATTAATGGTATTGATCCTCATTTGGCTTTTTATATCATGGGTACTTTCCCCAGGTGGGTACTGCTTGCTCTACAGGTTTTGTTAGCTCAAAATCCCACATGCCAGCATCAGACTTTGGGATGGAGATCCCAGTACATTTCCATTTTGTGATTCAATTCTATCCCTTGTTCTGATAGAAATTTATTTGGATTTAAGTGTTTCTCTTATTCTATAAAATCTCCATTAAAACAATAATTAATGTCAATTTTTCTTCCTACTTGCCCACTTGGGGAGCCCTCCAGGGATTGCTTTAATTTATCCAAGCTGCTGATTCCTCCTAAATACCTCAACCAATCAAAATATTTTTGATTACATTTTTTTTACCACTAGATATTTCCACTAGCATGAGCCAAATTTTGTTGTACTTTGGGTCATATTAAGAGTCTGTAATTTAAATGAAGATGAGGCACAGTTTCTTCAATCCAATTTAGAGGAAGCAATGGCCTGATCCCCAGACTTTGGATTTTAGCAGCTATTGAAATCTTCCTTTTTCTCCAACTACCTCATCAAACATTGATTAAAAATTTCACATTTTATATTTTACTTATTTGATAGTTTTTGTAGTTCTTGCTCATGGAAAGCAGCACACATAAGTCTGTCCCTTAGAGCAAAAAGCATGATACACTTACTGAAGAGGTTACCAACCTTGCTTTCTTGCTAGTCTTCCGAGTATCAGTCTGATCAAGGAGCGCAGATGAGGTGTATCTTTCACCCTATGTTACCATATTTTGTTTTAAACAAACTTCTAGAAATACACAATTCACAAGAAACAAATGGGTTTCTTTATTTTGATTTATGTATGCAAAATTCTTCTATTTATTTGTGGTAATAGAAAGGCAATATATAGTAAACAGCATCCTCATTATCTCTACCAAATTTCTTCTCTCCCCTGCCCCATGGGGAAGGGGTGATTTTCTATTTTATTTAAACCATGGCAGAAGTTCAGATTATTGATTTTTTGTATACATTTTGATGCTGATGTGTAAGTTTCACACTTTTAACTGCAAGGGAGAGAGCATCTGTCAAACAGAAATCTGTTTCTAACATTTTTTTTTTACTACTTCACAATGCAAAAAGTGGTAAACATACTAGTTTAATTATTCATTACCACCATGATGTACATGTAGATATAAAATAATAAAGGTGAAACTGATTTTATGTTTTAGAAACTTACCACCAATTAAAAAAACCCTAGTAAATGTTTATTTGCCCATTCTGTTATTTCCCATATAAGGCTTACACTTTAATGCTTTAAAAACATGTAAAGAAAACAGCTCAGCTTCGTAAAAAAAAAACTTTATTAAATTATGTGACTTGACATTGCCTTCTTAAAAACAGACCTTTGTAGACATTTTGTGCATGAATATCTTATATTATTTGAGGCATAGCATTCCCACTGCAATGTTGCAATAACCTTTGCTTTGCTTTTCTTACCTCCTGCTGTAGCAAGCTGGCTTTTTGGGGCCATGCTTATTTACACAGAAAGCTTATTGTTAGTAGAAGACTATATGAGCAATAGAGCTGTCCGCAGAAAAAGAGGGAAAAAGACTCTGAAAATACATTTTCTAGTTTGAAAGTTGTAATTCATACATAATTTTTAAAACAGTTCTCATGAAGAATTATTGTCCTGGTTCTGGCCAGGCTAATTGTATTGTAATAGCCATGGGGGGCCGTGGCCAGGACCCTGGTGTTGTTCTATAGCACCTCTTACCCTTGCCAGAGGCAGGGGAAAGAGACTCTCTCTTTTCTGTGGAGAAGGGATTCCTTCAGGTTGAGAAAACATTGCTGACAGAACAGTCTAGCATTTGTTTATTGTCAGGGGCTTTCTGTGTAATTAGTTTCTTCTTCCTACACCTTCTGTTATTAATATTTTTGTGGTTACTGTTTATTTTCTTGTCTCCATGCTGTTTACAGTAAATTGTTTTTATCTCAACCCACGATCTTTCCCTTTTGTGCCTCCAGACGGAGGGTGTGGAGGGGTGGTATTATTTTCAGTGAGAACACTAAATTGTAGAACTCTGCTCCTAAACCAGAAGAACAATGTAAATCTATACCCAAATATTTTCTTTCACACAAAAGCCAAAGATAGTTTTACTCAGCTCTGACAGATACCAAGTAACACCAAAAGTGCCACCTTTTCCTTAACTGGGTCTCAGAAGGGACAGATTATTTTCTCGTAGAAACATATCCAACAACTTTCTCCAAAAGCAGTTGCCACTCAAAATGTCTCATGCTTATTCAGAAAGTCCAATCCTAAAAACCTGTGTACGTGCCTTGTCTTTATGCCTAGTATCTACCAATATTTAAATGCTGCTCCCAACCGTGCCTTACATTTCCTACACAGATGTTTTTCCTGTTCTTCCTGGTGACTTTCGGTAAAAAAAGAAAAACAATAAAGTCTTTTTTGAGAAGAGTTGAACTGTGAATCTCCCTATCTGGGTAAACCCACAGGGAGAACATTGGCATGCACAGTCAGCCAGTTTATCCTTGATGTTTTTTCACTTTCCACATGGGTGTGGTCTGCAGTGGAAAGGGTTATTGACATAATTGACTCTTTCTTAATGGGACTTGCATAGAATCCTTAAGGCTGGAAAAGATCTCTAAGACCACTGAATCTTACTATTGAGCATCAAGTCCAATTCCCATCCAACCTGAATGTGTATTCACTATGGCCATTCGCCAGAGATTTCAAGATCCTGCTGCTGGGCTGGGTTGACACACAACTAAAAGGCTGTCAAATAATTAAATATAAATATTATGGACATATTAAGAAGAAATAGCGTGGAAACATCAAGCTCTCGATTTCTGTATCAGCCTCCTCAGATGGTGACAACCTTCACCAAAATACTCATAGGTTCATTGGTACTCATAGTACACAGGTACTTCAAGTAGAAAATAAAAAAAAATTGATTCTCTGCTTCCTTACACTCCCATGAGTAATTTGGAAAGGAGAGCAAAAGATCACACTTTGTATCTAAAAGTAGTGAAGTCATTTAATAAAAACAGCTGTCCTGGGAGCCTAGGAACATCCCCAAGAGACCGGTTTTCAAGGCATTCTCCTAAATGCAGAAGGAAAAGGAAAAAAAATAAAATGAGGAGGTAAATGAAGAACCTGCACTTGAGCATTGTTTTAGAAAGTGCTAGCAAAGTCAAGATGCTTTGGTGACCAATGAGTCTAAGAGTAGGTGGAGATAATGAGAATCAGAGGCTGCAGGAGCCTTAAAGAGCCAAGAGGGGCAGTTCCATTTGTAACATCTGTAACAGAGGCACTTTCCAACAATATGAGTGCCTGTTCTGACCTTACACTGTGGCAGAGCAGAGCATTTTTGTCAACGTCAAATTTTGTTGTATTTCATATGCTTTCCTTAAAACCATAGATTATGAAAAATTTGGGCTAGAAACAGTCTCTGAAAGGAGGTTTTTCTGTCTATGTCAGCGTATAGTTATAATATACAGCATATAAACTATTTTCTGATTGATCACATATTTTTGACATATAAGTTACTTATTTGTGCAATAAGCTTTATTCAAGCTATTTTAATAATTTGATTACTTTGCTCCTTTCCCAATGAAAGCATTGCTCCAAATGATATCAGTTTGTTGTATTTTATATTGGTCCCAATAGGACACCTTGCAGTTCACAGTGCAAATACACATATCCACACTGTGTCATTCACAGCTTCTGTCACTTAACCAAACTGGTTTCATTGACTTCAGTGAAGACAATTGAAACAAGCCCAACTTACACATAAACTAATCTAAAAATATAAATATATGTCTCTACACACTGTAGATAGATATTTATTTTTTTTAAGCAAAATCCAAATCTAGTTTGACTATTTTTATAAGTTTTTTAAAAACTGTAAAGAAAAGAGAAATCTGATATCACCTACATTTTATAGCCCAGTGCAAATATTTGCTGGAGTATAAAAGTGTGTGGTAAGGGACATTAAAATATGGGACTACTGTCATCCAAATACGAGTGCTAAGTTAAAAGGCAAGAAATAGGATATTAGGCCCATTACTGCAGGCATTTTTGATACAGTAATATCTACTTGAATTATTTTCATTGTTAATAAAATACATGATATTTTGGTCACAGTGTGCAAAGTGGGCACATGAACAATTTTTTTCTGAATGATGCATTATTCTTTTACACATCTTTTACTCTCTAGGATTTCAGATGAGTGGGTAAACAAACAACATGACAGAGAAAACTTTGTCTGCAGAACTGGAGACTAGGGATCACAGAGGCTCTGAAATAATCATTACAAAATGAAATCAGGCCCCGGGATACAGCAGCTACAGCTGGAGGGCAGGTGGAAAGGAGAGAGAGGAAAAAAACAGAGACAGAAAGAGAAAGAAGGAACAACAGGACCCTAACACCTTTTGCAAAAGAAATGGTGAACTTTCAGGTGTGCAGAAAATCCTTCCCTTCAGAGTGTCTGCTGGGAAATGCGAACCTTGATGATAGCACAGTAGCCATTAGTGGTTTGGAAAAGAGTATCCAAGATTATAATGAATTTTAAAATGTATGAGAGGTGACATTTGGAAACTAAGGGTCAAGCCTGTCTGCCACTTCTGAGCAGGAAAAAGGGGATTCTTAATATAGCATGAAGCTGTCTGAAGCTGGTGCTGCTTTTTCTGTATGAATCTCATGGTTTTTGACAGCACTTGTGACCACAATGGTGCATATATATCCTTTACCACCCCCCTTTCAAAAGGAGTGAGAGAAACAAACTCAAATGCTAGATCCTAGCCCTTGGGCTTGCCAGCATCACAGCTGGAGCAGGGAGAAAACTTCTATTAGTGAAGAAGGCATGAAGTTTCAGCTAGCTGAACTTAAACAATTTTTTATCAGCAACCTGTGGCTATAATACTATGCATGGATCAAAACTTATATTTTCATTTGTCTATCTGCAAGAGATTGATGAGAGTTGTCATCTGTAAGGAAGAAAAATTGTTTGGCTTCTGGATAAGTGTACAGCAAATCTTAAGATTTCCTGAGAAATTTATCATTTTTCTTACTGTTTAAAGTCATATATTTAATCCAAGAAATGGGCCACAGAAGGTGCTAGAATCTCAAGCTGTAGGATAAGGAAAATAAATGGCAATTTGTCTAATGACCCAGAACAACTGAAAATTGCATTTTTTTTTTAAAGATAAAAATACACAATAGTTAAGAAATACTTAAGATAAAAATACACAATAGTTAAGAAATATTTAAAAATAAATACTAAGACCCACATAGTGCTTAGAAAAGCAACTTTAAGACTGGATTCAAGCTACAGCTAACATAAATTCTGTAACAAAACAGAGGAACAGCTACCTTATTTTTGCAGAAGCCACAAAATTTACTATCTCTCACCCAGACATGTCAACACAGACATCTCTCATTCCCCATCTCCCTGCTGTCAGTATCCCTGGGGAACCTACAAACCGAGAAGGCAAAGGTCTGTGATGTCTCTTCCTTGCACTGAGGCTGTTGTCACCAGTATCTGACAGGCCTGTAGGTGGTTTTTAGAACTCAGAAGGGAAGCTCCCAGCAGACAAGGAGAGACTGGGTCCCTAAGCTGGAGGGTGAGTAGCACTCAGCAAAGCTGTGAGGGCACAAATGGGTTCTTTTTGTGACACTGTTGAGGAAGGCAGACGGCGCTATGAGCCAACATGTGGAGCTGGCTGGTGCTCCGAGTCTGCAAGGGATCTCACAGCTACCTTTCATCCATCCTCAGTGTAAACACTCACTTGTGAATTCGCAGTAATGCAGAAATTCTGGAGGGAGTAAACAATGGAAAACAACAAGCACCTTCAACAGTAAAATTACTTCTTGGAGTGTTTTATATTTGTTAATACACACTGCTTTTCTGGGGTCTTTACGACTCATCCTATGACGTAAAAAGCAAAAGAAGCATCCCTTCCTACTTGACTTGAACAATATTTCAATTCTGTGTTTTATTCTTAGTAAATAGCTGCTTAATCCAATCAGCCCTGGCTGATTAAATCCATCTTGATAGGGCAAAAATATTTACAAAAAAAAAAATACCCTTCACCTGACACTCACAGGCACAGTGCCTTAGGATATTCTGTTTTCAATAAGGTTATTCAGCATCAGACGAATCTGTTGTTAACCTATTGCTATGTAGAAACTTATATGCTTTAAGCAGTTATGTCTCTATTATAGCTATATGCAAAGCTCAAATTTTTGAAATTAAATTTGTGATTTTTAATAGTAAGTTAAAAATAATATGACTTTATATTTTTCATATGCAAAAATGTGTGAACTGTCTGCACTGGAATGAGGTTCTGAAAAGAAATCTCATCTTTTTTATAGATATATGATGTCAGGGACATGAGGCATCTTTTTTTCTTTTAAGAATTGTGAAATAGCATTTATCAGCAACAGGTATTGCATGATGCTGTGAAACTACTTTTATTAGTCTAAATATCAGAAACTGTAACCAACACAGCTATGACAGAATCTGCAATCTTCTGCTGTCTCCAAACTAAAACCTTAAACAGACACTGACTTTCACAGGCTCTGGACAGAAAGCTGAGATGCTCAGCTTACATGCCACAGAGCAAGCAGCACAGGGAAAAAATGAACTCTTAACATCTCCTACAAAGGAGAGAGTAAACTTCAAGGGTGGAATTTTACTGTTCTGAGATGAGGTCACTGGTAGGTTTCTTGACCCTGAAATCATAGAATAAATCATGGAATGGTATGGGTTCAATAGGTCCTTAAAGGTTATCTTGTTCCAGCCTCACTGCCATGGGCAGGGATACCTCACACTAGACCAGGTTGATCAGGGCCCCTTTCAGCTTGGCATTGAACTCTTTCAGGGACTGAGCACCCACAGCTTCTCTGGGAAACCTGTTCAAGTGCCTCACCACCCTCACAGTGAAGAATTTCTTCGTAATATCCAATCTAAATCTACCTCTCTCAGTTTCAAGCTGTTGTGCCTTGTCCTATCACTACACGCCCTTGTAAAATTCTCCTTCTCCAGCTCTCTTGTAGCTTCCTTCCTTAAGGTGCTGGAAGGCTGCTCCAAGGTCCCTCTGGAGCCTTCTCTTCTGCAGGCTGAGCAGCCCCAGCTCTCTCAGCCTGTGCTCATAACAGAGGTGCTGCAGCCCCTTGAGCACCTTCATGGCCCTATCCATTCACCACCCAGCCTGTGTTTGTGCTGGTGCAGACCTTCCACTTGACCTTGTTGAACTTCATGAGGTTTGCATGAGCCTGCCTCTGAAGCCTGTCAAGGACCACAAAAAGTACAACAAAACAACAAAAGTTAGCTGACAAAATGCTGCAAAAATACTTCCAACAGTGGCTTTTCAGATTAGTTTTTTAATGAGAAGTGTAAAGAGAAATTTATTCATTTCTTGTCAGAATAAAGCAACTCCTTCAATTGTTGCTAATTGCTTACAGCAGTAAATATCTAGTACAGTATTGCAAAGTACAGAAAATCTGTGATTTTAAAGAATTTAAGAGGAATTTTTTTCCTACTAAAAATGAAAGGAGGTGTAACATTATAGATATAGGGTGGTTTGTTTTTTTTTAATCAAACAAACTATAGTCAGGAGGGCACAACATTATCTACGTGTCTTGAAATTTTTGTTCTTACTGCTTTAGCAAGTCCTAAAATATATGCTTACCATCTTTTCATCCTCGCTCAGACAAATCTGCCATTTAACATTAATGATCTGAAAGGTCCTGTTGCCTTTGCAGTGAATATTCCCCTTTCATAGCTCCTTGCTTCCCTCTGATAAATCACAAAGCTAGAATTTTTTCCTATCTACATTTATAGTTATAGATCTTAAAAATGAGTGAGATCAGAGCTCAACTCTGATCTTATGGACAGCTCACTTATGTAGAGCAGTCACAGGGACCCCCATTTGCTGCTAATGGGAAGGGGCAAATAACTACTTGACAATATTGTCAATTCACAATTCAAAGGGACAACAGTGAAATCAAGTGGAAGTGGGACATATCTGTGGGAGTGTCTTCTACTAAATTTTTTATAGGATTGTTTATAGGAGACTTTAAATTATCATAGTGTCACTTACTTTTCTTCTCACTAACTGGAAATTACCATTTCTTGAAGATCATTATTGTATGAGAGTATGTAATTTTGTGATGAAACTGTGTTTTAGAAAAATGAAAATTTGATTGAGTTGAGCCATTCAGTCTTAGAAGTCTGACTGCTTAAAATACCTCTTCAAAAATACAGTATTTCATAAGAGAAAAATAGTTTTTTTATTCCTTGAAACACAATGCTTGAATTAAACTGATCTGAAGTTTTTTTGGTTTTTTTTTTTGTTCAAAATGCCTAAATTTCTCTACAAATATTCCAATTTTCAGTCAGTACTCACTGTGACTGAACAGCAATTACATGCCTTACCTGACACATGTCAACAGGAGAAGACATTAGCACCTTCTAAAGTCAGGTTGGTTACTGTTATGCAGACTCTAGCATGCTTATTTCTTAAGGACAAACGTGAGTAATCATACTGCAAGTACACAAAGGTGATCTTGCTTGACAAAATGCAAGTCAGCTTGCTGCAATCCCAACGAGGTTGCATTTGACTCTTTTCCTTTTAAAATTCTTCATGATGATATATTACATTTTTGGAAATGTAAAAGATACAAGACAAATGTGACAGTACTTTTAGGCAACGTTAAATCACATTAGTTCAAAGCCCCATTAATATTTTTTTTCATATGCTTATTTGAAAATTGCCCCTTTTGTTATACAGGAACAGTATTCTTCTCCCTATTTACAGTTTCTTTAGGACACGAAGTTTGCTCTCAAGTGGGGCTCTAGATTTTTTTTAAAAATAAATTTATATTGTTGAAAAACATAAATAGCTAACTAGAGACAAGCTAGTTTTAAAAGCCATGTGAATGTAGAGCACTGATTTATGGGTGTCATCTACTGTATTCTATCTTTCAAATAACTTTGTCACCTCCTCTAAATTTACACTACAAATTCTTACTATTACCCACTTTGCTGAAGCAGTTAGCCAATACATCCTGGCACTCATTCCTCTTAAGATGAAAAATAGAAGTCAAGTATATAATTTGGTGTAATCTTGTTTATTTACAGAAAATAAGCACAAAGTGCAGGTTCCTTGAGAAGAGTAGGATAAACACACAGCAGGCAGCTCAGCATCTCAGATAAACCTACATCTGCTGCTCAGTCAAGCTGTATGGTTCAAGGAGTCTCAGTCCCTGTGTCCCCTAAAGATGATTCTCTTGTTTCCTTTTTGGATGCTCCCCACCTCCAGCACCACCAGCATTCAAAATGTCCTTGGTATGTGAAGCCCTCAGTTCATCGCAGTCAGCTTTGAGAGAAGCAGCTGCTACTTAAAATTCCTTGTTTTATTATACTCTCCTTTATTTTTAGAAAATTTTCAAAAATCAGAACACATCCTCTTCCTTTTTGGTGGCTTGTAGGGGAAAGGGAATGTCTTTTTAAATCTCTGCCAATTGCATCTATCGACATTCTTGTAGTAGAGTTTCTACTATGGTGGGCTTGGCTTTGCTCCACAGTTCCCTTCACAGCCTTTTTCACTGCCTGCTGTTTTATTTGTAGTTCTTAGTTTGAGAATGACTTGAAATTAAGGACTAGATGTGATAGACATCTGCTCTATGTGATCTTTATTTTAATGGATTAGCATTACTTCCTATGCGCTATTAACAACAGCAGCCAACCTATTAAAAAAAGACCAAAACTTACTTACAGGAGAAGCAGAAAACAAAACTTAAAAGGCTAGTGAAACAATTAATCAAACAAACAAAAAAGTAAAAAAGCCCAAAATAACTAAACCTTAAAACAATCAAAAACCCTTCACCTAAAACCCACTAAACCAAAAAAAAAACAACCAAAAACACCCCATCAACCTAATCTGAATGACTTACTCAAGTTCTATTAATTCAAAGCATAAATTTGAGTAACCAGAGTCAGAAATTATAGCTAAATAAAGCTTCAGATATGAAGTTTCCATAAAAAACAGATGAAGTGAGAACACAAGATGAAATAGGTAGACATGAGATGTGGAACATAACCAAATCAGAGCTGCAGGTAATTGAGCTCTAGTGCAAAGATGGGCACGAAGCTAAAGTACACGGACAAGGGTACAGAACAAGCAGTAAGATAATTAAAAGAAGGAAGTCTGGTGATGAAGTGAGAAAAGATATGTGGTAGCAGTAAAAGTGGATAAGGGAATGAAAATTTCAGAAAGCAATGGAAGATGTATTCATGAACTGCAAGACTAAAAGCAGCAAAAGCAGAAGAACAAAACTCTTTCCTGGAATAGTAGAGTATCTGTGACTATTGATGTAAGTGCACTCATGAAACCAGATAAGGACAAAATATTGAAAAACAGGTGAGAAAGTAAAGAAAACATAGTCAAGAGGAAACAAAATGATAGAAGAAATTGATGGATTTGATGCATTGTGGGAGATAAGACATCCTTCATCTTCTCTAGACTGAAATGCAATACATTTGTTTACTGTGAGAAACAGTAAACAAGGGCACAGCATGGTTCCTATTGTGGATTTTTTTGGGGAAAAAAAAGAAAATCCATGCATGAATTTCTGTAAATGGTACTTGAATGCCTGGTGTCCGCAGCAGTTCCTCTAAGACTTACAGAGAGTTCATAAAAAGTTATCAAAAAAAAAAAATGGAATATATCAATACTATTTATAATAACTCCTCTCCTGATTAGATAGATTGTTTCACTCTTTCTTGTTATTATTTCACATAGTCTACAGCACTGTTATTACTACTTTCCATCATCAGGGATTTAAATAATCAGGAAAGGAATATAGTTAAAAGTCAAGGAAGTATTTACACAAGCCTGAAACCTTCTGCAAGCTGTTCACAGAATTGGTTTAGATATGATTTTGAATACATAAATATCAATTTGCACAGGAAACACATACCCTGTGTAGACATAGAGGCTCCCACACCAGCGCCAGTCTGTTGAAATTTGAATTCTGTTTTCTAGAAATGTATTTTTCATCTCAAAGAAAAATAAGCATGTAGTAATAATTAAACGATTTCCTTCTTTTTAAATGGTATTTCTATAAAAGAAAATTTTGTCTTTTAAGGTAAGAGACGAAGATATCCTCTTACTGGCCAAATTACATCCTCTGACTCTTGACAAATTGCAGAAAGCACTTCTTTTTTTACCCATAGACTGCTCATAATTCTGACAGAGCCAAAATGAAACAAAACCAACAAAAAACCAAAACAGACAAACAAACAAAATCAACAAAAAACCCCAAAACAACAAAACAAAACAAAAACAAAATAAAGAAATGAACTCTGTCCTTAACAGAACTAATTCTGGTTGCCGAATGACTAAACATGAGAAGAGGTCTCAGTTGGAGAGAGCAAGTGAAATTAAGGAAGGGGAGTACAGGTGCTTTCAAGTAGAAGAAAATTCTTTAGGTATGTAGCCCAAAGACAGTGTTAAATTTTGCTTCCAAAAAAAGAACATTCCCAGACTGTGAATGGCTCTTAGGTGTAGCGAGACGCCTGGAGGAAATAAAAATGTTTAGGTTTAAAGTCCTTTCCTGAAGAGAAGCATTTACCCTCAGCAATTAAGAATCAGCAGTAGATAACTATTGCTGTAATATCTTTAAGTGGTTATATAACACACCCTGCAGAAGGGCCTTGATATGTTATAATATTGAGATGTGCAGTAACAGCAGTGTGGCTTCATGATTATTGCAGCTGTAGAATAAAACCTGTAAGAGTCTTTTCTTTCAATTTTGAGTTCACAAAGCTGGGTACATTGTTTTGCAACCATTCACACTGCCAAAGTAAAAGGAAGCTCTCTTCCTTAAGAAAGCAGTGGGACAAAGTGGGCTGAGTTTTAGATAAGACTGGATGTGAGCCCACCTCAAGTCAGAGGATCACAGACTAGGCTCTGCAGAGGTCCACTGTTCAAACAGCCTGACAAAGAAGAGAAAGGGTCCTAACATAATGTAAAAGTAGTAAAAAAAATTTCCTACCTGACTTGACACCAAAAGCACACAATGGAAAAGAAAACAGATGAATGACACAAGTGAGAGGTGTCACACACTTGCTTTGTCACATTTTTTTCTGTTCTGTACCAGTAAATGTAAAAATTAACAGTACTCTGCTGGAAACCAGATCCAGCATTCCCATGATTAGAGTTTAATGAATTCAGATCTTAATTTGCATTGAAAAAAAATTGCTGATTTACTTAAATGAATAGAAGAGAGCAGCTACAACTCTCAACTTGCACTCATTGAGCAAATGCTTGCTTGTGCAAGAAATTCCTTCCCCCAGCTGTGAGGAATCACCCTGCAGTGAGCGTCTACAGGCAGAGCATGTGCCTTCCTCGACATTCTGAGTGCATTTTCCTGCAAAATCACACAAATTGGCAGCTTAGGCTGCACTGTGGTTTGCAGGACCTGAACAACAAGCACAAATTCCCTCCTGCTGGCTCTACTTTTGAGACAGTCATGTTGGAATAAAGGAAGACAGGCACTAGGGATGGAGAAAGATCCTCATCCTAGGAACACAAGTAACTGATGGAAAGTCAGATCCTGACAAACTGTGGGTTTTTCTTCCACAAAACCCAGGGGGAAAAAAAAAGAAGAACACAATTCTCTGCTTACTTGGCTAGGGTAACTTCAGTTGTAGTCTCTTAGATGAGAAAAAATCAGAAGCTTTCCTTTGCTTGCAAAAAGCTATTAGCCTTTTCCTGGCAGCTGCCACCCCTGGGGTAGAGGAAAGCTCACACCTTTTGTACGTGGCAGGCTCCAGCTCCAAAGACTTTAAAGATTTCAAAGTCCCTGAAACTGAAGTGCAACAGTGCTACAAGAGAAGCAACAGAAAAAATGAGGTGGCAAATTTTTAGATCTACCTTCTTTTTATTGTACAAGGCAAGAAAACAAAAAAACCTTCAGAAACCTAAAACCTACTGTTCCCTATCAAACACTGTTCTTGGGCAGCAGGCAAAATGTTCTCTGAAGTGCTCAAAGGAAATCTGCTCCAAAGAGCTTCAACCTCCTAGTAAAAAACCCCTCTGGCATTGCATGAAATGTCATTTGTTTCTTGTTTTGTTTTTTGCCCAAATCTCAGAACACATTTGATCCTTCTGATAAGCTGGATATCCTGGATCTCTACAAATGTTGGAAAGTGTGTTTACACCCAAATTTCTTATGTTTCTCAGCATGCTTTCTTGTGCCATGTGTTTCATGCTGACTTGTCTCCAAGTCTTTCTTCTTTATTTTCATATAGAGTGGTTACTTAGAGTTAAAGCTTAACAGGGTAGTTTTGCATTTTTTATAACTCTATGTCACTCAAGTCCATGTATAATTATTTGAAAAAAGCAAGTAAAAAATTCTTTAGCAAAGTAGTGTGTGCATTCAGTTACAGGAAAACTGCAAGACTAACAAAATAGTAAAGGAGAATATTTTCCTTCTAAAATTCCAACCTAAATCATGGTGTGCTGCAAGTAATCAAGCTCCAGTTTATCTTAATATAAAGCTTTTTGTGGCCGAAAATTGAATTATCATTTCTTTTCCAGGAAGAAACACCTGTCTTTGAACTGACTACAGATCAGGTTTTGCAACCATTACATTCCCTTTCTTCCTGTTTCTTTTCCCCCAGATGAAATCAAGTGATGTCGTACATCAGTGGCAGTAGTAGCTTTGGCTCTTTCTAAATTTAGCAACATGTTCTGGATGGGATGGGCTATATCTCTTTGGTAAGACTTATTAATAAAGATGACTATTCTGAATAAACTGCTTCTATCTGCAAAGGATAAAACTAAGCTTTCTCTTGTTCAGTCTCCATAGATAACTTATCAGAGAATAAAGAGATTGATGTTTAAGGAAGATTATTCTCAAGAAATCAACATCCTCTTTTTCTCCACAGCTTATGTAAGTCCCCTGGTGACCATTCCATTTTGCTGGCACAGGTGTACAGCTCTGCCAGTTCATTTGCCTCCTGCCCCTGCTCCACTGATAAGGTTTTCTTCAAAATATTCCACACTGGAATTGGTGGTTGAATCCTTTGTGTGAGTAGGCTTCACACACAAAACTTTTGGGCTGAAGATCTAGCTACGTTGGACTACTGCTCTCTGCAGTTATTCAGCAACACCGTCCAGCAAATACTTTCTGTCAGATGGTGTTGAACATATCTCTTCCACCTGCCCTTGTTTTATTACCTGAAAATGTGGTAAAATCAGAGCATTGATCTTTTGAAACTTATACAATTAAGGGAATTTTGTGGCCATCTGGATTTTCTTCATGCTGGCCTGGCCGTAGGGAATTGAGGTGGGCAAGAAGGATGTCAGTGCTGTACCATGCTGGGAGTTCTCTGACCACACTCCTAGAAGCAGCTCTGAGTCCATACCTCTGTGCAAGGTTTGCCAGCAGGTGGAAAGTCCTCTGACTTTCTGGTCTGAGTCTAGATGGGTTACTGGTGAGAGCATGTGGCAGCTCAGGGAAGGGGTGAAAAAATCCAAAAGTAGGTTTATATTTGGCAGCTGGAGTTGTGTCTGACGGGCAAAGACACAACCTTAGTCTGACACATATTGAACTTCTAGGGCCAAAGCAGATTTCTGAGCTTTGCCTTCCTCATTACAGAGTTATAAATTGCTTGATCCTTTGGCTACTGTACAGCAAGAAGACAGTCACAGGATACTAAACAGGTAAAGGATCTGAAACAGTGGCTTTCTTCATATTTTCAGATCAGCTTTCTAGGTTTCTCCCAACAACTGCTGTGCTGTCTGCATTTTCAGAAATGCCCCCAAGAAAAGTACCTGATAAAGGCATATCACTTTTGTGTTGATTTATGGTTTTTTTGTGTTTTTTTTTTTTCCTCCAAAGAAGTATCACTTTGCTCCCTGACATTCAATCCTGTGCTTCTGAACATCAAAAGTTGTACTTCAGCTTCCCAGCTTTGGCAGCTGAAAATAAAAGTAGAAGGTGACTGAGCAGGCAGGTGCAGCAACAAAAAATGTAGCCCTGCTTTCTCCTCTCGCTATGTTTTATTTCTCTACATTTTTTGTATCTCTTCTTATTTCTTTGTGCATTATTCTTTGTGCATATAAAAAATTAGGGGAAATTGTGATTGCCTACTGTCATCCCCGGGTTCTTAGTGGTAACTGTCAAGTGTGGAACACAGCAGCTCTGCCAGAGGTGTGGGAGCAAACCCTCTTTTCTATTCTCATTAATTTCAGGTGGCTTTTCCCTGCTCAGTTTTCTCTCTGCTTCTGGCCCAGATACAGAGAGGGGCACACACAGAGCAGGACTAATCACTGTCTTTTTCTAGCTGTGATGCAGAAGGGGATCTCCTTGGTAAGAAATGTTTAGATTGTCTGTACTTCATTTGGAATAACAGAATAAAAAAGAAAATCAAATGCTGAGAAGGGTGAGAATTTCTAATGTAAAAAACCTCTGACCTCCAAAAACTTTCCACGAAAGCTTCTGCTATATGAAGTCTACTTGACATGGTGGTGGCAAAGACTGCAAATTTCCCTCTGTGAGAAATTTCCACAGGATCCAAGAAACATTACAGTTCAAAACCAAATAATTGTCTTCACTTTATGCTGTCAGTTGCCACTCTTGGAGCTGTAACAGAAAACGGAATAGTTTTTTTTTTTTTAAGTTTTTAGTCCTCTGGAAATTACTGTAGGATTTCTACCACAGGGCACTTCTGTGTTTAGCTCACTGTCAGAAATTCCTGGTCACCAGCCCTCTGAATATTGCAGCTTCCATATGAACCTGTTAGGCTAAGGAAGGCTGAGCAGCTGCTACTCGGCAAAGAAAGACCTCAAATACCTGAGATGTTAATAGGTGTGCTAACCACCATAAAAAGCATTTTAGCCTAGTGCAGAGTAGGACAAGTGAAATGAAAGGAACATTACACAAAGCTTTGGAGCAGGATAAACAGAAGCTGAGCCACAGGATCCATGGGTTTCTGGGGCTAAGATGCTTTTGACTTTTGCCTGTCAGGAGGAAACAAAGTGAAAAATCACTACCAGGAACCAGAAAAACGAGGAGAAAATTCAATGTGCTCTGGTACAATGCTGCTCAGAGTGAGATGGAGAACTGAGGTTGGAGTGCTGGAAAAATAAACTTCCTATTCTTGTTTATTTTTATTGTATTGAGGGAAGAAAAACTTGTATACATTCCTTAGAAAGAAGGATTGCATGCAAGTAATACTTGACTACATCATGAGTCAGAGAGAAGTCAGCAAGACTGCATATTGGCTAATCATTCATGCTAATGTGTTTGGGGTGGATTAATGAAGAGCTTGCTCTGTGAAATCTCACTGTTATCCTGTGTTATATTGTATTTTCCACCTTTTTTTTTGGCTTATAAAAGTTTCCACTGATGCCATTGACCCTAGTACAGTGAAGCAAGACTACCAATAATACATCTGCTTTGATCAGAGTTTTCAGACTCCTACAGCAATCCACAGACTTTCTGAACATCTGTGATTGGGAGATAAAAATAAACAAGGTATGCTTGTGACCAGCTGCTCTCAAATATCTTTCCATGTCTATTTCAGTAGCACTTATTAAAAACCACTTAAGGAGGGTGGCAGAAGTAGCTTGACGTGCCATTTGCATTTTTTTAACATGCATCTTTGTGTTTTAGCACAGCAATTTTTAAAAACTTTATTCCATTACAGAAATTTCTTGGACAGCTCTTGTCCAGAACACGGGAAGCAACACATCAGAACATGTGTGAAGATGACTTCACATGTCGTGGGGAAGTTAACATCACTGCATCATCCCAAAAGCAAAGGCAACAAAAGTTAATGATATTTATCTCCTGCTTTCACAGAGAAATATCACAGGAGACTGCAGAGATTACATATTGAGGGACAATTTCACCCACCACTGAATGAAATTCATTCACCTCTGTATCATATCTATGCTTTGCAATGCTCCCATTATGTGCATTAATGGACCAGTAAAACCTTTCTTGGTATGCTTTAACACTAGAATATTTCTTCCTGTAGTAGGTACCAACTAAGTGAAATGGTTCCTCTTGCTATATTTTTTTTTGCTATTTCAAATGTTTAGTTTTATTTTTGGCACATTTCAGTATGAGCTACTCAGGCAGATATCTCTCCTTGTGAATATCTTGAAGATAACAGCTTGGTTAGTTTGTTCTATAAAATAGTTGGGTCACTAACTGCTGTGTGTCCTGATGATCATAAAGCACATTATTTCTTACAAAGTATCTCTTAGACCACTTAAAAAGTAACGCTGAGATTGCTCTATAACACACAGATTTGAACTTGATTTGCTATACAATTTCTTTAATCATTCCCTTGATAGAGAGGGATTTAAACATTCAGTTGTATCAATGGTCTATGCAGAAAAGTAGGAAATCATTTTGACCTGACCCAGTTCTTAAGATAGATTTTTTTTTTTAAGTTGAAGCAGATGAACAATTTTTTGCTTAAGTAAAAGAATCCACTCATGCCTAATTTTCAGCATGTGTTTGGAAAACTTTGAATGGGACTATAATCGTCAGACACTTGGTTCAATGTCAGCATCCCTGTCTGGCCTTGGATCATAAAACAACTAGAGCTTAGCCCTTTGTGCTGAAGTTGGTTTCTGCCGCACTTACAGACTGTGAGGAACACTTTCACTGGTGAGGAATTCATAGAAATCAGTGAGGTCAAGTGGTAGTCAACCTTGAAACTCTCCAATTGTCATTTTCAAAGCTTTCCAGGCTCAGAAAACACAAACCCTTGCAGACTTTCAAGGGTACAAGAGTAAATTTTCTGGAGACAAAACTTTTGTAGGACATAGGCTGAAAATGTAAATGTAGCTTCCTTCATGACCTTTAATGTCTCTTAAAAATATGCATTGAGGGTACTGAGAAAATCTAAGAGGAATCCCTTTGTTTCAAATTTATGTCTTGTCAGCATTTAAGATAGTAGTGTGTTATAGTCAAGGAGAACTACAAGTTCTCACTGTCTGGAAGGCTTCAGGACACTTCACAGAATATTCTAAATTGGAAGGGACCCACAAAGATTATTGAATCCAGCTCTTAAGTGCATGGCCCATGTGAGGATCAAACCCACAACCTTGGCATTATTAGCTCTGTGCTCTAACCAATTAATCTCATTGGCCCCATACATGGCATAAAATGGATGCTGTTAGGCTATGAACTAAGGCAGATTTTACAGTTTTTACCTGATTCTCTCTTTGATTTGGTCTTTTGCATGCTCATCTTCTTTGAGGTTACTGCCTCAGGGTACACCATGGCTCTTCCTGTGTTCAGCCACTCCTTTGCTTTTTCACTCTTGGATCTAATTTGCTTTCCTTTAACTTTAAAGCTCCTCTGTCCCTTTAAAGGTCCATTATTAACTGAATCATAGATTTACATGATACATTTTCTCTTTATCCCTCTATGATCCTTTTGCTTTTTATTCCTCTATTTGACATGTCTTGAATCTCCCTTATTTGCCCCAGTGAATTTAATTTACCCTTTTAATTACTGAATTTGATCCATGGCCCCTTAGTTCCCCTCACTAGTGCCTTCACAAAACAATGTCTAATCTAAAACAGCATAGATTTAGGATCTGATAATCTGTTAATCTCCTGGTCTTTTTCTGGAATACTGTCACCTGGCAGTGAGATATGGCACATACACACTGATGTGTGTTCCTCTGGGAAAACAGTGCAGCAGTCATGGCAGTTTGTGTTCCAGAAGGTTCTGTAAGCAGTGTGACCAGAGCTGGGTAGGAGAAAGCAGCCCTGATTCATCCTTTCAACTGTTCACAGCCATGTTATCGAGACCTTGGTGTACTTTTCTACCCTGTATTCCCTTACTTGATATGTATGTGCTGACCTTAGTGTATCAGCTGAGGAATATTTTCTAAGCAGTGCCCAGCCTCTGTTAGTGGCAAAAAGGCAAAACCAGTGGTATTGAGGCTGTATCCATTGTACAGAAAGGAAATGTAGTCTGGACCTGAACCAGCTCCTGCTGTTACTCAGACAGGTACCCAAAATATGTTTCAATTTGCTCCACATAATTTGTGAGCTTGATGTAGAAATGCTTTTGCTCCTTTTTCATTTAAAAACTATAAACCCCAAAATTTTAAAGCTGCAAAAATGTAATTTTTAATAGAGGCATTTTTCTACATCTAGTGATGGAGAAAAATATTTCTAAACTTCAGCCAGAAGTCATTTAATTAAATATTAATTATCTTTTATTATTTCTAGTCAAATTATCAGCTGTAGCAGAGAAGTGGCAAAAAGAGATAGCATCTTAGAGCCATGAGGCACACCAACACTTCCTAGGGAACATTTTGATAAACATAGAAAGAAAAAGAAACCATCATGTTAATAATGGTGGGGATGACCTTAACGTTTGGGATGCTAAGGCTGTCTTAATCTTTACTTCCTTCCATGGAGTAATATTTATTTCAGTGATCATCTGAATTTGCAAATAGAAATGGAATAGCAGGACAATGTGAGATGGAATGAGGACAGAATTTTTTTTAAGAGGTCACGTTTTAACATTTTCAGCTGTGTTCAACACCTGGCTACTGGAGTTATCTCCCTGAATTTTAACTAGTAGCTGTGTAATGTACTATTGTATCAAAGTGATGAAGAAACATTTTCAGTTAATCTCTATCTGGAACTGTATAATTTCACAGTACTCAAATTTATTTCAGTCTGACTGTAGAAAGGCAAATACATTAGAACATAACTTCAAAAGGATTTTCTAAAATACAGTAAGCCAGATTTTATCACTTTCAGTTACTGTAAGCAGCATCTTGAGTGAAGGTGACAGGAAATGGCGATGTAGACCAGCTATATTTACTAATTGTTTATCTGATTTCTGGCATTATTCCTCACATTTCTCCTTCTTCTGTCAAGCTTTAATAATAAATTATTTTGAGGCATTTACTGGCATCCAACTTCATGTCTTTGACTGTCACTCTATCTTTGTTGTTGTTGCAGTAATGCACTAGGAGTCTAAATTACAGGGCTAGATAGCAGTGGCTCAGAATCTCTTTTAACCACCAATAGTGGGTCTGGCAGAGTAGCTTCTGAAGGTATTTTATTGACAGAAAGGGGCATTTAACAGCTGTTTATCTTATTGACCCATGCTCCTCTTTTGCCCACAGAGATCAGTGGAGGTCCCTTTTGAATGTTGTTATTATAGTGAATTTTTGAATTATTAAATAAATAATCAACCCAAAATATTCCAGTGAAGTGCCTGCATTCTCATCCCAATTAAAAATCCTATTGCAACTTGTTGAACAAATCTTTGTCTCTTACGCTCTAGCACATCCATCTCATCTGGCATTGTTTCTGGTTGTGTGAGGTTGCAGGTACCCTTAAAACTATCTTGATTTGGTGTGAATTGATTGTTTTATTGGTACTTGAGACTATAGCCTTTTCTTTTTTCCTTCGGTGGGATTCATCTCAAACCCTGGAACAAAAACCAGCAATGCCTCTCCCCTTAAAGACTGCAACATCAATTTACAAGGTCAAATGCCTTATTTTTAGTAAATGTGCATGACAGTTGGCTCAGAAAAAATATCCCCCCTTAGAAGACAAATGCTACAGAAAAAGATGGGCACAAATTGTGTAAAGTCCTGTGGCAGTTTTCCACATGCCCCTTGTTGAGTCTTAGAGACGCTCCAGAATGGGGCTGCACCTCCCCCTTCCCCTTGGCAGCACTCTGAGTGAGGCTGAGGACAGAGAGTAGGGAGGGGAGGGAGTTCCTGTGGTCCCCGTGGTGTATGGACACAGAGTCAAACCCCAGGGAGCCCAGCTCACCTCTGATGTGCCTCACAACAGGATCAGCCCTGCCTGTGCTACTCCTGGCACGTCTCTTTAGCCTCTTCCTGAGGACCTACTGTGAGAGACACTCCAAGAGTTCTCCACAGAACTGAATCCATTAGATCTTCCCTTCTGGGGTGTAACATAAATCTCCCTTACAGCACTGTAGACATTACTATTTTTCCCATTCATGACAGGAGCTGAAGTCCACATGCAAACTTCAGTCCACAGAGGAAGATGAGAGAATCTGATGACCACTTCTCTCAAGGTATATCCAAATGGCTACAAAAATATCCATCAGCTGCCCAGAGAAAATCCATGCTACTTTGTCTTTTTATCTGTGCTCAGTCTCTTCCTCTTTCATAGAGGTGAATGATGTTAATCTACTTTCTCAAGGCTTCACAGTCTCTGGATAGCAACTCCAAAACATTAAAACCATATTTAGGAGATGAACTCTAAAAAATATCAGGTGGCACACGGGAGGAATAGTTCCTATATAAAGAATAAAAAAAGACTGACAATGTACTGAGCTTTTAAAATAAATAATGATATAAAACATAGGTCTAAAAAAAATTATATATATCTGTAATTTTTGTTCCTACAGCTGGAATCAGCCATGTTTTAGGTGGCCCAGAAAGCAGCTTTCTGCATCCTGTTGGATCTGTCTCTTAGTGATTTCCCAACTTGAAGCTGCATTCCAGTGTGTATACATAAATGCAGTTGAATGGAAAAAGCTTGGAAAAATCCTGTCGCAAGAAGAAAGTTTGCATAAAAAGTATTCAAAAAGTGAATCTGAAAAATGCAGTATGTAAAGCTAGGAACCCTTTTACTCACACCCTATTTCATCCTTAAAGAATGAAGCATCACACTAGAGAATCTTTATGGGAAGCAGTTTTAAGCTGGCATAGATGTTTTATTGTCTGGAAATCAATTTCAACCTTGGACAGTGGAGCTTCCAATTTTAGTGTTTGCTGTTGATAGAGATAACTAGCAGAGACTGAAGGGACTCGTGCAAGTGGTTAATTTCAGGTTTTGCCATGATGTCCAGCATCAACAGGATGGTATTTTGTGTACACAAAGTCCTAGGAAGACTGGCACCATGTTGATTACCTTTTGTGAAGGAGATAAGCCTCTTCCAGCCCAAAATGAATGGGCAACTGTTCACCAGTCTCATTTATATATATATATATATATATATATATATATATATATATATATATATATATATGTGTGTCTGTGTGTGTGTGTGCATACATATTTAAAGATTAAGTCTTGCAGCTTGCTGAGAATGCATGGAGTTGGACAAGTTTATTACTGTGGATTCATAGGCACAAGCTGAGTAGTTAGAATTTTTACATTTGCTCAACAATTCTGCAAAACCCACTTTATTCCCTAAAGCACATAGTGTTTATTCTGTTTTTTTCAGCAAAGTACAACTATTGATTATGAGATAGCATGTACACAAAAATCCTGCAACAAAACAAAAAGACCTACAATAAAACAAAAAGCCTGTCAGTTTAGGTTTACCAGAGGTTCAGTATAAGGAATTTTGGAGCTTTCATTAGTTGAACTCCACACACAGAGGTTAATTTAAGTTAACCCCATTGACTGACAGAGCACTAAATGGATTTAAGTTGCAGTTCCATTATGTGCTTTCCTCTGTGGTGAATCCAGTGTAGGAAATCTCTGAACTCATATCTGTGTCTTCCATGGAAACAAATTTTCCTCATTTTTGGACTGCATTTCTCTGATCCTTCAGCTAAATGACAGCTGCTGGGGAGACCACTGGATCACTGGGTTAGGAGTCACCCTGGGAATCACAGCTTTTACTCTATTTGCATCATGGCACTGATGCCTCAATGTGAAGCCTAGATCTCCAAGCACTGCAAAAGCTCACCTGCAGGGACCATGAAGTGCAGCCCTGGGACTTTCAGACCTTCTTATGTGTGGGATCTCAGCACATCGTTCCCGATGTCCAGAGATGCCAGGAGAACCCTTGGGGGGTCTCGAAAATCCTGGAATGTTGCCAAGAGTGCTTGGTGGCTTGATTTTGACCCATCCACAGAAGTAACAAGAGTCTGAGGACAAGAGAATCACTTTAGAGTAAAAGATGTAAAAGAGACACATTTAGAGGGTGAGATATAGACTTTAAGGTTTTTGGTACAGGGGGGTTATGGAGACAAGATGGAGGGATCGGGGCGTGTCTTGTCCTTCTTCTTTCTTCTTCTTGTCCTCCATCTCCTGTGATGATGTTGGCACTTAGAGATTGGTTTATGGTGAAGGTGCACTTGCTAACATGGGCGAAAAGCATTGGGAAATAAAGGTAAATATTGTGTACGTAGATTTTAGTATAAAAAGACATGACCGCCCCGTGGGTGGTCAGAGAGTGCCTGTGACTGCTTGCAGATCAGACCTCTGTTGGGCAGACAGAAAATTTTGTAGATAAGAAATAATAAACAACCTGAAGACCGAAAAGCTGAAGAGCCCAGACTCGTCCTTTGCATCGCGTGCCACCCAAGAACCACTCTACCCGTGTCCGGGCAGAGACAGACAGCCGGACCCGACACTTATGGCAGTTTCATCAGGAGAAATGGGGGAAATGTACCCCTAGGCCCCCTCTTCAGAGTGCAGTTGACTGGACAGCTACCCCATCCCACAGTTTGCTTTTTTGAATAGCCTAGTCCTGATCTCCCCTCTGTGGATCCACCAAAACACCCTTGCCCTATCCTCGATCCCCAGATACCACTGGTAGATCCCAGTACTTCTCCTGTCTTTGCCTGTATAATTACCTGCCTGCACAGCAAACCGATGCAGCCAGCCAGCCTGGCAGGCTCACTCACTTTTCCTCTGCTGGGTTGGATCTCTGCCACATCAGTGATCATGCCCTGAGGCTGTGCTTTCATGGACGTTTGCCAGGGAAAATCAAGAGCTGCTTCCCTGCCCCCATGCCATGCCTGTTGTGCTTGTCCTGCTGGGCTTTACAAGGAACCAAGACAACACGGGATCTGGAGACAGAAATTTCCTCCTGTTTTAGCCAGAGTACTTCACCACTATTACTTCTCACATAATCCTGCAAACAGCTGAACCATGGGACAGAAATTGCTGAACCCACCTAACACAGAGTTGTTACAGGAACCTCAAGCTGATGTTGAACAGTAGGCAGTGGGTATTTTTTTCCTTAAATTTTTGTTTTGGTCTTTGTATTATGCCATCTCATTTGGGAAAACTTTCTTTTATTTAGAGCTAGGAAGGATTAGTCCTCAATCTAATTGGGAAAAGACAAACAGTGCCTTTTAATAAAGGTGTGATAATAGGCAAACAATTTCTTCTTTGAGTTTTCTAGGCCTGTTAGTATCTGCGTTGTGTAGGTTAATGATTTATTAAATCATAGTGACTCTTATTCTTGGTCACTGTATGCCTTATGGGTTTATCAACCTAACAAATTCTTTTCTCATCCCTTTTGAGAGTTCAGCCCTGACCTTTGACTAGTTGGCTATGAATACAACTAACTTGAATGTGAGTCTCACAGAAAGGGAGAAAACATATGGGATTTAGAAGGAGAATTTATGTGCTTCCTCTTCTCTCTCCAGCAAACATCTTTCTCTAGACATAACGCAAACCAAACTGGCAGAATGGGGAAGATTATGTCCCTAACACCATTTATCATGACACAGTATACTGTCCATCTTGAATTATCACAGAGGAATTGCAGCCAAATAATATGCAATTAGTCATTAGTATTACAGGATTTGTTGTCAGGGCTTATTCATTCTTTGGGGTTAGGAAAACAACTGGCTGGTCATCAGAGAATGAACAAACGGTTCCCTGACACCTTTTTCTTCATTCCACATCTCCCCTCCCACCTGCTCTCATTTCTTCTTTCTGATTGCTCTCATGTCCTTTTTGATGAGGTACTAATAATAGCAAGGGTGCTAACCTACTTTTCTTCAAACTATTAAAGCAACAGAGCACAGCCACAGTGCCAAGCAGCAGCTTCTGGTCAGCAGTGGGTTACAGCAGAATTAGAAGCAGTGCACTCACAAATTTTCTTTGGTTTTGCTTTGTTCTTTTCATTTGTGTTCAGGAACAAAGAAAACAGAGAGTAGGAATGGGGAAGAGGAGAAGAGTTTGTTCAGAGACAACAAAAAAGAGAATCTAGTTGAAAATAGTGCCCCAAATTGGTCTAACCTGTCTTTATGTTTCATGTGAATTACTCTCAGCGTATTTCTGAGCACCTCTGAGGTTGTTGAGATGTGGCAACAGAAAGAAATTGGAGTCCAAACTCCACCCCCAGTGAATGAACATGAAATGAACCCTACAGGTCCAAGTTTGTATGACTTATACCTGATGGTGTGGGTTATTATTTTATGGTGATACCAGTTGTTTTCCCCATTTTGAAATGTTCTTTCGGAAGAATATAGTAGTAGAGATAGCAAGCTGCAAATGTTGTACTTTGATGTTGATGACCCCAATCTTTCCTGTTTCCTTAAAATACAGAAAATACCTGTAATTTATTTAGTGAAATTTGCTCATTTCAAATGGCAAAATAAATTATTGCATATCTGTTCAGCATGCTGTCACAAGACAGTTATGTTGGGGAATATTAAAAAAATGTTCAAAATAAATAATTTGACTAAAAAGAAACATTTCATACTGCTTTTAAATATGTGGGGTCATCCAGGGAAGTTTTGGAATGAAACATCACAACACAGGTTGGAGTGTTTGTTCACTAAATCATTGCCCTCAATCTGCATTTTCTGACAATGTAAGGTAGTATTTTAGATGTGAGGTACAGAGCTTTTCTCACACATGAACACATGAGGAGGCCATTTCATAGATGATTCTTACATTCCAGTTAGCCTGTACTTAAAAAAAAAAAAGTCTGAAAAAGAAGACAAGTTGTCAGGTCTCTTTGGAGACTGTGTTTTTTTCCTGTACAGATATGAACAGTCTACACCTAAAATAGCCTTTTTGGGAAAAACCTATCCAATCAAACAAAAATCCCACCAACCTTTGTCTTAATTAAAAAGTTTAAAAGTAAGACTTATTCCGCTCTCTTGAATCAAAGAAACAGCTCCACAGGCAGACAGAGCTGAGTTTACTTTCCATTTTGTATACAGCAGAAAGCCCTGATCTGTTATTAAACCCAGCTGAAGGCGTGTGCTTTACTCCACACAATCCTTCCCTGTCTTTCCTCCACTGCGATTGCTGTGAGATAGGTTCTAAGACATTAGTCAAAAGCAGTGTTTTCTCAAGAAAAGGTCCAAGAAACACCTAATCTCTCTTAAAATCATTCTGAGAGCTCATTTATTTAGCTCAGGAATCTTTTGTCAGATGTCAATAAGAGGCACAAAGACTTGAATCAGATTACACAAAAGGACTTTCTCTCAATAAAATTAAGGTTTGAACTCCTTTCTGGTACATTATTCCTGCCTTGCAGCTCCTTGAATTTTAAATCCACTTTCTGTGGTTACTTTTGGAGACACCATTCCCCTGGTACAGTTCAAGAAGTCCTTGAGATTATGGACTCACTGCAATCTTTTTATTTAGAAAAATAACAAAGGCACATTAAAAAAACACATGGAAACTGGGAAAATCTATTTATGTCCAAGAATCTTAAGAAGACAGGGTGAGCCCCTGGAGTTTAGCCACTGCAAAGCCATGGTGAGCACTATCCACTTAAGGTAGGAGCAGTTTTTTAGGATACCAGTACAGTGGAAAATGGAGCATGGTGCAGAGCTGTTAACAGAAACTTGTATGTGACAGCACCATGTAGAGAAAATTGTTTGGTCTTTAGCACCTCTCTTATCGGCTTGATTGCTCTGTAACAGCGTAGGAGCAGCTGTTCCTGCTTCTGTTTCTGCAGGTTATACAGGCTTCCATACCTGAGCTTCTCTGCCCTGAGAGGGATAGACTGTGCCCTAAGTCTCCCTGCAAAGGCTGTCTCCCCTTCCGTATCTGGTTAGCTCATTTGTTAAGAAATGTTTTGTCAGGTCCTGTGTTGATGCTGAGCTAGTTGGCTTTGTACTGGGATATCAGCTCTTCTCCTGCTGTCTTACAGGAGTTAGAGTCACCATCTGTCACGTCTCCGTACAGTGAACGTACTGTGTGCTGCTAACAGTCTGGTGACACTGACTGCAAAGTTCACCACACTGCTATTTCAATGAAAAATCACCTTTGGGGATCTCTGTCTACACAGACATAATTTGAATATTTCCTAGGACAGTGTTTGTGCTCCAAAGAGTCAACAATGCTTTACTGATCTGGAGTTTGATACTAAATCTTATTTGTTACTCATAATCTTCAAGTCATTTGTTCCATGGTATATCCTGCACACGTCCTCAGACGTCCTTTGGAGTTCAATAGCAGCAGTTCACTCTCACCTTTACACTTCCAAAACGAGTCTTACCCCCAGTGATGATACCTAGATAGTCCATGGTTGAAACAATATTGTCACCCTGGGAAATAAGGCGGACCAAAGATGTTTACTTTCCATCTTCAGATGGGCATGGTGGCAGAAATTTCTCTCTCATGGACTCCTCTGAGCTAGGGTTTATAGAATGATCTTGAAGCCAATCAAGGCATGATTTTTCATACCTCTACTTGCCAATCACTCAGAGCAAATCTATCCTATCCAGAAAGGAAGACTGTTTTTTAGGCACCATGATTCAAACAAGGGCTAAACAAGAACAGGAAAGATTGGATAGACTCATTTTATATCCTTTTTCTGAAGAAAACATTTCTGTTGGCTGCTGTCCTAAGAGCTGTCAAAGGGATTGCTGTAGGAGCACACCTTATGAGTTTATGATCTACTTCTCTTCAAGTGGAAATACTGTATGCACTCCTTTGAAAAGGTTTGGGAATTGGTATTTTGACAGAGCACCTCAAAAAAGCACTATGTCATGAAACATAGTGCAAAATAAAAACAATATACTAGTTAATGGTTCTTTTGTTTTACATTTTCTTTCTTTCTCAAGAAGCAATGTAGTCTCAAAGTAGCTTATGTATAAATCTCTTTAAAAAATCCCTGTTTGATATCACTCCATTTCCTCTCCTCTGCCTTTCTCTCTTTACTTCCTGCGCTCCTTTATGGGGTTTAGAGAGTGAGATGTGAGTTACATTGACAGAACAAACATGATAAATTCCTGCTGCCCTATGAAATTTGTTCAGTCGAGTTCCTCTGCTGCAGCGAATCTTAATGCTGTTCTCAGGCAGAGTTTTCAATCCATCAGATACTGTACAGCTGCATATGTGCACCACAGCGGGAAGATTTATGGGCTCCTATTTTTAGAATTTCATGTTTTGGCACCTCCATGCTGTTCATTTGCCCAAACTGTATTCTGCTAATTAAACCTTAAGACCTAAATTATAATGTACTTAGGGATGTTCAGCCAGTGAAGCAATGCGATTGCCTGAACATTTCCCGATTGCATCCATTTATATATTAAATCATTTTCTTGGGAAGTAAAGGTACTGTAATGCCATATTTTTCATTTTGAAAGGAAAACTTGCATTGCTTTTCATGAACATCTCAATGCACAGTTATGTTATTTTTTGTTATTTCAGCACATTTAATACATGCATATACTTAATTCAATGATAGAATAGTTTGTAGTTTGAAAAGCTCTGGATGAGAACTTTTAAACAGAGAAAACCTCTTGGGGATCTTCCTCTGCAGAGGTTAAACAGCTGAAAGTGTGAAAGTTAAAGGAAAAAGGCAGGATCAGTTTTATGCTGAAATGGCATTAGAAGCCACTGGAAACTGTTTTATCTGAAGCTGAGCCCCAGTTTTGTTATGCTAGCACTCATTTCACATTCTGGCACATCCTATCTTTAAAAATTAACCTTGTTTAGCAGTCTGTCTTAAAACAACATCCCAACTTTTAATTCATTTTCCAGGCCTAGGAAAGAGTGTATTTACCTTAACATTGTACAAGAAAATGACTTAGCAGCAAGCTCATGCAGTGTCCTTTTACCTAGAAGTTGAGTTCTCAGTTATTTAGTATACATTGATTAATAATATAACATAACATTGATTCTCTTACACAGATGACCACCAATTTTCTTGACTGAAAGTGTTAAGAATAAAAATGAAATTGTCTGTAAATTTTAGAGGCATATACATTAAGATGGGGCCATTAAAAAGTTAGGATTTCAAGGAGCAGGAGCAGGCCAGCCCTATGTGCTGAAGCAGGAGCTTTGGGGGAAAAACACCAGCCTGGCTGAACAGGGAACTCTCACAGAACTCAGGGGAAAAACAGGGGGTTTAGGACTTTTGGAATAAGGGGCAGGCAACTCAGGAAGAGTATAAGGATGGCATTAGACCATTTAGAAAGAAAATTAGAAAGGTGAATGTTAAACTAGAACTCAATCTGGCCACTGCTGTGAAAGATAAGTGCTTTTATAAATATGCTAGCAACAAAAAGAGAGCCAAGGAGAATCTCCATCTTTATTGGAAACAGAGGGGAGTATAGTCACCAAGGATGAGGAAAAGGCTGAGATACTTAATACCTCTTAGGATGAGAGGACATAGCCTCAGATTGTGGCAGAGAAGGTTCAGGATGGACATCAGGAATAATTTCTTCATGGAAATGGTTGTTAAACATTGGAATGAACTGCTCAGGCAGATGTTTGAGGTCACCATCCTTGGCAGTGTTCAGGAAGCAACTGGACTTGGCATATAGTGCCGTGGTCTACTTGATCAAAGTGGTGATCAAAGGTTGAACTCAATGATCTCAGAGGTCTTTTCCAACCTATATGATTATGTGATTCTTTGATTCTATTTTTTTTTTTTTTTTTTTACTTTAATGGATGGTAACTTAACGGCTCATAAAAGAAGGAGAAATCCTTGATGCAGAAGATGAAAAATGTATCCATCTCCAATCAAGAAATCTGTGATACACTGAGTTTAGGACTAATTGAAGACTTAGTTAAATTTCTGATCTTACTAAGGTTATGCATATCAAATGAAAAAATAGAATAGAACAGAAAATCCTTTTCACAAACAAATCTAACTTTCAGGCACTGAAATGAGAGGAGGAGAAGAGAAATGCTAAACTGAAGTCTAAAAAGGTAACTTTGAAGCACATAAATACAGAAACCCCTGCAGACTGAATCTGTCCTCTCCAGTTATCACACAGAGAAATATGCACATGAATCTTTGTCCTTCTCCATGTAGTAGGAAAATATCTAGTCCTGTAGCCCTGTCTCCTTTGCTTACAGGAAATACAGAAGGTACTTGTTACATTTTTACTTCAAAAGAAAAGTAGCATTAGAGACTAGAAAAGCTCAATGGCATGAAAAGGGAAGTAGTTGTAAAGAATCATGGAAACATTATCTGGTTAAGTGAACTAGAATTACCACCAAAACTGCTGTCTTTATTTCTGCTTCACTGCCAAGGCCTGCAACTAGATCCCTTATCACACCCCCTTCTGGCCTCCCACATAAAAAAGTTGTAAAGAAAATTCATTGCAGAAGATGTGCCCTTCCCTCCGGTCCTGAGAAATTTAGCTAAAAATTATACACTGCATCTTTGGGCTTTACTACCTTTCCTAGATATCCCAGGGCTGCCACAGCCCAAGGGTAGTGATACCAGAGTGGATTCATAGATCTATTTAACTAACAAGGTAAGTGTCATGAAAGCCTTCTCTGAATCCCAGTTTATTCTTCCTGGTTTTGAAACAGCTCTTTCTGAACAGAAAGAGGAAGATGTAGCCCTCAGCAAGGGCATTCTTGTGACTCTTTTAATTTCCCTGACTCCCCACTGTGGTTTCTAAGGTGGTGTATTTGGACAATTGTGTTGTGCATTTCTCACTCTAAGGTTGCTTTCTACTTTCAGAGGCAGGCTCAATAACACCATTTTAAAGTAAACTATTTTTCCAGTCTGCTTAGTAGGAAATTGTGACTTTTCCTTCCTGGAGGGAAATTTTCAAGCACTTGGAAACACAGAGCTGAAGAAACTCTAAGATCAGGTTATGCAATGGTACTATGCTCTGCATAAAGATGCTTCAGTTTGGGAACAGTAGTGAGAAACTGGGTTAAAAAGTCCACATTGTTCTTCAGTACTGGAGTTTAAGGAAATACATGACACAGAAGTGGTGTCAGATGCTCAGATACTTACACCATCATCTCTCAAAGAGATGGTTGGTCCATATCCATATCCATATCCATATCCATATCCATATCATCATCTATTGCTTTCACTGGAAATGAGATTCTGTAGATTGGGCATTGAAATGGATATGGCAATTAGGTATTTCTTAATTCTGGTTAGGTGACAGCATAAATCGTTGTGCTGAGCTATGTCCAAGCTCCATGTGTATTTTTATATCCATGTGTCTATTTCCCTTCAACAAAATACAAATGTTTCTCTGTCTTTCAGACCTGATGCTGTGTAACTTGATATTAGACAGAAAATTCTAGATGGATGGTAAATATTATAGCATTATCAGCTTAATTTTATATGTGCTACATACAGAAGTGTGCTACAAGTACAGATTTTTAGCACAATTTCAGATTAGTTTATCCTAATATTTCCTTCTGACCTTAAAAACGTGTAAATCCATTTGACTGAATTGGCATTCTTCAGGAAAATAAGTATCTAAGCAACATCTATTCCACAGTCCTGTCTGCTGATATGACTGTTCCTTCCTAAATACTGAAGTTCAGGTTCTCAGTAAATGATATCCACAGTAGATGATATCCACATACAAGCTCTATTATAAAAACTAGGAAACTCTTATTGAAATATAACATGGATATTTTAGTAAAACAACATATTCATGAATGAGAATATTTCTGGCAATATAACCTATGGACAGCAAATCTGCAGAACTGTCACTGTATCCTTGGAGAACACTAATCAAGGTTGGCAGAAGGGGCCAGAGTATAAAGAATACACTTCCTAAGAGTCCCTCAGCTAGCATGTAGACAGGATTTTTTTGTACTCTAACCTTCCTCTCATCTTGAGGTGACAGGAGGACGGTTGTTATTAGCTATAGAACACTTTCTGTGAGTTTGGTTTGTTGATGCTTTTTCTTTTCTGGTATTCTATCAATGACATGTAATGTCTCCAGTGGCCCAGAAAGCTCCTTTAATCATTATTATATTCCATAATATATGCACCATGTGCATAAAATGTCAACAATTATTTAAGCACGGTATCCTGCACTGTACAAAGAAAACACTGACTACATGCAGAAGATGAGCAAATCGTCACACTCTCTTTGAAATATTGTATTAAATAACCTTACAATGCCTTATTTCTATTCAAAGTCACACTGGTTGCTTCAGGGCATAATTGGTTGGTTCATTCTTCAGTGCTGCTAGTTATTTTTCAAAATCATAAAACTGACTTTATCTCTGTAGTCTCAGTAATGCGCAGGTACTGAGGGGATTATGTTTTGTGAGCATTCTCACATTTATGCTGTAGACACTGAAATTTTCACTAAATCAGGGGATGTCTTGTTTGTTCCAGGGAGATTATAGTTTGGAGAAAGTTTGTACTATGACAGTTTTCACATCCCTTGGAAAACCAGGGGATATTTCTGTGAACTCATTAAATACATATTAATGTATTTGACAGCAGTATCTGACTATTTTCATTTGAAGTGGAGCAAATACTTGCATTACTGCTACATATGGCTGCTTGACACAGAGAAAGGAAATAAAACCATGAAGTTCAAGCTGATGTAATTTTTTTCTTCAAAGAGAAATAGTAACTATTTGCTGTATTTGCACCCACCTATATACAGAATTTCATGCTCTTACCATGGAAAACATGCCTTGTCAGAGGCTGCTCTTAAAAGGCACAGTTTTTTACACCACTTCATGATACATATACACCTGCTTTGATTCTTTCATAATTATTTTATAATTTTTAAGTTATCAATGCATGTCACATGCTAAAATAAATACAGATGGAAATTAAAGATAGGACATTTCTATCAGACATAGTAAAATAAATCTAAAATTTTAAATCCATTTTAAACAGAACAAAAAAACTCAGCTGCATTATTTTTGAAGTTACTCACTGCTTATACTGAACAAAAGTTTGTGACTTTGTTCTTTCAAAATTATTTCTGCAACATCCTTCAAAGTATGGCAAGTATTGCTGTTAAACAAAGAATCCCTGTAGTGTGAACAGCCGTTATCAGCAGTTATCTCCATGTAATTTGAAGCACATGCCTTTTTAGTTCACTAAAACAATTAAAGCAGGGTAAATACTGGGGACAAATGCACATTAATGTACATTCCTATTAATGAGAAAAATTTAATTTTGACTGCATTGCTGCTTCTCATGCTTCTTGGATAGCTATATCTTGAGATTTAAAATCCTTTATATTGCAGATAGTTGCAGTAAATGACATTTTCATCTCCCAAGACACCCCTTGACCTCTCATTTCAGTCGTCTCAGAACCCTGAGATGAAGCTTATCAAGGCAAATTCATGAATGAGCTTTCTGTTGATTAAAATGCTTCATTAATTTCAGAATAGGACTTTTCTCAAAAACTGGGTTTGCTTTACAAATACTTACAGTGTTCTTCAAAAGTTCTAAGTACTTTTTGTTATGGCAGGAGAGCTTAAAGAACGAGAGTCTTTAACATGGAAAGCTATAGACCAGTGTAAGTCATAACAAGAAGGAATACACCTTGGTAAGGTCTGCCAGATGTTGGCGGCTAGAGCAGACTGCATCTCATTATGTTTAGTGTATGGTTCCTGAAGTAATTATTTAGCAAAGTAAAAATCTTTGGTCCCTATGAGCAACGTAAAGGCAGCATAATTGTAAGAGATTTGACACTACTGTAGTAAATGCACCTTGGTGAACCTCTTTAACAATGTGGATTTGAAGAATCATGACAAGTGACGGTACAAAAATTGAAATTAGTGTTTTTTGTCTTCCCTACATAGATTTTGTCCTCCAAGAGTCTCTGTTGTCTTCTTTGTATTAAAATGAGTGCTTATTTTTAAAAAATTACATGTAAACCAATTAGTAAATTTCAGGTTAATTGTTTTGGTGCCACCTGATTTGTCCCACAAAATCCAAACTACACTCCCAGTTGAACTAGCTGGCTTTGAGAATCAAATTGTCAGCAGTGGGCTGTGATGGATTGTGACTGAGGAAGTCACAGAATCACAGCTAACAACAGTTGATCAACCACTTAATGCTACTTGATGACATTAACTTTGATTTCAAGCAAAGCAAGTTAATCTCTCTGTAAGGGAGAGCCTCTTGCACAGTTGGCTGGTAATGGATCTCTATGCCACGAAAATAGTGTATCAAGATTTCAATACCATTGGTAAGCATTATGGATGAGGAAATAACTCTTGTAAGACATGTCAGGAAGTGATTTGCTCTCAGTAATGCAGAGAGATTACAAAGAAATAATGTGCTTTGAAACTTCAGTGTGAAAGACAATTTTTCTTGAGGGAAAGATGTTCATATCCTCGTGAGTTAAATTCAATTTGGCACCAGGCAGAGCAGTTGGGAGGGAAATTCAGTGCATGCTATATGGAACGGCAGAGTTTATTTTTGCCCTGTAAAAGGGTTGTACATGTTATGATAAAAAAATTTTGGTGTGTGTGTCCAGACTGGGTGTGACAAGGGAGTAGAAAAGGGTACAACCATTTCTACCTGTTCTATTCCCTTCTGGCTAAGCTGTGTGTATGGAAGGTAACTGTGCTACCTGCTGAACCTGAGAGCTGAAGAAGCCATCAGCATCCTTGAGATAAATGCCACAAAATGTCCTTGTCTGCCTGTCTGTCCACTCAAGGTCAAATGGTGTGTGCTTGTGATGGGAGGCTTGATGTTGCTTGGAAACGGTTGCTGGTGCACACGTTTAATCCCACTGTAAAAGTTCAGTACTGGGGTGTCAAAGATTTACAGCACAGCACAGCACAATGTGAAAATTGGTCTGAGAACTTCATTTGGAAAGAGATGTTTTTGGGTTCTCTTGCTGTATTTCAGATTGGTTGCCAAATAGTACTACTAGACCCCCCTGAATTTTCATGTTGTCTCCATTTCCCAGGGACCCTTAAATCTACTTGGAGCTTCCTCTGTATCAAAATATCAACATGGCACAGGGCTTTCACAGATATCCATGAAGAAGCACAGTCATTAATGAACTTGAACCACTGTAAAGCAGGTTATTCCTCAACAGTAGTGAGTGCAGTTTCTTTGGGCATGATAATAATACTAAATCTCACCTGAAGATAAGGTGATTATTATTGGAGAATCATCATTGCTTTATTTTAAGTAGGATATTAAAAAGAAATAATAATGGGCAGAGTCTGAAAGCAGACTATGTAGGACATTGCATCTGATGTAGTGCAGATCAGGAGCAGATAAAGATGGATGATATATTTTACCCAAATTGCTTTTTCCTGTCATAGGAGGCTGATATAGCTTTAATGACCTATTTTGTAAATCTGATTTCTTTCTTCTTAAATTCTTCTGAAATTTCCTTAAAAATTCCCACCTACAATCCAGCAGTAGTTCATTATTTATTGGATTATTCATGATGTTTGGATTATTTTTCTTTTCAGACAAACTCAGAAGGATTACAAAGTTTACTGCTAGTAAATCAAAGGAATCTCCATAAACAGTTTAGCTATTCACATATCAGACTAGTAGAAAGTTACAACTCTTGTGGTGACAAGGAAAACAAGAAGCACAATGGCAGACCAAATAAGTAGGATGCTGAATGCATCACAGAATCACAGAATGGGAAAGAAAGGAAAATCAGGGAAACTCTTCAGCTTCTAATGGAAGGCTGCAGGAAATTCCTGGCTGTAGAAGGGTTGAAATAGTGATAAAAGTGGATGTACAACAAGGTTTTAAACTGTTATGGTCTGTTATACAGTTAATCAGTTCAGTCTAAAAAAGTACTTGAATAGGGCCCTTCTAGTCCCCTCTTCCAGCTGCAAACAAAAAATAAAGCAGACTTCAAAATATGTACAAAACCCACTTAGATGTATATGCATACCATTCATCCCTGATAATCAGTTATTGCTGCAAACTGGATTTTGAAAGACCAATACATTTTGTCAATTTATTTGGATCACTGGGTTCTCAAAACTTGGCCCATAATCTCTCCTCTTGGTCAAACTGGATACAAGAATACTTTCAACATTATATGTGTTCCTAATTATTTGCTAATAGACAGATCATAGACTACTAAAAATAGGAGCAGTTTAAAATTTTGGGTTAAGACTAATAACCTCATATTTGTTATAAGCCATTCACAGGAATTTATCACTACAGTTAATCGAAATCTATGGAAGAGCATAATTTACACCATGTAAGCAGTCCTCAAAAAAGGTCAGATCTTTAGTTCTTGAAAGGGCTTTTGTTTTTGTCTTTAAATTAAAAAAAAAAAGTGCAGGAAAAAACCTCTTGGATGAAATTTAATTAAAGGTGATGTGTAGCCAAGTGCAAATATATCTTCTGAGATTAAAATTTCTGCATCTCTGCACAGGACAGGTACCCAGTGCCATGTTTAAAATGCAGATTATTGAGTCTTTTATTAGGCATTCAATTTGGCATCCAATTTGAAGTCAGTGCAACTTCTGCAATTAACTGTAATGAACTGGGTTTGGATCTTAGTTTTTTTGGTATAAGCAAAATCAAATATGAATCCTACTCTTTATCTGTGTTAAATGTTCTCCTTGGATGGAGCTGAAGCTGGAAGTGCAATTGTCTGGAAATCCCCTAACATTCGGTTCAATGCACTTGGGATGTCTAAGTTTCTTGTTATTGTGGCTGGCTTTTGGAAAGAGATATTGTCTTCTGAATCCTCCCTCTGTATTTTTGCCAGAGAAGAATATTATCATTTCTGATGGGTAAAACGAGGGAAAGAAGGAAAATGACTCATTCAGCATCTGACTGCAACCTCTGCAGTGTTTAAAGCTTTAAGAATGGGATTCCTTAGAGTGGTGCAGGGGGCAGACCAGTGCTTCTCCACAAGCCCTGTGAGCAGGCTGGGTGCAAGCCAGCTGTGTCACATGAGGCACAGGTGCAGAGGGGTTGTCCCCAGGAACCAGCTGGCCCAGAACACAAGTATGCTGCTCTGCAGACATGCTCTGTCCCTGCTGCTGAGGAAAGCTTGCTGCAGCTTGTGGAGCTGCCCGGAGAACCCTGCTGCAGGGTGATGCAGGAGCACCAGCTCGTGCTTGAGGTGCTGCTCACAGCTCATCTGGCAGCTTGTCAGGCAGCTGAGCCAGTTTAACACTGTCAGACACCCATGCTTCAGAAATGGAGGCAGGATGTGACATGTCCTGCTCACCTTTACATGCACTCTCTCAGGTCGGAGTAGCTTTAGTCTGATCCTGCTGCAGTTAAAGCAATTTCATCTGGATGCTGGCTCATCCTCACACAGATGCCTTGAAGGCAAAGTGCAGTATGGTTCAGTCAAGCCACAAACATATTTCAGTCTGGGTTGGGTATGAACTGGGGGCAAGAGTGGTGAGACCATTTAGAAATATTAAAATTACCCCTCTCTAATGCAGAATAATTTTTGAGGAATTAAGCACACACAGAAGGACAACAATGTGCAAAGAAGACCTTCAGAAAATTATTTCCAAATTAAGACTGTAGTTTACAAAATTAGCAATACAAGTAAAAAAGATGTTATTCTCCCCAAACTCTTATATTAAATATTCTTTTATAGTGCTTTAATACTTAGGAATGAAATGAAGAGAAAGATGATTAGTTTACAAAAGTGTTAGGATCAGCAGTGACATTACGACTAGTAATTACAAACTGCCTTTGCTTGTTGACTGTCCTGACATCATCAGTTGTGTTTAAATAGATAAGAATTAGCAATCCCACACTAAACAGAACAGTAAATAGCAGGACTGTCTTCTGAGATTTAGCACCAAGCCACAGACTGTTAATGGGAGAATGGAAGCTGTGAGAGGGAGTGAGTCCTGTTCCAACTGCTAATTAATCCGATATATAAATCCTCAAAGAGAGATCAACAAAACAAGGCTCTTGTTTTTGTGGAAGGTGCTTTTCTAACAGCAGAGGAGAAAATAATAATAATAATTAGCCAATCGACTTGGAAGGCTTTATGTGGAAAGTACACAGTGTTATGTGCAAATATGTTGCCAAATGGAGAGCTTTCTTTATTTATTGGAGTGTTTGGAGCAACAAACTAGAGCCTTTGCATATTAGATTGCAATTTGCATATTTACTTAATGCTCTTCCTTTTTTTTTTACTGCTTAGCCTCCCTTCACTCAGAAACAAACCTATAGCAGAGCAGCCACATTTCTCAGAGCCAGTTTCATCTGCTGACATCAATGGATTTGCACCACAGATGAATGTGGCTGTTTGTGCCTCATCCTGGTAATCATGGCAGCTGTTAGGCTTGACCGTGAACTCAAGAATCCCATCATCTGTCACCGTGTTTGTCTTCCCAACAGTGCTTTTGTCAAAATAGTTATGCTGGGAGAGGAACACTGTGGTGTGCACAGCAGGTCTCAGCCTTCTTCCCAAATCCAGCACAAAGGTTCAAAACTTTCTCTTGCATTTTCTTGATAGTGTGTCCTATTATCCCAGACAGGAAAGGCAAGAAGCTGAGCAGACAAAATACCCTCACCAGAAAGAAGGCAGCTTCAAAACACAATTTTAGATTTGTTTGAGGGAGGAGATTTTGTGGCTTCATTATAACAATTAGCGAAGGTCTTATGCAGGACAAAAGGTGAATTTAATCACAGTCTATGTGTGTGTTTATCTGTATGTCTATGCACATTGTTGCTTTCTCATGTTTAGTTTATTTTCTCTGTGATTTCAATTTTTCCCCATTCTCTTCCCAGAATTTGTTCTGTACTGCCTCACCTAGGACTATCAGTTAAGAAGAAATGTCAAGGGACAGGCTGTTAAAAATAGTGAGTATTGTGGCTTATGCACTGCAAACACACAGAAACGAACAGAACAAGGAGAAAGGCACTAAGGCACTGTGTCTTCCCTGGATTCAGTGATTTCCTAGCCCATCCTATGTCCTGTAACAGGATTTTAAAGACATGCAACACATTGCTAAGGATTACACACTCAAAAAATTTTAATGGCAAGAAAAACCACTCTTCTACATGATCACAATTTTATTTTTCCTGACTGCTCTGATGTAATTCAACTGGAAATTTTAACCTAATATCTTGGCAATGTAATAGAAAATTTGGCAATGTATAGGAAATTTGAATAGAAATTTGGCAATGTAATAGAATAATTTACTTTTATGGACAAGGAGAATGTGCTTGATCGAAAGAATGTCATTTGGAGCCTTTAATGGATCTATTCAGTTGAAACAGTGAATGGTGAGCAAGTCAAATGTTACAAATACCATTGTTTTCTAACCCTGCTAACAGTCTGCTTCTTAGTGAGCTTTTTTCGTGGGACTGATTGAACAGGCTTTTTTTCTGACCTCAATTCTTTTAAGTCCATATTTTACCTTAGTTTTTCTTTTTTGCTACTAATTGCAAAAATATATATTTTTGCTAAAATGTACCTTTTCTATCTGAAGTTGCTAAGGAAGTAACTGCTGTATCACCTGTGGCATTAATAGAAGCTTTAAGGTTTCTAGACGTTCCAACTCCTCATTTCTATCAGAAATTATTGAATTCTTGTCTTTTTGAAAATGGTACAATACAAACCTTCCCAAGGCAATACAACAATGTGAACTGGTGCAGGAAGACATCAGACCCTGGATGTGAGTATTTGGAGCTGCCCCACCTTTAAATTTGACCACAAAAACTCTGCCTCAAAGAACACCCAAACAAAATGAGAGAACAATCTATAAAGAAACAGATTCAGTTTTAGGCATGAAAAGCATATTTTTTCTTCCATTTTGCCTTCTTTGTAATCTGTTCAGATCTGCTGGTGGTGTCTTACAGCAAAAAACCAGAACAGCACAGCTCCTCTGCATATCAAATTTATACCACCACATTCCAGACAAGATAATCTTCTGTCGTGAAGCAGTTTTTATGCTATGCTGATTCATGAACAGAGTTAAAGAAAGGGCTGCATCAGTGGACATGCCTGGATTTGCAACACACATTTTACCTCCTTGTGTTTTATAACACCGTCACACATAATTGAGACCTTTATAAATTCTTCTACAAACAGGCTTCTTGCAGTACTAGAAAAGCAGACACTACAAGATACCCAGAAATGTGCATGATAAAAGCCTGGGATCTATCTCCTAGTACAGAACAGTCCATCTCACTACATGAATACATTTGAAATATGTATGGACCCAGCATTGAAAACTATCTGTCTAAAAACCTTCAGCAGCTGTCACCACCTTTCACTTCACAGAGAGTCACATCCACCCATAGAAAGTAGATGTAATAATAAAAACTTGCAAAGATCAAAAAACTCTAAAAAATAAAAATTAATAAAAAAGGGAAAACGTTGTAGTTTTTGGTTTTTTCAAAGACTGTATTGTAATTTATTTATTTCATTCAAAGACTATTCAGATCAGTGCATGTGTATTTTGTTGATTCTGCCTATCTGGTTAAATGCTAGTCTTCATTTTATTCAGCACTTAAACTTCCAGGGTTTGAGGGTGAACAGGTGGGATAAGACCAACTAGTATCACATTGGCTATTCTCTCATAAAGTTAGTGAATTGCATAATTTAAAAATGTGAATTAAAAAATTTATAAATGGCAGATTTAAGCTGTAGCTCACGGGATGATTATCTATTTGTAACCTGTAATAGTCATGCTTACAAATAGGGTTAGGAATGGGGAATGCTGCTGCAGTTTCCCCTTTCCTCCATGAGTTACTCTTTTCCCCCAGCACTCTGATGTGTTTGTGTCTGACTGCTCAGACTGTCTCCCCACTCAGAATGTGTTCAGAATCTGTGTAGAGAGCTAAAAGGACCGAAATCTATCACTTCTGTATTAAGCTTTGTGGTACTCATTTTCTTGATTCTGCCAATATTAGAAACACCTTCCACTGGAGCTTAAAGGAAAAACCTCCATCTTTTCCAGTCCTCCAGGTCCTGGCCCAGAAACTTGAATAAAGCATTTATAGTGAACTCTTCCCATTCCTTTGCTGTTTCCTGCCTCTCTTTTCTTATAAACGTCTTCTGTCAGACACATAAATCTTTTCCCAGCTTATTTGGGCAGTTCCTTGGAGGCTCACTATAGAAAGAAACAACTCAGTCATTCCTTCAGCTCTTCTGAGCCTCCCTTTTGTGTTACTTGCAGCCTTCCAGTTTATCTGAGGGCTGCAAAGCAAGGACTGAGCTGAAGCTGAGAAAGGATGTTACTTTTCTGTTACAATTTTAGAAGATGAAGTATGTGTTCTTCTAATCATTTAACTGGACTACATTTAATGTCTCATGAACTGGGATGGTTTTTAAAGAAGAACTATGTACTTGCCCCCAATTCCTTTTCCCTTTTCTGATTTTTAAAGAAAATAACAAGGAACAAAGAAATTGTGTTGGTCAGGTGAAGAAGGATTTCTAGGAATTTCATTTTTTCATGACTTGAGATTAGAACTGTACAAGGAAATCCAAAATAAACAACCTGAGTTCAGAAACAACTCTCTTTGCTTTTTAGGCAAATATGGCAAAAAATTGGGGGAGAGGGGGGAAACTTGTGCAATATATAAATTAATTTTATTGTTATCTCCTGGCCCTTCTAGTGTCTTCTGTTTCTTCCAGAAACAGATTTGAGAGCCTTTCTGCAATGGAGGGAAAAAAATTTTCTTCAATGAACATCTAAATTCTTAAGTATGGATTAATGCTAATGGCATGGTTTGGTGAGCTTATATTACAGACAGACCAAAGGAAATATGGAGTTTGTGAACATTTACATGGGTGGTACTCAGAAGAGTACCCATACATGAAGGAGGATTTGGGACTTCTTTTTGGTTTTGTCTTATATGAGGGGAAGTAATATTGTAATGACATAATGATAGTGAAATTCTCTGGGCAGCAGGCTGCAAAAGAGGAAAAAAACGATGAAAACTCTTTTCCTTTTTTATGCCATTATAGGTGGGCTAGGAGAATATAATCTCCAGAGAGGCATAATTGAAGTGTTTCACAGTGCAACTAACCTACATTCAACCAGACTGATGCCAAAAGGCACAGTCTTCTTATCTCTTTTCTCCCCAGTCATGTACCACATGGCCTCCTCCCTTCAGACAGAGCTGGAGACCATGTGGTTGGAGGGTGACCTCAAAAGCTCATTGATCGCCTGAGTAAATGAATAATTTCTTACGGCAGGCTCATTCTCTGTTGGATTAATTATCTGACCCCATTTATCCAATGGCAGTTTGATTGCCAGAGCCAATGGAAAAAGTAAGGAGCTTGAGTGGGACCACACCTTCTGTGATCTATAATTGGACCAGGCTATAAATAGACCCATTACATCTAGTGTGAAATCTCGGAAAAAGGAAACTGCAGGGAAGGTCTGGTGATTTACAGGATAATTCCTCAGGGCTTTGTCTGGGCTGGTGGAGCTAGTGCTTCTTCTCATCCCACAGTTGCAGCTGCCTGCGCTGCCTTGGCAGCTGAGGCTGCAAGCAAAGGCAAAAGAAACACCAGAAAATGTTGGGGGCAAAAGGCAAGGGAGGTACATGCTGTTTATTTCTGAGGAAAAAAAGGAAGGTGTAAATGTAAAGGACAGATTGACAGGCTTAAACTACATCCATTTCTTGTATGCTTTGTTGTGTTTGGAAAGAATTTCTGTTACTGCTGAAAAGTGGAGAAAATTTATGCTTATAATATGGTAGAGATTTCTGAGTATAATAATTATGCTCATTGGAGTTGAGCTAAAAGCTCACCCTAGAGTAAGGCAAAGTGTGTTTGTGTGTAGCTATAGAGAAAATATAAGAAGGACAAAAGACTCCAGTCTTCCTTGAAAAGCAGTGATGCTTTTAAATATTTCTTGCATGCCAGAGAGCTTTTATAGCTGTAATGTTGGGGACCATTGCTAGAACAATTGGTGAAATATGGGCTGGCTGGGAGGAATTTATAGCAACAAAACCAGCTTAGAGCACAGGATCTGAGAGAGCTTGTATGGAGTCCTGTGATATTTGACAGTCACAAAATGTGAATGAAGCAGGCTAGGCAAAAGCCTTACCATAGAACAGGTTTGTGAAATAGTGTTAATCAACATTTAAGGTAGAATATATTACTCTGTTTTCTTGCCTTTTTTTTGCCTTTCTGGGTATCTTGTAGTGTTTGCTTTTCTAGTACTGCAAGAAGCCTGTTTGTAGAAGAATGTGTGCTTTTCTTCTTCTAAGAAAATATTGCTTGAGTCAAGTCATTCATGTTTGTAAATGAGGAAAATTATTCCAGGGAGCACCACAAAGTTTAGCTTAATTTCCCAATTTTTGGGCTCGACAAGAATCGATGGTTAATAAGCATCGTCCCCTGCTGCTACCAGTTAAGTCCTGACAAAAACATGTTGCAGAAGTAAACTTGAATTGATGCATTATGTCTGTTCTGTGTTTCAAATAAATTGTACTTAAACACATTAAAAAAAACCACCAAAAAGCAAAAAACAAACCAAAACTGCTTGACTCTGTTAAGTATAACATGTTCCTGGACACCTCTAATCAGCATTTAACTTAATGCAAAAGTGATATAATTTGGGTCAACGCAGCCTTGTGAGTTTTCAAGAAACTTTAATATTTTAGTAGAAGTATGGGTTTAATAGAAATTTTTCTATTAAAAGGAGAGCAGGAAAAAACAGAGACTTCACTCCACTGGTATATGTACCTGCTAGCTTGTTCTATTGAATTTCCTGTGCTTTATAATCATATTTTATACAGTGGTAATTGAGATGAAAAGAAGTGTAATATTTTTCTTTGACACCTTCTTGTAGCCCTTTTATTTTACTAAATTAACTCCTTACCACAGTGTGAAGAGAATAACCAGACAGTTGTTCAAATATTGTTCTCTTTCTTAAAATAATAAATCAGCTTTATCATCTACTTTGGATTAAAAAGGAAGCTATCAGGAAGAAGAAACAACCAACAAAACAAAACAAAAAAATATCCATGAAGGCCTCATCTACATTTATCTTTCCCACCCCCGCTTGGGCTGATTTTGCTCCCTCTGTGGAATGTGCCTAGGTGGAGATACATGTCTTTTTTCTACAAATATTTTTGCGATGTCATTGTCTAAACCCTGTCAATGTGGAGCTAAAAAACAGTCCCAAGCACTCTGTTTCCACTAGCACTTGTTTGATGGAGTCACAGTAGACTTCACATTGATAGGGTACTTTTAAGGAGAAATAAAGGGCGGTTTAGACAAGCCCAAGGGTCACATTATGCAAATGCTATGTGCTCATTAACCTTTCACATAGCTGAAAACATTTGTTACCTGGTTACCTATTACCCTTTTTCTTTCCTCCCTGTCCCAAAACTTGCAAGCACACTGACACTTCTCATCAAAGATTTAATTTCAGGGAACTGCTGCCATTGGCCCTCTGATCATTAAGTTTTTATTACCTTCAGAATATATAGCATGATACATTTCCTGGTAGACTGCTAAGTAATGCTTTCAATAATTAAAAATCCATAAATAATTAAACCACAACATTATATTTGTCAACATAAATGAACAAACTATGTCCTGTGAGCGGCATTCTGAACAGATACAAGCTGAAAACATGCAGTGATATGTTCAATAGCTGTATTTAGAAATAAATCTTCCTCTCTTAAAACAGATTTATATTCATTTATCCAAATAATAGGGAATACAGTGATTCTCAGAAGATATCATTGTCATCAATAAAATTAATTTGTATTTGTATTGCAACTGAAAGCAAAGAAACCCAGACTAAGGCCCCACAAGGATTAGCACTTTGTGAATAAAACATCAAAGGATGGACAACTTTCTTGAAGAGTTTGAATATGGCATAAATAACTTCCATGAAGTTTTGCAGCGGATGCAGAGTCAGAGGGCATTGAGCAGCTTATGACCTTTCAAAATAAACTCACATGAAATTTGTGATTTTGGGAATTCATGTAATATATTTTTGACATCTTTCTCTGTGTCGATCAGCCCACTGAGAGAGAGATTAAATAAGATCTAATGAAAATAAAATTAAATCATAGCAATAACATGTGGCTATAATTAAGATATTTCTCTTTTTTTAAGACACTTTTTTTTCCTCAGTCTTCATTTTATGTGCATTCTGACTTTAGGCTTTTATTTCCTATGAGAGCCAAAATGGTTTTTGGATTGTTCAGTAATATGTCACTGCCCTGGAATTCTGCATTCTCTTTCACATCTCTAATGCCTTTCACTTACCCTGCATTAGAAATGCAAATGTTTTTTCTGCACTGACTTTATGAAAGGTATAAAAGAGACTAAAATTTTGCTGTTGATAGGATTTTGCTTAGGGGATGATTTGCACCTCAAAAGTAAGTATATATAGAGAATACTATATTATATTATTTCTATATTATAATTTGTCTTTATGAAGGACACTGTGGGCATCCTTGGAAGAAAATATTCCTAGTCAAATGATATATTGTGTTAAACATCACCAAACACCCACAGGAGGACTAGGAGCTTGCAGGTTTCATGTTCATAATGTTCTGAAGGCTTTACTTCAGTTATCTCAACCTAATGGTCAGGGCTGCCAAAACATGAGGATTTAAGTGAGTTACTTGATGCCACACACCACAGTCAGCAGTTAGGAGAGGTGATAATGTAGGAATTACTAATTTCTCCACTTTTCAGTGTGAGATAATTCTACTTTGCAACTGAATGCCCCATGTCAATCCTCTACATGAAAGAATGAATATAAACAAATTCTATTTGCTTTTGCTAGTGGTAACAAAGAAGGAAGTTACATTTTGGAAATGGTAGTCTTTTCTTTATTATCAGCTCTCAGTCAGAGCTTCAATTATGCTCATTTGTCACTATCAAAATGCTACTGGAAGGAATAATTCACAATAGATAATGCATTTGTTGAATTTTTTTCAATTTCCCTACTTCTAGGCTTTATAAAAAGGAGTTTTAAAAAAAGTTTCAAAAGAAGCTTCCTGACTGAAAACCACTTAACTTGGAGTACATGAGCAATCTATGACTTCAATAGGACTTCAAAAGATGTTTATGAAACACATAAGAAAAAGATGTTTATGAAACAAATATATAAGTTTTATGAGATTACTGGAGATGTCTTTTGAACTTCAAATGCCAAAAAAAACCCCAACAATTTCACTGACATTTAAGATTAACTTTTAAAGCATATTGCACCTGGGAAAGCTTTAATACACAAATTATCATAGATATCAAATTTGCAAAACCTTGTGCATTTTTAATACAAAAGTTAGGTTTATTTGGGAATAAATTAATATTTATTGAAATATTGTTGCCCCCAGATTTTCAATACAAATCTCCTCAGAACTATTACTGTAGAATTGGCAAGAAATATCATGTATGAATACAGGAACAAATGGTGGTCAAATCCTTTTCTTAATATCTAGCATGGGGCCACTTTTTAAAGGTCATATTGTTTTCTGTTTGCCACCTCCATTAGGCTGATTTTCCTCTCAAGGTCATATGTGGTAGTCAGTAAAAGTCTAATGAAAATCCATGAACATAGAAGTATAATGAAGTAAACAAGGAGAGGAGCCCATTGTTTTCATGATGAAAACAATTTCATCATCATGAAATAAAACTTTATACTTCTCCTTTCAGGGTTTTATCAGATGACCTGGAAGATTATTATCTTTTCGTTTTAATTGCCCAAACTCATTTCCTCCCCACTTCAGTAAATTAAACCAGTTGGCAGCTTGACCTGCAATATCTCTTAACATATTTTCAGTCAAAAAGACACTGCTGCAGATGCACAGAAATACTCCACATGTCACATTCCTGCCTGCTTTGTGAAGAGAAATAGAAATCAGACAAAACATCAGCGGTTCCTCTAATTCAGTTTAAATCACACACTGTATTTTTATGTCTTTAGGGAAAGAGGAAACTTGGTTGCATTTTTTTAAAGCACAGATAGAGGACGTCATAATGTTATTTAAAGTTATAGGAAGATTTTATCTTATCATGCTTTGCTTAATCTGCAGTTTCCAGGTTTTTCTCATTAGGGGTTGAAGTAATTCCTCATAAACTTTAAGAAAGCTTCCCTAAGAATGTGAGTTTTTAAGATATGTTGATATGCCTTATGTTCTGAAGCCTTACGTTTTGAGGAAGGGGAGAAAAAACATTAAATGTGTTTTTTGACAACACACAGTCGTGAGTGATGGGTTTATGTCACTTAAATAATTATCATGAAAAGTATTAGCGAAAGAAGGTTTAATAAAAATTTGAAAAAGCATGGCCAGATTTCAGTAGTGAGGACATTACAGGGATGACTTCTGAGAAAGTCTGCCAGAAGCTTCCCCCATGTCTGACAGAGCCAATGCCAGCTGGGTCCAGGATGGATCTGCTGCTGGCCAAGGCTATGCTAATCAGGAATGATGGTAGTGCCTCTGTAATGATCTATTTAAGAAAAAAAAAATACTACATGGATATAATTGTGACCAGAGAAGAAAGGAGTGAAAACATGTGAGAGGAACAGCTCTGCAGACACAAAGGTCAGTGGAGAGGGAGAGGGAGGAAGTGCTCCAGGCATGGAAACTGGTTCCCCTGCAGTCAGTGTCACAGACCACAGTGTAGCAGCTGTGCCCTTGCAGCCCATGGAGGACCATGGGGATGCAGAGATCCATCTGCAGCTCATGGCAGAGATGCACACCAGAGCAGGTGAATGCCTGATAGAGGGCTGTGAACCTGTGGGAAGCCCATGCTGGAACAGGCTCCCAGTAGGGACCTGCAGTTCCATGGAGAGGGGAGCCCATGCTGGAGCAGATTTCCTGGTAGGGCTTGTTACCTTGTGTGGGACCCCACACTGGAGCAGGCTGTGCCTGAAGGACTGCACCCTGTGGACCCATGGGGCAGTGGTTTGTGGAAAACTGTTACCTGTGGGATGGATTCATTTTGGAGATGTTTGTGGAGTACTGTGTCCCACTGGAAGGACCCCACAATCGAGCAGGTGAAAGACTCCTCTCCCTGAGCCACAGAGAAACAACTTGTGATGAAATGTAACCCCCATTCCCCATCCTCCTATGCCACTGAGGGAGAGGAGGTAGAGCTGGAAAGAGAGAGAGGGGTTGGGTTGTCAGGCAGAATAAAACCCGGGTCAATGAGCCTTTTAAAAGGGTTTAAGGGTGTTTTTAATATACTCTGAGTTAGGTGCACAGGAGAAATACCAATGAAATATTTTCAAGAAGTCAAAACAAAAACCCAAACTTTACTGGCAACTTCAGAAAATCCAAGAATGCTGGCAAAAGCTTACGGCAGCATTTAATCAACATAAAACACTTCACAAAACATTAACTTAGACCATTCAACTTTGCAAACTACAAGCCTGTCCAATTTTAGGTTACTCAAAACTCCAATAAGAAGGAATTAGAGGAAAAAAAGGAAAAAGAGAGAAAAGATATAGAACAGAACAATTATAGCTACCAATCCTGGTTCCAAGGTTGTTCAGCTGATAATAATTCCAAGAGGATGTAGGGTGAAGACCTGCTTGCCTTATGTCCTGGGTTAAGTACTCTTTAGCTTTCCTGGGCCATTTACCCAGGTGGGATTTCTGCTCGTTTGGCCTCTCTGGGCTTGACTGGGGCTCCAGGGGTGGATGTGGAGTATTGACTCCAGTATGCCAGGGATTGGTGCCCACTCTGGGGCTGGGATACAGGCCCAGAGGATGGGGTGTGTAGAGCAGGACATTGCCTCATCAGAGCAAGGTCCAAACTTCCCCTCTCCCCCATACATATGCCTAAAAGTTTTTAGCCAGGAATCCTTCCAGAGGGGAAAGTGGTTTTAAGGTTTGTTTTACTTTTCATTATTATCTTATGATTTTTTTAGTTACAAATTTGATTAATATCCCCAATATGAGTCTCTTTTGCCAGTGATGGTGCTTGGTGACTGATCTCTCCCTTAATCTTACACATGAACCCATCATTATATTTTCTCTCTCCTGTCCAATTGCAGATGGGAGAGCTAGAGTGGCTTTGGTGAGAGCATGGCCTCCAGCCAGGGTCAACCCACTACAAACATAGAAAGGAAAATCAAAATAGAATCAATTTAGAATGATTTACAGGAGGTGAGAATGAAAACAGAAAGGATGGAAAAGGGTAAGGGTGAAAAGGGACAAGAGAGATCCTTCTGTTGGATCACAAGGTACAGTGGACCCCTTTGCCAAACAGGCTCAGACTTGACAATTTATGGCTAAAGGATTTAGCAACTTTTAATCAATCAACTAATTTAACATTTTTAAAGTGATTCAATAGAACTTCCTATAATTAAAATAGTGACAATTATAGATCAATAGTGACAATTATAGACATAAAAATATTTATGCTATATTTGCTATAGGCCTTTCAAATCAATTCACACACGCTGGCACACAGACAAAAAGAAGTATGCACAAAGATAAAGTTGTGAAAAATTCCCCTCAAGTGTCAGTGAAATGCTCACATGGACTGCATTGGTATTCACAATGGGTGAGGGTTGAGCCTTGAGGAGCAGGGGTATCAGCCCAGGCCTTGTCAGCTTTTGGTGGTCATCCTTTGAACCTTATAAACTTGAGAGTTTGCGAGCTCTGAGAGGAATCCCGCTAAGAAGGAGGTGTTGGTGTATTCCTCCGTGTTCCAGAAGAAGTCAAAGGGCCTCACTTAGGACTGTTTGCAGAACCAGAAGGTGTTTGACTTTAGTCACCGGTAAAATTTTCATCCTCAAGCTGGTTACTGCAGTTGCCAAAACACATGCATCAGCCCACACTGTTGTGAGAGGACACAAGGTTCTTGATATTCTGCACATAAGGAAGAAAAGAACAAAATTTTCTAGCAGATGTTTGACTTCAAGAGACCTGAAAAACTTATAAGATGCAGGGATGCTGAATAACACAGGTATGTGGGCCACTTGTCTCAACCAGCACTCCCAAGACTTATCCAAGTCTGTCTTACCTCAATGTGTTACAGTTGTAAGCTTGTCCACATTCTAAATGCTGTAACCTCTCCAATTTACAGCCTGGACTTTGTCAGTCTGGCAAAATGAATGAAATGACAGCAGTACAAACTGAGCAGGAACACTCACTGAGGAAGAATTTTGCTTCCTTCTGTTGCATCAGCTTATAAAGTGGCTTAAACAGCTGGGGCTACACATGAGGTACATTGGCAGACTGGATTCCATTAGTCTAAACCCTCTGGAATATTTATTTCCAACATCTGGAAAGTAATATGAATGTGCTGCAGGCAGCTAAGTTTCCCATGTCAACACATAAAGTTGTATTTTGAGCTTGCAAAGTCATTTGGGCTTGTGAAGTCATTTGAGCTTGCATTTGAGGTTGAGAAATCATCGGGAATCCAAGACAGGGCTTTCCTGTGTTGTTTCAGAAGAGAATGTGAGCCATGAATGGCCACTGTTAGATTTGACAAAAAGTACAAATAGAAAGTACACCTTTAAAAATGTAACTGCCCCTAAAAACTTGGGAAAAACATAATTTAAACCCCATTTTCTGCAGTTGCAGTTTTAGTTATTGAACGCTAACTTTTGTAATAACATGATACATCTGCCTTTGCTTCCCTCTTCCGTACTCCTTGTAACTGGTTTGCAGATACTTCACATTTTGGATTTAGAGATTTGCACAGACACTCTTTTTTGTCAAAATTGTAGGTGAATTAGGTGAACTTTTCTTGAGCTACAGATCTTAGAAATAGGTTGTGAAAAGCATCTATCCTTTTGTGTCAGTTCTGTGAAATAACATGCCTTAAAAGTTTCGTCCTTTCAGGAGAGTAACTCTGAAAAGTCATGATTCTTAGGAAAAATCACACTGACAAGGTTTCAGGTCTAGCAACTGAAGGTGCTTTTCCCTATTAAGAACAACAATAAATGCCTTTTAAATTGAAAAAGAGATGAGCCTTGATTCTGGGTCCACCAAAAGCATCAAGAAAACCATAATAGTTTACTTTTTGGACATAAAAAGGAAACTTGCCAGGTCCTTTATAATGTCCTCCTAAATATATATTTTGGACATTATGGTCATCTAGATGTACAAGTTTTCCTCATGCTTCAAAACTGAACAAGAAAAGCTTTAGTTTGTTTGTATAAAACAAACCAACCCTAAATATTACATGAGACTCTCAAGTCTACTTTGTATTATACATAATTTTATGCTTGGGCACTTTCCTAAACTAAACTGGCAAAATTCTACTAGTATGTGGATAGTGATAGATTCACATCAATTTGTTACCTCTGAGGACTCAGCTCCTGCAGTCAGTCACCATACATTTTGGGGTAGAATAGCTTTAGACCCACAAAAATGACTGCAGCCAGCTTATTCCTTCCTGACCTGCATATTGTCTGGAAGAGAACTATATTAGCCCTGAAACTCCTTATTTTGGAAAGAAATTAGGCTGGCATAGCAGTAGAACTTCAAATAGCTATTGACATTTTGCCCTTATTTATGATGGTAGTAACTTCAAGTTTTGAAGCAAGCTGCCGTGTAAGCAATAATTCAGACCTATTCCCTCTGAGGAACTCTGGGTGTGATTTAACTGGATTTCTCTTTTTTTTCTTCTTTTATTTCAATACAATAACTAAAGTGGCCAAACAAGAAGACATTTGTGAAATAATTCATTGGAAAATGCCAGATCTATTCCTTTGCTGAACTTTCATAGCCTTGTGAGAACAAATCTTCACTGGAATATTTTTACATGATAGGTGAACGGATTACGTAAGAGAGACAATTGTACATTTTCATGTCTGTCTCAAAATGGATGTTGAATCTCATTTCCAAGTTTCAATACTTACACTTGAAGGAGGATGTGACAGTGATGGAAATCACTATTTTGTTAAATTTTGGAGGAAATAGAATGTAAAACTATCTCTTGTGTAAACTTTCTAAAGAAAATATATTTTCTGACTTTAGAAAGTCCAAATTACAGGTATAGCACTAGATGTCAAATTCTGCTAAATCTCTATTGCAGTCTTTATAGCAGTCACTTTGATTTAGATTAGCACAGCATCTGTCTCATGGCTTTGTTACTGTGTAATAATCAATATCTGTAATTTCCTACAGGTGACTTTTTCCTTTGAGATCATTTACAACCTTATAGACATATTTGGCCATCATTTTAGATAACAAAAACCTGGGGATTTCACTATTGCTAACACTTTGTATCTTCAGCAGACAAGATAATTTTGAATTATCCGCAAGGGTCAGATTTTTATCTCATCTGTGCCACAAGAGTTACCCGGTATCTTCTGGTATCAACAGCATTATAGTAGTTTAGAACTATCTTAGCTTTCAGAGCCCTCTAGAGTCCAGCTGGCATGGAAACTCCATCCTAAATTTCTTCAAAGTTACCAGGTCAAAGGTTTATCCATGCTATGGTTCATTTATATTTTTAGATTAAAAATGTCCATGTCTTTTCATAGGATGACACTGAGAAGTTCTACAGTGGAGCCTGAAGAAAACTTCTAGGTTTGGTGATTTCAGTGTAAATCATGACATAAATATGTCTACACTTGCTTTGTAGTAAATAAGTCAGATGAGCTAGATTACTTTAAAGTAAATACACAGGAAGCATCAGACCAAGCAGAGAAGCTGTGTTCATAAGTCACCCAGACTGATGGCATTCGCTGGGGAGCTCTTAGGGAACTCATATGTGAAATTACAGAACTGCTGACCAAAGCATGCAAACTGCTTCAAACACTGTCTGTGATGGAGGCCTGGCTGACTGCCAGCAGCATTCCTTTTGCCATGAAGTTTCTAGAGGGTACCCTGAAAGCTGCGGGCTGGCTACGCTGACTGCTCCTGGTGAGATGGGAGAGTCTGTAACGACAAGTGAATTCTCTTGTTCCAGAAGTGAACAAAGTCTTTTGGGCAAAAGAGGCAACAGGGCTTGTGAAAAGGGCAGTCTGGGCTCACTGATATGTCAGAGTTTTGTGGAAGTGTCAACAGCATGCAGATAGAAGTGATCTACTGCATTGTGTATTGTCGTTTTAAAAAAGCTTCTGGCAAGTTTTCATGCCATAGGTTCTGGAGAAGCTATAAGAGGGCTTTTGATGTCAAATGCTGGGTATACATGTGTACATGGAGAACATGCTCAAGTCAAGGGACTCTTCAAACATGTGGATTGTATACAGCTTCATACAGCATCTTCCAGCTTATGTCTGCGTAACCATGAAATTAACTTTCATGGTAATGCAGACACATTTCATCTCTCATTAGTCAGACTGCCTAAAAATCACCTGCTAAAAATAAACTGGACATGTTAGAAACACCATTACAGGGCCCTGACTGCATCATCCATCTTTTATGAGCCTTTTATGAGCCTGTACCATCTCTCTCTGTACTGCTTCATTTCCCTTCCCCAATATGACAGCTGTATGACCTTACATCAGTCTGACATGAAAACAGCAAATCTGTGAAAAAGAGCTGTGAGAAGCCCTCACTGACAGCTACCCTAGTAAGTGAGGAGCTGCATCTGCCTCTCTTGGTGTGACCCTCAGCTACCCACTTGCCTGGCAGAGCAGGCTGTTCGTGCTGCTCCCTGGCAAGACACCCTTGCCTTCACCAGTCACTGCATTTACCTACAGAGTGTGGAAATTTGTGACTGACATCAACAGAAATGTGCTCTCTTTGTTCCTGTAGGTCCGTACAGAACCACATTTAAAGTATATCACCATTGACTTTTTTTCCCTCCCTGTTTCAGTTACTCAGCTTAAAAGCAATGTACTTAAAAGACTGTAGGCTGTATTAACTTCAGAATAAGATAGAGTGAAACCCTGCAGCTAGAGATTCCAGTTTTGTCTATGCTTTGAAGTGAAGGAAGTATCCAGATGTGAGTAAGTGTAGCTGCGCATCCTTAGGGCTCTTTTCTCCCATTGACATTCATCTGAATAGCCACTAGCTATATCTCTTCAGTTCCCATTCCCAGTGAGATATGCCTGTGCTCCTGAAACTTCAATATATGGACAGATTGCTCCTGACCATGTGTCATTATATTGGTAACGGAAGGAAAACAAGGATCGTATCTGAAATCTAGTAATGCAACAGGCTGACACAAAAAACTGCAATTATCTCTGCATGATTTTGAAAAGAATAAGGAATAAATAGTATTTTTCTATTACTAGGCTGAGTCTGGTGCTTTTTTAGCAGTCTGTCTGGAGGAAATATCAAATGACATTGTCCTGAAAAAGAGCAAGAGGAGCGCAGACCTAAGGTCCCTTTCTGTCAAGCTTGAAAAATACTCTTTTTTGTTGCCAGTGAATACTGAGAACAATATGAACAAAGAGAATATCACTTACAGGATGGTGTCAAACTGCATCAAGTAAAATAACCTGAAGGAATACTTTCATGTTATATTATCACATGTTCCAACATGTGTTACCTCATGCATATAGGAACAGAGGGTTTATTTTTCCTCTCACGGAGAGGAAAAAACTCCACTACTCAAAGCCCTTTGTGCTGAAGGTTACATTATCAGTGAGTATTTGGAAAAGGAGAAACTTTATATAAATACACTATCACTGCAGTTTAAAGAAAGTGCAGAACATAGAATTTGAAGACAGAAAAAGTGGGGTAATTGATTTCTTTAGGGTCTTTAAAATTAAATGCATGTGCATGGAACCAGATCTGACCTGAAATACCAAGAGGGTTAATTTAGAACAATTCTTTCTAGGAAATCCCCTAGGCTTATGGTAACTTCAAGGCTCAGGTTGTAGTATATCTGAGTATGAACATGAGTAGAAAAGTAGTGAAAAAACAATTCTCCTTCTTATTTTGAATTTGAAAAGACCTTGTAAGAAAGCAGCATCTACAAGAATATAAAGGAGGAAGACCTCTTTCAGAAGTTATAGATGCAAGGTGAGTTGTGAGCCCCAACCTCACACCTGTGAACTGTGCAGCACAACCCTGCCCTCAGAGAGAGGTGTGGTCATACAGAAATGAATATTCATCAGGGCTTTCTGGGTGCAGAAGGGAACACAGTCACACTCTGTACATGCTGTCCTGCATTTCAACAGTCAGGGCAGAAGATTGGTTAGACACCTATATTTGTGTATTTACAACTCATGGCATGAGGGTGCTCAAACATTTTTTGATACAGCTCCCAGATACAGTTCTTTGTACATATTCATTACATGAGATATATCTGAATGTCTGTCACTGAAATTCTATCTGTAATATCCACTTCCAGTGACAGATGAATATAGAAATTGTTTTCAACACAGAAGTAGGTGTATGATTTTTGAAGAACTCATAGCACAAACAAAATCAACAACTTGAAAAACAGTTAGCTTATGTTACTTTGTCATCATGGTGGTGTTACCTACTCTGTCCTCGCTTCCATAACCAGCCATTTATAAAACTTACTAATTGAATTATTTTTACATTTAGATTATTGGAGCTCTGGGATATAGAAATAACTTTTGTTGTATTTCTCGACAGCACTTAGCTCAGTGGGATCTATTGGGGAACAGAACTGCAAGATACTGCCACAAAACAAAGTATAAATAATTGTAAAGGTAAAGGAGACCTGTTAACACTTTCATTTCCAAAAATGATTCAAATGTCTTATGCCAAAAACAATGGTAGGGGTACTTACTCCATCATGCTGTAGAGAGAAAGGGAAGGTTGTTAAGAACTTCAGATTTCCTCAAATAATTCTTTTGGGCATCAGAGTGTCGCAGACATCTTTTATGAAAAATCCCTTCCTTAACTTAGAGGCCTCAGGAACAAAATGTAAACGTTGATTATCTGCTGCTGTGGAATGCAACAGGTGGATCTTTGATTGACCCATGTTGGTTGTTTGTAATTAATGGCCAATCACAGCCCAGCTGGCTCGGACAGAGAGTCTGAGCCACAAACCTTTGTTATCATTCTTTCCTATTCTATTCTTAGGTAGCCTTCTGATGAAATCCTTTCTTCTATTCTTTTAGTATCGTTTTAATGTAATGTATATAATAAAATAATAAATCAAGCCTTCTGAAACATAGAGTCAAATCCTCGTCTCTTCCCTCAACCTAAGACCCCTGTGAACACAGTCACATCAGAGCTCATAAATTGCAGACATGCAGCCTAATCTCCCCATCTGCTTATGTTCTTTAAAGAACACTTTGATCTGCTTTTACCTTAAAAAGTGGTGAATTTAGAACTTTCCTTTGCAGCATCTTCTAAATCTCACTAGTAGGAAAACTCTCCTGATATTTGGCCCAAATTTTGCCCTTCCTTAATTTAATCTTCATATAACTCTTCTCGATAGGTGTCATTCTCCAGGTGAATAATTAGGTGGCATTGTTTGATCTTCTCTTATGAGTTTTTTTATCCTTATACCTCTAAGAATCTTTCATTTACATCTTTCTGCAATCATCTGTATCGCTACTTCTTCCATATTAACATTATCTGCAAAACCAAAATTTCCATGTGTTTTTTTTTTTCCCTGTGAAGAACATTGATAAAGCAGGCAGTGAATGATAAATATCATTCATTCTTTCTATTTGTCTTATTGATACGACATGACTCCCTTGATGAGAATGACAGGCTGCTTCTAGGAGGAACTGACATAAACACAGGGAAGAAGGTAAAGGCAATAAAGACCTACCATTTGGAACCAGTATTTAATTTCTAGTGCAAGTGGGAAAGAAGGACCTCAGACAAGCATTTTAAGTAAACAAAAGTCTACTCCAGGGCCCCCTCTGCTCAAGCTGAGCAGAGTTTTACCAAGCATAAAGCCATTCTAAAACACTGCAGATCTCCTTAGAGACCATGATAAATATGTTTCAGGTGCCAAACCCCAGTCTCACTAGACATTTATCTCTTGTGTTATTTCCATCTTTACTCTCTGGTATTACACTTCATTTTAAGAATTAATTGCAAATATAACTTTTCTCATGAAATTATTACAGGCAGAAAATTCCTACACTGGATCTGTCACAGTCTTCTCATTTGGTAATTCTGTCAAAAAGTAACAGCTACAGTTTGTTTTTGTAAGCTGCACTTATTCCTGATGCCTCTGCTATCTTCCAAATGGCTAGAAACTGTTATTTATTCCAGTATTTTAAAAGGGACTGAAGCTAGACTTTCTTGACAGTAATTACTACGATCTTTCTCTTTTTGAAGGCTGACATCACATTTCTTTCCTATTATCTACCAGTACTTCTATCCCAGTTTCATTTATGAGAGCAGCAGGAAGAAGAAAATTATAAAGACTGAGATTTAAGTGATGAATTCCTGCTGCAGGAGAGCTGCCAAAGCTGTGCCGGGGAGGAAAGGTAAGTTCATCTGCTGCACTATGAAAGGATCTCTCTCCTGCACATGACAGTAGAGATGGATGTAAAATGTTGTGTGTGCACACTGAGTCTTTTAATCTGATTCCTAATGACCAGTCACAGTCAACTTCCTTGTCAGCGTCTCTGTAGAGCTCAGTTTCTCAGAGATTCAAAACTGAAGAGCCAAAATGAAGCAGTAGAAGTACCACAAGCCATCCAAAGCTGTATCCAGTCATCCCAAGCTGCAGGATAATCACAGTATTTCACCTCTTACTCCTTTTCAGTTTCTGTTTCATAGTCAGTATTGTGCCTTCTCTCTGGAATGCTTCTGGTGGCAGGCCTGTTTTAACATACAGTTTTGTTGAAGCAGCTCTCTGCTTCTTCTTACTGCTGTTGTACCTTCATTTCTTCCCATGCTTCCTCCAGAACAGGATGATGGTTTTCCACCATGGAACATCATGTCCTACAAGTGTACGCTGTTCCAGGTCAGTTGGTGATCCACACTTTGGGCTCTTCAGATCAGCAAATTTCTGTATTTCTTGAACTGTCCAGCTCTCCCCTTCTGAATTTTGTCTTTAAATCACCTAGTTCACCCTCACCTCCAGCTGCAGCCCTAAAACATATTTTCTTTCAATACTTCTACATGATGCCACACAAAAGAGTAGCTTCAAGCACATGATCAGTGAAGAAGAATACCTCCTTTGGGATGCCTGTATCCAATTACTCTATTTTTACTCCATTATTTCAGTAGCAACAGCTGCTGGTTTGTTTGGTTTTTTTTCCAATTTTTTACATTTAAAAAATGGATAAATGCTTCCTAATCTCCAACTCTTATTCTTTGCTCACCTGTTGTTGGTTTGTGAACTTTAACCTTGGTTAGACTTATTTTCTTAATTAGTCTCATCATTGAAAATTGTGATCAAAGTTCTTCTCACCTATTCAGCTGGCAGAGTTCTATTCAATTTATAATACACAGTATCTGACCTACCAGCAAAAACCCTACTCTAGCAAACCCAGTGGCACTCAGAGAGAGAAGCTTACCAATTACAGAAAAAGGTTTAATTTTTTTTTCAATAAAACATAACCAAATTCTAACTTCACCTTTTTTATTGTATTTGTTGACCTTCCTATACATTAACTGTCTGCCCATGGGTTTCACTGTGTAGCAGTTACCTGAACTACCCTTACAAATAATCACAAGTCACTTCTGCCTAATGATGATAAGACTGTTTCTGCTTCATCTGTGCAACAGAACTCATCCTCACACTACTTCTGTGGATACTGATGCTCAACCCATTTCTGGATTTGAGGAACGCTACTATGTGAACCAAAATGATTTGCAAGACCATCCTTAGCACCTACTGAAATAAATGAGATTGTTTCTTTGGCATTCAATGGGCATAAAATTAGACCTTTACTGAATGGTGGAACATTCTTACAGTTCAAAACAACTTAACTTAATGAGAAACACTGTTTTTCAAGTGTAAACTCTCAACAGTTTTCCCTAGAGGAGAATCTAGGATATATAAGGGCATTTGTTTGTTGTTTTTTTTCCTTAGTTAACACTGATAAATTCATAAAGAATTCTAGACTCCTCTAGGGAGAATAGATTCAAATTAAAAATGAAAAGTTACATGGACTTGCGTGCATTTCAAGCTTGTATTAATTTTAAATAGGTAATAGGTACTCTTAAACTTGAAAATACTTGCCAAAAAAGGACAACTAGTATGTATTTGAGAGCAATTGATTAAAACCAGCTGCAATTACAGGGACCCATCCACCCATGTAAAGGATGGAGGATACAGCAAGAAGCAGCCTTATATCATTGTCATTCCTTCAACTACTTACAGATTCTTAGTATGGAAAAAAAAATAAATGAGACTGAAGGAAAAATGGAGATGAGAAGAGCAGAAGTGTGGGAGGAAAATGAAAGAGAAAAGAGTATGTTTTCCACCTATTCTGTGTACCAGAGGGGTCATTTATGGCCCTAAAATAAATGTTCAAAATATTTAGGGATAAATTAATCTCTGTTTTTAGCTATCCAGAGACAAATGGAGCTGAAGAAGGGGTATAGTTTTCCTCTAGACTCCTGGGAATTAAAATTCAGATCCAAGAAGGAATGGCTAAGGCTTCCATAAATTTGGAGAAGATAAACAAACTCCTTTGCAGTTTACTGCTCCTTAACTTTCAGTTCTTGGCCTGAATTCACTTCTGGGCATCCAGAACCCAGCAGAAGAACCACCTGATAGCAAGTTTGGAGAGAGGATGCCAACCACTGAAGGCAATAACCTCCGTGACTTCACTTCATTCCCAGGCAAACCCAAGTGACATCTTTGAGAGACGAGGGTTTGGTAAGGGCAGGTGATAGGGCAGGATTGCACTGGTTTGGGGTATTTTCTCCTCTGGGATCATTGCCATAGCTTAAAGACCAACCTTAATTGCATGTTGTAGCAAGTGTTGCTGCTCTTGTGAGCCTGTTACCTTGCCCACAATAAGGAACTAAATCTTACTGGCAGCTTTAGAAATTTAGTCCTGCAAGCTCTGACTGAGTAATGATATTCTTTTGCCATCTTAAGCAGAAGTTCCTGTCCCTGTCCATTGCTACAAATTCCTCTTTCTTCATTGCTGGTACAGCATGGCAGGCATGTGTTGGAGGTTATTCACCTTTGGTTTTTTCTGGCAGTTGCCTCAGCCGGGTGAATTCAACCTAATGACATATAGTATAGAATCACATCTAAGTTTGCACTCAGATTCGTGAGGTTCAGGCATATCAGTATTTAAGATGCATTCAGAATGGTATTTTATATGAAATAACGTAGAAACGAAAGAAGCTGAATAGAAATGTTCAGTCATATCTGTGATTCCAACCAAGTTGTGCCCTAAGATAGCTAGAAGTTATATGGGAAAAAATAGAAAGCTTCAGTAGACTGTAGCCAATTTACCACTGCTGCCAATACTGAATTACAGCTCATTCTGAATTAAGTTGGCAGTGATATATGGCATAGTAAATTTACTTGTTATGACTCTAAGACTAAGACAGTTTGGGGAAAGTTGCCTAAAGAAAAGTATAATTTGTATTTTAATTATTTTTTTAAGATATAAGTTTGCTTGATAAAGGATTTTGTGTACTATGAAGTCTACTTCTTTGACCAAGCAATTAGGCTTGACAAATCTTCTACGTGAATGGAACATACTGCATCAGTATCTGGCAGGCATTTGCAGAGTACATTTAGATATATGAATTATGAAAAAAGTAGGATTTTAGTTCTTACAGAATTTTAGATCAATCTAGATTTCCTTTCTCCATGTTAGATTAGCAAACAGTGTTGACTCAAATTGCTCATTTTTTCACTTTTTCCTCCTCTGCCAAAATATGCCAAATCTCCCAGCTTGTCTTTTCTTAAGTCATACCTTCTGTTTCCTTTCCTCTTATAAAATGAATTTCACTTAAGGATAATGAAATAGCATGATTTCTCCCAGCTTTTTTTTTTTTTTTAGGGGGTGGGGAATGGGGGTGGTAGGGGCTGGACTGGAAAAAATTACGATAAATATGCCTCCCTTGCTTTCTGGGATTAGATTTCATTTTTCCTTCCAACATACTGGTGAGCTTCCCTAAAAGAATATTCACATTTTCTTTCTTGATTAGTGCATTCTTGCTAGCCTCTGGCTTTTTGACAAGTTGCTACATTTCCAAGAGTTTAGCAAGGTATTTACAGGCTTGATCAGATTTTTTTTTTAAAAACAACTGATAAAACCCCTGCTTTTTGATCCTACACATTTTCTCTTGTAAATCTGGTTGCAATTCCACTGTACAAATAGGTGAAATGGCAGCAGTGAAAGGTGTAGTATATTATGGCAGGCAATGTCATGGGAATGAGTGCTGAAGGCAAGAGAAGGTACAACTGATTTTGCTACCAGGGAACCGTGGCATAGAAGAGAATCTCTATAATCCAAAAGAGTTATTTAGTAATTTGCAAACATCAAAAGTGATACTTTTCCTGGCCATCTTCTGGGGCATGGGGTAGTGAAATAACAGAGAATCACTGCCAAAAGGGGATGTCCTTTACCCCTTTCCCACTCCCACATGTTCTCCATGCTGGTGCTCACTTTATCCTTTTTGACAGCCTCTTTAATTCACTAACTCCAGGGGGAACAAAAAAGACAACTGAACATTTTCTATTACAACAGTGAGTCAAAATGGCTCACAAAAGGTCTAATGAGCTCTTGAGGTGGAAAGGGGAGAGCACAGAGCCAGAAAAACAGGCAAGAAGAATGATAGGAGTATTGGTAAGGGAAGGAAAGGGTTAGGACAGAATCAACCACAGTTTGGTGTCAGCAAATTTAAGATTGGTGCCACTGCCTATGGAAGTTGAATTGTCTTATGAGGTAACTAAATAAATGGTCCCTATTTTTCTCTGTGAAGTTTGGAGCTCTAAAGTATGATATATGATGGCAGAAACCCAGCAATGGCAAAGTGCTATAATTCTATCAAGTACCTTGTGGAAAAATTTTCCTTAATAAGCTTTACCATAAAAACAAACAGAAGAATTCATCCACAAAATCCAAACAAAAATACGGTCACACGAATTTAGGGCCGACTCAAGTTTATACAGAAAACACAGCCAGGGCCTCTGGGGTAGTGCAATTCAAATATTAAATACAAAGATCAGAACACCTCAGAATGAGGGAGATAACTGAATTCAGAGGGCTGGACATCCTCCCAGGCCAGGGGAGTGTGATGCTCTGTTAGGAAGCTGATTGCTCTTCATTTTCTTCCCTCTCTCTGACTTTCCTCCTGAAGAAATTTCAAGAGCATTCATGGCTTGTAAGTGCAATTGTCTGACCCAGTAAAATAGAGGAGCAATGAATTCAGCTCAGCTCTCAACCTTTAGTGCCTCATTCCCTTTTACCCATGATTCTGGACAAAATAAAAGTATAAAAACATTGTTGGGCAAGTCTTGATGTAGGGTTTTTTTGTTTGTTTGTGTGTGTGTTTTTTCTTTTGTTTGTTTTGTTTGGGGTTTTTTTGGTTTTGTTTTGGGGTTTTTTTTGCCATGGGAAATATAAATACAAAGGCAATCTATGTTTTTAAATGAAAATAGATTGATCAAAACTTTCCATTAGATCCAAAAGGGAATTTGGGTATGCACTAGATTTTGGTAAGTGCCATTTTACACAGTTGCAAAGGAAGAAAACAGAAATTCCAAAGCAATTGCTTAGTATATTAGTTTCTTGATTATTTTAGAAAAAAATGTTACAAACCCCAAAAGCTATTATTTAACACATAGGATATATTTTCTCATTGGAGATTATTTTCTAGCAACCATTCAAATTCTAAAAAAGATGATCATGTTTTTAAAATTATTTAATTTAGTCAAGATGCTCAGTTTGAAACTCAACAGTAAAGTCAGGTTATTTAACAACTGACCAAGTTTTTGCAGTTCTGGAGAGTAACATTAATTATAGGGTAAGTGATTATTCCTTAAATAATTTAATCTGTCCATTACTGATTATTTTCTGCTTGTACATGCTGTAATAAAAAGAATCCCAATCATTCTATCATACCAATGGTTATCTGATATTGTATGGAGTGACTGAACTGGTGACTCACTGGATATTTTGACACCTCCTCTCACTGATTTGCTTCTGATATTCTGGTCATCTTCTGGGTGGAGAGAAAAGTTAAATGGCCACCACTTACCTATCAATGAATTCCATATGAAGACTTCAAAATTTTCAGGGACCCTTAATATAAGTGATCTGGGGTTTTGCTTAACCCTAAAAAGGGTTGCACTGACTCTAAAAAATCATACGACCTTATTAAGTATTTTTCTAGTGACCTGTCCTGAGAAAAATGTCTGACACAGGATTTGTGAAAATAACATTTAAATTAATAATAATAACAGAACTCAGTAAATAGAAAAGAACTTACTGAAAAGGAAAGTTATGGGCCTTTAATTACCATCCTGAAGCAACTGAGGAAGCATCATTTTTTTGTGCAGCATTCATCACTGTGATGCAGGTAAACCAGAATGCATTAAGAATGGGGTGATTAAATCTTGCCCCCTACATTTCAAAGTATTGTTGACTCAGGAGTGGAATTCTTGGCTCCATTTTGGCAGTTTATGTAGGCTGACACATCCCATCCATTATCTTAACACAGTTTTTGTGTGTGTGAATTATAACTACTCAGACTGACTGGCTGCTCTGTAATGTAATGGATGTAGACAAAGGCTGCCTAAGGTAGAATACTTTATTAGGTCAATTAATATACCAGCAGCATCTTGTTCCTGGGTTAATCATTGGACTGAACCTTTACTTTGCATTTAAATGTGGCCCTGGCCATAAAAATTTCTCAAGAAAATGAGGTTTTAGTTATCTGTTTATTCTCTTCACATTACTTACACATTACATTTGCTCAATTTGTAAGTCATAACTTGATTTTCCAGGTGTCAAAATATCATGCTCAACTTGACCTAAAAAAAAAACTAGCTGTGATGTCTTTCCATCTACACATAACTAACTACAGTCATAATTCTGAAACTGCAATTAAACTGGTAATGTGGCTTTGGGGTTTTCAGGCAGGGTGGTGTTTGTTTTGTTTTTTTGAGGATGATGCACAAGGCAGAACAACTATCTTACCTTCCCACAGGAATTACTAATTGTATTAGTTTTTATTGTCTGAAACTGCCCCATAATTCATATGAGAAAGGGTTCTTTCTGGTTTTTGGAACCATCAATTCACAGCTTTCCTTTCTGAGAGGGTATAGAAGAAAAGTCAGACAGACCTTTCTGTCTGAATGGAAGGGGAAAGAGCCATTGGAAGCTAAATGATAATGTTTGTGGAAGAGCAAATGCCAGTGACCTGGACACAGATAAATTTAGAAAAGGAGTTTCACCCTAGGATCATCTGGCGCCAGGAGCTGTAGCAGGAAGGGAAGTCTTCTAAAATGTGCTCTCAACAGCTATCCAGGTAATTTTCTGATGTTGTACCTTTAGGCTAAACTTAACACAGAAGGGTTAAATTTGTCAAAAGGTGGTAGGTAGTGGGTTCATAGAGGCAGGTTCTGAACAAAATTATTTTCTTTCTCTGGAATTATTTGTAATTCTGCTGAAGCAGCATATGCTCTTAGATTATATACACTCCTAAGCAGTGGAATATGCCTCAGTAAACATCAAATAGAAATTAATAGCCTTAGAAATGTCACTGGTGGTTAGTTTTTCTTTAGGTTTGGTTTTGTGTGTTTTTTGTTTTTTGCTTTTTTTTTTTCTTTCAATGAACTTGTGGAAGAACAGAGGACATTTAAGACTTGCAGTGAGTCTCATTAAAAAAAAATCAAAATTCACCAGTAGTTGCTCTCTCACAGCATCTGAGTTAATGCAGTTGCTTTGCATTCTGAAAGTGTTAGGGAAAGCACTGTAGATATATCCACATTTTATATCTATTGGTAAATTATGACTTTTTAATGGCAATCATTTATGCCAAAACTATATATAGCAGCCCAAAGAGCTGCTTACTGAAAGAAATGAGCAGATTTTCACTTAACACCTCAGACTGATAAATTCATTTTCCCAGTTTTATTCCTGAGATCAAAATGAAACACAATATATTTAAGTTTGTAACAAATGTTTTGGAAATACGCTCTTAAATGCGTAAAGCTTACTCTACCACAGTAGCCTTTTCTCCAGAAAGGAAAGTATCCTTATCTGGAAGCTTCAGTATTTATCTCTTGTTCAAATATCACACAAGATTTATAATCCCTGTGTTTTATATCAGACTGCTAATCAGGAAGCTTAAATCAATACCTCAGATTGTTAAGCACCTTTAGAGAACAGCTTTATAGTGATAAAGGTAGCATAGCAGAACAGCCTGATTCTGCAGTTTCACCTGACCACCAAAATACCTTGGAAACTGTGACCTAGGAACAGCAAACTCAGTATTGCGGCCTTCAAGAATGGCTTAATTGCAAAGCCCTTTAGAGCAGAATGAAGAAATCACAGCTTGTGGGCTCTGAATAGGGACAACATTACCTCATATAAAATACAAGCTTGTTATTTTTTTCTCTCTCCTTTATTATTAGGTCATGCAAAGATATGGACTGGCGCAAGACCCACCAGAGAGTTTTGAAAAATCCATTTCTAGGACAAGAAAAATGTTTCCATCTCTCCATTACAAGGAGATCTGAGGAATTTTAACAATGCCAAAAATTTCAGACAAGGCTTTTGCTGCTCTTCAGCAGAAAAGAAAATGTGAAAGAAATCATATATCTAAATAATATTTTGCACATCTTCACTGTATTCCCCAGGAAATAGTCAGATTCATTTTGAAATTTTCCCATCTCACTTCCACAGGAATTACCCATTTTTAATCAGATTATTACCCTACCTTCTCTAAAATCCTGTACTGGATAATGACTTCTTTTGGGAGGGGAAAGATCTTGTCAAGCACTTACAATTTATGCAATTTCAGCTCCTGCAGAGAAAACTCATTTTCTGACCCACTTGGTCCACCAGGTTAGCCTCCTTTCCTACTCACCCTGAAGTAACTTACCTTGCTGTTTATTTCACCGTGATCAATTCTGGCTAACCACAGGGTGAGGAGATTTAAGCGAGTCTCTATTGTAAATTCACACATCCCAATTATCCTCAGGTTTTCCACAGAACCTGTGGAAAATGAGTAACCAGAACAGAATTATATCTATAGCCTATTAATGATTCCTAACATATCTTCCTTGAAAAATTGTTTTGCAAAAGCTACATGCTCAATTAAGACCTGTTTCAAAAAGGACAAGATTCAAAAAACACCCCAGACAAACATGGACTTTAATAAGTATTCATTCCTATATGAGGAAAGGAGGTTTATGTTTTCATTCATTCATTCTGGCATTTCCAAAAGAAAGAAAGAAAGAAAGAAAAACATTCCTAAAACTACAATCTCCATAGAAGTCTTCATTATCCCTTTGGCAGAATCAATCTAAAGTGCTTAGTCTTTCTCTTTTGTAACCAAGAAGAAGCTAGGGCAAATACTGAAGCTGGGGTTGAATTCAACCATGCCAGCTAGAACATATAGCCCAAGTTTGCCAGAGGGAAAAGCTACAATACTCAATTTTATTTGCAGACAAAGAGACTGTAGAAGAACTAACAGGTCAATGAGGAAAAAAATCTCAAGGAAACTGCTTAAAATTAAACATGACTTCTAAGTAATCACAGAGTAACTTCCTTTCAAAGAATTCTCAATTTTTTGTCAATATTTAATGCAGTCAAGACATCAATACATATGTCAATATGTATTGGGAAATACCTGCAAGATAAGCCCTATTATAGGCATGACATATATGCATTGTTAAATTAATTATTGCTCCAAGTAACTGGCAGCCTAAATAGAAAACGTAGTTGTGTTGGTTTTATATTAATTGCTCTTTGGTGAGCAGGGAAGAAGCCAGTTATGGAAGTGATTTTCCAGGAGAAGCTGGTAGAAGTTTCCCCCGTGCCTGACAAAAACCAATCAGTGACTAGTTTTGAATATTGACACTTTGTTAAACCGCTAGAAAGCTGAACACACCTCTGTGAACATACGTGTTAAAAACACACAAACCCTAGGAAAAATTCTCTTACTTCCAGCCTTTGGAGAGAGAAGTTCCCCCCTCCCCTCCTAGCCCAGTGGCCGGGAGCAGAGGCCAAGGGGCAGGACCTCCAGCCAAGGCAGGGCCGGGCCATGGCTGATAACATCCTGCTGACATTGAGCCCTGCCCCGCTGCCCACCCGTGTGGCCCTGAGGGGCCCGGGCCTGGCCCCAGCAGCTGCTGGGCAGGGAGAGGGGTAATCCATCAGCTTTCCAGCCTGCAGCTGGAATTGAATGAAGCAGGGGCTGGTCTCCAGCCGCCACCATTCTGGTCAGGCCTCCTGAGATCCTCACACAGCCCCCCCAGTGCAGTCTGAAGATCCATCATTGCAACTGCTTTGGCCGCCGCCCGGCCTGGGTCACATAACCATCTGCAGGGCAAGACATTAACTTTTTTAGTTAATGAAACCTACAAATATCAATTCTCTCTCTCTCTCATGAAAGAAAAGGAAAGAGTGAAGAAACAGAGAGAACAACATGAGACATGAAGGTCAGGAAGAAGAAGTCAAGTTCCAGACAGAAGGGATTGAGGAGATGCCTCAGTCCTGGGCTGAAATCCTCTTGTCATGCTCTGGAGTAGATATAATTGATACATCAGACTCTTTTTCCCTCTAACTCATTGCTAGGTATGGGGGATGAAGCGTTCAAATTGTAGATATGAGCAAAGGCATCTATGCTACAGCAAGCAGATGTTGAAGTAGCTGTGATCCCATGAGAAGTTTGAACAGAGAGAGAGAAGAGTGATGAAGACTCTCTGCCCCAGGGAAAGAAGAAGAAGACTTCTGTTCCCAGAGATAAGGACGAACTCAGAGATACATTTCTCTTGAACAGCTCATCTTGAAGAGCCCATGTCAGCTTATGAGGTACCTTAAAATAGTACCCCATAAGTTGACTTGGCCCATGAACACAGCTGTGGGAGGGCTGCAAGAGATGGGAGGGACTTCACGATTGCAGATTTCTGGGCAGCTGCTATTCGTAGAAATTAAAACCCACAAGAGAACTTTTTTCTTGTGGAGAAGCCGCCATAGTTTCACAAGAGAGACTCCTCTCCCAAAGTGAACTGAAGAAAGACTATTCTAGAGGTGATAAACTGACTGAATTGTTTCTGTGTGTTGTTAGTGTGAAAGAAGAGATTGTAGGGGGGAGGAGAAGTGTTCTTACTAAAAGTTTTATTCTTATTGTTCTTTCCTTTAGTTATAGTTAATAAAGTTTCCTTTTACCCTTTTAAAGTTTTGAGCCTGCTTTGCCTTCCTCCTAATCCTGTTGCACAGCAGGGAATGTGTAAACCATTCTAGAGGCTACATGGACATTTGGCCAGCACTGCACCCACCACATTAATTGGAGCATTGGCTGAGAATTTCAAGTTGGTGAATCTAAACCACTACAATAGTGAAAGGCAATTTTATTCCTATTAGATAGTCAAAAACTGAGGCACACAATTCAAGACAAGCTTCACTGCTACAATTTTAGGCACTGGAATAAGTGATTATAGAATGGCAACCACCACACCTCAAATTCAGCTGCATTCTGGTGGAGCCTTTATCCCTCTTCATTAACTGCAGACAAAAATTAGTGTACATGACATGTCAAAAACCACAAAATCTACTTTGTAGGATAGCCCAGGTATTAGCTCATCACTGCAATTGTGAGGCAAGACAAAAATCTTTGGATGCCTTTCCTGTTATGGAGAAGTGCCCAGCCTGATGTGATGTATATATATATATATATCTTTAATGTATCAAATTTTAACTTGTTAAAACATTCTGAACTTCTTGAAACAACCCCCTTAGAAATAATTGTTTTTTAACATTAATAGGTCTACAATGACAAGAAAAATACTTTAGCACAGAAATCCTAGAAAAAAAGGCAACTTAATCACATATCAATTAATATAGCAACTATTTTTTAAACCAGAATTTGCTGAAGAATTGACATTAAGTATGCTACAAAGCAAAGCCTCTCTGTAATTAGTGACTAAAAGCTTTCAGAAGCGACATCTACCTCCAAGTAAAACATTTTTCACCTGTCTCATTATGTGTGGAAGAACTTAAGATGGATGACAAAGTAGCTTTTCACTTTTGTCTTATTTTTCAAGCTTTAATTGTTGCCATGTGTTAACTAGACAGTTATTGGACAGTGATCCTCAACTCCTCTTTTAGGCAGGGCTTTTGAGAAAGAGTATTTCTGTGCTGACATAGCAAGTTTTAAATTTTTTTCCAAGTTATTACTGGTAGTACTTGAGTACACGGTTAAGGACTCTGCATCAGAGCAAAATTTTCTTCTCCCATAGGGCTTAAAGAAGTAGGCAAGAGACCACAGGGAGACCTGAATGATCCACTGCTTGGGTCTTAACCATGCACCACTCTGCTGCAGAAAGAGGAAAATTCTGTCTGCACTGTGGCTGTGGCTCATCTCACTGAGCCACCACTGGCAGCTTTATTTCAATATGAAATTATGTTTGAAAGGCAGAGTGCTGAGAACCAGCCTGAGTACTCATTACAAATGAGGAGATGCAGTGAATGCTTTTCACAGCAGAGAACTGGGAGCCAAGTGTCTGTCACAGCAGTGAAGACAGACAATGTCACAGCATAAAAAATACTGTCTGCAGCTGCATTCTGCATGCCTGTCCGCAGGGCAAAACCACATTTTTCAAAGCCAGAGAAAAGTAACCTGCAGTAGTTGAGGCCTCAAACAAAGGATGCCAGAATGACAAATTTTAATTGCTTACGTGGACAGGAAAGGCTTTGTCTTAATAATGACAACTTATCAGACATTGTTGTTCCCTAAATGTGTGAATCCAAGGAATAAGCTGTGCTGAAGATGATGTCTCATGCTAGCCTGAACAGTGGGAACAATAATGATGGTGATGTTGATGAGGTCTTGGTGACAAAAAATAAGAATTTTATTTTTACCATTGGGATTGCTAGTGAACAGCTACACAGACAAGTTAAAATTTTGCCATAGACCAAAACCTGGCCTAGAAGAGAAGACAAGGTGTGAGAATCACCAGTGCAGAGGGAAGAGGTGAAATTTTACTCACAGATAAGAGAATGCAGGGAAATGAGACAAAAGAAGGAGAAGAGAAGGGGACTAAGGACAGGGATGCTCAGGACCCCACACAATTCTTCAGGAGGAGAGGAAGACACCCAGCAGAGTACACAGCAAAAATAAGTGACCTGCCACCAGAAAAATCAAGAGCATGAAGCTAAAGATGAAGGATGTGTCCTGGGCTGGGAATGATCTAGTCACTGGAAAACACTTTTGCCTACACAAGTTAGGATGTCATCTCAGGATGGATGAACTATTGGTGGCTTTGGAGAAAAAGTGTGAAAAATGAAACTCATTTGCTGTCTTTCACCCAGTGTCTTGGTGATTCCTGAAATCAAATGAGTACAGTAGGGACTTTCATTTGTAATAGATGATAAGCCTAATAAGCATAACTATATCACATTATTGAAATTTTGTTCCCACTAGGGTAGCTATCAGAATGCTGAGTTTCATATTATACTTGCCACCCATGATAATTTTCTTGGGCCATTAATCAAGAATAGTTCCCCGAACTCACTGGGGACACACCAGTATGTCTAAAGCTGTTAGAAATAAAGTCAAAATTTCTCTGGCTGTGTGTGATTTGTTAACTTAGGTTTTTTTTATTTCCATTTAAACCACTAGCAAAATTTTAATCAGCATCCATGAAAAGGTAATCAGGCTTCTTTCAATAAAACGTGCGTCAGAGCATTGCGTGACATCATTCCCTGGTGTTACAGGCCTGAAGAAATCATTGCAGAGAGTGCATTAAGGTCTTTCTGTATGAAGTGACTGTCACAGACATTGCCCCATAGGATCAGGCCATGTGGTGCCTATCAATCTACAACCTGAAGATAATCCTCTCTGTGCCTCCCACACTCTCTGCCTCATACCAATTTTGTGGGGGAGTAATTTCAATGAGACACTGTCATTCCTCTGTTTGCTAAATTCCCTTTGTGACTGCTCCTCCTGAACAGGCAGCAAATTCATAGTAACAGTGACTGTGGCAGAAATTCAGTTTGTAAAAAGGCAGAGATGATGTAATATCAATTAGTCTGTACAGGTGGCTGAAAAAGAATATGAGGTTTCATGACACATTTTGAACTACTTGATGTAATTTACATTTGAAGCTGTGTGAAACAGATCCATTTTGGGGGTTTGGCAATTTGTTTGCAAAATGCAAGCATCTGCATTTTTTTCTTTTGAACTGCTGAATTGGAAATATCCCTGCGGATATCCAGATGTTTCTTTTTGCTAAAATCAGGTCAGCAAAGAAAAAAACAAGTCCATAATATTTCCAATAAACATTAGAAAACCTTGTACACAAACAATAATTTTTTTTTTAACAGCAACAACAATATCAAGATTTTTTCTAAATATTTTTCTCTTTTTTTGCTGTAAAGGACTATTTTGGAGCAAGAATAGTTACTGAAAAATTTCAAGCAGTTCCAATACTCTAAATTTATTTTCAGATATAATATTTATCTTTTAAGCTATAGAAGATAAAGTTTTGGATCTAGTTTGAAAGTCCTGTCAGTGGAGAATTATTTTACTGAACTGAATGGGAAAACCCTAGTATAAACCAGCTTTGAATAAAACCAGAATTTTGAATCTCTTAACTTGATTTGTTAACTAAGCTTCAATCATTTTTAGATGCAGGCCACTAGTAAAATTTTCCTCAGACCTCAGGGGAAGACAGTCAAACTTTTGCATAAAGGTCTTTCAGTTCATCTCTACAAACTTCTTATCTTGTCTTGCTCACAATCTGCCTGTAGTAAATTTCCCAGAGAGTTTAGATATGATTGTATTGTTGTTTATGGAGTAATGTGTCTCCTGCTTTAATCTACACAGACAGGGAGAGAGCAAGCTTTTGTGTGCATGCACAGGCATGGCTGAGTGGCTTTCTTGCCACTGGACTGCACAAAGGAAACAGCATTGGCAGCTCAATGATTGTACATTGTGAAAACTGTAACATATTGGGCAGCTTTCTCACAAAGGACTGAGGTCTGGATATCTCTTTTCCCTCTCTGAATGAAAGAATATGCTCAGGACATGAGCCTTAGCCCCTGACTCCTGATGACCATCATTATGAGACCTTGAATATTTTGCTTTAGGTAGTGAAGGGAAGAGGGAATCTGGCAAGCTGGGCTCACCAGTGTGTATCCTCTGGGCACTGGCATTTGGCTGGATACTACACTCCTGGCAGTATGTGGACTGCCCTGGGGCAGCTTCCTATGGACCTTGTCACACTCCCCAGGATCACCAGACTTTTTTAGATTTTCAGGTATACAACTCCTGCATGAAAGAGTGGTGATATTCATCCCATCTATTCAACTGCTGAGGAAGGCTTTCTTTCTGTGTCATCTGCTTGTGAGTATTTCCTCCATCTGGTTTTAAATGAGTTAAAACAGAAACACATGAAAAAAGGGGATGATCCCCCATTAAAAAAAAAAAAATTCAGCACAAATAAATATTGATATAAGGGAATTTTTTTCATATTTTCCTCTATTCTTAGAGCTATTATTTCGATGTTTGTTCACCTTGCTCACTCCTTTCCATTGTGAACAGCCTGCTTGTTACTGTAATGTTACAAATAGCACAAAGACTGAAGATCCTGAATTATGAGAAACACATTTAGATTATTCATTTGTTGCCAAAATTGCCTAAAGGATTTCTATTTTATCCCTGCAATCCCTTGATGGTAATGTTTCTTTCACTTTAACATCCTGGTATTATATATGTTTTTCATCTACTTCAGAATTAGACAGACCAGAAGTGATACCTTTGCCAATTCATCTTCACTTAGATTTTCTTCATTCAGCCTGTCAAAGACTACTGCAAAAGGGAGACAAAGCTGGAACATGACAAATAGGCACTGTGATTGTTTTCAACATGCCACAAAAAAGTAGGACAAAATATCTTAATGTTTTTCCCTTTTCCCTCATCCTTCATTCAGCAGAGATTTGCTGTCATTTATAAAGGTCACTGGCCTATGAAGAAACTAAAAAGGCAAAAAAACTTTTTCTTCCTTTCCGAGTATGTATTCAAGCTCCAGCAATAACATAAACCCTTTATTAAATGCTGGGTGTCTGCAGCAACAGCCAGTCACAATCTGCTAAATAAAGGATTTTAGGGCATCCCTCATTTTATTTATGCCTGCTGAAAAAACCTGTGCTAAAACCAGATGAAATTATACTTTAGCATAGGCATTTTGAACTTGATGACAGCTGTGACAGTTTCTATTGCAACAATCACAGAATATTTTGAAATGGGGTCATTCAACACTGTGCAGAGGGCCAAGAAAAAAATCAATAAATTACTGTGTCTCATGCTGTACCTCTTGTATATGCATTTTGCATGTGTGGCTGATCAGCACACTCTTCCTCTCCACAAAAAAATCCCTGTTTCTTCATAGAGCTCTTGGAAGCTTATGACTGTGCTCTAAAAGGTAAAATATTTTCAGTTGGGAAGGCTGTGGTAGTCACTTACAGTAGGCATATTTACCTAACTTAGATCTCCATCACAGTCCATAGGTCAGAGGCTTTAAGGAAAACAATCTCTTGTCATACATTGCTTTTCCTCTCCATCAAAATTCCTGATGGGAAAGTAATCAAGGCAGTATAGAATACAAAACCATGAAGCAACCAAAATACAGTTGTTATGACATATAAGACAAGTTTTTTCCCATTGAAATATTTCAACTTCCAATCAAAATATTTCACTTTTGGAATTTCTTCACTTTTTCTTCCTTATGAAAAAATTACTAAGAAAAGAAAAATGAAAAGCATCTAATGTTTAGACTTGTGCTTATCAATGGCTGATAATTTTGTCACTGTGCTATTAATATACCAAAAAGGCACATTTTTAACCTTAGATATTAGCTTTGAGTGCCTAAGTTGTCCTGATAACTCAGTGAGACTGTTCAATTGCTTAAAGCTAGACATCCATTTACTGAGAACAGTAAATTGTGTCCACTTGAGAGAATGAACAGGCAGGGTATTTGTAGATTTTTTTCAAAATGTGCTTTTCTGTTCATTATAATTGCTAGTCTTTAAGGTTAAAAAATATGGAAGACTTGATCCCATTGATTTACTTTTTTGGTGGGAAAGGTTATGGGGCGATGAATCATTTCACAGACTTGTGAGGCTGGAATTCAGGAGAGCAGATCTATAGGAAAGTAGGATCCAAGAAAAAGGACAAGTAAACTCCCTGAAAAAAGGAGGCCCACACATGACACCTGACTTCCCAAATAGGAGTGTAAGGTGTTTGCCTTAGTAGTTCCTCATGAAAGCTACTCCCTGTTTTTGGCAGATTCAGGATACTGTAAAAAATTCGACTCCTTATGATCCTGTGAGGAAAGTCTGCAGACTTAGAACTCAAACTATGATTCTCTGATGATAAGGCATAGCTAGTTAAATGTTAACAGCAATTCCTGTTCTCGTCACCTCTCCTCCCCCTGGAAAAAAACCCCTCCAAAACAAGACCCTTACCTACCAGCTCAGATTTTCTCACTAAAATGAGCACTTGTTTTATGAAACACTTTTTGTGGCCCTCATATGAAGTAGCATATTCTTTGTTATTGAAATGGATTCCTCCATCTCCTTTTTATTGCAATAAATTCTATCAATTTTTGAGACAGCAAGATCAGGTCTACCTCAACCTCCCAGATGATCTTCAGATTTCTAGTGTTTTAGGACTTTAGCTTTATGAAGATAAAGTGACATATTTTAAACAAAGACATCTTGGTTCAAATTTTAACAAGATGTTTTGAATACTCAAATAGCTTGGTGAACTTTAAAACAACACAAGCACAGGCAGAGCAGGCTATGCTAGCTGCATTTGATATCCTCACACCTCACCTGAATTTATCTAGAAAAGACTGGCAGAAAACTATGAGTCTGAATGCACCTGGCACACATCATCACTCATGACAATACAGGCAAAGGTGCAGCATAGGACAATTTAAGGCAATTTAAACCATTGATGCCTGAGATTATCTGAGGATCTTAACCTGTCCAGCCCTATGGATGATATACAGCAAGTGGGATATAAAATTTGCAGTGTAATTGGAAGGGTCTTATTTTTTTTCTGGTCTCTTTCTGTAAGTACTGACAGAATGGAAAATGCACCTTCTGATAGCAATAGGTACAAAGCTGGTATAGGATGGTTGCTGGAATCACTGTTGAATGGACACTGCTGAATTTGCATTAAAACAACATTCCAGAAATCAATTAATTTTAGTGTTCTTCCAGTCATTAACGCCACTTGTAGTGTAAAAGGCAAGAACAGAAATAAGGTCCAGTCCTTGCCTTCTGCATTTCAGTTGAGAACAGCAGTGTGTCAGTGCCATGAGAAAAGTATTGTTGAAATGACACTGATAAAAAAATTCAGAAAAAGGCATTTTAGGGGAAACCTTATTTGTTACTTTGTTTTAAGCATGTTCTCCCCCTTCAGCTGACATTTGAATGTGAATTCACACTGGGGTAGTGTTGATCCACTACATATCTTAACCCTTAAATATATAGAGACTAAAATCACATAGGGACCATTGGGGTCTCACTAGTGGATTTTTTTCTTCATTGCTCCTTGTAACAGCTTGAGAAAAAAGCATGAGCTAATTCAATGGTTTATGTTGTGGTTATTTCATGGAAGTACATTCTATTTTGCAGACAAGAACCTTGAGTTTATGTCTCATGTAGGTGCCTCTCATTGCAGAGGCATATTATTTAGTAATATATAGGAGCTAAAACTGCCTTGCAAATTTCAGTCAGAGTGGTTCAGGCCCAGACGCTCAAAGGCCTGACAGAATGAGAGGTCTCTGTAGGCATGAAATGAATGAAGCTTGTGCCAAGCTCAAATCCATGGATCTAACTGCAGTGTCAGTTGGAACTCCATTACCTTGGATCCTGCATGACTTGGTTCATACCTTTTAAGAACTAATAACAAAAGAAAGAAATTGAACTTTTTTTCTTTCAGAGCATTAGGGAACCCTCTACAGGACTACCTTCCTCTGATATAGCTTCTTTCCTGCAGTTGCCATCATTGGAAACAAAGATAATAGAAAAAGAGAAGGAATGAGATTAGCCATCCATAACTTTATTATTACTTTGTGATTATTTTTTTTTATAGAGTACAATTTTTAGTAAACTTTTTTGTCAAGCCTTTTCCAGTGAAAAATAGTCAGCACACAAGTTAGGTTTAGCTGCAATGGCTCTAGTTTCCTTGAAGTATCATAATTCTTGTTATAAATATTTTTCCTTGTGAAAGGAAAGTGTAATTATTTTGCTAATATGCATGAAAATAGCATTTGAGGAACAGAAACAATATGGTACTGTTTGACTTGGAATTTACTCCCCAGCTGTTAATAACCTGCCTATGTCTCTGGTGGAATTGTGAGTGTGTTATTCCTGTGCTTACAACAAATAGCAACTGTTTCTGAAACTAGGAGCTGGGCCAAAGGGAAAAAAGTAAGCCCAAAACACATAAACAAACCCCTTAAAGTCCATATTGTGTATTTAAATTAGTTCCCAAGAGCAGAAAGTAGTAAACAATCTCATGTGCATCTTGTTGCATTGTTTCAAACGCTATTTAATTTTTGGAGGAAAAAAAAGCTTATGACAGCCTTTTTGAAATTACATTTCAGATTACATGTACCCTCTATTGTCAAATAAATATTACCAGTTATTAGTAATATTTCCACCAGCTTTTCCCCAAATCACATGCACATGAGGGACCAAAAGTATCTTACTTTGAAAGACAAAGTGACATTGTCCCAGATTTTCAGTTTATCATAATTTGTGAAAAACAGAGCAACTGAATACTACATGAATAATATCTAATGCCTTGGCAATCTTGACAGCCAGTTTGATATATTTATGTTTTGGGTATGATTTTCTAATCATCTTCAGTGACTGAAGAGTGAAGGTTTGATTTTCAAGAAAGGTATACATCAGTCAAAATCTGATTTAAACCTACTAATGCCTACATTTTTGAACTTCCAAGCAAAATAGAAATTAAGGTTCTTGAAATATTTTTTCATTATTAGATTTTACTTTAGGCAAGCAAAAAAAAATTGCTTACTGACAAGGTTATGTAATTGAATCCGTCACGCAGTGTGTCTCCAAGCACTGCTATTGGTCAATTTTTCACAAGAAAATTAACTTTGCTGAACATCGTGAACATTAGCAAACTTAAATGTCTCAAAGAAAAGTATAAGAAGAATCAATACATCATCAGTACTTGCTGGCCTTATATTCTTTTCTTTTATTTCTATGAACAGGGGCATTTCATTGGTGTGATCTGTAGTACCTACTGAAGGTAGGTATATGAACATCTTTAGTAGAACTTGAACTTTTGCTCCAAACTTACATCAAACTCCTGTGTATTGATCTTATACTATGAGCTGTCTCCCTAGTACAGGAAAATCCCATAATTTGTCTGAAAAACCACAGATTTATTTCTTAAATAATTAGTTTTGCTTCCCCCTGACTGACTTTGATTTTTTCTATACTTTGCTAAAATGACACATCCTCAGCACTAATGAAGTACATACATATATTGTGCTAGATAATTTTTCTGATTCTGAAAACATGTGACAGCACTTCAAGTTCCCTGACGGTTGATATATTGGTCAAATAAATCTTCCAGATGGGTAATAATACAGTGCACTCCATAATTCCATAGTGTTCTTTTACATGTCATATTATTTACCCACACTTATCAGCAATTGCAATGCTTGCTGGAAAAAAATAAGTACAGTTGTGTGGGTGGCTCTTGAATCATCAGCATGATTCCTAACTGGGAGACAGTAGAACTCCTGTTTGGAGGTGCTAAGTGAAGATAAGGAGGCAAGCTATTTGAAGTAGTCCAGATTTCTGGATGAATTAAATCCCATGCACAGATCCAGGACACAGATTGTGCATGAACCATGTCCTGATAAAACATTATTTTGATAATTGGAGTAGATCTCAAGTGATGCATAGTTTGCACTGACTGTTTGTAGAGCAGTGGGGAAAGTCAGGTGTGCTATTTACCCGTGGGCCAACTCAAGGACAGGGCTGTGCACCCACAGAAGCCATGTAGAAGAACTCTGATCCTATTGTACTCCTGCACTTTAAATTTGGAGACAGAGACAAAATAATGAAGACTTGGTTTCATGCCACAGAGAATAAAACCCCTGCACCTCACCATTGCTTTGGGAAATTATTGTCTGTGCGCTCCTCTGTTTCTGAGTGTGAATTGGAAGATATATGTGTACTACTCTTGAGGTTAGCCCTCCCAAAAAAGGGACAGGGCATGAACTTATCTGCCCTTACTGTGATGAGTGTAAGAAATGTATGAAAGCAATGGAAATTCACTGCATTTTTTTCAGAGCATCTACTTTTTGTGGTGCATTGGTACAAGAGAATTTAAAAACTAATTAAAATTATTAGAATTGTAAGATGGAACTGAAAATATGCCAAGGAGCAGGAATAAAATTTCTTCCTAGTAGGAATAGGAGATACCAGTAAAGTCAGAATTTAGGGTTTTTAAGAATAATGTGTTTAACTTTCCAAGTATATATTTTCTATACTGTAAAATATTTTTGTAATTCATATTTAAATATTTCCAAGGAGTCATAGAATAGCTGACAGAAGGATAGATAGATAGATAGATAGATAGATAGATAGATAGATAGATGTCTCTCAAGGATGTCTAGTCCAACTCTCCCCTTGCTCAAAGAGAGGTCAGGTAGGGCAGACTGCTCAAGACATTGTCTAGTTAAGTTTTGAGTATTTCCAAGGATAAGGATGTTACCACAAACTCTCTGACAAGCCTATGCCAGCATCTGAATTGTGTTCATGAATCTCAGCTGAAAATGAACAGAAATAGAAACAGAAAATGAAAATTACTCTTCCATTTCCAATGTCTCATGTGAGCAAAATGAGATAAAAATAATTAGCAACTACATAACTATATTTTAACAGCTCTTCTGTTCTAAAATAATTTCAGATGATGCTAGTAGAAAGAGAAAAACAATCCATATTGTTGGCTTCCTTTATTGTATGCAATGAATGCCTGCTCTTACACTGTAAATTTGGAGCCAGTCCTTCTTGAAGATTCTGACCTTGCTGGCAGAACCCCCAGAATCTTTCCACTGATTTCAGTGGGTTTTATGCTAAAACAGATCTCAGATCTTTTAAGCAGGCATGAATTTGCCTTGCTTATATTTAACTGATATTATGCAATTATGGGAAAACAGTTTTAATATTTAAATTAGTCAAATGCTTAATTATGAAAGTGCTGAAAGAAGAATGCTGAGCTTCATTGCACTTCAATGGCTTGCAAATTGGAAAGTGGTTGTAAATTAACTCCTGGATTTCCTAAGGTTAATCAAATCAGATTTAATGATGTCTTTGAAAACCATGGATTAAAGGTATAAAAGTGTGCATGGAGTAGAATCATAGTAATAGTTGTCAATTTCTATTTTTTTCCTCTTTTGGTCTCTATTTTTTTCCCACTGACATCCAAAAAGAACTGAAATGCAGTATTTCTGGGAAGTATGTCTTCAAGTGATGCTAAAGGCCTGATCTTCAAAAAGAAATCCCTGTTAAGGTCTTTACTTGTTTTCTCTGACCTTTTGTTGCAAAGGACTTTCACATTCCTCTTTAAGCCTCATTTGGCAGCCTTCCCATGTTTGAAAAGTATCACCAGGTAGACAGATGATGCAATTCAAGTAAAGAGATTGGTAAATATCTTGTTTCTAGTTTGAAGACAACAGTGTTTTAAGGAACAGCACCTGAAAAGAGGGGAGTCATATATACAAAGAGTGTGTATTTTCTATTTTTATCAAAGTGAATGTGAAAGAATGTGAAGAAATAGGAAAATCCCATGCAGATCTAAAGCATAAATTCAAACCTTTCTCTGAATGTCATATGCAGCTGACTCAGCCTCAATACCTGGTAAGAAAGGTTTGGGAGGCAACTATCATGTGGATGGAATGCCAGCCACTTTCTCCCCCTCCATACTCCCTGCTACATAAATCACTTTCTGATTAATCTGTTAACCAGGAGAGCAAACCACCTCAAAAAAAGGCAGTTTGCCTTTTTTATTTATGGACTGGATTCTTACCAATGAAGCTATCAGCTGTCATTTTCTTATGTGGTACTTCCTGATAATAATAATAATTATAATTCAGGAAAAAATTGGTTCCATTTAAGCATCATTATTATTCACCAAAACAAAAATTTATTGTTATCTCATGTCCAGATCTTCATGGAAGCATACAAATGTCAAGGAAATCTTGCTTTCTTTCTAACTTCAAACATCATATGTGTTTGCTCTGATTCTGTGTAAAACAAGACATTTCCTAGTCTTGTCCTTAAACTTCTACAATGTTTCACTCATGTATATAAGCTAATTTTGTTACGAGCAGGAAGCAATCATTTTTCTGAGGGAGGAAAGATAGGCCTTTGAAGCAAAAGAAAATAGTTCTAACTCTTTGCAGATAATAGCAGCTTTTCACTAGGGAAAAAAAAAGGCAAAAACTATGTGTTGCAATTATGTGTGACTGCTTCCCTCTCAAAAGTCTGAGCTAATATCTGCCAGTTTTCCATGGTGAGTTAAAGGCCCTGTAAGGCCAACTGAAGCTGTGAAGAGTCCAGGCAAGCAGAATACTTCCAGCACTCCAGTTAGTGTATATTTAGTGTTCCAGCACTAATTCCATTTCTCTGTTGTTTGATACCATTTTCCTTCCAGCATATGCTCCCTGACTAAAATGTTCCACAGAGAAATGGGGACAGTACAGATATCTCTGAAGAGTAAAAACTGAAATTTAGCCCACCCCTTTTATAAGCTGTGTTTAGGCTGCCTGTTCCACTCTTATTTATACAGTGTGTAGGCAAATTTTGGCCCTTAACATGTTCTGGAGAAAACCCATCAAAGTTATTATTAAATAATGAGTTGATCTGCTGTGTACAAAGGTTACAAGATAATACATTGGCTGGGGGATGAACAGATGGAGAGCAGCCCTGGGGAGAAGGAGCTGGGGGTGCTGCTGGATGAGAGGCTGGACATGACCCAGCCATGGGCACTCACAGCCCAGAGACACAAACGTGTCCTGGGCTGCCTCCAAAGCAGCGTGGCCAGAGAGTGAGGGAGGGGATTCTGCCCCTCTGCTCCTCTCTGGTGAGAGCCCACCTGCAGTGCTGCATCCAGATCTGGGTCCCAAGGAAAGACAGCTATGTGTTGGAACCAGTCCAGAAGAGGCCACCAAGATGGTCAGAGGGATGGAGAACATCTCCTGTGAGGAAGGGCTGAGAGAATTGGGATTATGCAGCCTGGAAAAGAGATGGTTTAGGGATGACCTAATTTCTGCCCTCCAGTACCTGAAGGGAACCTGCAAGAAAGACAGAGAGAGGCATTTTAGAAGGACATGTAGTAAAAGAATAAGGAGCAATGGATCAAAGCTAAAAAGAAAAGTTTAGATTAGATATTGGGAAAAAATTCTTTACTATGAGAACGGTGAGACTCTGAAACAGTTTGCCCAGAGAAGCTGTGGGTTCCTCACCCCTGGAGATGTTCAAGACCAGGCTGGATAGGATTCTAACCTGATTAAGTAAAAACTAGTTGTGGCCACATGAGGGAAATAGATGATCATTAAGGTTCCTTCCAACCCAAACTATTCTCTGATTCTCTGATGTGATCCCAGCCTTGGATAGACTGGCTAAACAGTAACAGTCAGGGTCCCAATATTCAGTACCTGGGATTATGTGATAATCACCTGCATATATGTGATATGTGTGCATATATTGTGTGATTGGCTGTACCTGAAAGTTATCAAGACCTTAAGGCTTTATTTCACACCCTCTTTGCACCAGTGACAAAGCAATAGAGATCCAGCCTCACTCCTCCAGCTGTACTTTTAGAAAAACAAGCAGAGGGCATAAAGCTTACAGTGATTACCGTCTGCTGGGATTTAGCCATATGCACAAAATAGGTAAATAAAACAGTACAGTCTAAATGTAGAAATTCACAAAAGGAAAAAAAAGACCCTCACAATACCCTTGAACACTGCTCTCATTGCTATTCATAGCCATGAACAAGAGTTTGTTAGGCTCTCCCTAGGTAGTCTTTCATGTGCTTTGTAACTGCATGTCCTAGCTCAGAAGCATGAGCACTCTACTGCTCAGTAGCCCTTCATGTATTGCAGTCCTGTGACTGCTCAGACAAGACACACCTCTGATCAAAATTTGACTGCAAAGGTGCTTTCTCTGTAGCAGCATGAGACAAATTTAACACTGACTAAAAGGGTATTTTCAGTAAGCTTGAAACACGATGAAGAAATAATCTCCTGATGGGCTTTTGGCCAGCAAAGTTTGGCAGTGGGTTTTTCTGGTGTTCAGGCAAAGACATTTATCCCAAGATGACACGTATTTCCTTCTCTCTCTCTCTTTTGCTTTATTACATTTAAATAGAGATGAATTGGGAAAACATTTGTCTTTTGTAGACTGCAGGAATATTAAGAAGCCTGTGCCTGTTAGCAGCTTTCTTAATCATGCTTGGTTTACTGTCATGCACCATTTTCGTGGAGAAATTTCACAGCACACTGTAATACAGCATCTGTATTCTTCATTATGAGCAAGAGCATCTAAGCTGTTTTCTTTTGCCTCCCTTTCTCCCTTCAGTTTTTTCAGACGTGGTCACAACAGAATAACTAAAATGTAAATTGCTGGTTAAAGCCCGGTCAGAAGGGAAGGAAAGCCATGGGAGGTACAGAATTCTGCTTGGGTTGTGCCAAACAATTAATTACTGCATGATTGTTTGCCATTTTTCAGGCACCTGAATGTTGGCATGACTTCTTAGAAACATAGAATAGTTCAGGTTGAAAGGGACCTTGGGAGTGGATCCAGTTCAGCCTCCTGCTCAAGGCAAGGCTATACTTCAACAAATCCTCTTTGATAAGAGTTCTTTCAGTAGGGTCCTGAAAGCCACTGCTGGCACCACTCATTTTCCTAGTGCAAATCCATGCCTGAAATGTGATCCAAATTCCTTTGTCACTTCAGCTACCTCGGTGGAACAAACTAATCTTTATACAAATCTATGTTTTTCTCCATTTCTCTGCTAAAAGGTGAGCCTCCTATTGGAGATAGCCAGTGAGGAGAAAGGATGGGTTTTTTTGTTTTCAAGTTAACAAGTTAGAAGAAAGCCTTCTAAACAAAGAAGCCTACCAGGACTTCTGCTGTGGAATTTCCAGTGACTCTCTTCCTGTCTCTGTACAACATTCTGCTATGGCAGCATGCTTTTTATATGATCTGGGTCCTTCTGAAACACTCTGAGGTAAAGTGACTATATGAGAGAGAATCTGCTTGGAATGGCTGATCAAGTTTCCAGCTGCAGTAATGAAATAACAATTGCCATTGTCTTTCCTGAGTTTTCTTGGGCCTATTATTTATCCAAGACAAGAGTCTCACACACATAACACAAGAGACAATGTGGCTCTTTCAGATGTGTCAAAAAGGCTTAGACTGGAAGGTGTTTTTGAGGAATTAATTATCCCTGTCTAGATGCTTGCGTAGGATCAAACACAGAAGTCCCTGAGATGAGGAGTTGAGTACTACTGAAGTGCCAACAGCAAATAAAAAGGTTAAACTTGTCACTGTGCAGAGATTGTTGCCAGTAAACAGCATGACTCTTGCTGGCTGTACTCTGTGTGTCCAGTGTGTGGAAACACATGGTAATCCACGGTTGTGTACTCTCAGAGAGCTGCAGGCTTTCCATCACCAAGTTATACAATAGCAACATTTGAATCGCTACACTTCCACCCAGCTGAACCTGCCAAGCAACCTTTCCATGACCTCTGTGCTCCCTGGGATAAGCAAGGTTAGTGTGTCACTGAACACAATGCTGACACCAACAACTGTTGTTCCTCCTAAATAGCCCAAGCCAGATGTGAACTATTAGACAGCATTTGGGATTCAGATTCAAAAAGCTTTTGAGCTTCTTTTCATGCTGAAGGCAGAAATTGAAGATATTAATTGCACTGCTTATAGCTTCAGCCTCTTCATCTGAATGAGATGTTTTGTGATTTCCATAAACCCCAGGAGTATGATGCTTGAAGCTGAAATATATTTCCTGACAGATTGACAAATAGGGCAGATTTTTTTTTCTTATTATAGCTATTGGAATTGAAAACACTACCACATAGAGATGCCAAAAAAAGACTCCTTTTATACATAAGGGTATTGTTTCCAGAAATGCTTTGAAAGATTTTCTCCATTAATATTCCTCCTTTTTGTCCTACACAGGGAAGTTGTTTTTTTAACTGATTATACATTGCATAAAACCCAGTGTAAGTCTTGAAATTACTGAGGATAGTTTGCATAATGAAAAAGGCTTCATTCTACCATTGTTCAATTCTGTGATAAATCAGAAGTAATTTTACTACAGTCATGGAGTCTGAAGGGTGCAAGAGAAATCAGGATTGCAGCCAGGTATTTTTTTCAAAGAAGCATTCTGGGAGATACTGACATTACTGTATTTTGGTTGCACACAAATGATTAATGGTAGAATCATATGCCATCTGTTCATGCTAATTATATGAAATGTTTGTAATAAAACCTAAAACTCAGTGTGTTTGTTAAACTCCTAAATTCAGACCATTACTGTGGAAGATTTATTAAGGCCCATGAATTTTATACCAGAAATTGGGATCCTGCCATGAAAGAATCTGAAATAAGATGATGCACTGTTTGTTGGACCAAAGGAGTTTTAATGTGAGAAACATTCTTTGTTTTGTGGACTAATCTTGGTTTTGAGCGCTGAGTATGAGTGAATTTTGGGTTGAAATTCAGATAAGACAAAGCAGGGGTGAAGTTTTGCAGAAACAAAGTAAAAAAGAAAAAAAAAGAGTATTCTGGTAAAATCTCTTGATAACTTTCTGTGCATTATCAGTGGCTTCACTCAAAGCAGTGTGTGCATAGGTATGCCAGTGCATAGGAGTGTGACATACTAAATCAGCACAGAAGATGAAAGCTGTCAGCTGCCCCTTACCCTTTTCCTGAAATGGCACCTGACAATGAATTTTTCTTCCCAGAGGTGCCGCCCTTCTCTCCTATTACTGCAATACAGAAAGACAGTCAGTCCCTGCTATCCAGACGGAGAGGAGGTTCCCAGCACACAGTACCGTGCAACAAAAGGCTCTCCTAAATATGAGTGCAAATTTACCAGGAAGAGGAGGACTGGGTTCAGGTAACATAATGCCTGAATTTTGAAAAGCACTGCTTCCTATTTAAATTAGATTGATGCCCCTTTCAGAGTAATTTCAAGGATACATAGGTGCTTAAAGGCCACCTTTGGTTTTGTTAGTCTCTTTCAGAGGGGATGGGTAGAGTACCCTGCTTACAGTGTAGCCTCATCTCAGAGTCTTGCTACTCTTCCTTTTTTTGCAGCATGGGGCAGCATTTAATCCCAGCTACAGAAAAAAAAAAAAAAAAGGATGGATGGAAACAGAAAATGCAGGGCTGGTATTCTGCTCAGCTGCAGGTGGGTGTAAGGGAAAGCAAATGTTACTGTCAGATATGAGATATAACAGACATATTCAAGTGTTTTGCTCTTGCACATTTCATTCCTTTATTGGAAAGAGGATAAAAGTCCTGTAACTTTTGTCAGCTAATGAAGAAAAGCACTTGGGAGCTGCACTAATTGAATGAATAGGAAGGGCCGCACACCAAAGATCAGAAGCCAGGGTTTTATTCATATCTCTGTTATTTGCTTTTTAGTCTTTTCCATCTTCACAGTGGAGATGATAATGCTTAGCTGCCAACAGAAAATATTTTGTTATCTACAGCTGAAAAGCACTACATAAGTCTAAATATTATTTCAGTATCTTCTTCCCACCCACTCAGTAAGTAAAATATGTGAGAGTTATGGGAAGTGATGTGATAATTATTACACAGAGGCTGAGCTTTGAAGTTGAAAGCATGTTATAGCTCATTATATATAATACCTCTCAGACACTGTGCCAATGAGCTTGGTATAAAAACTCAATAGAACAGATATTTAGCAGGCTAAAATGGCCACAGATAGAGCGGCACAGTTGCAGTTTCCTTGAATGAACAACATGAGTTAATTTCACAAGCTCCTTGGGGTGCAGAAGCTTCCCATCACACTTCAAACTCTGATTGCAACCTAATAAAGGATGCTCCACTCTCCAGAGCTCTGGACAATGGAATGCATTTCACATATGTGGAAATTACAGACAAAATGAGGTGTATAAGGATGCTGGGTCCTCTCACTGCTGAGGGCAAATAGTTAAACATCACTTCTTTTTTTTTCAGGCTTTAAAACTAATTTCTAATTTCCTTTTTTTTTTTTTTTTTTTTTTTTTTAGTTGCTTTATAATGCAATTAGAGAGCTCCTGGAAGCACTAATTGGATCATAAAGTGCCTTCTTCATGTTCCAGCTGAGGAGAGAGGAAAAAAGGATCACTTCACGTCCTCTTTGCACCTGCTAAGATGTTTGTGAAACACCTTACAATTAAATTATAAGCACCTAGAGGAGACTTTAAATTGCATACTAGAGAGCTAGAACCTTGACAAAGACAGCAGAATTTACACACTGAAAGCTTACAAAAGCCTCATATCCACCTTCTGGTACTTTTCTACCTCCTGAGGTGGAAGGAGACCTTTGTTTTCCATTGCCTTGAGTTCTTAATATTCCCTCTCAAAACATTGGTCTAAGTATATCCTGATCTAACAGCAATTTCTTGCTGAGTGTACAATATGTCTTTTCAATACTCTGCCCCAGAAGGGAACCTGGCAGCAGTCATAACATGGATGGTTCTTATAATCACTAACAGCTCCTGGGTAGTCATCTCTGAAATGAAAGTGCCCAGTGGATGTGAGGCAGTGGAGACTGTGGAGTTTTTATCCTCTAGGGAGCCTGGTGAGAGGAAAAGAGACAATTATGGTGTTAAATCTGGAAATTGTATGAGAACAGTGCAGGTTGCAGTAACCCTGGAGCAGTGTGAGGGAGAGGAGAACCAGGGGCAGAGGCAATCAGAGTCTCTTGAGACTGCTGTGCCACACTGATGTATTCAGCCCATCATAGTGCAGGTATCACTTCCTTTCTCACGCTTCACAGTCTGCACAGAAGTTTCACACCAGCAGTAGTATGAGAATGGCACTTTGTCTCTGGCAAAGAGGCTCTTGACTCTTCCTGTTTCTCACTCATGTATTAACCAGTATCAAATCTGGATTTATATTTTACAGGCCTCTTTGGAATAGGGTTTACAGAGACATCTGAAATCAGTGTACTACTTTAGGGTTTTGGTAGCCGGACTGTAATTCAGAGAGTAGGGGAAAAAGTGTCTTCTGAGGATCTAATTCAGTATACAAACACACCAAACTCTGGCCAATCAAGTAAGATACTATATCCAGCTGCCCAAAGACCTGACCTGGAGAGACATGTCTCACCTATCACTGAGTCAGTCTGGTAGAGATATGGTAACTGCACCTGTTCCTGCATGTAGAATTGAACTGGAACTCTTTGATGCCTTGGACTACTCAGATATTTCTCCAAATACAGGATTCCTAACTAGCATGTAGCTTTGACGTTAGTTCATAGAAATAATTAAGATAGACATACATAAATAAATTTATGAATTAGAGCCTTATTGAAATCAATGTTCTTTAGGGTCCTAAATGCAGGTGTGAACCCAGATCTAAGCACCTCTCTTTCTGTTCAGATAACTTCTCTACTTCTCTTTGAAGACTGTCAAGCTATTGCTGTTTCTCATGAGATTTTTGTTCCATGAAATTCTCTATGGAACGAGAATGCAGAGCTCTCAATACTAAGAGGCAAGAATGATGATTTGGTGGGCAGCCTATCTGGACTGGATTTTGCATGTGTGTAAGGTGGGTGAAAATCTCTAGCTGAATGCTAGCATTCTGTTCATTTCTGCTCAATAATATAGTTTGTTGGTTTGGTGGGTTTTTGTAGCTTTTCTTCAAACTCATGAAATTTCATGGTTGGTTTTACTCTGTCAGTTTTCAATACACATTTTCCTCTCTTCTTATTAAGAAATATAAATATACTTTGCCAAGTTTGATTTTGCATATATAACTTTCTGGGAAATTATGTTCACACATTGTTTAACCTGGATCATCCTATTTCCCACATCCTGTGTATTTTAAAGGCGGTTATTTAATTATGGTTTGTTCCTGTTGACTGTCCTTCTAGTTATATCAATTTACAATATATCATTTATTCTCTTTCTCTATAGAGTGTTTTAACAAGAAACTGTATGCCTTAATGACAACACATAGTATCACTTGTTCTACTAAAAGGGGACTACATGCTCTACTCTGCTCATTCTGATATGAGAATGAGCTGCCTATTAATTAACTCTGGTATGTCCAGGAATTCACTTAAATCACTGGACTAACAGTGGTGTAAACTTTGAGTCACTTCTACACTGCTATTGGGCAAAAAACCACACCACAAATCCTGATAACATCAGCTACTCTTTGCAGGCTGACAACAAACACAAAAATACAAGGGTGGTGGCCCCTTCAAGATAGAGCTATCTCAGAAAAGCAGGTGCCAAATTACTCCTTTCCTGAATCAATAGCCAAAGGAAAACCTGAAGACCACAAGCTGGTCTGTTCCAGTCTCCATTATACAAAAACCTTTGTCTGCACCTTAAAGTTTCAGAATAAAATACTGCTTCTTCCCTATCCTTTCTTATCTGGTTTTCTTACTATAAGACCCAAAGAAGTTGAAAGCACTTGGGTTGATAGTATTCTATCAATCACAATTTAAATCAGTGTAAGCTCTTTGAGGAAGAAACCATTTCATAGTTCTCTGCTGGCAGTACACTATGCAGTGGGAATTGAAAGATGAGGATCCTAAGAGCTACTACCAAAAATTGTGTTCATAAGCAAGCCAGCATTACTTAGGAAGAGCCTTAAGTAGCAATTGCCAAAGCAATCAGAAGGAAAAAGTGTTGTCTTTCAAGATTCTGATCCACATTCACACCTTATTTCCATGCTTCTGCTTAAAAATCACAATAATGATTTTTACCTTTCACATTCAAGAGATTGCAAATGACCTGTGAAATAAAATGAAGGAAATAATAGAATAAGATACGTGGCAAGACCTATTTAATTTCTCCCTGATGCTGTAATGATGAAACAATAGATATTGGGGAATGATAATCAGTGGGGTATTCAAACAACCCTGGAGCACTGCTGGGAGTAATTTTTGTTTAAGGTTGTTTCAAAAATTTTAGAAAAGCATTTCTAGGAGAAATATTTTAGTGAAAATTTCTTTTGCCCACCCACACTCTCAGCTTGTCAGTCAACACATGTAGGGACAATAATGAAGGAAATAAATACTGAGTAGGTTTTCACTTTGTTTTTACACCAGCTTTATTTAAAAAAAAAAAACAAAAAAAACAACCAAAAAACAACTAAACCAACAAACCAAGAAATGTATATTAAAAGCCACACATGAAACCTTTGACATTTTATTCAACTAGCATTTGCTTGTAAGAAAAGAAAAGGAATAAGGGGAAATGTGAGCATGTTAGCATCTCTAATTTTCTAAATATCATGCAGTGTGACTGCCTACATGGAAAAAATGCACAAGCAGAAAGTACTCAAGTCTACACTAGCCTTTGATGCTGAGTCAGACTTAAAGACGTGTTGCAGTCCTAACATTCAGTACTAATGACCATCCTTACACACTCATCAACATTTCTCAGTGGAAATTAGCAACTATCTCATCTGTCATTAACCAGGTCTGTCTACACCAGAAAATTTATGCATGGGCTGCTTTTCCATGTTATAAAATAAAGAAGGTTGCAGCATGAGTGGGGGAGTTCAGGAGAATGCATTTACTCTGGGCCATGACAGTATCATAACCTTTTGCCTTACATCCTGCCCACTCTGCCCTTCATGTAATTACTTTAGCAAAACCAACCTAAATCAGCATGAAACAATCACTGATTCCCCCTCTGGCTGTTTCAGCGATGGTTTATAGGGAAATGTTTTCTTTTTGCTTGGCAATTTTTTTCATGAAGACTGAAAAACATCTGAATAGTTTGTCCTTTCTTGAAGTTGGAAGGAATCTCTCTGGTGGATAAAAGGCATTCCTTGTCACTCTATAAATTGCAACTATTGTTTAGCTGAAGTCTATTACGTTGATTTTGGATAATAGAGGGCAAGCAAGCAACTGATGATTAAAGGAGCTAGACATGATTAGAGAAAAAAAAAATCAATAAATGTACAAACAAAAAGCGGTTTTCAGGCTTTAACCAGGTGATTTATTGCACATTTTGTGCCTCCTTTTACATTAAAGTTGTTAATGTAGTCCTACACAACTTGATTACACTTTGCCTTTTTTTTCTGGAGTGCTTTGTACAAGAACAGAAGAAAAAAATACCTTGTATATCATATGAATTGAAACAATTTTGTTTAAAGTAAGAAGAAAGAATATAACTTGATCACAGAAGATGAACACAACATCACAAAACTGAATATCCACCAAATGATTTCTTGCCTGTTTGCTGGGGAGAGGTTTGAAAGCAAAAGATTATACTCCCTTGCAAAAAATTGCAGAGAATGGTATCAAGTTAAATAGGACCTGTGGGCTACAGCCAGCTTTGACTGTATAAGGCTGAAGGGAAAGTATACTTTGCATTCCAGTGGCAGGAAAGCAAAGAACTAACATCTGTTGTCATTAGACACTAGTGACCCATTTACCATGTGTGCACGTGTCTGTCAAGAGTCCTTCCATAATATAGTCACAGAAGTTAGCTTTTGGGTACCTTTGGTTCATAGTTTTGTGTAGCATAGAAATATAGATCCCATCAGCTCCAGCTAGTCAGAATTACATATACTCGCCCACCTGAAAGAACAGCAACAATGGGTATTTTACTGGATCACTTAATTCTCTCATATATGTATCTACCTTCAGTCAAAGAATCACTGCTGACATAAATACCCTTGCTTATTCCAGGATCTTACTTCGTACTGTTTCTTTCGAAGCTCTCTTAAAGACTGAAAGCAGCCAGTATTATTTTACTAATGTGTAGACTTGTGTCATCATATTAGTGAAAGCAGTCTTTTCATCATTTTCTGTTGCACACTGTGGACTAAAGCCCATTCCTAGGGGATAAGGAAATGCTCAGCTGAGTTCACAGCAGATTGGGCTTCTTCCTATATTTGTTATGCAACATTCAAAAGTGATGGTGGCTGTGAAAGTCCTCAGTGCTTTCCATTTTCAGAGTGTAAAGTCCCTTCTACCTCAGGTTTGATGTGAAGGTCTCAGCTCAGTCTTTAACCTTGTGCTGTAACTACATTCTCATAGAGCTTTCTGCACATGATATTGTGGAACAGTGTCGGAACTCAGGACATCCCTTTGAATAAACTGCAACCTTCTGAGAGAATAGGACTGGTTTTTAATATTGCCTGAAAAATTTATAATTAGAAACATAACTTTTTGTACCTAAGATATGCTATGTTGCTACTTATCTTGCATGTATTACTTCTTGACAGAATTTCTCCTGCAGCTAACTGCTTCAAAAAAAGTTTTGAATAATGTGAGAAATCTTCCTCATATGTCTAACCCATATTTAGCATATGACATTTTGTCTCTTTTCCAGGCCTAATTGGGTTCTTTCTACATCCCTCATACTTCATGCCATTCCTACTGATTCACCTTGCCTTCTTTTTCTCTGTTTGGGGCCCAGAGCAGGAATTCCTTTACCATTTAGCAGTAGTACATCAGGGTTATAGTTAGATATGAATGATAATAGCTGTCTTTTGAATGTCCCTGAGGCTGGACATACAGCTGGAAGAAGAAAATGTTAGCAGTCCATTTGTCTGAGATCTTCACATCCCCTGTACTGTCCACCATCTGCTGTGAAATTTTTCTGAGAGCCAAAACACTGGGTGCTAACCTTCTTTTCTACAATTCAATCAAAATCTACAAGTCTTTTACTCAAAAAGCTAGAATACAATCTTTCAGTTAATGATTTTGTAGTTCAGCGAGATATAAGAAAATGTTATGTAAATTGTACAAAAATAAATATGATTCTGTAGAGGTGGAATAGAAAATGGATAAGTACAAATGTTCAAGCATTATGCATGTAAGATGGATTCCTGAACACACCACACTTGCATGATCCCAAAATTGCTAACATTTTAGACTGCTAATAGGGACACCAAAAAGGAGAAAAAACCAAAAGGTTTGTTCCCTACAGATTGATTTCACAGCTTACCTTTCACTCAAGTATGAATAAGGATGGTGCTTCGAGAAAAAATTGATAGTCACATAAAAGAAGAGACTTACATTGACTTCCCCTTGAAAGAAAAGTTTTATGCTAGAGGAAACTTTGCCAATTAAAAATTAATTAATTAATTAATAGGTTATACAAAACTTCAAGAAAACCAAATATTATAATGGGCTTTCAGTTCAGTTTAATTAATTCCATTTTCTGCTTCAATTAGAATCCATTAGGAAAGTTATTGCCAGTATTCATTGGAAGAATTTTTGTATAGGATCCCAGATCGCTTGGCTTAAACAGTGTCACTCTGCTGACCATAGCAGAGCTTCACCAGCATCAATCTGCACAACTGAATGAACATTCAAATACAAGGCACATAAGACCCTTGCAAAGCAGAGGTTAGACTCTGCCTTGCTTTAGACAAACTTCATAGAAAAGGATCTGCCCAGTGTAAGTTAATCTTCAAGTGGAAGAAAGCTATTGCAGTGTAAAGAGGCCTTGTGCACCTAATTTATTCTTAGATAAATTTCAGTCATATATAATTTACCTAGTGATTTCTGTTCATTTTTACAATGTTTGGAAGTTAGATTACATGTTGGCATAATACCTGGCAAGATGTAAGAAAAATACAGCGTTACTGACATGCTTCACAGAGGAAACTAGATTTGTCTCAGACAAGAAAAGAAGCAATTTTAGTTTCTCAGTATTTTGGGAAAGATTTAATTTCATTATTGATTAAAGTGTGGGTTTTTTAATTGACTAAATACAAATCTATAAATGAATTTTAAAATTCATTTAATTTGAATGGGAATGACAGTGCTTTTGGTTTTCTGACAATGTTCCTGATTATCAGCTGTGACGGTGTTCACAGGGGTTTTCAGGTAAGGGAAGAGACGAGAATGTTGACTCCATGTTCAGAAGGCTTGATTTATTATTTTATGATATACATTACATTAAAACTATACTAAAAGGAATAGAAGGAAAAGTTTCATCTCAGAAGGCTAGCTAAGCTAAGAATAGAAAGGAATGAATAATAAAGGTTTGTGTCTCGGACAGAGAGTCCAAGCTAACTGGGCTGTGATTGGCCATTAATTGTAAACATCCAAGATGGGCCAATCACAGATGCACCTGTTGCATTCCACAGCAGCAGATAACCATTGTTTACATTTTGTTTCTGAAGCCTCTCAACTTCTCAGGAAGAAAAATCCTAAGAAAGGATTTTTAATGAAAAGATGTCTGTGACAATCAGCCATGACATAATTCTAAAAATATACATACCTTCATGTACTGAATGTACACAAAGCTTTAACATGGAAATCTAAGTATTCACTACCTTAGAGGTCATGCATTATACATCCAAGGAAAGAAAGGTAACAATCAAACATTGTTTTTGCTTACTCATGAAAACTTGGAATATTAGACTATATTTTCATCTGGGAAAACCAAACTTCATGTAGAGTCCCACAGTTAGCACATGCAAATTTGGTGAAAGAGCACGTAGACAACTGCATGAACTTACATAGGGATGGACAGACGATTTGCTATCATATCTGAATTCAAATTTACAGGCAGGTGGTACATATGACAGCATCTGTTGTACTTGAAACTACTGAAGTCCCCAAAGGAGTGAAAACACTGTGGGACACAGGTGAAGAATAGCAGTAGCAGTATCGAGTATCTTTTGATACTGTTACAGTTCTAATGAAAAGTCTCTTTTCTGCTCAAATCTCTGCTTGAGGTCTGTGGCCAAATGTGATCAACACTGTAAAACATACCAACAGGCAGCTCACTTATTAGGATAAGAACCTAAGTAATCAAGATTAACAGGAGAAAGGGAGTACTTATTTCCAGTTGTTGGATGAAAAAACATAGGCACTGAAGGATTAAATGATTTGCTGTATTGGGTTTGGTGCCAAGGTTTTGGTAGCAGGACACTTACAAAGGCAGCTTCTATGAGAAGCTGCCAGAAATTTCCTCTGTCTCAGATGGAGACAGTGCCAGCCAGCTCCAAGATGGACATGCTGCTGGTCAAGGCCAAGTGATAGTGCTTCAGGATAATATATCTAAGATGGGTAAAAAGTTACCTTACAGGAGCAGTTGCAGGCAGAGAAGAGTGAGACTATGAGAGAGGAGCAGCTCTGCAGACACCAAGGTCAGTGAAGGAGGGCAAAGAGGTGCTTCAGGCACCACAGCAGGGATTCCCCTGCAGTCCATGGTGCAGACTGTGGTGAAGCAGCTGTTCCCCTACAGCCCATGGAGACCCATGGTGGAGCAGAGATCCACCAGCAGCCTGTGGAACCCACCCTGGAGCAGGTGAATATGCCCAAAGGAGGCTGTGACCCCGTGAGGGACACACATTGGAGCAGTTCATATGTGAGCTTCTGACCATAGCCCCCATTTCTCACCTACCTGCACTGCTGCAGGAGAGTAAGTGGAGAACTGGGAAAAAAAATAAGCCTTGAAGTAAAAGAGAGGTAGGGGAAAGGTGGTTTCACTTCTCATTTTCCTTCTCTGATTTGGTTGGTAATAAATTCAGGTAATTTACCCAATCTGTGAAGGTTTTGTTTGTGATGGTGACTGATCTCCCTGGGCCTTATCTCAAGCCATGAGACCCTCATTAGGTTTTCTCTCTCCTGTGCAACTGAGGAGGAAAGGGATAGAGTGACTTAGGTGGGCATTCAGCCAGGGTCAGCCCATCCTGTTTGCTTGTGACCACATAATATCATACAAAGTCATGGAATTGGACTTAAACCACCTGAGCTGTCTTGTGCCTATTGCTTTAAATATTATATAACATATACAGCAATACACTTGATAAAGTTTGCATCTAAAATTAGGACTGTCTCATACTGAAAAACCAGGGATTTTGATTATCATTCAAATTATTCAAGGTCAAGAGTAGTCTTAAAGATACTTCTTCTCCATTAGTATTACACCTCTTAGATTTAAATATTTGCAAGAAAATAAAATCAAAGAAAAAATCTAACCCTTATGAGAGAAGCTTGTCTAGATGTAATAGTGCACTTACTTTTTTTTAACACAATATCAAGTACACTTGATATTGTGTTAAAAAAAGCCCCACAACACAATTTTGCTCTTTGTGAACTGGTAATTGCACTCAAGGTCAGGTATGAGTAACAGCTGATTTTTTCCATTTACTCATGATGAATCTCTGCTTATTAGAAGACTGGATAATTATAAAATAGTTTTAATTACTTAACTGCCTACTCCCCCAACAATGTTCATGTAGATGTTTTTGCTATCACTTGCAATGCTATGGAGCAACAACATTTTTTAGGTAAAATGTTCTGGGGACAAGCTGAATCTCAGGCCAGTGGAGATTTCTTCACAGTCTCTAATAATTTATATTTTCTTATAGGTTGAAATACTAAAAAAAAAAAAAAAGTTAAAACTTGGAATATCTACCACAGTACTAATCTAGATCTTGACAGCAAAACCAATTTATTGCATACTGACAGGGTAAGCCACTGCCTTGAAGGATATATATTCTGAAGACTTAAAGAGTATAATGATGTGAAGGTGCTGAAGAGATAAAAGGTTTATTTTGAAATTTTTGGTGCATATGCTGATGTTTTGCTCTCTGTTCTTGCTCCTCAGTGAAATACAGTATTACAGTCCCCAGGTCCAGGAACATAATATAAAAAGATTATTCTAATAGAATAGGGAGTATTTACTGGCCTCTGTACCAATCCAAGTTATAACAACACTCCGTCTCCATGCAAGGAAAAACCCCAAAACATAAAGGCACATCTGACCTTTATTTTATACTCCTTAAAAAAAACCCACAAAACCAAAAACTAACTGACCAAAACACAGTCTCAGTAACTACCTGCTGCAGTCTGAGAGGAAACTAAAGTTGATTAATAGAATGCTGAAATGTTTATGTGTGAATGCCTCTGTTCTCTGTGGCTCCAGCTAATATGAAAAGAACAGAAAAGAAACAGCTCAAGACACTAAAATTTTAGGCCAAGTAGTATTTCAGTGGAAAAATTACTGAGAATTCATTTCCAGTTTTCCAGAGCTAAGAGATGGCTTTTCTGAACCTATTTGACTGTAAAACCTAACATTGAGGAATTCAGCACCTGGCTGAACTGGTTTCTGGCCTTCAAGACTTTCTGAGCTCCATCCAAACACAAGCCATCTCAAATTCTAACATCTGAAGGCCAGATCTGGGAAGCCAGCTAACAACAGCTAAGATTGTTTTATTGATCATTACCAAATGCAAGCTGCAATAGATCACCTTTCTCACAAGTGCATATTCTCTCACACACATTCCAGCACAGCATCTGTATTTAGCCCTACCTTGGGATGGTACCTTTCTTGACTGAGATTTTCATTTTCAAGATCTTCTTTTTTTTAATATACATTGACTTTGCATTTTTTTTTCAAACTTGACATCAGATGCCAGAATCATGTGCCATTATAGTAGGTTGATCCATCTCTTTGTCTGGATGCATGGAGATGTAATAGATAAAGAGGTGAAGACTATGCAGAAAGCAAGACAAGAAAGGAGAAAGAATTCTGGAAGGTATTTTTACCTGAAATAACACAAGGATGTTAAAAAGATATTGTTATAATGCAAAATCTATTTTTTTTTAAAGAAAAGCTGATGAATAAAATAAATCCTATAAAGACAGAGGAGAAAGAAACATTGGTGATAAGAATAAGTGAAGTAATTTCTACTGGCACATGGTTAAAATTAATACAACTAAAATTAATAGTTAGCAAACTATTCACTTAGTTGCCCTCTCTCCTAAAAAATAATAATTTTTTTACCAGACTGATCAAATATATAATAATAAATGATTTTGCAGGTTTGGGCAACTGATCTTCTACCTCTGATTGTTGTCTGGGTTGTTGTCACAAAGAACCAAAGTCATCAATGAGAAGTCACGAGAGAAAAAAAAAGCTTTCCTGGGAAGCACCTTTACAATCTAAGATAGCTGTCAGTGATAAACAGACAAAGAATCTGTTAAAGCAGAACATACTTCTTGTTCTCTTACTAGTTAAAGCTTTGCCTTTGCATTTCTCATATCTATTCATGGAGCTAAGAGCGCAATAAATGCATTAAACTCATCAGGGATAAAGAAAGAGAGAAAGAAAAAGTACCCAACAAAGCAACAACAAAAATCCCATCTGCAAAAAGATGGGTAGCCAGCAGAGATCTATGAATAATTTAAAAGGCACCTGTCTCTCCTCATATTGGCAACTTTGAACTACTCTTGCCTTGCAGATATATTTCAATTGCCTGAGCAAAAAGCATTGTCTCAAAATTCTCAAAAACCTTTAAAGTGCTTAACACTCCTCCAAGATGCTTCAAGGAAAACTTTACCACTATACAAAAGCATTTCAACTTACACTGTGCATACATTTATTGATACTTGTAACAGGAGCACATCATTGGGGGAAGTAGAATAGATTCAATTAGGCAGAGATTCTTTACACCAACTTACACTTTCAGTTGCAAGTTAAGTCCCAGCTCAGCCACAGGTAGCTGAAATTCAGACAGAAACCTTGGAATTAATTATATGGCATGTGTTATCATGGAATCGTTTAGGTTGGAAAAGACTCTGAAACCATTGAGTCCATTCTTTGACTGATCACCACCCTGTCAACTAGACCACAGCACTAAGTGTCACATCCAGTCCTTTCTTGAGCACCTCCAGGGACCTAAGAACTGGTGACTTGACCTCCTCCTTGCCCACTTTGTTCCATGCTTGACAATCCTTCCATGAAGAAATTTTTCTTGATGTCCAACCTGAACCTCCCCTAGTGTCTACTTGAGATTGTGTTCTCACACCCTCTTGCTAGTTGACTGGAAGAAGAGACCAACCTCCACCTGGCCAAAACCTTCTTTCAGGGAGTTGTAGAGAACAATGAGGTCTCCCCTGAGCCTCCTTTTCTCCAGGCTAAAAGCCCCCACTGCCTCAGTTGCTCCTCACAGGTCTTGTGTTCCAGACCCTTCCCCAACCTTGTTGCCCTTCTCTGGACATGCTCCAGCATCTCAACATCCTTCCTAAGTTGAGGGTCCTGGAACTGGAGGTTTTCAAGGCATGCCATTGGCCTGCTTGGACACCTGGGCACACACTGGTTCATGTTCTGCTGCTGTCAACCAGCATCCCCAGGTCCTTTTCTGCCAGGCAGCTTTGCAGCCACTCTGCCCCAGCCTGCAGCACTGCCTGGGGTTGTTGTGACGCAAGTGCAGGAGGCTAAGATGGCCATAATGATCTCTACTGGACTAAAAATATAATAATTTCAGAATCAACCAAGAGAACATCATTATCTTATTGATCTTATTGTCCAGAGGGAACACTGTGATCTGAACCTGAAGCATTTGTTAGGTGCTGGGGATTATGCCCATTCTGTTGGACTAAAAAAGTCCCAAGTCCAAATCTTAAAAATAACCTCATTATGTGTGATTATAAAGAGAGAGTTGTGATAAAGTGCTGGTAATAGCATTCAGCATGATAGTCTGCCTTTTCACAGAATCATTTGTTGTTCACTGTTGATTCTCACCTTCATGTCTGTCAAAGGTAATTATTTGGACTTAGAAATTGTCATTTATCCAGGTGAACACTAACAAAGAAGTTTATAGCAGATGGGTTAATAGACAGGTCACAGAAATTTTCCAGAGTAATATTGTAAAAGGATGAGCTAAATACCTGTCCCCATGTGAAGGATTCTGTTAGGATTAGTTAGCAGGAATGGGCAAACACATTTCAAAAGAGAATATATATGACAATATATAAATCTGTAAAAACGTGGTTATTGTCAGAACTGAAACATCTTGTTACATAGAAGAATTTTCATCAGAATTGAAAGAACTCATCATGTCACTGTTAAATTATTTTTTTTTTCAGTTTGCAATTAAAATCTCAAATTTTATTTTAAAAAATCACTCTGACTGAGAATGACAATTTTAATCTGTGGAAATTAGTTATGACCAGTGACTTCCACAACAGATACTTTTGTATCTTAGATGTGTATTGCAAAAATAAAGAAAAGGGACTGAGATTAAAAAGGCAATCCATCACCTACAAAACCTGAAGCATTAGTAGCATGTAAGGTGAGATTTTCTGGAACTACTTTGTTATTGCCTTGGTCTGCTCTGTTCAAAATAGAGCTGTCAACACTTTGTAAATAAAAGACATTACAAAAGACAGTTAAAATCTGTGTCACTGACCTCTCTCAGAAAAGAAAGTTGGCCTAAATTATGAGGGCCTCAAGGCTGTATTTGTTCAATGTTTTGCAAGGCTGAAGCAATCATCATTGTCAGCTTTTACAAGCAGAGAATAAGGGTGTTATTTGTGCAACCTGTTCCTGTAATACAATTCTTGCCTTGAATCCCAATACAGCTTTCCCAAGTTTTGCTCTTTCCTCACAAATTTCAGGTATAAGTCATTCTAAAATATTGATTACTGAAGTGAGATTTCCTTATGATATCAAAACAGTGCTTCGGTCTCATCCCAGAGAAATCAGGGACCAGTGGAGAGGTCATTTCCTTTAGCTGAGTTTCTGGTTGAAAAAATGTGTTCTGGGCATAATGGGGGTATGGTGGGAGAATGAAATATGCTGATCTATCCTTCTACTTGTGAGTCCATTTTCCCTACAGTGACATAAAATAGAACAATACTGACTGTACACCTTCCTGCCTGAATCCTGGACCCAAACTCACAACTTCCTTCCCAGGCCTCTCTTTGGATGCAGCACAACAGAGCAAACAACAAAAATGTAAGTTAAAGGCAGAGCAGCTAAATTAAGTTAAAGGTAGAGCAGCTATTCTTCAGGGCAGCTCTCAATGGCATCTTAGGATATTATCAGGGAGTACCAGCAGCTGATCTCAGCAATAAGGAAGCTGGAGGTACTGAAGAGAAACACAGTGGCAACACAACATTTAAAGGACTCACACTGAAAAAAGTAAAAAAGAAAAAAAAAAAGAAAAGAGGATGGGGAACAGGCTACAATTAAAAAAAAACTAATGAATTTTATTAGAGAAATATCGCTTGCCATAGAAAGTCCATGGGTTTCTCAGTTTTCCTTGTTTGTTTAAATATGCTTATGAAGAAATTCATTAAATTGACCATTTTATAATTCTGCTATGTATTTCATCCTCTTTTGTTTCCTTTTCTTTTTTAATTTTTTTTTGTGTGTGGGAACAAGTAACTGTGATCACAAACTTTTGATCTGAACAGCAAGATTTTTGCTATTAAAAAACCAAGAAATTTAGAATGATGGTTATAAATCTGTGAAGAGATTAAATCATTCATACAGAAAGCCAAATCACAATTTAAAAAATGAAACTCAAACATCAGAACTGGACTTGCTTTCTTTACTTAGGAAAATGAAAATAAGAAACCCTCAATTATCCTTCAAGAATATATTTACGCTCATAAACACAGAAAAATACAATGTAATACAAAAAAAATCAGAAAAATATTGAAAAAATTTAATAGAGAATTTAATCCTGATAGTCTGCGCATGTCTATTAAAATATTTAGCATTTTTCAGCCTTCCTTTCTAATATCATGCTTGGAATTGAGAACTGTTGGTATTTCAACCTTACAGAGGTAATTTTCCTTTATTTCCTGGGTAGTCTCACTCTTAATCAATAAACTCAGTTTCATGTACTATTAATTATTTTTAAAAGGTTGACATTATAAGCAAACTAGCAGGGTATTTAGTAGACTCACTGTAAATATTTCATTTTAGGAGATGAAGCTCATTTTATACATCAATCAAAATGTAATTTTCCTTAGTAATACACAAATGTAATGGGTTTCACCTGTGTGCCTTTATGTCAGCAGGTACACAATTTATGAACTTCATAAAAGCAATATGGAGATAAAATCAATTTTTAAATATATGCTTAGTATTTTTCTAAATTACAAAATGAATGCAATTAGCAAAACTTTCTATTTCCTGAAATTTAATTTCTTTATCTGGAATAGATTTGTTCCTTGGATGATTAGGTTCAGTAGTCACATAATACAAGATGCACTATTCAAAGGGGGTATTACTCTTTTGAAGTAAAGCAAGACTCTTGTAAAAAATTAACCACTCAAAATGTAAAAAACACTGGGAGAGCTATTTTTTCTCCAGATAACATAACAATTATTTTAGAAATAGTTTGATACCATCTTACAATTAGACACATATTACTGCTGAAAACAACCACACAAAATGGAATTTGCTGATTGCATGATTATTTGTTAGAACAAGAAATTTCATGCAAGAGGCACTTTTTTTTTCAAACAAAATGCCACGTATGCAAAATTTGTACAATAAAGAACTGAAAAAGAACTTTTTTCTCCTCTTTCTTGACCAGTTCCTGATTTCTCTGATGTCCCTTCATATGAGCATTCACACCAGTGGGTCTTCTTTCCAGATTCCTCCTGCTCACCCCGAGAAAACTTAATGGACTTTGGCTTCCAGTACTACATTCTTGCCCTTGAATCACAGGTACAAATGTGTAAATGGCAATTAAAGCATTTACTTTCTATCCACAAAGAAGAGGTACATTTCAAAAATTATTTCTGATGTTTTTAAGAAAGTCTTCAATTTCCTGAGGTAAAATGATAAATATGCTGAACAAATGTATAATTTAAATATATGAAATGTAGCAATTATGGTAATGCTAACATCATAAATATTGTCATGAATTCTTAATAGTATTTTTCATGACTATGCAAAACTCCAAATTTATAGGGAAAACCAAGACTTCTTTTAGCTTTTGTGCCTCAATGCAAGTCAGTGTGTGGTATCAGTGCAGATCTGCTCACCAGCTACTGCTGGGAACTTGTGAGGGGGCTTCCATCCTGAATAAACTCACTGGCCATCTTTGCAATGTCTTCACTTTGTAGGTTGCTGTCTTTTTGTCTTCTCTCTAAATCTACGCCACTTCTTTGGCAAAGCTCCCTCCAGCAGATTTTTCTGACACATGCAGGCAAAATCTTTTCATAGCACCAGAGTTACCATACAGACAACAATTCAACCCTGTGTCAGTGCTCTGTGCAAATACAATGCACAGTTCACATGTGCCACAGTAATTGGCTGTAACCAAGTGGTTAATTGGATGTAACCACTTGGCATCCTCACCTCTCTTGCCTTGCAAAGGCTTTTGAAAATGATCTGATGGCCAGCAGTGACTTGTTTTTAGTTTTCTCCTTTTACTGGAATGTTTGCTGAGAAATGCATGATGGTCTAGAGTAATTTTTAATGTGTTTATTTTATATAAATTAGATTAAAAAAAGAAAGAAAACAAAGCAATGAAAGCCACTAAAGGTGACTCTTACAGGGAGTTGTAACATGATGGCATATACAACTTGGGAAGGGAGTATTGCATGCATACTTGGGATAAAAAAAGAGCACATGTGTCACCTGACTAAAAGTACTTGTAAGAATAGATGAATTTTAATTTCGGTAGACTCTACAAATTTTTAATCACATGCTTACCTTGAGTCCTCAGACAGTCCAACTCTATAACAAATTTACAATTAATGATGTGCACAGCTACAAAAAGTAACATGATTTTAAAACTTTTTCAAATATGCTAAAATCTTTGTCTTTTTTGCTCCATTTCTTAATTGACTGGTCATATTTTCTTTCAGAGTAACTCCTTGTCATATTATGGCCTCAAATGTAGCAAAATACTTGTTCTACTTTGTAGAAAAGCTGATGAAATTAAATAATGCAACATTTTGTTTCTCCTTTAGCAATTCCTAGTGCAGTTCAGAAAGCATCTGTCCTTGCTAACATTTAAACAGAATGGTTGCCAACAACCCCAGAAAGACTGGAATATCAACCAAGAACAGAGTATAGGTAACATAATCCTGGGTCTTATCATACCTCTTATATCTGAACCAGAGAAAACATGTAAGTGAGGAGCTTGTTATTCCAACTCTAGAAGATTAAATAATCCAGAAAGGGATGGCATTGCTTTTGAGGGCAGGAATGAGATAAAATAATGAAACACTAAATAATGGATTTTCAAGTGCAGAATCTGGATCTGAATACTCTTTTAACACTTTGATATTTTCTATGGCTTCTGAAGAACTGATCCTGAAAGGCACTGAGAACTAACTTTGTGATGGTCTATTAATATATGTAAATGTTTCTGGATTGGATTAAAATGCTCACATTTTACAGAACCAGTTCCCTGTTGGATCTGTCTGTATTGAATATATATGTCTGGTCTCAAATGCAGTTGATGTAGCTAGCTCCACCTGAATTTTGTAGTTTTTTCAAGTATGGAATGCACACTCAGGATCATACCTTAAGACTTGCTTTTTGGAACGTAGCAGAGAATTAGACATTGAAAAGTCTATTGAAACACAGTTGTGTAAACATGATATTACCTACAGCATATTGAAAATCAGCTTTCTGTAGAACCATTCTTGTTTAAATTGTGCACGCTTTGCATAACAAAACCCTACAACATCTAACAGTAGAGTACTTCAGGGCTTGAAAGACTGGTGCTAAACTTTTGAAACTCAAAGCTTTGAAAATGCCACTATTTTTCTCCAAAAAAATATGGATTCTTGAGGTCACATACTACTTTTTTTCATTTTGTCATTAGTTATGAAAGAGAGTTATGTGGTATGTCTTCCAAGGAAAACAGAGGGAACAGCCCACAAAAATAAAAACAAAGCAAAGGTCCAAACATTAACAAAACTTGTCATTTTCTGCCATAATATTTAGCTCTACTACTAAGGCTTTGTGAACTAAAATTTATAGTATGAGAGAAAAACAGTAAACCCCACACTAAGCATTTTTAAAGCCATGGGAATTGCGCACACCCTAATTCCTTGTACTTTTAAGAAGTGCTTTACTTGATATCTTTAAATACAAATTTCTCTCCCTCATTACCACACTGAGAGAGTCTGACAATGGTTAATATCAACAAAAGCAACAGCAATAACAAAAAAATCACTCTGCTTTTCCAGAACTCAAGGTATTATTACTGACACAGAAGATTACATTTACCTTTCAGGAAATCTGACAAGTGATGTATGAAAAGTCTGACATGCTTCACAGAATGCTAGTAAAGCACAACATGAGTTAATGAATGTTGATAGAAGTAGGCATAATGGTTAGGGCAGCTCTATTTAATCAAAATACATGGGTTTTATGCTTCTATTCATTTGTAGAACGGGGCTGCTTTCATTTTTCCATAAAATTTATATCAATAACATTCAGCAATCTGCTTACTTCTAGCTGCTAAATTTCTTCCTCTAGTCATGCACTTCTCCTGTAGGCTCTGGAGAGTTAGAAATATGGGGAAAGTACTCAGTATGCTTAATAACAATATTTTAAACAGATTGAAGTTCTCCTCTTCCTGTTAGATGTACAGTTTTGCAAAGGCTTTCCTTGCAAAAGTTCTATCATGGTCCTTTTTTTTTCTTTGTCTCTGACTTCAGCATAAGCAAATATTGCAGAAGAAAGCAGAGGACCCTCAGCCAAACTATCATCACTGTAAGGACCTAAAGAGCACAGTTGCCTGTCTCAAGCACTGTCAAGGCCACAGAAAAGACCAGCTTAAAGGTAAGCCCCACAGGAAGAACTCGAGGGAAGCACAGAAGGGAGGAATTTGCTGCAAGAAGATGCTTATTTCAGGCCTGGTGGAGGCAAGGTCTGCTTAGCACATCCTGGTCAACATATCCAGATAAAAATTCCTGGTGTGGCAGACTGTGGGAGAGGAAACAACTGCTCATGCTGCCCCAAGTTGTGGGAACATCTGTGACCACCCCATGGATACCCAGAACTTGGACTGTGTAAAGGTGGTACCCCAGAAGAGCGACCACAGGACCCCACCACCAAGAAGCCCAGGGTGAAGGAGGACAAACAGGACAACTTTGGATCCATAGGTGGTGACTGTCTTCCACTTGACCTCACTCTTTCTCTCTCTCCCCTACCCTTGTTTTTTTCTATTTTTACCCCCTCTCTCTACCACACATATATTGTTAAATAAAATCCATGTTGTTGTCTTTGACACATGGTGTTGTTTGTGCCTTAAATGGACAGAGGCATCTCTCACTATCTGGATCTTAACAACCATACAGAAAAAAAAATAAAAAGCAAAATAACAAAAATGCACGATGCTGTGAAGGGAGGGATCAAATCTGTACTTTCCAGCTCTTCATAACAGCAGCAGCCTTTCCAGGGTCCTATGCCAAAGTTAGCGTGTTTTTTGAGAGCTGATGCAGAACAGAGATGATAAGGGACAAGGGAGCAGCTGCTTGCTTTGGACTGTTCTACTGGCAACATTGGTGGATTTTGCACTAAGTGGCAGTGGCTTCTATTCAGCAGCTTACAATTCTCCTCTCTCACTCATCCTCAATAGGAGTGGAATGCAACTGCAGCTGAGAAACCACTAGTGATGAGCTAAGCTGATAAGACAGAGAAGGAAGAAATAAAAACCGTGTGGTAATATGGCATGATAAACAAAATCCAAAAAAACAAAAACCAAAACCTGAGCTTAAATTTTTCACAGCTTTTATTTCTATTAGAGGTTCCTTGTCTGTATTTCTTGTCCCCTACATGTAGCACAGGATTCTCTTAAAAGGAAACCCACTCTTTTTTTGAGCCTTGGTGGGGGGCAGTGCAAGGGGTTAAGACCATGTATACTCTGTTTTCTTATATTATTATGTACATAATACAAACACAAAAAAATTCTCTCACGCACTTACTTTGCTAAAGCAAACTTAAGCACAAATTTATGGAAGAGACACTTCCTTGGAATGAGTCCAGTAGCATGTTGTAAATTAATAGAGGATGAACAGGGTGCTTCTGGGTGAAATAGTTCCAGCTCTCTGTTTGAGTTCTCTAAAAGAATGAAATTTTTGGCCAGGGCATCCTGTGAGAGCACAAAATAGCCTTCTAATGGAAGCAGTAGCTCCTAGAGTCTTAGAGATAGACAATTATGAATGACTTGATGAAAAGTTGTAATGGAATTTAGAACCATGTGATTTTTCTTACAGTGTTCGCTGCAAACTACATAATGTGGTACATGGAAAAATTTAGAAGACTATAAATCATGCAGGACTTTAAGGAGCTCTTTGTGTTTCTTATTTCTTTGTAAGCATTTCAGCAAAGCTACCTTAACTATTCTGATAGATGTGACAAATTTCTTTAGTTGATGCTGTTCATTTCCAGATAAGATAATGGACCATGAGATACAGAATGTGCCTGAAAGTTATCATTAATTTATTTCCTATTTCTTGTTAATTTATAATGTATTTTTGAGGCCCATCTTTTTATTGTCATGGGGTCTTTTCAGAAATGCAGCAAGAATTGCACTGATTTTGCAGCTTTACTTCTCTTGAAACAGATAGTATCTCTTCGCTGACAGAGCCATCCATGAAACAGCCCTAATAATGTAATTTAAAACATGGAAAGTGTTGTGCTTGTTTTGCTTCTGTATTTTGGAACCTTTTGCTATTCAATTTAGTACTCTAAATGAATTCATATCATATCCCATTATTGAGGAAAATGACCACCTGCCTCCCCCATATGTTGATTTCAGTTTTAAATAGTGCCATTTGAAAGTCTTGAAACTCATTAGAGTGACAGGGTTTGAGCACACAGACTCTGTCACTCAGAAAAAAGATGGGGAAACATAACTTGAATTAAAAAAATATTTCAAAATATTTTTTCTCCTTTCCCAGTCTTTGACTTGCTTCTAGCTCTCCAGATTAAGAAAAAAATTAAAAATTAGTTAGAGGCTCTGTCATTTTCCTGCTAATTTAGAGTCTATCTTGTTGTTGTGGTTTTTTGTTTTTGTTTTTTGTTTTTTTTTTTTCCAAAATAAGTCTTCTGGTTGTAAAGTTAACTTTCTTTCAAGCTACCTCACTGAACAGAATAGGACTTTGAAAATCTGACTTAACCTTGTCCAGGCTTTGGGTTGTCCATATTTAATGATTTAGCAAGACTACTACAGGTATTTTAAAACCTACCAATTCAAAGACAGGTAGGGATCTAAGATCAAGACATATTCTTGAAATCATTATTTTCTACTTATATGTAGTGCAAATGTATTAATATGTAGTTTGCACTGTGCAAGAAAAAGACTAGCCCACTTTTGATGATGCAAGTCTGTATTACCTCCACACACTCTATGGTAATGCCTGGTTGTGGAGCAGGTAAGCTCTGGGCAGATATCTAAAATGACTCACAAGCTAGACAAAATCACTTAGGTCTCAGTCCTATCCTGAGGAACTTCCAGAGGCATCCTGTTGCAGAAATACAAAATTGGTCAAAACTCAAAGCACAATCTATAGTATTACAGCTAATACTGTATGGGCAAATATGCTTGCAAAGCCACATTGTTGTCTTCCATTTATAATAGTCATTAATTCATTCTGTACTTTAAGATCTTGTCCAGCTCCTTGTTTTTTATGAAGGGATAAGGATTTGCCAGATACACTCACTGAAACAAATATTAAAAAGGCTGAAGTACTAAAGGAGGCACAACTGGACATTCTGTAGTGTATATGCAAATCTTAGGAGATAAGAGGTAACTTCTGCTTCTAACAGGATGCATTGTCCTCTCTTTGGATATATCTTGCTAACCTTCCATGAGTCCTTGGCTTCAAAGACCTTTAAATTTCTTGGAAATCTGTATTCTTTCTGTCTTCACATCCTGTTCTAAGGAAAAATATTTTTAATTTTCAGGGCTGTTCTGAGGAGAAGGATGTTTTTAGTGATTGAGAAAGATGGAAATACTGCCTTGTTTTACAGTTTCCCAAACATTTAGAAGGAAGGAACTTTTCAGTTAAGACTGACATCAAATCTGGGCTCAAAATTTCTCTGGGCTCAAAATTTCAAATTCCTACCAACTTCACAGGCCTCTAAATGAATGTGGTCTCATTTCTTGCATCATGACACAGCTTGTTGATACCCACTGTAGTATTGGACAGCTCAGACAATGCAAACCTTATTGTTGGGGGTGCTGTCCTGTAAGGATAGCCAGAAACTCTGGGATTTCTGCTTTACAAGATGCATCAATATTTTGATGAGAGAGCACCCTCACAGACACAGAGGTTCATGTGTATCCTGTTTCTTTCTCTTGCAGGTTTACTCCTGTAAGTGACCAACACCAGTGATGAACGACAGAAATCCAGAACAGAGGCTGTGATTGGGTCATTTCTCTGCCTACAAGAAACAGGTCACCCCCAGCAGACTACTGGGCCTGCTTTATACTTGTGCTGCTAAAGTTCTGGACAAACAGACTTTTTGTTTGCCTCCTGCTGTGGGGGACCTAAGCATAGAGGGGTCCCTCCCAGCAAAACCAATAAGTTTCAGATCCATGTTTTCCCTCCCACTGGTAGAAAAAAAAAGTAAGATTCTAGCTTTTCAGGGCTTTTGCCACAGCTCTCCATCCCAGTTGTGTCCTTTCTCCTTCCCTCACCCCTACCTGTGGAAGGAGCAGCCTGCCCTTGGCTCTCCTTTCTTGTCTGCACCGCAGAAAAGCCTTGGAGTAACTTTGATAAAGATCATGGCAACTGCCCAGCTTTCTGTCCCCAGGGAGATGCCATGACAGAATGTATTAAACCGCTAGGGAGCCTATAGGTGACAACAGGGAGACTACAAAATTGCAAGAAGCTGTCTTTAAAGGACAGCAAAACAGAGGCTGACACAGACACACTCAAATAGCACCTGAATGCATAAACAGTATATTGAATGCTCTCTGTCAAATCTTCTGCATGACCCAAGACTATTTGGAACTCACAACAAGTGTTATCTAAGAGTGGTGTCTTCACCACAATAAATGAGGATTTGAAGAAACAATGAGACCATGAACTGCTAAACTTAGAAAGTTGTCCAATTTCTGGAATTATCAAACCTAAAAAAGATCAAATATTTTCTAATAAAGCAATTTTATGAATTAGAAGAAAGGTCAAAGGAGAGTGATTAGAGAAACTACAGTACCTCTTTGAGCAAACTTACTGAACAATCTTGCTTCTAAAGCAAGATCACAGTTAAGATAATTTGCTAATGCAAATGTGAAAATAAAGGAAAATGTCATCAAAATGCATACAAAATTAAATTCACAATTATAAAAAGAGTTGTGGCTGAAGGGACACAGAGGATTTGCATGGAAAAAAACATGGTCTTGGGATCAAAAAGCCTTCTGGGAACCTGTGTCCAGTAGAAACAAACACGTATTCATTAAGAGAATATCATACAGGTCAGATTTTACACATAACAGACAGGAATTTGAGGAAGGAATTACAAAAACATTTGTGGTCAGAACCTCCTTTTCTAAGGAAGGTATCTTTTTTTTTTTTTTCATTTTTCACGTTTGAAGAAAAAACTAAGAAGCTATAAAGTAATTTTTCTAGGATATTTTTAATGATAATATTTTATAATCAGGTACATTTTTATAAAGATTTATAATTTTATAAGTATATGAAATGAATTTTCCAACCAGAATTGTCAAAAAGCTCTGCATTTGTTTTAGAAAACAGGTTTGTGAGAACTGGAGATTGCAGCTGACATGATTACTCAGTTCAAAAATATTTCTCTGCATTCTGAAATTTTTTGGTGGTAAATTGCTGAGCCTGTGTATGACAGTGATGCTGTGCAAAACAGGCAACTAATATTCAATCCATCACCAGATGCAAACACAATAAAGCAAAACGCAGAGAGACAACTGGCCAATGAAGGCCATGGCTATAATATGGAGTTGGGCCTGCCCATGTTAGCCCAAGGTGTGAGAAAAATCATCCCTGTCAGATTGTGGAAACCCAGAGCACTGGGAATATTTCTCTATCTGTTCTGGGGTGCCCTGACCCCCAGGGGAGCACTGACTTTGACCCTCATTCATGGAGAAAGTTTCCTGGACTTCAAGATAGACTAGAATCCACAAGAGTGTGAAATAAGTTATAGAGAGTAGTGTAGATGTAAAACTTGGTGATAAATTTAGGTTTTGGGATTTTTAGTATGTTGTGGATGGAAGCAAGATGGAGGGCACAGGGTGTTGTCCTGCATTTCTTCTTTGTGCTTCTTTTTCCTTCTTCTTCATGGGTTTGGCTGGCATTTTGTAATTGGGCAGAAAAGTCCGCATTGGGGGCTCTTTGGGAGCTCTTTTAACCTGTTGGGTTAAAAGGGAAAATAATCTAGGTGTCAGTTCTTAATTGGATAGCGTAGTCTTAAAAGACCTTGTAACAAGAGATTGTTGGCCATTTTGTGCCTTCTAATGAAAAGCTGCTGAACTCACAGTTGTGAGACTGTTTTACTGATAAGAAATATTAAACACCTGATCCAAACATGAATTACTGTCTCAAGTGCCTTCAATCCAGACCCAGAAAAACTGACAGCTGGTACCCCCACATCAGTTGATTCCACTGGGCCAGCAATACCTTGTGTACATGCAACAATGTTAACAGAAGATGCTTTTTGGCCTCATTCAAGGACCTGATGTTATTAAGAGAGGCAAAGAGCTTGTGTCAGCATGCTGCATGTCTGCATGAAGGGGGTTTGCTTCATGGGCGGCACAGCAGAACCTCTCTAGCGTAAAACAAGGTTAAAGACTTCTTCAGAATTTGTGAGAGGGAAATGGGACTGCAATCTTGCAAAGCAAAATTGCCATGGTATGGTCATAGTACAAACAGGATCATAATAAATAGCAGGATAAAGAAGATCCAAAGATAGCTACACAGTCAGAGATTTCAGTTCATACTGGTTATACCTACAGTAGGAAGAGATCCTATCTCACTCGATCTGAAGGAAAGATTCATACAGCAAACACACAATCAAAAGTAAGCAAACTTGTTCAGAGCAATTATGGTAGTGTCTTCAATGCAGAGCTAGGAAAAGACTATGGAAATATTTTGTTAAGACTGTGATGACTTTCAAAGCGTGACACCTGGAGATGCAAAAAATAACTCAACTGCTATAAGTGAAAAAAAATAGAGGGCAATATTATACTGGAGAAAATAAAACCAAGAAAAACTTTACATTATTGCAAAAGCTAGGAGCATCATTATGTGGAAGAGCTGCCTGACAGCCCTTTGAAACAGCTTATTTGCATAAACCCAAACAGTTCAGAAAATTCTCGCTGCCAAATTTCTGCAATAGAATTTTTTTTTCTGATTTAACTAAAGCAAAACCAGTGCAGATAAAACACCAAAGGCAGGCAGCAATGATTGCTACAGCAGGCAGCTACAGCAGTAAGGTTGTATGCCAACAGGTAGATTTAGTGGCCCAAAAGCGCTTGTCAGCCATGATAATGTCCCCTGTACAAACCTTGACATGGGATGATAGATGGCGTAGTACAATTTTTCTGTAAGCAGCAAATATGTGAAACTAAAAATAAACCCAAACAGATGTTCCATAAAAGTTGTATACTAGGTTAATTATTTCACCTAACTCTTATCAACAAACCAATACTTCTGCATCAGAGACATTCTGGGCAGTGAAACAGTGCAAAAGAACAACTTATCACAGTTGTTCCATGTAGAAAATAGGATGATCGTGTATATAGACAAGAAACTGCATAGAAAGCGATCTCTTTAAATACATACAAAAAGGATTAGTATCCACATGCTGGCTTCTTCTCCTAAGTCATTTTGCAGTATTCAAGTATGGCAACTGAAAAAGTATAGAAAGAATTATGTCTAACTGAAATACAAAGAAATCTTAAACTAAGCTCATTACTTGCTGGTTTGTAGAGAGGGATAGAAAGACTCCAAGAGAGAAAGAGAAAGGACAAAAACCAGTGAGGGTTCCTTCTGGCCTTTTTATTGTTTGTACAGTCAGAAAGACCGTTTCTGAATGAAAACCACCCAGCTGTTTCCCAGCAAGCTAGAAAGAAGTAAGCATCCAACAGGTTTAATACATAAAAGCAGTCTACCAGAATAAAACCTTATTGTAAACAGGGAGTTCTGCCAAGACTGTATTGAGCTATTTTTGGACTTGTAGACAGTACACACACCTTGCATTGAACATTGTAGTCAAGGCTGCTTGCGAGCTAGTTATGGAACAGGTTATGGTGGAAGTGGGAAAATGCAGGCCAAGTGACAAAGTGAGAGAATGAAAATCCAGAATTTTCTCCAGAGGCCTGGGGACAGATGGACCTTTTTGCTATGGGCTACAAAACCAGAAACATATTACTCAGGCTACCAGCAAGGAAATAAAATATGGCACAATGCCACAAAGAAATCACAGATTTCATCAGACACAGTATTACAGCAGTAATTTAAAGCAAAGACTTCTTTATATTTCCCACAATAAAACACAGGACACTATGAACTAATTTGGAATACTGCACTACTATACTATACAAGTCGAATGACAAAGTTCAAATGGAAGTTAAAATAGACAAAAGCCTTTAATAAACTCTGCAAAAGAAAGACACATGGTTAGTTATCCTGAATGAAACAACTCTCTCATAAATAACAATTCTATTTTTTTTCCATACTGGATGCCAAACATGCCCTTTTGTAACAGCTATTGAGCAGTAGCTATTGAGCTACTGCTATATGGATAGAAAGACACCTTAAGGCCAAAACTTTTGATAACTGACAACATAGAGAGCTTTCAAAATGACCTCAGGAAATATTTGCAAAAACAAGTTATTTCTCAGTATAAATTGTCCACCTCTGAGGGTGCTAAATATGCTGAACAGCTAAATCCTCATTCGTATGAGGGTAATTGATGAGCACATATTTCAAATAACTTCATCTGGAAACAAAATAAACAGGATGTATAGGACAAAGAAATATGTTCTCTTCTGACACCTGATTAACAAGATGTGGAAACAACCCCTCCAGCACAGTTCATGACTGATAGCAATCAAAATAGACTCTCAAAACATTGTACCACTTGAAGAATCAAATGTTAGACAAGTTACAGTTTTTTAGAGACCTAGATACAAATATTATTGCAGCCTTTTGATACTTAGAGGGGGCTCTCTTTAGATGGAGAGAGGCTTTGACTAAGGCTTGTAACTTACAGGACAAGGGGCAATTATTTTTAAACTGAAAGATGCTAGCTTTAGATTGGACACAAGGAATATTTTATAATTAGTTGATGGTGAGACACTGGAACAGGTTATCCAGAGAAACTGTGGATGCCTTATCCTGGAAGGACTAAAGACCACGTTGGTTGGTGCTTTGAGCAACATAATCTTGTGAAAGGTGTCCCTGTTCATGGCAGGAATGATCTTTGAAGGTGCCTTCCAAGACAAAGTATTCTCTGTGATTCGATGATGGAAGAGAGTCTTAGGAAGGACATCTGTGCTTTGACAATACAGGGAGAAACCTAAATAGGAAAAGTCTCAGAAAAGAAAACAAAGTATGAGGGAAGGAATAACATTTGAATCATGCCCTGACTTGACTTCTCTCTTTTTATATTCTTACACCACCCACATCCTTTTCAGCTAATTATCCAGTTTCTTAGATAAACTTATTGACTGCTAATTTACTATGTACATTTTAGGATTGATTAAGCAAGTTGTAGATGCAAAGCAGAGCCCCTAGACAATAGTAGATATGTCTATGTTTACTTCCAGAGCTAGAGAGCATATATATTATGGAGTTCATTTTCAAAACCAGAGGCTTCTGACTGAATTTCTGTACTATCTTGCAAATACCACAGAATTGCTGCCCTGCAGGGACATTCAGGAAGTAGTAACCATGTAATCCATCACTCCCTACAGAAACTCATATCCCAGTGCAACATTATAATGAGACTTTTGGTCCTCATTATAAAAAAGTAGATAGAAAGCTTATTTTATTTCTGTAAAATCCACCCCAATGTTAACCAGTCAAATTAGATAAAAAAATATTAATAATAGTGGCCCATTTTCCTTTGTGTATTATCATTCAGCTCCTTATTTTCCTTTGTGACCAAAGCTACCAGATACAACAAAGGAGGGCTCACAGGGGCAGGACAGCCTTTTCTCAGTTACTTTTTTGCCCAAGACTCCTAAAATGCAAATCTATGCAGGAGTGTTATTCTCATAAGATGATAGTTGGAAGAACCAAACCACCTTAGGGAGAGAAAACATAATTTTGCATCTCTCATCATTTTGAACTTGCCTAGTACATAACTTCTGAAGGAATGAATGAATTGAATGAAAACACCTTGATTGGCTGGGTTGGAAGGTAGAGTTACTTAGTGCTGCTGCTTATGAAGAGAAATCCAAGTTGCAGCCAGTTTCTTACCAGAGAAGAAACCAGTCAAAGGAACAGGAACAGGTAATTTTTTGGATGCAGTAGAGTTTTCTGTATTATAAAGTGCACACTGCTTTCAGAACAAAGCCTACACGTCAGCACAGGCATCTCCTTTGTTCTTCAGGAACATCAGCCTGAAGCTGTTACCTGCGTCTCAGCAGACAACCCTGAGTGTGTCTAAATGCTGGATAAAGCTAGAAAAAAAATCAAGAAAATGCAGATTTTATAGGAGTTTCCAGCCATTTCCCTAAACCAGTGTCTAAAAATTATCAGCCAATACTTTCCCACACCAGAAGAAATTGTTGTATTGAAGAAAAATTTTCTGTCAAAAGAATAATGAAATACAGGGGCAGTTTGCCCAGCGATGTTGTGGAGCTTCCATTCTTGAAAACTCAAATAGACACAGCCCTGATCTATCTTACCTAATGGGGATTTGCTTGGATTAGGAGCTTTCAACCTCTGGAAGCTCCCTGTTGTTCTTCCATGGAGATGTGATTCTCCTCACTAACCTCTCACAGGGTTGGCTGTGATAACAATGCTGAAAACATTCATTTTAGGATATGCACTGTTCAACAGACATTATGTGATGCAACTTTGCTCTATTCCTGTAAGGATTATGTTGTTTGTCTCTGAATGTCTCTCTGTGACATGGATAAAAAAGCTGAGATACATTGAAGTGCAGTGAAGTAGAAATTTGGCCAATTTCAGACAGAAACTTTTGTACCACTCTGTCTGGTTGCTTTACATATCTTGAACAGCAATAAAAAATATAATGAGAGATTTGAGCATCACAGACAGCATAATTTATGCAGCTGATAACACCTTCACTTTTGCCCATATAGATGCAAAAAGTATACAGAGGCACTGTAGTATAAAATTGAGGTGAGAAATCTCCTATTCCAATTGATTAGTTTTCATTACTAAGCACTAACCCAGCATAACTGTCTGTGTTAGGCTCTTTTGTGTTGGATGACCCACATCACCAATATATCAATGAAGGTTTTGAATACAGCAACTAGTGATCAATCAGAATGGAAGATTTAAAAAGAAAAAAAATTGTCATGCTCAGTAGAATTCCCTTTATCATTCTTCTCCAGGCCTTCTGTGTGCTTTCTTGCCAGTCTCTCCCTACCTTTCTTATCTTCCGTCCCCTTCTTCTCAGCCAGGCTTAGCCCTACCACTCCTAGGCTCAGCAATAAGAGGATTTTCTTCTTCGTTCATTTAATTTTAGATAAATGTTGAATTGGGAGTTGTACATTACCCCTGATTCAGCTGTCTTGCTGGAAAGTCAGTGGGAGACTTAGTCTGAGTTGCATGTGAATGGACTTCAGAGATACATGCCATATAACTAAAAGCTCAAGGGAGAAAAAGGCAGTTAGGAAAAAAAATAGGCTGTTACCATTGACATACAGCTTAAAGTGGCATCTGAGACTTTTTTTTGCTAAAATCCTTCTCTGACTTTCTAAAAAGACTGCTTGAAGCAAGATACAGATAAATCTAGCTTTTCTGAAAATCTTGAGATAGGAAACACAAAGAAGTTGAAAGCTTTGAAATAAGTCAGGTCCTTACTAGATACAACCTGAAGTTAAAGGTAGGTACAAATCCAAACACTGCAAAAGGCCAGGGAATCAGAAATCAGGAATAGTATTGTGGGTCCTCATCATCCATAATAATTTACTCTGAGATCAGAATTTCTTCTTTCTTTGTTTTTACGTGCTATATGATTACTGGCATTCACATTTATATGTGTTCCTAATAAATTACTCCCAGGTATATGTTAACATACAGCCCTTTCTTAAACATCTTGACCCTATATCCAGCAACAAACTTGCAGAGGCATCCAAAGATGATATATAATGCCTATCACAATGTACTGATTCAATTTAGAGGCAGGATTTTTTTATCCTTAAAAAAATTCCCATTTTCTTTTCATTGACATCAATAATAAATCTAAGTAAGGCTAAATTCTTTCTAAAATAAATTTTTACAGGTTTTTCTCCAGTTGTCTAACTCAATTCTATCTGCAGTGTGGAATTTTGCAGCTGCAGTGTGATTTCATGTGGTGGCTACTTTGACCAGAAACCAGCAAGTTTCAGAAAGAAAAAAAAACCCACAGTCAGCCTGCCATCCCAAAGCTGGTCTTAAAACTCACATGAAGATTGCTATTTCTGCAATTCAAAGACATGTAAAGCTGACATATAATTTATACTTTAAAAGACAGCATTATTTTTGGAAGCTGACCAAGAATTCCTTTTAGGAAACTGGACAGAGTTTTATACTTATTTTCTTTCAAAACATTTTGAAATTATTTAAAAACCAGGGCATACATGACTTTCAAAGACAATTCAAAAGTAAACAAATTATAATCATACAAGACATACTTAGTTTTCCTTAAAATGGATATAGTCATAAATAAGTTTTCTTTTACTCATTTGTATAAATCTCTTGATTTTTATATTAAACTGTTATTTGCTGGAGCAAAACTCTTACAATAACCTCACCTTTTTTTTAGACTTTTACCTTTTGAATCTCAAAGCATTTTAATAAAATGTAATTTATAATATTATTCCAAATGTAAACATAAAATAAACTGAATAGTGTCAGAATTTAAGTTTATATTAAAATGGGGAAAAATTGAGGGTTTTTTTGCTGTTTTTTGCTTGTTTGTTTCTAATTCCTGCCTGTAAAACTGACCCTGTGAGGTTTAAGTGCCCAAATCTGCCTGAAGATACAGCTCTGATACTGTTCTCAATCCAGACTACAGAGGGAAAGAATCTCCTCTTTCTTTCATTTAAATGACCAAAACTAAGTACTGGCCAGGCTGACAGTTTGTCAGGTATGAATTAGCTCAGAACTGAAAATGCAAGTGGAAATTTTTAAATTTGCCTTCTACATGTCTGAAAATCTATGATACATTTGAATGCCTATAAAGATTCCAATTTTAAAAAATACCATTCACCTGCTTCATTTCTGTAGAGTTAATGATGGCTAGTATTCTGAAAAGAGGGAACTCCTTCTTATTTTCTAATGTTATAAAACTATGTATGCAAATTAAGTAAATATATTCATCTGAATAAATCTGACTTAATGATAGGTGTCCTCTGCTTCATATTTAGGAATGGTAATATTAAAGGTTCATTTATTTAGGGAATATACATTGCCTTCTCCTTTCCCTGATAAATATAATCTCTAATCCTAAATGATTTTTTTATTCTGGATGGTTGTTTCAAGCTACATGTGTAAGGAAGCCAAAGCACATCCACTGTACTGTTTTATCCTTCACTGCATCAGAAGGGTTTCATCAAACTACTTTTCTGTTTGTGATGGCCAGCACTTGAGGGTCATATCTGTTACCTTGCTGCTGGTATATGTTTGTAACTCAGCTGACCTGGTTCCAATTCCCTGGATGTGGAAGCTTGTATATCAATGCTCTAAGGAAAAATGTGAGGCCTCTGAGAAATGCTGTGGCAGAAGATTACTGAGGTCTGAGGCTGCTGTCAACTGAATCAGGGCTCCTGGACTTTGAGCACCAGTTTGTATGAATGGGGCATCTGGCTCCTTCTCTACTACATGTGATGTAAGTAGGAGTGCAATGGAGAACTAATTCAGTGACAATAACTATCTAATAAAAGTGCAAGGGGGGAGTTGGTATATACTGCCATAGACACAGAGCTACACGCACAAAAAGATTGTGTGGAAATATAAAATCAGCAAGAGCTACACACACAAAAAGATTGTGTGGAAATATAAAATCAGCAAGAAATGATTGCTCAGCAGGAACACGAAGCCATTTTTCTGTCTAACACAGGAATCTGTGTCCGATTACTGGATCGGCAGGGAGTTCAGGCAGCCAACATAATTTAGAGTAACACACACTGTAATGAGGCCCAAAGAAACAGACCTGTCAAAGCAAAAAAAGAATCAAAATAAGAGGGCAAGTCACCTTAGGAGAAAATAATACATACACAGATAGAGGGTTTTGCAAACACAGTACAAATACATGAAAGGTGTAGAGTAGCACAAATTTTGTAGGCATTACAACTACGAGGCAGAGGATCCAAAGATCTACTGCTCTCACATGATACATTCATGCTTCATCCTGAATAAATGAACTGCAACATGTAAGTATTTTGGCAAATTGAATCTTACTAGGTGAAAAAAACTTGGAACAAGACATGTGACTGGAAGAGACCCTTTCTGTCATCTCTAGAAAATGATAGGGGTTGAGACTAATCTTCATATTCTTAGCTTTCTAGAGTCTCCTGAGAATTCTACAGTATGCTTTCTCTGTATTTACACCAAAGCAAAATTTGGCTTTTAATCACATTACCAGTAAAAGTCTTCATTTTTTCTAGTCACCACTTAGATTTTCATACTGTTGACAAAAGTCCTCTTTGTCTTGAAACATCTTGTTAAAAAAAATTCTCTTTCTTGGATGATTTTGACAGCTCAGTTTTCCTCTTTTCTCTTATGTTGCATTGTCTCCTATTGTTCTTTCTGCTTGCTTCTTTTGGTATGTGCTAAATTCCTTTTGCTCACATATCTCATTATAACTTGCTATTTCTAATAAATCTATTCCTCCCTGGATTGTCTATCTTTCTAGTAGAGTTACAAGAAAATAGGAGTTAGTTCCCTGAGCATGAAAAACTTTTAAATTTATTTGCATTTTATGATTTAATGAATTAATTTTTTAGTCAAATTACATATGAAAAACCTCAACATCAGAAACCGATAAAGGAAACAAGAAGCAGTCTTCCACACATCTAACATGAGGTGAGTGTAAAATGCTGTTTCAGTGGAATCTTAAAAAGACTTTCTCCTTTAATCAGATGTATGCTGTCACAAGATGGGTAAAAAATACAATAATTGAGATAAATACTTAAAACAGTTAAAACATGCAAATACAATCATATGTTTCCATAAGCTTCATTTCTGTATGAAATCAAGGTCAATCTAACAGTAAAAGAGTTTAAAATCTTTCTAAACACATTAGACATAATTTAAGTTCAAAATCCATTATATCCGCTTTTTCTATTAAAGATTTGTTATTTTCTCTAAAGAGAAGTCTTCAAATATCATTCACGTCATTAACACACCTATGTAGGCATATTCAGTCTAACACATATTCACTTCATCTTTTAGCTGCTTCCTTGAACTCAACTGATATCCCAATAACAGAAAAGATAAGGAAGAAAGAGACAATTAGAGTGAAATTCTGCAACACTGCATACACTCCTGCCCACTAAAAATGCAATCTATAGCCTTTATACTTTCTAAAGACCAATATGACATAAAGGTTTCCTCAGAAGTTTTAAATTATTCAAAAAGTACCTCCTAAATATTTAAGGACATTACAAAATAAAAGCAGCTATCCACCTGAGCCCAATAAAATGGCACAAGCTTTATTACAGAGGCCAAGAGTGTCACTGGGAAAAGGCAACTTGTTGGGAATTGAATCATGAGGAGACAGATGAAAAGTTAATTTCAAGGAGATGCCCACTTATTAGGCAGTCCAATAATTTTCAATTTACTTAAAATTGGAGACCTGTTCCCACTGCATATTCTATTAGTTTCTGGGACAATGCAGCATCCTCAAAGGAAACCACACAGAAATACCCCCAGAAATACAATGTCATGCCAAGTAAGCATGATTTGTCAACACAGTGTTCAAGTAGAATGTTGAGGCTATACTGTGCCTATATCGGTGCATATTTTGACACTTTTCAAGTGAAATAGGGAGTCATTACTAGATTATTGCATTAAAGCTACCTCTTCTTCTGTGCTGATAGGGCTGTCCTATTTTAGCATGCAGTCAAAAAATTCCATCCTGCATCACAACACATCTTTACTTATCTAGGAATTAGAAGAAATCACTTATTGGGCCTGAATGACAGACTTTTACTGTTTCAGTATGATGCAAAAGATTATTACATTGAGATAAAATTTAAAATATACAAAATGGCAATTTCGGTAGATTGTAACAGATTTAGGGTTCTTAGGAGTTCCAAACAGCACATTTTCTGTCTGTCTTCATTAAAATCAAGCAATACAATTGTTAACTATCTGAGTACTATCAGACACACAGTCATGTACCACACCACCCAGGTTAACTTTAAGCACAAAGCATACAAGTGCAATGTCCCCAGGAGATAAGTGCTGGCTACATAACTGGGGAAAATTCCCAAGCATTGTCAAGTGAGGCCCTTGAAAGGTCATTTTCCCCAGGGGCTACTTTTTCAGCAGTTCCTTTGTATTCATAAAGGTGATGGTGATGACTCACTGCTACATCCATCCGAGAGAGTGGAAATGCTCCAACAAAACACAGAAGTGAAGAAATGGAAGGAAATGTATATTAAGCACATCTTCATAATTATTTGTTAGCTTGCTAGTTTTGTAGTAGAATTAAAATACTAATGAAGTTGCTTACAGGTAGGATTGACTGATCCTGCATTAACATTAGATAAATGAAGTATATAAACATAAACACATGCATACACACTAATCAGTCATGATGGAAGCAATCATGGAGAAAGTAGCATTATATTATTTTGTCTGTGAACTGCTAGTGTTAGTTCTTCATTAATCAACTGGTTTGCCTTAAGAAACATTTTTCTGACTGAAATGCATTTAAATAATAACTTGTGTTAAAGTTTACCAGTTACTTTATATTTACATACATACATATTCTATACGCCACACTGTATATGTATGTTCTTCACAGAGTATAGTATGATCAGACAATTTCTAGATTGCAAATTCTTCTACATTCTATCTTGTATCTTTAGAAATTATTAATAGTATTTGTATTACTCAGAAAAATGGTCACAAGGTTTTTTAAAAAAGCCAAAAATCCAATTTTTTCAAGGTATTTCCATAAATCTGTTAGCTTATTTGTTCATTCCTGTGTCTTTCCATTCTGAGTTCCAAGCAGCAATCACATGGCAGAAGTGTTTTTGTCAGCTTTGGTCTAAATGTCATATTTAAAGAGAGACCTCCCTCCACCCTCAATTAGAATTTCTGACTATTTATCTCAGAGCTTCCTTCTTCAGCTTTATCATATAACCCATTTCAAGTTCCTTAGCCATAATGGTTTCTCTTCTTCTCTGGTCATTGCTTCCATAAGGATTTTTTCTTTACAAGACTTCCCATAAAAAAATAAAAAAGTAAAAAAATCTCTGATTGTTATTTTCCATTTTGCTGTCCTTTTAGGTGTTTGAAAATTTTTTATATCCCCATGACTATTATCAAGTCCATCTTTTAATGAAAGAGTATTGTTAGGAGTGTACAGAGTTCCCATAAATTCTAACGTCAGATAAAAAATCTTTCGTCTTGGAAACAATGAACAATATCTGGAAAGAAGTTACAAAGGCTTTACCAAGCACTTAATAAAAAAGATTGTCAGTACAAAAGTAAATATTGTAAATTTTAGTAGCACAGTATGTACCTTTACTGAATATTTGTCATGCGTAAAGAGGTAAGTAAATAAACCTGATATTAATGGGGCTGCAGATCAAGTGCTAAAAGGTATTTCTTACTTGTTGACATTTCTCTAAAAAATGGGTTAGTGAAATTAAAATGTGCAAAGCAGAAAGCATCAATATAGTTGACTTATTAAAAAAAAGGAGATGCTCACATCAATACATAAAACAGATATTTACCATTACAAAGACAGATACAGATGAACTGTGTGCTTTAGAGACACTTGAAAAATAAACATGTCCTCAAAATCTTTGCTTCATAGAATCTGAGGCTGAAAGGGATCTCTGAAGAATCAGTACTGCAATTCCCTGCTGAAATCAGGGTCACCTACAGCAGATTGCCCAAGATCATATTTAATGAGGTCCTGTCTGCCTCCAAGGACAGAGACACCACCCCCTCTGGGCAAACTGTTCCAAAGCTCAACCACACCCCAACTAAGATTCTCCTTGTGTTTAAATGCAAATTCCTGTCTTTCATTTCATGCCCATTGCCTCTTGTCCTGTGACTGGGCAAAACAGAGATGATGTTGGTTTCCTCTTTGCTCCTTCCCATGGGGTATTCATACACATTGGTAAGACCTTCAAGGCAAAACAATCTCATCTGTCTTGTCTCTTTGTAGGACAGATGCCTCAAGCCCTTTAACATCTTTGCAACCCTTTACTAGCCTCACTTACATATATTCATATATTTCTTACACTTGGAAGCTCTTTTGCACCAGAAGATGATATCTCTCATGAATCCAGTAAAAAAAGGCACTGACACTCTTTAACACAACTTTTCAAAAATGTTTATGTAGAGCTAACTATAACTATAAGGAGAGAAAAGTAGAGATAATCCTATGTACCTTCAGATGCTGGAACCACAAGTGGTATAGCATCAAACAGGCCCCTGATCCATACACTGCACACTGTGCAGACCCCTTTCCATGGAAGAGGTTCTGCCCCCTTGGTCACTCAGGCCACTGGGTTTTTTTTACTCCAAGAAAATAGCTCTGTTGATCATTCTCAGTGTCAGAAAGGATGCTCATGTGGCAATTTCTTGCCACTCTCCTAGACACAAGTACACACAGGTTCTATAGCTGCTGGTACCAGGCAGGAGCTGCCTGGAAGATCCTCTATTTCAATGAGATGGATGAGTTTCTCCTGCAGCCATGGGGTTTGTGCAGCACAGCACTGCACTGGAGGCAATCCTATTCAACACAGTCACTGATGACCTGGATGGTGGGAAAAAGTGCACAGGTCTGAAGACCACCCTCGTCGTGCAGCCCAGCACAGGCCTGAGAATACTCAAATTGACTATAATGTATTTCACTAACTCCTTGATATGCAATGGTCAGCTTACTGCAGTCAGCTAGCAAAATTCATTACAGCTATCTAGAACTGGGCACAGTACTCCTTATGTGGCCCCTCCAGTAATGAGTACAACAGAGGGATCACCTCCTTCAAACTGCTGGCATTTTTCCTACTGATACAGGTGTTTTTGGTCTTTGTCACATGGATGTATTTCTGGCTCATGTTCAGTTTTTTTCTGTATGATAACCTGCTGGTTCATCTCTACCAAGCTACTGTCCAACTGGTCAGATCCCAGCACGTGCTGGTGAATTGGGTTATTCCCCCTCCCCAGATACAGCATTCTGCATTTCTTTGTTAAACTTGAGGTGATTCCTGTCAGCTTAATGCTCCAGCCTGTAGAGATCTTTCTGAAAGGCAGCACAACCCACTGGTATGTCAGCCACTCCTCACAGTTTTATATCCTCAGCACACTTCCTGGGTGTGCATTTCATCCCACCACAATGTCAATACTGATTATCCTACTCACTACTGGGTACTACAGGGATCCTCAGCTTTACTTTATGCTACTGATTCTTTCAGAATGGCATAAAATAATTTCTTAGTCAACCTAAGTTGTTAACATAACCTGTACTTCTGTTTGTCTATGTGAATGCTGCGGTATACAGTGTCAAATTCATTACCAAAGTCAAGGTAAAGGAATCCCATGCTCACGCCTGCTCCACAAAGCCAGTCAGCTCATTCTAGAAGGCTATCAGGTTGATCAGGCAGGATTTCTCTCTGTAAAACCAAGTTGACTACTCTCGATCACTTTCTTCATGTAAGACCTTAAATAGAAATTGTGTACAATGATTGAAAAGTCAAACTCATCCAGCCGCTACTGACCTTGTGGACACTTTACTATTTGTTTTCTCACTGGATTGGAGAAATGTCTGGGTTCAGTTTGTGTTACTACTAAAAGAGTAATAGTAATAAAATTTGAATTGGATCAGGTTTTCCTTTTTGACCATTAACCTGTCTTCAGTTTTCTCCCTCTTTAAAATAGGCAATATAACTTTCAATTAGCGCTAGGAGATTTATCTGTGTAACTGCTCTAGACACTGTGGAATAAAGTCCAGTCTTCAAAGAGACATGCAGTTCATTTCAATAGCCCTGATCAGTCACCCACTTATGGACTTTGACAAATAGGTCAATATGTTGCAATAATATTAGATCTGAGAATAACCTCTGGGATTTGGGTTTAGCAGAGTTGCTGCTTGGTGTTATAAGAGGAAACATTTTTAATAGTTTTCCCTTGATGTCAGTCTGAACTGAGTACAGCATTCTTTCAAATTTCAATATAGCTCATGATTATGGTGTGATAAACAAGACTCATTAAGGCTCTTTGACATGATAAAATCATGGCAAAGTTAATATGGAAAAAAAAGGTTTCTAACTTCAGGATACAAGAGGCCAGTGTCCCTTTCTCTCATACATTATATGGGACATGATGACTCTTGCTGGCCACCTTTTCTTCTGAGTTTGCTCAGGCTTCAAACCGCTACAGAGGACCTATAAGATCCTCAGTCAGAACAAATTAAACCTTACCTCCTGTAAGCAAAGCATGTGAAGTCTTAATGGGTTATTGCACTTTTGAAAATTCTAATTACAATTCATTCTTTGGATTTTACTCTGTCTATGCTCTCCAAGAGAAATAAATATGTCCTGTGACTACTGATCTTAATTCTTCATTGAAATTAGCCAATCTACATCTATTCTCACTGCAGCTTCAGAGGTGAAGCTCAGCAAACACCTCAAACAGATGAACAGCATGGTGTCCAAATGAACAAACTCTGCCGGTGTTCCAAAATCCAGTGTTTTACATGGTTTCAGAATGAAAACTTATTATCCCAGGGTCACTTAAAAATTTTGTGTTAGATTTTGAATTTATAATAAACCTTGTTACCAGCTTAGTTTAGTCAAAGTATGGATTTTATAATGAAGTGTCACAAAATTCTGCAAGTGATGATTCATCTTCTGATTTATTCTCTGTATCTTTTTGCAACAGTTAAATTTTTTTCTGATTAAATACACTGTGTGAACTGAAAAGGCTAATATGACATTTCAAAAGTTAGCAATCAATATTTTAATCATTAAATTAACTGGGGTTTTAAATAAAAGTGACAGAGAGTGGACATGTGAGCAGAGTTATCTCCTTCATTGATTTTTATTTCCTGGCACTCTAATAAAATACTCAATGGTGTTTACTAGATTAATCAGAATTGCCTTCTGAAAAAAAACAAATGAAAAATTGTTGTTATAGTTATGGGTTTCTAGGAATGTAGCTTGAGACTTTTGTTGGTTGTACTAGGATAAAGCTGGACTGAAACTCAAAAGTGAATTAAAAACTAAATTAATTCAGATTTCACTGAGTACTTTCTAATTTAATTTAAAATTTGAAAATGAATTGATATAATCACATTGCTAAATTAATTTGAAACAGTCACGTTAAAGTCTCTTGCATGGTGATCTAGAAATTACACATCTCCATTCAGCAAAGTCATATTTTACATTCAAACTTGTTGTAAATGATCAAATCTGTAGCCAAATTTATAAAAATTTAACAGAGATTTATTAGATTGAATAACAAAAAAATCGAGAATTTAGAAATCCCACCACAGCCAAGACAGCGTCAACCGCTGGGTGACCTTGGGTTCCTGCTGACAGAGTGACAGCATTCCCCCTAAGGTTCACTCCAAGCCTCTTCCCAGCCAGCTTATATACAGTTTATTCTGCCTGAGGCAGAGATGACCACATATTTCTTTGTGTCTCCTTGCATGTAAAGTTGAATCCATACATGAGCAGGAACAGACAGACGGTGTCCAAGACCCAGACAAGTGTCTGAGTACCCAGGCAGAAGATGTATTCACATGGAGTAGGTGATGCCAGCTCCTTGAGTACCACAGATTTAATCAGTCCAGGTGCATGGTCTTGTGAGCTTCTCGAGGCATTCCATTAATCATCTCCAGGAAGGTCCAGATGATATCTTCCAAATGCTGGTGCCAGAGGAAACCCCCTCTGATAGCTCCAGTCTGTCCTGTTCAGATCTGGTATTGTCTCCCCGTTGTCCAGGTATCGGTTACAATGTGCATAACTCCTCCCGGTCAGAGCGACTGCAAATGTAGCTCATGGCCCAGGGCTTCCCCATTCATACAGTAACAGGTTTGATATTATCTTAATGCCGTAATAGAATGTTGTTCCCGGCCAGAGTGGTTACAAACATAGGTTTATTTTCTCCTAATATTTTAGACATACATATACCTATTTCTACAGCATGGATTATCTCTATCATATATAACAAAACTCAAAGTACCTTGCCTTTTATTTTCAAATACAATGAAGACATCCATGCCTACCATGATTTGGGATTAAAAATATGTGTAATCTATTTGACATCTGTAACAAATGCTGAAAGGATTTTTTTCCTGTTGACATGGTAAGACAGTAGGTTTTCCCTGCTGATACAGCAACATGGTATTTTCACAAATATTTGGGCAGGTTTTGATGCCTTATAGGTACTGAAAGGAATATCAGTATCAGACATCACTTAAAATTTTTGATAGAGATTATGCAGTTCCTTTTTGCTTTCACCTTCACCCTGTGCTTTTTGTAGGATACTATTTTACATAACTTTACATACACATACTTTTATACAAGTATGGATGGCAAGGCATGCAAGGGACTTCCTCTCCTATTTTTCAAAACTGGAGTCTCAATATGTGGATCCCTTTCTTATCATTATTCGTCTGATATTTTTCCCCCCTGTTCAGAATAATAAGACTGTAAGACAAATATTTTAAGCTGTTTTAGCGAGGTTTTCACCTAGTATAGTGGATGAAGAGGATCCAGATGCACTGGTCCAATCTGCTACAGATTAGGAAGTTCTGCTGAACCAAAAAGCTCAGTGACACGTGCTGTTTGGGAGGTGTCTGCCTAAGAAGTACAACAGGGAAGTACTTGTAAATTGTGACGTAGCCTTGAATAAGCTGCTCCTTGTTTAAAGTGTTTGGTTACAAACATATTTTGCGGCCAAAGAGCTATGTGAGTGTTTTACTTTGCAATATTCTGGTTCCCTTGTTGGGATAAACTACTCAGCTGAACCACCTTATTGCCTCATAAAACAGAGCAGCAATGCTATTATCGCTTAACTGCACCTGAATTCAGGCAGAACTACTTTGTTCAAAGAGCAGTAAACACTTGGAGTAAGTTGTCAAGTAAGGTCATTGGAGCAAATTACATAAATGAGTGCTAGAGATACAGGACATTTTCATGAAGGAGCTTGAAGGATACAGTGACAAGAGGGGATTCAAGTAGGATGAACTGGGCTCAGGAAGGACTTATTTCAATGTTAGTATTAAAAATTATCCTTTTGCAGAGAGATAGTAGAGGCTTTGTACAGCACTTATCCCTTATATGCCTTAAGAGCCTTAAGTAGGATCTAAGAGGTGCAAAGCAACAAATTTTAGCCTGCCTGAAGAGGGCTTTGATCAATCCAATAACCATGAGAAGTGCTGTATTCATGTCTGTGAACCTTTAGAAAAGGTAACTCTTTGAAATGTTTTCTTAAAACAGTCTGGTTTTTCACTCTTTCTTTTCACAGATTCCCAACTAAAGCTAAAAAAAATCACAGAGTAGCTTCCCTGCAGCCACAGTCAACATTCAGGGCTATTTTTGTTACTCAGTGACTACATGTGTTTTTCAGACTTTTGTCATATACTCTCAGAAATTAGGCTCACAACTAGCTAAACACTAGTCAGCCACTGTTTTATAAGGTATTACCTGCTCAGACAAAGGCAAAACCAAAGAAATCCTGAACCCTAAGCTGTCAGTCAGCAGGAACCCCACGGCCTTTTTGTGATAATGGCAAAAATCAGATTTACTAGGCTGCAACACCATTCCATAGAACAAGAATTAAATTTAATGCTGAATGCATACTAAATCTTCCAGCTTCTTACCTGAGCAACTCTCACTGTTCCATTCCTTAAACTCAGCACAGACTACCCTCCACACACCACAGCTTCTTTTTGCCGTTCTTCCTACCCTCAAGCACCTATTCCTTTCAGTCTAAGCTCTGGGCTCATTCAAGATCTCTTAACAGTTCATTCTTACTGACTGATTACCACCTGACAAACCTTTTCAGAACCTGTAATAATGAAGGAGCAGGATGTTATCAGCTTCAGTGTTGTTCTGCACTGGTGGCAGGGAGGGCTGAGGTGGTGGGAGAAAGAGAGAAAAAAGACATGTAAGCATTCTTTCTGAATCTCAGTAAGAATGGCCCCAAAAGAAATGGTATAATGGAATATCTGGTTTAGTAAGATGGAATAAAGAGTAATATAGATAACAGGTCAACCTTACATTTTTCAGAGGCTGAGAATTCTTCTTTCTGATATCACATCAGAATGACCCCATTTGGATTTTTCCCACCATACAGTGCACTGGCTTACACAGAGCTCTTCCTCTGCATTTCATTTTCTGTGAAAATAAGAGCCATATGCTTTTCCTGGCAGGTTGGAGTGCTCTGCCTGTCCTAACCTCAGTGCAGTGCAGGCTGGAATGGGGCACTCCACCAAAGCCCCTTGCAGCAGTCACTGGTGCTGACATATGGGCTGCTCTGCCCTGTTGAATAGTGCCAGAAGAGCAGGCATGGTCTGCTCAAGGTAACTCACTTCTCAGGCACAGTGTCTTCTGGAAGGCACCCAACACAATCACACCTTGGATGGAAGGGTGTGAATTACTTCATCTACTGTTTAACTGCTATTCACAACCTGATGTGACCCCTTAAAGGAGATGTATCCTTTCCCTCCTGAAAATAGTCTGTCCAGTTTTCCAATCAACTCAGTGAACTACTCTCTTGGTTTATCACTTGACAGCTACTTCTAGAGTTTTATCATGAACACAAGAGAAGTATTCTCTTCTTTTTAAGTCCCAGAAGCAAATGAAACATACTTCAGCTTCACATTGATACAATGGTGTGCAAAGCTAGAATGACATACTCCTCTAAACAAAAAAAAAAAGGAGCAACAAAAACTTAAATGTGTTTTCATAGACTTTTCTAGCTAATATAAGGGTGATAAAAATAATTTTAGGCCAAATAATACCTTCTTTCCTTTTGAATATATGGAAAAGTTATCCAGTATCAAACTGCAGCTGCTTATACAGGTGAAAGAGCAAAGCTTGTTTCCACTGATAGTATTAACATTAGAAGGAAATAAATGAGTACAAAGCTGAAGTCCCAGGGTTTTCTGTTCTTACTTACTGAGTTTAAAATTATATTACCCCCCACAAAAAGCCATGATCAGTAAATTTAAGGTTCCATAAGAGTAAGAATCATCCTGTACTTAGAAATTCATGCTGGGAAATGATGAATTCAGTTCCAAATATTGGTGTGATGTCTTAAGCTCAAATTCAGAAATCCCAAATTAAATCTTTGATCTTAGGGAAGGGAAAAGGCTATGCATCTCTAAAGAACCAGTCAAAGGGAATAAAATAAAATACCAGTCAAGGAAGAATTACTTAGCTAATAAGCAGCTAAACTCAGGAAATTGTCTAGAATGTGAACTTCTTGCAGATTACCCCAAGCCTTTATGCTGTCATATTGTCCTTACTGTCTGTAAGTTGAGGCTAATAGCAGTTTTCTCTTGAGATTCATGCAGTGTTCCAAGTCTGTTGTGGTAGCAAAGTATAATACTTTCTAAAGATGTTTTTTATTTCATTCCCATCAATATATTTTCCAATGACTTGTTTTCTGAAAATTTTCAATTGTCCTAGGTAAGTGTCTAAGAAAATAAGTCTCTGTATCTACCTGAAACGACTCTGTGTTTGTTTAATCTGAAGACAAGGCCACACCTTTGCTGCTCTTTTGCAACAGAAACAGTAAGGTAGTATTCTTCTTTGCCAGTATTCTGATCCTCTCAAAACCTCAATTTTACTAAGTTCCTTTTTTTAAAGTCCAGGTGAAGGAAAAAACTAAATTGCCTTTTGTGGGAGCTGTTTTACAGGTATCTATTATTTAAAGAAAATGGATCTGTTTACTTTATCTAACAGATCCCAACAGCATTTAAAATATTAGTTAAGAAGCAAACCAAACACTAAGCTGAACTAAACCGAAATTATTTCTTGCTGTAGTATAAAAACCTGAAGGCAATTTAAGCAGGCAAGAATGTAAGAAGAATTGTAAGTGCTTTCATCCTTTTGAAGGACAGAACTAGGAAATTAAGGTACTTAATCAGACTCCTATTGTTTGTTTTTCTGATCTGATTTTCCTGCAAAAACTCTTTGCGGGAATCACAAGTTAAAATGATAGACTATCATTATATCTAGTCCTGAAAACTGCTTTTGTGACAAATCAGTGATAAGGCCCATAGTATCCTTTATTTAATTGTAATTAATGATGGTCTGTGACTATATCCATAGTATAGATGGATAAAATTTATTCCCTTGAATTGAAATAACCTAATTTCCATTCGGGTATGTAGTAACCCAGCAAATTCCTTCTGTTTTCATTATGCTGAGAATTTCTAAGTTTCTCACCATAAAGGAGAGAATCATAATACAGAGTTCCCTGAAAAATCCCAGAAAGGTCTTTACAGTAAATGTATAAAATCATGGCTACCTCTGCTAAATGCTATTTTATAAGTGTGTTTTAAGAAGCATGAGGAGAATATCTAAGAATAATGTCTACATTTCAAATATTCAGACAATTACAAAGAACAGGTCAAGTTCCACTTTGATTAGTTATTTTGAATATTTTAAATGCATTGCTCAGAGTGGGGCCAGTTTTCAATAATTTTCAGTCCTGAAATATGCTCTTTTCAAGATGCCTCAAATTGCATATGCAGAATTCAGCTCTTCCTGACAAGCATTTACAAGGCCTTGAATTGGCATACAGGTGCATTTCTCTCCTGGAGAATGTTTTATGCCATAGCCATCACTTCATATTGGACTTTTTTTCTCATTCTTTTACAATATTTAGGACTGGTCACTATTCATGAGTGTTTTCTGGCATCAGATCTATAAGATAATCTAATATGGTCTGGAAAAAAACATGTTCTTACTATAGAACATGGTGTGATTAATTATACACTACCTTAAGAATGGCTGGGAAATTTAAAAAGGATATGTGAAGAAAGTGAAACATCAAATACTACCACTGAATTCACTTCCTTTACAGTTTTATATATCACTGTTTTTCCTTTGCCCAAACCTGATTAATAGTGAAATATAATGGAAAATGAGAAACAGAACTTCATCACAACATGAAAATACCCTTAGAAAATTGTGAAACCAAATTAGAGGCTCAGAAACGAAATGTTAAAAAATAAGGCTTTTCCTAGACAGTACTTCCTTTCTTTCTGCTGGCAGCTTTCCATCCCTTTCCTCTGACCTTCTGACCAGCTCTTCATTATATTGTTGTTATTATTATTATTATTATTATAACATTTAATTTATATTAAATATATATATTAGTATTTATATTATATATAACAAAATATGAATATCCTTATATTATTTAAAATAAAAAACTGTTATTATCATCATATATATCAATATATATATTAAATAATATAATATTATTTAATTTATATTAATAATTCTTCATAACAATCAAGAGCACTACTGTTGTTTTATACTGAGGCACTAAAGAAAATGGATCTGTTTACTTTATCTAAAAGAAGATTAAAAGGTGACCACCACCTACAGGCAGTCACACAAGGAAACCAGTTTTCATAGTCATTATTTTTTTACTCTGACAAAACAAAAGGTCATAATGAAATCCAGTAGTTGGGAGTTCACACCAGCTGTATTCACTAGGGAAACATAGATGTGCCCAACAAGTCTGTAAAGATAAGAGCAGTAATTCACATAAATATTTTACTCAGGAAAGCAGAAGATTCACTTGGAGGTTTTTCATCACAACTGGTCATCTGCATTAAAAATGCCTGTCATATGGAAGTGATGGGCTTGGGGTAGAAATTATTTGATAATATTTTTTGTTTCATACTATATGTAAGATCTGGAACTGCTTGTTGCTACAGTGTGCTATTTCCTTCACTGCAGGTCTCAGTCCCAGACATGGAGCCAGGCTCAGTCAAGAGTCCAGATTGCCAGGTAAGTTTGTGGCAATAAGGCAGGTCTAAGGTCAAGCCAGGGAGTTACAATTGGTAGGTTGGAGCAGAGTCAGGTCCAGCAGTCAGAGCCAGTGTGAGACACAGTTCAGTGATCAACAGGCAGGGCCATAGTGATGGCACAGTTCAAGGTGAGCCAGGAAGCCATTCTCCAGGTCAGGGTCAGGACCAACATGGGGGTTGAGCTGAGCACAGGAACTCCTATGGCATAGTTTAGACTGACACTGAAGGCCCAGAGTTAAGTTGGAGTTCCTGGTCCCTGTCTGTGCTAAGTTGGGCTGGTCAAGATGTTTCAGTACATTTAAGACCCCAGCAACTGTGCTTCATATCTATGCCCCCAGATTTCTGGTGAAAAGGTTTACATGCTGATGCTGACAAGCAGCAGAACTTCTGGAGCCACTCCTAGGAACAGTACAGAATGATCTTGAGTGTGACTTTACAGGCTTGAGATAAAACAGTTGCCACTGAAGAATCTAAATTAATGTACCTGCTTGCTTGCTGTCTAAGATGGAAGTCATGGGGATAGGCTGATGTTATTCAACCTGAATTAGATATTCTTATTTTGAAAGACAATCACATTATCTTAAGGCAAACAAGAGACAAGCCCCTGAACAGACTGTCCTCTCCCTTCTCTGTGAGCAAGATAATTGTTAATAAGATAGGCAAATCAGATACTATAAGTAAAGGCCATGGGATGAAGTAATAGCCTTGCCAAAGATGCATTTCATGTCTGCCCTATCTATCAATGTCTAGAGATTTCAATTTCACAGGTGAAACTTACAAACTGATAAGGACATCACTGCTTATATTTCTCAGTTGCTCTGCATCACTGAGCATTCTAACTGGTGATGTTCTCAATGACAAGTTGTATAATTGTCTTGGGTTTGGTTTTCAACACCATCTTTTTCTTGAGCCAAATTTATCATTTGAAATTGTATAGAAAGAGGCCACTGAATCAGAATCACTACACTCTAAGAAAAGTTTTATTACAGCAATAATCTAAATGTTGGTTTTCATCATTAGGATGATGATTGTTGTCAATACAATCAGGAGCTCAACCTTTAAAAACATTATCAGGAAAGATCAGATGTCCAGCTTTCTAGTCAGACCAAATCACAGTCTATATTAAGATTCCAAAATGATAAGTGCTCTTACTGCAAAAAGGAAAACTTCACTGCTGGTCATCAAACATTGACAGTTTGAAGCATAATATTTCAAAGATTCTCATTTGTGGGCATCAGTGCTTCCTCTGACAATAAGTAAAGGAGTTTTATCATATCCAAGGAGTCTTGGGGATCTCTGAAATGCTCATTACCATGGTAATAAGTGCACATCAAAATGAAATGGAAGTTAACTGAGATCGCCTCTGACAAGACACATTCTGTTGTCTCTTTTTTAAAAATTGTCTGTGGTTTGGACATGAACACTGTCATAAATGTGAGGTGAGTATTTTCTGTGGATTTTTGGCAGAAAGATTTGTTCATTGGTATATCAGTCATCAGAAAGATATATTAAAATAGGCTAATCAAATATAAATCTCTATTTCTTAAGATAACAAAACAAAATTGGATGAGATCCTGGGGAATATAATGTAAACCCTGGAGACCACTGCACTTTGAGTGGAGTAGGGCCTGGCTTGCTCTCATTCCCAGTCTAAGTTAACTCATTTGTTCTGATGGGAAACCGCTTTCTTGACATCTGTCATAAGCAGAGAGTAACTAAGAAACTTTGTTACTGGATTTTTTTCTAATGTTTCCTGAAAAAATGAGCTTGTAAAAGGTGATCAGTGTTATTTCTGGATCCAACAGCCAATCCATTTCTCATGAAAGGCAGAGCTGCACCTTCTGTACACTATACCAATGGAGAACTACACTGAGCTTGTGTGTAGAATAATGAGCTCTTGAATTAGTCACATCTATAGAAAAATCTGTTATGGTTGTACCAACACACAAACCAAAAGGAGCCCTAAAAATCTGGTAAAACCATGGCATGCTAATATGGAATGCTCATGGTACACATCTGGTGTTGGTTTTTAAACAACAGCTTGAGGATTTTGCAGGAAGTATTCTTGAAATGTTTTCTCTCAAAGTATCAGCTAATTGTCAGTGAAGATGCTACAGGTGTGCAGAGGTAAGACACTTTGAGGAAAGATCCAAGTTGAGATATCCTCACATGCTGAAGAGTTGTAGCTGTGATACCAATGTTGTTTCATGACCTGACTTGAAAATTTTTGGAGAGGTCAATATGAATTCTGAAGAAATACACACAGAGGGAATTATCAGTCTTTTGTGTGGTATCCACCTGAGATGCTTGGGGTTACATGAAGGATATTGCAGAAAGAATGTAATATTAGTCTTCTGTCTGTGTCTTTCTCTTTTTCCACCTCTATCTAGAACTCCTCTGCATATCAGCATTATTACTGTTAATTTCTGGGAAGATGTATTCACTAGACACTTGCCACATATTTAGCCCCACAAACATAGCAATCATTATGCCTAATATTGTTCTCTATAGTATGGATGTTCCTGGACCATTGTAAGCACAGGACTGTCCAGTTTGGTGTTTCTGAAACAAATCTCTTTTGCAAAAATTGACTATCTTGGCCAACATGCTATTTTTTTTTTTCCCTGAGACCATCTACTATGGTTCAAGAGGAAATCATGGACAAAATTAATTGTTCTGGGAGCCAAGTTCCTTGCCACTTTTTTTCCCCAAAGATCCTACAATTCTTTTCTCATTACTTGGCACATTCACAGTGAGATCTATTTGCTTGTTTCTATTGTCAGGTAGCTGGTGTATGCCTGATCATGTTACAAAAATGCACACCTACATTCCATGACAGCATTTATTGCACACCCTAACATGTAATATCAACACCTAATAGCAAATGACACACATTTTAGCATTTAGCCAGTTTTATGGTTGAGTGTTCTAATAGTGGGAAAGTGATCATATTCTAACAGAAGGAGGGTTCTAATTCATTTCTTTAATGAAATATGCAGATACAGAACATTTTGTTTCCTGTATTCCCATCCACAAAATATTTCCAGGAAATGTTCTCTCTTAGATAAATTCTGTGGATTTAGACATTCCTGTGCTCAAGAAACATTTAGAATACTTTCACAGAATAGAGCACAGTATGACTTATGGTATGGACAGATGCCAAAAGACATTTCTGCAAAGTCCAGCTCAGCCTGATCCAACAGTAACGAGGTGAAAATCTCTTGCAGGCTCAAATGGATTTCTTACCAAGACCATAATGTATAGTTAATGTAGTGAAAACCTCTGTGAGATGTGACTGTAAACTTGAAGATAATATTAAGGAGGAAGAGGACAAGTTATTGCTGACCTTCCTCTGATCTGGTAAATTAATAAATCAGTGTCAATTTTAGTCAAACAGCTGGTTTTAGTTACAACAGCAAAGACTGCATCTGTGAGCCAGAGCCACCAATGTGGATTTTGAGCAGGTTATTTTTATAACTCTAAAAAAGGGAAAAAACAAAAAAAGCCATCTTCAGGCATTTAGGAGTTCATTTACTGTATTGATATAATTTTTTTAAAGGGCAATTAGAACTCTAATGAAGAGTTTGTCAGTTTTATCATTGTCAGTTTTTAGATTCTATTAAAAAGTTATCTTGATCCAATTTACAATGCTTCTTGTGTTAATGTGAATGCAAAGATTTCTGTCATCTTTTGTTACAGAATTTTTCCCCACACTTTCTCTTTGGAGTTCTCACCTAAACCTGGGAGTTCTGACTCCTACCTTTTCTTTTCAGTATTATCTTTTCTATATTATTTCTTTTCTTGTCACTTGTACATAAATCATCCTTGTGGTTCTGATTTAAGTCTTTCAAAAGACTCTTTTCGTAGATGAAATAAACTTATAAACTTTCCCATGCTAAAAAAAAAAAATAAGATTTTTTTTCCAGACAGAGAGAAAAGCAGCAACTGCTGTCAACATACCTGCAACTCCTCATAAGAAAGAATAGACAGAAGTACTCTACAATCTGCTTTTCCTTTGTGAAAATTCCCAGGAAATACTATTGCTAAATACATCATTAATAGATCATTTTCCCTGAAGGGGTCCATGGGGTTCTGTTGTGCCTGCTGTCACAGTCCACATATACAGAAACAGAGACATGAGGACTTATTGTAATAATTTAACATAACTTTCTGCATATCAATTGCCACAGAGGTTCCTGTCTCAAGCTCCCAAATTTTCAGTTGTGGTACAGTACCTCTGTTACAGAGCTATTCAATAATAACCCAGTGTTCTTTATATCTTAGGATTTCCAATGGATAGTTACCCTCATTATGAAAAAACACCCACCAAAAATTGTCATACATTTCTAATATATGTTAGCTCAGTTTTGGTTATTGCATATTATTTTATGTCTTTCTACTCTAGGAAGAAAGTTTTACAGATTTTCTCATACAGTAAGTGTTTTACAGTGGCTGTATAATGGTCTGAGTAAGGGAAGATGAAGTCAACCTGCTACATGAAACACTTTTTAAAATACTGATAAGATAAAACCAAAAAAGGTGGAATTGGCAGGCTTATTCTGTGTGTGAAACATATGTATAGACTAGAAAGTTTCATCTCAATAGGTTGTTTAAAAGCCTTTAGGCCTTCCTTAGAAATTACTTCTCCAGACTATAAAGCACATTCTTTTTGGTCAATTTTCTCTCCACTTTATTCATGTTTTCCAAGTATGAATACTAAAACTGGTTTCAGAGCTTTGGTGCTGGCCTGGCTAATGGAGGAAAAGATGAAGCCACACTGATAAAAGTTTCATCATTTGATTCTATTTGTGTAGCTCTGAACACTTCTTCCTCTTACAAAATCCAAAACCTCTGTCATTTTTACAAGGCATGAGCATTTTCATGAGTAGTGTTTAACATATTCTGAAGACACAAAATGGGGAGCATGATTTTTTTTTCCAGTTACAAAGATGGTGCTTTCCCTTCTGACTCTTAATAGCCCTTTTATAAATGTGTGTGTTAACCTGCTGCTTTAGCTTCTGCTTCTGTTTTCAAAGCAGCACCTCTTCAGTGCATGCTTTATCACCACAATAGCTCCTCTGTCATGTTCCAATAATCTTTATAATGCCATAGATCATTTTCTGCTCTGTTAGTTCATGTCCTTCTGTCTTACTGCTCAGTTTTTAGCCAGAAAATCTAGTCACTGTCTAGCCCAGTCACGTTTGAACTGTTGCACCCTCTTTATCAGCAATTACAAAAAAATAACCAAAAAACAGGCCACCCATCATAGAAGTATCCTCTTCCATGGTCTTCCAAAATTTGGAAGTGTCAGAACTTAGCATCTCCAAGCTATTGGAAAAGTATTTTGTGTTCAAAAATGCAAAGTAAGAAAACAAATCTAGTTTTTAATTGTTTTTCAGTCTTCCCATGGGCTTTGAACTAAGCATAGCCTGTGAGGAAAGAGTCTTTATGAACTTTCAGGAGTAAGGCAGAAAAGGAAGGCTTGTTTAGAGAACTGCCAGACTAAGAAGACCAGGGTTTTCTGGCACTTTCTTGAAATATGAAAGCAGAGTAAGCAGAGGCTCATCCTGACACACCAACCAATGAGGCAGAATCTTGTCACAATCTGAAGGTTATTTTGTGCACCAAAATCTCCTAACTCCGCCTTCTGGTCCCAGTGATTCACAATTCCATTCCTCTGCAGACCCCAGGAGATAAGACAAGGAGCACAGTAGCTCTGAATGCACAGAACAAAGTGGAGGTTCAATCCAGAAAAGGCCAGGAAAGCAGACAGTAACAACAGTGCATTTTTTATAATTTAAACTACAAGGGTAAGAGTGGAGCACTTATGCTTCTAGGTAATAAATATATTTTTAAATTCTTGGGTAGTATGCCCTTCTCCTATTGTTGTTTTTCCTGCCTGCACTTCTCCAAAATATCTACAGTGATGAGATCTTGTTTGCACTTCTATATAAAGTACTAGCTTTATTAAAATGTGATCTGCATGTTTTCAGCAATATTTTATTGCAAACTTCCAGAGCAACACATATCCCACTATATGAAAAGAATACTTCCCTTGCATAAATAAGCTTCAAGTTTTATTAAAAATCAAGATGCTCCATAGTATAGCATGAATTATTAATTTTATGTTCATAGCCATAGTCGTAAGGTATTTCCTAAAACACAATGCAAAATATAAAGGAAATATCACAACCAAGTTTTAATAAGTTAGAGGCTTAAGATAAAATCAGTTCTTTTACAAGTGGTAGCTGAAGGCAGCTTTGATCACATGTTGCTGATGACTCTATAGAAAATCTGTGTAATGGTGATGAAACCTTGGTGAGATTCTCTCCCTTTTTTTTTTCCCAGATAAATCTGTCCACTGCACAAAGGACAGTTCAGCAGTCTGGAGTCTTGTCCTAGTCCTAGAACTATAATACTTCCCAGTTCTGCCATTGTACCTTTCTTTAGCATTGTGTCTCATTTTAAAATTCCTTGAAATTAAATTATTTTCCAGGATACAAATCAAGGTTTAAGAAAGAGTCTTTCTTCTGAGTAGGCATCTATAAACATATTTTAAGAAAATTGAGCAAGATGGCCATTTCCTTTTAATTCAACCAGTGGAGACTCTCCCTATTAACTAAACTGAGATAAAGTGCTGCATCAATGAAGACAAGTCTGTAGCAAATGTCTCCTGAGCATTCTCTCCTTTCAATGCTGCAGCTGCCTGTGGGGCAGGAGCTGCTGATCATGACACTAAGAATATTGGTAGTTCTGCAGTGGTTGATATGCAAAGCCAGAGTCCTTTCTCTTGTGAAGAAGTTAACTACCACCTCACAAATCTCTGCATTTTTGCAGTCATTGCTAAAGTAGCACCAGGGAGTAGCTGCAAAACAGCAACAGCCAGGCAAGAAATGACTGATCATGTGATAAATTGAAAGGAATCACTGAATCTGAGATCTAGGTTCTATCTTTGTCTCCTCTAATATCTGAAATCCAGACACTTTTGATTGCCTTCTATTGCATTTCCCATAGCACTTCAATGGAAATATCCTGTTACACAGAGGGATCATCAGTCACACTGATGAGTTACATTCCCATGAAGCAGACTTTATTGCAGAGCAGATTGTCATGGTGGAGTGCAATTTTTGGAGTGTAGTAGGAGAGAGCTGGCTGTGTCAATGCTACTGTTGACCATCTAATCTTCAAAAGCATAGAGCAGATATGCTGTCCATGTTCAACAGTTTAATCCACACAGAACACTGAAGCTGAAGATAGGTAGGACAATACTTAAAATTTCTCAGCTTGTGAATTCTTTTTCCAATAAGCACCCATGCAAAATGCCTTGTGGTATCCAAATATCTGTTGAGACTTCTGAGTTAGGTAGGTGTCACTTTCCTTTCTTCCTAAAGTACTTCCTTAATGTATCTGTAACTGATCAATTGCCATATTTATTTAGAAGAAAATTTATGCATACACATTCAGCATCCCTCCCTTGACTATTTTCTTTCAAATATCCTTTTTATTCCCACCCATTTCAAAGGAAGAGGGGAAAAACTCTTTCCTTGTTTTGTACCTAGATACTCCTATTTATAGATTCCTGATACAAACAGATGCTAAAAATGCCTCTGTGTGACAGCTGGGAAATGAGAAAAGTAGATGAGTTTATTTTTAGGAAAATAAAAACCCTGCATTAAAAAAAAAAAAAGATAGTGGGTCTGCTTTGTGTATTGTGTTTTGAGTCCCTGTCTTCCTGGAAGAATCAAGGAGAGGCAGCACTGATGAGGAAATAGAGCATCAGCCCAGAAGGGCAAGAAAAATCCAGCACAGTCTCAATAACATAATTAAAAATGACTGTGGTGTGACTAAACCAGGGTTCTTGTTCAAATTAAAAATGAATTTACTGGAGGGATGATTTTCTTAAGCAGATGGGATGAGTAAGCTCTTAGCATGGGCCTTAAACATCATTTGTGTTGACATTTTTTTTCTAATTACTCCCCCTGCAGATTTTCAGCAATGAGAAATAGCCAGAAGAAAAGCTCTTGACTAGTTGCACACCATGGTTGCCAGCAGAAATGTGTTACACTTTGAGCAGATCATCTCATGTCACTGTGCTTTAAAGTCAAGAGACAAGAGTGTTTGCACTGAAGCATGAAGCAAGGTGCTGTCAAGGACTGCATTATGACTTTCTGCCTTCTGAGACCAGTTCCAATTGTGCCCCAAGCCCAAAGATTAAAACCATTTTGGACTTTTCCAGGGCTCTACAAGCAGCACATGCCAAGGCACTGTTTGCTGTCTGTGGGCAGACACTGCAGGGCACATGTTCCTCAGAGACTCCTGTGCAGAGTGCTCCAGTGGCACAGGGCCAGGGCCTCTCCTGCTGGTTTTCTTGGAGCTAGGGGTTCTGCTCTTCCACTACTCACCACCCTCACACACCAGTACAAGGGATCACAGCATGTCAGAGAATGTAGTTCAAACTTCTTGTGATGCTGCTGAAGAAGGGCCAGCTAGTCAAAATCAGATCTCTCCTGTTACTGTATGTACCACTAATTATAACTTTGGCATCATTGGGCAGACAAAGAAGAGTAAGATTTTCCAGCAATCTCTCCTTCAGTCCTATCCCAAAGGAAGGCTCCAACAGATCAGAAATGCTGGTGCCTGAAGAGTTCTCTTGTTCCATTTTAGAGATAACCATATGTAATGGCTCTGCCTGGATCTAAGTGACCTCCACATTTCAGGGTGCTTGGATCTCCTTTCTACATATCCTTAATAAAGGGTAACCATCTTTTCACCATCTAATGGTAAACCATCTTAGAAACTGTCCCTTCATAAGCACCAAAGGGCTAGAGTAGATAAGTGGGATTCAAAGGATCCCATCTCCATTGGAAGGGAGACAGTTAAGGCAATGACAATAATTTGGACAAATTCCTTTGGATAAGTGCAGTGTGAGCACTGCAGAGCATGTAGCCATTGAATCCAAGCAAGGCTCTGCTAAAAAAGCTGAAATTATAAACAGTCTGTAATCAGACATTCTCTCACAATCCTGTGCTCCTATTTTCTACACACCTCTTCCCCTTTCAGTGACCAAAGCTAACACTAACACTATTAACAGATTACCTTCACTTACATATCCATGGATAACTAGAACTCCAAATAGCTGATGGATTTAGAGTGGAGAAGATACTGTTGTTACTTAAATACCAGGGAAAGAGAGGCAATATAAGGGAATAAACTGCTGTACTTCACATGAAATCTCCAGTAGCAATGGGGAGAGAATGAATGTTGGTTACGAGGGTAAGATTGCCCAGGTATTTAAGGTGTACATGATAAATCCCTACAAAGTCCATGCTTCATAACACAAAACTATAAGAAATGGGTCATGAATCCATGTTTAAAAGTGCTGATATGTATTGGAAAGCACTTCCTCAAGACTTACCTGCCTTTAAGAGCACTCTACCAGTGCTAATCAGCTATTTTGAAAAAAATAATTCAGTCTTTTGTATTGTTAAATTAGCTGAATGGGAATGCTCATCTTCTACTGAATGTTAATTAGTAGCTGCCAGCTTTTTCACATGCAGGTAGAACTGCTGCAAGAGCAAACTTGGTTGTGGCATTTTCTAACTTTTGACTCTTTTACTTCACAATTTGAATGACAATTTTAGTATGCAGCAAGGGAGTTGGACTAGGCAATCTTAAAAGATTCCTTTTCACTCGAATAATTCAATGTTTCTATGATATATATGTTTTCTATTGTGTGTACAACATTTATGTTGTTTATTTGAAGAAAAAAAAGACCTCAATATTACCTTTACTATTAATTTTGTGAATACCGTGGTTGTCTTTTTAAAAAAATGTTGTGAGTTTTACTTTGCTGTCTGCTTTTTTCTTTTAATCTAATGCTGTTTTTAAAAAGCAAATCTCTTCAGAAAGCTTTGTTGACACCAAAGTCTGGTGTTGACTTTACTAAGAAAAAGATGGAACAGACTGAAAAAACCTCACATTTATATCACTCTTAGTCTAGTTGCTCTCTGTATGTGTCATATTTTTATTTTTCTCCAGATATAGACAAAATTGGAGACTGCAGTGAATCACAGACTCCCCTAGACAACCACTGGATCTTTCAAAAATTTTGTTCTTGAAAAGCTACCTGGTTTGGTTTTTTTTTGTCTCACTCCAAATCCTAAAGCTTTTAATCACTATTTCCTTTCCCATATTTCAAATGCTGCATTTAACTAAAGTGCAAATCTTGCTGTAGATCCATGTAATGGTGAATCCTGAGGCAGTTTAAGCAGACCTGGATGAGCTGCACAGTATGTACTGCATGAGATCAAGTAGACACTTGGTGTCTGTGATCTGAACTGATAGCAAAGTCACATCATCAGCCCTGAGCGAATCACACAAATTGGTGTGAAAATGTGTAACACACCCAATATTTGTGAACAGGAGTGGGAGACCATGAATATTACCAAGGGTGGGGAACTAAGAATATCCAAAGCATGGTAAATTCCTCATAAAAATGGAGGAAAAAAAAATGTTATGAAAAATGCATTAAATTGAAAGCAGACACCATACAGAGCAGAGGGTGTTTCCATGGAAGCAGTTTCCCACATGACAGCAAGATCAGCAACAAGTGCTACAGAGAGAAACAGGGAGCAGAATGTCACCAGGTTAAGCTTAACTATCACACTGGCCTATAAAACAATATCTATAATTATTTAAACTTACCACAGTTTTTATTCCCTGGAATAGAAAGTTAATAATTTCCAAGCTAAACTACATCAGTATATATATATAGTGAGAATGCAAAATAAAAAAAAAAATTGGAAAATTGTGAAGAAAAGAATAAAAGTTCTTTGTCTTGGTATTGTTTAGCAACTAGTTTGGAAAGTAATATGTAATCATCCTTGTTCTATTTCCTGCTGAATCTCCTACGATATACAATCTAATAAATAGAATAAAAAGTAGTATTTTATGTACAGAGGCAGCTTCCTAGGAAGTATAAGATTAAAGCGCGTTGCACTATTAATCTTGAAGCTCATGGCCTATCCCAGACACTAAGATTCAGGACTAATTCAGAAAGGAAAACAAAATATGAAGAAAAGTATTAAACTTCTAAAACATGAAATTATTCAGACATTTTACATGGTAAGTGAAAGTAAAAAAAATTATTAACATGGCTGACACTGACTAGATCTACATAAGAGACATAAGAGTAAGGCAAGACCATTATTAATAGTTTATGATGAGCCCTCTGAGGAGCTAATACTTCAGTTAGCTAATGCTCCCATTTTTAAGTCTTGACCCCAGAGCAGGGCATTAGATGAGACAGTTACGTGGAGAAGGTTCTGTGGTAATGAAGATTACAGGAAGATATTCACTTAGCCAGTATTCATAAAGTTATGGATTATACCCACTTCCACTTGATACAGCCTTTGTAGGTATTCTTCTGAGGTCTAAATTCTAGGCACATGTGAATGCCAGGTTCCTGTTTTCTAGGGAAAGGGAGCTGTATGTCTACTAGAAATGAAGTAATTCATATTCCTTCATAGCTGACTACACAGAAGTATCAACAACAAGCTGAATATTGTGCTAAACAAAAAAAAAAAAAAAAAAAAAAGATGATTTACCTTCCCCTATTCTACTCCTTGCAAAAATTTTGTCACAATTATGAGGTTTCTTGGACAGCTTTCCAAGCTTTCTTGGGGCGATCAACATTATCCTGCATTCACCAAAATGAAGAGATGCATCACAGTGGGAAGACACATTGGCACAAGAGGCAACAGTTCAGAGGATTGCATCCAGTCAAGGGTTATGATAAGAAATAAAACCCATTGTTTATGCTTGACAGTGTCCCACAGCCACAGAAATAAACAATATGGTGTGCACACCGATTTGGACAAGAGTGCCATACATGCAGGTGAGGCATTTCTGTCTACTGTCACAAGCCATCACTCACTCAACTAACAGTGGTACCAATGTTTCTACAACAGGTGTTGCATTTTAGTTGGGGTTTTTCCTCCTTTCTTCCTTTTTCCCCCCCTTCCCTCCCTTTTATTTTTATTAATGCTGAAGCATAGAAGACAAGACAATCCCTTGGCATAAATTAAGTTGGCAGGAATGCAGCCAAGGAGCCAAGGATTTGGATCAGAAATTGATGATGTGCATAGCTAAAGGTCACAGCCATGAATACAAACAAAGCTGTCATATTCTGCTATATCACTGATGCTACAAGCATATTGACCACAACAATGAGAGATTTCACACTCTAATAGTCTAGATACAATCCAGGAAAGGGTTTAGCATTAAAAAAATTACTCCTTTGTTCCCATCATAAAGTTTATGGAAGTAATATGACAAATTACTGTAGTTAAAATTGACAGCATTGGTCTTGCTCAGTGAAATCCATGTGTTGACACTTGACAGATTAGTAGCAAATAACGTTCAGTGTGATTTCTTTTTTTTTTTAACTGAATGCAAAGATGAGAATTTCACAGTTTACAGTAACCAGACAGAAGTGTGACACCTGTCACTTTTTGTTTTACTTGAGGAATCCTAAAGGATTGGTTTAGTATCTTTATTTTATATCAGAATTCATACAGTTTTCTGCCTCTTACATAAATTCATCTAGAAAATAAAGCAATTTTGACATGATCTAATGGAAGCTTTCAAAATTTGTAGCAGAGCAGAAAGATGATCAAAAGAAATTTCTCCTATGGTGGAGGCTTCAAACATGAAGGGAATAATTTACAGTTAAGACATGACAAGTGATGGAAATAAGAAATGACAATTCAATTCATGGTACCTCCACATTTGTTTAGAATCACAGACCAAAAAAGTGATGAAGTTTATTTATTTTGATATATGAGTTATGAAGATGATCTGAGATTTATAGATCTTTGCATAACTTCATTTTTCTGTAATTTCTGGTTTACTGACATAACTTACCAACCTTGGTTTCTGTTCATGATCAAGGTATTGTTTTGCATTTATAAAATATCCTCTAATTTGAAAGGTGAATTCTTAAGGTACTTTTTCCTTTCTAGGCAGCCAGTATGAAGTCTGTGATTAAACACAGGGCTTTTTAGGCACAACTTCTAAATGTGTGCAACTTAAAACCAAATATTGTTGATGGAAAGCACAGGACAACATAATTCTTTTCTCCCTTTGGTTTGACAGAGCATGTGACTGTTGAGAGCTAATATAAAACCCATCTACTTAGTCTGTTTCCTGAGTGAAATAACTAAAAGGCTAGATTGGGTTAGTTTTCCTGGGATGTACTAAAGCATTTTTTTGGTAACATTTGTGCTACGTAGTGTTTCATATTGTGTTTTTTATATGTTTTGCGTTAGTGTTTGACAGGTATATGTAAAATTGAAAGTTTAGTAAATAGGACATGAAATTTCTGAGAAAAGAGAAAACTGTTCTAATCATAGAGATAACCAACATTTTCCATTTGCATATGCCAATGTTACAGTTCTGAAATTCTGTTGCTTGAAAGCTCATGGCTTTGTTTGAATGAGAACTGTAACAAAGTTACAATGATAGCAAGTATCATTCAACACCATCAGAGAGGTCATGGGACTTATTCAACCTCTTCTAATAGTATACATCAACATTGTAAGATTTCAGCTTGTTTTTCTTCCCATTTCATTTTAAGAAGCAACCTGGGATATATAAACGGAGCACACATTTGCAAAGTAACATGAGATAAAGGTGCTATTTGAGAGACATCAAACACTGCATGAGAGTTCTTCATCTGTATTAAATACCTGATTATTGTCCTAGTAGTGAATGTTTGGTCATATCAATTGCCATAACAGCTGTGATACAACATCATTCAGCTCAGTTGTTTTTAAAAGCAGAAGGTAAAAACAGATCAGAGTTTAGCATTTAAGACTAAAACTAGCTCAAATTCTTTCAATATCCGTTTGATATTATCTGCTGTTTATGTTCTTAGAGTGTTCAGAGATATGTTGTGCTCTTTCTAGTGAAATTGTGCATTTCCTGAATGGTAAGCCACTAAAATCTCCAACCCTGAAAAGATTTTCTGGAACCTCAAATCGACCATAGACAGAGCTGACAGTGTTTGCATGGTCAGAGAAGAGAGCTCTGCAGACATCCCTGTGTATGTGCTAGTTTGCATAAATACAACTATCGGTTTCTACGAAGTAGTATAAGGAATTTTTGTTTGTTTGTGACGCTGAATTACATTTTATATGGATTTTTGCAGATATTTACTCTTTATTTAAATCAGAAGCACTTAACCCCAACTTCAGAGGATAATTCAGATAGTTGTTTGGCAAAAAGTCCATATTAAAAACCTTTACTCATTGGTCAACTGCAATAGGACAACATGTCATTTCAGTATCCTGTCAGAAATTTATTCTTTTGCTGATGACAAAAGAACTACATAATGATCAAACAAGTCTGGAGTCTGCAATAGAAACAAAATTAGGTTTTTAAGGGGAAATGAGACAAAATGAAGTAAAGAGAGACAGTAAATTATTCCACAATTCTCCTGTTTAGTGACATTTCCCCTTTAAAACAAAGTATAGGAATTTCCAGTGACAAAGGAAAGAAGATGATTCAAAAACTTCAAATTATCAGCCCTTCTCTTTTCCTGATGTCTGATTCATGCTTGGTGCCTTCTCATCCCACTTGATCCTGCTGCTCCCCAGAGTTTACAACTCCTCTGGTTCTGTCTGCTCTTACAACTACAGGCACTGAGAAGTGCAATTTATTTCTTCACAGATGCAGATGTTTTAGGCATTTGATTTTGCCACCATTGCCAACTTGATCCAGTGCTTTGATTTAAAAAAAAGGGGCCAGGTAGCTTTCATACCCTAAGGATAGATGGAAGTTCAGGAGTTAAATATCAAACTATTCAGTCTTTGATTGTCAATGTTTTTTGAGAAAAACTAGTATTTTAGTGTATATTTTATTAGAATGATAGATAATACTTACAATTTCAACGCAAACGAAACCTGTGAATGTGTTCTTTGTGCTAAAAGCTTTTCAAAAAACCAACTTCCACTCTGACTGACAGAATGAATCAATAGATTCAAGATTACTGATTTTTTTCAGTGTTATACCTTGTTCTTTAAATGCCACCACTTTTCAAATATGCTGCTATTGTAATAAGTTATTTGGTATGATTAATCAGTTATCATTGAGCTGCATTTAGCTACTCATTTGGCAATATTAACTGCTCTTTTTTTCAATCTGTTTTGTTTTCATGTTATCTAAGGACCAAGATCCATCAATTTGCTTGTTACAACCATTTTCCCAGATATCATTTGTTCAAAGATTTGGGTCTTTTTTTTGCATCATTTTTGCTATTCATTGGTCTCTTTCTCTGAATTTCAGTTCTACTGAGCAAGAGATTTTGAAACACACATTTTAAGGTCATATAATCAAATATTTAATGTAAATATCTAAATATTATATATTAAAAATTCTAGAATTTTTTACATATAAACTATAAATCGAAATACTTTAGATATATAAACTACAAAGCACTTAACCTTAGAGGATGAAATTTCCTAATAAACTAATTAAAAAAAATCCCAGACTGTAGCATCTCTAACTACTGGTCAAATGGAATAGAACCTCATACTTGTTCTCATACAGACCACCTAATAAACCATATAAAAAGCATCCCTATCTCCTGCCCTGCTCTTGGGCACAGCATCTCAACAGTGGGATGAGGGCAACCAGAGGTAAATATCCATGGTCAGAAAGCTTGAAAATGGCATTAAGAGAAAGGAAATTTGAGTGTGATGAAAGTAAAATGTAGATGCCCAGTGGAAATCTGTAAGAGTTCTGATAAACAGCTCTCCAAGTCCAACTGGACATCAGCATATTGAAAATAGCCATAAGTTAGGTCACTTTTGTTTGGAAGGGAAGGTTGGTTCAAAAGAGGTGTCTCCTCAATCTGCTCAGTTTTGACAAAAAGTAGCTGAGAGCCACCCTGAAGAGCTTTGAAGTGGTGAGTGAAAGCCTATTTCCTGCCCCAGAGTCCAGATGGAGAGGATCTCTGCACCATTCCAGTGTCTGGAGAATAAAGAAATGCTTCCTTCTGCAGAGCATACCTTCCTATGCATAAATGATCTGGTGACCTGAGTCACATATTTTAATCTAGTGCTCCCCCATGGCTAGGACCTGTATGTTCTTCTTCTTACACAGGGCTGAGTTTGTCTCCTAATCACATATTGCAGCCCTGGAAGTTGCAGCTCCATTTTTCTTGCTTACTTATTGTAGATTGCAATTGATGATCTGTAAGAATTACTCCCATACTGAAATTAAATCACTGGAACTGATCTCTTACTTTTGAAAAAGAAAAGCATAATGCTAAGATCCACACACCTGAGGCTAAAATATTTCACTGGAATACTTCTGCTCTTGGATTTCAAGCACAATAGATCAAATTTATGCCTTGCATAAGTCAGTTCTGAGAGAGGGGATAGTAATAGCAGGGTAAATACAGCAGTGATCCCCTATTGGCACTTTCAGCTCTGATGGTGAGACTTTCCCATGTTTTCCACTGTTCTTCCATAAAATGCATACCAGAAGCATAGTTTGTCCTGTGAAGATACTGAAAATGCTGAAGGGACTTAGGAGATGATATTTAATTTTCAAGGGTATGTTTAACTTCTGTCTTTCTATATTTATCAGTTTTCCAGAGTTTGTGGGTAGTCGTTGAGAAAGTCTTTCCAGCACAAAATTTGAGAAATCCCTAAGTGCAGAGGTTTGTATTTTGGGAAAGGGTACTTTAAATTTGCACCTATGCATTGCTTTATATTTCAATCACATCATTTACATTATCATCACATCCCACCCACTGGCATTTTGTTGACAATATGGCACTTCTTTATAGGAATATACCGTGTTTTCTAGAACTTGATGAATCATATTTCTTACCATGTATAGTTCTGCATAACTGCTGGCCACTGACCATAAGTGTCTTCTATATAATAATTGCATATCAAAGCTCTTACATAAAAATAATAGCACTAAATTGCAGAGTCAGGTACAGAAATGTTTGCAATGCCTAGATTTAATGTTACTAGTGAAATGTAATTCACATGCTAGTGAGGATCCATTATGGTACAGCATTTAATTATATGATCTCATTCTATTTTTCCACAGGACTTCTTCATTTGAGGTACAGAATGTAAGCCACTTACTTAGTCAGCAGCAATTCAATATTTTGCTTTATTCCATTTGTTTTATGATCCCATGGTTTATTTACTGCACACTATTCAAACTGTGCTTGGAAAACAGAATACTTAATTTCTTCTTAGACTTTTTCATAGAACTCATCTCTGTAATATATTAATGCTTCAGTAACACTCATAAATGAATTTGTACGCATCCCTTTGTGATAAAGTGAGAAATAAAAGCATGTAGAAACTCAGGTTAAAAAAACTTCTTTATGTATTATCACTATCACTATTAGTAATCACTATTATCTATTATAATTGCAAATCAATGTAAAACAACTCTCTTTTTTCTAATTGCCTAACCTTATGTTGTATTTTAGATGTTCAAAAATAATTCTACTTTCATGCTGTGTGTGATCAGTTCTTCCAAAATAAGATGTGGGAATCACAAGCTAAATTCCCAGAAAATAAAGATTGTATGCTTAGTGACCACCGAGTAAAGTTACTTGTTTCCTACTAACTGCTAATCACATTGGATTTCATGTGCAAGGATAGGATCCTCTTTCTTAAGAATTTTACTGATTCAAAGATCTGTTTACCATGCTCCTTTATTCTGTACATTTCTAGTTCAACAACAGACAAGTGTAGGTCTTATGAAAAACTGCTGAGTTTACCCAACTCTGATCAAATCTATTCCATTAACACACCAAATATTTTGCTGGTAAAAGTAGCATTTAATGCTATGCTTGTAGACTATAGCATAAAATGGGCATTTAAGCTATTAATTAAGGTTGCAGGTGACAGCCTAAAACTTCCCCAAGGGGGGCAGCAGAAGGGAAGGTGTTGATCTCCTCTCTCTGGTGACCAGTGATAAGACACAAGGAGATGGAAGGAAGCTTCATCAGGGGAAGTTCAGTTTGGCCTTTAGGAAAATGTTTTTCACTGAGAAGGTCACTGGTCACTTGGAACAGCTTCCCAGGGAAGTGGTCATGGCACCAAGGCTGTCAGAGTACAAGGACCATCTGGATGATGCTCTTACCCATATGGTTTGAAGCTAGGTAGTCCAGTGAGGAACAGGAAATTGGACTGAGTGACCATTATGGGTATGTTCCAGCTTAAGGCTTCTTCTGCCTGACATCCTAGGTCTGACTTGCTGTTCAGGTGTGTCTGTACATCCAAAGTTTGAGTGTGAAGCAAGTTGGATCATCAGAACTTGCTTTATAGCAGTATTTGAAAGACCATAGTAACTATAGTAAACTTAGGATTTTAGCTTAGGTCCTCAAAGATCTAAATTATGATTTGAAACCCTATACAATGCCTTAACGTAAAATCAGATTGGCACTACGTCATTTCCTGTTCATTAGGGTTAAACAAACTCTCCTACTCTCTTTGCTCAACAGCTCTCACTTTTTCCACCATTGTGTCTGGCCTTTCCATCAGCTCTGAGTCTCATTCTTCTGTCCATCCTTTCCTTCAGCTTCTTGTCTGGTCACAAATTCCCTTAAGCCACTTCATCATTTGCTTCTTTCCATCATTTTTCCAGTAGAGTTATCTGGACTCTCTGGTTCCCTGTATATGGCACTTCTTCTCAATTACTTTTTTTGCTTCGTTCTTACCAGCATAACCTGCATTGAATTTAGGTGACTCCTCTTTTAAATTGTTGTCTGCCATGGTACAGTGCAAGATAGAAAAGAACAATTTGCTGTTCTTAGTGGTGATACCTGCATGAACATCCCTACTAGGGCACAGCCAATAGTTCTTAACACTGCAGAGAAAATTCTTGCCATTCAAGTCTATAGAGTGTTCAATAATGGAAAAATATTGAAGAATATAACTATAGACACCCATCTGGTTTCTCCACAGAAAGTGTGAACTATTTATTCAAAAGCTTATACTTTGAACCAGTACTGACCTATCAGCTTTTATCTCCCTTCTCTGAGACATTAAAAAACCAGAACTTAACAAAGAAAAGATTGCCATAATTTTGCCATGTGAGAGAAGGAGGTTATGTTTCAAAGGATTTATATAAAAAATAGTAGGCAGAGTGAAGATAGAAGTGTTCTTTACTGACATTCGAATCTAACTTTGCTTATACATCATCTATCCTTTCACAACCTCACTAAGAAACTTACAGCTCAAAGTCATTTATGGAAAAAAAAAAAGACTGCAAATGCTTGAATATAATTTTAAAACATCTGCAGTAGTCCTTGCAGCAAAGCAAAAAGTAGTGATTCTGTAAGAGTGTTTCAGCATTAATTCAAAACAGAGGATAGAGAATGTGACTAACTTCAGTTCTGTTAAGAGACATCTCCATCAGCAGTGACTTGCTTCAAGTCCTCACCTAATTAACAGCAATAAACAGCCTTGCTCTTAATGTTTCTGCGACAGTTAAACACACAGGGCAGAGAATCAGTCTCCTGGAGTTAATGAGGCTCATTTGCATTCCTTCCAAGGATCATCTGCCAATACAAATAAACTAGGTAGCAGGCTCAAATAGTAGTGAGCAGAAGAGGAGGTAATATGTTAATCCCATCTTTGAAAAATCTAAGCTAAATTACTTATTTCTTTATAATTACATTGTGCTTTCTTAGAGCTACAGAAAAATTATGACTCCTTAATTATTAAGAAAGCCAGCAATATATTCCTGCCCTGAAATGCAAGATTTCACTCACAGGAGGTAAAGAACTGGTGTTTGTAATCCTGTAGTTGATTCAATTAGCATTTGTGGGAGACATTTTGGTTTTGCTATGTTGCATGGAAGAAGAAAAATGTTCTTCCATACTTAAATTTATTTTATTATTTAAGTGGATTTAAATGCATTATGTACTCATTAGTTTTATGCCAGTAGATTCTCATCAAGTTATATAAAGCAATTCATAATATATTTTATTTTAATGAAAGGAAGACACAGATCTAGATTGGCCTGTCTAGGTGACAGTAACTGAAACCTAGAATATGATCGGCACTAATTTTATAGCTTAATCTTCATCTTCGCATCTATAATTTCCATTTTGGTGCTGGCCAGCTCAGACAGTTTGATTGGAAGTGAGGCAGAAGAAATAATCAGGAGAACAGACTTTGAAAAACTTTCAGTTCTGAGCATAAAGGCTTGAAAAGAAACTTTATGAAGTGAGAAGGTAACTATCAGAAAATCATTTCTCTTGTAGTTCATGGACATCAAGAAAGCAGAATCTGTTTGTTAACAGCTTACTATGGAAAGAGAATAAAGGATTGGGAGAAAAATATGGAATTTAATTGTATCTCTGAAACAGAAAACATGGTAGCTTCTCCTTAAGAAGTTTGTCTTGCCAATTGCAGTCACTTATTAAGGGTTCATTTAAAAAAATACAGGCACAATCTGGAAACATAACATCGTGCTACAAAGAATTTAAAAACAAAGAAATAAATGGGGAGGGACAATGTGTACTCCAGAAACCCAGCACATGTCTTGAGCTGCATCTTGTATAAGGACAATTAGCAGTAGGAAGCATAAGGGCATACAGCAGGGAGTAGGAAGACAATATTATTATAAATATGTATTATTCATCCTTTGTTTTTTGTCTAAAAAGATCACTCCTTTTGACACATATGTAGCTAGTTTGCCATCTGATATGTTAAATTATTAAATGAATAATTTATGAGGTTATACAAAAGTCTTCTCTTTTTCTCTCCCTTTCTTTTAGTTACTTATGTTTGGTGTAACAAAGAACTGGGAAAATTCTCTACTTCTTGTGTCTTCTTTGCTTCTATAAGCAAATTCGTTAAAAGCTCTAAAGCTTGAAAAATGTTTTCTGTATGCAGATGTTTTATTTTTTCACAAATAACACTGCCACAGATCTTCAAATGACAGGGTGTGTAGAGGCAGGCATCTAGTCACTGATGGGCAGAAGTCCAAGCACATCCAGCTAACAGTGATTCCAAACCTCACGATTCATTTCTCTACTCAGTGCCTGAGGAATCATCTCCGTTCCCATGACAGGTAGGTATTTTCCTTTGTGACAGGACCATTACTTAGCCCATGCTGTGTGCTTTTTAGTGGATGCCCCTTAATCAAAGGTGTTGGTTTGGTTGAAAATTGCAGCTGATTCAGATTTCTGAACATCAGTCCACTTTTTATAGAGAGATAGGTATAGATTTAAGCATCCAAGGTAACAATTTCCTTTGGGTGTTTTTCTCAGTAGAAGCTGAAGTTCTTTCAGTTTTTAAGTAAACAGGGTCATCAATACACTGTGGTATAAAAAATATAGACTGCAGGAAAAAAAATCACCCATCAGAAGGAATGATAAATAAAGAAGACATGATGAATTAAGAACTGTGAATTTAGACCTCACCTGAATGCAACTTCAGATTTTCAAACTTTGCTGCTTGACCTGCAATGCCCTGAAGAGAGATGCTGTACTTGCAGGAAGGAGAAGTAAAGGTAAAAAACCTAGTCTGTTACTTCAGGCATGAGGTTTCATTTGGAAGCCTCATTTTTGTATACAGAACATAAAATGCTCCTGAAATTGACCCCACATTATCTGAAAAGCTCAATGTATTATTTTGCACTTAGAAGCCAATTGAGAAGAACAGAAAAAAGAAATATTTTTTTATCTGTGGTTCTAATAATAAATAAATGAGAAAAAAATTCTATACAGGTTAGGGAGATTATTTTTGATAACCACAAGGACCATACATGGCAAAAATGCTGGCAAAGTCAATCTGTTCCTTCAGTAATTAATTATTATTTTGTGAGGTCTGTACATCTTTTGTCCGTCTGCTTTGCAGACACATCTCACTGCAGTCACCATACTTAAGGGTCTGGTTTTAGACTTCTCTTGTATACATTGAAAGATCTTGTAGGCAGACTTCTTCAATGTCATTGCCTCACAGTCCCCAGTCTGCTTTTCTGCATTTTTTTCTCTCATTTAATGACTTCATGAAACTGCAGCTAGAACTTTGAGAACCATTTTAAGAGCTATTGCTGAAATTTTGATGGTTTATTTTATGACAGTTGCCCTTTACGCTACTAAATTTGGAGCCGTTACTTTTTCTGCCTATAAACTGACTTGGATACCTGTAACACCACAGCCATGCACACTTATATGTTTTTACTCTATACTAAAAATGAAAAGTATTTATAGATGCAAGTGTCTCCTATTTTTACTGGTGCAATCTCTATTATATTGAAAATAGTCTTCTGATTCTAGGTCCCACAGCAATTGCATGAGGCTGTCAAAATGCAGGACCTGCTTCAAGGCTAAGAAATCTACTAACAATAAGCAGAGCAGATACACAGTTGCAGAGGGCTAGTTAGTCCTTTTTGTTCCCTTCAGGGATGCATGTGTACAGAAATATCATATCATGTTTAATACTTAAGGTTATAAAAGAATAAATAAGCAAATGCAGTACTGCCTCAGAGTAATGTGACTTTCCATTTTATTTACCCTATAAGGTAAGCACTGAAAAATCCAGCCTGGTTTGTTTTCATGGACAATATTCCAGGTGGAAGCATGCTACATCAAAGTCATTCCTCCACTGATGATCCAAGCTAGATTTGCTTATCTAAGCCTCAGCCTAGCAGCAAGTTCTTTTAAGAGGGAGCATGGATAAAGGCAGGGATTTAAGAGTCCATGGCTGGAGAAGCTCAAAAAATTTATAGTTGAGAATCAAGAGCTTAAGCACTACTAAAGTACACCAGCTTCAGGGAGGTGTATCTGCCCCAAGTCAGAAACACCCTGTGTCTAGTAGATATAATGACAGAGACCAGGACAAAGCATAAAGGAAGTAGCTTTGGCACACATGAAACTATGGATTTTTGAAACACAATAAGGAGTTTCAGGCAGTGGTTAATTCAGGATTTTTTTTATAACTGAGCTTCTTTTCTGTCTTTTGAACAGTTTTGGTTATTTGAAGTTTTAGGATCACTGTCTGTGCAAATACAGTATCTTTGACCTTCAATGGAATTGGTACTTTGAGGCAAACAAAACTCTGCAGGACAGCAAGAGCCTGTGAACATAAAGGGAAAGTAGAGGAGGCAGCTGAGCCTTTTACTATCTCTGTGTATGTAAGAAATGTCACTAAGAAGATATAAATTTTACTTCACATTAAATGTAGAATTATAACATTTTGCATTTTTACTCAATTATGAATGTAAACAGAAAAGAAAAAATAATTGCCAGTGCTCTAAGTAAATTCACAGTAAGACAAAGCCTAATTATTGGACTCAGTGGTAGAATTTCCTATGTCTTTAGTCATACAGTCCCTTGCAAACTAAAATGCATGACAGTTTACCAAATTTGTTGGAGACTTAGTAATTATCCACTTGTCTTGGATTATTTAAAAGCAAGAAGTATTGATATAGTAGACCTATTTTCACAGTATGCTCTGTAGCTTTTGTACTGAAAAATTAATTTGTGTGGGGGCACTGAAAATTATTGTGGGGATTAACACAGCCCTTTAAAATACACAAAAAATATTTATACTTCTGTTTTCCATATTATTTTCTTAATTTATTGTTATAATTCTGTCTAATGATATGGGACTGGATTCTAAAATTTGGTTGATTTCATGGTAGGGCAACTCAATTCACTGGAGTTATTTTTGAATGGCATTGATGTCAAAAAATAAGGTCACCTCACAATTAGAAGAAGTGAAAGATCATATCTGAAAATTCTTATGTAAAGTGGCAAAGTGAAACATTTTTCCTTCAGATTAGAGAGCACTGAGAGGTGGACACAATCCCATATCTGTGTGGCAATATCTTTTACTTCTTGTTGTTTTACCACACTATTATCATTAGGAAGTTTTAGTTTAGTTCTAGAACCTGTTACTACTTTACTGTAATGTTTTTTAGCTCATCACAAATAAAAGTAGCTTGGAATTTTTGAGGTTTTTTTTTCTTTTTCTTGCTTGTGTGTATGAGATTTCATTGTTTTTTCTCAGTTGTAGGCTTTCTCTTTTTCTTTTTTTTATCAGAAAAATTCTTCCCTCTTTTTATTTTCCTAGCATAGTTCTCATCTCAGATAATATATGATTTTTTTTTTGATAGTGAATTTTCAGTTGGGAAAAGAACAGAAAAAACACTTCAGCATTTCCTTTAGCAAAAGATTTCCTTATCTCCTTCAGTTCACTTCTGCCTGTTCTGAGTCACTGAGCTCAAGAATTGAAAAGATCTTATTTTTCTCACATGAAGTTTCCTCAGATTCAGAGGTTTGAGTGTTTCTATATCACTAGCAGCTTCTATGTAGTAATGTAAACATTTCCAGACTTATCTCCCAGTTCCTTTACTTTCACCTAGACACAGAATTGTATAAACTTCTTCAGGTGGACAAGACAAACCCAGTGCCTTCAGCCACGCCTCAGTGGACATGTCTGCCAGCTCCTTCCCCAGCTTAGTGCCCTCCTTGGGGCACATTCACACACCCCAATATCCTTTTTAAATTATGGGGGCCAGAAATGTGAACAATATCTACAAAGGATCCTCTGAGGGACTTTCCAAACTCTATCAGAAACTGTTGGTGTTCCAGCACAGCTGTGCTCTTAGGAGTATACAATATTAGTAGGGCCTGTGTGATCAGACAAGGGGCAATGGTTTAAAACTGAGGAATGTGGATTCAGACTGGACAGAAGGAGGAATTTTTTTTTTTTATGAGGGTGGTGATATACTGAAACAGTTGCCCAGAGGGGTGGCCCAATCCCTAGAAACTTTTAAAGGCCTTTTAAGTCCTTTCTAGTCCAAGCTATTCTGTGATTCAATGATAATTCCTGTTGTCATCCTAATTTGTGCTCCAAGCAGGTACATAAAAGTGAATGTGTGAAAAAATAGGTGATTGATTCAAAATCAGCTTGGTACTTCTTGAAGTTGCAGCCTAATAAACAAAAGATGTTGAGGGAAACATCGGCCATGTATCTTCCCCCCAGAATTGGTCAGCTATCAAGTAAAAGGAAGTTTCCAACACCTGGGTGTATGCTGGGTTTTTTTAACATCGTCATAATGCAAAAAAAAAAAGGTATAATAGCTAGAAATTAGCAGTACTGGACCGGTCAAACTTAGTGAGATCAATACATAATGATTAAAATGTATCCCAGTTTCACTAGGGTAATGTCTAGAATTCTTTGTCCATGTTTTTCACCATTTGCCTGCAAAACAGACAAACAACCACTTTTATTTTCCTTCTCTTTCTTTTTAGCAATTGAGAAAAATAAAATCAGTGCTTATAACTTGTTTTCCTCAAAGTAAGTTTGGTGTTTGAGCCATCATTGCACTTAATTAGAGTATCAATCTTAAAATTCAAAAGAAGGAGGGAAAAAGACCTTTGCCTCTGTGTTCTTCAGTTGGAGACATCATATCAAGCCAAATTACTTTCTCACTTACACATGGACAGTTCCTCTGAAAACAATTTGGTGTTATGGGTGTAGGGGTGAGGGAGTTTGGCACAATAGTTTGTGACTGTAATATTGAAAAAGACTTTTCTATTTTAGACCCATGTAACAGTGTCATAATTTTTGCAGAGAAATTGATTGAATTAATTCTCTCATACTGCAGAATTTACTGTAGGCTGTAGATGGTACTTTAAGTTCAGGACTAATTTTGTAGGGTTTATATGATCCTGCACAATATGATAGCAGGGAAAAGGTCTGCAATCAGGGCTTGAGGTATTAAAGCACATTTTTTTTACAAAATATTTGCCATCCGTAGTGCACTGTAGGATTTCACTTGGCTAACAGATCATGTGCTGACTGGATCATCACTTATTTCAGCATTTAACTAAATTAAAGTACAAACAATTTTAGAATGCCTTTCGTCTGTGTTTGTTACAGCCCATGGTGCCAGGAATTCACCAGGACCTCTTTGAACAGGGATGCTCTGTAAATCTTACCTTGCAATATTTGCTCAAAAAAGGTGAAATGAATTACAATGTCACAAGTCTGCCGTGCTTCACAAAATACAGATGAAATTAGATGCAAATAAATCAAGCCTTGACATGAATTATTTAAATTTCAAAGTTTTTGTTGCACAAATAGGCTGTGTGAATATGTGCCATGCAAGAACAGATATACTGGCACTTCCTAGCTCAAGGAACGTGTAGCTAGTGAGGGGGAATGAATGCACTCTAGCATGCACTAACTGGAGCAGTTTAAATATTTGAAAGGATGTCATGATTATATTCTTCAAAGATATGGTGAGAACACAGTGCATTTGTGATATTTTGTTTTTCTGGACGTGATTACTCTGTAAGACTCTCAGTGTTGCACTCTGCAAGACCTGTCACTGCAATAAACCCACTGATCACAAGCCAAACCCATGACACCCTCAGGACTTGTTTTTAAAAGTATACAGTTTTTCAGCAAAGGAAATACTTTAGAAAGGTTTCTCTTCCACAAGACCTTAGATTGGATGAAAGCAAAACATGGTCATTGGGAGCTACAGAGGTGGTGTCTGTGAAGACAGACCAGGGGCTGCCCCATGCCAGACACAGCTGGATGCAACAGTTATACAAGGGACACATGAGCACATCAGCCACCATCAAGCGAGGGAAAACATATTTAAGAATGGTCACAAAATGCCACAGAGTAAAGAGGGCAGAGAGAAAACAAAGAGAGGATGAAGAATTCAAGGAACTAAAAAAGTGGGAAGACCAAAGTCAGAGGAGAATAAAAAGGAGGTACTCAGCAGATCAGCAGAGCAGATATTCCAACAGGGGCTGCAGCTCTGTGGAGAGTGAGAAAAAAAGGGCAACTGAGAGAAACTCTTATGTCCTGATCTTTCCCTGAGCTGCCCATTACCTCACTGAAGGGACTGAATGTAACCTGTGCTGATAAAAAGGTGGGAGGAGATCTGTCTGGAGTGAAGACAAGCCTGGGGAGGGAGGAACACAGTGTTCTCCCTTAGTGTTTGTACTGTTTGTTTCCAAATATCTGATTCAGTACTTGAATACTTGATTAATTATCAATAAATTAACTTAAATTCCCCAAGATGAGTCTGTTTTGCTCATGAGAGTAACTGTAAGTGAATTCCCTGTCCTTACTTCAGTCCACAATTTGTGTTTTTCTCTGGTGTGGGAGATGAGAGGGAGCAAGCTGTTGTGAAAGTGTTTAGCTGGTAGTCATCATTTCTTGATGTGCTTTCCTAGTTTTGTAATTCTTTATCATTGTGATTACAGAACAGTTTGTCTCTTTTATAGGTCACTCTTCCCTAAACAAATTAATTCAAAACCCTAAAATGGGGAAAAAATTTTGCCTGTTGATGGACACTAGTTTTCTAGCTGAGGTTCAAAGTGATGTTCATGCTCTCTGAAGGGCTGACAAGCAATACACACTGCCTAACTTACCTTTCAGTTCCACTTACCAATCTACATTGTGGCACCAAAAACCAAGATCAAGGTGGCACTAATTACTGTGTTGCAGCTATGGCCAGTTATGATTTTCAAAGCTTTACATTCTGTGACCCATTCACAAAAATTCTATGAAGTATATAAGCAGTATAAAACTTCATATGGTGTTTAATTGTTGTTTAGTTAATTCCATCCATTTCTTTTTTAATGACACCTTCCAGTTCAATAACTGTACTAGTTTGAAAGCAAACTAGTGGGAGATTCCAAGTCAGAACTACAATTTAATCGAAAAATTAAAATAAATGCAATAGTACAGAAACACTCATAGAGTCAGGATATAGCCTGATACCCTGTCAGTCAGAGTGGTGGTAACAATCCAATTAAATGGTGGCTGCAATCCTGTTGGAGTGACAGATGTGGTTCTGTTGAAGTAGTGATCCTGTAGAATGGTGTGGTCCTCCTCTGAAGGTCCAGTGGATAAGGCTGCCTGTGGTGTTCCAAGCCTCAGATTACATCCAGGTAGGAATGCTTCATTCCTCCCCCTGGGCAGAGCATCTCAGAAGGGGATGATGCAATTTTATCAGTCATGCAGTGGCACTTGTTGGCCCATCAGCAGAAGACAGCCCCTGGAGACAGTTATCAGGAATGAGTCATGGATGAGAGAAAGAACACTGCCCCACCTGGTTTTAACAGTTTATCAAGATGGTGGTAGAATACATACTTTGGTTACATCTTACATTGTAACATAACTCAATAACTCTGAAGTTGTTATAGTCCCAGAGGATGGCAGAAGACAGAAACAGTGAAAGCTAGTCTCTGAGAATGGATGGCTAGCTTTTTTTTTGAAGGTTTGTAGAAAAGATAGCCAAAAGCCCTAACTGTTTCAGATATTCATAGCTGGATGAAAGCAGGGCTTAAAGGCATTAAACTGACATAGATTTCCACTAAATTCCATGGAATTTTAGACCACAAACAGCTTATAGCTTATGATATTCAGGGGCCTGAGGGGCAGAGACTTCTGCTGATGATCTATGTACTACAGCTATAGATAATGTAATATATGTAATATAGATATATGGTAATATGCTCCAAGTCAGGACACATTGCTGTATTGCTTTCAGACCTGAGCTGCCTACTCTGTAAAGCACATTACTGCAGGGACGTAACTGAGGTAGCTTTGTGAGTCAAGATGAATTATATAGGGTGTAGCCTTTTGAAAACAGGGTATATGGAATTGTGAGAATGTTGCATTATATTCATGCTTTTTATGAGACAAAAATTTTGTCTTCAATTACCATGACGAATGCCTTCAAACATGAAGTCATTGGTAGGTAGCTTCCAAGATTATTAGAGATTGGAGGTCTAACTTTTTTTTATACAGCTGGAAAATATATATTTAGACTGGAAGTTTTCCGCTATCCTTCTTTATCTCCTCTTGCCCATTCTCTCTGTTCCCATTTCCACTCCCTCAAGAGTTTACATAGTTCTAAAAACTGAAGAAGTAATTCCCCAAGAGAAAATAGTCTATTTCCCTTGTATTTTGCTCATTTTCTTACTCCCTTTTTAGCTTTTAGGTAGACACTGCTAACCAGCCACCAAAGACTAGAGAGTGACCAATACAGTCATTTGACTTGAATGTGATATGTGCAGTTTCCTTGCTAGATTATTACCCTAGAGGTAGCTCTCTATTAGCTCTTAATTCTCTGTCTGTGCTTCACACTGAGCTGTCATTTGTCATCTCCTGAATTGTCACAGTAATACTTTTTTGAAGAGGAATTTTCTGATGAAGACTCAATTATTCATTCAAACAAAAATATGCATTTTTTTCATAACATAATTTCCTTTACATGCAATATTTATTTTTACCTTCTGACCACAACTGAAAGCTATTCTAAACTGGCCATTCTACAGCGGAAAACAGAAAATTCTATTATTCTGTCATCCATTTCTTGTTTTCATTGACTATATTTCCCTTTTTCATTGTTTTGGAAAATTAGAGTATAATGGTTCCATATTGGTCTACACAGGACCATTCTAATTTCCAATTTTCCCTTTCTCAAATGTATTGTGCCATTTGAAGTCAAACTTTGCCAACTTTTTTTTCTATTTTTGTTTGCTTTGTTAAAACCTCATGAGGACAAATGCATACAGTGCTGGTTCCAGTCTAAAGGAAGCAAAAACCGCAAAAAAGTGATGCCATATTTGAAGAATTACTTTAAGAGGGGAAAGCAATCCGATATACTCTAAATGAGTAATACAAGATTTTAGTGGCCTCAAACAAGGCACCCAAATTATGAGAGAAAGGAATTGAACCTACATAGGCCCAGTAAAGTGCTAGGAACAAGAACAAATTATTCACTGAAAGTAACCACAATGGAACAGCTAGTTTTGTGGTGCAGATTCCTCAAATTAGTTTGGAACCCTCGTATCTCTCAAGGTGTTCTCTGAATAAACATCCTGAACCTGCTAAGTCTTCTCTCTAGAAGTCCAATGCAAAAATTTTGTTAACGCCCCTCCTTGATTCACCAAACACTGAAAACTCCATTATTTCATGGTCAATGTACCCCACATGGTCTCTGAGCAGCCCACCTCCCAGCAGCCCTTTTCTGCTTGTAAACATCAGGTCAAGAGAGGCACCACCCCTGACAGGCTCATTCACCAGCCGTGACAAGAAGCCATCCTCCATGCATTCTAAGGACCTTCTTGACTCCTTCTTTTCCTCTGTGTTGAGTTCCCAGCAGACATCTGGCAGGTCTCTACTGGTCTGGCTACCTTTATACAACAGCAACATGATTTATGCCTAAAAGAGCCTCCTGGCACCCAACAGGCATCCTGTGTTAGATTCACACTATAGAAAGGATATGCAGAAGGAGGTAGTGAAAGCAAGGTCCAGTTCATCCCCTCAGTGACTTGGAGAGAACACCATGGGTAAACCGAAACAGCCACAGCATTCACAAACCTCCCCTGCCTCCACTTTCTGCTGATTCAAAGAAAACACCTTCCTTCGGATCCTGCCAACTCTAGCTAGCCACATCAAAGGCTGACAAGATGCTAGGGCATGTCTTCTGCCCTTTCTTTTCGCTTACAGGTAAACAGAGTGGTTTAGTTGCTTGTCATGTGAAGCAATTGGTGGCCATTTGGACCAAGAGAACATTTGACATGACAACACTTATTGAAACATGATACAGAAGTGCATCCTTAGCTCCTGAGGACTTGTATGCCAACTCCTGAAACATGAATGAGATAAAAATGCTTCCAGACATGAAGTTTTGACTTCCAGACATGAAGAGCAAACATTAATGCTTCCGGACATGAAGAGCAAACATGCTTCCAGACATGAAGAGCAAACATGAAATCTTAATTCTGTTGCTCGGACAAGGCACAAGGGTACCTTGTTTATTGATTATGCTTCTATTGATTTTGCACATGAGCTGTAACAATTCAGCTTACAAAATATTTTTTATATTTTCTTCTTTGTTAAAAAGTGTTATGTGTTCAATGTGCAAAGAATGTGAAAAATTAGTAAGGCTTTCTATTCACTTCCCCTGTAAAAAGTCAGCAAGGTATGCAAGACACCACAATGCAATCAGTACAGAGGAAATGGATAGCCTCAGTGTAACTTTGCTTGTGGCCACTTTAGTTACCTAAGTTCAAATTAGTTTACACTTTAGAAAGCCCAAACCTACAGGGCAAATGCACTCTTCTGTAGTAGCCTGTGTGTTCTGTCATCAAAATTAAAGCTCCAAAGTTTAAAACCTAATGATTTGTCCTCTACTGAATTCATGATGTAACCTATATGCACAAACATTACATACTGATCTGGTATTAAATGTATTCCTGGTTGGCTGCTTTTTCCAGCCTTTCTCCCCTCCTGACACATTAACTGTAATACTAACATCTGAAAAATATTTTTAAAAAGTCAGTGGGATATGGTTCCATTATCCAACTTCAAGAAACAAGAGAAGAAGAATGTGATTTTATTTCTCCTATATTTTGTTAAAGGACAGTATCTGTGTTGATACTTTTTGTAAAAGGTCCTGTTGACATGAATCTAAAGAAGGATATGAATCTTAATTTCACAGGTTTTTCCCTCCCCTGAAATCTCATTTTGGATTTTATAATTCTATATGTGCTTCAATTATACTGTTGCCCTTATCCTACATGCAGGGGATGGTTATGGATGCTGTAGCTAATTAACAATCTAAGCGCACAAATGTCTCCTTGAAAACAAGATCTGGCACTAGACTAAATGAACATTCTGATTGCTCATTAAATGCAGCAATTTCTCTGCAGGTTGGGTAATACTAACAAGGCACTTTTTTTTTTTTTTTTTCACCTCCTATTTCCTTGCCCCTCACAATTTTTGTAAGCAAATTTCCCCCTTTTCCTCGAGAAGTGCATGAAGATAAGTTCATTTTTCTTAGCATGTTTTCCTGATGCACCCTCTCTGCTTCTGTACCTTTGCTGCTCTGCAATGGTCACATAGAGACAAGGACTGTGGAAACAAACACAGTTTGCAGGGCCTTCTTAGACACACTGCCTTGGCTCATGGAGAATGCTCACCATGCCATTTCGGGGGACAGGCTGTCCCAGGACAAACAGGTCATAGATGCAGTCTTACAGTGACTTGTAGGGTAGATATAAGTTCACTTACTCTTAATTCCCTGCTCTTTCAAATCTAATGAAGCCTTGCCTCAGTGGTACACCTTCCAGATGGAGTTTTTTGCTTTTGCTTTAGGTAAGGTTTTTTTAGACTTATTCCTGCATAGATGGAAATAGCATTATCTGTGGAGGTATTGAGTGCTTGATGGAAAACATCATAATTCCTTGAGGGGTGATTTCCTTACCCCATATAGAGTGTTGCTAGTATTTCCTGTAAGAACCATTGGAAAGTAAGAAGATAAATTTCTTAGCTCAATTACATCTGAATCTGTGTTTGGCTTAAGGAATAGGACACACCTTTGAGTGTTGGTGTTCCTCACTGAAGCTTGATTTTAATTGGGCACCCATAGGCCCTTTAACAACATGTAGGGCTTTCTAACCCATATTTTTGATTGTAGCTGCATAAAACATGTCTGTGACATAAAAACAATCTTTATAAAAATGAAAGCTTTGAAGACATTCTATGTAAGTTCTATGCTATGATCATGACACAAAGAAATCTGCCCCTTTTCAGTTTGTTTCATTTTGCCTCCATGCATAAGACTTGTCTTTGAAAGGTCATTTGCAATTTTAAGTGAAAAAATGAATTTTATAAAATTCATCAAAATTAATTTTTGCATAACCCAAATGTCAGTACAGATTAACAGAAATTAATGTATCATTATTGTTTTTGATACAATGACAATTTAAGCAGAGATATTTTAAATTATCATTTTTATAAATTATTATTTTTGCAGTAAACTTATATGCCAATAGTGGTATTGAGAACATAATAATTTATCAACCTTTTCTTGTAAAATGCAAATAATATGGCAAAGTAAAATTGTAAGTACATTTGATTATTAATTAGTAATAATTTATTGCTTGTGTTGACATTTAAAAATATACTCCAATTTTTCCTTTCCTGATCTATGGGATTATGCTGTTTTCATCCATTGTGATTGAATGCCACTGTTTTTCGTGAACTTTACAAGCTATCACATATTTTATGAAGATAAAATCCAATCAAGTACTGGTGAAATGAGAAAATTCTGTGTATTCAATTTCTTTGAATTAATTCTATAAAACTGGCTTAATATCAAATTCTCTGTAATTAAAATCTGGTTAGTAGATAAAGTCATTATTTGCTTCCCTTTTATACATCTGCTGGCTGTTGTTTAACCCAGCTGGCAACTGTCTCAGACAACCGCTGGCTCACTCCCCCACAGTGGGATGGAGGAGAGGGTTGAGGGAGTGAAAATGGGAAAAGTCATGGATTGAGATACCAACAGTTTAATAGGGGAAGCAAAAGCCATGCATACAAAACGGGGAATTCAATCAGCAGCTCCCATGGGCAAACAGGTGTTCAGCCACCTCCAGGAGAGCAGGGCCCCATCACACGTGGTGGTCACTCAGGAATGCAAACACCACTACTCTGAAAGTTCACCCCTTCCTTCTTCCCTCAGTTTTAAATACTGAAATGATGCCATGCAGTGCGGGATATCCCTTTGCTCAGTTGGGATCACTGTCCTGGCTCTATCCCCTCCTGACTGCTTGTGCATCCCCTGTGTTGGTGGGGTGAGCAGCAGAAAAGGCCTTTATGCTGTGCAAGCCCTGCTCAGCAGAAACTAAAACCCTCCTAAATTATAAACACTGTTTCCATAGCAGAAATCCAAAGCACAGCCCAATACAAGCTACCACTAAGAAAAATATCTCTAATTCCAAGCACTACCAGCACACCACCATATTTCTTATTTTCCAGAATCACTGGGAGATGGGCTGATATCAGATTAGTATTACACTGAAAAAGGGAAGATTTCTAGTTAATATACTTTTCCTTTTTCACTTAGAAAAAAGTAATTCAAATCATGAGCAAAAGAGAAAAACTCTGTCATCCATGTGTATCACTTCTTTAATGGCAAAATCTGAGCAAGACGTGGTTCGAGTCTAATCAGAGCTTGTCTAAACTTGTTTTCAGTCTCTTGTTAGAATTCTTGCCCATGTGGAGGGACATATGTTACAGAAATATTCGTCTAACCATTCAAACTTCACTTTGGCCAGTATCTTTAAAATACACTTGCTAAGAAGTGTTTAAATTCTTAAAGCACAGAAGCAAGTGGTACAGTTTCCATAAAAACAATTTGCTACAATTTCCATAAATACAATTCTTACTTTTAAAAAATTCATCATTGATTTACTTTTTATTGTCCCCACTGACTCCATAGTAAGTCAGACCAAAGGTGGGTACTTGATACTCTCTGCAGGAAAATATATAACAAATTCTGCTTGTAGAAGACCACAGAAAAAAAATTTATATTGGTCAAACAACACCAAGCACATTTTTCCCTTGAGAAATTCAGAGTGGATATTGTCTTTTTGATCTCCCTTCACTTCCATTTAAAATGATTGTACCCTGGAAGCAACTACATAGCTAAATCTATGCATACAGTAATAATATATATATATATATTATTTACAAGAAAAGTTTTGAATAACAGGAATAATGAGGATATTTCATATATTTTATGTCCAAAATTTTAAGACTAATGCAAAGTGCTAATATTTTAATTAGAAGACTGCACTCTATTTGCAGTCTGATTAGACAACATGCAACCAGTTTTTGTTTACATGAACTATGGAGGAGGTAATAATTTATATTGCTATAAATATTTTTTTATTTACATCAAAATATGTATGGAAACAGAAAATATGGCAGACTGCTTCCGTAACAGCAGTGCATTTGCCTATAAACTGACCAGCTTTGTCTAGAGAAGCATAAATTCAGCATCTGGGATGAAATTCTCTTCAGGTATAACATGATAATAGGCCTGATTTCAGGACACATTGTAACAGGCCTGTCTAATATTACTTTCTGTCTCCCATATACTAGATTTTTTTTAATCTGTTGAAGAATAAATATGAAATATTATTGATTGTGACAAAATAACTACAGCATAAAGTAATTTCTTTGGATTTATACAGCACCACCACTTAAAAGTTAATTTCAGAGAATTATGTAAAATTAATCTTATTTTGTTACAAGTACATTTTAAACCAGATTTATACCATATAGTTTAAAGTACACAACCTGAGAACTGATAGACATGGTAAGACTGCAGTGATTCAATTCTTGTTGAACCTGCAAGGTGTCTGGAGTCCAATGGTCAATCTTACATCTTTCCCTAATTTATGATTCTGTGAATGACATCATTTCAAGTCACTTCTTTTACAATCATAATAGTTTTTCCAATAAGGCATTTTCATCAAATTAGATTTCTAATTTTCTTTTTTATTTCTCAGCTCTAATTAAAAAACTTGACTGTCAACAGATTTGTTCAATAAGTTACTAGTATAAGGCATACCTTCAAATATGTGCAAGGTTACTGGCATCATAACAGGATTTCTGCAAATAAAAATTGTATATTATCTTGGCATTTGACAAATTAGTCACTAAGACAGAATTTTTCATATTGAAAACACCTTAATATTCCTGAAAATTATTGTCACAGTTCTTATGAGATATTTATCAATTATTTACTGGATGGTTTCAGAGAGTTAAATACAAATAATACTATAATTAGGAACAAAATGTTTCAATCTTAAAATCTTAGGGTCTTAATAAAAAAAGATATCTCCAGAATAAAATTAATGTCTATTAAATTCAGCAGGGGTTTACCACAAGTAACCAAAATTAAATGTAATATAAAATATCTACAGAAGATGCCTGTGTAAACATCAGGAAATTTTACTCTGTATACTAGCATAAGTAATAACTTTGAAATTGAATTAACAATTGCAAAAGTTGTGGCATGAATGCCCAAATTAAGGGATTTGTTACTTTTTCTGTTAATTTAAACATATTTAGTCCACTGATGCTCATCATAAATTCCAGGTTTAGTCCTTTTTCCTCAGTATCAAATATAAGAGCAATATAACTTTCTAAATTCTATATGAATTCGACAAAACAAAAGAGCATTTTCTGTAACTGTTGTGCTAAGGGCAATATTTAAAAACCATGGTTCCCAGATCTCACTATATTCCAGAACAGCGTGTGAAACCCTACATACCCTGTAAACCTAGAGAAAGATGGAATATATATCTGTATGTTTGTTCTACTGATGATCTCAGCCCATTTACAGCAGTGTTAGACCTTTAACAGCAAAAATTGATCTGAAAAGGTATGGAATATTAATCCAAATATTACCAAGTGGGACGTGCCTGGGCCAGTCTGGCCCTTGCTGCTGGACCAAAGGCAGCAGCTGTGGTATTTCACCTCAGAGATACCTTTGGCCAGCTGGGTGCTGCAGCTGGGCACTCAGGACAAATCCAGGCATAGTAGAAATTCAGTTTAGCTCTGGTGAAAAAGGTTCAGGCAATGGTGAAGAGAAACAGGAGAGGATTCTGCCGTAGAGTTTTAATCCAGAGTTTTATTCCAGGATGACAGAACTCTGAATCTTGTAACAGCTCCCAACAGAATCCAGATCACATGGTCCCATCTCCTTTAAAACCCAGGGACAGGGGGAGGGGAAAGGAGAGGTTGGCACACCTGGGGGGTTGGGATAGGTGAAACAGGAAATGGCATCACACTGCCACAAAAAGGTAAGTCAACCACTCTGATTGTTCATGTTTACAGTCACAAGGTAAAGCTTCGACTTCTGTCCTCTCTTGGAATATGTTTGGGAGGGATTTGATTAGTTATTTATAAAAGCTTTTGTTAATAGAAAAACTGTAACATTCCTGCATTTTCAAATAGCAGACATAATGTGAAATTGCTGGTATAAATATGATTGATGAGGAAATACACAATATGGTTTTATACCAGAGAACGACTGCAGATCTCAAATTAGGAACAGCTTTCTTTTTTTGCCAATTGAGAGAAATAGCTTTCATTAAAGATGCATTTAGCTTATTTAAGAAATTAACTGCATCATGGAGCTTCTTATTTCCCTGTATTTCCCAAATTCCACTTCAAAATTATTGTTAGTTGATGTCAACAAGTATATCTGTACAAATAATGAAATGCTTTTACACTAATTGGTATATGTTAAAATTCTTTTATGTCAAGGAATATGTGGAAGCAACAATTTTTTTTGGTAGTATTAAGGGCTAGCTACATTCATGTCTGAAACACCGGCCGACATTTCCACGTCCAAAATAATTTTTTGGGACTTTATGTACCTTTGAATGTAATTATACACAGAAACAGATAGACTTTAGGACAGACTTTTAAAATTCTGGTGGATTTATTATAAATAATTTACATATGGTAGTTTAAATTTTAAATTGATCTGAATATGAAAACTGGGGCCTTTGCTTCTCAAAAAAAAAAAAAAGGCTTTTTTTTTTTTAAAGGAATGTGGGATGTGTTGAAATTTTTTTTTCCCTCAGGAACCATTTTTTTAAATGAAATGGTATTTTTGTATGAAAAAAACATAAGAAATTACTGACTATTGTAGTCTAAATTGCTCTCACGCTAGTAGGAAAAGAGTTCCATCATTATAGTGTCCAATGTAATATTTTTTATTTTGACACTGAACTAAAAACATCCTCTTTATTAAAAATCCTATTTGACTCTTACAGTTGCATTTTATATGTTTTTTTAAGAAGCCAGGTTACCACAGAAAAATGGTAGCATTAATGATCTGGATTGACACATTGGAATGAAACAGGCAAGATTCTGAGGATAAAAGCTCTTATTAAGGACTCAAGCAGAAACTGAAAGTCTTTTTTTTTCAGTAGCTGGGAGCACTAATGTTCAAAAAAATCCACAGCTTTCAATTTCATCGTTTTAGTTTTGAGGTGAGCTAAACAATTTAAATGTTATGCTTATTTACAAGAGTTTTTTATAGATCTCCTTTCAGACTCTGAACTAACAGGTTAAAGAAGACGGTTGTGTTGACAAACATAACATCTCCTAGTGACTGGTCCTACCACGGTTCTCTGAATATGTTTGGTACATTGCCATTGTTTTAAAAGCCAGTGGGCCTTGTGACAAATTGTACTACGTTGTGCTGTGTGCACATGGAAAAACTGGGATTAAGATAGTTCTTTGAGCAGGGTTTACTAATAGCAGGAATGCTTTTGAACTTGCAAGTTGCATTTTTTACATTAGGGTGGTCAGCTGATGTTTGTAGTTCTGCTTAAAGTGTTCATTTTTTAGAAGTTGTTTTTTTTTTTTTTAATGTGATCATCTAGTGTATTTTGTGATTATTTGTGGGAGATTTCACTTTCTTCTTTTCTTGAATACTTATCACTATACTATTACTAATGCAATTACTTCAATTTTTAATAGAAGGACTCTAGTAGGATTTTTCATATTCATAAAAATGTATTATGGACCAGAATTTTGATAAACCTAAGAATCTGTGTCTCATAGCAAGTTCTGGCTTTTATTTTGTTTAATTAAGGTAAATGCTAGCAGTCCTGAATAATAAAGAAAAGGTGAAATTTCTTAGAAAAATATAATTTTTGAAGAAAACGTCCCCACAGATTTCATCAAAATTGTGCACTTCTATAAAAAATTGACTTGGAGTTTACATCCTAAATTAAGTGCTTTCAAAAATTGAATTCTGTTTTTGACAAAGCTCATACATTATTGAGGAACATTCTAATTGCATTGATCTAGCATTACATATTAAACATTATTGTCTCCAATAATAGTAATTTTGATCTAGACAAGCATGTAGCATGATACTGGCAGTCAAAATCTAAGTTACCAGTGGTTGCATGAGAGCTAGTATCAAATGTTTATCAGGTATTCTCTGATAGCAACACAAATCCAAATGGATGTTTATTACAATGGTGTTAATTCAGGATTTTCCTTATATTGCTACCTACTAGGCCTATTCAAAGGCTCTGATCATCATTTAATTCACCACTTTCTGGATGTGCGATTTTTTTAAATTTCTTTTTTTAATGTCTTTTTTCATTCTGTATAACCCATAAACACAAACCAGCAACAGAACTGTGTTTACCACAGTGAAAACATCTCCATAAACAGCAGTGGTGTCTGTGAAACTATGAGAAGAACAAGGTGAGTGGATTTCAACTCTGAACATTAATATGCCATTTTGCCTGCTTCCTTGTGCTGCCATCCGTTCCCTTCTGCACTGCTGATGATAATGGTAATGACAACAAGGATTTACTGTCAGCCATTTGTATGGCCCTTATCTGTAACACAGTTCATTTCAAAAATCACTTCAGAACATTTGGGAACACTCGTTTTTAGGTTCTGATCTTGAAAATATTTTTGTTTGTGCTTGGCTAGATTCACTTGTAATCCCATTGCAGTTACTGACACTATTCATGCAAACACAAAATTTTTGAGTTTTGCAATGCCTCCAGGAAGAGGTCTCTATGAGTGGTTCTTTCTTTATGCCAGTTTTCTGTCTTTCTGAAATCAATTTTTCCAACAGTTTTACATCATTTATTATATGATAAAATCAGCAGGGTCTAACTGCTCGGCTAGATCTTCAGACACATAGTTCCATTGACTTCAAAAACTATTTACTATACCTGAGATTATCATTCTATACACTTTTTCTCTCCAAGACTAGGATTCATATATATTTTTTCACCTCTTGTGAACAGAAAGTGATTCATGTGGCTCATCTTACATGACCAGTCCAATCTTTTTTGCTTTTGGTTTTTCTATAACTTCATGAAATACATCAGGTGCAACTTGTTAGAAGTATTGAGAACTCTCTCTGGTTTTGCCTGCTGAGCAGAAGTATTCCATATTTCATGATAATACATCTGGAGAGTCTGGAATCCCAAAGTGACATCTGCAATTTTTCTTACATATAGTTTCAACTCAAGTTGCAACTCTCCTTTTTTTTTTTTTTTTCCTAGCTTCACAAAACATTTTCCTTTGCCAAAATAAGATTTATGAAATTGTTCTGTTTTTTCACTCTAACTAATGGGTTAAGACCATACTTTATAGTACTAATAAAAACACAGCTGCTTCTATTTTACATGTCTGGACACTTTATATAGGGGAAGAAACTTAAATAAAGACGAATTGAAAGAAAGTGGAAATTGAGTTTAATTACCAACATCAGAACAAACCACTTAAAGAATTACAGCACTTCAGTATAGATTTTGTAAACACTGCAGACAATAGGAATTTTTCCACTGACTTTAACAGCACTTGGATTTGGTCCCTGAAAGTCAATTACTTGTAGAGCAGAAGGAGAACTAAGGCAAGGGCAAGCTTACTTCCCTGATCAACAGTGCCTATGAGCATTACAACACATATTAGAACATTTTTGTTACATATTTGCTCACATTTAGGCATATGCATAAACTTATTTTCCTTACTTGGACACAGTAGGCATACTTTCAGTCAATGTTCAGAATCAGTGAAGACATGATAAAATAGCTAGAAAAATATGCTTTCAGCACGTTCTCCCACACAGCCCATCTAAACACTGCCCTGAGGGATGGAATAGGGTAACAACAGCTTACTTTAAACAAACAGGCTTTAAAACACATAGCTTGACAACTGGATAGTAATACAACTTTGGCAAACTGACAGCTAGCAGAAAAGGCAAAACATACTGTGAAAACTGGCTAAGCACCTGAATGTCCCTTCCACCCTGGGTTTTGTGTGCTTTTAGTGCCCGTACTAAAGTGGACACACTCTCTGGGTTGCTGGATGGGGCAATGGGACCCACAGACCACACAGGAACTGAAAATACCATTGCCAGGCTTAGATTCTGGAGCATTTCAGTCTTTCCAAAACTTCCTTTATGATCAATGGTGAAAAGTGAATACTTAGCCCCAGTTTTTAAAATTCAGGGGAAGTTGCTACAAGCAGATGGCAAGCAGCTTCTACTGCTTTTTTTTTTCTACTTCCTCCCTAGGGCAGAGGAAGCATTGTTGAAATATATTTGAGAGTTTCTACTTGAAATTATGTAGTAAAATGTTCGCTTTTTGGAAGACTTATTTGCCTATAATAGAGATTATAATAGCAGCTTCAGGAAGGGATGAGGAGAGGGGAAACACTTTCCAGTTGTTGAAACACTGCCAATTCCTTCTAAATCCATAGCTTTGTCTCTATGAAATGTCAGTCATGATGTTCTATGGAAGAACATTAAAATGCATTTTTGATTAATTGTGCACAAATTATTTCCCATTTGATCTGTAGGCATTAAATTTAATTCTAATGCACTTTCAGTGACTCTGGGACTGTTATATGAATTCGGAATGAATTTAGCCATTATGTTTTAATTTGCTCAGCCACCTTATCTAAATAGAATATTCCAAGGTTTGGAACAGCTGAAATACTGCTAGCCATTCTTAACTCAAATTTAAATATTTCTGAAATCAATTTAGAGGGAAAGTAAGCTTACTCTTTGATTGAACAAATGTGCTTTCCTGCTTCCTTTTCTGCTTTCTACTTCTTTGGACAGTAAGTTAATGTTGTTGCCGCATAATTTTTTTCTAACATCCAGTATGTTGTTCAGGCTGCTAAGAATACAGCTAAAATTCATATTACAATATGAATTCATATTATTTTCATGTTCATACTGTTTTCTAATTCATATTATTTTCTGCACTTTTGAAAGGAGTTTCAGAAGGATATTTTGATTAAAAAAAAAGTGTAAATTTTTACAGCAAGGTAAAGATGATTTACTTACTGCTTTCACTGCAAGATCTGGACACTTTATTTTCTGTCAACTTTCCAAATTCTGATATCTCAATCAGATTTTACTGATTTCATAGTAGGCCAGTCCACTACCACTTGAGCAGTCAGTATATTGGATAAATTGAAGTCACCATCTACATTTTTGTGGTTAATAATAACAATAATTTAAATTTAGAAACACTGAGTTTCAATTTTTATTTAGGGTATCACTATTATTACTTTTTATTTAAGCTATCACTATTTATTTATTTGTCTCACTTTTTATTTATTAATTTATTTTCACTTTTTATTTAAGCCAAATCCCTGCTGAAAACAAAGATTTGTTTGACCAAGGCTTTCAAACTTTTTTCCACTTTAAATAAACGTTCTTGTATTTTTCATCAAAATTTTATATATATATATCATCTTCATAATCTTCATAACCTTCTTTTATAAGGACAAGCGTAGCATGCTTTTTTCAATCTCTCAGTGTGTTTAGTTCATGATAAGGAGAATTTCTCAGTGAACGGTGGAGAAAATATATTTATTCCCAGCATATTACAGTCTGGAATAGCTGTTAGAACCAATATCTTATCTTAATCAGTTTGTATCATTCATCTTTGTAATCTGCAAAATATTAAGGAAGTCTTTTAATGGAATTATACAGAAAACCACATTCTCGTGACTTCTTATTCATTTTTGTCTTAGTGCGTGTACTTTTCACATACTTTATTATCTCATTTGCCAGAGCAGTGGCAGCCATTTGCATCTTAGAGGCCTTATATAAATCTTTAACTTCCATCTATATTATCAAAACCTATTTCTCTAGAAACTGTCTGTTCCAAAACATTGAGGTTAATGAGTAGTTCAGTGCAGAGTATAGATTACATATTTGATTATATTTGATGATGCCAATATATTACCTCTTGGGATCTCTATCCATTGCCATAACTTCCTGAAATAACATCTGCAATATTTGCTCTGGTTAATTACAGTAACTTAGGATTCTCATTATCTATGCAAATTATACATTGTTATGAAAATTCACCAAAAATTTAGTGAATGCAAAGTGCATGCATACTGGCAATTGATACCTGTAAAAATTACTAATAATCATAAGCCTAAACCCTTCCAGGTCCTTAACCTTGCTTGATTAGAAAAAATTCCACTTAAAAAAAGAATTCATGCCAAAAAAAAGATTAGATGTCAGTAATATACAAGTAAATGCTTGTGGAAATTTTAACTGATAGCAAAATATAAGTATTATAAAGCAGAAAAAAAGTTATTGCTTATGAAACAATTCCATATAGTCTTCAAATCCCTCACAGTCTAGCACAGCACTCTACTTTTTTCAAGTCTGTATGGGACAATTAGCACTTATTTAAAGTCAAATGAAGGTTGAGATGAAACATATTCTACACATTAGAAATATTACAGATTTTATTTAACTGAAACCTAAACACTGATTTTGTCATATATAGAGGACCTTGCTGAGAGGCAAAACTTTTTAGCCAAATTGTTTCTCCACCAGGATTAATTAATGACATATGGCTATAGATCACACAGTTATTTCCATGGTCAGCACTTCATGTCCTATGTAAGCTACATCTATATCTCTGCCTCAGAGGTTTGGGATCAGCCTTGGTTTTTCATCAATGTTTTACATTTCTGTCATTCAAGTCCTGAGCAAAATAAGACTTCATGCCTTTTGGCCTCTAGTTTCTGAGGAAAATAATTTAACCTGCTCTTAGTCATGGTTTGCACCATGGCACTGAGCCCAACATTCTTCTTTCAGCAGTTCACACATACACACAGAAATAGTTTATAGCACTTCTCATTCATATTGACAGGATAGAACCAGCAAGAACTGCATTGTTAAAATCATCGACTCAAGCTAAAAGTCTTAATTGTTTTACACAACACTTGAGTGTACAATACCATACAAAAGGTATGGCTACCATTAGTGCTGGAGAAATACCACATTGGGAATGGTCTTTGTGTAGATATATTTTTATAGGAGTTTGGTGTATAAGCTAAATTGAGAAAAACACAGAAATCCTGTCCTACTGTCACAGAAAACAGATTTATTACTTGCAAAGAGCTATAGCTAACTGAGGAATGCTAAAGTCACCTTTAAATCAACAGCTTTAGAGAAGTGTAAATTAAAATTTTGATGCAAAAATTATTCCAATTAATCACCATGAAATAAATAAGCTATCAATCCCAAATACTGTGTTCTAGCTTTTCTCTAATGAGCCATTTCTCATTTCTTGCAAATAGTGTTTGACTAGGGAAAAAATAACATGCTTTAAAGAAAAAAGCATCCATCTTTCTGATAATAACCTAGCTCCTCAGGGAAAGAAAAAGATCCATATTTTTAGGACCATAAATACCGACTTTCTTCAGAGTTACAGAGTTCTCACCTAGTACAAACTCCAGCTTTTCTCTGCCTGGACCCTCTTTCATGCATTGTTAGCTCACAAGACTTTGGAAATTCATAAACTCCTGGCTCAGAGTCTCTTGAAGATACTTCAGCCCACTTGGACTTGTTTCAAAAATCTTCAGAAATCCTGGGGATAGGGAATTTGTCACAAAGGCTAATTGCTCCCTGCAAGTATGAAATAGTGCACTATAATAGCCCTTCTATTCTCTATTTTGTATGCCTGTCTGTTTTGCAAAGGAGTTCCACAGCCACTTTATTGTCACAGTGAGCTGCTGCAGAGTTATGGGCATGTAAGAATTAACAGCTGGAACACGGAAGGCTGGAATTTCTTGCACTGGCTTTGTCACTTTGTAGAATATTCCTGATGCTGCAGGCTTCACTCTGATTTTGCTTTGAGGTGTTTTCTGTGTTTGTTCACCTAGCAGATTCTGAAGCCAAGTTAACCAAGACTAGTTTTTGTAGTTTTGAAGAAGAGGTTCAATCTCTTGACAAGTATCATTGTTAATCACTGCTTTCTTTGATGCACACACCTGAGATGGAGTAAAGATTTCCTTTACGGACTTTTTTTGCTACTGAAATTGCTACTGATGTAGAAGACAGCTTTAAAGATTTCCTGGAAGGAGTACTTGTTGGTCAAAGTTTCCACCACTGCTGGGTAAGGATGCCTTTATGATAAGTCTTCTCAGTGGGTAGGCCTGAGAAGAATCATCACTTGGTCTGGCTGTGAACAAAAGTGTTCACACAGTGCCCACCTGCCTTTTACTGGCATTTGGTAATTGACAGAGAGCTCCACCACTTTTGAGTTTCTAATAGTTTCAAATACATAGAGCTTCTATGGAAGATAATTCTAAATCAGTTCATTGTACAAAAACATTAGCAAAGCTGGAGAATGTAGATCATTATTAGATCTTGACAGAGACAGTGCTTTACAGCTCTAAATAAACCAGGTGACACTTAAACACAACTGTCCAGAATTTGAGGACACTCAGATACTGATAAATTATATCACATCATGAACAAGGCTTTAATTTTTTTTAAGTGTGTTTTTAGAATTGTTTTCAGACATGCTATTTCTGAAGACCAGTCCTCAGGTTTCCTAGCTGTCTCACTGATGCTGTCAAGGTTGCGTTTTTAGAGGTTTTACCACAAAGTCATGGAGTCATTTGCCTTGGAAAAGACCTGTAAATTCATCAAGACAACCATTAACCTAACACTGCCACATCCACCACTAACATGTCCCTAACGTGACATGTGGCAGCACATCATTTCACACTGTATAAATAATATACATTTAAATTCTTATATGTACATTAATGCCTTCCAATTACAACGATGGCACTGAAGATCTGGGATACGGACAGAATGAAAGAAAGATGCCACAGATGTATGGGTATATTTATCTGTTTTCAAATCTGAGACACTGCAATATACATTTGTCTTTGCATAAATACCAATCTAATTTTTTAAGTCACTTAAATGTTGTCAAGTAGGTCACACAGCAATTTTTTTTGTGTATCTCTATCTGTACAAATGACTGTTTTGACTTCATGCAAGTTGAATATTCTGTGTTCAAATGACCTTGGCAGAACTTAAATGACCATATGTCCTCTGAACACATTTATCAAAGTAAGCATTTGAAACAATTAAATGAGATATATGACCTCATTTTTTATATCCAATTATACAATGTTATGTCTATAACTGACATGGTCTAAATGTGCAACAGAGAAGAGATGGTTGATTTTCAGCAGGGTTTGGAAAAATTTAACACCATAGCTGAGTCACTTTTGAAGTGTTAAAACTGGATTGGCACTTCCTTTCATTTTCCACAAAACATGAGACCGATTCATTTTTATATTGTTTGGAGAAATGTTAAAAATTATTAATGAATGGTATCAAATGTAAAAATGAATGAATGACAAGTGTCAAAACAAGTGTCTCATTTTATCTTATCACAGCTAGATATTTTTTTTAGCTTCCTCATGATCAGCTCCCAGTTCTTCTTTTAAGCTGGCTAAGTATTATTTCAACATTGAGCTCGACCAAGTTCTGATTCATGTAGAGTTACACAACTACAGCAAACAAGCAATATGTATAGTAAAACAAACAGAATGACAAAATCACAGAACAAGGTTGGAACAGTAGGTCACCTGGTCCAGCCTCCCTGCTCAAGCAGGGAAACCCATCATATTTAACATAAACAATATTCCTGGGATGGAGAAACCAAATTCAACCAAAATCAGTTAAGTATATACTTTGGAGATCAAATTTCTCAGTAAGGATTCATTACATTTACATATACATTTGCCATTTCCTTAGATGAACAAAATTAATATATACTGAATAGATTCCATTCAAACTCAATTTCATGTTAAATAGCCAAAAAAATCATACACATACACACAGAGAAGTGAATAACTGAAGTTTTATTACTGTAAAATGAAATGGTAAATGCTGATGCAGTAAAGAAAAAAAATTGAATTTGTTTTTTAAACAAAACAAAAAGAATCAGAAATATGAATTTTTGAATTATACTGATGATTTTTAATTTTATCCTTATATACCTAAGTATCAATAAATAGCCAAATATTAAACTTCATTTTCGAAACACATTATTTCACACTATACAATTATGTATTTATAAAAAAATACTTTGAAATAAACTTTTTCCCAGGTATATAGGTCATAGATCTGTAGAAAAATATTAGTCACAATTCTGCATATTCTTTCCATAGTTACATCACATCTAGAATGTAAAAGGCACTAGCCTTTCTGTATAGAATTTCTATAAAATTTCACATTAATTATTTAAAATAAATTATTTTTTCTATTTTTTCATTAATAGCTTCACTGCACTAGTATTTTAGCTGCAAATGCTTCTAAATTTATGTGAAAAACCCATTACAATCAACAAGCAGCTGAAATAAATTCATGAACCTAAAAGGAATACAGGTTTCACTGATTAATTTCAGTATTAGTCTAACAACTATTAAAGATGAGTACTTTGTACCTCAAAAAAAAATTATTATGTTGTTTCAAATGAACTGCCTTATGGTATAATTAAATCATCAAGTATCATTTTTCCTTACCTGGCAAATAAATAGAGAGAATTTAAAAATATGTGGTAATACCTGATGGTATATTTTAGAACTGCAGCTATTACTTTTAGGTAATTTACCATTTTTTTCCCTTTTAATAATAAACTAGGTGCTACCAGAATGGCTTGGTCAGTCCTGCATTGCAAAACAATTGAGAAATCAACCACTGATAATCCAAAAGACCAAGACAATAAACAGGAACCAGCCTGGTTTTCAGAACTTTTGTCTGCAGACACTCATAAGTTGCATGGCAGAGTGAGAATAACAAATGTATAATGGTGTGGGTGACTTGTGGGGTGTATTGAGCAAAATGCAGTAAGATGATCATCTATACTAACTGTACCCATGGATGGCATATCGGGCAGAAAAATGGAAGTGTCTCAAGGAAAATATTTGTGTGCCTGCTTAAAGCTTCTGCTTTTCCTTCCTCTGCCCCTATCTGTGTGATGGACCAAATTCTGAGTTACACAACAGACTTCTATTTCCAGATTTCCAGATGTGATTTACCCATTCTTTGCTTTGTAATGCCAGTTCATGTCAGCCACCTGTTGGACTGGCCAGAGAGCCATCTGAGCATGAATTCATGTGCTTTGGGGGTAGAAAGATGCCAGGCTCATCCAAGAGATGACAAATTATTGTTGTATTTGCCAAAAACCTGAATGGCTCTTGACTTCAAAGACCTGGAATGACCTTCTGATATGCAACTGAACTTAATTTCAAAGAATTACATTGTGGATTTTGAAGGGAAAGACTTTTCCTCACCTTTTAAAGTGCACATAATTTTTTTGAGCAGGAGGAAAGAATGTAGAAAAAACATGATTATAAGCAAACTCATCTAGTGTGAGTTTGTAGGAAAATCCTTGAAAAAAACAGAATATAAAGGAAATGGCAATGGCTATTGCCTTTTGTTGCAGAACAAGAATATAAGGAAAAATATTTTTAAACAGCAATGTAAAGTGCTTCAAATATTTAATGAAATTATGGACATGAGAATAGGCTGAGAAAAATTTATGTAATCTCAACCTTCACCCATTTTTAGTTTGATTTTAATAAGAATATAATTAACTGTCTTTCTCTTCACTTCACTGAGATATATTTATTTTTAGAACTTGATAATATCTTTACCATAAGAAAACAGCACAAAACAAAAAAGATTTCCCTTTCCATACAGAGGGTCTGGATGCTATCTGAAGACACTAGATATCTCACTTCAGTCTTGTCTTTACAACACTTCCAGAGCTGTTTCTAGACCAAAGAGGACAACATAAACTCAATTGCAGAATTCAGGAGGCATCTCTGATGCTATTGGGATGAACAGCAAAATTCCACTGGATAGACAGGATTTCATTACTATTTTAAGTGAATATTCAGTATGAAATGCCAGCCCATAAAAGATGTGATTAGTAGTCTTTGAAAGACGTTGATTTTTTTAAATGATATATAAAACTTTTTTTTATTAAAAAAAAAATTATTTATAATAGCCTGTGCATTAACCTCTTCAGTTTGGATCATTTCTATATGGATACTGTACGCATAATTCTACTCTCAAAGAGAAGATTGCCAGTAGTATAAACATGTCATTATGCAAAATAATTAGATGCAGAAAAATAAATAGACTCAATGCTGTGAGCTTATAGAAGTGCAGATAAACAAGTACTCATAATGTTTTTTAATAGATGTTTAGAAAAATCAGCCATATCATTCAGGTTAATGACTTAGTTCCATCAAGATTTGCTGTTATGGTTTCAGAATATACAATTATAATGCATATAATTCAAAGTGAGAAAACCTTGATGCCTAAGTTTGTAGTTTGCTGATCTGCTGAAGCAGGCTTCACCAGATCAGCAATCAGCCTTTAAAATCATCCTTGTAAATATATAAAGGTGTTTTGTTTCAACTTAGGAGTGGTTCTAAAAATCCTTTTCTCTCTGTAATTGTGAATTCTTGGGGTTTTTCTAGGAGTTTAAGAAACACTGGAAATCACATTTTCCTTTTTTGAGTGAGGTACAACTGTTTCTGTTTTTGCCTTGGCATGTCATTCAGATCTGTACTGATGAATCTTAGATGCATTCAGAGGTTTTGATGATCTGTAAAATTGAAGTTGAGCTCAGCCACACTTGGTTTTGATGGAAGTAGACACAGATCGAAGCCTATCTCAAAGTACCAGTCATTTAAGCAAGATCTTCATAATATCTGCCCAGCTCTTACTCATTGGATGATTCTGGTATGCACTGGGAAAACAGTGTAAAAGGTAATTGTCACAGAATTATTTTTGTGCCCAAAAGCTCTGGACTGCCTCTGTCCAAGGGTCAGATATGTGCTGTAAAGGCACAAACATGCAGACTTAAACTCTTTCCAGCTTTTCATCCTGGTAACAGATTTGGAATGGGAGATCAGAAAGTGTTAGTGACCCAAGTAGCAATCACTGCCTTCCAAAGACATAGGCATGGGGTTGCACAGTAAGCAAGGTGGGTGCTGCTGACCATCTGTTAGAAAGCAATAAATAGCAAAAGAAACAGCTGTGAAGAGGAGAGTGGAGTAGTAGGAAGATGAGCGAAATAAGTCTACATATCCTAGGCTGTGCAGAAACCCAATCTTGAAGAGGATCTGCTGTGTAGAAGTGAGGCTGACAGATGCTTCAACCAGACTGAGTTAAGTATCTTCTTCCTTCCCCTGCACTGGCTACATGGGAAGTCCTCATATGTCTGTTCTGGACCAGAGAAGACGTGTGCAAGTAGTTTCAAAGTAACTAATAAAGCACACATGCAATAGAAATGCATGTTTGGTTATACCTGTACAACCTATTTCACATACCAGATTTCACATACTTATTTCACATTAAGCCAGTGGGGTTTTTTTCAAATAAAACTTGAGGGTCTGTATGATAATCATGTAGTGGTATTCTTATGGTGATTTGTGTAGGCCCATAGCAATCACCTTGTTATTAGGGAGGATGTCTTAATTTTAAGAGTCCTTGGCAGTTTATTTCCTACTTTATGCATGGAACTTCAGCTTCATTCAGTGCACAAAATGGATATACAGGGCAGCAGAATTAAGGTCCCACTGGGAACAATAAATCTGGTCTGTCCTATTTTTCGAGTGCAGCTTGAATTATCTTCTATTAACAGAGAATACAGGGAGGAGAGGCTGTCAGTTAATTCATTCTTATGTCATTAAATCTGTTGTCCTGAAAAATAACTGAAAATAGTGTGTAAGCAGCCTTAGTTTCATTGTGTCTTCAGGCTATGCAGACCAGATTCAAACCTTAAGACAAACAGGATTTCTATGACCTTTAATGTCTCTGCTTAGGTCGGTGTTGGATAGAGTGGTGCAGGCAGGTTCTGTTCTTCCACCTGCAATGTAAAGGCAGATTTAAGCTCCCTCCAGACAAAGCAAACTGTAGCTATTTCAGCATGCTTAGTGTGCCTTTGTCTGCTTCATGTGTATTTTAATGTTTCTATAAAATAATTGTGCTACAGTTTCAGAGGTATGCTTGGCTTGCTGATGTTATCATGGAACACGTTGCATTTTGTACAGCATCTGTCTGTCTTACTCATGCTGGTATCCAGCATCACTGAGTAAAAAGCTATTCCTGCACATAACTGATTTTATTATAGGTCAGGCAATTATCAGATAAAAGAATATGAGAAGTTCCAACAGCTGTAGAACTTTTCCATTATTCCAGGTTTAAAATAATATAACTTTCATGAAGAATCAAAACTTATGTGTGGTGGCTGAGGAAGTCTAAATAAACATGTGTACTATTTTTAGGGTCCCCCATGGCAGGAAGGAAATTATGAATCTTACTCCATGTTCTTAGAAGGCTAATTTATTATTTTATGATATTATATTATACTAAAGAATGCTATACTAAAACTATACTAAAGAAAGGATACTTACAAAAGGCTTAACAAGATACCAATGAAAAACCCGTGACTCTTTCTAGAGTCCTGACCCAGCTGGCTGTGATTGGTCATTAAGTCAAAACAATTCACATGTTGGATAAAAAAAGTGCAACCATATTACAAAGCAGCAAAACACTGGAGAAGCAAATGAGACGTATTGTTTTCCTTTTTTTTCCTCTGAGGCTTCTCAGCTTCCCAGGAGAGAATCCTGGGCAAGGGGATTTTTCCAGAAAATATGAGAGTGACAAACATGAGGCTGTGTCCCCTCCCCAGCGGTACTGGGGGCTGAATACAAAGACAGGCATTAAACAGGTTCCCTTTGATACACGAAATTTCTGACCATCCAGCTCATGCCACTGCCTGGTAAGGAAGGTATCCGCCAAACTAATATCCTTAAAACCTCTTGATTTTTTACTGAAGTTAACCTCTTTAGAGAGAAATCTCAGGGGCTTGACCAACTGGTGTTGCCAAAGTGGCTTTTTGCATATGAGTTTTCTGGACTACAACCCGTGTAAAACGTGAGGAGCATTTTGAACATTTAGGATGTTGAAAACAATCTAATTTCTCTACAATTACTAATTGTATGGTCAGCATTTTCTGAAACTTTGAACCAATAATGTATTTTCAACCAATGTATATGTTCATGTGCTCATGTTCATACACCTGACCCAAATTTTTAAAACAATTCTGATCAAAATAGGTGCTGGTGGGTGCTGAAAAGGTGTCCATGAGGAGAGCCAATGACAGGCACAGCTGTGACCCTCAGCACTGAGCAGGAAGCGGTGAGGCAAAAAGGGGGAGAAATATCCCTGCCAACCCCAAGGAGAGAGCAGGAGAAGTGACAGGAAAAGATCTCTTCTCCTGGAGAGCCCCCAACAGAGTAGGTGAGTCTCTCCTGAGGGAGCTGCAGCCTCTGCAGAGGAGCCCATGATGGATCAGAAGCAGCCAAGAGGGGATGATACAGACACTGACCACACCACTCATGTCTCCTGCATCACTCAGGGCAGAGTCAGGGCAGGTGGGGCTTGGGAGCAAAGGAGTGAAAGTGAGCCTGGGGGAAACATGCCATTTTAATTTTGTCTTTATTCCTCACTACCTAAATATATCTTTTCTTAGTAATAAATTAAAGTAATTTTCCCGAAGACTAGTCTGATTTTCCCTAGAGGTAGCTGGTAGGTAATTTCCCTGTCTTTAACCTGACTCATAAGCTTTTGTCATCTTATTTTCTTCCCAGCCCCGCTGAGGATTGGGAGCGAGGGAGTGACTGGATGGGGGTGTCTGGCAGCTGGCCAACATCAACCCAACCAAAACATTCCAAAAAAGGAATATGAAATCAAAATACTCATTTCAAATTACATTAAGTTGAAAATACATTTTCAGGCAGCAGCTTGGAAGACACCAAGACACCAAATTGATGAATTTTCACAATGGTGTTTTTACCGGTAGCTTATATGTGTAATGACATTTTTGTATTAAAGAAGACACTTCCATAAGATTAGTCCAACTTTTTATTCAGCATATATTTCATAGGTGATGGTCACTGCTTTCCTCTCCCCTCTCCAGAAAGTTTTACTTGCTTCTCAGGTTTACCAGATAACACATTTGTCCTGTGCTGTGATCCTTCACCTTTCTTTAAAGGTTTCCATTTGGAAATGCTCCATGAGATTAAATGGTGTACTACGACACCACCCCCAATTAAATGAAAGAGTTTCACATCATGGATGGAACATAAGGTATTCATCCCACAGTAGCCATTCAAATATGTCATTCACCATGAGTAATAAAATTTTATAGGATAGCAAGAGACATGCTATTCTAAGCACCAATGCATACACCATTATTCAAGAGTAACCTCCTTTACTCTTGTTCTAGGTCAAAAGTAACATTGTGATGTTCTGGAAATTCTGGGAAAAGGAAAAAAAAAAAAAAAAAGAAAGTGCTGATCAGGCTCACTTAAGATCAGGTATTTATTCTGCAAAACTAATATCAAATAAAATAATCAGATGGGGAAAGGTGAAAAGAACAAGGTGATGTAACAAGGTCAAACGACACTAGGCAGTTTTGATCAAACATTTTTGAATTGGAACTCAGTCTTCTGCAGTGTGAGGGTTTCTGTTGGACAAGAGTGACCTACTGAAACTGGAAAGAACACACACACTGCCAAAAATAGCCAGAAAATGTGAGACAATTATAATCATTCTGTAAAGGTCTTGTTTTATCTTTTCTCTCCTATAGAATTAAGGAAAAAAATCAGAGTCTTCCAGTCTTTGATGATGTATACTTTGTGATTCTATATGTATTATTTTACTTTAGACTTACAAAATATTATCTCATACATAAAATGATAGCACACAGCTGTTTCTTTGTGTCTGCTCTATGTCATCAGTGGAACAGGAAAAAAAATTAAGAAATAAGAAAAACATATTTTTGAACTGTTCTTTGAAAAGTAAGGTAACAGGGTCATTGTGGTGAAAAATTGGGAAAACTAATTATTATGTATTGTCTTTAATGAGTGAAGATGTGTTCTTCCCAGCTACATCTACATTTCTGGAAGCTGTCCTATGCAAATCTGAAATAATTTGTATACTTCTAGTTTAGTTCATTTGAAAGTCAGATTTGTCAAGATACTTCTGTGGCTCAGTTGAGGGGCAGTAATATCTTAAATCAGCGTTTTTCTTCCAAAAAAAGTTATTTGTTTCTTGAACAGCTCATTTAAAAACACTATAGAGAAAATATACAACTGGCATGTACTAAATGACAGTACAAAGTGTTATTTTATGATTAATATTTTATTTTAAGAGAAAGAGAAAACCTGCTCCTAGGAAAAAAAAAATCACATAATAATTTTTGTGAAAAGCTCTCCTCTTTTTTATCTTTACTAAATGTATTAAAAATTTAAGCAAATAATAGTAAAATGAAATATCATGCTATCTTTTTAAATAATTACTGATTTTATAAGTACAACATAATAATTGCAATACTTTCATGAAAAACCCTCAAAATATAAGAATAACAGTATTAACATGTGGGTTTTTTGAGTTTACAGACCTTGTTCTATAATTCAGAGTTGAGCAGGCTGCAGGTGGATTGTCTATCTTTGATATGTTTTAGCAACTCAGAAAAATGTTGAAATGTTGCGCCTTGATGTGAGGATTTACATTATTCATATTCTTCCTTCTTTATAGTTTTCCTGTTTGAAGACTAATAATTATAATTTCAGGAAAGACATATTATCTAAAATACTAAGTAGTTCATCAATGGTTGTTAAAAACCAGAGGAGTAGTATTTTTTTCTTCACTTCAGTCTGTTCCTAGACTAAAGGACTGATAAATACTGTTTGAGCATCTTTGTTGGGGTGGGAGGGGAAATACAGAGGCTTCAGCTTCAAGGAGATTTTGAGAGATTGTGAAACCTGATATTATTGCTTGTGTTCGGATATGTATGGCACAGGTCACACTAAATAATGATTACCATAAACCAGATCTACCTTTTAGTGTTAACTCAAGAATTACAACACTTTCCTCCTTCTCATGTCCATTCTGTGGGTGGAGTAATGTAGTTCTAGTTCCAAAACTAAGAAGCAGAACAATATTGGAATACGCAGCTGTCCTAAATAGCTCACTCTGGACCATAAACTTTTAGTTTTATTTTGAAATGTTGGTTTTTATATCTTAGTTTTAGGTTCAGGTTATTTTAATTATTATGTAATTAATAGTGTTGAAAGTGTTGTGAACTTTTAAATGAAATTAGTTTGAAATTTTTCCTTTGAAATTATAATTTTGGACAAGAATTGAAGAAAATAATAAAAAGTTGAAGTCCTTTTCTGTTCAGGATCATAATTTTATAAAGAGAAAAGAGATTAATTACACTCCTAACTCCTGGTAGCTTTGTTCATGGAATAGTATTCTAAACGTTTGAGCTGGATTCTAATAGAGCAGACAAATCATCAGTGAGAGAGTAACTATGTTTTAATTGCAGGCCTCAGGTGTGCACTTTTATGCAATATTTTAGTCCAGAATGATGTTCCGGTAGGAACTGGTGCAACAGCCAGAAGTAGCACATCTGAGTCCTATTGGACAAAGATGTAAAGAAACGTAGGAAGCAAATGAAGGGACGAATTAAAATAAATAAATAAAATCTCCTCCTCTCTTACCAGCCCACTTGTTTTTTAATCAAAGGTACATGATTTTCTGGTCATTTTAACTCTCGGTGTTAATTTAAGAACTCGATGAGGACCACTTAGGACTTTCACAATGTCATTTCTTTAATAAAAGAGAATCTAAAAGTCATCACTAAACCACAAATGGCTATTAAAAGGGCACTGATGATTATGGAAAGTAAGAAAAGAATTCTGAAAGGAATTCTAAATACTCTTCAGAGTAGATTATTTAAATTGAATTGTTCCACTCAGTGGACTATTTATTTGAGGCAGCCGTTAATTCCATTTAGTTTATTTTGATTTCCAAAATGAAAGCTGATGAATACACTTTCAATTCAAATCTTCTGTAGTTTTTTCTTATGTCTTACATTAGAAATGGCAGTGCTACATAGTAAGTAGTTGGGGCATCCTGTCATCTTTAGGAACACTAAAAATCAAAAATGGGTGAAAAGCTGGTGTCAAATACAGATCTATATTCTATATTCTATGCATTTGATCTATATTCTTTGCATTTGAGATGCAAAGGAAGGCTCCAGCATATATGTCCATGGCTGTACCAATCTCAGTGCTGCTGACCTAAGCAGCTGTGTCAGAAAAGGGCCATTGGCTAAAATATAGTCAACACAAGAAACATCACAATCCCTTTCAGAGGGCCATCATTATACTCTTACTGATACAGGTTTTCTATTATTAATATGAATGATAAGGAAAACAAAAGATATCATTGCTGCCTTGAGGGTAATGAAACATCAGGAATTAAAGTGTCAAGCACTGTACACTGGGTAATGCAAAGAAGGAAATGCTGATTCTTGGAAGTATGTAGGATTTTATTAAGAATTCAAGATATATTAATATCGGTATAAAAATAAAGAGAACAATTTAGTTTTCTTATTTACTGCATATAATTCTGGCCAACTTTGTGGTGCTTACTAGCCATGAGTCCTTCTGACTTGTGTGTGGATTATCCATTAAATCAAACCTATTTTTTTGCATATGTCATGCATATACCATTGTAATACCCTGAACTGCAAAAAATCAGACTGCATCTCAGTCTACATTGATATTTGTAAAGAACAAATTCTTTTTACTCTTAAGTATGAGCAGATGCTATAATGAAGTAATTGCCAAAATTTACAAATAAAGCCGTTCCAAGAGGACTGAGAGCATAGAGAAATCTCATAGTTCATTGCAGAGATGATCTGGATAGGATATTTTGTTCTTCTTTGTTCTTTATATATAAGTATTGTTTTAAAATATTTTTAATATATATGGTTAAAATGAATTATTATTATTGAATGAGTGTTATTACACAATAGATCATGTTGATAAGACTCAAAGTTGTGAGAGATCTTTTGTAGACAGTATGAGAAAAATATGTGAAGTGCTCATCTGGTGGTGGAAGAAATTGTATGTGTGGAGAAAGTTTTATTAAGGACCATAGATAGGATAAATGTGCACATTCATAGTCACTTTAATTCCTTTTTCTGACATTTTATTTGCTTTCTTAGCAGTAAAGAGAGGAAAGGTCCAACAGCCTTACCCTCACATATAGGGTGCATCTCTGGTAGATGTATACACGTCTGTATGCGTAAGAACACTAGAGTCAAAAGGCTAAAGGGGTAGGTTAAATTTACCAGGGGAGAGTAGATTAAATTTATGATTTATTCTTTCATTGTCAGTAGAATGGAAAAAAACCTACTACTACTATTCTACCACAAATCTTTCCAAAGATATGTAGAGTGTGTACTACAACATAATAAGTGCTGTCTGCAACATCACTCTACTGTTACATTGTGGGAATCGTGGCATTCTGGTACTTTAAAATTATTTTATCCTTGGATTTCTGTGGTTATAAGAAGGAGGTAATGGGATGGAGAAACATGTGCAAAATCTCTCCCCATTTCTTTTATGGGTGTTCTACCAACAAACAGATTTCCACAACAGAGATGAAATCTTAGTGGATAATGTTTGACATTTTATAAAAAGGTTGAAGTTTTCCGAGTGCTTTTTTTAACTAGTGTATTCCATAATGGTAGCAATGGACAAACAGTTTTGTTAGTATTTATTTTAATGCTAATTGACCTCACTTCTCCTAGATCTGACCATTTCAAGATAGTCAGAGACCCATATAATCAAGTGAAAAATTCCAACTTATTAAAGCCAACAGCAAAACTCCCGAGGAGCAGCAGGGAGACAGCAGTGGGAGTTAAATGCTCTCGTGGTGTGGTTATGTTTAACCAGAAGTTTGGTTTATCTAGGGGTCCAAAGGTGATGCACCTTGCACCTCAGTGAAGGCACAGCCAAGTTTGGACAGTATGTACCCCTAGGGCATGCTGTGTAGGGTGCCTGCCCAGGGTTGCCAAACGGTCCATGGTGTGTGTCCTTCCTTGTCCTCTCTGCACACAGCCCTGCCTGACTTTAAATAAGAGGCAAGGAAAGTGCTGCTTGCTCTTCAGCCTTCAGAAACCCAAAATTTAGTTTCTTTAACAATAAATCTGTCATGAAAGATTATGGGAGAGAGAGGTGAATGTGTAAGGAGAGCTTAAAGCAGGGAGCCATAGCAACTGAACCTAAACCTGATCCAGATCTGAATACAGATTACTGCAAATCAGTGCCTAGCAGACAGGCTACACAAGTTGAAAGAGATCAGACTTATTTAAAAAGAAATTCTATTATTTTGCTTGATTCTTGGAGGCCGAGTTATTATCTTTTAAGTTTGATTTAATAGTATTGCCTACCTCTAGTTTTGTAGCTAACAAGCACACCATACTTTGCAGGCAGATGCAAAGAGCAATTGCCTCAGGCTGGGTATGGGGCTCTTTTAAATATTTACAACAACAACAACAACAACAACAACAACAATAATAATAATAATAATAATAATAATAATAATAATAATAATAACTTTAAAAAAACCCAACCCTAAACATTTTCCATAAAGTTTCTCTTATGGCATAACAGAAACACAGAGCCAGAAGTGATGTATTATAGACACAGAGGAACTGTAAAACCTACGAGTTCTAGTAGCAGTTTCAACTGACTTGCATTTACATTATTTTTTATTCAGTTGCTGCCTTTCTGACCCTTGTAGCTACCAGACTTCTGAAGCATTGTACTCCCAGACAGGTGAGAATCCATGTCAGGACATGTGATGGCAGTACGTGTCTGGCACATCAGAACATGTGATAAGAAAGGGCTGTGTAGTGCTCACCTGATGTGTTTGATATGCACTGCAGGCAGGAATCTGTGAACTTTAAGTGCTCCATGGCAGCCCAGCTGCAGCACAGTGACCCCACACTTATGCCAGGGTGGGAGCTGGTCAGATACTCTGAGCTCATCCTTAACAGCAGAGGGTAACCAGTAGTGACTGCCTTGAAGATGCACACAGGAAGGTTGTCACAACCTACCACCGGCATGCAAAATACCTGTAAGGTCAGCAATATGTGTCTGGGGCAGGATGGGTATATTTGACAGATGTGTGTTAAATAATCTTCTCCAAAGATCATGCATCCAATATTTTAATATTTTTTTACTTTAGAAATCTATTACTGAAGGTAAAATGACATCTTTGAAGAGACATTAAATAAAATTATATAGGATGCAGCATAGGTTTAGAATACGTTCTCATGTCTCTTGTGCAGAAATCATGTCCTAAGGTAAGGATAATTACTTCAAGTAAAATATAACTATAGCCAGTGCCACTGGACCACTCTTCATCAAAATCAGTGAAAAGCTTATATTTATTTGGCACGCAATGCCTGTGCAAAATTGTGCAATGAGATTGTTAACCTAAGTAATGCAGGTGTTTGAATATATGTAGGAGTATTCACTAGAACAAAATCATACTCCCAAGGTCATAGTTACATCACAGGCTTAGCTTAAGCAGTGATTGCACAGGATTAAAAAAATATACACAAAACAAAAAAAAAAAATCTTGTTTGATCAAGAAATCTCTTAATATTCTTAGGAAGTAATGCGAAAATTGTAATTGTTAGTGCTGTATTATAAAGTATAACTAAGTTTGTAGTAACTGCAAACTTTCTTGCTGGTGGTGAAATAAATAAGTGCCAGTGTCTCATTTCACATTTAGAAAGGGCAAAGCATAATATTCAGTGAAAGAAAATTTTGCCAAAATACTTGTACTGTTCACTAGGTTAAGAAATGTCTGGGTGGCTAGGCCAAGACAATGGTGGTGAATGGATTTACTTCCAGTTGGTGGCCCAGCATAACAGCACACATCACTGGTGTTCTCCAGGGCTCAGCATTAGGAGCATTTCTATTTCTTCACCAGTGATGAGGGGATTGAATAAACCCTCAGGCAGTTTGCAGATTAGTGTTTATCTGCTTGGGGGTTAGGAAGGCTCTGCAGAGGGAACTGCACAGGCTGCATTGGTGGGTTGAGGCTGACTATTTGAGATTCAACAAGAAACCTCTTGCACTTTGGTCACAACAACCCCAGGCAGTGCCACAGGCTGGGGCAGAGTGGCTGCAATGCTGCCAGGCAGAAAAGGGCCTGGGGGTACTGGCTGATAGCAGGTGAACATGAGCCAGTGTGTGCCCTGGTGGCCAAGAAGGCCAATGATCCTGGCCTGGAACAAAAATAGTGTGGTCAGCAGGAGAAGGGCAGTGATTGTCCCCTGCATAGAGCACTGGTGAGGCCACACCTCAAATCCTGCATTCAGTTTTGGCCCCCTCGTTACAAGAAAGATATTGAGGTGCTGGAGTGTGTCCAGGGAAGGGGAACAGAGTTGGTGAAGGGTCTGGAGCGCAAGTCCTCCTCAAGCTGCACAGGGAGATGAGGGAGCTGAGGGTGTTTGGGGAAAATGGAGGCTTATGGTGACCTTATTGATCTTCACAACCACTTGGAAGGAAGCTATAGTAAGGTGGAAGTCCATCTCTTCCAAGTAACAAGTGATAGTACAAGAGGAAGCAGCCTCAAGTTGCACCAGGTTTAGGTTAGATATTAGGAAAATTCCTCTTCACTGAAAGGATTATGTTTTTAATGTGTAATTAGGATGATTACCCAAATATGAAAATTAAGGAAATTTTGATTAGCATGAGAGCCTATTTTTTCTGACTGTTGCATATCAAAGTACTGGTAAGATATGTTTTCTGGATGGTTTAAGAAATGGATGAGCTTTACATCTGTAATAAATGTTTTTAAAGTTTGAAGTAGGTGTTAGATGTTTTATGCATGCCTGTTGCAAACATGAGCTAATTAGAAGCTTTGGCAGAGCAGTTTGTATCCATCACTCAGATAAGGAGCTGTGTTATTTAACAGAGTACCTGTGCATACCTACAACATACGAGTAATTCTTGCTTGATGCCCTAACAGGTGGAAAGATTGATGACTTTCTGTTTAACATAATATTAAGCAGTTTGACAATTTAAATGTTTGTACTTATTCATCACAATAATATTTGCAATCAACCTTGTACTCACCTGTTCCACAGCCTTGCTTTAGTTTCCAGACATGAACCTTAGTCTATACCAGTAAGCATATGGGCAGACTTTTTGCTAGTCTTAGACAAAAGCTGTGGGCCTAATTGATTTCTCATTAGCTTTCTTTTTGTCCAGTTCTGTTCAGGGTCTCAGCATTTGATAATTTCAGTTCACATTCAGAAGCATAGATGAGAGTTGTGAAGAATGTAATAGCACTTTGGGATTCAGTGCCCCTCAGGTTATGTGAAAGTATTGCTGCTAATCCCATGAGAAAGTGGGACTTCTCTCTGGACTCTTATTTGGATATCTCCAAACCATTCATGAGCTTAGAAACAGCAGAACAAGTAGTAAGATTCAGAATAATTTCTGTCTTTTGCTACAGACTTTGGTAAATATCATATGAGTAAGGTGGGATTTTAAATTTGTTTTGGCTTGTTGGTTGGTTTTGTTGTTGCTTTTCAGTGATTTTTTTTAATAATGAAGATGGTGATATTTTATCAAAGCTGTTATGAGGCCAGGGTATTTGTGAGTATTTCCAGTCTGTTGCCAGTTATTATTTAGAATGTGCTATCGGTTAGATGTGCTATTTAAGGAAACATTCAAAGGACAGTTTGCAAGACCACAGCTCTCTGCCAGAGTTTTTGCAACTCTAAAGCAGGGCCAGTCTGCTTCTTAATTCAAATGGAAGCACAAAGAAAAATTATTACAAGTTTCCCACAACTGTGATTTTTTTTCCTCCAGATGTCTGTTCCCTTCCATTATCACTGATGTTAAATGCACAGCAATGGATTCCTGCTCTTGATCTAGGTACATACATGTTTATTTGATTTGCCATCTTACTTGGCTCTTTCAATACAGGCCTATCCCCTGGGAGGAGGGGAAAACAGAAATGTTCATTTGATGCCTGCCTAAGAGCAGGTCATCATGGTTCACAGTATCACACAAGCTTCTGCCTAGAGCTGAGTTCACACAGTGACAGGACAGTAGATGCTGGTGGCCACAGTTTACAGCAGGATAAATTACAACCAGACATGATTTCTCCTTGGAATAGTTAACACATCCACTCTTACTAGCTCAATATAATTCTTTTCTCTGCACCTACTCGCAATCCATGGGATTGTTTCTCCACAGTGTGTTAATAAGGTTTTTTCATCTTTGTATGGTGTTGACCATCCTGAAGTCCTTCCAAAATAGTTGGACACTGAAGGAACTTCAGTAGAGCAGCATTTCTGTAGCTTAAATGGACAGACCCCCTTCTGATATGTATAAAGAATGAATTCATTCTACATCTGGACAACAATTATTTAGTTAGGATTTCTGTCTTTCAATTTTCACTTTTTATGAAACCTTCTACCCTTGTATTGTGACAACTATCTAAAAACTAATGCAGTGGCACTCACATTTGTGTTATGAGGTACTTTTCAGGTGCTCCTTTAAGCACCTTGGTCCCTCCTTCTCCTCACGTAAGCAGCAGAGTGCACATGTGACTGAAGTTTAAGCTCTAATATTCTTTCCCCTCATTTGGGGTGTACATAATGCTGTCAAAGGATTGAGTTGTGAAAGTCTTACAAGTGGGTGTTTTGACATATTCTTGTCTCCTCTTGGAGGTCCCAAACCCTCTTTTTGGTCATATGATGGATGACATTTGAGGGATGACTGACATTAAAGAAAAATTGAAAAAAGGACATGTGGACCCTCACCAGAGAGAATGACAGATGGTGTTTGCCAGAAGAGTTCATATTTGAAGGTTTTTGAAGCATCTCTAAAAAAGAAGATGACAAGCTTATGGTATATATGAGAAAAATGAATTTTTCTGGTAGGTTAACCAAGTCTGTATCTTACAAATGCCTGAATTAATTTAGTCTCCATTTATGGCAAATGTTTGTTGCCCTTCAGAGGAATTTATAATTGCAACAGCTAGTTCATGCAGTTGACAAGTGGGTGTACATACCTTGCATTTCAAATATAATAACAGTCTTTCAGGAGAGCTATTTTGAGAGCAGGTGATTTTGCATACCAATAATAAGAAAGGAAATTGCATGCACCGTTGAGACAGAGGAAAGAAGAAAGAAGCAAAATTGATAAGGGGTGCAGAATAATCTTCCTGTATGGTTGGATTCTGGCTGTAATGACACAGAATATTTAATAAAGGGGCCTACACCCATGTTAGACCTGCAGGGTTCTCTCAGTATCTTTATTTTAATAGTACTCATGATGCCCTGAAATGGTCTTTTGTGGGCTTTTGGAAGGGACTTGGGCTGTGCTGGTTTACTGTGCACCAGTAACAGTTACAATAGAAAGATGACACCCTATGTGTGTATTATTTTCTCTGCTATTATTTCCATACAGGTTTAAATAAGCTGATAGCTTTTACAATCTTAGGAATTAGCAGGGAGTCAAACACTATAGATTTGTAAATCTAAAGGAAAAGTTTTGGTGTAAGCCTTTACTGAAGTGGACAGTTTTAACTCATGCTGAAATAGACAGCTTTGTTTTGTTCATTTTATCCATTCATCTACATAAATTTGGATTTCAAATATAGAGAATTCCGATTTCTTTGAAGAAAAGAGATTTTATCTGTCAGAGATGATCAGGTAATTCACAGCAGAACTGACTTTACCACAGCCATCTTCTTTTTAGCTTTTTCATGTATCACAATCTTTTGGTGTCCAAGTCTCTTCCCACATCTGCTGAGTGTTTCCGACATACTCATTTCAAATGTCCACTCCATGCCAAATTTTCTAAAATTAACTCCACCAATTACATTTACTCTTGTTTTCTGTTTGTTCTTCTTGTTCACAGTCATCTTTCTTTCTCACTCCAAACAATTACCTTGTAAATGAGCCCTTGTAGGTTGTTTGTTGGAAGGAGGAATAGATAAAATAATTCAGATACAAAGTTTGTTGCAGTCCTAATTATCAGTCAGTCTTGATTACTGCTCGAGTACGTGCATGTACTCAGAGGAACAAACAAGTTTTTATTCTCAGAAATGTTCAGCTAACTGCACAAAAAAACCCCCCTGTTTTTTACCTCTGGTAAAGAACTTAGTTCCTCGGGGTAAAGTTTATGACTGTCTCAGCTCTGGGAGACACTGCAGTGGGCAGCAATTTCTACAGTACCTAGATGTTCCTCTGAATAAAGGGGTTTTCCAGTGGAAGAATTAGCCTGAAAAAGTTGTGCTGAACTCCCCCATCCATTTTGACACATTGGAGATCATTAGTGAGGGACCTGTTTCATTCTAGCCCTTAATGCTTTTCCAGTATACTGCCACCACATCCAAGTCCCTTCCTAGGCTGCTGGTGGTGAACTGTGACTTCAGTGTAGGTATGGTCAGCTGGGGAAATGTGCAGATGGCTCTCTCCATCTCATTTCTCTCTTTGCTGGAGTGGGATATTCTTATAAAGGGTTCTCTTTAGCATTCAATCTAGCATATTTATTGGCAAGTGTGCTGTTTATACTTCAGAAGTAGTCAAAAACTGACAAGTGGAATTCACCTGGATCCCTCTTAAGAAAGAATAACTTTTGTTTGTAGCCTGGCAAGTAAAGTTCTCTTACAACACTGAGGTGATGTTATAAAGTTTCTTTTCAAATATGCATAGATTGGAGCAAACAGAGGATTAGCCACTAAGCTTCTATTTGAAGAGTTGGAGGTAAAGGAAAAAGAAATCTCTTTTTCTAAAAAGATAACAGGGAAAAATATCAGGTCTGTAAACACAGTGTGTGCACATATATGTCTGCATGTATTAAAGAGTTTCTGCATTTGAGAGAAAGAAAACACATATTGTGGTATCTTCCATCTGTAATCAGACAATCTGTTTAGAAAAGCATAAGATGGTAAAGCTCTATCAACGCACCTATATTACTTCTTGTCAAGGAGCCCCCTCTATGGTATTCACTTGTCTTTTATCTTCCTTAATATTCATTGTAAGAGGCCAGCAGGTCAATTTCTTCTTCAGATTTCAGTGTCTGTAATCCTGCTGAGTACCCAGCCTAAATTTTCCATTTCTTTATTTCCTGCTGTTACCACTGTGGGTTTTTATTGTCCTCTTCTTCCTTAAGCCTTGGCTGATGTCATGAGATCAAAAGCTCTGTGGCTGTTTGAGTGTGAAGTTAAGCAGTCTTGCAGAGAAAACCTTGTCATTGTGATCCACATGTAATTATTACTCTCTTGCCTGTGTCAAAGTAAATGCAAAGTGCCCCCTTCATCTGAACTCTGCTGATTCCTGATCACATCCCTACTGTTTTCTTATGGGCTGATCTGTGTGCTGTAGGCAGACATCTTAATATATTGAGTCAGGACTGGCATCAGTGGGAATCTGCTTGACAAAGTACTCCACAATTTCATAAAAAGCAGGATATTTCCTGGCTACAGCAGAGTAATAGCAAGTTTTCCATCAGGCCAGCAGATAGGTCTGTTACCAATGTTTTGGAAGCTCTGGCCATTCCATAGACATGACAAGATGCTGTGCAACATCTGTACAATGCAAGAACCTCCAAACTGATCAAAACCAAACATTCCTCTAGCCCAGAATCCTTCCCTTGACGGTGTCAAAAAAACCCAAAAAGTGTAGAAAAAGTGTAAGGAAAGGGCCAATCAAATGTGGTGCTTTGAGAAGACTCCTTTAGCCACCAACAAACTAGGGCAGATTGGGGATTCCAAATCTGGGACATTTAAGTAAATTTCACTCTTCTGGGAATGTTATTACTGCAGTAAGAACTTGTGACTGTTCAAATACTCTGATAGATCAAGCATCTAAATGAAAATATCGACTGGTGTTTTAAATTATGAAAGAATTTAGAAACCAGAAAAACAATTTGACTTTCCATGGTAGCTCCCTAGGCTTTAGCATTCTGGGACTAGATAAAAGTCATTCTGGCAAGGGAATATATAAAGATTTAACATGCAAGTAAAAGGGAATAAAGTGGCCACTGACTATTTTGTTGATTTAATCTTTGCTTTGTCATTTTCTTTACCAGGAATTTAGGAATAGAACAAGGTGTGGAAAGATTTTTAGGAGGAAAAAAATCTCATAAAGAAATGCAGACAAAAAGAGTTAAGTCATATATAATAATGTTCTTGGAGGTGGTTAAATTGGGGGAGTGTATTTCACATTACAGAAAATTGAGTCATAGATCTAATCAAGGACAGGATTACTTTTAACCAAGTCTGTTATCTTTATTGGGACTGTTTATTCCTATAGAACTGAGTTTACAAAAAATCTTTGCTGATTTGAGTGCTTTAGACAGGCATTTAAAGACAAAAAAATTGCAAATTTTGCAGATTTGTTATTAAAAAAAAAGTATTAATATTACCATGGGCAGATATGAATTAGCGAGACAATCATAAAGATTGTAGGAAAATATTCCTAGACTAGATAAAATATAATAGATTCCAGTTCCTTAGGAGAATTTAATGGAATTTGTCATGAGAGTCCATTGTTAAAATTAGTGGCTTATGCTGCTTACAATGATATGTTATCTAGCAGTCAAATTTGGTTTTGATTCAGAACTGATTCCATCTAATTCTAATTTCCTAAATGACCTTTTCATGAAGAATACCACAGCTTCAAGATTAGAGATATTTTTCTAAATTGTTGTGCAATTTTTACCAAGTTGCTAGCTTATTCCTGTCTTTCTCTTAAAATAAAAGGAAAAAGATAATAGGCATATTTTCAATCTTTTGCATTATGTCTACTAAAATTTACTTACAAATAATTAATAAAACTTACATAAAATTCACTCGTAAGATGTTATACTTTTCTCCTTCCAAACAATTGTACAAAAATGAAGAGCATTTTTTCCATATTCTATTTCTGTAGAATTCCATATTGCATATTCCATATTCCATATTCCATAACTAATTTTTTAGTCAAAGCTCTTTTTGTATTTTGAGGGGATGGTGTTCTGTTATTGTTTTTTTCTTCCAACATAATTTGAAGCTTATAGAAAAAAAAATTGTTTCCCAAATGCAATATCACTCCAGTGTGTGTAAGGAAAATTCGGAGTTAGGAAGATTGCAGATAACTTCATCACTTGCTCAAAGGAAGGGTTTATTTGTCACAAAACCATCCTTCCACCGCAGTTGCATATTTGTAAATGGAATTGGATGCTTGGCTGCTAGGTCTGTGCTTGGACACAGTGAAGTTTTTTAAGGCCATAGTTTTACCCTTATGAGCTGCTTTTTCAAAAATGCCAGAACAGTGTTGACAAACAGCACAGAGCCACTGGTGATTTAGAAATGCTCTGTCACATTTCTTCTTTTCTGTTGCTAACATTATTTTTAGTTGAACATATTAACCAAAATGGCTGCTTCTGAGAAAATAGAACCCGTTTTTCTGATTTTCCTCTTGATTTATAAGATCTGCAATTAGTACTTTTCTTTGCATTAACCCTTAAACCACAGTCTTTAATTACATAGATGTTTCTTTCATAAATCCATTTATTTATGAAGATGTTACTGTAGCTCTTGTGGAAATAAATTTGATTTTGCATTACTTTCATTTTCAGACAAAAATTCTTAAGGATTACAGCTTGTGATATCAGGAATCTGCTTATCTGTGCCTTTGATATGTGTGCAAAACTGTGTAGTGCAACAATTCAAAACAAGAGGGAAAAAGCTGTGATTCCTTCTTTCCTAGAGGCTTTCCATCATTTATATTCACCAGTGAAAGGTTGGCATGCACCTCAAGGACTAATGATAATGAAAAATGTTGTATTAAAGACGAGAAATCTTTCATAACTTGCATACTAACACATTGAACTCATTACAGCTTGTCTCACTACAGCATGCTCTTTTATGTCTGCTGTAATGCACTTCATTTTCAAGAGACTGTGACGTGCAGTGATTCTGTAAACACTTTTCCTCTTCCTTACTTTCAAAAGCTGCCTTTGGTTGTCATAAACCACTCAGTTATTGGAAACAAATTAGGCACTAGGGTTTTCTGCAGTTTCTGACTAATATCAGGATCTGAAAAAATATATTTAAAATGTATCTGGGGCAAGTAATTGTTTTCCATTTTCCTAGAGCAGAGTACTGGCTCTGCTTTGGCTCAGGAGCTGCCAGCAACCTCAGCAGTTTTATTAAATAGTGAGTTGTTTGTGGCATTGGCTGTCCTTTTTTCTGGTTTTGGGAGGATGTGTTCCTGGTGTGCCATTCTAGACATTATCATGCTTTGAGTAGTCAATAACAAACATATATTTATAAAGTGTTTATAGATAAATTGTAATCATTAACTCCAAGTTGAAATTTGCAATGCCTCGGAAGTGAAAGGTGGTTTTGATTTCTTACATACTATTTCTAAAGGTGTGGTAACAGCTCTGGGGGTACACCTCCAACATTTTGAGGTCTATGACACCTTAATTTGCCATTCAGTAAACTGCTCAGTTATTTAATTTTTCTCCTTTAAAAAAGAAACCAAGAAAACAAAACACCAGTATTAATATTCCTAGCTGCATTCACTACAAGTATCACAATGAATAATTCTTTGCTCTCAATGTGCCTTCTATTTCCCAAGCTACTCCCACCGAACTCTTGACTCAATAAAATACATAAACGCATTTGACTTTAAACCAATCTAAAATATAGAAAAATAATGGAAAAGTTGGAAATGAGCTTATGAATGTCTGTAACATGGCTCTCAAAAATTTTTTTGCAATTGATTTTAAGTGACCTGTGTCAAAAGCCAGATGAAAATGGAAAAATGTCATGCAGAGGGACAAAAAATAATTGAATAGTAGTTGCAGTTTTGCAAAGAGCTCTGCTTCAGTAACTATGAAATCAAATTGCTCTGATTAAGTCATAATAAAAATATGTTTAAGATATGAAATCATTCCATTTCAGTTGTCCTAGAGGACTTGTCTGTGAGAAATACACTTTGCATTTGAATATGTATTTTTACATTTTGCATTGAGTATGTCCAACTTGATTCTTTATAGTTCTGTGAATTCTGTGTTCTATGCCTCTTTCAAAGATAATAGAGATGGCTTAAAAGAAACTCAGCTACTTGACATCGTGCTTTAATATAATATTATGATTGACCTAGACTGCTGTTCTCAGTAGGAAAGTGGCTATAAATATGATATGATGAGTTTTCAGAGAGGCAAAAATAAAATTCAAATTTAAGTTAAATAAAAGCTTACGCTATGAGAAAGCCATCTTTAGAACACTGAGTCTTGTTTAGTCTAATCTTAAACTCTGCAGGTAAGGTAAACATAATTTACTTTTATTCCTATAATTGAACAAGAAGAAATCTACATAAACTAACAGTACATTTCAACATACTGCATCAGAAGATACTTGTCACCTGCTTCTATTTTAGATGTCATATCCCTGAGCAATAAAATAAATTTTCAAGAACAATTAAGAAGTCAACATCAGTTGAATGAATAGAGTAATAGCAATAAATATCAATAAATATCACATTACTTCCATTCACCATTAAAAAAAGAGAAGAAAACAGTCAATAAAATCAGTAAGAACCTGCTTACCTTTTAAGACAGCTTGGAAGAGAAAATATGTAAATGACAAAAAAATTATGCATTCTTTGTACTAAGTGGGTAGTTTTGGTTGTTTGTGGGGATTTGAGGGTTTTTGGTTTCATTTGGGTTGGTTGGTTTGTTTGTTTGTTTGGGTTTTATTTGGAAATAAAGGCAAGGGAAATAGAATGATGGAAAGAATAATATGCTAGTAAAGAGAAAAATTAAGCTGTATGCAGCTGAGGCTGAGGTGGTTTGGAGAGGGCTTTGGAAAGAAGTAGTAGAAAACCTTTAGAAGCCCACAAAGAAACATTTCTGTTGACATCAGTGTTAATGGTGGTATCAGAGATCTGCATGCACAGGTTACAGAACACTTCAGAAATACCTGTTGTTGATATTATTGCACTGTTTGTGACAGTATTTCTATGTTACTCAATGTTATGTCACTTTCAAACTGTAACATCAAACAGTCTCTAAATTCTAGCAAATTGTGAATCTGAAACCTGCCTGTTTTCTGAGCCCTACGCCAAGACCAAACTGCCAGATGAGGCTCACCAAAAACTTGACATTCTCCTGGATTTAGGTAGGATAGAGTTGTTTCCTTCCCAGTAGTTGGTGGAGTTATGTGTTTTGGATTTTGTACAAGAATAGCATTAATAACACATTGAGGCTTTAGTGGTGGCTGAGCAGTGCTTACCCTAAGTCAAGGAGTTTTCAACAATCTGGGGGGAGCATAGACAGGACAGCTGACTGAAACTGGCCAAAAGGACATTTCATACCCCAGAACATCATATTCAGAATAAAAACTGGGGGGAAACTGGCCAGGAGCCATCAATCCCTGCTGGACAGGCTGGACATCCATCAGTAGATGGTCAGTAATTGCATTGTATGTGACTCGATTTTCTTGTGGTTTATTCTTCTCTCTCTCTCTCCTTTTCATTACAATAATAATTATTATATTTTAATTTTTCCAATTATGAAAATTACCATCTCTCAACCCATGAGTTTCTACCTTTTTTTCCCAGTCACCTCCCCATGCCATCAAAATAGAGGAGAGGAGCAGCTGAGCAGTGGCATGGTGAGGTTAACCACAACACAGATAAAGAAGAAGTAGGAGGAGAATTGTTATGGAAGCAGAGATCACTGAATTTAGACAATGCAGTCTCTCAATATCAGATGGGGATTGCTGGGTGTGGTATGGTTACGTTTGTCAGTCCTGGCTGAACATTGTGCAAACTGGCTTGAATTAGCACTGCTGTCCTATGCAAGCCTGAATTTAAGGAAAACCAGGGCATCTGTTTGTTTACTATAAAGTGCTCTGGTGTCTACTCTGGGAACTCAGAAGCTGAATAGCTAAAAAAAAAAAACATGTTTGTAGCATGTCCTTGGAGGGAAAACTGCACATGGTAAACTGGTCAGCCGTCCCAAGCCTTACTTTGACTTTGCAAAGGCAAGTTACATTGTACATAGTTAGTTACTGATGCTAAACTCACCTTCGGATAAGTCAAAGCTACAGTCAGCATATTAACATCAGGTTTTATTTAAAAAAAAACCCAAAAAATTAGGCCAGTGACAGAACTTTGGGTCCTGCCATTCACAAATATCTCCTTTTTAATTATATACCTTATATACTTCACTGAGCACATTTTTAAAATCTGAAAATTTCCATTAAATTTTGAGCTCAAACAGCAAACCAAGATAGGGATTTAATCCTTCAAACTCCGATGATATTTGCAGGTCTAGGTCCTTGACTGACTTCTTTTTTACTTTATGGAAATTTAATGCAAAGCTTATTTCAATCCATGTGCTACATACCAGTGACACATCAGAAGTAGTTATGATTTTTCTTTTCATTAAGAAATAGAAAAATCAGAATCTGAATTTAAATGAAAATACTGAACCAGTTTTAGGTATTTCTTAATGGGAAATTAAAACATAAAATTATATTTTCATGTAAATGTAAATTTCAACTTTATATTAATGAAAAATAATTTTTAACTATATAAAAGCTTGCATGAACTTATTATGAATAGAGCAAGGACATTTTAAACAAATATGATGTAAAGCTCTGGTGAAATACTGTTTTTGCTCTAAAACTCATCATAAAATAACTCCTCTGAAATGTACTAGGTATCTTTTACTATTTCCTCCACTATTTATTATAAACAAGAATTTACATCTAAAACAGTCTAGATAGGTGAAAGTAATATTATTATAGAGCAAAAGGAACAGTCAAGATGCACTCAATCCCTTGTGGTTTCTTAGGAAAAATAAAAAGGCAATGACGGAAATTCATTTACATTGCTCTTATTAATGTTTGAGGTGACTGAATCAAGATAAGGTACAGAAATGTTCCATCATTTTATGTGTCATAAAGGCAAGGGAAGATATTTTTGTCAAACAACTTTGCTGATTGGAAAAACAATCAAAAAATGAGAGTATTGTGTAAGACTGAAAATAGTCTGAATTCAGAAGGATAAAGCTGAATCATTTGCAACTATGTGAAACAAAACTGGTAAAAATGATTTAAACTATATGTTGCAATAAGGCAAGACAGAAGCTGTGTCTTCAGAGCAGTCATAGTTTCTTAACTGGAAATATTGAGTCACTCAGAAGCTCAGACTCCCCCCACACACCCTCCTCCCTGCTCCTCCCCCCCCCAAAAAAAAACCAACACAACAACAAACCAACAACCAAACACACTAGTGTCAAGCATAATATTCTTTGTTACCTTTTTTAAAAAATCTGTTTTATAGAATAACTGTGCAAGTGTATTTTCAATTTTTTTCTTTCCCTGAACATAACTGTTAGAAACCTGATTTTATTTTTTAATAAAAGGTTTATTTTTATGTAATACTGGCCCTGGGAATGAGAAGAACAGCCATGCAGGCAGAGATAGGGCCCAGGGAAAAAGAAAACTAACTGCATCAATTAGTGTTGCAAACACTAATGGTTCCCTTATTTTGAATTAATTTTCAAGCATTTAGAGAAATACTTTAAAATTGTAAACTAGGCAAAACATAATAGAAAAAAAAAAAGATTGTGTTGGTAATTCAGTATAAGGTGTTTAAAACAACAGAAAAAAATATTCCCTGGTTCAAGTTTGCACATAACCTGCCATAATTTTATTGTATCAGCAAGTAATGATTCAGAGATTTGCACAGATCATAGAATCACAGACTATCTCAGTTTGAAAGGGATCATAACATCCAATTTTCTACTCCTTACAAGTCTACTTAACACTAAACCGCATGGCTAAGAACATCATCCAGACACTCTGAACTCTAACAGACTTGGGGCTGTGATCATTCTGCTGGGAGCCTGTTCCAGAGACCATTGACCGTCCCAGTGAAAAACCTTTATCTAATGTCCAATCTGAACTTCCCTTGATGTACTTCATTTCCTCCCCTCATGTCTTATTGTCAGTCACCCAACAGAGGAGATCAGCATCCCCTACTCTGCCGCTTGAGAAAGTTGTAGACTATGGTGGGGTCACACCTCAGTTTTCACTTCTCCAAGCTTATCAAGCCAAGTGACCTCAGTCGCTTCTCCTAAGTCTTGCCCTCAAGACTTTTCATCATCTCAGTTGTGCTTTTCTGGACATGCTTTGATGATTGATGTTCTCCTTATACTGTGGCACCCAAAACTGCCCCAGCACTCGAGGTGAAGTTGCCCCAGTGCAGAGTAGAGGGGACAATCCCCTCCCTTGCCTGGCTGGTGATGCTGTCCCTGATACACCCCAGGACAGGCTTGCCTCTCCTGGCTGCCAGGGCACTGCTGACTCATGTTCAACTTTCCATCAGCCAGGACCCTCCAGTCCCTTTTCATGAGGCAGCTTTTCAGCCTGTTGTCACCCAGTTTGTACATATAAACCTGATTATTCCATCCAAGGTGTAGAATCTGGCACTTGCTCTTAAATTTCATATGGTTGGTGATTGCCCAACTCTTGAGTCTATAAAGGTGTCTCTAAGGCCTCCCTACTTTTGGGAAGTTCATAGCTCTTCCTAGTTCAGTATCATCAGCAAACTTGCTTCCTGTACACTTGACTCCTGCATCCAGATCATTTGTAAAAACATTAAAGAGCACTGTCCCTAAAATTGAGCCCCGGGGAAGCCCACTGGGAGCCAGCCTGATGTAACCCCACTTACTATAATCCTTTGAACATAATCTGACAGCCAATTGTTCACTCAATCTATTATGAATTTGTCTATGGACTAGTACATGACACATTTTTCCCAGAAGTATACTGTGGGAGACAGTATCCAAACCTTGCTAAAATCCCAGACCACCCCATCTACCAGCTTTTCTTGGTCAGCTAGGTGGGTGTCCTCATCATATAAAAGGAATTAAGTTGGTTAAGCAGGACATCAACCTGTGCTGGAAATGACACGTTTGTGTTACCTCTTAGCTGTTTATCATAACTTCTTGTAATTTCCAGAAAAACTTTCTCCATAATTTTACCAGGCACTGAAGTGAGACTTACAGGCCTGTAATTAGCAGGGTCTTCTTATCCTTTTCAAAAACTGGGACAAAATTTTCCAGCTTCCAGTTGACTAGAAAATCAAGGAATCCCAATACTTTTGAAAAATTATGGAGAGAGGTCTCAAAATAGCATCAGTCATCATCATTTTGGGATGACGAAACAAAAATAAACACAGAGGAATAATTTTGAAGAGTATAATATTTTTAAGAGGATAATAATTTTTGAGAGTATAATATTTAAGAGTATAATACAGCATTCCTCCAAGTCAGTGATCTGGAATACCTTTGCCTTGATAAACAATCCTGTATTTGGCTTCATGTAACAAAAAATGTTGTGTTAAAAAGTAAAAAAGCTTTCAGGAGTAGCAGTGATATACCACCCTGAAAGGCACTAGCAATTAGCTGGGGTAAGAACAAGGGGATGTGTCAGATAAATACAGAAAAAGACACGGCATTGTTAATCTTGCAAGACTTCTATGAATGGACAAATGGCCTCTCTTTGACAAGAACACAATAAAGAACTCAGTGCTATGGATACCTGTGATGGGTTGATGCTGGCCAAATATCAGTGCATCTATGAAAATAATATATTCACCCTCTTTGGCTATAGTTAAGCAGAGAAAGGGAAAAGAATACTCATGGGGTGAGGTAAAGATTAGGAGAAAGTAATTTAAGGGCAAAACAAGTTCAAAACTTTAAAAGGTATAAGGGTAAAATTTATTAAAATAATTTAAATAAGATAATGAGTACTAAAATAAGCCTTTAGAACACCTTTCCACCCCCCTCCCCAGACCTTCTTTCCTTCCCACTGACAGCTCAGGGAAACAAAATACGGGATTTTTAGTGTGTGCTACTGAAGATTTTTCTTCAATTCGCTTAAGGATAGGAATTTCTTTTGCTATGCCATGGGGTCTTCCTATAGGAAACAGTTCTCTGTGAACTTTTCCAACATGGTTTCAATTTTCATGGCTAATAGTCCGCCTGTAACCTGCTCTCAGTGTGAAGTTCCTCCCATTGCTTGCACTCTTCCCACAACTGCTTTTCACAGGCCTTTCTGGGGTGCAGTTTTTAAGGATGAGCTGTTCTAGTATATAAACAAGGGTCTTCTTCTTCTACCTCTGAAAGCAAGAGTTCTCTCTTTCTCTGCTCAAGCCACCAGATCACAGCATGAGTGCCTTTTCCTCATGGGCTGCGAGTGAACACTGCATACCCCCATGCACTTAATGAATTACAGGAAAGAGTTTGTTGTATTGTAGTCCTCACCATGGCTTGCAGAAGAATCTCAGCTCCAATGTGCCAGTTCTCAGAGCTAACCAGCTATTGGTTCTGCCAAGCACAGAGGAAGCTGCTAGCAGCTCTTCACAGAGAATTACTTGCATGGCTGATTTTTTTCCCCTCTTCACCAAAAATTAATCATTGCAAAACCAGCATAATATCAAACCATAATATTGCATTCATGAGTATATGTTTGGTTTTTTTTTTTTTCTTTTTTTCTTTTTGGAGCAGCCCTTTTTTTTTTTTTTTTCTTTTCTTGTCATTGGAGAAATTTTCTATCAGGAAAAAATATTTGTTAAGATTATGTCAGTGCTGAGAGAGAGCACTAACAAAGTTGGAGTGACCCACAATAAAATAAGCCATATAATGAAATAAACGTTTAAGACATATGAAAATATTTTAATTAGATTTTGAGCATATAATGGTTGACTTACTTCAACTTGGTGTACAATAAATTTTAAAGTATTTTGCTATGTATGTTTTTCAGGAAACTACCTGTTTGAGGGAGGACAGAAGTTCTGGGGTAGTTGAATCAGTTTGGGATGTGGGTTTATTTTTCTTTAAAAAAGAAAGTATGTATTTATTTTTTCCCTGAATTAATACAAGCTCTAAGACGGACATGATCACATTTACTAAAGAAAAAGAAAACTCAAAAAAACTCCATCAAAAACAACAGAAAAAAAACCCCTAAACAACCTGAACAAACAAACAAACAAACAAACAAAAGCAGCTTCATCATGGTGTTGCTAAGACATTGATTTAGTGAAGTAGACTCTCAAAATTGCAGTGTCTGTTAGTGTCATCTGATGAAGTATGATTGTTCCTCTGATGAATCAGCTGTTAAGAAAATGCATGGTCATTGATATTCACATTGGGACTTCATCCTCACCTTTGTGTTCTTCTCTTCCTCATTGGAAAAGTGCCATGATATTATGTGTGTGCATTCATGGAACTATCCCTAATCTAAAAAGTTATATCACTTGAATTATTTAAGGAAAGAAAGAAAATATGATAAATTTGAGGGTAGTTTTGTTTCTCAGGCCATATCTTATCTCTGAAATGCTGATGCAGATCAGTGGAACTACTCAGTGTGCAAAATAAAACATGCATATAAGAGTGAGGTCAGAAGTTAGTTGCAGCAGCAGATAAAACAAATACATTTGACTTTGTACTGAAGGGGACTAGGAGAAACTGCATTGGCATTAACAGTTTATCAGGGGAAAGTAATGACCAGCTAAAATACAACCACTTTTTGCTGACTGTGTCTGAGGCTCAAATGCTGCAAGACTAGTTCTTATTTGGCTCCTAACTTTCCATCTCACTAGGGTGGAAATCTAGATGTGAAGTAGCAAATTAAATATCTTCCTGAATTTGGGTTTTCACCTTCTTGGAATCAATGTAATACTGGAAGTAAAGACTAATAATTTCACTTTTGTCACTCTAGAGCCACCCCCCCTGTGTCTTTGAGGCTAGATGTCACTAATCAGCTCATGTATAGTGCTCAGCTTCTGGGAAATATAGTAGATCCAGAGCTGATCCCTTTGGAGGGACTCAAGAGGTACATTTAATTCCTACTGAATCCCTGTGACAATATATAAACATCCTGAAATAGTCACTCCAGTGAATTTTGAAACCAAAACTTTGCAGTCATGACTTTGTCCTTTAGTTTAGGGCAAATTATATTCCCAAAGGATCCAAGTTCTTTAAAGGTCCATTAGCAATTAGGTTTGTGGTTGCCATGTGTACTGCATTCTTTTTCTACCTTTCTTTCCTTGAGAAGTATGAGTTCAGTATTTTGAAATATATTTTGATTGGGGTCTTTTTTTTTCCCTCCAGTGGAAATGCTGCTAAAGGGTGTTCAAGGCAAATGAAGAAAAAGGTTTCTTACAGTTACAGAAGACATTGAGGTTTATGATGGCCCTTATTCTTAGGAGAAACTATTTCATGGTTTTGAACCACCTACCCGCTGAATGTCTTGTCTTATACAGGTGAGCTATATCTTTATGGTAGAAGGTTCTACTGCAGTGGAGGAGAAAGTTTATGACTGAGATCTTTATCTTGGAACTGCAGGTCATCTATTAGCTATGCTGGGCTTATGCCATGAAGCGCTTTAAGCATAAAGAATATCGTTTGAGACTGGGTCATTTGGTCTATCCCATAACATTTTTCCTGTGTATGAAAAGAGAGGAACAATTTTTATTACCTAGACTTTTCAATTTGATTTGACATTCTCAGGAAAAAAAACAGTATATAAATGCAGCCTTCTTGTATATTAACTTGTATTTAGAAGGTATTAAAAGCAGCAACTTGCACAATACCCTAATGTTTGTAATAAACTTGAGACCTATGCATGCTCAAGATATGCAAGCAAACAGAGTGCACCATATATCTGCTGTAACACACGCAGACATATAAAGATACTACTATATAAAGCATATTAAAATTACTGCCTATTCTAGCGAACACCAGCTTCAGTTATGCTATGCCAAAAACACAGAAGACAGAAATATTTTACTGGTTTTTCATGCCTGGACTGACTGTTGAAGACATATATAGAGGACTTTTGTTCCAGAAGAAGTATTTAGGATGAATCAATAAATCCAGTCTCTCATTGCAAGGTTGTTAGACTTCTGCATTCCAGCCAACTAAATTAATATGAGCAACCTTTTTTTTTGTCTGATGAAGGCTGGTAATCAACTTTGGGAACTCTGAGAAAACAACATCCTCATACTGGTGGCTGAGATTTTTATTGGCTCTGAATATACTCATTTGCTTGACAATATTAATTATTGCTTATCAGATAAAGTATAGAATTTGCCTTCCAGTGGAATTATTGCAAAGCTCCTCTGGTAAATAATTAAACTAATATACATTACCATTCTGCAGAGGAAAGAAGGAATCAGTCTCTCCTTTTCTTACTGCTCTTAGAAGTGTGTTTCTGAGTCTGTGATGAAATAATGTTAGATTCCTGCTACAGAATATATAAAAACTGAATTTATGGGCTGCTAAAGGGTGATCTGGTATAAACTGACTATGGGATCAACAGTACAGAAAAACTAACACCAAAAAAAAAAAAAAGAAAAAGAAAAGAAAAGAAAAGAAAAGAAAAGAAAAGAAAAGAAAAGAAAAGAAAAGAAAGAAAAAAGAATTTACTTAAACTTATACACTTTATGCAGAATCAGGTATTGTCCAGAATCTTAGCTCTAGCTTGATTCTGGAGAAGATATCACTCATTGTCTCACAACTGGCATGAAGCCAGCATAAAATCTATGCCATGTACAATGGTTAATTTGACATAAAATGCAGCTGCATCCACATTCCTGAACTACACTGAATGTTCACTCTCAAGTTATCAATATGGTTAAATCAGATATCAACCAGTGTGGGCCATAGCCTGGAAAGGACTGTCCTTTGGCAAGAACAAAAATATGGTTTCACTGCAAGTAAAACTTCCATGATCTCAGTAGAATTATATTACTGTTTTTCAAAACCTCTCTCAAAGACTGCTGTAAAAATGTAATACTATTTTTTAAGCACTCTATCCATACTCCAGTCTAATGTTTATTTGAGAATCCTAACCTTGAAGTTTAAAGAAGAGGGGGAAAAAGCCCATGATGTTTACAGTCATTTCCTTCCCATCCCATAAGAAAAGTAAGCTTACTATGACACAGAGCAGAGGGCAAAGTCTGCAATACTACCTGTGCACACACCTATCAATTTCAGAATCTGAATTGCCATTCTCTTGCTAAGGCAATAAACACAGTAATATGTCTTGGATGAAAAGCAAGAAATAATAGGATTTGCTAGGTAGCAGACAAGATATCTGCCTAGAAAACATGCAATAGGGTAATCTCATTACCAGAGAACATTCAGGAAATTAAAACTAAAAATGTAATGTGAATACGTTTAAACTAAAGACTGTTAACCCCCCAAACATTTGTAGCAAGAGTAAAATGACAAATGACTTTGGCAGCATAATTCTCCTTTCTTAAAAAAGTAGTGGTTTCTAGTGTTCAGTCAATTCATTTTCAGCCACTTGATTAGATGAATCTTCTGCCTGTATCTCACATGTCCTGTAATAAAGATACATATATTCTTGTGGCAAAGTTGTAGGGGGGAAGAAAAAAAAATCTGAATAAAAGAATGTCTGTCTGTGTAGCTTAACTGTCACACTAAAAGGGCTCATGTAGAAGTTTTTTTATGTTTTGTAAGGCATATTGTCTTTGTCCTTTATTGAACACTAGAAACAGTAAAATAAATAAAATGCTTATGACAAGAATACCAACCACTATTTGTCTATGCAATGGAGTATTAAAAATTGCTGTCTTTACAGATTTTTTCATTGTTCTTTGTTATGTTCCTGTAAATGGAAACTTATAGTTTGAGTAACAGATCTTTCTCTTCTTGAGCTCATGTTGTCCTTAAAAGAAATAAAAGTTATTAAAATATTTAGAAGCAATTGCTTCTACTTCTCTGTTTTTCCTCTCTCATTTCTTCTGCCTTAAAAAATTGAATGGTGTTGAAATGATTGACAGTTTAATACAACTTAAACTGCTCTATTATGTTTAATATGGGTTTAAAATGTTTCCACCAGGAGTGGTATCCATGTGCTGCTTACCACATGAGTCTGGGTGTGTCAGCAGTGAGTGGCTGTCACCTGTGTTTAAATGCTCTCATGCAGACAGGTTGTGTTTGTTTTCACCAGCCCATGGGTCACTTTGTTTGTCAGGCACACTGACCACTTCTCCCTGTGCTTCTGTATAGGAAGACATACCATTCTTGGAGCAGTAGTTTGTCAGCAGTCTCCAACGTCTCAGGTCCTTTCAGCTGGACAATGAAGTCCTCAGCAGAAGGAAATTAGGCTCCTTTTACCCCAACCTGTCAAAATGCCGTCTTGGTGCTCCAGCCCTGGGAGTTCCCACTCTAAGAATACTTTGTATACATAGAGATATATATATTTAAACACAGCAACTATAGGTGTTCTTACTCCAAACTTTGAAAACAGATTTTTTTCAGCTCTGGAATGAGCCCTGCTCTAATGTCCAGGAAAATGTTGGGATTTTCTCCCACTTGTAATTTTGCAGGATAATTCTAGGAGGACAGTGCTTTCCTTTCCAGCTAGCCAGAGCTTGTTTCTTGAGCTCAAAAGTGGTGCTGCACAGCAAAAACTCTTCCAAGAGAAGGATTCTTCTCTGCCTTAGGTAGCACCTACTTCTCTTCTGCCCTTCTAATGTCATTTAGTCAGCTGGCAATCAAAGGCTAGTTTTGGCTGAAGCTGCCACTTCAAAAATCTTCTGCCAAAACTGCAAAATCTGCTTGGTAGAAACATGTCAGATATATATGTCTAAGGGTTAATTTGCAGAAATATGATAGAGGACACAGCAAGAGCTGGCTAGCCTCTGCCTGTATCTCGCTGTGTGTCATGGCAACAGAACTGCACAATGTCTAGAAGGAACATACCCTGGGCAAATATCTGCGACCAGTGTCTCACAGTGAATGGTCTGGATAAGGCTTTGAGCAATCTGGTCCAGAGGGAGGTGTCCCTGCCCATGGCAGGGGGTTTGGGACTACATGATCCCTAAGGTCCATTCCAACACCTTAGCATTCTGTGATTCTCAGAACTGGCTGTAAGAATTAACATGCTTATCAATTCAGAGTAATTTTGCCAGTAAATACCACTTCAATGGATCTTAATTGTCCAAGAGGGTGTACAGGAGAGCTGGCCCATCACTCAAGTTATCCTGTGCAAGCTGTTAAAGACACAGAACACTTCAGGCAGCCCTGGAAACAAATATTTGGGGATTGTCATTTCAAACAACAGCAGTGACTAACAGTTCAAAGGAATGGATGACCTTAGGATTCAGCTGCTTATCCCAAGCATTTCCTGCTGTGAATTAAATTAAGCTGAAAGCAAATAGAAATACATAAATAAAAAATCCAGAAAAATGTAAGGAAAGGATGAATAGGGAAGGGAAAATAATAGAAAAGAAAGGAAACTTGATGCTTATGTCTGTCTAAAAATTCAGAGTTATCTCTGAATTTTTCTCTTCTTGTGATGCTGCTATCAAGCTTCTATATAATTATGGCAATAATTTTCCATGTACTTCATAGTATTCCTAGCCAAGGAGCATTGCTGTCATCCAACCTTTAATTTTTCAGGCTGCATCCTGGGAATAGATCCTAAACCCAGGATATCTTACATTTTTCACAATTTTGGAACATGATCTAAACTCAACTCTCTCCTCTTTAAATATATCCTTTCATTAACTGAGACATAAATTGTTTATTCCTTCTTGTAGGTGCTAATAATACCAGAGCCATAGCAGTTTTCACCTAGCCAGACAGACAAGGTGATGATGTCATCTCACCTAGTTTAGACATTTAGAATGATAGAAACACGTAGAGATTTGTCTCTTAGATACCTTTGGGTTCCTTTGTGAAAGAAGAACAAAATACGTATTTTTGGGGAATGAGTCATTTGCTTTATTTTAGACATCCACACTCAGAAGAATTACTCTATAGGAATACTACTTTCTTTTGAGTGAGCATAAAGGAAGCCTGAGGTGGCCAGATAAGAGGTAGACATCTGCATTATTGGTCAATAAATCCTTATTTTAACAAATTTAACAACCACTTTCCCGTGGTTGGCCAAGCTTTCAGAAACCCATTATAGCTGTACAGAGCACAGCATTCTTTCCTACAGGTCTGGGAAATGTTTAATCCCAAAGCAAATCTTTCCTACATGTGAGCTTCAGAGTTTATGCATGTGCACATTAATCCTAATTGTTCAAATTAAATGATCAAAAGCCTTGTATTCACTTAATGGCAGGTCTTTGTAAACAGGCCCAATAGTGACCTGTGTTATTGTCAGATCCTGTGCTGATAAGCAGGGTTCATTTCAGCAGCTTTCTTGCTTCAGTCATTCAGTGCCTCTTTCTAACTGCTACTTTTGCCCTTTCTGGAAATAACGGTAGCACAGGTTTTGTCCTGCTTTTGGTCATTAGATATGCACTTCAGATTTTTTCACAAAAAGAATTTGTGCACTTCCATGTGGTAGGTTCTGCTGCCTTGTTTTTATGGTGTAAGTTGCAGTTACAGCTGTTATCTATGCTGTGTTTTTAAATGTCATGTAAAGTTTTATATAGAAACAGAAACAGAAACAGAGAGATGGTAGGCTGAAATGTCAGTATATGAGGAAGGAGCACAAAGAAAATATAACAGTGAACAATATTTTTTCATGATTAAAATAGCATTCACATCTTATCTTATGAAGAAATGATGAGAACTTAAAATATATATATACATATCCATATATATGTATATAGATATTTATCTATATCTATATCTATCTATACCTATATCTATATTTAGAGAGATTAGATGCAGATATAGATATAGATTAGATGATGATATAGATGATATAGATATAGATGATGTAGATATAGATATAGATAGATATCTTCAGTTATTTTTCCTTCTTGTTTTTTCTGGAAATAGGTTTTAAGAAATCAGTATATCTGAATCTAACTTCTTCCTCAGATCATTTCTTACTTCATAGCTGGGGCATTTCAAAAATATCACCTTCCTCTTCCTTGGAGAATAGCTAAATCTAAGTTGGAAATTTCAAACCAGGTGGAAGAATTTTATATGAAATAAAGGCTTCTAAACAATTTTAAAAGGACAGAGAAAAATGTAAAGACAGTTTAGGAAAAAAATAAACAAAACCAAAATTAATGCAGGCATATTAAAATTAGTTGTGAAATAACAACTATTATCTTGGTTGTAGGAATTGTCTTCCAAATCTAGGCTGACAAACATCCTCATCTCAAATCTATAATTCATTAACTCATTCTTGCCTAGAAGTTATCTCTCTGAATATCCTCCTCTTCCTTCTTCTTTGCCTGCTTTACATACTGAGCATGACACCACGTGGTGTGGGATGTCCCTTTGGTCATTGGGATCAGCTGTCCTGGCTGTGTCCCCTCCCAACTTCTTGTGCACTCCCAGTGTTGGTGGGGTGAGGAGCAGAAAAGGCCTTGATGCTGTGCAAGCCCTGCTCAGCAGGAACTAAAAAAGCCCTGAACTATAAACAGTTTCCACAGCACAAATCCAAAACACAGCCCCATACTAGCTACTATGAAGAAAGTACCAAAACCAAGACAGTTTTCATAAACCTGGTTTATGTCTGAAATTATAGCAAAGTCTTGTACAAAGTGCCTGAAATTTGGTATGACTTAAATAGCATTGCTCATAAAAGCATAAATTATTTTTAGTTCTGAAAAAACATTTAATTATTGCAATAAAGAATTATAGTTTTGTCAAACATTTTACTATAATGCATTCAAATAATCATTTAGAGGTTAATTAGACAGGTACCTGCAGTTAATCTTTGTTAATCTGGAAAAAGACAACAAATAATTTACAGTTATTCAAAGTCTAGTACTTTAATTCATCAGAGAATTTTCTGATATTATTGATCATTACTTTTATCATATGAAAAAATTAATTTTAAATAAAACTAGTGTTTAAATGATGAAAGGAATTATATCTTTTAGCATTCGAATTAACTTTGACTCTACTCTTTTACTGAAGGTCATAGAGTTTAATTGACATTGATGAAGTCTTATATTCAGGGGACCTATCGTTGACACTAATAATGACAAAATCTTCTTTCTGGAAGAAGAGGATTACTGCAGTAGACTTTAAATAACTCAGCATTTTCAGTGAGATGACCTTGTTGTTTGCATTATTCATGGTATTTCTGATGGTAAATATAAAGGAATAAAGAAGAAGTGATGACAGTGAGATGCCCAGGTCTGACAAGTGTTTAAGGGAGTGAGCAGTCTATATAAGTGTACTGAAATATGCTATAACTGCCCAAATTTCTATTCTAGTTGGAGTAAATTTTTAGGAGTATTTCAGAAGCTTTAAATATCTTGGGTTGGGTTTTTGTTGTTGTTTTTTTCTCCGTCTTTGTTATGCTCAAAACTTGCAAGAAATAGAACTTTGATAATGTGAAATGAAGAGATTAATTGAGTCAGTGGGAAGAAAAGATATATTTTCATGCTTGTGTGAACACACTTTGGTAAATAAATGACATGAATACACAAAATATGATAATTTTATTTTAGCTGCATTACCAGAACTTAGTATCATGACATCATGGGCATTATGAGAGAGACATAAAGGGAGGTGATGAAGTTTTACATCATAAGACAGAAAGCAGCAAGGAAGATGGCAAAGATTCTAGGAAAGAACAACAGTGGTCAGCCTTGGGGACCCATCCTGTGCTTGTTCAGGATGCATTGTGGCAGAAGTGACAGAAATGTTCACCTTTGCATTCCTTGAGTGTGTATATCAGTAGCATATCACTTTACTGGGCTTTGTTTTAAAAACAGTGTGGGGGCTGAGGGACAGTGAACCACAAAGTATATTTTGTAAATCTGGTCTTCTTTTTATTCCTAGAATATTTAGTGTGTGCTGGAATACTTAGATATTGAAAGATTTTCAGGGTTTTCTCTATAGCCAGAATACCTAGACATATTAAGAAATATAAAATTAAAAATTTCAGACAGTAGCTAGATGCTAGCACTGTTTATTTAAGAAACCATCAGCCATAAAAGTCACATAAGTTATGAATATGAGCATCCATATGCTTAGATGCAAATTACTGCTCCTATTGTAAATGTCTCTCATGCTCTTATTCATGCAAATGAAGTCAAAGCGAGTTTCATATTTGAATTAAGAGAGAGCTAAGAATATATCCTCTGGAACAAAGCCATCATCATCATCATCATCTTTACATCTTAAACTTATATGCTCATCTCCCAGAAGTAAACACACTGATTCACTCTGTCTCCTTGGAGCTTAGAAGTTAAATCCTGGGCATGAGATCAAACCCAATTCCTTACACAGCCCTATTGTTTTAAAAGTACCAGTGCTGAGTAGTCTTCAGCATAAAATCTCTGCCACCATTATCCCAGATTCTCTGTTTTCTGTTCCTCTGTAACCCCTTTCCTCTCTGTTATCCATAGGCATAAGCAAACATGGAGGAAAAAGCAGACTTTTGGGGAAAGTGCTGTGTTTTGCTAGTGTGCAAGGAATCTGCACACTGCAGATGTGTCCTGCTATGGAAATAAGAGAGTATCATATGAAAGATATAGGTATAGGCTCTAAGTTCACTACAGATAGGGGGAAAAGCAAAGAATGCAGTTGGAGGATGACCTCACAGTTAACCCCAAGAAGCAATATAGGTAGAACCTTAATCTGCACACTGCAAAAGTAATGGAGCTCATATTTTAAGGGACATTCACTAGCACCTTCATTTTCACAGTATGCTAGTATCTGTCGAATGAAACAATTGTGATTTTGCTGGACACCTTTAACAAATGAATCCCAATTGTGTAAAAGAAATTTGAGTTGCCATAACTGAAAGAAAACCTCAACAAATCAAATACTGTCAAATAGTGAGACGTTTCTGTACAATGACTTAATCTATCATTAAAACTATGTATTACATTGCAGAGGAAATTCTGAGTATGAAAGAAGCAGTCTTCAAAATTGTAGGAATTCAATACCTAGTCTGTCAGACAGAGGCTGGCAAGGACCTTCTTCTTTATAGAAGAAAATGATGCATTAAGATAGGTATATAGATAGATGTAACATTTTGAGGTTGCATTCATCCTATACTATTTCCTTGTCATGCTTAGTTTACCAGCAAAACTACACATTATTTTTTCATTTTTTTTCTGCTATTCTTAGCCCTGGAGGGCCAGACTACTTTATGAAAATCAAACTCTACTGTCTTCTTGGCTCTATCTATTGTCATTCTGAAACTGCCAACATGAAGACAACCCTGATCACACAGTTTTTATTATCAGGTTGTTGTTGTTTATAATTTATGAAGCAGAAGGATACTGGGTATTTTTTTTGTTTGTTTGTTTTCCTCTCCATAAGCTTCACTGATCCTGTAGGTCTGAGAACAATATTAATTTTGACCGGTAAGCTGAATAAACACAATTTTTGTCATAGGTGGAGAACACTTATCAACACCAGGGTGTCACTTTGAAGAAGTAACTTTTCTAACTTAATACTTTGAAGTTATCTTTCTTTTCCAATAGTAAATACAATACATTGTAAATCTCAGGGTAGATTCAGCCATTACTGTTTACAGGTTGTGACAGCAGCATGCTTCAATTTTGAGGCCAATAATTCTGCTTTGGTGAATACCTGCTCGTTTGTTATTATGTCTTTTTAGCTTGTAAACCTTCTGTTTGGCTAACAGCTTCCTGAGCTGAAAATAATTGTCCCTTGAAATGGTCATTGTTAGGCACTATACTGACTTGGCAGACAGAACAGCAGTGTGTTTGCACAGGAGATGCAAGTTTGGGGAAGACAGAATCCCCTCGACTCTTAAGTTGGCAGATGCTAAAGCACAGCTTTCTAGGAGAGGAATTATAGAGTGTTTTGAAAGGAGCTGTGAAATATTCATTCATTCTGGAGCCATAATAATCTTTGGCTTGGGACTAGGCTGCAGGTCTTTAGCCTGAGGTCTGAAGCTGTCTAGGTCTCTTAAAAGATCCTACAAATCTCTTACTAATACCCTACATTCTCTGTTGACTCTTTAGAACACTCAGATGGATGTGCTGGCCAAACTTGGTCATGAGCACACGGATTGGTGACAATCTCTTCCCCTTGATGAAAATGAGACTATGAAGTGTGGCAGAGAGGGAACTCAGGAAAAGATGGGGTACCTCTAATGTGATAATTCAGCCTGCCTTTGGTGCCTTGATTATCCCAGGAAGTTTTGGAGCCTGTTGCATGTTGTACAATACACTTGATATGCTCCTGATTTAGAGCGAAACTTTGAACACCTCTCAGGTATCACACAACTCATGTGTATTTGCAGAGAATTAATCTGTGATGAGAAGGAGGGATGGCATCTTACTCACCTTTGCTAGCAGAAGAAAATATTTGATTCATCCATCAGTGTTCATTATCACAGCATGGATCAGGCTACACATGTACATCTACAAATAAAGGCACAGACAGGTTACAATTTCATTCAGCCATTTATCAGAGGTTTCCTGAGGAAATGTGACTTCTCTCTGGGCCTAATTCTCTTGGGTACCACTCCATGTTAAATGTAACCACAGGGTAACACTATATCAATATGGGAGATGATCATCTCTATACAATATAGAGCACAAATGAAATGAAGATACCAGTGTATGTACCCACATAGCAAAAATTGTGCCTCACAGAATGCTATTGTGGAAGGTTGGGTGGGAGGAAATTGAGTCTTTGTCTTTGGTAAGGCCACAGATATTCCCAGAGACACACAGAAGTGTCTGGATGCCCTGAAGGCTCTGAAGGACTCCGGAGCTCCAACACAATTCACAGTGTTCAGTCAACCCAAATTTCATTCCCCTATAAAAATGCTTCTCCATGAAAGAGTGCATGATTCTAACTGAAGGAATCTTGATTAGTTACTTAATTAAGTATTAAATCTTCATCCATTGTGAAATGCTTAATTTTTTTCTTTCAGGAATTGCATGTATAGCAGATACTAGCCCATCTTAAGCACAAAAATAACACAGCTTCCTGAAATGTTTGTATGGGGAGACTGTCTGATAATACATTATACTGTGGACTGATTTTTTTTCCCTTTTTTTAATCTTCTTACTAAATTGGTAGGGAGAAGAGAGGGCACCTGATAATAGTATTTGAGTTGTATGGTGGAGATAGGGGTTTAAAACAGCAGCAAACATTTTTCCTTGAAGTCTAATTACTTGTTGCCAAATTGTTGCTGGACAGTCTGAATTGCCTCAGTTACCTGGCACTTCTTAGAATAGATGTTAGAGCTAAAATTTATAGATGCCTTTCACTGACCTGGAAAGCTATGGGGACTAGAGGGAAAACATTGGAAGGAAGTGAAATTTGTGGCTGCAGTATGGATAGGTGATGATGTTGGATGAGTTGTGTTTATGCAGATTTCAACCCATATTCCCGTGGCCATTAGTCAAATTAAGTTATCTGTACCTATGAATTTGACTTCAGTTAGAAACAAGATGGGCTAGAACTCAAGCTAACACATGGATGTGCTTCACATCAACAGGGAGAGGTATAAATGAGTGCAAGGTAAGGGTAGCAAAGTAGTACAAAATTTGTCTCAGCTATCTCCTTATCTGTTCAGTGGCAGGTAGAAGAAGACAGTGACTTTAGCATCATGGCTTCTTCAACTTACACTCCTTTTTTTCCATCTTGGCTGTGTTGGTGGGAAAGTTTTCTCTTTTCTTTTGCACTTGTGAAAGTGGTGGTATCTGCATGCTACTTTTCTTCTATATCCACAAGTCCACCATTTGATCAAGAAAATGTTGCCTCACCTTTATAAAAGCTACCAAAACTGATATGGATAATGTAAAACCAGATAGTAAAAAGAAACTTTTCTTTCTTTCTTTCTTTCTTTCTTTCTTTCTTTCTTTCTTTCTTTCTTTCTTTCTTTCTTTCTTTCTTTCTTTCTTTCTTTCTTTCTTTCTTTCTTTCTTTCTTTCTTTCTTTCTTTCTTTTTCTTTCTTTCTTTCTTTCTTTCTTTCTTTCTTTCTTTCTTTCTTTCTTTCTTTTTCTTTCTTTCTTTCTTTCTTTCTTTCTTTCTTTCTTTCTTTCTTTCTTTCTTTCTTTCTTTCTCTCTTTCTCTCTTTCTCTCTCTCTTTCTCTCTTTCTCTCTTTCTTTCTTTTCCTTCCTTCCTTCCTTCCTTCCTTCCTTCCTTCCTTCCTTCCTTCCTTCCTTCCTTCCTTCCTTCCTTCCTTCCTTTTCTTTCTTTCCTATTAAAGCTCCTGCTTCCTAACATCTAAAAAGCAAGCTGGTGTTACTGCAAAGGAATTTTATGTTTAGCAAGTGTGCATTTTATTTTTCAGCTTCAGTAAGCAAACCAATATTTCTGACACTGAAAAATGTGTCTTTAACATTGTTACCTTCCCTTCTAAATGTACAAGTTTGTTATAGCTATCTTCTCATTTTTTACATTGGCCTTCTTTGCCCTGGGTGGAAAAAAATAGAGTCAGTAATGACATGTATTATAAAGATTAATCAACCATAAAGACTATAATTGAACACACAAGTGTAGTCATTACTTGATTAATTACTTCAATAAAATAATCAGTCTTCTACATACATCAGAATAATATTCAGCAGTGACTTGAAGAAAGCGTGCAGAGACCAGGATTGCCTACAATTCTTATATAAAACAGAATTTTCTACCTTTCCTTCTGTTTGGTTGCAGAACTTGCTTTTATTTGAATGTTTAACTTGAATGAACTTGCTCTATTTCACAGTAGAACTTTGTCATCCTAACTTTAACTTTAAAAAAAGATACTGAAACCTCTTATGTGAACTTTTATATTGAAAGTTATGTGGTGACCTTATAAGTCTATGTGAAAAAATAATTTCTATGGAAGTATGTAGAAAGTGTCACCCATGGGATTTAGGCAGAAGTTCACAGAAAAAAATTGCTCGATCTCCTAGACTGAAAGTGCTATTCAGTGAGAAATTGTTGTATGCTGAAGTTTTCATTCCTAAAATATGTTTCCTAAGCTGAAACATGGCAATTCATACTCTTGTACAGAAGTTCATCCAACTCTGGAGAGTTCTACTGGATCTCAAGGTCATGAGAATGTGTTTTCTGCAACCTGTAGGGGGAAAAGGTAGACCAAGAATGCATATTTACTAAAAATGTCATGATGCAAATCTAGCTCAGAAGAATTTGAACCTGAGAAGTTTGCACAAGCCTTGGTGCTTTAGATTAAGAGATATGTTCTGATATCAGTTGCCGTAGTATTTTCACAGAAGGAAGATGAATAACCCCCTTCATTCCTCAGGAGTTAACTATAGTGCAGTAGTTAGCTAAAAGTATTAACTAAGCAGGCTGAAACAGATACTACATGATTCTGTGTTTGAGACATGATCAAAACCATGGCTGAGCATTGAAACAGAAGAAAAAAAGTAGCCCACGATGGCTGCTGCTTAACCCTGTGAATTCACACCAGGTTGTGAACTGGCATGTTAGAGGCCATAGGAATTAACTGACGTGTAATTTATACTAGAGTATTATGCCACAAAAAATATATGCCTTCTGCAGTTGGACATTGCAAAGTAAGCCTCAGATGTGTATATTTGGAACCCTATTAAACGATTTATCCATGTCTTTAATAGCATGGAGTTCCTGGTGTACTTATTTATGAGCTTGCCACACATCTATCTAAAATGCCCAGTGCAGGGAGTACCTATGTCAGTCATTATACTTAACAGTGTACTGCACAAGACCTAGTTTTCTGTTGCTCCTAGTTATGCTATTCCTTAAATATTTTTTTTGAACTAGCAAAACATGTTTTGTTTTTTCCTTGGGCTGACTGCAATCACCAAGTTCAGCTTTCTACAAGCATTCTTGTAGTTTTTTGAAGTGTTTTTTTGAGTTACTTAAGCACTAAAAAGTGCTGACTTTTTAAAGCATTATTGATTATAGTACAGAAAATTTATACACTGCTGTAAATTGATTTAGTTCAGAAAGCCTGAAGAAATATGTACGAAAGGTATATATCTATATTTTCTTCCATTTATCCTAGTATTATTTGGGTTATTAAAAAATAGTTTAACCAGAGAGGAATAAAGAGTTAGTTCAGCTAACTGAGAGATATCTATGTGAACTCTGATAGCAGGGGCTGTTCACCTAAAGTGCTGTGAAATTCAGCATAAGTGAAGTTGTCCTGCCAAGATATATCTCCAAATGAAAACTGAGGATGCTCAAACAGCAGATGAGTGTGATTCAGCCTCCTCAGAGGCTGTCTTTCTGTGGTCCAGTGATAAACCTAACAAATTTGCTGGGGAGGATTTCATCTTGACTCAGGTTTTACTCTTTCCTGAATATGCACAATGCAGGAAGCATCATGAATAATCAGGCATAGAGGTATTCCTTATGGAGCATCCAATCTGTGTTGTGAATGGGTTGCTGGCTACCTTCTGAGAGAAGGTTAACAGGATTCTATGTAGAAACAGTCTATGTTTATAAAAGGGAAGGCTGTATTAACTCCTGTGTCTGAATATGTGCATTGGCAGTATCTGCTGATCTGATCTGATCTGTCCCTCTCAGAAGCCACCCACCATTTCTGCAGCAACAGTGTTCATTCTTGCATGTTGCTATTTAGTCTGTTACTCATTTACATTGGAAGAAAGGACAAAGAAAAGGCAGAAGAACAAAGTTTCATTTTTTTCAGGGAGAAAGTAGATTGAGAGAAAAACTGTAAAGCTATTTCATTTTGTGCAAGGCTTTTCTATTCTTTCAAACAATAATGTGCTACTTTGAAGTTTGACTCAGGTGGAGCCATGTTGTAATAAAGTGAAGGCCAATAATACCTCATGAGGCATAGATAAAGGTTGGAATATCCCTACAGCACAGCTATATGGCTGTCTCACTGGGATTCACCCTGCTTGAAGCAAGCCTTATCTGCAGTACTGCAGAACAAAGAGTCCACTTTGAACACAGGGAGGTTATTATTAGAGTGAGGAAATTTATCTTCATATAAGTATATCATAACATTATTACTTATTTTAAATCTTAAAATCTTTTCTGTTTGGTTTCGATAATCTGTACTGGCAGCCTTTCCTTCAAGGTAGAAGCAAAGAGGTGAGCAGCAAAATCAATGTCAAAGACTAGGTCTCCATAACAAAATAAGGACAGAGACTGCAAATTTTTGCTTTCGTTGATGGCTTTATGAAGTCTTTACAGTTGACAAGAGACATACACTGACTGGGCAAAATTCTGAAATTTGTTTCTAGACCATCTTTGCCAAATTAATATTATATCCAGCATGGCACAGTCACAGATTAATTTCCTTTAAACTGATGTAAATGACAGGTGTCTGTGATCACTAAAGTAAGCACCTCAGAAGTGTACTGTTGGGGCAAAACAAGTGTATTGCCACAGTCCTGCTTACACTTTATAACAGAAAACAAATATCCTGCAAGGTTGTCAGTCTGCCACCTCTCATGAACAATGAATGTGCTTAAAAATATTAGCAGTGAATAGGGAACAACATGCTATTTGTTACCTTGTGCTACTTAGAAGTTGTGTATTATCATTTTGCAAAGCATAAAGAAATAGATGATTAATAACTTTCTACAAACAGAGCCTCTTATGAGTACCAGAATTTGGCCTTGAGTGCTAAAATTCCATCTATTATTGAAATGCTTGTCCACAGAAAGCCAAGACCCCTGTGGCTATTTTTGTAACCTTAAACATAATAGCTTGTCAACGAATTTAAATTATGTTCACTACAGTTGTCATTTCACTAGAATTCTTTGAATGTTTAAAATATGAAGAAATGTCAAAATTCAGCATTACTACTTAAGTAAAAATCTGTTCAGAGATTTGAAGCTCTAGAAATATTACAGTATATTCATTCTCATTAAATCCTATGTTGCCTCTCTTGTCTTTCAGCAAAATATGGAGATGGAGGAAAAAATCTGGCAGTAGTTTGTCCTACACTAAAAAGTAAAAGAAGGAATCAGGTGCAGATATGCTAATTGTTTTTACAAAGACATGCTGCTATTGATTGCTAAATCTGAATGAGATCCATGGAGCTGTGCATTATTTTAATATCTTAAGAACTGAGGAACAGCAGGAACTGTTATTTCAGTTAAGATTTCAAATAAGTTCAATAATAGCATCAGGTCTTCTACAGAGTTTCAAGGTTCAGGTCTTATATAAAGTTTAAGACAAGTTGCTCTTATATGAGACAATAACAGCTACTTATAGCTGTTATATATAAGCTGTTATAGCTTATATATTTTTTGGTGAATATAAGAGAGAGTTCTGATTCTGTGAAATAATTATATCAATCACAAAGTTGCATCAATATATTTTAAAATCTAATTTTGCATCCTGATGAATCCTACTGAAATTATCCTCACAAGCCTCAGAGTGTAGTATGAAGATGGATTTTTTTATGTGTACAAGAGCAAACTTGAAAGCCAAGGATCCCTATAGAGATGTCTTATCAACAGCTGGCTTTACAGATATGAATTCTGAATCCACTTCCTGTAAATCATTAATGTTAGATTATCTTCATTATTTGAATTCATATTCTTCTCAAAAATGAAGCAGATACTTTGTGTTTAAGAGGTAGCTATAATAATAATATTAATTCCTTGCGTGTAATCCTTAGGCATTTACTCAATTATGATGGCAAAAGTACAAAGGTGAAATTTGAGCCATGAAGTAAGCAGTTATACTGCAAGATATTCTCTTTCCCTACACTGTTGAAAAATCTTATCTCTCTTGATAAAAATTTCTTTTGTTTGGCTTTTTGTGTTAATATTTGCTTGTGCAAAACCTAAGTAGTGTACTACAGAGTAAGAATTATAATAAGGAAAAAAACAGAATACTCTAAAGGACTTTTAGGCACTTTCTGGTCTAACTACACAGTCAAAGCAGAGGCATATTCAAAGCTGTATTCATTTGTTCAGGTCTTTGACTGCTGTGTGTCTTGTCTTTAAAAGAAGTCTTGAATAGATCAGAGTGGTGCAATAGATTCACTTGCTTTGTACATATAAATAATTAAAGTGATCAGGGAAGAGTCTTATTTTACACATACATCAATAAAAGGTTAATCTTCCACTTTTCATCAGCTTGAGTCATTTAGATGCTCTGCTGTACACAAATCTCTTTCTGTACAAAGATTTCCACCTCTCGTTTTAAGATTGAATAGCTAGAAGGATAATGACAAGCCTACAAGGAGAGTGTGGAGCTTAGTGGTTTGGCACAGTACTCAATGCCAGATGGTTGATTGATTTTATGGATGTGATACTGAAGCCAATCCAGAAAGTAGTTACACATTTGCTAACCACTTCAATCTTTCCAAGTATGGTGGAAGTGTTTCTTCTACCCCCAAGTACAGCAAGCTGCAACCAGAAACAAGACAATCTTGGGATTGGAAAAAAAAGTTGTTCACATATATGATTAAGTAATGGAAAATATTGTTTGAAAATCTGAGGGAACTAGAGGTCATGCAACAATTTTTGGAAAATTAAATTCTCAGTCAATCAGAACAGTTTTGCTAGTCTTCTACTTCAGAAGTCTTGGTAGGAATGCAACCTTAATTTATGCTTTGATGAACAAAAGCACTAAATTTGGATTCCTCAGTCCAATGTCTAATGGTCTGTTGTACCTGGTGCCAAATAGTGAGATATTCTCATTAGTGTTTGGCAGTCTATTTAGGAAAAGATTGGAAGTGCAATAACAAGGAGTATGGTAAATTAAAACTCTGCTCTCCGAGCTACATGTGTGTGTTCAGAAAATCCCTGATCACTGTATGATTAGTGTTGGGTGATGTTATTGATAGAGACATGCTCTTATTGTACTTTAAGAGGCAGAGCATTGCATCAGCTGGGTGTTCACAGAGCATGCTAGGTGAAGTTTTAATATTGGAAATTGCAACTGTTCATGATGTTTCTGTTCTGATAAGAATTTTCCAAACTATTTTGCAGTTTAAGCTCTATAAATCCTATTGGTTTTCAATGGTTCTTGTGCAGTTAAAATGTGTAGTTGCTTATGGTTTTGCTTATGTTTATGCTTAGTTTTAAGGCTACTTAAAATATGATGTTGGATCTATAGCAATGTTTTCAAAGGGGGCACTCAGATGGAGCTGATATGTGTTATGTAAGCAGTGCCAGGGGACTTGCCAACATGAGTAGGCACAACTGTGTCCCATGGATGCTCAAACTAATTAAGGATGCAAATGTGTCTTGAAGCTCTCAGTACTTACATCTTGCTTTCTGATGTATTCTTGTAGCTTCTAAACAAGATTTAAAAATAACATAAAAATTATGAATAAAAAAGGTCAATCAATCAATCAATAAAAAGTTTGGGCTGATCAGTAAGCATGTCAATTGTAATACATTAAGCACTCTCGAGAGGCAGAAGTTCTAAGAAGGATTTTAAGTAAGGCCCATATGTTCTGTATAAAGAGAGAGAAAGAAAAGAGTAAGAACAAATAAACCAAGAATGAGTCAGCTCATAAAGCTGATAAGAGAAATGTTTCTGTAATTAAATTAAAGGAGTTTGAGAAGAATGGGAAAAGGAGAGAAACTGGGAATCAAATAACTCATGAGTTTTCTGTACTTCCTAGAAGATCATATTTCTGTATAGCAAACCAAAGTGTCAGAAAAAGATACTGAAATGTTGGAGACCAGTTTCAAATTGGAAAGCAGTGTATTACAGCTTAAAAAATAAATTGATGTAGCAAATTTCATGGAGCAAATTAATCTGGTCTCAGTATTTTAATTCAAAACATTTAGTAGAATAACATGGTATTGTTATTGGTAGACGCAAATGATTGTGGTGAATTCAGGACTAGAAATAAGATCAAATAACTCTTTGTGGAGGAGAAAATGGGCAAAAGGGCCAGGAGGAAAGGAGCTATGAGCCAGATGTAGAAATTGATGGAAAATAGAGACAAGAAAGAATCATTTTCTGTTTGCATTGATACTGCATGTTTCACTCCATGAGAGTAACAGGAAGAAATGTCTGAGAATAAATGGAGTCCACTCATGGCCAAATATGAAATTCATAGAAAAGTTGAGTTATTAGCATGGTGAAACAGACATACTGGACTAGATAACAGCTGAAGAGAGAAAGAGGACTGATCAGGTAGAATGGGAAGGGAGGAAAGATGAACATGATGAAGGTCATATCACATAACCTTTCTGTGACTGAAAAGACAAACCAGCCTCAAGCTCCATACCTATCCCTTCACTTCCATTATTGGGCTTTTTACTTTTTCTGTTTGTCAAAACCAGCTCCTGAGCATCAGATTAAAAAAACCCTGAACCCAAACAACTTTCAAAGGTATGTTAAAACATGTTTGAAAATGCATCAAACAGCTTCGCCAGGACAAAATGTAAGTGCTGTAATTGCATGACCCTAGAACTCTGCTTTTTCTCTAGGAGAGAATTGCTCTTAAATTTTTATTAATTGGTTGATATTGTACTGATATTTATGTCAGCATTTTCTAATTTTTTTTGTGGGAAGGAAAATTTTTACTTGAACAGGCTTAAAATCAACAATGGTGAAGTACTGCTAAGTAAAAGAAGTACCTGCAGTGAAATTAGTTTCTTAACTAGCTAGTGATACCCTACAATGTGACAGAGTGAAGAAAAAAAAAATGGTTTGGTCAGCAGTTTCTTTTCTCTGCCATCTTTGTGCCTTGTTTTGTTTCCTATACTCACAACACCATTCCTACAATCTAAAACAACTTGGCTCTCCTTCAGTGTTGGAATTCCTTGCATGCCTTTGCTGATTGTAGCATTCCCAAAAAAAAGGGAGAAAGTGCTCCTGTAAGTATATCCTTCTGCAAATTGATTCAGCACCATTATCTTTTTTTATGCCAAACAGTATTAAAATTTGGAGTACTGAATTGTTTAGAAGCTTCAGAAATTCCATATATCAAATTGCAGTATTTTTCAAATTTTGTTCCTTGTATTCAAAGTCCTTAGCAACCTGTTTGTCCTGTTTCCTTACATAGACTCATATCAACAAGCTAGCTACCCTAGGCCAATCTTAAATATTTTTCTCATCCACTTACTCCTTGTCATGGCTTTTTATGTCCAAGTATTACTATGGCTGCTGTTTGTTCCTTGGCCTAATTAAGGTTTAGATTTTCCTTTAAAGCAGTGCTGCAGGCTTTTATGGGATCAAAGACTGACTGCAATCACTTCTTTTCCCTACAGTCCAAATTTTACATTGTGATCTTCCATTGTGACAAGTGGACAGCCACACTGGAAGGGCATGGTGGAAAGAGTCAGGAATGAAATAAGGGAATAGTAAATGTGTGTGTTTTTTGTTGCCAGATGCCTGTTAAAAAAACATCCTTTGGCTGGGCAGAAATCACAGGACCTTGTTCTTTGTGGTCTCTTTGCAAAATATTAATGAATTTCAGTGATACTGAAATGTACCATTTTTAGTATTTAGGATACAAAAATAGTTGCAGGAAACTAGTTTGGAATCCAGCATACTTTAGAGAGAAGTCTTTACACTCTGAAGGTTTAATTCTTAATTTGCACAAAGGCCAACTATCCTGACTCTTTCCTCAGTGCAGTCATTTAAGGAATAGAGTGAAAAGACAATATGCTTAAATCACTTGAAGGCACTCTCTTCCAAATCTGTGTACATCAAAGTCAAAAGCTCCAGTAAAATATGGCATTGATATAAAGAATATTATATATGTACTAGTTTACTTACTTCAGCTTCCCAGGGATACCAGGGATCTATTATTAGTGATATGATATGTGTATCTTTTTCTCATGCTAGGTAAGATTTAAAAGATTTTTAAATTTAATTTATAATTTTAGAAACTGTTATGTTAAAATACTAGATTAGGTTTGATTTTTTTCTGGTGTTGTTTGCTGGAGTTTGTTCCTACATAAATTTTATGAAATCCTTTTATGAAAAGGGGTAATCTCAGCTGAGATTTCAGTATGTTCTTATTTATGACTACAAAGTTTTAGCTGATTTTGCATGGAAGAAAACATGGATACAGGAAGATTTTGCCTATGACCAAAAAAATCCTGAGAGAAGTTAACAGGGGTAATTCCCAGGGTGTCTCAGATAAGAAAAACCTTTTCCCTTACTGTTGAAACAGAGACCATATAAAAGAGATCATATCAGAATTCCCAGCTGACAAACAAACACAAAGCACATTCATGAAAGCTGGGAAAGGGAAGAGTTGATTCCTGGGGTTTGTTTGGTTTCTTTGCAAATTTAAACCAGAATGAGGAATTCCTCCTCAGTTGCTAATACAGAATAAAGACCTACTGATTAATCTTATTTTGCCAGTAAGGATGCCATTAAAATCTTATCCAAGCATAATGGATATACCAGATTTTACACTGAAGGAAGTATCTGCTACATCTATCATGGTATTTTTATTTCTGCAGTGCTTAGCAGTGTTTGAAATGCCATACAGGATTTTCCACATGCTCCACGCAAGAGTGGTTTAAAATATTTGCCTCATAGGAGTAAACTCTTAAAGCCTGTCATTCTTTCATAAAAATCAATTACTCATAAAGACAAAAAAATCATCAGCAATCTTTTAATCTCAAGGACTGGTTCTAATCTCAAGCACTGGCCTAGTTCTGTGAGAACTACTAGTGGAAAGAAATTCTACTTTTAGAAGGGCCATTAATATAGAAACAGCCAGCATTGCATTCTGTATTTCTAATTTCCAAAATGCTATTAAAAATAGCAGTTTGGAGTGACAGTTCATCTACAGTCCTTGGGAAATCTAAAAATAAACAGCCACCTGTGCTCAAAATGCTAGTTACTCTACTTGTAAATCACTTAGATTACTTATTATTTGCAGATATTACTTTTTTTCCCTGACACTTATGTACTACACAAATCAACCTGGTATATACAAATCAAAAGTTACTCAATTAACATAAAAATAGCAGATGTCACATGAAATGTCATTTAATGTCAGGTCTGGAATGAGCAAATAAATTGCCTCATCAGTTTAATTAACAAAAAAGGTAACCAAGTCAAATTAATGTACTTCAAATTATATTAGATCTATTTTGAATGGGATTGCACTGGTGAATTTTAATTGGAAATTCACCTTATAGGACAAGGAAATACATTATTTTACTTTCATGATCAGTACTGGACAGACAGGCAACAAACTTTTCTTGACATATTAGAGAGAATGGGATGTATGGGCTTTGGTATGTTATGGTCTAGGGACTCCTATTTAATTATTATATTTCTAATACAGATTTTTTTTTAAATTTTTAAATCTAAATTCTTAAGAGTTCTCTGTTACTTTCAGTGTTCTGAGGACTATTGTTAATGTCAAAAGGCTGAGCTTCATGATGCTAAGCACCTTACAGAGAGAGGAGAGAGCCTTCGAGGAGATCACACCAATGGTGATGAAAAATAATATTATTCCTAATTGTGAAGCCAGCTGAAGCATGGAGAACTCAAGTGACTTGACTGGTTAACAGAAGTTCAGGAGATAAGTGGCAGAACTGGATCTGTATGTATTCTTAACCTCAGTAACTTAACTGATCTACTTGTAATGATCTACTTTTCATTTTTCACTTGCTCTTCATGAGAGTAACACATAGAAATATGTTCAGGTTGCTGGAGGGTTTTCATTAGGATAATCTGGTGGTTTCCTTTCCTGAATACTGTTCTTTGGCTGATGGGCAAATGGAAAGGAAAATCACTAAGTGAAAGGAAGTAAAAACAGTAAAGTCATATTTGGAGAAATGCACAGACATTGTTATCAGCCACAGAAAACCATCAGAAAAAGAGTTTTTCTCCTGGAAATGAAAATTTTCCCCCTTAGTGTATATACAAGATACTTGATACAGAGAAATTAATTTATGTATCATTTTACTGTTAATCTGTCTGAAAAATCTAAACATGATGGAAACACTGTAGGAAACCCTAAATACTTAAAAAACAGGAAAAAAAAAGAGATCAAAATTTTCCCAGTAATTAGTGTTCCCCGTCAGCAATGCAATTTATATTTTGAATGCAAGTTCATATTCTGCAAAGGGGTAGCTCAAATCTTTAAAACTTAATACAACCTTCTTTCCTGTTTGAAGTGGGTTCAGTATTTCCTTTGCTTCTTTTTAGGGTTGACAGCTGTCTCAGAAAAATGGAAGTACATTTTCAGGTATTTCATGTAAACAGTTAACATTTAACCTCTCTATTAGAGGAGAAAAGGACTTAATCCCTTGAGTTGTTATTCCTCGTTCCACTACGACTGTAGTTATTACTAAATGAAATTACTTTCTGCTAAAAAAATTGTTTGGACAATCAAACTGATGTGTGTCTATACATTTACATAATTCAATCAATCAACAGAAGGTTGCAGAAGTGAAAAAAAAGAAAAAGATACAGTCACAGTTATAGTAACCTCTCCTCATTACCTGGCATCCTGGAATATTTATAAAAGATGAGTTGGACTGGATGGAATAGCACTCCCAAGAAATTCACTTAAGGCTTTTGCAAGTCTTCAGTAACCAAACTAAATAATATATTGCTTGGATTTAGCAATTATCAATATTCTAGATATTTCTAGCTAGTAGAATAGCAGCAGTGCTTCAGAGTCAGTATTTTAAATTGCCTCTGGAAAGAAACAAAACCCTGGGGTTTTTTTCTGAAAAGAAATTTACAAACAAATGTGAGTTGATGATATATCATAGTGGTCCTCTCTGGCTTTCTAGCTCAAAAGAAACAGATTGTAAGGAAGTGACTTTAGGATGCTTTACATTGATACAACTCAAATAATTTAGCTGTGCTAACTTGTTTAGCCCAAGTATGATTTTCTTGCAAATACCAAGGCCAAGCACCTTTTCAAGTTATGGAAACTCTAATCTTTAACTGAGCCAGAAAAACACAATATCTGGTCATCCTGTCCAAATTTACATTTTATATATGTACAAAGAAAAGGATGTGTTTGTCTTTACACTTTACCCCAACAATCAGAAAGTTTAAAGCTGACCAGGAGATTACCTCATCCCATTATATTGTTTGAGGATGTGAGATCTCAAGACTCAGTAAAGTGGATGCAACCTTCTCTACATCTCAAAGCATTTTCCCTTATTCGTAGTCAAACTATTTTTTTTAGCCTTTTTTCTCTTTGATAATATATAGATAGTATAGAAACAATTGAAGCTTTTTTATTGATATTTTTTTAGTCTGAATTTGTAGCCTTTTGGAATATTTCAGAATTAGCAGAAGATCTCACTAGAAACAATCATTGTCTGAATTAATTTATAGTTTGAAGAAGAACAACTTTGGCAGGGTTGTTAAGCAGAGAAAAAAATAAATTAGCTGGATGAAGATATAAACATATGTTGCTTTAAACTCACAGCCAATGATATTTAAATCCTATTTAATTCAGACAAAATTTCCCATAAGAGTAAGGAAGGAGAGAGAAGCAAGCAAAATAAATAAACAGAAAAATGTCAGATAAAATTCTTTATAGTTTCTGTTTACAGTGGCATGTGATTGCCTTCTGCACAGTGTGGTGTTGGCTATATAATTATGCTGCATGAATAAAGAGCTCTAATTGCAGCAGATGAAGTTGATTATTTATCTGCCTCTATGCTGAAGACATTTGATTTTATATCCCTACAACACAGAGGTGTGTACAAATCAAATAGCTTTCTAAAAGTGTTGTGGCACCCTCCTGAATTGTTTCAGCAGAGAAATACTTCTGATGCATTTAATGCTAGTAGTAATGGAAAAGAACCTCCTAAAAATTTCTGTAAATTTATTTGGGACTCACTCTCTATTAGACTTCTACTCTTCTTGGGCTTTTTCCATGATTCATATTGGATAAGAGTACAACAGTCTGGACAGATCAAGGAAGGTCCTTGACGTGCACAGTTTCCCTACACAAATACTGTTAGGTATGAATATGCCAAAATCAGAAAAAATAACCTTGGAAGCTGACTAAAGCCAGGAAACCTGTACAAAAGGAAATCATAAAATTTGCATGAACACATGACATGAAATGTGCAGATTTTGATCTGCTTACAACTATTTAAAAATGGGTGTGTTAGAGCACAGTGGATGAAAACTGCATGAAAGACAGGTGGGATGGGATGTTGTCAACCATATTCCCAACTAGGAACAGCAGAAAGAAAGGGAAAAAAAAGGTGGAAGATATGAAATCTAAGACTTGACAGGCTAGAGGTTTTTCCTTTGAAAAAAAAAGCATTTCTTCATGAGACAATATTTCTATCAACAGTTGTGCAGAGAAATTTTTTGCAATTTTCAAAAATACTTGTTTCTTTGTTTATGCTTTTTTGAGCACAAACTGTTCTTGAAGTTAGTATTTTTAAAAGAGCTTAAATTATAATGGAAGAATTATACACACTTTTATAAGTTCCTATATTACAGTTAGGATTATGAATATGTTTCTTTTCTAGAAAAATTCCTGCTTTGGACCTTTCTGTGATAATCCTGGTGTCCATGGAAGAGCATTTTTATTTCAGTTGAGGTTTATGCCTTGAATATTCAAAGTTATTTACAAATAACATATCTGTAACTCTTATAAATTGTTCTTCATGTGCCTATTTTTTCAAGTATTAAAATATGTGTTATTGTTTTCCCTCTGTGTATCTCCAGTATCTTCCTTATAATTGTTTTCAAACTTAGGGGAATTTAACTAAGATGGATTCCAAGTCACATGAACATATACACAGCCAAATGTTGCAGAGATTAAAATGCACTTGCAAGTAAGATAAAAGAAGGTTGTAAACATTCTGAACTAAAGGAATTTTTTGGTTGCATATGCCTCACATAAATTCCATTGAAGTATGCTTTATAATGTTAGTATCTTTTTTTTCTAATGCATTAGGAAAAGCCAGGTCAGAGTTCCTAGTGGATTGCAATACCAATGCTTGGGCAACAGCTATTATTGAGGTGGACAACCACAAAGGCAGAGTTGTAAAGCAGCATGTATTCACCTACATAGTTCTTTTATGCTTGTTATGTTTGAATATACCTCTGCAAAAGATATTTGAGGGAGACAAATGCATTTAAGGATGGCAATTCCCTTACTGAAATAAAACCAGATGAAATAAAGATGTTTACTAGCTAGAGTATGCAAGTTTGGGAATTGTTTATTACTATAACTGCAATAGTGTATATTGTGTTTGAAACTAATTTTTATTACAACTAACTGAAGTATTTAATCTGACAAAGTCACTGCTGCACCTCTACCTGCTCACTAAGAGCTATTTAAGTGAAATGCTTTATTTACAGGAGCTTGTCTGTGATTGCGACATCATGTTAGCTGATCCTTCTTATTTATTCAGGACATAGTTCTGGAAAATTTCAAAGGATACAATGGGTCCAGAGTCTGCAAAAAACATCTGGGCATCTATTATCAAGCTTGGCTGTTATATGGTGAAAATAGTCTCTTCCTAACCATTCTGAGACTCTCTTCTTTAATCCTTTTCATGCTCTGCCCTGGATCACTTGGTCTCAAAGGCTTCCAAGTTGGAGCTTCCGCTTGGAAGTTCCTCAGGCTGAACCAGCACTGATCCCTCAGCTTCTCCTTGTACTGCAAATGCTGGAGTTTCAGTTACCCTGTGATCCATTTTCTGATCTTGCTCCAGTTTGTGAGCACCTTCCTTGTGTTGGGAGGTCCCTGCATTTGACCACCTGTGTGTGGTCTAATCTGTGTGTTTATTTAACGAGCAGGGGAATAATCAAGATTGTTCCAGTGAAACCCAGGCTGCTGTTGATGTGCAATTTTGCTGGGTATTTTTGCTGCTGGGGGATGCTGCTGACTCACACTTAAGAGTGGTGAGCTGCCTGTGTGGGGCTCCCAGGGCCTCTCTACCACAGCTGTTCTCAGCCTGTGTTGCTACAAGGACCTTATACTCCTGGGTAAGGATGAGGTGCAGAGTGGAGAAACACTTGTGAAATGACTTTGAAGACCCAGATAATCCATGTATCTTCCAGGTGTCATAAAAACCAAAAGTGGAAGTTTTCAGATGCTAAGGAAAAGAATTTGAGTGGTATTTACTGATAGCATGTTGAGAAGGTGATGAGAAATTTGAATAGCTGAGTAGTGGTAGATGTTTGAGATAAATAGTATTACCTGTGCCATGTTATAATGTGCAGCTGTCTGCTTTGGAACAATGAGGACATTACTGTGTTTTTCCCTAGTATATGGTCCAGAAAACATAAAAGTATTAGGAAATCTGTGGCATAATTGGCTAGGTCTAGTGGAAGGTCTGAATATTGTACTCTATTAGGAGATTGCTTCCAAGGATTTAAGCATTTTTTGTAACCAGACAATCTTTCAAAATGTGCTTCATTTTAACTGTAGACATTGGCTCCAGCATTGATAAATATCTCAGTTTGTAAATGGTCTTTCAAGACCAATAAAAACTATTGTCCTTTCTCAGCCCACTTACCGAGCCAAGTAGACGATACTCCGTGAATCAGTAGGTGAATTTCCCTTTCTCCTATAATAGATACAAATTTCCTGTTGGTTTTCACATTGCCTTATATTTTTATCTTTCTTTATTTTCAAAATGGTGATTAATCGACCTACAGCTTTTAATATTCAAAGCTGCATGACTTCTTCTCATTATGCAATCAGTAAAATTAATGAACGACAGCTCTGCACCACCAGGAGGCCTAGCTGAATAGCAAAGGGACTATAGAAACAGGTTATTTGTGGGTCACTGCCAGAATGGATTTAATTTTATAGTACAGAATATTTCTCCTAATATAGAAAAATGTTTAGTGAATATTCTTGTGTTAATGAAAACTGTTAAATTTATGCTACTTCATATTTGGCATAATTTCAAAACGTCACTGATGCACTCTTTTAATTTACATTTGAATTCATTTTAGCATGTAACAACAAGAGGGGAGAAATTAGGGGAACATGAAATCTTGAAGAGTGAACCTGATGGCTCTTTGTAGTGGCAAATCAGTTTGCATTAGGCTATAGATCTGGGATTCAGTGAAATTCTTAATTTTTTCTCATGTGAGTATTGCAGCAAGCCTTAAATCAAGATACACAGTTCACACCTTTTTAGTTGAATCTGGGGCTGATTCTCAGATGGATGGAAATGATCATTTTCCTCAGCATTTCTGTGTAGCACCTTCAAGTTAAGTTTCACAGTTAGTGAAAAATGAATGTGAACGGCACTCACACGTTCACATACGTGATTCTAAATGCGCTACGCTAGACACATAAAGCAGGAATTCTGTATTGAGCACAGCTCAAATTAACCTTATGTAGTATCATCATTATTTTGCCTTCTGCCATATGACAGAAGGTAACAGTCTGTTCCCATGTGTTGGAGTCATTACTCACCACAGATGTACATAGATGAAGGGTGATGTTATGCAGGATGCCAGCTCCAGAAGAAAGCCAAATTGATCATCAGATTTATCAGTCTGCATGGTGTCACTGAGTTTGCCACTCCAAAAGTGGGTTAGATGAGCACAGTTTCTGGTGATAAAACAGTAGTATAATGGGAGCATCAGAAATGTGTTTTTTCAGAACACAGGGAAGTATTCAGGTTGCCTTGAAAATATTTTGGTATAACAAAAAGGCAGCCTTGAAAAGTGAAGAGGAAGTACTTAGGATAGTCTAAGAAGAAAGGAGAAATCTCAAGGAATTGCTGAGAAATCACTTTTCTTGCAGTCCTCTCTGTGGCATTTAGCATATTAAAACCAAAAGAACATTATTATCATTGGATCTCTGCTACCTTCCAAAGGGAAAACTAGCAAAATAACAAAGTGGACCTTTTATATGGGACAAGAATCTACTTTCTCAGCACAGAAGCAGATGTCCTTGCTTGTGAAAAAAAGGAATAAATTAGCCACTATATAAAATTTTAAGGAAGACAAATTGCTACTAGGAGATTTAGGATTATTTATGATGGAAGAGATTACCTTGAAATTTTATTTCATGGGAGGGGCATGTGGAGCTGTTGCATGCTCTAGCACTGTATGGGTGATTCTAAGGAGCAGGGATAACAAGACAAGAAAGGAAAAAAGGAGATAATTATGCAAAATTGAAAGAAACTAATCCTGCAGTCATGTACACACTACTACATGTAGTCAGCAAAATGAGCTTTTAAATTTAGTTATAATTAGGAACCAAGCACAGGCAGATATTTGAATTCGAGTTATACTCACCTGTCAAAAAACCCTCGTCCATTTAAACTTCATATCTTGAAGGTAACATAGAACTAATCTCAGAGGTTTTAGAAGAGTTCTCATCCTGCACTAATGCTGATCTTTTCCTTAGAAAATGGAGTGTCAATAGACAGAATCAAGGAACTCTAATGGCTTCTATTTTAAAAGGTCCTTTTGACAGAAAATGAAAAATACATGTTTTAATATCACATATTCTCTTAAGACTTACAAATCATTTACATAAAGGCCTCAGTCTTAAAAAATTGTTGTCAAATTTATAATTCCTTTTTTCCATTAATCACCAAGGGGTTAATTCTTTTCAGGATTGCATTCAGAGTGATGAAAATAAATTGAAGCTGTTAGTCTGGAGTCTGAGAACTAATAAGCTTTATCTTCTATGACATTTCAGTAAACAAAACTATATCGACTTTTCACTGGAGCTAAGAGAACCATGTGTGTAGATTTTCTTTTTTTATCTTTTTATTTTATTTTTTTTAATTTTTTGTCACTGAACTAAAAAAATTGGAAAATCAGTAAAGGTCAAGTCAAATCAGAATTTGACAATGAAATTAATACATTTACTCAGTTCAATTAAGTATTTCTATAAAATCTGAAATGAAACTTGAAAGTTTCCAATTATTTAATCCTCCTAAAAATTTTTATTTCTAAATTAGTTTTAAAAACAAAAAGAGCCACTTTAAGAGATGCATTTTAACTTTTTCACTATGAAAAATGTCATAAGAAGAATTCTGGACATTGATGGCTGATAGTGTCTTCTTATCTTGTCTTTACTGTATGCTGCTGTAGAATTTGAACAGATTTTTTCTTCTCTCTTTGCCAACTAATCTTTCCCCATGTGGGAAAAAGAAAATTCTTGGCTCTCCAATTTTATCTAGTTGTAAAACTAGGTGACTCAAATTCAGTGATCCTTTTTTGGGAAAGAGAATATCCTGATCTCCTTCCATAGCTATTCCTTTGCTAGTCAATATAAAACACAAAAATAATCTGAGAAAATTCCAACACTGCACATATTCTTCCTGGAAAAGAGAAGGGATTGTGCATCCTCCTGTTAAACCAGAAAAACCCATAGCCTGGAGGCACAAAATGCTTTTTGGTATTTAGTAATCTGGTCATCTTCTCAAATAAGTGATCTGTAGCTTCTCCTTTTGCTTTGGCATCCTTTTAAAGTAAGACTGAATTGGGCTTTGGGTTTTAAAGAGTGAGGGAGTATTAAGAGGATTTTGTCCTTCTGACTCAGGGCTGCATAGGCTGTGTGGACAGGAGCAGTGTGTTTTAACAGCCTCCTCTATGGCTGGCTCCAGTCTAGGGGCTCCTTCCTCAGCCAAAGGATGGTTCAGATTCAGTCCTGGCACATGAACAAGTTTTCAAGACTGATGTTTGCAGAGTTTTTGTTTATTGAGTCTAAGTTCTTGTCTTCACTGATCCGCTTTGCAAAGTGGCAGTCACTAACGAGATAGTAAATATGAAACTTAGGAAAAAAATACAGAAACCTCTGCCACTCTCAATAAAAGGACAAAACATTCCCTCTCATCTCTCCCATTCAGGAATGTTAGTGGTAGGGGAATAGTGGTTAGTGTAGGGATAGTGTTCCTCCTGCCCTTCTGCTTCCAGAGTAGGCTGGATGCAGAATCAGAATCATTTTTCTGTACATAAAATAGGAAAAATTTTCCTAACATTCATATGGTCTTTTAAATTAAAAAAAAAAAAATCATTGTTCTTGGACTTTCACTTATTTTTTAAATATTTCTAGAAAAAGATGAAAGACACAATGTGTCTTAATTCATCATGTCAAGAGTTGCTTAATTTTGCCAGAGTTATAAAATGAAGAATTTCTTCTATAAAATGTTCCCTAGAGCCAAGACAATAAAAAAAAATAGTTTATAAAGATGTTTACACAATGTGAGATTATAAGCTAGTATAATTTGATTTAAAAGTGTGAGAGGAAAATACTGACATATTATGAATGGAATATGAAGGGTATTATGAAGGAATATTATGAAGGAATAAACTTCCTACCTCTGACCCCCCCAGACTCACCACTGACCTTACAACAGACTTGTTCAGTTCTGTGTTTTGTGGCTTTTTCTTTCTCAGAACAAAATGTGCAGCAGAGGCCATTTTCCATCTTTCTGTAACATATGCTTATGCTTGCAGGTTTATATTATCTTACACACGAATATAACAAGAAATGCCAGAGAAGCCTAGGAATGATCTACGTCCTAGACAGAGCTAGTCAGAAAATCACTGTAGAGATCAGTGACTGGAAAATTGTCACAAAGGCTTGAATTACACAGGAATGCATTTTCCTTAAGTTCAATGTTTGAGGTCTTTGAAAGTTCCCAAAATTCAGATGATTTTTGATCCAAGGTCCTTATTTTTGTATCTACACAACAGATGCTCAAACATAGATGCACAAGGAATAAATACCTCAGAATTTATTTAAGAATCTGGCTGATGGTGTTGAGGACAGTAATCTAAGCTTCCAACTCCTGTCTGTTAGTCAAGAGAAGTACAAAGCTGTCAGAGGTTACTGAAGAGAACATCAGGCAATAATTATGCGTGTGAGAATATCTAAGGAGTTGATTATTTGAGATCTGGAAGCAGCTCTAAGTTTTAGGTATTATTTATCAATGTTACACTGTTACATTCTTGTCAAAAAGCAGACAATGTGTTTGAAAGATAGAACACAGCTTGTAATGCATGACAAAGCTTAAAGTTAGTGAAAATAAATTAAAATATTGCTATTTGAAAAGAGTATGCAAAACAAAGTGATTTCCAGAAATACTGTTGAGGTGGAAAGGAAGAATATGCTTCATTTAAAAAGCAAAAGCAGAAGTGCTCAGTAGATGTCATGTTGTACCAGGCTGGTGCAGGTAAGTGCTTTATGCATGTTATTATGGGTAGAACAGGTCAGTTTTCACTTGTGGCCAGGTCTTTAGGCCTCCAGGGATATGTCCAGCCATAGACTGTTACAAAATGTCATCTGACAGAAGACAGAAATGCTCCTCGCCTGTGGAACCTGATGTGCTTCTTCTACCTGAGGCATTCAGAAAGAAAAGAAGGCAGAAGCAGAGGAAGAGTAAGAGAAATCAAGATGATGATCTTGTCAAAATATTCAAGGAAGACAGGGCAGAAGATTTTGCTTATACTCACATGTGGCAAGGTTCAGCTATAACTTGTTAAAATCTGATTATAGAAAGGGAGAACATATCCCACAGTACATGTCTGGCAGAAAACAAGGATCTTGTTACTCTGACAGTTGATCCGCTCAGTATTTTTGTGTCTTGCTCCTGAACATTTAAGTACTCATGGCATGGAAAGAAATGTCCTATTGAAAAGGTGTTTTTTGCTAAAATGGACTTCCAAAGGGTGTTCAGCTATTCTGAATTGTGAAATATGTGAAAACACCAGGTATTATGACACCAAGGCTGAGGGAAGATGTCAGTGTCATAAAATCAATGACAATAGATTACTGCTAGTAAAAAAAAATCTTAGCCAGGGATGCATATTTGAAATATCTATGGAGACTAATCTATTTTCCTAGCCCCCTGAGTGTTTGGTCCTGTTAATGCAGTAATCAACATCAAAAAGCCTTCAATTTACCAGTGGACCACTTGGTGAATACCTATCTTCAGATCTCTTAAGAGCTTTTCTGCACTAACAGACACAAGCTTTGGTATTTTTTTAAAGCAGTACAGGACTTCAGGGCCAAATACAATCTGGCACAATGTTATTTGCTTGCTAGAGTGCTTTCCTGACCACCTTGGAGCAGCACTACTTTTTTAGAAAATTTATATTTTTATTTCTGTGAGAAGTCTACAGAACAGCACTCTTTCTGTCAGAGGAGGCAGCAGAGTATTTTGAGCAGGGGTCATTCCGCTTGTCAGTGCAATGAGGAATTCCTAGTGATGTGAAACTATGCAAGCTGAAATTTAATAGACTAAGAAAGCTACAATACCAATCCAAACTCATAATAGCTAGGACATAATCTATAAGACTTTCAGTAATGGTAATGATGGGGTTGCAACCTCCATATGAGGAAATCCTGGAACTACTCAATGCAGGAAACTGAACTGAAAAAGAGAAATAAACAAGGAATTTTAGTAGAAAAATCCTCTAACTCCCCTCCTTTTCATATTCCTTATCCTTCCACTTCCAGATGTTGGAGGAAGTAGGCGTGATATGTCCAGTCTGCCTTAGTTAAGCAGTTTAACAGTAAATTGAATTTTACGTTATGATATGTATTCAGCTTTATTTTTTTTTCAGCTTCTTTGTGAGGCTGCTTCTCTCATAATGCAATGCAACACCTCCTTCATTATAAGGAAGGTGCACATATAGCAAAGCTAGTCTCATAAGGAACTTACTCTAAGGGAAAAATGGTGAATTCAGGCTTCTGTATGGTTCATGCATTTAAAAAAGCAGCTTTGAGTTGAACTGCCTTGAATTGTTTTAACAAAGAAAAGAGAAGCAGCTATTTAAAAATACTTTATAATTACCAATCTGTAAATATGCAATGTTTCATTGTTTTGATTTTGTTAAAATAAATTGGTAATAGATTAGTAAACAGGAACTTGAACTTGATTACAATATATATCACATTTTTGATATGAATGGGTAATGTAGTAATAGAATTAGAATTTCTTAGACAGACTGCTCATCTCTTCAGGAACTTTCACAGTACACCCATTACATAAATACATATATGGGTTTTTGCACTGACAAGAAGGATTATTTTCATAGGGGAGCCCTGGACTGTGGTTTTACACCTCATAGAGTTAATGCCTTCCATTTTAAAGACTTAATTTGTTGATATTCCATATTTTTTGGGGTAATAGTATCAGGGTCTTGGTACCTCAGTTTTCTGTTTTGAAAATGTGTGTGTTGGGTGGAAAGAATTTCTCAAACCACAGACTATTTAATTCCAGATATTTTCCTAGTTTTCACTTTGTCTGAGCTTTGTTGTTCATGATGACAGTTAATAATTCAATATCCATTATATGCTACTTATTGATTAAAAAATCTCTTCTGTTAAAAGAGAGTGACAAATCCTTGTGTAAGTCCCTCTGACATAAGATTTTCCCAGATATTTCCATTAGTAAGTATGATCCCATTTTTCATAAAAAGTGAATAATAACTTTGGACTGCAGCTCAGTTTTTTGTAGCCATGTTGATGCATGCTTTCCTACCTCCAGGCCAGTTATAATAATAGCTAAGAGGAGGCTTTGGCTTTGGCTCAGTTTTAGTGTGCATTATCAAGACCATTATAGGGAGGTTGTTTCTCCTTCTGCCATCAAGAACCTAAGCAACAATATAACCAATGACTAATGCAAGAGGACAATTACTGGTTTCATCAGCTGTCGATTGAAGCCATATGGTCCAGACACCAGAGAGGTGCTAAGTGATGCACTAGTAATTCAGATGCAGATGAAACCTCTTTTATGGTATAACCTTCATGCAGGGAAATTATACTTGTTTTACAATTAATCAACACATTCATTTGTGTGGGGGTGAATGACTTTTCTGCAGTAAGGATTAATATGTCAAGTGTTTCTTGTTAATAACTTAATTCTAAAATATGACTATTTTTTATTGTGTGTATAGTATTTTAAAATTGGATTACTTTTTAGTATCAGATAATGTGAGGGTTTTGTCTTGCCAATTAATTAAGGAAGAAAAAATATGAACAAATGTGAGTCAGGTTAGACATTTTTCACCTGCTGCCTTTGAAAACAAGAAGACCCAGTAGAGTGGTTAGAATGTTTCTGTATTCTTTGTGCCTGACAATAAAGTCCTTGATAGTTACTCAGGGTAATAAAGATACGTATTGCCTTGAGGATTATTAATTGCAAACCAGTAACTGCTGTAGAGAAAAGGGAACCAATAGCTAAGGATAGAGTTCTCACTGGCATAAGAAGAACAGGAGGAAATTTTTCATTTACTCTGTTAATTGAAAATGTCACTGAACAGCAAACCCAACTGTATCTCAACTACTTTTGTATCTTCTAATGGAAGATTTCCAGTGCAGAGTTTCAGTGCAGCTTTTTAATGCAATGGTAAAGAATTCTGTCTAGGTCCATCTTGTTTTGTTCTATTTGCTTTTTCCATGTGTATTTTCCATGTGTGTTTTCCAATTTTTCTATGTGTATTTTCACATCTCAAAGGCCATACATGGTCATATAGCTGATGTGTGGGTTAGGGTAAAGATCTCTCACTGTAGCAGCCAAGTCCAAAGGGGAGCCTCAGCTCTCCAGAGGGGCCTCAAAGAAAAGTCTTTCCTCTGCACTTAATAGAGTAACAGCAACATTTTTTCCCACTGGCTCTTGTTGACACTCCTACCCCTCTTCTTTCCTCCTTGAAGCTTCCCATGCAGCTGATAATTTTTATTTTGACTACAGCTTTCTATCACCTTCTCCATTAAAAATGGAATAAATAGATCCTCTATCCATCCTAAAGGCAGAGTACTTCTTAACCTCTACCTGGTTGGAAAGCTGACCACTAATCTTGTGTCATTCTGTACTTGTTGATTACTTATCAGTCTTCTCCTTAATTACCAGGCTGCATCTATAGGGCAGCCACACGGCTTGAAAGCTTAGTCTACTGATGAATGCACCTTTGGGAAAGATAGTGTGATTTCTGAGCTTGGGAAAGGCTCTGAGTGTATCTGGGGAAGTTGTGAGAAGGCAAATTAGTGAACAGAAAAGCTGAGGACCTTAATCTTAATGTAACTGTAATGTATTGCATAGTATTTGTGAGTAAATATTTGTGAGTAAATGTCTGGGCTTTTTCTTTTTTTCTTTTTTTCTTTTTTTTTTTTTTTTTCTGTAGAGAATGCATAATTCTGAGCTTGGCATTTGAATAATTTTCCCCTCAAGGAAGCCCTAAAGATTAAAAGCTTGAGGGGGCTGGAAAATGTTTTTATTCTCTCTGATCTATTATTTAATGGTGTTTAAAGTGATACCACCCCACCAATATTAAATATCACAAGAACAAAATTTAGTGTGGTTTTGAATTTGGGAGGGTTTTTTTTACCATACATTCAGGAGATGTAAATAAGAAAGAGAAAAAAAACCCCAAGTTTAATGCTTTTAACATTAAGTGTGTTTTGCTTTAGGGATAAGCTTTTACACTTGAAAAAGGGTTCCACCAAGGTATCTGGAAAAATAGAGCAATTAAACACATGCAATGTCTTCTTCATTTATCAAAGTGATTTCTGAAGTATGAGGAGGCCCAAATTAATCTCTGATATAAACCTATTGAGTTTAGGAAGGAGACTGAAACAGTAAAAAAAACAAAATGGAAAGAAAATTGTAAAATCAGCACATATTTCATACTCCAATTTATTGTTGATTCATTTCTCAATCCAAATTAATGAAACTGGAAATCCAGGTAAAAAATGCTAGATTGGCTGTAAATTTTTCTAATTATTATCAAAACAAAATCCATAGTGATTATGTATATTGATCATCCAGGGGATTTTAGAATAGGGACAGCAAGAGCAAGTCTCAAACTTGTGGTAGAAAGAAATGTCATCAGGGGACATGTCTTTCTATCATGAAAACTTTGGTTTTGCATGGGTATACTCTTTTTTGAAGTGATGCATCCACCAGAAGTGTAATTCCCAATTTGTGGGGTGGTAGAAATAAAAAAATTCCCATTTCATAAACACTTGTGGAAGTGAAAATACAAACATTTACTTGTGCCAATACAAACATCAAAACTGCTGAAACATATTCTATTGCAAGCTTCCAGCTGTTGGCTTAAGTTTCTCATAGATTTAGGAGCTGAATCAGTGCTTATTGATCACTGTACAAGTTCTCTTTTTGAGTTACTGTTAAGAGTGAGAGTTCTATCCTGCTGGTCTCATTGACAACAAGGCAGACCTAATGAGAAGTGTTTAGCCTAGATGACTGCAAAAGGATTTCCTGAATGGGAAAGGATTTCCTATGAATGAAATTTCAGTGTGGGTGTGACTCTGCAGCTAACTTCAGGCATAGAAACAATCCATATACTCTGAAAAGACCTCATTACTCTTGGACTAGCCTGACATGTTCCACTCTCTCACTCCAAACAGCTCTCGGAATGGAGTTCAAACCCATGTAAGTGAGGTGGTTCTGCACGACTAAAACAGGGCTGGCAGGCTCACAGCAGTTTCAGCATTAGTTTGAACTTCAGTGCCTATTCAGCCTTAAACCAGAAGTAACTTTGGACTTTGCTTGTTACTTGTTGATGCACACACTGAAATAAGAGTGGCACCTTGTAGCACCTCCTCTGGATGAATTAATCACTCTGCCATTAAAAGCTGGAAATTATGTTATTATACAACATACCTAATTCCTTTTTTTCTCCTGAAAATTACAGTGCTTCTAAAGATGAATCTATGATGAAACCAGCAGAACAAGCCTAAATTTACTAAAAAAGACCTATGTATGATAGCTAGACACAGAACCTCCTCCAATCTATTCGAGATAAATTTAAGCCTTGTTATGCTGTACTTGTAAAAACATGCCTCTCCTCTCCTCTCCTCTCCTCTCCTCTCCTCTCCTCTCCTCTCCTCTCCTCTCCTCTCCTCTCCTCTCCTCTCCTCTCCTCTCCTCTCCTCTCCTCTCCTCTCCTCTCCTCTCCTCTCCTCTCCTCTCCTCTCCTCTCCTCTCCTCTCCTCTCCTCTCCTCTCCTCTCCTCCTTTCCATTTCCCTTTACTTTTTCTCTCTTTTTTCCTTCAGTAGTATAAAAGCACCAGATTTTTGCGAAGTTAAATCCAACAGGTCATGAACTCCAATTGAAGTCTCTACAGGATGGTTATTGAAGCAGTCACAATGGACAGATACTGACAGGCAAATTGGTGTAAACTCCTGAGGGTATTAAATGATCTGCAGCATATTTCAATTAAGAACTTATCTGTGGTTAATGATGGTGGTTTCATTTTGGTTTGAGTTGAGGTTGTCCCCCCCACTTATATCTGACTCTCAATCTTTTATCTTGAGCATGTCTTCCATGCCCCTGATCTGGTTGCCCATGTTAGAGTCCTTACAACTGACTTCTTTCCTGCTTCTGCTCCAGTGTTAATGTTCATTCCATCTTTCTACTCTGACTCCTGTCCTGAGTGCCTGCTTTGGTCCCTGCCCTTCCTGCCCTTGCTCCTTCTGAGTCCCTGCCTATTTTCTTGCTTCTTTTGTTTCCCCCCGTTTTTGGATCTAATCTTTAGACAACAGAGCTGCCTTGACCCAAGACTGAAGACCAAGGAAATAACCCTTGGGCAGAAGAAGTGCATATCCATTTATGTTTGATGCCAGAACAGGGAGTAGTGGCTATATTAGATGATTCTGTGTGGTCTCTGGTGACCAGTTTTATTTGAACACATTCCTACCCTTCTTACATCTCAGGGAGCTTAAAAAATGTCAGCAGTCCTGGAGGGAACATCACATGATGTGATCTGAGGCAGCTGGAGTTGTAAATGGGGTCAGCTCTGTTCCTGCATGTTAATCTCTTCCTGATATTCCTGTCAAATCTGCAGAACAACAACATGCTGGAAGAAGTGAATGGTAGTTCACAGACAAAAAAAATTAATCCCCCAGTCCCAGTAGGACTCCCACCCCTCCAGGGCTGATGGCAGTGTATGAGCAGAAGAAGGGAAAACGTGCTGCTTCAGGTCAGCTTGAAGACAGCAGTATTGAAGACCTCTTTAGAAGTACTAAATCTTCATAATAGCAAGTGCCTGAAGCTGCCTGGGCTATTAAGAGCTCACAAGTCACAAACCATGCTATGTACTGGCCACTTTCCAAAAGCATATGGAAAAGTTGGAGACACAAATCTGTTGCTGTAAGAGCTCTGCTTGCTTGTCCACGTGCTCAATTAGCATGTGGATCCTCAGAGAGCCAAGGCACAGAACTCAACCTCAGGTGCCTTAACCTTTCTCAGAGTGTTCCTTGGAGTTGTTTCAGCATGGGACTCTCTGTTAAAACTCCATCCCATCTAGCTGATGGGCCTGAAATACAGTGCACCTAGAGAACCAAAACAAAAGCTAAAAGCCATGGACGGTGCAGAACAAACTCTGTGTTAAAAAGAAGGTATTATTTTCTCATCCATGTGCACAAATAAAGAAAATGGCAGAGTGTAGGGAACACAGTGGGGCAATTAGAGTGTAATCACTGATAAATAGCAACCATATTTATCTTTTCTGAGGGATCAGACACTTTCACCTGACACAGGTAAAACTCCTGCTTATGAGGTAGAAAAACTTATGCCACCAGTGTTGCTATGGTACTGTGTGATAGGTAAAGTTGCTGTATTCACAGCCTGTATTAGAAGACAGGACTTGGACAAACCTCTGGCAACTCAAAAAGTTTCAGAAAAAAAAAATTCCTAGGTTATTCCATGTCCTTAGAGAGTAGGAGGTAGTTTTTACTGCATGTCTCATATGAAACTTCTTGAAACAAAATGTAGTGTAACATGGCAATTGCTACTGTAAGAGTCTTTGGTGTTACAGCTTTGAAAGTAGGGTTCAATGGTTCATGATTCTGAATAATTTAATTTATTGCAGACAGTGACTATTGGCATCCTGAAGCATAAACTTAGAAATTACTTGAAGCAGATATTTAATTCAAACAACAGGAACTAGGATTGTTGTCTTTGTTAGAACTGCTAAAGGTTGAGAAAATCACCTTAATGGGCTAATCCTCAGAACCCTTTCTCTTGCCCCATTTCTCTAGAGGATTATATGGTCCATGGCTTTAATGAGATAATCATAATTGTTCAGGTTTCTTTGTTGGGGTGATATTCAGCTTAAATGGTCTTTCAATTCCAATTATAGATATTAATATGGCAGTTAAAGGTCAGCAAGTGCTTCAGGCTACTGCTTTGTCTATCTTAGACAGTACCAACCAAAAAATTGCTCTGCCAATTCCAATGAGAGGTGTTCAGACAATGGCTAAAGGTCAGGAGAAATGCTTCTATAGAACAAATTAGTTAGAAAGACAAGCAGATATAAATAACACGTGCTAATGTTTACATCCATTTAGTTTAGAAGATACAACTGCTTAACTAGAACATTTTAAAGCATGTTAATTTCTCTTAAATAAAGAATCTGTACTCAGATTTAAGGGGAACACATTGTCTTTCTCTCTGCTGAATTACTACTTCTGTGCAACTGGAGCTTCCTCCATCTACTTCTCCAACTCCTTCTATCATTTATTGCATAAGTGAATCCTTCTGTTGCTGCATGCCCAAAAGGACAGTAGGCAGCTATCTTTGTTTTTAATCTTTGAAATCTTTGAAAGTTGAATAAAAAGAAGGAAATAGATCACAGATAGATCTGTTTACCTTTATTTTTTAAAGTACCTCCATATTTGAAATGTACAACTCTTTTCTGTTCAATAGCACTTAGGCTGGGGGAGTAACTGGACAATGCTCTCATGCAGGTCTCATTAGCAGAAATCACATTCACTTTTTTCAGAGCCCAAAAACCAGGATTTTGTGTGCTTCTTTTCATAGCTGATCATGCCTGTGAAGTGTGATATGATTGATAGGTCTGGTGACACCTTTACTATGCAGATCTGCTTCAACCTGGCTTGGAGTTGCAGTTTTTTGAAATGTCTTGGGACCACAGTCTGGTGCACAATCTTTGCACCATGGAGGGATTTGTTTGCCAGACACAAATTTTAGTTTATTGGGGTCTCTCTATTGCAGATACACAGAAGTAGTAAGAATATAATTCTCATTGGTCAAATGCTGAGTAGTCCTTGCTTAGACTACTGCTTGCAGTGCATACAGTTAAAACATGTATTCCCCACCTCTTCTTGTTAAACCAATATGCCCTTGTCCTATTTTATACCAATTTTAGAACTTGGAGGACAGTGCTAACAGCTCTGAGTGTATTGTGATATGAGGCCCAGGGGCAACAGTGCCATCATCCATGGATATCATATAGTTGAAATAGAAGTGACAGGATCTCCATGTCTGAGTTAGCAAAATGCTGATTAAATAATTCCAACTCCCTTATCCCTCTTGCAACTTCCCATTTCACAGCCAGTTAACTCCAGCGATTCACTGGCTGTGGAGAGGATCTGTTCTCAAGTGCAAAGGATAACTTTTTTCATATCCAGCCTTCTGTGCAACTTGTGGCTTTCAGAAGGCAATATAGTACTTCTGCTGAGGGTGCCAGTAGAAACAAAGTCTTCCTGCTGCAAGGCAGTTAAGCACACTTTGAAAGGCTTCATAAAATTTGGGCACTGATTTAGTAACTTGAGTTTGTACTCAGGCTGCCCAATGGAGGAGGCAGGAACACCCACAAAATAACCTCAGGATTCATTTTACCTCTCGATAAACTCTGTGTTTTCTCAAGCAGTGCAATTTTACAAAGTAGGAATAATTTTGACTGGAGTAAAGATATTGACAGACAGTAGATCTACGCCTTCAACACTCTTAAATTATAACACGTAACTCATTATCTGTCTCTGTTCCAGTACTTGCATTCTCAGGAGTTCTTCTTAATCAGCTCAAGGTGAAAAGGGAAAACAGAATTGCACTTCAAAATTGTACATATTTTTGAAATTTAAATCACTGCTTCATCCTTTTCCCTACGATTAGGATTTTAAAATTGTTTTCTAATTAATGATTCTTCTAATTGGAAATATGTTTATGTATACACAGAACTAATTTCATATAGGCATTTGCAGCATCATAAAGATATCCAGAAAATATTTTTCTTATGGTTTTCCCTATTTGTGGATATAAAGGCAGGTCTTTAGAAAACTGTAACAAAATTACCTTTTATTTTATGACCACAGATTCAAAAGGATGAGGAAGACCTTACCACTGAGACCTGAGGTTCAGAGTGCACCCTCTTGCTTTCTAAATTCCTTATGGAGCTTAGGTGTGTCTAGGTCTGACCTTACTCTCAGACTTGGAAAAGTGCTTATGCCTAATAGATTTATACAGATTTATAGAGATACAAAGTCTGTAATAATTAATATTAAGTAGCTACCTGGATTAGAATTTTTTCATTATTATTAATTCAGCATGCTGTCAGTCACTTAGGAAGGATCTGTTCCAAGTAAGGGGAGTTACCTGGTGTGCAATCTGTCCGTTATTCAGGGCAGGTTCAAACTGGGCTCATCCTGGTGGTAAAATTTATAGACTGGAGTAGTTGTCTGCCAGTCAATAGTATAGCCAGGATAGATGTCTTCGTTTTAGCTCTGTTATCTGTTCTGTATTGTGGTTATCTTGCATTCAGCTTGCAGATTCACCACAGGACATGAGAATTTCTTCTTCTTTATCATTTTGCTTTTTTTTGGCTCTCTAGAGATTGGGATGTGTCTCAGAGAGCAATGAAGAGCATGGAACTTTGTGAAAGGTCTGAAAAATCAAAACTGTCAAAAAGGAAAAATTGAAGGAATCAGTCACAAGTGCAGAAGTGCACCATTGCACTTCATCTCATGGGACATTGTTCATTGCACCATTGCACCATTTGCAAGCAGTATGCCAAGTGTCTGGAGAGCTGCCAGAAGGGAGAATCCCATTCATCTGACATGGGGTCAAAAGAAACTATATTATACACATTTTAAAATGGAGAAACATAGCTGAAGTAGACTTATTAGTTGAACACTTATCTCTTTACTACCTGTTTCTGAACTGTACTTGACTAAAGTGTAGACCAAAACTTACATCTACCTGGTATATAGATAGAGTTCACTCTACTTTTTATTACTGTTGTATTTTTCAGCTGGAAATATTGCCTCTCATATGAAAAGACCATAGTAGGTTTAGTGCCTCTGCATATATAGCAGAAGACTCTGCACAGATCTCAGTCCTATTCTTATATTTTAAAGAATACTGGAATAATGTCAGTATTTTAGAGACTGGGATTTAAGTGCAATTCTTTTGATTGCAAAACATCTCTCTCTGTTGGCAGAGTCAGTCATGGGACAAATATCTCCTGTGCATTTAGGAACGAATATTTCTGAATCTCTACTCTCTCCATCCATTCCATCTACTAATAGAATATTCCCTTATAACTTCATACATTTAGTCATTAAACTGAGCAATAAAATTGCAGGTTTATTCTTGGAACCTATTAAGGCATTGCACTTTTATATGTATGCAGATGTGGGTGAGTGCTGAGATAACATTTCTTAGTAAATCAGAAGTACTCATGTCATGTGTTCTTGTTCTACTGAGCTCATGTGGTATCTGTTTGAACAACACATTCATTGTGAGGAGGGATGTATTTGAGATGCCAAGGATGGTGGTAAAGATTCTCCCAAAGAAGTAATGTATATATCTGAACACCTGTGAAGTGTTTCACTTGTGTGGTAGCCACTGTCAAGGTGCAGGTCTCTTTTGCCCTCTCTAAATGCCATGAAAAAGAATAAAATAAGATTCTTTAAATAATGTGTATATTCAAATGCCTTGTCACCCAGAAGTTTAGCCTTTCATTGGATCTTTTTCTCCATTTCACCTAGGATTGACTTGATTTTATAAGTGTTCCATAGAATTGCAATAGAAAGAGTATTGTTTTGATTTTATCCTAGTACAGGTGCTATAATTAGAAAAAGTATTTGAATGTGACAGTAAAAAAAGGAAAATAGAAAACCACAATTTTTATTTGGAAATAGCATACTGAATTAGTTATTGTAGAATCAGGCAAATCTTTATTGTTTAAGCCTCTCATAAAAAAAATAAAGGCGTGCAAAACAAAAATGATGATGTAAAATTGTCTTGTAATTCTGGAAAGTAAGTAGAGTTTGCCTTCACCATTTGTTGAGATTCCATTTTGAGAGATGGGATGTTTTATGTTGCCATTTTTCCTGTAATTCCTACTTAGAATAAGATATAAACCATGTCAGTCTTTAAAAGCAAAACCAAAAAAAAACCCTCTTTAATATCTAATGGTTATATTTCTTCTTAAATTACTTTTTGTCAGTGATGCCACCCATTTTCATAAAGAAGTCACAAAATTATGAGGTGAATATGAACTAATTGATTGTTCCCAAAATGCAAATGTCCTTGATTTGAAAGTCGTATGTGGCAGTTGCTCTGGTTTTAGAGCTGCCTTGGCATATAAGCAAGAAGGTACAATCAGTCAAATAAGCTGAGTGCAACAGCTCCTCATTAAATAGGACATTTTTCTCTTTGACATCCAAAGTTTGCTGTGCTGTGGAGTGGAAGTTTATGATAACAGTGCATAGCACGATGTTAAACCCAAAAGTTTTAATACCTTTCAGTTGTGATGGTGATGAAAGATAGTCAGATGTTCCTGTGTCTCCTCCCTCACTCCCTCCCCCTTGGCAGTGTCTCTGATGGGCAATATGATATGCCCTAAATAAGCACTCCAGGTGGGAGCTGTCCTAAGATAAGATGACCAAGTGGGAATTGCAGAAGAAGCTCTCTGGGGATGATTGCATAATTGATACATTCCAGAGATGGGGGAGCTGTGATGATTACCATTGACTTTGGCACACATTGGCCTACAAAAAGGCATAAAATGCTGCTGGAGGCTGGGCCAGGTGGGCTAACTCAAGTATGGTCTCCCAATATTGCAAGTATCCTTCAGGTAGATCACTCTCCGAGGGACACCTTCAAGGTAAGTTCAGCTCGAAGGTGGGCGACATTTACTTTTGGACAGATGAGTAAAATGGCTAAGAAGCAGTCACATATGGAGATAAACTCCTAAAGCAGCTCCACAGGTGCTCCATTGCTTTGAAATTGTTCATTTGATAAAGCCAAAGACTTGTACATTTCTAACTAAACCCTCAATTATAACCCTTTAGACCTGTGCCCTGGTTTAGGACAAGCTGCTTATGTTATATACAGGACTGGCAATATTTAGATACTGTATTAGCATTAAATATAACCATAATCATTTGCATAATCAGTGTCATATTTCTTATGCCTGACCAACAGTCTTCTCTCTACTACTCTGCTACATAAATCACAGTAATTTGCTTACTGTCTCCAAAGATGGTCCTGATGTGGGGCTTTGTTTGTTTGAAACTAGCACATAATCAGAGAACAGCCATCTTTGTACAGTTTCTTTTGAACACCTTCTCTTTTGTTTTCAGCAGCCTGAATGCTGACTCACCTTGCTCAGAGGCTATTGGAAAGCAAGCCATGCACGGTGTTATTGCCTTTCACAGAAGTGTACCATGTAAACACGGGATTTAACTTTGTGCTTTGGCAGAGTCAATTTCAGAACTCCTTGACAGACCTTTTCCATAGGGCAAATGCTGATGGACAGTATCATAGAAATGGCAAGAAATTGATTTAGCTTCTAGGGCAATCTAAGTAATTGGGTCAGGGAGAAACTTAAAAACAGAAGTGAAATTCTGTGTGATAGTCTAGCAGCTTTTAAAGTGATATGTAATTTGGGAATGTGCAAGATGGGATAATTTCTTATATAAAAACAAAGACATGCTTTTGAAGATTGACAAACTTGCACATATCTTGTCTGTGCATACAGGTTGGCAGCAGCAGCTCAAGAAAAAACAGGTGTGAGTTTGTGTTTTATTTGGATTCATATTGTTTTCGTTTTTTACAGTGACAACTACATGTCATTTCAAGTACCTGAGACACTCCAGTGATATACAATAAACTGCTAAATTTTAAAATTACTTTTAAGGAATTTGGTGATAGTTTAAATTCAATAAGTAGTTCAGGTCCCCTTTGGAAAATACAAGGATTCTTTTGAAACTGGAAAATACAGCTGAAAAACAATTTCATCTATGTTTTAGAAATTATATTCCTGCACACAACTAGGTGTTGTTCTAAAGCTCTCTATGCACAAATGGATATAAATGTATCTGCCAAAAAAAGATATTTAAATATGGTTTAAGCTATTTATGTGACTATGTGACCTAACATAATAAGAAGCGTCAAATAGATGTTCATTATCTAATGCTACATGAACTAATGAACAAGTGGATGCAGTCAGGACTGATGGGTTCTAGCTTTGGCTCTTTCACTGACTTATCCTTGAGGAACTGAATTCAATCTACTATCTTTTTTTCCCATTCTGTCTGTCCAGCCTATTTATTCTTTTTCACTAGGTATTACACACCTGAAAAGCATTCCACCCAATGGGTCTCCACTCCTGACTGAGTCCTGTAGGTGCTGCTGTAATGCCAGTAGTTGTCAGTGATATAACAGAGAAGGAAGAATTTTTCACAGAAGTGAGTACTTTGTAGCTGTAGTTCTGGGGATGCAGTAGGCAGTCTTTGAAAGCATGAATCATTCTTTCTTCCCTAACAGTGCCTTGTAAATCATAATGTATTTCACACTACAGTTCCAGTCTCCTGATTATTCTACTCTCTGAAGCACTGCATTCAGCATATTAATTTAAAAAAGCAAAGTAAAACTATGCAAGAAGACTAACATATCAGTCAACTTCTTTAATTTTCCTTATATGAGATCCAAGTTCTGGATTAACCACATTGTTTAAAGCCAGATGGCTTTTCCATACATTTTCATTAATTTCAATGGGTTTTCATGTGGTTCTGCACAGTAAAAACAGGTTAGTCCAACAAAAAAATTAAAATTATGTATTGAAATTAGTTTCTTCTCATGAGACACAAAGTACATAGAATACCTTTCATCACAGAACACACCACTTGTCCTTGTTACTTTTTAGTATAGTTCTTTTCCTTTTATGAAGGTATATATTTAAGTATAGCAGTCTAAGGTGTATATATATATACATATATATATATATATATATAAGGTGTGTATATATATATATTATATATATATATACCTTTTATGAAGGTATATATTTAGGTATAGCAGTCGTGCTTTGTTAAAATTCAAATGACAGTAGGTGGGCATCAGCAGTAGTAGTGGTAGTAGTGATAGTAGTAGTAGTAGTAGTAGTCAAAAGTCAAAAAACTTCTTCAAATGCAAAAGTTCAGCCTTGATTTTTCCCACTTCTACCTGTGATTTTTATCCTGGATTGGGATGAAAACCTCACATTTTTTAAGTTACCACTTCTTAAAGCTGTATGTAGTCAGGGGGTAAGTCATGAGCCTTGTATCTGATCAAATTCAGAACACTAATTTTTTGTAATATGTTTGAAGAGTTTTCAACAAAAGGCCTCGAAGAAGGGAAAGAATGGCCCAGCAGTGCTGATGTTGGTCTATAGGAGAAAGGAATAATTTTGTCATGTGAAGATCATTAATAAGTGCAAATTTTAGTGACCAAAAATATTAATTTCATCTATATCAAGATCAAATTGAGCTTAATTTTAAAAAGCATGAAACAAATTACACTTATTAATTTTTGTCTTTGTAACTATTTTTATTATTAAATCTGACTCAATTCTATATATGGAGGAGTTAAACTTCTCAAAATCTAAACAAGTCTGAAAATATTTCATAGCTTTAGAGAGGTTTTTTTTTTGTTTGTCTGTGGGATGTCAATTCGGACAATGAAATCTCAGGATTTTAAACGGGTGTAGTTGTAACTTGTGCTTGTTTGGATATAAAGGACCTGCCCTATTGTTCTTTCTGTAGAGGATCTCCCCCCTGCCCCCAAATAGAAAAATACTTCTTTGTATTTATACATAGTATAAATAGAGTAACAGAGCACAGCAGGAACTAAGGAACTGAAGTGGTTTTCTCACAGAAAAATGAGCAGGAAACAAACAGACTCAAGGATGAGGTAAATTAATTCTCCTGATGTTTGAATAATTACAGAAAATTCACTCTGACAGAAAGTTCACAACTTTAATATCGCACCATTACCTCACCATTTTATCCTGAAGTTTCCCACATTCAAGAGCACAACAGGCTGGTTTAATTAACTAGAAGGAAAAGATAGGAAGACCATCAGATATACCTACTTTAGTTACACAAGCTTAACCAATCCTGAATGGGCTGTCAGCATTGGGTGATTCCCTTCCACTCCCCACAATGCTCTGTTAGAAAAGTCTTTTTGGCTAAGGATAGAGCACACAAGAAAATGAAAGTACTTTGAACTCAAAAGGAAAAGAGACAGCAAAAGAAATCAGAGCTGTAAATAAAATATACCCAGCAGTGAAAATGCAAGTGCCATATGTGGCACTGAATAGAATACCCTGCTGCAAATCTTTGCTATGTGTAAAGATATTTTCTTTTTTTCCTCCAATCCTTTCACTATTTCTGCTAGAGGCGAAAGTCTTAGTGGCACATGTTCAGCAGGAGCAATCCTAGGTGTCCATTTTCAAGTACAAATGAATTCTTTGGGCTTGGAGTCTTAAGTTTAAACTTTTGACTTTGAAAAGCATAGAAACTTCTGGGTGGTTTTTTATCTGAGGGTTTTTTTGGCACTGAACTGAAGAATAAATGCCAGTCTTTCTGGGACACCTTATTCAACAAGTGATTAGAGGTGGCAGGGTGTGGTATTTGTTTTACATGCTGATCTTATTTGGCTGGGTGCACTATACAGAGCTCCAGTATGTGAGCAGTAGTCAGTTGGCAGTCTTAATTTATGTTCACAGCAACCTGTTTTGTAAAGGAGGAAGATAAAAACCTAATACTATTCCTGTGTCATAAAGGGGCAGTTACACCCAGGGATTAAATGTTTAAGGAGGTATTAAGACTCCAAGCCAGAGGCAAAAAGTGGAATCTTCAAAGACTTGTGTAGATATCTACAGACAATCTTTTTGCCTGATATTTTGAGGCAGAAAACTTAATAATATTGAACTTTAAATAAATAAAAAAGTGAAACTACAAAACTTCATGATCTACTAGGTAGCAGACATCAGCTTAAAAGCCTGATAGGATGCTAACCTTGTCAAAAGACTGCTTTTAATGAAAGAGCAAGTAAGAAAATATTGAAGGAAGATTTTTGAAGATGTTCAGGTGAATTTCTAACAAAATCTAAGAAAAAGTAATCACTACTGGTATCTTTCCTGTTCCCTGCAGGGCTAAATAACTAAATGGCTCTACCTTATACATAGACTAAAAAAAAAGGTGAATAATCATGAAATAAAGATATCTTTCCTTACCTACAAGGGGAAGCATTCTAGGAAAGAGAGTTGGTGTTAAGTTTATTGTTTTATTTTGTTTTCCTTGACATATTAAGAGGATTCTAGCATTGCTTTACTTTACTTCAGCATTAGTCTCTTCAGAAAAATGTTTATATGTGTCTATCTAGAGCAGCAGTCTTAGTTTGCAAGCAAAAAATAATGAAGTCTATTTAGGTGTGATAATTTTGACTGTCAAGACCAATACAGTTTTGAAACTGCTGAAAGGAATTCAGTAAATGTCCTCTTTGTGCTATGGAGACCTCTTTTTTTTCAGCAGGAGAGTATAATTTAGACAGTTAATTATGGGTTACGACTGTTATTTTGTGATGAACTGTTTAAACATTTGACAGAAGCTTGGTGATGAACATTTGACATCCTGATTTTACATAAAAACATGACTTACATATATAAAAACATGACTTAGGAAGCAAAAACCTTTCTGGTCTGTGGCATGACATGAGTGACAAATATTCTAAGGATAAAACCTTTAACACAAAATTAAAAGGTTTTTAGCACTATTTTGGTGGGACAGCAATACCTATTACTGATTGTTGCTATGCAGATGAATTCTCTGTAGAATTTTCATAAGCAACGTGAATGGTTACTCTCACATTGTCAGAAAAAAACCCAAAACATAATAAGTATGATTAATGCACTCTTTACTAAATGGGTTATCAGAATCACCACAGAATGCTTTGGGTTAAAAGTCACCTTAAAGATTATCTAATTCCAATGCCTGCTGCCTGCCCTTATGAGCATTTGAAGTGCTGCACAAGTAGGAACATTTTGTGTCATTGAGTTCATGATTGGCTGGGGAAGGCAAACAATGGGAACATATTGGAAAATTTTGCTGGAATCAGTGTGTACTGGCTGCTGGTATTTGGTTGAGCCTCATGTTAAATGATGCTGGTCAGCAGGAAATCATCCACTGAAAGACAGGGGCTTTGGCAGCATTGCTATTAGAATAATTTTTAAGTAACACATGCATCAATTTTCAGTAAGAATGAAATCACACAACATTTATTCAAAGAATATAGTAATCTGAAATATTTTCTATGTTTCAAATGTGTTCTTGTAGCATGGAGGTCATGTTTGGTAAATTACAAAGAAACTGGGAAGGATGAACTTTAATGAGTTTTACTTCTTTAAAAGGTAATTCTTGGTGTCTATTTTTTAGGTGCCAATTTCTTAGTTGCATCAGTCAACACCAAGATTAGGGTAAATGCTGTCAGTATTGGATTTTCTCTAACATAGATGACATTCACACTTTATTCCTGGAATGACAGCTCCTTGCCAGACTCACAAAGTTAAGGTAGCAAACAGAAATCTTCTTCCTTCAGTTTTTAAAGTACAAACCTCCCAATGATTTTCCTCCCATTTTTATCTTCTTTCTTCTTTTTACTCATTAGAAGTGATTTCCTCTTGGTAAAAATGCAAAATTGATGAAGTATAGACCACCTTTACTGTCTAGAGTGGCAATTATAGAGCAGAAAAGTCCAAATGTCTATTACCTATGACTTTCCTCCTAATGACTACAATTTCCTACTGTAATTCTTCTTCCAAAAGGCTTAGAAAAAAAGACAAATTAAATGCTGGCTGTCAAACACTATTTCATGATACCCTGCTTCAGGTCATATTACTTCTATGAATCTTTCACAGGAGTTCGAGGCAAGTGTGCGCCACCCAAAAGGCGAAATGCTGATCAACCCACTGCAGTGTTATTAGTTCCACTTCAGAGTCTCAGTTCTGCTGCTGCTCACTTGATTCCCCACCAGCAGTATAATGTGGATTAGACTCTGGATCCAGGTGGTCAGTGATTTTTCTCGACTCAGGCTGCAAGGGCTGCTGCGTGCCATGTTTCCCATGAAGAACAGCTTTACAGCACTGGGTAAATAGTGAGCTTTACCACATTCCTTACACAGCTCTCTATATTTTTCCACAAAGCTTCTTTAGCAGAGCTAAAATCCAGATTTTGTGCATGCAAAGCTCTCCATTTGGCTAGCAAGATGCCTATTTGACTCTAGAAGTTTTGGTTGCATTTTTAAAATAAAGATTCTGCAGAAATCCTTCTGGAGAAAGGGATGGTACAGAATTCAGTGCTTTGCTGATCACAGTGCTTGTTTATGTGCAGAATAAAGAAATCATCCCTTTGTCTGTAATAAAAGCACCCTGATCCAACGAGTTCTGAATAGGTGATACATAATAATAAATCTTACATAGCAGAAGAGTAGATTTTTATGGAAGATAAACACTGAAACAGAGGGCAGGAGTATAACACAATTTATATAAAGTTGCATCTCTTTCAGGGTTTGACTATACTCCTCTCGATTTGCTTAACTCCCTCAAGATATGATGTCTATTACTCATAAATATGGGTTTCAAGCCAACATTCCCCTGTAAAACCTGCTTTCTCCCATAGCAGCAAACTTCAAGTCACTACAGAGTGATAATATTTCACTGTGTCAATACAACAAACATGACCAAACAGTGAGATGAATCATGCAAGGTACTGGTCTTCTCACCTTAAGCTTATACAGCACAGTGGTGCTTTATCCAAGTCCCTGGACTGAAGTACTCACCTACTTACATTTGTGCATTTCTTGCACATTCTGTGGGGCTGGAAGGCTCAGTGTCATCTTCAGACTGTGTGATCCAGAAACAGTGAGCTAGTTTTCAAAATGCTAGTGGAAGAGCATTTTGAGAGTATCTTTTCTTTTAAGATGAAATGAATCTTTTAAGATTTCATTTCATATTAAAACCTAAGACTGCTCAAATAAAATTTGTACCACACTGTACAATTATGATAATTTTCAAATAAGAAATATTCCCATAAATGAAACCTATGAAAGAAGTCAAGAGGTTTTTGGGAGGCATTTTGGTGCAAATGAATTGTTCCCTTAAACAGTTTACTTAGAGATATTCCCTTTCTCTGTAAATGATAATGGGTTTTAAAATGTATTGTTTTCTTCTGTTATGAAATATATTTCTGTTGTACATCTGGATATGACTGATGGAATCTCTTTTACTTGTTGTTTTGCAGCTCATTGTGGAATTTTTACTGTGTTTTCCTAAATAAGTTAAGACTTCTGTGCTCTAAAATAAAGGTGGATTAGACACACACTCTGAAAGGGTTTTTCTTTGCTCCTGAAGAAAAGAGAATCCTAGAACTCCTTCTATCTTCAAGAGAGCATGCTCAGGCTTACTGCTACACAGAGATCAGACTCCTCCTAGAGTAGTTTATTCACCCCACACTGAATTTGTGCAGCTGTCCCCAAGTCTGAATTTTGAGAGTGTGGGAGTGCTGATTGTAGGGGGCAAGGCAGGGAGGGACTTTTCCAGTTCAAAGTGTTCTGAATGGTTTTAAGATTGTGCTGCAGCTCATGACAGTGGTATTTTTTTATCATGAAATTGCAGGTATGTGTTGTACGAGGTCTGTAAGGCCTTTTGAGGCACTGTAATGGGATAGTTAATTGCCAAAACCGATGTATGTGATTGTCCATGTTACTTTTTGGTAGTACTTTGAGGAATATATATTCCCCAAGTTGTGCATGGACAGTACCTGTTCTGGAGAGAACCAATTGGGATGATTAAAAACACATCATTCAAATAATATTTATTCAGGAAGAAAATAATTGAGTCAATCTCATTTTCTTTTTAAGCATTTCAGATGTATCCTGCGAGAGGACACTGCGTGCAGACAGCTCATGGTAAGAGCAGAGATTATGAGACGTAGGAATTAAAATCCATATAATGCCAAGTCAAATTTCACAAAAAATGGAAATATTTTACTGTTCCTAGAGACTCAGAGAAGACTTTGTAGGATTTATTGCAGCTAGGAATCCACTAAATCATTGATGATCAGACACAAGTGTAAGGAAAGCAAGAAGTACTAGGATAATGCTTGAGGCAGGAAGGACATGACACACTTCTTTACTTTGCACCCCCAGGCCCCCATTTTCTCTCACCTGAATTTTTTTAATCCTAAATAAGAAAGAATAATCATTTCTATTTAGGTAATAATAAGGCCAGTACACAGTGCCATACAAGTTAGCTCAATCCCAGACAGACCCAACATGAAAGCAATGTTGTTAAACCCCATCTTTAACAAGCTCCTTCAGACAAACAAGTAAGGATTAGTAGTAGCAGTGCTTAGTATGAAATGATGATGAGTCTGAAGTGTCAATAACTGCTGCTAGGTCTAGGCCTCAACATGATTTGACTGAAAGAACTGTCAGACTCCTTTTTGGCCTAACAGGAGCATGTTCAGATATTCAGATATGGAATAATAAGAGTGATAAAATTGTCAACCATTTTTTGCAATTGCATATAACTGTGAGGAACAAATAAATCAAATAGGCACTTCAAGACTTGCACTCTTTTTGTCTTAAAAAAGAAAAAAACAGCAACTCGGAAACTGAAAGTTATGAATCTATCTTTCTTTTGGTCCCAATTTATAGTTATGCTTGTAGCCTCATGCTGGAAACTTACAAATCATGAAAACTTTGAAAAACATGAGTATATAAAATATTAGGTAATTTTTTCACAAATTATCAGGTTATTCTCAGTCTGCATATAATACTGTGTAAACAAAAACCTGGTGGAAGGATCATACTCTGATTCCATTTTCATACTATGGACGAAGAGTAAAATTGCTTCAGAATTGAAATTGTTGTATGTGAGGATTGTCAAAGCTGATTGTGACATCTAGACACACAGTGGCACTCAAAACTAAGGAAAATAACACAACTGCTTATTTGACTTTGAAAACTTAAACATTGACACAAGGATAAAAACAGCAGTGCAAGCTGTGACAAGTTTTGCTGGCTTTCGCATCCTCTGTTTTTTCTCTTGAAATTAAGTAGCACATGTCCCTATTCCTCTACTGTTTATGGAATATTTTGCATATTTATTTTCAAATTTAAAGGAAAGAAAAGCTCTGGAAAGTGCTGAGGTTACTTATTACCAAACTAGGGTTGTTATTTAAACTGCCCTCTCCTCAGCACTGCAATGGCATTCATGTAGACTTCAAAAACCTAGTTTTCACTGTTTTAAAATTAGCAGATGGAAAAGCACTTATCTACTGTGTGCTCTATGTAAATAGTGACTTGATAAATACTTTTTGTTTATCCTTTTTTTGTAGAAAGTATTAAAACTTGCTGATGCAATACATTAGAGACATCATAATATAGTTGTGCTTTGGGGAAATTTGTCTGGGAATCATAATATTTTTAGGAAGCTAAATTTATGGTTATTTTATGGCAGGAAGAGAGAAAATGAGCTCTAAGTCTCCTTTGAAACTAGTATCTTGTCAGGAAATTTGTACCCCTTTGGATATGCTTTGTGTGTTATGATTTGGCTGCTGAATTTACTTATGATGCCTTTTTGCAAAAAATATCAAGTGGAGAATTTTGTGCTCTTGGTGCAGAATAGTGAATTTGATTAGCCGTGTTATTTTATGTTATCTGTGATTTTATCCCTGCCACAACTACTGTGAAGAAACACTTTGAGATGTAGAGAGCTCCATATCAGTAATCACAAGTAAAGAGCAAAATGACTTGATTAGTTCTGTGGAAATGGTCGAACTTAGGCTGTGTGTTTGCTGGGCTACAGGGATTTCTCACACAGTCAAACACATTTAATTGTATGACAGGAAGCCATGAAGGGCATTGCAGGTGGGTGGACAGACAGACTGCATCTCCTGTATGAGATTTCTGAAGTGTGGATGATCTGAGGAGGAGAGATTTGTCTCTCAGGGTCTATCCTCAGTGAATGCTTCTGTCTCCCCTAACCATGGACAAGGGTGCTGTGTAAAATGCCATGATGGCTATGCCAGGAACACAGGACTTAGTAACACTCTATTGCAGCTTTAAAGCCCAATCATGAGTGAATTTTGGCAGTTCTGCTTTGCTAGGATCAGGCTGTCCAAGGCATTGTTCTAATATCTAGCCAGGTAATTGGAGCAGCTCCCATAATTCATCTATTCTTTCAAATTCTTTGTAACATTGGTCATATTATTTTTAAGGTTTTCCCTGCTGTCAGAAGAAATTAATCAAAAATCATGACACTGAAGTTCTGAAGAAAAGGACAGTATCTTCAAAGAAGTACCAGTGGAGCTCATGTATAGCTTTTGCCAGCATTCCAAGCACTAATTTTTGATATGTAGTATAGCCTTAGGTTTCTTTCAGTTCCAGTTAAAAACTGAAGTGGACCAATTTAGCAAATGTATGCAGTGATGGAAGGTACCCAGTTTATGATTCAAACTTTAGTATTCATTCTTTTCAAAGAGCTGAACCTTCTGAAATTCACAGCTTTTTAAAAGTGTGTGTTGAATGGGAGGAAAATAGAGGAGGAAGTGTGGTACTGCTCAGTTCTTCATAAGTCTTGTTATAGTGGACCTAATATATAACAGAATCATAAAATATTTTCCCTTCCCTCTTTCTCCGTGCTGTGTAGATCTGTCTTACCTTAAAGCACATATTCTAAATTTTTACCACTGGTTTAGACTAACTATGTACCATTTTCATGAAAGAGTATAGACAGTGGCTAATCTAAGCCTTTCAGATGACTCATTAAAACCCTCTCACCACAATGTTCTCCAGGGTACTATTTGAGACAGCTCTACCTATTGCTGTTTCGTCCTGTGCAAGTAATCCCAAATACATCAGTGAACCTATTTGCTTAAGTAAGAAAATAGATCTTATATTTCCATCTAAAATCAGTGCATGACATTTATCTAGGCCTTTTTGAGTACCTCTTCTAGCAGATTGAGAAGCTTTCAGGACTATATACTTGCATTAGGCAAGGGGATGATGCTAAAGAGTCTAAACTACCTTGCTCTTCTGTAACATACATAGCCATATTTTGTGGCCTAGAGTCAGCAGTCCTTTGAGAAACTATGTGATAAAACCACATGCAGCTATGCTAGGCTCACTTCCTTAACTTGTACCTTTGCTCACTTTCTTGTCCTCTTCATGTCTTTGGACTGAAGAATTTTCAGGGCAGTAAGTGTGGTTATTTCACATATTTTGGTCATGGGGCACATTCTCTGTCCATAAGACTGGATTCTCAGTTTAGGATAAAAGGAACAAATGTTTCTCCCCTACCCCTCAGGCATGTTGGACCTGAGAACAAACTGGAATACTAATAGCTGGGCTTTGGAAAGAGCTGAGCTAGTCCCTCGGGGTATATTTGAAGTGCCTTTACACCTCAGTGCAGAAAACTGTTCTGAAATATTTTCTGCAATAGAAAAGTAATCATTACAGTCAAAATCAATAAAAATGAAAACACAACTTTTTGGAAAAGTAACGTAAAGATATTGTGATATATTGTTTATGCGTTGTATAACAATTTTGTGTTAAAGATTTATCTCTATTATCTGCATAAAGTAGGAAGAGATGTTTCATTAGAATTTGAAAATATTTTAAAGAAATTACCTATAAATTAAATACCCATGGTAAGAAAAAGTTTCTGTTGGTTTCAAAACATTAGAACAAGTATCTATTGAATGGAGGAGTCATTTGAAAACCTTCAAGTAAAATCATTTTAGGTGAATGAATGGAGAATTGGGAAAGAGTGTGTTAAAAGTGGGTGAAAATTATTAGTAATTTGAAACTGAAAACATTTGTCTGCTTAGTGCTTTGTTTTCTACCTTCTGGTTCATTTTCAGATTTTCATAACTTTTTCAGATTCCTTTCAGTTCTCAGTGTTTTCTGTTGGGGTAGCTATAGAAATAGAAAAGGATGCTTTTTGCCCCTGGTTAGCAATAAGAACTCATAATACTATATCATTCCAAAAGCTGCGTGTACGCAGGCAATGAGTGTACAGTGAACCCATTTTGTTATTAATCATTTGCTGGAGCAAATACACTGCTACAGCAAGGGCTCTTCAGAGGTATAAACTGCATAATATTTATTATAATAAATCAATCTGTACCAGATACCCTAGGGGATCCCAAATCATTGGAGGAGATCCAAAAGATTCCAAGTAAGACATCTTACAAATCTACTGACAACTGAAAAATAAGGTGGAAAAAAGCTATTTGTGCCAAATATGTGGGACATATAAAGAGGCATAATTATATTGGAAACCCATCATGGTATATATGTTCATGAATGAAATCCATTTCTCATTTATGAGTTTTTTAAGTCTGTGATGGACCATTGCAAGTGAAGGCATATTTGAGTTTCAGCTTGTAGCAAAAGAAAACCATTCAGTTATTTGATTAACTATATGGTTAATGCAACAGAAAAGTTGCATAGCATGTCTGTTGGAATAAACAATTATAAGTAAAAATGGCACATAAAACACAGTGACATAAGATCAAAAGAAATGTGTAATGTGCTTACATAGCTTAAGCTGTAGTCTTTTTGTTAACTTAGGTGGAAATGTCTGAAACACACCACCTGGCTAACCTTTTCTTTGTTGTTTTTGTTACTTAATACTTGTACACTCACAGGCATACGTGGAAATTATTTTAAACTAATATTTTAAAGCTAAAGAGACTTTTAAAGCTAAAGAGACACTTATTTATAAGTCAGGAGATGCCAAAAGTTAAATAAGGTTTCCTGTGCATTGTATCTTTCCACCTTGTTCATGTTATTTATGCAACAGACTTTTATGATATGATGCCACAGTCTCTTTTCTGCTGTCTCTTTAGCCAAGTCTTTACCCATCTCACTACCCTTTGTTTCTTTCCACATAAACTCTCTAGACAGCAACATTCCTGTTAAAGTTCTGTCCCTGAATTCTCATCCCATCCTCCTAATCCAATTTGTTTCTTTCGTCCTCATGTTTCCAATTTGCTCTTCTTTCCTTATCCCCTCCATCACTCTTCCTGCACAATTTTCTCTGTCTACTTCCTTCACACTGTCACAGCTTATCAAGGTATTTATCTCTTCCTCTCTTGTACTAATCCTGTGACAGAATCTGTGCCATTTTGGTCTGATTACCAACCTCAGATCCTTGTTATACTTTCTCTAGTTTGTCTTCTACCAGCTAAATTCCAGGATCTCTTCTCTCCTTTTTGGTCTTTGCCTTCCTTCCACATGAATCTTAGTCTCTGTGTAATCTTTGTTCCAGTCTACTTCCCTCTGCTGAGCCACCCATTACACTCTTTGAATTTAAACAAAATGCTGAATGCTTGTACTCAACTCAGCTTCCAAAAATCAGCTCTAGATAAAATACCTGATACAGGGTACAGCCAGCCTTTTTTTTGTACACTGGGTTGAAAATATGTAATTTCTCTGTAAAGGAGGCTCTTGCATATTATCCTGATTGAGTCTGAGAACATTGGTACAGTCAAGCATTTCAGTTAATGGAATTATTTTAGACTTCATCCACTAAAATGGAATAAAAATATATTTTTAACATGGAGAAACTCTCTTTTACTTCCTCAAAGATCTAAAGTTATCTAAATCTGGGGACATGGTCACAGGACCGGCAAAGGCACTCCCACAGCATCTCTGGTGTACAATCCATTTATTCTTTCAAATTTTTTCACTGCTGTTAGGACAAGAGCTCCAAGTGTTTTCACAAATGTGAGAGATGTCAGGCAAATGGGACAGCTGGGGCATCAGCACCTCTGCCTTTCATAGCATCTTTTTAATGTGGCTCGATTTGGTGAACCTTACTAAGTCTGTACTCTGAGCACATACATATACAGAGACTTTACCTGAGCAGGTTTTTCCAGATACTTTACGATCCAGAACTAGGCTGGCTGATTATTTTTGTTGCTGTTGCTGTTGCTGTGGTTGGTTGGTTGATTGGTTGGTTGGTTGGAATTTTTTTGTTATTTTGGTTTAGGTTGGGTTTTGTATTCCACATCAAAAATGGTAGATCTAAATGACATTGGCTTTAAGGAAACTTGCTTGATATTTTCTCATTTAAAATCCTGTATCTACCTCATGGTAATTCTGCTCCACTTAAACTATTCAAATTGAAAAGGCCCATGTACTAAAATTTTTTCTAGGTATTTTTAACCAAACCATTTTAGTTGTTTGTGAGGCCGGGGAAAGGGAGAAGGACTGTGGTAGCACGTTAAACACATGTATGGTTCCTTTTGTTGGAGAGTGCAAACACACTGAATTTGATTGGTGCAGGGAATGGGAAAGAATTGCCCTGGCTTCAGGGATGTGGTTGTGCTTCTTCAGTGAAAATTTGCCTAGATGTAGTTACACACTCAATGAAGAGAGTAGAAGCTCAATTCCTTAGAGCCCACCTTCTCCATTCCATCCCAGTTCTTGCTTGACAAAGAGACTGTCCACCTCCAGTATGGCCCCCAGAGTGACCATCCTCAGTCCAGGACTGCATGGGCTGAATAGGCCTTGGACTGTAATGGAGCTTTAGTGTCAGGAATTGCCTTATCACTTGCCATTAAAAATTAGGACACAATTTTGTGTACAGGTGTAGCAATACCAGCTTAACACATTGCAGTCCCTTCAGAAAGGATTGCTCTTCATTCACACTCCTCTTTAGTGCCAATGAGGATCTATAATGTTGCTTAAACTTCTGGTTTTGAACATAAATGAGTTCAATTATGCCATTCACAGTTTGGTGCCATAGTTGTCATGATATTTGTTTGCAAAAATCAGGAGGTTTTATGCTCCCTCCAGACAGACAGAGGTATAGGGACAGGAATTCTTTAATGATCCTGCCACATCTGCTTCTATATCTATAAAAGTTATGCACACAGATTAAGGAGTCTGTGGCCTGTACTGTCAGTGTTTTTCCAGGTGGTTCTCAGGCAGCAAGGAGGAAATTACTTGTGTCAAAGGTAGACAGGTGAAGAATGAGCTCCTTAAAGAGGTACAGGTACTGTGAAAAAAATTAACTGAGGAGAAAATATTTCTCCTGGACTTCTTAAATTGTTCAGGAAGAACTGAATGTCATCCAGTCAGGTAATACCATCAGCACAAGCAAGGACCTCAGGCTGAAGCCACAATTTTAGTTTTTTTATTTTTCAGTGCTAGATCTTGAAATCTTGTGTGTGTGTCTGTGTGTGTGTGTGTGTGTGTGTGTGTGTTACATCCTATTGGTTCAATTCCTTCTATAACTGTTGTATTGCACTAAGTAGTTTATTTAGTTGTTGTTTTGCACTAGGTGATTGGAAATTTGTACTGAGAATGTTACGTCACGTAGATTGTTATTTCCCCTCTCCCATTACATGGTCTTTCCCTCATGCACCCTTGTGCCCTATACCCCCTGGTGGTTTGGCCCCTGGTTACCCCTCCCCTTGCCCCTCCTCAATGGTATCCCATTGGCCGCGGTCCTCTTCCCCCGCCCCCATCCTCGGGTATGAAAGTCCACTGCAGGACCATCATGTATTTTTTTACACCTGGATGATCACTGGGGCCAGAAGTGTCCCTTCCCAAGCCAATAAACAGGACACTTGTCCCCACGTGGAGAAGAGCCCTTCTTGTCTTTTACTTTGTCCATGTAAGACTGTGTGGGCCAGAGTCCAGAGCTAGCTGGATTGGTCCCATACAACAGCCCGAGATACGCAGAATTCTTACATATAACTATTTTGAGTTATCAAAATTTTCTAAGAAATGCATCAGAAAGAATGATCATAAATGAAACAAAATTCACATGACAGTAATACCACAGTGATGCTTTAAGGATCACTTGGCATACACTACACACAGAGTTTATTTCATGAAAACTGTAGTCAGTATCATGTATCAAAATAGGTAATTGCAGGTTGATGCCTGAGCAGATACTTTTAAACTGAGAGATGCATTTACTGTAGTAAAAATGTGCGCAGCATATCTTTCTGATTTGCCATCCTCCTTTAGCTTTTCATATCTTCCTGACTCATCTTCTCTGCCTATTCCTACCATAGTTTTCTAATCCATCATAAAAATGTGCTTTTTGTGGCTACATTGTGTAATATGAGCACTACCTGCAAATATTTTTAGTCAGATGTAGGGCATCTCATCTCTGGAAGGGATACTAAAATCCCATATTAAAACTTATATCCTTCAACAATAGCATCATTTTTGTTTGGGAGTCCTTTTTATGGCACATCCTCTTTTTTTATGTGGCTCATTATACCTAATTTGAACATCACTTTTAAGAACTGCCATATGGTGCCAATAAATAAGTCTTTAGAGGCTTTCACTTAACTTCTAAATATGGTTCAATAGTGACTAATTAAATCAATATATTAAGAAACTCCACAGCCTATACAAATCAAGCATCTTGAACTAGTTATTTTAATATTTAGATCCTGCCTTATTAAGAACTCCTTGAAGATACATCCTTCAAGAGAGAAAATGAGCTAAATCCCCATCCCTTAGCTTTTATTTTATATTGCACTACCACAGTTTTTATTGTATAATGAACTGTATTGGTATTCTCATTTTTTGTATTTATCCATGTTTTCAGTCTCAGCTGGGGTCCCAGCAAAAGCTTCATTTACATGCCCTCCTAGCAAAAGCGGAATTGGAGATTATAAAAGGGCTCTCCTCTTCATTCCCTCCTCTCCTCTGCTTCGCTGTGAGGTAATTTTGTGAGTGCTGCATTCTAATATTAAATTGGATAGCAACTCATCATCTAAGGGAATGATGGCAATGGCTGATTCAACTCTGTTCTCATCACAGACACAATTTGTATCCTTATGTCTGGCACAGAATGTATTCAATGCAGTAACTCAGAACTTGGCCTTGACTAAATCTCTAGTTGCTCAAAGAGCACTTTAATCTCTCATGGTAGAGGTTAAACAAATGTCACCTGTGTCTGTCTTAACAAGAATTAGATTTTAAATGGGTTATCATCAAGACATGAATTCTATATATCTCACAGGCCTGCCTGGAATGCTTTACAGCTGATTGAGCACCCATCCTATTCCCTCCTTAGTTCCTGGGAATAGAACTTGCTCCTTTGACTTTGTAAAATACAAGCCTCCAGCCCTTTTACCTTCTAAAACATCCTGTATTCAAACCCCTGTGTTCTTGCCTTAAATATTTCTTAGACACCTTGCTTGTCTAGATGGAAAAAAAGTAATCCCATAATCATTAAATTCAAAGCTTCTGTTTTTCTCTTTTAGCCATAACTGCTCCTTCTCTCTCTGATGACTCTCAAAGACTGATTTACATGGCTGTGTATCAGTAGTGTGCTGCAACCAACCATCCTTCACCTTTGTGACAAGACAAGCTTGATAATACCAGAACTGGTTCTTTCTATGCATTCTGGTAGCCAATCTAAAAATTGCACTGAGATATACAGGTGCTTGCTCCATGGTCTTTTCCTTCCCACAGGCAGCTTTTAGCAGTCTAGTGAGCCCTTTTGGATATTGTGTGCAAAAGTAGGAGAACAAATTTAACAAGAAAGTCAACTTTCAAGGCTCTGCATAGCTCTGCTTCAGTACTGACAATCAAGCTGAAATGGTTATTTAGATCAGTGATTTCCAAAATGGGGTATGTGCATCTCAGGGACAGAGCTAGAAAATCCATTGGGAATGGGAAAAAAATATTTTGAAAGCATATTTCATTATGTTTCTAAAAACCTATGTGATATTTATTTTGTCTTTATATCACTTTTTAAAATGTTTTTAAGATTTTAATGTATTGTGGTATTTTTGGGGTCCCCTGTCATGGGGAGGAAAGATGAATCTCCATGTTCTTAGAAGGCTAATTTATTATGATATGATATGATACGATACGATACGATATGATACGATATGACATTATATTATGCTACACTATAACTATACTAAAGAATAGAGAAAGGATCCTACAGAGGGCTTAACAAGATAATAATGAAAATATTGTGACTCTCCAGAGTCCTGACACAGCTGGCTGTGATTGGTCATTAAATTAAAACAGTTCACATGTTGGATAAACAATCTCCAACCACATTCCAAAGCAGCAAAACACAGGGGAAGGAGATAATTATTATTTTCATTTTTCTCTGAGGCTTCTCAGCTTCCCAGGAGAAAAAATCCTGGTGAAGGGATTTTTCAGAAAATATGACAGTGACCATGTACATAATACGTAAGCACAGTAATGCCTGTGTCTGGTTTATAAATAAAACTATATAAATATATGTAAGTGATGTGCACTCAAAAAGTCTTTATTGATAGGGTTCAATGATCAACAGATTTTGGAAGCACTATCTTTTCAAAAATAGAAGTATCAGGAAACAGTTCAATGACTACAGGAGCTATATTTAAAAAAATATTTTAGCATTTATTTTACACAACAAAATAAAATATTGCTCTTATAATTTTCCAAAAAGTCATGGTATTTATTAGAATGTTTACAAATGGGTTGCCAAAATGGTGGCTTTAACATGAGAACAAGAATTTAAGCAGCAAAGCAAAAATGGCCAAAAGAAGGAGAGAACTATTTATTCAAGAACACTTTCTTCAATGAGAAAAATATTCACTTTCAGCCATTTCTAGGAAAGAAAGGTACAAACAACAAGCTGGCAAGCAATATCAGGTAGTGGTAATTCTCTGAGAGAATGATTTGAATAGAAAGGGAACTCCAAGACAAATGAATTTGCAGATAGAATTTAGTAAATTCTTTGGAAGTTTGAAAATATTCCTTGGGATGCAATACAGTTTCTGAAAAAGGACCTCCCCTGTCTTCTTCTTGATTATAGTATTCATATGGCTCCAAAACATAAAATCACTCTGAATAAAGTGTTTTAATTTTTTAGTTGCCTAGGAGAAGAAAAAATCATGACCTGAAAAAAAGTATTTTTGGCATAGATTTTGAGGAAACTCACAACTAAGTCTGGGCAGCAAAACAATAATCAGAAGTGCCTGGTAGCAGTTTTTAAATAAGCAGTGGTGCGTTTGTGGTTCAGAAAGAAGTGCATTCACAGGGAACAAAATCTCTTACATAACCTTAAATTACCACTGGAGCTAAAACCAAACACAAGATACAAATACTCATCACCCACAAGGTATATGGGTTATGATGCAGGTGAGAGAGAATGGTATGCGAAATTGGTTTAATAACTCACGCTGTGAAATTTGCCAAAGTCCAAGAAGAGTAAATGAAGTGAAAGCTCATCATTACAGAGTTGAGCAGGTGAGTAGACTGATGAAAACCAGCCTAGTTATAGACATAATCCTATGTGCTCTTCCAGAGTGAGCTCAGAGAGCTTAAAACTGTTACCCTCTTCAGCTGCACCACTCCCTTTGTAATGATTTAAGGTAATCTGCAATTTATTGCTTCAAAGCATAGGTGAATGGCTAATTTCAGCAATTGCTCACTACCATGGGTAAGTTGATCTGTGGTAAAAAAAGGCTGGTACATGGTAAATGGAATTGTTCAAGCTGTCCATAGCAATATGCCTCATACTCCCTCTGTGTTGCATGGTATTTTCTGACGAAGTTGAATATAAAGGATTAATTAATATCCAGTGAGATTTAACAGCCCTCAAGTTAAAAAACACAAAGTGGGGAAAATATATAGAAGCAATGGAAAAGTATGAAAACACCAAGGACCTAAAAAATTTCAGGAACCAGGCAATAACTTTACTGTTTTCTGGTAGTATCTATTCTGGTTTTGGGGATCATATTAATTGCACCCAAAGAAAGTCTAATATGGGTACAGGCAAACTAGTTCAAAGATGTTTTAATCTGATGTGGTTTATTTTCTGTCTTTTATCTGAGTTACTTCCTTACAGATGCTTACAGCTGTACATGGTGGCTTGCTAATTTGGAAAGTTGCACTGTGGGATGTAGATTGGTAGAGTACAGCAGAAGAACTTTTGAGTGTAGATCTATCCCCAAGGAAGTTTAAATGTTCAAGATGAGACAGCAAGCCAAACCTAGTATAATAAAGAAGAACTTGGGTACCAAAAGGCTCTTGATGAAAATTTGCTACTTACAGAGCATAAAAGCTGTTTTAACTTAATACAGCTGATGAGATTACAGCTTGGTGTGCTTCAATTAGGAGAAACTGCTTTTAGGGAATACTTGAAATCAATAGCTGCACAGTGATGTGTGAGTTACAGAGGGGATATAGTCAGTCACCTTCCGGAGAGGAGGAGATAAGGAAGGAAAGGCACAATCCAGTCTTCAAATGTGAAAATATTTCCTGCTTTCTCAACAAAGGAAAAATGTACTGACCTCTTACCTTCCCAGCTACAAAAAATGGGTAGCAATTAAAAAATAAATGAAGCATAAGTAGCAAAGTGAGTTCAGAGAATATATGAAATATGAAGCATTAAAAAAACCTGCAAAGATTAAACTACTATAATTTAAAGTAATTTTCAAGACCAAACATTTTTACAGTTTACATCGCTTTATGTCTGATAATTATTTAATAGTTTTAAAATAATGTCTAGAAATGCCAAAGACACTAGTGGTCTTAGATGCATTGTTGCTGCAAAATTAAGTGTTTATTTCCTTTCCAAACATGGGTTGGAAAAGATAGGTTCAAAATTATACATAGGTATATCAGATAAAGTTTGGAAGAGAATTTCTGTTCAGAAAGGGGAAGTACAGGAATCTTTGGGGCCTTTGGCTAGGGTCTCAGAGTGAGCATGTCAAAGCTAGGTATCTTTTGTTTCAGATAATATAATAATCCTAAATATAAAAGCGTGTGAGAGAAATAAGATTATAAAAGCTGGAGACAAAATTAGACTGCATCATAGTTTAAGTTGTTTTTAGCCACATGTTAGACTTTGATGGTCTGCCTTTAGCCCTCATAGTTCCTTAGACATTCTTACAGATCCTGTGGTAGTGCACCTCAGAGTTTTTCATGTCACTTTGTCACTTGCCCCATTGAGCAGCAGACTCACATTTCCCTCAGCCTTTCTTCTGTTTCTAATGTACCTACAGAAGCCCTCTTCATATCCTTTGCTAGTCTGAGCAAGATGTGAGCTTTGGACATTTCCACTGCAATCTCTGCAAGTCCTTTAGGTTTCTCCTGGGTAATTTGTCCCGGTTTCTTACTCTGTGTGCATCTTTTTTATATTTGAACTCAGTTGGTGTTCCCTGTTGGATCATGCTGGCTCTCTGTAACACTTCTGTTATTTACAGAACCTTAGATCAAGCCATTCTTGTGCTCTGAGGAGGTTGTCCTTGAAGATCAGCTGGTTCTTCTGGTGTCCTTTGCCTCCAGCGCAATATCCCATGAAATGTTACCAAATAGGTCCCTAAATAGGTAGAAATATGCCCTCCTTAAGTCCAAATTTGGGATTCTGCTTCTTGCCTTATTTCTCTTGATTTTAAACCGCACAGTGTCATGACTTTACCAGCCAAGGCTGTTCTTGAATATCATATTTTTATGATTTATTTACTGATGGTGAACAATAGTTCCAATAAAGTACTTTATTGCATGGCTGATCAACCACCTGCAACAATGAATTATCTTAAACTCACACTAGAAATCTCCTGGATTGTTTATGCCCAGCTCTCCTGCCTTTAGAGCAGACATTCAGATGTGGATCCTTATGAGACCCACTTTGTGATTGGAAGTCTTCTTTCAGCTGTCTACAGGCTTCATTTACCTCCTAATTTCTTCTTCTACACCACAAGGCTGTGCTGCCCATGACAGTCTCTTCTCTAACCTTAAACGTAAATTCTCAGCAGACTTGTCACCACTTCCTCTGTGGTGATAGCTCTGTGCACTCCAGCCATTCCCTTGTGTATAGCAAATCCCTTCCTCCTCACCTTTCCAGCCTGTTTCTCCTGAAAAAACATGCATCAGGTCACTGGGATGCTCTGGTGAGACCTACCAAACTACATCTCTGTAAACCTAACTGAGTCATACCTCTGCACCTCCCATGTGTTTCCTAAAGAGTGGGCTTTCTCAAGGGTAGAGAAGAGAAAGAATGAAAAGATGCAAGTTCCATTTCCCTCTGGTGCCCTAATGCTTTTTTTATTCTCCTGTGTCACGCCTTCTCTTTGGATTATGACAACACTACCCCAATATACCTAAAATACAGTTCTCTCCAGATTAACAAGCCTGTTTGCAAAAAGACTTTTGCCTCACTTCAAAGTACTCATTCCTCAATAACAGAGGCCAAAACATTGCCTGTGCTGCTCCTGATACAGCCAGGTCTTCATCCCATGGGTATGTTCACGCCTACCTGAGCCTTTTCTTCCACTGTGAAGACTGACACGAAGCCATTTCTTGGAATAGCTAAGCTTTCTAGAGACTGCCATTTTAAAGCTAGAACATTTGCCTTAAACTGCTAGAGAGTCAAAGTTTTGGAAGTGCCTTTGTCAGGCACACAACATCAGGTCTAATAGCCAGGCCTTTTTATACATAAAGGGACACCAGAAAATAATTTATTCTGAAGGGTACCTAGACACAGTAATAATGTATTAAGGTATTTCATACTTTTGTAATAATGGAAAATGGAATTTGTGGTACTTCTGTATGAATTACTTTTAATTTTTCTGTTTTAAGTTAGATACTTTGTTTTTCTTTGAAAAAAGTAGATACCAAGTAGATGATGATTTGCTTAAAACCACAAACCCTCATTCAGTTTTTAATTAAAAAAGTGTTAAGTTCATTTCTTGTCAGTAAAACAAATATTTGTTATTGCTAATACATTTTAAAGGAAAGCATAGCACTTCATAGTGTTTATAGGAATAGTGTAGTGCACTGCTTCATCATGAATTCATGTCAATCATTTCACTGTTGCAATAGAACTTTTCTGAAAGCAAATACATTACCCAGTCACAAGCAGGAAATTGAATTCTAGTCTATGAGAATTCAAGGGACACATGGCCATTGAACCATCAGATTCACAAGTTAAAGTAACATAGTGCATTTTCTTGTGCTGCAACTGACATCAATCACTTCTGAAATATCATAATATTTAAAAATCCAGCCAAAAATGCAATTAAAATGGACAATCTCATTCACTGTGACAATAACTGTCATAAGGCAAGGCAATTTTGTCTTATTTCACACAGATTTCTGGCTCCATCTTTTGAACATGTGTAACTGCTTCTTTCTCGTAACTATGTGATATTCAATAAAGAAACTCCTACTTTATCATGCAGAAAAGAGTCTGTCTTGTTTCAGTTCATACCTTGTTATCTACTAATATGGTCTGATGGATAATATAACTGCTTATTTGTTTGATTTTCAATCAGCAAAGAGGACTAACACGTGATGTTTCCAATATTTGTACAGACTGGTGATGATTGTATCTATGTTATTAGAATGATATGTTTTCCTTCTTTGACTTCATTTTAGAAGGGTTGAATGTAAATATTATTAATATCCTCTGTATAATTTATACTCCTTTTGGCATTTGAAATGGGTAAGTTGACTTTGAAGAAAGTTTTCCCAATAGTTTGTGTTAAACTTGGAAGAACTGAAGTCAGAAAGCCTGATGATTTTTTTTTTACTGTAAGGTTTTTGGGGAGCTGTTTTGGCTTTTATTGAGACTCCCAATTTGTGGTGAACTATCACAATGAAAACTGTTGGTATAAATGTTTTTTCTTTTGACTATAATCAGGAACTTGTTGTCAATGGTAAACCCAGCTAGGTCCCGATATGCCTAGATAGGTCGGGAACTTCCAAAAGTGCTCTGTCTGGATGGTCAGCAGCAGAATTTATAGTTCAGGTGCCAAAAGAATCAAGTAATTGTGAGAGATCTGTAGTGATAAAAAGTGATTCTTTGCTTAGGAATAGGCTATAAAGTCATTAAAGCATCCTTATAGTAAGGGCCTCTCAAGCTTTTAGAAGTTTTTAGCTTTAATCTCCTGGATTTCAGAATATTCTTAGGAAAAAAGAATAGCTGTATAATTCCTGGGGAAAGCATCTTTATAATCTATAGTTTTTGTCTCCAGCTAGATGTATCTCCATGCAGGATGATTCTACCATGCCTCTTTCTGTTGCCTAGAGTGGGGTGAACAAAGCCTGCAGAAAATGATTGGAAGTAGACAAGAAATATTAATTCCCTCTAAAATTTCCAAATAGATGCCTAGGGTGTGAAGAGGAGAAAATGTCATGGGAAGGGGAATAATTTATTTCAAAAATGCTGCAGAACAATCTATAAAAATTGTTTTAATTTCTCTAAGGGGATGATTTTCAAGAGAAAAATTACTAATGAATGAAGAGGAATGGTTCTGAGAAGTAATACAGTCCACCTAAAAACTTGTGGGTTCTTTTGTTAAAAAGCTTGTACTAAGCCAGTGCAGGAGTGAGACCGTTTGCACCTAAAGTTTCTTTTTCTTAATTTTTTTTTCCCAAATGAAACAAACACAACAATGAAAAGGCCAACAAAAAAAATCCACAAAGGAAAAAAAAAACCATCACTCAGGGCAGTCTAGACAGGACTGCAGACACTGTTCATTCCATCTGCATTTCTGGTATAAATGTTTGTGGTCACTGACACTACTCCTTGCTTGTTATATTAACTCCTTCAATGTCACTTCCAAGGGCACCCTAATTTTTAAATGAGTGAGCTCTCAGAATTGTAAGCTCCTTCATATGAACTCACACTTTTGTAGCTAAATACTAAATAGGATATTCAGTCACAGAGGACTTATTTCTTTTTTCCTTAAAACTAGCAAGATTCCTGACTAGGGGATCAGAGAAAACAGAGTTTCAATATACCTGATATGAAAACAAACAAAGTCGTGCCTCTTCTCAGCAGATAGATATTTGTCAAAATTCAAAGAAATTTTTTAAGGTCTGAAGAAAAAAAGTTTTCTTTCTTCATACCTTTTTCACCCCTGAATATTGACATCTTTTCCATCAATTCCATTGCAGTCCCTCATCCAGCCTTGAGGTTTATTCAGTACCTGTGGAACCTAGAGCAACCAGTAACAGAAACTCCACCAGAATAAATATATGCTTCTGTTTCTCATGTTAATGATCTAGATGGCAAACTCTACTGCTTCAGGTTTCTGATGCAGAATCTGCTCATTTGCCCTCTATAGAAGTCATCAGTATCCTATTGAATGGAATCAGATACATTTTATTTCCCCCTAATAGGGAGGAAAAAATCAACTGCTGAAAGAAAATAACATACTTCAGTGAGTGGTTGGCAATGAGCTTTGCAAATTAGCTTTATTGTATGTATCTCTACTAAACAAGGCCTTGAGCAACCTGCTCTGACTTTGAGATTAACTGCAGTTTGAACAATTTTGAAGGGGCCAGGACCTCAGATGGGCCCTTTCCACCTATATTTTTCTATTACTTTATATGTGTAATATGTGTGTATTGTTAGTCAACATGCATGTGCTCACCACATAGATATATGTAAATGTACCTGAATGCTTTGTTCTTCAAAATAAAAAAAAGGGTCAAATGACATTTTTGATACTAACATATGTATGCACATGTATCCACGCCCATACTGTAAACCCGTGCTATGTAACTCATTCTTCCCCCACTGCATTGTGGCTGCTGTTGTTGGACTAGTTAGATTGCTTTTTGGTGCTGTTTTGTGACATATGTAAGTTTTATTCCCCTATAGCTATATTCAGATTTTATGGAAATTATCTGTGAAAATCTAACCTACTTCAGCTTCTTTATTACCATTAAAAACTGAGCTCTTCCTGGAATCTTTGTGTTTACAGGAGAACAAGAGTCAAAAATCAGTGAACATCAAGCAGAATTAACTGCTGTCTCCCAGAGCTATTGTCTTTCTGGGGCCACTACATGGCAGCTCACCAAGGGGCAGCTGCCCAGATGAATATTGCAGTATAAAAAGTCAAGATGGAGCAGAGCTCTGCTTGCTAAAGCCAGGAATTTCTTAATGGTCATGTTTCTCTTGTGAGGGAGAGGATTAACTAAGCACCAACAGTTTGTGTACAAAGAAAGTGAGTATGCTGACAAGGTTGGAAAGTGTTTGGAATAAATAGTTGTTCCTAAATGACCATCCAACATGAAGGGAAAATTCAGTGTCTGATGAGACAAACTGCATAGTGTCCCATCTACAGGGAACCCAGTCAGAGTACTGATGTTGAAAATGTGGTTGTAGCTGTGTCTTCCCCTATTCATAGTTGTTCTGCTCTAAAAAATGAAGAGAACACGGCTGGCTTTTGCTAAGTACCAACAAATTCTGCAAGTTAATCCAGAAAATGGAAGAGAACTGATACAGGAATGCTTAAAGTGTTTTATCTCTTGCTAAAACAAGTGCAAGCACTTCCAATTTTATTAATTTCTCCCTTGGGTACTTTCTTGCACATCCACTTCCTCCTAGTGTGCAGTTTGGGGAAACATTATTAGTTTATTTTTTTCCTCTGAAATTATTCTGAATGGCTGAGTCATGCTATGCTGAAAGTGTCAGAGTCTGCTTGGATGCTTCTTGCCTCTCTGATGTGGATTAACTTTTCTTATACTTACGTTCAAATTTTCTGACTTTAAATTTCAACCAGTGTGTTGAGTCCCTTCTGTTGATCATATTCTACCCAGTTCTGTGCAGAAATACTTGTTTTATTGACTAAACAAAACAAAAAAGGAATGGGACTGATGCTTAAGTTATTTTTTTGGTCTTACTCATAGCTATCTAGTAATAACAGATAAAGACAGGAGTAAAATACAAAATTTTGGTATTTTTTAATACATAATTGTTCCACCTACAAAAAAAAAAGAGCTGAGGTTTTAACAAGCAGTTTTCATACAGCATCCTCCATTTTCAGAGTTCTCAATTGTTGCATCCTGTAATTCAGTTATGGCTAACTTATTGGATGAACTTGGTGCAAGTTTTAATTGAGCCAAATTTATAGCACTTTAAGACTGATAAAATTTCATGCCTCTTTTTGGTTTGTGTAATATTACTGTACCTCTGGTTTCCTCAGAAGACCCATTTTTTTAATTCTGGTGTTTGACAATGAGCTAACATTCAAAATGCAAACAGAGACTTTACACATTGACTGCAGTAAAAAAAGCATTTTCTTCCTATTTACAATATATGAAGTAATGGGGAAAAAGTGATCTCAGTACCATTCTAAAATGAATTTAAGTTATCTCATATTGCAGGAAAAATGTCAATTTAAAAGAAAAATCTATAGCAAACACAAGAGAACTGAAATAGCCTAAGCTATTAAATATATTTTTTTTAAATCACAAAATAGAAATACATAAAATGCTAATAAATTGACCAAATGGAATAGGACAAATTGAAAAAGATTGGTTCCATTTCCCATAAAAGAAATTTACATAGGCAAAGTTTGTTGTATTGTGTTTGTATAAGTTGGTCTGTCCATTCTCCCCTGTGTTATAATGGTTCTGCCCTGGTTCTCCCTCCCCTCCCTGCTACTATCAGTTACCCCAGTTCCTCCCCGCTTTCCCTGGAGATCGATGTATCTTTTTCTAAACCCCTCCCCAGTGCCCTGCCAGTCACTCTCTGCCACCACCTTTTTCTCTGGAAACTTCTGTCTTGGGCATGGAGTGATTGGCTCAGGGGCCGCGGCCCCTCCTCTGAGTTGTTGTTATTGGTATTTCCCTTCTGTCAATCCTCTGTACCCCACTCCCCCCTGCACTCCTATTTGCCCGAGGACAGGCTCCTCCCCTGTATCCCTCTCCCTTTATAAGTTGCTGTAGCACCTGCCTCAGTCTCTTCAGTTGCTGGCTTCCTTGGGATCTACGTTAAACCTGGACTGTGCCCCAACTGGAGAGCGCTCTCTTATTTCCTGCTGGTCGTAGCCAGAGGCGGCCTTGTCCTCCTGTGAGGAAGCATCCCTGCTAAAACACAGGGTGCTCTCCTTAGGCGCAGTCCCAAACACTGAGAGTGGGACAGTGCCCCCCGAGCTGCACGCGGTGCTGGCCAGCTTGCTGGGATGCTCGAGAAGGTCGGCCCTTCTCCTCTCTTGCCGCGCTGCTTCAAAAGTTCTAAGGTGTGGAAGGAGCTAACAGTGGGCCTGTTAGCTAAAGGAGCGAGAAGAAGCTGAGAAGTAAGAAGAAACTGATAAGGAGCTCTCTCTAAGGCTGTAACTAAGGAGACTGAGAGAAGAAAGATAGAAGAACTTTGCAGTTGGATGAAACATTTTTAGAAAGTTAATTAAGTCACTATAACTTCTCACCAATAGTATTATGTTGATTTATTGTGGCCAATAGTAAAGATAGAAGAAAGATAAACAATTAGAAAGTGTATAAAAATCAGCCATATTCAATAATAAAGTGTTGCCAACTGAGACTGCTTGTAGTCTCTGCTTTATGTCGTGACTGCCTCGACAGCGACACTAAAGAATGCTTGTGAAGTTTCAGGTGAAATTTTAAATTAAAAACATCATCTACTTCCTTTTTTTGTCCAATTTGCTATTTAGGAAATCACTGCTTTCAGTAATTTTATTACTATGGCAGCTCTTCTGTAAAAGTTGAGAAAAAACACCCAAATGATGTTGAGATTTTTCATTATCAAATGAGCCAACACTGAAGTAGGAATATGAGTTGAGAGCTGGAATAGCTTTCTACAAAGCCTGATGAGACCAGGGTGATACTTCTGAGGAGGAAACATCAGGCATCACAGAGATGTCTGAGAAATGAGATTTCAGGTTCTGAGCTCTTTGCAATGACCAATAGAGACTCTAACAACTATCAGCTCACCAGGGTTTCCTTTTTTAGTGTTGTCGGGGTTCTTAAATGAATGGCTATTTTTGTTTCTGGGTTTCTCTCCCAAAGCACATTGATTGTCCATAGTTATGTAATTTGGTGGATATCAGGAAGCCACATTGTCCTTTTGCAATCAGTTTTGGTTTTACTGTGTGTGGGTGTGTTTCTTTGCCAACAATATGGGGAAAATTGCCGAGGTTTTAAAGGAATTTAAGAAGTAGAATTTTCCTCTGTTTCACCATGTAAATGCTTTAGAAAAATGAGAATATTTCATTAAGAGATTGTGTCCCCAGATTCAAGGGAGACTGAAGTGTAAAACAGTCAGCTTCACTTTCCTTGAGCTAGTTTCTTTCTTCTCTGATGATACAATGTATTTTGTTTCAGGATTAATCTTTCTGAAAATTTGCAAACTGAAATCCTTTTCAGTTTGAATACAGGGTTACTCAGCCTTCCATAGCTGGTTTTATTGAGACTAATGAGACAAGAGGCTGAAAATTGTCCAGATCTTGCCAAAGGTTAATCTTATTCTTAACTCCACTATCTCTGCAATGTAAAATGTGTCGTGGTCTTTTCAATTTTATATTGAATTTTGTATTGCTAAGGAATGTGGCACACTTTGAACTTACAGGGGAGGCTTGGGAAAATTAAAAAATAAACCAAATTAAAAATGCAGTTATCTTATCAAATTGTATGAAAAATATGTAAGCAAAATGAGGGAAGTTTGGAATATTCTATGAAATGAAGGAGTAGTGGGAAATTCTACAGTCCAGGCTTGAAGAGTTGGAGCCATGTAAAGGAATAATGTATCTAGCCAATAAAAATGTATTGTAGGAAGGAATGTTAAGTGAAATTTGCAAGTGCAGTGAAACATAAAAAATTTAAAATAGAGAAGAAGATAGTCATTACTGAAGGAATTTGAGGAAGGGAAGATACTGATGGAAAATATGTCAAGTGCCAGGGTAATAAATAAAAAATTTGGAGGCATTTTTGTTAAAAGATGATAGGTATGACATTATACTTGTGACACTAATATTCTCAGTTAGAGGGAGTCAAAGAAAGTGTTAAAACCAGCAGTGTTTTGTCAAAGAAATATAAGTTTTAACACTGGAATAAATCACTCTGATAGTTTAAACACCAGACTATTAAAAAAGCTCTGGGAAGATATGGCAGAGTGTTAGCATACATAGTCCAAATGTCTGGAAGAGGCCTTTGTGCAGCAACCTGGATAGAATACTGCAGTACATTTCAACATCTATTACAGTCTTCATCATTCAATAATGGTGTCTAATGCTGAAAGGTGAATTACTAGGTAGCTGAAATGAAATGCTCTGAACTCCAAAAGGGTTTAGATTTCACACATTTGATAGCACACTGATATTGCATAATGATTTTTCTCATCTCACAACACTAGTTTCTTGGTGATAATTCAATTATAGTGTTTTATAAACATTCTTAGTTCTCCTCTGGCATCAGTTAGGCTTTAGTTATAATTAGTTTTTCAAATATATAGTAAAACATGGAATACAATTTGGAATCCCAGTCAACCTTTACATCACTGTGCTGTGCTCTTTAATCTCTAATCTAATGCTTTCAACACATGGCTTCGAATAAATGTAGATTCCTTTTTATCGTTGCCAAACAGAAATGTTTAAATCTGAGATGGAATATATTGACCTTATTGTTTACTCTGTTAAGGGGTTTCAGAAAAACCAAAAAAACCCTGTTTATCTTACCAAATCTTAATTGTATATGTCTAATCAATTTCATTTGTTATAGAGCTATAAAAATTAGTTGTGAGTCAACTCTGGTTAAACCCAGTGGTAAAACGGAGTGGAATTATGTTAATACAATTCTTTGCTCTGCTAGCTATCTTCCATTCCTATTAAGGCTCAATATAACTCAGAGATGACCTTTGTTAATCCTTAGTCACTTTATATTAGCTCAGATTTTTTTATTTTTGCCAAACTTTCATTTGCACTAGGTGGGACTGTGACTTTCTGCTGTGACTGTGGATTGTTCCTGTTCTGCTTCCTGAGATGCCAGTATAAGATGAGAAGTAGCAGTGTCTGCTTTTTAATTTAGAAATACTTGTGCCAGAAGCTCTGCCTCTGCCACTTCTCCACCTCCCATCTCCCCAGAATGGGTGCATGCCACCTCCTCTTGAGTACAGAAAGCAGTCATTGACGGAATTTTATGACCCTTTTTGAACTCTGTCTAAAGCAAAACATCCCAGCTAAGGCTGCACAGAAGCACAGAAGGAAATCCATCAATGGTATTTTAGCTTAGCACGATGGCAGTACTACATGGTCAGAGAAGAAAAGAACCACATTATGGCATGCTTTGAACAAAAATGCTTCAAGCTAAGATAAATGGGAGAAGTGACTTCAGTTTGGAGTAATTATGTTGTTGAAATATTTTCAACACAACATGATGCAACTTAACCCTGATTGCTAGTACTAACCAGCCTCCTTTAGAGAAGAAATAAGTATTTATTTTGGAAAGAGATTATATGTAATAGAGTGAGACAAGATCTAAACCAATCAAAATCTAAACCAAACCCAAATGCTTTAGAGAAAAGGAGTGAAATTGTCACTAGACAAGATGGCTGGCTGACTACTATTCAAAAAGATCTGGGCTTGAATTTATTTGTACAAGAACTGATTTATGTAAGACAGAGATTCTCTTAATCTCTTAATGCATCCAGTAAGCATTATTTTTTCAGGTCATGAATGTTTGTGAGGGCAAACAGTTCAGGCCATGAATGTTTGTGTGAGCTTTCAAACTACCAAATAGTAACTCAGATTTTTGCAAAAGCCTTATAGCATCTCTGTAAATGCTTGCAGAGTAATTGAAATATATACAGGAGCCAAGAAGGGGCAGAAACTTCTATACAGACAAGTTTAGTGCTTGTTATCATGACAGAACAACCAGTGACACTGCCAGAGAATTTCCTACAGACCATATACACTTAATCATAAGATAAAAAGTATTAACTTAGTCTAGTAGCTTCTCAATTTGATGACCCTTTTTCTGTTGTTGTTTTACTGATAATGCTTATTTTCCTTGTTTTGGAAAATGCATGTAGTCTTTTATTTTTCATTGCTAACATGATTTTTAAATTTTTATTGCCATCTAATTTTTATTGCCATCTTAATTTCCATCTAAATTTTTTTTGCATAAAACAGCTGTTAATGACCATGAGACACAGACTTAGAGAACCTAGAAATCACATTTTCTTTTTGAGTTGAGAGCTTTAACTCTGTTTTTCCATGGCATCAGTATTTTCAACACTTTATTTTTTAGCAGTTGATTTAATTGTCTTGAGTAGAAGGAATAACAGATATGATATCAGTAACATTTCAGCTGACTTGTTTTCTAGAATTTTTTGGTCTGAATTTCTTTTAATTCTGTGAATCAGAAGTCATTAAAAAGACATGTCTCCCTACTTCCTAAAGTAGAACTTCACAGACAATACTTTCCACAAAGAATTCTATTGATGGAAGAAGTATTGATGGGCTTCTAAGATTCTGTGGGGGAAAAAAAAAAGTGCTGGACTGGGTTTGTCTTTGTTTTAGACTCTGTTCCTTGCAGCATAGCTGAGAGGCAGACATCAGGGGTTAGCAGAAGAAAGAATAGGTCCGTGGCCTGAGAAGTTTTGGGCTGTTTCTCTACTTTTTCAGCTTAAGATAATAGAAATACTGTGAGATAAAGCTGGCTTAATTGTAATATGTAAGGCTCATTCAGGACAGATTCCAGCTGTCTCTTACTCAGAATCAGGAGGAAGAAGGTAATTCCTGAACATAACACTTCAAAAAAACCTGGCTTCCCTTTCCTGATATGAGAAGAAACAAAACAAAAACAAACAAACAAAAGACCACAAAAAACCCCCCTCAAAAAAAACAAACAACAACAACAACAAACCCACAAGCAAATCACATTTGTGCTATTAAATGTAATTTTTCTCAAACTTTGGGCAAATAGCCCCCTTTCTTTTGTTATAATTTGGAATGCCTTTGAAGCAGAAACCTCCAAGGAGGGTCTGAAACATTTTCCAAGAAAAAGACTGTAATTACTTTTTAGTGCTTTGTTCAGTGAACTGAAACAAAGCCCTAGGCAAGGGAGAAGTTTCTGCTTGTTTGCCTGTAAACTCCATGTGTGTGGTGCCACTACCCCAATACCCTACTGTAAGGTGTGTGCATGATGGTCCTTATCTCAACCCTGATTGGTTCTGTGCATTTTGGTATTGCTGCATCATTTACCCAGGGCACCTGCTTTTATGTATGCCTCTTTCTGTCACATTGACAGTTTCCAGTAGGTTCCAAAAGCAACAGCAAATTACTGTGTTAGCATATTTCTTGGAAAGAAATAAAAAATGAAAATTCACTGTTGAATTATCCCACATACAGGACTCAGTGAGAGTGTTGCTCAGGATCTCCTGGAATGATTTAAATTCTTAGCCCTGTTACAAACAAACACAAGGTGTGTTTTGAAAACACAAACTATGAAAGAGTAATTCATTCACTATGCTATCAAAATTAGCTTATTTTCACTGCCAGTATAGTTCTACATAATGAGACAGCAGTCTTTTTTCCCCCCTCCTCCCTTTTTCCCTCTTTAGCTGGAGAAAAGTACCCCCAAAAAGAACTTGTTCCTTCTGCCACGTTTGAAATGCAAAGTTCTTCTGTACCAGAAGTTAAGTCCATGTTAAGGAAGATGTCTTTTAGTCCACACATTTATAATTTGTCTACAAATATGTACATTTTAAGGGAAGGATCCATATTAAAGAAGTGGGTTATTTTCCACAGGTTTAGTAGTTAACCATTAAAAAAATAATCCTTTCTGACCAAAAGGAGAACACTTAAAAATTAATCACAGAGATTTTACAGCAACTTAATGTCATTTCTGGCCCTGACTCTAGCAGATGTGCTTTAATTCCAGAGGAAATGTGGTAGCTCTTCAGGAAACTCCATGGCTCCTTTCCCCTTACATATATGTCTGTTTTGAGAGAAAGGAAAGGGGCTATCGGGAATAAAAATAGAAATTTTAGATGGGACATTACTGAAAAAATAATTGAAGCAGTTGCAAGCCTGAGATTGCATTAGAAGTATAACTAAAATTGATTTGAATCTGTGCTATAACATTATGATAATGAAGTCTATGGCCTTACCAAAAGATTATAAACATGACTTTTAAACTCCCTTTGATATTCTTATTACAACTGCACTTAAATTCATTATGAGTTGCTAGAAGGTCATCTTGTTACAAAACATGCATAGCTGGCACAACTCAATATGCTATAGTAAGTTCTTAAAACCAGCTGAGTAAAGAAAAACATTTGAAATAAATATACTGGAAATCAGATCTTAGCTTCCATTATACTAAGGTGGCAATCTCAGTTTTGATCCCAAAGGCTCATCAACACAATCATAAATTTCATTTGCTAACCATATTGTTCATTCTATTATAATAATGTTTGTTCCTTTCCACAGAACCGGGATCTTTTGTTCTTAAATGTACTCATCTCTTAAATTTGCCATGTCAAAGGTCACTTAAAACTTACATATTTTGGGAAGTTTTTCTTTGATTTTGTGGATTACTTAAATAAAAGAATGCTTGGACATACCTGTAGTGCTAACCAATACCTGTGTTTGAGGTCTCTTTTTTTATTAAAATCTGAAGGAATGTAGAAGGTCATAAAAAAGGCATATATTTCAAACAAATTATTTAAATGTATTTCTGAGCTGCTAAACTAATTCTGTACAGTTAAAACATGAGTTACTGGTCTGGAAAAGGTAAGATTTTTAAATCCCTATTTAATATTGATTTACTTACTCATAATAGTCTGACTGCTTTGTAAGACCATTGGAAATAAAGCACTTTATACAATATTATAGTTTTTTGAGTATTTTAGAGAGTATTGTGAGATAACCTTGTTACATAAAAAAATTATTTAAGAAAGTTGCAAGGCATTTGACTCAGGATATTCATACATATAGGAACTGCTATTGTGCCTCCTTTTACTTGTAGAAAGACAATAGGCTAAAAGATGTGTATGGTACACAACATTTAGGAGAATCTGGTAGGTATCTAATATGAAAACAATATGCACAAGTGTTTAGAAAGTCACATGGGAGTTGAATAAAGTCTTTGTGTTTCTTCAGGAGTTTTATCTACAGATAAAACTATTTCAAAATAGTTTTTTGCAGACTATTTAAGCAGCAGGAGTTCTTCATGTTCTTAGGAGCGTCTTTTTCCTGGTATGTGTCAGAAGTGCCCTGGCTCCTAGCAGTGTCAGCCAGGCTTTCTAAAGATCCTGAAATCTGCAGAAGTTTCTGAAGGTTGAGAGAAACTGAAAACCTTCAATAGTCAGCTCAGTAGTGCTATCTTCAGCCTTCCCCACTTTCCCTTTCAAGCTGATAAACAACCTAAAGATACATGGCAACTTTTAAGGCAATGTCTGAGTGTAAAAATGTGACTTGAGGTAGCAAAAGACCATCTTTAGATACTTATAGATTAAGACAGAACTAATTTGGAAAATTCAGAAGAACTAACAGCTTTAACTGATTTCCAAAAGCAGCTTATGATGACATACACATGTCCTTAGGGAACGAATCATCATCTGTTTTTAAAGAATTGGCCGGATAAATTCTTTGGAAGTCCTATTGTAAGCTTCCGTTTTCTCCAAACCCAAAAAAGTAATTCAGATTGTGATATTTGGTATCTACCTGTTTACTTCTATATTTATAAGAGATGAATGATCAGATGAGGTAGATCCTCATGGAAGGATGTAGGAGGTTGCTGCTGTAGAGGACCACAGGAGCCTTCCTTTCCAGGAGTGAGACTAGACAGGTCACAGCATGGGGCAGTGAGATAAAGAGGTGAAGAAATGCACCCACAGCCTGCATCTATGAAGATGCTATTGCCAGAAGGAATGATGGACCTTGGGGGTGACAAAAACAGTCAATGCAGAAACGTTCTGTAGTATTTCTGTATAACACTCTGTGTAGGAAAATCTGAAGCAAGGAAACTCTGAGAAGACAAAGATTTTTATATCTAATCTGTCTTAAATATCTGTCTTGATTAAAAATAAAGCATTCCAATTTATAGGTTAATAAAATGAGATTGATAAAAGTAATTTTATATTTTAACATATTCATCATAAGGAAGAATTTTAGATAAACTTCCTCAAAGCCCTGTCTGAATCTGGGTTTTGTCACAAAGATCTACAAGTGAAAAACCCTTGGAATATGATCAAGGAAAGAAAGAATAATATTAATAAAATACATATGTTTCATTATTTTTTGAATGATATGTTTATTATTATGAAATATATGTGAAATAATATAGGTTTCAAAGACCATGTACCTCTTCAAAGCATTTCATCTTGTTTTAGCACAGCATCAAATTCAACTTGTATCGCAGCAAAATTAGCTTTCAGACATTAGGGCTTGAAGTGTGAGATTCAGAAAAGGATGTAGGTAATTGTTTGACAGATCCTCTGGTCCCCAAAACTCTAGTGTGCCCTCTTGGTCACTTGTGACTTGTCATTCAAAGTCTACTGAAATCGGCAAGAATAATTCAGTGAATTTTAGATTGGTTTAATATTACATTATTACTCCTATTAGATTGGCCAGATGTAGAAAATCATTACAGTCTGAAGAAGGGCTGAAGGGAACTTAACCGTCTGTACCACATTATCAGGAAAATAATGGAAATTCTGGGAGCTGCTAACAATAGAATAGTGATAGACCCCCAAACTGTTCTTTATAATGGGAATGTTGTTGTCTATGAGCAATTTAATTAGAGTGTTCTACTCTGCAAAGGACAGTCATATTGCATAGCTTTAGGATGTTTCTACATGGGTGGTTTGACTTGTTCTTTATTCCATTTCCAGACCTTTGCACACTTTACATGTATGCTAGGTAATTTCTGAACTCTCTTCTAAAGCAACTCAACTACTTCCCTCAAAGAGAATACCTACCTGATCATAGATGATGGGATAGTATGCTTCAGAGCCTCTACCAAACATATCCATCAGGGATATGGTTTATTCCAAGTTTGGCTCCCTCAACTGCCACAAACAATGTATATGGAGACTTTTCCCTTCAAAGGCCTCCTGCCTTAAACTGAAACTCTGGCATCTTGTACAAACACCACTCTTGTGGGATGCAAGAGCAGTTATTTTGGTACAATGAAATGAGAAACCATGAACACAGACTTTTATCTCATGGCTACAAGGAGTAAAGTATGGTTTTGGGAAGATAAAGACCAAGTGCTAGGGGTAGTAGTGAATCCAGTTTGCTAGAAAGTGTGACAGCCTGTGAAAATTGGAGATGCAGCTACCAGCAATTCACTAGGGACTTGTGTTCTACTTAGGAGTGCTATTGACAATACAGTTTAGAAAAATATTTAATAATTTTTATAGGGATTTTTTACTTTGAAGTACAGCAGAGATTTTGAGATTCATTGTGAATTTCAGAATTTCTTGCAGAGCCAGGTGTTCAAATGAATTATTAATGGATTAAAAATTTTTAATTATATATTTCATATGCATATAAATTAGTTTAATATGACATTGTTGTAACAGCTAAAATGTGGAAATATCTTGCTGAGCTGCTCACACAAGTTTTACAACCTTGTGTATGGTAAAATGCACTATAGGTGCAAAAGCTTACCCATGTGTCTTCATCTAGAAACACCTTCAAACTGTAATCACCTTAATTTAGTAGCTTCACCTTTACTATGTAGATTTAATAGCAGCTGGCCTTGTTTAGTAGCTGCACTTATTTAGTAGCTGCACCTTTACCATGAACCTTTCCCATGCAAGCTGTAGGGCAAAGTAATTAAATGTAATGAAAACTGTGCTTTCCAAACAAGGATATATAGCTAGTCCTTTGAAATGGTCAGTAGGCTAAATCATTTGTGGAGAAATTATCCACAGTACAAAGGTTAAGGTACTGCAGCTCAAAATATGAATTAGGACTACAGCATAAAGAACGCGAATTGCAGGCTTCCCTTCTGACAGCAACAGAGGAACTATTCCCTTACAAGGCTTGTATGTCCCTGCAAGCTCAGGAACCCATGAAAGCATTTATTGAGTGAATGAGGACAGAGCCTACTCTCTGGAGCACTGTGGAAATGCATGGCTTTTCAAAATAAGCATCAAAATGAGAACCTGATTCTCAGATTATATCTTGCTTCTCCTCTTAAGGGTGCTCTTAGTAGCAGTCTTTGCACTCTGCTCCCTGAATTATGTTAGACAAGGACAGACTTCACAGCTCAAAGTGATTTAAAGAATAGAAAATAAACTAATTTATAAAAATAAAATGAACTATTGATATATTAGCAGAGACATGATAGCAGAAGAAATGAACAAAAGAAAATATTGGTCTTAAAATTCTCACCTTTTCTATAAGAATGATTACAAACCCTTTCGAAAAAACACCAACTTCATTCTGCAAGTGTTATTTTAAGACAGAGGCAGTTAAAGATCCATGACCTCACTAAAAGGATAGTCTTGTTTCATCTTTTTAATCAAAATAGATGAATGGAACACAACAGTCATTTGATGGTGATGTGTCACAAGGAAATAAAGTTTTCTTTTGTTTTCTAAGGGAATTTAATAAAAATGATTGTTTTCATAAAATATATTTTCCTTATGTCAAAGTAAGTTGGCTTTCCACTAATGACAACATTAGTACTATCTCTAGAAATACATACTTTTTCACCTCAGAACTTTGTATTCTGGGAATGTAAACTGTGGTAAAATCTCTTGGGATTTTACTTACTAAAAGGTTCCGTACTATTTCCATCACAGTAGCATAGAAGTTTCATTACTGGTATTGTTGCTACTTAATATACAAAACATTAATGGAATCATAACACTATGAGATTTTTATATGTTTTGAATTTCAGTTCTCTCATATTGCTGTGCAGAATGTGAGAGCTTTTCCAGTAGATAAAGTGATGTACAGCAGCAGTGAGATAAAAGCTGCAAACAGCAGTTATGAGATGCTTTTGATAAAAAAATGTACTTCATTTGAAAGATAAGCCTCAGAAATTCACCTCAGCTTGTAAATGCACAAAAATTTATTCTTTGTTGTACAGCAGTAGCAATTAACTGAAAATATATTTATTTGAGTTAGTAGTTCTCTCTTTTCTGAGAACTGAAAATACTAATTAAGATAACCCTACATGGATACTTTCATTGCTGTGATATTTCTGCTTTAATGGAATTTTAAAAAAGGGGAATTTTTACGTATGTATATCCTTGGGAAGCCTGATATTACTGTGTTTCTGGCTGGTAATGTGTAGAGAATAATACATTTGTTTTAATTGTTTTAGAAGAATGTATTGCAGTTGCTCGTCTTCACTAGAATAATAGGAATATTTCACTCTTTTCCTCAGTTTTGTAGCAATTCTGCTTATGTTTTGTCTCTCCTCATCCATGCAGTGTGCAGCCCTTGCCTAGCCCAGCAGTTTCAAGTGCAATGTTTTCACTGGCAGTGAAATGTGCCTTGCCCTTGCTAACAGCAAAAGTGACTTTTTAACTGACCACCTTTGGTGGGGCTCATGATCCATGAGCCTGTGCTAAGCAGCCCTGAGAGTCCAAGAGCTTATTCCTCCTTACAGAGCATGCACATTTCCATTCATAAGAAGGCAATTTCTGAGGTAGGTGCAGGAAATGCAAAATGTTGAGTCTCAGTTCTGTGTTTGCTTAGCACAGACCACCTTGCACATTCTCTTTTGCCACAGGCAGTCATTTTATTGTGAAAGCAGCAGTTAGTGGCCCCCGTAACACTACTGCCCTACATAACCTCTTCACATGAAATGTTTCAAGAGAAATACTGATCTACTGTACCATGACAAATGTCACAAACACTGAATTCTTGGTAAGAATCTCTTGTCTCATTTGGACTAATAAAATTTGGGCTAATAAAATTCTCTTTCTGAGCTAATAAAATTCTCATCAAAATAAATGTATTTCTGTGAAATGTTTTTCATTTTGACAAGTGGGAGTTCCCCATCCACTCATAAGAAATGCATTTTGTCAAAAAAGTTTTGGTCGATTCTGCCTGAGAGTATCCATCTATCATTTACCTGGTTGTACCTATTTTTCTGGGGTTTTTTTCTATCATAAGTTGCTATTTGGTACACCCTGTCTCTCTGAAAAAAGCAACATTTTGCTTCAAGGCCAGGTTATAAATGTGAAGATGAAAAGAAGCAATACAATGCACTTTAATAAGTTTGCTGTATCCCCTGAACAGAGTTGCAAGCATTATCATAGGTACCCTAACCTTACCTGCCCTAATCCATTGCAGCTAAGTTGTCCATGCCCAGTTCTGATGTCCAGGGCAATAATACAATGGCTTTTTCACCTTCCTCTCCATGGTTGCAGTCCATGTAAAATACAGCTGAGGTAATAATGAGGCCCATAAGATGCAGTATTACCACAGGGCCATGAATATGTTACAGATTTCAGAGACAAAATAATGAAAACAAGGAAAGAAATTTCTCTTGCTATGGTAAATACTGATTTCCTTGGTCTTTTTGAAGAAAAATTACACAAGAAAAGGTTTAATCACACTGTGGAGCCATTCTCAATAATTCTTATCTGCAAAATCCTTTTTTGCAACTGATTTTTATAGCGAACATGAGTCAGAACACCTTGCTTGTGAGCAGACATCTTTTCTTCTAAATGTGAGCTTGCTGACAGTCTTACCGCAGTCCCTGAAATGCAATTTGTGAGTCTTGAAGAAGGGAAGGAGAGGGAGGAAAACACTATCCAGTCTAGATTTTATTATCACATATTATTCCACAGCCCTCAGCTTGGGGCAGAGCTGGGCTTTCCATATGAAGTGGAATTTTTACACACATGGTTTGTGTATATGCCTCAGCAGAAGTTTTTAGCTTTGAAGTACCATGAAACATGTTTGTCCACCTTTAAACCAATTTTCAGATAGAAAGAAAGTTGGGAGATTTTGGCCACTGTGAACATGCAAAAGCATCAATAAAGGCAGCTTGCTAGAACTTAGAAGGAAAGGATATGTATAAATGAACCAGGGCATGAACTTTGTTGGTTTTAATATTTTCTCTTCTAACACTATACCCTTTCACGAATGAGCAATACCGTTGTTTTGAAGAAGCTGATCTTAGAGACTTTAATCAGTCACCTTCTAAGGAAAGGCTGTGAAGGGGTTTTGGGTATATGTAGGCCTACCTTGTTATTGCAGTTGGAAGGAAGGAGGCTGTGGTGGTTTGACAGGAAATATGTTTTCTGGGATGCTGTGGTTAGGCCAATTACGGCTCAGATTTTAATATTGGCACCTAATGTGGCCATTGGGACATTGGACCCGCCTCTGAGAACACGGGGTTAAAGCAGGGCTCTCCCCTGGGAGGCTCTCTTGGGTTCCAGTCAGGGAAAGGTTCAGGGCTCCCCTGCCTGGCTGCGGGCTGGGCGGGGCAGGGGCAGCGGCAGCCATGGGGCCGGGTGAGGTAGGCCCAGGGGCAGCCATGGGGCCGGGTGAGGTAGGCCCAGGGGCAGCCATGGGGCCGGGTGAGGTAGGCGAGGGCCCTGGACAGAAGGGAGGGGAAGGCCCCTGCAGGATGGAAGGGTGGAGGAGGAGCACTGAGAGGCATCGGGCAGCCATTCCCCCACCCAGGAGAGACAGAGAGAGAGCCTGTGCCCGTGCTTGTGCCACCTTGAAATTTAATAGTGGCCAGCCGAGAAGGAGAAGGGGGGGTGCGAGAAGGTGCCCGGCTGGGCAGCCATGGGAGTTCTGGACAGACAGAGCCTCAGATTTTTAACCCTTTTCTTGGATGATGGAAACCTTACAAATGCTAATCCTCCTGGAGATGAATGAGAAGAGAGATAGAGATGAGATAAGAGGAAATGGGCCACGAGAGAAATAGAGAAGAACTCAGGTGGAAGAGATGATGGAGTAGCTTATGCTGGACTCTTTTTGTGTAGCCATGAACAGAACCATGTTCCCTTGTGATACAGAGACTGCATTCTACGGGGAGGCAATGCCTCAGGACCAAGAGGGTTCGGTGTGGGTACCCCTCGGCCCCAGGGGTTGAAAAATAGGGGGGGACAGATGTCCCAAAGTTGAGACTGTGCCTTTTCGGAGTGGGATGAAGCATCCTTAAAAGTCAACCCTAGAAGCAGCTCTGGTCTGTGTTCAGTGGTGAGAGCGCTGGACATGAAAGGAAGAGGTCACCATTGGCACAAGAAGGACTCCTTCTCCTCTTGATGAACTGAGGATTGAGTATTCTGAAGGGTGGTGCCAGACTGAGAGTCAATGATTTGGGGGATGTATTGTATTGGGAATTTGGTGGGGAGGATGAGGAGATGTATTTGTGAAGTTTTCATTATCCTTGTGTGTTTCTTTTTTTTCCCTTTCCCTTGTAGTTTCGTTAATAATTTTTTTTCCTAAGTGGGAGCCTGCTTTGCTTATTCCTGGTCACATCTCACAGCAGAAACCAAGGCGAGAGTATTCTCATGGAGGCACTGGCATTGTGCCAGTGTCAAACCATGACAGAGGGCCTGCAAAAACCAAATCTAATAGTATGTGAGTATAGGACTGTGATCTTTCATCAAAATATAATAGTGGTTCTAACTGGAGAGACCATAGTTCCAGGCTGTCAGCTGATCCCAGTAGCTACAGTGGAGTTTTCCCTGACTTTCTTCCATTCTCAACTTACTTTTATACTATTTCTTTGTGCTTAGGTGGAGCTTGAGGGACTCTAGTTATACTGATGGAGTAAAGTTCCTTTTAATTAAAAGAAATTAAATTTTGTAAAATAAAGAATCATTGTCACTGATTGGTGTAAAATTCCCCTGCTTTGCACTTAGAAGTCTAGTCAATTAAATACTGAGCATATGCTCAGTGGGGGGTGGTTGTATCTTGGGCCAGAAAACTTTGGGATGGATAATGCATTAATATTGCAATTAGGTTATAATGACCCAATTTCATCTGAGGAGAGTGAATTTGCTACTGTTGCTGGCTAGGCAGCAAGACATCTTCTCCTATCCCCCTTGACTGACAAGTGCTATGCAGTTTATCAGCTGCAAAGACCCCTCTCTGCAAGGATGTAAACAATCTGTTCCAAACTCCCTTCCATCCCCCTCAGCAGGTGGTGAAAGTTGCAGATTGCTGGTGTGGGGAATCATCCTGGTTTTGAGCATGACAAGTGCATTCCATCCAGGAAGCAGCATCTGCATTTCACCCTGTAATTCCTATACCATTATAACTTCTGTTGGGAAGTGAATATAACTACTCAGTTTCCTCTAATTTTACCCCCAGCCCTCTTTTCACATGAGAATTCAACAAAACCTAAATTACCACTTTCTCTCTAGCATTACATTCAATTACCCCCTCAAATCTGAAGTAATTTTCAGGAGTCCATCTTTTGTTGTATTTTCAAAGTGTTTGATAAAAATATATTTGACATCTGTAACAGATTACTTGTGGTTCGTCAACAGTTCACAATTCTCCTTGGCTATGTATGTAGATTATTTGATAAGTGCAAGGGAACCCTACAGTACTGCAGCCCTGGTGTTTAGAGGTTATTGGAGCACATAGATGTGTCTAGTCAATTCAGCTTTTCTCATGTTCTTTTAACTATTAGTAGTTTTATCAGACAGAGAAGTTGCGTAAGTTTATTACCCTTAGAGATGAAACATACAATATATACAGTATAGTCTACTTCTGCACCTACTTGCTGAACATTTACAATTAACAGTATAACAGTATATAGAAGAGTGGTGTTTACTGTAATAAAAGCTGATCATTCTAATCTATGAAAAATTTTTATTGATAATGTATTTGTCATATGGACTACGATTGAGCACAGTATTGTCAATACACATTGCTTACTATATCTATTCATTTTATAAATGGTTACAGTAAACACTCAAAAATTATAGAAGATAAAATAGTAAAAAGAAAGAAACAAAACACATGAATTCATGTCTGTTAAAGTAAAGGAGAGGGTTTCTTTTGAATTCTATTTTATTTAGATTTAGGTTCTGCAAATCAGAGTCCTTGAGCTATGCAGAGTCTCTGAGGTGAACTAAAGGACAAATACTGTTTCAGGTAGCTGCTGTAAAACTGTCACAGAATTCCTGTTCAGTGGAAAGACACTTATGAAGAGAATTTTAATGCCATGGTATCTTAATTCCAGCATTGAAATTATAATCTATCTGTGACTCTATGCCGAAGTATTGATCTCTATATTTGTGAATCTATATTTGAAAATTTTGACATGATTTTAAAAATATGCTGAAAAGCCTAAAGGCCAAGACTGAGTCCTTCAAAACAGTTATTAAACTGCATGTTTGTTTGCAGAATTAAATTTTATATACCTATATATAGGCTGAGTATTTCTAGTGTATTTGGTTCAGTATTGCCATTTAAAAATCAGTTCCTATTATTGGTGCCCTTGTTTTAGACATTATAGTTTGTGTTTTCTTTACATAGCAGTATTTGATAGTTTTTGCCTGAAGTAAGCTGAATGCAGATGATCTGACAATTCATTGTGCTAGTTTTAAAATTATCCTTGGGCAAATCCTAATAATTCTACAACTATTTAGAGTTTCTTTGGGTTTTGATTTGTGGGTACTTTGATAATTTTTATTGAGCAGAAGAGCGTCTGGCAGTTAGCAAAATGCATAATAACAGATTTGCTCTTTTAGTTGCTGAGTAGTGTAAATGTTGCAATTTTCATTCACCAATCTGGAGATCAAACTCTTTTAAAGATAATGGATGTGTTGAGTTAAATTGTATGGATCTGCCTAAGGCAGTTTCTTCTTGTATAAAGCAATGAAGTGTGTATTCTAAAATTCTTATGTCTGTTGTAGTCCTTTCATTGCTAAAAAATTGTGATTTCTTTTTTTTACTTCTATGAATAATTCTATCAATAAGTCTTATGTAGTACTAATAGTTTCAATAAAGTGTACCAGCAAAGTCCAATATCACAGCTCAGTGTTAACCATGTCATAGTCAGCAATGAGATATATTTCCAACTATAAATAAGAATTATAACCTTTTTTTGCATTGCATATTTTTTCTTCCCCCTTTCCTAAAAAGTTCTGATGAAAGCTCTGAAAGGTGGCTGTCAATATCTTGGCTCAAGGCATGAGTCCCCAAGAACTTCAGAAAAATTAAAAAAGGACTTTTAATATTATTTATGCTGTACAATTGGATATTGAAAAGTGATCTAGGTCTGTTAAAGCTGATAGAGCCACACGAATAAATCTTGGATAAAGATCATAGTATTCAAACACCTTATTTCTGCTTAGTTGAAAAATCACTTCCATTCCCTTTGCTGCTTTTTCTTTGTCTCTAATTCTAAAAGTAATTTGACTTATGACCTCTAAGTAGTCTGTTTTTTTGCTATTTGCTAGCATTGACAAAGAAAAACCCTTTTTAAAATTGAGTATGTGGTTGGAGGTATAAAAAGTCAAACAAAGACCTTGTGACACACTATGCATAAATGTAGAACACAGCGTGAGTAGGGAGAGTGAAACATTTCTCTATGCGGTAAGGACATTAAAATGACAGAAATAGTGAAGAAACTCTCATCCCTCCCCACTTCTCAGTTTATTTTTATAGTAAAAATGAAACTATTATGAGGGCAGTGCAAAACCACCTGTCTTGCTTTTTACACAAACTTTAACAGCAAGGAGTGCACTCTGCAAATGCCTTATCTGCCTTCTCCACATGTCCAATTTAGATGAAACCATTGTTCAGGAATGCCATGCCCAGTGCTGTATGATGTCAGGAGTGTTATGATTGCCATGAAGCCATGCCAGGAGTATTACCATTGTACTTCCTGGATGGTAGAGTTAATTTTTCCTTCCTTTCTCAATCACATCCCTCCATCCCCCTCTCTAGGTGAGACTGACTGGCCTGAGTTCTTACTGGTTTAGCAGTTGGAAACAAACAACCATTCCCAGTGATTACACTGAAATTAATTCTTCATGTGGGATCTAAACCTCCAAGGCATTATGGATGAAATGGACTTCATATTTTCTTAGTGACAACATTTATTATTTATTATGAGAGGGGGTAGAGTTTAGTGGCAAAGGAGGCCAGAAACTGGAGTAAAAATGAAAGAGGAATCTGTCAGAGTAATATCCAAGATAAGTACACATTAATAAGTGGCCTCTTACTAAAAATCTAAAAAAACAAACCACAAAACCCCCTCTTTTTTCATTTCAGATCCTATTCAATAAATATTTTTGCAGTGGTGCTCACTATCCACTATCTAGCCTCTCTCTTTGAAGTCTCAATCTTCTTTCAAATAAATTTGACTAAATGCATGGAGTTACAGACTCACAAAATTTTATGCAAATTTATGGAAGATGGTGATGATTCAGTTGTACTGATAACAGGTTTCTATCTGAGAGAAGAGTAATAGAGTTATTCAGAAATATCTGATTTTTAGCTAAGTTCTGACTGCACTCAGATGTCTGACTAGACCAGTGGCAGCTGAATTCAATACAAACCTATGATCAATGGCTGATCCTTGGAAGGGGGACATGCATCCCAAACACCTGAGTCCAACATTCAAAGGAGATTTGAACTAGTTGAAATTATTTCAATATGTTTATGTTGAAATATTTCAGTATGTCTAAATTCTATTCTGACATTAAATATTTGGAAAAAGCAAAAGAGAGGAGAGATGAGGGGAAGGGATGGGAGGGGAGGGAGAGGAGAGGAGAGCCCTGACCAAAAGTTACAGCATGACATTAAGGACACTCTCCAAATGCCTCTTAAGCACTAGCAGGCATGAAGCATTGTCCATCTCTACAGGAGATCTTGCAAGGTTTCCCCACCCTCTGAGCAAAGAAATGTCTCCTCACATCAAGGTCAGACTTCATGTGATGGATGCAGCTTTGATCCATTCCCACAACCCTGGCACTGCATACCAGAAAGAAGAGCTCAGTGCATCCCTCAATTTTCTCAGGGAACTGTGAGGTCATCCCTCAGCCTCCCCCTCTCCAAACCAGACAAGTCCAGGGTCTTCAGCCACTCCTCAGAGGACATGCTAGCTGGTTCCATCTCCAGATTTGGTGCCCTTCTCAGGATAGATTCATGTACCTTAAAATCCTTTTTAAATGGTGAGGCCAAGAAACATGTTGAGCCCCAGGGAACACCACTGGTCACCAGCCAGATGTAGCCTCATTCTTTGCAACTCACTGGGCCCTGCCCTTCAGCCAGTTCTTCCCCCAGTGCACCATCTCCTTGTTCATCTCACACTTGGACAACTTGTTCAGAGGATGCTGGGAGAGACAGTATCAAAATCTAGATAAACTGCATATCCTGTCTTCTCTTCATTCACTAGGCAGGTGATATAATCACAGAAGTGTATCCATTATTTAATATATAAAACATATAAATATGTATTATTTCTTAATATTTTATTATTATATACTATATGGTTACAGATAATAATTTAAATATGTACATTTAAGTAAAGTTTTCTCCTGAAACATATGCATTTAGGCAATCATTGATCTCTTCCTTTAGAGACTTACATAGGGGTAATCTGTATAGTACCTTGTGGCAGGAAACGGATATGGTCCAAATAAACTAGCCATGGCAACACAGAACAGCCCTGTCAGTGCTGGTGTACCTGGCCACAAAGGAATGCAGAGCTCATTTCAGATACCCACTAGCACAATGCCTATTGTAAAGCAAGCTGGGCAGATTAAAAGTCACGAAGCTGATATCTCAGAACTGGACAAAGTATGAGCATTTTACTCTGACCTCCAAAGCCTCTGACTATCACTGAGCAGTTGGTATTATCTGTCCTCTGTAAACTTGACAGTAGAAGGTGTCTTTGGGCTGCTCATACACAGGTAGGTCAATCACAACAGGTCTGCCAGAGCAATAAAAAATGGATTATACTGGCAGCCAGTCCTGATCTCCCTGAGATAAGAGTCAGTGAGCTTGGCCTCATTATGGAGGTTTAGCCTCTGGGTGATAATTGCTTGCTCACAGGACTTGTCTTGCTTGCTTGCTTTAGCCATGGCCATGCTGCAGGGACAGCTGAGCTGGCTAATACAGAATCAGATTGAAACTAGCTGCTGTGAGTTGATTTGGCCCTTCTGTGAAGCTTTCTCGTCCATGAGATGCATGCTGGTAAGGAAGTCTGTGCTTTGCTCAGCTCTAAGCAGATGTCTTTTAGATAATCCCCACTTTGAAACTCTTCTTTCAGGCACAGTAAGAATGGTAATCTGCCCCCATAGACTGGTAGTTTAGATCTTCAGTTATGAAACTTCTCCTTCTATCCCATGTCCCACTGTGGTTATGCCTGGATTTAGGGCATTTACCTTGTTTTGGAAGAAGCTCTTCCACTCACAAAAGGACCAGAGAGCTCCCTGCTCAAAATAAGAGCAGCATGAGACTGATTATTGAAAGGGAAACATAATCTGCCAGCAGACATTACTTGAAGGCCAGACAGAAGGTAACTATTTTTAACTAGGGAATGTATTCAAGATTAGAACTGAAGCCATGTCAATAATTTATTTTGAAGTTTAATAGCTGAACCCAAACTCTTTCCCAGGTTCATGTTCACTCTCTCACTGATTCAGAAAGAGAATTTTAATGTAAGTCTCTTATCTTCCAGAATAATACTTTAGTCTTCTCATGGGCTATACTGTATTCATAAGCATTATTTGCTCTTCCATTCTGCAGCAAACAGATAAATATTCATTTAGAAAGATCATGGAGCTAGCTGTTCATGAGGAATCTGCTTGGAAGCAAGAAATACAAGTCCAAAACCCTGCTCTAACACAGAACTTGTGGCAGCAGCTCTTTGGCCACAGAGAGCACACACAACTTTGCCAGGCATTGTCCTGGGAAAGGCTGTGAGAAGATTAGAGAAAAGAATGATAAACAATTATCTTGACTTGCTGCACCTGTTGTTGCGAACATGGGGAATGTGTTATGGAGATTTGTTTACCAGAGTGTGGTTTCTTAATTGGCCAATGGTGATGGTGTTTGGATTGGAGAACCAATTAGGTCCACCTGTATCATAGCTGACTAAAAAAAACCCCAATGTGTTTCTTAAGAAGAAGAGAATAAAAATAATGAAGTGATTGATTGGCCTTCTGGAATCATGGAGTCAATGCTAATTATTACTTGGCCAGGGACACCATGCTACGACAAGAACTCAGTCTTAGACCCCAAACTCCTGAGGCTTTAGGGCCTCAGCATTTCATTTCCTTTCAGCATTTTACTTAGTGACAAAATTTTTACTTGAGGAGTGCTAGACTCCTATAGTTTACTGGTGAGACCCCCTAGGAAGATAAATGTGAAAACAAATCTACTGCTGGTATACTTAAATTCACTATACAGGGTTTGCTGCTCAGCTGGACAGAGTTGTAAGGCTGAGAAGATAATGAAAGTAAAAGTTATTTTTAGAGGGAAACTTTTAATGAGTATTTCTAGGTATCCACTCTCTACACCCTGACCCCAGCATGGGGATTTTGAATAAGAAAACACAGAAGTGTGCCAAGGATGCTGAAGAGTCAGCTTCATTTTGGTCACTGAAAAAGAATGAGGCCTTTGAAAGTTCAAATGCTTTCTATGTAATTCTTCTTCATTCCAATTGAAAGGAGCTATGCAAAGAGCTGAGGAATGCAAAATTCAGTGGAAAGCAGATCAACAGAAAGAAGTAGTTGCATTCAAATCTATATTAAATATTTTCTGCTGAACCTGCAGATAAGGTATATTCAGGGGAGACTATTTTATTTGTGTAGATTGAAAAAACAATTCAGGAGAGTAGATGATCCACCTCATAAGGTGTCACCTGATAAATTTTGGAGTTAATAATATATGTCATTATAAATAATTTAAACACAGGATGGAAAATAAAAGTAAACCTACTGCAATGAATAAATGATCTATAATTCCTCAAGTTTGTGGAAGGTAGTTTCTTGTTCCAAATACTCAGTGAGAAAACAAGAAAAGATGGCCTCTTAGGTTTTTTTATGAGTAGAGAAAGACTCATGGGAGATGTAATGGTTGGTGACTGTCTCAGCCACAATCATCCCAAGATTGTTGAATTAAGAGTTTGGGTGTTATAAGCAAAAAGCTCAGCAGAATTGCTGTCTTTGATTAAAGAAAGAAAACTCGAAGTTGGTCAGAGATCCAGTTAGCACTGTCCCCTGGAAATCTGCTTTTGCAGGCTTAGGTGTCTGTGTGGTGGGCAGATTTGAAGAACTACCTTTTAACAGCAAAGGATCAGACAATCCTGTTGTTCCCTAAGTCAAGAAAGTGTGACAGAAGGCCAGCTTGGCTGAACAGGGATTTCCTCTTGGAAGTCAGAAGGAAATATGAATGGCATGATGTTTGTGAGTGAGGTCAGGCTTTGCAGAAAGTTCACAGGTGGTCAATGCCCTTTGCCTGTCAGTGTCTAAGAGCCATTTGGACAATGCCCCTAACATCTGGTCATTCTTGAAGTCGTCAGGCAGTTAGACTAGATTATTTTTGTAGGCCCTTTTCCAGGTGAACTATTCCTTCCTGCACATCCTCTCTTTTCTTCTTCCTCTCTCTCATTTCCCTACCAGGATGTGCTGAGGTAACCTCTGATGACATTTCCTCCCAGCCCTGCACTACTAGAAGGGATTGAGTAGCCATAACCATGCCCCAGCCTAGGCATTGGCTCATGGATAAAGGCATGCACCTTGTGATGGGGGTGAGAGCTGTGGGTCATCTTGAGGTCATTTGACCATCTGTGCAAATTTGCAAACACCAGGTGTAGAATGTAGTTTTTGAAAGTCTTCTGTGCTCATCGAGTTTCTCTAGGTTTCCTCAGGATGGAAAACCCCCATACCTCAAGCAGGACATGATCCTGAACTAAATGTTCAAAAAATTTTTGGAGGTGAGCAATACCTGTTCATTACCCATGGAATTTTTTTTCTCTTCTCATACTCATTTTTAGAAATGTGTGAGCTGTTTCCCATGGAAAAATATACTAAACTACAAGAGCCAGAACAGCAGCACTCTCTCAGAGGGAATGTCCACCTGGTCCAATACTCTTCCCCCAAAGTGGACAACCACCAGTCTCTTAAACTGAGAATAAGAGCAGCAAGTCTACTTCTGTCATGGTTCTGGGGGTGAGGATCTCCCTCTCTTGGGATCTCCACTTCCCATTTCTTGCCAAGGACCTAGGGACCTTCAGTGCCTGGCTGAGCCCTGCTGTGCATGTGCCCATCTCTGCCCCTGTCTCCTGGGTGTGCCTGGGACCTGCACTGCAAAGATGCTCTCCAGGGTGGAGCTCTCAGACCTGGGTTGTAGCTTGTCATGTAGAGCTCCAGGAATAACATGACTGTCCCTTCTGCTCCATTCTAGGCCCTGAACTGACCATATAACAATATAACAATAAGCCTGTTCTTCTTCAAAAAGCTTGAACTTCCAGGGTGTTTTCTGCTCAAAAAAAAAAAAAAAAAAGCACTTTAAAGGACACAGAGAGGTTACAAAGTAGAAATGGAATTTTATTTTAATTTTCTGGATTTTTTTCAGAGGTCCACATCCAAGGGGAGGAAGATTTGTAGACTCCCAGGGTTAGCCCCCAGGGTGGGTCCTTGGGCCAGAAAGGTTGACCATTTTCTGTTGTGTTGTATTGGTATGTTCTGTTCCCCCATGTTTTGTAATGGTTCTGCCCTGGTTCTCCCTCCCCTCCCTGCACTTGTCAGTTACTCTGGTTCTTCCCCGCTTTCCCTGGAGATCGATGTATCTTTTTCTAAACCTCTCCCCAGTGCCCTGCCAGTCACTCTCTGCCACCACCTTTTTCTCTGGAAACTTCTGTCTTGGGCATGGAGTGATTGGCTCAGGGGCTGGGGCCCCTCCTCTGAGTTGTTGTTATTGGTATTTCCCTTCTGTCAATCCTCTGTACCCCACTCCCCCCTGCACTCCTATTGGCCCAAAGACGGGCTCCTCCCCTGTATCCCTCTCCCTTTATAAGTTGCTGTAGCGCCTGCCTCAGTCTCTTCAGTTGCTGCCTTCCCTGGGATCTCCGTTAAACTTGGACTGTACGCCAACTGGAGAGCGCTCTCTTATTTCCTGCCAGTCGTAGCCAGAGGCGGCCTCGTCCTTCTGCAGGGAAGCATCCCTGCTATAACACAGGGTGCTCTCCTTAGGCGCAGTCCCAAACACTGAGAGTGGGACAGTGCCCCCCGAGCTGCAAGCGGTGCTGGCCAGCTTGCTGGGATGCTCGAGAAGGTCGGCTCTTCTCTCTTGCTGCGCTGCTTCAATTTTCAGACCTACAATATTTGGCTCCACACCCAAAGTACAGCCAGGCAAAGAATAATTCTTCCAAATGGGGAAATTACCCCATTGCTGCTTTTATTTTCACATCCTCTTGTCCCACTGAAACCAAGGTGTTTGAACCCTCTATTAAACATACCCATTGGCCATGGTTATACAGGATACTAAATGTGATTCAGCCATTGATCAAAAAAGATACTTGCTTACCTTTATTATTGCAAAGAAGTTAAATCTCTTCTAAAACCCTAGGAAGTCTTTCTTTCTTTTAGGATTTAGTATTTTGTGTCCTGAAAGAATAAGGAAGGTACTATTTTGTGCCATTTTGCGACTTAGCACCAAAATTCAGTTCAGACTATGTAAATAAGGGCATTTGCACCCTATACATTCACTGTTTGATGTCTGGAGCTTTGCAGAGGTGTGGAAAGCATGCAGGATTTCCTCACCATTCCTTACAATGCACCAAGAGAAATTTGCTACTAAACCCCTTATGGTGAGGTCTTGGAAAGAAGTACAGAATTGTTGTGTCTTCTTGATCAATCTTTTCCTTGCATTTTGATAGTTCTTTTCCTCCTTTGGCATTCATGCTTGATATATTTGAAAGATTCCATTCCATTCCATCTAGAATTGCAATACTCCAAAAGCATGTATTCTATTACTCTCCTTTAACTTACCCTGCATTTTTCTAATGCATTTTGCACACAATGTAATGTCACTTTTAAAAGAGCAATTAGTGTGCGTTACTAATTAAGCCCATTTAGATATTGTAAGAGTCACAGTAAAAATGTGCCATTTTCCTCCCCAGCTCTCTCTGAAATGTTTCTTCAAGTCTTTGTTTCAAGAGACTATTTACTTTCATACGCTATCCCTTCAAACATGTGCCAATTTGTGGTTGTTAACTTTCTTCTCTAACCTTTGGTAAGTATCAAAGTGCATCTTTTTATGTGTCCAGAATATACAATGAATGATTTACATTTTCATTGCAAATTTTTTTTTCATTATACTTATTTAAACAGTTCATATGAAAATTCTACACATGAATCTTGTTAGGATTTTTTCATAAAATCCATGTCAATATTCCTTAACAACATATATGAAATAACAAACAATTGCTTGCTGTGTTTTCTTAGGGAGATTTAGAAAGCTGCAGTCCTGATTCAGCAAAAGGTGAGCATACATATCTTAACACTTAGATATGCATAGAATTCTACTGAAGGAGTTCCTTAAATAAAAATCATGTGTTGTTTTCTACATATACATGGAATTTATAGTAATTAAAGGAACTCACTGCACACTCTATTTTCATGTTTACATTGTTTCCATGATGTATGTTTGCAAGGGTATGGTGCCTGGCTAAGGCATACAACCATCATTGTTTTGCTGTTCCATTCCAAGTTATGCTAAATATTTTTGGTATTTGGCCCTTGGAAATTTGTATTAGGTATAGAAAACTTTGCAGGACCTGTTCATTGCACAAATATATCTCAACCAGACAAGACCTGGGTTTGTTCCAAATGCATTTGTTCCACTCATGGAGAGGGAAAGAAACAAGCCTTCTAAGCTTTCTACTCCTCTCCTGCAGACATAAATGAGCTTTTAGTGCTGCAAATGCTGGCAGAGGATTTTTCTGTGGGCCCTGGTTGTGGACCTTTTCCATCTGGAGGAACGATAAATTTGCAGTATAAGAGTTGTGATAAGAATTCACCTCCACAACTCCAACACCAAAACTAGAAAAGGATTTTATTGGTAATTCTTGATGAATTTGGGGCACATGGGAGGAAATTACAAACAATTTCCCCTCAATTGTCAGGATTTGACCAATGTGCCATCTGCTTGATTTTTTATACCAGTGACACTATTTTCCTTCTCTGTTTCATCTTAATGGCTAATAAATTATTTCATAACCAGATAAAGAAATTGTTGTGGTTGAATGGCATCTCCTTTGAATGTGTTGCACCAATGCAGCATTTTCTAATTAATATTTTGTTCAGTGCTCTTCATTATAATATTTTGTTGTGCTTAGCAAAAAAGACAATAATAAATTTTCCATCAGGAGAAATCTTTTGGTAAGTGCCAAAGCCATTTGTTTGTCCACAGTTGGGATGTGTTACAGTTTAGCCTTCAGAGGCGCCATGCCAGCAGTTTCCTATGGAGACCTGGAATAGTTCATGTATATTATGCACTGAATATGCCATATACACATGGAAATTAATTGCTCGTTTCCTCCACCCCCTAAAAAAAAAAAAAAAAGTCTTGATTGCTCCTTTTCCAGATTAATTCAAAAAGCAAGAAAGCAAAATACTGAGAATTTCCACAGTACATGAATGCCTGAGATCACCTTGTAATTGGGGCTGTAGTGCAAGGTGTTGGCAAGCTCAAATATGGAATGAAAACAAACCGGAAGGTAAGATTGTGTGTCCCAGTATGACCATTGTGGTCATGTTTAGAACCCTGAGAGCTGTGTATTTTCATTCTGTTTGATAAATTGTTCTCTGCTTGACTTAAAACTGCCTTTGTTTTTTCTCTGGCTTATTTTTATTCCATTTGGAATCAAAGCAATACATTTATTTTATTTTTATATTGAATATTAAGCTGTTTGTGATTGCATCCAATGTAAAACTTGGTGCTTTGGCTCCAACATAATTTCAGCAAATAGCTATTTTTTATCTTAATACAAATGCAATTCTTTAGAAAAGCCATCTGGCCCACCCTAGGCATGATGTGCAAACTTGGAGTGTGACAGAGTGGTTTGAAAGATGAGTAACTGTGTGCAGTCCTCTTGGAATTTCATCATCTGCAATTCCTGTTTAGTATCCTCTTTCCCAATTATTTTGATACCTATATAGCTGAGAAAAAAAAAAAATTATTTAGAGTCACAGATACATAGAATTGCCTGGGTTGGAAGGGACCTTAAAGATCATTCAGTTACAGCTGTCCTGCCATGGGCAGGGACACCTTTCATTAAACCATGTTGCTTAGAGCTGCATCCAACCAGACCTTGAACACTTTCAAGGATGGGGGGTCCACAGCTTCTCTGGGCATATCTACCGTTGTGCTTTTAAAAAACCAAACCCCAAACCCCCTTGTTCATTTGATAATCAGTCATCAGGACTCTTGACTGTCTTCTGTGCATTTGTAAGCCTCCAGCTTAAATAAGAGAGAGATCTCTTGCTTTAAAGTAACTGCCCTGTAAACTAAAAAATTTTTCTTTTCATAAATTTTTGGGAGTTCAAGAACATTGCACATTCAGTGGTCCCAAGCATAGTTTTCTTTTGTGACTCCTCCATCAGTGCATTATTCAGTTTACAAGATACTGTATGTGAACAGAGTAACTGCCTTGTGGTTAATGTAAATCAGGGATTCCATAAATTCTCATCTATTGAGTGATTTTTCAGGCATTTAATTTCTCAAAAGACATTAATTGATTACATTGCTATAACTTACTTATCATGAAGAAGAATTTTCCTTGGAATCCACAGCAGCTGAACATCTGTGCTCCTGGTGGGTGGCATTAGAGTGAAGATGGTGAGGAACTGACTTGAAGAGAGTGAAAAAATATGGAAATAACCTATGCTGACCATCAGAGTTCTGCTTGTGGTCTGCTGCTGCTTTTCTCTTCTTTTAAAGGTAGCACCTGTGCATTTCCTGAGAAGAAAATGAATTGGTGTGCTATTTAATTCTTCTGAAATAATGTGACAAGCATTAGTCTTCACAGCAAGACTGATATTCAGTACTTGCTATTTCCAAAAGAGTCCATAATCCTGAGGTGCAGCTAATGTAGTCAATTTGCAAATTATAGAAACAACAGAAAGAGTAGGGTCCCTGTTTTCGAGGTGTCATTTTCACTCCTACAGATTGGAGAGGAACACATCTAGTCATTTTTGAAAACTAACTGGTCTTCTTATTTTGACTGCGTATTTTTTAAGCAGCTCACATTAGGAAGATTTGGTCTGAATGATTTTTCTCTTTTAAATACCCAGTTTTGTTAAGAACAACAGCTGAGAATAGGGAATAGTCATTTCTGAGCTGTCCATGGTATAAAACTGCCTGACTATGGTATTTAATGTCACCAAGTAAATCAGGAATTTTAGGTATTTTTTGAATGTTGTTTTCATCATATACTAAAACAGAAGGCAACAGGAGTGCAGAAGAAGAAATTAAAGCTCAGCAAGAAATGAGGAAATGCTCATTACTTTTCTTAAAATTATATTTATTACCTTACCTTTAACTTCAAAGAGACAAAAGGAAGAATCAGGACTGGGAGCAGCATGTTGTGCGAGGTTCAGTCACAGTAGAAATCTGGGGATCTTTCTCCTCCCTCATTTATTCTTGTAACCAAAGATTAGGTTCCATTATATTATTTGAGCTAAGGGAAATTGAGTAAGAAAAGATTTATCTTTTTTTTATTTCTTTAAATACTCTTTTATAGGGGGCAAGTAATTTCCAGTTACTCGGTGATTTACAAGTCAGAATGAGGCTAAGATGTTTTTTGGCTATATAAACAAATGTTGCCACAATGTTAATGCAAACCCAGGATTTCTTTTTTTCTGCTGTTTTAGTAGTAATTTTCTGTTATTTATTCCAGAGCATATAATTTTAGGAAAACCTAAATCAAAAACACTGGCATTGGTTTTCCTCAGGAAAAAAACCCCAACAAAACAGCAAAAAATTTGCGTGAATTTGATTGCAAAAGCATCAGCCCATGATATCTGTATTTTTTTTTGTTACCAGTAGTGGTTCGAAACACTTTGGTAGAAAATTGATGAAGAACAATGAGATTCCTTGGTTGGGTAACCATTAATAGCAATGAGAAGATGTCTCTGGTAGAGATTCTTACATATATATGTTAAAGAATAAAATAAGAGTGTGGATTTCTAAAATGAAAGTTTACAGAAATAATTGGAAGGGGACAAGAACCCCCAAACCTAACACCACAAAATCAGCAGAAATTATGAAAAAAATAGTTTAGGTACAGAGATTATGGAATAAAAACTCGTCAACAATACCTGGGGACTAAGTTCTTCCGTGCATTGACAGAAATGCATATGCAATAATAAAAATTAAAAACAGCTTAAAACTTGTCATAATTAAAATACTGTTATTTATAAAATGCTATCTACTTTGAAACATTTCTTGTGTTTACCAGGTACCCCAAGAATATACTAAAATTATAAATGAGAAATAGTTATGATATTATTCTATCCCCAGCTGTAGAATTAACTCATCACCCTGCTTGGACTGTTTCTTGTATCATAGAAACAGGACTTGTGGAAATATTCAGAATACAGTACTTTCTTAAAATTAAATTCTTCTGACTGGCAGTATTTAGCTCATAGAAAGGATTGCTCTATCTGGACTAATTATAATACTGCTTATTGGAATTCTTCAGTGCTGAGTTCAGTTTCACAAAGGAGGGTAATAAGAATCCCAAATGATTTTATTGATGAAGAAACTCAAGTGGGGCAAGTGAAACCATTTGCCGTCATCTCAGAGCCAAAGCCAGTAAATCACTAGCTTACCCACTAGACATTGCAAATTATACTTAAAATCTCCCAGCAATGCTGAGGGGCAGTTTGAAGATTGCTATGGTAGCAAAGAAGTTTTTGAATGCCTTTGAAATACTTCTTGCAGCCTATAGAAAACTAGGGGCCAGGGGCACAATTCTGGCTCTTCTCTTTCCTTCCTATTGCTACACTGTATTAGCAAGCAATAATTAATCTTAAGAATTTCTTTTGTTGCCTTTAATGGCTGCAGTTCTCCAGAGAGCAGTGTGTACAGCTATGCATCAATGAAGTGACTAAGAAGGTATTAGTCTCTTCCATCTTGATTGAAGTAGGTAAATTCAGGGATATCTTTTACCAATGTGTGATTAGCAATTTATGATCAGTTATGACCCTAGCTATAGAGCAGTTAGGAATCTCTTAATTTTGTATTCTGACTGGCTATATCTGTATTTGTCAGATCTCTCTGTCCTTACAAATCTACTTGTTCAACTGTAAAAGCTCTGATGGATGTGATACTGCCAAGAATGGAAATTATCACAAAGAAAAAGAACACTTAGGGGAAATTTAATGCTCCAACCATCGTGGCCAGTACTGTGGTAAGGAGCTTGACTTATTGTTGAACACTTTTAGGGAGCTTAACTAATGAAAGTAGTTCTTACCGGAAAATAAATCCTGCTTGTGAATTACTCTGGATAATTATAGGTATTTATTTGGCCACAGACCAATCAGATAGGCTGACGGAAGACAAAACTTTGTGAATTTACAGTACTGCTGCTCATGACACTACATGGCTCACGCGCCACCCTGTGGACAATCGTGGAAAATTTTGTATTTCTTTTTACTGCTCCTGGTAATTCATTCATATGTTCTCTGGGTTCCGGGAGAAATTTCTCTGACCTTCCTTTTTTTTTTCTTTCGGATTATGTGCATCAGTTCTTTGGTGCTGTAATAGCCTTAGAGGAAAAGTTGCTACAATGGGTAAGAGAGCATGTCAAACATTTTGATTCTATAGTGCCATTCTATGTAGCACTATTCTGTGTGACTTCTTTGATGTAGCAATGAGTTTCCTACATAAATGAAGCAGCTTTTTATGCATCTTACTTAGTGCCAATGCTTTTCCTGATAGCACAACTTCTCACTGCTACTGTGTTAAAGTACTTACAAGGAACTGGAGAATTACATTTGGAGATCTGAAACTTCCATTAGGAGTTTATTATTTTTATTGCCTTTCTTTCATGGCAAACTTGTTAATAACACAAGCTAGATAATAATTTTCTCTACTGAAATTGATTATCTTTGAATGGTTTTTTTAATAAGAGGAAAAGGAGCCATCTTTAATGGAAGGGCAAATTCTCTATTTGTTGAGAACATATGCCAATACTCTTATTGAGAGTAATGGTCATCTTCAAGAACTAACTGAAGTCAGCAGTGATGTGGTGACAAAATCTGTTACCATCTTATTACTCTGGACTATGAAGTAGTAGATATTTCAGATTTGTTGTACAATGTTGCTGTTCCATTGATATTACACCCAGTGATCTGCATGATTTTTATGTCTTGATAAATTTTCTTTTGAAATAAGAAAAAATAACTAGGATATGAGGTATGAAACATAATACTTCTGATGAGAAAAAATGGGAAAAGTGGACAAAGGGACAAATCACAATATTAATTTCACAGTTAATTTGACATGGGGATGTCATAAATGGAATACAAAATTTTTTATCTCATTGTCATAGAATTCAGTACCTATCCATGGGGAAGCATGAAGACAAAATGTAAGTATGTGTTTTATAAATAACAGTAACATTTGAGTCTCCTTTTATTAGTAAAGTTTGAGAAGCTTCCCTGAGAGCAATCAAATTACACCAGGAATAAGAAGAATCAAGATCTCACAAGAACTGACTGATAAATGGTTCTAAACCTTTTTTATTCATGTTTTCCCTATTGATGTCAAGAAGCATTTGTGTAAGTATGGATGGCTAGAACAGAAGTAGAAGCACATCGTAGAAGCTGTAATTTTTAAAGTTTTAGTGATTGACTGAGATCAATTTTACTTTTATCATGTAAAACAGAACACTTCTAGCATTTTTTTATATGACCATATTTTAAGATAATGGCAATAGTTAATTTTAGGGCTATTATATACTTCTGACCACAATAAGAAGTTATTTAGTTTTATCAATCATTTTATTTACAGTCAGAATCAAAGTCTTTATGTTGTCTGAGGAAAATTTTCAGCCTACAACAACAGATATGTACTGGAAATGTTCAGCGGTGTCTGCAAGATATAGGTTGTCTACTAGTAATTTCTTCCCCTTTACTACTCTTTGATGACTAGTAAATTAGGGAGAAATTGGTTTTAACACTGCACATAAAGAATTTTTTTACATTCTTTTCATTCCATGCATAGAACATATACAGGGCTTTTAGGCTAAATCCAGTCCACCTTCTCAAATGCTTGAATTGCCATTCGTGTCCGGTGAAATCTTTAGTCTCAAGCGGTAGAAGTAATAGAACAGTATTTGTGAGGAAATGGTTAAAAATGGAAGAATGGTCAGGAGAATAGTAAATGTGCTCAACTGACCTTGCGGGTAGGAATGCCAAGAATTTCAGGGTGAGAAAATTCCGTTTATTATGCCTAGTGTTGTTCATCCTCTGCCTGTTTCAAAAAAGTAGAGTTCCTGTGTACGTACTCCCACAGATGTGCTTGAGCCTCATGCTGGGAGAGAGAGATCAAAGGCTCGGGGGTTATTGAAACACAGTCTCTTGATAAACTGTGCATCATGGAGCCCTTTGGTACACTGGGGCAGGCAGTGCCCCTCCTGCCCAGAAGGATGAACTGAGCCTAATGGATCCCTCTCCCTGTGTGTCTCTGTCCCCCAGGATGAACCAAGCCTAACAGAGCCCGTGTCTCTCTGTGTCTCTGCCGCCTGGCATTGTTAGTGAGGGAATGAAATAAATCTGCTCTTTGCATTTCATCCAGGTTTGGTGCATGGCCTGGCTACCTCTATGTTCCAATACACACAAATACCTAGTCTATTAAAATACAGTTTCAGCTATGGGATTTATTTGGTTTGGTTTGGACTTTTTTGTGCTCTGGTGAACCATGGACAAAGATATATGCTTTTGGAGATACAGAATTGTGGGGCACCATTTTGAGCAAGCTTGGGATGGTTCTCAGGGGTAAACTAAGACAGACACACAATTCCTCACCAAGGGTTGCTTGGTCCTGGTAGGGTACCTTGGTTTATGACCAGATGTATTATACATTTTGCTGCTCATAGTTTACACAGTACAAAAGTTATGAGAAATTAACAATCTTACAGTGTGTGGAGAGCATATTCTTTTCCAATATTACCATTTTTTAGTAAGGGGACAGCATGCTTGTTTAATGTGAAGATTAAAGACACAACAAAATTGTGTGATTATTTCTATCACTGTTATGAAAGGAATCGAACCCTCTCTGAGAGAGTTGAGATACAAGCTGAACTGAATAACCTGTCATCCTGTCCTTTTCCTACCTGTGGCTGCACAGAACATCAACAATAAATATGGGCACCTTAATGTATTCATAAAATATATGTCATAAAGCAAAAAGAGGGAAGAAGAGCTTATAAGCAGATTCTGTGCTCCACATATACCAAATTCTGCATGTATTGGCAACAAAAAAAGTTGTAATTTTGAAGTAAAATAAAATTCGGCATTTAGTGCATAAATACTTCACAGATATTTTTCCCAGTGACACTTGTAGAATGGAGCTGCAATCCTTCCTCCATCCTCTGTGACAGAACAGGATGAAAGTATTTTTGCCTAGAATGTGTAATATGAATTATTTTTCTGGTTTTCATTGAAAACACAGGTACTCAGAGTAATTCAAAAAGCTTTTACTTGGAATGTTCATGCTCTTGTAACAGCTAGGCAAACTGCAGGAAAAAAAAAACAAACTGAAGAGAATATAAAAATCTTTCATAGAGTTTTCATAAAATTTTATATTCCCATCTGCTTTACCATGTAGTAATTGAATTTCTCTTGTCCACAGATCTTAGCTGACATGTACATAAGGTGAATGCCACCAGTGACCAGATGAGCCAGAGGAGTCACTTCTCCCTTGCTTTAAACATGAAGGCACCTACATGAACTAATAAATCACTCAGGAGAAGAAAAGCTGAACCCTGTGTGAGCAGTTTTTTACTTTGACACTTGAAAAATACCAAGTTTTGGTTTCTAAATAAATTAAAGTCTCATCCTACTGTTTTCATAATAGTTTACCTTACACTAGCATCTTCCTTTGAAATGAATAGTAGTGACAGAAATGTTGATTGGGTACCCTGAAATAGTGGACTGAGATGTTTAAGAAAACACATATGTAGAACTTTGCAGAACTGAAAGACAGCATAGTTCTCATGTAAAACATACATCTAAAGCATCATTCTCTAAGCACAATATTTTACACAAAAGCAAATGGCCCAGAAAGTGTCAGTTTCTGCTGAAGAGAAGATTAAGACATATGAGTAGTTAAAACATTTTGTGTTAATTTCCAGAAAGACAAGAATGGTTTTATATACAAGTGTTGTTCTGCTTTTCTATAAATGTACATGCTGTTGTGTTTCTTGAATTGTAACCATAATCACTGTTGGGCATTTTTAGTGTCAAACAAATATAGGGAAAACCCCAAGAGCTCCCATTTTCCCCCCAATGTATTTGAAAGGACACCAATGCTTATATTATTATAAATAGCAATACGCTCATTTTATGTAAGCCCATTTTCCCACCCATATTGCAACCAAACATTTAAACTCTCAACAATTTTTCTTGCGATTAATCTGCCTGGGACTTAAGAACAATTTCTAGATAAGGGGTAATGTTAACACAGGAGAAAATGCATATAAACCACCATAAAGATATTACTGATTAAAATTCAAAGGTTCTTGATCATTAGAATGTTCTGATTCAATTTTCCAAAAGGAAAAAAAAATATGGAAAAGTTAAGAAAGTTTAAAATTGAATTCTTGAAGCCAAAAGGGGTTAAAATTGATAGATCAGGAAATCTCTTCTGGTCTTTGATTCAAATCAGGAAATTATTGTCCTACATATAGTCTTGTAGGATTTTTCCACCATCTATCAGCCTTATTACTTTCTGGGGTAACTAAATTTTTGGTGGGTCTGGATGTGTGTCAGTTTTTCTCAGTGCAAGTATGTACAGATCCATAGAGCAGACTTCTTACTCAGTAATCAAGCTTCATGTTAAGATGGAACTGGCCAAGCAAGAAGTGTGTGTTTTCCAGAGAGACTGGAAAATAGAGTTGGATGGCCACTTATCATGAGTGTTTTACCAAGTGCTATCATAAATTATGTCAGTAAGAGACAAGCAAGACAATATTAGCTCTACAGGATCACAAACTGAGCCAAGCTCACCATGAAACCAGTGAGGGATTTGGCCACTGACAAATAAAGGAAGGCAGAGTAAACTATAAAAGACAAACCAATCCAAATGCTCTCTCTCTATACAGCAAGCATTGGCTCAGTGTAAGGAGCTGTGATTTTGCTTTGGTGTAGCAGAGAATGTCCACCAAACACCATTCCCAGCTGTCAAAGGAACTTGGAAATACCATGAGTATTATATGCATACATAAGATTTTAACTAGTTTTTTTCTTGCACAGGCTGGAGAGGGAGAAGCAATTGAGCATATCTAGTCTGTCACCAAAAAATGAAGGAAGGGTTTACTCTGCATCCATGCAGGTGAAAATTGTTCTGCTCTATAACTGTCAGTACAGCAGGGAAGGGTTGATATTGGAGTCTTGTTAGGAAATCAAATTGCTGTATTTCTTGTTGTTCAGCAATCCCTCAGAGCCAAGGATTCAGTATCTCCAGTTCTTTTATGTTTTACTTTGAGAGTTGACAATAAAATAAATGGAAATGTCGGAAGACCTCTTGAGCAGAGAGTAGCTGGCCACATAGATTGTTATAGCATGACATTTGGGTTTCTGAAAGAAGACACAAAGACCAAGAAATTTTCTTTTGTTTCAGTTTTGGAAGCAAAATAGAGATTATAATTAAACACAAGGAGAATACACATGATCTCCTTGAAAAGATTATTCTATTTTTTTTAAAAGCTAGCCTTTTTTGTTTCTTAATTTAGATTATTTGCAAGGTGTTAGTCCAAGAAATAATCTGCAATTTGGGTGGGACCTAGCCATATAAAAATGACTATATTAATGCTTTTGTCTACCCAGTATGTGCATTAATTACAGGGAATTCCTTTATTTTGATGGTTCTTATATTGCTGTCATGATTAGATTCAATAAGTTACAAATCTATGATAAAAAGAAAGAGAATAAAATAGACTGAAAAACAAGGAAAAGCCAGCACAACTGTCTCTCTTCTTTAGTTTCTTCTATGGGCTGCAAAATTGTAGAGCACCTACTATTTTTACTGCTAAATACAGTATTTTCTTTGATTTGTCCAATGATCATATTTTTTTCTTCCTCTCTGTTACTTACACTATGAAGCCTTCTTAGTTTTGTGGCATTTTTTTTTTTTTTTAATTATAATTATTATTGGTATTAATGTAATTTCTGTCTGACTACAAAAATTTAGTCTTGGTATTAATAAGCAAATTTAAAATCTAGGCCATATTCTTACTAGGCAATGGCACTTGAAGCACCTTGTTATGCACCATGCTTCACAATTTACAATCTGACCCCACTATTTTCCATGTGGTTATCCTCATCTCAAAATGAGTAAGCCACCACAGTGTTTGTGGGTAGACACAGTGGTAAAGCAGAGTGTGTGGGAACGACAGAGTTTCTGTTCTAAGGCCCATGTTTCACTGTCTACAGCTGTGCTGGGTACTCAAGGGTCTCCCTGTAGGTAAAGGAGAGGAACTTTAATGGTGCTTGACTCATCTGATCATGTTCAAATGTCTAGTTTAGGGTAACATGAATCTTATCTGAGATGATACTGGCAATACTGACTAGCTCTCTGTCAAGAGTAAAGGGAGACTGAAGTGACAAGTTCAAACCTAGATGTCTATATTCAGCTGTACCATTCCTTGATTTGTGAGGGAGAAAGATGCTATCTTTTTTTTCCTTCTAACCATTTACTTGTTGGAATCCTATAGACTGCTAGCTGAGCAGCAGAGCGAATGTTACAGCAATCAAAGTTAGAAATAAAAACCAAGGTCAACCGAGCTGAACAGAGCACTAATGAACAAAAGATGCACTTGTTCTGGGAAGAATGGATTTCTCAATGTGAGTTGTCAAAATATCCCCTTTGAGTGTGTCTATAAATGCTGTAGGTGCTTCTGAAGCATCTTAGAGCGGCCAGTTTTGCAGATAGCTGGCTTGAAAGAAGTGTGACTAAGATGTGTCCTGGAACTGATAGTATCAGTACATGTACAGTGGGTTAAAATTTTCTTCCTGCACAACCTCTAAGCAAGATATCCACAAGCTGATAGAGAAACATCCAGGTGGGCGGAGAGCACCTAGAAAACAAGTGATATTGTATTTCAAGCTTTTCAGAATGTTAATGACATATCCTACCCCTCATATAGAATGGCCTTTGCTAGAGGTAAAAGTGGAAACAACTAAATTGCTGCTGTAAGATGGGTGAGTATAGAATAGTGTTTCAGTCTTTTCATTGCATCAAAAATTCTCCTACATTTGCAGGCATGTCTGTGGGCAGAACAATGAGACCTTGCTTCCTCATGAAGTTGGAAACACAGTAGGATTCAGTGCTTTTATCACAGCAGCACTCATAATTAGATTGCATTCCTTTTGGTTCTTAAGAGATTGCATTCTTCTTGGTTCTAAATATTTACCACAGTTCAAGGGGTTTTTTTAAGTGGAAATAGTTTGCTCTTCATCTTTCTTTTGCAGAGTGCAGTTATATAGATTTCAACACATTTCAAGGTTTTTTGCTGGGATATTGAAGATTTTTCAGTGTTCAAAAGTTACAAGTGGTTCTATTAAATTCCTCCCTGCACTCAAGTCATTTCTACGAAATGCAGAAATTTCTACAAAATAACACTATCACTTTTGAATGATGCACAACAGAAATGTGTGTACTCTGTAAATTATGAACATTTATACTACAAGTTTCATCTAGTTCACCTATAACTCTATCATGCTTTTTTATGGGTAGCAAAAGGCATTAGCTGGTTAGCTGTAGTCATCAAGTTCCTTTGATTCCTTTTAAAGTACTTTTCACTTAGGTTCTTCTGCCTTTCCCTCTTAGAGTGTGTTTCTGATGATTAAATCTTTCATACTCTCTTGTACTCTCTGCCATCTCCATCAAAGTACTAATGGAGCACTTTCAGTTCACTTGCCTTGATAGGGCAACTTGCCCTGTAGGACAAGAGGCATAGCTCTTGCTGATTTGTCTGCCTTTAAAAGCTTGTGTTTGGTCTCAGAGCCGTGAATCTTTTTTGCAATAGTTGGAATATGGGTGATTTTGGACACCGCATAGATTTGTGTTCTTGTTCTTTACGCAGATACAATATTTACTTGTCTTGTTGGGAAGCTTAATTCAATATTTGTATGATGCTTAGAAATCCTTAGATGCTGTGGAGAATAAATTATTGTTCATTTATTACATGCCACATTGTAGTGAGTAAGTTATTGTAATTTAAGCACTTTTTAATACCAATGCATTTAGAGCTAAAAATTTGTGCACCATTGTAGGACTTTAGTCTACCTTATGTGATTTTTGCCTAATTTTTAATTAGACAATGAGATAAGATCAATAAGTATAACATACTTCTAGTATGTATGTATATTTGAGAAAATACATGTATTTTTTCATGTTTAATGCTTTCTAAAAGCTAAAGAAGGTCATAAAGCTAAGTGATTTTCATTAGCCATACCTCACAGAAAGTATCTCCAAATCACTCTATATTTCATTAATACTGTAAAAAGGATTTATGCTTGAGAGGAGAAGGGAATTTGTCTCAGAGATAAATCTGGGCAACCAATATGACTTAGATGGTCTTTTCCAATCTTGTTTGCTTATGAATGAAGAAAATCCAGAGCATATTTTAATAATAAGCTTGCTCTTCTATAATAGATATTTGCAGTTTTCTTTAAATGTGCATGACTCATTAAACACATAACATTAGGTTTTTATTTGTGTGAGTGAGTGGTACTTATATGTACATACATAGTGATATATAATTCTGGGGTCTGGGAGATAATAAAACTCTGTGGTGGGCTGCAACTAAATCCCCTGGTATGTAAAAAAGGCAGCTTACCCACAGTCTTCTTCATGATTCTGTGGTCTCTAATATCAGATAAATTTTTGGGGTGTTTATTTTAGAACCCTCTTGCCTTGGTTAGGGAGACTTCTCATTTCCAAACTAGAGGAAACATGCTCAAAAAGTGTTTCATGTGATACCAGAGTGGATGGCACATTTGGAGTGCATTGTGGTGGTTGTTGCAAGTGTCATCACACACAGGGTTAATATGGTGTCTTTTAGTTTGCCATGTATGCTGTCAGTCTGGCTGCACCTCTCCTCCTGCTGTGTGGCAAGGCATGTGAGAGTTTATTGCATTACCTATTGATTGTAGAAAAAGACTTTACAATCATGTCTTTGATTAGATGTTTCCTAACTCCAGGCAATAAAGTCAGGTTGTTTTGCAATGTGCAGATTAAAATCTAGAGATATTAAATCTAGAACATGGCTGCTTACAAATTAAGCTGGAGTGGTCTTTATGAGAGGCCTCTGCACTATCAAATATGCTGAGAAGCTGCATGCCATTAAGGGTGGTCACAGATGTGGCTTCATACATCAGAGAGCTCTTCATATTGTGTGCCTCCTGATAAGGCTTTCTCTTTGCTTTAGAGGCCTCAGTGTGGAAGGAAGAATGGAATAAAAATATGGTACAACCCTACAATTTATACTTTGACTTCATTCCCTTATCACTGCTACAGAGGTAATTTCATTCTCAGTTTCATCCTTACTTCCAAAATGGCTACTGAGATAAAAAGGGCAATCATTTGTCCTCAAAATATTTGTATGTGCACTTTTGTTACATCTATGATTTTATTACATATTACTGAAGTCTGCTGACTGATTTCCCTGAAAGAAGAGCAGGCAGACTGGAGTGGCACTACTCTGAACAAGGAATGAATAAGCCACCTCTTTTTCAGGACATAACTACTACAGCAGTTGCAATTTTTTCATCCATATGACAATAAAACAAATAGTGGTTTTCAGGTCACCACACAAGCTAACACACAATCTCCTTCACCAAAAACCTACAATGTTTATTTTTCCATTTAAAGTAGGAGGGCTGGTGGCAGTAATGAAAACCTCCAACTGGTCAATGGGAGCAATCTTCAAGGCATGAGATAGAGCAGCTCCACTGTGAGCTGCAGGCTGATCTGATCTGATCTGGCTAGGCTTGGCTGCAGCTCTTGCACAGCTCAGAAACTCCACTGAAGCCCAAGGAGTTATTGTGCTTGCATAGCCCCAGTGAGTGGCTTCCTAAAGTTAGCACAAAGCTTATCTAATCCTTTCAATTTTTGAAAAAGTGACCAGGTTGCCAATCTTCATACAATTGATATTCTTAATGCCAGACATTTTTAGAAAAAGAAAGAAAGAAAGAAAGAAAGAAAGAAAGAAAGAAAGAAAGAAAGAAAGAAAGAAAGAAAGAAAGAAAGAAAGAAAGAGAAAGAAAGAAAAAGAAAGAAAGAAAGAAAGAAAGAAAGAAAGAAAGAAAGAAAGAAAGAAAGAAAGAAAAAGAAAGAAAGAAAAAGAAAGAAAGAAAAAGAAAGAAAGAAAGAAAGAAAGAAAGAAAGAAAGAAAGAAAGAAAGAAAGAAAGAAAGAAAGAAAGAAAGAAAGAAAGAAAGAAAAAGAAAGAAAGAAACCCACAGGAACACAGGGGATGCATAGGAAGTTATCTGACAGGCAGGTGTGCAGATAGTCAAAGCAGTGTGCATTTATCTTTAGCTATAATTGTATTTGAGTATTATGCAGGAGCTTCAGTCATGACTGACACCCTGCTCTGTACTAGATGCACTGTAGACACTTAATAAAAGGCAGTTCTGGAGTCATAACTAAGAATTACTGGAGCTTCATGTTTAACTGAAGCACCAAGTACCTTACCACAATCAATTGCAAGGAAGAATTTATAATATGGTTCAAGAGGACTCTGGATACTCCTAATATAAGACAGAGTACATGGTAGTATTTTAAAGGACTTTTATGGTCAAGTATCCATATGTTATCTGTAGTAGGAGATGAAGATAACTGGTTTATTAGTGTGGTAATTGAGACTGAATGATGTGGACAATATAAGAGGGAGGCAAATATATATTTACTCAGAATGCTTAAATGCTTCAGTAACTTTAGTGCATTACTCTGCTAACCTCTTCCAATCTGTTAAATATGTATTGAGTAGATAATGAGGCTATATCCTCAGTAACACAAATTATTTAAAGTAAAGCAGTGGTTTAAAGCTACTAGTTGTGAATTATTTCAAAACCTTTCCTGAAGAAATTCCCAAGATGAGGGCTGTAGATCACTGTCAGTTTAAGGAAAGAAATTGTGTTAAATTATGCTGGCTCTTTCCCATGTTTTCAGCTACTAATTTGCATTAAAATATGGCTAAAAATACATTAATTTTTCACAAATATTACTTTGCTGTGGAAGTATTTACTGTAATCTCCAAAGTGTTGCTATGTACTTGTCTTGAAAATACCTTCAAGTCACATGAAGTCTCCTCATCCAGACACAAATGATAGCCTAAGAAGAGCTGACAGTCTCTTCTCTGGCATTTACCTTGCAGGCTGTGCATTAGTGAAAGGATGCCTTTTTTCCTGCCCCACAAATAGCAGATGGAAATGTTCCAGATTGATTTGGATTTCTCCTTTAAAGGTGACTGAAGTATTTTCAATGTAATTGCAATAACTTTTGATATTATTACTATAATTCACTTTCTGTGCATTTTTTCAATATAGAGCTTTTGCTATGCATCCATGGATTGCCTATGAAATGGTCTAAACTGAATTAAGAAGAAAAACTGAGGCCAGATATGGTAGGGAAAGGAATCAACTATAATACCAAATTTGAAATTTGGTTAGCAAAAAGATATTTTCCTTTAGCAAGGCTTTTCTTTCTTTACATGCACTTAAATGATGCACCTAGACAATTATTTAGCCCTAGAATCATGGCATCTGCTGAGTTGGAAGGGACTCACAAGGATCACTGAGTCCAGATCTTGGCCCTGCACATGACACCTCAAGAGTCACACCATGTGCCTGAGAGCATTGTCCAAATGCTTCTTGAGCTCTGTCAGGCTTGGTGCTGTCATCACTTCCCTGGGGAGCCTGTTGCAGTTCTCAGCCAGCCTCTGGGTGAAAGACTTTTTCCTGATATCCAAACTAAACACCCCTGACTCAGTTTCATGCCATTCTCTTGGGTCCTGTCACTGGTCATGAGAGTGAAGCCATCAGTACCTGCACCTCTGCTTCCCTTTCTGATGGTGTTGAAGACCACAATGAGGTCTCGTCTCAGTCTCCTGTACTCCAGGCTGAACAAACCAAGTGACCTCAACTGCCCCTCATAATTGTTTGTCAAATTGTTTCATATACAGTGCAGATTAATAGAGAGCAAGGTATCACAAAAGAAATTTCTAAAGGTAGATGCTGTCTTAAGCAGATGTTTCGACTACAAAAGATACAGGGACACGAAGCTGAAAACTTCTGAACATCTTCAATTTATTTTGATGTCCGTGTGAACACATATTTCCATTTTTTATCTTCTTGTTTTAATAAAATTACCATAATTAACTGATGGTCAAGACAAAAATGCATTCACTTCAAAATATTATGCTATATTTTTAGCTGCGAGGAGCAAGAAGAAGATACTGTATCTTTTCTGCTAATGCACCTTCATCTTCCTTTTCAGATGCATTAAGATTAGGAAAGACTTTCCTTGCATTTCTGGAAAATAAGTATTTTCTTCAGGTCTTTACAACTTCTCATAGGATCACAATATTCATGTGATCCCTTCTTCCTCAGAGAAATACCCATGAGTATCAAGAATCCCAGTAGAAAACCTGACATTGTTCTTAATAAACCGAAGACTTCCTCCAGTAATAGAGCTGTCTATTATCAGGCATTTAATTCTCTGCATGTGACCATAAAGCCTTGTTTTGGTCATAATTTGAAGTACATATTTAAATGTATTAAATATCCTAGAGACTTGGATGGAAAATTCTGCTATAGATGATTTTTAGAGCTCTCCCATGCAAGAGGGCTGGGGAAACCAAAAATATAAAAGGGAAACAATATTTAAAAATGGTAGTTTGTTAGGCATAAAAAAGCTTCATATTTACTTTTCAGTATTAATTCAAAAGTTGCATGTTCTTTTTCAAGTTGGCTCATTTTCTTCTGTGGAACCAACTTATCATGTTATTGGATGCCATTTGGTCCCACCAGTGTTTGAAATTCTGAATTACCCTTTCTAGCTTTCTGACATTGTATTTTCCCTCTTGACATTCACATACTGTAAATATAGTTCTATCCAGGATGAATTCCATTTAGCAGACATTGCTTGACAGCTATAGTAAATTCAGAATGATCTATTCATTCATCAATATGTGTGTACAATTTCCATTAAGCTCAATAAAATTTGTGTACAGCTGTAATAACTGAAGTCTTTTAACACTGTAGTGTCTTTCTAATTGCCAGGGAGGTTTCACCAGTTGACTGAGATATCTCTCTACTTTTTAATGCTTTGGGAGTGTTGAAGTGGTCATTGGCACTGGTGAGGCTGCAACTCAAATTCTTTGGCTGGTTTAGGGCCCCTTACTAAAAGAAATATTGAGGTGCTGGAGCATTTCTAGAGAAGGGCTGGGGAAGGGTCTAAAGAGTAAATCTTAAGAGGAGCAGCCAAGGGAAGTGTTTAGCCCGGACAAAAGGAGGCTCAGGAGAGACCTTACCACTCTCTACAACTCCCTGAAAGGAAGGTTGTAGCCAGGCAGGGGTCAGGTCTTTTCTCCCAAGTATAAAAGCAACAGAACAAGAGGAAATGGCCTCAAATTGTGACATGTTTAGGTCAGATACTGAGAAAAATTTCTTCATGAAAAGGGTTGCCAAGCATAACAGCAGACTGCCCACGGAAGTAGCTGAGTCACCACCCTGGAAATATTTAAAAGATGTGTAGATGTGGCACTTTGGGACATGGTTTAGTGGTGGCCTGGCAGTGCTGGGCTAGTGGTTGGACTATACAATCTTAAAGGTCTTTTCCAACCTAAACAATTATATGATTTTATGATCTGAGAAATAAAAATAAGGGACTCTTATGGGAGTAGCTTAGATGGAAGATCCTCCTTCTGCACCTCTTGGCTGGTGTGGCTGTCCCAGTCTGCTATAACACCTTCCTAACCTATAGAGAGGGGAGAACACTGTTGACCCAAGCTGCAAACACTTGACATTTGCAGGATACGGGTGCTAAAGCTTGTAGGTGCCCTGCTGAGACTGCAGGCATGTCTCACTGCTTGCTTAGAAACATCCTTACATTTACACTCTGGAACAGAAATGTTAGGAGAATGAGTAGAAGTATCTAATAACTTCATATTGTGACCTAACACAATCTGACCATGTTTTCGTTGCAAAGGTTAATATATTCAACTTGGATTTGTTGAATCATGTAAAGTAATACTTCACAACACGCTCCAGGAAAAAGAAAGGAAAAAAAAAAAAGAGTATATATGGTTAGCTTGTTTTATAGGACTAAAGAATGCCTGAAGATCTTTGTAATGATTTTTGTGTGACAGAATCAGTCAAAGTTAATGATTTTGCAGGCCTCACTTGTGGTTATATTAAAAATAATTGTATTACCCTTGCACAACTCATTTCTGTTGCTATATAGTTTAAATATTTTATGCAGTTTTTAAGGACTGATCCTATTCCGAGGTGGGGAAAAAGGCAATAATCTGTGCCATTTCTTCCGTCTCAAACCACAAGGAAATTTTCTACTGTCACCATTATTGAAATATTCACCAACCAGCCTGCTGGATCTTCCTGTTTTGAATTATTGTCTTATCCTCTTTAGCTATTTTTTTTTCAATGTCTATCTACTTATGATGAATTTGAGTACATTTTTGAAAACCCCAATCATCATATGCTAAACAAGTATGAAGTTTGAACAACTAAAATCAAGTCAAGGTTCTTGTCCTGTGGAGGACTTGATGAGGTAGGTGATATACAGGTATACAGGTATAAAAGTATGAATGGGTGACGAGCAAGTATGTTTTTTGTTGTGCTTGTTGGAAGAGCCTTAAGAAACAGAAATTTTGTTTGAAAAATGGTCTGCTGAGCCTTTAAGTACTTACTCAAATAAGCTGTTTATTACTTATTCAAGTGAATTATAAAGGCCAATGAACACAGAAAGGGTTTCAAGAACTCAGAATGAAGGTGGTAGAAATTTTTGCATGTCATAGTCAGTCTTTTTTCTGTGAATATTTGCAGTCAGTTTGTGATACTATATCAGCTCTACCATTTCAGTGGTAGTTAAAGAAAAGAAAATGTAGGTTAATGAACTTGAAAAATTGTGGGATGTACAGCAGGAGGGGGACAGAAGATGTAAACAAGAAGGAAGTTAAGGGAAGAGGCATTTTTGAACAATTTTAATGTCACTAATTAATATCTGGTTCTTAGTCAATTCCCAAAAAACTCACATATCATAATGATGACTGGATATCAAAATGTATCTGTCAGTTATAAAGGGGAGGGCATTGCAAAGAGCTCAGGATAATGCAGGGAAGAGGTAACAGAGTCTCTAGGGAAATATTTATTCTTTCAAAACCAGAAATAAGTATAATAAAACTTATTCATAGTGCACTCTTTCATTTCATATTTGCTGTATACATATTGGCATTACTTCTATGAAAGCATTTGAAATATTGATATATTAACACTCTTTATGGATAAGGCAAGGCAGGGAAAGCCTCAAGGAGGAAAAATTATGGCAGTTGGACAAGACTACAGAAACACTTTTCCCAGGGCTGGCATTTAAGATTTTTCCTGGGCTGTGCTCAAATCTCTAGGCCACAGCTCTCCTGGGATATCACATATTATGTATGGATGAGCTTTCAAAGTGACCTAAAAGATAGGCACTGTACTCCCTCAGAAAGGCAATAGGATTGAGGATCCTAATATCCCAAGGCCTTTCTGAAAATCTCATCTTACACACAGTCTTAACCACTTCATCACAGTCACTAAATAACAGCAGGTACTTGTTAACAGCATGTGTATTAGTCACTGAAAATAATTTATCCCTGCTTTGGGGCTCCTCTAAAGAAATTATACCTCTCCATTTCTCAGCTTTCTCTATATAACACCTGAGAAATAATTGTTTTCATTTTTCTTTGCCTCATTGATTGTAGAATAAATAATCCATGAATAACTCCCTATCCTCATTATTCTACCGTATCTGGTGAGCAATAACTTTCAGTTCAGCTGTTTAAGGGCAATGGCAGGAGGGATGAAGAGGGATGAAAAAGAAGAGTCAGACTCTTGTCATCCCTAAAGCATAAGGCTGGGATATGGCCAGGTTGTCTCCGTCATCCCTTGTAGGTGAAAACCACAGTGAAACTTCAATGCAGCTTGCTTCCTGGCTCGCTCTCGGGCAGAGAATTAATTACAGAATGGCAACATCTGCATTAGCGGCTCCTGCAGCCCCAGCTCTCTGCAGGCGGGATGATGCTCGCTCCCCACCAGATCTAGGACCGCTCGGAGGACTTGCCTGCTATCCACCTGTCTCGGATCCCTGCAGGCTGGAGCTCGGGGAGCCGCGGTGTGCGGGGGAGCGGCGGGGAGGGCGGCAGGAGCCGGCCGCGGGGCGAGCAGGGACGCCGCGCCTCCGCTCCAGCGGCACCGCGACACCGCCCCGGCGCTCCGCTCCGCAGCCGGCCCCGGCCTCCATCCCCATCCTCATCCCCATCCCCATCCCCATCCCCATCCCCATCCCCATTCCCATCTCATCCCCATCCCCCCTGCCCCCGGCCCCGCTCCACCTTCCCGCAGCCCCAGCCCCGATCCCTGCACTGGCTCCCGCCCCGCTCCGCCCCAGCCCTGGCCGCGATCCCCGCCGCCGTCCCCCGGCTCTGCATCTGAGCCAGGCAAGCGAGAACGATCGGGGTCCTGGAGGCTCGAGGGGCGCAGAGGAAGAAGGAGGAGCTGGAGGAAGCGAAGGGAAGGGGAGGGGAGCGCAGAGGAGAGGATTTTCCCATCTCCTTTTTTTTTTTTTTTTTTTGGAGGAGGAAGGTTGCTGCTGCTAGTGGCAGCGTTTCCTCCTGCTGGAAGATGATAAATACATGAGGAGAGAGGCTCTGAGCCTGCTTCTGTGCTGCGGGAGTGTCTCTCTCCCTCCCTCCCCTCTCCCTGCTTCTGTGTGAGTGTGTGTTTGGCTGCCGGGCGGTGTGTGCGTGTACACTGTGTATATATATCTGAGCTGGGAGGTTATTGCAAGCTTCTCTCAGCAGCGCTCCTCTGTACAGGAAGACAGGCTCAGCTGCAGTGGTAGCATCAACAGCAGCATTAGCAGCACCAACTGCTTTATTCGCCTTTCTTCCTTCCCTTCATCTCCATCTCCCTTTCCCTTCCCTCCTCCCACGTCTTTTAGGTGATTGATCTTCATTTTTTTAAAATTATTATTTATTTTTCTACTCTACAATCCTTGTTATTTGATACTTCGTGGCTTTTTTTTTTTTTCTTTTTTTCTTTCCCCCTTTCCCTGAGAAGGAGGCACAGAAACAAACACGCACAAACACAGAGAAATAAGGGAAAGAAAAGTACCGGGACTTACCCTGCTGCTGCAAACCCAAAGATAGCAGACGAAGAGGGGGTTTGGCTTCTACCCCAAGGTAAAGCCCTGCCCCCTTTACCTCCTCGACACCTCCTCCGAGGAAGAGAAGGAGAGAGAGCGAAGGGGGCCAAAGTGGAGAAAAGCAGGTCTTCTGCGACTGGCATTTGGAGTACAGGGAGCCAGGAAGTGAAGGATGGTTGTGGTTACCCGAGCTGGCTGCAGGGCAGCTCTCTTCCTCTGGATTTTCATCAGCATTAGCTGCAGAGCCAGGACTGCTCTGCCTGCATCTCGTAAGTACCCTTTTCTAAGAAACGCGCACAATTTCAGCTCTGAATTAAGCCAGAGGGAGATTCCCACAACTCTGTGAGGTTGATTATTTTTGCTTTGCTGATGAATATTGTGTTTGATTGTGTTTGATTTTTCTTTGTATGCATATGTGTGCACTGAGGTCTGATACTGTTTGCAGTGCTCCCCATCAGATCTTCCTTGGTGATTTCAATGGTAGCTGGTGTGGAAAGTTGAAAGAGACCTGCTCTGTGATATAATCTTGGTTCTGCAATGGAGTCAGAGGGGGAAAGCAATCAGAAGCAGTTCAAAGTTTGGGGATAGTTTTTGTTTGGTTGGTTTGGTTTATTTTGGTTTTTCCCATCTTCCTCGGAAGGAATGCAATTTGCATTTGGAAGTACTTCACTTCCACAGTTTTGTGAGGGAAAAGAGGAGATGTGAGCAGTTTCCATAACTAGTGTTTTATCGAGGAGCAGAAAGAGAAAATTGTGTCTCGTTTGAAGAGGAAAGAATGATTGTGAATTGAAGAGAGGGAACTGAGCCAGGACAGCTTTTCTTTAGAGCAAAGTTTTGCTGCCGATAATAGAATGAGCAAAGGTATTTTAGAGGAGACCATCAATTGCCCTCCTAGAGAGGTAGAAATAGTAGAGAAATGATCAAACATCTGCTGAAATTCTGAACTTCAGACTAGAGGAGTGTAGAGCACCTGTACAGAATCCGATTCTGTTGTTAGTATAAAAATGACACCATATTAATTGATTTCAGTGGATATTAGACCAAGTCTTGAACATTGCACTAAGCTGTAGTTTTGAGCAAAACATTTTGCAAGTAGATGTCAGTACTAAGTATTTAGTTGTTTCTCTTAAGACTATGTAAAACATTTGCCAATGGCCAAGTATTTTTGAAATGCATACTGAAATGAAACAGTGCATTTTTATAGTATCATTATCATAGTGCTGGCTTGATCGGCTGTTTATAGAGGAAGGAAGTGTCCTGAAATGTTATGGATAGATGTGCTGGGATTGCATACATGTGAATGGGGGTTGATTCTACTGACCAAGCAGGGAATTGCATAGAATGCAATGTATATACTGCATAGAGATCTATGTAGATCGCTCTATTTATTTATTTGTTTAATTGTTTCCTTGGGGGCTGGAATGAACAATGCAATGATTAGGGAATTGGAGCACTGCTATGCTTTCTTACTGGGTTTCTATCTGTTATCATCTAATACCTATTGAAAAACAAGTGTTATTCCAGGATTTTCTTGCACCTGCATATTTTTTTGTGTGTCAACAAATATGTATAGCAGTGTCTGCATTGTTATTGAGGTCTCAAAGGCTATAGGACATTCAGTTGTTTTCCTACCTTTGAATTAGGAGAAGTATTGATCCTGAGGTTACTTCTTAGTTTTGACCAGCTATATAATTTTTCTTAGGAGTATTATTTCTTCATGGTCATCTCTCAGGCTCTGCATAATAGGAATGTGTGGGGGACAGTATTCATGATTTAGGTTGTCAGAAATCTGTTCTTTGAAAACAAAGTCCCTGCTTTTCTCTGAGAGGGTTTTGGAGCTTTTTTTGTTTGTTTTTGTCACTCAGCAACTAATGGCTATAGTATAACTTGAAAATTACCTACAGTAGGTTATTGATTTCCCAACAAACAAATCTTTAACTTTTGAAAGAAGTTTGTTCAGAAGTTAAGGGTTGTAGTAACATCATTATACCCAGAAATTCCAGGAATGGGGGATATATATAATCTTTATTACAGTTTAGTCATATGCATTCCCATCTTGATGATCAGCTATTCAAAAATTTCTTTATATTAATTCACCTTCCAAGAGCTTATACATTATACTCCTTATGTAGTGAGTGGCATTTCATTTTATTTCTGACTCACTTCTTAAAGTGAAATGGAGCTAGATTTGTTTACTGGAAACATAAATATAGCTAGAAATACACGTCAGCCTTAAATTTACAAAAGGATTGTTCTCAGTGCAGCACATGTTGAAAATTCTTGTAAAGCTTATGGATGCTTGGGTGCTGGTGCCACAGTGGGAAGGAACTCCAGTGCTGTGTCACACTGTTTTGGTGTACCACTTTGCTGGTTATTCTGTTGCATGCTTTGCTATACAAACTGGTCACGCTACTGTATTTTGTCACTGTGCTCTATTTTCTGGGGTTGTTTGTAACTTTGCAACTGATTTGGATTGGAGGATTTTGTGAATGGGATTGGAGAATTTTGTTCTCTGTTGACAAGATGATATACCTAGTTTTCATTATCCTTTTTTTGGTTTTGTTTTGTTTAGTTTTGGTTTTTTTCCTTTTTTTTTCTTTTTTTCCCCCTCTGTTGATTTTGAACCTCATATTCGGAATACTTCTGAAACAATTAAAAACTGTGTGAAATGCAACTTTGATGTAAAACTTATTTCCAACCACTATTTCATTTTCTCCTCCATTGTAAATTTATGTTTTGGCTTTGAAGTTATTAACAACATCAAATCTTTTCTCTATAGGTTTTTTAGGAAATATGCAAGTCTTATGGTGTACAGTACATTACAAATCCCTATGTAAGAGCTTGCTGTTCAGTATTTTCTCACAGTCTGGTCTGCTTGTGCTGCCATAGAAAAGGATACAGCTTTCAGAAAGAACAGAATTGGATATTGCTGATGTGAATATGCTTTATCTCAAATGTTTGTTTACTTTGCAAAGTAAATATATCTCTAGTTAAAATGGAATCTGTCAGTAGTACTGATTCAGAAGTGATCGTGTTGAAAGCTTTTAATCTCATTTAGTTTTATCTCAAGATGACGTGGGTGTTGAAAGCCCATCCTGTAGTATAATAAACATACACTGTGATACAATATCCCACACATTAATGCTCAGATCTTACTGTCAATTCTATTCATGGTCATGTTTTCAGACCCTGGCAATAAATTCTTCATATTCCTGCAATTTTTATTTTTTTTAATAAGCGTGGAAGGATGAAAACACCCTTCTGGAATCAAGGCTAATGAACAGCTCAACCAGGAGAGGTCATCACAAGATAAAAAGTAACACAGAAAATACAAATTTAGTACTTTATAGTCCTTTACGTGGCTAAGATGGAATGATAAGAATATGAATATGGGTAGACTAACTCTCATTTGTATGCCTATAAAATCCCCAAACACAAAAAGCAGCAATGTTGTTACGTAATAAAAATGTTCAAGGTATTAATTATAGGATTGTCTCCTTCTCTCTGAAAGGAATTCACTTTACAAGTAATTATCTTTCACAGCTAGGGTTTTTTGGTTTTTTTCATCATATCTGTTTTTATGCAATGCAAACCTGATGAGCACAGAACTATTAAAACTTCTAGTTCTGATACTTGTCATACTTTTGTAGTATGTCCCATAGCACTGCTCAAGTTGAAGTTTGAGCCCATTTTGCAAGACTTGGTGCAGAAATCAAAAGGGGGGCATGTAGAGTAAATAATTAAGATACATAAAAGAAAAAATATACAGCTTTTATATTTGATTTCATGGCACCCAGATTTTCCTTGGAAAAGTACTGAAAAGGAGTAATGTCCCTTTTGAAAGAGCAAGGCATTGTAGAAGAAAGTCCTTTTTAAGAGGCGAAGTTAGAAGAAGCTCTGAGCAATCTGGTCCAGTGGAAGTTGTATGCCCATGTTAAGCATATGAGGTGTCATAAATTCTATTAGATTCACACTTGGGGAAAATTTCTCTTCCAGATAATGTCTCAGACATAATAATGATATTTTTGGAAATCTGATCAATTCCTTTTTTTTTGTTTTCTTTTCGGTATAATTACTGATAAACATTTATTAGTTTAGATCCTGTTGTCTTGAGGTTAACACAGCGATCTCACAGAATTTAGTTTCAAGTATACCAAACCATTTTCATGTGCATTTAGCATTTAATCATTTTTCTTACTATTGGGGTCAAAGCGCTTAAAAATATAATAAACTTTTAATTTGAGGGCCTAGCTCTCTTTTAAGTTCATGGAATTTCATAACATTAAACATATGATTTCTCTTTTGTTCTTTTAGAACACTTTAGCTATAAATTACAACAAAATTTACATTCATAATAGTATAATTATATTATTATTTTGGTGCTATTCATCACCATATAATAAAATTCACGTTCAACAGACAAGTGACAGTTTTAACAACATTGCACTGAGTTGCTGAGTTACTGTTAATATTTAACAACATTGCATTGAGTTACTCATCATGACTCTTTTAATAAATTGGCTTTTTCTTGAGCAATATGTTAACTTATATGTGAATGAATGCAACAGGATTGAATAGTCTGCTATAATTTCAAAATTAGTGGCAGCAGCTATAGCCTGTGTCAGTGCTAAAAATCAAAGTTTCAAAGAGTCTTTAACTTTTCTGTATGTAACATTACATAAAACCTAATTGCAGACATTCATCTAAATAGAAGAAGTCTGATTCAAAGTTGGTGCCAGTGGGCGTTTAATCAATTGTAATGCCATGGAACTACTGTTCTAAAAACTGTTTTTTGCTTGGGCTGTTTTTGCTTTGCTTGTATGTTTTGTTTATTTTTTTTTAAATTCTGGTGCAATAATATAAAATTAGGCATAAAAAGCTCTTTAATAAGTAGTCCAGTGTGAAAAAAAGTTTGAAGGTGAAGCTAAAGACTTCAAATTGAAAACTTGTTTCTGAACGTTGGTTGTTTCTTTTGCCAGGAGATGAGAAATATTTTTTATTTTCTCTCTTTTTTTTCTTTTTTTTTTTTTTAATCAGGTACTTTTAACCCAGGAGATTATTTTAGTTGCTTCAATTGTGATAGGAAATTATTTATATATAAGGCATTAGACATAAGACTGTACCTCTTCTTGAATAACTCACATTACAATGGATCTTTTACAGATAGTAGATTTTCTTATAGAAGTTCTTCAGGACTTTTAACTTGGATCTCTATGTCTTTAAATTGTCAGATATCATGTTTACTGTTTAGGAGATTTTAAGACTGCAGTACTTTTAATGTCTGGGACAATAACAAACTATACACAAACCATGGGGGAGTTTCTGCATTTTCTTTTTTCTAGATTTTCAAAAGCTGATCTCACTCTGCATGATCCGACTCATACGTCAAAATAAGATAACTGGTTAAATTTTGAGGTCTTCCCCTACCCATGCCTATGTCCTGAATAGCTGTCATGCTCATCTTACAAAAGCACATGGACTTGCAAATGTGATCCAGTCAAGTAGGAAACTTCAACTAGGAAATGTTAGAGAAGCAACAGGAGTCTTCTTCATCAGATGAGATGATGAGTGACTTTGAAAATTCTTTAGTCTTAACAATTTTAAATAATTTAAAATTATAGCATTATTTCCAAAATCCACATAGAGATGAGATCCTTCTTTAAAAGATCAGGAAGACTTGTAGGATAAAGAGAGCAGTCCGCTAGCTTGAGCCTTCTTGCACTGAAGGAAATGGAAGTTGTGCCACAGATTATAGGAACGGTGTGGTTATGTTCTTTGTCATGAGTTCATGATGCAGTCCATTGGTATGAAATACTAGAAATTATTAAAAAGGTTCCTCAGACTTCAGCCTTTGAACGAACATTGATTTTATCTGTATTATAGTTCATTTATCCAGCAACTTCATTGGCATTGCATAGGTAGATAATCCAAGACCACCAGGTAATTGCAGAACATGTTAAATCTCTAAATTTGGTGAAGTAGAAAATTGCAGTAATCAGTAATCAATTCTTTTGAGCCACTTACATTTCCAACTTTGAAGACATTATAGATATAATAAAAGAATTCCCAAGTGCTGTGCTTAACATTTACAAGGAACTTGGGCACTTGGTTTTAATAGTTCCGCAATTTCAAAGCAGCTTTACAAAGCTGAGACCTTTCCTACCTCAGAAATGGTCTCAGTATTCATTCACTGTAGTAGTAGCCAGCCTTTTCCGATTGGGCCTTTAAGGTTGAACAGCAGATAATTCAGAGCAGAAAAAGATATTGACATTCACATTTACCTCTTTCCTCTGCCTAAAAAGTCTAGAGATTTTTTTGACTTTACAGTCTCCTGGTAGAGATGTAACATTTAACTAAAGCAAGTGGTCATGCTAAGTCCATTGAGGGATTCGCAAACTTATTTACACATATGGTTCGTTACTTGATGTTAATATTTACCATCATTTGAAATATTTATAAAATATTTTATTTTAAGCTGTGTATGCACTCCAAAAGTATGTTTTAAATAAATCAGTAACTAAAATTGACTCCTAGTATAGCTAGGAACTTTGTTGCCAGTTTTGCATTTGTATTGGTAAAAGCTCAAGTTGGGTTACAACTTTCAATGTGTAAATAAAATAAACAGCTAAAAATACTTTCTAGAAACCAGAAAGCATTTGAACTGTTCTAGCCAAAGGGTTTTCCATCCCACAAACAAATATGATGTTTTTGAATGAACATTTATTATTTTTATCTAGAATATTTAAGTCTCAGCTTAAAGGGAAAGTAATTTTTCTTGTAGAAATGACTGTCTAAATATAACATAAACATTGTGTTATGTCATTTAGTATTTTTTAATCTTTGCCCAAGGAAGTCAGCTATACATGTGCTACATTTCTGCTTTCTGTTTCTACAATGTAAGAATAATCTGACTGAAAAAAATAAGCTTTTTTTTTGCTCTGCATCAAATCTAGAGAGGTTTGCTCTGCATCAAATCTAAGAAACCCACTGTCTGTGTTTCTTAAATCACCTAAATATTGATAAAAATGTATCTTATTTATTGCTTATTCATCTTGTATACTTGAACTGGTATTTATTTACTGAGAACCCAATGAAAACCTGGAATTTATAGGGAGGTAATACAGAAGATCAGCAGATGAGCTGAGGAGACTCCAAGGGTCAATTTCCATAAGGGACAGCAGAAAGCCTGTGATGGAAGGTTTGCCAGAGAAGAAAAGGAAGAATTATTGTGTAAGGGCCTAATGCAATGGGATAAAACACAGCAGGAAAGGCAACCTCAATATATTTCACATTTTCATACCATTTCATATCATATCACTGGTTTTAAATATCATTGGTGTAAAGTTCTTGGAACACACTTTGAAATGCAATTAAATTGGAATATTGGAATATGCTTTTACTCAGCTTATGGGAATAAAAGGAGTACTGTGGTTTGGGAAAAGCAACCCTCCCCCCCCAAAAAAAGAAAAAAAAAACAAAAACAAACAAACTTGGAATAGCAAACCAACACACAGAGAAACAAAAAACCTAAATTTATACCATGTTGACCCAGGTTTCAAACACAGATGCCCTCCTAAACTCTTTAGACTCTGCCCACATTTTTAGTGAAACATAGGAAGGGCTTGTAGATAATTTTTTCTCTCAACACAGATACAAATTCAAATATCTATTAAAAAAAAAAGGAAAAATAAGGATAATTAGTTAATTTAAAAACAGAGTCAGAAATTAAAACTAGTGGCATCCACCATTGCTATGGGTAAAAAACAGAGATGAATGTGCTGAAGAGAAGTTGAGGTTGTCTCCCACACAATAGCCAAAACCTATTTATTTTTCTGCTGAGGAATGGAGTCACAGAGTAGCTTGCCCTGTCCGTAGCATTAGCACTGCATTAGGAAAAGAGTAAGCGTCTGTGAGAAATGGAGTCAGAAGCATATCCTGTACTGGGCAGGCTCTGCTGGATACATGCTCCCAAGCTTCAGCAAGATGTACTCTCTAATGTTCTTTCCTTTGGTTTTACATCCAAAAAATTATGCTAGTGGGCATACTGTCAGTTATATGATGAATGTCCTACCTGCTTCTTCCCTGGTAGAGCCAAGCTGTTATGAAATGATGGAAATGATAGAAAATTCCCTCTAGATAAGAGAAGGTATCCTTTACTGTTCCAACCCTTTTCCAAAAAATATACATCACATGGTCACACACCTATTTGCTTCTGCTCCTAAATCATTTGCCATTTCTCACATGCCTCCTTTCTGATTTTATGAATCATCTCACTCCCTACTTTATGTCCTCTCCCTACCCTTTCCTCCAGCAATAAACTGACTCCACTGGCTTCTCTTGGATTCTCATTGATTCATCACTGTTTTGAGTAATTTGCTGAGCCTGAAACTAAGGGAGATTTTCTTCATTGATTCCTGATTAATTCATCTGTTTGTGAAAGCTAGGTACACAGGTAATAACTCAATTGAAATTCCTTCACTGCTTAATTGCTGTGCTATAATCCTGGCCTGTTAAATCAGATAATCAGATATTATGAATGAAGTTAGGATTTATTTTTTCAAAACACAATTATTAGAATATCATTATAAGGAATCCTTTTATTAATTTGGTTTATAATTATTCATAATATGCAATTTTAGTGTTTAGGTCAGTACAGTGCATAGGTTTTATTCATATGGAAAAAAACTGTGTCAGAGGAATTCTGTGACTGCATTATGCTTCCAAATCTACATATTCATAATTTATAAGTCCATAAAGGATCCAACCCAGCTATAGTGATATGGTTGATTGTATTACTACTTTCTTCCGCTTTACAGATATCCTGGTTCAGGGCAAATTTGGGAGGAAACTTCCAAAGGGGTCCCTCTAGAAAGCAGATTCAAGAAGCCCTCCCCCTACTGGTTCAGGAAGACTTCCTTAGAGAAAAGTGGAAAAAACAGATTATTTAACAAGCAAAGTATTCGCAAGCATAAACAATTAATAATATTAAACAATAAAACCCTTCACTGCTCTGAAGAGATAGCAAATTCAGAAAGTCCTTGTCATGGGGTGTAGCTCAGCTTGCTCAGTCTCTTATCAGTCCCTCTGGTGCTGGAAAATGCCACATCCCAGGCCGTGGTAGGCCACAGGTGTGAGCTCCCAGTGTTCTTCTGAGTTTTCAGTCCAGAGCAGGTTTGAACAGTCTTAAGAAAAAGAGTCCAGGGAACTTCACTGCCTCAGCTAGCTAAAAACTAACTAAAAGCAAAGGAGAGCTCTCTTCCACTGTCCATCCATGCTGCAGACAACACAGTCTTGGAGAAGAGAAAGATGAAACTCTTATCTTTATATTTTGAAAACAACCACCTCAGACATTCCACTGCTTCTCCTTCTCCCCCTTCCCTCTCAGATCTAGTTTCAAGGGTGCAGAACTTAATAACCACCATAAACAGAACAGACAATGGGGAATACAAGCATCATAAAGTCACCTCAGGACACCAGATCGTAGAATCAATGAACTAGGGAATGGTTTGGGTTGGAAGAGATCATCTAGTCCAACCCCACTCCACAGGCAGGGACATGTTTCACCAAACCAGATTCCTCAATGCCCTGTCCAACTTGATTCTAAACACTTCCAGGGATGGGATATTTGCAGCTTCTCTGGGCAGTCTATTCCAGGATTCAGTCCTTTAGTGTAATCTAAATCTACTCTCTTTAGTTTAAAAATGTTCCTCTCATATTATCAGTACATGCTCCGGTATAAAGTATTTCTTTATCTTTCTTGTAGGTCCCTTTTAAGTATGAAAAGGCTGCTATATAAGGTCTGCCTGGAGCCTTTTTTTCCAAGATAAGCCACGCCAACCCTCTCAGTTTCTCTTTATGAAAGGGAGAAGCCCTCTGACTATTTCCGCAGCCCTCATGTCAACAAACTCCAACATGTCAACATCTTTCTTCTGTTCAGCTGGACTGAGAGTGGCTCCAGCGTTGGACTCAGTTCTCCATATCAGGTCTAATGACAGCAGAGTAGAGGGGCAGTTTGACCTCCCATGACCTGTTGGCCATGCTGCTCTTTATGCATTCCAGGATCCTACTGCCTTTCTCAGCTGCAAATGCACATTGTTCGCTCTTACATAAGTTTTCATCTGCCAGTATCCCCAAGCCCTTCCTTGCTTTCAATCCATTCATCCCCCAGTTTGTATTGCTTCTGGGGATTGCCCCAACCAGGTCATAGACCTTACACTTGGATTTGTTGAACCTCATGAGGTTCATATGAGACCACTCCTCAAAGTTGTCCACATTTCTCTGGATGGTGTCCTTTTCCTCAGTCATATCAACAGCACCACTCAGCTTGGTTTCATTCCACAAACTTGCTAAGGGTACACTCTATCCCATGGTCTAGGTCATTAATAAAGATATTTAACTGTACTTGTCCCAATACCCCTGAAGGATAGCACTCATTTCTATTTAGACTCTGAGCCACTGGCATTTTGGGCATGGCTGTCCAGTCAATCCTTATCCATCTAAGAATTCATGCATCAAACCCATGTTTCTCCAATTTAGAGACAAGGGTGTTGTGTAGAACTGTGTCATTGGCCAGGTAGGTTACATCAGAAGATCTTCCCTCATCTACTAAGAGAGTCACTCCTTTGTAGAAGGGCACCAGGCTTGTCACATATGATTTTCCCTTCATGACACCAAGTTTACTTTCCCTAATACACCTCCTTGTCATTCATACTCTTTGGCAGAGTTTCTAGGAGACTCTGGTTTCATGAACTTCCTAGGCACAGAGACTGACTGGTTGGCAGTTCTCAGAGTATCCATTTTTACACATTACATAAATGGGTGCAATGTTTCCCCTTTTCCAGACACTGCAGCTTTTGCTTGACTGTCATGACTTTTCAGAAGTGATAGAGAACTGCTTATATCTGCCAGTTCCCTCAGGACCCTGGGACGCCTCTTGTCAGCTTCCCTAGATTTGTTTATGTTCAGGTTCCTCAGATGGCCTTGAATCTGGTCTGCTCCCACAATGGAGTCCCTGCCTTTATATTCAGGGCCTTGAGAGATGTGGGAAGTTCAGCTGGCAAGGAAAATTTGAGGAAAAATGTTGCTGAGTACATCAGACTTCTCCATATCAGCTGTCATCAGATGCCCTGTCTCATTTATCAGAGGGGTAATGTTTCTTTTGTCTTCCTTCCCCAAGTTACATACCTGTCAGGGTTTTCACACATTTCTGGCATTAAATGTCCTGGTCTGGAGCTATTTTCTTTACCCTAAGTTCATGACTTCAAACATGGTCACATTGAAATGCCTAATGCTTCCTTTTACCAGCTGGCTTAGTTGTCCCAAGCTTTTGACATGTAAACTTCAGGTCATCTTCAGCTTCAAAAACAATGCATTTTTCTGCAGTTCAAATAATAAAGATTTAAGCAACGAAAGATGGAAAATCAAACTTCCACTAGTTCTCACTAGAAACTACTCATTTCCTTTGTTACAATTACATTTTGAGATATTTAGAGTGCCACATTTACAATAATTTTGAATCTTGGTTAAAATAGTGTAGACTGCCATTCTAGTGCCTTCAGAATTCAAAATACATATTATTGCAATTTATGCAGAAACCTTAGTGATATAGCATATATAGACATAAATGCATATATCTGAAAATTTCTTGTGATCCAGTTTTGTATTCCCAGGAAAAAAAAAGGAAGCCTTCAGAAGATCAGGATACTTTGATAAGATCTACTTTTTAAAAAACTATATTGATCAGTAATTGCGTTTCAGTAATTGCATTTACAGCATTTAAATTTTTGTTCATCAAGTTCTATTGTTTTGTCTAGCAGCACTATTAGTTGTAGTGGCTTATAAGTGTGCAGGTCATCTTTTTCAGTATTTGCACTTCACAGTTTCTTTCAGCCTTCTGGAATTTCCTTGCTGTTTCAAGGGTTATTGGAAATCAGCAATAATCAGCAGAGACCTTCTCGATTACAGCTTGCCCTGCTGGTTGAAACCGCCTATCCTTGTTAACCTCTATTCAACATCTTTGTCAGATTTTATTAGAATGTAAATTGTTTTGTTGCCACTTTGGTATCTATTTATGCAGTCTTGTTCATTTTCCTAACACTGTATGTTTTTGTCTTTTCTACGTGATTGGCAAATTCATTACTTATACGTAGCAGTCTTTTGGTATGGCTCCTTTTGCTCCTCAGCTCCTTTCTCAGTTCTTAAAAAAACCCCCAAAACACAAAACCCAACATCCACACCTGTGATTTTGGTTCTTTTTTCTAAAAATAGTTAATATGATTTCTGTGCATAGACAAATTAAACCTTATATATTTTTTCACATAATTTAATGTATTTGTTAAATTCTGCATTACAAAATCACAGAATGGTTTGTTGTAAGGAACTGGTGGAGGTTATCCTACCTTGCTAAAATAGTGTTCCTTATATCAAATCTAAATCTGTCCTCTAGGAAGACTATACAGCATGAGATAACATGGCCTTGGAGAGGATAGAGCAACATGGTTATTGGTTTCAGCCTGAAGAAAGTAATATAATCTTTTCTGACCTGTTCTGTCCTGACCCTTACTATTGCTTCAAATCAGAACAGAAAATTCATTTGGATTTTAGGGATTGTCTGAATTCTTAATTTAGCAACTTGCTATATCACTAAGGTCAGTCTCATAGAAATGCCCCTCCCAGTCTTCACTGACATATTTTTTTATATTCATAAAGAATGGTTAGTTCAGAATTCTTGATTCATGGGGAATATTTATATTCTGAATTTGAAAATCACTTCTCTTCTGTTGCTGAAGATTTACCTTTTATGAAATATCAGTAAAACCATTATGTCAATTGTGAAGAGTGTTCAGAGATAGAAGTTGATTTTATTTTTCTTCTCACTGGAAAAGGTAGTTCCTTTTGGTTTTATATTAAATCTGAAATGGAGTAGCTCGAACTGTTATTACCTGAATACTTCACTAGGAAGTATTTTTCTTATTTGTACAGCTGCTGAGTCCTGAAAATTGTAATTGCTGCCAGTGAGGAACAGGAAATAAATTTTGATGTGCTGAAACAGGGACACTCAGATTATAGGCCTATCACAAAACCAGACACATCAAAAACAGTCTAATGAGTGAGAATTCTGTCCTCAAATTATGACCTAAAAGTTTTTCTCAATTCTTCTCACTAAATCTAAAAAAAGAAGATGGAACCAAACTAGAAAAATCTTGAGATGGAAGTAAATACAGAAATTTCGGACATGATTCAGATTCCAAACTCAGTGGAGTGAGGCCAGTCTTTCTAGATCAGTCATGTTCCTGCATATATTCCTCAAACTCTATATCAGGATCAATTTGGACATTTTTTTTGCTTGATAAGAGTGCACATGCAGTGTGCCTTTGGATTGCTCAAGATTCTCTGTATCATATACCCTGTATTGTGCTGATGTATGAGTGCATCCCCCAAAATGCTCTAAGGTGCCATGTTTTCAAGTAAGCAGCTACATGAAAAGTCCATGAGTAACTGAAAAAATGAGATAAATGTAAAACAAAGAAAAATAAGGCTGAATTTTCAACAGAACTATAACAAAATTGTATCATACTTCTGAAAAACCACAACAAATATTTCAAGTCTGATTGTAGGACTGAAAAGAATTTATTGGCACTGTCTCACTCAGAGACATGATGATTAGAGGAGTGCTGAGAATTTTTGGTGGAATTTCAGAGGTATGATTGGCATTTTATGGTTATACACACATCTAAGACAATACTCTACTATCCAAGAAGAAAAATATTATTTGCAAGTATAGCCTGTTATTTGTACTTATAAATCAATGCATTCCTTGCTTTGTTTTAATAACTCTGATTACAGAAAGAAATGAACATAAAGCTATGAAGGATATCATCGTAATTCAGCCTATAAAGATATAAATACTTCTAATAACATTCAAACTTTATATATATCAAAGAAAAATTGTTCTGGTGTCAGTTTTAATGAGGAATATAGTTATTTTTCAGCACTGGTGTTTAATGTTTAAAACGTTTTTATTTTTTTGCCTTCCATCTTCCTTCTGCCCCAGGCAGACATTTCAACTAATTCAAATAAAAATACTTATGTGATATTCCAGAAGATTCTTATCCTTTAATTTTGGCAGAGGAGCAAGAGGGAAAAACCAGACATCTTTCTGTATATTCCTGCAGGCAAATCCATACTAATATCTGAGGTGGATCCATCAAGAGTTGAAAGATGTGAATAGATCCCGAGGGATGTTTTATGATAGAAGGGATTGGAGACCATAAGAGCAAGAATAAGGACCTCTTTCTGTAAAATGTTCAGCTCCTTGAAAACTGTTCAGAGGCTGTGGAAGGAGACAAATAACATGGAGCTGGTTAAGTTCTCTAATTCTCTGCCGGTTTTGTTGTACATTGCATGTTTGGACTACTATTTTTGTGGATATAAATATAATAAATATTCAAGCCATTTGTAAGAATTAGCCTCAAATGTAAATCTGTGTGTTATCTATGCCTTTAATAAGGAGAGCACTGTGCATAAAACAGTGTTTATAACACAACTGATAACAGTAAAATTTTTCAGTGCTAGATCTCTAATTTGTTTTTAGCAACAGTAATATTTTCATAAACCATATTGAAATAATCCAGCCACATTCTACACAATAAAATCTCCCTTAGATTTCTAAATGGCATTTATGAAATCTGGCTGGCAGAAAGGCACCACAAATACTTCCAAAGAAGGAACCTGATTCAGCTGCAGAATTGCTCTTCAAGTACAAGCTTTGCATTGTTCTGGATTTGTTTCAATTGAATTTAATACACATAATCAACCAGTCTGCTAAATGTACTTCTGTTGGGGGTTAGGTTTCTTTCCTTTTGTTCCTTTTTACTGATAGAATTTTCCCCCATTAATTGCTAGGAAACACTAACTGGGTACTTAAGAAAAACAAAAGAAGTGGCCAGTCTCAGGAGGAGGGCATCTGGTTGCACTTCTCTTATCTGGGAGTTTCTCCCCAAGGGGCAGAGATACCATGAGAATTGCACTGATAAAAGATGGGACTGGGGCAGCTGCGGACTCTCAACTTCGGAGGAGAACAGCTGGAGCTGCTGCTTGGGGAAGGGAATTCACTGCTGCCACCAGAGCCCAGCCCAGAGCTGCTTCTTCTGCCGTGGGGTGAGCTTCTGCTTGTGAGAGCAGCCACTGAACTGGGACCTTATTTTCACCTGCCTCACTAAAAGAGGGACCTATCACTATCTGCTCAGGCACCTGGGATCCTCAGCTCGCCTCTCCCTGCCCTGCATAGAGAGCCAGGTCACCACTGCCCCACCCCAGCACTTCTTTGGCACTGTTCCCAGCTTTCACTGCACTGTAGCCTTGCACCCCCTGCCATCTGAAATCCTGCCATCCCAGGTTGGGGCTCCTCAGAGTCCTGCTGGGGCACCAGGACTGGGTGCCCCAGGGGTTTGTGAAGCAAAGCCTCTCTTCCCCTCCCTTCCTGTCATGGTTGAGCTGCCATTGCTGTGTGCGCTCTGAGCTCGCGCCACAGCGCCCCCTGCAGCCGTGCAGGAATCATGGCACCTGCCCCGCCCACCGGAAGCCAGCAGCGCCCCTGCTGGCGGTGACCGGAACTGCACCAAAGGGAAAGCGCCTGCGGCAGAGGGCTGGGGTTCTGGTTCTGTTTGGTGTTAATGCTGTAGCTGTTGTTGTTTGTTTGCTTTATCATGCATTCTAGTAAAGAACTGATATTCCTGTTCTCATATCTTTGCCTGAGAGCCCCTTAATTTCAAAATTACAATAATTTGGAGGGAAGGGGTTTAGATTTTCCATTCTGAGGGATGCTCCTGCCTTCCTTAGCAGACACCTGTATTTCAAACCAAGACAACTTCTTGCCTAAAGCCTGATTTTGTGGGAATAATAGCTCCTCAGCTAGTGTAATTTCTGTGGCTTGGTTGAAATAATAAGAGACTTTACTCTCATAGGCTTAGTGAAGATGGGAAAAAAAGATTACATGAAAATAACAGGCATTGACTTCTAGAAACACAATAATAAACACACATCAGCAACCTTACTCAAGGTTGTTTTAGAGTTTATTGACTTATGCGTAATCTTCCTAAACAATTATTACTTTTTTTTAGTTATCAATTTGTTTCCAGAGAGGATGAGGCCTTCAGAAATTAATCTTAAGGATTTAGAATTCCAAAGGTTACATTCTGCTCAAATCAGAGATACAGATATTAATTTATCTAATTGGTACTGAGCACTGAATTTCAGAATATGCAAAATCTGTTCATTAAAAATGGCAGCAAATTAGGCCATGAAATGTAAGTGATTTGATTGAAACATAGAAGGTAGAACTGTCAGTTATTTTGGTGGGTTTTTTGACTGTTAAATATGACTTTTCAGCTGATATCCAATGACTTTACAAAACTGTGGAGCTTAAAAAACAGAATAGTATCCAATCAAATTAATTGATTAGCAATTTAATCTGTAAAGAATGGAGAGTTTAGATTATGATAATACTGTATCAGAATATCTCAGAGTCTTTGAGAGGAAATTATCACACATGCTTAGATAATTTGAAATCCTAGCCAATATCTTTTTCCAGGAAAACTTTAAATAAATTACCCTCTAGTGTACATTAAAGCATCTGCAATTCCAGTCCATAAAATCAGCAGAGTAATATGTACCTAACGTTATTTTTAATAGTTATTAATACGTGATCAGTTAAAGACAATTCAGTCGATAATCTGACAGTCAGAACTACTCATGTTTTGCAATGGGTAGCCTGTCAATATCTTTGTAATTTAAAATAATGTTGCTCTTGACAAAATCTCCAGAGATTTCTTGAAAATGTTGCAACTTGTAACAGGTTCAAGGAATGGTTTAGGCCCATTTTGGTCACATTGGAAGTCTGGTTTCCAGATAAGGGAAGAGTCTGATGAGAGGTAAATCCTGCGAGGTGGAATAACTCTTTATTATGCCAATGTCCTTTCTTACATAATCACTAAGCTATGAATACTCCCCTTTGAATTGAGGTGGAGGCATTGAGATGTAAGATGAAGGTATTCATCTTGGCTGAAGGATCATGATTGATTCAACTGAGAGAGACTGCAGCATCTAAGAAGATGTCAAAGACTCATAAAATGTCCTGAGATCCACAACATTTCATCATCCAGTGTGAAACTCCCTGCCTGAGGGGAGGTACGTGGTCATTCCCACCTGAACCTGAGTGACAATAAACCCAATAGATTTGGCATTCTGTGGATTCTTACCCCCTGCCACTCCTGGATAGAGTCACTTTCTTTCTCTCCCCCTGTTCCTTTCTCTCTCTCTCTCCTGCCCTCTCACATTTACTGCTAAATAAAATCTTTGCTATTGCTTTTGGCATATGGTCTCATTTGCACCTTAATTTGGGCAGAGGCATCTCTAATAATTTTAATAATCTGATCTTAACACCATGAGACATACTGTTAAATCAGAAATAGACTGCACATCCATATGTCAAATATTAGTGTACTTTGTGCCAAGTTTTATGTTTCATACACTGTTGGAACCCTAGCTGCTGAGAATTTTAGACTTTCTGTGCTGGCAGGCACTGACCCCCCAAGAGAACACTGCATTTGACCTGAAGCTGTGGAAAAAACTTCCAAAATTGAATGATAGGACTGGGATTATCGGTGCATAGTTTGAATAGAAGTGTGTAATATCACACGGTAGAAAGCTTAGAGTTAAAAGTTTTAAAATATAATAATATATAAAAAACAAGATGAAAGTTTTAAGTCAAAGACTAGTCCTTCTTCTTCACCTTCTTCTTCATGAGTTTGGGTGACATTGTGTAATTAGATAAAAAAGTCTGCATTGTGGGCCACAAGTAGTTAGTCATTAAGGTAAAAGAAAAAATAATTTAGGTGTAATTTCTTAATTAAACAGTTTATCCTTAAAAAGCCTTGTAAAAAGAGAGATACAGCTCCATTTTTAATTTGTTAGCATGAAGTACTGTAGAGATCACAGTTTGTAAGAATATAATATAAATAAAAACTAATAAACATCTAAGTCTGAAAAGGAAATACCATCTCACCCATTTAATCCCAAACCTAAAAAAAAACCCAAAAAAACAACTCAACAATACACTTCATGACTAACTTGCTATAAGCATCTTTGTTAGGTATAATTTCTGAAAATCTCTAATATTTCCAAAATTTTAGTAGGTTTTAAAAAACAAAACGTTGGAGACTATGTTGGCAAGGAGATGTATCAGCACAACATAGCAGCAAACTGTCCCAGAGCTTCAGTGCTGTGCAGTGTGGAAGAGGCAGCACTGGGTTGGTGTATATAGAGTAATAAAAGTCCATTTGGAATGTCCACTTGAAATGTCCACTGGGCACTGAAAAAGTAATCTAGAAATCAATTAAAAAATAGGATAAAATTTATTAGTGCCACTTTTCCTTTGAAGGGAACACAATGATTCATAGGGAGTCAGGTTGATAATATGAATAACTCAGATTGTTGCTGGATTATATGACTGCTCATAAGATCAGTGAAGACTTAAGAAATACACCTAATTGATTGCTGACATTCATTTGCACACAGAAATAGATATGAACCTTCCACTTCTCAATTGCAGATCCAAGTCCACTGGGTGACTTTACTAATTTCATTGTTAATTCAATTTCTGGGAGCAAGGGAACAGTTAATGAGAGCTGCAGTTAGAATCATCAGGCATAATATTCTTCATTCCCATCACAAGAGGCTGCCCATTTCTTGTTGAGGCTCCTGCTTGGATCTAGCTGCAGAGGGGTCACTGACTTTTTTTAGAACTGCAAAGATTTGTTCTGTGTAAGTGCAAAGGTTGGTGCCCTAAAGACCTTGTTGCAAAGAATTGGGAATTTTAAAGCTGATTGTTAAGAGCTTTAGGGCAGACCTAGGACCTTTTCCAGGAGTGATTATAAGATGGATGAAATGTTTCAGTGAGAGTTTTGGCAGGGAGTTGTCCAGCTGACACTGATTGAGAAGGAAGTTGCAAACACACAGGAGGAATTTTTATCTCCCTTCATAGAGGTCAGAGCTGATACTACAGCTGATCACAACCCTAAGGATGGACTCATTTGATCACGGACTGGATAAGTGTGCATTCACTGATACTAAGTAGGGGATTGTTAAATGTAAGGAAACCAAGCATTTGGGAAAGCAGGTCAGCTAACTTCAGCCACTTCCTCTTGGCTAGCAACCATTGCATGTGGTCTTTCCTGAGAATGTCCTAATAAACCAGAGTTAAATAAACCAGAAATAGAAGTAAATTTGACTACCTAACTTAAAAATGCCTTCTCAGATATGGTCTTACTTTGATGCATAGTAAATAAAATTGCCTATTCCCATCTTTTTAACATTCATGGGGGGAAGGGTTACACCCAGACTGAGACTAAACTGAGAGGGTTGGGGATTTAAACCATGACTATCTGAGTTTTTGCTGCACAAACAAATGAAAGTCTCACCAAATAAATACCCATGTTTGTATTTTGGCTATTTTTTTACTGCATGTGTGGGCTATTACATCCCCATGCCATCTTTAAATACTAGCCTGTCATAGCCATAGTTTTGGGTGTTCTTTTTTTTTTCTTTTAATTCTGTGTTAAAAGTTCTCTTTGGGACTGACTTTATAGCTATTTATACAAGAAACAACATTTTCCCCCAGGCGGTTTGAAGTTAATTTTCATCTGAATACTTATTTTTTAGAACAAACATATGAAAGAAAGCTTCTCTTTCAAATAAGAAGAGGAACATTATGCTTCAGATCAGTTTTTGTACAAGGAATAAGTCAGAAGATTAATCAAACCCCTATTTTGCATTCAACAGATCATTTAGTAAACAAGCATAGAAAATTAGAAGGCTATTGAGTACAACAGTACTATTTTCTTGATCAGAAAATTTTAATTAAAAATAGTAGCATAGCAAGCCAACTTCCTTCTTACTCCCCATTTCTCTTAACTGCTGAGCATCATGGAATTTTGTCCTTTTTGTCATATTTCTACTAAATTAGACCTGATCATTACAATCCCAAAGCATATAATATTTATGTTCATAAAATCATGCAAAAATCAACTAGAAATCAAATGAGAACACTGCTTTTCAATAGCACATTATCAGATAAACTTTGAAAGTATTTTCATTTAAAATTCCTCTGTAATCAAATAAGGAAGCTGATCTTATCTGAATGGGTTTTTTTAAATTAGTTTTCCCATCTTCACACCCTTCTTATACAAATTCTCTCTTCAGATAAACAATTTTTCAAAAATCAATTTCTTTCAACCCCCCCGATATTTCAATAGCCTAAACTGTGCCTCAGTACCCTATAACTTTTTTCTTTGTAGCAAAAGAGATTCCAACTTTGTATGGGAAGACAGGTTCTTTTCCTACTGTTGTAATAGTTCATTTTATCTTCACCATGCTGATATCCATACCACATGTTGATGTTCAACTTGATGATGATCTGGGAATTTTTTTCTTTTTAAATTGTAACATAAATGGTAAATTTTTTCTTATGCATAGTATAGCATCAAAATAGACAGCCTTCACAGTTTTACTGTTTGATAGATAACATTTGATTTAAAAGATGTTCACAATCTCATCCAATTGTTTTGCAGTGGAGAAAGTTTGGATGCATGGTGAATAAGTGTTGAGTGTTACAGCAATCATTTAATCAACTTCAGAATGCCCACTATTCTATGTACCTAACACAGTTTTGATGCTGACTTATGAAGTGAATACAATCTTCTACAGCACTCCAGCATATAATTATAACAGTTTTCAACATATATTTTGGCACAGAACTTGACCTACTTTCACACTTCTAAGGCTTAAAATAAAATATTACTCGCATTGCGTTCCTATTTTTGTAAAAATCTACATTTCTATCTTAAAGAAAACTGCACTACACTCTAACTAGTATGTGTGTAATATAAGTCATAATAATAATTTATAGCTGAATAATAGCATTCCATGATTAGGGATCTAGTAATAATGTATAGACATTGTGCTCAAAGCAATAATCATTACTCAAGTAAGCAGTACCTGCAAAGTCATCCATATTTGTGTACATAAGAAATTACCTACATTTATAAGGAATGAAGGATCAAATCCATGCATTACTTAATCATAATACCTTCTTACACTATTTAAGGCTTTTTATGTGCACACTGCAAAGGAACATGTGGGGATTAAGGAGGTACTTGATTTGCAGAAGGGGTATGAGGCAGTAAGTCAAGTGGACTGGTTTCCACTGTCCACTTTGTATCAGATTGCAGTAGAATATAATTTTTGCCCCAAAACCTATTTTCCTACTGTCAAGCAGCTTTTCTTCTACTTTCTAAAGTAGAAAGAACAAGGTGAAATATTTCCCTTCTGAAAGAAGGAGCTGAAATGTTTTTCTTCAGGGAGCAACCATTTAAAATGAGGATACTTGAGGTGTAAAACCCCAAAAAATAATTTTAATGGATGGATTAAAATCCTGATAGTTTTGGCATCTCTTCCAGATTTTATAAAAAGTCTGTGTATCTATACATTTGTTTGGGTTTTTTTCCCAGTAATATATAGCAAATAAAATTGTAAAAAAAACCCCTCTCTCTGTACAAACCTTGCCTTGCTCCCTATTAATGTTATTATTCACCTTAAGCTCCATTTGCCTGACAGCAAAGTCCTGTGACACCTGAAACTGAATTGTAAATACTGACTGACAAAGGTACTTTCTAAGTAAATTCATGGCAAATTAACAAAGGTTGCAATGCATTTGACACAAACTGGGTTAAGATAATACCAGTCCTAAATCTCCACTCTGTTAGTGGGCTCTAAGTAAAGGACTAGCAGTATCCTCAGCAGTATTATAAACACATCCACAGCTCTATTTCATCTTCTTTTAGATGTTGAATTTGTATCAGTTCTATTCCTTATTTTTCCTGGGCAAATGAATTAATTTGTTTATTCTACAGCTGAAAATTATTTAGATGTTTCAAGCCACTGTAGTGGCATAAGAGATGAAGTAATTATCTTTCTGAGCACATGGAAAAATGGAGAGATGGGAAAAAGAAGAGTGCTATAATGTAAGAAGAGAGGAATTAAGAAACAGGACAGATTACTTTTTCATATTTAGATGCTACCAAGATTTTGTTACATTCAGGTTTAATATCTCCTCATTCTCAAATTATGTTGACAGGCAAAATTGATTTTGTTTAGTTCAAGGGTTATGAATTATTTAAAAGTTCATTGGTCTTTAAAGAAGTAGGATTTCTTGAGGGTGGTTCTGTTAGGGAGAAATGATAGTTAAACATAGTAAAATCTAAGGCATAGCACAAAAGTATATGTTTTGTTGACTTTCAGTGTGACTTGTGCTCCTCATTGTCTGGGGTTATAGAGGATCAGTGATGGTATTAAACTTGTAAATTCAGCGGTAATGGGATTTTGGTATCACAGAATAGGTCAGGTTGGAAAAGAACCACAGTGGGCCATCTGATCCAACTTCCTGTTTAAGAAGGGTCATCCTAGAGCACATGGCACCAGTTTGTGTCCAGGTGGTTCTTGAATATCTCCAATGAGAGAGACTTCAGAACCTCTCTGTGCAAACTGCTGGGTCATCTACACAATTAAAAAGTTCTTCCTTATACTCAGATGGAATTTCCAGTGCAGTAGTTTCTGCCTGTTGCCTCTTGTCTTATTGCTTGGCACCACTGAGAAGAGCCTAGATCCTACCTTTTGACACCCTCCCTTCAGATACACTGATATGTCTTGGGCCGTACTAAAACTTTTAGTCCTCTTCAGTTTGTTGCCTTACCTTAATGTATAAGAATGTGTCATGGATATCTCAAGATCCACTCTCATATTGAATTCCAACTCTTCCATCTTTCCATCTACTCATATGTCATGTTTACTACAAAATTTCTGGGGAAAAAACTCTATTGAGCTGTGGTCTAAAGTATGCAGAGATTCTGGCATGGAAACATTAGAAACTCTTAAGCCTTCAAGATAGTGAAGCTGCAACACAGCTGTCTCTCCCTCTCTCCTCCTGCCACAGCCTGTCAAAAACAAGCAGTGGATAAATTAAATAGTTTTGTTTAAGAACAAGAAGTGAAGTGATTTATAGCAGCTTGAATCTGTTTGTGCAAACATAATTGTTTACTGAAATTCTTTACAGTACATTCCCAGGGGCTATGGAAATTGGTCCAAGAACAAGCTCTGCTATGCTGCTGCCCTATTCTCCTGTCAATATCAGCTTTTCTCAGACAGAGAAAGGAGACTTCCATCTTCCTCTATCTTAAAAGAATTCATAGCTTACAGGAGAAAAGCATTTTTCTCTGCTGAAGTGTAAATGTGGGGAATACAGTTATACAATTTGAAGAAAAATAAAACCACTGCAAGTGTTTGGCCACTAAATCTGAGAGTTAGATAAAAATGTTGCAGCACCAGACCTTATTGTGTATTTTTCAGTCAGTTTCTTGTATTCTAGATTTTGATTCAGAATCTTTGAACATGTGTCTCCATCCCAAACCTTTCAATGATAGAATCTTTATTATTATCTATACTTTCCCATAATGCTTGTGGATGCTTCCCAATGTTAAATATCCTACTATAAGGTGTACAATAAAAAAACCATTCAAAACATTGGCACAGCATTTGTTGCATTAGCATGCAAATGAACTATCATTTTTCAGGGAGCTGATTCACAAAAATTACTTTTGAAGTTTACCTTTATCTTAAATACAATCTAAGGAGAAAAGAAATTGTTTTAAAAACTATTATGTTTGTGTTATAAAAACATAAACTACTTAATGAGTGTTTTGAGGACTTTTTCAATTTGTATGTTTGTGGGAAATTATTTTTATAAATACCTGAATATCCACTTGATTTTCTATTTTCAACTGGCTTCACAGAAAATGGTGAAAATATATTGGACGAAATACATTTCATATTATTATGAGGGAAAGCAAGGGCATAAAAATCAGACTTGATTTTTATTTCCTAGGCATCCATTACTGTTCTCTCTAATGATCATCATTGTTGCAATCATGATCTAATTATTAATTTTAGTTCTGATCTTTCATGCCTTTAAAATTATTGTGCTCTTGTAGAGAGTAAACTGACCAAGTGGTGGTTTTTATGGAGCATTTACCTTCTTAAAAATCCTATTTCACATTATTTCTGCCTGTGAAGCACATATAATGTGCTTAGACTCTGAAAATATGAGCTCTGATCTTGGAGGAAAGAATTCAGAAAAGTACCTGGAGGGTACTCAGTGTGACTTTGGACTTCCTAGTACATTGACCTGTGGGAGCTACTCCAGCAGAAAGCAACCAAGATGTCTGGATGGACACAATGTAGGAAGAGGGGCACAGAGAAATGGTTTTGCAAAGCCTTTAGTATAGAAAGCTAAAGAGAAGCAGCTATTTTTATGGTATTCGAGTATCTAATGGTGGAATGCAAAGAACATAGAGCCAGGCTCTTTCCAGCATTAGGAAAAGGGGAAAAAAACCCAAGTTAGAATAAAAATTCTGAAAAAAATACTACAAAAAATTCATTTCAGAGTTGGAAGATATTGGAACAGGTTGTACAAAATGGTTAAGAAATCTTCAGCCCTGGAGATTCTCAGTATTCCGCTGCACAAGCACCTGAGCAAGGCCTACATGGGCATACTGGGGAAAGCTACGTATTATACCTATGTGCTCACCAGAAAGGACATTGTGGAATTCTACCTGGTCTTACAGACAGAAAACAGGATGGCAGAGCCAAGGTAGCTAGTCAGGAAGGACATGAAGAACATAGTGGTTGTGACAAGGTTCACCAGAGAATGGGCCTGAAGCCCCAGGGGAGCACTTCTTCCATTTTTGACCTCCATGTGAAATGGGACTAGGAAAGAGAAATGGTGAAACTGCCCTGAAGTCCCAGAAACTTGTTGTCAGTTGTCAGTTGTCCCCTGACAAAAATGCAACCTGCCTTTAGAGTGATGAAAGGCCTTTGCCTACCACCAGCTGGAACAAAATCTACAAATACCCTGAAACCTATTTCTTACCTCCCCTTTTAGTAACTAGTACACAGGATTGTTCAAATTAACAATTGGAATGATCCTGGAAGTACAAAGTGCATTGGTTTGAGCTGGAACTATTTCTTCTATACATCGACACATCCTACACTCCTGAAACACAAATGAGACTTGGAGGGTGTTCCCTATGGAGTATATGCACAGAATATATGGAGCTGGGAGTATATGTACATGAGTAGCTCAATTCTATATTAAAATGAGAGCACTAAGCATGCTCTTTTTTAAAATTTTATTTTCTATTTTTTTTCTGTGCAGCACTATGATTTTGGCCTGCCTGGAGAACTGTACTTTTCCACCTGGAAAACAGATGGAAAACATGAATGTGCAGGTGTACAATTCCCAATGTGGCATATTAATTAGATTTCCATGCTGATTCTTCCTAGTTCATGTTCTGAGTTTTCTGTCAGTGTCTCCAGAGGTATTGATATGTATCTGGTTCCTGAAGGCAAAACGAGAGTGGGCAAAGTTATTTGAGATGACTATGACCTATTTCTGCTTGTTAGGGCTCTAAAGTTAGTTTAAGGAAGTTGATTTATTTTACCGGTGGTGCTGCCTGAAGGAAATTGCTGCAAGGATAATATACCTTTTTAAAATACCCAGTAGCTGTGTGGCAAAGTGAGCTGTGAATTTATGAAGCAACTGTGATGCTTCTATTAAAAGTTGATATATTTTTCATGAGAACAGCCTTAAATTATTGGTGCTTTTTTTATTAAATACTTGTTGGATTTGATTAAAATGTGTGAGATATCTAATATGTTTCTTTACTGGTTAGATATTTTTAATATTCAATATTTAGCAATTGCTTCCTTTCAGTGAATGTCATTCAGTGAACAAGTGTGGTGAACAGAGCAGCAGGGTAATGCCAGAGAGACCAGTTTGAGTGGCATGGCTGTGGTCAGGTCGAGCTCTGCACCTTTTTTGATACACTTTTGTTATTAATATTGCTGCTGTTCCTGTTCATTTACTTGTCTCATTGCTGTTTCCAGTAAAAAATTCATATCTTAACCCACAATTCTTGCCGCTTATCTCTCTCAGCGGAGTAGAGGGGGCTCTGGGTTGGGGAGTGCCATTCTGGAACTGCAGCAATGCCATGTCTGAAATTGTAACTTCCCATTCAAATAGCACAAAAGAAAAGCGAGTGTTATTGACTTAACCTCCCTCTCCCCCAAAACCTCCAAAACATTTGAAATAAAAATATGTGAATCAATTCAACCAGACACATACCACATAAAATACTGTATGTAACTTGTAACACTGAAGTTGAAGTAATAATTGTCTTGGATGGCATAACTACTTACTTTAACTAGTAGCTACTAGTTAATGTACTGTACATGTATTTCACATAGAGAACTAGGACTGAACTCATTCTGAAAATGGAATGTATGAGAATGTAATAATCAAAAAAACCATTCAAAGTGATTTTTTAAGATAGATTTTAAACTTTTTCCAAGAACAGTTATCAGTTCCACAACAGTTATCAGTCTGAAAGAATCAACTAAGAGTTAACTGTTGCAAAGCATAGCAAGTCTTCTGTTTCTTAATAAATAAATATCTTTGAGATTTATGAATGATCTTCAAATGAGATAATTTCTTAATTTCTCACTCTGATCTCTCAAATGAAAGTCTATGGGCCCAATCCAAAGCCTGATGGAGTCAAAGAAATTTTTGCTATTAACTTCAATAGGTTTTGCATCAAAACATCTCTAGGTGATTATAAATAAAGCAATACATTTCAGTCTGTAATAATACAGCTCACTGTGTGTAATGTGAGTGTAAGAAATATATTCATAATTTAATTAGATTGTTTTAAATTAAACACGATGTGGCACTTTCCTCGCCACTGCCCCCAAAGTTAAAAGGGGTTTAGGCCCACACTTTGTATTCTTTGCCATATTCTCCTGGCTGAGCTGAATTACTGCTTTCTCTCTTTGGCTGAAGCAGTGCCCTGAGAGAACAGTCTATGATTCAGAAGTGATAAACCTGCAAGAATCTGATTGTGCTGGAGAGATTCTTCAAAGCCGAGGTCCTGAGTTTCTACTCTCTTCTAAAATTGATGGCACATTTTAACAGGCCACACTGTTAAAGAAAGAAAGTTGTTTTTATTATTGTGTTTTGTATTTGAGTGAATAATTTCCTTAGTTGTAAACAACCATATTTTGCTTAAGTGAGGTACTTAAGACTTTTGCTGGATCTAATTCCAAATGCCCTGAAAACCTAATCACAGATTCCTGCATAATAGCAAGACATTATGTTAAGCACTGTTTCTACATTAGGGGATGTAGGCTATTTAGCTGTACTAAGAAAATACAAATATATGTGCTACAAATTTTACTTCAGCAGACATCACCTTAATGAGCATTATAATAATATTCTCTTCATGTTTAAAATGATGCATTAAAATCCCATAAGTACTGTACTTCTACCAATCAGTGAATTATTAATAAGGTGATAATCATGGTAATGACACTGCCTTATTAGGTCTTGATGTATCTTGTTAACATGCCAGTTAACTGCCTGTTGGTGTGGAGGGAAAAAGTGCTTTTTTGTGCTCAGGAGGGTACTAGAGAAGTTAATATTTTCCTAACAGAGTTTATTGTTCTTTTTCCAGGATTTTTTTCTAATCTGTTTGTTTTTCTTTTTTTAGTTTCTTTAACTGCTTTTCTAAAGCTTGCGAGTGCCCAAGCCCCTTTGTTGTCAGTTTTACCTGTCTTTAGGATATAGGAAGGAGTGATGGCATAATATAAATAGTGCATTACTGTAAAATAAACCTTATTGGCATCCAACTCTAAATTACTAAGTCAATATATTATTTAGTAATATGACCTCTTGAGGCATAATGCATTTAGATCAGCAATGACAACAATCCAATAGAAAAACAAAGAATGCAACTGCTTATTTTTCTTGTCCTAGATATTTCTTTCAGCATGTTCTGGCATGTCAGAAAATTACTGAGGGAAATGAATATGTCCCTGCAACTCAGAAGTAACAAATAGCATAAAGACTGAGTCAGCAGAGTTTGAAAGACCAAAAATCTCCCATTCATCTCTCCCAAATCCTAGTGCAAGCAAGCAAACAAACAAACAAGCCATGTTAACTTTTTTTTTTTTTAACTTGGAAAAATAAGGCTGTTTGTTTGTTTGCAGTTTGCATCTTTAATACTGAGTTCTCCTCAGCAGTTTAAAATACACAGAACAGAAATCTGTTTCCATAACACTTTCAGCCCAATTTGCAAACCTTGATCTATTACTTTCAGCTGCCAATGCTTGTCTGTCTGAAGTTTGCGAAATTTATCTCAAAGAAGCTGAACTTCAAGAAATCCATTACAAAACTTGTAAGAATTAGGTAACTAGCTTGTGTTGTGCAAGAATTTACTTTTTATTTCATCATTTTTACAGGTGTATCTGAGGCCACTTGTAACAGCAATAATTGGGGTGTATTTGAGGCTGCAGAAAGGACATGCTGACTGACAAACAAGTATAGTTCTGAGTGTATGAAGTTTTATTATGTTTTGCTGCTCTTTGTTGGCACACAGTGAGTTTTGTGCATTGGTGGATCAAGTACAAGATGAACATTTTGTTTCTTAATCACGCTAATACCAAAATGGGCGTAATCTGAAGCAGTAGGACACATTATGCTGAAGCCTCAGAAACCCAAAGGAATTATGGTATGCTGAAGTCTTGTGTGTAATTGACATGCTACATAAGAGGGGTTACCTGATCTGAAAATGCCTGAAATTCCTATTTGATAGAAACAAGCAAACAAAAAGTGCAAATCCTTTCAAAAAATTTGTGGTAAAATTTTACTGGTAAAATAGAATTTCTGATATTACGTTTTGAAAATAGTAAACTGGCATAATATATTCAGCTTCTTAACTATTATTATGTTATTATCAAAATATTCTAAATAGACTACTTTTACTTACATGTCAAAACAACATTTAACATTAAGCAGAAACTGAGCAGAATAGTGGTCTTCAGGGTTTCTTCCCTTGTTCCTTCTTTTTGCTTCCTCACATTATCAAAATATTATACTCCTAAACATTCCCAGTAGAATTTCTTAAATCTTATTTTGATCATTGCAATTAATAACACTGACACAGTGACAATTAAAAAGTCATTGGTTAAAGCTGAGGGGAAAAAAAATATTCCTTTACTTTCATTAGATTTTTGGTGATGCAGATGTTCAGAATATTCTTCTTTATATTGAATCAGCAGTTTCTGATGGAAAATTGTTCCAACTTAATAACTTTTTTGCTAGGTGGTTACAGATAATACTCTCATCCAGTCAGTAGCTTGCTGTGTGCTGATTAATTTTCTGTCAGGAAGGTCTGGTTTTTCTTCACCAAATAATTTACTGAGTCTTCTATGAAATGTGTTTTAAGACTTTGCCATAGGAAAAAATTTTGAAGTCAATTGCTGCCTGGGAATCTGTAACTAATGAATAATACTAGTCTAATTAATGTCAAACTAATTCAAGTCCTGCAACTAGCTAGCTGAAATAATTTTCACTTCTTCAGGTACAAATTATATTTAAAATCCATAGAGAGTTTCTAATAATACCAACCATCAATGTCTTACCTGTACAATGTGAATCTCTAATAAAACCCTGAAGTGAGCAATTAAAAGAAATATGATTAGGACTAGGAGTTATTGCAATGAAATTTTATTTTTATTTTCCAGAGTTAATATTTTCACGTGCACTCTCATACATAGTCACATTATTCATTTTCATAGAGAGGTTTCCCTTAAAAAATAATTTAAGAAGCTGATTTAGTGCACAGCAGGATGTCAGCCTTTTTTAGGACTGTATGATTCATGGCAGAACTCATTTATCCACACCACTGCCACGACAAGTCTGATGGAACTGGCTGCTAAGAACTGCCTGGGCAGTGATTGCCACTGAATCAGTCCCTTAAGAGTCACTACCTGAATCAAAAAAGTTTCATAAAATGCCTAACACAATTTCAATCTATATTAGCTATTTTGTGGCAGCCAGCAGAACTTCCTGTAAAGCACTCATTGACACCCTTTTATTTGTTTGGGAACTGCTTCCCACAACTAAGCCTGAAGCAAGAAGGCTCCTGAACATTATTAGTGTGTTGTAAATACATAATTTAATACCTGATTTTTTTCCTTTGTGTTTATTTTTGTTAATAATTTTTTTTCTTTTTTTACCTGCAGCCATAGCCACATTTCAAGAATAAATGAAAATACAGCCCATATATTAATGCTTTGGGTGTAAGTCCATAATGCCAATTACACACCCTCCATCCCACCCTGTGTACTGGAACCCTGCAAACAGTAATTTGCCCAACATCCCATTGCAAATTAGTACTTAAGAGATACATCACCTCATCAGTGAAAGTGCTGATCCAGTAAAACTGCTACAAAGTCTTATTTGATGTCATTAGTGCTATTAGTGTCTTGTCAAAAGTCATTCAAGGTCAGGTGCTGCGCCTGTTGGAAGCAAGTGACCTCAGCTGGCACCTTTTTTGTGTGACTGTGAGGTGGAAAAGCCTTCTTTCATGATCATTTCTTAGTGGGTTTTTTATTTATTTATTCATTTATTTGGTTGGTCTTTTTTTTTTTTTAATAGTGAGGTTCCCTGATAAGGCAGAAAGAAAAAGAGGAAAGGTGGATGGCTATGGCATAGTATGAGAGTCTTTCTGTTCTTTCCTTCATTAATCAAATACTGAGGGATATATTTGTCTTTGAAAGTACATTACCTTTTTGTCTAGTTCATAATTCAGTTATACTCCAAAAGGAATTAAATGCTTGAATTATGCAATTTGAAAGCTATAATGAAAATAAGGGTTGACTAGACTGCAAAGAATCCCTTCTAAAATTGTAGACAGGAAATTTCATACTTAGAGGAAGGTGTTTGGGTCCTAGCTTCTGAAACAAATAGTTGGAGTCTACAAAATGTGTGAAAAATAAAAGAAAAATATTTAAACCATTCTGGGATTTTTTTTTCATAGAAAATCTTAGTTACGTTTAAACACCATTCTGTGTTGCACATTATATAATTTATAATGTCATTTTGTTTGCTCTACAGAAAACCTGGATTTCTTTGTTGCTAGATCAATTTAGATGTGACATTTGGGAATGTTTAAGCACATACTTCTTTGTTAAAGTATTTATTATAGATGTAAAGTAATTTCAGTGAGAAATCTGGAGAGGAATTTGGTTCCTCAATGAGAAGGAAGATCAGACAGTTAAAATTTTGTATAAAAGGAGTAGAAGAAAAATTTGCTATTTGGTCCAATGGTTTGCCTGGAAAATTTCCACAGGGAATTCTGTGCACCAAAGGACTGAGAAGCTGAGCCATCATTTTTTGCATTTTTTTTTTATTATACTCCTCCATATAAAATAATGTGAGGTAATTTCCTGAAAGGAGGAGCAATATGCTTTTCATTCAGACCTGATAGCTGGCTGTAATTACCATTTCAGAAATAGCACATCATGTGCAGTCAATCATAGTTTTAAAATACTTCCTTGTATCTTGCAGTACCTTTTATATCTTCTAGATGTCCATGTTCATTGCAGAATGGCACTGGACTACAGATGACCTTTAAAGGTCGCTTCCAACCCAAATCTGATCTAGTACTGTACATTTCAGCATTGCATACACGCATCTGAACTTGCTGTATCTGAGATATGGTAGCTATTGGAAGCTATTCTCAAAACACAGCCATTAAGTCCTCAATACCTTTTTCATAATAAATTGAGCTATATCTTTATCCCAGATAGGGGGGTGGAATTTGTCTTTCAATTTTAGGGCACCAAAATTAATTGTTGGTGTCCAGCCTAAGGTATCTTTAAGAAGTTACATTAGGAAAATACCACCCTTTATATTTGGGCAGCCCTGAGGATATTTCAGGCTGAGTATCCAACACTGAAAGTCATTTCAGAGAAAGCTGGCTACTGTATCTACCAAAGTTGTCCTTTGCCTGCTTCTTCTCATTTTCACTAAAGCTGACTTCTATTTGAGAATAATGTTGGGCTAGCAATGGTTTCTCTTGCTTTGGCCATAATGTATTGTATAGGGAGTTTCAGAGATCACTTTGAGTAGAATTTTATGATCAAAGTTTCACAGTTTCAGAGAATCAACATCTTGTCATTGAGAGGAAAAATGTTAATGAATTGAACTCATTGACATTTACATTATAAAGAGAAACAAGAACAAAGATTTTTCTTAAATTAGTATGTTAGGGTCCTAAAAAATACCTGGAAATGCCAGGTAGTTCTCTTGATCAATTGTTAAGTCACCAATAACTTGCTATTTGTTCTATTTTGAAAAGTAGGAGTCTCTTCCTGTTGCTCATTTTTTCATATACTTCTTTACTTCACTACATATATGTTTTAATTTTTGACAGCCTGGAATCAGAAAATGCATCCTATATTTGAATTTATATAAATATTATTTACAGAAAGTGAAACCCTAGGCTTTTCTTTGGATGAATTTCAATCTACACTGTAATAAAGGCAACAAAAATTTAACTGTGGATTTGCACAACTAAAGTTACTACAGATTATGCTGAGTCCCATCTTCCTTTGTTTTTTGTAGTCTATAATTTTCTACTTTAAACTGGGTTTCTTCAGCTTTCTTTTAGGAGTTGCTTGGCAAAAGCATCTTCTTTCAGAGATAATCTGCAAATTATCATTTATGTTCTTGGCTTAGAGCCAAACTACCATTAATTTGTGTGGACGAAATCAAGACACACTTTAATTACTGTTACCTAGTACTCTGGGTTAGTGCCATTGTTGGGTTGGTGCTTTTTCCAGTAGCAGAAACTGACAACCAATTAGATTGGTTTTATGAAATTGTATTTCTTTACAATTCTGTAGAATTGCCATGCTTTCCTGAGCACTAAGATAAACAAAGAGGGTGAATGCATGTCTTTTCAACATTTCTTGTTGTTTTAACATTTACACAATTTATCTCCCAAGTTAGCCCTGCACTCAGATTAATATGAAAGTGCTTCAGCTTTTCAGCTCTTTTTGGACAGAAAGATATGTTTTGCTTCTTTTTCCTGAAATATAAATTGAATGGAAATGGTTAAGCTTACACTTTCCAAAAGTTTCTCTTCCAATGAAAGGAGTGGCAGCAGACCATCTCAGCATTGGCTTATTAAACTTCATTTTCTATTGAGTGCATAACACATAAGGAAACCCCCCCCCCAAACCCAATAACCCCTGCCCACATTATAAGAATGGAGGGCACTTGAAAGTCTGCAGGTGAAAGGAGGACATGTGGAAGCTCTTGTTAGCCCATGAGGGGGATGGAAGGAGGGACGCACACGTACAACATCCTGCCACATTCTTTGTCATGGAATGGCAGAAAAATGTTCAATTCTTCTCACCCCATGTGTGCATAATTTTCATTCATGTGGATGAGAAGTATATCAGCGCAGGGAGAAGAGAATAGGTGCTTTAGGCAGTAAGAGATTCAATTACTTTTCTGACAGAAGTGAAATGGAATTTTTCATGCAGAAAAGATGTAACTGAGAGAGGAATTTAAGAAAATGTCTGCTTAAAAGCATATTGTCCAATAAAATTTAGAATTTTCAAGAAGCATATGCTGAAATTTGTGCATGTATATGACCATGTTATCTTAACATTTTTTATTCTATAACTGTGTGCAGTTTAGGCATAAATAACCTAACTTTATTGCTTTACTGTCTAAAAGGCACACTAGCTGTTTCCTAAGGTTCTACTAAATTCTGTAAAATAGAGGAAAGTAATGGGAAATTAATTAAAATTTTAGTAAAATAAAATAGTAAAAACTATTTTTGTTACTGAAACTTAAAACGGTATATTCTTTTATATTATTGCTTAGCCATGAATTCATTCTAAGCAAATTTTTCTTTTAAGTCAGGGAAATATTTCATATTTCTGTGAGTCAAAATTTATTTTTGTTCTTTCAAATTTCCTGAACCATGAAATTTGTATCCCAAAGGATTTTTTCACAGGAATGCGGAGACTTGTATAAGATATTTTAGAAATGTAAAAATACGAATGTTTGGCTGATCTTTGAAAATAGCTATACCGATAATTCTGAATTTTTAATTTAGTATAGATTTCACACCAATAGTCTGTTCCAGAAGAGTCTTTATAATCCACTGTATTCATATTAAAATTTATCTTAAAAAATTGGAAAAAAGGACTCTTATTCTGTAATTGATATATTAATACAACTTCTTTACATGCAAGTAACAATTTGATTACATCATAGAGTAAAGAGAAGCCACCAGCTCAGAAAATGTGGTATTTTTGGGGGTCGCCTGTTGTGGGGAGGAAAGACAAATGTGTTTCCTCCATGTTCTTAGAAGGCTTATATTCTATTCTATTCTATTCTATTATATTATATTATATTATAGAATGCTAATACAAAAGAATAGAGAAAGGATACTTACAGAAGGTTTAACAAGATACTAATGAAAAACTTGTGACTCTCGCCAGAGTCCTGACACGGCTGGCTGTGATTGGTCATTAAGTTAAAACAATACACATGAAACCAATCAAACAACCATCTGTTGGATAAACAATCTCCAAACCACGTTCCAAAGCAGCAAAATACAGGAGATGCAAATGAGATAATATTGTTTTCCTTTTTCTCTGAGTCTTCTCATCTTCCCAGGAGAAGAATCCTGGGCAAGGGGATTTTTCAGAAAATATGATGGTGACAACAACCTTCACTTTAATTGAACAAGTGCACAAGACTGATTGAGACATTTTCATAGTTGAGACATTTTCATAGGAATGTGGTTTGGAATCTTCTGATAGACTCATGTCTTCTGTTTTGTCATGTATTTCCATCAGCAGAGCCAAGTGTGGGCCATCTGGGACACACTCCTGTGCAAGAGACAAGGAACAAAATAGCTACTGGGAAAAAATGGAGCAATGAATATCATTCTAGGGCAGAGACTGTGCTTGCTTTTTGGTATTAGCTGAGTAGTTCTAGAATGGTGACCGCTGCTGAATCTAGACAAGGTTATAGGTATTTTTCTATCACTTCAGCACAGCTATGTGTCTTAGAAGAGAAATGAAAGGTGTATTTTGATTACATAAATGAGTATGGGATGCAGTGCTTATGTGTTGATCTTGATAAGTACTACAGTGCAGGCCTTCATGACTTTTGCAGATGTTTGAAATTAGAGTCAGAACCCTATTTCTCTGCTTTTTTTATCAGAATATGTGTAGAAGTGTTGAAATACACTTTGAGAACAGATACAATTAAGAGTATTTTGGGTGAAACAGCCTAAAAACCTGTGTCTACTGCCACTTGCATGCAGACATCAGCTGCTGCTACAGAAGGGTAGGTCACCACTGGGTGACATATCACATCTATAGGTCCAAGGTTGATGCCTCTGAACAGTGGCATTGTATAACCAGTTATATATGTCAATAAGACTCTACTAAATATTCTGTCATTATATTTCAGACTAAGTGCATCAAATTTTTCTACAAATCTTTATGGGAAAATAGAAGTTAAATACTGTGGTTCAGATTTTTCATAATGCTGATAGACATGCCCAGTAACAAACTATTGTTCAAGATAGTTTCTATTTAATTAAGGTTGGGTGTTTGCTTATATTGACTGAACTCAAGGACATTTAAGTGTTTATTGAAAACTTAATATGTGCTCAGCTGTGTTGGGGAATGCTCAAGGAAATTGCACTTACACACACTGAGGAGGAGATAAAAAGCAATTTCTATATAGATGGACAGATACAAAGAAAGAAGAACCACAACCAAAGCATGCATTAAAAAGTGAGAAATGTGGGTTAAGTAGTCAGAAAACAGGGTATAAAAAAGTGAAAAAGGAAAGCCTGCAAATTTTTCAAGTGGTGATAATGGTTCATTTTACTGAGAAAGGACCAATTAAAAATACAATAAAAGACATGGAAGTAGTGCTGTTGTAGGGAAAAAAATAGGTTTAATGGATTTGGGAAACAAAAGAACATTTTTGGTACAAAATGCAGAAAAGTGAGATATGAGTCCTGGAAATCACTTATTTCAGCTGTTGGGACATACAGTCAGGAAGGAATTTACAATGAACATATAATGCATGTATGGATTCTGATCTTGCTGAAAGCAAGCAATTAAAAACTAGGACTGACTAGTACAATTCTCAAGAAGTCTGCTGTTCTGTTTACCTGAATCAGCACTACATCATTCCTGATAAATTTATAAACATTTTTCTTAAAACTTTTATTAGTAGAGGTTTAGGGGTATCTTCAGAAATTTGCTGCAAAGTTCAGCTGTCTTGATGTTCATAAATTTTTTCTTCATTCTTATCAAAATCTAAAACTGAAGCTGCTGTAAAAAGAGAAGGACTGTAAAAGATATGAAAAAACATGTACTTCATAGATGGAGATACTATAAAAAGAGTTTCAAATTTTACCAGAAATAATATAGCAATGTTTACAAAAGCAAGAGCTAAAACACAGAGGAGAGGGTTCTGTTTCCACTAGGGTTCAGAAATTTCCTTGAAATTAGAGGGGAAGAGAGCCTGTGAAGAATTCTGCTTCTGCAGTCATTACAATTTGAGTAATTAAAACATTTTGTAATATTTTAAAAAATTCCTTCCCAATTCCTAGTTCATAGCAATAGAAAAGAATTTCTAATGTACCTAATGCAAGGAAGACATTGACACTTTAAAACATCTCTTAAGACTTATGCACATTAGCTAAATGAACCTTTGATGGAGAAAAGGATGGAGCATGGATGGCTGAAAACAGAACTGAGACAAAAGAGTTAAATATACATTTAATACACTGCATTTTTACTTTCAACATTTAAGTTGACCTTGGCCTCTTTTATCTCACTGACACTAACACCAGAAAGAAGCAGATCATTAGCTGACTAGAAAAGATCAGTCTGTGTGCTGTGGAAAGGTACAAAACATTCTGCAAATAATCAAAGGCAGGCAACTGGTAAAATGAGAGAAAATAATTTTCTTCACAGGATGTTTCAGGGGTAATGTATTAAAAAAAATAAAGATTTTAATCTTTGACGTGCTTCTGGTTTGCACTTTTGATTCATTCAAATGAATTTCATTTAAACTGGAAAGGTGAGGCAAGATTCAGTGCATAAAGGAACTGACTGCAACACTTTCCCATGACTAGAGGAAAGTCCTGTTCAGACAGAGGAAGGATAGGAGCAGGGAGAGCTGGGAGGCAGGAAGTGACAATTGGATACAAAGTGGGAGAATGGGGAAGTGGTTTTGTTCTCTGTGAGGTTTAGCATGATTTCAGTGGAAAGGCAGCACATCTCAACAGTCAGTTCTCACAGTTCCATTCTCCCCTCCTCCCCACCTGTCTCTCAACCCCCCTCCCCAGAAAAAGCCCCATCTCCAACCTAAGTTATTTGAACCATAAGGCAATGATTTCCATCAGGGCTTATTGAATCAAATGCTGGAGTCTTGGTGGCTTCAGAATCGTTTTGGCAGCCAAAGAATTAACTTTTGAAAAATGTGAGTTGTTTTTTTTTTTTTGTGGTTACTTATAACTTAGTGGCTATGACACTCATCTGGCATACTAAATCTTTGTTGTGCCCTTAGTCTGAACAAAGACTCAATACTGGATTTCTTCTCAGGCATTGAGCTTAGTCTCCAATCTACAGAACCAAGCTCTCTTTATAGTGCCATTAATTCTTGTAATAACAAACTGCAGCTTGACTAACCCAGAATGGCAGCTAGAACATAAGACTCCATAATGAGGTGACTAGTATGGCTACCAATCTGCAGGAGATTCAGTGTTTCTGCAAATCTGAGTTAAAAGCCTCAAATCTTGCCTAATAGCTAGGACCTAGCAAATACCTTTCGGATTTCCCTTCTGGCTGGAGGCCTGTTTTGACAAAGGTTTCCTAAGAAAGTTTATTCTTACATATATCTTGTTAATTCACTTCAGAATATAATTTTGACTTCAACAAACCAGCATTTTCCAACAAAAACCTGTCTAGATGCAAAATTACTATTTCTATCCACATGCATTCTCCACCAATTCACATATATTCCCTGTTTCAGGGAAGAGATTATTTGACTTTCTTTTTTTTTTTTCTCCAAGGGAGAGGGCTTTAAAAACACCCGACTATTTGTCTCTGATCCCAGCAGAAATAAATGATAAAAAAAGAGGTATGACTATTTGAGTATTGCATGACAATTTTAGCTAAGAAAGTCAAGGAATAAGATGATTTCTTACTAAACAAGATTTTTCTGGGAGAAAAAATCCATAAATTAAACAAACTTACAAAAAAATCTTAGCAACAAGTCAGTAAGACAATGCTACCACAGTTTTTGTGATTATGAAACTAGAATACCTAAGATGGTATTCTGGGGGGGAAAGGGTTTCTGGGGGGAAAAGGATTAAATATTAAGAGAAAAAAAAGAAAAATCATGATTTGTTTCAAACTACTGAACAAATTGTTTATATTATTAACTACCATACCAAGTAAAATAATTGAATTCTTATAACGTATTCAGTGTGTTTCATGTCTTCATCTCTCCGAAAGGAATGTGAGGAGAGGACAATGAAGTCTAAATTATTGAAGAAAAAGCATTTGCTGAACACTATTAGAAGCTTTTGTCCTCTAGTAGATATTTGTAAGCAGTTTTTCATAATTGCCTAATATTTGGGATTGGAGAATTCACATATTCCTCTGTTCTCTTATTTAAAGATTTAATTGTTTCTTGGCAGCTTTCTTTTGCAGTTTTATAAATTTGAATTTAAAATTCCCTTTCCATGAAAAATTTTTAATGCTCACTTGAAGTTCATTATTTCAGCAAAAATTCCTGTCCTGAATTTATGAGGTATGTGTCACCCTAGCTCAGCTTGATTGTTAATCAAGTGTATTAATTCAGTGAGATCATACGGATGCTTCCAGCTCTATAGACTCCTAAGACTCACTGATTGGGGATCTAAGCTGAGACATGCATTTTTATTATCATTATCATTATCACCATCATAATTTTTGTGTATTTCACAGAATCACAGAATCACAGAATCTGCTGAGTTGGAAGGGACCCACAAGGATCATCGAGTCCAACTCCTGGCCCTGCACAAGACACCCCAAGAGTCACACCATGTGCCTGACAGCATTGACCAAACACTACTTGAACTGTGTCAGGCTGGTGCTGGGACCCCTCCCATGGGGAGCCTGTTCAGTGCCCAACCACCCTCTGGGGGAAGAACCTTTACCTGATATCCAACCTAAACCTCCCCTGACCCAACTTCAGTCATTTCCTTGGGTCCTGTCACTGGTCACCCCAGAGAGATCAGTGTCTGCCCCTCTGCTTCCTTTCATGAGGATGTTGTAGACTGCAGTGAGGTCTCCCCTCAGTTTCTTCTCCTAAAGGCTGAACAGACCAAGTGACCTTGGCCACTCCTCATCTGATACACACTTTACTGTGGCCCATGTGCTGCAACCACTGTCCCCTGGTTTACTATGCAGTAAAAACTAAGGGGAAGAAAAATGTCTCTCCTGAGGTGCTTGCGTACTTTGGGTTTGTTTGGTTTTTTTTGTTTTTTGTTTGCCTGTGCTTTGCTTTTCTCATAAAAAAAGTTCAAGGTCAGCTCCAAGTTTTTTAGCAGTAACAAAATTAGCAAACCAAAATCTTGACACCTCAAGAGACGGGTAACATAAATTGCTCTAGGGTTAGCAAGCTTAGTATTGATGGCTGAGATACAGCAGACACCATCTACACAAAAGAAGTTAAAAGTGCTGAAAATAACTTCCTTACTGGAGCAGAATCAAAGCTACAGGACATAATCTGTACGCTGCTTTGCTCTGCATCTTCTTCCATTCTCACTGGGTTTCTAGGGCTGTGGCAATGAGCGCATGTGCCTGTCCCACTGAGACAGACAGGCCTGCCAGGTGAGGAGGGAGACATAAATAGGAGCTGAGCTCATCTCTAGACCATCCTGCTCTGCCCTGTAATCCCACTGAGCTTTTAAAAAATACACTTCAAGGGAAAGGTTGTGGGAGAAACTGTGAGAGACGTGACCTGATTTATAGAAGCTGCAGAGCAGATTGGTGGCAAAGATGAGAAAGCAGTCACACTGATTTTGGTACCAGAGTCTGTCCCCATGTGCACCACATTGTAGAAAGTTCTTCTAGGATTGATACAATGGATACCAGGGTATGCTTCAAAGGGAAAAATAACTTTTCATGTATTGAAGTGAAAGCTTTCTGTTTGAATGTAGAAGTTCCTCCTGAAAATGCTGTCACTAACAATGAGGAAAAGAACAGACTGCTCAAACACAGACCTTTCAGATGGATTTTTACTGTTTGAAAAGATGAAAACCTCATTCAACAGTAACATTTGGTTTCAGTATTTCTGTTTGCTAAACATTTATATATGATAGGCTATGATAGGCTACCTTATTGAAAGCAAAAGATTTTTTTAGATTTTTTTATCTCTAATTATTATTTTGAGTGTATTTACTACACTTGAAGTTATTCCTAGGTTGGGTTCAGTGAGCTAAAAGTGTCTGATAACTTTATATTCTTTAAAGTTCATTTGAGATGATGTATTAGAAAGATGTTCAGGAAACACTAATTAACAGTAATTCAGCCATATACAATGCAGCTTGATTACATTTACATATAGAAGAAAGTCTAATGCAAATGGCATAATCAGATACTTTTATTGATGCTATAGTGAACACAGGCTCTAGAAAACATTATTTTCTCTCTAAAAACAACATTGAAATATTTTGTTGCATAATAACTCCTTGCAAGCAGACTATTTGCCCTTCAATGCAAACTTTCACACTTATCTGATTACATTCACTTTGGAAACACTCAGGGTGACTAAGTTTTTAGAGAGACTGCAGAGCAAGGGTAGTAGGAGTTGAGATATTTCTGAAAAAATTCCTTTTTTAAGGTACTTGTGTCTTCTTTGGGTTTTCATATTTATTTTAGTGTACATAAACCTCTGTGTTACTGGCTGACTAATTATATCCATGAATTTTCAATTACACTTTCTCACAGTTAAGATATTCTGCATTTATTCAATGCCAGCAATCCTATTCATTTCATGATCTACACTACAGGGTATTTTCCTGTGTCTGCCAGTTCAGAGCCGCATAAAAGAATATCGGTAGTTGGTGAATACATCAGCAGCACAGGGAAACGATGTGTCTCATCCAAAACTTGATGAAATCAAGAACAGTTTGCCCCTAACCTCAGGAGGCTCCAGAATGGAGGTATGTCTCCTTCCCACATTCTCAGAAATAACCCACAAGATCTATAATAATTTTCTCAGGTCGACAGCCGATTAAAGTGTCTCTTGGATACTTTATTCCCTGCTCTGAACTTTGATTGCTTTGGCCTTCAAGCAGCTCCTGCATGTGTCCTTAGGTACTGCAATACCTGGCTGTCCACGTTCAGGAAATGCAGTTGCAGGCACATGTTGAAATGAAGGACTGCTGAAACAGGTTCCTTCCAGAAAGCCCACACTGCTATAACCTTGATGCTCTACTGCACTTGGATTCACTGATGCCTTTGCAGGGCTCTGCTAGTGCTCTAGGGATGAACACATAGGCACAGGTACCAAATTGAACAGGCTGCTTCTCTGCCAGTGGTTTTCACCCCTGCAGCACTGTAATCTGCCATCTCAGCCCTGGGACCAGGCTGTGATTCCCACTTTGTTAATGTGCAGTGGAAACAACATGGGCTGAAAATCCACCTTAGCTTATCCTCTTTTAAGATATAATGCTTGTCAAAATGTTTTTGAATTACGAACCATATTGTTGTTAAGTCCTTCCTGTCTGAGATCCCTACTGGGAATAAACACCTACAGGTTTATGGACAGGATAATGTCAGTTCCCTCTTTCATAAAGAATTTTTTTTATGGACACTTTTGTCAGTGTTATTGCATTACTGGTATATCCTTCTAGCATGGAATGAACTGGAAATGGTCTCTCTATCAGCACAGTGGGATTCCACTCCCTCATATGGAAAGTGAGCATGCAGATACAAATATATACACTCTCATTGTCAGACACTGCTACTCATAGCTTAATTTGAGGCTTATATGTGTCATGCATGGTATATGAAGATTGCTGGTAGGGTAACTTTCTATTTAAATATATGTGACATTTTTTATTCTGATAATGCTCATCTTTAATCAGGAACTGTATGTAAGAAATCCTGTTTACAAGTAGAACTTTGGACAGACTATGGTTTTGAAATGGAGAGAGTTGTTCAGAATAAAATATTGTTCTTTTGTGGTTTGTGTTTCTGAATTGTTTTTTAATTATTTTACTTCCAAATATTTGCTAGTTATGATTTTCAAAAGCATTTACACTATTTCAGCTTCATTTCAGAAATCTAATTTACCAGAAGATGCTAAGATCATCTTTTTTTTTTAATTTAAATTGATGGAATCAAAGGCTTCACAATTTTTTGTTGGAGATACTTTCCATGAAAAAAGTCAGGGATTTTTTGATGTCAGCAATCAAAATTTCAATGAAAAATTAGTTCTAAATGCAAGCAAAACAATTGTCTTCTTTCAGTGATCTAGGTTTCCCAGAAAGTCCAAAAATTTTTTAATGTATGAGTAGCAACAATCCTTATGAAATATAATCTTTCATGGCTTTTTTTTGCACGACTTATGTTTGTGAAAAATACTATTAGTGAGCAAAAGACAAAAAACTATTTTAAATTAATCTGATAATTCTAGATGCACATATGATCACAATTTTCCACATAATTTTCAGAATTTATAGGAAACTGAGCCTGCCAAATAGAATTATAGTCATTCTATGTATACAAGCTAAGTGCAAATTGATATTTTAGCTAATCTGCACCTAGTTTATGGATTTCTACCAGAAGGGGGTGCTTTGAACAAACTGGTGCTCAAGAGCCCTCAAGAGAAAACACTGAAGCCTTTTATCACACCATGGCTCTTGATATTCCATGTACCCTTTCAAATATTTTAAATAAATATGTATATACATATCAGGCTATTTTCAGTTATCAAAGTCTCTGCAGTCTTTGAGCATGAATGTTAAATAAAAAAAATGAATTAGTTTTGGAATCAGCTAAGCCCTCAAAAAGAACTCACATGTTAGATGAATGAAGTATCATGGAAAGATTTACTTATTTCAGTTGTACCTGGTGAGACCAGTGGCTGAGAATTTTTTCCAAGGATTTCTGCATAACTTCTCCCTGCCTATTCTTTTCTTTAATTTTTGTTTTGTTGTTTTTTGGGTTTTTTTTTGTTTTGTTTTGTTTTGTTGTTGTAATGAAGTAGCTTGTGTTTGTAGGGCTTTAGTTTGGCGTGGAACACAATGCCACTGCACAGTAGCCAATTTTTGTATTGTAATAAAAGTACTTCTTTAACGGGGAGAAGAAAAAACCCAAAAAAGGCAGTGTATTCAATGCAACAAAAATAGCCATTAAGCACAAGTTACCTCTGAACTACCACTGCATTTTTTTGCATCACTGCTGAATATTAAGCAGTAGATGTGGAAGAACTGTCAAAGACACATTTCTGAATTTTGAATTATACTGCCATAGAAGATATAAGACATAAAAATGATCAGTCAGTCACTCTGCCAGTGTGATAAGAATATTTTGATCTCTGCCCAGGAAAGTCAAACATGAGCATAGGTATGATGGGAATAATTTAGATGTGACTGGGTTGCTCTGTATAATGTGTTCTACAATAAATATGCATTTTTTTTTCTTAATGAAATATAATCCCTTTCCCAATGTACTTTTAGATCAGTTTTTTTAATAGGGGGGCTTTAAATATAATGAACTGCATCTAAAGCATATTTGAAAAATTATAATAAGCAATGTTTATTTTCAAGCTATAATTACAGTTTGTGTAAAGTTAATGCTAGGTTTTCTACTTGAGACATGCATCTCTACAAAGTCATGTAGATACAAAATGAATAATTAACAGCATGGATAAATTCATTCTTATCACAAATAGACTAAAGTAAGAATAAATGCCCCAATCAAGATGCATATGAATATTTTTTATTACACTTAAAAATGTAAATTGGTGTTACAAGTATTTTCAGGCAGTAGTAGAACCAAATGCTGTGTGTCTCTTTAGGAGCCCATAAGGAAACAATCTAAGTCCAATTGTTAACACCTGTGCTATTTACCTTAAGGTAATTGGTGTAGCTGAATCCTTGTTGCAGGGAGATTTGTTTGGGGTTTGTTTTTATATTTTGGAGGAAATGGCAAAAATGGCTGAATTGGAAGTGTCCCGTTCGTGTAAGAAACAGATAAGCGGATTTCAGAACAGACAGAAGAAACTGTCTAAGCTGTCTAAGAATGTGGATGGATTTTGCTGCCCACACAGTTGGTAAGTCAACTCAAATCAAGCCTGAAAGCAGGGATGGATCTGCAAGCACCCTGTGGACAGGAAAGCAATTGTTCATAAATGCCTCCACTTCAGTGTGGTTTCATGTAGTCACTTCAAGTGAGGACTTGAAGAATGAAGTATCCTGATTTTAATTTCAACAGAACAAGGCCATGTCTGATTGTAGATGCATTTTGGTATTCTTTGGGGCACCCTTTGTAAGTAAAAAATCTAAGAAAGCTGAATCAAGGGTTTTCCTGACTAAGAATCTTGCTTTTATAATGGCACATTAGATTAAAAAAATATTAGACATCTACACAAGTGCTATAAGTAGATCTAAACCAAGAAGGCTTTTTTAACTTATTAAATACAATTTCTGGGATTTTTTAACCTTTGTGAGAATTGAGGAAAGTGTGTATCTGAACCCTGGAAAGTCAGAGTGTTCCTAATCCCACCCCTTCCCACCCATTGCCGAGAATAATGGACTAAGAGTCCACAAGTAGGGGTGATCTCACTTTTCAGCAATCATTTTTATTATCACTAATTCTTAAGCCACAGTTCAGCATACTCTCAAGAGTGCCAAATAGTACTCTGCTGAGGTTTTACATAATAAAGGAGTATGATAAGTTCCCTGTGCTACCCAGAAGAGTGCTTTGGAGCAGGTGAAGGTTAAATGTCACACATAGCCAGGCTGGGGTTTGGCTTCATGTTCACAGAGAGTTACTGTTTACAACCTGCTCGTGGCCAAATCATTTCCTCATGCCTCTCTCTAAACTAGCTGGCAAAACTGATTAAAATGTAGAATGCCACTGAAAACCAGACTTTTTTGGGCTGAGTCCTTCTGCGCAGGTGCTTTACCAAAATCAGCTAAAATGAGCAACCCATCAACCCATTTAGGGTAAAGAGGAGGTGATGAACGATGCAAGGATGATAGATGATTCCTTATTTCCATTCTAAATTCTAGTTTTCTAGTTAATCAATTATGTCATCTGTACAAGCAAGGCCACCAATTTGCAGCTGCTTTGCTTCATCAGTTTCCCTTTTTGCTTGCCTCTGTACCTTCAAACTTTTCATTGCCAGACCTGTAGTGGTGGCATTAAGAAATTAAGGAAGAAATGGAAATCAGTAATGATAGGATGAATTCCTAGTGTATAACTTATTGATATTTCTGTGGTGTGGACAGAGAGCCTCATATTTTCAGTAAATTAAATACATTTTTTAAAAGGCAGGGTAATAGTGTTATTTCTGTTTTATTATAATGTAGGTTGCTGTAAGTTGTCTAGAAAATCCTTGACAGATGATGGAAAAAGTGTTTTGAATTTCTGTCTTGTGCTTAAACCATCTTTTTTGATGAGATGTCTTGTGCTCTCATCTTTTTTGTGCATCATCTGAATTTCAGACTGGGAAGGGTAGAAAGGGAACAGTGACTTGTTTTCATATCCACCTTATATCTGTGTGTTCCCTGGAATTGCCAAATATTTCTACAGAGAGCTCTGCTGCTTGTATTTAATACAGGCTTTGGAGTGGTCACACAGCTTCACAATCTATAAATGGGGAATTAACTGTCAAGAAGTGTAAATATTTTTCTAAGAGGGAAAAATAAATATGGGTTTAGGTGACAGATTTTAATAAGGACATGTTTTTGATTATGAATAGCTCATTATAAGTACATATATTCAGTTATTTTTTTAAATTTATCTTTCTTGTTCATCCTGACTAAATTTGTTGTCATAAATATGGGCAGTTAGTGTTCTGTGTCATCATTTATCATTTGTATAGCACTGTAACTGTTAATGGTCCTTTATAATGTACAGAAGTGTACCAAACAAGGACCATAACTCTGCTGTCAGGAGCTTATGAACTCGGAACCAAGTATTTAGACTGCCTGATGTTATGTTTAGATAAGTTCTCTTTTATGTTGCTTGTGTATTGAATTATGTCATAAAATGCTTGGCAATCTAACCTTGCTGTAGCAGAGCATTTAAACCCCAGCACTGAGTAGGTGAGTATCCCTGATGACATGCATGTAACTAAACATTAAGGGTCTGTGCATGTACGTCTATGTGCAGGATTTTACCTGGTATTGGGAAAAACCATTCACAACTGCCCCAAAAGGAGATTTGGGTAGTCAGTCCCAGAGATGATAGGATTTTGTTCTTGAATGGAGTTGGGGCAGTGCAAAGAATTCTTATAGGTGAGGGATGAATCTCATGTTGACGGAATCTTAGTCTTGTCAAGAAGCTCTGTGTGGGTCCTGGCTCTTCTTTTCTCATTATGAACTTCAGATACAAAGAACCTTTAAACCTGCATCCCCCCAGCAGTTTTGTTGACTCTGGACAAGAGGGTGAGACCACTTGCTTTTGTGCAAGTGAAACTTAGTTACTTTATTTGGAGGTAGGTATTCCTGAACCTGGGAGTATATGGGAGCTCCTTTTTCCTTCCCTTTCCACCACTGCTTTTTTTTTACGTGTTTCCCACAAAGTTGCCACATGCTTTAATTTTATGGTGGTTTAGGAATGCTTTTAGTGCAGGCAGCACGGTGGACCAGCTGCAGATAGATGTCTGGGTTGTGGGAGCCCCAGGCAAGAGGCTGTGATCTGATGCAAACCCTTTCTATAACAAAGGGCCTGGGGACCTGTGGCACAGGCAGGTGACCAGACACAGAGATACAGCAGGAGCTGCGGGCCCTGTATTTCCCTGCATTTAGACTGCTGAGGGTACAAAAGCCCAGGGTTTCCTTTGTTCAGGGTCCCTCCTCAGAGGCACCCAGGTGGAGCTGTTATTTTGTACCATGATTAAATAACTGGGAGGATCCAAACATCTGGGACTCTGCTCTGGGAAAAACTGGGGTTTAGCCATTAAGGAAGCTTTGTCTGACCTTTGGGAGTGGTGTGTGTAGGGAGCCAAACAGGGCACCCATCAGCTCAATGGAGTCACCTCCTGTGAAGGGGCTTTTGTCCCAGCATTCAAGGCAGTGTGAGGGTGACTGCCAGGGTGGCATGGTCCAACAGAAAAGTTCCCTTAACAGGACTATAGCCCTACTTTACTGTTGTCAAAATATGTAAGAAGGAAAGAAAAATGTTCAAGAAAGGAAAAAGGCAGGCTACAAAACTTGGCAAGTTTTGATTCTGATACTTGGTCAAGCAGCCCAAATAGCTTTGTTCTCCCTCCTCCCCACACTAGTCTGCTATTCTAGAAATCAACTGAATTCTTAGTATTTCAATATTTTTATCTTTGTGGTGTTGTTACATCCTGCAAATGTAGTTTCTTCTAGGGAGGCTATGGCTCTCTGAGGCTGAATTGGAGAATTTCAAACTCCTTTCAATTGACCTGATTCTGGAACTGGGCACTTACATTCTAAGTGCATTGAGGACAGCAGCAATATTAAGTATAATAAAAGACTGCAGGCTTTCGTAGGCTTCTTTAGACCTGGCTAAACTAAGTAAATTCTGTACCATTTACAAAGTTTGCTATGTTGGATGTGCTGAACAGATCCACTAAGAAAGCACCATTAGTAACATCCCTCTATCATGTTCATGAGGAAACAATTCCTCTTTCTTTTTCCCTTTTTATGATCTCTTATATTGTTTTGAAATGAATACTGCTTAATACATTTTTTCAAGATTTTTGTCTGCAGTACAGGAGAAGGGCCATGAGGATGGTGAAGGGTCTGGAGGGGGAGGCTTATGAGGGGCAGCTGAGGTCACTTGGTTTATTCTTTATTGGATTGACAATTGTTTATTCTTTTTTCCCTTGAAAGTCCTTCCAACATAAAGTAAGCATTGCTTATTTACTAGCTCAGATTAAAAAAATAGAGGATATTGCCAACAATAAATTTAGTTACCAACCTACAGAGCTTTAGTTGACAAGGCAATGTTAGGTCAAAGGTTGGACTTGATCTCAAAGGCCTTTTCTGACCTAGCTGATTCTGTGATTTTGTGACAGTCTGTGTTACTGAAAAATGTTCAAGTTAATAAATAAAAATAGTGCAGCCCAAGTATCTCACTTTGCACATTGATATTAAATCATCAACTAAGAGTTAATCTGACCCTCTTTTTTTCTGCCAATAATTACATTTAATGTACTTTATTACAATATGGAAATGCTCTAAAATGAAAAAAAAAAACAAAACAAAACAAAAAAAACATGGCCCCAAAGCAATTATTGAATACAGTGATACTTTAGTAAGCCCTATGACTCACCAGTGAGTCCAAAAGCCTAAGTTCAGAATTGTTTTGCTGAAGAAGTTCTGAATCTTAGAAAATGGGTTACATATCCCGGGATATTTTCATCTTCCAATTTTGTGACTCTAGTCTTGGAAATTTCTCCTAAATTAACGAACTTCAATGTCATCTGTTTTCACACTGGTTTAAATGAAAACCATAGAGTATTTTCTCACCCCTCCCACTTCTCTAGCCTGAATAGCCAAACTGCCAAAGATTTCTGCACCCTGAAATATGAAACAATGCTTTGTCTCTTCTCCTCTGAATTAGGAGCCACCTCACCCATGTAATTTCTCTATGCCTGACAGGTGATTGGGTTGTTAAAAATCTCCTGTTGGCTTTGTCCACCATTTTTAAAATGGAGGTCATAATGCTGTTTTTTCCCTACATGTTGTCTTGTCAGCCCCCTTACATAATCACTTCCAAGTAGGAAACCCTTCTTGAAGCCTAATCAAAGTGGGCTGGCTCCCACTTGTAGGCAGCTGATGTAAACTGAGGCATGCAGGTGTTACTGTGGATAACCGTAGTCTGTTTCAAAGATTACTAAAGTTTTGTCCTAAATTTTCAGTCTTGCAATTGCTGTGGCTTCAACATGTGCCAGGGGTAAGAGCTGAGCTCACAGATTGAAAATGTGATTATTTGGTTTCTGTCTGAGACTGAAAGCAAGCAGGGTCCTTCCTGCTTGTCCCTTTTTCTTTCAATATTAGGGCTTTAATGTTGCTCTTAATATTGGACATGGGAAACAGTGACTATTTGACAGTGTGCAAAAACACATAAATGTTCCACTTTGCTTACTTTTTTTTGACAGTTTCTCAGTATCCTACAAAATGTAAATTGGCACCTTTCAGAGAAGCTGATTTGGACTCTCTCAAATTGAGATTCTGACCCATTAATTGACAGTAAACTGCATCTTAATCTGTTTGAAAAATGTATATACTTGATTTAGGAAATCTGCATATGGAGAGATTGCTACTAGTAGCAGTTTTTGATTAGTTGATTTTAGAAAACTGGTATCCCTGAATTCTGGCAGAGTGCACTTGGAATCCTAAAATGGGGGTGGTTGGTGGTGTTTTAGGTAAAGCATTTTGTTTCTTAGAAGTAGAAGGTTGTGCAGAGACACATTACCAGGCACTGTGGCTTTACTGATAAGCAAAGAGTGCTGTTAACCTGATTCCAGTGACTGTCCACGTGCAGTATGAAGTAGGGCAGTGCTTACATCTAAGGGGACTTCAGCTTGAGTGTAGATTAGTCTTAAAAATGCAACTTGCAATTATTAGCAAGAAAATATCATAAGAATTAACAAAGTTTTAGTTCCTAGTTGAGTTCTTAGTTAGAGATGAGCAATGTGCATCAATAATGACAGTTGTGAATGCATTTTATCTACAGTGTTTGAGCTACTGGGCAACTCTTCATGCTATACAACTGGAAGTAAGACCCAGAGCAGCTTTTAGAATGAGATCTTAATTAATTTGATTTGAAAGATCTTATTTCCAAATGACATGCAAAAATTATTCACGGCCTAGTAGGATTCTCTGACAATTGTTACTGTATGTTTATTATTACTTACTAAGGAGGGGATTGTTTGAGATATTGTTTTAATATCTTTGCATCTGTATATTGACATGCTGAGCTTTAAACAAACAGGCAATGGAGGATATTTTTTGGGTTTTTTTTTTTGATACCTCTCTGTTCTACAAAGTCATAAAACCTTAAAATAAGGCAGAGTTTCGAGTTGTCCAAAAGTGGAAGTTTAATAGCTTCTGAGGACAAAAAGCTATGGTAGCATTTAATCTTTCACCTTTTCCCTCCCTCTCCTCTGTAAAGGAGCTATAAGAATCATCTTGTCCTCTCCCCACCCCTGCTGTGACCTTCTGCTTCAGTTCCTTTGCCTGTGAGCCACTGACTCAGTGTCATACAACAAACAAGCCATTTGTATCACCTCTGATTTCAAGTCCTTAACTACCTTATTTTCATTGTTAAATAGTCTGAGGCATCTACATCTCAGATTAAGCCTCTCCCAAACCCTCAGGAACTGGGCTAGCAAAGAAACAAAGTGCAAGGCAGCCAGTTGCATCAGTGCAGGTTAATGCAGGCCTGCAAATACACTTTTAGTTTTTCTGAGGAAGCTGCTGTTTGTTGGATGTCAAAGCAGATAAATCTGATTTTTTTTTTTTAGTTACAGCTTTCCAAGAAAAGCACAATGCTTCACCAGGAGAAAGTGAATGGTGAGGTCTTAAAAAAAATTTCTGTCTCTCTCCTTAAATCTCTGTAACACATTGGGAATCAGGATTAGGTTGAAAACTTGGATCATTCCAAATTTTGAAACAATTAAAATGAGTAACAGGTTTGAACATTGACCTGTAGGAGGATGCTGCCAGCTAGAAGCTACTTGATTCAGGATGTGCCAGCTGTCCTATTAGGCTACTTCCTCAGTTAGACTGAGGCTGACTGGGATACTGGTTTCCCTTTACACAGTGTAAAGGTCAGTCTTTCTTGTTGGCATACAAATCATTGAATTGTAAGGAGGAAGACTAAGTGTTTAAATAGTTATATTTTACTTAATACTAATCTACTTACACTATCTGAAATGCTGGGGTAACTGCAAATAAAATGTGAGCCAAACTGAGAAAGAATAGCAGACAAATTATGATAAATCCCAAAGACCCTGCCCATAAACCTAGAAGGAATTAATAACTGAACCAAAATAAGAATGACTACCTGAGTCTCTAATAACTTCCTGAGGCTATTTAATTGGTTTAAAAATGTGAGATTTAAGAATAAATGCAGACTAAACATTTAAAAAATGTTAAATGTTAAAACATTCAGAAAGCTGTTAGCACTTTCTTTTCCCCCTGAAATGTAGGGAAGTTCTCTTGAGAGGTGAGCTAAATGCAAAAAGGACAAGTTCAAGAATACGAAAATAGTTGTTAAACAGCAGTCTCTACAGGTGCTGTTTAAGGGGAAGCAGATCCCAACAGCATCCTCCTCAAAGGGAAAGGAAAACTGGTCCTGAGGAATTTATACCAGTGAGCATATGAAAATTCTCCTGGATAACTTCTTGCACTGAGGTTTGACCAGACCAATTTTTTTTTCCCATATCTGGGTATGTCTTCTGGGAGGCCTTGAAGCATGTACATTAAGCTTGCTGTTTCATCATAGCCCATGGACAAATCCATGGCTGGTCTCACAGTGAGAATAGCAAAGATAAGCTGATGATCGTAAACAGTAGAAGGAACCCAAACAATAAAGAAAAGATAAAAATTTCAGGAGTCTTCTGCCTCAAACTAATGTAATTTTTTATATTTTTTAGTATCATGCTAGAGTTGGCTTTCGGTGACAAAATTTTCCTAACATCATGTTCTACCAGAGTTGTGTTTGTTCTGTAAGGCATCAGAAAGACTGTTTTCTTTCTCCTGACAAGAATTTGCAGTGTCATTTCCCAAATGTGTCTCAGTGCTCAGCAAGAGTAAACTGGAAGGATTGAATATTTTACAGAAGTACAAAATTCTGCTGAAGCCTGTTGTTTCATTGTCTTCCAGAGAAAGATGGGTTTGAATTTCTCTTGATTAAAAATCATTTATTAGTTTTAAAGCTCTTCAGATAAGATGGGTATTATGATCATCCTTGGCTTAGCAGAAAGCATGGATTCCCTGTTTGGTTCAGGAATCATAAATCACATGAGCTTTCATTTTGTTTAATATAATGCTGTCTCTTGATCTGAAATGTGAGCTATAGAAGAGTTGATCAAATTGGAAAGTAAGCCTCAGATTGTTTCGATGAACGTATTCCTAGAGATCTAGGAGTATTTTACACAGTAACATTCAGCTTGCAGACAGCTATTTTTGTCTCCCTACGTGATGGCACACACACCTCTTGTAGTTCTGCTGCATGGCAGAAGGAGAAGGCTCAAAGAACAAATAGTGATGGGCCTCCAACATTTTTTTGTCTAAGAATAGGTCTGCTATGAAAGCTGAGGATGTGGATGAGCTCATGGCCACAGGCAGTTGATACCCAAGCTGAAAGATTGGTGATTTCAAAACCATCTCCTTGCCATTTTCTCCTCTGATCCAGCTCACAGGGTGCTGCATGGGGGCGCTGTGGTAGCTGTCAGAGAGTAATTTCAGCACTCTCTGCAACACCTTAAGTGGTCTTCTGTTCATAGCTTGGTGTGGAGTCTGTTAGTGAGAGTTTTAATGGGCTATTTACTGGGCAGCAAGGTTTTCTTATGTAATCAACTAAGCAGATATGAAGTTTTTATTAAAAATGCTGCAAGGTCCTTTCAAAATAAAGCCCAGCAAATTGCCAGTAAAACTGTTACCTGTGGATCTGTGAAGGAATTTATTTGATCCAGAGCTACTTAGAATAATTTCCCTTCCTTTTTAAAGGATACCTTGAATGGTCAGATGCATTATGTAAATGAATAAATTATCCATCCTGTATGGCTATAAAACTATTCTAGTGGAGCCCTCAGAAAAATTGAAGCGCATCAGTGCCTCCTGTTTTCGGCCTCCTATGTAGAAATAGCACATGATGGTTATGTATCAATGGCCCTCCAGTAGTAGTTACACAGTGATTTTCAGCAAGAGAGCTCTAACAGTTCAAGAGATGCAGTAATCTAAAAATAAATCAGCCTCTCCTAAAGTGCCCACAGTAGCACATCATAATCAAAGTTGATTACATTTGCACCCTGCATCAAATGGATGTATCAGAGTGCACCAAATCACAGAGACCTAATGGTTCACACCTGGCAGATAGCTATTTGACATTTCACACATTAATGTATGTGTTCCTGAGGCATGAGATTCATAATGCCAAGCTCCACTGTAGTGTATTAAAGAGCTATCCTAGCTAAGGCACATCACCCTGGCCATTGACTTCTTTTATTCTAACAGAATCTTCTTCTGTCATACATCATAATACTTTGTTCTGTCTGGAGAGTGTTTGCTTCCCTATAAAGACAGCAATGTGACCTTTTATCTTTGCTCTTTCCTGTACCATACTGACCAGAATGACCTCCTTTCCAGTTGGCTCAAGTCTGTAGATTTAGTGACAGCCTAAACATCATTCTTTCTGTCTAGGTATATACACACACCATGGTCAAAACTTTGCAGTTGGGTTTTCTCCTCTTCCTCTTTTTAGAAAGGGTGTCCACGTGTGAATCTGTATTACTGTTCCTGCATGCAAGTGGTGAGATCTAGTCTTCTAATTTTTTTGTCTGTACCTGCAATTCTGCCAATACATCTGTTGTCTTCTATCATGTGTTTCTTATGCATGTTGCAAAAAACAGATGGTAAACTGGCTTAGCCCACAATCTCAGTCTTGTTTAAAACCAATTGTTGTGGCCAATCTTTTTTTTTTCCATTATGTTTTTTTTCTCATAATGCTTCATGTTCTTTGTGATTTTAACCTTTCTACTGATTTTTTAATGTTTAACCATCGATAAAATGGCCATAGCCAGTTGATTAGGAGAAATATGAGAAATCTTATAATTATGTGGGATGCATGGCCATTATAGATTTGAAAAAGTTTTGAAATTAGTAAAGTAAAAAAATACCCTATTGAAGCTCAATCAACACTACTTCAGTTGCCTAAAATGGACTTAATGTAAATGTCTTCAGATTAAAGTTTTAGGGGTTTTATTGGTAGGGGTTCTCTCTACCATCATGTACCCTAAAATCTGTTATCTTGAGATGTTTGCAGGATGCTTTGGAGACCACCCTTAATATCTTTTCTACTCTCCTGTGGATTATGGCATAGTTTTCTGTATCTGTTTCAAATGCTTAGGACTAGTTGGCCATGACAGTATCATTCCAAGGCTTTTGTGCTGCTAATCTATGTTCAGATTCATCAGGAGCATAGTCCAAACATGTGTAAAAATCTTTGTCACATTTACTATTGGCTAGCAAATACTACAACAAAAAATCATAGATATGTCTAGCTGTTACCAGAGGATCTTTTCTTGATCTTTCTAGAGATATTGCTTTGATGTAAAAGAAAAATTTTGCACAAAAGTTTGGGCCTTGCATGACAAAGTTATGTGTGCAATCAAGGAGCTCAAATTCAACTGACTCATGGGTAGTTACTGATAGGTAATTTGGGGATGGTGCACAGATTTCTTGCAAAGGATTAGTCTCTTCATTAGAATTCAGCACAGTGATTTCCTGGCCCATATTCGATTGACAAAGCACATACAAAGACCTTCTAAAGCTTTTGTAGGAAAGAAACCATGTCCTTAGGCCAAATTCCTTGTCAGTAGTCTTGAATTTTAGCATGCAAGCAATTATCATGTTCAGTCCACACAGGTGGCAAACCAGTCTTGCAAATACTATTGTACAAAAGCATCAGGAATTTGTAAAACTGTTGGTTTATTTTTTTCTTTACTTCTTCAAGGAAAGGGCAGCAGCTACATTTCTGGTATGGGATTGTTTTGTTGGGGTTTTTTTAAGTATCAGCATGCCCAGGAATTTTACATATTCATGTTCCAAGAGTATCACCAAACTCCTGATGTTAACCTCCAAAGTCTGGTCAGAACACCAGGATTTCACTGCAGTAGTGAATAGCTAATAGCACAATGATGGATATGCATGAAAACCAAACTTAAAGGTAACAAGAAGCATAAGGAGATAAAAGGCCAATTTACTTCAGGCAGCCCTGCTGAGCAGATATTTTCTTTTTTTGCATTTCTACTTTCCAGTTACTGATGATGTGGGAGCATATATTACTATGGGACAATTTTGTTTGCTTCTGCTTCCTTGCAAGCAAGGAAAAACTATACCACAGGTAAAAGGAAATAACTATTCATTCCTAATTTGAATTTGTACTCTCAACACTGAGTTTTTCAAATTTATTTTATGCTTAATCTCTGACAGGAAAAACAAGATTGATTCCCTTGAAGAATTTCCATAGCCACAGAACTTACGTGGTTTAACTTTTAGTATTCAACTAGGGCATCCCTGGTTGTGCTGTCTCCAAAAGAGAGTGGAGTACTAGCATTCTCTGGATCTCATAGTTTAAAAAGCTGACATACTAAAAGAGGGCAAAAGCAGGCATGTAAGATTTTTTTTCTTTATTTTTTTTAAATTGCTGTTCAAATCTAGTATATGGAGGAAATAAATTTTATTAAATACTCCTTGTGAGGAGAGTGGGGTGCCTGTAGAGACCATGGGAAGATCAGGGTGTGCAGAGCAGAGCTTGTAGAATTTAGTCTTAGGGGTAGCTGTTAATACAGGTTGTATAAAAACATTCACATTCTTCCTTACCCCACTTCCAAACCAATACTGGAATTAGTTATTAACATAAAATAGCTATACCTTTAAGTGACATTATTTTTGATTCAAACTTTATCCAAATAATGACTGAGGAATGATCCATGGTGAAAAGATTACCACTATCGTAAATTCTTTGATAAAATATGTTAGATTCTCTAGTAAAAAGATATATCTTCAATATAAAGAAACGTCGTATCATAAATGACAAAAGCTCTTTCAAACACCACCTGGGGGCACTGGTAAAAAAGTAGACATAGCATTCTAAAATATGCTTTAGTGGGGTTGGTGGTATGGGTCAGAGTTGACTTGTTGCTCTTGGATATCTTTTCAAACCCTAATTATTCTATGATTCTATGTTCAAAACTCTAAGCTGCGATATACATAGATATAGATACACCATCTGTTGGTATTTTTATTTCTGTTAGTATTTGAAGGTAAAATAGGGTCATGCTTTAAATGAAACTACATATACTAGCACAGAAAATGTTTGCCAAAACCAAGAGTTTTGGGTAGGATTTGTAGGATTGATAATTAACAGAAACAATTCTAAATTAGGAAATGTTCTCTCTATTACAGCAAGATCTTCTTAAAGGAAAAAGTGATTCTTAGTACCTACCAGTTGTTTCCAAAAGGAAATAAAAGATAAAGTATTTAGTAACATGATCCAAATTCCAATGGAAATAATTAATTGTTAAATGAAAAACACCTCAGAAGATTGTTTAAGGGAATGTATGAAATAATTAAAGTTTGGTTTGATTTGCTTTCCTTGAGGAAAAAGCTGCTGCTATAAGTATTGATTGAAGGAATGATTACTTGGAAAGCAAACAGGTTTGTTTTTTTTTTTAAAGGAACAATGTTAATCTCTTTAATCTACAAGGAATGAAGCAATGAACTCCTAAATAAGCACTAAACTGCTGGAAAGTCACTCTTAATTATTCTTCTCCAAGAATTTCTAATTCTAACTACTCTTTGTAGTTCTAGAATAATGCACATTACTTTTTCCTTTACTTCGACTATCTGTAGTTTAATCTCTCAAACTGTAATACTCTTGGACCCTTTAAGCAGTCCTTCATTAAAACAATTCTTAGTAGTCTTTTAATTCTCGAAATATAGGTAGTTGAGATGACAGAAATCTGATTTTAAAGAAATTCTAATTGATCGGTGTGGTTTTGAAAAAGCAGATGGGATCCATAGTCATTGTAGTTTCGGCTAATTAAGTTGTAGATGTTGTGTAGTATTATCTGCAACATATGCAGAGCTTTCTGTGACCAATGCTGTTCCTTGAACAATTATTTTGTCTAGAATCCAGAGCCTTTTAAACTTTTTCTCTCTTCACTAGACAATGATGAGTATAGAACATATTGCTCATTTTAGGGTGTCTTTAAAGAACGACCGTAACGTGTTAGAGTTACGACCTGAAAGCACCATAAATGTGTTTAGAGAAGAGTATTCTCATCCAGACATATTACACCTTAATAAGGTGATTTCAAATGGAAATTCCTCATATCAAGAGTCCTTATGTAGCATGTGGCGGGCTTAGATGAGAAAGCACATGACCACAAGGAAAATTATATTTAAAAACTACATAATTCATCTTCCCTTTAAGAGTTGTTGTGATAATGTACTTTATTATTTGGAGATGTTCCACTACAGATGTTCACAGAACCCACTGCATTTTGAGAAAACCCTTCTTAAGGAACATGTCCTGGCACAATAATGGTGTGTATGTAGGAAAGAGCAGAATGAGCTCCTCTGAAACAGTTGTGTTGCTCCAAAGAGGGTGCAAGCTTGAGCCAAGGGCTTCATTTAGACTATGATACAACTGTCATGGGTTCCTTCATAAACCTTTCCTCTGAAAGGAAGCAAAATATTATCCCTACCTGAAAATATTTAGAAGCTAAAGACTTCTTTATAGTACTTCAAGGTTAATATACCTTTATTTATATTGATATTGACTTAAATGACTTCTTCATGTTTATAGTGTGTTTCTTCTCTCAATAGCTGCTTGCATGTTAAGAGGTCACTAAGTGTTTTAGATACAATTGCAGAGAGTATTGTCAACTTGTAGTTAAAAGTCAGACTCTTGAAAAATCCAATAATTTCAGAAGTGTAACTGAATACTGGATCATTTTCCTGGATATGACAATATGGGAAGAGCTGAGGGAACTGTACTTGATCTTAAATGCAAATGCTTTTTGTTTGGTTTTGGGGGTGTTTTTTTGGTTTTTTTTTTCCTTTAATTCAAACAAGATTAAATATATTTTATATAGTCTAATATTTGAACTGGGAACTTAAGAAATAAAGTATGTAACTGTTCATTTAAAAACAAACTGATACTTAACTTGATACAAGTTAAGTAACAACTCAGAAGTTAAGTCTAGATGGACTTAAAAGCTTAAAAAATTAGACATGCCACTGGAATTTTTTTATTAGATTGTACTCAAGGCTTCAGAGTTTGTTTGCCTCATAGCTGATTTCTTTCCAGAGGTGTTAGACTTGTGCTATAAATTTTACATCAGTGTTGCTTCACACCTGCACTGCTGATTTACTTTAACTCTGCATCGTTCTTTGAAACCTATTAAAGAGTAAGAGTGAGTAAACAGAGCTAAAACCGACACTGCCTTTTGCCCTTTTGCATTGCTGCTCCCCTTTTGCTGCCCTGACTTCTGTTCAAGGGTCTTCAAGTCTAATCAGGTGTAAAGGACTGATAGCTCTTGCTCTATTACTTTTTGGTGTCTAGTGTTTCTTTCATCCAAAAAGAACTGTAACTGAATGTATGAAAATATAAAAAAATCTAGCCTATTTGTCTTAGACCTCATAAGAGAGATTAAAAATTGTCAGCCAAGCTTCCCTAGTAGTAAGAGTTTAAGGTAGGATTTGGCCAGTTCATAAAACTTCCTCATGCATCCAGTTTTGGTGTGAGCTGAAGCAAACAGCATTTAGGTGTCTGTTGATGGTATTAAAGCTGTATAAACCATCCAGGAGTCTTACTGTCCTTCAGCTGTTTGGGCTAGCAGTAGTCACAAGTCGACTACCAGGGAAAGCACCGTGGCTGTGGACATTCTAACTAACTTTCATGGGAGGCAAAGGGGCGTGACAAAGTTGTTTACTCAGTCTTTGGTACCTGTGTGATTGATGAAGCCCTTTATATTTTGAAAATGAAATGTGTATTTGTGCATTTGGAACTTCTGCCTTGTTCCTTCCTCTTTTCACCCTTCCTGTTCTATCAATGCAATGAGGAGTTTGGTCTTTGAATTAGCAGTCCATGATTTTTTTTTCGATGGAGAAACTTATTTTCCTGTGTCTATTTTTTTGATATTGTTTCAGGCAGTTTGCAGACTAGCATTCATTCTTTTTTGGTTACAGTAGGGTTTTGAAGATTTTATTTCTTTAAAATAGAAATATATAAAAGACCAAGACACAGTTTTAGGATCTAGAATCCAAGTGTGCCAGTACCATGCCTCAGTCCAGCTCTTTTCTTTCCTGATATACTGTTGCATCTTCAAATGAGGTTTTTATGATGCCTTATTATTTGCAGTCTGCAAACTGCAAATAAATGTGAATGGAGAGCAATTAATCAACATCATAATCTGATCACACATGTATCATCCATTCCATACAACAAAAGGCTGTCTTTCAAGTTAAAATTACTTTCCGTATCAGCTAATTTGGCTGTGGCAGTGTTCCACTGTTTTTAAAATGCTGTAACTAGCATTACTCCTAATTTCTGAACATGACAGCTAATGGCTGGCAAGAATAATGGTGAGTTGTACATCTTTCTTAATAGAAATGCAATTAATACTCAAGGGCAAGGTTTCTTTAGAACATTAGAGAAAATAATGAGTGGCAGCTGTGTAGCGCACATTTCATGTTTTCTCTTTCCGAAGAAGGATAGGATTTCTTTTTCTGGCACTTATTTGGAAAAGAAAAGCTCTTCAATGAATCTTGAAAGAGAATATGCAAAAGATTATTGCATTCAAGACATAACCAACTAGATAAGAAATGTAGCTCAATGTGAATTAACTGCAAGTGGTAGAAGGCTCACTGATAGCACCTTGACTTTGTACAATTATAGTATTATACTTTCTTAAATAATTATAATATATATAACAATACTTATTATTATAATAATTATATAAGTATAATAACTATATATGTTGTATTATACAATATTATATTTCAAAATATTATATAGTATTATATATAATATTGTTATATAATGCATTATATTTATGAATATAATATAGTATGTTTAATTTAATTAATAAAACCACAGTTTTATAGAATTGGAAGTTCTTGTTAGGATTGGATGGAAAGGCTGGGTTCTGTGAATGGCTTCTGTAGTCAACAGTCCAAAAATACACACATTGCTGTTGTCTAAAACAGTACATAGAATAAATATTGTTGCATGAAGCACTGTATGAAATCCAAGTGATTAATCCAAGAAATTAGAAGTGCATAAGCATGTACTTAACTACATTCAAGAAAAAAAGGTAGAAATGTTTTAACTTAGGAGGCTCGCTATTTGTTTTACAAGCTGTATTAAAAAAAGTTTTCTTTTTTTTTAAATTAATACAAATGTTTGAAGAACACATTGACAGTTTGAGAAATTGAGGAAGACAGTGTATAGGTAAAAGGTGAAGAAAATGAATGGTAGTGCTGAAATTGGAGATTTCCTAGGTGAAAAGGAAAATAAAAAGGTTCTGTGGTCAGAATAAAAGGGACATGTCACAGTATAACTTTACTACTTCTCTTTGACATCCCTCTTTAAGTACTAAACTGCAGTGGGTGTTCATACAGCAATTTCCCTAATCACTAGCCTATTTGAAATATTTTTCTCCCTGCCTTTGCTTCAAAGTCCTAGGAGGTTTTCTTTGCATTTGCCCTCTCTTTTCTGGGGATACTCCCCTGCTTCAGAACTTGCACTTGGTCCTGTTTGCTTTATCATCTTTTTGCATTGGAGCTCCTTCAGACCACGTTATACATAAAAATGAACAAAAGCATTTCCAGTACTGAGACTTCTGTTACTCTATCATTTGCTTTCCTCCTCTGGACAAACTTGCTCAGCTATTCAGTCTTTCTAATATTTTCCTTGTACATGTTTCTTCTTTGATGATTGTCTCTGTAGCTTGTGCTTTGGACTAGCTCTTTTCAACATAAACAGAGATTAAATGACCAAGAGTTTTTTCAATGTGTTTGGGAGTTCTGTAATATATATTATTTACTTTCTGTGGCTGAAAATCAGGCTAATAGGAAGGACAAGGAAGGTTTGTCCCATCCTTTATTTATCTGTATTATTTCAGAGCCATGTGGTCAAAGAAAATACCTGATTATATTTTTCAGCTTATCCAGAACAATAAGAACATCCCAACAGTCATTACCTCTTAGAGTTGCGATCACAGACCTAATAATTGACAACAAGGGTTTTGCATGACTGATGTACAACTAAGCATAGCAAAATACGTTTAATGCCAGTTGCTTCTGAGAACCGCTATTTTTATTATTATTATTTGAAGTAGCAATTATAATCTCAATTATTCCAGGTAAACTGGTTTAAGAGTGTCCCTGCTAGAGGGTAGATGGTTATTCAGCTTGGCACTGTATCCTCTGTCAATGAGAAAATATTCAAGCAATATTGCTTGTTGTGTTTGAGTTTGTGAGGTCCCCAGGATGAGGTGAGAGATGAGGAATCTGACTCCATGTCCTCGGAAGTCTGATTTATTATTTTATGATATTATATTATATTAAAAGAATAAGATACTAAAACTATACTAAAGAAAGAGAAAGGATACAGACAGAAGGCTTGACAAGAATGAATAATAAAAACTTGTGACTGACTCCTCAGAGTCTAACACAGCTGGACTGTGATTGGTCATTAATTAAAAACAATTCACATGAAACCAATAAAACGTGCACCTGTTGGTAAACAATGTCCAGACCACATTCCAAAGCAGCCAAATACAGGAGAAGCGAATCAGATAATTATTATTTGCATTTTTCTCCAAGGCTTCTCAACTTCCCAGGAGAAGAAATCCTGGAGAAGGGATTTTTCAGAAAATGTCACGGTGACAACTGCTTCCCTCTCTTAGAGTAAAGACACATATGTGCATGCAAATAAATGCAAAAGAAAACAACCAGAGATCTCAGCATTCTTTTTTTTTTTTTTTCAAAATGGTATCTCTTCCTCACACTTCCACTCATTCTCTGTTTAGATCCTGCATCAGCATGTTGTTGATCTTAAAGCATTTTACAGGCATTCCACATGTGTAGGGATCATAAATGCCACTTATCCATGTGGAACAGATTCACACTGAAAAAGCATTTAAGGTCATTCTTCAATCTCAGATAATCTAGTCTTTGCTGCCAAAATGAGCAACGTGTATGCTCCTGGGTGCTGTGCAAGGCCTTTCCCCCAGGCCTCCATATCTGGGAGCTTTTTATGGGTAGAAAAAAAGAGGGCTTCATTTTCCATACTATCGTATTTTCCATACTATCATGTGAAGCTGGGAGCCTGATGTATTGGCCAAAGGAAAAACTCCTCAGACAGACCTGCACCTGGAGAGGTCTGATAGGAACTTAGATCTGGGAACCAAGTCCTTTCCCACTGCTCTGTAATGAGACACTTAGAAATAGATAGCCTTTGTAATTATTTCAGAACATAGAAGGATCTTCAGAGTTTCTGTGAAAAAAGTAAGATTTCTCACCATCTCAGTTTTTCACCCCTAATGACTTAGCAGTAAGTTTGAGACAAATGTCAAATAGTCTTTTGGTGCCACACTTATTCTTTTGGGTATCAAGCACTTTTAAGCCTTTATGTTCTTGTTGAAAAATAAATAAGTAGAATATATAATAGAGTTACTACTCAGATATTTATGCTCTAGGAAGTTGAATGTTGTCCAACTGGATTAATTTTTGTGCTGCAGACATGGTGTCAATTCAAGGGGTAGAAGCCAAACCCAAACAAAGCAGAACAAAGCAAATATCTTTGAAATTTTCCCAGTCTGTGGCTATGAATTCTGTAAGTTCACATGTTCATTCACATGAATGTAGTAGTGGGGGACAGTGTTTCTTGTCCCCTAATTTGTTTGCATAATGTTTTATTTGCTCAGAATGTGGATGGAACAAGGTCAAGAGCTCAGTCTGGTCTTCAGACAGTCCTGTTAGTGGAATTGTAGTGATTTAAGTTAAACATTTCTTAGTTATACATATGTTGATGTGAACAGACCAGCATTTATTTCCAGGAAGCTGAGAATTTAGTATCCTATGTAAGAATTTCTGCAGTAATATAGCAGAATTTTGGGAAAATAGGTGTTTTGGGGAAAAAAAAAAGGAGAGCGAAGGAAATTAATTTTTATAAAATGTACTACGTACAGTGAACTGTAACAGCCTTTTGGATTTTCAATGTATTTTAAAAGTGGTTTAAATTCTGATTTTATCCTTAACAAGAAGTGAAGAGATGGCAGTATGACACACCTTGCTATTTATTTGGTGTTGTGAAATATTTATGTTCCTTAAGAATCTTACCCTAGAAATTGTTCCCATTCTTATAATACCGATTCAAAGGGTACACTAAGAGAGGTCTTAAATCCTGTTGTGCTCACCATATGTGTTTACAAAAGTTTCTAAGAATGGTGACACTGAAAAATAAAAATTTACAAATTATCTCTGCTCTTTAGTGGATGAACGTGTTTAGTGCCTTTATTTGCTTTGACACTAAGGGATATTAAATTAAAAGAGAAATGGAGAAGGGGAGGAAAGCAGTAGTATATTTCCAGTATAAATAATTTCTGTAGTAATCTACTACAGAAAATAATTTTCTGTAGTAGAAAAAATGCATTTATACTAGGAAGTTAATGGTATAAACTTTTTCATTTAGGTTATTAAAGTAATTTTATTCCACACTTAAGTAGTCAAGATTTGACTTCTGTGGCATCATTGAGTAGAGCATGTTAAGTCTTTTGAGGACTCTTTGATCTGTCTGTAGTTTCCCAGATACGTATAATTCCTCTTGATACACAGGTTCTCCTTAATCCTGTTCTTCAGAATGATTCTGATAGGTCACTCACACTCTATTTCACAAGGAGGACATCTGAAGTAAAAGCCAGATAGTTGTCATATCTCAAAATTGAGGGTTCAGTTTTATACTTGGACCTTAGAGAGTCCTTGATCTTGCCATCTTCCTACAATTATTACAGAAGTTATGTCTGTATGTCTTTCATTGTTGGGTAAAATAAACTCTTGTGGCAAGCTTTTTCTTAGTTTATAATTCATTGGAACATGTAGGTGAAGTTGGATGAAACTTTGTCTTTCAGAGGAGCAGAAGGCCAGTGCCTGCCGCAGAAGCTGCCCAGGGCAAACTCTGTGGAGCTGCAGTGCCAGTTCTTATCCATGGCACCAGTGGCTATGGTACAGACCTGGCACTGCTGTTCTGGGATGCAGAAAAGGGCATGAAATTACTGTTATTTTTTATTTTACAGAGCAACATGCACAAAGCTGAGACGTATTGAAGACTGAGGCACTCTGTTCTGCTAAGACAGATACTCCACAGAGTATTGCAGTAGCAAACAGCAGTCATTTATTAGTAGTTTTGAAGAAATAATTTGCAATAAAACCCTATTTCTTCAGGAAAATATACATAGCATCTTTTTTTTGGTCAAGACACAGTTTAAATAAGTAATAGTTTAACATAGCTTATGAATGTTAGCACTTGAGTCAAGAGCTATATTTTTAAATGATCGAGTTTTTCCCTAATTCACAGGAAATAAGAAGAGATGCTCCTAAATGTTGTCAGAAAGCTTTTAGAATATGCTATTTATCATGTGCATGAAAATGAAAATTGGTTTTATGAAATAGTGTAGACAAAAATAAAAGGCATACATTAACTTGTCTTCTGATATATTGGCTATATTATTATACTATGCAGCTTTAGTACTTGACCTTACATGTCACTAATATAATACACATTTTATGATACAGTTACACTGAATGCTCTTTGTGAATACTGCACTACATCCCAAGGTTAGGATAAAGATAAGATGCATTAAAACAATATCTCCGACACTATTAATAAAGAAAATCAATCATTCTGCCGCTTCCTGTTCCCTTGCTTGCAATTTCAAGATCAGCAGCTTCCAATAATTATTTTTCCAGCTCTACTGGTATGGTTGCTGCACAGAAACTCTTCTGGGCTTGTTTCCCATGAAAGGCTTTGACAACATTACTGATGAAACAGTAATGGTCTTTTTTATCTGAACATACTGCTGTGCTAAATACATGAAAGGATTGTGATTGGAGGTTTGTTTTTGTTTTGTGGTGTATATACATATGTTCTGTTACTATTTGCATTACTAGACTCAGCTGCTTTGACTTCATTGATGATGCAGTTTCTTTGAAGTGAGTGCTGCCAGGTGTATTCATCTGAGATGTACACTAAATGTTGCTGGGTTTTAATTGCAGCAGAGAAGGGCAAGGCAATAGAAGTAACCATCCAAATGGTGGAAGAAAAATAATGTAAGAATATAAGAAATTGAAACAAACGAATGAGAAGTTGTACAAAATTCAGAAAGAGGATACTATGAACTAAAACTAGCTGCTATTTAAACAGGATAGCTATAGCTGTTGATGAAGAAATACTGTTTCAAAGGAGGAAAATTTGGCTGCTGTTCAGTAAAAACAATGGGAAAAATTCTGGAAAGCATCTTTTGTCATTTTGCTAAAGTTAGGCTCAGAAAGACACGTGAAAACCAAAATTTAAAAAGTTAATTCTGCACTTATTCCCCTTGTACAGGAGAATGGTGTCATGCAATGGGAGGTTGTCCTTGTAAAAGAGAGATCAGAAGCACAGTAGCCATCAAATGTGGCAAAAGCTTTCAAACCAGATAGGATAAATCTAGAGATATTATATGGCCCCGCTCATGCTGGAGTTTCTAGACATGACAATTTAAATAAAGTATTAGAGACATCCTGTAAGTACACAGCAGAAAGTCCAGGGGGAATGAATGGCCTCAAACTGATCTGATGTAGCCACATAATTCAGTCATATCTTTGCTGACCTGAAGAGATGTGACAGTGCAAAATAAAAGTTACTTCCAAAACTATCATTTGCAGTTGGCCTTTCTGAGAAATGTGTTGTGCAAGGACAAAATGCTGTTACAAATCTACTTCTAGAGGTATTGCTGGAATGAATAAACTGGAATTCCAACTATTCACCAATAATAACACACAAAGAGCTGCCAGGAAAATGTGGTCTGGGCAAAACAGAAAAAAACAATCTCTGGAAATATCTCAAAATTTTCCAGCAGTAATAAGAAACCTGAGGCAAAGTGTAGGGTGACCCTGAGGATGTTGATGTCTTGAGCTTTACCATGTGTCATAAAATAAAGGTAGAACAATATGCTTATAAATATATATTAGCATGTATGGCTGCATGCACATTGCATCCATTTATTAAATCATTTAGTTTTGTATACTGCAAGCCACTTCTTGCATCACCACTTTTCTATCAGATGGAGATCATCCATCATGCAACAATCTTGTTTTTAAACATTTACCTCTGTGGTTTTACCTGCTGATTTGTGACATCACTGCTTCAATCACTATTCTGCTGCAGCAGTTATCTTGGGGTGAATCTTTATTTTGTTTTACAGCTGATGAAATGTATTTAGAGAGCTTGTTAGCAAAGACCATAACTGAGCCAAAGTCACATCTTCATTCAGGTTTTTTGTAGCTTCCAGCCCTAAAATCTTCGTGTGCCTTTATTTCTGCTTGCTTAACTCTGAATTCCAGCTTCAGTCACCCACACTAGGTGTAAATGAAAGCAGAGGGCATTTTGGTTTTTTTTTACTATCAAGTTGAACTCCAGCCATTGCACTGTAAGTGCTAATTGGCTAGTTGTCCTTATTGCATTGTGCAATAAACTTTAAGCAAACTGTAAGTTCACACAAAATGTAGTCCAAACCAAAAACTGTCAAAATATGTTAAAATGTCTTTTTTCAATGTTTTTGCAGAAATATTCTGAAGAGGCTGAAATATTGTATAGGCATCAGGTTTATAAATATTTATCTAAAAGAACAACTATATTGCAACTTTTTATTGCCATGAAGATTAACAAGAAATTCAGATTTCTTGCCACATTATGAAATGTTAAAAAAGGATGAAGATATTCTCTATTCTATCCTTCTGTATTGCAATGATTTCTTTTACTTTATCACTACATACAAAAAGCCAAATTGAGCAGAAAATTGATGGGTTTTCTTTTGGTGGGTTTTTAAGGATTAAACAGAAAGTAGAACTTTTTCAGTTTTGGATTGGCATGTAAGTAACAATGTAATAAATTACAGGATGAAGAAAATTTCAGTGAAGCCTTAGTGCGCTGTCTGTTGAATTTTTGTTTCAGGTGCTCCTGTGAGAACAGTCTCACCTAGAAACATTTGTACTCATTTAGAATTTCTGTTAAATAACTTGATACTTTCAAAAGTATTTCATACACTGAATATGTTTTTCATAAAAAAAATATCATTGTCTTTGCTTTTTCAATATATTAAAGTAGAAGCCCATTAAGGGAACACTTATATGAATACTTATACATATATGAAGGGATAGTCTACATTATTCTGCTCTATTTTGTGGATGAAGTACAATATTCCTAAGTCCATTCTGCAAGTACTAAATATATCTAGAGAGAGGAAATTACTCTGAAAATATTTGTGAGTAACTGCATTTGTTCATTGAAATCACATTGTACTCAATGAAGAAAGAAAATCTGTAATTGAAACAAAAAACAACAAAATGTGTCAGAAAGAAGGGAATATGCTGGACTTGTAATTGTACAAGTGAGTCACTATTTCATCACCCAGAAAGTTGCAAATAAAGCATCTCTTCACCTAGCATGTAGCTTTCTCCTTTTTGATATCCCAGCACATTTTATACTTGCAAGTGCTGGGATGGTGTTGCAATGTTTTTTCATGCTGATGACAGCAAATACTCAATTCTGCCATTTTCCCGCATGGTTTAGGCCTACAATCTGGTAAAAGATTTAAGTGGGTACAGGTTTTTTCCAGCTTTAGTAGACTGCTTGCTAAGTAGTTATGAAAATATTTTGTTCTGCTGTACTGGCTCAAAACCTTTGTGCTGAACAAGTTTCAGTTGAATTGCATGAAGGCTTTTTAATAAAGTAATATTGCTGTTAATCAAGAGTGAGAAACTGAGTTTTGGATGTTTTTTGGATTTTTTTTTTAGCTCAGTGACGTTAATACAAGCCTATGCTGACATATGGTATTTTTACTTCAGAAGAGTTTCTTACATGCCCTTAAAAGTATCTTTTTAAAAATATCGCCTTTGAAAATTTTATGTTTCTCCACTCTCATAAATTCTGAAAACAGAGAAACTTTCTTTAAAAGTATCAAAAATTACTCCTTACAGAACTTGTATATTCCCATTAATGTTTCAGACCTTATGCCTTCTACATTGATTTGACTACTTTGCTTTCTGTAAATGAATTAAAGAAGATAGAAGCCATATTCTTAAAAATTAACAATAATTAAAAAAAAAAAAAGGTTTTAAGGGAAGGTACATTCAAGAAACAGGTTTGTGTAACACACCACAACTTTACTTAGGGATGCAGCATGACCCCAGACATCTATTGAAAATCAAATTAATTTCAGTAAGTTTATTAAGCTATGTGACACTGGCCCACAGCAACCTTCATGAAAGCTTAATCTTGATTGCTGCCAGTGAAGTCAAGAACAGGGGAACAGTGTTGCCTTCAATGATGCTAGGTCAGGCTTTTAAAGCAGAAGTGATCTTGCCAGATGTACAAATCAGGAAGCTTTCGAGTGTAATAATGTCTTTGTTTTATGGCACTTTTATCTTCTAACTCACAGACTGCATTGAGGCATGATGTGCTGAGTCAGGGCAAGAAAATAGATAACAACTTCAGATACATAAATAATCATTCTGATTAGGAAGATTTTTCTGCTGAAATTATTTATAGCGAGATGGACCTGGCTAGGGTGTAAGGGCATGTGAGATTGCAGTGGCATGGAAGGAAGAAGGGGAGCTGAAGAGCTTGGAAGCAGGTGGGCCCCCAGAATTGCAACCTTTCTCATGAGGAAATTTGCCTTCCTGCCACCCCAAAGTGAACCCAGATGCATCAGGCTCTTTAGTGTCCTATAGATACAAATGCTCACCACACTAATGGTGGATTATGTACTGACTTCCATGCCCCACAGTTTCGCTGCAAAGCACTTCTGAGAAAAAAAGAGTAATGAGAGGGGTGCTGGTATTAATGGGATGCTGGGAACAAAAAGAACACCAAAAAATCCAGCCTAAGTTGGAGAAAGGTAAAACAGTCTTTGAGGGCTTTTATTCTCTCTCAAATTTCATATTTACCAGATATGAATCTTGAACTGAGAAGATGGATGAACTTCTGGTCTTGTCTTGCTTGTTTGTATGTAAAAAGTTTGTGACATATTTTTGAGGGAGGGCTTTGAGACACACAGTGACTGCTGTTATCAACGTTGAACTGTGTATCCTAAGATTCAGGAGTGTTTTCATTTCTGTTTGTATCCCTGTGGCTGCTGTCAATATGTAAAATGCATCACTACCCTCAGGCTAAAGTCAGATATATGTCAACTCCAATGGGAGCTGCAAGCTTGTGGAATTACATTATATTTGAGAAAAGAATAAGAAAATTGATATCCTTAATGGACACTAGCTATTTCCTGAAAGAGACAAACACTGTTTCACTCATGCCATATGTTTTCAAAGGACCTTCTTGAATTTAACATCTAGTACTTTAAAAGGATTTTCTTTGATTACATATTAGAACCAACAAGATGTTATAGATGAAAATTTTTTACATGGTGGATGATTTGAAATTATTAATTCTTTCATTTTTGAGGCACTCAAAGAAGCAAATTTTCAGAAATCACTAAATATACCATGAAAGACAAGATGTGTCACCTTAAGAACTGCAACTTGGAGAAGCAAAATCACCAGGCACCACTGAAAATCTTGAAAACTACCAGAAACATTAGTACAGCTGGAGATGGCAACTTAACACAGCACCAAGGTTTTGCAACCACTCACAGTCATGTAACAAAAGAATGACATTTGAAAAGCAAATTCTCTATTAAATGTAACATCCAAAACAGAAGATATCTTTGCTGTACATGACTTGATTTTTGAAAAATTCAACTACATAAATACTGAAGTGGATTATAAATTCCCTAAGGAAAAATTAATACAGTAGCAGCTCTTCCATAGCTTACATTCAGACTGATAAAATAGATATTCTGTTTCTTTTTATTAGATTTTGAAATGACCCTCTTGAAATAATTTTATTTTACAGTGTCTGTGAATGTCTCATTGCCCTTGCATGGCTCCCACAGCCAGGTTTGGCACTTAGAAACACACATGGTGTCTCCTGCATCTGTGTGTTTCAGGATAACAGAAAGTCTGCTCTGTTTGATAATGTCAGTGAGCCATATAACACTTCAGCAGACACTAACTCAAATCATGTATGACATTGCTATATAAATATTTGATATACACCAAATGGAAGTATGGAGAAGTTGCAGGGAAAAAATAAGACACAATGTCTTTCTCTACAATTTAAACAGGGAGGAAAAACAATCATAAGGAGCATTAAGTAGTGACAGATTAAGACTTCCATTATGAATTAAGTGTGTTCTACTCATGTTTCCAAGCAGGATGCACCTTGATGAGCTGGGCTAATTCAGAAGTGTGTTCAGCAGACTGAGAAGTGTGGCCATATTATTACAGGGGACTTCACAAATGATGAGATTATAGTTTACTGCTACAGCCTCTTGTTTCTTGTGTTCATGTGTTTTAGTATGCAGTAGAGTTTTCTTCTAAAAAGTATTGTTGGATATATTTGCAGAACATATTTTTCATAGAAGTTGTGGTACTATTACAAATAATATTCAGAATACTTTGTACAAGTGGTTGAAGTAAAAGTTCACATAAATGGATTAAAAATCTATTAAGACAATTTAAAAATCCCATCCCTTGCCTCTTTTTCTGGTGATCTGCTGTATTTACAGCTAAGCCTGGGTAAGCATAGGTAAAATTCTTGGTTGTAGCTACTTTTAAAAATTATTTTGGAAAGAATGAAAAGAAAAAGTGGTAAAGGCAGAGGAGCAGGGTGAGAAGAACGAAAAAGTGTAATTCAAATAAGTCCATTTAAATTTAGGCATACATGAAAACCAATTTTTTTTCTGATTATGCAGAACATTTTGAGAATGTGAAACAAATATAAGGTACTATGAAAAATGCATGAGAAAATGGTGAGGTACTCATGAGACAGCACACACCTGAAAACATTACCTGTGAAGAGTTTGAGCTTTCCTCCTTTTCTTTTTAGTTTCATGTCACTTCTGGGACTAGTGCTCTGCTTCAAGTAAATGCTATTGAAATTCTACTGGTACTATAGCATTTTTAAGTGTAGCTGGCAGAAAATAATTGGTTATCCTGCTGCTGCTCCTAGTACAATCAGAGCTCCCATGCTGCTGTCTCTTGTCACCTGAGAGAAGACATAGCAAGAAAAGCACAGATATTGTTGTGATGGTGCTTCTCAGTTCATGTTCACAAAATTCATGGTTTTCTCATAAATGTAAAATATTTTGCAAAGACATGTACATGTTCTTAAGAAAAGTTCCCCTGAGGTCAGCACAGCTATGTGTGCATTTGTAGCTCAGCTGTTTGTATGATCAAATCCCACCCCTATTGAAAATCTGGTCCTCTAATAGTATTAACAATTAACAAGTATGGTATTTATGACAGAAGGGCTAACTTTTACCCAAACTTTCAGAAATGCAATGAAAACTGATTCTGTTATGGATTTCTGGAGTTAGGGTTCAGTTGGTTAAAAAAAAAATCAACCTAATTATAATAGTTGTAACTTAATAGTGTCATAGATTTACTTTCTGCTTCTGATGCAAGCTATGTTTACAACTAATTTTGTAAGTCATTTGTATTTGCCTACATTTAGGGGATACTTTAAGAGAACCTACATTTTTTCATCAATGTGGACTACAAAAGTAGAGATAAAAGAAAAATTCAGCCTCGTGGCAATTCTAAATATTGGAATTTCATTGAAGATATCTTATTTACCTCAAAAACTATAGACATGAATTATTGAATAAATTAGTCTATCAAACAATATGTCTTTTCACAGATAAACTTTGACAAACTGCTTATCCACGTTGTGCCTGTTTTATTTTGAATCTGCCAAATATAATAAATGTTGACAGGTGCAACTTTGTAGCATCACCTGTTCTGGAAACATATTTTGCCAGTCTTTACAGTAATTAAAATTTTCCATATGGAGCTGCAGATTCATTGAAATGTCCAAACCACTTTGTCCGTTTGCTTTTCAAATTTTCCAGTCCTTTTTCACACAGGTTAGAGAAGAGTTTTTCTATTCTTATGCAAATCTAGTCTGCAATGAAAAAGGCTGAAATATTGCTCCTACCAGATCTAGGAGCAATGGAAATGCTTAGCACAAGCCAACAGCAAGAAAACTCCTCTCAAACCCAAAAGAAAAACCCACTCTAAAATAACAGATAAATTAAGTGCAAAAATCAAACTGAGATTTGCCCTTAGGCTGGTTACTGGTGTTTTTTTGTATTTCTGTATGGAATGAGGCCTTCCCCATAATGTCTGGTACTCTTGTACAGACTGATGTTTGTGATCTTATTTTTTCAATCTTAATTATTTGACAGTTTTGCATTATTCCTGATGCTCCTCAATCACCAGTGAAAATGCAGAAGCACCGACTGTTAGACAGGATTTTTATTTTTTAACTTGAAATTCCTGTCTGTGAAATTTGCATTAACTAATCTTGTGATAAGAAAACTTACTAGGAACAATATTGGCTATTTTAGTATTGGTGGTAGTAAAATCCTGTAACTCCTGATGCTATTTATAAAAATTTTTGGGTTTTAAATTTATTTCCTTTTTCTTAGTTTTAGTGCTCATTCACAATTAATTATTTTGTTCCTTTTCAAAATGTTGGTAGAATTTTGTAGGGAAAAAAATAAAGTAGTGGCAAGTTAAAGGGATTCCACTGGCTGGGATTTGTTGATTACCTGGTTAAACATTTTCACTTTAAGATGCCCTTGTGTTCTGCTGCCACTGATAGTCTTTGAGACCAGTGCCACGTGCAATAAGTTATCTTGTTCTGGTTTTATCCTTCATAGATAAAATCAGTTCTGGAAAACAGCTAGTTTTGTCACTAAAGATAGAGTAAAGCAACATTTTTCTACTCATCCTTAATTTTCTCAGTGTTGGACCTTAGATCTAGATTAAGATTTACAGACTGAAGGTCTTCATTAATTTTTTATTTTTTTATGAAAATTATTTGTCAAATATTATGTTCTAATAATAGATTATGTCTACACTGTGGCTGTGAGAGAGGATGGAGGGAGATTTGCCACGCAGTGCCACTGGCTAGCAAGTGTGAATTATTTCTCTTTGTGCATTAGTTCCTACAAAAAGGAAACAAAAATTCGGTCGACTGCTCTTCTTATAAACGTATAATAGAGAAAGTAGAAAATAGCTTCAGTAGAAGTGGAAATGTGGTATATATATATTAAACAAGACAGTTTGAGCACTTCTAGATGGAAACAAAAATTCTCAATGAGAAAAAAAACATGGTTGCTCTTTGTGGTTGTAAATATTACTCAGCACAGAAATCCCAAGCTCAAAATCCAACCTGTTGCTAAATAAAGTGTTGTGGTTGTAAAGAGCATTAAGAATGTTTCAGTCTTAGACTGCAAGAGAGATCTCCATAATTTAAGATAGCCTGGGGGTACTAATGATGATAAAACCACAAAACATCTGTTAAACATTAAAAAGAAATTTTTCCTTCATTACAATCTATAATCAGATTGCATATATGAGTGTAGTAGGACAAAATGGCTGTAAGTGAATGCTCAGTAAATTCCCAAGTATCCTCCAAAGCCTACCACAGTCTGCTGCAGTCTATCTAGCCTATCTAGATTTACATCAAAGCCTCTGAGTCCAAAAGTGCAATAGGCTTGTTACAGCTCAAAGGGCTGTTATAGCCTGTGAAGAGACCTGCTGTAGCCTTCTGGTTTAATCTTAGTGGTGCGAGTGGTAGATGGTGCATATGTGTAGAATTCACTACTCTAAAAAGTCCAAGGGGAGGAGGAAAGGTAATAAATATAATGTATGTTGGTACATTTTCCTAAGCTTTTATTTATTGTTCTCTTGGAGCAACTCAAGGACTATTGTCTTATACTAAAGTTATAACGGTATAAAAATTTGGTTAGTACCAAATTCTGACACAGATCCCTTAAAGCATTTTAAAACATTAATCAAAAATGATAATTGATCTCTCTTAAATTTTCTATTTTAGTGTTGAGAAGATTATTATCCTTTTTCCCTCCCTGGTTCTCATTATCTTTGTGTATCCATAATTAATAGAAAAGCTTGTGCATAACAGCCAACATTGACATAACTGTTCTACTGCAGAATGTATTTTTGGTTGTATTTATTTGAACTTTGGAATATTACCCATGCAATTCCTGATTCTGCTATTTTAACTAGTTGGGTTTTTAAAATAATTTTCCATTTTTATATTTAGTGCTTATTCAGATTGTATTCTTCACATTATTTTCTCTTTTGAGGAAATTTTGCAGGACAATTTTGTAGGAAAAGCAGCTGAATTAATGGAATGCAAAGGTATCTTCTGGTCTTTGTGGGAACTCTAAGGACCCCAGTATAACAGATTTGCATGCCTACAGTTGAGTGTATATGGGAAGTTTCCCGAGAGGACCTTTCGAGTAATCTGTGTGCAATTCCAAATAAAAGTTAAGTTCTTCCAGTACCTACAAATTACAAGGGGAAAAGGAGAGAATGTTAATTGATCAAGTAAAATTACTTGAAATACATAAATTATAAGAACTTCTGGGTTATGTGTATTTGAAAGAAGTGCAAACAGAATGAAATTTCATACTTGAGCTATATCAGGTACAATGTGGAACCATATGTTGGTAAATACTTACAAAAACTTTAGCTTTTACCAGAATTTATCTAGACACATTTAAAATAATTATTGAACTAAGGTGCATAAATGATGCACATATATTTCCATTTATTTATTTAAATGTGTGATAAAAAGAAAAAAAGCAAACAAACCAACAACTAAATTAAGAGATCCAGTCATATGGTGACTTGAAAAGGTATTCTAATCACGGCACCTACATATGAGGTAATGGAAGACATTTAGAATCCTATTCTTCACATGGTCAGATGGCAGAGTACATAAATAGGCAGAAGAGTTATGCTGTCTCCAAATCACAAATAGAACAGATCCATCTGATAAAATATTTCTGTCAATTAGAATGCAAGAGAGGAAAGAGGAATTGTCCTGATTCTGCAGGATGATGAGCAGGACTGTTCTCTGCATCTGCTGACCCCCACTGACATTACATGGATTTGTGGATGAGTTATTTTTCCTTCCTGTGCTTGCAAAAACTCTTGTTCTACTTACAGGAATATTGGAGGGAAAAAATATAACAATAAGAACTAAGAAATAAAACAAAAGAAATGGATGTTTGGAATTTACTTTAAATTTTATTATTGTTGGTGTTGACGGTGATCCTTGAGGGAATAGATGAGTACCTGTTTTCCCTATTAAATATACTATTTGAAATTTCCTTCAGCTTTTCTTCCCTATTGAGACTTGCTCCAAGAAGATGTGTTTAAAACAGCAGCAATAAAAATAAAACCAAAATATATAAGGAATACAGATTACAGCTTCATAAGTTTAAGCACTGAATTTAAATATTTCCTCAGTATTTTGATGCAAGAACATTTGCTGTTGGTGGAAATTTTAATTCAGCTAGATTTTCAGTGGGCTGTTTATTTTCCTTCTTCAGACTGCAATGAGTCATTGTAAGGGTGCATTGTTGACCAAGTTTAAAACAAAATAGAAATTTGCAAAAGCCCTCGGTCAAAATCTGAACATCATTTTCTCTGTGTTTGGAGAAATTATAGATTTTGCTTTTCAAAGTTTAATCACAGCTTTTGCAAACAATCAGTGTGTAACTTACTGAGGTTTTTTGGTCATGCTTTCTTCTCTTGTGCCAAAAATGTTTCAAAACTCTGTTGTATTTAATGAGCAACAGACTCTACAGCTTGGTGGTTAGGGCCTAAGCTGAGGAAGATATGATTTTAGGAATAAATAGCATGAGATGGCCAGGTCTGCCTGATCCCATGTGAAATACAGACTTGATCTTATGCTCCTGTAGCCCTGAGCACTATCCTAAACATCTGCTTATATTGAAAAGGTGAAAGCTCATCTTTTAATTTGAAAAACATTTTTCAAAATAATACTGCCAAATGGGATTGGGGAAATTTTTTTCTGCTGAAACTTTTTTATTTAAAAAATAAGTAGAAAGTTTGTGAGATTTGTTGTAGAAAAGAGTTGCTCGATTTCAGGCATTTATACTGAAAACCAGTGCAGGAAAATGGTCTGTACAGACCCTCAAGTATGCTGTCAATCAGAAAGACCTGTTAGGTCATGCAGTCATCCTTTATGGGGCCACAAGAGGGCTATAACATAGAAAATGGAAATTATATTTCATAGAGAAAAGTTCTTGAGAGAATAAAACTGTTACATTAAAAAAAAAAACCTTTTGGGGGAGCCAGCAGGAAATAGTTAAACATGTTTTCTGTATGAATCTGGCTAAACTGTTAGTCTTGCAGAAATCCCATAGCATATTTAGTTGTTTCACTCATCTAGTTCAAGCAACAAGATCAATATTAGGTATGCTTTTATGTACCTAACTAAGAAGAATTCTGGAAATTTTTTGGTCTTTATGGAATACACATAGAATTCATGTGCTAGCTTTTTTGGGATCTTTCTGAAAATAAAGAAAATGAATGAGCAACTGAAATACAATCAGTCAACTCACTATTTTCTCATGTGATCATTGTAGACATGGAGAACCTGGTGTCTTTTTTATCTTGTGGACATTTCTTCCTCCTCTGTTGAATGAAATATTTGCTTTATATATGATGAATATGATCATTAAATGCCCTAGTCTCTGCATTTTCCTTATCCACCTCTAAAGAAATGTGAAGGGATTGTGAAGGGAGTAAGAAAACTTAAAAAAACAGTGGAGATCTTGGAGGAACCCATGGTTCCCAGGAAGGCAGAGCTGTACTTAGCTTCTCTGGGGAGAAGATGTAGGCAAGAATGCTGAAGGCAAGCAAAACTGTTGACAAGAGAGAAACCCAGGAATACAGTAGAGTTGTATAACCTTTACCAAGCTAATATCAGCTCACATCAGTAGTTATTGTTAAAAAAAAAAGGTGCCTAGTTGATGGCAAAATTCTGTTGTTAGAACTCTGTAGAAATATCATCTCTTAATGAAATTGCAGTGGTTATGTTGTAGATCTTCAGATCCTGACATAAATTCTTGTTATGCATTTGGAAGGTTTTTGGCTGCCTTCAGGTCTGGAATTCAGTTTTCAGCTAGATTCTGATTCAGTTGCCCAAGGAATCACAAAGCCTTATATGAAGTAGGGATAGGAGATTTGGCAGAGAGCTGCTGTGACACAGAATCAGCTACACTGTGCTTACTGACTGTAGAGTTAGCTGAAGTAAATGGAAGTGAGCTCATTTCCTCTCTGGAAGCAACTTGGGACCTTACTACAGACTTCTTTAAAATTCTGGATGAGGCAATTAATATGTGAAACTTCAAAATATCAAATCTAGGCTGCTAGAGCTATCTTAGCCTTTTCTTAGGTTTTTTGGTTTTTTTTTCAGTATGGCACAAAAAGCAATATGAATACCCCCTGAGTCTAATCATTCAGGTCCTTGGAGGGCTTCTCAGGGCACTGCTTTATGAAGCAAAGCCTTACTTTCCTGAAGCTGAAAATAAGATGCTCCCTTTTCTGGCAAATCAGTCTGGCAAAAGCATTGCATAAAGGCTCAGTGTTTACTAGTTTGAGTTAATCTTTAAATATAATTTTATTTGGTGGCAAATCTCACAAGCAGCAAAATTAGAACTTGGTGTTTTAGTAAAAATTCCTAGATGAGGAAGAAAACCTCTTAGAGAACAGGTATGCATCCTTCACGCTTGTAGTGCTAATCTGCATTTGACATAAAGAAGCAAGCTTACTCGGCTTTTTTTACATATGAATGCTCTGTCTTCAAAATAATCAACTGGAAAAATGGAAACAACTCATTTTAACTGTTGTGTTAAAGCACTCTCATTTGAATTGAAACCAAATAGCCTCTTGCAAAGCTGCGTCTCATTTTCATGCTATTATGCAAATAAACACTGGAGATGAACCACAGATATTACTTCTTAATCCATTTTCTGGAACTGTGTTTAGCTCACACAAGTCAAAGCAGTTCAGGATCCTGCAAGGCTACTCTCAGTAACAAGTAGTGCCAGTACTCAAGTTTGGCAACCGTGGCCCAGGGCCTCTGTGAGGAAACCACAGCTTTTAGCAGTTAATGGAATTAGCCTTGCCAAGTTGCTTTCAGTATCACAAACAACCATGTTTTTACTTCATGATCAAGGTAAATAACTTACTATATTCAGATAAGTATTGGATATATTTAAAACTTGCCTTTTTGGATACCTTATTTAAAAGCTTTTTTTTCTTAGCACCTTAGTGGAATCTCTCCTCAGTTCATTGAAAAGACAGCTACTTTTCCCTCACCTGGCAAACACAGCAGTTTACTTTTACTCTGAATCTCAGATTCTCAGATATCAAACACATCCTCCCTGTGCAAGTTAGTTCAAAAAATAGGATAGGTAGGGCTTTCAAGGCTTAACAAACTTGCCTTGGTCCATATGGTATGTCACCCTTTGACGTTTGCATGTAATTCTTTGGATAAGGTTCTTGCCACACAATTTTTTGCAGGATTGTGTTAGGGTTTTTTTCTTTTTAAATTATGAATGACATACATTCATGTACAAATTGGTAACAGAGCACAGGGATTGCCAATGAAATATTAACTGGAAAGCAAAAGCTGAAATTTCCTTCCCCCCCGTGGTCATAAGGGCATTATTACCTATGTAACCTCTGCTAAATTTCCCATCTGTACCAACAGTTTTTTATGGATTTAAGCTGCAGTCAAACAAAATCAGTTCAGGATTCAGCTGTTAGAAATAATAATAATAATAATAATAATAATAATAATAATAATAATAATAATAATAATAATGCTGCCACGTGTAGTAGTAGCAATGGGGTGTGAATCCACTGCTTTTTACACAGCTTTCAAAGGAGTCTGGGATTAAAAAATGAATAGTAAATCCGAACTGATTCAATTCAGGTGTGAAGAACAAAAGCAACTTTTTTTTTTTGAGGTACTTTCAATCATGAAATGTGGTCTCAGTTTATGCACAGAATTTAAAAGCTTTCTTTTCAAAGTAGGAAGTTCTTTTGAATTCTCACCATATTGTTTTTACAATATCTTATATCTTTGTTTTTCTTTTATCTTCTGAAGCTTCTTTACTACCAGAACAGGGTAGTCTCCATTTTTTTCACATGTCTAATTGTAGGATATTAAATCTTTCTGTTTTCAGTATAAAAATGAAGAAGTTAAGGAGAGAACATTTCCCTCTAATTCAGACAAAGCTGAAGTTTTGGTTGTTCAATACTTCACAGAAAATTATGACAATTTGTGATTGAGCTCTGCATTTCTAAGGAATGCTGAATTCGAGTTTTGTGAAAAGGACAATTTCTTGCTCTTTAGATAACATCAGTTAGTTTTTAATGCCTAGGAAGAAAGAGTTTAAGTAACAGAGTTTACCACAATGAGTTTAACACAATGTAGGTGAGCAGGTTTCCATTTCCAAATTTTTCAGGAGTGGTCTAGTAATATTAAAATGAACTTGTATCTTTTTCAGTAATTGACACTCTTACTTCCAACAAAATTAATTACTTCTTAGGGATCTCTGTTTAAGTTTTATGTCAGGATAATAAATGCTGTGTTTCAGTATTTATAAAAGCTTCAAATTAATACTTTCTTGTTTCCAAATCTAAGTGGCAGCACTTAATACATAAATAGGCAAATAAATGCAAATTAAAGAAATCAATATAAAAGCAGAGTTGAGAAAAATTCATATAGGAAAATAGAAAAGAGCACAATATCTAAATAAACTATTTTCCTAGAATTTAATGTGTTTAAGGACATAAAAATCTTATTTAGCAATTACAGAAATAATCAAATGAATGAAGAAATGTGTTTAAGCTATGGAAATCTCAGCATCCAAATTGCACTGCTTTTATTGGGATGTCTTCATTTTAAATAATTTTTTTTTTGGATTGCCAAATGAAATAAATATCTCCATTCAAAAGACCCCAGAAAACTACTTCCCACTGATCAATGTCTTTTCTTTTAAGCTGAAGAATTCTCTGAAGAACATTGTCTTCACAAAGCTAAGAAAGGAGCTAGGAGGGATATCACATACCTCAATTGAAGATGGATACACAGAAAAACATTTCTGCATGGAAAGATTTTATAGGACACAGTCTGCATTCTTGTCATTTTTAATGATGCAGCCCAAAGATAAAATACAGTCACTTTACTGTGTGTTAGATATGGCAGTCTCATCACAAGGATGAAATCCTGTGGGAAATCTGTGCATGTCACTGAATCCAGGATATCAGTTAGGATGCATTTTCTCAAATGTGTAAGAGTTAAATGGCCTTCAAATATATTTGCATTTTTTTCTTAAGCATTGCTATAAGTTCAAAATATGAGTACATGAAAATGAAGAGCTTGTCTATAGAAAATGATCATGTTCTGTATTAGTACATTAGTAATTAACATATTATATGAAACCATAGACGAGTAGAACAATTATACATTCACAAGGAATGTCACAAACAACATTATAAAAATACTGTAAAATCAATTGAATTATAACTGTATGAGCACTTTAAAGAAAAATATAAATAAATAGATGCAGCACTAAGAAATAACACATGTAAATGGGAACAGACTAATTGACTGAAAGAAGAGCACTAAAATTCAGTGGTTAAAAGGATACAATAATATTTTTAATGTTTTGACCAAATAGTGAAAGATGAACTAGAGAAATCACAATCACACAACATTGAAAAATTAATACAACTTTGATTTGAGTTTTAGAGAAAAAAGGTGCTGTAGATAAAAATGTCAGATAGAAGAAAATCATTGAGCTATAGTCAGTATAACAGCTGAACTGAAAAATGGAGTCACAGAATCAGAAAAATCTCACAATTCTAATTCAGATTAGAAGGGACCCCCAATCATCTCTTCCAATCTCCTACTTCAGGCAAGGGCAATGTCAAAGTCAAAGACATTTGTTCAGGGTCTTGTCCCATTGAATTTTGAAATATTCAATATTCAGACCAATTTTTCAAAACTTGTCTGAACACAGATTCACTGTGTTAAATCTTTCTGGGAAAAGAGTTCCAGTTTCTTCACCCTCATTGTGAGATATTTTTTCCCCTGTGCCCAGGCAAAATTTCTCTTACAACAGCTAGCGACTATTGACTCTTGTACTCTGATGATTTTTTGTGATATCTACATATAACTAAGTACCAAACATTTGATCAATAGTACAGCATTCCTACCTCCATTAAGACATTCCAGATAATTTTTCTTATTTTTTTCAGTTACAAATCTTTATAGTTTTGCTACGTTTCTCTTTTCTTTGGATTTTAAAAGCCAGATGACATGCACTGGATTGTTTTGGAGGGTGAGAGGGCACTTGAAAAGGGAATCAGATTTATTCAAACTAGGATTATTTTTCCCCCCCTGCATGATACCAGCCTGTCCTAGAGATCACAAATTTTGCAGCATTGATTTATGTTTCTAGAATATCTAGTCTCCAGAAGAGAGGCATTTCCTCACCAGTGAACCTACATTTCACTTGGTGCCTTTTCTTATGGGAAAGGAAAAAATAAAAAAAAATAGATTGTTTTATGACTTCTGTTCTAAATCAGTGTGCCATCTGCAGTAAATAATCTGGCCCACCTGAATAGTATGTGAAGCATATTTCTGCAATCACTGGAATTTTTATTCAGAATGTGCTACACGTTTGATTACACGGTTGGCAATCTGTCTCTGCATGCGTGGCACAGATCAGGACAACAGCCTCCTCCATTTTTTCCTAACCTTCTGTCTCTGCTTTTTTGTAGTGCTGCTCTGTTCACTGCTAATGTGTCTTTTGATCTTCCCAGCACTGTCACAGTTGAAGTTGCCTTTCTTCCACACAAGTATTTGAAAACCTGTCAAAGAGCTGAGGTTTTCATTATATGCTTTTCATCATTACTCTCTCTACTCCGAACAAGTTTATTTCAAAGGCTTTGCAAAAAATGACAAGAAACGTGACAATTTATTTCCTTGTCCTTTCCTGAGATTAGAAATGCCACAAAATATTTAGAATGCATTTATTTGTATTAAAAAAGTGTGATGCACTTTGCTTTTCCAAGGAAAAGACAATGAGAGAATGAGAAATATTAATTTAGACTTTTATGGTGATTGAGGGGCTTTGAGACCGCGGCATTTGAGTAGAAAATCAATATATTTGTAGTTCACAAATACAAATGTGTTAATTGCATTTTGGAGATGAATTGCTGTGAATAACATGAAACAACCAAGAATAAAGAAAACACTTTTGATGCAGTAGCTATAGTACAGGTAATCCTTTGTAGTCAGCCTTGGAAAATTCCATTTTCTTTTGCTCTGAATCACAATTTAATGTGGTACTTATCATCAGGCTATTAAAGATATTAGTGCCATATAAGCCATAGTTTCTTTTTTCATTTACTGTTACTGCATTTGGTACAGATCAAGAGATTTTTACTTAATGTTTCCCCTCAAAAAATAAACATGCAGTATAAACTGAGAAGTACCATGATTTGGAAGGGGCCTTTCCATTAAAATATTGATCTCACAACTTATGATTTAAAGATTCTTCAAGCAATAAAAAAGCTAAATCAGTTTGGAGAATTTCTAAATCAAATTGCAGCAGCCTTAAAGATATAAAAAGAAATATTTTTTATTTTTTAATAATGCTAGCTGTTTTGTAGTTACAAAAAATTCTGTTACAAAAAGTTGAAGTATGTTTTGTGTGTATGCAAGTGAGCATGATTTTAAAGGATGAATTTTTAAGCCTGATTACAAAAAATGGGAACTGTTTCATATAATATTCCCCAATATTTTTAAAACTCTCTCTCAGAATTTCTGCAAGAGAAGACTAAATAGGAGAAACCAATGTGAGTTTTGGACTTTGGAGAGTATTTTTTTGTGTCTTGGAAAGGAGCTTCATAAATATTGTGCATTAGGAAGACTGCTTCAAGTTAACTTCTATATAATGCACAGCAAACCCCATTCCTCCTGAGCCTTCTGAATTACTTGTTGATACTTTGCATTCACCTGTATCCTTTCAGATAAAGGAATTATATGGATCTAACCCAGCTGCAGATCTGGGGACATATATAAAGCAGCTATAGCCCACTGGACCATTATGAGAATAAAGATGCTCCTTAAAGGACTGAAGTATAAAACAAATAAAATCTGGTTGTATTTTTACCAAAAGATCTTTAACCTGAATTTTAGAAACTTGAAGTGGATAAACATCTGCTGGAAAAAAACCTTCAGTGTTAATTTACGACAGAAATATCAAGCAGTAAAGAGTAGATGTAATAAAAACACTGAGAGAATGTCACTCTAACTCACAGTGAATTTGCACATTCTCATTAACCAGCATCTTGAAATAAGGCATATTTAATTATTATGAGCTTCTAAGTACAGATATAAAATATTGACCTTCTCTATAAAGGACATCGGTCATTTTTACTGGATTTCCAACACCTGTAGCAATTTAAAACTTGAAGTGATTTCATCTTTGAGTTACTTCTGGTAGGTAGGAGAACAGTGAGAGGGTGAAATGGAAGTCAGAGCCCACCAACACTTGGAATTAGCCAATATCAGAATGTGATCAATACATTTCATATAAATATTCCCCAATTTAGAAAAAAATAGTTAGTCCCCCACCTGAGGGCTGGTTGCATTTATTCTTGGAGTTTTACTCTAATGTAGTATACAGCTAGTTAGTGCCAAAACATCAGTAAAAGAAAATGAGTTTATTTGGCATATAAAGCATCATGAATTTTACAGGCACAAAGCAATTATGTGGGGTTCTTTCATATTAAGTACATGTCTGACATTTATGCACTGATCTTTTTTGATTCAAAGAAACATAATATACAGTGCTATTAGAAGGCTGGTATTTTCCATATTTTATGGAGCCATTTGAGAAATGAAACATAATGTAGCAAGTCTTAACATTTTACTATGATTTTATTTGGCTCTTCTTCTATATTTTGCAATCTTGCCCATAGAAGAAAAGAAAAAAATAGAAAAAGAAAATAGAAAAAAAGAATTAAATTATTTTAAGCTAGAGAAAAGAGAGAAAAGAAAAAAGAGAAAACATAAAAAAGAAAACAGAAAAAAGAGAAAAGAAAAAAAGAAAAAAGAAAGAAGAAAAGTTTAGGAGTCCAGATTGCAGATTACACGTTGTGAGAATATTCTCTGGTCATAGAAAATGAATCATAATTATGGAAATCCTAAAAAAAAGCACTTTCAATGGCTATTGATTTTTGCTTTTTACATACTATGGGTATACCTTTATTTCCCCATTGCTGTGTTTTAAGAAAAAGCATAATTACAATTATTTTATATTCCTTAATCTGTTTGAAGATGCAACGAAATCCATTTTTTTTAAACAAGAATGGTTCACTGTTAACACACATTCTGTCCTATTTATTGCCCTAAATCATCCTGAATTAAATCAATTCACATGATGAATTTGGCAGTGCTGTTTATACCAAGCCTTATTTTTTTTACTTACAAGTGTAAATCAGGAACAATGTCCTCCAAGTTGAAAGAGAAGGAGTGGAAAGTGTGTTCTTGATTTCAGAAATGCATTTTACAGCAAGTGGAATGCAGAAGGAGCACATTCAGTCTTACTCTTTTTAGGAACTCTGTGCAACTGTCAACTTTTTACTGACTGAAGAGAGAAATAAGACTTCTGAAAAGACTATTAATTATCTTTTCTAAGACTAAGAATTTGTAGAAATCACATCACTCTTCCTCAAGAAACATTTCAATTGTCAGAAAGCACAATCTATTTGATGAAGACACAACTCATTTGAAAGAGATTAGAGGAGAATGAGAAAATATTTATATCATGTATCAGTTTCTCATATGTCTAGAAGGTTCTAGATCGTGTTCTGTCTTTGTCTTTCATTCCAGACTGACTTTAAAAAAAAAATCAGTACAGTTGTTAAAATTCACTTGAATTCATTCATGTACATGTTAGATTTAGAAAATCCCTCTCAGCTATGCTGAAACCTGCTATAAAACCCACACCTTTTGTAGTTTTTGAGGATGCAGAAGGAAATCTGCCGCTGAACCAACCCTTCAACAAGCCAGGAACAAGGCCAAAACCCGAAAATGTGCAGCAATTTTCAGAAGCTGGGGAGGTTGATTATGGTTCAGATACACCCTGTTCAGGGCAGTGGTTTATTTTGCTGTGCTAGGGACATATGGTAGCTCTGGGTAAACTGATCCAGCCTGAGATCCTGAAAGAGGGAGCCCTTCTTTCTTTTTCTTGCCAGCCAGGTCATTAGATTCAAAGCAGAGTGTCTGAACAGTGAATTTTAGTGGATTCTATTGAAAATAAACTAGAAGAAAAATAATTTACTTATTTCAAGTAGGCAAAACAGACCTTGTTCCTAGAAACCTGCAATTTTAGAAGACAAAATACTGAATAAAATTTTCTCTGTAGAGGAGCATCTTGAGATAAATGTTAGGGAATAGTCTCTTTGGAGATACACTTTACTTTAGCTGCCATTCCTACCTACATTTCAAATGCATGGGCAATCTTAGTTCCTCTGGGACTATTGCAGAAGAAAGGTTATGCACTACAAATTGCAGAATTGAGCAAAGAATACATGTAAATCTGTATCCGAGTAAAAATAATTTAATGCAGTAATATTTATATGATAGTAACATTAAAATAAAACAAATATAGTAGAGTATTTCCACACAACTTTTTCATAGGCCCTTCTCTCTTAATATATGAATTTATTTGCTTTCTCTGAGTGCTACGTGCATTGTGTGAGTGTAACTCAGATTTAATACATGTTCTCTTGCTGTTCCACTTGCTTGCATATCTAACATATGATTACAAAACATAGTCTCCTGATTTCAGCAAGATGAAATCCCAGTTACAAAAGCCCAAGATAATTGGGGAGTATCATTAATCCTTCTACATTACAGTATTCACTGTTGAGATCACTGATCTTGTACAATAATTGAAGCAAATTAGAAAAAAAAAATTGCAGAAAAGCTTTTGCTAGTAAAAATGGAATTCTACTAGATGGACTAACTACATTAATTAGTGAGTTTTTGAAAATGATGCTCTATATTTTCTTTAAAAATATTATTTTAACTGACTAGGTATTCACTTTGTAAATGTCACAGATTATTTATTAGTGGAGAAAATAAGACAGAATTTCAACCTCAGCTGTTGAGTTTCAACATTGAATGTACAGTAAGAGCTGCTGTTAAACCTGCCATGAGAGAGAAATTAATGCATTTCTGTAATGTCAATAAGCTAGTCTAGAAGATTAAAATCAGAACTTGCTAAGTCACAAATAAAATTTCTCTCCCTATTTCCCTCAGATTTCAAGCATTCACATTTATGCAAAGGAGTGAATTTTTTGTGCATCTGCTCTTCTTCAAGAAATACTTTAACTGACAGACTACTATCAAAAATGCAGAGGTTCAGACTTGGGTACAAGAGTTTTAAACATTTTTCTAATCTCTTGTGAATAACAGATAAGGTCTTCAAAAATATTGCCTTACAAAAAAAAAAAAAAAAGAATTAGCTCTTCTGTGTTTGTTATGGCTAAAGTGAATTGATGTGAATTTCATTTTTTAAAGTAATATCCTAATTTGCTTTATCTTTACAGTACTATGATATATCTGATGAGGGTAACTACTTTTTTTCTTTTTCGCATGAAGGTTGTTGCAAAAAATCTCCTCCTTTTCCACTCTATATTACGTCTTGCATGTCTTACCTCATCTAATTATACTAATTCTTGCTGCACAGTCTTGGAAAGTTTGCTGCCTTTTGGCAGTTCTGAAGCACAGCAGGTGCTCTGGCCAGTATCTCTCATATCCAACCCTTCATCCTTTCTCTCTAGATACTATATAAAAATTATATTTTTAAATACTAGCATTTCAGATATGGAAATTCTAGATTAATAAGGTGAAGAGCAATGAATATTTTTTGCAGTCAGTGGATCTTTTTATTTTAAAGAAGAGATACATGTGGAACAAAAGAGAGAGGCTTATAAGAAAGATGCAGAAAGACTTTTTTTCCCCAAGGTGTGTGCTGACAGGAAAAGGGACAGCCATCTTCTACTGGAAGAAAGTAGATTTAGATTGAATTTTAGGAAGAAATTTTACTATGAGGGTGGTGAAACACTTGATTGGGTTGCCCAGAAAAGTTGTAGAATGGTCAGTGGAATCTGATGCATTGGAAGGTGCCCATGGCAGAGGGGCTGCAAACAGATGGCCTCTAACAGTCTCTACTAATCCAAGCCATTCAGTTGTACTGTGTACTGAATAACAAGAGGTTAGGAGTTAGCCACTTTTAACCATGGCTTAAAGATCTTCTATGAATGGAAGACTGAACTGTAAATATATGTTTTTCTACATGCCTATATTTTTCATCAATATATCAAGAGCATCTGTATTCTTATTCTGATTTCAGGATTAAAAAATTTAGGTTTCTGGGTTTTGCTGGGTTTTGACTAGTAGTCTGACGATTCTACAAGTTCTGTTAGCTGTGATGCTTACATTACCATTATACTTGAAAAATAAATGCTTTCCTTTTTTTCCTTTTCTGTGCAGATTAACAACTAGTATATTTCTCTAAGTAAATTTTTTACTATCACATCTTCTTACATGATCAACGCAATTTATAGTACACATTTTGATAAAGTAGAGAGGATTTCAAACAAAACATCCTTTAAACAAACTATACCTGTAGTAAAAGCCTTTTGTGTCTCACTCCTTGTGCAAAAGCCTGAAAGCCAACATGTTTGGCTGTTGGAAACTGTAAGTGGAATTGTACAAAATTGACAAACTCACTTTCAAAAGGAAAAAAAATATGGCTGAAAGCTGTATCAGTGCAGCAATCCAACCAATTGTCTATTCAGCAATATTTTATATTTATTATTTCTTTAGATTGGATTGGTATTTGCTTTCTCTTTACCATCACCATGCAGTAATTTTAGGACTGGGAAGCCCCATGGTCGAAGTTGTTAAATTGCAACACAACACAGATGAGGAGCTTATAAAATAAACTGCAGCTATTTTACTAATTAAATTAGAGCTGGGGAAGTTGTTAATGCACTGTCCTGTGACCATCCACACTGTTTATTTGTTAGCCTGTTTCCCAGCATGGTTTTGATTCCTATCAGCTACCAATTTCTTGGACAGTGCCCAGACACTGTTAAGGGAAAACAGGAGACAGGAAAATTTGTTGCAGCCATCCCTTATTGCAGGCAAAGAGAATTTAGGCTTATGGATGTGAATACCCTTTGTCCTTTTGCTGGGTCTGTCCTAGAAGGTAGTGTCTGTGAAACACTGTGAAATGGCGTATCAAAATGTCAAAATTCAGGAGGAAAGCTAGTGACAAAGTCAGTTAAAACTGTTGTCTCTTTAGACAGGACTCCTATCACTCCACCACCTTTGCCTTCTCTATTGTAATTCCTCTAGATTCATTCTTGCTGAAGCACACTAAGAAATGCTGCAGGGTTAGGTGAGCAATAGTGGTGAATATCGTCACCCTTTGTTAACTTATATAGTGATTTTTATGGAACTTACGTTGCCTTAGAAACATTTTGAGCTCTTGAAAGTCTTGAAGACTGGGAAGATACTTTTGATTTACAGCTATGTTTTCCTTCTGTATGTTGAGAAATAAATAAAAAACAACTTATGAATTTATTTTTACCCATAACTCAATGAAATGTACAATTTCACCCCACTGACATAATTTAAAGCATAATGCACTGAATAACATGATTAATGTGGTCAGGCAAAATTCAGCATTTTGCAATTTTTGTCATTATTATTTCCAGTCATGAGTCTACACTAACATTTGTCTTAATTATTTTTCTGATATATTGGATTAGCTTTGAACAGAAGTCTTTGAAAAGGAGAGATCTCTTGAGTGTTGAAAATATTGCATCAAACTCCTTACTCCAAGAACTATAATTTCATGGCCTTGAGAATATAAAACTGTTGTATAAGGAAAGTTTGTTGTTGTTAATAATAATAATAATAATAATAATAATAATAATAATAATAATAATAATAACAAGAACAACAATAAAGCCAGGGACTACTAGGATTGCCAGAATTTTAGCATTCTACTGCAGAGGTGTAGAGAACTTTGAAGCAGAATTTATGTAAGAAAAATCTTATACAATTTGCTCAGACTAAAACAGAAACTTTTAGATGGTGTTAAATAAGACAGCAAAACCAAATTTTGAGCTCAATTTTCATTACACCATATTTTAAAAATTTATATCTCAGTGGATTTGCACTGAGAGAAAGTCATGACTGTGTGTTTAGACTCAGACAACCTGCCTTAATTTACTGTCTTGTCTGGAAATTTGTGTTCTGGTTATTTTGAATCAATTTACTTGGAAATACATAGATGAGAAATTAATTCCTCGAGCACTGTTTCCTAACATCACCACAGAAGTTAAAGCTGCTGACAAAGCTAGCTTTTGTCACCAGATATAAAACAAAACCAAGATTTGGTGCAAGCACTTCTGTGTATCATCTACACTGACTAATGCATATTCATTTTTTCCAGATAACCTTCTTTATCCATTTCCTGAAATTCTGTCTAAACCTACCTTATGCAATTTTAAGCAATTTTATGGTCTGTTGCTGGAGTGTATTAGCAGCTGTCTGGCACATTCTATTTGTGACTGCTTGGAGTCTGCCTCAGTGCCTGCAGAGATGTTTACTGGCAGTGATCCTATCATCAACAATATTCCATTAAAACTGATTTTCGATGTGCAATGGTTTTTCTATTTCTTTTGTTCACCATTTCCAGAAAGAAGGTTCTCTAATGTTGCAACTATAAAAAAGATTTATGTTTCCAAAAGATTTCTATCAAGAGACAAACTAAACTTTTATTTTAGATGAGCCAAATTCAAACTTTCAGGGTTTCAATATGCAACAAAATAGACAATATTCTTGAGAAGTCCAGGAATTAAATTTCATCTAAACATACAAAACTTGTTTTTTCATGGTTAGATAGGTTTCATTTTCATTTTGGTAGCTGTTAAAATAAATATTTCTTTATGAATTTCGATTCAAAAATCGCAAGCCCGTGTGAAGATGTATTTGAGCTAGCACATTGAATTAGCAATGAAATAACTTCATGGAGAACTTTAGATATAAATTTCAGCTTTATTTATTGGAAAGCATCTACTGAATGCTGTGCAAAGCAATCTCCAGAGTAAGAATATTTTCCTCACAGTCACAATTTAGCAAAAAAATTCAGGTGATGATAATTTTGCTCCTGGTACACTACAACTCTGCTATTTCTCTTTTATTGCATTTCACCATTGAACAATTTCAAATGGTAAGACTTAAAAAATCCCTACAAAACTGTTTTTTTTTCATGGATTCCTTCCTTTCAATATTCAATCAGCATAAAGAAGAATGTAGTCTTTTAAATGTGCTCTTCTTTTTAATAATATTTAATATCCTTAGCAATACATTTTCCAGGTAGTGTTCACTCTTAATACCATCACAGCTTTTCATAATGGGTATCTGGGAAGCAACTCTTAGTCAAGATGATGTCACTCTCCAGATCTCAGGAAGTGCATTTACATCTAATTGATGGGATTAATTAAATCAGATCCTTACAGGAACTTCCACAATTGTTAGCCACAAATAACTGAATAGATAACAAAACTGACTGTACTAAATAATTGCACCTTCCCCTTTTAAAGGAAGATAAAGTCAGAATGATCTGAGATAGCTCCTGGCTCTTCCCAAGATGGAGCTCATAAAATCAACTCAAGTATGTTCAATATTCTGCTGTAATTTGCATAATTGCTTTGGATTCATCTCAGAGAATAGCTTGGAAAAGTGATTCAGCCCTGTCATCCACAGGCAGGTATCACAGGCTTATTAATCCTTCCCTTAAGTGGTGGGAAAAGGGCAAGAGAAGTGTGGGCACAACCGCTTTCCATCTGGCTTTAATGTTCACATCAAAGACTGCCTTGTCTTGGGGATCAGGAGGAAATCATATACAATGCTTCAGATGCCAGATACTTTCTAAGCTTAGTCTTAGTCATCTGTTCAAAGTTTGGTTAAAATGGAGGGGAAAAGAAGGAGGAACCTAATGCCCTTGACAAAGGCAGTCTTGGTTCTCTTTAGTTGTGTTTAGATTGTTTTGCAACTGTTCTTTTAGGCAGTACTGGCCTTTTGTAGCCCCTAGTATCCTGACTGCTGGATATTAATCTTTGGATTCATACAGTCTTTCTTGTCATTAGCCTCACCTGTCTCTTTATTCCAAATTTCACAATGACATAAAAGCAATGGTGACAGCTGTCCTGGGGAGAGAAATTCCTTCCTACATTCTCCTACTTAATTTTAATCCCCCCTTTGCAAAAGCAGATTGCTGTTCCATTGCTTGTGCTCATCAGGATGAAAGAAGAGCACTGGGAGTCGTAGGGAGACACTGTCTGCAGACGGCTCCAAGCCTGCAGCATGACAGGTTTGGGCTTCATTTGCATTGTCTGAAGGTCTGTACCTCTCCTGACTTCAAAAGCATCAAAATGAAGGGTATTTTACAGAATTATGTATTAGAGTAGCTCAGGTCCTCCACCTGTAGTGTACTACTGAATTTGGACTGGAGCTCCTTTAAAAACATGCTCACTATTGTATTTACAAGGCCTGGCTTTGACATATGAATTTTAGTTTTGCCAGGGAAGTAAAGAAACTTATAATAGGTGGTGTCTACTTTCTTTTTTTTTAATTAATTTTTCAAGAAATTCAGAAAAATCAGGTAGAGTTGTTAATGTTTCTAATTTTATTGCCAGACATCTATCCTGGAAATCTGTCTCACTAACAAAAAGCCAAACCCAAACAAGAACCCTTACTTTTGATTCACTAGTAAGTTTCAGATATAATTATGTAAACTAGTCTTTCTAAATGACACTTCGTTAACTTAAACTGTTTAAGAGTGAAATTTAATTAAATCTTACTGCTTGCAGAATTGAATAATTGTTACCTAAGAGATATTTTATTTCAGGATTTATGTGCATCTTCTTAGTTAGCAATGGATCATATTTTGATCCATATTTTACTTTAGCTTCAGTTATTTTTATTTAGTTAGAAAATTAAACCACTGATAAAAATAGTCAAACACTAACTATATAGTGTGTATATATCTGTTTTCCAACCCTGATGATTCTATATATAGTTAGGAGATTTTGAATTTCATCAAAAGTCTGACCAACAGAATTACAAGGGAAACCTGGATAATAGAAAGGGATGACATGACTAACTAGACAACTGGAGCACATCTAAGAATTTATTTCCTATTGTAGTGTTGTGCCACATCTGGGAAATAAATGTGTTGCAGAATATTTAATTCATCTCTTCCCATTAAAACATGGACCTAGACAGCAGGGCAGCACATTTTACACCTGCAGTAATTGCTTCATTGTGAAGTGCCAAAGCAGTGGAAATGAGAAAACTTTTTGTGGAATGAAACAATCTAGCAGACTGATTCTCTGAGGAGGCATATTCTGTAAATTGAAATGTTCACTGACAGCAGATTTATGCTTGAACTCAGCAGGTTTTTCAAAGGCCTTGTGTTGTATCAGTCTTGGGTGGATTAGAAATGGTCATCTTGGTTTTCTTTAGAGTTTGATAGGTAGGTCTGTAAATAAGAAACCTCTATTTGTGGAAATTACCTGGTGAGGTTTCTGCAAATTACTGATATCTCTCAGTGTTGAGACAGTGGGAACTGAGGTTCATAATATTTTTGGAGATTCACATCATAAGTAACATAACCTCTAAAATGAATATATTTTTTGAATATGTCAAATATATTTGACTTTATAGACAGAGCATAGTATTGTGCTTACCTAAAGTGAGTAAAAGCCCTGATCTTATTCTTGTTCCTGGAGAATTTCTTCAGCTAAGTGCTCATCAGTTGGGATGCTAGATATGTTTTGATGCATAAGAAGTTTTATTTCTGGTTATCTTTGTATGCCTGCATTATCTGATTGTCTCAACCAGCAGAAACTAATAGCTTAACTTTAGTAAAGTGAATGTAAATTCCAATGAAGGCAGTGATTAAAGTGGGCATTTTCAATATTGAGAAGTCCTTTTACTGACACTTCCAATGATCCTAAGTACTCTGACTTGTGATTTAGGCAGCATTGTATAAGGGTACTTGTTCACTTCTGGAAAGTGAGAACAGTTCATGAGGTCTTACAGAAGCAGGCTTTCAATCAGATCACCTTTTATTTCCACCTTGTTTCAAGCATTTCCTCTAAGTTATTTTAAGGCTCATTGCTCTGTCCTGGTGAGGATTTGCTCCGAGTGTTCACCTAAGCATGTCATTATACCAAATAGAGTGCAAAGGAGAGCTGACTCTTATTTCTGTCCATTTGTCCAATGGAATAAATATCTAAAGAGCCCAATACCAATAGTCTGGAAATAGACTAGGTAGGAGAAAATGGGATCCAGACTCCCTTTGTATGAACTCCCACACACACACACACACGCACGTGTCTATATATATATATATCTATATATATAAGCTGGATATGTTACACTGCAGGTAAACCCAGTTCTACTTCATTGCTTCTATCAAGAGGTCTAATTACGCAAGTAAGAAACTGGCAGAAGAAGTTGTTACAGTGCATTTCAAAGGCTCCATTTGCCCATTACTTTGTTTTGTAGTCAAATGCAGTAACACTGTATTAAATCTTATTTAGCAGACCTGCCACCAATTTGTAAAGCTCTCATTGCACAGGAGTAAGAATGCAGATTCTTTTTCACTTCCAACCATCAGTGCAGTCCATTAAGAATCCATGGGTTGAGTTATTGTCTCAGCTTCCTTGTCAATTCAGGTGTGTGGAACACATGAGACTGGTTCAGTTTTACTAACAAGGTATGTAAGCCTAGGTTGACATGGTACTATTTAGATTTGGCCCCTGTGGCTTCTTTCCTTCTCCAGCTGCAGGTAATTCTGCAATAGTCATGATGGTCAGAAGTTGTTTGGTTTCGTATATGAAAACCACACATTTTTCAATGCCCCGAGAAAAAATGCAACTTTTTGTTGGAAAGACCAAAAATCATGACACAAAAGAAATCAGGGATGTTGTCTGAGTAAGAGATCCTTCTGCCAGTATTAAGCTGTGTAGGGGAATACACCCCAATATTCCTTGGAAGGGACTCATACCTCACAGGACAGAGAAAAACCAAAACTCTAGTATTGTTTTGTTCATCTGGCCTGTGGGGAAACTCTTCCCCTCAAACCTAGCATGTATAAGCAGGATACACAGCAGCTGAGCATCCAAGAGGCTTTTATTTCATAGCCTATTACCTATTTTAGTGTTAATTACTGATATTTGTAAATTTTACATCTACTTAAAAAGCTTGAGAAGTAATTTGTATTATGTTGAAGGATAGTCCTTCTCTGAACTCATTTTAGAAGTCAATACTTTATTTGAGATAATGAATAGTTACTCTCTAGACTCTGCTGGTGTTTGTTTTTTTTACTCATTCAACATTTTCTTTGTTAATAATTTTAAGACCTCTGCTAAAACAAATTAGGTCTTTCTCTAGATCTACACTTCACCAGTTACACAAAAGAAAAATTGCATAATCTTCTCAGTGTTTGATTAAAAAGTAGCTTAAACTATTCATGTTGGTATCCCACCATATCCTAAGAATGTAGATTATTAGGATGCTTTCATGAATCTTTATGGATGTTTTTCAAGTAGTCCTCCTAGAGCAAAAAATATTAAAAAAATTGCTGGGAAATAACTTTTGATCGGTTTTAGTTTTCATTTATTACTTCTTAAGAAATTAATCTTTGGGGCTTTGAAACAAACACAAAGGCTCTTTCCTGTGGTTTGAGACACCCTGAGTTTTATTGATCCTGCATTAGTGTAGCTGAATGTTTCAAATCTTACTATCTTCATTTTCCAAACATTTCCATCTAACAGAAGGAAGTTTTGAGGGATGGTGCATATCAGCATGGTACAGAGCAGTGCCATGGAAAGGTTACTGAGCTAGCTTGGGTACTGGAAATATATTTGCATTAACACAGCTTCTCACTTGAGCCAACAGCTCAACATAAAAGTAGTCTGTAAACAGTGTGGGCTTTATCAGCCCTACTGTTTGCCTCAGAGCCTGTTTATTTCCTCAAGTCTCATGTTGGGTCTTTAGACAACTGCAGGCAAATGAAGCTGCTCAGTCATTCCATTCTGAGTCATTGTCTCCTATTTGGCACCTAGCCCAGGTGCCACTGTTGTTTTGTTCATCCTTAAGACAGAGCTTGCAGATGTTATCAAATGAAACAGAGCAGCAAAAGATGTCTCACACAGTATTTGTGAGGCTTAGTTATTCCAGTTAAGATTTGGGGCATGACCTTTCCAGTGCTTTGTAAAATGTATTTGTATGATGCTGTGAAATTTGAAAGTTGCATCTCACAGTAAGTAATGAGGTCACCCAGCAATGAACAGGTCTGAGCCCACTGTCTTTCATATGGCACTAGTGTTTCTAAGTGCAAAGAGCTGCTGCTGACATGTGAAAATGTGCAGCTCATAAATTCATGACTCTTTCAGGTGGTGATGGCAGACAAGGCTGATAGTATGTGCTCCAGTGTGACTGAAATTGAGGTAAAAGTAACTAGCTAAATAAAACTCCTGTACTTTTATTTAAAAGTTTTGATAATCTATTTATTACTGTTGAAAAAAAATATGCACTGTCTTTTAATTGTATTCTATTAGAAAAATACATTTTTTATAAGCTATAAATGAGCTGAACTTTAAAGCCAGGATGACATTTTGTATCCATGTATCTATACATTTATGAATGTGTATATATTTATAAACATATACACTATAGATAAAAGATCACTTCTGCAAAAACAGTATAAAGTACATTCAAATGCTTGACTCTTTATACAGGTTTTGCTTAAGATGTTGATATTCCAATCCCAAATCTTGTTTTGTATCTCACTGTAGTCAGGAAATTTCTGTATCAAATAAATTAAAAAATTATAAATACTGAGTGTAGTGTAATGGCTAAGGATACCAGCCTGGGTGTGATCTGAGAGATTCTGAAAATGTCTGCAGCCCTAAAAGGATGATGTTTTCTGTGGCAGAGGCCAGTGAGAGTCTCCAGGACTTCAATCTGCTGCTTGTTTTATATCTGAAGGCTGATATCTGAGCTTTGTGCTTAATCGCTTCCACTCCGAGGTGATTTTTCATTGGAAACTTGCAGACCAGTTGGGATCACTCAAGTGCTTTGCTGCTGCAGGACAGTTTTGTGCATGGAGGTTGATGATGTTTGCCTCTGCAAACAAACAGCAGTAATGTCAGTGTCAGTGCTCCCAAAATCTGTCCCTTTTCAGAAGGTGATAAAACTGTGTGACTTCTCACCATATTCAAACAGAAGTTTGTATGCTTGTAGCTGGGGGATTGTGCTGGAGTTCAGGATGTAGTTGTTGTCAGCTGTTTCCAAGGGGTCACTCCATGCTGTAGCCATCTGTGAGGACACCCAGAAAAGGCATTTGGTAGTTTGAGTGAAGAAGGATACAGCCTTGGTGGGACTGAAGGTGGTGTACAGCCCTTTTGAGTGCTGCAAGTATCAGTCCCAGCAGAACACTGTGATTTAGCTGATTAATGAAATTTGTATTCCTGCTATTGGCTGCTTCTCCAGCTGAGTTGAAAAGGGCAGAAAAAGGCTTTATTTGGAAATGCCCACCTGGCTATGGTAGAATTTCCAGAGCAAGCCAGAGGTATCATTAACAGTACAGGTTAATGCCTGAGGGAGTAAAGGCAAAGAGTGTTTTGAGCTACTTTGGGCAGACCTTTGTCCTTAAAACAAAAGTGAAGTACATGTGATTTAATATAAGATTTAGTTTTTCAAATGAAGTAAAATAAGATGGATTCCCCCCCATAAATACTTTGGTAGAAGATACACTCCTATTTTAATTAAATAAAGTAAATTTCAATGAATGAAAGGATAAAAATGTTCAAGCAAAGTCTATGTTGTAAAGTATCTAAAATGTTAGGTTAAAAGTAGTGTTAAAAATTCAAGGTCCAGCAATCAGTAGTTGTAAGCTAGTACATTTTAAAAGATCTATGAAAGCAACAAATATTTTTTGAAGTAAGGTCTGACTTTATTTTAGCTAAGCCTTCTTAAACAGAAAAAAGAATTCAAGAAATAATGGGTTGAAACATTATGCTCAGAGAGCTGTCTAGTTACAAGTTTCAGCAGTCAGGGAACAGCCTGGAGAGCCAAACACAGCCACCTCTCATTAGCTTTTCCCTCAGTGCAGTTAGTCTAGCAATGTTAGCATTTTAATGCTGGTTCATCAGTGAGAATATAAGGTCTTAAAGGGAAATAATGCAGGCAACACAACCAGCCCATCTGCAACAGTGGTTTATTAACTGTGTTTTTCTAGTGGCTTCTTTTTTTCATTCAGAAATGCTTTCTGAGTACTCTAAAACTTTCTTTATTCTTGATTTTGTTTTAAATGTGCTCAGTAGTAATCTCGCTACACATATATACAGCAGAAATATCTTATATTTCAGGTAGTGGCTTCTTTGAATAAAGAACAAAGACTTTTTCAGATGAAATAGACTACTGAAAAATTTAGGATGGCAGCCTGCATCTTAAACAGTCTATTTTATGCACCAAAAGGAGAAAGTTCCTATAGGTAGTTTAGACTCTTTTCATTTGGTTTCAATTTTACTATTCTGAGAAGCTTTTAGAGACATGGACATGAGATTAGACATCAGAATGTGCTGGAATTTGGGAAAAAAATCACTTTATTCTTTACCTTTATTTTACAGTTTATCCCTAAGGTGATAAATTTTACTGGTAGCGTGGGAAATACCAAGGCCATGTGGCCTTTGATGTGACTTTGTGCAGGTGTTCTTACATAAGCAAACCATTTTCTCTCTAACTTAGAGCGCACATTGCTAATGTATTACCTCCTAATGCATTCATAACTTTTATTCTTTATATAATCCATATAGGTTCAAGCTTTAATTTTTGCTTAAGGCATACTTCATATTTGTATTTGCTAGATTTATTCAAATAATTTTTAAATTATTTTTTTTCATATTCTTTTCTTTGAAAGTGGTTTTCTCTAAAAATTGGTAAGGTTAAATGTTAATGGTCTGTTTGTTCATAGAAAAATAGCCTTTTATACGTTTTATGTAGAAGTCAGCTGTTGACTGGACAACATTAAGATTGCCATTTCTAGGTATTTACAAACTAGAAAACAAATTATATTAAGTGCTTCTTCTGTTTTAAAAACAGATTGTTAGCAATTTAAAAAGTATGTGAGTACCATGGAGACTGTCCTCTGATCAACATTATTATTTCAGACAACAGTTTCAATGAAAAATGCATAAATTCAGAAAATGTAGTACTCCTTTGAAACCACGTTATCAAATCAACATTCTGTTGAACAGCAAGTTATACATTTCAATGCATTTCTGTTCTTGAAAAAGTAATGTTTACTAAGAGGGGAAAGGTTTTGGGAGGTAGTCTGTTTTTTTTTCCTTTTTGAATGGTTTTTTTTGAGTTTTTCTTTTATAATTAGACTATGGAGTTTAAATAATCATGGAAGACAGCTCTAAAAAATTCACACTGTCTTAGTACACTGAGAAAGGCTTTAAAAATTATCCCTTGATGCTGAGGTCAGATTGCCAACTGTTATACCTTTCTATGTGTTGCGCCTCTTTTATAGCCTGGTCCCTATTTCTTGTACTTTGAAGTTGCATTGCTCCTCTACCACAATAAGGTATTGTTATGGAGAAATATTGTGAGAGAAACCTCATGAAGAAAGCAAAATACTTTAAAGGCTTTGGAAAAAATGAGGATTTCTTATTGGTTTGTCTTGCTTGCATTTTTTCTACAGCTTTCTGTAGCCTCTTGCTTTCATTTTTCCTGGATTTGTTGCCTTGCGCAATCCATGAGTTTAAATATCTGCAAGAGAGAGGACTAAGGGAATTCCTGGCAGACTTCTTTGGTGATGTCCAGCATCTGTAGTATTTGAAGAGGGAAAAAGCATCTCCCTGGAAATGCTGTAGAGCAGACCAAGACTGAAGCTACAGATTGGCTCTGTGAGATGGTTTGCCTGGTTAATTCAGGCTTTTTTCTATTCACAAACTTGTATTGAGACATTTTCATCCTCATTGACTTTCCCATCTGAGTGCAGCTGGGTTCTTCTCTCTCATCCTTTTAATGAAAATGTAAACAAGGCTGCTAAAGAGCCCAGTGAGAAGGTATGGGCTCAGCTCCTTTCAGGGTACTGGTGATATTCTAGTCTATATCTCCACTTCTTTCTGTGGGAAAACTAAGAGGAACTGAAGTACTCTGGCAAGCAGTGGCTCTGATGTGTTTTATATGCTCTGTGTTACACAATAGTGATAACACTCTCTTCTGTGAGAAGAGTTGACCTTGTTTTTTAATGCCAAAAGAAGTCAGTGCTAATCAGAAAGCCAGCAGGTTTGAAATCTTGCATGACAATAGAATATTAAAATAACTGTTCAACCACTTTCTTCCCTTTTTTTCCCTTATGGTCAGAATAGTTATTATGATAAATTCAGAGAGAGTTTTCACACTGACATTTAATTAAAATGAAATTACCTACCATTGTTATGGGTTACACAGAAGCTATTATTTATGTTTATATTATTCTAATACCTTATTAGACTAGGTTTGCATTTGCATCAGTAAGCTAGCATGACTTGAATTATTTCTTTCTGTACTCCTTAAGTAGCAGCAAGAGCAAGCTGCAATATTAAAGACCTACATAAAAAGATATTTCAGTCTTCCTGGGAAAGGCAGGGACAGTGTTCAGCCAGAGGTTTCTTTTTTCCACTGTTCTCCATTTATATTTTGTTCTGTTCACTATGGCTACTCATCACAGAAACCAGCAGGATGGCTGAAAGACTCTTGTTGACAGTTGGTTAGATTAATTCCCTGTGTATTAGCTGAAAAGATCATCTTTTAATGTGGCAAGACTTCTGTGTATTAATAGTTTTATTCTATAAATAAAGTATATTAAAGTATATGCTATACTTTAATAAACTATTAAAGTATAGCATAATACTGTAAGATCACTTAGAAGCAGCATTTTTCAAATGTATCATACTCTTTTTTTTTTGAAGTAACAGAAATAACTGAGGGAGGGAGGTGATGAAGGGGTTATATCTATGGCTAATAATGAATTTTTTAAAGAGCAAAATAATCTCATAGGCATTTTAATTCCACACAGAGTCTAAGTTTATAGGTCTTGGTAAGAGTAATGGTTGTGTCAATCTAAGAGTGCACAATCAGCTGTTCCACTTCCAAAACAGCTGCTCCACAATTTTCTGCCACTTCCCACCTGGATCCCTCTGCTAATTGGGGAGCTCCCACTGTTCCTGATCCTTTCCCTCCATTTCCTAGAGTTACTGTGAAGCTGTTAGCAGATCATTGTGACTGTTTAATAAGGGCTCATGCTTGCAAGGAGAGAAGCTACAATGACTTTCCCTAGAAACATCCTGCTCAGACTACTTTCTAATTTTCCTTGGACCTCTATATTAACGCTCTGCCTTTTGACCATGTGCTATGGGTATGAGCCTTGGCAGTACTGGGAGCAGCATTGGTGGGCACTGCTCCATAAGGGAAGGAAAACTGGGAGCCAGCTGTGACACCAAGGCAAACAAGGACTGTGATCCAAAGTTAAAGGGCAGTCCTATAAAGAGAGCAAGTGATGGCAATCATCTTCAGCCAAAAGACCAGACTGACAGGCAAGTCTGGATCTTCTGATATAAGACTAAGATCAAACCATGAAGCAAAGTCAGAACAAGAATAATAACCTTTTTTTATCCCCTAATCTATGGATAAATAAGTGCTTTATGCTCTAGAGATGGAGTGTCCATTTGTTAGCCAAATTCTGCAGGCAGCTGGACAGAGCAGGAGGAAGGAGCAGCACATGCCTGCAGCTCTGGGCTTGATGGCAGGGACTACAATACAGGCAGCCACTGGGAGACATTTTCAGAGGGAGAGAGAAGACTAAGAATTATTCCTACTTCAGCAGGAGACTGCAAAAGAAGGAACAATTTCTCACAGCTTTAGTATATATTTTGCAGCGAAGATGGCTCTCCTCAGTACAGCGTACCAATAATGTTTTTCTCACCCAGCAGTGCCCCACCAATTTGGATGAAATCCGGCAGGCTACAGCAGTCAAACCTTGCATGGCTGTGTAGTGAATTATGGCATATATCCACTTAAGTCATTGGCATAACAATATATTTGGAGTTTAATTGGGCATGACGTGAATGTAGATGAGCTGTCACATTGACTAGGTATGTTGCCTCACAATCAAGTGAATTCTCTTTAAAGAAAGAGACTAATTAATGAAAAATAGTCATTCTTACTGCATTTCTAGTAGCTGAAGGAACAACATGAAACTGATATTTTAATTCTATAAAATCCCTGTAAATAACTAACTAGGTTTTGAAGTACATGAACGAGAGGTCTTTAATTGCCTGGGTTGAACAGGGAAGTGACAGATTTATTTATGGGGGTGGAAAATTTCAAATATGCTTATTTAGGTAAACCTAGCTTTCAGATAATTCTGACATCTGGATGGTTTTTTGACCATTGAGAAACTCAATATAAAACAAATAAAATTAATGATAACCTATATATGAACTAAACCTGCCCTTTAGATTGAAGCAGGAAAGTTTTCCTAAAAGTTGAAAGAAGCATAGCTTTGGATTATGGATGGAAAAGAAGTAGCCTATAATAGATAAATGAAGGGTGAGAGATTATAGACAAATCTTCCAATTTTTATGGAAGCCACAACTAGAGTTGCTTTGGCTTTAAACATCAAATACAAGCACAGATGAATTGGCAATTATATGCTTTAACTGCAAGCACAGAAAAGACAAGCAAGTAAGAACATTTAATTGGCATATTCTTGGTAATAATGCATTAAGATAAACTGTAGAACAATGAAGCTTAACATTGCTTATTGCTCAAATGCTTGCCCAAACCTAGACAGCCATTTAGTAAGTGATATGTTTAAAAAGCCAAAATACAGAGCCAAAAAATGATTTAAAAGCTTCCATATGCAAATGAAAAGCTCTTTCCTGTTATATTTTCCTCCACAGAGTTGTATATTAGCATTTTGGTAGCATACTTATGTGTAGCTTTATATTTCTTCAATTTGCAACTGTGGTATTTGCAGAGTAAGTAGCACTACCTAGGTTCATTAATGCAGCATTTATACTCTGCAACTCTTCATGTAAATACTGTGTTTCAAGGCAGCATTATGAATATTTCATGTGCTTTTGTGAGGTATTTTTCTTCAGGAGGGAGACCTTTATTGTTAATATGCTGCTTATCTAAAATGATTGGTTCAAAAATATTTCAATTGTATTTTTTCTTCCTTTGACAAGCTTGCTTCTATTGCAATATCCTTTAATTATAAGATTTTGTAAATTACAATATGATGTCATCTTAATCTTATTTATTTGCTTGTTGTACCCTCTGAATTAGGAAACCTTGAAGACAAATAGAAAGCGCTTTCTGCTCCAGAGTATTGCTATTTGCACAGCTCGCACCAATGGAGAAAATTGCTGATGCTATAGCAGCTTTAGCAGCCTCTTATTTGGAACAATGGGCAGTTCAAACATTTAACATTCATTTTATTTCTGGGGAAACTTTAGAAAGGTATTCCCTATTTCAAATGTAAAGATATCTATAAAACCTGCTAGCTTTGAAATACACCTTGGAAGTACTTCAAGGTATTTTCTTTGACTAAAATTACCCAGGGCATTTAAAATCAGTGGGGGGAAGCTGTTTCCCCAGTGCTGTTCCTGTGCTCACGTTCGGCTCAGCTGGAGGCTGCAGTCTGGTTGCCAGGAGGTAAAGCCTGGATTTTGCTGTGCCAATGTAACAGTTGAATTTCAGTCAATATTTTTAACTTGGTCTAGAAATCATCTCTGTTAAAGAATTGGTTTTATTTTGAGTGTTTGTTCTGCCTTGATAAGTTTTTTCTGGTTTAGTCTGCTAAGCCTGTACTGTCCCCTGTATATAAAAGTCCTGAGCCCAACCATAGTATACTGTGGGCATGCCATAGATCTGAAAAGCATGCAACTTTTCCCATTATACTGCACCTAGAAGGGACTGGTAATATCAGAGTCAAATATTTAACTGACAGGCACAGATACCATTTCTCTAATGCTAGCTAATTTAGAGCGTAGGTAAACAAGCACAAAGGAGTTGCTACCTATTACCGTTCAGCCAGTCCCTTGGTCAACTCTTCAGCACTTTGCCTTTATTTCAGCCAACAAAGAAAAATGTCCATGGCCATGCCTTAGATGAACTCATATATTATTCAGTAAGTAGCCAGAAGGCTCAGGAGTACAAGACATTTGTCAATTAAAAATACTGTATTGGGGAAGTAAGGATGTGTGATCTTTTTCGTAGAATATATTTCTCAAGCCTGAACTGGGCAAAGACCTGAGCTTTGGTATCACTGCTTCCTGAGAATGAGACCTAATTTGTTTCAGTAGTGTCAAGTAATTTAGGTCTTTGTTGGAGTCTAAATATATAATGGAAGAAATTTAGACAAAGTGATGCTCGTATTAAAGCATTATTTTATTGTAGTCCTCAAAAAAAATCTGCTATTGGAAATGGTGTTTGCAGTAATGAGGATATTTCAGTTGTCTCTTAATAGAAATTATTTCAAAAGAGTAATCAGAAGGTTATCTTAGGAAAAAAGAAACAAAATAAAACTTAAACAAACTTTTTTCCAAGATTTGGAAACAAAATGTAACTTAAAAAAGAAAGAAAGTATTCAACAGATGTCTACCTTTCACTCTTCATGTCTCAAGTATCTGTTCTCTTTAATTCCCTTGTAATTAATTCTTCAGCATATGGACAATAGCTTTTATTTGCCTAAACAAAAGTAAGAGCATGATATTTTTCACAGAGAAAAAGTAAGAATGTCCCTCTTTGGAAGAAATATTCACAATCTAAACCTTGTCATGTTTTAACTTTCCAAAAAGTGATTACTCGAGAGTTCAGAAGGAAGAAGGTATTCCTGTGTGCTAATGAATGTGACACCTTCCAGTGTGGATGGAGGGAAAGCTTTGACTCCATATTTTGTCTCCTGGTGGTTCAGAAGAACCTGTCCAGATGAGCTCTAGCTGCTCTCAAGCAGCAGTCCAGTGAGGACTCCCCTGGGTCAGTATGGGGCCTGCGGAAAATGGGCCATATTTTCCAGTTTTGAGTTAAACTATTCAAGATAGGAAGCATGAATAATTTCTCCATGATATATCTCCCTCAAGAAAATTATACTTCAGTTAAAAGGCCCTAAATACATCTTGCACTCTAGCACTAAAAATTTATTTCTTCAAGAGTCCTTTGGGAGTATGGTAGTATTTCTGAGATCCTTGAAGTACCTATTTACATTTGAGTTCAAAAAGCCTTTGTAAGACTTGGCAAACAGCCTCCTTTTACAGAATGTTGAAGGGAACTTTTACAAACAAGTGGAAAGGGAGGGCAGGAGTGGGAGAAAATATTTTCATCTCTATAGAGCACCAGATATTACCACTGCAGTGTAGTTTGTATGAAATCAATCTTTGCAATGAGTATTGTGCCTGCCTGTGGCAGTGTATCTCTGTTCACTGGATTTAGTAATCTGGATCTCAGTTCCAAAGCTTGTTCACTACCAGGGAAAGAAGTTATTACAGTCAGGTTATTCATTAGACTAATTTAAATATTAACACAACTATCACAATGTCTCATCCAGTTTATTCTAAAAAGGGAGCATATGCACATTTTCCTGTCTTTGTTTGCTGATTTCCCCAAAACAAGCAGCTAATATTAAAAAAATAATTGAGGTAAAATGGTAAGAATAAAAAGCCAATGCCTTAAGTAAATTTTAAATTAAAAACCCTATGCCAACCTAAATCGAAGGAGAATAATTTAGATTGGATATTAGGAATTCTTTACTAAGAGGGTGTTGAAGCACAAGAACAGGTTGCCCAGAGAAGTTGTAGATGCCTCAACCATGGCAATGTTCAAGGCCAGGCTGGACAAGGATCTTGCTCTGAGCAAGTTGGTCTGCTGGGAGGTGCTCTTGCCTCTTGCAAGGGGCTGAAACTCGATGATCTTTAAGGTCCCTTCCAACCCAAACCATTCTATGATGCTATGATTCTATGCTTTTTAGCATTTAATTTTTTTTCTGCGTATAATAACGACGCTGAAAATTTTTAATTACAGAAGAAATCTCATTAGGAGTGAAGGAGAAAATAGAGGTTATTTTTGCTAGTCCGGGCTGGGTGGGGTTTTTCCTACAAAAATTTTCTTGTGCAAGTGTAATTTAATGTGTACACAATCTTTCTTGTTTTATGAAGGAAGGCAATATGGTTGTCTGTTTGCATGATGTTTATTGTGGTGCACAAACACAACTTAGACATAAGGTCAAATGCAAACACATTGCTAAATTGGTCCTAGCTTTAAAAAAAAATTGTATTACAGAAAAGAAAAAAGGCTTAAGGTGGGCTTAACTCCGACAGTGGCCAAAACTCTTCCAGGCTTTTGCTCACTGCTCTCTCCTGGGGAATGGGCTTTTGTTTCATTTTGTTTTGTTTTGTTTTATTTTGTTTTGTGTTATTTTGAAGAAATGTCTCTCCCAGCTTGTCTGGAGCCATTTTTTCCCAAGCTTTAATCATATATAGCAAAATCTCCCTGGGTAAGCAGAGGAATGTGTGACTACTTGTTAATTTTTTTTTTATTAAGAGGACATCTTTTCTCCTTTACAAGCTTACCTAAGTAGTGAAATGCATTTAGCAAAAGAAATTTGGATAATGCACTATAGTGAAGCTTGATCACGCAAACACCCTATGGAGAGTTTTTGACCACCTTGTACACAGCAAATTTATGAAATACACAGCCAGGTTTTAAGTGAATGTAGTTTTTAAAGACTTATGTGCACGCTCTTCTGCCTTGACCTGAAATTGCATGATTAAACTAGTATCAAGGATTTTTCCTCCTCTGAGCAACCTTATTTCTCCCTAATTGGAGAGGAAATCTGAATATTAATTTTCACTTGTAAAGTTGCAAAGCAATCTTTGAGACCACATTTAATTGCATTTTTTATTTCTAAATTTCTGTTTACAACAGACTTTCTGTGTATTTTAACCCAAATCTCTTATGCAATTCTAATAAATTAATCTAGTTAATATCTCATGTAGACACTATCAGCAGTCTCCAGCATTCAGTGTTACATAACTTCTAAAAAATTATTTGGTGAAAATAATAATTAATTCTCCTCTTTCTTGTATAACTTGTGAAATAAAACGGGACATGTATTTTTCCTAAAATAACCACGGTAAGAAACTGGTGGATGAAAGATTTAATTCTTTAGAAATACAAACACATGAAAAAGAAATATGCATGTTTTTATTTTTAAAGAAGTAACATTTTCATCTTGAATATGTTTTTGGTAATATGTGGCTTTCTGCACATTAATATATATGAACACATTTATGAACATATAAATATGTATTTTCCTCCTAATTTTATAAATTATTTCCCTGCTTGTCACAAGGACCCTGAAGTGGTACAGATGATACTATATTCCACTTTTTATGCTGAATTAGAAAATTAATTAACTCCTTTGCCAAGGCTTGAGTTCAAGAAACATTGGATTTTGCCTTATCAAAATCCCAGTCACAAGGACAAGTGACTGTGATTTCCATGCAAATATTTCAATTTTCAAGTCATTGAAGAATTAAGAAGAGGTTTTTTTCAGATATGAGGATCTTTCAAAGTTATCAGTGAGAAGCACATTATTATTTTTGTGAGCAGGGTTTGTGAAACCTGCATAACCAATTCATATCCTCTATCCTAATCATTTCTATAGGCACAGCATAATCCAGCCCACTTGACTTTGTTGTCCTTGCAGCATTTGGAGATCTGAAATGAAAAAGTCAGACAATTGGCTAAATCAGACAGGAAAGAGATAAGGGTTACAAAAAGACAGGGCAAAATCTTAACCTATATATGGGCAGTGAGCTGTTTGCTGCTTTTGTGATTTGATACCATTAATAACAATGCAAACAAACGTTAGTTATTGTGTAACACCTGCAAATGCTCAAGAGCGGGAAACAATTTTTTAGAGATCTTTGGAAGCCCTTTGAATAGCCTTATATTACATGTAACAGTGAAACACACAGTTAAATGGTGCATTAGATTCTATGGAACCAGAGATTGAGGCTGATTTTCTGGATTCTGTTTGCACATGCAGTTTGCCTTGTTAACAGCATGTGAATATACGGTCATGAGAATTTCTTCGTAAATGATGCTATTAGCATCTTATTTACTTGAATGACTGCATATCTATTAAATAAGAGAAAGGATATATAGATCCAGAGGTGTTTGAATTGGAAAGATATGTAGTAGTCCAGGCACAATGGCTATAGAAGCAATTGATTACAAAAATATCAAATATCTGATGCTTTATATACATACCTCTAATCTGAAAAAGTGTGGAATAAACAACTTACTTCTGACTACTTTGTAATTCAAAAGTTTATCTGAAAATGTACTTATTAAAGACGTTATATTTGTGCAAATATTCTGTAGTGGAGTTACAAGGCATAAATATGAGCAAGTTATAAAATCATCAAAATACTGTATACCTTAAGAGATGGGGTTTCGTTTGTTTTTTTGTTTTTCTCTAATTTTTTTAAGTACTTTTGCTGTTAGTGCAACATGCCTTTGTTTTGGGGTTGTTTATCTTCTTCTCTGTAGTCTTTTTTCATCCAGGATCGCAACGAATCTGGATGGCATACAGAGATAGAAAATTCATTGCAACAACTCTCAAGTCATGTAAGAACAGCCACACAAAACACAGAATATAGAAGCAGAGCTTTGCTTTTGGTTGCTAATGGAGAGCATTCAATATTTAAGAAACAATTTATAGTGTTTTGCATAAATCCTTAACACAGCACTTCTGGTACAGAAAGAGCATCATGTATGTGGACTAATCAAATATTTGTCACCAAGGTTGAAGTTATAACGATGAAAAAAGTGTCAGAGAATGAACAGCTTTGCTAATAGGAATAGTGATTGTAGTTGACCACATACCTTCTGACTGAAAATGCCAATGTCCAGAAAATAATCAAATACATTTTTAACTTGCCAACTGCAAAATTTATTCTTGTAATATCTGGAGTATTTGCTGCCATGAGTTCTATGTCTAGAAATAATATAGAAACCTGAGGGAAATCTATACAGCAGATAGAATATACCACAAATACTATGGATGTAATAAATTGGAATACAGTATGCCAGGTTTTAAGCACCTCATATTATTTAATTGCCTATGACAGAAGGTGTTTAATATTCTTGGAGATGCAAATGGCATATCCTATATGATATGATAATGATATATATCTATAGTTCAGTACATAGGAATTTCTCCATTTCACTTCAAAAATTATTTTATTTCTGTTTTCTATTTGGCAGCAATGAGAATGAAAGGGCTAAAACTTCCTTTCTGTTCTTAATTTCTTTCTTGCTAAGATTGCAAAAGGATAATATTTAGTACGAATTTTAGTGGTCTTTGTCCTGACAACATTTGCTCATTAGAAAATAGGATTGAATTGATTTAATAATTGACAAACAGCTGTCAATTGGTAATGATTTGCCATCTGTATTTAATGGTGAACTTGATGGAAAGCTAGTGGTAGAAATATTAATACCCTTTTAAAAATCTCCTGGACCACCTATTTATTTTAGTGTATTACTTTTTTGTATGCACAATAAAAATGTCCAATGTTATGAAGTATGACGAGCTCACATACACTCTTTTACATATGTTTATCTTGTAAGCAAAATAATTACAATAATACTCCACTGGGAAAGTGAGTGTGTGTATATATATATTTTCCAGACCTGTACTAATGAGAATTATTTTATGCCGCTATGGAAATTTAGACAATTATTTATGCCCTATTCAGGGGCTGTAATTTTTTTCCTTAATAATATCTTTGCAATTATGTTACCTACAAAGCAACCAAAAATTTAAATAAACAAAAGGCCCCTTGTGTGTGTGGGTCAGTTATAACCCATGTAATATGTAGCCTATTCACTCTATTCCTTGCTAAGTAATGACAAGGCTGTAAGCAGGCTTTGCTTTTAGAAGGTCAGTTTTTATGCTTGCATAAACCCTGACAAGCTACATTTCTCATGTCTGTTTTAATATGAATGGATGAGCCATTTACTGGTCTCTTACCAGAGGTGAATGCCCATTTCCTTAGCTCTGAAAAAGTCTGTTGTGATCAATCTTCTCATTACCCTTTTTTTTTCTAAAAAAATTATAGGTAGTATTACCTAATTACCTAACATTACTTGAAATTACCCAAAGAGGAACTATCTGTTCCATGTATATCCTCCTGTAAAATCTCAAAAAAATTTTACCAGCATTTCCTCTCCTTGGTACTACTTGTCCATTTCATTTGCTGCCAAGATAACCAGGCAGACTTGCTTGTTTCCAAGTCTAGTAGTGGATAATTTTAGATAAAAAGGCCAATTATTCCCATTATATATCCTACAAAACAATAATATCATTATATTTGTGATACTGAAACTTTGTGATACTGAAAAATTTCCAGAGAATTTTTGGAAATGTATGTACTCTGACATGAATGAAGTTCAGTGTCTTCCTTTTAACTTTGCACCAATAAATCAGTGTTATAGAAGATAATTAAAGCCAACTGTTTAAAAAAAATCTAATCAATTATTAGTAGACATACCTGAGACCTTTTAGGGTGATTTAAAATATTTCAAAAGACACATGAAACTGGATAACATTTTATTTTAGCTATTTTCCCATTAATATGCTGGGAACCTTCAGCTTTACCAAAGTTAATGGCCTTGAAATACAAATCTCAAAATACAAATTTGCCAGTTTTTTAATATAAACTCAAGGTGGAAGTGGCAATGAAAAGTTACATTAATGACTTAAAGACCTATTGTATAACCTGGATAGTGGTAACTTTTTCCTGAAGCAATGTGGTTTGTCAATATGAGTGCACATCAAAAAAGAAGCACAGATCATAGCTGTGTGTTGTTAACTGAAACTGGATTAAGCTGAGAAAAGTCTAACAATCTTTAATTGGTACTGTTTTGTGTATTAAACTACAAGAGACACTGTGCATGGAGAGACTGCTAAGCAGAGATGACTCTTGAATTAAGTGCCATTCTTTTCTTCCCCAAAGTACGTTCCTCCACTTACTTAGCTCACCTATCTTCTGGAGCAGGCTTGCTCTGTTAGATGGGGAATCAAGCAATTCCCATTGTTAAGAAAACACATTTTCAGTTGGTCACCCTGCGAGCAACCTTATCGGGTGAATATAAATTCACCTGATATTCTCTGAATATTTATGGGTTTATGTTTTTTTCTGCCAGAGAAAGGTGACAGAGTGGAGTCTTTTTAATAAGACCTTTCATCATTGAGTAGACAAAGAATAAGTCTTCCTCATCACTTAAACCACGCTTTTTCTGTACACTTTGTTCACCTAATGGCTTGATGAATATTTTTGATCAATAATTATTCAGAAAAAGAAAAATGTGTGAAGTAAAAATTGAGGGTTGTCATTCAGTTTAGCACCTGATTTCCTCTGAGGTGATTTGGGTTTATAATATGGCGACAAGGTGATCATGTAAGAGACAGTTTGGCTGAGACCCAGGTTTTCCAGGCATCAGAGAAGTTTGGACTCAGAAGAGATTAAGACAGCAGCACACTCAAGAAGTTGCCTTTACTTATTAATGATCTCCAGTTTAAAGAAACTTCAATAAAAAAATTGTCAGTTTAGGACTATACCTTCCCCCTCAATAAACTAAGTTAAATTCTGTAGTTTGTTGTTGTTTATTTTATTTCTTTAATAAAAATGAAAGATATGCTAGAAATTCCACAGTGGTTTTGAATCACAGTGTCAGTGTAATTTTAATTAAGGAAAAGTAGCCATTTTAGACATACCTGAGGACAGAATTGTAACTGCCTTTTTTTCTTGGTGATTTTAATGGATGAAAGATTGAAGAAACACCACCTTATAAAATTTAAACTAATAATGCTGAGTTTATTATGATAACAATCTAAATTCATGTAGTAGTTTGCATGAGTCAAGATGAATGGTTATCTTGAAGGTGACTTGTCACATGTATCTTATGTGTTTTATGTCATGCAGTAACTATTTTTTTTCTTTTTTCTCACTAACAAGTCCAGAAAAATGCAATTCTGATTATTAGTCCTTGAGTTTCTATGTTGATGATAGATAAGAAGAAAGAATCAAAATAGTGGTAGTCAATGTTTTTTAATCTGTTGTAATCAAATAGATGTAGTTGAGTTTTGCCAAATTACAGCTGTTACAGCAATTCATATTTGAAGGGAAATTAAATCTAAAGGTGTATCTTTCAAAAATGAATTTTTAAGTCATTTTAAGAACCACCAGCAAAGATTTTGGCAAAAGCATGTTTAATACAAAATCAAAAACATAACTAGGTTTGTTGGCAAAGTTCCCTCTACTATTTATTAAGTGGTTAAAGCACACAGAGGAAAAAAAGGCAAACCAAAATCAACTCAGAAATTACCTATTTAGAGTGGGTGGGATGTGGGGAGGGAAATGAAAGAGTAGGAAAGGGTAAGAATAAAAAGGAATAAGGAAGACCCTCCTGTTGAGTTACAAGGTTCAGAGTAGACTCTCTTGAATAACTGAGCACCAGACTTGACTGACAGGTTTGGCCTAAAGATTTAACAGCACTTAACTGATAGCTTAGGTTAAACATTTTAACAAAGGATTCATATTGAATTTACTATAGCACAACAGTAACTCACTCACTGGTCTAGCTTACTTAAAATTTGAAGTACTCAGGATCCAGGAGAGCAACATTTATGTCCCATTTGCTATAGCATATTCATAACTACTACGCACACAGACCTGAAGGAGTATGTAAAGGTGCACCTGTGAAAAATTCCCCTTAAATTCAGTGAAATATTGACATCAAAGGTCTTTGCATCTTCTCAATGGACAAAGAGTTGAGGAGGAGCAGTACCAGCCCAGGGTCTGTTGTTATCATTTACCAGTCCTCAGTACAGCAAACTCCATACTTCCTTGGCTGTGAGAGGTATCCCACTCAGAGTGAGTTTGCTGGTCACAGCCTGGTGAGGTGCAGGAAAGCCCAAAGGGTCCCACTTTGGACCACTGTTTTCAGGGTTTCAAAAGAGTGGGCTTTAATTGTAACATTTTTTTCATCCTGGCCACAATTCAGGGCAGTAACTGTCTCTGAAAGCTTGATAACAAAAATGCTTTTCCACTTGGGATGTTTTTCAGACAAGAAAAATAAGTTTCCAAGGTTGTTCACTAAAAAACAGGAGCTTGGTAGACAGCACTAGTTCCTGGGAACAGACAGTGTTTCTGATAAGCTCAAAAAAAAGCTTAGCCCAGCTGCTGCTTATTAAAGCTGAGGCCTAAGAAGAATTTCTCAGCTCACAGTGTGGCTCAAGGAGTGAGGGGGATGCACCACCACAGTAATGAAACATAGGAAATGGATAATGATTGTGGCATTAATATTGAATTTTTTTTTTCAACATTGTTAAAAATTGTCTCAAAAGCCCATGAAGATTAAACAAGCTCACTCTCATGGCAAAAGATTTAGTAGCTTTGTCAACTTAATTTTTCATATATGTATAGTTAAAATTTAACAACTAGTTTTTTCTTCTGAGTGAATCTGTTTAGCAGGTGGATAGTAAGATGTCTTTTATAGTTCTTTTTTCTCCTTACCATGAAAAGAATGAATGCATCAGACAATTGCCAGAAGCAAGACATTTGAAAGAAAGCCTTCATGCATCTGACTCATTAAGTTGAAACTTTTCCATCTGCATTCACTTTGTTAGCTCACAGAAATGTTTAATCAAGAATTAGAAAGACTGATGATAACTTTGTGTTTTTTGTTTAGGTTGCTTTTTATAGAGACATAATTCCAAATGAGATGCATTTCTCATGTCAGTGATAATGAGCCTATAAACCACTTGGTATCTTTCTAAAGTGCAGGTGCCAAGTGTGATAGTGACATGATGATATCTAGGAATGCCTGTAAATATATAAAAGTACCAATCTGTGCATTTGTGGGAATGTGAGTATCAGTCATGCACAAGGACACAAGGTTCCTAATAGAAGATGAATTCTACTTATATTTTGATTTTTTCCAAATAAACCTTGTGTTCTGGATCATTTTGTGTAAGCTAGGTTTGGTGTACCTAAAAGAGAATCTTTTCTGTTGTTATGAAAAGATATTTATGAAACATAACTATTAGGTAGATCCCATAATTATCTCCACAGAGATCATTTCAGAAGTAGCATTCATTGTTAAATACTTCTGATTAGCATCACCAGTGTCGATTTTTAAAGTAGATTTATAAGTCTAAGTGGTGGTAGGTGAGGATTCCTGTCCTGATGAAGAATAAAGCTTCTCTCCTCATTACCCGGGAAACATGTAGAAGGATATGGGATTCTAAAGATTTTGAGGAGAAAAGTGGCAGAAATTACAGAATCATTTTGTAAACTAAATGCCTGTTCCAGTACTTTTAGATAAGACAACTTAAATGAGACAGTAGATTGCCTTATATTAACTGTAAATTATGTTCAAGTATTTTAAAATGACTGAATACTGTTAATGTCTCCTAAAGTGGCAATCGTCACCAGCTAGGTTTAGCTATCTTCATTGATTAGAATGAACTTCAATGCACACTATTTTTATGCCTGCTTGCACTGTTCTTCAAACAGTGATAATTTTTATTAAATTAAACATTTTAAATGTTCCCATCTTCTTTTGTCTTCATAAATTTCAAAAAATTGTCACCAAAAAATTATAACATGCTTCTTACTGAGTATAAACTGCATCTTTCCCAAAACCATTTTTTTTTTAAATGTACAACTCAAGATGAATTTATTTAAAGTTTTGTGTCAGAAAGGATCCCACACTACTTAGAAAACAGGCTAAATGTTGGTCTAATTAAAACAACATGTTTCCTTCCCCACAGAAATGGCTCATAGTAACTCTTCCCAGACTTTGACTTAAATATTTTGAGGTAAATTAAATGACAAAGTTTTGATTTTCACATGCAAATGAAAGAGAATTTTTGTAATTTATTTTTTTTTTAGTCATCTTACTGGCCTGGTTTATTATTAGCACCTGAAATGTGTTTATGATGTGGAGGTGGGTTTTTTCCCTTCCAAAGGTGCTGTTCTATAAAAAGGACTTAGGTGTTGGCTGGGACTCTTTTTCTGTAGTCTTATATGTTCATTAAACTCCCTTACTTCCCAGTAAAAGAACATGCAGCAGCTATACTACAGTGATTTTTCTGCAACTAAGACCTTCTAGGGGATGGGGTAATTTATAATATTCTAGAGGAAGAATGTTTCTTCCTCTAAATAAACCTTTTTCTGCTAACTAGCAGTTGTATTGCAATGTATGTTTCTGAAGTTATTATATTGTTTGAACAAAGTAAATAACAAAGGATGTTTAATATTTGAAGTTGCTATGTTTTTGAATAGTAGATTTTATAACAAAATATTGGTTTCAGAATGATAGCTTAAATTATTAGGATTATGCATGTAGAAGTTCTGTGCCTAACCCTCTAATAAAAGAGGGAAATAATTGGCTCTTGCAGATGGATCTGGTTAGATTGAAGTATGGGAAAATCATCAATGCCATGAAACTGAGGATGATAATATGCCAGATTCTGTATCTGGGATGAAGTAATGCTGGACAAAAATCTGAGCTGGGAGAAGAGAGGCTGGACAGCAGCACTGCAAAAAGGTTCTGGGGGTTCTAGTTGACAGGAAACTCAAAAGGAATCAGTAGTGCTGACCCAGAGGGTGGTCAAACCATAAACACATTTCCTGGAGATGGGGTTAATAATTCTATTCTAAACAGAAAAATATTCTATTCTATTCTATTCTATTCTATTCCTTATAGTCCCACTGAAAAGATCTGAAGTGCACTAAGGTTGATCAAGCAAATTGCATTAATACATTGAATAAATCAGATTTTGTTCATTTGTTTATTTATTTATCTAATTTATTTTCTTGAGCTTTGATATTGTCAAAATTCAACCTTGTCTAAATGCTTCTTTATTGATAATTTATTCTTATTTCCTGTAATTCTTTGAATAATACAACATGTCATATGTTGAAAATGGAGTATCAAGCTAGAGAGACCACTTCTGGTAGGAGCTTAATTAAGTTTGTGTAGTAATTGTGGAGTGTTCCTAAAATTCTGTCCTTCACAGGGAATTAGCTTGTGGTTAAACTGAACTAGCTTTTACCCCATCCTCCTAGTTGCTAGACTTTATTAAAAGAAGCTGAAATCTAATTAAATCCACACATATAAATTATCAAAGTCCTTTATTGTAATGGCTTTCACAAAGATGATTTAATTGCATGTGGGAAAATACTGGGCATCCCAACATCTTCTATTCTATTCATTTTTATCCCATGCATTAAATAAGTGTAACAGGGGACCACAGCATGCTAAAATTAGTCCATGCTGACATTTACCTTTCTTGGCCTTTAGAAAATTCTAGGTGTCTAATGTCATAGAAGTTAGTATCACTAATAAAACAACTCTAAATCATATTTTGTTTACACTAATTACTTTTTTTTCCCTAAGAGCACTTGCAACATTAATGTGTCAACAAGATTGCAGCACTTTGTATTTCCCCTGCTCTGCCATCTGTACTGGTTCCTTCTTTAAGAGAAGAAACAGGTATACAGGATGTCCGTATTCCCCACATATGTCTTCATTTGGAATACTTCAAACATTTTACCTGGAATCTTAAGCCTTGTGTGGACTTACAGAAAAGTTAAAATCTGGTCTAGCATACCCACTAAAGAGCAAAGACTCCCAAACAGTGCTATATGACAGATTACTGTTATTTTTAGTTCAACTGAACCATGCTTTTGAGACCAGATGTCTTTCACAGAAGAGAATATTGCACTTCTTTCATGTCCTTTGTTCAGTGATTTGAATTTTCAAGGGGGTGTACAGAAAAAGGTTTAAAATCCACCTTTTTGTGCCTTAGAAATAAGCTCAAAACTGCCTCAATGTTTCTTCAGAGACTTATCTTAGGAGACTTTGGAGACTAATGAGTCTTCTACAGAGTAGGCACTTTTGGAATTTCTAAGTAACCGTTCTGCTGGAGTGTAGGGGGATAGAATATAAGAAAATAAAGATAGTGTAGAAAGTAATCCTACCCCTAAGGAGTTGCAGCTGGGCCAATTATCAAAGATTAGGAACAGAGCTGACTTTTACAGGCCATAGCTGTGACCAATGAGAAGCAGAGAGCTATAAAAGAGTGGGGTGGCTGGCTGAGAGGGGAACTGGAGTCAGGTGGTTGCTTTAAGAAGAAAGAGTCAGTGCTCTGAGGAGCTGAGGTATGAAACTTGTGATAAGGAGACAACAGTATGGGATCCTTGCAATAAGTTGACGACACTGGAGTTTTTGTGCTTTAAAAAATAATTGGATATTTCTTCAAGGAGGAATGAGGTTGATTTCTCCCAGTTTTGGGTGATTTAAACTGCAAGCCAAAAATAACAACCCAATCAGCCTTTTATTTCTCTCTGTCTCTCTCCTTCTTGTCCCATCCTCCAAAATACTCTGACTCAGGGATTTAAGAAGATATGAATTTCTTGTCTGGTTTACATTAGCAGGGTAAAGTCACTTTTGAAAGATTTGCAGAATAACTTTCTATAAATATTGAATCAGTCAAAACCGGAAATGTTTTTATTTGATTTTTTTTCCATTTTTGGTGACAATTATTTATTCAAACTGGCTAAAATAATGAATAAGTTTGATTGTCCCAGATTTTGCTAATACTTGTACTAATATCCAACCCACCGGTATTCTGAGTTTTTGAAATAACTTAGTAAATTATAGAAGCTATTCCACAAAAAAAAAAAAAAGCTACTAAGGGTAACATTTTTAGGTTTAATGACAAAAAATGGATGTGGTAATCTTCAACATAGAAAGATGACCTAAGATCTTTGCTGTCTGGTTTATGTAGGTCAGTTATCCCTGTAGGCAAGTGCATTGAGAATTTCCTTGGAGGGAGATCTGGAATTATAGATTTTAGACAAGGAGGGTTCTCCTGAAGAGAAATTCTCCATTACATTTGTTTTGTAAGTGAGGTTTTCTTTTATTTTAATTGAGCCAACAGTATACAAGTGGCATTCTTTTAGCTGAGCTCCAGTAAATTATCAGTAATTAAAATTGTTACAGCAATGCCTTTGAGACTGGAGGTTGAAGAGCCTGACATCCCAGAACCTGGCAGAATAGAGATAATCTGATCTTTTATTAAACATCTGCTGCTGGGAGTTGTCCAGTTTTGCCTACATTAGCTGTCAAGATGTTCTGGACAGCAGGACTATTGCAGATTTGACTCAACGATAAATTACAGTCAATTGCCCAGTAGCTATTAGTTCCTCAAAAAACTTACCTGGTGTTGGTGCAAAGACCAAGTGATATTTGTGCTTTTTGGTTTCCTTGACTTGTTTTGGCAAAGTTGTTTTCTCATCAATCCATAAAAAAAAGAAAATAAACCCAACCCTCTTGTATAGAGGGTTAGGTTTTACTTAGCTTTTACTTTTAACCAGATAATTGATATCTGTCTTACTTAAAGTGCAAGACTGAGAGGAAAACAAGGGTTAAGTTATTTCATCATCTACAAAAAAAGGGGAGTGTGACTCATAAACCCCAGTTTCTAATCTTTAAGCTGCATTTAATAGTTTTCAGTTTCAAACAAAGTTAGAGACTTGATTTGTGGTAGCATGTGTAAAATACTGAAAAGTTCTCCAATATGATTATAATTATTTCTATGCCACTGAAATTCCTTAGACTCTATATGTATGTTAACAATGTGTGTGTCATACTTGATGTGTATGTGCCATGTTCGTACACTCTAGTGTTTAATCTGTATAGTAAAAATCAGAGCCTGACAATTCATATCTATTTTGTCTGGATTCCTTCCAGCTTTTCAACACCAGCAAAGTATTCCTGTCCCCTGAAAATGTGCATATCCCCTAATAGAGGATAGTAATGTTCATGAGGAGCACACTTTGCTATGTCCTGCATGTGACCTATGTCCTGTCACCCTGATCTATCTAGGGATCGCTCTGATTCCTACATACTGGAATCAGACAAAAAAAATGGTGGAAATTAATCAGAATCCTGATTTTAAAAACAAATTTTTTAATGAAAAAAACAAACAGGTAAACTACCCTCTCAAAAGATATTGTAACTCAAATCATCTTGCCAGTGTGGAAAAGCCAAAATGCTGATTTTAGCTCTGCTGTCATCTTCCACACTGAGTCTTCTGGGTACAGCAGTGTGCGAGCACTCTTGATACCTGAGTTCAGTGTTGCGTGGAAATAGCCCAGGTTTTAAGTGATGCCTGAATAGAGACGAAATTTGGATGCAGGCCCTGGAAAGTCTTGCTGATAGATGGATGTTAAACACTCAGGCATACACCCATTGAATTCAAAATTAGGACGTTTATAGAATATATACCTGTGTACTTGCTAATGTTTTCTGGACCAATGGGACTTGGGGACAGGTGCTAGACATACTGCAGCAGCTGGTCAGAGGGCTGTTATCTATTTTTTCTGTAAAGGCAGAGCCATCTGATTACCAGAGCTATGCACAGCCTGCCATGGTAAATCCTATAACAGACCAGCAAAGGAAAATATTTTATGTGCTTTCTGACAGGAAATGAGGTTTTTGATGTTCAGGCACAAGGTGGGTATCACTGGAAATATTTGATCCATTTAGAGATAAGATAAACAGATCAAAATAAGTGGAAAATGTAACCTTGTTTAATTAGGTCAGCACTAAGCACTGTGAAGATGGGCTTCTGAATCCGTTTGTGGTTATGGATATTGAAACAAAAGTGGGGAAGAATCTGCTGGCTTTGATTTCCAATGTAGGTATAAAAAAATACATGATTTTTCTATCCTTCTGTGAGGTTTATTATAAGGTAAAAAACAGGCAGCCAGGATGCCCAATGCAACCTAATAGGAATAAATTTGAATATCGTGCTGAGAATTAGGGTCTTGATTTCCCTGCATCTCAATTTGCACTTAGAAATTAAAAGGAAGCTTTCAAGAATATTTCTTTTGACACACAATTTTAAATCGTAGGAAGACAAATGTTTATATCAAGTGAAAAAATGACTAAAATGGAAAGAAAAAATGTATCATAATCTTAAACAGATTATCTTCTTCCTTTAAGCATTATAGAATATGTACAAAAATAGGTTTGTTTAATAGATTTATGTCTAATTAGCAGAGCAGGAGGAGGTAATACAATAAAGCCAGACAGTAGAAAGAAATGTTGTTTAGCAGCAGGGGTTCAGGTATTAGGAAGTCAAATTCGTACCTAAAGCTTCAATTTGGATCTATGAAATATTTCAGAATACCATGTTTTACATCCTTTTGCATGATTTAATCATCCTGCTCTTGGGAATTGAACGTCTTTCAAACACATCACAGGAAACAAGCTAAATAACTCTGAATGATGATGATGATGATAACCTGTCTACCTAATGTGTAAAACTAATGCAGAAAATGCCTATTATAATGCAAGGGAAATCAACCAAATCACAGTATCCTTTCAGCAGCTCTCTTTATAGGATTTATGGAGGTAGTTTAAAATATGTCTTTAAGAGGTGTTTTCCCATTGGTTTGAAACAGTCTTTAAAAGGCACAATCTTTTCTGCAAACTCAGAAGCCTGGAATACATGGAAAGCAGCCATCTGGTTTATTTTAAAAAGTAGCCATGAGTGTTTCTAGCTAACCAGGAGTAGCTATAACATAAGCTGTATGAACACCACAGTTGTTAGGCAAAAGATGTGAAATCCCTTCAGAATTTTCTTTCCTGTTTTGGGCTCTGAGTTTCACTGAATGTGTTTTGTGACTCAGGATGCGGCAGTCTCAAGGAAGTCTGTACTGCTGTCTTTCCAGTAGCCTTGCTCTGGCTGTATGGGGTAGCTAAGCTGCCATATTTCCATGTCTTCTAACCCATTGACAAGGAGAAAGGCCTGTTCTAGAGACCAACATTGTCCCAATAAACCAGAATTCAATAAACGAATTTCACTTCTAAAACCCCAGTTTTTTTCTAGCAGCTTCTCATTTTAACTTGCCAAAAACTAGTTTTTAATATGCCATGTCCTATATTAATTAAGGTGAAATTTTGTTTATTCTCCTTTATAGGGCAGGAAATAGTTCTCCCACATTCTTCTAGTTATTTCTGCATGTTTGAGAATTTTCTTTTGCTCTCAACCTGTACTCAGGTCTTGTGCCTGTCTGTCATTCCTCTTCTGTCCTTTTAGCTACTTTTTGTTGTTTACATTTCTAGATGCCTTGAAGTGCATGGTCATGAGCTTACCTGTGATAATTACTGCTTACATTATGTATAAAAACTGCTTTTCTAGACAGAACCTATGATTATATAGCATTAGCATGTATAGGCCTCAGGGAAATCACAGCCTCTTTGTGATATGCTCTGGAGTGCACACTAACATATTGTGTTTGCCTTCAAACATTTAACTGAATCCTATGATCTTAAAAAAGATACAACTAGCATAATTATAGAATGGATTTCAAAGCACTGCTTGTGGTGGAAAGAGTTAGGTAAACACCAAATGCTTTGTAGTGCCTAGGGTGAAAAAAAAAAGAGTATATACAAGGGAAGGGAAAAGGGAATAAAGAAAAAATCCTGACTGTAGAGATCTGAAACTCCTGTAGCACAATTCAAGCATTGCTAATGGATGTAGGAAGGGCATGTAATAGGTAACTCTGCTAGCAGCTGTACTAATGGGAATTTCTGTAGGAGCCCAAGGTAAGCTTCTCTGTACCTTTGGAGGGCAGTAGCTACATGTCAGCAATGCCATCAAATTGACTAACCTGTATTCAGTATTTTTCATGGAATACAGTTCTTGTGGAATAATTGTTTTCCAATTAGACACTCAGAACTAGTCTAGCTGGAGCAAATTGTGCAGATTTGGTAAGTGGTCCATAACTCTGCAAGTCACAAGTGGTTCCCATTTCTCCTCTCAGGCTGGCTGGGACACTGAACATAACAACCATAACGGGCTCTTATCCTGAACATAAAATAACACTGACAACTACAACTTGCTCAATACCATCAAGGAATCTTCTGAGAAACCTACAACAAAAAAGGAGTTTTATATTCATGGCAGTCAATGACATGGACGTCAGTCAGTATTACTGGGTTTTGATTTATTGTTTGAAGCGTATGATGAGTGATAATATTTGAAATTGAAAAAGCCACAGTAGAGAGAAAATGTGCTTTAGATTTTATTGCAGAGAATAAATGAAGTTATATCTATTTAAAATATAAAAGTAGATATGAGTTTATAGAGAGAAAGTGGTTGGAACACTCATTGTACATATTCCTTAGGTGGTATTTTTTAAAATTTAATAAGAATCCTAATACTGATTTACTGGAGCAATATTAAAACCTAACAAGAAATATGTCTCTTATTCACATAATTTTTCTTTAGTGAGATGCAACATCTGTCCACCTTTCAAGTTGCCCATGTGAATATGTCCTTTTTATGTGTTTTGCAGTGTCAAAGTTGAACAAAAAACAGCAGCTCTTTGTGCATTTGCAAGTATTTGTTGAAGTTATCTAAAGTAATTAACATCCTTTGGATAGTAAATTTTCATATGTAACAAAAGCTGATGAGATATGTGAGTTATCAAGTATTCACAAAAGTCATTGTGAGTGATGTACAGTCTTTGAAAGCTTTCTTTTGTGAGAAATTTCCATGTAATAAAAATTGAGAAAGTATAATACGATAGTTGCTTCAATAAAGTTGCATGAGTACTCGAAATGTGTTGAATTGCAAATTCAATGTTCAAAAGTTTATTGTTAACATAACAACTAAAAATGAAATATTTATATGAGTCTGTACTCACACCTGAGTGTATATGTGTAAGAAATCTTATAAAAATATCGGTGGAATGAAAGTATTGAAAACAGAAGTCATACCAATTTAAAAAATAAATTTCAGCTTTGGTTTTTGTGTTCTTTAAGGAACAAATTCTAAGAAGTTCCTCTATTACTTTAGAAATAAAAAATTTGACTTCTTTTGAAATGGTTCATCTTGATTAGTATCTTGAATGCTTTGCTGAAACTGCTGCATTATTCCCTTCCTTTATTATTACCTGGAATGGCACTTTACAATGGAAAGCTCTCAGACTTAAACAAAAACTGGTTAATTCTATATTAGGCCAGTTAGTTGAAGAAGTATAGTGGTGAATGAAGAATACACTCATCAAGTAAGAGTTCCTGCAGATAGGAGTAGTGTCTTAATATAATGTGCTAAATTAGCTCTCAGTTGTTTAATCTGAATCCTCTGCAGCTCCTTGTCCTGTGGTGTTGCACAGTTTTCATGAAATGCTTTCCTAACATACCTGAGTTTAAACTCCAGCTGACCTGATGAGGGTCATTGGATGAAGATGCCAAATGGGTCTTACATTTAGCTGGTACCCAGCTGCCTTCATTAGAGGAGAAAAAATAAATCTAGCATCTGGACTGCATAAACTGACACCTGCCCTTGTAAATGACCAGGTCTGTGAGTTTTGGAATAGGAATGAAATATGAAAACTCTAGGGCTGGAAAAGGCATTATTAAATTTCTTCCTTGACAGAGATACAAGAACATGGGCGTGTCCATTTCAGTGGGAGGGTCCAGCACACAAGCTGAATATGAGCTCATGTTTGGCACAAAAGAGGAGCCATGGTTGTTTTAGATCTGATGTCTTAGTATGTGTTCATTTATGGTCACGACTAAAACTGCTATCCTGCTTTGGCAAAACTATGCAATTGCAGTAATTGCACTGAAGGGCCATAGAATAAACATGGATGGGAAGAAGATAATTATCTGGAAATGAAACTGTTCATTTTGCTTTAATTTAGCAGGGAGGGACTGATGCTGCAGGGATATTAACTTCCTGATGGGCAAGGATTTAATACAGTACCATGCTTTTATTACATCTGCTAATATCAAGTATCTTGAATAAGTTGAATGTACAAGAGGATGTAATTAGGAAGGAATGATATGATTGTTCTTGCAAAATGCCAGATTTGAGATTAATACAGGACTTTCACCTAAGTGTTACTTTAGGCCTTCTAATGCCTTTACATAAATCACTTCCTATATTATATTATAAATTAAAGATGAAAAGAAACAGAATCAAGAAAGGCCAGCCACAGTGTCAGTTTCATGGAAGGTGCCAGAATGGCAAATTACACAGTGATAGCTTTGTGGGAAGAGAGATTGGGCTAAACAGTTATCGTATTTTGAAAAATAAGACAAGTAGAATGCACGTACACAATAATGGACTCCACTGACAAGATAAATGGTGGCACCTATTTAGTACTTATTGCATAAAGACAAGGAAATAATCACAGAAATTGAAAGGCAGTACATTTTAAAACTGAGGAAAAGAACTAATCATCCAACATATGAGATTTATGGAGCTTTCTGTCCCGAGATAGCACTGAGGCTAAGAGCCCAGCTGAGTTTTTAAAATCTGTTGAAGGTCTGGAAATGTATATTAAATGAAAGAGAAAGAGCTGCTGGAAGAATTTATCTTTTCTGTTGCTGTTCAGCAAGTGATCTTTCTCCTTTGTAGTGGCTGAGCTGCATATATACAGAGTTAATAATACATCTCTGTCAAAAGGACAACAAGTAGTTTTGCTCAGTTTAAATCTATATGGCAAGGTTATTAATAAGCACTTCAAAGTTGCTTATGTTTGTTTTGTTGGCTCTTTATCTTTATATTGTCCTGTCTTTTTTAGCAGTGTCACTTATGTCAGGTTGAGTCAACCAAATCTAATTTAATTTATCTGCTGAAGTGATTATGCAACCCTACAGTCCTAAGTAGAATCAATTATCTGTCAAAACACAGTGCATCATTAACAATATTAATGGTGAGCGTTCACCAAGATCTTCTGTGCTTGTCTGCTTGGATGTGTGTCACAGACAGCATCAATATCAACCAGCTCACAGGTCAGGGCATCTGATTTCCCACACTGCTGGATCATCAGAGTGGCCACAGGCATGGGCCACCCAGCACTGCCAGTAAGGAGACTGGAGGCCACCAAAGTATTTTGTCAAGTACTCTCAGGGGTGTAGACACCAGCTATGCTGTGCCTCAGTGAAAGAGAATAGTCCCTGGTGAACTTTCATTCCTCATAAAGGCATTGTCCCAACTCCTCAGGGCCAAAAGAGCAAGTAATACACTGCCCACATGCTAATGTGGGTATTTTGAATTGCCTTTAGGTAAGAGATAACTAAACTTAGTAGGAAAGAAAATGTAGGTCCAGTGGCAGATGATTTTGAGATCAGTTTAGAGGCTGTGTTACATATAGGGCTTTTGTTTTGGCAAGGTCACACTTATTCGATGTCTGTAAAACAAGGCTGCCAATAACTGAAGTTTTAGAGGAGTTTCAAGGACAAATAAATGTCTCAAATAGTGATGACAATGAAAAAAGGCTTTTCACTTCTTTTCAAAAACCTCAGTGTTTTTTTAGTCACAGAGCAATAGACTTTGTAGGCTGTTATAGGCATGCATTGCCAAAACACCCACATCTATAAGTAAATATAAGTGCATTGTGACTTATTTTCCCATGCTTTCTCCCACAGAATTGTTTCTGTTTAATAATAATTGGTGTGTGGGAGAAAAAAAAAAAATCTTACAACAGCACTTCTCAATTGAAATTGCCTGCTAGATACTGAAGAGGAGAATGCTGTAATATGAACTGTTCAAAGGTCATCCATTGAAATAGCCAAGCATAAATCTGTTTCCTTTTCACTGTTGTCCATTTCTATCATTTGAGTTAGAGTGGGGTTATTTTATTAGACCTCTGGAGTTGTCTTCTTTTCTAAAATCATTTGGATATTTAAAAGGCTGACTTGCAAGAGAAAGAATAGAGGTGTAGTTTGTTTTTCCTTTACATTATTTTTTCACCCATTTTCAATATACCTTTCAGCCGATCTATATGCTTTCTTATTTTCAAACAATTTCAGCCGTGTACATTATTCTGCTTTTTTGTAGTTCTTTTTAGAAACTCTCTGTGGGGAGTTGCTCTGCACCTATACCCTTATGTAAGAAAAAAAAAAAAATCTCCATATCTCCACCTATCACATTCTCCGAAAAGTATTACCTAGGATGATGATCCCATTATGTCACAGTCACAGAGGTCATTGTAAAAACTATCTATCTAAAAGAAGTGCTATTGTCCTGAACACTGAGCAATTACAAATCAGAGAGTTCTTGAGCTTCCTTCTGGAGAAGGAAAGAAAAAGTGGTGCTATTGGAACTAAAGAGGAGAAAGGATCAAAAGCAATCCATGCATGTGAGGTTTCTTAACAGTGTGAAAGGTAATACTGTGTATAGCTCTAAGAATAGTAGGCTAAAATGCATGCATTTGAAATTGTTTCTCTAAGAATCACGTTAGTACTAATAAAATTGGAAGAACCTTGGGATTTGAATGCTATAAAAACTGATTGGAGACTTCTGTATTTCCTGGAGACTGCTTCTTTTCATTGTGTGCATTTTGTATAGTTGTGCCAGTTGAAAAGGATTTTAAAAAATTGCATAGTATCACATTATATACACAACTGTATATCCACTACACCCTTGTAAAAATATTATAGAATGAACAAAGCATTGCAGATTCAGAACCCATGAAAGACTGAGGAAACAGCTAGGTGAAACTTGGACAAACGGTGAAATTTTGTCAGCTTAAGTCTGTGTAAAGTTTGTGGAATATACTACATGGTTTCTTGAAAGAAAAGGTGCTGTGTCAGTAGATTAATTTTGTTTTCTCGTTTTTAATAGTTTTTAGGTGTGAGAAGAAAACAACTTCTTTCAAAAGTTCTAATGTTGCATCATGTTAGGAGCTATAAGTAACACTGTAATCTGTCTGACAGAGTGCAACAGTTAGAAATAACTGCTTAAACAACAAAAAAAAACCCCTGAGACATAAATGTTCTTGGGCATATATGATTGTCCTGGAGACATTTGATTACTTTTAAAAAAACGCAGAATAAAACCACTTACTCAGAAATTCCCTAATTGTTTGGATGTGCTGCAAGTAGGAGAATTTACAATACAATACTGTATGTAAAATAAGTAAAATGCCTAAATAGATAAATAGAAGTGTGTTGGTTTATGGTCACACATAACTACATCCTGAAATACATTGAGGTCTTGAGTAGTCATTAGGATGCTTAAATGCACTACTTCTATAAAATTTTCTATACTTTAGAATAAGACACCCATCTGATGATAAAATTGTAACCTCTGGAACTTTGAACACTCAGATTCCATAAAACAGATTTATGTTTCCAGGGAGAAGCTCTTAGTGTAGGCCTTGTTTTCAAGCCTGATTTTGTTGAAACATAAAGGAGACATCACCTGATGTCAAACAGACTCTCAGGTTTCATAGCTCCAATGCCAGCTGGATGTTTCTGTACTCCCTTTGAACTACAGAGATAAAGGATAAGGAAGATCTGATCTTTCAGATCCTGAGGAGCTGTTATGCAGTGCTTAGGACCAGATTCACAACAGCATAAAAAGTGTGAATCCTAATAAAATGAGAGACTTTTCAATGCCTTTGTGATTTCAGGAGAGAAAAGGCAGGACAAAGAGTTGTAAGTTAGAAGAACTGTCATGCTTGGCCATAATTCAGAAACAGAGTTTGAGCAGTATGGAACAACAGCTCACCTGGAAATAGATGCCTATGATTTCTCATAATGAATTTCTGTGTGCAGAAGAGACTGCATCTTCAAATGTACAAATCTATGAAGAAGTGCAGTGTGTTTAGTTGATTTTTATGAAAGAAAAGCCTTATTTGCATCTAGAAAGCAAAAAAAAAGCAATCCTGCTTCCCTGGCTCAAGAAACCTAAGACTGCATGCGGTATGTATTACTGATTTTTTGCATTGAGAACCAGGTATGAAGTCTTAAAAATGCATATTCTGAGCATTATGTAAAATATCAAGCACATTTGTAGGCATGAGAAAAAACTAATTTGCATATTCTAATGTTATAAACAACCACAGCTGTTTGGCTTCATTAATATATTGCCAGTAAAAAGTAGGTCAATAGACATTTGCTTTTTGTTCTCTGAGCGAGCTGTCAGAGCGATGGATGTGCATACATGGCAGGGGGCATTCATCATAGCCCTAATTTCCCCATAACTTATTGGGAAAACAAGTTCAGATGAGAAAAGTTGGAGATAGTGAAACACTATAACTTTTAGGATTTGGTGGAACATATGTCTCTGATATGGGCAATTGCAACTTTTACTCGTGTCTCTGAGGGAAGCTGCTTTTTCAGTCAGGTCCAAGATGAACCTATATTTTCCTGAGACCAATGAGACAATGTGATTTATGTCAGGACAGATTTTTTTTTTTCCTAATATCTCCTCATTTCCTAATCCTCCTCCTTTTTCCTAACATTCTCCTCTCTGTTCCAAGACAGTTGGCTTATGACCTGAGTTTGCAATCACATTTTCTTTTTTCTTGTTTTATTTTATTTTCAATAATTGTGGGATTTCACAGAGAATCTATTTGGGAATCTGTCTCTGGGACTTGTCACTGACTGCTGGTTTTAAATAACTCATGGTAAATTGCTGAACTTGGCTCAGGGATTTAATAGAAGCTGTTTCCCTGTACATATGCTCATTGCATGATCTCTCATATACCTCCCTCAATGAGAATATTAAAAATATGACAGTGGTTTTGTGAGGACATGCAGAGACTCACAGTTTAAAACTAGGGGAAAAAAAACCTGTTTCCTATAGGTAATCATGATTCCATATGTGTAAAGTATGTAAAATACATTAATTTAGTCATAAGAAAGAATTACACAAGTCCTGAACTGGGATTAATTAATAAATACATGAACATTAGAATAATGGCTTGGCTTTTCATCATCATTGCTAAACCTTCAAAGCAGAAGCATGCTCGTGTAAGTGAAGGACACTTACCATTGTTCGTCTTCAAAATTTGCTCTTTTTCAGTCCAAGAAGGCTTAAGGAGAAATATTTGAATAGCTAAAGACTGAAATTTTCGTCATACAAGCTCTCTTAAAAATAGCTCAGCTGCTATTATACAAACTATTTTAAAATTACTTAAATATTCATTACTTGAATATAATATTTATTCTGTATTGTAACTTGAAAGTAGAATTTTAAACCTCTGGGTATTCATGCATAGCTCTTCTCTCATTTCAAAGCCATAAATGCAGTGGAATAAAAATTTGAAGCACGTAGAAGAAAAAACAATATATGTACATGACATAAACATGAGAATCCTAACTGTTTCTCAGTTTCTCCCAGAGCTCAAAGGAAAATTCTTCTTGAAAGTGCTTCAGATTGTCAGTTTTTTTCATTAGGGAATTATCCACTAATATATAGGTGAGGGGTTTTTTTATTTACATGCTGTTTAGTCACTCTAAGATATATCGAGGCTCGTGTTAATACGTGATAACACACACCACATGTTGGAAGCACAGGGCTTCACCTTCCTTCTGACAACACTCACAAAGCATATGTTATCTCTCACTAACACTTGCCTTCTTGTCTCTCACTGCTAAACTGAATCCCACAATCGATTGCACATCACATGTGACAGCCTTTGGGCTTCAGCCAGTCCTTTTTTGACAATTGGCTCTGGCTGTGAGGAAACAGTCTATTATTAACCCAACATTATATTAAAGGACTTATTTAGGAGCAAAATAGAATTGAGAGCAAGTTCTCCTAAATTCAAATATGCAGTTTGTAAGATTATGACTAAAACAAACCAATGAAAATGTAAAATATGAAGCTATGCTAGGGGTTCATCTTTAACGTGTCCTTGTGCAGGCAGGCTGGAGTGAATAGAACTGTCGCATTGCTGTCCTCTGGTATGGCTGAGAAGCCTTGGCACAACAGGGAGAGCTCTCCAGGCTGCAGATATGGTTCTTCTTTCTGTGAGGCTTCAAGCACACGGCTGACTGCCGTCCAGCCAGCCTGCAGCTCTCATTTGGAGGCCTCCAGTGCTTCCCTCTCAAGTGTGATCATAGTGAGGATGCCCTACTTCTTTTAGGTGAAAATTTTGGAAGAACAGCCGAGAACATGAGGAGGCTGAGATTGGCTGGCTGTGAGGGATGTTTAGGCAGCAGACACACAATGACTCTGAGGGCTCTCTTTTTGTCTCTACAAATCAGATAGCTAGAAGCCTCTTTTAAATTCCTTTGGCATATAAAAGTGAGCAAAATAAATGATTCATTCCTAAAGCTTTTGTTCATTCATGTACTGTTTTTAAAAATGTTTTTTAAGAAGTTGGGAAGTGCTCCAAGCCCCAGAAGAGAAGGGTAATGAAGAAGTTTGTTTTCCCCTTCAGAGATTAAAGGGAACGTGCATGGTAACCCTTTTTTTTTCTTAAACAATGCTTCAGTATTGCAATTATTAAACAGAATTAAAAAAAATGAAAGGGTCAAGCTCATAACTGGGAAAAGCTGAATTAGTTTAGCAAAACTCAGCAGAGAGCTCCTCTGGTTTCAGATTAAATTTTATTCAAACAATCAAATTTTATGTCAAAATTCCTGTTATATGGTACAATTGTCCTTCCTAATTAAATCTGGACTAACACAACAAATATACTTTTCAAAAGTAGCTTAATAGTGATATAAAACTGACACACCATAACTAAGTCTTGATACAAGTATGGATTTGAATGCATAGAATTCATTCCTAGTGTCTGTAGGGATTTTAAATTACCCAATCACTGGCAAAATGTAGTGGTGGTAATGATTCTGAATCCCATGTGGTTTTATCTTTATTCTGCCTTTCTCTGAAGCATTTCATCTGAGTTATGCAACATTAATCCTGGTATATGACTCCTGCAACCAGTGACTGGAAACCTTAAAGGTATTTTATAAGCTAAGAAAAGAATGCATGAGAAACAGTGTGAACCTCCTTCTTCTGCAATCCTGAAATACTTATTGCCAGGCTAATACTGCTATGGCCAAAAAAGAAAAAAATATTTGGTTAGAATCATAGATGAAACTGATGGTTTAGTTACAACATCCCATCTGAAATATACAAAAAAGACAAATATAAATAATTTCCTTTAAGTTTCAATTTCACAAATCTTGTAGTAAAAGAAAGATTTTATCTGTGTACATGATTGTTTTGAAGTTGAAACAAGCTGACACATGGCTTTTGTAGGAGTAGTCTTAAGACTTTATGGGAAAGAGACTGGTTTTATCCTCTTCTTTGGACTGAAAAATATAAGTATTTTCCCCGAAGTTTATTTTGTGCTGCACACCTAAGTTGAGTGCTTACGTAGCAGTCTGTTGCACAATAACATCAGGGACAGAAGTGTTTCTGGTCCATGTGGATGGGGCCAACAATGGGGCAGAGTAGATCCTAATGTTTTTAGAAACCCTCCAGGAGCTAAAAGAATATGAAATAGTACAGGAAATAGACTCTGGATAACTGAATTTTCAAATTAACTCTCAACAAAGATTGTCAGATATAAGACTACCAAAAACAGTCGAATGCTCAGTCTTGTTCTTATTTTGAAACATTTATTCAAAACTAATTTTTCTGGATTTTTGGAATGATTAGCATTGTAGGATTTTATATAGGATTTTATAACTTACGCTAGGAATAGAGATGTACCTATAAAGCTACTGTCAATGACATCTTTCAATTTTTAAATATTTTTTGCACCATTGTTTGCTCACAGCAATTTTCCATGTCAGTTTTTCGTCCATGACAGTGACTTGCCAGTTTCCTTCTAAACACAACATCAAAAATGTGTACAGTTATTGAATGTTGTTGCCATTTTAGTTTACTTTGTCTCAGTTGTCTGTCTACAAATAAACATTTCCTGTGAAAACAGATTTCCACCTACTGAGTACTTGAGAAGTTTTTCATCTGTTAAGCCTGAAGCAAATGTACGAACTAAAAGGTCCGCCTGGAATTTTCCAAATATTGTTTTGCTTTCAGATATGGAAACAAAGCTACCTTCATAATAAGAAGAAAACAAAACAGTAAATATTAGAAGAGGTTAGAAGATAACATGGTCTCTGCCAAAAAACCCTCTTGGATCTTTTCCACATTTATCTAAATATTGCTATCTGTTAATATTGCCTGGTCTTCAATAATATGAGTCACTTAATGTGCCAACACGGTTTTTATCCTGTTGCTGTTTTATTTCTAAAGGACTCTTCTATATAGTTTCCCCAGGAGGTATAACCATTACAGACATTGAAATCATATGGTTAAAATGTATTCCCTGGAGATGAGCTCATTTCCACACTTGAAGAAGCTGTGTGTTTAGACCAATATAGCCACCTCCCTGTAAAATTAAATTTCTTGTCTAGGCTACCTGGATAACAACATTATGGAAGAAAAAAAATATTAAAGTCTTAAACACTTTTGCAAGCATTAAGCTGACATATTAATTTAGGACATTAGTGGCCCCCCCTTTGTAATGATAACCCCCATTATATAAGCCTTTAAGTGACAAGAAAAACAAATGAACCACTCAGATGAGTGTAATGGCCCTTGTAGAGAAGAAAGTGAAACCTGGGACCTCATAGCTCTTTGCTCAGAGATATCTGATCATCCTTTGAACAGCCAGCTTTGAGACAGAAGAAAGAGAAGCCTTCATTAGAGTTTATTTCATTTCCATTCATCATCTGTCTTAATGGTGATAGGAACTAGTAATGATGGGCTGCTAAATCTTTGAAAATCTGTCATCTTTCCCCTTCTATCTTGAAAGAAAAGGCTGTCTCACAAAATGTGCCCACTTTGTCTCCTGAGGTGAAAGATCTATTGACTGTTGCTAAAGTTGCAAGTGGAAAAGGCAGAAGAAGGAATGGCAGGGACTGCAAGAGAAAGTCTCTTCTTCTTCCAGAGATTTTGTCTTCTTACTGTTCAGCTGAGAGAGAGCTTTTGCAGCAATTAATTTTAACTTATCTTTCTTCCTCAACAGATTAGGCATTCAGCTAATCATTATAAACTCTAGTAGTTCCTTTTATTTCCTGATCCATTCTCCCAGTTTTAGTGTGCAAATCTTATATTCAGGTACACCGAACTCACCAGTTGTATATTTTAGCATCAGACAGGGACCCTCATGAGGGCCAAAGGGACAGTAAACAATTGCAGTATTTATGGGTTTTTTTAGTCTGACTTAGCATATAGAGGTCCATCAGGCCTGCTTCCAGGATGAGCAGGAGCTATAAATTGACAGACATTATTCCTACAAGATTACAATAGGATTCAGAAAAAAATGTTAGTCAAAAATCTTAGTCAAAAATATTTGGGTTGGTAGGGGCCTCTGGAGGTCATAGCCCAAACTCCCACTCAGTGCCAGAACAGCTTCCAAGCTAGAATGTCTTGCACAGAGTTGATTCTCTGAGATTTGAAAATTTCCAAGGATGGACTTTCCACAAACTCTGAGTGCCTTGTTCCAGAGTTGCTCCTCTCATTATTGCTATTATTTTCAAGCAGCAACTTCTTACTGTTTTGACTAATGTTTTCATTGTACTGCTCTGTGTTCTCTGCAACCACTCTTTAGGTAGTTGAAGGCTGCAATTGGATCTCTCCTTTAGCCTTCTTTAGGGTAAACAAAATCAATTATCTTTGTTGCTGCTCAACTACCATATGCTCCTGTCCTTAACCATTTTAGTTCTGCTCCACTGGACTCTGCAGTTTCTTGATGAGCTAGGAGACCTGAAATTGGATAACGGGTTCCAGATGCAGCCTTGTAGATGCCAAATAAAGGGAATTAATAACCCTCCATCAAGTTACTCGATATGCTTTTGCTGATGCAGTCCAATATGTGGTTAGCCTTTATCACTTGCAAGGGCACACTGCTCACTCTCAGCCTAGAACCCCCCCAGGCCCTTTTCTGCATAGCTGCTACCCACCCTACCAGTCTACATTCTATACTAGGTCATGGGTTTATTTCTATCACGGTGCCAAGGGTGCATTTGCCCTTGTCAGACTTCATGAGGTTCCTTCTAGAGCCTTTTCCCAGTATGGCACATGAATGGCACATGAAACCTTCCGGTGTATGAACAACTCTGCTAAGCTGGGTGTCATCCAAAAACTTGCTTTTGAGTCTCCTGATGTAAGGTCATAGATGGAGGTGTAAAATAATATGGGATACTAGATTGTCTTGAAGGGTAATATTTATAGCCACACTGCATCCAATGTCTATCATGTCCCCCTGCTCCTTGAATGGAGATTGGAATAGAAATTCTTTTTAGGTCCCTTTCAACTGTCCTGGGATGGCTATATGATGATTTTATCCCCAGTCGTCCTGTTCTGTTTATGCCGAATAATAAGTTTTACACCTTTAGGACTTGTTGCAGAGAGTGAAGAGGGGAGGGAAGAAGCACGCAGTTTATTTTCAGACAATGCACTCACTCCTCCACATTCCTGCTCCTGGACTGTGCTGTCTGCGGATGGGCAGACAGTGGGACAGAGCTCTCCTTTGCTTTTAATTAATATTAGCTAGCTGAAGCAGAGAAGTTCCCTGGACTGTGCTTTTTTCCCTTTTCTTTGGACCTGTTTAAAGCTGCTCTGGCCTGAAGAGCAGCAGGGCACTGGCAGCTCGCACCTGTGGCCCGCCGGGCCTGGGCCGTGGCATTTCCAGTGCTGGAGGGACTGATCAGAGACTGAGTGAGCTGAGCTGCAGCCCAGGGATGACAAACTTTCTGAGTTTGCCATCTCTTTTAGAGCAGCAAGGGGTTTTATTGTTTAATTTTGTTTAGGTTTTTTTGTTTAATAAACAGGTTTTTTTCCACTTTTCCCCAAGGAGGTATTTTCTCCCGAACCAGCTGGGGGGAGGGGCCAATTGAATCTGCTTTTCTAGAGGAGCCCCTTTGGGGGTTCTCTCCAAAATTTGCCCTGAACCAGGACACCAACACAAACTGTTCTGTGATTCTTTATCCACTGCTCTCCCTTGTGCAGAGTCTCAGTCATTTTAAAGTACCTGGTGTTTGAATATCTTGATATTGATAAGAGTTGGAATTTTTACCCACTGGCATAGCAGGAATAACTATAATTGGTTCTTTGTTTGGCTGCGAAAAACATGCTACACTGTTGAGATTGTTCTACAGTTCTCCTGTTCAAGAGGCATTTAAAAATATCAAGTATATTAGGGAACTTAAAACTGATTCTTGTACATTTTCTTGGTCACATCCATAGCTACATAGAAAAAGAGTGTGCTTGTAGAAAGGGGGTCACCACAAAACCAGTCACACTGTCACACCATGAAAAATTCAGTAGAGCTTCAGGGATATTAGAAAAAAGTACATTTCTTTTTTTTCAGCAAACTCTTTGATGCTTCTCCTGAAGAGTTCTTGAAACTGTAATTACCATACCCTGAATCTTTTTAATTTATGCTGATATTAAAGATGGAAGTGTCAAGAAAGAGTCTGGAAGGGGCACAGGGAAACAAAGAAGGAATTAGAGAGTCATGGCCCTGCAAGAACATACTGGAGAAAAGTATTTCGTTTTATTAAAGAAGAGATGCTACAAGGAGGCTTTCAAGTGTTCCTCTTCATCAAAGGAAAGTTAAAAGCCCATGAATGACACAGAGGATTTTTTCCCTAGTTTAAAAATCCTTTAGGCTCCTCAAAGGCTCCTTACAATTAAGACCTATTCTCCTTTCCACCACCGCCACCCTTTTGAAGTTATTTTGCTTGGTTTTACTCTCTGCAATCTTTTTCTTTTTCCTTTAATCAGATATTCAGGTTACCATGCTATATAAGAAGTGCTTGGGCTTGTAGAAAATATGTCAAATTGTGTAATGGTGCAAAAACCGTTCTGCTGTTTCTAAAATGGCATGAATATGCCATGCTCAGCCTTGCAGCTACCCAGTGAATTGCAGTTAAGGACAAAATCTATTTAACTGTGTCATTATTTTAACGTTGTGCATATACACACTAATGAGCATGCAGAGCCAGTAGCTCCACAGTTTATGAGAGCTTTCTAGAGAGGTTGCCCTGTAATGACCTATGATATGGATTAGTTGTTCTGTTCATAGCTACACTTTGGCTATCTGGCCTACTTTGTATTGTGCCTCTTCTCAAGTCCTTCTATCTCTGCAGTTCCTTACAGTTTACCTCCTGTTTGCCAAATCCAGACCCTGAAAATCAGGAAAATTGCTATTCCCTTCAGAAATTTATTCTATAAAATAATTTAATTACATTTTTGTCTTCTTTTTTTTTTTTTCCCAAAGAACTCTTACTCTTTTTTTTTCCATTTTAAAAATTTTAAATACCTATTCAGTTTTTTCTCTGATAAGTGGCCAACAGGCTAAAACTCCCCCAGCATGCTGTGTTTGCAAGCTACTTAATGAAGCTCTCAAGCCTTCCAGAAAACAGCAGTGTAATAGGATTTTGAGTTGGCTGGCTTTTTCCTCTCCTTTCTCTTGAAGCAGAAATATAAGGATGTCTACTGGAATAGAGCTGAAGCACATGATGACAGCAGCTGTTTGCAAGGAGGAGGAGGAGCAATAAAATCCCTAAATATTCAGGTACTTTTCCAAAACATAAGCAGAATTTGAAAGAATGTCCTTTGCACAAAAAAAAAAAAAAAGAAAAAAAGAAATTAGGATGTTTTTAGTAAAAAAGATTCAGAAACAAAGATTTTATGACCAACAATGAGCTTTTTAGTTCAAAACACAATAGATATACAGAATATAGAAGAACATCAAAAGCTCCCACAGTCCTTCATTTTATTTTTTTAATCATAACATATTGATATAATCTGCCTATAAATTTAAGATATCTTACACAATATACGGAGCTGCAGGAAAATGCAAACAAAGTTTAGAAATTCGGGAGTCATTATTAATGGATCCCTGAGTTACTTGGCTTTGCAAGCTGTTTATATGGTAACAAACAGAGCTGCTCTGACTAATTTGGTGTTGTGACTTCAGCAAAATAATGGTTATTTCATGGTTTTATTATGAATATGCAAGCTAATTTCCAAATGAAAGATTATCCATGAAGTAGTGCCATAAGCAGGTATATAGTGCAAGTTATGCAGAGGCCTAGCCTGCGTTGCAATGACCAAACAATGTACGTGTGTGAAGGAACAGGAAAATATGGTCTCGAATTTTTACATGCCCTATTCCCCTTTACTTCAGGGAATTTTGAATAAACATCTGTCCTTGGATATAGGAAGGAATGGAAATTCTGAGTACATTTGTTATCCAAAGTTTCAAAACTATTTGCTGAAGCAAATTAACTTTAGTTGTTAGGATTATTTGTCAAATATTGCATCTCTCAGCAGAACTGTCAGGCATATTTCCTGTGTAAAAATTCGTGTCCAATGAATAAGAATAAATTCTTTACTGTGGGGGTGGTGAGACACTGGAATAGGCTGCCCAGAGAGGTGGGGGATATCCCATCCCTAGTAGTGTTCAAGGATAAGTTGGATGGTGCTCTGAACAATTTGGTCCAGTAGAAAGTGTCCATGTCCTTGGAACTAGATAATCTTTATGGTCCCTTCCAAACAGAACTATTCTATGACTCAGATGTGATAATTTCCAGTATCACAACAGCATCATCTTGAATTGGTAATTTTATTTTCAAGTTCACTATTGCTATACTGTGTCCCTGAAAAGGGGACTGTGTGTGTGTTTCTCTTTGGGTGGCAGGCAGATGCTTCAGAAAACTATGCAAGCTTTGTTTTTAGACAACATAGACAATGCAAAGATGAAACAATAAAGAACTTCTTAAGTCATTTTTACATGGTTTGTCTACTTTCACAGCAGGAGACAGCTTTTGACCTTGAAAGATAATTGCACAAATTCACTTCTATTATGATCCCTCCCCACCCTCCCAATAATTTAATAAGTATAGGAGCCTGATAAATAAAGCGTGTAATGTCAGTGTTATGAAAGTTTAATCATTGGTCATTACAGTAGAACAAAGTAATTTAATAATTGCTCTGTGAAGTACCATTACAGCATGTTAACTAAGTGCTGTTAAATGCTCAACAGCTGAAGAAATGTGCAGTATCTCTCCAGAGCACAACAGTCACTGTGTCCGTGCTGCAAAAGGAATGTCTCCAAAGGGTGTATGGGCCCCAGATTCTAATGCAGAGTTGCCAGCTCCATCAAGGCAAAGCAAGAGGATTGGTTTCCTGGACAGCTGGACTTTGGTTAGCTTTACAAATAACCTGGCAGCAGGTACATGCTATAAGCTGCTGGAGCAGATCCAGAGCTCTGGGTTTGCATAATGTCCAGCACAAAGGCTATTTCTTTACTGTCCCTGATGTATTGCAAAATGTAGTGATATCCTCTCTCGTGCTATGCTGTGTTAGATTACAGACAGAGGGATGGGCTAACCGGCCTTTGGTCACTCAGCAGCATTGTAGGCATCTGGTCACATCCTCCCAAAAGTTTGTGTAGGGCTGCAGATGTCATTCAGGAAGATCTTTAATTTGGTTGGGTGCCCTTTCCTGAGAAAGTGCAGAGCTAATCAAGAGAAACTGAAGTGGAGATTTTCAATGGAATTCTGAAAAAAGAGATTCAAGTACATCTAATGCAATTTTAGTTCCAAAATTTTCTATGTCTGGTCTGTAAGCAAACCTGATGTACGAATCCATAACCTGATGTCACTGTTGCTTATTATGTAAGTTTTGAAACCCTAATTCTGAATATTTTAAGTTTGCATCTGGATCTGATTTTTAGCTATTACATGTAATCCTACAGAATCAGGACCTAAGACCTTTGCAATTTAGTTTTAGCTTATATTTAAATGCACTGACCTGTTACACAAAATGGACAAAAAAATATGGTGATTGAAATATGCATAGGTCATATCCTGATAAACCTTATCCATAGAGAAACTGGGTATACGAGACCACACTGCAGAGATCAGTGAAAACATGTGATATATAGGCTAATAGGACTGAAAAGCAAACACCAGACTCATAGTAGACACTCTCTGCATCGTGGTTTATCAAAAATGTTCATTTTTTTCCCCCTTGATTATTTTTTTTCCAAGCAGCTGGTACCTAAATTATTTGTCAGTTTCATTAGCATTTTCATGCTAATACCTCCTAACTGTACTAAGACCCCTGTTAGAATTACAAAATAAGCAAATATATTTTTGAAAAAAGCAAAAATTCCTACAGTTGATTTTGACCATGGAGAGATTACCTTAAGCATCCCAGATCTTAATATTTTTTCTCACCCTTACATCTTTGAATGAAATCAGAATTTAATCTTTGCGGTTTTATCAAAAAAATGCTCCAAAAAAACAGAGTTTTAAAAAACAAACAAACAAACAAAAAATTCTGTAAAAGAAAGAATAGGATTAAAAGGATGAAAGACTGTCTCTAGAAAGAGAATCTCATTCCCTCATTCATTTCTCCCAAAGCAACCTTTCTGATAAAAAAAGTTGAATGAAGCTATTTCTTGAAGAAAAACATGTTCTGCTTTGAGGAGAGGTGAACTGGTCTACTTTCTTTAGCAAAGTCTTTATTAATAAACTGTGCTTAATAAACATTTGAAAAGCTAGAGTAAAAATGCATGTATTTCTGAGCAGTTAACCCATTGGTATGTAGACAATGATGCCTAGAGCAGTAACAAAAAATATTTCAAGGCATTCTAAAATAATACATATTTGGACCACATATTTGATTATTACTTGCTGTGAAGTTCAGATTCAGAGGGCTAAGCTTTCACATCCTTATACTGAATATTGCCTGTGAGGACGTTGGCAAAGTGTGGCTAGGAAGCAGTTATTCATCTTAGCCGTACAGCCATTAAATAAGAAGCAACAATTAGCTGATAAGCTACAAGAGAAAAAATTTTAAGGACTGAATATGCACTACTACGAACACTTTGGTGTACTGGTTTACATTTACAATTTACTGGTTGCATCATTAAAATCGTAACAAAAATAATGAATGCAGTAAACTTCCAGTGATTTGTCTATTAAATATAAAGACTGGAGTAAGAATAAGGACCACATCAACACAGTGATATAACACGTCAGACAAACAAACAGGAGCCTCATATTAGCATTAAAATATATTAAATAATCATGTACGTTTTTTGACTGGCAGGTAAGAGTCGTAAAACTTTGGATGAGGTTGCTGTCTCTATGGATAAAAAGAAAGAGAAACAGGAGATCCTGAGTATATCTATACAACCAGAAATTTTTTCAGTACAGAATGGTTGCATGGGTAGTGCATTGAAGGTCTTTCACAAAGTGCTAGAATCAGGAAAATTCAATGTTGAACAGTAAATTAAACTCTAACCACATACTTACAGAAAAACTGTCATCAAGTACAGTTGATGCACAAGTAATCGAACTCATCTGAACGATTCTCCCAGCCATAGTGCTCATCATGCTCACCCTACCGTCCTTACGAATCCTCTACATAATAGGTAAAAGTCTTCCATGTAACCTTCTCATTATACATCATAGAATAAATAAAGGAAAACATAATAGAAACACCCTGAATCTGAAAAAGAAAGTAGGGGAAAAATGATCCATTTCTGGCAAGTTTTGAAGTGTGCGGTTTTCAGTGGACCTGGCATAGGCTTAAGTGTCAAGTGGTTTTGTCATGGTCAGAACAGATGAAAGGTAAGAATTATTTGCTGGGGGGCAATAAAGTGTTTACATTAGAGTTATGTGATTCATCAAATTCATAGAAAGAAAAAGATGTGTAGTTTTCTGACCATGAGATTTGGGCAGATTTGAATATTGTTTTAATGACAACAGTTTTCTTAGTTTCTGAAATGAATGCTAAATATCTTGGAAACTACCTGCTGGAGTTCTCGCTCTGCAGAAGTTCAGATTTCTGGTTGCTTAATTTTATTCCTTTGGTGTTTCCTGGAAGAAACATTACATCAGTATTCCCATACTCATTCCAGCCTTTATACCAAACTAAGATTTATTAACTTCTTTCCAGTAAAAATTTTGCACTTCTCTTTCTCTTGGGTTCTTTTTAAGGACAGAACTTAAAGAAGTAGCTGTGCCCTTCACAATTTAAAGTGTCCCTGACAATTTACCTGTTATTACACTCCTGAAGCAGTGGGTATGTAAGCCATAGGAGAGCAAGTATTTTGGGTATAAGGGACTCTTTGATTCAATTTTTCTTCTGGATAATTAATTCTACTATGAATTGACCATTTATATTATAATCAACTACAATTGTACAGCTGATAAAATTATTATTGAATTTGTGATTTTGTTTGTGGCTTATGAGTAAGGGTTAATTACAATTTTGTACTGCATGGATTTTTTAAAATTTTTTTGATACATAGATCAGCCAGAAGCAACAGCACTTAGGTGTTGAGGTGGAAAGATTTTGTGAGAACACTTAGTTTTGGTTTTGGTCACAGCTGGCATTTTTATGGGCCAGTGTGGATGTAGCTTAAATGAGAATGTGTGCTACAATAGCCTAAATAGTTAAGACAAACAATGCAGTAAATGTCACCTAGAATTATAACTCTCCAAATGTCCTAAAAAGATGAGTACATCCTGGACTCCCTGTGTTTTGCGCCTTTCTGCCAACTCCATAATCTCCCCTTCACACATCTTTTATTATTGCAATTATGGGGGGTGTGTGTGAATAAAACAGTGCCAAGAGAGAAATTCAGCACGGGAGCAATGTCAACTACAGGAAGTTAATGGCAGATGCTTTGTTTACTCCTCCTCGCTTCCCTTTTACATCAGTATTGCTCCTATCCTTGCTTAAATGTGCTTCTAGGTATTGTTGGCAAAATAAAAGTGTCACTCAAAAAGTATGGCACAGTCCCATGAAGTTTAATCACTGTTTTTTTGTTTGAGTTGTTTGCTTTTTTTTGGTGAGTGCGTTGTCGTCGTCATTGCACGCCCCCCCCCAGTTGAAAGACTGAGCCGTGTCTCAGGAAAGTTAAGAAGTAAATAAGTAAATTCCACTAGGTTATAATTAGCTCAGAGTATCACTTCCTGCAGTAGGGTTTATTCTTTGAATTGCCTGGAATTTAATTTGATGAGCACTGATTTGCAGACATTGTTAAATTCCTTGACACAGCTATTTCAAAGCTATTAGAGGCTCTGCTTTGCTTTCATTGGCATCAACACTACGCCTTCAAAAGCTCTATGATAAGTTCAAAACATTTGACAGTTGTTTATACTTTTATATAATTTTGAACTCATGTAAATTTCAGGACAGGATGCAAGGCACACAAACTTGTTCTTATTCTTGAGGAAAATTCTGTCCAGCTCTCAAATGATAGTATCCCTTTCTCACAGGAGAAGCTCATTAGCAAACTGTAACTCCTGTAGTCTTGCATTTTGGGCTGTGAGTCATTCCAGCTCTGCTGTTCTGCCTCCTCCTCTCCCTTGTGTACAAAATGGGCATGCACTGTTAGTTTTACTGCAAAGTAATTTCTGCTGCCTTGAAAACCTCTTTAATTCAACTTTAGGAATTTGAAACATAACTCTGAAGCACATTCAGTATCTGGAGTCCTATAGTCTGTCAGCGCTTCCTGGCCGCAATCTGGAATGTGCAGTTTTATTATGGCAAGAATTTCTTCATCATGGATTCTTTATATAAAATGTGCACAACCTACAGTTAATGGTGTGGAAATGTTTTATTGCAACTTCCTCCTTTAAGTAGATGTGTTTCTAAATTATTTTGCCTAAAGCATCTGTTATACCTCCTGTATCTCATTCAGCATTGAATCCCCCTTTCATTCAGACTAAACACTATGAAGTATATAAAAAGAATCCCTTCTTGCTTAGTGCTTCCTTACCCTATTTTGTCAGACTTTTGCTGAGGAATACCTTGCGGTTACATTAGATGATTTAAACTCCATTGAGGGCAAAATAATGTGCAAATAGAAGAATTAATAGCACCTTTAAGTGACAATACAGTGTATTGAAATTCGATAACAGACTAGCAGAGAGTTGAAAGAAAATTGAACTTAAATTACTTATAAACCAGAAAATCCTCTTGCTCCTTCAGCTGTGATCTTAACATGGTGTCTGGCAGAGAAGCTGATTGTGCAATTATGTCTTCAGTTTTATCCTTTGAAATTCCTTCATCAGAGTTTACTTTTCTTGGTCTAATATTTTACTTCTTGCAAGCAGTCTTTTCCCTGAAGCTTCAAAATCTTCAGACAGTTTTAATTCTTTCCTATCTGACATGTAATCTACTTACTCCTCTGATTGTAACACCAAATTAATGTGTGGTTTTACTTAGAAAAGCAAACATCTCTTTGTTGGGCTGAGTATCATTTTTTGTACTTGAAAGGCTTACTGGGAACTCCTCATTTCTGCAAAGGATAAATCTATCCTCTCTTTCTGTTGGTTCACTGAAAATTTAAGAATGAAACATGTTTTTTCCTGGACAATATGGTATTTTGCATTTTGTTTTACCTATAAACAGTTGTACTTACTAATATTAAATCAGTGAAAATTATTATTGGTTTTTAATCCCAGTGGGAATCAACCATTTTGACATTAAATGAGCTAGGAATTAATAGCCTTCACCCTGCTTTTCCTAAGTGTACTACAATAGTATGAGTAGGTCAAATACACAGCCAGGCTCCCACTAAAGTGCATTAAATGGCAATGATCATGTATATATAAATGACAAAATCTTAGCCTGGACTGGAAGGAGATTTTTATATCTTTGTTAAGAATAAAATAATAATTTGAAAGCTCAGAAAAGCATTTAGGCAATTGTTGCACTTTTTTTCCTAGTGATCTGATACACCACTTTTCTTTCTGCTTGCTGTTTTATTTTTAGTATTTTGGAAAAACCTTCCATTTTGGGAGAACTAGGAAGATTATCATTTTGCCTGAGACAGCTAGAGTTGGAATGATAAATTAGTTTGGTAGCAAATCAGATTTGTTTTTTTATAAATCCTCTGACTTATGTTATCAGAAGTTAACAAAAGATGTGCAACTTTTTATTTATTGGATAAGTCTTTTGGTCTGGTTCTCTATACCAGATAATATGATTTCTATTTTTGTGAATATTACAGAAAAATGCTACCATTACACAAAGGAACAAAAAAGATAAATTATTATTTGCAAAGGAAATTGGACGGGTGGCAAGTAATGATTAGTCAGCAACAGGTGAGTGAGCAAGTTTTCATTGGGATTCCACTCTATGAACTAGGGTTTTTTTAATAAAAGGAAGTTAATTTTTCTAGATGTGTACAATGCAGAAGAAACTTCTATACTCCTGAAATTGGATCTTCCTCTCAGTGCTCTACAAAGCCAGTGTATGGTTATCTGAGTTGTTATATTTGTAAATTATAACCCGGAGCTAATGTTTGAAGAATGACAGGTGCCTTTGCAGCAAGAAGGAACAAATACTGGTTCAGTTTTTCAGAGCTGAGGGGGTTAAGGAAATCTGGTAATAAACTGTGATCCTGCTTTGTTTACTCCACTTATTTTGGACAGAGTTCAGTTATTCAGAACATTGACAAACGTGCTATGACCCACTTTGTTCAGTATGATACCATTTGCAATGAATCTGTCTTCATACAAAACTCGTTTTGATTCCCAAGTCCCAAAAGTATTTTTGATCATTTATGTTGCATTAAACCAGGCAATACCAGTAAGTGTACATTGAGAACCCAACCCTAAATTGCACATTATACAATGAGATAGAGTAGCTTTCAGATCATGATAGGCAAATTTTGCCTTCACAAGCATATACTGGGTTAGGTGCTTTCTGGGGATGAAAATTCTTTGAAGACAGATAATATCGTAAATGCACTTTAAAGGAAGAATGTGAAAAAATGCTCTGAAAAGGTGTAATTTATTTAAAAGGTTCCACCTGTAAAGGTTAATTATTGTGTGGATTTATATGATGGTATAACTTTATAAATATTCCCTATCTAAATCCTGATTCAAGCAGTCTGTAAATCTGCAAATTCAAACCTCTATCCTGAGTATCCAGAGTACTACTCAGTCCTACTGCTTTCCTCTCTTTATTTCTGGTTACCAGTCATGTTTGTATAAAACTTAGCAGTAAACTTTGACAGAGATGAACAAGAATTGGACAGAAAAACTTCTGCTTTCATTTTAATCAGTTGCTATTACATCATGGTATTTAATTATATGTTTTAGTTCATCTTTGGTTGATGTTCTTTTTGTTTTCTTATATCATACAGACTTATTACTTGATAGGCATAACTTGACTAGGTAGAATTTATGCTCTCTCGATCTCTTCAAAATATTTTGACATTTTCAATGATATATGAAATTACCAGATCATTCTCCTTTAATTTAACGGATTAGAGTAATTTTAAACAATTATAAAGTTTGTACTGCATAAATATTAGCTATACTGTGGAGAAGATCAGATTTATTTTCCAATTAAATCTCTCTTTTCCTCATCTTATTATATAGGTGCTTTTAAAAACACTGACATAGATTTTTTTTTGTCAGTTCATTTTGTTATTTGGGACTATTTTTTGTATTAAGAGCATTAGATTTAGACTTAATATGGTGGGATTGTTAAATATTCAAAATCTACCTTAGAAGAAGTGATGCAATGATGATATTAAGTTCTACACAGGAATTAAATATTGTTTCTTTTTCTGTCAATCAGCTTAACTCTACTGGCTCCAGTAAAATTATGCTAACGTACAGTAGTTGAAGGTATGGCACATTATGCAAATCTCCTTTTAGTGGCAGTCTCATTTTCCATTATTTTCCACCCGCAGTATTTCACCTTATCTTGTCCTATGCTCTACACACCTCCTTCTTCCCATCCCCTTTTTCCTATCCAAATAGAGTCACCAATGTCCCTCATATGCTCTTTTTATTCTTCTTACCCCAAACCAAGTTTCTTCTGCCATGTTTCTTATTAATTACTGTATTTATGAGGAACCTTTATTACACCACCTCCTTTTCCACCTTCTAATACTTTTGTAAACTTTGCTCCCTATTTCTCTCACTAACAACTCTGCATTGTTACAGCCTATTTTTTAATGACCTATTTGATTGTTGTCCTGTTTGACAGTGTTTGATGGCTGTCTCTTGCAGAATTGGCAGTGTTTAGGGTCTTGAAAAAGAAAGCCATGTAACAATTTCTTTGTTTTGGGTTTATAGAGCAAGTTAGCATATGAGTGTTCTCAGATGCTAGACCATATAGACAACCTAAATTGATCCACACTCTATTGAATTTGCTCAGCATGGTAAATTCATAATTCATGGCCAGAGTACATCAGACAAAATCTGTTTTATGTAGACATTACATAGAAAAATGAATGCTGATGTTCCTTTACTTTTTTCCCCTTTTTTCTTTTTCTTATTTTTTTTCTGTATTTTAATGAGTTTAGGAATCTCCCAAAAATAGTTGTTAGTTATTTCTATATATGTAATACTTTACTTAAAAGGGTTAATTTGAAGGTCAGTAAATGCACTACCTTCCAGTAAGAACTTAGGAATTTGTTCATTTGTTGTCTGAATTTCCCCCAAACCTGGGATAAGAGTACAAATAAAAAGGGAAGATATCTGTGCAATTATCCTCCTAGGCTTTGGAAATCTGTTCATCTATATTTCTGTTTAGCACTGCTGGTATTGTTATGAAGAAGATCAGAGAGCATAATTCCATACATTTTTTATTTCATGCTTTTCTGTGTCTTGATAGGTCCAAAATACTCTTACACTGGGACCGGTTGGCTTTTTTCTCCTATGTGCATACATATGCAATGCTCATATTTGAGAGAGGTTATTCTTTCACCCAGTATTATGTCTCTCCTTTAGCACTCCTGCCAGTGATTTCCTAAATAATTTATTTCTGCTTTATGTTCTCAAAACACTGTTGATTTCAAAAGATTCACAACTCAATCCACTCTAGCAGCATATTTGCATGGAGAAATGTTTTATTTTTCAAAAATACTTCAGCAATGAAATCTTTTGTTATTACAAGTTCTCTATAAATCAGTAAAATATTTTGAATTGTAAACATTTTATTTGGAAAATTAACTTAATCAATGAGGTTTTTTAACTATTGGAAGTTTAGCTGTCAGGAAATGTGCTTATGCTTCATGAATGCCTTTAAACTCCTCCTTATAATAAAGTCTCCATGCTTACTGCATTTTCACTATGAAAATATATCACACAGTTTGTGCAAAGCAAATCAAAACCAGCTTTTTGCTCCTTCAGAAGTTTAGGGGTTTTTCTTATTAACTAGGGCCTCAAATTATCAATGTTTATGCAGATTTCTAAAGCTTCATCAAAGGTCCTTACAGCATAATGCAATTAAGTTTCACTTGATTAGGCAATTATAAATAAATGAGATTTTTTTCCGTGTGAACAATGAACACAGATAAACTGGTTTGTGGAACTAATATGATAAAAGGAATTCTGTGGGAGGATTGTCACATGTATTATGAAAACTTAGAAAATCCTTGGAATGTGGAACTTTAAACATTCTGTTCACCCTCTGGCGTCTATTGATTTTTTGATAAGATGTAAATTATGGCCCATTTTTTTCCCTCTATAAGTCAATTATTCACCATAAGTCATGGCTAGAAGATATTTGCATGTTAAATTCAGGCTTAGTTGTGGAAAAAATCTGTGCTTTGTACTTAGAAAACATTTTAATTAAACCAATGGCATTTATGAATATGAAACAAGTAATAAATGCAGTTTGTTTGTTCAAGAGATTTCTGATGGATGACAATATTCTAAATTGGAACAGACTTAAAGTTTCCTTAAAGTATTTTAAATCTTTCAATGCTTAATTTAGAACAATGATTTTCTAACTTTAAAGTAGACTTTGCAGAAAATAGACTCCACACATTTTTATTCTTGGTGCTATTATTTCTAGTAGAGACAAATGTGTATGTAGAGCATGCAACCTAAAATAAGTGTCTGAATATGCAGGCCATATGTTCATCCTCCTTAATATGTTTTACAAGATGTGCATTTATTCCAAGGCATTCTAATCATTTGACACCAAATGTTGCACGCTGAGCAAGGCACAACTGAGCAGGAAGTCTAAAGAAGAAGAATGTTTATTAATATCTATATTTGATAGATATTAGAGGTAGCATGTAACCAGGTTTTGGTAATGAGGCATCAAATGCTTTCCTGATAGACATTAAAACTATGCTGATTAACACCTTATATGTTACTGACAATGATGCCCTTGTGACAACAGTAATGCTTTCCCTACAGCCTGTGAGCAAAATAAATACAATGGGATCATTTAGATGAAGCACATATTTAAAGATTTTGCCAGACTTTGGTCAGAGACTTTTTACTTCTAGAATCCAGCCTAACTCAACACAGGACTCATTTGCCTAAATTAGGGGTCAGATCTTTTGTGTGAATAGGAAAATGCTTTGAAAACTGAACTTGATTTTAATAGTATCACTAGTATTTCATTCTAAATGAAATAATCTTCCTAATCTCTCTGATTTCAATTTGTTTTGACACTAACAAGAAATTTATCCTGACCAAAATAAGACATAGCTTTTAGCTTAGTTTTTAAGGAAGTGAACATAAGAAGGTCCAACTCTATATCTGTCTACCACTAATTTGAGTGCAGTGACCCAGTTAAAACATTTGAAAATATCAAAGATAAGTCTTACTGAGTTCTGTTACAGTGCATGGCTATATATATGACATATATATAGATTATATGTTTGTATGTATATATATGTATATTTGTTCTCATCCAGGAATTTGTTGAACCCATTTCTCTTCATCACATCTTTGCCAATATGCTTTAAGTAGAAGGCTGCATATATAGACTTGATGCAGCATAATATGCAGTGATGTACAAATATACTAGAAAGAAGGAGAATTTCATTATTAGTTTCACAGAAAATATAATCTTTTTTCCCCTGTTTAAAAAGAGGAATAAAATCCACTTCCCTGGATTTTTTTTTCTAAATGACCTTAATGTTTCCTTTAGCTAATATTAATGTATTAAACTAAGATTCAAAACTTTTAAATCTGAAAGCTGTTTATGAAATTAAATTTTTAATTTAAAAATGTTAGTAAGAAATATTTTGTTTCCAAAGTAGTCCAACAGTGATCCATGCTATTAAATTGTTTTTTCTCTTATGCCAAATCTCAACTATAGTCACATTTTCCTGATGCATATTACTTTTTGATGAACTTGTATTATTCAATAGAAAAGACATTTATTGGAAAAAACTTGGAGCGCCTATTCTGTATATATGAGATTCAAGTTCCTCTCATACTGACAGAAAATTGAGAGATAATTTCTTAGGGATGGATACACAGCGGAAAATGAAGAATCCAGGCAGGAATGCTGATATTTTGATTTTGATTATTTCATCAAAAACTTGGAACACAAAGCTCATTGTTTATGACAAATCGCATTCTTTTTCTTACCTCAGGTTATAAAAATTTAATTACCCAAATATTCTTTCATTGATTTAATATGTTTCCCTATTGGCAAAGGGTTCAGCAGTGTATTTTCCAGCCCATTTCATAGTTCAATTTTGGATGGGTCTAGTGGCAGGATTTCATTTTTCTCTTCAGCTGCCGAATTGATCTTGCAATCTTAAAGGTTTCTTAATGGTCATTTAAAATGCAATTTGTTTCTTTACAGCTTTTTAAATGCAGTTTGAATAGCATTGTTATTCTTTTATTGTAAGGATAGGCAACATTTTATAACAAAAGGAACTAGCAATTTATAGCAAGATATGTTCAGGCTTGATCAGTGGTCTCATCTTTCATCTGACTTGTTAACAGTAGTTATGGGCAATATTTGCATTTAAATATCTATCTATCTATCTATCTATCTATCTATCTATCTCTCTTTAAATATATATATAATGCCATGAACCCCTCAGAGATGATACAGCAACAACAAAAAGTAAGAACAAAAATGGCAAAATGAAAAGTTTTCATCTTCATCACTTCAGCAGTGTGAGGTTAATAACAAACAATTCCTTCAGTTATTATTTTATATGTATGTTTTAATTTATTGTCATTTTAGTCCTTCTTATGTAACTTTTAAAATTCCCTCCTTAATTGCTCTTACCTTAACACTGCAAAAGCTGTTAGAAGGCTGTAAGGAAGAAGGTGGGGCAAAGTGAGAATAGGGCTAGAATGGTGTTTGGAACTCTTCTAGCCTGTGTTTGAATACACTCCATTTGTTAAAAAATCTCTTTTTTCCTAGCAAGTAAGATTAGAGTTCACACAACAGTCTTAAGTGAATAAGTCACAGAATAACTCATGATGACTTTCTTTCATTAGTTTAAAATCAAACAAAATTTTTCAAAATTATTAGAGTTTACACCAGTAAGAAGGCATCTTGTTTTTACTTTCTTCTACAATTACTGTTCTGGTGAGTACCTCCAACATTGCTACCATGTTTATATAGAACTTACAAGTCAGAAAGGGATCTGACAGCTGGAGAAGTAGAAATTCTGGTGGTATTGGTCTCTGTGTACAGGTAAAGGAAGGCTCCAATTCTAAGTTTCAAGGTGATCAGTGCTTCTCATTGGCGAGATTACACTAGGACGAGCTGCCTGTGGCCATTGGGAATCCCAGCAGATTCTAAACTTAGCACTTCTTATTTTGCACATGGAGTGCATCCACTGCATGTCCCAGTACCTCACTTATAACTGTTCTGGCATAAATCAGCAGGCATTGCAGACCTAAAACCTTCCCAAAGGGGTAGAAGACATGCTGGAGCTCTCCCTACTACCTGGAGCAGAACCAAAAAGGAGTTCCAGATGGTAGGTTTTCAAATTGAGAACAGTCTGATTGCCTCTACATCAAAGGCCAGTGCAGCCCAAATTGAGGACAGAGTTCTCATTTGCTACAACCTTCTAGGGCTCAGGCCTGTGTGTCTGCACTGCATCTTTACTGGCAATGAAATTCACACAGGTGCCAATCCTGCATGCCTGCCAGGCAGGCAAAGAGAGGAAATTAATGAAGTAATCTGCATCCACATTACAAGGGCAGTGCTCTGAATAGTGTCTTGGCATGTGACTTCAACCTCTGATCTATTAAATAGTCAAACATTTTTTAATACACCAGTGGAGGCCTTAAGTGTATATCGCATGACAAATCTTCATCAAAATAGGCCTTTATCACTAGTCACCAAATCACTAATGAATTCTACTTATCTTTACCAAGTTTGACCACAGTAGATTTCACTTTTATATTTGTTTACATTTGCCTGCGTTTCACATGCTTTTTTTGATGCTGAATCATCTTTACTTAAACTGAGACCAAACAACTGAACAGTGATTCATGCAGGATTTGAAGGCAAAGAAAGGGAAGGGAAAGGTCCTCCATGATTAAACTTCCTTGTTATATTGGTTTCTTGAAATGATATACTGGCATCATGATGTATGGCAACCCTCTTCCCCCAAAGCTATAATTATAAAAAGTAGACTCTTTTAATGAGTGCCATAAATTTTAGATCGAAAAGTCTTTCCAAATTTTCCTCTTTCAGTAGCAGTAGGGCATCCAAAAACCCATCAATTTTTATCTATATTAATATTTTTAGGAGGCATGTCCAGGGCTGAAATCTCTGAAAAACCAGATCCTAGGGTAATGAAAATCAATAGAGACCTGTTGATATGATAACATTAACGTGATAAGAATGTAAGTCTTACATTGAGGCAATAATTAGAGCTTTGCACACTTCTAATTTTTTTCTGAATTGAGAAATACCTTTCTGGATGCATTCAGGTAAATCCAATTGCAGATAGAAATGAATTTAGCTTTTTTTCAGTAAAGATGATTAATTAATTTTTTTTGGGGGGGCTTGTTGATGAATGACAAATAACACACCTCTTATCTCAACCAATGTGTCTGCCTCCAGACTATTCTCTGGTTTAAAGAAGAGGAAGGAAAATTTCTGTGACAAGGTTCTTTGGTAGCATCTCCAAAAAAAAGAAAAAAAACCAAAAAGCTTTGCCCAGCTTGATAGGCTGGCCTGCAGGGACTATAGGAGAAATAACAGTGTGTCTTGAACATCTCACAATGTAATTTGTCTTCTGCTAATCTTTCTTAAAGCAATGTCTTCAAATATTTGGTTGTATTTGAAGAGTTTAAAAAAAAATGATTTTTTTTTCTATCAGCAATAATAGCATCAGAGTATTCAAAATTATAATCAGTTCCATAGTAGAAATCATCAAATCTACTGCAATGATAACCCTAATATCAGTACATAAAATCTTACAATGTACTACCATATTTGTATCACAGTAGATTTACTTTGTATGTGATGGAAATGTTTAGCTATTAGAAAACTGTACAGATATATACATGGAACAAGTATCTAAAATATATTTCAACAGCATTCAACTCGTGGACTTACCTTGACAGCTCTTCTTGCATAAACACAATGAGTTATGGGATTAAGACTTTTTCCCAAATTATCATAAGTGCAGTAGGAGTTTGAAATAACTTTCTGTCTTCTATCACTCTGATTTTACTTGAACTGAATATACCTTGAAAGAATGGTGATATGGGTGCAGTTTCATTAAATCTTCATCAGAATTTCACCCCATCAAAACAACCTCAAGTGTGTGTACATATATATATATATATATATATATATATATATACACACACTCTATTAGTCTTTTGAGAGATTCCTTGATGCAAGTTTAATCTTACCTTGCATATGTTTGAAGACAGGATCTTACTCCTCATACTTTCAGTATTTGTAGGCCAAAAGAAAGGTGTAAAATAGAAGAATAGTTACATCACATTTACACTGCAGCTGCTAAAATACTGTGTTGGGAGGGTAAATGGCCCCTAATGGAGTTGTGCATTGTCATAACCATGTTGGTACTACTATTTGTTATTTGAAAATTACCTCATTTATGTCTGTGATCAAATAATTTCTGCAGCTGTATTGCAGATACTCCTCATCCTAGATTTTTCCACAACTCCTGTTGCTGCTTTTTATGAGGCTGGGCAGGGTGTGGTCATAGTTTCATAGTATTTCACCTGGAGTATTTGTTCTTCATTGTCTTGGAAAGTTATAAAGTTAGGGTTTCCCTTTAGATGTTGACTTATAATACAGTTGTCTAAATTGTTTTTGGTTGACTAGTAGTGTTAGAAGAAAAGGGAATTTATTGTGGAGGATGCTGTCTTGCTCTGAGAATGTCAAATATCTGCTTTTCTTGGCAGAAATTATATGAGAGCAAAATTGAGAGATTTTTCCCTGGAGTGAATGACGGAATAATTGCTTGATAAATACTGGTTAGTTTGATATAGGGTTTTGTTTTGAGAATTGGTGGTTTAGATAGAGTAATTGGAGTAGCTCTTAACAGTTGTGACAACCTTCTTCTACCTATTAAAAAATCAAGAGCTTTTGTTATTATTATTTAATAGTACTTGAAATTCACAGTCTTAGATTAAAAGATAAATAATCCAGGAATTATGTCAATGAATTTGCTTAAATGAGGCTTGTAATTTCCATCTTACTTCTATAATCTTTCCTTCTATAATGATGAAGATACTGAACACTTCAAATCATTACAGTTCTGTCTTCATGCAAGTCAGGAAATAACTTGAAGTTATTTGTCAAGTGTTTAAGTACTTTAAAATCCTCTTGCTTGTGTTATTCTGTAAATTGTTTTTTGGTGCTATTTTTTAGAGTAGGAAGAGAGGTGAGGAGACAGAAATGCTTCATACTGTTTTGAACTTCACAGGATTTAATTTCTAAAAGGATTTTAATCAAAGGATTTAAATATTTACATTGGATGTGTAACTATACTAACAAAATACTCTCACATAAATAGACTGGCTTATATAAAGGAATTCTCTATGTCCAGTTGTAGGCAATAGCAAAATGATCTTTGATCACTACGGCAGCACATTGAACAGTAGGATTGTAATATGTGTATTTATTTAAAGTCTAATAACAGTAATTTCTGTCACAAAATGATGTTTTCTATAAATGTTTAAATTTTTAATGAAACAAAGTCTCTGGTAAAATACTACATCTGTTCTTTAACAGTGTCTACACTAGAAAAATGCCTCCATCATTACTGGTAAAATGTGAATAAAAATATATGTGAAAATAGTCTTCTCTTTAAAGACAGGAAAAATGAGAAAATGTAATACATCATAGGCTTGAGAACAAGGGTAGAAATAATAAAATTGGGGCTTTTAAATTAGCATGTTCTAGATCATCCTTTATTTTCTGAAAACTATTTGATTGGGATGAGTTTGAGTCAGGAATACATGCTCATAGATGAGGAAATGAAATAAAAATGTAGAGAATCCACTTAAAGAACAAGGTCCCAACAAGCAAAATCTTTGTTCTATGCAAATGACTCTGTATTTGTTTATTTCTAGGAGAAAGAAATATGAATTAAAATACCTACTAATGGATAAAAGAGTCAAAAGGGATGGACTGGAACTCTTATTAAATTCCACATGATGGGGAGTCTCCTTAAGATTTGTCATTTCCCCTCAGCACATCTCAGTCTTCCTCCAGAAAATTGTCTTCCTGATCAGCACAAGCTAAAACAGTTATTTTGCAAAGGAGCTACAGCATCTTTGGTCTTTCTATTCTTGCATTGTGCCTCCTGGGATGGAGGTCATGCTGGAGACCTGGGAGCTCTTTCCTTGATGGGCAGCTGGTGCTGGGCTTACCTGGAGGGGGAGTGTGGCCCTTGTCACCCATGCAAAGAAGCAGTGAAGGGTGCATGCTGTGGCACAGAGAGCCACTGAGGTGGAGACCTGGAAGATATCTTGGAAGCAGTGCAGCACAGGAGAAGTCCCACTTAGTTTCTGGTTTTCTGTTAGAGGTTGAACTGTCAGTTTTATTTATATAACATTTTTCTTCCACCCACTCAGGGAGCGAGCTATGCAGTAAAGCTGAGGCAGACCCTGCTCAAGGCTCTGGTCAGGTTTGTATGGTGTCTCAGCATCATTTAAGGGTTTGGCCTCCTCTGGACCATCCTATGTTTGTAACTGTCAGCCAGGACTGGAGCACCCATGGCATGTCCTGAGCCCTTGGACCTGCAAGGAGCTCCTCTGTGAAGGGCAGGAAGTGCCTTCTGGTGGGGTCAAAATGTCAGCCTGGCTCGGGCTACCCACTGTGCTGTGCCACAGCTGGCTGCAGCTCGTCTTGGCTAGGAAGCAGGACCTGGGAAAAAAAACCCACCACCAGCATGTTTACACATCTGTCCTTCATCTCTGCTGCATCGTCTTCCTAGCACAAGAGTCTTCCTCTTGTGGAAGAAGGAAGGGAGGGAGGAAGAGGAAGGTCCTCCCTCCTTGCATTTTGAGTCTGGCTGCAAGCAGAATCCCACTGGCTCTAATAATTTTGGTGGAACAGAGTTCAGGATTTAAGCCGTGGCTCAATTTACAGATAAATTAAAGAGAGAGCTTAGATTTTGTGTAAACTTCTCAGGTTTTTCTCACTCTCTTTTCAAGAGAGTTGGTGGAGCTTAGTATATATTCCTGCCTTCAGGCCCAAGAGTTAATTGAAGATGCATAGATGGTTGCTCACAGTCCCAGCAGGAAGTCCCTCTGTTATCTAGTAATCATCCCAGCCAGTCTCTTCCAGAGGGTGGCTCAAAGCAGGATTTTAACTTAAATGTACCAAGAACCAGTCTTTCACTCCTGACTGATTAGTCATGTGATACTGCTGTTGCAGACAATGCTTGCAGTAGAGTAGAAAGATTAAGCCAGGTAATGCTCAAGTCTTTCTTCCGGAGAAAGAATTAATTTCTTCAGGGAAAAAAAAAGGAGTAATAGTAAAAATATAGTAATTCAAAAGTGCAATAAAAAAAAAAACCCAAACAGTTAAGGCTGTGGTGAAAATTTTTAAAAATATTTTTTATTCATTAATTCATTTTTAGATCCTTGTCACTGTTTAACATAAAAATTATTTAATTGATTTTGGGTAGTGAGATTTTCTGCAAAGAAAATGCTCTAAGACTAGGAGATTGACCCACTGCTCCCAATTAGAGGAACCTGACTCCAAAAGCTCTGTTCTTATTGGATGTATTTATTATTAATTTCTGGTTTACACTTATTCTTTATGAATATAATGTATCATCTCATCTCTGAAAAGCCTCTGTTAAATGAGACTTCCTAGTGTTATCAGAGGAGAAGAAAAACAACTTCTTCCTGTCTAATGGTAAAATTAAAAATTTATTATTAAAATAATTTGTTTCAAAGTGAACAAAATCTTCTAAAAATTGAAAGTTTGAAGGGAGAAGAAAAGCTTAAGATGTTAAAAAACTGGAGGAAAAATAATTTCACACTTTCATCTGAATTGTCACAGTATTTACAAAACTTTTTGGAAAGGGGATTAATTTATTTTTTCATATTATGACATTCTGGTAGAAATCGTGTGTGTGTTGTAGAGCTAATCTATTTTCTAAAGTTTTGGTTGGAATTATGTTGAGCTGGTTAAAATACTTACCTGTTTCCAGTTTATGTTATTTCAAAGTTATGCGCAGAATTTATAATGAGGTATTGGGAATGGGATAGTATAACAAAACATTAAAAAAATTATGTGAGCCTCCAAGAGTCTTAGTTTTTGAAATTGAATATTGAAATTAGTGTCAAAAACCAAGTTTTACTTGAAAAATTTTTTCAGTAGAATTTTAAACAAAATGGAAAGCATAATGAAAATCTAGGATCAAAATAGGAAACACTTTAGGGAAAACATTTCAACAATTTTTATTTCTCTTTGAAAAAAAAATTGCTTGAAGACACTTACTGGGAGAAATGAAGTGTAATTTTCGACCACTGGAGACGTGCTTTATTTATAGCTATAGAAAAGAACCTTGCATGTAGGTTTAATATGTTGCTGTTACAATTTTGTTCTTCACATTCTCTGGTCTTCCAGCCAAGAAGAAGAGGCTGGAAGAGGCTTAGCTTCTTTTGAAGCCTGTACTGTAATACAGTAATAATATACTGTATTCTGAATAATACAGTATATTATTATAATATACTGTATATTATATATATACAGTATATTGTATATATATAATAATGTACTGTAATCTGAATGCCAAATAATAAGACAGAAACATCTTCCCACAATAGAATATCATGCCAGAGTACAAAGAATAGACATTGAGCCTCATTGGCAATAATCACCTTAATCTGTTGACCCATCTCTGTTTGACAAAAAGACTGACTTTGACTCTCATTTATTCAAGGGTTTATTTAATTTGGCTCTGTCTACTTGTGTCATGGCAAGCCAAATTCCAAGATTGTTTGTTACATATTACTTGGTGCTCTAGGTGCCAGTAGACCAGTAAGGAGGGGCAACACCAAGGAATAAGGTGTAAAAAGAGGTGATAGACTGAAGAGAAAACAAAAGAACAAAGAAACTGCTAGTTTCACAAGTAGCCCAAAGGGTGTATTGTTCCACTTCCATAAAGCTAAAAATCTGTGAGGCTGGCTGGGATATTTGTGGTTTGGATAAAGAAGCATGTAAGAGATGAATCCAAGGAACTTGAACATTCCTCTAGGTTTCCTTCACAGGCACTGGCTCACTCAGGAGAGAACCACCTGCTCTGGCTCTCACCACTCCAGTGATTTTTTGTTTTCTTTTAACCACCTCAGTGAGTTCATGCCATTCATGCAGGGACAACAGAAAACTTTGAAAAGATTTACCATTTTCTGATGGTTCCTGCAAAGAACCCCTGCACAAATTTACACGAAGAAGCCATATTTAGATTGTGTGGTGTTTTTTTAAAAGTTTTTATTTTTCTATTACATTTGCCTCTTCTTCCATATTTTGACACCAAGACACAATAAGAGAGAACAGACAAAATGAAGGAATTACAAGGCCAGGCTTTTAAGGAAAATGCTTACAAGGCATTAGGTGAGTCCTGGGTCATTTTCACTCGCCTGTTTGCCGTGAGATGTAGTTTCAGAAATCGTTGCAAAGGAAGCTGTTTCAGTAGAAAGTTTGGTGAACAAACTCCTCCTTCCCTCACCCTCAAGGTCCTGTCAGGGGCTGCTTTGCCTTCCTGAGGCTCCCACTGCTGCCTTGATTGCCCACTGGCACATGCTCAGCTGGACCTGAGCCCAGGTGATTGGCTGCAGAAAGTTTATTAGGTAGGAAATGAGGCAGTTTGGACCACGACATGTCTGTTTTGAGAGAAAATGAATGAAAGACAAAACAAATTGCATCTTTTGCATTAGTGTGAGACAAGAGGTAGTAGATTTTGTCTCAGTTTCTGAGCATATTTTTATGTTTACTTATAATATTTTAAACACATTTACAAATTATTCAGATGTAAATAGTGTATATGTAATGTGAAACTTTATTCTTTTGAAAAGTGGTATTTACGTTTTTAAAGTACTAGGGAACTTTGCTGGCCAAAGCCCTCAGGTTCTCTGTACCCATAAATACATTAATCTGTAAGTACAGAGACTGGTTTAATTTAATTTTGTAGATTTCTGGTATGATTTGGCTTTCTAAGAACCCATTTTCAAGTTCCTTTCTGCAACAGTGAGAAAGGGAAATTTAAAGATAAAATTGTCATGGCCCTTAAGAAAGTAGAGTTCAGAACAGTAGAATAAATTATGGTGGAAGTGTGTAGTATGGGCTTCTGGTGGAGCACAATACTGCTGCTGGTCATATGTATATGTGTGTGCCAGAATTTATAATTCAAGACTAAAAGCTCTCAAAATATATTTAGTTCATATTAGAATAACCCGGAAGATATGTCAGAATATGTCTTCCGATTTAAACCACCAATATCTTAAGTTGTGACAAATGATCCTTTCCAACAGTGATGCTCTTCCTTTAACTAACAGAAAGCACATTTGTAAGACAGAAATCATCCAAAGAAAATAATTAAAATATATGAAGAACTGGTTACACTTCATTACATATGATTTTGAGATGTTGCAGAGTTGGTAGTCAGCACATTAAACATTATGATCTTCAAATGTGTATGCAGTACTGAGTACAAACTGTGGAGGGGATAGCCCAAGTGTAAAATAATAATATCCAGGCAGATCCTGCAAATGCTAAGAGTTGTTTTTCCCCCCAGAAAGGAGGCTTAGTCAATAATTAAAATAAGCAATCTGTATTTGACTTAAGACTAAAAGAGTTAAAGGCATGTGGTTTTTTTTTTTCACTTGTCTTGGCTTTGGCAGTCCAATTTAAGCATAAATGGAAGCATAAACATGCTGTCTTTGAGAGCTGCTTTTACCAAAGCACGTGACATGCAAATCCAGAACATAAATTTAGCTTAAAAATGGCAGTGCGCAAAGATTACTGTTACATCTCCCTCTGTAGCCAGAAAGAATGTAGAAAAGATACCTTGTTTTAGAATGGCCTATAAATCAAGCAGAGACTGGCACAAATTATTATAGTCTGATAAAAAAGATCTTGCACCTTCAACTGGTGCATAACAGTGTTAGCTAATGCAGGCATAATATGTATTATTTTGAAGATATTGAAAATAGATGATAGGTAAATTTAATGACACACAGAATTTCCAATGAAAAGATGCAAGCATGGATCTAAAGGAGTTTGCAAACTTTGCCAAATTTACCTCTGTTTTCACTTGTGACTTGAGCTCTTTTGTAGAAAACTATTAATTCAGAATCTCCTCTAGCTCATAGTAGACAGCCATTTTACACTACATCACTTGAACTGATACGAGTATTTGCAGAAGCTATAAAGGGAGGGGTAAGACAGACCCTGTGTGTTAGTGCTTCATGGGATGTGCAGTCTACCCCTGTCACTAGAATGTAGTTTGAAATTACTTCTGCAGGGTTTCTGCATGCTGCACCATCAAGAGATTCAGACTCTTATATTGCATGTGTGTTCTCTCTTGCATGGCCATAAGTTCCTAGGTATGGGCTGGTGTAAAGGAGGTGAGTAGCAGACCGTTAATTTAAAAATAAAGAACATATTCTTACCAATTCCCTGCTAACTCTTTAATTCTGTCCTGGTTAGCTCTAATTTTCTAGAAGTAGCAGCCTAGGAACTTGGAGTTATTCTTCCAATTCAGTAGAATGAGTTGAGTTCCTCACTGAGTGAGCTTATGTAAAAAAAAAAAAAATATTTGCTAAACACTTTAATTGGTTCCATGTCTTGGATTTTTTTTTCCTTCCTTTGGAATTAAAATGCATTTAAACTCTCCAAATTATTTGGAAAATACTGTGCATTGTGAGCATGCAATTTTCTAAACTTTCCATCAGGGACCATCTTCTGATCGAGAAAAAGGGCAGTAAATAATATTTTAATAATTGCTTAGTATGAAATAATTGAAGGAATTATTGATTTGGGATTAGATCTCTGAATTAACTATCTACAAAATGGATAGCTTATCCAGTGATACTGCATAAGCTATTGCTTTTTTAAATAAGGCCACAGCAAGTTGGTCAAAAGCATTTAGAGGTTATGAACTAACCCATAGCAGAGTTAACTTAGAGCCAGTCACTCCTGTTCCTTCACAGAACTTCTCTTTATTCTCCACTTTTAGCTGTTTCTAGTGTGCACTTTAGCTTCAGCTGAATTCTTTAGACTCGAAGAGCCACTTCCTGCATTGGATCTCAAGGAAGTAGTCCACAGCCATAATGCATACTAGTAATTGTATTTTCTTTCTGTATTTAATTGAAAGTATTTTTTGCGTGCACTGCTGTTAGTGAATTTTAATTTTATTCTGTACACTTTCATATGTAAAGAAGTGTACAAGTGCAGATAGCTGTCTGGAACGACAGCTGTGAGAGGCAGAAACTTAAACATGAAATAACAACAATGTGTTTTTCCTGAAAATTTCGTCTGAAGTCTTCAATATAAGAGAACACTTTAAAACTTGTATCATTAGTTAACGTTAGATGTGGTTTTGTTCAGAATAGAACATTGAAAGTAGGTTAAATTAACAGTTGTATGTCAAATGTTTCTTATCAAAGGCTCCATGAATTCTGTGTTCTCTAAGTTAAGGAATAAATTGTCTCCCCATCTCAACTTGAAATTCACATCATTTGATTGGGTTATATCTCACACCTGGGAACCACAACTTTGTAGCAGTCATCTGTCAGTCCATCTTGGAATACTTAGAGAAAGAATAATACTTTACTGTTTAGTAAATTGCCTGTGTCCTTAGATAGTGTACTTGCTTTTGGTTTGGCTTTATTTTGCTTTGTTTTGTTTTGTTTTCCCTGAGGAAGTAAGAGTGTTTAGAAGTCATTTTGATTATCCCTTCTACCATTAGGAAGCTGCTAGACAAGAAAAGAGTTTCAGCTCAACTTTTAGCTTATCCCTAGTGTCTTTTGAAAGACACAAGTGTAAAGAAAAGAAAAAAGACATTTTGCACTATTTGCATCCATTTTTTTAAATTACATATTAACCTTTTCTATTCTCTGAAACATTCCCTGATGTCTTGGATTAACATAAGAATAGGTTTTCTGAACTCACAATGAAGATAATGTAGTTCATATGGTCATTTCATTATTCATTATGTTCTAATATCTCATCAAATGAGGTCTGGGTTTTTTCCCAGTTCTCCTTGCTGCTGTCTACCTAAAACACACTTTCCCCCACAGGACAGTCACTTTGCATGGCATTTGTCTGCTATTGTCTTCACTTCAATTTACAGTTGACTGCAAAGATTATTTTTTATATACTTGTATGAAGGGCACCATATAAACATAAATTGTGTTGAATTACATAATAAAAAGCCTATTAGTGTGAATAACCTCTTTCAAGGTTGTCATAATGTGTCCTTTTGAAGAAAATAGTTCAGTGCCGTGTTAACTGTGGTCATTCAAAATGTAATATACTTGAATTGGTTTCTTTTTGGGTGTGTAATGGGGTATTCTGAACTTTGTATCAAGGTCATTTTTGCACAATACCAATAACTAACACCACTGCTGTGAGACAACCTAATAAATTATCATTTATGTTGGCTTTAACCTAACTTGATGGGTAATTTTCTTTAAGAATATTCTTATAGCTGCTAAACTTCATTACTTATGAAAATACTGAAGATCATTCCACCATTTTTTGGCATACTATTTGTTATTCTGCCATTACCTGTCACTCTATTGCTCTGTATCCCAAAGTGGTGGAGATGAAAACCCATCTGAAACATCACTGAACCCACTTCTGCTCCTGTGACACTCCTGCCTGGTATGTAGAGAGTGAGCTACCTAAGCCTGGGTCAGTGACAGTGATGTCATTTTTTGCTTCTTTCTGAAGCAGGGAAAACAATGCTTTTCCCCTTGAAAAGCAAGCCGCTGTTCCTGCCTACATCAGCAGCAATAGAATGAAGCTGAGTAGTGACAAGGTTGAACCCTGGTTTCCTAAGAAAGCAAAGCACGTGCAGACATTCGATCTCTCCAGCTGGAAATTTTTTAGGCAAATTGTGGAAACCCAAACTTAGTTGCAGTCTTTTTTTCACAGAGAAACTTATTTACCCTGTGTATGTAATAAGTACCTCCAAAGTACAGGCCTGCAGTCTATTTTAGGTGTGCTACTCCTACACATATTCAGATTCACACAGAGCAATGCAATTATATGTTCTAAAAAACTGTTAGTATAATAAGAAAAATAATAATAGGACAATCTTTTTGTAAACCCCAAATCATGAATAGTTACCTTTAATGATATTCTGCACTCTACTTTTCATCTGAGATGTTAGAAGCACTTGGTGCAATTTAATCTTCCACTCTTCTATAGGTGAGAAAACAGACTTGAGGTTATCCTGACATAATCAAATAACTCGGCTTCTTGCTTTGCTGTGTTCTGTTTAAAATGAAAAACACACTGTCTCCCTCATATAATGTGTAACTCTCCATTATTTTGTGTATATTGCTCACATAGCAATCATGTCCTTCTCTTAAATACATGTATGTGTAGTTCTATAGCTCTTTAGAGGTTTTTGGAACTGAAAACATGCTCTGGTGTGTTCCTTATCCCCTCATGCACTCAGGCTCTCAGTGTAAAGAGATGAGTCTGCAGAATGGAGATTAGTGTTATTTTCATGCTGTGTACTGCGAGGATTGGCCTCCAGGAAATGGTCTTCCCAGGCTCACTTACTCCTGTGCATATAGATATTTGCATAGATTCCTAGAATTTTAGAACAGAAAAATTTGCATGAAATTCAATCAAATTCAATCAATCCTCAACCTTCTCCTTGAAATCTTTTTACATAACTTCTAGCTTTATAGCATGAACAATATCATACTCCAAAAAATTTATTCCAGCTGCCTAGGAAATCATCAATTTTTTTTCTGGATTTTAAATATCAAAGCTTCTTTTACTATAGTCTAAATAACTCTGAAAGCATTTTTTATGGATTTTCATGTATATGCAGATGAAATATGTCAGTAGAAATATGTCAGTAGAACTATTTGTTAAACACATAGTTGCAAATGGAAAAATAGCTAAAATCCACAATTTTTGTAGATTGTTTTAAATCCAGGAGAAACAAATAAAAGATGTGCTGTTTTTCTGAGGATTTAATTCTGAACTTTCTTGAAGAAAAAGGCAACAGAGAAATTTGGCTAAATGGCAGCAAGGTGAGGAGGTACCTTTCTCAGAGCAGGTAAAAAATCAGTGATGGTCTAGGATGTTCCCTACACCTTCAATGTGATACAAACTATTATGATTGATATAAATGAAATGGCATCAACACTTCCTCTCAAGCAGTGGATTACTGAAAGCAGCCATGATTTGTGTCTGTTCCCATTCTTTTCTAACTGAAAGTCTATTGTATTCTATGTCTAAAAACTCAATCTGAATTAATTCCAACAAAGGCACCTCCTGCAGACTTTGCCAAACAACCCAATGTTTGACACCAACACCTCCACGTGAATTCCTGGAAGGTCTTGAAATATCCATCCTGTAAGGAATGTGAGCATAACATTGTCTTCACACTAGCAAGTCACCTTCCTTTAGTATCATAATGATTTGTTGACCATGAGGATTTCCCCATCTGTTCTATGCAGTATTTTGTTGTTACAATATTGTTGAAGAGTCCAAAGCTACCAAAACAATCAAAGTACAAAATCTGAGCACAAATCATCCAATTTGGATTTCTTCTTCTTTGCTGCAGTCCTTCTGTATCTGTGGTGCTGTGAAGAAACATCTTGCATCACATGATCAGTTTTACTACCAAGATGTATATTTGACATGAAAAAAAGCTCTTGCAGACCTTTGAGAAACCTGCATCCTGTTTTGTAAGCAGCACCAACCCTCTCTTGCAATTGCTTTCATTTCTGCTGTTGCCTTTTGGGCAGCACTTGGACTGAATATGATAAATCAGTTCAGTAACCAAGACTTTTTTGAGGAAACATGGTGCAGAATACTTCCAGCTTCATGGTCACCACACTTAGCCATAAGGAAAAGAAGAGAGCCAAGCTAATAACTCAGAGAGCAGAAGAACCTTAGGGACCTCTTTCCTGGCACCTGCTTATCACACTTAAGGTTTTCCTACAGCAGTTCTATTCAGTGAGAAATTTAAAAGCTGGAAATAGGTTGTGCTCATGCTGAGTGATCAGAATTCCTGCTGCCTCTGCATGCTGTCATGAGACAATAATTTTGCATTTCTAAAACAACCAAAAACTCAACTATATTTTTAGAAGTAGTATGCCGGATCTTTTCTCTTTTTTTGATTATAATTTTATTTTATTTTTATCTTTTCCTCTCTGAACAGAGTAAGTATTTCACAGATTTCATTTGCATTGGAAGTTTTTATGCAGATAAGCAATTGTTTTAAGTTTTAGAAGGAGAACAGTTTTGTCAATTATTAACATTCCTACTTCCAACGAGATCTGTGTTTTTTTGTAGTAAATTTATGAATTGGTGTGGACAAACTGATATGCACCTAGCTACTGCTAAAGATGGTGAAGGTTGATTAGAATCAAATTTATGTCCAGATATTGGTGGCTCTGCCTACTTCTGCACTTGTTTGCCAGTTACTTTGAACCAGCAGCAAAAAGGACAGGGAGCTGGCACTGTACCTGCTGTGCAGCACATTGCACTTTCTGAGGGGGAAAGACTTCCTGGTGATTCATTTGCGGAATTTTGAGAACATGTCTGAGAATGTGACATTGTCTAAATGTTGGAAGGTCTTCTTCTCTTTTGTAACCACGCAGTTTTTCTGATCTGGCTCTTTAGAGTCGTATCTCACTGACACTTAGAAAATTACGACTGATATCTAATTATAAGATGTTGTTATATTCATTTAGTGAAACTGGAAATGTACAAGATATTTTTAATTATGAGTTCAGGAAAAATGAAGTCTCCTTGCACTGAATGTCTATACACAAACTGAATTAAGAGATCTATTATCACCTCTGTAATGTCCTACATAGAATTGCCTCTTGATAAGTTCTACTGAACATATTATTAATAAAATATCTAATTGAGATTTTAGATTACACTTCATTCTATAGAAATAAAAACCTGGTAAGTTAACAATGACTAAAACATCCCTTCAAAATTACTTCTCGGTGTTAAAACAAGAAAATATCTTTTTATCTTAGACTGCCTTATGCATAACACAGGATATAAACATTTTTTCTGATAATTGCTACATTAAATCTGGAAAATAGAGGCTATTCTTTACATAAATATCTCATTATTTTATAGGAAAAAGTCGTGTTACCCTCCTTGCTGTCGTTGTTCTGAACTCTTCTGAATTGCCTGCTCATTCCAGACCCCTTACTACTGGCTTAATTAATTCTCTGTCACCATCAATTCTTTTTTCCCTGTGGAATCATATGTATGGTTTTAACCTTAATATCCTGCTAATACTGATGTTTTAGCTTAGAAGATGACTGTTATAGTCTGTGGGAATGCTTATGTTATTAAAATGCATTTAATGAATGAAAATATTCAGACAGTGGCATCCAAAGAGAAGGATTGTGCAGAGAGGTTTTATGTGTTTCCTCACTTAAACATGTGAAGTTTAACATGTAACATGCCTTTTTTACATATATCATTATTTTACTTCCTTTTCAAGTGACAGATTTGTCCAGAAGTAGATCACAAAACAGGTATCAAAAGAGCTATTGCTATATTCACTTTGATCCTGCTGAGATTTTATGTAGTTCTGTACTTTATGGATTTTTCATTTTTTATCTTTTACTTTGTGTGATTCTTTTATGTGTTTGACTTCAAATGCAATACAAGTACCATGTCCTGGAGCATAGTTAATCTGCAGGTTCATTCATACACTGATTTACAAAGCCCTTATAATTTCTCATTTGCTGCTACACTTTTCCCAAACATACTCCCTACTGTCTTTGCATAGCTCTGCTATTGGGCATTTTAGGAAGAGTTATCTTTCCTTGTTCTTTTTCTCTATATGTGGGACAACATGCATCACCTAAAAGGTACCTTGATAAATACGGTATGAAAATTTTTAATGTTTTAGAGCTCTTCAGGTGAAACTTGCTGTGGGTTTCAGAAATGTTGTAAATGCTCTGTAACAGCTCCACTGTGATAATTGCTTCCTTTTTTCCCTCCCTGAATTTAAACACTGAAGAAACTTTCACGGCTAGATATTTGTGATATTGATTGCTTTCATTGTGATATCATCTGAAAATTTCAAGTCTGCAATTGGTTTTATGGAATTAGGGAAGGCAACTCCACTAAGAGCAATGTAGCATATGCACGGTGCCAGAAACTTCACAGATGATGATGCTTGACACTGATATTTGTCAGGTGACATGAAGAAGTACTGGAAAAAACATAAGTATAGGAAAAGTATATGAGGCCATCATTTACCCCAGATTTTTTAAAATACATCAACTTTTAAATGAAATATGGAAATTATTTGAAATAGCATCTGTTAGTAATACCAGTTACCAGAGATGAGCGAGTTCTGCTTGACATATTTCATGCATGAGACACGTGCTTACAGAAAGGCCTCTCTCTCGGTTCTGAGATAAAAAATTTACTAAAATTAATTTTTAGTCTGCATCAATCTTTTATCAGCAACAAAATTAATTCAAAATTTTGTTACTTCCTAACACAGCAAATAAGTTACAATATTGGAAATACTTACAAAGTGTAGGAATTGCAGTCCATTGAAAGTGAAGATTAATTGAATTTCTATGTCAGTTTAATCCAATTTTTTGTGATCCCTTATAAATGCTAATGGGAGCTTCAATGAAACTTAAGAGAAGGAAAATAAAGCTTTTATTTCACTAATTTTCTGATCCTTTTATTGTGGTTTTGTCTTTTATTGTCTTTTGCAAGGCTGGTAGGCCACCAAAGACCTAATGTGTTTGTATATTTATATGTTTTGTCTGATATCCAAGATGACAACTGAATGAGAGAAAAAAACCAGAGTGGGATAAGCAACACTTCTGCCACCCACACCTGTTCTGAAAGGCAATTTATAGGAACTTTTCCTGCTTAGTGACGAAAAAGGAATTGTCAGACAACATCACTTCCTACCAGCATTATTCAACTGAAGCAAGAGGGTGAAAAGCCACCCTAAATATTTATCAGGCTTGATCAAATTCTTAGATGCAGTCACAACAGGAAGCTTGGAAATGCCTTCTTGCATAAATTGCCTAAGACGGTGCAACTTTCATTAACCAAGCTGAATCAGAATAAACTTTATTCTTTTATTTGGGTTAGACACTTGATGTCTTTTTTCCCACAACACCTAAAAACAAACTAGGAATAATTCTTGAATTTTGTGTCATATCCAAGAAGATTGTATGCTCTGTTAATCATCCTTGCTTTACGTTGAAGTAAACAGAAGCATACAGAGGTATTAAATCCAGATTTTCAAGAACACAGATTTAATTCTGAGCAATCCTTCCTTTTTTTTTAATTAGTAGTATGGGATTATTCATCCCTAGATTTTTTCAATTTATTTTGCTTTAATTGTTTCAGTGCATTATAGTGAGCCTTGGGATGCAACAGAGAAGAGATTGAGAGGGGCCAAAATGGATAATAGCAGTTTTATTGTAAGAGAAGGTATTAGCTTTTTCACTTCTTTATTCAGAGCCCAACAGAGCTTTTTCCTGACTAAATCAGGGATTAGAAGTAAATAATAAATACTAAGATGTTTGTACAAGAAGAATTTAGGGAAATTATGTGATTAGACAGTTGAGAGAGTAGTGGAAACTCTGCAGGCAGCAGAGGTTATGACATGTCAATAGAGAATTTACATAGGTCAGGATCCTCATTTCAAGACTGTTAAAAACTGTTTATTCACTTATGTATTTATTTAATTATTTATTTTGTTTCTTTTTCTTGCAAGCACTTTTAATAACTAATATTTGGTCTAAAAACTAAACAGCTATTTGGTCCCTGGTGTGTCACTGCATTTTTCCCAAGTACTAGAATTACATTCCAGTCTACCAAAGAAATTTTGATGATAAGTGAAAGAACTACAAGGGGAGTTGTGTTCAAGAGGGAGAAATTCCTGTGTCTGCATCCTAAGATACACAGAAGTGCGCAGCAGCCATTCAGACAGGGATCAAATTCAAGAAAGAAGGAGAATCAGAGCTAAGACAGCCAGAAAAGCTGGATGTATGACTGGCAGAATAACTTCCTCTGGAAAACCTTGTACAGAATTAAGCTGTTTAGTTCTCTCTTTGGGAACACTTACTCTTTTATTTTAATTCATCCACATTACACTGGTTATTCCATTTAACTCCAAAGTAGTTCACTGAAGTTTTTAATATGAATGCTTTTATAAAAACTATTTCTTATTTTTTTGCTGTAATCATAAGAGAGAGTGTTGCTAGCTTTTACCATAAGATATCATTAGTCATATCATCAGTCAAGTCACTTTTATTTCATCTGTCTCTTACTGGAGTTGAAGCTCTTGAGTTCAGGATATAACACCTAAAAAAATTTCTGAAATACATATCACATTTATGCATTAAACACATCTAATTTTTTTAGGTGATGTTTCCAAGCAACAGAAAATGCTGCTTTCATAATTTTTTCTTAGTGCACTGCTATGTTTGAATATTTTTATTCTGCATTCATTAAGTCAGTGTTGTATATCAGGAAGTCTGAATTCTGGCATGACAGCTTACTAACAGTAAATACAAATGAAGTCAGAAGGACTAGTTCAGAAAGATAATATTAATTGTGAGAATATCAGAGCTGTATAATCAATAGCCTGCTTGTATGCATTTCCAGCTTTTGTACTAATTACTTATATCTCCTAGAAAAGAGCAGAGAAAGCAAATAATTTAAACTTCCTCTTTATTATTTAAAAAATTCTTATGATAATGTCAATTCATTTGTCAGGGAAAACAGAGCAGGATGACAGATGTGTTTTCTTCTCAGATACTGAGCCTAAAATCAGAAAGCTACTTCTACAGTTTATTTTCAAGTTAGGTATATCCTTGCAAGGAAGAGAATATGGGAAAATTAGAATTCTCTATCTTGATATCCATGAGAGCCAAATCAGCTAGAAGTTTTGAGTGAAAGGAAGAAGAGGAGATTATGTCACATGAGACTGAAGGTTTTGATTACAGAGTGATCAAAACCCAGACTCATATCAGCACCATTTTATCCAGAGAACAGATTTGTGTGCATGGATGCAGCATTGCACTACAGGCATGGAATAGAAGCATGAGCTCACATCTGTGACCATTTGCATTTCCTAATCAAGCAGATTTAACTTTTCAAAACAGAGAAATATTAATGAAAACAATAGTTCATATTATTGTTGAGTAAGGAAAAATAGATTGGAGGATAGATACAAATAGAAGTGGAGGATAAACTAGTAATGCTACTCTGTAAATACGCCATTTATTTATTTATTTATTTATTTATTTATTTATTTTAGTAAAATCTCTGCTTCCATGAAATGCAGAAATGCAAATTGCTCTGTTTGATTCTGCTCCTTCCCAGTTGTGTATAGAGTTTGTACAATGAGGGGTGATGCTCAGGATAGGTGGGATGATACCAAAGCTGCTGTTCTCAGCATTGGCAAGAGGAATTCTGTTAAGTTAGGAGTGTTTAAATTTGCTCTGATACAGTTGCCTCTGCCAAAATAAGCATTACCTAGCTTTAGTTTTATCACTGAGCTTGACCCAATGAGTTTTGGAAACACTGGCAAGATTTGTCTAGTGAAGGTGCGGGGAGATTGAGGAGAGAAGCAGGAAAATTGTGCAAAGTACAGAAGTCATAAGTCTTGCTGCTGTGCATTAATGCAAATTTCTCCTAATTCCTTTTAAAACCAGCATGTCAAATTGGACATATGTTTAAAGAACTTAAGTTCAAATAATTAAATTATTTTTAAACGTACTGAACAGCAGAGATGGGAGAGATCAGAATGAGGCCTGTAAACCTCCCAAGCCCTCTTCAGGATTTGAGTCTATGAACCTCATGCTGGCACCTATCCAAATTTATGCAATTCATCCATTTCTTCATGACAATATGAAGAAACCTTTCAGGTAGTTTCTCATCATTCATGTTCCTAGCTGCAGTACAGATGTGTCTGAAGTGTCTAATATATGTACACGCAGCTGCCCAAGAAAATAAAACTCATTATTGACCTCTTTGGGTCATGAATTCACTCTGGTGCTGGCAATACCGGCTGGAATATGTGAAATATCAATTCTTCCCATCTGCCAAACTCCAATACCTTCCCTTCCTCCTAAAACCAAACCAAGCCAATTCATGTGTGGAATTTTTTGTTTTGCTTTTTTTTTTTTTTTTTCTCTTGATTACTAAAATTTTAGCTTCAAGGTTATTTCATAATCAGATTGAATAAACTGTAATTTTTGTCCTAATACGTCATATTGATCTCTTGGATTATATTGAAAGCAGTAACAAGAAACTTCAATGATAATATCTGGGAAGGGGAAGAGCTTTGGGTTTGGGCATAACTGGGCAGGGAAAGGAGGAGAGGCAGTGGGTTTTTTTTTTCCCATGAGTTTATCAAATGGAAGGGTTTCCTTGTGACTGAAGGCAACCAGTTTGAGTTAAATTACTTCTGCTTATATGTGGAAACTCTTTAGGTAAGAAGTTTAGTTACAGTCTGTTAGCTTATGTGGCTTTGTAGTGGTAAAGTGGATTTATTCTTTTCCTTGATTCATTCTTTTCATGTGAATTTCATGCTGCAAAAAAAACCAAATTACAAGCAGTCAACACAGACTGTCATTAACTCAATGAATAGATTTTTTTCTGAGACATAAGCACCCATATTCTCTTATGTTTCTTGTCTTGTTTAACCAGAGTGCACCAGGAGTGCAGGACAGTGAAAACACAGTGGTGGGTGCCCATTACTCTGTTACTGTGCCATCTCCTAACACTGCAGCCTGTGTGAAGTGCTGTGAAAAAAAATTAATAAAAAAGGTTACACCAGCTTCAAGACTTGTTAGAGCTTGTCTTTTTGCTCTTTCTGATAACAGGTGGGAAAATATGACAGCTTCTTCATGGGAGCTTTAATGATTTCACTGCAGTGGAGAAAAATAGTTTTCAACAGTCAATGGGGGTGTTTATTTAAAATATCCCAAACTGTCACTTATTCAGTCACATAGCAAGGTTGTTGAGGATGAATTGACAGAGCTGTGAATCAAGATTTCCTGCCCACATGCTTTCCTCTCTTGTCAGCCTTGTCAAATTTCTCTTGCTGAAATCAAGGAACATTCAGTTCCTTTAAAGAAGTGATCCATTCTCTGTGAGCACAGTTCTTTTTTTCTTCCTGCCTCATAAATATTTAAAAAGCATTAATCTTGTTTGTTACCTGACTGATAAGCACTGGGCAAAAAATCTGTCAATGCAATTTCATTACTGAAATTAGATCAGAGCTTTTTGAGTGTTGTTACAGTTACTGGGTAGAATTTTAAAATATATCCAAATGACTTTGGAACAGATTCATCATTTCCTCTCTTTAGTAGCACCGTTATTAATTCATACATTACACACAGTGAATGCAATTAAAATTTACACTTCTTTTGTGATAAATTCCAATAGCAGTTATTTATGTTGCAGAATGATGCATGAAATATGACTCCAAGACATCATGTCATGGTTTGGGTTATTGTCATACTCTGAGGCAATGGAGTACAGATTCTTCATCTTTACTTAATCCTGTAAATAAAATACTTAACATGAATGTAATTACAAAAGAGATCAGTATGTGGTCCATGCAATAATTTGGTTTTTCTATGTTTGCTGCCATTATTGTGATGGATTGTTTTTTTTCCCAATGAGCTATTCATTTTTGACAGTGAATACTATGTAATCAGAGAATCTCAGGAGGAAACTGGAATCTGTTCAATAGCAAAGTTTATTTGGGCCTCTAGGAATTAAGAAATCAGGGATTTTCAGTCACTGTCAGACTTTTAATGTTGGTAGTTGATGATATGACTTTTTAAATTTCTGTAGTGGCTATTAAGAGGTCAGTCATGGTTTACACCCTGCTGACAAATCAGTACTATACAACTGCTGACACACCCACACCCACCCAGCAGCATGAAGAGAAGAATCAGTTAAAGGTAAAACTAGTGGATTGTGGTAAGGTCAGTTTAATGATTGAAACAAATATTCTAATATTTATAATAACAATAACAAGAAAAATGACAACCATAATAGAAAGGAGATAACAGGAAAGAAGAAAGAAAGAAAGAAAGAAAGAAAGAAAGAAAGAAAGAAAGAAAGAAAGAAAGAAAGAAAGAAAGAAAGAAAGAAAGAAAGAAAAGAAAAGAAAGCTCAAGAGAAACAAGGCTGAACAATATCATTGCTCATCATCCACTGACTGGTGGCCAGCCTGTGCTTGAGCAGCATTTGGTGACTCCTGGCCCACTGCCCCCAGTTTACACACTCTTTTCCAGATTCTTTAGTTTTGTGTCCTTTTGGAAGAGTCAATTTCAGATTTTGACCCTGATTCTGTCTTATGAGTGTCTCTTTTCTCTTACATTTTTCAGACACAAGAACCTAAGAAACAGGAGTAATGTCCTTTAAACAATCAATTGAAAGATTGTAACTTTTTTCCTTAACTCTTCCCTGTGTCATGTTCTCTAAAAAGGGTTGTTACTGCAGATTTCTCTCTTTCACTGGGTACCCCCATCACTTCCAGTTCCAGGATTATAGGATGTGCCAGGCTGACAGAGGGGAGGAAGAGAGCTGCAGGAACAGAAAGGAAGGCCAAACAGCTGAGATAAGTGGAAGTAGCCTCTGGAACAAATGAGGAAACAATGAGTTTTGCAACCTCACGGAAGCTGTCTGTGGTCATCTTGGAGTGCACTTCACCCTCAAACCATGAGAATTTCTAAACTGTAAATTTATAGAAGAATAAGTAGGGAGTGGTTAAGAGTGGAACAGTTGTAAATATTTGAAGTTTTACTGAAAGAATCAGATAAAAAGATGACCAGAATGGAAAAAAGGGTATGAGTGTAGTGGAAGGGCAGTTGTAAAGAAATATTCGCTCTTGGGAATATTTGTGGAGTCCCTTAAAAAAAAAATCAATCCAAGAGAAAACAGTCTTGAAGCCACTGTCAAATGTTTACATATATTCATGAATCCTTCCAGACTTGAAAGAGATTTTCTCTGTGAAGACTACAGCATTAAATTAGTTAGGTCAGCCTACGCTGTCCAGAAATGAAAGCCTAAAATTCCCCTTACACATGTGTTTTCTTCTGTACCAATAAAACAACTTGCAGTTTGTAACCTTAAGAATTAAGAGTTTATCAGTCTTTATGGGCTTGAAGTCTTTATATATAAATATATAATTTTTTTTAATCATGAGCTGTGCTGAACTGTTTAATTTCATTTTTTTCAGAATCCCCCATCTATCCTGGAAAAACAGGATTTTGAAACTGAAATACAGTGGCTCCCCCTTCTAAGTAGTTTGATAAATTACACAACACCATGTCAGAGTGACATTCCCAGTCTATTTCATTTGATTTAATACTTTTAAACTTTGTTATAATAAGTTTGGCTAGGAAAAAATTGGAACTACAGATGTGCATCTCTACAACTCAAATAGTATGGCTTCCTTCCAGCATGGCCTGTTTTCTTCAGCCTGGAAGAAAAACTGAAGGAGAGAAACTTGAACAGTTGCATTGCAGCAGGAGTCAGAGACTGACTGCAAGATCAATGGTTTAGGTTGGCAGTGATCCACTGCAGCGACAGAAGGTGTCTGTAATAAAATCCAGTCTGGGAAATTAAAGCAGATGATACAGGTATGAGAGAAACTATCCCTTAGTTGTCGAGGGTGCTGTCTCTCTTAAAATGTTGCAGAACCAACCCTTTTGCAGTCTATCCTAGCAGGGATAGTCAGTTGTCAAGCCTTGTCATTCCTTTATCTGCTCCTGAGCAAGGCATATTTTGTATAACATAACCTTTGGAAATAATCTCTGCTTTCTTCTCTAACAGTGCTATTTTCTGCCATCTTCTGACAACAGTAACAACTTCCCAAGGGCAGGCTGCTAGATAAGTCTGAAGGAAATAATAAATATGGGCTTCCAAAATAAGCATGTATTTGAGTTTTAGCGTTAAAAACCACACATATCAGACCCACACTTATGATCTCCGTCTGCCTGCCTTCACATTTCTTCTACTTCTTTGGCTACAGGCCCTGAAAAGTAATTGCTGATAAGAAATGTTATTTTGGACAGATAGAAATGTTAATGATTATGTCTGTGCTACACCTGAGATCATGTAATAATCCGTGTCTTACAAGGGCTAATTATATAATTAGGCTGTGATATGGATGAAGTACAGCAAGCATAAAGCCCAAGCTGAAGGAAAGAATTTTGATATATAAAATTTTGATAGATATTATTCTCTTAGTTACTGTTACAGCACTTAAATTTGCAAACAGGTAGAAATGCAGGATACTTTTTCAATGCTTGTTCAGACAATAAATATTTTTTTCAATGTTTTATCCTGCTTACTCTCCTAAGTTGTCTATTTTTACATTTCCTTTACATATTTACAGTAATTGGCCCAAACAAGTCCCAGATTTTATGTCATAAAGCCAATCAAAATATTTATAATTCTGAATGAAAAATCTGGTTTTCTCACTCATCAGTATTCTGCTGATCAACATATAAAACAGCCAAGAATTTGGTGGAATAAAATAAAATTTCTCAGCTTTGCAGGAGAGTTTTTAAACTGCTGACTGCTAAAACCTATGGATGAGAAAGTAATGTATTTTATTTTCCATAACTTTCACCTTCAGTTTATTACCAGAGGCAGGGTATGGGGCTATATCTGTTGATTTTAGGTCTGAACCACATAGCCATTTTTTTAAACTACATTCTTTAATACGGGTCATGCAAATATTGACATCAAGCATCTGATGTTCTTGCACCTTTTCCATTTTACATGGTAGAAATAGCATTTAAGATCACCAATTTTAGAGAAAAATATGCTTGCTAATACCTCCCAGAAAAATAGAATAGGTAATGTTTTATTTTTTTTTAATATAACATTAATGGATGATAGAGTATTTTGACAACCTTATGATGGTCTTTTTGTTTTTATTTTTAAATATAATGTAGTCCTGGCTCTAGTTCATTGATGGGTGTTAACCCTGAAAGTCTTGCTAAGACAAAAGAGGTGAAATACAACTACATATGCACATGATCACAACCAACATATGGCATTTAGTGGCAGTGACTCTTTAGGCTCTTTAGCATTAGGGTTGCTCCATTCTGAAATTATAATTTCCTGTCTAAAAACTCTACTGCACTTAAATTTTATGTGGATCCTGTAGAAGAGATAATAATATCTCAATACCTTTCCTTGATCCTTCATTTCTTCTAGAGTCTCTATCTACTGTTAGATCTTTTTGAAGTCTAAATATTGTATTTAAGTGAACTCTTGGTCTTTTGAGTTTAATGGGAACTTTATACAGGAGTAGTCACTGGATTCCCAGCAGATATTTCAGTGACTACACCTGAGGAAACCAATAAGAAAATGGCAGGAATCCTCTTCCATTCTTATCCCTTATTGTGGGTTTCCTCACACTCTGAAATCTCTGCCAGTTAATATCTGCAGTCAGAGATTACTATGCAAAAGATCTGAATGCTTCCCCTTCTGATTTCTGTTTATCATTATATGGAAAAGGAGCATCAACTTTTCAGGGTTTGCTTTCTTCTTGCATTTGAAATGGTTACTGTAAAATCATCAATTTAAGGCACAAGGCTAGAATAATTTGTTATTTAAGGTTTTTAAGCTCTATAATTTTACTGCTTATATGGCGAATAATTAAGTAAAGGTTTTTATCTAAAGGCTTCATATTTGCCTAGGGAAAACTGTCCTGAAAATAGGGTTAGCATTTCAGAACTGCAGGCATCTGTGTTCTACAGATACCAGTGAATAAAAAAATTAATCCAATAATATGCAGTTCTTTTAAAAGAGAAGATGTAATAGATCTTACTTGCTGAATTAATTGATTTTACATGTAAATGTAATCTTTTTCTAAAGACAGATTTGTTCTCAAGAATACAGTTTGAAGTAATGAGGTTGCCTAAATCTGGTGGTGTTTCTACCTCATGTTTGAAAGCTTCACAGATGAAAGAGAAATTTACAATCATTTTGCTGTCGAGTTTAAATAATTCATTTGCTTGCTTACTGTTCAAAGCATACTAATAAAGTGAAATCTGTTTCATGGTGAAGATTTCACAGTAAAAAATAATAAATGTGGCTAGGAAATATAATTTACTGAGCTAATTTTTGATTATCCCATTATCAGAGTTATTTCCAAAGCTGTGGAGCCTGTGTTGCTGTAGAATTTTTGAATTTTGTTTGGCCATTTGCTGTGCAAACAGCATAAGGTCCTTGATGTGAAGAGGAGATGTGGGTGAAGAACTTTAGACCATATGCATCCTAAAACTTAGGAGCAGTACAATCTTGTCTGTCCCCAGGGATTGCACATTGGATGTCATTTTGGAATCCATAATGGAGCTTGCATGGTCTTTATGGGTGATAAGGTTATCTTCTATTAAGCCACAATTTTTAATTTTTAATTAAGAGGAAGTTTTTTCCTAGAAACTAATTCAATACAGGATAAATATTTTAAATTCAAACAAAAATTCCACTCTGTTTAATGCTATCTTTTTTTTTTCCTTTTTTTAAATGAAGAAACATGGTGGGTTTTTTGTATTAGGAGCTTAAGCCTCCCTCCTGAAAGAGGCATTGAAGGGTTAGCACACTCTAGATGTAGCTACTCTATCTAGTGATGTGACAAAAAATGCAACAAACAGGTACTAAGATTAGACTTTCATGAATTGGATACATAAGCATAAAAGATGTTCAATGATGTACCATCAAAGATTCAATTTTAAATGCTTGAACATGAAATTTCCTCCCATTTCAATGGAAGTCAGTTGAATTATTTTAGTCAGAGCATGGGTGAAAATGTTGATAGCATTTAATAACTTCCTAGCCTTGAGGAAAACATAGTGGGAGTGTAATAATGAAAATGTTAAATCTGATTTATTCAGAAGTGACACTGTGATTGGCAAGATGAATGACTAGTTGCTTTGCTAGATTAGGGTTTTCTTACAAAAAGCTCCTTAAGATGGCAAGTTGGTGTCTGTCATATACAAGGACATTTTTATATTTTGTATACTCCTTATCATTACATTAGCAGAAAATGCTGATGCTTATCAGGAGACAGTTTATTACAAAAAATATAGAGCAAGAAGAGTTGATCTTCTGCAGAAAGATATTTATACTACCATTGTTTCAGATACTTGGGGTGAAGTAAATGAGAAAATTTTGTACCAGAAGGAACAGGTAAGATTTCAAAGGATGCATTCATCACATCTGAGAATACCTTAGAGCCCCTAATATCTTTTACTCCCTAAACCTAAAGGTGGTCAAGATCATCTTTTGAATGAATGATTCTATTTGTTGATATGTGAATTTGTAAATTTACTCGATTATGAGCTTCACTGAAAACAAAATAGCTTTTGCAAGTCCTTAATTGTTCCCTTGGGAAACTAATGAAAGCATTACCCCCACATGCCAACTGTAATCAGTTTACTTATACTACATACAGACAACCACATTTTATTATTTGAGATATTGTAGTAGATACTTGGTAATAACTGTGGTAATAAAATAGTGTACCAATGATTTTAATGCCTTCCAGAGGATGATGTTAGAACTATAAAGTTATTTCCAGATGAAACACTTCAGTTTGCACCACAATATGACTGTAATTCTCCAATATGATTGCTGTTTGCTGTGGCTGTCTCTAAGCTCACCTGTTGCTCAGAGACTTGAAAGCTAAAATTCCAAGTACCTGTTAAGGGTTCTAGCACACATTGCTCTCTAGGTGGCATTAATTCTAAATTCATAATGTAAAAATATGGTAGAAACTTTTCGCACTCATAATGAGTATGACCAGAATAAAACTTTTGCTTTTTTACCAATTTTATTTTCCTTGTAATATTGGAATAAGTGACTGCATTTCAAAATATATTTAGAAATCTTCTTAACCTTCTCCTTTTTCAGCATTATTAATGACTTCCATGCTTTAATAGGAGATTTGAGCTGCTGCAATTCCACTGCATGAACGTTTTCCTTATTAGAGCATTAGGCAAATCTTCCGCACTGTTGAGGTTTAGAAATAAATGGCTCGTCACGTTTGCATAAGGAAATTTTACAAGGCTGTGGATTGTATGGGGATAGAATATAAGAAAATAAAATAGTGTAGAAAGTAATCTTACCCCTAAGGAGTTGCAGCTGGGCCAATTATCAAAGATTGGGAACAGGCCTGACTTTAACAGGCCACATCTGTAACCAATGAGAAGAAGAGTGATATAAAAGAATGGGGTGGCTGGCTGAGAAGGGAACTGGGGTCAGTTGGCTGTTTTGTGAAGTAGAAAGGGTCAGTGTTCTGAGGAGATGCCATGAGAAATACCAAGAAGGTATGAAACTTTTGTGATAAGGAGGCAACAGTGGCTGGCAGTGTTTTATGTCTCTGGCACAATCCTCAATTTCTTCCAAGGAAGCTTTCTTTCTTTCTTAGTTACTTGTTAGAATACTTAGGAGTTGTAAGGTTTTTTTGGGGTATGAAATAAAATCAGTTTTCTTTTTCTCTCAGAATGCCTTCTCCTTGCTAATGTATGGTGTCTAAATGTGAAAACTCTAAGTTTGTAAAATGGCTTTAAAAGAAATTAATTCTTCATTAAGTCCATATTATAAATTAACTTATAATTGTCTAGCTACAATAGTATTTTGTTACAGATGTGTTTAAAATAAATTTTGTTTTTAAATTTGGAGTTACTCAATTTTGTGGAAATAGCATAGACCATATTAAGTTAGATACTCAAATATGGATAATTGCAGCGCTATCATCTTTGATAGGAAGCTATCATTATTCTTTTCTTGGTTATAATAATTTAAATTTACATTTCCAGTAATTAGCCCTGTATTGTGCAAAGACTTGATCGCGTGTGGATCTCTAAAAGTTGGTCTCCTAAATTAGTGGCCTAAACAATAAAAGAAATTCCAGCTTTTCTAAGTGACAGGTTTCATCCGTAGGTGTACTGCTAGAGTTGTTCTTTAACTTCTACATGATTTTAAAACTAGGAGGTGTATGCTTATCTGTAAAATAGAGCTAAATAAATATTCATCTATTTTCTCAAATAAATTAATTTCATTTTATGGCATGTTTAGTCCTAACTTTTTGCATAATATTAGAAGAGAAAATCAATTAGTTTTTCTAAATGTGTTTTAAAATCAAGTTTTCTGATAGGTCTTAGACCAGCACAGAGTCCCACTATCAAAATGTCTGCATGCAAATGTGTTTCAGGTTTTAAACCTTTCCAAATGTTGGTGTCAAAGGAAAAATAAAAAAATTTCATCCAATAGGCCAAAAGAGAAATAAGAATGTGCTGGCTCAGGAACTTCTCTGTCACATAATATAAATTTGAGATAAATTATTTATAATTTATGCCCTTTTTGGCCTAAATCAAGGCCAAAGATTTTGAAATATGTAGAAAATTGGCTTGAAAAAGCAAATTGGCAAGGCCATCAGAAGGAACTGTGAAAAATTACAGCCAACTTCTGGGCAGTTGATTCTGCATAACAGCGCTGTACTGCAGAGAAAAGTGAAACAAGCTTTCAGCTTGATTCTAATTGTCCCTGATCAGAGTGCGCCTGATTTGCGGATTGGAGCGAACACAGAGGTGCAGCATGCCCTGCTCGCTCAGCCAGCAGCACATGTGCTTTCCCTGAGTGATTGGCCGTGGCAGAAGTGCCCAGCCTGCTGCCTATGGCTGGGCAGTGATGGACGCGCTACCTGATCCAATAACGCATTTGACACTCGCAAGAAGCCCGCAGTGCTACTGGCAGTGCCTCTGACTGCCAGGCAGAGTGAGTCAGTGTACAGTTCTCCCACAGTCCCTGCTGTGCCCTGTTGCTGGTGGGGCTGATGTATGCTGATGTCTCAGTTAGTTAGACTAACCAGGAAGCATCCTTTTGTTCATGGCATTCAGTAGGGGCTGTTATTCCTATAATTTGCTAGTCTTGGGTTAGGCTGAAAAGGCTGCTCTTCTGATAGGTGCATTTGATTTCAATTATATTTTACCATTCCAACTGCTGTAGAATTTGTGATAGCATGGCTGAAGGGTAAGTTGTGTCATTCTGTTTCATGCCAACTGTATAATAATTTCTATTCAGTAAAAGTTCAAGTTGTGTTGTTAATGGCAAGAAGCTCACTTGCACAGTAACATGGAATCAGGGTATTCTAAGTTGGATCTGAGAGATTAGTTCAAATGTTTTCACTGAGTAAGTTAACAATAATAAGTCATTAGAGAAGAAAAAGGTGGAAAGCAAAATCAGAAAAATGGTCTGAACAGTAACTCTTGAGAACCTCTTTTGATCACACTTACCTGAAAGGATTTGCTAAGATGTGACATGACTACTCATTATTTAAAGAACATACCTTTACATACATAAATAAAAACTGCAGTGAGCAAGAAGCATCAGTGAAGGAAAGTGTTTACTGAAAAGGAGTAATACTTTGTAAACAATGTATTTAACTTATTTTTCAAGATATAGCATATGCACACTTTCATTGACAAGTCAGTATCATGCAACATGCATGGGAGAATAGAGAATACATGAATAAGTTTCTGAAATTAAACATGCATGCCTAATAGTATGTGATTATGCTTCTGCAGTTTGACAAGCAAGCTGAGTTAAAACTTATCTATCTGGTGACTGGGGGAGGGGGGGAAGAGGAATTGATGAACTGAGATTCTAGCTGAATAGAATATTCTGCTAAGCAAAATATTGAGCAAAAGGACAATTAAATGTGGACACTAAAGAAGGTATTTTTCAGTAGAGATGCTGTAAAGAACTCATGCTGATCGTTACTGTTTGTACAAAGCACTGCTAATCACCTGGGATCTGAAAAGGTGCACTTGTGTGGCAGTGAACCTGTTCTACTAAGTCCTGGATTTCCATGAGCTAGCTTGCTGTGACTGTGCTTCCTGCTGTTTCCATTTCTCAACTGACATATATGTTACTGCTGTGGGTATCTCTGCGTGATGGTTTAGATATGGCCTTTATATTTTTTCCACACCTCTGGATTTAGTTGAAAAAGGGAAAGGAGAGCTATCTGGTGTATTTTAAGCATTAAATCTTTAGTTTTCAGCACATCTAAGGCTGTGGGATATTGTTTAAAAATTAAATGTAGTCCAGAACGTACTGTTCAATTTCATGATACCTGAAGCTGCCGTTTATCATTTAATAAAAGTAGTCTTGAGACATTACTGTAGAAGAGAATGGTAAAGAGTAGCTTTTGGTATGAACAATCTTAGATAATGTTGAAGAAAGTTTTCATCTCTTAAGCCATTGTTGTGCTCCCTTATGAAAGGAATGTATTAATGGAGTAAAAGAAAGGTAGTATTATATGCAAAGCATAATAATAGCTAGGAAGTAATAAGATCAATAAAACTGGGGTGTTTAAAAATTGATCAATAGAGTATCTTTTTTATATCTAAAGATTTTCTGCTGTTCAGAAAAAAAGAATTTCACTTGTTTATTGCACTTGTAAAGTTCAAGTCTTTGGAAATAAGGTGGCAGGGTGTCTTTTGGCATTCTACTTTTCCTTCTTTTTTTTTTCAAATTCAAAATTACTAGGAAAGTTAATAAAATGTTGAACATGAATGGAAAAAAACCCTCAACTTTTTGCATAAGAGGATCTTAATTTGAGTTATTCCTTTTCTTCCATGATACAGTGGAGTCCATTATTTCCTTTCTGCATAGTTTTGTGTTTCAGAAAATCAGAATTTCAGTCCAGTTAAATCAGGCCAGCATGATTATAAATAATAATTTGTGATAGCCATTTACTGATCTTGATTTGTGGTGATAAAAAGTGAGAAGTTTCTTTGCACAGCTAGTGTTTCCATTTATTCCAAACTGTGGCTTCATCCCATTGTCCAAGATTCTTCTACTGCTCTTGTACCTGAAAGGTGATCAATGCTATCTACTGCTTCTTCTTCACAATGTACTTTTTTCTTTATTTTTCTCTTAATTACCTTTTGAGTCATTATTAGACGTAGTAAGAAATGGGACAAATATTCTGCCTTATTTACTTAAGTACAGTTACCTGCTGAAAAGAGATGTGCTTATTGTGTAGTTATTTGGGATGGGAAATCCATTTCAGCCAAGATTCAGAGAATCTGCTTTGTTAAGCAGCTCTTGATTGATACCCCTTCAGTCACATTGCACTGCTGTTGTCACTTCCTGGCTGAGATATTAGGATTTCCAAGGGTTTATTTTATGCTGCTTAGTACTGTGCTGAGCTGTGCACTGTGCACCATGTCCTATGTCTTTCTTTATTCTGGATATGTCAAGCTTTGTAAAATGTGTTTGAGGCCAGAGAGGAAATTTTGTAGCAGGACCCTGTCAGAGGCAGCAGTGTTTTATAAGATGGCACAAGGAACACAAGTCGATTTCTCAAGCTGCTGACTTCAGGTTACCAATTGGAGACAAAGTGGTCACACAGCTGAATTGTAAGGGGAAATATGTATAGGAACACAAAGAGTAATAATGTGAATAGCCCTTGCTCCACGTGTCTCCTTTGGTTTGAGGGTTAATTAGAAGCTTTGACTGATGCCTTCTTATACACACTGTTGAAGTCTGAAGACACTGGTGTGCTGTGTGACTGAATGCTCCATTAGAAAAGAAGCATGGGTAGTTAACCTGCCATTACAGCAATGGTGCAGGTGTTGAGAAAAATTAGTAAAATCAGAGATAAAGCCACTGGTAAAGAAAGTTCGCATTTCTTTGTCCCATTCTGCAACTGCAGTCAGAGTCGATTACACATGCTTACCTGTCCACATTCTCACTGCAGTCTTAACAATCTGGTAGGGTGACTTTGAGGATAGAAGGAAGAGTAGGATGAAGGACAGAAGCAATTGATTGTTTTCCTCAAAGCTGAGTTCAATACTGAGAATGTGTATCTAAAATGATGACAGGGAAAAATACCTAATCATAGTCATAGCTTTGAGATACCTGACTGGTATACTTCCGTGTTTAAGGCTGCTGGCTGTGATTGACTTAAAGCTGGTTTTAGTAAATTTAGATTGAAAATTTTGGCCTTAATTGATATTGACCTTATATGCATTGTTTTTCTCCTTTGTAACAGTGCTTAGTGGGTGCTTTTGAATTGATTCCCTGATTTTAAAATGGGAATTACCTCCTATTACATAGGATGTCATGGGTTTTTTCAAGATAATACTAGTTCTGTTCACTTCAATTTTGAGCTTCCTTCTAACTATGCTTAAAATCTGATCCTTTGCTCAATCTATTTCATTCTATTCAAAACAGCACTGATATCCATAATTTTAGACTTGTACACCATTTTTAGAGTAGTTTCATTTTGGCAGCTTTTGGTTTTCTGTAATCTTCATTTTCATGCCCCTATTTTTAATATGTTGACAATCCCTCTATGTTCTTATGCAGACCTTTTAATCGCCATCTGTGAAAAACCCCAAACTGATGGTTCCCTTACACTTTTTTTTAATTGTGAGTATATAAGAACTTGTACTTAAAGGCCAACTCTATATGTGGCTTCCATGAATACAGAGAAATGAGGCTGGCTGCTGTGATAGGCTTAGATTTAGGATTGATGATACTCCTTGTGTATTTGGGGCCTGTTTCAACAAGCACTTGAGAATCTGATCAGTGTCATATAAAACTTTACATTTAATTTCTTTTTGCTGTCTTCTTCATAGCTGGAGGTGTTCAATTAGAAAACTTTTAGTGTTTGTTCCATGTCTCCTCAATCCAGAAGTTGGTCTCAGTTAGGAAATTCAATTCAATTTTAGGTTGGTTTTAAAAAACTTGTCAACTTTCCCTACATAAATTCTCAAGCAGAAATACAAAAGACACTGGCCCACCACTAAATCACTCCATCCATTCTGCATAAATATGTACTTCTCTAGCTACTTCTCACTGGGGTATTAATAGCCATTTATTGCTTTCAGTTTTAGAAAGTGATTTTTTTTCTACGGATGCAGATTTGTGAATCTCTTTTTTCAGCTCTCTTTCTCTTCCCTTTGTTTCCAACTTCCCTCTCCCCACTTTTTAAATTTATTTTCTTTTTTCTTCCTGACTCAATCTATCTTCACATGCTAGAACAAAAATACTGAATAACATTGAGGATTTGGTTTGGTTTTAGTATATCATTGCTTCATGTCAAGAGGTTTTTAAAAGGTGCACAATGGCCCTTTTGAGAGATGGGGAAAATCTGATGTATGTCACCATGCTGGTCACTCTCACTTTTACCTTCTTTAGAGGTTAGAAAATGCATGTAGTGCCAATCCACATTACACTTTTCAGGCAAAGAATATTTTCTTGTTTCATATTAATACCTTTGAGCCCCAACCTTTAGCCTAGAAAGTGGGCTGCTGGCTTTGGACATATGTACATTATTTAACACACTACTGCTGTACTTAGTACTCATAAATTTTTGGCTAGATCTTTTGCTCTCACAATGAGTGTGAAAGGTGATAGTTGCTAATACTGACAGGTGAGGTCAGGAACATGAGTGGTACTACATTGTATGAAACCAATTGAGAGTTTCCTCTAAGGTGATGAACTCCCGGGTCTAATTGAAGACTACATGGGGCACAGTGTATTTGAGGACAGCAATCTGTAAGATTCCCTCATTTTATAAAGAAAAAGGATTCTAAGGAAGTTGGAAAATCTATTTTTTGTGATTGAATGAGGCTCACTGAAAATCATGTTAATCATTAAATTAACTTATACACTGTAGTCTAGTGCTTTTGTGGAGTTGCATTTAAATAAAAAAAAAAAAAAATACCAGCAAAAGATGTATCAATTCTTGCTCCTTTTAGAAAGGCATTTTTATTGCTACAAGAATTTGTTAAGAAATAACATCTTAGAAATCAGGTAGTTAAAGCTAAATTTATTGAAATATTACAATCTGTTTTGATTAGTATGTAGTCTTATTTTAATGTAAATTTCCTAAATCCTTTTATCTACTACTATAATAAAAGCTTGCTATACCTGAGAAGGAAAACTACTGGTTTTCGCCTATCATTTTTGTTTGGTGCTCTCAGCTGTGCATTAGTATTCAGAATCAGCATTAATCATAAAGCATTTAAAGACTTTTCAAACAATCAAACCTGTCTTTTTACTGAAAGAAGATAGTGAGGCATAAAGCTAGCATTGTAAAATAAAATGTATAATTGCTGTCATTGTTGCCCGCTTCAGAATTTCAAAAGAAGAGGTCTTTGATAATGGAACAGAATTTCTCAGTATTCTTGAAATTTGAAAGGCTAAATTTTGTTTTTCCCAAAAGATTGTGAAGAAAAAATGCCAGGTCCCTTGAGCTGCAAAAAATATTTAGTCGGCAACATGACCCAACAATTGTAGAAAAGTATGTATGTTGGGAGAGTTCATACTTCTGAAAAGCTGGATAACTACCTGGGAAAATGTATTTGTTTATACTTATAGTCTGTGCTTGGATCTTTTGAATGGAACCAGTTGCAGTGGTGGACATACTTATGAACATGCAGAAACCTGCTTTGTGAGTCAAGGGTGAAGGTCTAATGTCACAGAATTGGCTGAAGGATAAACATCTCTGCAGCATTTTGGGAACACCCATTGTATGTAGTGAATAAACCTGATTGATTGAATGAGGAATGCACTTTCATAAGATGTGAAAGTATAAGAAAAAATGCATAGAAAGACTTTAATAGCTACTATGTAGTGGAGGTTGACAATTGCAAAGATATTTTTTCCCTAGCACAGCTCTGACCTGAAGGCAGACTGTGATTCAGAAATAAGTTATCTAGAATTGGCATACTCAGCCTTGAACAACTGTTCTTTAAATAGAGAAGAAGAGGTCATCACTAATGTGTTTGGAACAGTACATACTAATATACACAACAGAAACAAAGCAAGATATTATTGTCAATAAATAATGCTTTTGTCCCTATTTCTTTATATCATAATGGTGATAATAGGCTTTTTAATAGAAACTGGATAAAATGTTTCTCCTTATTTCTCTTCAGTAGTATTCTTATTAGATTATTTATGTGCATATTTTCTAGAACTTTTTAGGTGACTTAAGTTTTTTTTTAACATGTAATATTGTAAGCAAATTATCCAGACTATCAATACATACAAAAGCATGTGACATTCCTTGAGTGTTAGTTAATATTTCCCAGGTGTTTGTACTGGGTCCAATTCTTTTTAACAGCCTCATTAATGATGGGACACCATGTGTACGCAGAGGTACACATGGTGCAAGACTGGGAGGCGTGGCTGATACACTAGATTTTTGTGCTTGACTGGATATAGCAATGATCGAACAGGAACCCAGTGATGGTCAACAAAGGGAAATTACAAGTCCTGCACCTGCAGAGAACTAACTCCATGCACCATTACATGCTGGGGGATCAATAGCTGGAAAGCAGCTTTGCACAAAAACCTAGTAAGTCCTGGTGGACAAGCTGAACAATGTGTCCTTGAAGCAAAATGGTATTCGTGGATGGAGTAGAAAGAGCACTGCCAGCAGGGCCAAGGTGGAGGTCTGTCACAGACCTCTTTTTATGAAAAATCCTTTCCTTAGGATTTTTCCTCCTGAGAAGCTGAGAGGCCTCAGGAACAAAATGTAAATGATGATTATCTGCTGCTGTGGAATGCAACATGTGATTGGTCTCATGTGCTTGTTTGTAATTAACGGCCAATCGCAGCACAGCTGGCTCAGGCAGAGAGCTGGGACACAAACCTTTGTTATCATTCTTTCTGATTCTATTCTTAGCTAGCCTTCTGAGATGAAACCTTTTCTTCTATTCTTTTAGTATAGTTTTAATGTAATATATATCATAAAATAATAAATCAAGCCTTCTGAAATATGGAGTCAGATCTACGTCTCTTCCCTCAACGTAAGACCCCTGTGAATGCTGTCACAGAGGTCTTTACTCTCTACATGGCATGGATAATACTGCATCTGAAATGATGTGTCCAGTACTGGCCACTCATGGAGCCAGTTCAGCCAAGGGCTGCTAAAGTGATTAAGAGCTGGATCATGTTTCAGGTGAGGGGCATGTGAGAGAGCCAAGAATGCTTACCCTGAATCTGCAGTGGGGACCTTGTCAGTGTGTGTAAATTCCTGATGGGAGGGTACAAAGAAGGCAGAGACAGACCCCTCAGTGAGGGGCCGAAAAAGCGCAAACTAAAATGCAGGGAATTCTGTTTAAATACGAGGAAAAATGTTTTCATTATGTGGGCTCAAACATTGGCACAGGATGTTCAAGGAGGTTTTGGAGTCTCTAAGCTTGGAGGTCTTCAACACGTGAGTGGACATAGCTCTGAGTAACATGTTTCAACTCATCCTGCTTTGAACAGGCTGACTATCTCCAGAGGTCCCTTCCAGCCTCACCTGTTCTCTGGTGCTGTGATGTAATGAGTATATGTTATCTGATGTCTAAGAACAAGGTCCAAGTAAAATTGCCAAAAGGTGTTTGTTGAATTGGCTTTTCCTCTACTGAAAAGCAGTCATAGAACCCTAGAAGATTTTCAGAGTTAGATGTGGAGGATGTTTGGGAGCAGAAACAAAAACATGAACTTTGTTCCTCAGGTTGCAATGGAAGCAATGATGGTACAAAAACTAGGAACATTCATTTTATGTTTTAAACTAATGAATGTCTTGATTAATACTTTCAAACTCAACTAACCAAAATCCTGCTCACAGAAATCTCCAATTTCTAATGATAGAAAGTTGCTCTTCCAAATGGGATGGATTTTTAATTAAAATTGTTCTCATTCTTGAGTGGTATACTTTGTCACAATATGACCTCATCTTTCATAACTTTGAGAGCTGCCTAATGCTAATTTTTTCCACTTCATAGTAAAAAATCTGAGGGTCCAAAAAAAGTCTAAGTTACTGACATGACAGATTTCAATATCTCTAAGTAATTAGTAAAGTTATGCTTGTCTCTTTCATTAAAGGCACCATTAGAAAACCAGATGCAAAAGATGACTGTGGCAAATGGTTTCTCAGGTAATTCTTGATAATGTTAAATGTGGTTGTCATTTCAAATGATCACTATGCATCTTTTCTTAACTATCCATCCATCTACTTGAGCTGCCTGCTCAATAAATTGTATGTGGAAATCATTAGGATAATTTCATGGAAAGAATTCTCTCAGTTTAACCAGCTGTACAATGTTTTCTCTGTTTATTTTTTGTTTTCTTTTTCATTTTCTACTGAGATTGGTGAAAAAAAACTATATTACAGATATTCCTCTCTTCTTTGCTCCTTATTACATTTCTTTCTATTTCAAGCTTCTTTTGGAGACAAAGTATAGTACCAATGTGCTGAGTAGAAAATTGTAAATCTGTGTAAAGGGCCATACATTGCCTTCAATTTCTGCTCATGCTTGCCTTTAGTTTTAGTGAGAGAAGCACACTAAATGTTGATGGGGGCACTGGTTTATGTCATAGAACAAGGCTGAACTAAAGCATACTTTTCTTTCTGTAAATGTACACACTTTGCCAAGTGAAAGCCCATATTATTTAGGTTTTTTTCACATCCCTTCACTGCTATAAATTTTACTCTGTACAGAAGCTAGAGCAGGAGAATGACTAAATTAAGGGTTTTTTCATCTTGACTTTTTCAAAAAAGGTTGGTTGATTGCTTTTCTTTTTCAGTGTTGCTATTATATGAGAAAGGTGATGTGCTGATAAAAAACACATGATGCAAAATTATGGCTGCTACTAAGTGCTTCATTCTGCCAGGGGTCAAGTGAGAGGAACAAATATTCCCAAAGAATAGAGAGGAAATTCACTAACAGGGACCCTCTAAGTTTAAAGTGCACATTGTTTGTGTGGTGAACATGGCGTTCCCATAATGTCCTTAATTTGCCTTATAGCTTCTGGAGTTCAGAAGCTTGTGAACAGTCTTGAATAAGTCTCTCACTGTGCGTTGTCCACACAGACTTCACTCTCCATTTAACCCCTCTAATTTCACTATAATATTGGGCTTTCTTCATTCTCTTTTGAGTAAAACTTGCTTGTGTAATAGTGGTGAGGGGTTTCAGTCCTGTAATTTCTAGCTGTATTAAATACTCTGTCTCAATCTTGTTGCTTAAGCTGTTTTATTTTTTTAAGCTCAGGAATTGCAGCATCCTTTTAATCCCACTCTGATGTTAAAAGAAAGACAATTATCTCCTGGATGCAACTGTCATCTGTGCTTAGAAATTTGCCATTGTTTTCTTTCAGAACATTGTCTTTCTCACTTTTTTCATTTACTCTTATCTTTCCTTTTGACAGACTTTTTTCTTTTATTTAATGGTGTTTAAGCAGGTAAATAAGAGACTCTTTGAATAGCATATTTTATTAAAACAAAACACCTAATTAATTTCTGCTCCAGTTATGTGCTCCAGTAATCCTTTAATGTGGACTCCTTGAAAATTGTCTTATTACAGATAGGAAGAACTAACATAAGCTAGAAATGTCAGGTGCTTTTTGAAACACATTTTTTTCTGTTTTTCAAAGGAGTTAATGTACTAATTGCTTTCTGTATACCTTATGTATTTCTTTCACTTCATTATCTTGGATGTTTTATTAATGGGGGACTTTAAAATAGGAGCATTTTTTAAATTTTAACTGGATTCAGTAAAGTATTTGCCAAAAATGTAAAATCATTATGAACTCATCTAAATTCCCTTATGTGACCTTTTATGAAGCATTAAAAAAGACCAAAACATAGGAACATTGCTTCTTGTGTGTATTCCCTAAAACACGAGAGTTATGAACTACATACTTGGAGAACAGGAAGCTAAGTGCAGTGCCTCACAAAGATAATCAAGTGGGGAAGATATTTATTCCAGTTTAAAATATCCTAAAATAAGGTAAATATCAAATAAATACCCTAAAACATAAAGAAGAAGAATGAATTAACAAAGATAAGTAATAGTAACTCTTTCTGTGACCATTTGATTCCCCTTGAGTGTATTAGAACTTTTGGATGATCTCAACACTGCTCAGACACACCATCAAAGTATGCAGAGATCCACAAGCTTTTGATTAAAAGCAAAAGGGACAGACAGAAACTTGAGTTTAGCTGAGACAAGAGAGGCATCCAGGACAGCAAATCCAGAGCAGATACAGGAGGAAAACAGACTGGCAGAGAAGATAATTTAGGGACCTGAACTATTTAAGTGAAGAAGAAATAGGGAAGAATAGGCATTTTAAGGCTAAAGCTAGTGATAAAGTAGCTGTGAATAGAGATGAAGGGCAGATGTTTGACAGCTGACTGGGAAACTAGGTAGCTAAGGATGTGCAGATTGGCTGCTGAGATAGCTGGCATGGTGTATTCAGATAAATTAGGATTAGGAAGGAAAAGACAGACTCGTGGTGAATGTGCAGAAGGGTTGCATCCACTGAAGTTCACTTTTTTTCTGAGCTCTGAATGGACTATGAGACTTCAGAGACTTATGATTCCTCTGTAGTCAGAAAACATCAACTGAAGGCAGCCTTTGATTTTCTGATCCCTCTGCTATATTTTCAATACATTTTGTAGTGCAAATAGCTATATCCTCTGTGCCAGATTTTTATGTGTTAAAATAGTCATTCCCTCTCACCATGTGTATTTCAGTGAAAGTTTGGACACGTGGAAGGTCTTTAGGTTCATTGTATTTTCGTCTTTCTGACTTGCCCAAACTTCTCGTTGGCAAGCTATCTAATCAATAAATTTGCTGTATACGTAGCGTAAGTAACCACATGGTTACCTAAGGCAGGTTTTTGGTTGGTCAGTTATTTCTTCTGTTGTTCTAAAAAATTAAAAACAATTCTTCCATAAAGTGAAGCTACAGTCATTCTATGATAGAAGTAAGAGAGAGCTGTTGTTATAGAATTCCTGTCTTTCTTGAAAGTCATTGTAGATATTGGATCTCATTATTATGGTAAGGATTTTCTTATTGCCACTGTACTCCTTTGCAACACTAGGTAGTTACGCAAACCGTACTTCTTACAAATGTTTAATAAATGCAATTCTCATTTTTCAGAGTAAGAGCCAGAAATTTCTGTAGAAATGTCTGGCAGAAATGCTGAGCACTTGTAACTGTGGAGCCAATGGGAATGCTACTTTGAATGCATGAAGTACCATATAGCAATCACCTTCTGAAAAATCATTCACTAGAGCTATCAGGTTAGGTGTGAAAATTAATAGGATTTTTTTCCTTAGTCTGTCTATGCCTCAGTCAACTATTTGTAAAATTGAGTGATATCATCTTTCATTTTGCTGGCCATTTTAAAGATTGATTAAATTTTGTGAAGCAGTCCTCTGTTCTGAGAAGTACCATAGAAAGTTCAAGACAAATGAACAGATTGAACAAGTTTGCCATAAGTTTTAACAGTTTTCAGCAAATATTGACCAGCTGATCATTAATAACTTTTCATTTATTACATGTATCAATGTTATAGGGTTTCTGAGGGAGGGAGGGGAAAGGCAGTTAATTAGGAATTGCATAATTTATATACACAAGAGAAGTGAATTCATGGTTGAGTAGAGTATCCTAACAATGATGGAGTTTAACTTCTTATGACTTTGATTGTACAACTCCATAATCGAATTCTTTTAGCTTTACAAAAGTAAACCTGTATTCAAAATGCAACTGTAAAAGAAAATACTGTTTTTTAAGGAATAAGTTGTTGCTTTATTGAAGATGGGAAAATTTCCATCTCTTATCATTTATTCCTCTAACTTTGTTTGCTCTTATTTGTAATGAATGAAGTAATACATGACTACATGCATGACTAGTATGAACACCAATCTAGAAATTAAAAAACTTGTTCTTTTGTTTTCTCTACTGAAACTTCAGCTCTGGCTGTACTCATGCAACCCTCAGGCTGGGGCAAGGTTCTGAATGAAATCTTTATATGTGATCATAGACTCTTTTCAGAACTCCTAAAGTTACTCATTACTGCATCTCCCAGAAACGTGCTCAAGTGACAGGTAGCTCTTCAGCAATGCTCCTGCCAAAACCACAGATGATATTGATGTGTATCCAATCAAGTGCATTTGGCACCTAGGCATGTTACCTTTATGTTGTCTTAGATATCAAGAGTTCTATTATCATTATGGTGCAAGGATTCCATATCGCCAGAGATTCACACCTCCTTGATGTTTCTCGCAGGCACCTCCTCTAGCAGTGACTGCTCCTGGTCCTTGCACTAGTAATCTGACTCCAGTTCTCACTAATCCACTCTTTTATAGTAGTGTTCTTATTTGCTACATGTGTGGCCTGTTAAGATCAGGCCTGCTCCTGATCTTTAGTATTTGGTTCAGTTGCAACTCTTTAGGGGATAAGATTACATTCTATACACCTTCATTTACCCATACATTATCTCCCTACACCTTTAGTGTGCTTTGAACAGTGGTTAAAAGTTCTCTTACTGGACTTGTCAGATTGCTGTGATTAACTTATACACCAGTGGTAGTGTATAAAATGTTGTGTAGCATATTGGACTTAGAAATTGTTTGAATCCAACTTGACTTTTTTTTTTTCACCAAAAAATATGTTCCCCTTATTTTTACAATGAAAGTAAAACCAAGGTAATTTATTTGGTTTCAAAGGTGTTGCAGCCAAATACTGGAATATGTATTCCTCTCTAGGTGATTTCCATGGGGTCCCTAATGCTACTTGTGTGCCTCACAGGTCATGTTGTTTTTCAGGTATACATCAGGGTGTATCTAAAGCATCCTAACTCTGGATAACGGGCATTATGCGTTTAAAGCCTACCATCTCTCTAGAAAAAAAATAATTCTCTTAATAACAAGCACTGTAGGTCACCATACATTTCATCTAAGAAATGCAGATTCTCTTCCATTTTGTATGTGCTTTCTTTAAGGGAAAAACAATCTCAGGGTAAATAGACTACACACACATTTATCTCCTTTTTGTGCAATTTCTTTCAAACTCTCTCTATCACATTGTTGATTGATGCTTAATATGATCTTAAATTGACTTATGGACAAATAGAATTTAGTTCTCCCTTTCCTTGCCATTTTTGTAACTTTTTCAGCAGTACAGAGTTTTCCTGTGTTTTTTACACTCAGTCTTAAATTTCTGCCTTTTATTCAAAGTTTAGGAATAGTAATTTTTACAAATAAGATTTCATCATTTTAATATTATGTTAGTGTTACTATTTAATAATGTTGGAGGAGAGCCTCTTGTGTTGTCAAATAATTTTTATTTTAAAAAAGCATAAGTATCATATAGATTATAGGAACTGATGATTAAAGCAAATAAAAATGGAAATAAAATATTTCCTGCTGATGTGGAACCTAGTTGTTATTTGTTCAGATTTCTATCTGCAGAAAATATTTGTTAACTTGCATCTCCAGCTTTATCTACCAGGCAAGCTGTGCTATCACTGCTGGAAGAACAGCGAGCTTCTAACATAATAACTTTTTGGTGAGAAAATTGGAATAGGTTTTTAACTTGTTTTTTCTCTTACTTGATTGCTTAATAGTGCTTTGTATTCCAAAACTGAATGTGAGCTGGTCTAGTTTAGCTGGTGTACCCCTTTTCTGGGCATGTAGGAATTTCAGCCTGTATTTTTTTCTGATGTTCACAGTTCAACAACTTGAGCTGATTGGCAACAAACTTTATTAGCTTCATGTAAAGGGTAACAGTAAAATTTGATCATTTTTCTTAAGAGTAAGTCACAGACCAATCCACAGATAACATTGCTGCAGTTTTGAAACAGTACTTCATAATCAGATTCTTCATGGCATGCATCTGAATACTCAAGAAGTTGATAACTGCAGCTCAGCAGGTAATTACACATGGTGTGCAATCAACTGATCAACATGATAAAAATTATGCACTTATGCTGGTTTTAATCCAGCAAATTCTACTTTAATCAATGATATTATTATAATTTTACATCAAGACTAATAAGACCAGGACTTGACATTTTTCCATAAGCAAAATACTGAGTTGCAAATTCGTCATTTACTTTTGGTGTTAATTGTGTCATAATGATGTTCAGTACTGACTGTGGCTCTGCAGTGGTGTCCCCTTGCACAGCAGGAGCAGGAGATAATTGTTTAGCCCCACGCCTTCCTTCTCAGGTGAATTTTTCCTTTATACCACTAATATGTCATTCTTATAGTTGTTCTTTCTGGCAATTCAGATTTGTGCTTTACCTTAAAAGGCTAGACACAGACCTGTTGGATTGGGTCCAGAGAAGCGACACAGAAAATAATTAGAGGCCTGGAACATCTCTCCTGTGAGGGAAGGCTGAGAGGGTTGAGGTTTTTCAGTCTGCAGAGGAAAAATATGGTCTCTGGGAAGACCTCATTGCAGCCTTTCAGTACTTAAAGGAAGCTTGTATGAAAGATGGGAACAAAGTTTTAAACCAAGATTGTAGCAATAGGACATGGGATAATGGTTTTAAACTTAAAAAGGGCAACTTCAAATATAAAAGGAAGAAATTTTTAATGATGAGAGTATTGAGGCCCTGGAGCAGGTTGCCCAGAGGTGTCCCATCACCGCACATGTTTGTTCCAGGGGCTTGGAGAAGATGATCTTTAAAAATTCTTTCCAACTCAAATTATTCTATGATACTGTTCTATAAGTCTATTACCAGTACCTGGGAAGACCTACTTGTTAGATTCTCAGAATCAGCCCAAGATTGTACCTAAGGATCAGTTTGCCAGCATTTTCCTAGGCATCCAAAATAATACTGATATTTTTCTCATATTTGAGATGGCACTTTTAGCTGTGTGTAGCCATATGCCAAGTCTAACATAATCTGCCACCCTCAATTGAAGAAATGTAGAAACCCAAGTACATCTTTGCAGATGGTCAGTCTCCTGTGGTTCCAGCTTGCCCTTACAGCAACTTGACAACTCTTTCTTTCAACTGCCAAGGAAAGCAGGAAGAGGAATCTAGGAGTACAGCCCAGAGCTGAGTTTTATATGTTCTTCATTGTGTGCTGTAACAAAAACTGTTGCACTCTTCTTAAGGTTTGCAACCAGGTCATCTGTACTGTCCAAAAGTACTGTATGGACAAAAAAATAACATTTCAGCCGTTTTTCTACTATTTCTTCTTTGGAACAGTAGCTCCAGTTGTCTCCCAGTACATTGGAGGCAAAATAGCTGGCCAAATAACTAAATTCCAGTAAACTGTCAAGTGGCTACTTACATCAAATAACTGCTGCACATGTGTCTTTTTGGTTGACTGCCCATGAGATTGCTCTGGAAGTCTGATGAGTGCCAGAGGACACAGTGAGCAGATCTAGGAAAGCAGGGACCTAGACAGCATAATTGTCCTGCCTTAATTTGGTCTTGTTTGTCCTCAGAAGTATCACAATTACCTGCAAACAAGAGTCTTCCCCTGTGGTAGTGGTAGTTAATCTCAGCGTGAATTGAACAAAAGGTCCTGAGGAGCTCTTGAAAGCCCAGCAATATGGAGGGATGACAAAGTCTGCAGATCTTGCCCCTGGGTCATGCTTTTCTAGCCCACATATGGGCAACAGCATGAAACTTGAGGTGATTTATCTGCTCCCATTATGTTTAAGCCTAAAAAATACTGTAGCAACTCTCATAAACTAGTCAGAAGTCTTAAGCGTTGAATTTTTTTCTTTTCATTTTTCAGAATGTTGACAGTCTCCCTGCTGATAGTTTGATAGATTGGATGCTTTCTGTAACTTTCCATAGCAGGTTATTCTACCCCTCTCTAGGCCCATTCTTTCCTCCTTTGAGTTTTGTCAGATTTACATCTGTTTCCTTAGCAAGCTACTATAAATATGTCTTCAATTCCACTTACAATATATTCTTAATATCAGCTTCAGAACACTGAGCAGAAAGCAAAATGACTTAGTTATTTTGAATAAACAACTCCAGATTTTTAAATTAATCAGAATCCTTTTTTATTTCCTCTTTGGAGGATCCCTGTCTTTGAATTGTTTGTGCTGTGCTTTGCCTAGGGATGTGTTTACATAATAAGGCCTTTGATTTGAATAGATGAATAACCCTGGGTGTTTGTGTTTTCCCTCCATTTTTATGATTATAGCAGAAAAAAGTGCAAGGACAGTTTTAGCTGAGTAATTTAGAATATTTTCACATTGAGACTTGGTTTTGCTGGATAGTACAAGACAATGCAACTCAAGTAGATAGCAGAAAATGTGAAGTGAGAACAATGGGAAGAAAAAATAACTACAAGAAGATGATCTGTTTTGCAACTGTGCAACAGTAAATAACTACGAATTAGTTACAGCTTGAATGACAGACAAACCTCAGGTATATTCTAAAAATGAGCCTTAAAGCTGCATATTTAGTCACTCTGACTGTCAACTTTGTGTAATAGACTCACAGAAGAATGTCCTCATATTGTAGTGATACTTTCTTTTTCTGTCAATGCTGTGATATTCAGGATTACATGGCAGTGAGACCAATAGTTGTGTGAAACACCTAGTGATCTAAGAGAACACTTTTTCTTATTGAATTCTAAGGCTCTTTTTACTCTTTTTATTAAAATTGTTTCACACCTTAAATGATTGTTGAAGTTGCATTTAAAATAAAATCTTTACTCATCAGAAGTTATCCAAAAGAGGTTGAGTTCTCTGCTTTTGCATTGCCCTTCTGTAGAGAGGTGTGATGATGAAGTGATAGAGTATAAACACAGCTAAAAGGAATCAGTTTTGGTCATCTCTTCTCTGAATGATTTTGAGTTGAATATGACAAGAATTTGGAGAGAACCATCAGAAATTTGAGTTTTGATATACAAGTATAAAGGAAATAAGAAAGGAGTGTGACAAGTTTTCTTAAAGTCCTTTGTGTCTCTTTTTGTCAAGATATTGTTTGCTCTGTCTGAGCTGCTTATCTTTCTCTGCTGAAAGTGAACTCCTGCACAATAAGTTCATGTTTTAAGCATGAAGTCTGAAACTCATAGTGAAGGTTGGTTGTAAAGTAAAGATTTATTTTAGAAAAAAATAAATCTATCAGATTCTCCATCTTCTATGAGAATCTATATGGATTTGAAATGAATTGCATTTTTTAAAGATTATGTGTTTGTAGTCTTTTTGGTGTTTTGTTTGTTTGTCTTTTTCCCAGCCCTGGGAAAAAACAGCTGAAAAAACAGCTAAACTATCTAATTGCCTTTGCTTAGGAAATGTGATTACACTTTCCTGTTCAATGGAATTTCTCAACTGCAGTTTTAATATGTGGTTCATATTGCTTGTTTCATACTGGACTATAGAATAGTTGAAAGGCATTTAGGCTGCTGTTGAGTTGTAAAATAAAGTTCTCACTTTTTTTTTTTAATTAAGAGAAAATATTGATCAAGTGTGGTTATGAAAGAGTTAACTACAATAAAAATACTGATTGAACCTTGAAGATTTTTGTAGTTTCAGGCATACCTTAAAAACATCAATCAAGGATATAATTTGATCAGTCATGCTGTACATGTAACTCCTGTATTGAAATAAACTCTACTAAGGCTTGGACCTCTTCTCCTTCGGGGTTTGTAACAAATAGCTGGTTTTAGAAATGACAAAGTTTTGAGCATTTTTGTATATTATAATTGTATTCACTTTAATTCTAGGAGAGTTACTAGAGGTAAGCACAGATCCACTGATTCTTCACAAATTCTCTATCACAAATATTTCCAATTCTGCATCACTTTAGTGCATGATGTTTTACATCCTGCAGTCTTGTTTCTCCCTGTCTTATTCTATTTAACTTTATCTACTTTAACATTAGCACGTAGCTGTATCCAGCAGGAGTAGATCTGTAGAGAAAATCAGCGGGGTCTCAGGACACAGCCTTTGTATATATGGGAGATGTGCTGGGTGACTGGAGGAAGGCCAGTGTTACTCCCATCTTCAAAAGGGGCAAGAAGAAGGACCCAGGAAACAATTACTCCACCTCTACCTCTGGAAAGGTGATGGAACATGTCATTCTGGAGGTCATCACCAAGCATGGAGAAGGAAAGGACTTCATCAGCATGGATTCACCAAGGGGAAATCATGTGTCAACAATCTGACAGGCTTCTGTGATCACATGGCAGGATGGGTCAACAAGGGGAAAGCAGTGGATGTTATCTGCCTCAATAGATAAGAGTAAGGCTCAACTTCCTGCAGCTTTAGATGCTGTCTTCCAAAGCAGTGGGAGTTGGCTAAGTTAGGAAAAGTGGGTCAGACAAAGAGACAGTGGGTGGGCCAAGAGCTGGCTGAATGGCAGAGCTCAGAGAGTTGTGGTCAGCTGAAGGCCTGTGGTCAGTGATGTCCCCCAGGAATCATACTGAGTTCAGTCTTGTTGAACTTGTTTGTCAATGACCTGGATAAAGGGAGAAGAATGTACCCTCAGCAAGTTTGCTGATGGTATGAAAATGGGAGGAACGGCTGATACACTTGAAAGCTATGCTGGCACTCAGTGGGATCCTGATAGGCTGAAGCCTTGGGTGGACAGAAATCTAATGAGATTCAAAAAGAACAAGTGTAGGGTCCTGAACCTGGGGAGGAATAACCTCCAACCCGTACTGGGGGCTGACCTACTAGAGAGCAGCTCTGCAGAGAAGGACCTGAGAGTCACCAAGACTGGGTGGCAAGTTGACCCTGAATGGGCAGCGTGTCCCTGGAGGACCAATGATGTGCATCAGGAAAAGTGTGGCCAGAAGGTCAAGGCAAGTGATCCTCTCCCTCTGCTTAGCCCTGGTGAGGCCTTATCTAGAGTGCTGTGTCCTGTTCTGGGCTCCTCAGTACAAGAAAGGGCTCTGCTGGAGAGGATCCAGCAGAGGCAACAAAGATGATCAAGGATTTGGAACATGTCTCCTATGAGGGCAGATGGCAGGAGCTGGGCTGGCTTAGTTTGGGGAAGAGGATCTCATTAATGCAGATAAATATCTCTAGGGCAGGTGCCAAGAGGTTATTGCTGGACTCTTTTTTGGGTAGTGTGCAGTGACAGGTGGAGAAGCAATGGCCAGAAACTAAACCAATGGCTTTAAAACAAAACATAAGTTCTACCTCAATGTTCAAGGAAGAACTTCTTTCCATTGACAGTGGAAAAGCACTGAAACAGGCTGCCCAGGAAGGTCATGGAGTATTTCTCTCTGGAGAAACTCAAAATCTTCCTGGATGAGTTCCTGATGACCCTGCCTTGGTAGGGGCATTGAACTGGATGTCTCCAGAGATCCCTTCCAACCCTAACAATTCTGGGATTCTGGAGCTCTGGGAGTTGTATTTTGGGTTAGCTGTGACCTGATCCCACAGAACTCTTCCAGGTACAGAATGGGTTGCATCAGATGTAGTCAGGGAGCGGAACTTCCAGTGTTGGTTACTTGATTGGGATCCTGTTCACACTCCTAGAGAGGCCTCAGTGTAAGATACATCATGGGAAAGGAGGATGATAAGGAGATTGTGCATCCACATTCTAACTGTTTTGTTCAGTAATGCATTTTTGCAGCCAATTTGTTTCTCTTGTTTTACTCCAAAAGCTCAAAGTTATAGAAACAAGTTGACATACATTTGCATCCCCAGTTTGTAGCTTGCAACTAGCAGCTGACAGAAGCTTAGGGCACTTCTGTTGCTTAATTTGAATCTTCAGTTTAATTTGTCAGGGAAAGATTGTACTTTTTGTCTGCAAGATTTTCAGTGTGAATTTATCACAATATTTGCAAGAGCAACAAACTGAATCAAATAATTTTTGCCAATTTTTTCTAGTGTCTCACAAAATTCTGAACAAATAGTGCTTTTACAGCTTTCACTGTTAAAAAGGGAAATTTATCAAAACCAAGCCCTCACAAAGTCCTGAAAATAAATTCAATTTTCTAATTTAAAAATGAGAAGATATTGCCATATTGTATTTCAAATTGAAGGGAACATTGGTGATATGCATGATGATACAAATTGTTCAGAGACCACTGGAACTACAATCAATCTTTCCTACATCAAATCTTTGAATACCATGACAGCTTAGATCTAATTTTCAGGTACTAGGCAGTGACTCATTTCAGTTCTTCTTCTGCCATGCCATAAACCATTGGCTCTTCTGAAGGTTGGAAAAGGGATCTGCAGCCTTTATTTCTCCTGTACTGACATTTTCTCACACCATATTTCTTTCTCATGGATTGGTGATATCCAGCAGGTTTGTAATTTATAGTTTTTTTAATCTTTAATTGCATATAACCGTAAAACTCTGGTGCCTCTTAGAGTAAACAACACAGGCATTTCTGTATTAATTTTTCATACGATGTTTCTTTGCAATTTAGCAGCATTAAGGGTCAGAGTTTGACTCCATGTTTTATGTGCTTTATTATTTTTATGTCACTTTTACCACCAGTCTATTGAATTGGAATTAATGAGGATTGAGAATGCATCTAATGCATATTTTGTAGCAAACTGCTGGAATTACTGCTCAAGTAATTTGTTGCTCATTATAAGATTTTACTGTATCAGCTATGTCATATCTAGTGATTATAAATTTAATAGTTTTGGTGGACTGCAATGAAGTTTTCTGATGAAAATGGAGTGGTCTAGAGCAAATGCACCATCTTTCTCCTGGTTAGCAGAAACCCAGATTTTCCATGTTCTAGCAGTTCAATTACTACTTTACTACCATGGTGGAATTTTTTGTGAGGTAGTGGTGGCAGGTGTAGAAGTAGGGGTGTATTTTTGAAAACATTAAGGTGCAATCATGTGAGCTTTTTTCCTGCTTTTCCTATTTGATACTTTTAAATAAAAAATTGCTTAATGTTAACAGCTGTCTTTTAAAATGATAATAGAAGCTTGAAATACCTAGTGCTAGCTTTAATTGCATGCTCTGGGCTCTCATCTTTTGCACCAGCTCTGTCAAATGCAGTCTATATTTTGTCTGAGATAGGAATGTTTAATCAGATCAACATGAATAAAGTCAAGCAGAGGAATTTGCTCTACTGATTCTTTTGAATGCATTAGAAAACTCATGTGCAATTTATCTGTCATGCGCCTATAACTAGACAAATGATCTTTGTATTTCTGCAGTGCTGGATTGGTGTGCTGGTGAGGTCTTAGCAAAATGTCTCTCAGTAGATTGTGGTTATTTTCAGTTAGAAATGGTTTGCCTCAAATGATTTCTCTTACTAATTGCCCCTTTCTTTGCCCTCTCCTTTCTTCAAAAAAGCATGCTGTCAAGTTTAGTTGGTAGAAATAGACAGATTTTTATAGACTTATTTTAAAAATTACCCTTTCTTTTGTGTTGCATTTCTTACAACTACAGTAGGATTTGATGGTGAAATGCAGATAAGAAAACAAATGAGTTCTTTTCTGTGAAAATATTAGTGATGTGAACAAATCCTATGTTCCTATAAAATACTGTAGATTCAGATTGGGAATAATGTCATGACAGATCAGGACATGGCCTAGTAGGCCAACTAGAAGTGGAAGCCAAACGCCCCTTAGAAGAACGGGTGTAGAAAACACAAGGGACTGTCAATTGAACCTCTTGCTGTCACAGAGAAATACACAAATATAAGATCTACATCTTTTTGCTATTCACATTAGAAAACTGGCTTTGCTGGCTTCCTGCTGTCCTCCAGAAAGGCTTTTTCAGAGCCTTCATTGGCAATTGTCTTCAGGTTTTCAGCCTCATTTTACTCATTCCCATTTTATAAGTTTCTGACCTTATGTCAGTATATTTCTCCTACTTTCTTTCCTTTCTTTGATATTATCTAACCACATACTTCTAAAGAATAACCATGCTACATTTCTCGACATGTTTTGCTGGGCTAACCGAGCCAGTTTTCTTCTCATCACTTCTTTTATAACGTAGTCAATTTGTTTTCTAGTCATTGCTGGAACTTCCACATGTTTTCTGGTATGAGTTCATTTAATTTATTTTTTTTAATATGGGTAATTGGTATCAGATTACATTTTTCAGGTGAAGACTCTCCCACACAAGAGATTTTGTAAAAAAGCTTTAATAACTGTGCTTCTATAAAAACTCTTCTCCCAATGCATCTTAAAATTGCATTTGCCTTTTTCAGAGCAGCATCATGCCAGTGATTTATAGTCAGCCTGTGATCAATAAATAGAGCCAGGCCTTTTTTATATTTTTAGCTGCTATACTCTCATTCTGTATCATGGATTCATGTTAATGGCCCCTTGCCCTTGTTCTATTATACTTCATTCCATTTCAATTACAAACCTCAAAGCCACCTAATTTTTCGTGGATAATATTCTGTTCCTCCTTTATATTGATGTCTCCTAACTTCATGTGATCATCCATTTCCATCATAGCAAGTCTAGTCTCTGAGCTAAAGCCATTTAATAGAAGCATTATATATAGGACTTAGCCATGAGGACTTCTGCTTTCCTGCATGACATTAAGTTTGCCTACACATAATTGTTTATCTAGTTTCTTACTCACTTATGTGAATCTTCAGCAATCTTTTATGTTTTATTTGTAATTATTATATATCCAGTATTGATTTAGTATCTAAAGTTAAACAGTGAAAGAGAGACAAGCAAGTAAGTCCACAGGGAGAACAAGAAGTTTTCAAGGTTACAACAAACTCTGTAAAACTACTTTAGTTCCTAAGCAAAGTCTCCTTATTTCTGTCATTGCTAAGGATGGTTATGTTCATCTGCATTCTTTTTGGAAGGTTTTTGGGGTTTGTTTTGCTTGTTGGTTTTGGGTGTGGTTTATTTTGGGCTTGTTTTTGTTTTAGTTTTTTAGGGTTTTTTTTTTTTTTGTCAGAGGATGCTCATGTTTCAAATCACAATTTGTGGTAATGTTCAGCTGTATGTTAGTTCCCAGTGAGTGATCAGGCATCAGCACTGCCAATTGCTTATCCCCTATGCTGTGGAACGGAAAACAAAGAGATGGCATGAATGACAAGAATCATGGATCAAGATATTATCAGTTTAATAGGTGGAGCAATAGCTGCACACACAAGCCAAGCAAAAAGAGGAATTTATTCACTACATCCACTGATGTGTTGTGTACACTGTTTTAGTCACAGATAGAAAACAAAGCACACTATGAAGAAAAGTGACTGCAGCAAGAACATGCAGAGGGGAAAATTGTATAAAATTATGTAGAGGTTTTTTCCCCCTATAATATTTGCCCAAATAATTGGTTGTTATAGGATATGAAATAACATGATGCAGACACACAGCATTTTTACCTTAAAAAAGCACTTTTAATTTTTGATTTTAACATTTATAGATTTTTTTTAAAAGTGACAGTGGATTGGAAGATGACAGTGTCACCTCTCCAATGACACTGGACAAACTAATAGTCTATCAAATTTCTCTTCCTCCATAAAAGAATGCAAAGCAATAAGCTATTTACATAAAGTGTGTGAGAAAGTTTGTTACAAGAATCTAAATTTTAGAAGGCTTAAAAAACCTTAAAAAAATTAAACAACAATTAGTCTACCAAAAAAACCCCAAATTAAAAAATGAAAATCAACCAAAACTCAAATCAAAAGAATCCCAACAAAAACCCCAGCTATTTAAGCACTGTGGAAAGGGAGATACCAATCTATAGGAAAGATTAGACCTTAAAATCAAAACTTTTTTTGTGTACCTGCACCATTTTTCCACTTCTTTTTAGCCTTGATTGTTGAGACTACGTCTAACAAATGATATTATAATGAAATGCATGTGATACTCATTTCAGTTTCTTCGTGAATGCACTTCAGTTTATGGACTGTTTATGTTTCACTATACAGTTTGTGTTCTCTTAGTTATTTCCCATTTCACCATTAAGTTTTAGACCATTATTGTGCTTCACTTGATTCTCAGTGAAAACAGGACTTTTTTCACTGTGTATGATTTTAATGAGTCATAAATTCATACAGTTTCCATCTTTATCTCAATATTCCCCTTATACCTAAAATCTCAGCCATTCCCAACATATAATTTTTTGCCAACATTCCTACTACTGGAGCTTAAAATCAGTTGCTGGTCAGTCACTGAAGAACTGGTGGAGGTTCAAAAGTGATTAAACTGAAGTAGATTCTCTGGGCAACCCAAGGAAGGGCATTTTGTGGCAGTTATAATCTGGAGTGCTGAGTCTGTGGTAAAACCATAAATCTCTTATAAGGCATCAGCTGCTTTGTGTTACAAGATACTAACTGTAACACATTCAGACTGAGGGCATGCAGAACTGCTGCTCCCCAAAATAATTAAATGGTAATGGTAATTTTTGGTTAAGTGTCAGTGACGTTTTGGCTCTACTGTTTTGACTTCTGTTTAAACTGTGGCAGGAATACAAAATGCCTGCTGAGCAACTGATGGTGATCTGACATAGCCCTTAACTCTGGAAATATTTTTTTCCTCCTTTACATATTGCAAGCTTTCTCTTATCAGTCTCTGAGTAACAGCATGAGGAGGTATTTCAGTTGAATTTCTACAATCACCTCAGTGAATTCTATTACGCATTTTTCTAATATTTTGGCATCGCTAAAAATGCAATTAATCTATCTGCCTGAAAGTTATTTCAGGTGCTGAACTTCTTCAAGATTTTTAAAGAGGCCATGTATTTAATTTCATAGAAAAACTACAGGTATTCTGTAAAGGTTTTGTACTTTATTTATTCTTAAAACTGAAAAAAGTCCCTCATTACTTAGGTAGCCTGTCTTATACTTCATGTATGTTTAAAAAATGTTTATGAATGTCTTGTTTCTTAAAATTAATTAGTATCGAATCTGTCTAAGAAACATTTGAAGACTTGACAAGGCTCATTTTATGGTGTACTGAAGGGAATCAATGCTTGATAATGCACAAGATGTCCCAAGTGGATGCTGTAGTTGTAATAGTTAATACTTTTTCAAATTTGCAGTGTAGATAAACTTTTTTTCTCTTTGAGACAGATATGTTCAGATGTTTTTAATAGTTACAGGGTGATATTACAGTGCTAAAGCCCTTTTGCCATTGATCTTCAGCAAAGATGCTGTCACCATTTTTCTTTAGGTTTTTTTTCATCTAAGGACTTTGAGATTTTAAAGGGATCCCCATCCCCAGCTGTTAGAAATCACTGAATTTGAATTTAATTTTTTAGGCTACACCAATGTAATTTACTTTTCCCATCCCTTGGTAATTAGATCCCCTTCAGCCTGAATTGTTGCATGTTCTGTTAATTCTAAGCATAAGATTTGGAGATCTGCGCATTATTATGTAGATAACAGTATTCACCTACTTATTAGCTGTATGGGAGTCTGACAGGTTATTTAAACAAATTAATTTGTATGTTCTATTTTCCTCTGCTGGAAAGGACATCTAGAGGTTGGTGCCAGTTTGGGAGATTTTGAGATGCTATTCTTATCATACCAGTAAGGATTTCAGAAGGGTATGAAACAGGTGCCTGAAAGCAAGCCAATAACAGTGAAAACTTCTTTTTATTACTTTTGATCCCAACCCACTAAATACAATAAAAGCTCTCCTGGGATTAAATATATCAAATTCCTGAACTGAGATACTCCTTCCTCTCAGGTACTCCCTAGAGTATCCCATCATGATAGACAAAGCCTTTAGTCCAAAGGCTGAATATTTCAAAATGGAGGGAAATAACAAAATAACTCTGAATCCAAAGGGGATGTCTGTTTTAGAAAACATGACTTTTTTCCCCCTCAGCATTAACCTTTCTACACAAATTATTGTGGATTGATTTCCAGCTGTGTTGAGAAGTTGAGCCTGTGAGCCTAAACACTCCCAATCCCAAGTTGTGCAGTCAGAAAAAAGCAAAAGTATCCAGTGTTCTGCTGCATCTTTCAATTTCCTGATATGAGAGCTCATCTTTATGACCAGGGTTCTTCTGCTGGGGCTACTGTTGACACAGAGCACCAAGCTGAAAAGCAGAGATAAGGTGTGTCATTGCTGTGGCTTGTCAGATACTCTGATTCCAACCTCTGCCCCTCCCTTCCTTTTCTCCCTTGAACAGGTGCCAAAATCCTTTTAGGACTGATTTAGAGAGAGGCGGAACGAGTTCCTCTCAGCTGCATTCCCTTTTGCAGCTTAAACAAGATTCTGAAGCATAAAATAAATCTTCATCTTTCTGAGCAATGATGTTAATCTGAGACTGGCTGTTGCCTCAATACTGAGTTCCTGCTGGTTTTGATAACAGCTCATGATTTGTGAAAATTTAGCATGGATTGATGTCAGCTTGCAACTCACACCCCAGGCTTCCTTGACTAATAGGAAGCAAACAGGGGCTTATATGTGACTGGGGCTCAGCACCATAAAATTAACAATGTAGTTCATGAAGTTCTCAGCTTTTGCATGCAATTCCTCTTTGTTACTCACTGGGTTTCCTGGAAAAAAGTGGGTGTTCAACAAGGTCTTAACTTCTCCACTCAGTCTTCTGTTATCCATTTATTTCCACCCCACAGTCCTAACAAATGCTTTGATTTCACTCTTTCAAGCACAGTAAAGAGAAAATTTTACCTATTTGGTTTACAAAAAACAATGACATATAAATGATACAGAGGACTAAGGCACAATGTAACTTCGTTTTTTTTATATAAAGTATGGGTGTAGAGGTTGGTATAATTGTCACAAGAAACTAGCATAAATATGTTCACTATTTATGGCTGAAAAACTATTTAGAGGAGACAAGTGTCTTAAGAATGTCAAATGCACATCTGATTTAGACTCTGAAAATGATTTTGTAGTTTGCAGTGATTTTGGAAAATATATGCACTTAAAATTTCATATTTGAGCCTTCAATTGTCTGTTCAATAATTGCATAATACAGATCAAGTTATATTCAGCTTTCAGGTATACTGTTGTAAATCTACAGTGCTTTCACTGACAATACTAAAATTACTTCAATTTCAAATTTTTTATTAATGAGGTCAGGAGTTTTGACAGTACTTTTCAGTAATTGTGGATTTGAATAAAGCATGGTGTTTTCAGAGCAAGGTTAGGGAGAGGTTCTCATCGAGACAGGCAATTTTTAGAATGTTGATAAGGTGTGTGATTGACACACCTATAATTTTGTTTGTTCTAAGCTTCTCTTTGTTTTTGGAACTTGGCTATTTAAGACGACATGAAAAGAACTGTTCACTGAGCTTTTGGACTAGATTTATGAGGCTGGAAGATCACATAGACTGTATTAATGTCATTATCTTCAATGCTTTCTCTTCTGGATTTTTTTGGGGATTTTTTTAAGATCTACAGCTTATTCTGTTTTTCAAAATCACTTCTCATACTAAAGAGACAAACCAGAGCAGACTTCAATTTCTTAAAATGCTGCTCAGAGTTAGCTTAAGCTATTCTGACTGAGAAGTTCTACTTTTTCATTCATTTACATTATAGCACAAACCACATGGATAAGAGACAAATATATGCTGTAAGATCTGCCAGTAGTACTGCTGGATCAGAGTTCATTTAGAGTGATGCCGGCCCTGTGAATCATAATGTCTGCTCAGCCGAGTGGGAGAACTAACCTTGTCTGCAGCAGGATCGTATATCAACTTAAAGAGGAAAGAATGTTGCCACAGAACCACAGCTCCAACCAGCAGCGCCACTTCACAACGAAGTAATCCTCTGGCATTAATTTCTTGTCAAGGCTAGTGATGGGTTGTGTTTGCCAAGTAAGATGTGCTCAGCTGAACTGCAGTATCTTGGAAACGCAATGTGATATGTCACTTTTTCTTTCTTTCTTTTTTAATGAATGTTGTGTGTTGAAAGTGTCGTTCTGTGAATACTTGCTGTAAATTAAGATAACTATCCTCAGAAGTGCAGACATTGATCTTGGCTTCTAAAACTCTTAGACTATGCACCTCTAAAGAATTTTACTCCTTTAGATATCTATAAATCCATTTTCTACATGAAGTGACTTTTCCCTTTTCAGTTCCAAGAGTATAATCTATTCCTACGCTGGCCTGAACCTTACTGAGGCATGCCTAATCTGAATTAGGAATTACTAAAATGCTTTATGTAAACAGAACCCAAACCAGTTGCATGGGCATTTGCTTAATACAAGTTGTCTTTCTGAGCATGTAGCATTTATTTGCACTTGCCTTCAACATTCTGTATGGGCATCTAATGAATATTAGCACAGTCTCATTTACAGAGGGAAGGCAAAGATAAGTGAGGTGGTTGTTCTGCCCATGGGTATATGAAGAGCTGCCATCAGCACCAAAGCTCAGGAGCAGTGTCCTTCGTGCCATTGCTGAGCCAGTAGAGTTTCACCTCTCTTGCTTGTGACATTGAGATCTCCTGATGGCTGAATGCAGACCAAAAGTTACAATTCACTGGCCTGGTAACTGAATTTCCTTCTCACAGGAGGCAAAGTGTGCTTTGAGATCGAAAGAAAGGTGGAGAGTTAGACTCAGAGGGAAGGACTAAAAAAAAAAAATCAGCTTTTAAAACAACTTTTATGTCATTTACTCTGTTATTTTTTTTCTCTGTATGAAATAATATTTAAGGATTGCTTTCTAAGAAAATATTTCTTATGTGCAGAAATATATTTTCCCTTGTTCCTGTTCAAGTGTCAGGCAAGATTTATGAGGAAAACATTCTCAAACTTTTATTAAAAAAAGATGTCCTCATACTACTTCTACTCTTTGCATTGGAGAATGGCATGTAGGTGGCTGCTAAAAAGAAAGTTGTTATTGTAAGTTCCTCAAAAATCTCTCCAGTTAATTGATGAAAAATATATCCTCTGGATCTTGCATGGAATGCATATATGGAGATGGAGGCAGTGTGCGTACTGACAGATTAACCCTCTAAATTCATTAGAGGTTGTTTCCTAATGTGTAAATGATAGAATAACAATTTTTAATTTTTTCATGACTGTTTAAAAACCTTTTTCTTTTCTGGCGTTCTGTATGCATCATTTAACAAAACATCATGAGTGTCAGGATGCCTGCTACGATGCAAAATTGTAGAAAAATGCTTGTATTAATTTCTTGTTAAGCAGCACACTGTCTGAATTTATTCTCATTTACATGGTCTGAAATAAAAACCTAATTTTTAAAAATAATTTTCAGTCCCAGAAAATCCTTTCCAATTAGATGAAGAGTTCACAGATTCATAGAATCATGAAGTTATTCAAGTGTTCAGGGCTGGTTTGGGTGAGGGTTTGAGCAATCTGATCTAGGGAAATATATCCCGGCTCATGGCAAAGGGGTTGAAGCTAGATGACCTTTAAGGTCTGTTCCAACCTAAACTATTCTATTATTCTAGGATTCATTTCCCCTTTCAAAGAAATAGACAATTATCTAATTTTGGATTTCAATGGAGATTAAAAGAATAAGATGATGTTGGGAAATTTGTGTGTAGTAGCAGAGACTTATGCTTATTTTCAACTGAACGCTATTACTAAAATTATTTTATTTTTAGTGTGTTTACATGACTAGGAACTATATTTTTCATTCTGTGTTAGAGTTGGCCCTTTTCTTCACACTCTGCAAAAGAAATTGTTTTCTCTAGGGTTTTATCAAATGACGCTGCCAGAAAAGAGAAAATTTACACAAAAAGTCTGAAGGAGGTATTACATCAAATTTGACTTTTTCTCAATGAGAGGAAATGAGATTTTACTTTTTTTCTGATGGAATAAAAATCACTAAGACATTGCAGATACCATGTGAGCATCCAAACTATGACCTTAAATAATTTATTCCTTATTAAGGATCTGATGTTACTGGGTGTTTCTCAGTGATGCAACTTCAACACTGTAAAATGATACTTCATTTAGGCAGCCCAGTCTATTGATGCTAGGTGTACAAAAAGGTAAGAATCTGAGTGCTTTAGTCTTCCTTTTTTTCACTTCTTTCCCATTCAATCTAGTAAGAAAAAATACATTCTTCTCTGAGTAACACTGCATTAGTTTTCCTTTTATTTGCAAAAATATCATAATTTTATACTTGAAAATATGGTTTTATTCTGAATTCATTGACTTTGAATGTTTATCAGCTTATGACAAACTGTGGAAGCTTATGGAAACTGTTTTGGTATTCTGAAGTTCACCCCTGTCACACAAACAGAACTAATGGGATCTCAGATGTGGTACACTAGAGAAAATATGTACTGGAGGGCAGCTGGGAACTCTGGATAGTTGCTGTGGAAGAAGTTACCTTCCTAAAGAATTGGACACTGGTGCGCTAAGCACTAGACTCAGAGGGAGGAGAAAGATAACCTGAGGTCTTTCATGTTTGTTTATAATGGCGCTAACAGTATGTGCAGTAAGTGCAAGGTGGGTGGTTGGTTTGGGTTTTTTTGCTGGATCATGTCTTCTCTTTTATTATTTTTAAAGATTGCTGTTAAAATACACATAACTTTGGAATCTATAAATTTTTAAAAACTAGTTTTCACAATCAGAAAACCCTGGAAGCCCCTGTGTGTTTCAGTGGAATTATGGATGAAGTGTACTGCTGCTGGCTGAGGGACAGAATCCAGACCTGCTGCAATGTGTATCTGTACGCACTATACTGTGCAGGTGCTCAGTATGTTTTTCCTTTCTTTTTAGAATAGAAATTAATTTTTAACTGTAGTCCTTATTCTTCAATTTCCGATAGCTGACTAGTGCCTTCTTATATTTTTGAATGCGTAGATCTGTAGCCCAAGAGTTGTAGGTGATGGTAAATCTTTTGTTATTTTAGATTTTCGTTGTCTGGTAGACATCACTAGGGCAAAACTACCATACAGATACTTGATCCTTTGTAACATTTTATTATTATTATTATTATGTTGAATTACTCAGTGTCAATAAAGAACACAGATTAAAATGGGGAAGAAATTGCCTGTGTGGTTCTGTCTTAACCTTCAATAGCAGAAGCACAATAGACTGATCTTATCAATGAGTTCATTCTTGGAATAGACTGTGAAAAGTTTAAGCCTTGTAAGCATAGCCAGCACACAGAGGTGATTAGATGCATTTCCAGTCTAGAAATCCCTTTCCTGAAGGTCCCACGTAATTAGTAATCTAAGCAAGTTATCTGGAAAAATAAAAATACCTTCGGAAAATTTTAACTGCAGAAATTCAGGCAGTAAATAGCAAATAGGAGTTTCTTCCTCTAAAGGTACCTTTGGGATGTCTTTTCAATTTATTTTACCTTAAAGATAAGGTAAGAGAGACAAATTATTTCTTCATAAAGCAATTATTCTACTGAATATGAGGAATTCATTGGCAGAAAGAATGATGGATGTATTTTGATTAAAACCACTGCAGGATCTTTAAGATTAAACACATTCTTTGCAGTACACTTTTTATACCTTTTATAAGTATATTGTATGGAGAATTATAATTTTTTCTCAAACTTTTAATTATGTTTGAGACTTTCCTGTCTCTTCATTTTTCTTCATTTAAAAAAATGCTACCATCTGAACAGTGTGACTATAGAGAAGGTATATAGAATTAAATACAACTTCAGCATTAAAAAAAATTCTATTTATCAGCACAATGTTGCTATTGTTAGACTCAAGATATTAGCAAAAGGAAGAGATTTTCTTATTTATTAATCAGTTATACTTTTTATTGTGTCTGTTTATGAAATACCATGTTTTTCTGAAAAAATGGCTGTCTTAAACTCTGATGGAATCCACATATTATGTGTTGCTGTTGTAATTGCCCATGTGGAAAAATCTGGTGAACTTTGGATGCAAAGTAGTTTATAATACCTTAAAGCAGAAGCAAGATAAAACCCTTCATCTGCAGGGACCTTTCTGTCATCATCACTGCCTAATTTTCAGTAATTCCATTTTGCTCTGAATTCTAACTCTCAAAATTGGTCCATATGCCTTGGTCATTAATTCCAAGTTGGATGTGAAACAGTTAAGGGGATTTGAAACAGCATATCTATAGTGCAGCTATAGCAAGATTTCTCTAGGTTCATAAAAACTGTTCTTCAGGCAGTTTTCATCTATAGCCCAGGTGTTTTACCAGTGCATCTGGACCATTTCTGATTATTGTGCTGTAATTCAGCATTTCCCTGGGCTTGTCTGGGCTCTCCACTGGGATGATACCATGAATAGAGTGCTGTGTTTTGGTTAGTTTGGCAGCCATTCTAAATAACACAGTGTGAGACAGAGGTTTGAAAAGAGACAACAGAATTGGTCTGGGCCTTAGAGTGTTTTAATACCACCTTTTTTTTTTTAATTGTTATTACAAATTTTGCATTTAGGCCTACAGAAGCACTTTTGTTGTAGTAACAGATGTTTCTCCAGACATGTGTGCATATTTAAATGGAGTTGGCATAGTGTAATCTTCTTTCGAAAGAAGATTAATGGAACAGAACTTTTTTTGTCTGCGCAAATTAATTGAAGAGTTATAAGAAGATGGATCACTACTTTGTAATAATTACAGTTGTACTTAGTATAATTAGTACTCTGGATTAGAATTGGTGTGAAATAGCATTATTCTTTTGCACATTTAAGGTATACTTGTAGTACTAGATTTGTCTGAGTAAACACTGTCACTGCATGCCACTCCCAAGACCATCTGTCTCTGGTAATGACTTTCAGAGCAAGAACTTTGCAATTCTGAGCTTCACTGAGGTAACACTTAAAAGCATCCTATGAGAACTAACATCAAATCAGTGGATTACTTATTACCTGAGTCATTTTGCTTCATTATGTTATTCCTCATAATGGAACCAGTAGTGTGAAAGAAATATATGAGGCAAGTAGTGCACTCTAGCAATTTCTTCCAAACCTTGTCTGAGCCTGCTGGTGCATGAGTTTATGAAGAAAAAAATAATCTATTTCTAGCAAATAATTGCAAAAAATTTGCTCATTTTACCCTCTTAAAGAGCTGTGACAATTCTTTTAAATTGTGAGAGAAAGTGCCCACACATAAAATTATGACAGTAAGTACCCTATGAGTGGAATCTTTTTCAGCATGGAAATAACTCCAGTAAATTTATTTTGCATGAAGAGATTATCAGATAATTATATAACAGGGCTGTTTCAATACAATTAATGCCTGATTAAGTGCTTCAATTGACAATCCTGATGTCAGACATGGTCCATGAAAACACTGTTTGTGAAGGCTCTAGTAATGGTGGCTATCCCAGTCATGCCAGGAAACAGGCTGTCCATTTCCTGGAAGCAGTATTGTGATAAGATGTGTACTCTTCAGGAGGAAGATTATCTTGTGATATCCCACAGCCTGTTTGAAATGTTGGAGTCAGAAGCATACAGTAGAAGAGTTCTGTAAGAATGTTTTAAAATAGGATGAATTATAATTTTGGTTGGGTATGGCAACGAAGACTGTTGTTAAACTGTTGGCAAAATACTTGGATGAAAGGGAGAGAGATGACTTATGTTCAGCTAAAGAAATCAAGTGAAGGGTGGCGAAAGGGAAGAAAGCATATGAAAATTCTTTAGACTAAGAACAAGAGTGCATGGGTTGAACAAACAACATATTTGTCTTTATTTGCATATTTCTACTAATAGCTGAAAAATAGGCTTATATCTTTCCGCGTACCATCTCCTTGCTTCTGCTAATCCCCAGTGTGAAAGCTCTGAGCAGCAGATAGCTCTTGTCTAGAAAATTTGGGTGGTCAAGAAAAGAGTGTGTGATATAAAACAAACCTGGCAAGGCAAAGGTGGCAGTAGTGTGGGACTGTGGCATGACATCACAACATAGATTCTGCAGTTTAGTGTTTCCATCTAGGGGAAGTCTGTGAGCACCTTTCAAGTACCACATGTGTGTGTTTCCACAGTTTTATTCTCCACCTTATGTCTAACCTTCTTCACTTTCTCCATTCTATTACAAACCTACAGAGAATAATTTGTATGGTAATTTTTGTGAATTAAGTATCCTGGAAGATAGGTTAACATCATTAAACTATTATCACGTTTAGCATTCCTGTTGCCAAAAATGGAAGGCTAATTTTACTCCATTAATTTCTTCTGAAATGCTTTGCTTTTTTTTTTTTTTTTGTGGTGGCCGCAGGTGTCCAATTTATTCGCAGGTTTGTGTAGATATTTTCATTTTGAGTCTTAGAAAATATACTCAGGTTGTATAATTTAGAACTGCTTGCATGTGAAAATGGTTAGAATATTTAGAAAGCGTATTTAAAATAAATATTTTTAGCAACAGCATACAAAGTTCTTACTCTCCTAAAGAAATTTTTATTCATGAACTTCAGGGTTCTGCCTTGGTCCACCATGATCACTACCAATAAGCACAATCATCTCCTCCTTTTTTGCAAAACAGATTAGCAGAACTGCTTGGCTGAACTATCAGGTCAAAAGCTAGCTCTGACTGCTCACTATTAGATGATTTTGGACTTAAGAGGATTAAGTTCTTTCTTGCTTAAAACATTAAACTTTCTTTCATGATCATGTAACTGTGGCAGCAGCCACATCTCCGCTTCATATTTCATCTCCAGTCTTTCTATTAATCATATTACATTTCCAATTAAGTTCTACTTATGAATTTGTTTCAGTGTGGTTCTTAGGGGAATCAGTAAATGTGTTTTATAATTAAGTGCTCAAATATTAGAATTTAATAGTTTGTAATTAGAGGGTTTTTAAATTAGAAATCTGTCTTCCTATACAATTTGAGGAGGTAAAATCTAATTTACATCTTCACCTGAAGGAAAATTAATAAAATGAACTAAACTAAAGCAGTGAAATACATTTTTAATTAAAGGGAGGAAACTACTAATGAAGTGCAACTCTAGGAACATAAACTAATAGTGTATAACATCATATAGTTTCTTTACATTGTGGAATGAAATACAGTAGTTTAAAAAATTAAAAACATTACTTAAAGGAGTGAATTTCAATTTGCCATATGAAGCATCCCATGGCAGAAGTATTCCCATTATCTTCAGTCTCATTATAGAGATGAATATGTACTTAATCACTTGAATAAGGACTAATAATATTTGCTTTGTTCAGTGGCCTGCGTGGTGTCATGAAAATAAATACCTGATACTAAATGTGTCTGGGTCTATGTCTATTTGTTTGTAGATATTTTTTGAGGCATGGGAGTCTTCTGGATGTTGATGGGTGGTCAGGGTTGTTTTCACAATCAGAAATCCTGTTTTCTCCTTCACTGAAAGCTCACTGCAAGCAAAATGTGGATTCTGTGCGAAAACCAGCACAAATTCTACATGGCGTATTGGCTAGGAACAGGTATTGAATTGCAAGCTCCAGCACTCCAAGAATGATTTTTCTCTCCTAGCTAAGAAAAGAGTGCTGAATTAAGACCAGTACTAGTGGGCCTGGTTTAAGATGTAAGTAAAAAAGGCAATTGCAGTAGCATATTAATGGGACTGGCCTTTAGGAAAACACTAGTGATATTTTTGTGCCTGATCTCTGACTCTGCAGAGACAGCTCTGTGAGGATCCCAGAATACATGTTTGCTACTGAGCACAGGAGCTTTTCTCAGATCTGATGCCTGAGTAGATGCTGAGCCATCTTGATCCATTCTGAGCAGGCTACTTTTCCATGAAAAAATACCTGGATATGCAGGCTTAGCTGAAGACATGGGTATTTTTTGGCAGCCTGCCTGGAGAGTTAGGATATCAGATCTCCAGGGTATCCCTGCAAGTAGGTCTAGACACTGCCTGAAGCATTTTCTCTGTGTTGCTTATGACCCTGAGGGTAAATAAGCTTCAGAAACAAGCTCTTTGTTTATGTGTCCTAGTAAGAGGACTACGGATCTTGCTCCAGCTTCTGCTTACCCCCATTTCTGCTGTAAGGAAAGGTGTACTTAAAAAGGTGGCTAGGGCAGGGAGAACGGAGTTCCTGAAGACTTGCTGTTCCCTTCTGCCTTGCATCCCGTTTACCAGGGAGGGCAGTGGTGAAACATTGCTTTAGGATTGGGATTGCATGGCAAGGACACCATGGTCAAGAAGGATCTGGGGTGAGCCATGCATGTAGGCTCACATTTGGTTATTTAAGTAGAAGGGTGTGTTTAATTTTATCAGCTTGAGGTGCAGAGAGGGCTGTCACAGGGAGCCATCCTCTCACCTCTTCAGTGTGGCCTGAACTATCCAAAAAAGGGGGACTCAGTCCTGAGATTAAGCAGGGAGCCTGGAAAAACAGAGACAGTGAAGGCACCTTGGCAAGCAGGTACGGCTTAAACTCCCCCTAAATCTTCCAAGTGAGGGTCCATCTGAACCTTAAGGACTTGGGAGGCCATGAACAGACTTTTCAGTATGCTAAATTTTCTCTGCTGTGATTATTAGCAAGCAGTGTTATTTTTATCATTATTTAGCACAGTTTGAGATTCATACAAGAAATAACCTCACAGAATGGCGATTGCTTTGGAAATCCGACCCCAGTCTTTACCTCAGTTCCCTTATCCTCTGATGACACCCTTGCAGCACCTCTATTTTTCATCAGTCTAGCTGTGGCTAGCCATTCATGAGTAGTGGCTGATGAGACAGGCAGAAAGCCCACACAAGTATCAAAACAAGCTGGTACATTCATGACCCTTGTCTTCTTGTTGTGCCGTGTTGAGATAATGAGGGTAAATCACTCATATCTCTTTAAACAATTGGATCATTTAAGGAAGCTCTTGGGTTTGCCACCTTTCTAATACACAAGTGATATATCTGTAATTGCAATTATATCACTATATATTGTTTTACCTCACAGTAAGCGGCATTAATGTAAATTGTAAACTGGGTCACATGGTCTGCTGAAAATAGTCTTCTATTAATTAGTGGGAGTGGTGGTTTTGGTTGTTTCTGACAATTTGTGATCTCACATTACTCTGTGCTTCTATTGTATTTTTGCTTTTTGGCTAACCAAATTGACATTTTGCACTGAATTACAGATTGAAAAATTCAGTAGTGAGTGATGCTGTCTTCTGGTAAGAAGATCTGCTGGAACACCACAGTGGTATGGATCACTCACTATGATAAAAAATTACTTTTGTTTATGCCCTTCATTAATATTTCAGGATTCAGACAGTAAAGGGAGCAATTTGTCTCAGTATAAGTTAGAATACTGTTTAATAAGATTTTCTGAGGAGACAAGATTAATGTTAATAATGTTTTTTCATTGATGGGAAAATAGTGTTAACATTAGTAACTCACTTTTTCTGTTAAGCAACAAGGTTAAACTGAAAAAAGCCATGGACTATAAACAAGGTCAGGCCTATAAAAAGTAAAACATGAATCTGTTTTCCTAGACTAAAATCTTATTAGAATGAATATTCTGCTGATCAAAATGAAGGTGATGAAGGCTATAAAGCTATTCAAGCAGAATAATTCAACTTTAGTATCTCTCCATTCCAGGAAGTGGCTATTTCTTTTTTTTTAATAGTCTCAAACAGGGAATTTGAAGCTCATCTAATTAAGTTTCAAGTTTTCTGTGTTTTGTAGTCTCCTTGATTCTGAAAATAATACATGCAACTTCATTTTGCTTCTCAAGTTTTAAGGCATAAATGAGTTTGGTACAGAGTTTCCTGAAGGTATATTGAGCAAAGTCTATATTCAAAAACAATCCCTTTCCTGTGCTTGGGTAAATGTTTCTTGTTCAGAATGTATTTGGGTTCATTAAGATGACACACCAACATGAATGTGAGATGGCTCATACACAGCTAAGGACTCTTCTAGGTTACAGCAACAAATATGCTGATGCTTAATATGGCACTGTTGTACTGATAGTATTTTCATTAAGACACAAATAAGGTTTGTATCAATTCATGTCTAAATTCATCTACTTCATATAGTGTATTCTACAGATATGTACAAGAGTAATTGTGAGTGCAATACCTTTATGCCTACATTATGAGTATGTATACAGAAAGAGTATGTTCAATACCAACATTTCTAAAATTTATGTTAGTCCACATGGTCAAATCCACACAAACAGCATAACCAGGGCATAACAGGAACCTTTGTGATTGATGACTTCTCATTCAAAATTGTTCTGTGTTCATATGCAAATGATACAGTCTTTACCTTGCCCTCAGTCCTGCTGAATTTCCCTACTACTAGTCTCTATGCTTTTTCTGTCTCTGTGAATATTTAATTAATTATGAAAGGAAAAGAAACTAAAATTTCAGAAATAAGAAGGCAAGTAAATAAACTGGTGGTAGTAAATTATCCTGTCTACATTTGTACAGGATTTGATTTTTTTATTTCTCAGATGTGTGGAGTATTTGACTCAGAAATTCCTAGATTTTCATGCACAAATAGTCCTTTCTTGTGAAGAACAAAATATGGCTAAAACAGTGGGAGGAAATCTCTCTCTCAACATTTGTTTTGTTATCTCTTATTTTGAATAAGGAATGAAAAATATCAGGACAAGTATAACACAGCTGCAAAAGTGAATGTTGAACACAACTGAACACATAATACTTAAATACTTCTTCCACTGCAAATATTCATCCCTCCCTGAACACTGTTATGAGCTTATCTGAGACAGAATCTTGCCTGTAGCCAAAAGAGTGGTTGAACATCACTTGGGCTGATAACATAAGCATGGTCCATATGGTCAAATATATAGAAATGTAGTGTTGTGAGTACTGTTTCTGTGCTCTATGATGAAGCATATAAGTGATAATTCTGAGTATTCAAGGTTCTTGCTATTTTGCTAGCAGATGCTAATTTCCTTTATAGTTTTGTACTTGCATTTAAAGATTCTGCTGTCCTATAGAAATATCAAGAGAAGAGAATGTACCAGTTACTCCCTTTGAGTCTTATATTTCTGCACATAAAATCTGTGTGTATTTATGGACTCAAATGAACAGTTTATTTTTGAAGAAATCATTATTCTCCTTGCAAAGAATCTGAAGAGAGATATGGTATATGGGAGATGTGTGAAGTTTCCTCTGGTAGGGAAGATCAGCTGACTTACTTATACCATGTCTACTGAACTTTAAGTTAAATTTCAGCTCCTCTAAGATGGAATTAAAGCTCTTGAAAAATTCTAATCATGGTTGTCAGATTGATGTTTGCTTGAAACAAACACCAGCAGTAAACATGGCCTGAAAAATTTATTCAGGGAATAAAGCATAACATTTACACAGAAAGAGGGCAGCATTAGAGTGAAGAGAGATGATCAGAGCTGACCTTTGACAAGAAGTACAAATTTCTAAGTATGAATGCCCCAGTCATATAAATTAGTTTCCAGAAAAGTTAATTCTTTATGTAGGAGAAGGTCAGATAGAGAAAATATGCTATTTTAGTGTATTAGATAAAAATGCTACATTTCTTTTTACCAAAAAACAGTTAAGAAAAGTAATTGGTGGAGTACTAAAAATACTTCAGAATTATAAACCTAAAGTGAAATTACTTCAAAAACTGGTAGCGAACTATCAATGAAGGAAGAATAATTGCATTGACTGTTCTAGAGATCCTTGATTCAAGACATTTTTTTTCTAAATTCTCACTTGGGACTCTGGGTAAGTGTCTTTGGGTAAATGTCTTCTTCCTCTGCTTTATCTGTGAGAAGTAGGAATAGCAGCAAAGCCTTTTATTGTTATACTGTTTGCATAAGGTATTTTGGGTTTGTGTTTTCTTTTTTTTTATGGTCAGCAGTGTTGTGGAGAACAGGTAACGGTACTGAGTATTGTACATCTTTTTCATCTTGCAAATCTGTACTGAGTATTGTAATTTATGCTCCATATGAAATAGCTTTGCTACAAATGTGAACCTTGTCTCATATGAAGTGACTTTGCTGTAAATATGACATTAGTATGAGCCAGTCATCTTGCCAGATTGCTATTAGTTTGTAATGAACATTTAGAAAAATGAAGCATCATTAAAGCAAATCAGCTGTTTCATGTAGTTACTGCATATTTATAGACACTCTGCTTACATGAATTAATTAGTCCCTGATTGGGGGAGGTACACTGTATCTCCACGTTCTGGCATCTTTCCATTCTGTTTCTTCTTGTGCTATTTTCTACTGTAATGACAGCCACAAAATAAAATTAGTATTTTTAAAACCACCTGGTACAATACAAAGTGATTGTAATACAACCTGAATGTAGCCATTACTCAGTACTTGCATGCACAGAAGGTAGTTAACTTATGATAATTAGCTTCTACTCTAGTAATATTATCTGTTGATTAAAGAACAATATTATGCAAGCTGTGTTACCCAGTCAAAAAAAGGATTTTTCTGGTTGCTATTTCACCTCATAATTTAGGGCAGAATTGACTGCTGCTCTGTGATTATATAACCAGAAACTAGTCCTAGCAGTAAGACTGAGGTTACATTAGTAGTTATTTTCATATAATTTCAAACCTTTTTATGACACTTGCCTAGCTGAGCACTGGCACTGATAGTCTTCTCTAAATTAACATGTCAGTCTAGATGAATCTTTCTTGTCAAAACCTTCAGGTTTATTTTTTGGTGCCAGTGAAATAACTTTCTGCCTTGTCAAAGGGTTATGCAGGGCAGCAATTTAAGAAACACTTAGATGTTCTTTAAAAGATTTTGCTTGTAAATATTCATAATTTGCCAAGCCATCTGTCAGTTGTGTACCTTTATGTACCAAGAACATTGCAGAATAGATAATATCAACTCATTAGCATGAAGGTGAATACTTCTGAGGTAACAATTGAGGTTAGTTCACAACAGAAGGCATAACAGGCTTTTCTTAAGGAATCCAAAATCTGGACTGCTAGAACAAGCAATTGAATTAATTCTCTAAAAGGTAATTATCATCAAAAACTGGGAGCTGCAATTTGAAAGAGGCATTCAGCATAGCTGGAGATTACAGAAAAGCAGAAGCAAATACATTTGACCTCAGAATGTCACTTGTCATTCTTTTGCTAAACAAAAAGCTATCGCAAAATGTAATTGAACTTTAGCTCAGAGCGAGATGCTCTTGGGCATCAATTCCCCACATTTACAGAAGGTTCTTTGGATGACAGCATTCCTCAAGTGAATCAGAGTTGCCACAAGAAAATTTTTTAATGAGTGTTAGACATTGATGAGAGTTTGATCCAAGAGAAGAGGTCACGTGAGAATTAAGCAGGATTTTCAAGGAAGTTAACACACGAATAAATGGCAAATACATTGCAGTAGCACTGCATAATGTAAGTTAATGGATGTCTCTGATGCACTTGTGGTCAAACATCAATGTAAATTCCTGACCAAACAATTGCAGGTCTTAAATAATACTGGTAGGTATAAGTGTTGTTCATTGCAATGGTTATATTAACAGTATTTTTTAAGTGTAACTTAGTGCACATTAAAACCATTGGGCCTCCAGCAACCCTGGAAGAAAGGTAGAAGTGTGCAAATGAATACTCTGACTCAGTACACTGTCTTTTCTAGGTACTGTCATATCTATATTTTGAGCTTCATAGTATACACTAAAAAAACAAAGCCCACCTTGTTAGGGTTCATATGCTAAATTAAAGAATCGGAGCATAATGGCTGATGAGATATAATGATAATGCTCATGATAAATATTTTCTGGACAGATGAACAAATCATGTGAGTAGCAATATCTAGCCACAATGTAATGTTTTTATCACTATCAGATTAATAATCAGTTTCATCAGACTTTTTGGTAAATTAATATTCACATGAACATTTTAACATTGCTACGTGATGTTGCACTGCACTTTTGCATTGCAGATTTAATACTGAAGTTGTTTATTAGAACAAGGTGTAGTATCTTTTGGGCATCTTTCTCACAGATACATGACAGATTTTTATGGAACGGAAAGTTTTGTGCAGTGTCCTGAGCATTAGTTATGCAAAATATTTCTGTTCCTGCGTTACTAATGAATTTAAAACTGACCTGGTTGCTCCTTATCCCAGATAGATTGGAGAAGGATTGGAGGTCTACATGGATGGCAGATGGCTTTTCTGTGGAGTATAGTTGCAATCCACAGCAGATCTTGGGCACAGTACTGTAGTGATGTGACATTTGCAAGCCACAAAACAGATTCTTAAACCAAACTTGTCCTTGATGATCACTTGGTATGTTAATAGATTAGATTTTAGCTTCCCTTACAGTGTCTAATAAATGCCTCTTTTGTGCACTCACTTTTTCACCTACCTGTGGGATTATTATGATACTCTAATAAAACATCAGGCATTTGCAGTTTATTCCTGGAGGGATTTGACTCTTATTTTCATCTCTTACTGCCAATCAGCAGCCTTATATTGAAAGGTAATTAGATTATCCTCTAGGACTCTTCCCAGCCTTCACTGACTGCATATAAATTCAAGGGCTCAAGTTTGCTAAAGGACTCTGCTTGATAGACTGTCAATGCAAAAGATGGCAAAGCTCTGAAACAAAACAATTCAAAGGTATTTCCTGGGAAAAAAAAAAAAAGGGCTTTTTTGCTTGCAATTTCTGCTTCTTACAAACCTTTTCTCTGAAAGATGGCTAAAACAATGACAAAGCACTTTTCCACTCCTGTGTTTTGTTGATACTAAATGTGCATAATAGGAATAGAATCTGATACCTGAATCCAAAACTCAGTTCTTTTTGGCAAATACAAGATAATTATCTGCAGATACCTGCATAATTCACTTTATCTTCATTAATGATGGGTAGCTATATAAGGTAACAAAATTATATGTTCATTTGGAATGATTTGCTGGTTTTACTGTGAAGCTTGTGAAAAAACATAACCTGCTATTACCTCTTTCTTACCTTCATTGACTGTGTTTTGTTAAGTTGTAAAATCTTACTTCCCCCTAAAGGCAATGAATATGAATCATGTACACAGAAGAAATTTTATTCAGGAAGAACTTATCATTTTTGCAAGTCACATTTCTGATTAAAAGTGCAGCTTAAATGCATCATTAGCAATCATTATGGTGGAACTATACAAGTTTAAACATAAAACCAGGTTTCTTTGAGATTTAAAACAAACAAAAAATCTAGTTAAATTAGTATTCACACCCTGCATAAAGGCATTTAAGAAGGCTTGACCACTGGTTAAATTAGGTCAGACATTGGGTCATTGGTATGTTGCCTAAGCTAAAAGTGATCTAAATTATTGCGTTAGAAGCTTGTATGAGCTTAAAAGATCCAATTAAATCTGTTGCAACTTTTGTTCTCAAGTCAGAGGCATACAATCAGAAAACAGATATCCCTGAAAGACCTATAATTAATCTTCCTTTTTCTCCTAAGTAATTCTGGTTTGTTCCTTTAAATAACATTTTTGCCATAAGCTAGTCCATAGTGCATCATTATGCAGTTATACTCCTCCTCTTTTACTTTATTGTTGCTTTTGGTAGTTTTGCAGATGTTTTAAAATTTTCTTCTTTTCAGTTTTAGCCAGTTATTACAAGATGTATTGATTTTTAATATCTTTATTTCATAAATTCCTGAAGTTCCTTGATTTTTTAAATCAGTTTTTCCTTGTTCCATTTTTTGCAATTAAAATTTTTCTACTGTGGAGAAACAACAGGAACAGAATTCCTAATAGATCAATATTTCCAGATATTTATAAGCTTTTCTTATTTTTTCCACCTAACACTTAACAATTCCCAATAATACAGTTTAAAAAAATTGTGTGTTTTTTGGTTATGAAGACCTTGACAAAAATATTTAGAATTTTTGTGGGAAATGCATCTTCCAACAGAGAAAATATGCATTTACTAAAAAAAGTATGGAATTAACTAAATGGAATGGGCAAAGAGTTTTATTTGACCCTATTCTTTTGAAACTCATACTTAGGTAAATTATGTAAAAATGTTGTTTTGGTTTGGTTTTTTTAGCTGTATGAACTCTTTCCTTATGTTGTTGTGTTCTTAGCAGGCACTGAAAATAAAATGAAAATTTCTGTCTGTGTTGTGTATTGTAAGGTTACTGTTGAATTAGAAAGCGTATTCTGGAGGAATACTTCTTTTTATGCCCTCTATTTTGTGTGTTTTGTTGGGTTGCTTGGAAATAGGACTACACATAGAAAAAGACATAGATTTAAGAAACTGTAATAATTACTGCTTAGTTCTGTGCCTAAAATATGTACCTTATGCTTGCAGAGCATAGGAGAGAGGAATGATTGAAAGATAAACCTCAGGACATGCACTCAGTATGGTGTGAATCAGGGATACAGAGATGCTACCCTTTTTTCTCTGAAGTTTTTGAAACAAACAGGTGTCTCAGCTAATATTTTCTTTTCTATAGCTAAGCAGAAGCTTCTCTACCTGTCTCGTGCTGAAAGCAGCAACAAGATAAACTAGTGAACTTCTATTCCAGCTGGTAACTGAGAACCAGAGCAAAGACCAAAAGCTACACGTGGGATATAGAGAGCTAATGGAGGGGTTACTTGGCTTTTATGGGGTGGCTTTCCATGGATTCTGATGTAACAGTGATCAGTGCTCAACTCAAAGGCTCCTGTTTCTAAAGATTTTGGATCTGGTTTTATTTTTGTTAAAATCTCAGCTGTTTGATGTAAGCAGTACGTTATAATAGCATTAAAGTGATCAATCAACTGATTCTTTAATGGAAATTGAACTTTGAAATCTAGGTGTGCGATTGGTGTAAGGCTTCTGTAGAAATGTTTACAATGATTTTAAATGCATAAAACAAGTTCATTTACATTGTATTTGTAGATATTTTTCATTTAAAATTGTGACTTATTCATTTGAAAGTGTTAGTTTCCTTGCTCATAAAAGTGCTCTGGGTACCTTTTAGGACCATTAATCCCTTTTAATGAAAAGCTTTATTTCATTTTAAAGAAATTGATACTTCAGCAAATTTTACCTATTAATTTGCCTTTATTAGTCGTTTGGCTTTTAATACCTGTCAGATTAAGAAAAAAGGTATAAAAAAGAAGTAACAGTCTGTGTTCATGTCTACTAGGTAGGGAGATAACCTTTCTCATGGGCAAAATTCTTCTGATATTATTCCTAGTAGAAGAGCATCAACTGGGAGAAAAGATGACTGTGCAGTCCTAAAAACTCAGCCGTATGCTCTGCTAACCCTTATATTTTAAAAATTTCCAGCAACAGATTATTTGTTTAGAGCTTTAGGTGATGTCATTGATGGAGCCAATAATGAAGAAGCCAACAACTCTCGTCCTGTTGCCAGACTTTGAATGGTGCCTTTTAAAAAAGCCTGAGAAGAGCATTTTTTTGCCAAATAGTCCTATTTCCCCCCTGAGGTCCATGCCACATGCTTTCTAGCCATAAAAGAGAGGGAAATTGTTCCCAATCACCTAATAAAGTAAGGTACAAACATGTTTTTAGATATTTTAATTATGATTCTGTAAATAAGTTGATATGTCAGCTGAAATTTATTAGAAGCAAGTTCCACTGAACTGCACAACATATTATGCCAAGCAATAATTTAAACTCTACATCTTGAAGCTGAATCACAGTTTTTAATCACCGAGATCCATATGATGCATTTGAAGACATATAAAAAGAAGGGTTTTTTTTTCCTTCAGGGTTGTGTTCCTTAGATAGCTTGCTTAGGACGAAAAGCATATAGCTTCATCTATTTAAAGCAGCTTAATTGGGAGAATCTAAGGCCAAAACTAGAGCTCTAGGTATGGTCTTTCCTTTTGAAAGAGATAGTTCCTTCCCATCCTCCATCTTTTTATTAAATTAGTATTTGCTCTGTGTTATGGTTGTAAAAAAAAGTAAGTAAAAATTATTTTTGGCACTGATACTTTTCAGCTGTAAAACTTCAAGTTAGAAATTTTTGAAAATCATGTTTTCTGTGAACTCAAATTATTTGATCTGCAAATGCCACCACAGGCACTTGTAAACTGTTTGCTTTGTGGTAATCCAGTCTCTGTTGTGCTTCTTCTGCTTATGGGCATGTTGCTCAAATTTGCCTCTATTATATATCTCCCAAATGGTACCCAAGCTTGCATAAAAAGAGAATTTGTAAAAAGGTAATTTGTTTTTTAATTTATTTTGAGGTTAAAAAAATGTATTTTTTATTTATTTCAGCATGCATATAAAAAGGAAAAAAACCTGAAACAGTTTATCTAATCTCTAACTACTTCTGAAAATTAGAATGAACTTTTACATGATTACTTCAATAGCAAATGGTAATGCTTCCTCAATACACAGGTTTAAATATAACATCAGTAACATCATTTCTTTTTGCAAGTCAAATATAAAAGCCATGTAGGATATACTCAAGTTAGTTTATCTGGGCTGATCTGCTCAGAAATTAAGTTAAAAAAAGAAAGAAAAGCCTAGCAACCCTTTCTATTTTGGAAGTAGTTTTTGTCTCGCTTCCCCATTTTCTACCTCATCCATATATTCTTTTATCCATTTTAGATGGGGAATAAAGATGTAAAGATGTTTTCCAAAGGTACCTGTGAAATTCAGTTCATATATTGTTTTCCAAATGTCTCAGGCATTTTGGAATTTGAATTCTGTTGAGCACCAGATTCTAGACAGTAGATTCCTTTAGAAAATGACCTGTGGTCTTCAGCCATATTCACCATTAAGAATTAAGTTAAAAATTGCAACACTAATTCCAAACCATTTGGTATGAGGCTCTATGATCCAGAGCTCTTACTTCAGGACACTGCCTAGTTCAGGCTCCCCAGCTGTACAAATCTCAGCACTACACTGATATGTTTCTAGAGTTTCTAGTTCTGGGATTAATGTATTCATGGCCAGTGTTGGTATCTGGGCAGGGGGGCAGTAAAAAAACAAACAAACACATGCAACAATACAAGGCACCTCTGGATTAGTCTTGTTCACTCTTTTCTCATAGTCTCAGAAAGATATTGGTGTAAGAGCTGGGCATTGACAAGCCAGTGTCCAGTTACTTGTACACCTCCACACTCATCAGATGTGGATGCAGAAGCAGATGCTGTCTTTTATATTTGAAGATAAAAGGTTATCTCAGCCTCCATGCCAATACATCAAGGCTGGGAATTTTATACAAGCAGGATCTTGCTCAAAAATCAGTGTGTCCTTTTCAAATGGACACTCTAGGCTTTGTAAGGCCATAATTGACAAAAGAAAAAAGGGACCTGGCTCTTTGTGAGAGGAAAATTGGTTGGAAAAGGTACAAGCTGCTTAATTTACAAAAGCTTTTAGTTATCTGTAACTGAAATTGGCAGTATCAAACTTGGCAGCTGTCAGAAGTAAGGAAGGTGAATAAATGTTATAGGTGTGTATTGTAGGTATGGAACTGGAAGATCTAACATGTTCATCCAAAAATACAACAATACAAACTTAGCAGAAAACCTGTGGCATCATTAATGTTCCTGGATGATGTTTAACATAGCTAAGAGAAAAGAACCTGTATTTTCTGTGGGAAGTAGAATCTGTGATAAAGAATCCTGCCTTCTTCCTTAAATTAAAAGTGAACAGCAGGAGGAAATAGATGAATTGTGGTGGGAATCTATTTAAAAGAAATTTTGAAATTAATGGAATGCAAATAATGTTGAGAGAAAACAAAACCTCTGCTGTCATTATAATTCAGTGTTATTTAAATTCTAGCCAAAGTATTTTTTAACAGCTGTACTGCTAACTAGTCAACCTTGCAGGCATGTTTAATGTCCTATCAAGTGACTCTTCTCAGTTCCATTGGAATTTGACAGTAATTAAAAGTATTCTCTCTCCTTGAAAAACCTTCATGGTACAGGTGATTCATCATCTGAAGCTCAATAAAAAAAAAAAAGTGTCTGAAAAAAAAAATCTGCTGTCATTGTTTGTGTATTTTATGTTATCATTTTCTGGTGGAATTTTGGCTTTCATGTTTTCTAAAATAGATCCAATATTAGGATTCCTTCTTTCCTCTGCCTTCATTTTCACAGTTTGAATAATTGAGTAGGTGTGCTACAGTTACCAGACATTCCTTTTCAGATATTCCTGCAAGTATGAACTTAATAGAAGTATAATCAGAAATCAGGCTCTAAGTCATTTAGAGTGAGGGAAGAATCTTGGTCCAATTTGTGGTCTATTTTTTATAGTAATGGGATTTCCTAGCAAAGATAAGTATTTTTCATTTCTACAAGTGAAAAATTGTTATGCAGAACTTCATACAATGGCACAAGTAGGTGCATGTTGTCCTTGTTTTTTTAAACATAGCTCCCAAAAGTTACAATAGGTTTGTAAATGAAATACAGAGCTTGGAAAATCTGTTCATCTTCGAGATCCTTACTTCTAAACAAAACAGCAGCAGAAAAATCCTGTTAACTGCAATTATCTACAATTAAAGTAATAAGGATAATTTTTACAGTAACTGTGGTTTTGGGACTTATTTGTTTGGTTTGTCAAGGTATGACACATTCTTTAAAAGAAACTGATGAAAAAAAGTTTGATATATAAGCAGGGTTTCAAACAAATGTCCTTTTTTTTTTTTGCTAACTGCTCACAAACATCCCAGTCTTTAATAAAAACCAAATTTTTAATAAAAGTAGAATTGTATGGACACTTTTTGAGGAAAATCAACTTGGGATACATGAAGAGAGGTATGGGTAACTGATACTGGTTTTGATTTTGCTGCTAAGTCAGCTGATTTCAAGGGTGAAGAATTAAGCACGTGTTTAGGGTGATACTTGCAGTGGGAATTAGACAACAAAACTAGGAAATAGTTATTTTATGATAACATCTTTAGTGTGGCTTGCAAATATCTGTGACTGGGGATGTGTCTTTTGCTCCCTCCTTATGGAAGAACAAATGCAAAAAAGCTCTTGCAGGAACCTGAACAACTGTCTGCCCTAGAGCAGAAAAGAGTTTAGTTGGTTGAGCAAGCAACAATTCCGAGTACACCCTCTCTAACTCCTGTGAACTTTTGGAAAGTTTGTGGCAGATTGTTTTTATGTGTCCCCTGGACATAGAAAAATATGCAAATAAAAATATTCCCCTGGAATATTGCTTGATTTAGCCTGAGGTTCCCTATTAGTTTTGCAGGTTAAGGAGAAATAAGAAAGAACACAGCAACACAGAGTGTTTGGGGACTAAACCTGTCTTGCTGCTGTCTTTTGTATCGGAAAAACTTCTACTGACCTTCACGTAAACTTAGCCTATAGAATGTTGAGAGAAAATTTTTCTCACATAACAATACCTTGTAAGATGATGGGAATTCACTTTTGCAAGCTCAGCTGTTACAGCTGGGTATCAGCCTTCTTTCCATCTTCTGTGCTTTTCTGCTGACAAGGTTACTGCTTTCCTCACAGTACTACTCTTAGATAAGGTACAGTAACTTCAGCTCTGAAATCACAAGTGATGAGTTTATACAAAGGGAAAAATCCAAAGGGACAGGGAGAAGAAAAGACCACAACACTGGGGGCATTTCTTTGTATCTGAGTTCCCTCTCCAGTACTGCTGATTTTTCTCTCCCAACTTCTAAAAAGAATAAGTAGCACCAGTCAGAATCTTAACTGCTTTATGTTTGTTCAGTAGTCTGTAAAGTAGAGAATTGTGTGTGTAATACTGCTTTCAGGCTGAATATGTTAATGTCTAAAAAGCTTTTAAGAATGTAAAACACTATGTAAATGTGAGCTATTAGCATATCTTTCTACTTTAACAAGAGGGCAAGATTCTGAAGGAGTTCAGCGCAGGCCAAATTGTCTGTGAGCGCACTGTCCTGAGTGAATCTGTGAAGCACCACAAGCCCTACATTCCAACAGACTTCAACACTCTTGAAACTAAGTCTTGTGAGACAGGCTAGTAATATTGCTTCTTTTTCCTCCCTTATTCATTTTGAAGAGGGTTTTTATAATAAGTTTGACATACAGACCAGGGGAAGCGCCTCACAGAGTATTGTTTAAATTGCAAAATTATCCATGGTAAAAACAAAATACCCCAAACCACGTGACTTTCTTCATCTCATCCTGCCTGTCCCTATACAAATTCAAGCTCTAGCTTAGTTTAAAGCTCTTGTTTGCTGGAGGAAGGGAGCAGGAAGTCTCAGCTATCTTGTTCACCTTAAGACATAATAATATCATAAAAATAGGTGTGCAAGCAAGAGGTCAGAGTAATTGGTCTTGTGTTTGATCTAGGACACAGTGAGAAAATCTTTTTGAGAGGTGGGCAGAGACAAGAGGATGCAGAAGACATAGCACATTGTCACTACTTCCATTCAGAAGCTCTTTATCTTCTGGAGAGAAGAGTTAGGTCTTAAACATTATTATGATACAGATTATGAAGGTGGAAAGATGCGGCCGTCAGTGTTTTTGTATTTCCTTTTAATAACATAACAGATATCCTTCAGTTTATTAAAGGGCTTAAAGTCTGCCATATCTGTTTCTTGTTTGTATCTCTCATATTTCCTTTAAAAAAACTGAAAAAAAGCCCTTAACTTTGATATCCAAGGGAATCCTTGTTTGTAGTTTTTCCCTCTCTTAAAGAATGAAAACCTTTTGTTCTAGGCAGCTTCTGTGCACTCATAAAAAGTGCTGTGTCAGAAAAAGGACACTGGAAGGCCATTCAGTACAATTGAAAATTTCATGGCTCTCTGCACACCAAAAGTACTGTTTATCAAGGTCCTTTTAAATATTTCATGCTGTAGAAAAGACCAAAGATGTTACATTATGTGCTATATTTGACCAAAATGTGGTTTATTTTTCTATTTTTTCAGAATAGCAGTTGGACCAGAAAGGGTGTGCATTGTCATTGATATCACATTTCCCATTTTTGTAAATAGTCACATACTTCAGGAAGCATCAAATAGCTGATGTGCTTTGCTTGTGATAGAACTCAATGAGCCTTCTTCATACGTGCTACATTTTAATAATACAAGACTCTAATTAAATGAAAGGCTTTAAAATGCCACATGAGAAACCTTAATATTTATGTATACTCAGCTACTCCTCTGGAGAGAACATACAGAGGAGAAAGTCCCATCCAGTGTTTGACTCAAAGGATTTTGTGCTCTTTTCCTTAAATTCCTTCCTCTTTCTGAATGTAGAACCATATTTATGTAGTGCTACTCATTTCTGGTCACTGACCATATTAACCTAAGATTTTTCATTGTTGGGATAAGTCTCTGCTGACATTCCTGCCATTGTAGGAAAGGGTTGAGGTGCTCCTGTAATGGTTCTCCCCAGCCCTGTGATGCTTGAAAACATGATAAATGAAAATGTCTGGTTCTTGTTGTACTAATTCAGTTCAAAAAGTAGCAGTGCCTTTGAAGTTATTGAATAAGAAAGGCAAAATTTAGTACAAGGACTCAGGCTTGTTGGGTTTTTTTCAACACTGCTAGAGTCATATTTTAAGACAGTTAAGTCACAAAATCAAGAGTAAAGCTTGATCTCATATTCAGTAAAACCGATGCCCATATTAAGCTGGCATGTTTCTGCAGAATGCTGTTTTTATTTCTTTAAGTCTGTGGCAAAATCATGGTCACTTCTGAAGCATAAGATGGAAGACAGTGAAATTGTTTCCTGATACTGAAATAATATGTATATTGTACATGTCTTGACAAAGAATTGCTTATCTGGACCAAAGAAAGGTGGGTAGTTGGGTCTATTCAATTCATTCTATAACATCTTATCTGATTTTTAAAGGGTTTTCTAAATAGTGGAAAACTTGAATTAAAAAAAAAAAAACTAAACCAGACTCTTGGAAAGTTGAATATTTTATCATTACCATAATGTTAACTGGAATAATAAACTAATAATTTATTTTTTATATTTTTCTGTGGAAGGTAAACTTAATAATATAGTGGAAGACAAGGTGATTATTTCAAGAGAAGAACATTCATCCTCAAACTGTGATTTGTTCAAGTGATACTACAGCAGTCAGTAATTGGTGTGTGGTGGTTTTACATAAATTGACAACTATAGAAAGTATATTTTATCAGTTAAGATTTTAAAGCTCTATGCATATTTCTAACAATACAATAAGATCTTGATTGCATGCTACTGGATGGGACTGTTAGTATTAATAATTTATTTCAACCATCTTTCTTTCTGAAACAAACACTTGATCAAAAATATTAGTGCTGTTATAAGTTTATTTCAGAACCTTTCCATTGCTTTAGATATATTATCATTTTAGAGTGACTTTTCATATATTTTATAGTGTGTTATTGCACAATATATTAGAGCCAAATACTCATATTTTAAAATAGAGACAAAATCAAGAATGATCTATGAATACTGCATTTTATGTAGCCTTCAGAATTAAGTGAATAGGAAGACAGGTAAAAGGTACTAATTTTGTCCTATTGATTTCTCACTTTGTAGTTTTAAGAAAAATATAATTTAACTGAAAATAACATTAGTCACACTTCTAATTTTACACTTATGATATTAGTTAGGGTTTTTTTTTTATCCCTGTTGACTTTGATGATCTGAGACTTAACTGTTGATAGGTTTTGTGTGTACAAATATTGAAGATACCTGGCAGAACCAATCTACTTGCTCTCACACTCATCTCCTCAGAAGATAGATTTATTCTTTTGATTTATCTTCCTTTTTTGTAGAATACATGCATACATTCAGTACTTATGAGGTACAGCCTTCTAAAAATATTATATTGTTTCCTTATTGCAATGGAAATTACATTTCAAAATAAATATACATTACTGTGTATGTTTTAATTTATGAGTAGATACTTTAATTGATTTTTTTTTATTTCATAAATTTGCTGTGTGACACTATTGAATTTACCTAATAATGGACAATCTTATGTTGTGGAACTCACGAATTTACCTAATAATGGGACAATCTTATGTTGTGGTACAGAACTCATCTGTTAACAACAGTCAATTTTTTTTCTGTTTTTTTCTTTTCCCATTATTTTTGCCAGATATGATGTTCACTGAATATCGTAGCAGATTCCAAAGGTTTAAATTCTGGGATCTTTCATTTGAAGTACTTTTTTTGTAAATTACTAATGAAAACTATGTGTGATTTTCTCAACACTTGATAATGTCAACAAAAAATATTGGTCTTGCTTATTAACATATAACTGGATGTGGTTCTAAGGCTGAGCTTACACAGAAGCATTGACTAAATTGATGTTTTTTCTCCATGTTAAATCCATCTTAATTTATTTGTATGCTCCTCTCGCTTTATATTTTCGGTATAATGGACTCACCCAAATTTTGGATTTATAGCTGCAGTACTTAGTTTTCTTCCACAAAAATGCTTCCTAGAAACTGAATGAAAGACAGGAGAAATAAAATTTAAGTCACAAAATAGTATCTAAATTAGAACTGTTTTTCTGGGTCTATGAATGGAATATGAATTTCACTTTTCCAGCAGTTTGTTTTTTCTCATGTACACTTTTTTGCATTTTTGAGATAGTGCTTGAAATAAATTTAGGTTTGGGTTGCTCATGTACATGGTCTGCCTTTTTCTAAAGGACTTTTTTTAAAAACAGTCTGCTGTAGCAGGGAGCATTGATCTAAGGATAAAAAGGTTTCAACTCCAAGAATGTGATCAACAAATATCAATTAGAATTTTGAAGATTTGATGCTCTTATTCTCTACAAATTTTTAGCCAAGAAAAGAGAATCTGGATAGACAATTATAAGCTTTTGTGAGTTTACTAAGCATGATATTCAACTGTGTGTGTGCATATTTGCTAGGACCAATTTAGGGAGTTAATCTGGTTCATCCCACCAAATCAGTGCCTCTTGATCCTTTGGTGCTCACACATACATTTTGTGGATGAAAATGCTGCAACAGTTCAGTTACAAGAGCAGTATGCTTGCATAAATTGTAATCAGGAATTCAGTGTTGCATATTTTGAAGTAACAAGGCAGCAGGAGGTTTGCAACAGTACCTGTGTGCAGTGGAAGGCAAATGCTCTTCCAGAATTCCTGTGCCTGGTGTTTGGGAAGGAAGCTACTTTAGTGTTTAGTTCATGAAAGTTGGTGTATGCCAGCTCTGACCTCAGGCATTTAAAAATATGCACCATGGAGTCTTTAGGTCTTTCTCTCTGAAGTAAGCAGTTGATACATTACTGAGCTCACAAAACAGACCACCCTTTAACAGAGCAGTAACACCTCAGCCTGGCTGAAGCACTTTTGGATGGGCTGGCCAGAGTGGTACAGGCTAATCCTGAAAACTGTAGGGAGTTATGTTGTGTGGTTTTGCACCATTTTTAAAATAGAAATCCTACTACACTCTAAGACTTTTATTTTTAGCTGGTTACTAATACCTGTGGTTTTATTAATAGATGCCTTGAGTTCTGCTTATTAATTGGTAGCCTAATATGAGTTCATGCATCTTGTTGCAAAAAGGGAGCAGATGCAAGTGGCATCCAAGCACCCAACTGCCAGCAGCATCTTTAGTTGGACTTCCATTTTCCCACAAAAATTGAGAAATTGAAGTTGAAAGGTTTTTCAGTTTTCAGGAAACAGAAGAATTTCTGCAAAAACTGTAAAAGAAGCTGAAAAAGCATAACATTTCAAAGCATATACCAAGAAAATGGCAAAGAAAGCTATATAAGGTAATTTATGCACTGGTTTGGTTTAATGAATTCAACTGAATTTGATACAATCTTCACAAGAACTAGTACATTTTCTGTTAAAAAGAATCAGAATTCTTTTATTGAAAATCATTATTTTACTTTCAACTCTCTCCTTATTAAAGCTAGGGAACCATTTCCCTGAAGAAATTTGCATCTATTAGCAAAGGAAATATATGTACTACTAGAAAATACTTAACCTAGGACAAATTGGTGACAGCAGGATACTGAGCAATTAAATCAGTGTTCTCAGAGAGGATGTGAAGGAAAACCCAGATAAATGTAACAGATACTTAGGTTGTTTAATCAAGCTGCTTAGTAACTTTTTTTTTCTGAAGAATGTACATATATATATAAAATTTTGGGATTGGTCTCTGAGTGCTTTTTGGCTGTAGAATGCTTTTTGAATAAAACGGAAAGGTTTCTGTGAAGAGCAGGAGAAATAGTATTGTATTTTTCTTCACAAAATTTGCTATCTTCAACAATGCATTACCCTAGTGAATAGAAAGGAAGGAGCAAGCACCAAGTTCTCTGACAGTCTGATGTCAGACTACAGATCAACTAGAAAAAGGCCATTCTGAACATTTAACTTCTGCTCTTCCTTAAATTAGTGTGATAACTTTCTCACTTTGCTTCAGTGTCCTCCCTTTTCAGTATGATCAATCTCAGTGTAAATGTAACTGAAATATATTTAATCAATTGTATTTAATACTGTATTATTTGATATATTTTGAACATTTCTGTCAAATAATATGATGCCCACAGTTATTTTCTAGTCCATTTACTTATAAGAAAAATTACAACTTTGCTAAATTTCCAAACAGGAATCCTCCTATTTTCAGTCTTTTATGTGATAAAATCAAGATGAAGTTTATATGACCACATTGATGAATAAATACATATTTAAGTTCATTTAATAACTGGTCTGCCTTCTCATAGGTGATGTCTTTTTCTATCTTGATTCCATCATTTGGAATTTCTCGGTCCATATCTGTAATAATAATTTATGTGCTGGAGTCTACTACTTATGCTGACACGACAGACAAACAGAAGCCAATAAAAACCTTTCAGTCATTTAGAATATAAATGTGCATCATACCATTTCCAGAGTCCATCTATGTGCATACATATACAGTTTATGTATATAGTAGTTAATTTGGCTGGTTTGATGATTTAGCTAAAGCTGAGTGTTTGATCTCTATTTTTCTTTTCTCCAGTTCCACTGACTTGTTATGGTCATTATGCGCTTAACTAAAGGTACATTTCAGACTGATTTTCTATGTTGTTTTTCAAATATGAAGACTAAATAATATTTTACAGTCCAATATTATTTGAGACTGATTTGCCTCCAGTGTTACCAAAATAGGTGTTATTTTCCCTCAGAATTCCTGTGTTTTTAATTTAAAAGCATTGTTTAATCTTAGTCATTCTTATATTGATGAAATTGGTGCTTGGGAAAATGCTGACTAATTCCTGAATCATGCTGCTGAATACTGAGTATTTTTTTTATATAATAACAGATTACTGTCAGAGATAAGAATCTTACACTGGACTGACGCACATAAAGTACACTGTCTTTATGTGAAAACAGTGCTGAAAACAGAATTCAAGTGATAGCAAACTACAGGCATATCTCCATTTCAGTAAAAGAATACCTACTTTAACTTTATTAGGGTACGCATGCTCTCTCTGATATTTAAACACCTCCCCTACACATACAGGCACAAAGCCCAGAAACCCACCCTCATCTATTCCATTGCTGTTTTCTGGAAACTAATAATTATTGGCTAATTCGGCAGAGATTGGAGTAACAGGCTTTGGCTAAATTGTCAAGTATAGGAATTACTGATTTTCAGCATTTCCATCCTCAAAAATTAAATCTGACGCTGATTTCATTTAATTATCAATTTGTAAATATGAATGTTTTAAAACTTGATTTTGTCAGTTTGTGTGTAAGAACAAAAGAAGTTCATATTTCAGATTAAATGGGGCATGCTTATAAAAAAGTACAGAGTGTACTATTTTTTACAAATTGATATTGTTTAAAAATCATATTAAAAATATTTCCATTAAAGAATTACTCATATGTATGCTATTTTCCAGAGCAGTCGCCAATCTAATTGCTGTGGTGCTCACTAGTTGCAAACAAAAGGTCAGAGTTTGATAGCTGTTTTGTAAATTATTTTAATGACCTGCTTCCTAATATTATCCAAAGAATTATTGTAGGTGGTATCAAGTACTATCCTTGTTTTCACTCTAGAGAATCTGTACGTCACCACAGTTTGGTATTGAAATCCTACTGCTCTCTAAAGAGAGGTGGATGTCTCACCTGGCTGGTGGATGAAATGCCCGGCTGAGGACTCTGAGTTTCTCTAGTTCAGAGAGGGGGAGGCTGAGGAGTGGCCTCACTACAGCTCCCTTCATCTTCCTGAGGAGGGGAAGTTGAGTGTGAGGTGCTGAGCTCTTCTCCTTTGTACCCAGTGCCAGGACACGTGGGAATGGCCAAGAGCTGTATTGCTCAGGAGAAGTTCTAACTCTGAACTAGCAGAAGGCGTTGGATACCCACAGCCATGCCCCAGCCTGTGCATGGGCTCTGGCATGTTTTGAGAAGGAGGCACAAACTTTCTGATGGGTATGAGAGCTGTGGATCATCTTGAGATCATTTGACCACCTGAACCAGTTTCAAGTAGAAAGCAGATGTGATGTGTTTTTGAAAGTCTTCTGTGTTCATCCAGTTTTTCTGGTTTCCCTCGGGATGGCAAAATCCCCATCTTTGATGCCAGTGAGGCTCAGAGATCAAATCCTGAGTCTGATGCAGGATGTGCTCCTCAACTAAGTGGTTTCAAGCTTACCCATGGCTTGTTTTTCTCCTTTTACTTATTTTTAAAATGCCTGAGCTATTTCCTATGGCAAAACATGCTAGAGCACAATATCCTGAGAACACCAGCACTCCCTCAGAGGGAAAGTCCACGCCAATACTCTGCCTCTAAAGCAGTCGGTCAAGGTCTAAAGGAGAGACTTGAGCAGGTCCTGGTGGTGCTCACAGGCCTCAGTGACTGGGACTGGCCTGCCCTGGGACCCCCAGCCCCACCACCTCCTGCCAAGGGCCCAGGAGCTCAGCCTGGAACACTCAGTCCCTGCTTAAGCCATGTTGTACCTGTGCCAGTCTGATTATTCCACCATAATTATACAACTATTCCCAATATTAATTAACTAACAATGCAAAATGTATTGGCACTGCATGGTAGAAGAAATATTTATAAATTTCACAATGTTTCTTTAGGTTAATAGGCTTAATGTATGGTATTAAACAATTTGACAGCCTTAAGTATAGACATTTTTCAAAATTTAATAGAATATTAACATTTAACTCCACAAATAAATTCATTTTTACTCATAATCTTGGGATATTTATCAAGGTGTAATGTTATTGACTGACCTCTTTAGAAAACAAGAAGACATTAGGAACAATTTCATATGGGTGCCATCTAGGACATTGAACAATAGCTACTCCAATAATGTAGATTGAAACTAAGACTAATATTTTCTGGGTATATTTTTCTCCATTGACCTCTTGTACCATTTTTTAGGACCTATATAAATAAGTTATAATGCTGCCTTTAAGTTGATGAAGATATGAAAGCTGGCCTCATGCTTACAACACACAGAGAAAGTTTTCATTTACAGTATCAAGAACTGTAAAAGAAACACAAATTTGCAGTTAAAGTAACATGGTCCGAATAAAAATGAAAATAGAAATCACTCCTCTTGGAAATCTGTGGTCTGGACTGTATGAGCAGGTGTGTATCAAAATATGCAAGGAAATACTGTCACATATAACTGAATGTTAAATAGGGCATGATAATTGCCAAGAACTTGGTTTCTAAGAAAAAATGTATGCAATATGAATAAACAAGCAGTATTACCTAGTCAGTCATCCACAATATGAGTCCCACAAAATACCTCCTAAATTAAATAGATAATTGGCTAAGTCTTCATGAATAAATATATTTTTCCTTAAAAAAAAATCTAAAGAAATTGGTTGGGGTGTTTTTTTTTCCTAACAGTTTAAGGTAGTGGAGAAAATGACCTCCAAATTTATGCCTAAGATGAGACCTTACAGCCAAAGAGAAATTTTCTCAAAGACTCAGGACAGATACAATAGATAATTTACAGGTTTAAGATATGCACAGAACAAGGCACTGGAAACAGTATGTTTTCAGGGGTACAATAGTATGACATGGTGTAATCAATTGCAAAGAAGAAAGAATCTGACATCTCTAGAGGTATCTTCACAGTCATAGCCAGGATTTCAAAGAGTGTAAATTAAGTGGCTTCAAACCAAACCCTTTTAGTTGCAACTGAAATTATCATCTATCCACTGTGTACAGTTATTTTTACAAAGAGCTGTTATTTTGTATAGAAAAAGCAGTGTTCAGTGGGGGACAAAAAGAACATCTAACCTAACCTGTGGGTTTTTTTGATCTATTGCATTTATACATTGCTTTGTAGATCATAAATGCATAATTTCATAACTCTACAAAGGTTGATACCAAGATCATTTGAGATAAAACTGTTCTATGAGCAGGGAAGTTATGTTAATATTTCTAATTTGAATATTATTTCTTTGTATTATAACTCACCCTTGGTTATTTTATCTTTACTATCCTCTAGCATTTAATACAGATTCAGGAATATTATTAAACATCTATTAGCATAATATTAAGTATTCAAATTTCTTTTGGTGTATATGAGTTTCTCCAATATTTTCTGCAAATATTGTATCCCTAGACTAACTGTAGCTTCCATGGGCCTCAAGCACTTCTATGATGCTTATGCATTAATTTAGAGACTATCCTGTACACTTCCAAAGGAATCACATTTCTTTAATTAAAATGTAAAATTCAGAACTGAAGTGATTATTATTAGGAAGCTGAATTCAGTTAAAACAGCAATAAACACTGGATGCAGACATGCAAATAAAAGTTTTAATGATCTTGCAGAGGATTAAATTGTAACCAGTGAAATCATAAATAGAGCCATATTTTTATCTTGTTAAAAGGTAATATAAACTAAGAGTTTCAGCTACAAGGAGGGAAAAACCTATTTTTTTTTTTTTTTTGCTGACATTGTCATCTATAAATAGTGTTGACTTCAGTATTTATGAAAAAGTTAGACATAACCTTGTAAAGAAGACCTTTAATCACTTTAGGTTTTAGCATGGAAGCCAGTATTCCTTTCTAAAGTTGTATAAATAATAGCAATTTCCATTACCCAGAAAAAAATGAAAGAGGAAGAAAACTAGTCTAGTTTCCAGAACATCCTTCTCAACAAAACTGCAGCCAAAGCCACCAAAAAACCCAAAGTTTTCAACAAACAAGAGTTTATATTTGAAATCTATTTTTTTCCTCTCTGGAATAATAGTATTTCAATTTTATAGTCAACATATTATAGGTACATCACTCTACATTTAAAAGAATTATTACCACTAGAAAACAAAGCATCTCTGGTTAACATTTAATAGAACTAATCTACTTTTAATTATTGGGGTCTTTCTTTTTTTCTTATTCTGCAATTGTTCCTTAAAATCATCATAAAGTTTGTGTTGCAAATATCAGAAAATCATAACATTTTAGAAATTCTGAACACTGCATAGATTTAACATGTTAATGAGTTCTACTTTTGACGTGACTATTGGATATTTTTTACAAGCATTCTGAAGCTCCTCTTATTTGGGCAGAATAGATGCATTATATTCTGCAATTATCTTTTCATTAAGGATGTCAAGAGTGAAGATTACCTTGTGAGGTTTATGGGTATCTTTGGCAATGCTCATGCTCACACACCTGAACCAATGTTTGTTTTGCTGTTCTCTTGATTTGTCCCAGAAATAATAATAGTCATAGAATATTTAATCTTTCTTGTGGTGTCAGTATCAGAGAAAAAGTGTCAGTCAATATATACAATTTGTAGGTACTTACACTTTGTGATTGTATCTTTAGCTTATTTTTTAAAAGTTAGCATACTATTATTGCTTTGGTTTGGAGTGCTTATTGTAGTTTTTCATTATGGTACATGTCTTTGTCATTTTGACAATCATGGAGAGATCTCCTATTTCTGGAGTTTAAATAAAAAGCGGGGGGGGGGGGGGGTTTGCTTCATAGTTGAAATAGAATTTACATAGCAATAAGCATGTGGTGAAAATAGGTGCCTGAAATTGTTACAGCTAACCATTACCATTGTTTGCCTGTCTCCCCCTTTTCTCCAGCATGTATCTTCTGTATTTCTTCACTCTTTTACCTTTCCATGATTAATTTTTATGTCGTGGCTGGCTGGCTGACTCTTCTTTTAGGTTCTGTTTGCACTTTATTCTCCCACAGGATACCACTGGATGTTACACACACACTTTCTTTTACCCAGTGGCTCTGTAGCAAGTAGGACAACTGCCTCTGCAGCATTTGCTTCTGTATTATGCTAAATGTCTCTCAGAATGCAGCCGTGAATGGATATCAAACTGGGCTGTCCTGCAAGGCAAAATGAAACCTTGAGAGGCTGCCACTGGCTCATGCAGAGACTTTGTAATTGAATGTTCTACATCACTTCACACAGTTCCAAAGTCTCATTTGTTGCAGTTTACATGGTAATTTAAAGTATTAGTGGAGTATTAGTGGAGGGCAAGGCACTTGCAAACTGGCCAAAAAGGGCTGCTTGAACCATGTCTTTGATAGGAAGGTGTAGAACTTATATGGGTGACTACAACACTGCCCTCCAGCAGGAAAGGCAAAAACCAGCAATGTCAATAAGCATGATGTGCCCATAGTTCCTTTGCATTAGGAGTAGCCCAGACTGTACAGAATATCTGAAACTATCTGAATTTCTGTCACTGTGGTGGCAAAAAGGTGAAAAATAAATGAGAATTTAGGTGGGAAACAGATCTTCTGTATAATGAGTTAGATGTCAATGTCTAAAATATGAATCATACAAACAAGATCTCAGTTTTGCATTTGTATCTTTTTGTTTGTATAAAAAGCATGAATGTCAAGTTCCATATTTTGGAGCCAAATATTTGTATCATGTAAATTACCTCATTCCATTAAGATCAATGAGATACTCTGAAAGCACAAAGATTGGGACAAATAGCATCTAAGGGAAGCCTCTTGTGTCCCTGTACTTACTTTATGGTGTATCTGTAGGTTGTGATGATTTGCTGTAGCAGGCAGTGAAATCAATGTACTGGTGTGTGATTTAGCAGCAAGTGTGTAAGGGATGTGGACTTATTTCTCTTCACATCTTTAAAAACTTAAAAAAATTGAGCTTCAATGCTGAAATGAATGCTGATTTCAGCATTGAAGCTCTATTCAGGGCCTCAGGCAATTACTTTTTAATCAGTATTTGAAGAACTCCTTTTCCACCTCAAGGAACATTTTTATGAATGTGGAAATGTGCAGGTTTCTCCAGGCAATAAAAAGCCATTAGAATCAGGAGTGAGGGGTGCTGCAGGGTAGAGTAACAATTCTGACATTTCTGAGGAAACTTAATTTATAGAAACCTAATTTATACAAGATCATAGAAGTTCTTACAGTGATGCTCTAAACAGGAAGGTATTTTCTTGTGAATGAAAATCCCAGACCACTAAAAGAAGTTTATTAATCATCTCATTATTAGAGATGATACGGTCCCATGTAGTTCTGTGGGCACATAGATTACCACATGGAATCCCAAATCAGTTCAGATTTCTGTAGTACATACATACAAATAGGCAGGTAGGGCATAGATTACGAGTTCTTTAAAATACAATATAACTATTCTGAAGAAATTAGATTTTACAAGATTGAGGTCAAAATAATCCTGTGTTTTGCTTTTCAATTAACACAAAATTACATTACCTATATTATTCATACTGACCCAGGGATTTTCTGTGGTGGGGATTTTCTGTGGTGGATGGGAGATTTAAAAGTGCTAGCCAAAAGTAAGATCTGTGGACTGTATAAAACTAAATGTCTTCAGTTGCTCAATAGGATACAGAATTTTTCCATTTAATATGAGAGAAGATCACACAAATACAAAAAATCAATAAACAACTTGTTACCCTTAGACAGTCAGGGGAGAAAAAACAGGAGAGTAAGTAACCCATGCATTCTGCTTAGAAACCAAGCAAATTCAAAGTACATTGAACTAAGATGAGAAAAGAACTGAGAAAAAATATCCTCTGTGAAGAAAGTCCTTTAACATTTTGTGACTATATTCACACTTAATTAAAAGGTTGTTATAAACAATACTTTCCAAAATTTAAATATTTTAACTCCAATTCCCTTATATTTAAGTTTTTTAAGCTTTTAGACTTTAAGTATGAGGGTATGTAGTTCATACATTTTTCATATTGGTTTTTTCATTACAAATATCAGAGTTTTTTATTTAATTTGTCACACATTTGCATAATTATTATAATTTTAATTGTTAACAGAGGGATATTTTCCCCTTGGGAAAAGAAAATCATCTCTCCAAATTCTAACAGCTTAGACTAACCAAATCTAAGACAAGATACAAAGCCAAAAAAGCTGTCTAGGTTCTTTAACATCAAATAGATTAGTTTAAAATTACAACTCTTAAATATGATTATATAATTTGATAGGATAAATATTTGAGCTTATTTCTTGTGCAGTAGGGAAAAGAACATTTGCAGTCATTTCTATCTAGAGGGATAAAAATCTGCAGGCATTGTACAGAACTGTATCAAATGTCAAAAAGAGTGATAAACAAAAATAAAAGGCAAACAAAGCTCTAGACATCCTGACATTATGTGAGATTAGAATAATGCTGACAGTTTCAAATTTAGCTTCAAATACACTAAGCCTTGAGCCACGAGATTAGTTTTCAAAGATTTTGCATTTCTCAACTGGTCTTCACCTGATGTGTAATCCCCCAGTTTCTGCACTGTGAAATAGAGAACAACTGTTGAGATCTCCTTTAAAATGCTCCAAAAGCTAATCTGTAATAAAAAAAAGCTCTATAATATTTAAAAATAAGCCTGAGTTTGAATTCAATATTCTATTAGTGAAACCAGAAGTCGAAAGAACCATAATAAAACAAGAAGACAAATGAAATATCTTGTCAGTAAGAAGGACAGCAGGATGGGGACTGGTGGAGCAAAGTTCCTCCCACTGTAAGTACAGATCAGGTTCATGACCACCTGAATGTACATGAGTCTATGGCACCTGATGTGATGCATCCCAGAGTCCTGAGGGAACTGGCTGACATCACCAAGACACTCTCCATGGTATTTGAGTAGTCTTGGCATTCAGGTGACCGGAAAAAGGGAAACATACACCTCTTTAAAAATGTGGAAAGGAGGCCCCTGGGGAGAAGGCTTCAAGGTGACATAAGTGCAGCCTTTAAATAGCTACAGAACCACAGAAAAGATAAAGAACTACAGGAAAGATAGAGAGGGTTTAGAAGGGCATGTAGGGGAAGGACAAGGGGGAATGGCTTCAAACTGAGAGAAGGTAGGTTTTGATTAGATATTAGGAAGAAATTCTTTACTGTGAAGGTGGTGAGACACTGCAATGTGTTGCCAGAGAAATTGTGGATGCCCCATCTTTGGAAGTGTTTGAGGCCAGGTTGTCAGGTATCTCTGCCCATGCCAAGGGAGTTGAAACTTTAGGGTTCCTTCCAACACAAATCATTATATGATTCTAAAGGAATGTGACAGGAAAAGACACTTGAGAATTTTCTTCTCTGATTTGAAATTTTCTGTCTTCAAATTCAGCTTTGAGTAATTTTTGTTCTAAAGTTATGAATGAAGACTGGGAGATCACATTAGAGAAGGAAGATTGCTGATAGTGTAGGACTTTCTTATATCTAACTGATGGGAAGATTAATTTTCCTTATTTATTTTTACTTCTAATTCCTATATGAATGAATGCTTTTGAATTCAAGAATGTGTTATTGTTTTTAAATAGAAAGAAGCCATTAAAACCTAAAAATAAACAAGCAAACAAAAAGCTATGCTGAACTGAGAACAGGTGATGATACTTGTTTAGCAGTACATGGAAGTAATTTATAATGAAGACCAAATCTTTTCCAAAAAGAATTTGTCAACAAGTTCAAGATTTGTCAGTCTCACCTACTAATTGTTATATTCTGTATAGAACTGGGGGAGAGCAGAATGGCAGTCTGAACTCTGTGAAAATGCTTTGTGAGTTATTTAATGACCAAAATACCAAATCAAGTTTCCCCTTAAGTCTTGGTCTGCACATGCAAAGCAGTCAGCCTTCTCTTTTCTCCTCTGGGCTGGACTCCATGCAAATCTCCTAATTCCATAGTGAATGCTCTAATAAAGTTGTGGGATATAGGATATAAGACATAGTCTGATTGGTAGGCTGATCTTTAAGGGAACAGATGTGGGAAATACACCTTTTGGCATGGTGATAAACTTCTATAGAAAAATAAAATATTTTTAAGTGAAAAAGTTTTATCACTTCAGTGAAATAAAGAACTTCAGCTTGAGAGATGTCATTTCAGTTGAGTTGTTTTGGTTGGAGATGTGTGAATTATTGTGGTTTGTCATTTAAAAAATTATATTCTTATGAATTTGCATTCTAATGTTTCTATTTTTTTAGGTACTTTGGTAGAAATATACAAGTTCTGAAGTATCATTCCAAATAATTTCAGTCACTTTTCAAAGACTATTTATCTGATCGCAAAAGCTTTCTTTGGCAGACCTACATAAAATAGCAGCTACCAGAAGAGCTCCTCCCAGCATCAATTATCATCATTAACAAATCTCTTGGAGATCATGCCTTCTTCGAGATCCAAAACTGTTTTTCTGGAGCTTCTCAGCAATGACAGGTAGAAGATATCTGTGTGTTATTGAAGCTTGCCTTCTCAAACTCATGTCTGCTGCTCTTTTTATTAAAGCAGAAGTAGAAATTATTTAAAATTACATAGGAGGGCATAGTAGGAAAAAGACTCACAAAGCTATTATTAGTAAACAATATCAAAATAATGCTATTATATGACCTGTTTACTGATAATATTACTTCAGCCACGGCTGTCTGCTTTTTCCTCATCCAGCTAATGCCTCTACTGAAATAATGGCAAATCATATTTAGAAGGAAAATTATCTCAAAATTACTAAAGAAAGCCGTCTTAGAAACTTGGTTTTTTACCATTTCTTGAGAGAAGTAATATGTAAAAGATAATAAACAGGCTCCTTGTTTTTGCAAATTGTCTTTGGCATACAGATGTTAAAAATTGTCACAGTTTCATACAGGCAAAGTTATTGCATAGACTTTGTAGTGAGTTGTCTTATCTGTAAAAAATACTGATTGATTTCCACAAATTTAAATTTGCTAATAAAATATGGACAAAAGTACAGCACAAGTATGGACAGTGTGAATTTTGAACATTACTGCTAAGTTCAGTTATCCCATCTAGGTCCTGATTTATCTCTGTAATGATATTGTTCTAAAAATAGTACTGGCAGCAGATATAAGGATATCATAATGCTTCAGAAACATCAGAAATATGGACTTTTCTAAAAAACAAAAAAAGAATCTCGTATCTTCTCAATGAAAGCAGTCTGTCCTTTGTTTTTGATTGCAGGTATGTGGAAAAAATATGCAAAATAACAAATAAAGAGGAAAAACATGGTTAGTTCTAAACAGGTTTAAAGAAAAAAAATTCAAATAAGAGGTAATTGAGTTAGATGCCTTGGTAATTCAGCTGCAGGTTGTCAGATCCTAGTAGTGAATTCCACCTGCAAAACTCTTTAATCTCAATATTTAACTCACTGAGGTACTAGCAAAGGCTTAGAGCATGAGAGTAAGTATGTTTTAGGATGATGCTGCATCTGTGTCTCATGTGTTACCTGTTGAAGCATGAGTGGCTTTTTGTCAGTCATACAGCAAGTAGAAAATGGCAAAATTATTTTCCATTTTCTCCAAAATAAGTTGGTTTTTTTTTTATGCACACAGTTGTAGAACTTCAAAGACTTACCCTCATTCTTTCATCCACAAACAGTATCAGCAACAAACAAAGGATGCCTCATCAAAGCAGACACCCATAGTAACGAATCTGTTACAAAGTTCATACTACCTACCCAACAGAGCAGACCATAAATATTTAGAGTGGTACTTGGGATGGAGAGCAGTGACAAGTAGGAAGTAAAATCTTATGCCTTTGGTAAGCTATTCCTAAAAGTAAGAAGAGGTATAAGTAGCATCCTCAAATGCAAATGGTGTCACTTTGTGGCACACTCTGTTTATACTCTCCAAGATTGTTACTAAAACAAGAACTCTCCAAGGTTGCTACTAAAAAATGCAAAATACTTTTACTAAAACAAATACAGAATCCAAGCAGACTACAAAAATCCTACTAAATTCTTTAAAATCTTAAAGATTAAGAAGCTCTTTTCCCAGTATTTTCATCCTCAAACTTATCCTGCCCTGCTGCTTCATAAAGTGTGTAGTAAACAGGAAAATTGAGGAAAACTATGTGGTTGTCATTCTCTGCTTTGGTACTCTGCTTTTGAAGTTTTTTCAGAGGATAAGTATAGAGCATCTGTAGATCTTATTAGAACTAAGATATATCTACTTTAAATTGGTATAATATCACAGTGCATTACAGGCTTGATATTTGAAAAGAGATTTACCTAAGTTGAGGTTTTCCTGCCAAAGAATAACCAGGAAGTTGTAGCTGTCTGTGTTTTTACTTTGGCATGCTATTGAGCTCTAGCACAGAGAGCTTCAAGGTTTTTCAAGAACCAGTTAGATTTTTCTGTTTTGTTTCTAAAGAGTCAGTTCATCAAAGCCAGAAGTCTGGTTTTGTTCTAAAATCCCTCACATCTAATTTATACTGCACCAGTGTAAACAGAAATTTAAAAATGAAGATGATTCAAAACGTCATGTAAAGTTTTGGATTCATTTCTTCATATAAATCTAGGGATCTGAGACATTCTGAAACTGAAAAAATTTTCAAACCCTCAGTTTTCCCAAAGGCAATATTGTTACTCACACATTCTTACTAGTAGCTTTGATAAACTACGTTGACTGTAATGAATCACATTGTCAGATTCAGTCTGTCTTGGCTCTGTAATAGAAGTGTTACCACCAGGGGTATGTCTAACATACTGCATCTTTGAAAGCTGCTGATTAAATTTACCTCCATATTCTTGGATGTTAAGGAAAGCTTGAGTAAAGTTTCTCTTTGTAGAGGAAAGAATTAAAAATAGGAGTTTTCTAAATGAAAATTCTCTAAACATATGAGAAATATGTTTAGATAGAGGACATTTTTGTACTGCTTTTGTACTACTTCTTTTGTTCTGCTAATCCTTTAGGGATATCTCTAGTGTTCTGTTCTGAAGCACTTGGCACAGTATTTTTCCAGAGATGCTTTCTATTTCAAATGCATAGAAATGAAGTTTATCCATTTTAGTCAGCCTTTATCCAGTTTTGCTAATCAATATCTGAAAATGAAGACCTAAAATTATATTCGGAAATTTTAATATTTTTTATTTCAACTTTACAGAATAGGAGATTTGAACATTTTCTTATTTATTGTATCAGTTTTCTGTGTGCTGGCCATAGATAGAACTAACATGAAATTGACAGCCTGGAGTGTGTAATTGTACCAGAATCCTATAAAGTAATAAAGGAGCATACTAGAGATATAGGTTTCAAGGATTATAAACTTAATTCTTCCTTCTTCTTCTCTCTATATTCTTTTTCTTGCCACTGGAACTCTGATTAATTATTAGAAAACTAAAGGGGTGTGCTCTCCTTCTCAGGTGATAATTAACTTTGTGTTTAAAATGTAACACTTTCCCAAATAATCTTGAGCAACCTGGTTTAATTAATAGACACACAGCTATTGCTATGATTGAAGTTCCATGGCAAACTTTTCTGTTCTTTTTTCTCATTCTTCCCCCTCAATTTTTGAATATTTATAGGAAACTGTTGGATATTATTGACATATATTTTGAAACTGAGGATCATCATCTCTGTCTCCCATGCAAACTCTTAAAAATCCTTCTCTAGAACAGTTTGGCACGAAATTTCATCACATAGCCTTTCCTGTTCAGCTTGTGACCTGAATATAGATCTTCAAATACATAGGTTTGTTCATGAACAAACATCCCTGTTTTACTTAAACTGTACTAAGCAAAAGGTCAGATAAAGGTTCCAGCAGGATTAAAGAGGAATATGTGTAACATTGTATGCAGGTCTGGTCTTACAGACTGCTGAGAGAGAAACAAGAGGTTTTCATGACATCCTGGCAACCACATCCAATGGATCAAATGGGTTGTCAGTCAAATATTGGAAGGTTTACAGTTTGATTCTAAGCACTTATCTATATATAGATATCTGCATAGATAGATAAAGAATGAATATCAACAGATTTTAGTGAGAGGATCTATACTATTTAAAATTAATAGTTATATTCACTATATCCTTTTTCTCCTGTGTCTCTCTCCTCTCTTCTAAGAAGAATATAATTACTGTGTTAAAAGGTAAAAGAGAAGAGAAAATGTTTGAGTGGTTCTTTTTTTTTTCCCCCACACTAATTCACAATTTAGGTTTTCATTTGTTTAGGGTATTGTTTGAACAACTGCTTTCAGTCACCTTTATTTGACAAATAATTTTATAAAATTAGAGTAAAACTAACAGTTTAAAACCACACCCTATGTACTTATGAGTTTTAAGAGCATTTGTACAATCTATAATGCCAATTGCTTGCTGCACTAAGACTTTAAACAAATATTAGCCAGAAATTATTTTAAGGTGTGTAGTTTGGTGTTTGAGTGTATACATAAAATAAAAAACTCTTATAACTTGTATAAATATGTTAAACATAAAATGTACAGAGTGTCATTTTCAAGCCTTTTGGGTAGCTGCCTCTCATTATTTCAGTTGAGATTCTTTGTGCTTCATAATTCTCAACACCAATCAGCAGGTTAGAGGAAGAGAGAGGATTTTCCTGATACCTCCTTAAGAAAATTTCATTTTCAAACTCAACCCAGAAGTATTCTTATAGTCACTGAGACTCTTCATAGTCACTGTTTCTCTTTAGAAAATGTATGATGAAAAATTTTAAATGCATATTGCTTAAAAACTATCATATAGTCTTGAATCTGGAAAGTATGCCATTAGGTTGGAAGAACTTCCATCTATTTGAATATGGATGAGGAAGCTATCTTCCAGTCATGCATCAGATATTACTTATAGCTGTATTTCTAGGGATTCCCTTGCTTCTCTCTGTGCTGTATAATGAATATAAATCCAAGATACCAAAAAAAGAATTTGAAGTTATGATGATTTCTAGGAATTAAAAAAAACAACAAAAAGAACCCCAAAAACTACAAAAATACAAACCAAAGAAAAAACTGAAGAAATACAGTTAAACTACTATATTTGCTTTTCTTGCTACTTCCTATGGAAATATTTCTATCATGGAGAATCTCAGGGCTTTTCCACCTTGTGATGCTTTGAATAGAGGCATTAGAAAATCTGACCTCTTGAAGAAAATAATGGCTTAAAGAAGCATGTCCTGCTCTTTATTAGAAGGAATGGCTTTCAATGACTTAGAGTCTTATTTTCATTTCATAACTGTATCATTACTGCTCAAAATTGGCAGATTGGCAGAAGACAAACAGAAATTGATTAGTTTTACAATGAATATTTATTTCAGCTATAGCTGGAAGAAAACCACTGGTGATTACATCCTTCTTTTCAAGATAAGGATGCGCATATTAAACAGACAAATCTACCTCTAGGTAGATTTATGGGACATACTTATTCAACCAGCTATGAATGGATTTAAAACTGTGTTTTATTTTGGGTTATAGCTTAGAAAAACATACATTTTTGAATAAACCAGATGCAGAATTCCCCAGAGGCGTTAAGAGGCTGTGTGTCTTCACAGATTTCTGTGGCTTTTTTCTCCCCATTTGTTCCAGCAGACAAGTTACACTAGCATTTGCTGTGCAAACTTTTTGGATGATAATGATAAGAGTTCCCTGCCTTGATAATAGATGTTCTTTTGTGCCAAAGCACTTGTTTCAGAAGGCTCTGCTATGTTTCCCTCTCATTTCATGGCCTTGGTAAAAATGTGACATTTTGCTCAGGGCAAGGAGTGTTGCTGCTGAAGGAGGAGTGGAAGCTGTTCCACGTTTGCTGATATCAAGCATTTGCTGATTAACAGCAGTGCAGATAAGTTGAGGAGTTGTACCCACACCTAATTCAGAACTGCAAAGGGGAGACAATATGTTTTCATTTTTAATTCATTTCCTGAAGTAAATGTGCCATTTAATTAGGTTTCACTTAGGTAGTTCTGTATGCAGTTTTGTTGTTTTCAAGCTGAAAGATTATTTGCCCACATATTGGTTGCAGATTATTGTTCACCAGGTCTACCTAAACTAATATTTTGACCACCTGTTCATCAGCACAAACAATTCGTGAAATGGAACAGAAAGATTCATAATGTCAAATACAGAAAAATTCAATTCATGATCATTGATCTTAGTCCAAGTTATTCTCAAAAATGTACTGCACACACAAATTTCTGAATTTTTTCAATAAAGCTCAGATCTTACTTAATTGTTCTAACACATAAAGCAGAGGGGAATCCAGCTCAGTATAAAAAAGATACATTGGATTTACTCTACTAAGAATGAAAAAATGCTGACCATAAGCACATTTAAAGAGAAGTAAGCCTTTTGCTAATGAGCTAGTACTTCTGCAACACTGCTGCAGGTGTAAAGCAAGTTAGTAGATTTTAATCTTTCCCCTCCCCTGACCAATCCTGCCAGCTTTCTGTAAAAATAATCAGTGGCAATCCTTGCAAAACAATATCTGCTGCCCAGATGAGATCTTTGCAATGTAAATCAGTTATATTCATTCCCTGCTTGCAGAAGAAGCTTTGCCTTTTCTGACATTCAAGGTCAAAAACTATATTTCAGAATCCACCTATTATCTATTTGTGGAGACACATCAAGCTGTCATCAAGGATTAGTTTGGAAAGGTCTTTATTTAGTGTATTTTTCAAAAATGCATGCAAAATATATAAACTAACATTAAAAAGCAGGTAGTAGATTCTGAAATGTGAAAATTTGCCTGTGTAAAGAGGCACCCCACCCAAATGAGCAAAGTCATTAGAAATCTCATTATAATTAAATACTTTCTATGGGAAGAAATACATAAGACAATGTAATAAAGAGGAAGTAGAAAAGAACCCAGAATAAAAAAATTGAGCTATTTTCTTTTGTGTATGGAATATCTTAATGGCAAATAAAAAAGAAAAATTAATTTAAAAAAAATTGGCATTTCCATTGATTATGGTTATGCTTATCTTTCTTTGACACAGCAGCAGATAAAACAATGATGATAAAGCAATATTCTGCTGGCTTAGAAATCTAAGGAGGGAACTTAGAGATGGCTAATTATGAAATATTTTATCTCTCTCTTTATGAATATTAGTTTTTATGTCACAGGCTATTCTCTTCCTGTTTTTATTCAGAGCCAGAAATGGGAAAAAAGTGAGTGAATTTTGCTTAAGAAATTAATTTCCAAAGACATATACAAAATGAGCAACAAAAGGCATTACAAGGATAGAATACCATATCATAGTGTTAAAACACTGAGATATGTTCTATTTCTGTTCTCTTTCCTTTTTATAAATAATAAATATGAATCAAGTGAGTTCCATGTATGTTTTTATTGTTATCCTACTTTTTTTACTTATTTAGGATTACATTATGTGTGTGCAAATTTTTAGGTGAAATGGAAGATGATGAAGAAAAGAAAGTAAAGGAGATCTGAGTGAAGAAGGGAAATGGTTGAAAATGGTATCCCTGAGTCCAAAGAGCACTTTTCCCAAAGCTGCTGGCAAGAATAAGACCTGTGGTTTGTTTCCATGTACTGCTGTTGCCATCAGCTTTAACTGTTTTTTCTCCTTACACGAGTGGAAGGATTTTAAATGCATCCAGTCACTGGAAGAATATGCACGCAGTCAGAAGTGACTCATTCACAAATAAGAAACTGGTACAATTCTATGGAATTTTGTTTGCACTATTTTAGCCTGGGCAAGCATGAATAATTAATTGTAGCTGCTTTAGATTGACATATTTTCATTGGTGCCAGGGAATGAAAGACAGGATCTGCCCCACTGTGGTAGTGGCAGTCACTCTTTTTCCTCTGACAATTATGTGACTCTGAATTATAGGCCTAAAGTGACAGACCAGAAATGTGCACAGACCCAGTTTTGTTTCAGGTTCTTTATCTGTAGAGCTTCCCAGTCTTGAGTAGCCACTGTGACTTATGTTTTTCATTCCAGGTGTTAAGAAACTGTGCTGGTTAAATCTGTCTGTTGAAAAGGTATGCTAAAGCCTGGAGATGAGATTCTTCATTTCCTTTCAAGTGAACAAATTTTAGTGGGTGCTTCTAAACATCCTATTATTTCCTCTTCTTAGGAGATGTCTGGAAAGTTTGATGTACTCTCATTCAGAGAAGCAATTTTTACTGATAAATCCAAAATAAGTAATTTTTTTTTGAAATGTTCCCTGAAAGTCCACAGATTAGTTAACAGATTTATATAACTCAGAGTGCTTTGACATAAAGAAATGTGTAAGTACTTACTGTTGCTGTAGTAGTGTTCAAACATCTGTGTGCTGGCTCTGTGTGCCACTAGATGTAAGGTGTAAGATGCTCAGTTTCTGTGAACATTCATTCTTACTAGTTAAGAAACTGCCAGTTATTATTTTACAGACAGCTGTCCACAAGGACTGTGCTTGAAATCATCAGGTTTCCATGTACAGCCATGCTTGGATTTTTTAGTCACTCTTTACTTGGCATAAATTTGAGTTGATGACTGGGGAGGTCAGAATGTGCATGCAGAATTGTTAGTGCTCTGTGCCATTCAGTGTCTGGAACTGGATTTGGGGAGGTTTTGTATTTGTTTGGAGATGGAGGAAGAGAAATCTGAACAGTCAGAGGTTTCATCTACTCTTGTTGGATGGATAGATGTGAAAGAGAGAAAAGGTTACTTTAATAATATCCTGTCAGTTTAAATGTAGGGCTTTTTATGCCCTATTTTTCTGGGAAAATACATATAGTACTGCACCACACAATTTCCTTAAGTACCACACAGAAAAACCTCCAAAAGCTGTTGCCATGGTCTAGATTTTGAGCAAATAGCCTAGCAAGACATTTTCATTTTCAAAAGTCAAACCTGCCATTATATTTATGGCTTTGTTTAGATTCTTTTTTTTTTTCTTTTTGTACATCTCCATCTAGAGTTTACAAAGAAAATAGACCTGCTGTGATGTGAACCCCAAAGGAAAGATACACTGTGTCTGTAATACACTGAAATGTCAGGAAATCATTTATTGAGCTACTGGTGCCTTTGGAGGCTGGCTATAATTTGCTTTGCTGTCTGATAATGTGTGTGTTTGTAGATCAATTATCTCAAGAGCTCTTTGGAGCCATAAGGTCATCTTTCGCATATTTGTCAGATACTTCTGTGCAGAGATGCCAAGTAGCATATTTTTCTTCCTGAACTTAATAGATCATTTCTCAAAGCGAGCAAAGAGATTATCTGGTGACGGCAGTACTCTCAATGCTAAAGCTTGGCCATACCTTTAACATATTTATATATGTATATATAGTGAACAAATTATAGGAGGAGTTTTACCTTCAAAAAAAAAATAGCATGTGGTTTCCTTCAGATTGGTGATTGGCAATTCACTTGTGAGCACCTTTATTCAAATACCAGTATTTTAATCATGGCTGCATCCAGATGGACAGAAGCCTTTTGTTACACCAGCATAATTTCTCTCAGTGGTCCGAGGCTGAATAGATACTCTGGAAGGAGTCTCATCTTTTACGTAGAGAACAGGACTTGTGACCATCAACATCATTTGTTTTCTCTTAGGACAGTAGCACTCTTTTCCATTAACTGCTTGAAATTAAAACTTGAAATCTTTATGGAGTGCATATTTAAATTTAAAAGATAAGGAAAAACTGAATTTGGAGAAAAGATTACATAATAGTCATTCTATGCAATCTAAAGACCATGGACCATATGTGAAGACCATGTATTATGAAGAACATGTTAATAGAATTTTCTAGTGCATAATTGCTGATTGGATTTTTTTTTTCTGAAAGATTTTAGATTCAAGACTTATAAATATTTTCAAGGGGATGGGAGAAGGGGAACAGAAAACAAAGCATATTGCTGGTTATAGAAATCTAACTTTGGAGTTTCCAGTTTCAGCTCTTTCATAGTATTTTTCATGTATATTTATGGAAGCCACTGGGGGAAAAACAATATCTTGTTTTGGATCTTTAAAGCCTGATGCAGCTAACAGCTAACTTCTTTGATGTCCCTTGGTGTGTTGAATTTAATTTATCAAAAGCAAACTAATATGAAATAGTAAAATCGTTATTAAAGTGGAAATAAAAATAAATTATTAGAACATGCTAACAGAGGAAAATAAAGCAGATAACGTCTAAGTTTCTGGGATGTTTCTCATTTTAATTACATTAATCCTAATTGCTATTAGACTGCTGATGGGACAGTAGCAGGTAAGTTTAGAGAAGGAAAGATATGGAAATAAGTTCATGCAATCCAAATTGACATCATACAAATGGACTTTATTTGTAGAACTAATCATTCAATGTACCTAGGAAAAGATTTTCAATGTGTATTTGTAAGTTTTATAATTATGCAAGTAATTCCAATTTTTTTAGTTTTTACTTATTTTTTCTGGTTTTTTGTTTAAAACTTTAATTACATGTGTGGAGGGGGATAGAACATGAGAGAATAAAGATAGTGTAGAAAGTAATCTTACCCCTAAGGAGTTGCAGCTGGGCCAATTATCAAAGATTGGGAACAGGCCTGACTTTAACAGGCCACAGCTGTAACCAATGAGAAGAAGAGTGCTATAAAAGAGTGGGGTGGCTGGCTGAGAGGGGAACTGGGGTCACTTGGCTGCTTTGTGAAGAAGAAAGAGTCAGTGCTCTGAGGAGCTGCCCATGAGAAACACCAAGCAGGTATGAAACTTTTGTGATAAGGAGACAATTGTATGGAACCCTTGCAATAAGATGACAGCATATGTGCATGATTTTTATGTAAGTTTTCCATGAGTTTTTGAGTCCTGAGAGTTCACATTCAGAAAGAATTGGTGCTGTCACAATCTGAGCAATATTTTTTTTCTGGTATATTTTATTTGTCTTAACATGGAACAGAGATGATGCTTAGAAGTTTTGATCAGGGTATTTAGATTTTTAGGAACAGAAATCCTAATCCCAAACTTGTTTTCCTTTTGGAGATGAGTGAGATCACAAATTCCAAACACAGCAGGAGATTTTGTTTTATGACAAATTAAATTCATAGTTTAACCACTGTGTGTTTATCTCCCTTAATGTTAACCAAACTTTGTCTCAGAAAAAATTGGTAGCTAGAAAAAATTAAATTCCATTTGAGAATGCAAACAAGTGCAGGGAAATGGTGGTTTTCTACATGCAGGTGAAGGTAATTTTAATTTGCTCATTAAATCAATATTGCAGTTTAAATTCTCTTTGGGATCCTATTTTCAGTGATTGGAAATTCTGGGAGCCAAGACATGGGAAGAATGGTCACAATGAGTGCTTGAAAGCAACAATCTTAAGATTTCACCAGGGTAATACTGCTGTATGTATGGGGGTTTTTTGGATTGAACCTCTCCTTTTTTTTTCAGCTTAGATACTCTAGATCACTAGTGCACATACGTACTAAAAAGCTCAGCTTTTAACATAAATTTTAAAGAGAATGAAGCATTTTAATAAGGAAAATGTAGATTTTGAGGTTTTTAGGACTTTTTGTTCATTTTTTGTTTTTACTGTTGCTTTTAATTATTTTGAAATTTCATCTTATGCTTAGATATTTTCTGCTCATAATAACTTACGAACTTAATCCCTGTGTTGCTTGAAAAACCACTGAACATTCTGTAGTTAAGCATTGAAACAGAAATCAGATGTCTTACATTAAAATGCCAAGCCAGTATTGTAATGAGTCATGTTTGACTTAGGCTTTTTTTCTTTCTAAGTGTATATTGGGCCATCATCCCTGCCTTTTTGATCTATCTTGTTCCTATAGCATCCTCCTGAAAGGTCAAATCAATATACATATGCATTTTATTAAAAAAAAAAAAAATAAGACATATAGTTAATTAAAGGTATATGAAGTTTTAATGCCGCATACATTCTTTTATCAGCGTTGCTATCACTGCCCATTTTATCATTCCTGCTGGGGGCTTTTTAGGTAGAACAAAAAATATTGCTTGTTGCTTTTTCTCATGCTGATCATTAATTCAATGGGGATCAGCTCTTGCCAGTAAAGGCTGCATATTTATGCTATTGATTTGTGAGGGAAGGAAGCTGAGGGCTGTTTGTGTTGTGCTATAAAATTAATAAATAATGATTCATTAGAACAGCATCCTGCAGCTCACCAGTGAGCAGTAATTTGGTGTGAGGGTATTTCTATTTTCTACTCTAAATGTGCTTGGGATACCACAACAGGGGAGCATTGCTGTTGCAGTAGCTCTGAGCACTGTCCTACTCCATGTCCTTTGGGATTTGCTGTCTTTCAAGGTGGGGAGGTGGAGCAACAGAAAGCAGGCAGCATGTCTCTTGGGGTACTTTACTCTCCAGCAAAATTGTGAGATCTGTGCATCTGTGTGCTGGGAATCCTCGGGTGTCAGGAGAGGGCTGAGGTGCCCTTATCTTTGTTGGCTAAGATAAGGAAATCATCTTGAGTCAATCTCATCCATCTCCTTTACCTGTGATTTTTACCACAGGTAAAATGCTCTGGAGACCATTAACCTGATATTGCTATGCAGTATGAAGTTAGGAAAGAAAAAGGACCCAACAGTTTCCCATCCTCAGTAAAAGCAGTCGTCCCCATTCCAAATTTTCTGATGGTGCTGTAATTGCTATTGTTATTCAGAAATATTTCATTCTTTGGAGACTGTTTGGGCAATGATTGCGCCCATCCCTAATAGAACACTAATTCAGTTCTTCCTGAGGAAGAATTTAACTGGCATAGAGTATAAAAATCTGATCTTCAAGACCACAGCTGGGAAGTATTCAGGAGGCATTATAAAATACATTGAAACTGAAGGAACGTTCACAGTATTTGGCTGTATTGGAAACATATATTTTAACTTGTTTTTAAACCCCCAGAGGATTTGTCAACATTAGCACCCAATATGGTCTTGCAGAGTGTTGTGTGGTAGTTTCACTCATTCCAGCAATTACTACCTCCTTTAAACCCAGAAACAGTAAATAGACTAGAGCACTTAAATGGTGGCAAAGTTAAATAAAATAAACATGAAAGCATTGATATCCTGAAAGTGGTTTGTATTAGAATAGATTTGATATTCATATGACTTACAGATCTTTAAGATCACAATGCGTACCCTGACAGGGTAGAAGGGAGACCTGTTTTTAGAGGACAGTACCAACTATGGATTGAAAAGCTTTAGATATTCCAGTGATTTGAATTCAAAGAGATGAGTGTAGATGCACAGCGTCTCATGTCAGCCTTTACATGAAATGTGCCTGAGGGCACTGGCCTTGTGGTGGACCAGAGCTAAAGTTTAAAAATGAATGGAGGGAAAATGTAGCAATATACAGTTGGTGTGCGTACATCAAAACTAACAACACTGTGACTTGTTAAGATTGACAGGTTCGTTGTTTAAAGAACCAATTGACATCTTTGATACCTGACCAGTTTCAGTGACATTTAATTTATTTTTCAGCAATATTTTATCTAGTCTCCTTCTAGAATATGAACGATATAACTTACACCCTTCTGAATTTCAGTGCAATTCATCCTTGCTAATTATTCCTTGCTGGTGGCTTTGGAAGATAGACAGGAGAGTGAATAACAGTATTGCTCGTACAGTATGTCACAACAGAATAAACAGAGCAGAAGGAGGGAGACAGATTGTGGTGCAACAATGGCCAAATATTTACATTTTCTGCAGCAAAGCATAGCACAGAGGAGTCATCTTCTCAGCATGAGAGCTTAATCTAGAAACTGGATCTTTTCCATCTAATTGAGAGACTACCACTGATATAAAATAGTAAAGGTGACCACCTTCCCTTTTCTGTTTTATTTGTAAAAGATTTGGGGTTTGGTTTTTTTTCATTCTGTCAGGCCTGCAGGTTTTCAAGAATCTGATTCCTGTGATGAGCTGACAGTTTGGAGAGTAGATAGGAACTTCACAGAAGCTCTACATGCTTTTTTTAATGAGAAAAAAAGACTGCTTTGAATTTTGCAGTGTAGTGGAGTAAGCTATGTTGATGAGGCATTGATGGAAAAGAAAGGTTGGGAAAATTGCCAATGGAATTTCAGGTACTGGTACAGATAAACTCAATTTGATATGAAAAGGACTGCAAACAAAAATATAAATCATAAAGGAAGGAAGGAACAAAATTACCACTATATAAATTTATTTCATACCTCTTTTCTTTTGAACTGTTATCTTCTAACTGCACAATGTCCTATATTAAAATTTCACTCTCGCTCTTCCATGGAACTTTTTGCTAATTCATGCCCTTTCCTGGATGTGGCCTTTTTTATCCACTCGGGTTTCAGCTGGGACTTTAGTAAACATTTGTGTGAACTATCTGAAGTCACTCAGAGGATGATATGTATAGAAATGTTCAGTGTATAAAAAAAAATTATTATTCTTGTTTCTACTTTCAATTCATAATGTCCTGTGAGAGTAGTCCTAATAAGGTCCAAAACCTTAACTGCAAGCTACACTAGAAATCTGAGACAACTTTCAAGGATTTAAGAGACATCAGCTTTCCTCAGTGTGGGCAGAGGAAGTAAACGTGCTGTCAGTATGTGATGCGCTTCTGGAGAAATATCATGAGTCAGAGAGAAATGTAGCCCAGATCTGGTGAAATATGTTGCTTTCTTGGCTTATATTCACAGTCTAGTAGAAAACATCTTGACATAATCCTGTTATTTCTTTGAGAATAAAAACATTTCTGCTTTTGCTGAGAGTGTGTTCATCTCTGGAGACCTCTGCCAGAAAAAGAGTCCATCTCCCCATTGGCTCAGCCTGGAACCTTCACATTTACCCACCTAAGGGACTTGGAAATCCGGCAGGTATGATAAGGGACAGAGTGTACTAATGCAGAAACATTCAGCTGCTCTCAGCAGGAAGTGTCTTGTCAATACTGGCAATAAGTAATGTGCTAAAGATTTACTGTCAGGTGGCTGTCTTGACCACAGCAGGGTGGAAAATTGCAGCAGGAGGATGGCTGTACATTCTTAGGTCACCCGTGTTTACTTTGATGAATGTGTGTAGTATCCTTCGTCTGGATTGTTACACTGAATTGGGGGGAGGCTGTAGTAACTGATAAACCCAGTAAAAATATTTTCCACCATTAACAGAGAAAAGAGCAGTTAAATAATTAGACATAGGAGGTATCAGCACTATTATTTTCATTTTTCCTCAGGTTTCTAGCACAGTGCCCCGCATTAAACTGAAAAAGTTCCGGTCATGCTGTTTGCAGTAGATAAAAATTGATTGAACAGAATGGTTGCCCCATGGTTATTTTGATCATGTATTTATTTTTATAAATTAAAATTCATGTCATTCATTTTGAGGTTATGCAGTTACTAATTTATTTTTCTGCAAAGAAAAATTACATCAGTTTTCTTATGTAATACTTTTGAACAATTTTTAAAATTATGAGGAGAAAATATGTCTTCCACAGCTTATCTGGTATTAGAAATTTGCTTATTTTAAAGTGCACTAAGACAAGCTGCAAGTTAGTAATCATAGACTCATAGGATATTTTGGGTTAGAGAGCCATGAAGTCTAACACTCCTGCTATGAGCAGGGGGATTTTAAAATAGATCACGTTGCTCAGAGCTCCATCTAACCTGATCTTCAATGTATCCAGGGAAAGGGCACCTTCAAATAGATCAGGTTCCTGAGAACCCCATTCAAACTTTGAATGTTTTCAGGGCACCTAGCACCTCTCTGGGCAACCTGTTCCTGCATTTTATCACTCATAGCAAAAAATCTCTTCCTTGTATCTAACATAACTCTAGCCTCTTTTAGGGTAGTGCCTTGTTGAATTTGAAGCCATTTCCACTTTTCCAATCACTACATACCCTGGTAAAACATCTGTGTAGATCTTTTGTAGGCTCCTCTGTAGTCTCCTTCCTAGGTAGATATGTTTCACCAGTGCTTTCTCTTCTCCAGGCTGAACAACACCAACTCTCCCAGCCTGTTTCAACAGCAGAGGTGCTCTGGTCCTCTGATCATCTTTGTGGTCTCCTCTGGATTCCAACAGGTCCATGTCCTTCTTATATTCAGCATCCAGGTGGAGTCTCATAAGAGTGGAGTGAAAGGGCAGTGTGTAAACACTAACTTCTTTCACAGAAAGAACTTTCATGTGTACCTTATTTTTTAAAATCCAGAGTAACTACAGAAACATGGAAGACTTCCTCTCCCACATCCCTAAGTACATTTGCTTATAAATCCACACTGTCTTCTTCCAATCACCTTTTTCTACTACCTGTGTTTGGAAATGCTTTCTGGAAGGACTAGTTGACCCACCACCTTCCCAGGGAGTGAGGCATGGTTGGCTTATTTGTAGCTGCCAGGATCTTTCTTCTTACACTTAACAGACTCAATTGGCCAATTGAATAAAAACATTGGATTTTGCCTTGAATTTTATCCATAAAGAACAATTATTAGGATTTGATGGTGTAGATGTAAACTTTCCCATTAATTGAAAATATACTAGTTATTGTTTTGTTATTTAGAGCATTGGGGGGCTAATTCTTTCTTTGCTCAAAAAAAGTTCAAAAAGAAAAGCTGATAAATGTCTATCTTTGTTCTATTCTGCTGAACACTACACTATTTTTAGTGCCATTTACAGAACAGACATTTTACAAGGCATATTCTGGGCAGTTACCTTATTGTCCTGAGTTTCAAAGTGCCTTCGAGCTGTCCCAAACACCAGAAAGGTTTTCTGAAAGCCCTGAAACAGTGTGGTACACCAAGGGACAGTTTTCATAATTCCTTCTAATTGATAAATGGTTATGTGAGTCTCTATGTCCTCTAAGATAGCTATGCCCCCTCTGCATTTCTGACCTATATCTGTCACTATTTTAATAATGAATTCCATATCAGTGGTTGCTCTTAAGCAAAAGGTACATGTAAAGAAAATCCTCTTTCCTAAATTACCTGATTTTCACTTTTTAATCATATGTGCATTTTGCTAACCATTTTTCTAAACCTAGATTCCTTTCAAAGTGGAAGGGTTCAAACAGGAAAACATCAATCTTGATGTTTCAGGGTCAAAATCAGATTATACTTCAGAGTATGTGGGTTTCAGTTCCTTCTCTGTCTGTGGTACTTAAAAACACAATGAACCCTGGGTCTTGACCTGTCTTAGAAAAACTGTATTGCTGTAGGTATTAAAAAAGATTTTCAAGATGTTTTTTTATTTCAGAATATTTAAATATACTTTTAAAAATGTCATTCTGATATTGTAAGGGAATAAACAAATGAGAGAAACTTGCTTTTCAGTAAATAGCAAGGGCATGATAGGCGTTTCCTGACAGCATGAAATGAAGCACAGACCACTTTTCTTGACCACTTCAGTCATTAATTCAAGCAGTTGTCTGGGCAGCATGCCACATGCCAGATACATTCTAGATGTGGTATGTGCAGGAAATTTTCTGGAAATAGAGATTCATGTCTATTTGATGTTTGATTTTGAAGGGGTTTTCTTCTGAGATTGAGAGTGATTCCTTTGTCCCCTTTTTCATATGAGCTTTTTAGAAAAAAGCAGAGGTATTTCACAGGCATTATAAGTTCAACTATGACTGGACTACAAAGAGTTAATAGCACTGGATCAGTCTTGAGGTATGTGGGAAACTTTTGCAGTGCCATCTAGATGTTTGTTTTCTTTTTTAATTGAGATCATTAAACAAGTTGAAGTGTTGTCTGCATTCATCTGTGAGGAAAGAGAAATCCTCTTTCCTTCAGCCTTCCCACAGACACAAATACTCAATAGCAGCAGTAAATAATTAAATACAGTGCAACACAGTGTAGTTGCACTAAAAATTATGAGAACTGGTTCAAAATGGAAGAAAAGGAGTTAATTCAGAGCAGATGAGACATCTTTCGTTCTCTTTTTACCTGCTGGTTGTAAGACAATACATGACTGTATTCCAAAAGGAGCAGGAGACAAGCAGGAATATTTTGTTCCTTTCTGAGTAGGAGATACAGGAAAAAATTAAAGTCATGGCTTAATCTTAAAATTTGTTTGCAAAAGACTTGGAAAACCAGGAAATGAAACTTCAATTTCTTGTTTTCTTTCTGAACATTGCTATGGTTGCAATAGCAGCCAGAGCCAAGGAGTGCTTAATCTCTGAGAAACCAGATAATGGCTGTAGCTGAATAGCCATTCTGAAGGTGTGGAGAAATAAATGTGAAGCAGTTTTTTGCCTTTCTATTTTATGGCCACAAACTAATTCTTAGTTTCTGGATGTTCATCTTTCTCCCATTTCATTAAGTGCTCAACATGATTTTTTTTCTTTTAATTTATTTGTCTTCTAGACAATTTCAGAGTAACAATGTGCAAGGCAGAAAGAGGTGTAGCCCCTGTGAAAGCAGAGGAATTCTCAGACTCACTGTGATCAGGTGTCCTTCACCACTGCTCCTGCTATCACAGAAATTGCCAGCAGGCACACCTGGAGAGACATAGCCCTTACTTCAGTAGGGAGTTAAAAGTAGAGGGAAAGCTTAGAAAGGGAACGAATGTGTTCTTGATCTGATAGTGCTGTGCTATGCTGCAGCCAGAAGACTGGAGAGTAGGAAAAACTCAGGAGCTTGAGGCCAGGATGGCTTCAGTTTTCTGATTGTTTTTTTTTTGTGGTCTGGGTTGTTTGGGTTGCTGTGCATTCTGCTCTGATTCCTAATGAGGCACTCAGGATCCTCACTCTGGAAGAGAATAAAAAGTAAAACCATGATATTTGTGTTTTTGAGGGAATTCTTTTAACTTTGAAGATGGAACTTTTGTTGCATCTCACTTTGTAGAGGGAATTTGGACCCAAGTCATGTAAGTCTTAAAAGATTTCAAACTGGAATCTCATGGGTATATAACTATTTAAGAACATAAAATCTTTCTGTTACATGTTCTTTCTGTTTCTTCAGTGCTAGGAGTGGCTTTCTGAGTGAGGGGCTGAAGTGGTCAGGATGTGGGACAGGAAGCCTGTTCTGCTCTTTCCTCTGCAGGAGAGAGGCAGAGGTGTGTTGCCCATACTTTTGGTTCTGCAGCTTGGTAAGCAGCAGCCAAATGCAGCTGTGAAAGATTTGTTGGAAGGAAGTAAAGGAAATAAGGAAATAAAGGAAATAAGCAGCACAAAGAAGCATTTTGGTTATTGAGCAAGGATTTGTGGTGGGCGGTTGCAAACTCACACCCTACTAAACTCTAAGCACTGATGATCAGTGAGTAGCTCCCATCAAGGGGATGAATTGCAAAAAACTATAAATAATTATGGTCTACTGCATGTGTGGATTTAACAGCCTGTAAGGTTTGCCAAGAAAGAGTTGAAAATATGTTTTTGTAGCAAATGTGAAAGGCCATGGTGCCTTTATCTTCAACGAGGGACCTATGACCTACAAAATGTGTGACAAATTTGTATCTCCAGAGTTTCAGTTTTGCTGAGGAAAATAGATGCTTCTAGCCTAGCAGTTTCAGATATAACAGCCCAAATGTGAAACTGAGGTGGACTCATTAACTCCTTGACTTTGTTAGAGTCTTCATACAGTATATTTAGGAGCGTGAGGTTTTTTCCCACTCTGTGTGAGCTGTGATAAAATTGTAAATTTGAAGGCTTCTTGGTAGCATTGAATGTTCAGTGATTCTTGGCTGAAAGCGGGGAAAGGCAAAGGAGCAGGAAGTAGAAGAGGGAGTGTTTTGAATTAGGGTTGGAAAGAAAAATGTAGCAATAAGATTCTTCTGCCTTGACTTCACACCTTTGGTATAGCTAGGAGTTGATGAAGAGAATGGTTTTGATATGTGCTTAATTTGGGAAGAAATATACCATATTTTTTTAATGCTTTTGACCAGGAGTGTCATTTTAATTTCTTAAATTGGTGATACTGAGAGGTATGCTGCTCAGGTCTCAAATAGCAAGAAATATTTGTGGTAAAATTAGAGACACAAGACTTGGTGTTTTTATCAGCCTTGTGATATTCAAGCACACAACTTGTACCTTCTGTCCCCTTTGTGCACAGTTTGAAGAATGCTGCTCCAAGCTGTAAAGGAAAAGCAAAATAAATGTGGGGGGGAGGGTAGGATGGGGACACAAGGTTTTCTATCTTGGACTTGAGAAGCCAACCTACTAAGGTCTAAGTTGATCTAGTCAAGTTCTTTTGGCTGCTTTCCTTTTGAAATGCAGAAATTGAAAAAGAAGGAAATAACAGCAATATCACATAAAATACAGTCAGGCTATAATCCATTTCAATAAAGAAATTTCTTTTTGTATTTCTTTCAATCTCTTCTGATACACAGTACTGTAAGTCAAAAAAGCACGAAGTTACTTCATGAGAGAATTGCAACGGAAGAAAACGGTTTCGGTTACTCGAATATATTTTATTCTACAAGTAGTAAAACAAGAAGCAAACCTAGTTACAACCAATGTGTAGTAGTTACAAACTCCTGTATCTGGGAGAATGGGTCTAAAGAGAATATATCGTTTTAATTCTTAAATAGATGCAACTGATGGTGATCTGTATCAAATTCAAGATCATCATTGAGTTTACTGAGTCTGTGCTCACTTAGCTATTGTGCCCAAACTGATTGAAAATGTATAACAAGAAGATTACTAATCTGGGAAGAATAAACCATGCTGGAAGTAGGAAAAATGAACCAGTGTTTCACTAGGATCATGTCAAATATTTCTCTTGGTATTACTCTTTACCTCAGGTAATGCTTTTCATCTTTCTAATACCCATCTGGGTGTGTGTGTGGTTCAGTGTCTCAAATTTTCTTGAAAAGCTCTTTGGTTTTATTTTATTTCCTCTTCAATTAGCAAGTAAACACCTAAAATTAAAATATACCATAATTTAAGCCTTAAAGCAGAGTTCTTTCTCTACTGCACAGACAGGAGAATTTAGGTAGTGTCCTGGGATAATTATCAGATTGGAGAGATTTCCAGTCAAATAGAGGGACAGAACAGGCGTTGTAACTATATGGTTGTGCCTGAAATGAGTGGATCAGAGGGACTAAAGAGCTTTTTGTATTGTACTGTCATTAGGAAAGAGTCTTCCTGTTTTAAGAGCTCAGTTGGGAGTGAAGTTGATTGGTGATGATTATGAAAGTTGTGACTGTTTTGTGCTTGAATTGGAGATGGCTTCGGGAGGAAATAAGAGCTAAATCAAATCATTGATTGTGCAAAAGTGTAATCTTGAGACTTGGAGAGCCTTCCCAGCAATTCAAGGTGAGAAATTTAGTACCAGTTTGCTAATCTGAGTGGTGGGTAAATGAACAGGAAGCAGGAGTATTATATAATAAAGGTCTTGATTTGAGGGTTTGGCTTTGTTGGTGTTTGTTGTTGTTTGTTTGGGGGGCTTTGGATGTGCATGTTTGATAACAAGAATTTTTTTCATGTTCTTATATAGAATTTAGATTCCCTATAAATGGAAAGCAAAGATACAACTTAAAATATATAAATGGGAATTACTTTTATTTAGAACTTAGACATAATGGGGCTTCTGGAACAAAATTTCAAATCACTGTAATGGAAATCTATCCCTTCTGAGTTGGTAATAGCTTCACAGCTGGAGAAGGACATCAGAAAAGGGAAAGAACTCTGTGCAGTACTTTCCTTAGAGTGAAACAGATGGGAAATTCATTTGACTGAATATGTGAACTTCCAAGACAATGAATGAGACTTGACAGCTTCAACATGCAGATCTATAGAAGAAAAAACATGAGCTACTGTATTTTTAAAAAAGAAACTTATTCTTTCGGCTTTGTTACAGTTGAAGAGCAGTTTAATTGAGAGAGATTTTTTTTCCGGCTTTTTTCTTGCTAATTCAATGTGGAGGAATTTTCAAAACATAAATTTATTTTTTAAGGACCATTTTTCATAAGCAAAAGGATTTTTCATCAGTTAAAATATTCATTATGAGCTTTAAACATAAATTTACTTAACTGAAGAAACATCTCTACTTGACTCAGTGAGATAATAGAAGTAAAATCAGAAGGGATTTTGAAGGTTTTTCTGGGGTTTTCTTAATATATTGTTTGGGATTTTTTTAGGTTTTTGGAGAGTTTTTTGATTGTTCTTGCTTTGTTTTGTTTTTGTTTTTTTTTTTTAACAGAATTTGTCAAATTAAATGTGGCATGATTTACTTTAGGATTTGTTACATTTTCTTTTTTCTGGCCATAAGAAAAAAGAGGTTCCTGCAGTTTTGTGAGCTTTTTTTAATGAATGTTCATCTCCCTCCTATTCAGTCAGAATGAGACAAGTACATGTTAAATTGACTTCCCTAATAAAATGTAATCTTGAAAAAGTGCTATATGGAGGTTAAGGAAACAGTCAAACAAAAAAAAACAACAAAATCTCACCAGCTGTCGTTGTTCAACTTAAGATACTCAAAGACTTTATGTTTGTTAGTGGGGTGTGGGGTTTTTTGCTTGCCTTTTATTTTAAAAAGCAACAGCCAATTTTGCTTTCTTAACCCTTAAAATTGATTCTGCAGTATGAGGATAAACATTTAGGTAAATGAAATGGGGTACCCAGGGAGGTGATGGAGTCATCAGCCCTGGAGATGTCCAAGAAATGACTGGGCATGGAACTTAGTGCTCTGGTCTAGCTGACAAGGCAGAGATCAGTCAAAAGTTGGACTACATGATTTTGGAGACCTTTTCCAAGCTTAATAATTCTTTCATTCTATAAAATTCCTCTTCAAGCATCTCATTTTCTTAAGCATAGGTCATAAAACTGATCTTCATTAAATTTAGACCACAAGTAATATAGGCAATGATTTTTTTAATCTTTATTCCTGTATGATGAGCTGATGACTTTTTAGGGCAAGACATGAAAAGATTAAAGTGCTTAATTATATAACTTTTGTGTTGGCTTTTTTTTAACAAGAGAGTGTTGCTTTTGCTATTTTAAAATGATCTCTAGAAGGTCCTCTAGTTGAGATGCTTTGAGAGAGTCATTCTAGTTGACATAGTGATTGGTGACTTGACACATTTATGAAGAAAAACATAAGCTTTCAAGGAAATGCAGCACTAAGCTGGATCCTGTCTCTCTTGTAGGACTGGTAGCAGAGGAAGGTAACTGGCTTTTCTATTTGATAAAGGATCTTAGGAGTGGTACTCATAGTAATATTCTTCACTCTTATGAACACTGCTCTCTGGAACCTTACCACGGGTTTGCAAAAAGAATTTTTCTGTCTTGTGTTAAGTATAGCACCTCCAGGACAGAATTTTAATAACTCTACAAGAAAGTGTAAACAGCAGTTCAGTAACTCTTCCTTGCAAATATTCCAAACTATGATCAGGTCTGAAAAGCTTTTAAGGAAAGTGAGTTTTAATATTTTGCCCCAAAATTCTTCTGTCAAACAAACTTTGAAAAACCAATCAAAAAAGCTTTTCCCTGCTTGGCCTCACTTGCCAACTCATCTGGTGGGGTTTTTTTTGTTTGTTTGTTTGGTTTTCTTTGGTTGTTTCTTTTGTTTGGTTTTTGGTTGGTTTTAGTTTTTTGTCTTGTTTTTTCTTTTTTTTCCCTAGCAGTCCACTGGAATGAAATGGACTGAATTTGGGTCATCTGCTCTGCTTGAGTTATTCCAGTGACTTTTCTTCTTTTTCCACATTCCTGCACATAAGTTCTTTTGAGGTTTTTTTGGTTGCTTGCTTGGTTTGGTGTGATTTTTTAGCTGCTCTAGGTTTTAAAGTGATTTGTATAAGTACCCTCTGCTATTGACGTGTATTCTGCAGCTGACTTTTTTTCATTATTTTGCGTAATTTTAAACTTTTGGATGCTGTTTTTATTAATTTAATTTAGTATCTCTAAAGAAACTTCACTCTGTAGTTAACATAAAACCAAATCTTACATAGACATGAATGCCCAAATGTAAAATCCTTTCCCCTCTTCCATGGTCAATGCAGTTCAAGGTACTTTGAAAATAACTTTCAGAGTAACAAATAAGTGGTTAGAAACAATTGTTGATTTTAAATTACTTCCACACCCTAAAATGTGGAGTAGTTTTTTAAAATGTAGAGTGTGGAGCAGTTTTTTTAGGAGTAGATTTTTTTAAATGTAAATCTCTTGGACATTTTACATCTTTTCACATAATGGTGCTTATTCAGAAAATTATTGCATAGTAACTTCATTTGAGAGTTATATTAATATATCATTAATATAAATTTATATCCTTATTAAAATGCAATAGATTAATTATATTTAAAGAACACAAGAGGTTATATCTGAATGCATCCTTTTGAGTCTGAAAAGAGAAGTTGCATAGTATGTCACTTCCCTATTAAACTTAGCTTCTTTTAATTTTTGTTAAAGAGTAAAATCAGGGCAAATTCCCATTTGCTTTCTTCTGTCAGATCAGCTTCTGCTGCTTTGTATTTGTCACAGAGCTCAAGCATAAATAAAGCCATGGGCAAAGGACCTGGGTTCTCTCTTCTGGTTCATGCACGAAGTCCCAGCTCCAGGTCTGAGCCCTTTCCAAGGTTTCTTGAGTTTAGTGGATAGATCTTTGACCAGTGGTAATGGCTATGGCTCCCCAGCTGGTGCCCAGTCACGTTTTGGATTACAGGTTCAGCAAAGGCTCAATTCATAATAGCTTGTTCTGAAATCTCTGATAACATTTCCCTTCCCGGAATGGGTAGTTCAAGTTCAGAAGCTATGTTGAGAGAAGCAGTGAAATGTTTAAGTGTCTGTTCCAGCTTTTTTGACATTTTAGTGTAAAAGTGCCAAAAAAAAAACCGGTGTTCTTAGAAGACTTATAGTATTTTCTGGTTTTCTTTCACTAAGAAAAATTTAAAGGTTGTCTTCCCCAGAATTCAACACACTTTCAGTCCTGGAAAAAGAGTGAAATGGAGAAAGAGAGAGGAGAATAGGTGCTTATCTCACTTTTTAGGGGGGGAAAGTACATTTGCAGACTTATTCTGATAGGGTTTTTTATGTAGCTTTTCCAGTCTCCAAGGAAAAGGAGAAATTACCAATTTCCAATTTTACCACCCTACTATTTTCAAGTAGAGACAAGAATGGTTCAAGCTGGTGTTGCTTTGGATGTAATAGGGTCTTTAAAAGGTCTTTCTTGCTTTCTATGTGTCAACTCCAGTAGACCAAAATCTTCAATTCTGGTCTGCAAGTATAGCTCTTTTCATAGGCTAAAGACAATTCTGTCCATGAACTGATTAGAGAATTACGCTATGAGAAGTATTTGCTCCTCTTTTTCATCCATTCCTGGCAAGCAATAAATGGCACTAATATTAAATTTCAATTTATGCTATTATTTTACAAGCATGATGTGTCATTTCTGCACAATAGACTTCACCCTCTGAAAAAACTTGCCCAGAATGTTAGTCTCCTTAAGTTCATCACCCGAAAGGTTGGTCTGCTTCTTGCTATAATTATGCATTCTCCAAAATTAATATTTATTCATTAAATGTGAGTGTGTACAATGTCCTTCTGAGTTTCTTTAGACCGTAGGACACTTGTATCCAGTGATTTCCTTATCTGGAAATGTCACTTCTCATTCATCTAGTGATAGATTAATATTTTTTTCTTTCTGTTGTGAATCTATTTTGCACTTGTTTGATAGTAAACCTTTTCAAACAAAACCACTGTAACTTTGATAAGTATTCGTGAGAAACCATACTTAGAGCTTTTTGAAATCTTCAAAATCTCATATGTCCATTGTATTGCTTTTTTTCTCCCCACCCTTTAATTAAATCAAAGGAAATGATCACCTTTTGCTAGATCATTTTTTCTCATAAATATTTATGTGTCTGTTTTGATTTAACTGTTTCTCCTTTTTGTTTTCTTGTTTGTGCTGATTGTCTTTAACCTTCAGCTCTAGACACAGTCAGTTTGGTGCTATTAATTAGTAGAAGTCTGCTGCTAACATAAAACAAATGCATGGATTAGAAGTATTCTAAACAATTAAAATCTAAATGCATAGCTATCACTTTGACTTTACAGAAGGACTAGAATAAGGAAACACACCTTTAAGAAAGGATATAAGGAGATCCTTCCTGACAAAGGAGGAATGAATTAAAAGGATAATCTTGATAGTCAAGGCCAGGAATGTAAATGTGCATTGTACTTGCCACTGTTTTTAAAATGACAGCAAGGTCATTTCTGATTTACTTGGACTACTTTACTACCAGTTTGTGTGTGTATGCATCTGCAATATGCATGAGATTTTGCTTACCTGATTGTAGAAAACAGGTTGGAATATGAGGGCTAGGAATTCATAGAATTTTTCTTATGGAGTCAAGTGGCTGCTCTAAAAGATGATTGCCATAAGAAAATGTAATTGTGACCTTTTATTATTCTGCAATTTTTCATTGTATGTAGAAGCAGTATAAAATCTTTTCCCCTCATGTTGAGAGGGGAAAAGAGATTAATCAAATCTGACATTGCAGAATTATGTCATGCCTTCCACACTCAATTTTTCTGTAGTTTTTATACAGCTCTCTATAGTTTCACACTAACCCTGTCCATTAGCTCTTGATATAGTCTTGTGACTTTGCAAAGATTTCATATTTCTTGTTTGCTCAAAGGAATTTCTGTCTCTGACCAATAGGTTATTTTTGAATCAACCAGTAGGCTAATCTCAACCAAAAGATTGTAGCCCTCATGCTTGGTTCCTTCAGATGTGCAAATGCTATTTCCTGTTGAGTCCATGAAACAAATGTCTGTACTAAGGGAACAAGGTTTTTGCTGAGATCTGCATCTAATTTTCTCCCCACATGGTGATATTACTAGAGCATGCTCTGAGAGCTTGGTGCCCCAGTGTGGGGGTTTTGTCCTTGTTTTAACATGACCACATTGATCACTGACTTGTGTGTCTACCTCTGGCATTTGAATTAAATGCTCACAGTAGCTGCAGCTATGAGAAGATATTGGTGGACCATTTTAGATTCTAGCCTCTGGGATAGCAGCTACCAGCTCCATACCATATGAGACTTCAGAAAGGGTTGGACTCATGGAGGATTCAAGTCCTTCTGCAAACATGACTGCTCTTTTCTACAATATGTCTAATCTTAGATGGTTTTTCATTGAAGAGTTAATTAAACTTTAGCATAGTAACAAAATATTTTCAATGTGTTTCATATTCAGAGTACATTTTTACTTTGTCTACTATCTACATGACTAATACTACCTTACTATAAGTCATTGCAGATAGTGCTTTTATCTTCCTTGCGTTCTGCTCTGTGGGCCCAAGTCAGCATCTCATACTTGCTGTGTTATAATTTGTGGGTTTTATTGGCCAAGTCTTACTTGGTTGGGTAATAAACATTATCTTGGCATAATCTTTGTAGCTTGATTGCTGTTCTCCCCAGGCTGGTGAAGCCAGTGCTAAAAGCCACTGGGCCTTGGACAGTTGCTGAGGAGACTTTCAGGTTGTTGCATCTGACTGTGTACCTGTCTTGTACCAACCTTTACTTTGTAGGCACACTATTGCTCCCTTGACAACACAGTTGTATAGTATTTCATACTGATATGAGCCTCCTAAAAGCAGCACAGCATATATCACGTTCATAAGCATGAAACTAATCATTCAACCAGTTAGTTTTGCTTATTCTCACGGTAAAAGTTTCTTTCCTCTAAGCATTTAAAAATGTACAACGTTGGCATAGGAAGTGCAAGAACTTGTGTTATAAGTTAGAAAGTAGGCTTTTCTGTGAGTGCAATGTCATCTGTATTGGGTATAGAAACTTCCCCTAAAAAAAGGAAAAAATATAATTAAAGAGAAGCCTCTTTTTTGTGGTTTAAAAAAACCCCTCAACTTTCAGCAACTGAACTTATTTATTTTTAATAAGTTTTGCAGACACTATTGGCACTCTTTCAATATTTATTAACTAATAAATCTCATATAAATTGTCATGTTATCACCCATTAATTGTCTTTATGGTCTGTAGATACCACTTCAGTTTATCAAAGTTACGAACGTAAGAACCAGAAAGTCAGCAAATTTGGATCCACTTAAAACTAGACAACTTTCAATCCCTCTCAGTTTTAAATATAAAAAGATTACAGAAAGAAGGGGATTAGAGGGAGGGAGGAGATCATCTTTCACTCTCCATGTCACATAAAAAGGAGTAACAACATTTAACAAATTTCACAGGGATAAATGACTATGAACTTGCTTATCTATGAAACATTCCCACCTAGTGTTTACTTGTAATGCCTCTCAAAATGAATGCATAAAGGACCTTAATTCCTGAGAAAAGGAAAGGCATAATGCCAAAAAGGGCATCAACTTTCTCTTCATTTCCAGTACCAATGCAGTGCAGAGATATTATAGAGGCTCTAATCCAGGAGGGTAAACAAAGCCCTTGCTCAATAATTAAAAGGCTTCAGAATGCCAGGAGTCTTAGGCACTTACAATTACAAAAGAAAATTTTAATTGGATTAACTACTGAGAAAATTTCAAGTTTATATTCTTTGTTTTTAAGAGGAAAAATAGGAAAGGCTCATTTGCAATGGAATAATTATTAGAATTATGTTAAAGAATGTAATCATGTATTGCCTGTATTTAGAATCTTTGGATAAAAGCAGCTTGTGTGTGGTCTTGGCTGACCAGTAAGTAATATACTTAACTATGGCTTACACTGAATTGTTTGGGAGTGTGGGCAATAGGATTTGATTTTTGTATGGGATCTCTTCAAAGTGTTAACAGCGCAGGCCAAAGTTAGTAGTTGGGGTTAGCAAAATGAAACTGAAACAAATGTGCATCCTGTAGAATCTGTTTTTTTGTCTTTTTTCCAGAATAGATTTAACTAAATCTACTGTCAAATGAAATAGATTAATCTTCACTATGAATTCGAAATCATACATGAGAAACAAAAAAGCTTTATTTAATGGGATTAAAATTCTTTTATTGACATTAGGATTAATGATTTATTTGCATCACAGAATATCTCTTCTGCATAAATATTTATTATAGCTTTAAAGGATTTGCTAACTTGGGATGTGTGATGTAACTACTACATTCATTTTTTTCATAACCAAAAACAATAAGGCTTTTCTGTTCTTATTGTTGTACTGCCACAACTGTTTCTTCATACCTTTCATTCTAGCCTTTATGCCTCCACTTTGTCTTTAACTTTGCTATTTATATATTTCTGCAAAAATAGCATTTCTATATTAGTGTTGTTTTTAATATTTTTTCACCTCCAGATACATAAAATCAAAAAGGTACAGTTTTAACTGGAAATATTGAAAGGGGGCAAGTTTTAAGCTGACATGCTAAAAGAAAATGCTGTACAGACTCTGCTACACTTGTAGCAGCATGGGGTTTTCATTATTTTGTTCTGTCATGAATCCCACGTAATAAAAATCATTTCAGGTGCAATAAAAAAATCTTTCATGCAACCAGAGTTGTGGTTTAGTGTATGTAAGAGCTATAAAGATACCCTCTGCTGGAAAGGCAATGTTGTACGAGGGATATTTCTGTTAATGTTTCTTCTGTGTTCACTTTGTCTCATAAATTAATATTGCTCCTTTATGCTACTACTATGCTATTCTTTTCCTTTGCTACTGTAGATAATAAATTATCCAGTATATTTCTGTACAAATTCTGATATGCTTTCTCTTTTTTTTATTGGTACATATATATTTATTGAAGTAGGAAGAGAAAAAGAATGCAGTATGATGAGTTCCTGTTTAGTGAAAAAGGTGGTGGAGAGATCAGTCTGACATTGGTAGCTACTGAGTTTTCAGACATGCCTTTGCCTTTCCAAAAGACATTTTGTTGAGCATCTAGAGGACTGATTGAAAGCTTTCTTTTATGGAGGTAAGGATGACAGTGTTTTGAAATGGGTCTATAATGTTTTTTTCAGTCTGCAACTGAGATACCTGCTTTGTGTGAGGCATAGAAGTACAGGTTTGGCCAGGTCCCAAAATAGCTGTTGGAAATATTCTGAATAATGTCATTTAAACCAAGGTGATGGTGAATGGTGTCTAGTAAGAAGTCAGAATTTTATCTTCTAATTTAGAGGAAAGATGTTTCTGAGAACAGGGAGGAAGTGAAACATGGGTTGTAACTGAGCCTTTTCCTCAAAATTGGAAGGGACCATACATTCCCATTAGTGGTGGCCTGCTGAGGAGGAAGGTCTCTGTAAGTGGCAAAAGATCTGTCTTGCATCTCTGAGGGGTTTTCATGCTCATGCCTGGATTTCTGTTGCAAAATACAGCATCAGTACTGGATCAAACTAAAGAGAAACTTGGTTAACCTAAACACCCAAACTATGCTACAAATGATTTTTCAGTATGATCACATGCTCTTATTCTCTTTATTCTCTTAAGGGATTAGTCAAAGATTTTTCCAGAAATCTGCAAAAACTAAGTGATGAGCTAGGCATACAGCAGCATACTTAATAGTCTGACTGTTAGAGTTGCAATATGTGATCTCAGGGCTGTAAATTCCTTATTCAAAGAAATCCAAAGAAGCCAGAATAAAGTATAGCTTTTTCTGTGGAATTACTTGAACTTTGGTTTCTTCCAACTTAGCTGAGTTTCTTTTTATGGGGTGACTGACAGCAAGTTAGCAGCAGTCATAGCCTCCTTTAGTTGCCAAAAGTGCCATCTTGAACCTGAACCACCCATCAGTTGACATAACTGATGGCTGAATGTGAAATATTTTTTAATTTTAAAATACCCAGTTCAAAGACTGACAAGAATGTTTGATTTAAAAAGTGTCAGCAAGCATTTTGAGCCAGATGGAGATATCAATTGCCTAATTATTCTTAGAAATGAAACTATGTGTGAATATAAACTGGAATCATTAACATTAAAGGTTATGATTGTCAAGTACTGTCATAAGGTTTCTGTATCACTTGCCTGTCACTTAAAATATGTGCAATGGATCTTTGGGTGGGACTCCATGGAGTGCTATTTGCCATATGTTATTTCTCTCTGGGTGGGATGAAATAAACCTGTACTTATTATATATAAATGCTTGTCACTAAAGCTAACCCGATCCCCTGAGAGCTGGGAAACCCTTTCTCAGTTCAGAAGAGCAGATATGCAAGCTCCAAACCTGCCTCCTGTGGCTGAACTGCTGTAAGGATTAAGCCAATCTGTGAAGGATGTGGGGTTTCAGAACCATTTTGTGTACTTGAGATGCTCCAGAACTCAGGCAAAAAAACCTGCCTGATGCTCAAATTTCATGTAACCCTGGGAGGCTCCGTGGACTTGGCCAGCACAGCTGAGTCTTGTCAGGAATTGCTGGGAGCCATCTCCTTCCTCTTGCTAAGGCCTAATTAAAATGTTTCTTCTCATAACCGTAAAATGACAGTTTTGCAAGACAACAGGAATTTGTATGCCTGAATACCCTCCTCTCTAAACACCAAACAGCAGCAGGACAGAGCACAAGGTGAAACATGAATGCTTTCAGACAAGGTTACACCAGTAGTGTTGGTGAAGACTGCTGCTGGCGAGCATTCTCAAAGCTCTTGCTGTTTAGTGGGATTAATTCATCTGACAGCAATGCACATTTTATTCTACTTGAATATTTTTTTCCATAGGTTTCCACTCTGAATTCTCAGTAGCTTTTTTGTTTGCTTGCATTAGCCTTTTATGTCAAAGCACTTTCTCATTTGTTATCCAGGGAAATATTAAAAATAGCAGAGTTCTGGCTAGCAGATGCAACCATACATTATTGAATTCATAATTCAGGCTTAAAATATAGCCTGGGAGAAGGAATTTATCTCAGTCAGACTATTCTTACTTACAGATGTGATGTTAATGATTATCGTGTCTGCAATTTCTCTTAAATTATATACATTATTGGTGATGAATTAATTTATTATCATTGTAAATTAAATAATTAGAATGCCCTTGTAATGGGTATTTGCAGGTGTGCCTATTGGAAGAATATTGCAATATTTTTTTTATCGTTTTAATGCCTTTTAATTCTTCTGAGTTATAAAGTCTTATATAGTACTCCTGTAGAAGGATAGAAAAAGACAATTAGTGTCTAACTTTTTTTTTTGGTGATAGTTCATTTTGTTTGGAAAAAGCAAAGGCCAGTGCTCTGCATGGAATGTTGATGTGTGCCTTAGTGGTAGGGGGACTGGGAATTTGTTTTCATTTTGAGGGGAATAGACCAGATTTAAATAAGTGTTTACTTATGCTAATAATTGTACTTCATCTTTTAAATTAAAATGATGGAAAAAGGTTAGTTCCCTATTAAAAAAAAAAAAAGACAAAACTGTATTTTCCTTAAAGTCTGTAATAACTACAAGCAATTTCCCTTCAGAAAATGACCTGAAAACTGACAGTGTTGGACACTTCAGTTTGTAAAACAAATGCCACCCCAAGGGATACACTAAAGGAAGTGCTTAACTGCTTTCCCCAGAGAAATTTGGAAGATTTTTATTTTTAGAGACCAGAATGTTATTTTTAACACAGAGGAAAGGCATTTTTTTTCTTTAATGATTTTGAAAATTCTTATGACAGATCTTCGGGTGTATGCTTTAAGAATGTTTTGGTGCTCTGATGGCAGATCTGGCACAGGAAAAAAGGAGGTCTGGAAAAAAAAACTGTAGATTTTAATGATGACCAAGTGTTGATAATACAATCGTATCCTTAAATCAAGCAAATGCAAAAAAAGGGAATGTTCTATCTCCTCATCATTTGGACTATCCAAGGGTATGAAGAGGTGGGATTACTGGGATTAAGGCTATTGGAAAATAATTTGCGGGGCATGTGCATCAAGCAGTGCCTCTCTTCAACTGAATTTTTTATGTTAAGCAACACAATCAAAGAGTTGGGGGATATCTAAGATAATGCCAGATTTACTTTAATGCAAAATGTGGAGCAAGATAGTTGCATTAATGCTGAGAGTGTTTCTTGGAGGGCTGTCTGTTTAAACTGCAGCCTGGAGTTTAACAACAAAAAACAGCTGGGGGGAGGAGGGGAAGCCTAAAACATCACAGAGTGGCTTACCAAAATGGAGCAGTGCAAGCTGCTGAATGGAAAGGAGGATGGGAATGCACAGTCACAGGGAAAGCTTTTATTTGGTACCAGGGTGTTGGAAGGAGAGTAATGGGGGACTTTGGAATGGGGCCAACAGAGTTTTTGTGATGGATATCTTTCACTCTTTTATTTACGATTTGCTCATTGTAACACCTAATTCACCTCTAAGAAAGATTAAATGAAATTAAATAACAACCAAAACTGAAAATGGGAAAAATGGGGCAAGACATGGTCAGTTCAAGTCTCTGGAAATTTAAGTTTAGGTGGCAAAGCTTGGATTAGTAGTGTCAGTATTTCATGTTGACGCTGTTCTGCATGTATCTTCTTCCCATGAAGACCACAACTCAGGTGAACAAAATTACAGAAAAGCTTTACTCTTTGTTGTTTGGGTTTTGTTTTATGATTTGTTGAAATAAAGATAACAAGGGAACATGTAGAATTCTCCAGTTTGAATTCTTTGGTAAAAAAACAGGTCAGACTTGCTAATAAAATTTATTTGGGTTTTGTGACCACAGGTGAGGGAAATCCTTCACAGCAGCAGGAGAACACAAAAGAGCTGCAACCCACCTAGATTGCTGCCTTCTGCTGTGATCCTACCAGGTCTCATGGCACTGCTGTTGTGGGAGATATGAAAGGCTTTCGACAGCTGGATATTGGAAAAAGCTTGTTCTTAGCATTTACTGAGGAAATGGCTCAGTCTTTTAATCTGTAGTCAAGAACCTGAAGAGTCATTGAACAACTCTAGGTAACATCTTCTGAATCTGGCACAGACTTGATGCTCACATCATCTTAGGGCCTCTGGCAGTCCCAGCAGTGATCTAGTGCAATTTTGCTTTTAATTAGAAATGACAGAACCCTTCGTCAAAGCCTAATTTTTGTGGAAAATATAACTATCCATTTTCAGCTGGAAGGTTTGGGCCAGGTCCTTGCCTTAAGCAATCCCATGCAGCTTGGTTAGTATAATAAGTAAATCAACAGCAGAGTCTTTGTTGAAACTCTCAAAAACACCCAGCTATTTTTTCCAAATTAGATGACCTATAAAACTTGTGAATCCCAAAGAGAGTGAAGGTCTGAAGACTTCTGGTAGTCACAGCATGAAAAATTAAGAACTTTGTGTTGACAGGGAGGCTGGGAAACTCACAACATCTACTTGAGAATCAAGGAGAAGCAACCACTCTGTGGTGGAAAAAGGTATTTTTAAAGCAATAAAAAATGGATATATCTCCCTAAGATGAGCCAAAACTGAGAAGGGCAAAAGCCCCACCACTGATATCCAACTCTGGGCAAGGACCCCAGTGTAATGACAACTTAAAACCCTGCCCTTGCCAGTCCTTGGAAGAAAATTGGTGCTGTTAGTCACAGGACCCAGATGGGCACTGGTAGGGTGAGCTTACGTTGGAGGAAGAGGTCAAGATTTGAAAGTATTTTAACTCTATTATAAATTCTTTTACATACTAGATAATGGAAGCTATTCAGCAGTTAAAATGTTACATATTATGAAACTTTTATTCAATGCTGTTTCCTTTCACAAATACCAGCATTTAGTAACCGTTCTATTAAAATCTGTATTTTTTTTAAATTCATTCACCAATTTCATGTTGAGATGCTGTGTAATATTAGTATATAACTGAGTTTTCAGTTAGGTGGGAATAATTTGTCCCTGTAACTGGATCACTGTTATCTTTACTGCTCACACAGTGTGCATGTGACAGGGAACACAAACTCTGCCCCGTCATATAATTACAAGAAATAAATTATGTTCTATGATCTGATATACTTGTCAGATCATAGACCTTGATCACCTAAAGTTGCTTTGCTCTGCACATCATTGCTCTGCATTTTTGGTTTTGTGAATATCACTTTCTGATGGACCAGTGGTGCACATCTAAGACAGTTATACAGAGCTCCCTGTGAACAATATACATACCTGCAGAACTTTTGAATGTCCTTTGGAGCCTAAGAAATCTGTCAGCCACAATGAAGCTGAGTATCTTAATTTCTCAGGGAAGCAATCTGTCAGCTGTGAAAGGAAGCTCCTCGATGCAGCTTGTGAATTGAAACATTGTGTGCTCATACATTGCAACACCCAGCTGGTGATGGCCCTTTGAGTGCTGGCAGGAACTTAAGAGATTTTTGTGCTGGCCTCCAGAAAGAAGCATTTTTGCTCAGGTCAGCTCCTTTTCCAGGACACAGTGGCATGGGGCCAGGTCACAGCTTCAGGGGAATCTGCTAACTGCATAAGCAAATCTCTTTGGTTTGCTAGTGTTATTATACCTCCCTGCTCTCTTTCTTTTAATGGCTTTATATCTTGCAACTTTCATTTCTTTCCCCCAAAAGTGTTGCAGGTACACTGAATCAACTGACTGAAGGTACAAACAGAAAGCAAAGGTGATAAAGTTGTTTGGGCTGCTTTACTCCTTTGTGAAGGGCTTAGTTACTAGCTAAAAAAATAACACATTATTGTGGATGACCCTGGTATCTTAATGAAAATCATTGCAGATAAGCATGATTCTCTTAGTTTCCAGCTACTTAAATGTTAGAATCTCTTTGCCAGCTTTATTCCTAATTAAGTGCACTTTGAGTTAAGCTCTATAAGTAAGAATTAACCTAGAAATTTGTCACTGGAATTATAACCTCTAAAAAGCCTAAATTCTAACATGTGCAAATAAACAAAAGCTGAAGAAAACTTTGTGAATTGAACTTTTATGAAGTGTTGAGTAAGAGACCATCACTGTTAGTTTAAGATGCCTGTATAGTGCCTGTAAGACTGCAATGAAACCACAGGTGTGCATCATCATAATCATTATTATTATTATTATTTATTTCTTTGGAAGATAGTATATGTACTAAAGGTTGCTTGCCTATCTTTCCTCTCATAAAAAATTTTTCCTCACAGAAAGTACTCAGAAGACTTGATTGTTTGTTGTTGTTTTGGTGGGGTTTTTGTGGGTTTTTTGGTTTTTATTGTTGTTTTTAATTAAATCTGGGAATATAAATGGAGATATTTTTTCAATACTATACCAATATTACATCCTTTCTTTTTTCTGTATGTAAACACCCTCTTGTCTTGTGTTGAGGATTCTGAGGGTATCTAAGCTAGGACTGGATTGGAAAAAAAAAGATACAGCTGATATAGTGGATGAGAACTGCTTTTGTGAACTATTTCATTGCAAACACAGATCTGTAATATATCGGTGTTCACTCACTCAAGTCACTGCTTTTTCCATGAAGCTGTTGATGCCTCAACAATGCAGTTCAATTATTTATTTTTAAAAAGAACTTGGGAAGACTACTTTAAAAACTTTTTTTAAAGACTGTATTAATCAGAATTACTTTGTCTAGGGTTATAAAAACCTCTCAAGTCATAGTGGAACTGCATATTCTCATCTGCTATAGAGAATTTTTTAGCTCTGCTAATTCCTTTTATAGTGAAAAAGGAAAATGTTTATAACTGAGCTAAATAACTTGGAAAATATGCTTATGAGGGGAAAATAATTTTGGAATTAACCCTTAGAAAAAGGAATGCAATCTATCAGGTTAAATGAAGCCTTATTAATTTAAAGAGATGTATGAATGCAGGTACAGCAGTTGCCCAGTGGCCCATGCTGACAGCTAGTGATACAAAGAGGCTGTTTGGATTATATGTGCATCAGTAGCTTTGATTTATGGCACTTGTTTACCTTGCAGAAACCTGAAGGGTTTCTGAAAGAAAAAAAAACTTGTGACTCTCTCATACCTGATACCCATCTTTACGTTATCCCCTGGAGTGATGTATTTGCAGAAGAACATACACTCCCATCATCCATTGAGCGAAATGTACCCATAACTACTTAATTAAAAAGGAGATTTAAAAAATAATTAGTTGTTTCTAACCACCTATAAAATACAAAGTTATAAGAATTTAGTAGTCAGTGGTATTTGGTGTAAATCACTCAATTCTTCCTAAAATGTCTCTTTCAAAGATCCAGCCCCAATGTCAATATCATGGTACAGATGTGACAGCAAGTGCATGTGAGAAGTGCTCAAGAGGAGGGGATTTCTCTCTTCCTCAGGAGCATTGAGTATTTGCAAATTCATTTTGCTTCAGAGTAGCGGAGTTCTGGGGTGGGTGCTTGCTGCTACCAGGTCAGCATTGCTCCTCATTTGCTTTGAGGCTTATTTTCTTTGTCCTAGGAAAAAATAATTGGTGGGGGGAAGAAAAATGTAAACTGCATCTTCGGTTCTTAAGAAGTTTCATCATTTAATATTTATGGCCAGTGATGACATCAAAGCAGTGCCAGCTGTGCTAAGCAACGTGCAATGTTATCTAATTCAGTGGCACAGGTTCTACTTGTATTTACAGGAGACAAAAGCTTGCTGCTTTCTTGCCATTTGACGGTTTGTGTGTTGTCCTATATTTTGTAACTCCTGACGGGACAGCTATGTGCTGCCCTACACACAGTGGAGAGTCTGCTTTCTGCTGCCTGCCCTGAAGCTCCCATGCTGAGTGTGCCTTCTGACCATTTCAGGGCTGATTTTTGAGTGCATTTGCACCAGCTCTGCCTAGTTTTCTTCTTTTTCAGACCTTTGAAAAAAAATGTCTCTCCAGCTTTGTCGGGGGATAGAATATAAGAAAATAAAGATAGTGTAGAAAGTAATCTTACCCCTAAGGAGTTGCAGCTGGGCCAATTATTAAAGATTAGGAACAGGCCTGACTTTACCAGGCCACAGCTGTGACCAATGAGAAGAAGAGTGCTATAAAAGAGTGGGGTGGCTGCCTGTGAGGGGAACTGGAGTCACTTGGCTGCTTTGTGAAGAAGAAAGAGTCAGTGCTCTGAGGAGATGCCCATGAGAAACACCAAGAAGGTATGAAACTTTTGTGATAAGGAGACAGCTGTATGGAACCCCTGCAATAAGATGGTAATACAGCTTCTTTTTGTAAGGGTTGGTAAAACTCTACTTACCTGCCTGCCACACCTGATAAGACATCAATGGTGGACAGAAGGTCTTGTTTAATGGATTGGTGAATTGGGAATTTATGAAAAAAATCTTGGAAAGGCAGATTTTAATTTTGTAATGGATATTATTTCATGGAGAATCTATCTGTATGTCTTTAGAATTAAATGAAGCATAAAGCAATTATTACTTTGAGGTTTAGAGGGGTTTTTTTTAGTTGTGTGAATATTTAAAACAGCTTTGGCATTTTTGAGTAGAGTCAATTTTTAAAATGTTTTGTTTGTGTACTCTTAACAATAAGGAGTTTGGGTTGATTTTTTTCCCTTTTTTTAAATTCCCTGTGGGTACACATTTAGTTATGAGGAAGCCTTCTTTAAAAGTAGAATGAAAACTTGAACTGGATGATGGTACTATTTATTTTTAATTATGAACACTATTAAAAAGCCCAATAATTTTTCCAGACACTGAAAAGGGTTGAAGGCCATGAGAACTGTGGAGGTTGATTAAAGCATGGCATTCCCTAATGCAATAAGGCAGGCTCCCCTGGCCTAGAGGCAAAAGGAAGAAAATTAAGATTGCATCAAACATAGCATAAAACTAAAGTAAATGAGAACAAAAAGAATAAATCTACATGGAAAGGCGGTGCTGCCTCTCCACAGGCAGCTGTATTTATTAATTAGTAGTCTATCATTTGCACTACATTTCAATCAATAGCCTCACCTCTCTGACATTTCATTTACTTACTTATTAAAGTGATGTGATTCATCAGGCTTGTGATGCCCTTTTGTGTGTCAGGCTACCCAAGAAGTGTAGGCTGCAGGGTGGGCTGCCATTCCAGTGTTTAACAGCATAAATTTGGCAGAAATCTTCACTTTCATTTAGTGATTCACATGGTGCCAACAATAGCAACATATGTATAGAATATTAAATACTGAGCAGCAGTCATGGCAGCAAAAGTGAGTTTAGTACCCACATGGTACCAGGGCAGGGTTGCTTTCTTGGCTAATATGAATGCATCCTGGCACTGATGTGTTACACAGTTACCTAAACACCTTCGGTGTAAACACTGTGACAAACATAAACTCAGCAGCATTGTCTCATCCAAAATGAATTTTGAGGACCTACTGCTATGCTTTAGTATTGTCATGGCATCATTTGACCATGGGAATTAATTTTATGGAAATATAATAGATGTGTACAGAGAAAGAAGCTTTAACCTGTCATTGTATTTAATTTAAATGTACCATCACACACACCAATACAGTTGTGATTCCTTTTCAACAGAAGGGGGAAAAGGGTGGTTTCTTCCCAATTGTTGCTTGGAAAGAGTAGGTCAGTTAGATCCAGGACTTGGACTTGGTGATCCTGATGGGTTCTTTCCACCTCTGCCTGTTTTGTGATTCCTCCATGCTATGAATTGAATGCTGAGCTTCCCAAGGTAGTGGCAATTACCTCAAAATAGCACAGATTAAAGGTGACTTCATTCTTTTTTTTTCCCCAGCACCCACTGCTTGCTTTTCTTCCATGTTTTCTCTAAAATTTACTGAGAGGATTGAAAACAAATTTTCATTTTATGTAAAATGTATTCTAATGGAGTACAGAGTGAGAAATTGAAAGGCAGGATCAAGAGTTTAAGGAATTGGAATAGACTGCTCTTTTGTACTGCTATTTAGAGAATATTTAGCTGTTTCCTTGCTATTCCATATATTTAATATGTACAAACAGTTGAAGGACAAATAAACCACCTGTGCACTAAGAAATGCCTTTCATATCCTTCCATTACAGGAAACTTTCTCTACATTTACTTTACTCAGATGAAGGAAATGAGACCACTTAGTTTGGCAGTGCTGCTGGAATTGGATCTAATATTCATTTAGGACTGGCTTCTTGGCCCACAACCATAGGTAGGAAAACTGGAGTAATAGGTGTAGGAACCATCTTGCTGCTTCTCAGCATTGACTTTCAGCTTCTAAAATGCGTTTCTTGTTCTCCCTGCCCTTTCTTTTCTTGCATTATTTGCTCTGCAGACTCAATTAGAAGAGCTGTAGCATGCCTGGTTCACCCTCTTATTATCCTGAGGGGTTTACAGCAATTTTTCTTCAGAAAATTATTTTGGATATATAAACTTAGAGGCAAAGGTATGTCTTGCCTGATTTTTCTTAAAAACCCCAACAAATCAAGATGAATATAGAAGTTTATAGGAAAATCTATCTTACCCCTGATCCCCCTGTCCCATTATTCTTTGACTTAGTTTTTGTAGTACCCATCGTTGTGTCAAAAAACATCAGCACTTTGTAGATCCTTGCCATAGTTAGCACATGTGTACAAGCACATGAGTGTGTCTGCTGTGGGCACCCTTGAAAATTCATAAACTTGTGATGCTTTGGTTATTTTACAGAACTGTAGTTGTGTAATGAAAGATGTAGTTGCTATTTCCTGAACTAAAACTGCTATGCATCTTCAGGGCTGGTTTTTAGAAAAATCTTTGGAGTAAAAATTATTTTTGCACTTTTCAATCTAATGTATATCTGATTGTAAAATCCACTGACAGAAATCTTGAAATTTAGCAACTTTTATAGTTTCATTTGCTGTGTGCTAAGTTCTAGATAAAAATACTTTAGTCTTTCTACACCTTTGTCTGATTCTTGTTACACTGAAGTGGAATCCAGGGGATATTTTTGATACCGTAAGGAGAGAAAAGAAAACATTTAGTAATTGATCAAATGCCTAATTGTTCTTATGTTGCTGGGAATAAATGGCCCCATAAAAATTCCTTCTTTTCATGTTTAATTTATTGTTTGATAGTAAATTTCCTGCTAACATTTGTCCCCACAGGGACCTTACAATCTGAAAAAAAGTGAATAAAGCTTTTTGCGTTGGAATCTTTTTCCTTTTGTTCTTCTCCTCCTGAACTTGTTTTGAAGGCTTCCTGTAGCAGTGTCTATTCTGTGGAAGAGTTGTGTTTATTTTATTTCCTATTGAGGTGTGTTTCTTTGTCTTACCCCTTGATAAGCAGGGAATCTTTTCTTTGTTTGCTTTTCCCTTAGTATTAATGATATAGTTGATCTCTTAGTCACAGCCTGTTCTCAAAATTTCAGACAGGAATGCCTTTCTTTCTAGTATTTTTTTTCCCTCCAGAAATTATCATTTTATAGATACATAAAAAGGCTCGTCTTTCAGGCGAGTTTTAGTTGTGATACAGAGTTTATGAAGAATCTTCTGCTTTGTTGGGGCCTTTTTGTTTTTCTTTTATCATGTTGTTTTTCAGCATTTGCCTTCTTTTGGCATTTTGCTTCAGTTTGGATTAAAGTTGCTGATTCAAGGAAGAGCTATAACCATTCTTAGTTTTTTCCCCAACAATTTAACATAAAAGCAAAGAGCTGAGCTATATTTTTTCACTACTTCTTGTGAATGCTGAACATAGAAAAAGAAGCTTTACCTAGCCATAAATTATGTCCAGCTGTGGACACGGCTTTTTAAAGGGGAATTTGGGAGGGGAGGTTGTGGGAGAGCAGTCATTGTGTTAGCTTGCTTGTGCATTTAGATCTCCGGTTTCAATGCATAGTTCGAGTCTCATTAGCTAATTCTAAACATCAGAAGTGATGTTCAAGAACAGTTCTGCTCAGCTTCTGCCTGATGGGTTTATTACACACACGCCCCCCATAAAAGTTCTTGAGGATTTCACACATATTTTAGGCCTCATGATGAAAATTTTTGTTTTAAAATGTAAGTGAACAGGGTTGCTGCTCTAAACTTGCCAATGTGAATTCCTTCACAATGGCATGTTCCTGATCTTCAGCATGGTGAGGAAAGAAAACTAGCTCTCTCAGACCTGCAAGTTTCTGCTGAAACTGTCAGGCAGAAGACAAAATTAGTGGTAAGTGTGACAAGACACCCTTTGAAATGTGACTGAAGCCAGCAAGTTACTCTATTACACTGTGAAGATGAAGGTGCTTATGTCAGTGTTGGCCATGTTTTTTGCAGATGGCTTCCTGTTCTCCTATGTCTACTAAAAAAGGAAGTGTTATAGACGCCATCAATTCTTAATCCATTTAATTTATGATTTATTAAATTTGAAGTGGTTGAAGTAAGACTTTACTGTGCGGTGGATTCTTGAAAGCTTCCCAGACTGTCTGCCTTGGTGGAATAGATCACTGCTTACATTTAAACCTTTTTTTCTCAGATGTTATTCTCCATTTGAAGGAAGTAACTACTGACAGTAGGTACCATGGACATGAAATAACTTCCATCAATCTCTTAAGATTTAAGGAATATATAACTACGTTTCACTCCTTTTCAGAGCTAAGCAAGCCTCTTTTACTCAGTCACCCCACACAGACCATATTTTCTGCATCCCCTTTGTATTCAGTGCTCTGTCCTGAACTGTCATTCTCATGTCTCACATCTCCTTGAGGCACGGTCCCACAGTGAGATACAGCAGAATTGTTCAAACATTGCCAGTTGAGAGAAATGGCTATAATCCTTCTGGTGATGTATATCAGCTGGATTTGGTTTTATACTTGATAGGATGAAAATTCTAATACCTACATAGCCTGAGATACTTTTGCTTTCTGGCCAACTGGCTTCCCCAGCTTAAGTTTGTGGTGCTGATTAATCCTCCATATATATGTGTGTGTGTATATATATATGCACATATATGTATATATATACACACATATATATTTATGGATATATATATATAAAACACTCTTATACCTTTCCTGTTTTTTAGATAATTTTTTTCAGTTAGATACAAATAATCTTTCCCTCCCACTGATTTGCTAAAGCTGGCTTTATAGCAGCTCTGAATTTAATAGCAACCTTTTGCCCTTCATTATCATTATTATTGGTGATGGTGTTGGATATCCCTATTGGATAAAAATTAAAATTATGAGTAAATATAATCCCTTACAAAAAGCATCATCTACCATATAAAATCGCTTGTTAGGCCTTAGATTTTATTAATTTCAATAAATATTTAATAGGAAGCAATAAAACAATTAAAATAGGTTAGGTATGAGCATAACAAAATATCTGATGGTTAGGAACAAAAAAGCCATTAAAATGGCTAGAAAGGTATATTAATATAATTTTTACATATCCTGGAAAGGTGTTGTATTTTATATAAATATAATATGAAAATGTACTTTTTCTCCTGAGAACTACAGGGAAGTATAAATGGATGCAGTGAAATTAAATTTCTTTGTGTGAAAAGTGGCAGTCTGGCCATTCTGTATTTCCAAAAATGACAATAGTATATGAAGTTTTTTATAAGGTATTATATTTACTCATAATTTCAACTTTATAAGGTTAAAATATAGGTGCATAAACATAAAAAGATAGATAGGATAGTGAAATACATATATTGTAAATAAAAGTAAATTCTATTGATAATAAGATCCAAGGAGAATACAGAGATTCTTAAATTGAAAGTATCATCTACTTAAATGGTCTTCAGACCCCAGCTACCTCTGGTCTCAAAGGAAACAGGATAATTAATCAGTCCCAGGAAATATGAAATGTTATTTCTAGAGTTTTTAGCTGCTTTCACTTACATCTTTCCAATATTCTTGTCTTGCCTAATATGTGTTATCCTTGGTATACATGCTGTGAAGCATATTCTACCTTCCAAATTCACAGGGACTTTCTCATCTGATTACTGAGAATAATCATAGATGTAAATTCCAAGTGTCAGCAAAAATCTGCTTAATAACTCGTAGTGGTCCCAGTAAGTGAATGCTTAGTCTGCTTATTTCCAATTTCACTGTAACATCCAAACATATGGGATTCTTGTGCAAGAAATTGCTTAGGTTCAGACTTCCAGGCTGACTTTTCAATAAGTAGAGTGCTACAGAATATGTTGAGGCACTGGTGCAAAAAGACACAGATTCCTTTTGGAGGATGTTTTCAGTGGAGATAAAGCACATGTCAATGAACACCAGGATGATATGTCTAGAAATTTTTGCTTCAAGAAGATGCTTGAATAGCAAGTACCAAAAAAAAAAAATTGCATATTGGAAGTAAAGTTCCCTTTGTTTTTTACTCACTCTGGAAATATCCCACTGGTATGCAGCAATACCACTTGCAAAACTTTTTGTCAGGCACTCCATTTCCCTGTGGCTTTGATACTAAAACTGAAGAGTTGTACTGATGGCTGACTAAATTTGTGCTACTAAAGCCATAAGAATTCTACCAGCAAGCTTCACTTGGCCCACTCTGAGCTGCTTCCAGGGCTACCTGGGCTAGAAAAGCTTTGTTAAGTAGGAGATTGTAGGTTGACTCACCTTTTTCTGTGTATCCATAGCACAACCAACAGGGATGAGACTAGTCATGGAACTGGAGCTACCTGAGGAGTCCCACTCTGGGAAAGCAAAGGACATGTGAGTTTAGCTCACAATAAGTGACATGAGAGGCTTTGTGTCTTGTCCTGATGGGAAGGTTTGGTATACTTTTCTGAAGTTTGAGTCCTACCTCTCAAATAGGCTGCAAGGCTGTTTGAGCTCATGCCCACAGCCCTTTGACAAAGACCAAAAGATGCCTTGAAACTGCACAGCTAAGTACCTAGTGTGTGGTTATGTCAGGTCTGCCACTCCAAAATATGTAACAGTTTGTTTGATAGTGAGTAGAACATTATTTTTCATACAATTTTCACTCAGATGCTTCAAAATACACTTTTGATCATCATCTTAGCTCAGTCTATGAAACAATGCTCTCCTCCCAAATATTTGCATGCCTCAACTGAACAGTAAATTAGTAGTCTTCTGGAAAAATGTAATTTTTTTTTCTTTTTAATATGGATTTCATTTTGATTCTACCAAATACTGTGCAGATGTGAAGGAATATGTTTCTAATCAGAATAGATGTTCATTGACCTTTAAGGTCGGAGCAAAGAAGATTACTCCCGGTGAATTTAAGTGCCTATTAATTCACGTCTCCCAGAGGTGATTACTTTTTAGGTAAAAACTTTCTGCCAAGTTTTTGGATGAGTCCATGTTTATTTCCAATAGGGAATGATGTGTCTGTTACTATGACTTTGGATGTGAGTAGTGGGAGGGGGATTTAAAAACAGCTCCTCTTACCTTGTTTTCCTATGTCAATAGCTTATGATAGATGCATGGGGATTAAAATGAAACAACTCTAGAAGAATAGCAGTCAGAAAAGCAGTACCTTCACATCCAATGACCTTTACAATTTAAAAGATGAAAAGATACATTATGCACAAATATTTTGTTATCCTCGGGAACAAAGTGCTCGTAACTGAACCCTGGATGGTGCAGCCTGAATACAAATGAGCATCCTAATTGAGCTGGTTTGATCTTTCTTAAACTATAGTCCAAGTCAATAATATAGTGTTACTGAAAGAAGCAGTCCTCTCATTAGAGGAGGCATAGCATGACAGAGAGTATCCCACCATGGCATCTATTATGTCATCGATTATGCACTGCTAATCAGTGAACCGTGGCACTAAAATCAAAGGTCTGCCTTCTGCTGTCAGCTGCTTATTTGCCAGCTTTTTTTCTTTAGACTCATTTCTTGACTGAAATCAAAATTTTACCAAGAGAAAACACAATCTTAGGCTCATCCTATTTTACTAGGTTTTGTTTCTTTTGGGGCTTTTTTTGTCTGGTTATTTTTGGATGGTGGTTGGGTTTGCTCTGGTTTTTTTTTTGGTTTGGTTTTTTTTTTTTCTTGTTAGAGGGTTGTTTGTTTTTTTTTTTTTTTTCCCTCAGGGCAAGAATGAAAAAAAAAATTGCAAGTGATGATTGTCATAATAGTGTTGCTTGATATGACATAGTCCTAAGATGGTATAAAGTCACTGTAGAATAAAATAGAATTACTTTCTCTGATATGATCAGGAAGGGTAAAGAAGAAAAATTACACTTTTTTAGTACTGTGCCTTTACGAAAAAATTCTTATTTCCTTCTTCAAAGCATTGCATTAGAAATCCCTTTCAACTGGGAAACTGCTTTTGTGTGAGAAATGTAGATAACAGTTCTGACTGAAAACTGAAATTGAGATTACATTCATGAAGTCATATTCCTTAGAGTCATTCAGAAAGCAAGATTTGTGGTATATGTCTCTTGCTAAAGCACATGACACCAAGGTGTCCTGTGATGCATTTGCTGGCTTGATTTCTGTTGTGTAAAATCCCTGTTTATAAGGCATGGATGTGACCACAGATCCTGTGCCTGAGAGCTGTTCTCCAACCCATTGAACAGAAGTTGCTGAAGTGACTCCTCCTCTGAATAGGAGAGAGAAATGACTACTGCTACAATTTTTATGACACCCTTTGATTATTTAGCTACCTTTAGGAAGTTGTGTACATTTAGTTATTTCCTTGATCTTTGAGAATAAGGAAAACTACTTGGTTTGTTGCTTTTTTCCCCATGTACTATGTGGTTCTAATATTCTATGTAAATGTCTTCAAAAACTAAATGTGTCTGATAATCTTTCCTCCCCCTCCTTAATTATTTATAAGGCAAAGCAATAAACTTAAAATTCATCTTCCCTTCCTTTCTAACCTGTAGTGGTGCTGTGCTCTCCTGAGCAGCTGCTGCATTTTACTCCTCCCATGGCTCTGCTTTGCTGGGAACCTTTGCGAGGTTGCTTATGTATAAATAACATGCATGATCATTTAGTAAAGACTGGGATTTTGGATAAAAGCAGACTTATAAATGCAGATTTGTTATCAACAGGCAACACATTTTAAAAGGCAGTGGTGTGCCAAATCAGAACATAGTTCTAATTTAAATAAACCTTACTAAAGAGTTCTGACATGTTAATTCAAAGTTGAAATGGAGCTCTGGTGCTTTAGCAGCTTTTTATAACAAGCAAATTCAGTGTTTCTAGAGAATGTCTTACTTTGGAGTACAACTGAAATTCGACCACGTGCCTTACTTCCTGTACATTTCCAATAAATGTTGCAGAAATGGTATAATGGGATTAAAGTAAAATGTAGGTGGTTTTTGTTGTTGTTTTGGTTTTTTGCTTTCCTATGCTGAATTTTATACAGTTGTGTGAAACTGGAGGTGGTTTTTGCTTGCCAGAGCTTCAGAGCTTTAAGTATCCAGCTGGATGACTTTTTGGCTCAAATATCATACTAAGAATAAAAAATTCTGAAATCAGAATTAGTGTGTTTGCTATCCCACTGCCTATTTTTTGGTGGTTTTCTTTAGGGAAAATAATAAAAAAAAACCCCACAAACTTAGTTGATGAGAATCTTATTAAATCCAGGCTCTAGTTAATGTTTCTACAACATGCTGCATAAATTAAACATCGATTCTGGCCATATTTGATTGCTCTTGGTGGCAATGCTACTAGAAATTAAAATTACAAAAGAAGCATACTAAACCTTATTAAGAAGGTACAATTTTTACTTGTTTTGGACTATAATTATACTTAAATCAGGCTCATCTTTAATCTCATTTACTTTTCAATCTGCTTTTTTTTGTAGTTTGTTCCAATTCAGCCTTGTTTCCTCCCCTTTTTTGAAGACTTGTTGGCAGTAAAGAGGTGGAATTAGCTCATTCTGCTGGAGTGATTAAAATACTGCATATTACAACTGTCATGGATAAGTCAAGGTGAATGAAATGAAATTGGCTGGTTTGCATGGCAAGTGTCTAATTTTTAATTGAAGTGTTTGAGTTCTGTTTGTTGCAAATGGTAGGCTGAGCACTAAATGTAGGGTTTGGGGACATTACTATTTTTGATAAGATCACTGAGATGACTGGGCTGGGACATTAGTATTTTTGATAAGATCACTGAGGCTTTTATCCCAAAGGTCGTTTCCATGCTTGCCTTTGCAACCATTTATGCATAAAATCTCTTCAGGCCTCATGAAAATACCTAATTTTGCTGCTACAAATTCTGCTATTAAAGAGTCTAAATTTCAACTTTTTCTTTTCTTCCCTTTTCAGTCATATTTAGGCAAATCTTGAAACATGGTATTTAGCTTCCTCAGATAAGTCACCAAGTAATTTGTCTACTTTTGCCATTACGAATTGTGAATTCTGTGGAGAAATAGTTTATGTCAGTAACATCAAATTTCATTGCCAGCACAAGGATAGGTGTCTTTCTGTAATTTGGAAGGTAAGTGGAGCTGTGCTTGTTCTGACAAAGGTGGTTATTGATGACTGCTGGTGTTGAGAATTGATAGCCTACCAAAGGACAGGCCATTTGTAGGCGACCAGTGTTTAGGGACAATTATGATTTCAGCAAATGTGCAGATGCAATGTTATAAAGACAATGTCACTCTTTAGCCTTGATGGTTGAAGGGCTCTTCTTTGGAGCAGTCTGTCTCATAATACCATAAATCATAAATGCTCTGGAGAGGGTCTCTTGTTGCTTGGCGTGCAGGTATAAAAAGTGTTGCCATACAAAATGTCTGGCACCTGACATTGAAAATGTCTGTTTGTGGATTTTAGGTATGTCAGAGAAATAGTGAAAGTGTTGTTTAAACATTTTCTTAAAAAATATCCTGTTTGGTTTGTTTGTTTTCAGGGTTTTTTTTCTGTTAAATGACAGATAAAAAATTACAAACAGCTCTTTCATGAATCAGCTAATTAGGAACTTCTAAAAAACTTAAGGGTTTGCATTTTTGCTGACTGTTATTTCCTTTCATTGTCAAAATAAATTAACCCAGATGAATTAGCAGGTGGGTTGTAGCAAAACACATGATTTGTAAATGCATTAGAATTGAAAGATCTGGAAAGAACAAAAATGTTTTCATTGCCCTTTGAAAACCAAAGACATGGCAAAAAACCAATAAACTCTAAGATTATTTAAAAAAAAAAAAAGTAATTTAAGGGTGTTGAAGGCTTTTCTATTCTCTAGCATTCATTACCTATTGAAAGTGATAGAGTTTTAAATATGAGGCATTTCCCTGCTTGATAAAGACAACAGTTTTTACAGACAGTGTAAAGGCATACTAGAATATGCTGTCTTCCAAGCGTTTTGATATAGAGCTGCTCAGTTTTCGGGAATTTCTTCTTCCTTCCGGTATTTCCATTTGCAGATATCATTTTACTTCTGACTGGGTTTGGGCTCCCACTTAAGGGGGAGCTCTGCCTTTGATTAGAAGAGTTGCACAATTCAAGTTTGTCTTTCTTTTGCTTCTTAAATTATTATTAATCACACAAATATTTGTAGGTTGGGACTCTTGAGGTTGTGATATTCTTTGGATAATTTTTAGCTCTTACTCTTAATAGTCCCAGTGGCCTCTCACTTTCTGAAACCCCTATATTGATTCCATCAAATCAAAACAAACATTTATTTTCCTTAAATAAAGTAAAATTGTTGACTCTTACAGAGTGCAGAGATTTATGGACCTATCAAAGTACATTTATTAAGTCATTTTCTCTTATGACTGTAACTTATTTCCACTAAGGTTCTCTGTTTTGTTGATTCATATCACATGCAAGTTTCTTTCACTAAAATGTCTCTGCTTCCCTTTGCTCTTTAATCAGTTTTGTGCCTTTGCTTTCTACTCTAGTTTGAGCACATAACATATCTCATTGACTCTTTTATTATTATAATTCTCCTCACCCCCTTTTCCTCAACACTTCTCCCATTTGATCCATTTCTGGGGATTATTTTACTAATAACCACTTCTGATTTTATTTCTAAATTTTTCAGTCCAGCTTTCCAGAACTACATTTCAAACAAATGTTGTTTTTCACTTTGACTTTCATATGCAACTATTTTTGCATTGGTCTTCTGACTGGTACTTAATCACCAGTGCAGTGCTTCATGGTGTATTTTTTCTTCTTTTTCTTCCCAACAGTACCCTAAGAAGAATCACTTACCCCATGTTATGTTCGTAGATTTTGAGCACTGATGGGTTTTTAACTCGCTGCTGGTACAGAGACCATGGAACAAAACAAAAAATTCCATACTCATCTTGCTCATGCTTCCTCTAACATATTTTTTAATTCTTCTTTTTGAAGTCTTCTTTCATACTAGCTGTCAGCTTTCACCATTATGTAAAACGCAGTGCCTAATAAGAGAAAGGTCACATGAAATGGTATTACAGATTACAGTACTGTGTGGGCAAAAAGAATGTAGAATTATGTATATTTTTAGAAAAAATTACTAATATAAAAAATTTAATCTGCAGTCTTTTGTTGGATTATAAATTTTTTGGCCATGTAAATTACTTGCTACTAAACACTGAATTGTTTTTAGTAGCAAGTAAATTACTTGCTACTAAACATTGAATTGTATGAAAGTTGAGCTCTACTAATGTTTCCATTAAATGACTTTATAATTCCTTGGCTTGAACAAGTGTATCACTAGAGGGAGCTTTTACTGATTATATATGTGCCTGCTGTCAAGGGCAAAAAGGATGAAAACTGGTTCTTTCAGCTGCCTGTAATGAGTCATGAGTGCATAACATGGATAAAGTGTTAGTGAATTATGTCTTTTTGAAATTTTATTTTTGATTTATGAAAGCTAATGATCTGGCGAGAAAGCCTGGCTCTGGCTTTCAAACTGTACACTAAGTTCTTGTGTTTAATAGCTCTTGATAGAGTTGTTTTTTCTCTTTCTCTTTTACTGTCTTATCCTTTAACTTTTTACCCATTTTGTAACTTTTCTTATTCTCTTGGCAGACTTCTATTTAATAATACTTTATCCATATCAGCCTTACTCCATATCTTGCAAGAGACAAAGGTCTTAATCTTCTTGTGACTTCTAGTTCTCAGGTTTTTTTTTGAAAACAATCGTGGTGAAGCTCAACTATCTGTTTTGTGAGTCCCAAGTACTTCAGGTCCTCTTTGGCCAATGGAAAAATCTTGTGGCTTAATTCTGTCATAATTATAAGGAAAACTAGTCCACCTGGGAATCCTGTTGCAGTTGTAGCTGGTATGCCCTGTTGTTCTCTTCTGTGTCCTCTCTATAGAGAATGTGAATCTTAATGCCCGGTTGGTTTGGGGTTTTTTATTGTGCTTTTTAAACACAAATAACATCAGCATATATTTTATCATACCAGGCATCCCTGGAAGTAATGTACTGAACTGTCTAGGATAGTTAGTTAATACCTTGGAAGTTTTAACTTTTTGAGGTTATCCAACCCCTATGCATAAGTATTTTTCTGTTGATAACTTCTCCCTCATTTTTTCAGTGATCTTCTTTTGCTTTGCTTGCAAGGGTATAATCTGTGACAAAATCACACCTTCGTGCTCTTGAAACAGCGGAGTGATTTCATGAGACTTAATAAATATGAATTATTATTTAGTGCCTCTAAACTTAAAGGGTATAACTGTATTAATGGTAATATTCTGAGCTTATTAGTTCAATCATTGTTGGTCTGCTTCCTGCTAACACCAGTTCTGCCTTCCATTTTCCATTACACAGAAGCAATTTTCTTTTATCTGTGGGCGATGCAACAAATTCTCATAAAGACTGATCAGAACTGAAAAGGAGAAGGATGATGAACTAATTTCTACGTAATCATGCCTGAAAACTGCAATATTGGCACTAGGCTCAAATCCGCTCTCATTACACTTCAGATGAACTGCTGTCTTCCCCTGAAGCCAATTACAATTCTTTGGTTTTGCAGTTGTAATTCAGTGCTCTTCATGTCCATCATTCAATATGGCTGCAGAGAGCACTATCCCAAACATGCAGCATTCCTGTTCATAAACTTAGTCCAGAAGCTGACAGCTATCAATCTGTCTTTTCTGCAACAGGGAAATATCTCCAAGTATTTCCCTTACGCAATTGTTGAAGAGGTGGTGTGTTTTGGAGGGCACCTGTTGAGGCTAGACATTTTCTCTTGATAAAATAGAACCATGGAAGTTGGGCTATTTCCCATATTGTTTTATTTTATCTTGAAATTTCTATGTGAAATGCTGCACAAAATTTGTGTCTCGGTCAATACACTATCACATTTGGTCACAGAAGGAAATTGACTGGTGGAGACTGATTTACCTCATTTGAAATTGCAATCCCAAGCTCTAATTTTTTCAAGTAAAACAGTCTGCAGCCAGGACTATCAAAAGACCACAGAAATAATAAATCTCTTAATATATTTACATAACTTTTAATTATTTTATGGCCGGTAGCTTTCTATTACCCCTAAACACAAATGTATGGAAATACTCGAAGGAACAGCAAAGTCTTCCCATTACCAAAAAAAAAAAAAAAAAGTTCTTTTTTTATATGGGGATAGCAACAAATCAGACATTTTAATGGCAAAAGTTTTTACTGGGGGTTTTGGCATATGTTTACCCAACAGCCCCTAGGGTTCTTCAGAACATATTTCTATAACCATTTCAAATTTTGAACAAATTTGTAACAGAGGTGACCTGAGCACCCTGTAACTGGTGTGTTTTTTGCCATCTTGCAGTTCTGGAATAGGTGTGTGTTCTGTTCTTGGCATTCCTTCTAAGGGTGCAATAAATTTCCAAAGTGCCATACAACTATTAACATTTTTTGGGGTGTAAAAAATGGGAACAAAGGTTTAATGAATTGCAATGTCACCTAGAGATTATGTTTTGTAGACAATACCCTGAATATTGCTCCATGGTAAGCATTTTGCTCCCTGGTAAGCATTTTCTTCCCTAAACATTAATGGAATGTTAAGTGGATTTTCAGATGAGTAGAACAGTTTTTGTAAGTGGCACCTAGGTTTGATTTTTCTGTGTCTTATTGCTGCCTATACTGAAATACAATATGTTTCTTCCCTAAACATTTTGAACACATGTATTTTGCCATTATCGACACTTAAAAAGGGAGTATTAATGTTGATGATGAGATAGTAGCTGAGAAATAAAAAGAATTCAAGAAATGTGTCTCATAAATAGTTGTCTCGCAGAGTATCAAGTGAAAAGATTTGCAACTGTATTTTAATATCTCATTAGAAACAGAAGAACAGATAATACATGAGAAATTTTTGCACTACCATGATACAGAGCATAATTCAGTGCATACAAATTGTGAATAATGTAAAAGAAAGTATACCAATGTATTTTTAAGTCTGTTTTTATTTGAAAAAAGAGGGTTGGTTTTTTTTCCTTTTAAGTACCCTTAACAAAGAATTAGCAACTGGGGGAGTAAAACAGAGATATGAAGAAATTATTTGACATTTCGGTGGAGAACTCTGTTAATGAAGACAGATTTGAGGTCAAGATAATGCAATAGTCGGGCAATACCTTTTCATTCTGTGAATAATACAAAATGCCTTTATATCATCTATTCAGGTATGACCATACTATCTTTTCTTCTTTGAGATAACTAAGGAACATAGTTGATGCCTTATTTAATGATAATTTTTCTCTAAATTCTTGCCTGTGGAAAGTTGTAGCAGTCTTTTCTTGTCCTATTTTTCTAATACTCTTTAAAAATCTATTCTTCATAGTACCACATGTGGAAAGTCTAAGCATGAGGATTATTTCATAGGTCTTCATTTATGATTTCTAAGCTTCACATATCACATGATGAGCCTTGAAAATGAAATTATTTGTAGGAATTTTGGCCTAAGTCATACCACAATTTCATAGTCTTTGAGCAACCTGTGAAAACAAACTTGAAAATAATTGTAGTCATTTTCATAAATGGATAATATGTGTGGGTACTGCAGTTATAATTTCACAGAATCAGTGGGCCTTTATTTATTTCCTGGGTTGATTGTTTCTTTTTTCCTACTTGATTGCAAGCCATCCTAGGGTCTCATAAAATTCACTGCAGGTTTTACTTAAATGTTTATTGCAAACTTCATTTTTCTGTATAACAGAAGTGGAGGGAAAATTGCAAACTTTTATTTATAATAATGAAAATCAGAATTTTATTGCCTTATTTGAGGTAGTTCCTATTTTTTTCTCAGCAATATTTTACTGGTACATATATGCAGCAAGAAAAACACCTATGTCCATGTGCTTCAAAGTGCATTTTATCAACCAAACTAAAAGAAGATGTATGGATGCTGGAAAAGGCTCATTAATCAAACAGATGTAGTTTCAGTAATTATGAAATCTCCCTATTAAGCAGAAGCAGTAAGTCATTAAAATATCCTCACCGGCCTTTTGGCTAAGATCAAGCATAGAATATCGTCTCATTAGGATAATGGATTTCAATAAAATGATATTCCATCATTCTCCATAAGGGAACAAAATGAAACTTTTTGGTTAACTGCAATCACTAAATCATTCATTATATCTTCCTCCAATCTTGTTCATTCATTTATAAGAGAAAATTAATTCTTCACAAACAGCCTACTATCCTGGCAAACTGCATTGAGCATTAAAATTAACTTTGTAAATTAAATTAAGGGTGGCTTAATGAAATTAATCCAGAAAGTAAAGTGAACAAAAGTAGAAAAGTATATAATTTTCCTTTTTTTTATGATTTTTTTTTTCAGTTCAGGAAGATATTAATAGATATGAATTCTGTTTCTTTTTAATATCAGGAGAAATTATTGAGGAAAATTAGAGATTCATTGCATAAATTATTTTAATTTTTTTCACTGTCTTTTTTTGCTTGAATTTCAGTTATATTATTTTCTATTTGTTTTCAAAACCCTTTGAATTCTTTTTTTCTGTGAACTAAAGATCTTAATTATATGCATGTCATTTTGACATATCATTTATGGATTCAGAAGTGGGAGAGAAAAAAACAAACTTGAAAAGCACCATTTTACTTGGCATATGATCTTACAAATTTTATTATAGAAGATTTTCTTTATCCTGACTGGCTGTTTTCATTCATAGCTGAATGAAAGGATTAAAACATTTTGCTTTTTGCTTCAAGCTTTTTGCTGATCTTTACTACTTCTTATCCAGAATTACTCAGTGTAATCTAGTCATCTGTAAAAGGACAAGGTGTGGTGACTTCAGTGCATTGAGTAAGTCATTTGAGGTTTGATGAAAACTTTCAAATCCTGTTAGAGGCCAACGTGTGAAGACTGTCTTATTGCAAAGCTGCATTATCACTGTGTTTGTGGTGATTGACAACGCAGTACATTTAAACTTTCCTGCACACCTTTTAAAATGCAGACGTGAAGAGAACTTTCATTTGGGCAGTATGATTTATGTTGTTGCTGCTGATGCATGTCTGCCAGGAATGGCAATTTAAGAGATGTAGAATAGCAGGTGAATTCAGGATAGTTGCCAAGTTTGCTATGAAAAGCTCACATCACAAGTTGCTTGACATAGAAAGGAGTAGCAAATCCTCCAATTCTGCCATTGGTTTCAGGCATTGGTGCCAGATATTGGATTTGCAGCCCAAGCTCAAATTTCAAGAACTGCTGCCTAGAACAGTCAAGTAAAAAATGTTCCCTGCAAGGTCTTTCCTGTCCTGACATACAACTATTTAGACGGCTCTTCTGGGCTTGATAAAGGGTAAACTGAGCTAAACTCAGGCCTTGTCAGCGGTTTTTGTTTACTGAAAGGACAGCATAATTGGATTCCTTTGGTATCACTTCCCTATTTCTTTCATAGAGGAGGAATGTTGTCTGGGTCACATGTCTGGTTTGGGTTTAAAGAGACTTTAACAGTCATCTAGTCCCAACCTCCCTTCCACAGGCAGGGATACTTTCCACTAGGACCTCAAGTTTCCTTTCAGTGGGGTCCCAAGTATCTGTGTCAAGGAGAGATGATATCCAGACCTTCACAGGTTTGTTCTGGATGTGAATATTGTGCTGAGGATAGGCTTTTACAACTTGAAGCAGAAAGCTTCAAATTTAACTTTGTAGAAATCATCTTACAAATTAATTTAGTGTCCTCCTCAAATAGATCTGTTAAAACCCCAACATTTAGTGCTTTTACACTGCACTTAGTCAATACCATTGGTATGAATGTCTGTGGTGTCTCTGACAAGCAGCACAGTCAGCTCTCTGGTATCTGATTAGCAGCTTGGTGGTTGACCCTGGCCAGCTGCCAGGCATACTCACCTTTCTGGGGAGAAAATAAGATGGTTGTGGGTCAAAATAAACACAAAGAGATCACTTGTCAACTACCTCATAGGCAAAACATATTTGACTTGGGAAAACAAGTTTATTTTATTGCCAGTTAAAATGGAGGTGGATGCTGCAAAGAAATGGAACCCAACAACATAAAACATCTTCCTGCTTACCTCAGTCTGTCTTATTTTTCCAGTCCTAACTTCACTCTTTCTCTCCTGACTCCTTTACCTCTTGACTCAGCAGCAGAGGGGGATGGGAAATGGTGGGATCATTGTCTTCTCTGCTGCACCTGTTTCCCTGCTCTAGTGTGGGCTCCTCTCCATGGGACTGGGACCCTTCAGAGGAATCTGGCAGCCAGAATCTTCCTGTCTCTCTTCCTGTACTCCCCTTGGGGCTCACAAGGCCATTTCTCATTCTTTTTTGCCTCACTTCTGGCCACTGTTTTAATGGACACAGAATCAGCAGACCCCTGCCAAGACCTGGGCAACTCCAGTTGGTATGACTGGAAAGTCCTACAGATGATCCTGCCTTGCAGTATTTGTGTATGGGTACGGACTTTCCAGTGTATTTACAGGAGGCATCCTTTACTTTGAACATAATGGGAGTTCATGATCTAGACAAAGGTAGTAAACTGTAATGTTAGGAACTTAATATTCAGATATCTGATTAAAATTGGAGGGAATGGGCTATAATTATTAGACACCTTCATTTTTCACATATGCTAATTTAACAGTGCTGTGTTCCTTTGTTGACGTGTTAAACATGCAGTAATAATAAGGTTGTACCAAGCATAATTATCACATTCTCTTGGCCTTAAAAAAGCCTCAGCTGTAGCTGAGCATGATAATGAAGATACAATAATAGATGCTGCTGCTGTCAATACTGTTTGCATTTGATAATTAGAAAAACCTAACAGCTTATATGTAAAGAATGCTGTGTGAACAGCAGGATAAACTGGATAGCTAATGCCACTGTGAAACATTTTGGCTTGAATTTCCACAGAACATCAAAATAAGGTAGTTGTAGTTATTTAAATCAGGAAGAGGAATGCACTGACGAGCCATACCTAAAAATATCTATTATAAAACCCATATATAGCATCTGTCTAGCCAGCTTTTAAGATTAATTACATTTCAATTGTCTTTAATGTGTGCTTGTTAATTCAAGATTTTCTGATGAGACAAAGACTTAAGGGCTTTAAAAAAGGGAGCACACGAAGCTACCCGGAATTGTAGTAGTTTTACAATGAAAGGGAACTTTGTCATATCAACCCTACTCTTGATTAAGCCCTTTTAAAATTGTTTTTGATGTGCAGTATGTTCAGAACTGGTTTTCCTACTTTGCAATTTCTTCTCTTCTTTTTCCATCCAAAGCTTTCTTCCTCTTGTCCCAATAATGCACCAGACAAGAACAAGCAAGGCATAAACTCTCTTTTGCTATGGATGGAATTTTTTTTTTGAGGATGCTTAGTTACCAAAGACAGGTGAATTTTTCCTGGAGTGATTCAAAGACTGGATGTAAGAGAAGTGCAACACCATCCTTCCACCCCTTCTTTTCCCTCTTTTCTAGTATGACAGAACCATTAAGGTCTGAATTATCAACACTGATCAGTACAGGCAGTGTTGTCTTTGACTTTAACTTTGTAGTCTGGGTAGAAAGTTTATTTTCAGTTAAGTAGTTCTATGGAAATGTTCATTATGTTTGTTTATTTTCTACTGGGCAATACATACACATTTTTGCTTTTTTGCGGGAGGAGGCTGGAAAGAAGCAAAATTCATTTAACTATAAGGTTCTTTATACAATTTAGGAATCTGTTATGTTGTACATTTCCTATGGTGTTCTTAGGGCGGAGAAGCTTAAGACAGAATCATTTTCTCTCAGTAGCACTGCTTCAAGAAAGGAGCCAGATAATTTAAACTAAGATGAGTGTGGATCTCAAAATATTGAAGTCTTCTCTATCTTTTGTGTTTCCATCTCACTGTTTTATTTAACACCATCACTTGCTTAGGTATTCTGGGAAATACCAGCAGATGTTGTTGTGCCTTTTTGATTGAATATCGCCCTATTACCAAAACAAAACCCAGAAACCACTATACAATGATTGATTTATTATCTATTCTTCTCTTCTGCCCCTTTCAAGCCAAATGATAAAAATTGTTCCTGAATATTAGACTTATGACTAGTTTTGATTCCCTAAACATGAAAGGAAAAGTACAAAATCAGAAGCAGATTACATGGTAACTTGTTTTGTAAAGTCGTACCTCCAACTGGATCCCACATGTTGTTTACTAATGACATTTTTTGAAAAAAATCTGAGCTTCTCTAAAATTTGGATATGTATTTTCCTGATAAGTTCCATGGCTTATGCACTTCAATCTCACTTAAAGCTGTTTGAATTCTGCATCTGATTTTGATATTGCATCCAAATGCTCCTGTTAAGGATTAATAACAGCTGACCCCGGCTTTCTTTGCATTGGAATTTAATTCCTTTTTAAAAATAACATAGAAAGACCTGAAAGACCCCAAATCTGTATCTCCTCCCACTAATTTTAAAACCATCATAGACCCTTACCACCCACTCCAAGATTTTATTGTCTCCTATGAATATTGAACAGCTAGAGTTTGGGCACACCACATTTTCTGGAGTTAAAACCTGGGTCTCATCTCAAAACTGGAGGTTGCACTTTTGACTGATTGTTCTCATTTTTGCTGTCCTGTGTTAGAAAAGAATTGACTTATCATTCATAAGGATTTTTTAAATGTTTGCAATTTTCTTCTGCTGACATTGGTCACTTAGTTTAAACATTGACTTTAATCTCTAGATTTCTAGATTCTAGAAAATCATGAATCCAAGCAGATGGGCGAGGAGTATGCTTGTGATGCTAGTTGCCCTGACTTGTGTCAGAAACAGGAATCCTATAAATACTTTACATCTGGGAATCGTCTCATCTATCCAACTTGTTAGTCTATCAGAAAGAAAAATGTTCTATTTGGCTTCAGATATACAAACTTAGGAAAATCTTCATATATTTGTTTCATAATGGTGGGATTTTTTTTTAGTCCCTAGGGAAATAAACAGTCATTCTACCTTTAATTTTTAAATTCTAGGTGCTTTCAAACCTCAGGGAATATGGTAAAACACATTCACAAAATGTGTGCTTTGAAGCTACAGTCTTGAACTGATTTGTACCTTGTGCTGTTGCCTGTGTGCTTAAGGATGCTGAACACATTGGAATCAATTTGCAGATTTTTTTTTTTTACCAGTATATGAAAGCACTTGTTAGACTACTCTGATTTACATATCTCTTTTCTTCAAGGTATTAGTGCAAGAAATTTGGGCCTCTAGTGTCAAAATTCAGAGCCATGTTCTATAATTGGTTTGAGTTTCCCAGTATGTATAACAAGGCTCAGAGAATGCTGTGTCTCACAGGCTGCCTGTATTGCAGCTTTCTCTTTTTAGTCTACAATACAGAGAGTTCATCAATCTAAACTATGGTCACATTTTTCTATTATCAAATGGCCCTCGATTTGTTTTGTTGTAGTTCTTACTTTCCTAGCCACAATTCTAGCCAGGATTTTGGGCCTAAAAAAGGCCACAAAAGAGATTAGCATGGTTTGGAAGCTTATCTTCAGGTTTTGTGAAATGATATCATGACCAACATGATTTAAACATGTGCATGTATAACATATGTATTACATTGATGCAAGAGTAAGGAAAAAGATCAAAGTATTTCTTCTTTCACATGCAAAAATACCTTTTCAGAATACTTTGTTGATGCTTTGGTGAAATCAACATATTATGACAATTTAGTTTCTTTGGTCACTTAATATTTCTTCAGAAATGTGGAGAAGAGTGCTTTTTAACGAAAGAGTTTGCAAAATGCGATTGGAGTTAATTGTGCCATGCGCCAGTGACAGGAATTGAGTAAGCATATAATTTAAGCTTAATTGGAGGTGAAAATCTTCATAGAAGAGGCAGGAAACAAAAGTTAGACCTTATTTGGCTTTTGCACAGAGGAAAAGAATAATCTGTCAGTATAATATGGTTACATTCATATATCACACACTTTTTGGCTTTTGCTTCTCTCATCACTTCAAACAATAGACAACTGATAAACAGTGGACTAATAGCTTCTGCTATAAATATGACATATCTGTTTTCTCTAGAGGGGATATGAAGGCAAACATCAATGGACAAACACGGAATTTAAAATCAGGGTTTTATTCAAAAGTATTATTAGCTTAAGTGATGTTGGCTTTTTGCTGTGCAAATTGAGAGGCAATTCTTTGTTGTGTTTTGCATAACCTTCTAATTTCTATTTTGTTCCTCATCTAACCAAATCGGAATGTGCTTTGGATGCTTAATGGTATTAAATATTTTGTCTGCCTGGTAGGAACAGAGTTTGCTCCCTAGCCATTATAGAGAAACTGTAGTTTTCTGGTAAGGCCTTCAAAGAGGAATCCTCAGCTTTTTCTCTGGGTTAACTTTTTCACAAGACTTTTGTTAAGCATCTCAACCAATATGTGAGTAGGTAGATAGCCTCATTACAGATTATAAAATATTTCTAACATAATTTTTGGAAATGAATTTAAATACATTATATACACTAAAACATCTACTTTTCTGTACCTATGATACATTGGTTTGAGAATTAATGTTTGGCTTTCTGTGGTAGTGCTTTTATTGTTCAAGTGCCCAGCAATTTTAAAGTCACTGTTTGCTTTTATCTTGCTTAAATTAGATAAAGCCTAGAATAACATCTCTAAATTCAGAACAATTATGTTGGTAAAGAGCTGCTAAAAGTAAAAAGACCATTATAATAAGTAGGAATTTGAGGAAATAAAGATCATATTTTGTTTTTGCTGGAGATGAAAGCTTATTTTAGAGATGGAAACCTACTAACGCAATGATGAAAAGTAAAGCTGTTTGAAAAAAACCTTTGGAAAACATTAGTTGTTGCCCACTAGTTGTTAACCATTAGTGTTTTATCTCTAGGTTCTGAAAAACAAACAAATCAAATAAGGAACAAAAAAAACAAACCCAAAACACCCACAAAAACAAACAACTCCTCCCAAAAAACCCAAACAAACCCAGCTTCCACCCCTGCCCATAAACAAGAGACAATAGTCGATATAAAGTTGACTGAAGAGGAACATAGGTGAGGTAATTAATGAAGGAAATTATTCTAATTTAAATGAGACTTAGCAAAATAAATTGTGAAGATTTTAATAGTTTTCTTTTTCTTGATCTTTTTCTTCATCATTGTGGGTCCTTCTTCCTGCTACTCTAAAACTTCACATGACCTGGCTCCAGGTTTCTTCATACTTAACTCAGGTATCAGTCTGTGAAAAATCACTTGTACCTGTAAAGGCACCTAAGATGGAGCTTCATTTGCTGTAAAAAGCTTTCAAAATGCTCAGGTGTTTTCAGTAGTGAAAAGGTGAAGAAATATATTTGCATGCCAGGAGGTTAAAACTGAAGAAGCACCTGAGGGTTGGGTATGCAAAAAATATGGAAATATTCATGAATTTTACTTTGAATACAGTTGATAGTCTGTTATTACTTATGCACTAAAGACAATTTAATGACAGCCCAAGCAGATAACCAGACTGACTGACTTTCAATTATTCCAGGTGCCATTAACCTTAGTAGTGGAGATTTCTTTAAATGAGCAAAAAAGATGCAGGTTTCTCACACATCTTTGAGTTTCACAGGGTGTAAAACAGTTCACAAATGTGTTCATAAAAGGCAAAAGGGTGGGAACATTTGATGAATTCCCAAAGGACTGTAGACTCTAAAATAAGCCAGAGGAAATCCAGATGTGCTTTAGAGTGATGTAAAAATTTCTGCTGTCCAATCTCATCCAAAAAAAAAAAAAAACCAAAAAAAAAAAAACCAACCCCAAAAAAAAAAAAAACCAACAAACACCTAAATCAAACCACAACCTGCAGCCAGAACCAGCTGCCTAAGTAGCCTTACTGTAGGTAAGAAAGAACATACTTTTCTAAAATAATTTAAAACTGAATTTTACTAAATGATTAAATAATGCATATATTTAACTTTGCTGTGCCTTGTTCTTTCTGAATATAAAATATGAAATGAAATATGCATTTTGGTTAATAAAGAATTTAAAATTATAATTTTCTGAAAAATTGAATTTGGCAAATTTTTGATAGTTTTCTATTTTTCCTTTGTGGGAAGTTGAAATTTTTATAAATTTTAATTTCAGGAGGCTGCTTTGTATACATTTATACTTACAATGATTCCATACTGAATAATTTAATTAAACAATAAATCCTAATATCTCTGGGTAAGTTGCAAGTCACAGTAATTAATGATGTTAGCTTTAACCCTTTTCTCATTTTCAGTGGTTAAAGACAGAAGTTTGGAGAGTTCTATGGTTTATGTTGTATACCACTTGATGACAGCAATGCATCCAGAAATGTGTCATAATGGTCATATCGTACATTGCTCATTTATACAATTCTTACGATATTTTCATTTCCAATATTTCCCAGGGATATACATATAAAATTGAACCTGCCAAGCACTCAACTCTGCACACCTGCACTGAAAACTCATGACTGTCACCTGACAGTCCCGACACACACATACTCTTGGCCCCAATAGGCCAAGGAAACAAAACACCATGACTTTGGGTAACCAATCTCCATATTGCATTCTACTTTTGTACAAATAGAGGCACAGCAAATGATAAGAATTGTGTTTTCTTTCTCTGATGTTCCAAGAATGTGAAACCCAGAAATATTCTTGGGAAGGTGTGCCTTGCTTTTCTCCATGAAGAGAAATATGGGGCTACAGGTTTTGTTACTTATTAATAGCCTGGGCCTTATGATGGAATAAGATAGTAGTTTGTAGTAATCAAAATTTTTAGCCATACCACGACCTTTCAGATTAGTAAGTCATTGGCTACTCTAAAAACTGGTCAATAGGTATCAGAAATGAAGTTCAGGTGAAAAGATCCTTTGGGAAGGATCTTGTACTGTCTTTGGGCATCCACATGCAGTTTTAGAAATGGCTGTAGTGATGTATCCAGTATGGCCCAGAGATGAATTCCTGATTCAGGACCAGAATAAAGAAGCAAGTCTCACTGCTCTGAGCAAAGTAAGCACCATAAAAAAAAAGCGTTACCTGAGATGCATTCCTTTCCTTACAGAGCTCTAAAGAAAGGCTTGATGCAAACCTCAAAACATGAAACCTTAATGCTTAAGGTTTGTGTGAAGACCACCAAATTAATGTAACTAATTGTTGCAGTGTGATTTCCTGTTTCACCTATCCCAACCTCTCAGGTGTGCCAACCTTCCCCCTCCCCCTTTTGCCCTCCTGCTGAGAGCTGTCAATCAATCTTAACATTCCAGCAAGGGTGTCGTGTGGTTGGCAGAAGTTCAAAAGATGCCCCTCAGGTCCGGGCTCATTGGCCTGTCCAAGCGTCTTTATCCCTTGAGCCTTCCCCTCCTCCCACCTGGTTGGCCCTCACCTGTCCCTTCCCCTCCCCCTGTCCCCAGGGCTTAAAAGGAGATGAGACCATGCAGCCCAGAGTTCTATTGTGAGCTGTTACCGCATTCAGAGGTCTACCACCCTGAAATAAAACTCTGGATTAAGACTCTACGATAGAACCTGTTCCTTTCTCTTCACCGTCGTCTGAACCTTTTCCACCAGAGGTAAACTGAGTTCCTACTTTGCCTGGATTTGTTCCGAGTGCCCAGTTGCAGCATCCAGCTGGCCAAAGGTATCTCTGGGGTGAAACACCACAGCTGCCGCCTTTGGTCCAGCCACGAGAGCTAGACAAAGCCAGGCACCCCACACCCGGAAACATTGGGATTAATATTCTATACCTAAGGGCTTTACCTTGGAGGAGGGAAAAGGAGCTGCTACATTTTCTTCCTTTCCAGCAGCAGCTAACCTTTTGAACAACAATGGATTACCTCTATTGGTGGTATTCAACTTGGAGTATAAAACGTCCCAGGCGATCAATATGAGCTGCCCTAGTCTTTTAGATTACAGCTGAGCTCGAGCAATACTTGCAGAAAAGCTTCAGCTCATTTGCTCATGAAGTTGAACATGAATTTGACTCCCTAACAGTCCATCAAGGGTGTTGTGTGAAATGTCAGTCATGTGGAGAATCTGCCAGCTTCTGCAATATGGAAAATAGGTGGGACAGAAGAGGGTAAAAAATTGAGCTTCTACTCTAGCAGCCATCATCCCTATTTACTATCTATATAAAGAGGCCCAAGAAACTTGGGGAGGAGTAAAGTTAGCTTGTTATCCTAAGAAAGAGAAAAAGAAAGGCGCAGTATGTGGTGGGATTTCTTTAAACTGTATTCCAACAACATACAACATGCAAAAGGCAGATTTTTCTTGTTGGGGTTTTTGTTTGTTTGTTTGTTTTGTTAGAACAACCCCAAATGTACCAAAAGCTTGTACCTTTGTTAAATACCTGACAGGCAAGTATTTCCTTTCCCCATAAGAGAAGGTTGTCTTTGATAAACTCTTCACTGATTTCTTTCTGCCTTAAGTACTTGAGAGCATGAGGTAAACCCTACCTGGCTTTTTTCAGCCATTACCTGCATTCCTGTCTCACATGATCTGAAGTTTGGATAGAGGCATATTGTACTGGACAGTAGGGTTGTGACACAGGGCAAAGGTTGAAAGGAAACTTGTGACAACCTGTGCTCAATGATACCCACTTTTAAGTTTGGTTTTTAAAGGGCCTCACATTGATGATGAGCTGCTTTGAAGTAACCCCTGCTTTTTGGCTTGCATCACTTTAAAAGTTCATTTGAAACAGTGCATAAGATATTCTAGCAGCTTGTGCTTATTTATTCCTACTCTTTGGGGAGACACAGGCTTGTGAATTAAACTTGGTATATTCTAGCATTCATTTTGGATTATAAAACCTACCTGTGCTATATGGAACATGAGGCTGTCTTAGCATAATAATACACTGCAATCCAAACCAGCTGCATTAATATTCCTATTGGTTGTCATTGGAGACATGCCAGTTCCCATATGTACTTACCCACGTTTCAGAGTGCCCTTGCAATCTCATGACTGCTTTTCAGAAGTGCTCAGTGGCTTGCTCTTCCTCCTCAGTACACTACAGTGAATTTATGTATTCAGACTGGAGGAGAAAAATGTGTTTAAGCTAACTAACATTTAGCACACAGTACAAATTAAACCCAGAAGATAGGATTCTCTCCCTTGCTCCCTAACATTTATCTTGGAATTCATATTTCAAGCAGGAGTCTTTTGCAAGTAACAATTTAAATTGTTTATAACCACTTTTTCCCTCTATATTTGACAGGCATTCTTGTATAATTAATGAGTTGGATATACTGTTAATAGTTCAGATTTTGTGGTTTGTATTGTAAATTTTCTGTTTGTCTAGTGTAAAAGAAAGCTGATTAGGACATTTAGAGTCAGGGCTTTGGATATTTCTTGGCTATGATATTTTTTCAGTGCTGATATAGATTGAATCATCTCTTTCATGTTCTGCTAGTGATTTATTATGGTTATTTTTAATTCAGGATACAATATTGACATAGCAGTCATTTGCCTTTTTGAATCTAAGTTGTTCAGCTTTTGAGTTCTTTTCTGACATACACATGAGGAGCTTTTTTTGGTAAAGTTTTTGTTGATGTCATGTTTATATCTTAGATCTATCTTTCAGCAAAATTGTTGTCCTAGATTATAATTTGATACGAAATCTTAACTGCAGATTTTAAAACAGGAGGGGTAAATTGTGGATTTGGTGTTTATTTAAAGGTATGTTCCTCCATGCACACTGGACCACATGATGTAAAAGCCTTCCATATTCAAAAGCATACTTAGTAAGTCACCATCACTTATTTCTGGTGAGTTATGGTTATCAGTATCCAAATATTTTTCATTTTTAGAACCACTGTAGACATCACATCTGTCTTTTTACTTTGCTGACAGATTCTTTGCAAGAGCTTCTGGGAGACCCTCTGATGCAGCTCCAGATTATTCATAAAAACTACCTGTAACTATAAATGTAAATTCCCATTTCTTAGTATTTTTAGATAGTTTATATGCATTCCAACCTACTGCTAGATACAAATGTCAAGCAGACACAAATGAACTACAGATTGTTTTTTTTCATCTACTCAGACTACTTTGATAAGATATGTCAGCAACTTTACAGGTGACCTGTTTATTGATCAGGAAGCTTTTGAACAGACTTCTGTGAATGAAGCATCAAGGTATTTTACTCTGCTTTGCCCATCAAAAATCATTGAAGTGACTGCTATAGTGAATATAAACTTTAATAACCTGTGGGGTTGATAAGAGAGTGTGTGAGTATATGGTCTGCTTTGTGCTGCAGTCAACAGCTGTCCCTTCAAATAACGTGGTCCCTATTCCCCAAATAGTTCCTAGACTAGTAAGTGGGAATTAAAGGCATTTCAGGCAAAATAGGAGATGGGGCTTTTTTAGTTTATTCAGCATGATGGGTAGGATATAAAAATAAGCTATGAATAGACTGTAAAACAGGAAAGAATGGGGAGGTATATTTTCTTTGATTTGTTGAGTGTGACCACCAGAAATATGAGAGGCTGCAGCTGTTAGGACAAGAGATCCATCTCATCTGCTATCTGGTTTCCAATAGCCAAGTGCCTGAGAAAACATGTAAGAACAGAGCAAGTGCACAGCACACTTTTGCTTCAATGATCTTTAGTTCTTGATGAATTTGAAGATTGGGGATTGCAAATGTTTCTCATTTGTGAGGCCACATTAGATGGCCTTTGTTCCATTTATCTAATTATTATAATCTTAAGAAGACATGTTTTTGATGGACATATAGTTATTTCCTTCTGAATAGGGAAGTCAGAGTAGCAAATGTCATCATTCCTATGACAAAGTTATCAGTTCTCTTGATCTAAACAGAATAGAGTGGAGTGGAAGTGTCTTTTTGCTTCAGAAAGTTAACATTTAAATGGACCTGAGCTGCCTTGGCTGTTAATATATCACTGAGATAAATGGTATGGAGGAGAGTTTATTCCTTTGCTGCTGTGATGCTGGCAGGAGAATGTGCTCTGTAATTGATTAACAGGGCACAGTGCATTGACTTATATGGGGAAGGTTATTATATCTCAGTAACAGGAAGGTATATATGATTCTGCTAAGTAAAAAAATTGAATTCTGCAGGAAGTAACTAAAACTGCTGGAAGAACAAAAGGTTCCCAGGGTTTGGGGTTTTTTTCTCTCTTAAATCTATGGTAAAACAGTATTTCGTATTCTGGTGGAAGTCTAAACTGTGCAGTATTTTTAGTGAAACTTTCATACAGGGCTAGAAATATTAGTTTATGTAAGCAGTCTTTTAACTTTTATTCTGTTGGACCTAAAGTTATGAGTTAACGATGAGATGTAATAGCTTCTTTAATTCTATTAATCTGAAATATAGTCCTTCCCTGTAATTCATACACATTTATGGTGAATTTCCCATATTTTAAATCCTAAATGAGCAGGCAGATTGGGAGGTTTGGTTTTTTTAGAACAATGAGAAAGTGAGATTTTTTTTCTTATTACTTGGTATGTCAAAATAGACATAGTGTAGAGGATTACAGTTCTAAACAACAATGAAGGGAAATGGTATCAACTCAGGGTTTTTTGCTAGCCCCCACCACAGTATTGATGATTACAATGAAATTAAGAAATCAGAAGACTCAGATTAAATACTTGAGAAGCATACACGTAGATCACATACACATACATCACATGAAGCATATTTATGACTGTCAGTAAAAATTGTGACCACAGTGGCAATAGAGGGATGCCCCCTCTATTTTTTTTTACTAAGTCAAGCTTCTCTGTCTTATTCTTTTGAATCCAAGAGTATGAGTTAGTGAAAGAGAAATAAAGCAGACCTTTAATGATTTAGAAACTAGTATTCATTCCAAATACGTTTCCCATATTTCCTTTTGTGGATCTTCAGTAGTAGCACAAATAAAACAGCTGTCAAATTAAAAGGAGGGTTTTTTCTCGATAGCTACTGGAACCAGTAAAAGATCTGAAGTGCTGATGAGCTTCTATTATTAGGAGAGGCTTTTTTCATCTGTCATGTTTTTTTCTGAGCCCAGTGTCAAAAATCTATATTTATTTCTGTTGCAGAAATGAAGAGTTTGCTCACATTTGTAAAATAATTTTTAAATGTTTATGTTTTTAGATCTTTTATTTCACAGTTTTTTAGACTATAGTAAGGAGTAGCCTCCCATTATATTAGTGATAAATCAAATTGCATAAGTTGAACACATTTTTTGTAACTAAGTTTTTACAGTTCTAATATTTTTCCAGGAAGATGCAGGTTTTTTTTCCCACCCCAGTTTGAAGCTATGGATGGCAGAAAATTGTGTAAACCCAATAATTTACTTTGCAAAATATATTTAAAACCCCTCAGGAAACAGAACAAAGGTACATGTTCAATCTTAGCTTTCGTTACTGATGAGAAAATGTTTTTTTTTTCCCCTTAAGGGTAAATATCATGTAATATAAGCAAACGGAAATTATATAAAAAGATTGTGGTATGTATTTTAAAAAACTTCTGATTGTGTGTTGTTCTACTTTTAAATGTTTCATTCAGTTTTTACCTAGACAACAGGAATAATGGCAAATGCCTTCAAGTCTCTAGTAGGTAGCACAGAAAAAGAAGAGACAGCACAAGTAGTTTTCAAGCCGAAAAGCTATCATGATCTACAGAAAATAAACCAATAGATGAAGAAATGCTTGAGAAAAACTTTGTCAAGTAGTTCTGCATTTATATGTTAGGCCAAATTTGGCAATTACGGCAGTCTGCTGCTCACGTCTAGTCTTAGCTCTAACCTTGTACCACTTTGGCTGAAATAAAAGCAGCCTGGCACCCAGGATCTGAGAACACAGGTGTGTGCAGCCCTGGTGTGCTGCTGCTGGGGTGAGGTGTGAGGAGCACCTGGTTTCTGACCAAATGTGCTGCTCTGCTGCAGCCAGAGCAGAGGGAAGAGGAAATCGATCTTTCTGCTTTGTGGTATAAACAGTAATCTTTCAAACCATTTCTCTTCCCTTGTCAAAATTCCATCATTAAATACTGTAGTAGTGAACTTAAAAGTCATTGGAATTATCCTTTAATTCAGTCCAAAGTAGCTGCCCTTTACTCTTGTTTGTGCTTGTGAGGATTTTTTTTCCCTTAATGTTTGTTAACTCAGACATTTGTAAAGGACACTTATTTTCTTTGTTAAATGTCAAAATACTGATTCATGAATGAATGTTCTTTTGTGTTTCAGTACTTCAGTTTCTATTCTTGTGAAAGTAATTTTATTTTTCACTACATGAGACATTACCTTTTAGGAGAATTGCATTATATATTACTTGATGCACTCAGAAACCTCTTTTTTTCCCTCCTAAAGTTCTTTAGAAGGTAGGATTAATTTTGTTTCCGTGTGTGATCCAGTCTGATCAAACAACTGGTTTTTAATTGCACCAAAACTAGGTGTTGTGGCTGAGCATTAAATATGCTGCTTATGCATATTTAGACATATTGCAGACTACCTATGGTGACCTAATACTTTATAGACACATAAATTGAGGGTATTTCCACTTACATCAGAGACTGTGCTGCAGTGCATGAGTTTAGAAAGATTAGTTAGGCTTACTGGTGTAGGTTAAGGTTAAGGCTTTTTTTAGTTTTACCTGTGGTATAAATGAGTAATTTAAGCTACATATTTCTCCCATCTGTTGAAATATCCACAAAAAAAACTCACAAAAGGCAGTACATTAATTAAGTATTTGAAATATCTTAAGCCATTTCTCTTCATTTTAATTCATATAATACAAGAGAAGGAGATTTGATTTATAACTTTTTCTTCATTAGGATGGGTAAGATACTGATTTTGATTTTTTTCCATTTTAGATGTTAATACCAAGTTAATCTTCTTTATAGTAAGGTAAAATGGAAGTGAAGTACTTAAATGAATTATAGAGATTAGCTAGTATAGTTTCTGTTCAGTGAATCAGTTGTATCTGATAATTCATAAGCATTCATTAATATTCCCTAATTTATTTTCTTTTTTTAATATCAGATTTATCAGCACTTCTATTACAGAAGTGAAAATATGTATCTTATTTATTTCTTAGAAAGCTGTCATGATAATACTTTTCTTTAGCACTAGTTTTTGTGTCACCAAAAACATCCCAAATGTTTCAGAGTAGGCTTTTTTGTTCAACCCCTGTATCCCCAAGGAGGGTGATGGCTCATGGTTAGATATTACCATTATCTTATTTTGTCAGTGGTTGAAATCTTTATTTTCTCATGTCAGTGTGTGTGTTTGTGGTTTTCTGTGAATTTTCTTGTGGTTTTTGAGGTGAGTTTTTGTTTGTTTTGTTGGTTTGTGGTTGTAGGGTTATTTTTGTTGAAAAGCTGTGATGTAGCTACATGCATTCCACATGGACAAAAATAAAAAGGATGTGTTATGTTATCACCCAGAGGGAAAAAAAAGGGCACGTTGTCTCTTAATACACATGAATAATTAAGAGCATAAAGTGAATCTGTTTTCTTGTGTTTCAGAAAAGTGTGATGAACCTCTGGTCTCAGCATTGCCACATTCCTCCTTCAGCAGTTCATCATCCATGACAAGCAGCTATGTGCCAGGGTATGCCAAGTTAAACAAGCGAGGAGGTAAGGGACATCCTCAACCTTAATGTTTGGATATTTCAAAAAGTGATGAATTATATTTTTAATGAGAAAATGTGGTTTATGTGGAATACAGTTGCTTACTCTTGTTTGAACAGACTCTTTTTATGAACTGAATTTTCTCTTTCATTGTACGGGAGACTAATTTCACTGCAGGGAGAAGGGCACTACCAGTAATTTATAGCAGCATGGGCCACATGCCTGATGTCAATGGACTCATACAGTACAGCTGCATCATTGACTTCACATAAAAGGGCTTGGGTACCACAAGGTGGCTGGGTCCTGTCTGCATTGGGTACTTGCAAGGTCATGGTTGGAGCAAAAATAAACAGCTTTGATGTGACTTGTTGATGTAACTTGTTCCCACCTCAGCAATGACTGCTGTCATTCAGGCTTTTTTCTATCACCACAGGGACTTTGGCTTATGCATATATATCTGTAATGCAATGAGTATCTGTAATACTTCTCTGTTCGGATGTGACAAAGCTGCCTCAGACTTAGTGGTTGGAAGAACAGGTGCATAAATTCAATGGCCTACCTGGTTTAATGATACTGAGGCACCATCCACTGTCCACAAAGAGTGCTGGTAGCCCTGCCAGCTCTGCCAGTTGTCTGGAGGTCATCATGTGGGAAGGAATGAGATGGGTTTGATGTCAAGACAGGAAGCATAATCTGTAAGTGGGGAAGAATATAGGGTAGGTCCAGGCATAGATATTCCTATGATGTGGCTCAGGTACTACCTGGAGGCTGAAATGGGACCCCAGGCTCAGTGGCAGGGTGGGTGGGTTCTCCACTGGGTAATGCAGTTATGGCCTGTTGGTACTCTCAGAGCCCTGACACTGTTGGTTTACTGGTCTGCAACTTCCCTGCATATTTGTGTTTTACAGCTGTAGAATTCTTGTTTTTTGATCTCTTTATTTCCTTCTTTGTTTATTTTTTGTTTGTTTGGTTTTTTTTATTTTTTCCCCTTTGGTCTCTAAAATCAGCTTTAGCAGGCCCTGGAGTTAGTTTCTTTTAACAACTAGCAATTGACATAGTGAGTTACTTATAGTCCTGCTTCCTCTGATGTGCCTGAATCAATGTGCCGGAATATTGAATACCTCTGCTGTCATCCCATGGTTGAGGTCCTCTACCCTACATTTTATAAAATACCAGTTTATTCTCTGCAGAAAAGGTATGATAGGTACAGAAATAGATCAAAATTGTTATACTGGTAAACCCTAGCCCATGAAATCACTCAGCTAATTTAAATGTTATACAGATCAGGTTATGTTACTGGTTGTTAAAAAATTGCTATTGCAAGAGAGCTAAACAGATGCCAAAGACTAGCTTAGAGAAAATATGACTGATGAGCTCTAGTGCTACAGGCCTGCAGATCTGATGCAAAGTCTGTGGCCAGACAGGAGCATTGGCAATTTCTTTGGTTTAAGGCCTGCAGACCAGTAGATAACATGGTTTATTGCTTCTGAATGAGAATAGATGTTGTTTTATGCTGGTTCCAGGCTTTTATTTCAGTGCTCCATGTATTTTGGTACATGCCTTTTGCAGTTCTCAGGATTTCTGTGGCAGTGTGTTTGGATGCATGTTTTGGTAGGCTGTCAGGTCCCTTCAGTTGTATCTTTAAATATTGATTAGGTGAAAGGAGTGGTGCTTCAATCCTAAAACACTGCTCATCTTTAGGTTGAATTCTTTTGTATGATTATAATCATATCCATTTCCTGTTCTAAGTTTAAAAAAAGGCCACTAAAACCACTTTAATGAAACACAACTTAGCATCAGCTTTGCTGGGAGGCTCTTCCTTTGTTTTTAGATGAGTATTTCTCCTTTTTGTTTACAAGACTACTTATTCTGTTCTAAGTGAAAGGCAGATTGACATTTGGAGTTTAATTTTTTCTTTTAATTATACTTACCTCTCCCTTTCTTAACCTTAAAATCACTAAATGCAGTTTCTTTTAATGATGTTTCTTCACTGATATGCATCAATGTTGTCATTAATCAAACACTGGCTTTATTTCCTCATTGGAAATTTAGTTGCACCCTTTGTTAAATAGCAGTTTCATCTCTTTGTTTAAATAGCAACTTTGCTAGATTGTTATTATCCATCTCTTAGTATCTATGAAGCATAGCACAAATACTTTTCAAAACTGAGGCTCTATGTACATGAACAATATCTTTTTTCCAATCCTAGTGGCGGTAAAAGTACTGCAGAATTCAGGAGTGTTTAACACAGGAACTTGTCTGTCTGTGTTTATGCTTCTGCAAGTGATGGAAAATAGCTCAGTTTTAATACTGAGCTATTTTACAACTTCACAGAATTACAGATATTGCTAATCAAACCAGTAATAAGTGAATCCAATTTTTTTCTCTCCAAGGAGTCATTATCAGCTAATAGATTCCCAAATCAAATGTGCTATTTAAACCACACTATGCTCAAGTCATTAAATGGAAAGAACTCCCCCTCCTCTAGCCCCAGACCCCTTAAATTAAAGAAATGCACATTTGAAAATTCTACTCTCCAACCCAATTATGTTTCTTTCCTGTATTCATGGCACGTCACTCCAGACTGGCAAAACACTTTATTTGAATAGATGGGATATTTTATTCCATTGATTAAGGCACTGATTCCCTGAACAGCCACATCATGTTATTAAGGAGGCTGGAGTTGTCACTGTAGTTGTTGCGGTTAAGTTTCCTGCTATAAACATTGCAATTGGAAGGATGCATGCCAGAAAGAATTTAATATTTTCAGCATTTTTTAGGGGGCTTCAAAAGCAGAAACATCCATGAATTTACTCTAATGTTTGATAACACTTCATTTACAAATCCTGTAACTAGTGATTTAGGCAAATAGAATTAAGTATTTGTGGAATGGCATTGATCTGGAAACTGCTCAGGGTGTATATGTAGCGTGGGTTTCTGTGTCAGTTTGTGAAAATATTTTGCATTTTCCACATCTCTCTACTTGGACCCATGTAAGCCTTCAGCAACTTGTGGGTTAGTATGTATACTTATTTCAAATGAAATACAGATTTGATGGGTAGAAATTTGCTTAGAAACATTAACCTCTCCAAATCAATGTATTTGGTGGTTCTTCTGCATTGCTGCTTGTTCCTGTTCTGAACCTTATTTGTTAAATTTGTTAAACAAGGAGAAGTATCCTGCGTTTTCTTGAGGTGGGGGTGGGGTGGCGGAGATGGGGGTGGAAAAAGTTATTTTTCATTATAGGAAAAAATGCTGATTGTAGAAACAAATATTTAGTGGCCACCTACAGGTCTGTCACTGTCTTGAAAATTTGTGCCTATACATATTAAATTTTCCATGTTCCCATTATTTCCATGTCAGTGAGTAAGAATCTTTGATTTATATAGTCATTACAGCTGTGAATCTGTGTTTCTTTTATCACAAAGAGCCAAAAACCGGGGGGAACACTGCAAGTGTGCATTTCATACCAGCTCTCTCATTCATGGACCCCCAAAGTCTGTCTCATGGGGTCTCCTCCCTCTTCTGCCTTCCTGGGTGCTTTTAGTCATAGCAGCTGGTAAAAGCAACCAAAATACTTTCATTTTATTTTCATGGAAAGAAGTAAGGAAAATGTAGACAAATTTGTTGCTTTTCTTTGTGAGCAACTCTACTACTACTAGATATATTACTACTTATCAACAGATTTAACTAGAGTTAATGCTGGATAAAGCAAGAGCTGCTATTCCCATCAGGCCTGCAAAGACAAGGGGGTAAAGATCCTTTGAAATTCAGCTGTGACAAAATTTCTGTGGAGTGAGAAGGATGCAATGAATTTCATAGTGAATGTAGGTTTGGTTTGTGGTGGCTCCTGAATTATGTTAAAGGCCTATAAGCAAAGACTTGTACTTAAAAATGTAAACAGTACTGAATTAGCAACTGTTCAGACAAAGCTGGATGTAGTCAGTTTCTATAAAATTATCCTTTTGGTAGTAAGATAATGTTTAATTTTAAACAACTAAGTCTTAGTGCTCTACTGTATCATAGTGTTGGCATATTTTTCATTTGAATTTTAAAGTTATCTGCTGTGCTGTTTAGTGCTAGTATAACGAAGGTACAAATTATTTTTGAAATGTCTGTAACTTATGTGAGGGGAAAAAGCACCACAGAAAAGGAGAATGGCTTTCCTTTTTTTTTTTGTGTCTGTCGCTATCACTTTAATCTATATATATGCAAACATTGGGAAATATTTTAATGCTTTAAAATCCTAAAACTTTTTACTTTGGATGGATTTCTTAAGAAAAATAATCTTGAGTTTTCTGTCAATTATTAGCTCTGATTCTCCTCCTGTGTAAACCAAACAATTCCAAGTATGTTAAAGGGTTCAGTGTGCAATTTGGAGAATATGGGGATGTGTTAACTTTGAAAAAAAATTAATTCTACTTTCTAAAATGACTGCTACTGGAGTCAACCCAATTGGCACATAAATATATGCCATTAAGTCATTGACAGATGAAATTTTAACTGGAGTCTAGTTAATAGACTATCTAAAAAGATTACAGGTCCTTCCATATTTGTCATCCCTCTTCTCCCACAAAAGTCTGTATTGCTGCCACCTTAGTAGCTAAAGTGGCAGCAGAGAAAAGGAGAGCTTTCAATAAGTTCATTCTACAGCTTTTTAAAATCCATCCTCACTAAGTTTTTCATATGTGATGTCAAGGTGAAAGGGTCTAACATCTTTTGACCTGCCATCAATAGGATCAATGGACTGCATCACATCATGAGAAGGATTCTTAGCACACGTTTGATATAATGTATTATCAATCTTCCTTTTAATGGTTCCCAAGCTGTTGGACCCTATACTTCTCACCAGTACAAGAATTAATGCTGCCTATCATCCATCTGATACCATTGTAATTCAGGGAAGAAAGTCTACATTATTTCAACGTAATGTAGTGTTATATAATATAATTGGAAGCTGCTTGAAACTGAGTAGAGTCTCAGACCTTCAGAAGTAATCCCAGCAGACAGTGAAAGTATGAAGGTCATAATGAATTTCTGGAAATGTGGAAATTATCTTTTACACAGTGGAATAAAAAAGAGGAAATTTGGTACCCAGGGGTTCTGTTTTAAGTCCAGCATTAGCAGGTAATCTGATGCTACCAATGAAATTGATAACATAAAATGAAAGGAAGTATCTGTAGAGCAGTTGATGTTCAAAAAGCAGTCTTTCTAGCACCACTGTGTAAATTGTATCTAAGCTTTCAGATTACCTTTTAATCAATGCGCTGACCTTGGCCTGTTACCAGAGTTATTAATGTGACTATAAAATAAGCATCAGAAATTTTAAGTGTTGGCATAGGTGTAATTGTGACAGGGGTTTTTTTGGGTTTTTTTTTTTTCTTTCTCAATGGAGTCTTAAATTCTGCCTTCTGTATGGAAGATGCAAGAATTTATCTATAATGGGATATGGCTCTATTTTTCCCCAGATCATTTCCAGTAAGTCAATCAGATCTATGGCAATGGTTCTACTAAAATAAATTTTAAAAAGGCTCTTTTTACCTTCACTTTTAAAGTCTCCAATACTATAATTAACATCACTACTTCTCCAGTTCCTTGTTACTATTATATAATGGAATATGAGATGGATTTTATGTAGTTTTCCTTTTGGGATGGTCAATGTGGAAGGGGCAGTTAGCATCAGCCTGGATTGTGTGAGCAGTCTGGGCTTGTGTCTTCACAGCACTTGCCAGGAGTTTAATTTGGGTATGAATCTTGAAGGAAGGAGGTGCTCCCTCTGAGCTAACATTTGTCCAAATGAACAGTTAGCATGCACACTGTAGATCAACACTTTAAATACTGCAATCTCCTTGTGTTGACAACAACAACAATTTTGGGCTGACTAAGAATACCTGTACACAACACAACTCGTATTTTGACTAAACCCCTCTTAGGAAAAAGTTATGGAGTTGCCAGTGGTTTGGAAGTTTTCACTATCCAGGTTAGAGCATATGTTATCTTTTCTAAGTAGACAAGATCCTGAGACTAATGAACAGAGTAGCATAAGAGAACTGGTAAAATCATGGGAGTAGTATTAACCACTTAGCTTTTGTATGTCTGTAAGAGAGCTCTTGCTGAGCTAAATCACTAAAATATGGTTGCCTTTTAAAAAGTAAATGAACTGCAGTTCTCTTTCTGTAAATATGTGCTTTAGAGAAACACAAGTTTTACAGTCCAATATGTTTGCTAAAACCATCTCATGAACAGTGTAGATCAAGCTAGGTTTTCAGAAGTCAGGACGAATTGATAGCCCTTATTTATTAAATAATTTCTTATCCATTTAAAAATATGGAAAGTTACTTATGGTTGAAAAAGATAAGCCTCTGTCCGTTGACTTATAAACAGACCCCAAAAAGCAGGTTTGTCTGTGCCATAGCATTATTTGTGTTGCACACAGTATAAACAATATTTCTGGAATGCTTTAGAGAGAATACAAGCAACTGAAGTGTTTTATTGGGGGAGGTCTGTGTGGTTTGAGGGTTTTTGATTTTGTTTGTGTTTTTAAACTTTTTTAAAATTCATTTCAAGACATAACTCCTTTAGGAGCACTGTTACCTGTGTAATAATTTTTTTTGTGTAGCATTAACTTCCATCTCTGGGTTTGTTTTTGTTTTTTTCTTTTAAAATTGATAAAAAATTTGGGTTCAGTTCAATTTTTTGCATCAAAAAAAATATAAAATTTTCTCTGTCTTTATCTGCTTCACATCCTACCATGTAATCAGTTTTGTTTATTCTTCACCTTCAAACTAAATAGTTATGCACCCCACTTTGATTTGTAATGCAACCCACAACCCACCTCAGCTCCACAAACATTTATATCCCCCTTTTGAAGGCAACCGTGTTGATGTCAGAAGTTGTTTTCTGTGCTTTAACAATTTGGCCTAATGAAATATTTTTCATAAATACCTATTAGATGTAGAAGGAGTTCTTTAAAAAGACAAATAAAAATATTTGTACTAGCTCATTCCTCTGAAAAAAAACATTAAAACATTCATTGCAAAAGGGTAGTGAATTTTGTGAAGGTGCAGGAAAAAGAAGCATCACAAAGAGGAAAGAAAAGTGACAGTGTATATCCAGGACAGACTCATGCATTGAAAAAATAAGTTTAGAAAGGAAAGACATCAGCCTTTTCCAATCCAAGAAACAAAGTCTGTAGAGAGTGAAGCTCAAGTAATTGCATTAAAAAAAGGCATCATTAGCTTATGTTAATTTACCATAGCCTGATGAATACAGAAAGCATGACCGTTTTTTCCAGTTCATAACTAATTTGTTAATTAAAGTGTTCAGAATATCTAATTGGCTTATTTCATACACATGTAGATGGAGAGGAGGAAAAAAATAACACTGTGCTCTCCAACTTTATACATTTTTTCTTACAGCAATCATTTGCAGAGGCAGCAGTTCCAAGCTCAGCAGGAGACATAAGGCAAATGGGCAGCTTCCTCAGGGAACAGGGATGGGGACAGCAGATCATCCTGACTTTACTGAGCAGCTAGATTTTTTCAGAAAAAAATCAGCTGATCTCATTAATTGTTTCTGATGCTAATGGGCAGCTGGGTTTGGCAGAAAGGTGGCTGTGCTGGTGGCAGAGAGGGGGCAGTCTCTCAGAGAGCCGGTCTGAACCCATATATACAAATACACTTTTCCCATATCCTTAGGGTACCAGTGCTGCTCTGGCTGTTTATCCTCAGAGTAGCCAAATTCTGAGCTTTTGTCATGGTTTGACACTGGCGCAATGCCAGTGCCCCCATGAAGATACCCTCTCCCTGCTAGCTGCTGTGAGATGTGACCAGGAATAAGCAAAGCAGGCTCCTACTTAGGAAAGAAAGAAAACAAAACTTTATTAACTACACGACAACTACAAATAAAAAGGAACACACACACAGGGAAAATGAAAACCTTACAAATACATTTCTTCCTCCCCCCATCAAATTCCCAACACAATACACCTATTCCTCAAATCACCAACTCTCGGTCCAGCACCACCTTTTAGACAATCCTCAGTTCATCAAGAGGAGAGGAGTCCTTCTTGTGCCATGGGCTTCCCCTGGAAACACAGCTGAAGCCTCGTGTGTTTCCGTGTCACTCGTGGCACCGCCCGGAGAACATCTGCCATCGTGACCTCTTCCTTTTCATGTCCAGTGCTCTCACCACTGAACACGGACCAGAGCAGCTTCTAGGGTTGTCTTTTTAAGGATGCTCTGACCCGATCCAAAAAAGGCACAGTCTCTCCTTTGGGACACCTGTCCCCACAATCTCTCCTTTGGGACACCTGTCCCCCCTATATTTTTTTACCCCCTGGGGCCGAGGGGCACCAACACTGAACCCTCTTGGTCTGAGGCATTGCCTCCCCCTAGAATGCAGTCTCTGTATCACAAGGAACATGGTTCTGTCCATGGCTATACAAAAAGAGTCCAGCAAAAGCCACTCTATCGTCTCTTCCCACTAGGATTCTTCTCTACTCTTCCACTATTTCTCACTCGCCCAGACCTCTCTCACACTTGCACATTCCTTCCTCATCTTCCACTCTATCTTCTAGGAGAGGTCAATGATCTGTAAAGTTCTCATTCTCCGAAAAGGGGTTAAAAGCTCCTACAAGCGGCCGGCTGAACCACCCCCCCTCTTCTCCGTCCCAGCCGTGCTGCCGGCACAGGCCCATGTTTATCAAGGCCGGGGGAGAGACCTGAACTCTTTCCCGCCGGAAACCCAAAAGGACCCTCCCAGGGGAGAGCTCTGCTTTTAACCCCGTGTTCTCAGAGGCGTGTCCAATGTCCCAATGGCCAGGTTAAATGCCAATATTAAAGCCTGAATATCCATTGGCCCAAAACACAGCATCCCAAAAAACACATTTCCTGTCAAACCACCACAGCTTTCAACTACTTTGAGAGTTTAATTTGACAGTTTCTCAAACAGCATTGGTACATTAAGTAAATACTTCAGAAATTTCTTTTGGTGTTCTTATTGGCTTCATCTTGAAAACGCAGACCTGATGAGCTCTCCTGCTCTACTTAGAATACTGTTGTCACATCTTTTGTGAAAATCCTTTTCTTTAGGATTTTTCCCTTCTGAGAAGCTGAGGCCTCAGAAACAAAATGTAAACAATGTTTGTCTGCTGCTGTGGAATGCATTGGGTGTGTCTGTGATTGGGCCATCTTGAATGTTTACAATTAATGGCCAACCACAGACCAGATAGCTTGGACTCTCTGTCCGAGCCAGCTGCCTTTGTTATCATTCTTTTCCATTCTATTCTTAGCTAGCCTGCTGAGGAAACCTTTCCTTCTATTTTTCTTTTTAGTATAGTTATAATGTAATATATATATTTCATAAAATAATAAATCAAGCCTTCTGAACATGGAGTCAGCATTCTCGTCTCTTGCCTCATCCAAGAGCCCCTGTGAACACGGTCACATACTGCCATGATTTAAGCCAAACTGGAAATTAAACTTGAAAAAGTGGTTTTGAGGACACCCTATAGCAACCTTCCAGTACCTGAAGGGAGCCTACAAGAAGGGCAGAGAGGGACTCTTTACAAGAGTACATAATGACAGAACAGAGGGGAAATGTCTCTAAACTGAAAGAAAGGATGTTTATATTGTATATTAAGGAAAAATTTGTTACTGTGAAGGTGTTGAGGGAATGGAACAGAATGGGAATGGTTCCCCAGAGAAGTTGCAAATGCCCCATCCCTGGAAGTGTGTAAGGCCAGGCTGGATGGAGCAATGAGCAGTGGAAAGTGTCCCTGAACCTGACAAGAAGCTTGGGAATTCTATGATCTTTAAGATCCCTTCCAATCCAAACTATTCTGTGATTGTATATAGAATTAAACTGATGACTTAATAAAAATGGAGATTTGTCTGAAAAATGCATAAAGGCATATTAGAGTTCAGCTGGATGCCCCTTGAAACCAATGCCTCACAAGGAATTTGTCTACACGAGAGTTGGCATATGGAACAAGCAAATTGGAAAACTTCATGCTCTTCAGACATTGGGGCTACTTTGCTTGCACAGAGCAGTGGGAACATGCAGGATTAAAAAACTCCAAAATCTCAATATAGGAAAACTTGGCCAACCTCTATTGACAGATGAGGTATACTTAAAAGCAGCAGAGACTGAGAGTTTAGATATCCTAGACTTGGTTTTTTCTACAGATACTTCAGACTTATATGCAGAGCTGTGTAAGTACAGAGCTCTGGAATTAAGGCAAAGATGTGTAGTGAGTGTACAGAGGATGCACTGTCAGCTTTTCCCAAGGTCAGTGTCTCCTGCCAGATGCTATGAGTGTTTCACCCTCTCCTGCACACAAAACACAGGTTTGCCTTACACAGATGGGTGTAGTGCAACTGATAGATTGCTGCTCTGAGCATTTGAGCCAGAGCATTGCCTTTCCCAAATAAGTCATAAACAAGCATAAGTGCTGGTAGAAATGGGAGCTATTTGGCTACCATTATAACCTCCCACTACAGTTATATGCTGAAAGAGAGAAAAGAAATAATGTGATAAAATGAGGCTATTTGTTGCAGATGGGAGAGTGCAGCTATTATTCATGTTTCAGCTTTCACAATGAGATTATTCACAAGAAAATCTGAGCTACACAGTTAGAGACGGAACATTAATACTTGTTTTTCTGTATATAAGTTACTACATAAGTCACAAAAAATATCTCTGGATCTGGAAGAGTCTGGCTTAGCATCCAGTCTCATGACATAGAGCTGCTGGTGGTTTCTCTTTGTTTTTTCTCACTTATATTTGTGCCAGCATAACTAAATAATTTCTTAATTACACCAACATTTAGTTGATATAATTGTAGTGTTATAGTCACCTGACAATCACAAGATCAACTAGGTTTCAGAAGTTGTTTGATGTCATCAAGTCCAACCTATGACCCAGGACTACCTTGTCAACTAGAACATGGCACTAGTTGCCACACCCAGTCTTAAACACCACATAGACATAGATCTAGCTATAGATTAAATAAAATTATACTTTCTGTGTTGTTCTCTGCATGAAGATTTGTTGTGCTGGAGTTCAGCTAAGGACCCAAGCAATGCTCAGAAAAAAATGTGAATCACAATTTATCACTTTCCTCCTGCTATCTGCACTGGCTTTTGTCTTCTGAAATAATCCATTTTTGGCTCTGGTTTATAGCTCACATAGGAAAATATTGTTCTATATTGAACATCTTTGGGAGTTTGTCAGCCAGCTAAGAAACAAATGAATATCATCAATGAACTAATTTCTTTCAGAGGCCTAAACTTTTCTGACTGCTTCTAGGACAGATTTTTATTTCTTTTAGGACAGACTTATGTTCTTTATTACAAAATTCATTTTAATGGTCAATTTTCCAAGTGACTCAATGTTAGATAAATTGTCTCTGCTGTGAATCATGGGTCTGCATAATGTGATAAGCAATGGGGAAAAAGAATTAAAAGCTAGCTTGCTTGAAATCTGCTTTTTGAGAAGTTGTCTTTTAGATGTCTTTGCTTTTCAGTATTGACTACCATCAAATTTAGCATTCCTGCTGGGCTTTTAGAAACTCAACTCCCATTAGCGAGCTAATTTTGCTTTAGTTAAGAAAGTTGTCAGAAATTATTTGATTTTTGTAAGGATCAAAGGGTCCTCTGGTATTTAAAAACAGGCACTTGATCATGCCTATAATAACATAATATTTCTAGATCAGGAATAAGCTATCTTATAGGTATCCCTGTCTTCCTTGTTTTTGCTAGTATAGACTGGATGATATTATGATGACTCAATTTTGAAGGAATTATAGGAATTGAGGAATGTAAAAAGATACATTCCTACATTGGGGAATGTAAAAAGATAAGTAAACAGAATTATTACTTAGTGAAACAAGAGAGTGTGCTTTGGCTGAGATGGAGAGCTTGGATATTGCACAGTGCTGTACTGAGATGACTTCAGCTGACATTCTGCAGAATGTGGAACATGTTAGAAACTGGATTTTTCCTTTAATAAACAAGCAGAAATGTTTAATATATATAGTGGGAAATGGTACTTGAACTAGTTGGCTTTCCTCAGTTTCAAGAAGTTGTCTCTTTTCTATGGTAGAGAATAAAATTCCCAACAAAAGTCAGTGCGGGAATATTTGATTTGCTGACTGTCGAAGCTGGTCAGCAACATCCCCCATAACAAATTTTGAATACATTGAGGTGATTGTTTCTTATACATATTAGTTTCCAGGTGTGATTTTTTTTTCCAAGGAGAGGGAGATGTTCTTTCTTTTATAATTGTGATTAACTAGTTTCTAAATTGGGCTAAAGTGGTGCTCAGCTATCAAAAAGAAAAAGTTGAATGCTAAGTTTAAAAAATATAAGGTTTTGAGAGATCAGAGAAGCTGTTAATTACAAGTCTAATTATTATGAGCAACCTCTGAAAGTTGCTTTAATAAACTTCTAGTTTCTAGGCAAAACCAAATTCTGTATATTATGCATGGAATATATGATGTGAAGCACAGTGGTGATATGCTTTAGCTTTTTCCTTACCTTGAAACAGCAAATAATGTGTAATTCAGCCAAGGCAGTAACCAACACATTGACCAGCAATGGCTGTTCAGTGAGCCATGTCCAAAAGCATCTGGAAAGAAGTTCTATACCTGGAGATCAAAGCAGAGACACCAAAAACTGGGTAGCTATTGGCAAAAATTATTTTTCAACATTTCGTTTCTCAGGTTTCCACTAGATTTTAATTAAGGAATGGTGTTGAGCCATTCCCAAGGAATGTCTTTTCTGCAGTTTGAGCAAAGGCTGGAGCACCTTGCTTATAAATAGGTGGTTAAGGGCACCCTTTGAGAAAAAGCTGCTAGTTTACCAGCTCATTGGGTGTGATATGGCAATTCCTGTGCTCTTAGCTTGCTCCCTTACAGCTGGTCCCTCCATGAGGCTGGAGTCACAATGACAGGGTTTGCTGGGGAAATCTACAGGCTTATCCAATTTTATGGATGATTGCAACACTTTCAGCCTCTCAGACTCATCTACAAAGGCAAGGAAGTTTAAAAGAACAGGGGAAGTTGATGGCAAATAAGAAAAAAGGCAGGAGAGACCTCAAAATAAATTGATTTAACCTATTGGCATAGGTCCAGAGCTTATTGAAAAAAAAGAATTTGGATTATGAAGTAAAAATTACAAACAAATTCCTAAGATAGCAGAGATAAGAAAACAACATAAAATAATGCTTTGGTTTGACAAGAATATTGGGTGTTATCAGAATCATTAAGCCATATAATTTCTCGTCACCTGAAAAGAGCTGTCCCCTTTTCTCACCATCTTCTGTTCCCTGAAAAGAGAAGTTTTTCTCATTTTAAGGCCTTTGTCAATGACAAGCTTTTTTTTCTTGTTTAGAAGGTTGCCATGTTTTTAGCTAGTGCATAACAGCAAAAATAGATTTGTCTCCATAGTCTAACATGCCTCATGAAACACAGCTGAATGCTTAGCTATAAAAGTGCTTACAAGTGTTTCAGAGAGTTACCATATATCACATTACAGGCAGGTAAATTGAAGGCTGTAATCATGGCTTTTATCTTGCAAATTTGCCCTAAGAACTTTAAAGAGGTCTAAACATTACAGCTAAGAAACAGGATGCTTCTGATCAGAGTAACAGAAAGCATTCTGAGATTTCAGCCTTCTGTCAAGGTCCTAGAATGTATATACAGAAATTAATTTAATTATGTACTTTATTATCTATAACAGTTTAAAATTGAGTGGTTTATTTCCAAAATTTTCAATTAAATATAGGCATTATTTTTTCATAACATTGGGAGCTCGTTCTTAGTATTTTTCAGAAAGCCTTTGCCCAGCAGAGGTGGTATACTGCTTCCTCCTTGTGTATCAGAAAAATGCTGTTAATTCTATCTTATAATACAGAAATCTAAAAAACCCATAATAGTGTCCTAAAAGATGCTGAGAGCATAATTTAAAATATAATGCTTATACTGGAGATATGGAAAATAACTGGAAATATAATATAGGCTGCTTTTATGGATGATTTTAAACTACCAACAGTACCAACCAAAGAAAATATTTTCAAATGCATTGAATGTGGAGTCTATAAAAGACTTGATTCAAACAATTATGCCTAGATTTAGTTTTGATATTGATTAATAGTAGTAGTATTAGTAAATATTGACAGAGTTTTAAATAATTAGTATATGCAACTTTCTGACAAAATTATATTTAAAATATCCTCCCACTTTCTACTCCACACAAAAGAAAACTAAAGATTTTAAAGATGAAAAATTTTTTAAGTGTTCTGGCAAATTGAATAGGAATGAGCTAAACTTTAGAGGTTTATATGAAATTGGAAAGAGGAGAAAAGATAGATTTGTAAATGTATATTAGAAAACTGAGCCCCTAAATTTCATTAATTTTCCAGGCAAGTGTAGAACAGAAATCCCACTGTGTTCTCAATGTTAATGGAGACAGTGTCAGTCTTTTTTCCTTAGAATTTACATGGAAAACATCAGGTAGGAGTAACATGCATTCAGGTCTGCTCAAACAAAGCTACATTGATATGCAGTGGCTACAGAGCTAATTGAGAAAACTGCTCTCAACAAATTAGGACACTCTTTAAAGTGTAGCTGTCACAGCACTGTCTGCTTCAAATTGAAAGGATATGTTGCACTGCAGATAGTGCTAGTGAAGGAAGATTATGTAAAAAACAGGATCATTTGTGTTTGTTCCTAAAGGGACCCTCAGGCCAGAGAGTTCATAAATGTCTTTCTTGGATTTTATTAAGCTAATGTACCATGTCTGCATTTGATTTCTTTTTATTCCCAGAGGGTTTATATTGTTCTTTTTAACTATGTTTGCTTGAAAGTATATAATGTGCTTCGACAATATAGAGTTGAGCATCTGAGCATCAAATTTCCTTTGCCAGATAGATAAAGCTGTAAAATGAAGTTCACCATTTTATCTAAGAATTCCTTTGAGAGAGCTCACACCAAATGAAAGAAGTAAACTCCAAATGATAAAGCTAACCTTTTATAACAATTATCTCCCTACAAAAAGAAGGATTTTTTCATGAACTTTTTTTGGTCTTTGTTGGTGATTTGACACAGTCAATTAAAACCCCCGGAACTGCCCAGTAATTCAGTTTAATAGCAAAATAAAGTTTGGATATGGGTGGGGATGGGAAAGGTGTATAAAGACACTTGTGCTTTTTAGATATAAAATGCAAAATCCCTTCTCTGGATGAGGAGCTCAAGGACTTCCACTTTCTCACAAAGCTTGTCCACATGGAAAGGATTCTTTCACAAGTGAGAAGATTTTAGCAGCTTGTTTGCATTTGATGCTGGGTGGTAGTTGAACTTCACCAAAAAGGACATGTTTAATCTATTGCAATACTGGTACCTTCTGGGTCACAGCCATTTCCATGACCTCAAATTACATCAACAGTTATTCATGGCTAATGGAAAGTGACATCACATCATAAAGGTACAGATCACCAAGAAACTTTTTAAAAGGTTGTAACACATTAAAAAGCTGATGGCTGTGGCAGAAGCATTGTTAAGTTTGTGACAGTGTGCAGTGATCACCAGCCTGATTAAAAACCGTTTAATAAAAATTGTTGTGTTTTTGGAATTCTGGAATGTACATGGAGATTTTGCAGATGCTCAATTCCTGAGGCTTGTCACTTCAGAAACTCAGCTTTAGTGTTGAAGAAACTTGTCACTGCAGATTTGGCATGATAGAGTGCAACACAATATGTTCTGACTTGCATGTAATCCTTCAGCAGATGAGTGTAGCTCCAGGGATGTTGACATGGCACAAGCTACTGTTTTAGATCATTTTCCATGGTGTGTGACAATGCTAGCCTTAAACATGAATTTGTCAGGCAAAGTTGTACAAAGCAGGAGAAAACTGGTGGCAACTAAAACTGTTTCAGTTACTCTGGATTCAAGGATATTTATAATGAGAGCTAGGAATGTTAAAATGTAGCCTGGATCCAAGCATGCATTGTGCCAGGAGAGATGTAACTGAGAACTTGAAGTCTGTAAATAAAGATGGGTAGAAACCTTAGACCCTGAGGAATATTGTGTCCAGAATACTTCACATTGTTTTGCTGATTAAGAATCAAGTATGATTCTTCTTCTGGATCTTTGATGAAGACTATTAAATCACAGTTATCTTGGCTTTCAGATTTTTAACCAAGTTTGTAAACCCCACACTTGATCTTGCGTGTTGCTGATCTCATTGTCTGGTTCCACAAGATGCACTTGTGTCTCCTCCAAGGTCATTGTGCAGGTACTGACACTACTCAATACAATGAGCTGTAAGCACAATACTCAGAATTTTAGACCTTGTAGCAGAATATTGATAAAGATAGCAAGACTGTGTTCCATCTGTTATAGGGCAAGCTGAACCAGCTCTTATTTTTGTATTTTTGTACTTATGCAAGAAATGACAGCCAAAGGAATATGACATATTTTCTAGTCCCATTTGGGACATGATGGGACATTTTCTAGTCCCATCACTGACTTCCTTGTTTAACTATTGGTAAATGTTTTGTGATAAACTTTGCTTTTAACACACTAGAATTTTTTTTCTTTAAATCCATAACTTCCTTTACAGGACAAGAGTTGGAAAGCCAATTTTCTGATTTTCTGCTCTTTTTGTGCTCATTTCTACTTCTTTTTTAGAATGTATTAAAGAAATTCACTGTATGTTTCTCAGTCTCCAGGAGCTCATGGGGGTTTTTGTGTATTTTTGGGGATTTTAAGGGCAACCCTATTACTACTTAAAAGTACCTATTCAGAAAAAAAAGTGAAGATTGTTTACCATGAGATCAGGCAGGAAAATATGAAAATTTAAGAAGTCCAAGTGGCAATAAGATTTCCCAACATGAAAAATTAAAAAAAAAAATATATATATAAAGTGATAGAATGACTAAGCAGAGGTCAATCTCATATGGAAAATCAATGTATTATCCTGATGTAGATAATAGTTACTAATGATGATTATGCAATACAGAGAAATTTTTCTAAAGGTAAAATAAAAAAAGCAAGTTTGCAAAATCACAACAATTTATTACTGAGTTGTTTTCTAGAGCAGAATTATTACCTAGCTTTGCAAATTTAGCAACAGAATTTCAGGAAAGATTCAAGCCCCTGTAAATTAGAGGTTTTTATTTAAGGAGAATAGGAAAGATTTAAGAAGAATAGGAAAGTAGGGCCCTGCCTTTATGATCTTAATAATGTTAAATACCTTAGCCTGTGTAAGACAGTTGGATCGTACGATATTTCCTCATCTCATCTCTTTTCTAGGCTGAACAAGGCCTGGTCATTCAGTGTCTTCTCACAGGATGAATACTCCAGTTCCCTCCCTTTTTGATCTCCTCAATTGAGTTTAGGGTAGCACAGGAAAATTTTGACTCCCACTTGAATGGGAAAGTGGTGTCTGGGGTTGGAAAACAAAAGCTGCAAAAATAGGAGACATCAGGAGGAGAAAAACAGAGCAAAGAGATAACTCTTGAGTGATGCACACAAATACACCCAGACTGGGAAAGTAGAGCTGTGCCTGTCATTGAGACATTATGTGTCAGGGTCCAAGGAGAAGCCGGTGAGGAGCAAAATTTTGGCAGGAATGTATTACAATCCACAAAATTAGAATGAGAAAGTGGGTGCCATATTCTTTGAACAAATTAAGAACAGTTCCAGGTTGGGTACCTTCATTCTCATGCAAAACTTTCATCTCTGACACCTGCTGGAAGGGAGGCCCAGTGGGATGCAGCACACACAGTTTTCTGGAGTGTGTCAGGAATAACTTCATGATATATTATACGTTTTGATAGATCAAATTAATATATGTTACAGACATACATTTTTTACTGGAGTAGCATTTGTTTACAAATTTGCTTTGTAAAATCTATGGCAAATAAAACTTCTGTTCTCCAAATGACACTTTGCTTCTAGTAATAAGAAAAAATAAATTCATTGTAGTGATAAAAATAAAAGAGAAAACTAGTTGTAGTGTCTTCATAAGTATTGACTAAATCTTGACTCTAATTTTTTTGATGCTTAATTAGCATTGCCAAATCAGGAGCTAAACATTGGGATAAGATACTTTTAAACCCACAATTAATAGCACATATTTTTTTCCTTTCATTCTTTTCAAAAAACCTGTATTTAAATCTATATTCTAACCATAATAGAGAGAATTATCATATCTTGCTTTCTCTTCTTAAACCATATGGTTTTGCCTGTTTAACATTTTTATAGCACAATAATCATAGGATTCAATTTTTACAGAAGTAATGATTTACCTACTTTAGTGCTTAGAAGCTCTTACTGCATACTTATTTCCTGGGCTTCTGCCATAAGGAAAATCCCTCTGTCTTCAGTAGGAATCATATCCATGTAACTGGAAGCAGAGAAACACTAACTGTCTGTGATAAGTGGCTTTCTTCAATATTAAAGTGAATCAGGAGAGCATGAAAAAACTTTCTTACAGTTGCATGGACGTTCCTGGACAATCTAGTTTAAGCTGTAGTACTCTTTCCTTGTCCAGGCTCAGCAGATGGAAATTTTCTTGAAGACTGTTAGGAAGACTTGCTTGTTTCAGGAAAAATATGAGCTTTGTTCAAGAAGAAAATGATGTAACTTCTGTAAGGTCAGAGCAGCAAGCTCCGTGGGGATGGAACCCTGGGTGGTGCATTTATGGTAAAGTAGGAGAAATTACTAACTTTAGCAATACAGTATTCCTCAGAAAGTTTTAGAGTGCTGTTTATTTTCTCAGTCATCTTTGTGAGGCGAATGATGTGTTACAGCAGCTTACATGCACACAAACTAAAGTTATTTTTATCCTCAGTTAGGTCTTTTCTTGCCTGGGTATTGCTTCTGCCAAGTTAGATAGTTTCTGTCTTGAATACTGTTTTTGTAGCTGTGGCTGTTTCTTAATCTGTCAACTGCTGCTTGGTACCAACAGAAATTACTTAGGTCCAATCTGCAGTCTAGCTGTTTGAGGTGGTGGGATTTTTGTCCTTTTATTGGGGGAGTGGGTACATTCAGTTAGTCCAAACATGCAAAAGTTCCTTTTTCTTCTCAGCAGTGTTGAGTCTTGATGGACAGTGTTAAAAAAACCGCATTCAGAACAAGCATTTTAATCTGTAGCCTGAAGAGCTTAAATGAAGAGTGTGGAAGCTGCAGAGAGATTAATTTCTGCCTAGGGAGCCACATCTTCCTAAGAGTGTTAGAGGGATAAAGGAGGCAGGGGGAGAAGTGGGAATGTTCAGGGACACCTGAAGTTAAATCCTGCTTTGAATCCCCCCCCCAGACTATGTATGTTGAACCCTCCTACTGTAAAGCCAACATTTCCATATTCTCGTCCCTTCTGTGGGTTAAAATTTAAAAAAGAAGGGTTGCAGTGTGCATTTGGGGCTCTTAATTTATTATAGTGTAATTTTTAAAATGCTCTGCTGAATGAACTTTGAGTTCTCATTAATTTATATTGAATAAAAATCCTAGCAGAATTTCTTACCCTGATTAGTGTCTAAAATGTATCAGATTAGTTAATCCCATGAGAGTAAATTAACATTTGATGCCACTGATAAGAGCACTGATACTTTTATTAGTGTTATAAATTTTTTGCTGACTTTTTTTCCCCCTCATATAGTCTCACATGATTATAATGATTTTTGTATACAGTGCTATGTTTTGGCTTCAAGGAGTATAAACTCATTAGGGAATCCTCATTGTTTATTAGTAGTTTACCATAGACTTCAGGCAAATTGCTGCCCTAAAAAGTTGAATTCTACTGTAGTATAGTTCTATCTCAAAATGAGCATATTATTTTGCAAATTAAAATAAAGAAGAAAATTGTTCCTCTGATGTTGTTGCAACTCTGCATATGATATCAATAAATGTTTTGCTATTAGCAAAATAAAAGGCATAATATGAGCTTTCATCACCAAAATGGATGCAGTACAGAGTAATTTTTAAAAATAGAATATATTTTCTTAATGAAGAGAAAGGATAAGGATTTCGGGTACTCCTTGCAATAGATGCATCAAACAAAAATATAATTATCTTCTAACTTTGCTAAAACAGAAAATGCCACAAATGCCTTGAATCATCTGTATATTGGATTTCAAAAGTCATCTCTCAATATTTCACCATTCTGTGCTCCTGCTTACTGAAAGAATGGCAGAATTAAATGCATGTACTAGGACAGATTGAGCAGTGGTAGCTTATATTCATGCATGGCACTGGTGCTATCAGAGCTCCTGTGGTATCTTGAGCAAGGTATGATTTGCTGAAGCACTTGGAAACAGTGTCTAAGCAATGAGGCAGATAAGGATGAGTCCTGTCCTTTGCTCAGGATTGGGTCAATACCACATTGACACAAATAAGAGAATAGTATATCTCCCTCTAACTGTTAATTTTCTAGGAAATTTGCACATGGAAAATGCTCACAAAACTATTTCTGGCTATTCAGAAAATTTCAGTTGCAATGGCTGATTTAACTTTTTGCTTTCAATAATTTTGTTCCTCTTTATGAAAATTCATTAGCTTCACTTATAACTTTTTGTGGAAAATTATCAAAATGCACAGTGATTTTGCCACTCAAGAAGGAAAGAATATTTCAGACTGCTTTATTGACAACTTTGATCTTTGAGAAATCACCACCATTTGGGTTGAGACCAGCTTCTCATAAATTCCTGTAAAATGGGAATTCAGGTTTGAAATTTTGAGCAGATGGAAAAGTGTATAGAGGAAAATCAGGTTTAGCCTGGATAGGAAACACTAGGGAAGAGTCTTCAGCCTGAATATATTCCTGAATGGATTTTTTCTTGCCAATCTCAGAAGAAGAACCTTATAAAAACCAGCAAACTAAAAATCCCAAGCCACACCAACAGCGCTACAAAAAACAAACTGGTATAAATGTAAAAATAACAGAGGAATAAGTGCGCAGTCTTCAGATTCTGTAGCAGCCCAGGAGCTGAGCCCAAGTGGGTGTTGCAAACATCAGTAGCAGCCAGCAAAGTTTGACTGTTGACAATCATTAAGGGAGCTGGACTTCAGAACTTTATTTAATGTCTGGAGCCCAGATAGTTTGGTTTTTTTTCTACTTGCTGGGCTAAGACTCTTTAAGGGCCTGAAAGAGCTGGAGGGAGTACATCATGAGCAAGGCATTTCAAGGGAGATTTTTTTTTTGTTGGAGACACAGACCAGGAGATTTGCAGTTAAAAAACACAGATAGAAAACAGACAGTGAGTAGAATGAAGTAATCATGTGGCTTCTACTTGTTTACAGAGAGCATTTCTCTAGTGTTGTTTGCACATCACAGGAACATTTTGGTATATACTGAAGCAGAAACTATGTTCCCTATAGGATCTCACACAGCAAGTATCTGTAAGACTGGAGGTTCAGCTTTTATGGCTGAAGACTTGTCACAGAACAAGATATGTAAGCCAGAATTGCATCATTTAATCATTTTTCATGTGCAATCACTTGAGGGAAAAATATTAATCAAGATAAGCTAGAACACCATGATATAACTTTGAGTAATTCAGCTTTGGCTTCCATCAATTTGTGGGCTCAACTAATGGGAACAGGAGATGACTTAAGCGACTAAAGTGTTTAGGCATCTCATTGCTATTGAAATGTTATAAATCAGGTGCTGGAATACCTTAATTCCTCTTTTTCTGGCATCTTGATGAAGGAATGATCACAGCAGATGCAAGAAACCGTCGTATTGAGGTTGTATTTGTATTTTAAAGTGATGTGTATGCTATTCAATCAAGGTCAGTTACTATTTGTGATCTGGCCATCATTAAAATCTTGGATAATAATCTACTAATCAGGGCTCAATAGCTCAGCACAGACACTGCAGAGGTAGTATTTGTTCTCCATTAACTGCACACTTGCTAGTTCTTGCCAGGGGTATGACCTGAGTTGTCAGGAAAACCCCAGTGCTGCAATGCATAAACATACAAGGAGAGATTTGTGTCATGGTGCTTGCAAAGGTGATGTGAGGAAAGGGAGATCTCTCTACTCTCCACCTCATCTTTTGTGTGCCACTATGGTTATTTTGTATGCAAGGGATTTGCATGCTGGGGTGCAGTGATCCGTTGCCTTGCCTCAACTTTCTGCCCAAAACACAAGAAAACACCTCATGGAGAAGAAGCTGCTTGATGCCTTGAATACAGATGATGTGCACAGAATATTTAAATCTTGCCCCAGTTTTGTTTAAGATTCCATTAGGATGCAGTTGTGAATGAGCTTTTTTTTGCATATGTAATTAGAAAGCAGAACAGATGGGAAAGGCACAGTTTAAAGTGATGTGTTCATTAAAATAACCAAAGCTGCAAAGTGTTTGTTCCCCAACAGTGAATTCAGGATATGAGACTCCTTAGGTTTCTGACTTTTTTCCCCCTACTTTGAGTCTTTGAGACAACTGTGAATGACAACAATGAGATCTCTTTTGCATCAATTTTTTGTTAGATATCACCACTGCTCCTTAGGGCAGATTGACTGTTCATTCCCTCATATGTGGTGTGTGCTCAGTTAAGATATACTAGGAAGCAGTGGGTATTAAGAAGCAGACACTACATCAAGGGATTTATTTTAATTGCATTTACTGTAAGAAAGATCTATTGGGATTTAAAAAATAATATACTGATTTTAATGTTCTTTTAAAAAAGATCTGTGTGGACTGTATCCTGATAACTACTGTTATCCCTTGGGTTATTTCTACTTTTAACTTTCATGTTTTTAAATGAAAATGAAATAATTTTAAGAAATATAATTAGGGGATTTTTTAACATATACGGACCCTGTCTACTTTTTTACTAGAAGGCAAGTCTTCTAAGATTAGTCTAACATTGTTCAATAAATATCTGCTACAGTGAATAAGGGCTGATCCTTACTCTCCTCCATGGAAATAGAATAAAAATAGTTGTTTTACATAGTCTAAAAGCTGAAAACCATACTCCCTTTATAGGCTTGCATCTTTCAGCTGCTAATAAGAAAGGCAAATTTAAGGAATGATTATTGGATGTTTCCTATGTTTTACCCCTGCAAAATGAGTCTTAATTAGATGTATTTTATGCTAAACTTAGAGATTCAGAGCTTACTGTCTCCTAATTTTTTCCACCCTTCTAGAAAGCTGTTTTAACTCATGGAGAAGTAGGTCAAAGGTTGGGTGTCATTTGCCAGTTTCTAGTAAATATGGTTTGATTTGGGATAAATTCTAATAGTGAATTCTAGAGAAGAAGATATCTAGTTGTCATTTTTGTTCTCTTCTTCTCTCATGCTGCTACTGTCTCAGTATTTTTTTATGTTCTAAATATCAACTTTTGCTTCTCTTGAAGCTGAATGTTCATTATTTGCCCATCACTGATGTTTTGCATGGTCTTGTCTGCAAATGCATCCCTGCTGTTATGTGCTAAAAAGAAGAGCGTTTCAAAAATGCAAAAGAAAATCCCTACCCTGAAGATAGGGAATGGATTATAAATCCAAATTTAGCCAGAACAGCAGATGGATACAAGAAATAAACAAATGCATGCTGTTTATGATTAAGAAATAAATGTTTGTCCATGCCAGTATAAGGAAAAGATTGTTTCAATTAGAAGTGAAGCCCTGTAAGAGGCCTGAAGTGTCTTTGTTGGAGGACTCTACCAAGTACATGGTAAATGTGATCTTCCCTCAAAGCAGCTTGAAATGTAAAGTCTGTAATCATGCAAGATTTCTGTAAAAGCATAACTTTTCCTAGTGTGACTAGATCCACTGTAGTGTTCCAGGACTGGAAGGGACCTTAAAGATCGTGTAGTTTCAATACCTTCTACCAGACCAGAAAGACCTCTTCCACCTGACCTTGAACACTGCCAGGAATGGGGCATCCACAGCCTCTCTGGGTGACTTGTTGCTATAACCAGCCTCACAGTAAAGAATTTTTCCTGATGTCTTAACATAAATCTACTCTCTCTCAGTTTGAAGCCATTCCCCCTTGTCCTGTCACTACACACCCTTAGGAAAAAGTCTTTCTCCATCTTTCTTGTATACTCCCTTCAGGCACTGGAAGACTACAATTAGTTCATCCCAAAGCCATCTCTTTTCAAGGCTGAACAATCCCAACTTTCTCAGCCTGTCTTTATGGGAGATGTGCTCCAGCCCTTAGAGCATCTTGTGACTTTCTCTGGACTTATTCCAATAGTTCCTCATCCTTCCTTTGTTGGGGGTGTCACAGCTGGAAGCATTTTATTTTCTCTGTGTAATGTCTTTATCTATTATAAAATGGACAGAGGAAGACAAGGCAAAAATGAAAACCTCCATTGATGTCCTGTTTAACTACAATAGTGACAAAGAGTGCAGGTGGATTTATCCTATTTAGGAGTTTGGGTCTCTTATATCGTCTTCCAGGTACTGTAGAAAATGGCTGCCCATATTTTCTCTGAAGTTCAGTAAATGAATGATCTCAATGTTTCAAAGATTTCTTTTTTGTCTTGGTTTATCTTTTATGTAGCAGAATGACAAGCAATGATTTGGAAAATAGCAAGGTGTCAAACAGTATTGATTTCATGCTATGGCAGTGACCTAGAAAGTGCTATTTCTCATTGAAAGATTATGTTGTGGTTTTCCCATAAAAATAAGATGATTCAAGCTCTAGGAATGTTTCAGGCTACATAATTATTAAAAAAGGCCTATTTTTTTTTCCTTGCTGAAAGGCTATAGAATTGTACTATGATTAGATAAAATAATCCCCTGAATTGTAACTACCCCAAAACCTACATCTTACATCTATAATTTGCTTTCTAATTAAATTTCTGACTAAGGATCCTCTTCTTTTTTTATTCATGTCATTGAAACTTTTTTATTACTGATTTGGAAAGAGTAAAACACTAGACTTGCTGCAGTACTGGCATTTTTAATTTTGTTATTTGAAGTAAGGAGTGATGAACAAGTGAGACTAAAACAAGAATGGATTCTTCCTATGAAAATTAATGTTTCCAGTTTTCATCATGAATGGAAATGAAAGTCCCAAATTTTCAAAAGAATGATTTCTAAGTGAAACAGAAGAGATTTTCCAAAATCATCAGTGTCCCCCTTCTTATAGATCTGTAAACTCAGACAGACCCTATGACAGTTTGCATAAAAGTATAAAATCTGTGAGCTTACCCCAGCTTTGCTGTTTACTGACAATTCATTGTGGGGAATGATAAGAAAGTAAGGCTAACTCATCTTGTTGGCTGTCTTTGTGTGCACTGAATAGGAGGTAACTCACTCCTCAACTTTGAATAGGGAGCGGAAATGTGTAATTAATTAAAAGGAAGAAATTATATGTGAAAAAATAGGCCCACATTGACTTAAATTCTTTATACTCCTTGAAATATATTGTGCATGTGTCATTCAGAAAAAAACCTATTTTTCCTGCTGCTTTCTGTTCCACAGAATAAACTTGTGGAATAAAATGCAATAAAAACAGGAAATATGTTGGAATATTCATAACTTAAAAAATGTAAACCTTTGAGCTTCAACTTCATTAGTAATGAAGCTAATACTGTTCGTTAGCAATCATTTTTATTTGGTGCAAATCATTAACAATTTCCACTTTTACAAGTTCTTAGCATTTTGAATATAGTTTTATGTCTTCTGCATGTCATGTCTTTGTTTCAGTAGTTTGGTCAGTCTGCAGTAGGAGCAGATCAAATGACTTGTTTTGAAAATAAAGCTTTATGAAATCTTTCATAGCTGCCTTTTACCAGCAGTATGCTCTGGCTGGCTGTGCTGATTAAACTTATCGGCTTTTATGCATAGGAAAGGTTCTTGGATGCTCGGGGATATTTGGGCCACATGGTCAGGGCTGACTTTACTGTTGCTGAACTTGGAGTTCCCTATTGACAAAAGTTCATGTACAGTCATTCTTGCTCAAGTTTAAATGAGTTGCCCTGTGTGTGGTGTAGAGTGCTGTGTGGCATAAAGCAGAGTATCTCTTGACTCACATGGTTCATGTCACTGGGTCAAATATTTTGACTGCTGATTGCGTGAATATGTTTAATCACATTAAATTCTGGAACAGCATAAAAATAAAAAATAGGAAGCAGATGTTTTTTGCAATTGAATTCATTGCACCGTTATTACCTAAAAGCTCCATAAATACTCCTTACGTTTTAAGGAAAGTAAATTGCATTATATGCATGTGTTTAGTATCGTTAAAACAATTTTTAGTTCTAATCTCCTTCTAATTTGTAAGTTTATTGATTTCATTCCATATTGTGCTATTTGTTGTTAAAAGACAGTTCATGAAATAAAGGGAGCATTGTAGGAAAAAAAACATTTATCCAGTGACTATTTTTCTGCCATAATAAAAAGTAAAAATAATAAATGTAATAAAATTCAGGATATAGCAAATAACTTTTAAGAATGAACAGTTTACACCAAGGTGTGAATAATAACTCTGAATAGCAGTTATTCAGCAATTTTAATACACTACTCTAGTTTCAGTATGACATAATGTTCCCTGTAATCTACTAATATGCTGTTATTTTGCTCCTTCCCTAAAGATAATTCATTATTCTTTCATAATGTGCTGGCCACAAAGTTCTGTTTATTTCAAAAATAATGCCATATTGTGGAAATTAGGCTTGATTTCCAAATTCCTCACTCCTTCAAAAAGGCAAAATATGTAATTATCAGTAATTCTTCTATTCCCAATCTAGTATGAAACCAAATTCCAAATTCCAATGAAAAAGCAGGGGTTTATTCAGCAAAATATTTAATGATATGAAGAACTGTGAGCATGTGCACATTTATGGGGATGTGAGATTTTTGTATCTACTTAGATTGAATGGAGATACAAATGTATTTAAATTCTTCCACTGAATTCAGGGTGTTTTCAAGTTTTCACAGTGGGGAAATTTGTATGTAAGCCAATATTTTCATAACTTATTTATATCGTGTACCTGAAAATAAATATTTTGTAGGAGAAAAAAGGATCCTCAAACCACTAAAGGTTACTTGCATCAGCAACAAAATTGACAAAGTAGTCATCTCCCCCAAATTACAGAGCTTGGTGAATCAAAGTGGAAGAGGACAAGTTTAATTGATGCTCACAGGCTGCTTCTGATGACTGGCTGATGGCTGCCCTGCCTGCACAGAGTGATCACCATTCCTTTGCCACGCTGATCTGCTCAGCAGCACATTCAGCTTTAACACAGCGTGTTTATCCTTCATCCTTTCGACTATATATTTCTTTACTTGCTTGGAAAAGCCAGAAGGCAAAGCTGAAACTGAGATAGAGGATAATATTGTTTGCTGCTCTTTGCAACGTTGACTAAAAGTTTTGTCTCTTGCTTGGGAGAAATGGTTATAGGGCAGGCTGTCTTGCAAAACTAGTGTTTCCATCTCATGGCCTAGATATGACTATTGTCACATCTCTTTAACTTTTCTTAAGCATGATGTAAAAAATGCTTTCCAACTCTTCTTACATAAAAAACAACAGAGGAAAGGAATGTTAGCACTTAAATTTTACAAACTTTTCAAAGGATTTGTAGGTGAAGATTCTTTAAAAGCTACTTGAAATTTACAATGACTGTTTATCAATTACAGAAGGCCAAAGTCTTGTCTAAATAATATGAATGTACTAAATAAGGAAATTATTTATTTTTATGCTTCAAAGTCTTTTCCTTTACATGTGCTTAACAAAATCTTCTGGTTTAATTTAAATCTCCTGCATTATGGTAAAAACCATAATATCAATTTTAACCTTCATAGGATTGTAGTATGTCACACTTTTTCAACAATTGCATTGATGAAGTAAATTTTAATGCTTGAATGTTTAACTTCATCTTTCATAAAAAATTTTAAAATGCTAACATTTGAACCTTATTTTTCTTTGGTAGCCACAAAAGGGTTTTTTTACCAAGATGGCTTTTGTACAGTGCCAATTTATTATCTTTTGCATGCAATCAATCACAGATATGTCAGATTAATGAGGATATTAGGATAGGGAGAGAAGATATCATCTCTGCTATTACAATAAGTATGTAGAGCTAACTCTTCCAATCTCCATGCACAGCAGTTATGAAGAAGCTGCATTCTGTTTTGAATGATCAGTCTCTGCAAAACTAGATATAGTTGGAATTTGGGAATGTGTGGGAATATTTTTCCTGCAAGTACTTTTCAGAAAGGGTGGTTTTGGGGGTTTATTTGTTTTAAATAGCATTTAACTATTCCCTACAGCTAAAGTATCCAGTTTATTTTCCTGGGTAGAGGAGGGAGAATGCATCTGTTGTAAATCTTGAGAATTTTAACAAATTAGTTGTCATTGGTGTAGTGCTACACTTTTAATTACAATGAAACTCAACCACATAAGGCATCAGATCATCTTGTTGATATGATGACATTAAAATGTCCAATGACCTGCAAACATTAGCACCTGTAGCAGCTGAATGAGTTTTAGGGTTGTCTAAGACTGAGGCAATGCTGCCGCCTAATGATGGGAGTATATAAGATGCAGTATAGCAACGTTGCTTGTTTGGCAAGCAGGCAAGGCTTGTGACATCAGTTGAAGACTATAAGTGAAATTAAAAGCAATAAAAATAGGCCCATGGACTAGACTACATGATTTGATGGTGTGCCAAGACATTTATTTCATTCAAAGCTAAAAGCAAAATAAAACCCCTGTAAACCACATCAAGTCTGTAAACATTTTGTTTTCTGTGTATTAATGTCTGTTATGATTATAAAGAGAATGATTCTCCACTTTTTCCCTATTTTGATAGATGAGCTTTTTTTATTTCATTTATTTTCTAATGCTTATCATTATAATAGCTATAGCATTATAATATCTGTCTGAGAAATTTTATTATTCTCTGAAGAATCCTAATACAGATTTCTCCTAAATATTTTTATTTCAGAATAAGAAATTGCATTAATGTCTCAATACTACATTGATCTATGCATCACTGGCCTTTTTTATTTAGAACAGTTTAATGTAGTCTAGTGGCTGAGAAGAATATTAATGGTATCACTGTCAAGTTAATTCATAGACCCATAAAGAGCAATAACACTTGTGTAGGGCATCTGCCAATGTAATCTGTGACAGCTTATACATCCAGCAGATCAAAACTGAATCTAGTCCTGCAGTCCCTGCTCCTTTCTCAATTCTTCTGGTAGATCTTTCAGTTTTTGCTCTGTAGAGAAACATAAAGAAGCAGAAAACTTGCTCTTATTTCCTCACTTTTTATCTCCATTTCAACTTGGAATGTTATTGAAAAGGCATAGAAAATCCAAAAATTTTTATTGATTTCCTCTGGCAAAAGAATTCATGGAAAATTGGTCAACCCTTGAAAAATTATAATTTGGCAAAAGGTAATAAGCTGTAATTAAATCATTATAAAGGCATTGATTGATTAGCAGGCATCCCATTAAATTATTATAATTATCTAAAAAGTTTGATTAGGGCAATACATTTTATGTACTTAAAGCCTGTGCTAAAGTTTGGGTTTTTTTGATATTCTATTCCTCTCAGCTGGGCTGACTTCCAGCAATCAGCATCCTCACAACGAGTTCCCATCAAAGCAACTGCCTGAGATCTAAATCTCCCTTCTGCTTCTTCACAACAGGTGCAGGAGGTTGGTCTCCATCAGACAGTGATCATTACCAATGGCTGCAGGTGGATTTTGGGAATAGGAAGCAGATCAGTGCTATTGCAACCCAAGGGAGGTACAGCAGCTCCGACTGGGTCACTCAATATCGGATGCTCTACAGCGATACAGGGAGAAACTGGAAACCGTACCACCAAGATGGAAACATCTGGGTAAGTAATTGCTATGAAATGGAGGTGTGTGCTGTAATGATAATATGGTCAGTGGTTTTTTTGGAGTTCTATGACTTGTAGATCCCTTCAGTGTTTATATCAGGACAGAACAGAGCTTTGCTCAAAACACAGTTATTTAGAATGCTGCTGTCAGGAGGGCTATCCGCAGATTAGGGAACCCATTTTGAGATGACAGTATTTAGCAGAATATGCAAATTTTTTTTGGTTGCTGGTATTGCCTAATGGGTCTCATGCTTTGCCTCCTCTTTCCTTTTAACTGTTTTTGTGGAGTGAGATAAAATAGTGGTTTTGAAAATTCTTCTGTTAAAATTTTGGAAGGTAATTTTTCTTTGTGTGTATATGTGCTGGAGAGCAATTTTATCATGTATGTAGTATTTTCCATGTAGGTGCTACAGGGATGTGTTTGTTTTAGCTGGGATGGAGAGCATTTTCTTCACTAGCTAATATGGGGATGTGTTTTGGATTTGTGCTGGGAAGAGCATTGCTAATTCAGGGATGTTTTCTTTACTGCTGAGGAGTGCTTGTACAGCCTGAAGGCCTTTTCTACTTCTCACCCTTCTGCAGCAAGTAGGCTGTGGGTGCACAAGAAACTGTGAGGGGGGCACAGGCAGGACAGCTGACTCCAGCTGACCACTGGGATATCCCTTACCACAAGGAGTCACGCTCAGCATGTAATTCTGGGGGAAGGAGGAAGAGGGCATATTTAGAGTGATGATATTTGTTGTCCCAAGTCACCGTTACGTGTGATGGAGTCCTGTTTTCCTTGGGTTGGCCAGACAGCTGCCTGCCCATGGGAAGTGGTGGAGGAGTTCCTTTGTGACTTTGCTTGAGTGTGGCTTTTGCTTTACCTATGAAACTGGCTGTATCTCAACCCATGAGTTTTCTCACTTGTCCTGTTCTCTCCCTCATGCCACCATGGGGGAGTGAGTGAACAGCTGTGTGGTGCTTAGCTGTTGGCTGGGGTTAAACCATGACAATGGGTATTTATGCTATAAGCATTTTAGGAAAAAGCATATAATTTGGCTTTGTTTTTACATTTTTTTCTGTGGATAAACTGCTAATTTCATTCTTGCTGAAAACACTAGCCTTCCATTTTGCTGACAAAAAAATGATAGCTATTACTTAACATGCCTATACTCATAGCATTTCTTTTAGATGGTATTCTTTCTCAAAAGTATACTTTGAAAGCAGAAAAATGTTATTATTCTTTCTGAAACCAAATTAAGTGATTAGCTATTATGTAAAAGCAGAGAAGATTTAACACAGTGATATTTTAGATTCATGTTTTTGCCAGGTGCTTCTTTTATTAAGGTCTGTTATTAAAAATTAATGTCAAATATAGACCATAAGGTAAATGATTTTTTTCTGTATAAGAGAAACTCAGTTAATATGTGGAGAGTGTAGAAACAGTCATTTTTATTACAGTATTGATTTATTGAAAAAATCTCTTCCATGTGCCAGATAGGATTCTGAAAGAAGGAAAATTTAAAGCTGGGGAGGTGGACAACCTTGAAGATAAAAAATATTGAATTTTGTTTAGATTTCTTAGAAGCTGGATATGAATATGATTCATCAGGGTAGGGGACAACTTATGCTTTGCTTGATGAATATAAAAAACTCTCTTTTAAGGCCACTTACCGTAAACACTAAATGCTATAAATATTTTTATATTCCTACTTTAAATATATAAAAACTTCTCCAACCACTACTGTTGAAATCACCAAGAATGGGAGAGAGCTTTGCAGCTGGCTGAGTGAATAATATATAAAGCAGAATATTTAGGCTGAGGAAAAATATGTTCTTAATAAATGTTGGTGATGCCTAGTTTGGTTGATTTAGTCACAGCTGTGATTGCTTGTTTTCAAAGCAGACCAGCTTTCCAAGTGAGGGCTTTGTAGCAAGTCTTTATTCTTATACTGTCACTTAATATAAAAACATTGATAGCTTCTTCTTGCAAGAGCATTTCCTTTTTCTCTTTATTAGCACTTATGCATGCTTGGTGGATTTAGGGGAATTCTATGGGTCTGTTATTGATCATTGACATCACTTTCAAAAGAGTGTGATGAGCCATGCAGGTCTGCTGCTTTTATTTGGAATGCTGTCTTTGGATATATATTAGCAAGCTGGTTGCTGCAGTACTGCTATTGTTCATGTCCTAAAATTTTTATCCAATATTAGTAAAGTAGATTAAAAAATAAATGCCACCTTATCTCTGCTTTCTTTTAAGAGTAAAAGTGGGCTGTTACCAAAAAATAAAAATGCCACAGTTCTTGACTCTAGTTTGCCTAAAATAGTATTGCTTTGGTGGTTAAATGGTGTCTCAGCTTTGGTTTTATCTTGGAAACACTATTTATTTGTTATTAATGAATATTCATCTTAATATGTTCCCAAAACAGGGGAGGTGCATGGAGAAATTATGTGGTCCTATTGTAGTGGTAGTGTTACAAGGAGACAGACTTTCCTGATGTGACAACAGAATGGATGGAAAATCTCTGCTAATCTTCCATCTAGTGTCAATTTGTACAAGAAATTAAAAGCAGTGGTAGCTGTTAGGACCAGACTAGACTACATAAGCCAAGCATTTATCATAGGCACTTTAAATTCATAAAATCAGATTCTTCCTGACTGAAATGACTGTGATGATCTTAAAAATCTCATGATTCTGCTGCCCTTAAAAATCTTTTTAGAAAGAATTTATTCTTTACCTTTGCATTTGTATCTTTTAAGAGATTTATCCGCTAGAGAAATACACTCTGCAGCCTTTGTTTAAAAACTCTCTTCCATCATCCCTATGACAGAATGTCATTGTTTTTTGACAACAGTAAATTTAAAATTAAATGCAAAAGCAAATTAAATGAGTAAAAGAGAAGTGCAAAGTTCAACAATATTTAAGACTAAAGTAGTTATGATATCAGTTGACACAGAGGATGTGATGTGAGAAACAAAGGGAAATAAAGCTAAATAGATGAATTGGAGAGAGAGGAAAGGAGAAATAATTTGCAATAGAGATCTAGTCAGGGACAAACCATTATAATCTGCATAAAAGGCTGAAGTGAACTCTTCTGTATGCATTAGTCAGGGAGGAAAAGGAGTTCTATAATTACCTCCTAAGTAGGAGAGAAATCAAAAGGCTCTCAGGAAGTCTGTGATGGGGAAAGTGCTTTCAAGGTGAATTTAGAGTAAGCTTCCCAGTTCTGTGAAATAGATTTTGTGACCCCACCCCTCCTGGGCTTTTGGATATTTTCAATTTTCATGAATTTTAATAAGATGAGTGAATGTGGCCTCTTTCCATAAAATGCCTAGCAACTAGAGAGTTTTGATCACCTCTCCTACCTTCACTCTTGTAGTCTGAGATTCTAATTTTGATAGGTCATGAAGTTTTCCCTTTATATGTCAATCCACTGGGGTGTTTCATGTACACAAAAAAAACCCCTCCACTTTGTTTTGGTATAGATGCTCATTTTAGTTACTGTATCAATGCTATTTGCCTAATGAACACATACCAGACATGGTTCTACATGTAATACAATATGTTTCTATTTGCTAACTCAGCTATAGATGATATAAATATCTCACATTAAGCATAATGCAAATATGCTCTATAGCTATAAGACATCTTCTGAAACATTGAGACTCGAATTTTATACATCAGTGGAAGAGGCTCAGCATGTCTAACATTAAAATTTTTCCTAAAGGAAGATCCTTGCTAGAATGGAAGAGATCTTATGAAGTATTGTCTTCTAAAATTTTATTACTCTAATAGAACTTGATATCAGCTCTCAGCCATCTCATCATTTTATTCTTGGTGATATCCAAGTCACAGAATCAGGGAATAAGCTGAGTTGGAAGGGATCCACAAAGGTCATAGAGTCCAACTCCTGGCCCTGCACAGCACCATCCCCAAGAGCCCCACCTTGTGCCCAAGAACATTGTCCAAATGCTTCTTGAGCTCTGTGAGGGCTGGTGCTGTGACCTCTCCCCTGGGCAGCCTGTTCCAGTGCCTGACCACCTTTTTCTAATATCCAGCCTAAATCTACCCTGACACAACTCCAGTCTATTCCCTGGGGTCCTGTCATGGTCACCACAGAGCAGAGATCAGCCTCTCTCTTCCCCTCACAAAGAAGTTGTAGACTGCAATGAGGCCACCCCTCAGTCTTTTCTGTGCTAAACAGGCCGAGTGACTTCAGCCACTCCTCACAATGCTTCCCCTCAAGGCCCTTCACCATCTCAGTTGCTCTCCTTTGGACACTCTTTAACATCTTCATATCTTTCTTGTATTGTGGAACCCAAAACTGCCCCCAGCACTTGGAGGTGAGGCCTCCCCAGTGCAGAACAGTACAGGACAATCCCCTCCCTTGCCCAGCTGGTGATGCTGTGCCTGATGTACCCAAGACAGGCTTGGCCCTCCTGGCTGCCAGGGCACTGCTGGCTCACATTCCACTTGCCATTGACCAGGACCCTCAGGTCCTCTTCTGCAGTGCTGCTTTCCAGCATTTCATTGCCCAGTCTGTCCACACATCCCAGGTTGTTCCATTCCAGGTACAAAATCCAGAACTTTCCTCTGATAAACTTCATATTGTTGATAATTTCTCAGCCCTCCAATTTGTCCAAGTCTCTCTCAGCAGGGCCTCTCTGCCTTCATTGGAGTCAACAGCTCCTCTCAGTTTTGTATCATCTGTGAACTTGCTTAGTGTCCCTTCTAGTCCTCTGTCCAAGTCATTTATGAGGATGTTGAAGAACACAGGGCCAAGGATGGAGCCCTGCAGAACTCCACTAGTGACAGGTCACCAGTCTGATGTCACTCCATTCACTGAAACCCTTTATTCCCAACCCATAAACCAGTTGCTCACCTGTCACATAATGTGTTTATCCAGCTGTGGACCGCACATTTTGTCCAGAGGGATACCAGAAAGTATCAAAAGTTTTACAGAAAATCCAAAAATATTATGGTAATTGTGAGTTAAAAAAAAAAAAAAAAAGGGAAATTTAAATAGTTTAGACCCTCTGCAGATGACATTCAAATTATATTCTGTACCTGATTCTTATCTTCACCCTCAGTGGACATCAGTGGAGCTTCAAAAATGTAAAGGAAAGCAGATTTTGCTTTATTACAAACATTTAGGTGTTGACAAATTGGCTGCTGCTACAATTGAAAGCAATTATGTATTTCTGATATTGTTGTTTTTGTTCCAGTTTTAATTAAACTTAGAGTATGTTATGCATAACATCTGCTTTGGTATTATTTTTATTGTTGAAAAGATATTGAGTGAGTACATAGTTTTCACTATGAATAATGATTTTTGAAAAGGAATTTATTTTATGCACTTTCCTACTGGCTTTAAAACTTTTTTTTTTTTTTTAATTTTAATACTTCTGAGTCTCTTCCCTGTTTTAGATGAAATAGGCAGGAATCCACTGAGTTAACTGTAAAATGAACTTTGCATTTCTGTGGGAAATGAGGAATAAACTACTGTTTAGCAATATATTCTCTTCATTTACATGGAGAGAATTTACATGGTTCCCCTTGGTATTGAAGGAAGTTGCTGCAGCACAGTGGATTTAGCTTTTACTAGAAAACAAGCTCTCAGCATTTCAGAATATTTTGCTACAGGATTGAGCCAAAAGTCATTGTGAAAGAAGCTCAAGTGAGTTAGATAATTAACTTTTTCAAGCTGTGCAAGACTTCAGATGTTTGATACTCTTGGGTGCCTTTGGAAATACCAACCATCAGACAGGCCTAAAGTAACATTTAATGACTAGATAGATATAAGGAAATCATATGCAGCCCTACCTAGCTGAAATTATGTGGGAGCCATCTGCTCCGAGTTTCTGTTCGTACTGACATACATTTTCTGGTGAGATTATTCCAAGAAAAAGTTACAAGACTTATCACATTCCCAAGTCCCTTCCACCTGCTCTACAGAGCAACATTTTCAGCTAACAAAGGACTTAGTGCATACATCTTAGTGTACAATGATTTGTGTATAGCAACTACAATTGAAGAGGAATAAATTCTAGCATCCACCCACTATGTTAGGACATGCAAGAATTATTTGCTTTGTGAAATCTGTCACTGCTTTTTCCCCTGAGAGACAACTTACATCCATAACCTCCAGCTGAATATTAATGAAGGATTATATGAAACAGTTCTTGAGTTTGATATTTAATGCTGTTTTCCTTTTTTTGTGTTTACTTCATAAGATCTTAACTGGCAACTTACATCATAGGAAGATTTACTGGGTTAATGGGCTTATAGGCCTGGAAATTTTGTCCTTTTTTAAGTACTTCTATTGAATTACATTATTTTATTAAACCAATTTAGTTTACATGACATTATACGTTTTATAGTTATGGGAACAACTATATGAAAAAAAATGAAAAGAAAATATGAAATGTGATTAGAATGGTCTGTGACCTGCCATTTGTTGTTTCTGGGCCCTTACTAGAATATCAGATACTGTGCAGACCTATTTAAACATGGCAAAGTGGTTTGATATATTAATCAGTACAAGAGTTTTGGCTTGTGTTTATAAGTCTTTTGGAAATGTTTTCTATGTAATGACTCCCTGACTTATCCTATCTGGAAGGATTTTGTCTGGTATCTTCCTGTCTCCTTAGCAATGTCTCAAGGTTACCAGTGTCATAATAACCGGCTTTTAATTCTCTGCATAATTTATTACTAGAAATGCCTTTTTTCCTCTTTTTTTAAAAAGTTTCCTTTCATGGTGGGGGTAGCAAGAGGGAAAATTTTCATTTTTCTCCTAGAATATCCTGTGTGACTTTTGTTAATTTCATTGTGCCTTACCCTGCCTGGATGCTATGCCTCTGAGGACCTGTCTCCCATAACTTTATCTTATAAAGATTGTTCCATTCACTTGCAACAGCCAATATCACCTTTATGGGTGTATTGAGAGAATGAGGAATCATAACTCCCACCCAACTCACTTTGTCTCAGCACTTAGTGGACATTGCTGACCTATACATTGAGGGCCTCTGACTGAAAGGGTATGGACACAGAAAAATATTTCTTTTTCTGTAGTGAACATAAATTCTCTTATAGACCTAATGTAGTAGTCTCCATTATTATGTCAAATAAATATGATAAAGTTTTGATAGGACACCTTTAGAAATTCAGGCAGTTGCTGAAATGGAATTTTTAGAAAACCCTGAAGAAAAGAAAGTTGCAGATAAGCATCAGTGCTATCCGGATGGAGCCTGTTTCCTAATCTACTCTTCTCCATGTGAAATCTGTTAAGAGAAACTGTGAAGATTTTTAAATGCATTTAGAGAAACATACTTGGGGTTATCTGAAATATCATGGCAAAATATATCTATGCCAAATGCTGTCACAGCCACAGACTGTATTTGTATTAAAATGTCAGAAGATCTGATAGCCTTTTAAATGTTGGAATACTAAGATTATCACAAAACTCAGCTAAACAGTAATGCTAGTTTAAACTACTGACTTTTTGGAAAAAAAAATATAGATACTTATGTGTCTCTAACTAATAATGTATTTTATGTGTGAAGCTATATCCTGCCTAGAAGACTTTCTAAGCATATTTTTGCTTAGAATCTTTGAAATCATATTTTTTGCAGGAAGAAAGACCTCTAATATTATTTTTAGCAGAAACATGGGGTTGTGAGTTTGCTTTTAACTTTAAATAACATCTTTAAATGGAAAATAAGCTGGCATGTGGAAATTGATTGATCAGATGGAAAGTTATTATTATTTTCAATCTAAGGTGCTATTTTTGAAATAGAAAGAAAGATTCTATATTTGTGTTAGGCTGTCTACAGAGGCACAAGCAGAATAATTTTTAATCTATCACAGAGTATTCCACATAAAGAGAAGACAAAATTCCTCCTGGTGTGGTGGCAGACAGCATCCCAGCCCTCCCCTGATTCCGTACAAGCCATTAAAAAGATTGGGATAACATATGAGAGGTATGCAGTGTAGTCTGATAGAACATTTCCATTCTGAAGGATTATTTTCTAATCTGTTGTTTTTAGCCTGAGGACTACTTGTCTGTTTATGTTAAACCATCCAATTTTAAACACAGACATCTAAAGGCAGGCACCTAAATCCAGTTTTTGGCTCTCAGATGGCTTGGTTTGCAAATACCTAAGAGTGTCATCATCTCACAATGAATACAGTGCACAGGTCCCTAAGCCAGCCTAAAAGACTACATGGTATACTTAATCAGCTCAGCTATGACAATAGTCATAGTCATGGCTCCATGGCATCACATCTAGGCTAACATATCTTTGTTGAGTGCATCAATAGTCTCTTAAAAATCCTAGCATAGTTATCTAGGTCACCCTTAATCCCCTCCATGAGGCCTGAACACATGCTTAGATGATAGAACCAGAGAAGAATTTTCAAGGATTATACATTTTTGCAGGCTCTCTCTAGAAACACTTTTGAATGCCTAGATAAAGGCAACTGAATATGACCACATAAAATGGACTGTAGTGATTTCCTTGTGGCTTGACAGCCCTCTTTTGTTTGGCTACAGTGTATGAATATATGAAATAATTTATGAGACTCTTATAGAAGAAGGGCAGCATATGACCAAAAGTTTGCTTTAGGGCACTTTTATTGTTGCTGGATACAGATTTTAAATTTAATATCATGTATTGGATAAAAAGGTCACACTAGGGTAGTGTAGTTAATGTCTCATATGATGAAAGTATGGCTAGAAATAGGAATTCCAATGATCTCCACAGATGTAAAAACCCTCCAAACAAGTCCTGATAAATTTATTTGGTTTGCTTTAAGTTAAATTAGAAAATGTAGAGTTACAAAGCAAGAGTGTTGCTTTTTACTTAGTCATTATATTTTGTTATGTTAAAAGACTTCTGCAGTGTCTTTAATAGAATAGTAGAATAACCAGCTCAGGGTGCTGCACCTGGGTCAGAGCAACCTCTGCTATTAACACGGTCTGGGGGATGAACAGATGGAGAGCTGCCCTGGGGAGAAGGACCTGGGGGATGTTGGCAGATCAGAGATTCAACATGACCCAGCCACGTGCACTTGCAGCCCAGAAAACCAATCGTGTCCTGGGCTGCCTCCAAAGCAGCATGGCCAACAGGATTCTGCCCCTCTGCTCCTCTCTGGTGAGACCCCACCTGCAGTGCTGCCTCCAGCTCTGGGGTCCCGAGCACAGGAAGGACATGAAACAGTTGGAGTGAGTCCAGAGGAGGATGCCAAGGTGTTTAAGAGGATGGAACACATCTTTTTTGAGGAAAGGCTAAAATATTTGCGTTTTTCAGTCTGGAAAAGAAAAATCTTCAGGGTGACCTAATTGCAACCTTTTAACACCTGAAAGGAACCTACAAGAAAGATGGAGAGGACCTTTTTACAGGAGCATGTAGTGACAGAATAAGGGGGAATGGCCTTAAATGGAAAGAGAGTAGGTTTAGATCAGATATTAGGAAAAAAATTCTTTACTGTGAGGGTGTGAGGGACTTGAACAGGTTGCCCAGAGAAGACATGCTCCATCCTTGGACCTGCTTAACACCAGGCTGGATGGAGCTCTGAGCAACCTGATCTAGGGGAAGGTTCACTGCAAGGGAGTTGGAACTAGATGACGTTTAAGGTCCCTTCTAACCCAAACCATACTATGATTCTTTGAATACACTTCCATACACAGCTGTCAAAAATCTGATCTGTCAAGAACTTCCTTAGTTTCTTCCTAGTTTTTCCACCATGAAGCTCAAGAAGTTTCCAAAAGAGGTTTTGAGGGTGCTGAACCAAGAACATGCTGAAGTTACTTACGGCCTTTTGATTCTGGGTGATGTCTGAGATTTTTCCAAACAGCTAACTGCTGAAATGAAGAGGCAAATCAACTCTAATTATATTCTGTGTTTGATGCATATGGCCTTTATTTATCTTTTTAATTTACAGCTGGCTTCAGTTTCTCTGGTGAGACGCATCATAGAATATCCCTCAACATTAGGAAACTTGAGATATTTGTTCTAAATTCAAGGCAAACCCCATTGGTAGCACCAATAGTTTTCATTTTCTTTTTAATAGTGCATATGAAAAGTGATTTAAGTTTTGATCCATGAAATGCTCCTGTGCCCAACTTCAAATGTTGAAAATAAAGTAAAAAAAACCCTAAATGTTTAAAATTGAGTTTACATGGTCAGAGAGCATATTCAAGTGTGTTGGTATAATATTTACAACAAAAGGAGGAATGGCCTGACTGAAATTCTTTGTGCAGTACCACATGACATAATAAAAACCTTAGTTAAATGTTAGGCAGGTGTGAAACAGGAAATGTTCTCAGCTTTTCTTTGCTTGGCCCTGGCAAAAATGAAACTGTGCACAAAGCTGTGGTGCTTCAGTCTGGTGCTTATTTGATGGATTTTTAAAAATTTTTTTGGTTCTTCCTTAATTAATTAATTTCCTTTTTAATTAATTATTAATTAATTAAACTGAAAGGTACTCCTATCAGGAGAACTCTTATGTTGAGACAGCTACACACTGCAAATACTAAAATCCTTATACTGGGAGATGGTCACTTCACTTTTCTCTATAATATACCCTGTAAATATTTCTGTTTGGCAGAATAGATGGGTTTGTGCTGGCACACCAAAGACGTGGTTGTGGCAATTCAGGTGGGACCAAGGCCTTTTGCTGTACTACTTCTGTTGCCTGGGAGGTGTGGTATGAACAGAAAATGGCTTGTAAAAGTTGTCTCCCATTTGCCCCTTGGCTGATTAAGTGTTATCTCTCCGCTGAAGATGAAGTTAAATACCTGGGAGCAAGTGATGGTTGAATCAATGAACATTCACTTCAATGTATATTTTTGGGCTTGTCCATATGTGGAATTGTACTTTTAGCATCTGCTTCTCGCTAGAGAACTGGTACTTGCTAAATGGGGAGACTGGAGACTAAGATTTGCAAAAGAAAAGGTGAGATAATGCATCCTGGGGGGATGACAATTTAAGGTCAAGTGCCTGACTTCAAAATCACACAGTTGCTAAAATAAGATCACAAAAACAATTATTTCACAAATATATGTGATTTGAAGCCCCCTTAATGATAAAAAGTTTACTCCTTCCTTTATGAAAATCACTTTCCATTCTTTTTTCCAGTATTGAAAAATAAAATTTAAAAATAAAAGTAAAAAGAAGAAAACACCCTAATTTATTTGGCTGTGTATAAACTGATGAGTTTGAGAGGAGAAATTCATTTTACAGGGAAATTTGACAATGCTGCTGCTGATGCACTGTGTGTCTGTGACTGTATAGATAACTTCAGCCTGAGGGTTCCTAATCTGACACCTTTCAGGAGTGGTAAATTGACATCAAAAATATGAAAAAGTTAGACTTGGGCTAAGAACACTCCATTGTGCTATTTATTAAATGTTCTTCTTTCCATGTATGTTTTACTTTTTAAAAATATTTTCAAACTCCTTAAGATAGAGAATAGCACATTGCTTATTGGCACAGATCTTATTCAGAAGGGCATACAAAGAAGCTCTTTCCATTTATGTGGAACTTAATTCCTGTTGGGTTTAATAGAAAGCATGAAGTAAAATGAAAGCAAATTTGTGCTTAACATTTTCCTGAACATTTTGCTGCTTTTGTATCATCATGCAGACTGTACTCTTGGCAGAATCTGTAAAAATTGTTTTTATATAACAATTTGTTAAAAAATAGTTGCTGTTTTAGTTGTGATAGTATTTCTCACTCCCTTTTATAATGTATGTTCTTATGTACATAGATTATGAGTTAATCTTTACTGAAATCTGTTTTAGTAAAATGAATGAAAATAAAAATAAACTGCAAGAGTTTTCTGAATTGCAGTACAGAAGTGTTACATATAACAAATGTGTTCAAGTGAAGCATTGATGTGGATTAATAGTGCTGTAACTAATTTCTTGTAGACAAATAGAGGAAAACTTGCTTTAATTTGTTTCCAGTCTCTCAAATGTGTCTATCACATTGCTTTTACATACATAAATTTAACTAAATTGATATCATAGCGACATAGAAAGTTATAACAGAATTTTTATTTGTACAATTGCAGACAAAGCTGGTTCATACTGATCTTTAAAACCTAATGTGGAGCCATTCCTCCCAACTCGACTTCAGCACAAAATGCTCTAGCTATAAAGTCTTGTCTTAGCAAAAGTTTAAGCTAGTTTGAATGTGCTTGGTGATATCCTTACCAATCATGATCAGCTGAAAATTATAATTTTTGGTTTTTAATACTGGCACAAAACTCACTGGCTATACTAGATGCTGGGTTGTGTTAGATGATTGTTTTAATTAGCATTTTTTCCAGTGTGCTTAGTTAAAGAAATGCTTGGGGAGCACTTGTCTTTGAAATCATCCTAATGAGACCACCCACAGGAAGAAATTCTTCCTGTTTGGAGGATTACATGCCTGCTCAAAATCTTAGGAAGTGTCAAGATAATTGTTTTGCAAACTGTTTTTTCAGAGTATTGTTCTGACTTTGTTTTGAAAATTCAGAAAACTATAAAGTATATTAGGTTTCTTACTCTCAGGTCCAGCCACTGAAAATACTAGAAGAAAGCTTATACAATGAATCACCCTTATCCTGAAGTTTGTTTATTTTCTTGCTTAGATTATAAACTAAGTAGATTCTAAGAGGAAGTTACTTTACAAAAAAAAAAAAAAAAGTGTATATTTCTAGAAAGAATAACACACAGACTCTTTTCCAAATCCAAATTCCAAAATTCCAATTTGGAATTTTCCAATTCCAAATTGCTTGTACAGAATGATTTGCAAAGAAAAATCTCTTTAAGCTTCAAAACATTGGCATTGACTGGATGAAGAGGAAAAATATTCTGTTCAGCTCATCACTTACTTGACCTTAGTCATTTCTTTTGAAATATTTAGGAAAATGTGATCAGACTCTGATGTGTGACTTTGTTCCCTATACTTTGTTACAGTATTTCAGTGCTAAGGTAGGAAAAAGTTGGTGCCAGCCAAGGATAGATTCAGTCTTTTTTGACAAAAACTTTTTCAGCTTTATAATTCGTATAATAGATTTACTGGAAACCAAGAACAGTTTTGTACATACACTTTTCCTATTCCCATCAGGCCAGTCTCTTTAATTCATGACAGATTTTACCAACGTACCAGAGAGACAGAAAAAAAAGGTGACGAGGAAGAAGAGCACTGTTGGACAAACATACTCAAGATGTGCCTCTCTAAAGCAGCGCTTTCAAAGCAATAAAGTATAAAGTATTCATGTTCATAAATTGAGTAAGTCTTTAAGTGCTTAAAGATATAAGACAAAGCTGCTGACATGGCACTGTTGTTAAATTTCCTTAGAGAAAACGAGTTCTGGTTGGGAGTAACTGTAACACAGACTTAAGGGTTTTGACACTTAGAGATTATGATGACTACACTCACACTTTTTTTTGGTTTTTTAGCTATAGAAAAGATGGGTCAGATGTTCTTCAGCAGAGGTAAGGGATTAGGTTAATATTCAGTTAACACTGAAATAGTAAAGGCAGAGGTGAAATTTTCTCAGTATATTGGAGAAAAAATAAATACATCAACATTGTACCATGTTAGACAAAAAGACCATGAGAATTCTGCAGGTACTACACAGCTAAAACTTTACCATGTGCAGATTTAAATAAAAAAGTGAAATATATTTGTTAGCTGAAGGAGAGAGAAGGGAGAGGTAACCCTGTCAGCCTTGAGTGTTTCATCAGTAGAAACAAGCCAGGAAAGAAAGAATTCCTTGTGCCTGAAAGCAGATGTTAATGACAGGGCTCAAGCTGAACTCTCTAAGAGCTTTCTGACATGTTCATGCTGTCGGTGTAAGGTTTAAAAAACCAAAAACAACAAAAGACCAAACCCTCCCAAAAAACTGAGAGTAAACTAGATCAATAACAAGAGTTTGTTTTTAACAATCTTACTAGACAACCTATTGATTAGATCTTTTCCCCATATTTCATTCAAGTGTGTGCCTAGTGGAGTGCTTTTATTATTGCTCTTGTTATTTAGCATTAAGTTCCTGACGGGCATGTTAGTTTGAATAGCTTTCAGATTTATTATTCTAACATTATTTTCATGGTTAGGTTGATAGAAAACTATTAAATACAGCTCCCTTCCCTTATGAAGACCCAAAGGAGGAAGCTCCAGTCTTGTGTCACTTCAGAATAGAATTCCTTTGAGCACCAAGCACACAAGAGCCCTACAATGCAGTTTCTTCCCAGAAATGACATACTGATAAAGCAAAGCCTCTGTCCTTTTTGGGACTCCTCTATCATGATATACCCTGATATAGGTTGCCACTAAGATTCTAGTGTCCTGCTCGTATTATAGCTAGGCTTTCATTATAAAGGTGACTTACTTTCTTGTTTCAGGACATAAAAAACTGATTCATGGCTTCCTTGCTCTTATATACACAACATTTTTCTCATCTTTAGACTCCTGATATGTGTAAGGAATATCTTGGGACTGAGAGATGAATACATAACCTGCATATTCTTAGCATCTAGCTCTTTAATTTGAACTGGTGAATTAATATATGTGGTGTAAATCCTTTGACATAATATGTATTGGACAAATTTTTATTTATATAATGGTGCAGACTCCCTTCCCCCACCAGAACTATAGCTGTAAAAGTGGTAAAATCCAAAATTATTGTGATTTAGAGGTATTCAAATAATTAGTCTTGTCACAGTTTGAAGGTCAAAATGCCTTAATCTTTGAAATCAGGCTTACTAATTTCCAAATAAGGGATATAAGCATTAATATAAGCATTAATATTGTAGTTAGAGCACACAATTTCTATTTATCTGAAGACTGCAATTTCTACACAATGATTTGTCATATTTATCATACATGCATATGTAAGGACCGTGAAGGTAAGAAACTGAAGAGATATATTAGCTAAAGGGACATAAAATTTCTACCCTATTAGTAACTCATGAAAACACACCATGTCACACAAAGCAACTGGTTAAAACCAACCAGTCTACTGATAAAGGTAAAAAAGCACTCTGATGTACTTCTTCTTTAAAGTACAAAAGTGTAGGAAATTTGTGTGTCAACACAGGCCCACTCCCTGGAAGCAGCAGAAAATAAGTGGGTAGTTTGCTCTCTCTGAAGAGATGCTTAAGAGGAGTTCATGACTTCCTCTTCTGAATAACATTCAACCCTGTGCCTGACTTAAAAAGGGAAGGCAAAACTGTAAGAGGTAAACAATGTTCACTGCTTCTTCCTGACCAAGGCATCTGCATCTGGCTATACTTGACCTTTAGTATGTTTGGTTTGACTTCTTGTTTTGCTTTCTTTTCTTCAGGAGTGTTCTTACACACACTAGAGCCACAGTCTCCTATCAACATAATCTGCCCTTGCTCTTTCCCCTAGTTTGATCCCACTTTCCTGTTGTCGACACAAATGATATCGGGTGTAATATGCCTGAGTACAATGTAATGGATTCAGCTTGCTGCCAACATTTTCTTGCGGTGATTTTCATTGACTTTTCTCAATTTTTCTGTATTCTCTCTGCATGGGAGATAAGAGGCTTCAGTTACTTTGGGGTTTTTTTGACTCTTCAGAAGTTTTTAAACACACCTTTTTTCATGGGGAAAGAAGCACACAAGAAAAGGATTGTGAGCAATTTTGTTCTAGTGTCTTGATGTTCCCGACCTGAATACCAGGGAACATTTTTACTTTTTTTTTCCTTATCTCCTGCCTTCCAGCACTAAACTGTAATGAAATACTTTCAAATAGGAAAATTGAAAATTTCATTTTTGTGGGGACATTTACTGAATATTCATACTTCATAAAACCACTAGCCCTTATTTTCTCCAAAATGTGCTTGTAGGGACTAAGTTATGCAGTGCCTAATGATAATAATAAGCCTTAGACCTTGAAGCATTTAAAGGGTAAAACAGGAAAATAGTAATACATAAGTGGTACAATGTGATACTTGAAAGGGTCATTCTTTCCTGCTATAAATTTTATTTTGATTTTTTTTTCCAAATAATGGCATTATTATGCTGAACAGGGTGCATTATGGAGCATGGCTCAGCATGAATATATTTTGATCTGTTTAAAAACCTGAGTGTGTTGCAGAGAGACAGAAAAAGTAGAGATCCATAACCTTCTTAAGAGGAAAGCTTGTCGGACTAGTGGCAGGGTCAAGGGATTTCAGTTGTTCTAACAATGTTGAAATACTTGATTTTAGCAGACAGTGTGTAATGTTATTGGTACTAAAGGTTTTCTTGGTGCTACTTTGCTAGTTGGCATTGTCTCTTTGCTCATTGTTGAAAGCTGAAGCCCAAAGAACTATATGTTGTCATGAAAAGCAAACCAAAACCCTATTATAAATATTATAGAAGATTTTAGAAATGCATTTATAGAAGATATAGCTTTCTGATGTAGTGTTTGTAAAGATGGATGTCCCAAGTATTCGTTATAACAATCCTGCAAAGCTTTGCTGTATTCAATGGGTAATATTTTAAGTTTTATAGGTAATATTTTCAAAGTTTTTTGCAAAAAGTGGTGCTTAATTTTGTATTTCATTAAAAAAAATCTTCATATTAGGCTTTCTTGGTAAGTTGTGTAAGAATTTAGTTGTCAGATCTGAAGTTTGAAATAAATGGAAATAAGAATATTTGAATGCAAGTATGAACTTCAGCTTTGTGCTGAAGTTCAGCTTTACATGTAGAGGCAGTCTATAGTCTCCAGAGTAGCACTTATCTTCCATAATCATGACATTACCTTCTTCCAGCAATTTTTTGCATTGCTTACTATGCATCCTTTGGCCAAAAGAAATTAATCTGGGAGTTAGCATTCAGGAAGCCATTAAGTGACTAGTGTGTAACAAATGCATTGCAGAAAAATTAATATTGTGGTACTCACCACGGATTATACAGGAATGCCTAGTGCAGAAAGTAAGTTATGAGGGGAGTGCAACTTTCAGGAGTTTTTGGTGCAGGGCCTGGCAATCTTCACATCCTTTTCACCTAGCTATAAACACAAGTTATTGTGAAACAGAGAAACAAAGAGGCGTCATTTGTTTTCCCACTCTGCTCCTCATATCAATCTCTCCTGCTTTCACTCTTCATTGTGTGCTATTACCTTTGCCTTCTGCTGTCTCCATCTAGCAATCACAGCCAGTTTTCCCTGGGTCCTCAGTGAGCAGGCTGCGTTAGATCTGCCTCACCTTCTGCATTAATGTAGTCACAGAGCTTCTGAGTAACAGCTGCCTGTTTTCCCACATGTCTGATATTTTCCTATCATATCCCCTTGTCAGCCAATCTCTCATCAAAATCATGGCAGCACCTGTGCATCTGCTCAAAATGATAGCTATGCTTCCCATCTTGCATACATGCTTTAAAGGGTAATGAGAAATCAATGTTCAGTCTCAATGTGCTACAGGTTTGAAAAAGTCTTAAGCAAAGCCAAACTTGATGTTTTTTAGCTGAGGATATAAACCTGACTACTTTGTTTTTTCCCTCTCTAATGGCAAATCCTTTGTCTATCTTCCACATCTTAAGGTGACAGGACCCTGAGACCTGATATGATTTTGTCTCATGTAGTCACTGTAACTAGTGTCATTGTAATATCTCTGAACTTGGCTTATGTACTGCTGGGATTTTTTTGTAATGCAGTAAATAATCTGTGTACACTTATCACTCAGAATAGTGAACAGTGTGGACTGTAGTTTGAGCTGTTCATTTCAGAGGAGTCTTATCTGCAGAGCATGTTGTCTCTGTGCTACTCTATCATCTAACTTTTTTTTTAATTATAAGAAAATATAGTCTTACTTTAGGACTGTTTCATTTGCTGAGGATAGGATGATTTATAAAGCCACAAACTAAATCCCTAGCAGCAGAAATAGCATCAATAACTGAAGCTGTAGGGAAGTGATATGGGAGTAGAGCTGACCAGTTCACAATATTTGACTGGAGGCAACTCAGCTAAAAATGAAATTATTTTTGATATATTGAAATGCAAGTCTTTAGGAGAAAAAAAAAAAAAGATGCAAGTACAATGGTAACAAAATCATGATGCTAAGAGTCAGAGTTCATGTTTTATCACTGTTAATGAAATGTGCATGTCGCATAGCCTCTCATTTTACTCTTGTCTCTATGAAATTATCTGATTGCTGGAGTCAGTGTAGGAAATCAATCTGTACACTACTAAGTGCCACTATTGACATTGTCCCTATCAAGTATTTCCACAAGGCTGCTAATTTTAAGTCCGTTTCTGTTAACCAAATTAGAGAGAGCATAACTACTAAGCCTGTGGAAAAATACTTCAAACCTGTAGCCTGTTTCTCCCCCTCACCCCAAGAGCAAGCCTTTCATGTCTGGGTATTACCAACTGTTTAGGTGCTACTAACGTAGAAGCACTTTTACTCTGTGTTTTCTGACACCAGTTTGTGGAAATACTGCCTTTTAGTCATCTTAATCGGAGAAAGATGCAGCGTGTGGGAGTTGTTTGGGAGGGTTATCTTGATGTCCTTTAGATAGACCCTTTATACAATAAATGAACTAAGACATCACTGCCAGAACACATCAAACAGTCCTACTCACAAATCCCATTTTACCAGCCAAGTAATTGGCCTGAAAAATTACTTCCAGAGATTTACACTGTAATCTTCATAAAATGAGCCTTCACTGATGCTATGGGAGGGAGTAGGGAGGACAGTGAGGCTTGCTACATGTACTGTGCTCTCTATATAGCTATTACTGGTATTAAATCAATATTGGTATTAAGTCAAATTTTGTCAGCAGACTGTGACTAAAAAAATAAACCTGCTGTGACTTCAAATGCAGTATCTCTTGGGATTCTTATGGAGTTTATTAGCACATAGAAGAAGAAAGAGGAAAAGACCTGTAGACCTAAAGAGGACCTTGCAGAAGATAAACAGAATTTTGAATAAAGATGTGTTATACATCTGCTTGCATGTATAAAAATCTAAGTTATTGTTGAGGTATTTATTTAAAGTCTTGAGCTATCCTGATTAATTCTCTGTTTGTATCTCCCAGTTTTAGAGTTCACTGTTCTTGTACTGGAACATGGATGTAAAACATTGGTCGTGTTATTCTTGAAAGCATATCTTTTAAAGTGTACAGATTGTATACTACCTGAAACAATCTAAATTTCCAACTTTATTTTTGTAATGAAATGTTTTTATATTAACTTTATAACTTGAAGATAGTTGCTGTTGAATGATAAGTCTACAGAAATTTGTACTGTGTAATTGGACTAGACATAAAGTTTATGAAAAGATAAATTTATTTGGATCAGAATTTGCATTACATTTCTTAGCTGTGCCTTGTGTTTGTTGCATTAGATTAAATCTTTTCTTTTATGTCCTATTTCACTAAGCACTGTGACCTTTATGTAATAATTTTAGTCTCGATTGTCCTACATAAATTGAAAGCATTACAGAAGAATGGAAGATTCAAGATCTATTCTGAAAGAAATTAGCTAAGGCAGCCACTCAGTCAGAGAAACAAAGAAGTTGGCTGAGATTGGGTCGTTGAAATGCTAACAAGCCTTATTCAACAGGGAAAGCTTATTCAAACTACAGCAGACGTGTGATAGCCTTTGGGAAGAAATTGGGGAGCATTAAGGAGAAATTTCTAATGCTGTATTCAGAGAAACCATATGAAGCTTTCAAAATAACCCTTTGATCTGAGAAAAGAATATGTGATCTGCTAATACTAATTGGAAAAGATCCATTTTTGGCCTGAAGGGCAAGAAGTTTAATTAACAGTGTAAAATGATGTTGGGTTAAAAGTCTAATATTAATGAGAAATTTTAATATTCCTAAGTATCACAAGAGCATAAACAGAAGCAAGAATCTAGAAAGATGACTTGAAAATTCTATGTATAATGGCTTGTACAGGAACAGACCTGAACTCAGGATTTTAATGCTGGATAACCATTACCTTTAGTTACAGGATGAATCTTCAAGTAGCTGTTTATTGTTCTTGTTTGAAGGATGCACTGATGCAATACAAAGCTGCTGGTGGGATTTATTATTTAGAAATGATACGTTGGTATTGAGGACTTACAAGGACAAGACATATTCTTATTGAAATTATTTTTTCAAGGCTTTTTCTGAGCTATCCATACGCATGTTGCAAATCAGCAACTAAAAGGGCAGACTGTACTAAAAAATATTTTTACTAACACTCACTGAGTGAATTTGATTTATGGGAGACATTTTGAACCTGAAAGTGAGATAGAGCATTCAGTCCAGGACAGGTTATTGAAGAGAGAATCTGACATTAATCTTTTAAAAAGGAAGATTTTTCTTTCACTAAAGCGAAGGATTTTGTTCCATGTCTAATACATCCCCATGGGGTTTATTGCTTTGGCATGTTTTATGCCCTGGGTTGTTATTTCTGCACTCATTCATGGTGGAGAAACCTCAGAACCAACATGGACAAGGTTTGTGCCAAAATTAATATTCTGGAAAGGTCATACCAATGACTAGATGATTCTTTCCAACAAAAGAATAAAGAGGGGGAAAATACTGCAAATCCATTCATCTATTACTGAAGACACATTTAACAGATTGATGTAACTTAGTCTAGAAAAGACAGCTCATCAATTGTTGCACAACTTGAGGAGGTTGGACTCCATTAAAAATGATGCTATATATTAGTCTCACTTATTTGAGAGAACTTCAGGAGTCTTTAAATAACTTCCACCAAGAATTGTCACCAAGTGACAATGATAAGTCCATATTATGCATGTAAAAACAATTACAGAAGAAAAATTATGTCAGAGAAGATTAAAACCTGCAGTCAATTTGGAATGCTTTTCTGATAAACCAGAGTCAAAGTGGTCTTTCAAAGTTACTGCCATTTCTACTTATTCAGTCTGCAGTGAGAAAACTGAAGTCAGATGACAGTAGTTCCCAGATTTACTACCACGATTTATGGGCCTGTTTGTTGCTTTACTTGATCTTGACTTCTTGACTCAGCAAGAAGTTGTTTATTGTATAATTCTGAGCTGTTCACTAGCACTTAAGTCCAGCTTGGAGCCCAACTGGGATGTATAAATGCTGAACAGAATGGTTTTGGATTTTTTTAAAAGCTTCCAAGCATATCATGTAAAGAAGAGTAATACTTATTTTGTAGGCAAACCTTATCAAACTGATTGCTTTACACATGAACCTGTGTTTTAGAAATAAAGTGCTGTTATTCCAGAATCATCTCTCAGACAGCACAAAATATCAGTACTACATTTGGAGGCTAATGATAGGGAAACATCTATTTATTTGGCAACCAAAACATTTCCTCATGGTCCATATGATATTTATCATAAATGAAGTCACCTTTTAAGATATCAGGTCAGTTCAGTCAGTTCAGTCCTAGTTTATGAAATGATAGCTCAGTGAATCTACAGGACAATTTTTATTATTAATCTTTCAAAATAAATTTCATAATTGCTATAACTGTTGCAAGCAGCATTAATAGCTAAACCTCCCTTTACATTTCTCCACAATGATAAGGTAGATTTGTGCTCACATTTGAGCTTTTTTACTTAAGTGAGTTATACTGTTTCATATTTGTCATCCTATCATTTCTTTTCAGGGGAATCTAAATTGAGATTATGTACATTAGAGAAATGGGCTTCTGGCATCTGCAAATTGCTTTCTTGTCATATTCAGTCAGTAGATGAGGGTATAGAGAGAAGGGTCGAAAATGGAGTTATATGATGGGATTATATGATGTGAACAGAAATGATGCAGTTAACCAGCAGTCCCTCTCACTTGGCAATAACGCTCCTTCCACACGGACTAGCAGTTTCTGTAACATGTGAAAGTCAACCCACTGACTGAAATGCATAGTAGAGTAACACAGATAACTTTGCAAAGTATAGGTTTTTTCTATTCACTAGATTTGAGAAGCCAATTAACAAGCAAGTTCTCTCCTATCTTACCCAGGACTCCATGTCCTACCAGTCTTGTGGTCAAATGCTTGGCTAGGAGCATCAGCAGAAATGTCAAAGTTACCTGGCACTAAGTATGAATATTTTGGACATGGTTTTCAAGTGTTTTTTCCTCCACAATCAAAACGACTGGGAGAATTAGAAAAGTAGCAGAAGAAACCAAAGCATGTGGGGTATCATGATACATAGGGTGGTCTTTCTATGAGGACAGCTGCAAACAGGGAGCAAATTTTAACTTTGAGATATGTTACTTCTCCTAACTATTATTTCTTTAGAAACTTTCAGTTTGCTTGTTTTTAAGGCTTCCCTATGACAGCATCTCTGGACTACAACATTTTTATGGAAATAGAAAATTTTCCCTTTTTTCCACTTTCAGTTGAAAAGGTAGATGAACTCAAAGTGCAGATCAATTTCCGATCTTGATGAAAATGGGGAAGCTGATTTGCCTCATGTCAAAAGCTGTTCATTGTTGCTCATTTAAAATGTGAGTACAATAACCTTAATCCACCAATATGAATAGTATTGTAATGAAAGCAGAAGCAACAGTTACTGGGCTACCTGCTATAGAAAAGCGGAACAAAAAAAACTTTCCTGTTCTTCTGAACCATTTTCCTTCTAGAACAAATGAGCAGATGAGCAAACAAATTCATATTTGCAGCCATGCTTTTTTGTCAGTCTTTTATGTTGACATAAAAGTTCTTTTGCAGTTTTGTGGCTTCACTGAAGGAATTGTGATGTTAATTAATAGCTCTTTGAAACAATTTCTTCTAAATGTCTTTACTTCTGAACTGTTTTCACTAGAACATATGATCTGTAACCTTAATGGCAGTTTTTCTGCAATTTCTGTCAGAAATGCTGCTTGGTAATGCAGCTTAATAGCTATGCAGTGCCTGACTGGATTTCAGACAGCTGGAAATTATCGTTTTGTTTCTATGGGTGTGAAATTCCCATTCTCCTCAAAAGTAATGAGAGAGGCTATGTTGACCTCTACGTCAGTAGCATAAATCAGCTATCACATGAAAACCTACTTCTGAGCACTGGCATGATCTTTTGGAAATATTTGGAGGTTTAAACTTGAGCTCAAGCAATAACCAACACACCCTGTGCTGTGTACATATCCTGATAACAGCCTAAAGCCTTCTGTCATTTAAACAGAATATTACATCACTTCTTTATGCCAATCTTTATTTAAAGAAATCCAGTAAACTCATGTCTTCAAATCCTTCACAGATCTTGTCTCCAAATCCTTCATAGCTCTTCTGTAAACTCTTGATGTATTTGCACTGGCTCTGACAATGCCAAATTTAATGTACCTTCAATTCTGATATTTATGGCTGGTTCCTTGGAACTTTGTATTTTACATGTCCATTTTTAGGCTTCTTTAGTATTTTATGAGCCTGTTGTCCATTCTGATAATAAAAGCTGCATTCTGCTGTAACTGGCAGCAACCACCACACCCACTGTGTTAAATGCCAGGGGAGCAGCAGAGGAAGGCAGGCAGGGGCAGAAGTTTTGAGCCTTCTAGGTGTTGTAAAGTGCACAAAACCGTTTTTTATCATCTGTTGCTGTAGCAAAAATAAATACTATTCAGTGCTCATCCAAATGAACAGAACTTAATTAAGAGAATCACAGAGTTAATAATTGGATTATCAAAGGGTAACATGCAGTAGAGATGAATATTAACCATGCACAGCTCAACACATGATTAAGTTGAACTTAACCCTTTGTCAGTCAGGTTTTAATAGTTTACGTTATTTTTCCTTTTTTCCTATGACGTAGTAAGTCCATAATTCTGTTTAAAATAATAATATTAATAAGGTAATGCTTAATTTGTCCATTAAGGTTGGGATTTCATAGAGACTGACTTTCACTGTAAATAGTTTGAGGATTCAGGGTCAGAGAAAATGGATTAAAAATAGAACAAGGAATATCACTGGCATGGTTACATGGAGACTTTGGTGAGGTGGAATGCTCAATGCAATTAGAAAATAGTGACTGTTTTTACTTAACTGAAATATGCTGTCTTTCCTTTGTCACATAAACATATCTGTTGTACTAGAAGATCATGGAATTGTTTTACAGCACTACATAAAAAATACTTGAGAAGCTGCCACCTATGGCAGTACAAACACCTTCCTCATAACAAGTTTCCATGAAAATACAATGGCTCAGTTTAGACCAGCTTGCCTTGGTAGCTAATTGTGACCCACCAAATTATATTGATGAATGTTTGTAAATGCATGTGTTCCCACTTCTTTTAAATTAATCTTAAATTAATCTTAAAATGTTCTTTCCCCAAAACAATCCAGAAGCATGGAGCAAGTTGAAAAAGAAAAGTTTTATTCCAGTCCTAAGCTTTCTACATAAACAAGTAAATACCAGACTTTTTTTGGGGCAGGAGTAAAGCTCCATAAAAGATTTCCAATAAATCTGTTGGTCTGTCTTTGCAACAGACTTATTTTATATGATAAATGCACCAAATAGACTTGTAAACCATAGTAAGGAAAATAAATGTGCTGTGCAGTACAGTGGTGGTCTCTTGATGTGAGTTTGTTTCAGGCATATGAACAAAGCAATATACAAGTGCCAGGCAGGGGGTGGTTATTTGCGTTTTCCATGTCAGTTGAAAATAAATGATGAAATAAAATCTTAATAATAGCAGAATGGCAGGCTATTTCTTATTTGCTTAAAAATAAAAATAAAAAAATTTGCTTTGTTCTCTGCACAGGCATGTATTGGAATCCATCTCCATTCATAATTCAAATGGGTTTTGAAGTTTTCCTTTGTGGGCGGTGTCTTGTATCAAAGGGGTTTTGCAAGTAATTTGGTATGATTCAACCAAGTTAATGGTCTCTGCTCCTATGAGGCACAACAAAACTTTAGCAAATTTCTCCAGAGAGCCCAGATATTTTGCTAGTTCTGAGAAACTAATTGTATTGATTGTGACTGTTTAGGAAATGCTCCTGTCAGCTCAAGAATCAGAGAGGGAGGGAACAACTAAAACTGCAACCTTATCATTTTATCATTTCTATGAAATGGAGCAGATTTCAGGGACCCAGGGTCGCCTAAAGGCAGATTTGGACTTAGCACAGACTCATAAAACATTCTTTATATTAAAACACTTATTTTTATAGTCAACAAAGTGATCAGCAAAAGAAGAGATGTTCTTTTCCTCTTCTGCCATTTTTAACTTGCGCCCTTATTCAACTTCCAGCTGCAACTGAGCTTTATCCTAGTCCAGGTTTTGGCTGCCCTTTACTGCCCAGGACAATTTTTGCAAAGGATTTGCAAAAGGGTTTTTCCTCTGCGCTCTCCATCAATGTGGCAGAGTGCACATATTGCTGAATGAGTTTTCTTCATCTGGGTGCACAGAACCCTTGTTGCCTGAAAGCCTCAAGCCAAATCTTAGGCATACCTTTCTTTTTTTGATCAATTGCATTATTATATAGAGTATTTTCCATGCAAAAAACTGAAAATAATTGAGGACTAGTTTTCCCATAAGCCTGTTTTCTCCATTGAACTACCCTTTGCTCAGTTTTTCCTGTTTCTGCATGAAAATTCTTCATATCTATTCATAGTTCTGTTCACTCATTAAATTATTCTGGGCTTGTTTGCTGCATTCTGGTTGTTTGAGGGATTTTTTACTTGGTTCTTTGAGTTTGTTTGTTTGTTTGTTTTCTTGGTTGGGTTGTGGGGTTTTTGTTTGGTTGGGGGTTTTTTGTTTGTTTGAGGTTTTTTGTTTTTGTTTGGTTTTGGGCTTTTGTATGTGTATGTATGTTAGTTACTAGTTGTTGGAAGAAAATTCCAAGAAAAAGCATGCCAATACTTGTATTTGTATCAGCATTGAAAGGTACTGCTGTAATGAATAATAGTGAAGTTTTGGTAGGTCAACCTCAGAAACTGAGAGCTTCTTTAAGAATAAGAAAAAAATAGGAGGTAAACACATTTCTGTTGTAGGTTATCCTATAGAAATTAAATTGCATCACATTAGCAAGGAAGCTACTATAAATTTTGCAATTTATTTTCAAGTGCCAGTGTAAGTTCATGAAAATTCTTGGAAACACTTCATAAGGAGTTGGAGAAGTACTGCAGGTAAATTTCAAGTAGGAAAGCAAAGCATTTTTTATTTGAAATGTTGGGATTTTGGGGAAATACACTTCTTTTGGCAACTGGCATCTTTGTGAGCCCTTCATGCACATACATTTGATACATGCATAGAAATAATTAAGTATTTAATATATTATGATTTGCCTGGTCTAGTTCACCAGCTATTAATAGGATCAATATAAGAACACATTTCCTTGGGAGACATTGAAAGAACAGTAATGTTGGGATTACTCAGTGTTTTTCCTACTATGAAACTTGACTGATCTATTATCAGATGGTTATTATAGGATTAATATATTATTATATTTTTAATTGTGGAAGTATAATAGTAAGCATTAGGAGTAGCCAGAGAATCTGTTCCCTTACACAACTTTTCAAGTCCACTGCCCTTTCTTGGCTGGTAGTAATTTTTCCTAGCACTGCTCTGCAAATACAACAGCAGCCCAGCAAGAGAAGGGGGGAGACACTTCAGGGAGCTGGTTTCAGAGCACTGGGCAGGAAACCAGTGCCAAAATTGTCACTAAGGACAGGAGGTCACCTGTTGGGTGTGGTGGACACACATGTTCAGAGCATTAAATTAATTCTTGCATACAAAATCCTTTTCTCTTTTGACCAGTTACTTGGCTACAGCTACAGCAAGGACAGCATAAGAAAAATCACCATTCTGTTCCTTATACGTGGAATAATTGGAATTATCCTGGCAGTGTCATGGTCTTGAGATTTGTTTTTTCCTTTTATAACTCTTCTATGTGACAGATGAGTACAAAACCATTTTGAATATAGGACTGAATTGTGCGAGAGTTTGAAAGGACATAATTTTCTTAAAGGTTTGACTGCAGGATTTTAAGGTCTTCTTTTATACCATCTTGCTAATTATATGCTTCCCTCCCTGAGCTAAGGCAAGTACAGATGAGATGCTTGTGACTTTTGTGACTTTTGTTCTTCCTCAAGCAAATTGCCAGATTCAGAAAGAAGCAAGAATCATCACACTTTTAAGAAAACAAAAAAGTTTGTCTTAAATATCACAACAGCTAATGTTAGTGTTTCCTCTTACAGCTTCCATAGACATCAGCTGGCTTACAACTGTCGTGGTTTGATACTGGCACAATGTCAGTGCCCCCATGAAAATACATTCTCCCTGGTGTCTGCTGTGAGATGTGACCAGAAATAGAGCAAAGCAGGCTCCAATTTAGGAATAAAGAAGAGAAAACTTTATTAACTTACAACTATATGTAAAAAGAAACACACAGAAAGAATGAAAACCTTCCAAAAGCATTTCTCCTCCCCCCACCAAATTTCCAATACATCCATCCCTCAGATCACCAACTCTCAGTCTATCACCACCCTTTAGATAATCAATTCTCAGTTCATCAAGGGGTGAGGAGTCCCTCTTGTGCCATAGGCTTTGCCTGGAAACACACACGCTGCTCTTGTGTTTCCGTGTCACACATGGAACCGCCTGGAGATGGTTTGCCATCGTGACATCTTCCTTCCATGCCCAGTGCTCTCACCACTGTGCATGGACCAGAGCTGCTTCTAGGGTTTTCCATTCAAGGGTGCTTTGTCCAGTTCCAAAAAAAAGCACAGTCTCTCACTTTTGGGATACCTGTCCCCCCCAAATTTCACCCCCTGGGGCCGAGGGGTCTCAAGAACAGAGATCTTCTCCTCCACTGAAGATCAAGGTCACCAACCACCACCCTCCTCATCCATTGTCTCTGTTCACGCACTCCCATAACATCACTGCACTCTCTCGGCTCCAAGCCATTGCCTCCCCCTAAATGCAGTCTCTGTGTCACAGGAAAAATGGTTCTGTCCATGGCTGTACAAGAAAAGTCCAGCCAAAGGCCACTCCATCACCTCCTCCCACCTAAGATTCTTCTCCACTTCTCTCACGACCCATTTCCTCTTATCTCATCTCTTATCTCTCTTCTCATTCAGCTCCAGGAGGTTCAGCATTTGTAAGGTTTCCATCATCCAAGAAAAGGGTTAAAAATCTCAGTCTCTGCCTGTCCAGAACTCCCACACTGCCCTGCCAGGCACCTTCTCGCCGAAACCCCATTCCCCTTCCCCCCCCCCTTCTCATCCGGCCGCTATCAAATGTCAAGGTGGCACAGACACCGGCTCTCTCGCTCTCCTCGGGGTGGAGGGAGGGGTGGCTGCCCGATGCCTCTTGGTGCTCCTCCTCCCTTCCATCCCTGGGGCCAAGCCTACCTCACCCAGCAGCTGGGCAGGGGAGAGGTCTGACCTGTTTCCCCTCAGGAACCCAAGAGAAAGCTTTCCGGGGCATTCTCTGCTTTTAACTCCCTGTGTTCTCAGAGGCATATCCACGTCCCCAGTGGCCACACCAAGTGCCAATATTCAAATCTGAGCACCCATTGGTTTGACCACAGCATCCCAAAAAACTCACTTCCTCTCAAACCAAGACAACAACAGAGCAAATTTTTTCCTATAGACCACCTGAGCTTTAAGCAGATTCCTAGGATTTTGTTATTTATTGGCTTTCTAACCATATTCCTGCAAGCACAGAGGACTGCCTAAGTACTATTTCTCAAAACCAAAGTAGCTGATTGTATTTGATTTTCTGTAGGCAAATCAGATTATCTGAGGCTGCAGAGGACTTCTGTTGCTAGTCTATCTCCTTTAATATATGTAGTGCTCCTGAAAGAAAAGGGTCTGATCTTTCTCTTCTTTTATTTTTCTTCATCTCATGTTTCTCTGCTTGCCCAAGAACAGCCAGAAGGTGAAAGCTTTCCTTTGTTCTGCTACCTCCTTCTGCTGCATTCAGAAGGAATTCTGTATTCTGCTCTCAAAAATACTGATCATCACAATTGTTTTGTACTTACAGACTAGTAAAAGCCTAGCAAAGGATGGGTTTCAGTTCCTGGCAAGTTTGCATAGCAAGCCAAGGGCCAAGTCAGTCAAAGACAATATGAATCTGACCAGTTGAGAAATAAAGATTCTCAGAATGTGGGACATCCTTAGAGACCTGCCAAACTGCTTCTGAAAATGCACAAGAAATGCAAACCTCTCCTGATCAGATGAATGGGTAATCTACAGGAGCCTACTGGACACCAACCAAGAGCCACAAGCTCATTTCCAAGGCTATTTACTATTTCCATAGTTTAAGTCTGGAAATTTATGTTACTATGTTATTAATAGATATTTTACAGAATTTCACCATGTGGGCTTCATGTAGCCATGCTCTGAGAGGCTTTTTGGCAGTAGGGCAATTTTTCCACTCATGATCAGCTTATGTATAGTGAGAAACTTAAGAAGCTAATGCAGACTCAGGAAGCTGTTGTTTAGGAGTGCATTATCTGCTTCTGCACTAATGAATCTGTATATCTTGGAGAAACTGGAAGCTTAGGCAGGGTGGGAGGTCAACTGAAAATAAAATCACAAGAAAACAAAACAAAATGAAATTGAACTCTAATTCTCTTATTGTTCAATAGCTTTTTCCTGTGACTATTTCATCTAGTTACTATTTCTGGAAATAGCTGAGTGCAGTATGTTGGGGAAATATTATCACCATACATACCAGTGATGAAATTTCTGCACATTTCTGGACTATGTTCTCATATTTTACTGTCAGCATTTTGTAAGGTCATGTCAAAATCCTGTTCAGGTGAAAGTTTGGCCTCTTGCCTTGTTGTTTTTCCAGGGACACTAGATTTTCTAAACAAAGCTGGTTTGGGCTCATGATTAACTATCTAATATGTTGCAGGTTCTGAGATCACAAGACTATTATTAGGACACTAGAAATTTTTTTTCCCAGGCATGACTCGGCTGAGTGAATAGGAAATATTGCTTTTAACTTTTAAACTCTAAAAATATTTTTTCAAAATAAAATTTATTGTCATGATAGTTACATGTTTTATGAGAAATTTTTTTTAAGACAAACATGTAAGCTAAGAATCAGTTTTCCCTATGTGTGAAAAACAGTTTTGAATATTAACAAAACATGCTGCAAGCATTTTTATATGAGCAATTCTATCTTGTTTTGCTAGAATACATTCATAATATTCCAGATGGAATATCTAGTTGACATTGCCTAACTTAAAATCTCATATGGACTCTACAATTAATTATGAAAAATAATTAAAAAGTTTAACTCCAAAGAGCAGAACTTTATAAATGAAAGGAGGAAATGGTAGTAGTAAAATTATTTAGAAATATTTTCAAAATGCATACAAACCTTTCAAATATCATGGCAAATTGACGTCTATAATAGGTCATTTATTTTATGATCAATATACCTTGCATTCCCAAATTTTTGCATCTTCCCTAGCAAGAGTCCCCTTACTCTAAGAAAAAAAGGACCTAAGAAATCCTAAAGAAAGAAGCACTTGGGGGAAAAAAACCTTGTGATGCTCTCAGTCTACATTCTCAGTTATATTGTGAAGTGAAAAAACAGTACAAATTTTAAATAGAGCAGATTCAACTAATTCAATGGAAGATACCTATCAGCATCTAGGACAACAATGTTTACAAATATTAAAATAAATCAAGAACACATTTTCTAAGGAAAACACCAAAACACACAACAATGCCAAATAAATAAAAAAAACACATTTGTCGTACATTATTCTGGTGAGAAGTAAAATAGATATTGCTTATGAGTACAGACTGCTATGTGGAGATGTGGAGCAAATATCTTCATCCTAGAGTCTATAGTTGGAAAAACAGACTTTCTTCTCGGGATTTTAATTTCTAAGAAGCTTTGAAGCAATTAACAAGAAGCCAATGAAAACAACATAATCAGCTATTCATAAATAGGGCATAAAGGAGACAGAGACAGCAACTAGAGTTTTTCATATTGGGAAGACTTGGAGGAGACTTCTGTGAAGTGTTAATTTATATTTTATATTTAGAAACTTTGGAGGAGATTTTATATTTTGTTCTGTAAGTGTGGAGTGTTGTGGTATGATATTTAAAAGTAATAGCCTTAGATTATGTGAGGGCTTGGTTGAAACAGCAGGAAGATTGGAAATAGAAAGGACAGTGTAGCACTAGAATAAATTAGAAGATTATGTTATGATTGTAAGGACAAACAAGCTGTGGTAACCTCTGCTGGGTTTGAGGAGTGGGTTGCAACACCTCTGGCTGTTTTCTGTAATTTGAGGAAATTGTGGGGAATGATGCTGAGGCAGCTGCCTACAGCAGCCTTGTGGTGTTTCTGCCTTACCCAGAGAGTAGCACCAGCCCTGAGAGAACTCAAGAACTGTACTTTCATTCTGCATCTCTCACCCTGTCCTAGACAGTGTTAATATGTTAAATCTCTGTATCTGTCTTGAAGATGTTGAGTAATTTTAGTGTAGATTTAAACAGAAATCACTTATTGGGGAATATTTTATACACTGCTGTGTAAAGCTATCTGGCATTTAAACACAAGAATTTACCTAAGAGAAGTATCTGTCTAATGTATGAAATATTCAATCTGAGAAATTAAAATCATAAGGTGACTGATACATGTTTTGTGCTAAAAAACATACTATTGATAGTGCTACTGCTTTTTCTAACAGCACTCATGGTAAGCCTTAGGCGTTTTCAAGCCCAAAGCTAATTCATTTATCTTGTGGAAGAAGCAATTTGAATATTGGTGAAGGCAAAGAAGGGTTAAGTAATCTTAGAAAAGATTTATTATAATGTAAACACTTCATCTAATGACTAAAACATTTTTTTTTCTTATTGGGAATTTTACTTTCAGAATGCTAAAAAACTGCTATTTTCAATATGGATAGGGATTGCCTGCACCAGTGGTTTTAAATTTGCTGTTGAGACACAAATTTCTTAGACTGCATACTAACTTTGACTAATTTTCCTTTTGGTGTTTGGGATTCTTATACATAGAATGAATACAGTCATGTTATACTGTCTTAAATTACAATTTAAAAAACACCTGAGGATTCCTTTTACTAATATCTGAACTACTTAGGTATTGTTCAGTACAAAGGATCAGTTTGTTACTTCTTTCAAAAACATTAGAAATGGAAGTGAAGTGCTTTTCAGTATCTCTAAAAGTAAAGGTTCAACTAATACAAGATACATATAGAAAACTTTTCAAATTCACTAAAAATTCATAAGGATGCCTCCTAGTTTTTAAGCCTTGCTTAAACTAAAATTATTGATCTTATCCCAATCTTTTGAAAATAAAATAGAGAAAGGGATGGTATATTTTTAACTTCATTTTCCAGATATTTCAGGCCCTTAAAATAGATCAAAACATAACCTGTGATTCTGAGGAAACCTGTGGGTCTAAAAGTAATAAAACTGGTATATTACAACAAAACTTTCAGAGAACAAAAATATTAAAGGAGGATACAGTTTAGATCATCTTTTTGATTGCTGTTTGGAAACCAGGCTTGGAAAAGCTCCAGTGATTCAAAACACTGCATTAGCACTTTGTGTGTACATACCCATTCTTGTTGCGGCACAATCACAGAGCTTTGAAAGGACTGGACAAAAATGTTTTTTCCAGCCCTCTGATGACAAGTTTCTTCTTAGCTACCTCTGAGACTCAGTATGCCAGAGGAGCAGTATATGAAGCCTTAATCAGGTAAATCGTGGTTGTTTGCAGGTGGGTTTATTACTCTTAAAAAAGAAAAAAAGGAAGTGAAGATCTAGGGTATTTATGGTTATCTAGCATAAAGCTTGTTATGAAAGGGAAAATGTAGCAAAACTGATACTGTCCTGTGTTTTCATATTATTAATAATTATGAAAGATGCTTTCAATCTTCACATTCAAAACATTGTGCAATTGCAGGTTCTTAGTTTTGCTCCAGTTTAAGTCAACAGCAAAGGTCCAGCCATCTTTAAGGTGACTGCATTAGGATACTTCAACTACTCTCATAGAGCAGCAGCAAAAGAATAGGTTTGTATTCCTTGCTTACAAACATATTAATATTCTGGTTTATGGCCATAGCCTGGCTCAGTATCAGCCTTGAATTTGAACTCTGGAGTTTGAAATTCCTCATCATGTCCTCAGACCATTTGATCTAGACCTTGACACCCATCCCATCATAAAAAGGTGAGAAAAGAAATTAGTTTTAACATGAAATTGATTTCCTGAAATTCCATGAGACTGCTGCTCCTCATGATACTTTGCTAACAAGTTAACGATCCCATTTATTTTTAAATCAATACACAGCAAGGGACCCCAGTGACTTTCCTCTCAGGCTTTAAAAACATCTATAATTTTAGCCTTGAGGATGCCTTAAAAAATCAGAACATGTAGTCATTTTTATTCTCTTCTGTTGAAGAGCAGATGCTTGCAGGTACAGAGGAGTTACCCATTCACCATAGATTTGGAGACTTAAAGATAGAACCGTTCAAGGTATTTTTGCTGTGTCATATTTGGACAAGAGATTTTACTTCAGATCATTAGCAAAAATTTGGTACTTCTGCTTATTTATTTATTTATTTAAGAAAAAAAAAAGGCAGGGAAAGTGAATATACTTGGAGCTAAAGGATTTTAAAAATTATTTATCTGTGCAATAAAAGAATGATATTAGATGAAAGAAAGCTATGAAAGCTGAGCTCTTTCCCACTGTTTATTGTAATATAATTTGTAATTGGGTTTTTGTTTAGTATCAGCCTTGTCTAATTGCAGTGGAAACTGCAGCCAGTATGAAGAAGTAATCTGCTCTTGAGACATATTCACCACTCTACAAGGCATTTTGTATGCATTTTATAACTAATATGAAAGACCCTAGTTATTCTGTAGTAGTAGATGTTGTGTGTGAGTCATGAGAATTTATTTTGGCTTAGCTTAGTGCCCACTATTAATACTTCAGCATTGTGAGAGTATCCATAAAAGTTTTGAAGTTTTACATTTGTGATTCTTGGGGCTGTCCTGTGGGGGATTTGGAGCTGGACTTTGATAATCCTTGTGGGTCCCTTCCCACTTAAAATATTCTGTGATCTTTTCTTGTTCTTTTCTTCTTTGTAAGTGCTCAGGACTGCAGACAGACAAAGCCATCTGCTGCTCTCTCAGATATGGTTTCTAGGAAAGAATTTAAATAGATGCTGAAGACACTCCTGAATCTCCATAGAACAGTCAGCCTGAAAATGTAGCACTGATAAGCTTTTCTGTGTAGGAACAATTTAAAAAGCACTTACTGTCATGAATAGTCCTTTCTTTCTCAGACCCCCACAGTAACATGCATTTAGGTCTTGTGGCTACCTTTAAGCAATGAATGGCTCTATTGACTTCATGCACTTAAAGTGCTTTAGTGGATCAAGTTTATTCCAGGGGACTTCTCAGCTGAGAAATGGTTTACAGAAGTAGATACACAGACTGACATGAATAAATCCTCTCAGAACATAGGAGATTTAGGCGGACAAAAAATGTCAGGGATAAGTAAAAATAATTATGTAAGTAAAATTATTTTCTAATTTTGGATTTGGTATATTGATTCTGTCTCAAAGAAAATGCAAGGAGAGAATTAAATAAGCACAGCTTCTGTTTGTAACATGTGTGGAAAGGTTGCGTATTGCAGGCATTTGCTGTTTCCAGGTTATAGATGCATGGCTCCTTGGCTCCTGCTTCTATCATATCTAGCTGGAGTCAAAAGACTTTGTCTGCACAGATGGACAGTTTCCATTTCCTTTTCTGAAACTCAGATTTTGACAGTCCATTTTGCTGAATTTTTCCCAATTGCTGTTGTTGTTCAGGTGTACATCTGTGAATTATGGTGTAAGATGTGATATGCCAGCTTGCATATCGCATCTTACAGCATATTTCACATAGCTAGCTGCAAAAGACTTCAGAAATAACCCTTTGAGCTCACCACCCTTTCTCAGTGATGTGATTAAGGGAGAAAAACCTGTTCCAGACTCCCCCAGTTAAATGCTTTGAAGAGGAAAAGTCCTTTTTAACACTTGCCTAGTGCATGCTGGTGGTCCTCTAGTGTGTGGTATGTATATCTCCTCTGTGCAGGTCTGTGTGGGACTGGATTTCCCTGTTCTGGGACCTCTGAAATAAATGAATTGGCTCTGGGGAAGCTGAAGCAAATAAGCTCTTTGCTGGGAAGCTGTCACCTGGTAGGAACATCCCCTGGGGAAAAGGGACATGACATGTGACAGCCACCTACATATACTTGCTAGGCAGGAAGATTTTGTTAAAAAGTGTTTGCAGTCTTTTTCAATATATCAGTGCATATATCAAGAAATGAGTAAGAAGAAATATCAATAAATTTTTCCTCCTTACTAAATTAGAGAGAATGAAAGAGGAAAAATAATTTCTTACAGCTGTGTTTCCACTGTTGTGGTAAACCTAATAATCATGAGCAAATATTTGAGCATTACCATGCTATTAGGGGTTAAATCATCAGCAAGAATACTGAAGTCACTCTGCCCTGTCATTGTAATGCAATTCCACACTTCTGACCACTTCTCAGACAGGACAGTAAAGGAGAAGTAGTTTTAAGATAGTATCTGTATTAGTGCTTCAGTTCTTGGAGTGCCTGGTTTTGCCAGCACAAAACCCAAGGGATGGGCAGTGAGAAAGCCTCAGTGAGCCCCAGGAGGTCTGTGAGTTTGGCTGGGAGGGCAAGACACCTGCAGGACATGTGTGGAAGAGACTCATGACTACCATGGGCATCCTGAGAGTGGGTGAAGTGTGCTGAGGAAGCCACATGCCCTGCAGCTTGCAGCCAGCCAGGAAATACCACATGTCATTCATGAACTCTTGAGAATTGTGCTGGTGTTTACCTGTACCAGTTTCAAAGGCCTCTTGTAGACTCTCAATGAGAGTAGGACAGAGAACCCACCCCCCATGTTAACTTATTTTGGTGAAATGGGTAAGACAACATCATTTTCCAGAAATTTATTATGATTCCCAATCTGTACGTAAGTTGTTTGCATCACAAGTTGTGCCAAATCACCACCATTGTTACAGAGCAGGAAATTATGTGTTGTTTATAGGCACATTCTCTTGTCAGTTACTGATTTAAAGCTATCAATCTATTACAGAATTGCAGTGCCTCTCAAAAATAGATTTTCTGCATGTGTAGCAGGGGTTATTAAATTACTAAAATGAATTATTTGCCATTTTCATTTTTATTTACATTACCAATTTCAATTCACACTTGTAGAACAGCATGTTTTGCAAAACAAACTTTGCACAATCAGATAATATATTTTCATTATCTTTTACCTTACCATTCTATGTCCCAATTAAGTATCTGAATAATACAGTAGATATTAATTTTTTATGATACCTATAAAAATTCTCATTTCATAAAGAAAAATAAATATGTAAAGCATTTCAATCCATGTACCTCAGAAGACACACAAATGTATTGAAAATCCCATGGTGTTTTTCACTATTCTGTGTGTTTCCAATGTGAAGAACCTTATTGTTCCTTTTGGGCCTTTTTTTTTTTCATCCCCTACACACTGGAAAGAAAATATGCCTCTTCCTGCATGTGGGGCGTAATTTAATTTAGAATTTAACTGAAAGGTTTTACAAATTAAATTAAAAATTTAATTTTTAATTTAATTTAATTTAATTTAGAATTTAATGCTTCCAGCAGAGGGACAGTCAAGCTTTCAGCTGTTTGTCTCTAAGAATATCAGAATTCTAGTGTGAGCCAGCACTGTGCATGAGGTTTTCTGTGCTTTCACACTGCTGTTTCAAACACTTTCTTATACACTTACTTAGAAACAGGTCTGAGGCAAAGTTTAGAATATATAAGCTCTGGGGGGAAGAAGATGGAAGAACTGGGTGTGTTAAGTAAGGTTATAGTAGAGATCTTCGTATATGTAAAGCAGTATGTGAATTAGAAGGAAATAAACTCTCTTTGTGTTAACTAGGCATAAAAGAACTTAAAATCATAAGTGGCAGTAAAGGACACAGGAATTTCTTTTTATCTCTATAAATATTTAGACATTCTAGTATAGTTCTTAAGTACCCATTGACCTTTAGGAATAAAGCAAGTAAAGTTGACAGGAATGTTTGTGGTGCTCTTGGTTCCCAGTTGCTGCAGGAATTTGGATGTTTCAAACTCTCTTCCAAAATGTTGTTGTATAGTGATGGTGAAATATGGAGTGGTTTGGGTTGTAGTCTTTAGGTGTATGTGCAGCAGTGTTAATACAGCCATAAGAGCAGTGCTTATTTCTACAACTATCAATATTCAGTCAATTCATTCCTACAGTGAACAGTACATTTAATTAAAAAAAAAAAACAGGCTTCCAAAACTTGACCTGAAACAACCAAAGTGAATTATAAATGCATTTAAAATCTAGAAAACATGATAAATATTTTCTTCATTCCTATATAATTTACTGGGAAAAATATTTTTGATTTCTGCACATCGAATAATTGAATGGGAAGGCATAATTTTTCTATGGTAAATGGAGTTCAAATATTTTCATTAAACATTGATTGATATGAAGGAGAGATCTTTTTCAATGGGGAGAATGTTCTTTTTAATGGCACAATTGGGTTTTGGGGAAGAATGGTGGTTTTGGGAGGGAAAAAGAGAAGCTGTTAGGCTGCCTGAGAAAACAATATAATGTGGTTTTATCTTGTGGCAAAATAAAAGATAACAATCCTCAAACTCCCATGCTTAGTATATAGTCATAGTATGATTTTCCCTGTTTCTCTTCAATTTTTAGCCTTGAACCTAGGATATGATGCTGAAGAAACATTACTGAGTTTTATGTTACTAATGAGCATGTACTGTGGATTATCCTAACTTATTTCCCCTTGATTCTGGTGCTTTCTTGACTGACTAGCAATTAAAAGAAAACAAAGCAAAAAGACCTAAAACTCCCAAACCTTAAACCAGTTGCCAGGGTATTAAATATATTGTGTGCGTCCCCTCCTCTCGTTTGGAAAGCAATAAAGCAGCACAGATATGGCAAGGATGTCAGCAAAGTTCTTTCCCTTTTATGTCTCAGTGTTTCTAAAGTCTTTCAACAAGCAGAAATGGGTTCGCTGACACTCTCAGCTAGCAGCTTGCCTTAAACCTTCTTCAAACTTGCCATTTGCAAAGCTTTCCGAACTCTCCAAGACTTTCCAAACTGTGCTATAGTTGTGTGAGATGGGCCTCTTCTGGTTTCTCCTGCTGGGGAGCCCTTCTGTCTTGAGCACAATAGTTGAACAGCCTGCTGGACAGACAGGAGAGGGCACGAGTGGCACTGTAGGCTGAGGGACAGAGCAGTAGCCACACAGGCTTCTCTGGTGCTATCAGAACCTCCTGCACACAGCAATTGGGTCATTCCTGTGAATCTTCAGTTAAGATTCACAGAATCTGAAAAGTTTTCAGATTCACAGAAAGCTGAAAAGTCCTCTTTTTGAGCCACACAGAGCAACAGGTACTTCAGAATCTATTTTGTCTGATAGTTGATCTGCCATCTTATTGTAGCTGCAGATCTCCCCAGAAGACAATTGAGTTTCTGTTTCTCAAATTCTTGGGGATTTTTAGTATACTGAAGGACTGAGCTATGGCATAAAATACAGCACAGACCTATCTTCCATTTCCTTGTCCAATTCTTTCCCACCAGTGCTTTTAATCTATTACTGCAAAGAATTTACTTTCCTGTGAAATGTTTTTTTGTGCTGTAACGTATCAGGGGAGAGACAAGAGCTCCAAATACACCAATAGACACTTTGCACATGTTTGGATTTCGCTTGCAGAGACCACTGTAGGTGAAGGTTATAGGTTTCACTAAGGCAGAGTGTACATGATGGTCTTTAAATGTATTTCATTAGTGTTTTTTTTAACTTTTATTAAATTATTTTTCTCAGTAGGAAACTGAGCCACAGAGAGTCTTGCCTTCCACCTAAGTCCTTTTCTAAGGAATTTTGCCATTTCAAAAAGATTTCACAGTATTAACAGTATTTAGTCTCCTGGCATTTATCTAAATTATTGCTAATTCATTTTAGTTTCTCTGCTATTATGTCAGCCACTTACAGAATGAGCATGTTTTGCAATACAAAAAAAGAAAAAAAAAGAATTGCATTTTCTGTTTTCTTGAATTGTTATTAAATCACTTCATTTTGCCATCATTATTTAAGCTACGTACATTTGAAAAGTATGTATTTGAATGAAAAGCACTTCCTTCATTTTCAGGGTATAATCAAGTTTTTGAACTATACTTTTGGAGATGTAATCCTTTCTTTTTTATCCTCTTGCTGGCTAGGCTGTTTCCCTTTAAGAATGAATGGGTGTCAAAATCCCTTCAGTTTGACATCCTGAATGTACAGAAAAGAACAAACATATCCTTAGGAAAATTGGTTTTAGCTCTCAAAAAAGGAAAGAAAAAGAACAGGAGAAGTTATTCCTTTTTCTACCCTTGTACTATTCCATTTTCTACCCTTGTACTTTGCACTTTGACACTTGAAGCTTGTACCTTATCAAGGTTCATTTTCACTGTTTAAAAGCACGTGTTTGATCATTTGATAAATAGTTATGTTATCCATCCCTTTCTAAAATCCTTATGAATACAAATCATTGCAACTATACTGGAAAAGCTGATAGATAGGTACAAATTTAATAATTTCTTTCATAGTTACAGGGAGTTACTCTCCAGTAGAGTTTTCTTAGCTTTTTTTTTTATTTCTACTGTTCTTCTGTTGCAAAATCTGCGACTACAAACATTTACATCTGAAGTTTCCATGTTTTCCTCCTTGTAAAACAAGGGGTGATAAAATTCCCTGCCATTAGGTAACCCTGTACAATGAAACTGTTTAAAACCACTTACACAGTTAGAGGTGTTACATTTGAAACCATAGAGAGTTTTTTAAAAAAAATCTTCTCTTGCATCATATAATAGAGAAACGTGTAAAACTGCAGCATACAAAATTATTACTTGATAGATATTTTGGATTTTTTTTCCTTTAATTCCCATCCTCATACCTTTTTTGTTACAGTACAGATGGGCAGTTTTAAGAATAAATTTAGTTAGTGAAAGAATTATTGGGAAGAACATTTTGGAGCATTCTCCAAATACGCTAAAGTTTTACTTTCTCTTTTCTTTTTTACAAAATTTAGATAAGTAAAAGAAAAACGAAAACAAAACAAAAAAGGAAAAGGGTTACTTCATTCCTAGCAAATTTAACCAAGTTTGAATGGCAGAGAGGTACCCTCTGAGAAGATGTCTTCTGTGCAGTTCAAGAACATTGCCATCTCCTGTAGCATTGTCCTCTTGATAGGATTTATTATAGAGAAAAAGCTGCCCATATCTTGCCACACTCTTAGGTCCCTTCTCTAAAGAATGCTGCAAGGTTGAAGTAGAAGATAGCCTAAGTTTGGTTATCTACAAAGCTTAATTCTACATTCAGTAATTTGTCATCTTTCATTTTAATTTCAATAGGCTTAAGAAGCCAATTAATTCTCAGGGTAAACCGTAAGAGTGCACCCCACGTGCCAGGAAACCTCATAAAAATCTCCCTACCTATCAATCACCTTCTGTGATTTTTGAACAACCTTGTCCTAGATTTTTTCTGTTTCTGCTTGGTTTCTGACTTCTGTGAATGGTGGTACAGAAAGTCTGCTTGGAACACTGTTAAGAAGAAGACAACTGCAACTTTTCCTCAAGGGTAAAAAAAAAAAAAAGGAGCCTAAGGTCTTCAGGGGATGATTTGTTCACCTGTACAGTTCTGTGTCTCTGTGAAACTCTTTTCCTAGGAACATCCAGCAGATGTAAGCATTATCAGGTATAAAGCACACAGATGTCATTAAGGGGCTTTATTTATTTTTTTTAATCACACAGTTTCATTACTTGCTTGTAAAGAGCACATCCTTATCCAAAAGTATGTTTAGTTTTATGAAATTCTGATATTTAGCAAGTATTAAGGGTGATGGGGAAAAGCTAAAGAAATAGACACATGCATTGTTGACTTTAATGACTTTTTTATGATAATATTCTGAGGAAATGAGACAAAATTGAAAGAAGAAGTGCTAGATGACTGCTTGTTTTATCAATGGTTTTGACTGTCTCCTGGAAACTGGTTTTGCATATTTTATTTGAAGGGCACATTTTCTTATAACCTGAATTTGAGGTTTACTTGCTCTACTAAGTGTGATGTGTTGATATGTTGATAATTGTGGTGCTTTCTATCTAAAAATCACTATAAATTTGAAAGAAATTGTCTTGAATTTGCAATAATATTTCCAAATTTTATTCCAGTATCAGAATGCCATACCTATGACATGTGGCACAATTCTCAGACAGGCAGGAAAGGCTCCTTCCCCATTTTTCCCTGCTAGAGGAGAGGGACATTTGAGAGTACAGGGGATTTAGCTGACAGAGAACACTGACAAGAAAGAAACCACAAATACTGTGTCTCTGTGATATTAGAAGAGCACAGGGATGGTGGTGTGTCAAGGGGTGGGGGATGCAGGCCCATCTGACTGGGAAGCTGCTCAGTCACCTGCAGATGGGGAGCTGCTCAACAGTCCTGGTTTCAGTCCTTGCACAAGGGCTCCCCCAGCAACAGAAGTGCCTCCTTGTCTTTCTGCCTACAAACTTGGCAGCTGAATTTTATTTTCAAAATATTCACCTTTTAAAATATTAACTTTTTAAAAATATTAACTTTGTATGAGCACCAAATATTCTCCACCAGCCAGTCTTTCAATATCTCATTTGATAGACATTCAGGAAAATACTACTGCTTAAGGTTTTTAAGAAGAAAAAGTGCATTTTTTTGAGGGATTCCTGTAAGCAGTCTTAGCACAGGCTTAGTGAAAATGGAGTATCCTATAACAACCCAAGCAAAAATTATTTGTCAGAGCTTCCCAAATGTAACATCACCTTATGTCAACCATGTTGGTCAGGTCATGAGAGGAATCTTATAAGAGATAATTAATAACTTGTCCTGAAATGGGGTGGGATGTTTCCAAAGTAGTTAGCCTTTGATGTATATCACAAGAGTGTTTATATGGAAGAAGTGTCAGTCTGCACAAAATTACTTTCACAAAACAGCTCCTACTGAATGTAAAGGAGTTTGATTTTTGTCTGCTAGCCTGATGACATGAAATGGAACCTGTGAGCATGGCAACCAGTATGTCCTGGATTTGTAGGACAAAATATGAGATGTCCGGCAGTTTTGGCTTTGAGGTCGATATCTTGTGAAATCTTAGATCCTATCAGGTTGAGGAAGTGGAGATATTAATCTATAAATGGACTTGCAATATATGAAGATTCCCTTGACTTGGAGTGATACTTATTTTCTTCAGGAGAGAGCTCCTTATTCTCCTTTTTCTGTTTGTGGAAAAGCAAAATCAGTGAGTCTGAGCTCTTGAAGGAAAACAAAAAAAAACAGAATTAAAAAAAATGAAAATTCTCACTGTGTGCCATTCATATATTCCTGTCTTAATTCAGAATATACAGATACTGTGAATATCTTTGATGTTTCTTCATTCTAAATCACTAGAAATATAATAGATGTACTTTGTTGCTATTACTACTCAAATACTGATAATTTAGATGCAATTTTCCTCCATAACCCAGAAAGCAGTCTCCCTCTTTCCCCCGCCTGCCGAGCCTGTGTTGTAGAAAGAAAATAACATTGAAATATTTATTGAAATGTACATGTTGAATGGTGGAATTGGTGTAGCAAATAGCTGGATCACTGGTGCAGAACAGTGTGCTTTTAACACTGTTCTATAAATGTTAAAATAGTTCCTACAGACAGATGGTGTTTAATAAGTTTTCATTTATTTCTCTTTACTATTTCTGTAAACAGGTATTGATTAAAATAGTAAGTGCTTCTGGATTGAATATCTTCAGAGATGGTGTCTTATTCTGGAATGCAATAAGAGAATTTTAGAAAAGTCAACTGTTTGAAAACAAATGATCTTTTGAGGTCTTTTGTATTGAAACATTATCTTTGCCAATGGAGGAGATACCAGGCACTTTTTATTTATCCCAAGTCTATAACTTTCATTATATTTGCTTTACATTGCTGTCTATGTTGTGGAATGGATTTGCTCTGGCACCAAGCTACTGAGTACTAGGTTTAATATTATAATTTGCATCCTGTGATGTGTGAATGCAAAATAAAATTTTTGGGGCATCTTTAATACGCACAAATCTCAAGCACTTGTCCTATTTCTCACAGATTTTAGCAAAATATCCCTTGTGATCCATGGGCCCATTCATAATTAGAGTTTCATATGATAATAATTCTCCTTTGGCCTAGGATACTGTGTTCCAGCTTTTATTCTTCTAGCTAGAGCCTAGTGCCGGGTTACTTAGTTTCCAGCACTACTATTTTCAGGAGGTATAAGGCAACTGTGGCTTAATGTTTTCTGTAGTCAAGAAATGCTGGAAGTCTGTGATGTCAAGGTTTTGGTGTGTGGTGCAGTGGCAGTAAGCTTCAATAGGCACAGAGGTGTAGTAACTCATGCCTGTGGCTAGAAAAGCAGAAAATGTACCTTGTTAGGTGCTTTGTTCTTGGGCCATTGTGCAAGGAGCAGCTGCAGCCTGATCCCCAAGTTCTGTTTGAGTTAAAATTTCCCAGGAATGCTTTGTGCTAAATGGGGACAGAAGCTGACAAAGTGCAACTGGTGCTGACAACGAACATCTTGAAAAATCAGCAGCTGTGCATTAAACCCCCAAGTGTCAGCAGCTACACAGGAATCCTTTATGGTCGCTGTAGGTTATACCTGACACAACACTGTAGCTCCTGTCAGGAATGGTTTTATATGTTTCCAGCCCCAAGCAAAGAGGCAGGAATGTGTGTGTTGTAGCTGCATCAATTACACTGGTGCACAGCACTGAAAATTCATCTTGAAAGTGAGGAACATTTAAAACAAGACCTCAAGTCAAATTCTTTTAAAAAATAGGTTTATTGAAGTCTTTGTCTCGTTGTCTTTTCTATAATTAGATAATGCTTTGAAAGAGCATGGTAAATAATGAGAAGCTGATTCACCCAGGGATAATTTTAGCAACATTCCTGATTCAGACTTACTGCCAAAAACATGCAAAGAGCAGAAAGGTGCTAGAAAATTCCTCCTAGCTTGAATTCATTATCTTCAAAAGCACTGGGTGCATCACATCTTGAAAGCCTCATATATTTTATTTCTGAAGAGCATCTCAATATTTTCAGACAGCAGTTGTTACTGTGAACATCTGGAACTTGATGGGCACATGTAAATCACTACAATATTGTCTATAGGCAAGAAACTGTGGTACCGAAAAGTTAATGACAAACAAACTAAATGCACTCTAGTCATCAATGATATTTTCATCTCCTTAGGGTTTCTTCCAAAACCTCTTAAATTATACTCTAGTTGAACATGTTATAGCTCACGGTGGGAGAACAGAATAACAGCAACATGGTAAAACAAATTTTGAAAATGTGAATACAGTATTCAGTTCTCTTTATACAATGAGACTTTCAAGTGGTTAATGGAAATACTGCCTGCATCAATCTCAAGGTTTTGTGAAACTATCTTAGTTTGGGGACATAAAAGTTGTCTATATACAAAATCTTAGTGCCTTGCTAGAATTTCCAGACAGACATAGATTCAACCAGTTTTTCCTCTCTTGTCTTTGGCATAAGCTGGTGTCACATGCCTGAATCATTAAAAATTGCATAACCAACTAATATTTATAATGTGACCTCAGTCAAAGAGAGGTATAGTAGTTTATCTGTATCAAGATGACAAGGTCCTGGTGGAGCCAGGGCACAGTAAATAAGTCCTTCACATTCGCATCATTCAAACTGAGAGACTTCCTTGGGTGCCTGAACAAGAGCTGCAGGCAAGTCATGCATAAATGGGTACTTTATCCACACAGTGTATCACAGGAGTGATGTCACTCTCACATCACAAAATGTTTATCAAAATTAAAAATACCTGCTAGTCATAAAGAAATATCCCAATAGGAATTTCACAGGGTAATTCACATTTAGCTATAGTTAATTATCTCAATGTCACAATTTCATTGAGGATATTTCTTTTTCTTTTGTTATTGTCTCAGCAGATTAATTCCTGTTAATTCTTTTACCCTGAAGGTTTTGATAATAATCATGAACAGGTCATTTCTGAGTCTTAGCTTTTTGGAAAATCTAGCATTCTAAATTAAAAATGTTTAATTTAGAAAAATGGACAATGTAAAGCTGACTTAAGTGTATATGATGTGCTATTTTCACCTATGCTGGTGCTAAGCTGTTTCATCTAGCTTTCTCACAAATCCTCACTGGAACTAAGAGCATGATGAAAGTAACAGCTTCTATCTCAGAAGTAAAACTGCAAACTTGGGTGGTAGTTACACCTCAGCTTGTTGCAAAGGAGGAAAAAGCTGTAATTTTGGTGCACTTAAGAGTGAAAAAGTTAGGTTTCCTTTGAAGAAAGGTTTCTGGTGGGACTTGGCAATTGTACAAGCTAGTTGCAGTGTGTGACAGTCTAGTGAAGGTAACTTAGATATTTCTAAGTGAAGTAGCCATGTCACTGCAAGCAGGATGCTTTAAGCCAGACTGGCATGTCTACTAACCAGAGCTAGGTCAAGAAGTTCTGCCTCACACATCATTCCTCTGCACAGTACAAAGCACGGATTCCCCAAAGAATCTCTTGCCTTTAGCTTGTCTCCTCTCAATCCCAGACCTACTGAACTAATGCTCTAACCTGGCTATAAAACTTAAAATAGTTTTACTCTATCTCCAAAATGAAACTTTCTGTGTAGCAGGTAAAGAACCACTGCTCTATTCATACCCATATAAAATTTTTCCACAGTTCTTGCCTGCCTGCACAGAAACAAACATAGATGACTTTTCATTTCAGCTATCTCAACTACCCAGTGTCCTGAGAGAGATGAAAGTAGATCAGGAATTTCACCTGGTCATTTGTTCACATAGATAGAATACTGAAATTCTACACCACTGTTCACATCAATGAAGATATTTACAAATAATTTTCTCTTCATTGGTTTAACTTCTGTGGGTTGAGTTTTTCAATATAGCCTTTATACAGTAATATGAGGAGAGAGTGCATCAATGTCATTTTTTTTATCAGATTGTCATTAAAGTGTCTGCTTTCAATATGCACAATGTCTATGGCAACTCTTCACAGGCTACCACCAGATTCTCTGCCTTAGACTTGTTGTCACCAGGAATTATAGAAGTGATGAGCTCAGTCAAAATGTCCTATACAAGTGGTTATCTCAATTTTCTGGTTCAGCAAATTACATTGCTCCAGAGGTTTTGTGGTAATGGTTTACTGTAATACAATGTAAAATGTAATGGTGTGGAGAATATTGGTGAGCAGCTAAAGGCCAAAATCATGGAGCTGTTTGAGCTAATTCAGAAGTAGTATTTGAGGTTGTAGTGACATCCTTTTACACATTCAGTGCTAAATATAAATGCCCTTAATCAGTCTGAAATAACATGCAAAATATCAAGTGCTGGTATCTCTGGTAATCCTAAACAGCTTCTTCTCATTGGCCAAACTGATAATATTTCAAAGTTTTCAGACTTTACTGAAGCACTCTTGATAACTTTCATGGACATTTAGACTGCTAAATCTTCAATATTTTGGTTATGAAGCAGAAGGTGTTGGTGAGAGGGAAGACGGATTCAGACCCTAACTTTCTTAGGATTTCTAGTGCTAGACAGTGTTGAAAGATGTAACTGGAAGAACTTTTTTTACTAAAATCATAAACTACATATTAGAATAAGCATATAGATATGAAATTGAAACCATATAAGCAAAAAGCCCAACACAATGCCTAGTGACAAAACAAGTATGAGTATGAAAACAATGTAATGAATCTTAGACACTTGACATGTCTCTGAGAGCTCTTTACAAAAGAACAAGTTTTGAGATTCCTTTCACCTCCAATGAGTAACAAGTAAGGTTTCTCTTAAGCCACTTTGATATCAGAAGCACCAACTTGGCTTCAAATGTTGCCTTTGTTGACTCTGTGTCCAGAAAATCCATAAGTAATTCTAAGAGTTTCCATTAAATTTTCTCACTCTCTCCCTTTATTCCCAAATCTCTCTCTACATTCTTTTTTGACTACTGTTTTCCCTGTTTTGTCTTTCCTGTTCTATTTCCCTCCTGGTTCCCTAGGGAGATGAGGTTCATGGTAGCTAAATGATTCATAGAAAGAGCTAAGAATCAAAGCTAGCAGGTCTGGGAGTCTAACACAATAGACTGAAACACCGGGCTGCTTTCAAATTCCATCTTTCATCTTACTGTGCCCCAGCTATCTGCCAGTTAATGCTCTCAGCTTGGATGTTCCCTTGGATGCTTCAGAGTTACTCTGAATGGCAAAATGCAGGATCATAGACAAACCAATGTTTTTACTGGGTGCATGTGCAATATGAATTATTAAGGAATGAGTGAACAATAATGCCTCCAGTAAGGTGACTTTTACTAAAATTTAAGTGATTTTTAGCTTAATAATAGAAAACCAATTTAAAGTGTTAACGCTGACTTGAGCTTGCAGTTTAGACGCAAATAATGAAAAGGAATTTTGCATAGCACAGTGATGTCTTTTTTGTTTGGCTGGGAAATCTAATCCATGCATTTATATTCATCAAAGGTAGCTTTTTGCAATGCAGTGTGTGATCAAAGTCCAAATACTTTTGCAATATCTTTATAAAAATGAGGTAGAAAAAGTCATAATATTTTCTTTCCTTCTTTTACCTCCAAAGATGCCAATTTCACTGACAGGAAAAGATTAGATTATGCAGTAAATGGAAAGCAGGAAGAAAAATCTTAGATAAGACATCCTAAGAATTCAATGGAGCTCCCCAAAATTGAAAAATAATATTTAAAATAATCTAATTAATAATTGTCTTTCTCTACCCTCCACCTTTCTCAGATACTCTTGAACCAGGATTCCAGATCCCTTACTCCCCCTGTATTTCTTGTGGTAGCCCACCTATTTCTTTTGAGAATCCCATCCAAAAAAGGTACTCAAGCCCCTCTCATCAGTAATTTGACTATAGATTGTTTATATTACAAGGCTGGAGCTAGACAGATTTAAGGATCTTTAATGACAGAGAGGTTGGGACTTAGTGATCTTTAAGATCCCTCTCAGCCCTAATATTCTACAGTACTATAACTCTGTGAAATACTTCCAGGCAGCATCATTGTTTAAAGAAACTTATTGATTAGTGTGACTTTTTAAATGGCTTTGGCTGGAAGGGACCTTAAGGTTCCTTTAAGGGACCTTGGAGGTAATCTAGTCTCAGCCCCCCTGCCATGGCCAGGGACATCTCCTTCTTAACCAGGTTGTTAAGGCCTTATCCAGCCTGGCCTATAGATCATACAGATTTTTTTTAGGTGGAATGGATATAAGTCTTTAGGAATAAGATTAGGAGGCTTGGATTCTTTCTCAGATGGAGAGACAGTGACTTCTTTCAGTCTTGGCATAACTACACAGATTTTTTGAGAGTTAGAAATGGAAAATGCCCAAACCTCCTTGGAGTACTTATTTGCAAGTAATTTCACCATTCTCTTCCAAATATTAGAAGAGTTTACTTTGCCTTGCCTTCACATTTCCTTTGTCTTTTCCACTGGACAGAACAGTATGAGCTCAGAAATGTTCTTCTCAGTTGCCCACTTCCTCCTCCAGGCACGTTACAGTGCCAGGTTTAGTCTAGATCTGCATATTTGAAGGGGCTGCAAATAAACAATGAATATTCTTTCACATCAATGTAAGCAGAGGATAAATATGTTGAAATCAGTGAAGCATAAATGTGGTAAGACAGAAAAAACAGGTCTAAGAATGGAAAAGTGATCATCTCTGCCCAGAATATTTTACTTAGTTCTTGAAGAAGATTGGTCTGATCAATATCATTATTGATAACAGTTACCTTCAACAGAAAGGTTGAGAGAGATGGAACTGATGAAGTGACTTTCTTTTGCCATATATTGTATCAAGAATATTAATATATTCAGGAATATCAATATATCCAAGACACACAGGAATTCTGCCTTTTCCATGTCTTCAGCTGGGAGAGACAAGCAGTGGTATATACAAGATCATTGTTTATATGCACCTGTTTGCTAGTATGGATGAAGGTCCAATTATCAACAACTCTGACAAAATCATTCCATCATCTATCTATTCTGTTGGTTAAGTGCTAATAAGACAAACTTTATAAATGAACTTTAAGGCTCTTAAGGAGTCTTAAAAGTTAGCAGGGAGAATTATAAAATTAATAAAAGTTGGAGTAAGATAAAAACAATGAGCTGGAATTACTGGAAGGAAAGTTGAAATGAGTAGGTTAAAAAATACATGAAAGCATGAATCAAAATTGTATAAAACTCAGCTGGTTGTGGAAGTCAGAGGAATAGGAATACACTTACTGGTTAATAGAGTGCACTGGTTTACTCCAGCAAAGTCTCAAACTACTGTATAGGCAGAAAACAGAGTGTTTTATTTGTTGTTTGCTTGATATAAATTTTCTTTTTTAACCTAAGGCATCTTTTGCTGGGTAGCCCCTTGACATTAGAACCATTTATGGATGTTTGATTTTATTCAGTACAAGTCAAACTGCCAGATTCTGACCCTTTGTAAGATTTCCACAGTGTGTTTACTGTTATATATTACTTGTGCCTATTACTGGGGAAAATATTTCAGGAATGAGCCTCAGTGAATCAAAATTATGGTGTTTTATGCTATTTTAAGGATATATAATAGTAAAGGAGAAACAGTCTTTTAACTATACTTTATGATTATCCTACTAGATCATAAAATATGTATTAGTCTAGAACAGACAATGCTGCGAACAACAATAAAAGTGAATAAAAAATTATAACTTTGGGACTAGAAACATGAAAGATAATTCTATAGAAACACACTTTATTTGTTTAATTGATGTCCTTAATTAGTATGAAAGATTGTTTATATTTAATCAGAGAAATCTAGGAAATTTGGTTTGAAACACCAGTTTTATGAGTATGAAAAGAGGCAAAAAAAAGTTTGCATTTTGCTATTTGCCTAATCATCATTCCAAGTTTAATTTGGGAAAAAAAAAAACTACAAGGAAAAAAAAATTAAACCCTACTGTATTCTTTTGCACTTGCCAGCTACTTTAAAACACAGGTAACATGAAAGATAAAACACCAGTGGATTCAGTAGCAGCTGTAAACATCTTGCTTTTGCCAGTGACTAAGGACTTTTTTACCATTATCTTATTAGTTTCTGTGGATTGAGGAAATAAATTTATCTCTTTATACATGTCAGAAAATATAATAGGAGACCTGTGCACGACAAGAAGTTGCAAAGTGCCCCCTAAGAGATACCTGAAAAAAAGTACAGATTCAGATATTATTGGATTCCACAAGGATAATAAAAGTTACTAAGCAGATGATAATTGGAATCAGGTTTCCCAGGGAGCTCCTCTTGTGGAATCTCAGATCACATGCAAGGAGACAGAAGACTTTTTCTCCCATCTTGTCTTTACCAACTCCCCGTCTTCAGCATCATGGCTTGAAACCTCTTGATTTTTTAGAGTAAAAATAAGCATCAGGAACTCTTTGCAATGTGAGGGGAAGACACAGGACCTTTCTTTCAGCTTACAGCATATGTTCAGCCTCACTCCATTCTGGTTCTCTTTCCAAGCACTTCTTCTGTAATCATAGCCAAAGGCTGACCCTGCCTATTTCCATATGCTTGGGAAGAATGCAGATAGATAGTGTAAGTAGTTCAACTGTCTAGGGAACACACTTCTCTTATCCCTGATTCTTTTTGACTACCTTCCAGAAATCAGACCTTCTCCAAGCAGCATCTCAGGGAATGAACAGATTGTTTAATTTTGATATATGCTTGCAAGCGTTTGGCAAGATCCAGCCCATCCAAAAGAGGATCACATTGTGTAAATATCAGCCCTGTACAACTGCAGCTCAGTCTCCCAAGGGGATAGGCTTGCTTTTTGGGAACTGGTGGACTCAGATGAATAATTTCTAGATTATTTTAAATGGTTTAAGGTGAAGTTATTGATAACTGAATGAGTAAAAGAAGTATGTTTTTTGAGGCAGCACTGGCATTTAAAGAGATTACTACATTCCTAATACTAATTTAATAGAAACAGACATTTGTCCTTTGCAGGTAGACTTTGAGACATTTGATTCTCATTTTAAGTGAAAAGAATAATTTTCAATTGAAGCATGGCTATGCAACACTGAGTATCTCATAAGCAGTTTCTAATTAAGAAAAACCTATGTCAGTCTGAAGTGGAAGTGTCTCATTTAGGTGTTAGGCTCACAGTCCTAAGAGAAACCATGCAGTATCACTGCTAGCTGGCAAACTGGCAGTTTGAACTGTAAGGCCCAAAGAAGTTTACTGATTTTTAAATGCAATTTAAGGATTTCATTAAAAACCTCCCAAGACTCACATCTCCTCTTCCCACTGTGGGAAAAAAAAAGCAAAATAAAAAAAAAGAACTATTTTAAAAAACCCACTCCCCTTATTTTTACCTTAACTTGTAAGAAATTCAATAGTTTGAGCTTCCAGGTGAAATTTGTGTAGTTCTTCCTTTTGTTTTTCCACTAAATATCTTAGATTCTGCATCTTGTCTATTTCGACAACCTCAGCAGACTTATTTCATCATCATTTTGCTCAGTACCGTAAGAAGGCCTACAAGTGAAATAGAAAAGCTTTCACAAACAAAAGGTCTTCAAGGATCTAATAAGAAAGTAGGATCTGTAAAACATAGAGTAACTAAAAGGCATCCTGTGCATGAGTGTATCGTAACCAGATTACTTTTTCACTGAGTAATAAGCATGAGCCTTTCAACAACTGCATTAGGCCCACAGTGAGATCTCTATATGAAGGAAAATCCCATCTGCTGGTCTCCTTGGGAACAGGACAGAATAAAAGGATGTGGCCCACCAGATTTTGACTGTAGAACATTTTGGTTTAATGTTTGTGTTCACCTGCTTGTACTTGTTGCTGTTTTTATTTCTTTTTTATCTTTGGAGGTATTTGAAATGTTTTTTGAAAAGTGAGGTAAATCTTAGGAAATACACATGAATAAAACCAGAGCTTTTTGGTACTTCTTCACAGTATGCTGGTATGAAATGAAAATGCCAAAGATCAATCAAAGGAAAAAAGATGCAACTGTTAGTATTGTCATTTTTTCTAATATTTGTGTGAACTACATCATGTGAAGGTTTCCTCCCACTGCTTGATAATGTGCAAAGCAAATGCTTACAATATACACTCACTGCAAAATGTTGGTGTATTTATTGAAAAAACTCCATCGTGCCATCAGTGTTTAGGCCTGGATAGGAGTTTGGAGAGAAACTCCCAATATTCAAACCTTTCTGTTAAAATAGAAATTAACATTCTCTCTTGTTGCAGATAAACTGGAATGAAGTACAAAATAAAAGCTTTTACATATTTACTAGGGACCTAAAAACTGTAAAATTTGCCTTTTTTGCAGTAGCATTCTGTGGTCTCTAATTGTATTTTATGGAGTATATTTCCATAGTATGATCTGTTGTTTTCAAAAAAAGTCTGAAAATGACCAGCTTATTTCAAAGCAGGTTATTCTGGTTTATTTTCCATACACAAAAATCAGCCTGCCCCTTGAGGCTTGAAAATTATTTTGCAGCTGTTAGAAAAATGGAAAAACTGAAGAATTATAATGAAAAATATCTTCTCTCCCTCTCTCTTCGATAATGTTCCTCTTAGATTGTCTACCATTTTTTGCTCTCCATCCCATCCAGTAAAGAATCATGAAGTATCATTTCACTTACATGTGATACACAATAGAAATAGAATAATTCAATCTCATCTTTATTTAGCTGGAGAGACATCAGCAAAAGAGAAATATCATACCAAAAAGTTATTTTCCTTCCAACTATCGAAATGTTCAGTAACAGAATGGCTAAAGTAGGCCATAAAAACTAATTCGGATAAATGTTGTTGTCCTGAGCACCTACCAACCATGGATAAAATTATCATTTCCAGGGAATTCACATTTTCATCCCAAGTCCCTCAGAATGAAGACACAAACAGCCAGTGTAAATATTTTTGTTAGAAATTAGTTGTTACTGGAGAGAGAAGTCTTATCTTTAGGTTTTAATTAATTCTTATCTCAGTTAAACGATAATTAGAAAGAAATCGTGTTCTTGTAAAGTATCATTGTCTGATTTCTGATGTAACATGTAGCATTAAGAGGAATTTTGTGAGCCACAAGAATTCCTTTGATTTATATCATGTGCTTGTTTGTGAGTGGGGAAAGGATCATGGTTGATTTGAGTGTGTATTTGGAATCTAAGAAAAAAAAATTAAAAACACTGTCAAATGAACTACTAATGCTTGAAAAAATAGACAAGTGACTTATGGCTTCTACATTTCCTTTTTTTTTCTTTAACAAACTGAAAATTCTTCTTCTTTAAGGGAACAATGTAGTGAATAAACTGAATGAAAAAGTTTATGTTTGATGAGGGAAGAATAGATTGCTCTTTATTCTTCTTGCCAAGGAGTTAATTACTACATTGGTATGGTTGGTTGTTAAGAGTTTTACTCTCAAAGGCAGTCTGCTACAAAACAGAGGTGTTTTTGCCATCTGAGAGAATAATAAGTTATATGGGAAAGATGAAAGTAGCAAGGAAATGTCTGTTTTTAAGAGTTCCTAGACTGTATGGCTTTCACCATAAGTTGGTAGCTGCATTTGTTTCAATTGGCGCTTGAAGAGAAGTAAGTTAAAGGACCTTGAGTGTGCAGGAGTGAAAATGCTGTTATATTGCAACTTGAGAGCAGTTTTTCAGCAACCTGGGTGCTTCAAAACTGTAATTTTGATTAAAATAATGGCAGAACTACAGGTCTAACTAGCTCCCAGTGGATATTCAGTGTCCTGAAATCTTATTAACTCCATAACAGCCTGTAGCTGAACAGAGCACTGTGGAATATGTGTCCTCCACAGAGTACTCAAAGAGAGATTAGAGGATAATCATTAATGCTCAAATTTGAAAATAATGTTTTATTTTTTAATGCTGCACACATGTTCCTAGTCTCCACACTGCACATTCTAGCTTAGTTATTGCTAAGATGGAGATAGATAGATATATAGATGGATATAGATATATATGTATAGATATAGATATATGTATATATATACACACATATAGATGTAGATATATACACAAAATTTTATTTATTTCTCAGGAGTTGCATGACTTCCAGAGGTGAGTTTCACCTAAATATTGCCATCTCTTCAACTTTTTTCACGTTTAAGGATTTTTTGAAAAACGATCTCTATGCTTTTCATGTAATATAAAATTATATATATATATATATAGATAGATATATAAAGATAAGGTCCAATGTGTGCAGCCTGTGTAATGAATCCGGTCTAGAATGTGATGAGCAGTGGTCGTGCAGAAGGCTGGCACAGAGAACGAGATTGCAGGCACAAGATCATACTCAAATCAGGGTATAAATGTTCTCAAGCATTAACAACAAATATGAATAAGTCTTGCCTTACTTGCTTCTTGACCATTCTTGGCAAACTTGCTGAGATGTCCAGGACTCTGGAAACCCATTGGTTCTTCCTCAGCCTCTGGAAGCCCATGCAACACCATTAATTTAAGCAATTGTAAGACTGGGCTTTAAACATTGGAGAATATTGGACAACAATAGACACTTTTGTCATGTTCTGATTTCCCTTCAATATAAAGTGATTTGGTGGCAGCAATTTTTGCTTTTTGGAATAAAATACAGGGATGACATGATTAATTTTCTGAAAGAACAGTAACATTCTCTGAAAGAAGACTAACATTATCCCATGTTCTCCCCAAAGGTGGCTATAATGGCCTTGGGTTAAATATTGCTTCTAATAAATCAAACTTCTTGTTCAGTTTTGCTCAGGATTGCTTATACTTATACCTCCATCTCTTGAGACATGAGCAGATGTCACTTTCTGTACTTTATCTCTTGTATAGAAAATCTAAATTATAAAGGCTTATCACTTTTTTTGTTTTTCTTTCAGTCTAATCAAGATTTTATGCTTCCTGCTTTTCATGTTAGAGCTTTGACTGCCACACTGAAAACCACATGCATTATTCCAGAGCACAAAATTCAATTTTCTCTTGTCTTGTATTGCTTCAATGACTCCTCTTAATTCTGTTACAAAAGAAAAAAAAAGGGAAAAAAAAAGTAAAACAATCTTCTGAAGTATTGCATGAGCACATACATTCCTTTCTCGCTCGATATGACAAGTGAATAGAGAAATTTATACCCATAGGCACTCCACTTTATTTCAACTTGTTAGCATAGAGAGTGATTTAGTGCATTACACTGGTAATAAAACCATATTTGTTGCAGGTCCTATTAATAAGCAATAACTATTGCATTTTCAGCCACCCTCGCTTATTTGCCTTTAGGAAGAATATTTAAATCTCAAAAGAGTATTAAAAAAAAATCCAGTCGAAAAGTTTCAAATAACAATGTTTTTGTTGAAAGAGAGAATGCTGCAATTTCAATTAAAACATTTGAATAACATGAGGAAGAATTTAAAGAGCATTTTAAAAATTGCCTAATTATATTTTTAATGTAAAATTTGGACAAAATATAAAAAAGTATATTTTAAATTAATGTAGATGGCAAAAATATTTACCTCAGAAGTAAAAACTTTAACATTTTCAGAACTACATATTTATCTTGAGATTCAAAACCTATTTTTAAAGTTCTATAAAATTTGCTTTGGTTGTGATGTTTTTACCTCTTGAATTTCTCATAGAATTTTTTAAGCAGTTATAGTTACATTTAAATCATTAAGATCAATTCAGATTTCTATCAAGTGAAAGATTATCTAAATTATCCTTTTTATTGTCTTTTAAACAATTCAGTGGAGTTTTCATGCACAATATTTATGCATGGTATTGTTAAAAATGGGAAGAAAGTACTTGATTATTATAAAACTCATAGAAATTCCTCTTACAGTAAGACTTTGAAATTATTTTCCTATCAGGGCCTTACCTGATGTCACTAATCTCCTGCCATAAAAGACTAAATGCATCATTCATCTGTTTTTCTTTTTTTAATTAGCATTTAAAACATCTTTTTTTCCCCCCGCACCTTGGCAAATATAATATAATTTTGTTTATTTCATAAAGGACCGCCATTGAACACTAAGAATTGTGGTTGATTTCTGGAAGCATACATTTCTTGGGATAATTATAGGGTGATCAAGCCTTGCCATAATTTGGCAGTTCCACAATAAAATAAAGCCCCGAGGTGTATGCCATTGCAGCTTTCTTGCTGAGTGGCTTACATAAGCTCTGCTGTTATTTCTTAGCCAGTATGAATCTTGAAGATTAGCAACTCCTAAGACAAGGACTGAAATATGCTTGCTATGTTAATGAAGTCTCAAAATCACAGTATGGAAGAAAGCTTTCTTTGAAGTGCTGATAAATCTCTTCGTGCAGATCATTGCCTGCAAGGAGAGGAATACCACTTAGGTATAGAGATAAACCCAAAATATTTAATCTGTAACAAAAACAAGCTAAACCAATGATGTCATTGTACACTGCCAGTATCACATTGAGTCTGGGTTTTGCAAAACAGTAAGGGGGAGATCCTCCTCTCACTCCTCTGGCCAAAAAACAGTTTTTTAATACAGAAATAAAAGTTATGTCACTGCCTCATACAATTATTTTCATATGGACATTGTAGAAATATTTCTAGTGCTCTTGCATGTTAGTAAGCAATAGTGCTGTGTCCTCAGCCATTTTAACATTCCATTTTCCTATATTTAGACCTCTTTTATCAGACTTACAGCATTATACCTGTTGTGTCATAACTTTTGTAGGTTTATTGAAATATTAGCAGTGTTTTCATGTAACTTCAATCTTAATTTATATTAACTTGAATCTAATATGACAGTAACATTAAAATATTAATCTGATTTTATACTCCTGCCCTTCTGGTCATCTAGCTTCACTTTCTTTAAAGTAGGAAGAAAGGCTAAATGAATTAAAGTACAAGGTTAATTAAAGCATCAAGCTAATGTTTCATCCATCCTATTCATAAAGTCCATTTCACAGTCTTATGAGCCTAACTTCTGCTATTCTAGAAAAACAGTCTTTTGAACTTAGTAGATGGTACAATATGTGTGAAATAGTGTAAAACATGATAAGGTAGGTATATGATCAAGCTGATAAGAAAAAGATTTCAAAGAATTCTTTCATTTATACGTAAAGTAAATCATACTTCCTCGATTTATCTTCTGTTTGAACTTTTATTTGGGAAAATGCCTTATGTCCCAGAACACCTTTTGTTTAGATACAAGGGCGGTTATTCAACCTTCTGTTCTTTCTCGTTATTCTTTATGTTTGCCCAATACAGTCTTAGTGCTTGCAGAGCTCCTTCCACTTCCAAAGGTTATGCAAACGCAAGGTCCCTTGTCTGTCTGCTACACAGCTCTAACATCTCCACTGGCACACACAGAAAAACAGAACCCAGAAGCAGTGTTTGCTGTAGCTAAACTAAATGTATCTGTATGTTCTGTAAGAACCTGGCCTCAAACACCTCATTGTCCATACAACTCTCTTAGCTGCTCAAGCACACCAGTCACAAACAAGTTATGGGGAATGGCCTCTGACCCATTCCATCTCCAAAGCATGGCTGTTGTTTGAAAGATGACTAGCTGCCTTCATCCAAAACTACACCAGCAACTAGTCTAACAATAAATCTATTAATAAAGGCAACCCAGACATGTAAACTGATTTGATCCTAGAAAAGTTAGTGAAAGATAGGATTAGAATTTTTGTTCTTGGTCTTGTAGTATTCTTCCAGAAAATAATGTGTTTTGCATTCACAATTAATAAGAAACTTGATTAATTAGCCTGTGATTGGGAACGTGTCTCTAAAGATTCTACTCATATTGTGAAAGTACTGTTCTTCGGAACTTTTCCTCACTTTTCAAGTCCTGTTTATCTGGAGTTTATTATGTAATTTGAATACAGCTAACTATTTCAAACACCCCCTCCTACCTACACACCCATTATTGTGATTAATAAGAATAGTTTGAGTATCTCGTGCTGTATAATTCTTCATAAAACTTACACATAGAACTACTTTGATTATAGATCTGTTTGCATTTTCTGGGGAAAAGAGTACCATGATGAGATATCATTCCCATTTAAATTACAACTTCACCATATGGAGAGGAAGAAAACAATGTATTTGATGTTAGATTGTAGATATGTTACAAATCTTCAATCTAAATTTTTCTCTTGGCCCAGATGAACACTAGCACTTCTTTAATGCCTCTGTATTTTCTTTCATTTCATTCTCCTGTTGCCTATGCATGGGTCATTTTTGCTGCTTTTAACCACAGAAGTTTGGAGAAAAATCTGGTTTAAGCAGGCTATGAGTTCTTAAGAGCACAGTTTAGAAGCCTGTTGTGTTATAAAGGGACCCAAAAGCATTAGTTACAGAGCATGCCTCTGAAACCCCTAAATGCTTATACCTCTGTAAATTATTTCCTGTGCTGGGGGAGTTGCACATTTATCATTCCATGTATCAATACGGGCTGGGGAATAATGGATTGAGAGCAGCCCTGCCTAGAAGGACTTGGCGGGTGCTGGTGGATGAGAGGCTGGGTATGACCTGGCCATGTGTGTTCACAACCCAGAGAGACAAAAGTGTTCTGGGCTGCATCCACAGAAGTGGGGCCAACAGGGCAAGGGAGGGGATTCTGCACCTTTGTTCCATTGTCATTCAAACCCACCTGGAGTTCTCTGTCCAGCTCAGGGATCCCAAGCACAGGAAAGACTGACTTGTCAGAGACTGTGCAGGGGAGCCTTATGAAGATGGTCACAGGACTAGAGCACCTCTCCTATGAGAAAAGCCTGAGAGAGCTGGGGCTGTTCAGCCTGGTGATAAGAAGGCTCTGGGGTGATCTTAGGGACTTTCAGTAGCTAAAGGGAGCCTACAAGAGTGATAGAGAGGGTATTTTTACAAGGACATGTAGTGACAGGTCAAAGGGGAATGGTTTTAAAGTGAGAGTATATTTAAATTGGATGTTAGGAAGAAATTCTTTACTGTGAGGGGGGTGAGGCATTAGAGCAGGTTGTCCAGAGAAGCTGTCCACAACTGTGAATGCCCCAACCATGGCAGTGTTCAATGTCAGGTTGCATGGGACTCTGAGCAACCTGGTCTAGTGGAAGGTGTCCCTGCCTGTGGTGAGGGAGTTGGAACTAGATGGTTTAAAATCCCTTCCAACCCAAATCATTTTATCATTCTATAAGATGCTCTTTGAACTGTGTTTTCTGGGGAAGAGCTGCCTACACAAAAATGAGATGGAAAAGCAATTAGGGCAGAAGTGTGGGAGCTGCTGCAGGGTCTGCCACTGAGCACATCTCCAGCTAGGAAGATTGGGTTGTCTTAAGTGGTATTCAAAACTGTATTTATTGAGGAGAAAAGAAGGTAACCACCAACAGAGATGCTCCCTATAATTGCCTTAAAATATTCACCTAACAATATGAATGGTGCATGGCATTTTTGTCACTGTGAACAGCTGCTCCCCTCAGCTTATTTTGCTTTTACTGAATCATCTGTAACAAACACTCTGCTCAGGAGAGCCTGCGGGTAGCTCAGCACTTTTCATTTACAAAAGTAATCCATGTCTCTTGTCACATTCAACTTTACTAGAATGTGGCAGGAGTTTGCAAAAGTCACCCAGACTTCAAGGGAAAACAACTTCTACTGAACACTCCTAGGCTGGAAACATAAAATATTTATACTCTTGAAACAGGCAATTTGATCATTCAGTCTCTTTATATATACCTCATTGTGTAAGCATTCCTCTGCAGGCTCATTTCTCTGTTAAATATAGTTATATGGTACATAATTGTCAAGAGCAAAAAGGGTTGCATATGCTATTTTTGGTAGCATGGATGATGAGCACAGCATTTATGAAGGAAGACTTATTATGGAGTTTAAACTCATGCATATCTATGAAAGCTTAGCTCCTTCCTTGGGAGTTTTGGAACAAGTCCAACCCTAGAAAGTTCTCATGGGTTTCCTTGAGCTGTGCAAGTTGGAAAGAGCTTTTAGCTAAGTTGCTGATACTTAAAATAACCAAAGGGCAGTTTTAAATGTTTGTCACTAAAAGCAATAAATCACTGCTCAGCACAAGCTGTGTTAACTCTGCTGTCAGGACAGGTGTCTGCTGGGTTCCCTGAGGCAGTCAGCAAACACAAACTAATGTGCAAGCTACAGTAATATTTTCTGCCAGCTCTCCCATTTTTGAGATGAATACGAGAAGGTCTTCATGCTACTGCTGTTACAAACTGACCTGACCAAGCCTGTGTGATTGAGTTCATCCACTTTGGCCTCTACATGGAAACCTGTGAGGTGTCTGCACATGAGAAAATGTTCTGCTGATAATGGTGTGAAGCTGTGTGCTCACCTGCCTGGGGCTCTTAGTTGTAAAGGCCAGAAGATTTTCTATGTGTTCTTTTACAAAGAGAGTAATACTAGATCTGGCTTCCAGAGATCAATTTTTCATGGATAAAAGCAAAAACAAAAATTGAAATTGGTTTATCACCACGTAAAGAAGTTGCTCATGTAATTAGTAAATTTTGGCGTGAATAAATAATATTGAAAGGACTGAGTCGATACAAACACTGTCCCAGTGATTATACTGGGATGGAATGCTTATGCTGTTAAGTGTTCTCATCTTAGTTCATGCAGCCTTGGGAGGAAAACTTGTCCAGATTACTTCTAGGATTTTAATACACATTTTCAAATAGTAGATTCCTATGAAGTGCAATTTTTTTCTACTAGATGAGAAAATTGAAGCCATCCTTACATATTTGCACATGCATTCCTCATTAGAAGTCACTGCTAACAGATCTGATAGTTGTGTGCCAAGTCTTTGAGTTATATCTGTACTTTGACCTTGCTGTATTCATCCGTGCATCTTCATAGATACAAAAAAAAGGAGATAGAAATATGTCTGGCTTAATTATTTCTACTTAATATACAGTCAAATTTTAATGGTTTGTAAATAAACCCTGAAATGTTTTTTTGTCAGAAAATGTCACCTGTACTCTGGTCACCCGTATTTCTTTTATAAACCTGAAATGCTTTTCCAGCCTCCTGCATCTTATATCTCTGCAAGGCACATGTCATAACCTGCCCTGTAAGGATCTCATTCACTGTTTTGCACTCAATTTCTTCAAATCTTATACTAGTGAATCTGGTAAAAGACAGTAGTGAACCAGCTTCACAGTCTCTGACGTTCCAAGCCACCAGATCAATTCTCTGGGAAAATACCTTTCTTTTAACAATCTTCCTCAAAAGTACTTCTTTCTTCTCCTCCTGTCACAGTGAGTTCTATCCATAAATTGCTCAGATTCAGCCTATCATAGCATTCAAGTGTCCAACCATAAAAACTACCCATCATTCACTATCAGGTGATCCATCAGGATTTGATATTGTGGTTTTTCATGATAAGAGTGATTTTGTGTGATATTTAAGGGCTTGCCAAATGAATTAAGTAGTTTTCTTCTCCATCCTCTAAAATTAGACTTGCACTTAATAAAGAATCTCAGTTTTACAGTCTAATAGGACTAAGAATAATTTCAATAGCCTAAAAATGTATTTGGACTTTTTAATAAAAAGATAACTCCCAAAAACTTCAGAAATCTGTAGCATTAATAATAATGTATTGCAAATAGATAACATACCATGTGTCAAGTTACACAAGACACCTGGAACTGATTAAACCCACGACATGAAGTGCTGAGATAAGTGCAGACACAGTATTTGTGTTTTTAAAGGCAAATGGTAAAGAAGTTTCTTTTTCAAAGAGACTTGCTCAAATAGGGGAAAGGAAAAATGGGAATGGTTTATAGTAACTTAATTTTATTGCCTGTTTTGCTGATTTTTGGATGAAGGACATCTGTTGATCAGTAGATGATAGGTAAAGACATCCCAGTAAGAGCAAGAAATGCTGGAATTAATATGGAAGGAAAATTAAATGGGACCTGAGTAACTTTAGAGATATGACTGGTCTGTTAATGAGCAATTTACATTTTTTTCTGACTTTGAAAAAATGATCAATTGTTGCCTCAGATCCCCTTTAAATTTAAAGAACCTATGAAACTATAGGATGCCTCAATATGAAAAATAATTATCTGATTATTTTCATTATGTATAACTATATTTTGGTAAAAATAAATAAGTGAAGACATGCATTTCATGTCTGTAATTATCCGTTTCTTGTAATCTCAAGGAATTATTTGAAAGTATTTTGGTGTGCCATAAAACCAGAATGCAGCACAGTTTTTAATTTGTATTTCAATAATATTTGAAGGAGCCCCACCATAAAGAAATGGGCTTTCAGTTTCTTAATGCTTTTTCTGTGCCATTAAGTATTTATCATTTCAGGTGGGGTTTTTTTAAATATACAAATAACCCAAATGGAAAACTACTAAAAATTGCCTGAATCAAAGGTACCTTTGTTTGAGGCCTTTCTGCATTCTGTGAATGCATGTGTGTTCATATTGTGTATAAAACCAGGCTCTTGCTTTTATACCTCCCCAGCTCAATCACAGTGAGCAAAAAACCTTGTGTGCTTATTTTATCTTCTGCTTGACAGACTGCTTGATGCATATGATCAAATGCACCATTTCATTTCCAGTCTCACAGATGACAGAATAAATTCCAGAATGTATTTCTGCAGATGTCAGAAAGGTCAAGGAAGACAGATAGATACAGGTTTGCTCATGTTTCAGTTTCCTGGAAAATCAGGAATAATTATGTAGAAAATCAAATGACTTTTTTAATCTTATCTTTGCTGCATTTGATTTTTATTAATAATTTCTTAAATAAATATTATGTTTAAATTTATTCTTTTTCCCCCCATTTATTAGCAATTTGTTAAAGAATTCTGCTACTCAGTCTGTGTTAATGGATTTCTAGGAGCTATGGAAATCCTTCATAGGTTGATTAAGTAGTTAAAAGTCTTTAAGTTTCCACCTACAAGCACATTTCAGGATTTTACAAGAATAAGCAATGTTTTACTTTTATTTAAGTTGCTCAGCTAGGGTATAACTAATTTGGCAAATATATACAAAGCTTTTCCGGTTTTCTGACCCACTATATTTAAAAAATATGTTTCCTCTAAAGTCTCCATGTCAATATTGTATATATGATTTTACAATATTGAAGTGATTCCCAAAATTCTGATGATGACCATTGAGTTAATACTCCATTTATGTTTATTTAATTTTGCTTTTTTCACTTGGTTGGACTGCCATGAGAAAAGAAGAAATGTTTAGCTTTTGTCTATATTTTTTCTTAAAGTCACACTGCTAAAATACCAGGGACTAGAATGGCAATGTTTGTGTTAACACCTGAAAATCCTCACTTTCATGATCTTGTCAAAATTACTTTAAGAAACCAATGTGGGGATTTTCCCTCCTGTTTGCAGAAACTTTGGATTTCTAAAAATTTCCAGATGTATTTTTGGTCAGATTTACAGCTGGATTATTGTTGAGGAAAAATGGCTGAATCCTGATTTTTTTTCCATTGAGTCTTCTTGGTGGGCAGGGCCTTCATTCTAGTTCTTGCTCATCAGAAATAAAAGGAATTTTTGTTTTGTAATACATACTTTAATACATGGAAAATGTTGTAATTTTCAAAAAGTAAGTATTTTTATCTGATCAGTAAAAGCTTATTATTCATGTAAATTGGTAATGTGGGAAAGACTAGAGCAAGAACACAGGAGGCAATAGCTGGATTGAAATAACAAAAAAGCCATTGAAAATTAATTAAATTTAAATACCTGAGATCATGTTTGGGAACATTAACAAACGTGGTAAATTGAAGTTTTGATTTAGAAAAATAAAGAGTCCTTGTCTAAGTAATAATCATTGATCTTTCACTGTTACCTAGTATAAAATTTATCTTAAATTCATTGGGTTTTTTAAGTGGCAAGGATAATAGTAATGTTTTGTCTAGTTCTGAGCAACAGCAGTTCTTCACTGAAGCATTTTTTTGGTTTTAAGTTGTAGTGCAATCAGACTCACTTAATTTTGCATTCCGATGTGCTGTTCAGAGTCAGCATTTTAGATTTTACAAGCCAGGCACAAAAGGTGCCTTGACAAGGTTATTGTTTTTTGAGTGAGAGCACCTGACTCCTCTTTCACTCAGAACTGGAATTTGAAACCAGAAATGCTCTGCTGCTACCTGGGGATGATTCACAGAAATTGAACAACTTCAATTTCTGTGAGCTGTAGGGGGAACAATGATTAAACTTACAAACATGGTACACTTGAAATACATTAATACTACCCAGATGGGAGTAACTTAATTGACTTTTCAGCCTTTCTTAGAATTCTTCAGGGGAAAAAAGTGGAAGAAATCCTCCTGTTCAGTGGTCACTTTTCATTTTGTGGGTTTGTGGTGTTTTGTTTGTTTGGTGTCAAAGCAAGGGCATGGTCTTCTAAATTTCTGTGGCAGCAGAAGTGTTTCCTAAGCAGAGGAAGCTATTCTGAAGAAGAAAATAGGAGTTTATTTAAAAAGCAAAAATCACATAGATCTACAGTTTGTCTCACAAAAATAAGAAAAAATATGCCCCACGCATGCAAGCTCTTATTTTTTTAAGGGTATGTTCTGTTATCTTGTCAATATAAGCATTACTTTTGATTTTCTTCTTATGGGGAAGAGAGATGAGCAAAAGAAACAATGGTCCCCTTTAGCTTGTGCTGTAACTTCAAGTCTTCTCATAGCTAAGGCTGTGAATTGGTGTAAATTCTCAGTGTTTAAGGAGTTCTGCTGATATAGGACTCTGGCCAAGTTCAGGTGTCATCTTGGCTGCCCAAGCCTGCTCAGCTGCAGCCTCCAAGCAATGGAATCCTTTTATAAATGTTTTCTTTGAAAATGCTGATGGACTGAGAAGGAGCAATATCCAGGTTTCTGAGTGTGTGCAGGTACCACACACCAGCTAAGCACTTGAAGAAATCTCCTTCTGTAAGTTCAGAATTTGTGATCATGAATTCCCAGGAACCTTCTAATTTCTTCCCTGCCATATGTCAATCCCCTGAATTTTGGGGGGAGTATATACTAGTTCAGAAGTAGGTTTGCAGGTTTTTTGTTGTTGTTTTTTTTTTTTTGTTGGTTTTTTTGTTTTATTTTGGTTTTTTTCTGCAGTTAGTTATAGAGGAGAAAATCTGCATTTTTCCCATAGTCTTAGTAGGGAATAATCAGATGTACCAAGGTAGGATGTTTCTGTTCAGCTGCTCAGTCAAAGACTTCTGACTATATGTTATTTGAGAGGATCAGTCAGGAACAGGACTGACTTCCAGTAAGTTATTTTTACTTGAGAATACTGCCTCCTAATTTTGTGAAGTTTTGAATTTTCAAAGAGAAATACTGAATAATGTAAAGGAGGAGTTTTCAGGTAAACTTTAGAACTGCTGAAATAATAATTCAGTGTTTGAAGTTAGGCTAGTCTGGGAGGAAAAAAAAAAAAAGAAACAACTTCAGAGAAAGATTTTTAATATTCAAATGTAATGCAAAGGCAAAAGACTTTCTTGTATAACATCAGATTCCAGTGAAGGGCCTGCCTGGGCTTTGCTTCCACTCAGCCTGCCAGAACGAGCTAAAGTTGAGCTTTGCAAATGTGAGGGATGAGGCTGAATGAAGGCTCTGTGTGTCAGCCAGACACTGCCTTAGCCATCAGCCTAAGCACACTTCACACCAACAGAGTGCCTTTTAAAAGTGTCCAAGGGAAGCAAGGCTTCCCAAGAACAATGTGTTAGAATACCTTGATGTGTCCTGGTCTATTTAGGCCTCCAGAGACTACTTCTCATCCTAATGTCTTCCTTTGTTATTTCATTCAAGATCAAGGACAGTATGTTTCTTAACACAATTACTGTGTGAAAGCTTTTAGTTTAAAGGAAAAAGAAACTTGTGAGCTCTTCTCAGCAGGGTCAGTGTCATCTTTGGTGTGTCTAAAGCACTTAACCCAGAAGGGCTCAAGGGATGCACTGCCTGATCTTGAAATAGGAGTTGCCAGTCCTCACCCTGATTGCAACTTTTTTTGGCTCTACTGAAGTGGAAAAATGTGGCTTCTTAATGCTAGACCTGTGTACTCAAAGGATGAGTAATGTTGCATTGTCTGTCAATTATGTGTCCATATGCTGTCCATCTCTTCTGATGGTGAGTGTTTAGAAAAAAATATTGCATGTTAATACATGGCTAACATGGTCCTGCATGATTGATTTTGTCAAAGACAAATTATAACAATATGATAATTTCTGTTCATGCTCACCACAGCAAGGCCTGGTCCCCCAACCCCTCCCAAGATGTTTGAACAACTTCCCGTGCAATCCTGACACTTTCCCCCAGAGAAAAGTAACTCTGTATTAGAACTCTGATTTCCATATGAATCCAGTAACTGCTGTTTTTCTTAACTCTGTGTTGCTGGGTATTTGTAACCATGCAAGAATCCTTGCTTTTATGCACCACCCTCCCCCTCAAAAAAAGGAAAAAATCAAATTATATTTCTTGTGGAGAAAGTTTTGGTATTCATGGAATGATTCCTTTTTCAAATTGCTAGGTAGATGAGGAAGAAATTAAGTAATCATAGAAATTGTTATCCTGTTTTAGAGAAAGAAAGGTAATTTTTCAGTAGTGCTAATACAGAATAAAAGAAATATGCCTTTACTTCTGCTTTTTATTTGGAAAAGAGTGTAATAAAATGTTTTTGCCAGAGTAAGATGATAAAACACATTTTATTTGTTCACAGTGAAAGGTGAATTAAACAATAATTATTAGTGCTCAGAAGAGGATGAAGAGGTAGCAAGGTTAGAGATGTGAAAAAGTCTAGAATTTTTTTCCTTTTCTTTTTTCTACTGCAGCACCTTTTCTAGCTTCTTGAAAGATCTGGATCATTATAGTAATTACTTGCTTATTGAAACTAAATATTATCTGAGAGTAGGGAATGTCTTATGAATAATTTATTTAAACTTTGACAGCATTTAAGAAGTACTTATGCATGCCTATTACTTCCAAATAATACCAAATATAACTAGCGTGAAAGGTGCAGCTGTACTGTGCTCTAAAATATGTGGTCACTTTAATATTTCTGAAATAAGCAGAGGAAAAAAATTTAAAGCTTACTCTTAGCTGGTCTGAAACCAAATCTTTTTTCTATATTAAGAAGATTTTAAAAATGTAGATCTGTTGTTATAATGTAGTTACAAAAAACTACCATGACATTCTGCAACAAAATTAATTGCTCCTTTTTATATTTAAATTATTTTAAAATAAACTCTATTTTTTAATATACATATATGTACACATATGCTTGAATGAATGTATGAGTGTATGTGAGCTAGTTTGGGCTAAATTTGTATCCTTTATCGTCTAAGTATAGTCTATAGTGTATTCCTAAATTATATAGGAAGGCCATTTATGCTTTAGTCACATAAACAGTTGTGCAAAAATAAGTCAGGGCCTCAAAATGAGAGCAGAAACTGTAAGACAAGATGGACACAAAAAAAGAAAAGCCAAACATAGAAACAGAAAAGGACATTTGGAACCAGAAGAACTCAGAGATTCAAGAGTTATGCAGAAAATAAGCCCAAGGGAGGCAGAAAGAAAACATCCCAGGCATCTTAAATCGGTTCTCCTTAACAATTAACAGAAACTGAATTCCACTGGTGTGGAAAAGCTAACTGGGCAGTTGCTAGATCTCCTGCATATCTACTGATTTCAAATGTCAGAAGGACCTTGGATTTTTTGTAATGCTTTGGTCGTCACTTTGGTGACTTCTGAGAGGGAGTGATGACTCTTGGAAGTGTGCTTATCTCAGTATTGGCCAAAGGTGAAGGGGTTTCAAAGAAATAGAAAACAATGCTGAAGGCCAAGCAGAAGTCAGGAATAGGAAAGCAGAACATAACTGTCCCTAGGTTAGCCTAATGTGAATTAAAAGAATCTGGCACAGAGCTTGGTTATTGGGCTGATACACTGCCAAGCCTCATGAGGAAATGACATGGATTCTGGAGTCCAAAGAGGTAGAGTCTGAGTTTCTGATGTGAATAGTTCATACAAAGCAGCATGGGGGTAAAACCAAAGCATGACCTAAGGCCTTTAAGCACATATTAACAATGCTTATAGCAAGATGCTGGATTAATTTCTCTATTACTAAACCTGCAAAACTTATTTTTAATTTTTGTTGTTGTTGTTTTGTGGCTTTCCTTTTTTTTAAGGAGTGCAAAGAGGTGTTGCTGACCTCTATTTTCTCCAGTGACTTTTCTCAGGTCCTTGTTTGCTGATCTTTTTGCAACGTTGCCACACTCTTTGAGCCTTTTTTGTAGGGAACCTACTTCATGCCTTTGTCCAACAGGTGTCCCATACTGTAAATCTAAGAGAATGTAGCAATTATTATTACCTGGTGCCATTTGTGCTCCTTGTAACATAAAAGAAAAGCAGTCACACTGTCTGTGCAGTCCTCCACCCACACAGAGTGTGTGTCTAACCTGGCAATCTCATCTAAGTTTCTTCATTAACCTTCCCTATAGGAACAGTGCTACTCTTGTTTTTTCTACTTTTACTCTTGGTATAAGTAGCATCAGATGCTGTCCCATCCTCCTACTTATGTCCAGATGGGAAGCAACTGTTTGATACTGGAAATATCTTTTTCCAGATAGATTTCTAAATAGAACATTATTATTGCTTTTTTCCAGTGACTTCAATATATAGTCTCTTCTATTTAACCCTGGTGTTTCAAGGAGTTTTAAGTACAAGCACTCAAAGAAACACAGGAAATTGAATCAAGTGCTCTACTTTATAATGACCTTTCATGTCAACGACAAGATCTTTTCTTTAAAAGTGTGTTGAACAATGTACTGTTAAAAACTGTATTTTCCAACCTATATTCATTCTTAAGGATAATGGTATGTGAGAGTATCACCTCCTCAAGGTGCCCAAACCAACAAGCTTGAATAAGGCTTAATCACTTGGACACGACATGATCTTCTCTTCATGATGATGAAAACCTTGCACTCTAGCTCACATCTGTGCTTAATTTATACTGAGTGCCTCATATAATGTAGGTGCAATCAGAGACCTGCAGTGGTCTATTGGTGTTTCCCTTTATTCACTTCAGAGCTGTATCCAGTTATGATCATCAAGGGTAACCACACATTTAAATAAAAATATAAAAATTTATTTGTAGTGATTTCTTGCACATGCATGGTTTTTTTTTGCTCTGCTTGACATGGCTGCTTGGATGTAAAAATCCCAACTGATTTTCAGTCAGAAAAAGTACACATATATTGCTAGGTCAGTCTGGTTTTAAGTATAGAAAAGCACTCCATAATACTGTGTTTTGATTTGTTGGGTTTTCCCCCTTGAAGCAGCTGAACACTATTCTAGTTTCCTATAGATTTTTATCCTATGCCTGTGCCCTCTCTTCCCTGTGACCTTCATTCCCCCTGAGACATCCATTCCCATAGTGTGCTCCCTGCCCACCTATCACCATAATGCTTGATCAGCAGAGAGGTAGGTATCACTGTCTGTGTCCTTCTTGGACTACCAACTGGCAAGCATAACAAAAAATTTAAAAAATAATCTCTGAGTTGAGACTACATTTGAATCCCTCTATTTTACTTTAATAAGTGTCACTTATTAAACTTGTGCTCTATGAAGGTATTCAAGTGTAATGCTGAAACCTCACACCCTCTGCCAAGCCTGGTCAGCAGTGGTCAGCTTGTTCTGAAGCGCTGGGAGACTCTCAAAGGAGGGCAGGAAAACAAAAACAAAACAAAAAGCAAAAAAAAAAAATCCAATTAAAAAAAGTGTGATTTGCATTTAAGTAATTTTATCAGTTTTTATGTGTCTAGTAAAAGTCAGGATGCCGATTGTAGACACCTGTCTTGTAGAAAATGTCTCTGATCCTTTTCTGAGCTGGGGCATTTTCTTTCTTAGTGTAACTGACCAGATGAAGAATCAATTTTGTGTAAAATCCTTTATACATGCTCTGGGAGGTCTTTTAATGGTGCATCAAATGGCCAATAATTGCAGTCACATGAGGTGCAGATGCTTGAGCAGAGGAGATGATAGAAAGAAATAACACAAGTGGAACAGTTAGGAGTAAGGTCTTTTCCCCAGTAAGTTACCAATTTAAATTTAGCTGCCCCCAATGCCCAAATGAGTTTTCTCATGAGCTACTTCTATGCACTTACCTTATTACAGCCCCCTCTAAAATACTGTTAGTGGAATTTTATGTAGCCCATTAAATTTATTAAATTATTGTTGTGTTAGTTCCTAACACCAAAATGTCTTATTAAAGGTAATAGCAGAATAAGATAAAATGATGATTTCTTTTGGCAAAAGGCAATGTTCTTTTTATGAATTGTAGTATAGCTAGGGTTGTTAATTTAACTTCCAGATTATGTTTCATATGTATAGAACTCAACTACTACACTTAATACTTGGATAGTTTTGCAACACTTTTTAAAATTTGTGCAAAATAATACATGAAAAGGGAAAAGAATACAAGAATCAAGATGAGGGTCTTTCTAAAATACACTTCATTTAAAATAAAACAACTGTTTCTTTAAAAATCAATTTTTATTGAATGATGGAATTGTAAAATAAACAAAGGTGGAACTGGAAGTGTTTTGCTTGGTTGGTTTCAAATATTTTTTACTATGACATAAAATAAAAATTAAGGTATTTGCAGTGAAAATGATTTTTCTTGGTGAGTGGGTCATAGTCAAATGCCTTTTTCCTGGAATTTTCTACCATGCCATAGAAAAATCCTTGCCACCATGTTTAGACATCGATAAAGTAAGACTAAAAAAGCTCACAGCTATAATAAGAACATGAATGCAAATTAATGAGGTTTCACCCTACAGTCTCTAGGCAGTGCCTTCCCTTTAAACAGAGGCAGTGCCTTCCCTTTAAATGTATGGCTGAAATACAGCTCCAGTAGAAAAAGCACTCACCTCATTATTTTGTGGAATGAAGGAGGCTAAACAATCATTTTACACAGTAAACACAATAACAGAAAAATTTAAAATTGCTGGATGCAAGTATGCCCAGAGTCTATAAACCACTGCACTTCCTCCTAAAAAGAAAGTCTTAACAGTCTCTGTGGTTTAACTGTCTTCTTATAAAGTACTAAAACACGTACATGGCAATAGAATAAATCCATCTGGCATATATGTGTGTATATATATATGTTTATATGTAAATATATATAAATATACTATTTTTTAATATATATAGTCTTAATTCCTAGAAATAAGCTACATCCAAATGGCTACACTACATCCAATTGGTTATAAATATGGATTTTTTTGATGGAAGGAAAAATAGGATCAGTTACAACAGGAAAATATTTGAAGTATGAGGCTGCATATTCAGAAACCCAAGATACTTTAAGAAATGTACGTTCTTAACTGTGGCATGGATGATGCACCATGCAGCAGTCACTGTGCAATGATTCTGTACCCACGTTTCCCTTTCTTAAATTAATGGAAAAACTCTCCTATTAAGTACAGCAGGTTAGTTTCATCACTTGAGATCTACTCTTGACTGAATCAGTGTAACTAACAAGATTTTGCACTAGACATCAGTCTGCAAGCAAGTGAACCAAAAATAATCTTGTGTGACACTGCAGCATTTCTGAAAACCATTTGCGAACACTAAGTATAAATTACAGAAGAGTTGGAAGGAAAAGTGAACCAAATGCAGTCAAGTAATTTCAGAGCCTTTTCTGAAAGTATTCCTCTGTTTAAAAGTTACAGCATCCAGTAGCAGTTATGAATTAGAAATAAGAGTTAAACAAACACTAGAAATACCAAGTCAAACTTCTGAATAAAATAAATCTGGTAAACAAGGAAAAGTAGTAGAAATTTAATTGTTAGCATAAAAAATAATGGACTATCTACAAGGAAGATAGTCACTAGAGAAAACTGTTAAGCTGGTCAAGAGTGAATGTTATGTTATGGGGCTTGAAGCAAACAACTTAAAAAGTGCAAATGCCAAAGAATTTTCTTCTGCTTTCCTACTGCAAAAAATGAAACATGAGAAAAAGTTGACAGTGTTAGGGCAAAGGAGAAGTCCTTAAAGAATAATTTAGTACGTTGCCGTGTTTGTACTTAGAAGTTTGGACAAAAGGTAGTTGTTAATGTGTTTGATGAGGGAACATGAAAATTCTTGTGCTTCATGAAAATAGTATAAAGTCTTACAAATACTGTTGCTATTGGACTCATTTTGAAGGTTAAAGCACCATCTCTAAATCCCAACACTTCTGTAAATTTCCATTAATTATCAATTATTCAGCAATTATTATGAATTAGGTTATTTCATGCTGTGAGATCTCCCTCATGTGTGACAGAATGCCCTGAAGTTAGCACAATGCTTTATCAGCTTACTTTGCACAATTTTTGGACAATAACAGTGCATGTCTGGTTCTGTAGAGGCTGCCTGGTTGATTTGCAGCCATCTTGTCTGGGACAGATATTTGTCAGATATTCTAAGCAGACTCAAACAAACACATAAAAAGTTTAAGCTTTTTTTTTTTTTTTCTGTTTTGGACTATTTAGGTGGGATATTCTGTAACATCTTGCTGATACAGGAGCAAATTTTGTATGGTCTCTATCACCAGTAACAGTCCTGTCGGACTGAACACTTGCATCATATATCTTAAAAGTTTTGCGACCACAAAATACTTATGAATTTTAGAGCATTTAGGTCTCACATGAACCAGGTTGCTCATATATGCAACGCAGAAAATCACCATCTAAAATCCCCTGGTTCTGTTCACCAGAGGAGGGCAATAAATTCCAAGTTGATTAACTGATTGATATTCTGTGTGGTTCAACTTCCCCTGTTTCAAGTGCTGCTGCAGCTTTTGCTGTGGTAATGTTTAATTGCTGTCTCTGTATTTGGTTCTTGTTTTAGGAATGAGAAACAATACTGCTATATGCCAGATGGCATTCAAAGAGTTCATGAGGCGTGTGTGGATTATTAAAGTTGAACTAGTACTTGCACATATAAAATTATCTCTGTGTACATTTTTAATGAGAGTATTAAACAGTCATCTGGGTGGAGTAGATATGTATTCTCTTACAATGGTATTCAAAATTGTCAGATGGCACAAAGAGCTGAAAAATGAACTTTTTTCCCCTCAACCTTAGGACTCTGTTTGGAATAAAAGGAAATCAAACACTGTCTTCTGGTTAAATTGTACACTTTTCATAAATAATTTAGCACTGGAGACATAACTTCAATCTATAAACATGGCTGAGAAAATAGCAAAGAGTAGATGAGACAGACAATAGCTAGAGAAAAGTCAATCAGTTTGAAATAGACTGAACAGTAGTTTGCAATATTAGACAGCCTGTGACCTTTCAATATCTTTTGCTTGTTATGCCTTATACACTTAGAAGGAATTTTCATCACTTTTTATGACATAAAGAATACTATACAGAATTTTATTTGTATTTTTTTAAAAAGTATTTAAAATAAATATAGAAATATTTTTTTCTCTAAGTTCAGAGTACTACTTGTGTGCTTTTTTGGGTCATTAAGTAGTGCTGCTAAATCACGTGCCTATAAAAGCTGGAGAAGAGCAGAAGGTAAAAACATAATGAGAATTGCTTTTGATTATTTGAATTTGTTATAGATTGTCAAGGCAAGGATGGTGTAATGCTATTTCCTTTTTTATTACTCTAGCAAAAATGAAAAAAAGATAAAGCTGAATTTTAAATATCTAAGAAAGTAATTATAAATTCTGAGAGATAATACATCTCACAGTAGTAAGTAGTAAATTTTGAGCAGTTTAATAGTTCAGGAGTCCTTTTTCACTAGTCAATTGTCATAGTATATCAATAAAGCACCAGTTAGATCTCAGTGATTGTAAAACAATTATTAGGTATATATCGATTTGATGACTTTCACAAAATATATTTTTGGTGTATAAAGGAGTGGAACAGATAAAACTATAAATCTATCCTTTTAAAAAGGTCTACAGCTGGATATGAATATATAGTAGATTAATAATGAGATATAAGTAATATATATAAAACTACTTGATTAGTTCAATGATAATAAACAGAACATAATATGACAGATCAGCTCTTTTTAGTTAAGTTTTGACTTCAGAAATTCATCTCCTGCAGTAACTATGTCAGAAGACTTAGTAGGAAACTGAAAGAGTAACCCAGCCAAATCAAAAGACTATTACTTTTATTTTTTTTAATTCGTCTTCCCAATCAGTGAAGGCAAATGTCACAGAGCATTTCAGGATGCCTTTTGCCTCTGCCTGAATTCTTCATAATACTAAAATAGAAACAAACTGATATTACTTGTGGTTGCTGTTTCTTTTCCTTTTGTGTCTCTATGGAGAAAGAAAAAAACATAAGAGAAACTGTAGTATGAACAAAACCTTATTGATTCAGACGGGGTTCCTCCCTCTTACTAAATATAAAAATGTAAGTATGAAATATGTGTGGGACTTTACATTTCAGAAGCACTAGAAAAAATGCATAGAGTGGGTGACAAAACATGCATGTAGTCTATAATATCAAACTTGACCAAATACAGTTAAACTTCTCGCTTCTGTTCTTGGTATGATTGAGTAAAATGGAGGAAAATAACTTCATTTTTAAAGTTATAGAAGATTATATGAAATTCCAAGAAATTCAGCTGTCAAGGTCTGGAACACTATTTAAAAATGTTATTTCTTTTTTGTAAAGCTTTCAGTTCAGTATTCAGGCAACCATAGAGTGTCTGATCTTCAAAAACAAATAACTAGGAATTCCATGTTGGTTTTTTGTTCCCCATTTCTAAATACCAGGCTTTCTGGATTTTTTTATGAATTTTGGTACATATATGTGGATGCACAACCACTGTGATTGCATGCTATACAGGGGGACGTGAATATAAGTAGGAAATAATGCCTTCTATTACAGAGTATCAAATCTTCTTTATGTCCGGTGGTTTATTTTAGCCAAGAGACTTGGACAATGTTATAGCAAAGAAGTAAGTATTATTCCTTAAACCTAATGTACTGAAACATGTTAAAATTGCTTCATATCATACTGCCTGGAGTGGTTTTGAAACTTGTTCAAGTGTTAAATCTCTCCTTGAAAAAAAGCTTAAATAGTTAAGGAGAAGAGGTTTTTATTTTCCTTGGTAAAACTGCTGATGCCCACTCATGTATTGAAGTACCTTGTAATGCACAGTGTATTCTGCAACTGGAAATACACCTGGGAAAAGAAAAACCCAAGTGCTATCTAGTCTTCCAGATTTGTATGAATAAAAAAATCTGTCACTGTCAAGAAAAATTCAGCTGCATGTAGAGTAAAAATTGCATTAATTAATATCTGTTCCATTTAAAGAATCAGATCTTTGAGAGGATGCAAAATTTTGAGTAGGAAAATAACACAAAAAATAAGAGCAGAAGAATGTAAAATTCTGCTACAATATTTCCAATTATTGTCTAAGGCATATAAAAATTTAAATTGTGTGTGTGTATGCAAGACTTCTAAACAATAGAAGTGCATTTCCTATTGCTCTTTCCTTTAATTGAAAATGTTAATTCTTACCCATGTCAGTGCAGCTTCATATTCATTAAGGGATTTCTTTCTGCTCATTCCTACTTATTCCCATTGATATCACAGCAGTTTTCTCACCCACAGTGTTTGTCCTTCTTTGACAGCTCTCCTGCCTACTGTTGGTGCCTTTTCTTCTCCCTTACCTGCAGATGTCATCCCAGTGACTACAGCCTCATTGCTAAATAATTCTCTGAGACATCTCCTTTTTATTGTTTTTTTGCCTTCAGCCATACACATTACTTTTATTCACAGCCTCTCTTCACTTCCCAATAATTGCACCCTCTCTGCACTTTTCTCAAGAGTCCTTTCATTAAGAGCTGTAGACTTCCCTGCTCAGCTTCATGATCTGCTGTTAGGGGTGTGAAGAAAATGATCCTCTGAGAACAGAGGGTCTAGGCTGCTCCTGAGCCCTAGTGATTAGTATAAATATATAAATACATTTCTTTCTTATATGAATGATTTTCCATTTTGATTAGAGATCTGCTTCACTCATCTGACCTCTCTGATACTCAAAGTGTTCACTCTAATTCAGCTGTGCAACTGTTGAGATCACTTTCTGTATTTGCTGATTCAGAAACCCTAGATTTCATTTTGAATTATCTTTCTGGTTTCCAATATTTGATTACACTGCTTGGGTTTCTTCAAAGTTTTGCATTTTCTTATCCATCCAGCCTTCTGCTCTCTTTCATGCAGATTTCTCCGCAGCCTACCTAGGATTTTTAGAGATAGGGAAATCCACATAGTGTGGTCTTCTCATCGTTATAACAAATAATAGTGAAAACATCGTTCCAATTTATTATTTCTGTTAGATTTTCCAATGTCTGCTTATGTCAACAGTAGTTCATCCTTGGTCCAAACTGACAAGTGTATTTTTTTTGCTGAACAAAGCTCTGTCCATAAGGAAAACAGAATTCTACTACCAGTAATAATAATTTGCCATTGACATGTACATGGATATTTTGAATATGAGGAATTCTTACAAAGTAGAGTGGAAAATCTGCTCTGTTTTTATGTGTGCTCATTGCCCCACAGACCACAGATAAAGTGCTCCTCACTGAAGAGAATTGTGTTGTAGTTTAAATTACTTCAAAATGAATTCTTTCTCCTGGATTTAGGCAAGAAGAACTATAAATATTGTTAATGTTCATATTAATCACAAGAAAAATATGTAGTTTTGTCTTCAGTGTATCAGACATTATTATCAAAGAAAACTAGGTAATTATGAGGCACCAAGTTTACACTGTTTGTCTCACTGTGTGAATAGAGAACACTTCTGGGAAACAGTTCTAGTGCATCAAACTGCTGAAGTAGTTGTTTGCACATGAATTAAACATCAAGCAACCTGGTATTTGACAGCTGTTCTGTTTAATTTTCTGTACCTGTGATCGAAGGTACAGCTAGCAGTCAGACAGAAATAAATTTCTCAGTTTGTTGAGGCATTCTGACACAATCTGGTCGAAAAACTTGTTGAAATTCACCAAAGTGAGATTATATACTATTTTAAAATATATTTATCAGTTAAAAATATCCCAAAACCCGAAACCAATCCCCAATGATATGAGCATAGAAAAGGGATCTACAAGTGACCTCTTAGATAGGTAATATCTGGTTTTGTTACTTTTTTGTAGCAGCTACATTTGGGTAAGAAATTAGACAAATTAAGGTTCTGCATCTGAGTTAGATATCCCAGCCTTGTTAACTGTTTGAAATTTATGTCATAATTTCCCCCTGATGCTGGTCAGAAACCTCTTCCTAACTTCTATCCTAATTTTAGTAATGGATATTTGACAACCAGTGCAATTTTTATCACATCTTTGTCTTTTTCTTGCCAGCATTTCCTTTATTCAATGATTTTAGGAACAATACTCATAAGGTATTTTCTTTTTTGCTTTGTGTCTTGTGTGCTAAGTACATCTGTGGTTCTCTGGTAAGACAGACTTTCTGTTTCCCTGCTTCCTCTGAGTATATTTGCTATATATCCCTTCTGTGTTTTAAGACTATAAAAATGGACTGCCTATACAATGAACAGGGAAATTTTCTACTGCCTCATAAAATAGTCTTAATATTTACTTATTTCTGATGGAGGAAAAAGAATTTGAAACAAATGAAGTTGAGATATATGAAGATCAATTTCCTATTGCAATATAGCAGGGACTCAATTATATGTGCCTGTACTGCATAGAACAGAATAAGAACAATTTAAGCATGGCCATAATTAATCAGATGAAAAATCCTTCTATTGTGTTTGCCACATTGTTCACAAGGAAATGCCAGGGGGAAAATAAAATTGGAGGGAGTATGTACAACACTTCCATGTAAGGTACTTCTATCTTCTAACTAGTTTCAGCTGAAAGACTTCTTGAGTCACGTGTGTATTGTTATTTAGCAATCCTCAGTGGATCCTTTCCTATTGCATTTGCAGCTTTTCTTCTTAGACAAGCTCACAGGCCTATAGTACCTATGATTGTGGTAATAAATATTATAAATTGCTGCCCATTTGCTGAGCTTCTTATCTTCTTGAATGTGTTGAACCTGAATTTGATGCCCAGTATAGATTCAGACAGAAAGAAACTGTGGAAAGCTGATCCCTCTGACATTCTGTCCACATTCCTAGTGATTTTGTAGAGCTTCTTCATATTCCAATAAAGTGATTTATTTTTCAGATCAAAAAGTTAGAGGTTATTCATTTGTTCTGAATATATGAATATTTATTTATTTATATGAATATTTACACCTATAAAAGTTTCACTTACTTTTTTATATCCTTTTTGAGGTGAGGATCTGGACCTCCAGATTAATTCCAAAGTGTGGGTGAAGCACTGTTTACAGTGGCATAACTCTTTTCTCTGTACTCCTGTACTAGCATTTAATTTACTTTTTAACTGCTACTGAGAATTGAAATGACTGTTTCATAAAACCATTTATTATAATCTTAAGGTCTCTCTTCTGAGTAGTAATGGTTAGCTCAGAGCTCATCATTTTTATGTGAAATTAGGATATTCTTTTCCCCCATGTGGCACTTTACATTTATCTACACCTAATTTCAGTCATTCAGGTTCATAAGACATATTCTGCTGCAGTTCTTCACAGTACTCTCTCATCCTTACCACTCTAAATAATTTAGTACCACCAGAAAACTTTCTTGTCTCTCTGCTCACCGTCTTTCCCATATAGCTTATGAGTATGCTCAACATTACAGGTATCAAAGCAACTCCACTGCAGATTTCCACCATTAGAATTCAACACTGTCTTATGCTTCTCTTTTAACCATTTAGGAGCCTTCCATGCACTACAAGGCTTCATCACCTAAACAGCCTTGGGTGAGGACCATTTTCCACAGCTTTATGGAAAATTTAATCATGGATTTAATTATGGACCACATTTATCCATATGCACATTCGCCCTTTTAATGGACTTCAGCGGATTGGTAATAATAGATTGATTTGTAAAAGCCAAGCTTATTCTTCTCAAGTACATCAAAATTACGTGTAAGACTTTGTCTAACATAGATGACAATCTGTTTTTTTTCCCTTGCCCTCTGAAGGATGCTTTTTTAAAACTGACATCCTCCTATGGTGAAGCACCACAGCAGTTTCAGGTGAGAATTTATATACAACACTGTTAATAATTCAGCTGATTCATCCGTGAGTTGCTTTAGAACCCATGGCTGAATACTGTCTGGCCTTTGTGGTGTGTTACTTTTTATTCTGACTATTTGTTCCAAAACTGCTTCAAACTGAATAATTGACAAAACCCCTTAGAAAGAAGAAATTCACGAGGGACATCACCCCAGTTTCGTCCAGAGAATGTGAAAAATGCATTTCACTTTTCTGCCATTGCTTTCCTTTTATATTCTGTTCATTTATCTGTTAGTATTTCAGTGTCTAGAAGTCTCTGTTCTTTTGACATGTTTGAAGAAAGATTTAGAACTCATTTTGTTTTGGTATCTGATAATACAGTCCACAGATCTCACTTATTACCCACTTTTGCCCCAAAGAATAAAAGAAATCATTTGGTTCCTAGGTGAGGTCCTTTGGCTTTGCTGTCTCTTAAGATTTAGTGCATTTTTCATGTTTGATATTTTTTCCTTGACCTTGGAAGAAACTTCAAACTTCATGTCACTGTGCATTCATTATCATATGCCTTACTTTCTCAGTCAGAGTTAACAATGAAATAATGCAAACCCCAAGAATGATTCTTGAAAACTCAACCAAAAAATTCTCTTGTCTTCATTTCCTTATCACATTCTCTTGCCTCTTTTCCAAAACTTACACTATTTGCCATCTTCTCTATCTCAATTTCTAATTTCCTGTGAGTGAATCACAAACAGTACCTTGAAATTTGCCTATATTCCATCTCTGTTACTTAAAAAAAGGAAAAAAAAAATCAAAGGGGGAAACAAAACCAAAAAAACCCCACAAACCCAACCAAAAAATACAACAAACTTTATTGTGGAAGAGCTATCAGATGGATTAGTTTAGCTCTCTGCCACTGATGGATTTTATTGTTTCTCAAAGATTTATGTGTCTTTCTTTGCTTCAAAATGTATTTAGTGCTCAAAGTCTTCAGTTTTTTATGCAGCTATTTCGCCTTCCTTGAACCTGACAAATATGTAGCTTATTTTCAAATGCTTGTCATTCCCATGTCTTTGTTCCTTACTCCCTATTGTCTAAATTTGAAAGATTCATAAATCCTGGCAAGAGGATTTACCATTTCATTTGCAACGTCCTATATTCTGTTTTGTATAAAAATTATCCTGTCTTAGTTGTGTCAGACATTGCATCTACAGGTTTTGTTTCTGATGTGATCATTTTCATTTTGAACCTTTCTTTTTTTATTAGTTATTTTGCTTTTGCAGCCTACATCCATTTTTGTCTATATTAATGAAAAAAACTAACCTGAGTATTCATTTCCTACCATGAACATCTCTACTCAATTATCACAACAAAGTATTTTTTTATGTTGTCTCATAATTTCTGTCATGTGGCAAGATGATCTTTTCTGTTTAGTACTTTTTGCCCAATCCACAAGTAATATTCACTCTCTTCTACCTAAAACTTTATTTTCTAATCACCCTCTCTTTTCAGACTATAAGTTAATAAGAGGTTCTATTTAAGGGGCATCTATGTGGAAAGAGAGAATATCATATCATGTATGTTGACCATGACACGTCCTCTGTATCTAAATTTTTCTGTGATCCAGTAAGATCAGCCTTGCTGCTTAAGGAGAGGATGTTTTGGCCTTCATTAAAGCATAAGCAAGGGATACAGGATTGCACAGATTTTCACTAACAGAAGAACCTGGCATTAATGCTAGGATCATACCTATTTAGAAAAGTACTTATGCATTCTTTTTAAAAAGTCACACAAAAATTAAATTATTAATTTTTGTTGTAAAAAAAACAAAACTCAACTCTCTCTAATGATTATAGTAAATGATTTTTTTGAAATATACTGTTTCTTCACTGTACAAATTTTATGCAATTTTGGACAGTGTTCTGGAAGGCTCTGCTTATACAAAGCCCTACTCTGCAATCTGGGAATGTCTTATCACATTAAGCGGGCAATACTTAAAGTTTCTGCTGTTCCAGAAACCTGAAATCAGCTTGAGATAGAGACCTAATCAGACCCAGAAAATACCCAGTGCAACAACTAATTTCAAGATTTCTGCTGTTACCAGACCTTTGTCACCAGAAGTTGACATAAATGTGCATGTATTTGCTGGCTCTAGAATAGCAAATTATATTTTCTTCCCCTTTTTTGCTGTTCTTTCTTCTTCCGTACTCCACTATGTTCTTTTCTCTATTTTAAGGCTTTTGAGAACTCAATACTGTTATCCCAGTACTTAGTGTTTGGCTCTTTGTAAAAAAGTTTGTTCTTTCATGACTTTTATGGCCTTTAAGATGCATCAGCACACTTACAGTCTGAGAAGACATATTTACTTTAAATTCATAATTTAGGTAGAAGTATAAATAGTTCAGAAATCTTGTAGATGTCTGAATTGATAAACTTTCTCCTGAATAGAAATGCAGTGCCTCACTTGGGCCTAGAATGGGTCAGGTCACTTGCTCAAATATTATGTCAAGATGTATCTGTCAAACCCAAGTGCAGCGTTTGAGCTCCACACAACAATTTTTCAGCATAGTCCTAAGGGTTTAATGCTACTTTCAGGAGTACAGCCTTGCATAGCCATGATTAGAACAAACTTCTTATATATTCTCATCATTTACTGCTATAGTTCTTTTTCCCTTAACACAAAAAAAAATACGTGAGAAGTCAGCATTCTAACTCACAGATGATGTGCAAAGAAAGCAGAGCTGACTTACTGATTGACCTACTGGAGCAAAAGATAAGATACTCAGTATTCTTGCTGAGAAAAGTTCTAAAATCCTTCCTCTTAGGAAGACCTCTCCTGAGCAAGCAAATCACCTTCCTAAACACAGGCAGTGACTTAGATGTCTAGGTATTCAGCTGAGATGCACTTGGGGTTATTTGGAAGCAGAGGTAAAAACCTGAGCTACAGTTACAAAATATAAATTAACATTTAGAAACTTTTCTTTATATTCTTACACTGATACCTAATTTTGATATATTTTTGTTTTATAACGATCTTTTATCCTGTATGAATGAGCAATATACAGTTTCACTGTTCTAAAAGTAGGTTTTGTTAGCTATGGATTAAATGAGGAATAATAAAAAGCTGGTATATCATGATTTTATATTTTGTAAATACAGAACTCCAGTAACAATCTTTAAAAAAAAAATCTCATCCTGTATTATTTATACTAATTTTGGGCATGTAATATTTTCATTTTACCATTTATGGTATCACTCCATAGATCCAGGTTAACATTTTAGGGACTTTTTGCTAGATTTTGGAATCATAGTTTGATGGCAGAGTGATTTGAGCCAATTACTTCACTCAATTATTATGTCTACACATAGTAATGAATTTGCCAGCCCAGACAAATGACTCCATCTTAAATGCAATCTAATAGGATTTTGGTATTTTTTATTCCCAGGCATTAGATTTCTGTCAAAACTGAGCCCAAAATACACTGATCCCAAATACATAACTGAACCCAAACACACCGATCTGTATAAATGAAGATAAATATATATGAATTTGCATACGAACCTTCTGCTCTATATATTTCTCTTGCATGGAATACCTAGAATACATCTATTTATGCAAGAAACTGTTATCAGAATAGGCAGAATTTTTATCTAAATTTCTTCATTGAGCTAAATTTCTATTGCTAGAAGTAGAGAACCCTGGGCAGGATTAATCTCATGCACAGACACATGATCTAAGCACCTACTGTGAAAATCCACTTCCTGAATTTAGGTACCCAGCATCAGCTGAGAGACACCTTGGGCATGCTGCCCTGCCACAAGCTGCTGGTTAGTATCAGACCTCCTGTGTCATGTCTGCTGAGCTGGTAGGGATATCTTGGTAGTCTAGCATGTCTGTCACTCCAATTTACCACCTAAATTAAACTCTTGAATTATAGAATTATAGACATAGACATATTGACATAGCTAAGGGGTTGGAATGGACCGTAAAGGTCATCCACTTCCCTGCCAGGTGCACGGATACCTCCAACTAGACCAAGTTATCAAGGCCTTATCCAACCTGGCCTTGAGCACTGCCAGGGTTGAGGCATCCACAGTGTCCTTGAGCAACCTCTTCCAGTGTGTAACATTATTCATGTTAAAAATTTCTTCTTAGCTAACCTAAATTTCCTCTCTTTCAATTTGTACCCATTACTCTGTGTCCTATCACTACAGTTCCTGAAAAAGAGCCCCTCTCCAGTTTCCCTCTAGGATTCTTCAGATACTGGAAGGTTCCTATGAGGTCTCCACACAACCTTCTCTTTTCCAGGATGAACAGCCTCAGCTTTCTCAGCCTGTGTTCTGAGAAAGAAAGGGGAGATGCTCCAGCCCTGTTATCATCTTTGCAGCCCTCCTCTTGGCTTGCTCCAATAGTTCCATGTCCTTTTAATGTTGGGGACAGCACAACTGTGTACAGTACTCCAGGTGGAATCACATGTGAGCAGAGTAGAGTGGCAGAATCACCTCCATTGACCTGCTGGCCACGCTCCTTGTGATGCAGCCCAGGATTCAATTGTCTTTCTGAGCTATGAGCACACACAGTTGGGTCATCTGGAGTTTTTCATCACCTGTAACTCCCAAGTCTTTCTCAGCAGGGCTGCTCTCAGTCACTGCTCTGCCCAAGCCATTGGTGTGTCTGGGATTGCAGTGACCCAGGTGTAGGACCTTGCACTTTGCTTTGCTGAAGTTAGAGAGGTTTGCATCAAACCATCTCTCAAGCATGTCAAGGTCCCTCTGGGTAGCATTATCCCTTCCTTCCATTCTGTAACTGCACCACCACAGAGCTTGGTGTCATCTGTAAGCTTTCTGAGAGTACACTTGATCCCACTGTCCATATCACTGCCAAAAATGTTGTATAACGACTGGTCCTAGTACCAACCCCCAAGGAACACCACTGGTGTCAGTGTGGACTCTTTGTCATCCAGCCAGTTCCTTATCCACCCAATGGTCCATCCATCAAATTCATATCTCTCTAATTTGGAGACGAGCATTCTGTAGGGCAGCATCAAATACTTCGCATAAGTACAGATAGGCAAAGTCGGTTCCTCTGCCCCTGTCCACCAGTACTGTAGCCCTGTCATAGAAGGTCACCAGATTTGTCAGGCACAATTTCCATTTTGCGAAGCCACCTATTACCAATGACATGTTTCTTTTCCTCGTACGTTAGCACAGTTTACAGGAGAATCTGCTCCATTACCTGGCTTGGCATAGAGGTGAGTCTGATTGGTCTGTAGTTCCTTCAGTCTTCTGCTTTTCCATTTTTGAAAATGAGACTTACATTTCCCTTTTTTTCCAGTCATCAAGGAATTTACCTGACTGCCAGGATTTTTCAAAAATCATGCATAGTAGTTTAGTAAATTCATCTGCCATCTCCCTTGGAATGCACAGATGAATCTAATTGGGTCCCATGGACTGGTGCATGTAGTTGAGACCATTCAAGCACAAGGTTGCTTGAATGGTCTCAAACCTGATCCTTCCAGGGGGCTCAGCATTTTCATTCTCCCAGTCCCTGCATTTTCCTTTCTTGACTTGGGTGGTGTGGCTGGAGCACTTGCCATTGAGGACTGAGGCACAGAAGTTGTTGAGAACCCCAGAATTCTCTTTGTCCAGCACAGTCATGTCTCCCTTTCTTTCTGGAGAGGTCCCACATCATCCCTATCCTTTATCTTGTTTGCAACATATTTGTCAAAGCCTTTCCTCTTATACTTAGTGCCCCTGGCCATACTCAATTCTAACTGGGCCTTGGCTTCCCTAACCTCGTCTCTAGCCTCCCATACAGTTTTCCTGTATTCCTCTCAGGCCACCTGTCCTCGTGTCCACTTTCTGAAAGCTCCTTTTCTCACTTTGAGTTTGCACAGCAGCTCCTTATCCATCCCTAGAGGCCTCCTGGCATTTTTGCTCAGTCTCCTTGTTAAGATACCTTGCTCCTGAGCTTGGAGGAGGTGATCCTTGAAACTTAGCCAGCAATCTTGGGCCCCTCTGTCTTCCAGGACTCTATCCAATGGGACTCTACCAAATAGGTCCTTGGAGAGGGCAAAGTCTGCTCTCCTGAAGTCAGGGCAGTGAGCTTGCTGTGTGCCCTCCTTGCTATCCTCAGGATCATAAACACCATCTCCTGGTCACTGCAGCCAAGCCTGCCTTGAAGCACTGCATTCCCCACCAGCTCCTTCCTCTTGGTGAGCACAAGGTCCAGCGTGGCACCTTCTTGTTGGCTTTTCAATCACCTGTCTAAGGAAGTTGTTAACCCATTTGAGGAAGCTCTGGGATTACTTGTGCCCTGCCATGTTCTCCCTCCAACAGATATCAGGTGGTTGAAATCCTGCATGAGGACCAGAGCCTACAAGTGTGAGGCCACTCCTGTCTGCCTATAGAGGGCTTCATCTGCACCATCCTCTTGATTGGTTTGATACAGGCTCTCACTATAGCATCCCCTGTCCCTGCCTTCTGTTTAATCTTCTCCCATAAGCTCTCAGCTGGATCTTCATCCTTCCCTAAGTAGAGTTCCATATTCTCCAGCCAGTTATTGACATGACTACTTGCCTCACTAGCCTCTCTTTCCTAAAAAACCCAAAACTTTCCATTCCAATGGAATGTTTGATGGGTGATGACTCATTCCCTAGGTTCTGTGCCCTACCTTTGTGACCTGCCTGCAGAACACCAGTGCAAACTGCTGTGCCCCACCCTTCTCATGTCCCACACCTTTCTAATGTGTCACACCCTGTTTGCCTGCTCTGTTTGCTGCCCTCATGGCTGCTCACATTCCCTGGAAATATTTAAATGGCAACATCCTGACAATGGCTCCTGGCAATGTCCCCTCCTTTCCTGATGGGCTCCCGAGGGCTGCAGGGTCCTGAGGGGGCCTTGGGCAGCTGATCAGGTGTCCCTGAGCTTGGGATCCTCCCATACAGCACATTCCAACAGTCCCCACAAGACTGACTTTGGTCACAACTGATATCTCTGCTGTTGCCTCTTCAACTAACTCGAACACTTAACCCAGCTCAGAGAAGTGTCTCATTTCAAGATGGCACTTAACATTTTAGCCATTTAACCTAATTCTACTTAAGTGTTTGCATGATGTGAAGTATGTGATTAAGATGTGCTTGATGTTCCATAATGAATTCATATTTCTGTGCCTTATTTCTTCTGTTTTCATCTCCTGTTCTTAAGATAAATCTCTGATTGGAGATGTAGAGGCAGTGCCCTCTCCCTTGCAAAGATGCAATGCCCTGAGCGATACTTATCAGAGTTCCTCTTCAGCACTGCAACCTGCAATGTCCCATCCTCAGGGCCTAGGCTCTGCTGCTTCCTGTTTTACCCAGACCAGACGTGAGAGAAGGAAATACCACCCTTTCTATGATGCCAGACCCAGGCAGAGTGGGATTAATCCTATCACTATAAACAGAATGGATTGATTATCCAGTTGCTGCCTAGGAGGAGATTTTAACTCTTCTGTGAGATGCCATCTACTCCTTCTTCTCTACACTTAAAAGTTTTTCTCTTTCCCATGTGCCTCAAGACATAAATCATGCCAGGACTGTGGCAAGCTGTTGGGAGAAAGAGGCTCTTGGGGCACTTACTCTCCTTCAGCCCCCTCTCTGACTTTTACATTAGCAGTTGTTTTCCGATGTGTTGTTATGACAGGAGGAAAAGTAAGATTTCCTCAAGTGTTTTAATTCCAATAATAACATCAGTACTTGAGATATACAATGTAAAGCTGTTTAAAAGCCCAACACAGTCATCTGCTGCTTGAGATAGACAGCTTCCAAAAAATAAATTCAGCAGCGTCTCTAAATATGTTCTTTAATTTTTCACTCTCTACGTTTCTTAGGGATGGAGGATGTGAATCATTTTGCATACATCAATGCAAATGCAATTCAACTTAGTACTGACATGCAGTCTAATTGGCTTTAAAATGGAATTTTGTTTTTTGAGTGCTAATTTTCAGGTAATGACTTTCTAATTGATTTTCTCTTTATGAAGGACCATTGATTCACTCCCTTCAATGAAATTCAGTTGGCATCCCAAGAGAATTTATGAAAAGCTGTTAAAAACAAGGATCTATCACTGCTGCTTTCTTCCCACCTTGTTTTGCTCTTCCTTCTAAAGTATACATTTTATTACTTTCCCATGAACAAGCCTATCTTAACAAGGCTGAATAATTATATTGTGTATATATATGAGTCTGAAATGGTGTCTTTAAAAAATCCCTAAGATCTTAATTCAAAGATGGATTGAATTTTTCGTTACATTCTTCCTAAAAACTGGTTATTAACCATGGCCTCCAATGCATTAATATGACAGCTACTTAATAATTCTCTTAGTTATTCTAAGTCATCAGTTTGGATCATGCAGAGATTATCTGAACAAAAAAATGATTGATGATTTTTAAATGGACGTATGAGCTATTGTGTTACCATATTGCTTGTATCATTGTCACAGATGAGTTTGCATGAAGCATAATGAAGACTGCCTAAAAGTTTTCTTTTATCATACAGTATCATAATCCCAACTAGATTTTAATGCATAATGTAATGATAATTGGAAACCTTTTGGTGATCCTGTTTTGAACCTTGGTATTTAAGTCAGTGACATGACAACAGAATGAATTCCACAAAAAATGAATGGAAGTCCATGCTGTTATTTTAGCCTGATTTTTCACATCCATTGTGGGAAGGGAGGAGGGAAGCTAGTGGCTTTAAAAGAAAGCCTGTAAAGGTTTTGGAAGCGAGGTCATGTTGTCATTTTGCAAGTTGTCCCAGACAAATTACATATTTTGCTTAATTACCTGATTATTTTAGTGTTATAGCAACACAGTGAGTATTTTCTCCCTAGTTTCCCAGGTTCTTAGAAAGAAGTTATCCATAATAGTGAACTATTCTTAGATATAGAGCAAAAGACATAATAAGATCCAGTGACTAGATGAACAAACCAAGTAGAAATAATGCATATATTAACACTGAATATAAGTATGGAAAAGATTCTGTAGGGGTGTGATAAATTTGATATTTTTATCACTTTCAGTTTTGGAATCAAGACAGTATAACTTCATGAATGATGCACTATATCCCAGACTGTTAACTGAACTATTGCGTGGGAGTTGGCATTGTGTCTGCTGAACTCCAGAACAGATTATCATAATGCTCTCCTCTGTCCACCAAAGTCAATGAATCTCTTTGATTTTTTTTGTTTGGTTTATTATTATTTATTTATTTATTTATTTATTTATTTATTTATGGCAGGGATGTAAAAATCAGTGAATGGATTTGTTTTGTTTTTAAAGAATCACTGCATAAATAATAGCTAATTAATTCTCAACGAACACTTGCAAGAGAATTATCTCTGTCTTACAGGCAGAATGAGTTTCAGAGGCATTGGGATGTCAGTCTCAGTTCACACAGTAAGTAAGCAGCAAACACAACTGCCAGCAGTCATTCCTGACTGCTGTGCTTATGCTATTACAAGTATTTACAGAGTTTTATCAAATGTCTGTAAAGGCATTTCCTGCAGGTGCTTTCTGTGATCCTGTAGAGAAACAGAGTAACATTATGATGGCCTCTTTCATCTGAAGAGCTCCAAAATCGTTCTGAGCACTTGCAAGCGTGTTTTCAAAATACTCCCAGGCAGTAAATAAATAAGTCTAGAAGTCAGGGAAAGCGAAAGATATGGAGATCCCGGTACCTTTGTCTTTCCACTCCTCCTTCCTATAAATATCCACAAAAGGATGTTTTTGGTTTCTCTTGTATTAGTTTTAGAGAAAGGTATATAACAGACTAATAGCAACAAGATAATGGCATCTTCACTCTGCTAAAGCTGGTGATGCTACAAACACTTTCCCTGACTGGAAAACAGCAGTGTCAGTGTGACGTAGCTTCAGGAAAAAAAAATTAACAAAAAGATTCACTGAGTATCTGCCAGCCTTTTCCCAATCAATTTGGGCCTTTGCATAGGAACAGAACCATAACCATCTTCTCTGTGCTGCAGCAAATCTTTGTCACAAGCAATCAGAATCATGTAAAACAAGTAATGGACCTAAGTAATAAAGATCTTTTTACATCAGAAAATCCACCTTCTCCTTCTATATGAATAGTCAGACACATGAAGCTGTCAATAACAACAATGTTGCTCTACTGACATCTATCTTTTCTTTTAAGTTAGTGGCCATGCAGGCTGTTGATCCTGCAAAGTGATAGAAAAGAGTGCAATGAAGTAATGCTAAACTCAAAATTTCACTGCCTCCTTGGCCAGGGAAGCATGTATCCTGGCTGCAAAAATAAATAAACCAGAAATATCTGAGTCAGATAAAGTTGCCAATGCTTGTGAGGAAAAAAAATGACTTGCACACAACTAGTAATCAATTGACTCTAATGTTCAATCCCCTAAGATTTATGGCACAGCTTAAAATTAAATTTAGGAAGTCTCTGTTGAAAGAAAATTAGGCTTTTACATCACTTTGGTACTTGTTTAATGAATTTTAAAGAAAGAAGTGGACAGGTGATCAAAATTTTAAAACTCTTTCCTCTTTCAATTACTGTTTTCAAACTATATTTACATTTGGTGATTATTAAACAAAGGTTTGATTTATGAAAATCTTCCTATTTCAGATGCTAACAGCCATTTGAAGGCATTTCAACTAAAAGATGTCTATACAGTTACCTTTGGAGTAGTAGTTAATGCAAACCTGAACAAAACAACAGCACATGGAAATTCTAGATGCATATTATTTCTGCAAAAGGGAAAAATAAAACTTCTGAAAGCATGCAGTTGCAAAAGAGGGAATGGGATGAAATAAAAATATACACTTTAAAACAAAAATAGGACCTTCAGTATTTCTTATTCCATTATAGTCTCTTTTGTTAAGACATCTAACAGTTTACTAAATTCACAGGGGTTTCAAATCAAAGATTACTTCTTACTCTGAACTTCTCATATAGATACTACACACTTTTTGTATGAAGACTGGGAATGGACTTGAGCAGAAACACAAGAATTCTGCATTTCTCCCAAAATTCTTTCAGTCATGCTCATCTTAGCAGGAAAAAGGAAAAAAGAAAATAAATCCCTGAAGAAAGAGGTTGCTTCTGACAATTCAGATATTTCTTTCCTCATTCCTTTATAAAATATTCTGGTGGCTTTTTGGTATCATTTCAAAAAGCCAAGTGGTTAAAACTGTCCTTATTTCCCTATAAAGATGAGCAGCTATTAAATTCAAGTTGAAGGACAAGCTGGCATGTTTGAAGCCCATCACATACTGTAATTCTGCCTTTGGGGATTTCTTAGTAATATTCCTTTGATCAGTTTGAAAAGAGTATTCTGAGGAATCCTACTCCAGGTACTCTTCCTGAGACAAGAATTTTGTGTTTGCTTGCATGCCCTTTTGCTTATGATTCTTTGCATCTAAAACCCTTTTTAACCTTACACTGAGTTTTAGAAAGGAGCTACACATTTTTCATGGACATCTTTCATTGACATTTTCATCTCATGGTTACATTTTGGTTACAGGTTTAATTTTTTGCTCTTGTCATGGTTCACAGACCGGAAGGCTCTAAACTTGTGAACCTTCTTCAGGAAGATCTTAATGAAGATCAGGATTTTTAGAGTATGAGCTCTGCCTACGGTGAACAGGAGGAAAGGAAAGGAAAATGATTAGTGAGTTCTTGTATCATGGTTGACATTGATAGCTGCATCACCCTTTGGAATTCCTAACTTTAGTGTATGTGAAATATTTTAGATAGGTTACTTTTATTTTCTTTCATCTTGACATACTATGAGAGTATTGTATCTACAGCCAGAAACTGAAACATGTTAGTGCAATGAAGATGGCAATAGTGCTATTTTTCCTTTTTTTCTTTAGCAATTTTTTGCTAAATCTTGACTTAATATTATATGTGAACTTCATTTATTTCATAAACTTTGCAACTTGGAAGCATGCAAAAAACCCCCAAAAGATTCAAAATTATTTCAAATGCATTATTTTTATGTTTCTATAATTATAAATCAATTTTGTAATGTTTTAATATTATTTAAAGACAGCTGAAACATGTTTAAAAACAGCTTATTGGCTTTTTTAATCCAGTTTTATTTCCCATTACTGGGAAGCTTATCTGAATTGTGGAGAATATAAGTGCTATTTGCAATTAACTAAAATCCCAGCATTAAATAGATACTGAAAGTATAAAAGAAAAGCACCTGTTTATTTAAATTTTGTGTTCAAAGTTTATTTATTTTATCTCAGTATACAATATTAACTTTATATATAAAGCAATTAATACAGAATAACCAGACTTTATTCCCCATTGATTGTTTTACAATTGTAGTCTTGCAACTATTTCAGATATGCAAACTTTTGTTTCACAGTGGTTTCTTTCATGCTAATAGTCTAGTCAGAATTAGAATGATCTGGAAAGCAGTCTCTGGACTCTTCTGCCAATGAAACATAGCAATGAAAACTATTCATAACTGAGAAAAGTTTATCTTAACTGTTAATAATCATGATTTACATATGAATCAAAATAAAAGACTATAAAACCAACAAGAGCAGTAATTTTTATTTATAGTTATAAACTGAAGTCACAAATCAGTATTTTCTATTATGAGTAAAGATTGCTGTTTAGATTGATATTTAACTAATTAAGAGCTAAAAAGCTTTCTGTAGTTGCTATGCCCTTACTGAAGATAGATGATTCTCAACAGTATTTAAAACAGATTTTGACTTTGTACTTTTTCCTGCAGGGAGTTTTAGTCTTTTAATCCAAAGCACTAAGTCAGTGGTGTGGAATGACACTGCTGATTTTGTGCTTTCCTCTCCTAAGTGTGCCCTCTGGTAACAGCCTCAACAGCTTGGGTGACAAGTAACCCAGTAGAGTAGTGGGGCTGTGCAGAAGAGATACAAGAAGCTTTGAGACAAGAGAGAGGAAAGGAGTACTGTTCTGAAAATTACTGAAAAGCTACTTTAAAATCATCAAAGTGTGCAAAAAATTTCTAAATACATCAGTAGTAGAGAGGGAAAGAAGCCAAGGACCTGAGTTCCTCTGTGTTTGACCTTCTCAAGGTGAGAGCTCCTGTTACTGCTGAGTTCTGTGGACCAGCAGCCAATGATCAGAGAGCTGTTGCTGTTATTATTTCAGTAATGATTGCAATTGTGCTTAGGTGTTTTGGAAACATTTTCTTCCTGTCTCTCTTTCATTCTACAGAAGATGTAGCAGAAGTAATTTTTTGTGTATTAATGAATAAAATCTCACAACTCCTGTAGAAAAAAAGCAGGTTTTATCCTGTCTGTACAACCATTCTGCACTGATTTTTGTATTCTTTTTCTTTTAACATGAATCAGTCAGTGGGCAACTTTTTGGAACTAAGGTGTTGATCACATTCTTTATTTTGTAGAATGCATTTATGTTGTATGTAGAAAAATTTATATTGCACTATGCAGCAACTGAAGAGTGGCAAGCTTTTAATTTAGTTCCTATCTCCCACTTTGCTTCACTGACCACAAAAGGCTCAGCTTTCTAATTTAGAGACCCATGTGAATACTTGACAAAGTGCTTAATAAGAATTATTTTATTTTTACAACCCCATAAAATAATTTAATTTTTTACTGCATATTCCATATATGTGGAACAGAGACAGTGAAGATTAAGTCAAAACTACCTAATCATTTTGTGTCTCCCTGGAACTATACTAAGTGCCACAGAAAATTTTTTTGCAACTTTGTTGTCTAGCATCACATGGGAACTGTCACAAAGAGAATCCAGCACCTGTGCAGTAGGGCAGACTCTATCTGTTGACTTCATGGGAGATGACCCATTCCCATCTGGCAGTCCACAGGCATGGACATTGTGTACTTCATTCACTCATGCAAATAAAGGAGCTATCTTAGAGATACCAGTCTTATTCATTATCAAACCCCATGCTGCTCCTGGAGTGGGTCTTGCAGTGTCTAAGTGTTAAAATCTGTTTAGTTTGTTTAAGACTAAGAGCAAGATAATTATTCCTCCCCAATGTGTTCAGAAGCTACTACTAATAAAGCAATCAGTTGATCTTAACAACAAAGATGGAATGTTATTCAGTGGTGGGAAGGTTGTATTTTCTCAATTTAAATCAAAGTGTAAATGCTGGATACTAAATCTTGGGAACAAATTGCAAAAGACTAGGACAGGCTTCCATTGGCAAAATTTTCCCTGTCAAGCTTATGTGTTTTTCGTCTTGAATTTAGATATGATTAAAAATGAGAAAAACAAACAAACCACGCTAAAACCTCAAGGTATTTCAGCCTCAGATGTTTATTGTATCAGGATGAATAATCACAATTTTCTCTCTGGGAACTGTATGAATCTCTGGGGAATTAATAGCAGGTAATTATGTACATAAATTAATATCATAATGATATTCAGGAATTTGTTAAGACTCTGCAGGAAACATAACTTCTACTAGCAGTGTTGACTCTACAACCCTAATTATATTTTAATATTTTTAGTGTATAGCTTAGGTTCAAAAGAATTTTTGGATTGTTCCCATTTTATGTCAAGTGGAACAAAACCTATATGGTTCAGCATAGGGGTTAAAATTTCTTCTTCATTATACTGACCAGAAAATAATTTAGGAGCTTTGTTAATATCTGTTTTAGAAATTTTACAGGTTATGTTTGGTGTTTTTACCAAAAAGGGAAGAATATCTTTGCCACTGAGATATTTCACACATCTCTGGAATAGTGTATTCAATTTCAGGAAGTAGAGAAACGTGACGCTGTTGGTGCCCTTGCTGTGATGTCCCCTAAAGTAAAATTTAACAGCATACATATGTCTGTGTCCCTTGTTCATGAGTCTAAAGGTCAGGGAAATAGGATTATTAAATGGAGTTGCGGGTAAAAGAAAAACAAACAAAACCCTTCAGTCTGTACACACGTGTATTGTCAGATGTCCTGCCTCAAGTATTCCAATGATACAAAGTCAACAAAGGGTTGCTGTCCAGTCCTTAAAAGAAGTCAGTTTCCCTAGCAAACTTCAGATAATGTGGTAATATTTCTGTGCATAAATAAAGAATGAACAATGGTATGTAGAAGTATGAGAAAAGCTCTTAATTCTTGTGTTTGGGATTTATGAGCAAGATGGATAGGGAGTTCTTTGTTTGTTTAGGCTTTTTTACTCAAAGTAAATTAAACAAAGATAATATCCTACAACAGTGCTAGAAGACAAAAGAATGTTTCACTTACATCCAGTTACTGAGTCACGTTCTGGATGTAGTAGTTGGGAGTGTGTTGGGATTTTTGGTTTGTGTTTGTTTGTGTATAGGAGTTTCATTTGCTTCTGGTTTTAAAAGAAAAACTGAAAACATCAATACATTAAAACTCACAGAATCAATAATGAATCTCATGTTTGTAATTTTTCTTTCAGGTATCTAAAATTATGCTCAGATATCATATCTTGCTCTTCAATTTTCTGTCTAAGTTTTAAAAACATTTTCTAGGTATATTATACAGAACTGAATCCCTACGAGTTATCTGTGAATAAAAATGACAATATTCCTTAAAAATTTTTCTGAAAACTAGAGATTTCTGGTGGTTTCTGTTAAAATACCAAAAAAATCAAAGTTCCAGTAAAAGAGGTTGAGTTCTTTTTGAGTAAAAGAGTAGTTATCAGGCTATAAAATGTTGGCGTATTTTGTTATAAAGATCAATAATGTTATGTTGCTAAATCATGTTGTTTTGTTTTAAAATGTGAAAGGCCAAAAGGCAGCAAATAAGCTTTTTGCTTTTGTCTTTAGATGTAATGATAATTCCATTATGTTATTCATTAAATTATGCTGAATGCATGGTTGGAATATGCTTTCAGCATACAAAGAGAGAATTTGAACTTGAAAGTAAACTTCCTAGGAATCAGTAGAGAATATAAGGGTGTATGTCGCAGACATCTTTCATGAAAAATCCTTTCTTAGGATTTTTCCTTGTGAGAAGCTGCAGTTTTCAGCAACCAAAGTAAACAATGGTTATCTGCTGCTGTGGAATGCAACAGGTGATTGGTCTCCTGTGGGTGTTTGGATTTCTTGACCACTCATGGCAGAGCTGGCTCTTGCTCTGTCTGAGACACAGATCTTTGTTATTCATTCCTTTTCTATTCTTAGCTTAGCTAGCTGCTGAAGAAACCTTTTCCTTTCTATTGCTTTTTAGTATAGTCTAATGTAACATATATCATAACATAATAAATCAAGCCTTCTGATCATAGAGTCAACATTCTCGTCTCTTCTTCACCCTGAAAACCCTTGTGACCACAGTCACAGGTGTAAGGTAAACAAAAAGATGGATCTGATTAAAAAATGCTAGGAAAGGTTTGGAGGATAGGATGAAAAAGTGTACTCAATTCTAGTGAAAGCCTTCCTTACTATGAGTATTTAAGTAGTGTTCCAGAAATTTTTAGCATTACACACATAACATTGGGGTTGTATATATAAATACACACACACACACACACACACACACACACACACACACATTTATATAAAAGAGAGAAATATGGCTGAGGGAAGTATATGGATAGCCACTGAAACTGGGATTTACTGCTAGCACTGATAATAGAATCAAGTTCCTACGAGCTCACCATCATCAGCATTATAATGTTTAGTTGATCCCATTTGTTGTTAACCCTGAGCTCTTAGGAGTTCTGGTCATTTTAAAACCACAAACCTCAAAGATGAAATTCAGCATCTGATGAATCATTTGAGGACTTCATCATTTGGTATAAGGGAAATACCTACTATAGCTTTTAATTACTTTCAGATACTTTTTTTTTCTATTCGGATGCATTTCTCTGTGAGGTGCTTATGCAGAATGCTGTAGATATGCTATTTTGCTTTGAACATGTTTGTTTTTAGGCAAAGAGTAGAGTATGCAAATTGTAGTGTTACTAATTGTGCTGTTCAATGGACAGAATGCAGAAATGTTTCTTTAAGGAAAAGATTACTGCTTCCTATGACTTATTTTTACTCCCCACAGTACAGATGACAGTACAGCAACCTGTCAAAACTGAGGTAAAATGGAAATAACCTAGATCTGTTACTTTCTGATGCATTATTTTTTTTTCATTTGCCAGTATTCTTTCTTTCTGCAACCTGTTTTCCTAACCATGTTCCTTTTATATCTTTTTTTTCCCCTTCTTCTTAAAGTTATCTCTTACATTCTCGTTTACCCAATCCTCTTATTGTTGCTGTTTGAGTTTGCATGACACAGTTGGGCTGGGTTTTCATCGGTATTAAGCAAATCTTCACCAGCAAAGCGGAATTGATGAAGTTCAGGTTTTGTCTTTTTTTCCTTAAATGTCCGAGTAGTAAAGTAGGAACAAATTTTTAAACATCTTGTCTTCTCTGAAATCTGCTGTGGATTTCAGTCAGCTTGTGCAGAACCAGATCATGATGTGAATTTTTCTAGGGCCCCTGGATTTGATCGGCCCTGCAGTGCCAAACATCATTCCACTGCACTGCTGGTGGAGAGCTTCCAGCACCCAGCCAGCCCTGCTCTGCTCGTTGATGGTCCAGATTCCTGAAAACTCAAGTGTAAAACAGTTTCCAGATTTTCTTTTTTTGTGCTGTCAGAGGGCTGGCAGCCATAACCACAGCTGTCAACATCTCACTTTTGTAATCCTTCTAGTTTTTGAAAAAAATATTTGGTTTGGAATTTGGGGTTTTTTCTATAAAATAGAAATTTCAAGGTTTAGTCAGCTTGGCTCACCTTGGAGTCCCAAAAAGACCCCAGTTATATTTCCTGATGACATATTCTGCCTGCCTGTGGATGTTGCCATGTTTTATAATGATACTTCTATTTCTTATTTCTGCTCTTTATAGAGCTATAGTCCCAGGGAACACAGACTCTGTACTGTTTTTATTATTGCAGTGTCAAAATAAAGCTAGAAGCATAGATTTTTTTTTCCCAGAAATTCAGAGACATAAATTATTTCTTACTTTTATAAAAAGGCAAAAAATAACTATCAAGGTATAACAGTGGGTAGAAAATCAAAGTGGTGAAAAAAATTACTAGTAATTAAAGAAAGATATGAAAAAAATTTAGTAGTTCCTCATTTAAGAAAAGAAATGTCATCCTCCTGTTCCATGCATTGCCCTATTTTTATATCATCCTAGAAAGAGCCTACACTGAAGCAATTTTAGTACTCATCTCTGAATAGATCATTAATTTGGATGGAGAATTCTTCACCTGAATTAAGTGAAGTGAAGAATTCATTTTCCCCTTAACTAAGTTAGATTCTCTTGTATATATGTGATGATGGTTTTCAGTGAAATACATGGATTTTTTTTCTGCTTCACAGAGCCGAGAGATTTCAAATATATTTTTGTTTATCTGGTTGAGGATCTAACCACCACCCTTCCATCATTTTACTCCTTGGTTAAAGCATGAAAGTGTCCACTTTTGTTCACTTTTCAGGCATTTCTGTGCCTCCTTATTTCAGAGATAAATTTTTTAATGCTGAGAATTTCTTTTTAACCCTTTATTGTAAAAAGCATTTTCTCAAAAGGAGATTTTGTAATGTTCTTTCTTTGTCTATAGAATTGAGTACTATAAAATGGTTGCAAACTGTCCTATTAAAGAAAGCTGAAAACATTTTGGCCAGATCTACTTACACACTACTTTTAAGCTGTGTGCTATTTCATAACAATACTTATGTGAATTTATAATTTAGCTCTACCATTTTTAATTATTGATTAGAATGTAGTTGTTCTTTGAGTACAGGAGAAAAAATTGAGTCTGAATCTTAACTTTACATAGCTTTGCTTCCAAGTTTGCCAAACTCTTACCTTCACTTTTCGCCAGGTTCTTCAGTTGTGCAAAGATAATTATGCTGAATGTCTCTCCAGTGTCCCTATGTACAGTGGGGTGGCTGAAGCATACTGGTAAAGCCAAAGTGAAATTTAAAAACCATATAATTTTTGCTCTAAACTCTGTTGAATTATTTATTATTTATTTAATTTGTTAACTTTAAACTGTATTAGTTGGCCTGTTAAAATATGTTATCTGTCCTATAAACCTGCCCTGTTAAAGTTTGAAAATTATTTGGAGCTAAACAGAGTTTCTTCTTAAGAAGTGACAAAAGTCTTGGTGAATATGTTTGAAAGCTCCATTTAATATACATTCAAAAACACTGTTTAGAAAGGATTTGGGGACTTATTTTCTTATCTTTTTTTGTTCTTATTCTGTTGCTGTCCTGTGGAACACTACCTTTGGGAAAAGCGGTTAATAACTATCCCAGTCTTTTTGTTGCAATGTGAGCTGAAATATGAAGCAGCTTACAGAAGTTAGTATCCAATACAAGAAGAGAAATGGTTTATAGAAGAAAGAATTTTGGAGTTGGGCTCATGAGACAGTATTTTACAGATAAGTGAGCCATTTTGATATTTTTCCCAGTTTGGGTTAAAGAAAAAGCATGATATCTGGCAATAATATTTAAGTGACTTATTGAGATTAATAATCTGAAAAACTTGTCTAATTTATACAGGTATTTACACTATTTTTTGAAAAAAATAGTTTTGCAAGGAGGTTTCTTATTGTAAAACTCTCTATTTTATTTTTCTTTTTAGCCAGAGATTCATTCCCTGTTAGAAAAAAAAAAATCTCCTATTAGAGTTGTGGGTCTAAATTATACTTTTAAATCATATTGGCCAGAAAAGGAGATTTTACAGCAATTGTGCATAATTTTCAAGGTCCTGTAAATTGATTTTTCAGTCTTGCAATAATGGATTTTGGCCTGGCATTTGCATTATCCACAAAGCGTGTATTACTGTTTCCCATTTATTTAAATGAAGGCTGTGTTTAAAAGATACTCTTCTGCTGGAGACTAAATGGAATGTGTTTTATTAATCTGGGACTGCCTTATTCTCTGTTGACCATGTTTATGCATTCAGCAGAGGTTACTGATTCATATAGCAATAGGAACACTTGAAATGTCATGTACCTGCTGGGATCAGCTCTCTTTCTGACAAAAGACTGGTAAATCACAAGTCAGAGTAAAAATTTTGGAGAGCTATAGAAAATACTTTTAATTCTGTGAATCTTCTTTAACTTAATTAAATTGTGTAGAAAATATCATGTCTTCCTATATTCAGCTTCCTTTGACCATAACACTTCTAGGAAATGAAAAAAAAAATTACAAATAAGCATTGACCAAAACAACCAGCAAACCTACATTTAGTAGGGTTTTGATAAGATTATACCAAGCATCATAAAATAAAAACATTTCCAAATGGAATTTATTCTTGAACTATGGAGCATTATCTTGCGTGCTCAGTAAAACATACATATTTAATGGAATAAAAACTTTTATTCCCTCCATGAAGTTCTGTGATTCCTAGAACAAGATTAAGAAAACAGGTACTGCTCAGCAGCATTTTTTTGTCGTTGTTCACTGTATGCTTTCCTTTGTCTTCTCTTCAGCTCAGAAGAGAGGACTGTTCATTTCCTTATACCACCCAAATATATAAGTACTTCAAAGACACTAATTAATGTCTCTTACTAACTTATTTATGAAGTGAGGAGTGCCATCGTCATCATTTAGCACATCAATAGCTGCAGCACAAAAAAAATAAGGTGAATGTAACTGTTAACATGTTTTAGTTTTGTGAGTCCACCAAAGAATGGATCCTGTGCATCTTCCTTACATCTATCACCACCTGGATCTACTATGCATGGAACAAAATACTTATTCTTCTAAGATATATTTTTTGAATAAGTAGTGTCTGAGCATGTATTATAGAATTTTATATGTATTTCTTCAGAAATACATATACATATACATCTTTCAATAACGAGACTTTAGAATAAAATGTGGAAGACTCATCACTGACTTCTTGGGTGACATAAGTCCTATTGGAGTGCCAACCATAAAGGCACTAGAATTGATTTTTTTTTTTCTTTTTTCCCTTAGGCATTTCCTGGAAATACAAACTCTGACAGTGTGGTCCGGCATGATTTACAGCATCCAGTTATTGCTCGCTATGTGAGGATAGTTCCTTTGGACTGGAATGGAGAGGGCCAAATTGGGTTAAGAATTGAAGTCTACGGTTGCTCCTACTGTAAGTTTTTCCATGATGATCCTTTTTTTTCCCTCCCCTAAATAAAAACTCACTTTGAATTTTGGCTTAAATCTGAATGTCAAAGACTTTAGTCTAGTTGTGTTACCTAGGGCTTCATGAAATATTTGTTGGAACTTTAATTCTGGGTTGATAGCTTGTTCTTCTCTGAAAGATACAACATTGGAATTTGCAATAGTGCTTTGAAGTTGCTCCTTTCTCTCTTCATGATTTCTGTTCTAGAAGGCTTTGGCTACTGTATAAGCTTGATTGGGACATTTAAAGAAGAGATCACGGTCAAACAAATGTCATGTTGGATCTTGAAATATAAAATGGAAACAGGGCATAATTTATTGCCTGGTGAGAGAGATAAAATTAAAGCAGTAAATTACAATTCTGTCTAAATATCTGACACGTTTTTCTGTGATATTTTGTAGATTATTTGAATGTGACTTCAGAATTTCTTCTGAAATCTGGCTGAGCAATGGTACCACGGCTTCCACAGCTAAAAGCAGAACTGATAATGCTTTAGGAGATTATGCCCTTCCTTTAATTCAATCCAGCCAGTGCTTAAGCTGGCAAAACTGAGTTTATGATATCCTATTTCTATGTACTTTTTAGGCAGTATCCTGGATTTGTTGGTATTTTAGCTGGAAGATGTTATTTGAGATTTGTCTTTCAATAACAAGACTTTAGAATAAAATGTGGAAGACTCATCACTGACTTCCTTGGGTGACGTAAGGCCTATTGGAGTCCTTTGCCATCCTGACTACCAAAACCAGCTGTGATTCCAACTGTTTTTTTTTTATTAGATAGTCAACAGAATCCATACTTTCCTTCAACACCAATAGAACCATGAGGAATAGAGTTTTGATATTATTTTTCTTATTTCCATGCAATGAATGTTTTAAAAATGTATATTGAATCACAGAGAATTTCCCAACAGCTGGAACTTAGTTGAGAAATCAAATCAAACTTGCTAAAGTATTGATGCTTCTGTGCTGGGGGTACACATGATTATAAATATAAGAGCAGGACCTGTTGCAATAAGACAAAGCATAACGTTTTTAAACTAACAGAGGGTCAATTTAGATTAGATATAAGAAAGACATTTTTTACAATGAGAGTTCTAGAACTCTAAAAATTTACCCACAGAAGCAGTGGATGCTCCATCCCTGGAAACATTTAAACTCAGATTTATTGGGACTCTGAGGAACCTGAACTAGTTGAAGATATCTCTGATTATTGCAGAGGGATTGAACTAGATGGTCTATAAAGGTCCCTTCCAACACAAACTGTTCCATGTTTCTATGAAATCTGTTGCCTGAGGACCTGTAGATTTCACTAAAGTTACCTACAACTCAAAGAGATTTAGCTTCTGAAGTTTTAGGTACAACTCTGATTATTCAGTACATGGCTCTTAATAAACAAGTGTTTACCATCATACTGCTAAAATGTTTTACGTGCTGTTTTAAGTACACCAAACACTACAACATGGTTAATTTTCCACCATAATAAATACTTGCTTCTATGTATACCTGATTGCTTGTACATCAAATGTAAATTCAGGCCTTTGATGCAAGAAACCAACATCTAGTTTACTGTCAAATATAACTCTCTTTAACTGAATCAAATGTAGCAGAATCAAACAAGAAACCCCACGATATTTACTGCAATATTTACACATAGAAATGATACATTTTGATGAAATGAATAGACAAAATGCTGTAGGTACACAACAAGATATTTTTAGAGACTTAAAGTAAATGCGAGAAAAAGTAAAACACAGCTTGCTGACAAAATTATTTTAGTTGTTTGATGGAAAGTTGCTTGCTTGCTGAACTTTTGGAGGAGAATAAAAAGCCCCTGCCAAGGACACAATGTATGGAACCATAAAAATAATGGTAAAATGTGTCTTCACAGAAGAACTAAGGTGGCCCAATATAATTTCATAATTTTACTGGTAGAGTATTCCTGGTCTGTTTGTATTAGAAATTATTTCAGTAATCACTCAAGACTTTTTTAATGTAAGATTTAAAATAATATATTCTGGTTTTATGTGTAAAGGGACTTTTCTTTCAACATTTCTGCTACAGTGCAGTGTGGTTTTTACATGCAGGAATTGGGCTGCTCCCAAAATGGTATCAGTAGATAACAGCAGAGCGGCTGAGAAGAAAAAGTAAAAAAATAAATGTGTAAAGAGAGAGGAAGGCAGCCCTTTGGTATGCATACTGTAACGAGGGAGTACTGTTTACAAATTCTCAGCTTGTCTTCAAATGAATTATTTGGAGCCAGGTGTAAAAGCTGCACCTTTCCATGCAGATGTGTCCTTTGGCAGAGGCCAAGTTTTTAACCTTATGATTAGAAGTGCATATATTTGCATATAAATATAAGCACTGCCATTAACCAGTGTTATTTGCAGATTAATCCTTCTTGTCACTTAAGGATCTAACCATTTAGATAATCACCAATTTTAAAAGCCTGATTAAAAAACTGGCTTCTACTCCAATCTGCCCCAACTTTTGGAACTATTACCTTAATCAAAGGCTGTCCAATACATCATAATTTTAATTTTTCTTTTAGTTAACAAATTAATGTATTTTTTTAATTTAGATCTATTCATATGCAAAATTCAGATTTTCCCACATTGCACACAAGGTTTAATTGGAAAGCCATGCACACTGACTGTTAAAACTCTTTCCTTGCACAATGCTGCAACCTGGTCATTAGCCTCAGACCTTTAAGAAAAATGCTTCCTCATATTGAACTGCTTATTCAAATATCAGATCGCTAATTGCCGTATTTCTGGTTCCTATTTTGTTTGTACATGTATATAAGATGTGCATTTAACTTTTTTGTACCGGGGTGAGATCCATATCCTTCCTTGCCCAGCAAATCAAGTTTAAAAAGACGTATGTTTTCCAGAGAGCAATTAGACTTCACATCTGTGCCCTGAATAAGTTAATAGCATTACCAAATCTTCGTCTTGTAGTGTTGGTTTGCTTAAAGTTTAAAAATCTGTTCTGTCCTTTAAATTTCATGTCTGTATTTTGTGTAGATGACATCTGTGGGGTTGTCTTCTATCAGAAAAGTTCACAGAAGTCACCAAAAAAGAATTAGAGTCTTACTCTACAAAAAGGTTCAGAATGAAATTTGTGTTTTATTTTTTTTTTCCTATAGAGGAAAACTGACTATATATTATTAAAAAAAAAAAAGCATTAAAATTGGGTAAAGAACTTGCTTAATAGCTAAACTAATGGAGAAATTTTATGAGCAAAATAAGCTTGAAAAATCACAGCCAATAGACTATTATATAACATAAAAACCACATTTTGGTCAATGAAACTTTTAGTTTTTATTTTAAAATTATGAGTTTCATAAACCATAAAGGGGAAAAGGGTCTTTACACTTGAAGTAACATCATATATATAAGAACAAGTCACAAAGAAGAAAGCAATATAACCAAAGTCAAAATACCCGCTGAAATCAGTTAAATGAAAACTGATGGCCAGATTTTTTTCATGCTCTTTTGGAGACAGAGAGCAATGGCACATGACATGGATCTTCCACCATGTTCACTTTTATGAATTTTTGAGACAGGCAGCAAAGACATGGCATCTGGAAGCCATGAAAACTACAATATAATACTTTCACTCCTGATTCATGAAGAACATAATAAGTTCCTGCAGGATCATTGCCATATGAATAGTTCCCTTAATCTCCGTCCTGTGGCAGATGAATGCCTACAAAAAATGGGCAATAAGAATATTATTGCATAGGCTTTGGCTATGCTTTTCAAGGTAGCTGTAAGAGACCTTCTGGGTCATGAAATCCTATGAGAGGAAAGCACTCATGGTACCTTTATTCATAGAGGAGTTTTTATATGGCTATGCTGATTTTCTGGATCTAAACAGTACATTTGTATCTTTTTAATGCAATTGCACATTTGATGATAAAAATTTTTAAATTTCTGATGACTCACTTCTGAATTGTAGGATATACTTGAAAAAAACCAAACACCTGGAGATGGCAGAAAGCCATGCAAATATTCAATATATGCAAGGCAGGAACAATTATAAAGCTCCATAAATGGCTGCAAGCCAAGCTTTTTGCATTTACTGACCAGCTCTATTTGCTAACACTTAGGAAGCAGTGCGACTGAACAAATGTCATATGACCTGTATTTGCAAATCTGTTCTTTTTCAGATATTAGCTCAACTACATGTACTGCTAGGTCAAATGTAACTGTTTCAGTTTTCTGATTGATGACTGGTTTGGTTTCTTTTTTTTTAGAGAGGGAGGGAAAAGAAGGAAAAATAGTAACCACAGTCCTGTGGTTATTCATGAAATAATGAATATTTTTATGGTGAGCATTTACTCTACACATAGTAAAGTGAATGAAATTTTGGTCATGGAAACATGTTACAAGAACTAAAACGAAATTTGTAGGTGCTCCCAAGGGGTGAGCCAAATGATTATTTGCAAGAACTGATTAGGAAGTATTGAAGTGGTAAAACCTGTGGGCTGAAGAGATCTTTTGGTTGCTGCAGTTAATCTGGTTTGCCTGCGGTGACTGAGTTAAAACACTGTTTCCTTTGACAGTTCATTCTGCTACACTTATACTTATTTATGCTTACTTATACTTAGCATTCAGTTATACTTAGCTGCTAGGAAATCTACATATTTGAAATCTGCTTAGCTTAGTTTCATGCTATAGGCACTAACTAACTATCCATGTCTCACTGTGCCCCATGGTTGCCATACACACTTAAAAGAGAAATTTACATATTGTCCAGAATAATCTGTTGCATCCAAATACCAAAATGTCTGTTTAAGGTAGATGAGAAAGCTACTTTATTTCCCTTTTGTTGAATCTTATCAATTTTCACATGTCCAGATTCAAAGGTACACCCTGGACATTGTGTTTTACCAGAATATGGCATAAAAAAGGTCCCTTAAAGGGTCATGACTCCTATTGAAATACCCTGTGGTATATTATTATAAAATAAATTATAATGTGTTAATAAGTGTAAACATACATATTTCTGCTCTTACACTTCTGGTATGTGTGTGAATATATGCCTAAGTAGTGAAGGTACTTGTGTAGTCCAGGAATCTGCATAAAATTTCCTAGCTCTTCGTATGATATTTTATTACTTACAATAAATGTGCCACTATGTTTTCTGGTCAGACTTTTCTGTCCACTTCTGTCCACTTTTCTGTCCAACTTCATAAAAATATTAACTGTCAGAAAGGAAGAATAATTTTGAAGTGTTCATTTTGTGGAATTGTATAATATTTCTAGAAAGTTTACTAACTTGCTGTGAGTGAGAGATCTCTGAACATACAGGGATTGTAATGTGGGGAAAAACTAAAAGAATCTTGAGTTTTGTAGCTCACAGAGGCTGCTGTGAGCTACAAAAACTTTCCTTGTATCAGTGTTTTGGAGAGTGAAGAGTTCTGCTAAGCATCCAGCTGTTTTTCCCCTTTTCTCTCAAATTTCAGTATTTTTAGCCTGGGAACATCTATACGTACTTAGGCTTATGTGTTTGATTTTTAGCCTTCATCTTCACAGCTCATCAGTGGCAAACATATCTTGATATTCTCCTTCTGACATTAAAGGTGCATGGATGAATACTGATATCAAAACTATGGAGAGTGCGGGAAAAGAACTGTGAACTTTTCCTTTGCTAACTTTTAAAGACCTGTTTGAATTTGTGATCTGTTGCTAAGTTTGCTTCCTTGTTAGTGTATTTTTTTTCTACCTTTTTGTCAGACAAGAGATGTGGTTTTTTCTGAAGGTCATGAAAATGGACATCTTTTATCCTCCAGATAGTCTCAGGTCATGTTAGTCATTTAACAGAAGAGTTTTGTAATTTAAGACCAAAAATAACCTCTGTCTTTATAAGTATTCTCAGTACAGATTTTTCTTCTCCATGGCCTCTCCAGGAAAGAACACTTATGATTGTTCCTGTACACATTTTCATATAGTTTGGCATGAAAAATAAGTGAGAACAGGCTTCAGTCCATTTATTACCTTCAGATGTTATCATTGACAAACATAGGCCCCTTTTGGTAATAGATACCACTTAAATTTTAAAACAATAAAAAATGTTGTGTTTTTTTTATTTAGTGCATTAAGAAATAAACTTCTACAATCAGAAGATTCAGGCTGAAACAAAAAAAATATTTCCAAATACCTTATTGCTTAACAGTTTTTTTTCTAAATCAAATATTTCAGAAATATTTGACATAAAACAAATTTTTAATAGAAAAAGTTTTGTTTTCTTCTTCATCTTTTTGTTAATCTGATGCAATATGAGTTTTTTTCTTCTCTCAGCTTTCTGCATCCAATAAAAAAAAAGAAAAATCCATTATTTTCCACTTGTAATTGTAATGAGGCTACTGGCAAATATTCTCAAGCACCACAGTTTTGAGAAGTGCAACAGCTGTGTATGTTCTTTACAGGTTCATTTGTTAGCTGGCAATGAAAATATAATCAGTGTGCTGGTTTCAGCTGTGGCAGAGTTAATTTTCTTCACAGTGGCAGGTGTGGGGCTGTGTTTTGGATTTGTGCTGAACACAAGGTTGATGATACAGAGATGTATTTGTTGTTGCTGAGCAGGGCCTGCACAGAGCCCAGATCTTTTATGTTTCCTGTACAGCCACATTGATGAGAAAGTTGGTGCTGCCTGGGAGGCTGGGAGGAGACACAGCCAGGTCAAGTGACCCAAACTGACCAAAGGGACATTCCAAACTGTATGGCACCTTGTTGGGTATGTAAAGTAGGGAGAAGAAAGTAAAAGAGGGAGATGTTTGAGGTGATGGTGTTTGTCTTCCCAAGTAACCATCCCATGTGATGGGGCCCTGCTCTCCTGGAGATGGCTGAACACCTGCCTGCCCATGGGAAGTGGTGATTGAATTTTTTGTTTTGCTCTGCCTGTGGCTTTTGCTTTCCTTATTAAACTATATTTATCTCAACCCATGAGTTTTCTACCTTTTACTCTGCCACTATTTTCCCCAGTCCTGCTGGTGAGGGAGTGAGTGAGTGGCTATGTGGGGCTTTGCTACTGGCTGGGGTTAAACCATGACAGTCAGTCAGAGAAAAACAAGTATATTTTGTATGAATACATGACCCACTAGATTTTTAAGTCTTAATCCTACAGAATTTTAAATTACACTTGAATATTTTTTTAATCATTCATCGTTTCCTTTAGAAGAATGTAAGTCTTGTTTGTAAAGGTTATTTTAATTCTTTTTTGCTGTGAAATGAAGGAAAACTTTTTCCTAGTATATAAACAGAATTTATGGCCAAATTTGATAAAATCTTGCAGGGTTTGATGAATGCTTTTTAAAGTCAGATATGGCTGTTGTGTAAAAATAGCAGACTAACATTTTCTAATCAGTTTTCCAGCAACTGCCCACACACACCACAGGAGGGATCCTCCTTACAGTGGTCTGTAACTAGTTAATAGGAAGATGGAGATTTAAGACATATCCTTCAATAAGCATCTGAAAACATCAAAACCAGAAGCAGAACTAGAGTGTGCTTTTTCACAAAGTAAGAATGGTAGCATTTAGGTAACTACAGTCAAAAACTTCAGTCTAATCACAACAGTCTTGCCTTTAATCTTTTTTTGCCTGAATGAAGGCTCATGATGTCTATGCCCAGCATTATTTTCTTGCATTCCTGTAAGTGGTGATTGATCCCTTTGTCCATGGTGACTTATTCACTACAGAAATCAGGTAGGCTTTTATTTTTCTCATGAAACGAAAAAATTCAGCAGATTTCAAACTCTAGGTCTTGATTCTATGCCATTGATTTGAAGCCTGAAGAACCTCATTGGTATTTATTTTCTTGAATGTCTGAAATAAAATATATTAAGGATGCAGTTACTTCCAGACTCAGTTCAATTTATTCTGCTTTTTCTCAGAAGTCTGGGTGAAGATGATGTGTTTTGTATCTTTTATTTTAGGCATGGCAAGTGGAGTCTTACTGTGAGTAAATTCTTATTTCCTCTCTTCCAAAGGTTAGTGTTCTCTGATTAGAAAGTGCACCTATCAAAAAGTCTGTATTTTTCCTGTCAGTATTACTGACAGGAAAAAACAAATTTAACTCTTCATAGTAATGCTTTTATAAGGTTAAAACAAGCCTTGGTGTTTATATGTCATATATCCCTATACAGAGTTATGTTTCTAGACAGTCCTGTTTCAAAGCTGGGCCCTCATCTTTGGAGAGTCAGGTCACTGTCATACCAGCTTCTCCCTAAATCCTCTAAAACAAGAAAAATGTTCAGGTTTTTCCATCTCATGAAGGTGACATTGTATGGCCCTTCTCTAGCGGCCGATGAGGGTCCCCTCACCTTTCACTCACTGCTGCTATTTTCCTTCAAAAGAACAAAAGAGTACAGCTGGAAGGGACCTATGACAGCTCAATTGCTTGACCAATTCAGGGTTGGCCAAAACTTAAAGTACAGTATTGGAGACATTATTCAAATGCCTTTTAAACACTGTAGCTCTGTTGACTTGCTCTTGCCAGACTGTAGGGAATGCTTTTTAAAGCTAAACTGAAGAATGCATTATCCGGCTCCTGGCTGCACATGCACATTGTGTTAATGCTTGTGAGCATTGTCTCTGAAACAGAGTAAGAAAAATAAAATGAAATCCTGTTTCCAGTTGTAACCTTTGTGTTATATGTCTTTCAGAGCCTGCTGGCATTTCAGACAAATACTAGCATTGTTATTCAACTCATGGTCAGCACAGGGAATGGAATAGAATGAAATAGGACAGAAAGGAATGAATAGAATAGAGCATAACAGAACACAACTGAACATTTATGTTTTGTTATGCCCAGAGCTCTGCAGGGGAAGCTATGACCCAGGTCTGAGGGCTCCACCCTGGAGAACAGCTCTCTGCAGTGCAGGTGGCAGGGCCATCCAGGTGACAGGGTCACCAGTGTCCTCGCAGCTCTGCGATGAGACCAGAGCTTTCAGTTTATCCTGTATTCCCATACTGCTTCTGTTGGTGCACAAATATTTAGACATTCTCTTAAATTCATAGTCCTCCCTGGAGCAGCATAAATTTCCCAACAGCACTTCCACTCAGACAGTGTCTTGCTAAGCCTTGCCTTACCTTCAACTTTCCTGATGGTATCCCCGTCCAAAGAAGGAACATTTGCCTTTCTGTCCAGCCTCTCCTGCAGGTGCAACTGGAGAATGAGGTAAAGCTACCTACAGTGTCCTGCTGCCATCCATCCAGTCTCTGTTGCTAAAATCCCATAAGAAAACAAACAAACACACGTTTGGGTGTGTTTCTTGTACCAGGGAATTATACTAAAATAAACAAATATTTGGCTTAGCTAAGCAATATCTTAGATTCAATGGATTCAGTTATGAGGGCGTCAAATGTCTCATGAACTTTCTGAGATTGGATTCTTTGCTGCTTTTCTTTTAGTCTGAGTATTTCTTAGGCTGTCACAAGAAGTTATGAATTCACAATGGAAGTGTTCCACGCAATTTGTATGGAAAAATGTTAGCTCTATTCAGATGTAGCCCTTTTTATTAGAAGATTTTAGGCTCCATGATGTTGGAGCATTTCTGGTTTTGTTCTGACTGTAATGCTAAAAAAAGGAAAACAAAGGAAATTTATTCTCTTGAATATAGTTCAAGTTGAAGTACTTTTTTGTATGGTTTCATCTGGATATTTCGATGGCTTCCTAAATTGCTCATTGAATAGAAAAGGGTTAGAGAGTTCACTTACTAAGTATCTGTTTGTACTTGGTGCAGATTGAGGTGAAGGAAAATCCTTTAAATAACAATAGTTGTGATTTTTTAGAAATGCCAATGTGCATCAGAGATGATTAAAGCCTTTATAGTGCCCTGTCTTTTTTCAAGTGCATGTAATAATAGTAAAATGGATGCAGAAATGTGGGGGGAAAAAATTTAGCTGTCTTCTAAAGATTATGAATTCATGGCACATTTAGAATTTGACTATGCTTTAGAATTCATGGTGAAACTGGTTAAATTCTTCAGGGAAAATTTAAATATTTTCACAGGTTTACACACATCAATTTGAAATACTGTTTTAACATTTGGCAAAGGTTCAGTCAAACAACAATTACAAAGTACAAGCCAAAATGGCAACCATAAGCAAAGAGTGAAAATGCACATTCAAATTTGGGTGTTGTCTTTGCATTTTCATGGTGACTTGAATTCTGAGATCTACATTCATTAAAAAGAACATAAAGTTATGTTATATGAACTGTATCATATATCATATGCATGTACACCTATTTCAGGTACTTAATCTGACCTGTTTTTAAATGAGCAGCTGCCTTTCCTGTACTATCTAGAAACTAAGAAAACCAAGCTCCTCACATAAGTACCTAGCAATTCTAAAATTTAAGAATATTTCTTTAAATAATGAAGAAAGCTGGGGAAACTTTGAAAACATTGTAAGTCAATCAAAAATAAAAGAGAAAAAAAGTGCTTTTTATTCATTCTAATTCTGTATATTCCTCAGATTTTACCAGCCAACATTTTAAAGTTTCATATGGATTACTGTTAAAAAATAATGAATATCTTATTAATAAATAATAAATATTAAAAAAATAATGAATGGCTTATGGGATAGGATCTGATCCTACAAATACTTTAGAAACTTTCTTGCATAGTAATGTTTCTATCTTTACTTTTCCAGATTGACAAGGTAACTGGCATTTAATTCTTTTAGTAGGGACATGTTCTTTATTACTTTTTTTCTAATAGACCATATGTCTTTAATTGTCCTCTTGGTCTTAAATAAATTGAAGAACTTGAGAAATTTGCTTTCTAAAGCCACAGCTATAAAAAAAAAATAAGGTCAATAATTTCCTTACCTAAAAAAAGCCCTAAAAATTGATTAGGAAGAACTGCAATTTTTGTACCAAACCCATATGCAAGGCTGGCGATGCTGTTTTGTAGTGATTTGTTTTGGTAATTATCTTTGTTTACGGTGAGTCAGACCCAGGGTATTTTGTTAAGGGGTAATGAATCAATAAAGAGAAGCAAACTTTCAGCAAACATGGACAGGCCAGAGAAGGTAGTTGCTCATTTTCTTCAAGGTGGGAGGACATTTTTGTAGCTGTGGTAGAGGATGTTGGCAATAGTGTGATATGAGAAATGCCCGATGAGCTTATATCTTACAGTAAATGGTTTTTAAACTGATGCAACAGTTCTAATAAGCATCTTCAGTACTGCCCTTTTATTGACTGCTGTTCCAAGAGATTCAAAAGGAATCTAGTAAAGCCTGTGTTTCAGCTGTTTATCATTGCAACCTTTCACTCACTGACCTAATTTTTCTCTCCTTTCCATTTTTAGTTGTTTTTTCCAAAAGTCTCTGCTCTGACTTCTGTCTCGTTCTTCAATTGTGTATAGTTTCCTGATTCCGGTCCTTCCTTGTTTGATTTTTCATAAGTATGGTGTGAAAAACAAGGGAATTCAGAATTTTTTTCTGAAGTTTGAATGACAGCAGAAATGCACAGGCCTTTTCATACCTTTAGATAATGAATTTGTGTCCAGCTTGTGAGTAAAAGTTAATTGCCTTGAGGTCCTCACTTGTGGAAAAATGTTAGAGTGATTTGAGTTGAACTATTTACATAATCAGTGGTTTTGTACCTCGTTATCATTTAAATTCTTTCTATAATGTGGCTATGCAACAGTGGACAATTTTTGGAAATATCAGGTTCTGGGTACATGATAAATTTCAAACTCAGTTGGCAGAGTTTCAGCCAATGGAACTCTGATCCTACAAATACTTTAGAAACTTTCTTGCATAGTAATGTTTCTATCTTTACTTTTCCAGATTGACAAGGTAACTGGCATTTAATTCTTTTAATAGGGACATGCTCTTTATTACTTTTTTTTTCTAATAGACCATATGTCTTTCAAAACTCACCAAAGGACTTACATAAATTTAGGAATAAGATTATTGGTAGCAAGTTCAGGGGAAGGCTTTTGTCATCATTAGTTCTAATGTAACTAATCACAAGTACTAGTTGTACACAGCATTGGTTTTGGAGGAAAACTGGCAGGATAATTGCCCAGGCACTGAGTATGCCTCTGTAAGCCTAAGCTAGGTCACAGTATAAATCACCCAATCTGAAAACTGAAAGAAGGGAGTGCCATGTCTTACACATTGCTGAAGATTTCTACTAACTTAAAGGAAATTTTGGTAGTAACAAATGGGAAGGAAGTCTGTTGGAAGTTTTTCCACTGCACGCTTTTAGCAAAAGCTGGTGGCATCTCACCAAAGGCTTTCTGTCAGTGATGATTAAAATGCTTACACCATTTTCATACATAATGTGCAGGCAATACTTCAAATCAAGCACAACTCTGAGTTATGTGGCAATTCTTCTGAAAACCTTTAATTTTGTGTTATTCCAACTTAATTCTGACCTTAGTTTTGACAGCAGTGTCTTAGGATAGCTGCACACAGTGAATGGAATCTCTTTGTGTAGCACTGTATTTTCCACAGATGAAGTAGGGCAATTTGAACGATTGATCTTCTGCCATAATGCAGACATTAAATACTTGCTGTGAATAAACCAACCTCTTCCTATTATTAAATCCAGCTGTAGAGAGGAACTTCATCAAGCTAGACAAGCACATACCCCTAGGTTATTTCACCCAAGAGAGAGCTCAAATATATTTTCCATGTACTTTGAGTTTTATTTATGTTAGCAAATGTATAAAGCCAGTATTATTCTTGTATTTGAGTGTTCAAGTTTCTATGTTTCTAATAAAATCCTTAATTTGAGCTGAAGGAAAAATACTTTGAACAATTCAAATCCCATTGAACCTTGGAAAAGCACCTCTCCAAAATTAGGACAGGCTGAAAGTTGTTTTCCTTTTCTAATAAATTCTGATCATTTAGAAAAGTTTACAGCTCAGCTGTGGGAGAAAGGCCAACTAGAAATTTAATATCCATTTTTTTAACTTTCTTTACTTCCTTGTAACTTAAAAGTTGAAAATGACTGAGTTTCATTTGTAAAATAATGAAAGTAAAATATCTCAATAGTTAATAATCTTTTTCTGTAAAATAAAAAATCTTCTTGCCTAGTTGTCACAAATTTTACAATCAGCTTTTGATGCAATTTATCTTTTGATTTTCTACATTTTTCTGTTGATGGTTTTAAGTCAAAGAATCAGCAAATCATCAAGTTCTGCAGAAAAACATTCTGCTGCATAATTTTCATCCACCCATACTAAATCCAATAATAACAAAATACTTTTAAACTTGTGCCATAATTTATTTCAAAGAAATTTTCCTTGTTCTTACTGAGGTGCCATTTCCCTTGACTTTAGGGGAACAATAGTAAAACTGCAGTTGACAGCTTAACAAAAATATAGTATTTAAAATCACAAACAAAATTACTTAGGACATTTATAAAAATTGCAATAGTTCATTTTTTATAGCTTTATACGTATATTCTCCTGCATTGCAGAGCTCAAGAGAAGAGCTTATACAATTCTGCTGTTTAAGCACGTTGGCATAGAATGTATCTTAATTCTTTTTTTTTTTTTTTTCCATGTACTGTTTCAAAGGGTATCAGTCTGTTTTTCTCAGCTTTCAGGCATTTCTCTTTTCTTGACTCAGTTTTCTGAACTCAAGAATTACTTGTCTATGCAATCAGTATTATGTGATTGTAAACTGTATTGACTCTCAAGAAATTAACACTGGAATTTCTGTTGAGATGCTACCAGAACAGACTTATGATGGGCCTGCTGTACTTGAGAACTGTAGCTGGTTTTAGAGAATTTTTGTAATGTATGTGGCCATATAATCTATACTCAGTTTGGGGTCAGAATTATGCAACCAGTGCGGATAACGCAGCTTCTGGGGATAAGGCAGAAATTAGAGCCAGGGAAGATGAATTCATGGTTTTAAAATAAATGTTGTTCTTTATTTTTTCATTTTCCCTCCAGCATCCACATTAAATCCTAGGTTCTATAAAGAATAGTGATGTGAGTCCTTCATGATCTTGTCCATCAAGTAGTCCCAATTTCTGATCTCTGTCTTCAGATCCATTGATTTTCAGTCTCCAGCTCCTTCTCTTTGTCAGACATATTCATTCAGCATACTGGTTTTCTGCTTAAATTTATTTCAGCCTCTTTCAAGATTTCTCATACTTTGTGAAGAACTTTATGGTACAAAGTGACCTGGACTTCTGTTTTCTTCAAAGACTTAAAGTGTAGGATTTTCCCAAAATTTCTGATTTTAACAGTAAACCAGCTTTGTTTAAATGTTGTTTCATATCTCTAACAAACACCTTACTCAACATTATATTAAATTTTATAAGAAAAAAGTCAATTTTAATCTTTCTGAATCTTATATCTCAAATTCTGAATTTATATGTTTCATTTAATCAAACCTTAAAAATTTCATTAGACTTTTTACAGATAGGAAAAAAACGAGAAAACCAACATTGATATCCGTCATTCATTTTTGACTGTTAACATTGCAAATCTTTTTTTTTTTTTCCTCATGATGGATTAGAGATGGGGTGGAGAAAGAAGCTGGCATTTTCTGAGGAAAGAACATTTTGATTTTAAGCTTCACAGAAAAACGAGTTATGGCCATTTACATTGAGGACAGTGTACTAATTTGAAAAGAAAAAAAATGTTTATTCAATTTTGAAAATTTACAATGGTGTATTATCTCATTTCAAAAAATAGTGACCAGCATTTTAACTACTTGTTTGTTCAGGATACGATTAGCAACACACAAACCCCCTCAAACCTCTGTAGTCATTTGCAATCAAAAAAAAAAAAACTTTGTCCAAGTGTTTCAGAGCAGAATATGCTGAATGGGACATTTTAGTCTGCCACTTGAAGACTACAACTTAGGTCTTGTGGAAGGGAACAAAAAAAAGAAAAAGAGGTCATGATCCCAGAATACATACTCTATCAGAAATAAAGCAAAGAAATCAGTACAGTCATTGCAGTAAGACCGTTGAATCAATCTGGTGTTTTGTCAATAAGACATAATCCAGAATTACACCCAAGGAGAAACATGTTATACCTGCTTAGTGGTTGAAAGCTTAAAATAAGTAACAATAATGCCATAATGAAAACATACTACCAATTAGTGCATGTCATATTGAAACCATATAAATCTGTGGAGCTACAAATTTAAAATAAATAGAAGAAAACCAAGCTGGCCATTTGCTGTTTAGTCTCAAAACTAAATTTACAGTTCATAATATCCCAGTACATGCTCTTGTTTCTCAAACAAGGTGAGATCAAATGCTTCCCAGAAGTACATTAGTGCTGGTAGTACTGGGATCCATGCTGAGAGAGGGCTGGGTTGTCATGCCAGTGCCCAGCCCTCAGTTCTGTAAAGTTTCTGGGGCTGGAAATAGCCCCAGGCTTTGTTGCATTCTTTGCTAGTGTTTGAGAGAGGTCAGTGGACCTTTCAGTTCTTGGCTACCCTTATGTGTCAGTTTTGTGTCTTTCAGAGAGGTAGGGACATGAGAGCATTTCTACATCCCATTTATTTCATTGAAATTTGCATGGTATACTTATTAGAATTCTCTTACAAAACTCCATAATGTGATGGAGGAGTATTTTTTTATTGTCATGAAGTCTAGGCCTACCCTTCCAGCATGAAGGCTAGCCTACCAAGATCTAATCTGTCTTGTTATGTGATGAGAACAATAGTGCTGCTATCTAAGTTTACATGTCTAATCTTAAATTTCTTAGTCTGTTCTTCTAGATTTAAAGGGGAAAAAAAAGTTTTTTCAAAGTTCTCTGTGCATATATACTTACTGTAATTACTGCACATAGCCTGTTCTAAATGCTTTGAATAGTTAACGTGCGCCATTTCATACAGTCACATAAAGTGTTGTCAGCATTTAGGAATCAACTTTGGGAACATTGCATTGAAAGTCTTCCTAAATGTTTTCAATTCTTCAGCCTGTACAAAAGGATTACTCTGACTCTCTTGATACTCAACTAAAAATAGTTTCTCTGGAATGTTGCGATAATTGGGCAACATTTGCTCTTCAGTGTCAGATGAGTCACAGATTAAAGAATTACCTGGGTTATGGCCTATATATCCTAACAGGATGCCCAGATTACTAGAAAAGCCCTTTTTTGTTTGAGGCTTTAGTATAGTGACCTGCATTTGTTACCTTCATTGTTAGGGATGATTATTTACTTTGCAAGAGAAACCATCAAAGTAGGAGCAATAGTAATACTGATGCAGCTTAATGTTCAACAGGATTGTTCTAAAACCAGCTGCACATAATTGGCATAAAAGTTTGAAACATATAAAGCTGCATTATGGAGGCACTGTGATATTTTTCTGCATCTCTCTGAAGTTGCTACATTCTGTGTTTTCTCTAATTCCTTTAAACCTTTGTATGTAACCTTGTCCTGTTTCTCCTAACTCTTTTTTTTTAGCACAAAATTTCATTTACCCGGTTACTTGAGCTGACACCAGCATGGCTTTTCCTATTACTGTACAAGCCGTTGTGGTAGGCTTTGACCATGAACCCATGAGTGACTGTCACATAGCTATTAAAATGGGATCCATTAATTATATTTTTGCTTGACTGTCTTTGTGTCAGAAAAACAAAGCAGTACCTTCCAGCGGTTTGTTCTTCAGAGCCATCAGCTCCTCCTCAAGGAAGCCAAAGGACTGGCTTGTCTCCCACAAGGTTACTGATCCAACATGAGTAAAGCATGAAATAATGAAGATACTTCACATTTTAGAAGTGAAAATAAAACTTAAATATTGAAACTCTTAGAAATCAAAAAAAGTATATAAGAAAACTGCTGGTGGCCTTATATAAGCTACTGCTAAGGGATAGAAGTTTAATTCTTAGCCTTCCTCAGGTTTTCGTTACAAAAACGTAACATAAACAAAATCAGAGTTAAGTACTATTCCAATTAAGTTTGCGCTGTTAATACAGCATCACAGTGCTCCTAAAAAGAAGTATTTAAAACTATACCTTTTTTTTTAACAATTTGGAGGTTCTGTTTCTTTGTCTCTGACTGTCTCATACAGTCATTTGGTACTCATATCTGTTGGTTTTCATTTTAGATGAACCATAATTGCATAACACAGAAAGTTAAATTTGGAGCAGCTTTATTCTCTTTTCTGCTTTCTTGCATCTGTGTATCTAATATAATATCCTCATGTTTTTTCTATATTTCTACTCAGGAGCTATGAATTAATGAATGAAGAGAGAGAGTTTTTTAGCATTTATTAGAAAATCAAAATTCCCATTAATTTGCCCTACATAAAGACAGGTACTGGAATTCATAATGAAGTTATTTTCTTTCACGGGAGGCATTGTTGGCAGAAATTCAGTAGTATTTTGGATAAGCTGAAGAGTCTTTGGTCCCTTTACATCTATTTACTGCAGTTTGCTTATAATAGTAATTACACATTTACTGCCTGACCACAGTGTTCAGCACTTCCTCTGGATGACAGAAATGTTTCAGCTAAGTAAAACTCTCCCATGTGTTTTATTGCAGTTCCTTGCAGTTCCTTTCATACTTTTCCAGTGCAATTTTTCAGTGCAATCAGATTTTCAAAGTATTATACTGGTAATGTACGTAGGTAAACAGAAGAAGCATAAAAATGCCTAATAATGTTCACAACAGCAACCAGTTAATCACTGTATTCTCTGAAAAATCCAAAGTAGTTTCAAGCATTACTAGCAAAATATGTTACTAAATCAGATCACAGTTCCCATCCTGTACTTTTTTTCTTGTCCCCAGGTTGTACAGTTAGTAATTCATCTCTGCTATGGAATAATGATGCAGAAAAACATTCTGATTCCTCTAGAGGAATTTTTTCAGATTTTGTGTTTATTTTACAAAAATTACTCTGTTTTTCAGAATTCCTTTTTATAGAATATGGCTTTAAGGGAATGCTCTGTATGCAATTTGGGGTGCGTTTTTTGTGGTTATCCCAGAAAAATTTCACTCAATTTTGTTTTAACCCTCAGATTTTACAAAACACTCAAAATCTGTAAAACTTATCAATAATTTTCTAATTAGTAAGCAAGATGCAGATTTCACTAGACTCAAATGCTATTTTATGCTAAGCTGAAATAGCAGAATAATATGTAAACAATGTTTATCTAAAACATGTATGATGTTAAGCATGAAACATGGCCATTTAAGTATTGTATCTTATACCCTTGTTCTGAAGAGATGCATGAGCTTCCTCAGCAGGATCTATGAGCTTCTGATGACTTTTGTTATTTATGTGGCAAAATAAGTTGCATTTTTGTTTGAAATGCGAATGTATACTTGCTAACATTTGGTAAAATGGCATAGTTACCCATAGATTTATGTACCCAAGGAGTATTTTTCACAAAATTACTAATTATCATTACTATTAGATAAGTACATACTTCTATTATATTTGCATCACAGCTATGTCTACTACCTATAAAATTCTGACAAACTTTCTTGAAAGAAACAGAGCTCCCAGGGTCCCTGTGCTTCTGGTGTTTAGCAAGGGAGATGTAAAGAGCAAAGGAAAGGACAGCCAAGTTTCTGTGCTCCCTATTATCATAAAACCCAGGCAAATGTCCTGTTTTAAAAACACTGTGAAGTTCACCAGGTGCATACACACACAGAAAAAGTAAATGAGCATTTAGAAAACCTTGAAATTTTTCACAAGTAGAAATTAAAGTTTGAGTGTGTTGTCATATTATTATGCATTACATAGTGAAAAGGAGCTGGCTTTAAAATATTCCTTTTTATTTTTATGAATAAAGTGTCAAAGCATAAAAGAGTTCTGATAATATTCTGAGATTTTTTTTCTTATACTACTTTTTTTTCAGTACTAACGATTCAAGTCAATTGCATTATGTACTAAAAATCATTGGCTTGCCATTTTATTGTCATTGCTCAGAGAAATATTTAAAAAGTCAAAAAAATAACACATTGCAATTCAACAGGCATAACATATTTGGTGTTTGCCTTTGTTGTAAGAATAACATTATCCTTCAACTGTGTGCACTGTGTAATCAGAAATCAAAAAATCGTGTTTATACAAAGGATTACCTCTTTTCTAGCAGCTCAGTACCAGTCATATCAGAGATATGAGATTTATTATGGTATGTCCTTTGGTAATAGCAATATCCACACTCTTAAGATATTTTGTTACTGAAACACCAGAGCAGCCATTTGGAAGCTGTCCAAAAGTAATATGGATTTTACAAAGAAAATGAAACAATATACACCTAATGCAGGAAACCATGTAAGAACTCAGGTACTCATAGGAAAATTGCACTATTAGCTTATGCCAGAAAACACTCGTCAGTTTAATCTGTTTGTGGCTATGCTGAAACACAGACACAGAGAAGAGCTGGACAGGGTGGGCTTTGTCCTTCTTATAGAGGAAATTAGGCACACAGTGAAACTATCCTTTGGGAAAAGGCTGTGAGAGGTTGTGTCTGCAAGAACCTGAAAGGAGGTTGTAGCAATGGGATCTTGGTCTCTTCTCCCAGATAACAAGTGATAGGCTAAGAGGAAATGGCTTAGGGGAGGTTTAGATCAGCTATTAGGAGAAATTTCTTGACCAAGAAGGTTACAGAGCACTGGAACAGGCTGTCCAGGGAAGTGTTTGATTCATCATCCCTGGAGGGATTTAAAAGACCTGTAGATGTAGTGATTATGGTTGTGGTTTTGTGGTGAAGATGGCAGTGCTAGGTTAATGGCTGAACCTGATAGTCTTAGAGGTCATTTCCATCCTAAATGAATTTATGATGATTCTATGATTTAAAAAGCATAAATTTTTTAGAATGCACGTCTCTTTGCATCCATATAGCAAACACAGCCAGAAAAACTTTTTTTAACTGATACCTGAGTGTTTCTTGGTAATGAAGACTTGCTACTCACCAGGTACAGTATATCTGCAGTCTCTCAAAAGTCTCTAAGAGATACATTTTTCCTCCAGTAGTAGTAGTCCAGTGTTTGATATACTTAATGTACTGTATTTCATTTTCATTTATGTCTTCATGGACATTTGTATTGTGGACTGTCAAATGGTGTGTGGTCATAAAAGCCTGGGAAAGAGACAAGCAGGAAAAACCTATTCTGATGTTCAATTTGTATATATAGTTGAATGCTTCTGATACAAAATATTAGAGTTAGATGCTGACTTCAGTAAAGAAAGTCATGCATTTAATAAATCACCAAGCTATACAAAATATTCATATTCTCAGGCACCAGGTATTATCAGTTGGAGTCAGAACAAATACCAGCATGTTCTCTAGTGGCTCAAGAGCAAGAAAAATAAAAGATTTTGAACAATAAGGCTAAAGATGCGATTTATAAACTATAGAGTCAGCCAGAAAGTGTTGTACTAGGATCAATATATTCAAAAAAGAATATATAAATTATAAGATTTAATCTTGTCTAGTAGCTTAGTGGTGGTCGTGGTGGTAGTTATTTTCATGGGGAATAAGGATTTTGGTTGGGTGTAGACTAAACTACACAAAGGAGGAACTTAAGATGAGAAACAGACAAAGAGAAGGCGATTTTATTTTCAGCATGTTGCAGGATAAATCTCTTTCCATATTTAAATTATAAACTTATCATCTACTGTTTTATTAAGAACTTTCTCTCGATCATTAGAAAAGCAGAGAGAAGTCCCACAGTACCCAGACCCTTGCTGAAGCATGATAAGAAATGGCACTTAGGACATGACAAATACCTCCTCCTATCTGTTTTCCTGAGTATCAATCTATCTCTAAATGCATATACAGATATATATATACACACATATGTGTGTGTGTGGGTATGTGTATATATGTATATATATGTATATATGCATATAGACCTATATGCACACATATATACACTGTTTCATTCTGTTCCAAGGTGAACAGATAATTTTTTAAGAAATATATTTGTGCAGAGGATTTTAAAAAGAGATGCGACCCTGTTCATGCATACTTGCGAGCATACATATTAGATATTCTACCCTTTTAGTTCATCTTGGTAAAGCTGAAAATTATTTACCTAGAGTATAAATTTGACAGACAGGTAAGCACATGGACTCACTTGTTGAGATTAGGTGATATGAACCACTTTAAATTTGTACTCTGAGCTATAATGGAGTAAGAGCCCATCATAGGTCAGAGCCTTAGGCAGACTAGGTCAAGAGTAGGTCTTAGGCAGTAGGTCAAGAGTAGGTCAGGAAGGGAACAAAGAAAAGTAGATTACATAAGACATGGTAAAAGTGCTTCACAAGATGGAATGCCCCCTTCTTGAGAAGAAGAATTGTGCTCTGTTTTATGACCAGACTTTCAGAAAAGTCTTTAAGTAAGTATTAGTTTTCTTGTGTTTATTCTGACTGCTGTGCAATTAGTTTCTAATCAAGTCTAATTCTAAGAGAAGTAATTTCCACCTAAATATCTATTTTTTTTATTTGAATTTTGTCTTCAATCCTCTGAAAAGATAACTATTAGACTGTGAACATGTGATAGCATGTGAGGTTTTCTCAGAAAAAAATATTTGCAGTATAAAACTGAGGTTGGTTGGAGACTGTGGTAGGTCCACTCACTCTGCCTTTTTCTGACTTCCCCCTTCTGCAAGAAGAGGAGAAAAATATAAGGACTGTGAAAACACTCATGCACTGAGATAATGACAGTTTAGTAGAATAGAAAAATCCACACACACAATCAAAGCAAAAAGAGGAAATATTTCACTATTTTCCATCAGCAGGAAGATGTCCAGCCTAAGAAACTGAGCTCAATATGCCCAATGGTTACTTGGGAAGTCAAATGCCATGACCACAGATGTCTACCCCTTCCATGTCCTTTCTCTAGGCTGTCATTGCTGAGCCTGATGTCATTTGTAATGTAATATCCCTCTGTTTGGGTCAGCTGTCTTGGCTATGTCCCCTCCCAACCCACTGACATCTGGGGGTGGTAAGTATGTGGAGACAGACTCAAGTGATAACTTTGGCAGATTTCAAAGATGCAGGTACTTATTTCTGTTTGATTTTTCTTATTCCATGACTGATATTTACCCTGAACACATAATCAATGTAGTATTTAGTCAATGTAGTATGTAATCTAGTATTATGATGGACTTCTCTATCATACCACTAGAGTGGAAAAACATAAGCGATGTAAATCGGAATAAATTTATAATGCATTTATTATTTTGCAATCTAATAATATAGCCTGTTCTAATAATGAATGTCTTGTTTGTCAGTCATATATTTAGAATGGGGTTATAGGTTAGAATTCTTTTCCCTGCTGTCAGAACATATTTGTATAACACTGCAGAGTACAGGCTGATTTGTGAATCTAGCAGCATCAGAATACTCTGTGAGCCTTAATGCAAATATTCCACCAAGATTTTTTTTAATTATTTGAGGAGACAATAAACTCAATAGATAATTTAATAATGTTATAAACTACAATATTTTAGGCAAGAGTCATTTCCCTTGTGTGTTGCAATTGTTCTGAAAAATTATTATAGGGCCTCCAGTCTTTGTACATTCATTTCTGAAAAGTACTCAGAGATAATAATCAGTACTATTTTGATACAAAATGTTAAAATGCATAAATGGACACAAATTTAGCTTTTTAGAGGATAGAGAATACTAATTAGGAGTTAGAGAGGGACTCAAATCACCCTTTCACTTTATATTCCATGGTAGGTTTTGGAACAAATAAAGATGTGTTCAACAATTTGAGACAGCTTTGTCTCTGATTGCGGAAGGCCTCATTGTCTTGTATTTCTGATTCTAAGGTATATCCTAATGTACATACCAAATACCCAGATAATGGGTTTGCACCTCTATGTACCCAGGAGAAGTAAGAAAAGGATGGTGCAGCTATGTGTGAGAAAAGTGGGAAAGGAGAAATACACCTCAGAGTCCTGAGGTGTGCCTGAAGTCTGGGCAAAATGCTGGAACACAAGATAATTTTCTAACATTCTTTGGAGCCTTGCTGGCAACCTGCTTCCCACTGTAAAACACTTGGGATGTGCCAACATCCTGTATATCAGCCTAACCGAGCTCCTGCCTACTAAGATGGTATTTAGAATTGAGCCAATACCTCAAGGCATTCGTGCAGTGCTGAAGCAGCAATTGTGATTGGAATGGGCCAGGAAAAATTCACCTGCTCTGAGACATTTTGTAGATTCTGGCAAAACTTACAGCTGTCAGTGAATGGAAGTAAATGTGCTAAATTTTGGAAATTTTTGCATAGTTCCCAACATGAATAATCATGTTTTTTTCTTCAGGAAAAATGTTTTCTTCCTAGGACAGCAACTTACATGTAATATCTATGGAGAAGTTGTTCCCAGGCAATATTTATAGGATAGCCATAAATAGGATAACTGTTTTAGATAAAATGAAAGAAGTGTGCAGAATAATGTCAGTAATTTTTCTGTTTCTATAAATGTGCTACACCCAAGGTAAGCTGGCTCTGTTAACAATCACATCAGACTGAAAAGGCCATAATTTTCCTGTAAAATTTGAGGCAAGGTGATTGGACATATTTTGTCATTTATTGGAGGAGTTGATGAGATCATTGTCTTTGATAGAAATAATTATTTTAGCATAAGTTAAACTGTTTGTTGTGATTCTTGGAATTATTTACATCAGAGTACTTAGGGATACAGCTACAAGGCACACAGATGTCTAGAGATTCTTATTTTATGAATCTTATAGATGGGAGTATCTCTTCCTAATATTGAAAACCCTTCCAGCTGTCATTCTGGATCTTGCAGTGCTACTAAAAAATCTGGTCTTTAAATTAGGAATAAAAAAATATGTCTCTACCCAGACCACTGCTAATTAGAACAACCTAGATCAAAATAATTTTTTTTCTAGGCTTCAGAAGCCTTACATGTCAGATATTTTGAAAAGTCATTTTTATCTTTTGTATTGATGTTATGTTTTAGATATTTTTCCATAATAAGCTACATGCCACCCATGAAGATAAAAATTATGCTCAGTAAAGCACATAATTTTCAGTTATGCAAGAAGCACTTTTGTTTCTCTAATCAGAACATGAGATGTGAGATGAGTTAGAGCTGATTTTACTAGCCCACATTTTATCAGAGTTAAAAATCAAAATAAAATGTTCCATATGTAATTTTAAAATAAAAATAATTACATTGCCTTTTTTCTTTGTTTCTATGAAATCAGCTGGTATATTTGGTATAATAGTTTGGATTTTACAGAGGGATGGGGGTTACTTTCATGTTATATAACTTTCCATTTTTTCGCCTTAAAATTTTAATGGTTTTTAATCAAAAATTGTGCTTCAGAACCAATTCTGTAATTTAAAAAATACTCAGCTTTAAAAATAAAAACTCTCTTAGTAGGCAGGAATGCAAAAATAACTTCTTGAAAGAATTATATAGGATTTATTAGCATGTTACCAAAGCATAAACTACTGAAAATCAAGACTGTGGTGCCAGTTGTTTGCCATCTTATTTTTTCTCATCCAACTGTTAGAAATTTGATCTAATTCATTAGTCAACTCCGTAAAAATGCTTGAAATAATATATAATCCATGAGAAGTGTTTTTAGTTTTTATACTACTGGTAATAAAGATTCATTGCAATGATGAAATTGCATTTTTGGCCATGTTCTGGAATCTTCAATATTATTATTTTGTGCATGAAATGAATCTGTTTGAGATAGAAGAAAAGCCAGCTCTGAGTGACGGAGAATAAAGAAGTATCATGAAACACTTCAATTTCCAGTTATTCAAGGTGTACTAATGTCCCATTCCCCAACTCATGATGATAATGTATAATCCGACATAGTAAATGCTTTAGCAATTCCAAAGACTTATACCTAACTGTATAAACTGCTCTTACAAGAATACTGCATTTTGTTGATCCCATTTAATTTCTGTGCTTGTCATATTCAAAGTGTTTATGAATTTTAATGAAAAAAGTAAGGTACCTCTAAGTTCTAGTCATTTCATAGCTTTGGATGTCAAAAGAAACCTCTAGATATTATTCAAATTCCTGCACAAGAATATTAACAAAAGTTCAAAATTGTTATTTGTGATATATACAACAGCTTACAAGAAGAATCAGACTACTTAAATGGTTGCTTTCACTATTTAAAAATAGCAAAAATAGGTTTATTTCAGTTTAAAATAGGAAACCCCTTATTTTTAATATCGAAGTATAGAAAGTAAAATAATGTGATCAGATGTGCCCTTTGAATCTTCTGAGTAGTACAGCAGAAATTCTGCTTGTCATAGTAAATTAATTTTCAGTAATTTTAAGGTTAATATAAATTGCTTTCAGAAAAATTGCCTAGTGAGTCCTGAAAGTTGTGAGCGCTACTAATCAGTGGGATCTTGATTTATTTGCCACACCACCAACCTTTCAACTTTTCTGGTCCCTGGGAGGCAACTGGTGAGAAGGCAACCAGAAAAATGAGTGGTAAATTCTGAAGGAAGCTTGGTTTGGCCAATGTCTTTCACATTTCTTTTTCATACTTGTATAGTGCTGTGTGGAAATACAAGACTTATGACTTCAGTTCTTGTGAGTACATGCACCCTGTCAAAGTATCTCTTCGAAGTGCCATTTTTGTATGACCTCACAAAAGTTGTAAATTGTTGTAAAGTTGTAAACTTTAAGGCACTTCACTGTGAAATGCCAACACATAAAAAGATACAGCCTTGTTAGTAAAATGAGGAAGAAGCAGGGAAAGAAAAAGAAGGGACATGGCAGAGACAGAGATGGAGAAGAGAAACAGCTCACTGGCAGGAATAAGAATTATTTACGGGAAATAAACCACATCCTTCTTGACAAAAGCCTGATAAGGTTGTGGGCATGGGTGGAAGAAGATGAGACGCTGACAAATGCATGAACATCACACATAAGTAATTCAAGCAATAAATATTTCTGAGCCTCCCACCAACCTTCTCCTCCTGCACTTCTTTGTAATTTCTCTGACTTATCTCTGCAGTAAAAAAATCTAATTAGATTGCCAAGAGTAGCACATTAATTAACAGATAAACTAACAGTATTAAACAGCAATAGTCTAGAAGCTGACTCTGGTCTTCCTAATTAGGCAGCTCTCGCAGCGTGAAGTAGGAAAAGCAACTAACACAACAGTATAACATAAAGGGCAAGAGGGCCCATTGTGCTGGTAGGCAGTGAAGAAAAAAAGACACAAGAAAAAAAACCCTTATGCTTAGTGATCTATAACTGCTCCATGAGTTGCGCTGAGATTATGACTGATTTATATTCAGCATTTTTGATAAGTTCTAATGTCATCTATATTTCTTAGGAAAAGCATCTCAAAGAGTCAGATGGCAGGGATCAAAATGTTGTCTTTGAGTTGTCTTAACTGAGATGAGAGAGTGCAATTATTTATTTAGGCATTTAGGTAAAATGCTTTTTCCTATTCACTTTGTAAAACTGAGCCAGGCTTGGTGGAACAATAGGTTTCTTTTTATTTCAAAGTATTTCAACTTTCAAGTTGTGTATTTATTTTATATTGTTTTACTGTTTCACTTTTGTATTTTACTGCTTAAAGTTCAATGAAAAAACATTCTGCCTGAAACCTTTTTTGTACATGAAGGACATCCAATAGCTGAGAAATTCGCATAAAGTTCAGTGAGATTTTTTGCCATTAGTAGCTCAGGCAATGAGGAGCTAATGTTGTAAATATATTAACTCAAAAGCTGGATACCCCACATCCCTTGAGCAAAAAACAGACTACAGAACTGACCTGTACAGCATGCTCTGAAGATATGTGTCACATCTAGAAGAAGCAAAAAGATCTGTTTTCCCTCACTGAGGTTAAAAAAAGTACCTGGAAAATCCTGTCTTTACTTTAAATTAATTTACCTTGCAGATCTTACAGTATGAACCAACTCTAAATCTGTTGCCAAATCAGTGTATACAAAGCCTGTCAAAGAAAGAAAATATAATTTGGACAATACTGGCTGTGGTAAATGAGACAATACATTTGTTGTCTCTCTGTAAAGGAATACTTAAATATCAGTATTATTAAGTGGTTTATTTCATCTGGGAAAAGAAATGCAGAGCTGTTCCTTAAAAGATGATTGAATAAAACTTGCCCATAGGAGTTGGAGACTAAGAATTGTTGTTTTCAGTGAGGCTATTTTACACTAAAGAAGCAAAATTTGCCATAAAATGGATACTATGATAGGATATCAGCAGATGTTCTTGAAAGTACTGCTATTGCTGAGTGATCTACTCAAAAATTTAAAGCAATACTGATGCTACTGAAGCTGAAATAGCTTTGGTAGTGATGAGATTTTCTTGTAATAATTCTTCTGTGTAGACAAGGTCATCTAAAGCAGTTTAAGCACCTTTAAATGAAAAGAGTGTTCAGTCCATTTGATCTCCCCTTGGCTTTAATTACATCTGCTTGCACAGCAGTGCCCTAAAGGATCAAGGATCTTCAGAAGAAAACATTTCCAAGGACTCAAAAAGTTACTACCAGAAGGACCCATCCTTATTAAAATAAATTAGGGGAAAGGACATGGATTGAGGTTTTTTTGATTGGTGTTGGTTTTGCTTGTTTTAACACTTATTACATCTTTCTTTAAAACTAAAATGCTGAAAACACATTTACTTAAATATATTAGAAAATTCAGTGAAGAATTTTGTTGAGGGGACTAGAAAAAGAGTAAGAATTAAAAGTCAATAGGAACTGGGAGTCTAAGATCTTGTAAGTTTATAATTTTCAGTATAGCTAGAGATTTTTTCCCCAAAGGCCATTGGATAATGGAGAGATACCCTACTGTTGTAACATAGAGCTCAAGCTCTTAACTGCTTGGAAATACCTTGAAAAGCTCTTAGTGGTCCAGGTATTTCTCTATAGTGTCTTCTTTCTATTTTTTGAAGTAAATGGAAGATTGCACTGCACTGAAAGCATAATCCTTTGAGAAAGATTTACTCCCCAGAACTGTCCCAACAGGAGCTTGGCGTCTTCAAGGCTGAGCAGAAAAAAATTTTGGTTGAGTTCCACATGGTGTGATATCTCAGGTTCAGCAGGAATAGTCGTCATTTGTAAACTCTTTAATTAACTTAGACTGGCAGTGTGTCAGTGGGTTTTTTCTCTCTGCAAAATTCTTTCCTCATTATCATACACATCTTGCAAAATCCTTAGTGCATCCTGAAAATAAGTTAAAAAAAAACCTGCATATATTTTTCCTTTTACCTTTTCTTCTCCTGTGTTTATTGCTTGTTGCAAGTAAGCCTGACTTTCCACTGAAGCTTAGTTGTCTGGAGAAGGAAATATTGCTTTCATACAACAATAAGAGTAGTGTCTGATTTCTCTGGGAGTTTACAGCCATTCATCAAAAAACTAAACAAAAATATCCATATTTCATTCCAAAATGAAAGCTATCAATATAAACAGTTTTATATCCTTATTTTCCCCCTTCCTTCATAAACTCAGGATTTCTTCCTGAGCTGTTTTAGGAACCGTAGTTTGGGTTCTCTCCTCGGGATTTGATTTCTGACCAGATACATCTCTATAAAACACTAAGGACAATCTTCCTGTTATTTAATGCAGTGGCTCAAACGAGCACAAAAACAGAGAAGGAAACACAATCCTGGCAAAGAACCCCACAGGCTGAAAAAAGAAAAAAAATGAAGCAGTATTATACAGATTATATCTGCTAGAAGGCACTGAATTGGTGCATTTCAACAAAGTTTAGAAATTACAAGAAAGTGTTATTTTTAATCATTCTCCAAAGCCTGTTAATGTGCACCAGTCTACTCAGTTTCAAGACACCAGTGATACAGAGCTACTTACCTAAAGCAGTAATGTTGGACCAGAATAATTCCATATTTAGCAAGATGCAAACACAGACATGTACATCTACACCTGGACAGCATTGCATCTGCAATTTTCATTGTCCCTGAATACAATGTATACCATTTGTTGGCATTGTTTGAGTGTGTTTGCTTGTTTGACTTGGAAAAGAAAATTAAAAGGCAGATACAGATTGTATAAGAATGTCTAACTATTACTCATCAGAGCAAGTAGCTTTTTGGTTTTGTTAGGAAAACTAATGTGAGTCATTTGTTACAAGAGCTGGATTTTTAATCAGTAAGGATTTTCCCCCCTTATTTGTAATTATGTATAATGATATCTCATCTTCACTTGGTACACATCAAATATTTTATGCATTTCTTGTATTTACAACACTGCCTTGATGATGCTCAATTTTCAGTTAACAATTCTTACATTTTGATGAAACCCCACAGAAATGAATGGGCTGTAATCTATAAGTAAAAGTTAAAGGTTAAAAATAATTTCAGTACTTCTGTATAAGTTAAGGGTATGAATTTTTGAGCAAATACTTATATTTAGTGGCTTGTGAGCAGAAATTGTAATTTTTTAAATTTAAATTATCTTATTCCAGTGAAATAGTAAACAATTAGTTTATCCAAGATTAGGATTTCATAAGCAGAAAAGAAACCAGTGGAGATAGTCTAGGAGGGTTTTTTTTTGTTTGTTTGTTTTTTGGGGTTTTTTTTTTGTTTTTTTTAAGATGCATGAGTCCTCCATTGATTTATAAGACTGCTCTTTGTAATGGATTTTGTTATTAAAATATCTACTTGGATAATGGTAATTAGTCAGAAGTTCTCAAATTGATGTAAAAGCATAGGAACCTGATTATAATTTTAAATATTTACCTAAAATGGCTTATTTTTCTCCCATTGATTTCTGACAGAGTAGATTGTTCCTAATGCTTTTGTACATGAAAGACATTTCTGTTAAGTACTTATGTGCTGACCTCCTAACTACTATTTCAGAAATTTTTTTGCCTCATTAAAGGTGAAAAAGTGAAATGTATGTTTAGATTTTCTTTCCTCAAAAGAGAATTGATAGCACAGGACTTAGTCAGTTCTCTTTGTTAAATAGGTGGAAGTCTAATCCTTCACTGGTATTAGTGATGAAAAATATGGTTTCTGATGGAACATCTTTAGAAAGTCAGGACTCTGGAAACTGACTTGAGATGATCTGCTGGTTCAGCAATACTCTCACTAGGGAGAATGTTAGGACAAAAGGAACAACACTGACTGCACAGAAAGCTCTTGTGTGCACAAACTAAATATGAATTGTCAGGTTAATAACCTCTTCATGGATTTCTTCTACTGAGGAATTATATTTTAAAATATACTGACAATAGTATCTGCATTTATATTGGCATTGATTTTTTTTTGTTTTAGGATGCTGCCACATAGACAGAAAGAGTGCACAAAAGCTTATGTGTCCATTACTTATTAGCTTACTTAGAATTTTTCTGTTTTGATAAAGTCATCTCCTATATTTATAAAGTCTTTCTCCCATATACCTGTCACAACAACTTGTTAAACCCAAAAAGAAACAATTTTCCTTTACAAACCAAATCCATGTGTGGATAATCCAAGATGTGCCTATCACATTACATATTAGGTTGTATTCCAGTGCAGTAAGCCAAGACCATGTCTGCTATGTGCTTTACTTATTTCATTTGTTCCAAAAAATGTCTGGATAAAAGGTGAAACATAACTTTCAAACACCAGATTAATCACAGCCAAATCTGTAGGGAAACTTTCTCTGGGTGCCCTGTTCCAGCTTAAAGAAAGGGCACTTTAAAAAATGGAATGTGGCAGTTTTAAGAAATCAAATTTACTTATTCACATCGGAGTTTTAAGAAAGCATCTTCCCCTTTTATTCATGTGTAGCATTCATTGCTTAATGATTGAATAGCAGCATCTTATGCAGCTGGAGTGAGTTGCCTGTACACACTTGCATGCATTTCTTACCTACTTGGAAATATCTTCAGTGTTATCCTCCCTTTTTTAGTTAAACATAATCAATTGTAGCCTAAGTAGGGGCTGTAAAATTTCATCCCTTGTGTGAATATGTGTATTTGCTGTAGTGACAGTCACTAACATACAGAGCTGGTTGAATTATTTTTTAGAATCAGATACCAGTTTTTGAAAATTACTGTTGAAAAATAATTTCATTAATTACACAGTCTCAAAAAATCTTGAAGACTGAAAGAAAATGTTTTTTCAAATAATTTGCAAACATAGTTTGGTGTCTCTAATAACAGATAAATGGCCTCAAAAAAGAAAAATGCTCCCATCTGAAAGAACAGCTATATGTATGCTCTATATGTATGCTCAGACTCCCTTTATTTTTGGAAAAAAAATAGAATTTGACAGATTTTGGTAAAATTTCTTTTCTGGTAGATACAGTCTTATGATATTTTGGGCCTTCCAGACATTTCAAACTGATTGACCACAAATACAATTTCTTTTCGTTACTTAATATGACTCTTCTATTAAGCAACAGGTTTGCCAGGAGCCTGTAAATTTAGAGACAAACACTAGAAAATGTTGAAGAAATTAAGCAAAAGTCTTAGATTCTAGTATCAATATTTAATTTAGAGCTTGAAAACTTAAATGAAATTAACCCTTTACCTCAGAAAAAATAAATCAGTCATCATGGATCAAGAATTGCAATTATAAGAGTAATGTACTTTGTGATTGTAAGTATTGAACCTGCTGCATGTTAATCTGTGTTAACTGTATGTAAGCAGGTCCCTAGCAGTCTTCCTGAGAATAAACTCTCATCCTACTGCATTTTTTTAGCTTTTAGTGATGGAGAATAATCAAAAGTTCAGGACACTGAATTGCTGGCACTGGCTGAGCAAGGAAACCTGAAATGCATGGTACAATTCCTAGGGGAGGAACAGCCAGTCACACAGCTGAGGTGCTATGAGCAAATTCCTGCTGGAGAGACCGTTGTGGCAAGTGCAGAATTTAGAAGTCTTAAGCTCTGCTACACCAGAGACTCTTGAACTGTAAACCCTGCTAGAAGTTATAGATAGATCATGTATTGCTGTAGGGAGGGAGACACAATATATCACTGACCTTGGAAAGTGCAGTCTGAGAAACACAAGGAAAATCACTTGTCGATAAAGCAAATTTTCTGTTTCCTTGTTCAGTTAAGGAAAAAAGGTGAAAACCCAGTTAAATGAAACTCAGTGCTTCTGGCAGAATTAAATGTACAAATAAACTCTGAGCATGTGGATGAAATTTATAGGTCCCTTTGAACCTTCATGATTTTGCGACTAGGTGCTCTTACCTGATGTACTTCTTGTCATGGTGAACATTTTTGCAACAAAAATTATTTTTCTGTCTCAGGGAAGTAGCTCACTTTATATGTGTGGTATAATGCAAGTTAAGCATTTCATATTGCTGTATATTGAATCCCTCTGGGATTTTCTTCCCCACAGTGTAAACAGTGTTGCAAGTGATGCTAATGTAGTACCATCAATCCTTACATTTTTGCTAATTTTTATTCAAATACAGCATCCATTCACTTAATATTGGTAACTGTATGCCCTTTTACAGTAGCACCTTAATCCAGTAACACTGGAGGCTCTTTACATGTTAAATTATTAGACTTTCACTAAACCAAGGCAGAACCTAATGAATGTAGATCATCTGAAAACAAAGCTTTGACTTGTAACCTCGAGTATGAGTGGGGCTTTTAAATTGAACACACTAAAATAAATACAAAGGATAGTAAACACTGGATTCAGCCATCAGGAAGTTCACACTTAATCTGTGCATGTGAGTTTGGGGCTCAGATTTTATGGCGTAAAAGTTTGGAATCCAAACACTTTCTTACATCACAATATGCAAGACATCGTTGAGTGAGGAATACAGTATGCATGATCTTAGTTAGGTATATTGGATGTTAGGCAGGAGAGGAAAAAATTTTTGACTGAATTACTTATTTTGAATTATTTGACCACAATCGAGTTCCAGTGGTCTGCTTTTCCTATGTTGTGCTAAACACAAGACATTAATCTCTGATTAATTTGGAAATAAAACAGTGAAACTGAACTGTATAAATATACAGAGTTGTTCTGCTATCATTTATGCTAAAGAATTTTCCCCTATTAACTCATAATTTTGAATTGAAATACATTAGCTAAAAGTAGCAGCTCACTTTCATTTCTGTTTCCATAAAATGAATTTGTACACCAAGATGGAATTAGCAGCAGCAGCAGACTCACAATTGCAATAAAGGACTAGACACCTGTTAGAAATGGGGTTTAGTGACACACATTTTTTGCCCTTAGGCAATAGTGAGGTTACTCACTATAATAAATGTGAGTGTTCCATGGCCAGGTCTGTCTCAGTCTTGCACTCTGTGCTTTTTGCGGTCAGCTGCAGAAGTTTGAATGACAATTGTGAGATTTTTACTGTATGAGACTTAACTGAGCACAGGAGCTTGAAACAGTCCATGCTTCACATTCCTTAATCATTGTCTGTGCAGCTCACTTTGAGAGTTCAATTTAAATACAAGCTCCATGTTTGGAAGAAGTAAAGAATATGTGTTTGAGAGTGATTTTGTGAATAAAGTATATGGAACATGATTGAGAAAGAAGAATTTGGTCTTGAGTAATGGGTGTTCTGAGAGAATCCAGATATTAAAAGACATGGAAAGATTGTATACCAGGAAAGGATTGAATTGGGTGGCATCAGCTCAAAAAGAGAACTTCTAAAGCAGTATTTTGTGGGCCAGCTGTTTGTCTTTCTGTTTTCATGAAGCTGTAAACATTAAAACCAAATCTCTAGCTAGTCATCCATTTCCTTAATGCTTCAATAGATTATCTTGTCCATTTTGTAGATAATTTATTCACTGAGTAAATTGAGTGTAAATGTTGTAAGACATGGTACAAATTTTTTCTTTGCTGTAGTTCTTTTATTAAGTAATGAGTAAGTTCAGCAGTGTAATAAGGATTAAGACCTGTTTTGGCCATTTACTGTGTGAGAGTCAGAGCTGTCTTTTTTTATTGACCTGGAGCTCTTGTGATTTACCTTTTTAATAAACAGTGAAAACATTAGTAGAGGCTAGCTGTTTTCAAGTAAATTAAGTACTGTACCTAGGTTTAGAGTTTAATGATAGACTTTAATGTTCCCATTGAGATCCAATGTCAAATTATGGGTTTCAAAATGAAGAACAGAATGAAACATATTTACAATTGCAAGGAATGCTTCTGGCTTGCAAACCAGCATGATAAGATACAAAAAAGCAGACTTTAGTCAGAGTATTTGAATTATACATTTAGTTTTATCAGATTTATTTTAAAGTACCATAGCTAAAGAATGGTAGATCATAGAGAATATTTTGTTGCATATAGTTCATAGTTGCAAGGTCCCTGAATTTTAATTTTCGCAATCGTAAATGAACCATATAAAGCGAAAACTTTTCAAAGTGTAAAAACTCATGTACAGCTATCAAAGAAGTGTTTTCATTGATGCTGAATCTCTTTTCTTCCTTAGGAATAGACTACTTTAAATAGACTGTATCTCTTAGCATCCATTGTAAATGTCCTTCTGGAGTCCTAAAGCAGAATAGATTGTAGAAAGAATAGTTCTTGTCTGAGATGAAGATTATCTTGGGTTACAGTCTTACAGTCTTAGTTCTCTCTGCCACTGGTAGTAGTACAGGAGACTACTACGTACTGTTCAGTATAATTTATTTTGCAAACTGTGGTTTGAATGTATAAGCTTAAAACTGAATTGCAAACTACTACTGTAGTAGTCCACTGTAGGAGACTACTATGTACTGTTCAGTATGATTTATTTTGCAAACCATGGTTAGAATGCATAAGCTTAAAACAGTATACTATGAATATGTTAATTTTTTCGTTTATCCACTTTATAGTCAAAACAGACCATATATAAAAATGTTCCCATTTAGTTTTTAAATTAATTATATTGTTGAAATGAATTATAATTTTGAAATTTGAAGAACCAATGAAAGAAAATTTGCTTGAAAATCTTCAACCAAAAAATTATTAACTTTACATTGTTAAGGTCTTGAAAAATCATCCTATTTACACACACCCTTAAGAAAATAATTTTGTAGTGTATTCTGAAGCCTCATCTAAGTTCATAAAATTTTCAAATGCTTTAGTGTTTTCTTCTCTGTATATAACACAGTAATGAATTCAAGTTAGTTGAAACTGCACAGAACTTCACTCATCACAAAATTATTGTCTTAAGGAGCAATTAGCTTGTATAAAAATTTAGTTTAATAGTGTCAGAAAGAACACAATTTTTCTACTTAAAAAAAATAGCGAGAGAACATACACACACATACACTTAGGGACACAGGACAACTTTTAGCCATTATCATTATATTACATGTCTTTATATATATTCTATATTCTTTGTTTTTTCTTTCTTCTTTAATTTTGCTTCTACTTCTCTTTCATTTCACTTGTTACATTTGTTTTTTATTAGATAGAAAATTATGACAAAGCAACATATTTACAGACATTTTCACAAGAGTTAGAAAAATTATTGTAAATACCACCATTATAATAACTACAATTTTTTTAGTAGAAATATTATATTAGGATAAAAATAGGGAAAAATATCTGTGCTTTGAAATTCAGGAAAAAATTTAAAGTACCCAGTGTTTTTTATATATCTTCAGTGGATATTGCACTCAGAACTTGGCAAAGCATTCTCACTACCTTAGGAAATACTTCCTCACAGATTTATTTGGAGAGTTTCTGGCAGGCACATAAAAAGTAAGAGTAAAGTTCATGTCATTTACCCAAGCATTGAGTTAAAAAATACACCTTGACAAAGCTCTTACTACTTTGATACTGCATTGTCATATGTACACTGTAAGTAATGTAAAGAAAGGAGAGGAAAAAATTCCACACCTTCTTGCAAAGGTATTTTTTCTCATTCAAACATTGACATCACTTGACAGATAACAACAGGATTCAGGCTCAGTGCATTGGAAACTAAGCAGGCAAGAGAAGCGTAAGATTGATTTTCTTTCACCATGTGCTTCCAGAATATGAATAAGTACACATTATTGTAAATGCAACATACATCTGTATCTGTATTAGTTTTTTTTCTCCTTTGTGGCAGGTGGCTTGACTTTTGAAAAAGGGAGTAAAGGCAGTGTCAATTTGGCTGCAGCAGACTTGAGGCCAGAGCTGCCCATGTCCTTACAGCTGGGCTGTAGTGCCTGAAGGCAGTGCTCAAACATGGTACCTTTGGCTCTATGCCTCACTGTAAGAAAACATAAAAGAGGAGGTAATCTTTTGACTGCTGTGCTGGGCCTTTTGACTGCTGTGCTGGGCCATGGCTTTTTTTTTAGGGGTATTTTTTCGGTGAAATGAGGTGTAGCAGTGCATCTCTAACATGAGCTCAGCTAACTTAATTCCACTGAGGCTCGAGCTGCAAAGACCCCAGTGGCAAATTCAGCATGCTGTCATGTTGACAGCATATGGAACTCCTGAAAAAGTAGATTAGGATTTTCTGAAGAAATTTCTGTAAATGTAATTTTTCTGTGAGTAATAACAAAATGAGGCTTTATTCTTGGTATGATTTTGAGCCTTATCCCTTGCTTTGTTAGAAGAAAGCATTATTTTTTTGCTGTTAAAATATGTAAAAAATACACTGTTTATGTGCTTATATTTCCCATAATGATATTTTAGAACCCATGACTAATAGCTATAAGTGAAGCTACAGATGTGGAATAGTTTGGGCCAGGAAAAGATGCTTTGATGTATCTCTGATATTTTTAGATGGTAGATGCTCAGTGTATGGCTATTACCATCTATTACTATACTACTAGCACATCAGATGTAGGGTTCAAACTATAGGGTAAGAAAAAAATGCTAAAAGTGAGGATCTTTTCCCTAAAGCTCATTTAGTCTAAACAGACAATTTAAGCAGATGAACAAATGGATGAGAGATAGCAGAGTGGGAAAATTTCACCGAAGGTCGCTGTCAGTCAGTGGTACAGAACTTTTATATCTTTAATCCCACTGAAATATTCTGTACAGGCTTTGAAGAGTCAATCATTCAGGAGATCAGTAGCAATTTAAAAATATGTGTACATGTTAAATTTGTAATTTAGGAGGAGAAACATATTGCCATGGTTTTTGTTCACAGTATGGTAAACATTTTGCTGGAAAGCACTTTGCTCTTCTGCTTTGTTTTGATCACTGTTATTTTACTGTGTCACAAAGCAGGGATTTTTTAGTAACTCCAGGCAGTACCTTGATCAAAGCAGCTAAGTAGTTGTGAAGAAGTCTCAGTATCTCATGAGTCTATGTGAATGAACACTTCTTCATTCTTAAAATGCTGGCATTGAAGATAGTTATATTTCTTTCACAAGAAATGAAGTAAATAGAGAAGTTCTGTAGCTTGAGTCTGATTTCGGGCTGTTTCTTTGTAATTAGTTGATAAATTGTTTTGGAGTATCAAATAAAATGCCATCAAATAGATTTGATGCCCTAATCAAATTTTGCCAAATCCTGCATGTCGCCACAAGTACTGGACAAAAGCATAGGTAGGAATACCTGTGGCTGGGGATTTAGCTTCCTTGGAGATTTGTGAATAGGGTCACACCCAATATCCTGTCAATCTTTGCAAGGCTTTCTGTGATATTTTTAGAGGAAAATTGATGATGCATTAACTAATGAAAGGACTTTAATGAGGTCTCAAGCATTTACTGTGATAAGGCCTAATATATCTACCTAGCCAAGGAAAGTGGTATTATATTTTTACTGTTTTAACACTGTTTTCCAATCTATCTATATAATAGGAAATCCAGTAGGGCAGAAATCAAATTGCAAGGTTTTCCCCATTGCAGCAGTAGCCTCTGACAACAGTCACTGACTGCAGGTGTACATACTTCATGTGACAGCTTAGGTCTTTTTCCTACTAATGCTGATAGATGAGTGGCTAAGGAGAAAAATTATATGTTTACACTGCAATTATAGGAATTATATGGTTTACTGGCTGAGCAGCATTCTGCACTATGGTAATTATCATGATATTAAATATCTGAGTGCCATCATAGAAAGAACACAAGTCATTACTACAGTCTACATATGATAACTCTTAAACATAATTGCTGTGTTCTTCAGGTGATTGAATTATCATTCAGACCTGTGCTGACAGTACAGCCATGCCTAAAAAAAATCTGCTTAATCAAAGACTACTGCAGTTTGGGGGTTTTTTTATTAAATTATTTTCAAAACATGGAAATTCAGGGACAGATTCTGGAAAAACATGGCCTTTTTACTCAGCTTTGTTAAAGTGTGTAATATAAATTTTCTTCAAAGAATGAATACACCTATGGAACTGTAACAATGATGCAGGAACAGAAGTGATACTTGCCTTGTTATGGATGTCTTGTGAATCCACAAAACTGCATGGTCCTGATCAGCTCTGGGTGAGATCCCTGACTGTTAAGCCAACTTTTTCAGATGTTACAAAGTGGTACCAGCTGGCCTTAGGGGAAAACTGATATACCCCTAGAGAAGTTTCTGTAACCATCAGAAAGTAAATTTGAGAAATTTTATGGAAGACAGTCTCAGACATTGCATGTGGAATCATCTTTTTATGATGTATATTTGGTATGAAGGTTACTTAAGGTGTAATATCCATCAATTTTCTTTCATTTATAACTTGTGTCAGGCAGTTGTATGTAGATTCAAAAGAGCAGGATCTCTATAGCAAATTTATTTACATAAAGGTAAGATTTTTGTGATAAAAGGGTGACTTTCATACTGCATTTTTTTCTATAAACAGATTTTATGTTTTTCTAAAAGTTGCTTTTGTTTTTTTTTTTTCCATAAACTATATACAAAAATCTCAATAATTAATTTCTCAGATCTCTTGACAGCTTGCAAGGCAAACAAAACCAGCTGGTTCATAGAATCTTTGTTACATTATTTTTCTAACAATTTACTTTGTTTCTTAAAGAAAAGGAATCATTCCAGAAGTAATGGATTTACTTGAGCCATTTACTTGAGCCATGATAACCCCACTTCTGAAATTCAATTTATTGCTTCTGAATACTTCTGCATCTATGCCCAAGTAAATTTGCCATCTTTCATGCTGGTAACTTCTAAATGGATTTATTAGACAATAAATACAACATACCATTTTGATATTTAATTTAGAGCTGACTCTCATGGTTGGAATTTGTCATTTGGAAGAACCAGATCAGGCTGAGAGTTCTAGTTGTACTTAAAGCTTAATGCATATTTATTATTGAAATTTGCAATTTAAGAGGTGTTTTATAAAGAAAAGTGATATTTCTAATATATATTGCTGAATTCTGACAAAAATGAGATGTATGGTGATAATTATGGGATATCACACTCATTTCTAAGGCTCATATTTTATGTACCGAATAAAATTCTTCACAATTTATTTGGCATAAACAATAAGGGGATAGCAGTTTATGACTTCTTCAGAAGTCTTTGCAGATTTAGGAAGACTTGGCCATGTAAATTCAAATTGAAATATGTGCAGTTAGGCATAGTATACATAGTGTTTTAATGGAGTTTTGAAACAGACTTCTGAGTTAATTACACAATAGAAATGTGTTTGTCTCTGTGTTTTTGAGAGGGGATGGAATTTTTAAATTAATTCCCACAATAATAACAAAAACAAGTTAGAAATTTTAAAAAGTTGCAAAGAATCACAGAAAAGCAGACCATAGAAGAAGGCAAAAATCAGATGTGGTTGAAGAACAGATAATAAAATGCCATCCTTCTTTTCATTCAGAGCATGAATGAATATGGTCTGTCAATCAGGACTATAAATGCTTTTGAAAAACAGGAAGAATTTTACTTAACAACTATTCAAATTGTAAGTTGTCAACAGTGAGGATGAAATGTTCATACAAATAGCTGCTAAGACACTGGTGATTTGATTATTCGCAACTTACAAAGAGGATTTCTTAAATATGTGTAAATTTTTATAGATATCTATTTGAAATCTTTTACAGAACTCAGCTTAAGTGACAAGATTGAATATTAGATTCAGTGACAAGACCAAGTGACAAGATTCAATAATTCAGCATTAATGTATCTGTTGAATGGAATCCAGTTTTGCAGCTATTTTTACTGGGATCTAGAATCCAGAAAATTGTGGAAAATTTGTGTTCATTCTTTAAAGTAGAGATTTCATCATGAAAATAAGACAAAATAAAATTTTGAAGTATTATTTTGCAATATATATATATATGAATATTGGATTGCCCTTAAATGTTTGCATCCCTCAGTTTCCACATATTTTGAACAAAACCAAACATGAAAAAAAAATTGCTTCATATGACAGAGTTGTTTTTTTTTCTTCTCAAAATTAGTTGAGATCACAACTTACTTGCCATTTCATTAAATATACAAGGCTTATGTCTGTTTTATATAAAGTCTAAAATTGCCAGACAATTACTCTGGACTCATGTTTTATTGTTTACAGTCCTTGCAGATACCTATAGTGAATTTTAAAGACGTATCAAATGATTTATTAATGACCACTCAGATGTTTACCTTTCATTTTGAGCTATAATTAGGTAAATGTAGGTGGCAGCAACTGTATTTGAGAGAAACTGAAAGTCATTGAGTACAGTTGTAACATTTTTCCTCCCAAATCTGATTTGTTTCTATTTTTACTTTATGTGGATTAAATTTATATTCTGCCTGCTCCTTACTTTTTATGGTAATAAATTGTGGACAAAAGGAAATGTACTTACTATGTATTCACATATGCACATTTTTTATTCTCTTAAGGTACAATCTGCATATGGCATGTCTGTTCTTCCAGTGGCCATAGAAATATATAACCTCTCATCAATGATTTTATTTTCTTTTTCCTTTAGGGGCTGATGTTATCAATTTTGATGGCCATGTAGTGTTACCATACAGATTCAGGAACAAGAAAATGAAAACACTGAAAGATGTCATCTCTCTGAAATTTAAGACCTCTGAAAGCGAAGGTGTAATCTTCCACGGAGAAGGACAGCAAGGAGATTATATCACCTTGGAACTGAAGAAAGCCAAACTTGTTCTAAATTTAAATTTAGGTATGTTTTGATTGTTTAGTTCTGTGGTAGTTTTTTAGCTCTCCCACAAAAATTTTAGGTCTCTTTCCCACAGTAATTGGTAAGCTGCATCATTTAATCAATTTGTGGAAATTGTTGTTAATTCCCTTCCTGTATGTTGGGGGAGTGTGTGTGTGTGTTTAGTTCCATCCTGTCCCTTTTGCTCTGTGTGAGATACTCTGAAAAGATCATACAGGAAAGCAAGATCAGCAATATATTGTCATTACTGCGAGCAAAAAATGAAAAAATAGCTTGCCAGAATTATATTTGGTCTCAGCTGCAGCTTTGTGCAAGAGAAGGACACTGTTGTCACTTCTGGAGGAATAAAGGTCACGCTTAGGAACCTTGCAGAAAAAAAAAAATATCCATCTACTAAGCTACAGGCCACATGAAGTTGGAGTTCAGCAGCTTTCCTAGAGTCTGAGGAGGGCTAGGAAAGGAAAAGAAACAGATTGTTTAATCAGGCAATCTTATGATGAAATCCTGTACATATTACTCTAGTTCCAGTCCTCCCAGTAGAGGACAACAGGCTCATAAGTGACTGGATTTATAAAGTACATTTATTATGAAAAAGACCCACATTTATCTGGTTTGAGGTATTTTTCCATTCAAACAAAAGAACCTTAGAAAAAGATTTCTTGCAATTTTCCTTAGTTCTCTTATAGACACATGAAGAGTAAATTGTTCCATTTGTTATTTACATTGAATAATACTTATTTCAACTAGCATTTTCTACTGTTCTTTTTCTAACAATCAACATGAACAGATGATGTGGTAACTAAAGCATTTACCTATTTTTAAGAATTTTAATTGCCGTAGTAACCCTTTCATTTCCTGTTCCTCTATAATCTTCAGCACAAACTGTCTTTTTAAGCTACTATAACTTCCATATATGAGTTTGGTGAGGATGTTCTTAAATCATTAGGCTGATAAATGGGACTAGACCCTGTGACACACACTCAATAAACAGATCTAATGCTTTATGGTGTTATTATTCCTCTGTCTGAGAGTATTGTCTTTGCATCAGACACAGTAGAAAAGCATGCTCATCTTGCCTGGTGAGATCCAGTGACTTAGTTTCAAATAGCAGGGACTGGGGGAAGGTTGGGAAGACAGAATTGGATTTACATTTCACTTTGCTCTTTGAGTTTGAGTTTGCATTGAAAAAACTGAGGCTCCGTGACACACATGCAATTCTATTTTATTTTTTAATAAACAGAACCATTGGCCTTCAGCATAAAGGCAGGTTGCTCATTTGTAGGGAAGTAATGTCTTAAGCCATGGAAATGGGATTTGTGAGAATGTGTTTTCAACGTGCACAAACTTTAGTGTCTCAATTGCAGGCATTCTTAAGGGTAAGAAATTCTCAGCCTCAGAAATGCTTTAAGTCCTCATGTATTCAGAACATGGAAGATTGCATTGAGTTATTGAGCAGTGCAGCAATTTTTTACACTTACTGCTGAATTAGTCATTTGCTGCTTCAGTTGGGATCCATGCTATCAACCTTTGCTGGCTTAGCTATGTCAGTCAGATGGCAACGAGATGTGATCTCTGACTAGCACAGCTACACTGGCAAAACCCCCTGGATAACACAGCAGAGAATTGAAAAACTGTACTCTTGCTAGTAGTTTGACTTCCAGAATAGGAAGATTGCTTCAGGATAACATAGCAAAATAAGCTGTATTAGCAGAAGATGGTTTTTGCTGTTGTTTAGTTCAGTCTGCACTGAGCCTTTTCCCCTCTGCTTGCTGCTATAATGATACTGGTAAAGGCCACAAAGCATAGAACTCAAGAGTGAGATTTTGGCTGTTTTTGCCAAAGTGTGTTATCAGGCTCCATGTCCTCCCCAACATTCATAAATCAGTACAGTTCCATTGCAGCTTAGGATCTGTCCCAGCGGTGACAGCTTTTCCTTTCTGTGAAGTAGGAGCAAATGCAGAAAACCCTTGATGAAAACACCTTTACAACTAGAAATTGCTATTGCTTCTCTGGTTAATTTCCAAATAACTGCTGTTATGAATTTATATATATATTTAGATGGTTCAGTGATCAGATGCTTGCTGTTTTGTATTGGTGGCATCAGCTCTCCACTGGGCAGATCCCAACTTCATAGCACACTGACTTCCTACAGTTAATTGCATGTCTGGTGTGATTCAGGTGAAACATTGACAAAGAAAGAAAATGTTTGCCTAATTGTATGAGGTGAGAAATGCTATTGTTTCTGCCCTCAGGCAGCAACCAGCTTGGCTCTATTTTTGGCCACACATCTGTGACAACAGGCAGCCTCTTGGATGATCACCACTGGCACTCCATCATCATAGAGCGCCACGGGAGGAACATCAATCTCACCCTCGACAGACACATGCAGCACTTCAGAACAAATGGAGAATTTGATTATCTGGACCTGGACTATGAGGTAGACAGTGAAACTTCTTTCTTCTCATTCAAATTGCTTTCATAAAGTCCAATAAGAAAGCTAACATAATTTGTTTTCTTAATTTTTCATACATTTGTTTTGATAACTTATTCCTTTACATTTCCTAAATCTTTGTTTCCAACAGTGTTCTCTTTTAATTGTAAATTATGTTTCTCTCAATTAGTCTACCAAGTCCCATCTGGTGTAACAATCATCAGTCCTCTGTTTTAAAGTGGGAGATGTATATTATTCAGCAAGATAGGCATACATGATTTTAAAAATCTCTAAAAGCAGCTGCTCTAAACAGGAAGTATATTTTAAATAGTATGGTGCAATCTGTTGTTTCACTCAGGTGATAATTTTGCTCTTGAATCAGAAAGCCTTAATCTGAGGAGCTAGTATTTATTTTTAGCAAAGGAAGCAGGTTAGAACCTTTTTATTAATACAGAGCTTGATCTGTCCTGTCTTAGGTAGGTAGATACCTCCCTGTATTTTCACAAATATGGCATCAGTAACTTCATTTGTGAAAGAAGCAATGAGGAGTTAGGAAAGTTGTAAGAAAACTTGTTTAATCAATCAGGTATAATGCACACAAGTGCTGGTAGTAATTAAATGTGGATTTATTGTTTGATTACACTACAGCTTCAGCTATTATGAACTTGTTGAGCTCCTCTAATCTGTACATGAAGTTCAACACATTAGTTGTTGCAATCTTTGTATAATATTTTCTTACACTCTTTACTGTTTCTGATGCGAATTAATTTGGTTGACTGCAGCAGATATGTAATTTCCACCCTTTCACCTTTTTAAGATGTAAGAGTGAATATAAATGATGTCATGGAAAAAAGTTTGAATTAACTTGTGGTTTTTTTTTATTTTTACCAACTGAGTTTTTTAATTTTACCAACTTGTGGGGGTTTTTAATTTTTACTTTTGAACAAGAATATATGAAATGTTTAAAAAAAGTAATTATAATTGTAAATGTGTCTGAGTCAAATATTTGATTATATTCTGAAAAATGTTTGTGGATATATAATTTACTGGTAGCTCTAATAAGAAAATAAGAAGCAAATTTTCCTGTACCCCTATTAATTATTGAGCACTGAAGATCTGAACTGAGCTACTTAAAACTCATATAAATAGATTTTATTACAGGCTTTTAAGTGAATGAGAAAAAGGCTGAATGCCATAAGCCACGGTTGTGCAATTTGTGCACGTGTGTGTGTATATATATATATATATAATTTACATAACAAACATATTGCATATAAAAAGTGTATCCCCAGTAAGAGCTGAATTCAGTGTATTCACCTTCCCATCCTCTCTGCATAAAGAGACCTCACTGTCAGTTCTCAAAGATACATTTCATTTTCCATATACGTGGATCTCCTTGTGTTTAATTGAACTTCTTTGAGTGTGCATGTGTATGTATGTCTGTAGTTCATATAAACTCAAGAGAATTAATCTCCTTCCTTTCCTCACTGTTATCTCACTGATTTTGGAGCTAGACACCACAGACTAAATTTAAAGGTGTTGTCTTTGGGATTAAGAGGAAATAAAGCCAAAAGAATCAAAACTATTTTTCACAGACAAAGTAGTTTCTAGGTTAATCTCTTTCAGAAGAGTTAGATAAACACAAAAAAAGGAAAAAAAAATAGTTCTGATTGCATTTTTGAGATCAAAAAATAGTCTTGTAAGTTGCTCTTAACTCACTATCACATTATATGTTTTTTGCTTTTTCTTCTTTTCTTCAAAATTCTTTCTTTTTAATTTAATTGTTATATTTCATTTAATCCAAACACATGCATAAAATATTTGATAACTATTAAACTCTTACAGTTCCATTCTCCATATGAAGAGCTGTATCTTCTCTAAAGTCAAGTCATGTCAATTTACCATACCTGAGGGTGTCCCCACAAGACTTGTACACACCAAAAGCTGGTGTGTGTGGTTTATAAAGGTTTTAGATTTCAGCTGTATAGTTTTAGCTCTTTGTATATGCCAAGTGGAAGCTTCCTCTTTGGGATAAAAACTGATATCTCACATGCATTTAAAACCGAAAATGTCAGCCTAGAGCTCTGTTTTCCTTCTGTTGGTAATAACAAATGGAATGGACAATGAATAATGGTTAAAAGCTTCATTCTGCCAAATCGTAGCACTAGACTACAATTTGATATTTTTCTGAACATTTGTGAGGCAGGAAAGCAAGTTGTCATTACTATTTTCGCCATCATCTAATGGATATAATTACCTAACACTGATTGCAGGGACTAATCACATGAGACCCTTATTCTTGGCATTTGAGCTGCAAAATATTAATGAAAACATGTAACATTATACACTTCTAATCATTTCCATAAAGACCATTATGTGGCAGAGACCTGTATCATCTCTATGGAATGACAGAGATGTCACTCATTGAACATAAACACTTTTTGTTTGTAAATATTTGGGTTTCTAAGTTTTTAGCACTATGGATTATGGATAACCCAGAATCAATTAGCCAGGGTAATGAAGTTCAGCTGTAAGACAAAAACCAATTCCTATTTGAGTTTGATGACTGACTACTTGCAGGGGTTGTCTTGATCTTCTCTAAGGAGATAATTTGACCAGATAAATCAAGGGGAAACTCCCTCATTTACTATAACTACATGACAAAAGCATGTTCTTGGTACTGAAAGGTCCTTCTGTCTACCAGGGGATTGCATCTTTAACTGTGTGATTCTGTAAATTCTTCTGGGTGAAGTAGACATATAAGCATTACAGAAGAATTACATGCCGCATTGGAGCCCAACACTGCTGTGCTGTAGTCTGAGCTCTGGCACACAGAGCTGAGTGAATGATTTGAATCAGATTATCTAGCTAATTTGATGTCTACTTTTTTAGAAAAATACTGTGATGGAAATTTGTCCCAATGTCCTTGTTTGAAATGCTTATTTTCCAGTATCAATCAGAACTGTTCACATGTGATGTGTGTCTGTTCACTGCTTGGACAATTGGAATAATATTTGGGTTTGGCTACCATAAATAATTAAAATTAATTACAATTCTTTTTTCTGCTTTTGCAGTATTTATTTTGATACACCCTTTTTCTGTAAAGAGTGCTGCCAGCTCTCTACTTTGCCATGGTTTAGTGTTCAAAGAAAGCAATGTGTACAAAAAAATTCTTTAAAAGTCTTTGCCTTCCAGTAACTATCTACCATTTTTCTGTTTCATTTAAAGATAACCTTTGGAGGCATGCCTTTTTCTGGCAAGCCAAGTTCTAACAGTAGGAAAAATTTCAAAGGCTGCATGGAGAGCATCAACTACAATGGCAATAATATCACTGACCTTGCCAGGAGGAAGAAATTGGAACCTTCAAATGTGGTAAGATCATAATTTCATGGTCATCTACCCTTCTGCTTCTCCTTCTAAAGACAACTAGAATGTTTTTGGGGTTGTATAGCTGATATTCTTGTGATAAACTGCAATAATATAAAACATAAAGCAAATTTTACCAGAAATCCAAAGATCTTATTGTATGTACATTTGTGACTTAAAAAAAAAAATCATCATGTATGAACATTTTATTTCTGGGGTCTTCTTTCATCTTTCAAAAATTAACCTTTAGTGTAAGTCAGATAGTTTTGTTGTTGTTTTTTTAAAGAAAACCAACTCAAGCAGTAAGTGCTTTTTCCCTTTCTTCCCAAATTATAGTAGTCGAAAACCAGTGCAGACAAGATTTATTGTTAAATGAATTGCAGCTTTCTTGTGGCTTTTAAATCCTGGTAATATTCTATCCCTGCTGAGCTAGTTGGATTGCTTTAGTGGAAAAGTCTTTGGATGAGAATGCTTCTACAGTCTTTTCTGATCCAACTGAAAAACCTCAAGATATTAGACTTGGAAATCATTATTTGCTTATTAACATTACAGCAGTTATTAGCATTTTACTCTATTTTTGCTGCAGCTTAAGTGTTCATAGCTGCTTTCATGTGCAGACTTGTGGCTTTATGGGCAGGGTGATTAAGAAAGAATCTACTTTAATTTCTCTGGTTTTTAAGTTCTAAGTGTTTCTGAAAATGCTTGCTGGCATATAAAGGCATGTAGGTAAGAAATAAATGTATTAGTGCCATGAGTTTGAAATGGTTTGAATAACTTTTCAAGACTTTCTTCTGTACAAGCTTACACACTTCACAAATTCCTGCTAACAGTATGGAGGTTTACACAATTTCATTATCCTTTATGTAATAAATTGTTAAGATATGCATATGCAGTGATGATGCCGTACAAAGGATTGATTATCCCTGGATAGTAAAACTGAAGCTTCATGTCATTGTATGACTAAATGGTCAAGGAAATCCAAAGGATAATCATGAGTGCGTGATGTTTGCCTGTCCAAACTCAGTAATACAGCCTGGCATCTACAACCTTTTCTACACATAAATTTCATCAGTATTGTCAAAGGCAAAGAATAAAATATATATTCCTTCCATTAAGATTCCAGTTTTAAAATTTTTTCAACCCAATCTAATGAACTCCTAAAACCTTAACCTTTTTTTATTTTTTTTTTCATAATTACAAGAGATTTCCTTTCTGCAGGGCATTTTCATCTTTAATGTAAGCATGATTTTGAAAGATTAATGCCTGAATTTAAAAAAAATCTTTGTGCAGGAGCAATCTTACCATTTTGCTCAATCAAGTCCATTGCAAACTAGTAGGACATATTCTTAAAGCCTCTTTCTGAACAAAAATGTTGCTTAAGAAGTTCCTATAGTGCAAATCCTGTCCTTTAAAGTCTGAGCATCTCAAAAGTGTGGCATAGCTAGCAGACATGTACAGTCTCTGAAAAATCATATTTTGGATTTTTTCTCTCTTTGGTTCTTTACTTTTAAAATTCTGTTACCCATAACATGAAAATAAAATCCACACAAGCAGCTCTGGCAGTATTAGTGCCACATCAAGAGGTGATCTGCCAATTTAATTTGATGCTTCTGTTGATTTCCCATTCTGAGAATGACTAGAAAAATAGAAGTGACCTTTGTTTTCAGTAGAAATACTTAAATTGCTTCAGCTCTCAAAGGCAAAATCAATTTTACTCTAACTAAATCAACAATATGGATTTTTATGTTTTTTACAAAACATTTTTCTCCTAGTTTTTAGCCTGAAATAGAGAAATAGACTTTCTTGAACCTATTATTGCTATTAAGCATGTTTGTGATGATGGCACTCCAACAGGGATCCGAGCAATCCAACAGGGATCAAAGCTCCATTGTAGGAGATTCTGTACAAGCACATAACAGGAGACACACCTTCCCCTTAAAAGGCATGACACACACAATATAATGTGGCTGAATAAAAGCAAAGTAATCAGTCTGGTTGTGAGAAGTATTACAAAGAAAGGATAAATTCAGAGAAAAGAAGGATTTTAAAGGGGTGTGAAACGAAAATAATATTCCTAGATGAAAGCAGCTGAATTTCAGAAGTCACACATTGAAAGGGACTTGACAAATTGATTATAAAAAATGAGAAGGCCCAGAAAATCAGAGATTATAAGAAGATGATGATCTTAATTTTTCTCTGAACAAAATTAATGTTTAAAAAAATTATGTCTCGTATACATACATGTTATGAACAAAAAAGCACCATCAAGCACCTTTTGCTTTGTTGAAGAGTAAGGATAAAAAGACAAATTAAAACTATTTTAAATTTAAATAAAGTTCAATGATGACTTTAGTAACATGTTTGATTTAGATTCAGAAGGTAAAGGGGAAAAATTATTTTGATTCTTTTGTGAAATGTAAAATGGCTTTAGTGTACAGTGTATTGCCCATACTATATGATCCATCCTGATTTAACAGACAATATAGTCTTAATAAACTTATTATCTGTCTTTTGGGAGTTTCCTCTTCAGCCAATAGGTCTTTTAATTTGGAAAGGTATTTACTGTAGTATTTTACACAAGGGATTATGTTTGAATGTGGATAGGCAAAATTGATTCATAAGTAAACATGAATCTAATTTGCCATATAGATGAAAGATCATGGTGCACAGGTCAAGCTACACAAATTGTTTTACCTTTTCCCTGCCAATGTAGATGAAAAAGTCTCTAATAAGACCAAGAGTTTCAATATGAATGCACAGTATATATTTGACTTCCAGATGTCATTGCCCAGAAAACTATTCAGCAAGTCACTCTGAATTTACAGAAAATGATCTCATTCTCTTTGAAAAATGAAGAGGCTATTACAGAGACAAGCTGCAGATTAACTCAAAACCTTGACCTAGAACTAGTGAGCAATCTATATAAGATGGGCTGTACTTAAAAGAGGAGTCATCTTGTGAACTACAGTCATAGAAGGGATCAATAATCCAGTTCATATTAATCTAAATAGCTCAGTAGGGAAAATGCTAACTAGCAGGGAAATTAGAATTATGTGTTACTTTCTCAGGAAATGTTTAATGCAGCTAGGCTTTTCATGGGGAATGCATTCACTGATGTGAAAAAGGATTTGAATGCATTCTGTGCCATTAACATTAATAGGTGTTATGCATGCAAGTATCCAAAACATCAGGATGACAGGAGAGTGTCAATTGGATATAAAAGCCTTCTTGTAATGAGGAAATTGTTAGTTCCTCTTGGTTACAAGGCAGCAAAAGGAACTCTTAAAAAGTCTAACAGAATGCTCTCTGAGCACTTCTTAATTGAGATCTGTGACTGAACCATGAGATGTCTCTCAAAAAGTGATGTTCTGCGTTTATGCAGGACTGCCTTAACTCTGTAAGAGAAGTTGTGTCTATGCACAATTACGCTGGGAATGACAGCCAAGGCTTACAGAGAGTATTTCAGACACTTTACACCTTTTTTTTACTGTATGTAAAATTTGTGGTTTAAGCAAAAGTATTCTGTAGCAAACTTGGAAATGTTTTGATTAAAACTACTCAAACAAATGAGTTAACTATTTTGATTTCATGTCTCGCTAGTTATAAGTGTAAAATTAAAAATCTCCAGGAAACTTTTAAACCTCACCGCCCCAAAGAAAACAAAACAAAACAAAAAGCAAAGCAAAACCACAAAAAAAATCCCAGAATTGATAAGCAGCTTAGCAGAGAAATCTTTACTCATAAAGTAGCTGTAATTTCTCTTATCACATAGTTATCTAAAAGTTATCTTTAGTTGTGTCAGCTAGTTTTTTCCTAGTTCCTTGGAATTGCTTTTTTTTTTAATCCATGGAACTTGGGCACAGGAAAAGAACGTGACTTGTAATGCTGAGATTTTATCATAAAATTTAAGAACAAATCTAGGAGATCACTTTAAATGAATCTCTAATTCCAGATTACTGGAAATATCAATGTTTCCTTAATTGATCATGGAGGCTGCCAACTTGATAGTATAGTTACTACTAATTCTACAGGCCTTTAGAGGTAGACTCTGTACTATTTCTGCTGTTCTGCAGAAAAAAAAGAAGTTTCTATGCAAAATAATTAAAGTATTTACCCTAGTTGTCAAGAAAATATTATTTTTATTCATTTGGGTTTTTTTACATGGAAATCCATTATAGGAAGCTGAGTCTGCCAGACCAGTTGTATCTTGCTATTATACAAATAAGCTGTTCTCTGATGTGATGTTCTTTTGAAAAGTGATGGGTTTGGACATTGGAAAATGAGTGCTAAAACTTGTTTTTTGATGTCATCCGTCATCTCCAATTGAATGTAATTACTTCTTAAAAAAAATTACTGAGGTCTTTCCTACCACACATTTTCAGACACAAAATTCCTATCTTGCTTCTAAATTCTCTCCTCAAGATGAACTGTCAGATGCGTATATACACTATGAATACAGAAATGTGACATAAAAGTCTAGATCAGGAAGTCAGTAATATGGAATTTAAAAATAATTATGCAAAAGTGATGGTAACTGACTTCTACTGGGATTCTGAACACTGCTTAGGTAGACCACATCTCTAAATATCTATGTACCTCCAAAAATGTTGTTCAAGTCTTTTTTTTTTTTTTTTTAATGTAAAAAAATATATCAGAAAAATTTCTATCTTGATTGTGGTAATAATTTCTGTACTGGATCAGATAAAATTATTTCTTCCCAAAGAGAACAAAAATTGCCACATAATTTCCACCTGCAACAGTACCTGAGAAAGCCAGCCTAACCATAGGACAGGATCCACTTTGCGACATATTATAGGAATTCTTCAGCAGAGGAAGTTTTCCTGTTATATTTGCATTCATGCAGTAATAAATTAATTCTGGACAGAGATTATTACAAACTATGATTTTTAAGGAAAAAAAAAAAGGTAATACCCTACAAATATTTCCAAAATGTAATATCCTACCAATTTGGTCTTTTGTTGTGAGAAATTACATGAGAACTAAAGAGAAAAATTCGTGTCTCTAATTCTGGACTTGTTTACAGATACATTTTAAAGCCTTGTAGATCAACAGTTGACTGGATCTTTTTTCAATTTCCTGAAGAAGAATATTTTACAGAGTAGAAACTGCAGTTTCCTTTACAGTGAAAGTTATTTACTATCCCAAAATATTGGTGTTGTTCATGATCAGCTACTCCAAATCCTTCTGCTTCATGAATTGAAATATTAGCATATGTAGTATCATGTAGTTGAAAACATAACAGGGAGGCTGACTGCTCAAGTATTATACATCATCATTTTGGAACATCATGTATTGTATTGATAGACACACTGATATCAGGGTATTTGGAAATCTGCACTCATTTTTTTATGCTGTTCAGTTATAGGTTTCTATGGGGACCACAGACAAGCCCAAGTTTATCTGTGATTAATTTCTTTATATTTTAACTAGAAATAATAATGCTTTCATCTAAGCTTGAGAGACTACAACTCTTCAGGGCCAACTGCCTGTTATTTTGTGTACATACAGTACAGTACAAAATATAATGGGGCCACTGCTAAAAATAAACCCAGAAAAATCAGCAACTATTATAGTAGCAACAATAAAGATAACATTAATAGCGCATCTTTAGATTCAAAGTGCATTGATCACAGTGGTCTCTAGGTTGAATGAAATCTAAATACTTTTCTAGAGATAGCTATGAATTTAGTGGAATCTTACCATTTTGCTTTTTCTTTTTTTTTTCTTTTTTGTGTTTTACTTAGGGAAATTTAAGTTTTTCTTGTGTGGAGCCACACACAGTGCCTGTCTTTTTCAATGCCACCAGTTATCTTGAGGTTCCTGGTCGTCCAAGCCAAGATCTGTTTTCAGTCAGTTTACTCTTCCGGACCTGGAACCCAAATGGACTTCTTCTCTTCAGCCACTTCTCAGATGACCTGGGGAATGTTGAGATTGACATAAATGAGGGCAAAGTCAGTGTTCATATCAACGTCTCCCAAGTGAAGAAGAACCGGATAGACATCTCATCAGGTAAGTGTGTTTAGTGTTTTTTTAAATTTGATATGATTTTGGTTTGTGTTGTTTAAAATCATTATGTACCTAAAGACTGGAACAATTTTTTTTACAAAATTTAAAATTTATATTGCAACTATATTAAATCCTTTACTGCTTCATTGAGTAAGAGGTGCAAGAATGTTGAAATAGTTGTTGGATCAAAAAAAAAAAAATGAATGATCTTATTTTGTCAAATCACCCCTTATTTATAAGGCAGCATTTCTTCTTTTTTCTTCCTTCCTTCTGTCTTGAAGTTCTCTCTGTGAAAATATTTGGTTTCAAAATGGGTGTGTACTCCCTTTCCAGGTGTAGTCTAATAATTAGACCATTCCTAATATTTTCCAATAACTAGGGAATCTCATTAAAAAAAAAAATCCATTCATACCATAATTATTTGTACGCATTTTTTAGATCTGCATAGCTGTCCTGGAAAAACTTAGATTTATTTCAATGCTTCATTGTTGTTTTGTTACGACAGGCATTTCAGTGCCTGTAAATTAATTGTGTGTGTGAACATAGAAAGGAAAAAAAGACATCTGCCAGGTAAGGCTGCAGAAAGAATGCTGTTGTTGTACAGTAAATATCACAGCAAACTTCTTTTTCCCTTCTTCTGCAGGGAATTAACAAATGTCATGATATAAACCTACTGGGTTTTCCAGAAGTCAAAATGGTCTGTCTTTGGCACAAAGATTTCTGACCGTTGTGGTCCTATTGATAAAAGGTGCACAGTTTTTTTCATTGGCTACTTTTAACAGCTAGGAGAATTTCACATAGTCAAGCGTGCAGCCTTCTGCACGTGTAGGGTATGAATAAATCTATAGGGTATTAATAGACTCTACTGGGAGGAATGCAGCCTGGCTATCACAAAACATTAGACTAACTAAAACCACAGCCTCAATGCAAATCTGTTTTGGGTTTCATATCTGCTGTATTTATTCCTGTCACCTGTAATAGCATATTTTTCCAGAAGCACATTAAAGTCTCTTGGTGTTTCCTCTATATGCTTCTCATAATTTGCAAACTTGCTTACATTAGCGGATTTAATGTCAGTTTTCAAGATGACATGGAGACATCAGTACTTCATTCTGGGTCACAGTGTAATTCTGGTTATAGAAACAGTAGTTGTACTGACTGGTAGGACTCATGTGAGAGAGCTGTAAGTAGATGTGCAGGTGGCAGATTCTTGTTCCTTCACAGCTCTGCAAGTTAAGGTGCTTATATGGAACAGAGTTCTGGTTTGTCTGGTTTAATTGTCACAATTTCCCTTGAATACCCTAAAGTTATATGCACAGACTCAGGATGCTCTAACTTAGCAGGTACAGATTTCAGATAAACAGGAGAGTCTAGAGTCCAAATTTTTCAAATATAGTTGAATTGCCACTTTTCTTTTTGGTGGCTGGGCACTGTAATCTCCTTACCTAACTACTGCTTTATGAAGTGCTTCTTGATGACTAGGAGGGATCAGAGGGTAAAAGAAAAAGGTTTTCTTGTTGACTTGACAGAACTTTCATGCCTAATTCATGTGAGCATTTTGTTTAAGGAGAGAAAGGCAGCTACAACTTTCTATATTTTGATGACAATTTGCAAAAGTAAAAATGAAATAATAATGCATAGAAGTGTGGTGAATGAAGAGATACAATACTCTAAAATGACCAAATAAAAAGCTGGAATGCAAAACATTTAACTTCTGTGTGAATACAGAAGTTAATACAGTGATCATGAGAAGTTACATAATATGCTGTCGGAAAACATTTTGATAATAGTAGGTGATTCATTGAAATCATGAAGCAAACATTGCTTTGCATTTAAAATCAGAGAAATGGAGAGCTGCCATCAGGCAGCCTGTTCTTAGCAATTTTTTTTTGTCTCCCTCCCTTCCCTGCTGTCTGTTCAGTTTTTGTCAGAGATCATTTTTCCATGGTGTTAGCAGATCCCAGCTAGAGTCTCATTTCATGTTATCCTTTGGTCTTCAAAAAGGCACTAATTGTTCCTTCATTTATTTAGCTGCATGTCCTACCTGCTGGAGATTTCACTGTATTCAAGCCTTCATTAAATTCTCTGTCTCTTGATCAATTCTATTAATCTTGATTGGCAGGATAAGTAATCCCACTGCTTTATTCTTGGAAGATGTAAAAGAAAAATAATGTTGGTATAATTATTAAAATGGTCTTGTGTGTCTGAAGCTTCTTCTCTCATTGTTTGTGGTTCAAACTTATCTTTAGTATGAGACATTCCTGCTGTGTGTCATGCTTTAGTTACCTCTCTCATTCTGTTGTTACTGGTTTTTTTAAAGAAACCACAGTTTATAGTTGCATCAGAAGTTTCTAGAAAAATTTCTATAGATCACTTCTGGTTTTGGCAAAATTTTATTTTCTTCTTTGGTTAGGTTAGGTACCGTTTACCTTGCTGCTCCTTTCATGCCTTCAGTCACTTTCAAGCCATAACCTCAACTCTACACATCTGATAATTAAATCTATTCATATTATGAACATTTCATATTTATTTTACATGGGCTGAAAACAATTGGGGATGGTTGTATATATTGTAGTATAAAGTATGTACAATTTTTATGTTATAGCTAAAAAGCAACTGACTTTTGTGTTGACCTGGCAAACCAGAATTGGCCTGTCTGTAAGTTTTTTAAGAGTGATGGAATGATTAGTCCATGACCTGTCCGGGGCTTCAGAGAGGTAAATGCTAGAAGCAATAAAGAGCTGGTAAAAAAAATAATAAATGTTTTACTGTGTTAGTAAAGTGTACTCTGATGCCCATAACAAAATGCTGAGTGTAACAGAGTCTTTAACATTAATATGCACATGAACTTTCAGTTTCTATTACATACGAGAAGGACAAAGATGATTAATCCTTGTAGTTAGACTTACTGCCTGATTTTCTTCCTGAGCAAATTATTTTCTTTTTTTCATCATCTTGCAAATTGTACTTTCAAAACAGGTTTCTAAACAGTAAAAAATGCATGCCTTGCCCAGAATTCTGTTAAGCATCCAGTAAGCACTGCTTAGCTGTGAACAGACTAGCAAAACTCTTGTGTAAAGTCAATAACTTTGATTTTGCTTTTTTATTACATTAATCTCATTAAAATGCTACCACCATTTGATTGATGAGAGTTATATTAATAAACTTGCTGTTAGTAAGAGGAAAATCAGGGCCACTGAGAGCTGAAATAAAGATTTAATTCAAAGAAATAAGCTACTGACTGTGCAGAATTACACAGGTGAAATACTTAAAGCTTGTGTATAAATCAAGAGTTAAACACCCTATTGACTTTTTCTCTGCAAAGTAAACTTTGATTAATATCTTTACAATTGTGTATGCCCCAGCATGTGGATTAATAATAGGAAAGAATCTCAGAAAACAGTCAAGAGATTTATCTTTACTGCTCTGTATAGTTTTGGACTAAATTCTTGGTTTTGTCATTATGAGATTCGGGCAAACTTTCTAGGATTGATGGAAGTAATGCTAGGCTGACAAGATGGAAGAAGATGTGATCTTATTTTCGGAACATTTTTAAAGCAGATTTCCATTGTAGTTTTGCATATTAAAGGATTCTGATATTCTGCTGCAGTTTAAAAGTAATTCAGTTTGAATACATACTAAGAGCCTCCTCAGTATTTGTAATCTTGCAATTAGAATAAGTTGTTGATGAAGTTGTTTTTATTTATAAGCTTCAACAAGCTAATGTCTCTTTCTTGAGTACAGAAAAATATGCAACTGGAAAATGTCATACTCTCAAGTGTCTCTTGGCTATAAAAACTTCTAATGGAACTTTCCCAAAGCCATATGCAAATGCAGTTCAGTGCAGGGTTAAGCCACAGCCTGTGTCCCAGTTACCTCCTTTTCTTCCACTTAGTTTTATCTACCTGCTTCAGCAACTTAACCAAATTCCTTCCTAATGAAGCCAAAGTTTTCTGAAGCTTTCAACCTGGGAAAAAATGGGTAACATTAAAAAACACAGAGAGTATTACTTTGCTCAAAGAAACAATTGTAACCTTCAAAACAACACTCCAGAGGCATCATCTAATAGCTTTACAATGCGTTTTTAAAGCAAACCTCAAATCCCTGTTTCAATATAGAATAGAATGTTCTCTGCCTCTTGAGAAAAGGCTGGGTTTTCATGATGGCAGATTCTAAAATAATCTCTTGATTTATCCTCTGTTTATTTTCTCACCCATCTTTTCATAGGCAGTTTTGACCTTTCATATGTAAGCATTCTCTGCTCTACTTAAATATTAGATGGTCTATGAAGATCCCTTGGACTTTACCCTACATTACAGATAAGTCATTGCAAAAAGGACATAATCTCCTTCAGTCCATAAGAAACAGAGAAATTTTCAGTATCCAAAATTTCCTGCCTTTCACTTGAATTCATCTGCTTGAAGCTTCTTTTTTCCTCTTCCAACTCTATTAGTTAACATCTTATATTAGCTGCTGCTCAAGACTTCTGTTCTTCCTGTCAAGCATAAACTTATTAAAACTTGGGATATGAATATCTTTTTGTCATATTTATCTGTATTAAATAAATCAGCCTTCTCCCTGTGGAATCCCTGGGAAGCTTTCCACCCTTCTGTCTTTCTGCTAGGTCTCAAGTCATCTGAATTGTAGTTCATTTATATTTTAGACCTTGGGTTAAGATAGCATCCTTCAGGTAATAAAATATCTCTCTCTGACAGATCTAAAGTAGTACTCTTCCACTGACAATTCCCTGGGGCACTTTATGTGGGAATCAAGAAATATTTTCGCCTTGGTGGTTAAATGAAGGCTTAAATAGGGAATGTGTATACACAGAGCACAAGTGCACTTCTGGTGGGAAGATAAAATTTCCCACCAGGTCTTTCTCACATTACTGGTAGTAGATTATACAGTGAATGTTATTAAGTGGAGGCAGATACCCCTGAGGAACTTGTCAGCATGATCAAGATGAGAGACAGAAATTCTGTCCATGAAAGACAGAATGATGACTTAGCATCAGACAAGTCTGAATATTAGAAACTTAGATAGCCAGGTTTGTCCCTCTGTTTCTCTCTGTATATTTTTGGCTACTGACCTTAAGCAGTGGATGCAGCTACATGAATAGGCATTTGTGAGTTTGAATTTCACAGAACTGACACACAGAAATACTTGTAGTAGTTATAGTTATTTTTCCCTGTAGACTGGTTTAGCATCTCCATATAGTAGACTCAAACCAATCAGATCAAGAAATAGAGTTCCTGGCTTTCTTTGTCTAAGAAAACATGAGTTTATTTCAGGAGTTTGTGAATTCTGCTTCATCAGTCACTGATTTTCAATGGAGAGTTGCCTAAAAAAGTACAAGGTATGCATACTAAAGCATAGATGGTACCTTTTTCAGATATTTCCTTGAGAGCAATGGAATTCTCTATTGGTTGCACTGACATTTTGCAAGGATGGAAGAACCCAAGAATCAATAAACCAGGGTGTTGTCCTTGATAAGCTTTCTCAATTTATACAGGAGCCTCAAGTCCAGTTTACTTGCTTTGGTCTCATTTCCTCTGGGCTGTTGAACAGTTAGATGGCACCTTGCTGATCACTATTTTAGCATGAAAGATGAGATAAGGCTTTTTGCAACTATTATTTGAACAACCACTGTGTTGCACTGAATTTCTTTCAGGACAAAACTCCTGAAATAGTCAGTGGTTAAATGCTAATCCTATCTTGCTGCTAGAAGGAGAGTAATTTATGTGAGAATATCTGAACTGAACTAACTGGAAACATACCCTTCTAATTCTTTTTCAATTCAATAAGTTTGATAGGAAGCAGGCTCAATTTTTGTTGCTTTCCGTGTTGCCTTTTCTTACTACACCTGCCTCAGCTACAGATAGTCTTGTTCTAGTCAAGTCTGTGAAGATTTTAGCTTTGACTTTGATGAATGGAAGATAAGCCCCTTAGCTCTGAATGCTACAGAGGTGTCCAATATTTTGCAGTTGCCTTAAGAACATAGATTTTTACTTTGATGTATTCTCTGTTTGCATATTTTTGTTGAATGCAAAAGAGCATGAAAAGACTTGTCTCTAAAGATTGGTTTATCAAGCTAAGGATGCTTATTTAAAACCAGCATTATGTCTTGGATCAGAAAGATAGGGTTGTTGGAACAGACATTATAAAATATACTTAAGTTTACATTTTAAACTCTTCCAGGATTTACATGTACTGATTGAAGTGAATTGAAGTGAATATGTGGGAGGTTTTTTTTTCATTTTTACTTTCCTTTTTGATTTTAATAATGAAATAAGTAAAAGGATACAATAGAGAGTAGAGCTATAGTTATATTTGTTGTGTTTATGCACAACCCAACAACAGTATTCCCAGGACACCACAACATATTAATATAATATAAAGGGATATTAAAGGGATGTTTTATAATATCAGAAAGACTGCATATCCTAAATATTGTATTCTTTCTCCCAATATGCTAGTTTGCCATCTCTGCCTCTTCTTCCATACAGATGGTTCTTGGAGAAAGCCCATTTCCATGATTCCCACACCTATATTGTGTGGGGGGATATAATGTAAGAAAATAAAGATAGTGCAGAAGGTGATGTCACCCATGAGGAGTTGCAGCTGCACTAATTATCAAAGATTAGGAACAGGCCTGCCCTTAACAGGCCACAGCTCTGTCTAATAAGGATGAATGATATAAAAGAGTGGGTTAGCTGGGTGAGGAGAGAGTTGAAGTTTGTTGGCTGTGCTGTGAGGAAGAAGGAGTGCTGCAAGGAGCTGCCTGTGAGACATCACCAAGAAGGTATGGAGCTTTTGCAATAAGATGGCAACATGTTGACCAACGTTTGTCATAGATGGCAACCACACAATAAGGTTAGCCAGGTCTTTCAGCAATGACACAAATATCTTCCAGCACAATTTAAACTTCATAATTGTGAAAAAACATGGATTGCTGTTAATAACAGGGTGTAGGGCTTCCTGTAAACTTTTCTGTAGGTGTTAGTATTACTGGAGAAATGTGATTGGACTCTGTGCTGTCTTAGCTCTTTAGTTTACCTTGTATCAGATTTAATTTCTACTGCAAACGAGTGAGAAAAAGTACAGAATCTATTTGAAGTGTGTTTTTCACCTTTGCTTCTATTTGAGAGAGAAGTAGTTGACTAAGCACATCTTGTGATAACCCAGCATACGATTAACCATTTCTAATGACTCCAAGAGGTATTGCTGCTGCCTATTTGGTTTGGCAGTTATGGTGTTCTGTAAATGGCTGTGAGTAAGTGGAATTGGCAGAAGGTAAAAGGAATGCAGTCACTTTTTAATTGATAGTAGAAGTTATAGTCACTGTACATATGCACCATTGGACATATAGCCATGTGTCAGAGAGTTTACTCAGCTAATTTGCCAACTACAATGAGCAGGAAGTTCACAGACCATTATTTGGTAAAAAAAGTAAAACCATTTGAATGGATTCAGGAGACCCAGGGTGCTCCTTGTTTCATCTCAAGGTCCTGTTGCTATAACTGTCCCCACTGGACACAGACTGCATCATTTCTAGGATATCATCTTCCTACAGGATCAATAGTTTCTCCACAATCAGCACTGAGATCCAGGAATAGTTCAGTAGTTAGACTGTTCTGGAGTCCATTACAACAGACAGTATGGAGAAAATAGTTCTTACTCTGCCAGCCTGGCTTGCCCTCCAACACATCTCTGCAAGAGTTTCCCCTCTTACAGATTCTTATGTCCCTTCCTTCCACCTCTACTGCCCCTCCTCCACACCACAAATTCCAGGTGTAATTGCTTAAAAAGTGCAAACCATCAGAGGCTATGAGGTAGCCTTATTATTATTCACCACTTTATGAAGAGATGCCCATTTTTAGAGTCATAATATTCCCAAGGTGTCTGTGACCCAAAGAAGGACACGCAGGGTCTCGGGGAGAGCCAAACTGTTGTGACAAGTCTGCTGTAGCTGTGGCCATGTAATGCTAATGACATGACAGGCAGGAGCTGTCCGTATTGCACAGGGCTTACACAGTGTGGGCATCTGGATCAACAGGGTGAAGCCCCAGGGCAAGGATCCTGGTCCAGAGACACCTCCACATGCTGTATAGTGGGGTCAGAAACAGATCATTCCTTGGGCCTGGCTAGGAAGATGGTAGAGACACATCCTGCCCCATTTCAGAAGCCGGAAACTACAGCAGAGAGGGTAAATAGGAGGTGGCTTACAGATGTAGAAACAGAGGGGAAGTTCTCAGATTTGTAAAAATGGTCTGCCATCGTCACCTCATTTACTCAAAGTTTGTTGTTTTAGAAAAATCTTTGGTGGGCATAAAACCTTGCTGATGGAGAAAAGCAATTGTTATGGTTTAAAAAAAAAAAAAGAGGGGAGTAGAACAAATACTGGAAACTCAGTCTTGCGTTAGAACACAGGATATATTCAGTTTCTGTAAACTTAGAAAAATATTTACAGACAGATTGGGAGATCAAAGGTCTTGAACATATACTATATAACATTGTTTCAAAAAAATAGTTCAGAATCTTCAAGCAGTGTGTACAACACTGTGGTGTGAAGCTATCAACTATGTAAATTAAACCAGCCAGTGCCCTTTTCCCCTTTTCGTCTTACCCAAATGCAAGGGAAAGAAAGGAGAATTTTCTTTACTTTTAAAGTCAGCATTTGCAGCACTTGCACTTTGAGTAAAACCAGGAATAATAGTCTTTCTAGAGCAAATGTCCTTGCAAGTAATTTGAGATTTTTGAATTTTTTTAATTTTTAATTTTATTTATCACTAATCCTCAACTAGGTGTTCCACAACATCTCTAGCTTATTACTTAGAAGAAAATAATTAAAATTCATTGTAATATTAAACACAATTCCTTTTCAGGGGGAAACATGACCTAATTACAGGCACGGAACTTTAATTTATGTGCTGGGAACTGACACTCAATATCTTCTTTTTCATTGCTATTCAGGAACCTGGAAAATAGATTATTATCTGTGACAGGTTTCTGGCAGTCCCTCTTGGTTTGACAGTGTTATTTTAGAGAGAAGAGAAAGTCACTTTTGTATATAATGAAAGGAAAAGTTGTCAAGCATTCATACATATTTTATGCTGCATAAAACTTAAGTGCTAGAGGAAAGATTCTGTTTTCAGTCATGCCATTGTAAATTCATGTTGCTTCTGCTGACCTCCAGGCTTGCTTCAATGACATAGGATGGCATCTAGCCCAAAGGATTAATTCCATTTTTTACAGAAGCAATGCAGCTCTTGTAAGTTAGCTGGGCTCTTAGTGGGTTTTTTTGGTTAGCACAGTCATGCATAACTGTGATGGTTTTTTTGGCATTTTCTACTGACGTTGACAGAACTAAAAGCAATTTCTATCAAAGTACTTTCTTGAAATGGCATCAGGCATAGTCTGTATCGTCTATTTTTTTGATGGAAGCGGTAAAAACTTGACTTGGGGAGAAAAACATTTTCTGGTTGCATGTTGCTAGCTCTGCCTTTAGTCTGTTCTTGTAAAAGATGGCGAGTCCCTTCAGGCATTTTCGCACATTGTTTGTTTTCATTTCCCAATGTTGCTGAAGCAGCATCACATGAGCACTGAGGTGAAACAGAGCAACCAAAGTAGTTTGGTTTCTGTAAGCTGAATGGAAGATGATATTGTCTTTAAAAAGCTTACTCATTAAGTTTATATATTTGATAGGGAGAAAAAGAATCTCAATTCTCTTACTGTGAGGCAGTTACTGTAAAATACATTGTCTGTTTTAGCAGTAACCAGTGTCCACACAGACACTGTTTCACTGAGGAGAAAAGCAAAGTTCTATACATATCCTTCCCAGAGTATTTCCTTACTAAAGAAAAATATGTTTAGAGTCATGACTTCACCTACGTTTTTTCCAAGAAATTTGTGAATGTACAATGAATTTGAGGTATTCATTATTTTAAAATACAAAAATAACTTTGCTTTCTTTTTGCAGATTCAAAGTAGTGGAACATGAGATTGCATGCCCTCAAGTATAAGGTTTTCATTGGTTGACCTTTTGTAGCTTTTTTAACAGCTCATTTTCATAATTAGCACATACATTAAAACAAACTGCCAAGTGGAATTAACTTTTCTGGAGCACTAGCAGGAGAAAATAACATTCTTAACATTCTGGTGTTGGTACTTAGATAATTACCTGTGAAAACAGTAATAGCTCTTGCCATGTCTCTTGGTTCTGGAATTTGCAACACAGGGCTGATATTCCTGACTGTGCTGAATCTGGGAAAGAATAATGTGGGACAGAGGAATCTTTGGGAGGCTTGGGCTTGTTTCAGTAGCACTGGAAACAAGTAGTGGTTCATCAAATTTGCTGTGTCATAAAGATTTGTTGTATGCTAAACAAAAATATCTGATCCAAGGCAAATTGCCTTCACATTTTAAAGCATCTTCCAAAGGCACATATGCGTGTGTGTGTATATATATATACATACATACATATCTACACAGAGAGGAAAAGAGAGAGAGAGAAATATGATGTTTTATTAGCGGCCCCTTGTAAAAACAAGCAAGCAAAACAAAAAACCCAAAGAAATTACTAGAGCACTTATGTAATTTTTCTTTGGCAGGATGACCCTGAGTTACATTTCTGTTGAACAAACTTGGAGCACTAAGAATGTACTTACCTCTTCAACCATTTTCTTTTTCTTTCTAGCTTTGAGCAGTACAGTATGAAGTGTTCTTTTCTGATTTGGTTTGCAGGAAAATGTTGTTATGAATGTGATGTTTGTTTCATCTTTCTTTTAATATAATATTTCCTGCAGCAGACTGCTATCTTTGGGAAACTTTTTTTTTTAGCTTCGTAATTGTGGCATTTTAGAGTTCCATTTCTTACTGCAAGAAAGGATTATAGCAACATTATGTTAATACTATTAGCTCATTTTGCTACTCATAATAAATAATTATGTTACATGAACCATTATAGCCCAGCCTGTTCCATGTACCATTAGGCTGAATTAGCATTTGAGTGTTATTTCTTCCCCATGTCAGGAATCTCTGATCAGTTTTATAGGTTATTAGTTTCCACAAAGCTATTTCATAGTTAGAACAAGGTTTTGTGCTTTTAAACAATGACAAAAAAAATAAAGAAGCAGTAAATATCTGAAATATGATCATCCAACAAGAAAAATCTACTTATATCATCCTAAGCAGACACTGGTCTCACCTGTTGCTCCAGGTGCTCTGCAGCTGGATACAACATCTTAAGTTCTTTTTTGGCAGAAAGACTGAGTGTCCATTACATTTTTGAAGGTTTCATCAGGCATTTTCAGTATTAGGTCTTCCTGCCATTCCTATCATCATGAATAAGAGCCAATGCAACCAGGATTTTTTTTAGGTGGTGAGCCATTGAACATATGACTATATGATATGGGAATGCAGCAGTTCTCTGGAAAAATTTGGGTTTTCCCAAGCAGGACTTTTCCCCAAGATTTTCATGTCTTTCCTTGTGCTACTTGATATTCCATCATTATTTCTAAAAGTGAGGAGAAAAGAGTTGTACCAAGGAAAGAGATGTTAGATGTATCATATAACTGTATGCTGAGGCAGATAAAGGTTGGGAGAGGACTTAAGTCAATGCTGGATAAAGATTTTTGGCAAACATGCCTTATATATATATAAAAATATTATATATATTTTTTATATCTTATATTGGTAGCTCTGCAAGAAGTTAGAAAGAAATGTGCCACTTTACTACTTCCTGGTTTTACTGATTCTTTATGGAATCTTTTGTTCTGCTTTGGTTTGTTAACACAGATCTACTACTTATTCCTCAGTTACTACAGCTTCCTTAGAAGTTTCCTAGCATATGGTCTTAAATTCCCATTGAAAAATATGTAGAGAAAATAAGTTTTGCTAATGTAAAGGCATTTGCCACATACAAACAAGTGAAGAATATTGCTTAGCTATTTTTTCCTTTTAAAGTAAGTGTTATTTTTATGGAAATAATCTGAGGTCCAAAATTATGTCCTCAGAATATTTCCTCAGAACAATTTCAGCATCAACATTGAATATAAATGTACAAGTGGGAAAAAGAATTATACTGTTCTAAGTAAAGGCTCAATAGTAGTGGATTTTTTCTTTTTTTTTCTTTTTAAAAACTGTTATATTAAACATGTAGCCCTTAAAGTAAATTCAAATTCTATGGAACTTTTTTAAACCATAAGGATATATCCTCATCAAATTATAACAGAAGACAATTTTAAAAAGCTTGAAAGAATTCAGTATATTTTGGAAATCTCTTTAAAATGATAAACAGAATAACATTCAGTACTGATAATGCCTTTATACTAGTACATTTAATAGCTCTTTCTTGTATCATATTTTACATGCACAAGAGGAACTTTTCCTTTCATTTTAATTATCTATGGAAAAGACATTTGTATGTTCAGTTATGTCACCCAAGTGTTGCTAAGTAGAATTATTTTTTAATACTATTAATAGTTTCTGTGAAATTCATTTTCATTTATTAAAAAAAGGATATGCATTGTCATAAGTGATGAGCAAACTGTAGTAGGTGTAAAATTAAAGAACATATCCTTGAATTATTCATAATTTAAAAGAAATTGTGTTCTTAAATAACATTCCTCATTTTCTGGATATTGACACTATAACAGAGGTGAGTAGAAAGAAAGCATCATATTCAATAGCTCAAGTTTAGTTTGGATCACAACTTGCAACTCAGATCTGTTTTTGTCATTCGTTAAGCTTAACCAGGAATTTAAATATCCATAATCATAAGCAAACATGAAAGTTTATTGACTTGGAATTCTGATTACACTGATATCTGAGCTAGCAACGGAGTATGAAACATTGCAGTAGGTCAGTTTTTTGACCATTGTATGTAATGGATCATACACTTAGCATACAGAAGCCTAAAATAGCATATTGTCTCCACTCAAAACCAGTACAGTCTCATAGGAAAAGTGGTATTATGTTAGTTTGAGTTGTTGAGATCTTTGATAGCTGCCATGTATCCTCAGTTCACACTGGAAACAGTAGAAATTTGTGCATTGTAGTTAAGAGCCCAGAAAGGCTCTGATGCTGACACTTCCAGTCCTGAAGTCAAAATCAGTCAAAATCTCAGGCCAAATTAAATCCAATGAGAATTTGAATCTGACTGCTTCTGGGAAAGGCTCTGCCATACACTTTTTTTTGAAAACCCAGTTATTTGAAAGATACTCTTCAGATTATCTAAGCACAGCAGCAAAAGGTCCAGGAATGTGCAAGGTCCTTTCCTCTGAGTATTCGCAGCAGCTCACACCATGTCAATGATGCCTGTCTGGTGCTTGTCAGCACTATCAGCACTCACTGCCTGCCTCTGGAAGTTCTATTTTCAGTTCATTCCATATTCATTTAATGTAAAAGGCAGGTGAGGAGGAGTGACAACAGGGATCAGAAAGCCCTTCTCCAGAACCTTACTTGTTATCATTTGATCCTTTGAGATTTGCCCTGTCAACTTAAAAACTTTATATTGCCGTATTTGAAGTTTTTACATTACAAAGAGCTGGTTGGGGGTATAAAATTTGACTAATATCTGCAGTGCCGTTCTCTTTAGAATCTGATTGTTTTTATTATAGAAGTTAATTTGGAACTCTTAAGTACTGCTACCTCAAGAAGGAATATAGTATATATATATTTTTTTCTGCATGTAAATGAGTGATATTCAGTAGAAAAAGATGTACATGGCATATAGAAACATTCAGAAGACTGGTTGAGTCTTATGAATGTTTCTGTAGCCAAGCAGCAAAAATAGAAGTGGCTATTCATTTCAGATTAAACAGGAGTCCAAAATATTTCATCTTTTTATTTAGAGTATTACAGATTCATTAAGCTAATTTTTTTTTTTTTTTTTGCCATGAATTCTTTGACTAGGACATTTTTGCAAAGGCTGTCACTGCCCAGGGTAGATGACTAGTAGATTAAATCTAGCAGAGTTCTACCACCTATACTCATGAGAGACTGTCTGAAAGGTTACAATGAAATGCCACACATCACTCATCTCATGTGTCAGGACTCTTACCTGTCCCACTCCAAAAAGGAGGGGGAGCAGTATTTTAGGACTTGTAGGAAAAGATGCCATTGGCACTAAACTGTCAAGCCTGCAAGGGCCGTTGAGGAAATTATAAAGATAAAAATTTACTGAAATAAATATCTTGGTTTCTATAGATATAAATGTTCTTATGTTAAAATAAAACTGCCGTTTTCCCTCATTCCCAATCTGTTCAAGCCCTCCAAGTGTTGCATCTCCCCGAGGGCACCCAGGCATGTACATGGACACAGTCCTTACCATGTGCACCACGCTTACTTTAAAATCAATATCAAAGTAAGCAGGATCCCTTGATACCTTTCCTTGCCATTCAAGCTCCTGAAACACACAGTGTGGAAGAGTTGTAGCTCTGCAGAAGGTTTATAAGAATCTGTTCGGTCTTTACCTCTTTCCCTTTCTCCTCTTGTTTGAGGCAAGGAAAAAAAATTGCAGCTCAGAGATCTGGCAATTTTATTCCTTATGGCTCAATGAATAGATGACTTCAAATTCTGTTGTACCAATAAAGTTACTGTGGGAATAATGCATGATACACCATCCTACTTGGAAATGGGACATGGTTCTGGGTAAGTGCTTAGCTCATCCTTGTGTATTTCAGCATTGGTGAAATGTTTTGTACTGTCGAAGGACATTAAAAAGATGTGCTGAGTTTGTTGGTTTTGATTTTTTTTTAAAATTAGGAATGACCTTAATCAAATTTTAATGTTGTAAAAGCAAACATTAAGAAGTTGTTTTCTCATTGAAAATATGCTGAGTTACATTTCTTGTCCCATGCCACCATAATCAGCCTTTAAAATTATTTTTGGGATAGTAACTATGATGGAAAAAGCCACATACCATATGCATAATGTAGCCAAATCTGATGGGTTTTACTATATATATCTCCTCAAGCAGACAGAATATTTTTAGGATTTTACTAGATTTTGTCCCTTAGAATCAAATATTTAGTATAAATAAATAAATTAAACACAGAGGTTCATTGTGATTACTTATCATTATGAGAAACATATTGCACTTTGAAAAATAATCCTAATAATAAAGAGAATAATTAATTTGCTTTTCACAAACTGATCATTGTTATATATGATTGTGTTGTAATTAACTAATAGATCAAAAAGCACTAGCATAATCAAATGCTTCTTATTTTGACATACAAACTCTTGCAATGTACAAACACGCAGACAGATGGGAAATACATCAATTGAAAACCTGTCCCGTGAATGTGAATATCTGAAAAAACCTTTCGGATTTTAGAGGGCTTTAACAAAATATTTACTGCTTAGCATCTTTTTTTGCATTTCTACTTCATCCATCATCTGAAGCCTGACATAGTGTCATTCTTCTGAGTCAGTTTGGCAACAAATCAGGAAAACTCAAGTGATTACTCAAGCAAAGCATATGTAGAAGGTGGGGAAAATGAAAGGAGCCAAACCAAAGCCTAACAAATTGTTTTTAAAACTTCAGCTCTCTCCTAGTTAGGTTGTGAAGCTACCAGATGTATTTATCCACAAGCTGGCAACCCTTCAGGCTCAATATTCCAGCTGCCTGTATGGTAGGGAAATTGTCTAGATTCTCAGAATTTTTTATGAAGCTGATAGGAAGGAAAAGTCACAGAGTGTTTCTGAGCAAACCTCATGAATGTGAAGACATTAAAAGAATACGTTCTTCAATAATAAAAATCTGTGCCTGAGCACACTAAGCATCCTATGAAACAATATTAAGAGGAGCAGCACAAAAAGATAAGTTTTAAAAATTCATGAGCCTAGTCCTTGCACATTGTGAAATGGCCTTTTAAGTTGAAACTGGTTTTAAGACTTTTCATGTCCTTTGAGCTTCTGAGAACTCAACAGTGTACAGTGATTTTTTTTCAGTGTATTTTGTTTTAATAGTGGCTGAGATCATCTTGTAATCACTTTTCTCCAGAAATTTTCTCCTTCAGTAAAGCCTAAAATAGGTTAAGGTGGGATAAAAGCACAAGTTAGTGGCATGAATTGCTGTCTGTTGTGAGAGCTGGGAGGAATAAGCCCTACATGTCTCTGCTGCTGTTTCCAGAGACACCTACCTTTTCCACTGCTGATTCCTTTTTCTTCAAAAGGAAAAGCAAGTGACAAGAAGCTCATGCCTCAGAAAACACGAAGAGAAGGATCATTCAGGCAACTAGCTGTGTGTAGCAGAGGCCAGATAATGTAGCAAGCCACTTCGAGCATTCTGCAAGAGCTGTGTATTACAGACCTGAGATATCAGGAGGGAGTTTCCTTTGGAAGGCACAGCTGAAAGGAAGCCCATTTCCTTCAGCAGCAGGGAACAGCATGAAAAAATATTTGTGGAGAGCAGTGCAGGAAGATGGAATAAGGAGAATCAGAATATTTCTGTGTCGATAAGAGTGAAGTTGTGTGTTCTTACACATAGGCTGAGGTGAAATGTTTTATTTCTCTTTGTTGCTACTTGATAGTGGCAGTTCCCCTTACCCAGAGGAAGGGGTACATTACATGTACTTGTGGGTTTCTATCAGTGTATTATGGGAATACTGGAATGATATAGGAATGATACATTAAGTATAAGCAACTGGCCTGACTGTATTCCTTACCAAAGCTGAGGGATAATTTTTGTATTCCACACTGAATACAAAATGATGTGTTACACTGAATAGTACTCTAGCAGTACTCTTCATATCATTTATGTGTGAATGTATGACACTCAAAAGCACCTTTGGCTGAAGTGCAGCCATGCCTTCAGTGTCTAAAGTAAGGATGCACTGGTCCAAAACTGCTAGGTATTCTTCTGAGTCTGATTCAAATGTATTATAGAAGCTGTCTATATTTTTTTTTGAAACTATGAGGAGAGAAACTGCTTACAATTGTCAGACAGAATTGTCCAAAGATTGAAAAGAAAAATTAGTTTCATGCAAGTATAAGAAAGCTGTTCTTTTAAAAACATGAATGAAGTTGTAGATAACACTCCCTAAACTTACAGGCTTTCTCTTCATCATGGTTTTCTGTGTCATACTTCTTGCAGATTCAGATGCTAAAATAGCTGGAACATCCTTGGTTCAGTATGTGCTCTGTGGCAGTCATACATTGTTGAATTTTTTATTTGTAGTCTGTGTTTAGTGTGGGTACTCAGGCTGGGGACACAATGCTCAGCATTATTATGACAAACACATAGTGAAGCAATTTTAATACATCACCAATTGAAAATTTACAAAATTTTCAATTCCCAAGCCATAAAAAAACCCAAACAACCTTTTAAATATTTTATCTTTATGGTACAATTTTGATGACTCAATTGGTCACTTCCTCCCCCGAAAAAAATCTCTCTACATCATTATTTGTATCTAATTCCTTACTTACTCAGATCTATTTTTGCATCAATTTGTGGACCACACCTTATTCGAACATTCAGTTCTCCATGTTTTTTCCATTCATAGTATTTTGCTTTTCATCTTCTTCATTTTATGCATGTAAAGGAGAGTAAAACCAACCAAAACAGTGTTATGGGAACTAAGGGAAAAGAGATCTGAAAATAGAAACACACATACTAATTTTAACAACATGGATGGTTTTTTAAAGTATAAATAAATTTGGAAAAGTATATCAATTTTCTGAAAGCAGTTCCGTTATGTAGCCATCATTTTAAGACTAAGGTGTAACAGAATTTTAAGAGTAAGGAAAATTATTGGGATAATAATAAGGGGATATAAACTGGCTATGGATCACTTCAGACTATAATTCAGAATAGAACAGAACAAGTAGAACAATAATGCTCTGGTGAGTCCAGGTTGTAGCAGCTAGAAGGCATCCCATCGAGTCCTGAATGTAAAATGTGTATTCCTGCAGAACTGAATTCACAACTGTAATATATAAAAAAAAAAAAAAAATGCTGGTTCTTAATATCCTTTCTCTTCTTGGCAAACTCATCTTGCAGCATAACTGCTTGGGTTTATTTTTACAATGCAGAGTTAAACTTAGAGTCAAATTCTGTCACATTTGCCCACTTGCTCATAATGCATTAGTATCTCAGTTTTTGTTCACTGATGATTTGTACTCATGGAAAAAAAAATGTGAAAACAACAAAACAACCCCAAACCCAGACAAAGCCTACTAAAATTACTTAAGTACATTTTCTTAAAAATACTCTTTACAGCTCAGCAAGCAATATGCTGCTACGTGTTGCTTCCAGACCTTTTCACTAGCCTCAATTTTCTTGCCAGGTTGGGCTTCCTATCTTTTGGGCCAGATTTCCCATCCCTTGCATAAATTCTTTTATCTCTTCTACCCAGTCCAGTTAGCAAGGTCTTAAAATATGAACATCCATTGATCTTTTGTCACATACTATATCTTTTTGCCTCTGCGGGCATATGGGTCATTAAAATCCATATTTTTATCTACTGTATGTATTTAAGGTTTTTCACCATTACTACTTTTATTTTCTGCCCAGAAAATGTAGCTCTTCTCTCTGGAATCTTCAGTATGTTTTTCTTCTTTGCTCCTTTTCATTTAATTTTTATTTCTAAAAAGGATATTGAAAAGACTAAAATTGATGTTTGTCAAGTTTATATTCATTTTCTTGAGTTTTTTAACAATGAGTTAAAAGTTTTGCAGCATTTCTTTTTAATAACTCAGCACTACAAATTATTCTTTTTTTTCTAGGTAAGAAATAGGACAGTGGACTTTCTCACCCAGATTTACTAAACTGGGTTACACATTTATTATCTGGAATGCAGTGATGGGTGAAGACAGGACTGAAATTCTCTTAGATGCTACAGGTAGCTGAAAAACTGCTACATAGGTTAATCTCTACTGCTTTGCAAATACCTGTAATAGATATATCATGTTTCTATAAATAGCAGTGTCCATTAAATGTTATTAAACAATAGTAGATATATCATGTTCCCATAAGTAGTGGCATATTTTTAATGTTGTTAACATATCATAATTTTTGATGTCTAGTCATCATAAGAACAGTAAGAGGCAGCTTTTCCTTAGGGAGCAGCAGATCCACTCCACAGAGCACTGCACAGTGCAGCCAACTGCTGGATAATGGGGTTATCATGGAGAGGTGGATCATGACACCTATTGCTTCTAAATTCTCTAATACTTACTGTGTCTTAGGGAAATTGTTTTTTCTTTAAAATCATGTTCAAGTGTCTTTTTGTATCTCTCAACATGGTTCCCCTTTAGAAACTCTTTGTAATTACCTTTGAATTTCATTTTCACTGTTCCTGAAAAATTCTCCTATTCTCACAGTAGACTGATTCATTAGATTGGATTTCACTCACAGGCACAATACAGCATATACTCACATATGTCCTCTCTGAAGAGAACTGGTATGAACAAGCATGGACTTGCACAAACTCCTAAGAGGTTTACAGAAATCAAATGGAGATTTTTCCATTACCTCAGACTTGTTTCACTTCTTTTTATCTACAAAATACATGTTGGGGATTACTATCTCACTCAACATATTCCTAGGAGTAAACATCTCAAATATACGTATACTAGTTCTCAACAGCTCATTAAAAACTAATCCATTAACATATTTTTACATACATCTTCACAATATAAATTATTTATATATTCTAAAAAAAGTTTAAGCAAAAGGAAATTAAAATCCAGTGCTTGGTAAAATTGGGGTTTATAATTTTTTTTTTGGCGAAACACAAATTATAATTTCCATTAATTTCTATTTCTTATCATTATTTAGAGTTAGAACAAAATTTTTAGTCAGCTTTTCACCTATGAATGAGGTTTTATTTTTAACACAAATATTATTCTCTTAGCATAGAAAGTCTTACATTGTCAATATAATATTTAACTCCTGTTTTCTGCTGAAGTCCAATTACACATTTAAGGCAAAACTAGGAACCTGCAGCCAAATAGCCAACAATTTCATCACACTTTTAGGAAAATCAAATAATATTTATCATCTGAATGAATTGTGGCTTTGACTAATAATGATGCACTAGTAAGCAAAAGTCTATTTATTAAAGTGATAGAATAACTGTAGTTTCTATTAACTTGAACTCCACACTTCTATACGATCTGTTAGAAAATAATGAGGTCTGAATGACCTTTGAATAGAACTGTATTGTAGATTTGAGGAAATCTGTTCTCTGATTGTGTAGAAACTTCACTGCATCAACTAAATAAATAGTCCTGTTTTATTAGCTATCCCATCACATTGGGCAGAGAGAGTAGGTTTGCCACAAGAGAAATGCAGCTCAGTTGGTGACAGAGATGCTGTTCTGTCCTTTAGCAGACTCATGAGGAGTATAAGATGCTGTTCTGTCCTTTAGCAGACTCATGAGGAATAGCAACTTTAGGGTCAGTACCAGGGACTTGCTGTGATAATACCACATTGAGGCTTCTTGACAAAGCAGGAACATCCCTCTCTTTACTTGTTTATATGTGCATATTTCAAATTAGAATATCTGGTTCATTTCAGAAAAACAAACAAACAAAAAATGGAAACATTCAAGATGAGTCCATTCTTCAAGCTCCAAGCCTGAAATTGTTTCCAGTTCTCCAATTATATCACTTTATGAAAATTATTATTTTTGCCTATGGATTTTGTTGTCCTTAAATCCTTTAATCACCACAGCTGTTCCACTACTGTAAATGCTGAAGGGAAGTAAGCTTCTTAATTATCACTGGTGCTTATACATACATGTTTGCAAGGTACAGTCTCTATTCATATATTTTTTCATGGTGCATTCCTATCCTTCAGTTTTGTTCTACTTCCATCAGAGCAGATGTTTTGCAATGTCCCTGCCAGAGCAGGAAAAAAATTGCTCCCTATGCAATTCATGTATGTGCAGATGTTTCCTTGCATGCTGCATTCCTCCTGTGTTTTGCTGATAACTTTTACAGTGGGAAAAAATGTTATTTGCAGCCTGTGCTACAGCAATGAGGATTCTCTTGATTCCAGAGCTTGCACAACTAAAAACAGTTCAGTAAGACTGTCTTTGCTTTTAGTTATTTTTGTCTTTTTGTTTTCTTGAATATAGAAGATGAAACTCTCTTTTGGGTGTATATGTGCTTTTTAGGAAGATAGACAATATCTACAGTTGTTCCCATATGATTATTAGAAGATTCAGCAGTGTCAAAAGCAGTAAGCAATTCCCCTGCCAGAAGAGAAGCACTTCTCTAAATGCATCCTATCCCATTCTTTACTGGTGATTATACCGGTATGTCAGCAGGTCTATTCTAACCCTGCAGTTCTGAAAATAAGTAACAACTTTTGAGAGTCCCTTTGGGCTAAGATGGGCCAATTCTTGATCAACAAGCTAAGGCTTAAAAAAAAAAAAAAGGAAGCCCTAGTATAACTAACTCTAATATTTATCCTTAGAGGAAGAAGAGATACAAAGATGAGATTTGATGAACTGAACCCAGAAACTGGAATTTAATTAAGAGCAAAAGATAGAAACTTTGAAAAGAGGCTGTAGTGTTATCATATTATTTGAGAGGCACATCAGAGTTTCTGCATCATGTGTTGTTATCATAGAAAAATCTCCCCATCATAGAAAAATCTTATGATTCTAGAAGGAAAATACCACTAGTGGTTTAAAGAAGAGTATTTTTGGTCACTTCAGTATAAAAAGAGATTAAGCATTTAGCATTGAAAGGGCAACAAAGATGGTGAAGGGCCATGAGAGGAGGCCACTGAGGAGCAGCTGAGGTCACTTGGTCTGTTCAGCCTGAAGGAGACTGAGGGGACACCTCACTGCATTTACAACTTCTTCATGAGGGGAACAGGAGGGGCAGACACTGATCTCTCTCTGTAGTGACCACTGACAGGGCCTGAGGGAATGGCCTAGAATTGTGTCAGGGGATGTTTTGGTTGAATATTAAAAAAATTATAGGATGGCTGAGCACTAGAACAGGCACCCCAGGGAAGTGGTCACATCCCCAAGCCTGACAGAGCTCAAGAATGTTTGGACAATGCTCTCAGGCCCATGGTGTCACTCTTGAGGCGTCTTGTGCAGGCCCAGGAGCTGGACTCGCTGATCCCCACAAGGATCTCAGCATATTCTGTGATATCTAAACCATGTTCCTCTAATGGAAAGGACAGGTGCTCATACAATTGTGCTGCACATCAGGGTAGGGTTGTGTTGCTTCTCCCATTGCTGTATTGTTGTGAAATCATTGTAACTGAAGAGATGAATCAGCTTTTGCTAATCCAGCCATACCCTCTAATATCTGTCATGCATTCTGTGCTGTGCCTTAGATTTCTTTTTAAACCTAGAAGAAATTATCTGAGTTTAATTTGAAGAGATATATTGATTTGGATGCATTAATTTTATTCCATATTATGCTGATGTGAGATTTGATCATCTATAAATTATTAGGTCTTGTAAGTTCAGTAATCATTCCATTATGCCTATCATGAGCAGACCAGAGTCATCTTAACTTTTTTTTGTATGTGATAAAGGCTTAACATTCATGAATTTTTGCTTGTTTTGATTTTCTTTTGACATAATTTAAAGATTATATTATGTGTGTTTGAAAGAAAAAGCAATACTTTCCACACTTGAGAAATTAAATGTTTCAATTCACCTAAATCAAAGCAGCAGTAACAAAGTCACCTCATTATCTTAGAGATGTGTAAACCTGAAATATAATGCTGGGTCTTTTAAATGCTGTATGAAGGACTAGAGCATCTTATTTTTCACTGTTTTATTAAAAAAAGAGAATCAATAAAATAAGATTAAAACCAAAGAAAGTTTACTTTTTCAGTCAGCTTTTAAATTAAAAGTAACTCATGAAATGTGCCTCTGCGATAAAAAGGAGTAATAAAATTTTGCTTACAGATGCCACACATCTTTTCTAATCATGTCACTTAAATATTATTGTCTGTTGTATAAAAATGGCCTATATTGGTGTTAAAAATATGAAAAAATCTCACCCTGATGATTGTCCTGATGCTTGGCTGAAATTTAGAGGCTTACAGTCTGTTTCCATTCAAAGCAAAGATGGTTGCTGCTGTTTACTGATTCAGTCTGGTGTTCCTCCAGTGTAGTCCTGACTTTTTGTTTGTTCTGAGTGGCCAGAATCCCACTGCCCTGGCCCAGTGGGAACCAGGCAGGAGAGACGATTTCTTTCCTTATGTTTTCAAGTTCATTTCAATCACAAAAGCTTACTTTCCTTTGACTTTTTACCACTGTCATCTTAAAAGTGTTTTCTGACTGCCTCAATGTGACCCTCCCTGCCTTTTTAGAGGATTTTTACCACTTTTCCTAGGCACATGAAAACATATTTGTGCAGCTGTACCTATGTCTATCTCTGCTAGGCCTAATCTCATGGATGGAAGAAAGACTACAGGCATTGTGCATCGTCGAGCCTTGCACACTGCCTGATTTCCCACTGGCATAATAGTCATTAAATTAGTGACATACATGTGTGCTTTCCTATGTTATTTAGGGAAAAGTCATGCAAGTTTTATGATGGGAAAGGCAGATGTCTCCATTCATTTCCAGGTCATGTTCATGATTTTAACAATAGAGTTGTTTGTGGAACCATCTTCTATGTGGGACTCAGATACAAATTATAATCTGGATTTTTTTTTTTTAACCTTTTAACCTGCTATTGTTCATCTGATTTAGAGCGCAGCCTCATGAGTAGTTTCACGGACCTGACTGCAAAATGCATTAACCACTGAGTAGGAAGTACAAAGAAGAGAGGAGAAGGCTACCCTTGAAAGTCAACCAGGTGTGCTTATGGAGAAAGGGTAACCTATTATTCTAATGTGAAAAGAGCTCTCCATGAGATGGAATAATTCTGTGGCTTGTTAGAGAGAGAGTATTCTGCATTTCTATTATCATTTTTGTGGCATTGTGGCAAGAAGATTCAGTCCATGATTTTAGAGTGCAAAAACGTTCTGTAGCAGTTTTGTTGTATTCAAGTTGCAAATTTAGAAAGAGACCTATGAAAATATTCTTTTATTCTAAAACTCCTCTATGATCAGGTTCTTAGCTGTGGTTTCTGAAGCAGATGTTTCAGCCCAATGGATGAGTTAGTATTTTGTAGCACAGAAGAAAAAAAAATGAGAGGCAAGAAAAAATACTAATAAATAGCCTTCAGTGATACAGATTTAAACAATTTGTTGTTGGATTGTGGCTTAGAAGCTCATTATAATGAACTAGAAAATAGTCATACCTCAATAATTACATCTAAATATTTACTTTTATAAATAAAAGAAAACCTGAAGTGAATCTTAGCAGCTTAGTCCACTGTGCACTGAATACTGCAAAAGGCTGATTTGCTTCCAGTGCTCTGGGTATGTTTTGAGAAAGACAATTGTCCTTAGCTAAATCACTGGTTCCTACTGTTAGAAATAAAAAAAAATGCTTCATTGTGATGTTTCAGATTAGGTGATTGGGAGGGGTTCCATTTATAGGAAGAATAAGATTCAAAAAAGCAACAGAAACCTATTTTTTAAAAATCTCATTTTACAATAGAAGGTCCATTATTGTCTTATGAGTCAATATCACAATATAAATATTTTCTAGACCATAGTCTTTTTTATATGTGTTTGTGTTCTTTGACTTCCTGCTGTGTATTATTCTTTTCCAGATATTCACCAAAGTTTAACCTGCTTGTGCTCTGAAACATCACACATTTTTGGTCAAAATAATAGTCCTCAGGGTATTACTGAGAGCTTGTATTTTTTCAAGCAACTAATATTCTCTCCTTTACAGTGATTTCAAGTCAGTACAAGAGAGCATTTTATGTACTTTTATTATTTTTGGCTTAAAGGGACCTATTTTTTCAGTTAGGAATTTGCTGTGGTTTGAGTGAAGTCTGTCTGGAGGAATCTTTGTTCTTTTTAACCCATTAACTGTTGAAATTGTTTGTCTCTTGAACAGATGAGAGATTTCAAATGGCTTTCTCAAGAAGTGACAGAAGAGCTCAGTCTAGGAAAAAAACCCACTGAGTTTGCACCCTCTGTCCAATAAGGCTATCAGCACAATGCACTACCACTGTTGTATTTCCAGCTGTGATCACACTTTGTTTTTATTAGGCATTTAAAACCCTGCTATGACTGCAGAGTCAAACATTAGGAAATCTAAGGCATCTAAGGCTTTTGCAACTTTTGTTTGCCACTGTTTAATATATGCAGTAAGAAGCTCTCTAATTAAATAATGGTTCTCCCCTTATACCCTGCAAGAATTCATTTAGTGCACAAAATGGTCTACTCATACTTAAAAAGTGGTTACTCAATGTTTTTTTGTCTAAGTGATAAAAAAAAAAGGGTTTTTTTCCTTGTCCCACAGAAATGTAGCCATAAGCTTAATTGATTGCTCTAAGTAAGAATTGCCCATTTACATGTGGCCATCCATATGGTGCCTATGGGGCTGCCTTAGGAAGGTTTCTGCATTTCTTTTCACATCTGCAGTCCCCTTCATCTGCTTCTGCAAATGCCATGCTGAAGCACATAAGTAAAATGTAAAAATGTCCAGGAATGTGAGCTGCCTTTTTTGTGATGTGGCATTTTCTATCTTGATTTTCATCTCTTGGCACTGTTTTGTATTAAATCCCTGGCATATCAAGCCTCTCTGAAAATAAGGATTGGAATATGTGTGTTTTCTGGTTGTAGGTATCATCAAATAAAAAATCTGTGGTAGAAGGAAAAGTATCCATTTTTCTAAGGCAGCATTTTTTCACTTACAGAGCTTACTTTTCCTGTTTACCATTTTCCTACGTAGGCCTTCCCACTTCTGTAAAAAATGAAGTAAAAAATTCTATGTGCAGCATCTGAGGCTGGGCCATGACATTATTCTGGACATAAATGGGAAAAGCTATGAAATGAGATCACTGTGATACTCCTTCAGAAGGGTCAATAAGCAGAATTAGAAAACTTGCATCCAACCTACAGAACAAAACTGAGCAAATCTTGTATATATTCAGTTTGTGTACAGACAAATCTCAGAGAAATCAGAAATCATTGGTTGCTCTGGGATTCTGGTGGTATATCTTATTTTAGGTAATCATTTTAGTTTTTCCCTTCTTTGAATTGTCCAGCTATTTTTCTTGTGCTTCTGTTGCTGCCTGAGTTGGTTGTTTGCTACCCCATTTGCTAAACAAATGTTTAATTTTGATTTTTGTCCATTTGACTGTAGCCTCCTGCCTAGCCAGGCTGAATTCTTTCCTAGGTTGCTGTTTCTCCAGCTAGGTCTGTGTTCCTTCTTTGACTCTTCCTGGGCAGATTATCCATCTGTGACTTATTCTTCTCCATGGCTTTGCAGTTCCTTCCAACATCTGTTGCTATTATCTACTCTCAATCAATTCTTCTCTACATGTTTCTCCCCCAGGATTTTACCTTTTTGGTTTTATTTAGTTGATGTCATTCTCCTGGGACTATAGATTCTTTTCTTATTTGTCCTGTATCCATCTCCCTCACCTTCAGTCCTGGTATGGCTTCATGAAGAGAATCCTTCCAAAATTTCAGCCTTCACTTGGCCAGATGTTGAGCCTTTTCCCTTGTCCAACACCAGTTGCTTCTTGATCTCCCCTGATGTACTTAGCTCTCACTTTTAGTCCTTTTTAATCAGTTCTATCTTTGCTTCCACACTCACACTTCTGCTCTTACCATCAACAAGTTCAACTTAATCATGGTTTAACTTAATGCTATTTTTTTTCATTCTCCTTCCAAAGTGTTTGCCCAATTCCTTCCTTTCTGCACATGAATAAGTTGGTTTGCTTTTCTGGAAAAAGTAGACAGCAGATGATAGATGGACTCTATGTCTTGCAGCAAACAAAATGGAAAAAAAAAGAAGAAAAGCCTTCATTCTCATAAATATGATCATCAGTTTGCCTTCTAGGGATGTCGTTGTTCTGTCTTATTATAGTGGATTCTGGGTTTACCAGGTATACTAGCACAATTTTTTCTGAAATCTTAGCATTAATGTTGAACAAGTCTTGTTGGTTATGCACAAATTTTGGTTTTTTCTGAAGAATAGTTTACAGGTAAAAGTAGGAAAAATGTTTAAACTAAAAGAACAAATTGTATATAGGTATTATTAAAGTAATTCATAACTGATTTGTATTTTATTCAGAAGTTTCTGAATCACTACAACTCCTCTCTCCCCTACTGTAGCAGACAAGATTTGTATTTATTTTTATCTTCCTCCTAAAAATCTTGTTTGCCCTTAAACTTTTTTAAGAGAAAAATACTAAATTGAAGTAAACAATTATCACAAAGCATTTTTGAGAAAATAATTGCAAACTTGTAATGGTCTAAGCAATTGAAAACAGAATTTTAATATATCAAGGATTTTATAATTAAAAAAACCCTTAATTGACCTTCTATTCAAAATCCTCATAAGCATTCCTTATATTTGGATCTTACTCAAGGAATAGCTGATAAGGAACTTGTGTCTTTATCACATACCTATACATGAAAGTAAATACTATTTTCAATGAAAAACCCAATGTGCATTCCAAATGCTCCAGTGTAGCCTTTCTGCAGAATACGAAGCAGCTGTAGTCCTTAGGGCATGCGAACTTTCAAAAATGAGAACAGGCAACATTTTAATAGGCAATCTTAAGGGAAAGGATAGTCTCTCTTCCTGCAGAAAGACTACCATGAAAATACTTTCTACAAATATTTGACCTTTTCAAAAACAAACCGGTCAGAATTGTTCTTTTTCCACTGGTAATATACTAGTGTATAAGAAACTGAATAACATGGGGAAAATACAGAAGTTTTCCTGCTTCTGATGACAAAAAAAAAAATTGTGACTGGGATTGCATATCTGCACAAACGAGAAAGTTGGAGAATGTAGACCATACAAATATGCTGTATCCGAGGGTGAAAAGTAAAATTAGTACCCTCAGTCTCACAGCAACCAGTTTTTGCCTTTCTCCAGACACATGATTAGTGAATGGCAAGAGACGTGTCCCAGTGCAGCCCCAGCTATATCTGTACTGATAAATAACCATTCTTATTTTTAATATTCTCAGGAAAGGAGAAAACAATGTCAGCTGTAGTTAGAGTTACTTCACTAAGCACCTTCTGACCACCTTCTCTCTCCTGTTCCCTACCTCGGCTTAGAAGCAGTTCAACGTTTAAGTGTAGTCTAAGCTTTTCTACGTCTCCTAATTACAGTAAGGAATGATCTGGTTATAGGGTACAGATTTCATGAATGACACGAGCATTAATTACAGATTTAGTTCTTCATTATATATTTTTCTGCTCAATGGTGAAAGAGTGTAGAGCTATTAAAAAAGAAAGATGTACAGTAAATGGCATTTTAAATGCATTTATTCTAAGTCTTTCCAAAATGTTATTCATTTTTTCTGTGGAAAGCTAGGTGTTTACAGGACACAAGCCCTCCTTACTAGCTGTAAATAAAAGAAAATAAAAATATACACATACTCTTAATATTGTTTCTATGATCTGTCTGCTAATGGGATTTTATGCATATTGTACATGCAGAGAGTGAAAGAGAAGTTGTCTTTTTTTAAACTAATGTAATACCTTTGTTAAAGTAGAATCTTTTTTTCAGGAAAAAACACATTTAAAACAGTATCCATCTTCTGAATAATGACATTATTGAGCTGTTGACAAAGAAGGAATAATAGATTTTGCATTAATGACCTCTTGAATTTCATTAGTTACACACTTATTTTAGAATTATTTGTGTAAATTAAATGTGTGTCTAGTTAGGTCATATCTTATATATTTATATGCTGATTTGCATTATGGTTTCATTAACAGCTATCCCCAAGTCTTAACCCTGCCTTTATACTACTCCATGCCAAAACTAGTTTTCATTTACGTGGTCTCAGTTTTGTCCGTAATGTGTTACGTTTCATAAGGGCATAAATTCATTTTAAAAATTAGCAAGTGATTCCATTTATGCCTCTCTTTTACTTGAAAATTATCTATGAGATAAGTAATATTAGCATCACACTGCCTGCTTCTGCTATTGTTTTTATCCCATTGTGGTCTCACAGGCAATTAATAGCCTGGCCAGAAGACTTTGAAGAAGGCTATTATACTTGCATTTAACAGGCTGTTGCCTGTTCTTTACCTTGAAATTAGTCTGTATTTACATGATTTTTTAAAACTCAATATTCATTTATTTATTTATTTTATGGGAAGATTTTTGGGGGGGTTGGTTTGGAGTTGTCTTCTGCTGCAGTATAGGGGTATATGTATTTGACTTCCTTAGATGACCATTGCCTTACACTCAAAATACAGAGACTGTATTTTGAAATGCACTGTGTGTCACATTATGAGGCACTAGTCAGTGTAATTCAATTGGAAGCTGAATATAAATTGAATTTTGTTGAAATAACTGACCACTTTCGTTCATGAGTAGATGCTCAATCTCTCTTTATTTCCCTCTCCTAAATAATGTATTTTGTTGCTACATGCTTTCTCAGTTTCTTCAGTGGTGTTCCAAAACAGACAGAATTTGTTACAGACAAGCAACAAAAACTATCCTAATGAGACCCCCTGCCCTCCCTCCTCACAGACATTAAAGGTTGTAAGAATGGCTGGTAGAAATAGCATTTAGACACGAGTGGTGATTAACCTTTTTCTCTCAGTGATTTTTGCAAATTTTGGAGATGGTCTGTGCTCTTAAGGAACATTAAGGAACAGATAGTAAGGAAGAAAAACATGTCACTTCACTGTATGTGTCTGGACTGGTTAAGGCTTTTACATTCGGCTCGCTACTATCTCAGAAGGAAGTGGTCAGTTCTGCCTTTTTCTTGCTTAAAAATCTTATGATAATGAGGTGTTTTTTTAGTATGGACAAAGATTTCCCAGTACCTCAAAAGCTTTCTGTACTTCCATTTTCTGGCATATAGTTGGGCTCCTTAAGGATATCCTTAAAGGACAAGTATCTAATGCTTATACTTCCTGGAGATGGGAAATGTACAACAGATTCAAATGAGGAAATACCTCAGTAAGTCTCATGAACCATCGTGTCCTGAGACCAGAATGTTGCTTGATGACATTATAAGTTGCTCTATGACATTATAAGTAAGAATGCTGTCTAGGGATCCTGTTGATAATCAAACCTTATAATACAGTTCTTGAAAGCCACAGTGTCACAGACATGTTTTATGAAAAATCCTTTCCTTAGGATTTTTCATCCTGAGAAGCTGAGAGGCCTCAGGAACAAAATGTAAACAATGGTTATCTGCTGCTGTGGAATGCAACAGGTGGATCCGTGATTGGTCTCATGTGGTTGTTTCTAATTAATTGCCAATCACAGTCCAGCTGTGCGGACTATCTCAGTCAGTCACAAGATTTTATTATCATTCTTTTTCTTGCTTTCAAGCCTTAAGATGAAATAATTTATTCTATTATTTTATTATAGTTTTAATATAATATATATCATAAAATAATAAATCAAGCCTTTTGAAACATGGGATCAGATCCTCATCTCTTCCCTGGTCCTGGGATCCCTGCGAACACCACCACACCACAGAACTACTCTGATGCCTGAAATTTTCTTGTGAATACATAGATTTTAGGATTTGGTGGTTCAGATGCTGATGCTATCAAGACTGCCACAGGCACCAACAGCAATACCAATATGTTCAATCTGTTTGTCTGTGAGCTTTCCCGCCGACTGTGGACCCTTCTCAGCAACTTCTTGCTTCACCTACTGGATGGGAAAGCAGGTTTGACCTGTGCAAAACGGTCAGAACATGGGTAGCTTTATTGTCCTTATTCAGACTGCACAGAGTTCTCCAGCAAGTACCCCTAAACAGCATTAATCACATGGTTTGCGTTTCTAGTTACTCCTTTTCCTGACTCTCCCTTTTTGCCACCTTTCTACCTGCCATTTTCTGCCCTGCTGTCCTGTACGGTAAGAAGTGTTCTATTAACTACTTTCTCCCATTTTTCCCCTTTTTTCTACATCTACACCCATATTTGATATTTCTGATATTGTTACCTAGATGATCTTTGTTTATGTAGTATTACTGAAAGAGTTACCAAGATTCTGCTGGCCTTGCACAACTTCACTCCCCAAAGGCACCCAGTGCTTCCCATCACAGGTCTGTGAAGCCTGACCATTTCTCTCTTAACTCCACCTATGCCCTGATGAAATTCTGCCATCCCTCATGGCACTATCTGTAGATTTTGTCAGCTTCTCATTTTCATACATAACATGTCTGACAATTTCTTTTCTTATGTCCTATCCAGTTAGCCTAACCTCAGTGAGTACCAAATTGGTCTTTCCATTTTCTTACACCCCTAACAGCACAGAGGTGCAATAAAGCTTGAGGAATGTTTTGAAAGCTAAAAGGTATTCCAAGCCCCCTGAATAGACACTAAAATATGAACTGCAAAAGGAGACATACCAATAAGTCTAAAACTTCTCTTTGACACTACTAGTCAGCTATGTTTTATATTTTTCATTTAAAATTTAACACAAGGATTGTGCCTGGAAGAGACAGAATTTGAAATTATTTAGCATCTGTCTATTAATATTGAACAGCAAGTCATGAACAATAAAATACCTTGATCATTGCATATATTCTTGATTCAGCATATTGAACACTTATTTCAATTGAAACTGAATAGACACAAAAAATGAAGTCCAATATTGTAAGTTTTGATATAGAAATGCAGAATGCATTGCATTCAGAGTATGCAAGAGAACTTTCAAGAGCTCAAAGAGAATTTATACAGGCCTATAGTCTTGTGAAAATTGTAGTAGGATTTTGTAATGATGGCGAGGGATTTAAACCCTGTTCTCTGTTTCTTAAAACAGTTCCTTTATATTTTCGTGAGATATAAAGTTTTAGTAGTTGCTCTGGGGGAAGAATGGCATCTCCTGAATCATACCTCTTCAGTAATGAATGGTAAAGGTCAAACCAAAGTAGGCAAACACTGGAGCACTCAGGAGACAAAGTCTCTCCCCACACAATTCTGAAAGCTAAGGAAAGGTAATCCTAGCACAGAAAAAAAAAAAAACTTCAAGAAAGTGACATACAGGTCATGATGGTCTGAAAGGTGAAGCTTTTTGCAATTATATAAGAATAATAATTTCAACATGTCCTTTTGTTTCAGCTTCAGTTTCTTATAAAATAGCTCATAAAATAGTAACTACAAGAATTTCTCAGAAACCTAAGTAGAAAATATAATATTTGTATATATCTTTTGTTACCTAGGAAAGTTTAGCTTAGGAGGCCCCTTTTCTCATCATTTTCCTTGTGTCAGTTTAACTGATAAACTACTTTCTTATCCTATATCTTCCTTAATAGAGTAATCAGAATTTTGGAGGGTTTTTTTTGGTTGTGTTCTCAGATAATTTTTCTTTTGTTTCTTCAAATCTATGTTAAGTCTACTTCTCAATGCACAAGAATGAGTCAATGTCATTGTTAGTGCTCTGTGGCTCACACCTTAGAAATTTTGTCATTCATTTGAAATTGCAACAAAATCATGGTGGATTATTTTGGTTGAGCTCTGTGGGTGTGATCAGTGATCTCATATTAAGCTGCACAAAACCTATCTCAATACAGAACACTTTCCTAAATTGCTCTCCTGATGTATGTACTTGTGATGTATGCCTAGATGGCAGTGGGTGGTGGATCCTTCTAGTTACTCAGGGTTCATAGTGATGTTTCATGTGAAAAATCATATGATAAGGAATACAATATACATAACAAGTCAGGAGTGAGCTGCAAATTTGTACATGAAAAGGTAAGTAATGTAGATTTAAATTTATCTTTCTAATATTGGAAATAGAGCCCACCAGCTTTATACAAATTAAAAACTTGAAAGAAAGCTGAATTCTAAGGCTGAAGTGGAATCTTTGGTATTTCAGAGATAGTAAACCCTATTTTCTTGCTGGTTTCATAAAGCCAAAACTATTTCTATTCTGTTTCCTTACTTGGTTGTAGGGGGACAGAATATAAGAAAATAAAGATAGTGTAGAAAGTAATCTTATTCCTAAGGAGTTGCAGCTGGGCCAATGATCAAAGATTAGGAGCAGGCCTGACTTTAACAGGCCACAGCTGTAACCAATGAGAAGCAGAGTGCTATAAAAGAGTGGGGTGGCTGGCTGAGAGGGGAACTGGAGTCAGTTGGTTCCTTTGTGAAGAAAGAGTCAGTGCTCTGAGGAGCTGCCCACGCAAAACACCAAGAAAGTATGAAACTTTTGTGATAAGGAGGCAGCAGTATGGAACCCTTGCAATAAGATGGCAATGCTTGGTGTCAGCCTTTTAGCAGGAACTGGAGATAAGAGAGTGTCAAAAAAAGAAGAGAAAAAAAAAGGAGTAAAGGGAGACTATTTAAAGAATCCAAAGAGTATTTGTCTTGACTTAGAGAAAAAACAGATCCCAGGATCTTTTTAAAACAGGAAAAAACTGTAATACAACGGAGGGCATAGAAGAAGACTGCTTCTTCTTTCGGAAGCATTGAATCCAAATATAATGGATTCAGTACTGGAAGTTAACTAAAATGGGTGGTTGTATATGTGTTGATTTCAAATTTATGATTATATGCTCAGAGGTAACCAGAGACCATAACGCATGAAGTAGTTGTCAGTGACAGTGGGGACCTGGACTTGATTCTGTGGGAGATTCCTTTCACTCCTGCATAGACTCAGAAGGCATACCCTGATATGAAATACACAGTCTACATTTATAAATAGAAGTTTATTTTGTAGAATGTTTTCAATAAAGAGGAACATCTACAATTCTGTTTTCCTTTAGTACCTTCTGCTTTTGTGTGTTAACCTAGAACTCTCTTCAACATTTACAAAAAAAAAGGACGAATTTTTCCATCAAAAACTTGTCTGTTTGTGGAAGCAAGAATATATGGGCATGGCATTTAGCCACTTGTGGTTTGGTAGGTTCATAATCTCATTCTGGAATTTATGTAATGCTCCATTTAGAAATAATGATTACCCACGTATATATTTTCATTCAAAAAATGGGGAAAGGAAATACATTTTGGGAAAAAATGAGGAAAGTTCACATTTTTCCAAAATAAAAACCAGACCTCTTTTAAAGTCATACAATGGATTTGATACTCTTGAGAGCTTCATTAGCAATTCAGGTAAAAAACTGATGCCTATTGAGTGACAAACAGGCAGTTTTTGCTTTGAAAAATAATTTTCATTCATTTCCTGTTCCTTTCATGAAGTATACAGTAGGCTGAATATTAATCCTCATTACATCTGTATATATTAATTGTCAACTGTTTTCTCTAAACATGCTACTCTGTTAAAAATGAATGAAGATTATTGTTATCAAAAGAGAGGAAAAAAAAAACCAAAAACCTTGCTAGCAGTCTCCTGTTCTGTAAATTCCTCCTCATAGAGTATTTTTCCTTTGTGAAAGAAACTCAAAAACACTCAATCATTGCAATCTAGGCCACAGAGACATAAAAAATAATTCTTATTTCATTTTTCCCTGAAGCCTTAAAAATCTTGAACGTATCTTCTCCAAAAAGGGAAATTTCCATGTTACACAGGTGCAGTCACATTTGAAAAATCCTTTACTGCTACATGGGCAGATCAAAATTATGTTATTCCTTTGTGAAAGAGAAAAAGTGTGTCCATTACATCCAGGAGAACTGGAATGGAAGTTTTAGCATGAAGGAACTTGGCGTATTTTGACTGTACTTTGAAAATTTTGAGATATTTGATTGTCCTGACTGTTTATCTATTGAAAATCAATGTCCAAAATGTCCTTCTCAAATTAAGTCTTTCTATGAATTTTCAAATTCTTAAGTTATCCTCCAAGCAAGGCTTTTACTTAATATGTATATATATATGGATATTATGCAAGGTACAGTGTATACCCTTACTGTTCTATTCTTTTTTCAACAGAACATAAAATCCCGAAAAAAAATTCACTGAGACAGATTTTTTTAAAAAGGAAATATGCCTTTTTTGCTCTTTTTGGGTTACCTAGACACCTTTTTTTATTTGTTTGCATGTCTTGGTTACACTTACCTGAGATTGTCATCATCATGGGGAGTGGAAAAATCCAGGAATTTAAAAAATTTTTTGTAAAAGACACCAGGGAAATACCCAAAGGAGGTAGAGTGGGAAAAATAAATGAGGCTTTTTGTTTTACTTGGTGTGTCATGTTACTGCTCCAAAAATACATTTGAAAATTTGCACAGATAACCATATTGCTCATTCTTGCCATTGCTCTGCCATCCTACCTTACTACAGCATAAGAAACAGGATTTTAAGGAACGTTGACAAATGCTGTTTGTGATCTTAAAGCTCCCATAGTTTTCTCTGTTGACGTGATAGAAATTTCAGTTGTATTTGCCAATGTTGGCAGGTTGCCAACATGGAAACTTAGCACGCAGCTCAGTCTTTTATCTCTTAAATTTAGCTATCGGTATACAGCTGGTTTTAAGGTCTCATTGTGAGGTAGAGTATATTCCCAGCCTGTTTTCAGAGCAGAGATTTTCCAGCCCCCAGTCATTCTCATGGCCCTCCTCTGGATCCACCCAAGCAGGTCCATATCTTTCTCATGCTGGCAGACCCAGAGCTGAATGACATAAGCTCAAATAAAAAAAAAACAAAAAACAAAAAACCAGTTTTTGAGGTTGTGTGTTTCAACTGGGGCTTCTTTCAGTCTTCTAAAGTTCAGAATCCTGAAGGCTGCAAATAAGGTGTGTAAGTTCAATGTAGCAGGAAAACTATAAGAAAAAAACCCCTGTTATTCATGTTGCAAAGATTCAAAACTTCTAGTGGTTTCTTTTAGCTTTTTAATAGCTTGTAACCAGGTGTATTTTTAAAATTGATTTTTCCTGATCTCCCTTAAGGTTGTGTCATGCAAATGAGGATTTATAATCTGTTTCCAAAAGATTTGTTTTGTACCTATATTTAATTTACATTTCTCTGTTGATATCAAGTCATCTGGAATAACTGCAAATTGAAAGCTTGCTATAATCACCCATTAAGCTTTTATTAGTGAAGAGTAGAACTTTGAACTCAGAAGGAAACTAAAGCCTGTGGAGGTCACAGAAGACATTTGTATGTCTTTTGCAGCTAATCACATTTACAAGTTCCAATTTCTAAAGCTAAATTTTTTTTCTGATCAATTGGAAGGGGATTTATTTTGTACCATTCTAAGGTGATCATAACAGTCAGTCATATACCTGAGGGATACAGAAGATGAGTGAGCCACAGATCTCTTGAGATCTCTGCTGTTGATAGCACTAATGGAAATTTAAAAAATCCTCCTCCCGAATTGCAGAAGTGCTTAGTGGTTGCACCTGATTATAATGCAGATTACAGTATTGAAAGGGAGATGGGTTCTGCATGCTTCCTTAAAATGCCATGTAGTTTCTGGGAACAGGATTCTCCATGGAGCAGAGTGATGAAGTGAGCTAGAGAGAGGCAGCATCCCTGCAGATTCCCCATTCTTTGGATTATTTCTGCAGAGCAGAACTTTCCTGTATCCTTGAAGTATATATCCTCTGTAGGAGTATAGACGCAGAGGGAAATGCTTTGTCTCCTGGTAATACTGCACTCTTTTGATCCTTCTTTTACCAGCTTTTGGCTGGACAAGCATGCTCTATAGCATTTCTTTGTATTCTTTTTTTCCTTTACATATGATAAAGATTAATTCTCTGGAGGGTACTCTTAAACCCTGAGGCCAAGAAGCTGTGTTCTTATATCATGGTGAATTTACATGTAAATGTAGTCAAGATTAAATTAGAGCCTCCAAGTAAAGAATTAATTTGGTACTTGTTGACTGTTTTAATTCCCTTCCTTGCAAATAATGTTTTTCCTCTGGTTTCAGTGTTCATGAAATACTTAAATGTTTAAATGCTTTAAGAAAACAGTATTAATATTTTGTTGTATATGCAGCCAGTATGCAATTGCCAAGGCACCGTCAGGAAGAACGGTGGTTCTTTTCTCTATGTGAGGCCATCAATTATCATTGGCAGGGTGATCATCATGAAAGGTGCCTGAAAGTGCAGATTTTTTCATAACAAAACAGATTTCTATGGGACAGTGGCAGGTGGTGCCTAATTCTACAATTGTGCAGGTAACATCAGAGCTTGCTGCCAAGTCCTATCAATGTGGTCAGTCTTCAGAAGGTTTTTTGCTTTAGCTCAGTGAAGAGAATAGAGATTGGGTTTCTTTACTTTGTTTTGTCAAAGAGGGGAGCCAAGAGTGGAAAGATTGGTCTTTCATTTTATAAGCAATTGTTTTTATAAATACCAGGCTCACTGCTATGCATGGTGTTGTGCATCATCAATAAACACAGGCCAATAAATAAACAATAAACAATTGTTGCAATCCATCAGTTCACTGCTCCTCTGACTAAAAAGTCACTTTGGAGTTCAACCATGTCCCAGGGGCGTATCAGATGTCGTGTCTGATTTTTAATCTTGGGCTACTACTTCTAAAAATCATACAGACTCATGCTTTCCACAAGGAGTACTAACTTGGCAAGAATTACTGATGTTTAATCTTCTACTTTTGAAGATCAGAATGGAATACAGAAAACTGTTTCCAAAGTTCCCTAAAAATGAGTCTGTATGAATCTGTGACATAAGGCATAAATGTGTTCAATAAGCTTTGACTTTTTAACTGTTAATGCTCATGCTTGTCAAAAAATCCTCTGAAATGTAATTTACAAACCTCAGCATCAGAGTACAATTATAGAATTGGATTATGTTGGTTGAACTGCACTCCAGCTAGGGAACAAAATGATAGCAGTCAGATCTATGGATTACTATCCCATCAACTTCGGTGGAAGGGAGACTCTCTTAGTATTTATAGAGATATTTTTTCAGTCATACTAACTCCTTGGCTTGCAGAATAAACAGGATTTTGGGACAAAATATAACCAGGCTGCATGACATTAGAGATGCTTGGGGTATCCTTGCTCATAATTGAGGTTTTGCTGTTGCTATGCTTTTTTTTAATATTTAGAAGATTCAGCTGAGCTAACACTTTTAGAAGGGAAAATTTTATTTTTATTCTTTCCTTTTCTTAACCCTTGAATGTGAACTATGTTAAGCCTGCAGAGTATCTGATAGTCAGAAATGGGGTCTCACAGGTAAACAAAAAACAAAAACCAAAAGCTTCTGTTGAAATATGCCAATATCAGTCTGAAGGTGGAATAACAACCACTTTCAAGCAGAGATGGAGTCTGAATGCGAGGGAGGTAAGGAGCAGAACTCATTTTGTAATTACCCTTTCACCTAAATGAGGACTAAATTTATCTGGCTATGCTTCTCTATGAATGTTTTGGTGTTTATTTGTTTTGTCTCCAAAACAGAAATCTGATTTTAAAAAGACATTTGTAGTTATCTAGTCTTCTTGTGGAAAACAGGGACTTGGGATGGAGGGTTATTGTTTGGGTGGTGTGGATTGCATTTTTTTTACATGTTCTGAGCTAATTAAAATCCTTCTTCTTATTTGCTATAAACAAAAAAAAAAAAAAAAAAAAAAACAAAACAAGAGGAAAAAAAAAAAAAACCACAGCAAAAAACCAAATCCAAATGAAAAACTGCTTTCCTTCTGCCATTCTTTCTTAAAATTCCTACAGAATTACATCCTGAAAGTAATATACTCATGGCTGGGACTATTTTTCCATGCTTTTTGTAGCATTTGTGAGTGGTATATGCTTCCCAATAAATGTTATTTGGTCCACAGTGGGGCAGAGTTTTGACAAGAGCATGAATTTTTCATATCTTTTTCTAAGCTGAAGAGAAAAAAAACCCTCAAACTTCTACATCTCTCAGATTTGTTGTTAACTGTACCTGCAGTTATACCAACATATGCAAAAATAGATACAGGTAGAAATAGGAACTGACACTTCTGAGCAAGTCTGTTTCTATTTCACATATGAAAGTGTGATACCCTAACACTTCTGTCATCTCTAAAATACAGCTCATGTTGAAGTCTGCTGAAAGTGGTTCCATTCTCAGTGTTTCTCAGGTCATAATTATTCATTCTACTTATGTATTTATCTTTATTTCAATGTACTTTACATAGCATCTTGTTTCATTTCATATCTTAAAAACTGTCAACAGCTAAGAAAAGCTGCTTAGAAACTCGCCAGGAAAAATAAAATAATCCTATAGACAAGCAAGGTCACATAAAATGGTACTGGATTTACTTGCTCACCCATTTAATCTAATTTAATAAAAATACAGAGGGCATTTTTTATTCATGCAGATTACAATAGTTGTTTTTATTTTTTGAAACCTAGGATCTGGACATGTGAGGAGTTTTTGAAAATCCACCTCTTTTGTGTTGACTTGTATCTTCCATAACCACTGGTGTGCATTATGACTGTTGGATTCTCCTACTGTATTTTAAACCATGATTTGACCTTGTGAACTGCTCCCATGGCGTTCTCAACACTGCGTTGGGGCAGAAAAAGAAGCCTAATCAGGGACTTAGTGTTCTGTAACACAAAGGCTCTCACAATAATAAACTGTTCCCGTCTTTATGAAGGTATCACTGAACAGTATGAGTTTTCTAACTCATTTCAAATGTTGAAATTATATAGATGGATTGCACAGCTTCACTATTTTGAAGATTGAGCAAGGTGAAGAAAGCTGAATAAAGTTTATTTCTCATGTCTCTGGGAGTTTTCTTTTTGGAATCTCTACTTTTAGCATTTGTTTTAAAATCTAGCAACAAGAACTCTTCCTCTTTTTTCAAGTTCCATTGTATCAACAGAAAAATTTTGGTTTAGATGGTTGAGTACAGAATTGTGTCTCTGTATAGTACTTCAAATTTCAGCTGAGTTACAGCAAGAAGCCACTTTCTATGAAAGTATACAAACTTTGTCAATAAGATGGGAAACTGCTGTCACCAAAGGTCTGTTTTAGCAAAAGAAAATTCAAACCCTGTTTTTCAAATACCCCTGTATATGAGTTTCTTACAAATGCCTCAGCTAGCAGTTATAACAAAGACTGTCTGCCATTTTACTGTTGAAAGATCACATTTTTAGATGAGAAGCCCTAAGTTTCAAACTCATCTCTGCTAACATAAATGTTTTGAAATGAAAGCCATTAGTACAAAACATCAAGGAAACTGGCCTAAACCCCAAATGTAATTTCTATAAATTTTCAATGTTTTCTTGGTTTTAAATAGCAGTCTGATATGAAAATATCAGACATTGGGAGCTCTATGATTGTAATAAGCACCTTTCAACTTACTTAAACCTGTAATTAACTATGATACCTAATGTGTGTTTCTTAAAGCCTCTGCCAAACCTTTATAAATTCTACATGAACTCATACATTTTCTCCAAAATAGTAATAAGTTGGTATCAGTATACTTACAATTGTTTTCATATATGAACAAATACAGTTCTTGTTGACTTATAAAGCAGCCTGCTTTATAAAAGTTATATTAACAAAATTGTCTTTGTCTTTAAATAAATTCATGACGGAGGCTCTTTTTTGCTTTTGGCAATGGAATTTTTGATTTTATTATTCCAGCATCTACACTTCTCTCCTTCAGACATGAATCTTCTTTTGTTTGCCATGTGTTACGTTTTTTCAGTGAAGTGAAACTCCTATTATTGTTACAGAACAGGAGACATATGAGCTGAGCCTGCTCACAGAAACAGAAAATCAGGACAGCACCATGCAGCAGGTCAGAGACAGGCATCCTGGGGCAATGAATCCCTAATCAGTGGCGGCAACAAGCAGACTATATGTACTTGGAATGCAAAGCTTTTGTTCAAGGCACATCCCCTTTTAACTTTGCTCTTCTTTTGATAACTTCCCAAGAGTTCCAGGTCCCCAAAAGTTAACATAACAAGATTGGATCTATGAATTCTGAGCCACAGTGTAAAGCAGACTTTCATATTTACTTTTTCCTCTTTGGACTATCAGCACCAACTGTGTGTTGCCTGTTACTGTGTCAGTAAAAAGATAAAATAAAATTAGTATCACTCTGAAGCTTGAGGGCTGATGGCATGTTGCTATGCATGATGGCCATGGAGCATAGTAAAAGAAAGGAATTTAATTACAAACCTTCAACATAAATCACCCTGAGCAATGATGTACAGATCACCTTGTCAGATACATTTCCTATGTGTGGTTGTCCAGCAAATTGAAGAATTTATGTATTATTAAGCATTAAACTATGTCAGTCTTAGCTGGATTTAACATACAGTAACATTATGATCACATAAAGCTCTTTGTGAATTAGATTTGAAAAATGTTAACTGCACCATTCTCAAAGGATCAGAGCAATGAATATGATGGTGTGTCTGTGATGGCTATTTCTGCTTAGCTACCTAAATGTATTAGAGTAACTAAAAGACTAAATTCAAATGTAGAAAAGGAATTTTAGGTAGTACTAGAGAATAAAGCTCCTTGGAAAAATTCAATGCCTTTAATGATATACATCCTAAAGGGATTTGGTTTTAATCCATAGATAATGCTCTGATATAGGAAGTGTGGATTTTTGAATTCTAGTATTTTTCTCTTTCATTTTTCTTTTAACAGGTAAAAATTTTTTTAATGAAATCTTATGTATTAACAGGATGCATTATCTTACAACATCAAATTTCCATGGATAAGCATTAGCACACATGCAACCTATATGTCAGGGAAGAGGAGCGCGTGGTCTCTCCAGCCATGCCTTCTATACTGCCTTTTAATTCAGGACAGCAACTGAGCACCTTGGTATTAAAAAGAAAAAACCAGTTAGGAAGGATAAAAGGAATTCACTGCAGCTCTCAATAGCTGTTATAACCTTCCCAGTTTAGCTCTCTGTAAGCCCAACTTATTTAATCTAAATTCATGTACACCTTATTTACCCGAATGTGAAGATGAAAATTAATTAGACTTTTAGCATTATCCTATGCTTATATTTCCTTATATCAGTATATCCTTACTATCCTACCTTTTCCCTATATAACATCGCCTACATATTGTCTGCTACCTGTTCTGCTGAGCACTGCAATACTTCCTTTAGTCAAGATAGATCTCCTGCCACTTGTTTTTCCTTTGCTACACATTATCCCTTATCACTGCTATGGAGGAATGTGGTCTTTCTGAAGTAAGATCTCATGAAATATGAGGACTCAGAACCTTCTTAACTGCCTCCAGGAGCTGATTGAGGGCCCATCACAGTTCCAGGCTCTGTAGTGCTAAACTTTGAGGGGTAGCAAAAACCTCAGAAGCTAAGGCTGCAATGAAGGGGTTCAAGAAACACTAAAGCTAGGAAGGTCTGTAGAGAAAGAAATTTGATGTGTTGGTAAAGTACTCCCCTCCATTCATGCCTCCACTGTTTTCTTAGAGTTCATTTTTTCTAAGGCCACATTAGCGATTTATTCATATATTCACATGAATTCTTGTGAACTGTTTATTTTTCATTAGCTTTGTTTCTTCATAATTAACTCAAAAAAAATATTATTCTTTTCAAAGCTGGCCACTAATATTTAGTGTCTGGTCTTTTTAGATGGTTTGATCTTTGTTATTACCTGGTGTATTTTCAGTGGCTATCTACAAGATATGGATTTTTTTCAACATCACAGCAGAGCCCAGTTTGGGAGAAACAGATTATCACTTGCCAATAATCAAAGCCTTGGTGTCAATACTGAAACAGGCAATGTGCTCTCATCTGAACTAAACCTGTACCCTGGTGTACCAGATTAAAAAAAATAACCACAAATAGGTAATATACCTTTAGTTAAAAAGGTTCAGTTTAAGCCTATGTGTTCATTTCAGTAGTGGAACACAGGGTAGTTCCTACAGGATGAATTAAAATGTCAGTTTTAATGGGCACTAATAGTGGATTATCAAGAAGAGGTCCTAAAGTGGAGATGTTGAGAAATTTATGTGCCCGGTGTTTTAAAACACACTTCAGTGGCTACTTCAATTGAAGTAAATATATAATATGTGCCTCTGATTAATGCATGTCTTAACCTGGGACACAGACACTAAACTCAGTGAAGCCAACTAATAGATGATAAAATCTTATCTTTCCGGTGCAATTACCTTTTAAAATGAGAAGAACCTTTCACTGAAAAGATAAACCTGTCCATAGCAGTGCTTTAGAATGTTGAAAGATGATGTACATGGACAGGTCATTGAGTAAGACTAATACTAGACTAAGAGTAAGGTATCTCTTAGTTTTTGTAATAAATCCAAAGTAAGGTTATAGCATCCTTAGGAAACAGTTTCTTAATTAGAGGTTATCCTTCAAGGCACTCACAATGTCTTATCAGTTCTTCTTTTATCTTAAAGGTAGTTTTGATAGCAGCTTACTGCTGTGATCAAGCTGTCTATTTGATAATCAGCATCCATTTTCCAGTCATCCTGTTCTTGCTTTGAAGATGTTCTTCCTTTTCAATTGATAATATTTTTAAATTGAGGATAATGTGATTAAAATAAAATCAGTGCTAATTTTAAAGGCAGTATATTGATATTGAATTGCATTTTTATGTGAGGTGACATTTCTTATAGGAGATAATTCTCCCTCTCTAGTCTGCCCTTGTGAGACTCTATCTGGAGTACTGCTAGCACCTCTGGGGCCCTCAACACAAGGGAGACCTCAATCCATTGGAGGCAGTCCAGAGGAGAGCCACTGAGCTAATCAGAGGCCTGGAGCACCTTTTACAAAGAGAGACTGAAAGACCTGGGGCTGTACACCCTGGAGAAGAGAAGGCTCCAAGGAGACCCCATTGTGGCCTTCCAGTACCCAAAGGGAGCTTGCAAGAGTCCCTGGAGAGGGACTTTTCACAAGGTTGTGTTGTGCTAGGACAAGGGAGATGGCCTCACACTGAAGGAGGTTAGATTTAGATTAGATATTAGGAAGAAACTCTTCACAATGAGGGTGGTTGGGAACTGGCACAGGTTGCACAGAGAGATTATGGACTCCTCATCCCTGAAAGTGTTTAGGGCCAGGCTGGATGGGGTTCTGAGTAAGCTGGTCTAGTGGAAGGAGTCACTGCATGTGAGAGGGGAGGTGAAACTAGATGATCTTTTGGTCCCAATCCAAACCATTCGATGATTCCATCTAATTTGTGCTGTTCAAGAGCCTAAAGTGTGTAGGTGTCCTGGTGTCAGCTAGGATAGAGCCAATTACTTCTCAGTAGCTGTTCCAGTGCTGTGTTCTCAGTTCAGAATGAGAATAGTATTGATAACACGCTGATGTTTTGGCTTTGCTAAGTTATGTTTATCCCAATTTAAGGACTTTTCATTCTTGTGACATGCTCTGGCAGTGAGGAGGTGAGCAAAAGAAACTGGGAGAGAGCAGAGCTGGGACAGGTGACCTGAACTGTCCAAACACCAGAGAACATCATCCTCAGGATATAAAACAGGATGTTTCCTGGCAGAAAAGTTGGTCTTGGCTTCGGAAGGGAAAATATGGCATTGGTCAGTGGGTGGTGAGCAATTGCACTGTTCATCACTTATTTCCTTTTTATTATCATTATTTTTATTGTTTTAATTATTATTAACCATTATTATTGTCTTTTACTTTGTTTTAATTATTAAATTGTTCATATCTCCACACAGAAGTTTTACTTCAATTCTCCACCCCATTCCACTGGGGTAGGTGGGGAAGAAAGGGGTGGGTTGAGTGACTGGCTGCATGGTGCTTAATTTCTGTCTGGGTTTAAACCACCACAATATAGTAGATATCTTTTGGCTTATGTGGTATTTCATTGTTAAGAGTTTAATTTTGATTATTTTACGAGGTCAGAAATCCTTTAGCCTTTACTATGAATTCAACCTTTAAGGTTTGTTTTTTTCCCTCCAAACCTTTCTTTCTCTCCATGTCTCCACAGTACAGATGTATTGTCATTATTTTGATCCATTGTAAAATTCAATCTTTACTGATAACTCAGAATTAATCTTCTTATTGGCTACTTGTCAAGGTTATGAAATAATTTCTGAGCTGTCTCTTTTCCTTCGATGATGTTTTCTATTAAGAATTAGTAAGATCCTATCTTTGCATTGCAAAGAGTAATTGTCTTCAGCTCTGAACAAATCTCTAGCATTACCCAACTCCATCCTTTACTCTTCAGATCTAATATTGAATATTTTAGGTGGTTTGTGGTCCTTCCTCAAGCATTTTTTTTTCTTTTAATAAGAAAGCTGCCATATATTTCCATTAAAATAAGGCTATGAAGATATGTTACTATAGTAACATATGTTATCTAACAATGAGGATGATTTGAGCTGTTCTAGATTACTTATCCCGCAGCATATTAGTGTCCTGAATTCAGTTCCAAAATATATTACAAAATTCAGAGTTGGTTTTTAGAAGCTTAACTATCATCTAATAAACTGAACATGGTTCAGAAATCTATTTAATTTCACTCATTTCAAATCCCTTTTCTTCAGCCTTTTACAGTAAATGCCTTCATTTTCACGCTTTGTTTCTTCTATAATCATTCTATCTCTTCTAAAATTTCCCGTTTTGTTGAAAAAACACTTTTTCCCCCTGAATGAGATATAGCATGATTTTACTGTAAAGTTGAAAGCTCACTTTCAACTTTACAGTAAAATCATGCTATATCTCATAATAGCAATAGCAATATGAATAGCATAAATCATGAATAGCATGATTTTACTGTAAAGTTGAATTGTTTCTAAATTCATATGGAAGTTATGTTTTTTTTTAATTCTTTATCTGTCCAAGAAGATTTAAATCCTATTTTTCCATTCTTACATAGGACTGTAATTAAAATCATGCATAAGTTTGTTTTATTCCTATTTATAGGAGTCTGGCCTACACCACCTAACCTATGTCTAACCAAAAAGCAGAAGAATTTTGTTGCTAAAATTTGCCTAGGCAAAGGTGGTATTTTTGATTGCATTATTGAATCATGGGCAGTAATGTACTACACATAAATGTCTGCCTTTACCAGATACACAATTAGCAATGATAAGTAAGGTCTTTACATGAGATTATATTTCTCTGGTCTAGATACATTTCTCTTCACCAGTTTCATATGTGTTGCATCTGTCTAGCAAGGCAGAGTGACTGCCTCAAGAGTTTGACTGAATTTTTGGTGAGTAGGTGGCATTACACAAACAAAGATTAATATGTAAAGAAACAGCTAGTGATGTTTGCAGATAGTGAAATGTGTGTTTAATGAAAAACTCCCAAGGAAATGAAAATTGAAGTCCTAATGTCCTAATGATACTTAAAACTACTGGAAATTTTCAGTGGGCAAAGAAGCTGCCCAGACTAAATGAAACCTGTGAAATTGCTGCGGTGTTAAGTCTGTCATAAATCTTCAAATACATATGTGTATGTATGTCTGTGCACACTGGTAAAACACAGGACTTGCCAATCAAGGTTACTAGGGGACTCTAAAATGTGTGTAAATTACTCAGTAGAGACTTCTTTTCTTAGTGCCTTGGTGTCACAGAACTTGGGAAACCTGGCTCTTAAATGGGAAAACTTTTCCTTACCTCAAGGTTAGAGGCTGAATTTTTAAAATGTACAGTCTCCACACTCTTTTCATATATCAGTAGTCCCTAACAAGTCCATGTGAATACATAGACTGATCTAAAGGTGTACCACCTAGCTCCATTTGAAAATGTGATTTGAAAAAGAGATTAAGATAAATGCTATTAAAGATAAAAGGTAAATTAATGCACATTCTAATATTAGACTCAAGGTTGGGGTTTTTTTAAATTTGTTTCATCTTGTAGTTCAAAAACATTTTTCTGAATACTAAACATAACTTTTGCACAAATGATCAAGGCAATCCATAACTCTGTCTTTCATGACACGTTTGCAAAGCTTTCATGTTTATGCATGATTCCTGTAAAAAGGTTTGAACAGGAGGAGAAAGGAATTTTCAAACATTGGTGAGCTTCAGATAAATTATTTCATTGATTTACTCGTTCATGTAGCAAATGATTAAAATGGACTTTGAACAACGTTGATATTTATCTCCCTGTATTTAATTTAATAGATAAATGTAGTCAATATCAGCAAGAATCCGCTATCTTTCACGAACTTTCTCATAGACATCTATTATTTAAGAAGACAATTCTGCATTCATTGATCATATTGAATGGTATTTTTCTTTATTTTCAAGATTTCAGTTTATGTTTTAAAAAGAAATTTATTTACAGTTATGTGGAGAAAATTGCAGTCAAGAAATAGAAATGGATTATATGAAGAGTACATCCATGTCAAACTTATGTTTTACTGCCCAGTCCTCTATTGGCATGTTTAATTAAAAAAAAAAAAGGGTTTTTTTTCTTAGAGTAAAGGTGTTTAACATGTTAGGTGACTAATTTCACCTGCTGCAAAATCTCTTGGTTCTCATATCATTCTTCGGATGATACAAAAATTCTCGCAAATATATTCCTGTAGCCTGAGAACTCACACTTCAGCTGGGCTACCAGGCAGCTATAAATCTTGGGTAAACACAGAGAATCCTTAAACACTGCTTAGAAAATATTTCTTTGGGAAAAACAGGAAAACCTGACATCTGTGTAGTCTTCTGCAGTCTGCCTGTGAGGTCAGCGTATACAAATATTGCTGAACTGGGATAGAAAGTATATTGGAAAATCAATCTTCCTTTTTCTCCTTATTACTGTAAATATGCCCTCCTACTTTAACAATCAGATTTATAATGCTAGAGTATAACACAAAGAAATTAACTATTTCTAGGATAATAACTGATTAAGCCATATAGAACCTCATTGGTGATGCACTACTTTGGCTTCAACTTAATAGATGCTTACAGAGAGCTCTGAATTAAGATAATTCAATGCATGGAAGATTTCCCATGTCATGGAATATATAGGGTAGGGTAAGGCAAATATATCCATAGTTAAAATCAGGAGTCATGCCCAAGGAATATGGGACTTGTGGACTAACGCTTCCAACTTAATAATATTCTCTAGGATAATTGCAAGAAATGACAGAATTTTCTTTTATTCTTGCAGTATATGGAGATTGGAAGGCTGAAGTTCTCTCATTTGCCAAGTTTAACACTTAAATAACTCAGCCTTCTCTTCATTCTTGGTGACAATGTTCCCCTCTGCATCCAGTAAAAATGAAGTTTTTCCTTGGCCATCCTTTTGTTGTTAATGTATTTATAAAAATACTTTTTATTATCTTTCACAGCAGTGGCCAGATTGAGTTCTAGCTGAGCTTTTGCCTTTCTAATTTTCTCTCTACATGACCTAAGGACATTCTTGTACTCTCCCAAAGTTTCCTGTCCCTTGTCCTAGAGGTCATATACTTTTTTCCCCTGAATTATTGCAAAAGCTCCCTTTCAGGGATATTTTGCAATAATTCATTATTGCAAAAGCTCCCTTTCCCATTCAGGCTGGTCTTGATCTCTGCTGGTTTATCTTTCAGCACAAGAACAGCCTGTTCCTCCAACTTTAAGGTGTCCTTCTTAAATTGTGTTCGGCTGTCCTGGTCCCCTATGTTGTTAAGGACTGTTTCCCAGGTGACTCTCTGAATCAGTGTCCTAAACAGGCCAAAGTCCAACCTGCAGAAGTTCAAAGTAGAGGTTTGGTTGATCCCTTCCTTATTTCACCAATTGAGATTGAAAACTCTACCATGTCATGGTCACTGCACCCCATATGCACTCTGACCATCCACATCTCCACACCAGGCTTTTGTAAACAGAAGGTCTAACAGGGCACCAGCCCTTGCTAGGCTCTCTTCCCAGCTGTGGAAGGAAATTCTCTTCCACACTCTCCAGGAACCTCCTAGACTGACTCCTCTCTGTTGTGTTGAGTTTCCAGCAGCCTAAAGTCTCGCACAAGAACAAGGGCTAGGTAGAAGGAATAGGCAATGTGATTATAAAAGTCAGGAAGCATTACAGTATTTGAGAATAACAGAGTTATGTTTTGATAAAAGAGACAGAGTTATGTGTTGATGCCTAGAGACAGAAGATACTTTATTAATTCATGTCTGTGGTTTCATAATACTGAACTAATTGGATGTACTCTTAGGAGATCAGTGACATGTCTAGATATTGTTGCATTTGTAGGTTATTGAGCTCTGGGCAGGCCATGAATGCTTTTTTCCTACTGGAATAATTCCAAAATGCAGTCCTGTTATCCTTTTAAAATATTGAAAATACCAAAAATTATTTAGAGCCAATCCATTCTTATGAAATCTGGGAAAAATAAAATAACTGTCATCTCTCTGATTGCAGCATGAGTGCTTGTACTTGAGAATCCTTCTGATTTATGTCTTATTTACAGTATCCTTAGTGAAAGTGGACTACATATATGAAATCAGTCCTCAAGTAGAGTGGGATTTCTGACTGGGTACTTTCCAGAAAATCCCATGACAATATGAAATTCAGTCTTGCAAATCAAGATTTCATTATTTAATCTAACACCTAAGGCACCTAAATGAAATGAGGAAACTTCAAAAACAAGCCTATTAAAATTGTCAAAAATATGTCCTAGAATATCAAGAGTAATAATTAAGGCTCTAATTTGGCTTCTCAGGATATGTGTCAATATGCAAATATGACCTGACTGTAATCACTGATGCAGTTGCTGGTGGGTCGATGCCTGAAACAAAACTGTTAAGCAACAGTGGTTCTATTAATATGCTGATAGCTTGTAAATGGGTGCAGAGAAGTTGGTATGATAGGACAGCAGGACTGATCCTCTTGCTCAATTCTTGTGACAAAGAACAAAGAGAGATTTTTCTCAACTCAAGTGTTACCCACCAATGTTGTAAATTTTCTAGCTTTGTTGGGTAGTTTTGGAAGGTTGATCACTCACAAGACCAGTTGGTATTGACCTATTTTGTGGCTACTGTAAAATTAAAACAGGTTAATAGAGTCTATGATTGCTTTTTATTTAAAAATTATTTTCACTGTTATTGCAAAATATTATTTTAAAGTTGGGGTTTTTTCAGGAGAAAATTTTATGGGCTTGCTTTTTTTTGAAAGGCTGAGAATTGTAATGAAAAAGACACATTAATATACAGGATAGCAGGCTTGCAAAGATATTAAATGACATGTTTTCATAAACCCACACAAATTGCAGATATAGAAGGTCTATTTATTTTCAGTTAGCTGAATTCCCTATGTATGGCAGCATTGTTCCCCTGTTGTGTATTTTTCTGAGCTTTGTTAGGCTCCATTTTAAAAGACCCCAGCAACTAGACTTTTACAGCTGCCTTGTGAGATTTCCAAGGTCATGAGATGGGAAATTTCAGGGCACTGTGTTTATCTATAGCAATGTTAATGGAACTAATGATGTATTCAGTATGTTCTTTAAGGTTAGTTATTCAATTGTTGACATACTCATAAGAACTAAAATAGGCAGTTATTCTGGATTCACTTGAGGTTTATACAAGAGAAGGGCAAAAGATCAAGAGATTCATGGGATCTTGCAATCTTTCTAATTTTTCATAATAATGATATTTTAAAAGATGAGCAAAAAATTTAGTCTTTCTAATATAGCTACTATGGGCATAATATTTTCCAGGAAAATTTATGATTCTGCCCAGTGCATACAGAAATAGAAAAGGGCTGTGTCAATGGTTAGGCCAGTCCTCAGTAACTGGGGATAAGAGATTTAAATCTCTCACATATTTGGTATTATCTTAGCAATCTACTTTTCTCCCCTACCCATCAATTGCCCAGATGTATCTAAACTGTTGTAAAATTAGATATTTACCTATGTATTTACCAAGGTATTTATCTTGGCTGGCTAATTCCTCCTCAGCTATTCTCATTCATCTGGCAGCCCAGATGAAGTTGGAAAAGTTAGAAGCTGTTCATACAGAATTCCTGACATCCAACATCCTTATGTAATATGCAGAAGTACAGTTAGTTACTGTGTATAGGCTGTGGACAGGCTGGATCTGATTCTCAAAGACACAGTAAAAGCCTGAAAATTGCCAGTGGCTGAAACAGAATTGCAAAAGAACCTTGATTACTATTAGATCCCAAATAATAAATAGTTTGTGGAAGTTCAAGACACAAGTGGAGTGCTGGGCTTGGCTGAGTATATTTTTGGGAGCCTGCAAGACTAGGGTTTTGTTGGATCACTGGTATTACTGGAGAAACATCAGTGCAAGTATCCCTGGTTTCTTTACTGTGCTTGAGGCTCTTCCCATCTGGAAATTCTGTTTACCAGTCACCTGGAGAAAGAAATTTCACCTCAGGTTATCAACAGAAGGTTTAGTCATCTAAATCAATGTTTAAAACTTTTCATTGTTAGGAAATGTGAATCAGTCTTGGACTATTATACATACAATATATTTCATGATAATGGAGTATGGGTTTCATGATAAGTATGAGAAAAAACAGCCACATAAAACTCTCATTTTTCTGCTTGCTAACTAATAATTTTCATTCAATATATACAGAAATTACATACTTAATTGCAAAAAACCAAAAGAATTATTTAAGTTATTAAATTTAATTTATCCTGGTTAAGAAAGAGACATCACAAGCTTTAAGTAACTTGTTTATAATAAATATTATTTAAAAAAAAATTAATTTAAATACTCAAAAGACCTATTTTGGTTTTTTTCCCATAAGGCTTTTGAATACTAGGGTAGGAAAAACAAAATAATCAGCAAAGTAAATAGTCTTGTAGAAGAGGTATTAGTTAGATTTTTTTTTTTTTGTTCCTACAGTTCAGTGAAACAGAGCAAATTATTTAATCTCGTGCCACAGAGCTTCTTTGTAAGACACGGATAATGTTTCATTCTTCTTTCTCACATTTTTAGAGGTTTTTTTCATCATATACTTTTGTATTACAAACACCTTGGGACACCATTATCTTTTTGTTCTATATATGTAAATTAAGAAATGGAGAAAAAAAAAGGATTGATTTTGTCTGGGGCAGGTGGGGCCTACATCAATATTGAAAAGCAAATGCAAATTACCATGAAGAATATGTTTTGCATATAAGGCATTGAGTTATAAAAGTTAAAAATCTGTGGACAACCCTATAAAAGAAGTTTTGAAGAAGAAGCCCTTGCCCTTCTTTGTTGGGTTTCTGCCTGAGATGGTGCCTTTGAAACTAAAAAAGTATTTTTCACAAGGATCACTTTCTTTCACTGAGTTTTGTGTAGAGCCAAGATGAAAAATTCCACTTTTTTTTTTATTAAGAACTATATCCCTTTGTTATATTTGATGTTCAAATATCTGTGTTTATTCACCAGAATTATCAAAGATACTGCCTTAGATCTGGAAGCTTGGTATTTGGTACAAAACATTGTGTTTTACAGAAAGTAAATAACACCGTCTTTCTCTCTCTTTCTCTCTCTTTCTCTCTCTTTCTCTCTCTTTCTCTCTCTCTCTTTCTCTGTCTTTCTCTCTCTTTCTCTCTCTTTCTCTCTCTTTCTCTCTCTTTCTCTCTCTCTCTCTTTCTCTCTCTTTCTCTCTCTTTCTCTCTCTTTCTCTCTCTTTCTCCCGTTCTCCCTTACCCTTCCTTCCTTCCTTCCTTCCTTCCTTCCTTCCTTCCTTCCTTCCTTCCTTCCTTCCTTCCTTCCTTCCTTCCTTCCTTCCTTCCTTCCTTCCTTCCTCCCTCCCTCCCTCCCTCCCTCCCTCCCTCCCTCCCTCCCTCCCGCCCTCCCTCCCTCCCTCCCTCCTTTCCTTTCCTTCCTTCCTTTCTTTTCCCCTAATACCTCAGTGAAAGAGCTGGAAATCTTTTTTTCAGCCTGATCTGAGTGAAGGAGGGGATCAATTATTTTTTGAAGTAGGAATGTATATTTTTACGTAAATACTAAAGCCCAACTAAATTTCTGAACTAAGTCAAGTATTTTACTAGAAGATAAAGAATTTTCATTAATTGATACTTAGGAAGAACTGTAGGAGGGGTGAATATGAGGTGAACAAAAAGGAGATAACTAAGATTTTTTTATGAGAGCTTTGCCTTTCATTTCTGTTAGTGATAGCTCTTATACACACATATGCCCCTTCTCTGCATTGTCTTTTGTTTGCTGTCTGTTCAACTGAATTAACTAATTCTTCAGGATTTACCAAGAGTTGCTGCTGAGGTGGCAGGTTAGCTGGTATTGCCACATACTGTAAGGCTCATGCGTGCCCTAGTCTAGCAAAAGGAGGAGGGGGAACCTTCCTGACAACCATGGCTACTCCACAACCTAAATACACACTGGTCATGTCATCCATGCCAATATTTAATTATTTGAATAAGAACACTGACATTCATTTTGAATGTCCCAACTTATTCTAGATACATTGAAACACCACAGCTCTGCCTGGAGCTGATTTGTGTTTATGCACTGTGCCATGAAACAATTTTTAGTAAAGGAAGGAAGGAGGAGACTTTGAAAATGTGAAGAATGTGACAATTTAAATTCTTGAAAAATTCTATTTCCTTGATCATAGAGGAGGACAAAAAGCAAACTGCCAGTAATTTAAATATGATAATATCTGTCATATGTTGACAGCAGATGTGAACAAAAGAGACAGGAAATAGATGAAGACAGAAGAAAATTGAGAGCACAGAAGTCAGTGTATGCAGAACTGGATAATGTCTGTTAAAACAATGTGACTTTCCTTGGTTTCTGTAAATGCTCTTCAGCTGAATTAATCTATGTCAGATTTTTTTGGCAGGCAACGCTCTTTTTAACTTGGCTTATGAATGAACACTGGATCAGAAAAGATTTTTTTCTTATCCCCATAGTAAGATCATTTAATCATTTTTCTCCTTAAACATACATATTTCTACAAACTTGTGCTACAAAAACTAGTTAGAGAGGGGAAAAATGAAGGAAATTGCTGAGGGAAACAGCAACACTAAGCTTTCTAGGCCGAGTACTCTTCATTTCCTACTTAGGATACCTGGTATAGAGTACCATGGGCTATAACAAAGATATATCTGTAAGTGGATGTGTGTCGGCATATCCTTGCAGTATACAATTAAGTTCCTAAAAAACCCTGCATGCTTTGATGAAGACAATTTTTAAACTATTTTATATAAACCAAAAGAGTTAGCGGGAACTGGCAGGTTTTTATTGTTATTCTTGTTAAGTGTTATCATTATTTTGTAGCAAAGTGGCAGGGGAGAGCTGTAGTTATAACTAGTACTTGTTTATTAAAACATTAATCATAAAAAAATTACTCCTTCTGTCTTTTGCTCCTGGTTTAAATTGTGAACTCATGTTTTTACAGCAGCAAATCCTATAATAGTCTGCGATAAAGGCTTGGTATATTCTCCTCCCTCTGAAAATGTAGACGTTCATTTTTAAACAAGTTACCATGCAAGTTACACCTACAGAACAAATCATGTTTATGTTTTTGAGGAAGAGAGGGCGCAGGAGAGAATATGTGCCCAGCCTTGTAGAGCATTAATGCATATAATTTACATCTGCCATTTTTCTCCTGGTCTTTCACTTCCTGCATTTCCATGGCCTCTTCCTCTCTTCTCCAGCCTGCACTGGTCTCAGCAGCTGTTTCTACTGCTGCTGCCAACAGCTGCCAGTGTCAGATGAGTCTCACCTCTGAGTGCCTTTGGAGGGCAGCTTAGGAAAGAAACAGCCTTCAGAACCTCTTGGCCCACTGTCTGATCAGCAAAGACGAAAACAAAGAAAATACAACCAAAGTTTCTTTTTTGTAATTGATATTAAATTTGCTAAAGTAATTAGAGAAAAGGCCCATCTTATGGAATATATGGCTATTCTGATCTCAGCACTTAATTCTGATCTCAGACATTAATCTAGTCCTTTAGTGTCAGCAAATTTCCATGGATCATTAAGCGTGTTTCTGTCATGGTTTAATCCCAGAGAGCAGCCAAGCCCCACACAGCCACTTGCTCTCTTCCCCACCAGTGCGATTGGGGAGAGAGTTGTAAATGTAAAACCCCGAAAACTCGTGTGCTGCGGTGCCAGATTTCTTCAGCCCAACCAGCTCCTGACACCGACAGCAAGAGCGGGCCGCCCCCAGAAAGCAGTCAAATCCGGGGTGCAGCTGCAGGACACAGCTGCTCTATGGCACAGCTGGACTGTGCTGGGGATAGGACTGCACCGAGGGTAGGGACAAGGAACAGCGAGAGGTCGTCTGTAGGGTTTCTAAAGAGATTTACTCCCCAGAGCACCAAGGACAGAAACACAAAGACGCAAAAGCGTACATCAACTTATGCACGGGGGGACGTCCCAAGGGAGGATACGATCTTTAACCAATTGGGAGAAATTGAGGGTGGAACACAAGGCGGGGAATACAGTGTTTAAACCAATAGGGGGCTGCAGGGGAGGAGAATAACTTAAACAAACCAATGGGATTTTGAAGAATACAAGATTGATAGGGAAGTTTCTAGAGAAAGGAGCAGGCTTGGGGAAGGATTGGCATTCAATGGGAGGAGGAACAGGGAACAAAAGGGCAGGTCTTTGGGGAGATGGACAGCTAGGGCAAAGGACAGCTAGGGTAAAACCAGCAACACGGGGGGAAAGGAACAATCCATTAGTAATAAAATATGCTAGAACAGTACAGAATAGGAAAGATTATACAACTGACTACTAAAACTGCATTACAGTCAAAAACACATACTGCCACACTCATGGGCTTAAAGAAAAACAGTTTAGTAAGGAAAGAAAAAGCTCTACACACAAGCAAAGCAAAACTGAGGATTAGTTCAGTGCTTTCCATGGGCAGGCAGGTGTTGAACCATCTCCAACAGAGCAGGGCCCCAGCACATGTAACAGTGACTTGGGAAGACAAACATCCCGCTCTTCCTCCTTCTTCCCCCCCCTACCCCCCCTTTATATCCTGAGCATGATGTCAGATGGTCTGGAATGTCCCTTTGGTCAGTTTGGGTCACCTGTCCTGGCTGTGTCTCCTCCCATGCATCCCCAGCTTCCTGTCCAGCATACAAAAAACATTTTCTGTATTATCAAACCTGTGTTCAGCACAAATACAAAACACAGCCCCACACTAGCTACTGTGAAGAAAATTAACTCTACTCCAGCCCAAACCAGCACAGTTTTGAAATAATTTATTTGGAAAATCCAAATAAAGCACATGTACCACTGGCATGAAAGCCAGCTCATGGATGTAAGGCAGCTGGAAATTTCTGCTGTAAGCAAGCGTCATACTTCATTTACAAATAAGAACACGTCTCACTGGAGATCTTATTTCAACATGTTTCTGATAACAATATTGGAACAGGCTGTAGACTTACAAGAAGACTTAGCCACCACTGAAAAATAGATTCAAAGTAAACTGTTTGCACTGTACATGTTTTGCACCTGTCTAGACCCCAGCCAGTTGAAACTTTTTTATGGATATCAGTGGGTCTTGTGTTAAAAATATGCTCTGCACTTACTGCCATATTTTCTAATTTCTTGGGTGCTTTATAGTCATGTCCAATAGTGTGATATTTAAAGTGGAAAAAAATGTTTAAGGTATTCTTATTTTGACCCATTAGTAATATCTATAATTCTGTCATTTCAAGATTATACAGACCAAACATTTCCAGAGGAGAGACTTCCCTGTATTTTTGCTTTATAATTCTGAAATTTACTTATATGATCATTTTGGAGGATGCTAAGAAGCTTGCTTAAAAGTGCTGGGCCTGTAGAACATGTGTATATTTTAGATACTTTCTATTCCCCTGCCTTTCCCTTTACCTCCCTATAGAGCTAGCAGAGTTATCCAGTATTTGCATTATAGTCACAACTGTCATAAGTGTTTAGAAACAAACTGTAACACATTATAATGAATCGGCCTTGTCCACCATGTTCTATAAAAGTAAATTTTGTATGTTTTTAAATGTAACTCCAAATACTCATTTTCTGCTGAAATAGCCCTGCTTAGATGACAAGTATATAAGTGCAAAACCATAGGAGAAGTAAAATCCAGAATTCCCCTAACACTGCTATGTCATACTCAACCCATTAAAAATTGGCGAAACGGGCCAAGAATTATTGACAAACCATCCTTCCTGGTGTTAGCATGGATCCTCTGTTTTCAACTCAGAAGCCTACTCTTTCATTTTAGTTTCAAAAAAAAACAAAACTTAGGAAATGGGGAAAGGCTTGAAGCTGAATCAAGATCTTCAAATCTCCTGACAGGAGATTATCTCCACATTCACATTAAGGAATTGTAGATTCTTAGAAGTGTAATGACTAAGGATGTTTAATTTGCTGTTAGCAGTACCAGGAGTACATGTGCATGTTCCATATGACTGCAGTCAGAAAAAGAAGACCATCAGAATTCAAACTGTTATCCAGATTAAATTCTTTTTACTTTTCATTTGAGTCAACTTCCAGATTTTCCATCAAAATGCAAGGTTCATTGCACTTTCTCAATGCTAGACCTGAATAGCTTTATCATAACCAACCTCATTAATTCAGCAGGAGCAACTTCTCCCAAAGCATGATATTTCTATGGAAACCTGGAGAAAGTTCCTCCTCCTGCCTTAGATGTGCTTTTCTGAAGCACTGAATGAACTGGTGATTTCTAGGGCACAGTAACAATAAGAACAAATGTAACATTGCAAAGATGCAAACCACATGAAGAGTGACTGAGCATGATCCAGACTGCAAGCCTGACATTAGTATGTGAAGCTGAAATAGTTTCCCCATTACCGTGTCTTAAGAGAATGAAATTAAACAATAAGGACTTTGGTTGGTTCCTGATTTTCTATACTGCGAAGTAGATCATAAGTCCTTAGCAAATGAGCTACAACAATTGCCAGCCTTCTGTAATAAATCAACATTTAATTACCAGTTTGACAGGTCATAGAAGTTTAAAAAGAAGTTGGCAAATTGAGAACAAGAAGGTTTATCAAGCTACCCTTATTTTCTCTGCTGTTTAACCCAATCCTAAACAAAGTTGCATGTCAAGGTTTTATAAACAGCTGGCTAAATTATCATGCACTGAACAACTTAAAAAAGCAATGTAGAGATAAATTATTTCAGTAAAAGTATTATTTAAAGTTTTTTACTTCTACCAGTATTCCTGTCAGTAAGGGTATTTGATTTCCATTTACATGCTTTGGAATCTGAGATGAGGCTTTATTATGTTTTTTTCATCAAACCAAAACAACATTAGTTACACCATCAAATTTTCAGAAAGGTTTTGTTTAAAAATCCATTTCCAGATGGTCTCTGTGATATGAAGGCAATCATGCATGAAACAACAGATTTCCTATGGTAAATATGTTTATTTACTTATTTATTTACTGTGGATTTTTAGGACAGATGCAAAGTTGTCATTATTTTATAGTGTATTTTACTGTTGAAGTCGCTTTGTATCAGTGGTGAACAAGTAGAATATAAGGAATAAAATCATCATGTTCACATTTTTAGTAGGTCAGAAAATAAATGTATCTCAAACTGTATCTTTCAAAGGGATATTTTAGGGAATTTGGGAAAACACAGTAAGTCCTCAATAGAATAAATTGCATATTCAAATTACTTAGCTTTTTATTTACTAATTTTTATATCAAATCCCTTGTGGTAATTATATTAAAAATAGTTTTATTTTAGATCATAATTTAGGTTTTTGGGTTTTGTTTTCCTCGTTTCTCGCTAGAACAATGATAGTTCTGTAAAATGCTAATTTTTAAAAGTAGTATCCATTCACAGAGGCATTTCTTGACATGCTGGCCTTTCAAGGATTACAGCAGAGCAACTAGTTCTGGTAACTTTTCTGTAACGTGGGCATGTTCTGTAAAACTAGTGTGTTCTATAAAATTAGTGTTTAGAATAAAACACTAAAATTAATTTTTTTTTTTTTTTTTTTTTTTTTTTTTTTTTTTTTTTTTTTTTTTTTTGTGAGAGGAGGGGGTTTATCAGCAGATGTCAAATAGCTAACTGAAATTATGGATCCTCTGAATGAGAATAGGTTCTCTAAGGTGGCTTGTCCCCATCAGTCCCTAACCAGAGCCCAGGCCACCAGCAGGGGTGCAGGTGTCAGCAGCTGCTCCTGTCACAGGCAGAGTGGGGTGCTCAGCAGTGTTTAACTGACAGTGTCACAAGGCCTTTAGCAAGAGTGAACTGAGTGATTTATCACAATTCAGCTTATGAGTTGCATAGTTCAATCATCTATCTTCATAAAATGCTGGTGACAGCCTCTACTGTGCATCAGAATGTTGCTAACCCAAGTATGATGCAAAGATGATATGTTTTCATGATTTATTGCCTGTGGGTCCTGTAATTGCTAATTATGCATATGACAGACCACCTAATGCATAAAATGCAGCAGAAAACCTGCAATGAAAAATTATAATAGCAGTGCAGATCAAGTTCTTATTGAAAAGAAACTTTACGGTAAGGAGGGAGATGAAATTTTCTGATTCCAAAAAAACCATATTTGCATTAGGAATTTTTAATAAAACTGCAGAAAAGGAAAAAAAAAATCTATTAGATTTTAACCTCTCTATTTTCCATTGTGGTCTCACTTCTTCTTATTTAAAAACTAATGGAATTATTAACAAGGGAGTGGACAGAAAATAAAAATTGGAAAAGACACCGTAATTAAATATAATTCATGAAGTGTCACCTTATTCCTAAGTATCATAGACAGAATAAACTATTAATTTCCTAATCTTTTCAGATCAGTCAAAATTTCTGGTAAAATTGATTTCTTCCTTTGCCTACTAGAACAAAGACAAAATAAAACAAATGTAAATACATTGGTGAAGTAAAAAGCAATAATAATAAATTACAATTGTGTGGTCAGCAAAGAGCTTAAAAAGCTTTTGAAGTGTGTGTTGGTATGGTAAGAAAACTGTTGAACTGTTAGAATCAATCATTTTTCCCCTTAACAGAATGCCTGAAGGAAAAAGAAACAAAAAAAAAACAAAATTGTAGTCTACGTACAACCTTCATACTTGAGTTAGAATCTTTGGCTTTAGTGCCTTCTTTATAAATTTTAAAGAAATGAATTCTATAAAAATTCTATAAAAACTTACCTACTCTACAAACTGCTGGTCCTTCTATTCACACAAAGATTGATGCAGATGCAGGAGTGGAGCTGCATTTCAGGGCAGAAGTTTGTTCTAACTTACTTGATGCTCAGGAGTTATTAATTTAGCTTGATTCCCTCACTGTCAGAACAGATTCAGTAATTATGAGTGGGTACAGTATATGTAACCTGAGTTGGAAGCAATATTTTCATCATGAAATCTAGTAGTAATGGTGACCAGGAAAAGTGAATGCCTCTCCATTATAAGGATTTTGATTGTTACAGGCTGGTAGGTGTGAAGGATACTGCAGCTCATCTAATCCAGCTCCATGAAAACTTGGGGTTTTCTGTATGTTGGCCTAAATTCTCATCTGATACAGATAACTGGAAGTTCAGGTCTTCAGCTGAGGCATTTTTAATTAGCTCACCATTGTGATTTCCTCATCAGTGGCATTAACCCCAGCTGAACTCCCTGTACCAAAAGGCAAAAGAGGTATTTGTTTGGCTCTTTAACTCTTATTATTTCTGAGACATATGATTTTATAGTTGTAATGATAACATGACAGTTTGAGATCTCTCAATCCCTCTGATCCTGACGAGCAGATACTTGTATCATGTGCATGTGGGTATGCATCAGTGTGTTCCTCCCATGTCAGCTTTCCCAGTGTCCTATGAATTATATTGACAGGGCAGCTCTGTTCCTGGCTCTCCTCTCTTACAGCCAGTGGATTCATTCTGCATTTCAAAGGTAGCTCCTCTAGGACCCAGCGCTGTAACTGCTTAGCTCTGATCTCGTTGCTGTGCTGAAAGATCCACTGCTGTGTGGCTGTGTTTGAAAGAACTGCCTTTTCTCTCTTACTGGGTGTGAAGTCATTCCTCATTTTCCACGAGTCTGGGGAAACTCCACTGACATTCACAGTTCATCTAATGCTATATTAAGGAGCAGAAAAATAGGGCACTGTTTATTTGAAGAATTGATGGTCTGATACCTTTTCAAAGGTGTGAGGTTGTAATTTAAACAATGTATTCCTCTTTGACAACCCCTAGTGAAAAATGCATGTGAGAAGGAATGCTGCCATATCAAACTTATAGGGAAGCAGAGGAGCTGGAGGCATTTTCAACTTTCTTCACTTCTTAGAACTTCTTTTATGCTGAAAGGCTGCTTTTATTAGATACTTTCTCATACATGAACACAGGAAATACACTCTTAAAACCTAGGACAGAGTAATGGACAGAGTCAGAGTACAGGCTATCTTGGCACTGAGATCTAGCTTGCATTTCCAACAGCAGTCTGTGAAAGGCAATATTCAGTAAAATGTAAAGCAGTCATGCAATGCTAGCATTTTAAATTGTTTTTTATGGTTTTCTTGGAAAACCACTCCCTAAGATCCAAATACTTTTTTTGTGTCTGCCTTTGAGACAGAATATATTTCATGTTTACCTGCTACTGTGCTCTTTACAAAGAAGACAGAATGTATAATAACAATATTGTCCTGTACAGACAGGACAAGAGGGCATAGCCTCAAGCTGTGCCAGGGGAGGTTCAGACTGGATGTTAGGAAGAATGTTTCCACTGAAACTCTGTTTAAACATTGGAACAGACTGCCCAGGGAGATGGTGGCGTCATCATCTCTGGAAGTGTTCAAGAAACAACTGGAAATGGTACTTAGTGCTGTGGTTTAATTGCTATGATGCTGCTCAGTCAAGGGCTGAACTCAGTGATCTTGGAGGTCTTTACCAGTTTTAGTGATTCTATTATTCTATTAAAAAAATAACTTTAGTTGAGAAAGTGGATAACTTGAAATTATCATTATTTAACACTTTATTGTTGTTCGTTAATGAGAGAAACAACTGCTCACTTTGAAAATTTAAGGAGGTTTATTAAACCTTAACAAAAATACAACAAAGGACTACATAAGGAAAAAGCTGCAGCGCTGGGAACTGCCCCTCATGGATACATGGATACCACGTGGTCGGTTCATCTTCAAGATGGATGTTCAGTCTTTTATACCCCTGGGGTTGCATCAGCCAGCCCTGGCTCTTCCCAGAGTCTGTCAGTCAGCTCTTCTGTGCCATTTATTGGTGGAGACTGCTTTCTTGTAACTTGATTGGAGATCAGGTGTTGTCATGCTGCACCCCCTAAGCACCAAGCTTTTCCATTCCCACCTGCCCCAGGTAAGGGACACATGTGCTGCCTTCTCTCTACCTGTCCCAGACAACCCCGGCTGTCTGGTGGCAACAATACAGGGGGGAAAGGGAACTATGGGGAGAACAGAGGACATCTAAACTACAGTAACATAACTATACATCACTAAAGCTTTTCTTAATATTCACACAATATTCATCCCTTAATTGCGACAGCCAATCATTTAGTTATCCATCTATAACGGCTAAGAACTTTATTGTTTATTTTTCTCTGTCAGCTTTCTGGTTTTGAAGATACACCTACTTAACACAACAGAAATAGGGATCTGGGACAGCAAATACACACAAATTATGGAGAAAATATTTTCTTCTTGGAGCAAGGAGCATCTTGGACTTCTCCCTTGCAGAGTGCTATGGCAGGGTTTTATCACTTTTTCCTTAGGGATCCTGATAGAAGAGAATAGGCTGTTTTCCTTTTGAATCAAGATCCCAATGTCCAAAGCAAATGCTTTCAACATTTTAGACCTGGCTCAGTCTTCAGTAGCAAGCAGTGCAGCACAATAGGAGTGAGCAACAGAGCAGAACAGTTCATGCTGAGACCTCAAAGTCCATGCAAAGTCATTTGCACATGAGTTGGAGTTTGGGCTTCATTTCATCTGAAGAAAATACAGCCCTCAGGCATAGAGAGTTAAACTAACACAAAAAAAGTCCGGTACGAGGGGACAAGTGCAAGATTTGCTCTATAAACACACTTCAGCAACAACTAAACCACAATTCAGTTTGCATGTAAACCTTTACCTCCACCTTTATAGGACCCTGGTTCATGCACAAAACTGTCTTCTGCTGTGCAGAGTTCTCTGCATTTGTTTTTGCCTGCAGAACTGGTCTGCAGCAAGGTTAAGTCCAGCCTCAATGTGTGACTAACAGGATTTCAACCACCCTATGGAAAGTCATTCAAATAAAATCAGTTTTCATATGTTTGGTTCTGGCAGTGGAATATTCCAGGTTAAAAAAAAAGGCTTTAAATAAAAAATTGTTTAATGTAGCTTGAGTTGAATTAAAAAGAGATCATGAAGAAACACTAATAAATTGGCTGTTGGTATTTGCTAGATAATGCCAACATTTATTAATTTCTTCTGGTGGGAGCAGTGGCTTTGATTTTCTACAGTTTATGCCTCTGGAATAGAGGCAGAGGTATGAGCAAATCCTTGTAAAAAGTGCTATATTTAATTTAGAAGAAAAAAATTGCAATGTTTCTCCTATTTGCTGTGAGGGACCTATGTACAATGAAGATAAAACTGTAAACAGAATTTTTGTATAATAGTATTAAATTACAAAAGAGGGCTGCTATGCAAACTTCCTTTCAAAAACTCTGGAGCCTAGAGCTTTCTGTATCTTCTAAGCAGGAGCATAGTGAAAGTGTTGCAGGTGCTGATTTGAAAGTATTGCCAAATGAGCAACATAAAAGCTGGTTTTGTGTACCACAAGTTAAGTGAGAAAGCTCAGTCACCTCTTCTCCCATCATATACTTCAAACTCTCAGTCATGCATTGATGACCACAAAACATGCATTGAAAAAACTGTTTGGATATCTGAGACATATTTAGTCTTCACTTTGCCAGAGTACTTTAAGATGTGCCCAGCTTTTATACCCTTGAGTAATCTCCGACTAAAAAATGTTTTTTAAATATTCTTGTTGATTCAGAGCCCAGGCTGGTAAGCTTGTCTCAAGCATTTAAAATATCAAAACAATGTTACACTTGATTTTAGCTGTTGGTCAAGCAATGTCAATTTCCTTTTAGTTCAATGGAGCTTTTTCTGCTTTTTCTGTACCTGCTTTTTTCTTACCAACAAAACCCTTTGCACTGAATTATGTTCTGTTTGCAATTTAAGTATGCTGCTTACACCAAAGTGAAAGTGTTTAAGTTGAGAACTAGTGAAAAAAATCTAGGGAAATACCACTAGTCTATGTTTCTGAATCTTCCCTGCATACTTCAGTACTGTGAAATTAAAAGTTACAGATTCACTTTTCTCCCCTGTCTGGAATATCTACTTATTTTATTTTTTTACATTGTTTAGCCAGCATGAATGTGCCAAAAATAAGGACTTTCTCTGTCATGGTTTTGTAGGCATCTGGACTCGATTAGTCCAAAGATAAGACAAAATACTGATGTTTAGTTGCTCTATTCTTTTCAAATTTAGCCCTTCAAATAATAAATATACAATAAATATAAATTGTAATGATACAAAAGGGTCTCAAATTCAGAAAGGCCTTCTCAAATAAAGTTTAACAAAGTATGACAGAATAATAGCCACAAAACAAGTATCTTACTTAAAGTTTCATAAGATGGAAAGTACTGGTTAGGTCACTTATCAAAATGTTAAGATGCTTAGTGTATAAAAATAATGATTCAGTGCAGTGTGGTATCTAGCAGATGATGATTAAAATTATTAAATGAAATTAAAGATTTATAAGTATAATGATGCTTCTAAGATGGTTTACTTCTTATAATTCACAAGGGAAAAAAGAAAACAATTTTCCAGAAAAAAAAATCTGGAGGTTTCATTTATAAATTGGGTATGTAGGAAAAGCGGAGTTAAATTGCCAGATTTGATTACAATTATTGACATTGCTTGACTCCTAATAATAGATCATATTTTGCATTAGTATGTTCCTAGTTTTAAGTAAGGAAAGTTGTTTTTATTCTAGGTGCTCTTAGATGTAGGTAAATGTCTTCAGGTCTCAATGATGATGATTGTCTGGGTATGGAGGACGATGCTGTAAGGTAATCATAGTGTGGCCAGGTGAAAGGCAGATAAAGCTAGAGGGTGATCTGCAAATAGTTTTGGGGAGTTTAGAACAGTTGTGCTAAATAATAAGTAAAACGCTAAGTTAGCATTTTTATATATATATTTTTATAATACACTAAGTTTTATTAGTGATGGTCACTCATGGATAATGCGTGACCATTGCCTGTTTCTTGGTAAAGATTTATCCAGGAACCCTTCACGGTGTTGACTGCCATTGAGCATTTGTCTTATGCAATTCCAGGGCAAAGCTTGCATTTTGAGAGCCAACATTTCCTGATGTGATATTGACTGGAATAGAAGAAGAGGGCAGTGGCAAATTTGTGTTTGATCTCTAACAGCATTCTTTCTGTAAGCTAAGCTGAAACACGTATCAATATTCTAATTTCCAATTGTATGTATTTTCATGTCTATGGCAAAATTTAACAATTTAATTTTAGTTTTTTAATGAGAATAAAGTGTGCGTGAAGAACAGAAGAGAGAGAAGAGAAAAATCCTGTGCTTGAAAAACTAAAATTGTTTCAGAAGTTGTACAAGATTCTGCAAGTGTCTAAATTTAGAATTTGTAAATGTCATTCAAGAGCAAACATTATTTTATCTGTTTTTTATTACTTTTCAGTAAGAGAACAAAAAGAAATCTTTATGAATTTGACCATTATTTGCCACATTTATGGTTCATTCCATTAAAATCACTAGTAGCCAAGCCTTTTATAAGAATATGTTTGAATATTATAAAGACTCTGCAGCATTGTAGATTTATGTATTTGTCATATTTTCTTTTTCCTGCACAGCAGTATTAACTGTGGAAACAAGAAAATTACCTGCCCTTTTCAAAATGAGTCCTATACATACAAGGCTAGAGATGCATATAAAGCTGAATTCTCATTTTTTCTTCTCTGGATAATGTTATGTTTAACTTGCAGACCAAAAACAGTATAAATTAGATATCACCAAGAGGCAAAATTGGAACATTTTTCCAACTACTCACCTTAAAAAAGAACTCTGAGCTTAAACATGAGGACAAAATTTAACATAGCTGTTTTGTTTCTGTTGGAGAACAAGGTTTTTTATCATCAAAATACCTTCAAGGACTGCATTTCACTGTTTTATATTACTGCTCATCGGGTTAGCCAAAAAATGAATAAAAATTAAAATAAAAACATATTTTCTGAATCAAAAGTCCTAAAACAAATTATATATTTAGTTAGCTTATTGAAGAAACTATCTAAAATATTATTTTTGGAGGAGCTGTGATTTTGCTTTTCCGATTTAAAATTACAATTAACTAAATACAAAAAAAGCACAGATCATGTAATTGCATCTGGTGATTATATTTTATCTTTTTCTGATTGAATATTCATGGCATATACTGCTGTATATTTGAACACAGCTGAATGTTTCAAACCAAACATTGTTGGCTTTTTTTCTTATAGTCAGAAATACTAGTGCACAGTTGTACTGAGTTGGTGAGGGATTAGCCAGGAATAACAATTACACCACTATCCTGAAAAGTGGTTCTGTCTGGCTAAAGTGAAAGCAATAAAAAACCTTTCCCTTTGCCTTCAGGCTGAGGATGAGGGCTTCATCTCCTAGTAGAATATGCAAGAAATTACAATACAAAATATTTTCTACAGCAGTGGGAACTAACAACCCATATGCAGCTGCATAGCCTTGCATTGCTCCAGTGCTTCATGGAGATAATGATGATATTCTTTCCTTGTTTTCTTCTTTACATTTAAAGTAAATTTTGGGTTACAGTCCTATATCAAAATTAATGCAGTGTTCTGTTCTGATGTGGCAGATGTTATGGTGTTAACTTCAGAAGAATTTTGCCCAGGTACATCAGCAGACTGTATAAGCTAGCACTCATTGGTAGTCACTGCATGGGTCAGTACCTTTGAAAGGAAGATTTGATCATACAAGGTTATCCATAGAAGAATTTGAAACTTTTGCTACTATAGTTTTCCCTGAGGCAAAACTCAACCAGATGTTATCTTTCTGAATTCTCTATTAAACCCCTGTACTTTTTTAGTATTCGTTAATCTAGTTCTTCTTCCATGTCTGTAATAAGCAAAACATCTGTTTCTTCTTGTTCAATCAAAGTGCCTAACTCAAGAGTCCTACTTTTTAAATAATGTCATTTAAATAGAAAACCTACAAAGAGAGAATGCATTTCATTAAGATATTTAATCTGCATATGAAACCATCTTTTCCAGAACTCAGTAGGGAATTTGTGGTGGCAGCAATATGCAATTCTTTTTTTTTTTTTTTTTCTCAACTTTCATACTAAAAAAAGAGTAAGAAGAAAAGGAATGCAAATAAATATATGTATCAGCTCAGATGAGGAAATTAAACTGCAATGAGAAGCCATCATTGTGCATTTGGGATGTAGGTCATCATAAACTTTCCAGCTAAAAATTCTTTTATTGTAAGGAGACATGATCTCCTCTTATTAATGAGTCTTGGTTTACAGAAAGATCTCAGCAAGCAAAAATAATCCTTATATAGATGAGGCTTGTAATAAAATATTACAATAGAAACAGGTCATGCAGCTATACAAATGTATGCCCTATTTTATATATACATATATATATATATGTATATAAAATACATCATATATCCCAATAATAGTTTAAGTTCCTGACACAAATCATTGTGCCATTTATAAAGGAGGGTTAACACTCCTGCTGCTAATACACATAAATTAAAAAATCAGATAAAATCAGTAGTAGGGATAAAAGATGCTTTTAGTGTTTTGACTGGGGAGCAAAATTCTGTAAAGAAAATAGTATTTGCTGAGTAGTAATGAGCAATCCTCATTAGCATTCATCAGTTAACTCTGCAGGAAAAAAATGTACCAGTAAGTTTTCTAAGCAAACATAAATTTGTACAAGAATTTTTGAGACAACTTTGAGCCAGAACAGTTGGGAATATTACTGTCATACTGCAAAGCTCCATGAGGATGGGTAATACCTTTAGCTAAGTAAACAGCCTTTATTTATGATTATTTTGTATCAATACACTGAAGAGTTCATAAAGCAGAAACAGTGTCATCTTTCAGGGACTGACAGGAATGATGCTAACTTGTAAGGGCAGATATTTTTAATTTAGTCAAAACAGCAATGCTTTTCCAATCATGCCTCTAGCAAGCAGCTTACAGACAGCAGTGTGTTCCCTTGCTAAATCTTGCTAAATGCTGTGCACACAGAGAGAGAATGCATGAAATCACTTTTGCTCTTAACCTGCAGCTCTCCTCATGCTCTCATTTCCTGATCTGCTCAGGAGAACCACCTGCTCTGCTCATCCACCTTCCCTCCACCTGCTTTTTGCCTTGAGTCATTGTAATGTTCAGTTTCTCAGCGTGCTGCTGGTGAGCTTGGGGGGTTTTCCCTTCACTGCACATGGAGACGGCACAGTACATACACAAAATACAAAAGTACAGATTAAAATAACTGACATATTTTGCATCTCATGCCATATTTAACTTAAAAAGCTTTTCTCATTAGTACTTTCAGTTCATTCTTTTATGAAGGAGCATCCTCAAGAGGTGAGGATGGTGAGCTTAGCTTTATTATATGAAATACAGTGAATTTCCAATGTCATAGCACAGTCATCTCTCTCTAGCTCCATCAGTTGTCATGGTGGGTTCTCTCACTCCCACTCCTCAACAGGGCAAGGACTGAGAATTTCATGGAGTGAGATAAAGACAGGGAGATCGTGTACCAATTACAGTCACAAGCAAAACAGACTTAGCTTGTGAAAATTAATTTAATTCATTGCCAATTAAAATAGATATAGGTAGTGAGAAGCAAAGCCAATCATTAAAACAACGCCTTTCTTCCTCCTTCTTCTTAAAGCTCAACTTCCTCAGTCAGAACTCTTCTACATCCTCTTCCTGAGCAGCACAGGAGGGGATGCAGGGGTAAGACCAGGACTCTGCCGCTCCTGCTCTCTTGAGCTGTTGCTCTGCTCTGGTGGCCAGGGCCCCTCCCTTCCCTGCTCCCGCTCTCCCTTGGAGCTGGCAGGGCCATTTCTGTCCTGTTTTCCCTCACCTCTCCCTGCCTGGGGCTGAGGGGCTTGGCTGTGCTCAGCTGTGCACCTTCTTGTCTCATATACTGCTGTGTCTTGGTTTCTGCAATGTCCCCCTTTCCAGAGAGTGTTTTAGATATACCTCCCTTTGTGATGAACAGCTCATGCCACTGCTTTTGTGCCCCGTGTTTTAATAGCCAACTCTTAATTTTTGTCCAGGAGTCTCTAGTTGTTGTTACTCAGTTCAAGATAATACTAAATACCTCGATAAAAATATAAAATAGATTTTTTTAATATTAGGTCATCTCAGGCTGGAAAATTGGGTTTTAAGTATGTTCTAATAAGCTTCAGTTGTAGTAGCACATGCTGTAATAAATTTGGTTTTGAAGTCCATAAATAATTGGGTATTTTTCTTTCTTCGTTTATTATCAGTAAAGAATAATTTTATCTATGTTATAATTATATGTTTTTCAGTTTCTTCTTTTTCAGGAGTAATGAAAATAGAGAAAAAGCTTACAAACAAAGAAAAATTCCCTCATATTTGGTATATTAGGTCTTTCTTCTGTTCTTACTTTAGATTGAATAAACTTACAAGCTTCAGTAGTAACATTTCTTACTGATACATTTTCAAGGGGCTTCTGCCACTTTTATTCATACTAATGAATTTTCTGAGAATATGAGAACAGCCCCCTATTTTATTTCACAACTTGATCTCATATTTTAAACAAAGATGCAAAAACACTAGGGGAAAAAATATTCATCCGATGTTTGGGTATATCTCTTTGCTGTGATTATTGTTCTTTGTTCATGGAAGGTAACATTCTTTTAAATATTTTGAGAAGTTATGTTGCATTATACTTCTGCTGACATTTTGCTTTCCACTTAGTTTTAGAAACAGCTTATTACATTGCATTGTGCTTCATTTTGGCAAATGACATTTTGCTAAGGTGACTTTATCTAGGTGGAGAAAATATTGCTTGTAAGAGATGCCAAAACTTGCAGTTTGCTTTTACTACAGCATTTGCTAGTCGTTTGCTGACCCAGCATAACCTGTCTGCACGGAAATGAGTAGAACAAACCAGCACCCTTTGGCAGTTCTCAATGTGCCAGGCAAGCTGGCTTTCTGCCAGCTGCTGCAGACAACATTAGAAGTATGCAACTTCTGTAGGTCTTAAAAGATCTGAATGAATGGACAATTCAATCTCCTTTACTGCTGCCAGTATTTGGAGGATGGTGCTCCCGTAAGATTGTGGGGTTTTCAGACATTTGCTGGTTTTGAAGTTCCTCTGTGATAGTATCTTCCTCTGTCTTCCTCTTCTCTGAGTAGCCCTACATCCCAATTAGCTGTGAATTCACTACCTACATGAGCCTTTTCCCCTCCTATTTTTACTTTCCTTTTTCTTGGAAATATCTGTAACAATATCTGCCTAACATGAGCATAATGTGCCCTTTGGCACTCTTACTCACTATAGTTAATGGATGAATCAATATCTTTTCCTTCTGAGCTTAATCATAGAATCAATTAAGACATATTCTTTATTAGTAAAATGCAGAATATGGCCTTTTGATAGGAAAGGTGAGTGATAACATCTGTAGTTAGATTCTGTTATGCCTGTGAGCCTGGACACTTCAGTAGTTCCAAGACTTGTATTTATGATATAATGTGGATTTCTTTGTAATTGTCACCTTAATAACAATACCTCATTATCCCACTAAAATGATTTCATTTCTGCAGTAACCTTTATTAAACCTTATATAATGAGCCTGTGAAAAAGACACACAAAACACTTAGAGATAGTTAATATTGGAGTAAGTAAAATGTTGCAATGTTTTTTTTGTTCTTCATAGGCTCTGGTCTTAATGATGGGCAGTGGCATGAAGTTCGATTCCTGGCTAAGGAAAATTTTGCTGTCCTCACCATTGATGGCGATGAAGCTTCAGCTGTTCGAACTAACAGTCCTCTACAAGTCAAGACGGGAGAAAAATATTTCTTTGGAGGTAAAAAAATATCAAATACATTCCTAAAGTGCGGTTGTCTTTTAATGTATATAACAGGTGAAATTGAGTTCAGGATGTAATTCATTTGTGTGTATCTTATTATGAGGTAAAGGCCTAGGTGTACAATACTAAACTTAATTTCACTTCCAATCTAACTTGGAATGATTTCTCAGATCTCTGAACATTTCAGAGAAAGGACACTCGGTAGTTTAAACAAAAGGCATCAAGTGGAGAAATAAATTTTTTAAGTTTGACATCCTGAAGAGAAAAAAAGAGAAATCATTGTTCAGGAGAGGCCCTGATATTTTTGCTGGTTTTTAAGCTCTAACATGACTGTGGATAGTTGAGAAGCTCTCATAGGTTGAAGCCTTAGACTGTTCAGTATTTTTGTTTGTTGACAGTCCATACGCTAAAAAAGGAATGACTTTGATATTTATTGTGGTTGGTTTTCTGTGTTAGCATTATGAAAATCAAAAAAGACCATCAGAACTCTTTGAGTTTTTTAAACTGACATTTAAATTTCTATATTAAAAAGTGTCTTTGTGTGTTAAAAATATTTTTGATCCAAAAAAAATGCAGGTTGCACTTTTGAAGTGTGCCACACATTTGAGGTGGAACACGAATTTTTCAGACAGAGAACATAAATTTTAAAAGCAGAATTTATCAGTGTTAAGAATTGATTTCTTTAAAACTTACAAGGTGCATGTCTAATAAAAATAAAATAAAAATGTGATACTATAAATAGTCATAACATTACCCAAGGAATGGAAAATTTAGTGTTACATGAAGTACTCTAAATAGAAAGGGAAAACAGTAATTTCAAGGTTGTTTGCATTTCATTGTTATCAAATTAAAGGTCTGTCACAAGAGTTAAACTTCCTGTTGCTGTAACATGCCTATTTTCCAATATCCATAATTCAGCTAATGCTCTGTTTTAGCCTATTGCCTCAAATAACAGTTCTAGTATAGCCAGTTTCCACATGATAAAGTGTGAAAAATATTTTGTTGTCAAAACATAATATGTTCAATTTGTCAGAACAATCTGTGACATTCTAATTAAATGAAGTTATTAAGCACACATAGGAGACAATAAGAAAAGCTGTATATAATGCATCAAGTGTTAAATTCTGTAAATTTTGATAGGTAAAATCCCCAGATCACTATTACCTTTCTGGAGAGAGATTGACTGATTTCTTCTGAAATGTCTTTTATCTCTGTTTCTCTGTCTTTGAGGGACAGATTGACAAGTTTCTCCAGGTAGCTTTTATGTCCTTTCTTGGTCAAAAGGCAGGTTGATTTGTTGTAATTTCAGTTGACTATGAAATTTGCTTGATTTGTCATTGCTGACCTGCACTTTATAATTCCACTATTCTTCCATAAAAAACAAGTGTGCATGCAGATATTGTTCTAGTGGGATATGGAAGTCAATCATGAAATCCCTGAAGTCTCATTCCCACATCTGTTCATGCAAATACATGGTCCTGTTACACAAACTATGGGGTGTTTGTTTTTCCTTAGTATCTTTTGTCCTCTGAAAGGTCTTCTAAAGTTATGTCAAAAGAACAGTGGTGTCCTAACCTTCATGTCCCAAGTTTATTTCAAAATCTGCATTTTCAACACTTTCCTCACTCACATAAACTCAGAAGCTGTGAATCTGAGGAAGCTTAACTTATAGAACCCATTTATAATATTATGGTCCCACATGAATATTTCGATATAAATCTATGTTATGTATTTATGTATATATAAATAATATATTAAAGAATGCAACTTAAAGACAGCCTTTTGGAGGCATGTTAGACACCTAATCTTTATATTCATGACCTGCACCTTATAAGGCAAAGGTATTTTTGTTCTGTTCCCTCCAAATGCACATGTGCCTCCTTACTTGTCTTTAGAAACACTCAAAGTCATGGCTTTAAGCAAACAACATTTGCAAGAGGATGTAGAGAAGGAGAATAATGAAGAATCTCAAACATTTGGGCCAGGTGGTAATCAAAGATATTCTCATTAATTTCCTTCGGAATAAGTACAGATAAGAAAGCATCAAACACTTTGCTGCAAATACACATAGTTGTTTAGGAAGTGATAGCTCCTTGAATTCAGAAGGCAGTAGCCATCTGCACAATGCTAGATGGCTGGCAGAAATAATTATCAATTCTTTTATGATGTTTTCATTGTGAAAAATCAATCTAGATTTCTTTGCTAAAGAATTGAATATGATAATTACAGATACACTGTTAAACCTTTGTATTATGAAATATAAACATATATAATAGATGCAAAAGATAAATGATGAGATTTAAAGATAGCAGTGTTATGATATTCATCCAATCCCACTGCTATATTTCTTGACCTTTCAAAATACTCAGTCCATTGAATTTGTGTTTGGAGAGGTTGTACAGCATTTCTAGCATGCTCTGAGCACTCTTTGATGGCCTACTTCATCTTTGAAGGAGCTACTATATGTTGGCATGTGTTTTGTTCTCCGAAGTTTCCCTTTCTCTGATTCCAAAATAAGTGAGCCTCTTCATTTTCCTGTTTCCTGATGTCAATACAACAAATGTATACTATAGGCAAAGTTACTATCTTTGCTGAAGAAAAGATTTAGAAGTTGCATTTCAGCACTGCAGTACAATATTTTCTCAAAAATGCTTGTCATTGACCAGCACAGCCAAATTTTTACAACACATGTAGTAACATTTGAATAAAGGAGATGTGGAAATCAGAATATTTTGTGACTTCTGCTTGTAGAATTAACTTTTCTAGTTTTGAAAAACTAGAAAATTACTTAGTACATTTACTAGTAAGTAAATTATAGGAGTATTATTCATTTCACTGTCAGAGAATATTATGTTCAGTACTGTTGAAATCATTTTTCCCCTTGCTTTGTGCCTCTTCGGTGCTATCTCCCAGGAATACTGAGATCCTCCCAAAGGACAGACAGTAGTGACATTTTATTCAAGCCTAAAGACTAAGGGGAGGTTGTGTAAGATGAGCCATTTCTGTAGATTGTGGGAGGGTGGGTGCTAATTGCCTATGACCCTTCTGTATAACTTATTTTCTGCCCACTGGTTTTATTTTCCTTCTTTTTCTTCTCTTGAATTTTTCTTTTTGGAAAAACGTGAATTTCCCTTCCCTACTAAGCTCTAGAGAATGATGTTTCTTTGTTGTTTCCAATTATCTGCATAAAACAAAGAAACAGAACAGAGTAAGTGAATCACAGAGTGAAAATGAGTCCATTAACCTCATTTGCACTGTTGGAGATAAAGGGCTTTTGTGAAGCATCCTAAGCTTTCACCAAACCACCTAATAGCTGCCTGATGTCCATAGGAAATATTTGATTAGAGACATAATTTTAACTTGTTTCTATGGCATTTCTTTTTAATTGTGTCTACTTTTCCTCTCCCTTTCACTGGCTGAAGGATGGGAGAGTTTTTAGTATGAGTGCTAAATTTTCATTGAGATCAAAGGTATGCTGTGAGCATCAGTCAATCCACTCTGTGCTGCTTTTTCTGACAAGCAAAGATGAAGGGAATATGCAGTAAGTTTCCTATGGGACACCAGTCTGAGGTGTATAGAAAGTCCTCCCTTTCTCTGCAAAACACATGAAGTCTTGTTCCTGGAGTAGAATTTGTTTTGAAAAATTGTGCTGGTCTAGAAGTCCATAAAATCAGAGGTGATGGAAGGAGGAGGGAATTTTGGAAGAAAAATTACCTTCCTCTATTTCAAATTTCCTGGACTCTTCTATGAACATTCTCTTCTTAAAGATCTTTTGTGGTGTGTCTAAATTTTTCATTGTTACCCATTGTTATAATTGTGTGGATTGTTTTCATTAACAGCCATTACAGTCATGGCCACAGTTCCTGGGTAGTGTCACTGGCATTTGAAAAGCATCTGAAGTATCATAAATGCAATTATTATCAGATAGGAAGGGGTCACTTTGTTGGTTTTTTTTTTTTTTTTTTTTTTGAGTGAGGGGGCATGTTTCTCTGACTCAAATTCAAATTTGTTCAGCAAAACCAAAGCTGAGCTTTTAGGTGTCAACAACAAATAAATGCAACCCAGCTAATGGCAATTCATGTTATCTGTTACCTAAAAAATAAAGAAGTCCCAGCTGACTTCATTCCTGCAAGTCTGAAAGTTCTCGCATATAAATAAGTAACAGTGTTTGGTTGAATTTCTATTTTTGCCGATCTTTTCTGCAGATTTTTTGTATGTCAGGGCTTCGGTTTTGCTGCCCATTTGTTGCTTGTGGTGGTTTGGGTTTTCTTTTACATGTATGACCGCAAGACAGGATGCTCAAATTTGCATTTCTTGTGGAGTCTTGAGTGTGTTTTGAAATCTTTCTTCTCATGATCATAACACTACTGTAAACTCAAATAGAAATCCATGAGGAGAACACAGAGGAAATTCCAAGTAACTCAGGGTATAATGTGATTTTTGTGTGACTTCAACATTCATCTTCCGGTATTCTCCCAAGTCAGACCTACGAAATAATGGTAAACACATGAAATGGAAATAAAAGACTTGGAATAGGTCGTATATTTTAACAGCCCTCATACCTTGGATTGTTAAATCTGGAATGCTTATAAGTCAATACACGAGCAAAGAATGCAGATATGCTTAATTTATAAACATGAGCAAAGAAAGGAAGTGCTTGTAGCAAGTAAAAGAAAAAAAATTAGATGGCAGGCAATTATAAACCTCTCTCTGGTATTTAGTACCTGATTGAAATTCTTTATTATTTCATCATCTCACTTGTACTATAAATGAGCGAAACACAACTGAGTTCACATTCCCTTTATACAACTGACAGAACTGAAGGGAGTCGATCATCATTTCCCATTAACTCTTTGAGATTTATGCTTTTTTCATCATTTTATGTTTTTGTCTATTTCATTCAGATATTTTGAAGGTTAGAAAAATGAGGCCAAGTAAAATAATAGTGACTTTCTGTGACTAATTTTTCAGTAATGTCAGTGATGTCAATATGCCAATCCACCAACACATTTTATACAACAGTACAAGCAGAAATACTGGAGATAGATTGATGTCCTGAAGAAAAACAGGTGCAGGCAGAAAGCTGGTACAATGTGCAAGCAAATAAAAGATAAAAAGCATGGTAATGGCAGTTTAGGAATGTACGTATGGGGACATGAGTCTTGCTGGAATAACTTCAGCTTTTGAGTAAAAGTCTATTAAATATGAGCAATGTCTATCCACTGAAATATAAATGGATGAAGTCTTGAAAAGTGCTATCCTTGTTACAACATAAATCTCTTGTTAAGCTGAAGATTTTAGCTGCAGAATATATATCTAGAAGTTTCTCAAAAAATAAAGCATAGGAACTTAATCTCTTTTACTTCATTTTCTTCGAAGCACTAAAGCAAATGTTTGTGTGCAGCAGGAAAGAGAACATCAAAATTTTCAATACATTTTCTTTACTCTTACTGTCATTTAAAACCAAGAAAGAACAAAGAATGAGGAAGAATATATACCATAGACAGTAAACCTGCATGGACAGGGAAAGGACTAAATTGACTTTATGGAACTCTATTGTCTCTAACTCTGTGAATATATTGTTTCCTTTTTCACTAGGTATAGTCATCGTACTGTTCCCTGAGTCTTAGTCTGAAGCAAATAGTTCCAGTCTCTAAATATATTCCAGAAAATAAAAATAAAAATTGGGGAAATTCCCTATCTAATACAGATCTTGACTCCAAACAGAAAGGAAAATGCTTGTAAAAATTATCCACACCACTTCTAAAGGAAACAGTTTTGGAGAAGGAAATTTCTGTTGAGGACCCAGAAGAAAGGTATTGGAGGCACACTCAAAAGTGAAAATCATAGCTGTATTCTATATGGCCCTCCTTTATTTGCTTTATTAGGTCAAGCCAACAAGGTTTTTGGTACCAGTAAGTGAAAAAAATACTGGTAGAAGGGGAAGGGCAGGCACTTCAAGAAGCAGTGAAAGTTGGTAGGAATGTTAACCAGTACTAATCACGAGTCAGTTGTGATTAGAGCTCTATGGTTTTAGAACACTTAAAACAATGTAGTCTGTTGATGGCATTAGGAATCACAAGTATGACTGTATAAGGGTCTTCAATTGTGATGTGAAAAATAAACACATATGCTGTGGGGGAATAAAATGTAAGAAAATAAAAATAGTGCAGAAGGCAATCTCACCCCTGAGGAGTTGCAGCTGTACTAATCACCAAAGATTAGGAACAGGCCTGCCCTCATCAGGCCACAGCTGTGTCCAGTGAGGATGAGTGCTGTAAAAGAGTGGGTTAGCTGGTGGAGAAGAGAGTTGGAGTTTGTTGGCTATGCTGTGAAGAAGAAGGAGTTAAGGAGATGCCCATGAGAAATCACCAAGAAGGTATGAGAGCTTTGCGATCAGATGACAGCAATATGCTTTTCTGTTATGTAAAAATAATCATACTTCTAAGTAGTGGAGAATGCTAATTAATGCTGGAATAACACTTCCACATAGTTTAACTATTTCTCAAGGGTGTCCTGGCTAGGTTTATGCATGTGCTTATTGTCCACAGCCACAATTCAACAAACCTACACAGGAAAAAAAAATAGAAATGAGAAAAGGTAAATTCCTGGTGCCATCAATAAACCATACTGTTTTCAGAGGTTTTTCTTTCTTTGGGGAGTGACCTACAGATGCACCTCAGTGGATTCTCCATAGCAAAATCTGTGATATTCCTCTTTAAAATCATAGGATCATAGAATCACAGAATGGCTTGGATTGGAAGGGAAGATCAATGCAGTTCCAACCCCTTTGTCCTGGGTATGTGGTATGTTCCACTAGCCCAGATTGCTGAGAACCCCATCCAGCCTGGTCTTAAACACTTCCAGGGGCAGGGCATCCACAACTTTTCTGGACAAGCTGTTGTAGTGTCTCACCACCCTCGCAGTGAGGAAATTCTTCCTAATATCTGATCTGAACCTCCTCTCTTTCAGTTTGAAGCCATTTCTCCTCTTTCTTATAAAGGATCCCTCTCTGTATTCCTTGTATCCCCCCTTCAGGTACTGTAAAGCCAAAATTAGTCCACCTGTAAGCCTTCTATTTCCAGGCTGAAAAATCCAGTGCTCTCAGCCTTTCCTCATGCAAGAGGTGGTCAATGCCTCTGATCACCTTGGTGACCTCCCTTTTTTCTCCCACAACCTCTAAACATAATGCAAATTTTCAGTCACATTTCAATGTTTTAAGTATGTAAATGAGCACCTGTTAATATTGTAAACAACTTTAGGCAAAAAGTTCCCGTAACGCCACTGATTCTGGTGAAATTCACACAACTGACTCACTTTTCAGAGAAATCTACTTATCTAGATGATTGTGAACGTTAATAACTTTTAAAGTCTGATTTAATGAGTCATGAATGCATAACAGGAGAAAAAAAAAACAAATATCACCAAATGTAGTGTTTCTGAAAGTGGGAGACAAAACAAAAATATGTTATTTAGCAAAAGGCCTGCCTGACTCATATGGTCTGAGAGGAGAATGGTTCTCGGTGCTGATTGTAAATTCTGTCACATATATGAAACCTGATTGGAGCTCCAATTATAATTACTATCTGCTGCTTCTACTATATAAGCAAGCTGCAGGTAGCCCTTTGTGTCTAGGGCTGCCAATTAAATCCTTGCATGCCTGCAGTCCCAGGTTGTTATCACCTTCTAGTGAAGACAACAAATCTCATCATATAAAAGTGGCAGTCTACAGCTCTAACAAGAACACTTATTAGTGATGCTTTTGTAAATCATGAAGCAGATTTTGAAGGCTTATATCTTCCAAAGAAAAAACTTTATTGAATCTCACAGTCAGTGGTGTAGAGCTGATTTATCTGCATAAATTGGCAAAATGGGACTGTGAAGCTGAAAGAGAAGGTTTAAAGACTTTTTTTTTTTCACTTACCAGCTAAACACTGAACTTACCTGTATAGTACTTTGCAGCAGGAAATACCAAGTTAGAGATGCACAAATCTTCAGTGTGGATTGCTGCTGGAAAGTGGCTTACTTCCCAGTTTGCATTAAATTACCTTATAAGTGTCAAAGTATGCCTGATTTGAGTTTAATTTGGGGTAGAGAAGATTTGATAATGCAGTACTGAATATTTAATATTGATGATATCTTTAGGGGGGAATTGGTGGTTAACCAGTAAATTGCTAGACTATTTTGTGTTATTACATCCTGATAAAGACATTATCATTCAGTTTATTCACTGAATGGCCACAATCCTTTGACTTTTTTTTTTTTTTTTTGGGAGGGGCATGTTGGGTTTTTTCCTTAAGATAGAGCAATTTCTCTGAGATAGAATTAGTATAAATAATAACCGTGAAGCTGTTAAAAACATCCTGTGTTTATGAATGAAGAAAAGAAATATGAGACTTTTGAGAAATGATGGCCATTGTCAAGGTTATATTGCAAACTGGAGGAAGAAGAAGCTAGATTTGTTTCCATGGCAATAAAGAATACCCTTAGTCTCTTTGAGTTCATTGCCTATCATACAAAATGCATGCATAACTCTACTGAGAGTCCTGAGAAGTGATTTTACAGGCTTTCTGACTCTGGGGTGAGACCTGCATGCTTATCATTTGATCTAGTCCAACAAACCCAAGTGAGATTAGAGGCTGTGGCTAGTAATATGCAATGACTGAAAATCCGTTGGTAAGCAAACTTCTATTTATCAATAAAAACACATCAAATAGTGGTGCTGTGTGTAACAGTGTGCATGATATTTTTGTATTTGTGTAGGAAGTATTTTGCTTTATTCTCTAACAGCAAAAATACTCTCTAGAGGGCACTAAGGATATTTACTTGTGAATCTTTTTTCCAAGTAGATGATGAAAAAAGAAGAAAGTTCTAGTGGTGCTTGAAAATGCTTCATCTACTCTTCATACCTAAGTTTTATTTTTCTTACTGACCAGGCTTCCTGAAAATCTTTCCATACGTACTTGACGTTTGTAGTCAGCTTTTTGAAAACCAATTTTTATATTTGGCTCTGTAAGTTTGGATATTTCTGTGGAGCTTCAGAGTAAATGGTTTTTTTCATAATTACTTAAGCCTTTTGTGGTTTCACTTGCATCATAATAAAATGGAGTAGAATTTTGGAATAAGATGTTCAGATCCCATATTCCCATGATTTTCATTCATGGGAACAGGTTGCACAGTTGACCCTCTTGCATTTTTTTTATACTGTCTTATTTATACTCATTGTCTTTGCAATTTGTGTTCTCCATTGACTAGATAAGAGCTTTTCCATGTCTTCTTTTTTTCTGATTGCACATGCACTATTGCCTCTTATTAAGAACTTGGTGAGGTAGAGGGGAAAACACAACTGTGAAGGAAGAGTGTTTTGTTATTTGAATGTCTAAAAATCATGGAGTGAGTAAACAGTACTCATGCTGATAATGACTCAGTTATTCTGTAGATGCTTGATGAAAAATCTTGAGATAGCACAAAGATAGAATACTGCATATCTCAATGCATGTTGAAGAAAGGTCACTGAGGAATTATACAACTGGAATAATAAATGAAGCTTAAATCTTTCTGAGAATAGTGGGGCTCTTTTTTGTCAGTTATATATTCCTATTTCATTTTAAAAGAGATTTTATTATATTTATGATTTCAACAAAAGTCAAATAGGACAGGTCTTTATAAATGCAGTGAGTGATCTTTTCAAGAATCCTACAAATATTAGCAAAAAGATTATAGTCATATCTCATGTTAGCGGCCAGAAATATAAAAATATCAAATCCACCTATCATTTGGTAAAATGGAATTCTTGTTTAGTCAAAAATTGCTTTTGATATGTGCCATCAGTCACTAGGATGGTTCTACAAAATGACACAACCACATGTGCACTCATTAAAAATGTATTCAACAGAACTAATTTTATTTAGTGCTTCAGCATTTTGAAGTTCAAACAAAGATGCGAAATCCATTGCTGGTACAGTTCACCTGCAGGAAAAAATTTCTGAATGTCATACAAGCACATAAAATTTGATGAGTTTTGTATTTGTCTCTGTTCCATACTTGAACCTGTAGTAGACAAGTATTTAGGAGATTATGCCATGTGCAAGTTCTTTTTAGCTTTTCACTGATGACTTTCAGAGTTATACTCAGGCACTGTAGCTGACACTCAAAAAATTGATTTGGCTTGCATACATGCTTCATATAATTAATATTGTGGCATCTGAATGACCCAATAATTTAAAATTAATAAAGGCAGATCTTCAAAAGTCACATTTGACTGAGAAAGCAGAAAAATACTGCAACCAAGGATCTCCATGGAAATTTTGCAGTAAAACTTTGCTTAATTGGGTCAAAGAAGTTTGCCATGATTCTAATATCTTCTGAAAGTATTCATTATAACTGTGCTATTGCAAATGTATTAGCAGTTAGTGTAGATTACATTCTATTTGAGAAAGACTGACTAATGAATGTATTCTCAGCACGTCATTACAGCGAGGCAGCTATCCCAGTCATTGTATTTCTCCTTTCAGATTTGTTTTCAGAGTCAAGAACAAATGTGTGCACACTCTGATGGAATTTCAGAGCTAACACAGATTTTACTGAGCTGAAAAAAAAAAGTCATCCTTTAAAGAGGGTGATACCAACATTCAGAGAGCATTCTTAAGGAAATTTGTTTCATCCAATGTCTTTTTTACTCTTTGGAGTGTGACATACAGAGCGTTCTTCCCTACCATAATTTTTCATGAAACTGCTCTGAAACTGGTCTCATTTAAAAAATTCATTCCATTTTCTGCCTTGCTATTTCAGGAGATGCAAGGGCAGGAAGAATTTGATTATTAGCAGTTTCAGAAACAGCCTTAGAGTTTGCTGCTCTACAGATCACAATGATTGGGACTCACATTTCTAATCCTATTGATCTGCAGTTTCATTAACTTTCAACATCTCAGAAGGTTGCAAACTGTATGTAAGATGCTTAGTGAAATAAATAGAAGTATTTTGTTTTCATCATAAGCTTAAGACTGTTTCAAAAATACTTTGAATATAATGAAAATAACAAAGGAATTCTACCAAGTGCATGGACCATTCAAAAGTAAAATTAATTAGGAATTATATTGTTATGTGTGAAGGGTTTACACTAAAAATATATATTGGAAAGAAAAAAAAAAGTATGCCCAATTTTAAAAAGAGTTGCATGAGTGTATCCCATTCCCTTTTCCTGCATCCCATTGTCAGACCCACCGCAGGTGGATGCTTTAGTCTGCATGAAGTTTATGATGGCATTTTAGTTTTCTGCTTCAATGAAAGTTTTTCTTCTTCATTAAAGTACTCTACTACTCTTAAATATGTTGTGTTACAGTGAGCCAACATTTATGATTTTTAAATTATTATATTTCATTGTTAAAATTCAAATTTCTTAAGCAGGCTTCTTTAACATAGTGGAATCACTTTGTATTTATTATCTCTGGTGAAAAATTATTATTCTTATACTAGTTAATAAGATAATAAATGTTTATTTGACTTTTCTGATAACTTATTTTCTGGCCTAATTAAAAATTGAAAGATAAATGTGAATTTCCCTCTTATGCTATTAAAAACCTACCCCAGTGGAAATAAAGCTGTAGAGATTTGGAGAGGGTCCAATGTATTGCAGCATGGCTGTGTGTGACCCTTAGCAAGCTATTTAATATCTGCTATTCAGTTCAGCTACCTACAAAATCACAAAGTACTAATTTGAGGGTGACCAATTAAAAATTGACTGTGGACAATGCAATTGACTCTATTCCCAGTTCTAATGCATTACTTATCCTTGAATAGTCAAGTCCTTGTTATTTATTACTACAAATAAGTATTAAAAGTTCATTTTAAGCCCCAGTGACTATATATTTACTGGAAATGGTTTATGTTCTTTTATCAGTTTTGAAATTTTGTAAAAGTAATACTGCAGAAAAAAAGAAGTTCGTTGAAAAAGCATACTGTTTGAAATGTTAGTTTTGTTTGTTAGATTCAGAAAGGCATTTAATGTTATTTGTCCCATTTTAGAAAGCTTATGTGCTTTCCAAGCATCATGGATTGCAAATGACATATATGTATATACACTTACGTGCACAAACACGTGTGTATATCTGTGTCAATCTAGATAGATAGATATGAGTATGTGTGTGGTATAAAAACATCATAATTTGATTTCCAGATGTGTTGGAGATGAGTTAGTTGCAAAAAAAGACCCAGATGGTTAAAGGACAATGTGATGTGACTTGTGATTGAAACTAAAACAGAATGAACATAATTGCTGTTACATAATTGCAGAATATAAGTTCAGTTTGTGAAGTGAAAAGAAGTTGTTATTTACTTATAAAATTCAGAAATAGTTCATTAATATAATGAGTAACTAAAAGAATTTTATAATCTGCTTTATGAATAATTTGCTGGTTTTTTTTCTCCAAGGAAAACAGTTGTTGCATACATGTCTTCTGATAAATTACTTAAGGTTCCACTTAAATTAATTACAATCTCAGAGACTTATTACTAGACTTCTTTAAAGGGTATTTGTGAGTCAGTTTAGATTTATGACATAATGCAAATCAAATTTTCAGTTATTGTTATTGATACTAGTGTTATTAAAAATTAATCATCTTATGCACAAGGGATAAAGATGACAAATCCAGGAATATGCTTTGAAGATGCACTGAAATTAATATTCTCAAAAGAGTAATGTGACTGAATCTTCTTGCTTATTAGTATGTTTTCACAAGCAGTATGGAGATTATTGAAGATTTTTATTAATAAAGTATCTAAGTTTGTATTAATAAAATATCTAAAAAGAGTGCCATGTTCAAGACTGAAATAATTTTAGGTAAACATAAAATATAATGAATTTTTGTTTTACTAATAGACAATGACAACTTTGTTTTAAATGAGAGAAGGCTAATTTTTTAGCCCAAGTGAATAAAATAATAGAAAATAGATACTTTATAATTTTCTGACAGTTTCTTCTTTCTCCTAAATAGCAGTTGTATACAGAGAGTCTAATAGGAATATACTTCAGTATTTCATTTGCATTATGAAGGCCAATAAAGAAAAATAAAGCTTATATTTTTTTCTAAGGGTTTTTGTGTCATGGAGTTATATGTTTTCATATCTCAAAATCGTGTTTTCAAATTGATTGATGGTGGTATTAACAGCCATGAAGGACTTCAAATGTGCTGTAGTTTGTGTTTCAGTAATGAAACAGATTTAACCTTAGTAGTTGCCAAGATGCACCTTTGTTTTACCACGAGGCTTCATGATGTTCTGGTGCTGCCAAATTTCATAGAATCATTGCCAAAATATGAGAGATACATGATGAAGTAATATTTGGGAGAAGAAAATGAGCGTGTAATATTTAAATATCACTTTGAATTATATGAAAACCTGCGGTCTTAAAATGTTCACTCTTGCAGCATAATAGAAATTTCATTGAATTGCTTAAAGCTTACTGAAACATGCTTAGCTCTGTGATCAGAACACTGGATAGATTGTAAAACAGAATAAATGCTGTGGAAATAAATGATAGCTTTCTTATATATTGTCTTACCAGGTCAGTAAGAGCAAATTCTGTGTTTATGTGAACAGTATGATTGAGGGGATACACACACTTTCTGTTGTCCTCTAACTTCATCCTAATGCCAGGATAAGACATTTTTAAAGGAGTGATTAGAAGGCCAGTTTGTTTTTATTATTTTACTGCATACTATGTGTTTTCATTTCTTTTAAATAAAATTGGTACTTTATGTGAGACCTGAAGTTTAAAAGATGAAAATTATTTTGATACTTATTCAGTCTGTCTTTCAATCTATCTTGAAAGCTGAGGGAAAAGTGACTCAAAATATTTTGTGATATGTGAAGGAAGTTGAATTTGGCAGATGCTAGTACAGTGTTTTTGTGCACATCTGAAATATAGATGACAAAGAAGAGTATGGACACATCACATCTAGGGGTCAATAAGATAATCAAGGCTGTCAGTGGTAAGTTGTTTATAATTTCCAGTGAAATCAGAGGTGGTGTGCAGGGTACCTGGTAATGGTGCCATACCATTACTCATTTGGCAGCTGTCTGTAGTATGGTTTGAATAATGATGAGTTAGATGAGTCCTTTCACAGACTCATTTTTCAAGCAATTCAGACATCTTTTTCTTACTTATATTTAAGTATATATCCATATACTTATATGGATAGTATGTGCTTATAAACCTACATATTCTAATTTCTTCCCCTTTATTATCTGGATTAACCTGTTTCTAGAAACATATTAAATTTTTAATTAATGGAAATGCATTTTTGAGGATGTGTCTTTAACTCTTATTCTGTTTCTGCACATTATCATGCTTTTTTTTACCTGGGGCTGGTTACAAGGGCCTGAATTCCTTAGTCAGTTCCTTGGTCAGAATCCTTTCTACTGTTCCTTTCCTTTCTTGCCTTCCCTCCCCATGATTTTCCACTCCATCCTCCTCCCCTGTTTCCCAACACGCTGCTCAGTATCGCTCAATCAAGGTGGGGAGATGGATGACTTCCTTGGCAAGAAGAGAGCACGAAGCCTGAGCACAGTGCACTCTAATTTGTCTTGTGTCGGAATGTAAAGCAGGCTCTATCACCCAGCCTGCCAGGTGAGGGTGAGGGATGGTGCCTCTGATAGGTTTATCATGTTTTCTCATCTCTAAGAAAGCTAAATGAAAATATAAAGTTCTCAGGGACTGTACAGGGGTATGTACTGATAGCATATTACTTCTGGAACTAAAACTTAGGTCCACACTGTTTTAAAAGGGACAAAAACTTTGTACTTATAATCATTAAAAAAGCAATTTCCAGGTATGTGTCATATGTCAATATAATTTAAATTTAAAATGTGAAATATATATTACTGAACTATTCATTTCTGTTTGGATGAAGGAAAAATAACTTCACTTTCAGGTAAGCATACCAATGCACACACTGCCTCACTGGAATTTCAAATTACATTTTGGTGTATGGGTCAGAAGGACTGATGCTAATGATGACCCAGAATTAAAAGTTCACACATTTTGTCATGACAGTCAGAGAAGTCTGCATGAGAATTAATGCAAACAGAGTCTTGTCACCAAACTTCCTAAATTAACTTCTCTCATCTATCTTGTTTGGAGTTTTTTTCCCCATGTTTCCTGTAAGACATACTTTCCATGTAATTTTAGTCCATGTTATCCTCTTTTTGCCTTCATCTAGGAATACTTTTCAATCCAGGCTGATATTTTTACTCCTTCTAAAAGTGTGTTATATCTCCACTTAGGAAAGATCCCTGAAAGATTTAACTACAGTTGACCACTTTGGCACTATCAGGGTTTTTACTAACTTTACTGTAGTGAAAAATCGTGTGGGAAGTGTATTGGAAAACAGAGGTATTGTTTAGAATCTAAATGGAGTATTTTCTCCCTGTGTCTATTTCTGTTGTACTTCCAAACAAATGGACCAAGACCAATGAGTCATGATGGCTAATTACACTATTTAGGGCCTGAATGACACCTGCAGTGGGGGCTATTTCCGTAATAAATTCTAGACAGTTCTGAAGACCTCAGAAATAATTTCTGTACTGCACAATCACTTACCACAGAGATCCTTTAACATTAAGGCAAATACAACCTCAGCAAATAGAAAAAGAAGAGAGCAAGAGATTTTGCATGTAGAAAAAATGTTTTCTCTGTAGAAAGCAGTCTTTTGTTGAGGAGTAATCTTAATAAATGTGGATTTCCTGTTTCCAACTCTTTTGGTTTCCTTAGTTTAGTCTGTCCCAGGAATACACATTGATTTGGCAGAAAGAAATGCAGATGCCAACAACAGTTCAAATGTAAAATGACACTCCCTAGAGCTGAGGCTAAAAATACATTAGGGTGATATTTTTGAATTGAGAAGAGTGCCACAGAAGGATGAACTAAATGGGCTTTGCTGTGCCTATATCATAATTTGGAATTTTGCTGTAGTTAAACTTTATTTTCCTCGGCATGTCTTAGGAGTACACATTCCCTAGAATGTATATTCTATACATTATTAAAATGGTCAGGAAATTACAATTAAAATTAAGGAGATGTTCCTTCTGTAAATAATCTGTAAATGAATTGCCAAAAATTGCACAGAATTGGTCTTATTAGTTCAATATCAGAATGACAGCTGACAGTCACTTCTTGAGTGTATACCTCTAGGTATCCATTTTCATACTTTAATTTTTACTTAGAGGAGCATTATAGAGTGTAGCACTCCAATTCCTCCCTTGACCACAGTAGCTTTTATCTGATCTGATAGAATTTTGGTTCTTGCAGCTTTGTCTTTGGAGAGAAGACTAGTGGGTTATAAATTACATCATGTGAGGGGTTTTTTTCAGTAAAATAAAAAAATTGGAGAAAGAGGAAGTGTGATGGTGTTCACAGGGGTCTTTAGGTGAGGGAAGAGATGAGAATGTTGACTTCATGTTCAGAAGGCTTGATTCATTATTTCACTACGTACATTACATTAAAACCACACTAAAAAGAATAGAAGGAAAAGTTTCATCTCAGAAGGCCAGCTAAGCTAAGAATAGAAAGGAATGAATAATAAAGGTTTGTGTCTCGGACAGAGAGTCCAAGCTAACTGGGCTGTGATTGGCCATTAATTGTAAACATCCAAGATGGGCCAATCACAGATGCACCTGTTGCATTCCACAGCAGCAGATAACAATTGTTTACATTTTGTTTCTGAAGCCTCTCATCTTCTCGGGAAGAAAAATCCTAAGAAAGGATTTTTAATGAAAAGATGTCTGTGACAAGGAAGACCTTAAAAACTTTAGCAAAACAACATACTATGTGATTGTTTCTTTACTTTGTTTACCTAAAATCATATTCTCACAGAGATGTGGCCTTCTTTCAGGGTGAAGGAAAATGCCTCTGTTTTTAGAGATTTATCACATTTCGTCCTACCAGTTGTTCATCTGTGTTCTAGAGTTTTCCATGAGGTTAAAAGTTACTTTATAGCTTGATTGGACAGAAGGCAAAGTCATCAAAGCTAATAATTTTGGTATTGTTCCTTGATATCACTCAATTATTTGGTCAGAGGAGGCTTTTGCCAGTTTATTCTTTCCGGTATTGCCCAGGCAGCTTTCCTTTGCCTTAACATACGCAGTTCATGCAATACTTAGTAGTCAGAAAAATAAGACCTGTTTTATAAATTGCAGAGAGGCTACTCTAAATTCTTCATCCTGAAGTAACAGGGCTGAGACATGCAAGTGTAGGTCCATTGAAATCCCTCATCCTTCCTGCTTGGAACCTTTGGGCACACGGTAAACAGCCATGTTTACACGGCCTTAATATTTGTGTCTCCAGTAGAGGAGAAGAGCTGCATAATAGAAAATACACATGGAATAAAGAGAGCAGTGATCTGTGGTGGAAATAAAGAATTTTCTTGGCAAAGTGAATTTGCTGTCATTTAATCTTACTGAAGAGGTTATATGTAATTAACTGCTTTCATTTTTAGAAAGCAGCTAATTAGGTGATTCATTGAGATGCAAATACATCATCCATTGATTTCTTGCTTAATCAGCATGGAGTAAAACCAGTCTGTAGGCTTTGGAAACTGAATCAGGGAAAGTTCTTCTGGCCCTGAAGAAAACGGGTGATGAAATAAAAGTTGTGATATTAGTGAAGATGAGACAGTTCATTCTCACGTTATTAAATAGTGCAGGGAAGATGAATGAGCACTCAACTTTTTAACAAAATAAGGAAGAAAAACTCCAGTGTAGGATTCAATGAATCAAGTAAGAAAGTCAGGGTCCTGCAGCTGTTTAAGTGCTCATATTTTGATATGCTTTTTAAGCTTGTACTCTGTTCTTAATTTTCTTTGTGAGATTATTCTCTCTCCTGTGTGCTCTGTTGAGAGCATTAGCTCATTTTTTAACTTTTCCAGTTAAATTTCTTGATAAATATAAGTTATGATACAAACCAGGAAAAGACCAGATGTCAGGACTTCACAAAACTGTTGCCAATGTGTTCTTTCATTCAGCATTTGGAAGTACAGTGCTATGAAATACTAAAATAATAATTGTGTTTTACTGAGTGGGCTCTGCAGTTTCTTGGTTTGAGTTTGATGAAATATTTTCACAACTGCTCTCCTAAAATGTTTTCTTTTCTTCTCTATCCTACACAGCTCAGAAGTTAGGGCTGCAAAAAGAGATGTGAAGAATTAGGCTCCTCAGTTAAGTCTGAATATAGTGAGGATGGCCCAGGAAACTTAAAATATATTTGATTAATAAAAGGAGTTATTCCTAAGTGTGCTACCAGCTTGACTAGGATTTGATTAATTTAAATAGCCCTTTGCATTATGTTTAATTGATTTTATGTTCATGTTTCTTAACCAAACATCCTGATGTTCTGACACTAGACTGTTTCAATATGGTAAAATTGTTCTTTGAAGAAAAGAAATATATTATTTAAAACTCCAGGAAAGGATCAGATTCCCTGAGCTGTGATCGTATGTGAAAGAGGTGCTCCCTATGGGTAACTAACAATAACATAAACCAAGCCTCAGGCTCTTATCATTCTGTTCCAGAGTATTTACTTCATTTGAAATCATTGAGAATATATTGTCAGTAAAGGTGCTTGTCATATCTCTCCTGGCTTAAAGGTTAGTCATGCAAAAGGGCATTTTTAGTCACAGTTATGAAAAGATTTTTTTTTTTTTTTAGTGAAGGGGTTAATGTATTTCTATCCTCTGGTTAGACCTCAGCTGGGACCTTGGTCTAATGTTTCCTTAGCTCATGAATATTAGCCTTTCTTTTGAATAGACCCAAGATATATGGAAAATCATCTCAGCTACATGTCTCTTGTGGGAAAAAGTCTAAATGTCAAGCAGTAGCACTGAAAGCCTTTAAAATTGGATCATGTTCTGCAAAGAAACATGTTTATGAGCACAGCAATGGTTCTTGCCCAGAAGTGCCTTGTAGCCTGTATTGCTGAAATGAATGCAGATTTCTCAGCCTATGCTAGATCTGTTCAGCTACCAGTAACCTGTGAATTGTTTCTTGGATCTCAGATCTATTTCCAAAAAAGTCCATGTCTTTTGGCACTACAATTTGCACTTGTGTCAGCTGCACAATTTGACACAGGCAATTTGGTGTTCTTGATCACTGTTTGCCAGGCAGCAAAACCAGGAATACATGGAGACACCACAGACAACTGATGCTTTATCTCATGTAACAGGTCTTGAAAATTAAATATACAGGAATGCAGCAAAATATTTTCATGCAATGAAGAGAATGTTGGTTTTTGTTGTCACTGTCCTGCCTTTCTTAAACTTCCACAAATTCGGGGAAAGATCATATGGAAACCACATTTGATCCTTTCAGCAAGTAATAGGAAAAAAAAAGTAGTTCCTTCATCATTGTGTGTGCCCATTTTCTCTTTCACCCATCACTTGCCCTCACTAATTGTAGTTTCAGGCTCTTTCTTTTCACCATCCTCTTCTCTGGAGCTGATGACCAGTCTCTGGGTTCTAAGGAAGGAGATGGAGTGCCTGTCTGAGCCCAACTCATGGGCTGCATCAGTGTATACTGCATGGCAGGAGGTCAGATGGACAGAGATCTTCTCTATAAGTTTAACTTCTCTGAAGTCCCAGTTTCACTGTAATTTTGCTCAATACATTACTAGATATCCACATGTTAAAGTAAAGCAGTAGTAGATGGCTCAGTTAGGACATGGAAGGCAGCAGCCGAAATTTTCTAAACCACCACCAGCCTGGGATAGTTCTGATGAATTGTGCCGAGCAAAACAATCTGGTAGATTACTGCTCTGCATTACCATTACTCTACTTTCTCTGTAAGTGAAATCTGATGTTTCTAATGTTTTTCTGATTTTTTTTTTGGGGGGGGATGATAATTTGAATCTGCTTTAAATTGTATTAAGTAGCTGAACGTGAAGGTGAATTTGTCAAAACCTTTGGGAGTGAGGTAGGAAGTATAAAGAAAGCAGAAAACTCTTAGGTTGTGTTACTCTGATCTCATAATTGAAATAGCTCTTTGGTTTTGTTTCCTCCTGGTTTTTCCAGATCAGATGTATCTTAGACTATGACTGTCCTGTCAAATTAGACCAATCAAATGCATTTAAAATTGGATTTCAGGAACGTATATTGCCCTCACACGTAGGAGGGCATCTGCCCTACAGATCCTGTTCACATGTTTTAAAGAGCTTTTCCTCAAGAGCTGTTTCTTTTGTATATTTTAGATCTCCATTAGCAGTTTTCAGTCTTTAGTGGAAAGAAGCTTGTAGACAATGTTTGTACAGTGAAAGTGGGTTTGTATCATCTCTGAAAGGAGTAGAAATTATGCTGATTTATCTTGACATTCTTTCATTTACAAGTTAAATGAAAAGATCTTAACAATATCTGTAGTCTGATACAGACTACTAAAGGCCAAGTCCCAAATGAACGTTTACTTTTGCTGAAGACAATTACTTTGTATCAGGAATAAATTCAAGTATCATCTGGAAGGTTGCCATGAAAAATGGTCAATCTGTCTTAGTTTTATTAGTTCGATTAATAAATTAGCTATAGTTACTTGTGCACACATGAAATTTACCTTCGTTACTCTGATTTACATGAAGGAAATACATTTACAGATTCCTGTTTCCTGAGCGCACTTTCTACTTCCTTGTGACCTACATAGTTACAAGTGGGTTTTCAGTGGTCAATGACAACTTTCCATCTTTGTTTATGAATGCATTTTGGCATTTTTATCACAGTACTTAACAGGACATTGACTGTTTTGCTCAGTTTTTGGAGTACTGTTGGTAAAATGAGACATTCCAACTGGACTCAGGTGTGTCACTGACAGGATAATGTTACACTGATTTTAAAAAGAAAAAGTACATCACCACAGCTAAAAATACAGTGGCTAAAGTTACATGTTTTGCAATGGTATCAAGTTACTAATGTTTCCTTACTCATTCAATGGACAAAGAACATCATACTTAAAAATCTAGTGATTTCAGTAGCAAGTACTCTATAAAACCAGAGCAAACAGAAAAATTATCTTAACAGTTCTGATTTGGTTGCTTCATTACTTTGACTGTCTGTTATTATGCTTTTAGAGGGTTAAAATCTGAAGCATCTTTGGCATATTTAGCCATGTGAAGTATTTGCAGTAAACCTCAAACCAGGTTTACCTAGCTGGTTTTCATTAAAACCTTTCATTAAAATAACAGCACTAGGTCTGTTTGATTTCAAGGATTTGAGATTTCCATAAGACAGATCCTTTTCACTGAAGAGGGTTGGTTACTATACAGACTTTCATGATTTTGCTGGAAAGAATGAGATGCAACTCAATACCTATGAATTTCACTGAGACAGTGGTCTTCTTTAGAGAAGTCTTGTATGTGGACATGTGCAAGCAGGAGTTTAAATTAAGATACTCCCACAGTCCAGGGTATATGAACCCATTGAATTTTATGTATGAACAGCTTGCCCCTTACAAGCCTGGATAGGCCTAAAATGTAATGTGAGTAAGAGAGGGTGTTAACTTACCTGGTGATGTGCCTAATGTCAGAATTGGAACAATAGCATTTTTAGGAATTGAAAACAAGGAGGAACCAAGTGGAAATTGCACCTACACTTTGCAAAAACTTTCAAGAGGAAAATCTTTTTTGTTAATGCATTTACTAGCTTTTCATGGCACCAGATGCAGTCCTTCATAAAGTTTGGTGAAATGCACTGCCTTAGTTTCGTTTTAGTCTATCACCTTTATTGCCATGTGTATCATATTCTCTAACATCACAAGGTGCTAAATGATATCACTCGTACCTGGGAGTGACAATATACATCTAGGGATCAAAATGCTTAAAGCATTTAGCACAGCATATGCTTCCTGTGGAAATTTTCTATGCAAAAATACCCAATTTAGCTCTGAACAGAGCAGGAAAAGAAAAATCCACAGCTGGCAGCCTTCATCTCTGCTAATCCCTAGTGGCAGGCTAAACAAACAGGAAAAAAAGCCCTTCTGTTCACTATTCTCCTCCTCCATTCAGTGTAAGAATTGTAATAAATACATGACAAGATACAGGAATAGAATGCCAGTACTATTTCTTACTTATTCAAGACATCTAATTATATCCAAGAACAACAAAATAGTCTCAGCTCTATAGGAACTGGAAAGATTATGCATTGGGTGGCCTACCTGAAGGCTTTACAGACTGAATGAACACACATTTTTCATTTGCTGGCTATGCAGCGAAATCTTCATCATGCTACTTTGTGTTGGGGTTTCTAACTTTCCCAATCATGTTGGTTATACTTAATTTATTTTTCAATTTTCTAGGGACAAGGTGATCCTTTAGTAGTATATGCAAGTGTTAACCTGGGTTCTCCAAATCTGGGTCCTCCTTAAGCTATTTTTAATCCTCTGTGAATTTGTTGTTAACAAATGCTATCTTTTTTTGTTATTTCTGATAGGAATAGTATTTATTATTTAACAGGATACTGCCCACCTTTGCTGTGTTCTGATGTACACAACAGCTGGTATAACACATGTCACGACTGGGGGCCTCAGATGCTGTCAGCATTGCTTACAAGGCAGTAAGTTTTAATGCAGAAAGTACTTGTGCAGGTAGCAGTAAGAACATGTGGTCATTGCTATGGTGGGAGGAGATTGCTAGTGTAATTTCAACAGAACTCCATACTGATAACTTTTATGTTTGCTAAAAAAATAAATTGGCATGTTGAGTGAATAAAAGACCATTAATTTTGCTTTCAGTACTGTTACATTCTAGATAGTGAAGTCGTTCAAAAACTAACAACGAAGAGCTTCAGAAGGATTGATTAAATAATAAAGGATTGCAGTTCAGCTTGGAGAAGAGAAGGCTCTGGTTGCTCTTCTAGCAACCTCCCAGTACCTAAAGGACAAGTGGAAATGGATTTAAGTTGAAGAATGGAAATTTAGATTAGATATTAGGAAGAAATTCTTTACTGTGAGGGTTTTGTTGAGACACTGGAAAAGGTTGCCCAGAGACCATTGTGGATACACCATCCTTGAAAGTGCTCAAGACCAGGCTGCATGGTTGAGAAACCTGGTCTAGTGGAAGGTGTCCCTTCCCATGTCAGAGGGTTAGAACTACATAGCCTCTAAGGTTCTTCCAATCCAAATCATTTCCTGATGAAACACAGATAAAATTTGATACAGAGGAAAGTTGAATGATGCACAAAAAAACCCAATCTGAAAATAGATTTACAAATTAATTCATGGGCTTTAAGCTGACTTGCCATTTAGGATCTAGTTATTGATGTAACAGTAGAAAATGTCAAATCAGAATTCTGTAGTAAGTAAAGTACTTAAAAAAGTATTTTACATAATCATTCTGGAAAAGCACACACAAGAAATCAGAGAACATTATTACATAAATCTATAGAATACCTGTATCTTCAAAACAGAAGGTGACACAATCCTTTCTGCACAAGGAGAAATAAACACGGACTAAAGCTGGAAAATGTGACTGATATGATAGATATCTTTAAAATCAGAAGTGTCAGGGTAAAAACGAATTGGTCGCATTTTCTTTCAGTAGAAAAAGTTGGAGACATCACATGAGATTAGCAGGTTTTTGCCTCAAAACTCAGAACAGGAGGTGATCATTCATACATTCTGTAGTCAAGCTATGGCATTCCATGCCATGAAATGCTGGGGATGATAAAATGTGACCAAAAAAGCAATTGTATTTTTTTTTCTTTTTATTCCCACAGAGAGCTATTAAAAAATAGGCAGCACTTCTGCCTCAGGAATTCTCTAGCCAGCAACTTTCTGAAGGTCAAGAGGGGTTTATGGAGAGGTGTCATTGCACAGCTAAACACTTCCAAAGAAGGGGGTTTGGAATGGGGAGACCAATATGGAATTCCTTGCCTATGTAGAAATTTCAGTGGAAAAAAGCCAAGTACTTCTGTTCTGTGAGCTTACTGGAAATGATGTGAAAGTGGTGTGCTCACAATCAGGAATGATCTAGTATGTTCTTCTCAGAGGCAATCTATTAGTCTAAACCTCCGCATGCGCTAAGTGTCTTCACTTTTCATTCTAAAATATTAGCAGAGCAAAAATGCATATTTTCAGAGTGTTTTAAATTATTTGAGTTTGAGAAAATTTTAAATGTGCTTACAGTCCTTTTCTGTAAGACTTCAGTGGATAATTATTTCCTTAATCTAAAGAGAGAATCTGTCATGGTTCATTTCTGGTACATTGAAAATATCAGATTAATGTGTTTCATATGACTGAGAAAGAAGGTCTGACAAAAGAAAAATAAACATATCCCCATGGTTTATGCTTTGTAGGAATAGCTAATATTGCCACTATTATCAGCAGATTTAAGGATGCCAAGTATTTCATAACCTGAATTGCATGTGATAGACTCTACTTAAAACATATGAATGAAAGAGAAAGAAAGGTCTTGGTCACACCATCTGGCACATGGCATTTACCCGAGTGAGAAAGTTCAAAATAAATAGGAAATGAGGCCAACTCCAAGTGCTAAAAATATATTTTTGTCTAAATAAGCAGCATATCAAACACTGTGGGTTCTGTATACTTATGGAAGTACAGAAGGTGGAGAGAGAGTGCACCATTCAGAGAGACCAGCTGTTGTGAAAGTCATGCTATATAAAGACAGTGACTGGAGTCCTGGTATTCTTCCAGGGCTCTTTTTCCAGGCAAAACCAAATAAAGACAGCGATATGTAACCATTAGCCCGGTATCACAGTTTTTGTTTTCTACTTCATCAACACGTGGCCCCGTAGAACCTCAGTTCTGTCTCCCTGGCTGGCCTTGGATGCTCAGTGTTGTGTGGCTCTGTGCCTGTGTACTGCTCTGGAGTCTGTCAGGTTATTGAGCTTTTCTGTTCATCTGTGAAGAGTATGGCCTCCAGGAATACAATAATTAGATTGGACTGAGTATGGGTGCTCCAGAATTTCTGTAGTGTTTTTACTAGTATCTTGTTGCCTATCTGCCCCCATACTTCTACAAGTATAAATTTGACATTTATGTGGGCCTTTTTTTTTTTTTTTTTACCCACACAGCATCCTGTACCATGATTTCCAGGGCATATATATACATTGTCTGAAAAAACACAAGCTGTTTACTTTTTATCCTGCCATCTCACATTCAGCTCCACATCTCTTACTTTAGGAAAAAAAAATATGACAGGGGAATCATGAAAAAAAGCAAGAAACCTGTTTTCACACTACCTGGCAAAGCATTAGCCATCAGCTACACGGGGTCTGGATTGATACACATATTTTGCCCAGTTTTTGTGCTATGGGAGGTTGCCTCTTCAGTTTTAGCAAAGCAACAGATGAGCTACCCAGCAAGTAATCAGGCTGGGGAACTAGCCCAGCATGGCCTAAGCATTTGCTTGTTTATGCAAGAAAAAAGGCAGATGTGGGGGCTTTCTGCTAAAAGCACCTGACTTTTATGTTGTAGTTTGGCTGCTACCGTTAGAGGAGCTGACTTATTTATAGCAGTAATTGCAGTGTAGATTAGCTTTGTTCCTCTGGATATGCTTTGGTGATTCCAGAGGAAGGCCATCTCTTTGAACCTCTTCACTCTAGTTTCGATGGTTTCTCGCACAAACAAGCACTTTAAAATGTCCTTGGAGGATTTCTGGGGAAGGATGTCTGTCAGACCTATTTACCTGACGTACCTGCCCTGCACTCAGACAAGCTTAACAATAGAAGGAGAGGTACAATCATTCTTTTGGAACCCTCTAACACACAGCAAATGTCAATTTGATTCTTTGCAGTGTCCATGCTTTAAAATCCTGCATCTGTCACACTACTGGAGACAGCTATTAGCTTTGGATACCAGATGCAAAATACTTGTCTGTAAAAAACCCTCTCTTACCACTGCTGTGCTCTGACTGATGTGTCCCTCTGCTCCCAGAATCATAAAAAAGCAAGCCCCGTACATATTCTCATGTCAGCTTCCCAGTTTTGCTGCATAGGAAAGCCAGTGGAGGCAGGCTGAACAGAAACCTTTTGATGTGTGCACTTCTCTACTCTTAAAAGTGTTTCACAATGCATGTTTTGAAGGCAAAATAAAATAGTTGGATTCCCAGATTTAAAAAAAGTCTGAGTGAGTAGAAAACATATGTACATGTGTACTTCTTAATGGAAGAAAGCTTGGTAATGAAGAACGAGCAGAATTTTATATGGTGTATGTAGTAATTGTTTTCCTCATATTGCACAATTATGCCTTACATTTTATTTTGGAGAAACCACACTTTTCTCTTTTATATTTTACATATAAAAAATGGAGTACAAAAATACAGTTTAGACATGTGAGGCAGTTTTCTCACAGAAACTGAATTGCTTCTGTATTTGCAGTTACCTCCAAAATAATTGGGTCACAGCTAATGTAGTGCCTTAGATCACCCTGTGCAGACCATTATCCACAGGAATACAAAATAATGACCTGAGCAAATTATCTCCATTAAAGCCTTTTGGAGATGTGATATGCATTCCCAAAGTCTGGAAAATAGATTTCTCTCCCCAAATAGCAAGCTTGATGAAGGAAATTAATACTTCCCTTTTGTTTCCCCCAGACAGAAATAAAGAAATACTGTAACATGCAAATAAAATAATTCATTTATAACAGATAAAAGTATGGCTAAATTCTGCCTAATAAAGTGTTTAGATGTTCCTTCACAAGTAATTAGGAGTAGCTCGCTATTTTTTTTAATATTAGCTATGACAACAAACCACTTAGTGAATAGATCTGAAATAAAATAAACCCTTCCATCATGGGTGACAAAAGCAAGTAAATATATAAATAAGAACACAAGTTCCTAGATATCCCTGTCACTGGTTTCCATGTGGATTGCTGATTTCTCTGTGTTGCTCTGGCCAATTCTTTGGCTGTTAAGACTTGTTCATGTGGTAGTCTATCCCATCATATTGGCCACTGACTTATGAAGGTGCATAACATTAAGGATCAGTGCAAAATTTTTTTTTCAATTCCCTGTTTTAATAACTTTGCACTGCAGAGTTTAGTCAGCTGTGTGTTGTTACCCCAGATGTGATACCATGTGTCTCTGGCTATAAGGACTCATTAGTAAAATCTCTCTGTGCAGGATCTGGGTTTCTTGGCAATGATTTTTTTTTTTCATCTCTGATTCAGAAAGCTGTTTGAAAATGAATGCCTAAAAGGAGCCTACTCATTTGTGTTGCAAAATTTTTGACATTTCTGGATAAATGCCACATCAGAGGCATTTTAAAAATCTAAGAACCCTGTAAGATAACCAGAGCTAAGAGGACACTGTTCTTTTCTGCTTTTCCTGGAAAAGGCATCCACTTCCTTTCCTTTCACTTCTCTCTTCTTTTTCCTTAAAACTCCCTCTTTGCTTACCAGAATTAATCTTTATTCTGTCCTTTCATGGGAATTCTGGAATTCTAGGCAAAGAACAAGACATAAATATCTGTCTAAAAGGTAAAAAGCATTTTGTATAAAATATATCAGGATCATTTGTATTTATTTTGGGTTTAGAGGTTAACATTCCTGCACTTCTCATGCAGCAGTAAGGTTTGCTGGAACTTAATATTTTATTTTGAATGCACAGTAGCCTGGTCTTTCACTTGTTTATTAGCCTTGTAGCACATTCCTATAGAGGCCTGTTATGACATTTAGAGTTCAAGGACAAACTAGGTTGTTCTGTACTGAAATGTAAGTCAGCATCCCTAAACCTGTAAGTGTTATGGGATGCATTTGTTAAAACTGGCATCTCTCCAGAGGCCTTAGTTGAAAAAGAAGTCATACAGCAATTATACTTTTCTTTAATTCATTGAGTAACCAAATTATGAATATGGTAAAATTCAGAGACTAGTTACACGGTAACAGTAAATTTAAGTGAAGAAGTATATACTGACATTTGAGGGATAAGGAGCCTCATAAGACAAGTTCATAGAATGATATGTGTCACAAATTCAAAGTTTATTTTAAAATCTGTATCTCTGTGAAAGGATCACTCAGTGTGAATTCCAGAGGGACTTTTCACTTTGAAGTTGCTGATTTTTCTACTTCTATTTGCTTAAATTCAATGGTCAGTGAATCTTAATTATTTTTGTTTGTTTCCCTTTATGCTAACAGCAAGATAACAGGAAATAGAAATAAATTAAACTGTCTTCAAAGCAGTATTTTTGCATTCTAATAGAGTGCAGAAATGCAGTTGGAAATCCTGTTGTGTTTAAAACAAAAATAAAATATGATTTATTTTTATTTATAAAATCCATAAAAGTATCATATAACTGATTGAGTAACAGTCTCCAATACCTAAGCAGTCAGTTTGGCTTCAATTAATGTGTAAATAAAACTACAAAGTGAAGTATTCTAAAACCAAGAGCTCAATTAGGATAATAAAGCTATGTGCACACATTTCAGTAGAGCAGTATTTCAGCATTTATCTAATACAATGTAGAGCAAAATCTATATCTGGAGGGAATCTGAAACCTTCCTTTCCTAGGTGATTTCCTTTAAGTAGTTCTGAAGCCTACAGTAAGTCTTTCTAATCCTCACTTTAAGGTAAACTAGTGATCTGCCAACAATTTTGTGTATGAAATACTCAAATTAAGGAAAATTCTGTGGTCAGACTGGATCTAGAAGCCTCTGTTTGGAAACTCTGTCCCTTAGATCACCTGTAATTAATTACAAATTAAAATTTGCAGGTCAAATTGTATCAGGTGGAGGTTTTTCAGTCATACTGTTCTTAACATGAATTCAGGTTATTTTCCTTTAATATGCCAGGAAATGTAAGAAAAGGGCTTGATGATTTTATTTGTCAACATCCCTTTTAAGCAGGGCTTAAGGGTAATCATCTCACTATAACAGGCTACTAAATCAGCTTACTTTTGCAAAATTTTTATGTTCATTCAGATATTTTCAGTTCAGGTAAACACCATTATGAGAGGTAATCAGCCTAAATATCTCATGATTAATCTGTTTTTAAACTTAAAATCCATTGATTCTGGCTTTTTAAAACAATCATTACCATTAAAATTATTGATGATAAGATTCTGAAAGTTTGAATAAATGCTTGGCAATCTCAAACGTTACCAGGCCTCATTAAACTAATTTAAATCAGGTGAAAATCTAACCCAGAAAAGGGCTTTGTGCATGATTTCTCAGAGTTCTGAAAATGTTCTTCTGTTAGCTTCTGACCAATACCAGTGAATTTATATGATTTTGAAGTAAAACCATTAAATTTATTTCTGTTAGCACAATATTGATCTTGATCTTACTTTAAAGGTTTTAGACTTGAAGCAGATCTTGCACTGGGCATGGACTGAGTTCATAATGAAATCCAAACCACAAAGAAGGCCTTGTGGTTTTGATTTTTGCTGCAGACATTAACAGAATGCTAGCTGGAATCCCTGCAAACAAAGCAGATTGTTTCTTTTTGTTGTTGTTAGCCTCATGATAAATTGCAGCACCAAGACCAAGTTGCATATTAAAAAATTGTAACAGTTTTAAACCGTTTGCTGATGATTGGTATCATTTAGCTGGGTAAAGCACTTTATTTATCAGGAAAATATTTCCTGATAAAATAATGACAATGAATTAAAAAATAATGGGATTTTGAAGATTTTGTCACTTTGTCCAGCTGGTTATTAGTATCTAATTCTATATTTGCTTTAGTTTGATCAAATTGTAACAATTTTCAAAGTCAGTCAGATTCTTTGGTCCAATACTTCAAATTCCTCCGTATTTGCAACAGCTGGAAACAGTGGCAAACACACAGAAAGCATTGTGCACCCAAATAATTGGAGAGTAATGATTTCCGTTAGGTGCCTTGGCCTGTAAAGATAACTCTTCCAAAAGGGCAGAAGGAATTTCTGTGTGAGAATATAATTTAAACCTGTCTGATTCTTTCAGATTGAGTCCCAAGGTATGGTGACTTCATGTTGAGCACACATGGGAAAACAAAGGGGGCGGAAAGACCACACTGAAGTGGGATTTTTATCTCTCTCTAGGAGAAGAAGTATCTCCCTAAAGAATTAGGAGAAATTCAACATCCTGCTTTGGTAATAGGATATTTTTGTCAAACTTTTTGCAATATAATAATGCAAACGGTAGCAATGAGTGTTAATTATGTATTTCTAAACCAAAGTTTGATTTCAAATACAGAAAACTGGAGTTTGCTTCATATCTAACATATAAGCTTGTTCCAGAAGCAACAAATTTGGTCTTAGTGTTTATGGATGTGATTAAGAATTCAATAAACATAAATCAAAATTATACAAATAGAATATATTTCAATTTTCTATACATATGAAAATAGATTAATGTGGTCAGGCAGAGATGAAATAAGGTGATAAATGGTTGGAGTATGTTTTCTAGGTTTTCAAAATTATTCTTGATGTAGCTGGCCAGGCAAAAATTTTAAAGTTTGGCTTCCAGTGTTATATTTCTTCAGCAAAGACAAGGGAGGGGGTTAAATTTGCCTGTCCTTCTGTCATTATTGCTGTCACAAAAATAATCTGGAATTTTGACTTAAGCATTTTAGGGAAGGAACATATTCTGAGGCCTCACTCCCAGAAGGTACTCCTAGTTGCTGTTAACTAGTAAAATTGGAGATTGACTAAGCATTAGGGGCCTATTCATGATAACTGACAGTAAAATAATGAAGCAACTGAAACCTGCATGTTTCCCAAAAAAAGCAAAGCTAAAATCTGATCATTCATTATTGAAAAATAATAAATAAGGATGTGTAAGCTTTTACAATGAGAAATATTTCAGTAAGTAATGCTTCTCAAAGAATACAGAAATAATAACATACTAATGTTTATTTGTAGATCTTTTTAGTAACTTGCAATAGATTCTAATATTCAGTATTTCTTCCATTGCCGAATGTTGGATTCCAGGTTTTACTTTGCTGTTTGTCATTCCTGATTGATCCATTTCATCACCAGACTATGCTACCTTTTATCATCTGAATCTGCATCTTCTCAGGCATTCCAAAATCAAAACATGAATTATAAAGTTCGATTTGTGCATAAAATCACAGAATAATTTCGTTGGAAGTGGCCTTTTGAGGTCATGTGGTCCTATCTTCCCTGATTACATCCGTGCTACATTCAAGTTAAATCAAGCTGTGGGATTACTAGTTTGTTTTTACAGTACAATAGGTCTAAAGTCAGTGGAGGACTTGGTTTCAACGACAGAAAATGCTATTACTGTGTTTTTCATTGCTTATCTTTTGTGGCTTTTTTCTGCACTGATGCTGCAGAATTAATGCTGTAATGGCAGTGAAATGCAAATAGTGATCCCTGAATGTCTGACTAAGACATTCTCCTAAGAGCGTTCCAAAATCAAACTGCACTCTATTTCTAGAAAGGCATTGTCAATATTAAACTGTTTCTTAGGTCCTTGGAGTCAGTAAAACCTTTACCTAAAAAAGACTTTAAGTTTTGGCTTCTGTGTAAATTGTTGTTGCTGAGATAATTTAAAGACTTCTCTGAAAACTGCATACTCAGAGTAACATCTCTAGATTTTTGCATTTAGTTTACTTGAATATGAAATAATTCTATTAAGTGAGTGGCTTGGCTTGGTCATTGCAACAGCAATTCCCTCCTCTGTCTCTAAAACAAGGAACATTCCCCTGCAGATTTTCAATTTTCAAAGTAATAGAACTTGTGAAGAAAACATTATAGATTCAATTAAATAGTATTCAGAAAAAATCTCCCTGTTGTATTCAAGAATAATGACAGGGAAGCATATGTTTATAGAAGATAAGGTGGTGGCTCAGGCTGTTGCACAGCCAGTCAGTGGAAGCAATGGGTCCAGCCTGTTGTTAAGCTCAGTGCCACTGGATATTTTTTAGTTTCCTTTCCCTTCCCCTGCTTTCTCATGCTATCAAGGTCACAGTTGCCAGTAGTAATGTTTCCTGCAATCTGTCCCCCTTTGCAACTTTGTCTAAATGCATTTAAAAGAATTGCCGACATTTCAAGGTCACAGAAGCACAGTGAGTCTCATGTTTAGTAGGAGTTTTGAGTGGCACGGTGCTACTAAGCTGTTTCAAGCAGTCTGAAAATGTTTTTCATTCTCAGACTGACCTGGCAGATACCTGCATTAGTAAACTGCCTTCCAAAATCAAAGGCTTGTGAAGAGGTATATTTAAGGTAACTATTAAACCTTCATGCTTCTTACAGTTATGAACTAGTCACTGGGTATGATGAACTCAGTTTATCTTTTACCTGTTCCCACTCAATAGAAGCTTTTGTAAGCTGTTATAATAGAACAAAATGCAAGCTAGTCAGCATTTGAGATGTCCAACCCAGAAAGAGACCTCTACATTCAAGTACCTTCTAATGTATGATTCAACATCAACACAAATATTTTATTTACAAACTGTGCCAAGACTGCAAATAAAAGCCATACTACTTTTGGTGTCACTGAAGTAGTATAAACATCAAAGCCTTTTTGCTTTGCTCACTGGAAGCAAACTTGAACACATACTGTATAAAATAAAATATGCATGCCTTGTATAAAATATGCAGATTTAACAGGTTAATTAGAAAGAGAAATATTAAATTTTCCCCAAAATGTTATGATAATTGAACTATGTGTTCATTCTCTGAAATAATTTGCTATGAATTTACAGCAAAATCTCAATGGTTCTGTATTATTAGGTAAAGGCTCTTCCTTTAATGCATTAATGGCAACTACAGAAAATGGATTGAAGGGAAAATAGCAGTAAAGTTGTTACAATTTTAATGACCATTAATTTCCATTTGAAATGACCTTGTTTTTTAAGACTAAGTCCAGTTGTCAAGGCTTCCAGATTGATGTCCTTGACCGTGACAGTTTTGCAAATTTGAAACCTTCAGTCACTGTTTGCATCTCTCTCCTAGCTTCAGTTCAAAATTGATGTTATGATGTTCACACTGATGGACACACATCACATGGCACAGGGCATACATTATTGCATTCTATTTATCTATCTGCATTTTAGGAGGCCAAAGCTTTGTTTACCTCTGCCACTACAGTGTCATGAGCACTTACAGCACTGAGAGAAATTAAAGAAATCTGGTTCCTTGCTGTATTTCAAAGACCCAAGTATCTTGTTTCCAGGGCAGAAAAAGAACTGAACCCTAAATGAACTCTTGATTTTTGTTTTCACCCTATAGATTTGGGTGACAAGACACCCTGTAGATTAGATAGTTAGAAGACACATATTTAGATTAGACAACCAAGACACTTTTTAAGATGAAAGTTTGAATGAGATTAAAAAGAAATTATAACTGTTGTGGGGTGCTTTTCAAGAAACCTAAATGCTTGGATACCAGAACCACCCAAGTCCTTATATAGCTAAAAGTCATTTTATCCATATTTTAGTTTTATTTACCTATGGCTTTCTTTTTTTCCTGTCTCATTCTTATCATAGACTTTAAGCGAAAAATACTGCTAAAATATAAGTGCAAATTTGGCCATTATGTGTTTTGTCTACTCTAAGGTTGTCTGATTAAAAAATTCTAATATTTTAAACATAAAACTTAAACCAACATTATTTTACAGAACTTCTTTTGGACTGTACATTGTAAACTGGCTAAATATTTTCTTCTGGGGTATTTTTTATAGTAAATGAATAAGAGAGTATCCTCTTTTATCATCAAAGGGAATAAATTAATATTGGTAAGATAAGAAACTTTCATGTATTCTGATGCATCTCTGGCCTGGAGATACCTGGGACTCAGGAGACTTAGACAGCATCTGGGCTAGCAGAACTCAGATTTCATCCTAGAATCTGTCAGATAACAAGCAAAAAGATAGAAATGTGGATATGCATCAACCAGAAGGGTTGTGTTAAATTAAAGAGGACCTGAGAGATCCAGCAATAATACCCAGTTGCTGCAGTGAAGGGACATTTTAAGTACCTAAGTGAAGAAATGTTGACAGAACTAGATAGCCTTCACCAGAGAATTCTAAAGGCAGTCAAATATGAAAAATAAGTTACTATTAACTGATTACTTATCTCTCTTTTCAACCCAGATTCTAGAAGTATAGAAGCTGGGAAAAGTGACAACACTTATTAAAGGGTAACAGCAAGAGTCTGAGAATAAATCTGATTTCTGAAGCAAGTTAATAAAAATCTGATCAAGTGTACAAGTAATTTATGCAAGAAAATAAAGCATCTATGGGGTTCTTGTAGAGGGCTCACAGCTGTTCCTAGCAGTCAGTAAACATACGGATAAAGTGCGGGCCAGCTGATATATCTGAATTTCAAAAAAAAGCTTAGACTGATTTCCCTATCACAGGTTCTTAAAGAAATTGAGCTGACAAGGAATGAAAATGGCAGCTAGTACCTTTATATGAATGAATGATGTCCCCCCACCTTGTGAATGTTGTGTCCATTTTGATACGATCAACTCATCTCAGAAAGATGTATTAGAAGTAGAAAAGGCTTATGGAAAGTGTGATAAAGGGGATCAAGATTTCTGTATGAGAAGAGATTAAGAACAGAAAAGACTCCTCATCTTGCTCTTGGAGGAGGAAGAATGTGATCTGGTTTTGCAGTCATAAATGGCAAGGAAAATGTGCATAGGAAATGACTATTCAGTGTTTCTCACAAGCCAAGCATTATTAGCACGTGTAAATAGAATGTGAGTATATTCAAATGCAAAACTCTGCTGCAGATGAGAAGAGTGTAGCTGCCTTCAGAGAGCAGTTATGTCACTTAGCAGGAGAAAAGTCCATCAACACTAGTAAATACAAATAGAGTGGGCAAACTGGTTCAGGGTGGTCACTTTATTGCACAGTGCAGGAATTCAGGGGAGTTCATCACTGGATGCATCACCCTGTCCTTGCTGTGTTCATACATTTTTTCCTGAGAATCTGCTCTGCTCTTAGAGACCAGATGCTTGTTTTTATATTGGTACATGAATGTGAAAGTTGGAAAAAAAGTTACAAAAGGGACAGTAACAAACAGAAGGGAAAGGTATCAGTGAACCATGGGAATCAGATGCTTGATGAAGCAAGGAAGAAAGATACAGATGGGTAGAAAGCGAGATTGTGGCAGAAAATGAAGTGAAAAACTGGAAGTGGAGAATTTGCAAAAAGGAGAAAGATTAAATATACACAAAGGAAAGTGGGGGCTTCAAAGAATGGTGAATGAATATATGATAATGGAAATGGGAGAAAACCCTATATATCTGAATAGTGGAGATTCATAGTAGTGGGGAAAAGGTTTCATTACTTTTTAATAACATGCAGTGTCTTTGCAGGTGACCTGGGTATGGTAGCACATTATGCATGCCTTAATAAGAGACTATGACACTTTGGTGATTGCTTTCTCATGTGCTCAGGGGCCTAATCTCCAGTCAGGGCTATTCGTTTATATTCAGGGGACTCCACTTGTAGCATGAAGTCAATCAAACAGCTGTGTTTCTGCACAACTAGAGACACTTCTAAAGTTCAGATTCTGCCAAATTTAATAAGATAGTGTCAAATGTATTCAGATCAAAGCTGCTTACTTTTAATCTTTCTGTTCCTAGATTTAATGTGAGTCTCAGGACACAGTAGCTCATCTGAAAACAAAAATTCCATCTATGTCTTTTCATTGCATAAATCCTTACAAAATTATCTGTAATAAAACTTTGAATGTTAAATTTGAGAAGGACCTTTATTCTAAAATTCTTATTAATTCCTACATCACTTGCTATTCGCATTACCAAAGTGCATAAGGGAGAAGTTCTTATCACCATATAAAGTTCTTCACAATTTAGTGTCAATTGTAATCAGAAGTCAACATAAGCTTTCCAACTTAGAGGAGAAAGAAGCAAGTTCTCATGTGGTAAACAGATATTCCTCTGCTAAAGGTAATGTACTAGGCCAATTAACTCTAACCAAAGGTGCAATGTCAGTATACTTTTCCTTTTTACAGATCAGTAATTTGCCTTGATAGTGCACTCTTTATGCAAATATGTAAACATGATTGATTACTACAAATAATTTTAAAAAGAGCTTGAAAGACAAATTTTCAGCAGAATGTCTAAAGCAGACAAGAGATATGAAAATTGTTTCCAAGAACACAGAGTTCCATAAATTAGGGTAATAATACACAAGTAATTATACACCAAATATGCTAGAGATGCATTTGTGACCTAGTGTGCAAATGCCCTTGAATGCAACTATGCACACACCTTGCCAATAAAACTTGCCAATGCTTATGCAGAAAATGCCAGAACAGAAAGATGACAGGTTATGGAAAAAGGAAGTTGAGCTAAAAACTTTTGAAAGGCTAGAAGTTTTGCTTTGGTCTTAACAATGCCCATGTTTGCTAACAGATATCAGAAGTTTCAAGACTTGCCTGTGTAAGGAAACAGGCACAGATTCAATATTCATTCAATGGTTTCTGCAGAGTCCAGTCAGCAGACATCCCACAATGATGTCTGCCAACACCATCCTGTTAAATATACTGAAATAAAACAACCCAGATAAAGCAGTGCATATTATTTGTCCTGAGGGTAATATTACAATTTTTATTTGTGTAATTATTTTAATCAACTGTTCATGTTGTGACTTTTCTTCCCTCCCCTGGACCTAATCATTAAACAATATTTTAAATGACATTTTTAAATATAAGGTATTAGAATTCAATACTAGTGTCAAGTCAGAAGTCTGAATGCTTTACAACCTTTTCTATATAATTTTACAATAGTTGCAGTGTAGACTCCTGAGGGAAGGAACTCAGTAAAAAGAGCAGCCTAGAAATGTGGCTAACAGATTTGTTGTGCATGTTGACATTCTTTACACACTCAAGTTAATGGGCAAAAGTACACAATTTCCTGCAGGAAAGGACAGCAGAGTCAGTGCCAGTGTCAAATTCCCAGTGTTAATTAGGAAAAAAACATCTGCACTTATTTGGAAATAGAAGTATTCAAACTTAATTATGGAAATTTTTTTAAAATTAGACTTTTTGCATATTTTACCATGTTTTGCTCTATCAAAGAACTGCTAGTAGAATGCCAGAGAAGAAAGGGGATATAACTGGTTGTTTTTGCAATCTAGCATCATCAGCAAAAATGTTAGGCATGTTTTCCTAGGTATTATGAGTTGCCAAGACACGGCTCCAAAGCTACAATGTTAAAATTCACCTTTAAAACCTCCCCCATGCTCTGCAAATTTTGCTAAAAATATTAAAGTTCACAGAAGCATACATTTTAGCCTTTTTGATCTACATACTGTGATTCTGAATGGCAGGAAAAATTTAAGCCATTAAAAGGTATATTTTTGTTGAATATTCCTTGCATTTTCAAATTTTATATCTGAGACATGGGTAAGAAGTGTAAGGTTGAAAAGTTAGTGTCTTCTGTTTCCCTCAATCCATCAAGTAGCTAAACCAATGCATTCTGGGAAATTTTTTCTACATACACTTTCCTATCACAAGCACCCTAAGCCTGACTTTTAAACACTGGGAAAATTAAAGAAAAGCCTCTGAATATTTGTAACCACAGGAAAAGAATTGAAAAGTTCATGTGACAGCACCAAAAGTCTAATCCTGCAGGAGCCACTGTTGTATTTGAAATTTCCTATGCATCCAGGTTAAAGGATCCTACTCACAGACCTTGAGCCTCTCCAGAAATATCTGCCACTCCAGTTAGCTGAGCATGCTAAATGAGCAGGTCAAGGGGAGTCACTCAAGAATTTAAAACCTCTGGGAGCACTGCCCTCCCTTGTGTCAGATTCAGTCTTGCTGTGGCAATTCAGTGCTTTACAAGAGGGTGAAAATATATCAAAAGACTATCGATACATCAAGAATTAAAAAAACCAAACCAAATCAAAATTAAACCAAATAAACAAATAAAAAACCCACCAAATATGCCCTTGCATGTTACCAACAGAAGCCCTGAATCGCTGTATTAGTAAAATAGAAGTATGGTACAAACATGATGAACATACAGCAATCCTCCTTTTCAATTCTACTTAGAAATATCAAATATTTACACACCAAATCTCATATTGAAACCTTGATTTATTACTTGAAAATCATACTAAGCTGCCATATGATTTCTTCCATTCATTTACCAAACAACATTTTAAAACACTATAAATCCCTTTCCTCTATTATCTGACTTGCTAAGTCCAAAGTCCAATCTTTCCCCTTGAAAGATTGAGAAATATCATCTCTTTCTAAATTACTGGAAATAGAGAATGGAAGGGAGAAGGGACACAATAAATATGTGCAAATTTATCTTGGGTGTACATCTGTGGCACTGAATTTAAAAGCAGCCCTTGTCAAAAAAGGAATATGAGTAATATTTTGGGTGGCAGTATTGCCATAGAAATCTGTGTTCAATAGTTTGATTGAAAACTTTCAAGGTAAACATCACCTATAGCTTTTTCTTCCATGCAAATATTTGTGAAGGCAGTAGAGCTGGAAAAAATGTAAGGGAACATCTCTGCTCATTTTTCTCGAAAAGCTGATGCTTGTATTCTATAAATACAATTCTGATTTCACTATTGCATGAAAAGGCAATATTGTAGTAAATTTGATCGTTGTGAGGTTTTGCTGTAGTTACATATGTTTGTCAGAACACATGGTTAAAATTACATTACTAAATTGGGGTAGTTGGTTTACGTAAGTTTGTAGTTTTTAAATAATTGTATTGTTTTATAGGGTTTTTCTTCTCTTGTGTAGTAGCTATCCTAATGTGTTTTCTGCTCTCTGTGGAAAATGTAGCTCTAACTCTCCAGCCAAGTGTTCCTCATGTTGTGTGTACCAGAATATTTGTGAGTTAAGTGACAGAATTGAATGGTGTGACTTCTTACCTCATGATAACACGAGTCAAGAATGTAGTGATGTAGGGAAAAAGCAGGTTCTGCTTATAAATCAGTGGTAGCTTTGATAGCTCTGGTGGGTTTACAGATGAGCAGGTTGTACCTCTCCATCCATATCACTGTGTTTATTGTTCTCATAATCAAACTTGATCTTTATTTGGGATCATTGCTATCCAGTATTTTGCCTATAATGCCTTATTTGATGGACTTCAATGTCTATCAAAATTATATAGGAAGCTGCTTTTTATGATTACCAATCAGATCAATTCAGTGCAATCTAGTTGACATGACTTATAAAAATGCATCCTGACAAAGCTCTCTTCTCTTTCCTGAAGACTGACACTGCCATAATTCTGTACATATTTTCAGCATTTTCCAGTTATGAGCACCTGTCTTCATTCTAAAATGGATATTTGAAAGATCTTTGACAATAAATGAACTTTTTGAGTGCAGTTTCCCCATACTATGTGAAGATCTATGCATGTGTGCATGTCTGGTAAGGAAGCTTTCAGTTTTTACAAAGCTCTGAGTGACTGTGAATCACAGAAGCCTTCACTGTCTTCATGGTTTAAGTGGAAGTACTTCAATTAATTCTAAGGTAAACTTAATTTTCCAAAAGATGTTAACTTCTCTTTAAATATAAGGTAAGTTGACTCTTTTGGAAGGTTCATATGTCTGTTCTCTGGATAACTGGAGGCAAAGTCATTTAAACATTATGATCTGATCATTCTAAACTGGATACCAGGTCAAGAAATTTCTGACTTTCTGTTCCTATAAGTGCTATCAATTATTGCCTTTCTCTGCCCTTGTTGTCTTAAAGAAACGCCTCTGGTAACATTTCTTCACTGTGCTAGAGAGTGTGAAGCTTGGATTTCAGTGTTAAACACTAAGGGTTGGTGTTTAACAGATTTCTTTCTGGAGATGCATTTTGCTCAGATGTACTGCACAATCAAACTTAGCGATTCACCATCTTCTAATGATTGCTGTACACACAATTGATTGATTCTAGCAATATCCTGCTTTATCTCACTTTGTCTCTCCTCTTTACTGCTGTCATGCATGTATGTGAAGTCAAATGGAATGCATGTATTCCCACAGGTGTCTCCCAGATTAGACCTGGACTTAATTTAGTTCCTTTCTTATGTGAATATTCCAGTGAACATCAAAATTTACCAAAATATTTCTGCTTACTGAATATGCCCCACACATTCTTACTGAAAAATCACAGCTTTGAGAGTGTTGACTTCTGCAGATTGCCAGCATGGAAATTAAATATACCACATGTGGACATACAGAAATAGGACCTGGCTATGACTGATACTGTATAGAAGCACATTGATTTCTAGTGGTGAGAAAATGAAGAGTGAAATGCAAATAATGTGTTTCTGTGTGTAGCAGCATTATATGGTTGTTGTCATTTCACACCTGATCTCTGACTACAATAAGAGAAAGCTTCTTTTTATTTCTCGGGAATACAGGAAATGTATTATATTTCCAGTTTTTCACTTGCATTTCAAATTCTCCTTACAAAATAAGTAAAAAGGCAAAATAGAGGCAAGAAAAAATTTAGAATTCAGGTTATGTGATCTCAAAGAGCCTAGAAGTTACATGTGTAGTCATTTGCCACCTGTCTGGGTAATTTATCTAAGTATTGTTTGAGTCATTATGTTCAAGGCTAGTTTTCAATCACACGTGCTACAAGGACTTCACTACTTAGCACATTCTCAACACAGAAAAAAATTTGCTGATAATAAAGTTAGAAAGGATGTAGCAACAGGTCTCCTCTGCTCTGTTGCCTTTCTATTTAAAGCAAGGTATTGTATTGTCAAGATAATGCTACCAACAAGATAAGATAGATATTTTGAGAGAATAATTCTTTTTTATTGAACTTCTGTATACATGCATTGACATGATTTCTGTAAAAAGTAATTATGGACTGAAACTACAAATGTAAAAAAATATAAAACCCCTTGTTTTATTTTTTTTGAACTGACATCTATAATTTTTAGGCACATGTAACCCTGTATGAAGTCAGCAATGTAGTTCAGATTATCTAAGCATCTTTATTAGTTTACCAAGAGGAGCTAAGTGACATTTTTGTTTCCCTTTTGCTTGTTTGGTTGCATATACTTGCTGTTCTGGTCACTTTAGACACAAAATTCAGAAGGCTGGTCTTTCACTTTTAGCAAATTCAGATAACCCAAGCCATAATCAGAGAAAATCCTTGTGATTATCTATCTCTTTTCTAAACCAAGTGAATCTTTAAGTGTTATTTCACTAAATACAAAATGATGAATTAGATGGGTGTGCACAGTCAGTGAACAAGTTAGCAATACTTAATATCCTTGCAAAACTCCTGGTTTCCTCTCAGCTGTATTTTGTTTTAGTATAAGAGCTTTCTGAAATGTTTTGGTTCCTCCTCTCTTCCGTAGACATTAATTTGCTGGCTTATCCAATTCCAGCATCCCCATAATAACCTTTATGGTTTCTTTTTTTCTTTCCCTTATCTCCTCTGCAAAAACTCCTTTTGTTCCAAATCACAACAAAATCACCCTGGTGTAACACAGTATAACTCTCCTGTAACTCCTGTGCCCTACCTTTTAGCAGAGTTCATCTAGAGTCAAATCCCTCATCTTTTTCAGAGCTTCCCCAAAATTCCTATATTTCATAGACAAGAGCAAAAAATATAATCTACAGTTCTTGCATCTCCTGCTTCAATTTCCACAAAGATCTACCAAAGCAATACTGTGAGGTGTCACTCTAACAACCAGCAAGAAACACAATAGGAAGGGAATGGACAATAGGGCAATTGACATTATAATTGATTTTCCTATTCTTTCCCAGGAAACAATAAAGAGTGTTTGTACATAAATAACTGGAACTTAATGCCATACATCCACCTCTGGGCTTTCTGCATAGTTAAACACATCTGTTTCAATAATTTGTGTTGTTGGAAAGAAGCTATCAATAGCAATAGGGAAAAAGAGAATACCCAAAAGAGTTCAAATGCAAGAAGGAAACAACACACCAGGCAGAAGCAGAGATTGGCTACCCAAGAGGAATATAGAATCTTTGCCCATAGTTCAGAGCTGAAACTGGGAAAGCAAAGCACAGCTGGAGTTGAAGTTCCAAAGGTATAGAGAAGGATCTAGTCTTTTCTTGGAGGAACATGATAAGAAAATAAAAGGTAACAGGCACTGATTAAATACAAGGACACATTTATCAGTTATGGCGTGATCTAATAAACATACAGTTTGTCCACAGAAGTTCTGAGATCTCCATCCTCACAGACAGTGAACTGGACACATCCCTAAGCAACCTGCCCTAATTTAGTGTTTCCTGAAGAGCAATTTGAATCACCTAAAATGAAATTGGTTTGTAATTTTATAATTTTATTTTTCATAAATTACTGTAATTTTGGTCTTTATTTTCATGTTCTCTGAGGTCTCACTGAAGAAGCCAGTGTCCATAACAATGGAAGGTAACTGCCTGATGCCTGCTAAAGACTTTAGTTGAACTCCAAGTGAAAATAAATATTTTCAATTTCATACATAATAACTTCTATGATTATTTTGAATATTTAAGAGTATAAATATTGCATTAATAGTTATACTCTTAAAACAAGAGCTTTAGGAATATAAATATTAATGTAATATTTATACAATACAAAACTCCCCAACAAAATCTTAAAAAGTTTTGATTTCTTTTATACTTGGGTAGCTGTAATATTCTTTGCATATCTTTCCTTGATTCACTGCTTCAGTCATTTTGGTAGGAGTCATTCAGCATTACCGTAGGAGGAAATCCATTGTGGAGGAAGTATATCAATAACATTATTTTCCCTGAGTACTTTAAAGTGTATATTTCCAAGAAAAGAAAAGAAAAAAGAATCTTTCTTTCAAGAAAATAACATAATTCCTTTGCATGTCAGTCAATCAATATCATGCATCCTGAAGCACTTTCAAGAGAAGATTTAATAAGGCTAGGGCAATTTATCACAGTTAAGTCCTGTAAGTTGCTATTCAAAAAAACTCTCATTGACTTTATGTTGAGTCACTACTCCATGAGGCTTTGCTGCTATGCCTGCTGTGCTTTTGAACAGTCAGCCATGGTGTTTAAGAAATCTCCTTTGTGTCATTGGGCTTGATATTTCTCCTGGGAAGAAAAAAGAAGGATTATTTTGTGGTTTAAGCTTGATGTTTCATTCAATTTCTTTGAAAACAAATTGCCTGATGGTTTTTTCATCATTATTAAAAAAGACAAGAGATTGAAGTTAAATTAATTTTTGTATTATACAATCCACAAATTCTGTACTGTATACATTCCTTGTTTTGAGTGAGCAGACTTGTAATAGAGTAAAGATTGGATGAGCTGAGAAAAAAGAAATGCACCATAACTCAACAGCTGGAAATTTTTCATTAATTTCCTAATTGTACAAGATTAAAGATCAGTTTCTAATTTTTCCCTTTTTTCTTTTTTTTATTTTTTAATCTTTTTTTCCTTGAGAGAGACAGAAATAGCAATTTAGAAAAAAAATAGTTCGAGAAAATGTGACAGAATGTTAGTTCTTTCCAACATTCAAGTCCTAGGGGTAAGAGAGAAATACACTCTTGTTTCTTTGCATAGCAAAATGTTCCCACTCCTAAAAGCTTTAAAGAATTATGGAGATAACAGAAAATGAATTTTATTGTTGTTATTTTGTCCAGAGTTCATTCTGATTAATTTTATGGATTTCTTCCTAATATTAAGTTGAATATGCACTACTCTGTGAGTGGTTTCCATCTACAATACATTTAAGAGTTGATAACTTTTCACTTGAAATAGTTACAAATTATGTGCTACAGATAAATCAGTTCAAATTCAGAAAGGAAACAATGTGTGTGTATTTACATTGTAGGGTTTCTCTGATATTTTTCTTTACATTTGGAAAGACAGTTTACTGTCTTTCAATCAAATTCTAATTCTAATCTAATTCTATATTTGCATTTCTAAATAGGAATAAGAAAGCTAAATATTTTTAGCTAATAATGAACACCTGAAAAGGAAACAAACAAGAAAAGCCAAAAACCAAAATTAAAAAAAAAATACACAAAAAACCAACACAAAAAAGACATGATCCCTCCCCCCAAAAATACCCCAAAACAAAAAACCCAGATATAAAGTTCTCTTCTACCATTGAGTTAAACCCTTTATTAAGTTAAACCAACCAGTCTGCCCAAATGTGCCTGTAATTTAAACAGTTTATAAATATCTCATAATACAAGCAAATGGCATAGCTAGTCTATTAAAAAGAGCAGTGACTAACAAACACTACTAATTGCTGTGTTTACATTTTAAGTGTCAGAATGATCATGCAATTTTCTCTCTTTGCCTTTCTTTCCTCTTGTCTTCATCTAATACAAATTAAAAATGCCACTGATAAGAAAAAAAACATTTTCACACTTTTGATTCATATGTCTTTACAGTTATTATAAGTCTTTAAAGCTATTATTAACTGAAAATGTAGAAGAGCAAAAACTTGTTAATCAGTTCTGTAGTTTGTAATGCTAAGATTTTAAGTTTAATTGCTATATCTATTGTACAAGATTCTAATAAGCATAAGGATAGCCTTTACATTTAATTAGGTGACATTTTATAGGAGTTTCATTAAGCACCATGTAACTTAATGTACTTAACTGCGCAAATTATATAATTTTATGTGGATATGTGTCCAAAAATATTATTAATCAAGGAAAATCTAAGCTTAGCCCAAAAAGAGTGAAAATTATTATGATAACTTAAAATATTCCCTTTTTTTTAAGTTTTTTTCAGTTTTCCCCTTAAGAATCAACAGTGTTCAATGCCACTTGGTATATTTAATGGACATCCTTAGTTTTGACTTATAGAGACCATCTATGGGGTCATGTACCAAAGAGATGAATATGAAAGTACATAAATAGAATATAAATTGATTGATATTATTAATGTAGCTTTGGGAGTCTGATAAATTAAATTTAAGTCTGTAAATTAAAGTGCTGTAAGATACTGTTAGCAGAAATGTCAGAGTAGACATTTAAGATGCAGTGAATATCCGAATTCACTTCAAATCTGATCACTTTTCCAGTGATCAGAATTTATTAACAACCAAGCTCCAAGCAATTCTTTGGAGTCAAAAGATTATTGTATTCTCTTGGTAAATCTCTGGAGAGGTTGGTACTGTCTGTAGTTAGGGCTGACACTGGATAATAGGAGCTCAGTGAGAAAACTGGGAATACTGGAAAACGTTCAGTGGATGGCCTGAAACTAGAAATAGTGGCTAAGGTACCTAAACCAAATCTCAATTCTAAACTGGTGCAGTTCACCTCAAAGTAGCATACCATGGTCATACAAACTGTAGCTCAAAGGATTTGTCTTAGGTGGTTAGCTACTTATCACTAAATGCTTTTATTTTGACACCTTTGCTAACTGTACTGAAATAATAATTGTTGATTAAAAAATAAATCTCTTCAATACAAGTAAATCATGTTAATCTGTTAGCTGAATTGGTTCAATGCCTTCTATACCACTACTTTCATTTGAAGTAAATTCATGCTAGTGATATTGTACTACTACTTTGCAGTACATAAAAATACCAAATAAGTTCATGTAGCAGCAACAAATAAGATTACACAATTAATGCCAAGTGTGCAATACTCACGCTCTACAGCTCTTAAAGGCACTAAATAGGGATAGAGTATTTTGTGCTGCTTCTGTGTGTCCCTGACTGTAATTATCTCTGGCAATATCTAGATTTTTTTTTCTTCATCAGGTATTTTTGGCATAAGTAAGTAAGAGTAACTTTGGAAAATATAGTGTACATTTCTTTTCTTTATTATACAATAGAAAGCCTATGATAGATGTATCATATAAGTAATGTAATGTACAAATTTTCTTTAATTTACTAATTATGTGTCTTTCTGTATTTTCTACAATATCCTTTAAAATGGTATGGAAATTGCAGTAAAATGTTAGATTGACTTAAATTAGCCAAGACTGGCAATAGTGATCATTCCTACTTCTTCTCTACAAGTCAGTAAATGATAATTGAAACTGGCTGCCATTACTCTTATTTGCACGTTATTTGAAGAATTATCTAAAAAGGAATATCAGGAATATCTTCTGAGTTTAGTCTAAAACAGACCTCTTGCTGCTTTCATATTTTAGGTTTTCAGCAATGCATGCACATTTTCATTAATGGATACTGGCATATAAAGGTAATAAAACCTTCATCTTAAAACAGCAGAATACATTTTTATTGTTTTTAATTTTTCAGATTATATAAAAAATGTTTTATTAATTTATTTAAATGTTACTCTGCTTCCTTAGAAACATTTAATGTTTCTAAGGAAACAGAGCTGGATTTGTACTAAGAGCATAAAGCTGTGCTTAAATGCCTCATAGTAAGCGAACTATTTCAAACAATATGGGCTGTTTTCCATTTGTCTTCCATTTAATGGTGTTATTTATATTAACTTTATTACTATCTCAGTGTCTTCATTTATTTTCTTCATTGCCATTTCTAAGTAAAGGATTAAATATTTGTCAAATTTTCTCTTTGAAGTTAGTTGTTTGTCTTTTTATTCTGCTTTTCCTGAGAACCCTTCATTTATTCTTTAGTGGCTGACTACTGTCAAACTCCATTGATACAGGCAGGAATTAGAGTGATTTTTGGAGAAAAATTAAAAAATCACAAGGGAAGTAGAACAGTGAGCCAAAATAAAGCTGGAAAATTATTTGTGCATTGAGTAGATAATACCTAATCTATTTCTGTTGTGATTTGAATAGGTATCAATTTTAACATCTATGTGCATTTTTGACACTATTTTACCTAACTCTTTACCTTTATACCCCCCATTTTTAGATGCTACCATAATGTGATAGTAATATTTTGTCTTTCTTTTTTCTCAGTAGACAAGAATGTTTTGTGTTAGCTCTCAAATATCTGGGCAAACGTTTGCTTTCATCCAACCTACAGAAAACCAGAAAAACTTCAGAAACAATCATAAAGAGAGAGAAGTCATAAAATTTCTCACAGTCATGGAGCTGGGAGAGATAGGCTTATCTTCTCCATCTCTAAAATCATTAAAACTAGTCTCATGCAATAATTATATTTGTTCTCATCCACCACTGAGTGCTGGTTCATCTTATGTTTTGGTAACTGTTGTTATATGCTTGTGTTTCTAAGGCCTATGGCTCTGAGAGAAGAAAAATCTGCAGCAGATATTTTCAAATAGACTATTATCATAACTGGTTTCAACAGGTCTTTTTCCATTAAATATTTTTATGTAAGAACACTAATAGGTTGTTTCTTTTCTGAATCTAGAAGTATTCTGGATTATCAGAAAATATTTCTTTTCCATGTCAGTATTATTTGAACTACCATATGAAGTTTTCCCACTTAAACTAACATCCATTTCAGATGTCTTGGGGTATTTATTAAGGCTGAAATAATTTTTCATGAATTAAAATCATGCCTGTGTTCTGCTAAATTATTTAAATTTTCTCCCAGTAACAATAAAGCACATGGATTTTTTTAACATGTAGTCCAGTTTCTATGAGATCTGGGAACAGATCTGTGCTTGGGTACAATCTTCCAGACAATCTTTTTATTTGAAAATTACATGATTTACATATTTTGCAGGAAACAGCTTTGAAAATAGGAGAACTATCATATTTATAACTACCTAAGGTTAATTATAAAAGAGTTCCTTTGGCACAGAAAAATAAAGGAAAAGGAGAGATATCAAACTTAAAGGTGAGATGTACTTCAGTGCCCACTGCAGTTCATTTTCAACTGAAGTGGTGCCATTACCATTCAACCTGGGTTACAAGCCTGCTATTTTCCAACAGTATTTGGAAGTCCCAAACATATCTGAATATGAATTCTGTGGCAAACCATTTGGAAAGTTGTCTCAAACCACTTTTTTTTGAGAAGTCCACTGATGTTCGCACTAAGGTCCACAGCAATCTGAGAGAAGCACAGAATCAACAAAGCTGGTAAAAGAGACAGTTATAATGTATTCTTACCCTTCATTGTTACTGTCAGCAATTTTCCTGTTTGCTACCAAAGACAGTATGCCTGGCTTTTGTTTATGCTTTTGTCAGTGCTTTCAAAATTCTATTCCTTTATTTTTTTCTGGGCTGTCATCCTAGGCATTTAATATCTTGTAAAATAGTATTTCTGCAAGTTGGGTTGTGGTTTGAAGATAGTCTGTTCACAGCTGGCTGCTCAGCTGTTATCATCTGAGTATCTTATGGACTTTTTCTTATCTTCCTGTTTCTTTCTTCAATGACTACTTATAAGCAGTACTGGTATAATTACATGTTCAGATAACCTCTTATTTCTCTGCATGACCTATATCCACAGCTTGGTCCAGGGTTATACCCTAGAATTTCTCTGGCACACAAATAAAGGAAGTCTGTAGTGCTGTACTGGTATTCTTCATACCTGAAGTAGAGAGGTATTAGAAGCTTCTTTTTAAAAATCTGTATCGAGAACCTGCAAGGAAATACAGCTGGGAGTTAAGGAATGAAAAATGTCAATACTTCTCCAGATCTGGCCCCAATTAATAAGCATAAAACTGGTGATAAAATAGTCTTAGAGAAGGAAGTATGGCTGAAGTGCAGGTTTCCAAGGGAGACAAAAAATCAGGAATCACACCACTGGTGCTGCCAATTCTTGTGAGATCGAGTTAAATTTTTTATCATACTACAAATGACATGTACAGAGAAGATTCTGGGAAGTCCACCAGAGACTTCATTAATGCTAGCTTGTTTTTACCAAGGGGCTCATGTGTGCCCCAGAAGTGCTAGAAGCACATCATCTTCTTGTTCTAAACTCTAGCTTTAGTAAACTATGTTTTTGTCTCTGTATAGTCATATTTGGGGTTCTTAGGTTAGTAGTTTAGATTTTTTGGGTTAGAGCACATTGCCTTATTGTCAACCTCTGTATTTCCATAAACAAAACAATGAGGGCAAAGTAAAGATTAATTTATTAGAAAATTACCTATTCAAGAAGTTGGTGACTTTCTAACACTGAGACAAATTGTAGCTCCTATTCTCGTTTGTCTTCCTATATTCCACCAAGCTGAAAGATGCTAAAGTCATGTTTATTTTCATCTTTATTTTCATTATTATATGATTCTATGATTATCACAGCAGTTCTTACAGTTGCTAAATGAGGGATCCAAATGCCATTGCAAACTCCATCCTTAGTCCTTATATTCCCTAATACAGAAAGACAACTACACTTTAAAAAAAAATCTTTATAGAAATTGAAAAAAAAATGTTCTATTTAATTCATGCTGTTCATCCTGTCTGCAATTGTGTGGTTTATTTCCTACTCTTGGAGTAGGACTCTTCTAGTTTTCCAGAGTTACTGCCTGTATTACACTTGACACAAAGCTCCATTCTGATCTGACTGAAACAAGGATAACATACAGTGAATCTGGATTGGTAGGTGGATCAAGCTTTTCTTTCAGCGTCTTTTCCTATTTATTACACATATGAAACATCAGCTATATCTTCAATCTAAATACACTGCTAGGCACTGAGTTTGGGGGTTGTTCTGTGGATCAGAATAACATCTTTTAACTCTGTTTGATTTATATAGAAAATTTTATTACTTGACCCTTCAATGAGACTGTGCTGCTATTTATCCTGACAGATAAAGAGCTTTGTTCCCTATCTCTCATTCTACATAGCAGAAGTCCTGGGCATGTACTTGAAAACCCTACCAATAAAAATCATGGTCAGACTTTAAATCAGTCAATTTTTTATTGATTATCCTCCAGCTACCCATGCAACTAGTTGAAGATAATATGGATTACTGGTTAGATATCGAAGATACTAGTTGCTATTTTTTAAATTAAGTGTATTTATTGTATTAAAGAAGTAAAACATCAAGTACCATCTGTATATAGTCATTGGCCCATCATTAACTTACAAATAATATAAAAGGGAGAAAAAAACAACCATATACCATAAAGAAAAACTGCCTTCTTGTTACAATAGAACTTGCATTACATTTCAAAGAAAATCTGAGTACTTAATACAGGGGTACAAAATAATCTCTGATTATACATCCAGAATCTAGTATGACATTTCATTCTCAGATCAAATCTCAGAAACAACTATCGCATCAGGTGTTATGACTATAGATACATTCCTTTGTTATTATAACATGAATATGAATGTATTCTTCCTTCAACTTCCTTTTTTAGAATGCCTTTGGTAGAACCTTAGCTGATTCAAAAAGAGACATAATAGATCTTGACACTGGAAAAGAAATATGTTTTTTAACACTATAGGTGTTTTATTGCATTTGTTATAGTTTATTTAATTTGTTTATTTAATTATATTGAAGTGACTTAACAAAAGAAATAGCATTAAATTCTAGCTTTTCTGATTTTTCTTGAAAGTTTGAACTAAAATCAGGAGCTGTATCTAGAATTTGGCTGTTCTGTGTTTAGTACATCAGAATGAAGTCCTGGAAACAATTTTTCTTGAACACTGGAAAATTCAGATATAATCCATGTCTGACCTTTGCAGTATAATCCCTCCCTTTGTGGTCTTTAAATATGAAAAATAAAATGGAAATGTACAGATTCTTTACACCAGAAATTACAGGATAATGGAGTCTACCTGACTTAGATTTGTGTTTGTAAGCATAAGCATGAACACTCTTTTGGACTGTGCATTTTTAAAATGTACATAGTTTCTTGTCAACAAGATCAATGAAGTGCTGTCCAAATTGTTCATCCATTACTTAGCCTTCCTAGTGTCAGCATTACTGTCAGATTTAGTTAGAGAACTTCATTTATTTAAAATTTCATTCACTGTGGGAAGATGAGGAAGTGAATCATGTCTCAATAATGGGAATCTGGAAGGGGAAGGCATTTTCATGTGTATTGAGTTAAAACCACAAGGTACTAGGTCATTTTGCGGTTTGCATTTAAGGCAGAAGCTTTGCCCCAAATGATTCTGACCAGAATAATCTTAAATGTCCAGGTCTCACCAAAATTAATGCACATTAGACTGTATACCTGGTAGTTCAAAAACAATGTGGGTAAGGCTTATCTAGTAGCTTTTATTCGTTTTTATGGGAAACATATGGTTGAAAAAACCCATTCTTCCCTTCCCTGTGGAATGGGAATTATTTTCTGAAATTATCTCTTAGCATAACTACCTGTTAGAGCATAGCATGACTGAAATGCTTTGACACCCAGTCAGCCCCACAGATTTATTATGAAATGTGCTGTAGTAGTGCATAAAACTCCTGCCTCTTCCAGTTTCTTACATGACTAGAAACAGCAAAGGGAATAGCTGTTTCTAGTCAATAGACAGGCAAACAAAGACATTTACATGGGAAAATTATAGTCTTCATCCATTGATAGATACAGAAAAATTCAGAATCCTAAGCTGATTAACACTCTTGGATAATAGAGAGAATCTTGATTTATGTAGTTAGGTGAGGAGCAGCTGCCACTTCCAGCCACTCCATCCCACAACTCCTTCCTGCTCTAGCCAGTAAACCCAAAGACATGGGGACTCCACCGAGGCTGAGGGACCCAGCTGCCACTTTTCTGTGCACAGGTTCAACCAGTAGCAAACTGCAGAATGTGTCAGAGAGCAATAATAGCTGTGCACTAATACAGTGCACACTTGGGATGCAGTGAAGCTGAGAATCTCGTATTGAAATACCTCTGGGGTTAGTTCTGGAATGGTCTCAAATTGTTGAATCTAATAATACATTTTTCACTTAGATATTTGGTTCATACTCTTTTTGATGTGAACAGTGAATTGTTGCTCTCGGTTTTGATCTTATTTTTCAATTACTGTTTGTAGGATGGTGGATAACCTTTCATTATAATCAGATGTATCTGTATAATTTCCTTGGCTTTGCAGGGTTTACCCAAGTATTACTGTTTACCCTGGTGATGATAACCTTGAATTTAATATTTAAACCAAAGAAATGGTGGAGGTGCTCTGAACCCAGAGGTGAAATGCAGATTTTCAGCCCTGCTCTGGTACTGCACCAAAGATCTAAATGAAAATATGCTTTGTGTTATTTTGGGGATCCTTACCTGGGAGGGGTTCTAGGGTTCAGTGACAGTTCAAAAACACACAATTACACTGAAAGAGTAAGCTGTTTAAATATAACTGGGGAAAGAGCCTGGTAGGAACATGCAAATACTGTGTTTGCATCCACCAAACAATACAGAACCAGCTTGCACTTTTGTCTTTCTCTTCTGTTGTCTGTAACGCTTCACATAAATCCCTTTAATCAGTCTCTAGAAAGAACAACTTAAAGAAAGAAGGAGGCAGGTTTCTGAAAGCCCTGTTCTCTTTTCATCAGATAAGTCACTAGCCAATGCCCTGCTGGAAAGACAATATAGATCATGTCACTACAGCTTGATTTTTCTGCCTGTCCACAATAACAATTCCTACAGTCCATGATTAGCACTTTTTCTGTGGTTGGTTGGTTGGTTGGTTGGTTGGTTGGTTGGTTGGCTGGCTGGGGTTTTTTTTGGGGGGGTGGCATTTGAGCTGATGAGGGTATTATGCACTAGGTAGGATTTAGGGGATTCCCAAGGAGCTTTTCCTTTTCCATCAAATGTGTGTTAGTGTGATGTTGTTACACATGAGTCTCATAGCAGTTTGTGGCTTCCTGTAATTGTGTCATAATTCTAGTCCAGAGCTGATACAACCTCAAGGCAAGCACAGCTTCTTGAGATACCTGTCAGAACTAACTTTTAGCATTGGCCCAGCTTAATTACTATAGCACTCCTGATTAATTCTGTGCCACCACCAGTGAACTCTGCAGTGAATGCTTACTAAAGTGAGTCAGGGAAATTTAGAAGCTACCAAAAGCAAATTTAGCTCATGGGTGGGATCACTTTGGAAAATTTTAAAAAGTATTCATGATGCTATGAAATCTCTGGCAAAGGCTTTTAGTTAAAATGTATCTTAATTAGATTTTGGCAAAGACTTATGTGTAACTAGTTGTGGGGTTTTTTATTATAGGTGCTGTATTAGGCATTATCTGGCCTCAAGCACCTGCTGCTTGTTTTTCTACTTGTTGCCCTCTTTTTCAGCCAATTCAACTATTTATGTGGCATGTGAAAAACTGTATCCAGGAACAAAATTTAAAATGAAGTTCATCACTTTTTTCTGTCACTGTTTGAATAATGTCTGTTTGATTATCTTCTATTCTCCTGTCTCCAAAAATGCTATTGAAGAGGCCATAAGGCATTGGAGATTGGCAAAGTGGATAGAAAAGTGGGAGAAGGAATGGGAGCTGTAAAATCTGTCTTAGCCACCACAGCAAATGTGTATGCCATTTTACCCTTGTCAGAAAAGTACTGCATGGCTGGCCATCTACCTAGCTGAAATCTTCAACACCTTTATGAATTTTTGAGGATTTTTACCTTCTTTGCCTTCTTTTTCTTTTCAATAAACTCTCCTCCCTCTTCCTTCCTGCTCCCATCTTAAATGAATTGTCTTTTTCTTATAAACCTTTCATTGCTGAAGGTTTATAAGTAGTGAATTAGTCTCTCCATCCACTGTCTTATCAAGGACATTTTTTCTCAAGTAAATTGACGTGTTCACTTCTGAAGGGCATTCAATCAAACAATGGCATGCAAACATGTTCTGTCTCCCTGCCTTAGCAAGACACTAAGTCATTCTCATCTTTTGTAAACCGCCTTCAAACACAAGAAAATGAATGTATTCAGAGCAAAAATGAAAATACTACAGAATGTCCTCAGATTCCTCAGAAGCGATCAAGGATGTTAGATTTTGGGACTATTTTCAAGTTTGCGTAAAGATTCCAGCACAAGTGTGAAGTATTCTTTATCCATGAACAAAAAGACAAAGTGACAAAGACTGGAAACCTAGCTCTAGAGAAGGCTGAACTGGACATTCACTTCATGGCTGCATTTGTAGTCAGAAAAATCAGAGAAATTAGAATGGGAGTTCTAAAATATAGCAAGGAGATAAATCCTTTTCCTACTCCAAGAATATTTGTATGAGAAAGAAGGAATGAGAAGCAGCAGCAGAGAATACTGGAGGAAAGGATAGCAGAAAACTTCCATCCTTTAGACAAAAATCATCAGTTGTACTGTATAAATTCTTTCAGGTAGTTGACAATTACCTAAATCAATAACATTGTAATGTAAATTAATAACTTTATAATATTTCCTTACCACATTGCCTTTGTTCTACCCTCATCTAGGAAAACCTATGTTTCTTTTCCTTTGAAAATATCCTGGCTTAAGTCATAATAGATGAAGTTAATAATGCTCTTTCTTTTGCTTCTCTGCAGGGTTTCCTGTGCAGATGAATGACTCAGATCACTCCCTATTTGAGCATTCTTTCCAAGGATGCATGCAGAGCATTCATGTGGATGATCAGCTGGTGGATTTGCATGCAGTGGAGCAAGGAGAGCTGGGAAGCTTTGCCAATGTCACCATTGACATGTGTGCCATTATTGACAGGTAAGTTGTGGAGAGATCTGATACACTGACACGTCCTTCATATTCTGAAAATATACAGTGATCCAGAAGAGGTGGTCCTGACACTGCCAGTGATCATGTCAAGGCTAGTGGGAACCAATGCTTAGGTGGTTGGATGGAGATGATGCCTTTAAATTGTAGACTGTGTAGGGTGCAGTAGAAAGCAACTCTCAAATCTCTCCACCCACCAGCAGAGGAGGAGGTGAAAAGTTCCTGTAAGTGAGGCTCAGGCTATATGTCAATAAGGCGGCTGCCTTGAATAGAGAAAAACTCCTCACACATTTTGTCTGTTTCTCAGATGATTGTTAGGAGACCTTTTTGCAACTAGAAGTTGTGTCTCCTGGCTTCAGCCCCTTGTGGCTTCTCTGTGTTCCTCAGAGAAGTAAAGCGGGTCTGCATGCTTGCACATCAGTGAATGTAATAAATGCTCAAACTAAATTAAAGTAGTGCTTACTGGATTTGGTTTTTTTCCAGTCTGAGAAGAGTAATTGAGAATTAGGGCAGCGTTTTGCTTAGGTACTACCTTTTCAACCACTTACCTGTATTCATTTTTGTTGCTTATGATTAATGGTTTCTTTGTTGGTAAAAAAAACCAGAAGACAGAAAGAACAAGTAGCCCAACTCCTGAATGCAGGCAGCTTGGCTTATCATGAAAATTACCTTACATTAAAGCCATTGCAAGCCTGCTGCAAAGCTGAAAATGGCTTTTTCAAATAGTGCTCTGAAAGAAGCAAGGACTACTAGATCAGAGAACCATGGAATAATTCAGGTAATAGCCAACTACTGGTGCTCATGACGCCCTCTAAAAGCAGGGCCAACTTCAAAGCTACATCAGTTTCTCAGGACCAGTTGAGCTTTGTATATCTCCAAGGATAGATATTCTACTGGCTCAATGATTTTGGATAGCAACAACAAATATATGCATAGTTGTAGTAAAGAAATGCATTCTTTTAATTTCCTACTTTATTTTAAGAGCCTCTCAGACATAGATGCTACTGTGAAAAAACCAAAATATAACATACTGCTTTGGTCTTGCAAAATGCCTTCTCTTCCTGAAATGTAGACATCCATTTGCACTAAATGAGTTGTGGTAGGTTGGCCATGGCCAGCAGCCAAACTCTGCCCCTAAGTTTAGCTCTCTCCCTTGTCCTGAGAGATGGGGAGAAAAACACAAGAAAGGCAAAAATACTTGTGGATTAAGAAGACAATTTAATAAGAAAAGAAAAAGCTGCACATGAAAACAAAGAGAAAAGATAAATTTGCTCACTGCTTTGCATTGGCAAGCAAATGTCCAGCTGCTCCCTGGAAAGCAGAGCCTCACCTCAGCATATGTAGTGATTGTTTTGGAAGAGAAACTCCATAACACTAAACATACTCCTTCCCTCTTCCATCCCCTGAGGTTTTATTGCTGGGCATGCTGTTGTGCCGTATTGAATTTCCCATGGGAAAATGCATCCAAAGTCCCTGCTTCCAAATGCTCATTTTGGCTCAGCTACCCCAGCTATGTCCTTGGGCAGCCTCTTACCCACCCCCTTCTCCTGCCCTTTAAGGGGAAGGGTGTGCAGGAAAGCTGTCCAGCAGCCAGAAGAGTGATCTGGAAGAGCTTTGGTTTTATTTTTTTTATGGTTTTAGCTACAGCTGGGGAGCACAACACCTATGGACTGCTGGGAAAAAGGTTAATTTAGTGACTCCATCCCAGCCAGACCCAGTGTACCACTGCAGTAATCTCAGGGTTACAGGACGTGCTTTGGGCTGTACCAGAGAGTTGCTCTGGCATGTCAGGCCACTTTATATTGATTCTCCTCATGAACTGTTGAAGGTTGAAGTCATAAGGAAACGAGCATATGACAAGTTGGTTTTGTAGGGGAGAAGTTTGTTCTGTCTCCTCACACATATCTGAAATTAAAAAGGATTTCTGTGGTCAGTATTTGTCATGTTGACTTGGTTTTGTTTTTAATATTTAGTTTTGGAAATGCAAACTGACTTGAAAGAAAGGACATGAAGATACAGCTAATTAAGTCTCTGCTTTTCCTCCAGTGGATAAATTTAAGCTTATGCAACAATTTGTATTGATCTCGATGATTGAACCCATTTATGCCAGTTTCTATTAGAAAAAAATTCATTATTAGAGCAAAGTTAATCAGAATTAGGGTTTTGAAATATATTACAATGTAATTACAAGTAACTTACAGTGTAAGTTAATTAGTATCAAAGCTTTATGATACACTTATGAAATACAAGACTTAAGGCTTCCTTTATGTTGAGCAGCTAATTTGAAAGTTGAGTTCTTGTAGAAGTTACTATTTAGAAGCTATTTCTTTTTATTACACATAATATACATCCAAATATTTCATATAATGCCATGTGCCACATGAAAGTTCTATACAGTGGTGTTTTATGATTTGAAAATATTGTGCTTTCTATATTTTTGTGTATTATATATTAAGTTTATTACATATCTGTAAACACCTATATTCATAACGGAGTTTGGCAGAAATAACAGTGTTTTATCTATGCTGATGTATATATGTATTTATATTTTCTTCATATAAGAGAATATATTCTCAGTCTGCTTCTCTCTTCTACCACCTAGGGGGCTGATATCATGCTCATAAAAGCTAAAAGTGTATGGCTTACATTTATGCTTTTTAAGCACAGGAAGATTGTGTTGCAAGCAGAGTAGCAGTTGTATAGTCCCAGGAAATTAGAATAATATCCAAAGAAGTTTCTTAGGGTTGGCTTTGATTTTTTCAATGATTGAGATGTAATCAAGTTTGTTGTTTTCCCTTTAAATTTTATTTCTCATTAGTTTGCACTTTAGAACAAATCCTTTGGCTGAGAAGTAACAACGCCAAGCTTTAGATCTGACTGGATTTTCATGGTTCTCTTATTAACATCTGCAGATAAGAGTTTACAAGCACTTCTACAATATGACATTATATATAACATTTTTATGCGGCTTTCTTTTAAGGAATGCCAGTACCATGTGTGCTATATACCAACTCAATTTCTCTTCCTTTGAAAGGGGAAGATGCCGGTGGCTTGTCATAGTGGGATCCTCCTGCTTTTTTAAACTAGTTTGGATCTGAATCATAAAGGCTTCAGTCATCATCATCACCAACATGAAAATTGCTTTCATGGCCACACTACAGTAAAGACCCCCACTGGGCAAAAAGATAAGCTGTCACATTGAATTATTCTTACTGCAGGCTTCTGCCATTTGGTTCAGGGGACAAAAGGTGAAGTTGGAAATGGTGGCACTTTTCATCATTAGGTAGAGTGGTTAGTAAGGAGGGGAGAATTTTCTCAGTGAGAAAATAACAAAAGTTACTGAGGGTTTGTTGAGATTTTAGGCTGCACCTACCTGAGGGTAACTGCTTCCAAAGTCCCAGGTTCTGCTGAGCTAAACTATGGCCTGGTATGGAAAAGGTTTCTGCATTTTATTTCCAGCAGTTTTGAAAAATGTGAGAAGAATAGTGATGTTAGAGTATTCCACTTGTACTTGGGAAATACAAGTGTTGAACCAGTGTATTTTTATTTTGTCTTCCTCTCCTCACATGAGCATTTTTTTATTGCACAGATTGCAAGCTGAGATGTAATTACAGGAGAATACCAAAGCTAAGGAACCTTCTCTTTTTACCAGTAGTTAAATAGTATAAATGTATATAATTTCATGCAGGTATGTATAATTATAGGCAGTTAAAATGCTACTCAGAAAAAAAAAAAATCATCCCTATTTCTGACTCTTAATTACCTATAATTTCATTAGCAATGGAAGTTGCATTGTTGTCACAGTGATCCACATGTTTCATTGCACAGGTCCCTTTTCACCTGCTTTACTTAACATTAACAACCTAACGTGTTATAGTCCAGGTGGTACTGTTGTACTTTCAGATTTAAGCACAGGACACTGAACAAGAATTATTACCCACAACTAAGTTATCCCGGCAGTCTTGAAGAATTTCAAAGCTTTCCTGTCTTTACTATAGCTAGAATAATGGATTTTAATCACAAAATCACAATGATGGAATACTAAACTGATTTCAAAATACAGTGTCAAATCTGCCATTGGAAATTATGCTGCATGTAAGCCAATTTTGATGAAAATTTCTGTGTTACATGTGAAAAAATGGAGGGGAAAATTAAAACTTTTCATGTGGCTGTTTCTGGTGTTTTATGAATGAGTAAACAGTGTGATTCTCTCTGTAACACGAGATGAATTAGACACCAGTTTTTGAGAATAATTTCACATTAAAGAATAATTTAAGTAATCAGATAGGTGCAGCAGAACATTTCTGGGTGATTATTACTTACCTGCTGTGGGGATACACTCTGTATGACAGCTTTAATCCCATACAGCCACATTCTGTCAACTGATTTTTTGATTGCTAATCAAAGTTTGAAATAATTCATCCAAATAACAGAACACAGCAAGCATATTGGTACATAAATATGGCCACACTGTAACTGGCAGCAAGACAAAGTTTCTTTGGAGTTAAAAATCGTCATGTCAAATAGTATTAAAGTTCTTAGTTTCTGGATTTATACACAGGCTTAGGATCCTGCCCTTCCTTCCTGCCCTTTCCCTCTCTCTGCCAGTTCAGTGGTTAGACAGACAGTCAGACAGACATCATCCAGCAGTGCTCTGCATGAGGAACAGATGACACAACAATGTCCTGACTGGAAGCAAAATCTGCTTTGCAGTTCAGTTTTTCCAACTCAAATTCACAAAAAGGAAGTTATGTAGGACTGGGGAAGGGCTGAAACTATCCCATGGCTTCAGCCTGCGGATATTCCTGACCATAATAATCTAACTCAGTCCAGAAAGGTGACTTTGTAAGCAGAGATTATGCCTCAGATGACAATGATTTTAATACTGTTTACTATGTCCATTATATCCATTATGTACCAGAGTACACAGTGACAACTGCCATGTTATTAACACAGATTAGTAGATAGCTAGGAGGTTAAAAATTCTACAGAGCTAACCACAAAATAGGAATAGTTGAATTACCTTTCTTTTTGAAGTCTATCTTAGTTTTTTGCAATATTTTTTGCTATGAAAAGATCTCCATTCTCAAAAAAAGGGATTGGGGAACATTGTAAAAATCAGTGAAAAGAAAGCATGAGAAGTATTAAAAATTGAATAAACTGGAATTTTCCATGTGTTAACAAACCTTGTCCCTTGCACACAACTGGAAATATTTTAATAACTTGTAAAATTTAACAGTCTATGCTTTTTAACAGTACTTTTCTATCATCAAGAACTTGGCTGGACCTTCCTGTCCAGCCGTCATTAGTTAGAATGGGACTCCCCAAGACAACAACAGAAAGACAGAATAAGATTGTGATTAGATCATGGAGGTGTCAAAAAAAAAGCCCTTTTAAATACTGTAATAGAGTAATCAGTAATTCTTTAAACAACTTGGAATGGTTTGAAATGCAGATGGTTTGAATGCTATTTTATTGCCTTTGCCATGTTTTTGTTTTTTTCACTTTATCCTATATTCTAAAAGTTACAATAGTCAGTAACATCCTTATAAGACTCTTTCAAGTAACTGTGTAGGTTGTACATCATTTTGTAGCTGGATGCCTGAACATTTTGAAATCTCAGAAAATCCTCAGTTGTTCTTTGTCTTGTATTTAGTCCTATTTAAGCTCAGGACATAGAGGAAAAAAAAATCTTTCATTTTAACTCTAAGGAATACTAATATCTTTGTTTATTATTATTCTTTAAAAACGTAAGCTACTGAAATAATTTTCTTGTGAAAGTTGATTATTTGTTCATGAAAAACACTTGTTCGTGCAACAGCAAGAGCTAACTCAGTAAATATTTAGGCATACTTCAGAGGAGGAGGAGTATGTAATGCAGAGCTCTGCATAACTTGACAGGTAATAGAGGTAGTCTCTGAGCTGCAGGATTATTTTTCTCCGTGGCCTGAAGGAAAGGTAACAGCATGGGGTTTGTTCTTGGGAGCAAAGTGGCAGAGAACGCGTCATTGTCACCCAGCAGCTGTGCGGAGTGCATGGTCACCAAGGGCAGGGACAGCATTCTGGGCCCCCTGGCACAGGGACCGCCTTGGGGCCAGCATCCCAAAGGTTCTCCTTTGAAGATGCTGGGAGGAGGATGAGGCTGTTGCAAGTGGGATTGGGAATGGAGCACACCATCACCCATGTGGCACAGTGCCACCATCCTGCAACACCGCAGTCACAGTGCCCTGGAACAGGATAAAAGAGAACACCCTCCCATCTCCCACTGCTGTAGTTGGCCTGAAATCAGCTGGAATACATCAGAAAGAAGTTCCTGAGGAGCTGGTAGAATCACTTGAAACTGAGGGAGGGGAATGGAGGCAGGACAGCTCTTCTGGAGGTGCTCCACCACAAAACCAGTTCACGGCAGAGTCCCTTCAAAGTTCATCTGAGGGATTGAAATCTTTTTTTAGTGGCTAGCCATGGCAAAGGGGTATGTACACAAAGGGAATGTACTTAAGGACTACTCCAGAACTCCCTGTCCTCATACTCCTTGTGGAGCCAGGGGCAGCAATCATAAGAAAAGAGGTGCAGGGGTGTTACAAAGGATCCCGGTGCTTGGAGCACACATTGATGCCCTGCCAGGTGCAGGAAGGATTCTTGCTCCCAAGGTGGATCAGGCCAAGGGCATTTGCTCATTCTTGGAAGACCCTGCCATGGACTCAGTTGGAGCAGAATAGAAGTCGGGCTTCACCTGGGAGGTATGCCCACTGTGTAGGATGAGGAAGCAGGTCTTGTATAGTTCAGGGAATAGCTGATTACAACCTTTGGGGTCAGGAAGGAATTTTCTGCTGGGGAAGACTGGCACTGGCCCTTGGCAGGTTTTTGCCGTCCTCTGCAGCATCAAGCATGTGCTGTTAAGGTTTTCCCTGGGCACTCTTGGCCAGGTTGCTGCCTACTGCTCATGACCCATGAAGATGGGCAGCCTCTTGTCCCCTGCAGCACCTTTCACCTTCCTCTGCAGCACTGAGCACAGCCCTTGGCCTCCTTTGGGCCATTCTGACCTGCTGCCTGCTGCCCTTGTGCCTCCCATCCAGTGGGAGGAAGCTTTCCAAACTTCCAGGGTGGGCCTAGCGGGGGGCTCCCATGAGTTGCTTCTTGTCCTTGGTGACATTGAGCACAGCCCTTGTCAGGGCTCCTCAGGGTCACTGGGGCTCTGTTCCTGCCTACTGCATTGCACCTCCAAGGCACCACTCATACCCTGGATCTTTCTGGCTGTCTTCCACTCCCTTCACCATCTTTGATGCCCTTCTTGGGATGCATTCAAGTACTTTAGCATAGTTTTTTTAAAAGGTGAGGCCACAGTTACAAGGGTTCCTGCCATCAAGGCATACACCTGTTAATGTTTACTAATCTGGTAAGATTAGCAGGGAAAGGATTTGAAGAAAAGTTGGTAATAGTGGCAAACTTTTAAAACGTTATTTAAATAATTTTGCAAGTTGTTTTGGCAAAACCTTTGCTTTTTTTTGCTGTCTGCTACAACATGACTAATATGGGAACGGCTTAATCAAATGAAGTAATCTATAATTTATAAAAGTCGTGAGCAAAATCTTTGTGTGGAAATGAATTTCTTGGTTTTTCTTACATGCATTAGTTTGCTCAGGGGACTTGATTGAATGTGCAGCTTGTATTACATTCATACATAATTATTATTTTATTCTCATTCTCCTGTGGGGAAGATGAGAGCACACTGAGCAAACATCCAGAAAGGTCTCTCTTGGACATGAAATTTATACTCTCCCACGATTAGATGCTAAATATTTACCTGATCCCATAATAAAACTGTTGAAACTAGCTCCCTGGTTACTCAACTGGGTTCTGAAGTCAAACTGCTTTGATGACTGTGTCATGTTATTCATCACTTATTGCTCCTCATCAGTTCATAACTGAAAAAGTTAATATTTTATGCAGATTGCTTTTTTTTGTGATTAAGATATCTTCTCCTGGATGAACAGTGCTGCTATTCTTAATAAAACTGTCTCTGCACATTCATTCTCCAAAATAAAGGAAACCAGGTTGTTGTCTCAATTTTAAAGTTTACAAAACATTTAACCAATGAAAAGAAGTTTCAGGAACTGTCTGTATTACTACTAATCTTTAAATAAGACTAAAATTGTATCATCCTCTCATTTGCATTTGTTAACTATTAATCTCTCAGATATGAATATCAGTATTTCCACTATTTTTTCCCATTAAAAGAAAGTGGATAATCATTATCCAAACAAGTAGACTGTCTGTCTACTACTGAGTATAATAAATTTGATTATATTCTATAACTAGTAGGGAAGCTAATATTTGATATGTATGATATAATGTTGCAATAAGTAATAATGCCATATGCTCTAAATATTTTCCAGATACTAGAAACAAATTCTTGTAGGCATTTTCTTTCTGTACAGTACAATTAAAATTATAACCAGTTTTATGACTGCAGCTCTGAATTTGTCATCAGGTATCAAGCTATGAGTAAATTTAACTCATTCATTAGAAGTATGTGCATCTGGAGGACAGCCAGTCCTGTTGGATTACTAGAATTTTTACTGGATATGTTGTGAAGAAGTTAAACCATAGAATAACCATTTCATAATCAGGCAATATCTTTCAGTAGTAATAATTTTGAACAAATGTCTTACTGAAATGTTGGGTCCATCTCTTGTTCATACAGGCAAGAAATAAAGTCTCCAAAATAAGTAGTTTATCTTGCACAAAACACTGCTACAAATAAGTATAACTCTTTCTGATGCAGCTTGACTTTTAGCAGAAATTCCTTTGCCGTACAGTTCCTTCTGGATTTGCATTATTTCCTTTTTTTTTCAGAAATCATTATAATTTTAAAATGAGCATATTGAACTCATGCAGAATATTCACACTGGTGAGAGTTATAATAAAAAATAGAGTTATAAGTCTAATAGATTAGAAGTGGTCTTGTAGTAGTTACAGGTTGCTCTTTAAAACATGAAAAAAAAAAGAGATTACTATGCCATCATTGGAAATCATTACTAATAGTAATAATGTCTAGATATGTGCATTAGGCTTAATACTGTCTCTGTATCTCTCCAGCTTCCTTTTCTGGAAGAAAAGGAAGTGCTTATTTCAGTATTTCTGCTGGTAGAGAGTGCTTGCTAGTGTTAGACTCTTTGAAAAAATGATTGTCTATGCATTGAGGAAGGTGTTATTTCCTGTTCAATACCATATTTCTCCCAGATACTGATTCCACAGATCTTTTGCAGAACAATACAGTGCCACCTAAAAGTAACAAATGTGATCAAATTCATTTCTGCTACTAGCACATTGGACAGAACAGGTTCACCTTATTTGTTTTAAGCTTTTCTTTAGCCAGCAATATTGAATTCCTGAGTATCCCAGTACTTCTCTTGTGTTTCTCATGACCTCTTCCTTTAAAGAAAATGCAGCTAGAGAAAGGTTAAGGCCTATATTCTTTACAGTATTTACATGTGCTAATGATCCCTAAGCTTTTTGGCAGCCTGTGTGACTGGCATGGAGGGACTTGAATTCTGCATAGCCTAAATAAGCAGACATGAGCATCAAAGAATAGGACTAACCACAGACAAAATACTGAGTAAGGTACTGAGATGAATGTAGGCAGAATTTTATAGCCTAGAAATGTCTCAAATGAGAACATACCTGTATGTCATAGTGAGGGGAGAACTTAACACACAGCCCTTGTATTGCACTTCAGCAGTGACATGATTAGTTGGAGGATGCAGAAGGGTTTGACAGCAAAGAGAGGGAAGAGAGGTTTGGTTTTTCCCTTCCTTGTTATGTAAGCTTTAGGTGGCAAACAGCCAGATGGTGTTTTCCTGCATAAGTTTCTCTGTAGGCACATAAGTGGTTTGGGGCCACATGGTGGTTGACCAGGAAGGCACATAAACATTGGGGCTGACCACAGATTTGAACTCTGCCTCTCCAGTTCCACATCAAACCTGTTTTCCAGTTAAATTGATCTTCCTTCCTGCATTATGTTGAATAGATTTAAAGCTAATTCACAAAAAGTTTATGATGCATTTTAGTATTTGTGAGTCTGCAGATTTCTGTTGTGCATCAAATTAAAAGCAGGTGGCAATTCTTGATGAGAAATTGAGTTAAAACCTAACCAGATTTCTTCTAAGAAATTGGAAAGAACAAAAGTCCTTGGAGGAATATGTGTCAGATGCTACTTGCTTAATCCTTGATATCTTCCTGGAAGGATATTTTAAATGAACTAACTAATATAAGGTTTCAGTAAACAGGTCTTCATTCATTCCCTGTAAATGTCACCAGTAGATTAGATTATATTAGCTGCTTTTAAAAAGGAGGGTGCAGAAAGGAAATGAATATTGAATAAAGATCTGGATTAGGAGAGATATGAAGAGAACTGGATTTTACCAGAAGTAAAAAACTTAATCTGTGCAGTAACTGTGTTCTTTTTTTCTTGTTATTATTTTTTTTAAAAAGATTAAAAATAACATAAGGTGTAGCTTTACCTGAGAGATCCCAAAAGTAAAGTTATTTTTACAGGCCTGTTAATTTAGAGGAATGCTTAATGGTGTGATACTTCATTTATAACTGCAGAATAAATATGTTTTATATTTACCATTTCTAAGAATTTTTAGTGGTATATTTACTATTTCTAAGACTTTTTATCACCAAAAAAAGAGAAAAAGTCATAGCTATAACTTTTTTTCCAGAATTTTCTATCAAGTCTATACTTGTACATTTGCAACAAAATGTTTCCTGGCATGTAGGTCTTTCAATATCTGTTACAAAAAAATCTCAATTTTGAGGAATAAGATTACATTCCTTGGAGCTTTCTTATAAAACCGTAATGAAAATAAAACAATGGAAATATGCCTATTCCTACCCAAGCCATTCTGTAATGCTATTCTTTGGTTATTAGGCTATGGTTTTTGCTGTTTCATCAGAGCTCTAAAATTGTTAGTTAAGGTAACATTCTGACACACCAGTAAAATTGGCCATTCTGTTATTATGAGAGACTAATTCAGATGTTTTATGACAAATAAAGCTATATTAAATATTGTATATGATGAGAGATATAAACAAGAGACTTATTTATTAGAAGATTCTCAGTGAAGCCAAAGCCAGTTTGATTGCTTAGCACCTCTGGAATTGCCCCCATGTGTGCTTCTGTTTTCAAGGGAGTGTCCCCCATCTGAGGTGGGTCCCAGTTTGGTGATCAATATTCAGACAGGCAGCAGAAGAAGCACAGTAACATGCAAGGCTTCTCATGTGCTCCTTTCCATCTTAGTTGACTGTGGTAAGAGAAACAGATTTGTTTCTGTCTCAGAGAATATATCCAGACAGAAATGTCTGCCTGGTCAAGCTCTATTAATTGGTTGTCCTTTGTCAGTAGCCTGATTACTGCTTAGGGGAATGTAAAAGCCCTGCAGAAGCATCTTTCAGGCCAGCTTCAGCCACAGCCTGTAAGCTGGACTTAACATTGCTGAATTTAGGTACCCTAAACTAACTTGCACCCCAATTTTGCAAAATTTGGCATATTTATTCAAAACAATATGTAAATTACCCAAAAAGAAGACAAAGAAACCTATGCAGCTGGTTTGTTATTAGGTTTAAGGCAGGTGAGGGAGATAAACTATCATGGTCTACTTTCTGATTTCTAGAAAAAGCATGGAAATAATGCCCATGCATTTTACATTGGCAGGGTTTTATTTCAGTGGAATACTCATTATACATTTTTCTTATTAGAAACAATTCTGGTGAATAAGAAACTCAGTGTTCAATGCCAATTAGTGCAACACTTATCCCCTAGGGGAGTTGAAGAAGAGATTTTAATCCCATAGCATAAATAAGTGCTTAGATATGAAAAACATCATGTGTTTGTAATTGTACCTAGGATTCCAAAGCCTTTGCAGCTGCCTGTAAGGACCCTTGGATCAAGAATTTGAATCAAATTGACATAAATAACAATAGCAGACAGTTTCTCTAGGGGATTATAGATGTCAGACCTATGAAGATAATTTTGTGCCTTGGAAAAAATCTGATTCTTATTTCTTGAAAAAAAACCTGTTGCTTGTACATTCGTTACATTTATCTGTTGCCATGCATTCTGCTAGTAACATCTCTATTTTTCTGTCATTGTGATAAGTTTGATTGTTAAGACAGACTTGATACAGAGCAGCAGTTAATTTGACTTCAGCTTTCTATTTTGGCAAAAAAAATAGTTACTCTATCAGCCAGAAGTTTTTTAATCCAAGCAGAAGCTTTCATCGGTCCTTCTTAACAATTTTTCATGTCGCAACATTGTGATCATTGTGATTAATCTGTATGATCCTGTATGGATTTCATATAATCAGTGTTAGCTTTTGTAGATCATTGTTCAGAGATTGATTCAAACAAGTTTGTAGAAGGATTTATTTGGTTTATTTATATCTGCTCATCCTTATTTTCTCACAGATTTACATGGTCATTTCTAAGGCAACATTGTGAAATGTGATTCAGAAATATTGACTCAACTCTGATTGATAGATTAACTACTGCTTACTATACTGTAATTGCAGGGGAAATGCTTTCAGAGTTTTTGAGAAGAACTGGTGCATAATATGTAATATGATATAGTTTGATTTTCAAGGTTTAAGTCATTAAATAGCCCATGAATTAAATGCATTATATGAAAAGCTATCATCTGAAGGGAAGATTTATTCCACATTGAAATACCATGCAAATTTTTCTTTACTTTGTTCATTTCAGACAGTTAATGAACAAGCAAACAAAGGAAATTAATCCTAAATAAATATAGAACAAGTCACCTGTGATGTGAGTCAAATAACAATGCTATCTTACTCTGAATGCTCATTTCACTCAGCCTCCCAGTTTTTAAGGGCTTCTAATTTTTTCACTTGAGGTTTGCTTACTGTGTAAGGATGTTACTGGTCCATCCTCCTGGATTTCTATTAAATTCTAGATTCCTTCCAGATCAAATTCCTAAAACTTAAGATACTGAAAAGTTTTCTTTTATACATTACATTTCTACTATACATTATAAAGCTGATAGTGCTAGTCAATTTGTACACAAGCACAAGGAGAGTCTTTGATACACCTTAACTATTAAATTCCTATTCTTCAAAAGAAAGCTGGAAATTCACTGTCAGTTTTAGTGAAGGTAGCTGTTATTTTCACCTGTCTTTTCATTTTTCTAGTAAAAAGAAGAATACCAACCTACAGAGAATTCTGGGGGAAAGAAAAAACCCAACTCCTATAATGTTTCTTTTCACTTCAACATGAAAGGCAATATGTGCTCTTTTTCTCTTTTATATCAAGGGGTTGATCTGCCTTTTCAATAGCACGATTTCTGCACTTTTTATAGTACTGTACACCTTTGTTCTGACTGTTCCTCTGTGGTTGCTCAATAAACTCCAGACAGACACTAACTTGGTGCTATTACACAAACTGACCCAAAATCATTAACTCAACAAACAAAATTACTCCTTGCTCAGATTCAACACTGTTCATTGTAGAATTTACTGATATTTCTTTCTCCTTAATTCTCTCTGAAGGTCTAGTTACCTTTTAAAATTATATTTTGTACGAATACTATGATAAGATCTCTTCTGCATGGTATGGTGCCTATTGTATTAAATTTACTCATCTGAAGCATTGCTCAAGGGGCCAATAGTTATAATATCTGTTCTTTTAATAATATCTGATTCTTTGATTCAGGACCTTGTTACTGTTACAGTCAGCATACTGGCTTTCCTCTGGTGGTTTCTTATTTTCACTCAGGATCAATCACAGGATCAAAGGTTAACTACTCCAGCATTTAGTCAGATAACCCCCCTGACATTTATTTTGCATGTTTAGTATTGACAGCACTTACTTGGACTTGTCTTGCCAATTTTTCATACTTTTACCTTGGTGGTTGTCAGCATGTTTCAACTTCTTAATGTTTCACTGACCATATGAACATTAGTCAGAAAATGGCAGAAAATAAATGATGACTTTAACTCTGCTGCTGTAACTCACTCTCCTTCATCTGCTTACATAGTAGCAACCTTGTGTATCTTATTTATACAGTCTTACTTTTGCTGTTCTGAAAACCTTCATTTTATTGTTGTTGCCTCCTAGAAATGCCTTTATATCTGTCTTACTGACTCTATCTTCATTTCAATTTTTGTAGAATATATTCTTCTCCATCTCTCTTAACTTAATGTTTTTCTCTCTGCTATTGTTTGTTATTTGACTGTGTAACTCTTATTTATCTCTGTGGTACATTTTATAATGCAGTTTGTATGAAATGTGCTCTGCAAAGTATAGCTGCATTGTATCATTTCATAAAAGTACACAGTGGTTTCAGTAGTTTTCTTTGAACAGTATAATTATGTTTTTAAAGAAGTAAAGTTCCTGATTTAAGCATATAATGCTAGTATTTGATGTTAGAAATGCATTTGAACACACAGTATTTTGTCCTTGAAAAATACACTTTCTCCTTTTTTAATGCTACCAGTCACTTTCATGTATTATTTAAAACTAACAGACGCATACCTATGGGCTCATTTATTTTATCCTAACAAAGTACAAGCAGTCAAGGAAAATGCAGTTGCTAATCACTGCAATGTGAAATACTTTATGAAAAGTCTATGCCTCTGTTGAAGTTGGTAATTTCTTCTCCTAGAGTATGAGAGAGAGAAAGAAAGAGAGATTAAGAGAGAAAGGAAAGAAAGAAAGAGAGAAAGAGAGAAAGGAAGAGAGACAGAGAGAGAGAGAGAGAAAGAGAGGGAAGGAAGTGGCGGAAGGAAGTGGCGGAAGGAAGGAAGTGGCGGAAGGAAGGAAGTGGCGGAAGGAAGTGGCGGAAGGAAGGAAGTGGCGGAAGGAAGGAAGTGGCGGAAGGAAGTGGCGGAAGGAAGGAAGTGGCGGAAGGAAGTGGCGGAAGGAAGTGGCGGAAGGAAGGAAGGAAGGAAGGAAGGAAGGAAGGAAGGAAGGAAGGAAGGAAGGAAGGAAGGAAGGAAGGAAGGAAGGAAGGAAGGAAGGAAGGAAGGAAGGAAGGAAGTGGCGGAAGGAAGGAAGGAAGTGGCGGAAGGAAGGAAGGAAGTGGCGGAAGGAAGGAAGGAAGGAAGTGGCGGAAGGAAGGAAGGAAGTGGCGGAAGGAAGGAAGTGGCGGAAGGAAGGAAGGAAGGAAGGAAGGAAGGAGTGAGTGAGTGAGTTTAGGAATGTGTACAACTTTAAAAAGTGCAGTGTTTGCAGGCTTAAAAAAGCAGAATTGGAACCTGTAAGCATTGCTTTACACAAGGTTTGAAGGGCTTGAACAGTGCTTTATCTTGCCTTGGCAGAACTGCTACTTTTATTACAAAGTGTACTGGTTTTGCTATAAAAAGTGATAGTGGGTTGTAGCTACAGAAATCTTAGGTCAGGATGAACAGTAAATTGACTTAAAAATAGGAAACTAGATTTTTAAACCGGACAGACATATAAACCACATAGCTGTTTAAATGGTTTAAGCATAAGCTAAATCCTTGGGGCAGAGGGCAAGGAGTTGTACACAGAAAAAAAAAAGGTTTTCTGCATTAATGAATCCTATATGATCAATAACTGTGCTCTTTTAAGTGAGGAAAAATGACCCAGATACCAAAGCCAGATGTTGCTCCTGGATCTCTACACAGCTCCTAGGCTTTTATAAGGGAACAAGTTGCTTTAGATTTGGTGCATGTCTAAAATTGTCTACTCTGTAAGTCCATGTTGTTTCTACTACTGTTTTAATTGGGTAGAGCATATGGACAAATTGTGAGTGCTGTATCAAAGAAAATACTTAGAGCTCCAGTGTTGATATTTGATGATAAGAAATTTGTTATTTTCTTTTTTTTTTTTTTTATGAAGGGAACCTTTAGATCAACTTCTCCCTCCTTTGGGAGTAATTGATTGATGGCAGGGCTACAAAGTGTTTTCTCTGTGTTGTTGAATGTGTTTCTAAATGCTAGCTGGTTATATGATCAGTGGTCATAGAGTATTCATTAGCCATTTTTAGCTCCTGTGGGAATGAATTCTAAATGTTTTAATTTTATGGTAATTATAGACAAATAGTAGGCTTGGATCAGAAAAGTTTTAGAAGCAAGCCCCTTTACCCAGAGAGAAAATGTAATGGCCAAATACACTATGAAATCAATTTTTTTAAAATGATATCATATTTTTGCCTTCAAAATGACTAGCAGGAATTGAAATAATGGAATAGTGATGTGTCAGAACTTCTACATAATTCATACTTGTCATGATTCTTGCCATGGGATTCTGGAAATACTGGATAAAAATACATGTTAATAGAAATACAGAAAAAAACCTGTATCTAGGCTATGCATCTATATTTTTTTAAGGTCCCAGATACTCTACTGTATTATAAAATGGAAACACAAATATAAATGTCAGCTTGAGCTGGTTAATGTTAACTTTCAAAGTTTGCTTCTATCTTGGTTTCAGTAGACAGGGAAAAACAACATTTTGGCACATAATCATGACATAGTCCAATCATCCTCTGGGTCATTATTTTCCTCATGTTCTGATTATTCAGGCTGTTTGCTCTAATTACTTTGAACTATAGTGGTGTAATTGATAAAGTAGCATAAAATTCTCCCTGCTAAAAGGTACTGATAATACCACTAAAAGGAAAAAAATTATGACAAAAGTCTGTCCCGGGGATGTACACAGGTATCTTCATGAGATTTTTGAATAAAACAAGAAAACTTGTAATAAGGGGAAAAATAACCTACCTGTCATTAGTAGCTTTTAGTGCATAGCATTTTGGCTTTTAGGGCAATTATTCTTTCTTGCAGGTTTTGAGAACTGTGAATGGCTAATTATCAGAGCAAGCACTGTGCTATCCAGCAGTGCATTAGAATATTCATGCTATAGTCCCTTCTCTCTGTGTTTCTAAGGTTTTCGACCTGTACTTTAGAAATCCTGAGCAGGGATACTATTAATTGAAGACTTTGTTTTTTGCTAAATTTTCCAATACATCTCTGGTTAGAATTGTAGGCAAATTAAATCACTCTGTGAGAATCAAAGAAAAGATTGCCATGGATTAGAGTCAGAACAACCCAGTAAAACACTTAGCTGAAGCATCTTGCAATACAGAAAATAAATAATTTTACTACATGAATACTTCAAAAGTGGTACCATCTCCTATTTAGCTTTTCTCTTCTTGTTTTTCTTTTTTTTAAGACAATTTTCATCTATTTATTTCAAGATATAGAAAGCTTCTACATCTTCAGATAATTGCTCATTATTGGTTTTCTTCTGAGTTAAAAATATGGATCTTATTTCAATCCTGAATTTGTCTAGCTTCAATTTGGAGCTTTCAGTTCTCAGTACTAATTTTCTATCTAAAGGGAAAAAAAAGTCCTCAAAATTTTCTTCATTGTGCACACAAGAAGGTTCTGTGACTGAACAGGTGAATTTACTAAACTCATATAGTTCTTTCTTTTGGAATTCATCAATGTTATTTTTTCCAAAAGTAAACTTGTAGCCCAGACACATGATTTTTGCCATTACTAGTGACAGAAATCATGATAGATGCTTTGTGTTGGCCTGATACAGGGTCCCAGGGCACATCTGGGTTTGCCTTGGCCTGACCTTGGATAACAGTTTCCAGTGGCCACATGTGGAGTGGTGCCCACTCCGGATGGATTTCCTCTTGGTGAATTCCACAGATGAAGCCCCCATGTAGCAAACAGTAGCCCTTTGTATGACCTGCAGCTATGGATGGCTGTTGTGCAACTTTCAACCTTCAGGCTGGGAATACAGAAAATGGACTGTGGCTGGAAATGTATAAAAGTAGCCACAAGGGAATACAAACTTTATTTTTCATAGACTTTTTCTCTACTAATGACAATTTTAATTATTACTCTTTTAGTATTAGCTGGACTGACATGGAATTTTTGCCTCCACTTGCCATACATGTTCTTTTTGCTCGTGACAAGATTTTGAGTGTAGTAGACAGAACTAGGAGCAAGACTATAAGTAAAGGTCTCACTAATCCTGTATGCTTAAGCACATGGTTTTCTCTATATAGTCTTCTGTTATGAAGTCTTTGTATGTATGAGTCTTTCTCTGTATGAGTCTTCTGTTATGTACATGGGACTTACATTGCTTTCCTTACACGAAATATCAGTTTTCAAGTCTGGACTTCTCTATTGCTGGATTCCACAGTATTGTCCTTTTATCTAAAGATTTTATTCCAAGAACTTGCATTCAAGTGTATGAGAATGTAAACTGACAATCTTCTCAGCTAATCGTTTTGGTGCTCTCGGATACAATTTACCTCACCCTAAAAAGTTTGGAAGATCACTGCGATAGTTGCCACTTTGCATCCCTGAAGATGTTACTCAACAGAATATATTTTGTTATTGTTTTAGCATGAGTGATTCTATGTTGTATTTGCTGGGAAATGTCCCGATGAAGGCAGGAATGATGAATCTGACTCCATGTTCTCAGAAGGTTACTTTATTACTTTATAATACTATTAAAGAATACTATACTAACTATACTAAAGAATACAGAAAGGATTCTTACTGAATGCTAAAAAGCTAATAATAAAAACTCGTGACTCTTTCCAGAGTCTCAACACAGCTTGGCCCTGATTGGCCAATGAGCCAAAACAACTCACACCAGAATCCAATGAAACAATCCCCTGTGGGTAAACAATCTCCAAACACATTACAAAGGAGCAAAACACAGGAGAAGCAAATGAAGAATTATTTTCCTTTTCTCTGAGGCTTCTCAGCTTCCCAGGAGAAAAATCCTGGACAAGGGGATTTTTTCAGAGAATGTGAATGCCATGATTCTCCTTCTATGTAAGTAGTGAAGAATAATGATAATTCAATAATTCACATTTTTCTGTATTATAGTTTAGGTTTGCCCTTCTAGTATGGTGTCAGATGCTCAATAGCATTAAGATTTCATTTACCACTATATGTCTTCCTATGTTTGTAAAGAAAAACTTGTTTGTTTGTTTATAATTGATGTCCTTAATTTCTTATTAGTGCAGGTAATAAGTAACACAGCCTGTTCTCTCTCCCAGCAATTATGCAAGCATTCCTAGACTTCCCAGCACCATTTTACCGTGTTTCTGGGGAGTGTCCTGTGATGCAAGACGCAGACTCTCCTTTGCCTTTTACCTTAAATAATCTTGTAAATACTTGCTTGATACTTAGATGTGTTCATAATTTTCTTCCCAGTTTAGAATCAGGACTTTTTACACCACAGTGTGTATTTAGCCACAGTGGTAATATATTACCAGTTGGAACTGTAAAATCTGCTAGAAGCTCATGAAATTGTGCTATAATCACTCATACTTATGAAAAATCATCAGTTTCAGCCCAGGGACCCATTTATCTTTCAACCTGCTGTCTTATGTAGGCCTGCCTTAAGCAATGTGTTTCTGCTAGCAAGTTCTCATGTAGAATTCATAGGAACATTAAGGCTGTTTTACCAATGGCAGCTTTAGACCTCCAGCATATGTCTTACAGGTTGAAATACCACAAAATGACAGATTTTTTCCTACATATATATTATAGGTTTTGCAGCTTTGTATGGCACTACTTTTTCTGAAGCCTCAAGCAGTAGCTAAGCAAGATGCCTGTGGGTATTTTGAAACTGCCTGTGGGTAGATAATGACAATTTTAATATCTACAGAATTCCGCTGAAACAGAAAGCAAAGAAAATGTACAATGGGATTTGTCTATATGAGTTAAATCCATGGATGATCATGGCACTCTGCATAACCTCAGAGCAGTGAAAACTATCAAACATGTAGGTTACTACACATGTAATTTTTGAATGAAGTGATAATGTTCTTCCTTGCTATAGTCCAAGTAAAAAAAGGCAAATAATGTGAAAACAATAGTACCTTCCAATTTAATCTGTAACACTTCTCAACTATGTGTAAGAATTTTGATGTTATTAGTGATAAGATGTATTACATTATTCACATGTAAAAGAGGAAGATGGAGGCCTAGAAAACTGGAAATTGCAGTAACAGAAAAGAATTATATTCCATAAACAAAGAACTGAGAATTAATAGATTGTTTTGTCTCAACAAAAAGGTATAGTCAAGGAAGCTGAGATATGCTCAGTGAAATTCTGTCCTTTTTAACTTTGCTGAACTCAGCAATGTTAGCCATTCTCAGCATGTTACCTATTTTTCTCTTAGTAATTCAGTGTAATTTTTTTCTTTTTTTTTTTTTTTTTCTATGAGAACTACATCCTGGTATTTGAAGAGAAAATTGGATCTACAGTAGCATGTGTTATGCATAAAAAATTGTGATAAGATCCTTAACATTTTCTTACTAAATGTGTCCGTTTGAAGCAAAGTACATCCTTTAGAGGTTAGTGGATACAAAGCTATAGTTGTTAGCGCATTTGCTTATGAAGTTTTTTTTTTCCCCCTCTGCTTAGGAGCCTTTGTCAGCTTGCAGTGATCCTCAACAGCATAGTTTCCAACATGGAAACATTTAGAAAAACCTGATGATTGTCTTTCAATACACAAGTGATGGGAAGAGTGTACATAACCACCACTGATAGATAATATACACTGGTATCACAGTAGTGGAATCACAGTTCTCTGTTCTGTGCATGACTAAATCTCCCTACCAGAAATACTGGTAATATGTGGTATTCCCAGCCAATCTTGTGATCTGTAAAGACTCTCTGGGATCCAGTCATCCTCTGGACTGCTTTTCCTCTCAACCACCTCTTTCTTTGCCCTCAGATCTCCTCTTTTCTACAGATACCTTAATACTGACTAAGTGCTTCCCAGCAAAATGCTGGGGTGGACAACAGAGCACACAGAGACCCAGTCTGGTTCAGCAGGGAAGCAGTGAAGTGTTCTGAAGGAGGCCTTTCAGCTGGCAACAGCCCTGGGCACTCCAAGATCATATCAGCACTTTTTGCACCTCCTAAAGCATCCAGCTATGACTCCCTGCCTCCTTTCTCAGGCTCCATTCACTGCTGGATTTAATCTCCAACCCATCCTGCAAGCAGAGCAGGTGGAACTGGGCAAGTTTCAGTTGAGAGCTGAAGGTCTCTATGGATCTTTTTTTGTATATGCAATGCTCTCCAGCACCAGTTTGCAGTTATCTCTGCAATGAGTCCCACAGGGGAAGACAGTGATCTCTGTGTCCATGTGTGTTGGAGCTATCAGTTGAAAAACAGAGACTTAGGAATGTGGAAAACATTCTTGAAATCCAGCAGACCTTTTTTCCCTAAAGGCTTAGCAGTGTTTTCATTGGTCATGTGTTTGCATGAATGTCACAAAAGATTTAAACAAAATTGCCATCATTTATAGAAGTTGTCTTTCCAGTGTTTCTTCGTGTGAATCACTACTTTCCCAGAATAAGGAATAAAGTTGTAATAATGATGCAATAATGTTCAGTTCAAACTGTTAACTTAAGAAAACACTTCCTTTAGGCAAAAGAATTTTTCTGTTACTAGATTGGTGCATATTTAGATTCTGATTTGTTGATTACTGTAAAAAGGTGTTCCTTCTGTTATGTGTTTTCACATTCAATCAAATTACTGTTGTTGATTTTGAGATTCCCAAAGACCTCATCATATTTTTCATATGGTCTCTGTATAATTACTCCCATCTTCCATTAAATCATATGAATTGCAGCATATCATGGTCTTTGCAATAGCATATTGTGTTATTGGATCCTAAATTTTATGAAAAAATTTGAAAATTCACATCCAGTCACTAGACAAGTGATGGTTTTTCAATTTAACCTACAAAACTAGTGTATTTGTAACTTATAGATTATGTGGTGTAGATATAGATAATATATTTGTAGCTTAACGTATTTGTCATTCTCTCACTACTTGTTGCAGGTGGTACTAGCAGGGACAGACTCCTTCTATGTGTTGCATCACTTTTGTTGCCCAAGGAATTTGAGGAGTACTGTGATGTAAATGGCATCAGGTGTCAGAGTTGCTAGGGACTTGCACTGATTTGATAAAATACTGTGAGGGTAGGAAACAGGCAAGAAGGATGTCTGTAATTAATGAAAGATGAGTCAGAATGTATTTTTAGAGTAGACTTCAGTCTCTGTTATGTTTTCACCCCTTTTTTTTTTTTTTTTAAATCTGATTTCTGCTTACTTGAGAATCTGGGGGAAAAAAAAATCTATTGATACCCATACCTGAAAAGCTGGTTGGCAGAACTAAGTTGCTGAATTTTAATATTACAAAAAGCTTTAAAATCTTCCCCAAGAGAAAGACAATTAGTAGAACTAGCATCAATAACAGTAAAAGCAAGAATTAAAGCTCAAAATGAGGGTTACTACTTTGTTATGCAAATAAAAACTAAACTAGCCCACCTGACGTTCAAAACAAGGTTGAATAACAATAATTAATTTCTGGTAGTATTTAACAGTTTGCAAATGTCAAGAGGAAAATTAAAAACCAATCTTGACTTCATCTGACAGGAGAGTGTATGGCTTCCATAGAAAATTTACAAAAGTTATGTGGTGATAACTGCATTATTTTGTACTTTACCCTTTGTGGTGCATTGCTTGAGTGGTTTATCATCCTTGCCCGTCACTTGCGGTTTCTATCAGCTTCATTTGTATTCATGGGAAAAGCTTGGGCAGGGGGTGGTAGACACCTTTTTCGTTTCCTTTTTTGATTTCTTTTGATTTGTTTTGTTTTAATCACCTGTTCACAGAGCAATTCTTCTTGTTCCTATCTGACACAGTAAAGAAAATACAGCCAAAGGCAAGGGCATCAACCACCCTTTTGAAGGTCTCAGGTAAACTATTATTTATATGACTTCAGGGAGCCTGCTTCATATTTTAAAGGGCAGAATAACCAAGCTGAGAAACATGCTTATGAAAATACATCATCCATTAACCTTATCAGCTTTCCTGACATGGGGCTGAAAAGGTTTACTGAAACCTAAGGAAGTGTTGTAGTAAAGCAGCGCTTTGTGATCCTAAGTCAAGATTTTTGGCCTATGTCATTTCACTTTGGGCGTATTTCCTCTTTGAAAAAAAAAAAAAAGAGTCATAAAATGTTAAGATAACTATCTCAAATGATGTTATTTAGAATAGCCTTCAAGAGTCAAGATAGCTTTTTCAAAAATTCTTGCAATTTTTTCGGCCTAAGTTTTTTATGTGTATACAGTAAGCTTCCTTACTAATGGAATAGTATCTACTGTGTCTGAGGGTATCTTTCCATCATAAAAGTATTTGCTGTCAGAAGCACCTAATTAAGGTTTTCCAATCTAATTGATTTTGTGATTCTGTCTTTCCTGAAGATAGTCGTCAAAAGCATCCTTTGAACAAAAAATTATTGTGAACAAAATACCACCTGGAAATGGAATTACAGCCTGATTTTTCTAAGGTATCTTTACGCATTCTTTTCACACTTACTACCTCCAATCCTATTTAGAGGCCAGGTTCTAGTGCCTTAGAAGTTAAACAGTGCCCTGGTGATTACAAATAGATGCAGCATTTGCTAAAAGCAACCTGTAAAAGAATGGGTGGTTAACAACATTCTGAGGCTATTTGTTAGTCAAATCAAGCAGAAATAGTAACTCATTCCGTAATGTAGCCAGCGCATCTAATTAAATGTCTCTCAGCCCAACATCTGTCTTTATAATGATCTTGGTGCTTTTAGGCAATAACTGCATCCTGCTTTTATGTTTAAATTAATGCTGATAACCTGTGGATGACATTTATAATGTTGACTATAAAATATCCAGACTTCACCACCTTCATATTTACTGAAATAAAGGTATGCAATCCTCTAGCCATTCCTCCTCTATGATTTAAAAATTACACATGCCAAATCTGTAATGTACAATCTCTCCTGTTGTATCCAGCCTAATCTGTGTTCATACATGAGAAATATAGGATGTATATACTCTATTTCACTCAAATTATTGAAGTGGTAAAACCTACCTGATCTTGTGATGTACAGAACTTCCCATAATTTATTTCTAAATCTGATTAAAATGGTAGCTATTCTTTTTGTGATATGCCCTCAGGCTAGTATATATTGTCCATATAAAAGGCCTTTGATCACATTTAAAGTTTTAAAATGTTAAAACTTTTAAATGCAGAAGCCATTATTATCCCTGCTAATCCTGAGCTGATTGGTACTCACTAGTTATTTTCAGTGACTGAAATTTCTGAGACCGCTTTAAATGAGAGGAGAAAATACAAATTTCTTATAAACAGTTGACCTCTTTCATCATTTGTCAGACAGGTGGTTTATAGTAATAGAGTGTATTTTCCTTTTTAAAGTCATTCATTATAACATTTTTGCCAAAAGGTACTTGCAATTCCCTCTCCACATTTCCATTCTAATTTCTTTCCATTCTGGTCCAGTGAGATGTGTTTTCACACCAAATATGGTAATTTCTTTTAGATAACCAGATCTGCCAACTACTTTCCATAGACTTTTACAATCGTTTCTGTAGAACAATATGCCTAAGAAGGCAATTCAGAAACTGCTGCTCTAAATTGCCCTGCTCTAAATTGCCCTTATACTCTTCCTTGAAGATGGGGCGATTGAGAATTGTGTAAGAGACAAAAAATGCTACAGGCTGAAGGTTGTTACATATTATATTGGCACTGTTCTCTTCAAGGCCTTTAGTTCTTTATCAAATGTGAGGACGTAGAACTTTATTCTCAACCTCTTTGATATGGTAGCTATCTCCAACATAATGAACTCTAGTGGGTTGCTTTTCTTCTCTTCAGCCCTGTTATTCCTGTGACTAAACTGTCTCCTCCATCACTGTAGCAACACCTTCAGAGGGCTCTGTGCAGCTCTGCTCATTTTTTCACATTCCTGGGGTAAGAAGAACATACAGGGTCTTGTTCGATGTTCTTTTTTCATGAGAAAAATCAAATCAGTGTGAAGAGAGGTGAAGCTAAGGCACAAATAATATAGTTTACTCTGTTTCCAAAGGGAAACTCTCACTGTACTGTTTTAAAAATGTGCCAAAAACCAAACTGGGGTGTAGAACATATAAAGAATAAAGCAATTTTCACATGTTAAAACTAAGATGGCTGTTTTGTTAAGAACAGGAGATTCTGAAAATATTTTGGCACCACAAAAACTCAAGGAAATTTCTAGTAAATGTAAGTATTTAATGAACCATACTCAAACTCTAGTTCTATGGCTTTCTTTGAAGAGGGGAGTTGCTAATATAGTAATAGACAGAGTTAATAATGAAATCTGGGTGTGAGAATGCTTTCCTGTTTTGAATCTGAATGCCAACATGAATGTAATTGCACAGTAAAAGATTTGCTGAGGAAGCCATCATCTCAATAACATATCTGCTTCTACCAGCTTAAGATGTAATTAAAACAAAATATATCTCCCAGGCAGGGGTAAAAAATAACCAGCAACCTGTGTTTGCTGTTTTTGGATTGAACTAGCAATTAATTATATGTTTGACCAATGAAAAATGTCATATATTGTGACCTAAATTTTGTTACACTGAATTCTGGCCATTTTCTGAAAGGAATATTTTTCAAAGGTTATGTATAGAAGAACAGTATAGAAGAATGTAATAATAGGCTACAAGTGATAAAAGGAAATGCATCAGCCACTATCATAGTGTGCTCTTTCTAAATGAAGTGAAAAGTTCTACTGAAACCAGTAGTCATAATGAGAGTGGAGCAGAAATGTGTGCACTGAATACAAGGAAGTCTAGCCCTTAGGTAAATGGAGTTCAACCCTTAAAAATAAGTGATTTTTTCCTATGCTTGAAATGCATCAGAAAGCTTACATAGCACAGTCAATGTATTGGTGGAGCAAGAGAACAAACAAATATCAGGGTTGAGTACAGCCTCTCACCTCTTACTGGCCCTTGTGGTTTGGTTGCCTGGGCCAAGGGTCAGATTTTGGTGCAGATGTCCTGTCTTTGTACCAGAGGGCATTGTAATAAAGAATTATGAGAAGCTTCTTTCATGCTTCTGTCTTTGAGCTACACTGTAGCTTGGTCAGTGTCTGGCAATGTGCCTCACTAATTCAAGCCCTGACCCACTGACTTCATCTTCTGGCTTGATCTGCTACCTGCCTTATTGCCAGATTGGCTGACGGTGCAGAGCAGCAGGTGGGCATGGCCAATCTTGCTCGGTATTGTGGGACTTATCAGTGAGATTCATGCCCTGCCTGCCTTGATTCACTCTAGCTTCCCAGGAAATCTTCTCTTACAGAGCAGCCCATTCTTGCTGTTCCCTGGCAATGGCTTTCTAAAAAGGGCACCATCAAAAACAGATAAGAACTGCAGTGGTCCTCAAGTTTCATGGCATCCATCAAATGCCTAGGGGAAAATATTCAAGAACAGGATAAGTGCAGGATAATATTTTCTTGGTCTATTTTCCAAACATCAGTAGTTTAAGAAAGTCTTGACTGAGAGGGTGCAGTCATGTTTATCTTTCCTGTAGTTTTTCTACTCTGTTTTGAAGTCTCTTCTGCTTTATATTCCCCTGTCTTGACCTAAAACACAAAGGTAGTGATCTCTATAGTGGAAAAATATGAGGAAGGATTTCCTTTTGTTTTGGCCCTGTACCTCTGTACTGCAAGAACAATGCCTACTCATTCCTGCTGCCAGTTTACCACTCCATTAAAACCTGGTATTTTACCAGCCGTTAGTTGTCCTTTTCCAAGGCTGTGTTAGCCTCTTATTCTTTGAGATGAGACAGGAAAAAATACATGCTGTATTCAAATGTGGGGCAACATGCATATCTTTAGTGGCAATTGTTGCTTTCAAAATCTTTGATTCTTACTTCAACCTATCATAAGTCTTAGCATTCTTCTTGCCTTTTTTGTCTGCTTTTGAACACTGAGCTGTTACCTACAGGAAGTTTTCCAAGACAACCTTCCAAGCAAGTAACAGATTTGTTGCCCTTTATTGTGTAGTCGTAGCTGTGATTTTTTCAGAAGCTTTTTAGCACTTGAATAACTTCTCCCACTTACAAAACATGTTCTTCCATTCTATGCAAATTCTACTTATAATATTCCAGCAAATCCACTTGACAGCATGTTGAAATTAGTTCTATTTCAGAGAAAGAGCAAATTGTTTGTGGGGTTTAATATTAAAGGAGAAGTGAGCCATTCAGGCATAAATCAGAGAAATCAATTAGAGCTAGGATTCATGTCATTTCAAACTTCAGGAGAACAATGACTTAGTCATTGCACTGAGAATGTGAACTTCATTGATAAGGAGGTTTCCTATGTTCCCAGCAGAATTCCACAGTTTTTCCCTAAACACTTCCACTGTTTTTTCATAGGAAGACAATTTTTTGATTGTTTCTCTCTAAGTTTCATCTCTTAGCTTCTGTATGTGTGCTGAAATCTGGGGAAGTCAGGGACTGTATTTTTTAGAGACAATATAAAAGTAATTGGTTTGTGTTATCCCTTGTTCATTTGGTAACTAAACAGGAGGATGACAGGAAACATCACAGAAAACATCTTTGACAAAATGATCCTGTCATCTAAAATGGAAGATACTTATTTACATTAGCACTGGCCTCAAAATTTTGCTGTCAATTTTCAGGTAAGAGGCCAAGGTCTAGCTGATATATGGTATGAAACAACTTTCAAGCAACACTCTGAAGATTTGAATGAAAGAGCATAAAATTTATCTAGAGATAGTGCCATCTGTTGTTCTGGTATTGGTTCCTTCAGTAATATCAAAATCTATTGGGATCTAATCATTATCCTTCCACCAAAGGAAAAGATAAATCCTTCATGATAAGAGAAATGGGGCATCCATAAGGGCTATGCTATATTGACTTCTGGCTAACTGGCTTCCTGAAGCTGGGGCCAGGCGAAGGATTCATGGGTGTATACTGAGAGCCTGCCTGCCCAGTTTCACCCTGCAGAAAATCCCTCGCCGGTAGAGCTGGCTTTTCACCACACCTGAGTCTATCTCAGGATCAATTGTTTGCCTCCTCTTCCTCCAACGCAGATAAGGGGGTACCAAGCCTATTGGTTTGGTTTTCCTTTTGCTTCCTTAATCTGTCCAATCTAATTAGCCTCCAGGAGAGAAGTTACTCGAGGTTATTCCTCTGCACAGGGTCTTTTATATGGTAGAGTTTTAAAATATCCATTAAAAAGCCCCACTACATAAACGTTTGCTTTAAGTTAAAAAAAAACAGTTTAATTTTCCCCACTAAGTAAGCACTTAGCATGATCTCACTTGCTTATGGTAATTAATTATAGGCATGGTACCTATTCAGCTCCTTGCTTCTTTAGAAAGGATATAAATTAATGAAAAGAAAAAAATCAAAAATCTACTGCAGTTACATATGATGGGCACTTAATGCAGAAACCTTTAGTACATTTTTACATTCTTCTAGCTCTGTGGCTAACCCTCAACCTTCCATTCCAACATCTTATCCTCTATCTAGCAAACATTGCAAAGGGGTCGTGGTAACTGAAAATGCTCATAGTGTGATGTGGATACTCTTAGGATGCTAATCTATCTCTGCTCACTATATTCTGTGTGGTGTGTTCTAATGTAAGTATCAATCTTTCTTCAAAGAAGCAGGTAGCCAAGTGATCTCTCTTTCTTCACTGAGGAGAGGAAAGAGGAGACCTGATTTTTTGTGTGTGAAGCTATCCTTATTGCTATGCACAAAAAAATGGCTCTGACTTACAGTGAGATAACCTGGTGAACTAGATTTATATATTGCTATTAAAAAGGTAACCATATCTGTAGTGCACCAAGATGTAAATGTAAAAAAAGGCAGGGGAAGGTAAAGGAGGAGGGAGGTGCAGGTGGCAAAAAAGGTTATTCTGGATCTACTAATTTCTCAAAGGTGAGTTTAACATTTCAGGCTTATACAAAAAGGTTGCCCCTTTTAGCTGCAGATTTTTCTATTTAAAATTCTATTGTTGGAATACAAATCAGGTTATATGGGAATGTTATATACTAGGAACTGAAAAGAAGAGAAAGCTCACCCTTTCAGTTGTGGTGGGGAAATGTTTGCACAGCCAGCCTCTGAAAAACACCGGGTACCTATATACAGGTTGCAGAACTTATTGCAGACTCCGTCTGTGGTCAGAGTCTATAAGATGAGTTGGATGCTTGCTGTCACAGCTGTTCATCACTGCTCTCTTCATCCAAGCCCTGCCAGTGCACCATGACTGCCATCTTGTTCCAGCATGCTGCCATGCTGAAGTGAATGTCATCGGACCACCTCAAAGTGCTGTATTGCAGTGGGATGCATGTCTCACACAAGGGAAGAAGTACCCACTGGTTTGTTGGTTAAATGTGATGACAGAGGAGGCCCTGTTTAAAGTGCAGCATTGGCACACCTTAGACAACAGTGGGGAATGGAGCCTTTCTAAATGCTTGGTTTGAACACTTGCACCCAGGACACCTTCTTGGAGAGCCCCACAGCATGAGGCTACTGCAGCAGCAGCACCAGAATGGCCAGTGGGCATCCTTTGGCTCCTAATCCTGTTCCTCGTTGTAAGATAGAAATAAAACCCATGCCTATGCATCATGTTACAGTCCTAAAATTCATTAGAACAGCATATTTGGGAGTTGATGTGAGATGCTTTGACACCATCTACACTTCACGATTTTGTGGCAAGTGTTGTGCTGTAGGAAATTTCCAGAAGATGGCAGAAATTAAAATGTATTAGGATATAAGAATAACAAATTATGACAGCCCAAGAAGAGGTCAGAATGAGACACTGACATTTTAAAGCATATGTTCACATATTTTGAATGTTTCTTGTGAGTAATAAAACTGAGATACTTATCCCTGCTGGCTGCTAATGATCTTGATGTATTTTTTTCATGAGGATAGCATAATGAAGCTTTGTGTCCTAACTTCAGTAACTCTTACCTATCATTCTTATTTCCCCTTGTGCATTTTAGTCATCTGAAGCAGTTTTTGTATTTTTAGTTCTTTATCTGTAGTTTTCTTTGCAGGTAAAATTAATCATGCATCCTGGGCTTTACTATGCAGTCAAAACTTGACAGCACGTGCTACATCGTTTTCATTCAATTGAATCCCACTGAGAGCATTGGTACTAACTATGTGACCTCATGTTTCACTCTTGGGTAATCCCAGGAGTCCCAAATGTGAGACCTTTCATAACCCTACCATACTCCTAATCTAGCAGGAATCCTGGCTGACATGAGACCCGTACATTGCAAAAGGCTCAAAAATTTTGTTGGCATGGAAGCCCCTCACCTGAGTGTCTCCCAGTATTTAAAATTAAAGAAAAAACTTCCTTTTCAATGTGTAAGGAAAATAACTACAGGTCTTAGCAAGTTTTAAAAATCATATGTAGAATTATTTGTGGATATAAACAGCAAGGGCAATAAAGTACCTAAACAGCAAAAGGAAGACTAGGGGAAATGTAGGCCTACTGCTAAAAGGGGCTGGAAAATGAGGGACAAGTAACATGGAACAGGCTGAGGTACTGAACACCTTTTTGCCTTAGTCTTGGACAGTAAAACTGGGCTTCAGGAGCCTGAAGCCCCTTGGACCAGGGACGTGGAACAAGCAAGGCTTACTCTTTGTGGAAGTAGACCAGGTTTAGGAAGCACTTCCAAGAGGATGGACGTACATTAGTCCATGGAGCCGGATGGGTTTGTACCCACAAATGCAGCAGAAATGGGCTGAAAGCTTTGCAAGGCAAGCATCAATCACCTTTGAAAAGTTGTGGTAACTGGGAGATGTTCCAGAAGACTAGAAAAGACATAATTCCCCTCCTATCTTCAAGAAAAACAAGGAAAAAAGATTGATGGGAATACAGGCTGGTGAGCCTCATCTCAGTGCCTGGGAAGGAACCATTTGTACATACAGGAAGAACACAAGGTTTACTGGGGGTAGTCAGCATGGGTTTATGAGGAGAAAGTCATGCATATTCAACCTAAAGCCTCCTTACAATAAGGTAATTGGCTTGGTGGGCAAGGGGGTGAGGACATTAGATGTTCTTTACCTTACCTTCAAAAAAGCATTTCACAATGTCTCCCATGTCACCTTCACAGAGCAACTGAAAAAGTGCATTTGGTAAGTGCATAGTGAGGCAGGTTGAAAACCAGCTGAAGGGCTGGGCCCAGGTGTTGTGATTGGTGGCAAAAAGTCCAGTTGACATCACGTGGCTACTGAGACTTGATTGATAACCCAGGTATCAATAATGAAGCCAATACAGTATATTTTCCTTAATGACCTGGATGCTGGAACAAAGTGCACCCTGAGCAACTTTGCAGATGATACGTGACTGGGAGGAGTGGTGATACATGACATATCAGAATGTTCTATTGACATCAGGAGGAACACAAGAGGGCTGGAGAAAGGGGCTGGCAGGATCCTCATGAAGTTCAACAAAGATGAATGAAAAGTCCTGAACCTGGGGTGGACTATCTTATGCACCAGTACAAGCTGGAGGCTGACCAGCTAGAAATTAGCCTGGCAGAAAAGGTCCTGGTGGTGTTGATGCAAACCCAGCCAGCAATATCCTGGGGTGCAATAAGAAAAGTATTACCAGAAGGATGAGGGACATGATCCTGCCCTTCTTTTCAACCTTAGTGAAGTCACGACTGGACTGCTGTATCCATTTCTAGTTCCCAGTAGAAGTGACAGAGAAATGGCCATGTTGGAGAGAGTGCAGAAAAAGCACCACTAATGTAATTAAGGGACTGGAACATCTCTCCTGTGAGGGGTCTCTGAGAGAGTTGGGACTGTTTCAGAAGAGAAAGCTTGCAGAAGGTGGGATAAGAAACTTCTTTTAGAACAGAATTCTCTTTGTCTTTTTCTACATCACATATTCACTAACATTCTTTCTCCTTCTCTTGTGTGACAAACTTCCTTTTACTACATCACAGTTTTTTTTTTTAACTTAAACCCTATAAACCCTAATATTTTTTGATGATTTTATGACTTCAGAATTCTAGGAAACAGGTTCTTTCTGAGCTTCTGGTTTTGATTGTTTTTTGTAGCCCACTAGGAACCATGTACTCTTCTGTCTGTGAGGACTGTCATTATCTTTTAAACCACACTCAGTTTTGCACAGAAATTGGTAGCATTTTGTCCTTTTCCACTATAATTCAGAGACAGCTTATTTGTATAGCACTCCTATTTATAATATATTACTTAGAAATAATTTATCTTGGTAGCTGAGCAAATTGCAGTATAATTTCACTGCTCTTGCATAGACCTTTCCCTTGTTTATAACAGTGATTTCTGAGTTACAATCTCTCCAATATAAATAATGCATTAGTTCATAATTTAAATGTGACCTATCTTTGCAAGACTGGTGACTCACTATAAAAGATCTTTTTGAGTAGCTTCAAAACTTCAAGCAGATTTTGGTAGCTGATTTATCTCTTCTGATCTGTAACTTGTTGTGAAGGTTTAGCTTTTATACGTTTGGCAGTGCTGTGAGGACCAAAACTGCTAAGAGTCCCTTAGTATGAAAAAAAATTGGCTCACCAGAGAATCAGACTAACCTGGGCTCTGCTAGAATATCATACTCTAAAATCAGGAGCCTAGCATTGTAGTTACAAGATAGGTTTTCTTTGGTGGAAAAGATGATTGACATAGTTCATTTCCACTTCTGTAGTCCTGGTGGTGTTGATTCTTACAGTTTGTAAAGTATCAAGATTAAACCCCATTGTCAACATAAACATCTAAAAACATAGAATCAAAGCCATTGCAGGGGTAAAGAAAAAGAGCTGCACATTTCTTAAACTGTATTTGTTATCAAATAACACCAGTAAGGTCATCCTAATTCTCTGCTGTCACTAAATAGGTATTTTTCACAGAGACCATACTGCACAAAGAGACGAGTGAAAGGAAGCTAAATCCACTGCATCCTGTTGATACCACTTAAGAGTTCTAAATGAGGCAGTGATTCTATGTCTCCAGTAACATTTTCAGGTTGGAAGGAACGAACTTGCATTCACCTTTCCCCCAAACTGACAATAGAAAAGAAAAGAGGAAGAAGACTGATGAAAAATGAGATAAATTTAGGATAAACCCTGATATTTTTGGAAGATATCTGGACCTTTATTTTTTTTAGCACAATGCAAATCTAGGGCATGTACTTAAGTGCTTTCAAATTACCTGTATAAAGGTATAAATTATATTATATATATATATATATTACCCCACAAGCCCTCATGAAGAACAAAAAGGCATTCTCTGGGCTACATTACATTTACTCTATACCAAACATTCACACTTCAAGTTTTAGCTGTACATCTATATATGAAATGGAAAAACAAAGAATGGTGTTTTCACATAATGGCATTATTTCCAATTGCATTTACATTTTTCTTTATCAGACATACTTGAACTTGGTATTTATGCAATATCTGTATACAGATGGAATTTTGCCAAGGCCTAAATAATACAAAATTTCTTCTTACTGCATAGTTAAACATATTCTTCAGCATTTGTCTAGAAAAATGTCTCTTTGAATGAATCAAGTAGCACAGTCACAGTGTAATTCTCTATTGAGAGCATATGCAGTAGTATTCCACAGTAAAAGAAATACGCATCTAGCAATCTTGAATTTTCTCCCTTTGTGGATAATTTCCATTGCATTTTTAAAAACCTCACTTAAACATTAATAATTGTGCTTTACACACCATCAAGAAAAGTAGAATTATGTTTTCCAAGTTTTCTAGGCTTATTGGCAGTTTTAGTTTGGAGCTGTTGCCATTAAACAGTACTAGAGAACATTATATATATATATAAATATATAATATTTATATAATACTTATATAATTATATAAATAAGACAGAACAATTATTCACTCTTCATAGAACCTGGAGAAACCCATCCAATGGTGCACAACAAGTTTAGATTGCTCCCATATCAGATCTGCTGTATATTTAAAGTATTAAGATGGAAACCACTACTCACAAGTAAACAGCTAAGACTTTTAAGGGTCTTTCCATTTTTAGGGGAAAAGGCTCAACACCTTCAGTTACTAGACTAAGCTAATTGGGAGTGTCACTAAAAGTGTTTTGAGAATGTGATTATAATGTTTGGTAAGTTTGATGGGGCACCTGATAAGATTGGAAGAGAAAGTCACACAGGCTACTACTTTCACATCTGGTTCACTTTCCATTGCTCCTTATTTTTTTGTTTTGAAGTATTAGAGAAATAGATATATCGAGTTATTAAATCCTAATTTATTGTATTTCTGAGCCAAAGCTTTAAATTTCTTACCCATTGGTGCTGAGCTCCATTAAACTACAACAAATTCTTCTTAACTGGGTTTACATAGCTTGGTCAAATCCCTGATTTCTAAGGTGAAGAGCCAAAAATCAGGATTTATGGAAGTCTAAGAATTAAGAACAGACTGTTTATCAGATCTTAATTCATCTGATGCTGTCTTAAATATAATTCATTTCATAATTTCATGTGGTAAAATGTAAAGAATGGCTGCACCACACCACTGTATGCAATCACTTTGTATAGCCTTTATTCCAGTGCTCCACATCTGAACCCTGGAGAGAAAAAAAAAATCTTTCCATGAAACAAAATGTACAGTTTTTAGGAGGAAGAGAATAAGAATTATTTTTTCAAAGTTGGAACATTTCCTTTTACTTTGTTTCCTGAGTTATCTTTTAAAAAGAAAGAAAAACCACAAAAAAAACCCACCCCAAAAAATTTCTCTCTCTGTTTAGCTTTGCTTTGCAGAGCAGGATGCAGGTCCTTCTTTATCAAAAAACAGGATCCATGGATGCCTGCAAGGGAACCTGGCTCTTCTGGCAATGCTTTACAGGGTGGCTGTGGATTCCACATGAGGCTTCCAAAGCTTTACTGACTTATTCCTTTTGGAATAATTCACATAAACTCCAGTTTAATTTCTTCAGATCAGATTTGTAAATTCTGATTCAGGGGTTTTGCTTTATTTCATGATCTAGAAACACTTTTTCTACCTACAGCAGCGCATTAGTAAAGAGGCTACAACACAAGCATTAGCACTGTGAGGGCTACTTGTTCCTTTACTGCAAGGATGTAAGTAAATTATACATATCTGACAAGAGTATAACCTGCATATGAAACCCTGTGGATGCAAACATTCAATGGCATTATAAAACTTTGGGTTCCATAAAGGCTTTTATAATATTATTCAGGATTCTTTTTCTGCCTAAAAGTACTCATAGCAGTGAGAGGTAGAAAGAAGACATGTATATCTGAGGGTAAAGCAGACATAAAGTAACATACCAAGTTGGCTGGTATTGTAGGTAAAGTGGGGAAAAAAGGGTCATGTCCTTGCCTGTGGCTCCTGACCAGAGGTTACTGCAAGTGGGACTTTTTGTTACACCTCACTATATTTATTATTTTGTAAGTACAGGTCAGTGTAATCATGACTGAAATCTGGGATACCATTTCTCTGCATCAATCACTCGTACATTATCGGTTAAAGGCACATCTTCCAGAAAAGAAGGAAGAGCTTCAAAGCTCTTCATGTAGGCAATATTCAGTAAGAAAAGACTTGACCAGAGGAAGGTGTTACTTCAGCATTTCTTTCCAATCTGTCATATAACAGGGAGATGAAGCAGTCAGAATTTTTTGCATGTTTTTACCATGCTAAAGTTAAGGGACCAGGACTAACTAAACAAAGCAAATTTTTAGAAGAAAAAATTGTATATCATATACCTGGCATTTCAAAATAGTTAAACAATGAAAAGATATATCATTTTTGCAGCAGTGGCCATGGTTGCATTCTTCTTTTGTACATATGGCACCACATCCCTTTGGATATAAGGTAAATTGAAGGCCTTAGCAGATTTCCATGAATCAGTCAAAATGGCTTGAGTTTAAAGAGAATAAGTATCAAAAAGAGAGACAATTAAATCTTTTTCAGTGCCAGTATGCAAGTGCAAGTCTCTTGACATGATGAGTTGATTATATTGTTTCATGCTTCCCAAAACAGTAATTTTATTGGCACTTGAGGTTACAGTAGTTCATCTTTTTCCGGTCCTTGGAGTCTGTGTTGTTTCCTTATTTTCTTATTTTAAGCAGCTCTCCAATTTCTGTTTTTCACGTAGTTTGAAATATTTTCACCAACAGTGCTCACACTTGTGATTAAACACTTTTTTTCTCATCTTTTTTCTTCTCCTTCACTTTTGTCTTCTACATACAGTGTCTCTCTGTATCTCCTTTTCATTTTCCAGTTTAAATTCCTTTCTTAACATTGATGCATCCAATGGTGCACAACAAGTTTAGATTGCTCCCATATCAGATCTGCTGAATTTCAGGCTAACTCTTATTCCCAGTTCAGCTGTCAGCGCAGCTATCAAAGCTGCAGAGGTTCTTTCAGTAGTTTTCTTGCATACTGCCCCACTCATGGCTCCCAACCCATTTTTCCCTCAGGAAAATATTTGGAAGTATACTTTCAATTTGAAACAGAGGGTTGGAATGTATTATTACTTGGCTTTGTACAGTCCCATCCATATAGTATAGTTTAAATCACATTTAAAAATGAAAAAAATATTTTAAACAGAAAAAGACACTCTTCATTTGGAACATGTCAAATGATGTTTCAAGAACTTCAACGTGTTTTCCAACATTTTTCAAGTTGAGGTATTAATCAAATCTGGCCCTTTCCTCTGAAGAATCTGTTTCAAGAAGTGTCAAAGACTTGATGACAAAATGTCTGGAAAGCAAAAGGAAAATATTGGGTAGGGATTTTTTCCTTATTTTCCTCTTCTATTTAGAGAAAAACCTCTAAAACTATCTACCAGCCTGTCCTTACTCTCCTGGAATACTAAGTGCATGAACTACTTCAGAACCAATCCTGGAAGTATGCTACTATTTTTTTCTGTTCTGTCTTATTCTTTGTTTGCTGAATTTCTGGAGTAAAATTTATAACAGAAATATAAACCCTTGAGAAATCAAAGCTTATAATAAACTGAAATACTGACAAACCCTGAACTATGGTTCCCAAATTGCAGTGCTTGAAATGCAGAAAAGCAGAATCAGGGCCCTTTAAAGTACTCCAAATTATAGTCTATCAATTGTTCTATAGGGCAATCACAAGCCTATTTTGGTAGAATAATAGAATCCCATCAATGAGCTATTTGTAACTAAAATTAGGCATACCAGGGTCATGTCATTTCATATTTTCCAGTCAACCACATGTTATTAGGACTGTCTTATCCTCAGTTACATTTTCCATAAAAACAATTTTGCTCTAAACATGAATTGTTTTCTTGAAAGGAATTCCATTTTCAGAAGCTTGAAATTGCCATAATTCTTGGAAAAAGCATGTGTATATGTTTATGCATATTGAATGTAGGTGTGAGAACAGAAAAGCACCTGTGTGCGTGCACTTACACCTACTTATTACTTCAACAGGAAGCCTCCTGGCTCCAAAGCAGTATATTGCACAAGCTCAAGGTAATAAATGAATTGTTTATTACTTACAGTACATATCTCTTTTCAGCAAATTGGAAATGAATTGAATAATAGGTTGTGAGTAGAGCACTGTATTATTTATTATATTTATCACAGAGCTGTGACCGCACTGCAGCAGAGCTGCAAATTCATTGGCCCATCCTTGCTTTTCACGTCTTTAGACTACAACACTCATTATACTGCAATTTATAAAATGTTTTAGGACTTCTATAAAAAAATAAAATACTGATGTGCACTAAGAACAGAGATGAAAGGGCAATAAGTCAGTTTAACCTATATGCTTCATGTTTTATACATGATATTTTAGCTGAGCATATTGCTGTTTCTGGTAGATGGCAGAATTGTCAGAGTACAGGAAGAAAAGCAGATTGTGTAGATTTTAGCATATGCTCAATGTTAATTTGGAGGAGAATAGAGCAGTGCAAAAAGATAACTCATTTCTGTGTTACTGTTTATTGCTATTGTTGCTCATGATGACTGCAGTGATAGGGAGGAGGAAATTCCATCGTGATAACATCCTATGCAAACATAAATTAAACTCTTTTTTCTGATCCAAAAATCTTTCAAAGTAAAAAGATGAGAAATGGGAATAGAGAAGGGGGGAAGGGTTATTAGTAAATATGTATATTACATTGCCTCTAACCAATGATGAAATATAATTAAGCTTTGTGACTCTATGGGTCAGCTCAGGGAGAGTGTTCCATGTGAAGTAAATAATGTGTGAATGCTGTCTACATCTGATTCATTCATGATTGATCCAAGTCAAATTTAAATTAATGACTCAGAGGACCTAGTCTATATGTCCTTGCTGATATTGAGCAAACTAGGAGTTGGCAAGGATGTACTGCAAGAAAAGCAGTACTGCAAGAAAAGCATGTTGACCTCAGCTCTTCCTCTGTAGTACAGTGGGATAACTAAAGGTGTTAGCTGTTTGGCTTTTTTTACTCTACCAATAAGGAAGATCTGGCTTTCTCTCAGAGACATGAGAAATTAGTGTCCTTGACTTAGATGTTCTACTAGGGACTTAATAATGAAACTGGCACTTATACCAGTCATTAATAAATGCCTCAGAAAAAGTTCACATTTGCTTCCATCTCACATTTGCTTTATTACATGGTGTGTTTTGCTTTACCACCAAGACTATGTTTTTGTTTTGAAGGGGAAAATCTTCCCTGCTCAGACAGAAAATGTTTTCTACAACACTTACAGAACAGACTCCTCTGGTTGCATGGTTACTAGAACAATCCACTGGAATTAACCATTTATCATCTGAATGGTAGTGCAAGATCCACGGTTTCTGTCAAAACATTCAGACTTTGTCTTAACTTTACCATCAAATTGGTATTTGTAAGATAAATGGTTCCTAGGAGAAGCTTCCAGGTTGTCTCAATTGCAGTAAAGAAAGTGGCCAGATTCCTAATAGTAATGATAGCAAATAGTAAAATAATAATAATTATAATAATTTTAAAAGGTGGTTTACATGAATCAAATCAAGTTAGTTGTACCAGGCAAGTAAAAAGACCATTTGCTGTAGTGATATTTTTTTTAGGACTATCACAATTGTTTAGTATTTTTAAACAAAGTCATTAAGGCATTGTGCACTTTTCAAGATCAGCATCATATTTGGTAGTACCAAATCATGTTTTACCTCAAGTTTCCTTTAAATCACAATGCCATAGCAACTGGGACACTGTCTTTCAATATGTTCAACTCAAAACCTACCAGTTAAAATAAAACTCCATTTCATCATGTCATAGTCAGATTAGTAAATTAGAATGCTGAGCCAAGACTGTACTTATATCAATAGTAGCTGATGGCATCTGATGGCTTCACGACCATCAAGGTGATTCATGTGCTCTACATTTCCCAAGCAAGACATATTTCATGGGTTGTGCTTTTTGCATATGATGCAGCAAAATTTAGTCACCTATTTGAAGATCAACATGAGATCATTTTTGTCCCTCATTAAGAGGCAGGCAATCAAAACAAGTAATGCAAAATGTAAGATCCTCTATGTTGTGCACCAAGGAGTGGAGAAGTGTCTTAGCCAAAGGCTATGACAGCCCATATCCAGGTTTGATTGACAGAGAAGAGACTTTGAATACAAAATCATCCGTCAGTATTATACTCATCTTTATTACTGAGTAATTCTTTACGTTATGGGAAAAAACATAAAGATTTCTAATTACCAGTTTCTTTAGTCCCCAAAATATAAATTTAGGCATAATCTCATTTAAAACACAGCTCTATAAATTCTTTATTTGCATGGTGATTCAATGCATGATCAGTTGTGTTTATTAGCAGAGAATATTGTAGTCACTGTTCTGTATTACATGGGCTGTTCACTGGTCCACATGCTCTGCTAGTTATGATCTTCTAAAAAATAAGAGCAACTTTCTTCAAATGTCTAACTTGGATTATAAAGTTGACATCATAAAATCTCAGTAGCTGTATTTAATTAAAGCTGAAAAAAAGAATAAATAATAAAAATAACAAGATCCCAAAGAATCTATTTCATGGTTTGTTCTCAAGCCCAGCCAATATGTTCTACTTTACCTATTTGAAATAGCAAAAGAGAAGTGACTAGATGAATACAAAACTAATCCAGTCAGATTTTGTACAGGGCAATACTTGAAGAGGTTTAAAAATTTCTCCAGAGACTTAGTAATTAAAACCCATGAGATTCTTCTGGAGTCTCAGTGCTTAACTCATATTCTCATACCCCCAAGAGATCTGAGCTGTGCCCACATGGCACAGTTAGGTTAGTGAATAACTGCCACTCCTGTGTGTTCTTTCAAGTAATAAACTCAAACACATCAGTCCAAAAATAATTGTTATACAGAGCAGCTTTCGTCTGTTCTAGAAAGCCTTAACCTGGTTAATGACTAGGGAAAGGTCTTCAGAAGGTAGTGGAAAAGGTTAAAAACAAACCCTTAGGAGATGAATAATATTTCATAGCTGGCCTTTTATAAAAGTTTATTCTTCCTTTTTTCAACTCATTTAACTGGCTTAAGATAGATGCAAATGTTCTTATTTACACCAGCTGAAGATCTAAGTCTCAGTTTTCTGACTGAAGCATTGTGCAACAGATTGTCGTTTTTATCTAGCCTGATTAGTTCATTTTATGAATTTCTGGCTTTATCATCTACCTCTGTAAGATTGTCACAGCAGACTCCAATTTGCAGCTTTTGGACTATATGCAGCCTATGGGCCATTTACACTCACTTTATCCTGATGTTCCCAACTCCCTCCCTGCCCCGCTCCAGAGAAGATAGACAGCATGTGAGTAAGTGCTGCCAAATGCACAATTTCCTCCAGCTTCAACTCCACACAGAGCTGGCCTCCTGTGGTCATGATACAATTGGTAGGAACTGACAGAAAGGATTCCAGAGCTGTGAAATTCCCTCTTGTTAACAGCTGTTGTAGATTCATCCTCCCCTGCTTTGCTTCACTAGAAGTGGCAACAGTTGGAGTTGGACAAAAGTAGTTTTCCAGCCATCAAGACACCGTAGAGCCTAGCTTATGCATAATATACAGGTACAGAAATTTGTCTATGACAAATGTAGAAAAATGGCTTATCCAGCTCCTGCAATTGCTAAAGTGCAACCATCATGATTTAATTCTAAGGAACTAATTCATGAAGTGCCCTGAAAATTAAGAACAGTAGAAAAGAAAGAAGACATTAGTCTCTACATTGTTGTGTGCAAAATAAAAACTGAATAAATCCAAGAGGATCATTTAATCCATATGAGTTAACTGTGGTACTTTATCTATTAAGTTCTCCATTAATCATTCTAATGCAAACAATTTAGCATGGAACCTTACAGATCTGAAGACAACACCAAAAAAACCGTTTGACAGCCTTTACTGGGAATATGGCATAAAGGGACTTTTCTTAATCAAATGTCACTGCATATTTTAAAATTTATTTTTCCTTTGGAAATCACAATCTTTAAAACTGCCAAGCATTTCTTTTTGATCTTGTGACAGAACAAATTTGATAATGTCCACCAAAGAAACATAAAGGCCTAGTATTGCTGTAAGCGACAAAGAAAGGATAGGTACTTCTTGTTTCAAGTTTATTTACTTCTGCCATTGTTGATTATATGCATGTGTGCACAATTAGCTTAGAAGTCAGAAGCAAATTAAACTAGTTTGGGAATTATTGTGAATCTAAGTTAATTTTACAGTCTCATCCATCTGCCCTTTGTGTTGCCTTGCGTAGGAGTTCCAAATCCTATTGCTGAAAATCTCAAGGTCAATTTAAGCACTTGTTACCTTGTAAGAAATAAGAAAAAATCTTACAGGCAGATCAGCTGGGTTTACTTTCATTTGTTATACTGTGAAAAACATGGACTCTCTATGGAATGGTTAATTTTAACCTAATATTGATACAGTAGGACTCTGCAATAGCACTGCATCCTTAATTGGGTTATCTTATTTTCAGTATGCCTTTACCATGATGAGTGCAATACCTCCTATTGCATAAAAGAGCAACATCACTGCAAACAGATATATATGTTTAGAATGTTTTTGTGATTTGGTTACCAGTTTACAGATTGTCTTTTAAATAAAAAACAGATCTTCCATAGTTCAAGATACCAGCTGAAAGCATTTTTTGCTCCTACAAATAATTTTCCTTATATGTTAATTTATAGATGTAATCTTTCATGGTCTTCTTGAGCAGTCAGGTAATCCTGCAGAGTAAAAAACTTCTAAATTTTCATGATGTTTTAGTACTCTTTTTGTGGGTGTGAAAAAAGGTAGATGGTGACAGAACAACATGCTCAAAAGGACACCAGCCTGCATTTTGGAGGGCCTTTGCAAAAAATGGTGATAAAAAATATGGATCTAAAGGGTATGTTTGGAGGCATTAAAAAGGGCAACTAGTGGGCAAATACTGGAAAACCACTCAAAACAAACTGATAGTGGTTAGTTCTGACTCAGAAAAGGACAAAAAAGCAGAACAGAAGCAATTTGGCAGAGAAACGAGAGGTGAGGTATGAGCATGAGGAAGATTAGATAGGGATTTGATGATGAGAAGGAAAAGATTGAATTTCATGTTAAGCATAATTCATCCTGGGTTATTTTCCTTTGCAAAAAGCCTTTAACATTTTGTTCTGCTCAACAGAAATTCTCATGCTGTCATTATCACTGTAGCATTTGAGTTCTTTTCACTACAGCTGCAGGCAGTACATATCAAGTATTTTGTGGGGGGTGTGTGTTCCTTTTGACCTCTCAGGTGGAGGAGCAGTTACACAAGTGAAAGTTTTGTTTTAGTGATTTCTTGGCTTGATTGTTTTAAATGTGTATATAAAGAACATTGGTTTAGGTTGTATCTAAACACAGGCTGTATTTTGCACTTATGTGTGAAAGGGAAGCTGGAAGGGTAAAGGCAGGGAAATTAAGGAAAGGTCTGTGTTTTACAGGGAGAGCATTTTGAGATTTTTGATGGTTCTTCAGTACAGAGGAACTTTATTTAACAGTCTGCATGTGGCCATGTAGATATTTGCCTTTCTGTACGAAAGAACTTTATATCTTCTTGCTCAAATTATATCTAAACCTAAAAATTGGACTCAAATACACTTTGGGCACAATATATCTAGGCAAGCTAGTTAATGTTTTAAATAACACTGTCCTGAGGGATATGGTCCTCTAAAAAGACTGAGGCAGTGACCTGTTGACTTACAGAGGATAAATGGCACATTTACAATATTAAGAAAACATAATTACATAATGAGAAAAGGGAGATTGAAATAAATGCTTTCTGTTTCTTATGGAATATGAAAATATCCAGATTAGAAAGGTGTCTGGAGAGATCTCAGCTCCTGCCTTCAGGCAGACCCAAGCATGTTGTAGTGCGTTTTTATATTTTGTAATACTTTGAAGTAGTTTTGTTTTGTATTCCCATATTTTTCCCAAATGGTTTATCCCAGACTGTACCCCCCTCCCTTTACCTGTGTAATTCCTCTCCCGGGATGAGATCATCCCCAAACCCCCACCCTGGCTCTCTGTCAATCACTCAGCATCCCACCCCTCCATCCAGAAGTTTTGATCCAGGTCATCGAGTGATTAGCTAGAGGCTGGGAGTCAGCCCCCCAAGCCCTGCCCCATACGCTGTCCTATATGTTTATCCCCCAGCATCCATCCCTTAGGGTCACTCATTGGTTGGTAAAATGTTATCGACTTTGGGTTTCCACCTCCCTTTAAATGTAACCTTGGCACATCTCCCGGGGCTCTCGGCAGGAAGTCCCCTGAGGTGCAGGAGCTCCTTTGGGATCCTAATAAAACCTTGGATTAACCCCTGCTGGGAGTCGACCCTTTCTCTTCTACCGATGTCTCTGCTGTCTCTGCTGCAGCGAAGGCAACCAGCCTAAGTGCCCTCAGCACCCTCGGGGCACAGACAGTGTCTCCCCCCAGCCCAGGTGCCCTCAGTACCCTCGGGGCACACACAGAGAGTGTCTCCCTGCCAGCCCAGGTGCCCTCAGCACCCTCGGGGCACACACAGAGAGTGTCTCCCTGCCAGCCCAGGTGCCCTCAGCACCCTCGGGGCACACACAGAGAGTGTCTCCCTGCCAGCCCAGGTGCCCTCAGCACCCTCGGGGCACACACAGAGAGTGTCTCCCTGCCAGCCCAGGTGCCCTCAGTACCCTCGGGGCACACACAGACAGTGTCTCCCTGCCAGCCCAGGTGCCCTCAGCACCCTCGGGGCACACACAGACAGTGTCTCCCTGCCAGCCCAGGTGCCCTCAGCACCCTCGGGGCACAGAGAGTGTCTCCCCCCAGCCCAGGTGCCCTCAGTACCCTCGGGGCACACACAGAGAGTGTCTCCCCCCAGCCCAGGTGCCCTCAGCACCCTCGGGGCACACACAGACAGTGTCTCCCTGCTGTCAGCCCAGGTGCCCTCAGTACCCTCGGGGCACACACAGACAGTGTCTCCCTGCTGTCAGCCCAGGTGCCCTCAGTACCCTCGGGGCACAGACAGTGTCTCCCTGCCAGCCCAGGTGCCCTCAGCACCCTCGGGGCACACACAGACAGTGTCTCCCTGCCAGCCCAGGTGCCCTCAGCACCCTCGGGGCACACACAGACAGTGTCTCCCCGCCAGCCCAGGTGCCCTCAGCACCCTCGGGGCACACACAGAGAGTGTCTCCCCGCCAGCCCAGGTGCCCTCAGTACCCTCGGGGCACAGAGAGTGTCTCCCCGCCAGCCCAGGTGTCCTCAGTACCCTCGGGGCACACACAGACAGTGTCTCCCTGCCAGCCCAGGTGCCCTCAGCACCCTCGGGGCACAGACAGTGTCTCCCCGCTGTCGGCCGTGTCGGGGCTGCCCCCCGGTGTCTGCTGACTCGGGACTGGCCCGGGGTTCCTGAGAGGCTCGCAGAGAGACAGAGACACAAGCATACTTAAGTGATTCCTGATGTATGTTGAGTTGCTTTTGAAAATACTTTCTACCACTAATGAACCTCATTGCATCTTTGCCCTTCCCCTGTGGACATTTCTAACAGTTTGTAACTTTTCTGTTTTCAAGAACTTTTGTGCAGTCAGCCATTGCTCATTTCTGCTGAATAGGCTGTGAGGATTTCTACATGGGTCTGATATCACTCTCCTTCTTATACTAATGTTATGAGATACCTTTTCTTTGTCTTCTTTTTTTTCTTGCTGTCAATAGTATGTTAGGCTCATTTAGGATCACATGTGGAACAAATCAAACATAAAACCACAAAAAACCTCCAAATAAACAAAAACAAAACAAAAACCTGAAACAAGCAAACTCAACAAACCATACCAAACAAAACCAACCAAATAACAGCAGAAAAACCCCTGAACAAATTTTTAAAAAAGCTTGTGATTTTGTATTATGAGATGACAGAGTTAAGCTGATGTAATTAACAAATAGAGAAATCCAGATCACTGGACACCTATTAATCTGCCTTTAGTAGTTTTATTATGTTTTTGAGGAAAACAAGGAGTTATCCTGACGTAAATGCAAGGTAGAATAGAATGCAGCAGATGTCCATCAACAGTAGGTTGTTCAGGATTAATATGATCTCCTTCTCTGGTAAAGCACAGTACTTTTTGTCTCAGACAGGAGAAAAGTAATAGATCTATTTTGCCAGATGTCAATAAAATATTTGATATATTGTAATGATGAAAATTATTAGCTAAACCAGGAAAGATGGGGTTTGAGAGAAGAATTGCAAAGTTGTGAACTGTCAAATGGAATTGCCTTTCAATTTATACTGATGGGCTAATGGCTGGCTGGGAGATGGGAGTTGCTCAGAGATCAGTGCCAGAGAAAATCCTATTTAATGCTTCAACCTTGGCTCAAAATTAGGAATGTCTTGATGAAACATGCTGATGATCCAGATTCAGTCCAGAAAAAGAACCTGAATTATTTGAATGACACAATGGAATTTACAGCACACAGTAATGCTGTTAAAAACAGTAGCAAGATTTTCTGTATGCAGTGGAAGTCATTGGTTGGAAGTGATGAAAAGAAGCAGGATGGGAATTTAGTGAAGGTCTTTATCATGTTGAGTAATCCCAGGATGACTTTAAGCCACTGTTCTTTAGTAGTCAGCAAAATGCTATATATTAAGTTAAATAATTTCTGTAAAGATATCCAAAAGTTCTGATCAACTCTGAAATCACAAAACACTGGTAAGATCTCCTTTAGAACACTCAACAGAATGCAAGTGCAAACAGGAGCAGAGCTACAAGGAAGAACTGTGGAAAATATATTTTCCAACAGGAGGCTTCATCTCACAAAACTACAGACTAAAAGAAGTTATTATTGCTCCCTGCAAAGTCTTGAGATGTAAATCAGAAAGGAAAACAAACACTAATAAACAAATAAACAAATCAAAGTTTCCAAATAAAATACCAAACTAAACAGCATCTGTAAACTCTCTATGGATAAATTTTGGGGTGGAAATTAAAAGACAGCGTATCATACTCGAAGGGATGAAGCTCTAGACCTGCCATAGAGCAAGAAAGTTCTCAAAATGGAGTCTGCAACATTTTGCAAGTTCTTGAAATATGGATATCCACAATAGGAGGAGACACGCTTGATAATGAGGAACTTACTTGCAGTTCTGTTTTGTGATGGTTTTTAACTTCAGAGCCTGGTTTAGGAGGGAAGTGCTGTTTTGAAGGTTTGTTTTGTTTTATGGATTTTTTTATGTAATGAAGCCTTATTCCTGAAGGAGAAGAAAGAACTGAGTTGCTTAGAAACATAGTCTTTTAATACAAATAATCTGCAAATCATGCATGCATTGAATTTTTTTGAGGTTTTAAGTGTATAAATTTTGAGTGTCTACTAAAAGATGAGCATAAGGTAGTAATGATTGTATCTGCTCAAAATACAAATTTCATGGCAAGATGTTTGTATATTGAAAATTTTAGATTGGTCTCTATAGAAAGAAATGTGTTTGAAAAATAATAGTGTTTACAGTGATAAATGTTATTCTTCATATTGTTTACTGAATTCAAACAGCTTTTTTTGGGGTTTTGGGTTTTTTTGTAATTTCTACATTCTGGATATCTAGCACTTCCTGTAAACTCTATTATAGTAGGTAGGGTTTGTCCAAAATGTGGACAGATGAGCATGAGATTATGTTACAGAAGTTTGCTAATGGACTGAATAGAAAATAAATCTTATCATTCTATCTAATAAAGTAAACTAACAGAAAAGAAGGTGAAGGGAGAATGTCAGGAAATGATCCTATGGTCTGTTTTAAACTTCAGTGTGCACTAATATAAAATATTGTTTACTCTATTTAACTAAATGCATCATCTTTAGAACAGCAAAAATCAGATTAAAAAAGAAATTTTGCAAATGCAGATCCAACCATCTACTGGAAGCCATTACACTAATCCAACCATCATACTGGAAGCATAAAATTAACATCATGGAGTTTGCTGAATATCTCTGTTTTTATGACTTAATACGCTCCATTAAATGATATAGATAAATATCTAGTTTTCATCTTTCTGAAGATTAAGTCATTTGCCTCAGTTATATAGTCAGTAATGCAGTCTCTTTACTAGTTATGTTGCAATAAAAGTAAGTTATACTGCACTAAAATGTGAAACTAGTTGTGAGCATTATGTATGAGAGTTCATATAAATATCTGGTAAAATTCACAAAGAAAAATGTTTGGTTTGGTCTTTGGAAAATTACTTTTCAAGTCATGCATTTTCAAATGTAAATGAAGAAGAAAATACATAAAAAGAAGTTATTTTGAAAACCTGGGAAAAATACAAAACCATAAACAGATTTAGGAACTTTTGTAGTTATTTACAGCTACTTTTATAAGATTATTTTTGAAATGTCATTGCTCTTTGCTTTCCCTACTCTTGTACCCAGGAGCTATGGATTCATGTAAATTGTTAATTGTTTGTCTGTTTAGAAATGTGCTATTATATGCTCTTGTTTTTCTTCTTCGGTGTTGAGAACACAACTGGATAGAGCGGTAATCAGCTCTATCTATTCATTTAGCCTGCCACACTTATAAAACTAAATGAATTCATTTAAACCATGCTGAAGACAATTTATTGAATGGTGATAATTGCCTCAGGTCTTTCCACTGTATTTTACCATGAAAAGAAGATTTTTAAATGCTTTGTTTCTTACTTTAGAAGGGCATTTCTTTCAGCACTATTTTTAACCATGCCAGTATTTTCTGATCTAAAGGCTGATATAGGACATAAGACATCTATATTCTGTATATTTTGAGGTACATTTACTGGCACGCACAAAACAAAAAATCATTTCTAAAAGAGAGTACACAATATTCAATTCTCAAATGCATATTGTAACACAAATTATTCCTGGTTGTTGAGCCATGAATGCCAATGCTGTTTACTGAAAATTGAGGAAATAAGAGACTGTAAGCTTATTGAGGAATGACCCAGATCCTTTCAGTTTCAATAAGTTTCTACATAGGAAAACAAAGCTTTCCTTGGGTGTTGTTTATGAGAGTATCATTGACTGTCACAGGAATACGATGAACTTCAGATTCATCTTAGAGATAAGAACACTTATTTTTTAATGCATTACTGAAAAGATCCTTTTTGTCTAATAGTGTGTCTCTTAATTTTAGTTTTAAATTTCATAATAGAAAAATATAGATTTGGCCAAAAAAAACATAAAAGGAAAACTCCTTTGTTTCTTGATCAAAAAGGCAGAGCCCGTACTGAGTCTGATTATCTAATTTAATAAGGAAAAAAACATTCTTTGAAATGCTATTTCAAAGCCCTTTCAAGGAAAAGAAGTTTAATAGTTTCAGAGGTGAAAGAAAATGGTAATTCCCATTTTTAACTATATTTGATAGAAAAGAACCTGGCCAAACTTAAATCTCTGAAGTCACATTTAGATAATATTCCAAACAATAAATATATGTTTAGCTATAAATTTGGAGTTTTGCTGTTCCACTTTTTCAGTCCTTCCACTCTCCAGCAACAGTGTAGCAGGACGGAAGAAAAGCAGGCATGTGGGAGAAAGATGAACAACTCTTGCCACAAACCCCTGTGACGAGAAAAAATTACACAACTATTATAACAAAGCCTATAGTTAGTTTTAATAATGCAGCTTTACTAATTTCCTTCCATCCTAGCCAGAAGGCAACCTGTCTCCCTTTTGTCCCATTGCTGGCAACAGAAAGATGAAGAGCAAGCCAGTGGCATTTTGTTTTTAATGTCCAGTCAGCTGAGGGACTGGGCTCCTTGAGGCGTGACACCACCTGCACAGCAGGAGGAGGTGTCACATGTGATGTTCTTTTTGTTTTGAAAGCTGAGTACCAGTCATATGTTACTTAGAACCCCGATTTATGATGATGAATCTATTCCACCTTTAACGTGCTTTTTTTACTGTCTGTACAAAGGCTTCAGCAAAGCCTTCAGGAATCTTTTATGCAGTTGTGTGTTCAGATATAAATTCTGTTAATAAACCTAAAATAGCAAGGATTAATTACTAGACAAGGACATGATACACTGCTTGTGCAACTCAATGTCACCATAGGACACAAAATAACAAGACACACACACACTGCTCTCAAGGCAAAAAAAGGGGAAGTTTATTTTCTGACTCCAACATTTATAGATTTCCAAAAGTGACAGTGGATTGGAGGGTGAAAGTGACACCTCTCCAATGACACTGGACAAACCAACAGTCCATCAAATTTCCCCTACTCCATAAAGGAATGCAAAACAATAAGTTATTTACTGAAAGCGTGTGAGAAAGTTCGTTACAAGAATGTTAACATCAGAAGGCTTAGAAAATCTTAAAAAATCAGGGTGACAGCTCAAAATTTTGCTTTGTATAAATCTTGATGCTTATTTTGGTTTCTCTTTCTGTCTTTGCATCTCGTCCTGACAGGTGTGTGCCCAATCACTGTGAACACGATGGTAAATGCACCCAGACGTGGGACAGCTTCAAGTGCACTTGCGACGGAACTAATTACAGTGGTGCCACTTGTCATAACTGTAAGCTACCCTGCAGTTTCAAAATTTCAATGGAGTAGGGAAGTCTCTCATGTCTTTTGGTTGAGATTTAAAAAAAGCATTCTTCCTTTCTTGTTGTTAAAGCTCCTCAAGCTTCTTTTGAAAGAAAAATGTTGGCTTAATCAGCTTCTGCATTCCCTGCATCATGATGTGTTTACAGAGCACTGTACTGTGCCATGCTACCCACCAAAGCAGTTCAACAGCAGCTGGATGTACTGAGCAAACACATTCTAAGCAGTTGCATATGAGATACAGCTTCTAATGGAAACTGAATCTGCCCTGAACTGTTTGGCAGAGCTGCTGACTGCTGCTTGAGATGCTGGTTTATGTTGCTAATCACAAAGGGTGTTTACACACTGATTATCAGCCAGCTTAAAATATTTTTTTTGCTCTATGGTTATGAGTTTCTGAAATAAGAATATTATCTATGAGCTCCACATGCCCTACACTATAAAAGCACAGAAAGAAGAAAGGTGCTGTTGCCCTTTTATAGATCCTGAACAATGCATGCTGAGCCAGTGGCATGCATCTTCTGTTCCTCCCCTCATTTGCTAAAAATGAGGGATTTTGATCTGCAAAAATACCTAGGACACAGAGAAAATATATCCAGTCCTTACTTTTGTTCACGTCTTCCCTTTGCCAACAATCTCCTAATATTGAGACAAGAGAAAAAGTTCTTCTGAACAGGCAATGAGTTGAAATTGAAGCCAGGATTTATAAAGATACAAGTTTATATTACTTTACTGTTTACCTTAAATACAGCTATGTATAATTTTACAAAGATAATTGCAGAATTTTTTTCAGTTTTAACCAAAAACCCCAAACCAATGAGAAAATTTTGGACCATATTCTGGATAAAAGATAATTGCAGAATTTTTTTCAGTTTTAACCAAAAACCCCAAACCAATGAGAAAATTTTGGACCATGTTCTGGATAAAACAAAAACCTAACTTATGGTTAAAGACTATATAAATATAAGGGAGAATATACTTTATGTACTAGCTACTAATACATTGAGTGGCAAAGTTCTCTGTGATCTGGCTATTGAAACTTTAAAACTGTACGAGTTAAATAGCAAATTAATTTTGATTAAAGAGAAATATTTAAGGTACCAATACCTGTAGGAGAGATTGCATGGCAGCCCTTTTTCCACCAAGAAGGAATGTGCACAGTGATGGCATGGTTGCATCAAATTTTAGGAAAGACAAGTATTTATGCCTGTCTGTGCTCCTTTGTGGTGTGCAGATCAGCTTTTATAACATAGCTGAATATAGTTAAGCTTTCCTCTCGAGTTCCAAAGAGAAGTAGCAAGGACAAATGGATGCCATCACTTTTCTGAAATCACATTTATTACAAAGGGAAGAAATTATAATCCAAGGGGATGTGACTTTTTCTTAATAAGATTTTCACCTGCCTTTTATGGATAAAACAGTGCAATAAGGCAAGTAAAAGGCATTGCTGAACTGCAGTACCAAAACAGGGATTTGGAGTATATTGTCCTGTCTTTATGGAATGGATAAAGTGGATGGGATTACATGCACTCTCCAGGTCATTTGGAGACACATTGTTCAAGAACTTTTACTTTCCTAGTTCAGGCAAAGTTTCTGACTTAGTGGTGTAAGCTTTATTTTTTTGTTTAAAGAACATAATTTTTTGTTTTTACCATGTGCTGCTATACTTTAGAAGTCTTTCTTACAAAACAAGGTTGAGCAGAAAGTTATTCACTTGACAGATATCCTGTCAGAATGTGTGAAGTCCTATGCCTTTCTAGAGTATTGAAGTTAATGGCACAAAAATGAGCAAAAATAAAAAATTCCAGCATCAAGATACAGACTGAGACAACCTTAACTCTACCTTTATTGAGCAGGCAATAGCTGTCAGTTTTTACAGGAGCATGTTCCAGATACAGCTGCAAATAATGAGGGGATTTGTTGGAACTTGCCAGAGGTTGCAGTCACGCTGCCTGAGTCTGGGACCTCAGGTCTGCTGCACTGATGCTGACCATACTGTCCTTTCCTACTTGTGCAGTGTGTGTGTGTTTGTATATTCAGACAAACTTAGTGTGCTGACTTTTGCTTTTGAATTCTAAAGTTTGTGGTAGTAACAGGATGAAAGATATGCTGGGGAAGGAGGGAAGTTGGAATGATAACTGTTGTGTGGTATAAAAATAGCTGGAAGGGATTTTAAACAGCATTGCAGATCTCATGAAAAATATAGCAGATGTGATTCCATGGAGCTGGAAAGTGTTTAAGTGCAGATAGAACTTTTCCAGTACCATTTTACTTAAAGATAATATTATTTTACCAAGCAAACTGTATTATATGCCACAGTAAAATATGTTTTTATTTTCTCAATGGATGCTTTTGTGGGGAGTATAACAGCATTTCTCAAAGAGGTTGGAGACAAGACTATGTTAGTGGGGATTGTAACTGTATTTGATGATTTTTAATCAGTTTGAGTTATGCTAAACTAAAAGGAACAACATAATTCTGTGTTACTGAGGGGGTTTTTGCAGTGAATTGATTTTGCTTTGGTCAGGTAATTCAACACTTTCCTGAGCTCTTGACCTGAAACAAGGCAAAGCTTTGCAGCCTTGACTGGATTTCAGATTGCAGTTTTAGGTTCCTTTGAAGTTGAAACTCAAAGAAAAACTCAAGGGATGAACTCCTTGAAGTGAAACAGACAAAAAGGTTTGCATGAAAACCTTATGAATCGAAATGACTTTGTTTCACACAGATCGGGCCATAAAATATCGTATTATAGTGAAAACAACTGTTAGGCTAGAGATATGGAGAAGTATGTATTCTGGGACTGAAACCTAGGGGGGACTATAAACCAGAAATAAATAGCTAGAAAAAGAAAAGTTCCAAATAAATAAATCTGAAGTAAAAACTTTAGTTCTCCAACTGTGTAAATCAATTACACTTGTTTCCTATTTTAATATCATGAAATAATTTCCTTTTTGAAATATGACACTGTTACAGGAAGGTTCCTCACCTCTCAGAGAAACACCAAGCTCTGTGTCCATTATCTTGTTATTTCTCAGCAGCTTAAGCTGCCATTCAGAGGAAATGATAATTTGTTTCTTCCATCTACAGCTGGATCCCTTGAGCCCAATGGCAAATTAACCAAAAGTACTGGAAAGTTTTACTTCTCTTTGCATATTAAATACCCTAGGAATCTAGCAGATTTCCTTCAGCTAAGGGCTATTCATGCTCAACAAAATGCTGTAGCCTGGCAAATATCAGACTAGAGCATTGATTTTACCATTAGGCAAGGCTGAAAGATAAATGAATGTATTTATTCAAAAACAATGATTTACAGTGATGCAACATTTACAAAATTATTTAAAAATTAATTGAATTATAATTAACTGCAAGTATAATCCTTGCTAACTTTATTGTATTATCTATATTTTAAGCCCTGACTAATTTACTTTTGCAACCTACCAAAGGCTGGCCCATTCGTGCAGAGTTCTTAGAGCAATACTTTTCTAGAGTTTATTAGTAAATGGTTCCTGAAACCTTTGCCATCAGGAGCTCATTTTCCTGATTACATCTCATCTCCACTACTTTGCACCTGTTTATTCATCTAGTTTTATATTTTAATAATCTTCCTGCTGTTTATAGCTTCTTTAAAACAGAATCGTATCATTTTAAAAACTGTCTATTGGGATAACTAATGATTATTCAAGCTTCCTTTTCTGAGATTTTTTTTGTAATATAGGTCAAAGCAAGTTTTCTCTAGAATGAGCATTTCAGATAAACATAAGGAAGGACCTACATTACCATCATGGTAAAGTCCGTATCTACCTTTCACTTCTTGCATAAAATTCATTTGATTTAGGAAAAGGCCAGGAGCACCTTATTTGATTATATTTGCCTTCTCCTGATGATTTTCATTAACAAAAATGTTGAATTTGCACTTAAAAGATTAATCTTAATGCTTATAGAATCATAGAATTGTTTGGGTTGGAAGAGACTTTGAAGATCCTCTAGTTCCAAGCCCTGTACCAAGGACAAGGCCACTTTTCACTAGACCAAGTATCTCAGAGCCCCTTCCAGGCTGGTCCTGAACACCTCCAGGAATGGGACATCCACAGATTCTCTGGGAAATCTGTTCCAGTACCTCACAACCCTCACAGTAAAGAATTTCTTCCTAATATCCAGTGTAAACCTGCCCTCTTTCAATTTAAAACCATTCTCTCTTTTCTTGATAGTACATGCTTTTGTAAGAAGTCCCTCTCCAGCTCCCTTGAAGGCTCCTTTGGGGACCGGAAGTTGCTATAAGATCTCTTCAGAGCATTCTCTTATGAAAGACATGTTCTTCCTGATCAAATTCTTTTTCTTTAATTTCACCTTCAAACACAGTCCTTGCTCTTGCAGCTGTACAGATTCCTTTAGAAATACCAGACAGGAAAAGGTTTTCTTAAAAACCTTCAGTTAGTCCATAGGAGGGACTGGCATCCAGATCACATCTGCTGACTGTTAGTTCTGTGAGACAGTAGGAGCAATACAAACTTACCTGCTCCTGCCCCTAGAAGAAGCACTAATTGCATCAGAATATACAAAGAATGCAACTCTGCTGAGAAAGAACACATGGGATTTTTACATTTTTAGATTGGTGGTTTGCTGTAAGTTTTTCCAGAAAGAATATTGGAAAAAATGTAGTGATTCTTAGTTTCCCTATAAGGGAACTTGACCTCTGAATTCTCTGTCTTCCCCAGCTTGTTGGGAATAAATGCTATCCTATATTTTGGAACCCAATTCAAAGTTAATGATGAATAAAACTTCTCTTGAAATGATAAGTACATTAAATGTCACTGGAATCTAATGGGCATTGATATTTTTCCAAGCAATATTGACTACCTCCCTAAAGCAAAATATTGCTTTAATAATGAGTTTAATATTTCCTAGAACCATACTTTGAGTAAGAATGAGTAAGAAACGTTGTAGAAGCTGTGATAATTCTCATTGCTGGCTATTGCCAAAAGTAATAGTCATCAACACAAATTTAATCTGCATAGGCTCTGATCTTCATCAAGACTTCCATCAGATAGTTTGTAATATCTGATTTTCCTGTATTTCTGTAAACAGGAAAGAAACGAGAACACTGGGCTGTATACATTCAGAGTCTAGATAGGAAAGAAGGTCATGGCAGGGGTGTTCTCCTGTCAGCAATTTGGGAAATAGTGAAAAAATAAGTACATAATTTGTCAAAACAATGCTCTGAAATTTACTTCAGGGAAAAGAAAAACAATGAACTCCATAATTTTTCTAGTCATCTCAAACAAGAAGAGCATGGGTTTCCATTTCACTGAAGGCTAGAGGAATTACGAGAATAACATTGTTATCTTTGTGATAGCAAACTGATTTACTAGAGAAAGCAGATACTTTGCACTTTCATAAGCATATTAAAACCTTATTTTATCAGGAAAAATTCAATAAATGCCTCCACAATCAGCAACTGTGATACATAAAATACTCTTGTGAAAGGATGTTCTAATCCAAAGATAGGAAGAATGTTGCTTTTTAATACACTTGAAGTAGAAGATACAACCTAATCAGAAATGCCCTATATTTTGAGAAGACTTGGCATAAAACCACCTCCTGTTCAGTTGTCCTGTGGGCATTTATGTGCAGGGCTGTTGTGAACTATCACCTTGACATTTCTGAATCTTTGCCAGTGAAGCTTGATGTTTAAGTCACTTAGTTTAGCAACATTTTGCATAAACAAATCATGGATTCCAGAATTGGCCCTTCTGCAGAAAGCAGAACAATAATATATGCTACAGATTTGTGGACATGCAAGTATCTGATTTTAGTGAGATTTAGCACAAGTCCAGCACCTATAAGACTGAACAGATTGCACAAGCCTGAATGACTTCCCAGTAGCAAATGAAGAATTTCCATTAGTAAACTTGTAGAAAGCATAGAGCAGAACAAAAACATACAAAACATACAATCATATGAAACAGCAACAGAATGTTCTGGGTTGAGTTTCTGCAGTGGAAAGCTGACATTTAAGGCATGCAATGGGACTCCACAATGCTGATTAGACGTGTTCATGGCAGATAGATTGCTTGAATTATGTGAAAGGAAGAAGGAAAAATAATACTGGGAAGCCAAACTGCTTACTTTTAGAAACATGAAAGAGGAGCTTTCAGTAGGGCAAAATCTGAATTGCTCCCACTGCCCCCCTCATGTGTTGGACATAATTTGCCTCCTTTGGACTGAGGAAGGACAGCACCCCTGGGATGCACTAATGGGATTGTGGGGCTTTGTAGGGAGGTGAACTATGAACTTACTCTGAGGAAAGGGAGGTTGGAGAAATGATAAGAATTATTTTGACAGCGCTGCTTGGTTTGAGGAGACTGGGGTTGAGGAAGTATCTCTGAAATTAACACTGGGCACAGTGATGAGAAAAGGGTTATCAGCTCTTCTAGCATTTATATTAAAGACCGATTTGTACTAGAAGCTGTAACAATGAGATGCTGTTCCTCACCCTACCACCTCTTCCTCTTGTGAGCTGTTGTTTGGGTGTCCCTGATGAAGCCTATGTTTTTTTTAGTTGCTCCTTTGTGTCGGGTCCGGCTGTCTGTCTCTGCCCCGACACGGGTAGAGTGGTTCTTGGGTGGCACGCGATGCAAAGGACGAGTCTGGACTCTTCAGTTTTTCGGTCTTCAGGTTGTTTATTATTTCTTATCTACAAAATTTTCTGTCTGCCCAACAGAGGTCTGATCTGCAAGGCAGCCACAGGCACTCTCTGACCACCCACGGGGCGGTCATGTCTTTTTATACTAAAATCTACGTACATGATATTTACTTTTATTTCCCAATGCTTTTCACCCATGTTAGCAAGTGCACCTTCACCATAAACCAATCCCCAAGTGCCAACATCATCACAGGAGATGGAGGACAAGAAGAAGAAAGAAGAAGGACAAGACACGCCCTGATCCCTCCATCTTGTCTCCATAACCCCCCTGTACCAAAAACCTTAAAGTCTGTATCTCACCCTCTAAATGTGTCTCTTTTACACCTTGTACTCTAAAGTGATTCTCTTGTCCTCAGACTCTTGTTACTTCTGTGGATGGATCAAAATCAAGCCACCAAACACTCTTGGCAACATTCCAGGATTTTCGAGACCCCCAAGGGTTCTCCTGGCATCTCTGGACATCGGGAACGATGTGCTGAGATCCCACACCTTTGAGTCCCTGATTTGAGACTTACTTGAGACCAGAGTCTAAGTAAAGTAGTTTCCAGGAGGTGAATAATTCCACGTTCAAACTCAGCAGTATGGATGCATGAGCAATGCTGGTCTTGGAGAAATAGGAGATAAAAAATAAGATAAAATTTCTGAAATCTCTAGAGTAGTTTGTTTTCTTCTGCTCTCACCCTGAGAAAGCACTTTCAACTACTGGCTGTTCTCTGCCAGTTATGTTGCTACCACTTTATTTTCTCCTCTTCTTGCACACTCTGTATCTGAAGTAATCAAATGTTCAAATTTCATACATGCTCTGCAAAGCCTTATTTCTCAGATGTTTGTTTCCTTTGAGAATAGAGATTCTCAAAGCCTGTTTATAAGGACTTTTGTTTACAGTGGTTTATTACAAGGATCGTATAATCAATATGCCACCTTTCTAAGGAGGCTAATCTTTTTTTCAATAATGCTTTTCAAAGAAATTGTCATCATAATTTATAATTGTCCTTGTGAATTCATATTTTTTTATTACGTGTTTTCAAAGGATTTAGCATAATGCATGTCTTTTCAAATGTAGAAGACTCTATTAAATTACCTCTTTTTATTAAAATCTAGTTTTAAAACAAGACTGAAGTTGTTGGTTTAGTCTTCTTTAGTAATTTTTCACATGTAACATATAAGCCCAAAATTGTTACATCTTTTCACCTATTCCTGCAAAACTGAAAAAGACAAGCTTTTTACTCTGTTAATTTTTTGTTTGTTTGTTTCGAGACATTGCAGTTTTCTTGTTTTGAACCCCAATATTTGTTTAAAACTCAGATTGTTCTTAGTGTCAGTGTTATAAACTATAGTTTTTCAGCTACTAATTTATTATCAGCTGAGCTGAAAGTTGCTCTGCACCAGGTGTTTATGAAATGCAGAATGTGTAATAAATTGGTAGCAACTTGCATTTTTACTGTAAGTAAATGAATGTGGTCTGTGTTCAGGCCAGAAAGGGCTGCAGTTCCAATATGTGCAATAGCACCAGGAGTATTTGGTGAAGGTAAAGTGGAGAAAATTAATATTAGCATGCGAAGCAGAATATGAATAATCAACCAGCAGTAATTATGCTGAAATTAAAATATTATCTGCAAATAACTCTACTGGATGAAGTTTGAGAGAGACTATAAGGTCTGGAACTGGACTTCAGGTTTCAGCTGTTTGTATAGCTGAGTGTTTATATATGGCTATGCATTAAAATCAAGTGTTATGAGTTTTGAAACTAAATTTCTACCAGGTGGGGTCAAGTGGAAGAACAGTATGAGGTCAGGGTCTAACTCAGAGCATTTTCTTAATTCATTTGTAGCTAACTCTTGTAAAACTACCTAAGTAACATTCCTGAATTGCAGCTTGCTTTTGGGAAAACTTGGGTATTAGCTGAGTTTTTTGCAGGCTACTGTAACCGTTCTCTATTTTTGTTCACAATGCACAAGCAAATATTGTTTCCAAGGGACAGTTAAAAGAGAACATGTAATTAACAATAGATAACTTTAAAGCAGCTCATTTATACCATAAAATCAAAGCCAGAATTAATTCATAGCCAGAAAAGAACTCTGCAAATAAAGACTTCAAAATTAATTAGCTTTTTCTTAAACTTTTCCATTAAGACAATCTAACATATTGCATACTTCACTGTTAATGCTTTTTTTGCAATTAAAGTTTTTTAAGGTGCTGATATTAAAATCCCCTTGACAGCCATTAGACAGAAAAGAACATGTTTTGAAGTCATTCTAATCCTATTTTTTCAGATGTGAGAGAATGAAATTAATGCAAATATCAACTGTTAAATATGTACCATAGTCAAAGCAATGAGAATTTCTTCACATATGCATGCAGACATATTTTTATCTGAAATTGTTCTTTTAAAAGTTTTTTAACAATTCAAAATAGAGGAACATAATGGGAATAATTAGGCTTGCTATTAAAAGACACTATGCGCCAATGGATGAGCAGTGGATATGCATTATCCACAGTTTGTAGCATTTCTATGTACATCACCTAGTGCAGAAAAACTTGATAAATTCTATCTTTACAATGAATCCTCCAATGTGTTGAGGACTGTATGATCAATCTCATAGGACTGTGGATTGAAGAAAAAAAAGTGATTAAAAGGAATGAAACTCTGAGATACTTCTTGTGCATCCTACACCATATTTTGTCTTAATAACTAATATAACAATGTTTATAAGAGTAATTGTACGGCTTCTGCAATAAATAAACATAAATAATTATTATTGTCAAGTCTCTTATGATACTTCTGTGTGAGTGACATGTGTTCCAGATGGTGAGGGTTCTGATTAAGTTTGGTTCTTGTTTATGGACACTACATTTCTTGATCATTATAATATTTCTTTCACTATTCTGCAGCATGAATTTATTGCACCTGTAAATGTCTTCCTTAGGAATCAAATGTCTAATTAACACTTTTCATTCAAGGGTAAGAACTGTAATGCTTCTTTGTAATTTTAGTCTGGAGGGGTTTTGAGTTTTATTCTCCTTCCCAGTGTGCTGTAGTTTAAATGGGAGAGAAAGTCTTAGGACCAAAATCTGTTAGCAAAAGGAGATGCTAGGTATCAATCTTGGTCCATAACTATCACTTTAAAATTCCACCTTAGGTAGGACAGCCAATAGTTCTCTTGTCTGGACAAGTCTCTTAGCAGAAGTAATGATAGGTTACTGGAATTCTGTGGAGGGATAGAATGTAAGAAAATATAGTGCACAAGGTAATCTCACCCCTGAGGAGTTGCAGCTGCACTAATTATCAAAGATTAGGAACAGGCCTGCCCTTAATAGGCCACAGCTGTGACTAGTAAGGATGAGTGCTGTAAAAGAGGGATTTAGCTGGGTGAGAAGTGGGCTGGAGTTTGTTGGTTGTACTGTGAGGAGATGCCCATGAGAAATCACCAAGAAGGTATGGGAGCTTTGTAATAAGATGGTAACAGAATTCTTGAAATATTTTTCTGAAGCCAGAGGAATAATCTATGTTTACATAACATTACAAAAACATGGAAGTCACTATTGTTTCATAAATGGAAATATAGTCTGCTAATATTAGCAAAGTTACTGAAATGTGTGGACTTTGTTTGTTGGGCTTTGTTTCTCAGTAGAAGCCTTTAGTACTTACACATACTTAACTGTAGATCTACCAGTATTAATTTTATTTTACTGGAAGCATAGTCTTTTTTTAACTTTCATCTTGCAAATTTTTCAGCTCATGTATCCCTATGTAGCTTTTACACCAGCTCATTCTTCCTATCCCTATTCCCTAATGGCCTAACCACTTGGGTATAAAACTTTAAATTTACTTGTGTCTGTGGTTGCTGTATTTTACATGATATGTTTTCAGTATACTTTGAGGTTCAGAAGGAGCTAATAGATGTTCTAAAACAGAGAGGAAAACACAATGTGTTGTTTGCAACTACATTTTTTTTTTATTTTTATTTTTTACTTCTACTTCAGAGCACTATAAATATTACTGCATTTCTCAGATTCATGCTCAGGCTAACTGAGCTATGTCTTTCTGAAATTCTTAACTACTCCTCTCCACACCCTCTTCTGTCTCCCCCCTTTTAAGGTTTCTCAATTTCTTTGTGCTTTCCTATCAACCTCAACAGTTTGTTTCCCTCTTTCATCATTCTTTCTCTAATCATTGCTCTGATTATTTTCCTCCTCAGTCTGTCTTCACAGCCATGTACTCACACACGTGTGCACGCAGGAGTGCCATGCCCAGGGAAGATTTGGAAAGGAATTTAACAAGAAAGCAGAATAGACTGTGCTGATCAGATGCAGGATGCAACCAGGCAAGCATACTTACCACACCACTATTTGTACTTACCCCTCTTTTTATTCTGGACCTTTTTCCCTCTCCAAAATGTGTAGCCCTCTGCTTTTTCCTGCCTTTAGTTCCATCCCTAAACACCCTATAAGTCTTGTGCAATCCTGAGCTATGTTTTCCATGCATCCCATGATGCATGGCAGAAACTCCCTTGGTCTGAAAGGTTTTGGGGGGAGCTGCTATCAGTGGCTCATGGTGATCAGCTCCATGCTCACACACTGCAGCTGAGGGTGTGCTGTGACAGCCCCAGACAGGATTTTTGTTACTTGTGTGCATCCTTGATTTGAGTCAGATGGGCTTGAATGGTTTGATGGCTCCTGTGGTGGGCCTGGGAGCATCCTGGCAGGGTGTTATTCTGGCTTCTGCTCTGCCATTTGTTCTCTGAACTCCTCTGTAGGTGTGCAGATGGGTATTTTTTCTCAGAACCTGACACTTTCTCTGTATTCTCATCCCCTCAGTAAATAGTCTAAATTAATACTCTAGTGCTGCAATTGAAACAGATACTGACAAAGTAGAGCATGTGCCAACCAGGGCAGCCCCCAAGGTACCCATCTAACATCTTACTAATCTCACAGCTCATCCATTATGTGAAAAAGATGTAAAAGTGATTTCTAGGAAGTTGCCAGGACAGTCATTCCCATTTGAAAGCATCGAAGGGAAAGAATGAAAAAAGGGGGATGTGGAGCAGATGTTTCTTCTGATATTTTTATTTTTGTGTCAGTTAAAAATGTTGAATTCTGTTGGCACTGGAGGTTGCTTAATGATTAATGGAAATGACAAACATGATGCATTCCCTCTAAATTGGTGTCATGTGGATAGAGGACATTTTGATTGAGATAATGTAAATGCTGATGTGAGGATTTTTTTTCACAATATTATAGTTCTTTTTTGTTCATTGAAATAGATGCTCTGGAAAACCCACTATTTGGTTAGGTATCTGTCAGTCTGTGTGCATAGCAGTGGTTTTGTAAGCAAGCTACTGTTCCGTGGTTTAGTGTTGGAGTTTTCTCAAACATAAGCTTTTAATTTGAGATTTTTAAGAAATTTTATTTAACCAGTTGTTGGTTTGTTTTGGATTTTTTCCCAATAACTTGTAGCTTCCCTCAAGTATGTCTTGTATTCAGTAAATACAACCAAGAAAGGTACCATAATTTCCTTCACAGGATTGCTGGTTATAAGAAGGTTGGATGCAAAAACATTTAGGGATCTGGGGTGGGGAAAAGGAAGAAAAGGGACAGGAAATGGCAACACTTGCAACTGTTGAGGCTGGTAAAAATAAAACTGGATTACAGTCCTATAAATGAACCTGCGGGTAATGGATTTTGGGAACACGAGTATTTGTGAACAAAGAAAAACTGACACTACAGTCTCTTTGAAAGCTGGGTGATGAAAGCTCCATGTTCATCTGAGCATTATTTAACGTTGATTAGGATGTTCAGGTCTGAAGAGAGATCAAATGCTCTGATATCCATGGCAGGAAAGAACCAGTATATACTTAGTGAGGGAGAATACTTTGGTTTATTCCAGGTCTTTGCCATTTGTAGCCACCTACAGATAGCTTGTGCTAAAATAAGGTTCCGGATAATCTGTATCTTTGACCTGACTTTACTGGAGTTATCACCCCTGCTTTGGCCCTGCTATAATTTGCTGAGGTTTTCACTTATCTATCTCTGTTCACTGTAGAGAGTAACCAAGGATTTGTATTACACAGATGAAAAATTGTAAAGCTGAGGTTTGGCCCTTGTCTCTTCCCCTTTCCATTACCCTCACAATACAAAGTAAATGAGAACTGGAGCAGAACTCATACTTTTTCTTTAAGGGTATGGTTTTTTCAAAATTTCTTTTTATACCTACCTTGAAGTTTTTTTGCATGGAAGAGAGGGTTAGGAGGAAGAAGGGAACAAGAATGTATTGGCAGTGTTCCTGTTACCTCCCAGCTGGAGAAGACTCAATCGAGCTCCAGGCAGCTCTGAAGCTTTCTGTGGCTGGGCTCTATGTAAGATCAACATGGTGAATATCTGAGTATAGTGAATATCTGAGTTTCTCTGACATCCTTCCCTCTCAGATGCAGGGCCCAGGAATGAAGTACAGCTACACAAATGTGCAACACTATCCAGACTAAAAATGAAACTGTGCCATTTCTATTCTGAACAGTACTTTGTTCAGTCCCAAAAGCCATGCTTGGTTTTTATTTTTGGGTTGTGTTTTGTTGGTTTTTTTTGATTGGCTGGGTTTTTTGTGTTTGTGTATCCTTGGATGACTTCATTCACAAAAGTACCTTGTTAAAAATCGGTGTCTAATTATACTTTCTTGTAATGTCTGTAGGCTGACACAGTTACAAAGATGCTAATTGTCTAATCTATGGCTTGTAATTTAAAATCACTGCTAAATTTGTTTAAAAATCCATTTTGGTTCAGCCATTTGTATTTAAATTAATTTCTCTCTTCCTCCCCTCTCCCAGCCCAAAGGAAAGAACAAAGATGAGAGAGAAACAGAAGCACGTCTCATTTTGCCATTAATGTGTTGGCTTTTTCTGTATTTGTAGCCAATTCCTGGGTTGAGCTACTGTGTAGTGGCTCAAATTGCACTTTTCACCCCTATAGCAGTAATTTTCCCTATTATCCCAGTGGCAAATAATCTCGTGCTCTTTCTCACTCTGATGGCAAAGCCTCTATTTTGTTCCCTTTTTTACCACAATGGTAATTGTCATGTTTATCACTGACATAACTGAGCCTAGAGTAAACTTCACACAAAATCTGCAAGTTTCCACATATCTTATTTTAATTTTTACTGCTTTTAATTTCATTTCTGTTTCTATGGGGCATATTTGGATATTGTGCTAGTGGTGAGAACACTTTATGTGTTCATTAGGTCACAGCTGAAGGCAGAGGGAGCGTGTGAGGAAGATACAGAAGCTTTTAGAAAGCTGAAGCTTAGATCAATGGCAGTGTGAGGAAGGTTTATGCTCAGTCACGAAGGAGCTTTGCTTTTGGAGTTTTAGTGGCATGAGAGCCAGTGCAGCCATGGACAGAAATGAACACTAATCCAGATAAAAAACACTAAAATTGCCTCTGTTGGTTTACCTTCCCTATTAAATGCAAAAAAAAAAAGCCAAAAAAACAAAACTGTGCTATCTATATAATATTTTTTATTTCTAGGATTCATGTGTATATAATGCTATATGTACACTATTCTGTAAATATGCAAAATATAAGAATGTTTTTCCTTTGGGAAGCTATTTTAGGGATTTTGAGTTGCAAAGCTACTGAGCATTGGGAAGGATTATGCTTGGGGGGATTAAACAATTGTAGAAGCAATGGTTGAGGAAAACTGCTGACTTGTGTTTCATTTTTTTAATTCAGTTTTGTAGAAGTGATGGTTATTGATGGCTGATTTGCCTTGGAGTTCATTGCTTAAGATTCTGTGAATAAATAAAACCTCATTTAGGCTTGAATTAACAGAAGTAAAAATTATAGAATATGCAAATTTATCTGGCTGTGCTGGCTGTTTTCCATTTTCATATGCTAAGCTTCATGAAAAAAATGGAGAATCCAGAGAAGAGAGAAAATAATATAGAACCCAGAAAATGCAACCAGTGATGAAAATGAACAAACTTGGCCATTTTAATGTAGAGAAAAGGTTTGCGTCTGCAAATAGACAAAAGATGGTTGTAAGGAGGAGTGCAGTAACTTATCCTCAAAATTCATTGTGAATAAAAAGAGAAATGATAAGTTTAAGTTGCAGCAGAACAGCCCCACAGTGTAGAGAGTTGAACAAATGCTGAAGGGATGGTGCAGGTCTAGGCTACCTTGATGTGTCAAGGAATTCACATCATTTTAAACCAGACTGTGTCAGGAATGATACATGGATGTAATTGAAATTTTTTTGGGCGGTGGGTTAGATTATCTTTGAGGTTCACCACAGCCATGTGATTCTGTTGTTGTACTAATTATGACCACAAAATGATTCTGTTTTTTATCTCAGCACTTACTTCTTCAAATATAGTTTGAGAAATTGAACTACCCTTTCCAGGAATAATCTTGTAGAATGATGGAGTATTTATTTAATGGGATTGTTGGGGGTAACAGAATTGAAGTCTTGGGCTTTAGGTTAACTTTGTATATGAACTGTCTTGAGTAAAATAGTTGTGTGGTGTGGAAAAGACTTTTGCTAATATCATGTGATGACAGTGAAAGCATGAAGCTTTGGGTTCTTAGAATTCATGTTCTTGCCTTAGCAAGCTGTGAGAGTAAACCAAGGGCCCCTAAAATGATGGTAACCCAGAAAAAATAAATCCCAGTTTCACTGGGAAGGTATTGAAAGATGCCACGGGTTGTTTTGTTTGTACTTCTGGGACTGCAGTAGCTCAGTTCAGCTTCTGGCTGAGAAGGCAACCTAGTCATGGATGAAAAATAGTGTTTGCTCTGAGTTTTGCTACAACTGAAAAATCAGTGGCTAAAGCATGGGCCATGTCATACACATCTGCAATTTGGTAGACTTGTTCATGATACCTTCTAATTTTCTCCAAGTCTCTTATATACAGTGAAACTTAGCAATTGCCTAATGACACTTATTTGTCATGAAAATTGCATTTTTTTGCTGAGTGCTGTTCATGTATAGCAACATTTCTTTAAGAACAGAGTAAATTAGTTTTCTTGCAGATGCAACATGAGCACACAAATTGTAAGTATTACACTCAGGGCTTTAGAGGTTTTAGTTTATTCAAATTTTCAGTTATGCATGAAGTCAAGAAAGGCAGGTTTTCTGTTTCCCACTGTCTTTAATAATGAGGTGATATTGCAAGGGCATGTCACATTTTGACTTCTTTCTTAATCCTTGTTTTTTAACCTGGAAAGTCATTTGATTGTAACTGAATGAACTGTAACTGCATCTAGAGTAGTTGTATTTCTTCCAAAAGAAATTTCTGGAGTTCCCTTAGGCATCACAGTAGATCCATTTAAGATGTAAAAATTAATTTTTTTATGTCCACACCATATTTAGGATGTGCATAAAGCTGCAGCTCATTGAGAAGTTAAGTTTCCCTCCTGCACATGAACTTCACTGCAGTTGCTGATGCATCCAGGTGTAGTTTCCAAGTGCTCACAAACTGGGCACAAAAATCCAGTATTGCAGCCAGCTGGGTGTGCTTGCCTACTCCTACTGCTCTGGCCTGTCCAGGTGAGCTTGCTGTGAGCAGCCACAGCTGCTTCCTGCACTGTGAGGGCCAGCAGCCTTGAAGGTCTTACAGCTTTGTCCTGCTAGAGCCATATATTTTGCTGAAAGTGCTGCTTCCTGTGCTTTTCCTCATCAAGATAACCTAATTTTACAGTGGCATTCTAGCTGCAGCTATCTGATATTTAGTGTGTGGCTTGTGGTGACACACCTTCTGGTCATGCAGAACTTGCTCTCTCTAAGAGTCCATCATAAATTTAATGTGAGGAACTACTGTTGGGTTTGCAAGACAAATTTTTATTCTAGTTAGGATTTTGTCTTTGTATCACTGTCACCTTTTATTTGGAGGACAGTGTTATTTTACCAAATATTTTCAAGATACTTTTTAGCCAAGAAAGACTTTTTAAAGGGGTCTTTGGCAGTATGCAGAAAGCAAACCAGGTGTTTCATTACCTTTTCTTTTTTTGCATTAATATTATTGTGTAATAAGTAGAAATGACAAGAAAAGAATCCTAAAACAGAGGTCTTGGTTACCTTAGAACCTTCTCTGTGCAGGATGAGATTGTTTTAGGTATTTTTAATGTTTTGGAACTCTTTTTTTCAGATGAATGTGCATACATACACTTAAAATGATAAATAAAAGTGTATTCAAATAACTCAAATATATACATATCTCGTATGTATTGTAGATACATATGCTCTTCTATATCAGAGTGGTGATGGTTTCTTCCTTAGCTTTCATTTCCTCCTTCTGTCACTGTTTGACTAAGAGGTTTTTTGGATGCGGGTAGTGGGTGATTGTCCTTGGGTTTTGATTTGTGATTAATTTTTTACTTCAGCTGAAGAGGTTGTGAGCTTCTGTAAACTGGCAGCCTAAAAAGGTGGAGAGGGCAAAGCCAGGAATGTTCAGCAGAAGTTTGAACCATGTTTTCTTTTCCAATAGCAAATGAACAGGGGCACTCCTAATATTTGAGAACCTGGTAAATACTATATCAGAAAAGATTTCATCTCAAAGTCATATCTGAAAAGATGACTTCTCACAGTGTAAGATATAAAAGTCAATAGTTGTTCACACTTATTTTTGTCTGACTTTAACAGTACATGTGCTTATTTTTAGTTAACTATAACTGGAGAAAGAATTTTTAAATTTATTTTACTTTTCCTGTTCTTAGACATTATAATGTTGATTTCCAAACCACAGAGTTTTTAGATCCAGACTTGAATAAACTGCCAGACATAAGGCCTGGTGCCTATCATTGCAGACATTGTCCTACAGAATAGCAAGAACATTGAAGTAGTGTTCCATCATGTTGACTCTTTGTGGAGCTTTTTAAAAACTTGTTAATATACTTGAGGTAGTACAGCAACCCAGCAGCTATGTGTCAGAATACAGAAGGATATTTTTCTTTCACATACATCTTGTTTTGACTGTGATGAAATATCTAGTTCTTTTAACTTACCTTAAAGGAATTGTAAGACATAATTTCTCCAAGACATAGAATTGCAATGTGTAAAGGGTGAGTATAGGTTTAACGTAGATGAGCACAGAGAGAAAATTCCGCTGACAGAGCGGGAACTTACAGTGTAAATGTATTGATATATAAAAATTTATTTTTTTAACACTTTCCATTTCCCAGTTATCTTCTGAATATATGTTGTAATAAGACAACAAATCTTATTTTAATCTTTTAAAATAAATTTCAGGTATTACATTTCAGTGTGCAGCTATTTTTTTGGGTAACCTTGGAGTTTTTTTCCCCCTGCATTGTATGTTTGTGCTTTTAGGGCTCAAGAGTTGAAACCAGTTTGAGTTAAATAAACCCAAGCACCTCACAGTCTATTTAGCTTTTAGTATTTTTCCAAGAATTTGAAAGTGCTGGAGAGACATAGCTGGACTTTGTGGATCTGATGCATTGCCTGTTTTTGTCACTTTTGCTGTCATTTAATTCCATCCATTTTTCTGTATCTACACCTTTGCTATGTTCCTGTAAAGCTGAGATTTACTCCTATATTAGCAGGTGTTTAAAGGAATGTATTCCCCGCAGCAACCACATTCACTGTCAGAAACAAAACATATTGCAACACATTCATTGAGCCACATACTGCAGACTGTCATGCCAGGTAATCTATTTATAATAAGCTTTGCACTTATAAAAGGAGGCTGTTTGTCAACCCTAAAATTAAAGCTGCCTTTTCCCAGAGTGATGGAAAAACTGTAGTTCACCAAGGTGCTAATGAAATTTTATGGGAACATCATATAGGGCCACAGAGTTTCTAAATCCTTTTTGTAATTCAGCTGTTCTGCTTTTTGGAGATAGCCAGCAGCTGTGCCACCTGTGCAGGATGACTATCCCTTGATTTTTACAGCAGTCAGAAAGTAAAACAGGAGTGAGAACATCTGCTTCCCTCTATCACTTAAGAGCCGCTGAAATCTAAGAGGTGTCGATTCTTTCCAACTTCTGACTAACATTCTCAAGCTGGAAAAAAAACTATTCTGTAAACTCTTCTTTGAACTATTTTCTTTTCCTCTAATGTTTAAAATAGAGGGTCCTGAAAATGCAGAAATGAGTGTTGACTTCCCCATCCATCACCACATTCTCTTTGGTGTCTAGAACCCATGAAGAAAGGCAGGAATGAAAATGCTCTTAAAGTCTGTGCAGCTACAAGGTTTGTTGTTAGTATTTGTTTCACTCTAGGCTGTTCTCCCTTAGCCTAGTTACCTAATCAAGCTTTTCTAAGAAAATATATTTTTCCCCTCAAGCCCATGCTCATTCAAATCCACTGTTGCGAATGTTAGCTTTGTTAATGGTGAACTTCAAAATGCATTCATGGTTGCATTTGTTAGCTAATTTAAATGGCTGGGTTTTCTGTCTGGACCGAGAAGCTTGATGCTTCACACAGAAAGCAGAAAGATACAGAGTTGTTTTTTGTTTTTGTTTTTTTTTTTTTAAATTATGTTTATGATTTTAAAACTTCATGTTGGAACATGGAAAGCCCTTTCAAATTTTATCATGAAATGGATTTGGTGGTCTCAGTTTGATCTGTATTATTCAGGAGATTAAACTTTAAAACGGCTATTGCATTTTCTGGTGCTCTTTCTAGTTGTGATTCTTTTTGTTCATACTTTTTTCCTCATTCTAAGAGCTTCTATCACTGTTCTGACCAGGTTGTCACCTCTTGCAGCTTGTAGACAATTTTTGATGCAATGTGAAAGCATGTAAAGAGTGAAGAAGCTGTTTGTAGGGAGAGGTTTTTTTTCCCTATTCTCCTCAGAAAGAATGGAAGTGACCTTTGAGAAACCCTAACAAACTGACAGCTGGATTTATTATGCTAGAAATAGCTTTTCTGGATATCAGGGTGCATGTGAGTTTTTACATTCAGCTTGGAATATTTTGATGTTTAATGCTATTCTGAAGTCCCTTAAGACTACATATGTTGTGTATTTGGACCAGGTACCAAGAAAGCAAATATATGTTTTTGGCATTTCACTTCTACTGGCTTGAAAAGCAAAAATCTGTTACCCTTGTGTCCTCAGTTCTCCCACATTTTTGTTTGTTTATTTTTTCTTTCCTATCTTCCAGATGGAATCAGCACTACAAAGCCCTTCCCTCTCTCCCTCTACCTCCTCTGTATGTGGATATATGCAACCATTTCTCCTAATTTGCGTGTGAACACTGTAAACTTTATATCCAAATCTCGCATTTTGCTTCCTTATCTTTTCTTAGATCAGTTAGGTCTTTTGCTTTTTTATTGTCACCTTTAGCAGTTTTCTCATTAAAGCAGTTTTGATTCTGCCATGGTCTCTTCCTTGTACTCTGTGTTCATTTTCTTCTCTGTTTTAGCATGCTTGGGTGACTTCTAAAACAGCATTCCTTTAATGTTCATCCTTTCATCTACTCTAGGTTTTCTTTGAGTTTCCTAATTTCTATTTTCACCTGCTCTCTGCCTTACACACTACTGATCTTTTTGTGTAACATTTACAAAAGCAAGCAGTGGCTGATAAAATGATCCTGCGCTGTCTTCCTTTCTATGTCATCATCCACTTCAACATCTTGGTATCATGTCTTACTTTCCTCTGCCTCAGAGTTGCCTTCTGCCTGATAGCTTGCTGCTATTGTTCTTTTCCTTATTCTTTTTTCTTTTCAAGTGGCTACCCTTTGCCATTCAAAGTCAACAATATCCCTTTCTGTCATCAACTGTCTTCATACATTGGAACGTAACTGCTGTTTCCTATTGCACCTTTAATTACTGGTTATTTTGTCAGTATGTGAAATTCACTTGTCCCTTCACTTTGTTCCTATGTGCCTGTGAAGTGATTTTTGTTACGGCTCACTGCACTGGTGCCTACCTTTACATTTTTATTGATCCCCATTTTCAAGATCTTTATGCATCTACCTAAATGGCCTCAAGTTGTGCCAGAGGGGCTCAGAGTCACAGAAAGGGTTGTAAAGCATTGGAACATACTGCCAGGGAAGTGGTGAAGTCATCATCCTTAGAACTCTTCAACAAAGCCTGTAGATTCAGCACTTTGAGGACATGGTTTAGTAGTGAACATGGTGGTGGTGATAGGGTTGATGGCTGGACAAGATGATCTTAAAGGTCTTTTCCAGCCTTAATTTTAGGACTCTATGCATATGCATAACACCTCCCAGAAAACTATCCCACATTCATAAAACATTTCACAAGTTGAATTTGTTTAAAATATCCCATTCTTTTGCCTTCATTCGAAGAACATCTTAATCTTTATTAATGTTCAATATAACGTTGAAGTTTAACAAAGCTGACTTTTTAAAAAACAGTCTTTTCTGTGCTATAAAACTAATACCTACATACCACTTTCTATTTCTACCATTCTAGAACAGAAATAAGAGTGTTGTATCTAAACCCCTGATTTTCTATTAAAAAAAAGTTGACTTCCATATAACACACTTTAATGTTGTTTTCTGACTTGTAGCAGTATCTCTACAAAAATTAGCCTGTGTTCTCAAAGGCAGCAAACTTGGATAAAAATGTCATATGGCCTTACATAAAGGTCTGGTTACTACAGAGACAAAACTCCCCTGATTTTCTGAAAGAGTTTAGAAAATGAAAACCCAAAAACTTCATTAAGATCACAAACAATATTTCTTATCTTCTTGACTTGACATGGAGTGTATCCATTAAAATTTGCCTGTTGGTATCACAACAATTATACATTGATGGAGTTAGTATTTTATGACATTTTTTAGATAGTGTGTAGAAAGTGAGGGAAACAATTCTGAACAAAATAGGTTATGAATTCCTTATGAATTCTGCATGAAGTGCCTGAAAACAGACACAGAGTCTCCTTGATAATGGAAGAATATGTTGACCTTTGTTTGTGGAGAAAGGGGAAATGGCTTGTAATGTCTTAAAATTTAATTAAAGTGTCATCTACTTGTGTAAAATTTACTTTATATCCTCTAATGAGAACATAAAACTTTCCAGAAAAGTCCTACTCTTGTAGCATCACAATAAAACTGTAGACTGTAGATAGATAACAGCATTTAGCCTTGCATTCATGCCACATCAACGTTTGTTTTTTGGTTTTTTTTGACTCCACTTCCCTTCCCATGTCTTGATATTTGGTTAGAGGCCTTTAAATGTGCATGTGTGATCAGTCACTCATCAATCATAAGAGCCCAGCAAAACAGCTCATCCTTATGGACGTTTGAAATAAAGCCAGTCCTAGCGAAGAGATTGCTTGCAAGAATTGCCAACAAATTAGATGAATTTTTAGAGTGGATATGAAGTCTGGTTAAACAAACATTTCATTTCTTTTAGCAGCTGATTGATTGATTCCAAACAAAAAAGCTGTGCCATCTGGTCCTGAAAAACAAAGCAGCATTACGCATTCATTTTTAAAGAATTGTATAGGAAAATATCTCTGTAATTCAACTTTTTATGCATATATACACACACAACAATTTCTATAAATTATCAGGGTTTTTATACTTTGCATAATAGTATTTCTTCATATTTAATGCACATAACTTTGTAAACCTATACATTTGTAAGAAAATATGTGAATTACCCAAAAAAGTTCTATCTACAATGCTTTTTTATTATGTCTGAGCTATTCATCATACATTTTGACAAACAATTTATTACTTGAAGTAGAAAGCAGTATTCAAAGAAAAACTGGAACAAACCTGTCTGCTATATCAATTCAAGTTATTCCAGCAAATACTGTGACATTGCTGGACCAGAGAATTAGTTCTGTATATATGTAATAGAGTAACTGCAGAGCTGTGTAGAGACAGATATTGCAGGTAGGGAGAAATTTCACAATTTTGAACCTCAGTGTTATTCTGATTTGTAATAAAAAATGAACAATTAAAAAATTTACAGAGAGAAAACTCATAAGCTCTTTTAGTATCTCTTGGAAAAAAGCTTAAAGGTAAAAGTGTGTTGTATCAATAGAAGTAATTGAATCTTAAATAAGAATATAAACAAAGTTATGAACTATATTGTTAAAAATGGTTTAAATATACTCCTGAACAAGTATTATTTTTCCTCTCTTTCTCTCCAAGTTGCTAGAATTGTCTTCCTATTCTTACTTTTCTTCACATTACACAAGCACAAATTATGTCCTGCAAGCTTTTAATCACTTCTGTAATTTTGGAAAGATGCTTTATTTTCTGTGAACCTCAATGATATTGCTTTAATGTCAGAGGTACAATCCTTTGTATATAAACAGGATCCATTAATTTTCCTAAGATTTTTTCCCCTAAGTTAAAACTATTCCTATTGCTCTGTTTTATTTCTTTTCAGCTATTTATGAACTCTCTTGTGAAGCATACAAACACTTGGGCAAAACTTCAAATTACTACTGGATAGATCCAGATGGCAGTGGGGCACTGGGACCTTTGAAAGTTTACTGCAACATGACAGGTAACTGCATTGTATTTACTAATTAAATTGGTTGAAGGGGGGGGGTTTGGTTTTTTGGGTCTTTTAAAATGTAGTTAGGAGAGAGAGGCCTTTCATATTTCTTGTTAAAAGAAAAATAATTGCTAAGAACTTTTCATCAGGGATCATCAAATCTGAAGTCACTATTCAGGATAGACTGAGCAAGGCGGCAGCTACTCCATTTAATAAGCTTTTTGAATTGCACCTATTAGGCTTAATAGGTCTTTGTATCCTCAGTGTTGCATCATTAAAAAAAATTAAAAATACACACAGAAAAATTTGATTAATATCGCCATTTACCAAAGCTGTTGTATATCAGCCTAGTGGAGTTTAGTAGTATCTGTTGTTCACGGGGTGTTGCAGAAGGCAGCTTACCACCACAGGTAGGGAATAAAAATTAATTACTGAAGAAGCAAAACGTTTAAGTTTTCTTAATTGTCTGGTTTGACTTTTAAACTGTTTTTCTAACACCAGTTAAAATCTGAAGATAATATTTATATACCTACATTAATTTGATTTTGTTGTATGTATTGTCTTATGCTTTTAGGACTAGTTTGTATTCTCACCAAAAGTATCTCATCTTAGTCATCTGTGTTGCCATGATGAGGCAGGAAAATATGATCATGAAAAACAGGACAATTTTTTGCACTGAGAATATATTATTTCTTTGTTCTGTTAATGCATAGCAGTTGTCTCAGGACTTTTTCTGATATGAAATATTGGATAGCTGATAAAACAAAGATGTGCTCTGGCTTTCCCCAAATGTCTGCCTAAAAAGTTAGAATTTCTTTATGTTTGCATTGGAAATCTGGTGTATGCATGAGTCCTCAGGCTCCATCATCAGCAACATGAAGGTGAAGACACTGCCCCATAGGTTGAAACACTGTCTCTGACTTTTTAGATATAACAGGTGCTAAAGCTCTCACATGCTTCTGGAGGCAGAAATCTGGAATATCTGGGTCTGTGGGATGGGGGTGTATCCAACTGGAGTGGGAGGGAGGGGGAGGGAAGCATGACACATGAAGCAAACTACAAATCAGGTTGGGGCAGACAGCCTGTTGGAGAACAGAATACCACTGTTCCACGTTGCTATTAATGTCTGCTTTTGTATAATAAATGCATACCTAGAAAGGAGCATGATCTAAGATCTGGAAGTGCTGTCAGTCCCATTTGGACTGGAGAGACAGTCCTGAGACACAGGTGTAAAGGCACTCTCTCAGATCCTGAGCCATGTAGAGCATTTTAAGTCATAACTCGAGCACCTTGGACAGCATCAGTAACTAATCAGGCAGGCACTGCAGGAAACAAGGCCAAGAATGCTGTCATTTAAGTGATTTTTGCTCTTCAGAACTGCTGTGTTCAGTACTAGCTATAGCTTTTGGGTACTCCTCAAGGGTAGATTTGTAAATTAAAAATATACTGCCCTAGTGGGGTTAGGCTCAGAAAAGTACACTCATCCAGTACTGCAGCATTGCTCATTCACGTTAAAAATAAAAATAAAACAGAAGGTCCTAGCAGCTTCTTCAACTCCTGGAAAAAAAAAAAAAAAGGAGAAGTAAAATAAATAATTTCATTTTACTTACGTTTCTCATCTACAGAAAAATTTCAGAATATATAAATGTGACCTTTTCCTAACCAGTGCAAGGAGATCATGAACGTTAGGATACATGATTTAATTCACTTGGCTATGAAGCATGCTGTGGAAAAATGCAGTTTTCTGTTTAACTGGATCACTCTCATCAGCAGCTCTTTGCTACAAGAAAAAGGCAATTTGCACTAATATCCATATAAACATTGCAGTTTTGAAAAAAAAAAAAAAACAAAACCTAAAACAACTATTTCTTTGTTACAATGCAAATGACTGCAAGAGATATGTGAAAATTGATGGGAAGTAATTTTAATCTGTGCTTCTAAAACTGATTGTTGTTCCCAGCAGAGTAAAGCTCATCACCTCTGTACATACTGTGTAGTGCCTATATGTTGCAGATGCCACAGTTTTTGTTTTCTTTTGATTAGTGGTCATCTGAGGCACTAAGACTGGAGGGCCAAGAGCTACAATTTTAGCACAACTTCCTAAATCTTTTTCTGAATCTATATAGGGTATTATCAGCAGCACACATACGTTGTGTAGGGAAGGAGATTATATGAGTACTTTGCTTCATCAGTAACACAGTTCTACAGAACTCTGTAGCAATTATACGTATCTTGTCATATAACAGAAAGCACTAAAGCATGTGAGAATCAGAGCAGGATTTTCAAAACCAATTAGTATCCAGCTTGTGCAGGTATATGGTATTGCTAGAGCTACAATTGAAAAAGAACTTAAACTAGCTGAATTGCAATTAAGTATTTTTTGCGAACATAAAGCTAAGTAACCTACAAATTTAGCTACACTGATTGGTACGTGGAGTATACTACATGAATAAAATTAATATGGCAAGATAGCGATATTTTGTTTTGATAGAGATTTTTAACTATATTTTCCTCTCTAGTCTGAGAGTCAAATCTAAATGTTCCTATTCTTCCACAATGTAAAACAAACATCTCTATATTAAATTACTACGCAAGATACTAATGCACATTTTAAATTCACCTTCTTTCATTCAGATGAAACTAGAAAGTAGAGAACATCTTAATGACTTAAAATGTGAAGTGCAACTTTCTTGTTCCATTCCTTGACAAAGCAAGTCCACCAAGTTGGCAAAGTGAATATCAATGGTTGTGAAGCAAGGTGGTTTAACAGCTATGTACTACTTTCACAATTGCTGTAGTACAGTTTTACTAGAGCAAAATGTTGGATAATAAGTGTCACTCTCACTTGACTGTAAACCTTCTAGGGCAAGGACAATATCCTGAAAAGCCACTGAAATTGTTTGTTGTGAAATTGTCTTTAGCCCTTTAATATACTATAATCACTAATATGGGGACACAAAATTCATAATTTCATCATTATATCAGCATTTCACTTACAGAGTCTATAGTCAGAAAGCATTAGAGTACCCAAACGTGACAAACAATATTAAAAAGAAAAAAGAGAGAAAATTGTGGTGCAGAAGACAGCTGTCTGGGCATATTTCTGGGCATAATCCATATCCAAATTTAGTGTGTCTTAATTTAGTAAACTGACGAGTGTCATGACAAGACCCCCCCCCTTCACAGATGTTGCTGTGGTAACTAAAAATTGTTCTGTTTTCTAAGATGTGCTGGTAATTCAATGGTGCAAAGTTAGAAATATGTAATTGCATGTGCTTCCCACAGCAGTTTGTGGTCTCTACAAATAACCCTATTTTCAAAGAAATCCCCAAGCTTCTCCTTCCAAGTCTCTTGTCCTTTTCTTTTCCAAAATAAAGGCTGTACTCAGAGCTGTGTTCTGATAGTCAAGAGGAACCAAGCACTTATATTTTATGTCCTCATAGTGAAATGAAGATGTCTGAAATATTACATTCCAACTATTTCTGATGCAATAAAATAGCTTTTTAAAATGTAGGGCATTGCTGTTCATGTTATGCAGTTTCCCAAATAGTTGTCTGTAGGAACTATGTAAATTTTAGGAAGCTTTTTTCCTTTGCCTTTCTTTTTTCTATTTTTGAAAAACAGTATTGGAAATGCTTTAGAGGTAGAAAGTCGGAATTTTTCAAATTAAATCACTTATGGAAAAAGTATTCCTTGATGCTGTGTTGTGGCACAATGTTTAACCATTAGACTGCTTTTCAGTTTAGCCTCTTTTGTGGCTAAGTTCAACAGGGAACTCTTTCAAAGTTCTTTCAAAACTCTTTCTCTCATCTTACCTTCTTTAAGCGGCAGGTCCACAAGGCAAAGTTAGACTCTGTATTCAAACTGGTTTTTCCAAAGTTGGAGGGTTGCTCTCTCAGTACCCAGTTTGACCTTTCCTGTTTTCTCCTTAATTATCATTAGAGCAGCAGCTGTAGTGGAAAGAATTGCTCTTTTAAGGTATTTGTTAGAATATCTTAATATCCTAATTATTTTTGTGCAAAGTTTGAGTATATTGCAGCTTCATTCCATGTGCTGTATAATATTGCTGAATCTCTAGGCCTGTTTCCTTTTCCTCTGACAGATTAGTTTTAGTCCCATTGAAAAAGACACAAGAAAGAAATTGGTTACTTCCCATTTTTCATGTTTCTCTTTTTATCTGTTTGTTATGAGGAGGATGGAGAAAAAATGTCAGTTGAGTAAGATTGTTAAGATCTTACTTTGCGTACTTGTCCTGCAAGAATTTTTAGAGTGAGGAATAAGTAGAGGAACAATGCAGAGGGAAGATAAGGGCCAAGTTACTTATCCTAATGGCTGTAAGAGATGTCTGCAGGAGAGGCAGATCTGCTCTCCTGTAGTTGCTTGAGGCTTTAAGCTGAGGAGAGGAAAATCATAGCCTGCTGTTTCTAGTGGTTCATCACTTAGACTACTGATGCAAAGTAGAACAGAAAGGTTTCATAATGTATTTCACCAGAAGATATGTCAGTTAATTCTTTCTATTGGTCCTGAAGTCTTTATGCCTCCACGATGCAGCTTTTATCTCATTTCAGGATCCAAATAGCTACAAGCATAATGGCTCCATTTGAGTGGTACTTAGCCTATCTCCTTTCTCCTACAATTCATTTGCCTCAAGCTGCTCATCTTCAAACAGTTTGAGAAATCATTATGAGTATTCATAGCCTGCCTCATTAAGGTCAAATGTACGAGGTGACTTCTCTATGCACTCTCCTCCTTCCCTTCTCTCTCTCCATTTTTTTTTTTTAACAGAAGTGGCACATGTGATAATTACTAGAATGACTTTGTGAGCAGACATTAAACAACCACAACTGTTGTATCCTGTGACTTTTCTCTCTTCTCGCTGTAAATAGCAGGTCAATGGAGTGTTTTATACTATGAAATATGTAGAAACATAGTACCCTATGAATATAAGTGTGCCATCACTACATCCTAAATAAAAGTGCCCTAGAAGCAGTAAAGGTTTGATTCTATTGCTCATATCCATATAATCAGTTCTCTCATATGAGAATTCTTACCTGAGAACTGCATTGCTGAACTTCCAAGGTACCAGAACTTTTATTCATGCATATATGTATATATATATATAAAATGTTGAGCAATTTAAATCAATAAAGTAAAGATTTAGGGAAGAAGTTAATATTTTTTAGTAGTTAATCAGAATAGAAGGAATTGATACATATTTAAAATGAGTAAACAAAATTTTGTTATTGGGCAATGCTAAATTGTTTAGGGACAATTGTAGAGACCTTACTAGTGTAATCTCATTGCAGAAAGCTTTCTGCAATAATATTTCAGTCCCTTGCCTAAAATAGAGGAAGAAAAATAGTTTCATTGTCTCAATTCTTACATATGAAATGAAGATTTTATTTCTAACAGCATCTCGTACACTTTTCTTTCCATTGTAGAGGGGTTTTGGGAGGCTTTTTTAATAGTCTGTCAGTCATTTTTTCAAGTTAAAATTACATTTGAGGGGTAAAAAGAGGAACAAATATTTGAAATTAACTGGGGCTGTTGTTGCAGGGTGTCCAAGCTTGTTTGCTTGCAGATGAAACAAGAGCAGAAACAAACATAGCAAAAAAAAAAAGGGAAAAACATCAATACATTTAGGAATTTAGGACACTGTTTTTCATTGTTTTGGCTTATCAAGCTAGACTCTCTGTAAAAAAGGAAAAGAGAAAAAGTCCTGAGAAAGAAGAAAATAATCATTGAAGCATCAGGGCATCATATCTAGAGGAGCAACTCTGATGGCAGACTTTACTCCTAAGGTGAGCTCATCTTCAAAGCATCAGAGTTAAATAATAGACCCATGAGAAACCTGGAAACAGAGCAGACTATGTTTACGTTTCTGCCTGCCAAGTTGGCTGAAGCATCCTGCATCTCAGCTTTAGTTCATTGATTATATTTTTCATCTGCTCTTATTTACATGGCCTGTCCTTTTTATTCTAGGTTTCATGGGTACATATTTTCATTTTTAATCAGCTTTTCTTGTTGTTGTTATTTTTAATTTATGTCATGTTTGGCTTTCTTACTCGTTGTGGTACTTTAATGTATCTCAACAAATTTGGCTAGTGTATTTTTCCCCCTTGCTGTGGAACACAGTACTGACTTGCTACAAAAGTGATCATGGTTGTTTTTCCATCTGGACACAACTTTTTTACTCAGCCTCAATCAGTTGACAGACTGTAATTATTAGCTTTACCTGGACTCATCTTGATCAGAGGCAGCTTGCTGTCTGGGGTCCTTGTGAAATAAATCAGGATGTTTTTCTGTTTGGTGTGTTGGGTGTGCCTCAGGTTATCACTAAAAAGTGATGTTGTTAGGCACCCTTGGGCTTGGAATTTATTTGAGTCTGACTGGTTAAAGCCACTGTCTAGATGGCAAGGAATGAGTGAGAGCAGTCTGTTGCTGTGTTCTGTGATAGCATGTCAAGTTTATCATATTGTCAGGCTTTTAAAGATGGAAGAGTAAAGGACTGCATTGAAGAGTAAAAGCCTGGCATTAAGGGTCATGGGATTGTGAGGGCTGTTTTTACTTACCTTTTATAATGTTCACGACTTAAACATACACTGCCATAGAAACAGCCTCCACACAGACATGAAGGTTCTAATAATTTCAGGGCTCTTCATAATATAAAATCATCAAATTTGGTAGGGGGGAGGAAAGGTTGTGAATCAATACCTGGTGACTTCATTAAGCAAAAATGGGTAATAACGAAAATGGGATGTCAGGACTTTAGGGTTTGAGTAAATCATGTTAAATTCACATAACCCTAAATAATGTTGGAATATCTCTATATATTTTCTGCAGTCACCTTTGCATGTGTAGAAAGTGAAAAGCTACCCCAGTTTGCAACTGCAGAGAAAATATCTAAACCATATAGCAAAAAATATCATGTGAAGTCTGCCTTCAGGACAAAGTTCTTGATTTGCTCTGTTTCAGAAGAAAACAAGGTTTATCATTGACACTCAAGGTGGCTTCTTAAATCACCAAGTAATGGAAACATTTCTGGCTGTCTGACTACATTCCTGTGGTTCTTCCTCTTTTTTTTCTGCCCCACTTCAAACTCTGAGGCATCATATAAGAATATACATGAATAAATGCATGTCATGTCATCATCTTAATGCATTTCAGATGCTCATAGTTGGAGCAAACATTCATATATCAGGCATAAGATGACTAAATGTGTATTTACCTTAAAGCATGAGAAAAAATTGGCTTTTGAGAGTGACACAGAAGACTTAGTTGAAAATAAAGGAGAGTCTTTGTTTTGCTGAATTATTTGGTCTAGGAGAAGCAAAAAATCCTCCTATCATCTGCAATCAGAAAATATTTCTCATTTGTTGGAAACCAAGCTCTCAGAAATTAGAATACAACAATCCTTTTTAGAATTCTGTGCATTGCAGGACCCCACAAGCCTATATTTCAAGAAATACATCCATAACTGGGGGAGCAGAAAAAAGGGATGGTTGGAAATAAAATGATGAGCAGTACTATCTACCTCAAACTGTTACTGTGAATGTTAGAAGCAAATATTTAACTCTGGATTCACTCCCACACACTTGTTCCCTACTGGGGATGTAAGGAACTTAGCACAAGCTGCTTCAGGCCAGTGATATGCTTCAGTTCTCCCTAGAAAATTGCTCCTGTAGAGAATATTATTGAAAGGCCAAACAAAACTTGTGTTTTCTGTGGAACTTTTATTACTGATTTTGGTCAGAAAATTAAGGTCAAGTAAAGGCTAGACAGTTAAATTGCCCCTGAAATAGTGGGAGTTGGTGGTGGTGTTTTGCAAACTTTGATTGTGATGATAATATTTTCTCTGAGTTTTTCTGTTGGTTTGGGGGAGGGGTACAGGTGATGTGAGGTGTGTGTCTTTGCATAGTCCCTATATTACTGGGAAAGCTGCTCTGTACTTCTGTGGGCTTTTAGCTCTTGTACTGCCTCAAAGCCTGAAAGGTGTGAGTCACTAAGTTCTTGTGGGACTTGTGGTATACAGAAATGCTTTCCCATATGTGCTTCTCCCTTACTGCTTCCTTGTCCTTAATCAACAGTGCAAAGAACATCCTGCAAAGAACATCTTCTCATCAAATCCTATCCAGGGCTGCTTTTTATTGACTGCTACTGATGCCTCAGGTTTTGGCTTTTGATTTTTTGGATTCTGTACTGCTTTAGTGTGTAGTTCTGAGCTTCATATAAGGGGATAGTAAGCTCTCTTCATAGAGGAGGTAGACAAAACCCTTCCTTTTTTAGCTGGGGACCAAGGACAAATGATCCTAATCTCAGACCCAAGAGCATAAACAGCGGTGGACTGAAGAGAGAAAAACAAGAAGTATGGAAATTCATAAGTTGAAGCTATGATTGGACAATTAACTCCAATATGCTAATGGACTAAAACTTATAAAAGTGAGAGACCTCGTGACCAACGGAACCATTTTGGATTCATCTTGGGTGTAGCCCTGGCTGGGCTCTTGTGGTGCCCAAGGTGTATCCATTGAGGCCTTTTAATTAATACTTACTTTATTCTTTAACTCCCTCTAGCCTGTGTTATAGGTCAGCCTTCACAGGGTATCACTACTACTGTCTTGTCTAGCTGACTGTGGGACTAGGAAGAACACAGTTTACCTGTTCAGAATGTTGTTCCTATTGATAATTTTGCTGAAACTGGAACAATGTAGCTAAATATTCAAAGAGCAAATTTTGCTGAAACTGGAACAATGTAGCTAAATATTCAAAGAGCAGATTAGTTAAAAGGAAATAGCTAAAATCCCATTCAGATCACAAATGGTATATTAAGTTCACTTATTTCTGAAACAGGTAGACAAGTGATGAAAAAATTACAGGCAATTTCTAGGAGCAGAAAGAGATTCGTTCTACTCTAGAATTTCCAACCAGCATTCAGGGTGCAGTGTTGCCACCCTGATGTGTAATTTTTTTTAAATAAATTTGCCTAGAAGGGCAGGTAAACTGAGTGTCACTATTGCTTTTAAAAATTCTCAGGCTTTCTTTTATGCTCTGAAAGACAAGTTATAAAAAGAAATTACTTGGGCAGTGAATAAGCTGCAGAAGATATCCATTTTGATCTGTGCTTACACATCTAGGCATTGTACTGCTGATGCAATTTCCCCAGGCACGCAGGAGATTACAGAATGATTCTCCCATGTCTCCCTCCCAGGACTTCCTAATAAGTGAATAGATTATGTAAGAATATGAGTGTACAGTGTTATGAAGTTTTTGTGTGAAGGCTATCTTTGAATGCTCCAAGAAGAACCCAAGATTATTTACACGTTTGCATTTTATCACTTAAAATTAGTCTTACTGCTTTTCTACAGAAGAGAACAAATGCACAGTGACTGTAATGTGAACCTAGAGACAACATTTTTTATCAATTTTGAATATGGGCACTCAGTACACTTTTTAGGGCAGCACCACAGGTATGCTGTAAACTCCCCTCCACCACTTTCACGTGGTGGGAAAAAGAATGAAAGGGAATAGCAACGAGGGCAAAAATTACTTAAATCTGATATCATCTGGAAACTGGCCTTTTTCTTTTCTTTTTTAGCTTCAAGGTCACAGAAAGTAGTACTTCTTCTGAAAATATGGTGGTCAATCAGAAAATATTATGAAGAGACCACTTAGATCCATTAAAACCAATGAGGAATTTTCCTGGAAGAGACAGACTTGTTTGCAACCTACAAGGAATAAATAAACAGGATACAAATCAAGAACAAACTAATGCCAGAATTCCATATGGTTTAGTGAGAAGAGTCTAACCAACATGACCATAAGATGAGCTCTGAAACTTTGTACAGTGAGTAGGGAGCATCTACAGCCAGAGAACTTGCAGAGAAAATTTTTAAATTTGGAATGGAAAGATGCAGTTGCAAACCAGGTCTCTTGTTCAGAAAGTCTTAACTGATAGGTATAAGGATCTCCTTCTACTTGTGTACTGGAAGCCAAGTGTTTCAATGTTAGGGGTCTGGGTTCATGTTTATTATCTTCAGAGTTCACATTATTAAGAGAATTAACATGCTTTTTATGCTTCCTGCTTTAGAGTTTTTTTCCATTTGCTAAGCCCCAGTTTTCTTCAGGAAGTCTAGAAATAGTGGTTTTATCTAGTATGTTTCAGGATATGCTTCCCTGAGTGAGAGCTATTGAGGTTATAATCTTCAATTATCCTAGATGAGATTTATTAGACTAACACTGCACACACTGAAACACTCAATAGTAAGCAAGTTAAGAAAACTGATGAGAAGAAATTATCTTCCTAATATTATTTTTGTGTGTTTTGCCAAAGCAGTGCCCTAAGCCTTGAGATGATAGTCCTCCAAAGAGAATAGCTTTTTATCTTCATGTTGGGATGCATTTGTGCATCAAAAATGGAAATCACACTAAATTTTCTTTCTGAACAGCGTTTGCTGACTACAGTGGAATTAGGCTTGTCAGTAATGGTAAAAAAAATTATGTTTAATATCATGTCAGTAGGAATAGGAAAAACTACTGTCACAAAATAATTTCAAAGGCGATGTTGTAAATAATTGTGTTGGATATCTAGGACCACCGCTACTCGATTGAATTTGCTTTTTCTTAGCAATAGCTTGGTGGACAGGAATTGGTGTTCTCACAGAGACATGGATATCCTATAGAAGCTGACTTAGCTCTCCAAAGCCCAAGTGTGTATTATTTGAGGGTGTAGATCATAAGCATGTTTCTGTCAGAAGCATTTTTCTACCTGAAGATGCATTATTGCTAATTTTTTTCTGGTAACTACCACAGAACTAAGCTGAAATGTTCAATCTTGTGTTGTATGGTGGGCATCTGATGAACAACCAGCTGAGCCAATTGGATGCTCACCAAAAAGTGTACTGAGACTCTTCAGGTGACTGACATCTCTGCTAGGCAGAGTAGAAACAACTGGGGCAGACTCATAAGTATTTCTGGTCAAGGGTCATTAGCAAAAGGACTTACTTACGATCTTGCCTTGTGCACTGGCATGAATATTCATGGCTTGTCTCTCTCATTGCAATAAACCAAATTACTTAGAAATTAAGGATATATGGGAAATGAAAACCACAAAAAAAAAGGCACTAACAGACTTAATTAATGTTAATATTCAGAGGGGCTGTCTGACATTTCTGCAGCTTTTACCACTGTGTCCTGGAGCACTGAGTGGTTGCTTCATTTCTGCCTGACACTGTTGCAGATTTTTGCTACAACTGTTAGATTAATGTAAAAACCGTGTTACTTAACACCAAGCTGTATTGCAAACCTATACTTTCAAATGCTTTGCAGGGCTTTGTGGCATCTGCAGTGGAAAAGAAGCACTGCAGATGCCAGAGACCAGCAAACCACATTTTTCATTGCATCAGAGACAGAAGAATCAAATTAGAGTAGCTGCTGTTTCAGCCTTCTTCTTAGGTAGAAGTCGCTAATCAATCTTACAGGTTTCAGTATTAAGTGAAGTGCCAAACCTAGACAATTTTAAGATTAGATTTTAATATTTCCAAATCACATAATGTTTTTTGAAAGCGTAACTAGAACAAAGATAATTTCTCTTGAAATTACTTCTGTTCCTCCCCATCCTTTTGTTTCCAGGTCTGGGAGATGTCTTCTATTAGCTCAGTTGCTAACATTTTGTTGAAATGTATTTAAACTAATATTTTAATACCAACATCAATATTGCTTCTCTTTCTCTTCCCTTTTCAATAATGTTTTTTGCTTTATATGGTCTCTAAGCTATTTCTTCAGATTCATGAGTGACACTGCATGTGGAGCAATTGTCAGTATTATCTGTGTGCTTTTGAGTAAATAATAAAAGTAAACCTAAATCCTGGCCCAAACCTGTGGATGTCTTGATGTGTAGTCAGTTCCCTCAAATGGTCTGCTCTTTTGTCGCTGTAAAAAATTCCAGGGTTTGTTAAATGTTTTATATCTTTTAGGTAGGTATGTTTTTAGATTTGGGGGGTTTTGTTTGCTGGTTCGTTTTTTTTTAAGGTAATAGAAGGATCTTTATATTTCATTTATTTGTAACATATTCTTATGCCAGAGTGACTATCTGCCAGGTGACTGCAATAAAATAGATTTTGAAGAAAACAGGACTGTTCACTCCTTTTCTATACAGTGTAAAGATTTTCCATTATTAGGAAATTCCTAAAAGCTTTATTTTGATCTTTTGCTTTTGTTGAATTTAGTGTTCACTGAATTTCAGCATTGACATTTTAATGCCGGATACTTTCATAGATGGCTTTGCTTTTTGGATCCAATCTTTTTTTCATGGACTAAAAAATGCTACAAATGAAAGCTAGTTTTATGTCTAAAAAGTGAGATTAGTTTTGGTTCTTGAATTAATGATGGGATCATTTTATTTTGTGATAAATTTCCTGAGCTGTCCAGTCTGCATATTTAATAAAATTTTACTCACTAAGTGGATACTCGGTAGATTACATTATAGTGAAATTTCAGCTCTACTGAAATGTTTGAGTTGCATCAGCTACTTGGAAACAGTTTTCTGGCTACTAGAAATTAGGAGACCCTACTGTAAGCAATTGTATTAGTGCTGGGTAAGGAACAGTGTCTGAATCCTGCATGTTCTACGCTGTGCACAGTTCATGCAGAGGAAACCAAAAGCCTTCTTTTCACCTCTGACATCCCTACACCCAAAGCAATGTACAGGTACAGATCCCCAGACTCACATTGTCTGAATGCCCAGATTACTTTAAAAGGACACCCAGCAGCTATGTGAAGTGCAAGGCCAGCAAAGGATGGACAGGTCCCTGGGCAGAAAGACTTGTACTGCCCGTGTGCTCTCCTTTAGACACTTGTGGCTGCCCACTTTGCAGACCACTTTCCCTCCTCAGGAAGCTGTGGGGAGCAATGAGGTCACCCCTCAGCCTCCTCCTCTCCAAACTAGATAAGCCCAGTGTCCTCAGTCGCTCCTCAGAGAACATTCCTGCCAGCCCCTTCCCCAGATTTGGCATCTTCCTGTGAACACATGCAAGTATTATAATTCTCTTTTTAAATTATGGGGCCCATAACCTCACACAATAATTAGGGAGAGACCACACTGGTGCTAGATAGAGCAGGATAATGACTTGTTTTGACTGGCTGGTGATGCTGTGTTTGATTCACTCCAGGATGGGATTTGCCCTCCTGGCTGCCAGAGCATACACTGCTGGCTCCTGTTGAGCCTTCTGTCAGCCAGCACTCCCAGACCCTTCTCTGCTGCCACTCCTCTCCCAGCCTAGACTTGCATCTGCTCTTGCTGCACCTCACGTGGAGAACCCAACGTTTGCTCTTGTCAAATTGCATGCCATGGATGATTCCACAGTACTCCAACTTATCCAGATCCCTGTACAAGGCCTCTTGTCCTCCCCTCCTGAAAGAGTCAACAACACCTCCCAGTTTAGAATCCTCCACAGACTTGCTCACCATGCATTCAACTAATGCATTCAGATCACTGATGCAAACATTGAACAGAACTGGCTCTAGAATTGCACCCCGAGGAACACCACTAATCACTGGTCACCAGCCAGATCTAGCCCCACCACCCTTTGAGCCTCACCTTTCAGCCAGTTCTTCACCTAGTGGACCATGAAGCTGGAGTTTGAGGGGGTTTAGGGTATTTTCCTCCCCTTTCTTACTGTTTCCCCTCTCAATCAGTGCATGGAATGAAACCTTTGACCCATTGAATTCATTGGGGAAATTTTGTGTCTATTTTTGTTTCCTTATGCACCTAAATTTTGTGTGTATGTGCATTTTGAATTGTTTTTATAATATGGAAAGAATAAATATGTTGAGTCAGTTATGCAAGTTTCAGACCTGCATTAGAAAGGAGATTGATTTCTGCATCTTCTCAGAGTGTAACAAAGTCAATAGCCTTCATAAAATCTCAGAATTTTGTTCAAATGTTTAATCTTCTGTAGTGGGCAATATTTAGAAGTTAAGCAATGAGAATTATCTGCCGTAGTGTATACTTATTATACATACGTACATATTTATCTCTGATGGGCAAGAGGAACTTCACAGACTTTTTAAATGTCATTATTTTAATTTCAGCTATAGATAGTTTAATTGTTCTTGGAGTACCCTATGGAATTCAGAGCACTGCCTTAATATTCAAGGGGGTATAATTTATTTGTCTTCTTCAAGGAAATAAACTTCCTACTTGTTGGATATGGGGAAGCCGAATGAAATAAATAGCAAATTGCTTAATAACTAGTGAACACACTTGAAAACCCCTAAGTAGTTGATTACTAAATGGTTTCTATCACTGTTGAAAATTTCACTTCAAAAGTACTTATTTTATTCCAGACATCATCTTTTTATACTATGATGGAGAAATAATTTAAAATTCTAAATATAATGTAGCCAAGCAGCTTAGTCGCCAGGAAAGTTGCATGAGGTGCATGTGTACTTGCCAAGAGAAAAGATTATATATATGTAAAGAAGAGTGATTGATTGAGGCCAAAGGGTAGGTCCAGGCCAAGCAAGCTGGAGTACATGGATTAGCTGTAGTCAACTTTTGCAGGAATCAGCTTAACCATATGTGGAATTTGTCTGGTCCAGTGTAGTATTCTTCATAACCTCTAAATATCAGGCTGATGAATGTGAAGAGATGTTTCCTTGCAAATTTCTCATTGCTCTAGAAAATGTTTTGCTGTTGCAATGGTTGGTTTCCATATACATTTGGTACCTCAGTAGGAATAGACAGTTTAATACCTCTTTTTCCAGATAATGATACAAAACACTTAGCTATTCAGTTCTGTTGAACCTGATCTACAAAGTTCAATTATGCACAGTCGTGAATTTTTCAGCATCTCAGAATTATCAATTTAAAATATATAATTTCTGCATAATGAGATGGGTTAAATTTATTCATAGATGGTGTTACATTTCTTAGTGGATTTGAAGTATATGGGATAGTATATGCAATCCTTTGATGAAAAAGAAAGTAATATTAGATCTAGTAAAAAAGCAACTTCATTTTCACATACACCACCCTCTTCTCCAAATTCTGTGGTGTTTTCTGTATGCTGTGATTTCTATATTCAGGCATAACAGGACTATTCAGTAACACTAGGTTTATGGAAATAGACATATTCCTTGATTTCTTTTCATGTCAGAAAGAACCTTCTGAAAGCAAGAATCTGCTGGATTTCTGCTAGCAGAAGTCAGCAAGGCAGCTGGTGCAGCATCAGGCTTTCTCAGAGAGTTGTTTTTACACAGCACTGTCTTTGAGCTATATGACACTTAAGGTATAACTTTTACAGATGTGTAAAGGATACTTGGAGTAGGAGACTGCAAGGATAGTTGGAGTTTCTGAAAATGCTAATTTGTATTTTCTTAAAAGAAACTTTTGTATAAAAGCATTCTGTTCCTTCGGGTGGAAATAATGTCCCCTGCAATGGGTTATGGTGTTTTAATGGTAGTCCTGAGATGAGATGGAAAGTCATCCTTTGTCTACAAAGAAGTGAAAAACTTAACATTCAAGAATTTCTAGAAGTTAAAAGTTTCTTATTGATCTAGCATGATCTTTATTCTCCATTCTTATAGTACTTTTAATTCTCCCATTAGAAGAATTATACTTGTGAACTTTACTGCTCATAGGTGGAAATGGGATATTGGTCTTTTCTCAGGATCAAGCTGCAAGTTTTACCGTAAACTAGCATAGAAATTTATTATGTTTTTTCTCTTCTACTGTCAAATTTAGATTGAGACAGAATGAGATAACATTCAGAATAGGAAAATCTTTTAAGCATACTTTATTAAATTTGCTGACTTTGCTATGAAGTCTGATTGACTTTTTCTTCTCTCCTAATGTCACTCTGTGCCACAAATCAAACCACAGGTGTACTAAAAATCTTCATAGAATGTCTTAAAATAATGCATGGCATGGTAATTCAAGTCATGCTTTGTCTGAGAGATTACAAATAAAGACATTGAAGACATAAAAATTCTTTTGTCAGTCACAACATAACTAAACTTCATTCTGCTGTCCATCTTGTTCATCCAATATCAATGCTTTTTGAATTATCTAAAGATATTTTAGCACAGTTGTCAAAAAATACAGGAAACATGATTTTGTACTAAAATACATATAATAGTAGTTTTTGTTATTTAATTAGGCAATGCTTACATTTGTGTAGTAATTAAAATGGGATTCCTAAATTTAAATGTAGCCAATATGATTCAGAATAATGATGAAATAATTGCAAACTACCAAGAACATGCACTAAAACTTAGAAGTGTAAGTTCTCCAGTCTGGAGGCACCTTTTGAAAGAAAAATAGAAAGTTTTTTCAGGAGGTTGCCAACATTCAGTTTATTGATGCAATAATTTAGAAAGGGTACTTCAGCACACTATATTCATTTTCGTGTCTACAAAGTGGAGTTAGCAGGATGTGAGAGAGGAGAATGGAGTATGTTCTTCTTGAGAGAACTAACTTGCATCAGTGTAGAGTATGGTGAGGATCCAAGCACTTAGCTGATGGTGGAATGAAAGATAATGGGAGTTTTTATTGGTAGCACTTGAGACCTGCATTAGTGTCTTTCTGTCTCTCCACAAAAATAAAGTCAGCCAGAACAGCTCAAGAAATGTTTTCTTATGGTCCTAGCTAACATAGTGAAAGATTTGAAGAGCCCTTTTCTTCAGGATATCCTTTGAAATATATTTTTTAAAACTGTGTTACTTTTGTTCAGTGATTCTAGGAAGACTTGTTTGGGATCATAGCTAAAGGATTGTGCTATGTTTCTCTATAAAAGAAAACATCATGCAGTAGTTCATTTTTTTTACGTGCATATGCTCCTATGATATGCTAGAATGAACTGAAAGATGCTTTAAAGGAGACATATTCAATCTTTCTGTTTGTGTAGTACTTGTTTATATGTGAGGCTGCTCCTCAGAAAGTAGAATCAGTTCTTGATTCTTCAGTTATTGAACTGTTAAAAAAAGTTTTCAGCCTTTCCCCATATTCTGCTCACTGTGCTGAAAACAACCACACTGTTAATTCTTTTATGTCCTTTGTTCTTGAGTTTAATGTTCCTTAATCTAAACTGAACTGCAATTGCCATCTGTTAGACCAGGCACTTAAATGATCCGAGTCCTCCTTCAGATGGCTATACTGTATCTCATTATTTATTGTTCCTTTCAATAGAGGATTTTTTTAAACTCATGCCTCTAATAACACCCATAGGAGGTAATTTTTGGCATTAGGGCACAGATCAGATTTAAGCTATTTTCCCCAGGCACTGTTTTTCAGCATAACAATATCTGTTGTTGCAGTCTTGTTTCTTTGAAGACATGAGTGATCTCTATTCTGTTCTCAAGGTAGTCTTGTCATTAGCTTTTCACATACAACTGTGTTGAATAGTTCAAAATCATCTCTGGTAATCCAGAGAATTCATCCTCTACTTGCTACTTTGCTAGTGTCCCTTGAGATTTCTAACAAGTTTCATTGGAACAGCCATTTCATTATCATTTCTCTGGAAACTTTTGGTTCCCACAAAACTGTATTTTGGTCACTTCCTTCCACTCTATTTTGTAAAGTATATGAATTTATCTGTTGTATATAAATTATCAGAAAATTATATCCTTCAATGTCACTGTAAGTTCACAAAATATATAAAATTTTCTCTTTCCTGAACTGTTATGAAAGAGACTATGTAAATACAAGGAAAGTGTATTGCTTCACAGGACACCTTTGTAAGTAAAAAAAGCACTTAAGAGTCTCAATTAAATTTGAAGATTCATTATTGTTTTGATCAAGAAACAAAGGAATGAAAGGCGTAGACATAGAAAATGAGCACAGGAATGGCTCAATTACATTTTCAGATTGCTTCTATTCCCCACCTAAATAGATTAAGAAACTGACTGGCTTTGCTTTCTACAGAATTCAGTTCATAAAAACACTCTTCAATTACTCTTTTTTTTTTTTCTGAATATTGGATTTCTCTGTCTAAACCCCATTTTCTACATTAGTAAGATGATAGCAGTTCATATCACCAGAGTAACTGTACTGCAAAATTGACATTTCCAAATCTCAGACAAGATTGTCAAAGCACTCATTAATTTCAGACGAATGTATATTTTTCATTTTTATAAACTCAACTGTAGCTCCTTTGAAGTCCACAGCAGAATTCATTTTAAATTGCTATATATAGGTTTGCGCTTTTATATATAAGCACACACCAAGAGAAATATAAAAGGATGGAGAAGAGGATATGACCTGCTGTAGTTTTTTCCACATCAGTTGGGTACATCAGGTCTTGCATCTACAAAACTGTTGCAAAAAAACTAACAATGTGAATAAACTAAGCAATGACTGTTGTGTTACTATCCCACACAATTTAACAATACCAAGTAGGCTCTTATCAGAAAATAAAATTGCAGACCTTTATAATAAGAGATTATTACAATTCCAATTTTTGTCCTCCCTAGAAGGCAGTCCACTTTTAAATGGGTTAACCTGTCTAGTTTCTTGAGTGACTTGTAGTGTAGCATATTGTAGAACATACTGCGGTAATCTAATTTGAAGGGACAAAAGGACTGATGATGGCAAAAATCAGGATGCCTAGTAAGGAACCACCTCCAGGCTTTTATAGGCTCAAGAATTCTCAAAATCATCTTCTCCAAGGTTTGAACCAGGAACCAAGGTGCTCTCATACATCAGCCAAATTTTAGGTCAGGAAACTGCATCCATCAAAACACTCGCCACAGATATATTGAGGGAGAGAGAGAGAGCAGATGATCTTTCCTGAGAAATCAAACCGTTTTCTGATTTCTTGAAAATACCTAATAAAATAGTATCTTAAGCATATAAGTCCATTAATTAAAAAAAAGGTAAACTCTAATAGCAATACATATAACTGTAGATTAAAATAAATGGGAGAAAATGTATCCATAGCTGTGGAATAGAAGCATTATGTTTTCTGAAATTTATTTTTCAAACTTATTATCAGTAATTATCATTACAAAAGATTACTTAATTTGTTTGTGAGAAGCAAGTTCTTGCTTAACTGAGCACCAAGCAAATGAGTAAAGTTCAGTGATAGCAGAAACTGACTATCTGCAAAATACTCAATAGCATAATGATAAATATCATCATAACATCATTAAATACACTGAATATTAAGTGGGAAAATCACTTATGTTAATATTTGATTCGATCACTTGAATAGCTGGTGAACAAGGAAATTTTTTATTTAATTTTTCTTTTTATTAGTGAACCATTACTAATACTTATTGATTATTTTATTTGCCACCTACTTCACTTTTTATTGGAAAAAGGGGTAGTGAGTAGGTAGAACTGTAGATCAGTCATTGCAACTGAAAAGTACTTTCAGCAAAATAAATTATGTCACTTTATTGTCATTTTAAGGACATAAATGACAGTGGTCATTTCCTTTCTTAAAAAAATTATTCTTAAATTAAGAAACTTAATATAATATATATCTGTTAGAGAAGAACGGTTTCAGTAAGGAGTAATGTACAGACTAAATTACAGGGAACCTATTTTCTCTATAATTGCATCAAACGTATCAGCAGTTTGGCTCTAATTAGATTGTTCTTAGTGAAAACCATTATGAATTCTATTAAGAAACTATGGATACTGGCTTTTGGCATTCTATTCAAAGAAAATTATACTTCATCTTCACTGCTGAAAACAAAATAATGGCAGAATCCAATTTTTTTTCCCCTGTGCAACTGCAACACGCTATGCACCATTAAAAAAACCTCTAAGATATGCATTTGAATGAAGAAGTGGTCATCTTGGAGGCCCTTATTTTCCTGAAGTGTTAGCAATTAGCTAGTGCTGGTTCTCTGTCCTCCAGTGGGAAAGCTAGAATCAGCCTAGTAAATCCAGTTAGGAGCTCATATACTTCCACGTGTAGGGTAAATGTATTTTGGTGGTGCCCAAGTCATACACACAGCTGTGGCTGACAAATTGTCTCTAAACACTTGTGGTTAGCAATAGCCATATGCCAGGTGTTGTTCAAATAACTGCTTTTGTATTAGGGGAATACTCATTCCAGTGTTGTGGTGACAGGAATTGCCAGGGATATGTATCCAATTACTGTTAACTAGGACAGATTTTTCACTTCTGCATACCTTAAATGGGACTTCTGTGTACTATTGACAGAAAATAAGGATATATTAACTATGAATACCATATCCTGTACTCAGCTACCCGGGGGCAATGCCATCAATGGTAAAGATACAGATATTTGAGATAGTGTGAACTATCTGCATTAACTTTTCTGTAACAGAAGGTGACTGCAAGCAGGGTACTGATTCCATCTCTCTCAAGAATGGTCTCAAGAAATAAGGAGTTTCTGAGAAACTGAAAACATGAGTGAAGATATTGGCCTCATCTTCAAGTTACAAATGCCTAGCTGATTTCCATGGAAAGTATAAACACATTAACAAATTTTTAAGAGTAAAAGGCAAGAAGCAGTTTATAATCATTAATAAATATCTACACTCAGTAGATAAGGCTGAGATTTCTGCCTAGCATCTATCTCCTTTGATTCTTTTCAGACACCTTGAAGCCAGCCCCACAAATGTATAACTCTATGTATTCACGAATCTGCATTTGGTGTGGAGGGGAGATGATAGATTTTTGTCTGTTAATGTGTTTTCCCAGCCCAGGAAAGGCCGTACCATTCTGTACGGTTTTAGTCCTTGTGTCATGGCAGTGCTTTACACTTACATCAGGAAAATATGTGAAGAACATGAATACCCAGAGAAGAAGCTTCCCTCCTATACACCAGCTGCAACTTCTGCCCCACCCTCTCTCTGTGCCTGACCTGCAGGCACAGATGCTTCAGCTTCCAGAGTTTGGACAAGACAGCTTGCTGAATGTGTTCATGGGTCATTTGATCCAGACTATTAAAAAATTAGTTGCAAGTGAAATAAGACCTAGGTTTATTTTCAGTATCTGACCAGATGTATGCTAATAAATCTCCCATCATCTTTTAGACAGCAGGAAGAGATTAAGTTGCTTTTCTGTAAAAGATTATTGACTTTATGCACATATATATGTTTATTGATAAAAAGATCAATTACAAGGTGGAACAAGACTTAACTATTAGTAGTATTTGTATTTTGACAGGGTTCTGAAATTGTTCAGAGGATGCATTTGACTGACAAGGGTATGTTTATATAATCTTTAGTACAGTGTGCCTCAGTAAAGATTAAACTTCCTAATTTGGAGGGGAAGTGACTGTATATTGGCTAGAATCTGCTATCCATAGGAAAATTCCTCCTCAAACATAATGCCTAACACAATTCCTACTGCTAGTCACACTCGGTACCTTGTGGCTAGACTAGGAGTCTTAGCTGGATCAAAAATTCAATATGAGGCTCTAACTGTCCTAGCACCTTCCTTACTGACACTTTTGTGTTCTTACATATACCATGTTTTCTGCTACAAATGAGAGGGTTTTGTCAGTAAATGTGTATAAAATATCTCAATCCTTTCTTGAAAATGAATCTGCAGTAAACTTCCATATGAGGCTCTTAACAAAACTGGATTATATTATTTATATAATTTTGACAGGTGACAATTAAAATTTTTTTATTGGTACTTGGAAGCAGGATTCCTTTCTCGTGATTTTTTACTTTCTTTTTCTCAATGCAAGAATATTACTGTGTTTTACAAAAAGCTTTGGACTAAGGCTATGAATACTAAAATAATAACCATCTTGCATCACATGCTGAATTTCATCTCATTTGGCTAGTCACGTGTACAAGCTGTGGAAGATTTGTCTGCTTTGCTTACCTTATCTCTGAACATTTGATTAGAAAGCCTTAACACCGTATCAGTTGCAAACACATGGGTCCACATGATTCCAATATAATCCAAAATAGCCTGACACTATGCAGTAAAAATTAGGACTGGAAAATAAGGCAGAGCACAGAATCCTGGAGATAAGGATAATCATAATGTGGAGAGATATCTTTACCCTGGGTCACACCAAAACTCATCAGTGGATGTAGGCACATTCCTGTGAACTTGGTGAAGAAGTACTGAAGCACTTTTGAGTGTGTGTCAGCTCGGCAAAGTGTTTCCATGTAGCAAAAATATCAAAGTGCAGGTTACACGTTTTAGAATGACTGAGATTTGCATTAACAGGCAAGAGATTTACATAGGAGAATTGAAAACATACTGCAATGCACTACATTTTATGGGTTTTATTGCTGTACGGCACATCTGTCAGGTGAATAAGTGTACTTAGAAAATGCCAGGTGATCTCCCTGGAGAGTCTGTTTTTGTGATAAATACAGCAAAGTTAGCAGTGTGAGTGTGCTTCATTTCTGCATCTCTGAAGGACAACAGTGGTCAATGGTGTCGCTTGACAGAACAGCTGATGGGGCAAAGGCCTGATTCATTTGGGAATCTGGGCTTTCCTACAAGCCAGTTTAAGGCACCAGAGGAGATTCTTAGTGATGTTTTTTAGGTTTATTTTTTATTCCAAGACAGATTTCTTTGACTATGCCCTCAGGGGTAGAAATACATAAGGCAGAAGAATTAAAAGAAAAACTGAAAAACAACTTAAAATGTGAAAAAACCTTGCATGACAAATATTACTGACAAAATCTGATTCACTTCCAGGAAGTTTTGTGGTGATGTGTTTCAGGTTAATGTCTAGAGAAAAGAGAAATTTCTGTGGTTTGTTTACAGAGAGGATAATTGACCTATTTCAGCCCTTGTCTATGTGAGATGTGCAATATGAGTAGTACATTTCAGCTGAGTTAGTGGATTTTTAGAGTGGTACCTAGTCAACCTAAATTTTAAAAATTCTTCACACCTAAGTGATAGAATAGCATTCTTACAGGGAGACAGTATCAATAATATTGACTGAATCTTCATAGTTTTCATTCTGAAGTCCTATATTACTGAGATAATATTTTTTTCATTTTGGTTCAGTGGAATGTCCCTCTAAGAAAAATAAATGGTTGGTCTATAACAGCAAAGTTTCTGTGGCTTGTCTTTGTTTCCTTTCTAAACTCCCTTCCAACTTCAACAAATCTTGCTATAAAATGAGTGTGGAATGTTCTGTTTCATTATTATAATACCTCATCTTAAATCTTCTCTGGTAACTACTGACAAATGGTTCACAGAAACATTTCTAGAGACTTGCTGTTCAGTAGTTTAGAGAAATAAAATGCATACAGACATTGTTCTGGGCTGGATATAACACACTTTTTGCATGACCCTGCAAGAAAAGTTTGTTGCAGGTGTCAAGATTTGGCCAATATTGCTGTATTTCTTATAAAAAAAATTAAAGTTGTCTTTCCCCCTTTGTGCCTTTTCACAACTAAACAGAAGATTTTGTATTTCCATTCTACTTTGATTAGTTCCTGTGGTGCTATCTGTACCATAACCATAATCAGTAAAGTTATATGGTGCTGCTGTTTTAAAACATTGAAGTCTCAATAAGCAGTAATTTTGTTTTACCCTAGAACACATCCTGGGTAAAAAATGTGGAAAAATTTTCAGTGTTAATTGCTAAATATGTAACCACATGAGAATTTGGTGCATCCTCATTGTTACTTTACTACTACTTTACTAAAGCAGTGTTTCTCTCCAGCCCACAGCAATTTACCATGCACAGTGAATGTTCTTCACATAAAGGCTTTGAATCTTTAGGACATCAGCCTTCTGCCTTTCTAACCAAAGTTAATCCTTATTAGTTCCATATGTAATTATAAGCATCAGTTGTTTAAGGAAGACTTCTCACATGGTATATTTGGTATCTTTTCATAAAGGTGATCAGAGTTTCTTCCCTTCATCAGTTCATAGTTGGAACTATGCTGTCACATGATGACCTTTCATGTGCAGTGCCCTCCTTCCCAACTACCAAATATCAACAAACATCTTGTAGAACAGTTTTATCTATTGACAAAGGCCTAAATTTATTTGAACTCAGTTCCTCTGTCTGTCTCTTACCAGTTCTTGTCTTGTCTTTCTTGCCCTCTCTTTCAGAGGATAAAGTATGGACAACTGTGTACCATGATCTGCAAATGCAGACTTCTGTGGGAGGCAGCAGCCCAGAGAAGTTATCTGTGCTGCAGCTGAACTACAGTGCAACAATGGACCAGATTTCTGCCATTACCAGTAGTGCTGAATACTGTGAGCAGTTTATCTCCTATTCTTGCAAAATGTCCCGGCTGCTGAATACACCAGGTAGGCTGAGAATGGGGATATCCATTAAATATGGTGTTAAAGAGCTTTAGCTCAACAATTTGACAGGTATTGCTGTTAGGTAAGTCCATCCATTGAACATACTTCTTTGTTCTCCTTTGTTAAAGAAAAGAGGGTGAAAGTACAGAAGATACTATTTTCTTAAGAAAATTTGCCTGTTTGCTCACTACTAAAATGATTGGTATTGGACCAAGTGTTTGTGTGTTCTCCTCTCAGATCTTAAAGCAGGTGGCATTCTTAAAGCAGGTTGCTCCTTAAAGCAGGTGGCATTCGGTAAGCATAGTAACTTTTAAAATTTAATCAATAGAGGCATTGAAAAATTGCTTTGAACTTTATCCTGGTTTTTTGGTTATCAGCTTTCATATGCTACAGTCAGCAAGGGTTGAATGAAGGTTAGAATTTTTCCACTAACACTTTTGAAACAGTTTCTTAAATGCATAGCATTTCATAATAATGAAAGGATAATCATATGCCTTATACATTGTAGAGAATGGCATGGTCAGTAATGCAATTGTGTGAGAAATTATATGCTATTACCTACAAGTAGATTAAGTATAAGATTGTTCTTTTGCTGTGTAGTTTTACAGGAAAAGAAACCCTTTCTATATGTGCCTCCTCAACAAATGTTACCTGTAACCAATAAAGACAAAAGTATTAGTTGTTCCAGAATTAGCACACAAAGAAGGAATTGTATTTTAAAAGCTCTATTAATATAGAGCAAGTACTTTTTATATGCTCTCATTGTCTATGATAAATTTTGATGTTGAATAAATCTTAATGGTACTTAGGGAAAACTGGTTTATAAGTGGAAACATATAACAGATTTTTGTGACTGTGAACTGAGTTCATTGTGATAAGAGCAATTCAAATGCATTTCAGATTAATTTAGTGGCTGCATGCTTACAGTGTTATACTTGAAGTTGCTTTCCCTCATAGATTTTTTTTTTAATATTTCTCATGGTGCTATAGATAAGTATTCATTTGTAATGCCAGTGTATCTTATTCCTATTTCCATAAGCATTCCATTAGTTAATAGACATGTAATGCTTGTTACTCCTCTCCATCCTCCCTGCTGTTTTTTAACTATTTCTAATGCATGCTTTGTCTCTGTTGCTGTTATTTTGCTAAATTTAGCATAGCACAGAGACCCTGTAATGTGGGAAATGATTTCTTCCTTTTTGAGCCTTAATGCACAGGATCCTGAATCATGTTCATAACTAGAGGTGTTCTGATTAGATTCTGCTGATGGATACAAACACGCTGCTTGCATATGCCTCAGAAAAGTTGTATATGAATGCAGCTTTAGCAGGTATTTAGAAGGCAAATTTATTTGGTAATAGAGCTGGAGAGACTGGGCTTAGAAAGCTCATAGTTTACACAGAGTGCAGTGTAAGATTCTTCTTCTTGATATGTATAAGACTATTATTTAAATTTGTACTTGTGAATATATGTTTATATTATAATAAATATATGCTGTAATTGCAGGTGTTTACCCTTGCTTCTAGATTTAAAGGACAATTAAGCAGCACACAAAATAATAACTCGCTGATTTTTTTTTTTCTTAAGGAACAAGCAGTTCCAAATACTTACATTTTTAAGGTTCTTAGAAAATTTTGAGTGTACTTTGCAGGTATCTCCTTCATGTTTTCGCCTTTTGTACGGAAAAATAATTTCTCTTAGAAATTCTTTATAAGACTTTTTTTTTGTCTGGAAAGTGAGTTTGACCAGATTTTTTATAATATGGGTTTAGGTTTTGTTTCCTTTTAAGCGAGAGAAAGAAGCAAAAAAGATTATTTTTGCCTAGACAGTAACAAAAAAATCACACTGCAGTGTTTGCATAACACCTGTAGTGGTTTGTACACATAGAACAACAGTGATTTGTGTGTTAGTGGGAAAGAGGCCAATACATTTTCTTTCTATGTGTTCTTGGCTTCAGTGTACGGTTTCTAAACTAAGGAAATAATTTTTCATACCTTTCTCTGTTCTGGAGGATTGCCATATTTGCTGAATATATTATGACACCCTATTCATCTCACAGCACAGCTCAAAGCACTCATGTGGCATCTTCCACCACTGAGCTTTGCATATAAATCATTGCAGTACAGTTCCCACACAAAGAAATGAAAAAAAAAAAAAAGAAGAAGAAAAAAAAAGATTTTGTGTTTCTCAGGAAGTGAGAAAAGTGCTGGCGGTATTGCAGCCAATAGTAAAACCTCTATTAGCATCATGGGATCAGGATAGTGTTTGTGGCCTTGACCTTTACACATACACATTTCAGATATTTAAAAACCACTTAGGATAGAAAGGTCCTTTTCTTTTAAAGTGCATCAAAGAGAACTGAGAAAACAGAGAAGATAGTTAAGCAATTCAGCTTTTTCACTTTTTGTATCTTGTGAATCCTTTCATTTTGCAACATGGCTCCTTCCCAGGGAGAAATTGATCAGTTAACATATTTAAACAAGTCAGGACTCCAGATGTTTATTGATCTATTAATGACAGGTAATTATTAGCTGTAAGTGGACCACAGCTTTTGCTGCTTATTGTTGTGGTGTTTCCTGGCAAGGTAGAGATATATACAACTCCACTGATTCTGCTGCTAATAATAGCTTAAATAACATTTATGGTATGAAACTACATCAAAGTTCTGTGTTTGAGAAAAACCTTCATATTAATAAGCCTGTTTTGTTGTGAGGTTTTTCTGGCTGCAGGCACAGCACTCAAAGAATTCTCATTGTCATGTGATTTCAGAGGGATATATGAAAATTAGTCTGTACAAACTAAGAATTCTTATTCTTCTATTATGAGATTTATACTTAAAGACTTTATTGTTTCCTGTCCAAGTCTTTTTTTCTTAATAATGAATTTTCATCCTGGCAAAGTAACATGTACATCCTAGCAAAAAGTTTAAAATCATTGCTGACAAGAGGGAGTGGGAGTGATTTTACAGGTAATAATGCCACTGCCTTTCTACTTAATCTGAGGGAAGATAGTAATAAGTTCCATTTCCACTGTAAATGAAGTCATAAGTGACTTCTGAAAACATACCTAGGGATCTCATAAGGCTATAGGATAATTCAGATTTGAAGGTACTGCAGAAGGTCGTCTGGTTCAATTTTCTGCTCAAAGCTGAATGAACAGCCCTTGTCTAGTAATCAGCAAAGGCTATCTGGAAATGCAATTTTCTGTCTTTTCTGTTTTGCTTTGGATTTTTTTTGTTTTAAACTTGCAGCCCAATATGTTATGAATTATGTTCAAACCTAGGGGTCTGTTTCAAAGCCTCACTAAAGAGGCTTTGAAACAAATTATCCAAAAACCAAAATTAATCAAGGTAGCTTGGTGACTTTCTTAAGGAAGTACAAAACCAGACACCTCTGCTGAAAAAACCCTATTTTATCACAAAAAACAGGAAAATTATGGGTACACCATAAATTTCTGAGGAAACTGTTTTCAATCAGGGATCCTGCAGTGGCTCCAGCTGTCTCACAGCCTTTATGCTCCTGAATTTGGTACAGATTTGCTCTGACTGTGGCAGGTTTTGTTGTTGTTTTTTGGTTTTGTTTTTTTGTATCAGTGTGAGATTGATGCTTCCTATTGTCTATTTAGATACGCTTTTTTAGAATAGTAATTCCTTTATGAGTATACAGTTATTTTCGTGATAGAGGCTTAATCTTGGCAATTCAAGTAACTGTGGCAGTTAATAAATGAATGAAATAATAAGTCCATGGATCATAATTGCAACATAATAACATAAATATATGTAAATTTGAAAAAAAAAATTTGGGGGGTTGTTTTTCTCTTTTACAATTGCATTTCTCATATCCTCTTTTCTGCTTGTTCCCTCGGAAACATCCATTTTGAGAGGATAATAATATATTTAGTACTGAGAACATGCAGAATGCTGTCTGGTTTTGGGGTTCTTGATGCCCATATACTTTCCAGTTGATATGGGAGGTGATAGGACATTTCCCTTATTTGCAAAGAGGAGCCTGGGGGTGGAAGAAAGCCCTTTTGTGCCCACTGGTTAACAAGGGGGAAACAGGCAGGGCAATATGTGGTATCAATTTACTCTTATAGAAAGAAGCTTCCCTTCTTTGCTGAAGAGACCAAATTATACAGAGAAGCAGTGATACAATATAGTCATAGAATGCAAAATGTTAGTTAACAAAAATGTACATCTTCATCCACTCTTTTCACGAGACTTCCTAATAATACCCACTTGTGACTTTCTTGGTATGAAATTTTCCATGAGCCACTGATCTTTGCCTGGGAAGAGGGGAGGGAACAGCATGCTGATTCTGCCATCTTTCCTCTCACCCTGGGAATGAAACCCTGAAGGCAGAAGGGCTACTGCATTCACAGTATCTGTGTCTGCCATTTCCCAGAGCTATAGGAACTGTAACAAATAATCAGAGAGTGGGAGCTTAAAGCATAGATACAGAGAACAGAGCAAGATCTGTTGGTGTTTTGTTCCAATTTTTATTCCTATTCACTGTGCCTGCAGGCAGCATATGAAAAACATATAGCAGAGTTATTGCAGAACATGAATTACTGTTTCACGCCTTTTTGTCTCTGGAGGAAATGAGACAACAGCTTCATGAATTTAGGAGCTAAACAGGTGAAATAGAAAACTTAATTTGATGTTTGGTTGTTTCAGTTACAATAAAGCAATCATAATACCAGTAGGAAGTAAGATTTATGCGTAGACTGAGATAAAAACAAAGTTTAAAATTGTAATATGCTATTTTTCCTCAGTAGCTCTCCAAATCAGAACTTAATGAACTTATGAACTTTGCCATCACTACCCATTAACTGATCTAGAGTGCTAGTTGCAGATATAATTCCTGCTTAACAAGAGTTTTTGAAAAAGAGTCTGAGGGAGGAATGGGATTTCTGCAGTACTACAGTGATGAATGGAAGTCTCTCTAAAACTTGCTCTGGCTTCATCATTCTGTTTTCAATCTTCTTCCAGAAAAAATGCCCCTAAGCTGTCATGTATCCAGCCTTAATAATATTGATTGACCCCTTCTTCTCAATGTTCCAGAAAAGCTGATTTCAACTTCCAGTGATTTTTAAAGCACAAGGATAGCAGGAATAATAACCGATCTACGTGTTCTTGTCCTAGAAATGGAAACCATTGGCTTTTGGGGATTTCTTTTTCCATTAGTCATTGTTGTGCTTCCATAAAACAGAAGCACAAAATAATTCATATGCTAAATGTTTCTCATGAAATACACATCAGTCCTCTTAGATAAATGGTAGACAAATTATTATCTTAAGGTAATTTTTTTTTCCAGACAGTTGTTAAAACACCCTTCTCTGTTTTACTCTACCCCTTTGCTTGTCTTTTACCAATTTCTTTGAGGTTTTTTGATACTGTAATTACTGAGTCTCCCAATTTTACTCAATCTTCATCATTCTTTTACCTGGTGAACCATTTCTCCTAATTTTCCAAGTTTTCATTGGTGTTCTGTAGGAATTAGATTTAATCCAGTATCACTAAAGTGGTAAAGGGTGTGTGTTGCTTTGGTGTTTGTTAGAAATAGCAGTAGCTGATAAGAGCCTTGTGAATATTATAAACCTTATATGGAAATTGTAACTGCAGTTCAGCGAACTCTAGTGTTTTTTTTTGCTATGCCTTTTTAAGAATAAGTTATACATATGACTTTTAACTTTGCAATTCTAGCAGAATGTTCCAAACCAATTGTTTCTCATACCCTCTCTATGTGAATGTGATCTACCTATTATGGGAAAAGATTCATTATTTTTATTTCTTAAAAGAAAATTAGAGAAAGTCAATAATTTCCCCACTGCTTTTATTGTGTCATGTTTTATAAAAGTTGTTTAAAACTGTTCATGGTTAACGTTTTCACAGAAATAATCACAGATACTGCTTCCTCACAAACCCAGGCTGTTCTGGGGAAAAGTTATCCTTCCTGGTGAATGACCAAAACAGATTAGTTTAGTAATTTCTCAGACTAAATGGATCTGGGTGGTGTATCATTGTGTGTCTTGTCAAGAATTTCTCCTTACCCATATCCTAAATGCATTTGCAGTGCCCTGAGTATATTTTTCCTATGCAAATATGCAGTAAAAATATCCAGTGTTTCTTTCTTCACTCCCATCCCTGAGATGAATGTGACAGAAAGAACTGTATGAATAATCCAGCTATACATACACAGTTAAAATGGCATATTCTACTGCATAAAACAGAGCTCCATTCCCTATTGTGTTATGTTCTTCACTTGGTCTTTTCTTCATTAATTGACCTGTGTTTTGGGTCATAAGATAACAAGGGTTCAACTATTATTAAAACATTGCCTACCCTGTTTTCATAGATGAGGCAGTACTGTTTGATTTCTCGAGGCTAGGGCTTTTTACCCTTCTTCTGAAGGTTAGAGTTAGGCTTTCCTACATTCTACCCTGACAGCCTGGGGCATCGAGCTATAACTTGTGTATTCGGAAAGATTTCTACCCTCTTTAAATAGTCCTCAGTTAATGTCTGGAACTCCTTTGTAAGAATTGTTTTTTGTTGTTAGTAATGTTGCCAGATCCCACCCTTGATATCGTGCAGGCTTTTCCTAGTCAGTTCAGGTAAACCTCTGGAACACAAACAGAATCTGAAGCATGGATATGTTGTGATTATTAATATATGTGTGACTATCTGAGGTATGAACCACCCCGACACATCTTATTCCAGGAGTTTTTTTTTTATTTTACTTTTTATGTATTTATGCTAGATGTTATCAAATCAGTCTATTGCAATGTTTTTTCTGGATTGTATGAGAAACAGAGTGCCAGAAATACTTTCCCTTTTTCACCTTGTGAGTAATTCCACATGCATTTTCTCTACTTTTCCATGTTTTCTTTGTTATGTACATTCTTTCCATTAATTGCCTCCAATGACTTAGACACTGTCTGTATATATTTGTGAATGATAAAACAATACCAACACTGCCTGGGTGTAAATGAGGACAGCATTAGGGTTCACTAAAGCTTAAAGGGAGTGTGAGAAAAGTACAGCCTGTAATAAAATCAGGTTCATGCAGCATCATTGCCACTGTAATCTAGGGAAGGGGAGTTCATGGTCCTCTTGAACTTTTGTGCCTTGTATGTGCCTGTTGTGCATGCCATAGGTACCTGCAGATTTCTTGGTGGAGATCTATATCCATACAGATGTTTATATAAAAGGAGATGACCTCCTTCTTTTTAGAAGGAATAACTTCAACAAGATCCTTTTCTGATACAACTTTTGAAATAGTTTGTTATGTGAGATTACTCAATGTGAGAAGACAAAAAATCTTAATTATCCTCTGATTTTCCATAAGATAGGCACTTTACTGAAAAGACATATGGACAATAAATTCTGTTTTCAGGAAATTTGTGTTGCCAGCCAAAATGATTCATAATCACTTCCTAAGATTCTTAGAATAAGTGGGAAAGGTACTTCATTTGATTAATAGGATTTATTGATTAAAAAAATTAATAACAATATTTTCTGGAAAAGTGGATCTGCAGATTTAAAAAAAAAAAAATTACAGGATGCTTACCATTTCTACTGGTGGAAATTAAATTTTGAATATGGATATTCGTTGTCCAGTGCAATGATAAAGATAGAGCTGCTAACAAGATGCAAAAGATTGAAATTCAGTCCAGCTTTTCAGAAGCAGCAGCTAAAGATTTGGAAGCAGTTACTAATTTAGCAGCTGAACTATAATCAGTTTCAGAAAGCTGCAGCAAGTTAGTGCTTGCTGCTGTCTCAGTTATCATAGAAAGGACGTATTGCATATTTTCCTCATTTCCTTTGGAAATGTACACTGCTTTGGAATATTTTGGTAGTCAACATGGACTCTGTAAAGCAAATATATTCCCCACAGCTAATAGTGGGGTTTCACCAGTACCATTGTAAGATCTTGTGCATTGGCACAACAGCAACAACAATGCTTTGTGTAAACTACAGATGTCTAATTAGATACATGTTACTTAGAGGATAGATCTCACTAATTCATGAACTCAAGGTATATTTAATATCTGTCAAGCTATTTTTAAAATGACCCAGAACTTCCGTAGATTCATGGCAATAATGAGTGCATTGTATCAAGGTTAAATTGTATTCACAAAAATATTTGTAGTTTGGAACATTATGTATCATTTAAGGGAATCTCTTCTCCCATCACCTTAAGAATAAATAATCTGCTTTCTGCTAGCAGTGGTCCATCTCAAAACTTCTTCTAACGTTTTTTTCTCTTTTCACTACTCATGCCTCTTTGATGTCTCTTTCTGTCTCTACCTCTGATATTTGTAACATAATCTGATTTAATATATGCTTTTGTCAAATCTTGATAGTATTTACAGTAGTGCTACTGTTGAATGAAACAGGAGCAAGAGATCAAAGCTTCCCTTCTTTTTAATCATCTGTGCCCTATGGTATGGATTGTGTTTTTATCATTTTGGGTTTTTTTGCAAAACACTGTGTCAAGCAGCAAGAATGTTTGGAAGAGATACTGAACCAACTTATTTTTTTGAAAACCTGAAATTGTGAACTGGACAAAAAAAACTGTCAAACATATAAAATAATCCATGTGTGATGATGCTCTTTGCCTTTATGCCAATTACTTCACCCACAAATAACAAATCTCCAAGTGTTAGGGATTTTTGGTTTGTTTGAATTTGGTTTTTTTTTTGTTAAAAATGTTCTGTGCAGTGTCTTGGAACACAGCAGTACTGAGGAGCTGAGATGATTGCTGGCCACAGTTTAGTGCTCAGTGCAGATCAACCTTTACTATGCCAAGCAAAGAGCAAACTACTCTCACTGAACCAAAATATCTTGACCTTTGCTCAGTATTAACCGATTAATACCGGACCTTGATTTTTGGCCTAATGGCAAATTCTGTTGTTCACAATCATGTTCCAGTACAAGATTTAACTTTATTCAAGGTAGTGCAACCATATGAACAAATGCTCAGAGAAAGAGAAAAAAGGCTCAATAGTATTTGAACGTCATGCTATCTTCAGTAATCTTTTCATTATATACCTGTTCATCAAGGATTCAATGTCTATCTATATTTTAAGAGCAAGCACACAAAAAATGTCCTCTCAATTCAGTGTATTAAAGGATCATTTTTCTCTGTCTCCCAAACTTTGTAATCCTTGCTAGGAGTTATGACTGAAGGATGATAATAGAATAGCTTCTCATCTTTGTCAATGACTGAAAAATAGCAATGCTTTCTTGCTAACAAAATCATGAACAAATAAGTTGAGCAGGATCAAAGCAAATTTTAAAATTATTTCTGTCCTACTTCAGGATATTCTTTGAGATTTCTCTCAGATTAATCATACTGCTACACTAATGGAAGAAACATGGACTTTACTGAAATCCTATCTCCTGTATTAAGACTGATTATTAACAGCAATTCACTAAACTAGTGTGGTGAGCATCTTCTTGCTGCTATTTTATTCCCAATGCCTCTGTACTTTATCAGTAAATTTGGTGTCATCTTCAAATTGTCACTTTTTGTGTTTATAAGTCACCCTGATCTCTTGTTAATTTTAAAAAGTGTTTTGATTCATAAAATATTTTTACTTCAAATAGAAGAAGTTCTCATATATCAGGCATATGGCACTAGGTTTGATCTGTCTGTGAATTTAGCAAGAGTAACAGAGCAAGGAACATTTGCATTGCTTCTCAGAGCCTTGCTCTCCAAATACAGCCTGGATGTGCCCTGAGCAACCTGAACACCTTGTCTCCTGCCTGAATGGAGCTCTTAGCTCTATTCAGCTCTGCTGAAGGGTAGTACAAGCCCTGTCTGAAGGCCACAGAAGATTTCTTTGCATTGTGCAACAGGTTTGGCAGATGGAAAATGGCATACATGAGTGCATTCTCTCTCATATGCGCATGACTTGGCATGATTCTTGGTGGAAAAATATATTTCACTTTGCAGAAGCTTTTATTAAATCACTTGCAATCCTGCAAACTGAAGGAATAACTTTGTTTCTTTGCAAGTCACAGAATATCTTGAGTGTATTCCTGCTATACTAATTTATCCAAGACAGCAAGTAATAGCTTCCTTAGATCTGTATCAAAGAGCAAAATCTGTAATTAATAAGTTTCATGAATAAAGTTGAAGGGGAGTTACAGCAAGCAAGTTTTTCTGTCTTCTCTATCTCTTTGGCTTTTAAATAATCGACTTTAGGGGATTATTCATTATTTAAAGAAAAACTTAAGAAATGGTAATGACTGGGATTACTGTAATTCTAGAAAAAATAGGACTCTTCTGTTGTGTATTTTCTTACACAAAAATAATGTGACAAAATTTAAGAAAAAAATGTATCAAACTTGGTAATGCCAATGATTGCCAGAGGAAATACCTAAACCTGCACATCTGTGCATAGGACTACAGAAGTACACAATAATTGGCCAGAGTCTATGATTAAGAGTTTCATAATAAAATCCAAATGGGAATCTATGAATATTCCCCCTATATTAATGAAGAAACTTGTAATATCTATAATTATCTATAGTAAAAAAAACATAACCAACAACAAAATTGTGTCAAATTTAAATGCAGATTACAATCCTGTGATTATCAACACCACAAATTGCTGTTTATTTCTGATGATTTAGTATAACTGAAACATAGATATTTACAGAAATAGATCATTTTAACATTGAAGGGAAATTATTTTTCTGTTGCCATTTGTGTGATGTTCTTTCTATAAACTTAATCTAATAAATTTATTTCATGTTTTATCACTCATAGCTTGGTACTCTATTTTACCCATACACCTTACTCTTATTAGGATTTTCAAACAGTTTAGAATGCTATTTCTTTTATATATGTATTTTGGTAAAAGTTGTTCAAATATATCTAAGAGTTATTACTTCTTAAATACAGGCATGTCAGAAGGTCAAGAATATTCAAAATAGTCACAATATACAGTGTAAATTTTCAACTCAAGGTGAGCATTTTAATATTAACTTTGTAAAAAAAAAGTAAAACCTATATTAATGTATAACTTCAATACTAATGTATAGCTTAAATATTGTGGAATTTGAAAGCTGCTTGGGAAGAGGGTAATAGTGAAATTTTTAGGAGATGATGGAGAATTCAAATCACTGTGTATATAGTAGATGAGAGCTTTCTGGAAGCCAATGAAAATATAGTGAGGGGATCATTGTTGACCTTAATTTCTTTGTTCTCAAATTGGAGTTAATTTGGAACTATTGTACTAAGACTGGCTTGTCTGGGGGAAATTGAGTGCCATGGAAGGACTGTAGAAAGTGTGGAGGTGGTGCAGAATAATAAAAATATGGAATATTAAAAATGGTCGGGTAGCTTAATGCAGTTGGAAAAATTCAACAGTACTTCAAAGTTCTAAGTTGAATAAAGTCACATCCAGTGTAACTTCCTTGAGATCAGTAGAATACTGAAAATTTAATTTGTCACACAAGCTGCTTTCAGGTTTTGAATAACTTTAGTGGGATTTGCTGTGTTTTAAAAATGAAGCCTTTTAAGAATGCAGAGGAAGCTGTAGGTCAAAAAATAACAAAATGGCTTTGAGTGTCTGGACATGTCCTGGACAGTGAGGCAAAAACCAGCTGCTGTTGCTTTCATTCAAAAACATTTTAGAACTAAGTTCTTTCCAGTTTCATACAAAACATCACAGGATTTTTATGGTACATTAAATCCGCATTTGCTTTGATGAACATAGAACTTTTAGAAATATGTCCTAATCTAAAGTGGCTTTGAAATTGAACTAGTCCCTTAAAGAGCTAAAAACTCTTGAGTTCTGCTTTTAGGATGCACTAAAAAAATCTCTTCCTAAACTCTTGAGGTCAGTACACTTTTCACTCCCTGATATGAAGTTATCTAAATAAAAGTTTAAAAGGAATCACAATCCAAGAAGCTCCTTTCCTAGAGTCTCCTTAGAAGATTCAACCAAGTGAGTCTGATCAATTTAAGTTTTAATTCTAATTTAAATATATCTTCTAATTTAATTCAAAACCTGCAACTGAAGAACATAAAGCAGCTGAAAGGTTTGCATCACAAATGCTTTTAATAATTGAAAACTAGTATTTATAGAAAATTTTGAAAATATTGAAATGCAGAGCTCTACAATCGGGTCTGACCACACAAAACAGTAGTGCTTGAAAATTGTGTTTACTGTGTGGCTGATCATCTATCAAGATAAAATGAAAGTCTCAGTCTACTTCATCCTGAAGTATATATGCAGAATGTAATATAATCTTCACCTGGCACCTATCAGATGGCCAACAGCCTCCTACTGATATAGGGTTGTGTGAGCAATTTATTTTTGTTTGGCTGAATGTTGGGGAGAATAAGAAACACAGAACAGATATTTTTTTTAAATCTAGTTTTAAAAGATCAGCTTCATCAGGTCAAGGTATTATATGATTTATGATTTACAACTAATCAATAAATTAATAACTATATTATTGTTTTGAAAAGATAAAATAGTAATTCAGTTTTTATGGGTTCTTTTTTTTCTTCCATTGTCTTCGGTATAAACAGTGTGCTAAGTTTGACAGTGAAGTTTCTTTAGCTAAAATCCATGTTTTCAGAAGGGAAAAATGTTTAGATACCAAAATTGTTTTGTTCCAAGTTGCAGCGGTCAGACTTGTGCTAAGTTAGTGTATTTGCACAGTTTCCACTTGATTTATATGTAAGATAGACAACCTTTATCAGAGTTATTAAGGAATCTAGCCATTTTTATTGTAATTTATTTTCATTAAGTTAATTGCCAGGTGAAATTACTACAGTTATATTTTAATATATGATTTATACACGATATTTCTGTCAATAGGATGTACTGAAGTGTGCTGTGTTTCAGAGGAAAATAACTTCCTGTATTGCACAACCACAACCATCCTCATCCTGCAGTCATCCAGAAGTATTGCTGTCATTTGATAAGGTTCTGGCTTTTTACACTAAGTAACAAAGTACAGATCTTGTTTATTTGCCAATTAATTGTCCTTTCATCAACTCTAATGAGAACTTGATTGAATTTTAAGGACCAGGGACTACATTTTTCTTGCAACTTATTTTTCAAAATGGAAATGGAAGTGATTTCATATCCTAGTAAAAGAAATAGGGCTGAGAGAAAATCTGTTATTTCACTTGCTCTGATGTTTGGTGGATATAGAAGAATACTTCTATAAAAAAGAACATATTTCAATCTGGTCAGTACAATATTTCATGTATGGTAGTCAAAATTATTCTTTCACATTACAGATATTTTAGTATTTGTGTTATAGTGTTTTTCCTTCCAATTTATTTATAGCATTTTTCACATTTGCTGTTTGAATTTGCTGCTGACCCCGAACCACAGGTCAGCATACTTTTCCTGGAAAATCTTTTTTAAACAGTATTAAATATGGATATTTACATCAGGAATGAATCTACACAGAGCTAATTCCTCCATCCTGTCAGCTGTAAATAAGAACTGATATTAGGAAGGTGGCAATTTATGTTAATAATAGTGTGAAAAGCATTGGTACAATGCTCTTTATATGGGTTCATGCAAATGGTTGGTTGCTACTGAAGTGTGCATTAACATGGAGCACATCCTTAGGTAATTTATGGGAAAATTACAAGATATGAAATACTAAGTGAAGCAACGATCAGCGAGCAATATCATTGCCTCAGATCAGCACACGTTGGCAAAATGGCGATCATCTTTTCTTTGCAAAAGTAAAAGGCATGCTGTACAAACAAAAAGGAATTGTGATACACATGATAGTGCTCAGAGTTATAATTATGCTTTCCATAAGCACTGCAGGTTTGGAGAATTATGTTTTTAAGGTGCATTCAAAAAAAAAAAGATCAATGAAGGGTTTGAAACCAAGAATAAAAATACGATGGGGAAAAGTAAATATTCATGGAATCATGGAATTGTCATGCATAAAAACTCTGGGGTGGAGGAAGAAAATGTGCAATGTGATTTACATTGCACATTTTCTTCCTCCACCCCAAGTTAACTGTTGCTTGGAGAGTGGCTGGGCAGTGGTCTGCTTGAATGGGATCAGGAGGGATTTCCTTTGCATTCTTATTTTTCTTTCCCTTTCCTTCACTAAGCATAGTACTTACCTGCCAGAAGGTGTTTGCCATCAGATTTTTCTGATTGTAGTATTCAGTCACATACTGAACTTTTGGAGACAGAAAATAGCCATTGGCCAAAACCAAATAGCCAGCTGAAGAATATATGCACAGCAACAGCCACAAATGCAGCAAGGAAGTACCCAGAAAATAATTTAAAATTATTAGTCAACCCAATGACCCTACAAAACATAATATTCTCAATTAATTTTCATATTTAATAACATGCTAATGCCATCATTATGAATTTTGAAAAAAATTATCTTTAAATGAACCATCCACTTTAATTAAACTCATACAGTACCATTTCAGTTCTTCTGTCATCATAATTAGAGGTTTTGTTTCCCTTTTCCATATGGGCAATTCAGGAGGTAAAGATGTCTTAAAAACAATTATAGATTAAATTTGCAGAATTGTTTAGTTGTCCACACTGTAAGGACATGGAAGATTATGCAACCTTTCTGGTTTAGGATAGGGGTATTTTTGTTGAACTCAACATCAAGCAAGGCAGGTTGTTGCTTCTGTTTTCAGCCTAATTTTAAAACAATGCCAATCTTGACACGTATTTGTTTTGTCCAGTTTGCATGCATTCAAAAATTCACTGAATATTTTGTTGGTTCTCAAATCAATGTTTTTGCAGCTTTTCCATTTAGATTCCTTATGGTAATATTGTATTTTTTAATATTCTTTTCCTCTTAAGGACATAATATTGAAAAACAGCTTTTTTAGTCAGTTTGGTTGATAATGATAAGAAAATATCTGAGAAAGAAAAGTTCTGTGAAAATAACTGAATTTCAACTTTTCAATTACTTAATTACCTGCACTCACAGGAAGACTGAAAGTGTCTCCATACTGATTGTGAAAACAGTACCATATCTTTATCTAACATCTTTAATTGGTTTCACTCAGAAGACACCAAGTTTATGCTAGCACAGTATGCAAATTTTTGGGAAGGTGAAAATGCAAGATATCAGAGTTATTAAAAGGTAGCCTTGACTTATTCCTTCGTACAAATAGATGTTCTGTATCATTTGCTATTGTTGCCCTACAAATACACACTAAAACTAAGTATGCAAATATTCTAGTAAATTAATTAAGAACGTTTTTATGTAGAAGCTAATTACTTACTTGGCTTTAAGTTATTTTTTGGGACATTCTCAAGGATAAGTTTTTAAACAACACCATTTCTGTTTTGAAAAGCAGTAGTCCTGGGATTTAAGCTGAAAGGAAGATTAGTGATGTCATGAAAGAGTATTCTTCAAATAAATCATAGAAATACAACAAAATATTTGGAATTATAGATAGGGAAAAAAAATCTGGTGATGTTATCATTTCTATTCTCAGAGTACTGGAAAGTAAAAGAGATGTTGAGGCAGCAGAGTCTTTCATCATTGTGTTTTGTTCACATTTAAATTATCCATTCCTACTGGAAAACTATTCTAATTAGTCCTGTAATTATATTCTGCCTTAATTATTGTTGACTTAATTTGTCTTTTTTCTTTTCTTTGTTTTTTACACCCCCACTAATTAACTATTGTTATCAGTAGAGTGCAAATTCTTAAATATACTGGGATAGTTCTACCCTCATATACTTTCCCCATGGAGAGGCAAAAAGGAGAGTGCAAGTACTTACAGCTGTCTCATCTTAAGAGAAGATATAACTAAGGATGGATTTCAATGAAAAAAAACCCACAGATTTTGACAACAAAACACTAAAAAATTAGGATAATGTTACAGTAAAAAATAGGGAAGTGTTAATGAATGAATATATAGAACTCCTATCGAATCACCTCTCCCAACATGTAATATTAATATCTTTTCACCCCAGCACATTGAGTTATATAATTTGACTTTTCACTGTATTTTCACTTTAGTGCATGGAACGCTTGAACCCCTCAGTCACAAACCACATTGGTTATTTTGCCTTTTTGAGCCAAGTTTAGCTCTTCCATAGTAGTGATGTTGAGGTGATAAGCTATGTTAAAATAAAACTGAAAAGATTTCTGATGCAGAGTAATACAGCTCCTGACTAGGGGATCTACTCCCAACAAGTTACTTCAGGTTTGCATAAATCTTTCTGCCCGTATTTTGCTTCGGTTAAGTAATGTGGATTGTTTATGGATTGTTACTGATACCAGACTTTGATTCAAATGCTTGGAGGTTAAATTGTTGTTTCATGAACATCTGTTTAGTGAGAAGAAACTCCTAAGATAATTTTAACTCTCTCTTTTTTCCTTATCGCTGCTCCAGTAGTCTGGCTTAACTGACTTGATTGCTGTTATTTCTTGATTTTTATTATTACTGTAACTGCCATTAATCCTTCATTTCTTTTGCTTCTACCACAGTTTGCAACATCTGTCATTGACTCTATGTAATTACATAGTTTTGTCTTCATCTTGCTCTTTCCTGCTTAGAAGTTGTAACAAATGAAACTTGGGAGGGAGTGTTTCAACATCAGAAGTTCCATAACAATGAGAGCTGGTTTTCTACCAGAAATGTTTTCTGTGATTAAGCTTACTACTGCTTCATAGGAAGGCTTCTGAAAATGCTTCTGAAAAGAAGAATCTAAGAGTCTCTAGTTCAAGTCAAGGCTGACTGAGACTTTGTCGAAATCTCCTCTTAGATATTCTTTAATGGGTACAACATTTCCTGTGCAATCCTCAGAGAGGAAAACTACTTTATGGCAGTTGATAGGGCTATCTGGAGGAAGGACAGATTGAATCCAACCCTGCTTTAATCAGCCACATCAGGAAAAGAGAGCAATTGACTCATCTGAGCACATTTTCTGGTAGAGGTTTCTGCACATAAATGGGTTTCCAGAGAAACTTTTCAGGTCTGTGGCCCTTTCCTTGCGCTTAATCATGCACTAATACATAGGATTTAATTTCCATTTGGGAAGGATAAGCCATCTAGAGGGACATGAAACTCTTTTTGGACAAATGCCTTGAAGCACAAACACTTCTGTGATGTCTTCCAACTCTGGTCTCACCGCTCACCACCTATGATCAATCTATGAGATCATGCAGTAATTTCCAATGACCATCTCATGTCTTTCAGCAAGAAATTACTTTCTTGGAAACAGACCACATAATCAGATTTGCTCTGGAACCTGGACTAATACCAAATAAAAAAAAATGCAGTGGAATAACTTGACTAAGAGGATGTATATCTTACATATGCACTGGCTGTAGATGAAAATATTCCTAAAATCTAAATATAATGTACGTGCTATATAAGTATCTACTCTTTTTTCTGAATTCTCTTTGATTATTTGAGTTGGTTATCTCATGATAATGTTTTCTGTTAATGTCTGTGTGTGTGTGTGTGAACAAATGTATTGGCAGAAGTTCATTTCCCCATTTCTATTATACATATATCTCTAAAATATTATTTATAAGTTATATTTTAGAATTAAGGAGTGGGATGCAGACTGCTTTTTCTGATTGAATAGTACACAGTGCTATTGAGTTATTTTGGACGTAATTTTGAGAAGCTGATTGAGAGCTGTAGCCTGAATGCACAAAAAGACCACATGAAACAATAGATCATGGAAAAAATGGCCTTAACCTTGCAGATCCATCAGTCGCACTCATAAAAATGTTGTAGTATATATCTGCAAATAGACCAGTGAGGTTTTTATTGGGATATTCATAGCAAAATGAAAAAGGCATTAGAGCATTATTTTTCATCCAGACTAGCACTCCTGATGAAATGTCAAAGGTGATCCTCTCCATCTAACATCCTTTGTTATTTTGGCATCGATGTATGAGTGGTAGGTTATGATAATGCTGCTCTGATACTCTTCTGTGTGCTTTCTTTAACAGAAGACAACAAATTGAATAGATGTACTCTTTCTGAAAGGGCTTCAAAATCAATGATTTTCTCTTCATGGGTAGTTCAATCCCCATCATTCTGTCTTTCCAGCTGGCTAATTTTTTTAAACAAATACCTATCACTCTGGACTATAAAGGGGGATAGAGTGAGGGTTGTTTGATAGCATGGTTTTTTCATGTCAAAATACCAGCAAATTGTCAAGGGTGTAGCATATATAATTACAGTTTTGATATTTCTAAAGAATTTATGGTACATTGGCATTTTGTATGAAAGCCTGTAATGATATATACCAGTATAAGGGTGGTAAAGCTGAACCAATTCAGATTTGTGAAGAGTGTGAATTTCTTTAAAATCCTTGTTTTTTGGTTTTTGTCTTTTTATGGATTTTAAAATCTCTGGAGGGTGCATTGTGGCCAAAATTTCTTGATTACATGAATTGTAACTTAGCTTTATGCGTTTTAAAGTCACATAATCAAGCACATTTGTTGGTCTCTAGGATTGTTCATCACCAAGTACGTTGAATTATTAAATTCCTAATAAAATCAAAAGTGCATCACAGCTGTGTGAAGCTATACAGACAGCTTGAAAGAATTTAGGCTTTGGATGAACACCATTAACTCCATGAAGGACTAGATTATCCCTCTGTAGTATGCAGTGTGCCTGTGTGAGTTGTGTTCCTCAGGGGTTAAACATGCTGAACATGAGCAGTGTGCTAGAGGAGCCAGTGGTGGGCATGTTTCCCAAAGAGATTAGGCTTAGCCTGTCACCACACAAAGCTGAGTTTATTCAGCTGAGCCACCTAGAATTTTGGAAGGAAACCAAAGTAGTACTCAAGGTTTGCTCAGTTGTTTAGACAGTGAAGGTAGTGCTCAAACTGATTTTCATTCACCTCTGTCCTTACAAGCAAAGATGTAAAGCTGTGCGTGGGCAGTGCTGTGAATGTTTCACCCTTCTGCACTAGCACACAGGGTCAAATCACAAGACCTGTATGAAATTAAAGGTGTTATGGGAATTACTCCCTCATTGACATAGTTTATTCTTTTCAGTACATGGTGAATCAATTATTATTTCTATTTTCTTCACTTTTTTTTTTTTGGTTCTCACGTAACCAAGAGTTCAGAATTCTCTACAACATTTAAAAGTACTTGGTGTTGATGAAAGGTAAGAAAAAAAAACAGCCACAGCTAAATAGAACTGAGTGTATTGCTAACACGACTAGACTTAGTTTGATGAAGTAAAAACATTCTTGGTAACTATATGTGTGGGGTTTTTTTTCCTATTAAATAAGAAGCAAGCCACACACACCTTGATAAATCAAGAAGTAAAAGTAGATATCAATTCCAGAGTAGCAACCAGAGAGCAGAAGCAGAAGAAAATAGTGTTTGGCTTACTTATGCTTATTGAGTGGAAACACCTCTTTAAAGTAGTTCTCTATTAGTATCTGAAGCCAAACACATTTGCATACCAATCAGAAATCTTTATACTGTTTCATTTCTCCTCTGAGAAGGTATTTTGTTTCATGATTTAAGGGAAATTACAGTTCAGATAAGGATCATTATTTCATTTGCAATCTTTTATCATAATTTGTCTGTGAAATTGTTTAAACCTTTCATCATCTAAGGAAAGATATGGTTTCTTTTATAGAGAGATCTTCCTTCTCCTGTCATTTCAAGGATGGCTTACATCCTGGCTGGGGAGCTTGAATGTATAATGACTACAGAATAAATGCAGGAATTGGATGACTGGGATTTCCACTTTTAGCCCTGCAATTGGTTCATAGTATGCTACTGGGTACCCATCATGGGTTTTCACTTTTTTTCCTCCATCTACAAGACTGAGGTTGGTGAGATTGTACTCCTTAGAAGCATATTTTTTTACCTGCTATTAAAAAAACACCACATGCAAGATCTAATTATTAATTTGATCAACATATTTCCAAGGTGCTTTCTGTTACTTTTTTGTACTTCTATTATTGCGTTCCCTTTCATTGCAGATCAATCAAGATATTTCTACTTGGCTGAGGCTGTCTGTTGTTTGTTGGGTTTTTTTTCCACAGGAACGTCTTTCTTGTATTTTATTAGATAAGCCACATTTCTGTCCAACACTCAGGTCATTGGGACTGCCCTGCAGTGACTGGGGACATTCTACCCACATCCCTTGTCTCATTTCTAGGCAACAACACTAGTGACAGCTCTCTGTCAAGGCAGTCCTTTCTTGCAGACTCGTTTGCTCTTATCAGGGAAACGTCATATCAAGTGCACCTTCCTAAGCTCATAGTTTCATGACTGGGAAAGGGTAGAGTGACAACAGAGAGAGTTTGCAAATATCTGGAGGTTTTTTTGATTTTTGTAGAATCATAGAGTTATTTAGGTTGAAACAGACCCTTAAGATCAAGTGACCACCATGTTCCATTTAGTTGTTCCCAAAAAGGACTTTTCCTCCCTGGCACCCTGCCTACCTAACATTATGCTACAAGTAACTAAAACTCCTCGAGTTACTTTCCTGATAAACTAGTTATGAAGATCCAGATATTAGAGGAAATGCAGAAACAGCTTTGGAAGTAATTTATCTTCTCTCCAAACCATCAACTAGAGGTGGAATATTCAAAAACTTACTGGATCCATATCATTGCTCATTAGACATCACCATTTAGACAAGAAGTGAAAGAGCTTTAACCTCCATTTGGAAGGTGTAGGAAGAATCTAATTATTAAATCCATTATATCTGTGTATAAACCAGATTAACAGCACCTTGAGCAATTCTGTGATTCTCATGATGGACACAAGCTAATTGAAGTCATTAGAGGCACTGCCCATATCTGTATTCACATCTCCTGGGACAATGAATCTTGGAGACTTCATTACACTCTTTGACAGCAGCTATTTCTCTTTGGACAGAAGAGAAGCCAGGAACATAGAGGTGGCCTTTGTGTTGGTGTGTAATTTCAATCTGATTGTATTCTTGCATTTGTTATACATGTGCATTGGTATATTCCATTCTACTAATTTTTGTTTAAAATGGAGCACCTTCAGCTTGAATAATCTCCTCTTTATCCTTGTGAGGCTTTTGTAACCCCAAATAAAGATATTTGTTTCTATAGGTTAATGGAAGAGTGAGTTGACTACTCTGGCAAATCTCAGTGATATTTTAATTGCTTCATGTAAATGTCTTCTCCTGCATTTTTTTTTTTTTTTTTAAGATATAGAAGAAAAAGAAGTAGTAGTGTCATAGTAATTTGATATTTCCCAGAAAGCATAGTACTAACTTATAAGGAAATAGACCTTGAGTTCAGCATGCTTCTGCCATGAGGCAGGGGTTTGGTCACATAAGTAGCATGAATAAAAGCTGTCAGCAGTTGCACTAGCTAAAGTAGAACTTACAGTCTGCTACATTATGTTGTAACATAGTGCAAGCCTCATCTGGGGTTATGACTAAATATCCCACTGCTGTGCAGAAATACATAATCACTTTTATCACTTTCCACAGTTTTTTCCGAAACATCTGGTGTTACCCATTGCTATAGACCAGAGGAGCAAACCATAGGAGACCATTAAGTGGTTTAACACAGCAGTTTCTGTCCTTTAGAAGGTCACATGCAGTATTCCATGCAGATATCCAGCCATATGTAAGGGATTTGAATGTTGCCTAATCTTTTTGTTATAAATGTGTATGGAAACATTTCTTGTGTGGGATTGGAGGCTTTCCAGATCTGAGCAGGTGAATGGTTGGATTTATTTTTTTTCATCCTCTCATTGTTACAGGTGTTGTAGATAGTTCATGTTTGGATGATGAAGCATATGCATAAAGAAGGCTTCAGAAGCAAACAAGGGGGTGGTTTGACATTAATATCATCTTTATTCAATATACCTTTCAGCTAAACTGAAGGGGAGGGTGGAAGATGCGAGGAGGATTTGGCTGTCTTCAGGCAGTTAAATAGAAATAATTTCTCCTTAATTCTCATCTACATGCTACAATTTGCATTTCAATTTTAATATTTTGGAGTGTAAAAGCATATTTAGGGAAATTGACTAATTAGATCTCTGTAAACAGCCATATGCTGCCATTTTTATTAAATTTAAAGGGTGGTTAGAATGGCAAAGATTTTTATTACTCACAGGGAAAAGGACATAGATGCCCACCTGCAAGATATATTCATTTTTTCTTCTTTTAAAATAGTGCTTCAATTGCACTTGTTCCTAAGTTAGTTTTGAAAAATAAAGAAATGAGGAATTGCACACAAGGTAATCCAATTATGTCCTCTTATGAGGTGATGAATACCTCATAAATGCCTATCTGGAGCCAGGTTCTGTTCTCCTTACTTATAAACATAAGTGTAAATAATTTTTGGCAGGAATGATCGAGGACTTTTGCAAGGAGTACTAGAATTTAGCATACAGCAAGTGGTCCCTGTGGTGGCAGTCACACCAGCTTCCTCTTGAATTTGCTCTTAAAGCTGGGTAAATGAGCCCAGGTACTGGTGTGCACTCAGGTTAGTTGTATGTCAATTCCTCTGGAAGGGAAACTTGTGTTGGCTGAGGTTGAAGTGTAAAAGTGGTGCCTGGTGCCAAACCTAACTTGTCACACCTTGAACTCTGCTGTATTGCCCCTCCACAAAAAAAATACATTTGCATGAATTTGACTGTGCTGCATGCCTGGAAAGTATTACCTCAACTGTAAGAACTTGCCTGGGAAGAGCCAACTCTACGGAACTCTATCACCCAGTTCAGTTTTTACAGAATGGGACAACAGTGCTGGTCCATGCTATAAATCTGAAGCCTGTAAGCAAGAGAGAGTGACTGAATTTCTGGAGCTTCATGCAATGCTCTGTTTTTCTGAAAAATAAAATGATCATTATAATGAGGAGACTTCTACAGATGAGTCTTCAGAGATGTTTCTGCCAGCTGGCTCAATGAACTTCATTCAGACACAGAATGGTGCTGGATCTCTGCAATAACCTTGAACTTCACTATTTTCTTAAAAGTTCTTTATTATTTCAAAATCCAGCTACAAAAGGTATAACTATTCAATAAAACAATGAGAGACATAAAAGTGACCCGTTTGCATTGTCATTCATTATTTTATGAGCTATCCCTTTGAGTTATCACACTATAAAATGTTACTTAAAGTACTGACATGATTTAATATGTCAAAGTGTTTTCTATTATAACAGAAGTGAAAGAGTTGCTAAAAAAATCACTTTTACCATTTTTGACCTAGAAGAAAGAATGGAAATAGTTTTAGGCAGGGACTGTAATTTTTAGGGGAACCAATTTACATCATGCTTTCAAGTCAAGCTTGAGTTAGAACAGTGAGTAAACAAAGCAAACCATGCAAAAATCAAGATTCTTTCTTGGTGTCTGCAATACTGTATCTGGCAATTTGATATCATCTACGTGATACCATTCCGTAGGTGTCTGTAACATCTGTTAAATTTTGTTGTCATATTTTGTCCCCTAAAAGGACATTTTAATAAGCATATGAGATAAATTGAACCAATTACTAAAAGTTATTATTCTTGGAATATGAACGTGGCAGAAGAGATCCCTTAAACTGTACAAGCTTTGAAAAGAATAACATTAATCAGTGTTTTGTATATGGGCTTTACCTCCAGATAAAGATTTGATTGTCCATGTATTTGGTCCAAGTGAATGCTTTCAAGGTTCAGTTACCACACTGGCCTGAGAAGCAAGTCATCTAGTGCCCTTGTAGTTCGACAGCTTAAATGTGATATCCCATCTCAGTTGTCCTAAATCATTCATCTTCTTGAGGCTGGGAAAGTATTTCTTATTGCCTAGCACAAAAAAATTTTCTCAGAGATAGAGCCATTCTGGAAAGATTACCTTCCCATCCCTCTGTTTCACTTTAGTCTTTGTGAGACAGGTCGGGCAAAATCTGTAGCATCCCATACTGGCTTTCTTGTTTACCATTGCACATAATCCTGATCAGATACTTTGAAACACCTATCTTTGGTTCATAAGCACTTTGATATCACAAAGTATGCTTCATACTTAACTGTTCAGATCTACCCATCTGGTTGACTGAGACATTCAGATAGATGGATTTCAGTAAGAGAAAAAAATCAAAATCTATAACAAGTTTATTTCCTGTAAACAGAAAGAATTGAAAGATGCTTTTCTGATTAAAGAAGTTTTCTGATTAAAGAAGGTGATTCTTTAATCTACATATGAATGAAGGAATTTCACAAATTAGAACCTTTCATGAAATCTTCAGTACTCTGGGGGAAGGAAACTATATTGAAAAGAGAGACATTACAGATGCAGTCCAAGGTTTCTGGCTTAGATGTGGAACCTGAAAGTCCAGGAATTTTCACTTTTTGTCCTCTATAAGGTTAGGGGCTTGGGATAAGTCCACTGTAGTTCATATTGAAATAACAGCTTTCATTTTTTTCTTTTAACCTTTTTATTCTGTTAATCTTTAATATTTTAATTCAATACTATCTAATTAATATTAACATTTTCTCAGGTTTAATAATTATTCTGTGCTCTCACCATAAGGCTAGGATTTTTAAACCACATTGGGAAGGTCCTTGGGCTTGGGTTATTGGTACAGTTTATATTATTGTGTTGTAGCAGTTAATCAAGTTTACAGTGTATGTGGTCACTTCTACAGAAACTGTAATTAGAATCACACAGCAATTTCTTTATTCTTAAGGGATGTCTGGAGGTCATCAAGCCCAGCCCACAGTAAGGATATATTTGGTCTTCAGTATTGGAGAAGATGGACTTGTGGATGAGTAGTTCCACAGCTGGGTCATTAAACTGGGCTCTGCTCTTCCCTCTGTCACACGGGGCCCTATGGGCAGTGCAAGAGCAGGCCTAGACTTGCTGCTGCTAAAATGCTTTGCTGATACTCTCTGAGCCTTATGGCAGTAGGGTGAGATGATCAGATGTTTAAGATTGTTGTGATTTGCATTTTCCTGTGGCAGAAACTGTACCTCAGACTGTATCTTGTAGCTGAGTGCTGTGCAGGATTCCAGCATCGGAAGTGGAACGTTTGCTAATGTGAGACAGGGAGAAGGGTTTCTTTATTCATACCTTGAGGATAAGTCTGAAATGAGTGGGTTGCATTTCTTATAGCTTGAAACATCTGGAGGAAGTATGGGAGGTATTGAGATTTTGGTTGCTTTTTATGTTGCTGCTGAAGTCTCCAAGCAAATAGAAAATAACTGGGTTTATTTTCTGTTGTTGCAAGGTAGCGTACGTGCCTGTCAACTTAACTTGCAATTCTAGGTGAAAAATCTCTATTTTTCTATTCATAATCAAAACAATATTTTTCTTTCTACCTTCTTTTTTTATTGAGTTTTCAAGAGTAATGAATGGATGAGCATTGGGGAATCATTTGGCTTATGGTGAATGATGCAGGAAATGAAAAATCTCCATCCAATTCACATAGCAAATGCACTCAGGTCAAAAGAATCTCATCTGTACTCCGCTCTTTGCTTTGTGCTAGTTTACAGAGATGAGCACAGAACATTTAACTCAGACATAACCAGCAAATGTTGCAAAGCCTAATGGCTTCTAAGTGGTGATTCACAAACTCCAAGCTAACCTCACCATTTCTGTTCACCTTGCTAAAAGTGTGACTTCATCTTCCATTGCAAGGATAAATCCTTTAGGAAAAACACTGGAATCCTTTGATATTTGATTGGATTTAGTATCTATTTTCTTCTTCCTCTGTTTTAATGAGTCACCCCAGGACAATGAGAAATCAAAATTATGAAAGGTTACATATATATATATATATGAATGTATGTAATAATCTCATCTAGTCAAAAGCTGGCTTCCAGCTTTGATTAGTTAATATCAGTGGTTTTCATTTTAAGTTTTGGACTAGACTGAATTTTTTTCATTTTCTGTCCTTTCAAAAATTAAGAGCTATGAGTGAGTTCCTGAAATGTTTATTAAATGAAATGATAGATGAAAAATCACCAATGTAAAATAAAATGAAACCTTTGAGTTTGTATTCAGCTCAAGCTTTTGGTTTTTTTCAAGGCAAGCTGAAGATGCAGCAAACTCACACATATCAAAAATTACCACAGGGATAATAGGTATATTCTGAAACCAAGATGGAAGTTATTTTTATTGGCCCGGTAAACAGAAGACTACTATACATCTTTAGAAATCAAAGTAGGCACTTTCTGTATCGGAGTTAATTGTCTGAAGAAGCTGGGTAACACAGACTGACTTTTTTTCATTTGCCTTTCTTATATTCAATTTTATGAGTACAATATCCCCATGAGCTTACAATATGGCATCAAATGAGACATGATTGCACTTTTAACTTTTTAGACAATGTTACATTTCCTGATGGATAACTGCCAAAGGGTTTAGTTATGGATTGCTACCTCAGAGACAATACTCATTTGAAGCTATTCATTTCAGACTGATAAATTTGTATCTCATGTATGACTCTGGCAATTCTTAAAACTTAACTTCCTGAATTGCATTAACTTGCTCTTATTGCATATTACAATTCCAAACAGTAGACAAGCAAAGCACTTAGTCAAACTAAAATAGTATTAGAAAATGCTACTTTGATTTAATTCTATGTTGATCAGGCAATGGAATACAAATGTAGGGAAGGTAATATGGATGGGATGCTAGTCTGTTCATACACTAGACACATGTTAATCATATCTACATGAAATTTAGCCAGTTGTAGTCAAGAGGATGTATTATGCAAGGATTAACATTTGTATGCTCATAATATTTTTTCAGGACAGCTGGACATAGATCACAAGTTCAATTTGTTATTCATACTCATTTCTAAAATATCCTTCAGTTTAATATTCAGTACTATTTTCACCATTTGCATCTCATCTGGCTGGTGCTTATTTGTCTATAAACTGAACCAGAATGTTCAACCACAGGTGTCAAACCAATATGCACTTTAAGTAATATTTCTGAGTTTTCAGGCATTTAGAATATAAACACTAAACATGCAAATGAAAGTTCTATATGTAAGCACAATGTATTTTAAAGGAGAAAGGATAAAACTGAGCAGAATATCTTAACTCAGAAAAAGAAATTTCTCTTTCTATATACAGCATGTCATGAATTTTACTTATTGGAGCCTTTCTTTCCAAAGCACTGATAAAAGGATATTCTGGTTTCAAGGACAGTATCTCCTTCTTTTGATTTGTTTTTTTTTTTAATTTTCTTCTGTGTTACACTGAGCTTCTCAGCTTTGCTTTGGACTGAGAGCCAAGATTCCAAGGTTCTATTTCTGGGAGTGTTTCAGCTTCAGATCACTTAAAGCTTTATGCAATATTTGTTAAAATAACTTGTAATTTTTGGGGCCTCTATTTTTGATGCATCACTTTAAAAGAACCTTATTTCCAGGTTAAAAGATTAGGAGTTTCTAAAATTAGAGCTTCCTTCTCTCCCCACCACCCCTAGGACATAATGTGTGAAATATCTCAAATGACACACATACATAACAGCATCTTGGGTTTGAAATTGTTTTTATTGTTTTCATGCCCAGCAATTACAGAAATTTTTAAGTCTTCATTTTTGTAAAGTATTTCAAACAACAGAATTGAAGAAAACATTTATGCTTTGAATGTACATTTTAAATGAAAGAGGCAACAGAGACTTCTCTCCTGTAGTTTTCTTGAAGTAGAACAGTAGAATGGTGCAGTTTTACACAAAGGATCCTTTACAGAGTTTTATGTAGAGGCACTGCTGTTGTTCCTTGGTGCCCGTGGTCACTATGTTGGATTCTTAATGGAAGTGAGATCTGTGTGTAACAGACTAAAATAAGCACCTCAATAAAAACAGCAATTCTAAGAGCTGTGGGCATATGTCACCAAGCCTGTTCCTGTGACAGAGAAGTGTCCACCTTCCACTGTCACTACAAGATGACTAACATCATCTCAGACTGATAAATGAGCAGGAGCTGAAAAAAAGAAGAAAGATGATTTCAACCTTGCTAAAGTACACTAAGTTGTTTTTTTACCTTGTCCTTTTGGTACTCTACTAAGAATGACCCTACAGAAGGAACTAATGTTATCAGTGACACTGCCATGCCTTGGTCTTCCTCCCTAAGAATATTATGTGACTTTACACTAGGTGGACACCCATTACACAGTAATAATGAATCTAGTCTAGTCCAAAGGCTCATGTAGTTGTTTCTGCTACATGTTGTTTGTAGGTTCCAAGTGACACAGATCAATATATAAGTAAACTAGATATTTTATTGGTCTGCACTTGAATTTCAACACGGGGAAAAAAGAAAGGTTATTGGGAGCATTAAGCTTTTAATGCAAAAAAGGGAACAGAAAATAGCATGTTTACAAAAGCAAACTGCAATCTGAAGAATCTGAAAGCTGTGAGTCATTGCCCAGCAATCAGCAGTGACCTGTTACTACAGTTTAAAATTAGGAAGCACACCTGCCTGATATTTTGCTGAACAGAGTTGTTATCATTCTGTGTTCAAGTGAGATTCAGAAAAAATTGAATAAATTTCTTTCTCAATGTTGTTTAAAGTTTCACTGTTATGAAACATGTTTGGTATTCAGCTTTTAGGACTTTTAATTAACTGTCCTCCCCTCTCCAGGTAAATATATTGTGTACATTTTATAAACATGAAATGAAAGATGTAAAAAACAAAAAAAATTTCTTTCATGTAATCAATCTCTTTTCCAAAAGAAAAATTAACCTGTGGTGTTTTAAAATATGAGACCACTTAGCAAAGAGGCTCTATATATATAGATACATACAGCTACTTGGAAAGGCTTCATCTTTTTTTTTTATTAAAGTCTTACTCTTGTAGCAATGCTTCAGGGTAAAGGGAAGGCAAAATTGCTCAAAAGATCTGTGCGTATTTTTATATGTACATAGGCACGCATAATCTGTATCCATAAGCTATTAAAGATTGTCTCATACTAAGACTGATGGTTGTTAATGAAAGGATAAAAAAAGCTGCATTTTAGAAGATTAAAATGCTGTTAATTTCTGTATGCATTTAAGATTAATAAACTGCTCATTAGGACATGCAAATGAGCATTTTATGAATTCCATCACAAACATTCACAAGTACCTTATACATAAATCACATTCAGTTAATGTATTTTTCTTATGTAATTGGGCAACAGATTGATGAGCCAGTCCAATTAGGTCTAATTTACATGTGTATGGAATTTTGTAATATAGTATTATGAAGCTAATATGCAAGTAAGAAAAAACTAATTATAGCATGTATTTGCTTTAGTAAGATGAAAGAAAATTGCAGCTTATCTTAAAAAATACTGCTACTTACTTGATGTAGAGGTAATATGAAAAGAACATAGAAATTTTAACTTTTTCTTATGAAATAATAGTGTGATTCAATAGCAGTCTGTTATAGTATGGTAACATGCAGATTTTTAGATTTATGAATTCTGGGAGCTAAATCCATCAGTAACCAACAATTCCAGAAACAAGCCTAGCCTTACACAGAGGATAGCAAAGGTAAAACCAGAATAAAGTCCAGCTGTAACTGATGACAGAAGCCACGTGGCCTTTGGCAGGCAGACGTGAAGGAAGAAACAGAAAGGAAGACTAGGGAAGAGTGAGTTCCTGCAAGCAATCCTGGTGCTTTTCAGTTTCATTGGGAATTCAAGGTCTGATTTTCTCTTAATGTGTACACTGTCTTTCAAAATTTTCCATATGCTTTTCTGCTGAGCAGTACTTGCAGATAAGGTCTTCTGGCAATTGTACAACTGAAGTGTGAGGTTGCTTGGACAAAGTCACACCATGGGAAGTGAAATCCTTATCTTCTGGTGTAAACAATCTCATTCTGTGAGGCTTTTAGCAGTCATAGACAAATCCTCATTTTATTATTTCCATCAACACGGTAGCTTGTATTCTCATTAAGTTAATGGATCGAACTTTAAAGGTGCTTTGCTGCAACTCCTTTGAATCAGACCTTTCCTTTTCAGAGTGGAAGTATTTCTGACTTTGTATCAGAGTATTTGTCAGTGGGTCACGCTGCATGTTTCACTTGGTGATAGAAAATAGCATTGGCACACAACATGACCCCTACTTTTTAACCTGTGAATTGAGAGAATTAAACATTTATTAGCTTTAATTTAATATGCCTTGCAGAGGTTGAACTGCAAGTCATATTGATGGTGGTTAAAATTATAATATCAGGGAGGACACATTTTCAGTCACCTTCTGTCACAGAGTTTACAGCATGGACCATGTGAGAACAATTTTTGGGGGTTTTGCCATCAGTCACATGTAAACACAAGAGCTGGAAGATTATGCCCAGTTTCTTCCTGTTTTCTATTTTCAAATTACCACTCAAGAGTATAACAACAACCTCCTGGTTGTTGTCTGAGTCAGATTCATACAAAAATCCTCACTGCATGTAGATAGAGTAGGCTTTATATTTAGCCACTTACAAGCAACATATTTGGGCAATGCAACATAATGTACTTCTCCCACACAATGTCATGAATAAGGAACCCAGGGCCTGGTTAAAATCTTCCTGACTGCAGGGAACAGTAGTGCATTTCTTGATAGTATCTGACATTTCTGCTTCAAGAATAATACAAGTCAATATCAATGTTCAAAAGAAATGAAGTACCACACTGCCTAATTCAAAGACCAGACCTTTCTGAAATGAGAAGTTGAGAAGAGAAAGGGGGAAAGAAAATGTGAATTGAACCAGGTAAATTTTTCGAAACCATCTGTAAGCTGGAATAAAAATACACAGTAAAAATGCCCAAGGTTAAATCAAACTCTTCTGTCTTGTTGAAAGCAACTTTTGTAAGCTTTAAAAATATTTTAAAATTCTGGTATAAATTTGTTGCTTTTTCTTTCAATAAAGTGTAAAAAAATTTGATAGATATTAGATTTATATGGACACATACCTGAATACTTTTTTTTATACACCCAGGATGAATTTTCCTTTGCTCTCTAAATATAAAATTTCTGGAAGAATAATAAGGTCATTCTATTATTTCAGACAACCAACCTCTTTAAAGGATGTGACAGGAGCAATTTATCAACAGATTAGTTCTTTTCTGAAAGACTAACCAAAGAGGCCATCTTCTACTTGAAATTAAATTGGTGCTGCTTTTAACCCCTGGTGATACTCATTTCAGTGAGTGTGATGCAGGGACATCCAGTACCTACTTGCCCAGTCACTGGAGAGCTTGTTCTTCCATTAAAAGACTTACTATAGAAACAAAACTACGTGTTTCTACAAATGAAGATGGGAAAGAGGTTTTCTACACAATATAGTAAATTTTTGTTGCTTCTGTTATAAAGAAAAAGAAAATATTTAATTTTTTTTTTGCTTTGGCATCTTAATTTTCCTGATGCTATTGCTGGGCATTGTCTTAATTTTTTTCCTTTTTTTTTTTTTTCGGCTAGTAAATGCTCCTTGCTTCATCTCAGAGGAAACACAGAGGCTAAAGTATAATTTTTCTCAGTGGCAAAAGCCGGTATTTTACTCTGAAACTCAGGGTAAAATGAAACTGACATGTCTGTTCAGCTGGTTGGTAAATGGATGCCAACAACTTAAAATATTTCTAATGTGAAAGAATAATAGCATTTGGTTTTCTCTTACAAAGGTATGCATCCATGTGATAGTTTATCTGACTTTCAAAAACCTAAGTCTTAACTGGATGTTGATATTACTTCTGTATTTTCAAAGCAAGGCATAACATTACTTGGTTCACAATATTGACACCAAATGTCAGGATGCTAACAGGAAGGATGGTGATGTCTAATGCTAATGCCTTTGATATAACAAGTAAATGTCAGTCTCTGCTATTGTTATTTCATGTGTCTTTTCCCTATCCAAACAGATGTGTTCTTTGAAGATACTCTATAAAACATATTTGGCAAGAAATACCCTGGGTCTGTTTATCACATATTTTTATAGGAAATCCTGAAAGGAAGACATCAGAACTCTTGCACTGGATCTGTTTTACCAGCAGAATAAGGATAGCAGTTTTAAAGGAGGTAGTTACAAACATATGGGCTTCTATTAGAGTTGCTGTTCCTGCAGGCTATTTAAGGAAGTCTTGTATCTATTCAGGTTAGAGTAGGCTCAAATTGAAGCTGAGCAGTGTTGACACTCTTTTAAGATGCAAACAAACCATTCTAAAGAGCAGGAGATAAAAATACAGTCATGTCCTGCCTATATTGTACTCTAATTTTCCGGTTGGCTGATTACCATTGACTAATTAGGTAATTCAGAGGAAGTTTGTGTACAGCTCTTTGTATTGCATCTAACTGGGGGGGATGATGGGGGAAGGGTGTTCTGTGAGTAAAGTCAGAAGTTCATTGCTTGGAATACACGGAGAATTTATCTCATTGATATTTAGGATTTGTAACTCAGCAGAGATATAATCGCATCATTCTACCCTTCTGAAAAAATATAGAAGATACAATGGAAAACTACATTTTCTGTTATTTTGAAGAATTCATGATGTGTAGCGTTATTTTCCAAGGAGTTAATAGTATTTTCTGCAATAAACTGATTAATTTGCTCCTAGAAAAAGCATTTATTGCATTACAGTTCCAAAGTCAGATGCATGATAGACAAGTGAGAGGAATTGAAAACTGAAAGAGGTGATCCAGCTGCTGCCATAACATTGCAGAGTTTTGGAGATTAAACTGCTTTTACAACATGAGAAGAGCAAAGAAAATAATCTATAATATTTTATCTATTTTTCTGTCAATTACACTTGCTACTTCACAAAACTCGTGTTAGCATTTAGTATGTTTGTTTAGCAATATAACACATCTGCTACTCCATATATTTTGTGCATCAGCTCTCTATAACATGCTGGTTCTAGGGTGCTGTGTGCTATTTGTTGGCACACATGGTTACTGTGTTAAGTATACAAGAAAAATTAAACTGTGTCTGGCATATTCCTGGAAGTTTAAATGTAGAAAAACACTATTTTAATTTTTCTCCTCTTCCTCATTTTCTTCTATGAGCTGCCAAGGAAAGTTTTAATTTAACTTCATCAGTTTTTCTGTTGCTAATAACTTTTGAAATATATTTTCAGCCAGCTGAATTGCATGTTCAGTTTCTGCTTGATTTTTTTTTTTTGTTTCATTTAAGATAATGGAGTATTTTTGAAAAATATTATGATTTCCATGAATTTCTGTTAAGTCTTGTTTGGCCCTCACAATGATGGTCTTTTGAGAAGGGTATAGAACTTATGCCAGATACCAAATGCATGGAGTAAGATGATCATTCTACATCAGTAATAAAGATGCACAGTTATTTTAAAAAATAACATGTGCAACATCAGCCTCAGTTTTGGTAAGCAGGATAGGAGAGATGACCAAAAGAATAGATGTGCTGGCCAGCGTGCTCAACAAATACTTGGTTGCACAGTGACTCCCAAGTACCATGAAGGTTATTTTTCATACAGTTCCAGGTCCATCTCCTTAGATGTTTTCCATGTTTATTCTGTTTCTTCATCAAATCCCATGCTTGCAGATTGGGTTTTTTTGTTTTGTTTTCCAAACGTTTTTCCTTAGACCATTTAACTGTCAATTTCCCTGTCTTGCCCATTGCTTACTTTGCTGGCCATGTCACTTCAGGCCCTCTTAGCTTACCATTTAGTTTATGTTCATTTTGGTTTGGTAACTCTTAGTTCCCTGCCTGAATTCCCTGTTAGTATGTCTGTCTCCTCTGAATCCTTGTAGACTCTTTTGTATCTAACAATTAAACTCCAGAGTTTTATCAGTCTAGACTCCAGAGTTTTACCTCTGCATCCTTGTAGACTCTTTTGTATCTAAACATTCCCAATTTCCACTCTCTCAAAATCCATACACACACTTTTTCATCTTCAGATCTTCCCTCTTCTTTGTATCCTAGGAAATAAGGGTCAGCTTCACTGTTGATGCTAACAGATGTACAAGTAGAGAAATACGGTTATCCAGGGATTATGTAGAAATACCATTTATTTATCAACTTTATGCCAACATGTAAATTAATATTTTTCAGTGCACTCTTGGATACACTTTGTTGCACTCCAAATCTTGGTGTCAGTGATAAAGGAAATACAACTGATATTAAAAGCCAATATAGTTGAAATCTTAACAGTCTAATCTGAGAATTATTATAAGTACAGACATAATTATTAAAGACCAGGAAAATAGAGTTTTGTCACATAAAATGATAATAATAATAATCAATTAGAATTTTTATACACACAATTCCCACTACTACCCTTTTCTCTGACATTATGTCCACCCTTTCTCTTCCTTTCTGGGTTTTATCATTGATCCAACCACCCTTCCTTATTCAGGGGCAGCTGACAGCAAGTCATTGGTGTCCCAAGTTCTTTGCTGGAAAAATTTGGATGTTAGTGGAGTTTCTTCTTTTTATCTCCTCTAAGGGTTACTTGGGACTAGTATTGTGTTTTCCAGCTTCCCCACACTACTTCTGAATTCTCTCTATATAATGTTTTATTTAGGTTAGATACTTGTTCTTTCTTCTCTTTGTCCTACAGCCACTTTTTCCCAGCTCCCCAGCATTCTTTTCTTCACCTGACCTCTGGTTTGTAGGTCTGCTGTCCTCAGGGACAGCATGTCCCCTTATTCTTATCATTCTACTCTTGTATCCTGAACCTGTGTTCCTACTTTTCAAGGTGCCTGTTATCATGCCAGACCTGTATTCCTCTGCAGTGTGTGTGATTTATAAATATTTAATTCTGCACAGAATAAGTGCATTTTTCCACTACTTGTTAAACACTTGGTTTATAACTCAAGAAGAAAAGCAAGAGTTAAGTAAATTAGGCATACCCACATTGTGGAGTTTTTTTAGTTATTATGACAAAACAGAGCTAAAACAGAGGCTAAGTCAGGCAACAGCAGCTCATAAAAAAATCTAACAAGCCTCATTCCCGAGGCCTTGCAAACTCAGGACAATGCCTACAGAATTTAAAATCTGGGTCAAATCTGAGTTGGAACAAAGTAATCTTTTCTAATCTTCAGTAAAATTGTTGTGGAGAGGGAGGAAGAGAGATAGAGAAAGCAGTTACTGGATTCCTTAAGGTTTTGTTGGATGATTTCAGAAGCAATATTCCCATCACAAATTCCTTAGAAATACCTTTGTTTTAGTGAGCCACTTCACTAAAATTTATTTTACAGTGTGGAAGCCAGAGTCTATCAGGAAATGTGTCTAAAACACTACAAATTAAGTGGTGCTCATGGGTGGGTTTTTGACTTTCGGGACAAATATCTCTCTAAGGTAGTCTTCCATATCAGTGCTGTGACAGTGTTCAAATGTTTGCATCTAACATGGAGAAAAGAATAGCAACCAGATCCTAACAAAATTTTCTGTGCTTGCATTACATGTGAATCAGATTTACTCTCTGTACAAGAGTAATTGGGTATTCTGTTTCATTTTGTATTCAGTTCTTTGCTTATGTCTCTGTAGTATTCTATACAAAGCAAAACATTAGTCCCAAGCTCATCCTGAGACTGCTGGCAGTCAAGCAGCATAATATATACTATATTTAATCATCACAGTACTTTGGATACCTTCTGCATGGTCCTGCATTGGACACATAGGTCTATTGATAACACCAGAACTTTTCCTAGTGTGAATTTGGTTTAGTTTGTGTTGTCCAAATGATGAATTTAATCCAAGACTGCATTCCTGGACTGGAGTTTAATGTCATAACCTTGGAAATAATTATTTTTCAATCATTAGAGCAATTTTTTTTTTTTGAAGAGACAATCTGATAGACCAATTCTTGTTTGTAAAAGGTGTTTTTATCATTTTCGTACATTAGATATGAAAAGAATTTTTCTCCATAATAAGTAGGGTGAGGTAATTTTGTTCTTTTAATAATCAAGGTGAGCTTTTTCTGAAACAAGTCACAATGTTCAATACGAAAAAGCTCTGAACACATTTTCCCTGGTGAGTGATGAGCTGTGTTCTCTGCTCACATTTCTTTCTGTGCAATACAGAAAGGATTTTTTTTTCCTAGCTGCATTTCAAACGCTGTTAAGTCAGTATGTAAGATCATACTTCTGCCAGCCTTCATAAATGATTAAATGTGTATTTTAAAGATCTCCAAATCAGGAGGCTTGAAATACTTTTCCTGTTGAGTTTTTTTTTCTAATTTTTTTACATTCACTCTTAACCATCTGTTTCAGTAGAGAATGTTACTGAGACCTACTCTGAACTGCTTCAAAGTCTTGGTTGGTCACATCTGGATCACTGATGTCAATCTGCAAAACAGTAGTTCTTGAAAACTGGGAAGACCCAGGTTCATAGTTGAATAGCAAATTTTGTCTACAATGGCTACTGTTTCCTAATCATACATCTCCTGCATTGATCATGTTTCTTTTCTAGATGTTTCTTCTCTAATTACAACACTCCAGAGCTTTGTCATGCCACGTTAGCGTTGCAATAATTACCTAGCACCATGGGGTATCCTTTATTGGACATTATAAGCACTACATAATGCAAATAATAAATCATGTTATGAACAGCCTAGAAGACTTTGGAGCTAAAAATTTACTAGTCTGCCTTAAGCTTCAGTAAAATGTATTCCACTGTGACCCAAATAAAAAGAGAGCTATTTCAGGTCAGTATTGGTTATTTGTAATAAACACATATCTTTTGCAGGAAAGCATGTCATACTTCCCCAACCTTCTGTTTACTCAGATAAGTTTTGTTTTCTCTGCATACCTTAGAAAGCATAAGTACTCTCTCTGTACTCTCATTTGTATTAAAGACAAGTTAGAAAACTGATTGCTCAGACTGAGGCTTTATACCAGCAAGTCTTTCCTTTGTTATGTTCATTCTGGAGATGCTTTTACAATTTCAGAGGTGTAAAGTTACCTGTATTATCTTTATCAAATGAAAGTGTCAAGACTTACTTGAAATTAAAGGCTGAAAGGTGGTTATCTTGTAGCACTGCAGTGGATTGCTAAACATTAATTATAGATGAAGACCTTGAACCACTTGAGTAAATGACATTAAAGACAACTGCTGTGAGAAGCCAGCTCAGGAGTGCCAAATTCTATTTATGATGGTATGCCATAAGGATATATAAGCAAACCAGTAGTGACAATCAGTTCTGTTTCTCAAAAACAGATTACATGAGAGCCTGGTCTTAAGGACAGCACTTACTTAAAGAGGAAAAAAATAGTCCACAATTAAAATAATTACTTTTTTCTCTCTCCGAAGAGAGAGGAACATTAAAGCTTGTTAATTGATTGTAGAAGAAAAGTGAAATTAGATGTTCAATGTGATTAACATATGCTGACTTTGCCTTACTGAAATGTTTACTTATGAGCCCAGCACTGCTGTCACAGACAAAATGAGTCTATTTGTCTTACTTTAGTCTCTGAAGGACTGTTGCCAGCATTAGGGAGGTACTGTGTGTATTTACATTAGCATATATACATACTGTCAAAGGAGTTGGCCTTTCAGGACTGAGGATAACAGGTTAGAAATGGACAGGTTATTGTTGTCATGGTGAATGATCATATCTGATTGTAACATAGCTCAACAACTCTATAATCCTAGATTGAAAAAATGTGTGCTGTAACCTAGCAAGCAATTGCATTACCCTTTTCTAAAGGAGTATAAGCTTGGTTTTGGGTTTCAAGACACAGCTGCAGTTCCTATTGAATTTATGCTACTGAGAGCAGGGTTAGGTACCCTATTATGAAAGCAGGTTCTTCATATTGACATGTGATTAGGCATACAAACAAAATAGCACTTTGAGTTATCCATGTCTAAGCTTGTGTTTCAAACAATTCACTCCAAGTTCTTATTGACTAAGTTGCCTTGTTGTATGATAGCTTTGATGCACAATTGTAGTAAAAAAGGAAGAACCCTTCCTTTCCTGGTACAGCTGGGGCCATTACAGCTGTGTAGCAGGATGGGACAAATTCTTGGAGCAGAACACATGCTGCCCCTTAGAATAATCTTACAAGATTCTTCCTGCAGTTCTTTAAGAAGCAGTGTGCTAAACATAGACAAAATAAGTCTCAAATTGCAGAATTTTCAACGTTTCAAAAGTGAAAAGACATCATTATTCTTGTCTTTCATCACAAATCTTTTACCACTCATCATGCATGCAACTCCTATTTAGCCTATTGTCATCTTAGCCTTGCTTTATTTGGATAGTATTGCTTAATATTTTCTTATTGCCTTCATGCGGATTTTTTAGTGCTTTTCAAAAACCTTTGATCCAAGACTGTGTATGGTGGTCTTATCTGGTAAATAGAAATGCATTGTGGAGATATATAGCAAAATGCATTAGAAAAGCCAGAAAGAGCAAAGTGTAATATGGAAAGAAATGTTTTTATTGTCTGTATTTTTCAGTACTTATATTTTATATTGCCTTGAAATAAATTTAAAAATAGCACTCATGCTGCACCAAAATAAAATGTGTCTAAAAACAATTTTATTAACAATTTCTTTGTACAGGTGGCAAATCAAATTTACTGTAGTTTTGTCACAGATTTCATAAGAATTCATTTAGTTTATTTCATACCTCCTGTGGTGTAGAGATCACTTGGGAAAATACCACCTTTTAACCATGCTATTTTAAATTTGAAATTTTAGATAAGGAACTCTTTTTTTACTCCCTGAATGTAAAAGCTTGCACTCAGCACTTGTGACACTGATTTTTGCATGGGACTTGTTATATTCGTAAATAATAGCATTGTCAGCTACTTAAGATTGCTATGCTGAAAGAATAGTTCAATATGGACAGATTTAAGGTAGAATGTAGAGGATGAAAATGCCTTTATTATAAATTCTATATATGTCGAATATATATATATATATATACTCTCTCTCTTTCTCTCTCTCTCTCTCTATATATATAGGATAAATAGTAAAAAAATAGTGCATGGTACAGAAATGATAAATTAATTTCAACAATTCATAGATGTGCTCAGATTCATACATCTCATTGCCCAGAAGCCCTCAAAGAAATATTCAGAAAATCAACCTATCTGCATATATTGAAAGGTACCAGAAGATTCAGGTAACAAATATTGTTCCCAAAACTATCAGTGTTCCTCAAGTTTATGTTCAGCATGTGGGCACCTTAGTCTGGGAGACAGAGGCAGCATTATATTGCATATTATGATACTGTAAAATATTTTCTGTACTAGACTTGGGGAGAAAAATCCACACACAGGCCACTGATTTTTTCATCTGAAAGACTCAGTGAATTTTTAAGGAAATTAATGTACTTGCAGAAATAAATTACTGCAGAATTTTCTAATCAAGAAAGGAAATAAATTCATGATGATTTACTCATTGTAAATAACATAGCTAACAAATAAGTTTTGTCAATAGACTGAAGAGACAGGATTTGCTATTATGTTGAAGTTTCCACATGTGTCTTATGTACTGACAGGGCAATATAAGGCAACAAAAAGAGTCCCAAAAGTCTCAATTTAAAATTTAAATAGCTAAATATTAATAGCTACACTTCTAGGTTCTTTTTAATCTTGAAGAATTGAATGTTGTGGGGGTTTTATTTTTTTTCCCTCAAGATTATTGCATTTAAAATATCTAAGCATTTTAATTTTATAGACATATATTGACATATATAGACAATCATCCAAAACAAAATGGTGAATTTCTTGTCTTGAAGCGATTCAGTAAAAACCCCACAACATTCAATAGACAATTAAAGAAAGATCTGAAGTAGTGAACAAAGAAATAGCATAAGGGAAGCCCAGAGAGACTATAGAAACAACTAAACAACACAGCAGGAAGATGCCTACACTGTTTAATGTGTAAGGTATAAGAATCAAAAGTTCACTGAAATAACTTAGTGGACATACTACATCCTGCTTATTGAAACTGCACTCAGTGCTGAAGAGTACAAGGTTTTAATGACGAAAGCAGTCACTACCAAACATAGTATCAGATTCAGGCATTCTAGGGAAATCTGTCTTCAATGCTTTCCATCCATTCACTGTTCTTCAAAAGATCAGAAAATTTTTTCTCAGCTGTTTCAGTAATATTTTAGCACCAAAATATGTGTGCTAAGTACTGGTCTCAAGACATCTTCCTTGAAAGTTATGCTGACATATTTAGGCTTATTCAGATTTCTTTTTTCATGTTATTATTTTTTTATGAAGATAGTACTTATTTTAACAGACTAAAACTAAAATTTTCAGGGCATTTGCACAAAGAAACAATGCACAACATGATCAGGATTATCTGGTTCTGGTCAACATATGCATCAAAAAGCATTAATTTTTAGAATAGCTGAATGAGTGTTCTAAGGCAAGCAGATTCATAATCATAATCATTGTTCTTTAACTAGAGCAAATATGAAATAGGAAAACAGTTTAAAAATTTTTGTGTTCTTTTGTTTTTCATTTACTATTAAATGAATCTATTCAAGTAGGAAATTTTAAAAATATACATGTGAGTCTAGCAGTCAGTATATTCTGGGCTTGATCCCTTAAGACATTGAGAATTTTACCCAGATTTTGAAAACTCCTTCAGCTCAGTTACCCTTGACCACAGGAAAGATTCCACAAGATCTGAAACTCCCTGTCCTGCTTCTGGTATTGATTTACCCTAGCTCAAAGAATAACCTAAAAGCTACTCTGTGTACACAGTCTTTACTCCCAACTGGTTTTTATTGATGTAAGTGTAAAGACAGCTGGGGCCCAACATGCTACAAACACCAGTGGGCTCCTTTCAACTCCAGTTGCACACTCCTGCATATGCAGCACCCTTCTTGGGTGACAGCAGATGTAGACAAGCTGTATTTGATAAGAAAAAACCTGTCAAGACCATATTTAAATGCTGTATATTGGTGCAGTACAGGCCCTGAAGATTTAAAGCACTAGATCAGAATGAAAGAGTGATAAAATATTTATAGTGGGTAATTTCTATAGATTCAATTTATGCATTATTTTATTTAGCAGGCCTTTGGAAAGCAACTGATAGTCAAATAAGCTCTGGAAGACAGCTTATATGACTGTCTTAAGTATCCAACTCATCAACCGAGCAGATTTTGTTCTCTCACTGTTTTCCAGGCTCTTTGACCACAAAAATATCTGGGAAAGTGGAATAAGTCCATCTTAAAATACCTCCAAAATGTTTAGAAGCAAAATAATTCATTTTCCTGGCATATCTCCTTAGTCATTGCTAAGTAAATGGAGTCATGCCATGCCAATATTTTCATTATAGCAAAGACTTGAGTGCTGTAGACAGGGCTGGTGTTGTCAAAGTCAATTTGCACTGACTCTCACTTAGTCTTTGCCACTCTTGTTTGTCAAACAGAGAAAGTCCTGTATTTTCCATAGACTAAAGTGGAAAAAAAATTGAGTAGGGCAGACAAGACAGCTGGAGCCTTGGTGCTGGTGACAGAGAGCACTTGGCAGTGTTGTGTGTTGTTACTTTAATATGACAGGACAGGAAAACAACCAATCCTAAGTAACAGTTATTGCAGTCACAATCTCTGAATTTACTCTAAAAATGGATGCCTTCATGTAAGAAAATCACCCCTGCAGTTTGCAAAGGCTCAGTTTGCAGAGGACTTTTAGAACAGCATCCAAAAGTATGAAGCCTGTAGCTAAGCTGAAGCAGCCAGCAAAAATTGTTCTAAAAAAGGTGATGGAAAAACAATTTCTTTGCCTGGGTTTCCTAGCTACAGTAAAGGTAGGCATCTCAAAAAATAAGTTTGTTTCTTATATTTTTTAGTAAATAAGAGAAAACCAAACTGAAATATCTGCTCCTTGGATGCAGCTAGCAGCTGTGAAATCTGGTTTCATGGTCCTTCCCTTTGAATGCCTATTTGGAGACTGAACTGAAAATGAGATCTCTTGTATTAATGCACTCTGTCCCAGCCATTAGTGCTTGCTGGAGGTTTCTCCAAAGTCCTCTTGTCATACTTGATTTGCTATAAATAGCAGTCATTGAAACAGGACCTTGTAACTGTCTCTGGAACTTCATTAATTTCATAAAGATTCCACCATTATTCTTTTGAGTGAAGTGTGTTAGAGAACATAAATGAAATTAATAGATGTTTCAGCTGACACTGACTTGCAAAACCTGACTAGAAATTTTTCAGTATTTGTATAGGGAGGCTTTGAATAGCTTGATGGTTTCAAGAACTGGGATGTCATGGAGGGTTTTTAATCCTGGTTTTAAGCAATTTATTGAACCCAATACATAATGTTAGCTCTTGTATGATAAAGGATCAGGATGTTTTTTTAATAAATCAATAGTTCTTACTTAACCCTTTTCACTACTCGTGACTTTTATATACCTCAATTTTATCTACTCTCACTTATCTAATTTCAAGGCTGAAAAGCCCTAGACTATGTAGGCATTTTCCTCCAGGAAATTGTTCTCTACTTTTAATCATCCTGTCACTATTCAATGCTTCTGCAGTTTTGTCATCATCTTTTAGGATGTGGGCACAGGGTGAGGTTCAGGACAAAACTGGATATGATGTTACTGATATGAGTCCTCTATTTATATACTGGAAAAAAAAAAAAAAAAAAAAAAGAGGATTTTCTGCCTTATCTATTTCTTTCCCACTAATTGCTAGTGCTGGGGATTGAGCTAGGGATTTTTTTTTTCTTTTGTGATCAATAGCAAGCTGATATTTTCACAGGATTACCTGTTAGCATTTCAAAAAGGTATGAGTTATTGGAGGGAGGGTTATTTGAGGGTTTCAGGTTTTCTGGCAGGGGGAGTGTTATATGCAGTAAGATTTATCTGTCTGTACCTGTGGCTGATGTCTCAGTTTGAAGCAAAACGCCATCGTTTCTTTCTAAATCTTAACTGAATAAAAAAGATAACCCTCTTTTAAATTTCAGCAAGGTTTTTAACCACTTTAGTATTTTCAAATGCTAATCATCTTTGTGAATTTGCCTTAGTAACACCTTTAGCACATACATATGCATACTCTCAGAGTATATACAGCCAAGTTTTAACTATCTTTTTCTTGAAGTGAAAAATCCTGCATATCAGGAGTGCTTCAGTCTTGATCTCTGTTCTGTGTTCAGTCTGGTCTTGGAGATAATCTTTTAGTTTCATCACATTTTAGTAGGAACAGCAATCTCTTCATCAGTGTGAGCACTCCAGTGTCTGGCAACCTATCATGTGTGAAATGAGAATTCTTTTAGCTCCCAAAACAGTCTGTCTGCACTTGAATCTTCCTTCAACTTCACCTTTAAAATTGCATCATCTTTAAGGAAAGGCATGGTAATATGCAGCTGCTTTGGGAAGGTGAGGAAGAGACAACAGACACTCAGTTCCACTGGTTTGCAGCATGCAGGTCTGGAAACAAATGCCCAGGACCCATGTATGCTGAAGCAACCACTCTTTCCTGTTTCAGTGGGCATCTCTACCAGAAACTTGTTTTTGCAAACAAGGGAATCATATTTTTCATCGTTTCTGATAACACTTCCTAAAGACCACACCTTTTTGATTCTCAGCAAGAAATACTTATTTTGATGTTCTTACAGACTTGGATGTGAAATAAAGTTTATAACCAAAGATGCATTATCTTCTTTTGACAATTTGAGGCCTGTTATATTGATAGAAACCACATACCAGCAAGGGACAGGGACACTTCCAAATTCAATAAAACAAAATTTCCAATTTGTCCATATTTGTCATTATATCTCCTGAGACTTTCCTGATCTTTCTTAGGCTTAAACTCCATAGTTATTATGATAAACACATTTTCAAACTTGCTTTTACTGAGATGTATTCCTCTTACAAACCAAAAGGTGATCACCTTGCTTCAGTTAATTCATTTCTTTCGTTTAGATAGTAGCCACAGTCTCCTGAATTTATTTCATGATCTCATGAAGGGTTTCATTGCCTAGATTTTGTTCTCAGAAGAATAAACTACTCCAGACTGGATAGTTATAACCAGCTATGTATTTCCTTTCTAGCTGTTCCTATTCCCTTTGAATTTTTTTGGGCTCTGTTTTGTCAGGTTTTTCTAATCTGGTTTGCTCTCTCTGTTTTGGGGTTGCTTTTTTTTTTTTTGTGGGGGAGTGTACAAGGAGGAATGGATTTCTTACATTAAGAGCTTGTTACTGATAGTTTTCTATTTCTTCTTGTTTTTTTGGATAAGCTTAGTAGAGCTAGAAGAAATTGTAGAGGTTGAGTAGACAGCTCGGTGGTGCAGTATGGTGAAGAAAAAGTTCTTAATGAGAAAAATTCTAGCTGCAAACCAGAAACACTACAGTTCAGTAAGGCACATGCTTTACCAAAGGTCTGGTGCCATCATCTGTTCACCATTCCCCTGTTCTCACCAGGAAGTGCTGAATTCCTAAACTGAGCTGTCATGTCCCATTGTTTTGGGGTTTTTAATACCATACTAATGTGAGGAGTAGGCATATCTATATGTCTATAGATATGCCACATGACAATTACTTTGTTAAAGTTCTGTCATGGCTGATTTTTTTTTCATCTTTAGAATGATCCAACAGATATTTTAAGCTGTTCTTTTACTCCCATGGATTTTCTGTAGTTTATGATAACAATAAGAAGCACACAGAAACCAGATTGCTTGCTACTGCATTCCAAAAGAAGTCCAAAGAATCAGGTCCTTTAAGGGCATGCCTTTCTTGCTTTAGCAAACACCTGGATGGATTGCCTGGCACTGATGCCTTCTGACACAAAACATCCTTCATCTTTGCTACTAATGGCATCTGGACTCTTCCAGCTGCCAAAGTGTGTTAGGAATTGTTTGCTTCAAATGCTAGCTGAAATAGTCTAGATGATAGTATTATAGTACCAAGAAATGTTCCCAGACTGTGCTTGAAGTTAATAATACAGGAGAATTTTCACTGTATCTCACCAGTGCACGTTTTACTTGCTCCCACTCTAATTTATAATAGCTAGAGCCTTATGGAAAGCTAGGTCAGGTGCTACAATACTTCACCTGCCTTCTATTTATGTGGGAACGAGTCAGGAGTAACTTGTCCCATGAAGAATGCCAAGAATGAAGCTCTAGAGTTTCACTTTTGGTAAATATCCTCAACTTCTTGGGAATTGTTTTGTTACCAGATACTCAGTGCCACATCTTTGACTATCCATCCTCTCAATCTGCGAACCCTAAACTAGGGATAAAATATTGAAATTAATTTTTATTTTATTTGCATGAATAGGACTTAGTTTTATGAGGAAATAGAGAATTGAACATAGTGGGGAAGTAAAACAGTCCAAAAGGTTTGAAGTAGAAGTACAGTGAGCATGATGGCAGTTGAGATTAAACAGTCAGGATGTTAAAAACGTTTCAAATGCTGCCTTAGCACATACATGTTTTCTTTGAACCTCTGCAAGCTCTAAAGGCTGACTAAAGGTATGACTGAGATTAAGTGCTCTTGCTGGAAGTTATGAAGATAGTGGAGCCAGTTTAATTGCAGCAGTGAATGTACAATCCCACTCCCATTTCCTCTGTAGAAATGAAACAGTCCATCAGGTAAGGCTGAGATCAGTGTGGGCCTTCTCTGATATGTAGTCAGTGCAGTAAGGGCTTTTAGATAATTGTAGCAGGCAGCCAATTCATCTTGATACACAGGGTATAGGAGAAAAAAATCAGCTTTAAATGTCCATCTGAGTTTTTGAAAGTAGACGTTTCATGATGTGTCAGGCTGCTCTGTTATTAAGTAGGTCATCAGTGTCAAAACACATTGAATTTCAATTCCAGAAATGCTTTTGAAAAATACCATGCATCTCTAACAGTGGAGAGTTTGTCAGTTCTTTTTAGTAGCTGTCTATTTTCTGGTTTTGTTTTTAGACACTTGTTGTTTCTGTGCAGTGGGAACCACAAAGGGGGAAGGAAGCCAGTTGAAACTGGTTTCTCAGTAAACAGCAAAATATATCCTACTGCATATGCTTGTGCCATGCAATTTTTCAAAATTGTTACCAATTCATATTTTTAAACTGAGCTCAGAAGAAACATTTTTCTATGGGGAGAGGTTACTTTCTTTTATTTGTATTTTAGTTTTAACTCAACGTCCCCTTTTGTTAAAATGTTTGAGAAATTTCAAATTTGTATACTTGCAAGATCATTTAACTTGCATGTAAATCATCTTCATACCAGATATTTCACTAATTTATTCTCAGAAATAGTTTGGTGAGTTTTGTGCCAAAAAAAACCAAAACCAACCAATAAATAAGCAAAAAACCCTAACCAGTAAAACCAGTTCAGTGGGAGTTTTATACTTCAAAGAAGATTTTATACATGCTACATAGGCACATATGTATTAACTCACTATTAATATGAGAAATTTTTTTTAACCCACTTTGTTTTCCTTTCCTAAATTCTCCCAGAAGGCCTACTAGTAACAAAAAGAAATATTATGGTTTCAAACTCTAGATACTCCCATAGAGAAGTAGACAGATTTTAGTAAGAAAGACTAAAAGACTCATTCTGTGCTGAAAACAGACATTAAAACTCAAGATCACAAAGTTTATTTTTAAGGTGGTTGCTGCTAGTTGTTCTTGCTGTTCATACCATTGCTACATGGCAGTGTAGCAGCCCATTGGCAGAAGTCAACTGTTGTTGATAGTAAAGTTGCCATAGTATTACCTTTGTCATTAAATAAGACAGAGAAAAAGAAACCCTAATGAAAGGGTTGCTTTCCTTCCCATATAAAATGAATCTCTACAGAAAAGGATTTTTTTACAAAGTTGCTTACAACAATAGTAGGAAGTATTAATAAGGAAATTAAATTATTAAATATCCATTACAGAAAAACAACATAAACTTTTCATAGCCATATTTGTAATATAGCATTTGCAGGTGCAATTCCAGTAACTAATGAATGCAATTATAACATGGACATTTAGGTAATTTAAATGTGAAGATAATTGGATAATTGCCTGTTCTAATAAATTAATATTAACAGGAAGGAATTGTAGAGAAAGAAATGTGTAACTTGAAAGCTTTTGGAGTTATTTCAAGTGGTAGTTCTTTACTAGCAAAACATTATCATCAGTGAGGCTTTTGATCATGTAAGTCTGTTTTGACATAACTTCAGTGACTTCCTTGTATATAAGGAGAGAGGTACTAAATATAAGATTTATAAGGACAGCTCGATTTCCAATCCAAATTCTATTCGTGTTTCTTAAAATGGGGATATTTAAACCTTTGAGGTCTTTAGAGTGATATCTCTGGTAACTGTTATTTAATGGTTGGGGTGTTTTTCTTTGTTTAGGGGTCGGTTGGGGTTTTTTGTAGGGGAGGAGAGGCATGTGTTTATTTTGGGATATTGTATTCTGTTTTTAAAGGAAATAACTCTGAATCTTTCTGAGAGAGTTTTTATTCAGCTCTCCTGCTTCCTGTTTATCCTACTTGACAACTATAAAAAGTAAGAACTGAACATACATTTTTCTTGTTTGTTTTTTTTCCCCTTCCAACTCAAGCAAAGTTTCGATACTACAGTGATGTTTTGGGGTTCTTTTTCAAATTTGGTAGAGAGAAAAGTGGTAAAAAGTAAAACAAAGAGAGATAACATCCATTCTGTTCAGGCTAGCAACATTAACAGGGAGCAAAGTTCACTTAAAACAAATTTTGGTCCTAGTATGAGAAAGATGTAGGCAACTGTCAGAAAAAAAAACATGCAACAAGTCAAGTTTTCATTCATTTCCATTTACCAGTGGTGTTAGTATGCTTTCTTTGGTTTCTAACAGTCTAACAGTTTCTAACAGTCAGTGTGTCTGAGTTGGTAGAATTGGGAAGAGACAAATCATCTTTCATAGTCTAATCCTTCTTGATGATAGGAAATAAAGATCTGGAAACTGTCAAACACATGAAACAAACTACTAAAATTTGAATCCCTCATATTTTCCAGTAAAGTAGATAAAATTTCTATTTATTAACATTAGCAAGTATTTTACTTGCCAAGAAAAATGTGATTTAATTAATCCTTTGTATTCCATTGGGTATAAAGTGATATGAGATTTCCCAGATAATTTCCATCTCCTTTGGGAGATCAGGATGATCTCCTTGGATCATCAGGCTTTGCATGGTAGGAAAGGCCGGTGACAGCTGCTGGAAGGCTTTTTAAGGCTCCTGCAAACCTGGCATGTGCTGTTTTCTGTAAACTGTTGTCTTCAACTGGAAACATGAAGATTCATTGATATTATGGTATAATCACAATAGGCATATTTCATATACACTGTTGTAAAATTTGTTGTGTTTCAATTGCCATCTGAATTATAAAAGTTTTCAAGTTGGCAACACAGTGGAAGTCAGATTAAAATTGTTCCTGCCACCATAAAAATGTCCAGTTGTCAGGCTTTTGAACACATTCTCCATCTTTTTACAAAATTAAATCTCTCTCTTTGAGTTTAATCTGCTCCCATATATTTTTTTGCATCTACTTTGTGTTTCAGTGCTCATGTGTTAAAGCTGTACATTGCAGGGGGGAAAAACTGCCTTCATTAATACTTATGTTCAGTAAATGGAAATATATTGCTCAGGTTTTTAAGTGCTCATTTCTGGATTTCATGCTTCTTCTTCTCAAGCTGGGCACATTAATAACAATTATGAGACCGAACCAAAATTGACCCTGATTTTAGTGAAGAGTTGGACAAGTAGTCATTCTGATGTTCCACCATTCCATCTTTTGTTAATCTGTGATTCAATTCTCTGAAAATCCCAAACAATGGAACCCAAAAATAAATTTACTGCTATGCAACCAGTTACTGACTCTTGCTTAGTGAGGATTTTAATGATCAAGCTCTTGATACCATGCCAGATAAAATCAGAATTTCAAGAACATAATAAGAAAAAGATGGCAAGAAATAAAGGAATTAATCTCCATTAAAAATGGATTTTAGAAAGAAACTTGAAGGGCACATCTTGGGAAAAAATAGATGTTTTGAATAATTTATAATCTCTCAAATATTAAACAGGAGCAGTCTTCAGCAGTGTTGTCTTTGTGGTTTGAATGTGATTTTACAAGTCCCTGCAGATTTTCAGGTACTTTTAACTTTTACATAGAACAATTTTTGATCAAGGGGGTGTACTCAGACACTTCCATACTCCTCTATCAATGGTAAGTATCAAAATACCTGAGACTGTCCATAGAACATGGTGTGTGATTCATTTTGTTTCCAAGACATGTCTTCTACAAAAAGCTTTTTATTTTGAAGTCGGTAGTAGCAAACAAGTTGGAGGTTTCATTTGAACTGCCACTGAATTTTCCACTCCTTACTGAGTTCACATTCTTGCCTATCTGAGCAAAGACTATCAATCAAAATTCCAGGATAGTTAAAGGAGACAAAGACATCAACAGCTATAAGAAAAGTCTGCTTTTCCTGCTGAAGTATTATGGCACAGTTTATGGATCAAGCAGACTATCCAATCAGTAGATTATCTAATTTTTCTAAGTGGCAGAGAATTGAGTACTTGCCGCACAAACCTTGGATCACTGACAGAGCACAAAAGCAGGGATCTTTGCAGGAAGCAATAAAATCATGCTACAGAACGTTTCTCAGATATGTCCCAAAAGATAAGTGGTATGAATTGAGGGGACAGTAAATCCCCCCTTTCAGTGTTTATCAACAGGTTTTAGGTTGAGCCCCTACCTCAGTCTCTGAGAGGAGAGGAAGTAACAGGCATGGTGTGGAATTCAGGGTTTAAGAAGATGGTAGGAGCTGATTTCAGGATTTCAGGAGCTGATAGCAACCGATGACCCAGCTTAAGCATTTTAAGGACGCTATTGTACATAGACTTTAATGCCTTATAAAGCAAAGACTAAACAGAGCATGAAAAGTCATTCAGAGCTACAAGTTCTGGAGCCTTATTTTTCAATCCCTCTCAATGGGTGTATTGTTTGTTTACTTTGTTATGCTTTTTCCGAGGTGTTTTCTTTTGGTTTTGGAGAGAAGGGGAGAGTGTTTGGTTTGGGGTTTTTACCAAAAGCAAGCACTAACTTAATGATATTTATCCTTCAGATAGGAGATCTCCTGAAGGGCAAGTAAAATTTTAATGCTGCAGTCCTGGGTAACTTTCTGTCTTCTCTTTACCATCGGTAATTATTATCCCAATCAGTGTGGCAATACTGATGACTTTAACTGTTTGCTCATAGATTAATAAGGGATAATTATTACTTAGCTTAATTCTTTATATTTTCTAATTTCTGTGCTGCAGTATCATAAAAAACATAACTAGAGCTTTCAAAAGTGACCTTAAACAGTAATTCTAAGATGTCATATGCATGCAGGCGAAATACTTAACACATCACTAACAAGAAGTGGTAAAGACTTACCTGAAGGAGGAAATTTAAAAAGTGTTTCTACTGCTATCATTTTATTATTTCTTTAATTTGGTGGCAAAATGTGTTTTGATCTTTGATACATTACATGGGATATATTCAATATGTACATGCCCTATGTTCAATGAGCATTTCAAATAGAAAAGCCTCCTTTAAAATGGAATATTATGGAATGGGTAAAAGTAAAGCTTCATTTCCATAAGTCTTTGCTTAACTTTAAGACCCAGAAGTAAGCACTTTGAAACAAATATAGGCTTAAACACCTGGTGCAGGCATCATGTACTAAGTCCTGATACCTTGATGCAAACAGGATCAGAACAATATAGACAAGTAAGGATTATGGTGCTGGTTTGTTTGACTGAGCTTTTAGTTAGCCAGATATTCTGCAATGTCATAGTCACTTAAAATAGACCAGTAAATAGAAAATAGCTATAATAATAAAAAATAAGCAGTAATTATTTTTTCACATGGGCTTTCATTAAAGAAATTAAAGAGATTAAGGCTGCCCTCTTTACTGTGGCATAAATCAGAGCTGTTTAATATAGAAGTCATAGAAGTGATATAGAAGTGATTTCAATATTGATGGATTGACCCTGGCTGAATGCCAGGCGGACACTAAAGCCACTGTGTCACTCCTTTCCTGAGCTGAACAGAGGAGAGAAAATACAATGAACGGTTCATAGGTCAAGATTAAAGGCAGGGAGAGAACATTCACCAATTACCATCATGGGTGAAAGAGGCTTGACTTAGAGAAATTTAACTGAATTTATTAACAATCAAAATCAGAGTAGGGTAATGAGCAGTAAAATCAAATCTTAAAACCACCTTCCCCCCTTCCCTTCTTTCTTCCTTGACTTTACTCATGATTTTCTACCTCTTCTTCCCCAGGAGTACATGCAGGTGGACAGGGAATAGGGTCTGTGGTCAGGTAATCACACACCTCTGCTGATCCTTCCTCCTCAGGGAGAGGGCACCTCACACTTTTCCCCTGCTCCAGTGTGGAGTCTCTTCCATGGGAGACAGTCCTTCACAAACTTCTCCAATGTTAGAACTTCCCATAGGTTGCAGTTTTTCATTAGCTGTTCCAGAGTGGGTCCCTTCCATGGGGTCCCAAGTCCTTTCAGCAAAGCTGTTTCAGCATGGGCTCCTCTTTCCACAGTCCACAGGTCCTGACAGGAGCCTTCTCCAGTGTAGGCTTTGTTTCTGATAATAATTAATATATCAATAATTGATTTATAGTGGTTTAGCAGAACACTACCTTTAGGAGAGTGGTGCTGAACAATCACTTGAATTTTAGAATAATTCCTTTATGTGTATATAAAAATACCCTTAGAATGTCTGTAGGACAACTATTCTTTTTCCTTCTTAATAATGTAATAAAAAATAGATATCTAAAATGCACATAAATTCATGTAAAGACTGTAGAGTCACAATGAGTGTTTTACTGTAAACTTGAGTTCTAATTCTCAAAGTCATTTTTTGCTGGACTGAAAGAATCTTCCCCAAAGTACACTTCTCATGCATTTTGCTTAGTTTGTAGTCAGTTAATTTTTATCTGCAGTAGATATCATCTCCTTAATCAAAAATAATCTTCCATTTGAGTAAATGTTATTTTCCATCTACTTGTATTTCTTTTTCAGTTACATACAGTGTTCTCTACTTCCTTGGTTTTGGGAAACAGTTTTTTCTACGGGATTGAGTATTTAGGCTGCAGCCACTGAAGGCCTTTGAAATGTATTTATTTTAATTTATTTTAAGTATTTTTTTGGCCTTGGCCAAGTGGCATAATTTTATCTTCAGCTTGTACATTATTGCAGTGACTAATATTTTAAGAAGGGTCACCTTTTTGTTTGCTTTAATCTCTGGAGTGCTGTGTAATGGCAGAGTTTTTGTATGGTTGAGCATATTGTCTGTTCTAACTTCTGTATTTGTGTCTGAAGAGCCTCCTTTTGCACTGTGCTTTCATGTTCAAATAGCATCTTAATTCTTTCTATTTGCTACGTGTCAGTGAGTTATAAATCAGCCTTCAGATCACAGGTTTTTGCAAGTTGTAAATCTTCTAGTAAAGATCAGTCAGAAATTAATTTAGTATTCTGAACCTGTCTGCAGTGGTATGCTAGGCAAATAACATTGCTTTATATTAAAGAATGAGCTAAAAATTTACTCATTTGTAGCACACCAAAAAAATTTTGAATGATTCTTTACTTTTATTTGTTGTTTGCACTATATCCAGGATGATAGCTTCCTGACCTTTCCCACGGTTTGTGTACCTTTCCATCTGAGACAGCTCAGTGAGCTCTGACATTTGCCAAGCTGCAGACAGCCCTGGGAAGTTTGCTGTCTGTCTGTCTTCTGGGTGAAGCCACTAAGGCATCTCTCTGCTGTGCAAGGTTGTGCCCAGAATGTTCCACAACAGACAAATGTCAGGAGGCTTGAGAATAGCAAAGATTCTTTTGGAGGGACCATGCTATGTTGCAAAAATCAGGTCACACTGAGTTTTAGTTGTGAAGCACAGAAAATCTACAGCTTTAGTTGGTAAATTAAAATAAAGGATGGTGATTAAACATTTGGACACATTTCAATTGCCATGTTTAATGGAATATGTCTAAGAAGAGGTTAGGAATTTTGGACACCCAAGCTGAAGAATTTAAAACTGCTTTCTTACCTAGGCTTAGGCTCCTAGCCAATTTCAAAGAAAATTATTTAAGTCCCCTCATTTCCAACACTATTTGCCAGCTGCTTGTCAAATTAAAAGAAGGAGGGATTTAAAGTGTTTGAGAAATCTCAAAATTAAGTTGTTTGTACTAGTGTCTTCTGAAGACTAACTTCATTATTCTTTCTAAAATTTTAGTAGTAATGCTTTGAGACACTTTATATTTAAAGTTATCCTAACAAGCTTCCTATGTGACCTTATCTTGTTTGGTGTAAACTGAATTTTCAGAAGAGTGTTGTGATAATGCAATTATCAAACTGCTTGAAAACCATGCCACAAGAACACCTCACATACCTTTAAAAAGACTGTAAAGATCCCAAATGACACATTCAAAACCAGATCCTCTCAAAGAAACATACATTAAACTTGTTCTGGTATGTGCTGTAAACTACAGCAATAACCTTACAGTTCTGTTTTCAACACCTTGTTGAGTTTGTTGAATTCCTTTTATAGAGTATGAGGGGTATTGTGCAAAAAGTGTAAATGTTAAAATTACAAACTTATGTCATAAGTATTATTAATTTTTGTTTTTCCAGAATAGTGACAGTGTGCTAACTAAATCACTAGTTTGACTTTGATTTGTAGGTAAGAGATTTTTCAAGAAATTCAAGATAAGATGATTGTATTCACTTTGCTACTTCTAAAACTCTGGAGCAACTTTGAGATAATTACCCTACCATTATATATATATATATATACACACACACATATGTATATAACTTCCTAAGGTCCCTAAGGTCCTGCTACTTGTTAAGAATAATTGATTAATTAATGGAGGTAATGGATGTAACAAAACAATCACCTTTTATTTGCTCTCTCTCGTGTTCATTTTTTACATAACAATTTTTCCATCTCCTGTCCCCTATCATCAGAGGTGTAATCATAGCAACATCATTCCTCCAGAGTTATATTTATCAAAGTCCCCATTCTTTAGTTCTACCAATATGGAAAGATTGCAAGGAGTCTATTAATAGCATTTTATACCAAATAATGCTCTTTTATTACATTTTCCTTAGAAGAAGTAACTCAATAGCCCTTTCCTAGAAGAAGTAACTCTTAGGTCAGGTGTTTTCTTCCTATAATAAAACTCACCGGTGTTGACATCATCAAGAACATTTTCAGAGGGGGAAAGGTTCTGACCTATGACTTTACTTTTACTTTAATTATAGTGTTGCAATAATCACTGAAAAATTATAGAAGTCCCTAACTATCTCCTCTGAGCATTCTTCTATCTTAGGGGTTTATTGCTTTGTCACAAGTTTCTAATTCCTTTTGAGTGTAATTCTGATTTTCCATGCATTCAAACCTACAGCTCTGTGGGTTAGTACACTAGCACATGCCACCTCTTGATTGTTACAGGGTTTCTTTCTTTCCCTGTTGATTTCTAAACACATGATTTTACAATATTTATTTATTTAGTGGCATATTCCTATTGAGCTAACTGTGTAGGTTGAAAACTAAATCTATTCTCCTGAAAGCTGCCATAAAAATATTTTATCCTACGTAAAAGACAACATTCCTACTCTTATCCTTGGTATTTAATATTGATTATTAGTACATTATTAGTATTATTAGTGTATTTTATCCATTAGCAAAAATATACTTATTTGAAATAAAAGATAATTGCTTAGGTAAAATTTTTCAAGAGTGATTCTTACTTCTTAGTGGTTCTAATTAGAATGATTTTTAGGTTTTATTCTAAATGTGTTTATATTTCCTATTCTTATTTGTATTGTTCTCATTGTACAAGCCAAAATTCATACTGCTGTAGAGCAGATTTGGATCTAAATTAGCTGTCTTGAATACTGATAAAAGTTTAATTATGGCAAGACAAGGCTCCTGACAAGACATGGGGATCAGCATTTGCAGAGCCTAAAGGTCTTGTCACTTTCACTGAACTTTCTGCTGATTGCAGCAGGTTTCATTACCCTTTTACCTCTGTGAAAATAAAGGCTGTGTCTTAACACAGCTGCAAATTACCCTTGCTGGAATGCAATGGAGCTCTGATAGACTTTTTTACTATGTTATCAGCAAAGCTTTGGTTTAAACCTTAAGTATATACTTTAAATATATATTTCCAACTTATGATAACCATTTCTTCAGAGTAATGACTTCTGTAGGGATAATGTAGAAAGGATAACCAAGGATTATTACTGGGTTGGTCAGTGCCAGCACTGTTGGCCAATTTGACAGCTAATGAACCAATATGATGTTGAAAGTCTATAATGTTCCAGTGAGCCAGTCATTAAATGCTGTAATGAAAATTTTTTTGAAGGGATTATTACTGTTCTAAACCAAGTTTAGTGATTTGTAGTAGACATTTTCTTCTTGATATTCACATTACAGCATAGAATCATAGAATCGTTTAGCTTGGAAAAGGCCTTAAAGATCATCAAGTCGAAACATTGCCAGGTCTACCACTAAAACGTGTCCCTAGGGACCACATCTCTGGGATTTTTGGATACATCAAGGAATGGTGGCTCAACCACTTCCTTGGGCAGCCTGTTCCAATGCTCAGCAACCTTTCAGTGAAGAAATTCCCTTAATACCTCCCCTGACACAACTTCAGGTCATTTTCTCTGGTCCTGTCACTTGTTACTTGGGAGAAGAGACCAATGCCCACATGGCTACCACCTCCTTCCAGCTAATTGTAGAGAGTGATAAGGTGCTCCCTGAACTCATTTTCTCCAGGCTAAACACCCCCAGCCACCTCAGCCTCTCCTCATCAGACTTGTGCTCCAGACCCTTCACCGACTTCATTGTCCAGAAGAGCCAGGGGTTTTTCCCTTGCTGACCCTCATACCACTGGCCTCAACCCACTGCTCCAACCTGTCCTGATCCCTCTGCAGAGCCTTCCTGCCCTCCTGCAGATCAACACTCCTTGGAGTCACACCCAGCTTGAAGACACCTGCAACTCAGAGTCACCTGTAAACTTCCTGAGAGTACTCCCCCTCCTCCAGACTGTGAGTAAAGACACCAAACACAATTCCAAAACAACCCCAGTCCTGACCCCTGGGACACACCACTCGTGGCCACCCACCAGCTGCCTTTGGCTCCATCCACTGCCACTCTCTGGGCTCAGCCATCAAGCCAGGTTTTTACCCACAAGGATTGTACCCCTCTGAGCCATGAGCAGAGAGTTTCTAACAGGAGAATGCTGTGGGAAAGGGTATCAAGGGCTTTACTAAATTCCAGTTGGATAACATCCACAGCTTTTCCGTCATCCACTGAGCAGCTCGCCCTGTCATACAAGGACTGACAGTTAGTTAAGCACCTAATAAATTATGAGGCAATGGATTTGGAAATTCTGTAATTCCTGTGTGTTTTTCAAGCAAATTTCTACCAGCTACAAAGCCAGGCATACTGGGGCACACTAGGTTAGTACCAACAGAATACTTACCATACTTTTTCTGCTGATATTTTTATTTGTACTTTTATTTGTATTCCTTTATATTGATGGCCACAGAGTGTTATGATCCATTTTTATACCACTTAAAGTCAATTTAAAATGAGTTGTGAATTGTAATTGAGAATATGAAAAAGGGAGTCTAACAGTAGAAGTTTGATAATCCTGTGTACTCAAATGCTCATTTCACCTTCATGCTGACCTCATGTAACACTTTATTACATTCCTGGAGGATTAGGCTGAAAGCACAAAAAGCTTAAAATCAATCCAAGGCTAAAAGAAATTCAGACTAACTCTTTATCTCCCTAGAAAGCTCATTCATTCACAGCCTCCAATCCTGTTTTCATTCATTTTATCAGGAAAGGAACTTAGGGAAGTAATTCCTTGTAGCTGAAACACTGATCTGTAGATTAATTAATCCTCTCTTCCTCCACTAGACTCATGCACTTACTAATACTTAAAGTTGAGTTGCATTTGTTATCCTTCAGGCAAATGAAAAGTTTTTATCTTTATGTTTCAGAAGGCTGTGGATTATTGTAATTTTTTTTTTTAAATCTCTTGACCTTATCTTCAGTATAAAAAAGTGTCATAGTAAAACAAGACTGTAACATTAAGTCAGCTAATTTAACACTGACCAGAATTTTGTAATCATTACAGTTGAGGATGGGCTGCATCAGTCATTGTTAATCTGAACCTGGACCAGAGTTTTGTCATAATTTAGTTCACCCAGTGTAAAATGGGATTCTTTGTCTAAATCAGGCTCATGATCATAGTCAGCTTTATGAGAGCTTGCTTGGTACTTCAACATAAAAAATTCTGCAGTACATCTTAAAATCATTCTCAAGTTAATATTAAAAATAATTTTTTATTTCCATTTATTCTTCTATAGGTTTTTCAATATTCTCCTGTCTTATACACATTCTACATATTTGTTTGACCACCATTTGTTGCAGGACAAAGGCAGTCTACCATAATAAGTTAATGCACATTCTTACAATTGGAGGAACTGAAACACAAAAATCTATTAGAGCCTAGATTGTCAAAAGCATTTAGTGGCCTCATTCTCATTGATTCAATACCAGACATGAAAGTAAAGGAGTGATATATCTAATTATCTATAAAAATTTGGGCCAAATAATTCAAACAAAAGCATGCAGGAAGTGTAACCACAGCTTAAGTCTATACCCTTAATCTTGAGGACCAGGCATTGTTTTGCCACCAGACTCATTCATCTACTAATATTTAAACATAAGTTACAGTTGTTATCCTTCAATCAAATGGAAATTTTTTATCTTAGAAAACTGAAATTTTGGGGTTTGTTTTTGAGGGGTTTTCTGGCAAAACATCTTGTATTTTGGTTTAAAACTAGTTTCAGGTTGTGATCCCTAGAAAAAATTTCTTTGTTCCTGATATATTTGCTACTAAAGAGTGGTTCAAGGTAGAGGTTTTATTCTTAAATGTATCCTGAAGTTTACAGAGCCACATTTTAGTCCCTCTCAGATTGACATTAAAGATGGCAAATTTTAATATTTCAAAAGTCTTCACTCAGCTCAGAACTACCAAACACCTTGAGTTATAAAATGAAACCCTGCAAGACTACAGAGTAACAGCTGATGTAAATAGATCTATCATTCCATTATGATGAAGTATCCATTTTAATTACTGAGGAAACTCGATGTTATTAACAGAGTTCTTGAAAGATTACTGCATAAGGGCTTCACAATTAGTTTTGTCATCTCAACATTAAGACTCCATAGTTTGTCAACTTTATATCTTGTCATTCCTAATTTTAATTAAAAGACAAGGTTAACTGGCTTTTATGTGCTTGTCTTGAGACACATTACCCCAAACACAATTCCAAAATATTCCTCATTTAACCACCAATAAAATAAAAGTGTGTTCCACCTCTTAAAAAAAATATGAATCATATGAATTACAGAAGCATGAATCAAAGAAATATTAAGAAGTCTAGCATTTGGGTTTTGAAGAACCACAGGAAGCAGAGAAATAGGAAGTCAAGATTGTAAATTGGACCTTTAAACTGGAGTGGTGTCTACAAGGAAGTAGATACCTATTAATCAAGTAATAATGAAAATTCAATTAGTTGTGAAACTGGTTTAGGTTAATATATGCAGACTCTAAAAGAAATGTAACTAAACCAATATAGAAAGGTAAGAACCAGGAGGGCATACATAGTATGAAAATGTGTTGTGTGGTACAGTTGAGAGAAAGGGGGAGAGAGAGCATTTCTTTCATTTGGCAAAAGAGTCAAGAATAACTTAGTACTTCAATCTCTACCACTTTGTAATATTCTTTTTTTTTGAAGTTGGTAACCAGACAACAGTATGAATCACTCCACCATGGGAAGACTGTTGATGGTAATGTTTTGGGCAGTTGATTCTCTTTGGGTTTGTACTTTTTTAAGCATAGTTATTCAAAAGCATGCCTTATCTAAGCTAAGATGATGTGACTTTGTTGGAAAACTTATCCAGCTGATGAGATAAATATTGAGATTTAGGGGTCCTAGCAGATTTTTCCCAAGTCTCTTACACAGCACTAGTGAATGGAATATAAGCTCTTTTCATCTTGCAGCCTTTTAGCTTCATAAGGACTATAAATAGTGTTTATTTAATTACTAAATAGGTAGGTTAAATAGAGCATGGTATAGAGAGGACAAGTATTCTTTCCTCATTAAGAAAAAATATTTTTTTTTAAGCATGGTGAAGACAAGTTAATTTTTTGTACCTATTTTTTGTAACTGAAACTGAGATTCAGTTTAAATACTTGTACTCATGTTCACCTAAAGACTGTAAATAACCTTTTGTCTGTGGCTGGCAAAGTTGCTACATGGGTTATGCCCTCCTGTGGTTTTTCACATTTCTGAAACCTGAGTTCTGATGTAGTGGTCTCAGCTGGTGTCTTATTCCTGAGTAAAGTACATTTTACTTAGGAACCACAGTAAATAATGTCTTTACGCTTTGAAACACTGTCAGAAAATAGTATTTTCTGCACTACAAACTGGATTAATTAGTAGCCATTATAATTTCCAAGTCATGGATCTCCAAACTTGAATGTAATAGGCTCTGCATTCCCTGTATATCTGCCAATTAGAGGGAAAAATATTAAAAAGGTAATATGTGGAGGCAGTTTAATTTTATGTTGTACAATCAGAAGACTTGTAGTTTACAGATAGCATCGCAAGGAGCTTAGTAACAGTTACCCATAAGGACATATTGTCCATGAATTATCAGCGGATATAAAATATAGAAACCAGACGCATTCCTTCAACACACGGCATTTGAAATATCACTGTATGCAATTATTGAGAGAAGGTTTTGTGTCATCCAAGTCAGAGACTTGGATTTACTTAAATCTAGCATCATATGTGGCCAGACTCATTATTTAAAGATGAAGGCCAGCTTCCCTTTCTGTCATTTCTCTGTGGCTAGATTTACATACACAAGTGGAGGTAGCTTAAGGTTGCTACAGCTAGTGCTCCTGAGTGAAGTTTCTGGTGAGATCTAGGCCACCAGGAAAAACAGCAGATGTCACCTCTCTACTAGAGGGTCATTTACTTAGGAAAAGTGAGTGGTGAGTCACAAAAAAGGTGGACAATAAAAAGTCAAACTCACAAAAACTCTCTCAGCTTCCTTGGTTTTGTCATCATATGAGTGCAGCCAAGGACAGTATTTGTTTGCTGGAATGCAGATATATAGCTACCAAAATATATACAATTTTCCCCTGAAAGTTATCACATACTAAAGAATTGTCTCTACTAAGTGTGTATCTTTAAGTCCATTTATGAGAAGTGCTGCCCTTTCAGCAAGCCTATAACATCCTAGTAAAAATATTGTTTTTATCAGTAGCTTTGTATGGATTAGAAACAACATAGTTAACAACTTTAAAGTAGACTATTTTAGCCTAGGTGGACATTAAGGAAAGGAAATTGGATTACCTTGATGTAGGAGAACATTTGCAAGCATATGACATCATCATTATATTTTTTAGAAACAGCTGTAGAAATAATTATTTTAGTGGGCTTATTTTTGCACTTGCCATGCAAGGCCTGAATATATTGTAACACTATATGCATAAAGTTTTCTCAGTCAATGAAACAGCATTTTTCTCATTCTTTGGGGAAAAAAGTAGACTTCAGGAAATATCTCCAACAGTGTTGAAGTATCTGTGTTTTCAAGACCACCTGCTGTATACTTTTAAAATGAGTAAGAATAGAACTCAGTGCCCAGCAGAGCCTTTTTGAATTCTAATAGCTTCAGTAAATGCTTCCTGGTAGAATGGAGAAAGTCTGTCTTAACTGCTGCTGGCTCTACATGCCTTTGTGGCAGGTGGGAATGTTCTGTCTCTTGTTGAACACCAATGGTAGGTGAACTGGAAAGGGAGAATGAACCCTCTTTTGCATGCTATTTTCATTCTTTTCACTGAACGAGCAATTTCATTTTATTTGTGTTTCCACTTTGCAACAAGATTTCCAGATAGGTTGATACTTTGGCATGTGTAATAATAAATCACTTCAGGTGAGACTATTTAAAGGTTTTCTATTGTTTTGAAGACAGAATACAGGACAAGCTCACCAATATGTTTCAGCAGCTTTGTGCTGGTTGGCACAAAGCAGCCATGAACCTGACTTAACAGAGTAGTTAAATTGGTTTTATGGCCTCTTTGTGCTGTGGGAATATTGTAAAACAGCTGGAGTGCATTGCTGATGTATCTGGTCCTAAATTGTTTGCATGGTACGAAATGCTGTTGTACAGCTGTCTCATGGAGGCCCTCTCAAAACTGCATTCATCTGGTGACACTGTACCAGCAAACTGGGGCTTCAAAGGAAGGCACCTGGTACATACCACATTAGGCAGTTTTCATCTTAGCAGACCTGATGTACTTCAAAAGCATCAATTATCTCCTTTCAGTTAAAAGAATAACTGACTGTGACATCAGAAGCACCTACACAAATGGTACAGGTCAGACCTGCATTTTCAAGGGGAAGTGGCAGACATTGCTCTTCCTGCATTCAGGTTCAGATCATGAAACCATATTGTAACATGCATTTAATCTCTTTTGAATGAAGCAAAGCACAACTCTGCACTCTGGTAGTAGCCCTATGGATACCAACAATTAATAAGCATTAATTCTACAAGACTAGATTAAAGTTTATCCAAAATACCTGCAATGATGGAGTGTAAGTGCTTACCAATAATTCTTTCACTCCAGGTCAGCACTTGTGCTCTGCTACTTGCTAATGCACACAGGCAGAGATAAGGTATTGGTCCATGCTACTGTCCACCCAGGAGAACTTCTAGGTTTCCTGAAATTACTGAAATTACTTGAGTTCTTGCCATAATTTCTGGATGCTTGAGGTGGGATTCTAGCCCTTCGTGGAACCCAAGTTGAATTCCTTCCTTTATATGATATCACAACAAAAGTTTTTAATAGTGTTTCCCTCAAGTTTTCTCTTTTGCAACTTTTTTAACAACTTTATTGTAATTACATATTCTGTCCCCAGCTGCTCACTACAAGAATTGCTTGTATGTTCTGTTGTGGATCTAGGATTCTTAAGAGTCTGCACGCACACACTCCTTTCCCCTCCCCACAAAGAATTGTGAGTTAAGACTTCACATGGTGGGTAATTTCTCTGAAGCAGTAGATAATTCTGCCCTTAACACAGCAATGCCAACATAAAGCTGGTGCAGGGATGCTGTTTGCATAGGCAGCCCTTGAGCAACTTCACCCTTAGTGAATGTCAAGACAAACCTTTTTCTGTGCCATATTTGCCGAATGATTACAACTGAGTGTCATAGGCTCCAGACACACCTTTGTGAGAGATTCAGGGTGATGAGCATTAGCTATTAATACCCTTCTCACTAAAGCAGTGCTTCCACTTAGCTTTGTATTTTATCTGGTATTTGGGGGGAGGTTGAGGCAGGTTGCTGTAGGGAAAAGATGAGATTTTCCAACTCAACATCAGAGAAAAAAGCAATGCTGAAGATTAATTGAATCAATTAGAAGAAAGTACAATATGCTGACATAAGTGCATAAGCAATGGGGTTTCTATTGTTGCCCCATGTACTTAATTTTAATTACCATCAGCTCATCAGCGTAAATCTTCAAGCATTGCACATTATGAAATGCTAATTAGTAAATGTGTGTTGCACCAAACGCTGGCTTCAGTTTAAAAAGTAATTGAAGATTTTATCAAATCCTTGACCCCAAAAGTCACATTGTTTAGGCCAGGTGGAGATGGTATGAAGAAAATAAAATGCTTGTACAAACACCTGTTATATCATAGAATCATAAAATCTCTTAATGGTTTGTGCTGAAAGAGGATCATAAAGATCATCTTGTCCATCCAAACCCCCCTCTGCCATGGTCAGGGACATTTTCAAGTAGATCAGGTTGCTCAAAGCCCAGTCCAACCCAGCCTGAAACACCTCCAGAGATGGGGCAGCCGCAACTTCTCTGGGCAACCAGTTCCAGTGCCTCACCACCCTCACAATATTTTTAGTAGATATATTTTTATTTTTACTAGGTATATTTTGTTATATCTAATCTAAACCTACTCTCAGTCTGAAGTCATTCCCCCTTGTCCTGTCACTGCATACCATTGGAAATAATCTTGCCCCATCTCTCCTGTAAATTTCCCTTTCCCCGAAAGGCTGCAATTAGTTAACCCCAAAGCCTTCTCTTTTCTAGGCTGAACAACCCCAATTTTCCTAGCCTTTCCTCATAGAAGAGGTGCTCCATCCTGCTGATCAGCTTGGTAGCCCTCCTTCAGACTCATGGATATGATTAGCTATCAGTAGATGAAATTCCAAAGCCACATGCCAATTGCACACTCAAAAGCTGCCAAAAAGAAGAAAATACATCATCATCCTTAACGTTCAGACTGATCTTTTCAGTAATCAGCAAATATCCGTAGTGGTTTAGGTGTCTGAGTTATTTTAATTTAGCTTTCATCCAGATCCTTTGATTAGTTCCATATATCCTTTTGCAACTTTCTGTGACCATGTTCACAGGGGTTCTTGGATGAGGGAAGAGACGAGAATGTTGACTCCATGACCAGAAGGCTTGATTTATTATTTTATGATATATATATATATTACATTTTAACTATACTAAAAAGAAGGACAGGTTTTCTCAGAAGCTTGCTAAGCTAAGAATAGAATAAGAAGAATGATAACAAAGGCAGCTCTCTCGGACTCTGTCTGAGATAGCTCGGTCCTTGATTGGCCATTAATTATAAACATCTAAGATGGGCCAACAGGTGGACCTGTTGCATTCCACAGCAGCAGATAACCATTGTTTACATTCTGTCTCTGAGGCCTCTTAGCTTCTCAGAAGGAAAAATCCTAAAGAAAGGATTTTTAGTGAAAAGATGTCTGGGACAACTTTCAGCAAACCATATTACATAAACAATTGTTTGGAAAACCAGTTTTCTTGGATAGCCAATTCTAATTTTTTGTTTGGTTTTTTTAGGTGACAAACTATATTTGCATGATCAATTAAAAGGGAACTCTGCAGGGTTTCCCTGCTGTCATTGTAGGGTCTTTGAGGGGAGGACTCTTACTTGACTGGATTTACATTTGTGTGATTATATTGCTCAGAATTGAGTTGGATTTGAGTTTGAAGAGTAGACTATAGTATGGAGGAAAATAAACAGAGGATCTTAATTAACAAAATGAAATCTAGAAATTAATCGTTCATCGGATTCCACTTCATCTCTTCTCTGTGATGCCCAGTGACAAGACCTAAGAGAATGGCCTGAAGTTGTGTCTGAGGAGGAGTTATGTCTTAGGTTGAACATTAGAAAAAGATTCTTCACCCACAGGGTAGCTGGGCACTGGAACAGGCTGCCCTAGGAAGTGGTCATAGCACCAAGCTTGCTGGAGTTCAAAAAATATTTGGACAATGCTGTCAGGTACATGGTGTGACTCTTGGGAATGGTGCTGTGCAGGACCAGGATTTGGATCATCCTTGTGGCACCTTTCAACTTGGCTTATTCTGTGAAATAGTAAATATACCAAGTTCTTTGGTGAGACCAACTAATATCCATACCCAACCACAATCTGTATGAGCAGTTTCTAGACTTCATTTTATTAATTTAAAAAATTTCTTAGTAAAAGTATAAAAAAATAGGTAGGTCATTTTTTCATGTTTTCAGAGACTCTCCAGCAGTAGCAAAGCCTGGCATGCATTCATTTTATGTCACCAAGTAGTGGATTCTTACAACTGAGAGATGTCACACCAATTTTGTGAATTTGTAGGGCCAAATGACATTTCATCCATGAAGCACAGTCTATTTTACTAGCAACATTAATACTTAAATCTGTTTTTCATGCTACTGTGAATTCATATTCTGTCTGAACTAAGGAGATAAAATTTATGTGATAAAATTCTCTTCTATGCTGAAACTTTAAACATAAAAACAAATTTGAAGAATTTACCATTACAGAGAAAAATGCTTTTAATCTGGAACAATTTTTTGATCAAATTGTGTTTTTCTAGCTTTATCCTGTATTAGTTTACATCAATTCACAAATGACTGTCCATTCACATAGCCAAGTACTGATTTATAGTAGCATATTTTTAAAGATAGACCAAGGAGAAGGAGCAATTGTGGATAATTAATGAGAAGAAAAGCAACATAGCAAATCACTAACCACAGTTAAGGTTTGCAAGGGAGCAAAATGCCAATTTTAGAGGATTGCCTTTCTCAGCTTGAAAACCCCACCTAGTATCCAAAACCAAAGACAGCTGACAGTAGAGAAAAATGTTGAGGAAAATTGGCATCAGTTGCTATGCTACAAACATATTTATTCCCATGAACATCACTTATTTTTATATTAGCCATGCACTTCATAAGTGGTATTCTATAGTTTTTTGTTTGTTTTTCAATTAAAAATGTTGCTTGGATGCTTGACACCTATCTGAGACACATACATAATTTATGGTTGGTTTTCAAAGTGCTTGTCTTTGTTTTCATTGTACAGAAATGTTCTCAAGGTTACTATTTTTAAAAAAGGACTTCTAGGGAAACAGTGTCATTCTAGCCATCCTATCTTTGGCGGGATCTTCATATTCCAAATCACCAGGCAAGTCAAATATTACACAGGACTGAACAGTAAGAAAGTGCAAACTAGGTTATCCCTCATTTTAAAAAACCTATGGTTTCATTTATATTTCTAAATCTCTACATAGAATCTTAGCATTGGGCTCTTATTATAAAGGGAAAATAATGAATTTTAATCAATTAGAATTTAATATACTCATTATGTAGTTATAATAAATAATTAATTATATACTATATTATATTAGTAGATAATTAAACCATTATCTGTATAAGATTTAAATGGTTTTGCATTTACCAAATGCACAAGTAATTTTTCTCAAAACCACAAATTATTTTTGAATGTATTTTCCCAAGAAGGTATATTTATTTTGCTCTTCCATATCTCATACATTAACACTCCAGTCTAAAAAATATATACAGTTAAGCTTTATCCAATCAACTGGTCTACATATACATTGTGTTCAAGAGTAGTATAATATTGGATATATTTTTCTATTGAAAAATCATCTTTTTTATGACTGTAACGCAGAGCTAAATCAAGGAGATTTACAGGAAAAATGTTAAATCCATTTCACATGGCAAAGGACAATGCAAATGGTCCTTCCGATCATTTGGATTGCTGATCCAGATGTGATGCCATTTGATTCTCCATACCAATATAAGAAATTTGCTCAAAAATAATTGTTAGAGAAACTGAATGGGCCATTTTGCCTATTTCCTCACCAAAGTTCACAATCTGTTTTCAGAGTAATTTTGACTCACAGGTGAAAGGCAGCGCTGATTTCCTTAGTCAGCTTTATCTAAGGTAGATCCATGCCAGATATCAACTTACAGGAGCTGGCATACAAATGAGCTGAACCAATCCCAGCAACTGCAGGAAGTTGTTTCATTAATATATAATGGACCTTATTTGAGAAGAAACCTCACCTCTTGTCCTTTACCTGTCAGGAGTCTGTATTGGGAAACTGGTCACATGCAGTCCATTCAAGTGCATGCAGATACAGGAGACTTCCAATAATACCCAGTAATGGGGCACACCACAATAATATCTCTAGCTGAAAATATTTAATATGGGGGAAAAGACTGAGCAGTAATTTGCAGGGGCCTTCAGAACAGAGATATAACCAAGTACATACATAAACATATTTCCTCCCAAAAGCCTGGCCAAGAGTGCTGGCTATTAACAGAACATTAGTAGTAACATTTTTAGTCCAAACAACAAGCAATTAGCCAGCCACATTAAACAATAATGAGAGCTAGTAATCATATTTTTATCAGCAAAATTAGCCTGGATTCATTTTAAAACAACATTTAATGCAAACAGCTTAATGAATATGTAAAACGTAAAAGTTATGCACAGAACCAAATGTTCTCTGGAAACCAAAGATAATTACTATATCTTGACTGTTATGCATGAACTTCTATCAAACTGTTGTTTCCCCACTGTTCATTCTTGTGCATGCATAAATTATGGAAGTTTTCTGTTAGTGTCTCCAAAGGACTTGTATGAGAATAAAACAAATTGCTGATCAATTTGATAAGTCTTTGATCTGCATTTTTGATAAACAATCTTTGAGAAGCCTACCTAAAAAATAGTAGTAATCAAATATTAATGAAAAACATTTTTAGAAGAGTACGAGGGCAAAGTAAGTATCTTCTCTGTGTAGTACTAAATAATGGGTTGAAGTAGGCTGGATTTATATAGACAGTACTGGTGTCCTGAATTTAGGATGCATAGAAGAAATCCATAAACATGGGGGTTTTTTCTATTGAGAATTCTGTGTCTTGAAACTGATGATGAAGTGTAGTGGCCAGTAAGATGATTAAGGGTTGGAGCACCTTACCTATGAGATAAAGAGAATTGGGATTGTTCATCCAGGAGAAGAGAAAGTGACATAACTGAAGTCTGAAGTACATGAACAGGGTATAGAAAAAAAGATGGAGAAATACTTCTTAAAAATACATTCATTACAAAATAAAGGGAAGCAGCATCAAAGTAAAAGAAACTAGGTTTTAATTAGATATTAGGAAGAAATTCTTACTGTGAGGGTGGTGAGACCCTGGAACAGGTTGCCCAGAGAAGTTGTGGATATCCCATCCTGTACGTGTTCGAGGACATGCTGTATGGAGCAACCTGGTCATGTGAAAGGTGTCCCTGCCCATGGCAGGAGGTTAGAACTGTATATCTTTAAAGTTCCTTCCAACCCAAGCCATTCTGTGATTCTATGATAATCATTTAATATGTCCTACAAGCCGTGCCTCGGTGACTGAAGTTATGAATCCTGGTATTGTCTCGTGAGACATAAGACTTGAACAGTATTTCCAGGAAGTGTCCTTTCAAGCAATGCTCTTGTGAAGCAGTTAGACCAAAATCTTTGCGTTTTCTTTAGCCTCAACTGCCTTGAAACTGATTGAGCTGGTATTCCATGACAGAATTCCTCTGTTCTCTGATTTTTGTCTCTATTTTCTAATGTAGACCTTTCAATTTAGACAGAATTAGCTTCTTCAAACATGCTGAAATAAAGAAAAAAAATCAGTCCCCTGTACAGCACCTTCAATGATTTATACACTATTTTACACAGTCTGTGTCTAAGCTTAGCAATACAGTATTTGTAGTAGCCTATGAAGAAGTTAGATAACACTAGAATAGAATTAGGACAGGTCTTGTCAACTAAAAGCCAAAGTTGATTAAGTCAAATTGTGGCAAGTCAACATATATTAAAGTAAGCAAAGGCTTTCAGAGGAAGCTTTTTTAGTATTCTGTGATACACCTTCAGCAGCTTCAGTAGACCTGAACCTTGAGCCATTTCTACTCAATCATTTGACATGATGTCTCAGGACTGATTTATTTCAAGTCTTTAGAAATTTGGAGAAGGCTTTTAATTGTCTCACTTCTGAATTCTCAGTTCTACTGAGATTTTTTCCAAATATTACGACAGTGCATTTAATGAATATAGAACTTGACATTGCCAGAATATTTGCTCAGTCCTTTACTAAACTAAATCCTCTAAAAAAATTTTATTTTGATAAATAAGAATCCATGAATGACAAATTATACATGAGAATTTTTAAGTAGAAACCCACCAATACAAAAAATTAGTGACTTGAACTTCTGCTTCCATTTTCTGAATTTCCTTTGCTTTTAAAAACACTGGCTCATTTCATTAAAGTCACCTCAACTGTGCTAAACAGAAAGTAGGTATAGAATTCAGATAATCTCTGTATTGTCTATAAGGACTTCTTGTGATTTGACTATCATGTATTGCTAGTCCTTTCTTCCAGTCTGTTTTTGCTGCCATTCTAAATTGAAATTCATATGGGAATATTTTATAAATGTCCATTGTCCACTACTGAAATGCATTTCATAAATATTCATTCATAATTTTTTGAGAGACGTATCTTATATTTAAGCCTGGTCTTCCAGGCAAAAGCAATGACACAGATCAGGATTGCAATAATTATATTTTTATATAGATATCATTGTCTAGATATATAATATGTATAACATATGATAGAGTATATATGAAATATTATATATCTATAATCAGGTTATATAACTTTTATAGATTTCACTATAGAATTTGTACCTTTGATAAATTTAGTTCTGTCTAGTGAACTCCAACTATTACAGTATGCCAGAAATTTGTCAAAGCAGAAAACAAAAAATAAATATAACATTATTTACAGTTTGTACATTATGTATAGCAGTAAATTGTTTATCTTAATGCATCCTGATAGATGTAAGCTGACATGGACTGCTCAGCCATTGATCTAGGAAAGACTGAAAACATCCTCTGTGTTAAAAACAAGTCTAATCTTTTTTTTTTTGCTTTTCAGCTTTTCATAAGGACTCTAATATAGTAGAATTTAACTCCACTTGGCTACCCAAAGCAAGTTTGTGAAGTTTTTTTTAGCACTTTTATATAATATAATTCTTAAAGTTTAACCCATTTTTTTCTTGTTGAACAGAAAATACTAGGGAAAAAAACAGCCAAAGCTGGTTCTACCTTAACAAAGATGATACTTGGATTTCTACTCAACAAATAAATTCACTATAACTTTTAATACTAAAGACTCAACTTTGTCAAGTGATGAGTATAATCTATGTATTTCTCAAAAAAACACTTAGGTCTAGTTTTACACTCATGAAATGTAAGTCATCACAATAGGGTCAAAAATAAGTAGTATATAACGAAGTTGTTTCTTAATGAATTACGTGTATGCAGATTTAAAAATATTATATTTTGTCTCTAAAACATTGTGGACTTTTGCAACATCAGGCTTGCACTTCCATTTTATAGAGAAATCCTTGTAGCAATAAAGCTAGGAATGATAAAAGCATTCTGCTTATGTGCTTGCTAATTTTCAACAGCTCTACAAAAGTTCTTTACAAAACGCAGCAACCTACTAACCTCATTATTTCATTGTAAGGGACATTTTCATGAATAGATTTGTCCATCTGATTGAATTAAAATGTTTCTGTTTTATTCAGGCTTGTATTGAAATGTCCTTGTCTTTAGTTCTACTTGGAAGCAGTATTAAGGAGTTTGTTCAGCACAGAGAAGCTGTAGCTCTACGTGTTATGTGATGGCTTGTGTGGCTGCTTCACAACAATCAAGTTGTTGAGGCACTGATTCTGTTCTTGTTAAAAGACTTGCAAATTCAACGCAGAGTAAGAAAGTCAAATATAGAGGTATTTTCCTTTCTCAGACACCATCACTCACAGGAAAATTCTGTGGATCAAATTATACCACAGCAATTCCTCAGCAGCTCGATCCTCTACAGGTGCTGATTTCTGGATGACTGATAATCCCTGCCTGCTGCCTGTGGTCCTGCATAGGTGTCCCTGAGCAGGATTTGGTGAGCACTGCTCTCCGTAGTGTGCTAGCAAAAATGCTCCTCAGTCTCCTGTTTCTGTGCTGGTCTTATCATGCACAAAGTGGTAGAAAGCAGTGGAGATTTACCTTAGTCATGGAACTAGGCAGAGACAATCAAAGGCATGGTGTGGGTGGATGTGGTGAGCAGGGACACGCTGCTTTGCACAGCTGCTCTTCACAAGGGCAAAGAAGGAAGCTGTGGGAACAAGGGTCAGGAGATACAACACTGTGCCTTTGCTGTTTACCCTGGAAAACTTCTTGAATTAATAGTTTTCTTCTGAAACACATTTTGGCGATCATCTTAGTTATTCAGAAACAATGTATTTGTATTCTGTATGATGAGTCTTGAGCCTACAACATTTTTTAGTAATTGCACAGCTGGGAATCACTCAGTCTTCTGATAGAATGAGTGGCAACTGAATTTAATATCAATCTGAAACATTCTACTGGACTTAGACATAAAATGTGTGCTTGTAACATTAAAATTTTATGTGTACTAGTAGCAACATGATAAAATATAGGAATATTGTTCTAACATGATTTCTGCTGTTTAGTAATTTCTTTGTTATTCATGTTATTCTTGTTTTTCATGTTGCCTGAGGTTGCCACATTCTTACAGGAGAATTGGAGGGGAAGTACAATGCAAAGGAATGTTAAACTTTGCTGAATTATATTCTTGTAGTAGGTAGTGTCTCCAGAAAACTATGCAGTTATTTTGATTGAATACATTTTATGGAATTAGAATTTTTAAATTAATATATTTTAGCATAAAGACTTACTTGTCTCAGCTTTTTCTAATTCTTTGAGGTGTGAAATGTTCTCAATTATTTTTGCAAGTTTAGTGATCTTGGAAATCTTTGGAACTATAATTTAGTAAATATTTTTTACTGCTGGTTAGCAAAATTGTATTTATCTTCTTCTCAGTGTCCAGCTTGTATGTTCTCACCTTTTACATTCCATATTCTGTTTTTTTTCATTTGATACCTCAAACACATGAAACACATGTAAAATTGAGTTTTCTAGTCCCCCCCCTTGAGAGAAACATTACTTGAATAGCACATATACAGCAAAAAAGTAAATCATGAGTTCTTGTACTCTATCATCAAAACCCTTTGAAGAGAAGGAGTGGGAAAAACAACACTGTCATTCTCTGACAGTAATTCTATAATTTTTAATCACACTTCTATGTCCCTGGGCATTGCTTTCTAACCATTAACTTTTGTGATTGTAATTTTGAATTAATATCTAATATATTCTTTCACATTCCAAATATGGTGAATGAGTATTAATCCTCATTTGTAATATACGTTTCCTGTAACTAAATTATTGGCTGCCTCCACAGAGTGATTGCTCCCCTGTGGAATTGCCTCTTACTTTGATAATTTAAGCCTTGCATAAGAGTTTCCTTGTGGGCAGGATCCCTGCTGGTTTGCGTGAGAAATTTTACCTGAGTTTCGTCAGAAGGTACAACCAAAAATATTGCCTCTGAAAGAAATCCATTTTCAGTTCTTAAGTAACCAGATCTACTTTGATGTGGTTAAGAATTCAATGGCATATTAAGGGAGGGACGTGTGCTTCTAATTTAGTTACGCACATGATGTCTGAATTCTGATGCCAACGCAATTAAAGAGTAAATTTTGAAAATAAGTGAAAAACACCACTGAGAAACAGGGTAAATTGGATCAAATCCAAGCCCAATGCACCTCTTATTTACTTTAGTATCCTCCAGATAATTTTTCCATTTTTCTAGTCTGAGACTCAAAGATTGTGTAGGAATCTTTACTCTCTGTGTGTCATAGTTTAACTCCAGCCAGCAATCAAGCCTCACACAGCTGTTCATTTACTCTCCCACCAGCAGGATCAAGAGAATGAGAAGGGTAAAAGAAAACTCATAGGCTGAGATAAGGAGAGTTTCATAGAGAAAGCAAAAGCTGCACACAGAAGCAGAGCAAAATGAGGGATCAATTCACCTCTCCCCATGGGCAGGCAGGTGTTCAACCATCTCCAGGAGAGCAGGGCCCCATCACATGTAACAGTGACTTGGGAAGACATATTGCTTCAAATATGCCTGCTTTTGTCCTTCTTCCCTCCACTTTATATACTCAGCATGATGTCAGATGGTCTGGAATGTCCCTTTGGTCAGTTTGGGTCACCTGTCCTGGCTGCGTCTCCTCCCAGTCTCCCATACATCCCCAGCTTCCTGGCCAGTGTGGCTGTACAAATAGCAGAAAAATCCTTGGCTCTGTGTGAGCCCTGCTCAGCAATAACACAATATCTCTTGTATTATCAACTCTGCATTCAGTACAAATCCAAAACACAGTCCCACACCAGCCACTCTGCAGACAGTTAATTCTGCCCCAGCCAAAACCAGCACACCATGCAAAGAGCCCTTGAGGCATGTATAAGTGTTGTTGCTCAGAGTCTCAATTAACTACTTTTTACATTTCTCAGTCTTGCTATGAGATTGGGACTTTCCTGGACTTTGCATTCCAAAGCACATTCTGTGTCAACGCATATGCAGCTCCACAGAGATGCTCATTTTGCTGAAGTTTTCAGCAGCGTGATCAAAATTAAACAACACAATGCTCTAAACAAGCTCTGGTTCAGGCAACTTTAGGTTTTTTTACTGAGATAAGCAGTTTGTTTTACCAGTAATGATGTATTTTAGTTGTGTATCAGAAGAGTTTTGACCTTCCAGTGTCACAGTGGGCATTCATGCAAAATAGCCAAATACCATGAAGTGTCAGAAATGCTCAGAACTATTACCTAGGTTTGGATTTTGACTGCCAAGGTGATCTGAGTCCACAGAAATAACTTCAGCATAAAGCCTTCGAGGAAGACCAAGAGAATTAGACTTTTAGAGAAAACAAGGAATCTGAATGCTGTTGCAAATACCAAATATAAAAGGTAGCATATATTTAGGATAAGCACAAAACTCTCACTAGTGTCAGCAGAATGCTATGAATCTAAAGATATGTGCAGACATTTGCCTCTTGAGTTCAAAATGAAATAGAATTGTGTACATTATGTTTACAGATCTGTAACTGACCAACATATATTTTTATTAAGATTAGTACATTTGAGAAGAATAGTATCTAAATGTTGCTGTTAACTCCTCAAGTACAGGATATTGATATTTAAACGCAATAACTAAACAGTGTTTCCCCAGTCCTAGTTATATTTTCTTTCTGTGGTATATGATTATTCTGTCTGAATATAAGTATCTGAAGACTATGTAAAAAAAGGGGGATTTCACCAAACATTCTTTTCTAATGTGATTTGCTGAATCCAACTCTCCTCAGTTATCTCAAATCTTTCTTCTTTCCCTTAAAGATGACATGATTGCAGTGAGCATTGTTCTTTTATATATATTGCATTTCAAATCAGAAAAGTGAAGCTCTGTAATTTACACTTAAGTAGGGAAGTGGAGGGGAAATGCAGTGGTAGTGCCTGTGGAATCCTCAGGTGCCGGTGTTCGTGGATGCTCTCTCTCCTCAGGGCAGATCAGAGGATCCCAGCAGGAATAGTTTTAATTTAATTTTAGATCAATGAATAGGCAAAAGTCTACCAAAAAAACCCTTGATATTTTTGATATTAAGAGATGAATAATTTCTTCATGAGAGTGGTACAATGTCACTATAGGACATGAAAGAACACAAGCACACACCACTGTTCTCAAGGTGAAGAAAAAAAGGGAAGTTTATTTTCTGACTCCAACATTTATAGTTTTCCAAAAGTGACAGCGGATTGGAGGGTGACAGTGACACCTCTCCAATGACACTGGTCAAACCAACAGTCCATCAACTCTCTCCTCCTCCATAAAGGAATGCAAAACAATGAGTTATTTACAGAAAGTGTGTGAGAAAGTTCACTACAAGAATGTCAACATCAGAAGGCTTAGAAAATCTTAAAAAACCAGGGTGACATCTCACCCTTTTCCATTTAAAAAAGAAAAAGAGAAAAGAAAATGAACAATGTGATAAAGAAAACATGAACAATGTTCAGTGTCCACTTGCGGAGGAATCATTGGAGTGATCACTCTCATCATCTGCACCTGAGTCATCACTCAATGATTCACCCGCTTGATGCCTTTCAGGTTGGTCACGGTTTCCATCTTGCTCGTCAGCTGTATTCTGCCTCTGCAGTCGCAGGTCAGGGCGAACACATTTCAGAGGTACCCAGGGTACCCCAGTATCTGTGAATACACAAGCATACCTGCGCCCCGAATCAATAAGGTCATAGGGACCTTCCCACTGTTTGGTGACTAAATTCTGCACCCAAACCTTCGCTCGAGGCTGATGTGCCTCATCCGCAGCCTGCAACGAGAGATGGTGATTCAAAATGACAGGATTATTTGAGTTCTGTGGCACAGTGAGATGATTGATTGTGCACAAAGCTTTTGCCAGCTGACTGTGCAGGGTTTCACCCTGAATTCCCCATTTTGTTTTTGAAGAACCCGCTTCAGAGTACCATGAGCGCGTTCTACAACAGCTTGACCAGTCGGAGAATGAGGGATCCCGAACTTGTGCGAAACACCCCACAACTGCAGGAACTGCCGCACCTTTTGTGATGCATAAGCAGGACCATTGTTGGTTTTCGCAGCAGAAGGTATGCCCAGAACGGCAAAGGCCTGCCTCCAGTGGGCAAGGACATCATGGGCCTTCTCCCCAGTGTGAGCCAAAGCCCACATCGCAGAGGAGAACGTGTCCACAGTGACATGCACATACTTGAGCCAGCCAAACTCGGCAATCTGGGTGACATCAGTCTTCCAAAGCTCCAAGGCCCTAAGGCCTCTGGGGTTTACCCCTGCCGGCAAAGGCGGAGCAAGTGCATGGCAGTCATCACATGACTCAACAATGTCACAAGCCTCAGCTGGCGTCAGCTGCAACTGCTTCTGCAGGGTATGTGCGTTTTGGTGGAAAAACCCATGCAATGCCTCGGCCTGCGCGAGTGTATCAGGCTGAGGCGCTACCCACGCTGGGTTAGCCAACTTGTTACCTTCCACTATAAAGCCTGGCAAATTGGTGTGACTCCTCACATGCAGAACATAGAATGGATGAACCCGGGCCTGAATGGCACACCACAAGGTCTTCAGTAAATGAGACAAGGCAGGATTACTGAGACTTCCTTCAAAACGAATGACCCAACCACTGTGAAATATCAGCCACATAGGCAGAATCTGTGACCAAGTTGAAAGGTTCCTGGGAAAATTTCTCAAAAGCCATGACAGCAGCCCTCAGTTCAACCAATTGGGCTGACCCATCCTCATGACCTTCCAGAACCTGCCACTCAGATCCATCCCTCCAAGTAACAATGGCCTTTCCTGTTTTCCCTGAACCGTCAGCGAAGACGGTAGGTCCTTGCACGGGTTCCTGGCTATTTTTGGGCCGCAAAGAGATTTGTGTGAATTTTGCCATATGCAGTAGCCTATGACTGGGCAGATGATAAATGATCTGCCCTGAAAAATTTTCCAGAGCACTCTGCAGGGACACACTGTTTGCAAAGCTCCAGTCAAAATCCTTCCATTGCACCGGGAGTATGATCTTTGCAGGATCCACACCCATCAATTGCAAACACCATTGCCAGCATTTGATTATCAAGCGAGCAATCAGCTCAAACAATGCAGTTGCCATCTTCTGTGGCTGATTGGGCAGGAAAACCCATTCCAAAATGTGCAAGGAATCAGACCATTTGTCACTCCATTGGCCAATGATGCCCGTGGGATGCAAATCTGAAGTGGTGATGAACACAGTGACATCAACGGAGGGATCAATGCGATAAACTTGGCAAGCCGAAACAGCTCGCTGAACCACCTCCAACGCCTTATGCGCCTCAGGGGTCAGTGTGCAAGGTGATTTTAGATCAGAGTCTCCTTTCAACAAATCATACAGAGGAGACAGCTGTGTGTCAGTTAGTCCCAAGTACGGACGTAACCAAGTGATGACACCTACCAATTTCTGAGCATCATTCAGTGTCTTCACAGAATGCACAAATTGCACCTCCTGGTGATGGATCATCTGTTCCAGAATTTTGACCCCCAAGTACTTCCAAGGTGGTTGTTGTTGAACTTTTTCTGGAGCCACCTGCTGTCCATGAGCATGCAAAGCATCAAGCAACTGAGGCTGAATTCTCAGCAGCTCATCCTGGGTGGACACGGCCACCAAAATGTCGTCCATATAATGATACAGACATGCATCAGGAAACTGCTTGCGAACTCCAGACAAGGCACAGGCCATATACCACTGGCATATGGCAGGAGAATTGCTCATGCCCTGAGGCAATGTCCTCCATTGATATCTCTGTGCGGGCTCAGCCTCGTTAATCGTTAGTCGCTGGCACTGAGAAGGCAAACTTCAGTCTGTCATTGGGATGCAAAGGAATCGTAAAGAAACAATCCTTCAGATCCACAATGAGGACCGGCCAGTCTGCGGGAAGCATGGTAGGCAATGGCATGCCCGCCTGCAATGTTCCCATGCTTTCCATCACAGCATTGACCTTACAGAGGTCTTGCAACAACATCCATTTCCCAGATTTCTTTTTGATGCAGAAGACAGGAGTGTTCCAGGGACTGGAAGAAGGCTCCAGATGACCCTGGTTCAACTGTTCCTGCACCAAATTCCGAAAGGTGTCCAGTTTATTTTGAGGGAGGGGCCACTGCTTCTCCCAGACAGGTTTGTCCACCAGCCACCGTATAGGAGGCATAAGACACTCTGCGCCCTTCACTGCAATGGCCCCCATCAAAAATCCGTCCCGATGCGCACCCCCCAGACAGACAGAACATCCCTCCCTCAGAGGTTGGCAGGAGTAGAAGTAACATGAGGCCTAACCCAGGCCGTCTGTTCCTCCGGGTTCGTGACCAGCACAGGCTCACGTAGCATCGCGACATCCCTCCCAGGCCTGTGACAGACATCCCCACCGGATCCAAGGGGCACTCTGGGGGCCAGGCGGCAAGGCAGAGAACCATGACGTCAGCACCACTGTCAAGAAGCCCACGGAGGTGGATTTCCAATGACATCTCACCAGGAACAGATACGGTACACAGCATCTCAGGACGGTCCTTGTTCAGGACAGCAGTCCAGTGACTCTCTCCTCCTCTATAAAGGAATGCAAAACAATGAGTTATTTACAGAAAGTGTGTGAGAAAATTCACTACAAGAATGTCAACATCAGAAGGCTTAGAAAACCTTAAAAACCAGGGTGACAGTACAATTTCTATAAAATTATTTTTTGTAGTTCTGAGTGAAAGAGAAAGACTGTGGATACAAAGAATCAGTTATGAAGTCCTATTCTAAGACTTTCTTGTCTTGATTGTTCTGATCTATTCTTGTTCATCACCTTCAATTTTCTGTCCTTTCAGAGGTCTTTAATCCAAACCTTTGTTCATTTTTAGATGTCTCATTATTATTCTTTCACCTTATTGTTTCATTTTCCCAAGATACACCTATGAGAGGGAGCAATTAGCAAAATAGTTTTAGAAGTAAATGAAAGGTCTTAATTCTCTGTTCATATTCTTTTCATCTTTTATCTTCATGACATTTTTAACCTGGTCTAAATAAAAAAGAATATCTAATGCTACTTTTTGTAGATTGTCTTTCAATGGCTGTAGTTAATTTTAAATAATGTTCTAAATCTTGTATGTGAAAGGTGTAGACAGTGGTCTGCATATTTATATGCAGAGCTTGAAAGGCTGCATACAGGTAGTATTTGACCAGGGTTTGAAATGACTACAGGTGATTTCACATATTTCACTAAAATGAGTCTGACCTATTTTTTTTTGGAGAGTGTATACATCAGCTCTTTCTTTTCACTGAGACTATAAATGTCAAGGTGATGCAGAGCACTTGCAGAGTGACTTGGAAAAGGTCTGTTTGTGGCACAGTTCTATGAACAATATCTCTGGTGTACATATATATCGTGTACAAAGCGTATCAACTGAGTACAAAGCGTATCAACTGAGTGACCATAGTTTATGAATGACAGCCTACAGGGCTGCACCAGTTAACTTGATCCATTGTTTCTCTTAGCTCAGACAGTTTATAAAACTGGCTTCTAAACTGATGAAAGTGCAGCCATCCAGGAGATACGGTTCAAATGTGATTTAATTTTTCACTCACTTGTTTTAGTACATAAATCAGAAATACTGAGTGGGCATGAAAATATTGAAAGGTGCACTGAGTCAAGCCAAATAGCCAGATTTGCATTTTTTGTCTAACAAAAGTACCATTTGCTTAGACAAGGGTATAGAAATACAGCAGAGTTTGAGAGTAACTTTCCTCAGTCTGTCACTCAAGGACTTGCTGAATTGCAGGAGGTATCTTTGTACTACTAACATTTAAATGGATCATTTCATCCATGAATTAGGTTAGGGGTTTTTTTCAAATTTGGCCTTGTTTTTTTTTAATCTGAATAGCTGTGATGTCATCATAGAGTGAACTTCACACTATAAATAGTCTGCATGAAAAAAATAGTTATAGTTTCTTTTTTTCCAGTCTCTCACTTGATAGTTTTATTTGATGACACAGTGTTATCATATTACCAGAAGCATCCATATTTTTGCTTCCCACACCATTTATCATAAGATAGTATTTGATCTGTTACACTTCCTTTTCCGGTGTGGAGAAATGCAGCTTTACAACTCTCTGTACTCACTTTTTTCCTTGTACAGGCACCATTACATCCTCCTCATCTTCCTCGGAGCCTTTTCTAATTCTTCCATAAGATTTGTGAGCTGGTTCAAACACTAGGACTGCAGATTTTAAAACATACATGCATTTTTATAGTAGCAGAATGATGTCTGTGGTTTTGCTCTCCATTTTTCCTTAACAATTCCTAGTTCTCAAAGTGCCTTACTGAACTTTTCACAAAAATACCTCTTACAACAACATATCTTTCCTGAGTATTTCAATGAGCATTTTCAAAGCCCATTATTGTGCATGAGGACTTCTTTCCCACAAACATTGCTTCATTTTTTCAACACTTAATTTAATTTTATTTTACAGCTACTCAGTCTCATAAGATTACTGAATAATTTTTAAATTTTGCTAACCCAAATAATTAAGCAGCTACACCAAAGTTTCACTCTGTTTCAAGGAAGGGATGTCTATAGCACAATAGAAAGCACATATATAGCACACTTGGAAAAATGTCATCACATTGGCTCCATTCTCTGTGGCTGCCTCCTCTCTAGACTCAAGGTGTCTGCAGAACCCTTTTGCCAATTCATTTTTTAGCATGAAGTTTCCAGTATTATGTGAAACCCGTTTCTGCAGTGCTTAAGGAAAAGTGTTATGAAAAGCCAATGGATTAGACTCCCACAAAAAAAAATCACTTGGAAATTGTATACAAGATCTTCATTCATTTCTGTAAAGGTGTAGTTGGGTCTTGTATTTCACAAGGTTTTTCAACCACAGCCTCATTACACTTCACACATGCTCATTTTTCTCTTATGTCAAACAATAAGGATTATGACACATGACATAGAAAATAGTCCTTTTTTTAATTGGAAGTGAATTAGAAGAATATCCTAGGACCTGTTCCAGCTATTCTCTAGCTGGTTTTTAGATTTAAAGGTGCTGCTCCTAAGACATAGCTACCCTCTTCTTTAAAATGGTCTGTTATTTGCAAATCATGAAATAAATTGCATTTTCCCTTCCTTTTTACGATGTTGATATGCTTAATATCAGGACATTTGTAATAGAAGCTTAAAACTTGAGCTAGTTTATTTCAAAATCTGTCACTTTTTCTAGCCCATAAACTTTATTTTCTCTCTCAAAAACACTTATTTCCTTCCATTTCCTCCATCTGTGCAAATTTCAGTCCTCCTTCCTTCCTTTTGCAATAATGATCACAGGAATCTCAACAGATATCAGCGTGCTGCCATGCTACTGAAGGTGCTTAGTGTCAATATTGTTAATTACTGATCTGGTAGGATATGCTGATTGAGCAGCAAGGACTCATCTCAGCTTCTCCTGAGGGCGTTTTCTTAAAAACACCGCCTATTGATTTTTATCTTTTTATGATTGTTTTTTTCTTCTTTTTTTTTTTAATCCTATAGCATGAGGATATTTGGTAGATTCAGTTCCCAACTAATTTCATCCATTGTATTTTAATAATGCAGTAGTACAGAACTAGAGAGTATAGAGAGTAGCATTTCAGATAAAGAGTGGCACAGAAGCTGTATTTGTCCCAGGATACCTAATTCTTGGAGCTCACTTTTTGGTCAAATGTAGTTTCTGTGTATCTTGAAAAGCTTTTTCTTCCACTGGCTGAAGGCCTGATCCTGCTTGTATTGGATAAAAAAGTCTGTCTTTATTGCCATGACTGGCATGATATGGCTGTGATAAGAACTGTGTCCTGTATGTAGAAGATGGAAAACTGCAAAATAACAAGACTTAAAATAAAAGACCGCCTGTTACCAGCAAAATTTCTATGAGCAAAAGGTACACAGCTATTTTAAATACAAAAATTCACATGCAGTTTAAAACTATTGGAAGGCCTTCAAAATGGTTTCCACATTTTCCATCCTTCTTCTTATGGTTTAAAAAAATTTAGTAACAATTTATTACATTCTGCAACAATAGGAAAATGGGAGCCAAAACGAATTACAAACCAGAGATAAATGTATAAATAATGAAAAGGTGTAGCTTTTAAATATTCAGCCTCCTGGGTGAATGACGTTCATCTCCCTAGTAAATATGGAGGTATTTGATTGCTTTACAGTCTTTTCTACATAAGGCATCATATCCTTCCATTCAGTGCCTATCTTTCCTGGCTATATTTTCCCTTTAGCACCTCAGTCTCCCAGCCAGAAGACATCTCCACTTCCAGTGCTAGCTGTGGGGTTTTCATGGATCACTGCTTTCAAAGACTCGTGTGTTTTAAGGTGACAATGTCAAACATCCCTATTTATACTCACAAACACTTCATTTTAAACTGCAATAGGCAGAAGAGGCAAATAAATTTCTATTTCTGGAGGCAAAGACCACTAGTTCAGGATTTGGAATCCAGGGAGCATTCGGGGCTGCTCAGCAAGGGAGAGATGGGAGGAAAGCATCCACCACTGGTAAACCACTGCACCATCCCCTCAGGACTCACTGTAAAAAGTGTTCTCACTGGTAGATGGTAATGATAAACAGTAAGAGCTCTCCTGACCTGGGAAAGCATGGCTCTACATTCTCTACAAATCACCTGATCCTCAGAAAAATGGCACCCCTTTAAAAATGCCCTATCTTGAGAATAAGAATGTACATCATTAGGTAATCTGTCACTTGTGGTACTTTCCCACTCCCATCTGTTCTCAAGAGCCTGCTGGCCTGGCACTTTCACCCTCATACTGGCAAATAATCCTGGCATCAAAGTGAAGGAAAGGGGGCCTAGTGGGGAGTCAGGGGAGCAGGCCCTGGGGTAGATCAGAACTAGAAGATCAATTGCTCCTTCCCAGCCTTGTAGGTGAGTTGTGCTAACACTAAATCACGGGGAAAGAGGTTAATTGGGGTTGGTGACTGGGTATGTACCTTTCCAGTGTAGAACCAGGGTAATCCTTCGGTGGGTATGTTATTTCTTGTGATCTGAAAAGGGCTAATGGTAAAAACAGCTCCTTGGCATCATGTGTATAGTAGCAGAACAGCACATATTGTCAATGCAACATGCAGTGCAGTGATCATGGCTCCTCCTGTGATACAGCCATGTTTTTGTATCCTGTTTTTTATGTGGCCATAATTAACATATCACTACTAACAACAAAGATCTTTGAAGGTCAGAAGTGACAGGCAAATTTTGACAGCCCGTGTTTCTGTGGACTGCTGGGAAGGAGAACTGAGTGTTTGCTTAACGAAACCAGAATTTTCTTATTATCTCTTCAAAGATTCAAGGAGGAAGTGAGGCAATTACTCCCTTACAGGGCTAGAGCAGCAGCAATCACCTTTGTCTGATGTGAGCTGCACATCAGACAGCAGAATTTTAAAAGAGCAAGTCTGTCTTCCCCTGCACACCAATTCTGCTGTTGCTCTGGAGAAGCAAAGCTCCATAAATTCCCCTGAAAGCTGTCCATTTGCCTTCCCTGCAAACTGTTTTGAATAGCTAGCACAGTGGCACAAGGTGCCCAGAGCTTGGCAGGAAGGCTGGCTTGGTGTACAGACTATTTACAAAAAGCAAGCTTAGTTGGGACCATAAAAATTGAGCTAGAACACTGGGGTTTTGTCCCATATTTCTTTGAACCAGAAACAGAGTGCTCACAGCAAACATTTGAGCACATCATTGTGCAAATGGCTTCATACTTCAAATGCAGAGAAATTAAATGTTTTCACCATGGCAGATTTGTTCAGTCCTTGAACTTGTAAATTTGTTGTTTCTAGCTGACAGATACAGGAAGTATTTTGGGCTAGTGACAACTGATGTGAGATCATAGAGCTCTGATATTTGTTCATTTTTACCAGCCAAGGGAGTGATGACCTGATGTTTAAAAAATTCAGTTTAAGAGGTGGTTGTCTGGTGTGATTTGGACAAGTCCCACTCACTTTTTGCATGTGACTGTTGAATTTTCCATGCTGTGGCACTTCTAGCTCATTGCACTCAGCCTCTCATCCTGTGATGTGCCAACTCCTGGAAGGCCTGGAGTAGGAGGGATGTTGCAGCTCTGCAGAGCATCTGGGACTGTGCTGCCTGGTGGGTTCCTGCACGTCAGGGGATCCCAATAAAAGGCACACTGCATCACACATCTGCCTCTGACTGAAAGCACAGCCTCTGTGAGAGAGAATTGTGGGAAATTGGCAGAAGAAATGCAGCATACAATATGCGTGACCAGCAAGTCTCGAACTTTATTGATAGTCACACATATTTATACTGGTGTTAATGAAGCTCATACATATTGCAAAGCTGAGCTCATTATTGGTTAGTTACTTATCGGCCAACTACGCCTACTTCTATATTCTTATGGTTATTCTGTTACTACTTCTACATTCTTGTGGTTATTCTGCTGAAACTATCCTCATATTTTGGCAAAAGATCCTCTCCTCTATCCTGTTGTTGCACCAAGGGCACAATGTCCTTCTCAGTGGTTGGACATTGACTGCTGAATCCTAGACTTGTCTCCTTCTAACTTAACCAACAGTATTATGTCGACATGACCTTTCTCAGCTAGCCAACTGTCCACAAAGCTCTCCACAGAGAATCAACCATTTTGATTCTCAAAGTTATAGAGAAAGAGGGCTAGAAGAGAATTGGTTAGAGAAGAGAATTCACTTAATCCATACCCTGTCTTGGTTAGAAAAGACGGCTAAGGAATGCAGGAGCCACCCTTGAAACGGAAAATGTAAACCCCTTCCCTCCAAATTATTGTAATTTTGAAATTAAAAGGCTGTCAGGCAAAGATATGGGAATGAGAATAACAGTTCTTTACTAGGAAAACTAAAAATAAAATGCAATAGTACAACCAAAAAAAAAAAAAACCAAAAAAGCAAAAAACAAAAACAAACTAAAAAACCCACAGAAATAAAAACCCCACTGACAGTCAGAATACAACCTGACACCCTGTTGGTCAGGATGTTGGCAGCAGTCCCAGTAAATGGTGGCTGCAGTCCTCCTGGAGTGGCAGATGTGGTTCTGTTGAAGCAGTGATCCTGTAGAAGGGTGGAGTTTTCTTCTGAAGGTCCAGTGGTTGTGTAGATGGGCCTGGTCTTCCTCTGGGAATCCAGTGGGAATGGCTGGCTGTGGTTTTCTAAGGCTCAGATTATATCCAGGTAGGAATGTTTGGCTCCTCCCTCTGGGCAGAGCATCTCACTATGGGATAATGTAATTTTAGCAGTCATGCATTGACACTCAATGGCCCATTGACAGATGATATCTCCCCAGAGGGAGGATTGGTTGTGGAAGAGATAAAGAAAAACTGCCCAATTAACAGAAGATAACTGCTATACCTTGAACAGATGGCAAATAGAATACACACATTTCTTACAACCCAGGACATACCCCTATCAAATAATGTCTTTATTATCCCTGACAGAAATTTACTACTCACATTTTTATAACATTTCCACTGAATTCCATGACTTTTCCAATATATTTCAGCAGTACTACCTTTTATTGGTAGATTTTACCCTAATCTCAATCTTTCCAACCATCAGAACAGAACGCCCAGGGTTAAGTGAACATCTCTGGAGGGATTTAAAAGACCTATAGGTGTGGCACGTAGGGACATGGTTTAAGAATGGACTTGGCAATACTCTTAATGATTGGACTCGCTGATCACAAATGTGTTTTCCAGCCTAAACAATTCTATTTGTTTTGGAAATTATTTTGCACAATCTTTCTAGCCCATAAGAAGTCACAAATCACTGTTACCTGTGGACAGAGAAACTATTTAATATAATCTTCCAAATTGCTAAAAAGTAACAAACCTTTTGCTCTGGGGAAAAAGATATTAAATTTTTGCTATTTGAAAGAAATGATAACATTTCATAGGTTCTACTAACCACCCTTTCTTTCACAAATTCCTATTATTTTTTAATATGAGGGGGAAAAAATAGAAAAAAAACTTCTATGTCTTTCAATTTCGAGTAAATATGTTATATTTATATTTTTCTAAATAGTATTCAAATCTAATTGCATCAAATCAATGTATATCTTTTGATTTGGATATGATGAATACAAGTATTAAATCAGGATTATGAAGCAATAAGAACTTGCTTGATAAGTTTCTCCTTATTGTCTTTTTGCCTCTAAAGATGGAGGATCTGTAAAATCTTTCTCTCCAATCTCATATCTTATTTAAAATTTACTTCTAGTAATTAATAAATTACTCTTTTAATTCATAGTGTTTCTTGGATTCTGTCATTCTTTCACTTTCCCTGCTTTACAAAGCACTTGGATATCACCAGTAGTAAAAAATATCTCCTAGAATATCAGAGTAGCACCCTTTATGAAAAGTGTCACAATAAGTTCAAAACACATAAAGTTTCATTTCACCTGCTAAACTTGGCAAAATTTTACTGCTCAATCATAAAAAAAGGTGCTTTAAATATGGCAAAGGAGGCATATATCTAAAAGTTCTGCAACTATTTGAGAATAAAACTTAGTTATTTCAAATTATTCATAGATAATTTTGCATAAGAAAAAGATCCTTGATACTGGTAAACCACCTCCACATAAGGAGTACTAAACTAAGCTTAATAAATACTAAACCCAACTTAGTAGAACATAATTTTAGGGTTTTTCTTAAGTGATTATTCACACTGATTCTATGTTTCAGATAGAGAATCTGAAAGAAGATTTCAACAATATTTTTTGAATCAATGTTTGTGCTCTAAATTCTCCCACAACAATGTATTTCAGAAAATAATGACTGAAAAGCATTAAGCTGATAGTAAAACATAGTTAAATGGAATAATGCAGTGGACTATGGCAGGAGTATCTCTGAATTACTGCAAGTTCCATTTTCAACTCAAATATTGTCAGCAGGTGTAAGATTGCTGTTATTCCTTGGGTATGTTTTTGCTATAGTATAGTGTGTGCTGTTTCCTGTCTTCATCCTGAGCACTGACTGAAGATCTGTTTATTTTTTCTCGAGGCAGTTTCTAACTTATGATTTTTTTTTATTTGTTTCATCACTCATGAGACAGTTTCATGAAATCTAAACAAGATTGGGCTTTAACTACATTTTTCTTTTTATATATATATATAGAGAGAGAGAGAGAGAGAGAGAGAGAGAGACAGAGTAACACTGTAACTACAGCATTAGGAATTCTCTCATGTTCTTTGGATTGATGTTCCAGAGTAGTATAGTTTTCATGTTTTTATATTTACTTATTAGATCCCTTTACCCTAAGAATCTGGATTTCAGTGACAGTATATATTTGTAGCTTATCTTATTCATTCGTTTTTTTTAATAAACACATAATAAAAAGCTTTGGGTTCTGAAAGTCCCATTTTTTATATAAGCATGTACTGACATCAAGCATTTTTATATGGCAGACATTTTTCTTAGAAAGACTGTGTCATCCACTGAAATATTACTGTCTTTGTTTTCATTATTCCTGAACCGTAATAATACGTGCTTGGCTTTAAATTTGATAGATCCTTAAATGAATCTCAACTTATTCTGCAATGTTGCTTTGCACTAGACATGATAGTGGCAGATAAAGTTCTTTTAGTACCATATGTGTCAGTGTCTTGTGAATCCAGATAGAAAGGGGTGGAAAATATCAAAAGAGTTGCAGCCCTAGTTTGCAGGTTTTTAAAGTCTGTTAAAAAGTTGGGGGCTTGTGTTTAGTTTGCAAAGTATTCAAACTCTCACACTTCAAATATTCTGGAGTTGAGAGGAGAGGTTGAGAGTTTGTAATATGCGTTATTAGAGGTGTTATTTGAGCAGCTGTAGAAATTTTTCACTTTGATATTTCTGAAAAATTAGTAGAAAAGTGATGTTTGCAGAAGACAAACAGTTGTTTATGTAAAGAACTGTAGATGTGTTGTTTGGCTGTGATGAATCTTCCTTTTACCTATTATTCATCAAGGAATTCTGCCTGTAGCAGCTATCTTACTACAGAGTGTATTCTGTACCGCCAGTCGCTATGGCTATATAATAATTACATAGTTAATTATTGTTGACTTATCATCACTGAAATAACTCCAGGTTGAACAACAGCTCTTTGCAGCAGAGATTATGGTTTTATTTATCTGGAGTTATTCTTGTGTGCTGTTAGGGTGCCACTGGAGTCAAGTGAGTCAGCCCAGGTCAGGGGACAGAGCTGTGGCTGGAGCAGGACCACAGAGCTGGAAGGAGTGGGTGGTGGAAACAGCAGCAGATGTACTGGGGAAAGAGAAATCAGGGGAAAATCAGGGGAAAAAGAAATCAGGATTGCCTCTGGAGCTCTCCCTTCTTTGAAAGGGAACACGTATCAGACTCTGAATGAGCCCAATCAAGAATCAGAGGACATCCAGGTCACAAACATTCAGATCCTAAAACAGTAGAGGTGTCTCATGCAGACTTTATGTCAAAACAAGACTTGGCATAGTTACTCTGGAATGAGAAATGAAGAAAAGGAACACCAAACAGTCTCAAAAAATATAATTGTTTGTTTGTTTGATTGATTGATTTAAAAAGAAGTTTAGGAGTAAGAAAGTAGGAAGAAATAGAGAAGAAGAGATGAAATGTGTTTCTAATTCTGCCTATTTTTTATGTCAGCTGCACTTTTTGATAAGCCTGTGATTATTTACAACTGAAGCAAATTGATTAAGTAATTAGTTCATTTTTTTTTTCAGTAGTCATTAATATGGGGCCCAATAAGGTGGGCAGAGGCCAGGAGCCAACATTTTGGAATGTTTAAGATCTTACTATGCTACAGTGGACTATAGATAATTTCATACTTTTCATTTTAACTTTTTATTTTCCTGTTCTTCCTTGTACATTTCCGACTTCTCTTTAAAAAACATAATTTAATCCTATTGTTCAAAATGGCCCTAAAAACCCCAATGAGAATGATGTATGACAACTTTACTCTTCTTTTGCATTTATAGCAGATAAACATCTTTTCTGTTTGTTTTTCAAGAAAAAGAGAAAAGTCTATTGAAAACATGTAGATTTATATTGATGGTAGTTGTAAGTAATCAGCAGGCACACTGTCTGAAATTTTTTCCTGTCTTAGATAGAAATATTTTGTCTCTGAGTTTCTCTGACACTTACTGAGGGGAAGGAGGAAAATTACTTATGAACAATTCAAATTAAAATCAGCCTTGATTTAGATTTTTGAGGAAATATCTTCTTATTTTCATAGTACACTCAACAGTCTCCAAATCCCACTGGTCATTATTTGTGAGTACATTGCCAGGATACAGAAATCAGTGGCTTTTTCTCCTAAGATTTTAGTTGCACTTGTGCTGGGAATAGAGAGGACGTTCATTAAGATGAGCACAGAATAAAATCTGAGTTTGTCAAAGCTTCTTTAAACAATAGATGAATTATGCCCCCTGTCCGGATCAGAATCATGACCACAATGAATTTTCTAAAATAATTTTTGTTTTCTATAAGTCAAAAAAAGAAAATAAAATAAAAATAAAAAAGCACCCTCATTTTATCTGTCATAGTGAATGGATGGTGACAGTAGAGTGATTTCTATGCCTAGAAAGATTAATGATGCTTCAAGAGCAGATCTTTTACATTCATCATTCAAGGGAGATTTCCATCACATTCCTAATGAATACTTTGGGATCCAAGGACTTGGGAATAGATGTCATCACACATCACATGAGAAAAAACACAAGCCAGCTACTTCATTTCATAGCAGTATCTTTTATAAATGTTGCAAGCTGTATCTGTGTTGATTCTTTCAAACTTTTTGACTAAGATTGAAACATTTCCCCTGTTTTTTACTACTTTACCATACTTTTAAGAATTATTAACCACACACACATGCATAAATATTTGCTTTCATTCCATTTTTTCTTGGGTAGACATATACATTATTTCTTCTTTGTTCTCCTCTGAACCCATCCCTCAAGTAGAATTCTTCCAAAACCAACTCTCAGTTGCAAATTTATCTTATTTTGTATTTTTCCAAGCTGTGCATTTTTAAAAAATGACTTTTTTCAAAAAGAAAAAGATTCAACGCCTTCTTTGCAAGTGTGGATAAGGTCAAGCAATTTGGTGTTTTTATAGATGTTTTATAAAACAAATACTTGTGTTCAGAAGTCAAATACCATTTTTTCCTGTTTGTTTTATTCTCCAAAGATATATGTATCTTTTTATACCTCTTTATAAATTTTTATAAAAATTTCAGACTTGGAATTGCTTCTTTTTCCTACCTGGAGGCTTGCTATGTTTTCTTGTAATCAACAAAGTTCCTTATAATTTTGAGGAGCTCAAAAAAATGAGATTCCTATGAGACTGATTTTGTTTCTGTTAAGTGAGGCTGATCATGTTTCTTTTAACTGAGAGGAAATAGCCTTTTAAAAGTCCTTCTATTAATAATCACATTATGGGTAAACACTGTTTCTGTCTGTATAGGCAGGCTGTAACATGGAATAATATAGTTACAGGATCTGACAAAGAAAATAATGATGCACAACATGCAGTTCCTCCTCATAACCTCCCATGTGGGAGGTTATGATTACATGAAAAGAAAACCATTTGAAATAACTCATTTTGGGTTTTGGAGGTCATGAGCATCTCTTGCTAATGGGCGAAGCTCAACATCAGCTAGATGAGCAAATAGAAACACTTCAAAATTAAATTTCTATACTACTTCTCTGATATTGTAATAAAATTTTATTGGAGTCCTATGCAGAATAAACTAGTTCAGGATTATCTGTTTTTATTTAAATGCAATAATTTCCTAATAGCATTTGCCATCAGTTTTAACTCTGTTGGAATGTACTCAAACATTCAGCAGGAAAATAAATACAGCAAAGTATGTGTTTGTATGTCAGGTTTAGAATTTAAAGCTATAGCACTGAATGGTTCTTGGAAAACCAAAGAGGAGAATTTTTATTGTTACTGAAAGAGTGTGGTAGTGAGTTGTTAGTACAGATTGTTACATTCGTGACAAGTTAGAAACTGGTAGACTGAAACATCAAGCATAAAGACATGAAGAAAATCTGAGATTATTATTATTACTTGCAAATTTGTAAATATTGACCAAACTATGACTTTTAGCCAATGGGTTTATCAAGATACTCTATCCATTAATATCTAATTAGTAAAAAACTCAACAGAAATAAGAAAAACAGTATTTAATTCTTGAAGGTGTAGCATCAGAAATTATTTTAAAAAATTATTTTTAAATAATTTTTTAACATGAAATTATTAGCATGACTGGAAGAAAGTCTTGTAATGATCTGCTTTAGGGTGTTAAAATATGGTACTGGATAATTTTAAAAGGCATACTGTACAGTATGAGAAACAAGAAAAAAAAAACAGGTCTTAAAGGAAGGAATAAGAATTTGCATATTGGTGGCTCATTTCTCACAAAAGACAACATGAAAAGTTCCTAGTTAGGAGAATGCCAGCTCTTTACATATTCAGCAGCATCTCACAGTAGCTTATGGTACCATGTTCATTCACTGGAAAGGTTTGTTCTGTTTTATCATCTTTGAAAAGCTGTGCCACAAAAGCAGAAATATGACTCACAAAAGCCCAACATATTTTAAGGTGTCTGGATTTTTCTGCTGTTTCTGTCCTTGCATTATTATAAATGTTCTATGATTCCTTTAAGCCATATGTTACTCTGAAAATGGTAGCATATGCAAGTTTCAAAATCACCAGTGTTCAGCTTTGTAACAATTAACCATCTGCTTTCAGGGCTGGGATGAACTGAGAGCATCTCCATGGAAGTCAGGGAAATATTAGAATACCATACCTGCCAAGCCTTAGTCATGAGTTACCCTACATTGTAATTTGTAATTCCCTGACAGCAGTGAGAGGCACCAAAGTTGCAAATGGAATTCTTCCCAAACATTTGTCTTAACAGACTGCTAGTCACGGATAAAACAGGTCCAGGAGCAGATGTCACACAGAAGAAGTGGATTAAAGACAAGCACAAGGGGATAGAATTGATGAAAAACAAAAAAAAAATTTCCTGAATCTGGGACAGGTATTAATTTTGCTGTAGCTTCATCTGGGTGTGGACACATGGAAAAGAATAACTGCACATCATCCCCTTTAACCACAGTCCCTTCATCTGTTCCTACAATGTATTTATGTGGTACAACAAAAAGCCTGGGGAGTCTGGGCAGTCTTATCTATGTTGGTAGTATGAATATAGGATTCATATTTTTATTCAGGGATGTGTGTAAAAAGAGAGCTTAAAAACTCCCTGCTTAATGGCCAAACCCAGGTAGCTGTGGTCAAAAGCTGGGACTGCATTTGTGCAGACAGAGTATACATCATCTTCCTCAGCCATACTTGACCTTGTCACAGTAAGACCTTGCAGGTTTATTTAGTTCTACAGCTTAGCAGGGGATGAAAACCCTAATATTTTCCTGGTATGTTACTTTAAGCACTAATACTTGATTCTAAAGACATTTGCCTGGCTAAAAATGCACATAAGGAAGAGTAATCAAAGAAACATTCATTTCCCTTTCACTTTCTCCTTTCATGAAAGAAATCCTTCTGTTAAATTGAAATAATCTCTAGACTCTGTATTGTGTTGCAAGAGAAAACAGTTCAGACCCAGGGAAGAAATTGAAGTGTGATTGGTTTCTATCTCAAATCATACAATTGCTTAATGTGGAGGAAAGAGTAAATAGCATAGAAAGAAGCTATTAGGAAGCTGGGTCCTGGGAAAGACAGATTTTGTTTAAAAGCCCATGTTAAAATAGTTTAATTACAGGCTTTGAACTACAACATCAAGTAGGAGGTGGTGCTCCTGCCCTTGTTTTTATTCTAATATCTGTCTCCTGGGTCCACTTATGATATCCCTAAATTCTGAGGAGCTAGAAAACCTGTACAGTTAACAAAGAATAAGATAGCTGCCCACAAAACAGTTCCTTACTAACAGCTCCCTGAAGAGTTAAATCATAATTTTGCTTTCCAGAGCCAGTGTAAAGCAAATTATCACCATATCATGTAGTGCAATAAAAAGGAAAAAGTATCATGAAAAAAAAGAAATTTCCCCAAACAATTCACCACTTTAACTGCTAGAGGATATTAGAATTTAGATCACTTTTTCAGTCACATCAGCAGAAAATTCCCTTTCACATTATTTCCTCTTCCAGTTGGATCTTGCATCCTAATCCTAGGAATATTACCTATTCCAGCATAAAATCCTAATCTTTATCTGATTCTTAAGAATATTTTAGGTGATGGCATTCACTGTACTTGTTTAGAGGATTTGGTTAATAATTTCTTTGAGGATGTCTCCAGTATATACAAAATATGCAATACAACCTCTAATCAGTATATCTCATATATCTCAAATTTATACTCTGATAATTCAGGACTGGAAACTCTGCAGATGCATGAAATTTTTACCCCTGAACAGCAAAGAAAATCTTTGTTATAAATAATGTATGTTTAATTTGACAAGGTGCTTTCATACTAAGAAAAACTTCTGCCATTCACTAATCTTGTTGCTCTGCTGGGCCCCATCAAATGTCCAGAAGAACGGCTTGATGACACTGAAAATAAGCAAAGCTTTTAATAATTCTTCCTACAAAAATGATCTCATGGAAATTTAATGTGTATATGGTATATTCGGAAGATAAGTTCTACATCAGCATGTAGGCTTCAAAAGGGAAACAAGGTTATCAAATAGCACATCAGAGATAGTGTGAGATGAAAAGTTATAGTTTGATCACGTAGTCTTCCTTGAAAAGTAGGATATAAATTCATAAATGTTAGTTGGGAGGGAAATGTAGAGGTGAACAGGAAAAGAAAGGTTAAATTAAAAGAGAATATGTTGGAAGTAAATCAGTCTTTGAAAACAAAATAGTAAAAGGGTCTACCAGGTACAGACAGGAAAGAAAAAGTGAAAAGTAGTTCATCAGTAGACCACAGAGTAGGAAGTCAGCCACTAAAATAAAAAGCAATATTTTTTATCCAGGGAGGACATTGTAACAGATATAACTAAAGCAGAAAATTATAAAAAAAATAACTGGGATAGAGGTTTGACATTTGATCCAGTGGGAAGGAGATAGAAGACTTAGATTAGTAATGACTTTGGTTTCAGATGATATCTGTAGGTCTTGTTGGAATGCAGACATAGAAAATTTAGCTAGATCCAAAGGACTCTAGCTAAGGAAGTCTCTTAATTAGGAGCATGTTCACACATGAGCATAAGAAGCCTCATCTTTTCTTCCTACATAAAATACCATTTTGCAGTTAAGGGAGAGTGAAGTGTATAAAATGGACAGTGCCTGTGCACAGCTCAGTGTGCAGTGTGGAGTGAGCCAGTGCCTTGGTGACAGCACTAAATTACTACTGCACAAGATGCTACACTCAGCATCTTGTGCAGTAGTAATGCAATGCTATGCTCATTGCACTCTGGGAGCAGAAGAGAACAAATTTGTGGAGTCAAGGATCTTTTGTTAGTACAAGTAATGTTCTAACCGCCTGACAATCCAAACTAACTAATGCCAAAAAGAAATGCTTTTTGATAATTTAATTAAAATCATTATCTAAGAAAATTTCCTACTCTTTTCCCTTTTCTTCTTTTGAATTTCTCAGCATTCCTCTGATTCCCCAGTTGGAACTGTAGTAGAGAGATTCACAATGGGCATGAGGATCTTAGGTCCTTCTCTTGATAAATTATAGTGCTCATGATGAATTTTTCTTCCTCATCAGTCTTGAGTTCACCTAGAATTCCATTTTCTTGTCTTCTCATCACATTCTGCTTCTCTCACGTGAGTCTACAGCTAAAGGTTAAAAATGGTACAACTTCCTCTCCACCTTCAGTTAATCCAAAGGGCTGTGGTTTGTTTTGCAGGGGCTGCCAGGTCTGCTGGCCTTTCACTTGTCCATGGGATTCACTGGGCTGGGTTGGACATCAGTCGTGTGGCCAATGGCAACTGTTAACCAGGACAGAACCAACTCAGACCCAGGCAAACCCAGACAAGTTCTGGGAGCTTGTTGTGTCAGGCTGGCACAAAGCCTGTTTCTGGGCCACATGTGGGAAAACAATTGAGAAAATTCATGTTTTGGAGAATATTTCTGCCTTTGTAATTCATCAGGCAAAAGTGTATAATGTTGAATAAGGTTGTTGCAATTCCATGAACACTGGAAATAATGGATGGGATTATTTCATATATATATATGTGTCATATATTATTCATCTACCTCCTCACTGCATTTCCTGTGATAAATTTAATAATCCAGAGGAAACCACAATACTATTAATATGCTGATAAACATCTAGTGCTGGCAAGGATGTTTGATATCCACCAGAAGATATAGGAGTTTTTTCTCAACATAGGCGTAACTTTTTATCTGTGTTCTCCTGCTTGGAATTCACTTTTAGTGAAAACTTTTAGTACCTCAGCTATCTTAGGAACTTGATCCCCTTTAATATTGAGTTACAAAGATTTAGTGTTAATGAAGAGAAATCAATCAAGTGATTGAAAATGAGAAAATTATACTGGCCTAGACATGACAATTTCTGTATAATGCTCCTTTAAAAGTCATCTAGATTTGTGAAACACTTTTTCTGCACAGAGCAAAGAATTAGATAGTAGTCCTAATACTTCTAATAAAAAATGTGTAGAGAAAAGTGAGACTTCTAGCTGAGCATAGTGAAAGAAAAAAAAAACCTACATGTGAAAAGAACAGCGCCCTACATTTACAGCAATTGCAACAAAAAATCAAAGAGGAGGATTTGTAACCTTTTGATGAAAAGATTTGAAGGGAGTTTTAGTATTGGAAAAGACCAGTCCCAGAAAAAGAAAAATTAGTTCAACCGAGGTTCAACTGTGCCTATGAAATGGAAGGACTATAATAATATTTTACATCTGAGGGTAATTTCAGTAGCAGTCAAAATGATATTTTGAAGCCAAACTTGATAAATGTGAAGCAAAGAACGAATGGCATATGGTGTATTTAGAGATTTTATTATTCATTCTTCAAGGCTTAGCCCTTTTTAAGGAGCACTTCCTTCAAGTCAAAATTCTGTCATGAAATTATCTCAGAAGAATCTGCAGTGACTTACATTTGGATCTCCTAAAATATTTTTCCTTATTAATGGTAGGCTGTCTAGCAGCATGTGGGTCATTTTACCCACATCTCAGCATCCATCTGAGTGGAACATCAACACAATAAAATCCTTGCAGTTACTGAAACATAAAGTACCAGAAAAACAATTCAGTTATGTGCAATATATGTTGATATATTCAAATATCCATTGATCAAAGCATTGCAAGAGTCCATTTTTGATTGGACATGCTAGACTGATCACTAAAAATGCCAGATGGAGTTACTGAACTGAAAAGGGGGAAAAGAGCATAATACACTCTGCACATATTTTAAGAAGCAAGACAAGAAAACAAGTGAAAAAAGTTAACTAAGTTTTCTAAAACAGGAGACGTTCATCCACTCACTTTTCAATAATTTATAGTCATAAATGAGACAAATAATTTCTATTTCTTCTAATTTCCAGAGGAAAAAATATTATCTTCATACCAACAGAAAGTCTGTAGACTTTTCAAACAATAAATTATGCATGTCATGAGAATAGTGTACACTTTTTCCTCAAAAGTCATTTGCATATTCAATTAGTGATGCTTTTAGTATTAATTGTCTTTTGCTCAAAAAGAACTCTAAGGTCTTTGAAGCTGTTGTGTATTCAGTCATCCTGCACAGTAACTCTACTGTACCCACCTTAAGATCTCTGTAACTGCACAAGTTTTTAGGGACTTATCTAATTTTGGACCACCTTTTAGTCTACTTGTACCGCCCTTTAGTGGGAGGACAGGAACACAAAATGAAGAATTAAGGTATCATTGGTGATATTATTATATATCATAAGGTGATATTATTCGCCCCTCTGCAGCAGCTCAGTGCAATGCCCCTGAGAGGGCAGCTTGTCCAGAATAGCATTGTGTAAGGTTAAGAGCAAGGTATAACACTTGTGACAGTCTTTTTCAGAAATAGGTTTGGACTTTATTCCATAGTGGTTTAGGGATGAGGGAAGGACAAAATACAGCATTGAGTACCCTTGTGTCACCTAGCCAAGATCCTAAATATGAACACTTGTTTAAAGTAGAGTGTAAGGTCTGGAATAGTATGCACAGCCCCAGATGCACACAGTGTAGGAAAATGCATCCTTCAAAACATTCAACACTCACAATTGGGTTATATAATATTTCCCTCCATTACTATGAAGCACAGAACTGGCAACATTGGAATTTGTTAAATGGTTGATTTTAACATTTCTACAGGTTAATTATTATGACTAGAACCTTTCATTCATTTCTGCCATTGGTCCATTATTTTTCCCTCTCCCGCCCTTTATAATTTGTCACATAATGCCTTATTTGTTTATCTTCTCTTTGATTTAACTTGGGGTTTGGTTATCTTTATACAACAGTATTCATTTTCATAACATTTTGTAGAGGGCAAGTCAATGTGGATTTTACTCTTTTACCCAGTCCCTGTGTAATCTCTCTATGGCACAGTCACTGACTTTTTAGAGTTTTTTACCCTGAGGGCACAGCTAACAGCATGCTCCTGTCATTCTGACCAATATCATTCATTTTTAATATATCCTATAAAACCTAAAATTGTAGTAGATTTTTTTCAGTTAAGACTGAAACATTGCAATGGCATTTAGAAATTTTTTCTTTGAAAATATCAAGGAGAAAGGCTTCAGGAAAGAGAATCTAAACTGTGCCATGTCTGGAAATTTAATAATTAAATTTTATAATTGAGTAGTCAGAAAGAGCGTAGTCTAGAAATTTCTGCATAAAGCATAAATCTAAATGGGCTGTCTTTGGAGAAGTAAAATACAGTGTTTTAAGAATGATGGACTAATAATACCAAAATGGAGCAAACAGCAAGTGGCATTTGTCTATGCTGATGGTAATTAGAATTATGTAATGATAAATAGCACAGGGTAGACAAGGAAAAGTTTACAGCAAGAGTCCAGGAAAATACAGGTCAATTCTGCTGTAATCATAGGACTCAAGGATACTTTGGGTTGCTTGTCTGGTCCAATCTCCTCCTAAGTTATTAACTACTCTGTGATAATACATTGAAATCCATTGTTCTATGTGCTGTAAAAACACTCTGCTGTGTTTGTCTTAGACTATCTTGTCTCCTAAGCAATGAAAGTAAGGAAGTCACAGAATAATACAGGCAAGTGACTTTTGCCCAGCTACATTCCCTGTTTTGTAAGGACAGCTGACATCAGGGTCTTATTCAAAACTCATCAAAATCAGTGCTTCTATTGAATTCTAAATAGGATTCTTAAAGGTGTTTTAGGGAGGCAAGTTGCATTGATAGGATAGGCTTGAATTCTCACTGCTGAATAGGAATCCTGTAACAAAAACATCTCTGATGATTGTTGAGGTCACTGAGTAGCCAGGTGTAGCTAGGCCCTGGCAAAGAGGATGTTATCTCAGATGAATGGTGAACATGCATGAGCACAGGCTCAAAGGTTTTTCTCATGACCCTCACTGGCTCAGATATGAATATTAAAACAGGGATTGCCTTTTGTATTTTGTTCACCTTTTCCACCATCTTACCAGAGGATGAAAGAGAAGGAACTTAGTGCATGACATAGGTGCCCTTAACACTGACGTAGTATGCTTTAGGGAAAAACTGATTCCTCATGATTAGAGACTTTTGCCATTCTCAGAGCAGCATTTTAAGCAGTACAATGGCCAGGCTTCATAAACTATCATAGCTCTGTCATGATGCCAATATTTAGTGTGACTGATTTTGTTCAAGGATCACCCATCCATCATCAGTAAATATTATAAAGATTAGTGATTAGTATTAAATGGCAAATAGCAAGGAAAACAAAGCCACAAACAAGCCAAGGTGTCTCGAGCTTTGCAAGAAGGAGCAGAATCCTCTGGACTAGACAGCTTTGGATCTGCTTTTAGGCTCTGTAACACAATTGAACTGACAGGCCTTGTGGTGAGATCTGGATGTAGATCTCAGCTGGAAAGTTTTGTTTGTGAATAAGTAGAAGTCAATATTTGTCATTCAATTTGACATACTTCTGTCTATTCTCAAGCAGTCAATAAGTCTTTAATCAAGAAAAAAAAGCAAGCAAGAATTTCACTAGTTTAATGAATAATGAGTTTCCTCCACTCTTTCATGCTTACAGTATGAAAGGTAAGAACAGGTACAGGTAATAAGGTACAGAACAGTAATCTCAGAGAGACCTCTAGGAGCTCACCTGGTACCTTCTGAGGCAGCTGCTCCTTTGTGTCTCCTGACACATATTTCTCTGATGCAACAATAGAGCTCACAACTCTCATAGGGCCACCACAGCCTCCCCAGGGCACCTGTTCCAGGACTTCACTCCCCTTACCATTAGGCTGTTTCACTGAGGTCTCTTTTTGATTTTCCTTGCTCCAATTTTAATTCTTTGCCTGCTCACTCTGAGAAAGCAATACAGACTGCTCTCCTTTGCAGAAGTCTGTTTTGTGAGCAAGAACTGTCGTTGTGTCCCTTTTCTTCCAGAAGCTAAATCCTGACAATCTTCCAGAAGCTAAATCCTGACAGGATTTTCATGTTTGTCATGTTTTCTGGAAAAAACATACATACAGAAAACATGTATGTCATGTTTTCTGGACCTCAGGTTATTCTCATGGCTATCTCCTACACCCTGTCTAGTCAACCTTTCCCTTGCCTTCTTTACCCTTTCCTTCCTTTTGCTAGTTGCTGGTTTTGAATATTAGTTGGTAATGAAGCACCCAAGAGTTGAAACAAAAAGAATCACTATGCATCTCTTGGAAGCTCTCCATGTGAGGTGTTCGTTTCTTTCATGGTGCTGGTGACTCAAATTTCAGTTGTGGTTCCCCTGACTCTTCCAGTTCTCTGTCTTGTATTTGTGCTTTACGTTTACCCCTACTCAGCAATGTGTAGCACTGTCATGATCTTTTATGTTTTTCTGCAGCTTAATTTGTAGTGAACTTTTAAATCACTTAAGTTACAGGATTTGTTCAAGGGGTAGTTAACACAGTGAAAGTGTGAAAGAAATTTAAAAAGCTTTGAACCTTTCTGTACACCAGAATTAAAATCCTATTGTGCAGGGGCTCAATGCACAAATGCAAGTCTTTAATTTTAGAGGCCTGGGAATTATTAGAGAGATTTTAGCATTTCCTTGATGTTCCTGTTATTAAAAGTTATTAAAAGTAACTGGTGACTGAAGTCATAATACTTAATATAGATCTATCATTCATTGATTTTCAGTTCTTTCTAGGCAGTCTTGTGAAACAAGGAATTAGAATGAGCTCCTTGAAGTGCAAGCATTTCTCTCCTCTGTCACAAAAGTGCTCCAGATGGCCATTGAGCTGGGCTGGTGGAGGTGTGGTGGGACGAGATTTCAGAAAATTGTTTTACCCTTCTGTTACTCATGCTGAACATTGTAACTGAAATGCCATTCACTGTGCTGTCAGGCTGGGACTGCCAGAACACAGAGACAGACAGATGCTATTACACAGTGCAGAATTACCAAAAGGAAAGACATTTCTTGCTAACAAAATAGACCACATGCTAGCTGGTAAATCAGAAATGTGTATAAGTTTAAACGATAAGTATCTGCATATGGATCTACATACATAGCTGTACATGCATGTATACATGTATATGTTTTCCTTATCTACATATGCATACATACCTCCACATATGACATGTTGGAATCCATTAAGCTACCAGGGACCCATTTTGGATTCTGTTTTTTGTCTGCCTTGTTTCTGAGCATGGTACATACATACTTAAATTTAATGAGACACATGGAGTTTCTCTCAATATGGAATTACTTCATTTTGGCTTTGATTGCGTTGCCATCATCTTATGAGGTCTCCTAAATAGATAAGCAGAGAACTATTACAATTTGGCACTCCCTTGTTTTATACACCACCTTTCTCCCTTTTAATTTTCATCTCTCCAACTAAAAAGTCCCTCGCTTTATGGAAGAAAAAAGAAAAAGAGGTAAAAAAAGGAAAAAGAAAAAAAATGTAAAAATGAGGTAATGCAGATAAAAGTTAGTAGGAAAGAAAGTTAATTGGAAGTTAGATGCAGAATTCATAAAGAAAATAAGCATTTATTTGACAAAGATTTGAAGGAATGCTCAGTTTTATCAGAGACAACTTCCTAACCATCAGCTTATTCCCTAACACACCTATAGCCACAGGTCCAAATCTCTTAATTTGCTTCAAGGCAAATTATATATGAGCCCATTATAACACTCTTCACAATTGAATCCTAGCAATCGGTGACAACTAGAGAAACAGTAACTTCTATGAATCTTGAAAAGTAGTGACCAAAGCATGGGGGAGCTAGTAAAATAATTGTTCAGCAAACAATAATTGAACTGTATTGCATGTATCCATTGTCAGTTAGGTATCATCCAAGTTACCTTTTTTTTAGTCATTATATATTCAAATGCATATTTTCATGCCTCACTCATTATGTCCCTTAGTTAAAAATTTTATTTTCTACTCTTTTTATAAGTAACAGTGTAATGCTTTGATTGTTAAATTTTGCCAATTCACTGGACAGAAATTGTACACAAAAATGTATATATTATATTCCATCTTTATTCTGCATAATAGGATAGAGGAGAAAATATTGTTTCCTCCAAAGAAATTGATCTTTTGTTATCACCTACCTTGAATGTTTCAGTGATACTGAGACTTGTTCAGTCAGTGGTCAGAATCACCCTATAATTCATCATCGAGGTATTTGTGTCATCTTCCTTGTGGGACAGAGGAAACTAATGCCTCATGTGAAATGTCTTGAAATTCCATTTGCAGAAAACCCATTGTGAATGGCTGGCTGTAGGGATTGCAGATGAAAAGAATTCTAATCCCTTTAAAAAAAGACATAAGTTGTGCATTTGTGTGTTCTGGCTCTGCCCTCTCCCCGAAAAGAAATTTATTTGGCCTGCTATGTTTTCTTCCCACAATGGCAAGTTTTTGTTCCATTTCTGACTAATTAAAGTGGCAGTGTTCATTTTGAGATTATGTCTACAACAAAAGTAAATGCTATATTGAAAGAATAGGGCAAAGACAGAATTTCCTTTTTTCCTGTTACAGGGTTCTAAGAAAATAGTGCATCACAACAATCTGAGCATTTCTTGAAAAACTATGAACTCAGCAAACCAAGATATCACATTATAGTATTCCATTAGATAACTATTGTTTGGTATCTTGCCTGATAAAGTTGCCACACCTTTACATCTTCCTAGAAAGGTGTTGCCTTAAATAGTCTTCTCATTTTTTTTTATTATGTTGTCAGTCAAAATTTTAAATAAATATCTTGCATGCTTCTGGAACAACAGACCTGAGCTTTGATTATACTTTTTCTCTTAGATCATTTATTTTTGCAGTAATCAATGACACTGTCTGGATCAAGGAACAGAGTTTTAGAAACTTGGCAAAGAGTCATTTTGTAGCTGTTTCACAGTCATTAATATCAGATCTGTGCAGTACTGGATGAGCCAGAAATGTATATTTAATCTAGTTCAGGCAGGTGAACATCACTGAATCTCATTTGAATTTTTTGAAGATGATGCTAATACAGTTACCAGCTTCATGCACTCAGGCTGGTTTGATGTCACCTGCAGAAGAACAGATGCCAGGTGGTACCTCAGCTGGAACAGAGCTGGAGTTGCATAGACAGGCAATACTGGATGTGGGATGAAGCCTCCTAGACTGAGTTAATCCATCATTGTCTTTGGACAATTTGGACTGGTGTCCTGGTTTCAGCTGGAACAGAGTTCTTCTTTTTCCTAGTAGCTGGTGCAGTGCTCTGGTTTGGCTTTAGTCTGAGAATAATGTTGATCACTCAGTTACTGCTAGGTACTGCTTGTCCCATGGACTTTTCCATTTCCCAGGCTCTGTCAGGGAGCAGGTGCACAAAAAGCTGTGTGGGAGAAAGCCCAGGACAGCTGACTCAAACTGGCCAAAGGGTTATTCCATACCCTAGGGTATAAGTCATGCTCAGTGTATAAACTGGGGGAGTAGGCTGGGAGATGCCAGTTGCTACCTGGGGACAGGCTGAGTGCTGATGAGTGGATGATGAGCAATTGTACTGTGCATCACTCATTTCTTTTGGGGTTTTTTCCTTTTTATTACATTATTACTATTATTTTTGTTGGTTTTGTTATTGTTTCCGTTATTGAACTGTTCTTATCTCAGTCCATATGTTTAACTTCTTTTTTTCCATTCTCCCCGTATCCCACTGCAGGTGGGGTGTGTGTGAGAAAGCAGCTGTGTGGTACCCAGTTAAAAGCTGTGGTCAAACCACAGAAAGTGAGAGAGTGAGTTCACAGCAAATCTGTACCTTTTCCATCATCCATTTGCATTATTTCTGCTCTGGTACTAAGAGTCATAAAGCTATTCTTACTGTATGATAGACCTGAGCAGTTTGAAATTGATTATAAAAAAATGACAAACACAAATATTCTTGATGAGTTTGGTTCCCAGCTCATTCACAGTTATTGACATTTCATAGCTTATTACATGATAGAACAGAGATAAGAGTGTATTCTGCTCCATACACAGCTCCAAATATCTTAAGAAGAGTATGTGGTTCACAACTGGAGAAACACTGAACTAGACTACTTGAGCAATGGCTTATTGGGAATAAGTGAAAAATTCTGCATTATAATGCAAAACTAGTTTTTGCTGTTTCACTCCATGTCCATCCTTCAGTCTGTTTCCCTTTCTGAAATAAATATGTCCAGTCTGAAGCCAGGATTTCCCTGGTAGTAGTTTGTTCAGATCATCCATCAATAAAACAGACTCACAGCTGCCAGTTCTGTTAGGTCAGATTGTACAATACCTCTATTTTTCCAGAGACTGACAGAGTTTAAGACTTGAAGAAGAGGCAGCAGCTGGTCATTACTGATAAGACTCAGTGAACACAGTAAGTCATAAATAAAATATACATTTGATACAGAATGTGCAATCAATTTTATAAGTTACTCATTAACAGGTCCACAGCTTGCAGAGCCTATTGGATCTCACCCAGTAAGTCCACACTGTACAGCTGGGTTTAGTGCTTCTTTCTGGGCATCAAAATGGTAGTTTTTTCCAGTTCCTCACTAAAGGTTGTCACTATCTACAAAGTAGCAGTATGTTGTGCACAGCTGGTCCAAAATTCTAACACTTCTCTCAAATTGCATCTTTGTTCTGGAATGGGATAGGATATAGACTAACTATAGTGTAAACAGCAATTCTATGCATACAATTGCAAGTGTCTCTAATTCAGAGATCATTCTGTACATTCCCCAGGGGCTTTTAAAAACAATTTTAGTTTTAGGTCTCTTTTCAGACTTTTAGTGTAGATGAAGAATTAAAAGCTAGATGCAGCCACATCTATCTGAGTTCATATTAATGGAAACACTTCAAAACCTTGATAACTTTTGTCACACAATAAACTTGGTCAAGTCATTCACTTGTAGGAGAAAGATATTGGAAAAAGGCACTCTATATAACATGGAGAGTTACAGGTACCTTCTAATCTAATCTGATTTATAGGGTTAGTTCTTCCAAACAGAACATGCCAATAGTCACAAGAGAAGTAAAATGAAAGAAAATATTACACGTGAAAATGTAGGACTCTCCAAACACAAATTAATCTGTCAGATCAACTGTAAATATCTGAAACCAAAACAAGGGAAGTCTCATACCAGTCTCTCTTGCCTGAAAACCATCAGTCTTTTGGTCTATAAGGTGAGCAGAAAACTATATGAACAGCCAGCCTCAGAGTGTCACAGCTAGTGGTTCAAAGTCCACCTGCTGTTCCTCAGGGACTAGCATTAAAGCTAATGCAAACTAATGTTTATGTCAAAAATGTTGGGACAGGATGAACTCTCAGCTACTTCACAGGTAATACCAAAGTGCTCAATGGGCTAGGCTGTCACTCAGAGGAAGCTTTATGTGCTGTACAGGTGGTCTGGCAGGATGTTTATGCAGTTTAACCATCCAGGTTTGGACTCCAAACTGGAGGCAGTCCAAAGGTAGGGCCATGAAAATGGTTTGGAGAGTGGAGAAGATAATATACAAGTAGAAGCAGAGACAGCTGGGCTTGTTCAGGTTGGAGAAGGGAAAGCTAAGGAGTAATCTAAATGCTGTCTTCTGTTGCTTAAGGGGTTGTTTTATAGAGGTTAGGGACAGATTTCTCTCCAAGATAGGCAGTGGAAAAAAGGTACAAGAGAGGAAATTCCAGCTGATCTAAAGGAAAAAAATTACTGTGAGAGTAGTGATCCACAGCAGCAAGCTGCCCAGAAGGGTTGTGAAATCCCAGATTCTGGAGATTTTTCAGGTCTAAAAATGCTTTGATTCAAGCTTGAAGTTAACACTACTTTGAGCAGAGGTTTGGACTAAATGATTTCTGGATGTCTCTTCCATTTTACATTGCTCTGGTTTTTGAGACTAATGCAGGAAGCCAATTTTGCCCAGGAAGTGAAGGGTAGATGAAACCATAGCAGGCTGAGGAGAGAGTTTTGTGGCAATGCTATGTGTTGCTGAAGCATCACTGGACAATGATCAAATTATGACAGTGAAATATGAGAGAAAAAGGAGCCTCTCAGAATCAGAAGTTGAGTAATGTGGCACAGCATGAAAATAGCAACCCTAAGCTCCACTGTCAAAATTAAACAAGAATCCAGTGCTGTTTGCAGAGAAATGATGGGGTATCCATCTTATTAATTATATTGCAAGTAAAAGTGGAAAATCAGTCATGATCACTAAAGGTTCCAAGCAGTTTTCAAGGGTAACAAACAATTTTTGTTTTATTTGAAAATATTATAAGGCCAGAAGGGATTTTTACTGTTATTTATTCTGACCTCCAATTTAAAGCATGCACGACATTTTCTCTTTACATAGAGCATATGTTTTAGAAAAGATCTTATTTTTCACTATACAAATTTTTAGTTGTAAAGAATCTAACATAACTTGCAGCAAATTGTGTCAAAGGCTAATGAACTTCACTTTTCTAGCTTAAAAATGCATCACTTCATCTTCTACTAGTGGGTTATTTCATGCTTTGCCTGCTAAAGTGAGAGATTTCATAACAATTCCTGCAACTTCTGCTTTCTCTCTAAGTGTTTAGAGAGTATAACCAAGTTTTTTATCATTTTACTTCAGGATTTTCAAGCTCATATACCAAACATCACTCCTATAGCTGGCAGTGTGTTGTGGAGCCTGTTCACTGAGGGAGAGACTTAGTGTGATAACTGGGATTCAGCAGGATAGTCCTCTTGCTAGATGCTTGTGACTCACAAGTGAAGAAGGGCTCCTTATGAGTCCAAGCTCATAGGTTCCAAGCCCTTCAAAATGATCCGTTTAAACCAGCTTTTTCAGTCCATTATTTTGAATCTTCCTCCACATTTTCTTTATGGCAAGAAGGGGTGAGCATGCTGTTTCACTGACACTCTGTTGTGGTTTAGGAATAGTATTCCCTAATTTAGTGTTCCCACTGAAACTCCAAACCAGGCACCAATCATTCACTTTCCCCCTCGCCCTTCCTCAGAATCAGGCTGGGGAGGAGAACTGGAAGTACAAAAGGTAAAGATGTTGAGATAAGAACAATTTCCTGAAAAGAGCAATGAGATAAGAAAATAGGCCATAACAACTAAAGTATCAATAACAAAATGTGCAAGAGAGGCAAACAATTCACACAAGATTGTTTGGAACTGGCACTACCCAATTGCTTCCTCCAGCTTGGAACCAGCATTACTCCACTATTCCTTGTGCCACACTTACTCAGATGGAAGGGACCCTGTGAATGCAGGGGAGAGTGGGTTGGAGACAAAGACAACCACTGACTCGATGCCCATGTGGCAACAGCAAGAGTTTATTCTTTGAACCCCTCTTTATAAAGGGGTTTGAAAAAACTGGTCTGGATAGCTCATTAGGCTGATCTTTGATACCATCCAACTCCCAAACCAGTGAGATGTCTGCAGCTTAGGATGGAACAAAATTGCTTGAGGTTCGTGTCTTTCAGCCCAGTGGCCAGTTTACAGAACCAGCTGGGTTTCTTCTCTATAGCCAAATTAATTGCCCAGGACAAGCCACCTTGTACAATAACAGGACCCTTCCCCAACAGCCCCAGCAATGTCCTGGGTGGTATAGAACAACCTCCATGTCCCTGCCATGCTCTTCCTTTTGCTCCTGCAAAAATCAACCCTGTCTAGGCCAGAACCAGGACACTCATGTAACAGGCCAAATATATCCAAAACATTTGTCTCAGTGTAAATTGTTTCTGTATCATGTTCATCAAGGGTTCTCATTAATACCAGTATTTGAAGAAGGTATTTCCATATCAAGTCATGGTCAGAGACAATTTTCAGGTTCAAAGCCAGCAGCTACTGGGAAAATGACAAGGCAGGTTCAAGGTCAGGCCAGAAGGCCATTCAGCCGAGGTCCAAATTGGAGAGGTCCAAGGTTGCAATGCCTGCAATGATGCACATGTGGGAACACTCCTAAAAGGAGTTCTCCAGGAAAGGGAAGGGCCCCCAGTGAGGTTTCCTGGCAGAGTTTCTGGGAGGAAGCCTCTGCTGAAGCATCATCCAGCTTTTCTTGGAGAAGCTTCAAAGTCAGCTGAGGCTTTTATAAGACCTCTCTGAGCAAGCTGGCCTTGAATGCAGGGGGGTACACTCCTGGTTCTCATGAAAGAAAACTGCATGCTCAAGCAATGGAGCCCAAAGAATTGACCACAGGAAATAACACTGGTGTTGTTATCTTCATCAATATGTCATTCTCCCTCTAGAGTGTGGAGCTTAAACTCTGTCACACAAAGCAGGGGAAATCATTCATCATGTCAGTGCAGTAGTGTAGGATTTTCAAGTCAAGTTTTTCAGAAGCAAGTGAAATTGGAGTTCTGCTTCTACTGTTAATAGCGCAACTGGAACTCCATACACTGCACCAGTGTAATTCTTCTGCCCTGTGAGTATATAATGGTAGTTAAGAAATGTCATTTCAACTCATAGAATAAGATATTATCATAATATCTTATTAAGTCTTCAGTAAAGTACGTCATTAGCCAATTTCAATTTTCCCATGGAGAAATGTAAAACCCACCTGTGAGAATTAATATGCTTGAATGGACTGATGAAACAAGCTTCAGCAAGGAAAAAGACTGCCCTGAGTGCAGACTGAAGGAGGTGGTATCTTGACAATGTGAAACACATCACCTAACCTTTCTGTTTTTACAGTCTCAATCAATACATGTGTCTGTTTTCCAGAAATCAATAGAGACATAATTCTGTATAGTAGCCATGAGACGCAACCTGACCTGGAAGAGAATTTGTCTAAATAGCAAAGCACAAGCCCATTAACAAGGCTGACAAATGATCAGATAAAAAAGAGTTCTGAATATTTTAATTTACAATCCCAGCATTGGATGCAAAGAGAGTTTTCTCCACAGTAAGCTGTAGATAACACAACACATATCTGAGGTCAGTTACCCCACTCCCCTGCTTGTTCCCTTTCACACTGAAATTTGTATCCCTTTAAATAACTTCTGTGTAGCAGCATCATCATCACTAATGTCTCATATCATTTCTAAAATCTGTGTGTATTAAGTATAACCTTTAAAAGGTTATTCATACATTTGTATGAATTCTAATAAGAGGATATAATAGTCTGCAATAATTTACAGGTTGATCTTAAACAGCAAAAGCATTTTGAAATGAAATGGTTTGGACTGTAGAAACATGAAAATGCCTTCTGAGAGGGTTTCTTTGGGAATGATATTCTTTACTGTGTTTCCATTTCTGTCTCAAATGCCCTTAGCAGATGGCTTGGGTTTGGACCTCCAGCTTTAATCTTTATTGGTCCCAGAATGATGTTTTTTGCATAGTATAGCTTCCTTTATTTCAATTTGGATATGCTTGATAGTCAGTGAGCCTCAATGTTGAGGCTCATTGTGTCATTTTTTCCTCATTTGAAATCTGTATCTATTTTATGAAATACAGTGCATTTCAAGTTTTGGTAGTACCTGTTTGGGTCATGATTAGTTTCAAAGGATGGGATTACCCTTCAGACTTGGCAGTTTGGGAATGATGTTGCTATCATGAAAGCAGGTTAATATCGGTATTCATATGTTAGTGTTAGTTCTGGTTTCAAAACTGTCCATGCACACCATGTAATTGGAAAAAAAAAAAAAGACAAATTTTCTTAGGCTGAAATATCAGTGTTATTATCAAGAATTCATGGCTTTCAATACAGCAGTGGAGGAACAATGAAACAGAAGAAGTAAAGCTAAATGTTCTGAGGTTCCTCAAGGATCAGTGGGGACAGAAAATCAACAGCAGCAGCAGCAGCTGCAGCAGTCTCATCAACAAAAGAAAACCCTTGTGCTTCCAAAAAACAATTTCCAACAGTCCACGTTCTGTATGAAGTGCCAGATATTAAGTTCACATGGATGAAGAGAAGCCTGAAGTCCTTCTGTCTCTTATAATGGCTTTTTTTTTCAATTTAAACTACTGCTTGGGGGCAAGAAGCAGTATTTCAAAAGGATAAATACTTGCAAGAGGCATGGTACCTCCAAGGAAGGACCATTTGGAGAAAAAGCTTGCATCAGTTCTGCTCACATTGATTGTAGTTTAATTTACCTTGGGATCTTGTTAGTTTTACTTCATTTGTTAGTAAAATGATGGCATTGGCTCTTAGGGAGTTGTCATATTTAGTTTCATGTCAGCTGTTATTGCTGCAAATCAGATAAAATGGAGCAGCAAGATATTCTGGGCTGGATGATGTAGGTGCACATAAGAATGTTACCTGTTTTCTTCTCTGTAAAGGTTCCTATGTGGGTGTGTGAAGCAAGATCCCAAGAATTATTTAGCTATTTTAAGCTTATTTAACGAATGTTGTGATTGTCTTCATTATATATTAACAGCAAGGGAATTAATCTAAAAATAAGATCATAAATACAATTCAGTGATATCACTATCACTGACATAACATTTTACAGAACTTAATTTTTCTTTTGCCCTGTTGCCACGTAATGCATAGAATGCCACCTTACATGATCCTCTCTTTGCTCTCAGTCTGATCAAACAATTTCTGTTTGATATTACATTCCCTATAAATCATGCTACTTACAAGAGTAGCCATTTTTGTGCTAATAATCACAGTTTCTGAAATCTTCCAATGGGACTCTGCCATAAAATGAGGCTATGGCTACAGAAAACTTTGGAAGGCATCCCCTCATTGTTGAAATATCATTGGTGAGTTCCTGGGCTTTTTATGTCCTGTTTAAGAAGCTAAATAAACCAGAGGTTTTAGCTATATTAACCTGCAGAATCTCAATGCTAATGGCTGCATGTATGTGTGTATACTGCTTACCCATCCATCAGGCTTAGATAGAGATAAGTTTATCAACTGACCACAGAAAGGCACAGCAAAATCACGGAATCCTCTCACTTATTGTTAGCATATTTTTCATGAGACCGTGATGTGGACATGTGCATTCTGTCACCACCTGGCTGGGCAGACCCCAGGGTGAGCTGTAAGTTTGTTGTGGGACTTTCCCAGCTTTGCTGTTGCTGGCACCTGTTATACCTCAGGTAGTCCTAGCAGTGAAAAGTCTATTCTTTCAGAACACATGGTAAAACTATAATTGACTGGTTTTTATTGAGTATTTGTGTCTGTAAGTGTTCTTTTTATTCCACAAATGACACTTAGTTTTTTGAAAGTACTTGCTTTTCCCCTTAGCACTACCTCAAGCTAAGACATTTATTCTTAGGCCTTAAATGAGCCAGTGAATTTACAGTACACAATTAATTGCAACAGTAGCAAGTTTGGCACAGCATGCTGTTAAGGATAGCAGGGACTGTAGTGATTTTATAATGAATTCACTCTAAATCTCAGCAAATAGTAGCATACGAGGACATCTGACAGCTGCTTTCCCCAGCTAAATCTCACCACTGAGACTCCATTCCAAGAAAAATAACCAGTCAGGCTTGGTTAGTAGTGCTGCAGCTTGGAATATGAGTTTTGACAAGGGAAAAAATCATTTGTACTGTACTAGCTTTTCATGAGCTGGGGCAAGGAGTAAATCTCTCCAATGGCAAAATAAAGCTGTCAGACAGCTTTTTCATAAGATGCCGTTGAACGTCAATATGACAGTTCTCCCTCCTGATCTTTTTTATAGGTTGCTAATTCTGAAAGAAAAGTCATCTTTGCCTACATATTTGTGGATTCAGGCACTGACATTTTAGGAGTTATACTAGAACAAAAATACAGACTCAATAAAAAGGAGTTCCCCTACAGCCTTGCTGAAGAGGTGCTTTCATTAAATATCTATTTCTAAGAAAAGATACTGTATTTGCTGCTTTATATTTTGAGATTGATATATAAATGTATGAAATAAGTTCTCTGAAAAATTAACAGACAAATATCCAGGCACATGAGAATACTTTGATGAACTGAAGAACACAATGGCAATGGCCATCAGCCTGAGGCATGGTCATCATTAAGGCAGTAATTTTGTTTCTTAAGCACTTGAATAGGTTCCCTTTTCTGTCTTTACTGAACATAAATGAGAAAATTTGGGCTTTTCTCAGTTTGGCCACTTTATATACACCAAAACATAACTGAAGCCTAGGTAAGGTGAAGACTGATTGCAGGGGTCCTCTCTTCCAGGTTAGGTGGGAAAGCCAGAGCTCCTGGTGGGACATCTGAGCATCTGATTTTATTTTCTGATACTGGAGGTCATGGAAGCTCTTCTTGTTTAGGGAAGTTCTTTTAGTTCTAGGGTTAAGGAGATGGTTATCTTTACCTTCACTTTAAAATACACTGCTTTATGGCTGTGGAGGATAAGGAGACAGCAATTAACTCTGAATGTGCTTTTAAGAAAACAGTAAATAGAGTGTGTAGTATTAACATTTACTGAAATTTTGTATGCTTTTCACAAGTATTTTCCAATATTTATCTTCATTTTCTATTAAAATCTTAAGAATATTTCCCTTTCATAGATTACCTTTGAGGTATGGCATAATTCTGAATATCTTACAAAGGAAAAAAGCCAAACATTTCTTTCTAAGGACTGTTGCATTAAAATGCTTTGGCCATGAATTCAGACATCACATCGACTTATATTAGTAAGCAAGGCATGTTTCAGAGTTCCTTTCTGAGGTGCCATTAAATCTTATCTTTTCAGGCAGTTTAAACAGTCTTTGCAAATAAATAGTACTGTCAAATAGACCAACCACTTTAGTGAGCTTATAAAGAAAACAAGTGTTTGAGGCTAGTATTAGTAAAAAGAAAAAAAAATCATTTGCTACTAGCACTGTGAAAAAAGAAGTAAGTCAGATGTGAGTGCCTACAAAATGAAAATTATTATAAATAGCAAACTAAAAGTTTCATTAAATGTGCAAGTAGCTGTAAATTAGGTGTTCCTAGTTTTCTGAAGTGGCCAAGGGTACTTTTAGTATCTTTTCCTTTTGTTGGTCGGTTTTTGAATGTCTGGTTTTTTTCTCCCCCAAGTTTCCAGTGTGCTCAAATGTCTCGTTCATATTGCCATGAGGGTTTGACTAATCTCAAGTCTTAGTCGTTAGAACGGTGACCACTGATGCAAACTCTATTCACAAATATTAAGCACTCTTTATATTTTTCCCAATTGGTTGCAAAAAAAAAAAAAAAAGATTTATCAGTTAACAAAATGAGAGTAGCAGCATAAGAATTGACTTCACTTACCATTCTCACATCAAATTCATATGTATATGTTTCACAGTCCATTAGTGAGCAAGAAGTGTTACTGGAAGAAATGGAAAATCAGTAAAATATTAATTAAAAAAATTAACTCACTATAACCACCAATGCAAGAACTCTCCTTTTATTTTAGAAGGTTCACTAAAAGTCAGTTTCTACACAATACTGTCATTGAAATGTGGAAGTGTGACCTGCCAGACTCTTCCCTGAGTTCTGTTTTCTCAGTTTGAAATAATTCAACCCTCTGGCTGATCACTGAAGCTGACAGACCCTGCTCATGATCCATCTGAGTTGCGAGCAGGAGCAGAATCTCTCACAGTTTACGTTCTCCAGTTGTCAGCATCCACTCTTGCCATGAAACTCCTCAGCTGTGGGTTTTCAGTCCAGGTGGGCACTTCCCAAGATGTGAGATGGGGCAGCAAACCTGCAAAGAGTCTACTCAGCTTCATGTTGGTCCTAAACAAGCACATAATAATTAAGATGAAGAAAAATCAAACCAGCACAAAAATAAACCAGGCCAGCAAAGCCTACCCAGTTTTGACACCATTGACTTTAAGAATTCTAAACTGGAACATATGGAGGTACTTGATGTGTGAGTGACATTAAACTACTTTTGATTTTTTTTTTCAAAATACTAAGTCTTCAAAAGCTCAGATAAATGGCTCACAGAGTTCATTAAGACTTGACCTGAGTGGAATAGATACTGCTGATGGTGTGAAGAAAAAAGCTGGCAATAAGAAGCAAGGTGAAAGCTGTGACGTGCACAACCATATTAGCATGCTGAACTTCTCAAACAGTGACAAAATTATTCTTTCAGTGTCTGTTTCTTCACTGCAATAGCAGATAGAATTCCTGCACAGGTGTTAATGAACCATGACCTTAAATCAAGTTAACCTTGTATGAGGCTAAATGTACTGAGCGTTGTAGTGTAGCTGAATGCAAAATGCATGTTTAAAGTATTTTATTCAAAAATAGAAGAATTATACCCAGCTTTCCACATGTGAAAATTGAATTTTATTATTTTTTTAAGTATTGTCTTTCATTTCATCATCATCTATTACCCCGGGAAATAGCTTACATTTCTACCTGTAATTAATTCAGGTGTCTAAAGTTGCAGTATGTTTTTGAAAAATGTGTTTGGGCCTATTCTGCCAATAACAATGACTGGGTAATTAATTCAAGCTGTTCCATTAAAAAATAAGTAAAAGACTGAACAAAAGAATATTTTCTGAAAATAATAACAATCATACAAGTACTGTAATTGTTGTTGACATTCCTTAGTATTTAATGGGGATCTATAATACTAATGGAAACTGGAAAGGACCCATTTAATTCAGAGCTATCCAGTCCTGTAAAAGAACTACTCATTTCTTTCAGGGAATAGCTAAATGTAGCTGTTAAAGTTAGACAGGGTCCTCAACAAGTAATTTTCACTGGTCTTGTTTGTCAGAGGTTCTGAGCCATTGACTTCCATTTTAAAGAATTCCTAGCCTTTCTTTTTAACCATTTTCTTGGGGTTTAAGGACTGTATAGGGGTCAGTGAAATTTCCAGAGCAAATGGAAGAGACGTATTTAACTTCTGCAGGTATTTGACAAATAAATACTGTCATCAGCATTCTAAGGGCTCTATTTTGAAGGGAGTCCTCTGAATGCAGAGTGCCATGGAGCATCAGTCCACTTAATTTGGTTCCTTCACTTCTCCCAGTATTGCTGCTACAGTTACTAGTACTGAACACCTAGAAATAAGAGCCCTAAAATGTTGAAAGTATCAGAATTTTAATTGATCAGTTGCATTTAAAAATAATAAAACCAATTGTTTATATTAAATGCTTGGAGGAATATAAAGTGTACTTTCAAAAGTTATACATTTTGAGACTTCAGCTAAAGTGCACTTTAAAAAGTTATACATTTTGAGACTGTTCAGCTATATTAGAAATAAATATATTATTGACTATTAAGAGTTCTGTTCATACTACATTAACTTTTGTTGGATATGGTTTTATATTAAATGAAATGGTTCACACAAAGATACATTTATGAAATGAAAAAGGAATCACTTTTTTATGACACTGTGAGAATACAAATAAGTGATCTGTGAAAATACAGAAAAGTATCCTTAATCTTTGCTTTTTCTTGAATATTCTGTACAGAAGAACTTGAGAGAAAACATCAATGGACAGATTCTTTATATACTTTGATCTTATATCTGCAAATCTGGCACAGGGATTTAAATAAGAACCCGTATTTGGAAACAATTTTAACCAAAGGCCAGCACTGCAAAGGCACTGCGACCACTGTTAAATGTATTACACATAAATGTTAAAGGCTTATGTGTCTGTGTCTGTGTATCTATGTGTCTGTGTGACAGAGAGATATTGAAATCACTACAAATATGATTTGAGTCTGATGTTATAGCCATGCTCATATGTCTGCATGCCCCAATAAAATCATATTGGCCATTTTGTCCTTAGAAGACTGTTCTTTCTGTGAGCGTACAGGATCTCTTAAGAATTGGATATCTTTATCATTTCCTTGGTATCCACACCTTACTCTGATAGTATCATTATTTTTCTGCTAAGTCACTGAGCACACAAAATCTTGCAAGGGGCTTCTCTTCAAGAACAGATATGGAAAGGCATCCTGGCCATAACTCAGCACACACAAAACTTCAACACTTCCCACAGCATCCCTCAAAGGAGAGCTGGTTTGTACCCAAAAAGCATCTGCATCAAGGCTTTATTCTTGGCAGAGAGTCTCTTTCCTCCTCCATCTTCTCATGATGCTATTTTTCCACAAAAGCTTGGGGGGGAAAAAAACCACTCAGTCAATGACAACAACGAAAAAGCTTCCCATGACTCAAAATTTATATATAAGGCAAGAAAAGATAGTTTAAAAAAACAGAAGATATATCTTCTTGTATTACTTCTATTTGCAATACATTCAAAACTACTTTTGTTCCTTAAACTGAATTTATATACTCTTAATTCCATAAGACCAACACTTTTGATAGTTTAGCAAAATAATAATTTTTGGTAAAATAGTCTGATACTTAAAATTACATCTATTAATGATCATTCTTCACACTGGACTGCACTGCTCCTTCTACTTGGATTAGCCTTTTCCAAAACCTTCCAAAGCAGGAAAAAAAAAAAAAAAAAGCAAAGGGCTCCTGAGCAGAAGGATTTACATCTTCAAAAGGAGACTCTAGAGGTATAAAAGAGAGTGAAGTGTGAGAGAGGAACAGTGATCCTATTTCTAATTTTTTTTCCTGTATGATGTATCCTCCTCCCTTCTAGCTTTTCTTTTCTATTGTTTTTTTTAATCTCTCCATTTGCAGGGTTTTACTCTTTGTTATGCTCAGTCATAGAGGTGTTTGCAATATCACTGCAGTTTGAAGCTTATGAACTTTAGACAAAATGCTGCTCACTCTTTTCTTGGCTAGCACAAAGCAGGAAGACTGAGAAGGGCTGTTCTCATTTGATTTGATTGATGCAGAACAGATGGGATGTAACTGTGTCTCCACACCTTTTATTAACCAGAGACTGTAAAGGATCTCTGGAACCTCTTGTATGGCCACTGTGGTGCAGAATGCTCTGGTGTGACACTCTTCTCATTCCTGTGCCTGGGCTTTTGTTCCACTGCATGGATGCCACCTAATGAGAGCTGTCTACCAAGATCTCCTCTGTTACAAGCCTTAGCACAGTATGCCAGGCAATTGGAGTCTTGGGTGTGTTCACAAGGCAGTGCTGGGATTATTGGTTGTGGGCATGTCTAGCAGAATATGTGCTGCATGCAAAACTCTCAAAAGCATATATTACCTTCTTGACCTTTCTGGAAATTTTAAACATGTACATTTGTTTCTTCCTAAGTTTGTGTTCCTAAGCCTGAGGGTAGGTCTTTTCTTCAGAATGAAGAAGCATGGGGCTTATATAAAAACATACTAAACACACTAAAAACAATAGATGTGAAAAACAGCTCTGTGTACACTAGAATACATTCATGGTTTAAAACTGTACATCAATTGTCATTTAAAGGAGTTGAAACATGCCCCATTTGTGTCTGTCATAGTGGTCCGTGACAGCCATCACTGTAGTCTGTAATTCTGCCATCACTTTCATCTGCTTTAATCATTCTACCTGTTTCTCAATTTTTGATCTGCTTTTTGACAATTCTAAGTAATTTTTTTTTTCATAGTGCTTTAATTAGCAGTCTTGCCTCCCAGTAAATTACTTGCTGACTGAATCACGCAATCCTTCACTTGACAGAAAGGATGTAAATAAAGGGGATTTTGAGCAACAGTCAAAACAGCAGCATTGGCGCCATAGCATAGAAACTAACTTCAAAGCTGAGATTAAAAAACCCTGTAAAATAGGCGGTTTCAGATATCATTAATTCTCTATTTGGATCCTGTATTAACAAAAGCAATTCTGTCATTCTCTGTGAAAAGCTAACATTTACCCTTAAATGCTTTTAAAATAATCTTTTGTAATCCAGGGCTACGTACTCTCAGAATTGCTAGATTGTATTGCAGGTTGGGAATGCTGCTGCAGCATTCACGTGGCACATTCTTCTAACTTGCAGCACTTTGTTCTGTGATAATTGAGTCAGAGGTAAAATGACCAATTCAGAGTCTAGAATTGCCACCATTGTATTATCACTGGAGCTGAATGGCCATACAGTGCAGCACACCAACATCTAATAAAAACCTTCAGCCGCCACAAATTCATCACATTACTGTATTTCTGTTATCTTATATGTTGTTAACAATTCAAATACATAGAAAAAAGTGTTTTCAGAGAGTTGAGCATTTTCAGGGTTTGGTATTCATTAAACATGTAGATATTTGGTTGTTCTCTTCATCTCTGGAATTTAATTTTCTTGAGAGTTAGGTGTGAATTACTTTCAACTTCTGTCTGGAATAAGTACCTTTATGGTCTAGATGATCAAATCGAATTGTGAAATGGCTATTTTAAGGATTGTGCCTGTAGTTTCGGGGGAATGTGTGAGATGTGCAAATTAAAAATTAGGGAAGTAGAATATATATTATGTAAGATTTTACTGGTGAAATTCATTAACCATTGAATTCTAAAGATTAATTTTATTTAATTTAAAATTGCCAGGAGCTGGAGGGAAAAGAGACATTTAAAAAAACATATTTATAGCTGAGCTCAATCATTATTTTTCAATGTCAAAAAACACTACATAAATTGATACTGATTAAGTTATTAATTTTTAAGTTCATATTTGAGTGTCTTGCTGAACCAGAGAAATAAAAAATAATTTTCCAGTAAAAGCATTTTTTCAAATTAGAAATTAGAGGGGATGGAGTTTGTTTATTTATTTATTTACACATAATGTCTTAGTTAGTTCAAAAGGATTAGAAATAAGCTCAGAGCAGTATTTGAAAATATCCAGTTGCAGACCCAATGTGAAGATATGTGATTATATCAAAGTTCAGAATACCTCTGCCAAAGTATTACATTAAAAAATATATATACTTTTTTTTAAACAAGGTTAAAATGCTTTTGGAGTTTGATATCTCTTTATGCTTTGTTTAGCACCAGCTGGAGAGAGCATGATGAACATGTTTGTTTTCCAGTGACAACAAAATAATTTTCTATTAAAAGTTGTTGTTTAGAAAATAAATTAAATAAATAAATAAATAATAACAGAGAAAATAAATACATTTTCCTGTGCAGCATTCAAAGTCAAATATTGAAATAATCCATCTGATAACTTAATATGTGAGTTTGAAATGAATTTAAAATAATTATGGAATCTGCCAATGTATTCTCATTATACAGAGTACAATTAAAAATTAATTTCCGTCATTATAAATTTTGTGAATACAAAAAAGAAAATGTGTCCTGTTTACCTGGCAAGGTCCTTTGAATACCTTTAGTAACAATGAATTATTTTGTTTGCCAGTAATGTGGGATGGCTCCGGTTATGTGTTGTTAGCATTTGCATATTAAACATCTGAGCTCATTTAATGCATTATAGAGCTCTACCTCTTTGATGCATCATAACCTTGCATTTTCATTCCTTGCAGAAGGGAATCCATATACCTGGTGGGTTGGAAAAGCCAATGAGAAGCACTACTATTGGGGCGGATCAGGACCTGGCATTCAAAAATGTGCCTGTGGCATCGAACGCAACTGTACTGATCCCAAGTACTACTGCAACTGTGATGCTGATTATAAGCAATGGTGAGTGCTTCACAAGAAGGCAGGATGAGAATGTCCAAATCTCCTAACTTTTACAACATTGCCATGACTTTGAATATATCTTTTTTCTATATTTCCTTTCTTACCAAAGAAAAAAGGCCAAATTATTGTATTTGTGATTCCTCCTGCAAAGTGTCAACTCATGCCTGGATTTCCATTTTATTCATGGTGTCTGTGACTGTTAAATATCAGGACTGTATTCATAATTTCCAGCCCAGTGAGCTATAGAAAAGAAGGCTAAAATTGCAAAGGCAAGTCCTCATAGGAAAGACCAGCATTTTGTTTATCCATGCAACTTTGTCTCCATAAGATTCAGTTATACTGCAATACAGAATGAATTTTATCCCTGCAACTTCATGGTTTTTTTCCCCAGAATTTCTCCTCTTTAAAGTGTTGCTTCTGCAACACTTGAATGTGGGTGATATGTACTGAAATCACTCATCTAGTGCCTCCAACTCTCATTATCTGTTTTTCATGAAGAAAAATATATTAAGAACTAGACACTAGTATTATGGAATGAGCCTCTGTACTTCAGAGAAAGCTACCAGACCAGCTGCCTCAGTTTCTTTTCATAGGAGAGATGCCCCAGTCCTTCTATCATCTTAGTCGTCCTTCATTGGACTCCATCCCGCAATTCCATCTCTCTCTTGTACTGGGGACCACAGAACTGGACCCAACACTCCAAATGTGGCCTCACTAGTGCTGAGCAGGGGAGGAGGATGGCCTCCCTTGACCTGCTGGCAGAACTTTGCCTAATGCGCCCCAGGACGCCATTGGCTGCTTGGCCTCAAGTGTACATTGCTGGCTCATGTTCACCTTGGTGTCCACCAGAATCCTTAGAGTGTTTTCTGCCAAGCTACTTCCAGTCGGGTGGCTCCCAGCATATACTGGTGCATGGGGTTGTTTCCCCCAGGTGCAAGGCTTTACACTCTTCACTGTTGAACTTCATGACGTTTCTGTGAACCCACTTCTCCAGCTTATGAAGATCCCTCTGGATAGCAGCTGAACCCTGTTTGATGTGATCTGCAAGAATGGAGTATGAAAAACACAAAAACAGAGTAATAAAGGAAACCTTCCAGGCCCTGCAAAAATTGTAGATTAGGATGTAGAAAATCAAATATTGCCACAGACATTGCCACCCTAAGCTTTGACATTGTTAGGATAGTAATCTGTTGGCTATGATATGGGGTGAACTACACAACACCACAGATAGAGAGGAGTCAGTTTTAGAGACAGGGTAATCACACATGCTGCCAAACTTCAGAAATATAATTATATAGAGAGAATGAAGAATATAGTCAGATGTCTCCAACTCAATCATAGGCACTACAGCAGTGTGGCAGGAGGGATGTAGGTTTGGTTCTGTGTCAAAATGGTAACAATAAAAGGAAGATATTGTGATAATAATTACAGTAATGGTAGAATTAGAAGCACTTACAGTTTTCATTGCCTGAGGCACTGGATGCATATCCATGAATAATAGGGCTCTGTACCATATGTTGACTGTTTTCCTTTACACCAAGGGAAATGTATGGGGAAAATGGCACTGGATTTTGATCTGTTCTTGAAGATTCCCCAAGAGTCACAGATGATAATTTAATAAGCAGCATTCACTCAATATCCTTTCTGTAACCTCTGCACCCCATATATACACTGAGATTATGTGGATTCTACTAATAAATAGATTCATATGGTTATTAGATTTAGATCTAAAATAGACTTATTATCATTAAAGATTTACAACTGTTTACTAAGAACTTCATACAAGAATATTTTATTACATAAGGTATTTTTTTAGATAAGTATCATATTTTTTTCAAGACAACTACTATTCATTGCAGGACTTTTTATAAAAAGCAATTATACCACTGGATATTATATTTTAATCTGTGGTGTGTGTAAATCACAGGAAAAAATTAAAGCTATATTATAGACTTTAAGGACATTTTGTTCAAGATTCATTTTTTCAGTTTGGTTTTGTCAGAATCTAGTCTTTTCCATAGTCATATCTTTTGGGTTTGGGAGTTATTTTGAGGAGTCCTAGTTAGGAATTGTATCTAGCCATGTTCATCAATACCTAAAAAGCACGTGAGATCCAGAGGAAAGGAGACCTTGATGACTTCAATCATCAGGCAGGATTCAGCCGGGGCCTCCAACACACGTGTGCCCAATTCTGGTGACAGCAAAACAGCTGCTGGTTTGGGCAACAGAATATGCAAGGGTTTATGATGAGCAGACAAGTCTCAGTTCATATATTAACAAAGCAGCTTGCCACAGCTTGCCACCATAGCTCACCAGCACAACTTCTTTTAGAAGGATTTACAATCCCCTAAAAGAGAAGGGCTGAGTAAACGCCAAACTGTGGCTGAGAATTCAGGTGGGACTTTTGCAATAATTGCTCATCTTGTCCATAGCTGGGAGCACTGCCTTTGCTTGTGGTATGCCCACGCTGGTGTTCTACTCCTGCCCAGGCAGTGTTGGAAAAATTGTTTTGGGTTTTTTTGGGTGGTTGCAGGGGTAATATCCTGAGGGGAGAAGGCAGAAGCCAGAGCAATAGCTATATTAGAAAACGTAAGGAAGTAAAATAGGAAAAGAAGACTCTGTAGAAATTGTGAGAATCAAAGGTGAAGAAGAAAAGCAAGACTCAGGAGAGAGATTTTACAAGGGAATTGGGGAGTCACTGAAGAATCGGTCAGGCTGAATCAGAATGATGTAGTGTAAGTAGAATATTGTCCACTGTTTTTATTGTAGAAGTTAGAATTTGTGTTAGAAATTAAGAAAGGAATTACAGCTTGATGAATGATTTCATAGCAAAGGCAGGAGAATGTTTCCCTGGAGATCTGGATTCTAACCCTGCTTCTGGAAACACATTCCTGCATGGTGCTTCCTCAGTTTTATAAACCATTTCTTCACAGAAGAGTCATTAGTCTGATCCTAATTTTCTGGAAACCCAGTGTGGAAACCCAGAAGTCCACTTTGTGAAAATACCAAACATTAACATTGCAACCAGAATAAGGGATCACTCTCTGAATGCATCTAATTTTTTTTTTGTTCAAAGCAAAAAAAAAAAAAGAAGAAAACCCCACCAAACATGTAGGCATCTCAAATGGAGCACTAAGTATGAGTGTTTTTAACATATTTCAGCCTCAACATCCAATCTGTAGTATGCAAATTATGCCAGCTACTCCCTCATGGAAGTACTGCAAAAATAGGTAGATTTATGAAGCAATCATCTGCTGTTCTAATGAGCACTGTAAAAAATCCAACGAGAAAATGTGGTCTTTATAGAAGGATTTGATATAACACATTAGATATAAAATGGTATCCACATATTGAAGCATAAGTGTAAATTTGGAGAGTAGGCAATGTTACACTAAATGAGTGTTGTCTGCATCCTATACTGAATAATGCTGAAGCCCTCCAGAATAAATAATAATCAGGGACCAGTCAAGGATTGCATCATGGTGATAGGAACAGGAGATTAATTAAAGCTCTTTAAGCAGCCTAAAATGGTTTTTTTTTTATGAAATTTTGTGTTTGGTTTTTGCTTTTTTTGTTGGTTTTTTTTTTTAACCAAGTACGTAAGTAATTCTATGTAAGCACAGAACCAGCTGTGTTAATTATAGACTCACTCACAATGTAAATTTTCCCAGGGATTAATGTATACCATAGGCTTGGTAAACCCTATATCTGTATGGGTTTTCTATTAATGATTTCTAAAATTTCACATCACACCTTGTCTATCTGAATAAAATAGTTGTGTAGAACTATTTAGCACATGCCTAATGTGTTGATTATCATGCCTGGATGGTAAACAAGCCAAATGGTAAGTATCGGCATGGAATATGAGATATGAAATTCATATTTATGTGTATTTTCACACATAGTCTAGAATAGAACCTGATTCTTTAGAAACTCATGTTGTTGCTGTAATGTAAGCATTAAGTAGTCATTTTTGTCATGATAAAGAAACAAAAATGCAGATGGAAGAGCTTCACCCTAAGTAATCCTGCCAAAATTATCTTTTAGTCCCAAATTATCTATGATTTGTGTCCAAAATGAAATTAATTCAGAGTTAAATGGATCAGATTGTATAAGAAAGGTTAGATTTTCTTGCTAATAAAGATCATTTTTAAAGTGTGTGTGGTTGACATTTAAAGTCAGATTGTCTCAATCTTGAGAGAATAAAGGTAGCTTTTATGAGTAGCAAGAAGTTCTCTGCATTGCTGCTAAATAAAATTATAATGAAATTATTAATTTTTGATAAAATGTAAGACTTTTTGAAAAAAAAATCTTATTTTAATAAGACCATAATTATTAGAACATAGGCAGTTCCTTTAAAAAAAATGACTGGCATTGTAGAGATAGGCACACTGTACTAGATAAGTAGCAAATGTAAAGCTCTGCAAAGAAATTTTGATTCCTACTCTCATTTGAGCCTAGGGTCAGTTAAGACTCAGATTGGCCAAAGTTTCTACACCACAGGGTCTCTTGCTCAGAGAAGTCACAATAAGTCAGAAGGCTTATAATATGATGCTGTTCAAGGATTTACTCAGAAAAGGTGTCATAAGAAGCTTTTTTATTTAGCACTTCCTGATGTGAATGCACTTCAGGTTACAAAGTCAGCCATGGACATTACTTCTGACTACTGGTGTGGTTGCTAATCTTACAGGAACTATTTGGCGGCCCAAAAGATGATCAAAAGGGTTTAAGCAGAATTTTCAGATAAAACTGCTTTGGACAAATGGAGAAAATCAGCAGAGGGAACCTTATTTATAATCTCACAGTTTAGATATTAAAGTTTCTTTCTCCAGAGCCTGTCCAATTGCTTTATTTTTGTGAGGTGTTTTACAGAACACTCTGCAGGATGCATCCCTCATCCCTTCACAACTCTTGTCCAACAAAGGGAGTTTCAAAAGAAAGTTTCAGGTCATGGGTAAAGATGACTAAACAAAGCTCAGAATGACGAGTTGTTTGAGTTACAGGAATATGGGTGGATGTTGAAATGTCAGCCTGAAGCCATGGAAATGACAGGTGGGTCATTTGTAGCCAGATTTAACAGGATACTAAAGGCTCCTGGAGCTATAGGTAGACATCAAGGTTTAAGTTTAGCATGTAATAATTACCATCGAAATCATAGAAATTTCAGTTCCTGACTCCCTGAGGCACTTTTGAAAATCCATCTGTCCTTTAACCTTGTGTGCTCTCAGTAACAGAGCTGCTGATGCAGAGAGAGCTGGATAGTTAGAAGACCCTGGCTTCTCCTGTCCTTTGTTAGAAGCTGCTAACAATGTCTCTGTGTTTCTTTTTCCATTACTTTCCCATCTAGGCAGCAACTAGAGTTTCCAGAGGTGTTACATGATCAGAAGTGTCTAGGCTACACATTCTTTGTGGAAAACAAAAACCAAAACCAAACTGAGAACTTATTGTTGCCTCTATGCAGCTACATTTTGTTTAAATTTAATTGCTATTTCTAGCATTATGTAGAGAAATCTTAAATAGGTAAAAGGGATCAAATTTGAATATACTTAAAAGAACTTGAAGGACTATGCTATTGAGGCACATGCATGACTAGAATCATATATATATATGATATATATATGATATGTGTGTGTGTGTCTATGTATATACAAACAAAAAATTTCCAATAAAACCAGACAGATTGACTGCATTAAAAAATCAAGCTATTATATATGGTAACCTCATATTTAAACAGTAACTTGCAAAACATTTCTGCTATAACACAGAGGCCTGTATTTAATAAGAAAACACACTGGTTTGTATTACAGGACACCAAAAAAACCCAAGAAAACAAAACAAAAACAAAACAAAACAGAAAACCAATTAAAAACCCAAACAAACAAAAAACAAACAAACAGAAAATTATCTAATAAGATTTGTAATGTACTGCTGTTTTACTTCACATCTTTATCAGATGATTAATCACAATTTCCTAGAAATTTAGGAAACTTTGTAGAATTAGGCCACAGCACTTTGAAAACTTTCATTCAAGATTTTTTCAGAACTTAAAGGCCATCTTTGAAATGATAGACATGAAAACACTATTGGTAATTGTATACAGTAATTATATCTCTTAATCAAATAAAAGTTGAAATATCAAAACTTTTTTTTTAGTTATGCTTAAGGAATGAATTTATTTTGTTAATGAAAGCAGGGAAACTTAGCTGACAGATTGCACTGTTTCAGGTGGTTGTTTTTCTTGTACTCTTACAAATCCAGACAGGCTTTTTTAGGTCTTTTAGGGTTACCTCACAGAGTTCCTTTGTACACTGACATTGACATTTAATGTTATATATTTCCAGTCAGTCAAAATTTAGCACTTTGACAGTATGTAATGGCACACAATAAAAATTTGCATAAAGACACTAAAGACAGAAAGTCAAGAATTCAAACCTTAAGAAATATACTTAGGTAGTGGTTTTTTCCATATGAATGATATATTTGAGCTGAAACTTTCACCAACAGACAAGATGATAGCCAGAAGCCATGAAGTTCATTCCTTCTAGTTACAATTTGGCCATTAAAACTACTCCAGTAGGGAAAAGGGTCAAGTGACTGGGTATTAAATAGCTGCTCTTTGTCCTATGTTTCTCAGCTGTGCTCATCAAATGTAACTGGTATGCAACATTGAAACAGAGTTTGCATGCTGAAAAATGTGAAATCTTCCTTAAATAAATTCCATCCTCTTATTTTTATAACCTGTTCTATGTTTTTATTTATAAAAAGTATATATACCTCGTGTTTGTCCATTATGCATTCTTCTTTTTTACTTCTTCCACAAGAAAAGGCTGAATTATTTTTTTACTGATAATGACAGATTAAAAGTTTGAGAGATGGAAATTTGAAAGTGGAACTCCTGGTCATGCTACAAAGGTACTGAGTACCACCTTTCAAACTCTCCTTTCCTTGTGCCTTAGTACCACCACAGGATTCTGGTCAAAATCAGGGATTTTGTTATGCAAGGCTGTCTACAAACAAAAAAGGACTCTTATTCTTCATTGCTGTGCATTCACTACCATAAATGTGTACATAAAACTAATTTGAGTGATTTAAAATTTAATCCAAGGACCAATGAAGGGCATAGCACCTCTTGCACAGTAAGTTTTCAGGCTACTGCTTTTACGTAGACCTGGAAGGACTTTGCTGTCTGGAATTGCCCCTAAAGCTTATGTTTCTAATGAGCTGGCAGCTCTAGTCCAGGATCCAGACAAACCTAGGATCCCATAGATTGCTCTTTCTCTTTTAGAGATGTTCCATGCAAGTACTGACGGCAGCCATGGTATGTAGCTCACAGGAAATGACAGATTTCCAACCTGAACTGATACAGGGTATCAGGGTTTAGGAGTTTCAAGATTCAATGAATCATGAAACTTTCAAATTTTACTTGCGTTTTCTCTTCTGTATTATTCACCTTGGGGAGTTGATTCAGGCCTCATTTATAGTAAGATGATCCTACTTGGACCTGAGCTATCATCCTACTCACTGGGAGTAGGGAAAACTTTTCCCCTAAGACTTCTGGCTCATGGCAGTGACTAGACATGTGAGGAACAAAGTCTTAACATTCTCCAAATCTGAAAACACAGGAAAATGAGGGCATTGATATGACATGAAATAACTCTTTGGCAACCTGCCTTTTCTTTGTTAAAATACCCCTTTCTTACTCAGTCCTGTGTACAATGATTTTTCTTCCTGTAATCAATACAAAATTATGAATGAGGAAACAGGATTCTGTATTGCCTCATGCATCATGAACAGAGTATTTTACCTTGCTGTAAATGTGAAAATGGTCAAGTTCTAACAACCTCCTAAGGATGAGGGTGATTCCTTTTTGACTTCAAGTTCATTCATTTCTCAGTGCTATCAGTAATTAATGAACTTAAAGGGGAGAGTGATTACAAGACATTATCCTTGTTTACTAATTTAGTCTGTAAATTATTGTCAGACAAAAAGTGAGTGTTCATCCTGCTGCCAACCTCACTTCTGAGTGTTGCTGTTCAGGTTTTCTTGTCTTCAGTTCCAGCTAGTCAAAGACAGATGGTGTCATCCAGGTCTTTTTAAGTTAAAGAATCATTTAACAGCAGCACTGAAAAAAAATCTATCAGAATTAGGCACTTGTAATTATTATTCTCTGGCATATCCTTGCTTTTATTAAAAGTGTCCTGTCTTTCTCAGGATATTCTAAGAAACTTCTGAGGGTTATGAATTAGCAGGTGAAAAAGGCAGATACGTGATTTTTAATTCTACCATGCAGACGATGGGAACATAATTCCCAGCACATTTGTATACTTTTTGTTATTAAACTTAATTATTAGAGTGAGTGACAAATCAAGTGGGCAAGAACAAAAATGTCTGCTATGTTTTGCACAGAAAGATGCAGACTTTTTAATCTGAATGAAAAGCTTGTAGTCCCAGCTTCAAAGCAAATGACCTTACTGTCACAGCTTGTCAGGTAAGGGCAGAGTACATTGAGCATTGTGCACTGCAGAACTTTCAGCTGCCAATTATTTTCTCCTTCTCCACCTTTTATTTATGGGCTAACTTAAAGACTAATGACTTTGCCCTCAGTGCCATGCTATGAAGATGAAATCACCCCAATGCAGACCAGCCCAATGTATTTCACTCCTACCTGACCCTTCTTAAGTCTTGAAGAGGGTGCTTTTCTTCTTAAATTGTAGAACTCCCCTGACTTTTTCATTTCTGAATCAGTGCAGTCAGATGTAAAGACATCTGAAATATATGACAACCTCTGTTATAAGGTAGATGAAGACTGCAGCACATGATTAGCTGTTATTACTATCAGCAGTCATATTTTAGCTGAAACAATCACAAGGGAGTCCATCAAGCTGAAGGTGCCTCCAGAGTAAGCAAAAGATGTATCTGTTTGCATTGTTTGTTCTTTGGTGTACCAGGAGAGATAGATAGATAGATAGATAGATAGATAGATAGATAGATAGATAGATGGATGGATGGATGGATGGATGGATGGATGGATGGATGGATGGATAGATAGATAGATAGATAGATAGATAGATAGATAGATAGATAGATAGATGATATACAGATATACAGATGTAGATATACAGATATAAGGGGAAGAATGGAAAAATCATATGGGGGGGAGAGTTGGGGATCTTGGGGAAGAGAGAACTCATAAGCCCTTGTGATATTTCTTTTGTACCAGACTAAATGGGAATATTGTCTTCAGGGCAATTGATCAAAATATCCTGTCAGTTCATCACTGAGGTAGTTGCAAAACCTCAGCATTTGAAGGAAGAATTGTTTCTTGTTTTTTCTCATTTTGCCCAGCAGATTCTTACCACTGCAAAAGACCTGATAAAGAAGCAGAAAATAAAAATAGACAAGACTCACCTGTAGCATTGTGTTTGCCTGGGAATGATTGTTATATACATAATGCATTATTTTACTCTAAAGAGGAAGATGACTTACACTGTGAAAAATACTAAAAGCAATCAAGTAACCTTTCATAAAGCCTGGAAATTGAACAGAAAAAGGCAATGGTTCTAACACGTAGAGAAAAGGGAGACTGGGTTTCCTTTTTTTTATCTGTATCTGTAGTTAGGCTTGTAGAAAAAGCTAAAATTCTATAAATTGTTTTAATGTCATGGAGTAGGTGTGGGTTTATCTTAGTTACCATTCATGTTTCCCTCCTGGTTTGCCCTAAGCATTCAAAATTTCTACTTGTCTGTAATTAATTATGGCTAGATATTTTGTCTCAGCTGCAAATCTCTTTGCACCCCCCAACCCTCCCCCCCACCCCTCCTCCAGCTGTTTTTCTTTTCCTTACGTCCTGTTCATATGCTCAATACTATACTTATGAAAATTATTAGTATAAATTACAGTCCCTGGAGACCCCACAAAGTTTCTAAGAGCTGTCTGAGTGTGCAGTGGAGACTCAGTAAATCAGGTCTAAGGTAATTTGTTGCATTTTTCTCTCAAGTTTTTTTCAACAGTGTTTAAACTGAAATTAAAATGCTACATGGATTCTTTTCAGCACAAGTGTGTCTGTATGAGCCAGCTTCCTCATAGAATTCAAATGGCTTTTTTTTTTTCATATTTTGCTGAAAAACAAGTGGTTTACTGGGAAGAAATTATTCGATCTAAACCAATATCTCAGGTCAGTTACTTATTGGTATTCCTTTATCACAAATACTGTCTTTTGCTCAGCTTTTGGTCAAGTGGAAATTGATTACAGGATTACATTAAATGTAGATTAGGGAAACAAAATCTTCTTTGAGTTATGACTTAGAGCTACTGTTTAATTACAAAATTTCCTTTAAGGTAGTACTTGAGTGTATATATATATATATATTTATTTTTATAAACTATTAAAGAGAAAGTAAAGCAAAATGAAAAGGAAACAAAAGCAAGTTTTCAAACAAGCAGGTAGATATAAAGTTAATAAAATAAAATCTGCTGACAGTGTTAAAAAATGTAATGAAAAAATATAGTAAATACAAAACCTATATCTATGATGCAAAAGTTTTTTCTTGGCAATGTAAAAGCATAAACAGATTTGTAGGTCTTATCTCTATGAAAAACTTTAAAATGCTATCACTAAACATGTAATCACATATCTAAAACCAGTTATTTGCTGAATATTACATAAAATGTCATAATAACATTTACTGGTCAAGAGTTCATCTGTTCAGCTAAAGCATTTTGGAAAAGAAAATCAATTCAAGTACCTTATGTCAAATCTGAGATACCTCTTCCTGAAATAAAATTGTATTTGAAATGTTTAAAGGATTTCAAAAGACTCAGGAATCAAAACCAAACTCCTGATTTACACAGCACACTTACAAATCATGCTCTTAAAACTGACCTTATATTTTGCTGCCATTTCATTCAATAAAAAAGCTGAAAACCAGAAAAAAAAATATTAATCTCTGACATTAATAAACAGAAAACCGATGTTTCTTAAGGACCTTGAAAAGCCAACAACATAGATAACATCAAGTGATGGAAATCTCATGAACCAAGAGAGCAGATAGAAGATGACAAATGTGAACAGAAAGCTGAGAAATATTGACTATAACCTTTTATTATTGTTACCACTGTTATTATTATTAATAACTGTTCAATTATATGTGATGACTGTGAAGCAGAACAAACATAAATGATAAACAGGAAAAAGTGTTGTCTTCTGTTCTGAAAGCTGAAAAAAAGTAAAATTATGTTTAGAATGAAGATAGATATTGACCTGTTTAAGATTAAGAACTGAGATAATCATTGAAGAAAATGATCATGGCAACAAAAGCTTATTAAATACTTTTGGTAAAGACAGATAATTTTGGAGACTCTTGGAGAGTGCTCAGGTCTTGTCCATACTCATCTCTACATACACACAAGCAGCAGATCACAGAGTAATTCAGCCTGGAAGTGGCCCCCTGAGCTCTTGCAGTCTGACCTGCTGCTCAGGGATGGTAGAATCAAACTGGCTGAGGACTGTGTCTGTTTGAGCCCAGAACACCTCCAAGGATGCTCATCCCAGGATCCCTCTGGAGAACCTCTGCCAGTGTTTGACTACTGTCATGATGTAATGTGGTGATATAAGAATGACAGGCACCTTTTCAAAGACTGGAATATTTGATTTAAACCAGCTGTTGCTGAATAAAGCAAGTATTTCTAACAACCTTTTGAAGAATCAGCTTTCTCTCCTATTGCCTATTGCTCCTGTGTAAAAGCACTCTGGTTATAGTGAGGATGAAAAAGTCTGAACTAAAGACATTGATTGAAAGTTACACTACTAGAGCATGCATCAGATTTTCACTTCTTCTTTCATTTATAGGAAATGGGTAAGGGATAATTTTTGACTCTAGTATATCCAATAGGCTGTCTAAGCTGAATAGTGAAGTGCCCAGTTGCAAAGGTTAGGCTTGATAATACTGGGATCTTCCAGTTTTTGTCTGCTAATATTTGTGAAGTGGTGTGCTGTTTCTGGCTTATGTAAATTTCCTGAAATTTGAGGATCTCATTTAGTTGCAAAATGATGCAACAATCTTAAGATTGGCTATAAAGTCCTTGTAAAATTACAGGCCTAAGATTTTTAGTATTTTGAAAGAGATACTGAGACAAGTTAAGAAAATTCTTTGATGCAAAATATATTTATTTGTTGGGATGGAACAAAACAATAGGCAAAACAAACTCCACACAAAAAAAAAACCACCAAACAAACAAAAACAAAAAAAAACCTCAGTAAACAGGAAAAAGAATAAAAATAATAACATCTGGAAACACTTTCTTCTCTTTCTGCCAGCTGGTTTTGTTTCCTAGACAAATTCAATCATTTTGTGGTGAATTATGAGTGGATTCACTTTCCACAGGTAAGCAGTCTGAACAAGCTGCAGTTCTTTGTAAAATTCAGGGTCTGCTTCTTCTCTGACTCAGTGTTAGTTTTGCTCTTGCCATCTGCAAAACATGATGAAATATATATTATAAGGAACCAATATGTAGGTAAAACATGATTTTCTTTTTGCTTTCATTATCACTGTAGTAGTTCAGCTTCAGTTGCTAAATAAGTTGTGTGTTTTCTGAATGCATGTGCCAATCTTGTCTTTTACTACATACAATATTTATGCTGATTCAGTCTTCTGAGAGATTTTTTTATATGGAGCACTTATTTATAGGTGACAAACATAATGTGTGACTGAAATAGTTCAGGTTTGTAGGGGGAAATGGACATGCTGATGATTATATCTCTAGTCATATCTTTCATTTAGTTGTACAATGAAAACAATTGTGTGCTTGGTTTTTTAGCCTACCAACTCAATCTGCCTTAGCTTAACTTACATAACTTACTCAACTATTCTGAGAACCTTCCAGTGATTTACTTGAAAACTTGTAGGACCTGCCTCCTCATGATTCTTAGCTAATTTCAGTTTCCACTTCTGATATATTAATGCTTCCAAATTGCTCGTGATCTTGTAAAAAAACATGTAAATTCAGTGTTAATTATACCAATACACCTGAAGAATGTATCAGCAAACTTCCAGGTTTTGTTGCTTTGTTAACAGTGACTCCTCCATAATCTTAAAGCAGATTATTATTGTTTGTAAACATGGGGTTTTTTTTAAAGAAAAAGATCTTTTAAAACTATTAACTCACTCCTTTCTGGAAGGCTAAGAAGGGGGTCAGACTAGATGATCTCTGGAAGCCCCTTCCCATCCCAACCATTCCATGGCTGTGTGTTTTGTTAGATAATGTGAACATAATTTCCTTGCTGACCCCATTTCTGGTTTGTACCCTTGGGTTTGTGCCCTTGTGCCCTTCCTTAGAAGGAACAGGGGCATTGTTACATACGCATGGAAACAGTTCCTGTATTTTGCCAAAGGAAAAGAAACGAAGTTTCACGTGCAGTAGAACATGGTCACACAGTGCACACGAGCAGAGCACGAACACAGCAAAAGCTGGTACCAAACTGCTATCTGGGATGAGACCTGATTTAAACAGATGGGGAAAACTTATTACTTTACACTAGTGAACTCCTGGAACTGGCTGCCAAAGGAGGCTGTGCAAGCAGACACAGATTCAGGAAAAGATTTAACAGAGACATGGAAAACAGGTCTATAAATGGATGCTGCAAATACTGTTCACCCTGTAACATTTTCAATGAAGAATTTCATTCTGGAATAGCTTTTAGGTAAGGGTATTGGGGAAGAACAGACAAATTCTTCTTAAGCAGGCTGTTAAGCTCCACACAGCAGTTTGCTCAGAGCCTCTCACTGGGATGAGGGAGAGATTTGGAAAATTCCAAAATCTTCTGGATTGCAATAGAGACAGTTTACCAGAAAAATCAAAAGCTGCATGCTTGAGAAAAGCAAAATAAGGAATTTATTTACCACTTCCCATGGGCAAGCAGGTCTTCAATTATCCCCAGGAAGGCAGGGCTCCATCATGTGTAAAGACTGCTTGGGAAGGCAAATGCCATCATTCCAAATATCTCACCTCCCTCCTCCACATGATGATGTGAGAAGCAGGAAAGGCCTTGACCCTTTAAGCACTGCTGATCAATAGCAAAACCATCCCTATGTTGGACTGGTTTGCTCACAAATCCAAAACATAACACCACAGGAGCTACTGTAAAGATAATTATGTCCCTCTTGGATTAAACTAGTACAAACATGTTTAGATTCTGCAGGACATTAGGTGATGTGGCTGCCTGCAGTAGCAGAGAGCTGACATCAGTGACTGGAACCTCTCTTGCATTGCATGCATAGTCTTTGCTATAGGTAGACTAGGTAGATTTCTTGGTATCCCTCTGTCCATGAGGCAACATTTGTCTCATAGGTTTGTCCTAAGTTAAGAAGCATCTGCAGTAAACTACATTTAAGCTGTGAGGAAAGAAAAGATGCATCAGCTGCTGGCAAATTAACATATACCTAGCCACTAAAATGCACCTCAGCATTTGCAAGGCTCTCAGTGCACCCTTTGTGAATACTGCGAGCCCTAGGCTTTTTGACCTATGTTATATTATATTTTAATTTCTGTCTTCTCCTTATGCTGATAAAAAATGTCACAGTCTGAAATGCCAGAGAAGCACAACTGATTGCTTCAGGGTCAGCTTTCCCATAAAATCTACCCAGAATTGCTTGGAAAGCACCATTCTTAGAGATAGAAGGAGGGGGAATCTCACTCCCTCCATCATCAGCCTCCTTTGTTCATGACCATATTGTCACATGTTGTTAGAAACCTGTGGCCCAGAGCCATTTCAGTCCATGCAGTCAGGGCTGTCACAGCAGAATTGGTAGAAAAAATCTTGGGGGAGTTCCTCCAGTATTGTGCTAGGAAGAGACAGGCTGAGCTTAGATGGAATTGTGTTTGGAAATGAATGGTGAGTTCTGCTAAGTTTGTGCCAGTCTTTTGTTGAGAAAAAAAGTGATGATATGTAATGTAAGGAAAGTTGAGCTCAAAGGCTAACAGAAGGGATAATGGAAACCCACCAGAGCAATAAAGTGGAGCAATCTGGCTAATGAATAGGTCACTAATCCTGTATAAGTGTGATCAACAAAACACTAAACAAATGCTTGACATTCTACAGTCAGTGCAGCAAAACAGATTTTTCTAAACAAGGGCATCTGCATTTGGTCTAATATTTAGCACAAAGTGTGGCATACCATGACTTCCCTGTGGCTCAAATCCTAATCTCTGTCACTCAGTTTTCTCATAATGCTTTGTGTAAATGCAGTGAGAGAATCTCTGTGTACAGTCCCGCAGAACCCAGCTGCTTCTGGAGCTGACACTGCTGCACACACTGCAGGAATTACAATTTTTTTTAAAACTTCAGTAAGTACCTTGTGTAGTATCCTTTCTCATTTCTCCAGTTACTCTACTGTGTGTGGAGATATACACACCCACAGACAAGAGGTAATGATATCACAAAAACACAAAAAGGTAAGGAAGAAATTAACCTACGGATAAATTTGCATATCACTTGAAACCAAGGTCATCCATCTTTTTAGCAAAAGCACTAAAAAAGGAACCTAATTGATATTAAATCAATTCTAAGAGATATATGTGCATGTTTACTAGCAGAGGGAAAGTATCCTAGTTTTGCTTGTGCTTGATAGCAAAGTGTTTACATAATGAATACAGACATCTGTTAATTACCTCTACGCTGCACCATTGCTTTAAATGTGCTTGAATATCTTGGAGCATTCAGTTTCAGATAATTATTTCTGATGAATGTGTGTACATTTAAAATGTTTTGTAGTGGGATATTTAATTCTTCTTCTAACTAGAGTACTTTCATGATAATAGACCCCACTTTCCTTCCTCAGTAGACACAGGAACATCATTCATTTTGTTTATAGCACAATTTCTAGATAATCTTTTAAGGTTTCATTTTGATAGAGTGTTTGTTTAGTGACTGTTGTTACAAATTTATTCTTGCATTTGACTTTGGCATGTTTTAAATAGCTGTCTATCTCCCATCTACTCACTGGATCATTTAAAGGGTTTACCTTTCATAGGTCTAACAAATGATTACAACATCATCAGAAAATCACAGTCCTGATGCAGAATTCATTTTTAGATTACTTTTACTAATTGGTTTTCAGTTAGAAACAACTTCTCTACTTATTAGATAAGTAGAAAGAAAAACTAATAATTTGTAGGATCACTGAACCTACAGCTTTGAACAGCAGTAGGTTAAGAAATCCTTGTGAGGAGAAAAGAGCTATAGATGTACAAGCTGTGTGCTATGTAAGAAAGGTTAAATAAAACTGATCATCTGTCCTGATAGGGTAAGTGCCACCTTGAAAGAATCACTGCTGGGGATTTGTCTTCTTCTACACACTCATGAAAGTAAAATGGGAAGCAATCTTCTGGGGCTGAGACTGGAGACAAAATTAAAGTACAATGTGATATTTGCCTCTAAGGACTGAAACAGATCTTTTGAGGGGACACAGATTAGGTGCAATACCCTTGAAATACAGTATTTAAAGAATGTGAACTGATTATAGATACAGAAAATAAGATGTTGTGGTTGGCACAATTAAACTTTGAGGTCAGGTAGAATGGAGAGAGCTTACTGAAAAATAGGCTCAAATACCTACGTTTTCTTAAAAATCAGTAGAGGTGTGGTAGGGACCTTTACAGAAAGGAAATAAATAGTCAAATAGTAGCATGGAATTTTAAGAATACATGACATTACTTCTTCTCCTATATTTTGTCTTTTTATTGTCTATTTAGATTATTATTTAGAAGAGGGGTGCTGGTATGCTTTTTTCTATGTGACATACAGCAAGTAACTTAAAATTTCTGTCACCCAAACAGAAAAATCTATGATTTTTTCCAATCTAGGCCTCTTTTGATGTAACTGGAGGCCATTTCCTCTCGTCCTTGTTACTTGGGAGAAAATGCCAACCCCCAGTTTTCTACAGACTCCTCTCAGGTAGTTGTAGAGAGTGATAAAATCTCTCCTGAGTCTCCTCTTCTCCAGGCTAAACAAGCCCAGCTCCTTCAGCTCCTCCTCACTGGACTTATGCTCCAGACCCCTCACCTGCTTCATTGCCCTCTTTTGGTCACTCTTATCATACATATGGAGATTTTGTGAGGTTATCTAATCAAGCGCGTAATTCCGGGGTGTGATCAGTATAAACCTTTTCTCAAAATATTTTGTGTCAAAGCTATACAAGCAACTCAAGACATGAGCTAATTCACAGCATCCTTATATTCCCAATGTGCCTGCCATAGATTGGTTTCAGTTTTGTATGAGGTACATGCACTGATGTCATGTGAGGATGAACACTGCAGGAAGTGCCAGTGGGAGGGTAGGAGTAGTGGTAGATGCTCATACAATTGGGTTTTACTGACATTTTCTGGATGCAGTAAGTACCATACTTCTTTCAGTTTTCTGGACCAAATTCAACACAAAGTTATGTACTTCAGTACTGTATTGAACTCAACTGGCATATAGGGGCTGAAGTCAGCATTAACTATAGCCATCTGTTATTTTGTCATGCCATAGTCAATTATTTTTATTTAGCTCTTTCAGTCATACAAAATAAAACTGTCAAAGTTGTCAAGAACTCCGAGAAATGAAGCCTCTGAGCTGCTGCTCTGAGATTTTTAATATTTCTTCCAATACAGATCCTTGTGCCCTAAAAATCCTGCCAGAAGTACGTTTGGTCAGATAGTTTGATAGGATGTGATCCAAAGTCTTGTGGTTAGTAGAATAGATGCAGCAAAGAATTCATCATTTGTCTACATAGACCTTCCAACAGTACATTGAGTAGTGCAGATATTATAAATGTACATTTCATTAGATAACTGCTTCTAGTGTCCACACAGCAAAATATTACCATCACTGTAATGCATTCAGATATAGAGAAGTATAATTAAAATTATTGGTGTTTTAAATTAGGTAATTTTTAAAACAGGTGAAAATAGTAGAGTTCTTCATGATTTTCTTCCCTCAGAGCTATAGTAGCCTGCTGTTCCATAGAAAAGTTCAGCATCTGTGAGGGGATCAAGAAATGTAGGTTTCTCTTTGTCAAAGTGCTATATGAAGAAAGACTTTCACTTTCTGGGGCATGTTGAGTAGCTGAATGGGGCATTATTTTATTATCCTTCAATTGATTAGACCTGTTCAGAGGAGAGTTTTCTCATTTCTGTCATAAAGCATTTAAAACTTTAGGATGACTAGAAAACATTTGGGGCATTGTTAATTGTGGGATACTTTAAATATTTTTATAAACTACTATTTTTTAAAATAATTTTCTGATTTTGAAATATTTTGAGAACAAATAATACTGATTTTAGAATGCCAAATGAGATTGAACTAACAGGAAAAAAATATCTAAGCAATGTATTTGCCCTTTCCAATGTCAATTTTTCCTTTAAAAATTCCCATATCATCCATTTCCAGCTCAACATTCACAGAAGTTTCTTTTCTTGGCTTCAGCTGCATCCCAAGTAATCTTGTCTCTGTAATTACCCAAGGTGAAAGGGACATCCCAATTTAGCATTTCATCTAAAGGAAATGCCACATATGTTCCCTGACTTACTTTAAAAAAATTGAAACCCCAACATAAAATTGATTAAATTGTTGACAGATGCAAAGATCAGTTAGAGCATGGTAGAATTCCTAGATTTCATTCTTAAAATATCTCAGTATAAAAATAAGAAGAATTAAAAGTCAATTCAGCAGAGTTGCTGGACCTCAAAAGAAGAGAATCCATCAATTTCCTTTATTTCTTAAAAATAACACTAAAGAAATGAAGATTTTAAGTGGAGCCACTCTGCTTGAAGAGACTTTCTATCTCAGCTGGTCTTTTGGAAGGAGAATATGAGCAAATACTCAGAACAGGAAGATTTTCACTGGAAAGTGGTTCCATAGTGTTAAAAAGAAAGCAGAGCCCCACTTGCTGTCTCTATTACTCACCTTTCTCTGTGGTTATTCAGTTTCTCACAAATTCCTATTTGAAAGGAAAGTCAAGAAGTCCTTTCAGGCAAGAGAATCTGTAGAACCAGTGTCAATTCTCTCTCTCTCTCTCCATCCTGATGGATTTTTTAAATGAGAAATATTTCTGACCAATATCTCAGTGTATCTCCCCTTAAATTAATTTAATCTAGTCAATTCAATCCTTTGTAATTTCTAAACCAGGATTACTTGTGAATGCTGCACCATCAGCCTCGTGTCTTTGGCATAATTTATCTTTACTAATAGAAGTCAAAGTAGGGATTCATGTCAGTAATTTGGGGTTTTGATCAAATTGTTTAGACTTTCAGGAGGTGAGTGGTCTCAAAAGTAAAAATATTTTATGCATGCTAGAAAAGCTTGATTGCCTTAAGATCAGTCTTTACTGTAAGAGTCCCTCCTTCTTTTGTTTGTAGGAACCACGTATTTCCAAGGATCTTATGCTGTCCAATGCCAGAGAATTGAAATATCTTAAATTGAGTTATGATCTTCTGTCAGTTTTTATGACCCCGTACAGTAATGAGAAATTTTCCATAATACCCCTTGTCAGACAAATCAAGGGTGAGTCTTTAGCTCCAACTTAACATATAAGGGCATCTGAGGTGACAAGACACGTGGGAAAGGGACAAAAGAACTGTAAGAATCTCTGAAAACAGCAAAACTCAGTGGAAATAAAAACTTTTGTCCTAGAGTATATGGTCTGCAGTTTATAACTCCAAAGGGCAGAGCCCTGGGTATAGGGTGTATCTAAAAGCATGGCTTTAATGCTCCATAATATGACTATTAAAAAGTTAGCTAAATTTTATGAAAATCTTTCATTAACTAGTTTTGCTTCAATCCTAGTTTTTGTTTGCCCTGTTTTTAATCCTGTTAATTAGATCTTGTTTATTTCCAAGTAACTCACTTCCAGATTATTACATTTGCTGCCAAAGTTGCATTGTTCATTAAATTGTCTGTAATATTCATTCTTCTTAGCAGTTTTAATATAAATAAAATTCTTGCCAGATATTTTTGGAGGAGAGAAAATACCAGCATTTAGTATGCCTGTGCCCTTCACAATGTTTTTAGAGGCACTGGTTTGCAGATCCTAAGTGGACTAAACTGCTTTATACCTCCCTCAGAAAGATTATGGAAATGCAGAGATTTAAACAGAGGTGCTCACATAGTAGAAACCTGGGTCTTCTGAGAGGTGGAAAATTGTATACCTTTGAAATTGTCATACTTTGGAGTTTGCATTCTTCAAACCACTGCTAATCACCAAATTATATGTGCTTAACACTATATTTTCAGTCCAGTAGGTGTTTTATTTGTATTATCAAAATAACTTCAGTTCCTCAAGTCATGAAACCATATCTTTTAAAACTGAGTCCATTCCTACCTGTAGTACATTCTTTATTTTTTTTACTTTGTATGGCTGGGCTGATAATTAAGTGATGTCTAACAAAATCAGAGAAAATTAATTACTCCAGTAGCAGTAGTCTGGTTGTATTAAATCATTATATAAATAAATTAATAATGATACAGAATCTTATCATTACTTTGAATATGTCATTTGCTGATACATATATAATGCATTTCTTTTTTATATACCACTGAATGCTTATAAAGAGTAAGTAGATGATCATAATCAAAACAATGATAAATCTCACACTAATATCTGCTACTTTCATTCAAAGGCACCCTGAAGCACTTTGCAGACTGTTATATATAGGAAAAGAAATTAGGAATAGAAAATTACACTGAGATTTCATCAATATCTCCTGGTAATAATTACAGGATTTGATCAGATTCATTCATCTCCCATTTGGCTATTAATAGGAATATGACACTCTCTGAATTCAATCTTTATTCTCTTGAGGGGATTTTCTTTGGTGAGGAAAAACTTCAGAGACTTTCTCCACCCTATTAATGTGCAAAGTCTTTAAATACCGTCAGAAGCATTATCACTTGCAGGAATTGAGTATTCGAGCTGTGATTATTTCTAAGTGTGTTGTACAAAGTCAAGCATAATAATCAGTCATGGGTTTAAAACTTTTTTGATTTTGTCAGCACTGATTAGTATGTCCAGAGGAACTACAAGTATGTTAGAAAAGCAAAACAGAGCCATTCAGTCTCTGAGTCTGTCTTATTTGCGCATGCGTGGCCCAAAAATCATCATTATCCCATTTTTGTTAAGAGGGAAAGAACTACCCAGGTTCTGCTGGTGAAAAGGCAATTCACCTCTCTCAACTCTTAGTTCAACACTCTCAGTCCTCAGTAGTTTCAGTATGGGGGAAAATGCTACAATGATGACATTAGTAAGTGATGACCAGAAAATAAGGCTATTTCTGACAAGAACTCTAACATTTATTGTCATGGCAACGGCTTTAAAGTGACCATATCACTAAGTGCATAAATAAAATATTAAAAGGAGTAAAAAATTATCAGTAAAGAGGGAGAAAATTGTTGCTGCTCCTTTCTATTTGCTTCAAAGAAAGTGAAAGCTATTGGTGACAGGAAAACTGCTGCCCTCTCACATCCTTATTTGGATCTGAAATATTATCTGGTTTTGTGAAAGAGGAAAGAAAGAAAGAAAGAAAAAAGAGAAATGTCAATAGTTTTCTTTTTACCACTCTTCGAAGAATTCTTTATTTTAAATAGATATGTCCAACTTTAAAATGTTCTTTGAAAGAGTAAAAATCAGGAGAGAAAGCCAGTCTCAGAGGAAAACCTAAGAAAGAGTAAAGTGATGACCTACATTTATCCTCTATTAGAAGAGAGTGGGTCCCAAGGATGCAGTCTTTAGCAGTGACAAAGATTAGGTCTACATACCTGCCTTTGTTATTCACTTTTTTCTTTCTTAAATGGAAAGTCCTTTAATCTTTCTTTTCTTATACTGCTTGTCTCCAAATTGATGAAAAGGATGCTTTTGTAAAGGGCATGGTGATCTGGGGATGATCACAATGTTCAGGAGCAGCCTGCCAGGGTTCCTGCTCTCCATTTTCCTCCCTTTCTATCAATGTCCTATAGCAACCTCACCGACAGAGCACCTGGTGCAGCTGTGTCCAGCCAAAGAGGGCTAATGATCTCAGCAAGTCAAAGAGTCACATAACACAAAGGAACAAGTTTTCTGAAGGGGAAGAACACACAGATTAAGTAAAACAGTCACCTGCTATTTGGAAAACTCTACTAATTAAATCTCTAATTACTCTCTTCATCACAGAGAACAGACGTTAGATCCAGTGAGCTGTTGTTCGAAAATGTGATGGCTGTTTTCTTAACTAATTCAGTTGTGCTTCTTTTTGAAAAAACATTTTGCTTTCCATCTCTTCAGATGGACCAAATAAGGGTGATGACTGGAGATGCTACAGGCAAACAGTACTGTCCTGCTGGAAGGCTCTGAACATTACCAGAGATCGTGCAGATCCCTGCTGCGCTGCCCAGTTATTAGCAATATAATGAGTACAATCTTGGACTCATCCAAGTTAGAGATGAAAAAGACTTTCATTTTCCTGAAATCATTACAAGTTCTGAGTTATAGTCATATTGTGTGGTTCAGTTAACTTTTCTAGATACTGAATTCATCCTTAATCCTGTGATATTTTTGAACAAAGGAATTTATTTTTTTTTAGATCAAAAAGTTCCTTACTTTAGATACCCAATTACATGCAGGATAGAGCTAAAAAGAAAGAGGGGGAAAAAGAGAGAGAAATAGATGGATTTGTTTCCTCTTTCTTTCTTTTCTGTCAAAAATTTATAATCTTAACACTATATTTAGGGCTTTTTTTCCTGTGTTCACAATTTAGCCTTTTATGCATGTGTTTATATAAAAAAACAAATAAAAACACAAACTGAACAAAACAAAGAATACAAGCCAACAAAAAAAATATTGCAACAAAAACAACCCACAGAGGCAAACCAGCTGAGAGACAAAGTACCCCATTAAATATTGCTTATTTCATTTTCTATTTGGAAGAAAGAACACTCTACGCCAGTTGGGTTCATCTCTTGAAATAATAAAGGAAAAATATTGCAACTGTGCACAGTGATTTGGTCTAAGCATGAAAAAGCACTGGGTTACTCACTGCAGTTGAAATGAGGAGCTCAAAGACATGACTATAAATTGAATTTTTTGTGGTCTTCCTAACTAAAATGAGGTTTGAGTTGCATGCAGTTGTTGTATACCTATTTGGTGCTCAGATCAAGGAAAATAATTTCATATGCTTCACAATTGCTTTCCTTTTGTGTCTCTGTGATTCAGGAGGAAAGACAGTGGGATGCTGTCATACAAAGAGCACCTACCAGTCAGTCAGGTGGTGGTTGGAGACCTTGACCGGCCTGGGTCTGAAGCCAAAGTGTCCGTGGGTCCCGTGCGCTGCCAAGGAGATCGTGAGTTCTCTGGTTTCCTTTTCCTTACTCCTGGGTAGAAACTCAGTTGGAAAGGGGTAACTTTGGAGACACTCCCTGGGAAATTATGGCTGTCTGCTCAAAAGACCTTTTGCTATGGAAGCATGATGTGATCTGAGAAATTTTGTCTATGAAAATACACGTATAATGACTTACCTTTTCATTTATAATATCAGTATTCTTCTTTAATTTATGGTAAATGCGGCAACTTGGATTATTCAACTAAGTTTATGTAGATGAGCAGTAGTACAGATTGCATAATAATATCGCTCAACATCTGTGCTTCTCTTGGGCGCTCTTGTCAGCATCATTATCATTACTATGCTTCTATAAATGATGGCAAAACTCATCACTGTAATCTCTGGCTGTAGGTGTACAAAGTTTGACAAGATTGTTACCAGATGCTAACTGTATCAGGACTAGTTGTTTCCATGAAAAGCATTGGGAGTTTTTTGTTGCAGTCTCTGGTTTCCAGGCTGAGTGGTGATAAGAGATGTACATCCTCCAGTTTGGTCATCTACTGATAGAGTAAAGCAGTATCATGTATAAATTTCCACTGCACACACTCAAAATTGGAAAAAAAAAAATGCACTGAGGAAAATTGTAGTCTTGCTTCAGTCTATTTTAGATTTTAGGAGAAATTTACTACCAAAGGCAGAGCAACTGTTTAAGGCCCTTCTAAATCACACTTCAAAAATTCAGACTCTGCAATTGACACACATTTCATTTGTCCGCTGTGTTTTGAGGCAGTTCTCTTATAATAGGTGCAGTAAGCAAAGGTTGTCTGATTTCATTTAAAACAAGTAATATTTGTGTGATCTATAAATAATATAAAACCCATTCACAATAAACAGTACGATAACTCAGCCTGTCAGACAGACATGATGCAGAAGTGTTCACATCATATATTTGTTGCTTGTTATTTAGGGTGTTTGACCAATCACAGGTCAGTCTGTGTTTGTTTGTGTGTCATCTATGTTTGATAAACTTTTTTGTAATAGGCTCTTACAACTGATGACAAAAAATAACCAATATTATTTTTCTTGAACCCATATTCCTCATATTCTGAATTTGAGTGCTTCTGGAAATGTCAGTCTCTAAAGTGTGAGCCATTTCTAAATATTAGTATAAATGAAACCTCATCTGAGCAGGAATAGCCTTTATTAGAGTGTGACTGAGTGACACAGCCTTTTGGGAAACTGAACGGGTGTATTCCTACCATGCTGATTAATTTAATTTTCTCCATGAACTTTACAGATATGATTCATAGTTTTTGAAAAACTTTGCCTATGAATAAATTTGAATTTCCTTCCATGACCATATATTACTGTCAAAAATCTAGTGTAATTTTTCTCACGGGAGATAGTATAGGCCCCAGTCCTTTGCAAAGCTCCTGTTTCATATTCCTGGTGCATTTACTAAGCATTCCCCTTTGTATTCTTTCTTGTGGTAAACAAGGTTTCCATTCCAGAGAAAATTCCAAAATTTTAAACTGTGCTTTTATTCCAATTTTGAAGAAAGATCCAAAGTACCAAATTTCTGGGAAAGGATTAAAAACAACAACAGCAAACCACAAACCAATTTATTTGTGTGTGTGTGTGTGTGTGTGTGTGTGTGTGTGTGTGTGTGTGTGTGTTGCATGCAGCAAAACCAACATTATTAGTACTAAAGGTGTTGAGTGTCATCACCACACAGTTCATGTTTTCAGTTAAATTCAGTTGCATGTTTAAATGAAATTCAGTTCTAGTTGTGAAGACTGTCTAAGAAATACAGATTTTTGTTTTGCTTGCAAGGAAGGTAGAAAAAGTAACCAGTCAAATAAAAGTTTACCTATTTAGAAGAATTTCTCATTGTGGTTGCAGTCAATACTGTGACAACTTGTCTTGCCCTGAGGGTTGTCCATACCATGTGTTGTATTAATCCATAGTCCAGTGATATTTTGCAGCACATTAAGTCATATTTTCCCACCAGAATAACAGAATAATTTGCCACAAACCTCATAGCTAATATTTTGTAACATCTAGGGACAGGGACATGTCACCTGGGCCAGCTCACAACTGTACCTGAGTACAGCAGTTAAGAGTACCACAGAGCTAATGGCCTTTGCAGCCCTTAAAAAGATTCAGCTGAAAGCTCAATGTCTGAGACCAAAGAGGATTAAAGAAAGCAAAGATATTTGTCATTTCATACAATTCATTTCTTCCCATGCTCATCAAATTCTCAAGGATCCATTAATCAGCAGAAGCCACAACAATTAACTGTTCCTACACCATTGACTGACCAAAGTAAATCTGAAAATCATTCATCTCAGTTCAATTTGTTTTGACACGAAACAAGGAAGATTGCAGAATCATAACTGTTTTCCTCTTGCAAAAATAACTGTATTCTTCTTTCAGAAATATAGGGTTTATTTTGGTCCCATAAATGATGATTGCATTTTTATTTTTGCCTGATTTATTACCTGATTAAGGCTGTTCTTGAATAGCAGCTATTGTTGGAGATATGGATCAGAAAACTGGTTTATGCATCATTACACACCTCTGTGTTACAGAAGTATTTTTCATCTTTAACTGCACCTCACAAAACACTACTTGGATTATGAAAAGTAGTCAGCAAAAAGGGCCCTTATTACCCCTCTAAAGATCTGCTTAAGCAGCTGAATTCTATCAGAATTATGAAGACTCATCTAATGTGGCAAAAATCCCATAAATCTGGTCTGGGGCCTGTTTTGCACCTCGGAATAAATATGCAGGATGTCTCTTTTCTATTTGCCATTTAGTGTTGAGGAATGCTTTCTTAATATCTAATGATTTTTCTAAGTGCTGATCTATCAGGGAAGCAAACTTATCCAATTTCATGGAGAACAGGTGCACAAAGAGGAAATTAATTTGGTGGGGATTTTTGACATTGTATTGCAATGATTCAAAGATCAAGCAAGGTTTTCAGCAAATGTCCACTCTACACAGACTTAAAGCAAAGCAGTCCTTCCTGCCCACAGCTCTATGAGTGTTGTACTTACAGAATGACAGTGGCAGTTTATCAGCACAATCTCAATATCCTCTTAGCAGAACTGGAATTTAAAGTATAAACAATGAAAATCAGTCCTTACTCTCCATAGTAATACTGGATAAGGGAACTACTCTTGTTTTCCCTGAAGTAAAGTTATTCTGTGCAGGATCTAGAAAAAAGGGCATAATGGAATGACAAATTAATAATTTTTATTCTTCAGTTAACCTTGAGACACAGATTAAAATCCCTTTACAGACCTATTACAGTTTTTCTAATACTTATAAGCTGACTCCTCAGCAGCCCTGCATTTAACCTTGGCCAACCAGTAGTAGAAATACCTTGTCCATCTCTTTATGCTATTTCACTGTAATGCAAAGGGGCACCTTGAGTCTCTTCCCAGAACACAAGTGTACTGAGGGGTTTTCTGTGTCTAAGCTCGGCCTGAGGTAGTAGATCAAGGCTTCAAAAGCAGATCTGGTAATTTCTTTTGAAACCAAACTGAAGAACTTAGCTTGCCATGGTGCTCTGCTATTGCTACAGAGATTTTATTGATAATCATATTAAATCAAAATTACTTTTGTGGCTTCTGGCACCTTCTGAATTTTTTTTCATTCCCCTTAGGAAAATACCAGTTTTCAAAACGCTTCTATATTTTCCACCTGCTAAGAGTATCCTCTTCCCAAGGACTTCCAAGGATTTTGATTCGAGTTTGCTCTTTATAAGCCCAGAGGGGAATAGACTGACTATTCTGCTCTAGATTTGCTTTTCTCCTTGAGTCTATTTTCCTTTTGTCCCATTTCCTCTATAGCAAAGACAGAATTTAAAGGGGAGATGTTTTTTACACAGCTCAGATTTATGTTTTTTCCATCTCCTCTGCTGTACAGTTTTTATCCTCCCAGTAAGACTTTGATTTCTGAGCCATGAATCATTTTCTTGTATATTACTTCTATTATCTGTAATCTTCAAAATGTGGAGGAGGAAGCAGCTGCACTGACTGTGGTTCTTTCTAAGCTAAGTTTTCATGAAGACCAGTATCAGCAGTGTGCTTGTAGAACCTGCAGAGACAGACAAAAAATGTCCCCTTGACAGGTAACAGAAGTTCTGGAACAAATCAAAACTCAGTTCTTCCATCAGGGCATTGAAATTTTTTTGAGCTTGTATGCATATGACTGTGCATATGTGTACAGGGGAAACATACCTTGAGTTCTTTATTTCAGTGATTTTGATTATGACTCATTATTACTCCTTTCATTACTGATGCTTTGTTTCTTTAGCTTATAAATATCACTTCTGGCTTTGCTCCTTTTAGAATGTTCCAGCAGAATTGGTTTATTTATTCAGACAGTGGTATGGCCATGCACGATTTTTGGGACTCTGCATTTGTATTGAAACCCCTGTGTAGTTATCTAAACCAGACAGCCACTTCCAGGGTCACTGCTTAGAGGCTGGTATCCTTGGTAAGGTGTGGGTTTGTATTCCTTAAGCACTTCTTATTCATCACCTGTGCACATTGGTGACTCAGAACTGTCACTTGTAATGAAAATAAATTAACTGTTTCATGTGCACGCTAAATCCATTTTCATTACATTGCAAATTGAGGACTCTTTCAACATGCTGAACTTGTTTTTCAAGGGTACCACCTGAGTTTCAGGGAAAAAATAGCATAGCCTTACAGTGCAGTTTCCAGTTAGACATTAAACTTATGTCCGAGGTCAATTCTCTAGTAGGATATGCAGTGTGTCCACTCAGACAAATCTGCAGTGCTGTTACTCTAACATTACTCTAACATACATAGATAAGCTGGAAAGTATCCCAGAAAAAAAATCACCAAACAACAATGTATTTGAATTATTGAAAGATTCAACTGGAATTGAATCCTCTACTGGAAGTAGAAACAATTTACTCCTACTCTATCTTGGACAGCATTCCAGTTATATAGAGACTTGCCTTACAGGTTAATGAAAGTGAAAACACTGTATCAAATGAAAACATCAGTGATACCCCCTACCAAAAAACAAAACCCAGCCAGAGTGCTCTCAGAAAAAATACAATTTGTCTTTTGAAACTCCTGAAGCAATGATTCTGGCAGAGGCTCATCTGGTGGGATTACAGATTTGAAATTTATGCAATTCCTTTTTCTCCCACTAAGGTTAGAAAACCAGTGAAAATCTATTTTTCTACATTTCCCTTTTTTTTTTTTTTTGCTTGTATTGCTAGATACATCTACATACATTTTTATATTATTATTATTATTAATTTCTTATGATTGTCAAATAAATTGTGATATGCTCAGTAAGGAAAATACAAATCAAAACTTGATCCATCTAAGAGTTTAAATTTTTTTCACCAGTACCTATAGGTGCCTTCAAGTCCACATGAAAATTTGTCTGCTGTATTTCCACATCTATTACCACAGCATGTCTTTATGTGCTGCACTGGATTGTAAATTGTGCTATTCAAGGGGAAATACAGATTCATCCAAAGAACATCAAGACATTGAACTGCTTATCACAGTTGTTCCAGTGCTACCAGCAAAACAGGAGAAAGAAAAGTGTCCTTTCAATAAAAGCAGCCTGCCAGCCAAGTACTGTCAGAAGTACTGTTTCAGACTCATTTGATTTTTTCAGTGGATAATGCTGAGGGTGACAAAACTACAGTCTTCAGTTCAGATTTGGGTAGGGATCTTTCCTTTAGTCAAACTGCTGAGGTTCTCTTTCATATGCAATTGTTTTCCTCAGAGATCCAAGAGAAAAAAATGACCCACTAGGTCATTTTTCTGAAACTTTTAAAGTAAAAAAAATCCATTCTTTTGCAGTTGTTTAACATCCAATTTAAATATTGTCATTTCTCATTCTTAAGACTTTCCCTTCACCTTTAACCCTGTTTCATAATGCATAATTAAATTTATTGTGGGGTTTAACTAGAATTTATTTTCATCTTCATGCAGAAATATTTTCTCTAGGAAGCAGTGCTTAAATGCCCTCCTGTGGATTCTTAATATTTCTAAGAGAACTCTTCATTTTCTCACCTCCCAGGAAAACTTAGACTGTGGCCTATTATCTCATACAAGTATAGGCTGTTTCTGGCCATGTAAATAAAACTTTGCCTGTCTTGAAAATAGCAGCTGGAAAATCTCCATTGGTCTCATGAATTTAGGGCATTTCATGGTGAAATATGCCAGGAAATTTAAAGGTGGATATGGGATAAAGTATGTCCTTCTCATACATGTGTTCTTGTATCCTTCCTAAGCAGCCAAATGCTCCAAGTGCTGGCATTCTGGCTGGTAGCTTTGTCATCCTTTTTATTGGAATCAGTTCTCTACAATTATACCCAAAAGTGATTCCCTGATGTTGTCCACCAAAAATTTTTGAATTTAATTTACCTGTTACGTGTGTTTTCAGCAAGATAAGCACTACCTTAGATGATCCATCGTGAACGGTACCAAAAATGAGAAGACCTAATATCTCTGAAATTGCAAATCAGCTGGAATTGTCTTTGAGTTTGGGCAATGGGGAGTGGTAGGCAGTGTGAGCAGCATTTGAATGTGTGTGGTTGGAATTATTTAAGTTCTAAAAATATTTTCTTTGTTTGTGGTAGTACTTAAACCTAGCTGATCATTCTAGACACTTTTCTCCTACCCCTTTGCATTTGTACAGCAGGAAACGTTTTGGCCTAGATATCTGGGACAAATTAGTCTCCATAGAACTGTAAGATTCTGTGAGTGTTCTTTCTACATAAAGCTGTGGTTTGCTTCTTTTTTTATATCATCTCAAAACCCACAGGGAATTGGTAACATTAATGATTTATAAGCTCTCAGTGTTTCTATAGTACACGACCTTTACTGAGGTTTATTACATGGTCATAAAATTCTCTTTCAGTTCAAACTTTGAATACATGTGTATCCATGGAATAAATGCTTGTAAAGTGACACAATTTTAACACAGAAACATATTGACTCATAGGTTATATGTGAATATTCTCTATTGCATCCTAGTCACTGTCAGGTTTTGTTCTGTTTCCTTTCTGAAAGCAAATCCTACCCATGAGAGCTACTTATCTCACAGAGCAGGAAAAGGTACAGATCACACACAGTTCAGCCATTTTCCTATTGGACATGTCTTTTTATACCTGACTGAAGCAACAGGATGCCTGCAAATAGTGCAAGAGAAAAAAGTAACAGTAGAATCAATTTCAATTTTGGCAAACTAGAAAAACAATGTCCCATACAGTTTGTGCCACATGAACATCAGTAACCCAAGGTAAAAAGGAAAAATGTGGACTTGTTCCCATTAGAATATACCAAGGAAAGATCATTTGAACCACAAGCAATGGCTCTTGATGCAGTTTGAGACCTTTTAAAAAATCCTTTTCCAGCTTTGCAAAGATCCACTAGAGCCTAGGTGCTTTGTTCAAAAAAGTGAGATTTATGACACTTTTGCCTAGTACCTGGTAGTGTATGAAAGTATTATAGATTACACTGTCACTCAGTGTGTATTTTCATTATGAATGCAATTTACATTGCTGGGGACTTTTCCTTAAGGTCATGAAGGCAGTATGCTCTGAGTATCTGTTTTGATAGGAAATGCATTTAAACCTCTTCATCTTTACTGTTTACCTGCCTGTAGTTACTTTCCCTGTGCATCCTCCACTGCCTTTGAAAAGGAGAGTCACACCTGTTTCACACATATGTGAATGTAGGTACAAAGAAAAACACAACTCCACAATTTACATCTCCACCCTTCCCAGATTCATCATGAAATGTAAATCTGACAGCAAATTTTTAAGAAAGGAATTGACCTCATACGCATTCAATTCTACCGAAATGAATACATTGGTATAAACTACAGAAGACAGTTCATTCAAATATCAATGAACTAATAAATTTTGCTCTTTTTACATATTTGCTGAAGTAATGAAAACATATGGCAATTGATGCCCATGTTCAATTCTCCAACTGATCATAAAAGGAAAAAATGGTGAAGTTCCATAGAGGAGATATGAGCTTTATGTTTCCAAGATACAGAATTCAAATGCAATTAAGAGCTAATTTTATTCAAATTCTCCTCATCATTATGATTATACTGCAGTTTATTTTATCTTCTTTAATGCAAAAAAGAAGTATCTGAAGCAGTTCACATGAAGTATTGTCTCTAGATTCCTAGGGAATCTAAGCAAGCATCATTAGTCTGATAGATGATATACAGTAGCAGCTCATATTAAACCAAATCCTCTTGAAGTTATGCTTTAATTATAATTTCAAACATTTTACCATCTCTGTGATTTTAATGCATATTACTATCTTACCTCTTACCTGTAGCAAAATAAGAAAAGCACTTGTGTAGGATACAAACAAAATCTAAGAATTAAATGATGAAAGAGTTTCCACAGTGTATAGAAAAGTGATGAGAAGGAGATGTCAGTAAAGCCATGAGGAATTAGGAGAACCTGTGACTAAACTGGGGATTGAGAAGTTTCTGGAATCCTATCTATTACATGTACAAATTTGCAGCCACCTTTAAATTTCACCCCATTAGCCTGAGTTTTCTTAGAAATGAGGTATAATAGGGAAGGAATTATCTATTTTTTTTTTTTGGTTGAACTCTTTCTCACTTTAATACTTTTGGCCTGTGCATTCCTGCAGCACTGACTGACATTTAAAGAGCAAAAAGAACAGAAAAAGCCAGAGAATGATTGAAGGTGAGGTAGAGTGAGGTCAGTGTCATTCATCCCTCTGTGTAAGTTATGTAAATTCAGTCTCATTTAGACATGGATAAGTGATTGGCAGCAGGATGGGGGACAACCATTTATAGCCTCACAGCACCCAATATCTGACACACAATGCAGAGTGTCTCAGTAATACCTAAAATGTTCAATCACCAAGACGGAAAAACTCATAAGAAGAAGTTGGAGACCTTTGGTACTCGTTTAACTTGCACCACTGATCTCCATGCAAGGGAGCCAAGCTAACTCTAATTATGTCTAAATACAAGCATTTACAATGATTGAACCTTTTCTATCCAATGATAGAATAAAAAGGAAGGTCAGGGGTGTATTCCTCAATCATAGCTGCTATTCGTAATGATTTCTCATCCCACAGGCTTCTCTCCCCATCCTGTAACTGTAGGACTGAATTTTGACAGCTTCAGTTCAAAACCTTCCCATAATCAAGTCCTATTATATGGGTATATATATAATTATACACTTGCTTTCCTGAATTTTTGAAGGAACATTACCTGATCCTTCTCTCTCTCAGTGAAGCAGGTCATTCTAGATTTTCATGTAGAACTGTGATGCAGTTCCCAAAGGAAACTATTAACACAGGGTTGCAAAATTGTGCATTTTTGTCAAGTGATTAGAAGTCTGAACTGTTAAAAGGGAATATAATAATAGTTTAAGAGAAATGGAATACATATATTAAAAATTAACCTCCTATTTCTTTTCTCTGATCTATTTTTAAACTTTTTTTCTGACCTTTGTCTTCTATGGAAAACCTGCAAGTGTGGGAGATAAAGGGCTAAAAAAACCGTAAAAGAAATATACGGAATTGCCTACTTACTCCTTTTTCCAATGATAATGCTATGGATAACTTCCACTGTTAAATTTCTGAGTTTGGGTATGCTGGGTTCCAAATTAATGTTGCAACCTGTGAAGTGCCATAAATTAAATATTTATGGAGCAGGTTTCAGAAGACAGGTTGCATTTCCCCTTCATTCTTCCTCTTTTCTGTGCTTAAAACATACCTTTTTTGAGGTGCTAATTTAGTTCTTCAAGGCAAACAAAGAAACTTGAAAAGGCTGATAATTTTAGTCAAAAATTTTATTTTTGAATCAGATCAGACAGAATTAAAAGGAGATGAGGGGGAAATCCTTTACCTTACAAAAATATTATCTTTTTTGTCATTAAAGAAATTAAGAGCAGTTCTATCCATTTCCTGTTATGAAATGTCCTTCAAAGATATTAGCTAAGCTTGCAGAATCATGAAGCTTTCAGCTTTACAATATTAAGCAGCAAATTCTAACATTTTTATATGCCTGTATTTCAGCTCTTTTTCGTGAAGAACCGTCTCCACATCTGATTTGGTCTAATTCAGAGGAGCAATATTTTTCATGAGCACAGCTTTCAAAGAAGCAGTTATGAAAAGAGAGCCAGTAGTGATTTATGGTTTCAAAAGTTTCTTTTCACCCTATTCTTTATCTAATCAATTTCCAGCATGCCCACTGTATCTATATTTTTCTCTTTATCCTTGGTTTCATGAACTCCTGCTGATGGAAAACTTTTGCCTTGTCACTCCAAATAGATCTGCTTCTGAAAACTGAGGAACTAAATCAGTGTAAATCAATTATTACACACAGAACATAGTTCATGTATCTGTGTTCAAGTAACTTCCATTATCATTTCTTTTAGATTAGCTATGACAAGATTAAATTTAAAAGAATTTATTGTCATGACCTGCTTTTGTGTCCTTGTATTTCAGATTGAGGCAGAAGTAAATTTCACCCACAGTTGGCAGGACATCTCCCAGGAAAGTTAAGATGTTCCCAAAAATGGAGAAAAGAGATTCTTCCAGGAAATACTTTAATTTCCCATCCCAAAAGAAGAGCAAATCAGAAATTCTTGCCATGTCAACTCTGAAAATAAAAGTCATCTGAAACAGAACATATTGGTTATCAAGTTCTCACCAATAGAAGGGGAAAAGAGCCTTTTTCATCACTGATTAACTATATTTAATAAACGAAGTTTTGAACTAAATGCCTGTTTTAAATGTCCAAATCAGAGTAAAATTTTCAAACCAATTGGCTCAGTGTAGTTACATTTCATTAACAGTTTCAAGAAACTTTCCATTTCCTTCAACACTCTCAAAAACTTCAGTGTTTTCTAAAAATGGCAAGATCTTGCTAGAAAACTAAACTAAATTTAGCATTTCCTTCATGGGAGAGGCTCTCTTTCTTTCCTTTCTGTAAATGCAAAATAACTCCCTATGCTGAGATAGAGATTTTGGAGATTTCACTTCTGTAAAATAAAAGTAAACAGTCCTGAAGAATCCTCAGTCCTGCTTAAATCATAATGTGATTAACTGACATTTTACCCCTCCTCATCCTGAAGTTGTCTCCCTATATCATCATGTAGAGAGAGCTTTTCCCTATTTTCTGTGCACACACTGTATTTCAGGTGGCTAATCTGATTGTTCTCTATAATATCATTAGGCAATTTTAGGATCCCATAAGGACAGCCAGTCATTAAATAAAATTGTTATTATCGTACAGTTCATTGCAGCTATCCCAGCTCAGAAAATCTGTAGTAGTGTAGGGCAAGATACAGGCAAATAAAATTAAGATGCTTAAAGAAATAGGAATTTTTTTGAGAAAATAGCAAACCAGCATCTGAAGCTGTAAATTCAAGATGTGCGTCATTGTTATCAGTTCAATAACAATTTCCCAGAGCAATGCAAAAGGAAAGGTCTTTTGTTGATTTTTTGTTTAAATCCATGATCTGTTGGAATATCTAAATAACAAAAATGGATAGGCTTTCATTATTGTAGTTCTTTATCTTTTTAGCGCTTAACTGATAAATTTATTTCACATTGTAATGAAAATATTTCCTGAAATGGGGATGGAGGATAAGCAAACCCAGTCACCTCAGACTCTCCTCACACTTCACATGCTTCAATCCTCACATGCTTGTTGAATATTTTATAGCTTGTTAACCAGGAAAAGGGCTGAGATCACAGGCTGACTGTTTTAATGAGTCAAGATCTGTAAGTCAGGCCTTTCTTTCTCCTGGCTTTTACAGGACAATCCTGCTAAAAGGTAACTAGTACTGATGCAGTAGCTCAACCAACAGCTGGACGATGCCTTTCCCCATGTGGCTCTCTTTAGCTCCTACCAGCCACACAGACAAGCAGCTGGGAGACCACTGTGGCTAGTTTGTGTCTGCCTAGCTATCAAACATCTATAGTGCTCTGAGGAAGGGAATAGAAATGAGAAAAAATTGCCTCAGTTCCTTCCTGATCGTCAGTGGCATATAAGCTGGTGGACATCCTAACAAACCAGAGACCAAGAGACCATATATATATATATATATATATATATATATATATATATATATATATATATATATATATATATATATATATATATATATATATATATATATATATCTGGAGCTGCATTGCCTGTCTCCATCCTCCTGGAATCACTTCAAAAAAAACTTGTCAAAATCCTGAAAATCCCTTGGTAATTACTAGCCCAATTAATTAAGTACTCTCCACTCCATCCAAGAATACATTAATAAAACCCCGAACCAAGAAAGATCCTTAACCAACAAGAAATTGCATGTATGGGTAGTGACTTACCAGGAAAAAATAAGATAGTGTTCTGCCTCTAAAAATACATTTGATGTTGAAAGAAAATGTGACATGTAAGACTATCAAACTCAATTTATATCAGCCTTATTCTATGCAGCACCAGGCATGAAAATAAGGAAATTACTCCATGATTTTCCACACAATTTTGTTTCCTTTGTGAGTTCAGTGTGTAAGAACCAAAATTATTCTTTAATAATATTCACATGTTTCTAAAATGCACCTGCAAATTTTATTTTTCTGGGCTCTGTGGATTCTGAATTCTGCAGGCTGTATAAAATATGAATCATAGGGAGAATTATTAGACTTGACCTTTTCCCTGAGATTTTTGGAGAAGTGGGGGGGTTGTGCTGTAGATTTCTCTCTCCACCTTGTTACTTGTCCCCTCTTTCCCAGTGGTACTCACCCTTGAAGAGACTCAGGCAAGTAAACATCATCACTTATCACAAAAAGCAAGCCAGGGGCCCTCCACATCTCCTCCCTCTTATTTACACATGAAGAGTCAGTAGTTCATAGCGACTGAGCTATGATCAAGGAAATTAAATCCATTAGTAAAACAAGAAACATTCCAGACGTGCACAGCACAGCTTGAAGTATTCAGCTGAGGAACTAATTAAAGACAGATAGCTGAGTGGATAATGAATAAACAGACATTACTGTGGGTGGAAATAGCTAGCACAAATATGTGTATTCCCTGTTATATTTGATGGGAAAGTAAATTATCACATATACTGAAGCAATTTGAACAGTAAGAGCTCTCCTGAAGCTTTTAAGTGCAGACTATCCTTAAAGGTGGGAAGCAGACAGCAGGATCAGCAAATGGAGCCCCTGCAATGATGTTTTTGCAGCTCCCAGCCTTCCATCACAAGGGTCTGTGCTGCCTGCAGCTCTCACACAGTGAAAGCAGGCCAACCCTTGCCTGGTCCATCGTGCATTCCCTGAACAGGAGCACAGACCTGTTTGATCCTCTGAACAAGAGGCTTTGAATAGCTTTTCCTTTCTGCACCCCCTTCCCTTACCCATCACTTCTGTGCCTCCAGCCAAGTGATCCTTCTGTGAGCACTCACCAGTGCAGCACTCCTGGTATTTCACAGACTGGTGCCAGCGAGTGCCCAGATAGGGGAACCAAGGAGCTGATAGGAAATATCTGCCCATCAACATTGAGTAGCACTGCAGACATTTAACTTCACCATTTGAAGAGGATCAGATTGTTTCTGCAAGGAGCAGATGCAAATGGCAGGGCTGCCTGTAGCTGTTAAAAGGCTTAATGTTGTCTTTCTTTATCAGATTTGTAGACTGCGATATGCTGCACACCAGCCATTTCCAGAGGCTGCTTTTTTTGCACAGCAGTCTGTAAATGAGCAGAGAAAACACTTTTCATGACTTGAAGGAAGCCAAAAGACATATGAGCTTTGAAAACATAGATAGAGAAGAGCTTCTAGGGGGGCTCAAATAGCTATTTACTAGATGCAAAACAATATTAAGCTGAAGTTAAATTTGCCAATGCTCATCACCAAACTGGAAGTTGAACACACAATTTTGAATGCATCAGTGTGATAATAAATCCTACCATCCTAGTCATTGGTGGTATAGATTGCTGAACACTTCCATGACATCCAGTCTTCTAGCAGAAGATGATGTGGGCTCATACAGAAAATCAAGCTTGTATATTCTTGATTTTCACATTTGAGTCCAGGGAGAAGGAGTCAGTTATAAAGTTTAGCCTACCTGAGTCTGTATTTTTGTACTCACAGGTACTCATACATTTAATTTTCCTTGGAGTGTTAAGGTCCTTTTGAAATTTATAAGGGGCAGAGAGATGGAGGGATCCAGCCAGCAGGAGTCTGGACAGCTGGCTGCACTAACAACCAACTTCTTGGCTTAGAGGTACCACTAAATCCCCTGTAGCTACTGTCCTTGAAGCCGCTGGAAGCCTTCTGCAGTGAACTTAACAATCTCCATGGCTGCAGGCAACTATTAAAAAACCAAGATATTCTGTTATTCTGTTTGGTGCTTGGATCTACTCCAGTCCTTTTACCCAAGGCTTTTATCCCAGACTATCTAGGATCATGAGCTGGTAGCCTAGGCTTTGTTTGGCTCCATAAAATGGAGGGAATCCATCATATTTCCAGAAAGGGCACTATAAATAGATTGACAATTGATCGTGTGTGCTCCAGCTTGCTTGTGTGTTCCAGGTTAGTTTGCTTCATATAATAATATTGAATGGCAGATGGAAAGAAAATCCTGATTTTTTCTCTGCTGCCTGTAAATAAGCACTCCTTCTACCTCTGCATTTATGAAAGATAGGCATATTTAGCCCAAATATTCAGCATTAAGCTTATCTGGATAAGTTTAAATAGAAGTTATTTCAAACCCCCTAAGACAGATTAAGACTTCCAGGTGTAAATTTAGACTTGATATGGTAATATATATTGGTTGAGGTGTTTTTGTGACCTTAACCACATTATTTTGCTTCCTGCAGCCACATCTACAATTTACATAAAAGATAAACTCCAGGAAAAAAAAAAATATTGCAAAAAGTACCTGGTGTTTCCATGCAGTTTTATAGTGTTTTGTAAAATCAGTTAAATGCATTTTGCCTTGCTCACGTTTATAGTATTTTAGGACTCCTCCCATTCCAAAAATGGTTTAAAGAACTTGATTTGAATCAAATGCCACAAGGCTATTTGATTCAAATCAAATGAACACTGTAGCATCAAGAGCTGCTCCCAGCTGTAACACCTGATGAATTAGTAATTCCTGGAGTATTGCTTAGCAATTTTTTTAGAAGTACTTAAAATAATAGATATCTAGGAAACAATGTAGCTGTCATTAAAAAGCCAACATTTATGGACAGTTGACTGAGCCAGATTTTTTCATTGCAGCACTGAAGGGCTAACACACTCACCTCAGGCTCAGCTGAATCCCTGTTGTCAAGGCCCACATTCAAAATATTCACCATTCAAAATGCTCATGCCCCTATTCCTTCGAAATAGAGAATGCAAGAAAAAAGACACTTTACAAGCATGACATGGAAGGATCCTAGCCCTTACAGGAAGGATATGCTCTTTTTAAAATCTAACATATATCTTTTATATTTTTATCTGTGTTGATTTTTTTTTTTAACCCCCAAAGTAACTTCTTTGTCCTCTTGGAGTTGTTTTTGGGGGGTTTTGTTGTTGTGGCTGTTGTTCTTGTTCGGTTTTGTTTGTTTGTTGGAGGATTATATTTTCTATATTCTGAATTCATTTTCCTATCTCCTTCTCCCAGAGTTGATATCTCCCAGAGATACTAATACACTGTTGGAACCAGAGTGAGGGCAGAAAGAGAACAGCTTCGTGTGGTTCAAATGAACATTCATATGAGTGTGCCAGAGCTTGTCTGGCTCTCTGCCGTGCCCAGAAGGTGAGGAGTTGCCATTAGAGCTCTCCTGTTTTCAGCAGGAAAGACAAAGTCTCACCACACCATTTCCACATCAAATTGACTTTCAGTTCAGCGAGCATCAGAGATGAGCTGTCTGGAGACAGCTCTATCAGCCCTGCTGTGCGCAGAACTTTGGGAATCAAAATTCCTTTCTTCAACTGCTGATGCTCAACAGTATGTCTTAAATACAAATTTATTCTAAAAATTGTCAGAATTCAAATTTTGAGTGGAAACTAAAAGCATTCATTGTCACGATTCTACTTTGCTTTTGTTTGGGATTGGGGAATACATGAAAAAAATTAGAAGAATGTAAATTATCAGGTTTTATTTTAATGGGGAAAAAATTTAAATGCTAAAAGCAGTGCTCTTTCTACTCTGAAATTGTTTCCAGGGTAGTGTATTAACTTCATTATACATTGTGCCAAGTCTATATTAACAAGAATTTTTATTTTTCCCCACACAAATGCTCCCTGGAACATACCAGAGTCTCAAGTTCCATATGAATTGTAAGAAAGCAATGTACAGCATATTCACCATAATGCATCCCATGAGATTTCCAGACTGTTAGCAGTATAGTAGGTGTATTTTTTGATTTTTGAGTTGTACTTTTGATCCCAAGGTACTCTGAAGCTATATTTTTAAGCACAAACAAGTTTACTTGCTGCTTACAGTGCTGTAGGATACAGTGTTCAGCAGTATATGAAAAACTTTAACTCAAAGGAGTTTCATGAAGTTACTAGGGAAATTTGGGAAGGTAGGTTGCAATTGCCCAAATTTTAGATTTACAGCAGACAAACACTGCTCTTTCTGAAAACATCTTTTAATTTTCAGTACCCTTAGCAATGCTAACTGCAAAAATATTTCTTCACAAAATAATATAATTTTGCATGGGAAGTCCTTGTCACAGGACCCTACAAAGCCTACATCATTCACAAAGGGACTGACAAATTCAAGGAGGAAAATAATGCATAGAGTTATTAAATATATTGACACTTCTGTATTACAGGGTGTTTGAGCTACAGACTTGTGATTGTTCAGAAAACATTGATAAGTATTAATATCTGCTTCTCCTGACATTGTACTCTTCCCTGGACATTCACAATTTTCTTGGGCAGAAGAAAGCTGGATTGACCTTCAATGTGACATTATCTTCTTAACTTTTACAACTAAATTCTTACAGGAGAGGTCAGTCCAGATCAAATACCTTAAAGGCAATGATATTGGAATCAGTACAGCAGAGCAATTAATGGCCATTTCCAACATTAAGCAAATGCTTAAATGCCATAATCTAAAATAGAATAGCATGATTTAGTGAAGTGATAGTAATAATATTATTCGAACTATTTTTTCTGTAAAGTAATAGTACTATATAAATAATAAAAATACAGTCTTTTTCATGTGTGCCAATAACTTTTCTTTGGCTCATTTAATTATATTCTTAATGGATGTGAAAGTAAAATCCTTGCAAAGGGAGAATATCTTTTATATAGCTCCAAAGGAAATTATCTATTCAGTTCATATTATTTCTGTGACATCAGCTAGCTCATGATGTTCACCAATATTTTAATTTGGAAAAAGAAAATAAATCAATCTCTCTGTTTCAGTTTTTAGTGGCCCATCAGAAACAGAGCAATAGTTTAAATGAACAATTTAATTTGTACTCTCACTATGAATATTTGATCTAAATTAAGTACCAGGTTACCTTTCCCTGTTGCTCCTACTGACAAAGCTAATTTTCTTTTTCAATTCAAATTCAGTTGCAGGCAACTGCATTACTCCCAGAAAAAGGAAAGCCCACCTTTTATTAATGTAGTTTAAAATATTTATACTTTGAAACACCATAAGAAAACATTTAGCAATTCATTTCAACAAGTGGAAACTGATAACATTGAAGGAAACCAATGTATTTAAAACATATTTTGCTTGTGCTTAATGCACCATTAAGGAGATGGCATAACTGAAGAGGGAACTTTGTGCATACACTATTAATCGTTCTGATGTTCCTACTGGGACTTTGAGGATTTTGTCTTCTTCTAGTTGTGAGACTAAGGGTTATTACTAAATGGCCAGTGAAATCTGTTGGTTGAGTCAAATAATGACCAGAAGCTCCATGGTCCTAGAAAGAGTTTTTTCATAATGCTAAGAATAATTCTTCGACTACAACTTTATTAATTACAAATGCTCCTAAGCAATTTTTAGGAACTTTAAGAATGTTGACCTCCCTTGGGAAAGTGTGGCAGTGCTACACTCATTGCATTCTAAGTAAAACAAATAGATGCCTTGTTCAGTTATGATTATACTGCACAAAATGTTATATTCTGATATAGGATGTAGCTGCCTCAGTTTCCTCATCACTGCAACTGTGGTGTGAAAGCAAGGCCGGGTCTAGGAAGATGTTATAAGTGTATCTATTTTTCCCTGAAGACAATGTATGCACACACACCTAGATTTTGATATTCAGTGGGTCTCGTTGGTTCCTGTGTGACATCATGCGTTACCATGATATAACCCACTGCAGAATGAGCCTGCTATGGAAGGAGAGGCTGTTTCCTTGGGTCCTGTGGATTTTTGGAGAGGAAGTTTGTATATTCAGGGCAGCCATTTCAAAGGGAGAACTCTGAAGTGCACCAGTATGAGTCATCATGTAGTTGTAGTTAAGTTTCTGTATTCTTTTCTGTTCCTTTCTTTTGGACTAAGATGGCGTGGAAGTTTCTTTCCTCTTTTCTTTCTGTCTTCAGGACCCCACTGCTAAAATAGCCGAGACATGACCATGCAATAGAGGAGAAGTGGTTGGCTACTGACACTATAGAATACATGTCCTGATTACAAAAATTGAGAGCAGATAATAGAAGCAGTGTAAGAATGATAAGAACTGAATGAATACTCTTTTTCACAGAGTAGAAATGCAGTGTTTTCTTGGGTGAGTGCTGGTGGCTGATGATTTAGAGATTCTGGGACCTTTTTAAGGATATGCTCTGGCTAAGGACAAGGGACTTCTCTTTACAGTATTCAACTAGTTCTTTTATATGTTTCCCCCAGAATTCCTCACCAAAGCCTTTGGATTAAGTAGTGGTTTAGCACTGGAATCAGTTGAATCACAACCTCCTAGATATTAAGCTTTGGGCAAGTAGCAAATTGTTTTGCTCATGTTAATAATAAAATAGGCATAATCAGATAATGAAATTTAAAATTCAAACTTGGAATACAATTTTAATCTTAATAGATCAAAACACAGATTGTGAAGCTTGATGTTACTAAAGCTGTTAACATGTTTAAATGTTATTTCTTTTGCACATATGCTCAACTACCACCCTCAGCAATAAACAATTTGATATTCTTGTCATCATAATTTAAGACCATATATAGAAAAGAATGACCACAAACTAATTTTAAATTTAATCTGTGAAAGTTTATCATTCCCATAATGAAAGAAAACAGCGGCACTTTCCTCATCAAAGGCTCTGGGAAAACACAGTTTGGGAAATTACAGTGGGTTGTTTATGTGGGTTTATGAACATCAAGTATGATTTGGAACCCATTTAACATATAGCAGACAACTTCATAGATAGGAAGTGATATATTTGTTGCAGGCTCAGACATGCAGAGAATAAACAGATCAGTTTGGGCCACCTGGAGAAAGCAAGGCCTATCATTTCTTCAAGCATCCCCACTGCTCACTTCTCATTCCACCAGGGTATAACTTGCTTATAATTTTCAGAGACAGACCTAAAAGTCCGTGGAAACCTTGCTCATTGTCAGATATGAGGAGAGTATATAAAGACTCTCCAGTGGGGAGTTCAAACTAAAAGCCATGATACCAAAAGAAAGTGTTTGTAGTTTCTACATAATACTGCAAGAAAAAATTAGGAAATGGTAAAAAAAAATTAGGAAAGTGCAAGAAAATGAGTTGAGGTCCTGGTACACTTGAAAAAAAGTACTGGTAAGACACTGAACATTTCTGTCCATCCAGCTTGGTGCTATCAGGGATACTTCGAGGCTGTGTTCAACCCACCTTTTGATCCCTTATTTTTCCCCTGGAGGAGAATTCTGATATCAAAATCACAAACACTTTTGAAAGTATTTGTATAGTGGACTTATTTTGGGTAATAATATTTTGCATCTTTCTTCATGATTTCCAGAGTCAATAATTGCTCATTAATACAAATTAGACACAAAAGTCAAAGATTACATAAACAAACCCTTAGAACTATACCACTGATATATTCTTACAGTGTATTTTTGTGCAAAACGTAATCACTTACTATTCAGAAAGAGACAGTAGAGCACAGGAAAAGTCTAAAAAGCATTTTATGTATCTCTGGTTTAAATATCTGATTCCCATAAAATGTGACACTGACTTGAGTTCTTATTATTTGTAAAATTAGTGAATTTGAAACATGTTGCACCTAGTAGATTTTTAGGGAATCTCTATAAAATCTTATTTGCAACTTTTTATGTGGAAAATCCCCCCAATAAATTTTGACTTCATTTGCATCTGAGAAGAACAGGTAACAGGAGAGGAGGAAAGTCTTTATTGTATTCAAACCCAGTTCAAGAAGCCTCTCAGTGGTTTAACTCTCAGCTGTAAGAGCCACACAACAAGTTAGAAAATTAAGGGAGGGAAAGAGCAGTAGGCAGAACACAGACTCCCTCCTTACAACATTTTTCTTAGATGTTTGAACTAGCACCTTCCTTTAAAAAGTGTCTGGAAGAGTTTTAGATGTAATTGATCAAAGCACAAACTGTGTTCTGGGTTCATCCTTATTCAGAATTAGTTAGGCTTAATTAATGTTTATGTGAGGATAACATTTTTTTCTGAAACCTTCATGTTTGCAGTGGACCAAGCCTTTAATATTAAAGCTTACTTTAAAGGCAACAACTCAAACTGCAACTTTTAATGCTGTTTTAAAGCATTTGTTAACTGCTGATATAACTATTACAATACCAAACACCAAATAAATACCAATTCCACAGCTTTAGTAGCAAAAATTTCAAATAAAAGACCACATTTCCTCCCAAACTGTGAGTTGATTTCCATTTGCTAGACTCTTCTCAGGATCACAGCTTCAGATCACACTACTGCAAAGTGCTCAGTTATTTTAATGGGGTCAAATTTACTACATGAAGTGTATCATTTAGCTCTGTATGCAACTCAAAGCTTTTTTGGCAAGATATTAGAGAGTCATATCATTCAACAGCTATAGCTTTTCTGCTTATTCTAGAGGACATTTAAAATTGCATATCTAGTAATACCATAAATACGATTTCAAGTTTTACAGTAAACTGATTTAGAATATACATTTTATAGCCTTACAAACTGATGGTCATTCAGCATATTCACAATCTACTTTTAATTTTATAACCAAGTGTTTTGCTCTCTAGAATATTTGAAGGGATTTTTTGTACTGAGAAAAATAACAAGGGAAGACAAAGTATCTGTCTCTCTTGTGGAGCAACATAAAGAGTAGTCCACTGCTGTCTACAATATCCTTACCAACATAAATAGTGCAGAGCTGCAATCTACTGACCGATCCTTACACTGGATATTCAGAGCTGCCCCAATCCACTCAGTCTCTAAAAGATTTTTGGATAGAAACATAGATATGTTTCAGGCTAAAGCTGCACTACTGATATGTCTTCCACTTCTCATTGCCATGAAAATTTATCATTTTTGGAGCACTTTGAGGTTATCCTTCCAGGACAACAGTGTGAAATATTCACCATAGATTTCAGTTTTTCTTTGTTTGTGAACACAAGTAGCTTTTTAGAACTATACAGTATACCCACTACATTTTCCCTTCTTGCACCATGGTCATTGCAGATCTTCTCCATGGAAGGGAAGCCCCATCTTCATCTTCTTTCTTTTCTTTCTACTGCTAACAGTAGCAGTTTTCATTTCTCAATCACACTAGCATGTGTGATGCTTGCTGCATAGGAACCAAAGCATTTGTGTCCTGGCAAAGCACTAAGAATGGGGACAATTGCAAGCAATTAAAGTGTCAACTAAATCAATTAAAATCTTGTGAAATTTTTTATGAGAGTTACAGTGAAAGTATAATTGGAAAACAGGGGAAATGCATCAGTTAGCTATCAGCTGAATTTCTATGTTCTTCCTTACTCCCTTAATGCAAAACAGGAAAGATACCCTTATTTCTCAAGTTTAGATTTGGGCTGACTGTTGGGAAAGAAACTCACATTTTTTTTTTACTCTTATGTACTTCAGCTGAATATATTTGATATTGAAATTCTCAAGAAAATAACCCCCATACTGGTATTTCATGGAGTTATTTTTCATGGGAGCAGATGGGGAAGTACTTTGAATTTTTGCTCAAACATTATTCAAATGGGGCTAGTCCAAATCATATTCTAATGCAGCTTGTAAGTCACACAACCTGCAACACTTACAAGAAGTAAATGCCTGTGAACATTATGCAGCTGAAGTAGAGCAAGAGTGAAAATAACAAAATTATGTATATAATCCCAAAACATTCTTCATTTCATAGTGTTCATGTAAAGTGGAATGCAAGGGTGTTTTTATAAGTACTACTCTAAAAAGTTAAGTGAATATTTGGGCAATATAAAACTGGATGAAATCTGCATTTCAGGACTAGCTCAGGTAAATCTTACCCTCCCATTCAGAACTATGATCTTGTAAACTTTTCCCGATATAGGAAACTTAATTTTTCTTATCATAACAGGGTCTTGGTTTTGGGCCATGATTGGTGGGAAAGGCATAGGACAGAAGTATTAGAAGGAAGATCTTAGGACTCTGCACTGTTCCCCCACTGCTCCCTCTGAAGCTGGCAAATGAGCCTGGCAGCAGTGGAAATGAAGGCGATTTAACTGGAGATTTGGAAGAGCTTCGTGGGGAGATGTGAACAGTAATTCCTGGAGCTGCTTTAACTGATGATGCTGCATGGAAAAACCCATCTGTTCATCCAGTATTCAAGACACATGAGGGGATATTCAGCCCTGCTTGCCATCCCTCTCCTGCCCATCACGGGGAATATCTCAGAACCTCAACAAACATATTTGTTCTTTGCTGAAATACTGCAAAAACTATTTCTGCTTTTATTTTTACTATGTGACTATAACTAGGAGTAAGTAAATAGTAACCAGGAACACTAGGAAGTTTGTTTCATAGGATTAGTCTACTAAAGCAATGGCTAGTCATAGTTCATCATTTCCTGCATTGCATTTAATTTAACATTTTTATCATTTTATCATACATTCTTTTGAAGGGATTTGAACAACACAAGGGGATTTTTACGGTCTTTTGGGTAGTAGATAGGAAAAGTTAATTTAGTGATTCCTACAGCCTTTGTGAATTTTCTTTTTCAATTATTTTTGAAGGTAATTGTGAACTCTGCACAAAGCAATCATGTAGGGCTATTTCCAAATTTCTGGAAGTATATATTTAATTCCATTTATTAATTTATCCCATGTACGTGAAGCAGCAGCTCTAATAATGACATTCTAATTGGTTTTCATGGCATTAGGCAGCATATTAGCTAGAGGTTTACAGTTTCTTTGTGTGCAGTATTTGCTGGTGACAGTTTCACAACAGCATGTACAAATGCACCTTATTATAGTTTCAGTGTATAGGCAGTATTAAATTCCATTTGGGACAGCCATCAGCTTTAGGAAAACATCTAAAAGTTCCCAGAGGGCAAAGTCTTGATGTCGTTTAGCAATGCAGTACCTACAGCTGCTAAATGAAACTGTTCTCTCTCCATTTTTTTCTACATACACATGGCATAAACACTTCTAATCTGGCCTTCAATTTGGTACATTGTTGTTTTGCAATTACAGGTGTTTATAATACTCCATGGAATGCTGAGATTTTTAAGGTTCCTTTCGCTGCTTTCTGGTTTCTGAATATGAATCTCATGTGGTTTTGTTTTGGTTTTTTTTTTTTTAAATAATGCAGTCATTAAAGCTAGAACAAGTTTCTTGCTCTTCTTTTTTTCTTTTTTCAATTTGGGATTTGGCTTTTTGTGGGGAGGGACAGTTGAGGGAAGCTAAAATTTCTACATATTTCTGTTCCTTCAGAAGCTGATATTTTTACACAATCAAAAGACAAATGATCAGATCCCAAGAGCCAGAAACAGTAAAAGTTTAGACTTTCTGCACAAGGAAACTAAAACTGATAATCTCATTCAATGGTGGCAGAAACGATCACACATTTGTCAGAAACTCTCTGCCCTAGTTACTGTGCAGCAGGACTACATGCACATCACTTCAGACAATAAGAAGTTCTAGCCTGCACTGATTAGACTGAATAATACTATTTTATACTGATCAGAGGGCAAGAGATTGACAAAAAAATATGCCTTTAAATACAATCATTTGTGAAGCACGTGCATTCCTTTTCTCATACTTGATCTCAAGAGACCGATGAAAGTTATTTTTCTACTCTCCTCATCTTTTACCACTCATTTTCATCCATTCTCTTTCTTTCCCTGTTTGACAAAAAAGGATCCCCACATGAAGTTTCCAGCACAGGTTCATTAATCCAGCTGTCCTGGCATCCCTTGGTGCTGTGCCTCAGTCTCCACTTCCCAGGTGTTAGAGTGTTTCCTGCATGCTGATCTCCTGGCTGCAGTGAAGCAGGCATTGATTCAAGCCAGCTCACACTTGCATCGCTTTGTCTCCCTTTCATCCAGCTCTGAACAGTGGCACTGAGCTCCTCTCAGCAGAGTCGGAAAGGAAGGGAATCAAAATGAGATTTTAGAAGCCTGTAAGTCTTGCCCAGTATTTTTCACAGGGAATGACAAACCTTTCTCATTAGGCATGAGATCAAAATGGAGCCTGACAGCTTTCTCGGAGAATTAATAGGAGTTTCAGCATTGTGTGCTGAGTCTGATCATGAACCGTGAATGTGGCCAGATCCCATGTTCAAATTATGTTTAGTAATGTGAGTCAAGTAAATACAGGACTGCCCTCTCTGCATTTGTCCCTGGCTCATTTGTCTGGAATTTTTCTGTGTTACTAAGGCAAAAAGAAGAGCTTAAAAAGCAGTTCAGTGCTGCATCTTTCTCTGAGAGATATTTTCTACTTAAAAACAATTCTAGTCTGAAAATTGATTATGTAAGGGTGTCATCTTTCACTCAGGAGATTTTCTTGCTCAGGACCACCTGCTGATGTGAATGCTGGAATGCTGTCTGCTGTGCTTCCTGCTGGCTGGGTCCAAGAGCACCTTTACTCCAGCGAGGGTAGGAGCTGGGCACTTTACCGACTCATCAATCATAGACAGGCTGCTGACTAATTTCCATTATAGTGTCCATCTGTGTGCCCCATTCTGTGGGGACAAAAAGCCACTCCGTAATTATGGATAAGCCTCTAATTATACCTGAGCAACTTCATGAATAGAAATAAGGACACACGGATCAAACTTTGATAAGTGTTTAGCCATCCACAGGCTTCACAGCTGGTTATGGAGTTTGAGCCAGAGAGAAGTGACCTCTGTTTCCCTGGGCCACAGTATAGGACTGGTAAGGAAAGAATGGAAAGGGGTTTGTCTTCTTTAGCAAGACCAAATGCCTAATTTTGAAGCTAAGGTTGGAAGCACGTTCCAAAGAAAACTTTGGAAAAATAAATGAGCGGGTATGTATAGTTGTAGGGTAAATTAAATCCCTGAAGAATCCTATTGAAAGAGTGTATGAAATTATTTTGAGAAATTGAAACATTGATGGCATACAGATCCCAGAAAAACATCTAGGATTTCCATACTATTTTCTCTCCTTTTGTAATTTTTTTTTCTTAATGTCCTGGGGAACTGAAGGCCTTGAACCCTTGTACAATCACATAATCTAGAGTCTTTATTGCCATTTAAGAATGTGTGCATCATATTACTGTTCACCTTCCCAGAGGAACTGTAAAACATTGTTGTGGGTTAATGGCATGGAACTGAGTCAGGGGAGGTTTAGGTTGGACATAAGTAAAAAGTTTTTCACCCAGTGTCTGTTTGGCCACTGGAACAGGCTCCCCAGGGAAGTGGTCACAGCATAAAGCCTGACAGAGTTCAAGAAGTGTTTGGAAAATGCTCTTAGACACATGGTGTGTCTTGGAGTGTTGAGTGGGGCCTGAAGGGTCACTTCCAGTTCAGAATATTCTATGATTCTAGGTTACTGAAGGCCAGACTGCAGCTACCTCAGTCACACCTAATCTGTAGGAATCACAGACAACCCATATATTTCAGCCATGTCACTCAAGTTTACCTCTACAATTTGTGAGAGGAATGTTAAAGTCACACTGTTAGAAATAAAGGTTTTGAAGAGTTAAAGCATTGAACCAACATTCCATTTGGAATTATCTATCTTTAAAAAGCATGTCATAAAAGACTATATTTATTTATATAGCACTTGGGAGCCTTTGGATTGTGTAGGAGCAAGCTAGTGTTATTTCAAAAGAAGGTTATGCAATATTAGACTAAGAACTACTGGTGTAAGGTTACTAACACACACAGCCATGTCAGAGTCACAATATAAATAAAATTTAAAGTTATTTAGTAGGAACAGTTGATGGGATGGCAGTAGCACTCATAGGCTTCAAGAATTGTGACAAAATACACTGAAAAAAAATTAAAAAGTTTTGGAACCCAAAGGTACAAGCAAAATATGGATGAAATATGTGAAAATGGTGAATTGTCACAGCTTGAATTGCATCCTCTGATAACTATCTCCCAGTCCTGCAGTCAGATTTACCCTGGAAAATCCTAACTACACTCACATTCCATGTGGGCATAACCATCTGCTTGTGCAAGTTCGACTTGTAGCTAAGGGCATTATTTAGAAGATGCTTGTCTCTGTTACTAATAACACTTAATGCTAAAACATCACCTTTAAAAATGCAATCCATTTACCACCATGCATCATTTAGTTACTCTAATTTCATTCTCTATGAATAATATACATGGCCTCTCTTTGCTGGCAGTTCTACTTTCAGATTTCAGATGCTACTACAGGACTTTTTAAAAAAATCTATAATTCCAATAATTACAGTGCAATAAAAAGACTGTATGTTCTTATGCAGTCTCAAAATAAAAATAATAACCTGGTCCTTTTTTTTATTTAATTAATTTCTCATGCCTCCACTTCTTGAATAGTGTCTGTTGATAAGGCTGTTAAGGATGTTGCTTGCTTTCTATTTTTCTAAGAATTGCATTAAAATGTTGCCAGGAAGAAAGCTGAAATTTCAAAACTCAGGAACAATATGACACCAGTCTGAGATTGTGGTAAGGTTTATTATATTTCATAAAATAAGATTCCTTTTTACTGGCTAGTATTTATTTGCTATGCCAGGTGGAAAGTAGGAATTGCTAGGAAGATTGACTGGAATGTCCTGAGAGACTCTGCTGCCAGCTTTGTCACCAACTTAGATGTCAAAGCAGGTCTGATTTTCTGCATCACTTACCTCCTCCATGCAATGTGGAATTAGGATAATAATACTTAATCAACCTAATGTGGAGCCATTAGACTTAGGATATCTATTTAAACTCTGTGAGGTGATTCTCAGGAAGTGTGTTGAAGACTTAAATCTGGGCCATGGGTAACTGAACAGTGCATTCCCTAGGTTCTAGAGTGGAGAAGAACCTGGGAGAGGAAAAAAGCCCAGCAATCCTAGCACTTCAAGGAGGACTTTCAAAGCAGATCTATTTTAAAGACCAGAATCTGCTTCAGCCTGAAGAGAACTCTTCCAGGAATGACCAGGGCTGCATTAGACCTTACCATGTGGCCAGCATGTTTTGAAGCAAACACTTCAGGACCTGGAAACTGAAGAAACAAAGAATACAATAATTTCTTAGCAGCAATATTTTTTGTTTCTGCATTCACAATGTATTCATTAGCTTGTGGTATCCCAACCCATGCATTTTTATCACACTTGGACAAAGTACCATGATAGTGCAAAAACATATGTATATGACCCAGAATAAATAATCTCTTCTGCCTGAGAGGGCTCAACACTAGGAAAAACAAAAACATGTAATGTACCAAGCATAATCTAATACCATTAAACTCTCCTTTGAGGTTACAGGGGGATTATATAGGCAGGATTAAAAAAGACCTAAGATTGTACAACCTTGCCTTTCCCCATGAGAAGCTAGTTTTGTTAATGATTTCCAGGATGGTGCTTTCAAGAAACAACAGAGAACATGATGACTCTGTTCTATGAATGGAGTATTACCTGCAAATTTGAATAATATGTCTCCAGAGAATTCAGCAGCACCTGTGACACTAAAAACATCTATTTATATTCCACACTTCATGTTTTTGGCAGCTTGATAGGCTACATCTTCCATCATTCTGACATACTGAAACAGAGCTCAATGTGACTCAGTAGAACAATGAGCATTAGCTGCTGGGATTAGTTTTTTGCTAAACCATCATCTATCCATCTATTTAAAACCAAGCATATAAAGACAGTTTGCTAATTACCTAAATTAAATAGGTTATCTGAATACCCGTATTTCTTTATGACCAAAGAAAAATGCATTATTTCAACTAACATGTTCATGTCTGTTAAGAGATACCCAGGTATTATTCATGTTGAACTGAATCAACTACTCTGTCTAAATGTTCAACACTCCCATTAAACTCCCTGAAAACTTGTTCTGTAAGCCAATGCTTGCAGCCCAGAAAGGCAATCAGATCTCAGCCTGCATGAAAAGCTGTGTGGTCAGCAGGTTGAGAAGGCCATTCTGCCCCTCTGCTTTTCTGATGTCTCACCTGAAGTGCTGCACCCAGCTCTGGGGTCGCTAGCCAAAAATAAAGAGATGGACCTCTTGGAGTGGGTCTAGAGAAGGGCCATGGATATGGTCAGAGGACTAAAACACTTCTCCCTGAATGCAGGCTGGGAGAGCTGGGATTGTGCAGCCTGGAGAAGGCTTTGGGGAGACCTGATTGCAACCCTTAAATATATAAAGGGGCCTTATAAGAAAGTAGGAGGGAGACTTTTTACAAAGGCCTGTAGTGATAGGACAAGGGGCAGTTTTAATCTGAAAGAGGGTAGATTTAGATGTGACATAAGGAAGAATTTATTTTCTGTGAGGGTGGTGAGACACTGGAACAGGTTGCCAAGAGAAGCTGTGGATGCCCCATCCCTGGAAGTGCTCAATGCCAGGTTTTCTGAGCAACCTGGTCTAGTGGAAGGTTTCCCTGCCCATGGCAGGGAGTTTAGAGCTGGATGATCTCTAACCTTTCCTCCAACCCAAATCTCTAGGATTCTCTGAAATCCACACTGTTGGACTACAGTACACAAGAGTTGCTGAACCAGTTTCAATACCACAATCTTACTTATTTAAAATATTCAATAAAAGAATCTCCCTAACTTTAGAGTGTGTCATGATGAAAGGGAAATGGTGGAGTCACCATCCCTGGAAATATTCAAAAAATGAGTGGATGTGGCACTGTCGCCACAGTATAGTGGCAATATTAGGTCAAAGTTCGGGCTTGATGATCTTAGAAGTCTTTTCTATGGTCCTGTGAAAAAGGGGAGTCATTGAAAGCTCAAGTAGATAGATATGCTTATGCACTTAGAAATTTTAGTATCTAGTTCTGCAAGCCATTGACTGTGTTGGGACCTGCACTGATCCTCTGTAATCTCCCAGGATATCAGCACAGGACAGTGAAGCTCTCAGGCCCAGACCATGTTTCTGAGGCAGTCCCATCAGTTAAGACCAGGCACAAGCGCTGGGTGTTACTTCAGCCTGTCCAGCTCTGTTCTCTGGGGACAGCTGTCACTAGCCCAAAATGTAAGAAGCTGCTCCTTTCCTCAGTTGTCTCCTCTTTGATTTAGTGAGGAAGGCATGTCTTTGTATAAAAGTGACCTTCCTTTTTGTCTTCATCTTAATTAGCAATGCCATCATTCCATTCTGAATATATGAATGTTTGGAGGGCTACTTGAACTGTATTACTTCTCTTTTTTTTCCTCCCTCTTTTTTAAAAAAGCACCATGCAAATACATATCTTAAACGAAAAAGATGCATCACAAATTGCAGAAATGTAAACTGTTCTTATTAAGGACAAAAAGATAATACAGTCAGATTTCATTATGCATATGTTATAAGAGTAATTGCCTTTTGCAGTTACCAGGCATTCTATTTGCATGCTGGAGATATTCATGGAGACAGCACATAACAAACTGTCTCTCAGCTCAAGAAAAATAGGCTGAAACCATTGCCACCATGTTATTATAGACAATAAAGAAGTAATTAAATGTCTGTAACTGCTTTCCTTTTAAATGTCTCTAACTCAAATTGCTTTCCCCCTATTATTCATTTTTACCCTTATTGTAAATGTATCAATCTTGTAAATGTTCATGTTTGGTGAGCTCACTTTTCATAACTGACTGGCTAGGGACAGTCCTAGGAATAATGGGAGACTCTGTGCTCGCTGACTTTGTGAAGAGGTCAGGCAGAGAACTTGTAAGGATCATAATGTTGAGAGTAAAAGGAAATGAAGAAATGAAAATAGGCTTAGAATTCAATATAGTCTGGAAAATAACATCAGGAAAATAGGTGGTCAGGGAAAAATCAACAATCTGAGCTGGAAATTACTTGGTCCACTGTAGTAAACTCACCATTAAGATGATGGTCAGTTCCTGAAAAAGCTGATATGAAACACATTCCTCTCCTCTCAGCTTCGAAGTTTGTGTATGCTGTTCCTTCTCCCTCCCTCCTTACTAGCTTCCTTCCTCCAGCTCAGATATTGATGCTCCCCTTCTGCCAGGGTGTGTACAGGGATGGGAGGGAGGGACATTTCCTGTGAGTCCATCACTCCTTGTCCCACTACTCCTCCTGGCTGCACTCCCAGAACTGGCTAATGATCGCAGACAACATATGGTTTGTGAACAGGAGGTTTCTTGTTTTTAAAAACAAAGATCAGGTGCTGGAAAAAAGAGCTTGAAAGCAATGTGTAAATGATAGGAAATCAATCAAGAGAGGATATGATATGAAGCTGATGAAACAGATACACCAGGAGAGATTTTGAGGAACAGATGCCTGCAGCTGGAAGCTTGCTGCTGGTAGGAGAAGTGACAGGAGAGCAGACAAGGAGCCACACAGCTTCTATATTGGTACCCTGAATTCAACAGGGTCTGCACACTTTCCTTGTCAACTTTCTAAGACCCCCATAACCTGCTCCATGGCTCACACCCACAGAGGTGTTTGAGTAATTTATTCCTGTTTAAGAACTTATCCATCCAAATTAGTAGCAATTCATGGGTTCTTATCTAGCAGGAGCAGTGGGCAGAGCTCTGATTTGGAGTATTTCACTGAAATGAAAAAGATCTTAAATGCTTACATAGGAATTTAGTATCTCATTCTCTGTAAGTACTTTTCTGGACTGAAAGAAGTCTGCCTTCTGTGCCACCTGATGTGGGTTTGATCCAAATACTGAAGATGTTTGAATAAGAGGCAGAATAATTACAAGGGAGATTTTTCATTAAAAATAGAAGATTGGAAAAGTAGCAGGCATTCTCAAAATAGGTGTGGGGTTTTCTTTTACTTCTGTAACACTTCTCTCTGAAAGTCCTGAGGGTAATTAGGGTAGACAAAATTAGGATAACAATTGAGGATAATGTTTGCATTACTGAAGCAGTTTTGATACAGGTCCACCACTATCAGTTTTGATATTTCTCCACCACATATTACAATGCAGTATTTTTCTTTGTATACTTTTTTTTTTTTTTTTGTGCCAGTTTGGTTTCCATATATTCAAATACCATCAGCTACCAGTGGAAAACATCATAAACCTTTGTTACAGATAAAGAATAGCATATGAATGTGAAGTATTTACTGTAACCCTATTGAGAAAATACAGATAGCATAGACTTTCTTGTCCAATTTACAATGTAGAGGGATATTTTTGTCTTGTGCTTGTAAATTCACATGAATATTTATTTCTGTAGACTGTGGCTTTCTTTCACCCTGAAAGCTCTCTACAGATCGATCCAGATTTTTTCTTCTGCCCTTTCATTACAATAAAATGAGTTGGCTTCCTGATTCCCTAATTTAGGCATTATTTGAATGGTGCAGATGCTTTCTGTGGTATTTATAAGACTGTACATGTGTGCTGATTTTGCTCATAATAACCGACACACAGTGGTGCTGCTCTTCTCACATTAGGGATGGTCAAGAAATGCAGACTAAAAGGTTGTAGGTACTAATAATGGCTTTCATTTGCTAATCCAAAGTGCTGTCTTTCCCAATTTTGATCATTGGTTATTGGATATTTGGTTAGAATTAGCAGACCTGTGTTTCTACTAGGAAACTGCTAACCCTTTTCTCAGTGCTGTTCAAACTCAGAAAGCTTTCTGCAGAAGAAATATCTTCTGTACACTGAAGCTGTTGTCTGTGAGCAAAGCTACTAAAAAAAACCAGCTCTTCCTGCCACTGCAAACCACAGTGCACATTTGGAAAGGTACAATTTTCTGAGGTTCTCTGGATGTCTTGTTAAGATGTCTCTGAGGTGTAAATGTTTTGTTTCTTAGTATTTGTAAATGTAGTTCTCATCTGAATTCAGCATGTTAAAACAAAACATAACATAACAGAAACCTATCAAATTTACTGGAATTGAAATCCAGGAAAACCAGACTACTAAACCTGTTCTTCAGGAGTATTTTCAACCACTTAATTAATTTTTATCAAATTGGCTACTTCATTAAATAACCAAGAATAGGAATTAAGGAAACATATTCAGGCTTGTAGGTTTGATGATTTTATTCTTGATCCCCGTGTTCATAGAGAAGCAGCATACTGTACACATCTTTGAAAGTGATAAATATGCCAGGTGTGATTGAAAAATTTCAAAGCAGCATGTCTGAGAGACTGTTGTTTCTTATTTATTGCAAACTTCTATTTATACAAAAGTTTTCAAGCAGTCACTATCAATTTGAAATCATTGATGGGTAAACATCAGACAATTGATTCATACCTTTCTTGCTCCTGCTTTTTTAGGTTTTTTGCATATGTACAGATCTCCAGAGTTGTAAAAGAAAGTTACCTAGGATATTCAAAAGTATCAGCAAAAGTGGGATGAACTGTCCTTTTTCATGTCCTTGAGTATCTGTTCTGTGTCCTGCACAACTAAGGTGCACAGCTGAATGCCATCCAAAGACTGGAGGTTTTCTCCTGGAAGTGGTTGCTATAATGTATTTTTGCCTCTAGGGAAATACTAAAAAGGAATTGCATAGAACATGGAGCATACTAAAGAAATGTGGAAATTAATGAATTAGTGCAGAAAAGCCATATAGACCATTGCTGTCATAAAAAAGTAAAAGACAAAAAGACCATTGCTGATGTTTATTCCATTTGTGGTTTGTATTAAGAAACTGAGCCTTACAGAAAAAAAACTACTTCCATCATGCCATAAGGCTGTATTTCATATTTGAATTCATCTTGTGGTACATACAGACATCTTGAGCTTTGGTCTTCCAGTTCATATATCTGAGGAAATGCTATGTCAGGTACAATTTATCAAAGCCTCTCTTGCTCCCACATCAGCCTGGCCCACAGAACCCACCTGGCACAGCCTGCTCCCAGGGACAGAAATCCCTGCCATTCATGCTGACTCATGCAGAGAGATCTTCCAGATAGGATATTTCTGTGCTACCAGTAGAGAAGCCCAGAAAGCAGAATATGAATCTGAGAGCTGAAATCTGCCTGGAGCTCTTCCTTTTGCTCCTGGAAGAGAGCAGGCTGTTGAAGTATACCACCTGCTGCTCCAGCCAGCCTCTTTCCCCTCCAGCTGTCTCCTATTCACCTGCAACAGACCCTATTCTTCTTTTGCAGTGTTAGGTGATTGTTTTGTCCTTGCTTATGAAACCAATCTGTGCATTTTACAAAAGAAGCAGAAACTCTCTTTTTTTGCTGGGGTTTGTGGTTCTTGTGGGGCAGCGAGCATGAGTGCATTTCAGGGGTGGCACCCAGTCTGTATTTCAGAGAAGGCACAATGTGGTTCAAGACACAGCAGTTGAAAGCCAGCAGCAAGGCAGAGTGAAAGCAAATATTGAAGGAGGACTGGAGAATGAGTACTGAGTCCTGGCACTGGCATGGGGCACCGTGCCAGAGGCTGGGATGTGGACAGTCAGGATGTATTACTGGCAGAGCAAGCAGTGTCAGGAGATGATGGCAGAGCAGCTCTCACCCCGTGCTGCAGGTCAGACCCTCTGCCTTTGTTGGCTGCAGCCTGTCGATTACAGTGCCACAGGATTACCAAGTGATGCCATGGGTGAGGACTGAAGCTTTCAGGTGATTAGTGTCTGGATAGCCACAACAGACATCTCAGCAGGCTTTGAACTCATTGGGCCCAAAATCTGCAGCTAGTAAGCTAGTAGTTTTTAGGAATAGCTCTTGTCTTTAAAAGACTGGCAGGCAGCTACTGCCTGACTGCCAGCACTGAGGAGTGCAGAATTTCATTTTAAAAGTGCACAGACAAACTGATAAGCAGTTCTCCAATGGGCCACAGAGGCTCAGGAAGGATGGAAATGCTGCCATGGGACATGTGCTGTAGGCAGTGTCACAAAGGGAGAACGGCTCCAAACAAAGCAGAGACTCAAGGCTGAGTATCCTTGAGAAGCCACCTGGCTTTTCTTTGCTGCCCTCCTTATGCAAGACCAGCATGGCAACTGCAAAGCAAGAAGGGCACACACAGTAACTGGAGATGCAGGATACTTGAAACACGAAGAGGACAGTGAATTACCCACCTACCCATCCTTCTGCTCTGCACACAGGGGAGGGAAGGGAGTGGTGAAAAAAAAATTCGAAAAAAGCTGAACTATTCGTTCACACTTCCTTAGATACAAAGGTTAAACTCCTCTCGCCTGCGTCTCCTTTTCCCAGAAGCTTGGAACCTTGCTGCCATCTGCTGGGGTTTTTTAAGGAGACGGCATTGCTCAGGTACCCAGACGTGTGCAGAGAGAAACTTGGATTCTGCACGATGCTGAAGTTGAACGATCATATAAGAAAATGAAAACTCAGCCCTGAGACGTATCTGCAGTCGCCTACCTCGCACTTCTAACCCTCTTGAAAATCGAGCTAACTGCTTACTATCATTATTAAAAGCCAGCACTTAGGGAAAAATGAATATTTTGTAGTGATGCTGTGTATTGTATGCTTTATTCTTCCTACTGAAACAGGGAGTTGAGGAAAGATTGATGCTTGATCTGCCAGGGTTCTGCACGAACTCTAGAAGGGGGAAATGAAATAAAACAGCCATCAAAGAGAAAGTGGTGTCATTCCTGCTTGTGCTTCATTTTATGTCAATGGCAAAGTTGCAATTGAATCTTTAGAAAGGTTATTATCAGTCTCATATCTGGCTAGCAGAGCTGGCACAAAGCAGCAGTGATAAAGAACAGCAGCCTGTGAACTGAAAGCAATAACACTGGAGATAGGGTGTTTTGTTAAACATCTGGTCCAGGGAGGTTATATATATATATATAATGGGTTTATTTACTGAAGATATGATATTTTCAGTCACCAGTGGCAGCAGTAGACATAGTCACTCCACTACCATGTGATCCATTTCAGAAAAAAGTTTGAAATCCCATACTCAGAGCCAGTAGCCCATCCTGGCTTTTGTTTGCTTTCATTTAGAAAAAAAAAGTTGTTTATTTGAGCTCCATTTAAGGAGCACCAGCTGGGTCTGCCATAAAATATGGTTTGCAAAACAAGCCAGCCCTGATGTTTAACACCCTGACAATCTCTGATGTCTTTTATTTAAGTAATAAATTAGTGTTTAATTTTTATGGCATTACACATTACCCAGGAGAGTAATTTAGCAGGTCATTTTTAACATAGTGATAAAACTTGGAGTAATGGAATTGAAGCTGCCACTTCTGGAGGTTTGTATTGGGCAATACTACAAATTTAAATTCCCTAACATGCATTCAATTTAGATTTAATAAGAGTTATTATATCCCATGTTAATTAAAATTGGATTATTTATTGCAAACACTTACAGAGAACTAGCTACAGAGCTGTGGCTGCACATACCAAATTCGGCCTTACAAGTGCCACAGGCTACTTCTTCAACCCTTTGAAAAGCCAAATTTGGATTAAATTGTATCTTCCATATCACTTTGGTCATTATAGTGGCACTTGCACACCTTTGCCCCTTCCAGTGTGAAATTGTGATGGACGTGGTGTGGAAAGGAGAGACTTGGTGAGGATCCATTCCTGAAAACTCTGAACAGGCTTTCAAGGCCTCACAGCCATGACACTTACTGCAGCAGAGCATAGGCTGAAGGCCTAAACTAACTTTTCTGAAGCTCCACAAGTGTGGCACAGATGAGCTGATGCTCTCCTTGTCTCTCCTCTCACACCACTTTCATTTTCTTTCTGCAAGGCACAGGCAGCTCACTAGCAGCCTGCCAACAGGTAAGAACTGCTTCCCCCAGCTCAGAGAGCACATTCTTAAGGATGTGTTAGGCTCTGCTCAGCCTGATACAGGAGTAACCTGCCTCTGCCAAAACCCCAGCCCCAGCTCTGGGACAGAGCCAGAGAGTGGGTTCACACTGGCCAGGCAAGCAATGGGCCTGCAGTCTATGGACCAGGAAGATAAGGTGACACTCCCTAGATGTGCAGAAACCCAGCAGTGGCATAAAAAATAGCAGAAAGGCTGTAAAATAAATCAAAACAAACAGGGGAACGAATGTATAGAAGATACATTTAACTCACTCACTCTGTGGATCAAGGTTCCAACTTGTTGTGGGATGGAGATCAGAGAAATAGGCACAGATGCAGCAGCATGGGTAATGCAGAGAGAAGCGCTTTTATCTGAAGTTGCAACAGAAAATTTCAGACCTGTAACAGAAAACACTGTAGATAGTACAAATACCAGACAAATGCCACTGCAAAGCATCGGTTTAGAACGCTTTGCTACTTAGTATCTAAGTCTTGTTTACTAGTCTCTGACCAGTTGGAGAAATCAACAGTACCCAAAAATTGCTGGGAAGACAGAGACAGACAGCTAACATTCAGGAACCTGCCATAGAGACACAAGATTCCTTCTCCTTAACCACGCAGCAACTATTTTCTTTTCTTTTTTTTTCTTTTTTTTTTAATATAATTTTAGACCCCAAGAAAAACTGAAGTGATATTGTGTATCTATACTGTGTCAGCTTTTGGGGTTGGAAATTACTGTCATTGAGGCTGAAGAAAAAGGATTGACCATGTTCCCCTGAGCCTCCTTTTCTCCAGGCTAAACACCCCAGCTCCCCCAGCTGTTCCTCATCAGCCTTGTGCTCCAGACCCTTCACAAGCTCCATTGTCCTTCTCTGGACACATTCCAGCACCTCAATGTCTTTGTTGTAGTGAAGGGCCCAAAACTGAGCACAGGATTCAAGGTGCAGCCTCACCGGTGCCAAGTACAGGGGTGTGATCACCCTCTTAGTACTTCTGGTCACATTATTTCTGATACAAACACTCTTTCTGATAAGAATTTCTATCAAAATGCTGTTGTCACATTCCCTGGGATGTCCATGCTGAGGGAACTGATGTAATGGTAGATGAACACGCAAGACATGGAGCTACTGCATGTGATGAAGCTTGGACAAGAGCGAGATTCATCATGAGATAGACTTTAGAACAAGAATGGAAGAAACAAGTAACAAGACTGAGTGCCATCATTTTTTGCTCTAGAGCTAGTTTTGTTGATGTGAATTATTCTCCTTACAAAAGCTAAGGTTTTCTGCCCGGACTTTTGTTCAGCCCAATTTTTTTATTGCTCTGGGCTAATTGTTCCTGAGCTTTTCTCTTTTTCTGTGCCTCTCCTTGGTATCTGACATGTCCTATTTGAGGCTCAAATGGGTAATGGTCTTTAGAGAAGGTACCAGTTTCTCATCCTCATCCTTTTTTCAGAAGGCACAACCTATCAAAATACTGACACTTTTGATTAGTAGTGTTTACCTTCAGACAGGCCTATGTTTATGTCCATGAGGAACTAAGGCCAGACTACTTCTGTCCATTAAGGAAAAATTCAGTATTTGGAGTGGGTACCTCTCTGACAAGCATTCTAACATTCCAAAAGTATTAGACAGCCAAGAACTTTTCATTTTTGCCTTTTTATTTCTGCTTTTCCTTTTTGGAAGGGCTGATAGCAGCACTCAGTTATGAGGCTTCCTGGCAGCAAGCCCAGGACAATTGCTTGAAGTCTGGATCCTTTCTGTGCAGAAACCTGTGATTAAGTCACCTTCAAACAGAACATCAGATCACGTCAATATTTTAAATTTTCTATACTTGGTTATTACCCTCCCTGAGTAGATATGACTTGTCATATTTCCTTTTCAGTCATTTTGATTTGGACTAAAATTCATGGGAACAGGAGAAAAGGTTTAATCTTTTACTTTGAGAGGGTGGCCTGCCAAAGCTTTTCAGTAGAAATACACATGGGAGTTAAGACATACAGAAAACTGGGCATTAGGTTTACATCTAGGAGGAAAAGCCATATTTGCCATGTTGTTTCTAAGCTTAAGAAGAAAATATGTACAGAACTTTTTAAGGTTTTGTATGTGTGCAGGTTTTTTCTCCAGGCTTTTAATTCAAACCCTCTTTCTCTTCAATTGTCATAATATCAGATAAAATTTCTTATAACATTAAGCTGGATAAGCTTAAGAGATTTTAGAGCACTGGCATATTCAAGATGTAGAAGGACTAAAAGCTATTAAGGTGAAGGTACCATTTCCTGATTTGCATCTATAATTAGCAGCAGAATATTCCCCATCCATTTTAAAAAGTAATCTTCGTGCTATGAAATACTGGTTCACCTCAGCAGAGAAGGAATCCATCTTCCCTTAAAAGTAAAATCTGGCACACAGTTCTCCTATTATTCTGTATTTTTGAAAAGCATTCTATTTAAGTGATACCACAGGAGTAAAATGAGTTGGATTACCAAACTATAGTAGTCTGCAGATAAGTAATCATCCAATTAAACCTGGTTTCATTCTTTCTCAAGCTAAAATATACAGATCTGTGGATGAGACTGGGGGTGGGAAGGGGGGCAAGGGGGTGAAGACACAAAATCTTCCCGCTAATATTCATTTCCAAATCTAAAATGTGGTAACAGAAGAGGAAAAATTCTAAGCTAAAATCTTATGAAGATGAAGGCTAGATTTTTTATTACCTTATTGCTTTAAAAGGGGGAAAAAACCCAAATGATTTCACAAATAATCATCCTTTATCTAGATTTACCCTTTGACTTAGAGGTTGTTTGCTCTTTCAGTTATTCAAAGAAAGAATAGAACAGAACAGAAACTTACTGATTTGCTAACCTGTAGCTTTTCATTCCCTGAAGGGAGAGGCTGCTAATACTATTTGCAGAGTCAATGAAATGGTAAATAGTGCTGAACCTGGTTATGATACTTCTAAGTTCTTCTGTCCTCTGATGGGACAAGCGTTATCAACTGCCTTTGAAACTGAAAACTTGCCTTGGCATCATGGTGTCTCCCAAAGGAAATAGTGCAGATATGTGCTTGCAAAATAAGACTTATTTTTCTCAGTAAAAGCATAACCAGTACTATCATAAGTGTAAGCCAAAGAAATTGCATAATTATTCATCAGATGGGAAAAAAAAAAACAACAAACTAAAAAAAAAAAAAAAATAAATAAAAGCAAACACTTCCAGCACAGAGAAAAACACAAAAAAACCTTGAACAAATACAGAAAAAAACAGACAGCAGAAGAAACCTGACGGGGTGGGTTTAATCTGCATAATAAGCTTTCAATCCCTGATATTTGTGTACTTTTTGCAAAAATGTTTATGGACACAATTGTCTTCATGCTATTCATATGAAGACAACGTTTCTTTCCTTCATATGAGCATTTGAGCCTTTCACTGAGCCACAACCATATTTTTTAGAAAAGCCAATCAGCCCTTTTCTGAAGCAGGACCTGTTGCTCTCTCTCTCTGCAGAATTCATACATTTTTAGATGCAGCTGAAGTAATCCACTTTGCTGCCACCCTATTCCCCAGCCCTCATTGCCTCAGCACTCACAGCAGCTGGCTGACTGTGCTCAGCACATGGGAGAGAAAGAACATTTTGCAGGTTCAACTGTTCTTCTAGAAACTCAGCAATGAAATCAGAAATGACAAGGTAAACTCAGCAGTGACCAGGCTCTGAGATGATTTTTTGCTAACCCTTTGTTGGCTTTCATTCAAATTCCCAGAAAAAAACAAATTTGAATCTGTCATTAATTAGTACTCTTTTTATTCTTCCTGGTTTTCTTGTTTGGAGTGTTTTCTGGGGGAGGGATTGAGAAGGAAGGAGTGAGGAAGAGGGGATTTGGAGGGGAGAATGATTTTCTTTGTGTGGAACTCCATTATTTGCCTGTGCTGTCACTGAAAAAATATAAGAGTAAGTTTCTAGAGAAAAACAGTAAGAGCCTGGATTGCTGACAAATACTGACATGCATATATAATAATATGTACATAAGCTGTTCACTTGCAATTACATAGTAAACACAGGTGCCAGTTTTGCCTTCATTGAAAAAACAGGGTTTCATTTTGTTCCTCCTCATCAAATTTTCTGGTTTAACCTGAATTTATTTGTACCTCAAGCTCCCATAGAATACTAAACAAATTCAGAAACAAATGTCTATAAGCACAGGACAACTGCAGACCAGGCTAAGTACCCACAAATCAGAGCTCGTGATGCTTGAAGCCAAGCGCTCTGTGCAGTGTGCTCTTAAGCAAACATTGTAAGATGGCTGAAAGGGTGGCCCACTATCACATCCAGAGAGTTGATATCACAAAGATTCACTGTCAGTTTACCAGCTGTTCTGTCTGTTAGGGATGACTACACAGGAAACATGCAATGCTGATTACAGGCTGCCTATTTATAGTCTGAAAAGGAAGGACTAAATCTAATTTCCATTATAGTGACTTACATGAAGGCTGAATCCAAGCAAGAGCAGCCCCTCTTAGAGGGTCAAGCTGCAGTTGAGGTAATTAGTACAGGCATATGTTAAATTCACAAGGCACAGTGCAGCTCTGTCTATGTGAAGGAACTCCAGCCAAGCCCATACAGTAAATGAGAAGAACACAGAGCAATGCAGAGACCCTTGTCTTAGTGCTGGCTGTGGGAAGATTGTGCAGGCCAGCTTTTGCTCTCAACTCTCCAGCCCTCCACCCCAGTCCTGGAGAGGTGTCTGAGCTTCAGTGACCTGGGTACACCTGCATGTCTCAAGTGTTTCCATCTCCAGGGTTAGCTCTGATTTTGGTCCAAGGCATTTCTTGGCTCATGTCAATATTTCCTTAGACAAAAGCCATTTGTCTAAGGAAATTAGACAAATTTTTTGTCCTTGGGAGAATTTATTTTTTGTCCTTGGGAGAATTTCCTCCAACAGAGATTGTCACGCAGTAACAAATTCCTGTGAAATTAGGTGGTTTCCCTAAATCAGATCCCAATTCATAGAAGTTTCTGTTCAGGAACATTTGTCTCCCAAGACTGCCTTTTAAATGCATATTTGACATCTCAGTTGATCAATACAAGTATATTTTGGTCCATTTGTGCCCTTCCTCTCCGTTTGAGAATCAAGATTGCTGTGCACAAACACTCTCTTTTCCTGATGAAGGAAACTATAAAGTTGAGTGTCAGAGTACAGCTCTTCCCTCTTTCAGAAGAAGAAAGTCTTTGCAGATCAAAGTGAAGTACACCTCTGGTGTCAGCAGCCCAAACACTTCACAGCTTGTGAGTAGTTTCTTATTTAGACCAAATACAGACCATAGTTTCTTTAGTTTAGCCTCAACTCTTTCCCAACACCAAATGCCTGATCTTGTAGCTGTGATAGTAAGCATGACTGTGATGTTCCTTTTCAAAAAGTTTACATCTGCCATGTCTGATATTTATTTCGTTTTCTTATATAAGGATTGCTAAGGAGCCTTCTGCTTTGGGCTGCATGTCTGAGCAAAGCAAAGTCTGAGTAAAAATCACCAGTATTCATTAACAATCAAAGAATCTTATTACATTTATTTATATTTATATTGGAAAAAAATGTCATAATAAGTAATGTGCCATGACAGGTATCTTGGTCATTGTGAGATAATTACAGTCATGCAAGGTTACAAAACACTGTAAAGAAATATTTGCTTTTAAACAAACAGTAAAATATTTGTCATCTTTGCTTTTTAAGTGTTGCTAGATCTAATATTTATGCATGTATATATTTTTATCCATAAATAATGTTGCCATATTGTGTTCTCCAATTTCAAAATATTTTGACATTCATTTAATGGCTTCATGCAACACCAATGCATTTGGATAATGTGAAAAGCAAGAAGCAAATTTGTGGAAAATTGTTGACTCTTGTATCACAGGAGCGTGTTCAAATTCCAGCCAAGTTTTGTACTCTGCTTCAAGTAGAAAAGCTGCTTCTTGCAGCCCAAGATTGTAACCACAATTTGCTGCAAATGTTGACAGTCCTACAAAATCAAGATTCAAAAACACTTTATAAAGGAGAAAAGAGAAATGGTATTTTCTTCACCTCAGAAATCTTGGACTCTGGAGGCATAAGCGATAAACAACTTGGCCAGGGTCGTCTATGCTAAGGATGTCAGAGCCAAGAAATTGAATTTAGAATGACTAAATTATGGCACAGTGCCTTTACCCCTACTCTCCTTCCATTTCAGATAAAAATCTTCACTGCAAGGGGTTCCTTTTGTGCTCTGAAAGTCTAGTTTTAGATGTTCACGTTTTTCCCACTCAGTGCCGTGCTTTGTAAAATGTCTAAAGGCAGTTCTTATCTGCAATCTTCTGTTGCTATAAGCCAGCTGAAACACTCTTTACAAGTCCAAATTTCTAGATGACTGTTTAGTAGAGAGACATTTGGGATGGGAAAGACTGAAAAAGGCAGGAAGGCAGGCAGGCAAGCAAGCAAGCAAGAAAGAAAGAAAAATAAAAAGAATGGATTTTGGTTTTTTATGAGACATCTTTTTCACACCCTTTTTTCTTTCATTACATAGTCTTTTGGCTGAGATGGAAAAGATTTGGGAAGTAAACACTGAGTAAATATTCTCAGATTTGTGTAAATTGAGTGTAATGCATGAACAGTAGAGCTAAGTCTAAGTGATTTGCAAGCGGTCAGAATCAGATCTCCTGTAGATGCAGAGTTATATTTTGTTTCCACAAACCATTTCATCTCCAAAATACTAATTTCATTTCAATTTTTGTATTGATTGTTCTTGTAATTTTTATGCAAGCCAGAAACTTGTTCATACTTTCACAAAATAGTTGAGGTTGGAAGGGGTTCTGTGGGGAAGTTAAACCTTTAGCATGGGTTATTTGTGATAGATTTTTTTAATTTTTAAATTTTTATGGTAAAGCTGGTATTTTTTATTGGATGCACTATGTATATGTCTTTGTTACGTATCTGTAAACTCTGATTGGTTTAATAGTTGTTAAATTCATATAAAGGCATCTTAACATATATATACATTTAAGATTCTTGGTCTCAGTGCTGTTACCACTAAGCTGCAACAGGAGTTCAACAGAAGATCTCTCTCCATATGAAAACTTATTTAGTCTAAAATGTTTTCATTAGTGTTCTGATTTAGATTTGCTATTACACCACGTATATTTGCTTGCATCACCTGTGTGGAATTTGAAGAGTGAGTAGACAATGCCTGTTAGAAGAGGGAGAGCTGCAGTTCCTACAGTAAATTTACCTTTCCACAGGGAGCCCACCTTTGCCCATGTAAGTGTGCTCTCTGATAACAATATTACAAGTGTCACTAATGGCAATGTTAAGACTAAGAAATTTTTATTTTTTAATTTAAATTTTGTAGGCATTCTTTCTTTGTGTTCTTGGTTTTAGAATACTGCTGACATAGTCAGATCACAGGAAGATATTTGGACATAGTGATAGTCTTAATGAGTTATTTTAAAGATAAGGAACAGACAGGGAATGGAATAAATGCTCAAATGCAGTCATGTGAAAAGTTTCTCTGCCATAGATGATATAGAAATGAACTGTAAAATTACTTTGCAAAGACATTTTTATCAAAGACAGAAGGGGGAAAGTCTGTATCAACATGGGCATATCAAGCAGCATTTCCAGGGCCACGGCACAGAGTAGAGCAGATGTTCCAGCCAAGGCACCAGTGTCTGGGGTGAGATAGTACCATAACATGGAGTCCAGTGGTTCTTCCCAGTTCCTAGAGCAACGTAGGACTGGGAGGCCGTGGAGGTGTTAAGCTCTCAGCTGTTTGAATTCAGAACACAATGTCCATCTCTATGATTCAAATTCTTTGCAAATGCTTGTATAAATAGCTACAGTCCATAAAAACTACAAGCCAAAAAAAAAAATGGGAAGTTGGACTTAGAAAAATGTTCCAGTGACATGAAACTGGTGTGGCACCATAAGAATTAAGGCAGTTTTACTCAACTGTAGGTTTAATGTGTATCTGAACTACTTATTAATAACTGGGAACTGGGACATGAACAAAGGAGTCATTAAAAGTATATTTCTACAAATAAGCAGTAGAACAGCATGGCTGTGCTAATGCACCTGCTGAATTAAATGATTACTTCAAGCAAATTATTTTAGCTCTAAGTTTCATCAGGTTAGAGGACTACAAATCACCAAAGGACCTAGTCATAACTTTTGACTTAAATATTCTCAGCTTTAGTTAAGTCTCTGAAATCCATCCAGTAACAGAAGATCAAGCAAAATAATTTCATGATCTCTGTCAATAACAATGGAATCAATGACATGAAGAATAGTTAATGTACTACATCAAGAATAAATTGCATCTTACTTTTTAATTCTGAAAAACATTTTCTAATGTGAAAGGGCAGCTGGTCTAGGAGAACAAATCGCATGACCAAAGAGCCAGGACACTGAGTCCAGATCCATAGCCAAACACAAGTGGTTTTAAAGCCACAAATAGGAACAAAAATGTCACTCTAAGCAGAGAAAATGAGAAAATGTAGAGGGGAAGAACTGTGTGAAGATTACCCAACACATTCTTCTTTTAAAATATCATGGCAGGAAGAGCAAATGGGAATGGCAGAAGAAATGGATATTGGATCATGTCATTCACATGGTGTTGGCCAGCGCAATGGCTCTGAGTCTACAGAGCTCTAGAGCTGCATCTCACTGTTCACATACCTTGCCAAGGATCTGGAGAGCAGAGAACTACCATTTCCTGCAGTTCACCTCTGCAGCACAGGGAATAGATTTAGTACCACAGGGGAACTTAATTCTTAAGATTTTTTTTTATATATTTTTTTACATTTTTGTCCTTGTGTCTTTGTCTTCCGCCTTGCACAGATATGTGCTAAGCATATGGTGATTAGGCAGCATTACCAGGTGGGGATGGAAAGTTTCACAATTGTTTTGCACAGCTAAACACCCACCAATATATAGGGGACAACAGAGAATCAGATCCTCACAGTAACAAGGTTTGTGGACAGCAGCAGGCTCCTGTATTTAATGTTTACCATTCTGGCACCGTGGCAGGGTTCCTACACACTGCCTTGACTGTGTCACAGTGGTGGTCAAGCTCGTGTTTGCAGGTCAGTTATTGTTTAAAAAAATTCCCCTGAAAGGACACCAGTTTACATGCATCATTAAAGTTCTATCAGCACATTACAGAGCTCCAGGTTGTAAACCAGGCCAGATCAGGACCTTTCATTCTTTAGATGGATGAAAGTAATGATGCCAGCAGTGACAGGATATGTATCGTGATTAGGATTTGAGACCAGGAGGCAAGAGTTTTGAAAAATGATCTTCCAAAGATGATTGCAGGAAACACAGCAGGTGCTGGAAACATTTCTGCATCACTGAATCTGTTTTATTGACTCCATCATTTCACTGATAAATGTGATTGCATTTTTCCCTCACTCAGCAAATATAGTGACTGGCAGAGTAAAGCAAACTTTAGCATTTGTGTTTATATCCATTGATCAGTGTCTTGTAACTGTTATGTCACTTGAGAATCTTTATGAAAACAGATAATTTATAATGACAGCTGATAAACTGCTATCCATCTTACTGCAATGTTAATATAAGTTATGTCCTTCATTGCTGACCAGAGAACTCAATTTGATCCCAAATAGGGAAGGAACTCTTTAATTTCTAAAGAAATAATGTAAGACTTGCCTGCATTTGTAATTTTTTAAATACATTTACTCTCTCCTCAGTATCTTGTAATGCATAAAGGAGTTTGGTGCTTTAGACCTTGGCCCACATGAAAAGATGGTAAGTTCTGTAATGAGGTCAACAATTGCCACAGCTGTGGCAGGCATGCAGAGGGAGAGGTGGCAAAGGTCTGTAAGTGAAGACCAAACAACCTCCCCACAGTTGGAAGAGGCAAGGGCATCAGTGGAAGGTCACCACCCAAATGAGTAGACAGTTAACCTTTTCAGGATCTCACTTTCAGAGGAGGTGCATGCAATGAACTTCCAGAAGAGCAGCCTTGAGGAATTACTTTGAGTTTCAGGTGTAGTATAGAAATTGAAGGGGTTATATATTTATCAACAATCTGGATGCAGTAGTTGAATGCACCATCAGCAAGTTTGCTGATTAAACCAAACTGGGAGGTGCTGTTGACTCTCTTGAGGGACAAGAACCCTTGCAGAGGAATCTAAGAGAATGGATCATTAGTCTTTGATTAATGGGATGAAATTCAATAAGTCAAAATGCCAGATTCTGCCCTATGGAGCTATGTCAGGCACAAACCTGGGAAAGAAGTGTCTGGAGAGCAGCCCTGCAGAGAGGGTTCTAGGAGTGCTGGCTCACAGAAGACTAAACAGGAGTCAGAAGAAGGAGATGCTCAGCTCTTCTTCCTGGTACCCAGTGCCAGGACACATGAGAATGGCTAAAAGCTGCACCCATCAGGGAAAGTTCATGCTTGACATGGGGACATTTTTTTACTGGGAAGGTGGTCAAGCCCTGGAACTGGCTTTCTGGAGAGATGGTTGATGTCCTGTGCCTGTCAGTGTTTAAGGCCAACATTCTTAAAGCCATGATTTAAGTTTTGATCAGCTCTAAAGTGGTCAGGCATTTGGACTAGACGGTCAATGCAAAAAAAAAAAGTCAAGGTATAAAAAACTCAGTGTAAAAAAAATTCTACAATCTGGAATTTATCTTTTAAAATCTGAATTGTCTTTAACATGACAGTAACCACCGCGGTGCTAAGTTTTCTGTTTTCTTAACTCTGAGTTCATCTCTATATGTATTGATATTCTCAGCAGGTTTCATTCTGGACTTCCAGCCATTTGTTACTTTGTTGAAAGATACACAGCTAGTTTTAGCTTGGAAATTGAAATCTAACCTATATTTTTATTTAGGCTGAAAGGGGGTAAGTCAGTTTGCTGTTATACAGTGCTAATACACTCTCCATCTGTTCACTTGGGGATTATTTTTCCTGTGTGTTGTCAAAAGACTTTTCTGCTATTAAGGCAACATCATGTGTAGCAGCTCTTTCTGGTCTATTTTTCTTGATTCAGGTTTGGATTGAGTAAATGAGGACACTACCATCTTAATTTTAAATTAAGTAGCAATTTACATGCTTCTTTTCAAGTGATATTCTGCTGTGATGTTGATAAATTGTTAACCCACAGCCCAAGAAATACATTATTGCTGTCCCTAGTTAGTCTTTGGGTAGGGTAGGGAGTATTCAAAGCCACAGACTTGCCGGGCTTGGACTATTTTGAGCACTGCCTCAAACTTTGTTTATATGAAACAACTTTTGGGGGTTTTTTTCCCTAATGGCAGGAGTATTATACCTAGTTTGTATTACCTTTGCTTATCTTCTTATGGTACAACCCCATTTTATATAGATAATAGTAAAAAGTAGTTACTTTGTGTGGAATGAGATATTGATGACTAATGTAATCACGGAATCATCAAGGTTGGAAGAGGCCTTCAAGACCATCCAGTCCAACTGTCAGCCCAGCACAACCATCACTGCTTAAATCACCTAAATCATATCCCCAGGTGCCTTAGGCAGACACCTTTTGTAAGAACCGATCTTAATCTCCCCTGGCAAAACTTAATGCCATTTCCTCTCACTCCTTTACCTAAGATGTGCCAGAAGAGACTGACCCCTACTCCATTACAGCTCCCTTCAGGCAGCCCATCCTGAGCCTCCTTTTCTCCAGGCTTAACAACCCCACTTCCTGCAGCTGCTCTTCATAAGACATGCTTCCTAGACCCTTCCCCACCACCTCAATGTCCTTTTTGAAGCAAGTGACACAGAGCTGGACACAGTGCTCGAGGTGCAACCTCACCAGTGATGAATCCAGCAGGACGATCTCTTTCCCACTCCTACTGGCCACACTACTCTTGATACAGGCCAAGATGCCCTTGGTCACCTAGGCACACTGCTGGTTCATATATCCATCTGGCTGCCAGCCCCCAGTCCCTTTCTCCTGAGCAGCTTTCCAGCTGCACTCCCCCAGCCTGCAGCAGTGCATGGAGTTGTTGTGGCCCAGGTGCAGGACCAATAAGGATAATGGCAGTGGGCAGAGAAATGCACAACTGCCATATATTCAGCAGTCCTGAAAACTGGGAACGTGGGACTCTGGGCAAAGGGATGCAGGCATGGGGCACTGACTGATACAGGGGACCCCAAGGCTCTAAACAACTCACCAACAAGTAAATAAATTCAGGACTGGAGCTGGTCAAAACTGACTCTAGGGGTACCAAAGAAATCAAAGAAATGCAGAAATTACCATATATAGTAAATTATATGTGCATTAAATACAGTAAATGTAGTAGAGTGAAGCGTAGTAGATGTGGCATGGAGTTGCAGACCAGAGGAAAACAAAGGTTTAAAAGCATGTCAGCACAATGAAAAATGACACCAAGCAGATATTTCAGTCAGGAAGAAGCCACTGGCATTGTAGTCCTCCCAGCAAAGGAGAGAATGCTGACAACTTGCCATTCTTGCTCTCCTCTCCCCCAGCACCCCCCCACTCCAGCTCAGACTGAAGCTGTGATCTCAGCTCGATCCCTAAGATTAGCACTGATGACAGAAAAGTACCTGCCTTGCTTTGAGGACATGGTTACATCTTTCACAATAAAGTACAACCCAGTGCAAGAAACACTGCCAATTTTCTTTGACTTTTCAAATAGAAAGTCCAACAGCAAATTTGGTTTTCATTACAGCCAGTTCCACTCTGAAATGGATCTGAAGACTTGAGTCTAAGGTGTGATTGTTGCTGTACTGATACCCAAACTGCTCTGTGTGCATGCATAAATTCCTATCTCAGAATGGAAAAAGAAGAAAGGAAAAAAAAACCCACCAACCTGATTTGCTGAGCATAATTGTATGGATAATCTCAATCCATTACTTTGTGCCACAGAACAGTTTTCCATTCACACATCCATCTCCTCTGAAATAGAAGACTATTCTTACATTTTATTCACATAATGGTTCTGATAGAAAATCTGTTTTGCTGCAGATGAGGGCCCTGGAGGTTTTTGGTCTATTGTAATACATAAGAGCTGCCTGACACTGCAGCATTCGTTCTCTAGTGCGATTGCCTGGCAGGGCTAAAAGCACTGATGTCTTTTACAGTTCTGGTATTGCCATTATCCATTTCAATGGGGTTTAAATGTAAAAGTGAAATTGATGGTGTTAAAGCATGAATTTCAATCATGCTAAGAAAGAAGATATTGATGGGAGCCAGCAAGGGAGCTCTGAACAAAAATATTGCAAGGAAGAAGCTGAAAGGCTGATTACTATAAGGCCAGTGACTCTACATTTTCAAGTTACAGAGCTGCGACACATTTAAAGATGCCTGTTCCTGTTGCATAACTCAGGACAAAGTGTGTTTTTCCCTGTCAGTATTATGGGTCTCTTTCCTTCTCACTGAGGTGGGACTTCGTGGGAAAAATCTTCAAGTCTTAGTTCAGCTTTTTATCTGAGATTTAAGATGTCGCTTCTCATTAACTTTTGTAGTAGGGCTGGTTTCTTGTGGCTACAGACTATCTCTAGTCTTGTAAAAATTATACCTTTGCAATTATAGTGCAGCCACCTGTCTGAGACTGAGTCTTTTTGGAGCAGTAGAAGTTACACTTTTGTATCATACAAATTACAAAGAACACCATAACTCAGGGTTAGGAAAACTAATGAGAAAGCAGTAAGAGTGTTTTGCAGGAGCTTAACGAGTTGGGTTTTAATTTTCACAGCAGAGGCAGAGCTGTGAGCAACCTTGGCACAAATTGAAACAGAATCACAAAGTGTTACCTGGTGCATTGAAGCACCTCTCTCTCCACTATGTCTCTGATTCCTGCTTGGATCCAGGCAAACATCCATGGCAGTTTCCTCTGGCACTCTGGTCAGCAATTCCCTTTCCTGCCTCTCTGTGCCCTGTGTCCTAAGGTTTACTGCCATCACCAGGAAACGTGCAATTTTATGAACAACATACCCATGCCTTGGGGATCTCCACATTTATCTTGAGTTGCAAAAAACTGAAAAGGCTTGTCCGGTGTCTTGATTGATTTGTATTTGTGCTTCCATGACAGCAGCATGCTCTGTACCTGTTTAATTGGCTTAAATCAAATTTAAACACTAAGTGAGTTTAAACCAACAGAACTTCACAACAGAGCTGTGATCTTCATTACAAAATTATAGTTGAGGTTTCAAAGAAGAAAGTAGAATTATAATGTCATATTTCAGATAATACAATAAAAATAATCTTTAGACTCTGGTGTTTTTATAAATTAAAAACTTATCTTTATAGTTTTCTTTCTAAATAAACTCCCTTTCCCACATTCTGTCTGATATTCCTGCTGCCATACCTGTACTCTGTGGTTTAAGTTCCAGTCCCAGTTTTCTCCATCTACAGCTTGTCAGCCTAAAGTGGGAGAAAAATGCCTGTAGGATCAGTATGTTCAAATCACTTGAGGAAAGAATTGGGACAATGTACCAAAGAAATTTTGAGGCATAGTGACTGATAAAAGTTCCTAGCAAGAAACTGTAATAAATGTGTGTAAAGTGGATTTTTATACAGTATTTCCTTAGGGAGCCCATTTCTTATCAAAAGATATCATTTTATGATAAAAATCATTATTTATGTTCGGCAAAACATTTCTATTGTACTCTTAATAAAAAGACTTTTTCCCCTAAACTGATTTGAGATTAATGTATACTAGAGTGCAAAAATATGATTTTATCTTCATAGGAATTTCTCATGAATAGTCTTTGAAGATGTCTCTCTCGAGGTGCAGATTCTCCAATTCTGTCTGCATTGTTTGTATTTATCCTCTCACCAATTACATCTGCAGACAGGGTTTTCTGCAAAGTCAAATCGCAGCATTTTGAATTAAATGTAAAATCCTTAGTGATGGAGCTCTTCAACAGGCTGGATGTAGCACTAAATAAAAATTGATTCCTTTTGTTTCAATAAGAGGGTGTTGAAGGCTCCATCTGAACCCACCTGCCTATCTGGCCCTGAAGTGGCACTCAGAAGCAGCAGCCCTCTTGCAAGTGTGCTGTGGTAAAGGTGTGAAATCTTTGCCATAGGGCTGGACCCTGCTGGATAAATCCAAAAACAATACCAATCCTAAAAACTCTGAAATGTCCAACTCGTCACATACAACTGAAAACTACTGCCCTGTAAAGGCAAACCAGCACCTGGGTTATGCACTCTCATAGTTAAGGATTTAACCCACAGCATCCCAGCATTACAGACTAATCTGTGTCAAATTGCATTTAATGGTTTCAAGTTTGCAAGATAATTAAAAATCTGCAAATACAATACTGCAAAATATTTAGCTGTTTCATATAGCATGTCCTACTCTTATTTGCTTTATTGAAATATGAATTATAATAATACACTGTGTTGGCCTCTTTTGGAGAATTGAGGTGGCTGGGACACCTTTCTAGCTGAAGAGAGATTTATCTCCAGTAGTACTTGAATTTTATAGCTCTCACATTGACAGCAATTTTACTTGTCATGTGTTCTTCATATTTTAGGCTAACAAGTTTAGTAATATTCAAGGAATGTAAAGCTAGGGATCTAAAATACTTATTGAAGTTACAAAGAAATTCAAGCATTTCTACAAGGTTATTCAGGGCAGCTAAATTAGCTCCTGAACAGAGATTGTATTAATATATTCCTGGCTTTTTGTCTGAGTCCCACTTATTTCATGTGAGTTTATTCGGTAAAGTAAAATCTTTTTTGAGTGTCTGCCAGCAGCTAGAATATCTGTAGGTCCCAGGAAAATAAAATAGAGATGTCCTGGTACATCTGCAAATGGAAGAGCATATACAAAGTCCATCTGGACCCTGTATTTAGAGATTATTGACAAAGCACTCATGCATCTTGACCATAAGCAACCCTAATATTGAGAGAGCACTTTGAAAAGTGAGAGGGAAAGAGACCTGAGACCACAAATGAAAATAAAATTCAAGACCTTTTTTTATCTGTGCTGCTTTTGCACTAGACATGTTTTCAGAGAACAACCTTCCAAATAATGAGCAGATATTTCTTGCCCATGCAGGTTTATGATATGAAGATTATTGACATTTCTATAGAAATCTTTATTAGCATTCAATCTGGAAATTACTCATTTGTAAAAGGAGGGTAAATAGTAATACATATTGAAAACTAGCTGATCTAGCCTAACTGGTTAATTCACAAACCCATACCTGTTTCATGAATGCCTATTTCTTCCCATTTTCACTGCTCAAATGCGTGTTTACACATACAGGCACACAAAATCTCAATTACAACTTTCCTCCTGGGATGCATTGAACTAAATGGAAAATGGCTTCTTTTTCCAAATACCCTAAATCTTTGAGAGAGGCAGAATTATGATGGAGGGTATGGAATAGTACTATGTAAAGCAACAGTATGCTTTTATTTATACCTAAAAACATCTGCTAATTCAGATGTTCAATTTAAAATTGAATAGAAACTAATAATTACTCAAATAATAAAACTTCTGAAATTAATGTGGGCCAGTAGTGCAATATATCATCACAGCTGATCTTCTGAAGCTTCAACCACCCTCATTCATATTCATCCAGTGCTAACCAGACAAATAACAGCATTATCACCTTCTTCAGTAATCAAACAATGGAAAACCAATATCTGGGACTTTGGACTGGAATGGAAAGTAGTAGTATTGTGTTTATTGGCTGGAATACTAAGGATTCAGCTGTGATGACATCATGATTTATATTCTAATACATTTCTGAAGCTGGATACATAAGCATTCTGATGGAACTAGAATGAGTTGTTTCAGTCTCTCATTGGCTTACTCTATCACCTATATCATCATCATAGAATCACTATAACATGGCCTGGGTTGGAAGAGACCTTAAAGATTGTCTAGTTCCAACATCCCTGCAGTGGACAAGGATACCTTCCACTAGACCAGTTGCTCAGAATCCTGTTTGACACTTCCAGGGATGGGGCATCCACAGCTTCTCTGAACAACCTGTTCCAGTGCCTCACCACTATCACAGAAAAAATTAATATCTAATCTAAACCTACTGGCTATCAGTTTGAAGCCATTCCCTCTTGCCCTGTTACTGAATGCCCTTGTAAGAAGTCCCTCTCCATCATTCTTGTACCTCCCTTCAGGTACTGAAAGGCAGCAATTAGGTCACCCCAAAGACTTCTCTTATGAATCTTATGATCTTCTTATTAAGAGAATCTTACCTGCTCTTATATCTTATGACTTCTTTTTTGCATTGTAATGCTACCTTGCACTGAAATTGACTGTCGTTCTAGCTAAAGTACAGTAATAGTTATTGGATGTTATTAATTATTGTATTTCTCCAGTGGGAATGTACTAGGGTACTATTAGGTGCATATGTTAATTGTGTCTGTATTGATTAGCTTCATTCACTGGATTTTTCCTGTGATTTAAATTAATTGACTTCTGACAGACATGGCTACACTTTCAGGAGGGGGTGTAGGTGTGTAGAATAATTTTGAAGAAAAGTAAGTCACACATGCAGCAATATATGAAAGCAAAGCATATGTCTGAGGTGGGGCAGACACCAAATTAGTGTTTTGCCCCTCTGTCATGATCTCCCATTATAGTCTTACTATAATAAACATATAATAACAATGTTTGAGTATGACTAGATATGATAAATTAAGAGCTTGAAAATAAATTTACTGTTAACATGCTCTATCTTCTGAAACCTGACACACCATGCCCAGAAAAACAAAACAGAGGGAGCAAGAATCAAGGTGCTTGGGGTTCTTTCTTCAGCACAGACAGTACTGTAGCATAGATGAACCTTAAAATCTCCAACTTTTCCAACAGCTTCAAGGGAGCACTGAAACATGTCTTTCCTGTCTATCCTCTGCAGGGAATTACTGGAACGCAGCTTCTTTCGTTACTTCATCATCTTACCTCCACTTCTCCACCTTCCAAGGGGAAACCAGTGCAGACATCTCTTTCTACTTCAAAACATCAGCCTCAGATGGGGTGTTTCTTGAGAATCTGGGGAACACTGACTTCATCAAACTGGAGCTGAAATGTAAGTATAGGCTTCCTATTACTACTCTTGGCAGTTGAAGTATTATGTTGGATAGTAGCTTTTAAAAAATGTGCACCGTTTAGTAAAATGTGCAAGCTGTCTAAATCCTGGAAAAGTTTCCAAATCAAGGTGCTTGACATGTTTTCAAGTTGCCTTTTGTGAAAGGAGTGCTTGAAGTATATTTGAATTGTTTATTGAGGGGAAAATACGAAGACAAATAAAACTGGTAACATCAATTACAAAAATGACACTGACCTGAAAAGGGCTTTCAAAATTGCATGTCAGAATTATTTCTTCAGAATTTATGTCTTCGTCTCTGCGTGCTTTTCTATTTTATTTCATGGTTGCTTTGGAAACAGGGGAAAGAAGGAAAAAAGAGGCACCATCCTAATCAGCATTGCAAGGAGCCAAAGAGCTGAAAACTTGCATATGATATTTAAAAGCCATAAAATATCTCATAAAATAAATCTTTATCAGCATTATCTGTTAATAAAATCGCTGATCTGAAAAAGAGGATATAATGACACCGAGAGGCAAGTCAATTTTATTATTCAAACCATTTTTAATGGCCCAGGGGCAAACTTTCCAAGGAGGGTGCTGAAATCCTCAGCCGTGCCTGAATTCTCCTTAGTGGAGTTGAAGCAGTTGAATTAGGGGAAACATGTTTTATGTCTCCTTTGTTCTCCCCTGACCCTGTCATAAACAGGAGCAGAGAGAGGCCCTCTGTGCTGTGTGTGGTTGTTATTACAGCCTCTAGCAGCACATAACAGCCTCCCTGCACTCCAGCACTGGGGCACTGGGAAAAGCATGTGTGCTTCCTTTCACTGCAGGAGCTGCTCATGGATGCCAAGGATCCAGATCTAAATGTTGATGCACAAAAGTCAGTGGGTCATTAATGTTGAAAGAGAAGCAGTTGGCTTGTGGATCCTAAATAATCTATATTTTTATGCAGATTCAATGTGATTTACATACACATATCTAATTTGAAAGCAAAGAGCCATTTTCAATGCTTCCCAAAGTTTAAGCACACAAATCAGAATGTAGAAATTAAGAAACCACTAAGAGGCTCCTTTAAAATGCATTTAAGTTTTTCCCTCCAGGTAAGAATAAAATATGAAGTTCCATTTGGGTGGTTTTTTTTCTTTCTTTTTACAACAAATTTAGTTCACATTGCTTAATCCAATTTCTCTAATCTGCAACTTCAGTGAATCAAAATTGCTCCTATTGAGTCACAGGGAATAGTCTTATTTGCTTTACCAAGGGGCAAAGCCTTTTTATAATAAAGTGGCAGCTATTTTTAATTTCCCTTTGAATCTAAATACTTACAGTCAGCTGAGGTGGACATCTTCAGAACTTCTTGCTCTTCTACTTCATGGAAGGTGTTCTCAGCCACTGCAATCAGACCAACCATGCTGATGGCCACTTAGCTAAAAAGTGACACTACCACTGTGTAAAGGTGACTTGACAGCAACTAATATTCTTTTGAACTCAGTTCAGGTTAAATAATAATCATGCTGCAGTGGCTCGCTGAGTAGATGTACCAGCTCAAGAAAGTGGCCGTGTGCTCAGAGTATCATTATACAGGACTTTAATTTTAAACTTTATTAAACCTATGCTTGAGATCCACTGACTTTGCTGAGGCCTGAAATATGCATAAATTTAACCTCTGTCTCATGGCCCTGAATCTAAACTTCAGATTATAAATTCTTGATGGAAGAATTTGAAATATCATCTGTAAGAAAAGATGAAAAACTACTGTAAGAACTATGTAGACTGTATTTGCTAAAAATACAAAGCAGTTCATTTGATATAGTTGCATTTGCTCTACCCTTTTCCTCTGGAGACTACTGCTTGAAATTTTCAGAGCCTCTGGAAAAGGCCTTCCTCTTTGTCAGTGATAAAGAGAAACTCACCCTCTCTTCTGAATTACACATTTATTAATGAATGTTTGTTTTACGTCTTTTTTGAGGATTTTTTTGTTCTAGTCGGCACTTACGGTTTTCTGTAATTCATTTAAATGAAGAGTAAATTTTCAAAATTTCTGAAGTACCTTACATGGCTCTACAGTAAGGTAGAGCCATGTCTACAGTAAATTCTGCTGCTTCTTAAGCCTGTTTCCCTTTTATAGAAGTCCTGTGAAATTAATATGTGAATTTTTTCCTAAATAAGAACATAAATTTATGTCAGTAAGGTAATTACAGAATTATCCCCAAACTCTGAAGAAGCTTTACTTTGGCAAGCTGCTTTTTAGCTACCTATCACATTCTCTAATAGAACAGCTATTTTTTATTAAAGGCTTTTTATACAAAAATATCATCTTCTTACATAAAAAGACCATCACCACATATTTACTGAAAGCTGTTTTGATTCACCCAGTGGATTGCTTTTGTCTGTTTATTGTCTTCTCATACAGGTACAGTTCTTGCTGGAGAAGGATGACTTCCTACAAAACCTGTTCTCAATTTCTTTACTTTTTACCATTCCTAAAGGAAAATGTCAAAATCAGCATCCTGCATGTACAAAGTCTATTTTCTTTTTCCCTTATGTGTAAAATAGCTGTGTGTACCTGTAATACATGGTTAATGATGCATAAACTGAGCTCTATAGACCAGAAACAGAAAGGTTCTACAGTACCCAGTATTTTAATCAGTTTGCTGCACTTGGTGAATGCATTAGGGAAACAAATCATTCGGTCTATTAAAATTCTTAGCTTCAAGTCTTTGGAAAGGAGTTTGCATGTTTTATTCTGAGCACAAAAGTGGTTACTAGGAACACTCATTAAATAATTTTACTACATTCTCTCTTTGAGTCTAATAATTCTAGAGACTTATATTGTCTTAGGGTCTAATAATTGTGCAGATTTTCTAACTCTCCTGACTCATATGAAAAGGAGGTGACATTTGCAGTATCTTGAAGAGTAACTTCACATGCCTTCAGCAAAACCTCAGATTGCCATCTCTGAGGAGGGGTGATAGAGGAAGGAAGGGAAGACCATATTTTTTTTTTTTATTTCAGAAATAGGTTTTGCAAACAGCTGACAAGGAATGGTGTCAAGAAAAAAAACAGGGATAAAATGCTACTATGAATTTGGCTGAAGACTTTAGCTATTCCATTTATCAAGCAACCCCTCTAGCAGGCTTGCAGTTGTCACCATGCATGGAACAGTTGACAGAGATGTAGAATTACCTGAAGCCTCAATTTTTACATACACCAGTAATTCTACAGAACCCCATTGTTTTCATAGCTGGCTGGTCAGTTGACAATGGCTAGGATTGCTTAGAAAAGTGGTAGTAGAATAATTTTTCTGTAAGGCAAGGTTTCCATTTCTGGTCAAAATTTCCAGATTATTTTAAAATTAAAACTGGTTTTTAGAGTGAGAAAGATAGGATGCATCCTCTTTTAGAATGCATTATGGTTTTTTTTTCCTTTATATTTTGTACATTTATGAAATATGGACTGAAAATTTTAGAGTTATGACTATGAAAATGTAGCTACTTCATACCTGAGATTCTTGTCAAATAAATCACATTTGAATTTTCTGTTTGAGAGATATCCCAAGTTTTGGAAAATATTTGCTCCTGAAAGCAAATTTTGAAGGGGGCGTATTTGTGGTAATTTGGGAAGAAGCACCTACCATCACTGTTTCCAGAAAACTCTCTCAATGACACTGTCATATAATTCTAATGAAAGAGATATTCTGCTCACTTCTTTAGCTCCTCTCATCCCAGCACCTCCAAGAAATCCACAGACACTAATGAATTGTGTCTCACTGTTACTATTCTGAAGTAAACAGCAAGTCACTTTTGCAATTGAAAAAAAAAAAAATGGGGCTTAGAGGTAAAGATCAGCTTGTGTTTGGTCCTGGCATTAACATGGAAGAGAGGAAAGATCTTTCTTTTTAATTTTTGTAAAAAGCTGGGAACATTTATACCCACTGCATTCAGGGATGTCACTTGGCTGATAGCCCCTAAAAGCACCCTAAAAGTCTGCCCAGGGAGTGATCACTGAACTTGGCAGCTGTGAAAGGGATCATCCTACAGAGTGGTTTGCCCATGGCTGCAGGATGGCTGTACTTGCTCTGTGGGCAGGAGATGCTCAGAGCAGTCTAATACCCGACATTTGCACATGGAAGGTCCCGTGCTGCTTCTGGAGCTCAGCTGTTTCTACACTACTTAGTTGAGACATAAGGAACTCCTCCAAAATCAGATATGTGACAGTGACAGACTGGGGACAATGATTCCCATGGCTGTTTGGTTCTGCCCAAAAAGTGTTCATTCCTCCAGGCTGAATGCTCTAACACATGACTGATTAATGTATTTTCTTGCAAATTTTAATAATTCCATCACGTCTTTCTCTAGAGGCATCCTAAAACACAATTCTACCACATCAATGAGTTTTCCACATGATGCTCAAAGTCCCATATGTTAAAATAAATGCAGCTTATGTTTTCCACTGCTTGGTTTTTCACCTCAGTAAGGAAACTGGTGTGATCTTCAGTTTCTTTTAAATGAGTTGTTATTTTGTTTTCCTAGCAGAAGGTCACTTTTCTATAAAACACCCCCCTAGGAAAGCAAGTTGCATTAGCCACATGTCAAAGAATGCATAGGACACTGAGGAATCTCTTCATCCCAGAGGCCCACAAGAAGTTATTAAATTAAGTGGAAAAATATTACATTTCTTCTGGGAAATTTATGACCCAAATGTTTTTACAACAGTACTTGCAAGCTGTCATTCTATTCCAGGACAATAGGAATGTTTCAAACAAACAAAAAGAAAACCTGGTCTGAAGAACTGTAAGCACTGTTCTTTGAAAGACAAGATTCTGTTTCAGATGAGGCAGGTGATGCAGAAATGCCTGATATTCCAGCAAACCAATTTATGACTCATCTGAGAAGAGCAGTTCCACCTCTATTTTGTTCCAAATTAGCAGATGGGGATAGGTGCCCAGTCTGGCATGTGGGAGGCAGCCAAAGGCAGCAAATAAACAATCCAGCTGGGGAACAGGCTAAAACTGACCAGTGGAAAATCTTAGTCACAGGGCTGTGGGGAAATTAAGGACACCTTCTGTAACTGGCTTGGATGTTGGCAAACTATAGTTACAGGTTGCTTTACTTCGGTGTCCCTCAATGTCAATATGGCATTCATGACCTTCACTATACAGAGCATCCTCTCAGAATTACCCCTCTTCTTTCAAGGGTGATTGGATGCCTTTCTCATTGCCATAAATGCCACTTTAGAGGTAATTTCATGTGCAGTGTCTTATAAATCAGTTACAGCTCACACAAAGTTCAAGGTGGGAACTGGTTGACATTCAAAGAACATGGTTGTCCCTGACTGCTTTGCACTAAAACCATGCAACACATGGCAAACCATTGCTGGCACTACCACTCAGTAGTTCATCTCAGTTCTTTGTTCTTATTTCCAGTCTACTTCCTGTTACATGCTGACACTGCAGAGGCTTTGTTACCTTCTTCATGTGTGCTAATCATTTTTATGCAGAAAGTAAATATTTGCTATGCTGTACAAAATTGCCAGATGCTATGGCATATGACAGAAACAAACCTTCTGGGTCCTTGAGTTTAGATCCTCACAGTCACAGACAACCAAAATGCATAACCTGTGCCTAGCTCCCTAAATTTATGCAACTCTCTATTGAGAATAGTTTGAATCTTTGCCAGCTGGGCAACTGTTTCACATTCACATCTTTGTTTTTTAGAAGTCTTCTAATTCCTAACAGTTTGTTTGCATCTTTTCTTTACAGCCATGCATTCTTGTTTCAGTATTGTTCTTTGGCTGATCTAATTGTTTTTACTTCCTGGTATTTATTCTCCCCTTTTATGCTTACAGCGCAATCATATCTTCTCTTAGCTTTTAATTGCTGTGTTAAGCAAGAAGAACTCACATAATCTCTTCTCATAAGATATTTTGTCTTGTTCCATTCTCTGGTTAAGTTAATAAGGTTCTCCCTACTCACTGCACCTTGAATTCTTTTTTAAACACAGGTAATCCAAACTATCGACATTAATTCTGATAATGGTTTACTAGTGGCCTCCACAATGACATTAATTCTTGTGCTGTGCATCTGTCCTAGGAATTTTTGGCTGATTACACTGGGATACTGTTTGTTATGCATTATTTTCTGACCTCTCCAACCTTGTGTTACTGGACAAAAAAAATAGACATATGCTGACTTCTTGTGCAAAGGTATTTATTATAATACCAAATATGACTTTACCCAAACCAAATTAGAGGTCCTCTAATTTTCTGATGACCTACACTTCACCCATCTCATCAACAATCTCTGCAATTCTGTTTTCCATTCCTGCTCTTTTTGGAAAAAAAAAATCAAATATGCTAAATCTATAAAAATTCCCTTCTTCCTAAATTCAGAGGATTTTTTTAATCAAAGGATATCTATTGTGTTGGCTATGGTAAACCCATTATATGCTTTCATATTGTTTGTGTCTGCCTTACATTAGGTAATGATATCTATTTCACTTTCTGATTTTATGGGCAGTCTTACCTTGATTGACTGCAGGGCAAAATCTTATCAGTAAGTAATTAAAGACATAGTAATTCCATTAGTTTACATATTCTTTGTAATTACCTGTAATTTGAAGTAAAAAGACTCCAAAAAACTCTCATTATTTTATACCCTTATGCAGGCTGATGTGAACCAAAGCCCATCACAAACATCTCAGCTCCCCCATCTCCAGAATGCATCAGTTATGAGAGCATCCAGACAGTTCCTCCTGCAATTTCCACCTGGTGTTCTCCTCTTGGGACAAACCTCTTTGCCCATCAGAGAAAGGAGGGGTGGGGGAGGATGCACACAAACTCCTGACTGGTTTTTGTCACTGTCACTCCTACCTTTAATCCCAGTCACCAACAGCATGCCATAACTTGAAATGCCGCGAGTGAGAAAATCTGAAAGGGTCCAACCAACCTTCATTGTTTCCTCAGATACTGTGGCCTGAATCCAGTGGGTCTTCTGGGCCTAAATTATTTAGATATTTTTGAGAATCATTCTTCTAAGTGGATAAATAGAATCTTGGTACTCTGAAAACTACTTTTTTTCTTTAAGTTGAACTTTTTAGATAAAGTGTTAGCAATTGTTCTGTTAGCCTATTGAAAGTCTAAATTAGTCTTTATTGGTTTTACGAAGGCAATTCAGTTTTAAAGTAGAAAAAGGTTTTCTGTGACTAGAAGATTAGCTATAATGAAAGTGGAGGTGTTTTTAATAATAATACAATGGTATCCATGGTGCTTAAAATATTTATGCACATGGTTAATTCAAATTATGTCAACAGACTGATTCAAGTAAATACAATTATTTTCTCACTAGGTGTTTGTAGGTAGATGCTGAATGTTCATATAGAGTTCTGACCACAGATTTTCTTAACACTTCTCAGTATTTCATTATGGTTTAAATGGTAGTTTAAAAAAAAATCAGTTTAAATCATGATGGAAATTAATTCATTGTTAAATCATGTTCCATTTGGGTTCTGCCTTTCTATCTTGCCTTGCTACAGTTGTTCTAAGGAAAATGAATATTTCTGCTCCCAACTTTTGGTTTAGAAACTTTGAACACATATAGTTTCTTACATTTTAAAAGAAAATAAAAACTTAATGTAAAATTTTGTTAAAAAGTTAATAAAATGGTAATCTATTTTTTAAGAGCATGAAGGCAGTTACTATCACAAGGCTGCCATAACACTGTCTTGCATAATTTAGATGATTTATACCCTCTTGATCTAAAAGTCTTGACTTTGTTTTTAAAAAAGAGCTTTTTGTCTCAAATCATGCACTGCAGACAGCTCTCTACTCGTATGAAATCTTAGAAACAAATGTTTTATAAATACATAAATCCTCTCACTCATCATTTTATGTCTTCCACTGCTACAGCAGGAAACAGGAACAGGTCTCCTGTTGGCTTTACATTTCCTGAGACTCATGCATACTCCAGCAAAATAGTTCACAAAAGGTGGCTAAACCAGGCAGCTCCCTCACTCACGTACTGCATCAAGTTTTCTACCTCTAATTACCATGAAATCTAGAATATTTTTACCTCCAACAGTTCAGTTCTCTTTCCCACTCTTGTATCACTCCATGATACTTCTGGTTTGTAGTTTTAGTAGATACTTCTTCCTTCTACAGGAAAAAAAGCAAACAATATCAAAGATATCTTCTTCCATCTTGGGAAATCTATCCTGGATTTTGGCAACTATAAACTATTATATTTTCCAGAGTAGAAAATATTTGACTCAAACTTTTGATAAAAGTTTGAGTTATCTGGGACACAATTAGCTGGGTCCATCTACCCCACCCCCTCACACACACCCTTTTCATATACAGAGTTACTACACTAAAAACAAAATTGAGTCATATTTTTGGATGGCTTTTTTTATTGTGGTAGTAAAGTGCATAGTGCAACAGAGTCCTTACCCTGATGGTGACCCTGGACAGCCACAGAGAAATAAATAGCCATGAAAAATTGCTTATAAAAGAGGCACTACAAATGACAAAACTTACACAGCCAGGCAGAAAAATCAATAAATTCATATCATCATGAGACCCTGCTGTGATGCAAAAGTTTTTCAGTAGCTACCAACCAGGCACTAAACACCTTTACAAATCTTAGCCACAGTCCACAGCAGAACTTACAGCTAATAAACAAATTACAGAATAAAGAAAGCACCACGGAAGAAGAAGAAAAGGACACAGGGAATGTGTTTTCATAAAAGCATATCACAGAAAAGTGACAGTGGATATTTAGTTCTCAAACCTGCACCAGGCTCTTACCACTTTAAGTATGATGCACAATTTACAGTTTTGACTGATTTTTATTGCATTCAAATGTGACATATTTGAGAGGGGCGTTGATTTCCTTGTGTCTGTTTGTAAGCACTTAAACACATTGCTCAGCAAATTCAGAACAGTGCCAAATTCATAACAATTTTTCATGGTAAAATAAGCCACTCTCTCCTCTCCAAAAACCTCTCTGATGCTTTACCATGCTCAGACAAAATCTGATCTCATGAACATTACCACCTGCTTTTATTTTGCCTTTCATCCAAAAAAAATAGCTATCAGTTACACAAAACCCTTTATATGTTGCATGGGAGAGCTCTGTTCTGATGTCTCTGCCTCCCCCTTGTTGTGCTGCCTTCTGTTGTATGGGAGCAATTCAGTTTCATGGTAAAGTGCTGCAGTTAAAAGGATATAATGAAGTATATTATAAGCCACTACAGACAGGAGAACACACATCTCCTCCCCTTTTCCACTCAGTGCACTGACTACAGTTCCCTTTGTGTGAATCATCTGCCACAAAAGAGACCAGGAGATATTGCTGCTGTATTTTTTTAAGCATTAGTAACTCTCATGAGATGAATCAACAGACCTTCAATGAGACACTGTTCCTGTTCCTTCCTTCTTTCCAGGCAGCTAAGTAGTTATTGGAAGAGAACTGGCTGGATGGGAGGTAACATCTATCTGAAATTGTATTTATTGCCTTAGAATTAAAGCAAGTGGGTTTTTTTCAAGTCCTGCTCTAACCATCTAATGTTTGGCTTTAAACAAGTCATTTCACATCTCTTTTCTTTGGTTCCTTGTTTATGCAGGACTGATTTTTTTTTTTTATTTTGTTCTTACAGCCCATGGCTGAAAATTGCTGTGTCAACTAAAATACAACCATAAAAGTAGGGAAGTTGTTTCCAAGTGCTTATCTACAAGACAGCTGCAGTGCAATTAGCATAACTGAAGTAATTAATAAATAATGATAATAAATAATTTTCTTCTTAGGGCATATTTGGCCTTTGCATGATCTTTTATGAGAAAACTTGGTACTTCCATTAACTCAATTATTTTTGTCCCCCAAAGCAATCTAATGTACTGGGTAGGAAGACTGGTATTTATTTTTGAGTGGTTCATTGGCAGTCAAGATTATTTCAAAGTGAGATAAAATAACTTAGTTATTATCAAAATCAAATCCCTCCTTATCTTTGTCCCTACACAGATGTTTACTCACTATGAAAAAGGTGTTGTACTGAGTCCTGATGTCCCTTCATTTTGAGCTCCAGTATAGCTATGCCTTTCCAAAATATTGCAAGTTGTGTAAGTGCTTGTCTGCCAGTAGAAAGGGAACTGCTGTCTCTCTGTAAGGTGAGAGAAGCCAGGAATTTTATTTTTTTTTTCTACTACCTTGCACCTGGAGAGCTTTTAGCCAGTTTCAGGTAGCCTGTGTGAAGTGAGTACAGTACTTTTGAGTCAACTGGTATATATTGTATATTTAAGATTAAAATCACAGGTGAAGATAATGAGGCTCAGCATGGATACAAAAGGCAAAGGTTATTAAAGTAGAGAATGTCTATTCCAACATAGGCAATGAAAGGAAAAAACCCAGCTAGTTATTCAGTCAGACAGACAAATATATCAAAATATGTTTGATCAGTCATAAAATGAAATTATGAAAGAATTATTTTAACATATTTGATTCCCATTAATCCCAAGATGCTTTGTTCTTGCAAACTGAAACTAGAATTTAGACTTATTACCTGTCCAGTTGTTGAAATTACTGGTCCATCTGTAAATGTTACAAGAAAGAAGATATTAAGTATTGTGAAGGAAGAAGGAAAATAATTAAATGCATTAAAGTTCACTCCTTTTAAATATATAGCAAAGCAATTTGTTTGTGCAGTCTTGTCTTACAATGTAACAACATAGTCATATGCATAAGAAAACAGCAGCTCTTGCTGAATCAGGTCAGCATCTCTCAGTAGATCTGATTCCCTGTCCATTCTCAAGGAAATGTCACTACAAGTTTACAGCTGCCAGATGTAGATACTGCACATAGCAGAGACTGAATCAAGTGCCTTCAGGCTGCAGACCAAATGGTGCAGAAAATGAGGATCAAAAATATGAGGATAGACACTTTAGGGGGTGCTTTTTCCTGCATTCAACAAAGTGCTTTCCTTTATTTTTTATTCTGATATGATGGGGTTTTTTTGGTGTGCAGGATACTTTGAAAATTTCAAGATAAAAATAAACTGAAAAGGTCATAAGAAGCTTCAGACATTCTGAAGAGTGATGTATTCCTAATGAAATTGCACAGGAATTGAATAAATTCTGTTCACCATAAATGTTCACCAAATCTTGAGTCTTTGGGAAAAATTCCACCCTTGGATACCTTATTTGTATCTTTTCTAAATATTATGTTATAATTTCTTCCAAAACTTTGATGATTAAAGCCATTCAGCTACACATTTTCATTCCTTTATGTTCCATTTATAAGTTAATTTCCCTTCTCCTTTCTATACATGTTTATAGACTTCCTGTGACTGAAGGTAAAATGAGTTTAAAAATATTTCCTCCAGGCAGCAAGAATTTCACTGAGAGAAATCAGTAATACTCTTACAGAATGTCAGAAATCACTAATATTTAAAACTAACTTTACAGATACATCATCAAAATGTTAATGCCAATAGCTGTACTTATTGTATGTCCTTTTTTGCAGGGAAGTAGTATTTTACCAATACATATGGTAATCTCTCTTCCCACATATCTCAAGTCCCTGAACATCAGGGCAGGGACTGGGAGGAAAAGGTTTCTCTCATTGCAACTCAACTCAGCTTCAAGATTCCCTGAGGAACGTGAACAAGCATAGAGCCCTGGGATTGACAAGATACATCCCATGGTCCTGAGAGAATTTGCTACTGTAGTTGCCAAGCTATGCTCTGTGATATTTGAAATATCATGACACTCAGGCAAAGTCTCCAGTGACTGGGAAAAGTTAAAGAACAGAACACTGGGAACTCCTGGTCAGCCTTAACTCTCTGCCTGGTAAAATCATAGAACAGATCCTCCTGGAAGCTGTGTCAAGGCATGTGCCTGACAGGGAGGTGATTAGAGACAGCCAGCATGGCCGTCACCAAGAGAAAATTGTGCCTGACTAACATTAGCCAGTTCTCTCAGGACTCTGGGAGAGCATCTCATAAGGTTCCATAGACTTATGTACATTTGGGTTCCTCAGATGGTCATGAACCTGATCTCTACTTACAGTGAGAAGTTCTTTGCTCCCCCTGTCCCCATCCTGCTGTCAATCCACTGGGGAGGCATGGGAAGAAAGGTTGTCATTGAAGACTTGAAGGCAAAAGAGTTGAGTACCTCAGCCTTCTCCTCATCCATTGTTACCAGTGTTCCACCACTGTTTATTGAGGGTGGGTGCACCTTCTTCAACCTTCCTTTTCTGGTTAACAGACCTGTGGAAGCCCTTTCTATAATTCCTGGCATCCCTTGCCAGGTTCAGCTTCCTTTGGCCTTCCTCAACTGTATTTCATCTCTCTACTCTTCCCAGGTTTCCTGTCCTTGTTTCCACTGCCTGTGCATTTACTTCTTTCCCTTTACTTTTACCAGCACTTCCCTACTCAGCCATGCCCATCTCTTGTTTTCCTTGTCTGATTTCTTGCTCCTGGGGATTGCCAGCTCTTGTACTCTATGGAAGTAAAGAGTACTTTAAAAATCTGCCAGCTCTGCTCTGCTCCCGTCCCTGACAGCAGTCTCCCTGGGAACCCTTTTAAATATCTCCTTGTGGAGCTGGAAGTTTGCTTTCCTAAAGTTTGCCTGACTTTACTCCTTACCTGATCCATATATCTCAGGACTGCAAAATCCACCTGTGCATGATCCTGATACCTTGAGAGGCTACCTAGAACAGAGGCTGGACAGTGTTAAAGAAATAAAGTAGGTATTTATTAAAAGGCCTTCAAAGGATACATCTTGGGCAGTACAAAAGCCCAGCTGTGGCTCCACCCAAGATGGACGCCAGTCACAAGTTTTCACACTTTTATAAGTTTTGGTCCATTTACATGTTGGGGCTAATTGTTCAATTACAGCTTCAGGGTAAGAAGTCACATCCTCCCAGATTGCTCTCCTCAATTCAACCTTGTTTATACTTTTTGGGCCTGAAGCTGCAGTGTTGTCCTTGGTTCTCAAGCTGGAAAAGGATTGTTTTGCCAAACTAAACTGTGAAGAGAACTTGCTAGCACGCTATATAAAGTTCAGAGCTATATACTCATGCAGTACAGAATCTGGAAAATATGAAATCTACGTCTTAAGGAATCAATCCCTTCAGCTCAGGCTGTCTCCAATCTTGATGTCCCCAATTCACTCATTACGTTGGTGACCCTCAGACACAGATGGATTGTTCATTCCCTACAGAATATCAACTTGTTCTAAAGGCTCAGAGAGACAATAAGCCTCACTTGTATCTTGTGGGTAGATTTACACAGGAAAAGTGGATCTTATATAATATTAAAGCAATAGCTTTACTCACCCTTTTTCCCTTCTCGGCCCTTATGGAAATGACTGCATAAGATTCAAAAGAATGTAAAGTTTCATGACTTTTCTTTATTTTACCCGTAACCCCCAAGCAAATACAGAGTGTGTCTAGTCTGTACAATGAGCCCCTATGTTAGAGAGATGCCTGAGCTGTTTCTGAGAAAGATATAGCATGTCCACATAAATCAGCACTCAGCTATGCTGGGATTGATCCTCAGTGTGGTGTAGTCTCTCATTAGAACTAATTACTGTTGGCACAGCATCATGCTGATGCAGCTGTGCAGCTTCCAGAGCTGGTTCATTTGGCACTTAGCTCAGGGATCACTGAAGTCTTGGGCATGGATGCACGCTGTCATTTGGTCAAATGAATGAAGGCTCTGCTCATTAGTTCAAATGGACTTTTCATTTGGGAATTAGATAAATGATGAAGCCATCCAGATGCTTAGTCCCATTATTGTAAATACAGTTATGATTTTTGACAACTACCTGATTATTAACAGACAGCCAAGCAATGCAGTAATTCCTGTATTGCAGTCAAGCAACTTGGATCAACAGTTTTCCTCTGTTATGTTGCTTTGGTAGCTTTAATTTTAAGTCGTGTCCTTTGAGAAGTGGCCTCCTTAAAGCAGGTCCTGTGCTCCAATATGGCACTTCAGGGTAGCATCTGTAGCCCTTTCCACTTATTTCTGGCAGCCAGGAACAACCTACCAATTTTGTTTCCATGTCAGCATTGGTATGGCCTCTCTCAGCCCTGCACAAATGAGGGCACTGGGGAAGGAAATTTAGAGATGACATTGTGAAACTATCTTTAAACACAAAAATCTGAATATAAGTGGGAAGGGGGGACAGGATAGTTACTTTCAAATCCTAGATTGCCTACTTTTCTATTCAGAGTCTTCTTTTCCATCTGTTAAAGGCAGTGGGAAGGATTGCAATAACTATATATATATCAGACCTGATCTTGACCATTTGATAATCTTGTCCATTTGATAGATTTTATATAAAGATGTATAGGCCACTAGCTCTAGAAATATCTATCATCTCTCTCTTTTTATTGATTTTTCTTTCATTTTCAATCATTTCACTGAATTTTGTCTACAGGTTCAGACAGTGAGCCCTTTGTCAGAGGTGTATCTACAAACAAACTGTCCAAGAAGTTTGGCAGATGTTGCCCTTACAAAGCTACAATATTTTCAAGCTGTTGTTTCCTCAGAACAAATATCTGTCTGGCAGATTCAGTTTACAGTTTATAGCTTATTGCTGTAAGCTATTTTACAGCCAAGTGAGTGAACTCTGATTGTAGATGTAACATGGCATTTATGTTCTAAGAATGGGATTTCAAAAGGATTCTAAAGACGTTAGAAACTCGTCCCTTTGATGTAAGTCAACTAAAACATCAGTCAGTTCCATTTGAAGGGTATAAAAATACATCAGGGAATGTAAGAGAAACAAAGTACGAGGGAGGACATGTTTCAAAGAAAGCATAATGGGGGAGAAGGAGAGAAATAGAGAGATGGGCGTACATTAGACAGGTGGTTGAGAGAAGAGTTGTAATCCCTCTGCCTTTTTTTTCCCAGTTTATGTGTCTTGAGAACATCCACCTACTGCTTAGCATCTAGTGAGTACCCACCCATCCATTAACATCTCTTTCTTTGCTGGCAGCCTCATTATAACTAGAGATCCTAGCCTGAAATTCATCAACAAAGATCAAACTAGAAAACAGGGGAGAAAAAAGATACTTGAAACACAAGGAGTTTCAAGGAAAATGGGAGATCTAGCTGGTCACGGATCTCGAATGCCAGAAATATCTATCAGCTCATGTAACTTGACCTTGTGCATAGCAAAGGACACAGAAATGTGTGCTGCTTCCCCGGCAGCTGACCCTCAGAACTTGTGTTTAACTAAAGCATACCGACTAGAAAGCCTTGAAAGGAAGGACCCAAGAAGCATGGACTCCTACAGACAATGCAGTCATAGAATCATGGAATCACGGAATTATGGAATCACAGATCAAAGCATGCCAGGTTAGAAGGGGCCTCAAGGACCATGTGGTCCAAATTTCCTTAAAAGAAGCACAGTCCAGACAAAATGTCCTAGCACCCTGTCCAGCTGAATCTTAGAAGTGTCCAGTATAGAAGAACCTATACTTCCCTGGAAACATTATCCCAGTAGCTGATTGTTCTCATTGTGAAAAATTTCCCTCTTGTGCGTCCCCAGGAGTAACCTGTACCCATTACTCTTCATCTTTTCCATGTGACTTCCTACCAAAAGGATATCTCCTTCTTTTTTGTAGCCACCCCTTAAGTACCAGAACAATGCTGAAAAGGTCTCCCCCAAGCCTTCTTTCTCAAAGCTAAACACAGTTTTCTCAGGCTTTCCTCCAATAGGTTTTCAAGTACTTTGATGATTTTTGTGGACCTTCTTATATTTGCATTTGTTGAACTTCACAGGTTCTTATCAGTCCACTCTTCCAGCCCTATCCAAGTCTTCCTGCACAGTGGTTCAGTTGTACCCCTTCATTTTTATGGGCAAATGCCTCATGGATTTAAGATGAGGAAATGGCGAGACCTAAATAGAGCTAAAAACAACATAGAACAAAGAGTGAGAAGGGCATTTTGTTTGCCAAAGTTGCTCTTCTGTGTTCTGAACAGATGGCTGACAACATCCTGAGACCTTAGAAAATTGAATCGATGAGAAAAACGTGTTCAGATTTAATTATATGTAATTGCACAAGGCACAGAAAGGGTAAAACTAAGCCACAAACCTCAGTGTACTGAGTGAATTTATGTGGTAGGAGTACATAAAAAATTCACTCCTGTTCAATTTTATGAAATTTTCATCACAAAACCCTGTTCTGACTGAATAAATTACAACCCACATTAACTTTTTTTTTTTTTAATAATTAGGCAATTTCATACATTTGTTCAAAGTCTTATTATTAGTCTCATTTCTTAGAAAAACTGGCTTTAGTTTTACGGTATTTGGTAGACTAGAAAATAAAAATATTATTAGGAAAATTCACTTCATTACCTAAAAAGTGACCAGTATAAACCTCTGGTCATTTTTTTGCAGCTCATTTCCTACATCTTTTTGGAAAAAAATCCTATGCTGAGTCAGTCATTCTGAATAAATACTCACATATGCACAGGTATGTTAGATATCTTTTCAATCCCCCTATTCAAATGTTTGACAAAATTGTCTGTCACTGTCACATCAATCAAAGATGTATTTGAGTAAAAGAGGTTATATCACCAAGGATTGTATGTGTAGACAGAGACTGAAAAGTACAACATACTGAGGGGAAAAAAAAGCTAAACAATTGCCGGTCTTCTTATATAAGTTATACTGAACTTCTGAACAAATTGGATGTTTTACTGTCTCTGGCTGAGGCGGAGTTAGTATTCTCCCTAGCAGCCCATATGGTGTTGTGTTTTGAATTTGTGCCTAGAATAGCTTTGATACCACACCAGTGTTTTGCCTATTGCTAGTAATGCTTGCACAGTGCCAAAGCTTTCTCTCTATCCCAGTCAGGAAACTGCGGGTAGCAGAGGCATTGGAAAGGGACACAGCCAGGACAGTTGATCATTGCCCAAAAGGACAACACCTTGCTCAGCAGAAAAGTTGGCATAGAGGAAAAAGAAGGACTGGGGGCGGCACAGTGTGCTCAAACCCGACCTTGAACTCTTCATTCTCCCAGCCTTGAGAGTCAGGATCTCAAGAGATGTTGGAAGAGCAATTGCCAGTAAAAACTGAGACAAAAAGAACGTTGAGTACCTCAGCCTTCTGCCTGTCAGTTGTCACCACGCTACCTGTCTCATTTTTTGGGGGTGTGAAATTTCTTTTGTCTTCATTTTCTGACTAATGTGCCTGTGGTCAGATATTCATCCATTTCTGTTAAGACTTGTCATCTTACTTAGAGATGTCCCTGGTTGGAAAGTACTTATTCCAGAGGCTGAAAATGGAACTAAGAATGAAAAGTCAAAACCAGTAACATAACTTGTATGTGAGACATCCCATTTGCAGCCTCTGCCCATCTGTGAAGCTCTTTTCATTGGCATATTTCATGGCTTTTTTCAGTCCATCAGTCTAGAAAATACATTTCCTCACCTTTGGTATGGGAAACATGTTTTTAGGTAGGTTGAGGAAGGATCAGGAAGTCCATAGATGTGGTATTATCTTCTCTAACTTTCAGCATCTCAGTAGATATATGCACTGAAAATTACCTATGATGAGAAGATTTTGCTGGAAAACTAGTCTTTCCCTAACTATAAGATTAAATATAAAAATAAAATATAAAAATATAATATAAATTTATACAATTGGTACTAATTTCAAAGGGACCAATTTTCTCAGAAAACTACAAATTGAATTACATATCTTTTAGTCTGTGATACAAATTTTAGTTTAAAGCTATGCATTAAGTTAGATTATGCAGGGACAGAGCTTCTACTTGAAATATCTTTATTTGCCAATTTTCTTCACTCTCCCTTTTAAAAGAAGAATAACTTTCTTTTAAAGAATTAGGAATACTTCTATCCACAAGAACAAAAGTTTGCAAGCAAAAAAGCATTCTTGTGGCGGTTTTCAAAAATTCTGAATAGATAATAGTCAAAGTACACAGTAGCCATATTGACAATGTCATCAGCTGCCTCAGAATAAGAGAAAAAGTCTGCTAATAGGCTAAAGTCTGCTAATAGGCTAATTTTACAGTCCTGTGGACAGACAACTTTTGGGAAACTATTCAAGCCTGACAGTGAAGAGATCTGAGGCAGTTCTTTAAAGCAAAATTAAAGGAAAATTATACACACACACTTGAAAATAGACTTGAACACAACATACAACTTAAGTACTGGAGAGGTTTTACTCTAATTCCTACTTTGCCTGGGTTTGTAGGCAGAACCACTGAAGTTATGAAACATAATAACTATAGAATATAAATCCCAATATTTCCGGGTGGGACATGCCTGGCCACGTCTGACCCTTGCTGCTGGACCAAAGGCAGCAGCTGTGGTGTTTCACCCCAGAGATACCTTTGGCCGGCTGGATGCTGCAGCTGGGCACTTGGAACAAATCCAGGCATAGTAGGAACTCAGTTTACCTCTGGTGGAAAAGGTTCAGACGACGGTGAAGAGAAAAAGGAGAGGATTCTATCATAGAGTCTTAATCCAGAGTTTTATTCCAGGATGGTAGACCTCTGAAACAGCTCCCAATAGAATGGCCGACCGCATGGTCTCGTCTCCTTTTAAGCCCCGGGGACAGGGGGAGGGGAAGGGACAGGTGAGGGCCAACCAGGTGGGAGGAGGGGAAGGTTCAAGGGATAAAGACACTTGGACAGGCCAATGAGCCCGGACCTGAGGGGCATCTTTTGAACTTATGCCAACCACACAACGCCCTTGCTGGAATGTTAAGATTGATGGACAGCTCTTAGCACGAGGGCAAAGGGGGAGGGGAAAGGTTGGCACACCTGAAATGGCCATCACACTGCAACAAATAACATTAAAACTAAATATCTTTATTTCTGTAACAGGAAGCTCTGGCTTGTACAGATTTTGTGCCTTGTAAAGTGTGAAAGGACAAACAGAATAAATTCATGGCTTATAAAAGGCAGTTTATTCAATAAGTTAAATTATTTTATTCAGCAGAGAACAAAAAGAACAACAGCTTTTCAATTTTTTTCTTTTAGAAGTAGCCAATTTTGAAAAAATCAATTCTATAATAAATTTGTGTTGAAAGTACATTTTCTGTAAAAACTATTCCTATGTATTCAATTTTCTTAAAAATGCTGTCAAGTCAATCTGATATAACCTTGTGAAAATCTATTAGGTCATGCACAAAAATATTTCGCACTATTTATCAGCATTTTTAGTGATAATGAACATGGATTTTACCCCAATTTTATAGCTTTGATGAATAAGAGTTTTATAATAGTGCATTATCAATTCAACCTAAGCAGAAACCACAGCTGTTCTGGAACACTTAGACCCTAACTGGGCACCCAAGATCTTTGAAGGAAATTAAAAGGGAGCTCTGACTTTTTTATTTTGTGTGTAGGAAAACCAAATTAAATTGAACTCTTGGTTGTCTTTACTTCTGTCTGGTATTCTCATTTGTGAATGCTGTAATTGATAATCCTTTCTTTTTTAACCCTTTCATCTGATCTCTTGCCACCAGAATAGAATTTGCAGCCCAAAGATATTTAAACTAAATTTCAATAAGAAAGTCGTAATTATAGTACTTTATTAAAATAATTTATATATTATTAATCACACTCAACATTCAGTAATAGTTATCAATTATATATTTGCCAAGGATGACCTGAAGGAATGACTAGTAGGGCTAAATGGAAATTCATAAAATTTCTAAACATGGTTTTAATCATACACTATAAACAGAGCACTGTAGGGCTTAGTAAAGATTCATTTCTGTTGGAACCCAGGACATCCCTCTGGCTGCCCTGGAGGACTTAGGACCCTGGCAGGGGGCTCAGAGACCTTGGCATGGAGTCAAAGACACGTGTGCCTTTGATTTTAGCCCTTGGAAAAAACTACCAACTTTGTATGAAGATGTACAAGCCACAAGAGTTTGAGTAGAATGTTAGTGAATTTATCACAGGGTAGAAAAGTAGAATTTTGGGGTGTTTAGAACGGGGCTTCAGAAGACAAGATGGAGGGATTTGGGTGTACCTTTTCCTTCCTCTTTCTTCTTCTTAGCCTCTATCTCCGGTATGATGGTGGCACTTTTGGATTGGTTTAGAGTAGAAACAGACTGTCTAACATAGGTGATAGGTATTGGAAAATTATTGTAAATAATGTACTCATAGTTTTTAGTATAAAAAACTAACACCGCCTCAGGGGCATGCAGTGTGCCTTAACCTGACCTGCTGGACAGACCTCGGCAGGTGGAGAAAGAATGTTACAGATAACAGAAAATAAACAACCTTGAGAATGAGAGCCAAGGAATTCTGACTCCTTCTTCAAATGCAGGGCTGGGAAAAAGAGACTTTCTAACACCTCGGGGTCATCTCAACACCAGAGACCTCGTCACATTTCTTTTCAGCCATAAAATGTCACATGGCTCTTACCCACAGCATTTTTAGTTCATTGCAAGAATTGATTGCCTCTCAAAATCAAAACAAAAATTTAGACTTCTCCACCATTTTTTTATCAAAATGCTTATTCCTTAAAAAAAAAATTTAAAAAGTGTAAACTGGAAGGCTGCAGGGTGCAAAGATTAATACAATTGGTTGAGGGTCTGCTGATGAAGTCAAGAAGTTTGACTTCTAAAAGTCAAACTCCTACTCAAGTTAGAAGGAACTGAATAGGCCTATAAATTCAGAAAGATGAATAGATGATAAAAAGATGACTTAGCAGTGCACATTTCTATTTGATATGACCCTGTACTCTTTGGGAAGCGTAAATGAACTTGTTTACAAAGACTGCAAACAGATTGTGGACACCTCCTGCTTGCTATTTCAGCTGCTACCGAGGTCTCCTTCTCGTTCGACGTGGGAAACGGGCCGGTGGAAATCGTGGTGAGATCTCCCAACCCGCTCAACGATGACCAATGGCACCGGGTCAATGCCGAGAGGAACGTCAAGCAGGCCAGCCTGCAGGTGGACCAGCTTCCCCTGGAGGTCCAGAAAGCTCCAACAGAAGGACACACGCGGCTGGAATTGTACAGCCAGCTCTATGTCGGTAAGGCACAGAGGAGGCAGCCAGGCTTTGCTCTCACGGTGCTGAACATTCTTTGCCTGGTGTCTTGCCAGCAGCAGTTAGTGAATGTAGAAAGTTGTGCTCCTCAAGTGTTTGTGGGACAGCAAAGGGGGGAAAAAGAAAAAGGAAAAAAAGGACAAATGTGCCCATAATTACAGAAATACAAAGATCAACTAAGAGAAAAATATTGTGCATTAGGAACTTGTCCTTTTTGTCTCTCTCCACCTGCATCTCCTGGCTGAAAGTGCCTCCAGCAGATTGCAGTGCCAAACTCCTTTTTTGCTGAGAGTCTTTTCCCAGACACACAAACACTTTTTCACCACAGAAGTGAAAATTTCTGTAGAGTTCTTGCCAGGACTGCATGTGCCTGCAGTGCCCATCCTAGCCTCGGCAGCACTTCCAGGCTCTCTAGATTTGATCATTGGCCATACTTTTGCATTCACAGCTCTCACTGCAGTCTTCTCCCTTTAATCCCCTGGGCTATTTATTCATTTGATGTATGAAAGCACCACACAGTGTTACACAAATGCATTCCCTGGAACCAAGTTAGTCCAGCTGCTTTCTGGAGCTACTGGTTTCTACTACATTTGGGGTAGGCTATTCCAGCAGCATTTGTATTTCTCCAACCGTGAGCCACAGGGCTGCAAAGTGCTGACGTGCCAAGTGCCATTAGCTGGAACCAGAACTGCATGAAATGTTGAGCAAAGAAGCACTTTCATACCTCTCTAGATATCTGTCACAAGAGAAGAAGGAAGTGAAAAGAGAAAAAAATTATCTTTTTTCTCCATGTTAGCCAGCATTCAACAACTCAAATGAAATAAAAATTATGTTTAAAGCCTTCATTGCCATAGTAATCAGCCCAGTGTCACTGCAAACTGTGTATAATGTGTCACCAGATGTGCAGGTGTTATTTACAAGCTCAGATTCTCCTTTGCTGCTGTGATCCTAGAAATGGCAATTTGAAAATAAGCTGAAAGATAAAGTTTGTTTAAAAGAGGAGCACTTAACCTTTAAAAAATACCAAGCCTTTTGCTGTAAACAGGAAGAGATGGAATTTTTTTTCCTAGCCTGAGTTCTTTGAAAATTGTTGATAATGATGATTTTATTTGTTAGTTTTGAATTGACTGTAACACCAGCAATGTTTTGAAATATAGTACCTTTATTGCCAAAAAAACAAATGTCATCATCTGCACCAGATTTTTTTTCTTTCTGAATTACATCTATTTCATATAACTTGGTGAGTGGAGCACACATACCAGAGAATAGCTTTAAACCTGGGGTCAGACCTAGAATGGACTTGAGTTGGAGTGCTCAGAATGAATACCTGAATATTGGGGCCCTGGAGGGTAATGCTGAACAGGAATTGTTTTGGTGCCTCCTTTTCCATTTTCTGTAGAATAAATATCTATTCTTTGGGTGAGCAAGAAGGACTGAAGGGTGATGACTTTGTGTCCTAGGGGCTAGGACAGTGACTGAGAGGGCAAAGAAGGTTTTTCATCACTGCAGTATATAAGAGTGTATGTGACAGTGATCACAGGGGTCTTAGGATGAGGGAAGAGACAAGGATCTGACTCCATGTTTCAGAAGGCTTGATTTATTATTTTATTATATATATTATATTAAAACTATACTAAAAGAATAGAAGAAAGGATTTCATCAGAAGGCCAGCTAAGAATAGAAAAAGAAGGAATGATAACAAAAGCTTGTGGCTCGGACAGAGTCTGAGCCAGCTCACTGTGATTGGCCATTAATTAGAGACAACCACATGAGACCAATCACAGATCCACCTGCTGCATGCCACAGCAGCAGATAATCATTGTTTACATTTTGCTCCTGAGGCCTCCCAGCTTCTCAGGGGAAAAAATCATAAGGAAAGGCTTTTTCATAAAATATCATGGCTACAAGTGTACATAGAATGGAAGCACACCAGAACACCCTCTGCCATGTGCACTCAGCAGAGACCAATCCTTGCCTGCTCCTACTCCAAATCATCCAGTTACTGGTACTTGGTTTGAAGCAGCCCTCTCTGGTTTGTATTTAGTTTTCTTTCCCACTCAGGTAAATATCAGTCTCTGTGCTCTGTGGTGATGAGTATTCAGATCTCCTCAGGGACTCTCTGGCACCTGCAGCATTGCAGTAATCAAAGAGAGGAGAGATGAGCAGAAAAGATGCCAGCACTCATTGTTATTTACTCACATTTTTTAGTTTGGGGTTTTTTTGTTGCTGTTTCTAATCCAGCCTCAGATAAGACTTACCTAGCTGAAATCACATTTTTTCAGGGAGTGTTTACTTGGGGTGAAAAAGGACAGTTCTTATTACCTACTAAAAAAAACCAACTCAACCCAGCTTGTCAAATGTAGTTTTTCAGTGTTCGATCCTCCAGTCTATGCTCTGATAAGTAAATAGTATACATGATAATTCTTGGAAATCAATGTGAATATTTCCTATTGTAACCGAGACTGGAGATTTGACTCCTTTTTTTTTTTGCTCATTGTGACTTTGAAAAGTGTAACACTCCATAGCACATTACGTGAAATAAACACGGGCAGGAGACCTTTCTCCTTTTTAATGCCTTTATTAAAAGTGACCAGCTCAGGGGGGGGAAGAACCAATTGCTCCACTCTCACACCACCACTGCTCCCAGACATGACTCAGAGAAGAAAGTGCACAGCTTTGTCCACTGGTCTGTGGGTAGAGCTGAGGATCCCATCCTCACAAGAGCACTGAGAAATTCCCTTATGCTTCAGTCCAACATTCAAGGGCCTCTGTCTAGCCGGCATCTTTTGAGCTTAGGGTGAGAGGTAAAAAGGCATTGGTGGATACCAGATTCTGTTCCTCATGTCCAGTCATCACTTTGATTCATCAATTTTGTGTTGGCTCATTGTTTTAGGGGTGTTTGGCTAGGTTTGGTGAGGGGTCTCTACCGTTGCATGCTGGATCTGATGTCATTTGCATGTCGACTCAATGTCCCTTCCCCTTCACCGTCTGGGTGTCATCCTCTAGGAAGCAGCAGGGCATCACTCGACAAAAGTGGAATTCTTAACCATCAACGACAGGTAGTTAACGAAAAATGACAGGTGATTACAATACCAAACAGTTAGAACTCCACCCTGGCAGCAACTGGCCCAACCTGTTAACTCTGCAACCTTTTAAAAAAAATGGGCAGCTGTTCTACTCATAACATTATGGCATTATTACTAGCACCCACCGTTACTAACCATTAGGAGAGAAAGGCTACACCTTAGCAGTTGAGCCAAGCTTATTTCTTCCACTCTTATCTCTAAAAACATTGAAATTGAAATGAAAGGAAATCTTCCAGGGCTAGAATCTCAAATGTCTAATTAGTATAAAGCAAGCATTGATAAAAAACTACTATTTATGCTTGCTAATGGTATGATATCAAAGGGCTTGGCCTCACTGATTTATTGTCATTAGTACAAGACAATTATAAAGAAGTTACCACAGGATATTTCATGTGAAGCAACAGGAATAAAACCCATTCAGTGCTGTCTCACAGTCCAACGTTCCCTCTCAGGTGCTGCAGGAGGCCAGCGAGGATTCCTGGGCTGCATTCGCTCCCTGAGGATGAACGGGGTGACGCTGGACCTGGAGGAGAGAGCCAAGGTCACGCCCGGGGTGAAGCCTGGCTGCTCTGGCCACTGCACCAGCTATGGCATGTACTGTGCCAACGGGGGCAAATGCGTGGAGAAATACAATGGCTACTCCTGTGACTGCTCCAGAACTGCCTACGATGGGCCATTCTGCATAAAAGGTAAATACTGGGCCATTCTGCATAAAAGGTAAATGCCTTGTGCAGGAGGCAGAGTTGGGGGGGAACTATTTGCCCGAGGGGGAAAAAACCACAATGGAATTGATGCTTCAGCTTCATTAAATAAACAAGTAAATGCTGTTTAATACTTCTTGCTAACAATTCAAACTGTACACCCATGTGTATATTTAAATGTGGTTATTTAAAACCACACCTCTTATGAGGACTATGTGTTACCTGTTTAAATCAAATAGCACAAGAACAAAATGCATCAGGAATGCCTGTAGTAGTAGCAGGTCTGGCAGAGGGTATTCCTTAGTCTTGAACTGCATAACTATAAATTCCAATAAGCACAATGTCATGGTAACTTCTTTAGAAGAAAAACATGGATTTAAACAAAAGCTGCCTAGTCATTTAGACATGTAGGTATGACATTTGGGTTGAATATCTCCTATATTGGGAGGCCAGCATTTGCTTAAAAATTTTATCCGTCCATAAGTAGATCAAGTCTTTTAGTACCTCAAACTGGGTTAGGGATTGAACCTGCTGGGATAAGGGAAGGCACAGGGCTCCCACATTTATGTAAGTCCTTTGGAAATGCTTAATATATGTTCTGGAATTTCAAAAGCAATGATTATAAGAGAACAATGTACTGTGGATGCACAGGTCTGCATGAGAAAGAAAGTTGAGGAGCAAGGAAAAGCAGGATCCAACAACTCAAAAATTGAGAAGAAAAGTACAAATTTCTTTTTTCTTGTTTGACTGTCTAATCCACTTCTTTTACTAATAATTTTAAAAGCTTTCTCAAAGTTTTAGATAAAAATGTGAAGGCTCTTCTCATCAGTATCCCTGATGTTAAAGAAACCTGTAGCCTCATAAAGTGCTCCTCTGCTTTTATATTCCTCTCTGAACCAGGAATCCTGCCAGCAGCCTAAGTCACCAGACACCAGAGTCCCCTCATGAAGCTAATTTGGCAGTAGGGGACAGTACCTGGCATTTGATATTCTGGTTTTCAACTCTTTCTCAGGGATTTTTTCCAATTCAAAATCTGAGAATTATTTTGCAAATATCCTTACCCTGCTCTCTTTTCGCCACACTTATAGGAAGCATAAAGTTTATAGCAAAAATAGGCAATCTTTTTACCTGATGCTGTGTTGTGGACTGCATTTCCTCCCCACACACTTCAGCCACTTTCATTTATATCTATGTTCACTTTTATTTCATTTTGTCACAGAAATCTTTGTCCATTGCTGATGTTGCTCACATACTGGACCATCCTCTTCTAAAAGCCAAGGGATTGTTTTCATATCACCAAATATTCACATCACCAGATGTGGACGAATCTCTGGCATGATTATTTTTTAAATTCCAATAAATATGATGTATTTCTAGTGCAGCAGAAGGGAAGCAGCTGCTTCTCTAGGTAATGGCTTCCACTGTGCTTGCATGCAGGAATTTCATCAGCTTTCACCATGCTGTGCTGCTTCAAAAGCAAACTATTAAACATGTCCATTCAGTTCAGGACTGTTCATACAGCAGCTCCTCAGAATGTGAATACAGTAATTTCAGTTAATTTAGCAAATTATTTGTCATGAATAATGGTAATGCATATTTAGTATTTCTGTTCACTAATGCAGTTGTATGGTAAGGGAAAAAACCTGTTCAGGCTGGAATTAGGTCAATCTCTTACAGATCATGTGTTGACATTATAAAAAAAAAATGAGGGGGGCAAAGAAAAGATAATTAAAGATAATTATCATTACCATGCCATATTCACTGAATTCACTTCATAGCTTTTTCTATATTGCCAGGACTCATCACATTGACTTTTATTTGTGAGGGGTTTGTTCCTGTTATGGATAGGAAGGCCCCAACCTTCCACCAAAGCTAGCTCTAAGTTAAAGCATTTATTTTTTTCCTGCATGTGGAGCAAACAGAATAAAAACATGCCATTAATATAATAATAATTGGGAATAATTAAGCACCTAGCACAGGCAAACCCTGGTTTTGGCTGGCCTGTAAGCACTTCCATAGCAATGGCAGTAATATTATATATGTTATACTCTTCTCCTTATCATGTCCCGGGGCAGCCGAGGGCCCAGAGCTCTGACAGGGATAATTTGGGCATGCAGTGAAACTTGCTGTGAGCTGGTGCTCATGCAGAAGTACTCTTGTTAGAGCAGGGATGGCTGTGCCATACGGTGTTGGGCCATTTAAACATGACATCAGATCTCTGCTTTCAATATCAAATCTGTTCCAGGCTAAAAAGGGCTCTCTAAATCCTTTAGATCTTATGTACAAGGTTTAAATTGCCAATTTCCTATCTGTTGTGCTGAAGACAGCTGTACTCATCTAGAATATCCCCAAGTGTGATTTAGTGCACGTGAGTTCATGAGGCTTCCCTACAGAAAAAACAATGGGATCCTGGGGAAAAAGCTAGAGGATAAATTACACAAAACAGACTGGGGGCATCCTATGATTGAAATAATTGTAAAATCTCTGTAACAAACAATGCTGATAATGAGGTCTTTGGAAGAATTCATTTACAGCCCATTACATTTACATTGTCAATTTAACTTGCATTATGCCTTTTAAATCAAGTAAAGCACTGAAACAACTTATGTGTGTTGTCAAGCTTCCTAGACTTGGGAAAGAGGGGAGTCCTACATTTTCTTTCTAATAGCAGCTCCTGGAATCTTGTACTGTGTCCTCTTGGCCTATGAGACAAGATTGAATGTATTTTCTAGAAACAAAGGGCAAATATACATAACAACTGCAATATAAGTAATGGCAAAACAGCTAATTATGTAAAAAAATATTTTTAAATTTTATTAAAAATTTGAAAGGTTTTGGAAATTTGGAAATTTTTTTTCTGTAAAATAAAATTATGTCTAAATTATATTTTAATTGATTTTGATGAAGCGATTGTAATTCTTTATTTCAATCCATTTTTTCATTAATACTTTGACACTTTCCCCTCTGTAGAAGCCCTGAAACATCTATGAAAATGTTTTCAAATACTGTATGATCTGTTTTCAATGAATGACAGAGTTGAATACTGCTCTGTCACTTTTATAACCTGCACCACAGTGTGCTGTTTGTTTATATAATGCTGGGTAAGTCATGTTCACTAGGAATTCCCATTGGCTGCCAAAAAATAACATGGTTAGTGCTTTGCAGGATAGACTAGGACTAGATTTCATTATTTCACTCCTCTCAGTAAATATTCCAGGCCAAATAGATCTGTTGATTTGATAATCAGTAGTGCCTGACATCCCGTTCAAACCAATATGAGATATTACCAAAAAAATATGCCACTCAGCTGAAGTGAAAGGTGGCACAGGACTTCTCTTCCCATTGATTTTCTTTTGCCACAGGAAACTTTCCTTATCCAAAGGCTTCATTTTGATATTGAAATCACTTGGCTGCAGTGAACTTCTTGGGGTTGGTTACACACTGAAAGTGCTAGCAGAGGAGATGGGAAAATTGAAGGAAAAAAACCATTGCTATAAGGAAATCACCGTACAGGGGTTCATGGGTAATAAACACACTTCACAACAAAAGCAGGCCTCTCATGTTGTGGATTCTTTCACTGATGAAATCTGTCCTGAGAGCCTCTGACTGATGACTGACAAGAAATTGCATTGTCTCCAGCCTTATTAGCAGCACACCACAATGTGAATGATGTTGTAGTGGTCTGGAAATTACACTATTTTTTTACAAGGACAAAAAAAAAAGTATGAAAATGCAGTCTGACATCTATTTTAACCGTGTTTTTGTTTTGTATTTGAGGCATATGCAATTGGTTTTACTTCTTTCATTGCTCAGAGAAATTGCTCTGAGGAATAGCTGAAGTGCTCCTGCCATCCTGCAGATTGCTTTCTGACCTTTCCCTGTCCTTTGTTTAAGCATAAATTCTCTTTTTTTTCCTCTCCCACATCTGTCTTATCATCATAAAAGCATTTCTGAGAAAACAATTCATTTTTGTTCCTCTAAAAAACAAACTCCTCCCTTTAAACAAAAAATAAAAAGCAAAGGTCAAATGCAGGGCATGTGGCAGCATTCTGATGTGGGACATACCCCAGGGAGAAAGCATTCCTCCATTTCCTGAAATGCAGTGGAACAACAGTTAAAGAAGAAATTACACCCATCAGGAGTGAGGCCAAAAAGGAAATTTTTTTTTTTTTAATTAAATAGCTGGTGCTATGACTCATGTGCCTTCAGGTATGCTGGAAGGGTAAATTCAAAGCTTTCCAGTTTCTCTGCAGTTACTCAATTTGCATTAACAAACAGCAAGGGGATGCTGCACTCTTTTTTCTTTTCTCCTTTGGAGTAAAGCTCAGATTCTCAGTGTGAATCCTTGCGATCCTTACGACAATGCCCGAAATGAGCTCCTTCGTGTTTGTTTTTATGTTTGTATGAACCCTGAAAGCACTTACAAGTAGTATTGTCACAGTCAGCTTTCCTTCTTTTCCTGCTCCCTTCTGTGTCTCAAAGAGGACAGAACAGCTTTTCCCTAGGCTGAGGGGATGCCAGGCACATCAGGAGGCAGCAGCTCTGCACCCTTCCAGACTCTCAGACTGACACCTGACCAACTCCAAATTCTGCCCTGGTTAGACTCATTCAATTCCCTTTATTTGGCAAAAACATTGCATTGTTTTGCTGAAAGCAATGGTGAGATGATTGTTAGACTGTTTTAAGGTAACTTCTTAGTTTTCATAGTTCAGAATCACAGAACCCAGAAAATCAAGGCAACATTCCCTCCCAGACCCCAAAAAATTCTGCTGTTTTCAACATGATTGTGATCTGTTAGCAGAAAGTTACATGAGAAGTTTCCCTCTGGTTGTTAATGTTAAGCTTCCACTTTGGTAAGTCTGAATGCTGCAGTCAGGCTTTTTTACCTGTAGGACTCTGATTTTAACCTCTTTTGAGTAAATATATATACTCACAAAAAAAAAAGTATACTTTCTAAAGCTATTCCATTCTTCAGTTCTGTCAATATTGCCTTTTTAAACATTCACAGTTATGCTCTAGGATTTTGAAAGTTGCACTTCAGTGCAACAATTCTTTCATTAAAAAAAAAACAATGTTTTTCTTTTTAAAGAAAACCTTCCCAATAGTACTTACATATCTTAAAGAGATATCAACCTGGTTATAAACTGATTATCAACCTGACTGTATTATTGCTAGCTCACTTATCATCCATAATAAACTACTTATAATAAGCACAAATTCCTTATTTTATGCACAGAAAAAAAAAATCAAGGGAATAAGTTAAAAAGAAAACTAATTAGTCCTGGCTCAGAAAACGTGATGAACTTTCTTGGTCAGAAGACTAAAATAGGCCTGCTTTAGTGTCATGGCTCACTGAATGCAGATGTTTTGTGAAAATTAAGTAGAGCAGCCTCAGCAACATTGGTGGCTGCTGTGTCCCTGTGCAAAGGCAGCTGAGAGGTTTGAGTTCTCACACCAGACACTCATGTGCAATATTTGTACATCTGCATGCTGCTTAAATAGTTTTGGCACCTCACAAGACGATCAGGCATTTATGCTTACAATAGCTCTGTGATGTGAGAAGAGGTTTTTGTTATGGTAATGCAGAAAGCAAGGGAGGGCAGGAAGGATCTGCTCAGATTTAAAGTGGATACCTGTAGTACAGGAAGGAATTGAAGCCAGGTCACAATATTCATAGCTATAACTATCGAGGTTGTTGCTCTGAACACTGTGCAATCAGGACATGACAGTCTCTAATATTTCTCAAATGGCTCTTGCAAGGATGTAAGTTTATCTCTGAGGTTCCTAAAGAGCACCTCCATAGACTCCCCAGCAGGACATCATGAAATCTGGTCTGTTGTACACTTGACATCACATTTTCTTTGTCCATCCAATTTTATTTGATGGTGGCATGGAAAAGTTGGTGCTTAGGTTTTTTCTTTTCAACCACTATGGATATTTCCACTAGAAATGGAGCTGGCTTGTCATTTAGATTTGACAGAAAATACACAGCACCAGTTGCCACTCCCTTACTCTGAGTCTGTTGTCTCAGATATCAGATCAACTTTCTATCACACTTTCAAATCAGTACAGAATGAACTGCAACAACAACTTTCCTGACATTTTAGGCTCTCTGTGGCATGCACACTTCTGTCCAGGTATAGAAATGTGGAATAAAGCCTTGCTTTGCAGGGCTAGTACAAAAGTAGATTCAGAGCTCAGCCTTGTTTAAGCATATTAAACTGCTTCATGGCAGAATCTACCTGTTGGCATCGACTAGGGAGGCTTGAAAGTGTCATGACTCAGGTGGCTAAACCCCATTTCCTGTGGCACTCATCCTGTTCTACTGAAGGTGGTGGGAATCTTTTATGATCACACCCCACAGTTTCACTGGTGCACATTATTTTGTATATCCCCTGATTCTGATAGTTCAAAAAAGCCTTTTTTATACTGAATACTGATACATTCATATAGAAGAAGCAAGTCTTCACTATGTTTGTATTCTATTTAAGGCCCACAAGCAATTGCTGTACTTTGGTGGAAAGTTCCAATATGCATCACAGATTATTAGAGTAAGAGCAGTCAGAAAATGAGGGAAGTAGAGCAATTTAAATCCCCTCTTCCTGATATCACACATTAACTGTGCCTGAAGGTAAAATAAAATGTTGAGTAAGCTAACCAGATGAATGGTAATCATTATCACCTTCAGGGCCCTCAAATTCTCTCCCAGGTCAACAGCTGTGAGATTCTGACCCTTTACTGATGCCCTATGGCCAGAAGGTATTTCAGCAAGAAAGTCTTAGTTTTGAGACCACAGTTTGGAAGTAGCAGCAATTTTAGGTGCTCCCAAGCACAATTTTTGCCATAAGATGAACAAGCAAGCTCTGGTTAATCTATATTCAATATTCATAACTACATGTAAAAAAATTAAAAAAAAAAAAAAAAGGAAAGGAAATTATGCAAAAAGAAAGAGAGTTTATTCAACCATCTACCTTGTCTGAAGAATCTTTATAAATGCACCAAGTGTTAGAATGTCTCCAGTGACTGTCCTTGCTTAGGATTTTGGAAAAGCTGCTTTTCACACCCAAAACTCCATGCAGGGAAGACATACCATTGAGCACTGGCAAGCGGCATCACAGAGTAAAAATTTTAACTTACTGAATCTGAGCAGGGCCAAAGAGGCATTTAGGAACCCCAGATGGGACCTGCTTACAGCTGTAAGAAGTCAGCTTTGTGAAACAAAGAGGAGAGAGTCTTTTCCTTCTCCATTTCTCACGTGCTTGTCAGGCTTTGTAATTGCCAGGATTTTGTCTCCACCTTTTGTAAGGCAGATATGCCCTGTTATGCCCATTAAGTGAATAACCAGCACTGCTTCCTCCTTGGTCTCCAGGTAAAAGGTGACAGAAATCTGATCCAGTGTACTTAGAAAACTATGAGAAATTGAGTCATCAGCTTGAGTCAGTGAGAGCTGTCCTACTAAAGTGAGATTCCACTTTTTACAATGCTACCCTTGAAAAGGTCCTGTGTTTAAATTGGGGAGGTTGGAATTTTGGTTTGGGCTTTTTTTGGTAGCTCCACAGATCTGCAGCTTCTTTATTTTTTAGGAGTAATATCTGGTATTGATTCATGACAATTCCTATTAACATTTCCATCCCAACTGTCAGCATAGAACAAACCAAATTGCTGTAAAGACTGCTGAGCTCTGTATCTCTTATATCTATGCATCCAGATCGAAAATCTTGCTGAAGTTGTGTTCAGCCACACCTTTGCCATGCTGGCAGGGTTTTTCAGAGGTGAGAAAAAGGTTATGGAGAAAGAAGACAAGTTCTCTACATGTCTGTATAGCTCTCAGGATCGTTATCACTACCTAAGAACAGAAGAACCAACACTGACATTTCACTGATGTAAAAAGCAGTAGAGGAGAATTAGATTTCTACTTACATTTTCTTAGGTCTACATCACCAGCCCAGAAAAGTAATGAGACTTTGCAAGTTTTGTAGGAGAAATGGGGATTTTTGTTGCTGTTTGGCTTTTTCCTTCAGTCTTTCAATACTCCTGATCCCAGCCAGAATAAGAGGGTATTCAAAAATAAAAGTAGCTGAGTGGGGAGAGAGAGACTATGGTGATGACCAAAGAATCATAACCTTCAAAATAACTTTGTCAGTTCTGGGTATATGTACATTTTCTGTGGACGTTTTGGATCACCTTTCCAAATTGAAGCTGGATAATTTTGTAATATATGTGCAATTCACAGTGGAGACACGCATCTTGCAAGAGAAAATTGTTTCTAACAATCCATAGATCCTGTTCTGGATTCCTCTACAAAGCCAGCTCAAAGTGTTTATGTTTGAGAAGTCTGTCAACAGAGAGTGACTGCACTGTATATTGGTGTAAAAATAGGTATTCTTTTCTGAAGAAAACAGATCTGTTACCACCACATTCATTTCCCTAAGGCCCCTGCCTTGAAAGGGCAGTTTGCAGAGCAATCTTTACTGCACCTTATGTCTGATGTCCCAAGAGTCATCTGTTCAGATAGTGTTTCAAATATTACAGAAGAAAAGAGAGTTGTGCATGGAAACTTCCCTCACATTTCAGCAGCAGGGTTTGGGCTGCATTTGACCCTCTTTATTCAGGGAGTTTGAATGATTTTCTAGGTGAAGGGCTTCCATACTCCTTCTGAGACAACTTCAGGAAGATGCTACACTTGTGACCTCAAGTGTAAACCTCAAGGTCACCACTTGTGACCTAAAAAGTAGGTAACATTTTCATTGGTCAGCCCTTGGCATTTCTAAGTCATGTACCTGCATTCAAGACAGGGAAAATTATGTTTTAGATATTTTTGTTACCCTCTAATAGTTTAGCAACCTGCTCCTGTGAGTTGCTGAGCACTTTGCAGTCCTGCTGCAAGGATTTCAGCTTCTTTCAGTAAAGTGCACAATCATGTGCATCAGTCTCTTTGATGAGCTGGAACTTGAGAGAATTCAATATATTCCTACTGAAGGCCCAATACACTCACAAAGCCAAAGTGAACCTTCCTCTTATCCTGCCTTTTAAAAGAGGTGATGTGCATGTGAGGAGAATTTCAAGGTTTATTACAATACCCTGTATGCCTGTAATAATAGAGCTACATTGAAAATTATTTTCTCAGCACAAATCAAGTTAAACATACAGAACATTCTTTGCTGCATTGTGAAACCCTTTTGGAATAAAAAGTCACAGAACAGAGTATTGAGAGTTGGAAGGGACCCACAAGGATGATCAAATTCACCTCACAAAACTGCAGAATAATCTGAATGCCATTTCAGAGAGCACCATTTACTTAAAGCTTTCTTTGTAGTAATGAACATTTAACATAGCAATTTATAACATTTACAGCCCTGGAAAAAATGCTTCACACACTTTCCAGTTCAGCCCCAGAGCAGTGCTGAGGTCAGGTCTGAAGGTCCCAGTATCCCCAGAGCGTGAGGCCCTGGGCAAGCACAGCACCAGGCAATTCCAAAGATTACTTCTAAAAATGAAAGGCATGACAAGCAGTAAGCAGGCTGGAGGCAAACATAATTGTGCATCAGTGTGCAGAGTGTGTGTGTGGAGCCTCCACAGGGGCCGCAGTCCCCACCAGCAGTGGCAGCGGCAGGACCCGGCATGGCCGGCAGCTCTGCCAGCATAATTGATAGGGCACCTGCCCCAGAAGCAGCTTGTGTCAACCAGAAGCAGGGGCTGAAGAATAAATTAATGGTCACAGGGATATTTTTAGACCTATCTTGCAGATACTTGGAGCTTTAGATTTTTGCATGCTAACACTTGTTTCTTACACCGCTGTTAGAGGCAGAGGGCATCACGAGTTGGGGAAGTTTTTTCATGACAGAGCCCTTCACTTTTAATCCTGGAACACTAAAGTTGAGACTACTGCAAATATAGTTGTTAAATGAAATTGCCTCCCCCATAACTTTTTCGGGGTGATTTAACTTTTCCCCTATAAAATTGCAGTTATAAATCCATCAGAGTGATCGAATTATTTATTGCACCTCAGGACCACAGCTTGGCTCTGTGTTTTATATGTCCATTCAGTGACAGCAGCTGTGATATTTTGGGTTTGGGGGAATTTTTATATGACAGCAAGAAAACATAAAGCTTTTCCAGCATTAGATTTAGCAAAATTCTGGAAAGAATCATCAATATAATTTTATAATTTTACCTATCCTCTTACCTATTCTCTGCCCAGCTACTCTGAATGAATTCTGCAGACTCATTCCTGACTTGCTGTGTGTCTGTGTAAAGCTTCAAAAATAAGGATCTTCCAACATGTATTTTGAGATAAAGCCTTTGCTTACGATTGTGTGAAGACCCAAAATGTTAAAATGGAATAAAAACAAATTTCTTGTTTAGATGAGCAATTTCTTGTTTAAACAATTTCTTGTTTAGATGGGCAAATGTGGCAACTTTGCATGATGTAGAAAGGTAGTAGACAATGAAAGACTTTTTTTAAAGGCTGTTTAATGCCTTAAGTATTTCTTACAGCCCTTCTTTGAATACAGCACCCATATGTTATATTTTTAATCATTATTTAATAACTTACAAAATGTTCATAGACACATCGTCTTCATCAGGTTCACATATCATTTAAAAATTTCCCTTCACAGTGTTCTCCCAGGCAGCACAGCTGATCCAGTACCATGATGTCTCTAAATAAATTACTGCCCTAGGAAGTCAGTCAAGTGATCCCCAGTGGAGTAGATGATACCAGTGGTGGCCAGCTGTGCAGTAATTCCTGTAGAAGGTTATCAAAGTCAGCATTGCTGCAAGAACATGAACCTGGAATTATGATTTTAATTTGAGGAAGAGGCAGGACTGCATTATTGTGGGAAGTATTACTAGTGCTTTTTCAGCTGAAAGTATTAATTTTGTGAAAAGGAGGTGTATTTTCTGTCAGGAGTGTTGGAACACCACATCTTGTCTCAGATTGGTTTGAAAACTATAGCATCTCCTGGGAGATGCTATAGGTACATATTGCCATTTCAGGTATATATTTCAGGTATATATTGCCTCTTGTTTCCAGCTGAGTCAAACTCCCTAGTTAGTTTTTTCTCCCACAAGGACATGCTTGTTGTGGAGTTCTCATGAAGGATTATGCTAGTAGTGGATAACTTACAAGCATTGTGTACAAGCATCCTTTTAGGGGCTGGAATTGTCATCATTCCTTTGGATGGTCCTTCCAAATCCATTCAGTTTTGGTGGTCAGAACTGCTGTTTTTCCTTTTCCTTGGCTGTTGTTTGTTTACTGTGTCCTTTAAGCCACTCTTCCTTGTAGGTCCCTCTTTGAAGCATTATCTACCTCAAAATTTCAATGAGAATAAATTTAAATCATAATTATCCTTGTCTGTAGTACTGATATGAGATATAGGCATAGGCTTTCTGTGAGCCCCAAAGGAAATATTTCCTTTGCTTTGTGAATCCAAGTACCCACTAATAAAGTGGAGATTGTTCTTTTCGTTCTCATAGGAAAATAGTGAGGCTCTTGACCTAAATATTGTGCTTAAATAGCGCAGCAGTAGAAACGTGCACATATTAGTACTGATCAAGTCACAGTAATATGTTTCAACCAAAAGGTGCCAGCACATTTAATTTACCTTTTTTTCTTTTCCTCCTCCTTTTCCTGTTGCGTTCAAGATGTGGGAGCATTTTTTGAAGAAGGAATGTGGCTTCGTTACAACTTCCACTCCCCAGGGACTAGCGTGAAGGATTTAGTTAGCCGGACGCTTTTGAGTTCTGCAGATCCTGAGATCACAGCACCTGACCTCAGCTTGAACAAGGAGGAGCTCAGCTTCAGCTTCAGCACCACCAAGTCTCCTTGTGTCTTATTTTATGTCAGCTCCTACACCCCAGACTTCATGGCCGTGCTTGTGAACCCCACTGGTAAGAAACTGCTCCAGGCTCTCCCCATCAAAGGCACAATTGACAATACTGATACAGGCTGATATTCTCTGAACTAATGAGAAAGTCTCTTCAGCCTTGTCACGTTAAAGTAAAGCACTTAGAAACCTGAACCTTCATTCTGCTTCTACTAGATCTGGTACTGATGTAAATGTTCAGTTTAGTGATGTTTCTTCAGCCAACTCTCTCTCACCAAACAAAACTAACCAAACAAAAGAGCCCAAAAGCCTGCTATAACAATGAGACCCATGCCATGAGCCAGTATTAAGGTGAGGACAAGTAGACATCCACATGAAGGCACCTGAATAGCTGAACTGGCAATATCCCTAGTAGTCAGTAGAAAGTGTCATGCACTGTTCTGAAAATCTGGATACTCACGGAGGTGACTAAAATATGGATGTAGTATAGTATATAATGTCCTAAACATTTTGGTAATGGATGAAGGTTGGATATGGACCATTTGCTGCTACAGTATTAAAATACTATATGAACTAAATATACTTCAATTACAAATAGTGCCTTAGTGCCCCATGAAAATCATAATTAAGATGATTTTACTACTGTTCTCTTTTATGGGGTAATATGAGTATTCTACATGCCACTCATTTTTTTCCCTTCATGGGTAAGAAAGGATGTGCATGAGAGAAATCCAACATTACCCAACTAAACTGTAGTTATAGAGGTCTAAGTCTGCTCTTTTGGGCCAGAATATTTCCATTTTTCATCAAGAGTGGGGGCTGCATTTCCCTTTTCAAACATTCCTCCTTTTAATCAAATATTTAAATGTGTTATGAAGAGCAGACACTCCACTTTTGTTTAGAAAAGAAAAATCTGTCTGGCAGTATGTTGTGAATATCAATTAGCCACTCCTGACTATACTTTTCCAACAATGTAACCTCTGGTTTTTATTTCACAATATAATACTAAATTTCCATGGAAGTCCAGACGGTCACTCATCAACAACAATTAAACGCGAGAGCAAGAAAGTCCCATGTGTGAATTATGTGTCAGTGCTAATTTGTTGTAATTTTGCCTTTATTCAATGCATGTCAATGGTTTATTCTTTAGAAAATGTTATGCTTTGTATAATTTCATAGAATTTTACTGCAGCAAGAACAATAATCTCAACAATAAAGTGTTACTTGATGTGCTCAATTTTGTACCAATTGTCCATATTGTTCAAGGCATAACTCCAATTTGTTTGGTTTGCAGTCTGAGGTGTTTACAAACACTGTGGTTTGGAAATGCTGGTCATTGTCACACTTCTGGGTTATAAACTAGAGGCAGTTTCGGCCCAGTAACTTTATAATCCCAAACATGAGCTCTTCTCTTACAGCAGAGACCAGCTATGAGAGCAATTAAGTGTGAAATGATAACAGCTGTATGTGAAAATAAAGACGGGAAAATAGCTGGTGAATAAAGATCAAAATATCTGAGGGTGCTTTTCACATTTTTTCTTTTTCACTAGGGAATCTGCAAATTCGGTACAACCTGGGGGGCACCAAAGAGCCATACAACATTGACATTGACCACAGGAACATGGCCAATGGCCAGCCCCACACCGTTAATGTCACACGGAACGGGCGGGACATCGTACTGCAGGTAAGCTGCTTGATTCCATCACTTGTATCTTGCAGCATTTTGTTTTTTGATGGGTCTCCAGTCCTCTGAAAAGGTCGGTGTTATTTAGAAAATAAAAAGTACAGTAGATGGAGTTCTGTCTGCAGATCACACTCCTAGGAGTTAATAAAAGCTATTCATTCCCTCTGTTACATCGACTCATGTTGTTCTGAAATCCTCATTTTAGTGTGATGACAGCTGGGCTAATACAGGTGTCACTGTAGATGCTCGAGGGCATCAGAGACATCTGGGCTGATAGATAACGTGGGACTTAGGATAAACCTGTGCCATTCTGGAGCAGCAGCTGGAAGCCAGGAGGGATACCCTACAGCATCTTAAATGGTAGTGAAGCCTGATGCAAATAATATCATTCTGTAAGTCCTGAGTCTGCAAATGAGGATGTCTTTAAATTTAAATTTACCCTGCAGTCCAGTGAAATTGCAAGAGCTGTTTTGCAAAGATGAGCAGATGCCTAAGTGTTTGTGTGACATAAGCCTGGGACAGAGAGTATTGTTGAAGGCACATACCTCTGGCTTATTTAGGTTTTGGTACAGCACAGGTAGGAGCTTCATCTCTCCATATATCACAGTTTACAAAACTTTGAGATAGTATAATGCTATTTATAACTGAGGGGAGTGCTGCAAGAAGCAGTCAGTTTCCAGGCTGCCTCCTCTCTGTGGTCACCACAGAACTCTCTTTTCATTTACTGGTTGTCACATCTGCAAGCACGGAGAGACTGTGAGCAGGGTATAGGAACAGTTTTGTTGGTAGGAGAGTCAGGTGGATGGGAGACATTAATCTGGATTTGTAAGTTCAGAAGAAGCAAACCAAAACCAATAACAAATTAAATATAAAAAGGAGACGTTTCCTTGGGAACCAAGCCAAAAGGTGAAGGATGGTAGTCATCACAGTATTATCTACCTGAATATTAAAATAAATCCCTGACAATTACCATTTCAAGGTATTAAAAGGAAACTTTTCAGTGCATTACAATGTCATTTGACTGAGGCTCACAGTACTCAGAATAACACTGAATGCACTGAAGTAGAATTGTCACCAAATTATTCACAATGACAAGCAAACTAAAAAATTCCAAACAAGCTAAAAAATAGAGGTGTACATCCAAACTCTTTTCAGGCTTTTGGAGGTTGGGAGTGATATATATTGATGTGTGTGTCTATCTTGCATGCTGTTGCATTTATTTCTCCTCCAGCTAGAAGGAAATAAAGGAAGACCTATAGTTTGGTGTCCACATCCCTCTGATGTTAAATGCTTTTATTTTGGGGAAGTATGGCATGGAGTCCTAGCTGGCTGATTTAGACAGCTGCAAAACTAAAAAAATTACATTCCAAAGTGATCAGAAGAGATACCTTGCCCAGCTGGAAATTATGTACACAGTTAAATGTTCCAGCCTTGCATCAACTCACCTGAACTTGTTCCCAACAATTCTTTCCCGGTGTTTTATGAGACCACTGCCTGTCTAGACTTAGAAGAGTCAGAAACATTTTGGTTAGTGCTGCTCTGCTGGGGTAAAAAACTTTTAATCTATTCAATGTGCCTAAAACTGATTAATGTAGCCACAAAGCAGATTCATTTGAGACTTATTACAATCTGTCTGATGCACATGCAAGAATAGGGAAAGAAAGGTCCCATACACAGCAAATCCAGAGATCCTATTCCTCTCCTGAAAGAGACTATTTCAATCAAATTTTCTTCAACCTCCATAAATTTATTTCATTACTTATCTGCTTACGTTCTGTAAATGAGAGAAATTATATGGACAGAAATGAATCTGCTAAGTAGATAGTTCACTTGAAAATTACTCCTGTTCAAAAATGAACTCCTCACAGTGTTTGAAAATCCAGAAGATATAAATACAGTTTTTCTCAGTATTCAGAGGACAAATCATAACGTATGAGTTTTCTCTTGCAGATCTGAGCTATGAGCATTTGAGTAGACTTTTATTTCCTGCTAAATCCTTCTCCAACCTGATGAGCAGCTGGTTTGCTTGCTTTTAAAGAAGACAGCTTGCTTGCCAGGTGCTGTTGCTCACACTTCCACATCTCTACAGGGCATAAAAGTGTCACAAGAAGGATTTATTTCTCATCAAAGCTTCAATTCAAGAGCACTCAGTATTTTTGAGATCTTAGCAGCAAGTTCATACTTAGAGTACCTGTCTTTCTAACTTACTGTAATAACCCTGTAGTGCCAGAGAGATTTAAAAAATCTGAAGCCAGGCAATAAATTGGTACCATATGAGCTGTGTGAATCAGAGTTTTATCATGATTCTCAGGAGTTTCACTTACATATAAATATGAAAAAAGACTCATTAGTGAACTCTATGAGACTTCACCTCATGCTGGCAGACAGGAGGCCACTGATTACTAACATAAAATCAGAATTTGAGGTGGGATTTGAAATCAACATATCCACAATACTATATGTCCATAAGGTAACAAAACAAATTCAAGAACAAATATTTAGTGTGAATTTCTTTTGTTATAATTGTATCCCTATTCCTAACATGCCATGGTAGTCAAGACTGAAGGTAGTAGCAAAAGCTCTGTCAAATAGTTTTTATATTTCAGTTTCACATCTTCACTGACTGCAGACAAATCAATAGTTCTACATTAAATAGCAAGCTCTCAATTGTGTTGCCAGTGGTTTCTCAAGGATAAGGTTAAGGATATACAGTCAATTTACATGTCAGAAAAAGGAAATTACATAAATTCAGGGAGAAAGATATGCTTATTTTCTCATTTCCATGAGGGGGACAAAATTAACATTTGATAGTAATAATTCCTATCCCTCTCCTCTAGTAAAACATCAGATACAAATAACCATGGCACGCCTCCAAGGCTCCATTAGTTCACCTGTGGCAAGAAAAAGCCCAAACTTAGAGATGGGAAATGCATTATTCCAATAGATGACATTTCATTAGGTTATGGAGGGCAAGTTTTACTTTGTTTGATTTCATTAGAAGATTTCATGCTTCAGCAGGGTGTTTTACATATCATAAAAACCAGATCACTCTTTACCAAGTGTTCATGGGTGATTAACACTATTCACACATCAGTAAAATCTTCTTTGAAGAAAGCCAAGGACAAAAGCTCCCTAGCAGAGGTTCTGATCCAAAGCCCATTGAAGTAAATGAAAGGACTTCCATTGCCTCCAGCAGGCTTTAAATTGTACCTTAAAGAACTGTAGTAGTTGCATCCTGAGTGCAAGATTCATACCTTCCGCCTCTTTGCGTGTCCCTAGAGTAAAATCAGGATGGAATCTGGATCAGAGACTTTTATGTTCTGTTGCACAAAGGTAGATCAGCCTACTACAAAGAAAAAATATAAAAGAAAGAGAAAAAGAGAAAAAAGAAAGAGAAAAGAAAGAGAAATGTACGATATGCTTTGGTTGTTAGTGGAATAAAGCTGATGGTCAGCAGGACTCAGACTGGGGCTGTCAGGTTCCTCACATGTACATTCTCAACAGGTGTCCAGATGTCCATCCTCGCTTTAAAGCCATTTCTGGTAATGGGTTATCAGTCACAGTTTATAACACCTTCTTTGTTCCTGAGAAGGATTAAACCAGAGCAACTTCTTCAGGACTGAAGAAACTCTGTCCTAAACTCTCACTATGCTTCCAGGACAATTATCCGCAGCCACTGCTCGTCTTCTCAAAAGGCCACACAGAAGGGCAGAGACAGCTCTCTCTTTCAGGCCTGGACAATGTCAAACTGTGGTGGAGAGACTGGACACAGCAATACCATATAATCTCAATGTTAATTGCTGACTCTGCTCAAAATCAGCTAAATTATGAAGCTTTATGGCTAAATCTTGAGCCGAACTCAGCTGAGGCTGAGAACAATATAGAAAATATATTTGTACAAGTCTCCATTTTCCAGCTTCACCAGAGGCAAGCAAGAGTGTACACCCATCTTTGTGAAAAATGATCAATGAAATATTTGACCCTACCCAAATGAAATCAAAAAGAAACAGAATTTTTGCAAGAATTTTTGCATTTCCATTTAGAGCTCTGCACTACTTGAAAAGAGAAAGCAATTGCAAACTCCTATGTGTCTCTCACTGTTCAAAGAATATGTGAATACCACACCTCTAGATGGTTTAAAAAGGTAAATCATACAAAGTTAATTCAAAACTAATCTGAATTACAAAATAAAATGGTAAACATAACAGCAATAAAATAAAATGGGTGAAGCAGTCTGCATATAATCCCCATCTTAAATGCAATTAATATATCAAAGATTTTATAATTGTAGATTAAATTTTGTTCTCATTAAAGCAAGTGGGAACTTTCTCATGGACTTCAGTGAGGCTATAATTTCATCTTCCATCATTATTGTTGCTGTGTTTCCTATGTTTTGAAGCTATCATATTTCCTATATTTTGAAGCCTCAACAGAAAATTATCACTGTTTGAGCTCTTTCTTAAGAGGGGCCATAAAAAAATCACCAAATTATTTTCCGCAGCTAACCCAAAAATAATGATAGCAGTAAAACAAATTTTGTAGAAAGACATTTTATCTAGCTTTAAAGACTTCAAATGATAGAAAATGTACCATATCCTTTGACTGTGTCTTACAGTGCTAAGTACCGTTCTTGTAAAGAATTTGCACCTAATTTACAGTTTGAATTCAACATTTAACTTTGGGATCTTTGTGTCTATGCTTGATAGATTAAAGAAATGTTTAATGTCAGGCATCACTCCCCTTCACACTTTCTTAGAGATGCTGATTAAAACATCTTTTCATCTTGTCTGCAAGATGCTAAATAAACTGATCTATTTTAGTATACCCTCATCCATCTATAGTTTTTAAACAATTTTTAACTCTTCTCTGAAAGCTCTCCCTTTTGAGTCACATTTTGAAAACATTTACCCTAGGATTAGAAATGATAATGGTTGTTATGCCATCAAAATGACATAGAAATACCATCTTTATTTATTTCCTTCATTTTCTGGGAATTATGCTCCCTCAGCATCCTTTGGGTAGTGCTGTAAATTGTCTAGACACCAGATTCATCTGAAGGCTGGTTTAGCCAACATTTAACTGGTAGGGAATGGGAAGTAGTGCTCATGATTTGAAAGGAACTAGTCAGACAGTATTTACAAATTCCATAGCTGCTGACATGAATAAAACATGTTTTAAGCATCCAGGACTTTAATCATAGGTAAAACATGTAAACTGTAGTCAACATCAATGCAACAGTTAACCTTCTGCTTTGTTTCTTCATACCCAGTAATTCTATTGTATTAAAAGAATAATTAATGAATTTCCAAGCATGTTTTGCTTAAAGGGAAAAAAAATAATTTGTTCTGTCAATAGTAAAGGCCTTCCTGCTGAAATGAATTATTTAAAATCCCTGGGGATACATCCTTTTCACTATGTATTGCCCTTCTGTAGTGGCAATGTATTACTCAAAATGCTAGTGCCACAGAAAGGCAAACTCAGACCATTTTCTAGAGCAGAGCCATACATTAGATCTGCATGTTTAATGAATTAGCACTTAGTTTATCCATAACTTCTAAGCTCTTTTTTCAATCAGAAGTCACAAGGAAGTGATTTTACTCAGGTTCTGAAAATTATAGGGTTTTTTTTCCACAAATAGGTGACAAAGTAGCATAAGAAGCTATTAATAGATATCAATAAAATTCTGAAAATAAAGCAAAGCTTTTGTTGACATCGTATATCATCCTTATGACTCTAAGCAACATCTGGTTTCCAAAATATAAACAATTACAGGCCCTGATCTTTTCATAATTCAAGTTCCCTCCAACTATAAGGATGTTACAGATGTTGCAAATGACCAGGTGTTCAATACTGAAAAGTGTCACTAAACAACAGCAAGAAACAGCAGAACAGAATTTAAATTGTGTCCACCAGAATCAGAAATGTGCAAATAATTCACTGATTATTCATTTTTTTACCCGTTCTTTTGTGCTCACGGGATGACCATGAGCTCCGAGCAGTTTTGTTGATTTAACCCTTCACGGAAAATACTCAATTTCTTTATTTTACAGTGTGACACACAATATTTCAGTTAAAGAGAGCAGTTATAGGTAGAACAGGAACCTCGTAAATTAACAACTTCTACTCCCCCTTTGTGTGTGATAGACAGTGGTTAGCGGCATCTGCCAAGGTAAGGCAGCACATCCCCATTGAATCTCAGCTTGATGAAAGACAAAAAGTTTTCAAAAACCATGTCTTGTTTTTGAAAGACAGGTGTCTGCTAAGGAAGGCAGGAGCCTCCCCTAAAATGGAAAATGTAAACCCCCTCCCTCCGAATTACTATAAAATTTAAATTAAGGGCCTCTCAGGCAAAAAATATGGGAGCATGAATAACAATTCTTTACTAGGGAAGAAGATAACAAGATAAACAATGCAGTACACTAAAACAATACTGACAGAGTCAGAGCACAACCTGACACCCTGTTGGTCAGGGTGCTGGTAGCAGTCCCATTGGAATTGTGGCTGCAGTCCTCCTGGAGTGTCAGGTGTGGTTGTGTTGGAGCAGTGATCCTGTAGAAAGGGTGCAGTTTTCCTCTGAAGATCCAGTGGAAGAGGCTGCTGTTCCTCTGGGAAATCCAGTGGAGAAGCTGTGCTGGTGTTCCAGAAGCTCAAGACTATATCCAGGTAGGAATGCTTGGCTCCTCCCTCTGGGTGGAGCATCTCACAATGGGATGCTGTAGTTCTTATCAGTCATGCAGTGATATTCAATAGCCTGTTATCAGCAGATGTCTCCCCAGAGGAAGGAGTGGTTGTGGAAGAGATAAGGAAAACTGCCCACTTAACAGAGGACAACTGCCATACAGATGGCAAATAGAATACAATTTGCTTGGCAATCCAGGACAAAGCAGAACTCCTTTCACTCATCAACAAACAAGTGGACATCAGGACATGGCATCCTATCTCTCTTTTATTGGAAAAACATGGGGAAACAGTAGAAAAAACATCATCCATACATCCCCATCTGGGGGTAGCATTTCTCCCTGTGGTTTCCCTGTGGCTGCTGCACAAAGGCAGAGGCAGATGACAAAGCATATATCTTTTAAAAAATTTTACCCTCTCTGCATCAGCTGAGATGGTTTCAAATTTAGAGGGCTTTTGAAACAATGTTCCTCTTTACTTTCTGCTTTATAAAACCAGGAAAAAAATGGAGAAAAAAATAGGAGAGGAGCTCCTTTACCCATCCATCCTTCTTATTTCCTTTTAGCAGAGGTTGTGTTGCTGGATTCAGGGTCATGTTTCAGCTGCCTTGTCCCAAACTTTGCCCATGTCTAGGCCACATATCATGATAAGACCCAGAAGTGAAATGTCTCCCTCACCCTACACCCCCATTTTCCTGGGAAATAAAGCTAAGGCGATTCAGGTCAGAAGGGAGAATGGTATTTCCTGAGTCTGCATATCAGAGCAGAGCAAAGGTCTGCAGGGCATATCAGCAGGCTTATCCACCTCACAAATGTGTTACTTACATTGGTTATGCTGAAACTAGTTCCTTCTTCTATAGTGTATTTTCAGTGATGAGTGTCTGTGTGTGTGTCTTCCTTGGTCTGTGTGATTGTTGGTTTTATATAATTTTATTGGAATTAAAGAAACAAAGAAAGAACAAAAAAATCATTAAGTAATCCCAGAGTCCAAGACAAAGCTAAAAATTCAAAACCAACCGTGAAATAGGCAATTTCCATTGTATGGAAGTACACACTGGACAAATTAATGTCCTGTGAAAGTCATCTTTAGGTACCTAAGGTAGATCTCTTTAATTTTAATGACTTGGCATTATATGACTTGCTATTGCTTCTGTTAACATTTATTGTAATTCATCTACTAAAGAGAGCAATAAAAAGTCAACAGATATGTGAAAGAAGCACCAGAGAATAATTTTAATTGAAGGAGCCAGACTAAATAGTGTGCCTTTCCATATCAGTGCTTCTGTTATATTTGAGTTATGTTTCTACATTTCCATTTAAATTTTATCCAAAATTTTGTGGATTTTTAGAGGAAGGCAAATTATCCCTGGCATTATTTAGTGGAGCAACAGCAGCTTTCAGGTGTATATATATAAGCTTTCTGCACATAAAAGTTTTGAATCAGAAAAAATAACTTTTTTTTTTATTTCTGCTATGTATCTATGTTTTTTCCACGTATCACTTTAATCACATTTTTAACATAAATCTCTGCAAAAAAGAGACTTTATCATAAAATACTGTAAGTGATCTTTATTTAAAAAAAAAACAATTGCTAAAGGTTAAATCAGTGCATTACACCAGCAAAATAGATTTTTAGGAGTGGTTCCTAAAAGAGCATTTACTATACCTCTATAGAAATTTCATCTGCAGAGCTCAAAGCACAATGCCAGCCTTTAGTTTGCCTTACATCACACCAGTGAAGTGTGTGCCTCCTACTGTGTTCCAGATGAGCAGTGAGGCTGCAGGTCTGTGACAGTCCAAGGCAGTAAAAAATGCAGGGTTTATGGTCCTGCCTGTTTCTCTGGATCCTCTCCTCATTTACAGTCCATGGCTTGTCCCTGCTCTGGCTCAGATCTGATCTGCACTAACCTGGGTCAAGGACCTGACCCATCAGAATCAGATCAGCGGAGCACCAGTGCCACACTGAGGAAGGAGCTGATTTGCACTGAGAGTGGCCACGATCAGCCTGAGCAATTACACAGTTATCACTCCAATCTGCTCCTTTCCTCTTGCACTAGAGAAAAAAAAATAAAATCAAACATCACCATATTAAAAAATTGCAAGTTTTTTCCCTAACCTTTTAGCAGGTGAATAATCATCTGTGTCACACTAATAAAAAGAATGTCATAATACCTCCCATTTGATTTTCATAATCAACTTTCTTCTTTCTCAAACACTACTATCATACTTGTGAGGAGCTCCATCTAAACACCTGCATACTGCCTTGTTATTTTCTTGGGGTCACATGCCTAGTCTGTTCTAGCTTTGTAGGCATTTTTGAGTAGGAACCCTTTTTATTATGTATTATTATAGAACTTAGCACAAAAAGCCCTTGTTCAGGAGTAGAGAAGTCAGTAACACAAGTGATAAATCATCATAATCATGCAGAAGACAAATACTACACTGATCATGATGGTAACACCCCCTTCTTTATCCTGCTATTGCTGAAGTCAACAGCAGAGCTGCATTGACATCAGATGGTGTGACATTAAGCCTTACAGCATTATTATTCCATCTGATTTTGACAATTTTTTTATAAAATTTGTCCAGCATAAAGAAAAGCCTTAACTTTACAGCAGTACACAGGTTGGGTTGACAATGATTCAGTTGTAAGTATATCCACAGGGTGAATATAAGGTATGTGCTTGTGTTTATATCCTATTTTTTCCCCAAGACTACTAAAGTGATGCAGACATTATGCTTGCCCTTAGATTGATATCTCTGTTAATCTTAGAACTCCCATCAAGATTAGTTTTATTATCTAAGTGAACAGTAATTTAAAAGAAATAGCATTTTATTGAACTTCTGCTTAAATCCAGACCACTTCAGAAAAAGGCAGTCTGCCTTGGAGTGACGTGACTTGAGAGCTGAAACTGCAAATTCCTCAGAAACTGACACCTACTTTCATCTCCGTTACACTCAAAGCCACATTGAATGTTTATATGAAGCTCAAATGAAATTACTGAGTTTTTAAAGAAAAGTAGCTGTCATGAAAAACCTGAAATATAATTTTTAAACTGTAATTTAATACAGAACCATGACATCAAGATCTGTGTTATACAGAGGTTCTATTTAATTTTCATTAAATAAGGAAATCAAATTATAATTCAAATATCATTTGCCACAAGTAATTTCTTTTTATTATGTGTTTTCTATTAGATTGGTAGGCTAGTATTTCATGCAAAGGCTGCAGGCTGCTCCATTCCAGCTGCTTGCTCTGGAGCCCCCACTGGATGGCAGTCACATGCAGCTTTGGAAAGAATTCAGCGTGATGCTTGAACACACAGACCTCTAAAGAAACCTTAGGCTGAGTGTCTCTAAAAAAAATGGTTTCTTTTGTCAGGTAATTCTAGTTTAGTACAATGATATGCAATAAAAGCAAGTGGACAGAAATCTCCCCATTCCCTCAGCCACTGTTCCCTAGACCCACTGTCTTGTGGTGCATCATTTTATTCCAGGTGCCAGGATTAAAGAAAGCACTGCTCAAAGCTGTGGAAAGCAATGCAGGTGTCCCCTGACAAGAGATGCCACAGCCAGCAGCAGAGCAGGAGCTGGCTCTATACCACTGATCAGAAATGTTTGCCAAAAAAAATTGGTATCAACAGCTTTTAAATAGAGATTTATTTTGACTAGGAATCAGAACAACCCAAAACTTCAGACAGTCATTAAAACAATCCACAGCTGAACCCATTGGGATATCTTTTCTTGACTTCAACGAGATGTGAAAAATGTATGTGAGTGGCTGGATTCAGGGTTTTATGCAGTATAAGAAATCTGTTTAAACAAGTAAACCTCAACAGCAAAGTGTCTGTTCCTGTTAGAGCCTGGAATGTAACACATTACTCTCATTGTTGCAATCCCTTTTGCCTCTGTACCGGGATGAATCCCTTGGGACTTCAGCTCTGCTATGTTGAAGTCTCAAGGGAAAGTGAGGTCACTGGAAGGATTTTGGTTTTTATTTTTAAATCTGGCCAACGTTGCTGCTAACAAACCTGTTCCAAGATGGGGAAAGAGAGGCCCTTTCTAAATCCTGAACACTACCTGGACACAAAGGGAGCCTTATCACGCCACAGCTGGCAGGATTTGATATTCTGTAATTGTCCATGTAAATGGTCACAGTGGTTCATCATGAAAACTGACTTTTCATTTTAATGCATGTCCTGCAGACACAACCCATGTACACAGGTAGAGGCTGCCTCCACATTTGGCAGGGGTGACTTTTTTATTTCTTGTTACTACTCATTTGTTACTCTGACATTGGACACGTGGCTACTGCTTTAGGACATCCAGCATGTGTCAATAAGTTGATTATAGACATAGATTGGTATTTAATTAATTTACTAATATTTTATCTGATTAATGATGATCTGATCAACACCACAGCCTAGAGTCCAGATCACAATAAAAAGAAATATTTTAAAATTGCTCCAGACTGATTCTGAAAAAGAAAGAACCCAAATGTTGATGATACTGACAGACGCCAATATAAGTAGTAGCATGCCCAATTATTTTATCAGAGTTACTTCAGCATATTTTAAGTCATATTAATAAAGGGAAAACCTAGAAAATTAATCCTGTGTAGGTATTGGAAAAAATTCCACTGTAGGCAAAGTTACATGAGGTTAACCTCTTGAGATATGAAAGGATGGAGAATGAGTGTTTTGTGGATTAGTTTTCACAAATCTTTACCTGATACACCTCTCTAAAGTCTACACTTTTCATTTAATCACCTTAAGGGTAAATAGCATGACAGATCTAAGCCATTTCTATTTTTGTCCTGAAATAACAAGAGAATTTTTTTTCACCTGATATGCCTACAGTTCCCATTGAAAATGCATCTGGCACTTGCAATGTTTCATGCTGTGAATTTCCCTTCCATCAGGAAAACCAATACCAAGCACTAAGTGGAGTCTCTATTTAGTAGGGTCTGAGGTTGGTTGAGGTTGGGATCTGTTTACTATTTTAACCCTTTGTATTTACTTGACTACACTTTTTCCAAAATAGCTATTTTCAATTTGAATTTATATAATTCTAATTTCAGGTAAAATATGTATTTCTGCTCTTTATTAAAAATCTAAGAAAAACTGTTCACAATACCCTGAACAAACCGAAGCTCCTTATTTTCTGAGTAAGAAGATGGAACTATGTTTTTCCATGTATTTATCTCAAAATAATCAGTGTGAATACTAGTTATGATAAATTAAAAATAATTTCTGAACTTTAAGACTTACTAAACCTCTCTTGCCATCTGCAGAGACTTTTTTCCTGTGTCCTATGTATATACACTTTTCTTCTTGGGGTTTTATAGGGAATTATAAGAAAGACAGGACTCCTCCAATTGTTATAGTTTTTTGAGATGGTTGCCTCTGCAGATTCATGACCCCAGCAGGTTTTACAACTACCTGAGCTCATGGTGTTCCAGGGTATCAGGGGATTCAGCCCTTCAGTTCTGTCCTACCTGCCATTCATTTACTTTTAACCACTGAACTGAGAATTTGCAGTATGATTAAAACAAAGTAATCCACAATACTTACATTTTGAAATTAGAAATATGGCAAAAAGATATGTGAATATATTGCATACCATAGAGTTGCCATTTCCTGAGAATTACTTTTGCAGTTACCCTGCAAAGTCTTAAATCACATATATGAGTTTCTGTCCTGTTTTGTGCCAAGGCAAGGCCAGAATAAAATAAACTATCAGTGCTCTGTCCTCTTTAAGCCTGTGTAATAAACATGTAAATCTGAGAAAATAAATAACAACAGTAAAGATAAAAATTCATTCCAATTACCTTTATGAAATGTGAAATCAAAACTCCACTGAGCTGTATTAAACTATGTTAATAGCACTATTACCAAGCATAGGCAATTCATTTTATTATTCTCTTTCTTCACATTTTTCTGTTAAATAGCTAAAAACCAGGGGGAAATATGCTAATGTAATGTGATTGCTGTGCCATATGGGGGACAATATGCATTTCCTATAGATTAAACTATTTAGCTAAGTTGATTACTCTTGAATTTATTTAGGTTTCAATAGGCGTCATCACAATCAGATTGAACAACATTCTCAACAAGAAAGTAATAAGCATGAAGTGCAAAAAAAGAATGCCTTATTAATTTATGACTTTTCTGAGAGAAAAGAAAAATGCCCAACACCTGAATTAGTCTCAAATTCCCAGCTATGTAAATCTAGCTTCAGCAGTAACATAGGTCCCAAATGGAAATCTATTTCTATGGAAAGAAAAAGTTGTTTTATTATTGATGCTGTTGTTATATTTAGCAATTGAAGAGCACATAAGTAAAAATTGATGTGATTCTACAGCAATCAGAACAAAAATACATTCAGTATAAGTATTCTCCAGGCCTTGGGAATTGTGAAGATGGCAGATATGGAAGGAAGGGTATTTACTATTGTTTTCCCTTTATGAAATGAGAGTGTATTGGACAGTTATAAGAGATGACAAACTCCATAAAGTAGACCTGATTGATCAGAACTGTAATAAGCAGATCAGTTCAAAATACTCATCATTTCTTTTTTCTTTCTCCAGCTTGATCACTATCCTCCAACAAGTTACAGCCTGCCAGCCACATCTGACATTCAGTTCAATTCCCCAAAGGCACTATTCCTAGGAAAAGTTATAGGTAAGATTTCATTTCGTACCTGGGACAATGATGTGTGTGTAGCAGGATGCTTGCTGGACATGTGGTACAAGTGGTGATACTGGAGTTATGCCTAAAGAAGGGGTTGTGCTCACCCTGTCAGAGAGGCTGATGAGCACACAAATAAATAATTTTCTGCCATGGATTGGGGAAAAAAAAGGTATGAGCAACGAGACCCTTGTAACATGGTCTTTGTGAGGTTTCATTACCCTCACGGTGTCAGATGAAGGCAATCCAAGGAAATCACTGAGACCACTGCTTCTACCAGGAGACACTGAAGTTATTTTGAATATTATCATTCACTGTGAAGTTATTGTGTACCTTGTATCATGTCTTTATCCATGCAGACTGCCTTCTTATCCTAGAGCATCCTCTAGCAAACCATCATTCTTTCCCACTAACATCCACCTGCGAGGTCTTTTGGAGTCTGTAACACCTGCAGTAACACCCATCTGGACATTTTCTGTCCTTTTTATGGATTTCATGGTTATTTCCAGTGCAGCAGCTTCCTGGCCAGCTCCCAAGATGAACTCAAGGGGATGCCTTGGCCTCACTTTTAGACCATCCTTCATTCCATTGCTTAATTTTTCTGCTACTGGCTTCTTACATGAATTTCTAGGCTTACTCACTTCAAGAAGCCATTCTACCCAACATTTACAGTTTGTAAGGAGGGCTTTTTCACCTTTCCAGAGATAAAGGGGAATTAATATTATTTCCTCTAAGCTCTTTATACAGAGCTATGGTTGTTTGAATTCAGTGAAGAGCTTAATCCAGAAAATTGCAAACTTTTCTTTGTTAAGTAGTTAGGGCATTGATCTGTGAACCCTTTGCACTGTTTTTGAAGTGGTAAAGAAATTGACCACATAGCTAATGGGACTCTTTGTAGATACATTTTTACATTTGTTTTGTTTTTAAAATTTAACATGCAGAACTTCCATGAAATAGGAAATGAAAAGCCTTTAAAATGACTGGCTATCAGGAGTGCCATGAACTATTTTCTAGTACCTTCCAAGTCAGTTCTGTTGATAGTACAAAAGTTGATGCAGTCTGATTTTGGACAGTCCCTGGAATCTCGATACCTTACTGCATTTAATTTGGGCAGCTGGACTGGAGCTGATGGTCTGACTCAAATTTTTAATAGCATGGGATTATATTAGCCCTTTGGGAATATGATATTATTTTGCTTTCTCCTCTCTGCTTGTTAATGTCTTTGCAGATAAGGCATTTTATTAAGAAAATGTATCACTACTAAAAAAACAAACAAGAAAACAAAAAAAAAAAACCTTTTTACTCTTTCTACCAAAGAAAAATTGGATTTCACTGCAAAGAGATTGATTTCCTGGTGTAAAATGCTTGTGCAACTGACCATGTCTGTTGATGAGCTTTACTGTGCAGCTCTCAGAGTCATGTTGAACAAGGGGACAACTCAGTTAAAAGGGTTACCCAAGTACAGCAGTTTGAAGGGCAAAGTAGACATAGAATTCAGTATCTTCAAAGGCTCTAGCTGGCACCTCATACTGACAAGACATATTTTAGTGGTCTAGAGGGATTAGAACCAACAGAAGATCTGGATACATAGATCAAGTTGCAATTTGTGCCCATATGCAATTACATTCTTCAAATGGGCAATATGGGAGCAGCTTCCCATTTCACTGCTGCTCTGGCATCGCTTGCATTCAGTTTCTGTTGTTCCCATACAATGCAATTCTTATTTGTCAGCAAAAACGAATGCAAGGCCCTACTTTTAAAGACAGATGGGTTTTTGAAGAGCACTCTGGAACAATCTTATTGGGAAACTGGTCTTCTGTCTGTCTTATTTCCATTTTTATTGGTGTTATTTGCATAGGAGCAGCCGCTTCTGCACCAGCTGTTCTTGCTGTGATAGAGAGTTCATCTGCTCCCCGTCAGAAATGATCCCTTGTCCAACACCTCCCACAATGCAACACCTCTCTCTGCTCTAGGTGTTACAACAATATGGATGATTAATAATGTTATTTGTAAAATTGTAACTGCTCAGGATATTTTCTGTAAAGCAGGAAGGTCACATCAGAGCAACAGCAAAATGCTTGAGTTGCAATCAGGGAGAACTTTTCTTGTTAATTTGAGATGCTTTCTGTTTCTTTGAAATACTGTTTTAAAAAATGCATTTGTTCACTGGCTTGAAAAATACTGATATAAAATAATTGTAGTCTTTTGGAAAACTGGAGGTAAAGGCGCTTAGTTTATAATTCTTACCTAGGCAAAATGGATTACAATTTGAGGTGGGAAATAAAGCTGAAACACACAACAAATGAAAAATCCTATTTTACATGAGTGTGTGGTAACAAAAATAATAACACTAGAGAAATGTAGGATTTCACAAAAAATTATAGAAAGGTATTGTTAATGTTTCAAAGAAGTTCTTGAATCTGTTATTTAGATGTATTTAGGCTTTGATGGCTGACAGACAAAGTGAGAGGGAAAAGCAGGATATCTGGAAGATAAGCTATGAAGACAAAAAAGTGAAAATTAGACAATGTGGCAGTCATCTACATTTTCATGTAGGCTGCAACTTGCAGATCATTACTGCAGTAGGATAAAGCAGAGGTTTGATTTTTCCATTAAGTGTAGAGGGTTTGGATGCAATACTCAGCTTTGTCTTCACATCCTTTTTGGGAAACTACACCTGTATTCTCTTAGTCTGTACTTTATTATTAAAATTGGAACTTTTTTTGGCATTTAATATGTATTTATAGGTAATTAGCTAGAGATAATTACACATGATTTTGTGAAAGTATCATTCTGGTGATACTTTCTAACAGGATGTATTATTGAGAGTTTGTCTAACAGGATGTATTATTGAGAGTTTGTCTAACAGGATATATTATTGAGCACAGACACACCGAGCTCAGACAAGAGTTGCTCTTGAGAAAGTGGCAGGGAAGTAAAGAAAATGTGCTTCTTGTCATCATTTCCACCAACCACTCCAAATTAAATTGTCTCTTTTCAGAAATACTTAAATATCCACTTGGAAACAATTGACATAATACAAGTCATCATCACACAGATAATCATTTTCAGAACTGACAGCTGTCCCTGCAGCTCACCTCTGTGGGCTCCATTTCTGTCTCTGCCCAATCTAGTGCTCTTCAGGGACTTCTAGTAACAGTAGCCAAAAGGGAAATACATTTCAGGTCTGCCTTCCTTCTTACAAAAGCAGATGCCATTACTCTACAGCTAAAGAGAGGTCCTAGAAATCAACCCCATAGGCCTGGATTTTTTACACAAAAAGTAGTTGCCTTGAGAAGAAGTGGTAAAAGGTCAATTTCTAGATGTGGTGGGGTTTTCCTAACATTAATGCAAAGATTTTTTTATTGTTATCTGGTTAGAGTTACTGGGTTTTTTACTGGTATTTGTGGTGAAAATTAAAACTAGTGAGGAGACATTTCTCTGGATTCATTGTGACATTCAGCACCTTGGGCTGATGGGGGGTAAGACCAGCTTACATCTAGCCAAGTAGTTAGTTTCAAATGTGCAAAGGAGAGAACACAAAAGTACTTCACAAAAGGAGGAGATAAATGACATTTCTTCATGGCTTAGGTACGGGATAGAAAGAACTGCTTTTTCTCTTGCATGGCATCTGTCTGCCAATAGATACTGAATAATAGGAGGCAAAAGTTCAGAATGCTTTGAATTTCCAGCAGTGAACAATGGCATTTATTCCAAGAGGTAAGCATTCTTTACTCCTAGATAAGGTACTTTATTTTCTAAAGAAAAAGCTTGGCAGTTTGGTGCTTCAAGACTTGTAGCTGAAAAACGTCAATGACCTACAATGTAATTCATCCTACCAAAACCATCACACACTTTCAAAACCAGCTTCTGATCTCCATGCTTCCACACAACTGCAGAGTTTCATCACTTAGAGGGTTTGTTTCCTGTCAAAGAATGAACATTTTCTCTTTTTGAGAGCATTTGCCATCATTAAAAAGGGGGTATTGATAGCCTTGATAAAAAAATTGTGAAGGATAAAGGCATAGTCATATTTGGTGCTCAGATTGGGTATGCTTTTAGACATTGACATCATCTCATATGAAATTATTGTCAATATATATTGGATATCAGTTTAGAATTAGACCTCTATATTGTAGGGCACTTTTTGTCTCCTTTTAAATTTATATCTTAGAAAATAGTGCGGAGCTGTAAATAGATCATGAATAATCTAAAAGCATTCTTCTGCTACACATCTTTGACATGTATCTACTACTACTTCATGATCATAATGCAGTTAACACTTCATTATATATGTTAGGAGTGTGGCATTCAGAGCTGCACAGCTTGAGCTCTGCTGCTCTCCTTCATTTTGCAGTGCCGGGAGACACTCAGAGTGCAGGGGAGCTCAGCCAGCTTTCACTGATAATGAGAAAAAAACAGCTAGCATGCAGTAAATTCATCCACCAACTTACTTCAAAGTAACTGCCTGCTGCTTCATTTCAGAGCACCAGCATTAACATTCAGTACTGTAATCTCACTGAGAATGCTTCTTGTCATATTGGGAGCCCTCCTGCTACAGCAGGTAGCAGTTGAATATTAAAGATGTGCTTTCCCCTGCATGAGGTATGTATGAATTTTCATACAAAAATATAACATCTGGACACTTCCTCTTCTCCTACTCCTCCTGTATAATGCTATCAGCCTGGCTGAAAAACCTCTGGGATTAAATATTGCCTGTCTCTCTGATCTCAGGTCTGTCTGTCCATACTCACTCTTTGAAGTGTTTCTGGTAAAGGTGAAAATGTTCCACAGTTCTTCTGGTCAAAACTTGATCAAAATAAAAGTCAATTTTCTTTTCTTTCAGACCTCTGGTTTTGATCTATCTGTTTTTTCTCTGAGAAATCTTACCTACAAGCCATATTCAGAAAGGAACATTTCCATCTACAGGTCTCCCATCCAAGGGACATGCTAAACACTTTGAATTGCCAGTTTGACCCCAATAACTTCTGAGGCAGAAATTAGGGTAGCCCAAGTGAATTTTATCATTTGAGAACTAAAATGAAGAAAAGAAGTCAAGAATATTTATTGTTGCCTCTCAGTATCCATGCAGCATCTTCTTCCAATTTTTCAGAATATTGCAGGATTCATCTGCTGTAGCTCCAGAAAGGCAGAAGGTAGACCCCAGACAAAGTGGATTAAATTGGATGTTTAGATAATCTCAGTTGTCATGAGTATAGCCAGCTTTGCTCTTCTAAAAATTAGCTGGAGTCATTTCCTCCCACAAACTTCTCACTCTCACCCTTCAGGTGATTCTTCACCTCTCAGCCCCTCTCTCATACTTTGTAGTGGCAGCTGCCTTCTAATTTCCTCTTGCACTATTCTCTGTGAAAAAACTTCACTGATTCCCAGTCTTCAAATCTTCCATGGGCATTCAACATCTCCAGAAGGTCACCTTTTACTCTCATGGTCTTCTAGCATGAAGACCAGCCTCTAACAGGATGCAGGAGTCTCCTAAATTCCTAAATTCTAAAGTTGTTTCCCTTGTGCTTTAACATGTCTCAGAAAATTGATTCATGTAGATCACTCTACAGTGATCTTGCTGAGAAAATTATCCCACTGTTTTACAGTTCTCTCCAAAGTAGTCATCTACTGGCTCTGAAAAATAAAAATTAAAAAAAAAAAAAAAAGTAAAGGGAAAATATAAAAGGAGATTGTAAGGCAATTTCATTTGGTTAATGCCATTTGAAACAGAGTATTTGCACAAACCTTATCTGACATTCAAAACAATGATAACATTATTTAAAAGCAATGGAATATAATGAAAACTTTAACTCCAGTAATTAGACTGACCTTTTCCTAGCTTCTGTGTTTTGTTAAGGTGGCATATCTTGGTTATACAATGTTTCCCTACCCCAGGAAGACAGGAATTATATTGCCTGTACTGTGTAATATCTAATACTAATTTATTTCAAATGCAGCTGCTTTCAAGGCTCAGAGAAAGGAACTGAACATGACAGGAGCATCAATAAAACCTGCCACTGGCCCCATAAAATTCTAATGACATAGATAGCAAAATCGAAGAGCTCAGAGCACCTTCAAGGCTTGTAAATCATTAAAAAAAAAAAAGGTGTTGCACACTATGAAAAAGCCCAAGGTATTCCTGAAGCTGAAAGTATAGCATCTTATAATTTTCCTCCAAGTATATTCAAAGGAAAAATCAAAAATTAGAACAGAACTCCCCAAAAATTACAGACAGAACTGACAAAAAAAAAATGTCTTTAATAAGCCAAGGCACAAGTCTTAAAATTTTGTATTATTTTACCTTGCTTGGGCAACCTCTGCCCATAGTTCCATATATAAAACATTCAAAAATAATGTGAATATGCACTGATGATGTGATCAGAAATAGTTACATAAATAGCATTCTGGCCATATTATTTTGGCTGAGGGCACACATTATATACATGCCATTCCTTGCAAGAACAGCTACAGAAATTATGTCTAATTCAAAACTCACTCATTGTTTAACAATTGAAAAAAAGCTCAGGTTCTATCTGACACTTGTGTCACTTAGGGAAAAATAATAACGAAACAACACACAGCCTGGCCAAAATATTGCAGAGGTTGTCAGACAGAAAGGGAGGTGACTCATGTCCCATGTTTTAGAAGATCACTGGGATCAAGTCCCTTTCCCTCAAGAGCTGTACTAGTTTTCTCTCCCACCATTGATAATTTGAAAGTGCCTGTGTCCTCCTCTGACCTGCAGTGGCCTCTAATACCAGAAGCACCAAGGTTTTCTAGAACATGGTGAAAGTTTGCTCAGGTTGATGGAGAACCTGGGAAGAGCAAGGGATGTGGGATTTTCTGGAGTATGAATTAGATAGGAATTTCATGGTGTGTGCTGCTGTGCCCTAGGCCTGGACAGCTTTCATTCCCTCAGAGAAGCCTGGGCTTGTCCATGTGGTTTTGAGCTGTCCAGCTTTTTAAGATGAAATTTATCTCTGTTCAAAGGCTCAACACAATCTTCACATTTCTAAACTTTGCTCAAGTAGGCTGAATATAGAATGTAAGGTAAGTTTATATTGTGCTGCTGCTCTTTGCAAAAGAAGAAAACACCTGGTCTGCATGAGCATGTTCAAGACATAGTAAAATAAACATGTTCCTCAAACAATATTAAGCCATGAATAAAAGTGAAGATAAGATAATCTTTCTTTAGGACCTTTATATAGAACTATAAATTCATAGACTAAATTATTCATGATGAATAATTTGTTTAATTCCCAATATCACAAGAAGAAAGGGAAGTATATAAACTATGGAAAGACACTTCAGCAATTTCCTGTTTAACCAGACCTTTGGCTGTAGGCTTTGCATTTCTTTTAAAATAAATGCTTTCACTGTTCAAATTACAGAGCCAAAACCTGGCTGATGTCCTAATTTGAAGTGTTTCTGCTCAGCAAATTTTATATATATATATACACTCTCTAAATAAGTCCTTTATGATAGGTACAGTAATGCATTCTCCATCTGCGTATTTCAGGGAACACTTAAAACACTATTAGTTGTCATGGAGAAGGAACTCATTTGGAAGACTGTGTGATTCCCAAAGGCTTCAGCTACATCCATGATGTAAATAAAAACAGGCACTCTGGTTGTATCAGTGGTCTTGCTTTAAAACTTGCCAAGCCAATAGAGTTGACACCACTCAGCAGGAACTGGTTGTTTGAAATTATTCTATCAAATCTTTTTTAATTCTTGCTTTTTGGGGGGATTGTTTGTTTGTTTGTTTGCTTGGAGGCTTTTTTTTTTGTTTTCTTGGGTTTTGTTTTTTGGTGGGTTGGGGTTTTTTGGTGGGGGTGGGTCTTAGGGTATCTTATTTTAATGTTTTGCAAAAATTTTAGATATCAAGAAAATTATGTTGTATAGTACTAAGATAGGATAGGATAGGATAGTGTAGTGTAGTACAGTATTAGGGATAGCATTGGTTTTAAATACCTTCTTGAACTAGATTCATAGGTTTTTCACAGCAGAGTCAGTGTCACTAATGGCTCCTTGTGTTGCAGCTTGGTTGTTTATTCTGATACTAAATCTTGCATAATAGTAGCAGTGTTTATGCCATTGAACATGACAGTCACTGATTCTTAGATTTATTTGCCATAATAAAACTGTATTCAATCTGTGGTACAGTGACTAGTTCATAAACTGCTCTTTTAAATGCAACAGGAATAAACTCATATGTTTACAACTTTCTTTTTAGAGAAGCCTGTTTCCTCTCACATAAATGTACACCACTACCTAGAAATCTCTCCTTTATGACTGTATGAACTCACAAATCTACCTCAGTGACTCCCAGTTACTGCACCACCAGGGTTGCACTCCACTGGCAAAGGAAGCCATTGAGCAAGGTTACAGTCAGTCTCCCACCAAAAGGCAATATTTTCCTTTTGTTCTGTCTGATAGCAAGATAATATATACTGTCCTCTTCAGACTGTGTTCTGAGGTTTACCAGTCCTTCCTTCTTCTTTTTTTTTTTAGGAGAGAGATTGTCATCTGTCTCATTGTTACATGAAAATGCTTATTGATCAAAAAATAGTTTCCTGATCCTTCTGATCAGTTGCAGAAACCAAACTGTGTAAAGGCTGCTCTATAATATAGATAGTTGACTCAAAAATGTCCAGAGAGAGAAATGAATTTGTCATTGAGTGCCAGAAAAATTGAATTGTTTAAAATACTTCAGCTAAAATTACTCCTCCCCAAAAAAAGCCCTTTTTTCCTCTTAGAATAATTTGAAAATAATTTTTTGGTCTGTAGGTGATGAGACACCTCAGAAATACTGACATTGTAAGACATCTTCAAAGCAAAGTACTATTACAATTGCTAATGTAATTCATCAAGCTGTCAAATCTTTCTCAGCCAAATTTGATTTGATTTCAGTTTAGCACCTTGAAAATATGTACTTTCTTCACCCAGTAAAAGCTCACTCAACATAACATTAGCATATTTGTCAGTCTCCCTGGAGCAATGGCATCTTCTTGGTTTTCTTCTTCTGCTTTTACATGGGATTCTTTGCAAGACAGTCAATGACATGACTAATGAAATTGGGAATGGCCTACTATTTCTTCTACTATTAATTTGACCAATACTTAAATATTTCCTTTACATTTTTCATAGGTAACATCTTAAGATTTCCACTAATATAAATGTAGACAAAACTAAGCATTTAATAAGCTAGTTGCCAAATCTGATTTCCTGGAATCACAGGATGAGAGTGAGAGTTTATGAAGGCCATGCAAAGGCTAATGAGATCTCTGTAAGCCATCCTCTATATATGAAAACAGCATATGGAGAAAAACCAACATATGGAGAAAAGAGCATATGGAGAAAAAACAGCAGAGTATCAGTGGCTAAAACTGATCTGACTCTAGAAGTACAGAAACTTGGTGATTGCAAAGCCTACAGGAGAAAGAGAGGGACGAGAACTTCAAACACAGCTTCTCAAAGCATTTTACATTCCCTTAGGCAAACCCAAGCACTGTCTTGCTCAGAGCAAAGGAACTGAGTGATTATATCAGGGAGCACAAGACCCTGATGAGCTCCTGGGCCAGCATGAGAAGGCAGGATATTGAAGTGGTGTTGTAACATTATATCAGCTGGAGCAAAAGGATTTTTACACTGCCATACTTTCCGGTACTTCCTTTACCTTGGGAAAGGAGCCGAGGCAGCAGCTCTCCACTAAGTGCCTGCAAGCTTGCAGGAAACCCACAGATTTCTCTCCATTAATGCACAGAGCATATCTTAATTGCTTAAGTCTGTTATCTTGACTTTGTAATAGTGTCCCCTCCAGGGATGAAGGAATGCCTGGCTGGCAGCTCAGTTTGCATTGCATCTGGTTCCTGGGTGTTGTTTGTGGTGTGCCACATCCTTTCTGCTGAGGGATGCACTGAAACCAGAGTACTAAATTTATGAAGAACATTTTTTTTCTGGAATTAGAATAACAGGCTGCACCCTGTCCTCATGCAGGAAAATAAATGAATGGGAAATATTAGAGTTGTGATGCATTTTCAATTTATTCTGTGGGGATCAGAGAGGGAATGGAGAACAGGGAGGAAGAGTGGGACATGATGAGCTTGACAATCTCCCTTTTTGTGTTCAGACCTCAATCTGCCCTCTTTCTAGCTTCCCTCATCAGGAATTATCTATTAAGATGTTCACCTCAGCATTCAGATGCTATCTTCTCTTCCCAATGTGATTCCTTTACCAACAGTGCTGCACACCCAGCTCTTTCTGCACTGGTTTTGTGGCTTTCCAATGGTGTGCATGGCATTTACACACCAAATTAATTTCTGTTACTTCCAAGCTGGCCATTTCCAGTCTTTCCTTAAGACTCACCTATTACTGTTTTGGGGTTTTTGGAAGAAATTTCCTTTGTACATAAGTGTCAAAATAATGTATTTAGTCAAATTAAAAGCAATGTTAAACACAAACAAAATCATAATATAGGGCAGAGAGGTACAAAAGTTCCCCTGCATTTCTCTCCCAGTTCCCAGCCTGCCTGCCTTTGAGCTTCCCCACAGCCCCATGTGAGGACAACAGGCTGAGGACACCTCTTTTAACTTAAAATTGTGCTACATTTCAATAATGTTTCAATTACTTTATCAATCTCCAAAATAGAAGAATTTAGAGAGCTCTGCTCATGCACACATTTGTTATAGGCCTCTTGCCTAGCCCTACCTCCCTTCTGCTCCCACTCTCATCCTCTGACTCCCCTCACTGTTCTGCTTGGTTCCCTCTGGCTGCAGCTCACATCTAAACCTGCAGCAGGCAGCTTTTATCTCAGCAATGCTCAGGTCAGGCTGCATCCTGTTGCTGCAGGTGGATTCAGAGGGCTGTGTCTCTGCTGCTCTGGACCCAGCTCCTTCTCTCCTCTGCTCATTCACATTTCAGTGGCCCTCAAGCTCCCAGGCACTCACATATGTGGTGTAGTGGCAAAGCTCTGCATGTCAGCTTTCTCCAGCACGACCAAATTGTGCCCCCTTCCTTCTTTCTTCCAGAGCTCAAGCAGAAATCATCAAACAAGTCCACATTTTGAAAAGAAACAGACATTGATAGACAAAACAGTTGATAGACATTACTGTCAACTGGCTAGATCATTTTCTTTCTGTGAAACTTAAGAAGCTGGGGCGCCTTCTGAATTTCAAGTTCTTGTTGCAAATTTGGGTAAATGCCTCTGGAGGGGAGGAAAAAAAAAGAAGATCCAAAGGGACTAAGGAGTCCCTTAGTCCTTAGTCTAATGGACTAAGACTATGTATTTCTCACAGCTTTCCATGCATGCAAAAGCTGTGAGAAATACAGACATAGGGAACAAAATGGTGATGACAAATCAAGAGTGTTGATAAGCAAGAAAGAAGGCTGATGCCAGATGCAGATCAAATAGGATGTCCTGCTTCTCTGGTGCCAGATTGGTGGAATAGACAGCTTGGGAAATGGCATTTGATCAGCTGCCCTTAGGAGGTACCAGTTTTTCTTGTTTCTTTGAGTTTTTCTTACTGCCTGACCATGAGTCAAAGAAATGAGCATATATATCTTTACCTCACCCATCTGCTTCTTCTTAATTATTGCCGATTGGCATCTGTTCCCTAACAAGTCAGATCTCTTGTCAAAATGCACAACTGTCCTAGCTGAGCATGTGGCACTTTGGCTTCAGCCTGTACTGGTTTCAGAGATCTCAAACAGAGAGCATCAAGTTTTGGGCTGGCTCATTTCCACCCTCTTGGACCTCCAGTCACAGTAATTTGGTGTCAGGGACCAAATTAGCAGCACATTGCTCTCCCTCTCCATATGCAAGAACGAGTTGATGAACAGGATTGTGTGATCAGTGACCTTGCTGTGACCTTTTCAGTTTGAGATGCTGACAGAAGGCCCCTCTCTGACCAGCAACCTCACTGCTTTGCTATTTAACTGATTTTCAAACACATCAGCCAGCCTCTTATGGTAAACACACCAACTAGCCACAGATTTCCTAAGACAAAAGGACAGAGTTCTCTACATCTTAAACTCCTGCAATCTCAATCTTGCCTTCATCTTTATTATCTATATTGCTGCCTGAATCAAACTCTTCCTGTTACTAACAAACTGGAGACAGGGAGAAATGAAATTAATAAATATTTATTTCAATCTTTACCAGTTTTCAGATGGACTCATCTGCAAAAATACCAAGGTTTTTTTTTTAAGGATATTGGAAATTTCTTGTGCCATTATTCAGCTCCTCTTGCAGAGCTTGGCGCTGAGCATGCTTAGATACAGTCCACATATAGAGTTTCTGCAGATGTGTACCTACCAGCCTGGCAGCTGCTAAAAGACACAAATTGCTTTTACAGGTCACCTATCACATTCCTTTTTTTCCAGCTCTTCCTCTGACTCCCATCCACTCAGCCACTCAGCAGACACTTTGTGGGGGCTGCTCATCATTCAGAAATCCTGGATAACTCACCACTGTGCCTGTGTAATTAAACTCAGCTTTGCACAGGCCATGAACTGGAACATGCTGTGGCTACATGCACAGATGCACAGCTAAATGTTATGCCCAGCAAATTCAGCATATCCAGAATACTTCAGCCTCGCTGTACATCTGTTGATGTGTCAGACTAAGTGTTCTCTGTGCATTTCAATGCTGTCAGACGTGTGACAGTGCGACTGTCACAAAGCTCACTATTAGATAGGAACTACCAGCAATATTTAAAGCGTTTCTTTTTGCCAGTTTCAGAAGAGGGGAAGAATGGGTGAAGAGAGAAGATTTTTAGGGCAAAATGATCATTAGTGGTTTGCTCTTTCCTCAGCTTGCATCAAACTGCTTCAATCTGTAAGAGTGTATTGAGAAGTGGAAGAACTCTGTTGTATTTTACAGGATTTAGTGCTTCAACACAGAGATTGTGATGAGCAACACTAAGATTTCCTAGTATAGAAACTCTCACAGATGTCTAAGTTTTTGGAGTACCTGAGGCTTTTCAAAAAAGGCAATTTTTCCAGATTTCTGTGAAGAACTCTTGTGGTCTGTGACAGGTGTCTTGACAAGAACTTTTTTATCACCCCACCTCAGGCTACCAATCCACATCACCCAGGGGCATGAACCAACCCTGATGCTGAAAGTCTCAAAGAAAAGTATTTGTCAAAAATAAAAGCCACCAGAAAAACAGTAGAGGGGAACTGGTAGATGTAAAAATAGAATAAGGGATATGACTGATGATAATATTTGGAATAAAACAGAAAATAAGGAAACAACTGAAATAAGAATAAAGAAAGTGGTGAATAAAGTGGTGAAAAAAGAGGATGGGGAGAAAACACTGAATGGAAAACCATAATCGATAGGTGGTGACTTGTATCACATAATCAGCATAAAATACTTGAACAGAAAGGCCCTGAGACATAGAATGCCAAACATTTAGTGAAACATCATAAGCTTTACTCCAGGTAAGTCATCAAATTCTACTTAAAATCTTCAGTGCTTAAGCTGATTTAGCAAAAATCTTTGCATGTTATATGGAGAGCTTTTTTCTGTGAATCCTTAGGGCTTGGATTTTTTCCTTCTAAAATTAATTCTCTGGTGTTCTTCTCTTAGCCATACTGCAAATGATTTAGCACCTTGGAATAGCAAGGATTTAGCTTTTCTGCTTTAATGATTTAACATATGTGTATTTTGCTGCTGAAAGTTACTTACCACATTAATCCTAAAGTCTTAAAGAGTCTTAATATTAATCATTATTCTTAATCTTAGAGGGGCTGGGTTTATATGGTTGGTTTGTTTTTGGTTTTGGTTTTGGTTTTGGTTTTGGTTTTTTTTGCATCAATATATAAGATAAAAATAATTTCAAATACAGTGATACCAAGCAGAATGTAGAAAGAAATTTTTTTCCTCTTAAAATGTGTGCCTTCTTCAGTATATTAACACTGCATCTAATTCATCAATGCAAATACTATTTCTCATTTTCCAGTGAAATCTTATCTGAATATTCTTCCATTCCAGAGATTTTACAGTTCATGCCTCTCTGTATGTATTAATTAAATATCTAATTTTCTAGTTGGGTCTCCAATTTGGATCTAATGTTTTTCCAGCTTAGTCAATATTACCCTTTTGACAGAAAGGAATAAATTCATTCATTGGGGAAGGGAATACTGTTTTATATATTTATCATTTAAAAGAAATTCTTATTCTAATTATCTTATTTTCTTCTCATTGGTATCTCACAATAATCCTTTACCCCTTTTTACCCTCAGTGCATTGTTTTTAAATTGAAAGGACATCAATAAAATCATAGAATGGCCTGGGTTGGAAGAAACCTTAAAAATCCTCTGTTTCCGTGCCCTCCTGCCATAAGCAAGGACACCTTCCACTAGACCAGGCTGCTCAAAAACTCATCTAACCTGGGACTGAGCACTGCTACAGATGGAACACCCACAACTTCTCCAGACAACCTGTTCCAGTGTCTCACCCTCACTGTAAAGGATTTCTTCCTGATATCTAGCCTTAAACCTATCCTCTTTCACTTTGAAGTCATTTCCCCTTGTTCCATCACTATAGCCCCATGTGGGAAGTCCCTTTCCAGCTCTCTTGTAGCTTCCTTTAGGTACTGGAATGCTGTTTAAAGTCCTCCTGGAGCATTCTCTTCTCCAGGCTCTTCTCAACCCCAGTTCTCTCAGCCTGTCTTCAGAGGTGTGAAGCAGAAGAGTAAAATCACATCCCTTGATCTGCTGGCCATGCTGCCTTTGATGTAACCCACCATGGGCCCACATCTCCAGCCTGTCAAAATCCCTCTGGATAGCATCCTTTGACCTACCAGCAGGTCAACTACACCACAAAGCTTGCTGTTGTTGGCAAACTTGCTGAGGGTGTCAAGAAATTTCAGTGACTTCAAATCTACTTCAAATGAAGTAGATTGTGCTCTGTCTTCACATTGGTTTTTTACCAACACAAAATATTTGTATTCTATGAGTTATATTTGAAGAGTCGGGAAGGGCCAGGAATATTTGTACTTCGCGGGTTGTCATTTCATTACCTCTCCCATTATTTCTGCTTTTGGGCAATAGTTTAATTTTTTCTTCATCTGCTATGTGTCCTTTTCTTTTGGTGAAATATCCATGGCAAAAGCTTCTTGTATTTGCACAATGTCCTGTGTTGCCATAGGACAGCTGACCACCAGCCTGGTTTTGAGTCATGGCAAATGTTATTCTTCAGTAAGTCTCTGAGACCTTGTATTGTGCTTTTTTGCAGTCTGATCAGTATTTGACTTAAAAATAGAGACTGTTTTGCAGTTTTAGGCCCCTACACATTCATCTACTGCTTTTATTTCACCTTTTCTCTGCTGTTCAACTGGAGCATGGCCCATGCAATGGTCTAATCCAAACCTCTGTGGTTGCATCTCTATTTTCCACATGCAAAGCCTATTAATCAGGCTGTTTGGGGGGCTTTTAAAGGCTTCTTGAAATATCCACACAGTCAGTCAGTCTCTGTCCTGATAAACGTGTTACAGAGACAGCATATGCTCAACAGGATGGAGACAGACAGTGCTGGAGACTCTGCTGGCAGGATTTGAAGGCAGTTGTGCAGTGCATTTGGAGTGTCAACTGGAATGATGTAGTGGAAAATAAACCAGTCTGCCAGTTTGGGATTTCAGATCCAGGGTTTTAGAAATGGTTCAAAATAGCACAGGGCCATCTGTCTGCACAAACCTGCAGGAGTAACAAGACCATGGCAGCAGCAGAATTCTGACTGACCAAAGAAACGTGCAGCCCATTTGGCCTGAGCTATGGAGGCACCACAGCAGATTTGTAAGCATCCTTCCATTCCAAGTATGTTCTGCACTGTCAGTCTCAGGGATAAATTTTACCTAAATAGGATGTGAAATAGTTATTTTTAATGAGTTATTTGATATAATAAAACTCTTGATTCTCTTTACTTCTAGTCAGGAGGAACATTTCATTTCTGTAATTTTCAACATACTGCATAGACAGAGATCCCTGGAGTTCAGTTTTTCTGACTCAAGGCAGGAAAGGCATAAAGCAAACTCCTGATTTACTGCCAAATATATGTCTTTTTATGAACTATGCATAACATTATAGATACACTTTTGTTGGCTCTTTTATCTTCTATTTATAGAGGCAACCTGGTTTTCAGTTTTAAATACTAAAATTCTTTTAAAGCAGAGTAGCAAAACTGTTGTGTAAGTTGCCTGAGCAGTGTGACCTCTGCAAACATGCTCCACTCTTTGGATAGATAATTAAGCATGTCTTTCCATCAGGAGGGGCAAACTTCTCAAGACTCAGCATTCTACTAAATGCTCAAAGCACAAGGAACCAAGAGATTTACCTCTGATACACTGGTACAGCACAAAGGCCAAAAATAGCAAAAGAAATTCAGTGTCCTGATTTATCTTAGCTTGTGAAAATTATTGTCAGGCAAATAAAACAGGAAAGTGTGTGTATATGATGAGTATCACATTAGTCTGTTTCCTATAACAGATGATGGCTGCTGTTTTCCTTTTATCTCTTGAAAAATCTGTTCTCTGACGTACTAATACTCCATATGAGGGAAACACAGAGTGCTTCTGAAGACAAAATTGCACTGATTGATTGTTCTAAATTCAGTGATTTGCAGAACAGCAAATTGAACAGGTGCTGCAGTGAAAAATCAAGTGGCTTCCGAGCAGGCAATGATGACAAGCTAACTTTCCATTCCTGCAGCAGATCTCTGGAACTTTTTTTTGGGGAGTGATTATTGCCACTTGAATCATCATGTCCCAGTAATTAAGATCTGAATTTCCTTCTCTAGTGTATCTTCCTTTCGCAATTGTAGCATCCAGTCAGTGACTACTAAAGTTATTGTTGTTTGGGTAAAATATACCCTAAACTTCATGGAATATTTCTTGTGTTTGCTTCAATTAATGGTTGTTATTTACAATGATATCTCACTGGATGATGAATAACACATCAGCTTTCAGCCATGACAGTAATTCAGTTTTAGAGTCCTGATAAGTGCATGAAAAGTTCAAACTGAGATCTCTTATTTGTATATACTGAAAGTACATTGGAACTGTATTGTAAAGCCTACTGGCCTAGCAAGGAGCCAGAAAATTTAAAAGCCGTACAATGAAATCACGGTAATCCGTAATTGTTTTACTTTGTTTATAAAGGATCAAGTTATTTCTTATATTTAGGTGGTACCAGGAAATTCTACTAGACAGGGTAATCATATTTATTTCCCAAAATAAAGTGTGAACTCTGTAAGAGTGCTTAAGTGCATGGTTCACTCTAATCAATTGCTGACCATGTGTTCAAAAGGGCATTGGCTAAAGAGGTAATTTAAGTAAAATGTGTAAAACCTGGCTATAGCATTTCTATTCATAACCTTTGCAGTCAAGAAGTAACTCCAGTGGCAGTCTATCTTTTGGGAAGACAAGGAATCTTGTCTTCCCAAATAGTGCAAAAGCTGCACTAGGGCTACACTCATTTCAGAGAGGGACCTTCACCAAAGACTGTGCAACAAAAGCATCACCAATAGAGTGACCACCAGGCTGCCAGTCCTCCCTAAGAAGAGTGGAAGAATTGAAACTTTGGCAGAAATAACCAAGTGGAATGAATGCCGTGAGATCTGCAAAGTGAAATATACACAAAAGGCCTTCCCGGTCCTTTTGCTGGCACTAAGGGCCTCCCTTCAAGAGGACAAAAGAATCACCTCCTTCACTTATGGTCTTGTCCTTCAACAGCAAAATAGGTTTTATGCTTGTAGTGTTCATTTTCTAACATACAGAGGAAGAGCAGGTGTTTCAACAGGAGTGACACACACTTTTTCTACAATTGTTCCATAACGATTTGCATTTATCTGAGAGGGAATAGAGGAAGGAATGGAAGCACACTTCCCTCCTCTCTCTTGCAAACATAGAAATAAATTGATTTTTCACAGCCTCTGTGCCTGTTGTGCCATGGTCATTATGCCAACCTTCTTGTCTGGGTGTTCACTCTTGAAATAAGAAAAGGAGACTCCTGCGTTTTCCCTGTTTGCTGAACTTTAAGGTACAATTTCTTCAGTGACTAACACACATAATCAAGCAAGTGAGATGTATCTTTCATATGAAAGATGGCTTAATCCCTAAAATTTAAAACCAGGTTGGAGAGTAGGCTTGGAGTTAAGGTAACATGCACATTCTCCTTTTCTGGCTCCAGATTTTAGTGATGAAGTTTGTAAAGATGTGAAACAAAGTACTGGAAAGCCTCCAGTAAAAATGTTTTAGCTAAATCTTTTTAGGTATTATTTAGAATGCCCACATTCTGTAGGTCAGAGAGCTTTTTCCATACTTTTTTCTGAACTATGAATTATGCCTTATCTGCTACCAAAACTGTCCTCAGTGTGCCAAGAGCAATATAGTTTGGCCACATGTATCAGTGTTCTCACATTCACCCCCTCGTCCACAAAATTATCCTTCAACCTACAGTTCTTGTTTTTGGAACAAGCATGTGCCCAAAAATAAAAAAAATATCTGTGACAATTTGCTCAAGATTTCCATGAGATTATAGCTTCTAAAAGGAGCCTGCCTGAATCTGAGTTTATTATTTAGGATCACCTCTCTTAACATCAACACAATTGTTATTGTAAGGTTGTATTTGCAAAGAGGATTTACTGATGGTCCAACACCAGTGCTTAAAAAGATTGATGAGTTCTTTTTTTTAATGTATTAACCAATTACTGGAGGCATATGTCACATATAATGCAGGGAGATGTTTTCCTTAAAGATGATTTCCAATGCATTTTGTGTCTCTTTTCCCAGACTATGTCTCCACATAATAGCAAGATATCTTGTGTTACTCAATTATTACATGGTCCTGGAGTAAAAATGCTTGATTGTCCATGGGGATGCAGACCTCAGAAAATATGCTTCCCAGGGAAGGCTAAAGCATGGGAGCACAAGGATGCCCCAGATGCTTGAGAGCCTTTTGGGAGAGCTTCAACCAGCTTGCAATAAATTTTGAATAAGTCTTGTTACAATACTGAAAATTACTTTTTGAGATCAGATAGCAGAGTAGTAAAGGTATTCATCTCTATAAATATCCAAAGATTGCTCCTGATTCGTCAGGCAAGACACTGGCTGACATTTCCAGCTCAGTATCCTATTATATAACTTGGAGTTTTAACTTAATGAGCCAAGGTAAAGCATCACTGTCTGTTTTCATTCAGGGGAATGGAATAAGATAATGTTTCTGTTTTTTCTTTGTCACAACAGAGAATGGCTTAGGTTTAAGTCTCAACTATGGTATTGCTATGTTAACCCAGATTAATTGGGCTATCCATGTAGCTTTTTTTGGTCAATTTTTACAGATTTCCTTTTTTTTTTGTAAATTTCTGTATCCATAACAACAAAAAATAATGGCAATCTTCCTGGGGATTCAGTCAGTTGGGTTTTTTATTAAATAATTATAATTTGCTAGGTGAACATTCTTATACCTGTTTAGAGGAGATTCGTTCAAGCGACTTGTCTTCCTCAAACTGATCATTCAGCAGTTTAAAAAGGCAATTCCAGTTCTAGCTGGCAGATGGCACTGACTGTGTTTGGTACTGGATGGGGCCAGAGGGGGCAATCTGGAGGTGTCCTCAGAAGGGCACCTTAAAAGTGAAGCCAGTGGGCCTTTGCCCTTTGGCATCAGCTGAATTTGGGTGTTTCAAGGAGTGTGTTTGCAGAGCTTTTCTGCAAGGGTGGTGGGGCTGTATTGCTCCAAGCATTCCTCTGCAGGTGTCTTTCCATCATGTTTTCATAAACAGCTGGGGCACCTTCCCTCATGCATGGCACATGGAATAATAGAGAACTTGCACACATTTTCTTCAACTCCAGCCAAGCAAGCAACAAAGGCTGGTAACGAGCTAGCCAGGGACAGGCACTGATATTCCAGTAACATGAAAGAGGTGCCAAAAATAATACTGAAAGCAAGGTTTCTCACATTCAAATGCTTGATGGAAAAGCTGAACATGCTTCTGGAACTGCAACACAACATCAGGTGATTACAGGGTACTCATGATTTAATAATGACTGGACCATTTAGCAAAATGACTAAGGACTTGTGGTGAGTCCCAAAAATAATTCCACTCCCTTCAATTAGGGCAGCCAACAGTTTAAATATAGGAAGTCAGAGGGAACCAAGCTAAATAGTATCACAAAACTCTAAGGCTTGTACTGAAGCACAACAGAACTGTTCAAATTGGAACAGGAACCATAATGTACTTCCCTGGTTTGCTTCTTCCAACAATTAGTCTGCTACATTTTCAAAAACTGCAGTTATTTCCATAATGTGTTTGGCTTTTGCTGACAGATGCTGATTTTTTGCTATGCCTTTCTTGGCTTGGTTAAAGAGCTCTTTTTACTTTCTTAGGTACCTTCTGAGCCTCTTAGCTTATTATTTAGTGGACTTGCTTCCACTAAACACATGTTTTTTTGATATTGTGGATTCTAACTTAATTAATTCAACATGCCCTGAAGACACATGCACGTTTCCAAAACGTGTTATATAGCACGTTTCTAAAACGTGTTATATAAAGAGTTATATAGCTTGATGAAACTTGTACTCAAAACCTGAAATTTGAAATTCATTTAAGGAAACATTTTTAATTGATAATTTATTTGAAGATTTCCTATGCTCACTTCATTTTTTCTTTTATTTGTTACTTATAGATTTCTACAATGTTTCTTCCGCTGCTTTTATGAAAAGTGATATTAGGCTTATTATCCAATAGCTAATCATATGATTTTTTAACCCATTTTCAGTTTTCCTGGAAGGAGCTAAGGAATCTTCCATTCTTCTGTTACCTCTCCAGTGCTTAAAGATCTGTGGAATGCTTTAGAAAGAGTAATCTCTTCACTTTACACCCAGGAGCTCTTAGAGAACACTAACAGATACATCAAAATAAGCATAGACTCTTGGAATCATAGAATGGACAGGGTTGGAAGGAATCTTAAAGATGATCTAGTTTCAATGCCCCTGCCATGGACCAGGACACCTTCCACTAGACAAGATTACTCAGACTCCCATTCAGCCTGATCCTAAGCACTTCCAGAGGTGGGGCACCCTCAACTTCTCTGTCAACCTGTCCCAGTGCCTCACCACCTTCATAGCAAAGAACTTCTTTCTATTACTTAATCAAAACCTACTCTCTTTCAGTTTGAAGCCATCTCCCCTTGTCCTGTCAGTACACGCTCTATAAAATGTCTTTCTCCATCTTTCTTGTGGGAGGCCACAATTAGGTTGCCCCAAAACCTTCTCTTTTCCAGGCTGAATAAACCCATTTCCCTCAGCCTTTCCTTGTATGAGAGGTGTTCCATCCCACCCATCATCCTAGTGGCCCTCCTCTGGACTGACTCCATCAGGTCCATGTCCTTCCTGTGCTGGGACCCCAGATCTGGATGCAGCACTGCAGGTGGGCTCTCACCAGAGAGGAGCAGAGGGGCAGAATCCCCTCCCTCACCCTCTGGCCACGCTGCTTTGGAGGCAGCCCAGGACACGTTTGTGTCTCTGGGCTGTGAGTGCCCATGGCTGGGTCATGTCCAGCCTCTCATCCAGCAGCACCCCCAGGTCCTTCTCCCCAGGGCTGCTCTCCATCTGTTCATCCCCCAGCCTGTGCTGGTACTGGGGCTTGCCCCAACCCAGGTGCAGCACCTTGTCCTGGTCTTGTTGAACCCCATGGAACTCCTAAGGGCACACTTCTTGAGCTAGTCCAGGTTCCTCTGGATGCCATCCCATCCTTCAGGTGTGTCAACTGCACCACTCAGCTTGGTGTCACCTGCAAATCTGCTGAAGAGACACTGGATACATTCATTTATGTCATTAAGCAAGATGCTAAACAGCATCTTCAATACTGGTCCCAATAATGATTCTTGATGTGTGGTTTTGATTTTACTTGGCAGGTTTTTTTTCTGATTAAAAGGAATTGTCACATCTTCATATAAAACAAACATAAAGTGCGGAACCTTGTTCTTTGAGATACAACCTGCTCTTTAACATCCACTTTCATCCACAGAGTTCTTCCTGTCTCTCCTCCCTCTCCCTGCTGTTCATTATTTCCTTCAGCTATGACCAGATAGCCTTTTTAAAGCACATACATCACATATTGAACATAATCAGGTTATGATTGTTGGTCCCTAGGCAACCACCATCTTCCAGGCCAGTGATTAAATCCTCTTTTCTCATCATAATGAAGTCCAAACTAATTACCTTATGTCATAGTCAGTAAAATTTTTAGGGAAAAAAAATTCAATAATCTAATGATGCTCTACTACTGGCTGCACGAGATCCCAGCACAAACATTCTAAATTGAAGTTTCTAGGAAATGAGAATGAGGGCATTTTTTTTTTCACACACACCAGACATGCCTATCACCCCCTTTTCATTAACTCCATTAGCAAACATGTTGGGACACCTACATTTAAGATCACGCTGGTTTAAGTTATTCACCAACAGCAATCCACCAGTGGTGCGTTTCTTCCTCCTACCAAGCTGTCCTCAGCATTCTGTAATTAACATTCCTGTCAAGAAAATTGTCTCTCAAGAATGTAATTATAAGTGAGAAATTTCCATTCCCGTTGTTTATATCTCAGATTCTGAGCTTATGAATACAGGCAATTAAAAATTGATTCTGGCAGGGTCTTCCTTGGCTAAAGGTGGAATAAATACCCTGCACTGAATTTTGTCCCTCTGCAGCTAAACTGCTTCTAGTTCTTGGGCCAGCTCATTTCAATGCAGTCTGAACATCTCTAAATTGCAGACTGCCATGCTGAGAGTCCCTTCAGCTCACTGCTGGGTTGGGAGTGCCTTCACTACCTAAGGTTGAATTACTTCTCACATAAATTGCATATTGTCTCTGCTAGAATTATTACAAATGACCATTCACCAGTTAGAGATTCCTCATTTACTTGTTTAATTTTCCTTTAGGAAAATTAGCAGGTTCATGCATTACTTGTGGGGGACTGAGGGAGCTCTCAGAGTTTTCTGTGAGAAATACTAAAACAGAACAGGACATGGTATGCCTGTGCAGAACAGGATCCAGTTTTATTACATCAAACCTGGCTTGGTTCAGAACAACCATAATAATGGACCTCAGTAAAATGGTGCTGACAGCTGGTTTACAGGTCTCAGATTGCACTCTCCAAAGAAATACATAGATTGCATGTACAGTCAATGCCAGATCTGTTCAATAAAGCCCTCCATTTTTCTACATCATCATTTAATAAATCCAAATAGGAAAAAGCCCCTCTGTCAAGCTGCTGCTGTTTTCTCTCAGAGTTTCTACTCAAGAGCTGAGCATTAAGGAATTTTAAATATATGGATGTTATGGTCATTTAGTGAGGAAAGTACCTGCTGGTGCATGTGCTGGTGTTAATGAAATGCTATGGCAAACACTGCTCAAGACATCCTTACTGACACAGCACAAGTAAGAGGGGAGGGGAACAGATCATATTGAAGAGACTCCTTTTACAAAACACTTATGAATTATAATTCACACTTGAAACTGTGCTTTAAATGAGTGTTCCACTTTTAACCCACGTGAAAAGATAGAACCAAAAAAACCCACCAAGAATATGCAAGCAATGCTGTATCTCTGGAAATACAGAAAGGAGAAACAACTGTTTTCTTCTGGAATATATCTAAAAAATATTCTGTCTAAACTATTTCAGAGACTTTGGCTGTTTCTTGAGCAGTAAGTAATGAATGATTCAGCCTTGGCTTTGTGAAAGTTTTGATGTTCTGGACAATATAGAAATGTCCAAGACAGGGACAAGATACTGAAATTGAAGTTGCGAGTTAAATTGATGTGACTAACTGTGATACCATGCTAGTTGAATATAGGCCTTAGATGAAGGTCCTGCTGAAGGTTCTATTATCTTTTGTTTTACTTCTGGAGCAACAGCTTGTACAACTTGTATTCCAAGACTCTGGTCCTACATTTCCTTTATCCTGGTTCCTCCAAGATTAATTATTCCCATTTCCAGTTAAGTGCCTATTTATGGTTAAGTGCTAATTTTTCTTTGCTTTACTCACTCATTTCTAGCTCCTCACTGGGGAAAAAGCTGAGCAGGCCCCATTTGCCCTCTGGTCAGTGCATTTTGTTGGCTGCAGTGATACTTTTGGCCTGAGTCAGTGCTGGCAGCCTCCTTCCCCTCAAGCTATGCAGCATCTGCCTCCACACTGGGGCTCACAGACGAGAGCAGCAGACAGCAGTGGCCAAGCCCAGCCATTCCAAGTGAGCTGTAGCCTGAATTGTTGTTGCTTCTTCACAGTTTACACCAATCCCAAAGGCTTCTTCTGCCTTTCTCCCTCCCTCCCTCCCTCCAAGGACCCTCTCTCCATTGGGTAGCAGGGATGGAGATAGGAAGGTGGTGGTGCATCTGGGAGAGGAGGAGAGAGCAAGGGGCACTTGTGAGACCAAGTGGAGAGAATGAAGAGAAGGTTTCATAATGTCTGTGCAAATAGCTGAAAAATAGGTGGCATCAAAATCTCTGTATTAGATGGATTATAGGGATAGATGAATAATAGGTGGTCTCATAATCTCTGTGTTAATAGATGGATTTTTGACCCCTTCTTCTTCTTGTGCCCTGTACGCAGGATGCTTAGTATCCCTTCTGCCATCTGAAAAGGGAGCAAGAGCAATCTCATTCTTCTATGTGCATAAATTAAAAGCAAATATATTTTTTACCGTGTACCATTCAAAACTTATCAAAACAATGACCTCAAGCCACATTTTCCCTATTTAACATCACCAGCTCTTGATGGCGAGCAGCATCTTGTAGCGGCACGGGCGCTGGGAGGCCCGGGACCCCGCGGCGCCCCCGCCCACTCCCCCTGTGGATCCAGTCCGTGTATTCCCGCCCGCAGCGCTGGGGCCGGGAGCTGCGCTGGGCTCCGCTCCGCGCTCTGCGCCGCTCGCCCCGCAGCCGCAGCCGCGCCGTGCGGGGCCGGGGCCGCTCCCGCAGCTCCGGCCGGACCGCGGAGCGCCCGGCGGGCAGCGCCGGCCACAGCGCAGGTACCGGGGCGGGCAGGGCGGGAGGCTCGTCCTGCGGGGAGGGCACACCCGTGTGAGGAGCTGGCGGCGGCTCGCAGCCGCAGGGGCGGCGGGAGGGACGCGGTCCCGCGGCAGCGTGCGCCGGGAGCCGGGAGCCGGGATCCGGCCGCGGAGCAGGTGAGCGCACCTCTGGCCCCGGAACAAAGCTGGGAGGCGGGGCCCAGGTGCCCGACTGGGGTTTGGGGATTCCCGACCTTGTCCTGCCTGGGGTTCCGCCGAATCGAGGGCTGGGGGAGGAGAGAGGGGCAGCTCGAAGGGACGAAGAAGGGCGATCTGATGTAGATCGTCTCCTGGCGCTGGTGCTGCGATCCACCTGTAAGTTTTTTCTTATTTTTTATACGATGTGGTTGTAAAAGAAGCAAGTTAATAAGCAGTCCTGTGTTAGACATGTCTGCTGTCTGATCCAGCCGATGCGACACGAAATGTTTAATCATGTGCAGCATTGAAGAAAATTAGGCAAATGACAGTATTTTATCAGTATAGCATCTTGAACTTAATGTCCTATTTTAATGCATTTGTCTGCTAGAGCAAGCATAACAAGATCATAGAATTCCAATATTTTTATATTTATTTTTATTGCAGCTTGATCAAAGGTTTACCTATCCCTCTAAATAATTCCGTTATATTTGGGATGTGAAACACCCAGAGCTCTGCTTCAGTATTTAGGTGGGAGCACATGCTATAGCTGCTAACAAAGCCATTATACTGCAAATGGCATTGTGTCCTCAGATACTACTCCAGCACATCATTCCGTGCTTGGATGCAATGTAATAATAATGATAAAGCATATTGATAGTGCACAGTTTGGTTTAGCCCACCTAGAAGTATTCAGTTTACACCATCTGATGAGATGCAAAATTAATCACTGAGTTAGTCCATGCATGTTGTCTCCTCAGGTTTGTCCATCATCACCCAGCTCTGACTTTTTGTCAAAATGTCTGTTATCATTACCTGCTGAATAAGACTCTGGATGAGCAGATCATAGAAATTTAAAAAGCTGAGTACACTGAGCATGCCTGGCATGTAATATTCTGGATGTGATTTCAAGAGCAATAAAGGTCCAGTTTAATTATATATATTCCTTACTGTTTCTCATGGAGTGAAATTTGTTGGCTGGCGTCAAACTCCACCTATTTCTATAATCTCCAGTGAGATTATTCCTTATTCCTTATTGAATAAGGAAGCATTTCTGGTTTCCAGATCATTGTGTAATGCTTTTACATTTAATTCTTTATGAAATCATAATTTCCACTGCCTAAAGGTGGAGAGGGTCTTACTCTGAGCTTTGACACTCTTAACTGAAGTTCATAAGGTTTCTTTTAAACCAAAGATTGAGAGCTCTCTTTCTAGTTGATAGAGTTGGTCCACCCAAATTTTGATGCAGGACAGTCCTATAGTGGAGGAGGTGTGCAGTGGTTTTCTCAACCACGAGAAACCGAGACCCTCAGTTACCTTTGCCAGGCTGCAGGAGGTTGTTTGTCCCAGAGTGAGTAGTTCAGCACTGGCACTCACTGCTGCAGGAAGCTGAGAAGGTCGGCAGTGTTAATGGTTTCTGAAAAGATTGGGCACGCTCATGGGAGACAGTTCTGGTAGCTAAATGCAAAAGGCAAGATGCAACCTTCATCCTGAGAAAGGTTTAAAGCCCATGTTTATGGGAAGCTGAAAAGATGCTGTGGGAGAGGATCGTTTTACATGCCCCATGCTGTTTTACTACTTGTGAATCAGCTAATATCAGTCACTTTTCATTTCTGAGGGAGAACAATTAACTAGATAAGTCATTGATCTATTTAATGTGGCTGTTAAATTTTTATGATAATTTGTGCATCAAATAGTAATACTTTGCAGAAGTGAATTTATTGCACATAAGCGTGTTCTGGCAGAGGAAATCGAAAAGTGCATTTTATCCTTGTAACAAAGAAAAGAAGCACATAATAGAGATTGTTCAAATATAAATTGTTCAGCTTCAAGTGTGAGGCATACAATACTGGGAAAAAACCCAACTATAAAAGAAATTGCTTCTAAGAAATTAAATTAATTCTTTTTCCCTTCTATTTTTTACCACAGTATTTTTTGAATTGTTAAAATGGTTTCCAGTACTACAGCTAGGTTGGTGTTGTCTGTACAAAAACATGGATGTTTTGATCTGAGAAAAATTAAATAGCCAATAAAGAAGTAAACCAAAGAGAAGGAAAATGTTGGAAGAAAAAAATACCTACTAAGTTATAGCATTCTTATTCTTGCTGTCGTTCTGCTTTTCATTTGCTTGCTACTTTCAGGCTTTTGGTAACTGAATTAAAATTGCCACTACTTCAAAACATCTTTACTTATTCATAATGTGGCAGTATGTATATCTTCTGAAAAATGTCAGTTCCAGAAAAAACTTCTATTTATATATTATGTTGGATTGAAATCCAACATCACAGGTGCAATAGCAATGGATTTCTTCAAAATTAAATAAAGAAAATCTGTGAAACTGTTGAAGAAGTATTATCTTTGTCATACTAAGATCCCTAAAAGTGGTTTCTTAACAGATTACAGACATTTTACCTTTCTAATTATTAAAAAAAAAGAAAAAACCCTCAACAACTTTTATGACTATATAAGGTTAATATGAGGCATAAATTATGCACAAATAAAAATAATATCCTGCTGAAAAATTATTTTCTAGTTTTAGTTGCATACCATGGATCTTCAAATCTTCTTATTCTAGCATTTTTACCATCTCCAAGTGAAACTAAGATGAGCAAGGGGGGAGTAAGGCAAGAGAGGGAATTTCAGCCTGCCCACTCTGATGACATTGCAGTTTTCCTAAGATATTTGAGGCTAGTGATATAGAGTGAAAAGTATATTATGAGGTCATTTGCAGGTAGTCATAGGAGAATACCCATTAAAATGCAAAGTAATGGAAGAGTGAAATTACCTAATTTTAATAGAGTTGTAACCAAAGCGCTGTATAACTAAATGCACTGGACTTTGGCCAAGACACATTACATTTGACTACAGGCTGCAAAAGACTTATTTGATTATTTATTTACTTTCTGGCCTGAAAAGAATTTTCTGTGTTGTGTTGCAGCCAGCTTCCCTAAGACATACAAGCACATTTAGACAAATGATATTAATAAAACTATGCATATTTCTTTTGCATAGTTATGCAAAATGTATGTGTTTTATAGCCTTCTCTAAGAGTTATGAAGGATGCTGTCAAGGTTATTTATCATGAGCATAAATTAGAATGGGCTTATAAATCCTACTGAAATACAGGGTGGCAGCTAATTCTGAGGATATTCTGTCTGTAATAGCAACCCTTTTTTTCATAGGGCTATCTATGATGACAAAATTTAGTTATTTTGTCCGTCATTTAAATTTGTTGTTTGTATTTTTTAAAGAAATTTTGTCTCTATATTTTTTTCTCCTCCCCCATCATCCACTTCCTCTCACTCTGCCTAGAGCCTGCCTAAAGAAAAAAAAAAAGCTGATGAAACATTTTAATTCTTTATTGTGGATGAAACACCTGCTGGTGGCTCTTCTGCTGCCCTCAACCCATGATCTGATTGCTCTTGCTTCATGTCAAAAGGATAGAGGATGGGGTAGAAAAAGAAAAATGTTCTAGAAGCAAACTGTTGTACTTCTTACACAGTGTTGCCTTGAGAATTGCTGATTTCTGCTGCTTAACCCATGTGTGCTGAGCACTTTACTTCTCAATCAAAAGGTTTCCATCAGCTCTCAGGGGGGCTTTTAGCCAAGGTATGTGGTGCAGCCCGAGTGAACAATATGAGTGTTCTGTTCTATCAGCTAAGGTCATCATCTGGGTGAATGGCCTTTCTTCTTAATTCTCCCTGCATTTGGAACTCCTCCTTTAAACAAGAGCCTGAGCTTTTTTCCTCTGGTGCCCAAGGAGAATGATTAGTGCTCTAGAGGAGAATAGAATGCTAGAGAAATGTGTGAAATTACTGTATTAGCTCTCACCATTGGTTATAATGGGTGATGTACAGAGAGGTGACTCCTTCTACAAAACCAGTGGGAATTTTGGTCCCATTGGCACAGAGTTGATTGTTTGCTTCCATTGAGATTCTGGCCCCAGCTGAACGCTTCACAGAAGCCACTCTTGAGTGGGAACACTTGAAAGGCTCTGCCAAATTCAAGACTTTCATCTGATATCTGTATGCTGGGTATAGTTCATTGGCAACAAAGGATCTCTAGAAACATAGTATTTTTTCTCTTTTGCTCTGATTTTGCATTGTTTTATTACCCTTGGGAGAATTTTCTTTTCTATCTATGTAAATGTGCCATACAAAGTCATGAGAAGTTTGAGGTGTGTTTAAAAGAAAACTATTTCATTTTATTTCCATATTTAAAAGCAATGCCCATACCTTTTTTTACTTAGGCCTCAAAACACCTTGAGAAAGATCTCAACTACAGAGTTGGGGGAATTTCTGTGTTCTACTAGGAGGGAGAAACAGAGTTTGGCATGAATATCTGAAGTGGCTCAATCAAGGTCGTACAGCAAGTCAGTAGCAAAATGTGGAAAAATTACTTGTTTCCTTGGAAAAAAAGATGTTTAGTTTTACTCTTGGCCTTGCTCTTGTGGCATTTATAATGCAATTGCTAAGAACCCTGCAGCATCAGTTAATTCCCTTTTTGTTAAAAAGCAGTGTGAATTTCTTAACAATAACTGTTGCTGGCTAACACATGACATTTTAAAATGGAAGATTTCAGGAAATCATACATCCAGTGTAAAATCTTGAAACATTCAGTAATTATATCATCAGTACAAAAGAGCAGGGAAAAAACATCCAGTTTGTTCTCAAACCCCTTGTATTTGTGGCAATGTGAAAACAGGCTGCTGTCAAATAACATCTCCATTTCACAGCATTCTTCACAGTGCCTTTTTTGACAGAGGAGCTGCAGTCCAGCACTAGTCTTTATTATTCCTGCAATAATGGGACTCTGATAGGAGCGTATTTCATGTCAGTGATTTACTGTCTCTATTACAGCATGACCCGAAAGCTGTAACTCCTCTGCCAGGGACTGGGGTTTGGAAGAGTTCCAGGGCTGCAGCACAGCTTCCAGGCCAGCTCAGATTCTCTAATCCTGTGTATTTTTCATGCAGTTCAATGATTTTTAGCTTGTGCAGAAAGTGTCAGAAATGTTTCATAAAGGAATGGCCTTTGTTTGGGCAATTCTAATAAAGCCACTGGTGCAACTAAAATGTGCACTGAGTTGTTACAGTCTTCATAAGTAATTTTCCTCTTGCTTGTACTGTAGGTGGAAAGGCCATTTCTTGAATGTCAGACAGCACCATGAAAGCACCATGCATATGCTGTGCAACATTGTTGGTTGGCACTGCTGGGTTAATGTTAAATCCCTCTGTTTCTGGCACAGTGCTTCACAGACCATAAATAACTGTGTGTCAGTGCACAGTCAGTGAGGTTGCTGGTCTACATATAAACCATCTAAACAAAATTATTCCATGCAAGCTATAACATCTTATGAAATGAAATCAGAAGGGGTACAAGAAGTGAAATAAATTTACAAAGCAGATGTTAAAATAGCCACAGAAGGATCATGTCACAGGATAAGGATCATGTCACAGTGTGCTGTGAGGGAAACCTTAAGGCTCTGGAAAGCAATCAGTTGTAGACATATCTGGAGGCCTCTGACTTCAGGGTCTGATCATGGTTGCAAGAGTAGGGGACAGATGATGTGTGCCAGAAGAGGGAGTGACAGGACAGCTTTCCCAACGCACTGTGGGCTGGAGGCCACCTGCAGCTTTACTGCATTAATTTGATGGGAAGGGGACAGGTGAGGAGGCACCTGGATATCACCTGGCCCTTGCAGACCTGTGGACTAAAAAAGTCCATCTGCTGCCCAGGATTTTAATTTTTGTATAGGAGCACTTGGTAGCCATTTGCATTTGGGTCTTGTGAAGCTCAGATGCCCATTTTCAGGGGCTGCTCACCCTTTTGTGCCCCCAGCATCCCTTGAGCATGTTCTCCAAAAATGAGCATCTTGTTCCACTGGTACAAGTGTCCAGAAAGCAGCATGCACTAGCTCAGTTTTGGGTAATGGACAAAATAGAGTGTTTTATGCTTAGTTTGTGCTACTTACTGAAATTTACTTCAGAGGCTGAAATTAAAAGCCATGGACATTTGAGGGCCATGAAGAGTCTTTACAGTAGCTCAGTTCAGTCCCCATACATCTTGAGGTTTGACATTAAGTACAGCTCATTAAATGTAGTTCTGAGAGTTAAGCTTCTCTGCTTTGTGCTGGGAGTATTTAGCATCTCTAAAATCACACATTGTCTACGAAGTTAAATGGTATTAGCATGTTTTGGGGTTTTTTAATATAGAAATTGCTGCTCTTAGGACAGAGGAGATATAAACAGCCAGATAGCAAATGGATGATTGATATATGGTCTCCTTGAGCCAGGTCTCATAAACTCTTGGAGATCTATATCATACCCAAGATAACTCAGCTACCTTAGAAGGCATAAACCTAAGATAACTCAGCTACCTTAGAAGGCATAAAATCAGCAGGATGGCTTCTGTGGTAGTGCTGGAAACAGAAAAGTTTAAATAAAAGGCAAAATAACAAAACTCTTTACAGAGAAAAACTGAGCGAGGTGCAAGAGGTTCTTGCTCCTGGTAAAACACCTCAGAAAAGCAATTAGTTCCTTTGTTCTCTTCTTTTCCTAGTAAATTGCTTAGGCAGGACTTTTTGGCTCCTGTCCAACTTGCTATCCTTAAGTTTGAGGTGAAGTCCCACAGGGCCTGTGAGGTGTCTTTTTACCTAATTGAGGAAAGAAACTTCTGGGCTTTTTTTCCTTTTTAGGGAGACAAAAGGTAGTTTTGTCATTCTATAAGCAGGGGGCACATTCCTATAGATGATCCCTCTTCACATTGGAGGATATTCGCCAGAAGACCCAGACAATGTGTCAGAATGTAATTTTCCCATTCCCTGGTGTTATCCCTCTTTTGGATGTGCAGTAACTGCTCCTGACATGGACTTTTTAGTCCTGTGCCTTTGGTCTAGCAAGTATATGCCACCCCAGATACGTCCTCCTGATGTCTGGGATCCAAACTAATTAATTATTCTCTTGGGTTTTTTACACCATGCCAGTTCTCAAGTTTTGGCATGTGCTACCGTTTGATGTTGCACTGAACGGCTCATGTGGGCTTCAAGTAAGTGAAACTACTTTAGCAATCTCTGTGGACTGTGAATTCCTGAAATCAATAGCTTCCTTTCAGCAGAGTTTAAACTGCTTTCTATTATGTGGAGCCTGACGCCATAACAGAGAGATGCTTGAGATGCTGATTGAGCTGCTCTTTGGGCAGCGGGTGACATAACAAGGTATCTTTCCTGAGTACAGGGGACAAGGGGGCACGTGGTACTTTATTTCTAGGAGAAAATCTATTGCTAAGGTTGACCCCAAAGCAATTATTGGTTCATTAAATTGAATTGGTGACTTCATGTGCAGTCTATTAAAATATGATACAGTTTAAGTTCAATGTAGTACCGCTAGCGGAAGGGCTGTGGAGATTGATAATGGATTACCTTCTGCCTACCCACTGAGTGGATGCTTGTTCTTAAGTGAAATAGCAGAGCAGCCTGGTAGTTCAGCCAGAAATACCACCATATGGCAAAGCTGAACTTCTCCCACTGCTGATGTGGCTGCTGGCTTTCCAGAATGATTAAGCTCTCGTGCTTCTGAGCATAAATGGGCACATATAAATGAGCTGTTGTCCTAAATCCAAACAGCTAGATTTTTCATCATTTTCAAAACTCAAATGATGTCTTGTGTAAATTGTGTAACAAGTAGTCTTTTTAGCAAATTGAATTGAAAAGGGCTTTGGTTGTGCTTCTGAGACTTCACTTTGTTTAAAAGGTATCTTCTGTCAAGACCAAAATCACACCAGTATACAGAGCTTTATTTCTCCCTACTCTGCCATGTGCTACTTTGGGCAGAGCTTTCCCACACCCAATAAAGAAAGAAGGGCTAGATGGCTGTTACATTTACTGACAGCTTTGCTGAACTAGAATAGGTACCCTTGGTTTTGCCTTGTTTCTACTTTGAAGGGCTCTATTGGAAAACTCCAAGGGAATTCATAAAAGGATATTTTTTCATATGTTGTAATACATACTCACAAACTGTACTTCAAGTTCTTCTCCATTTCCTTCCTAATGGAACACAATTTACTATAAATAGATGTCTTGGTCTCTATATGTCAGAAACACTGTTCAAGGTTCAGAATTTATTATAACTTTCTGTATTGATATGCATTTGAGAGCCCATCAAGAAAAAAAAATGCACAGATCAGCTACATAGCAAGAAGGTATTGAGCAAAGATACTCAGCACACACAATTAATAAAAACATGTTTGGTAGGTTTACTTCCCTCATGGCTGGTTCTCTCTCCTCTGTCACTTTCCAAGGTCCATGTGTAATAGTCTAAGGCCATCATTCCACATGTGGCACAGCAATACTGGTTTGGATTGCACAGCTTTGTGCTGCAGAGCTTTGTGTATGTGTGAAACATTCTAGGATCCTCACACAGGGAACTTTACATGAATAGGAAGTGTTCTTCATCTATGCAAAACCTGCTCAGAGCAGTGGAACCAAACGCATCATCTTCGTTTTCTGCTACATCATGCTCTCAGTTTTTTCTTGTCTTTCTAAGTGTTTCTACAAGAATATATAAAAAATAGATGGTAGAACTAAGTGGAGCCAGACCTCTCCAGCAGTGCAGTAACTTCTTGTGCTATTAGAAGCTCTATGGCCCTTTAAGCTTCTCTATAAATCTTTTAATGGGTAAGTATGGAAAGCAGAAAAGGGAGAGAAAGTAGATAAAAAGTGTATTTGGCAATGTGTCTACTTCTGCAAGTAGCTCATCAGATGCATGCTGACTAAGTCAACTTGGGTAATAATCTGAATCAAAGTGTTTATTGGTTTCTCTTGTAATAGTGCCTAGGCAGGAGCCACAATGCTGCACCTACAGGTAATGTAGTAAGGGCAAAAAGGCTTAAAAAACAGATTACCTAATTACACTGACTATTATTGCTGGGTGCTACTTATACATTTGTCACTTATGCACTGGTCCGGCCACAATGTCTTCCTCAATATAATTTATTTTTGCTTGTTTTCTTCTAGATTTATAAAATAGTCAATTTCATCATGTTGGGCACTTATTAATGGTGTCTTGTATCACAGATGAGATAAGTTTAGTTGGTTAGAACTGGGTGCACATAGTGCCAAGGTTGTGGGTTGATCCCCATATGGGCCTTTACTTAAGAGTGGGATTCAGTGATCCTTGTGGGTCTCTTCCAACTCAGAATATTCTGTGATTCTGTGAAATATGCTTGAAAATAGATGTTCTTTGCATCTTTTCACCTAGTGGATAAAGTACTTCTCAAGTGGTAGCACATAATTTCCAAGAGAAAAATAGTATTATGCTCATCACTATGTGGCACATTTCTGCCACAACCATGAGAAATAAGTCCTGAAATCAAAATTAACAACTAAGGATTAAATTCCTATATCTTTTTACTGTTAAAGAAACAGCAAAACAGAAATAACAAGTAATTGATGTTAAAGACATCTTCGGTGAGTGATAACACACAAGACATGGGGTGACATCAGTGAGATTCTTGGCATACTGTGTGCACATTATATAGATTTTTTAAATGTTTAAGTAATGTGGATGGGCAGTTGCATATTTATTGTGTGAATGCTTAGTGTTAAGGATTTGTACACCACAATGCATCTGTGCTGGAATGGGTTCACCCGACTGGTCTTGTGTAATCGTGGCCTTCATCTCACGTCAGGAGGTTGTGTGGTCAAGGCAGAAAATGGTTAAAACCAGTTGAAGTAAAAAAAGGGCTTATAAGTGACTTTTTTGCAGTCTTTCATTACAGAAACACCTGAGGGAAAGTTGCCAGCAGGAGATTGTTGCATCCGATCTGAAAGCAATAATATAAATGTTGTTACTGGGTAATGATAATACTGTATGCTGTAATATTTATATGACTTTGCACCAGCTTATGTGCTGAAAATTGGAATAATGCAAAGTGGGTGCATTGTACATTTCTTTTTTTTAAAATAATGTCATTGTAATCATCTTTTGATTTTCTCCCCTCTTTGTTACAGGGAGAAAATTGAATTTTAGTCATGAGAACAAAGACATATTTCATTTTGCAATCACTGCACTCCCCAGGAATGGGTTTATTAGGCTCAAATGCCCAGGGAAACAAAGTGTAATGGCCTAACATCAGAGGGTATCAGTGTGCTGAGCCCCAAGGGACTTGCAGGGGCAGGAACACGTTCACAGTCATGGAAGCTGATCTATACTGTTCTAGCACTGGTGAGATGTGAGCCGGCAGGAAATTTGCATGGGATGATTTCCACAGCCATTGCTTGTGGAATGTTTTAAACAAAAAATGCATGTCTATAGGAAAGTGCCTTGTTAGGTTAGGGAGTTTTGTTGTTGTTTTTTTAATTCTTTCAGTATCTAATCCATCACTTATTTATGGAGTTAGAGAAGCGTGGCGCTGAAGTTGTTAAATTAGCAGAGTCATATTCATGGATCTTTGTTCTTGTCAGTCAGGATTGTGTGTGGGAGGCTATTAGCTTCTGCATGAAGTTCCACTGAATAGATAAAATGTGAGTGAAATCACTAAACTGTTAACAACAGTGGTTACAGTGTTTGAAGAGTCTTGTAATTGTTTCTTAGATTATAAGGATTATTCAAAGATGCAGCTCTTCATTGAATACACCATGAATATTTTATTGAAGTAAGAGAGAGTGAATATTGTGGTCAGAAAGGAACTTTGTCTGAGTAATGTGGTTTGCAGGTAGCATTCAAATGCTTGAACTAGCTTTTGTACAGCTTTTCTGCTAATTATGGAAAATGTACGGGGTGAGGTTTTTTTACTTACAATCAAATTTTTGAAGGAGATATTGCTAATGGTTTGGTCAAACTACTTTTTCAAAGGAGAGCTGGCTGTGACTAATACAATTATGGTAAGCATTTAAGCTAGTCCTTATCTGAGTCCTGAGGATGTGTTCACTTTGTCAGAGATGGCAGTCACTGCTCGCTGCCAGCTCATGAAATGCCAGCATTAATACAGGCTGGATAAGCACTAGCAAAGAAAAGACATTCTCAAGTGAGAAAGAGCAGGGAAAATGCAGGGACAAGAAAATCCGTTCCTGTATAGTGAATTTTATAATGATTTAATGCAAGTAATTTTCAGATTATCCATCTTTGTTGTGTGCCCTTGTGCTAGGTATGCGGGGGACTTAAATGTTGCCTGTTTTTCATTCCCACACAATTGCAAAGACAGAAAAGGTAGCTTAGTTCCATGAAAACCAAGAAGTTGTTTTAGTCATGCTCTAGATTTGACCCTATTCCACCAGTTTTCTCACACTACACATTTAGAGTGTAAACCCCAAAAATTAAATGGTTTGTCTGGTTTGTAGCCTTGGAACTCCATGTGTGTACCCCTGATGCCAAGCCCTCAGTATGCTTATAGCACTGACATATATATCATGCTAGTTTTTAAGGACACTAAACAGCTCAGACCTCATATAATTGTTCCTGATTTGGTTAGAACTGTATACAGACATTTCCAAAAGATTAGTAATGCATTTTCTAATAATTTTAGTTAGTTTTTTTTCTTTTTTTTTGTAGCAAAATTCAAACCCAGATGTAGTTTTGTTTCCAGTTTAACCCCAAACTCTTAAAATAAAGCCTTTTCCCACTTCCTCTTCACACCTCTCAGAAGCTTTTCTTTCCCACCTCTGTCTTCCTTCCTTTATTTTTTATGACACAATCTTGTAATTTACAGGCATTTTTTTTCTACAAAAAACAAAATTTTCAATGCTTTTCATTGTTCCTGTCTGTAAAGGTTGCCTTTGAATAACATGGTGCTTAGAATAATGTGGTGGTGCTCCCTCTGTTCTGGCCCCTCTGTCCCTCTACTTCTTTGCTCAGCTCAGTATGACTTTTTCCAGTGACTTCAAGGGCCAGGAATTAACCTAACGACCCAGGGAAAGGTGGTTGGAAGTGTCCTGGTGCCTCTGGAGCAATAGTCCCTCATACAGCACAAACACAATGCTTCCATGTCTCCTTTCCATTCACTCCACACTACCACAGAAGAAAGGAAGCCAATTCCCCACTGTCATGTAAATATTATATTAGACACTGCAGTGAGGCTTTGAAATGTTAATACCCATAATGCAGACAGCTGACAGAGGGGGACAGTTTTGATTTGGTTGTGACTCAGGCTGTTCCAACAGGTCCCGGCAGAATTGAAACAGCTGGGGTAGTAAAGGCATTTTGCATGATTTTGGCGTCATCTTAGTTGGTGTTTAAGAAGGGAGACAGCTATCTGGGGGACAACTTTAAAAGACAAGAGCTGATTTAGAGAGTGGTGGCAGAGCCCTCTGTTCAGCTCATGGATACCAGCTGCCAGCTGATCTGTCAGCCCACAGCAGTAAAGTGATTGGCAGCAGGGTCTCAGCTCCCACAGCCTTCAGCAGGGCTGGATGAGGTCCTGCTCCCTCTCAGCACTGCAGGGGAAGAAAGGAAGGAGACTGGAGATGGATGGTTTTCCACCTCAGACCACAGGAACACGTGGCCTGCTGGTGAAGGGAAGCTTGGCTTCCTTTCCCTTCCTTCCTGGCAAAGGAATGCTTGGCTCCTAGGAGAAGGGATCCAGGAGGTCCCTTCACCTTTGGTCTCCTGCTGAAGGGACACTTGCTGTTCTCATGAGGAGAGAGGAGAGGGACAGGAGTGACCACCAGTGGTCCCAGCCCCTCCAGGAGAACTGAGAGGGCAATGGGCCAGGGCTAAGGAAGGGGCATCTCTCACAGCAGTGGCTTCAGCTGGGAGGAGAGACCTTGGCCAAGACTGTCCTTCTGCCTTCTGCCTTCTCTTCCAATACTCTTCTCAGAATTTTTTCCTGGCCTTTTGTTCTTTGATGACTCCTTCACTGACTCCTTCATGCCAGCCTTTCATTTTAATGATAGCATAGCAGTGAAACCGAGTCATGTTAAGGCCTGAAGGTTTCCAGCTTTAATCTGTAATGAAATGTAAAGAAACCTGTCAGGGTCTGACACAATCTCAGTCTCCTTCAGAGAGGGACTTGGGAACTGAGCTCTGGGAATCAGTGTGTTCAGACTAATTGTGCTTTCCCAAGCAATGAATCGTTTTGATTAATTTTTTTTCCCTCTTCAATTTCCCGTAGAAATTGGGAAGATTGACCAAGATATATATAAATACAACACGCCAGGATTCACTGGCTGCCTATCAAGAGTCCAATTCAACCAGATTGCTCCACTCAAAGCAGCTCTGAGACCTACCAACGCCTCCTCCCACGTCCACATCCAAGGAGAACTGGTGGAATCCAACTGCGGAGCATCTCCACTCACCATCCCACCAATGTCGGCCGCCACCGACCCCTGGCACTTAGACTCAGGTAAGGTGGCAATCATGTCACATTACTCACTGGAGCAGTTCTGAGAAGAAACCTGTCTGCCTTCCTCTGTAAAGAAAAGTAAAAATGAGAGCTAAGTGATTGATATGTGACTCTAGGACTGTAATCAAGGTAGGAAATGCAAAATTGGAATGACAGAGATTTGCCACTACTTTTAAATGCAGTTGCAGAGGAGGCTTTTTTTTCTTTTGCTTTTTTATTCTTCTTTTTTTTTTTATATTCTATTTTATTTTTCTTTTCTGTAATTCTTAGGCTATTTAAATGTAGCATTTTGACCTAACTGATGCGATAGCACTTTCTCTGTAGTCAGCAAAAAGCTTCAAGTACATATAAATAAAGTACAATAGCATTTCTTATGCTGTATTCCTAATAAGTGAGTATATTGCAGTCAGCTTCATACCAAAAAAAAAAAGTAAATCTAATTTTAAGCATAAATGCATTTATGTAAAGTGCTGATTTTGTTTTCTGAAATGTCTACTTTCCGTAGGCCGTGTTTAATAGAAAATCCCATTAGTCATGGTGGCGCTCATCTTGTGCTGAAAATGCTGGAAGCCAAAACAATTTGCAGATCCCAGCAATCTCACCCTGCTTTGTGACTGACGGGCCCTGAAAATATACATTGTGGCTAACTTTAGAGGATTGTTTCTCTCTTTTGCTTCTTGAGTATCAGTTTACCTTTAGATTTATAGGGTCAGGCATACATTGATGCCTCCCTTGCATTTTGTCCTCATGCTGATTTCAGTTGTAGAACATAAATTAGAACCTGTCCCAGCAAATTTGTTGTATGAAGTGGTATAAAATTAAAATGCTAGAGGAAAAACTTGATTTTGATAATGATTAGTCTTTGAGTTTGGGGATGCATCCATATGCCAGGTTTTAAATGAGAGCAGGCAGGTATATATGTCTTTCTCAGAAGTACATGTCAAAGTCGTACCTTTGAGGTTTGTTTTTTTGTGGGTGTTTGGTTGGTTGGTTGGTTTGGTTTGTTGTTGTTGTTTAGGGTTTTTTTTCCTTGCAGTGTCAAGGAAGTCCTTGCAGCATTTCCTTTCATCTCTTCTTCAGCAGAGAAGTAGGGCAGTTTTTTCTAAGGAGAGACAGAGCTCCTTGTAGAGCTGAGGATCCCACACATTAATACAAGCAGTATCATTCTTTAAAACCTGTCATTCCCTCCTTGCTGCCATGCCATGCCATTGTAAGATTTCAGTATGTCTCTTCCCCACTTAAAACATGCACTTTTCTACCTGAATTTTTTTCATCATAAATTAGTAGTCCCTTTTTTCTCTGCAATTATTCAGCCTGTTTGTACCTGAAGGCTGTGGTCTGTACTCCTCTTTCTATACACATTTTCTGAAGGATTCCGCACTGGCTCATGTCTTTAAAAAATGTGCCATGAACTCCTTGAGGATGTGCTGCTGCTGTGAATCATGGGCATTTAATGGGCTTTAGTCGTTAATTTTTGTTGGTTACTTTTCTGTCCACTTCATTTCAGTGCAAGCTAGCAAAAGACTACAGTGGGATTTGCTCAGGATATTTGCACAGTTCCTAATATCTCCTGCAGTTCAAAAATAGGTCCTGTTTGTTGTTGGCACATGCTATTATGCTTGACCTTGTGTTGGCTCAATCTCATCTTGTAAACTTCGTTGACCTGACAGATTACAATTTACACTTTTTCTTCTGGATAAATTGTAGTACTTGGACACAGAGACAGCATGAAGGATGTCAGGGAACATGCAGCATGCTAGTAGGTTGGCTCAAGCTTCTGTTAACTTCTGTCAGTAAAAAATAGATTTCATTGCCACAGCCAGACTTAACTGTTTCAAGTCATGGGCAGACAAAGCTCAAGAGACCCAGTTTCATTTTCAGTAATGATTAGTTTTTGGAAGACTGGGAGCTAGGAATCCCTTGTCTTGTCCTCTCTAGTGATCCGCAGCAGCAGAGGGAGAAGTTCATATTGCTTCAAAGACTTCTAGTGAGGGACTGCTGTACACCAAAGAAAGCAACAATGTCAGGTGAGTTATGATTGTAGAAATAAATTTCACAGCAAAGAAGTGGCATTTCACTGGTTCAGGAGTAAAAGGATATTCAGGTGTTGGTGAGCAATGTCTGGCTTCTACTGTGGGTGGCATTTCCATGGCACAAATAGGCGGTATCTCAGCAACTCATTATCAATATCAGTAAAAACAGCCGAGTCTTTGTAAAAGTATCAGTGGTGGTCTGACATAGATAGTTCAGTCACAGGAAAAATGTATTCTGTAGACTGTGTAACCTTGAGTCATCAAAGTCATAGCCTGTCAGTCATCAAAATGATCGTCATCTAAATTAAAATGCTTGGGTTTAAGTGTCACTTTGCAGTAGTAAATTGGGAGTTTCCACTGAGGATTTTTTTGTGTCTTCCAAACCCTACTTAAGGCTTTCTAACACAAATTATGTTGAGAGACAAAATGGAGGAATCAGAGGTATAAGTTGTTGGCTCCAGAACTGGAATAGTCTCTGTTGTCTCAGTGTGAATTTTCTCCTTTACTAAACTGGCTGAAGGGACAAAGACAAAAAGCAGCTCTGAAATTCACAGAAGCACTTGTAGTGATGTTAAAGCAAAAGCCACTCACACTTTGCCACAAAGAAATGGTTGCAAATAACATGGCTTTGAAAGCAGCAATTACTATGTGCAGTGTTTCTCATCTTCAGCATTTTTTTATCTGTAATTTTTAGTGTTATATTACCTATTTAATTTTAAATAGTTCTTAACAAAACATGAGAGCTAAGGATGGATGTTTCATAGTGAAAATAAAACAGTCAGGAAAAAATTTATGGGAAGCATCATATGGTTTAAATTTTATTCAATGACATACTCTGAACTCATCCTGACTCATATTTTGAGTTAAGCTTAGGTTTTTAGCTTTGTTTCTCAAATATTGTGGAATTGAACTTTGAGGATTGAAAAATGTTGTAGGAGGGAATCAAAGATAAGTGTCTAAATAGAACAGATAAACCAGATGACAAATGTAATGATCCTTTCACCTCTCAACTACAGTGCTGGATCAGATTTTGCAGATAATTACTAGAAGTTAAGCAGGTTCTGCCTGATGGATGACCTACATGAAATGTTTTCTTTAAACTCTTCTGTGTAGTTACTGCATGAACATCTCCTGCTAGCTGCAAAACATTTTGGATGCCCTAACAGAGAGGCTAAAGGGAAAATCATAATGACACACATCAGTCACTTGGCAGTTGACCTTTAAAAACTGGTTCAGGGATTTATCAATAAGAAGCCCTGCTGATTTTCTCCCCTGACAAATGGGCTGTACAGTTTGTCAATTCACTGTCTTGCACTTTCTGTTAGCCTTGAGTACAGATATATTTCACATTTATAATATTAGATATTTTTAAATTCCTTTGTTCTTGTAGAAGTCCAACTTCCCTCTCTCCCCACCCCTGGCTGGCATTTTGCCATGCTCCTGGGACATTCTCTTAAACCATTATCTTGTTCAGCTTGTGAGTATTCTCACAATACATAGTCTTTTCCTGTTGCTATGGTGATCCTTTCTTCGTGATGATGAAGTACAGGAATTCAACAAGTCATTCTTTTCTGGAACGTGACTTTCTAGTGATTTAAAAGAAAAAGGTCAATAACGACATCCAAGCAGATCATCAATATAGTTCACTTCCTGTGTTTTCCTCCCATCAGTATTATCTCAGTTCATGTCAGACAATCCAATTTGCCTTGGTTACATCAATAGGAGTGTAGAAAAGAGGCTAAAAAGAGCCTGATCAATTAACATATCTACTTTTATATATTGTCCAAACCATTGAATTACCTGTCTGGCATGCAATTCAAAACAAAAGTTTTAATTTCTATAGCCTTTAACTGTATTGGTATGCATTTTAATATCTATTGCTGCTGCATAGGTTAAAAAGAAAGCTAATCACAAGGGGTTTTTAATATCTCTCAGTTCAAATCAGCTAATATATAGGTGAATGATAGCTGACACCTTGTTCATTGTAGAGAAGCAGAAAAAAGCCCAAACATTATTATTTTTGTAGTAAAAAAATTCAACACCTAAAATGCCTTGTAGTTAAAATTAGAAGTTGCATATTATTGTAGTGACGTTGTTGGGTGCTTTTACCTAAGGTTCTGCCAATTACTAATGAAATCTCATCTCTGAAGTTTTCTTATTCATATAAATAAAGGATAAAAGAAACGTATTACATGGATATACTTCTCTGTTTCACGTAAAATGTGCTCCACCTTGCCAAACCACCCAATCTTGAATTTAGTAAAAGCAGGAGATCCAGAAAGGCAAGATGCACACAATAGTTGGCAAACTTTAGCAGCCCTAAGTTGTCATAGTGCTCTGTAGCTGCAAGATGCATTTACTCTGAGTATGAACAGAATGGCATCTAGAGTATTTAACATAGGATTTGGTTAAACCTATATTAGCTTCAACATATTACAAATTAAATGGAGCAGGATTAAATGCTACATCTCTACATTCTTCAAGAGGCGTGATTTTTTTCTGACTTTGTGTGTTTAAACCCTAAATGCTCTTTATTCTTTTGTAATAGTTGAAAGGTCTTGCCTTTTACCAATCAACAGCTTACTTTGATACCTATATTGAGCATGTCCTGCAAAATCATGTACCACTGTCATCAATATTAAAACAGCTGCTTGCAGGATTCACTCTCTTTTTGTTATGAATTCATCCCTCTTCCTTTAACAAGTGATGGGAGGAGAAGGGAGCAACAGCACTGAGCACTGGCCACACATCCAAGCTCACCTATTTGGCCAGCTAATTTCTTTGTCAAGTGAAAGAGAGCAGTCAATTTCTGCACCAAGAGAAAGTGTCACTTATGTGGTGGCAGTACTGAAGGTCACCTTCCAGATTCAGATGCCATGGGTTGAGTCACATCTCACCCTCTGACCACTGGTATCACATCTCAGAGAGCAGAGCAGCAGCACCTGAGGAGAAGCTGGGTCAGATGTGTGCTGCTGTGGATGTGGCTAGGAAGATGGAAAATGGCTTTTGCCCTTGTCAAGGGCTTGTTACAAATGACGCAGTGGGAAGGAGGAATCAAAAGTGTTATTTGCTGATAGGTGACAATGCAGCCCTCAAAGTTGTCTTAGGTCACAAACACATGAACAAAACACTCTTCTCCTGGCCACAGGCATGGAAAGAGTCCTGTACACATCAGTGAGTTCAAGAGCATGAGCATTAAGTTAGTGGTGACATGTGACAAAGTGCTCATTCTCTCTTTTAGGGGATGGCAGGAGAGCAGGGTCACTTCCCTAGGCTTCCTGCAAGGGCATGCAAGTCCAGGCAGGAGGCACAGAGGAACTTCACCACTTTTGTTCATGATGCAGCGTTACACATCTAAATTTGATCTCCTAGTGTTAGCAAAATTAGAAATAGATATGAAGGCATTTGCTAGAATAAAATGATGCTCCTCTTTTTTTCAAGCGTAGCAAACCTGTACTGCAATCAGAGAATCATGCCGGATTCTCTCTTCGGGGTTACTGATTACTCAGAGTTGTTGGTTTGTTTTTTTTTTTAATTAACATGGCTTGTAAACATTGGGAGGCTGTTTGTCTGCCAGTAAGGTAGCCTAATATTTATACTCTTTATATAAGAGACTGAAGATGCACTTGCAACCTGCCCTGTGGGTCAACAGGTTCTTCCACTGCCAGTCTGGTGCATTTCTGTGATTGTTTACTCTGTCGAGAATGACCAGCATTCATCCCCCATGCTCCCAATATAAATATTGTCTCAGAAGTCCATGGCCTTGACCTGAGTTGTTTTCAAACAAAAAGGTAGCATTTTTTTGTCAGTCAGTCAGGAGGGATTAAGTCTAGCAGAAACTCATAGCTCAGTTTCTAAGCACCAAGTGTTTCTTGCAGACAAGAGGGTAAGTGGTGAACATTTAAATGCAACAGTTTCTATTTTTCTCCTGCCCATCAAACAGCTAACGAGGAAGAGCATCTGTCTGAAATTTGGCACAATCAGTGCTTCATCTTTAAAGGGTTTAATTATGGTGCTTGAATTACTGCAAATCTCTCTATTGATTTGGAATAAAAATGCCTCCCTCAGTCTCATATAGCTCCTTCACACAATTATGCATAGCTTTCTCTTGACTTTAAGGCTATATAATTTCTGTGTGGGATTTCTGACACTCTGTCTAGTGTATCAGACAGCTGGCAGACTGCCAAGCTTGTAAATTCTTCTGGCATTCGTTGACAGACCAGTATTGTAGCTGTTTCATAAGCAGTGATTTGAATATTAAAATTGCTGCTACCTAATGTCAAGAGAAGGTGCTAATACTAAAAAGAGAGTCTTTTCCACCCTCTGCAAAGACTTTATTTTTTACACAAGTACTAATCTTAACTAGGCATATAGAGATGGTGTAAATTAGGGGGAGAATGGAGTAGAGAATAGTCCATTTTAGATGAAGTGTTTTAGTAAATTTAGATACCTGAGCACTTCTTGTGACTGCTTCTTTTTCCTTTCCTCAGGCAGAAACACACTTCCTTCCTGTGTAAGAGGTTCTTCTAGATTACAGTCAGGTCATTACAGCTATTAAAGAGTTTTTTAGGTTTAAACTCTCCAATCTGACCCACTTCTTATCCCCAGTCTGAGTCTTTCTCTTTTTTTCTCCTTTTTTGTAGATGTCATAAGTTTGTTTGGTATTCTTGCTTTTGGGAGGGAGGAGAGGGGTGTTTCTTTCACATATTCCCTCTGGGTCTATTCTCAGTGATTAGCTATATACAGCCAGGGTTTGACCAACATTAACTCCCCTGTTCCTTTGAGAGCACCAAAGCGCTTCATCTTCCACATTAATTATAAAAGGAAATATTTGTGACTCTTCCTTAACAGGTGAAATGTAAGCACTGCTCATAAAATTTTCATGGAAGTGATAGCTTAGGCCAGCATGACTCTTGTCTGGAGTCATAGTGTGAGACTCAGTGTCAAACAGATGTTGCTACCAAGAATTAAAAGATAGATGAGTTTAGGTCTTTGATGGATGAGGGTGCTCTAATGGGCTGCAAATCAATTGGAAATCTGGCAGAGAAAATGTTCAAAATACTAATTCTAAGATCCAACTCGCTGAAGTTCAACACCAGATAAACAAAATCAAAAAGTTAAATGCCTGTTCTCATTTTTAAATGAATAAAATTCCATAGTTTACAAGGACCAGGTATTAGTATTACGACGTGTCTTGCCTTACCAGTACTTTGCACAATTACTTGCTTGTGTGCCAAAGAAGGTGTGGAGCAATCATGGAAAAGGGAAAGCAAGGGATAATCACCTAATCCATCCCAACAGGCAGTGCAGGAATGTTTTCCCTGTTTTGTATTTCATCCAGGACTGACTGGGGGAGTTTGAGCTGCAAGGATTGGTCTCCTAATAAAGCACAAGTGTTTCATTCCCTTTGCTAGGAAGATTGCCTTTCAAGACCAAAAAAAAAAAAAAAATTGTACAATTATCTTAGTGTAAGCCATTGGTAAAACTCCATTTCCTCCTCTCCTTAAGAGTATGGACAGCAAAGCTCACCTGCAGAAAGAAGTTAAAGAGCTGGTAACACAGCAATTCATAAGTAACTATCTTAGCTGATTAGGTTGTCTGCTGTCTAGTGTTGAGAGTCTTTATTGTCCCAGTTCATTGACCAGGGAGCTTTCACTTCATTTTTCTCCCAGCACTGCCATTGTTCATTGTTAGCGTTTCCATTGTTCATTCTAAAATTCATGCTTTTTTTTACAGTAACATCCAAGAACACTTTTCTTCTCTAATCCCCACTTACCTTCCCACTGTCCAAGGCATTTCCATGCAGAAGGGTGTTCAGAGGACAACATTTCTATTAAGCCATCATTTAAGAGGATTTTTTAAATTTATATTCATTTTATATTGGAATAAAAAGACAGGATTGGGGAGCCTTCCCACTAGAAATGTAAACACACAGGTTTTGTGTTTTCCATTATCTCTGTGCATGTATCTCTCTCAGCAGAACTCACCAGAAGCTGACATAAAAACTGCTTGAGATTCAACAAAAAGTTCTTAGGGAAAACAAAATGTAACTTTTCAAAATATTTTTGATCTAACTGAACATACCTGACAAAACTTAGTATAAGTAATTGGTCCAAATAGCACTAATGCACTGGAGGATTTTTTTCCCCTCTGTCCCCCCCAGTTAAGTAAAGCTTCAAATGTCATGTAAAAGACTGAAGAAATTAGTGATTTTTGTTCCAACATGGAGATTTTCATGTTCCAAATAATTAGCATTATTGGCAACAGAGAGAAGAAGATGACATTTTTTAAATTAAAAGCCCCAATTTTCCCTCTAAGCTGCACGTCTGTTCTGGTAGTTGCAGAATTGCTAAGTGGGTGTATTTTTTCCAATATCCTGTAACTTGTGCTAAAAAAGAATTTATTAAGTCAGTGACTGTGAAGATTTCTATTTCCATAAATTCAGGAAAGTGGTTCATAATGGGGACATACACATAACCCTCTAACACTACACTTGAGGCATCACTAAATATTCAAGGAGTGATAATTGACCCCACATAGTATGCTAGAACAAAGCTGACCTATTACAAACAACATGGTTAATAATATATTTAGATATTTTGGGGGGGGGGGGGGGGGGGGGGTAAGTGTGAGGTTGGGTTTTTTTAAACTTGGAGGTGTTTAATATTAAAAATCTCTTCAGCCAAATTCTTGGTGTTAACACTTAACCTGGTGTTCGTAGGACTTCAAGTAAAGTCTGCTAACAGAGTTTAATGTTAAACAGTCCTCCCTCAGAATCTGCTCTCAAATGCCTAGAAAAGCAGGAGTAGGGTAGTTTTCCTCATGTCTGAGTTTTCAGCTTTGATAAGTAGGAAAAAAAAATAGATGCATTAATTTAAAAGATAAAAACATATGAACTTTCAATACAACGACACAAAAAATATGTATTAAAAGAGACAGCTTTTTTCATACTGCTTCAGATTTTTTTTTATTTTGCTGAATTGCTGCAGTTTATGTGCCATGAGAGCTCTTCACAGAGCCAGACTCAGGAGGAGAGAAGAGAATGGGATGGGCACAGGTAGTGGGATGAGCACAAAAGGGCACTCTAAGGGTTGTGTTGCTCACCGTTGATGTAGGACTGTGTAATGGCGTTGTTTACTCCTGCTCCATCATTTCTGTGCTTGTGTTTAGAGTTTCACTTGTGATCCAGTCCCTTCAGGAAGGGGAATGGGGCTGTGACTGCACATTAATTTCTACTATCAAGAGTCAAGCAATTAGGTTCTGTACTTCGAGTCTGTAATAAGGAGAGCTCTGTAATTTCAAGCCATAGCAGTACAGTCTCACCTGACCAGCAGAGTTGACATAATTTACAGAATGACACCAGAGAGCTTGCTTTTATTTTTCTCTGTGCTGTGGTCCTATGGAGAACCAGATTAGTGAATGGATCTAGTGTCCAACACTTTCTCAAAATCTTAACATGTAAGTGAGCATTTGCTGTCATTGCAAAGTCAATTCTTGGATACTGGCTGCAAAATAGAATCAGGGAAGATGAGTTATAGTTCACATCTTTTATTTTATATTACTGTTCTGCTTCTAATCAATGCCTTGATTGATGTGAGTTTTATGTACCTTGTGATCACCAGGTCTGGTGGTTCTGGTTGCTTCTTCAGTTCATATTTATGTGAAAACCCTGAAAAGTTTTAGTAATGGATGGACACCTCTCAAGATTGTGTACATCTGCAAAGATGAAAGGTCAAAGAAGTCTTGCAGCACATAAGATCTAGTCTGAACAAGCTCACTTTCCAGCATTTCACATTTCATTGATTATTTTAGACCTGTGATAACTCTCACACTTCCTTTTGTGGAGCAAATCTAAAAAGCTGTATATGCCTTTGTAGTGTGGTATATTTTAACCAAGACTTGCCCACTCAGAAAAAAAGTTCAGTTAAAAAAATTCCTTTCAATGACTTATGTATAACCACTCCTATTAATGTATCTCAAAACAAAATTTGCCTTTTTACTGTGCACTTCTTGATACTGTTCTTTACCTGAAAATTCCCACCTTGCTTTGGTTTTGGGTTTGCCCTTGCCTTTACTGAACAGCCTTTTGGTCATTTCTCAGCCCACACTCACCTTCTGGACTACTTTACCAAGGTCATTTTTTTATCTCAATTTTGTGAATTTGCAAAAGGCTTTTATGTGGGATCCATTGCAAAACATTTTCCATCTGAAAATGGCAGATGCAAAATCATGCCTATAATAATGAAGCAGAATTAATTCACTCAGCTAAACCAAGCACATCTGTCATCTTTAACATCTAATCCTAATTGTGCTCCAGTCCCATCTTCCCTCTCCATTCATTGAGGGCTGCTGTTTTGCATCTGACTGTGGCAATGACCATGCTGGGCATGCTGAAGGATGGTAGGTCTGCTACTGCATTTTTGTGGTCATCTAAAGCTTCAAATGTCATTAAAATGATGGCCAGCATATGGAATTTGCCTGCAGTCAGTCTTTAATCACTCTCTTAGGTGCTGCAAAGTTTCTTCAACCCCATTTACCCTAATAACAGAAAGTTGAAAAGTGCAAAACATAAGTACAGACTCTGTAGGTTTACTCTGCGCTTATTGAAACTATGGCCTTGTAAACAGCAACCCATGAAAGAAAGAGAAAGCAAAGTGTACTGTGTCCTTTTACATAAGTTAGCTTCAGGATGGTGGTGTTTGAAGCAAACCTGATGACCTGCAGGGGGAAGACAGCAAAGAACAGCAATGCAAAGAACAGCATCTGCCAGCCTGGATCCTGGAAAGGAAGCAGACAAAGTGATGTTCCTAAGCCATAGAGGAGCTCAGCATCTCCTGGTACAGAGCAATCTGTCCCTGCACTAGCTGCAGGTTTTAGGAAAAGGTCTTTGGTGTGCTGTGACAGCAAACTGATGGCTCTGTGCCACAGCTGCGTGAGCAGAGGATTTCAGGCAGCTGGCAGGACATTTCTTGGGTCAATATTTAGCTTCTCAGGATAGATTTTCTGTTTCCCAGGATAGATTAAAAAGCTCTTTGCTCCATTCTTCGTGTTTTGAATCACACACATGAGACCATGGCTACTTGGAGAAACCTAGGGAAGATTTGTTTTAGGAATTGCTCTTTACAGCCTATGAGCAGCACTTTATATAGTTTTCTGTGCTTTTACCAGAGGATCAGAATTACTGCTGTCCCTTTGTCAGTATGATCTAATGTGTTCTTTCCTCTTTTAGTTCCTGAATTCCAGCAGCAATGGAAAAAAACCTCTTTTTAGTTGTCTTTTTGGTTTAATATTGCCAAGGAATGGGACTGTAGTAAGGTCAGAGAGGATTCCCCATGTGTTTGGATGATGTAACTCCTGTCTGAAATACCTGCACTTGGTACCTGTTGGGCACAAGACTCTGTTAAGCTCATCTTGGAGGGTCAAGGACCCTCATATGTTCTTTTCTGCCTAATTGCTGTGGCAGGAATTGCCCTTTTGTGGTTCTTAGACCTCTGACCTATAGCTCTTTCTGATAGTTTGAGAAGCTACTGAAGAATTTCAAGGGAATGTCCTATTAAAAAAGGAAACTAATTAGTTGTTTTCTTTCTTCTTTATACATCTATAGTAATACTTCAATTTAAAAAATTATATGGATATTTTTGCAGCAAAAATATATTCTATAACCCCACATTTGGATGAGATTTTAGATACTTTTCAGTCAAAAAATCCCCATAATAGACAAGCAGGTGTCTAGGTGGCCCAAGAATAATATTAATGAATTACAGTGATAATATCTGCCAACACTACTGCAAGTCTTTAAAAAAAAAGACTCATGAAAGTCTAAGCTCCTTTTTTTTTTTTCCTGCAGCACACCTGGTGCTCCAGCAGCTGCAGCAGGGCACAATGTTGCTAATCTGATGATGAGCTCTTGCTGAACTAGTGTCCCCTGCTCCCAGACACATGTTCTTGTTCCCTCCTTGTCAGAGGTGAGAGTCTCAGAGTGAATCACATGTGCTTGTTGAGCCCATGGACAGCTCCTCCTGAGTGTGGAAGATGTCTGGGTGCCATGGAGAGCAGCTGTGTGTGGAGGCATTGGGTCCAGTCCTAGCAGCAGCTCTCAGACAAGATCAAGGATGGAGCTCCACATCCTGCATCATGTCCTTCCTTATCCTGCAGTGTGCTTCAGTGCCTGTTGAACATCACAGACTGTGGTCTTCCATCTGCCAGGAATCCCTTGGAGCACAGCCAGTGTGATGTGGCAGCTCAAGAGGGATCATGCTGCCATGAACAGCATCTTTCCTCTCTCTTCACACTTCACTAGTGCCATTGTTCTTGAAATAACCTTTGAGAAGAAGATAAAATATAATATTCAATTGTAAGGAAAGGAGGAACTGTGACCATTGTAGATTTTCAGATTTCTTATGTGAGGACACAGGAGACCAACTCTAAAGCAAACACTAGGACTTGTTAACTGCCTGTGGTTCTGCTCGGATGACAAGGGGCCTCATTTTGGGTTAGAATGGCAGAGAGGAATTCCTTGTGATTTGGCAAACTGATGCTTTCCCCACAGTATTATTTGGCTTTAGGATTTTCCTTGAGATGCAGGGAGGGCAGGTTTAGAAGTAGGATTTCCCACTGCCAGCCCTTCCCTTTTAGCACTGCAAGGGTATGTTTATAGATCCTGTGCCAAAATGTCTTCATTAATGGTCCTGGCACAGTTCTTTGGAGCAAAATCCACTGATACGGAACCAGGTATTTATTTATCTTCTACAATTTATAGCTTGATTCATTTCAGAGGGGTGCAGATGAAGGTTTTCGGGAGCCAGAGCACCAACAAATGTCAAAGGCACAAGTGCTGCTGGCAAAAACTGCTGGACAGGGCCCCTCTGCTGAGCTCTGAGAAGCACACTCCTGTTTGTCCTCCAGGCAGCCAGCCAAAAACCAGCTGCTGAACACACAGCTGGTTCAACTCTCTCCCAGAGTAGGCACACAGTGGGCTACTCTAGCCCCAAACTTCTTTTCAGGCCATGTGGAAAGCTGAAACCATTCATTCTTTTGTGCAGCTGCTTTACAATACAAAAGAAACTTTATTATGGGTTTTAGTCCATGGTAACAGAAAGACAGTTGAATTCCCTGAGCCAGTTTTTGGTATACTGAATGCATCACTGGTCTGTAAAAGCAACTGATTATTTTCATACAGTATCACCTAGTCCATCAAGCAAAGAAAATACAGTGGGGTTTTAAAGGCTGCTCAGAGAAGCAGTTCATATCCTTGATTATTTTAACTTTCTCCAGTTAACGCACTTTTAACAACATTTTCCCTATTTCAAAATCAATGTCTGAGTCCAGGGGCAAAGAAGGAAATTATTGCAACTGCTCACCCAGCTCCCTAGGCTTGCTTAGTCATTGCAGTGTCCAGTTGCTATGTCTGACTGTAAAGAGAATGCTTATAAGTTTAATTGATGAGATTGCCTCTGTGATACTTTCTGGAAGTTAAAACCAAGGCTACCATCCAATTTCATCCAATTCTGCTGCAAGGATTTTCTCCTTTTCAGGTCACAGGCAAATGAATGCTGGCACATCTGCCTGTACTTCCTCTCCTTACCCGTGTGCTGGAGGCTCTCCTCATCCACAGCCTCCCATGCCTCAGCTCCTCCAGCTCACAGTCTTGCTCCTCAGCACCAAAGCAGCTCCAGCAGTGGCCCAGCTGCCCTGCTGGGCTTTGTCCCAGAATGGCAAAAGTGCTGGCATGTGCTCCAAGGGGTGGCTGTTCTGTGGCTCTGACCAGCAGAAACTGCAGCCCCTCTCTTACCTTGGGCTGTGCGGCAGCAAAAGGGATTCAAGTTTTTTCTTTCAAGGAGCTTGAATTTGTACCCAATGGTGGTTACAAAATCCTGGAAGCCTCAGAAGCCTTTAATAGGTAGCAGTGACAAAGGCAAAAATCTCTGTAATGATAAGTATGATCACACACCTTTAAAAGAGAGGGGTTTGTTTCATTTTGTGCTTTTTTACCACTTCAAACTTACTGACTTTATGTTAGTAAAGGACAAAATGTCTTCCTGTGCCAACAGCAATCCTCACCAAAGGTATCTCCTTTATTTTAATTTTATTTTTGTTATGAGGAGCAAGGAAGTAGTTTTGTGGGATTAGACAATATTAACAGATCTTTTTGGTTTTTATTAATCTGTAGATAAATATCTAGTGATTGCAGTTGTATCTCTTTAAGTTGTATTTGAGGATGTTGAATGTATTTCTGGACTTTTACAGAAGTTTCACTGCTATTTACAACTTGAATCTTTAATTCTCTATCTACAGCAAGTGCTGATTTTCCATACAATGGTCAAGCTATAGGAGATGGAGTTAACAGAAACTCAGCTATTATTGGAGGTAAGAAAACTGTCTACTTTTCCAAGACACTTTGCAGTATATGTCTCTGATGGCTGAATTGCAGTTGGTAATAAGGCTGCATATTTCTATATCCAGGTTTAGGTTTGTTGCTTTAGTCTTGGTTTGCTGTGTAATCTTTCCTTTCTAATTTATATTTTATTATTACTTATAACTTTTCCTAATGCTTTGAAACTTTACAAGAATGGAAAGATAGCATTGCATTCCTCACAAAAATTCAGGCCATACTTGAATAGCCTCAGTTCACCTGCCCAATGCATCAGTTAATGCAAAGTGGCATAACATAACTCTGGCTGGTAACAATATTTTTTTTCTGAAAATTTTATAACATCTTCATCCTGAAAGATTCCTTTGCCTGTAGAGAAGGGCTCAAACAGGAACAGTGTTGTTTTATCACATAGATACCTATGCCTAAGGGGATAACACTATGAGACTTCTCTATAACAGGGTTGAACCCAAGATAGACCATTGCAGGGAGAGCAATTAAGGCTAGAACTGATGATAAAGTGGGAACATCTGCAATTGTGTGGAGCCAGTGCTTAGTGGATGGTGTGAGCCAACAGTGAACCAAGCCAATTCTCAAGGACATGTAGAGGAACTAGGATAGGTCTTTACAGCCATTGACTGGAAAGAGAACATCGAGATTCCACCTTCCAAGAGCTGCCCACACATCACCAATACACCCCACAGTTCTGGGAGTGTTCAGTACCCTCTGCCTCATGGTCAGCAAAGCTTAGGTCTGTATAAAGGTATTAATGTTGAAGTTTTTACCTACGGGATGAGAGTCACCAGCAGCCTTCAAGGAGCTGCATTCTGTATATAGTGGAAACCATATAAAAATATTAGAGTAGTGGTGATGCCCACGTGCCCAAGTAGCTTCAGCTCAGCTCAGAGGAGTTTTGGGGTCCTTTCTTTGTGTTAAAGCCTGCAGTTGGTCTCACCGGGGGCATCTTTTCTTCCCTCCTGTGCGCAGGCGTCATCGCGGTGGTGATCTTCACCATCCTGTGCACCCTGGTGTTCCTGATCCGCTACATGTTCCGCCACAAGGGAACCTACCACACCAACGAGGCCAAAGGGGCAGAGTCAGCCGAGAGCGCCGACGCCGCCATCATGAACAACGACCCCAACTTCACAGAGACCATCGACGAGAGCAAGAAGGAATGGCTTATCTAAGCCCACGGGGATGGGGCCTGGGGTGGGATGTGAGCTGGGCCAGGGTGGGACTGGGATGACTCTTGCAGTGGAGAGAGAACACTCTGTGTCGGACACTTGAGCACACATAGGATAAAAAGATCAGCACAACTGGAGGAGCAAGTGACAGGAAAATACCACTGAGACTGGAGAAAGAAAAAAAAAAGAATATCTCAAGCATTTAAGAAAAAATACTTTTTAATATTTATTTACAGCAAATTGCCCCTTCTGTATCCCAACAACTACAACAAAGAGCAGTTTTGCAGCTTCAGCACTGGTTACAATTTTCAGTAATACCTGTCTATTTCTGTGTGTGTTTAGAGATGTTCTGGATACCTGTGACAAGAAACAGGGCTGGTTTTTTATATTTTTAAAAGCTGTTTAAAATGTGGGTGGCTCTGTCCCGAGAACATGTGGCAGCCCTTTCTTCCTGACGTTGTGTTCCTTCCTGGCTGGCCACTCGCCCGCCCTCAGCCCCGCACCTTTGTGACCACGTCACCATTTATTTGGGTGACATTGATCCAGGGGGTGGGATGGGGGTGAGGACTAATGCAAGTCTTATTCACCAATTTCTCAACATCTCATCAGCCCATGTCAGCCCTGGCAGGACCCATCTTCTTGACTGATTGTGTGCAATTCTCATCAGCAATGTAAAAATACTGTTATTATGACTACTATTACTAAAGAGGATTATCATAAAGCACAGGAGGCTTTAAAGGTTTTTTGTATTATTTTGTTGGTCTCTGAGGGAGGATGATGCTGTGTGAGTCTGTAGACCTAGTCTGTTCCTGTGTCTTTGTCTATGGCACCAGGTCACCACCTGAGGCACGTGCCAAGTTAAACTCAGCTCTGCCTGTGGCATATTGGCATATTCTGTACATTGTAGTAGGGAATTAGAGCCAGACTTTGTTTCCTTCTGTTTATTCTTAATAGGCTGTCATAGAAGTATTAGTACAGTTTTACTCAGTGCATTTGAACCCATGGACTTGACACCCTTTTTTTTCAACTTGAGAGTAGCAATTTATTCCTTAAATCCCTTGTTTCAGTCCCTTTGCAAGGAAAGCCTCCACTGGCAGTGTTTGCACAGTCCAGAAGGTGAGGCAAAGGAGGCTTGAAAACTCTGCCTCCAGAGCATGTGAGGAACACAGACCACACAGGGGAGAGTTACTTTTCAATACAGAGATTTACCCCAACTATTTTACTGTCTTTGTAGGGCATTTTTAAGAATAGCAAGGCCAATGCCAAGTACAGCATTGCATCCCGTTTTTCCTCTCAAATCAGGAGTGTCCTAGGTGTCACCTGAACAGCAGGCAGGCAGCTAGAAGGAAAGATAAAGGGGCAGCCTGAAGACTTAATATCCTTTAGTGGCAATAATTTAACAAAGCTTTAGCTTGGTGTCTGTAGAGAAGCATGATTCTCCTATGGTCTGAATTGATAGGAATTTAAGGCCTTAGTGGACAGGTTTTGCAGTGGAACAGAATGAAGGAATGAATATACTGCAGGACTTTGCCATGTGCTGAAAGAACAGATTCAATACCAGGAATTTCTCTTTAAAAGTATTTATTCTTCTGACAGTCCTAGATTTGCTTTGTCTTTAATATTTCTGGGTTTAGTATGCACAGTTTAATTCATTTTTTCTGCACAAGGAAGATTTATTTTTCACCCAAACGTGCAATCTACTACACTAAGCAGTGCTGGCATTTTTGATTTCATTATCTCTTTGGTTGCAACTTTCATTATTCTAATTGACACTTTAAAAATGCAAAAAAAAAAAAATCATATAGGGGAAAGAAAATATCGGAGTCTTACCAGACAAGGCATTGATAAGCACAATTTGTCAGAAAGTCAGGCCAGGTAGTTTGGGTTTTAAGGATGGTAAACAGCCTAAAGTCCTGTTTTGGAGGAACATTATCATTGAACATAGATATCAAAGCAAATCAAGCCCATTAATTTCTTCTATTTATGGATTTGAAATTAGCATACAAAAAAGTTGCCAGTTTTAAAAGTTTTAAAAGCAATTACTGTTTCTCAGGTAACATACATGGCAGAGAGGTTCAGGTAGGCATAAAAATTACCTCTGTTACTCTTGTGCTCTGCAGTCTTTTGCCTTGCCTCCAGTATTAACCTCTGCCTTTCTTGTCTGTAATCAAGCAGATGAGTCCTGGGTTTAATCATGGGTGTAAAATAAGTCTTCTCACCTTGGGGAATATCAGCAGGGGATGGATCTACCATCTAACCACTCAGCCAACTACCTAGCAATCACAGATGTCTCTGTAGGATTGAAAGAGCATTATCTTTTCTCTATGATTCTATGTTTCATTTTATTTTAGTCCACTCTGAAAAACACCCTTGCCTGCAACTTCAAGCTACCAAGAGAAGTGAACAGAGCATCATTTGCATAGATTGGGATTTGATTTGCAGAAAAAAATTCTTCTTATCTGAATTTAATGTCTGTGAGGAAGATCAGACTTCTGTATCCTGAGAGACTAAAGTCTTCTGTTACTTTATGTGGGAGAGAGACAGATTTAACAGCCACAGTGCAAATAGTGCTGAGGCCAAATGCCTCAGCATGGCATTAGAAGGGAAAGATGGCTTGATCTTCATGTCTAACCAAGTTCTTGGCAAAGCAAGAGACAGTTATAGTTATGGTAGTGAGACCTGTGATATCTATTCACTGATTTTCTAAAAAACTTACCAGCTAATTTCCCACAACCCTGGGAGATTAAGCGAGAACTTTTGGGAAATAACCTTTGACCATTGCATAAGCAATAGTTATAAATTAGTGTCTTAGGTTTGAAAAACAGCTTAAAGTTCTGAAATCAAGTCAGGGTCATCTGCACCTCTCCATTGACTGGACACCATGGACCTTTTTCTGTGAAATACATTAGTGTTGTGTTAAAATGCAGTCACTTGCATAACCTAGAAACCTTTAAATATTAGAATTCTTGATTCTCCTTAAATCGGACCATAGACATGATATTATCAACAAGCAGCCGTCTCTGTAGAGGGCTTTGGTGACTTTGGGTGAATTCCTGCCTTTCTGCTTTGTATTTCATTTCTGAGAATGGTGTATGTTTAATTATAGGCACTGGTCATTCAGCATCCTGGCAGTGAAGCAGGAGCAGACTCAGAGATGTAGCCTGTATATTTTGCTAGCACTATATCTATTCTCAGAATTTCTTCCACTGCAAGCCTATCATTGAAGGCTGAAATAACATCCATAGTTTATTTCACCCACTCTTACTTGTGCCAAAAATCCATGTTGTTCAACAGGTATGAGGGAAAATCTGTTTGAGGGGAGAGTGGATCCTGCTTTTATAAAACTCTGTACTTTCCCCAAAGAATATTAAAATAATCAGTCTTTTATCACCTGTTTTGTAGCTGTTTCACCTATTTGAACTGTGCAGAGAAATGTAGCTTCTTGTACTGGTTTGGGAACCAAACTATCCCAGTTGTGTTTCTAAAGGATCATTCCTGACACCACAGAAAACAATGGCAAAAATGCCACCAGCAGTGAGGAGAGCAAGACTGGGCTGGGGATCAGGGCTCCCAGTGTTAGTGAAATAATGTAAGGAATATTTCGGATTCTCATTCACAAGACTTGCAGACCACCAGGTAATGAGACATAAAGCTCCAAGGAGCCAAAACAATGGAAAACTTATTTTGATGTCAACCCAGCCTCAAGGAAAATCCACAGTCCAGTCTGGCAGTTTTGAATCAGGTCTTTCACACACTGCTTATTCCGTATTTACTAGTAGAAAATTCAGATGTATGAAATAGGAATATGTATCTTTAACTTGTACTGGAGCATTTCTGCTTTGTACTTTTTGTGTCTTAAGCTTTACCTGTACCTTTTATATCTTTTAGCAGTTACCACTTCAAAGCTACAGCAGCATTTTAGGGTCATGCTCTAGGCAGCATGACAAATGTGAGAGGATGGGCATCACAAATGTTTTAGTAAGACTGCCAAAGCAGTGGTGTATATGTACAAGTTTATTGTACTGGTAAGAATTCATTTTAATTAAAACAATGTCCTTTAATGGCAGATCCATCTAATTTCCAGGGTATCTTTTGAAATGAGAAGCAAAGTTCGACAAGCAATAGCTTTCAATATGGTTTGTCCCATGAATGATTTTACATTCCATCAAGCATGGTAATCCTGAAAGGGTGTCATTCTTGAAAAGCAGAACCTAAATTCTGGTAATCAAATGTCATTATCCATCCTGGAGAAATTAAACAGAAATCTTGCCTTCTAACAGCAACAGCATGCAAATTAGAATGAATGAAGGGCAGTGTGTTTGTATGCATAAATATCTTCTGTGAATGTCTTTCCTTTTAACTAAAGTTCTATTAGAAAACAGATTGGTAAATAAAGAGGAGGGGAAAAAAAGAAAAAAAAGACATTTGAAATAGTTTTAATCACCATGACAGCTGTTTCCTCATGCTTTGTATATTCTTATCATTGCCTGTATTTTTAACATCTCTAGTACCAGGAAATCAATTTGGAAAGGACAGAAGTCAGAAAGGCCTCTTAAGGAAAGACCCCTTGTACATGAAAAAAAAGGTACTTCAGAATGCAGTTATAGATCAGAAGAGAGGGTGCTAAAACCAGGGAAGATTTATTGAAGTGCAAGTATGTTCCTCTTGCATCAGTGTTCCCTGTTACAAGGGAACATCTGTACATGTTGAGGTGGGTAGAGAGTCTGAGAGCAGAGTTTGGATAGAAATTTAATGCCTTTCTGCTTTTTCCCTTTCTGATCACTTTGCAGATAGCAGCAAGCAGTCTGCTTTCAGTTCTGCTCACATTTGTTACTGCAGATCCTGTGGCATTGCCAGCCTAACAAGGGTTACATACTACAAATGACTGAGTGTGGGTTGTTTGCCTTCCTTTGCTATCATAACTCTGTCTTTTCCTTCATGAATGAGAGCCTTTTATTGAAACCATCAAGAACAATGTATGCCCAGCTCAACAGACTTGTGTCTGTTCCTTTTAATAAACTACTTTATCAGGCTTTAAAATATTTTTATGACACAAAGCATTTTATAAAAGAACTGTGTTAAATGCACTTGAATGGGAGAGTGTGAAACCTAGGCAAAGAAGCATCAGTGCAGCAACCACCTGAGTCAGAGGCACTGTTGCTCTGTCTACAGCATGCATTGCCTTAACCACCCACCAAATCCCTGGATCCATCCAAGACCTTAACTTCCTTTGTGGAATATAGCACTGGCAAAGTCCTGGTGGGATACTGTGTTCAGAATGAGGTCAGACCACGTTCTGACCATTCTTTTGTGCTGACTGTTGAAACCCCTGGAAGGAGAGGCACGCTTTATGCAGGAATATTTCTCATTTCTATAGAAAAGCTCTAGGACCAAGAGATGGGAGTGAAGGTTCAAGTGTAAAGCCAGACCGATACCTGAACATTGTGACACGAAGAGTTTGCTCCCTTCTGCTGCCACATGTCTCACCGCAGCCATGTGGGTGCGCACCTGCACCTCCAAAACCTAAGGCTGTTCAGGATACAATGTCTGCACCACTTGGACAATTGCTGCCATGATGTGGGTGAATAAGATACCAAACTTGCTCCAAATCCATGAGTCTGCAGTGCTAGCAAAATCACTTGCTCTTGAAATTAAGTGCAATTTTTAAGATAAACTCAGGCTGTGCCCTACAGTAGCAGGCACATATGGTGCCTCAAATGAGACAAGATTTGGACCTGATGATGGAAAAGCAGTTATTTAACAATCTGTAACAGTTCTTTTAACTCTGACTTTCACATCTAAGCAGATTTTTCTTGAGGCACTATGCTCAAAACACTTATTATGCCAACAGCTTAAGAATCAGGAAGTAAAGGGGCCAATTTGTGGCTTTTTTACACAAGAAATCTTTTTTAAAAAGTCACTTACTGTAAAAAAAAATTTGGTACCAACAGGTTCTTTCACAGGGAAGTATTTCTTTTCACTAATATTCTATTTTCAAAATATCATGTGAGCGAAGTTGAGCAATTATTTAAGCACAACCAGAACCACTTCAGGGGTAAGATATATTCCAGAAATATACATATAAGCAAATAACAAATTTAGTACATCCTGCTTCTTCTATGATTCAGCAGCTTTCAATAATGTCTATTTGTACTCCCACTGCTGTTGTTTCCTTAAGGAAGACCATCTGGATTAAACAACAAACATAAAAGTGTGTACCTTTAGTTTTACCATAGATTAATGCTCTCACTTGATATGTAATAGCATATTAAGAAAGAGCAAATTGTTATTTCCTCAGATTCCATAGTTTTAATTCTGCTGTCTCCAAGGGTCAGAGATGCACTATCACCATATTAATTGTTATAATGCAAAGGTATTTATACTGATAATATTCAGCAACTGCCATTCTGTATTCTAGCACAGAACTGCTCTCAGAAATTCTACTTTATTGAGAAGGTGGGTAGATGACATTTTCTGACATGTGAGAAATGTAAATAACTGGAATTCACAGACACCAGAGCTGAAACCATTTGAGGGAATGTTTAGCATGCAGAAAAACAAACTGTACCAGAAAGAGTTTCTTGCCTTCCAGTCAGTAGCTTGGAGTAGGTACAGTGCTGTGGCCAGTTATATACTGCCACATGTTCATTGCCTTTTTGGCCAAAATATCTGAGTTCCCTCTTTCACATGCTTTGAAATAGGCTGTTCCAAGAGTACAGCTGAAGATGTCAAACTTAAACAAGTTGCTCTAGGCTGCTGGTGAGAGTACAGAGTTACAAGACCCAAGCTCTTCTACCTGTTTAGAAGACAAGTCTCAGATGTGTTGCTGCCTGACCCTGTCTTTTGTCACCTTTTTCCTATTTATTGAACATCACAAATTGAAAGGGACCACAAAACACCTCCTGCTCCAACATTTTGTGGGAAAGGGAATCTAGATGAGATAATCTAGCATCCTTTCCAGTCATAATGTTTTTTTTCCCACTGACTCCATTTCCAGGGTAGTAGGCTATCAACAGGCTCTTTAAGGCAGATAGAGTCACTGGAGCAAGGCAGCAAACTCTTGAATCAGCCAGAAAACAGTAAATCTTCCACCTGATTTCAGTCAGGTGGAAGCAGGCTTCATCTGGGGCATTCCCAGCCTAAGAGCTCTCCTTCATTTCATCATGGCTTTGGTTAGCAATGGAGCAACTAGCCAAGTCTGTGTGGAAGTATGGGAGATAAACTTGGCTGAATAAAGACAAGGTAGCCATCCCCTGTATGCTAATGTTTGCTCTCTAAAGTGCACATTCTCGTGCTTACAGTGTGCATATCCCTGCAGGAGTCTGACCTTGCCACAGGCAATAAATCCTTCACAAGCTGAACAAATAGCCTGCACTGCTTTGTCTTGAAAAACTCCTTTGGGCAAACGTTTAGAAGTAGATCTATGGTTTGCCATCATAAAACACTGGACACAGTATCAGCAGCTAGCTGTAAGTTATTTCTGTTGTAAAATCAAGGTCTGTCTGCAGAGTTTTTCTCTTGCACTAATGAGACCTTTATCCCTGGAGCATAAACTACTACAAGAGGGCAAGGTAACAAAGAGGAATTGCCTTTGCTGCACACTCTGAAATGCAGTGTAAAGTCCCTTTCACTACACGGTTCCTGGTAAGAGTAAGGAGTAAGATCTCTGTAGACATCTAATGTTTCCTTTTTTCCAAACCCCTCTACCCATTACTCCAAGGAAAGAAAATTGCTGACAGTTCTGGGTTTTTTCACATCTCTTTCTCTACTTTAGAACTGTTCCCTCTCACTGACAAATTTACTACGTTGTACTGTCACCTTTAAACTCCTTCCCAGTCATGCTTGCTACATTGACTGAGGTGAAGCCTTTCACCTTCCTAAAATGTAATCATTGTAGCGGAAGGGTTATGGCCACTCCATTCCTGTCATCTTTTATATTTGCAGTAAGCTTTTATCTGTTCATGGTACTCATTGACTGAAAGTGCAAGTTTGGTTTCTGCCATCTGCAGCATTATTTTATAACTTGTTTGTATCTGTTCCAAAATCACAGCATTGCCTGGCAGAGGGAGTCTGAAAATTAGGCAGCTGCACTTCATTCCATTCAGCATGGTTACTTTCTATTGCTTGATTCAAATTTTCCCAAGAGATATCAATAATGAAATTAATGCCTGGCAAAAGCTAGCATCTATTTTTCTTAGGGCCACAAGATGTCAGATTGAGCTCTCAGCCATCAACTTCCCTTGTGCTTTTGTAGCACCTGTATAAGGCTGCTGGTAATCTCCAAAGTAGGACACCAAAAAATTATATTTTAAAATCTTCTAGTGATTTTAGTCTCTTGGAGTGTTAAAGGTCCAGCTCAACAGGGCCAACAAGTCAGCACTCCTACAGGTTTCTGTTATGAACACATCCAAGAAAACTCTCAACACTGGTTATTAAATAATTTCATTTTCATTGGATCAGCATCTCTGAGGGGGAAAAGTGCTTCTGTATGTGGAACACCTGAGACACTACACTCACCCTATTGTAACTCCTGCATTGTATCTGATCTTTTGAAGCTCCAACTGCTTAAGAGAGGGGATCAGAGTCACTTGAATAAAGAAGGCTAAGGCATCACTTGGTTGCTATTAACTCTGAAGCACAGAGAACTGGCTTTCCACAGATGTGCTTTGCATGGTCGGTCTCAGTCATACACGAGCAAAGGGGAGTTTTCCTCTGCTCTTCAGTGGATCAAGACTCATCAGTGAGCTGGCTGGGCAGGTATCACATAAATTATCTTCAGTCCTAATGAGCTGACTCACACATTGAGCAGCCAGAGCCCAGGGAGTTCTCTGACACAACAGCATGATTTGGCACAATATTCCTGAGAGGCTTCAGCTCCCCAGCAATTCTGCTACCCTGTTTGACTAGTGCTAATTAAGAGAAGCCTGATGGAAATTACCTGTACTGACTTAATCCTACATGTGGATGCCAATCCTAACTAAGAGTGCTTAATTTCATGGAGATTAAATAGATTTCCCCCCCATTATGGAGTGCTTGGGCTGTGCTCAGTCTGATGCTTCTTACTGACATATATAAATAGAGATATAGAGATAAATAGATATTTTTATGGAGATGTTTTATAAGTGGCCTTTACTTTGTGCATGGTAACTATTGCCAAACTTGTTATTTAGGAGCTACAGAAATGGCTGGTTCTGCAGTTTAGAAAGCAATCAGCTGTCTCTGTTGCAAGGGACACTTTGGGTACGGGCTTGGATTTTGGTTTTTATTATTCAACTATAATTTGCATGGTTTGGATTTGGGTTTTGTCTCAGTGTTGGGTTTTTTTTTTTCTTTCCTCACTGGTTCTCTGGCAGGGATATATTGGGCTCAAGCAGGAACCTATTTCTCAGTCTTTGAGAGAAGGTTTGAAGCCATTGGTGCCATACAGCACTTCAGAAACACCTGCCTTGCACAGCCTGTGATGTTGCTCAGTGTGAGGTCCTCAAAACACAGTTTCTTTAGCAGTCTATTGGGGGTTTCACAGCATAGTGAGGTACTCTGCTGGCTTTGCTTGACAAGATATAGCAACAGCTAGTTGCTGTTTTATGGGAATTGCCTTGAGAGCAGAAAAAGGGATCGGCAGAGAGTAGGACAAGAATGATGGTTCAGAATTAGATTCATACACATAGCAGTAGCAAAAGATTGTGAAAATTGCTACAGAAGCAGGTCATTTTACTTGCTTTCTTCTTTTGCTCCCTTTTTCTTTTTTTTTTTTTTTTTAAGTACTGTTTGTATGCCACATCTAATTAATCTCTACCAGCCAGCCACCTCTCAATAACCTGGGTTGTTGCTTAGGGATGGAAATGCAGTTGTCCTTTCTTACTGATCTAGTTCCTGCTGCTGTGGAGCAGTCTGTACCCAGGAAAAGACCAGGGCCATTAGCTATTGGGAAAGCAAAAGCAGCCTCTCACCCCTTCCCTCCAAACCAGGTGGAAAGCCAATCCCAGGGTTATGTGCCTACAAAGCTGGCCCAATTTCCTGCCAGGTGAACCAAGACCTTCTCTGTTTGCAGTTACTCTAGTCCACAGGTTTCTTTCTTGAGCACAATTTTCCCATGGGATGCATAACCAGGAGATGATGGTTACCCTAACTAAACAAAAATGTGTATATTAAAAAACATCCTAATCTGAAAGTATAGTGTATCTGAGATTCCTCTGTTATAGACACTTAGTCTAAAAGATTTATGGCTACATTTGCTATGTTATGCTTGAATAAACATATAATTCATTGAAATACACAAGACTGATAAAAGTAATATGATCTCTTTAAGGAGAATAAACTGTTTGTAAATTTATAAAGAGTATAATCTGTTAGGCCTTATTTGAAGTATGTACTGTGGTTTGGTAAAAGTACAACATTAAAAGAGCCTTGCCAGATCAGGAGTGGTTTTTTGTGTGTGTGTGCGTGTGTGGTTCCTTTGGAATATTTGACATCTTCATTTAACATAAAAATAACAAAAAAAAAAAAAAAAAAAAAACCAAACAAAATAAAAGAAAATAAAAAACCCCAATAAAATAAAATACCCAGAAAAAATACCCAGACTGTGTGTAAGAGCTTGAGATAAAGTGCAGAGGGCTCTTCAGAGTTCTGTGTACAGTGACTCCATGGAGGGAACAGGTGAATCTTTACTTCTGAATAATTTGGACCCAGTTTCTTTTGGAAACAAAAGTGGTTGGTCACATTATTGGCTGGCTTGAGATTTTTTACAGATGTTTTCATAACATCAATAGAAAGAATTCAGACCAACGCACATGCAGATATTGATTATTTAATGAGGGAAAGATCTAAGGAAGCTTTAGGCCCCTTCAGAGCAAGAGCTGGTGTGCCACAGGCTGGGGACATGTGGTCACTGAACAATGACTCCTGTTGCCCATGGAGCTGCTCATTAGGGAACAGACATCCCAGAGCCTGTTCTCCCTGCAAGCATCCTCCTGCCCTGGCCCCATGCAGACCAGCAACAGCTTTCTGGCACACAATGGGCTTCTACTCCTGCTTCTCCTGCCAGTTGTCCCTCTGTGTGCAGCCCAGCTGGGAGCACTGAAGACATGCCAGTGCTTCCCATGGAGCAGAAAGCCACACTGTTATACTCCTGATGCAATGGCCTGCTGCCTCTCTGTGCAAGGTTTTTGGGTTTCCTCAGCTGGCTCCTAATTGCAGGCAGTTCTTCCTGCCTCAGGCCACCATGTGAGCCCTTCCCTGAAATCTAGCAAGAGAAAGAAGGTCTGCCTGGAGACTTGAGGGCAGAGGGATTCTCATCTCTGGCAACCCTCTGGTTTCCCAGTGGAATCTCAGGAGGTGGCTTCAGCCTCTGAGGGATGCAGCCCAGGCTAGGTCAGACAAACCTGTGCCTCATCTCATGGCCTGGTTTTGTCATGCCCAAAAGCAGATGTCTAGGGACAACAATAACAAGGCAAGTCCACAGCACAAAGTCCTGCTTCCTCAGAAGAACCTCTCAGCTGCCAGCCATGGGCAGCTAAAGGACTTTTGGGGCCAGAGGTGCTTTTATGTGTGTAGTCATTTCTTTCAAATCTACTTGCCATGTGCCCGTGCAGAACAAGTGAGATCTCCTCACAGCTCTAGTCCTTTCAAACCTGTGAATTGCTGTGCTATTTAATTTTAAAAACCCACCAGCAACTGAGCAAGAAGGGGAGTCTTTCTTTATTGCTGCTTGCTAATGAAACAACCTCACCATGACTTAAAGCAGAGATGCAAAAGAAATCTCTCCAATCTAATTTGTGTTCTGCACAGTTCCAATTATATCCCTGCATGTGCCAACAAAGATCACTGTATTTTGTAATGCTACACTGAGGACAGACTGCACAGCCCTGATACCCAGATAAATCTGCAGCCCTGTGTGATTTGACTTCTGACTGATACTTCCCATCACCACCTAACAAGATTTGTAGCTTGATCCTGCTCAAGAGATTTATTTATTTTCTGTGACTCCCTCATCTATCACTGTTCATGGAGAGTCACATTCCTTGCATGAGAGGCAGGCAGACAGACACTCTGCTTTTTCTCCCTGTTCAAAGACAGGCCCCAGCAGCATGGCTGCAGGCTGCCTGACCCTGCCAGCTCCAGCCTGAGCAGTAGCAGCAGCTTTTGGGGGACAGGGGCAGGGGGACCTGTGTGAGGTGACCTATCCAAGGAGTTCAAAGCAGGGAGAGGCAGTACAGACCAGGGCTGGAAGGCTTGCTGCAGGAAGAGTGAGACAACAAGCTTCAGGGATTGCAGAAAGAAAGATTTTTTCCTAGGGCCCTGACAGAGCCTTTGTTAATTTTGCTGCAGCCCAGGAGGGCCTGGAAAGTCATTGAACTGAGAGCAAGGATCAAAGAAAGGGGCTGGCCTAGGAAGGCAATGCAGACAAGGGAAAGACCTGCTTTGTTTCTCCTCTGAATCACCCATCAAAGCTGAGAGGTTGTTTTGTCTTGCTTTTCTTTGTTTTCAGAAGTTCCCTTGTGCTAGTTTGGTTTTAGATTAAACCTAACTACTTGATGGAAAAGCACCTTTGGTATATTCACATCCAGGAAGAGCTGTAGGCACTGCTACCCCAGGGTCCTGATCCCATGTAAACCAAGAAAAGCCAGAGGCACTTGACCTCTCCAAACCTCTCTATTCTCATGGATTACATCTGTGATTCTTCATGATGTATTTCTTCAGCAGTGTCTTTCCAGAGGAGGGGTTTACCTCATCTTGACCACTCTTGTGGGAATCCCTCAAGTATTGCAGTGCCCTATGGGGGTTTGTGAAGTCAAAAGCCCCAGGAGGAGAGAAAAAGAGCAACTCTGACAGCTTTGTTTCTCCCACCAGCCTTTGTGCCACTACCTCTCCCAGTGTTTTGTACCTCTCCATTTCAGTAGTATCCACAAGCACACAGCAGATTGAACACTGCTTCTCCCCAAACGGTGAACAATGCACCTCATCTTCTGTCTTTAGAGGACACAGTTGGAAATCCTGAAGATCCTGAAAGAGTTTCAGCTACTCCTTTCTTCCAACTGGCATGAAGTTTATCAATGCTGAAAATGCATCATTGCAGTGCCTGCTCCTCTAGGGAGGTCAGCTTGGTTTTTATTCCAGGAGCCTTAGGAAGGGAATCTTCACTAGCTGGAAAAAAAGGGCTCCCACACCCTCTTTACTGATGGTTTGATCACTAAGATGAGGCAAAGAATTGCATAGATACAGCAGGTTCAAACTCCTAAATATCTTAGCAGGATACAGTGAAGGGAAGGGTAGAACCAAGGGATTTAGCTGCTTGATTTGATTTATAGGGACTATAGCAAAGAAGCATTTTAAATCCTATCAAACACGAAGCCTCAGAAGTCAATGAGACAGGATATCCCTCTGCAGCATTGTGCTGGGTAAGCCTGTTAATCTCCAAATCCTTCACTTGTTTCACGATGGGACGTTGTAGGCAGCTCACCATTACTGGCTTTTCTCCATTTGCAGATGCCTGCACATTTAGCTGGATAAGAAGTGAAGTGAAAGTGCTACTTTTGTGTGTAAGGGATTTGGGTGGAATATTTTCTACTGTGCTGAAAGAAGATTTTTTAAAAAGGCAGTGTTTTGAGCTGTAGTTTTTTTTTTTTGTTTTTTTTGTTTGTTTTTTTTTTTGGTGGGGGCACAGTTTGGTTTGGTTTTTGCATTTGTTTTGGGGGTTTTTCTGAAAGAGTGGGAAATGGCAGTCCTGGCCAACCATTTCTCAGACTAAGACACATTCCTGCTTTATAGATGATTCTTCTAGTGGTCCATGAAGACCTGCTGTAAGAAACCTCCTGCAGGCGTTGACACTGCCATGGTCAGTCCCCTACCCTGTTCCAGCCACCAGTCTTCACACCAAGCTGTGTGGAAGCTGTTCTGTCCTCTGCATGCAGGGAGCTGTGAAAGAGGTGAACCTGTGTGTCACGTCCTAGGAACCTGGATGTGAGGAGCAGGGTGCCCTGGGAGTTACCAGCAGGCACATACCCAGTCCCCACCACAGCAGGAGCATCACAGCTGTCAGAACCACCCGGGACACCTCTCTGGCTGCCATGGAGGACTCGAGACCCTGGCACGGAGTCAAAGACACCTGTGCCTTCGATTCTAGCCCTTGGAAACAATTACCAACTTTGTGCAAGGAGTTACAAGCCACAAGGGTTTGAATAGAATGATAGTGAATTTATCACAGGGTGAAAAAGTACAATTTTGGGGTTTTTAGAATGGGGGTTCAGGAGGCAAAATGGAGGAATCTGGGCGTATCCAGTCTTTCTCCTTCTCCTTCTTGTCCTCCATTTTCTGCTGTGATGTTGGCACTTTTGGATTGGTCTAGAGTAGAGACAAACTGTCTAACATAGGTGATAGGTATTGGAAAATTATTGTAAATAATGTACACGTAGTTTTTAGTATAAAAAGATAACACAGTCCCAAGGCAGTCAGTGTGGCACAAACCAACCTGCCAGACAGACCTCAGTGGGTCAAAAAGACAATGTATTAGATAAGAGAAAATAAACAACCTTGAGAACCAGAGCTGAGGAATCCCGACTTCTTCTTCAGTCATGGGGCTGGGAAAAAGAGACTTTCTGACACCTTGGGGTCATCTCGACACCAGAGACCTCATCACGCGGCATCTTAAAATGGGGCTGTGCCTGCAGGTAGGCAACAGAATGGAAGCAAATAGGTCAAAACCTTGCTGACACTTCCTGCCACCCAGAAGAAGGGTTTGCAGATGGACAGTGATATTGTTGATATGCAAAAATGCATTTTTCTCTGCTCAGTGGATGCCAATTCTAACTCAGCCCCAGTGAGGCTGGCTACACCCTTTCCCATACAGCAGTTATACCTTTGGAGTAGGATGGAGGTTTTGGCTGCTGGCTTCCCACAACTCACTTGGCAGTGAGTGAACTACAGCAGCTGCAAACACATCTCTGTGAGCTGAGGATGCAATTGCATCTGCTCCCAGAGCAGCCAAGGCCAGAGCTGTTTAAAGGATGGTTAACAAGGCACCAGCCCAGGCCACTGCACCATGCAGAGAGGCAATGGGTTCTTTGACCAGTGTTAGGGCTTTCAGACCTAGCAAGGTGTTTTCCTTAGTCCAGAACAAATTTCTAGACTGCCCTCCTTTCACCTTCCCACTTTTCTCTCATTTGTGAAGTCCACAAGGACTCTTTCATGCTGACAGAAAGAAGAATTACTCTGATGCATTGCAATAAATTGCAATAAATTGCATTGACTTTTTTTTTCCTTTCTTTCCTCTCCTGCTACTTGTACGATTGATTTTGGGATGAAGCATGCAATCACAACTCACTCACAGTGTCACAGCAGGGACTGAATTACCCAAGGGAAAAGGGTTGGAGGAGGGAAAAGTCTGTGAAGGACCATTATATCTTCCTTCTTTTCTACAGACCTGAACTGCTTTTAGGGCAATTCAGTGCTGGCTACACCAAGGAGACACAGGTAGGAACTTGAGCTAAAAGAATGGGGAAAAGTCTTATTATGGCCCGTCACAAATATGATTAATGACATCTGGCAGGCAGAGACAGGGGAAAGAAGGGAAGGCAGCACAGAGGATGGAAGAGTAGCACTTATCACAGGCAGTGCAGCCAGCAGCTCGTGGTCAGAGAGAGACAAGGATGGAAGGCAAGGTGAGCCCAAGTTGTTAGTATAATTTCATTTTTAAGGGCACCAAGGATGGGAAAACACAATGGCAGCCATTTTCCTGGGTGAAGAGGTTGCTGTGGATGGCAGTGTAAGGTATTTTGTAATTTCAGGAGGAGCATTCAGCATGACACAACAAGAGATGAGAAAGGTTTGAAAAAGGGCAGGGAAGACAAGACAGAACTGCCAAAATATCTGGAGTCAGTTTAGGAGACTTTGGGTGCCCCTGGACGCCTCATATCATCCAAATGGTAGGATTCTAGCACTAATGATTGGTATTGTCACTAGGGACTCAGCATCAGTAAACATTACCAGCTTGTTCTCTACATCACACTTCTTCCATTTGCTGCAGAGGGTGCCCTTGAGATTTATGGTGGAACAGCAATGGCATTTTGGACTTTTGTCAGGAATTGCATTTTATTACTGGAATCTAAAGAATTGGGGGATAAAAATAATTAAAGCTGTTTTAAAAAAAATAGTCTGAACTGAAAGTATTTTAAAAGCTTCCAGTAACAAAACAACCATCATAAGTTAATACATTAACAGCATCTGAGTGTTATCTTTTATGCACTGACTGACTGGTTATGATTTAGGACACAGTCCTCCTTCTTCCCATCTCTTACAAGGGTTGGTAAGGAGTAAGGAGGTAAAACCTGGTATATAAAACATACTGGCCAGCTTCTCTTTTCAATGGTTTTACCTGTCTATAAATCCATGTGACAGAACTGGGGTTTCAAACTGCCAGCAGAGTCTCAAAGAGATTCTGCTTCTAAAGAAACACCATGAATCATTTTCTTCCAAAATATTTCCTGCTGTACAATGGAGCACCCGAATCAGAGTGTTTGTGACCTGGTGTAGGTGTGAGTGAAACAAGATGCCAAGTTAGTTATTCTATGAGCTGCCATGACAATCTTTGCCTCCCCAGCACAGACACAGTGTGACTGGCACCCTGCTATCCCCAGCACAGGCTGATGTGCATAAAGGATTTGCTGTAGTTTCAGATTAGGGTTTTCCTTAACTCTGTCACACAATTATTGCTGTATTACTGCACAGCAATTCTGAGAGAAATCCACAGAAATTTCTACTACAGAAAGAAATTAACTGGGCTGGCCATCTGCTCTTTGGATTTACAGGAATTACAGTGCATCAGTTGCATATCTCATCATGTCAACGACCTCAGCAGAGTCAGAAGGCTCCACAGGTGGAGCTTGCTGTGAATTCAGAAAAGCTTTTTAAAAGAGAATCTCAGGAACAAAAATGAAATTTAAAAAAAAAAAAAACCAACAAAAAACCAAAACAATACAGCAAAAAACAAATAAAGCCAGGCAAAAGCAACACACAATTTACTTTCCTATGAACTCTAACAAGCACAGTACTTCTCTATGAGCACAGAGAGCAAGGGCTGAAGTTTGGAGTTTCCCTGACCTTATCAAAACAGCAGGGCCTCCATGTAGCCCATTGGATGAGTCCAGAAAAGGAAGATAAAATAGGAGATGGGAAAGCAGAGACCAAGCAGGACAGGCTTTATGTAGGCAGTCCTTTGTGAGTTTGTGCCTTCCCACTTTTAAAAAGAGTAGGAGAAAATTTATCATCCCATCCCATTATTACACTGGGATTAGGGAAAAGCTGTAAGAAAGGCTGGTTCTCATGTTGGCACCGGATGTTCATCTGTGCAGGTAATTTAGCAGCCTTGAAAGGTGTTATTGGAAGACAAGATGGAAATAGAAGGTGTCTGTTTACACTAAGGAGTTAAAAAGAGAGATGGGAACATTGGAAATCACGCAGTGCAATGGCAAAATCCTGGAAACTAGATTAGACTTTGTTCTTTCTCACTTTGTTTGGGCTTTTTTTAAATGATGCCTAAAGTAAAATTTCAGACAAACAGATTTTTGTTGTATCTTTTTTTCTGAGAACCAAATATCTCTCTCTGTGTCTGTGTGTGCATGTACATGTGCCTGTTTTTATTAATATAAAAATTTCTCAGAGCAATTTAATCCAGAGTGCCATCTACTGCTCACAAGAACAAGTTGCATGTGTAAGCACAGCAAATTTGGGTGCTGGATATGGTTTCCTGCACAAAGATGGCTTTATGATATGAAGATTTCAGGCATCTCAGACCATTTTAGATTCTTCTTGGGACTAACCCAAATCTGGGTGTTCTGCTACAGGGGCCAGCACGCCCAGCAGCGCCACAGCTCTGCTGTCAACAACATTGAAAACTATTTTTTCCTTTTGTTCTCAGGTTACTTTCCAGTTTATCATCTCAAGGCAAGCTTAAACTGGCACTGATGTGCTTTGTGTGATGGTACACCTCCAGCTTTCAAGACATTGGCTGTCTGAAAGCACAGAAGTGAAAGGGAAGGCTTCAGGATTGCTGTTTGGCACGCTGCTCAAATAGCAGGTTGCAGCCAAGCATAAAGACCATAAATTGCCTCTATGCCCCCATTACTCTTCCCTAGTCACCCACAGTTCTGAAGCTTGTCACAGTATCATTACACCTCTTCTCTTCTTGGCTGGACTAAAAACCTACTGGGGTTTCCAGGGTGTTGCACTAAGGTTGGTGCTGCCTGTCTGCAAATAACAAATTGAAACCTGTATAAATGCATCTTGTGTAATATCTGTTCGTATGTTAAAGCACCACTAAATGCCTTTCTGGACTGGGTTTTTTTACAGACTAGCTCAAGCTGGGCACTGAGTGACTTTTCACCTGACCTGGAGTACTTTTAGTAGTTGTTACACATTTCTTGTTGCAGCTGTGATGGTACAAGATCATGAGCTACCTGTGTGAAATACTCCACATTCACATATAAGGAGGGTGTTACTGCCAAACACCTCCAGCAAAGAGAAGGAAATCTTTGTATGTTGCCTGAGGAAAATACAAAAAGTAGGATCTTAAAATGTCCTTTATCCACCTACCTGGAAAGCTTAGATCGGTGTGTATTAAATCAGCATATTCTGAGTTCTCGGTTAAAAGTACATACATTTCATATAGTTGCTCTTACATAAGCAATTGTTGAAAAAATAACTAAATGCCAGTCATATCACAAGCATCACATGCTGTTATTGAATCATGATAGGTCCAGATTTATTATCTTAGAGTTCCTAAATTATGATTTTTGAAACACTGATACTCAGATGCAGATGTTTTCCTTTTTTCCTATGATATTGCCGAACATAATAACCACTTTATCTCATCCTGCCAGCCCAGAGAACATAGTACTGTAATCTGGATAGCATATTCATTCCTGAAGGAGAGCTGGTCCATTCAGGCCCAGATATGTTGCATGCACAATAGGCTCCATTTAGGAAACACAGCAGCATCTCTGCTACCCTTAGTTGTATCAACCCTAAAAAACCTAATCAGTATCCAGATCAAAGTTTATTACTTGACTGGAAAAATAATGAAGACATCACATGTGACGAAGAGTCTTTTTTGCAGCAAAGCTGCTCTCCCAGGCAAGGAGTGTCTGGCTGGGGAACTGGATGAAAGGTAGGAAGTAGCAGCTCAGTGGAGCTGTTAACCAGCACCAGCACTCACTAAGCAAGATTAGCTTATACCTAGAGCCAGCCTGATTTTTTCACGCATCCTGATTTAGATGAGATGTGAGAACTGCCCTGTTTACCTCAATAAATGTTAATCCGGGAGTTGATAGCTGATATCAGATACTAATGCTAACTACATTCCTTATCAAAGAATGGCAGAAAGGAAACTTTCTCAGTTAGGCAGAATTTGGCATTCAAAATATTTTCCAAGCAAGCCATCTTCATTTAAAACAGCATTTTCTTGACAAAGTTTGGTTTCCATTAAATGGAGCTTTTGTCACTGAAAATCTTGGGAAGAAAAATGTAACAAAAGTCCTCTGACATCTGCCCAGGCATAAAAAATCCTCACCAGGTCCAGTGTCATGGTAATGAAAATTTCTGCAGGTGCTTAGCAGGGCAGGCCTCCCAGATTTTGCAACACTCATGGCTGCACCACTGGAAAGGGTAGACTGTCCCTCTTAGGGACTCCAGCAGAGAAGCAGAATGCCATGGGGAAGGTGCCCAAGTCATTTGCCATAGTAAGAGCATCCCTGCTGAGTGGCAGGCTTTCCTGGGCTACTGCAGGAAGGCATAGGAGGGGTGACAGCAAGTAGCAAGACCCTTTTGTTTTCCTCTGCTGGTTTCTTGCTTCAGTTGCCAGCACATCTATTCAGCTCCACACCATGACAAGGCCACAGGCTGTCACCATGATGATTATCTGCTGCATGCTGAGAAGACATGGTCTGTATTTTTTGAGAGATGTACCAGGATTCAAGCTGTTTGCTGATTACAACTGCTGTCTGGCCAGCCACCAGAGCATGCCAGCTAATCCTTTGGAATAGGGCAGTAACAGTCCTGGGAGGAGGATTAGAAGGGGTAGAAGTGAAGTCAGCTAGGAAGGGGCATCCAAGCAGGTGAAGTGGTTGGTTTTAGTAAAATGTGTGCCACTAGCTGAAGTGACATGACAGCTACAGAGATAAAGGAACTTTAAGGAGCTTTCTGCAGGTAACCTGCAAGAAGTAGAAGTCAAGCCAGCAGATGATGGGATGTGGATGGGTTATGGACAGGAGAAAAGTGCAGCAAGGCTTGAATGTTGGTCTGAACAGAAGCTGTTCCTGCAGCTTTTCCTGTAAAATGAACAGCATTTCAGGAACTCTGAAAATCCTTCTCTAACTTATTTAGTCAGGGGCTAGATGGCACTGTGTACCCAAAAAATAAGGTGCTAGTCACAGATTTCATAGTCAGATGTTTCTGAACAGGCTGTGAAAAGTGAACAGCAGTGAAAATCTTGACAAGACAGGAGCAGCAGCCAGAGAACCAGACTTCTGATGCTGTGATCATATATACAGAAGCTTTATTTATGGGGGGGAAAATGAAGGACCCACTTTCTGAGCTGAATATCCCCATGTTTCACCTCTCTTTCCAGACCTGCACATCTCTTTGCAGTCCCTTGCCACCACACGTGCCTGGTGTGTCAGGCTGGTTGTTGGTGTTGGGGAAGATCACAAGGCCTTTTCTGTCAAACCACAAGCTGCTTTTCTGCCAGGAGCATGTGGAAGCACCAAGCACAGCTTGTCCCCACCAAGGGGAAGCTGACCTCCTCCCACAATACCTGCAGGGCTGCTGGGACAGGTGCCAGGGCATCCAAGCAGCAGATTACATTGCCTCTTGTGGGGAAAGAAAACTTTTCATCAAAATAATTGATAAGACGTGATAAAACACAGCAAACTGCACCCAGCTCTGAAATCTAGTGGGATTTAAGACTTTTATAGCTGGGAGAAGGTCTTTTTTCCCCTTCCCCACTAAAGCCATGAAGGCAGAAAATTCAGCTCATCTTAAAGCCACAAGAACTTTTCAGAAGCTGTCAGTTTACAAAAACCTGGTATTTGCACACACAGAAGTATATGGTAACTTACATTGGCAGGTTGTTTGGGGTTTGTTTTTTTCTGTTTGCCCCCACAACACTCACAGCTTGAAAAGGTGGAAATGGTTCCCTCAGAATTACCCCATGATGATTTATTCCAGCAATTACCCCCTGCAGCTCCAAGTGTTGCTTTCTTGATTATGGTACATTGGCACACAAGTGATGGGAAAGAAAGTGGCAGCTTAAGCAGTGAATTCTTTACAGGCTTGACTCTGAAGCTCTACCCCTGATAGAAGCTGGCTACAACAGGAGGAAAACCAGCTTGGATGGGGAGAGAAATCCTGTGTCCTTCAGGTGGTATCTTCTGAGGGCATCATTTGGCATTTTGCACCATTTGAAGAAGCACAGAGTAGACCAGAGGTCACAAGCATCTATGGATGAAATTGCCACCATGTTATTTTTCCTGTCCCAAGAGTATTTGGTGTCTGAGTTGCAGATGGAAGCCTGCAATGGTAGGGAAGAAGAAGAGGGACCTCCGGAGGAAGTAAGCCATTCTCTGAACCATCTATAAATTACTTATGAACCCTCATCCACTATCCTGCACACATTGATTGAGCTGCTGGGTGCTTGTCACAACATGCATCTTTTGATGAATTTCAGCTATCCTGAGGGGATGAAAGCTTTACTTGCTTGTTTTGGCTCAGAAGGACGTCCTTTCTACCTCCTCCTTATAGGGGCTGTTGCTCTGAGTTCCTCAGACCAATAATCCCAAGCAAATCAATGGTATGGCTGACTCTTCCTTGACTTGCCCTAATGGGCCATGGAGATGAATACACAGATTAGGTGTGTTTCGAAATGCTCTGCCCCACTGAAAATAGTAACATGCACAGAAACATAACACAATCTGAGTTGCTGTTCTAGAATGCTTTCCTGCAATTGCCATTTAGATTTTTTCTGAGACACCAAGGAGTTATGTTTTGTTAAACCTTAGGAAGATGAGTTCTATTGCTCTAGAGTGTGGATGTGACAACCTGGTCAGAGAGCAAGAAAACTAGGTAAGTTTTTCCAGCATTGGGTTGTGAGACTTTAGGAGTTGAAGATAAACAATGATGGCTTATTATTATAAACAACCTGTAGGTGTTGTTTTCCTACTCTGTTTTCTTGTTTTTCTCAAAGATTGTTTCCAAGAAAGGCATTTTGTTAATTAGCCAATCAGGTGAAATGTATTGATCAATTGCCAGTCAGGTCTACCTGTATTGGAACAATGTACAAAAAGAAGAATCCAAAGTAAAGCTGCAATGCAGTGCAAAGCAGCCCTCTGGTGAATCTGTAATGTTTCTTACTCATCAGCGACACGGGAGAACCAAATGAGAAGTTAAGTAAATGAAAAGAAAAGCTGTCTAAGGCAGTTGATATAAATAAGTGCAAGTAGAATATGAAGACTTAAGTCTTTTGGGGGCCTACAGGGAACAAAAATGTTTCCATCAAGTGGGCAGGATCAAATAGTAACACCACAGTGAGAAATAATCTGTCATATCATCAACAAAGGTCTCTGAAACCATAAATCCATTTTTTAAAAACTCCCCAGTGGATTTTCTGCTACTTCCAGCTCTCCTCTTCCTACCTTTGTCCTTCTTATTCTCCTATTTACCTTCAGGGCAGTATGTGCAGACATACCCAGAGCAGCCATTAACACAGATAAACTGGTTACCAGCAGCAATCAAGTTATTGGGCACATCCACATGATGTTTTGCATGGAGTTATGAAGTTACCTGCCCTGAACTCCTGGGCTGTCCTGACACAGCTGTCCCCAGCCTGGGTGATATCCACAGCATGACATTAAATATTTGGAACCTTGAGCAGATTTCTGCAAATGATTGATGCATGTGCTGATGAGTCTTCATGTCCAAAGCATCAGCCACAGTCAGGCCCAGCATATGCCCAAGCCCATTTCTTTGTCTTTCCTTCTTTTTTTTTTTTCCTTTTATTCATCCCTAGGCCTTCTAAAACACTTCTATATTAGGAAGTTTTAATGAACTATCAAATTCAGCTTATCCTCTCCAACCATCACCTTTTCTTGCAGAAAGGAGTGATATCAAATATTTGCAGTGCTGCTTCATCCCCTACTCCTCCATGCTCTCATTTCCAGCACAAGGAAGTTGTAGTTTCAAATTTGTCTCACCAAGCAGGTCACCAAGCACAAAATATACTTATTAATACTTATTATCTTTTCTCTCCATCAATCAGAGAAACTAGGACAAAATTAACCAGCAAGCAAGCAATTGCTCTGATGGCTATGGAAATGAGCCATTGCATTTTATGCTCTTGGCTTGCACAGTACAACCAAGGTGCAGCCTGAGTTCATCTTCAGATGAATCTTGTTTTCAAGATCCAGCCCTGGGCAAGGTGGCAGAGCAAGGCAGTCATGGTAGGTGAGAGCATGGCAGGTGAGCTGAGAGACTGACCAGAGCATTATTTAATTGATGTGGAAATGCACCAACAGACTCTCGCTTCCATATGTAAAGGGATGTCTCAAGGGACTGGTTGAACTGGTTGTGATGACTGATTTACATAAGCAGAGAAGTGAGAATCGATTAGGGCAATGCCAAAATTTGTCCAGAAGTGTGGATTTATCCTGTGTTCAACCATGTAAAATAACAGGAAAAAAATTTTCAACAACTGTTTTGCTTCTAGTTCACGTAAATCACACCTAAATCACACATTTGCTTTTAATGGCAAAGTTAAGCTGGGCATTAACTTTCTCCTGTGGCTCCTCAGGAAAATTGCAAGCAATTGCCCAAGTGTAGGTTCAGCCAGGGTGTGTGCAAAGCTAACACAGGGAGCAAAGGTGTTTGGGTGTAGCTGAGGGCTTATTTTGGTCTGGAGCATGGCTATTAACAACAAAAAGCATGATAAGAATGCTGTCAGAGTTCAGCGTCCTTGCCTAAGTATACAGGACTGAGAGTTAATAAAAACACGTTCTCACACATGCAGAAGGTAAATATACACCAGCCTCCACAAAAGCATTGTAATAATTTCATAACTATGATAATTTAATAATTTTAGAGTGTATCAAAGCTTTACAGTCATCCTGAACTTACAGGTTGCATTACAGGTAGCATCACCATTGACCTGGGTGATGACCCGGTTAGCTGACCTGGGACTCAGAGTAACATACAGAGAAGTGAGAGGGATTCGACATTAAACTCAAAGCCTGTCTCTGCACAGATACTTCCACAATTTTTTTTAATCTATAACATAGTTATTCTGCAGTGCCAGTTTTCCAAAGCCTGTAAATTATTTCCAACTATGTGAGTTTAGACTGTATTTCTACAAAGATCAGAAGATATTGTTGCCATGTCATGAACTAAATATTTTGTGTGATATGTGGATGCAGTCAAAGAATGAATTATTGAGCAGTTGTCATGGGGTTTTTGTGATTTACCACACAATAATTTAGAAACTGTAGCTCCTGCTAAATTCAATTATTTCTCCTGCAGCTTGGCTTTTAAAGGTGCCATGCTTGTCTTACATTCAAAGGACTTTTCCTCTGCCCTCGAAGAATTAAGAGAATTTACAGGATGGAGGTTAAGTGCTAGCATTAGGATTAAAAAAAAAAAAGCATTAAAACCATTTAAAGCAAGTACTATAAACTGTAGATGAACATCTAATAAGCTGAAGAAAAAATACCTGATTTAGCTTTCCTACATGTACCTGATAATCCCTGAATATTTTTAAGTGACTCCAGGATGGGGTTTATTTTCCAGTTATACTGCTAATACAGACATGTAAAATTAGCATAAAAGTTCATTTAGAAGTATATTTTTTTAATATTACTGAAAGTATTAGAAATTTTCCTGCAATATATCACAAATGCATAGCTGAATTCACACTTATAGCACCAAAAGCTCTTGCCAGTCACTATGAAAATGTAGAAGCACTGCCAGGAAAAGAGGGATGTGGGCAGGAGTGATAGGTCACTGGGTTAATCAAAACTGATTCTGCCATTAAATATGTATATCTATACATATTACATATACACACTCACATATCTATAGTATGCAATAGAAGATGTGTATGATATACAGTATATTGAATACCACATATACCACATATTACATTACATGTTATATAGTATGAATATAATACATACTCTGGATTCTGCTATGCTATGTTGTGCTACATCATGTTACATTATTTATAGACATACTTACTGTATTTTAATGGTTCTTTGATAGTTGACTATATCAGAAATGTCCATAAATTCATAGAATCAGCTTTTTTCACCATGTTACTGCCAAACATGCCTTCTTTTACTGGACCAGTCTTTCTGAGAAATCAAATGCTTTTCTGTTCTGGATGGATCAGCTTTAGGGAAGGTACAGGACCCACATGCACTGTCACAACACAAAGTTAACTTTTGCACAAAGTTCATCCCCTCAGTGCTTTCCTGTGGGAATTGGTTGTGAATGAAAGGGAAATATAATATTTTAAAGACAAGATCTAAAGCAGATAGTAACTTGCCTTCTGCATTTCAGGAACTGCAAGGATATTTTGTCCTGATTATATCAGCTGCCTGGGAGTGCTTTTTTTCTAGCCTATTCTGTAAAGATAACTCTCATGCAAATTGTGCCTTTGGGGTTAGAAAGATGGGCTGGTGTAGAAGTTATTAGGCTGTTGTTACTTTCCAAACAGTTTGAAGAAATTTCAGAAAAGGTTGTGAACAATGTGCATCCTCTCTTAGACTTTTATTTAAACTTTGTAATGATGCATGAAAGAACCCCCTGGGCAAATACCATGGTAGTTCAGCCATGGTCTGATGGCTATTTTTCTTATGTGTGGTAGCCTTGCTAAGTACATTAGACCAGGGCTGTTGATAAAGAGCTCCTGGAAGCAAACAAGAGGTAGTGCCATATTTTTATGGAAGGGTTTTAGATTCTACAGCAGGTACTCCTGGCACTTGGATGACTTTCAACTAATCTACAGCATGCCTAATCTCCATCAATGCCCAAGCTGTGACCCATGACATTCTCTCATCAGCTTGGCTTCTGTTATTAAATTGTACCTCCACTTATACTGTAACACCATGGAGTTCCTCAGCAACATATTCGGGCCAAAAAACCATCAGAAGTGCAGATCAGATGGAGCTTTGAGCAACCTGCTCCAGTAGAAGTTGTCCCTGCTCATGGCAGGGGGCTTAGAACTAGATGAGCTTTAAGGCTCCTTCCAACCCAAACCATAAGTGATTCTAAGCATGTGTCTATAATGTGAGCTTGTGTGTGTCCTCATGTGTGCATAGAACCTATGTGTGTATATACATGTGCAGGAAGATTTGGGCACTTGCATATACTAAAATACATGTACACAAAAATTGGGTTCAGAATGGACTATTTCAGGCAAATATTTATAAGCAGAAGATCTCATAAACAAAAACAATGTACTATACTCATCAGTGATGAAAAAAACACTTTGTAGGACAGTGTTCTGGAGCCTGCAATATTCCTATTACAGACCCTCAAAGCCAGCTTTTGCTCAGTCAGAAGGTACAATGCAGGCAAGTCTGGCCCACTTTAAAAATATTACTCCCAGACTTTCAGTTTTCTTAGCACAGTCAAGTTTTGTTTTCAGAACTACTGGTAATATCTTAAGCTAATACTTTGCATCAGTCCTATTGCTTCATTTAAACCAAATGACACTGCTACTAATCCAATCTGTTTCTCAGTCATATAGTCAGCTATGTACTCAGCCATGCACTTACTGTTCCAAGGTAGTTTTAGGGGTAGTTTCTCTGTATGAATCTATAAACTACAGTTAAACATAGCATGAACGATGAAGTGACAATGAGTTGCCAACAAAACAATAGGCATCATCAAAATGCCTCTGATTTCTCACCCAGCCTGGATTCCTCATGGTGAAGCTTCCTGTGGGTTTGGGAAAACTGCTTCTTCCAAGCAGCAGTAACCAAAGAGAGACCATGATGGATTTTGTAAACAGGGTACATGTTTTATAGGTATATGCTCTAGCTCGTGTCAATGAAGCCAGGAAAGGTGGAAGAGGGTTGCAGAATGGCCTCTGAGTTGGATTTTCTTCTTGTCCTCTGCCACACACAATGACCTGAAAACACCTGGTACCGATGCTACTTCATTCCAAAGGCGAGTGTTTTCTGTGCAGAGTACTTAAGGGTGAGCAGAAGTTCTTGCTACCTGTTGCCAGACCAAAGAATTTACCCAAGGAGATGAAAGACTTCATTATTCCTTCTATCTCAGAAATACAATAACATACTTCTGAGATATCCCCCTGCAACAAATGAATAAATACATACATACATACATATATACATAAGGTTAACAAAAATTCTTTATGATCTGTATTTATCTAAATTGCATTTAGGGACTCTGGCCAGATCAGAATGGAGATTATGCTCAGAGAGAATTAAACCAAAAGTATCCTACTTGTCTCTGTGGAAGTGCATGTGCAAAATACAGATATATTACTTGCATCTGACCAACAGTTGCTATTACAAGAAACAGCTGGAAGTCAGCCCATGTTTGCCTTTTCCTGCTGATCATCTTTCTATTCATCTTCTATTCTTTCATAGCAGACTGAAAAATACTTTGAAAAAATTTTAAACTGATAACTACACATAAACTCACACCCATGTCTCTGTCTGAAAAATATCATAGTCTTTCCCTCCATCTAGAATTGAAAATAATTGCCCTATCTGTAACATTAACATTTATTTTATCAACATTGCTGCTGATTTGTTTTTATTTTACACAGTATCCTAAGAAGGAACTCTTGCGTTGGGAGCACCATGAAAATTGCATTTTTTTCACCTTTCACCTATACCTGTTGTTGAGAATTCATGCTTCTGGATAAATGAGAAAAAAAAGCCCACATCTTATCTTCCAAGATAGGAAGTAACATGAATTTATGGGGCAAATAAGACCTTTTATAGGTCCTAACAGTAGGAGACAGGTCTCCAGTCAGAAGTCAGAAGGAGACAGTGAAAAGATATCCATGGAGCTGGTCTTAGCCACAGCAGCAGCCAGTATCCTCTTAGTCCAGGGGCTGGCTGGACACATACCTGAGGTCATTACTTCCATTTCCTAGCATTTCTTAAATGATGAAATTAAATTAAATTGCAACCAAATATGAAGTATGGAGACTTGAAAATATTCCTCCCCAAATTGTTCTGCTTTAATGGAGCACTGGCTCATGGTTTTTTAGCCAGTTACACTTTCTGACAGCATTTTAAAGGTAGTGACTTTGATTCGCTCGCATCCCTATGTCAACAGGAAGACTTTTAATCTATTATTTTCACCAGAATATTTTTTGTAGCTTCCCTTCCTGTGTCAGCGTCTGAAGATTTCCAGTACCCAGTTGTGCATCCTGGAGCATGTCCACCTGGTTTAAGGTGTGGAAGTCAACAGCTAATAATCTTCAGATTGAATAAAAATAATGATACTAAGGATGACAGGTTGGCTTTTTTTTTTTTTTTTAATCTGAAAATTACATGTTACAAAGTATTTGCTAACAGTAAAAACAATATATAAATTCTTTTGCAGTATTTTTAATTAATAACTGTACGGATACTTATATAAAGTTAAGGAGCAGTGATTCTTGAACAAATTAACTGAAAAAAAAATTAAATGGTGTCTGTTCCTAAATGCAACTAAAATATGAACAGAGAAACTTCAAGAGCATCTTGAAACAAACTTAAGGAACTGAAGGCTCTGTGATACAAAGTGTGACCATCAAGAGCTTTCATTGTACTCTAACTGGGGCATCTTAATTTCTGCTAATACCTTCTGGTGCACTCATCATATAAAGGACTGGACTTACCTGACTTGTGCAACTGACTGGATGAATTACTATGTTATTTTCTAGGCAAATGTGTTTCAAAGTCTTTGTGCAATAAAGATAAAAAATTCTTTTTTTTTTTTTTTTTAATTTGAGAGCTTGAGAGCTGTGTAGGGTGAGGTGGTTTTTTTTTGTTTGTTTTTTTAAGTTTTATTGATTTTTCCTTAGAAATGTGAGGAGACATTTTTATGTTCAAAATATTTGCTATACTGAGAAGAAATGAACTGAATTATTACTGAGATAACACTGTTACAGTTTCATTGAATTTTTTTAAAACTTTTCCATGAGAATGATACCTGAAATTGCTTATTTTAACATGGCATTTATTTAAACTGCTTAGGCATTAATTTGTTCTCCGTTTTATGAGTGTGTTTTCCTTTTGTCTTCTTCCTTAGGATCAGATTCATAGGTGGTTACAACATATGCCATTAGAATTGGGGAACTGAAAAGGTCAGTGTTAGATATAGCAAAACCTCAAGAATGAGAACCATTTTTCAAAAAAATCTGGAATATCTTCCCTCTCCCTGAGCTCTTTCACTTGAGGAGCTTTCCAGATCTATTAGAACAGATATGCATACCAGGTTATTGCCTGTCATAGATCACCATTGCACCATGGGTGCAATCTCTTCTGCTGAGCCAGACTTGACCTAGAAACACCAAGCAGCTGAAAAAGCTGACAGTGTCAATGTCTCAGGTACCACTGTGGGGCACAGAGGTTTGGAGACAGTCTAGTATGTGGGTTGTTTCACCTCTTTAAAATGGTCATTTTACTTCCCATTTCCAAATGGGGACATAGCACCATGTCTGCTGTGAAGTGAAAGCAGCAGCTGGGCAGGGGAGGAAAGGGCAGGGGGGAAGAAAAAATTTTGTCTGCAAATCTTTTAAACATGACTTTATTGAAATGTTGACATCTACGAGGAAACAGCCAAGAACAAACCAATCTTCTTCTTGAAGAAGCCAGTTGTGACCTTCCTGGTGAGCTGGAGCATGTCCTTGTGGAGACAAAAATTTTCATGAAAGATTATGAAATGTACATATATTTAGGACCTCAGTATTTCTATGTTAGCTTTTATTTGGATTTATAAGATTAATTTTATTTCTATTTGCAACATTCCAGATGGGGGGAGCAAAACCAAACCCACAACATCTGAATCATGGCCTAAGCCAAGGCTTAGAGTGGCAATCAGATCACACTCATAGTCTGTCCCATGTTACGTGGGTATGATAGCATCCCTAGCATCTGCCCTGCTCAGGATGCTTTGGTTATTACAAAATACTCCTGCTAATAAAAACAAGCACCCCAGAAGAGCCATTAGTTTTATCTTCATAGCTGGGGGACCATATATAACTTATGCTAATAATTTTCCATATCTGAATCACATCAAATCCATAATTTTCCATTTCTAAATCACAATGCAGAAATCACTGTAAAAGATAAAAACAGACAGGAATCTTGCAGGTGAACAATTCAATTTCTTTAAGCATCTTCTGTAGTATTTTCTAAGAATTGATTTAATTGATTTAAGGTAATCCCAAGCAGTGAATGTGTTCTTTCTGTTCTACAGCAAATCTGATTAGAAAGCCAGTTAAAATTAAGAGGATGCTATTTTGACATGTTAGCATTTTTTTCAGTCTCACCTCCTGCAGTCTCAATCCCCCTGAACAGCTTAATCAGCTCAGGTTGGGTCAGCTCCTCCTTTCCACTCCACAGCTGCTACTGGACATGCCATTGTTGAACAGCAAGGATACAAACTCTGCTGCCTCTCTCCCTCCTTTTCCTTAGGGAGGCTTCACACAGGTCCCTGCTGAACCCCAGAAATGCAACACCTCTTCTCCTGAGGCTGTAACATCAAAGGTGACTGAGCTTTCCTGCTTCCATACTGGCCTCTTTCCTGCTGCTGCCACTCATCCAGGCAGTCATCCTGCTGAGATCAGGCACCATGGCCAAAGACCTGCCCAGAAACAGGAGGACAAGCAGGTTCAGCATCTGCTTTTGGCTGCAGCACAAACTAACCACCCCACTTCTCCAGATCTCATTTCTGCCTTTCATAAATACTTGTGGTCTTTTCACCATGTTTTTGAGATCTGGGAAGGAATTTGAAGGAGTTATTGATGCCACCTATAGGCACTGCCAAAAGAGGTTATTGTGTATGCATAGACTTAATCCAGTTTTCAGATGATATGGAGGCAACCTGTAAACAGACCCAGCCACATCCTTATAGGCCTCTGCCAGGTATGTTACTCTACCTTCTGTAATGATACATTTGCAGGAATGCAAGATGAAGCAGAGCTTATGACAGAGACACTCTATGAAAACTTGGGCATGCCACATAAAAAATTATTTGCCTGTTTGTATTTTGTAAGACTACCATAGTACCATTGCACTATGTATATTTAAAAAACCCAAGGATGACCCATGATTAATGAACAGAGTTGACATCTGGAAACCCGAGATCTGAATGATGGCTCTCCCAGGTTTTCTATGCTACTTGTACCAAGCTCCTGCAGATAAATGTTTCAAAACCAGTGGCCTGACTTTAGATACTCTAATAAAGTTGGTCTGTTTGCCAGAGCCACTGAGTTTAGTTGCTGCATATAAGCCATGCAAAAACTGTGGGTACTCAATAATTCTGATAATCAGGCTGCTGTTTTTCTTTTAGGTTACTAAATTGAGATACATCTCAGCACTATTAGAAATTCATCTTTGTAAACCTTGTTCTCTGTTTTGATGAAATTTGCCCTTGGGAAATGTTATATAAGCATATAAAGCCTAGATGAATATCAAGTTTAGGACCAGGAATAGGATATTTCTTGTCTGTGTTTAATTGCAGAATGGAGCTATGGGTATTAACCTGATTCACCAAAGGCATTAATAAGCACATCCATTAAATTTGTGTATTGCTAATCTTCTGTTTGTGGTTCTCCAAGATCAAGGACTTTCTGATCAATTGAAACTGTCCCCTGAGCCTATTCTTCACACCAATGATATCTTCTCTTTTTCATGTTCCAAGGATTGACTTTCAGTCTTTGAAGTCAACCTGAACATTTTCTGTTGTGTTCTGAGTATTATCATTCATGATTCTCAAAGGTAAGCCAGACAGAAGACAGAGTTAAACAAGTTAGGAAGACTAAAGAGGCAGTAAAAAGAAAGACACTGATAACTGGAAAAGATAAATATGAATGAGCAAAATGCAAAAGGTTAATTTCAAATTTCATAAGAGCAACAAAATACCAAAGAAGAAAAGTTCAGAAATGAAAAATATCCAGAAAATCAAGGACAAATGTCCACAACTAATTTTGTTGTTTTGATTTGCTTTGCTTTGCTTTTTAACAGAAAATGTCACATAGCCTATTAAAACATTTAGGATTTAAATAGAAAAAAAATGAGGTCATGAAATAGAAAGATTAGTAAGGAAGACCAAAAAAATGGAGAGAAGGGAAAAAGAAAATATTTGTGGTGACTTATATTGCTTTTTTAATGATAGAAATGCAAAGACTGAGAAAGTTACAAAGAAGGACATCGGCCCTTATTTAAAAAGTCATGATTACTACACAGTTTAGCTGTAATGGCTTTGGGACTCCTCAGCTTTTCAGAGATAAAATCCTCAGTGTTCAGTACCTATGAATGTTACAATATTATAAAGTAATTGCAGCAGATTCTGTGATTACTGTGCAACAATAATTCAATAACTTTTAAACATGTTCTTAAAAATGCAGAAACTTGACCTTATTAATGCAATAATATTACTATATAGTTCTAATGTTAATATTCAATATAATATTAATGCAGGAACAGTATTTTTCTGAGATAATATTGTAATTTTTCATCTTCTTCTGTCTCAAACAAATTTCTTCCCTGGGCATATTTATTTCCCTGGGCATTTCATTTCCCTGGGCAAGTACAGATGTCATTGTTTTCTTGTCCGACTGTGCTAGACCCTGCACAAGAGACAGAGTTCACAACGAAGGGAAGAAGGCTGAAAATTGCCCATGAAAACAAAAAATGGGCTGGCTTCACAGCCAGCAATATCTGTCCTGTTCTGGTGAGGAACTGCCCTTCCTATTCCTGGCTTTGATGCCATTTCACAGAGCTAGAAGAGGGTAGGACAATAGCAGGGCTCAAGCACCTCCATTGTTGGGCAGGGTCAGTGGGATTTACATTACTTTAGCAGCATGAAGGTAAGGTGCCTGTCTCTCCTGTACTGCACCCACACTCAGCTTTCACTGGTACTTGTTTACCTAAAATTCTCAGCAATCACTGGTTAGAACAGAGGTTAAAAACTTGCCCAGTTCATTGACAGCTATAAAATGGAGAACAACCTCAATTCACAAAGTAGCTGAGTCCTTGCTGAAATACATTCCTGCATCTAGTAATCTCTGCACAGGTTGTGGTGTTTCAGTTCATAAATATTTGCTTTTGCTTTGATTAAACACAGAGGCAGTGAACAGCTCCTGGTGGTGTATGAGGTACTGAAAGGCCTGTGATGTTAAATACCAGCTCCCTGCCCATCTCTGTCCAGCTGGGAGCATGTTACAATTCAGGCAAAGGGACAATTCTGTGTTACTTCAATATGTCCCATTCTCTATGCTGCCTCCGTGTGCCAGTACATCACTCACCAATGGTTGCAATACATTTTTCCTCTGACTCACCATATTTTTTTCAAATGCTTTCAGTACTGAAGGTTTCTCTATTTTTTTTCCCAGAGCAAATTCTGTAGAGCTAGTAAAGAAAGAAATGAGAGGAAGGGAATCAGTTCCTGCAGGCTTTTGAAAAGGAATTGATCTATTTCAACTTGCAAATCATAATTCAGGTAGTATTTTTAACACCATGTCCATGCCTAACTTTTCTTTTAATGCATGAGGGGCTTGGAACCCATGTGTTTTGGCAAATCTCCCTGTGTACTTGCCTTCATCTTTAGACGTGAAAAATGGGATCTTAAAATTTCAGTGCCTCTTGCAGTTTCTTACAAAAATAGTACCTCCCTACAACATGGATGCACTTTGAAGAGAATTGCACAAAATTATGACTGAATGATTCTTAGATTCTCTCTTGTCAGGATCTTATAAATTAAACAGCAATGTTAACATGCTTTTTTAGTTGCTGTGATGTTCCTGCTGTTGGTTTATTCTGGTATGTTGATGGCTTCAATCAGACCAGCTGATTGCTTTCTGTTAGGCAATATTTCTGTAAATACTTTTGGTATTTTATATGTATACTGCAGAAATTCAGACTGCACCTGCAACTAGCACTATGTATTCAACTCTTTCACTGATCAGTTTTTCTCTGGCTCACACCCCTAAGAGAAATCAAGTCTTTTCAATCCATCATGAGCTGCTATAAAAACTTGCTTCATAGAATTTTGCACTTTCCACTAGCAATACTCAGAGCTGAAAAGGCACAACAGCTATATGAAGCACACTGCAACCAAGGACTATGCTTATGAAGTCATGGAAGAATAATCTTGCTAAGTTTCTGTGCTTTTTTATAAAGGATCACATTTTCAAACTTGGAGCCGTAATTGTTTGGCACTTCTATAAAGCTCCTTCAGTGCTGAAAACCAACAGCAGGCATAGAAACTTAGATTTCCTCAGCACCTCTAAAAGTCAATCTCTATGCTGTTTGGCTGCACAAATATAAGGCAATATACCTAATCCAGCTATGAAGAGTTGTTCTATGCTATACAATATACTTCCAGCTTAAAAGTAGGGCATTTCAAACCCCTCTAGCTATACTGAAATAGAAACTATGCCTGTAAAGATACCATTATTGAAAGGTTCCTTTCCTCCTCCTCCCCCTCAACCAATCCACTATCTTTGGAAGCATATGCACCATCTTATTCTGGGCACCACTGAGTTCCAATAGAGCAACACTGGCCCATTAATGACCTCTTTGATGAAAATAATCTAATAACCAGCACACGGGAGTAACAGAGAGGGAGGGAGTCCTGATTCTTCACCATGTGCCCCCACAGATATGCAGATTACTCACTGCCTAATGGCACACAGGGACTGTGCTTTGTGCTGGAGCCAGAGCTCAGCACCTACCCATCATCTCCTCCCATTGCTGCATTTGCAGCTTTTATTTAGCAAGAATTTAATGAGAGTGATTGTTGATGCCTGGAATTTTGGACAGTAGAAATGTCAGGGACAGCAAACAAAAACAACAGCCACCACATGTCCTTGAAGAAGATCACACAAGCCTTCTGACCAGCCTCAGCAGTGTGAAGCAGCCAGGACTCAAGCATCTCTAAGTAATTTGTAATGCTTTGCAAAAATGCCTGCCCAAACTTAATAGAGGAAGATCTGTAGAGGTCTGTAACTCCTACCTTTAAGTAAATTCTCAAAATCTTAACAAGGAGGAATGAGGCTAATATAAGACAGTTACAGTAATAACACTGTCATAGTGCTCCTCAAATCCATAAAAATTGAGGAGTCATTACAAAATAGGAGACACTTGAGTTTACATGATTTTTATAAGGGATCAGTATTGCTTTGAAAAAAAAAAACAACTGATATATGAATCACTTTATTAAGTTAGGATAATTTTACTGTTTGTTTAATCAGAAGTAAAGTGAGAACAGATCACAGTTCCAAAGTAATGGAGGCTTTAATGACAGGGATCACTTGAGTCACTTACTGAGCAAATGAAAATTTTTGGCTCACTAGAGATTAGTTTAACAAGTATTAACTAATAGTTCTGCTAAGTGCTAGCTTCTGAATATTTTGAAAACCAGATCAATAACTAACAATACTTCAGTAAAATAAGGTGCAAGAACATAGATTCACACTTAAAAATCTCTCTGTGTGTACTTCATATGAACAGTAATAGCTGTTCTGGAGATTTCTGTAATAGTAGAGCCTATTGGTAATGGTAGTCTTCTGCTACTGAAATAAATCTTGGTTGCTTTTCCAATAGTAAGCAATTGGTATTTTGGATGTTTCAAATTAAATGGAAAGTTGTTCACGTTTGTGTCAAAGAAGAGTGATATTTAGCATCTCAAACATGTTTACACCAGCTGCCCTGCTTGAGTACATAGAAGCTTTGTGGTGGAGCTTGGCTGTAGTGATGCATTAGCTACTACCAGACATTGACCAATAACATTGATATTAAATATCTGGCAAAACCAAAATTATTCACATGAAAAACTTAGTCACACTTAACATTTTATTCACTTATGTGTTCTAAAGCATGGTAAATATTTTTAGAAAATCCATTGGACACATTTCTTGAACATGGAAACAAAAAAAAACAAACCAAAACCCCGAGCAGCAAGCCCAGCACGTGCTGTCTAGAGCATCTTGGTAATTATTAATCCCAGCTTATCAAGTCTTCTTACACAGAATGGAAACAAAAGGATCAGTATCATATTTACTGTAAGAACAGAGGAAAAATGTCTGCAGTCCAGCAGCTGGTGTGTGTTCGGCCTATAACTCTACAGCTTGTCAACTCTGTGTACTGTGAGGGTGTACAAAGCACCTGCATGATTTACTGACTTTGATGTCATTAGAATTATTTCCAAATGTTTTCATATGTTGTCCCCCAGGGATTAGTTGCCTTGGGAATCACTGGTATTATTTACCATTATTTTCCTTACTGACATAGCGTGATCTTGACTGATAGCCTTAACTGGTGCAGAGGTGGGGGTAGTGTACTTTCTGACCATCAGTCTCACACTCTGATGTAACAAAACTGCCATGATTTTAAAGATAAGTAATCCTTCCCAAGCATATTGCCAAGCTTGTGTTAAAAGGTCAACATTTATGCTGTTTTGTGTCCTCAGCAGAAAAAATAAAGCTAACATGAATTACAAACTGATCTGCATAGTGCCGAGGGGTGTGTGTAGTGGCATAACACTTACCCTGGATACAGCACCTGAGCCCAAACACTACATGTAGCTCTTGACAAAGCATTTTGTTTTGTTGTCTTGCTATTTTGTATAACTGAAGTCCATGAGGCTCATACAGATAGGTGCAGTCATAATAATAATTATTATTATTATTATTGTTATTATGTGGAATACCTTGTTTCCAGAAACCAAAATACAAAAACAGAGATAAATGAGCACATTTTCAGCTTTTGGGGCTATTTTTGTGTGTTTATTTCTAACAGGGGTAGATGTGTTTTGGTAATGACTCTAAGTAGATGGCATTCTAAACTGTCCCAGATTTTAGTCAAGTTTAGTGCTATCACAATTTCTATGATAAATTTCAAGGAGTGGAGGCATTGTTGCCTGTAATTATTGCTCAAGTGTACTTACAATGGCTTTTTGGAGCACTAGATTTTTCCCATACTAATACTACTATTATTCATTTTATGTAGTCTTTTGTTTAGCAAAGAGATAAGAGCATTTATTATCCAGAGAAGTGGGCTAATTTTGCAATGATATGCACAAAATCCTCTGTATATTGTTGAATTAAAAAAGCAAACATCATGACAAATAACTAAGAGCATTAGTCATAAACAACACAAGGTACTTGGTTTATTTTGCAACAGCAATTTTAATTCCTCCAAAATTGACTTGTAATTTACCATTTTAAGAAAAAATGTACATCATCTATTACTATCTGGGTTTTGTGTACTTCACTCTGAAAAAAACCAAGGGTAAAACATTACTTGCTGTACTGAGTTTAAGTCTACCACTTTTTTCTTGCAATGATGTGAAGATAGCTGCTATTAGCCAGCAGAATGGGTCTCCAAGCTATAAAGATTCATCAGGTTTTTCTCAGACTTCTAAGATAGGCACATTTAAGGCATTTTGGCAGTTCTCATTAGGCAAATCACTAAAATCTGTGCGATGTAGACAAGAATCACACAAACTATTTTTGGACATTTAGTCCAAATATACTACCTCAATAAAGCAAATTAATTCAAGGTTTTGACTTTACTGAACCTTTAAAGTCTAGAGACCAAGTCCCTGTGGTCAGGAGGCCATCCCTGTCCTTGGAGGCCATGCATTGTGTACAGCTGCAAGGCACCCCTGTAAATTCATCTGGAGATCCAGACTATGTAAAGAAAGGAATTTATATCATGGGTATAAATGAGTTCTCACTAGGGCGTTACACAATCCACACCTTTCCTATGGAAAGGCTTGGAGCACTTCAGAAATCTCTTCTGCTTTTGTTACAGAAGGGGTTTAGGAATCTTCTGGTGCTCATTAACATGAGTATATGTCTAGTTTGGGAGTTTACCTGTTGTATTACTACTACTGATCTCAAATGCAACACTTCACTGATTGCTGCTTAATTTCATGTTGTTGACAGATCAGTAAAGCACTCAGATCCCAATTTGCTTTAAGTCATGTAGACTGAAAAGGTTTTCCCTGCAACACTCAAGGAAAACAAATAAGTTGTGCAGATCAGTTTAAAACACCTCAGATAAATATCACTGAAGGAAAGGGTCCTGTATAGAGGATAGAAATTGTGACTTTGAGAACATATCACCCCAGGAAGTTTGTTCACACCCTTGGAATGCATAAGGACTGTTGGTCTCTCCTCCATAAGGTTTATTTCTTGAGTGGTCTATGGGGGAAAAGGGAAAGCCACCCAGTGTGTCATTGGAGATGTTGGTGTAAGCTACTGAAGACAGATGGATTCCTATCTGAAATGAGGAAACACTTGTGTCTGTCTGAACAAACTGTTCTTTTAGGCAAAACACCATTATTCACATTGAAAACAGCAGCAGAAAATGCTACTGCCTCTGCCCACTCCTGGTACAAAACAAGCATAATGATCTCTTAGAAACAATCAGGAAGAAAAGATGCAGGCACACACTCACACATCTACACCTATGCCTGTATCTATGCCTCCAGTGAGCTCCTGAGTTAGTGCAAACAAACCTCACACTCCAGCAGCACTGCCAAGTGCAATGGAGGGCCTGTGCTGAGGATCAGAGACAGCAGAGCTTTGCAGCCAGGCAAAGCTGGAAGAAGCTGCAGCAGCAGCTCTTGCAAGAGCTGTTCATAAGCAAAGGCAGGAAACAGAAACCATGAAGGAGCAGCTGGTTTCCAATCCCTGAGAGGTCCTGAATTAGGACTGAAAGAAAAGGGTCAACCCTAGAAGTAAAGGCTCAAGAAATAGTAACCCCCCTAGCTGGGAGAAGAGCCAGGGCATGGGGGAAAATAAACAAAGGACTGAAATCTCTGTGTTAAAGAAATACATTACATGTTCAGTAAAGGGCAGCACTGCTGAGTTTTTGCAGTGCCAGGTGAAGGACTGGTGTCCTCTGGCACTGGCGGATGTGTCTCTTCGTGAGCCTCACTGTCAGTCCCACAGCAAGGGTCTTTTCATGGAAAGAGCAATTTTCTAAGCCTGCAGAACCCCAGGAGGTGCTGGAGCTCCTGTCACTGTCATAGGTACCCACAGACCCATAACACAAATACCAAAAGCAGGGACTTGCAGAGATTTCTGTGGCAAAGGCTACACTTCAGACAGCTTTTCAGGTATTATCTGATTTCCTGACCACACAAACCACCTGTCTTCTTACCATTCATGCCAACATTAATCTTACATTGATGCCATGCACTGATGCCATGCACATGTACAGGTAACACATTAACTTACTACAAATCCTTCTCTTAGAGATTGTTTTAGAATAAGAATGTTAAGGGATTGGAAGGAAGCTTAAAGACCATCTACTCCCAACCCCGTTGCCATAGGCAGGGACACTTCCCACTAGACCAGGTTGCTCCAGGGCTTATCCAACCTGGCCTTGAACACTGCCAGGACTGGGACATGCACAACCTCCCTAGGCAACCCAGCACCTCACCACCCTCAAAGTAAAGAACCTTTTTCTAATACCTCACTCAAATTTCCCCTCTTGCAATTTGTACCCACATATTTAATATATTACAAGTCACTAGGTTTACCTGTCAAGCTAGTGAGAAGTTAGCATACAAATATTTCCTCCACCTATTTTCTTACTAAAAACCTCAACAAGACCTAAACCATAAGGTTTAAGCACATAAACTCTGAAGTATCATGGCACTGAAGGAAAAATCAGAAGCTTGTCAGTATTTAAATACACTACAAAAAATCTTCTGCCATGCTCTTTACTAGACCTTCCTTTTTTTTTGGAATTCTGTGTACAGAGGTTAGACCCAATGCTGATCAGAGAGAATCTAAATACCCTACAAGAGAATGTGTCCAGTGAAGCATCTCAGTGGGCTCAAACCAAGGAAAGTGGGCCTTGGAAGGTCTGAAGTTTCAGCTTGAGGAAGAATGCAGTAAGGATAAACTCTTGTTTTGAATATGCTGAATGTGAAAAGCCGAGCTCTGGCTTGCTCCGGTGACACTGCTCTTCCTTGTTCTCCCTCCCTCAAGTAAAATTATAGTGAGAAACAAGTTAAGCCCAAAGAGCAGTGTTCCTCTATGAAAAATGTTCATACAGAACATCAATTTCCTTCATTACACATGCTGTGTCTGTGAACAGCTGCCTGTTCATCACAAAATATCAAATAACTACAGAAAACAAACAAAAGGAATATTAGCTTTACTAAAGACCAATGAAACAGAGTTCTGCTACATTAGCAGCAGATTAGCTGCTACTCAAATTTTAAAAAAGAAAAAAAGAGAAGCGTAACCAAGGTTGTCTTTCTGCCTGTAAAAACTCCTATAAAGAAAGAGCTTTAATGAGTTAAACCAATGCCAAGTCTTGGATCTCAGGCCCAAGAGAAATCTTCAGCCCAATGAAGGACAGGATGGAAAAAGAAAAGGCAGTGGATCAGTGCATTATTTGCCACAGTAGATAGCAGAGGCATTAGTAGGACACCATTTTTGATTGAAAGGTTGTAGTCTAGAAATTACTGCAAAGAAAAAAACAAAACAAAACAAAACAAAACAACAAAAACCTAACCAACCAACCAAAAAAACTGCCACCATCTTTCTATTATGAATTCCCAGAGCACATGTGTGCCTTTAGATGTATGAACAAATACTCTCCATTTTGGAATTTAAATATCCCAAAGTTGACAACAAGGCGATTATTTGCTCATTTTTTACCCAAAGAGACATTAATATTCTTTGCTCTGAATGGGCAATGATGCTTCACTTCTTGTGATTCTATTCTGCATAATATCTCCACATCCCAATTTGAGGTCACAACTGTTGGAAGTGATTAGGCCAAAATGCTCATGGGAGAGAAATATGGTTGTAGCTCCCTTCTAACTCAACTTTTCTTTCCTCTGTTTCTCTTCTCTGCTCTAATGCTGGAATTCAGACTGCTGCAAACCTCCAAAAAAATCAATCATCCAGGTGACAGACAACATGTCAGAGAAGAGAAAAAACCAAAGGCTTGAGGAGAGCTGGTCATGTGCCCTCTATACACACAGTTGTACACACATTGTATTGTTCCTGCTGGTGATACAGCCAGAGTGCTTGACAATAAAAACATTGACCTTTGCTTATAAAAGGAGCAGATTAACCAAAGGTTACCATGTTTGTTAACTCTCCTAGGCTGCCTTTTTATTCAATATAGGAGCCTGGCACTACCTGTCTGACACATGCAGGAACTGGCCTTTGTGAAGAACAATTTGATCTCTGCAAAATGATTTCCACCTTCCCACAAAGGTTCGCAGCACAAGAAGCAGCAGAGCAGTGGAATATCATCTGTCATTCACAGATTCTTTTGGGCAACTTTGAATTTGGAAGCATAGAAGATAGCTCTTCTCAGTTACTTTATACAAATGTGCATGACAGACTGAGCCCAAGACTGGTTTACAAGCAATCATGGAAAATCCTGAAACTTAAATTTTCTACTCAACAAAAAAGCTGAAGAAATGGTGGTATGCTCACATACTGTACAGAACTATATATCCCTTTCACAAACATGTTTTTTTTTATTTCCTGTATCTTAGCTTGCAACCCTCCCAAGAAACAGTAAGAGGAAAAGCATGCCTGCAGCCTCTCACTAGCTCAAAAACAGAGGCTCTCAGAGCTAGGGAGTACACTGGGCTCAACTCAAAACCAGGAATGAAGCATTTAAATGGGGAACCACCACTTAGAGCTCAGCCAAACATTCTTTACCAAAACACCAAGGAAAACAAATCTGCCAGAAAAAACAAGAGATATACAACACAGCCATGCAACCTTTACCAAATCTGGTTGTCATCTACCCTGCCTATACCAAGCCTGTCCTTCTGGCTGCATGGAGGGGGTGATATAATTATTTACTGTTTTCAGATCATCACTGCACATGATAGCAGGGAAGGTATCCCTCCAAATCAGCCCAGACTCCTGACAGTAGTAATAAACTAGCAGCTGCTGCAACTCTGTGTCTTTGAATGACTCAGGCTTTTCTTCTTTGCTGAGGAAGCTACTCACTTAAACTGACAGCAAACATTGTCAGGATAATTTTCTTGCTTAGTGTATGCTGATTCATTGCTGATGCAACAAGTGTGAGACCTGCAAGTTATTTTGAAAACAGGCCCCTCTCAGCAGCACCGCAAATTCATTTTAGTAAAAAAAAAGAGACTGGATTTCTCTCATGAAGTATGTCTTTGAAATTCTGGCTGCCTCAGTCTCTAGGGGAAACTTCTCTCCTTTCACGCAAAGTACATAAATTCCATTGGACAATTTATAATGCAGGAGCCATCCTGCTATGAGTAACTTGGTAACAGGTATTTTGGCATTCAATTCCCTGCATTCAGTTCCCTTTGCTCTCTGTGATCACTTACCCTGCTGTTGGAATTCTTTCAATGGATGTACGAAGAAGCCATGTTATGCACCATGTCAGAATTGTCTAGTGAGGCTTTTTTTATGGCCTACCTTTTCAGAGTGTCAACTCAACTACCAGTACCATGAATAAAATCAGAAAACTGTGTCTTGCCTCTATAAAGTGAGCACAAATCATAATGCAGCCCTCAGGAAAAAGATAAATAAATTTCGATACTCCAAACTGTCAAATCTCAGGCTTGTACTGCAGTTAATCACAAAAGCTAAAAAAAAAAAAATACAGTTTAGTGCAAGATGGTGCCAATTCAGGTCTTCCTTCTCCCCTTGGTTTGTTCCTTTCCTGTCATTTTTTTTTCACTTTTCTTGCTATCTATAGCTCTATTGTCCCCTTGTTTTAGGCTTCAAAACAATGATGCCTTTACCTCTTGCAAAGACAATTGCTGTAAAATACAGCACCAAAACCTAACTTTCCAAGACCAAAAAATCAGTTCTTATTTTTCAAGATCAGATCCTTTGGATTTGGTTCCTGTGCCCCACAGACTATTCCGTTTGCCCTCCCTGTCCCAGTGTTGAACACACCATGCAGAACTAGCCACGCTGATGCCAACTCACACAAACTGTCCTCTACTACAACTCATGTATGTCAGCAAACCAGAAATTTAGTCATGCCCAGGAATGGTATTTGCAAAGTACACCTACATAAGCAAAATACAAGCGTCGTGATGCCACCCAGCTGACTGAGACAGTGTCCCTGCTACACATTAAACCAGTTCCTCAGACAGTGCTCCTTAGTCAGCACTGTCTCATTGGAAGAGCTTTGTCACTGACTTTGCTTGTGTCCACTTCAGTAGGCTGGGCCATGGGAAGGCATTATTATACAGGGAAATAATTTTTCCAGCACCAACATGACTAAGGAGCATTAGCTTTGAGAAGGCCAATTTTCAGAAAAGGTGAACAGCAGGTAGAACCAGAATGCAAGTGAAGCATTTTGCAAAGAAAAAAAATCTTCCGTTTCTTCCTATTGCTTCCCCATTTCTCTTTCCTTTCCCATGAAGCTACTGAATTTCACAGGTTTAACTCTTGATACTAGTATAAAGGAAAAGTACTTTTTACAACATCTTTTACAAACTTTGGTTTTTTTCTTCGCAACACTGCTGCAGCAATATAATTCCAGTCTTCAGGAATAAACAAGACAGAACTGACTCCAAAATACTACTTTTCTGAAACCTGTCCTAATTTTGGTATGATTTTGTATCATCAATTTCATACTCTTAGTAAGAAAAAATAACTGCCCCACTTCCAATCCGCATATAAGAGATGCAAATTTGCTAGGAGGTTCATGTTTTATTATCATACATTAAAGTTACCTAGTAGGTAGCTCTGCTTTAACTTGTTTGCAGATTACAAACAGGTCCATGTAATTTCATATCCCTCAATAAGTCAGAGCAAATACCATCACACATCTTCCAAGCAGCTCACAGCTGAACAATGTCATTTCCTTTCTTTCAATTTCTACCCTCTTCTTCTCTCTGCAGTGTTGTTTCCAAGTTGTCTTCCTGCTACTCTGAAACTCACAATTACAGAAAGATTTCTATGCTCTTACAAAAGCCACACTTTAATCAAAGTTTTCAAGGCAATGTTCATGCACTTAGAGGCAATGATTCCTGATGTGAATAACTCAGAGAAGCTTCACAGTTTGGTTTAACACTTGCTTGACAAAGACACACTGTTAACTCACAGCTGTACCATCCATTTGGGCTCCCACACTTGGTGTGGTGCCATTCACTGTGCCCAGGACACTTTAGAAACCTGTGTTTCTCATAAATAGAGAAGCAGTTGCTTAGCTATGGATGGGGGAAGTCTTACCATGTCTAATATCATCATAAACACATGGAATCATAGAATGTTAAGGGTTTGGAATGGACCTTAAAGATCATCTAGTCTCAACATCCCCTGCCATGTGCAGGGACACTTCCCTTGCCTTAAACACTGCCAGGGTTGGGGCATCCACAACCTCCCTGGACAACTTATTCCCTTGTTTCAGCACCTCACCACGCTCACAGTAAAGAACTTCTTCCAAGTATCTAACTTAAAATACCGTTTGTTGAATTTGTACCTAATTACTCTGTGTCTTATCACTACAGTTCCTGACAAAGAGCCCCTCTCCAGCTTCCCTCTAGGATTCTTCAGAAACTGGAAGGTTGCTGAGGTCTCCACACAACTTTCTCTCCTCCAGGCTGAACAGCCGCAGCTTTCTCAGCCTGTGTTCATGGCAGAGGTGTTCCAGTCCTTTTATCAGCTTCGAGGCTTCCTTTCGACTTGCTGCAACAGCTGCATGTCCTTCTGATGTTGGGGACACCAGAACTGTACACACACTCCAGCTGGGGTCTCACCAGAGAAGAGCAGAGGGGTAGAATTACCTCCCTCGCCCTGCTGCCCCAATGCTGCTTTTGATGCAGCCCAAGTTCGACTGGCTTTTTGGCTTGCGAGCGCACACCTGCCGGCTCACGTAGAGTTTTTCATCAACCATCACTTCCAAGTCTTTCAGCTCATCCTTCAGCTCTTCAGGCACTGGACTAACTTGGGGAGGGGTGGGAGCAACGACCCCTCGGGCAGGGCAGGGCCTGGCAGCCAAGGAGATGGCGGCTGGCCGGCCTCTCCCGCCGAGCCGCTCATGCGGGCGGGCAGGCTCCGCCGGAGGCCGAGGCCCAACCCTACCAGGCCCTGCCGGTGCGGGCAGCCGCAGCCCCGGTTCCCCGCCCGCCGTGAGCCGGGGCGGGGCGGCTGCGAGGGGCGGCGCCTCCGCGATCCCCGGGCCGCGCCGGGGGGAGGCGGTGGTGGCGGATCCGGGCCCGGCGGAGGCGGAAGGGGCGGGCGGACGTGGCCCTGACTCTGCGGGACGCGCGATGCTGGTGAGTGGAGGGAGGCCGCGGCGTTGTGTCGCAGCGAGGCCTGGCCCGGCCCGGCCCGGCCCGGCCCGGCCCGGCAGGACGCGAAGGCGGCGGCGCGGGGCCCGGCACTGAGTCACGCCGCGGAGAACGGGGGAAGGGGTGGTCGGGCCCGGCCGGCCTGCCCGCCTTTCTTCTCCCGAGCGCGCTCCCGGCCCCGGAGCGCGGGGGCGGCGGTGGTGGCTGCCCGGCTCGCTTGTGGATCCGGCCCCGGAGCCGCGGGCCGGGCCGGAGCGGGGAGGCCGCGAGCTGCGCACTCAGAACGCTTCGCCCCCGCCGGGGTGCGGGAGCGCCCCGCTGGCTGCCCGGCCCCGCAGGATCTGCCCGGCTGCCCGCTCCCTCCTTTCGTCCCCGTCCTTCCCCCGTGACCGCGGCCCCCGCATGGCCAGGGCGCCTCGGTGGCTGCCCCAGCTTTTCCGTCCCGTCCCGCCCCGCCGGCTCTCAGACCTCGGGCCCGTCCTCCCGCAGCCCTCGCTGTGCCCTCCTCGGCCCCGCGACTGCCCACCCCAGCCATCCCAGGCCCTGCTCCTCCCACGCCTCTGCCCTCTTTTTTTCTCTGTGAGCTTTTGTCTGTAACCTCACCGGGCACTCTTCTGGGGAGTTCACCTGCTCTCTGTCCTCCCTGTCCTTTCCTGTGCTGCTTCCTTTCACCCTGTTCATCCCAGCAATCCCCACAGCCCTAGTGATAGTCAGGTCTGTCTAGGAGCTTTTTGGTTGTACCTAGAGACATTCCCTAATGCTCTCAGTACCATTGTGGCTGGGGGATTTTTGCCATAGTTCATCTCGGTCAACTTCTCTAGGTTTCTCTTGCTCTCAAGGAGTGTGCGCCAGGCTTCCCCTTGTTGCCACCTACTGTTGTGGCCTTAGCAGAGAAGGTGCCCCCATAACCTTTTGTTTGTCTGTTTGTGTACTTACTGTCTCTATCCAGATGACTAGTCTTGCATTTTTTTGTTTCAAATAACCAGCTCATTTGTTTCCCTGTAACTTTGCCAATGCAAGCTAAGTGTGTCCTGATTGGAATCCTTTCCCCATCCTTCTTGTTTCCTTTTGAAGTTATATTCCAGCACTGTCATTACCCCTCTGTTACCTTTCCCCTTCCAGTTTTCTTCTGCCCAGTAACCATTTCCTTCTTCATGTTTTTTTTCCCTTCTGATCTTACTTTCCTGTCATTAAAACCTTCTTTGTGATCTCACCTAATACTCTTTTCTTTGCCCATACTCCTTTCCTCTGTAGATTCAAATGCTGTCTCCCCCACTTTGTATTTAAATCCTCTAGCTATGCCTTTGAGGAGAAAGGAATTTTACCCTGGGTTATCTGAATACTTGTGTTCTGGTTTCAGCTGGCATAGAGTTAAACACTGAAAGGGCAGAGATTAATTATTTGTTTTACCTTATTTTGTTTTGATTTTTTACTGACTTCTTCAGCAACTTTTCCCTTGATATATGTGTTCATATATAATTACATACTTCAGCCCTAATACAGACACATGCCCTGATGCTACTCAGGGAGAAAAAATTCTCTATTGGAAATCCTTTTGGCAGGACTGGGAGCAATAGTCCATGGGGGCTAGACATACCTGGTGGCTATATAGCTTGAATTAGGCTAAATAATGTTTGTAATACCATATTGTGAATTAGTTGAAATGGAGTGTATTTGGGATGCCTCCTCTTTGGGGAAGTAGCAAGATACTATGCAGGTACCTCAGTATGTAGTTTTTACTCACAGTGAACTGCTGTAATGTTGTGTGTTGATGATTACGTGTCTGTGTGGCATCAGCACTTTGTGTTTCTGGTGGTGACTTGACCAGAAAGAAGTCTTTTCCATCTACTCATAGCTTTTTGTTTTCAGTGTTTGTTGTCCAACTTCTTAATTTGTGTCTGTCTTAGTTGCTTTGGTTCTTAAGATTTGGTTGCATTTCACACTCATCTCATGACCTCATGTTTGAGGTGCGGTTTAAGCACTGGGCACACTTGCCCCATGAAGGCATGGTGAACACATTAGATCTCAGGAATAATTTGCACACCTAACTCAGAATCCGAGTTCAGTGCCTTGCGTTAACAACATCTCTGGAGGAAACTTCCCATTGCTTATCCAGGGATCACGTAGAAAACAGTCCTAGTTTGGGCACCTAAATTAGGCATATGTGTTTTGCTCCTTGGCTGACAAAATAGTGGTGGTGGTTTAGCAAAATGATTCTTCTTCCACCTTGCTCCCTTGTACACTGGTTTGAACTGGCATTAAAACTTGGGCCTGTTGCTTGAACCATTGACATGAGAAAATCACATTGCTTTAAATTAACCTAAATTCATTTAAGATAAATGAATGCAGACCCTTATTTGGATACTGCTTTGGGGGTGCCTCTTTTTTGATTTAGCTTATTTGTAGTCTTGGTGCAAGCTCTTGGATTTTAGATGTATTATTATGAAAACAATACTGAGTCCTTAGAGAAAGTTCTCAGGTACTCAGCTTAAGAAGTATCCTACAACTTGTGTGTTAACATCTCAGAGTACTGCTTTTCATCTGTTGTGGTTCTTAGATAGTGCCTAGTTTTGTGTAGTTACAATTATTTCAGTAGGGCCTAACTTAATGATGAGTCATATCCCAGGTGCCAGTGGTTGCATGGATTGGAAATACCTGGAATCTTCTCTCTTGCCATGAAGTTTGATTTTTTTTTTTTAATTAATCAAAACCCCCACAAAATTCTAGTGAATTAAACAGCTTTAAAGATGCTCCACTTGCACTTACACCACTCTCAACATCAAAAATTTGTATTATGAGCATGAAGGGAGGAATTTCCTAGTAAGAGGTCAGTGTGTTACAAACTCTGCTGTTGTACTTCCTGTGCTGTCCAACAGGGTCTGTCTCTGTGCATCAGAAGGAAAACAGGGCAGATGTCCCACTTGGATGGGATATCAGGAGGATGTGCACAGGCAGTCATAGCAGCCTGCAGCTTGGTGCAGTCTTCCTGCTGCACAGACCTGGAAAAAAGAAGAGTATGGAAAACTTGGCCTTGGAAGTTCTGCCTGTGCTTTACGAATGCATGATCTCATTTTAAATAGAGTACTTAGGTGCTAGCATGTTTTTTAGGTAAAAGTACACTAATAGGAAAATTTTAGTTAACTGTATTTTTCAAGCTTACCTCCATGTAAGAAGTGGTTGTTGGAACCAACATTTAGAGGCCTGGTTACAAATTACAATCTATTCAGCGTGCAAACTTAAACAGCTATTTTTTTGGTTTGTCATGGAGACCACTGAGTTTCCCTTGCTTGATAAAGGAAAATTTTCAGTAAGAAAATATAATTATTGGAAAAATTACAGAGACATGTTGAGTTTGCCTACATGAGTAACTTACTGTTTTATTGTAAGAGTTGTAGGTTTTTCAGTAGACGAACTACTAGAACAAGAACAGATTGGCTGTTCATGTTTCTACGGCACTGCAGTCCAGACCTGTTACAGACATGACTAAATGACTTGGTAATAAAATTGCTCTGAGCTGACGTGCCCTGCTATAGTGCTGTAACTTGTAGCCTTTAATGTAACCACAGATTTAAACACTCCTTGCGTTATCCCAGCTTCTGGAAAGAGCACTGCTTTAGGAAATAATCTGTGTCCCAGTGGGTAGTTCTCTGTCAGTTGTCTCTTTACCCACAGAACCTCTGATGTCACAAGAGAGAACCTCTTCCTGTTGCTGCTTTTCCTCTTATAAATTATACAAGTCAAATACATATTTTTTTAACTGAACCAAACATTGATTACATTCCACTTTATTTAGTGTAGTGTTTTTCAACTCCTTCTTTACCTATGAACCTTAGAAAAATTAATGAAGGCTACTGTGAAAATAGGAAAATAGTAATTTCATTTTGCACTTCAGGGAATGGATGTAGAGTCATATGTAAATTTTTGCCAGAGTTGGTGTCTCTTTCTCTCCAGAATGTCACTACTTTCTCTGCCAGTAGTATCCTGAACTTGTAAAAAGAAGCAGGTGATTCTCACTCTCTGTTCTGTTCTCTGGTGACTCTTACCTGGAGCACTGCATTCAGCTCTATGGCATCCAGCGCAAGAAAGACATGCAGTCATTGGAGCAGATCCAGAGAGGGCCACAGAAGTGATCAGAGTGATGGAACACCTCTCCTATAGCTGAGAGAGTTGGGTTGTTCAGCCTGGAGAAGAGAAGGTTCCAGGGTGGCCTTATCGAGGCTTTCATTCAGTGCCTAAAGAAGGGGGATTATGAGAAGGATGGAGAGAGACTTTCTACAAAGGCCTGTAGTGGCAGGACAAAGGACACAAATTTTAAATGGAAAGAGGGTAGATTTAAATTGGTTATAAGGAAGGAATCCTTTACTTTGGTGGGTGATGAGGCATTGGAACAGGTTAACCAGAGAAGTTATGGATACCCCATTTCTGACAATGTTCAAGGCCCAGCTGGATGGGGCTTTGAGCATTCTGATCCAGTGCAAGATGTTTGTCTGTGGCAGAGGGGTGGTTACTAGGGATGTTTAAAGGTGCCTTTCAACCCAAACTGTTCCATAGTTCTTGAATAAACAGTATAACATCAATGTGATATTCTTCCAAAATCTAAGGGGAAAAAAAATGTATTATCTCCTTTTCTTCCCTTTGGATTGTTCTGGTTTTGGAATCAAAAGGTTCCCTGCTTTAGTTTGGTCTAGTGAATACAAGTCATTGCTTGACAGCAGGACTAAGAATAAAGGATTAAGAAATCTCTGACATCTTTGTAGTTATGCACTAGATTTGAATATCAGTTCAATACCATTGACTTCTGTTTTTCTTTAAACTAGAAGTAACTAAAGTTGATATAAAATTATCCTCTGTCTTTGGATTTGATTAGATTTGCTCTAGTTTATGTTGCTGTATGTCTCAAGCTTGGTGTTATTGAGCAGAAGAAATGGATTTACATGTAGGATGGTGAGGATCATGGTGATGGAAAGTTTCTGCAGTGCAGGGAGCTTCTCACTCTGCTCTGATAATGTACTTATCTTTTGAAGACATGCACATCTCCTATTTTATTGGAGACTGGTGGCTTTGCTACTGGGACCTGGATGTATTTGATTCCTTAATAAACACAGTAGAAAAAAAGTTAAGTTTTTAAATTTGAAGCAGGGAGCTAAAAAATATGGGTTATTAGTAAGGCTATTTCAGCCATAACTGAAGTCAGAAACTTCTTGTATTTTTAATATGCATTTGATGTAACTTGGCTTTTTGTTCCTCTGTGTTTCAGGTTGGACAAAAACTTAATGTGGATTAGAGTTCAGAACTAAGGCTGTGGTGTGACCTTAGTTCACCCTGTTTTGCTCTGTAATTTAAACTTAATTTCATATGTAAATTTGCAAGCTCTTCTAGTCTCACAGGCAGTGGAGACTGTCACTTGAAAGTTTTATCTAAAGTTTGGTGGACTGAATTAGGGAAAAAAAGAGAATTTTAGGAAATAGTTCATCGTTTGTTAGCTGTTAGTCTTTTCATCTTGCTTTTCATGGTAGTAATTTCACAGGCAAATGCTCTGCTTCTGGGTAGCCAAAGGATAAACTTTTCACTGTACAATTGAAAATGCTTTTTTAGAATGTTTGCTTTTTTTTAAGAAAACAGACTGTTCTCTTACTCTCTTTTTTTCAGAGATAACTTTGAAGAAGTTTTGTTGTTTCTGAAAGTATGCCTATGCTAGGATGCTGTCACTAATAGGAGTTGTATAAAAATAAAAGTTTATATCCTTAAGTAGTTGAATTGATTTTGTTAGATTCTAATGCAGGCTTAGCTTTAAAACTTAATGGTGCAAGCTTAATCAACAAGAAGGAGGATTTAAATGTGGGTGTTAGGGATGTGTGGCAATTTTAACTTTTACAAAATTAAGTTAAATTGCTTCACTTCTATACCAAGGGTGCCTGTTGCAGTCATTAGAGATCAAAACTGATAAATAATTTGCTGAAATGGTACTAAATTTAAGCATAACTAACTTTTTGTTAGGTATAAATTCTTTACTGTAAGTTAAGGCTGCTAGAATTCAGACTTTGCAGTTGAACCAGAAGAATTACATAAAATCCCTTTCTAGATTTTAATGAGAAAGTTCTCATTCTTTTTGGGCTGACTGTATTTAGGCATCTGGAGTGAAATATATGAGAGGTGTGCTGTTCATTGCCAACAGTGTTTGCAGCATTACACCACAGTAGGAATCAAGATCAATCCATGCACTTAATGTAAACACGATTTAAAAGGAAAATAAGAAAATAAAGAGGGAGCAGCTTTCACAGGTCGTGATTTTGTCACATGCAGGAAATGAATGTAAGTAACTGCAACAGTCCTTGATTTATCCATTATTTGTCACTTCAGAATGAAACATTAGTATGAAGGTGATTATGGGAGGAAACTCTTCAGTATTTAAGCTGTACTTTTGTAGTACATTCAAATATCTGAAAATACCAGACTGTTCACAAGATTCATAATCTGTGTGACCGTCATCTTTATTTATAAATTGAAGTGGCAAACTGGATTGCCTTGATCAATTGAGCTCTTGCACAAATAACAAGAGGGAAGAAGTTGTAAAATTAGCAAGCTGTTGGGAAGAGATTCCAGCCAGAATTGGTTTTTGCTTGTTAGCAACATGTTAATGGTTTTTTAAAAGTTATTGGTAAGAACTGCTGCCTTCTAAGAGCATGGAAAAACTGTGGAAATATTATTGCAGGTGAAAATTCCTGTTTGTGTCTTTACAGCGCAGTGTGAAAGCCTGTGTTGTGGTGCATTGAGTTCTGTTATAATGTTGGGGGATTTGTGTTAGGGTTCAGAGGCTTGACCTGGATGTTCTGGTGGAGGTTATGCTGTGTCTGAAGCAGACTGTAAGACAATGCTGTGTTCTTGGTGGAGATCAGTAGGATTATGATGTTTCAACTTATTAAGTTGGATTTAGTTGAAGTTTTGATGTCTGGTAAGGTCTTTTGGGAAAACAGTTACGAGTAAGAATTCTCCTTGCAGGATCATTAAGGTCTCTAAACTGGCCCAAGGTATTTCAGAGTTTCCAGCCCTTCTGTGTTTTTTCTTTCTGAATTGCATTGGATTTAACTCCTTGCTGCTGTTGTTTTGTTTTTGTGGCTTTTTGCAGTGGTGTTTGGTTGGGGTTTTTTTGTGGGGTTTTTGGGTTTTTTTCCCCCCTTTCTAAGGAAACAAGGTATGTTATGCTGTCTTCTGCTTGGAACATTGGGTATCTAGCAATTTTCATGGCTTTTCCTCCCTCATTTTCCTTTTCTCCATCTTCCTGACTGAATCAAGAAATGCATCTTCATGTGCATTGTCCTTCATTATTTATGTTTATTTGGGTTTCATTGGGCTTTGTCTGGTCTTTTGCTTTCTTGTTTGTTTTGTTTTTTTGTCTGGGTTTATGTAGGCTGTATCATATATATGATTAAAGCCAGAGGAAAAGTGGGAATATTCAAGGCTCTTTATCTTATTGTGGTTGTTTGACCCTGGTTGCTTGCCAGGTATCCACCAAAGCCCCTCCATGACTCCCCTCAAGTAGACAGAGGAGGAAAAATACAATGAAAGGCTCATGGGTTGAGATAAGGACAGGAGAGACAGATCTCTCATTGATTACTATCATGGGCAAAACAGACTGGTCTTGGGCAAATCAATTGAATTTATTATTAATCAAAATCAGAGCAAGTTAATGAAAAGTAAAACAAATTTTTAAAAGACCTTCCCCCCATCTCTCTGTCCTTCTTGGCTCTACCTCCTCCTCACCAGCAGCGCAGGGAGGCAGGGGCCGAGATATGGTGAGTTCACCACAGGCTGTTTCTGCCACTGCTCAGGGAGGAGAGTCCCTCTCCTGCTCTGACATGGGATCTTCCCATGGGGGACAGTTCTCCATAAACTTATCTTGCATCAGGCCTTCCCGTGGGCTGCAGCTCTTCTTTGATGTGGGTCTCTTTCCACAGGGTGCAGTCCTTCAGGCACAGCCTGCTCCAGCATGGGATACCCTCACAGGGTCATAAGTCCTGCTAGGAAACCTGCTCCAGCATGGGATACCCATGAGCTCACAGCCTCCTTTCAGGCATCCACCTGCTCTGACATGAGTCTCCTCCATGGGCTGCAGGTGGAAATTTGCACCCCTGTGGTCTGTGAGTGGGTCTCTGCATCCCTGTGTTCCTCCATGGGCTGCATGGCCAGGGCTGTTTCACCATGGTCTTCACAGGCTGCAGGGCAACCTCTGCTCTGGTGCCTCATCCTCCATTGACCTTGGTGTCTGCACGGATTCTCTCACATATTCTCATTCCTGTCTTCTCTGAGTGCAATTACATCTGTGCAATAATTTATTTTCCTTCTCAATATGTACTCACAGAGATGTTACTGCCATCTCTGGTTGGCACAGCCTTGGCCAATGGTAGATCCATCCTGGAGCCGGCTGGCATTGGCTCTCTTGGACTTGTGGGGAGCTACAGCCAGCTTCTTACAGAAGTCACCCCTGTAGCTTCCCCTGCCACTACCAAAACCTGCCACACAAACCCACTACACTTCTGTAAAACTTTCTCCCTTCTCTTCAGTGCACCCATATCTTGACTTGATTCTTTTTGTACTTTTTCTAATCTGCAGTATTCCTTTTTCCAATATGTACAACTGAGTGTTTGAAGAAGCTGTGAAGCACATTAACTGCAGGTTCAGTTAAAAAATACTGTAGGGTCTCTGTCCTGTTTTTGACACAGGAATATGCAAGACCTTAGGTTAGAAAGGACATTCAGTTTAGGAGCAATCTGCAAACTTTCTACATGAGGATTATTTCGTCAACAACAGAGTGAACTCTCTCTGAAGATGGCCAACCAAAACTTGAAATGTTTTACCTATGTAGTACTTAAGGATGTCGTCCCTTGCACTGTTTTCCAAATTGATGTTGATGCAGTAAAACAACCATAAAACCTGTTGTTTGTGGGATTCTAAATATTGACCAGAGTTTACTTTGGCTGGAGTTGTCTACTCTCTGTTCATGAGGCAGCATGTATATGTTGGATTATGGCGTGGGTTGTTTGGGTTTTTTGTATTAGCTGTGGCATTATTGTAGGGAGATACCTGTCAAAAGCTGCTGGAATTGTTTGTTCGAGGAAGACAAAGGTAAAGCTGTAAGGAAGAAATAAAGAATGTTAAAGAGCTGGTAAAAGAATAGGCAAAGAGAAAAAGTGACACACTCCAAGTTTCTTGGTCTTATTCTGATGAATAGTTATTGATATTTTAGAAAAATCCTTGTATTTAGGCATACAGATAAACCAACCACATGAGTTAGAAAGGCTTTTAGTGAAGACAGCAATGGATAGTTTAAGTAAATAAGAAAAGCATGAAAACTGCAATTCCAAGTTACTTACATATATTGTGTTTAAATTTGAACATAAAATTGAATTTTAGAGTTTTTCTAGCTGTGAAGAGCACGTCCAGGCTTTATTTGTTCAGCTGGCAACTGTATCGTTGGCACATGAAGTAATGTAGGAGTGTATTAATTACAGTGCTTTAGATATCATTGATCAGAGCTGTAAAACACAGAGGAGGGGGCGTGGGGAGAACATTGGAGCCCAAAATGAAGTCATCATTAGGGAGGTACAGTATTAACCTCTCAAAATTTACACCAAATTTACACAACTTGTTCTTAAATTACTGCCAAATTACACACACTTGCTGCTGCTTTTTTTTTTTTAATGCTGTACGGAATTTTTTACCACCCAAAGACAACTTTTGGAAGGGATGAGTGCATGCATAAATCTGTTTTTTCTCATAATGAGCTGAATTTGACTTCCTTGAAAATGAGATGAGCTAAAGCTTTTCACACTACATGTAGCTCAGTGTTTCGTAATAATACAGAGGAACTGAACATTGTAATTTTTGTCATTTGTCTCTTAAATATCTTTGTTGAAAAGGGAGAAAAAATTCTAGTATTTCTCTTCTGGTATTGATTTCTAGAATAACCATTTTTTACAATAGTTGTGTCATTTTGCTGGGGCACAGTGAAAATGTCTGCTATAGGCAAATTCTCCAGATGTTGATTAATTACACATTTGTAGCATGTGAAGTGCCAAGGACATTATGCTTGTTCCTAGTCTTGCTTTAAGAATTGTGTCATGTGAAGTGCATAAATGGTCTACCTAGCTCATAGCCGTTATATTTAGTGGCCTAAAATAATTCTGGACAGAAATGTGAGTGCTATATGTGAGGACCATGGCTCAGCTAAGCAATGTTACAGTGTAAGGCTCATAATGCTAACACATCAGCTGAAGTCAAGATACTTTAGAAACTTCATAATGCTAAAGGTTTTTGAACTTATTTTTAGTGACATTCGTTCCACCATAGCTTATTAGTGAAACTTGCTTCTCTTCCCAAATGGGTTTGGGTGTAGTGTGATTAACTCCGTTCACTTAAACTCATGCTGTTAGACATCACAAGAAATTTTCCTCATATTTGAAGTTAGACAGGAGTTAAAATAAGTCTAGAGCTTGTGCCACTTTATTGCATCTTTAAACCAGTGTTATCTGGGCTCTTGCATCAGCTGGGAAACCTTGCTCTGAACCTCTGAGTTCTTACTGTGCAAGAAGCTGACGAGTTCAAATTCTATCTATAATTACTGAAGTAAACTATCTTGAAGTATGTAATTTAGAAATAAGGGGTTGTGGGAGAACAACAGGTGATGCACAGGCCTTGGGGCTGTAGAGCTGAAAGTTGTGTTGTGTTAGGATGTAAAAATCAGGTATTTACTCCAGCAGATGGCTTGGGATGCTGAAAAGCCGGTGGGATCCATTACGTTTTTTAGATAAAAGATGGGTTAACTTACACATTTTCCTGAAGGCCTTTTCCAGCATGCACATTATTTTCCAAAGAGGTGGGATATCTAAAAAAGACTATTATTAGATTATCAATAAAAACAAGCCCAGTATTTTCTAATGCAATGTGTTTCTTCGCATATCATGTTTATCTATCATGATTGGTGTCCCTAAGTAATGAAATAGAGGGAGTAACGTTTAAGTCCTTCAAGGCTGTTTTAAAGTTTTGGCAAAAGTGTTACCTCCTTTTGTTTAGACTGTTTTAATTGCAGTACTTGAGTGAGGGTTGAAAGATTGGCTGGCATTGAACACTATCATCCTGCTGCATCAAATTGTGCATATATTGTCCGGAAACTGCAGGGGTGATATTTCTCATGCAAATATAGCTGCTCTTGAAGCTATAATGAAGTTTGGGTTCTCTGGTCCAAAGCTGCAGAGTGGATGTTGCAACTCAGGCAGCTGATTTTATCCTTGAAGCAGGTCAGCAGCAAGTCTGATCTGTTAGGGGGAGAAAGTGCAGTGATGGTCAGTTCAAGACCAGCTTGTGCACAGTCCTGCCAAGAGCACTTTGCAAGGGAGAGACCTCACTGATTGAAAGGTCATGACTTAATGGTGAGGTTTTAATTCAGGCAGTTGCTCGCAGTCTGGGCACTGAGAAATCTGCCTTAGGAACTCTTTCTCCCTCTTTTTAGCAGTGGGGATGTTGGGTGAAGAGACGCAGTGTAACTGCTGCAGACTCAATTTGACCTTCAAGAATTGTTGGCCTAGGAAAGGGTTTTTGTGTGTGAATCAAATAATTGCACTTTTCACATGAAATAGAATATCATGTTTGTGTATAATAACAACTGTGCCAAGTAACAAAGCCTTGTGTTACCTCTGCTCTTTCTATAAATTTATTCCATAATTTAGTTTAACCACTAAGTACAAGCAGTTCTTTTCATAAACATGCTTTTGTAGTAAAGTATTGTTACATATTGAAATTCTCTTCTTGTTAAAGTAATAGATTAATAATTACCTTTCTGTTTTTCTGCAGATAAATAAATCTGGAAGAAATTGATAGTGGCTTATAGAATTATTCATCTATTCCTCTATTTTCCAATTAATATTAAGTAGTAATTAACTGGAAGAAGTAAGTTGTTTAAGTCTAGGAAGTTAGCAAGATGGTACTGTCATTCTGTATTCATGTGTTTAATTGCAAAATTCAAATTGAATGCCAACCAGAGGATAGTGAGGTAGTGTCAATTGCAGTGGAATTATGACTTATAAATAATATTTTTATATATTGGACTGCATGTTGAAAAAACCCCAAAATTAAGTTCTTTTTCATAGCATTTTTAATAGCTACATCCTGACTTGAATACAGAGATTTCCTTTAGGGGAAAGGGAGGGTGAATGAGGAACACCTTGAGTTGAAAAGATTCTGGGAATAGGTAGTATTTATAGATGCACCAGGGTACATAAAAACTAGGAGATGTTTAGTTAGAGAGGAGAGTTAAATATTTCCATCATCATAGAAGGGGAAACTCAACATCTGCTGGTTATGCTTTCTGCTAGCTAGCAAGGGGTTGGCCTTTTGTTAGAAGCTCTTATACAGCAATTAATTATTTTGTGTTAGGTACACCAAAACGTGTTTTACACAAATGCACTCTAAGCTCAGGCTGTTTGCTATTGGCAGATTAATTAGCAAATGACAGTTAATTCTTATACATACTGCTGTTTTTGTGGGGTTGCAGATTCAGTACTATGTCTTCTTTAGTACTACTTCTAAGAAATAAAAGTGTTTCTGCTCTCCTGGATTGTAGACATGGAATTAATTTTCTTGCTTTTATTGCAATGCTGACTAAGGATCACAGTCCAAGACTGTGGGCGTGTAACATGCACAGAATATTTCCCTCAGTGGAGGTGAATGGCCACTCATGGACCTTTGTTCTTCCTGGCTTTTGTTGCTCAGTCCTGAAAGTCCATCGTCAGTAGTACTGCAGCAGGTTCAGTTTCCAGAAATTAAAGAAGTCAAATACAAGCAAGGTATGATCTAGATTACACTTCAGCATTATGAGGCATGATTGTCATGTGTCTTTAATAACTAGCTTGCTGTGATTAGAGAAACAAAAATGGCAGGGTTGAAATTTAGGTATGTGTTTTCTAAGATGTATATTGATTGAATTCTTGCTTTTCCACCTAATTCTCTGAGTAACTGTTTCCCCTGTAAAAAATAATACTAGCTACATAATCAGTTGTATGTCAGATTAAAATGAGACAGTACTTGTTGCTGAGACTCACACAATAAAAATACTTCTTGGTGTTTTTACTTAGAGTTGGAGATTTAAGTGTGTATGAGTAATGGGAAAGCAAAGGACTGCGAGGATTGGTAATTTCTGTGTTACTGTAGTAAGATAGTCACTGACTGGAAAAAATGTCTCTATCTCAGCTGGTCTTTTTAGGGTTCAGGAGAAAAGGCAGAAGAGAACTTCAGATAACTGGGTGGAAGTCAGGGAGGGTGTAACAGAATACTTAATTTTCAAAACTCTGCAAAGCCTGGAGTGGAACATGGAATAGCCTAGAAGTGGCTGTGACAAAGCACCTATGACTTAACTATAGGTCCTGAAATAATATATTTTATTTTCTGCTGCTCAGAGACCAAGAACAAATAATAGGATTTATTTGATCTCAGCCTATACTATTCTTGAAATTATGGAAGGGTTCATATGAACCTTGGATGACAGATTTATCATAAGGCTATATTGTCTGTAGAAAAATGGAAAGCCATGTTTCACTGTGGTTTGAGTATTCCAGTCAGTGAACTCTAGGGTGCAGAATGACTGAGTGGTTTGGGCTGGAAGGAATCATCTAGTCTATTTTCCTTGTCTTGGCCAGAGACACCATCCCTTAGATCAGGTTGCTCAAAGCTCCTTTCAACATGGCCTTAAACATCAGGCATCCACAACTTTACTGGGCAGCTTGTTCCAGTGTCTCACCACCACCCTCACAGTAAAGAATTTCTTCCTTATATCCACTCTGAATCTACCCTCTTTTTATTTAAAACCATTGACCCTTCTCCTGTAACTACAGTTACTAGTAAAAAGTCTTTCTCCATCTTTCTTATAGGCTCCCCATATGAATGGGCAGACTCCAGTAAGATTAGGTTGGTCCTTAGTACAACTCTCTTGTTTGTGGGCTAATTTTTTACATTGTCATTTTCTGTTATGTTCTTAATTTTGTTGCTTTGGAGGATAAGACATGTTAAAATTGCAAATGTATTTTTATGGACTTGTGTAAAAATGGATCATCTCTGCTTGAAGATTTCAGTGGACCTTTCCAGGTGAATGTGTTCCTTCACCATAATATCATGAGGCTAATGAATTGGTAGCCATCTTTTCACTATGTCCCAAAATTTGTTCACTTAAAACTCATGGGAGTAGTGCATTTTCTTACTTTGTTTGTTTCATTCACAATTCATTCAATATTTATTCTGTGTACTCCTATTAGTAGTTCTTTCTTCCCACCATTATTGACTGTATGTTCTCTTGCTGGTAAAATGACGTTGAAGGAAGTGGTGTTCTTCTACATAGCAAAGAAATAAATGTAAGCATATGCTTGCCAGATAGAAAAATTCTCTGCTACCAAAATGCTTTGGCCTTTCAGGTTGCCTGTAATAGTACAAGTTTGGAAGAGTTATTGATAACTGAAGAAAAATTTGTTTGTAGTATCTTCTGGTTAATCTTCGATACCCATAAGGGTGTTTGTTAAACAATGAGCTACCACAGAACCCAGAGTTGCTCAGAAGTACTGGAGTTTTACTGTTGAATGGGGAGGAACTATTTACACTTGCTGGTAAATAGTGTCTGCTGCTTCAAAAGCTTTTTGCTGTTATGTTTTGTTGTTAGTATTAGAGTTCTGTTGTCAGCTGCACTGATCTAAGTACCTACAGCCTTTGGATAACTCTGGGTACTAACTGTCTCATTTTGTGGTGAATTGCTAAATTATGTTTCTTAGTTTTGGTATTTCACATCTTAAGATGGATTTCTCATCTGTGTAAATGACAGTATTTCAATGAAATAATAAATTTTGTGTCTTTAGTGTGGATAAATTTAGACTGTCATATAACATGTATGTTTTCTTTTCCTATTGCAGGTTATCCTCCTGGGAAACATCATTTTTTGTGTATAAAGAATATCTTGCTGAGGTGCTGCAACTGAGTTTAGAATGTTACTTGACTTGTGATTCTGATGGAGGAATAACAAAAGCTCAGGCTGCTGCACTGGAAGACTTTACAGGAAATACAAAATGTCATCGAATAGGAGTCAGAACCCGCATGGACTTAAACAGATTGGTCTTGACCAGATATGGGATGACCTAAGAGCTGGAATTCAACAGGTTTACACCAGACAAAGTATGGCAAAATCCAGATACATGGAACTCTACACGTATCCTAGTGCCTATGATAGCTAGTGTTCTCACTGCTGGTAGATTACAGATAGCTTTTTACTTTTTTAGACAGAAAATTGCTCCATAACTATTTCACTTAATGGCTTTTAAGAATGCATGGTTTTGTTTTGAAGATTGGCCTTTTCTATTTATTACTGGCAAATAGCAGGAACATTTTGTTATCTGGAAAACTGGCTTCCATAATTATTAAGGCTACCTCTGTATTTCAGGTTTGATTACTGTTATCTTTAATACAGCACATGTTTAAAGAGATTTTATTATTAGATTGAATTTTGAGTCCACAATGCACACAAAGAAAACAGAAATTCCTTTTCTTTTTTCTGTTAATCTCTGGCATTATGCTTCAGGTGTTACTGATAATCATGTCCAGTTACCTGGAAATTTTTCAGTTGTCATTCTCTATGTAATACTTTACTCTTGACTTGATTGTGTAATTTTCCAGCTGGAGTGAGAATGTCTCCAGTGGATTTTGCTTTAATTCCTAGCTTGCATCAGAGAGTTATTTTCCAGCATCTCTGGAAAATACATTCTGGGTGTTATTATAAGATGCTGGAAGGCGGTTAACCTCCTTGTTCAAATGCACTGAGGTACTGTTTGGAAGATTGTAGGAAACTTGTTTCTATCAGGTAGTGTATAAGGATTTTTTCAAACCAATATGTAGGAGAAATATGTCTATTGTTGTATTACAGCTTAGGTGTTTGACTTTAGGATTCATTTAGAAAGGAAATTCTTCTTTATTTCGCCTATAAGGTGCCATGTAAATGGATTGCATGACCTTTGTTTTGCACCTTTTGTTCTTCCTTGACTCTTGTAAGCTTGTATTGCTCAGTAAAGTCAGCACTGCTTAAAAAGGTGCTGGTCTACCCACTTTGCTGTACATAGGATAGAAATGATAATATACATTCCGTATCATTAAGTAGCTCTGCTACTTTTCTCTATCAGTATTTAGAGTTGAGTTTTTTTAATGAAGTTATTATTCTGAACTAATGTCTGTAGCTGTTGCTGGCACTGATTTGGAATTGCAGCATGTAAAATTTTAGTCTGTAATAATTTTTTTGAAAGGACAGAGCTTTTATAAAAGAAAGAGGAGCTTGAAGGCTATAAACCAGTCAATTCTGTAGTTCCCTGGACTTTCTAAGGAGGTAGAAAAGTTTCTCTGTACATGTAATCTTAGCATCAGCATGCAATCTTTTCTATCTGTGCCTGCAGAATCCGTGCTCCAGGCTGTGGTGGGAGAAGCCCTGAGCAGCCTGCTGAGTGTTTCTAGGGTACTTCTTTAATAGCAATGGGAAGATGAAATAACATCTGTGTAGGGTCAGTACTTTTCCTAAGATTTAAAATTAGTGATTTCTTGCAGCACTAGGTTCAACGTTGGTTTTGACTCAGTGAAATAACTCTGCAAAAGTTGAATGTCTGATAGAAATTTGACATGCAGTAGAAGCTCTGAGAGTTTTTTCTTCTGAGTGCCTTTAATATATTCTTGTTCAGGAGCTCTGTTAAGCAGGGCAGCTGAAGACTAAGTACTGGTTATAATGGTAATGGTTAAACATGGGCTTTTTTCCTCTCCTGATGTTCTCAAAGATGCTCAGAATGAAGCTGTAAAAGGGATATGCTCTCTATTAGTTACTCATTTCCTCCTTGCTTCTGCTTTGAGGAGTTGTTGGTACGAAAATAAGGACTGTTTATGTTAATTTCTTAAGTGAATTAATTTAGGGGGTAATTTTGGTGGTCAACTTGGATTTTTTTGTCCAAGCTTTTGGACATAATAGTTCAATAACCCAGAATATTTGATACTGGTTAAGCCGAGTATTTAATCTCCTGTGAAGATAGCAATGCATTTTGCATTCTATACCAAGTACATGTGTTCAAAAGTTGTGCTTAAAAGATTACACCCCTTTCAAAGCAGTAACTGTGACATATTTGCCCAGTCTTTGTGTACAGCAAGTCTTGTAGTCGTGTAGATGTTTATTTCAGGAAACTTTGCTTATCAACCAGCTTAGTTTGGAAAGCAGAACAGCTGCAGTTGAGTTTCAGTTGCAGCTGTAATTGGTCTGAAGATCAGCTGTACTTACAAGAATGTCTTGATAATTGACAGTTTAGTCTTTCCTCATCCTCTTTTGTCCTCTTTCTCTTTCCCCATCCAACCCCTTTTTTTTTTTTTGCCAGGATATTGCTCCTGATGTGGATTTCATTTCATCCCTTTAATTTATAAGAGGGGAACCGTGCATATAAGCAAGTCCTATATCTGTCCTATATCCCATTCAGTCCTATATCAGCTGTCAATTTTCAATCAAAATTGATTGGAGATGTGGAAGATATTGTTGTGCCTTGGTCAAGTCCCTCTGGAAAATAATTAGAATAGGTATGCAATTCAAGCATTTCAGACCTCTGTCACACCTGCGCTTGTTTTCTTTGTTCAGAGGGTCTCTTTGTGAAACAGTAAATTCATCTCTTGAGTACAGGCTGGAGCCTGTGCTTAAGGTGGGTTTTTTCCCCTTCATTTCAGTGGGAGCAGAAACATGATGATTATTCCAGGAGTTTTTTAGATCTGAATATTAAAGAGGTGAACAAAAAATTTTGTTTCTGAATGGTGGTTATCAAGGTCCTCATCTGTACTTCTTGTAATTTAGATTTATTTGTGCTTTTAACTGCAAGGTACCTTTTTTTATGAGATCAGATGATCAAGTATTTCCTTCTCGTGTGATTTGTTGTTTTGGTGTTTCATTTTTTCCCCCCACATGTGAGATTCTTGAAAATGAAATCTAGATGTTTTTCTGTTCCTTACTCAGATATTATGTAATTTCTGAAGAGCCTAGTCCTTCCTATAACAGTAATTAACATCATCTGACAACAGTATTACAAGCTAGCTCAGAATTATATGTCAAACATTGACTTTATGCCAAAAAGAGAAATAGCCAATAAAATTAACTAGATTTCTAGGGACAATAGACCTAACAGCACTACTAATGTTGTGAGGGAAGGGCCTGTTCACCCTGTTTTCCATTTAGTGATTATGAGTTTGGAGGCTGTGATCCACAGGACTCTCTTGTTAAAGTCAGTGTTTAGGGGTATATGTATACAGAATATCTCCTGGTGCCATTTAGTCTGTTTGGAGGAAACTTCAATTACTCTGTCCAAGAGAAAACTGTATTTTGTATAGCAAGTTTTGGGTTTCTGTTTTGAATTGTTGGTTGAAAACTTATTACTTGGTTTACTAGAATTATTCTTATTCAACTTATTTATATTGCTATAGGCCACTTGTCTTTGTAGCCACCTCTTCTTAACTCCATTTGGCAGTGATAAAATATTCATACATCTTGTGCTATTTTCTTCTCTTTTGGCAGAAAGTGATGTCCATTTTTCAAACTAATTGTATAGTGAGCCTGCAATTTATTTTCCTCAAACCTCATGGTATGAGAGAATGAATGGGGGTTTGCTGGACATTTGCATTAAAACTCAATGGAGAGAATGAAAGGGGTTTGTGACTTTTCTTGTTTTATGTATCTTAAGAAGATTCTCAGGCCAAGTACTAAAATGTCAGAAAACTTTGCTGCACTGTATCAAAGTAGTGTAATTTTTCACAGTGACTTAGACAAAGAGCTGAGTAACTTTGCTAAAATATTACTTTTTTTTAGAAGCACACATCAACAATTTTCAGATAGCATTGGTGAATGGAAAGGTTAGTGGTGTGCTTCTCTCTTGTACGTGTGGACTCTTTGAAATGCCAAAATTTTGACATAAATTCATGCTTTCACTGCCCTGATTTACAAAACATAACCTGAGAAGCATTTTTAGGGATTCTTTTAAACAATCTAGTTAATTTATGCCCATACAGAACAGATTAATCTTTTTGTCCAAATTTAATATTTAAAGAAAATTTGAGAAAAATAAGATAAGTTTAAAGAGTCCAGTTGTTATTAATTTATAGCAGATGAGACTTATATCTGCGTGAGAATATCTTAAAATGTTGTGATTGGTAAGAAGAGTTTATGATACTGTGGAAGGTATGATGTGGTTATTTAACTAAGATATGAGTTGCAATGTCCAGATTGCAGTGTTCAGATTGGCTTTCAAGGCCTTTCAAATGTTATATACATAAAAATTACACTATTGATTTCAACAGATTCCTAGAATACCTTTGAGTAGTTGATTGGCATCATTATCATATAGGTCTTATGTGGAAATTTGAAGAAGATGACTGAATTTATTATTACTTAAAATTTGCTCAAGTCTTACACCAATAAATTGATCTTAAAAATGTGTTTCTTACATTATTCCATTATTAGCCATCATTTGTAAATATTTTTAAAATAATTGCCTGAAGTTTGTCAAGGATAGGTAAAGGCTATGCTGTTCTGTCACATTTCATTATTTTATGAAAAATCCTTGCTTATTGTGATTCAATTTTGTTCACTTATTTTAACAAAACAGTGGCTACTGAATAACTGTTGGATCAAATGTAAGTAATTGTATATCAGAAAAGGTTACTGTAATCATTTTATTAAATGGGATTTTTTTTCCTCACATATTAGCAACTGATATAGGAAGATACTGTGTTGAACATTAAATAAAGTGTAGTGTGCTTGCACTTCAAAAATACCAGATGACTCAGGATAATCTGTCTGTTCATAAAATAGAAAGTGTAAATATATTTAACTTTTTTTTCTCCCTGTGAGTAGATTCAGCACCAGTAGTATATTGACCAAAAAAAAAAAGCAAAACCATTAAGCCCTTTTCCTGACATCCTTTCCCAAGATCTTTTGTAGTTGCTTCTATTGCAATCTTTTTTCCTTGTTGAATTTCTGTATTTTAGTAGGATTTTAGATCAGCAGATGCATATTAAAACTGTGAAAATATTTCATTTTCTAATCACATGAATCTGTTGTTACCAGGCAGCATGATATGTTCTTGTTTTTTTCTTTCTGCACAGATTATTATGCTCTTTTTATGCAGAAAAGATACTGAGGTGTTAGGGCATGCGCTTCTTATTTACATCTCAGACACTGTTCCACTTTCTCTTAAGATTCAATCACTCTAAGCTATCCTTTCACTTCAATGTCAAATCATCTAAGGTCACTTTGGATACATCAAGGCAGCCTCTTCTGTCTGCTAGTATTAGTCCTGCATATATTCAATATCCTATTTCATAGGACTTCTCATGTTCCAGTTAGTGTTTGTGTGAAACATGAAGGCAGAAGTAAATCTATTTGTTGATATGTTCAAAGGGTACATAATAGACCTTTTCTTGTGTGGAAAGGTACATATAATTGTATGCATTTGTTTGTATTTACAAAGATTGCATCTTCAGTTTGAAAGAAGGGCAGAATATGTTTATATTTGTGCAATCATTCCCTTTCTTTATGCACTCTTCCACAATGACGGCTTGCTGTTCTACTTGCTTTTTATAGTAACCAATAATATTCTGTTCAGAACCAGCCTCTGTCAATGCAAAGAAAGAAATGTAAAAGCAGCCTCAGTTATGGAAGGTCTTACGCTCCCTGGCATAAAGGCTGTACACTTTGTTTTTGCATTTGGCTTTGAAATTTTGTGTTTTCCTTGTAACTCAGTGTTTCTCTGTGATGCACATGAGTTTATGCTGTAGAGAGAGAAACAAGAAGTTATCTATTAGTCTTCAGATGGCTTTTGCTGAAAGTGTCTCTGATCTCAGACTTGTAGAAACCTGTTTGAGCTGAGTTATGCCTGGATTTTCATAGCAGCTGCATTACTGATGCTGTAATAGCTTCTCAATGTCTTGCCTCAGTCCTTCCTTGACTAAAATGGTTTGTCTAAAATGGAGTGATTTAGCTGAGCAGTTGTATCAAATATAAAGACTTAAATGTATCAATGTATCAAAATATATCAATTGAAACTTAATCACAAGTGGTGAATGTGTGGGGTTGGGTGCAGGCTCTTAATTTTGTTTGTTTGCTTTCTCTGAATTGCTTTGTGGGGGTAACCCTTACTTACTGGATGATGGCTGAACATAGAAAAAACCTCTTGCTGATACCTCCCTGAAAAGAATGAAGGTTTCTGGGGTGCTTGTTTTACTGCTGCTCCTCACAAAGCTAAAATGAGTGTTCAAAGCACTTGTTCTGAAAAGTGATTTTTTTTTACAACCTTATAATTTCAAAAACGCATGCAAAATTCCTTCATCCGTTTGACTCACAAAACATTAAAAGTCATGTAGGCATGTCCGCTTCTCTTAGGTTCTCTTACGTCTGGGGTAATCCAGCCTAATCTTCTGGATTTCACCAGGACTTCAGTGGCTTTAATTTTGAAGAAAATATGTAAAGCTGTTCTTTAGTAAATATAATAAGCTGTGTTGTTTGTATTAGAAGTAGTTTTACAATAATACAAAGCTTCTGTATCCTTCCCTAGCAATTTTCCTGTCAGTGTTTGCAGTAATTCTCTGTATGATGTTCTTGCATGGCTTTGGTGTAATCTAGGAAAATACAGATTTTTTACAAAAGTGGAATTAATCTCAATTTAGTCCTGCAGGCCAGCTACTGAGCCTGAAGTTAATTACTGCTTAAGGTCTGTGAAATAGCAAATTTATGCCTAAAACTGATCTTTATAGTAAAGAGACTAGAAGTAATGAGAGAGAAATTGTGATTGGACAGTTGTTTGGCTTGTGTTATTGTGAGCATCTCTGCATTGTAGTTTTCTTCCGTGTTCTGTTAATTCCCTTTCAGTTCCTTTAATTTTACAATTAAAGGAACTTTCTGTTCCTCACACAGACTTCTTCCAGTTATGTTAATTTTTCATAGCAAAATGAAAGAACTCTGGGGACCTGGCTGTGTTGGGGAAAAGTGAATAACTTATTAACTCAGCAGAACTGTTTGCTTTTAAAAACTTTAGGACTTAAGCAAAACTGAATGATTTAATCTCATCATTGTAGAGTCTGAGTGCTTTCTTGTTGTGAGTTGAATTACACAAGGGATAGTTTTTCTTATATAATTTTGGTTTGCAGTTGCTTCTGGAGAAAAAAACCCGTATGGATTACTTTGGTACTTTTCAAGGGCAGAAGGTAGATGAGAGTTGACCATGGCATGCTCAAGCTTGTGTTTTGTTGGTATACTTGCTCAAAAAATGTATGCAGTGCTGCTGAAAGAGCCTGTTTCGCTTCCCCAGTGTGGGCACAGAAGTTCAGATCTGCTTACCAAAGGGTGTGGGGCCAGGGACCACCACTGGTTGTAGTGTTGGTTCCTTCCCCTGTCCTCATGACTGACGGCCTGCATGAACCCCCATGCTGCTGGAAACCAGGTGGCAAGGAAGCTCTCCAGCTGGGTTGTGTGTTAGGACCCTTCAGTGGAAGTGATCTTGCACAAGGCCTTAAATCCTTTAGGGAGTGGCAGCACAGTATTTCTGTTTTCCTGTTGCCTATCTTTAGAAACTGAGCCAAGGCTATCAAAAGTAGTGTAAATTATATTGGTGGCAGAGGTGGTAAAATTAATTTGTCTTCGGCTATATTTTGTTTTGAAGACTTTTGGAGGAGAATTCTGAAAAGGATTTTTCATCTTGAACAGCACAATGCTGAATCATTTTCTAAACTTTCTTGCAGTTTTCTACCTCAAATTTATTTTAGAAAAGTAAATTAAATTTCTCCTTCACTGTATGGAAGATGTAGAGGTTAGAGGAAATTGATCTCTTCCTCCTGTAAGTGGTTTGTCTGCTGGGCCAAATCTGAAGTTCGGCAGCCTGAAGCTTGGGGATCAGCACAGCTTCGCTCTGGTTCAGACTTTTCTATTGATGAATTAACTTCTCTGCTTGTTTTGGTATGCAAATTGCTCTACAAAATAGTGCAAACACCCCCAAAAATATTTCCTGGTAGCTGTTTGCATATGTATATAACTTCCAGCATACCATGCATTGAGGGATTTATTTTCCTTTCTGCAACTAGGAATTCTTTTCATAGCATTCCCCTTGTGATTCTCAGATGGACTGTCATACACTTTGTTGTAAGCAGCACAAATCTGATTTTGTTTTGAATATGTCAGTCTTTCTGTCAGTTGCTGGCTCCAGCAGATGGGGGGACAGATTGTAAACAAAGTGTGAGAGAGCATGCTTTATGTAGAATATGTCAAAGAGTTACACTTGCAAACTAACTTCAGTTTGACTTGTATGGAACAATGAAACTAGAGCACTTCAACAGTGCTGTCTTGGACCCTTTGGCTAGCAAATCTCAAGTCAGAATAAAAGGTAAAGATGAGCATTACTGGAATTACTTTTGTTGCAGCTCTGAGGTGATTACTGTCAGACATGGACAAAAGGTCTCAGTCTCTGTGTTTACTTTACAATGAATCCTGGGTTTAATAGTAAAATATATGGGGTAAGAAAAAGGCTTATGTCTTCTAATCTTGGCCTTTTATTTTTCTGAAGGCTGTTTTGATTGTTTGTAGAGATGAATAAAATGTTTTTGTCAGGCAGTACTCTCAAAACTGCAAGAATTACCCTTTATCTGGTCAGTCTTCCTATTTTCAGGCTTGCTCAAAGCCACTTGGGATAAGAGAGGGGAAGGAGGCAAGACTGTCAAGGGGGTATTTATGAATCAGCCCTGATTTCCTAGTATCATGATGGAGAGGTTTTCCATAAACAATTTAGAGAAATTTATATATTAGCTATTTTAAAATTACCCTGTTGGGTAACAGGTTACCTGCTTTTCTTAACCTGCTTTTCTTGTTTGTGGCAAGAAAGTAAGTTGCATATCTAGAGGAAAATGGTTGTGCTGTGTCTTGTTCTTCACTTGAACAGAGAATTCTGAAATCAAAGTGTAGATAGTAAAAGTAAGCAACAGTGCCAGGGAATTTGACCAAACAAATGATTAGGAGGTGGAAGAAATCATTAATGTCCAGGAAATTAGTGGCTGATAAGAGGCTGATTAAAAGTTCAGTTGCTTCAATTCAATACAAATGAAGTCTTTATGTTGTTGGTTGACATTGTGAGAAATTTACTTACTTGGCATCTGGATGAGGTAACAGATAAGAAATGAACATACACTGTGTATTTTCAAAAAGGGTTAATCTTAGGCGAAGAGCATTACTTCTTTGAATAGAATGCAATGACTTTATAAACAAGCATGTAAATATAGACTGTGAGCATGCTTTCCATGCAGTTTGATGTGAAGACCCTGAGCCTTGTTCCTGGTGGCATGCAGGATACTCTGATCATTAAGCCCAGTTTAAGGGTATGTTTTGTCTACGAAGTGTTTTATAAAATTATTACAAGGAGGTTAACTGGATATTTGGAGACAATTCTTGAGCTTTACTACTTAGAAGCAAATCTGTTTATAATGACTGTAATGCATCATATATTTGTGGGGTTTTTTTATTTTTTATTTTTTTATTTTCTTGGTATTTATTTTTGCTGATGTCTTGCCATTTTATTGTGCTGGGCTTTGTGAAGGGAAAGATAAAAGTCAAGTCTCTGCAATATATTAATTTCCTAGTTCATCGTGTGCTGTGGAGGAAACCTGTCTAGTGGTTAAAGCTGGGTCCACTTGTATTGAAAGATAAAGTTCTGGAATGGTCTGCTGGTGGAGGTGGTGGAGTCACCATCCCTGGATGTGTTTAGAAAAGACTGGATGTTGCCCTCGGTGCCATGGTTTAGTTGAGGTGTTAGGGCATGGGTGGAACTGGATCTTGAAGGTCTCTTCCAGCCTAGTGATTTTGTGAAAACACAAAGCCAAGTTAAACATTCTTGAATGGTTGATACAATGTTTTCTAACAAGGATGTGACTTAAAAGCCTGTCCTTGGACTGGCAGTAGAAGAGTGAGCACTCAGTAGCTTCATTCCTTTTGGCTGATTTTTGTTTGTGTGAGTCACTAGGGTGATTTTGATTGTCAGATCTGAGTTCTCATTGAGTTCAATCTAGGTGGTACCTAGCTAGTTTATTTTTCTTGCTTGTGGAATGCAGCTTCTTTAAGGATGCCTTCTTATTTGAAATGTTTGGGGCAATGTGACTTCCACTTACTACTTTGGAAGAATTCTGAATACTTGAGTTTTTTAGATCAGAAAACAGAATATGTTCCTGAAATGTTACATTACTGTTACAGCAAGTCTGCCAGGCTATAGTAGTATAAGAGGAAAAAATATTGCTGCCACTTGCTAGGGTCATCTTCTGCATCTCTGATACCTGGCTTAAAGGTGTAAAGAGCAGACTTCCTACCCTGGGACAATTCTCAGACTTTTCAGCTAGACAGCAGTGAAGTTGCAACAAGAACTCTAAAGGTAATCAAGAGACTTCAGGGACTTGGGATTACTGGTTAAGAGATCAGAAGTTGAAGTAGTTTTCACACCTTTCTCTTTCCAGTTCCAAGAAGTGATGAAGGAATAAACAGGAAGAGCTGAAAGATCAATACTTGGCTCTGAGCCTGGTGTCAGTGGCTTTTTTTTTTTTTTAAACAACCTATTGCTGGATTTATATGGCATCAGACCTGCTGGTGACAGACATGGTACACCTGTCTCAAAAAGGGAAACGTATCTTTGCAGATACCAGAGTTACCAGGTCTTCTAGAGAGAGATTTGAAAAGGAAAAGGGATAAAACCAGGGGGAAGCATGCCAGTGTTTGGGGGATGGTGTGCTAGTGAGGTCCTTCAATCTGATATCTCAGGGAAGGTAGGTGATGGAGATCCATGTGGCAGCAAAGAAAAAAGGGTCCCTGTGTTAGAAAACACAGAATTGCCTGGTCACATAAGAATTAGGGCTTCTAGCCAAAAAAAGAGATGGTGGGATCAACAGCCCAACCAAGTGCATTTGTATGAATGCATGCAGCAAGGTAGCAAGCAGGCAGCCAGTCACAAACCTTCTTTCCAAGGGCTGGAGCCAGTTCTGTTCAGCAGTGCCTGAGACAAGGGGATCAAGTGCACCCTCAGTGGTTTGGCAGAGCACACAGAGTTGACTGAGGGTGCTGATCTGCTGGAGTGTGTGGGGGATCTGCTCTGCAGGGGGGTCCAAAGAGGCAGGACCAGTGAGCTGAGGCCCGTGGTACGAGGTTCAGCAAAGCCGAGTTCTGGGTCCTGCACTTCAACCACAACAACCCCAGGCAGTGCTGCAGGTTCGGGAAGAGTGGCTGCAAAGCTGCCATGTGGAAAAGGACCTGGGGGTGCTGCTCTAACAGCTGTCTGAACATGAGCCAGCGTGTGCCCAGGTGGCCAAAAAGGCCAATGACATCCTGGCCTGTATCAGCAATAGTGTGGCCAGCAGCACCAGGGCAGTGATGATCCTGCTATACTTAGCACCTCGAATCCTGTGTCCAGTTCTGGGCTTCTCACAACAGGAAAGACGTTGAGGGGCTTGAGTGCATCCAGAAAAGGGCAACAGAGCTGGGGAAGGATCTGGAGCACAAGGCTGATGAGGAGAGGCTGAGGGAGCTGGGGGTGTTTCGCCTGGAGAAAAGGAGGCTCAGGGGGGACCTCACTGCTCTCTACAACTACCTGCAAGGAGGCTGTAGCAAGATGAGGGTCATGTCCTTCTCCCATGTAATAAGCAACAGGACAAGAGGAAATGGCCCTAAGTTGCATCAGAGGAGATGTAGATTGGATATTAGGAAAACTTTCTTTACTGTAAGTGTTGTCCTGCATTGGAATGATGTGCCCAGATAGGTGGTGGAATCAACGTCTCTGGAAGCATTTCAAAGACCCTTAGATAGGGTGATTAGGGAGATGGTTTAGTGGTGGACTTGGTGGTGCTATATTAATGGCTGGACTCATCTTAGAAGTCTTTTCTGATCTAAACAATTCTATGACTCTGTGATTTTACACTCAAATTTTGGGATTAATTTGTAATCTAAAATTGGGTTATAGTGAATCTCATCTTATGATGTGCGTTTAAATGTGTGTGTGTCTCACCATTACTGCTTTCCAGGTTCCTCCTGTGTGCCAATCTTAAGTGGCCAAATCTTTTATAGAGACTGGTATTTGAAAGAATGCAAAAGTATTCTCTTGTGTTTTCAACTCCTGAATGTTGCTTGAGGCTAGTATTGAAATTTCTTTCAGTTCAAATGAAAGCTTATGTATTTATAGAAGACCAGTATAATAGATCAAATAAATTCCATTTAAATAATCTTATCAGCAAATTCCACTGCTTTGTTTTCTTGATGGTCTTGTTAAGTAAGCGTTAAATTAATTTAATGTTGGGGTCAGTACTTGCAGTGCTCTCAGTCTGACACAATTTTTCTGCAGATAATTCTGCTGAAAGTTACTTAATTTTCTTAGCTGTGATTTGATTTGATGTAGGCTAGTGCATCTTGTAATGCATTATGTTTAGGTCATTCACAGTTGTATAGATAATAGCTTATTGAAATTAGCATTGTTTTTTAATTGTGTTTTTAATCTTATGGTGGCAAATGTATTCCTTAACTTTCCTGTCAGTCATGTTTATAACTACTGTACCAGTGTACACCAATCTAATCAAGCACGGGGAGCTGGAGTACCTCCTTCTAAATCGAAAAAGGGCCAGACACCTGGAGGTGCTCAGTTTGTTGGCTTGGAATTGTACAAACGGCTAAAAGAATTTCTGAAGAACTACTTGACTAATCTCCTTAAGGTAAGATGGGGTATGAGATGGATCTGCGCTTGTAGTAACATAAACTGGGGTGAGAAGAAAAGTTGTAAGGCTAGAGGTGTATGCGGCCACTGGAAGTAAACTGAATAATATTAAAAGGTGCTTTTGTCTCCATAGCCATTAGAATGTTTTGTTGGCTTTACCTCAGACATAGATCAGTCCTTAAGTTTGCACCTGTGAGCTGCTTTTCCTCTTCAAGCCAAAACAACATTCCTGTGTTTTATAGAAGTAATGTTACGTGACATCTTAAGCTGTCCTGCACTTGAGCAAGAATAGCTAGGCTTTCCAAGCAATTAACCAGCATATTAGGAATGCTGAAAAAATGGATGCCTGTCATGTTGAAAATGCCCGATGGTAGCCTTTATTTTAGTTTAATAAATAAACTACTAATAGAGCCAGATGTTGTCTTGCATCCAGAGGGACAGGGATGTTTTCTGGAGCTTCATCTGTGCTATGCATTTTTTTCCCAGCCTTTTAATTTCAAAATCTCATACTGGCTTTGTGCTTTACTAATGTAGAACTAAATGTATTAGCAATGTGTTTCCTGTAAATGGTGTGGGTTTATTACACAGTCAGTTTGCATACCCTGATATGCCTTGGTTGTACCTTAAAATCACGCAACAGTACTAATAAACTTGTAATTTCAGGATGGTGAAGATTTGATGGATGAGAGTGTGCTGAAATTCTACACTCAACAGTGGGAAGATTATAGGTTTTCAAGCAAAGTATTGAATGGGATATGTGCCTACCTCAATCGACATTGGGTTCGTCGTGAGTGCGATGAAGGTCGTAAAGGAATATATGAAATTTATTCAGTAAGTAGATTTTGAACTGAGTGATTTGTCCATTCCATCTGCCATGTTTGCGTTACCATTCTATAGATCACTCCTTGAATCTTGTAGGAGGTGCACAGACATTCTGTAGAAGTGGGGAAAGTGGCATCCTCCCTCCTTTCCCTACTCCTATCTCGGTATATTTGTAAAAATTCCAGGGTCTAAGTCTGTGAGATGTTTCATCTGCCTTGTATATGTTGGGACTTCAGCAGTAGACTATTGAGGGTTGTCTGAATGTTTAAAATGTCTGAATTTGCTGCTTAGTGTTATCTGTGTGCCTCAGCATGGCCTTGTCATCCCACTTAAAATTCAGCCAAGCATTTCAAACACCAAATGAAGCAGTAAATAATATTTTTTTTTCTGACTTCAATACATTTCTACAAATTTTTTAGCATCCAAGCTGCTAAGATTCAGACAACATTTGGTTTGTAGTGTAAGTTATTTTGGTGCAGTTCTGAAAGATTGATATGTGATCTTGATAATTTTTTTGTAATGTGAGGTAATATAAATAAGAACTTAACAGTACTTCTGTATCCTAGATAACTAAAAGGCGTTTTTTTAAATAAAGGAGATAATTATTGTCCTTACTGGTGAAGCATTAGGAAAGTGCTGTTCTGTTTTCCTGCTTCACTTCATAATTCTGCATATGGTAGAAAATCAGTTTGTATCCTTAGTTCCCTTTCTCTTGACTTTAGCAGCCTAATGCTAAGGGACTATGTCAGCTTGAAAACTGCCAACAAAAAAAGCTGTGTGTTTTCAAAGTCACTCAAAGTGGGTTTTGTTAGTTTCCAGAGTTGGCAGTGGATCCCCTGGTAGAAAAAGGAACAACTTAGTAAAGGTAGTGATAAACCCAGTTGTAATTTTATTGTGAAACAGTCTCATTGCTTGAGAAATGTGTGTGCCAAAATATAGTTTTAGAAGTTCTCATTAGCTTGCATACTTGCATACATCAGCTTTCCCTAAAGGGAGTTACCCTACATGTATATGTGTATATGTAAATATTTTCTTCATTCCATGTTCCTTCTCCCCTCTTTTACCTCTAGCTTGCCTTGGTGACCTGGAGAGACTGCTTATTCAGGCCATTAAATAAGCAGGTATGTGTATATTAATATATTTTAACTATATTATTTATTTATTATTTTATAGGGTTAATTTCATATATTGTAAGTAACTGCTTCAAGGAGCCTGGGGGGATGAGGGTATGCACAGACCTGGAAAATAAATGGAGACTTCTGCTTCTCCTTTGTGATACTAAAAAAAGATAGACATTTGAAGGAATAAGCCTTTGTGTGTGTGATTGAACCTTGATACCAAGACTGTTCTGTTATCTCTCTGCTGAGAGGACCCTTGGCTTTTTTTTTTTAAAGGTAAGGGGACTTGAAGTAGCAATTTCAGTGGTTACTAAGCTAGGCAGGAATACAGGCTGATGACAGTCATGTCTTAAGGTTTGGGAGTCAGGATTGGATGAGAACAGATAGGGACAGGCCAGGATTTTACTGTGGGTTGTTGAATTTACACTGATGCCTGGGAGACTCAGGTCAGCTAAATGTTTAAAATTAGTGAATCAGCACAATACAACACAAGGCATTCCATCACAAGTCTTGGGTACATGTGTAGATTGATTTCACTTCTTATCAGTACTTCATGATGAAGTGGTTGCAGCAGATTATTTGTCCAAAGAACAGGTGGTTAGCTCAGGTCTTGCTCTACAGTATAAAAAGAAGAGAAGTTTGGCTTTGAAGGTGTTTTTTTGAAATTAAAGAAAAAAAAATACTAAGCACTGTAATATCCATGTACACCTTACCGCTAATCAGGCTGTAATTATGTTGTATAACTTAAAGGAGTATCATTCTCTGTAGGAACTTTATATGTTCAGATCTCCTTAAATGTTGTTCCCAAGGTGCCTGACTTTTCTTGAATATGGAAATAGACTCCTAATTAAGTATGGTGCTTGATCTACCAGCTGCTTTCTCTGTGCTTGACTTAACTTTTAATCCCTGTTTCCTAAGGTAACAAATGCAGTGTTGAAATTGATTGAAAAGGAAAGAAATGGTGAAACTATCAATACAAGGCTGATCAGTGGAGTTGTACAATCCTATGGTAAATGTGATTTCTTTAAGATTCTGTTGCTTTCTTAAAAATAAATAAATTTATGTACCCTATCAGAGCCCAGAAGTAATATCCCACCTCTTCATATGTCCAGTAAAGATTTTTTTTTACGGTAATGTCAATGCAGTTCTGTATTGTTTAACTTCACATTTGACTGATACTTTATACAATAACAGATGATTATACCGTATTTGTGAAACTTGAGAGTGCAACTGATAGACAAGAGTGTTCATCATTTACAAATCAGTTATTAAGGAGCTACATCTGGAAGTGGGGAAGGATGGTAGTTTGCATTGCAGAGTGGGGTTGCTTTTTCCTTTTGTATAATATTGAGAGCATTCCCATCCAAATTACTGACTAGTTTCATTAATAAAAGCAAAAGCATATAATCTGGAACTCTTAAGAGGGAAAAATGAAAGGAGAATTTGAACTAGCATTTGAGATAGTGAAATTTTCCAAACCCTATAATCCTGCATTTAAGAAATGTATCTAAAAGTGTAGTTGACATTAGTAATGTCTTGTGCTGATATTTTTAAAATACAAAATCAATGTACTTTTTAAAAAGTGGTGCTGATGCAGTCCCAATTGATTTCTTTCATCTAAGTTAGGAGGAGTGTCCTTGTTTATTTGCAGGAGACCACTTCATAACAACCAATTTTTTTATTTCTTGGTCTTTTTTGTTTGATTGTGATTTTTTCCTTTAGTGGAGCTGGGGCTGAATGAAGATGATGCATTTGCAAAAGGACCTACACTAACTGTCTATAAAGAATCCTTTGAATCTCAGTTTCTTGCTGACACAGAGAGATTTTATACACGAGAAAGTACTGAATTCTTGCAACAGAACCCAGTCACAGAGTACATGAAGAAGGTAAATTACTTAATCTGCTTTGTGATTTTTGTTTTTCTGGATACCAATTTTTTCTAGAGACAAAGGAATATAAATTCTGGGCTTTTATTTTCAGTTGCTTAAAATGATGGTTATTTTGCAGAAACAGATAGCTTTTCCTTGTAGTGATTTGCTTCTCTGTTTATCTGGTCTGAAGTTTGTCTCCTTACCACATTTTAGTAGTACAGTGAGAGTATGGAACCTTCTGAACAGTCAAAACAGAAGATTAAGTTAAAATAAATTCAGATTTTTTTAGACTTCCAGACACCAAAACAATAATTCTGCTTTAATACCACAAGTTTACCATTCGTGTACAAGGAACAGTGTGTTGACACATTTATTGAAGTACCTTCCTGAGCAAGCTGGCTAAGGAAATACATCATTAATTAGCTTTAGTTCTCTCAGAATATTTTAGTGTCATGAACCCCTTCAAAGTACTTCTCATCAACAGAGGCCAGATTTAAATTCTGAACCTGTCTGTAGTTTTGGGGATCCCAGACAGGGCAACTAAGGGCAAGCAGGATAAACCTTGGCTATTTCTGGCCTGGTTATTAGGTCAGTCCTACTGACCCGGTAGTAGATAGGTCATCTTCCACTTTGGACAAGTGCTGCTTCATGTATTTTATTCTCAGTACTTTTCTTCACTTTCAGAATTGCTGCTTTTTTATTCCCTTTCAGCTTAGTTAAAAAATACGAGAAATTTTCAAGTATGTAATGTGCAGATACACATCCCTCCCTGCAATATTCTTTGTGTAATGCTTTTTACCACAGAACACATCCTTTCTTAACTCTTGGCATTAAAGTCAATTAATTACCCAAAAAGAAAAAAAAAGATTGGAGGGGAAGTCCTAGAAATAACACTGTAAAAGGAATTGTGCCTTTAGTAGTTTCCCAATAATTACCAGACCCACCTATGTTTACTTTTCTGATGTTGAATTAATTATTTTTTGCTACTTCCCTTTCAAGTTCTTGTTTTAACTTTCATCCTAATGTATGTATAAAGAGAAATTTCAGTCATTCAGAACCTGAATGACTGGCTCATCCAGACTTCCTTGGTACAGGACAGTAAGAAGCTGTCTGAAGGTCATTGCTATTTCAAGAACTAGAGATTACAGGCAAGTAGAAATAACTGATTAGTACCCCAAACAATCCTCAAGGCTTCAGAAATACACAAAGCAACTTGCTTTGCTTGAAGCTGAAAGCACATACAAAGTTAGCAGGCAGCAGGGGAAATGTTCAGCAGGAAAGTGTGTATGTAGCCTTATGTATCTGCTCAAATTAATATATTGGAGATGTATACAAGCCATTTGGGCACTCTTGGCATCTCCTTACACACTAGTGGCTGTAAGATCTTACAAGTAATCTGATGGAAGCATGAACTGTGAACAGAGTAATCTGCTGTTAGTGCATTTACTTGACATTCTCATTGGAGCACTGTACTTTGAGTTCTGTCTGGCAATAAATAGCATTGCAAAATAAAAAGAAACCTTGGAGTACCCTAGGGCACACCAGCATAGCAGGACTGTTACCCTATTACAGGAGAATTGTGGTAGTGTCTTGTAGAATAGTTAATGAAATCTTAACTAGAGCTAGGATTTGTGTATGTGCTTATATAGGCAGACTTACTGAGTTTAGAAGGATTGTGAATTTTTCTTCTCAGGCCAGAACTCATGAGTAAAGCTGGCATAGCCTGATGTGCTGTAGGGAAAAAGGTCAGTATTTTTTAAGAATGTTCCTTGAAATATAGTGTTCCACTGAACTTCTCATTTTTATAGTTGACACAAGTGAAGATACTGTTGTATGAACTAATTATGTTTCCCTTGTTTCTGAATTGTGACTTTAAAAGGAAAATGGAGTTATAAGAACACCAAATAAAACAGAGAGTATAAGGAAACATGAAGTTGGAGTAAATATTTCTTTTCATAGAAGAGTTCACAATGAGAGCTGAGCATTAACATTAAAAGCGAAAGTCTAAGGATATTTTAAGAAGCAGCATCAGAGGTGGTGGAATTTCCTGAACTACAGAAATACAGAATTGATTAAATACAGGCTAAGTAGTTCCAATGTTCATAAGAAAGATTTGCTTCTATTTGCTCTAAGTAAGGAAGTTGTTATTCCTTACTGGTAAGAAATTGGCAAGTACTCTGGAGCTGGAGCTTCTATCCCTTCTCAAGTTACTGATTTCATTTCCTATTTCTTGATCAGTACTGGTTTAGCTCTAGGAGACAGTAATCCAGGACCATTTCACAGGACATAAGTGCAAAATCATTGCAGAACAAGTGAAGCTAACAGTGACTTAGATGATTTAAAGCTGCCTATGTGTGGTGCAGTGCACTTGCAGTGTAGCTGTTCCTTTTTTATTGTCCAGGATATGATCTTTCATGCTTACTTGTTACTCTAGCATACTAAGACAATGAATTAACCTAATTCCATATTCTTGATGACGTTGTTAATTTAAATAATTCGGGCTGATAAGAAGGCATACGCCCTTTATCCCTAATAATGTGCTGCAGTTACAAATGGTTTGTAATGTGAATCCTTAACACTTTTGCAAATGAAATAGAGGTAATTGTTATGTAAACAATTTCAGTTTTACATTTCAGCATAAGTTCTATTCTTTGAGTGACATTTAGAATTTTAGTTTGCCAGGAAGATACGCATATGTAGCATTTCATATGCCAAATTAAATGCGAGTATAATTTAAATGACTGTAGTTTATTGGGAAGCTTTTCTGTGTAAGAATGTAGATGAGACTATTCAAATAAATTTGTCATGGGCATAGTGTTAAATTGTAGTTTCCTGCCTTTTAGTTTTGTGGAGCCGTGAAATACATTCATGTTTGTCTTAAACAAAACTACCTCTGTAGCTGGAGAACTTGCTGATCCTAAAACTGCCAGCATCTCATGTCAGAGGCTTTCTCTTTTTCTGACAGCAGATTTCCATCTGTAAACTCCTTATTCACAAGCAACAGGAAAACAGTTCTGCTGTGATTCTCCCCCGCCATTTAAACAGCACATTGTATTTTCATCAACATAAACATCAATTCCAAATGTGTATTATGATTCCTGGAAAAATAACTGCTAAAGTAGGTGGTTCACAACACCAGAGTAGAGAGAAGTTTGCTTCTTGTTGTTGTTTTCTAGAAGAATGGACTGAACAGTCACCTGTTTTCTGCTGTTGGATTCGTGTTCTGTCTTCCCTGTGGGTTTCATGTTTATGTCTGTGTTTCTGTAGGCCGAAGCTCGCCTTCTTGAGGAGCAGCGTAGAGTTCAGGTATATCTCCATGAGAGCACACAAGATGAGTTAGCACGAAAGTGTGAGCAAGTACTCATCGAAAAACACCTGGAGATATTTCACACAGAGTTTCAGAATTTGTTGGATGCTGACAAAAATGAAGGTAAGGAGTTTCAAACGCTGGCTTTAGGCTTAGAGCTCTCCTCCCTGATGAATTGTGAATAATGTAAAATCTGGTGCTAGCTAAATGTCTTGTGTTCAGGAATTAGAGTAAGAGAGAAGATAGTCACTAAACTGATGGACAAGCAGGTTTTAATGAAATCAGCATGGCTGATGATACTGCTTCAAGGACCCTACCCCAATCCCAGATATTAAGGCAGAACAGCACAATCAAACAGTTTGATTTCTCTTAACATAGCTAGAAGAGTTTCAAGAGCACTTGAGCCATTTTTCCAGCAGGAGCTGAAGCTTGTGTGGGAGAGGTGGGAGGTGAAAAACAGACCAGTACTCTTTCCAGTACTTTCAGTTTAATCTGTGGATCTTCCTGAGTCAGCACTGAGAATTTTAAAATCCAAAGTGTTCAGAAGTATGTATTGGAAATGTTAAAAGAGGAGTAGATGCAAATAAGTAGCTTTTAAAATAGAATATATAAAATACATAATATTGCATTTAGAGCACAAGGAAAGGGTGGAAATTATTAATTGATGAGTTAATTTTGGCTGTGAAAATGATTCTTATATATTGTCATAGAGAACACATAGAATAAAGACTTCTTCAACACTTCCACTGAAATAAGTGAAGATTATCAGACTTTAGGTATCTGTAAGGAATTGTCAGTTGTGTTTGTTTGTATTAGTTTCTTCAGGAGTTTGTAGAGAGCACAGAATAACAGCCAGAACTAATTCCTGTGGATCATGCAGATGATAAGGATGAATCACAATTCTGATTTCCCAGTTGGGGAACTAATTAAATCTGTATTTTAAGTCTGAGTATGGCTGTATAGCTGAAATACTGCTCTTATGAAAGGGGCAGAAGGAAAGAGCTGTGGTTAAGTAACTAACGATAAAATTGTTCATTTGAGAGTTTTAAATTGTAACTATGACTCTGTCTCATTGTATATTGGTCTTAAAATAGCAACTACAAATTATTACTATCTAAAATAGTCATGTTGATAATGAATAGATGCTTTGAAATCAAAAAGGGCAATTGAGCATGATTAGTGGGTCAGAAGTTGGCTGATTCAAATGTAAATAATCTGCACTAGTATTTGAGTCAGATGTTGTTTGTGTTTGTAAATATTTACTCCATAATTGGAAGAGATTTTAATGGGTGTTGGTTTGTGAAATGACTTCATAAATGACTAAATGACTTCTGACAATTGAAATAGCAATAGAACAAAAAAGAAAGTTTTTTTCTGGACACAGGACGACTTCACAGACTTTTTTTTTCCTCCTACTTTATCAAGCTCATAGGTTATGTGAACCCTTAGTACAATCACTTACCATAGTGATGCAATTCCATAAGTTTGTCAGGGTAAAAAAGAAAAGAAGTATCTTGTGTCTTGGGCACTGTCTAGTTCTGTATCTTTGGGTTTACTTTCATATGGATTATTTCTAAGATTAACTAGACTTTCTTTAAAATGCTTAATTTTTTTCTTCTTTTTCAAAATATTTTTTCTTCTGTTATCAAGCTTCACTTATGGAAATTGTAGCAGTTCCCTTGCCCTTTTTAAGATTCATGAGATTTCAAGATTAGAAAATTTATTTTCAGTACCAGTCTGATAATTCACTCTTTAATCACAGTAATCAGTTCATTCTCCAATTTGTGATATACTAGTATAGCCTTTGGTAGACTATCCTAAACTTACAATAAAAGGTTGCTCTTGATTAAAATATTTATTGCTTTGCTCTTGAAAGGAAAATACACTGGTTTTGAGGTCCTTCCATGCAAACTGTGTTTGAGAATATCATATTACAGGTCACTCCTCTTGGTGTTCTGTAACTTTTTAATCCATTGTGCAGCTAATGCATAAACTGGTTATAAAGGTTGTGGGACACATTCCTCATGTGTTACATACTCACATCAGTATAGCAGCTGTAGGAAATAATTGGGTTTATTGGGAGAAGGCTGTAATGATGTAGGTGGAGTTACCATGCAAATCTCCCATGAGACTTTGTAGCATCTCTTCCTTATTTCACCTAACACAGACATCCTGATAAACCAACCTGTGAACACTTGTTTGTGGGTAAATACAGCAGCAGCTTGTTGTATCTATGCGTGGCATTATTTTCCTACCTTTTTTCTAAAATTATGTAGGGTATTCATATGTTCTTATAAAAGTTAACATCAGGTTGCAATCATGGTTTTTCACAGAGAGAAAAAAAAGTTTAGTTTTCAAATCTGCAAGTTTAAGTTTGATGAAGTTTTAAGGAAAGAAAAGTGTTATACAGAAACCTAACTGAGCTGAAATGTCATCCCTTCAGTATTAGAAGGCATCAAACTCTGTTGTATTTCAGAGTTAGGCAGAGCACCAGCTCATTGATAGCTCTGTTTTGTTTAATCTGATAATCCTCTGGTGGTAATAAATTGCTCACAAGCCCTTCAGAGAAGTCCTTGCACCTGAGAAGAGCTAGATGCAGCTGTCAACCTTTCCATGTGTTCCACAAGGTGAAATATCCTCCTTAGTTTACAGTAAATAATCTGATTGTTTACTGTTTCACTGGAGTGCCTGTTCAGTGAGGGCAAGATTGCAAGAGGTGACTGGCAGGTTTGTGGACCTGGTTTATGGACAATTCATTGTTTGCCTTTTTTTTTTTTTAAGAATTCTGCTCTCAGAAAATACAAAGTATCTATCCTGTTGAAACTAAATAATAAAAACCAAAACCCTCTTCAGTATTAGACTTTCCAAAATTGCTAATTGATTTGGAAAGTCTTGGCTGAAAACTGGTGAGATTTTAATATGAAGCCTTAACATACAGGAAATGACATGCAGTTTTATCATCATTGGTTCTGTTGTAATGCTTTTCAGAACTTCTTTTTTCTTCCAGATACAATTATTACTACTGGTAATCAGTCAAAGTTGTTTTTTTTGAAGAGATGTCTCTTACTGACAGTGCTTTATTGAAGGAAATTTGATTTATACTGTTTCAATTTACCTGCTAAGGTTGTATCAACACATAATATTTTGCTTTAAATTTCCAACTGTTACCACTGATGCTGCCCAAAGTAGGAGTGTTGGTATACAAAGGGCTACAAGTAATTAGAGTACAAGAATACAAGTCAGTTAGATATCTGAGAACTGACCTGTTCAGAATAAGATTTAAAGAACAGTGGTCAGCTGGAAAATGTTATACTCATAGCACAGCCAGCAGTAACATTAATAAGAGTCTCAAATTCATGGCAGCACCTCAAAATGTTACTTAAATAAGAGAGGTTTAACACCATTTTTAAATCATTGCTTTAAACCTGCAAAAACTAAAAATCAGAAGTAAATTTTCTGCCATTCAAATTGTGGGGTTTTATTCTTGAGATTTGTTGCATTCTGAAGGTAAAAAGTAGATCCTAGTATAACAGGTTATCTTCTCTTTAACTAGTGTTAGCTTTCCAGGTGAGTGCAAAGGTTTGCTGTACTGTATAATCGTTTACTGTCGTTTTTTCTGGCTTTTTTCAGGAGCAGTTGCATATGTGTTTTTGTTGACAGTGGATGTTTAGCTCCTATTGACAACTTGTAAATGAGAATTTGAAGTAATAGCCAGTACAGATGGGAGATGTTAGCTTTCCTTTTTTTTTTCCTCTTTTACAGACTTGGGTCGCATGTATAACCTTGTATCTCGAATCCAGGATGGCCTTGGAGAGCTGAAAAAACTTTTGGAAACTCACATTCATAATCAGGGTCTAGCTGCAATTGAGAAATGTGGAGAAGCTGCACTAAATGCAAGTATCCCATCAAAACAAGTCTCTGTGTGCTGCCACTTGTATTAGAGGATAGTGAATGTTTCCTGATAAAACTTCCAGTTTGTTCATTTTCCCTCTCGCTAATTTAATTTGTAAGGACTTGGCAATTCTCAAATGTTGGTAGAATGTTTAAAACAAAATTTACATCACTCTGTTTCTACTCTTTAAATTTTGGGGGTCTTTGGGGTGTTTTTTTTTTTTTGGTTTTCGTTTGGTTTGGGTGGGTTGTGGGGATTTTTGGTTTGGTTTTGAGGAGGAGGGTGAGTTTCCTTCTGGGATTTTGCTCTCTGTCAGGATGTCATGCTGCTTGGAAAGCTGGCTGTGCAAATACAATACCCAGCACTTACAATACAAGTACACCTGAAAGTCCACTGTTTCAAGAAGCATTATCTCCAGTTGACTGTAATTCTTTTCATTGTCTTAAGGAATTCTGACTTGGATGGGACTATCTAGAGAAATTTTCTGTTGGTTTGAGTTTTTTGATAATGTCTTTATTCTGTTTGGAACAGCATGAGAAATAGAAAAAGAAGAAGGAACTGAAATGGTTGGAAAGGTCACAATATAAGGAGGAGATCAGGTCTTTGGAAAGGCTGCTTTTTCAATTTTTATCCCATAATTGTAATTTCAAACTTGATTTTGTATTGATTAGGGTTTCATCTTGGCAACATGAAGTTTTTTTAAACCTTTTGCCAGCCTTCTTCTCTATGGACAATATGATGTTTCCCAGGGGAAAAGAAAGAACGAAACATAGCACAAAGCAAGATCAGGATAGAATATAGATTCTGGTAAATTTCATTTAAAGTGGAATTCAAGAAGTGCTTGGAAAATGCTCTCAGGCATTGTCACTGATAATACCATCATTAGTGTGATTCTCAGGGTGATCCTGTGCAGAGCCAGAGGCTGGACTTTGATGATCCGTGTGGGTCCCTATACACTATGATTCTATGATTAACTTTGATTTTTGACAAAGTTTATTTTAACTTACTGCTTTCCTGAGAGTTCTTGAAATAGCTTCATACTAAAGCAGTAATCTGTATTGAAGGGTGTAGTGTCTGTTGTTCTTTTCTGTCATTTGAAGTGCACAGCTTTTTAGCAGTGTTGATCTTTTATGAATCATAAAGTAATCTTGAAGCAAGTTCAGGAATCTTCAGTTTCATTTGTAGGTGTCTCTGTGAATTTTGAGATCAGATCTGCTCCATGGTTTATACATCCCCTAGTGGTCATCACTCTTGAGGCTTTTTCCTGCTTAGGCCTTGAAGAATTAGGCCACCAAAAAAAAAATGAAAGCTCTTTCTCCAGGAATTATTTCATCTTTCAGAGAGAGGAGGTCTAAGATTTGCATGTATTAGTTGACTCCAACCATTTACAAAACTCTTCCTGCCTCTGACACTTTTTCTTGTTTCCACATCTTTCTATTTTGTTCCTTATTCCACACATTTGCTCTTCATTTTCATATGAAGTAGTATCTCTGGCTGTTACACTTGGGAACCATCTTGCCTTTTCTTGCAATATCCCACACACCACTGTATTTGCTATTCATCATTGCATTGTTAGTCCTCTATCACACTTAGGATTGATTCTTCCCAACCTCATTTACCTGTACTGTGTCTAAACAGATAATCAAGTGAACAAATGCTTCTCACTTTCTCTGTAGTCAGTGCAGAGAAATAGTCATACCAGCCTGTCTCATTTCACCTATTTTAGACTTTAATGCAGAAGGAGTTGTGCTCTAGTCTCTGTTAACTATATTAACAAGACTGCTTTTCAGTCAGAAGATTGGCTGCTTTTTGTGCCTTTTGTTGGTTGTTTTTTTTAGTCCTTGTAATCAGTACTTTTCTGAATGTTCTTCAAATCCACTTGCATTCCTTATCTCAGAAGTTCTCAATAATCTCAGTTCTTTGTCTCAAGCATGGCATGAGATTGGTGGTCCATGATAGTCTGTGTCTGTCTTCAGTGGCAACAGGTAATGTTTTTCAGGATCCTGATAAAACCCTGCTCATATTCCACCACTTCTAGCCAACAAGAACTTCTGATCTCCAAATTGAAGACTTTTAGCCTTTTTTGGTCTGTTGTGTAGTAGTAGCTGTCCTGTGTGCCTGATGATTTACTTGCCCATCATTGTCCCTACTCCTTGCCTCCACTCCATCTTTATTGAGAAGCAAAGATCAGTAACTGCACAAAGAACTCAGTCTGAGTACAGTAAGCTTGATGTTTATTGGCATTTGGCTGCCACCAGGTGCTGAGCACATCGTTTTTAAGTGCTGCCAATGACTGAGGTGTCTGTACTAAGTTGTACCAACTGGATTTACACTAGTCACATTCTTACTACAGAGATTTTCCTCTATAGCAGCTGCCACTTTATGATTGTCCAGCTCTCACAAGTGTGATTTGAAGCAAGTTTAGGTCTTTGAAAATGTTTGCAGTGGTTGAGTAAATACTTTGTTGTCTTTTGTGTCATGTGGTACACTCTGCACTCTGCTTGCTGTAAATAAAAGCTTGCAGTAACATGAGTCAGTCCTGGACACAGGACCTGAACTAGTCTGGGTACTACTTTACCTTTAAAATGTTTCTAATACTTCATAGACTTTCTCCACACAAATTTTCTTGGGCCAGTGAATTGCTCCATTCTGGAGGAAGTCGAAAGCAGAAAGTCAACAGGTTGCAAAATCCAGTCTCTCCTTATTGCAGGATCCAAAAATGTATGTACAGACAGTGTTGGATGTCCATAAGAAGTACAACGCTTTAGTCATGTCTGCATTCAACAATGATGCTGGCTTCGTGGCTGCACTAGACAAAGTAAGTGCATGTAGTGGCAGATACTGGACTTGGTTTTTTTTTCCATGCAAAAAAAAAAAAAATTGTCTCCCAAAATTTCACTGTCTTTTGTGATTTATAGGCTTGTGGTCGATTTATAAATAATAATGCGGTAACAAAAATGGCTCAATCATCCAGTAAATCCCCAGAGCTACTGGCACGATACTGTGACTCTTTACTAAAGAAAAGGTATGTCCTCAAAGACAAATGATTATTTCATGTTGACTTTTATTTTAAAAGATTTTAGCCTATGAAGTTTTATACTGTCTTCAGAAGTACAAACTTCACTTTGCAAGAAATTAATTTTATCAAATTCTGGATGCAAAAATTTCAGTAGGACCATTCCTAAACGTTGTGTTGTTTGGTACTCTTTTTAAGGAATAGTGGAGGAAATAAGCAAATCTTTCTTGCCTTACAGGAATCTTAAGTTTTTGTTTTTCAGTAAAACTTGAAGGAGGGGTTTCAGGTAGGGGTTTTTACACTGAAAAACTTAAATTGGGTTGTACCTTGTAAAGAGATGCACATTCCCTTTTTCTATTAAAACTGTTGCTTCCCCCCTTTTGTTTTTTCTATATCTTCTTCTGTCTGGGCAGAAATTGAGGAGAAAAACTGCTTTCTAACTGCTTTCATAGTTCATATTTTAATTCAAGGTATTTGGCTTTAAATGATTCAGTAGCTCATACGCTGAGTTGGTATCAGTTCAGTTCATACTGAATTGGTGTCAGTTTTGTCCCATTTCTAGTTGTTTTGGCAGAGGAAAAAAAGCCACCACCAAACAACCCAAAAATGGGAGAACTTGCTCACTTTTCTCTTTCCCATCTCCTCCTTCATTCAGCAAAGGATTTCTTTTCTCCTGTACAACTACTGACTGTGTGCAGGGTAGATTTGGGGTTTACCTGGTGAACAAATGTGAGATGGAGGAAGACAATGTGGTGCCACCTGAGATTTTACCCAGTCAAGTCCCAGCTCTGTGACCTGGTTTCTTCTCACTGTACTATCTAAGATAAGAGATAAAGATAGCATTTAGCAGCAGGAAGAGAGAAGTCCATGTTTAAGCTCATAAATCCTGAGAAATACCAGGCCACCAGCAAGTCCCAAGCAAGTCATGGTCCAGGACTTCAGCCTGTGACATTTGGGAACTTCAGAATTGAATTACTGACAGGTGGAGCAGTGAACTGTTCACTTCATTACATTGTTTTCTCTTTAAAGAGCCTTTGATCCCAGAACTACTCAAATTTGCATTCTTTTATTTCTAAAGCTTCCATATGCATCCATATGTTGGTTTAATTCTTGTTTAGGACTCATTAAAAATGCACTTCTTTAATTGCAGCTCAAAGAATCCAGAAGAAGCAGAATTGGAAGATACACTCAATCAAGTGGTAAGATGTCTATAAATACATATAAAATATAAAAATTATTTTGTTTTGTTTATTAAAAAACCCTTTACAGCAGATTTAAAGTGGCTATATTGAAGCTATGCTTTTGCTTATTCTGTATATGCATATAAAATGTATAATTTCCATGACATCTTTTTATATCATTATATATCCACATATATATAATATGCTCTACATGTGGAATATACAGTTCGTGTTTTAAAATAGTATCCATATTTAAAGCAAACTCCACCAGTCCCTCCACCTTCTCTCAAAAAAGCCAAAAACAACCCCAGTCTTTAAAATATAGGTGCAAATTAAGTAGTTTCTGCTACATCTTTTTCAAGACAAATGTTTAAATATTTTTCCCTTACAAATTATCTTGGCTTTTCCAGATGGTTGTCTTCAAGTACATTGAGGATAAGGATGTGTTTCAAAAATTCTATGCTAAAATGCTGGCAAAGAGACTTGTGCATCAAAACAGTGCTAGTGATGATGCTGAGGCAAGCATGATCTCCAAACTAAAAGTGAGTATTCCATGAGTGTCCCATGATCTACTGCCTTGCAGATCTTCACACTGTTTTGGAAAGCATTGACATGCATCCTTTCATTTGTTTATTTTATGCACAGAAAAATACAAAACCTATGGTTTTTTGTTTGGTTGGTTTTTTAAGTCATAGGAACTTCTAGTGCATGTCTGCCTGCTGGAGCTAAGCTTAATTATTCTTAGCCAAATGTATGACATGGATTTAATTATTCAAGGGAATGAGTGCTGAAAAGTAGCTTAATTTTCTTAACCATATTTAGGCAGAGTTAAGCAAAATACAGTTGACTACCCTTTGAGTAGTCTGTTTCATTGTGTTTTGCTTAATTTTTAAACAAAATTTTTGTCAGTTTTCAATGGCAGGTAAAGCACATATTCCAGGGGGGATGGGCACTTTGAGTGAGGGAAATATTGAACTTTGTACATCTTCTGTTAAGGAAATAAGTTCCAACACTTTGTTCTCTTCATTAGCCAATGTCCAAAATGTGTCTTGCTGATGTATCTGTGCTTTTAAATACAGCAAGCTTGTGGTTTTGAGTATACCTCCAAGCTGCAGCGGATGTTCCAAGATATTGGTGTAAGCAAGGATTTGAATGAGCAGTTTAAAAAGCACCTGACCAATTCAGAACCATTAGATTGTAAGTAACACCTTTACCTAAGTTACTGTTGCATAGTACAGCTTCCTCTTATTTCTGCAGAACTAAGTGTGTGAGGGAAATATTTGACTTACTCATACTGCCACAAATTAGTGTTTTTCTGACCATGATAGCTGGGATGTTTAAATTAGGTCTTTAAATTCTAGGTCTGCTCTTTGTCTTCTAGTAGCTCTTTATTTATTTTCTGAGTAGCCTTCTCCTGATTTTAGAGCTCATGTTTAGGTACATAACTAAATTAAATTGAATACTGTCTCATCTTTTTTTTTTCTTTTTTTATGTTTGATTGGAGAGATGTTTTTCTTTAAACAGTTTTGATTTTTAGCTGCTTAATACTTAGATTTATGTGAAAGTATTAAGGATGAAAGTATATTGTGTTCTAGGTTGTTAGATGCCCCATCACCTTTTTATGCTTTCCTTTTCAACTGAAGCACATTAAACCAAATTCTGTCAAGAACTGATAATTATTTCTTGGATTACAATTAGAGTTGTGTATCATCAGGTTTAAATTTTACTTAGTTTTTGTATTATTCATACTTGACCAAAATGCCTTACAAGTTGTGAAAGGTCTGTTCTTGCAGTTGTGTATTGTGGAGCGATGATGAACACTTAAAATTTTCACACTTCTGTGTTAAAAGAGAAATTCATTGTAGGGATAGAAACAGAGTAGTGACTTCTCCAAATAAGAGAAGATTGAGTGCCTGTAACAGTAAATCTGCTCTCCAACTCGCTGCTCTCCAACTTTAGTGACATCTCTCATGAGTAGCTTTGGTTATGCTCTGACAAAAATAAAATAGTGCTTAATGATTTTTTACCATGTTAGTTTGACCGTGAGCCAGAAACATGTCTGTATTAGAACTGGGACTGTGTGTGAAGAGGGAGTTAGGAGAAAGTGGGATAATGCAGCTCATCCTCTTCACCTCTCTTTCAGTGGATTTCAGCATCCAAGTGCTGAGTTCTGGATCGTGGCCCTTCCAGCAGTCCTGTACATTTGCTCTGCCATCTGAGGTGAGGCACTTGCTCTTGGTTCATCTGAGCATGGAATGATCATGAGAGAAATTTTTTTACAAGGCTGTCTCCTTCCATTCTGTTATGTATCAGAGAAGACTTTGTCTCTGTTATTTGCCTATTTGGCCTGAGGATATTTGGAACAAGATAATTGAGTAAGGTAGTAGGAGGGAACTGTGTGAAATATGTGTTTTCGTATCTTTCCCGTGAAAACTCCCTGGTTAATGAATGTTTCTTCAAAATACTCAACAGCAACGAAAGCAAATCTTTGTTAGTACATTTTTCTGGGTTTACTTAATTTAAGAAACCTTTTCATACCATTGCATCAGCTTTGCCCAGTAAAATCTTTAGATATTATAATCAGTTTTCTGCTGAGTGCTTCTCCAGAAAAAAGACATGAATATTTAACATGAGAAATAAATGTAATGCTGTTACTTGGAGGATGAAGGTGGTTAAAACAAATTGCTTTTCTAGCCATGCTTAATGTATCATAAAAGGAAGAATGAACCTTAAATGCCTGTTTATATTTGTACTGTTAATGATATTCTAAAGGGGAGATCTATAACAGAGGGAAATTTTTCATCCAGTCTGCCAAATTTGAATACTTTGAGTTTCCATTTGGGCTATTTAGACAACGTGGTGGTTGAGGGTGATCAGATTTGATGATCCCCTTTTGCTTCCATAGCATGTTGTAGTAATGGTAAAGGAAGGTAAATAATAATTTATTTATTTATTGATGTTTTTATACAGTTAGAACGGAGCTATCAGAGATTTACTGCATTTTATGCCAGTCGTCACAGTGGAAGAAAATTAACATGGTTGTATCAGCTGTCCAAAGGGGAATTGGTTACCAACTGTTTCAAAAATAGATACACATTACAGGTAAGGACAAGTCATAGCAATAGAAACACTTGGTGATGGTTGTTTTCAGAGGACTGGATGCAGCCAGTAGAACCTTTATTGTATGTTTATTTTATTTACTATACTGATACTAAAGATCTGTGTTTAAAATTAGGACTTAGGAAATGGAACACATTGTCTGTGGTTTAAACAGGCAGTGAAATGCATTTTGTGAGATAAATGCAACGTCTTTGCCTAGGATCTCATGCTTCTTATACTTTCCTGTCTGCTTTCTCTCAAAAAGTAGATGGAGGAAGAAACAAGATAATGTCGGACTTTGACCTTGTCATCATAGGTTAACCCTGTGATGGTAGAGGTGGATAAGCTACTGATAGCTGCTTGGTGTATAAATTTAGTTTCATTATTCTGCTCGAGTTGGGAGGGTTGTGAGGATGAATTCAACAGGCTATATTGGGTATAATGCAGATTAAATGGGCAAGAGCTAGAGTGACAGAGGAAAACAACTTAAAACTATATTGGCAAATACAAGGATAATGCTTTGATGCCATAATAGACAATTTGATGGAGTGTCTGAAGCAAGCTAAATGATTCTAATCCTGGGGTTCATGTTTAGATAATGCTGGAAGGGGGAGTTCTGGTTGTAAAAGCAACATTTGATTTTTTTATTTTTGTTTTTTTATTAGCACCACTTGGGTATTCTCTGTTGTCCAAATATTCCAGTATATATGTTTACTGGTGTATTTCAGGCTGTTCAAATTCAGAAAGTGTTTGTAAGTTCTCATTTTTTGATTTCCCCCCTCTCCCCTCTGTTCTTTGTTTTTGGATTTGTCAGGCATCCACATTCCAGATGGCGATTTTACTGCAGTACAACACAGAAGATGCCTACACCGTGCAGCAGCTGACAGACAGTACTCAAATAAAAATGGTAGTGACTTTGCATGTTTTACCACACTCTTGTGAGCAAGTGTTTTGGTCTTCAGGGCTTTTCCTGCTATCATAAGAAATTTGGATTACACATGCTTGGAGCCAGAACCAGTTTCTGTCCCAAAGGAGACAGATGTGCTCTGTTCTTGGTCAATTCACTTTCCTGGTTTACTTTCCTGTAATCATAACTGCCTGGTCTTCTAATGAGTCTTAGTGCATGTACATGCCTTTTCATGACTGGAGTGAATTGTCTAGCTTCCTGCTGAGCTCTGGGTAGAAGTTTTCAGTGTTTCAATGCATACATTTTAATGTTAAAAGACAACATTTTAGCAAAACCAGCATTTTCCTTAAATGATTGATCTATGCATCTGTCATTCTTTTATATCTCAAGGCTTTTTTACGTGAACATAGTAAATCTGCAGTTCATTGGCCAACTCTCTCCTGTGGAAAAGGTTCCCTCCTTTTCTTCCCAAGCAGGCTTTGTGGCCCACAATATGACATTTATTTGACCTTTAGCAGTTGGTTTGAATCAAGTCTGCTCTGACTTCTGGAAAGTTAGGTATTCCTCTTCAGTAGGATCTTTACTTCTAGAAATGCATACCTAGAAATTATTGTTGCTGATGGATTACAGCAAACCCAGAAGTCTTAGGGGGTTGCCATTTATTACAGACTGTAGTAAAAGAGCAGCTTTGCAGGCCTGCACAGAATATTTCCAGTAGCCTTCTGGGGGAGCAACCAGCAACAGCAACCAGAACTGATCCCTGTTAAAATAAAAATATGTTAATCAGAAAGCAGAGAGTGCTTGCTTTCTGAAGTTTAAGCTTGCCATGGTATGTATATTTGCATGGTTTGGGAAAAATTATTTCTTAGGCATATAAATCTGCTTTCAAAATAGTTTCTAAAGCTGCAACTGGGAAGATCTCTTGCTTGGAATTAGTATTTCTCAAAAATTTTATATTTGGCCAACCACAAGGGGGATATGTCATAACACCCAAAAAGGACATGGTTTTATTTCTGTGAACTTAGTTTTTACTGCTTTTTCTTGCCCCCTCATTTTGCAGTGCTCTGCACTCGTTAGTTCTTAGTCTAAATATGTTCATTCTTGTTCAAGTTTTTAAGTTAGACAAAGGTGCTATCTGTACTGATAATGTTTTTTATAATTTTGTAGGATATCTTGGCACAAGTTCTACAGATACTATTGAAATCAAAATTGCTTGTAAGTACTCTTGCTTTGTTATGACCTTAACATACAGTGAAATATGTTACACTATTTATTTGTTTATTTATTTGTTTGTTTGTTTATTTATTGCAGGTTTTGGAAGATGAAAATGCAAATGTTGATGAAGTGGAGTTAAAACCTGATACTTTAATAAAACTGTATCTTGGTTACAAAAAGTAAGCAGCATGCATCACTTCAATGTCATGGGTAGCTTCCTCTGCATTCAAAATCTGGGTGAAACCTAATATGCTTGGGATGAAAGCTTTGGGGTTCAAGTGCCAATTCAAATGTAGATCCAATATGTACCAGCATTAAGGGAAGGGGCTCGTGAGTGGTGGGGGATGGGTGTGATTTCAGCCCTTAGGCTTTGACTTTGTCATTAAGTCATAAAATAAAGTCAAGGCCTGATGTATTTTCATGTGTCCTTTTTGTTCCTCGATTCTTGTCTAATTCTTGAATAATTTATTCAAGTGCTGCTATTTTGCCATGGTGTTACTCACAAGCACTCAGCAAATCCATGATATTTTATAAGGTTACAGTAGTGTCCAGTGACCAGCAAAGGTCAAAGACATAAATGTTCATCCACTACTGCTAACATGAGAAGATCAGGCTTGTTTTATAACCACACTGTATACAGTGATTTGAAGACTTAATAAACACAATTTTCAGTAGGTTTTATTACTTACTTTAAACAGTTGTGTATTTTAAGCTGTTTACAGCACTGTGGTACTTCTTATCATGCTTACCAGAGCATAGATATAAACACACATAAATTCAGTGAGGAGTTCAGTGCTTCCTGAAGATAAGATCTCAGGTGAAAGAAACATTTTAAAACCTTTTCTTGTACCTCACCCTTTATCTGCTTTCTGTCCCCCTTTACCAAATTAAAGGTTTGAGAATTCATGGTCTGTTGCATTAATGCAGTGATGGAAACAGCTCAGTGTTGCTGCATTGTGCAGCAGCTGGTTCCCAATTTATGATGGAGAGCACTGTGCTAAATAAATAACAATGCAGCTGACAGGCTGAGCAGAGCCCTGTGCTCCCTGGTGCTCTGATGCTGAGGTTTGCTCCCCACTTGTGACACAGGACCTTGTCTTGAGTGGCCACATGTGGCAGTGGGCTCACCTCAGCACAGCTCTCAGTGCCAGGGAGTCTGAAAGAAAGGCAGAGCCCAGTTCCACAGAACAAACAGATTTCTCCACATTATGGTCAGAATCAGCCTGTAAATCAGAAAGGTGATTCTGTTTCCGTTGACTTCCTTTGCCCTTTCACTGACTCCACACTTCTTACTACACACAGAAATATTTTGAATACAGTGTAACTGTACAGTGCTAGTTACACAGATCACTAGGGTGGACTAAGCATCTCACTAAGCTGTGAGATACACAGGGACCCACCAGAAAGGTATTTTGTTTCATTGGTTGGTTGTGGCTATTCTTTATTTTTACTTTAAGTTTTTTATCTTGAAGAAGAGTGTCTAAAGTTTTCAGAAGAGCCAAAGTCCTGTATTGTTGTTAAGTAATTAATGATGCTGTGGCTTTTATTCTGGAGTTGGGTTTTGTTTGGAGTTTTTTCTGTGTTTCTTAGGTTTTTAAACAGTCTAATTGTTCATTAACTTCTGCTTTTCTTTACAGCAAAAAATTAAGGGTAAACATCAATGTGCCAATGAAGACTGAACAGAAGCAGGAGCAAGAAACTACACACAAAAATATAGAGGAAGACAGGAAACTACTGATTCAGGTGAGTTTTATTGCAGAATGCTGTCATGAACTCAGAATCACATCTGTGTAATCATTTAATGAAGCTTACTGTAGGGTTTTCCTAACTTTTATAGAAGACAACTACATTGCTCTAACTACATTAGAGTTGAAAAAATGTATTTAAAATATTCTTAAAGGCGATTTGGATCTGTAGTAAAAACTGGAGGAAGGCACTTCTACAGACAGGATGCGTTCATTCACATTGTTCTAACCTGATGTTGATGAGTGTTTGGGTTCCTTGGATACACATTCACCAGACCTTGTCCTGGGTGAAAACTGAATAATAAAAAAATAGCAATACCCAGGTAGTAGGAAATCAGCAGTGGTTTTATATCAGCTCATTTGGAATCCACTTGAGAGGCAGGGGAAGGAAATAGAGATGTACCACTAAGACAGTGTCACAGTAAGGTTAAATATATAAAGAAGGCTTTTTGCTACACAAGCAGTTTTGTGTGGCTCTTGTTACCAGTTGGTGCTATTATTATTATGACTGACTGACTGTAAGCACAGTTCTAAAAATTCATGTGTCAAAACCACTTTTGATGACTGTGTGCTGTGGAGACTCTGAGTTCTTGAAGTCTGTGTGAGTAGCTGACACTCATGGGCAAGCTTCTCCCTGTCTGGTGCTCGAGTTGGTGGTGGTGGTGGTGCTTCTGCAGGGGCAGACATGATCTAGAGGAGTTAAATGGCTCTACACAGAGGGACAAGTACTTTGCTCCTAAACACACCTTCCCAACTTTGCTGCGCAGGCTGCTATTGTGAGAATCATGAAAATGAGGAAGGTTCTAAAACACCAGCAACTGCTTGGAGAAGTGCTAACACAGCTGTCCTCAAGGTTCAAGCCACGAGTTCCTGTAATTAAGGTATGTGAGACCCACATCTCTGAACCTGGATTCCAGGAGGTGAGGAGTATATACACAGACAAAACACATGCTTCTGAATTAAAAAGGAAAGCTAAGGAGATGGGATGGGCAAGGACAGATTTGAGTTGCAAGTAGGAAATATTTTAACCAGAAATATTGCATTTCTCTTGGAGTACTATCCGTGTTTCACATTGTTGACAGTGGTGGTAAAATAGTAGCTAGATTGCGTCTTTTTACATCAGTGGCAGCTTACCATAGCCCTTGATCCAGGCTTACCTTTTGTTCCTGCTCTCCCAGTTGTGGGACAACAGACAGCCTTGGGGTTAGCTCAATAGAAGTTTCCTGCTTTCCTTTACAGTAAAAACACTGGGGAAGGGGGCATTGTATTTAATTATTTACTCATAATTATATTGATTATATTAATTATTCATTTATGTATATTAATTTCTTCATCAGTTTGTTTAAGTGAGCTCACCAGCAGTTGTTATATCCACAACTAAAGGGTAGGTGAGGCAAAGGACAGGCAGTGACAGCAGTTGCATAAACTGGCACCAGGGCAGTTACACAGAGAGCCCCTCCTTGCTGCTGCTCTTTCATACCTTACATAAGCTCTCTGCATCTTGGTGTAATTTTTTATTTGCTGTCTTACTATGAAGTTGTTCAGCATACTGATGATCTCCCAGTCACACCCCTGGAATGGCATCCAGTAAGTGCAGTTCAGTTTAGTGGATTAGCAAAGCCTTCTGCTTGGATGTGGTCAGAAAGAGGAGAGTGAACTGCTGTGGTTTGTGTCCTTTGCCTATTCCCATCCTCTGTTTGCCAGGGAACTCCCTTGGGGGGTCAAAATCAAAGTTTGGAGCAACCCCAGAGAGGGCTTTTATGCCCGTGTCCCACAGCTTACCTCTGTTCTGTTCCTCCCACAGAAATGCATCGACATCCTCATTGAGAAGGAATACTTGGAACGTGTAGATGGCGAGAAGGACACCTACAGTTACTTGGCTTAGCATTTTTATTAGCAATGACCTGACTGTGTGACACTCGGCAAGTAGGTATGTGATGGAAAGAATGAAAGCAACAGAACTTCATAGCAGCCACCCTGCTGCCATTTGGACCTCCCTTTTTAATGACTGAGACCAGGACTCCATCAGCCAGTCTCAGATTTACATCAGAACTGCTCAGGATTGATACATTTCAAGTATGTAAATATGGACACCAATGCCATTTAACCTAATTTAAGAACAGAAAGGAATCAGACCCTTCTCATTTAAGGGTTGCATGCTACTGCATTTAAATCAATACATTGGCTATATGATAAACAGCTGCCATCACAGGCAGCACTTATACATGTTGGCAGCACTTGGAGAGCGAGTCTGAATGGACCCATGTGTAATCTGCTATGAAAAACCATTTGTATAGTGTGTTTCATTTTTTAATGTGTGATAAATAATAAAAAAAATTTAAAAGATTTCTGTACAAGTTGCATTTGGTTTTATTGTTTTAAGTTTCATGACTTATCTTTCTAAATGTAAATAAAAGGTATAATGGTTATGAAAGCTATTAGAAATTCGTTTTGCTTTTCCTCCCCATTTTCTGGTGCTTCAGAGAACAAAGTGTTCTTAAAGATACTGTCACCTATCATTATCTGTGCATGTTACTTCTTTTTGAAGAGGAAATGTCTGCACTTTGAAAATAAAAGAAATTTGTGATGATTTCACAAGATATGCAGAACAGAAAAATGCTCAAAATATATGTGGCAATGCTTGGTCATCTGAACTTGGAGCTGGTTTTAATATTGCTTATTGTGCTATAAAGTGCATCACCCTTGCATAAATGCTGCCTAGAACAAAGGAGGTTTAGGCTGCCCATTTCTTTGACTGGAACAGAAAATTGAGTGTGTTCTTGAAGAACAAATCCCATTAAATGCAACCTTTGATGGGAATTAAAATACTTTAAAGTGTTACTAGACATACCTTGATTGACCAGGCCTCATTCCATTCTTCTCACAACATTTTATGAAATGAGTATTGGCGTTCATATGCTAGAAGCACAATGCTGCCATCGTCACAGCTCTCACTATTGGTAATCTATATTTTCTAATCTTGATCATGAAAAGAACTTCTGTAGTCATTTTACCCTTTATGCAAACTGTGATTTTGTTCAGTGTTTCTTCTCACAGGAAAGGAGCCAGGCTTTGTGTTGCTAATGTTTCGCTCTTGAGGGAAATGGTTACAGTTGAACTCTGGGTTAAAAAAAAAACCTGAGCAGTGCTAGAAGAGAGGGGTGTCATCATTTTGTACTCTTGCTATTTCTGTTCTAAAAGAGCTAAAGATTGCCATTAGGGGAAATAGAAGCATCTTGCTGCTCAAAGTTGCTTTTGGAAATTTAGAAGAACGGAACTAGTGCTGCCTCTTAATTTTTTCTTTTCCTAAGATGCTGTTTTGTTTTTGTAAACCCCTTCTTGCAGAAAGTTCAGGGCTAATAAGATTTCTTTAGCAGGATGTGTGTGCTACGATGACAAAGAGGCAACCTGAACTCCTTTCTTAGTTGGAAGGCCAGAAATCACCTGCTCTGAGCTGCCTTTCAAAGCCCTTGGCCGGTTAAAGCAGTGCTTTGTGTACTGTGCATCCTTCAGACCAAGAGCTGTGCTCTACCTGAGGAGGGAGAAAAGCAGGCTTATACTTTTGGACTGTTCTTTTCCTCATGAACTCTTAGTTCTTACTTGGGCCACCACCAAGGTGGAGGGCATGTGGCAGCTGCCTGCTGTACATGGAGTGTGAAAGCAGAAGAGATGAACTCAGCTTGGGTCCCCCTCAGTGCAGCAGATAACTGGTCACCATGGACAGGATTTCATGGACTCAGTGTGACAATAATGCCACGCTGTGCCTGCCCTCCCACTCCAACTGGTTAGACCAGAGCATTGTGTTCTACTTCACAAAAGGCTGCAGAGTTCACATCCACTAGCAAGTAAGAAATAAATGTGGTAGCCCTGTACAATCTAACTGCAAGTGTAAATGTTTCTGGATGAAAACTATGCATTTCTCTTCTGCATCTCTTAACTTTTTAACACAGATGTAGTTACTGTTGTATTTATCATTCAGTTTGGTGCTTCAGAGAAGCCACAGTGAGGGCACCTTGTACCACAGCTTTGTCTTGAAAGTAGTGTTTGTCACAAAAATCACAGCTACTCTGGCATTTGCAGGAATTTCTGGGCTGCAGCCGTTACTCCAGAGAACTTGGATGTAGCTGCATCCAAGGGAAGCTGAGAAACTGCAAGACCACCCCTGTCTCACTTAGGCACTGCAGCACCAATCACCTGACTGCCATCTACACTGTTTCCATCTTCACACTGATCTTAAACCTGACCCAGAGTAACAGAAGGAGACCAATATGGAGCTGCCTTTGCACAGAAGTTACAGGTTAAATTCACATTGCTTTCTCAAGGGGCTGATACAAAATTCCAACTCAATGCCAGTAAAAATGAAGAAGTTCAAGTATCCTTTATTCAAGGTTGAAAAATGTACCACACCACATTATTGCAAAAGTTCCTAGGTACAAAACACTTTGCAGCTGGTGAGAAGGCAATAAAAAGTTGTTTTCTTTAAAATCGTTACTATAAATTACTGTTACAGTACTTTGCAAATACAGAATTTCAAATTGCATCATTTGTATTTTTCTAAAATTGCCCACAGTACTAGAAATTCCTGAAGATAAGGCAGCTGTTTGTTTAAAAGAAGAGGTAGCTGGTGTCAAGGGATTTCCATTTCTCTTTCAATGCCCACATACTTAAGGGCATCAGCTTGGCTATATCTGAAATTAAAAAAAAAAAAAAAAAAAAAAAAAAAAACAACAACAACAAAATCACAAAAAGCCAGTATCATGGAACATTTCAGCTTCATTATTCTGACAGAATGGCACCACAGCCTGGAATACTCTTATCCTTAGATTTCCCATTATCTCCTCACCAGCTGGGGTGTTTCCTCTTTGTGTGAATTTGCAGGTGCATAATGCTGCTGACCCACAAGAAACTACTTTCAGAGGTGTTTGATCAAGAGGAGAAATCACTAAAATTCCATACTTTTTCACCTTGGCTCTCACAGTCCTGAAGTTCATTTTCAGTACTGGAAAGCAATCACATTTCTCCAGGTTGACCTACACAGTATTGCCAGTGGACAGCTTACTTTTTGCCAAGTAAGATGATTGTAGGGGGACAGTAAGGACACATTCTTAGCAAGCATTTGTCTGTAGGAATTCTGAAATTTCATTCTCTGAAATTCTTGCCTATTTCTGAATGATGGGGGAGTTAACTTGTACTGCTACCAAGGTAACCCAACCAGAGAAAGTCTATCCCCATTTGTCACTACACTTTGCTCTATGAGAACTGCTTTTCCAAGTTTGCAGGCTCTTAACCAGCTGCATTGCTCAAATCAGTCTTGCTATGGCATCTGCCTTAACAAAAGTAGTGTGGGGAGTGCTGCTTCTCAGCTGCTGAGACCTGAGGCTGCAGGGGCCAGGCAGGCACAGGCATTAACTCTGAGCTGCACAGATACTGGAAGCTAATCCCACCTGAAATCCATCTACCCACCTGTAGTCAAAGAACAGTTCTTCACCAGTCTGAATGGCTCTTTTAGCAAATATTCCTATTCTGTGATCACCATTAACCATCATAACTGTTTTAAAAGAAATTAGCTATGTTAGTACAAATACTGATAAAATGCATGTTAAAGAAATATCTCACAGTATTTCATACATTGATGAAAAGCAAGTAAATGTGAAACTTACCTTTTGCATAGCAGTTGGGATTTACTGAATGGTTTGCAAATCTAATTTTGTTGCCCTTGCGTGTTGCATCAACCACAAAATCTAGGGGGCAGAAAAAAACAACAAACCCCACAAATGTTGGATGGGTCACCTACAAACACATTTTTGAGTTTATTACCTAGTGTGCTTGGATCTTTGCAGCTGGAGAAGATAACTGAACATCTTCCCCATGGAAGAGCTGGCCCACCACCCTACAACAGCTGAACTCTGCTGTTCCACACGGTGCTTTTCCTTTACCTCCTGCCACAGTGGCACCACCTGAGCTGCTCACTGAAGCTTCTCTACCTTTATTCCACAAGGACAAGCTCCATAAATATGCTAAGTCAGCACTGACATAAAGCAGCAGGTTTTTTCCCCATTTCAACTATTTTCCAGTATTTTATGCTTGACACAGTGCAGTCTGTATTTTTCAAGTGGCAGTAGTTACATCATACCACTGTGGCTTTTTTCCCCCAACACAATTATCATCATAAATTACTGATTATTTAATTCAGTAAAATTACTTCAGACAACACTTCTTACATTCTTTAGTCTACTTAATGTCTATATATAATTTTACTCTGTGAAGTTCTACTCCTCTTGTACAATAGGCTCATCACTACATCTAGTTGACTAGCATTTAGAGCAAAAAATCCCAAAGACTAGCTATCAGCAGGATGAATCCACACACTGATAGAGAAAGATGTGTGGAAATAAGTTCTCATTGTTACCTGCTGTGTGCAGAAGAACAGGGCTGAACAAAATGCTAAGCATACATACTTTACTTATGCTGCCAAGGGTTGCAACTGATGCATACATACCATTATTCAAGTTAAACAGAAAGCTGCACATGTATTTGTCGTACACTTTTCCTCTTCTGTCTGCCTCATCCTGAGAGATAATCTGAAAGAAAGACCACTTGTAAAAGAGAGAAGCACTCCTCCATTGTGTAACCACAGCAGCTTAATGTCAACCCCTCCCCAGCCTTCTGAAAGACAGGTGGGAGTTTTTTTATTCTCTGGGATTCAAAGTATTTCCAAACAAAGTGTTGTTTTCAGGAAGCATTTTGCACTTAGCAAACATCCATGCTTTGCTTTTAGCATACATAAACTCTTTCAGAGCAGAAGAAAAGCAAGAATTGCTTCTCCTCTCAAAATCAGGGCTGCATACCGGACTCAGGGTTTTATTGCTACAGAATACAGCTTAGCAAAAGCTCCTACTGACTTTCAGTACTATACTAAATAATTTGCCACCAAATTCCAAGCATGTCTGAACTGAAATTCGTTCTGAGATAAAAAGGATATTCCAGCCTCTCCTTCTCACAAGAACCTGTTTCAAAATTTTTGTGACATTTCAATTGTGTAGCTCCTGGGGTCTGGGGAGTGACAGCAGTCACAGCCTGTGACACTGAGGCAGCCACATGGCTCTGTCTGAACGAGGTACCCGGTCACAGACAATGGCACCCAGGCTCAGTCCCTGTCAGTGCATAACTTTACCAACTAAGCTCATATCCAGTGTTCTCCATCCTTACCTCACCACAGTATTCAGAGATGAATTCATTCTTCTGTACAGGATCTTTGATAAAAATTCCCCAGCCTGCCACATCTGAAGGTGCCAATAGTAAGTGCTGTGGAATAGAAAAACCAAGAAGTTTTGATATGCCCGGCTTAGATTTGAGTTCAGTTTTTTTTTCCATTTTTTTTTGTATCACTTAGTGGAATGTATATGTTGGGACTCCACGAGTGCAGACAAATCCAGAGTCTTCTAATGATCAACACACACTAGAGTTACAGCTTGTGCATCAGAAGATGTATGTAAAAGAAAAATGACCAAGTATTTGAAAACTACTAAAAATTTTAGTTTAACCACCCCAAGACATCTTGAAATGACAGGATTACATAAAAATTCATTTACTAAAGACTTCAACCTCAAAAGGTCTGCAGACAGGAGCCCACTACTCATTATAGCTCAGTAATCAACTATTTTGTGAGAAAACATGCCAGAGTAGAAATAAACTTTGGCTTATTGATTTATTTGCCAGAACTGAATGGGCTTTCAGGACTTTAGTAGACTGTATACAAGTTTATACCTTTGAATCAACAACTGAAAAAAGAAATAGCTTCTAGACTCTGGGATAAACTTCTTTATGCTGATCTGGGGAAAGACTGCTGAGCTCTTTAAAACAGCAGCCTATTTGCAATTAAGAAGCAAAGCCTGAACAGGGAAAAAGAGATATTCTGCTGCTCTCCTGCACAGAACACACTAATTGGTACATGACAAAATGCAGATAGACTTAACAGCAGCACACGAGCAAGCTAACAAGTGACAACTCCTTTCCTTGCTGTTTGGTTTGTTGTTTTTTTTTCTTTTCCAGTTTGACAGTATGAAGGCAAAGAAATTCCATTCTCTGGCTTGAAAATATAAGAACACCTCTAGACCCAGGCAACAGGCCTGCAGTTGTATAACTCTGGACGTACTTTTTTGGATCCTCTCTGAATGCTGCAGTTCTTGCAAGAAACATTTTTGCTGTCCCAGTGGTCAGCTGCTCCACAGGTCAGGCAGAGGTCAGGGTCACACTCACGGACAGCCAGGTAACAGGGGCACTGCTTGGTGTTGCACTGTGCTTTACAACGACACCCAGGAAAACGATTTTGGCCTACAAAGGAATGTGTGGAAAAGAAAAACAGCAAATATGAAAATATACAGTGTAAAATTAAGACTGTGCAGATTATAGTGTATCAGAATATTGGTAACACAGCCACTGATATCTGCATTCAGGAGTACTGCAAATTCTTCCCTTCCCTGATTTTAATAACTCTTCCTTAATTTTAGGTCTGAAGGCTGCTTCTGACTTCATGCAATGGCCAATTACAAGGGCCAAATTGAACTGAACATGCTCACACTGTTGGACACAATTTGCTGCTCCTGGAACTGCCTGCAGCACGGACAGACTGGTAGGACAGAGCTCGTGGTGGACAGTGAGAGAAGTTTATGGATAACTTTTAAATGTTTTACTTACATTCTGAGCTGCACTGACAAAACTTCTCACAGAAGTTTTGAGCAATTACACATGGGCATGAGCTATCACAAGGCTGACGTGGGTGATCACATGGCTGATAGTTGTAAACGTGATTCGATGACCCATCTGAATAAAAATAGCAACATTTTGTAAAGTTGAAAGTTGCAGACAAACAACATACAGTTCCCTTCACTCTAAAGCAGAAATTCCCTTTTAGTCATTTAACTAAGAAAGCCCAAACATGAACAAAAAACCCAAACCCACAACAAGTGGGGCTGAAAACCCAAAAGACACAAAACCAGAACTGCAACATTAGTGAGGTGTTTTACACCATTAGCTCCCTTCCTAGTGCACCTCATTCTTCCACTGCTCAGCTGCTTTGAGTATTCAGAGCTGAAAGCTGTTTATGTGGAAAACTGAGAAACGAAACTACAATGGTATCATTTCCTGTCTGAACATGTTTTGGAATAGCACTGATATTATTCAGCAAAGTAAATTTGCTTAAATACTGGAAGCAATTTTTAATGTGGAACAACAGTCAACTTTCAAACAGGTAACACTGGTAATGTAATTCCATTATTATCATTATTATTATTACTATACCACTGTGCTTTCCCAAGTCAATTTTCCAGTACAGACAATGCTGAAGTCTTCTAGGCAAGAAAGGAACTACCAGGGACAAGTCTAGAGCTTTACCTATACAGCAGCTAGGAGAATTTGGTGCTATATAAATTATTTTTGCTATTAATACTCTTGAGCTTGTTTTGGGTTTGCATGAATTTGTAAATTTATAAAAATGCTCAAGCTAGCAATCAGCAACAAAAAATGAGAGAGACAAACAGATCAATTATTTAGGTTGCTACAAGTCCCAACTATTCTTAACAACTTTTCAGAGAACTATTTCTAAATTAAACTGGCTTACAAAAAAAAAAAAAAAAAGGCACTTTTTACTGCAGCTCTTATCCTTAATACCATTTTTATCTGTGCTTCAGTGAAGCCATACTGGAAAGACAGCAAACTCAGCCTCCTTTCCTTTTTATGTAATTATACAGAGCTCTTCCAGCTATGTAAACCAGAGAGTACCCTTTGTCCCTACAATACATGTAAGCAAGAGTTTACGTTTTTAATTTTCATTCCCCTAAAATCTCTAGCTCCCCACGGAACATACATAATGGCCTTACATTAGAAAAAAAAAATAACCAGCCCCCCCCCCAAACAACTAAAACAAAAAAAAGCAATAGTAGAATCTTAAAAGTTCAGGACATAAATTGAATGGAAAGATGCTAACCCTTTTTCAGCTGTATCTTTCTGCAATGAGCAGCCCACAACCTGCAAAAACACAAAACAAACAAGAAGGTTGACAGGAACTCCTCCTGCAGTGGGCTGGGAAAGGCAGCTGAATCTTGCTTAAGATGGGAAAGTTTCTGGAGACATGAACACCTGCTAACTGCACACGAGTGAGAGGGGCTGCAGCAGAACCACCCTGTCCCAGTCTAGGGCTGGCCAAGGCCAGAGCTCTGCAGGCTGCTCCCCCCGCTCCCCACACCATTCCTCCAGTCCCAGCATTGCACAGAGGAGCTGTCCCCACCCAGCCCAACCTAGAGATGCTTAAACTCAGATGCCCTTGAAGGAAGCCCTGCCAAGAGCAGCTGCTGGAGCTGCTTCTGGCAGGCAGGAGCAGCAGTGAGGGAAGGGAACGAAGGTGCAGATCTGGAGGGTCATGCCTGAACAGGGGCACAGAAATGGGGCAGCTGTTTGCTGCACAGGACTTGGCCCCAGCACCACTCTGGTTGTCCCCTACAGACCACAGCCAGGTCCTGCCCTTCACCAGAGGAGCTCCAAGTACCTGACAGGAGACAGTGCCTGCCTGCCACAGCCACACTGATGGGACCTCAGTATTCCTTCTGGCTGGACATGTTTCCCCAGTTGTCCTGGCTGGTGGTGCTGCACTGAGCCTTTCCCCTTCTGCCTCACAGCCCACACTCCTCTCTCTTATGTCCTTACAGTTTTCCTTCAGTGTCCCTTTCTCAGGCAGCTCAGCCAAGCACACCCTTTGCCAGAAGTGGTGTTCTTGTTGTGTGGTCGATTTTATTGTTTGTGTTTGTTGCTTTGCTGTGTTTTTTTAAGAGTAACGTGCTTTTTGGTTAGCATTCACTATACTTGAAAGTTCTTGCATGTTACATTTACCCCTTTATTTTGTATCCATTTCAGATTACAAGCTCTTCGGCCAGGGAATGTCAGCTATTCCATAAACGGTGTGTCAGAAACAATCAAGGAAAAACACCTGTCTGGACCTTTAGTACCAAAAGGAAAACCAGACTTTTAATTTCAGTAGCCTTAAAATTAAAGGAGAAATCAGTTGTTTTATTTTTCCTTCAATTCTATGCATTTTAATTACTACTTGTATATAGTAAACACACATAACAAAAAAATTAGATTAAGAATTTTCAAAGTTTATACTTCTTGGACTTCCTTAGTATATCATGTAACAACATGAAGACAATATGGGAGAAGCCTCATTCCCTGGCCAAGTAATACATTGCCAGCTGCGTCGAGCAACCTCACTTTCTCTGCAGATTTACCGAGCTGCCCAAAACACTCATGAGCACAGGTACTAAAAGATCCCCAGCACAGAACACCTACAAAAGCTATTCTGCCTTTCAGTGAATGCAACACTCCTCAGAAGTCTGCACTCTGAAAAAATATCTCCCACTGTAACTACTAAAATAGGACTTTTTAGCTGCTACTTCTTTCATAAAAGCATAGCAGCTTTTACTTCAACTAAATGGTGTGCAGTGCCCTCCAACAGCTTCAGATAAATAAGATTCTCTATAAAATTGCCCTTCTAAAGCATTACTATGAGATTTAACTCAATAACCAATTTTCTTACAAGCACTGAAGGAACCCATACAAGTTAGAAACTCACAAAGGCAGACTTGTCCAAGTAACTAAGGCTGAGAGGAAAGAAGAAGCCCAGAATTACAGAGTACTGTAATAAATAGATGAGATTCCTATTAAGAGTGATTCATGCTAGAAGAAAAGGCTACCAACATATATTTATGAATTATGAGACATTGACTCTGCAAGAGGACACTTCCCATATGCCTGAAAGGAGTGCAATTTTGACTTAAATTACTCTTATGCACACCAAACGACTTTCTTTCTTGTCTACCTGGTATTTGGAAAACATAACACGCCATATTTTTGAACCAGTCTTTCATAGAAACTTGTCTGTCACTCCAAGATAATAAGAACCTACCAGCACAGCAAACTCTTAAAAGCATTCTGTGGCCAGACTTGTTAAAATACTCTTTCATTAGCAATTAGCAGCTTCACATTTTCTCCTAAGGTAAGCACTCTCCTAATACTTTAGAAGCACACAAATGTGCATACACATCAAGAAAGCATTAATAGTAACAAGGCAAAGCAGAAGGAAAACTATAGGTGGCAGTCACAATGGGAAAGGCATCCATGTGCTCTGCCCCTCTTTCTTTTGGAGAGATTTTTGTCACAGGAGAGAGAGAGGGGCTGGAGACACAGTGGCAGCAGGAACTGTGGGCAATGACAAGACAACAGGGAGCAGGCTGCCAACACTGACCAACAGGAGTTTTCACTGGCACAATCCAAGAGTATTCACTGCCTTGTAACTTCCAAAAAACTGCCACAAAGCGCTCAAGTTCCGCCGGTTAGTGCACAAAGCTGGAGCCTGAGCAAGCACTACACTAAAGGCAGAGTCATTTTTGTATCTGCTCTATATAAATCTGCCATCTCAAACAGAAGCAAAAGGCAAGACCTGGTCCCATGCAGCAGGAAGCAAAGGCAAGGAAAAGACAAAGTTGAGAAAGCACTCACAACTTGAAGCTTCATTACAAAAAGCCAACTGGAAACTGCATAGCAAGTTTCCAAACAAGCCAGTGGATTTGTATGTCTGGTTGCTGACATCTGCAGGAGAGCCAGCTTAGAAAACAAGTGTTTCCAGAAGCATCATGACAGCAGCTGTCAAAGATATCATTCTTCTCTCCTGACAACCTACTAGACCTCTAAACTTTTGCCAGTGGTTCTGGGCAGCAGCAGTGTCAGCCAAGACAGCACTAAGAGCACCCTTTGGAAGAAGGTGCTCCAGGATTTCTTGCTTTGCACAGGGATACTCTGCTATCAGAAAGAGCACTAAAAATTCAAAATACATGCCAATTATGTCAAATATGTAGTTGAGTCTTTGCAGTGTTTGATTTTCTGGCATCACTCAAAGACTTCAGTCTCCCAGATCATCTTACCCACAGCCTCCCCACCACTCCAAGACTCAGCCTTCCAACTAGGTAGCACATCAGAGAATCTGTACCAATGCCTCAGCTGCACCTTTTGCCTGATAACAGTGAGACTTTAAATCCCTACAAAAAGGCATCCTGAACTCTTGGCAGAACTACAAAAGATATTCAAACACATACAGTGAACAGCAGTCCAGCAGAAGGAGGAGGAAAATGAGAAATTGGGGGGGAAAAATAAATTATTTTCAAATAAAATTACTAAGTGGCCTCTGAGTAGGGGATGAGGGAGAAGAGGAAAACCAAAATTATAAAGAAGCAGCTTTAAAATCAGTACCAAAATAGAGGAAGGAATGCTGATTAGTTAAAGCAAATTCAACTCAGCTCCCAGCAATGGAAGAAAAATATACACATGAAAGAATGAACAGTACCAAAGTACACTCTCCCTCCAGCATACACCCATGCTTTTCAGAATTCTTTCTTCATTCAGGTTTTTTACTGGCTTCTATGCAAAGTACTCACTTCTCATCAAGGCAGAGTTTTCTCAAAGTAACAGGTAAATCTGATACACAGGCCAGGCTCTGACACTTACTGGTTCTCCAAAAAGCAACTATATTAGAAGTCTACTTCTCCCACTGATCAGCCTTATTACAGCTATCTCAACAAAAATGTCACAGGAAGGAGGGGGACAAGACATTTCATTATCCAAGAGGAGTGCAGTCTTGCCAGCTAGTTGCTCATTATGCTCATAGGGCACCAAGATGATATGGGAAATAGGCAAAGTTGTGCAAGAAAAGACTTTATCTGCTCTCAAATTGGTTACAAGAGGCCAGCAAAAGCAGCTTTTTGCTGCTTTTCTCTCTGGTGTTGCTGCTTTAGCTCAAAGCCACATGCACACATGGACAACCTGCAGACAGGTAAGAGCCCTGCAAGGGAAAAGGGAAAAGGGCTCTAGGACTGGATTTACTCTAAGAGTGAGTAAACTCAACTAAAGAAAGGTAAGAAACAGAGAAAGTTTTCCAGATGGTTGTCCCAATTGCTGATTGTGGGAGAACTTCAACAGCAGGATGTAGGCAGGCTAAACTGCTTTCCTTTTTAAAAAGGCTACTGCCATAGAAGAATGGAGACAGCTTGATTGCCACATATTCTGAGACATTATATTTGTAAAATTATCTCCTTCCTTAAATATGAGTTTAAAGAATTAAAGGGCATTTCAAAACTAAATTGCTACCAATAAAGTTTTCAAATCGGCAACTAATAAAAAAGCAAATAAAGTCAAGAAACCCCATGCAATGGAGAGTGCTTTCATTTACTTGGGGAAAAAAAAAAAACTCCTAAACTAAAAAAAGTCTGAGAATTCTTCCAAAACAATGTCAGCCTGGTAATCATACAATCCATTTCAGCTGCAAAAATACGTTTGAACCTTTTAGCTGTTCTTTTAAGTAGATGTAGTGGCACCATTTTTATAGCAATTTGTGTGAATCTGACAGCAAGCTAATTCTCAGCTACATATTCCAAACTTGCACCATGGCTAATAACCTAAATTTAAACAGCCAAGCCCACCAAATGCCCAAACACTTGAAAACTGTGCCAAGAGCATTAAAATCAATAGCTTTTGCTGAGAACAAAATCTTTTCCAGATGCTCACTCAATCTTTTCCCAGCTCACGTTGCCTGCCTCTATGTTACTACAAAGCAGAAATATTCTACTCCACATCAACAGGATCTTTGAACCAGTTCAGGAATTTCACTAGGCCTGGAAATAATAAATAGACAAGCTAAGACAGCAGCAAGAAGAATTGATGGGAGAAGAACTGGAAGGACAAACTTGTGGGAAAATAAAGCAAGTTAAAGGGAGAAATAGGAAATTACATGGGAAAAAGTGTACTTATTGCTTGCTAAAGAAATGTTTTTGCTAATTTTCAGTCAGCTTTTATTGCTCCTATGTTCTTATCTCTCAGAATAAAAATAATCAATGCAGAGCTGCATTCTCCAAACCTCAGAATTCTAAAAGAAAAATGCATTTCACTGACAGACAGCAGCCACAAAGTTTTGCAATTTCAACAGAAATTGTGTCAAAAAATCGTTTGTTCTTCATTGCAGCTTCACTTCAAATAACAACCTGTTAACCTAGTTCTTTAGTTGGTGTTCTAGGTGCTAATGAAACTGGGGTGCCACAAAGGAATAGTCTCTCCTAGAGAAAAAGAAGGCAATCCTACTAGCTTGCTATCTGAAGCTTGCTAGAACACATTTCATCATTTAAAAAAAAATCAGTTTTAATTTTAAAATATTATATAATCATTACTCAATCCTACTGAAACACTCCTGAATTTAATGTTTATTGTTGTAAAAAATAATTATTCTACACTATCTTAAATGTTGCAACAAGCTGCATAGGTGATTTCTAATCTAAATGGAGTTTTGACAACTTGCATCAATACACCTACAAGAACCTGCCTGTTAAAGAACTTAAAAAGAAAGGAAAGGGAAAGAGAAGAGGAAGGTTATAGTTGCCAGTGCAGTAAAATTTTGTCTAAAACATCATTTTGTTTTATTGCTGCAACTTTTGGTTTTGGAAGCAAAAGAAGAGTTGCACAACTTTTCTTTCAATATACTTTCTGTTCTGATCCCCTGTATCTCCAATTTATTGTTATGCTAAGGGTATTTAGTAACAGATTTACCTGTGTTTCCTTTTCTTCTTTCTGGGAGGAGTATCAACATCTTCAGCAGGGACTGGTGCAATAATACTAGATTCCTTTACTCTAAACTCATACACCTAACAAGAGATACCATAACACATCCACGATAAATCTCTCACTAGTACAAAGTTGCTCATATTCTAAGTTAGTATGATTTCCTCCAACCAACAACTTACAGATTATATCCAGTCATAGTCTCTTTTCAATACATTTAAAGTTGATTATTTTTGTCATTTAAGAATTGATACTCTAATTTAAACCTCCTGTAAATTTAATTTTAAAACAGTTTTAAAACTAACTTCTATGTATTTGTGGTATGAATTCTGGACCATAGCATTCTTGGGAAAACCAAGAAAATTAATTATTTTCCCTTTTAGTAATCAATACTAGTATTTGTATACTTTAGCTTTAAAAGTAAATCACTTTGACCCTTAGCAAGTATCTTCCCTGCTTACCTGTCTGCACGTTTTGGTCCCAATCAGTCTGGCAATTGCACAGAAGTTGTCATAGTAGGTGCCAATAAGAACTCTAAACATTGAAGCTTCTGCACCACTCCATTCCACGTTCTCTGGAGGCTCAATATTCGGTTTCATCTTTATTGGTGTTTGACACCTAGAATTTGCTTCTGTAACAAATAATTGAGAGTAAGGCTATGTATCAAAATTTACTTTGCCCTTCACATTATGATTAACTGCAGTTAAAAAATCCCAGGTTTTTTGTTGTTTCCCAAGTGCCAGAAAAAACAAACATTTTCACATGCCTCTTACAGAAGCTAACAGCAGCTACTCAAATTAATGGCCTACATGTAAATTGAGACAATGCAGACATTCTCTTACAGTTTGACTAAACTCATTGTTCCAGATTGCAAGGCAAGATGTATTCTATTACCATCTGTATGGCAGTTGTCTTTTGTCAAGTGGACAGTTTGCCTTATCTCTCTCTCAGTGATCATAATCATCCCTCCTTCAGGAGGGGACATCTGCTGATAATGGGCTATTGAATGTCACTGCATGGCTGATAAGAACTACAGCATCCCATTGGGAGATGCTTCGCCCAGAGGGAGGAGCCAAGCATTCCTACCTGGATATAGTCTTGAGATTCTGGAACACCAGCACAGCTTCTCCACTGGATTTCCCAGAGGAACAGCAGCTGACTCTTCTTCCACTGGATCTTCAGAGGAAAACTACACCCCTTCTACAGGATCCCTGCTCCAACAGAACCACACCTGACACTCCAGGAGGACTGCAGCTACAATTCCAATGGGACTGCTACCAACACCCTGACCAACAGGGTGTCAGGTAGTGTTTCTAACTCTATCAGTGTTGTTTTGGTTTTACTGCATTGTTTATTTTATTCTTTTATTTTCTTCCCTATTAAAGAAGTGTTATTTCCTGCTCCCATAATTTTTGTTGCCTGAGAGCCTCTTAATTTAAAATTTATAGCAATTTGGAGGAGGGGGGGTTCATTTTCTCCATTTCAGGGGAGGCTCCTGCCTTCCTTAGCAGGCACCTGTCTTTCCAAGCCAAGACACTCATATTATTATTATTCTGTCTTTTCACTCAGTTCCATACATTCCAAACACACATTTTCTAGGATTGCACGGCTTGACTTGTTTTGGCTTTGTTGTTTTTGTAGCATTGGGTTTTTTGTAGTTTTGGTTCTGTTCACCCTCCAAGCACCGCAGCTCATTGAAGGAAGCAGCACTGACCATCCTTACCAGAGGAACTGGATGTTTCATCTTTCTTTTCTTCCTCCTCCTTGTCGTTGTTCTCCCCGCCGGTTTCGGTGCCGGCCTCGCGGTCGCTGTCGGTGTCCTTGGACTCCAGGACGTTGATGGTGGGTGTGCTGGGCCTGCTGGTGTTGTTGGGCAGCCGGCCCCGCCGCCGCCCGCCGGGGCGCTTCGGCGGCGTCTTGATGCGCTCCGCCGTCAGGGCAGCCGCAAACTCCTTCGCACCCTCCTGGACACAAAACAGCACAGTTTACAGCACAGAAATCCAGAAGTGGTTCCACTTGTGGGTCAGCACCTTCTGCTTGCATCCTGAGGAACTTCCCACTGCTCTACAAAATAATCACGTGCACCAAAGTTCCAGTTAAAGGCACACCAACCATGAACACAAGTACTTTTGATGCTACCATGAAAAACATCTACACTTACAAAGTACTCATGTCAATATTTCGGTTCCCCTTTTAATTTGGCTGCCAAGAGAAAAATAATTCAGCAGTAAATTGCTATTTTCCCAGATGACAGAAATAAATAAGAATTTCCCTACAGAAAACACCCATAAAAATACGAGAACTCTTCTTGCACATAGCACTTAGACAATATGTGTTCTACATTTTTTAAAATACAAGCATTGGTAACTTGTTTTCTAGTGAAAAGGGGAATGATATAGTGTAGCAAGTTTTCAGACAGGGAAAATTGCATAGTTTCTCATAGTAAAACACTTAGGGGCATTATGAGAGAGATTTGAAATTATATTACTAAAAAGATTTCACTTTATTAATTTCCATCCTATTACTTCTTAAGAGCAGAAGTCCCAGATGGACTCAGCCTTTGGCAAACTAAAAAAAAACTTTATAAGTAAGTTTTAGTTGTGATATAATTTACAAGAGCAAAGTCTGCAGTTCCTTGACTAGATTGGACAGAATAGCAGCAACACCATTATTAGGGGATAGTAATATTTCTTCCCTACAAATATCTCAGGCTACATCTACAAGTATTCCTACTTAAGATGATTGAAAGTTACTTTTTCTCTTGCAGCAGCTGAAGGTAACATACTTGACTGCAAATGGCCCACAAGCAGATGCACTATCCTAGGTCCAGCATGCCCTTAGTTTAAGTATCCCCCTATACTGCAGCCAGCACTAACACTCAGCAAATTGTGACATATAAAATTATCTTACCAGATGCTGATAACAGTGAGGTCCACAAGGCTTATTATCTAATGCTGTTTCTGTATTCTTTCGCTTATAAGTATTGGGAGTTGCATGGAATGCTGTTGAATCAAAACATCACATTTTTTAGTTTTCATATAAAATACATTAAATATGTAACCTCAAACTCTACCCAAAACACAAGGTTACCAAGACTTTACCAAAACCAGAATAAAATACTAATAAAGGGAATAAACAAATAAATAAATAATAAAAGAAACCCCATGTAGTGACATATGACTTACCACTTAAATACACAAAGACAGCACATAGGTAAGTTTCACATATCATGGAATGGTTTGGGTTGGAAGGGACCTTAAAAATCAACTCCTCTCTGCCATGGGCAGGGACACCTTCCACTAGACCAGGCTGACTAAACCCCATCTAGCCTAGCCTTGAACATTGTCAGGGATGAGGCAGCCACAGCTTCTCTGGGCAACCAGTTCCAGTGTCTCACTTCCCTCATGGTGAAGAATGTCTTCCTTACACCAAATGTAAATCTATCCTCTTCCACTTAAAAGCCATTCTGCCCTTTTACATCAACAAAGGCAGTCATCACATTTGCTTCATGTATCAAGGAAGATTTGGTGTATCACCCTTTCCAGCAAAAGAATAGATTTTACTTTGTTGTCATGTTAAACAGAATTATTCAGGGCTTCTCCTATTAGCGATCATCACTTCAATGTGTAAAATTCAGTTGTTAAATTTCTATCATGTCAAAAAATCCGACCTCATGCACGCTTTGCAAAGGTAATAGGACTCACTTTACATTTTCATCAGTGAGAAGGACACATAAGCATTTTTGCTCTATTAGTTTACCAGCACTCCAGCTAAGCTGGCAGGATATAAGAATTCAGTTCCTGTATCCCAGCTGCAGGGTAAAAACAAGTTAGCATTGCACAGTCACTGGATAAGTGAGCCAAGCCTGCACCTTGCAGAGAAGTGTCTGCTCCTGTACCTGAGGGACTCTGTACAGCTCTGAAAAAGCTGTAGAACAGTGACTCAAAAAGGAGCAGAGCTGGGTATGTTACACATGCAACATGAGCACCTTGGTAACAGGAGGGCAGAGTTTCCTACCTACTGTCTTTGCCAGAGCCAGCTCTCCTCACAGGCAACCCCTGTCTCCCAGCAGGGTGTTCTCAGGGAGACTGACTTCTCACAGCTTTCTGGAAGTCTCAGCAACTACTCTGTACCCCTTACAGAGCTTTTCTGAAGCCTGGAAAACCTGCCATTAGACTCTCACCAAAACTCATACATTCATCCACATTATATTCGGAGCTTTTTGAGATACTATCATTATTGTCTTTTTAAAAACAACTTGTCTGTGCTCAAGGAAAAAAATACTTTGTTTTTTAGAGAGAGAGGGAGAGAGAGAGATAGATATCAATAAATACTTTTTCCCTCTAAATGTGTAAACAGTGGCATACAGAACTGCAAGGAACAGAAATGAAGAATGGACTGAAATTTAAAAAAGAAGAGCAGTGCTAGCTGTCTGTTTGCTAATGCTCCACAAAGGCCCAGAAAAGATGCTCAACTTAAAATGTGCAATTTCCAAACTATGCAGAAGCACTTATGCTGCAGTTTTAGAGCAGCTGTAGTTGGGTAACTGTAACTTACAGTAAAGGTTATAAGAATTCAGTGAATAAAAAGCGCAAATATGTTCAAAATTAAAGAAGAAATCCCTCCCCTCCTTCCCATGTTAATCTAAAAGGGCTGTTCCACACCACCACTTCACACATCTCCTTCATTAAGCCATTTGCTATTCATTTTATTTCCAGATGAGGCTCAAGGCTTCTCTCTCTGTGCCCACTAAGCCTTAAAGACTCAAATTTTAAATGGACTTCCATCCCTGTTAAAGCACGTGGGCAGAGCTCATGTCTTCCCAGACAAGGCTATCAAAAGCAAACTTCATTTCAGTGGTCTGGTGTGCAGCAGCAAACACCTGCTTTGGCAGCAGTTGGGAGGGTGACCAGTTCCATCTTGGAACTTTGCAAACACATCATGTTTCCCCTCCCATAAAGGGGGGTGAGTTGAAAAATCAAATAATAATTTCTATAATATTGTGCCTGTATTAATGATAGCAGCAGGTGGGAACCCCACAGGAAAGAAGTGCACTCTTTCAAGGCTTTCTTAAAATGGTACAAATAAAATAAAAGTAACAATAAGTAAATATTGTATCCCATTCTCCAGACAAATATGTTATATTTTATAAATCTGGAAACACAAAAAAGCTTTAATTTGCTATATATGGGCATATAGATATGGGAAAATTATTTACAAGCAAGTATAGGAATGTAATTTATGTATATTGTTGCCATTAGTGCTCTTTCTTCCCCCAGATTAGTTAAAAGCTTTCATTGCTATGCCACTTCTCATGTTTCACATATCCTTCAAGTGTTCATGTATTCGGTAGGTAAAATATGTTACACTTTGTTACAGTAACAAGAAACCATGCAATTTAATGCCAAGTTATTTCACTTTTTTCCATCTTTTAAGAAACAATGAGATAATGGGAGCCATTTACCCAAAAGTGAAGGGGAAAACTCCCATGTTTTTCAACACTGCATCTTTAAATTTGCACAGTATACCATTTCATTCAAGATTTTTTTCCACTTAACTGTTTTACCTTCTCTTCATACCACAAGGAAAATAATTTTTCAGCAATGCAAAAGAACACTTAGACATTTGCAAGCCATGATCTATACCCGACTGCTGCAATGTACAGAAATCAAAGCTATTCTTCTTACATGTCACTTGCAGATGCAATCATTTCTCTCACAAATTAATTTGTGCAAGGTCCTAAAATGAGTGTTTTTTTACAAAGTGTTTTCCTTCAGAAAATGAAGAAATGCTTAACTTGTAATAGAATGAAACAAACCAACCTTTATTTTTTATTTTTAAACTGATGAGACCTCAAAAATAGACTACATATGATACTTAAAATTAGAATCATATATTTGTTCAACTATTTTAAAAACACCCAAAATGGTACAGTAAAGACAACTACAGTCAAAATCTACCACCTCTATTGTGAGGTATTTTTTTGGGAGGGTTGTTATAAAAAATGACCCAGAACAAGAATAAAACTATTTGTATCACTGTATTATGATTTTTTAAAATATCAGTAGTAATCTTTTTCAAATGAAAAATCACAGAAAACTTTGTAGAATTTCCTAATACCTAAAGTCTGTATTTCTTTAATGATTTCCTTAAGAGAAATCATTCTAAAATGGTGTCTCTGAGCACGTTTTCTGTCTTTGAGATTTATTATCTGCCTCATCCCCAATAGGCTCAACTCTCATTTTCAATAATGTGAAAGTACACAGGCAACAGTTTAGCCTGAAATGTACATTTGCTTCATAGTCAAGCTATTTGGGAAATTCTCCCTACCTGATATTTTTCCTTCTTCTAAATTCTTTGTTAGTCCAGACATTTAGGCATAATTCCTTGCTGTCAGCAAATGAAGTCCACAAGTACACAAGTTTTTTCAGTTATGTCATCACCTGCACATAAAGGGATTGCCAGGTCGTCAAGGGGACTTGACACGTTAAAAATCTAATGATAACTTTTCCTATATTTAACTCAAATGCTCTAGAACAAAGATTGGAAACTCCACAAAATAACTAATTGTTAACTAATCTTAATAAAAATGGAATCTAAGAGGGGGAAATATAAAAAGCAAAAACAGACCCAATAGAATTCCTGTTGTTTTTTTTTTAGTTCTCTGTTCCTTCTCCAGAGATTTACACCTTTCAAAGTACCAATGTGATCACTGTAGCCCACCACATTACCAAAGTAATTCATCAAAAATGTCATCTGCAGAAGCCAGGACATCATCCCACAGCACTTGGCAAGTGCATGAAACAGAACATAGAGGCAACTGTAGAAATGTAATAAAAGTTAAATTGTTGCAGAGACACTGAAAATTGCTACTACAGCCTTCCAATAACCAAAGCATTCTTTTTAATTTTTTTTTTTTTTTTGATGAGTTACTTATTCCAAGCTATGAGCTGGGTGAATTTTGACCAACAGTCTAAAGATTTCACAGAAAACACAGAGGCCAAACAACTGACTCTCTCCATTTTTAACAAAAAAATTCCGTGCTCTAGACAGACACGCAGACAGACAGACACGCAGACAGAAAACAATCCTCTTTCCTTGGTGTAACTACAAACAAAAGGAAAAGGAAGCAATGCATCCAAAGCAGCAGGCAGTCATTGTTGCAGTGGAATTTGGGTATGTTTTCAGGGAGTGGCAACTAAAGCATCAGTTGATGACATTCAGGGTCCAGCGTTGAGCCCACACAGCGAAGGTCAGAGATCTCTTTGCAGTGATTATGTATCAAACACATCATCATCAGTGACAACTGCTAAATTATCATCAGTGACAACTAATGAGCTGCACAGGCTGTCACAAAGAGCACTGTCATAGCCACTCATTGCACCCTCCACCTGACACAAAGTCCTAAATGCTACCACACTGAAAGTGCTACTCATCCCTCTTTCTGTCATGGCCCTGAAATCCTGAAGGGATGATTTAAAGTTTGGGCACTTTTAAGCATGAGGGACAGTTTAAATAAAGCCTTGGACATACACTGCTTTGGAAAGAACTGCAGCTTGCTTAAGGGACATATCAAAAGTCACCAGCAACAAGAACTTAGGCAATCTTTTAGTATAAACACTTTGTCTTCTATCTCAAGATTATGAACACAGAAAAAGAAGGCACAGAGCTTCTGGCTTAAAGGATGCTGCTGGTATGAGAGCTGAGGTCCTTCAAGCAGTGACATGGCTCAGGACATTCTCACCCAAGAACATGAGAAAAAGTCCAAGACTGTGAACCCATTCTTCACAGCACTTTTATAAAAAAAGTCTCTCAGAATTGGTGTCTGAAAACTGTGGTCTGGTAATGTAGAAGGTACCCAACAGGTAGTCACTTTTCAGTTGTTCTTCTATCAGTCTGCAAAAAGGACCATGAAAGGCAAATCTACATAGACTAACAAAATAGAGTAGTGAAATATATGTGTGTTTTTGAGGAGCAACCATCTCGACTGACAATTAAAAATTTATAAAATCATTGAGAAAAATGCCTAAAATCACTGCAGCAGAAACATTTCAAGTCTTCAGAGGTGCTGCTAGAGTAAGCCTGTCCTCACTATGTCCAGACAATGCTTTTTGGTTGACTTAATCAAAATTGGCATTCAATATCTCTGCTAGATACTATTGAGAGTGTCAAGAACTCCTAAAACCCCTGCCAGACAAATGGATTGCCAACAATCAGCATACAGCTTCATTTACCTGTCCTACAGACTACACACAGCACTTCCTGGAATGAGTGTCCAGGCAACTAAGACACCACAAGCCCTACAGCTTTGCAGAACACACTGTATTGAAGCTGGCTGGTCAAGGCAGCAGCTTACTCCAGAAACTTACTGTTCTTGAATATTATGCAGAAGTAACAGCTTCCTTTTATTTTTTATTTTGCATTTTCTAGCAAGGCCTGTCAACAGAATATAAGGAGAAAGTGAAACTAACAGACCTAACTCCAAAATGCTCAAGTACTAAAGGAACCAGGAACATGAAAAGCTTCCCCCCTCCCCACCATCTGAGAACAACTCCAATTCCTCCTCAAACTGAAAGGCAACCAAGGGATATGAAAAAGCAGCAGCACTGTGCAAAGCCTTCAGTGTGGAGTACAAACACAGGCAGATTGCATGTGTGCTGGATGGGGAGCTGCTGACAAAGCACAAGGATTCCCAAATGAACATGCATGAGCACTCACAGTGGAACATGCAAATGAACAGCTAAGTCAAAAGCAAAAATTAATTTGGTATATCACAGTATACGGCTACAAGTTGAAACCACTTCATATTTGGCTGTTAGTTTGCCCTTTACATTTAACTCTCTGTCCAGAATAATTGTCTCAAGTAGCACTTCAGAATCTCTTCACACTTTGCAAGTGAAAGCCAACATCACTGCTAAGTTCTTGTCAGCTTGTTGGCCCAAAAAGACAGGGCAACATGAAAGCAGTTATGGAGAATAGACATCACAATTTCTAAAACTCAACTCTGAAACAATTCTTCAAATAACCAAGTACAACTAATGTGGCTAGAAAGTAACATGGCAGAACAACAAAGAAAACTGCTCATGAGTGCTCATTCTCCCCAGTGGAAAATGAAGCAAGTCTGATAAATAACCAGGATTTTTTTATAGAAAAATACATCCCATTCTCCATGCACAAACTGAGAAAGTGTAACACAAACAATAGTAGAAAACAAAGTCGTTTTCTTGCAGACTATATAAAAAGAGAAGTGATGTTACAGATTTGGTCCAAGTCAGGAATTCTATACAAAGTCCTAAATGCAGAAAGGATAACAAACTACCCACACAGGCACATTCAGTTTTCTGAGGTAAATTTCCACTGCAAAATAATGTCAACATGTACAAGCTGTTTTCATAAACTTTAGGGATGTTCCTGGTTTTATTTTTCTTCTCTTTTCCTTCCCTCTGCATTGGATCCTATGGTACTTCTAAGTCTCCTGACTTACAAAAAAAAAAAAGTAAGACATTTAGGAGCACACTTTAATGGTACTTACGATGTAAGAAGCAATCATATTTAAAACAGCGCCTACAGAAGAGTGTGTGAAAGGAGTGCAGGCTTTGCTCCCTCTGAACAGATTTAGCATTTGGTCCATCTATGTTCGGTGTGCACTCAGGAGGAAGAGCTCCAGGAAGCTGCTGCTCAGTGAGTTCTTTGTATCTTTACAGCAAAATAATAGAAATCATTTATTGAATATAATTTTTTTAAATGAAAGTGGTTTTTATTCCAGTACTACTCTGCATTTTGAATGACAACTTTAAAAAATCCCTAAGAAATATGTGTCAGCTAAAAAGGCCAATCTGTTAGTGAAATGACAAATTATTAATTCCATACTCATTAATACAAATTGACTAGGAAATAATGCATTTGTTTTCAAGACCATCACAACCCCGTACATAGTATCATTAAAAAGGAGTAGTACCATCATCATAGTATCATCCAAAATGGAGATAAGATTTTTTTTTAGCAGTAGCTTTTATTTTGCAACCTCAAAAAATAACAGATTATTAGAGATATATAAGCACCCACTTTTCAATATTTTAAAGGGAAGGCTAATAAACACTTCTGTATTGTTTGACCTGGGGGAAAGAGCCAAGTCCCTTTCAGTGTCACTTGCAGAAGTTACACAAATGCCACAGAACTAGCTGCAAGGGGAACCATTCCTAATCAACCAATATTTACTGAAGGATTTATTTTATAGAGGAACCTTTGTTTCATAAAGCAACACAGCAATATACTGTAAGAAATACATTCTTACTTCTCTTTCAATTCTTCTGCTGTACCCTTGTCTGGAAACATTGAGGAAATGGCTTCAAATATCTTGTCAGAAGGAAATCTCCGAGGTGGGTGAGTTTCTTTCTCTGTCAAGGAAGCAAAAACATTTGGAAAACAAAAAAAATATATTTCTGCTTCTTTGCTACCTCAAGAAGGTGTTCAGAGAAAGGAGGTGTTCACCAAAATTCTAATGTAAAAAAGAAGTAAAGATTTTTATTTACAAATCACTTACAATTTTAACTGTGTTAAGTGATCTTTCCTGATGAGAAAAATCTACTAGTAAAATTTGGAGAAACCATTATTTCACCAGCAGATGGAGATGGAAATTCAGAACTCTGCCTGCTTTAGAATAATGATACATCATTTTCTGAGGAGTACCAAATCATTTATTAGACAGATACCTGACTGATTTTGGGTGTATTTGACTGTCTCAGTATGCCAATGAACAAAAACTGGCAAAAGTGCCTTTCATGGTGTTCTCAATAGAAATCTTGAACTAAATGACAAAGGAAATTAGGAAAATTATGCTACTTTAGACCTTAAACTATCACATAGGAAGATGGGTTTGAACAAACTTATTGAGTGGTTAAACAAAATGTTTTGGGTTTCATTTCTAAAGTCTGCAGACAGACGTACCTATCCTGTTACCTTCCCGATCTTTTTGCTTGTCATCTCTTTCATCAGGATTGTCATCTCCATCATCATCATCTTCATCATCACTATATTGACCAAGGGCATTGACCAACTCAACAAATATTTCATCATTGATAAATCCACATTCTGAAATCCAGCAAAAGTGGGAATAAACAAAAAAACACAAGGTGTATATCAGGTTTTTTTAATCCTCCCTACATTTTAATTAAACTAAGGCAAAGGCTGTCATTTATGAAAAGCAATTTCATAGTTTTCCCCTCTTAAATAGCAGTGTATAAACCAAGACCAGTTAAAAAAAGCTCATTATTCATTTCTTAGACTAACAACAGGGAATGAAAGAAGAAAAATTACCACAATTTTTTTTCCCAACTCCATGTGCTACATACATATATAAAGCTCTCTTCCTTGTAAGATAAAAAAATACTACCAGCTATATTATTTAAGAGATTTTATGCCAGAATCCCAGTTCCAACATGGTTAGGGTCAAGCCAGTCTGGAAATGCATGCTAACAGTCTATAAACTAATCCTTAGCCAGCTAAGGAATCTCCAGAGAGATTTTTGGTTGATTGTTCCTTAGCATCTACTTCCCACAATAGACCCCCCCCGGCTGAGTGATAAAAAATGAATACATTTATACACAAAAAATTCAAGAGAAAACTGAATTTTATATAAATATATTTATATTTATTATATATAAATATATAATAAATCTATTTATTAGATTATATTCTGCATATATCTATTTATTAGATTATATTCTGTTTTGACATTCAGATTGCAAAACAGATTAAACAATAAGGCATTTCTGCACAAAGGAAAAATCATAGTTAGTGCTGACAAGAGACTATTTTTACAAAAAAAAAAAAAAAACAAAAAGAAAAAAAACAACAAACATGATGAACTGTGTGGGAACTGTAGTGCTTATTACCATCCTTTTGAACCTGGACTGGGTTTGCATGTCAAAATAACTTGACAGAAAATAAAGACTTTTATTACTATGAAGACAATGAAAATACCACTCGGATGTTTTAAATAGACTCTTTATATACAGACATAGGTTAGTATAAATTGTCTCCCAAAAGTGCAATTACAGAGCTAGTTTAGAATTCTGACTCTTACATGGGAATGCCTCTGGATTACAGATTCCCACAGTATTTACATTTAATTACAGTCACACAATAGTTTTTATTGGGAGACTTCTTTTAGTCTCTTTACCTCTAATATATTTTACATATTATGGAGAACCCGTAGTAACAGTAATTGCCACCATAAACTTGCATCTCAGGATGCTCAAACAGGATTAATTTTAAAGCTAAACTCCTTTAATAATAAATTAAGTCAATAATAGAAGACATTTAGTAGTAACGCCATCATTTTGACATAACCAGTTTTCTGACAGGGAAATCAGCAATCAGGAAATGTTTAAAAATATCCAAAGGCCAAAGCCCATGAAACATTACATGTTTCTTATGAAATACAAAGGCACTAGCTATACTGAGGACATTAACAAGTCTCGTAGGGCTGAGTAGCATTTATTATTGAATCACAGGTTTAACTTCATGAATGGTACACGGTGAACTCAAAGTGTGGTTCTCTTTCTCAAATGCGTCAGCATTAACAGTAATATGACTCATTTTAAGAAGCTATTCTCTGTTTCAGAGAAGGGTGGAGTGTGTGGGTAATATCTCTGACAAGGGGGAATCACAGTAGTCAATAGAAGGCTCTACAAGGGAAGTTGAGGCTTGTGTAAGCCAGTTCTGAGGGAGCCCAGAGCAAGTGTAAAGTCACCACTTCACTGAGACTTTAGCAAAGTAAGGGACAGATATTACACTGCAGGTAGCCCAGCTCCCACACAGGAGAACAGATAAACTACACCTCAGAATAAATACATGTAATGCTTCTGTACCAATAGAAGGATACAACTTTGCTCTATAAGCTGATTTACAGAGAGGGGGTTTTTAAATAGCTGGCAAGTTCCTTAAAGAAAAGAAGGAAATAAAACCCCACAAACCTACAAGAGGTTATTCTGTTGAATCACATTTGCAAATGTTGTCATTATCAGAGTTTTGCATAATCATCCTGCCACTTTCTGCTAAGCAGGATACATACACACATCACAATATCATATTCCAATGCTCTGAGCACAAAATTGAATACAATCACTGTATGGCATAAGGAAAAAGTTAATGTGCTTAATTTTTCCACACTACTGCTTAAAACTTTTCAGCCTAATGAAAATGCAGAACAACACCTTTAAATAAGGAAGCCTGTTATACCCAATATTTACACAAAACAGTAGTATCTCTACAACTTCTGCAACAATCACACATCAAGCCTTAAGCAACACTACAACAATAATTTATATAGGAAAAAATGATTAGTATACCTGAGTGTTTGGGCTCACCTCTGTCTCCATGCACCTTCCCATCATAATTCTTGATCAGTTCTTCAATAAAAGTACCATCCTGGTCAAGCACTTCATCTCCCATATACGGAATGTTATGTAAAACAGTTTCATCCTCTACCTAGGAACAACAGTGATAATCAAATCACTTTAAATTGTGTTGCCAAGTGACCATTTCTGCATTGTTTTTCACTATCTAGAGGAATCTGCCTACAACAGTAAATTAACTAGCTTCACTGCTTTAGCACATTTACCATTAACTAGAAAAACAAAACAAAACCCTCAACAATTTTTTGCATTCTCGGTGGCTGGCTCAAAATATTAACACCAGCTCCTAATCTTAAGGTTAGCAGAGCATTTCCAAGAAGTTTCTAATATGGAAACTCATTAAGTTATCTGGCTTTGGGAAGCTTGCATTTGGAAAATTCATTTGTCCTCCCTCAGTTCTCTCTTACAGTATTGTAGGAAAGCACAATGGGAACCACCCTTTCATTGTTTGGCCAGAGATAAGAAAATATGCTACAAAAAGACTCTAAATTAAAGTTGCCTAAAGAGCAAACAGAGAAACATGCCTGAAAATTTAATCTGAACTCCACTGTTCTTTTTTTTTGACTGTATATAGACTAAACGCATTAATACTCCCATGTTTTATAAATAGAATTTACGGACCTTGATACTCAGCTGCATCTTCCAATACTACAAAAGAACCTTCTCTTGTTAAAAAATTAAACTTTCCTCCTGATCATGATTCTGTACCCACCCAGAATATCCAAACACTCTTGAATTGAAAGCAAGGAGAAAAAGGTGTGAAAAAACTGTGTATGTATACAGATTAAAAAAACTGTTGTTTAACCACTTCATAGTAATTATTACCAAAATAACTAGTCAGCAAAGGTGGTCATATACAAAATGATGTGATAAAGATTTGCAATAAGCTAAGATTTTCAGAAAGTCAAATACCTATATCAGAAATATAATGCTATGGCTTCTGCACACAGTGAAATTAATCTGGAAAAAAAAAAGCACACTCAGATATGAGAATGACCAAGATGTGGGGGAACTATTTCAGGATTTAGTGCCCTTTATTCCACAAGAATTACTATTCTGTTACAAATATGCTGGTTGATTGTCTTATAGTAAAGCATTCATATCCCTCAGAAAACATTTCTCACTACACTAATTTGATACTTTCAAATAAAACTACATTTGTTAACGGCCACAAAAGACAATAGGTCACCTGAATTAAATAAACTTTACAGCAAAGATAATAAACTTTAAAGCAAGATTTTGGAGATACTTAGGTACATTGAGGACAGAGATTCAGTTTGCAAAGTTACCTTTCTATTTATTTTATTTGGAGGAGCTTATTTCTGATGATTACTGCCCTGTTACCAACATCTAAAGTAGGGAGGGTAATTGGCAATAGATTTTGCTGGCATACTTCTAAAATTAACACCTCCCTTTTCTCCAAACTTTTCTTCTCCCTACACTTGTTTAAACTTACCATAAAATTCTGTTGAAGGGGAGACCAAGAGTACATTATAGGCACAGAAGCAACAGCATTGAGAGTCTTCAGTGGGATGACTTGTTTTGGAAAATCAATATCACTGGTAACAGAGCACTGAAATAAGAAGTTGAAGTTACACTTACATAGCAACATCAGGAAAAAACCAAATAAAAATAAATCAGAGAACACGCTACAATGTACAAAATTCAAAGAGTTCCTCAAAATTAGCCATATCAACCTTTGAAAAATACATCAATTTTTCAAGGCCTAATAGGAAAAAATAGTTTTAGCAAGAGAAAAGAACCTCAAGAATTATTTCTATGTCAATATATTCATTCATAGATCATGATGGCATTCTTCCACTTATTATTAAGTGGTTGTGATAGTATTTTACTCAGACTATTCAACCTACAATACAAATTAGGTTTGGTATCTCAAAACTGATTTAGTACCTGTTGCTGCTGCTACACTGATGTTAGTGTATTCACTCAGGCCATCTGAGGGGCAAGTGAATTCCCCTGGCTTCAGATCAATACACTGCAGAAATCATGTATTATTTATGTTATAAAAATAAATAAAATTTTACTTTAATGCTAGCTAGACACCTTATAGAAATAAAAACTCCATATGTCTTTTTAATTCCTGCCTTGTTTCCCAATTATTGTCTGTTTATCCTATCCTCAAGTCTTTCATTATGCTCACTGCTTGCAAAGGAAAAATGAAAATTAATTCTTAGTATGGATACATCAATGAATTTTTCAGCTACAGGACTTCTGTTTTGGATAGTCAGAGACTTATGTAGCCTTCAAAGGATAAACAATCCATAGAAATACAGACAACAATTAGGTTATTCTTGCATTTAATAATCAATGGTTAACAAACATAGATCAACTTTTCTCAAATACTTGGACTGCAGTATGAAGAACTCTGGGAAAAAAGTTACAAGTAAAAGCAGACAGGAACAGAAAAAGCTTGGGGAAGTACAACAGAGAAGATTTGGAGGTAGGTAAAACAAAGTTTAGAACAGCTATCATAGCTACCTGAAAGGAAAAAAGGAAGTGGAGACAAAAGATCTTTCTCCTTTCCAGAAGGGAAAGATGAACAGAGCTTCACATTTCTAAAGAAATACACAAAGTAATGTAACAAACAATATACAGAAACAGTACCCCGGCAGAATGACACAAGCCAGGTTTATTTCTTTTCTTTTTAATCTGCAGCAAATGAAATCAGATTTTTGCTGTGTATATTAATATTCTAGACACCATCCTATGCTACTGCTTCATTCCCATTTCAGGTTAATGTTAAATTTTCTAGCTAGCAGCCACCTAGCATATTTTTCATGTATTTTTAAAGCAAAATACAAAAGTAAAAGAATTAATTACTTTTATCTTTGGAACTAGAAGTCTCAGGCTGACAAATGGGCTACGTCAAAGTGCCTCAGTTTGGTACTAAGCCTCAGTTACACTGCTCTGTTGTCCTGGTATGGAACTCAGGTTGATGTCTGGGGGGCATGCAATGGTCTCCATTTGATGCTGACTGTGACCAGCAATGCCCTGCACTCTTCACCAAACACAGGGAGGCTCTCACACAACCTTTCTATTTCTAGCCAGTGTCTTATGCAACTCTGAAGAAATTCAGTATATTAAGAAGATTTTAAAGTAATATTTTAAAGTCCCCAGCATTTTTTCATCTCGCTTCTCTCACTATAAATTATGGCAACCTTAAATGAAGCATTAGAGTTCTGATTCATGAGACAGAGACTGGATTGAATGTAGTAATTAGTGTGCTCTATCAATACAGGCAGGAAATTAACATAAAGAATAGTGAACACCACGCTTGAAAGAAAAGAAAAAAGAAAGAGGAACAATCTTCTACTAACAAAAAAAAGTGAAAATTGGATGTGTACCTGTGTCAATTATTATCAGTTCTGATCCCAGACAATAGCTATAGAGCTGTACATGAGTAATTGCATATTCAAGCACATTTAAAAGATAACACATGAAGGTCCTCTCCTCCTTGCATTTGAACATGCATGCACACAAATGCACCTGTGTGACACACTCCCACTCCCCAGTTCTCCACTGAAATTTTAAGGAAAAGAAACTCTGCAAATTTATTTGCAGATGAAGTTCTTTGGTTTGCTTTTTTTAACCTATTCACAGTAAAGTCTTTTCATTCTCACCCTACTGAAAAGAGTTCGCTTTTCAGATTATTACAAACATCTTTAAACTTCTTGAGTGTGAAGAAGTGCCTAAAGAGCAACTTAAAAATAAGGTAAATTAAGCTGGGATGAATATAGAGAGCTGGAATGGGCTTAAATCACTGTTGAAGCTACCACAACACAGAATGCAAGCTCTAGGACGACCCTGCTTGACCAGGAAAGCTGCACTAGATGACATCCAGTGGTCCCTTTCAACCTTACCAATTCTGTAGAAACCATTTTAGGTTTAGGCATTTAGCTCAAATTATGCCACAACTATGGAAATGTTTTTCCCAAATTTAGCATCCAGTCTGCTTGTGCAACACAAGAATTCAGTAATGTAACTCCAACAGGAGCAGGAGTAAACTCCCAGTACCACAGAGACAGACCAGTTTTATTAAAGGATGCTGAGGTATGGTCCAGTCATTATAAGAAATAAAGAAGTTTCACTTTTTTGTGTCATTCAGAGCCAGGTAGCCTGGTACATATTTATTCCTTTGCAGAAGTCATATGATCAAAGTACACAATAAATAAATCCTTTAAGACACTCATACAAAACACATTGGGCTGCCAAGTCATATCATGCTGAAAAAAAAATACAAAGAACAGCCAACTTTACAGCAATAAAATGAAAACGTGCTAACAACCTTGTAAGTGGAATTACCACAACACATGTTAACCAACCTCCCTGGTCCCGCGCAATGAGCTCACAGAAGTCATGATGTGGACAGGCTGTATCCTACGTTGTTTCCATTCTTGATTTAAGATTTCAGTTCTTTCCAGTATCTTCTGACGATTAGAATTAAACATACTCTAAAAATTAACCACAACATTATAAATAAATGAAAGACTCTAAATTCATCTGCTAGCATCTTAAGGCATTCTAACATTTAACCAGACATGTTATAACAAAGAAAAGTGCTCAAAACATACAAATTTAGTTTAAACGTCAGCGAGCTTCAATATAGTTCACTGTCTCTTTCTTCAATTCATACCATGTTCTCACATTTAGTCACACATTTAGCATGGAACTAAATTCTAAATTGAATTTGAAAGAATGTGCAGCTAAAGTTGCCATATTAGCTCTCCACAACCTCTTCTGATACTTAACATTCTTGACCCAATCACATATAAATGTATCATACATGTTTATAAGACCACAGAGTGAAGACAAGTTCTCAGTAGGTTGACAAAGTATTCAATGAAATTGTTATAGCAAGTGTTAACTGTAGGACACATACTACAGAAAATAATCAATACTTGTAAAATTTAATAAGCAATAGAAGCAAAAGATAAAGTACCTTTACTTCATCAGCACGTCGGAACCTCTTGAGCTGCCTCAGTCTCATATATTCTGATTTTACACGTTTTCTCCAACAAATTGGTCCCTTCTCAGATTTTTTTCCGGTTTGACCCATGATTATCCTACAAGAGACGACAGCATGTTTGTATTACCAAATCTGACACCACTGCTTACAGAAATTAGATAGGAAAGCAACATTCCTTTAATATCTTTCATATCTAATTCCTTTCAATATGTTTCATATCTAATTCCTTTCAATCACACACTTGCAATACCATCCCAATCCAAGAGAAAAAAAATTAAAACATATTTAAGTGATAGGCACCAGAAAACAGTAATTTTAATTGCAAATCAGTGGACCCTTCACATTTGCACTTCTAATGCCTCGATACAAAAAGGCATCTGATGGATTTAAAAGGGTGAAGAGGAACAAATCCAGATTCCAAGTAGCCTTGTAAATTAACTTCTGGAGAACTATGTTCACAGCAGACAAACCTTTTCCTCCTTGCAGGCAGGATCATCTTCACTAAGACACCAACTCCTACAACAGACTTCTGCAGTTGACCTCAAGTACAGAGGTACCCCCAGGAGTACTCAGTCCCCCACAGTCAGCCACTCAAGCATGAAAAAATTGTAGAAATTCAGGCAACAAGCTTTGAAACAGCCAAACACTTGAGAAAAGAGACTTTGCTCTTTTCTCAAGTATTCTATAAGACCACAAGCTGCCCACTGATTCCACTTTACTGATCACCCTCCTAGTGCCAAGTGGTTCATTTTTACATTACAGGACTGTTGGCAATGAAGTTGTATTTTTATGTTATAATCCAAATGCCTTGCTAGAATATGCCAATCTGCTCCGTATTTTTCAAAATCAAGGACCGTATGCTACAGCTATGCTGGCAATGACTATTTTGACAGCATCCTGAAACCAAACCACTACATCAAAGACTGGCTTCTTCTCAAGAGCTGCATTGTAAAACCTACAATATTTCACTGAATAGCTCAAAATATCATTCACATGGACTGAAAGGCTGAAACATCCGGTTGCCCAGGGCTAAAACATTCTCAAGCAAGCAAAATCAGTTTGAGCAGAAACAATTCTAGCCCTTCTAATTATCAAGGCAGGTCAACGTGAACACAGGTGTCATCTCTGGCCTCAAATGCAATGCCCAGTGCTACCTTCATGGCACACACTAGAGCTCCCGTAACAGTCATAAGTACAGCTTTATCCAAGTTACTGGAAGCTTACTGCTCTATCTTCAGCAGTTCTGTAGAGGTCAGATTTGAGTTCTACCAGACTTTATGATGATGATCAGAGGTAGAAATCAATACAGAACCTGTTTATTCTCAAGACTATGCATTCATTTACAGTGAACAAAAAGGTAGTAAGTCTATAAAAGCCTGAACCCATTTTCATGCAAGACTTAGTAAGATTTAAAATAATATTTTGCAAGAAAAAATGCTGGGGTTTTAGATTTAGGATGAAAAAATAATTGACAAACAGATAGCAGAATTTCCAACCCAAATCATGGAAAACATCCTATGAGGAAAAAAGACGCAGGATACAAATAACTACATGATGCACCTGACTAGACAGAGGGTGAGGACATTTATCTCACCATGGGGAGATAAATCTAGAACAAAGCATCAAACACAGTTACCTTGCTTCCATGCACAAGACAGCAAGTAAAAACCACCTGTACCTCATTCACCACAACCCTAGCGGTTACAAAAGACAAAAAAATAAAATTATACTTAAAAAAATAATCCTAGGCCATTCATGTTCGAACACAGACAAGATAATCAGTGATTCAAAGTGCACTATGATACTGATTAAAGAGCAGCATAAAAGCATTATGAAGTATAGAAAAAAACACTATCATATACTAAACTAGGCAAAGTAAAAATACTGAAAAACAACCTGTTAACTGGAAATAAATTAGACATAGAATAAGTACCATTAAATAACAGACAACCTCAATTTGTAACAGTACAGAACATCAAAATTGCTTCAGTTATGATTTAGCCAAAAGACATGGAAAAAACATCAATGTACTCAAAAGATAAATGAAAGCTCAACTGATGATACTGAAATAATATAGCCCATAAAACTGAAACACAAATTACATTTACTTACTCTAATATTGCCCCAACCACAGCTCTTCTTATTCTAGTTTCCTGGATAATAACAAATGACTCCAGCTTTAAAAAAAAGCTTTCTTAACTGAAATTAAATTGCCAGATACGCCCTGCTCATCAGAAGTAGATCTATACAGAAGTCACATATAATTGGATTAAAAAGCAATAAACAAACAAACCCAACAGAATTTCCATCTTTCTTTCACACAACTTAAGTACAGTCCCAAGAAGACCTGAGAGAAATACAACCCCATTAAAAAAATTTAAAAAAACAAAGCCAATATATTCAATTTCCCAGTAATGAACATCATTGCTACCTGTTGTATTAAAATGGTAACAAAATAATATTCTTAAGATTAGTAGTTCCTTTCAAAACAGCCTAACTTACACTCAGGTTATTCATCTGAAAACAAACATAACTTTTAAGAATACTCTCCTCTTGCACTAGCTTCAAGTTGCTATCTGGGGTACAGCACAGACAACCTAATGGTCAAGGCACCAAAACATGTGATAGAATATGAAAAAATCTGTGCTGTTGCTTACATCAAGTTACAGGAAGAAAAAGTTCTCCTACATAAAGCCAAAATGTTAATGTGCAACAGTCAGTGGGATATACATCATACATTCAGTCCAATGTGCATAAACTACAGAAAATACATCTTAAATGGTAAATCCATATTAAGAGACAAAGCACTTAGTGGAAAGGAAGCATATGCACAGAAAAAAAAATTATAGCTAGGGAAAAAAAAGTGTCTTGGATGCATGTTTGTAAAAAATTTTCAGAGATTGTCAAAATTAATATATTACTGGTCTCTGAGCAGAGCCAAGTGAACCGTGTTTGTATGTTTTTGGCAGTCTAACGTAACCAAAGTAGAATTACTGTGTTGCTAACACATGTACTGTGGTAGGAGACAATTAATTGGTTTTGTGTCCCAAATCTCAGAAGAAAGTACAGAATAAAAATAAACCAAGGCAGGGGGCAGGGCAGGAAAAGCGTATTCACAGAGTTAATACTCATACTGCTATTGATAATCTTCACATTAGGACTACAGATAAATGCCATTGATGATTTCTCATGTCAGTTCAAAGGTCATCCCCAAAACTTTAAATTTAAGAAGCTAGACCTGAGAAACAGGGATAAGAAGTTTCGCGGGCAAACACAGCCAGTGTTGGGGAGCAAAAAACAACAACTATGAAAGCAGGGTGCTGTACTCTACTTCCCATCCCCGAAAGCAAAAGTAATTTGGAGAATTAAAAGACTTCAGGGAAACATCAACATAATCTCTGGGGCAAGTTCAGGGTTGTAGATGCTGTCTCAAGCCTACTAGTGGTCTACTTGCCTAGAGCCTGTGTGTAAGACAAACCTCTCCCAAATCACTTTCTTGTGCACATAAACAGTAGAACTGGTGAAAGAACTCTGAACTGTAACACACTACACTATTCCCACTTTGCTAGGTAAGACAAAAATTGCACATTTTCCTTAAACTGTATTGTATGGGAGTCACAGCTAGGACTGCAGAGCAGAGAAACTTGTCAATGTTAAGCTCAATTTGTCAGAACTAGCCAACTTTTCACATAAAGTTTCAGAATACTCCCTACAGGAGCCGAAGTGGCACAAGCTAAATCCCATCTGTCTGAGAATAGTTAAGTCGATCTTAAGACAGCACAGTTTGAAACAGTTTCCATTTAATAAATAAAACATGATACTGATTATCTTAGTGCAATGGTCCGACTCCGAGAGCCCTTAGGCCTTGTCCCTCTTCTCCGTTCCCATTTCCCCTTCTGAATCCCATCAGTTGTTTGTATTGTTTTGAAATCTTATTCTTTCCCATTTTTTTTTAAATCCTTTTGATTAAAATGGTCCATAGAAACCATCTAACTGCCAAAAAGCCAAGTCCTGAGAAGTTCTATCCAAAAAACAGAAAAGAAAAAAGTATGTAGCAGCCAAGTAAGTTATTTATGGGCAGAGTATTGCCTCTCCAGAAGAGATACAAAGAAAGCAAGCATAACTCCACGGCAGTGATACTGTTTCTAGAGAAAGCTCTTCTCCCAAAGTGCACTAGGACTTCCACGCACAACCTCAGCTAACCCGGACAGATCTCACCTGGCATCACAGTAAGGAGGGAAACCTTGCCATAACTCCCTGGACCCTCTTTGCAGAATAGAGAATGCTGTGGGCTGTCTCATTCCAACTGGGCAATCACCCCAATGCCATGACAAAAAAGGAGATAATTATACTAACAAGAGGACCAATGCTATTCCAGACCCCCACCAAGTACAAAATATAACAATTGTTCTCTTAAGGAGAACAATAAGGGGCTACTAGGAATGTGACATACTAAAGCCACCTAAACAGAAATTTAAAAGAAAAACCTACAGGAAAAACGAAACAAAGACATAGGTGTTCTTTTCAGTTTCTACTCATTCTTGCATAGCTGGAAATGAAAAACAAAAAAAGGCAGTGTCCTAAAGCATATACATTTATTTTTTTAAAGAAACCCTGCTGAGCATTTCATAATTCTGTACAAGACCCACATCTTTACAGTAAGTTTTTAAGAAAATTCATGCCTATAAGTTTAAATCAGGCAACCTTTACTTTCAGCAGACAAATTGTATACAATACATCTAGGATTCACAATGAGACAAAGAAGTGTAGAAAAATTTCAGCTCAATTTGCTCCTGTTTTGCCTACAAAACATAGAAATAGCCTTATTTAAAGACAACGTCCTATTTTTCTTTGATCATTTTGGCAATATCCATCAGTAACAGACAAGCACACAGATAATTCTCTAAATTAGGCAGTCTATTCAAACAGTCATACAGCTGTCAAAAACTATATTTAAGCTCCTCTGGCTCCCATGCCAAATTTCAGGAAAAAAGATAAATTAATGAAAATTTTCAACTAAGAAGCATGGGAGAACAAATGAGGGGGTCTGCCCTTTTAATAGAACACTATTAGTTTGCAATTGCGCTTAATATTACACAATATTTTAAACTGTATTTGATATTACATTATCTTCCCACTACTTGTATATGATATTACATTATCTTCCCACTACTTGTATATGATATTACATTATCTTCCCACTACTCAGGATCCCTATTTGGAGATTATTTATGAATCAAAACATATTTTGTACAGTACAGTATAATTTACAAGTTCTTTATTTGTGAATTAATCTACTCATATGGTTATTCACATACTTTAAATATATGGTAATATAATACAGTACTTCAGAGCACTCTTAACTACCAGTTTCAGTGCAAGGGGTGAGGGGACAGTGAGGTTGGAGGAGAACATAAAACCCACTGGAGAAACTGCATTTGAAATCTGATGCAAATAGAATAATGAAAGAAGTAATCATGGGGTTGTGATGCCTGGAGTAGTGGGAGAGTAACGAAGGTATAAAATAAATCAGATGGGGCACGGGTAGGCAGGGGAGAAGTACTGCTTCTATCTCCCACAAAGCCAAGTGCTTTCACACTCAGAAGCTGAGGTCCAAAGGAATGTATTTAAGTGCAGGACCCAGCTCAATGCTGCTTGACAACACAGTGCTGCTTGATCTCCCTTCCAGCTCTCCATCAGCACTGCCCACTGGAGCCCTGTGTACAGTGACAGTACTGACACTGCTGGAAAAGCCGTCACTGGCTCCAGGAGCTGCCATTTCAAATACCACACCCTTACTAATCTAGAGTCAACACTACATCATGAAGGTCCTCACAAAGTAACTTCCTCAGCAGCAATGGCACCTTACCATCATCTCACCCTTCCCAACTCTTTATTTTCACCCCCGTACAGCTCATTAACCAGATACAACTGACTATGGATAAACAAAACCTCATGATTGCACTTGCTTTCAGAAACACAGATGAGTTTCACGATCCCATCCACAGCTGTGGCATCCTCTGCACAACTATAAAGCAGGAGGAATTTTATAGAAAATCAGGCCAACACTAGACAAAAACTAGAGCAGGCAGTGAAACCACAAACGGGCACTGGTTTCATACATCAGTGTGCTCTGGAGTGGCAGGCATGCTCTTTAGCTGTAAGCTGTTATCAGATCCAGACAGCATACAAGTCTTTCAGCCTGAGCTTATGCAATCTTACTAATGGACAAATTATTATATAATAAACCCTACCTGAAGCCAACACACAACTCTTTCAAACATCTACAGAACATAAAGAGAAAGAAGAAAAAAAAAACCAAAGAAAACCAACCACACCCTATCACACCCTTCTATGCTTATTCACAAACCAAAAAAAACTTTTTACTTGGGCAGCAGAATTTAGGACAACTTTCACATTCAACCCAAAAATGCAGGATTTTAGCAACAGAAGGGATTAACAACATTTTTCCACAAGCCTGCAGAAAAATTCAGTACTTGCTAGAAAAGAGGAAAAAAACAAATATCCCCATTAAGAATGCATTTCAAGTGTCAAAATTCAATGAGTTAAGCTTAGACCTGAAGTTGTTAACTTTACCAAACTACCTCATAAAGAACTAATAAAATCTTTTTGTTACAGGATTTTACACAGCACAATACAATAAAATGATTGTTCAACTGCAGCTAACTATTTTTCAGATATGTAAAACTAAACTTTACCTCTTAGAAATTTCCTTTTAGCATTCTGTTTCAAGCACCCTAAATGCCAAAACAAGATAATACAGTCCATGAACCTATCCTAAATCTTTCCAGAGTAAACAGTTTCCAACACTCTAACTACATCTACCAAGCACCTGAAAAAAAGAAAACAACAACAAACCAATAAAACATACACATATAGCCAGACTTCAAAAAAACTAACTTGAAAATAGATTATAAATTAATGTTTTAATCTACCAGATCTGTCTTCTACATTTATATCAAACTTTTTTAATAGCACAGCAAGATTCATAGAAAAAAAATATGTTCAAATCCCAATATTCTTTTTTTGGATTAAATAAGAAAAACTGTTCAGTTGTGATTTCAGAGCTGCTAAGTCTTTCACATTAAGTTATGCAAGCTGTACGTGGGTGGGGGGGAAATGACACTCACAGAAACTCAAAGGGCTTTTTACCTGTGCTATTACAGCAAACACAAAAAAAGATATGACCAGAAGTTTTATAGTTGCCACTCTGCTTTCTGGATTTTCTAAAGCAAAACAAAACATGGTTTTCTTTCAAACTTATCTATGTAAAATACCACATTCTCATTTCCATGGGAAGAAAAATATTCCCAAGGCCACTGTCAACTTGGGTATTTCAGAGCCCAAACTAGACCAACTAACAAGAATCTCTGAAATACAACATAGGAAAGATTAATACAGTTTATTAATAATATTTTATAAAAATAACTACAGTACATTTAATCTTTTACAGAAATAATCAGAGAAATAGATGGGAATAAACTGTAGTGTGTTTTTACTATTTTATATCACAGAAATGTGGTATTTAAAGTCTGTAGTACAGTTCAACCTATTTTTAAACAAGAAATACCTAAAAATATTTATATATTAAATTTATATCATGTTGTTATTCCATATGCTGAAGTACTGTGTCATTAAAGGCTGTTTACATTTCAAGAAATAACTTACATCAAATGCTACCATCAGTTCAACTACCTTCCTCAAATGCTATTTGGTGTCAGTTTGACCTGGAAAAGACATCATCTGTCCACTGTATCAATGGTCACTCATTTCTACTTCTACACAGCCTTCTCTACTGTGAGTGCTTAAGTGCTTATGATTCTGTAATCAAACTAGGTCAGGCAGGGGAAAAAAAATCTGTCTGAACAGCCCAGAAAATGAACATACTTGGTTTTTAAATACATTTTTTCAACAAAACCAGCTCCACATGCTGGTTTGTTCAGCAGCCACGGATTTGTTCAATGTGTTCAAGCCATGAATTCTTTAATCCACGCAAGGGACAGAGGGGTGACATAGGGGCAAAAACAAGAGGCAAAGAACTAAAACAGGAGAGGGCAACAGCTCAGGCTTCAACACAAGTGTTTGTGAAACCATGTCATCCCTCTGATACTCAGTTTTCCTGGTACAGAAAAAATATTCTTAAAAACAGAAACAGGAAGCATTTATTAAGGTATCCATGCCAGCTGTGCCACTCTTTGGACAGATAAAGGCCAGCAGCTTGTATTTGCCTACAAAGGCTTAACCAGTACAGGTTCTCTTTGGGAGTATCTAAAAGAAAAGGATCAGTTAACTGATCTAAGCAGGTAACTCCAAACATGTCATCTTGTTTTCCTCACTCTGACAGGCTTCAGTGGTTGTGGATGATGTAGGTTAACAAAACACTCATGGTCAGTTCTGACAAGATCACATGTTCTGCAAGAATGTTCTTGATCACTCAGGAGATGGAAACTTCTACAGGCTATTATCAAAGACAAAACTATTAACTAACTAATCTGATGGAAGGAGGAGAACCATCAACAGCCTCAGATGTACCAATGACAACCCCAAACTGAGGAGCAATGACTGTGTGTGAATATTCAGACTATTTCCTCTTTTTCCTCCTCAAGTTAGCAGAAAACTCCTGGCTTGCAAGCAGAATTAAAAACCTATTCTGTAGCATGGGTAACAATCACATCCAAGACATTTCAGTGTCAGCCCTTACACCAACACAGACTGATACTGGCTATAGGCTTTCCAGGTAATATGGCAGCTCCAAAACTAAAGGTCTGCTGCTATAAATAGTCATGCTTTTATTATAAGCAGTCTCATTATAAGTAAGCGCCTATTATTGTGACAGCTATTTATTTGTAATTACTATTTGCAACACTAAAATACACTTCAATTAGTAGAATCCCTTTTACACTACCCTGTCACTACAATATTGTAGGGTTATGTACCACCAACCTGAAGATTTTGCTTCCACTGAAACTGCTGTTAAAACCAAGGCCAGTGTACTTTTTCCTTCCTGATATAAACAATGGTTACTAGCTTATTAGCAACTACCTAACAGAATTTCACTTTGAAGAACAACATTTCAACCAAAACTAAACAGCACATACACTTACACATACACTTACCTGTTTGCTTTTGGAAGCTGATAACAAATACATCCTAGTGCACTGCTCAACTAGAAGTAGGAAAGGAAGTGGGATCTTAAAATGGCATTTATTTCCTCTCTTCATTGTCTGTCTACACTACCTCAGCATCCCAGACAGACCTTACATAGCAAATATGGTAAGTTTGATTGTGCTGATCAGTTACTTCAAATTACATATTTTCTGCACTCAAAAGCATAGTTTTCTAACTGGACCAGAGCTGTTCATGCTGGCATCATAAATATCCAAACTGGCAAGGAAGAAGCGGAACCATGAAACCAGAGTCAAGGGAAAGCAGAAAAAAACCTCTCCTCTTCAATGCAAGCAAACCATTCCAGCATATCATCCACTTGTCTTAGACTAGAACATTTATCTTCCACATCATGTAAAACATATCATTCACACTGTGTAGTTTTTTGTTCTTTACAGCACTTTGCACAATCAATGCAGTTAATGTGTTAACTACTTCTGCAAGAGTAGCTTTCAAGAAGCTGCTTCCTGCTATCTCTTGATCAACGAAAGATTGCTCTGAAAAGATGTAGTCAGTGGCAAACAATAGCAGCAAACTTGTCTACATCACTTGCCAGTGCAAGACAGATGAAAAGCTTGTGTAGGTTCCTTCAATTGCATTCTGCCACATACATTTCACATCCCACTACAGCCACTCAACGAGCATTAGCACAAGGCAAAGGCTTCAAGGCACATTCTATTTATTCCCACAAATACTCTTTTACAATATCTCATGTAAGCTCCCCAAACTCCTGAGCACACTCTTAAGAATGTGTCATACTTCTGTCTGTTTCTGGGCCTTATCAAAATTGAACAAGTCACTCTGAGAATTTCAACCACTACATAATGGAATTAACTCCCTGAATAACTTGCTTTCCTACACAAATCAGAGCTAAACCCAGACAATCACAGAATTTGAGCACTGTTCTAGCTCTTCTACTGAAACATGCTAATCTATGCTAAAATGAAAATACAAGAGACAACAGACAAGACTCAGAGAAGGGATTTCATTTTAATATAGCAAGAAAATTCTTCCCAGTGAGTGTGGTCCAGCATAGAAATGTATTAAACAGAGGTGTCAGAATCTCCATTCTTGAAAACATCTTAAAAGTGATCTAGAAAATATTATTTCAGTGTTGGCCTAACCCAAGTTGGAGACTAGATCAGAGGACTTCTAGATCTAAAACTATTCTACAAGTCAATATATCTCTCAGCTGGGCCCAACATCTCAAAACCAGGACCACACTATTTCTAAAGCTCATGCCAGGGAGTTTGTTTGCCTTTTAAATTTCAGTTAATATTCAAAAGATGAAAACAATGAGCACTAACACTCTCAGTACTTCAATCTGTTACAGACACAATGTGAAAAACACTATTCTTAAAGGAACAATAATTTGTGAATTAAAATGCTTAAGAGCTTAATTAGACTAAACTCTTAGGTTTGGTGTACAATCACTGATTCTTATAATCAGTAGAAACATTAGTCTCCTTTAAAAACTAGCTAGTTCACACACTCTTTTCCACTACTATTCCATGTGTTGGTTCATTTGAAAGATGCCTTGTCTGGTTAACAGTACAGTTAGAACTTTCAGCTCTCTCTCTTAGAAACTGTAATTAAATGAGATTGGAAAACTCTTCACTAATTAAGAAAGCAGTCCAACTAGAATGCTTAAACTGAACATTATGTTTAAAATAAATAAAAGACCACATATAAGGGCTGTTATTTTCAAATTAGTTGTCTTCATATCCTAATGGGGTTCTGCTTCTCTTATAGCCCAATCTTTGTGCCTTTGAAGTGTCACTTCTTTCAGACCTTTTACTTTCTGCCATTTAAGTGACTACAGCCTTAGCTTGCACTTGACACACTTAAGATCAGAAGGCTGATCTCTACCCTGGTATACTAAATGGCTGGTTGTCTTCTGGTTCAGGGTTTGTTTTGGCTTTTTTCCACTTTTTCTTTTTTAACTTAAACATATTCTAGAAGAAATCACTGAGTCAAGTGGTAGACACATTCACAATAAGCAACTATTCTATTTGCTTCTCCAAAATATGTTGAAATATGTGCCACCTCAACTATTTCTTCCCAAACACAGTGTTTTGTTGGGCCTTGTTACTACCCCACTAGCTCTTTAAGTTAATAGCCACCAATTCATATTTCAGGATACTAATGAGATGATTTCCTGTATCTTTTGAGTAAGAATTTCAGCTAATTTTAAAACAGGCTTATAGAAAAAAAAAAAATCCCCATTTTATGGCAATTTCACACCTGGTCATGATGTGCTACCTTCATCTATGATATACAAAATGACTATGCACAGCCTTAGCCACTTGTACATAGCTGTAAGAGCAATCTCAGTGAACTAAGAGTACAGTTTCATGGCATATTTAATCCAATTAAACTACTTATTTGTAGTAGTACTACTATGAAGCTAACTTATTACCTATTTTAATGACTATATTTTTACTTGCAGGATTATTTCCCAAACCAAAACTAGTTACCACTGGAGGGATTATTAAAATATTATAACATAGGTAATACCTTGAATCTGAGCTAAGCAGCGTGTCAGAATTTCCTCTAAATGGTTGACTTTTAGCCTTCTTGTGATAACAAGGCTGATGAACCCCTCTGCATACATACTCTACAAGAACTTCTGATGCAAATGGTAAACATAAATCAAATGTGACATGGTTTACTGTCCTGTAAGTTACATATATGTTCTGCAACAGTTTCATGAAGGACTACAAGTGCTCTGGCATAATGAAAAACTTCAGCATGAACATATATTCTATGAAAAATAACAACCTTAAAGAGATTAGGGAAGTCATTAAAAAGGAAATTACTAGGGGGAAACACCACTTAGGGCTGCAGACACTGATGTGTCAACAGAGAGCAGCCCCTACCAAGCAATGCCACTGCAGCCAACCACCATTCCAAAGACTCACTTGTCACTGCTCTCTACTCCAGTATGTAACATAATTACATACAGTATTTTACAGCAGCTACAATCCTGCACTGTACACCTAGATGTTGCTAGGGAATGCTCCTATCTTAGATATTTGTCCAGATTTGGTAGGAGCACCTGTTTGCCCTCCATGTATTCAACTCCTGACTTAGGCTTGCCTAGATCATAACACATACTTTCCTTCATCAATTACTGTTTCCAGTCTGTTTTTAACAGTTGAAGTAATCTCTCCAAACACAGCTCCTCATTACTGCCCAAACATATCAGACAAAAACTGCCAGCTTTGACTTTCAAGCATCACCCCTACTTTATGCTGGCATTGCTACAAAAAGAAGCTCTTTTACTAGCACCTGTGCTATCATTTCCCTCCTGACAGCAGGAGCATTTTTGCAGCCATTGACAGAAGCAAGGAAGTTCTCTGGCTGAAAATATCTTGCTGCTTTTGACTGAAGAAAGTGAGCATCCAGCCATTCTGGCCCCACCTAAGGACACTGAGCCATGGCCTTAGGCCTTCCAATTTTCAGCTCCTTGTGACAGTATTAAATGCCTGTGTCTGCAGATCAGTTTCTGGATGTGCTCAGTTCATACCACTTATTTTTGTAAATGCTCTCCTCACTTAGTAAGGCAGAGTAGTTCAGTTTTACTGACACACAAGACAGGAGGGGAACATGTCAGCTCGAGGGCTCACAGAATTCAGGTTTTCTTCAATGATGCTCCCCATCTGATTTTTTTTTAAATTATAAATGTTAGTTTGCCTGCTACAGCGTTTTGTTTCTTGCCTTCTCCCCTAACAGTTCACATACATAGTTTAACACTATGCTGCATTAAAATCCTCTCAGGAGTTTCTACCATTACTATATACTGACCAGGCAGATACTAAAAACTCCTTCAGACAAGGAAGAAAGAAAGGAAAGAATGAAGTGTCAATAAGCTCTTGGATATTAAATAGAAAGAAATGGTCCTTCACTCTCTTTTGCTTCCTGGAAAAACATGAGAAATCTTAATTTATCTTCTTGCTCTTTTTAAATGAGACTCTTCTATTTTTCTGCATTAGAAAACTAACAAAGCAAAGCAACTGCCAGTATTCAACACCCCTTACTCTATCTGCCAGCATGTTAAAAACTTTGCAGCTCAGAGTTTACAAGTAACTCTCGATCTTCCAGAAGCATTTCAGAAAATAATCAAATTCATGTTCCTTAACATCTAAAATAATCTTAAACAATCTGCTTCAGAAATTTAAGTAAAAATCATTAAGAAAACCCACAAGAACTCATCTGATCATGACAAAACCCCCCAACAATTTTAAAAGTTTTTGTAACTAATTATAGGTTGATTAAACATGAAGTGCCTGAGCAAGATCCCACAACAGCACTGGCCTAAGCTTATTTCAGATTTTCTCTGAGACAAGGAAGGAGAGCATCAATTTGATCACTTCTTTTTTCCTAATAGCAAACTGCCTTCAGATTTATTTTGACATTATCTCATTTTGTGGGAGTTCTTCATTTAGAACATTTACTCTTTCAGAAACACTGGTATGGATTCTTCTCAGTTTCATTCTCTTCAGTAGAGAAAAACAAAAATGTTATGTCTGTTTATAAGAAAACAAGATTTCGATACAAATAATTAGTTTTTCAATACATTTCCCTAAACAAATAAAACAGTAGAATACAAAAAGTAACAGAACATAATTTGTTTTCAGACAGCCCTTAAAGAAAAAGATAAATCCGTACTGGAGTGTTCTATCTGAATAAGCAAGCCTGCAAATTTCAAAGCTATTCTTCCCTTCAAAAAAATCTTTCTGTGTCCCCACTTCAGGATTTAGAGAAGTAAAAACAGACATTAAATCATTACTGAACACCACTTAAGGAGTAAGAGTAACCCATTTAAAAGAAAAAAACTTCTGAATTCCCTCCATTACCACTTTCTTCCAGCATATTTCAACATTTGATACTTTTAGAAAAATACTGGTTTGGAAATAAAAACAAGAAGTTCAAGTACTTGTCCACTTGGGTGGGGGGAGGGGAAAGGGAGACCAGGGAGATCATAACCAAATATTTTATATTAAAGACTGAACCAAATTGGCAGTAACTGAAACTGACTGACATCTCATTTCACTTTGGGCAATGTGAGCCTTACACCGTGCACCAGGTAATGCAACTACTTGCTTTTCACTTGGATATCTGCATCTATAAATATTTCTAACATTTGCATGGATGAGTAAGATTATTTGGCTCAAAAAACAAATAAAACATTTTAAAACTCCAAGTAGCACCGCAGCAACAAAAAGTTTCAAGCCCAAATTTGATCATACTTTTTACAAGTCACAATTAAAACCATCCCACGTTCCTCACAGCAAACCAAGCCTGGCTAATTGTCAGGAGAGAGTTTTATGCATCAAGCTTGAGCTTCACCTTTGAGTTGCTCAAATGCATACCTCCAGAATTACTCTTTTCACACTCATTCACAGACACCCAGAGGAGTTAGATGACTCCCACACACATTCCAATTAACCTCTATTGCCTAACACCTCCAACTCTTAAAAATTTAGCTTTTTGATATCCTGGATAAATCTGGCAGAAAAAGTAACACTTGCTAGGAACACTTAAGACATGTCTCCACAAGCAAAATAATTTATGATGAGAATTTGAAGAGCATAGTCTATTCCACCTGAACTTGTTTTGTGGACACACCTTTTATACTCTAAAAACTAAAATAGCCATAGGTTCTTCTGTTCAACCCATACTTGCAAAAGCAACGTACATTCCACACAGGAAAAATCCTGAAGCACAACAATTCAGGTTCAATAGTTATTCCCTACTCCTTCCCTGCTTAGGCAAATAGCCTAAAAGCTTAACTTTGAAAGACATTACACTTCCATGTATGCAGAATTTACTGTAGAGCAGTGTGGCAAACTGAAGCTGAACTGGTATTTGCCATTTGCCTGAATAATTCCAAAATGAGTTTCAAATAATGAAAGTAACCACAAGAGTTATTTTAAAAACAATAATTTAAAAATTCACAAAATAACTGGGTCTAACGTATGGCATCCTTATTCTGTAAGGTATACAGCAATAAATCCACCTGCACATTATATTAGATGTTGCTTAAAAAGGAAAAAAAACCACAGATACAGATACTGCTTTTCCAGAAGCTTGACTTAATACAGAAAACTAATTAGAAACAGTTTATCTTGGAAAAAAACACAGAAAAAAGGTAAAAGAAAAAAAAAAACCCAACATGCAACCCCCAAAAATTCTACCAACCTTCAGTGAAAAACATCTCCCTTAGGCTGTGGAAGAGAACTGCAAATACTAAATAAGGTCTTGGGACCGTATTTCTCCCCACTTCAAAGCAACCATGTACATACATTGTTTTATTCTTAACCTAGTTTAACCACCATGAATGGTTAAACTAGGTTAAGAATAAAACAATGTATGTCGACCTCTTCCTCCAATACTTACTGGATTTAGCTTTGCACTAAACACATTGGCAATAAATACTCACTAGAAACGTGGCACAAACTAGTCATACAACAGGAAGAAGTTATCACAAAGGACACAATTTACACTGTCCTGGTTATATACTGTAACACTAAAAAAGAGACTACAATACCGACTTTAATCCCGTAATTTGCCATGGTACAGTTCCACGGGTAAATCAAGTATCTATAACACACATCCATACGACTTCTTACAGAAGCAGCAAAATTAATTCCAGCTCTGGAATTTTTTCTTATTAGTAAAAACGAAATCAGACTACACACCAAAAATATAAAGCTTGCCAGATCCACTCATGCTAAGAAACACGGAAAGGAAACCAGCACACACTAAAAAAAATTAAAATTATATATGGGTTATAAGATTTGAGTTTCCTTCCTTTCAAACGCTTTGTTTCTTTAAATTACATCTGATGGCTTTGGGATTTAAACCGAACATGCAGGCTGTGAATAGAGAATGCATGTCAGGAAAAACTGAACTAACCATGTAAAAGGCAGAATGGAAAGGAGCCAGATACAACAAATAACTGACAAGGGAAATAGGCCTGGTTCTAGATCAAAAAACAATTTAAAAATATAAAGAAATCATACCCTCCTGTACAGATTTATTTTCAGTTCACATCCAAAAAAGCTTAGGATGTGAACTGCAATTTGTACTACTTTGCTAGCATAATTACACATACAATGTTATTCAAGTAGGCACCATATGTATATACAAAAAAAGAAAACTAATAGCAAATTCTGCAGTATTCTGTAATTGTGTATCAAGGAAGTCTTTATTTGCACACAGTAAGACACCAGTTTTACCTCATTTGCTAATGAAACCATATATATATCCCAATTAGAAGCTTTGGAAGTACTACATCACATTTTCAAGCAAATGACAACACTATGCTGATCCCCTCACATCATTACACTGTTATTTTTATCCACAGCATTCAGATCACGCACAGTATGTATCTAAATGTCCAAATGGCCTTCTTACTTTAAGAATACTACTGATTTTACCACTAGATAGGAAGCAGAGAATGCATTATAAATCATTCCAAGTCAACAGCAGTTTTTACAAACAGAGCAGAGGCACAATAAATGAAAAATCATATGTCCAAGCTTCAGCCAGGTAGCCAAAAGCTTTCTTAAATAAGAGCATGATCCACACTAATTTGAGGGCGAGTGCTGTTTGGTTGGTTGGTGGTTTTTTCTGTGGACACAGCAAGGGCATTCATAGATATCCTCTTCTCTCCCAATATTTTTAAATTACAATCCATTTACAAACCTGTGGCTAAATATTTATTATATATTTAAAAATTCCTTTCTTTTGAAGTATTTTTAAGAAAGCTTAATTTGTCAATTTTGTATGCAAATTACACCTTTCACTCTTCTTCTTAATAGTTGCCTCTACTCAAGTTTAGTAATGTTACTTTACCTTTTAATTCAGAACCAAGTCCACAGCCTGACCCATCTTAGTGGAAATCTAGGTGTATAACCAAACTGCCTATTACTATCAGTTACAGAAAGCAGCATGTTTTAGAAAACTTCTGTGTTTCTTGCTTGGAGGGAAATAGAACCGTCCCTCAATAAATTTTATTTTTAGTTTCACCTCATCCATAAATAGATCTACACACTATCATCCCAAAGTCTTTAACTGATCTCTGTGAGAACAGATAGAATACCTGCTTAGTAATTCTGTACATTGTTTTCCTTTTAATCTTTAGCTCAACAAAACCCTTGGGCATATACTCAGCTAAAAAATAAGCCTGAGCGTTTGACTAACTTGTAACAAGTGTTGTCACCATTCCCCTGTGAAGCACCCCTCTCTCTTCTGCATACAACTTATTACAAGATTTTGCTGGTTTGGGTACATTTTATACAAGATTTTAGTTTGCCTCACTCTTCTCCTCTCAGACATAGTTTAAGGAATAATTTTAGTTAAAGTAGCTATGTCAGTGCAGGAGTAACTCATCCATTTAAAGACTGACTTAGCCACTCCAGAACAGTTGTACAAGTCATACACTTAGGTGTTAAATGTGTAGATACATTTATAGATAGATACATTTACAGATGCTGTCTTCAATCAGACACCACTTCAACAGGCCCAGCACAGCTCTCCATGGACCCTGCTGACGGAAGGAACAGAAGGCTGGAAGCAGCTTCAACTTTAAAATAAACCTCCTGTTACTGTCCTACAGCTCCTGTTAACAGTGGGCTCGTTTGTTAATGTAAGTGTTACGCAAACGCCTCCATCAAATCATTAGGAATTGTATTTACAGTATGCAGCCCATTTCCTTCACTTTAAAAAATCTGGTAAAGTGAATTTTGCTTGGATAAGTAATACTGCCAAAATTACTTTATCGATTCAGTGAACTTCTTTGCTTAGTAAAGGCCAGGTTCTGGTTCTGTTCCTGAGATTTTCAGCATCCCTGCTGGGGAAAATGTTATTCTCCCTAAAGCTTCACAGACACTTTTCCTCAAGTCACCTAAGATCCATCTGTAGGTATTAACAGTGGAATTACAGAACTTCCAAATTACAGCCAACACTAAAGTTTTTCCACAGCACTTGTCCTCAAACACAATGTAAAGCAGACATTTATTAAATGTGCCTTCTGTCAGTATTGCAGCCATTTTTAAAAACAACTCTCACTGTTCAATCACATGAATATAGAACTATCACCTAAAATTGTTATTCAGTTTTACCATTACAGCTGTGAACTTACTAAAATGCATCCATGATCTATACAGCTACAGAAGCTGAACTGTCTCGTGAATGGTGACAGAACACTTCTTTTGACTAATTGCAAGAGGAATTTTAGAGTGCACCAACTTTCCTGGGAGCACTGTTGGCCTGCACTGGATTCTGGATGCAGTTAATTCTGACACAAGCTTTTTTACAGAAAGGGGCTTGCACTCTCTCCATATCTAATACAGCCCATGCATACAATTAATACACTAAAATTCCCTTCTCCCTAAGCCAAAGTTTCTTTGCAGGTAAGAAGTAGCACAGGAACATTTACATCTCACCTATGAAGGTTGCAATGTTACAGAACAAACAAAAACCAATTTGAAAGCATGTCTTCAAAGAAATCACCATATTTCAGCCTGTTGGCAGTTTTAGGAAGAAAGGAAAAAAACACAGCAGGGGGGAAAAAAGTTGAGCTTGAATTTCAAGTCTCTGGCCTAAGCTTACACACCACCTCTTCAGCTCATTTTAAACTGAGCAGTGACATTTTAAGACTATTTGAAGGTGCAGATTTCCAGCGTCTGCCACTTTTCAAGGTGAAATTACATATTAAAAAATCTATGAAAGAACCCAAAAGTTTTTCCCAATTTTCCTTCTAAATTTAAGTCTTGAATCCTTCCAAAGTTCCAGACAAAAATAGCAGTTGGCATCTCATGGAACATTATACTGTCACAGATTTCTGCACAGGTTGTTTAACTTTAATTGTTACTTTCATTTCTCATGGAGGCGGAGGAAGGAAAAAAATATTTTTCCTTTTTTTTTTTCTTGTAAAGGAAACTCCTGAACAAGAAATGTGACTTTTTTATCCAGGACTTTGTAAAGTACTAGCTCTTAAAAATATTCAACGCATCACAGAAAACTTTTGAGTCACATCTCCTAAAATACTGGCAGTGTGTTTTCTGAAAGACTTAGTAGCTTTCAAATATTCACATTTTAATAATCACAAGTGAGACTAGTTATACTACTATGTACAAGTAATACTCACCCTTCTGCAGATGCTTTATTGTTACCACAAAAAAAACATTCCCCGGACTCTCAATTTGATATAGACACTGGGGACAAACAAAGAATGACCTTTAATTTTTTATTAATTGGATAAAGAATCTGAATGTGCCAACCCTAAAAAAATTAACCTTTCTTTGAGAAAAATCCCCACTTAGATGTGAAGATTACACTAAACGTGCTGGTAAAAACTCTTCACTGAAATCTGTATTAGTAAGAACCAAACTCACAATAGCTGAAACTAGAGTTGCTAGACTTAAGCAAAGACAAACCTATCCTGCTAGAACTAAATTAGCGTCTCCAAACTGTTAAATGCTTCTCATCAGAGAGAACAAGAATCTGAACTTCCAGCTTTAAAAATGAAAAACTTTTCTCTTGCTCCAATAAAATCAGTATGGTGTTTTGTAAGTTAGAAATAAGTATCTCGAGTAATGTACAAGTCTGTTGTCCCATTCCTGCCACACATTTGTGCACACACAGCCTTTCTTTCGTGTATGAATAACAATTTTGCAATCACCACGAAGACCTGGTAATGTTAAATACACGTGCATGATGCCACAACACACCGATTTCTTTATCCAGCCACACATTTGTTGCTCATGGACGGCTCAGCCCGGTACTCTCTTTCGCACCTCCCCAGACACCCTAGCTTTATACAGCGCTCCGTATCGCCGTGCTTGGCGATATGGGACCCGAACCCCCACAATTTCCAGCTATCGATGAACTTTCTTGCGGCGCTCTGGAAGATCGGGATCGCACGGAGTTCTCCACGATGGGGAAGTTGGCAGGAGCGGCCGCCAGACTGAGCTCCCCCCCGGCCCCTCCCGAGCTCCCTCCCCGAGCCCGGGGCGCCCCAAAGCCGAGGCGGGAGCCCCCAGCCCAGCCCCGCCGTCCCGCCTGGGGCGCGCTCAGCCTCCCCGCCCGGCCGGCCCCGGCTTCCGGGAGCCCGGGCGGACCTGTCCCAGCCTCCCTCCCGGGAGGAGAGGGACGAGCTGCGTGCCGCGCTGCCCACAGCGGGCACACGGATTTCCCCTCATTTCACACACACACACACACACACACACACAGAGACACGGGCACACACACAGACACGCACACCTCCCTCTGCCCGCGCCGGAGCCGCCGCCGCCGCGTGCCGCCGGCTGGAGCCGAGACGAAGGGAAGGGAATCGCCGCCGGGTCTGCCCCCCGTTCTGCCTCCCGCCCGCCGCCCCCCGCCCTTCGGAGGAGTGACGGCGAGCTCGCCCCCAGCCCGGGTGTGCGCCCCGCCGGGCGGGGATCGGAGCCGCCGGCCGGGCTGGACGGAGCCAACTTAGACAAAGGGCACTCCAGACTCCATGTCTCCCCCCTCCAGCTGTCACCAGCCGGGAGCCCGCGTGTCTGCCCGCCGGCGCCCCGCGGGAAGGGGACGCGGCTGCTCCCCGGGAGCCGCCGCCGCCGCCGCCCCCATCCTCCCCTCCCTTCCTCCCTGCCGCCCCCTCCCCTCCTCCCCTCCCCCATGACAAAGGACCCGGGTATAAATAGCCGCTCCCGGCGCCGCCGCCGCCTCAAGCCCGCGAGGTGTCGCTCGCTCTCCCGCTCACTCACCCGCCCCCCCGCCGCCCCGGCTCCGCGCCGCCGCCGCTCCCGCCGGTGCCGCCGCCAGCTCCGCTCGGCGCTCCCGCTCTGCCTCCCTCCGCCTCCGGCTGCCGGATTCACCCTCCCGGACCGAGCGCCAAACACGCCGGCCCAATCGCCATCGCGCTCATTGGCGAGCGCCGAGCGCCGCCCCCATTGGCCGGACGGACGCGGCCGGGGCCCCGCCGGGCCAATCGGGCGCGGCGGGGGGCGGGGCGAGGGGCGCGGCCTCGCTCCCCACGTGCGGGGGGGGCAGGGAGGGGTGGGGAGAACTCTTTGTTCTCGCGCTGCCCGCGCGGGGGGACGGGGGGCTCGCGCTCCCCCCGCGCCTGCCGCCCCCCGCCCCCCGCGCGCCCGCCCCCCCCGCGCCGCGCGGCGGGGCAGGGCCCGGGGCCGCGCCGCGCCGCGGAGGCTCTGAAACCCTCCGGTCCCCTCACGTGGAGAGGGGCAGAGGGAGGGGACAGCGCAGGGAGGCAGGCGAGAGGATTGGCGGGCACCGGGAGGGGCCGCGCTCCCGCTCCCGCTCGGCGCCGCTGCCGAGTTTGAATCGGTCCGAGAGCGGGAGAGGCGTAACGGCCCTAACGGTCCCGAGGGGCGGGAATGTCCGGAGTGGGTCTTCCGTGCCCGCCGCCGCTCCGCTTGTTGCTGCCCCGGCCCGGGAGCTCAGCCGCCGGAGGTCACTCCAGCCTTTCTCCACCTTCCGCGGGGAAAAATGAAATTGCCAAGATAAGTTTTCTTGGCGGGTACTTAGCCCTTCCCGTGTGACCGCATCCCATGCCACTTCCGAGATACGCTGGAGCCGTACCCTTACTTCCACAAGTGCCGTCATCCAGCCTTCCTTACCAAATATCACCTCCCCTCTTCCTTGTGGCTACCTCAGCGCATCTTCAGGGGAAGAAATGAGCAGCGGCCACTGTAAGGGGGTTCTGACTAAGACAAGTCTCTCGCGGAGGAAATAAATCACAAACGCGCCCACGTTGCCAAATCATGCCGTGGGCTTGCGTGGCTCACAGATGTGACACGTCGGGAAAACGAGGATGTATCAGCCCTGGAGGCTGGGGACAGCCCACGCCCGCGGGGCAGCCCCGCCGCTCCCGGCGGATGTCTCGGCCGGCTGAGTCACCTCGCAGCGCTGCTGCCTCGCGTCCGCCCGCCTGACCTTTGCTCGCCCAAACTTTACCGCCGCCAGCCCTCCCTCAGGGCATCGCACCGGCGGCTTCCTCTGCCTCGCTGCTTCGCATCCAGCGCGGCTTCCCCCTGGCACGGGGGGATGTCATAAATCCCAGCAGCAAAGTGCTCGCTCCGCATCAGGCTCGCATCCTGTTGCTCGCTACGTGGTGTCTCCAGCCTCTAAGGTTGCTGTCGTTTTCCCTCGTTTCTAATCCACGAGCCGTGCTCATCAATCTTGTTGCCGAGGTTGTATTTAAGCCTTGAGGGTTCGTGCACCTTTACTCTGCTGTCGTCCTGCTCTCTGGTCGCTCCAGCCTTTACTCGGCTTCAGCAGGGAAAAATAAAATTGCCAAGTTTTCTAATTATACTCTCCACCTCCCTTGTGACCAGGTCCCTTTCCCATTCGTCCCACATCGAGTGCCACTTCGATGTGCGCTGGAGCAATCGACACATCCTTGTCATCCTTCCTCACCAAATATCAGCTTCCCTCTTCCTTGTGCTTCCTAGCGCTACCTTAGCGCTTCTTCAGGGTCAAAGTCCAAAAAATGAGCAGTGGCCACTGTAATGAGGTCCTAAGTGATAAAAATCTCTTGCGGGGAAATCACATATGCACCTTCATCCCCAAATAATGCAGTTGGCTTATGTGCCAAGTGAGGCTCGGTGTTCTCCTACTTAAAGGCAATGTACTTGTGTGTTTATTTATAGTCTCTTTCTATGTGAAAATGCTTAAAATTTCGGGACTTCATTGTGTATTAAACTTGGAGTGAGGTCTCAAGTGTGGACATTCCTGCACTATATGTTCTTGATTTACCTCATGGCCGTAAAATAGGGTTTCTAATAGTAGCTCTTCTTTTTTTTTTCTTTTTTTTTAATCTCTGGGGTTTCATGAGTTGCAAGCAAAAAACATGCAGCAGAAATTATTTCCTGTTACAGTTACTTATCATATCGTGGTAGATAGCTATAACCTTCCTCTAATTCTAATAGAGTGGCTGACAATTGACAAAAATATTACATTTGAAAAATATTAATCTTTTCTGGAAATTCAGCTATTTTGAATCTATTCTGCCCCAAGATGGCTGCCACCACCAAAATGGCTACCCAGTCCCTTCACAATTTAGGTTTTATAATTTATTTTGATCCTTCAAGTTGCACTTCATAAGATCTGGTTTTGGTCAACAAGAAAAAAATACAATTTCTAGATAAGGGTTAAGTGACTTAATGTAACAGGTACGCTCAGCCACAGGGTAGAAAGATCTGCATCACAGAACCTACCCTGTGAACTAAACCTCAGCACAGATCACATCCTTTTCCTCTCTTGCACAGCACATTATTCACACCTGAAACTGATGCTCACTAGAAAACCGTACATGTTTTGAACTGAGTTACTCTTTCTCCTTTGCACTGTACAAAACAATCTCTCCACCATCGCTCTATTCTAGGCTCTTAAAGCGATGAACTCCTGTCAAGAAACTCCATGAGGTGATGATTTCCTGATCCATAGTTCAGGCTGCCTCAAACATCCTGGAGAATTTTAGTAACAGTTTGATTCTCTACACAGGATAATGTTGCAACGAGCTCCTCACAGACTTTCTGTTTTCACATAGTAAACCAGCCAAGTAGTTTTCTGTTTCTGCTGTATTTCTGTGATTAAAGAGCAACTATTTGAACAAGGATCTGTATTATGCAGAGACATTCAGATTGGATCTTTAGGCAAAAATAGTGCAACAATTTTTGAAAGAATTACAAAACCTGGTATTTTGAGGAGTCCTTCTCAAAGGAGTGAATTCTGGTGGCAGCATGGAACAGTGCTTTTGAGAAAAGTGGCTAACATTGAAGAAATATTCATGTGTTATAAGACAATGAAATAAAATCAGGGTCAAGAAAAAAGTATTAGTTTTAGACCCTTCTGGAACTGTTGAAAGCATTTGCCCTATTTTTATAGCTAACACACTGTATAAGAGCTTTTTCTGTGTTCCCACACATGAATGTAACATGTACGTTCATATTGTATGTATGACTAAAATAGTAGTATAAAGATTTGTCAGTGCTAAATCACCAGCATCAATCAGATATTAAAAAAAAAAAAAACTGTTTGACAGCAACAGAGGATGCTCCTAACTGTGATTGCTTCTGGGGGGAATACTCATGTGCCTCTTTTCCCCCTTTAAAGAGTGACATTTGAGACCAGGAAAAAAAGGTATAAACAAAATTTGGCTACAAAGCAAAATTAACAGTTAAGTGATTTATTTTAGATATTTTTAATATCTCAAGTAAGGTGGTATTTCCAAAGCATAGATTATTCTTTATGCACTATTATCCTAAGATTTCCTTGTAGTTGGAATCATATGGGGTTTTTTCATCAGTCTGGGGGAACCAAGCAAGACCTGTTTGGGAACTACCTTGGCCTGGAATAACCAGAGATGTTGGCCAGTTTTCCCCTTGCCCACCAATTTTTTTTTTCAGGAGAGGCACAGCAAGGCTGCCCCCAGCACCGGCAGCTCGGAGCAGACACGCCGGTAGCTGCATGTGTAATTCTTGTAGATAAGCTGGTGACTTGCTGATGGCAGCGTCGCTTTCCTTTGTGCTCCGGAATGGCAGCGTAACAAAGCTGCGAGCAGCTTTGGGCTGGCTCTCCTCCGTGGCGCGGGCTGGTGGCTCCAGGGATCGGTCACACAGCCTCCAGAGCTTCAGCCTGCTCGTGTCTGAGCTCCCTTGCTCGCTGGAGGGGAGGGAAGGAGCATGCACACCCTGTCCTGGTTACACCTACCCTTACAATCAGAGCCGGTAGCGCTGCAAGTAGAATTTCATCCCGTAGAACGTTTAGGAGCGTGATCTTTGTTTCTTTGTGTTTTCCTAACCTTGTACTTTCCTAGAGACCCCAGCTTGTTGTGTGCCTGAAATTTTGCATTTTGGCCCATGTGAATTTGATGAGATTTTACAAAATGTTTACATACATGGAAATGTAAGTACAATCAAAGATCTAAAGTAAGTAGAGTCTAAATCTGTAATAGCATTTATCTCTTATGCACCGCAATGATTACACAGAAATCAGCATATAAAATGGCATATCATAAAATGGCATATCAGAGACCTTTTTAAAGTATTGGCCTCTTGTAACATTATAAAAAGCGGGGAGTTTATATTAACTTTTAACAAGCAATTAACGACCATGTTTTGTAACTAGCCACTTTAAGATCAGCTATGTTTTTAAATGTTTTACATTAATATCTTACTGGTACTTATGGACCAATTTCCCTGAAAGAAATGTAACCTTATGAACGGTTTTGTGCATCCTTTCTGACCTCTTTTTTTTCCCCATTTGCCATATGCTTCTCTACAGAATTGAATTTAATAATCAGAAAATAGGCCAACATAACTGTGGGTATGGTGCTCATTAGGCTAAATGAGGAGAAGACGAGTCATTGCAAGATATGACATAAACAACTGTGTCTGTCAGTGCTGCCATGTCTCAGCAATGGTGCTTGAGGGTCCTGCACTGTCCTTCCTGGAAAAGTAGGGTGCTGTGGCCCAAAGGCACAGGGCCTGGGGCCTGGTAAGGACAGCAGCACAGACCCACTGCCAAAGGCATGCCCCTGAAAGAAGCACCACACCGTGCTCTAAGGGTCCCTGCTAGCAGAAGTTACTCCTGCTGTGGACTCTTTGCCTGCTGTGCAACTAAAGGAGTGGCTGCCAATTCCCTTGATGCACTTTCCACAAGAGCCAGTACCTGGAAACTCACCCAACCAAAGGAGAGATTCTCAGTGTCAAACATGTTCAGTGGCAAGTGTGGACATATTGTCTAACAATGACAATTAAACAGACTGCATGCATGTAAAAAAAGGTGTAACCTTGCTAAACATAGCCAGGATTTGATGCAGCACTATTAGAGGAAAATGCACAGATTTCTGTGCCATTTACAGGCTGCCCGCATCTGATGCTGTGAATGGTAACACATGCAGCTGGTTCCTAGCTCTGCAAATGCATCAGTAGCACACACCTCTAACCAACATGCCCAAGTAACAGAAAGCTACCTGTCCTTTCACTGAGTGTTTGCCTTGTGTGTCATGGTAAAGGTATGTAATACATTTTTTGCTGGGTATAAGTGTTTTCACTATGCTGCACCACCTCAGCTCTGTCATACTGTGTTCAAGGTTTTACAGGGGATGCAAGACAAATAAAAGTGGGAGTAAGAGTGATACAAACAGCTGACACAAACTATGGTTCTATATTAAATGCAAGACAGTATCCTTTTGGCTAAAGAGAAATTTTGCTGACAGGAAAGCTCCATCGTTGTTTTTATGCAACAACTTGAGCAGCATAAGTGATTTCCCGTTAACTTTTCTAACACGCAGAGATGAAAGTTATTGCATGTGATCATCCATTTCAATTTGTGAAAGGGATTAATTGACTTCCCCTGCCTTCAACTGGAAATGTTTTTAAGACTATCTGTAGGAAATTCTTTCACCTCAAATAATCTACTTCTGATTATTTTGTGGTCACAGGAGCTGATTAAGTTGTGTGAGGAAAATACTTTCTCTTCCTTTCCTTTTCTGCTTGCATTTTCCTTTTCTTTTTTATTCCTTACCTCATATGCATTTACTCTTATATTCAAGCCACTTAAAGGCCTAAATGGTATAATATCACAAAATTGCCACAAAGACATATGCCTGAGAACTTAAATTGCAAAGTCCTGGCCCCATTTCCAGGTGGTTTTGGCAGCGTAGCCTGTATGATACTGCTGAGTGTGCCATTCACAGGGGAGAATTTTGCTGCAAATTTAAAGGTTCAAGTGGGTATTCAATAAGTGTTGATGGATGATGGTCTCCCATCAGGCCAAATCCGAGATTAAAAGCCTGAGCTCTATTTGAATATTGTGTTTCTGATATGTCAAAGTTCTCCAGAGGCAGTGGTTAAATTACCCTAGCAGATGGACTGAGTTCACTGACTAGAATGAAATCTTCATGTTTGGCTGCAGAATGTACTTCCGACAGCCACGTGCAACATACATGTAGAGATAAGTCAGAGTGTTTGCAAAAGCGAATGCAGTTGTGAAATCATTTACCCCTCCTCGTTTTCTCTTTGATATTTATGTCACGTCTGCTTTCAGCTCCTTCTTTGTAAAGGTACTGTCCTGTCCTGTCCTGTCCTAGAATTGCACAATCCTGACATCTAAAATAGTAGGAAGTGTTTGCACTTAAGGCAAGCCTACATGCCTGTTTTGAAATAATGTATATTATATTATGTATATACAAATATATTATATTATGTATATACACATAAGATCGGACATATTCAAGGTTGGTAAATTCATAAATGTAAACATGAAAATAATGTTTATCAATATAGACTTGATTAAACTGAATGAAAAACTGAATGCCTTTATGGTAGAAAACTAGGAATGCCTATAGTCTGAAAGGGGATTTGATAAACTGTTAAATCTAGCCAGGAATGGTAAGTTATATCATCAAAAATCAGTATAAGAAGATGTATCTTTTTACTTTCACTGTAAAGACTTTACAGTGAAAGTAAAAAGATAATGATACTCATCCACCCATTAAGTAAAATAATGCAATTCATAAAAATAAAATGTTCACAATAGTTTAGGGAGATGTACAAAGTACATAATATCTATCACATTTGTACCCCAGGCTTTTTCTTTTCCAGTCTTAGCCCTTGATAAAAACATCCACAAATCAATGCAAATTTAGAAAAGGGATTACCCAGACCCATTCACTATTGTGACATTGTGTCAGTGAGTTTACTTCCTAGGTGTAAGGATTTCCAATTATTTCTAAATAATTTTTTGCCAAATATGCAGTTTTTGTAATATAGACATCTCTGAAGATCAAAATGGTAAAAAAAAGTATACTCTGCTGCTGGTCTGAGAAAGCTGTAACTGGCAAAATAATCTATTTCTAGAATCAGAAGACTATAAGCTTTTCGTGCTTTATGACCATGCTTTATGAAAGGATTGCCATTGCAGTGATTTATATGCATGTACAAATACAGACAGACCTGTACATTAAACTCTGTCATGCAGTGATGCAAGACTTGGTCATGAGACTGACAGATAACATTACATTTTATGTGTCAGCTGAAAATGCTGGGCAGATATCTAATGGAAAGAATGACCAATTTGATTTTGTAGCCATCTTGTATCATAGAACAAAAAAGGTCATTGGTTTAACAATTTAGAAGTGTTACATATCACTTTCCTCTCTGAAGCCTTCACGATGAGTATGAAACATACAATTAAGAGAAATTAAGGGAACTGGACCTTAGCCAAGAAAATTATGAAATAGCTGAGTGTCTATGCTGACTGATGCTGGGAAATGTTTTTTGAAGGATAGATGGCTGACAACTACATAAGTGTTGAAACCTTGTCTATAATTTACATTTAAAAAGTCAGATTTTGCTCTCAATAGTGCTTAAATAATACTGAGGGCAGAAACCCATCTTTTGCTTTCAAAGCAAGAGAGTTAAAGATGAGAAAAGGAGAAGACTAAGCAAGGCCTGTGCTGCACTAAATTTCTGCCGAAGATCTTAAAATACTCCAAGTCACATTGAAGGATTGCTTCATGAAGTTTAGTATCTGTCAGACTGAGGGTGTAATTCTGATTTTCTCAATCTATGTGGGCCTTAAGTGAATTTTAATTGGCATTACTCACTGGGAAAGCGAGATGAGATTCTAAGGCTGTAAGTAAGAAGGACTGAGTCAACCAAGTGAGTGAAACAGTGACTAACTAATTAAGTGAATGAGTGAGCACGGCATTGTTTGCTTTTGTGATCCTTTCTATGCATGAGTGAATGGCAGGGCTATTACATGTGTGTGAATGAGCGGGTCAGGCGTGCTGAACAATCCATACATTTGTGTGGTCTTCCCATCCCTTGATTAGACTAATGAGCCGAGTGTTTGGAATATTAATGCATGTAGACAAGAGCTAAACTTGTTATGTAGTTGGGAGACAAATTAAAAAAAATATGATCCATAGCCTGTCAAAGTCTGTTTTCAGTTTCATACGTGTAACTCTGGATGGGGTAATCAGCTGCTCCCTGGCAGGTTGCTTCCAGCTCGTTGGTTGGCGTCAGGGAGCTGAATGCTACACTATTGCTTCTTCCAGGATTATTGTTGTAAGTGACATTAGCAAATCTGTTTGTAGTTTATTGCAAATCTAATTGTGTCGTATAAACTGAAGCATTATCTGACAATGAAATGATTTTCTGTCTTATTACACTTTCATAAAAGAACAGATTTGGCTATCCTTATGTCAACTATTTTGCTTCCAAAGTAGTTAACAAGGCTAGCAATAATTTTGGCACCCTAAAAGCTTATTCCTTCAAATAGCACAAACAGAAGCAGAATAAAACCTTGTTCTCTTATGTCATATATAAATAATTTTCTCTTGTCACTTTTCATTCAATAGCTGCATGCAATTAAGAGAATAGGAGTCAATACTAAGCTGAAATTCAATCAAATTATAGGTGTGATGTGGAGATATAAAAAAATGGTGTAGAATTTTGAAAAACTTAGTAGTTTTTCCCCCAATGGTTTTTTTGTTCTTCCTGAAGACTTGCTTATCCTTCCATTTTTCTAAAAAGAAAAATTTAAAAAAAGAAAAAATGTAAATTCCAGTAGCAGAAAAGGTCAAAGAAAATATATCAGGCACTAGTTAATACCAGTATTTCAACAACTCTGATGGCTTGACCTGAGTTGGAGAATGCTTTTAATTATTGTAAATTATTCTAAATTTGAAAGTCAAGTTTATAGGAAACATATGTATACTACATCATTAATCCTACAGTTTTTGTAGGCTCTTTCTTGCATGTTGGCTGATTGTTCCAGTACAAGATATTTCCTGATCTTAAGCCAATTTCTGCCCTCTCATCTGCACTACACTCTCTCAGTTTCAGTAAACTGAGCAGCTGGTAGTATTTTTTCATATATCTTATGATCTGACAACATTTTGCCATTCTTTAAAAAGCATGAATCCTTTGCTTTTTGCATCCTCCAGGTTTGGATGGCAGTCCTCCAGAGAAGGACATGATTTGGCGAACAAAGTGATTTAGCAAAATGCTGATGTTCTGCATATGCTGCCATCTTTTCCAAGTGTATTTTGTCTTGGATTGAATGCCTTAGACTACATGGCTAGTTTTACAGAGAGTAACAGTTTTAGGATTCTTCTGGGTTTTCCTAGCTAAAAAGCTATCTGATTTTACAAGCAAAATTGTCACTGATGTGTGTTCAAGCCCAGTGCCAAAGGTAAAAATTTGTGACTTATGCTCTGATGGAAGTCCTGTAAGTATGTCCTAGTTATCCAGGCAGTGGTAAAACTAGGGTAGAATTTCATTCAGGTCCCATGACAAAAGTGATCAAACTCAGGAACAAACAAAGGTTTAAATTATTGAAAAAGTTTTAAATGGCAAAACTGTTTTATAGAAAACAGTGAAGTATCCGTCTATGCTTTAAACTGATGGTTAAAATGTTTTAAAATTCCTCAATCAAAACATGTATTCCTATCTAAGGCCACTGTTAGCAGCCACTTTATTAAGAACTGAAAATTGACTCTGAGTCTCCTTCTAACAATTCCAAACAGTGCTACTGAATAGAGAAGGCTGAACAACCTTTCTATGAAATGAACTGTGTTTCAAAGAACAGGGTTTATAGGTTATTTCAGTCAAGTTCCTCAGTTTATGATTAACTGCTGGGGAACTTGAGGTGTGAGGAGTAGATGGTCCAGGGAACAGATGTGATTTACTCTTCCTTTAGTTTACTTTGTGGTTTTTTGCAACTACATTTGCATGTGCTAATTCTCACATTTTCAAAATAAGGATGGGATTAATGAATGTTAATAAAGTGCTTTTCATGCCAAGAGAAAAGGAGGCTTTAGATCTCAGGATATGATTGTTAGAGTGGAAAGTTACTCGTGAAACATTTAAATTATTTTCAAAGTACATTCCATATTGGATGATCTGAATACAATATTGAAATACAGTATAGGAAGATAAGTAGGAGTTAAATCATTCTATATTTATTTTGGATGGCCAAATACGTGGAGTCAGAAACCTTGCCCACAGCTGGATCAACTTTTCAGATAAGAAAGGGCAATGTTACACCACAGAGCAAGCAAATGCTTTGTCTGAATGTAATTCTTGCAGATCTTCAAAAAGTTGCATTGGGGCCATGGCTTGACATCTACCACGGATCATGGGGGTTAACTGAAGAGCATTTGCTTCATGAAGTTATGTCATGGTTTAACCTCAGCCAGCAGCTAAATACCACACAGCCGCTCGCTCACTCTCCCCTGCCTCTCTGCTGGGATGGGGAGGAGAATTGGAAAGAAAAGATTAACCCCGTGGCTCAATAGCAATTAAAGAATTGAAATAAAGCTGATAATAATGGTGATGATGATGATGATGATGTAATAATAACATAGTAATGAAAAGGATAGAGAGAGAGAGAGTAGGGAATAAAACCCAAGAGAACCGAATGATGCTCAACATAGTTGCTCACCCCCTCTTGGTTGATATCCAGCACATCTCCCAGCAGTGATCAGTGGCTCCCAATATTTGAAGGCCCCACCATCCGTTGCCATGTTTCATCTTTAACAGTCCAGTGTATCAGTAGATTTTCTTGGAGGCTGGTGCATTATAGACAATGTGTACAGCCACTCCATGCCATGTTCTTTAGCCCAGGTTTCCATGAAGTTCTTTCAGAAATGAGTCCCATTGTCTCTTTTTTTCCAGAGTATCATGCTACCATAAGCCTTGCTTTTCAAGGCCCAGGACGGTGTTCTGGGCAGTGGCTTGGGGCACAGGATCTGTGTCTGGCCATCCAGTGGCTGCTTCCACCACTGTAAGCACATGGCCCTGGCCCTGGAGGGTTGGTGGGAGTGTGTTACAGCCAACCTGCCAGGCCTCTCATGGTTACACTGCAGACACCATCCTCCACATGAGCTTGTCCTGCTTGATTGCAGCTCGTGTTTCACATTCATGGATAACCTTTGTGAGAGTGTCCATGGATAAGTTCCATCCCTCGGTCATGAGCCCATCTGTGAGTGACATCCCTTCCTTATGGCCCAAGGAGTCATGGGCCCACTGAGCTAAAAATAGTTCACACTTATGTTGCCAATCCAGATGTACCTGAGGTGCTTTGATCTTAGCAGCCTGATCCATCTGCTGATTATTCTGATTTTCTTCAGTGACCCAACTCTTGGGTACTTGAGCCATCTGGATGATGTATTTTCAAACCCAGGGTCTCCACCCAGGCATCAGTAGCTTGCCACAGCAGTGTCAATGCCACCATGGCAGTGCTGCCAGTTATTCTGCTTCCATCACTGCAGCCACTCCCACAGAGCATTTGCCAATATCCATGAGTCAGCATAGAGATAAAATGCTGCCCATTTCTCTCATTCAGCAATGTCTAAAGCCAGCGGGATAGCTTTTACATCTTCAAACCTTCTCCTTCAGCAGTTTCTGTGACTTGTCACAGGGAACTCCTTACAACTGCTTTCTGTCTCTGATGCTTCCCTACTATATGACAGGACCCATCAGTAAACAGGGCATTTTGCTTCTCTCTTTCTGATAATGTATTATGCAGTGGGGCCTCTTCAGCACATGTTACCTCCTCCTCCTCTGGTGACAAGCTATCAGATTGCACTCTGTTTCTTAAACTAGAGTAATAGACAAAAATAAATCAAAATCTGAATGATTAATTCTGTATTTTATATTTGGCCTTATAGTATTGCCTGCACAAAAGGAGAACCTTATGAATACTTCTGTGCATGAGGTCACTAAAGATTATGGACTACCATCTGGAAGTGCTGCACTTTTCCACCTTCCTAGCCCATACTTCATGTAGCCTATTCAGAATTCTCCTCGTGCTCCCTCAGAGCGTGGAAGTTGAATGTGTAGGCTTTGCACATCACATACTCTCTCACAGTTCCTCTTTCACAAAGTGCCTCTCATAGGTCAAGAAGTTCACATCACTGTGAAGACAGAGAGGATCAATAATAAAGAACTGCTGTCATTTGACAGCTGCTCATTGACACATATTATGAGTATCCAAATTTATTTCACCAGCTTTTGCTGCCATTCTCTGTGTATAGACTCAAGGGACAAGGAAACTGCTACAGAAGCTGCATCATTAAAACCCGTTTGTACAATGCTGTGGGAATGTCCAGTGTGAACAGCTTCAGATTCATGCCTTTTTTGCATGTTCTCAGAGCTGCAGCTCAATTATTTATAGTATATACAGGGTTTTCCTGAGAAACTGAATGAAGGCAGGTAAAGAGAAACTTTATTAATCCTGGGATTCAAGCTGTATCCAAAGGACACTGGCAGTTCAGAGGACTTTTCTGAACTGCACAGCTGAGAAACACTTATCCCTGTGTGCCTTACCCAGCACACAGAATACCACATCAAAAGCACCAAATCAGCTTCATTAGACTGCACAAACAGAAGGCTTTGTGTTTTTATTTGCTTTCCTTCTTATTTAAAAAAACATCAAACTTAGGAAATTGCATGCAAAATTAAATAAATGAAGCCCTACATTCATACACACATACAGTTACCTAGTTAAAATGTAGGAAGTCAGGAAATGCAAAAGTTAATATTCTTATGTCAGCAATGCTGCACTGAATGGAGACAGTTTTCTCCTCTTGTTTTCCTTGTTATATTTATTGAAGATTGTGGCTCCTCTCAAACTGCAGAAACTTCACAATTTTTGAGAAAAAGACAGTAACATCTGGATCAAACCAAGTAGACTGCTCTCACTTGTTTGTAAAAATGTGATTAAGCCTTTGCTTAATAAAAAAATAAAACTCTAATAAAGTTAACTGAATACATTTATTGCTATACTTCTGCTGTTTAATGTATGCTGTAATATAAACCAGATGTACATTGTGACCAAATTAACATTATGGTAGAAGCTCAATATTCTCATTCTGTCGTTGCTAACATCCTACGTTAGTGACTTGGAAAACAATTCTGTGCTGTCAGATTTGAGTTTTTTAATTATCTTCTACTCATTAGTCCAAAGTGACCAACATCCAGCAAGTTACTAACAAAGAAAGGAGTTCCAGCACCTCTGCTGAAGTAGCTTCAAAATATATATCCTTCTAAGGACTGCTGAAATATCTTTATTAATTAGCATGTTTTTCATTTTAAAATATACAGTATTTGGCAATTTATTATCTGAAACAACTTTTCAAATGCAATAATGTATAAATAAATGTTTGAGACCTGAACTAACTGGTTAACAATCTTTCTGAAGCGTATTTATAATATGATTGATCACCAATATTTTACAATGCTAAATATGCAAACAATTTCAGGTTTAGTCCAGTGTATATTGTAAATTTATTAGAAGTTATTGGGGGGAAGGTGCCCCCTGGGGGGAGTGTGGTCCCAGGTTTGGTTTAATTTTTTTAAGGGAGGAAACATTTGAACATTTACTATTTACTGTTATTTTGAATTTGATAATGAATATTTCATTTGACTGAAAGGACCAATAGAAATAGCATGTAGAAAAAATCCCCAATTTTATTAGGATAAACATTGCTCTGCTGATCCCAAAACCTATTTACAGTTCTGTCTTCTAGTTGAAATCAAATCTGCCAAGAATCACAGATTTTTGATCTGTTTAGGAGAAAAAGTCATACATTAGAGCTGGATTTGCAAATACGCCTACCCTGACATCAAATTAACATCTAGTCCCAAGCTTCTTGTGTAAGTCTGCTGTGAGTGCTGAGAAAAGAAAAATGCAGCTTGCAGAAGCAAGTGGAGACCTTGAGTAGCTGTTATTTGGCCATTCAGTATTCATTGCCCATAACCAATGGCAGTAAAAATGTTTATGAACCCCTATCATTTCCCATGGGATTAGTAATGTCAGAATTTGTACAAGAGCACTTTATCTTCCATTTATGCATCATGCTGTAGTTTCTAAAGTTATAATTACCTGTGTGTTTCAAAACATAATGTGTGTATAAAGGAGTCAATTCCTGTTTATAATGCATATAAGCTATGGAATACACCAATTTACCAGCAACAATAATTTTTTTCCTGTTTCATTTCAGAAATAGGATCTTTTTAATCTTCTAGAATTCACATCTAGAATTCACATTTATTGAAAGAAAAGAAAACTAAAGGCTATACTCTTGCTATCCACAGAGTAGCAGACGGAGGAATCAGAAGAGGATTTAGTCCCAGTTATTAAGTAGCTGAAATTTAGATTGTATCATCAGCAGAGGCTGCTTTGGTGGGTTGAAAAATATTCAGATTTAGTCCCAGTACCAGACAAAATCAATAATATATATGCAATACCAAATACGAGTGTAGAAGTGGATAGTTGGGTGTAATTGAAAAATTATAGAGGGCCCTGTTGTGGCTTCTTTATGAACCATCTGCCACATTAGACATATGTAATATATGCAATATAGAGATAGTGTAGGCCTGCATAAAGTAGTCTGCAGTTTTACAGGATATTTTTCCAGTTTTCAGTCATATTAAAAAGCTGTTTGTCATGAGGAAATCCAAGGAGGACAGAGAACATCTGCCCTGTAAAATTTACCTCAAGACAAATTCTGTTTTGTTGGCCTTATTATTTTTTTTCCTCTCTATATGTAAAAAATGCATAAACAGATTTCTTTTTCCTAGTGCCGCAATCTTTTGACAGAAGCTGCAGAAAGGCTTGCAAACACTGGAGATTGTAATCTTATTTTCAGAAAAGCAACAGCTGAACTGAGTATATTTTTGGTGAAGCAGTGGTTCCCCAGTCATCACTTGGTCATCAGTTCACTGCTCTGTGATGTTTAATGCCCTGCTCTGGCACTGGAGCCTTCCACTGGCCATCAACACACTTGAAACATTATATTGGGTTGGTGCTTCAAATTGCAATGGCCATTGTGGTTTTCATGCAGAGCTGGTCTAAGTGTTAAATTCAAGTTTATGCTGTCATGAAATCAATCTGATTTTAAATTCATTTAGCATCACATGTGGCACTGTGATCCTACCTCATAAGGTGCTAGTGTCCTAATTAAGGAAATAATGTCTGCCAGCGATCTAAAATGGATTAGACCAAAATGTTAACACTGGGAATAACCAAAAATAATGCATGTTTTCTATCCTTAGGGTCAATAACATTTTTTGGAAGCATGCATATCTTGTAATAAAAGGGGCAGTTTGTTTCTAATTACAGAACCTATTTTTAAAGAAAAGGAAAGCAATATATTTGTTAGTCAAAGATACCAAGATAAACTCTGAAAAGGACTGTGCACCTCCTTATTACTGGGAAAGAGTTATAGATGCAGCGGTTTAGTTCAGCATCTTTCAAACTTTAATTTAATTATTGGTATCTGCCTTACTTCAATTAAGCCATAGTGTTGTGTAAATTGAACAATCCTAATGATTTTCTGGATTGTTTCCAAATGCCTCAGTTTTTGAAGGAGATCAACCAGCTGAAATGTCACATTTTGCAAAATGACAGACATACTGTGTCCAATATAAATATTTGTCTTCTTTGATATTTCACAGGAATTTTTATAGCGTAAGAATATGATATTTCACTTCATCCAGGTGCTTTGTGGGTTTATTAGCTAAGTGGTTTGTGCTAATACCCACACCTGTTTTATAAGTATTAACTAATTTAAAACTTTTTGATAGCAAGCAGTAGTATCTTCCAAGTTATTAATAAAAGTATTTTTAGTAGGATTTACCATTTGACAATTTTGTTTTATGTATTATTCTCTTCAAGAGCTTTTCCACTGTTAGACCCATTTCCTGGCAGGCTTATCATACCTCTGAAAATCACACACACACACACACTGTTTTGTACTGGAGGAAGAGTCAAGAGTACATTTACATTAAAAGTAAAATTTAAAAAACTAGTCTGGTCTGAAACTGAAAGCTGTGACTTTGTCAGATTGTGTGATGCTCTCATGAAATATTTAATCCTACAGCTAAAAGAGAACGATAGACACAGTTTTAGAATTACTGATGCTTTTCACTGATTCTTAGTTTATTGAATTACTGTCCTTTCTAATCATTGGTTTCCAGTTACTTCTTCCCAATTTTGTTTTCTGATGTGTTTTACTTAGGCTTACCTGAGTTTAGCTGAATCCATTCTCTCTTGCCTGAGTATCCTCACAATCAGCTCTTGAGCACTGCAGGTCAGTCTTAGCAAGACCTTCAGGACCACAATGATGTTATTACACCATGGTCTGAAACAAGGGATCAACAGCTATTACTTGTTACCATATATTGCATACACATTCAAAATATGCAATGAAACCTAAAATAAACCAGAAAAGGTTGAAGGTGTTTGTAGTACAGTTGGTCAACTTTGACATTATACAAAGTGTATAAACTGTAAAGATTATTTGCAGTATAAAGCACACATTTGCTGTGCAGCAGACTTAAAACAATTGTAGACTGTCAGATATTGTTGGAAAATAAAAGAGGTATTTACCAATTGATTTGCTTTCTAAGGTACAGAATCAAAATTGTTTGCCTTCACCCCTTTTTTTTGGAGGAGCCAGCCAGTTCCTTACTCACATGCCCACACTTTGGGCTCCAGATGCTGAGAGCTGCCCAGATCTCTGCTAGTGCCAAGGTGATCAGGAGAGGACAGGAAAGTTGCATACTTGTAGGGAATCAGAGAGCAATAGCAAAACTTGGGTCTTAATGTTAGAGAGAAGTTATTTTTAGCAGAAGCCATGCTTTTGTGTACCTCCATATATCAGTGAAGATATAACAGAAAAGGACATTTCTTATAGGCCCTATTTTTATAGTTTGTAGATAAACCAGAAGTCTAGTTTCTAATTTAGTATGAATGCAAATAAATTCTAAATAAAGTCTGTCTTTAACTGATGGAATAAAACTCTACTTAGCAGTAAATTAATTCATTTAATAAATCATAAGACTATTGTGAGGTAAATATGAAGTAACCCCTACTTTGGTGAGCCCATGGATATCTGAGATGTCACTTCAGCTGCAAGATGTGCAAGGAGAGCCACCTGAAGTAAGTTTTGTCTAGTACAAATACACATTCAAGAATTAATTATGTAGCTGGGCATTTCCAGGGTTTCAGTTTCAATGTGTCAGCATTTTTAAGTGACTTTGGTGTTCCTCAAATACATTGAAGTGTTAAATGTTATGCAAAGCTTTCCCTGAAATGGAGCTGCCCTGGTGCAACCAAAAAGGGGTAAGGACAAAAGAGAGAAGTAAGCAGCAGGAGGAAGGGAGGGTTTTCTCTGCACCCCTGTCAGGAAGTCAGTGTGGAAAAGAAGGAAATAAAAATATCTGAGTGTAAATCAGTGAAAACCTGAGAACAGGGGGTATGCACAAAGCAGGAGGGGAAGGCATTGAGATGTCATGTGGCCTGTAAATAGGCAAAAGGAGAAAGAGTTATGGAGTCAGCTGGGGTTTAAATATCAATTGCAGGATGTAGTGCTTGTGGTAGCTACTGTTAGACCTGATGAGCTAGAAAATACCTGGAAGACTTCTGTCCTAAATACAGCATCTTGGGGATTTCTTTGTGGGGTATAGCACTGCTGGATTTTTTTCTCTGCTTTTGGTCTCATTTTCTCCAGCTGCTAATACATCTGTGCTGATGGGCTTTAGGAAAACCACCAGCTTATCTACCAAGCATAAAGAAAATCAGTTCCAGCAAAATAAGTTTACTACTACCTCCTGTTCAAATTCACTCATAGAAATGTAAAGCCTACATATTCTTTTTGTCTCTCACTGGTGATGGTTCCATTGCTGCACAACAGAGGAGATGGATCCAAATCAATGGGCTTTGGGTTTCTTCTTCACTTTCCTAGATATATTTGGGGTTTGGATCAATTCACAGTTTTAGCACCTCTTTCTTTATTTTTTTTACGAGAGAACCGATGAAATGCAGACTTTTATAAAACACCTCATAAGCCTTGGCTGGCACAACATCAGATATAATTAGCTTAAAAATTGGCTGAACTATTAGCTAAAAAATTATTTTCATTTTCCAACATGATTTTTTATGCCAAATATTCCCTGCAAAAATAGTAGTAGTAGTAGTAAAAGTAATAATAGCAATGATGATGATGAAAATTCACAGCTCATTTATTTTTTTCCCATTGTTATTTTTATCTTTTTAAAATGAAAGTAAAATTTAGATATATGTCAGAATGAAAATGCTCAGACTGGTTTCATGTAAATTTTGGTTACTGGTTTATGCAGGAAAATTAAGCAGAATAGTATAATTTATTCCTTCTATACTGAGTAGAATTTTTAACATATGCAGCGAATTACTGCAAGTTATGCAGTGGTTATAATGACAGGGGAATAAATTAATAATAGTGGGGTTTTTTCTGGTTTGAGTTCTGATTAGTGCAGGCAAAAACACAGTGTTAAAAAATTGATTGGGAAGCAGGCTTCTACTTAAAAAAATAATACTTTCCAAAAATGCAGTTAAAACATTTGTATTTATAACTAAACTATTAGTTTTAGAATACCGTATTTATAATACAGATATTTAGACAATATAAAAGATTTTAAGTATTTGTTTTCAACATTTTGGGGAAAAAAATGTTATTTTACTACATGAAATATCTCATCTCTCCCTGAATTTTGCATGCTTGTACTTCTGACATAGCTACGCCCTTAACTACTTGTTAGCGCTTAGAGAGCTGCAGAGCTGATGGAGAGTCAGCTGGGCTTTACTGAGACCTAGGAATGAAATGACCATTTAAATTGCCTTTCCTTCCCTGGGGAAGCGGAGGAAGTGCCGGGGTCACAGCCGGGCCGGGCCGGGCCGTGCGGGGCCAGGGACGCTCCGCCCGGGCAGCCGCGCCGCGCACGCCCCGCCGGGGCGCTGCCAGCTGGGCGCTATCGGAACGTGCCGCTCCAATGCCCCTTGGCACGGGCACTGCTGGCTCTGTGAAAAGCACATCCAGCACCCCGGCGTCGAGGGAATCCCAGCCAGATCCTTTTTTGACCGAGGGAAAGCCCCGGTCGTTGTGTTGAAGAAAATCTGCTCGCTGCGGGTTCGGGGAAACTGAGAGCTGCGAGGATCCATGTTTATCCCAGGGTGTTGCATGGGAGAACGCAGTCGTGTAAAACCCAACCCCCTTCCTACTCAAAACTATGGATTTTTCTACGGTTCTTCGCTTGCAATGAATATCTACTTATACATTCAAATGCTAATTATAAATGTCCACTGAGACTACTCACTTAACATCTTGATTTATATTCAGGCATAATCGTCACTTCTAATTAATATTCTGTTTAAGCCCGTATAAATAATACATGCCATGATTTAAAGTAAAATAGTTAAAACGGTAATAAAATAAGCAGGTAAAATTCCATATGATGCTTACTTTTTACACCCACAGAACAAACTCTTGTAAGCCAACGCATTTCCTGGTTTTTATTATCTTTCCCTGCTTCCTGCAGAGTAGGAATAAATAATTTTAAATACAAGAAGAATATATACTCTAGGATCCTAATTTTTTTTTATTTGGCATTTGTTGTTTCATGGTTTGGGAGTTTTTATTGTCCTTTTGGTATTTTGCTGTATTTAAGAGAATATATTCTTCCTCTTTGAGTCACCATGTCTTGTAATTATCCTTTCTAATATCTCTGCATTCATCTGCAGAGGAAATTGAGCACTGCCTTATTTTTTACACACTGAATGACCCAGAGAAGCTACTCTGCAGTATGGCTTATCACTGGCAGATCATTTCTGCTTTACCATATTCGAAAGAAAGCTTAAATTAAGAATTTTTTATTTTAAAAAATGGAGAGCCTTTAGACTATGAATTTGCCTCAAATACCTCTTTGAATATAATTGTTTTGGGGTTTTGAGAAAACATAGTGTAATACCCCTCATAAAAATAAAAAATAGGCCATAAAAGGACACTTAACTTAAGTGACATGCATAACTTGAAATTAAAATCCCAAAGATATGGGCAGAGCATTTTCTCTTAACACAGATGTACCTCAGCATTCTACCCAGCAGCAGCAGATCACACTCTATATGCCTCGCTGGCTAGGAAAAATGGGAAGATTAAATTTTATGTTAAGGACATATCCAAGATAGCTGAGGTTATGTGAGTAATCTTCATATCTTCTCTGTGTTTGTTTGATACACATGGTATAGTAACATCTTTCTTGTAAAGGCTAAAGAGCTGCTGTTTTAGTTACTGTGAAGCCTGTAGATGATTTTACATAAATGCTTAGATATTTGTTCTGAATACAGCTCCAAACAAGACAGGGTTGTACATAATTTCAATTAATTTATTTCACAGCCAGTAGTATTACTTTACACCCATCACAATAGTGGCAGAAATTAGTTTTGCTTCTCTCTAAGTGTGAATAACATTACAGTGAAATTTTTAAGCAAATAACCTCCTAAGAATAAAAGATGCTATATGAAGTAATTAGATGGGATGCCAACAGGCTGGCCTCCAGGTTATTGTTAGAGTCACAAAATAATTACTTTCATTTTCATTGACTAGTTTGTTCCAGAAATTGCTTTTCTGATGAGTTGCAACCAATATGTAGATACATGAGAAGTAGGACTCATTTAAGAACACTTTTTTGATTTTATTGTGAAAAGGAAAATATCCACACTCCCCAGTGAGCTGAACTGTCAGTGAGTTGAGCTGATGCCAGCCAGACAGAAAAGACACATGGTTTTCTGTGTTGGAGTTTCTGGGACTGGGCTCTGCTTGGTTCCCTTCTGAAAGGCACTGAATTCTGCAGGACTATTCCAGATCAGATTCTCTTCATCAAAGTATTTTTGCTTAAACTTAATTGTGACTATTGCACCTATTAGCTTTGATGGACCCAATGAAAATGGGCTCTATACTCATAAGGTTTACCTGCAGAATATTCCTATTAGCAAAACTTAGTCACCACTGCATTGCAGGAGATGAGTGTTATCATCTAGAGATTTTAATTAGTTCAACTATTTTGAAGTGGAGTTGGCTGCCTGAGCCAAAAATTTCTGGATGTCATTTTAAAAAGAAAAAGAAACTAAGTATTTATTTACTGTTCATTTTTTTTTCTATTAATTTACTTTCCTGACCACTGATAAAAGAGAAAGATGAATCAGTGTTCCTTAAAAATTAAAATATCTTCTCAAGAAAGACAGTGATCAAAATTGGTTTGAGTTCCAGGTATTCAGGCACTTTACTCAAACTGTAGTAGCTGATGGCATTCCCAAGAGAGGAAAGTCAAAGCAAACCTTGCAGCTGGGCCACAGGAACACTGAAGAGAGGCAGGGAGAGAAAATTAACTACTCATGGGTGCTTTTTAATGAGAGCTGCGATTAACAGTGAATCTCATCTATTTTTTTAAAGCTCATTTCTTGACCTCTTGGTTAAAATCAAGGTCAGATGCATTGGGGAGATGCAAGGGAGCTTCAGTACTCTGCATTAGGTGCTGCCTGGGCTTTGCCAACTCACAACAGTTTCTTTCCATCCTTAACACAGATAAAATCATGCAGCCAAAGAGGTCAGAAAACTGCAGTATGTACAGTTAACCCCTTTCCTTGACTCCTGATTTCAAAGCCATGCTTGTGCTTTTTTTGGAGACAGATTGGTGATGAGGTGATTTCTGGGACTGGCCACAGGGACACCTCTATGGGGAATTTTGGGCACCGCTGTGCTGAAGGCAAATGTCTCCCTGTGCAATGAGGTCATAGTGGTGCTGTGAGATTTGCCAGGGTGTAAATCACAGCCGGTTGGAAAGGCAGCTACAGAGTGGCTGAAATCTGAGCACACATAAGCCAATAATTCATGATTCCTGACAGCTCATGTCTAAGCCACCGTGCAGCTCATCACCTCTGGCAATGCTGGCTCTCTCCCCTCCACAGCCAAACCACCAGGGTGGCCACAGCCCCCTTGTCACAGCCCAGCATTTAAACACAGAGCATCACTGATCTCAGGTTGGATACATATCTCAGCAGTGGCTGAAAAGCAGATGCAGCACCATTCAGCTAGTTCTTCTAAACCTGTCTGTAACATCAACCTGGGTCTTGTACTGCTCCAGTGCAAGCTGTGAGGTTGAGCCCAGAGCTCTTAATCTGACAGAATACAGAAGGGGCAGGGACAGCATGGAAACTGGGAGCAGGAATGCCTTCGGACACCTCCCTGCTGAAGGTCTTCTGAGTGGCATCAAAAGGAGAATTTCTTTTTCTCCCTTCATTTTCAGTCAAATATTTCTAAAAAATATGTCATTAATACTTACTGGTTCTCTGTAAGACTTGCCCTATTTTGCTGAAAATTATTATAATTTTTTATGCAGGAAATATGTGATTAAATTCTATAACTAACAACATTGAAGAGAGTTGTACTTTTTCAAATAGGCAGGAATCCATGAAGTTCTGCTTTTTAAAAGCCATAAAATTGAATTTATCTGCTTCACCCTTTTAATTGCTGGCCCAGGTGCTTTAAAAATATTACTAAATGAAGTCAAGATGACATTCTCTTTCCAAGTAGGTGTGTCTTAATATCACAGCAGCTTTTTTTCTCAGGTTATTTATTTATAATGACAACTTCTCCATGATGTTCTTTTAACTTGTAAAGGTATTCAGCTTTGAGTCTTCCTGTCTGATTCTTGATTTAGAACACTTGCTGACAAATAGACTGGAGCGAGCTGAAATCCAGAGCAGCGCAATGGAGACCTTTAGCAGCTCTAGGGCTAGGCAGTCGGTGTGGGGAGGGTGACATCTGCGTGCTCAGAGTAATCCTGAGATAAGCCGAAGGCCACGTTTCCTTTGTACATTGCTGCCATCTGCTGCATTTCCCCAGCAGGCTCATGGGGTGCCTTTGTCCCTTAACCACACGCGGAAGAGCTCCGAAAGTAGAAGGAGCCCCACAAAATCCGTCTCCCGGCAGCAGTTTCAAAGCAGCCCGGATTCTTTTTAGTTCGATAACTAAACCTCTCTCGGTACTCGCCCAACCCTGCGACGTTCCCGCAGCACAGACAGGAGAGTTTACAACTCGGTCATTTGCTTATATTTCCCATCATGCACATTTGTTGCGAGCCAAGAACTATTTCTGCTCTCTGAACTGCCCAAGAAATGTGGAGAGGGGACAGGGACACGGTTTAGCGGTGCCCAGGGCACAAAGTATGTGCTCTCCGTTAATCATCTTCTTTGCCTGTAGTAATCTGTAAAAATCATCCTAACCAGAGAGGATCAGGGGTTAGAGAGACTTATATAAACCCCTGTACAGCCACTACACCGGCTGGTCCGATGGTAGTGGGTACAGAGAAATTATTACTGCTAGTAAAACTAACCTTTCTATGTTCCACCCCACTACTACTCTTGACTAGCCTTTTCACAGGGCAGGTTGGCAGCTGCGGCTCGTGTTTATCAATCTGTACTTATACTGAGATTGTAGCTTCTTGAAGGCGGCTTTTAGGTAAATTCTGTGCTGCCAGTGTCAATTTTCACTACCTACTGTGATGCCTACAGAATTCAAAAACTCACTGTGTGACATCACGTTTGCCTCTGCAGCAAAAAATAAATAATAGTTCTAGTAGGGTGAATGGAGCATTGAATATTCAGGTGTATGTGGTTTTTTTGGCAGAAGTAAATACTCCATCATGCTAGGTACTTGGCTCATAATAGTCAGTAAAGGAGACTACCTAAAAATAGCGATGATAAATCTAGCTTTGTGACCAAAGAAGCATCAGGGGCATGACACTGATCTGGCATTTGTGTGGGTAATTATCTTGCGCAGAAGATAATTTTTTAAAAAAAATAAAACAACAAAAAGCTGAGACTTGGAAAAAAATCTTTATATTGATTTGAGATTCTTGCCTGCTTCTGTAGGAATTGGTCTCTAGATTGTTTGCTTGGTATGAGTTACCATACCAGATAAATGTTCTCTACAGATCTCTGAGAAAAACTTTGCTTGTTTCTCAATATCCTTGTTTTCTTAGATATATTTTGATTTTTTTCCAGTAATTTTTAGCTGGAAAATTCTTCAAACTGTAAGAGTGTAAGAATTCCTGACATTGTTCTACAGAAGTTGGGAAGATTCTGGGACCACTATTAATAAAAACTTCCAACTGTCCCTAGAATGAGGTGGGTATATTTATTTAATTAACCTGGTTGTCCTCACAGCAGTCGAGTGTCAGGTTGTGTTTTCTAGGTAGGGGGGAAATGAAATACAAACACATAAAGGAAAATTATTTGTGGTTAGTAGTCTAAAACATATCCAATATCTCAAAGTTTTGGGGTCTTTTTTTTCCCCTTTGCAGCAGTGGTGCAAGACAGCAGAAATCACAATCCCGAAACTCAGAAGGAACTTCAATTTCTCATTCTATTTAATGTAACTTATCTGGGAAAAAATAAATTTACAATATAACGAAAGAAAGTCTGGAAGGAAAACCAGAATAAGAATCTCTGGCTCAACCTTGTATAACAGTCTACATTACTACAAAAGTAAACTGAATCCAAGTGAGGACTCCTTAGGTCATTCCTGAGTGTTGTAGCATCACAAACATTACTTGTGCTTGAATATATGCAGTAATGTGTATGTATGTGCTTGCCCAATGCCATTCAATGCTTTACTAAATTACATTCTCGAGGATCACAAAACTTTATCTTTCTCCAACAAATGTTAAATTTCCTCATTAGCCTTGACTGACTCCTTAGAATAAAAACTTTTTAAATGGAGCTGTTGTTTTGAGGGTAACATAGCAGTTGTTATTTTTCCCCTGATACAAAAACACATTAGTATCTTTCCAAAATTTGAATCCTTCCTAGCAAGTGCAGTCTGTCAAAATAAACTGCTTTCATATTCCATAGTACATTCTTGAAGTGTAGAAAGTAGCTGTTATTTAGGTTTCTAGAATAGAGGATGTCTTATTTTTGATGTCAACATTAAACTTAAGGGTTTGGATAAGAGGAAGGGGTGAGATAAGAGGAAAGGAGAAATAATAGTTATTTTTGTTTTGTTTACTTTACAGCCACTCAGGAAATCATTGGGACCCAATGATTTTGCAGAGACATGTAGCACACAAAATTTAGGAGGGACTCCACATCTGCTTCCTAAGGACTGAATTATCCTAATTTTCTTGTGTCTCTAAGCCTCAGCCTTTTCTAACTCCATGCTTCTGGGGAGGGATGCTGTGAAAACAGCAAGAGGAGGGCTGGTTCCCACTTGTGGCACAAATATGCAACATGCCAAAGCCTTCTCAGGAAAACATCTGTAACCAGCACAGAGGAAACATTATGAGGCCTTGACTCGGGATTAGGCTCATGCACAATATTTTCAAAATTGAAAGGGAAGCTGCATGCTTACAGTACTGCCAGTATTTAAATCTATTTAAATCTTTTGCTGGCTTCAGTTGACACTGTTGCTAAATGAGATTTGATTAAGCAATGCTTTGCCATAAACCATTGAGTGGTTTTCATATGGTCATGAACTGCCTATACAGTAAAAGGTGGCAACTTTAATAAGAACACATACTGTAAATAAAACAGCAAATAAATAAATAAATAATGCAAAGAGGCATAATTTTTTTTTACTTGAAAGTCAGCTGAGTGCCAAGTACTAATAGTGAAAATTATTTGAAACATTAACTTAAAACCATTATATACTAAGCGTTTCTCAAGGACAGCCCAAAATCTTTATTATCTGGAACAGAGATATTTTGAAACGTGATTTTATCAGCCTCCCTGACAGTCATCTATATTTTTCTATTTAAATTCCTATTCTCACCACAACAGTCTTATTCCCTGATCAGGCCCACTCAAAGCAATTCAGCTGAGATGTTCCAAATGGCAAATGTAATTGATGTACCAGTTTATACAGGGCATAACATTACCACTGCATTAAGATTTCAGCATCTGTAGGTTCCTGAATAAGATTACATGACATAATAAATTAGGAAATTGCAATATCAATTTAGCTTTGGAAGAACAAGTTGGATTAGAAAGATGAAGTATGGAGACTATCAAGAGACTTGGTAGGCAGTTTAAACTGCAATAAAAATTTCTGAGTGGACTTGGCCAGGGCTGTCAGAAAAAAAAAAATAGAGCAAAATAATTTTCCTATTTGAAATTGATAGAAATCAATTTTCAGGTGACATTTCCTAAAGTTGTCTGGACAGAAGCAAATAAAATTAGGTTTAATCCTTGAGAAGATCATTTTCAAGTAGCTATTAATCATGAACATCACAAGCCTTTAAATATTTTGCTTGTGATGTCTTGCCTGTAGAGGTGGAAAACCTTGTTGCTCCATTTAATTCTCCTAATAAATTGCAACATTTAGTTTACTCACCTTGCTAAATTATGCTGTACCTTTAAAATAGAAAGAGAGAAATTAGGAAATAATTTTTCCCTGTGTCTAAAAAAGCTTGAAAGGTATTATTCAAACTTCTAATTATACAAATGCCAATTAATAGGTTTTTCCAGTAGGTGAAATAGCAAAGACTCCCAGCCCCCATGACTCATCATGTCCCTTCAATCTCTGAAATATCCTGCCATTTACTACTGCATTTATAGACACAAAGCAAAAGCAGAAGAGCAGAGCAGTTGTTCTGCTGCTACAAATGGCTTCTGATGATTCTGTAGTGCTATGGTCTTACTAAATCCCCTGGGAAGGAGGGGGAAGCAGTACACACTAGCAAAAATTAAGTTATTCAGTAAATCTCTTTGTCTTCAGTGGACACATGCAAGTCTGCAGTGAATTAGAGAGCTCATGTTACAGAGAACAAAAAGAAGTTATTTTAAAACAAATGAGTGCCATACTGTAAAATTGAGTTGATTTCAACCAGGAAGCTCAGCCATCAGTGGGAAATTTGAATCACCAAACACTTGTTTTGCTATTGCTTCTTGCCTACACTTATGATGCTTTTTAAAACTTTATGAATCCAGGGACATTCAGGAAAAAACAAACAAAAACCAACCAACCAACCAACCAACAGAAAAACCCCAGCCCACAAACTAAACCATGTTTCTCTTAGGAATTATAAGGTAATACTAATGGTAATAATGATTTTGGGACCTTATCTCCAGCCAGTGCAACCCTGTTGCCAGATTAGTTCACTTGGAAAAATCCAGAATAAGTCCCTCGGTGGGGTCATTTATTTTCTTAGAGGCGTATGGAAATCGAGGAAGTTTTACTTCTCAGTACTTTGAATGAGTATCCTGATTAACAAAATTCCTTTCTGAGACACCAGCTATACTATTGTTTGCTAAAATCAGCAATATTCATCAAGCATTTCTTCTCAAGTATCTGCTTTCTTTGAGGAAAAGGTTTTCACTAATGTAAGTTACTTCTCTCTTCCTACACAGTGGAAGAAGACACCTCTCATTTTTCATATTGGCAGGTGTAAGGATGATGTGGAGATGCTCATGGAATCCTGTGTCTTGTATTCCTCAAACACTCCTAGGAATGTTGTTTGCAGTGTGTGCTGAAGAGTCAAATGAGGTTATTTTGGTGAATGCCTGTACCCCTGTCACTAACATTCGATTTTTTTAGGTGCTGTGTAGCACACTGTATTTGAAGCACATTGTAGAATCTTTGTCACCTTCCTTTCAGTTTGTAAAACTTAATTAAAAGTAACTTTACAGAAGTACTCCCAAAGGTTCCTGTAGCAACATTAACCCTCTGACTCAACATGTCAAATATTTTGGCAGTGTGTTAAGTCTCCAAAGACACAGCTAAACACAGAGAGAGTGGGTCACAAGAGAGAAGTCAGCTTTCAACAGGGCCAGCCAGAAGAGCAGTTGTTCACAGGAAGCAAATTAACACAAGATACATAAAGAAATCCTCTTGAGCTCTTATCAAAAAAAAAACCCCTGTCTTATTACACTCCACTCTAGATTGCCTCTTCTGGAACATGTAGCAAGGTTCCAGCCCATATTTTTAAATGTGCATTCAAAAAGGTGATATAGAAGATAACACATACCCCAAAATTTATCCCTGAAGCCCAGCTCATACTGTTTGGTATCTAATTAGTGTGATAAAATAATACCAAATTTGAGGCCTGGGGAATGTGGCTGGAAGGAGGACAAAGATGAAACACTCAGAACAACCCTGTGGGCTGATTTAAGGTTCCCATTTTCTGCCAGGGTTTACAAATATTTTGGGGGTTTTCCATAATTATAAGATTCAAGAATTTAATCCCTTGTGAATCTCTGCAATAGGTAAAAGATGTGTCTGTGAAGATAAGTAGGGTCTTGTTGAAAAAGGGGTATGAAAACTCAGGGAAAATACGCAATTCCTCTTAAGGGGAAAAAAGATAACTTCCCATTATATGCATTGGCTGGACCCACTGCAACAATGGCAAAAAAGCATTGAAAGGCAGGTGAGAGTGGCCCAATTTTGCAACTTTATGAAGAAAATGAATTCCACAAAAAACCTACACAGATTTTGAAGTAGCAGCAAGTGAAGTGGATTCCAACTGTGATAAAGTCCAAAAACTTGTTGTCAAATTAGGAACTTGTTTGAAGAAGCCTGGATACAATGTTACTGATGTAAAACATGTGCAAACAGACTGAGTTGAGTAAACAAATCCTTAACCAAACATATTTGCAGCATTACCAAAGTATTTGAAAAAAACGAGAGGTAGCAAATAATCTCAGGAGTCATTCCAAATTTTGTGTGCATCCCTTGCATTGCATTTTAACTAATATTCTACAGTGACATGCTCTTTTTTTTTCCTGCCTCCCTTCATGCTCAGTAGGTCTATGCAGCCAAAAAGAACTCTGCAGGACTTTAAAAAAAAAAAAAGAAACCAAAAAAATCAACCTCCCCCCCAAAAATACCAACCAAAACCAAACCAAAACAAACCAAAAACCAACCCCAAAAAACAAAACAAAAAAACCCCAAAAATAAATAAACAAACAAAGCCAAAAAAAAAAAAAAAAGCCAAAACCAAACCAACCAGGACCCCACCACTTTTGATTTTCTGACAAATCGGGAAAGGTAATAATGTCTTCAGTTTAAGAAGGAAGACCAAAGACAAGAGATTTGGTTGTTGTTGCTGGCTGTAAACTACATTCCCATGAAAGAGACACTGCTTTGGTGCCCCTAACTTGTTTTATTTTAAGCTTTCTCAGACTCAGGTTGAACCTCCTGGGTCTCAAGCACAACAGAATGGTATGTCTTCAAAAAGAACAAATTGGATGAAGCTTTTACTCTGCACTTCCTGGTTTATCTGGCTTCAGAATATAAAAATTCCAGCATTCAATGGGTATTGGAATGAAATTGCAGCACTGTTCTGAAGAAATTCATCCATTAATCATGATGCCATCAGGATACCAGTATTCTACAAAAAAACAACCAACCTAAAACTTTTTCTTCTGGTTCCAAACTAATGCTATAAATACAGAAGCAGAATAGCCCAAATTTTGAAATCCAGAAATTATTCCAAATTTTTGAAAATAAATCCATTTTCTAGTCTCCTTTTGGAGCAATGAATGACTGCATTTTCACTTTTTATAGCCCAAAGAAACCTGATAGATGACAGACATCAAGCTGAATTGAGTCTCTGGAATATTTAAAGCCTGTCTCTCTGAAATCACTAGGAGTGCTGTTTACTCTCTTTAGGATTATTAAACCTACTCCTGAGATGAGACAGTGAGCTACTGTGCAGACAGCAATTTGAAGACAATCTGAAAGAAGGCTCCTGAAGATTTTCCAGGGCAATTCCTTCTTTCCTCACCCTGCTGGGTGCACTCTTGGGCTGAAAAGGTAACATTTGAACTGCTCCTTGCCACTGTATCGCTATCCAAGATTCACTGTGGCAATACAAGGGAGAGGGTGGGACTGCCGGTGGGAACCAAAGGCGTGACCTCGGAGGGAGGACCTGAGGGGCAGGTCAGCAGAAGAGGCTGCAGAGCTGCTCGAAAGTTGAAATAAAGTTAATGATAAGGAAAATAAGAGAGACAGAAGAAAAAAAGCCCAAGAGAAAGAAGTTCACTGATTGATGTCCAGCCCATCCCCCAGCAGTGGTCAGTGGTTTCCTCTCAGCTGTCCCCAGTTTATGTGCTGGGCATGGCATTCTATCCTGTGGAATATCCCTTTGCCCAGCTCAGGTCAGTTGTCCATCCCATGCTCCCTCCCAGCATCTTGTGCATCTGCTCCCTGGTGGAGCATGGGAAGCTGAAAAGTCCTTGAGTTAGGGTGAGCACTGGACAGCCACAACTAAAACATCAGTGTGCTATCAGTGTTATTCTCACACTAAACCCTAAACACAGCATTGTACCAGCTGCTAGGAAGAAAATCAACCCTATCCCAGTCCAAACCTTTACACCCAGGGCTGGGGTGCATTGCCCTCATGGTTGTGCTCCTTTGGACTTTAAACTGTGTGGCTGAGCTGGTCTGCACTAACCAGGACCCTGCACATACTACGTGGGGTTTTTGCTTTGCAAATTGAGACCGCTTTCTCCCAGGGTGTGAGGGTTTGCGGCAGAAGTAGTCGCTGAGGGGCAGGTGGATGTGGGGCAGGAGAAAGAGTCTTCTTCAGGTGATTTTGTTTGCAAGGAGAGCATTTCACTGAAACTCTACCTTTTGGGTTTGCTTTTCCACTGGTGCCCTTTGGCTCTAATATTGCCAGAAAAGAAAAAAACAAACTAACAAACCAAACCCAACCAACGAAAAAAACTCATCACGACCTTCCTTCCTTCCTTCCTTCCTCCCTTCCTTCCTTCCTTCCTCCCTTCCTCCCTTCCTCCCCCCCTCTTTCCCTCTCTCTCTTTCTCTCTTTCTCTCTCTCTTTCTTTCTTTCTCTCTTCTTTCTTTCTTTCTTTCTCTCTCTTTCTTTCTCTCTTTCTTTCTCTCTTTCTTTTTCTCTCTTTTCTTTTCTTTTCTTTTCTTTTCTTTTCTTCTTCCTTTCTTTTTCTTTCTTTCTCTCTCTTTTTCTTTCTCCCTTTCTTTCTTTCTCCCTTTCTTTTTCCCTTTCTCCCTTTCTCCCTTTCTTTCTCTCTTTCTCCCTTTCTCCCTCTCTCTCTCTCTTTTCTTTCTTTCTTTCTTTCTTTCTTTCTTTCTTTCTTTCTTTCTTTCTTTCTTTCTTTCTTTCTTTCTTTCTTTCTTTCTTTCTTTCTTTCTTTCTCCCTTTCTCCCTTTCTTTCTCTCTTTCTCTCTTTTTTACAGTGTTTATTTTACCCCTGATATAAAAGTTCTGTTTTGCAACAACAACAGTTTCTTAGTAGCTGTTGAGATCCGGAACCCGCCCATGCCCCCTCTCTCCTGGCCTCTCCACCTCCTCCTTTGGAGCACCGGTGTGGTGCGGAGCAGGGAGCCAAGGCTCCGGCATCCCCTCCCGAACAGAGAAAGCTGCGGGCTGTTTGTTACGGGCTGCAGCAGACACAGCTGAAACAATACAATAATTCAGATATATCTGCGAGACTGCTTGCTTGTGTCTGCCCACGCAGTAAACTCACACAGCAAACTCTGCACGCTTCGCTGGTTGGAGATTATCTGTGCGCTGCCTTTTTGCTGCCATCAGAGATGGCCGGGATGCCGGGAGGAAGAGCCGCAGCGCAGCCGCCTCCCCCCGCAGCCTCCACGCATTTCCATGGCTCATCTGCATAGCGCCTACCCAGCAGGCAGCGGTGCCCCGGGATGCGTCCAGGAGAGTTCCCACACGAAATTTAACACCTATGGGACTTTAGGGGAGATACAGCATGTGGTTTTCCAAAGAGAAACCCACAACCATTTGGTTTTGCTAGATCAGAATATTAACAACATCACCATAACATAATAGTATGCCTTTCTCAGAGCTATAAATACCTATCATGTTGCTTTCTTTCTCGGCTGGTCCGATGGCAGTGGTATTTATAATTGATCACAGTCAGTTACAGATTTCTTTGTTCTTTCTCCACACCCACTGCTGCACTTGACTAGTCTTTTCTTGCGGAATGTCCACAGTTTTTGGAAATTCCCTTTAATATGCAAGCTGACAGTCTCTTTTGACTTTTTTTTAAAACTTCTGATTTTCTGGAATAAATAAGGATCAAGTCAAGCGTTTGTATTTTAATCTTAATTCTTCATGGAACAGCCAGTACCTGCTACTTGATTTTTGCCATTGTTCACAACACAGGCACTGTGCTTCAAAGGCGTTTGTGCAACAGCAGCTGAAAGTGTTACTGTTGGGGGCAGAGGAGGAAAGAGGAGTCACTTACCTGAGATTCTGCTTTAATTATGTGGTTTTCATTTCTAATACACAGCATGCTTTTCACCAATTAATGAAATAGTCAAAGGGATAAATAGCAGAAGTACATGATGACTGCCTAAACCTTTCACCTATAAAACACAAGAATTTCTGCTCTAGGTGCTTCAGACCAACATGCCATTTGACTTCCAGAGAATACAGCAACTGAACAAGGCAGAGGTCCTTGTTTTGTGCAGAAAGCTGCTTAATTTTTGGTAATTGTGAGCCTGAAATATTTCCTTAATGATCACTCCCACAGTGTGTGGGAGTGATCATTAAGGCTCAAAGCTCATTTCCTTGAGCCATCTTAGGCCCCACTTTCTAGAGTGGGGGAAATGTGCAAGGGATTTTTTTAAGTCTGCTGCAAGATATTAATTGCTGAGAGGAATATATCCTCAGCCACCACAGATTCATTTTCCTGTAGGTTCTTTAATCAGAATTTATCATCAATTTGAAATCTGTATTTATTGTTTAATTATTAAATCCTTCTGGCTAAAATGCTATTGTTCCTGTTGACCTTTCTCTTCCATCCCTCTTTGGGTTTTTTCCACTGCCTTCCTTTCAGCTACAGCTACCTCATAAATGCCTTACAGCCCCACAAATGCATAGTCAGTGAACAAAAAGCTCCTTTTGTGGACTGAGCTGCAAAGTTGTACCATGTACTCCTATCACCACCTCCACAACCTGCCTCCAACCATGCCCACAGGCGGAACATGCAAAGGCACTGACAGCTCTCTTGTGCTCACACCGAAAGATCTTCAGGCATAGCTCTGGAAATGGAGAGCCATCTACCTCCCCATAAACCCAAATTGCATGATTGTGCCTGAATATACTAGAAACCTGTATGCTGTCATAGATTTAAATCCTTTTTAAATTTTTTTTTTCCCATTCCCCACCTTCAGGATTTTCTTTATCAATTCCAAGTTTCCCTGTTACAGGTATGCTACTACAACCCTTCTCCAAGGGTGTAGGAGCTTTATCCTAATGAGGGCTAAAGATAACCTTCCAATAACACTCCTTTGTCACGTATTAATATTTAACTTAACACTGTTAATCATGGTGGCAGTAAGTGTGCTCCCTTTCCCTTTCCTAATTGTGCTCCCTTTCCTTTCAGTGGGTGTGGTGGTTGCAAACACTCAGCTCTGTCTGAATCACACAATGAGCCCTTCCCATCCCCACCACAGGGACACAGCCCTCCCAAATCTCAAGGGACATGCCCACCAGGGATAATGCTGAGAGCTGTGTTAAATGATGGGAATTAGTATGGGAGGCATCCCTCCACCAAGCCATTCATCACGAATTCCTGCTGGGATCCCAGCAGAGAGCCTGCCTGTTCCCTCAGCGCTGAGACACCCTCCTTTGCCTAGCAGGTGCCCTGGAAGGCGTTTTGCCAAGCAGGCACAATTATGAAGCTGGTTCTGAACTCAACACAGCACAGTTTTGGGGAGGAATGGCTGCAAATCCTGTGGAAAGGCCCTTTTTGCCCTCATGCCAGGCCCCACTCCTTTAGCTGGCACTGCCGGCAGCCATGGCCCAGTGGCCGTGTGGGCAGCTGGGAGCCGAGGGCCTCTCTGGGAGGTGCAGGAAGCCTCCATTTCTTTTCTGACATTGGCCTTTTTTTTGCCATCATGCCTCCTCCCTGCTTGTGTCACTGGCTCACCTGTCCCGCTGGCAGCCCCCTTTGCTCCCAGGCAGCCAGGCCTCGATGCCATTTTCTCTTCCCTGCCTCATCCCAGCTTTCAGCCACATATTGGGCCCTGGCTGGAGCCTGTCCCAAGCTGAGGTGCTGCCTGCCTCCCCATGGTCCTGCAGTGTGAAAAACGCCAATCACTTGTTTTAAATTTTAAAAGTTTAATAGTAATAAAATGGTGATAAAAATAGTAATACAATTAGAGTAATAATAATTTGGACAATTTGAATTAGGACAATATGAGACAATAGAGACAAAGAGTTACGGATGTCCAGGTACCTTTTTCTGGGCAGCACAAGCCCGAAAAAGGACACCCGTTAACAAAGGATTAATTCTTAAAAACAATAATCTGTTGCATATTCATACACTTCATACATGATGCATAAATTCCATTCAAATACAGGATTCTGTCTGTTCATCATCAACTTCTTCCTCTGAATCCTAACAGCGCCTTCAAGGTGGGAAGAAGTTCATTTCTTCTGTTAAGAGGGCAATAAATTCTTTTTCTCTGAAAGATTTAGGTGTCCTGTGGCTGCTATCTCACTGCGAGTCCTTTCTTTAAAAAAAGTATCCTACATAGCATAGTTTCTATTTTAACATTTTTTATAACTTAAAACTATATTTAACACACTACTTAAGAGAATTACTACAGCATTACTTTCTAACACAACACATAGAATATTCATTTTAATATTTGCGAAAAGCCAATCATAAAATACATGCATTTTTCACATGCAGGAAAGGCACCTCTATTGTTCATCACTGCATCCAGGCACATTTCTATTTTTCTATTATTTTACATTATATGATCCTAGTGTGCTCTGCTTTCGTGAGTTTTCTTTCAGTTTTCCTACTTTGGAAACCCAATCTTGATTCTCTTTTTTAAACACTTCTTCCTACCACTTGCTGCATTCTCCAGGCAAGCACAGTCATTTTTAAAGAAATCTTTTAAACAAATAAGACTCAGCAGACTTTCTAACTTGAAGTATTTGGGAGCCCAATAAGAATGTGTCAGCCAGCTCTGCTCATTACGTCTCCTGGTTGGCTTTTCAGTCATTAGGTCAGTAGATAAATTCCTACTAAATACAACTCTATCTCAAGACATTTTAAAACACTGTACCTAACATGAGGAAGTAAAAATGACACCAAGTGCTTTTGTATGTATGTGATGACTTTTTTTCTAGAAAATTCCTTGCCTAGTATCACCTTGAACCTACAAAGTTTGTGTCTGGGTGCTAGGTTTCAAATAAAATTTTATAGGCTGGTTTCATTAATCATCCAGGGTATCAATTAATAGAATATTAGCTACCAGAACGTTGTAAAGCCAATTCTAGTGAGCTTTTTATTACTGTGATATAAACTGCAGCAGCCAAGTCTCACATAAAAGAATGTGATCGAAAGGTCAGTGACAGTGATAGCAATCATCTGCTCTTAGTTTGATCACCCAAGCAGAATTTTCATTAGGGATTTTTAACCACAGACTCATGGTTCTTTTTATGATCAGAGCAGCTTATTTATGGAGCCACTGTTTTCTCTACATCTCAGACCCACCGAGTTCAGCAGACCAAGAAAGAAAGGTTAAGGTAACTTAATTAAGACCAATGAAATTTCCACTGGAAGACAAAATCCAGTCAACAGCAATCAGTCCCAGTGGTGCAAGTTAGAGAGCTCCTTCCCTCTGGAGAAGAGGAGATATCCTGCCTCCTGCAGCACCAGAGAGTCTCACTGCACTGCAGCAGAGCCCCTCTGCCTGATGGGACAGTCACTCACTGGGGGAAGCCCTTGTGTAGGGTTTTGGGCTCCTCAGACCTACAGATGATGCTTTCCATGTCCCCCCACACAGGTGTGGCACCTGCTGCACCTGGCACAGTACCTTTACCTTCTGCTGGACACTCTGTGACAGAAACAGTGCTATGTTTCTGCCAAAAGTTTTGTTTACACCTATGCAGGAGGGAAGAGGGTTGTCCCCAAGATAAGCTGCAAAAGGAAAACTGTTGCCTTCCCAGCTCCCACATCAGTCTTTAGACACCAAACACCACCATTTTGGCCACATCTACGCCATAAACCTGCAAGAGTCAAAAGTGATAAATGAAACTACAGAAAAATAATCTTCCTCGCAAAACTACCAAGTTTCTTGTGAAATTTGCTCAATTTATTTTAGCAGAGTTTTATAAAAGGCAAGCAGATTTCAACATTCTCTCATTAAAACAAAACAAATATTTTGAAGAGAACACAGTTCAAAGGACAGTTAGAGAAAGTATCTTCTCTCTCAACAGAGTTATTCTTTCACTAGAAGTTTATTTTGTTGTTTAAACTGAATTCTGGAAGCATTAACTTAGATGCTTAGTGTAAGAAATAGTAATTGCAAATATGCAACATTGTTACCTCTGCTGAAAAAGCTGAGCTGCTTCTTTAGCAAGCGTTCCCTTGGGAGAGATGTTAGAAGGCTGAATATACAAATACCTATAGTCTGCAGAGATTAAATAAAGTCATTTTAATTAATTCCCAAGGGGGAGAGAGAGTCTTTCCAATCTCTAAATTGTATGGAAGTTCTGCAAGAAAAAAGAAAAGAGACATGATGTGTAATTTCAGACACTTCACAGGTTTTTTTTCCACCCCAGAAAACACAAAACGCTTTCACAGTGATACAGATTATCTTTCTTAGGACTGATACCCTGAGAAGGGGAAAACCATGTCTCACTTGGCCTCAGAAGGAAGTGCTGCTAACAGTGTCACATGAAATAATTTTCTCTGTTATCTTGAAAAACACAGATCTATAATTTAAGAAGTTGTTCTCCACAATTTAAAATAACGTCAGGATACACACCCAAAAGAGATGTGCTTTCAGAATGTGCTGCAATAAGTGTGCATCATTCCCTGTCACTATCCTAGCCCTGTGAATACTCCAAGGACTGGAGCTGCTGTAAATCAGAATGCATTAATTCTATGCCTTAAGGAGCTTGCAGGGAAATGTCTCTTGCCTGCTGTTGGTACTGTCATCTGTCAGAAGGGGAGCTGGTTTTGCTGAGGCATGTGGGTGCTCTCTCCATGCCAATAAGAGCTAACAGTAATTGATGTTAATAAAGCAATACCCTTTTACACTTACTAAAGGCATGGACCTAATTATCAGCAAGCATAAAAATAAAACTAAATGGAAACCCATCATACATGTTAGTTAGAATAGAACAGCTACAGTACATTAGAACATCCCCTTGAAAAAAAATCCCCAAGTTTCAGAGAAGCCAAACTATGGATAAAATAAAGCATTTTGCAAACAATTCTTTTTTTCATGGAAATTTCTATAGCCACAATGAATGGCACTGTGGCCTCCAAATAAATTTCAATACTTCCTGCTCTTCTAGAATTCTCACCCTAAGCAGGAGGATTAGGCCAAGTCTGATTGTATTTGTGTTTCTTTAATTGGTTCCAAAAGAGAAAGCTGGTCAGGTAAAAATCTGAGTCCGTGATCTTCTAATGGAAAAGTAGAAAAAATAAAGAATAGAAAGAGGAAGAAAAAAAAATTGATGTCAACATGCAGGAGCTTAACATCTCAGTGATCATCTGTGACCTTATGTAATTGTCACCCATGCTCTGAAAATACAAGGTAAAGATCAGTCAGATAAGAAAGTTTTAAGTTTTGGAAAACTAATAATGCTGCTGTTCCTGTGTCAAAAAAAAAGTTCAAAACCTTGCTACCAGCAATCCACCCAAACATTTAAACACCTATCCTTTGTTAATCCCCACCCTATCACTACTTCTCCTCTTTACAGGTGGGTATCTTCAGCACTTAAAAAAATGAAAATTCAGGAGAAAATGCAGGGAACATCATATGATTCCATGCAAAATACAGCAAGTCCAGCCCTTGGAGGATTTCTCTCTGTATTGTGTATACATATTCTGTATTTCAGGTTTTACTGCTGCTGAGATAGTTCATCTAGCTGATAATTCTTTATGTGACACAGAACCATTCTGAAAGAGGTCTGTGTGACAGAGCAATGAATTTCCTTCCTGTTACAGCCAGTTTTACCTATCTCAGGTTTCATAATCATGTCACTATAGATCCAAGGGAGCCACCAGTTTTTTTCACAACCTATTTCACCACTCTCACTGGGGCCCCTCCCCATGGGTCACACTGTAGCAATTTCAGTGGCAGTTTGCAAGGCCACAGAAGGAAAAGAGCACCTGATGCCATGTCTCTGGGAAGGGTTAAGGAGGAGACAAGATGGAAATACAGCAGTGGGTGAGAGACAGATAGCTCCCTCCTGCACATGTATTGGAAACTCAAGAACCAAATACTCCTGTCTTTTCTTGGTGAGCATTAAAATCCCACGCAGCTTGGGCATGTTACATTTCACTATACACTCACCAGAGCAGGACTATGGGGATAAAACTCTTTGTTCTCCTGCTAATTATTTGACCAGGACAGATTTTCCCCAGCATGTGTGTTGGCATCGAGGAAACTTTCAAGAGTTTGAAGAGAGACTGAGCTGCAAAACATTCCTTGAAGTCAGTTATGGAAACAGTTCCAATAAAGAATTACACCAACAGCCATGGAGACAAGTGCTCACAGGCCTTGAGAGAAAACCCAGGAATTCCTCCAAGTCCAGGAAAACTTAGCTTCCTTCAGTAATGACAAGCCTTTGTGGAAGGAAAAATGTAGCAATCAGAGAGATTAACTACCAGTTCCTTCTGCTCACTACCTAAGGAGAGAATGCCACTGTGCCTGGGTCAGGGTTCCACTAGGCAGAAGAGTCTATGAATTCCATAACAAAAGCAGCCCTCTTGAGGAAGGAGAGAGAAGCCCAAAGGAAAATAAATCAGATTAATCAGTGCTTATTGATGTCTGCATTCATTACATGCAGGAGAAGCTGAAGAACAGGCTGAAGGGAAACTCTCAGACACGAAGTTCCTTTCCACAGCTGAGCTTGCTTCTGGCAGGTGGGGATGCTCTCATTTCCTAACTTATCCTAAACATGAGCTGCCACTGCTCCCCTTGGGCTACCTCCAGTGCTCATGAAGCTTCTCAGTGAGCTGATACAAATGTTCAGCATTGGCCCAAAGCACAAACACATTGAACTACTGAAGCTTCTCCACAGGCCATTCTTTGAAACACCTTGGTTGGAAACCGCAGAGCTCATCTCCATCAGAGTGCCTAGGAGCCCTCTCCTCTCCTCTCCTCTCCTCTCCTCTCCTCTCCTCTCCTCTCCTCTCCTCTCCTCTCCTCTCCTCTCCTCTCCTCTCCTCTCCTCTCCTCTCCTCTCCCCTTCCCTTTTCCCTTAACTGTCGGAAACGGATTAGTTTTGCCATTCTATCGATTAAAGCCATGAAAACAATTTGAAGGAGGGAAATGCAAAGGAACTTCCCAGTGGAAGCTCAGTTATCTCCAGAAAACACAGTAGAGAGGGGTAGGGGGGAAAAGCCATCTCGCAGGAGGCTCCCGGAGAAACTCTGCGGAGCCGCGCCGTTCCCAGGGAAGGGCGGTGGGAGGCGGTGCTAGGAGCAGGGGCGGGACTCGTGATTTCCATAGAGCGCTCCCAGAATGCGGCGGGGTCTCCCAGCGGGAAGGAAAGGACTTTTCCTGTCCCTAAAGACGTGCCTTTGCAACTGTGGCTTTCACCGTGCTGTCGGGAATGCAGACCCGAATGCCTGGGCAGTGGAAAACGAGGGACGCCGTGCCCGGAGTAGCCATAACTTAGAAGCTGTGGTTCCAAGAGAGGTATAAATACTCCTGCGGTAAGAATCCGTTTTCGGCTGGTCCGAAGGTAGTGGGGTATCTCAATTGATTGTTCACAGTCAGTTACAGATTGATCTCCTCGTTCTCTCTTTCCCCCCTTCCCACTACTGCACTTGACTAGTCTTTTGCAGACCCTCCCTCAGCATTTGAGCATCACTGCCCCCAGCCTCTCAGCTCCAGTGCACGGGAAAGCACAGCCTCCCACCACGGCCAAAAAATCCCCTCTTATAATGTATTTATAACAGTGCCTGCTATCGCAATATCCACATTTCCAGCCAAATTCTCGGTGGTTCAGCCCACCAGGCATTGCCTGCAGCCTCCAAAGCACTGAACATAAAACCTGGCGAATTTAGATTCACCTGGTGACATGCCAGAAGCACAGCAGGGTGCTCTGAGCAGAGCAGAGCAGAGCAGTGGTATGTATTTATGTATTTATAAATACATACCACTGAGCACAGTTAAAAGTGTTGCTGAGCATTTTTGAGAAGTGGTATAGGAACCTCATTTTCCAAACTACACCTGGTCAGACAGGTGCAGCAGAACAGAGGTGGCAGAAGGGACAGCCTAGCTGTCTCTGATGGGCAGAGAGCTAAAGTATTGTCTGAAAAGATGCACATCTGAGCAGTTTCAGGAAGAGAGAGGCGTCTCCTTGGCCTTGGGCAGAAGGGCTAACCACTGTTGTAAAAGCATGGAGGGTCACACCTGCTGCTCAAAGATAAATTGTTTGATGGAGCATGTCAAGGCACCTGCTTTCCAAAAGGGACTTCTATGACAATCACCACAGACTGCAAGCACAGTTCTGTGACCTTAAGAAATGTGTTTAGGTCTGAAAGTGGGGCAGCCTTCAGGCCCTTTTCTGCTGGCTGGAGCTTCACTGTTTGGGATTTTGTCTGATTCTCTCCCTCCAGAGAGATTTTTACCCCATAGGTGCATCCCAGATACCAAACTTCAGACTTTACATTCCAGTGCAGGTGCCAGTCACCTAATTTTTGATACTGAATCTTTTACTGGAATTAATAAATCATGGCTTGGTATGAGGAAAACTTTGTTGCATCCATAGTGTTGGATAGATCTTGCTTATTCTGAAGGATTAACACTGGATTCAATTTAGTAGAAGGAAGAAAAGTTGACCTAGGGAAAAGGAAATGTCATAGACAGCAGCGAACCACATAATAACCACTCCTTTCTTGTGGCTAACAAATGAGTATAGCAGGATACTTATGAATGCATTTGATAGATTATCTGAAGACAAAGTGTCTGTTAGACTCCGTTGAGTCTGAAAATGTTCATTATTTAATCACTATTAAAGTGCATGGTCTAAATTAGTTATTGATTTCAGCCAGTCACCAGATGAAAGCAAGGAATGCTTCAAACCAAGAGTTTTGTGGCCATGTTATTTTTTTCCCCTATAAACAGTATCCCAAGATCTACAATTCTCACTAGAACTTTTTTGTATAGTTCTACTTATTTTATATCTGAGCTGATGAATGTCTCAGGCTAAATGTTTTCTCTTGTTTTTTAGCTCTCATATATTATTGATCTGTAGTTACTAGTGGCAAATACATGTATTTAGCTGTAGTGCCTGGTACTGCTTGTGATCATTTACATATGTGTAGTAGTAATCACACACTGTCCTAATTTCCTCTTTCCTTTGCAAGCATTATGTTTTCCATCAGTGACTTAGGTCTGGCCCTTCAAAGTGCAGTCCTTCATGCACAAGAGGATGCCTTGCTCCTTATATAGCCACAGTTCCTCTTCAGGCTGAAGTGTTCAAGTACTGGACATCTTGTGACACTGAAGTTTGACCATTCCTATAATTTTCAGCAAAACAAGCTGCATTGTTAAGAAAAGAACTCTGAACAAACACTGATTTTATCCTAACACTGAAACTGTTACCACAGCACTGTGATCAAAGGAGGACTTTTTGATCCTTACAAGTTCTTTTGGACATTTTCCTGCATGAGCAAGCACTAGCCTTATACCCACTGCTGTGTAGCTACGGCAAACAGCATGCTTCAAGGAGATCATTAACAATTATGGTGCACTTTGGAAGTGAAAGAATGAAAAAAACCAAACACTGTGACCCTTTTTTATTTAAAATGTGATTTTTCTATTGAAAGAATGGCTGGTTTGTCCAAATTGAACATTAAGGGTGATCTCTGAGAAAAACAAAGAGGCAGGCAGATTATAGTAAGGCCACTGACATTTCCATGGACTCATTAATACACCAGTAAACAGCTCTCAATTTGCATCTGCTGAAGTCAGGTGCTCTCCTTCAGGCTCAGGGAAAGGAGCTTAAACAAAGCTCAACCCTCTTGTCACTAGGCCCTCTGTGACAACCTGCTGGCTGGGAAAAGCTACAGCTCAGTTAAACTAGTGGGGTTTTACTTGCCATATGTTAGTAGGTTATCATCTTGAGGCTGAAAAAGACCAAAACCAACTCAAAATCACAGAAGAAGTGCCAACTCCCACATGAAAATGCATCACTAAAGTCCACTGTCCAAAGGCACCAGCAAAAGTTACATATGAAATATTTCACACGGCAAACTGAATGCAAACTTCCTTACCCAAAGCAGCAGTACCAATTTCTAGTGGCACATCCCATTTCCTGAATGCATTCTGTGGTTCAGAAATGAGTGTTAGTGCAGCAGGAGCACTCAGCAGAGCTGTGGAGCCTAGTTTGTGTTGCATACTTTGTTTGGAATAGGCCCATAGGTTAAATGCAAGTTATTAGGCTGAATATGGAAAGCAAACAGCAGAGAACTTGTGGTCTGATGTGTAAACCAATAAGATTAGCTGAGTAAATGGCCCTGTCTAGCACCAATTTCTCTAACTTCAGGGAAAATTTATAAATTACCTTTTTCTCCTCCCCTGAGATCACCTTCTGCTGGGGTATTTTTGGTTTTTTTGTCATTCTGAGCAGCATTTTACAGTATTGCAGAACAATTCTCTCCTAATGTAAGGCAAAAGATACCAGATTTCAGGAAGGCCACTATAACTTAGACAAAGGCAAGTAGAAGGATATTAATGCAGGCCAGGCTGCCAAGTGTCAGCTTTCACTATGAAGAAACAACTGGCTGTTCAAAACACCAGCCTGTGAAAATCCTTCAGAGGATTGGGTTACTGATTGTGATAACGGTTTTATTTGCATGCTTGGATTAATATAGCTTATCCTCTTTGTGTTTCTGTTAACCAAGTCACACACAACTTGAGATGTGAACAGCATTTCTGAAACTGAAACTCCCACCTTTCTAATGTAAGGATTTGGAGCAGTTCACAGACCAGATCCCTTTCTCTCTGAATGCAAAAATGAAACTGGAGACTGGTCATGCCCCTCCAGACCCAAGCAGCCTCATCTAGCCTCTACAAAGACATGATCATTTATTTTTCATGGTACATATAGAGGTTGTTCAGACAGATTACAGCACAATGGCTTCACATAAAACCAGCTGCTCCTGACACAGAAAATCCAGCACTAACATTAACATGACATCAGTCTGGGGCCTGAGAGCAGGCAGAGCTCTGTCTAAAGGAACTGGCTTCAGGTGCAGAGCAACCTCCAAGGCTGTTGAACGAAAACAATTGATTTGTGAGTAGGATTCTGGGCAGATATGAAGACAGGTTGTGCATGGTAAGAGAACATTTCTTCTGCCCATGGTTACATGGCTTCACACAACCTACATGGGTCCAGGCAGGAAGAGAAGAGAAGCCCTCTGTAGTCAGCAACTGAGAGCTCCCCCCTGGCAAATGCACTGCAGTGATGTGCAGTGATTGCTGTGACTCTTCAAGCTGTGCTGAAGTCTTAGAACGCCTGGCAACTGATCCAAGATGCTACTGCACTGAATTTTGCTAGGGTTACTCATAGATCCCTAATCTGCATTGACAAAGGGAGTTCTGCAACTCAAGCACAGCAAACCAAAGTCAAATTGCACAACTACAAGGGTTTATACCAGTTTGACTAAGCAGATTACACAGTTTGCACAGGGCTTGACTCACTACCCACAGCAAGGGCTGAGCACACAGACTGCAACACTCAGCCCTCTGACCAGTGTCCATTACCAATGCAGGCTGTCAGCAAAAGGCCTTTTGGAGCACAGAGTTTGCACAGGCTTCTCTTGCCTACCAAAAAAAAAGACAGCAGTCTGATCACTGCAGTAAATGCTACTTTCTGAGACGCCTTTAACCTGTATCATTTATTCATGTTTTGCTTTCCAGAAGGCTGTTTCCTCAGCACATAGCCTCACACACAAGAGGGCAGAGAAAACTTTGTGGCACCAGCTCTGCAGAGCCTTTCTTGCTTGCCACCAGCCAGATCCTGGGCCATACCCAGGCACTAGCATAATTAGCAGTTTGGACATACAAAATTGCAGAGAGTAGAAACCAGGTAACAACCTTGATTGCAAACCCTCTGCTGTTAACAAATCTCTCCCAGCACTAAAAAATTTAATGCAGTATCAAGATCACAGGCCAGTATTTACTGTCACAGACACAGTACAGACAAACTTATTCCTCAAGAAGCACCAGCTGTGCTACAGTTGCTGCCTACCTTAGCTCTTAACCCTTCAGGGAAAGGAGCTGACCCTGAGGAAGTCCCAAGTCTGACTACTTTAAGATGTACTACAGTTTACAGAAATAAGTTTGTTTCCAAGAGGATGCATGTGTGGGAGATACACCAGGCCAGGCTCCATGGACTTTTAATATTACACAAATCAATCTGTGCTGAAGCATAAACTGCAGATCTCTTCCAACTGGAATAATCAGAAATTACATCATAGGCTCATGCAGCTGTAGCAAAGAGCAAGTGAGGGGAGCTCCCTTATTTTCTTGCACTGCACTTTTTTCTTCTATAAGAAAGGAACACCAAGGTTAATCAGCAGCATTTAGGTAACTCTTTAATAAAAGAATTTATAATGTTTAGGGAAGCATCCTAATGCCTCAGGAAGGAAAAAGCAGGCACGCATAATGCATTAACAAATTCCAAAAGATGGTATGACCTGTTCTCCTTAGAATGCATCAATCACATTAGCATCACTTTCTGTATAGAGATGACAGATCTTATGTTGTATCCATCCCAGCGAGTTTCACAGAGGGTTCATGTGATGTTGACAGGGCACACAGCAAAGGATAGGATACTTGAACTAAGGAAAGCAATTTGCTTTCCACTGTGACTCTGCCCAGCGCTTAGAGGCAACAGTATCCTCATCTTGCTGGGGAGTTATAAATACATTTATTATGACAGGCAGATGCCAAGGTGAGTGGCACAGCAAGGACTCACAGGAAATGTGGCCAGGTGACACCAGTGAAAGGATGGAACAAATACTCATTCCCTCCACTGCTCATAACCTAAATCCATAACCTGATAGGGGTAGCACTGCCTGCCCTTGCAGCTCACTGTTGTCAAGAAACTGGAAGCAGTACTAATTACTGTATTCCTATTCAGCTCTGACTTAAGCACTACTGCTCCTGAACAAGAGTCAGGGTTTCAGCACCATACTCTGAAGGAACTGTTTGTGTACCAGGCTGCCTCCACCTGTGGAGGCAAGGAAGAGAGAGAGAGGTGGCAGGAGCATTGAGCCAGCACATCTAGGACACTCCCCTGGGCCTTGTGTCCTCTATTGCCAGAGGGGCTCCCTGGAGACTGCAGAGGTTTCACCCCAGACAGGAGTTGGCTCCTGCTGGGAGGAAGCAGTTTAAAGGAACAGTACAGCATTGGCAATGAAAATGTTAATGATTTAGCATCTGTCAGAAGAGAGGTGAGAAATGCTCATGCTCAACTTTAACCCTTACTTTCCCAAGACTTCAGCCCTGACTGAAGTCCTTCACCACCAATAAGGGACTCTTCACCCTCCCTTCTATATTTGTCCATATTCCATATTCATCCATATTCCCCTGGTTCCATATGTATCCATATTCCCCTGTTAGTTAGACAGCACTTGTTTTGGAATAAACCCCTTTAAGTCTGCAAACAACTAGCAAGGAGCAATTTAGTTCCCCACAGCATTGTGTGAGATATTTGCTTAGGCATAGAACCTGAACTATGTTTTAAGAACTGATTTAAAAAGCCTATGCATAGTTCTTTGAAGAACTGAATTAATAACACTGGCAGGTAGGACTGAACTTGTTACTTGACTTGTATGTATATTTTCTAAAACTGAAAAAAAAATCACCTCTGGTGTTCAGCTAAGTCTCATCTCACTCCTGTTGCCTGCACAACACATTTAGAAAGATTATAGCTTTTGAAAGCCTACAGAAGAGCTGCAAAGAGAAATGACAGTAGATGGGAAGATAATGCACTTTATCTGGTAAGAGTCTGGTAGATGAAATACTGTCTAAGCTTAACAGCCATCTGTCCACTTAAGGACAGCAGAAAGAAAAAGCCTCTAATGCAAAGAGAGGAGGTGGACAATGCAAGGGCCTGAGGTAAATGATGACACTGCTTCAACACTTACTTGCTTAGCATTTCCCAGCTTTTGCTGATAAAGAGTAGCAGCTGAATAGCATTCAGGCACACCCCAGCACTCCCAGGAGATTTGATACTGTCCCTCTCACTCATAATCTGCTGGTGAGCTTTGTTCACTATCTTTGGCTAAACCATTAATTAAGGGAAAGCCTTCCTGCAGTCCCCTACACCTTTACAAGAATAATTTGATAGTTATGCTTTGCTGTGTGGGTTGTTAACAGTGGGGGACAGTCCCCCTTAAGGCAGAAGGGAAGGACAGCCCTTCAATAGGGATGCCAAGTGCAGTAGGAAAGGATAAGGACTATGTACCCCCTTGCAGTCCCTTTGGGTCCCCATCCCCAGACTCTACCTGAACAGCCACCTCCTGGACATGGGTTTATCCATGCTACACAGAAGAATGCATCTCCCCAGAAAAAAGAAAAAAAAAAAAAGATTGGGTAGTGGTTTTAGATTAACACACCCTCCAAAAATCTAAAAACTAATGCAACAAGCAATTACTGAAGGAAGACTGGTCATATTTTGCAAGACAGAAAACAGTGCTGCTAGGAGAACTACCTGTAAAACAAAATGTGAATCAAAACTGCCTCAGGGACACTCAAGTCGCACACACCGCAGCATCCCAGCTCTGAGAAGAGGGAGACAGTGCTTCTAGAGAGCATAGGTCTGCAACCTCAACATGGCCCATAAATTTATGGACATATCCAAACTGGGTCATTCCAGATAAAAATCCACTTTTAAATGCATATACTCCCAAGGGCAGCACAGAGAGGATGTGATTATTCTTTGTACCTGCAATACCTGCTACAGGAATAAAGGCTGTTAGAAGGTCTCAGTCTGCTTGCCCAAAGAATCACTACCAAACTTTCCTCTCTGCAAAAGGAAAGGAGACAGTAACACATAGATCTGACACCAGAAGCCCAGCATTTCCACCCACTACATGCTCTTTTTCTGCCATGCTCCAATTACTCCAAAACATATTCAGGAAGACTGAGATGTAAATGGATCAATAAGGACTAGTAAAGAGAGGTACATTAGAAAAACTTGCTATTTTAGCATCACCCTCTCTACAGAGAGGCACAAAGCTAAAACAGGTCTAGAGCATATTTAGTTAGTCCCTGCATCTTATCTCAGTAGGACCAAATAATTCATGCACACTTTAGAAAACCTCCATTCTTATCCTCAGCTATGAATACAGTGATAGAGTCACATGAATAGGTACAAAGAAACATAACAGAAAACACTAGCTGAAAAGACTGCTCCCCCCAGTAACCATAACAACAAATATGACAAATCTGTTTGTCTGAGGGATCTGCTTTTCTCTTTTTGGTAGTATCCTTTAACTTAAAAACAGCTGCATTGGAGTCAAAGAACAAAGCTCGAGATAGTCACAAAAAATAAAGGATGTATTTTTCTCCAAAGATCAAAACCGTAACTAACATAAGACATTCATATTAGAGTATTAAGTTCAGTGTCCAGAAAAAAACTCATCTGCCATATAAAAAAAAAAAGATACTGAAATTGCTTTACTGCTCAAGAATCTCTTTGCTCAAAACTGCTTAATTCTTCTCTCACCAAGTTTTGTCAGTAACTTGATTTTAACTACATTGTACAAACAACTTTTCTTCTCCACCCTCATCTTATCTAAAGCTCTTCTTTTGTTCTGGAGAGTTTTGTTGCATGCTCCTCTATAAATTTGCTCAAATGCTCTAAATCTCTGTCCCCGCCTTCAAATTTAATCGGGCTGTTCTTCTTGTCCTTTGGAGCAAAGTAGATGGTGGGGAATCCCTCCACTTTGTAGCGGTCATTCGTCACGTCGTTGGCAGTAGCATCCATCTTGGCTATAATCAGATTTTTCTCATTCTTGTATTTTTTGCCTAGCTCATTATACACTGGTTCTAGTTTCTTGCAGTGTCCACACCATGGGGCATAGAACTCTATGAGAACATCATTCTTTGGATCCATCACTATGGTATCAAAAGTTTTACCCACTACCACTTTCACAGGCCCTTTGTTATTTTTTGGCACTGGCTGGGACTTCACAATTGGCTTCAGTTTTCCTAGAAGGAAGCAAAACACACACAACACCATTAGAATGTGGTAAGAGCAGCCCTTACAATCTCCCCTAAGAAAGGGCAGAAGAGTACATCCTCCTGCCAGGGAAAGATCACTGCACTGGCAATTGAACTTGCCTCTGCATGAAACACAAGCTAGTTAAATGGTAAGCTTTTGGCCCAATAACCTCATGAAATACAGGCAACAGGTTTTTTTGCAATTCCCCCTAGAACCCTTCTCTTTTTATGGCTGTCCATCCACAAAGTAATAACCCATGATTTAATACAGTAGTCCCAAATATGAATGACCAGCTCACACTTTAAAGCCACAGGAACATTTTAGGCACATAAACCAGACTATGTTTACTGGAGCCATTGCCTCAGGAAACAACTCTTGGAAGTGTAAACAAAATAGCTTAGAGAACCCCATTTTAGAAACTGTACCTTTTTTGAATGCCACCACGAACTGCCTGAGTACATCAGAGTCAAACTCTTCTGGCTCCATGGCGTACTTCTTGCCACCTTCATCCAGAATGGCAGCGTTGACATCCTCTCCACTCTCGAGCAGGCCCAAATCCTTTATTTCAGAAGAATAATCTTCCTCATCAGAAACAGCAAACACGTATTCAGGGAAGTCTTTGGCCACCTCCAGGACTTTGCTTCTCCAGTACTGAGTAGCTGAAAAACCAGAACAGGACAGAATTGGTAATTTCTAGTTATTCAGTGCCTGCTCCCTCTCAAAGTGAAGGAAGGGTAATTGTAGCCAACCCACCAACACGGTAGTCAAAACTGAAGTCCACAGAGTAGTAGACAACTACCAGAGGACGCTTGGAGTATCTCTTGGCATCATTGGAAGGCTTGCGATGGCCAACTAGAGGCAAAGCATGTTTCAGCACATGCTCTTTAATCTCAGATCCATCTGTAGAGTCCTGTAAAGAAATAGTAACAAAAGTTCAAGCAAACAGATTTAAGCAGCATATCTGCTACGCACTACTAAGAAAACCAGTATTGGTACACACGAGTGCGAAAGAGGGAAGGACATGTTATAAAAACATGGCTGCCACCACATTTTCTTCAAACCTTTGAGCACTGAATATTGTATGGACAAATTATTATTTGAAAACATAACATCTGGACTAATTTCCTAAAGTCCTCTTGAAAAAGAGATACAGTTTCAGTGGACAAACAGGTTGACTCAAATATCTAGTAGGAGTACTTCCAACAGGAAGATGCCAACTGATTGTAATTACAGAGAAAGAGAACCTTCAATCCCACACACAAACATTTTAGCTCTGGACCATCTACTCACTTTAAGATTCAGAACGTGCATCTTGGACTCATGCTTCGACTGAAATTTTTCTGGCTGCATGACAACCAGTTTTCCTGGAGAAACTTTCAATAGTTTTGCAATCTCATTGCTGAAGGTGTGATGGAACTTATAATCTTCTCTCAAACCATTAGCTGAAAAATTAAGGTTAGGGTGAAGGAAAAGTCATTAGAAAGTGAACTTACAGACTGTAACTGAGATAACTGCAAGGAAATGCTCTTCCTGTTCTCCAAGTGACACAGAACAACCCAGTCTTAGACAACAGCTCTTATTCAGGGGTGAGAAGCACGTGAATATACATACAATTCCAGCAGCACTATTTTAATGCTGTTCAACAACCCACCTACTTGGTGAGTTATTCTACACACTCAAACACCTTGAACAGCTTCCAAAACATATGCAGCAAAACAGTTTTTCTTTTGTCAATCTCTTACCTCTTGGCCTCTCCCCAAATAGGTCAGCTAGCCAAACTATTTGCTTTGGGACAGCCTGGGAAACAGTTCTCTGTCTTGCCATGCTGAGGCAAACAAATGAGCTCCTAATCCAGCTACGACAGCAGCCCCAGAATCAGACATAGACATAGGTTGCCAGGAATGGTCTAACTAAACTGACCCAGAAGTGGATGAGGATCCTTTCTCCAGACCTCTCATCCAAAATGAGTTTGGTGACAAATGACTCTGGGCTGTCACATATGAAACTAGAGTAATTGACAGCAAACATATTCAGGCTTTAAGCCAAAAAATTGTGGTTTGTTCCTCAGGAAAGCATTTTTCCCTCCTCTCTAGTCCACATGTTTTTAGTGACACAATTATCAAGCAGAGGTATATTCTGTGACCTGCTGACACCTTAGTTACAGCCTCAAAATCTGGTGTGAGCTTATTTTTTGAATACAAGTAGAAGATCACCCTTCCTCCTACTACTTCTTCTCCTCTCCAACCCTCCCTACTATACTAGGAGCAGAAATAAATGATCTCTCCATGCCCAAAGTCCTAGGCAGAATCCCAACAAAACATGTATTCCATTAATATTTTAAAACATTCTTTACCTGCTTCCTGATAGAGCTGATAGGTTTTGTCATTCTCTCCACTAAAGACACCAATGATGATGACATCATCCCCATCCCTCAGAAATTCTTGTACCTGCTTGGTAGCCTGAATCTGTTTGGATGGAGGACCAGCCTGTTCAATCATGTAGTCGACAATACCTGTGAGAGAAACCCACCCCCAAAAAGTTGCTTAGAACATTTACTGAACTGAAAGATTTGGGCATTCCATCTAAAACATTTAATGTCACACTTCCCATGAACACCTCTCCTCCTGTGCAGTCCTCCCACAATAACCTAAAGACCAAATCAGCAAGATTTCAGTCCAAGTTTTTAAAGCTGCAGTTCTGAATATTCCCTTTCAGGTTGGTTTCAGAAGAGCTGACCAAGCACACAATCCATGAATATCAGTTGATCTTGCAAGCAATGCTCCTTTCTGAAATTCCAGACCCTTCACTGTCTCCCGAATCTATTATAAGCCAAGGTGCTACTTAAATAGTCTTAAGTCTAATTAAAACTTAATATTGAGTATTTTTGCCAGCCCTCAAGGCTCATTCCAGTATAATTAAAACCTGCCCATTTACCCATACTGCCACTGCTTCACCAAGTGTATTTAACTTACTTGATATTGAAAGGAGCTGACACTACTACTAAAAGATGTTATGAAGACTAAAGACAAATTTAAATATCCTGTGTAGGTATGAGAGCAGAATCTTTCAGTTTTCCCCAGCTACTGCTGCTATGACATGAACAAGTCTGCGAGTCCGACAGATACGTCAAAATATTTTTCAGAACACCAGAAAACGCAGTTTTTCTTGTGAGTAAAGTTGCAGTACCGTATTTTTCCCGTGGACCGCTGTAGTCGTAAGGCTTGCCCTTGCGGAATATTTTGAGAGTTGGGTAGCCAGTGACATCAAACTTCTTTGCAAGCTCCGTTTCAGCCGTGGCGTCGACTTTAGCCAGGGGGATGGGAGGTGTGCGCTTGCTGAGCTCCTGAGCAGCCTTCTCGTACTCTGGAGCAAGCCTCTTGCAGTGGCCACACCTAGGGAGGCAGAGCAGAGGGCACTTCTTACCAGCCACTAAGCCTGCCAGGTACCTCCTACCCCTGGAGTGGAAGAGTTAAGTCTTCCAGCATGCAGAAATGGGATCATTGAATCCCAGAGGACACTTCAGCTGTGTCCCTGCAACCTGAAGCTGACCTCTGTGCCTGGCCTCACATTACTATAGGTAGCTTCATTTTTAGAGGCCATTTTTAAGCTAAGGACCAATTCCTTTTGGTTTTCAGTATCTCAGTGTGTTCCCAAATCAGTAAACATTGTGAACCTCCGGTGAAGATCTGGACACCACCCCTTGCTGACACACAGATCCAGTCTAGGCCACCAGTGATCTGCAACGTGATCCCAGGTGCAGATTAGAACTGAGGTACACCAAGTGTGTTCAGGCCATCTGTGCTGGACAAATACAGGTGACTGCCTTCTTGCTTACCATGGAGCATAGAACTCCACCAGGATTATGTCAGCATCATTCACAACTTCGTCAAAATTATCCTGGGTCAATACCAGAGTAGCTTCGGGTGGAGGGGTCCAGTTGGGGTCAGAAACCTCCTTGACTTTGGCCACAATAGCTGAAATACAGTTCAATAACCCAATTAGCAAGCATGCATTTTATCATACCAGTAGCATGTCAAATGCAAGAATTTGAAATCAGAGGGCAAGCATGGTGCTGGACCAATGCTTACACATCAAGCTTACATGAGAACACTTTCTTAATCAAGTTCCTTTATGCCTTATTTCCTTGTTGGCATTACTGAGAAGGTCTCTTCACCTCATAGAGTGTCTTATGCAGAGCACAGATCTGTACTTTGCAGCACTGAATTCCATCTCAAAACAGACAGAAAAGGTAGTTTTTCCCCCTCTGACTAGAGCTGGGCATATTAATTAAGCAAAATACAGCCTATATATGTATATATATATATATATCAAATGTTTATTGGCTGATCCTTCAGCAAACATGAGACTGTCTTCTCTTCTAGTCAAGTCATATTTGTAGAAACCTTCTGTCAGTAACAGCACTACTCACTACCTGCAAAATTGTCCTCTAGCATGCAGCCTGTTGAGAAAACAGGGAAAATTTCAGCATTCATAATATTACTTGCTTTAAGATAAATAACTTGAGATCAGAGTCCTTCAAAACAGCCACATATTAAGAAGAAAGATCATAGCATACTTTGTTTTCTTACAGAGAATTGCAAAGGACTGGTGCTTACCATCTTCTGTCCGAGACCCATCGTAGTCAACAGCTTGGCCTTTTTTCAGGATTTTGATGGTTGGGTAGCCACTGACATCAAAACGACTCGACAGTGAAGTGGCTGCAGTAGCATCTATTTTGGCTACAGGAATAGGAGGGTCATGTTCCTTCAGAGTTTTGGCTATCTTCTCATACTCAGGAGCAAACTGCTTGCAGTGCCCACACCTGTCAGAGGAAGACACAAGTAGGTATGTAAATGCACGACAGACATGCAGAGTTGCTCTGCTGCTCTGCAATTCCAGGATGCCTTCTGACAGATGCCCACATCATCAGCACAGAAATGTTTCTCTTGCTACATGTTTAGATCATGGAGAGCAACTGTAGCTAATGTACTGTATGCTCACATCAAAACCTTTATTTTTCTTAATTTTCATTCAGCGTGGAGTGTATTGCCATATGCTTTATAAAACCACTGTAAAAAAATTCAACAACTGCTTTTACAACAAAGTTGTATTACGCTCGCTCCTTCCTTCTTTCCTTCCTTCTCAACTTCAGCTTCTCCCTAACCAAGGTTCATCTTCTCTCCCTAGCACCCTAAATTGAAGTAAAGAAAAAATGAACCAGCAGTCAAGTTGGCCAAATGAAATCTCCCACCCACTATGATAACACAGCATCTGCCCACTCTCTGGCCACATCAGAACTCTCTAGGGAGAACAGAGGCTCCTGATGCAAAAACAGGCATGACAGAGGATACCAGCATAATAAATGCTAAATACAGCCTGACAAGCTAAAGATGAAACCAGGAAAATGTAGGAAAACAGAAAGAAGTGTGTGCCAGATAGCCTTTGCTCCTTAGCATCTCAGCTGGAAGGAGGGGGCGTAGAAAAATAGGAGAGATGTTTAGTCATACATCCTTTTCATGTAGGCAAACTACAGCTGCAGAATTAGTGCCTACAGCGAAGAAGGAATGGGATTCTCTGTTACAAGAATGGCACAAATTAAAATGCAGCTCCACCTCCAGCAAGATCATATTCCCCCTCTATTCAAAGGCTGGAGAAGGACTACTACAAAAATGAGTAAGTCATTTTTGTATCACTGAGCCACCATGGAAAGGTTCTGGCTGCAACACTAACTCAGCAACTCTACTGAAAGTATCTTCTATCTTGTTTTCACCCAGTAACCATCCTTAATGTTTTTGAACATAAGAATGCAAGAGAGGACACATCCTGGCCTGAATCCTTTGTCTTGGTTACATGCACCCAAGTCCATTGTAGCTCCCTGGAGCAGACCAGTGTAAGTGCTGTACACCCTGGGATGCCAGCAGAACTGCCATCATTAGGCAGATGTATGAGGCACTGCTTAAACTGATAATACAAACAAGCTGTGTCCCTAACCACTCCACACCTTTCTGGCAAGGACAGAAATGTGAATTTGGAAAGGAAAACCTTCAGGGAATTCCCCTGCTAGGGAAGCTTTCATTACTCCATCTAGGTGGGCAAGTACACACATTCTCAGTGGTCCAGCACTGGCACAGGATGATAGCAGGCTGCAGGACCACACTGCATGACTTTCCTGGGCCTCACTGGAACCATTTCTGTTCCCTGACAGGCATAAACCAGGGATAGAATCAGGCTTGTGCTCCCCTAGGCATGGGATCCCTCAGTATGACCCACACCTGTGGAACAGGAGCAGGCTGCTGGTTATTGCAGGTACAGAGGCGGGAAAAAAGGCTCTTGCCCACCACCAGAACCATCTCTTTTTCTGGACTATAGCAGAGTCCAGGGCATCTCCTGCAGCCAAGTGAATCCTTTGTCACCTTTAAAATGGCAACCCAAGGTCACTTTTTAGGAGCTTGTCCTGGCAGAGCAGCCCTGTGATGCTGCACCCATGGGGGTGCCGCTGTGAACCCACCATGGTGCGTAGAACTCCAGCAGCACGGTGTCCTTGTCTGCAGTGAAGGTGTCAAAGTTGGCATCATTCAAGACTAACACACCATTTTCTTCTTTAACTACAGAATCATCGTCATCTTCGTCATCTTCTTCATCGTCATCATCGTCACCTTCATCGTCAGCTTCTTTTGTAACAGGTTCTGGGAAGGTAAGAATACGACACAGATTAGATTGTGTCAAGTTTTATATTAATGTGACAGTACCAGACTGAAGATGGATTAGCTACCTCCTGTGGTTAAGAAAAGTACCTACATGAATTAGTTTCTGCTCCACATACAGCTATCTCAGTTTGCAAAGAGCCTGGACTCAGATGCTTGACCATTTCAATTTTGTCCACACTACACCAGCTGACAATATTCATATTTCAGTAAAGTATCAACAGGTATTTCACATCTCAGGGAGAACTAACAAAATGGACACAAGACCAATTAAAGAACACAAATCTGTGCAATAGTTGCCACCAAGGTTTGATAAACATCTTATTGAAATATGGGCAGTGGGACATGTTTTGCTGGGCAAGAAAGGCACACAGATGACACCTGAACTTCGAACAGAACCCTTCATCATGCAACAGAGTAGCCAACTTTAAGTTGGAAAAATTAGTGTCTTACACCAAAAAAGCAGGTGTTATCTGTTCCCAGTGCGCCCCTTGTACCCCAGCTCAGGAGACCTGTAACACCACAACAGCTATGTGCTGCCTGTCTGAAGGTCTAATAAACAGACACACTTGCTATAAAACCAAAATTTACCATTTCACTACAATCAAGGTGGTTTGGAGGCAGCACTTCTAAATTGTGCTTCTTGCCTGACTGCTCCATCCACCTCTGCCACTCTTGCTTTCAGTTTCAGAGATGTTCCAGGTCTGCTATTCACTGAGGAGCCTTTCCACTCACAGGAGCACCAATCACTCTGCTCTGGATCAGCACCAGGCTGCAGTGAGTGTAAAATCAAGTAACTAACTGCAGAAGTCCCACAGAAACTCATTCCTATGCACCTGGCAAATGCCAGATACTCTTCTAAAAAAAACCAAAAATAAAACCAAAAAACCATGGAGTGAAAGCTTCTTCTTTCAAAGAACTTTTGGGGAGGCCTTTGAATTAAGAAAGACCAAAACCACTGGTCCAGAACAATCCTTTACAGGAAAAAGCAATTTGTTAAATTACTAAAGCAAAATTAGCATGTGAAAGCTGAAGCCAGCACATTTCTACTGGTTCATTCTTTGTTGGCTTGGAATTTGAGATTTTTTTTTCAATATCTGACCTTTCATATGTTCCTTTAAACTTAAAAAAACCAAAACCAAAACAAAACCAAAACAAAACAACAAAAAAAAAAAAAAAACCAAAAAAACCAAACCAAAACAAAACAAAACAAAAAACCCCCAAAACTGCTATCTTTCAAGGAAACCAGATCTTCCTGAAGGACTTTAAAAGAATTTCAGGTACGGAACAACTAATGAAAGTATCTCGTTCCAAATGAAAACTGTAAAACAATGAAGTTAAGTCCCTTTCAACCAGTGGGAGTCCCAGGAATGGGATAAAAAAAAATTAAAAAAGAAAAAAGAGATTAGGGTTTCTTGTTTAAAATTATTTTCTATTTAAATGGCTTTTGGCTAAGCTGAGGAGCTACTGCAGCAGTATTCTGAAAATATTCTGATTTCATCAGGAAGTTGAAAGTTAAGAATGATAAATATGTACTATCCAGATATGAAAAAGCTAACAAAACAAAATCCACTTTTGTCAGACCAACAGCAGACATTAGGAACAACCTCACCACGGATAAAATTATGCCATTAAATTGCAATAGCTAGTTTTATTTTAAAAGAAAGTGTACAAAAACAAGCCTATAGACTCTCAGGAAACAGTAGGGGCTCTTGGAGAAAATATGTTGATTTTAATTAGAGGTCAAATTTATTTAGCACAAAAATAGAAAATACTAAAGCTTCTGATGAAGGGAGAGATCACAGGAGATCTTTTATCACACAACCCTAGTCAGGTGGATCAGGTTTCTCTAACAAGTACTAGTGTTTCACCTGATCTTTGAGGCAGCTAAAAGCACTATTTGCAAGCAGACAATGCCTCCTGTGTTGCAGCTCTTGCTCACCCTTGAGTGAATCCATGCCTCACATACCTGCAGGACTGCCCTGGTGGAACAGCTGGAATCAGGGGGCTTCAGCAAGCAAAACCTGTGCCTTACACGGGTGCCCAGCAGTTCTGAGGGCTCACTTTCATCACAGGCTGTTCCAGGCTGGCCTGTGCCTGAATTCCCGGCCACTGCACTCCTGGCAAATTGCTCCAGATATGATTTTTCCTGACACAAAGGAACGCGAGCAAAACCAGCCGGCCAGTTCTGCTCCCGCACCTCGAACCACCCACCGGGTTGTGACCCCTGCTCCTGCTCACTCTGCTCACGACCCACCCCCAAGAGAGACCGAGACCTCAGCAGCTACAGTGGCACCTGGTTTTTAGAAAGAACAAGGTATTCCCTGCAAAAACATCCAGCGCAGGTGGATAAATGTAACCATCGGATCCACCATCCCTCACTGAAATAATTTTGTATCTTTCCCTACAAGTGGCCGGACAGCCTGCCAAGGTGAAACTTCCCCGACAGCGAGACATTGTCACGGGCATTGCACACACCCCCTTCCTCCTCCCTGGAGATGGAGGCAGGACAATAGCCCTGGAACAGCAGGACTCCACCTTCCCCCACGCTTAAGGAGGGCGTGCGTTAAAAAGGAAATTACCCACACTTAGATATCGGTCCTTAAGTGTGCAGAGTTACTTTCTGTAGCTTCCAGCTTCACCAACACCCGGGGCTATCACAGCTACCTCTACCATCCCTTTAAATTTGGGACTGAAAGACTTGTTTCAGGGACCCAACCACGGGAGAAACAAGCAGGACTTTTTTTTTTTTTTCCCCATAGAGAGCAAGAAACTTTCCTCTGCATAAAGATTTACAATTTAAAGAGAACAGAATGAGTTTGTGACACCTGAAGTGGCAGAAGTAGCTAATAAATACTTGCATAAGTCAGCTCATGAAAATAAAACAGCTGCCCCCAAACTGAAGTATCTTTGTTTCTTAAAGAGACTTGCAAAGCCAGTGGACAAACTAACAGCTGTGACAGCTGTGGCTAAAACCTGTCCTCTGGTAAAATATGGATAACCCCCTTATATTAACAACAACAAAAAACCACAAAAAAATTAAAAAAAAAACCAAAAAAAAAACCCTCTCCAAAAACCCACAAAATCAATCCACAAATTCCAACACATTACTACAGGAGTCAAAAAACATGATCAGGAAGGTACTTTTTTTAAGACTTGAAGTACACAGTGCTGGCTGGCAGGCCTTCTTTAGGATGACAGCTACTCTGAAATTAATTCTTACAGTAACTTCACTGAACAGTCAGCATTTATCAGAAATATAGCCTAGTAACATTTTCTTAAACAAAGCAGATCCTGTACAGAAAAGCTGCATCCAGACACCAATGACTTTGGGATGCTGCCTGAAAGTTTCCTTTTGAGGAGCACACTGTTCCCTAATTGGATGAGCTCAGTTTTCAGAAACCCAGAACTCATCATGTGTTGCTAGGACATTCGAAAGATTTTCAATTTAATTTAATATCAGCCCCCTTCAATCTTTTCTGTGGTGGATCCTCTACATGATCCCTCCTTTCCCATCATCAGGATGCCAAGGGTGTAGTGGTCAGGATCCAGCCTAACCTCACTTCCAGCATATTTACCCCCCTGCCCTGCTCAAACCTCACTTCCCAAATCATGCAGTGCTACAAGACAGGTTTGCTTGGAACTTTTCATCTCCCCAACAACCAAGTGCATAAGATTACCTCCTTGTTGCAAAGTAAATTTATTCCACTTCACCCAAGTCTGCATTCCAAGGGCAAAAATTAAAATCCTCAACTATGTGCATTTTTAAGGCAAAGGCTTTGTCTAGGCTAGTTCAGGATCTATATACAAATTCAAGATACACAATAGAACCTGGGAAATGATTGAAAGCTGAGCAGTGGATTAATGTTCAGCTCCACACAGTAGGAGACTCTTCCATCCCTGGGTACCTTTGATGCCCAGAACTCCTATAATGAGAAGAGCCACAAGCACGGGAAATACTGATGAGAGCCAGGCCCACAAGGAGCTGAGCCACTGCTGCCAGCCACAGGTAACACTGTAACATCACAGGTGCTACTTCACCCTTTGAAGGTGGCAGGGGAAATCAGTACTAGGCTTTGTCACATGTTACAAAGAAACCACAACCACGTCCTAGCTAAAAGCAGAGAAAGAAGCATAAAAATTGTATTCCAGTTTACAACAGAAAAAAAAAAAGAAAAGAGCTCCACAGGAAGATTCTGTATCTCTGTATCCTTACTGCAGATGCCATATTTAAAACAAATCTCTTTACCCTCATCCTACAGACCATACAGTTACACAAATAGGGTAACTGATCTAAATGCATTTCTGCAAGTTTTAGTGCCTGTTAGGCCAGCAAGAAGTTGCAGGACATGAGTTCAGAAGGTCATCCATAATCCAGTCTCTCTAAAAGCCCTCTAATACTTAAAATGCAGCAGTGTTCACGCAGGAAATATGAACAATGCATAATTTACCAAAATCCACATGAAAGAAACTTAAAACCGAAAAAAGAAACACCTTCAAATGTCTGCCTCCTACTATACTCATTAAGCCTCAGCAGCTTTGTTTCAGCTAATTTTGGAAAGGAGGAGACAGACACACGTCAGTGAAATCCAAAGACGGTAGGAAGAAACACCAAGAAGATGGTAACAATGGGCTTTCCTTCTGTGAGGGGGGAAAAAAAAAATCAGTTTGAAATACGAAGAATGCACAGGGTCCCTGAAAAAAGGAGTAAGGAGAAGAGTGCTCAATCACAGAACCATAGAATTTTTAAATTCTATTTTTGGACTTTAAGGTCCCGTCCAACCATAGAATGCTAAGGGTTGGACGGGACCTTAAAGATCTCATAGTCCCAACTCCCCGGCCAGGGAAGGGACACCTCCCTCTAGAGCACTGCTCGGTGGTCATGAACACTGCCGGCACTGGGGTATCCACAACCTCCCTGGGCAACCTGTTTCAGTGTCTCAGCACCCTCAGAGTAAAGCATTTCTTCCTCATATCGAACCTGAATTTCCCCTCTTTCAATCTGCACCCATTGTCTTATTACCACTACTACTTATTATTACTATTCCTTGTCTTATCACCACAGCTCCTGATGAAGAGTCCCTCTCCTACATAACGAAATGGCAATCTGTCCGATAGGAGTCGGAATAAAGAAATCGCAAATTCCCAGGAGGTTCAGAAGCCGGGGATTGCCAACATGGCTAATTGTTAGCTCGCTGTTACCTCCGTGCTGGGAGCGGCGAGGCAGAGCCGCCCCACGGCGCACGACAGACGAGCAGCGCCGGGACGAGCGGCTCGCACGGACCTCGGCGCCTGCACGGGGCGGGCTCAGCGCCCCGCACAGAGGCCTGCGAGGAGCACCCCGGTCCCAGCGGCGCCTGCAAGGAGGTCTGCGAGAGCACCCCGGTCCCAGCGGCGCCCCGCCAGCCCGGGCTCCCCGCAGCGCCCAGCGCCGGGGCCGCGCCGCCGCCTCCCGCGGGGGAACCCGGCATGCGGTGCCGGCCCGGCCCCTGCCCGCGCTCACCTCCGTCGCCATCCTCCTCCTGTGCGGCCGCACCCCGCGCCAGGAGAGCAATCTGAGCCAGCCCCAGCAGGAGCACCAGCACCCACAGCCCGCGCATCCTCATCCTGCCGCCGCTCCCGGCCTGGCCCGTCCGCTCCTTGCGCTGCGCTCCCGCCGCTCGCCCCGCCCCGCGGCACGCCGCGCCTGCCCATTGGCTGCTGCCTCAACACGTGCTTGGCGCGGTCGCCAATCAACAATCGTCACGAGGGCCGCCGGCGCGGGGTGCGTGGGTTTCGCGGGTTCCGCAGCGCCCCCGGGGACCCCCGGCGGCTGCGGCCGCGGCGCCGCGGCGGGACACGGGCGCCATCGGCCGGAGCGGCGACGGGAAAGCAGCGGCGGCACCGCGCGCGGAAGCGCCCGGCCGCTCTGAGGTGCCGCCCCGCCATTGGCCGCCGCCGAGCTGCCAACCGCAGCCCGCCACGCGTGGAGCGCGCGGCCGCTCCAGGGGCGGGAGGCGGGAGGGACGGGGCGGGAACGCCCCGACCGCGTGCAGCCACATCGCCCTTCGTGATTGGCGGGCCGGCGCCGGGGGGCGGGGCCAGGGGCCCGCGGCAGCCTGTGAGGGCGCGCCGCGTTCGGCGGGGCGGAGCGAGGCGCGGGCGGGCTGAGGGCAGCGCTGGGGCCTCCTAAATTCCCTCGCCGGGAGAAGGGATTTCGGTACGATGCTGCCGCGGATGGGAAGAGTGGCATGGAGACACCGCCCTTGGGTGCTCCCGCGGGGACTGTGTGGCGCAGCGAGCCCACCGGTAGCGCCGTGATTGCACGGGAAGGTGTCGCGGCGCAATTTCTGTCCGTGGTTGTCCAGATGGTTTATATGGTGAACGCCTAAGATGCAACAAGACACCGTTAAAACCTGGGCTTTTGGTGCCAAAATTGCCAGTCTGTCCCCCTACTTGGGTTAATTACATAGGCTCATGGGACAATTATTTTAATTTTTACGAAACTTTTGACTCTTGAATTGGTAGGTTTAAGCATAAAGAGCTGCTAAGTTCAGTGTGCGGCAGTCACGCTGTAAAAGAGTAGCAGTAGCTTATGATAAATGAATATCTTCAAGGTTTTGAAGTGCAAGCTTTAAATATAAACTCCACAATTTTAGAGGATTAAGACACTGCATTGCTATGAAAGGTTGCTGTTGCATCAGTTGCCATTTGGCATTTGTAAGTGGTCTGTAGGTTGGGGGAAAAAAAAACACATTAAAAGGCCTGCTGTGTTCTCCATTCATAAGTTATAGCCTAGAAGTCAGTGCCTTTCCTTAACTCAGCTGCCACACAAGTTATCTGGAAAATACAGCAGCTGATACAGGAGCAGTTTTTTAACTTGGCACATCACTAGAATGGAGTGGCACCTGATCTGAACCGAGTTAAAGCTGTCTGGATCCTGCCAAAACTGTGATCCTGATCCTGCCTGGTTTTGGTATCAATATAAATATTAGTTTGACATTGATATTCAGTAATTTGAAGATAGCACATAATCAGATTGTACACTCCAGGTTCTCAGTGGGAAAAATTAAGAGTATGGAAAGTTTTTATTTAGAGTCTTGTTCACTGTTAAACACAACCCTTGATTTGAATATCATCTTGGTGTGTGAAATATTTACTGTCTTTGTCCTCTGAGTTTATGAGAGAGATAGTGGCTATAGTAATCCATTTTTTTCTGGTTTATGTTGGAGGTTTTCCAACTGACAGTGACCTTTCAAGGTAGAGGAGTATTGTCAAGCCCAATACTTCATGACAGACCATTGCAAAATGGGTTAAAGTAGCTTGCAGAAAAAGTGAGCATGTAAAATGGGGAAGTGATGTTATTATTGCATTTGTCTGTTGGAGTGTAAAATACTGAATTAAATGCTTTTTCTTTCATGATGAATTTTATGGTTATTGTGGTTTCTTTCCATCCAGGTTAGCCAACTGAAAAAGGAGATCAGTAAATTTGCTAGGCAGTCAAAGGTGCCAAGTACCAACATCCTTCTAGGCAGTGAAAAGGAAGTGCAAATAGTACAAATACAGGGGAGTTGGGGTTGTTATTACTTATTTGAGCTGCGGGAGGAAAGCTTGGAAGGCAGAACCCCTGTGATCCCTGTTCAGCCAAGGACAGCCTGACTGAGAAATTTGCTGAATTGTCAGTTCACTGTGTGGGTGGTTACAACACTGGGAGGATCTTAGGCATGTCCCACTAGACAAACAGGACCTTGGCAAAGGGCCATGGTCTGGTCTGTCTTCAAACAAGCAGGGCTGTGCCTGTCTTCCTAGATTAGGGTTGCACAGGATGGCACAGCGAATACAGAGCTGTAAATGGCACACCAGACATGTGATTCAGACATGTGATTCATTCCAGACCAGCTGGAATTCATCCCAGACCAGCTGGGGTGCCAGCTCCATGCCTTTTGAGCACTTGGAAGAGTGTGCCAGCTGTGCAGCTCTTCCAGGGGATTCCTTCCTGCTCTCTAAAGGGCTGGCTACCTGTGGGGCTGACAATGCAGCTGAAAATCCTCTGGGCTAAGCACTACTGGTAGGAGCGCTGCTGCCTTTTGCTGAGTGCTCATTCCTTATGTAAATTGATGACAGGAGCACTCTTCTCTTTGCCAGGAGGGTCTCCAGGCAGGAGGCAGGTGGAACCCCTGCCCAGTATAGGGTCATCTGTGGGTTAGATGCATGGAAAAGTGGATGGCACAGGACTCCTGCAGCTTGTCTGATTGTGAGGATTGGCCATACAAATCCCTAGTCATGGAACACACTGCAGGGTCCAGAAAGCATGAGGCCTCACAGAGCACCTATGGTGTAGTTTCTGGATAAAAAAAAAAAAAAAATTCTACCTGATGACATCTGCTGTGCTGCACAAAAATGCAGGTATTAGTGCACTCTGGTTATTTGAAAGTGGATTGCATTTTGTACATACTGTGTATCATATCTTGGTGTCAGCATCACTGCTGGCAGACCTGCATCCCCAGGAACAAGCAGATTATTGTAGTTCTTAAATATGCTTCTCCTCAGGAACATTCAGTAGGTGTCTTTCCTGTTGGTTTAAGTTGCCAGTGGCTACCTTAAAGTCTTCACCGGTTGCACCTGTGTTCTCCAACATCATTAAGTGGTGGGCTGTGGAAATCTCTCCTTGTATCACACTGTACTTTTCTCCTTTAAAAGGTAGCCTAGACAATAGTAATCCTCTACCTCATTTTGCACATTCTGTGGGGTACAGCTGTGTTAGTCTTGGAAGAGGCATATTCAGCAGGAAATATCAAAAAAGAAGAAGCCAATGTTCTTCCACAAAAATCATGAAAATGGAAAGACATGTCAGACTAAGTTATATAGGTCTAACTTCTGCTATTAAAACATATTACAATCTCAAACGTAAACGTGGACCTACCTGGCCTTTCACAGGCTGTGAGTCAACACAGACAGGAAGCTGGGACAACCACAAACTCACAGCAAGAACATAAAGAGTAGATTTGAGCTAAAAATGTAAGATTTAAAATGGCTCAGTGTCACACAAGTGTTTTGAATTATTTTTCTGGTAGTTTTCTTGTCGACCTTCGTTATCTTGTTTGCATAATAGCTGAACTTTCACATGATGCTGAGTTGCCTTGCATATAATCTTCATGTAAATCACTTCAGCGAACCTCAAAACAATGCTTAAAATATCCATCCTGATTGCATTTCACCTCAGTGATTTGCATCTAAAAATCACCTCAGTGATTTTCACCTAAAAATAATTTAGAGCAAGAGAACGCTTGTAGAACTCAGGATTTTTTGCTCAGTGGTTGATTCATCTATTATGATGCTTATTTTAAAATATCTTTCAATAATTTTCAGTCATCATTGTAGAAAGATGATAAAAAGTTTGATGTGAAAATGTTCCACTTCAATACTACTAAATTCTTGTAAGTTAATGAAAAACGATAAGTGACGGTAATATAAATTCCTGTATTGCCCAGGAGAACTGATTGTTTTGCTGCAATGATTTTGAGTGTCTGTCTGGATGGCTTCTCTTGTTTTGCCTTTTCTCTTTTTTTTTTCAGGGCCCTGCTTCTTGGTTCTGTTACCCCTTGTTGTGTCACTACCAGCCTTGGTAAAAATTCTCTCTCCATCTTTTTTACAAGACCCCTTCATCTGTTAAAGGGCTGCAATAAGTGACCCTGGAGATTTCTCCAGGCTGAGAAATTCCCTCTCTCTCAGCCTTTCCTCAAAAGAGAGGTGTTTTAGTCCTGTCATCATTCCTGTTGCCCTCCTCTGCAGTTGCTGCAAGAGGTCCATGCCTTTCTTGTGGCCCAAGATAGGAGCAGGATTCCAGAACTGGACACAGTGTTTCAGGTGAAACCACCACAGCCAAGTAAGGGGATCCCTCTGGATAGCATCCCATCCTTCAAGTGTATCAATATCAAGTGTATTTGGACACTCCATGCTGAGAGGATTTGGGCAGCATTTGTGATAGTTAACCAGGGCCCAGGCAAAGGAATGTGATTATTTATTGTCAGTAAACTGAGATGCTGGCTGGCACAATGCTGGCCTGTGCCAAGCAGAGCACTTCCAAGGACTTCTGAACATTCTTCTGGAGCTGGCACGTTCTTGGAAGCTGTTTGTGTGCAGCCAGGCTGCTTGGAGAATGAGAGAATTTATTAGCACAGGTGCAGGCACCTCCACATTGCTTGGCCTGGGTGCCTGGGAATATCCCAGACATGCCCAATTTACTGGTGTAGGTGTGGCAGTGATGTGTAGGTGTTCAGTGATGTGTAGGTTGGTGCCAAGAATAGCAGGGAACAAGTAGGAAAGTATGTACTCACTGAGGTAAGTGGCCTAAATGCTGACCCTTACTATATTTTTGTTTGAGTTCTACATTGTAAGAACCAATGGATAATGAGATTACTTCAGTTATCTGTAAAGTTACATCCTAAATTTGGATGACCACCTTTCCAATACAGGTCTGTAAATGTATTTCATATCTAAACTGTAGTTTATATCTACTTTTTATTTTCTTCAGATTAAATATATACCTCTAGAATACTTCCATGGAGTTTATTGGTAGATGGACACGGAATAAACTTCAGAACTTTCAGCAAAGTCACATTCTAGTGTTTTCTGTGTGCAAACCCAGTTTTACCAGTGTCAACCCTCCAGGGTGCTGATGGCTTTCATGGAACAGGGTGGATGTAACAGAACCTTGACAGTGACTGCTAGACTACCTTACTTTTTCAAAATTCATTTTTCACTTTTTGTGTAGGTGACAGAATGTCATGCCTCCCCTTAGAGGACAGTTAAACATGGTGAAGTTCAGTGCATTGCTGACTCCAGAGGCTGGCTCTGAGAGGCAAGTATTGAAAGATGCATCTTGAACAAGGGGCAGAGAAGAAGAGAAACTGTGTTTTTCTCAGCAAAGGTGCTGGTGAGGGATGTGTGGAGGAGCAGTTGTGCTAATGGTGCTGTGCACCAGTCACTGGAAACACCGGTGTCATTTTGGGGTTGTTTTGGGGGGTTAGTGGAAACAGATGGAAATACAGATTTCTCAGCATTGTCTGTTTACACCTCAATGCCTGAGTGGATTTTTCTCTGGTCTTAATTTATCTTTACTCTGATCCTTTGGCCTGTGAAGAGAGCCACTGATCCTACAGGAAAAAAAGAAGGGGATAAAAGATGGAATGAGCAATCCCCTTTAAGTGAGGGTCCCATCTCCATCAGAGTTAAGTGAGTTGTCATATGCACAATTGGTCACAAGATGTCAGTGTCAAGGAGCAAGTGGGAGTGAAGGGCCTGGGAAGCTGAGATCTCCCAATTCCCCATTCTGGGAATACTGCAGGGAACATTTGCTGTGTTGGCTCCTGGCATTGGGAACTGTTGAGGTATTGTTGGGGCTCGAGACTATAGTGCACGTGAGAAATCTTCCCAGCTCTTTGCAGGGTGGTTTTGGTTTGGTTTGTGGATAAGACCCAGCAGACCCAGAAAGCTGAGAAATTTCTGAGGCAAGGTGAGAGCAGGAAGCAGACAGGATTAGGAGCAGGAATAGATTCTGGCTGGAGGAGGAAGCTGTTGCCCTTTGGATATCCATCTTCTGTGGTAGAGTACTCCACTAGGGAAAGGTAGGTATCTTGCATACAGCTTTCAGCTGACATGTGAAAGCACAGGCCTTACAAACTGTCACCTGTAAAGAGCCCATTTTTTTATTCAGGATCCTGATACAAGGGATTTAAGACTGATCTGGCTTGCTATGGTCTGTTCCAGACTACATGAGTGGAAAAACTTCCTAACAAAAACTGCTGTGTGTAGCTGGCACAGCATGGCACAGCTTTTGCACCTCAGACTGTTGCATGGGAGTCAAGAGCAGGAGAGCTTGTGGGGTTATGGGAAGCCCACTCTTATAATGCTTTCATTATAAATATAATCAAAATAATGGTTTTACATTATTTTAGCCCATCCTCCCTGGGATTTCCAAGAGCTTCAGGAAGCAGCTGTTTTCCAGAAAGAAAAACATGTCAGGAAAACTCATGGTTTCTACTGAAACATCATTTTCCACAACTGTAGTTAGGATGTGGTCTCCTTGAGATTCAGTTAGATGCTCAGTACTTCCTTCATGAAAAACCTTTCAAATGGGTTGTGAAGGAAGAGTAGAAGTCCCAGTTCTCTCTCTTCCACCACTGACTAAAGCTATGTAGCAAAGCATGCATGACTATAGATCAAAAATTCCTTCTATTTATAGCAAATCAGAACTAGACTCCTTGAACTGTGAGATATATTTGTTTTCTAATTAGCATTGCATTTTTTCCAAGATGCTCTTGCTTTTTTATGCTCTAAAGGTTCAACCTAGTGTATTTTTCTCCTGTTTCTGTTCCCAAGCACAGGCTTGCATTTGCAGCTTGTTGTGCCTTGTATGTTTAAAGCCATGTTATTCTTCTGTTGCCTCTAGCTTTTTTAGGAGTAAAAGCACCAAGAGATGCTACTTCTTGGACTTCTGCTTTCAAAAAAAAAAAAAAAATCATGGCATAAGCTATCCTGAAGTCTTAAATTCTCAAATAATTACATTGGCTAGCCTACATGCATTTTCCTCATGTATGTACAGTTTGCCAAAATAGGAGTCACATTATTTCCTTGAAAATTCCCTCCCTGCTATCCAGAGCTGCTGTTCCAGCCCATATGGCCATAGCCAAGCTCACTGCTTTGGGCACCAACAGTGACAGACTTGTTGAGAAGCTGCCAATGTGGAAGCCTTGCCCAGGCTTCTACAATTTGTCCTGATCCAGATTCAACACCATGCAACTTAAAGCTACTGGAAGTATAAGCAAGTCTGAATTTTCCCCTGCAAGCCTGCAGAACTGTACACTACATTTATGTGACTGTTGCTCAGTGGTTTCCACTTCTCCCTTTTCAGAGCCTCTTACCAGAGCAGTACAGTAAGACAGACCCTCTATAATTCAACAGACTTCAGCCACACTTTGGCTGTGTGTGAATACAGGTGGCAATGCCATTTTTATGCTTATTTCCATAAGAAAGCATATTGCTCTCTCACCTTGTTCTGTGAGTGGCAGCTGCTACCAATTTGTGATCAGTATTCTCAGGTGGATTGTGGGTGAGTGTGTCTAAAATCAGTCACATGTAGGCTGGGAAGTGTTAGGCATTTACACTTCAAAAAGAAAGTGTCCTGCAGTACATCTTCTCCTTTCTTTTGGTCTTCCAGCTCTCTGAATATTATTGAAAACAGTTCTTCTTTCAAAATCCTGCCTGCCTCCTGTTAGGGAGCCCAAGCCTCACCTCAGCTGGCATCTATGGGTGGAGCCCATTGTTTTGGTGGATGAGCCAGGAATGGAAGCAGAGTCAAACATCTGTGATAGTATTGGCATTGTATTACCTGCTGTTACATTGGCCCTGTGATTGTAAGGCAGCTTTTAACTGGTAATTCATCAAAACTGAGTATTTGTCATGTGCCTGCTTAAAGTCTGAGATGGTCCAGCTTGAGAACAAATTTTATGTTATTCTTTGGCTGTTTGAGCAGGGCCTGTGTAGGAGGGGACTGTAGATGCCTGAAGGGACTGTGTGGAAATCCCAGATTTTGAGCCTGCTAGTGGTGCCATGAGGAAATAAAAACCACACATAGGATCATACAGATAAAGATGCAAATACAGTGCCCGTGTCTAACTTGGTTGTATGTTGGGCCATCAAATTGCCTTGCATTTCTTAAAATTTTGTGCCTGTTGGTCCATCCTACAATGCTGTACTTCACAAATACTTTTGCTCCTTCAATTTTAGGTATCCTCTTTTTGCAAATGAATATTTAAGTAGAACTTTCCACACATGGAAACTGATGAAAATGGGGAGACAACGTTGCCTGTTCAGTCCTACAATGCTGTACTTCACTAATACTTTTACTCCTTCAATTTTAGGCATCCACTTTTTTGCAAATGAATATTTAAGTAGAACTTTCCACACATGGAAACTGATAAAAATGGGGAGACAAGGTTGATCTATAAGAAAGGCCAATATTTTTTATTTCCAGTCCCTTCTTCTCATGCTTATGGAAGGTCCTTCCTGATCAAACAACATAACTGGAGAGTGAGGCATTCTTAATCTAACTTGCTACTTCGTGCTGAAACTGAATTCTCTGCATGAAAAATCAAGAAGAAAATAGGAGTAGAGACACAGAGACAGCAACAAAGAATTGAACAATTACAGGGGTAAATTCCCATTCAAAGCGTTTGAAGTCCTCTTTGCAACACTTCTGGATCTCATTGAAAGGGCACAAAAGGAGAGCAAAGCAGAGAGCACTGAGGAACAGCACTGCTTGGGAGAGGAGGGGATTCTTTCCAGACACGAAGGAGAATTGGGATACCCGGCTGCAGTTTGCTAACAGGCTCCTGCTGGACCCTGCTCCGGCCGGGGCGCACCCAGGGGCGGGCGGGCACCGGGACCCCCGCGCCGCCGCCGCTGTCCGCGGTGCTGAAGCTTCGCGGGGAGGAGGTGGACGGGGAGCATCCGGCAGATGGAGAGGTTTTTGTCTTCTTCGGGCAGGTGAAGGAATTCTACACGCTGGCTTGTGCTGAGGTGGTGGCCGCGGTGGGTCTGTGCGGGCAAAGCTTTGGCAATCGGACTGCCTCGATGGTTGCTTGTAGCTGGGATATCGCTTCAATGCAGGAAAGCCTGGACAAGGAGTTGGGCATAATTCCAGTGTCACAGACATATTTTCTGAAAAATCCTTTTGCCAGGATTTTTTCTCCTGAGAAGCTGAGAGGCCTCAGAAACGAAATGTAAACAATAATTGTCTGCTGCTGTGGAATGTGCAGGTGCAATCTCATGTGGATTGTTTCTACTTGATGAGCAACCAGAGGTCCTGCTGTGCTGGGACTCTGGTCGTCACAAGATTTTATTATCATTCCATTCATTTCTTTGCTAGCCTTCTGATATCTCTTTTCACTTTCTTTAGTATAGTTTTAGTATATAATTTTCATTTAATATAATATATATCATAAAATAATAAATCAGCCTTCTGTAACATGGAGTCAAGATTCTCATCTCTTCCCTCGTCCTGGGACCCCTGTGAACACCACCATAGTCCAGCTTTGACAATGTAAAGAGTTTGGACTGAAGTGTATCCAAGGCTGCAACCTGTGTCCTGGAAGCAAGTCCCAGTAATGGCACAATTGGGGGTCTTGCATATTGCAACTTTTTATTTCCTGCTGCAATGAAATGTTCCCGTTCCCTGCTCACTCACCCTCCCACACACACCCCCATCTACCCTCCTCGCCCCCCTTCCCCCCACCCCCCCCAAAAAAAAGAGAAAAATAATTAGTAGCCTTTGCTTGTTTGAGAATAGTGCTTTTTTAACAAAAAGAGTCAAGCTCTTTGTGCCCCATTTCAACTCTGTTGCATGGTGCTAACTGGAGCCATTGCAGCAGAAACATTACTTGGAATCAGCAAGGAACGTAATGAGGCTGTTAGCTGGATTTTGTAAGATAAACAGGAATGAGCTGTGTGTGTGTTTTGCAAGGTGGAAAAGGCATTAATGTGCTCACCAGCCCAGTGCAGGAATGAGGTACTGCCCACCATCTCTCAGAGTGGGTCAGTCCTTGATCTTACCAGGTGTCCATCTTCTGACCCACTGCATTTCTCAGAGGAATTTGGTTATTTTTTGATTATCATTAGTCAGGAATATTTACATGACTGTTTCTGACTCCACAGCTTCTTTCTTTGGGTTTTGTTGGGGTTTTTTCATTTGCTTATCTTGCTTGTTTTAGTTTGCTCCATTGACAGAAAATTTTTCTGACTAATGTTAATCCAAGGACCCAGCCAAGCCTCAGGTCAAATTCAACTAAACCTTAAAAGAAATGGCTATGAGCTCCAGTTCCACTCTTTGAGGGTTTCATCTCTTTTGGTCGCTGATGCCATTGTTTTGTTGATAATTAGGTCTGGCATCAATCTGAGTCTCCCCTTACATCTCTGGCTAGTGGGCTGCAGCAGGGTTTGGAGTCTTAATGGCAGCTCTCAAACCAAAGTCAGGTATCACAGAATATGCAAACACCAGTCTATTTAATACCCTGACTAACTGGACCTCTAATATCATCACAGCCTACCTTCTGGATCATTTTTAGCCTCTTTAGCATTTTATTAGCATCTGGTTTTGGGCAGTGATGGAGGTATAATACAGAGCTTGATACAGAACACAGAGTTCAGTGAACCTTTGGTCTGACATGGTAGGGCTGTATTTTTGTTTTTAATATTCCAAGTCAGGTTGTCAGCTGATTTAGAGCACCTGAGACTGTTCTGAAAAGATAAGAATTCAAGATCCTAGTTTTGTTCATTGACGGGATTTACAAAAGCATACAGGTGCCTAAATTCATTGCTGCTCCTGTAAAATTTAATTTTGTTAGGAACTGAAACAAGAGCACATCTGTTTGTTACAGGTGCCTGTTTTTTCACAGCTTCCATGTATGTTGGAGATTGGCAGACTGAGTGGGTATTTGGTGTAATTTGATGCAGTCTTTGATAAAAACAGGCTTCTTGAAAATATGCAAAGTCTTCTACACACTGAAAAGTAAAGGGAAAATATTAATATAAATGCTGGTCTAGGCATCAACAGAGTGAATGTTACAATGGATACATGTCAAGTCTGTTTACAGAAATAATAATAAAAAATAAATATTTTCGATTCACACCCTGCTTTTCAACTCAAAGGATCCCCAGGTGGTTTGCAGATGACATGCAGGGTTTGCTCTACATGGCACTGAACTGCAGTCACAGGAACTGTTCAATAATCTTTTTTGGTGCTGTCTGGCAGTCCTGAGTGAATCTGTGGGGATTGTTTGGGAAAGCAGAATGTAAACATGACAGAACTGAAAGATAATCAAGACCCAAGTGTTTGAAATGTTGTAGCTAATAGTTGTTATTAGTTCACATGTCAGTCTTGAAAAGCTAAGAAACCTGGAAGACCAGGTTCTCTTTCCTGTGAAAAAACAAACAAATAAAGAAGACAACAAAAGCCTCCTCCATTAAAACAAATCAAAACCAAAAAAGCCCACAAAGAAAAAAAATCCCAAATCAATGATATTTAAAACCAAAATATATGAAGTTTAACAAAGACAAGTGCCAGATTCTGTATCTAGCATGGGACAACCCTGAGTGTATGAACAAACTGGGGAATGAGAGGCTGGAAAGTGCTGTGGAAAGGGACCTGGGGCTCCTGGTTGATGGCAAGTTGAATGTGAGGGCACAGCACCAGCAGCTGAGCAAGGGAGAGGATTGTCCTGCTCTGCTCTGCTCTGGGGCAGCCTCACCTTGAGTCCTGGGGACAGTTTTGGGCACCACAATATTAAAAAGATATTAAGCACTTAGAGAGCATTTACCATTACATAAAGTAGAGGATGAGAGATATCACTAAGCACAGGCTGTCTGAGGTTCTCAAAGTCCTTTGCAAGTGATTCTTAAGGCATTTTGGAAGTGCTTCTTCACTACATAAAATAATGATTATAATAAGAACTACTATGCCAACTTTCTTTCCCGAATTCAGGGAGAGCCCAGAGCAGGAATCCTTAGTGCACCATTTCCTGATCCTTGTTTTTACAAAACTGAGCTCACTTCCTGTTCAAATAGACATTTTCCACTCACACTTCACAGCCGTAGAGTACGACACATGACTTGAAATCACAGCCACCTTCAAAAAAGTACAGTTATTCCAAAGAGCACAATAATTCCAGAGAAAGAGCACAATAATTCACAATGGTACAATTCATCAAGAACATCCACTGTGGAACATCCACTCAAAGGGTTTCAACAGCACTGGGATTCTGGACTCTGCTCCTTTACTCCACTGAATTTTCAGGATAAAAGGCAAGTGACTCCACAGCTTTTATCCCTGTATACCACAGGTAGGTTTGAAAGAATCCTCACTCTTTGAACTTCAATGCCTGTAAAGTAGGAATCACCAAAGGGAGGATTCCATTTCCCTTCAGGGAAGCTGCTCCTGCTTCCTGCAGGGCCATTGCTTGCCATGGAAACACCCATGGCTCTCCAGCCAGTCTGGGCATGAAGCAGATGACCAAAATGTCTACGAGTCATCTTACAAGGTAGCATGGGATCTTGGTAATGATCTGTAAGGCTGCAGCTTTTAATTATTTTAAACCCTCTTTCTTTGGGCTTGACATCTGCAGGGCATTCCAGGGGCACTGGGCCAGGCTGTTACAGAGTTCCAACAGAACAAACGTGGAGCAGAATCCAGCAGTCTTGGATGCTCTCAAATGTTAATATTCCAAAGAATGAGTTAGCAATCAGAAATGTGGGGGCTTTATGTCAGGGGTTTCATCTTGCTGCAAAAAAGGGAGCTCAGGCTCCACTGTCAGTCAATGTTCAGCATCAAAGTGGGCAAGAAGTAACCGGAAATCATTCTGTCTTGTGGAATACTCCTGAAATGAATTCTGTTTCTCCTTCTGGCCCCTAAATGTCACTGAAATGGTGACTTTTCTTTGTTGCTTGTTTTCAAAACTAACGCAGATGGGAGAAGCATTCCTATTCTCAGTTGGAAGCATTAGTGACCAAAGGTTATGTTTACTTTTGTTCCTTCATGTCCTTGTTTCTTCTCAATGTTCAGATTGGCATACAGGGCATACTCATCTGGAGAGTTGTACTCTTGGGTCCTTTCAGAAATGGGTTTTTTCATTAGCTTTCCAGAAGATTGCATAAATTTGCAAACTAAGAATGGCTGCTACTGTGATGTCAGCAGAAAGTTGCTGCTGCTGCTGATGCCATGCTACTGCCAACAGAATGTTGCTGTGGTGCATGGAAAGCCTGAGTGCCCAGAGCACCCCTTTGATAAGATTTTTACAAGAGGGTTCTTCTGATCTTCTTGGAGGAGATTCCCAGCTGATAGGCTGCCCCTTGGCCCTGGGGGTCCCATATTTTCCCTTTTCAGTGCGCAGTCTGCAAAACTGCTGCCCGGCATCACTAAAAATGTTCAGGCAAATCTTTGCTGCAGTTAGTAATTTTTTTCCACTGGCCTATTCTCTCTATTTTTGCCCAGACAAAATCTGGCTGGTGACTCACCTAGCAAGTAAGTAGAGTTTTTTTCCTAGGTGCATCTGATCTGGCTTTTGTATCAGTGTGTTGTTCATGCTATCCCTTAGTAACTGAGTTGATTTTGAAATGAAAAGGCCATTAAGATACTAGGACTTTGGTAAAGCTCACATCAACAGTTTCAGCCAAAAAGGGGATGTCTGTAGCTCTCTCATGGGGTGTGGGCAGCTTTTGTAATTGAACCTGCAGGGGTTCTTTTCCCTGCATTGGTTTGGCCTTTGGCAGTGGGGTCTGTGATTTCCTCAGCTGCTGGTTCAACAAAGACAACTTCCAAAATGCAGACTGGCAGAGCTTCTGAGAAGTCTGTCTAAAGACTCTGCAGTTATCTCCAGAACTGAAGGAAAGCAACTTATTTTCTAAATTCTGCGATTAAAAGATTTGATGGTCTGACTTTACAATGGTTGGAGAAAAAGAACAGCCTAGTATATTGTGCTGTTTTCTTGCTTGCTATGTAAAAGAATTGCTGCTACTGGAGAGACATCCTGCAAGAAAAATGCTCTTTATTTGGGTTGACTCATTCTGTGGGATTCCCCACAACAAGCAGTTTTCTAACAACATCTGTTTTATTTTCCCTTGCCCATTACAGGTGAAATTGCACATGGATACAGAAAAGCCTGTGCTTCAGTGAGTGGCAAAGTAACCTCTGATGTTCCAAGCATTTCAGAATCATGGAGCAAGCCACAAACTTTGCCTGCTGCAATAGGAGCTACCTTGTAGCCTGAAATAAAGTTTCAGTGTATTTGCATCAGCAAATAAGGGGTCCCTGGCTGTTTTGTAATTTTATTTTGAAGAGCTATTAAGTAGATGAAAGTCTGGTTTTGCAGACAGGAAGTTGCTTGCTGTTTGTTTTTAGCCATGGTGGAATATATGGTTGACAGCAATATGCAGTGCTGTCTAATTAGCTAACTCTAATTTAGTTTTAGCAACTCAGAATCCCATTTCTATCCAAGTTCATGATTTCTCCTTAGTATAGCTGGATAGATTGATGCATATTAATAAGATTGTAAGTAATTTGTAATGCTCTGTCACTCACACTGCTGTCTGTCCATGGTGAACAACACCAGAATCAGAAGCTGCTTGGGCTTCCTCTGTTTCTAAAGAAGATGTTGGTAAAGAGGAAGACAACCGACAAAAAAGACCTGTTTTTGGACCAGAATCTGAGAGTCCAGTATCAGTAAGGGCCACCTTTGGTCAGCATTGTGTTTGGTGTAATTCAGAGCTGTCTCTTTCTGATCAGGCAGCACTGGTCATTCATGGCTGAAAATTCTGAGGGCTGGAGTCCTACTGTGACCAAGTGGTTCCCCCACTCCCAGCCACTGACACCTGGAAAATCAGCTCTGAACTTTCAAGTTTAGTCTTCATTTTCCTGGCATTCTGATTGGAACCATGAGTTTATCTTAGCATTGGATACGAGGCAGCATTGTGTCTTTAAATGCTAGTGGTGTTAAAGTGAGCTACCTTGTATCTGTGCAGGCTCTCTGTCATCAGCGGAGCCAGCTGTCCAAAGGCACAGTTCACAGAAACTGTCCTGTGGAGGTTCCTGCCCCTCTCCATGGGCCATCTGATTAGCTAAATGAACAGCTTAGACTGCACTCGTAAATTTTACATGACCAAAATTTGATGAAGACAGTCCTGCCATGTCAAGAGAAGGTTGGCCTCTGAAGGGCTGGAACACAGCTCCTGATGGACACTTCCTAAACCCTGAAATACTGATGAAAAGTATCTCTGCCAGCCACCTTTCTGACACAAACTGATGATTCTTGTCACAGACCCATGCATCCTCTGGAACAGTAGCTGACACTTTACCAGTATCCTCTGAAACAGGCATTCCCACACCTGAGAACTCCAGCACCAGCACCAGCAGTTGGTATAGCAACACCTGCCAGGAGCAAAAGAGGATAGAGGAGGAGAGTCTAGGGACACTAAGTAGGTCTTCTGCTGTTCTGGTCTGATAGAGCCATGCTAATGTTCATAGACCATGAACGCTTGCCTTGGTACCTGTTCTTTCCCTCTATCTGTCTCCTCTGAATGTTTCTCCCTTTTCCTGGTTTCCTGTCAAGGTAACTCTTCAAAGGACTGTAGAAAACCAGTCACTGTGCAGGCCATCTGTGCTATGGAGCTGCTGTCTTGTTGTTGTTGTTGTTGCCCAAATGACTACAGCTCACAGCCCCAGAGATGCATTTCTGACCTGCTGGATGGTGGTATCTCCATTTTGAAGTAATCTTTCATTTTGTTCCTTTCAGGGAGCATTGTGAGTGCGGGAGACCCTGTGAATGTTGGACTGGAAAAAATTGCCAAAGGGTAAGCCCAACCACAGTTCCTTCTCCAGAACCACAGGCCAGGTGTTTTGCTGGTGTAAGATCAGGCATGAAGTCAGACAAGCTCCAAATGTGTTCAGACAGGGGGTTTAGATCCTTCTGTCTCTCAATACTGACCAGAATTTATAACTGTGATCAGGTGTCATCAAAGAACTTCATATGGTAGGTGTCTTGCCTTCAGCAAGGAGCAGAACCTGGAAGATCTCCTGTCCCTCTAGTTCCTGGCACCTCTTACCTACTTTCTTAAAAGAAATCTTTTTTTTTTTTTTTTTCCCTCAAAATAATAGGGCCCTAGATAGATTTAAATAAGAGATCTGAGATCAGAGCAATAAGAGGACTTGAGGACTCAGCAAGGCAACATGGAAAAAGAATGAAAGATATTAGTTTCCAGTTTTTGTAGATGTACTCCATGCCCCACTCAAGGCCCCACATAGGTTTGGAACTAAAATAAATCCAGTGTGTGCATTTGAGATTTGTGCTAGACATTCATGTTGCACCTGAATTTTCTTTTGGACCCCCTGCATGGCAGAGGGCTGGTGGGCTTCTGTGCTCTTGGCTGAAGAGTAGGTGATGCCAGGTGTTTTATAAACACTCCAGGCCACAGAGGCCTCCTGTCTGGGCTGGCTTTCACTTGTAGGAACTCATTGGCTTCTCCTTTCTTTGCTGCTGTTTTGTTTCTGGGGTTTCAGAATGGTCTATACAGTGACTGCTACTGCCACAGGAGGAGGGGTAAGTGTCAATAATCCCAGATTCTGCAGCTCTTGAGTGCCTTTCCCTCTGGTGTGAGCTGTGGTTGGAGCTTTGGGTTTCCAGGAGAAAAATCTTTCTTGTAAAGGCTGTTCCTACAAATCACAGACTAGCATCATCCTGCCCAATCCATTTTGGAAAGCTCTTGGGGGCTACAGCTTAAGATTTCTGGAAGTTCCTATCTGTCTGACAGCAAATACATCTGATTCTTCCTGGTAGCTTCTAATCCCCTAAAATGTGCTTAGAAGTCTACAAGGGACTCAGGGCATATCCATAAAATGCCATGGCATGGATAATTTCTTTTTAAAGCCAGGAAACAGTTGCAAATCTAAACTGTTCAAGAATGTTCTTTAGAGTTGCAAAATCAAAATTCAACAAATTATGAAGTGGTAGGATTCTGTTTTTTGGGGAATAACCTTAATGATCCTTTTAGGATGGCATTTTATCCATAATGTCTGTCTGTGTTTGCTTTGTTTTGCCATAAAGAAGAGCAACAGTTGCATTTGAAAAAATGCTCAAACTCCATAGAATTCCTAAAGGATTCCTGGATATTCTGTGATATTTTCACAGGAGCAAAACTGCTTTGTGCTTGCAAACCATGTGTGAACGGTAATAGTGGTGATAAACTCAGGACATCGGAAAAGAATTTAGGTGCAGGGTGTGAGAGCTCTAGGGTTGATCGCCTAAAAGACCATTTTTACCAAGGTGACAAGGCAAAATGTCTGTGGCCATGTGTCCTAACCAGCACCTGAGCTGGAAGAGACATGGGCTGTTGTAATGTCGGTGACTAAGCTCTGATGTGTAATCACACAGCAGTTTGGCATAGCTGGGCCTTGTTACTCCAGAAACTCTCACTCCAGGATCATTCTGACAGACTTCTCAGGTTGATGGTTTTCAGTGTCATTTTAGGTGGCTGTAAAGCAAGTGAGTCTCCAAAAACAGCTCCAAAAGGAACTAATCAATGAACTCCTAGCTGTAAGGGACAATAAGCACCCTAATATTGTTAGCTGTTTAGAGAGGTATGTTCTTCTGGTATTATTGTATGAATGTTCATTTATGTTCTGCAAGACAAAGGTTAAAGAAAACCTCTTCAGATACTGCTGGAGAGCTTTTTACTTTTATTTATCTATTTGTATACAATATGTGGGAGGACAGTGAATTTTGTTTGCATTAATCTTTTCTGTCATGCATCATTGGAAGCCTGTCTTGAAAAACCTATCTGACTAAAACAACAGTCCCTAAGTTCACTGCCTCCATGTGGTTTTGTTGGTTTGGGGTTGGTTTGGATTTTTCAAGTTGAAGGTATTTTCTGTGTTTTATGATAAGTGCTGATAACTCATCATAGAAATTATTTCCCTGTATTTTTCACTTTCTTGCCCTCTAAGACATCTCGGTTTTCATGGATGGGCCTTTCTTATTAGACTGCACAGATTCCAAGTAGTGTGTAACTTAGGAGAAATACCTCTTCCTTTCATTCTGTGTTCATTTACAAGTGCCCTGGAAATAGGAATAAACTGTAGTAGTTTTCACAACTGAAGTTTTTTCATAAGGTAATTTAGCTGTGCACATTCATTTCCATGCCATTGTTTCCTTCTTTCAGCTACCTTGTTGGGAATAAACTCTTGATAATTATGGAATACTAATAAAGCCTCTCATTTGGTGTTATTATAAAGCAGAGCAATAGGGCTCAGGAGCTCAGTCCCTGGGTAGGGACTGGGTGCCCGAAGTTGGCTCGCTCATGCCAACGCCGTGGGGCTACCATCTAGCAAGCATGGTGATTATCAGCTCTAGAGTGATTGCAAGCTCTCAGGATTTCAGCTCTGCTTGCTAGGTAGTGGTGCCCTGGGCTTGAGGCTGCAGCAGACGGAGAGAGAGGAGAAGGAGAAGGCGCAGGCTGTTCCACGAAGATGGCTTTATTTGGGGAGGTCCGTGAAGGGTCTCTGCTCTTCTTCTTTCTCAACTAATGGGGTACAGTATGCTTCTTTTATAGGGTTGGAAAGGATCCAAGCTTGACCAATGGGTAAGGGGTTAACATGACATTGCCTTATAGGGTTACAGAGATAGGTTAAGGGCGGATGACAGGGAAACAGGAATTTTCTTTTGCTGTTTCAGCATTCCTATTGTTCATATTCTCCATGGTGCTTTTCCTAAATCTATGGGGTTTACTACAACTCCACTTTCTGTTTTTACAAAAAAGGCGTTCGCTATAGTTCTTTTGAAACAGTGAACAAGGCACGAGAACATAGCTAACACAATAACAACTACAAGGAGAATCAACAACATTCCCTTAACCAAGGATGCAGCCCATCCTGTTAATTCCCATTGCCCGAAAAGTTCATTGACCCAGTCTGGGATTCTTTCTACTTTCAAGTCCTTCACAAGATCTTTCAGTTTCTGGATGTTCGCATGGATGGATTCCAAGCGTGAAGAGAGGTTGAAGCAGCACATCCCTTTGAAGTCTTCACAGCCGTGCCCATGGGCAAGCAGCAGGAAGTCGATTGCTGCTCGATTTTGGAGCGAAGCCTGTCTTGTGGTTTCTTCTTCCTTTAAGAGATCACTCAAGGCTGCAGATGTAGCGTTAGCTTGTTTATTGAGCCAGCACCCAAGGTGATTGATTTCACCGAGGGCTTTAGCTGCAGCTACCCAGGTTAAGAAGAGGGAGACAGCAATCTTTTTTGGTTTGTTCCAATCGTATAATTTAGGATCACAATTTTCATCAAATTCAGTGTAGGACCTTTTTTGTTGTTTTGATTCGCTTTCTTTTTTCCAATTATGTAACAGGGTGATGTTTGGAGTAAGGGTAGAAAGTTTTCCAAGGGTACAGGGACCTCCCTGGAGTCGGGAGAGCATCCCAGCCCATACTCTGTCACCACAGATGAGAAACATTCCCTTGGGTAATACTTTGGGATGGAGAGAGGACACAGAAATCCCACGAGCCGTGTAATTGCACCAATCGTGAGAGTTATAGGCTTTGTTAATTGGTGATATCTCTTTTCGATATGTGTTTTTGTTCTGGTCAATTTCTGGCCAATTGTGTTTTGGACGTCTAAAGTAAAATTTGACACAGTATGTGGCCTTGGAGGACCCCAACAGATCTAATTCTTGGGGTTCCTCTCGAGCATCTGGCAGAATTTTTGTCCACTCATCCCAAGTATCAGCCACATTGGGTCTCTTGCCTGTGGTGCGGAGGATCTCTGAGTTATAGACAGGCCAGTCATCTGCTACAAAGGGAATTCCTACTAGACATGTGGAAAGTGGATTATCAATGCTTCCCATGGACAAGCACATGTTGTCCTGTTTTAATGTTTTTGCTAACGTTACCCAAACATTATGGCTAGGCTGTGGGCTAATCCAGCCGAAGGCACGCGGTACGGTGAAGAACATCCAGGCAGCAGTGAGGACAGCAGCAACAGAGATATTTTGCATCTTTGGGCAGGAATAGGGCTTCTGATAGGGAATATAAGCAGAATTTGTTATCTTTATGATGAGGGGGTTTTCTGCCTTGTTCTTTTCTGTGTTCCCCTCCTCCCCGCCTTTTTCTTTTAATTTCTAAGCTACACTAAGGGAGGAGGAGTGGGTAGAAGGTCAAGGGGTTTTAAAAGGTTAGGGAGAGGGAATAACAGGGGGTTTTTTTTGTTTTTTTTTGTTTTGTTTTTTTAAAAAAAAAACAACCCAGTGTAACAACATATAGTTCAGAGAACACTTTTGTGTTAAGGCTATCTATGGCCTGATGCAGCAGACTGTTGTTTAGCTTTCAGTTTTGTCTGCTGTCTTGTAATGGGGTGGTCTGTTCTTGTGTTTGTGGGTATTCGGCGACGTCTTCGTCTCCAGGCAGAGCTGGTTTGGTTTTGAGGTGGTCTTGTGTTTGCCTCAGGAGAGTTCTTGTCCCTGTTTGCAGGAGTAGTGTTCTCAGTGCCTAGGTATGGCTTTATGTTTTTTCCTGGGTACCACCTTGGACCCGATGGTAGTAGCACGCATGCATATCCTCTAGCCCAGGTAATCAGCTGGTGAGGCCCAGAAATTTGGTGTGTTTCAGGATCCTTCATGAGCACAGGTGGTTTCTCAGTGAGTTTTGCTTGGGTGGTATTTGCAAAGTGGCGAAGTATTGGTGGGTCAGGTTCTGATGCTGTACAGTTCAGGAAGTTGATGACGTAGAGAGCCTTGCAAAGTCTTTCCACTGGAGATTTGATTCTCGTGTCTCTGTTCTGTTGATCGAGGACTCTTTTGAGGGTTTGATGTGTCCTTTCCACGATGGATTGTCCTGTGGGGTTTACAGGTATGCCGGTCTTGTGTGCTATTCCCCATTCATTGAAGAACTCCTTTAACTTGAGGGAAGTGTAGGCTGGTCCATTATCTGTTTTAATCTCTTTTGGTACACCCAGGGCGGCAAAAGCGAGGAGAAAGTGTTTTATTGTGTGCATGGTATTTTCTCCTGCATGTGATGATGCAAATACTGCTCCTGAAAATGTGTCGACCGATACATGCACGTATTTTGATCTTCCAAAAGGTGCGAAGTGAGTTACATCTGTCTGCCACAGCTGGCAGCTATTCAGACCTCGGGGATTGACTCCCATCCCCATGGATGGTATCTGATAGTTCTGACAGTTTGGACATGTAGCAAAAATAGCCTTTGCCTGATCCTTTGAGAGCTTAAACATTCTCATAAGGTCAGGTATATTTTGATGAAAAAACACGTGTGACAACTTTGCCTGGGCAAAGATGTTAGGAACATTAGCAGTTTCTGCTGCCATTGCTAATGCATCCGCTTTTCTGTTGCCTTCTGCAACAAAACCTGGGAGGTCTGTGTGTGACCTCACATGCATTATATGGTAAGGTTGCTTTCTGTGGGAGATTAGGTATATTAATTTAGAGAGCAGTTGGTACAACTTTGGATTAGAGACCTCTTTGAGAAGAGCATGTTCTGTTCTCATCACTATCCCAGCGACATACGCTGAATCTGTAACCAGATTGAAAGGCTCGTTTTTAAACTTTTCAAAGGCTCTGACAACAGCTGCTAATTCTGTGATCTGTGGAGATCCCTCCACTATTTGTATGTCAGAGTGCCAATCTTGTGTTTGGGGGGTCTCTCCATGTAATCACCAACTTGTGGGAAGACTCTGAGCCATCTGTAAAGAGGGTTAGAGTCTTGAGAGGTTTTCTACTTTGGATTCATTTTGGAATCAAATGGAAGGTTACATCAGGGTTAAAAAGTTTGTGTTTTGGGATCTTAACTGAAGTTTGGCCCGTGTAGCTATCCAGGGCAAACTGGAGGCTTTCATTGGTCTGGATCAAATCCTCAAAGTCTGTAAGAGTTATTGGTAAGTATATGCATTTGAACTCACAACCTGAAAGAGAGTGAAGGCGAGTCCTAGACTTTTTTATTAAATGTGCTATGACCTCCTGGTAGGTGGTAAGTGTCTTTGTGGGCTGGCTACTTGTAAAGACCCATTCCAGTATCAACAAAGGGTCTCGAAGCTGGGAGTCCCATTGGAAAATCAGTCCATGGAATCGAGGTGCTTTTCCCAGGATGATGAACTGGAAAGGCAGACTGGGCTCGAAGCGATGGGCTTTGCGTGAAGACAGGGCTTCCTGGACTTTGGTGATGGCACTTCTGGCTTCTTCTGTGAGTGCAGGGAGAGTCCAGGTCCTTAGGTCCGCGAAGAAGGTTGAACAGGCGAGCGAGGTCCTCTGTTGTAATTCCTAGCAGTGGACGTACCCATTGATGGATCCGCAAAGGCTGTGCAAGTCCCTGAGGGTTTTTGGGTCGTCATTTATGGTGATCTGCTGAGGTACGATGGTCCTTTCCCGGATCTGGACTCCAAGGAAAGTCCATGGCTTGGTGTACTGGATTTTGTCCTCACGAATCTCCATTTCTGCCTTTTCTATGGTTTCAATAGTCTTTTTAACTGTATTGTCCAAGTAAACTTTGTCTGAAGCACACACCAGGATGTCATCCATATAGTGATGGATGGGAATGATTTCTGAACGGGAGACAGGATGTGAGCCATGTACCACTGGCAAATAGTGGGTGAGATTTTCAGGCCTTGAGGAAGATAACACCAATGATATCTTTTGAGCGGGGCCTCCTTGTTAAGAGACGGAACGGAAAAAGCAAACCGTGGAGCATCCTCAGGGTGCAGAGGAATGCTGAAGAAACAGTCCTTAATGTCTATGATAGCAAGTGTCCAGTCCCTAGGCAGCATCGATGGGGAGGCAGGCCAGGCTGGAGAGGGCCCATGTCCTCAATGACCTCGTTGATTCTGCGAAGGTCGTGGAGGAGCCTCCACCTGTTTGTCCCAGGCTTTGGTAGAACAAAGACTGGAGAGTTCCAAGGGCTGTCGGACTCCACTATGTGGCCTTTTGCGAACTGTTCTTCCACGAGGGTGTTTAGGGCGCGCAGTTTGGCTTTATTGAGGGGCCACTGTTCAATCCAGAGTGGCTTGTGACTTTTCCAGGTGAGACGAGGTGTTTCTGGCAGCGCGCTTAGCTCAGTGGCCCCGATTAGAAATCCTGAGTGGGAATACGTAGGGAAGCTCCCCACTGGGATAGAACATCTCTGCCCCAAAGGGTGATGGGGGCCCTTACCACAAATGGACGAATGGTTGCCAGCTTGCCTTCAGGCCCTTCCACGAGGATGTTGTTCTTGCTTCTCATGGACACTGTAGCTCCACCAATCCCTGAAATCATGCCTGCAACAGGCTGTAGATCCCAGTGTGCTGGCCATTCTGAGCGGGCGATGATGGTCACATCAGCACCGGTGTCCAGCATCCCTGGTAGGTGGGTCTTCTCACCTTTGCAGGTGAGGCCACACTCGATGGTAGGCTTGGATGGTCCCACAACTTGTGCCCACATAGCTGTAGGGTTGAGAGGAATCTGTTCCCTGTGATCATTTGGGAGTAAAAAGGCTTGTGCTATTGGAGTTCCCTTTGAAAGAAAAAATGGTAAGTCTATGCAGTATAGTTGGACGAGAATCTCTTGTCCTGGCTGCACTGTCAGCACTTCTGGAACAACGAAGATCTCCTTTGGGCTATTAAGAGAGTCACCTATAATTAAAATGTGCGAAGGACCACCTTTTGGCCCATATTTGCCTGTGGGAACACAGTGAACATTCTCTTTATTAAAGTCACTGGACAAAGCAGTTACCACTTGACGGCGGGTTGCCATCTGGGTTGCCCCGTGGGTTGGATCCTCTTCTTGTGGTCCGGAACCTCCTGGGTTGGTGCGGGGTTGGGTCTGGGTGGCCTTTGATTTGTTGTCAGTGCCCGGGGCTCAACTGGGCGGCGCAAGGAGTTTAATGGACGCTGCTGGTAACGCTGCTGATTCTGGGGTCTTTGGTAATTGTTACGGTGGTATCGGGGGTGTGATCTCTCTGGGCAGTCCTTTATATAATGTCCAAGATCCCCACAGTAATAGCATTTAGCTTGGTCTTTAGAAGCTATGACTGCACATGCCCCAGAAACTCCTTCAGCAATACCTTTGGCAACTGCTTGGGCCACTGTATTTTCAGTGGACATGTGACATGTACAGCATTCCAGCATTTGCTCTATGGTGGGGTCTGTATCCATGGGTAGAGACCTCAAAATGGCTTTGCATTTTTCATTTGAGTTACTCAAGGCAAGTTTACATAAGAGTTCCTTCCTTGCCTCTGTGCTCTTTGTCTGTTTCTCCAGAGCATCTCTAAGTCTGTCCACAAATTTGATAAAACTTTCATCTATCCCTTGTTTAATAGTAGAAAAATGCATTGTTGGCATTAACTCATCATGCACGAGAAGTAAAGAGGTTTTTGCTGCGAAAGCGATGTCCTGCAGTGCCTCTTTATTCAAGGTTTCCAATTGGTCTGCTGGTTTCTGTAAGTCACCTTCACCAGCTAGTTGGACTACCGTAAAATTTGTCTTATTAGCATCCGCAGAATATGAATCTGATAATGTTTTTAAATGTCTTTTCCAATGCCTGTCCCATAACAAATATTCTGCTGGGGACAGGAGGCAGGGTGAAATATTTTTTACATCATGGGGAAGTAAGACATGTGCTGAGAACATGGCTTCTAAGAAATTTCTAAAAATATGTGAGCTTCGCCCATGTTCTTTGGCTATATTTCTTAATTGCACTAGTTCCTTATTCGAGTTAGCCTTCCGTGTCTTTATAGTGGACTTGCCACCATTCCGTCCTTGCTTATATTCTACCGGGAAAGCATTAATTTTCTGTGCCAGCTCCCAGTCCCCAACTTTGATCGCTTCTATTTTAATAAGAGCCCATGGATCCGTGTGGACCGTATCAGAATCAGATTCACTGCAAGAGCTCTGGTCCTCTGAGGAGGACTGAGGCGGGGTTGCTATCCGTGACTTACGCTTTTTTCGTTTAGAAGCGTTTTTCAAAGGTTTCAATGGCTGGGGGGGGAGACATGGCATGACCTGGCCAGGGGGAGGCGCCACTGGAGCTGGGATCGCAGCACAGCACGCACAGGACCGGGTGGGGGGGGTAGCACCGTGGGGGGTGTCTGGGATTCCATTGGGGTGGCATTGAGGGTGGGTGTGGGGTTGGGGGAACGCGTGGTGGGGGCAGGGGGACTGGGCGGGGTGGGGGTGCGGGCATGGGGGGAGTGGGGGGAGGCAGGCAGTGGGACCGGTCTGGAGTGCCGCGGTTACGGGGTGGGTTGGTGGCACTACGCCTGTGTGAGGTCCCCCTGCTGTGGCAGGCAGGGAGCAGGGGGAGGGGGCGGGGGCGGGGATGGACACGGGCTCGGGAGCGGCGGGAGTGTGGCTCGGGGAGCCCTCGGGAGGGGCCGGGCTGGTCGGGGCCGGGACGCGGGGAGCGGGGGCGGGCGCGGCGATGGGAGGGACGGTGGGGGACACCAGCGCGGGGGTGGGGGGGTACGCAGCGGAGGGGGGCAGGGCCGACGCAGGGGTGGAGGGGGCGGCAGAGGCAGGAAAAGGGACCCCCGGGACCGGAAGCAAGGAGGAAGCCGAGCTGGGGTTAGGGAGGATGTATGCAGTTATAGATAAGACAGGATTTGCGGAGTTGGGCAGCGCAGGTCCTGCAGGAGTGGAGGATGTGGCGGGGAGAACCGTGGTGGGCAGCGTAACCTCTGCTTTAGGAGTAACGGGGGCGAGAGGGACTTTAGGACCGAAGGGGTGGTGTGAGATATGCAAGTGACATTCCTCTGAGTCCTTATCAATCTCATTAGTATTTGAAGAGGAAGTGTCTGTTACCGACTGCAAAATCTTTTCTCTGTTAAATCTTTCAACGGTTTTAGTTATTATATGGAATAAAGGCAAATAATTAGTTACAGAGAAATCCTGGTTTGTTTGGGAGATATATATTGTGGTCCCGATCATATCCCAAAACGAATTTTCAATGACTGCTTTCTTATCAGTATCAGGGTATTGCAAAATAATCCAAGTTACAAATTTTTTAAGGTTAGTTTTTGAGAGCTTGCCTTTAGAAAAGGAGAAGTTGTTAGCAGATAAGATTTCTAAAATAGTTAAATATATATCTCTCTCGGTTTTACTTAGTTTTAATCTACTAAAATTTGTACCCATGTTAATGGTTAGCCCTTCCAGCAGAAAAAATGCAAAAAAAAGGAAAAAAAACCGAAAAAAAATTTTAGAAGTTATGCACGCAATATTAGCTAATACTTACAGTTCCTGGTGTCCAAGATCTGTGGAAGGGGTCTGCTGCGTCAGTTCTTCTCGGAACTTTCTCTCGTTCAGATGTAAATTTTGAGTGTCGAACTGACCCTCCTGGGGATAGGATTTTCTAAAACGAAAAGTCCCTTCACAGAAGGAGCGGCTTCCCAAACAGGCAATCACAGAAAACCCCAGGGGGGCTTCGTTGCTCAACCGACGGATATCGCCTCTGGGGGGTCCGAAGTCGCTGGGTGCCACTTTAATAACCTCTCATTGGCATTATCATAAAGCAGAGCACTAGGGCTCAGGAGCTCAGTCCCTGGGTAGGGACCGGGTGCCCGAAGCTGGCTCGCTCATGCCAACGCCGTGGGGCTACCATCTAGCAAGCATGGTGATTATCAGCTCTAGAGTGATTGCAAGCTCTCAGGATTTCAGCTCTGCTTGCTAGGTAGTGGTGCCCTGGGCTGGAGGCTGCAGCAGACGGAGAGAGAGGAGAAGGAGAAGGCGCAGGCTGTTCCACGGAGATGGCTTTATTTGGGGAGGTCTGTGAAGGGTCTCTGCTCTTCTTCTTTCTCCACTAATGGGGTACAGTATGCTTCTTTTATAGGGTTGGAAAGGATCCAAGCTTGACCAATGGGTAAGGGGTTAACATGACATTGCCTTATAGGGTTACAGAGATATTTTAAGGGCGGAGAACAGGGAAACAGGAATTTTCTTTTGCTGTTTCAGCATTCCTATTGTTCATATTCTCCATGGTGCTTTTCCTAAATCTATGGGGTTTACTACAGAATACATGGATGGAGGACCTTTAAGCAGTGTCATTAAAGAAGTCCATATGGCTGAAGGAGAGATGGCAACCATCTGCTGAGAGGTAAGGGATGCCACTGGTACTTCTGATTGTTTGGGCAGGCTGGTACTTCTCCACAGGTGTTAAGAACAGGAGTGATTTCATATTCAAAGCTTTGTTACTGTGTTGCTTTGGCGATGTGGAGAAGCAGGTGTGTCTTAGGTGAAAGACCTGCCAGCACAGGTACAGCACAACTGTTGTGGTACTGTCTTTTTAAAAATAATTAATTAATTTTCTCAACTTCGCCTCTTTGAGCATTTGCCGGGAGCCTGTCAGTATTACATTCCTTGCCTGTAAAAGCAAATAGGCTGGTAGCAGAATTTTAAACTAACAGCAAACCCTTTTTTGTCACCTGGACAAAGAGACCCCACGCCCTGCAGCAGCAGTCATTCTGCCTGTGTTTGCAGGGGACAGTCTGTAACTACAATTGCCATTTCTCTTTCAAGAGGTAGTAAGTCTTCACCTAGAAAGATACTGCTCTACTACTGATGAAGCAGCAGACTCTTTCTGTTGACAACACCATGTTCTGCCACTACTTACCTTTCAGCTAGAAGTGAGATTCTTTCTTAGCGATGAACTCAGGCCATTAATCTTTACTCTCCTGTTTGTTTTTTATCTACCAGTGCCTGCAAGCACTAAGTTCCTTTTCTCCAATCTTGTGATTCATAGAGATGTAAAAAGTGAAAGCATTGTTCTTGGAATGGATGGATCTGTCAAACAGGGTAGGTATTATTGGTCAGGCACAGCATTCCTGGGCTGTGGGGTGTGGGGCTGCTTAAGACTGACAACCAGTACTCCAAGAGCAGTGTCTGTGGGAGTGCACTGCTGCAAGCCAAGAGTGCAGCTGCCCCGTGCAGAGAGGGCTTGAGAGAAACAAGGTGTCAGGAATGGCTTTGGTTTGTGTGTGACCCTTCCAGAGCACGGTGGGACTTACAGTCTTAAACTTCAAGTGAATAAAAGCCACTGAGTGAAACATGGAAGTTTCTATAAGTGATTCCAAATTTCCTCAGTGACAGCCTTGAGGAATCAGAGCATGGCCACTTTTCCAGCTAGATTCAACTCCACATTCTCAGACTCAGAGTGGGAAATTCTTTAACTTGGTTTCTTAATTCAAGCTGGCTTAACAACACTGGGTTTCCTCCTGAGCTGATTTTGTCCATCTGCTCTGCTCAGATGACTTCTGAGCAGAGCAAGTGGAGTTCAATGGTTGGGAAAGCTCACTGAATGGCACCAGAATATGTGAATAAGGATACATATGGGATCAAAGCAGATATTTGGTCCCTTGGTGTTGTGGTGATATGCTGCAAGGAGAACCACCTTACTCTAAGGAAATTCTTCTCAAGGTAGGGTGCAAATACTAGCAGATGCCATTTTCTCTCTAATCTGTTCCAGGCTCTGTCTCCCGAGAGACAAAATCCTACTCACATCAGCTTGGACTAGTTCAATCAAGGCCCATCTACCAATAGCTGTCCTTGGAGCACATCAGCATCTGGTGTAGCTTTAGTTGAATCAATGGGAGAACCTCATAAGAGGAGTGACATATTCCCACTGAAAAATGTCCCATTTTGGCCTTCAGTGATGCTTTGAATTTCTCAGGCACTTTTTGAATTCTTCTTGAGCTGTGTCTCAGAATGAGAAGAAATGTTCAGTGGCAAGTTTCTAAAACTGGGGAATTTGTATGAAAAGCATTTCAATTGTGTCTGCAGGCACAGAACCCCTTTCAGTCTTGCATCACTGCCAATTACTTACCTGAGCCTTACCTGGTGGTTCTAGAAATGCCTTAATTATTCATTACCAAATCATTTTTTAAAGTATGTTTTAGCAGAGGGATTAGCTTCATTAATGCATTCACTTGAGTATCAAAATTAGCAGAGAGTTACCATAGGGATATTATCTGGAAAGTTACCGTATTTCTTTTTTCTGATTAGACCATTAAAAGTTTTTCTTTGACCATGGATGTGAAGCTGATTGAGAATTTGGAGCCTGATGAAAGACAGAGTTGCAGGTATCTCCTGTCTGCCTGAGCAGCCATTTCCATTATAAAATATTTGTGGATGTAACTAAATGTGCTTGTGTTGAACTGAAGTTCCAAATGTTTCTGTTCCTTTAAGCAAGGAATAAGTTGATGAATCTCCTTTTTGACATCTGGTTAGCATTTTTATCAGGAAGAGAGCAAAAAATTTGACCTTTTTTAAAATGGAAGCTATGCTTTAGAGAGCAGTGAGCACTGCAGAGATGAATTGTATATAACAGTGCTTGGAAATAATGTGGTAAGACCAAATTAACTCTTTAAAAGAGCCTGCAAAACCTATAAGGTCAATCCTCAGGGCAGCAAAATGTGCTTTTGGCTGACATAGCTCCTACTAACTTGTTCAGCCCATGAAATCAGCTGTCAAGGCAAGATGATTTGCATATTGGAATAGCTGTGGCTGCTATTTTGTGGGTCTTTTTGTTGGTGCAGAAAAATCATCTCTAACCCTCTGCTGGGGAAGAAACTGCCACTGGAGGCTGGAGCTTGAAAAATGGGGTCTGTGTGAGCAGTTAGGGATATGAAAGAAAGAGGTGGAGCCTTGGTGCTTCTTTTTTCTCTAGGCTCTGGATCTCATAGCTAAGAGAGGGATACCAAAGCTGGAGAACACTGAGCAGCTGTCTGCTGTGTTCCAGGACTTTCTGATCTGTTGCTTGCAGACACTTCATGGTCTGCTAAACAGCTCCTGCAGGTACAACACAAGGCAGCTGCAAGTGAAACAGCTCTCCAACGGATCGGTTTTCCCATCAGCTAAACTCAAAGGCATCAGATGAACTGCCCCTCATAGTAATGCCCAGTCTGGGTGGTTTTCAAGAGAAAACTGAGTAGAATCATAGAATGGTTTGGGTTGGAAGAGACCTTTACAGGTCATGTAGTCCAACTTCCCCACTATGAGTGGGGATATCTGGAGGTAGATTAGGTTGCTCAGAGCCCTGTCTGACCTGACCTTGAATGTTTCCAGGGATGGAGCACCTAAGACCTCTCTGGATAACCTGTTTCAGTGTTTCCCCACACTCCTCTTAAACAGTTTCTTCCTCCGACTTAATCTGAATGGACCCTCTTTTGATTTGAAAGCATTTCCCCTTTTTCACAGGCCCTGATAAAAACCCATCCCCATCTTTCTTAGAACCCCCTTGACGCCAGTAAGACCTCCCCAGGGCCTTCTCCAGGCTGAACATGCCCAAGTATTGCAGTTTTTCCTCAAAGGAGAAGTGTTCCATCCTTTGATCATTTTTGTGGCCCTCTCCTGTGTTTTGGTAGCTTGTTCAGTTTTCCCTGGAGGCAAAAGAACTGCAGTAGTATGATCCCAGCAATGGAGGCCTGAAATGGTGCTGGTGGTGAAGGAACCCCAATGAAGCCATCCCAGCCAAGCAGTCCAAGACTTTGCTGTGGGAAGGAAGGGGTTGTTGGGGGGCTCCCTTTGAGCATCAGAAGGGCCTCAGCTTGTCCCTCTTAGAGGTTTCTGACACCAAAACAGGCACAACTGAGCGGGACTTGTCACAGCCCTTTTTGCTGCCTGGCACAGTTGAGTAGATGGGAACTGCTGCAGGGTTGCTGCCAGGTTTTGTGACAGATTGGGAGCTGCAGAATGTGCCACTTGGCTGTCCCTGCTGTGCAGGTGCCAGCCAGCATAGGAGGTGCAGGGGATGCAAAGGTAGATGCTGCTCGCCCTGCAAGTCAGAGCTGAGTCTATCAGTGCTCCACCACTTGTCTCCCTACTCTTGGTGCTGAAAACCTCAGTGGTCTTCAGATGAGCACATGGGCCCAGATCCTACTGGGATAAACATTTCTTGGCTGTCCTCTAGCTTCTTGAAGGAAGTAGCTTATGCTCCTCATCTCTTTTGACAACCAGAATAGCTCATGCCTACAAGAAAGAGGATCCCTAAGTCAATATTTTGTGTTTCCCGAAAGCAGAAAATTCCTGGACTGCAGCAGCATTCCCGGAGTCTTGGCAGGGCAAATATTGCATCAAGCTAGAGATACCTTAATAAATGGATTAATAGAATTATGGGCCAAGTATTCCAGGCACTGGACGTGTGTTAGCAAGGTGCTTGAAGATGGAGGTACAGATTGTTCCTTCAGATCTTTTTCTGCATCTTTCTGGTATCTCGAGGAATAGTACTTGAGCCCATGAGAAAATAAGTTTGGAAAGTTGTGGTTCATTTGTTTTCTTTTCCTTTGGGCAGCATCCATTTTTAGTCCCAGCCAAGCCTCTCTCCAGCTCACCCCTCTGATCACTGTGGCAAGGCAGATGAGGGAGGACAGGAGATGTGACAGCAATGGAACTGCTTTGTCCAGTGCCAGCAATGGGTGGCTCTCAGAATAAAAACTGTTTAAAACCTCAATTCAGTTGGAAGATACCCTTCCTTCTCACCCTGTGATAGAGTTGTACATTCACTTTTTAATTGTCCCTTGTTTCTTAAAGATGCAAAGTCCCATTTATGGGGGGTTTTGGTACGGCTTGAGATTGGAGAAGGGTCTCTTTCTTTCCTAAACTCAAGACTGCACTGCTTATGGAATACAGCCCACTGGATGGGTTTTTCCCAGTCATGGTCCTCTTTGATAAGGAAGACAGCACATTTTCATTTCCAACCAGACACAAATGAAGAGTGTGGCAGACAAAATATCACATGGAGATGCAGGCTTTCAGCTGTAGCTCTGGAGGGTTTCAGCTCTCAGCCATTGCATTTGTACAACTAATATCAATCTCTTTGCCAGGATGAGAGTCTTACTCAGATGAAAAACCAGCAAGATCAGTCAGTGTGCTCTGAAAGGGCCCATCTGATGCAAAGCTGTCAATGGAAACATGATGTGAGAGCAGGTCGAGCCATGGCCAGCTCTGAGCCCCAGCAGAGCCCTGGCAGAGCACAGAGCAGCCTCAGCACTGGCAGCCTGGAAGAAGGAGTTTGTAGCAGCAAGCAGCAGCAGAGCAGCATTGGATGCTTGCCTCTTCCTGGATACAGATCATTCATCCTGTATCAGAACCAAACTGGCCATGGGCTGCTCCCAAGGGGAGTCATAGCCATGCCATGGACTGTGTAGCCTGGTGGGACTGGACATCTTGAGTCTGTGCAGGCACAGAGAAGAGCCAGAGAGAGGGGGGTGGTGGTGTCACTGCTGAGGAGGCTGCTCTCAATTAATATTTGCAGCTAAATATTAATTAACTGTCCTGGATTTCCTGGAAAGCACAACAGGCCTGATTTTTCAGACAGCTGCTGAGGTGAGCCGCTCTGGTTTCCTGAACAGGGGATCCCCAGGGGAAGCTGAGAGAGCTGCCAGGAGCCTGCAGCTGGCACAACAGTGGCTGACAGGACTTGGGTGTTCCACAGCAAGGGGGGCCAAATGTCCATCCCCCCAGCCCCATCAGAAGCTCCTGGGGAGCTCCAGTATCCAGGGCAGGAAAACAGGCTGTGGCACATCAGATCATGCAGAAGTGCGTGCAGGAAGGGCACTGAAGCTGTGCCAGCTTGACCCGGGAGCAGCAGATGGGGAGAAAGCCACGGCCTCTCTAAGCTCTGCACCCACCAGGACTGGTGCCACTGTCCAGGGAGAGCTCCAGGGGGATCCTGCTGCCACCCAGGTGTGAGCTGCAGGCTGTGCCCTGCCCTCAGGGCAGTCCCAGACAGCAGTGGTGAGCACAGCTCTGGGAGCTGAGCCCAGGAACTCCCCCACTTAGTGCCAGAGCTTCACTCTGGGAGGAGGTGAGTAGTTATACACTATATACAGGTGAATATCTATACACTTATGTATTTATCTGACCACTTAGTGCAGTAAAAATTAGAGGGGTTTTCTTCCAAGCTTGGTGTTCACAGCCCATCCTTGTGGTGAAATCCAAATTCTTTCTCAACTGTTCAGTGTTTGGAAAGTTGGCATGGGCTGATCCGTGTTTGTGCTGGATGTTGTAATTGCCTGGGCTGTTGGGAGTTTTCAGGCTTATTTTCTTCCTTTAGTTCTCTCCCTTTTTGAACAGAAGGGACAGTAATTAAAGACTCTTTGATTTCCAGGTTGTTGTAGCCTAAAGAGGAGCTGCCATCTTCCAAGGAAGGAAAACAGGGAGATAGAGTTAAGAGGTCAAAGAATGCCCCTCTTTTCTTTGCAGGATGGTTGAGACATATGAAAGTTGTTCCTCTTTCTGCTAGAAACTTGCTGCTTTTGACTTGAAACAGATTTAAACTTCCAAAGCCACCTGAGTGATGCTGAGGGCAGTAGGAAGATCACCCCTCACAGCCCAAAGGTCTTCTTGAAACCCCAACCTTCAGAAGGAAACTCTGGTAAACCCATAGTGGGCAACATTTCATAAAGGTCAAAATTACACTTCTGGGTTTAATAGCATTTATGGAATTAAGGGAATTAAGAATGAAGGTTTGTTTTTTCTAACTTCCAGGGTGTTTGACATAACAAGTGGAAGGAACATGCACATGAGAAGCCATGGTCTGTCAGAGGAAGGGTCTTTCCCCAGGATTAAAGCTTAATTTGGGGGTTTACTGGGGGTAGAAAGAGTTTGATAGGGAAACTCATGAGATTGCTTTTCTACTTAGTTTATTAGCAAGGTTTATTGATTAGTAAATGTAAGAGTTTAGGGGTTGTTATGTTTGGTCTTTTTGCCTCTATTAAATAATGAAGTTAAAAAATGTCACACTCAAAACCAGACAGATATTCAGAAAAGTAGAACTGACCAATTGAATTAGAAATAAAGGAATTAAAATGCCTGGGTTGTTTTCTCACTTCCAGGATGAGTGCCACTATGAGAGGAAGGAACATTTCTGTGAGAAGCCAGCACCTGCAGGACAAGGAAGTGTCTTTTGCCAAGACTTAAAGAAGAATTTTGGGGCTAAGAGAACTTAAAGATGGAACAGAAAAATGAATGAGCTTTACTATCTGCTTTTGTCAAAAACTTATAGTCACATGTCACATTCCAGATGTCACCTGCCCTTTTTTTTTTAACATTTATTTTCTTTTTTCTACTTAATTTATGTAATTGTGTTTTGAATAATGTATGTAAGAGGGTTTGGGTTGGTTATGTTTTATAATATGTTTTTTATAATGTTTTATAATATGTTTTATTATATGGTTTACTATGGTTTTTATTTATTAACTTTCATATTGTGTTTTTTGTTAGTTAAACCCAAATTTGTTTGCTTCCTTCATGTTCCAAATGCAGCATTGATTTGGAAAAACCCAGGCACTCACTTTCTTCTCTTTGGAAAGAACCCAGCCTCTTGCTTGGTGGGTGGGGAGTATGAACGTGGATCCTTCTTCCTCCAACCTGTGGGATTTTATCATTTATTCCTAAGACTTCCAAAACATAAGCTTGAGACTGCAAACTCTTCAAGCCTGGGGACTGAGCCAGGTTTAACTTGCTGTTGCATGGAAGCTCCTTTACTTTCCAGTCCAAATGTAAACATTTCCTTCATTTTGCTATTTCAAATCCTTTTGCCATGGGGTTCCCTGGGGGTGGATGCCAGGGTATTGCCTAATTTATTTTACCAACCTGTACTGCTCCCTGTACTCCCTGTGGTGCTGCAGCCCCTGCTTCTGTGGTGCCCCTCAGTCCTGGGAATCTGACTAGCAGCACATGGCACTCAGGTATCAGGCTCCAAAGACAAGCAGCAGGTTTTAGTCCAGTAAGAGAGAACGAGTCAGCCCCAGATCCCACTGTACCATCCGTGGTCTCCTGCCTGTACTTGTTGGAAATGAGATAACTTTCCTAATTGTTGATTTTAATTAACTTATTGATTAATTGTTTTAAAAACTATAAGTAGTGTATTAGTCTTTAGCAGTGTAATTTTTCTTTAGCAGTGTACCTAAGTTTTTTTCTTACTGACTGTTATTGTTAGAGTGTGATTATTAGATCTCAAAAAACTTTAAGCTATGATGAACTAACCCTGATAAGCTACAATGAAAAAAGCCCTTGGGAGTTAAAGGCTGGACACCTGGAATCCAGAATTTATAGCCCTCCAAGGACATGTTGAAGTAGAAGAGACTAACAAAGGGGATTCAGCATGTTCTGGAGACTCCCTGTCTGGGAAAAAGATAATAAGAAAACTAAAAGATGTGGACTAATTAGCATAAGAAGTGAGAAATCAATAACCAATAGAAGACAAAATAATAATTGATGCAAAATTTGTGTAATTTAGAACAAATGAATATTAACTTCTTTGCTAAAAATGTAGAAATAAGTGAAAAGTTTTGCAAGTTGTGTGCATCTCAGTGGAGCAGCCTGGCCTGGAATAAACTATACCTACTTCCTAAGACTACAAAAACAGCATCAGAGAGTTTCATTTATGCTGATGCTTTTGGCAACATACTGGCAAGTCTCTGGGAATCAGCTGGCAGCAAAACTCCAGAAATTGCCAGTGAGTAAGAGCAGGAGTGACTGTGGGAACAGGACTGCAGGCACTCGGAGGGAATGGTGGCAACGTGAGCAACATCTGCACGCAAACCAGACTGTCGGGCTCTTCCTCCTCCTGGGGGCTCCTCCCGTGGTGTGTAAGCTCCCAACTGCATCTTTGTTACGCAAGAAGGTTTAAAAATGGGATTCAGAGTGTTTACAGCCATGTGCCAGGAAAAACAGGAGAACGATCCCTATTTCATGCAAAGACAAAATGCAGAGTCCAGGCTGGCAGAGCTGACACAAAAGGCTGGCAAGAAGCCAAGGTTCAAAGCCTGGCTGGGGACACATTGGTGTTCAGCCCTCCTGTGGAAAGGAATCAAACACCAGTGACCTTTGATGTTTTATTTTGGATTGGTTTTGGCTTTTGGTGTTTGTCTCCCCACAGGAAAGAGGATCTGCTGTTCCAGGTTTCTCAGCCGTTCAAGCCTGAAGTGTGAAATAACAGCAACTACTTAGATACATTACATTACATTACAACATACTACTTAGGTACAACATTTCCAGCACTTGCACCTGCAGGGCTCAGATTTTGGGCTCAGAAGGGCAGGCTCAGCTCAGTAATTCGTGAGAGCCCCTGCTATAAGGGTAGCCACTGCAATGAAGAATTCTGGAGAAGTTCACCAGCTTCCATCCTGTGGCTGCCTCTGCTGAGAAATGTAGACAAACAGTCTAAGTATTAAGTTTCTTCTAAGAAATAATTTTCTTCACACACCTACAAAAGCACTGATACTCAGCCTGAGAAAGCAAAGGGATAGAGAACTATTCTTACTAGATCCAGAAAGCACAGGGTTAAATGCCATCTAAAGGAAACGTAAATACCAGAACTGTCAGGGGCTTGGTTTTTTTTGTTTGTTTGTTTTGTTTTGTTTTGTTTTGTGGGGTTTTTTGGGTTTTTTTTTTTGTTTGTTTGTTTTGGGGTTTTTTTTGTTATTTTATGGGGTGTGGAGTTTTGTTTTATTTTTAATTACCCATGACTTCTCAATTTAAAAATAAAAAAGAACAGGCAAAGATCTGGGCCTTCACCATTTGTCTAGTTTGGAAGCCATGCTAGCATTTTAAATGGCTCTACACAAGTTTTTTTTCCAAGCTGGAGGGTTCTCCAGCCCCAAGATCGCCACTGATCAGTGCATGAGTCCACCAAGAGCAGCAGAGAGAGAGCAGCTGGTCCAACTCTGTGAAGTCTGGGAGGTTGCATATTGTCATAATGCAAATAATCTCTATGTGTCAGACTGAAAGAACAATTCTAAAGAATTGCTTGATTAGATTAGGAACTTTCAAATTCTTTGGATCTACAGCCACAGCTTTTCCCACTTACTAATGATTATTAATTAATTAATGTAGCTGGACATCAGAAAATGTCCCAAAGCACTGCACAGAACCAGTGGAGGACGCACTGTTGGCATTCTATAGCTCTATAGCTAAGATTTGAAGTATGCTTTTCTGGCAAGTATCCAAAAAAAATGCAAAATCACTTCCCTTATAGTTCTTCCACATTAATTTTCCTCAGGAAACCAAACATCGAACAGCAACAAGAGTTGGAAATAGTACTTACAGTTCTGCAACACCTTCTAACACCATATCTAAAATCCCAGTTTCAAGGGAAATAATGTCCAGAATTTTAGGACATGAATGCACTTATTGCTTGCCATCACAATATGAATGCATGAACCTATGTCACAGGTTTCGTGGATAAACACACCCCCCAAAAAATGGAAGGGTAAAAGAGATTGATTTAGAACATGTGAAAAATGCTTATTTTATGATTGGCTCTTGGCAAATATAAAAATGAATATTATATGTGTTGTGTTAGAAAGTAATGCTGTATTAATTCTCTTAAGTAGTGTGTTGAATATAGTTTTAGGTTAGAACATAATGTTAAAATAGAAACTATGCTATGTAAGATACTTGTTTTAAAGAAAGGACTCGCAGAAAGATAGCAGCCACAGGACACCTAAATCTTTCAGAGAAAAAGAATTGATTGCTGCATTATCAGAAGAAACGAACTTCTTCCCGCCTCACTCAGCCCTGAAGACGCCATTAGGATTCAGAGGAAGAAGTTGACACTGACCAGACAGAATCCTGTGTTTGAATGGAATTTATGCATCATGTATGAAGTGTATGAATATGCAACAGGCTGTTGCTTTTAAGGGTTAATCCTTTGTTAACAGGTGTCCTTTTTCGGGCTTGTGCTGCCCAGAAAAAGGTGCCCGGACGTCTGTAACTCTTTGTTTCTATTGTCTCATATTGTCCTAATTCAAATTGTCCAAAATTTTTATTACTCTAATTATATTGCTATTTTTATAGCCATTTTATTACTATTAAACTTTTAAAATTTTAAAAACAAGTGATTGGCGTTTTCCACAAACACCATATCTAAAACCCCAGTTTCAAGGGACATATGGCCCAGGGTGGGGTTTTTTTTGTTTGTTTGGTTTGGTTTTGTTTTTGTTTTTTGTTTGTTTGTTTTGTTTTGTTTTGTTTTTCACGCATTCATCACAATATGAATGCGTTAACCTGTGTCACAGGTTTTCTAGACAAACACACACCAAAAAAAAAAAAAAAATAGGAGGGTACAAGAGATTGATTTAGAACATATAATTTCCAAACAAACCCCCTAAACTGTGGGCGGAAAAAAAACCCCAATTCTCACGGACACTGGGGAAAACACATGAACGAGAAGTTTCCTTGCAGACACGACTGCAGCTGGCACCAGCTCCGCCTCTGGCCGTGCAGCAGCACCGAGGGCGGCCGGAGGAGCCGGCGCTGCGCCCGCCCCGCCCCGCCCCGCCCCGCCGCGGCCGCGCTCCCTCCCTGGGGCCGCCTCCGCCTCCGCCTCCGCCCCGGGACCGCCCCGGCCCGGCCCCGGCCTCTTTCCCTTCCCTCCTCCCGGCCCCGGGACCGCCTCTGCCGGCCCTCTCCCCGGCCCGCCCGCTCTCCCTTCCCTCCTCCCGGGCCCGGGCCGCCTCTCCCGGCCCTGGGTGGCAGCGACGTGGTGCTGTGCGGTGCTGTGCGGTGTCGGAGGCGCAGCCATGTGGGTGGCGGCGCTGCTGCCGGCGCTGCTAGCGGCGGCGGGGGCGCAGTACGAGCGCTACAGCTTCCGCAGCTTCCCGCGGGACGAGCTGATGCCGCTGGAGTCGGCCTACCGCTACGGGCTGGACCAGTACAGCACCGAGAACTGGCCCGAGAGCGTCAGCTACCTGGAGGTCAGCATGCGGCTGTACCGCCTGCTGCGCGACAGCGAGGCGTTCTGCCACCGCAACTGCAGCGCGGCCGCGCCGCCGCCCCCCGCGCCCCGCAGCGCCGCCCTGCAGGAGCTGCGCCTCCTGTCCGGGGTGCTGCGGCGGGCGCAGTGCCTGCGGCGCTGCAAGCAGGGGCTGCCCGCCTTCCGACAGGCGCAGCCCGGCCGCGAACTGCTCGAGGAGTTCCAGCGCCGCGAGCCCTACAAGTACCTGCAGTTCGCCTACTTCAAGGTGAGCCCCCCTCCACCCGCTGCCTCTCGTTGATCCCTCCTCCTTTCTCCTCCCATCGCTCTGCTGTCCTGCCTCCGCTCCCCCCGCCTTTGTCGGAGGCTCTCGAAGTCTCGCCTGGTGCGGTGTCAGCCTCCAGGCCCGCCAAGCGCGCCTGTCAGTGTCGTGGTGTCCTGGTGTGCCCAAATGCCTCGTGCACCCGATGCTAGAAAAACCTCCCGTCATGCCGACCACCTCTCACCTGGCCCTCGGAGCAGGTTGCTCTGGGCCACAAGCTCATTTCCCATCACCTCCTCCTCCACACCAGTTCTCATCTGCCTCACCTCCATTTCTTCCTTGCCCCCCTAGGCTGCCAACCCTACACTTTGTGATTCTCTCCTCGACAAACCTTTCAGTTGTTTCTTTCCGCTCCTGTATCCCACAGGGGGATTAGCCTGTGCCTTGTCTTTCCCCCTGCTTACCCACATACCATCCAGCTCCCTCTTCACCCCGTTTTTTACAACTCATCCAGCTCATCCCCTAGAATCAGCCCTTCCACTTCTTCCTAGACATCTGGCCACTGGTGTCCAGTAGCTGTGTCATTCCTGCCCCTCTCTTTCCATCTTTCCATCTGCCTTGCTTTCTAACCTTCTCTGGAACCTTTTTCAGACTCTTCATGTCACAGCTCTGCTATTGCAAACGATCTTCACTGCTTCTTCTTCAGCGTGTCCACCTTCTTCACTTGCTCGTTTCTGGTCCAGTTCTTTCAAGTGCAGCAGCCTGGCCCAGCCTGTGACTTGCCCATAGCCTCATGCCTGGAAAACTCCAGTTTCATTGCAGCTGCAAGAAGGAACGAAGCAAAAATTGGCTGCTGAAGTGGGACACTATAATACCTTGGAATGGTATTTACCTTTTGCTCTTGGGTCAGCCAAGACTTGGGGACACACTTCTCTCTTAACAGATTTCATCCTGTTGTTCTAGCTTATCATTCTACTGTCCAGGATCTTATTGATTATTTTCTCCTTTCTCATCTTCACCTTCTGTTCTCTATATCAAGGTCCATCCCTCCTGCCTTCCCCTCAGATACTGCAGTTATTTGCATTTGAGGTTAACAGGGCCTCTCTGTGGGGAGGAAACAAGCTGAGCTCTTTGGTTAGATTGTTTTCCCTTTTACGGATTCACTCCCAACATATCCCAGTATACATTACATAGGGTTGTATGCTTGTGCATTATTTTGAGGTTGCCTCTTGAAAACACACATCTTCTAAACTGTTGCTGTGCCCTGTTTTTAGGAGTGCTGTTTCCTCAGCAGTTTTTCCAAACATTCCCAGGGAAATGTGTTCTCATGAAACCAGAACAGCATCCACATGCACAGCATCACACTGGTCTCTAATGCCTTCCCTAAGACCATACAAAAGAACTTGATACATTTTAGCCTCTGCCTTTTCTTTTAACTGAGAGGGCAGGAATTCCTCGAATTCTCAAAGCCATATATGGATACCAAAATGACATCACCACAAATGTTTCCTCTTCTTATCTTAATTTAACTATTAATTCCCCCCTTGTGGCACGTACAAAGTTTGCACTGTACAGATAACACCAAATATAATTTCTTCTTATCATTTTGAATACAGTCAAATAACTGCCAGGTAGGAGTGTGAGAGGGAAATTGTAGGAATCCCTCCCCCTCCCTTTTAACTCTTTTTTCAATCACATTTGCATTAAGTTTGAGTAGTAGTTTGGTGGTTTTGCCTTTAGTGACTGTTGTTTATATTGTGTTTTGTACTGGATTTGTAGTTCAGTGCCGAGCCCTTATCTTTCTCGGGAAGTTCTAAATTTGCCTTCTAGAGCTACAAACTGCTGCATCCAAAGGGCTTTTTCCTGGCTGGTGGTTTCTATGAAAGGAATGTCCTTTCCCCCACCCCTCCACCCCCTCCAACAGCGTTTATAGTAGGGGGAGAAGCCGGAGGGAAGTGCTTTATGTAATTTTTAGAGTGACCATGTGTGTATTCAGGTGGGCTCACAGAGAAATTTGCCACGTTGTAAGATTCTGGGAGTAGCTGTTCCCGCGCTGCTGCTTGCTCCTCTGGAGGGAGCTTTCTCAGAGCCACTGAGTTCACTTAGGAGTGTGTTTCTACAAAACCTCTTTTTATTTATTTTTTTTTTCTAAGAGGTGAAAATTAAAACCAAGAGTGAATCATGGACCTAAGTAAAAATGAGACATGTCAGCCTACCAAAGAAGCAGGTTTACAGCTACAGCACAGAAGAAACCAGGCATTTGACGAAAGTGCAGCTGAGATTTCCCTTTGCATTTAGCACAGTCGGGGCGGACTGGAAACACGTAGTTTTGGGACAGCCAGGAAGGGCAGCTGGCAGAGCTCCAGTGCTGGGACACTCCTAGCAGCACAGCAGCAGTGGCTGGGTTGAAGTTTGGCTCCTGTGCAGCCATCTCTCAGGTTCCTTTCCAAAATGAAAGGGCACCTTTCATGGGTGTGAGCAGATGGGTGCGTGTGCACACTTTGATTCTTGCTCGTGGTTTCAAACATGTGCTGCCAGAAGCTGTTTCACATGTGAGGTGGAGCTCTGTATTGCCTGTACATCAATACACTGAACAGCCTAGAAAAGGGGTTTTAACAGTTCACAAATACCCCAGACTTTTGCTTTCTCTCTCACTCTTCCTAAATATGTGCATATATACTATATAATGTACGAAAGTATGCATGTGGGTGTATATATATATAATTTTAAGAAATCATAAATGGCACGCACACAGAAGTACATACATGTTTGGTACATACAGTTGTAAATGAGAAATGTGCACTTCACAAAGTATGTCTAACAGGGATTAAAGTTAGTTTAAAAATGGGCACAGAAAATTGCTTTAGGACACAATTTTTGACCAAGTCTCTGCAGTATGATCTAACTTTGTAATGCCACCAGAAGATACATTATTTTAATAATGTCCTCTGTGCTGCTAGGCAAATAAATGACATAAACACATACAAACAGTGATGACTCCCAACTACTATCCATAGGTTAGCATCAGTACTTGCTGTGAGATTAATCTCTCCCAGTAGCCCTGGTATTTTGCCTTGTCAGCTCTATGAACAGGGGAGGGATAAAACCTAATCTTTTTGATTTACAACAGTCATCTATTCTATCTGCAAAAATGATAGACTTCTAAGTAAATTGTTCACACTCTTCTAGGAGTAAAACTGAGAGGAATTATATCAGTTTTACTGTACAATTGTATCTGCTGTGCTCTCAGTAGAAGTAAATTTGTGAGTATACAGAATGCAGGAAAAGTCATTGAGAAAACTGGGAACCTTTGAACTGTTTTGTTTTGTTTTCTCCAGGTAATCTTTTTCTTTAACACCTTCTTTTCCCTATCTCTGTTTAGGCTAATAATCTTCCAAAAGCTATTGCAGCAGCTCACACATTTCTTCTGAAGCATCCAGATGATGAAATGATGCAAAGAAATATGGCCTACTATAAGAGCATACCTGATGCTGAGGAGCATATTAAAGACTTGGAGATAAAACCTTATGAGGTATGCTTTTTATTTGGGAGAGTCTGCTCTTTTGGAACCGTCTATTACTCCTCTTATTGGGTGAGATTCAGGGATCTCATTTGCTTATGTGTTCTCAGTTCTTAATCTCTTTTTGTCATCTCAGTCCTCTTTGTTCTGCTTTCCTGGTGCATTCAGTAATTCTCACCTCTCCTGCACTTCATTGTTCCATAAATGAGTCACAGCAAATCAGAGAGTGGCGTACCTGAAAGCTGCTACATGCAGATTGCTGCTGGAGCTAAGCAGGTGCCTAGTTATCCAAATTCATGAGTGCTGTAGTGGCACAGCTGAAAATAGCTCAGACATTTGGCTTTGAGATTCCACTGAAAATCTCTGTCGAAGCCTCACACTGCTGCTTCTTTCCAGCAGGCTTTTCTTTTGATTGGAAATGGAATGACATACTCTGCTCCCTAGGAAATACCTGTTAAAATCCATTAGTCTCCCGTGTTTGTTCTCACATCATCTGGAGAGCAGCTCATCTAGAAATTTGGAGACATCATTTGCTGTGTTTGGAGTTTACACAGCACTTCTCACGGGTCAGTTACTGCCGATTCATTGCTGCCAATTTTCCAGAATCTCTTTGTCAGGGCGGTGAGAGCGTACAATGGGGACAACTGGCGCACATCCATCTCGGACATGGAACTGGCTCTTCCCGAGTTCTTCAAAGCCTACGACGACTGCATAGCAGCCTGCGAAGGCTCCCGAGAGATCACAGACTTTAAAGACTTCTATCTTTCCATTGCAGGTCAGTGGTTACCTTGAAACATGAAGGAAAGATGTCCCCAAAGTGCATTTTAGTTTATTCATAGGATTGGTTACCCAAGTCCTGTTCCTCAGTTTAGGCCAATGGGAGTTTATTAGATTCACTGAAAACTATTTAACTCTGGTTTACTTTATGCTGTCATCAGTAAGATAAATGAGGTCTATCAGGAAATCGGAACAGAGATCTTACATTAGCATGGAAGTTCTGTGTCAGAGTAACATAGAAATGTAGATAACAGGTGCTCCATCTGGGTAGCAGTGGTCATCCAGCCAGGTCTCTTGACTATCATTTCAGTATCACTTTGAGGCTCAGTGGTTAGTTAGCCTGCCTTTGAAATCAGCTTTCTGGTTTGTGTAGTTCTGGTAATCTGCATCTCCTTTCTCGTAAGTATGACAAGGTTTTGTTGGCTATTTTTAATCTTTCCTGCATTAGAGTTTTACTAGTAGGTAACATCTATATTTTGTGTGTATAGCAAAAAAAAAAAACCAAACCAAAAACCCATTGCTTTGCAAAGTAAAAGGGACATCAGCCTTTTTGATTGTTGTCAAAATAGCACATGCATATTTCCTATGCTCTTTGGCAGCGAAAGAAACAAGTAATTTCTCCAGTGCTCTGACATCTCAGTATTGTTGGAAATATTTTTGTGGAGAACACCTGCATATTTTCTCAATAAACTTAGAAATTCTCTTGTACTTTTTGTGTTTCAAGTTGCCCTAAGGAAAATTATTCCAACTTTTTGTCCTAAAGCCATAACATGTCTTGGTGAGGGGAGGCTTTTGTGAAATATGTTTATACATGAGCAGCTTCAGTTTCTCATGGTGTGCAGCTGGTATCCACCAGAGCAGCTGACACAGAATAGCTATTGCAGGCTATTTCTCAAGCCTTGACTTGCTCTTGGGCAAAACATGCAGGGGTCTAGGGTAACAAATACAGAGTGAAGCACAAATCAGGGTCCTCTTGTGGACAATCCACAAGCCACTGTGAAGAGTAGTGTCTGTGCTTAGCTGTGATTGACACTTACTATCATCCTCCCTCTGCCTCCTTGGGAGGGAGGGACAATTCCCAGCAGCAGTGATGGGAAGGAAAGGCAGGAATTACTGCATGATGTCACCATGGCCATGTTCATGCATTTCAGGTATTTCACTCTTGAGATAAGAACACTCAAATTTATTTGCACTGGCTGGGCTAAATCGTGCTCGTGTTGCAGGGAGAGATTCTGCCTCCAAGGGTCTGCAGGAAGCAGATGTAGCAGTAAGTGTTCACCAGAAGTGTTTGGGTCTTGCCCTAGGCATGTATTTATCACTGAGCAGTGAGTTGTGTTAGGAAGCCAGCTGTCCTCATTGCATGGGATCACTTCCCTGAGGGACTCGCATCTCTGGCTTTAACTGCTGGCTGGAATTGAGCACTACTGTGTCTGGACATTCCACTGCTCTTGTGAAAGATGAGTCTGGGAATTTCATTTGGCCAGTTATTTTTAGTTAGTTTCAGCAGTTATATTTAGTTAACCTCAGTGTTCTTCATGTTAGGAATTGTCAGGGATGAAAAGTTCTTTTGTCTTGGTCAGAAATTTGCTGCACAAGCTTAGCTAACTTGCTTTCACCTGCCAAATGTGGCTTAGAGGGAAAGCAAGACTTTAAAATATTTATTTTCTGTGCTGTTGATGAATGTGATATATTTGGAAAATGCTTGAATTTTTTTGCTGGAAGGTTTTCTTGAAATGCATTTTCTTGAAGATAAAATCACCTATAGTCCTATATTATATATAGCAATAGTCCTGCATTATATATAGCAATTTTTTGACAGGGTAAGCTTGTGAACTTACATGTTCCTGGCTGAAAGTTATTCAGTTGTGAGCACCCTATTCTTCTCTTTCCTCTCCCTTAAAACATCCAAACTCTGGGCAGCCATCTCTGGAGGTTTATTTTGCAATCACCTGCTGTATCTGTCTGTGACACAGTTGTACTCAGCACCACGGGGACCTTCTTTGTGCAATAATGTAATTCCCTTGCCAAGGTTTGCAAAATTTAGAAAAGGAGAGAAAGCACTGTGAAGTTTACAGCTAGGACATAATGCAGTACTGTGTAATACTCTGTAAAACCCACCAACCACATACTGCCTGTAGGTGTCAGTGAATCCTAAGTGCTCAGCTCTCTGGAATTCCAGCTCTGATGCCTTAAAAGTCAGCCACACAGATTTTTACAGAAGGGCCTAGTACCAACACTTGATTCATACTTCAGATGGAGTTGTAGATTCTCAGTACTTCCAAGCAGCAAGAGCCAGAGGCACAGGACCCAGGAGAGTGTTATAAGGCCAGATTTTAATGGGTGACTAATGGGAGTGATTATCACAATTTGCTCTGTGCTATCCATATCCTCTGTTGCTGTTTTCTTCCTTCCAGACCATTATATTGAAGTCCTTGCGTGCAAAGTGCAGTGTGAGAGCAATCTGACACCTATTATAGGAGGCTTTGTCGTTGAAAAATTTGTGGCCACCATGTACCATTACTTGCAGTTTGCATATTATAAATGTAAGTAGTAATTTCTTGTGCTTAAACAACACTGATGTTGGATGATGGGGGACAGATTCCATTCATAATATTTTTCCTCTAATTTTATGCTTTAGAATGTAAGTAGTGGCCTCCAGAATCTGAATTTTAAACTATTCTGGGACAGAAAATCCTTAAGTTTCCTGGTGTCTTTTGCTCCCTTTATCGCTGTAGTTAACAGACATGGGACAGAATTACTTCCACAGACAAACCTACAGAGTATTTCATACTATTTGCTTTTTCCTAGTGGATTCTTATCATCCTGTTAGAATAGGGCTAAATGGATTTTGAAGAAAGAGGGGACCACTTAAAAGAAATTGTAGTATTCAGTGCTCAGTGATGACATATTTGATAGGTAAATTAATCAGTGAAAGTTGTGGTTTCTTGAGGAGCTGCTTGCACTGTAAAGAACACATGTAGCCCTTACAGCTGTTCCTGCAGGCTCCAATATCAAAGGGAAGACACATCAGCCATGTAGCATCAAGCCATTAATGACTCTTGCTTGTGTTGTTTGACTACACACCTTACACCCTGACTCTTCCCTCTTTATCAATCCTAGTACAGAGAAGTAGGGAGGGGTTTAATATATATATTTTTTTTTTGTTTCTTAAATGCCCCAGTGCGTTTCACCAAGATGTGGGCTGATACTGGGATACCTGGAACATTTGGTTAGGATTTTCATAGAAAACAATCAGAGGTTGATGATGAGATGATTTTTGAATCATGGCCTTATGTGTTTCAGAGCAAAAATAGCATACAGTTTCTGGGGAGCAATTTTTTTTCCTCTGTGCAGCTGGTGAGGAGGTAGAGTATGGGCTGTGTTTCCATTTGAGTTTTTTCCAGAGCTTAGATAATAGCAGGAATTTGTTAATTTACCTTACCTGGATTTTTTTGGTGTGTGTTTATCAATTAGTGAATGACATGAAGAATGCAGCTTCTTGTGCTGCCAGTTACCTTCTGTTTGACGAGAAGGACGAAGTAATGAAACAGAACATGGTCTATTACCAGTACCACAAAGACAAGTGGGGACTTAAAGAGGAGGATTTTCAGCCCAGATCGGTAGGTGGATTACCTAAAATGCCTTTTAGACACATTCAAATATTTCTCTGAAATTCAGTGGGAAAATGTAAGTTATCTTCTGTTTCTGGAGTCCTGTTTTGTTAAAGCCATATAGAAAGTTGCACACAGAGGTGCAGTGTATAATGTAAACAGTGAATGCCATTGTAACTCTTCCCTTTTTGTTGAAGTATACTATGATAGCATATAATATATGATGAGAAGTAAACCCATGCTGGTACTTCTCTGACACTTAGGCATATTTATGTCTTTATGTACCTTTATAAATAAAGCAGCTGGCCCCTGAAATCTGTGATGATGAAATCTCTGAGTGACATTCAGGCTTTTGTGAATCATTATTTGCCAACACATAGTTGCCCACTCGCTTGTTATTTCAGGTTCTGTGGGCATTGGAATGTGTCTGAATATGGTAACTCCAGCTAAACTGGCTTTCCACTTACTCCATTTAGAAGGCAGTTGGGTGGATGAGGATGGAAAGAGGCTCAGGACTGCATTTCATCCAATTATCTAAATTAAAATTCTTGCTGCAAAGAAGATACCAGTCCATCCAGCAATAGTTGTCATCTGGCTTTGGAAAACTATTTTAAAAATGGGTTTCCATGCTGTTCTTAAATTTCCATGTCCAAGGAAATTTTACAGCCTGGACTGTGACATCAAATTGGATTTTCTAACGTTTCTTGTTACCAGGATTTAAGTCACGCAGCTAAATTGTGACACTCACTGACTGCTTAGGCATCAGTCGTATGGGCTGTACAACCAGTTAGTCATTAGCAATACATGTTCCACAAATTAAATTTAGTACCTTCTAGTCATGCCTCTTAGAGCACACACTTTATTGGCACAGTGGGAACCCAGGCCTGCCCTGCAGGGCCAACTGAGACAAAAGGCAACAAAAATGCATTTGGTTCTTTCAGGCAGCAGCAGCAAGTCTGAGCTCACAGGGGTAGGGAACTGCTCCTTTGTCACTGCTTTTGGGAACAGAATGGTGCTTTGTAACCATATTGGAGACAATGTTTGGTGGTGCTGGGAGTGAGGGGTAGCAACAGTAGGAAACTGCAAACCGCAGACACATTTGGCATACTGAGTGCAGAGAGGGTGGAACAAGGGCCCTACACATGCACTCTGACTGTTTCATTGATAACTTCTGGAGCTGGGGACTACAGATAATTTGATTTTAAAATACAAAATATTAAATGCACACAGCTGTATTTTCTTGTACTTTGATCCATGTAGCTATAAACAGAAGTTGATTGCTGTCCTAATCACTTGCCCCGAAAACCACAATGCCTCTGGTTTATTTTCTAAAAGTGATAATGGGGTGACAGCAGCATTTGGCTCTGGCACTGACCTTTAGATGTTCTTGTGAAAGAGGGAGTCTCCTGTTTTCTTCCCCAAGAGGAGTTAAATGGAATAATCAAAGTAGATGGCAGTTGGTACTCCCAAATGTGAAAGTGTGAGACTGAGCTACCCGGTGCTGTCCGGGCACATAGTGGGGATGTGAGGAGGGACAGGTGAGTGACCTTGCAGAGTTTCCCAAGCCCGGGCTCAGGCTGGGCTGGTGAGTCATTATCATGCAAAACAGCTCCGTGTGTCTCCTTCCCAGAACTGCCTGCTGCCATAGCCAGCACTGGGAGACAGAGCCTTTCTCCTGTCCAAAGCCCACTGGAATGCAGGCACAGGCTGCTGCTCAGCCCTGGCAGTCTCATGCCTTATTCTCAGGCCCGCCAGTGCTTTGAAACATGAGAAGGAGGAGAGTGCTTTGTTCTTGCAGTGAGGAAGCCTGTGCTTAGGAAGATCCACAGAAGAGTTTGGAATGGGCTGTTTGCTGTTCTGCTGTTTCCTTTCTCAAGCACTGTGAGCCCTGCCTGGGATCTGCCTTTGCTAGGTCTGGGTGTGACCTCCCTGGGATGGTTTCAGGAGGCATGTGATGGCACTGGCCTGTCTTGCTACCCTAAAGTTACAGAAATTTGGGTGTTTTTTGATAGGAGGCTGTTCGATACCACAACATTACCACGCTCCAGCTGGAATTGTATGAATTTGCGAAGGAACATCTGATGGATGATGATGAGGTGAGTTTTCCACAAATGAAATCAGGGTGAAAAAAGCAGCAATCACGTTTAAAGTGAAGATGATACATAGCTGTAATTCCAGGATTGCACTAATATGGAAAAATCTTGTAACCACGACCAATTTATAATAAATTTTTGTTTGGTTAGTGGAATATAAGAACAAACCCGAAGAACATCAAGTACCATTTGAAAAAACATGGACAGAATTCACACAAAGGTAAATGTATAATGCACTGAGCCCACAGAAAAGAAAGGAAACCCAGTTTTCAAGTTGTAACACCAGGGGGCAGAGAAATGGTGCATATATATTTAAACCAAATGTTTTTCTGGGTTTGGTGTTTGGGGGGGCCAGGAGGGGGTGTGGATTTTTTTTTTTTTTCTAAAATGTTATTTAAATTAGATTTAAAGGTTCTTACAATTTTGTCCAGAATTAACCACCTAAATTGTAGTTTTTGTCCAAAGGAAGTCTTGTTATCTGTTATTTTTTTCTGCTCAGTGGCATTTTGGTCACCCAGTAATGCTTTTTAGATGGTTGGAATTCATGGTCAAATAACATATAATGACTACTATTTACACTGGAAAATATGTAAGAAGGGATTTTTTTACTTTGGTTTAATTGTTGAAAGGGCATTTCCTTCCGCGACTGAAATTAAAGCATAATTCATGGGAGGTTTTGGATTGCCTTTTGCTTTGTTTTTGGGTCCTTTCATTTAGAGGTTTAGAAAAATCTTCAAATGATGAAATGTTGCTGGCATTGACAAAGAAAGAGCTGTGCTCAGCTGTGACATGAGGCAAGGGTATCTTTAATGAGCACTGCTGAGGTCTGTTCTAGTTAGGAAGATGATTAGAAGATGGTTTATGTTAAAAAATGAGAACACCTTTGCAATTTTTGTTATCCAACACATAGGGAGTGAGAATCTTTTACAGCAGAGAAGTAATGTCTGTGCTGCCTTCAGTATTCTTGTGATCTGAAAACAACTCTATGTAAAATTCCATTGCAAGGTTACCAGACTTCAGGAAGACTTTCCATTGGGATTAAACCCCCTGAAAGATAGTTTAATAAGCTTGCTTTAAGGTTAAGCTTAGATGAGGACTAGTCTGTATGGATTTTCATCAAGGTGTGAAATACTTGAGTGCTTTTTATATTCCCTTGTTGGTTTGTGCTTTGTCCATGATGTTTTCTTATGTTAAGCATCAACTTGATTAGTACTTTTTTCCTTCTTTCCTGTCTGCTGCTTCAAAACATAGGGAGGAATAGGGGGCTGAAGAATTAAGCTGGGGGGTAAAGAATTAAGTAGGTGGGTGAAGAAGTCCTTTTTGAGGGTTTTCCCCATATGTTGTTAGGAGAAGGGGTTATGGAACAATCTTCAGTCTCCAGCACTGTGTGTAGAATAAACAAGCATTCAGTTGCTGGCTTTCATTCCTGCAGCCCCTTTCACCAGGGCAATTGCAAATGACCTTGCAATCTGCAGGAGGGTGGTGCAGTGTAAACCTCAGTTAAACCTTTGGGCTGACAAGGAAGTCACATTACACTGGATTATATGTTTGGGTTAAACAACCAAAATTACTGGGCCTGCCTATGCTGCAGATACCTCACACTCTCTTTGTTTAGGAAAGTTACCATTCTTCTTCTTCTCAGGGGAAAAGCTGAAGGGCTTCTGTGCCCTCCCTTGCTAGGGCCCAAAAACCTGGGGGGGATGGAGGCTGTCCATGCCTCTGGCTTGGCTCTGGCTTTTGGTGGTGAACTCATAAATCCCTGGCTACCAGAACTTGTCTTTGGCTGCAGGAGACTTCCAGGGAGTGCAGACAGAGCAGGAATAGCACAAAAGTAAAACCACTACCTTGCAGTTTCTGCTCTATGGGCAGGACCTGGTAGTATAAGTGGAATTTTTTTATTTTGTTTAATATTTCTCCTGGCACGGATAGAAAAGTTTGTTCCATAGGAATGTTGAAAACTGATGAAAACCCCAGATAAGGCATTACAGTAAAAACTTTATTAAAAATTGTTAAGGATGGAGGCAAGCTCTCTTCTAAGTGCACTCTGTTTATTTAAACCATGTACTCCTTGGGCCATAGGCCATACTTTCTGTGAGTTTCTGTGGTCCATGTTTGCTGTTTGTGAAGTTTCTTTCTGGTAAGATAGCCTGCAAGATAATCTGCAGAAAAAAAATTAATTATTTTTCCCTTGGTGGAAGCAAAAGGATTGATGTGACAAGAGGATCACTTCCTGTGTGAGTGTCATTATTTTCAAGTGGAGAATCTCATTTTATCCAGACTTCTCAGTGCTCCTGTATCCCAGATCATCCATGTGTCTTTCTAAATCCCCTTAGCAAAGAGAGTGAAAACACTTGGCTTCTTCAGGAATACATAGCAGTAATTGCAGAGGCTGGAACAGGCAGTAATGATTTTTGCATATGTTACTACAAGAAATACTGTCCTGCTTGTGGTACTCTATTAATTTTTTTCCACAAGGAAATGAAAAACTCTTAATTCAAACATTTAACACAGTGGAGGTGACAGAATATTAGCGCCAGCTAGCTGCAAATTACTTTTAAGAAAAAGTAATTATTCTTAAATATCCTTGCAGTTTTCCACAGGGAAGTTAAAAGAACATTACAGTGTTGTCATCTTGGTTGGCCATGGATAGACAAGCTTCTTAATTTCTGTTCAGATGTGTAATACATCAAGGCTATCATGGATACAGCTCCTGGTACTGCACAGATTTAAGTGGCAAACTGAGATGCTGTTAAGAGCCAGACACTCAGCTAGTGTAGATGTAACTCCAGCACCACACTAATTGTGTGAGACATGGTTTTGGCCCATAAAAATCAGTGTTCTTATGGAATTTTGGAGGAGGGGAGATAGCTACTTAGCTGTTCTAAATTACATAAGAACCACAAATATTTGGCGGGGATGAGCCTACAATGTGATTTTTCTTTCGGTACTTAATCAGTAGGTGAAAAGCTGTTGGCAGCTTTGACCCGCTTTTTTTGGACATCTTTCTTTTTATTTGTGTATAGTGTGTGTTCCATTTGTGTAGTGGCTGAGATTAAAAGGCTCTGTGTTTCATCACATCCACGTAAGGCAAAGAAGAGGAAGTACTGAACTAATGTGACTGGTGGAAAGAGGACATAAGGAATAGCATCAAAACACAAGGCCCCCAGTGGAGTACTGATAGCAAATAGTAATCTGAATTCAGACTACTTTTCTGTTTGGGAATTGCTAGCAACATACTTTGAGCTTTATTAACTTGCTCCTTGCATATGGTCAGATGATTTACACAAGTGTGCTTGTACCAGCAAGTTTTAAGTGCTGTAAACCCTGCCCTGCTTGTGACCTCAGCCCAAACAGCTCTAACAGCACTGCTGCCCTGAGAAGAGCTGGTGACAGCTGTTTCTGAGAGAGTTGCCAGCTAATGGGCAGTGTTATGGTCCCTGTTCAGCACACACTTTTTTAAAGAAAAAAGATGAGGTTGTTTTGGGTTTTTTTGCCATCATAATTTTCTAGTGGAGATTCTTCCTGTATGGCTGGGTCCTTCTGCTTTCTCCTCTTGCTTCTGCACTGCTGGATGTGTGTCTTGGTCAAAGGGCTTCCTCCTCCCATTTAAGCCACTTTGCATGGGAAGCTGCCAGCATGGTTGGGCTCAAATGGATGGCCCCAAGCTGCAGGTACTGGCATTAGGAGGAACTTCTACTGCCCAGATTCTCTTACACCTCTGCATGCAGCATAAAGCAGGCAAGAGAGCATAAGGAGAGCTCTGAAACAAGGCCACTGGAAGGCTTCTGCTTTCAGTGCAATTGGAGCAATGTTGAAGTCCCTCTGAAATTGGGTTGACTCATGTTTTATAGGTTTTATAAGTAAGTTAAAAGGAAGGCACATTTACTGGTTTACTGTAAAATACTGCTGTAATAACTGCAGTGTACTGTAGTCTCCCATAATATATGGGAAAAAAAAAACAGTTAAAGTTTCAGAATATATAGTTGAAATGAAATGGAAAAATATTTGAGAAAGTAGTTAATATTCATGTAAAAAACAACTAAGCTCTCTTAATATTGAAAAAAAAAAGCCCTATATGCATGTGCCAGTTGGTCACACTGAGGACTAAGTATCTGAAAAAGAATTAAGTTAAGGTTCAAATAATTTTTCTGCACAAAGAATTGAGGGATTTTCTTATTTTTTCCCTAGCTAGAATGTGAAGAATGTCCAGCCTGGACTGTACAGCTCATGGAAGTTCTGGCAGGGCTTTGAGGTGGTTACAGTTAACTCTCAGATTTTAACTGAAGGTTAGATCAAGGAACTTGCTCTTGGTTGAAGGCTGAATAAACCTTTCAGGCCGAGCCACTCATTGACACATGCCTTACTGTTACCCTGAAATGTTTTCCCTCTCCAAAACATTGCTGGCCCGTGGGCTTTGTGGTGTGTATGTGCAGGCTCTGTCAGGTCCATGGAGCAAATGTCCTCCACAGTCATCCATACCAAACCTTTGTCTTCACTCTTGCAAGGTGATTATTTGTTCTTGTACAGAATCTGCTGGTTTTCATAACCTAATCATTGTGACTACTCCCATTGTTTACTAGGGCTGTTACAGGACAATAATTAATTACAGGGCTGCAGGATCCTCACCTAGAGGCCACCCTTCTCACTATCACAACCTGATCACCTACATCCAGTACATGGGGGAATCAAATCTGCTGCTCTCACTGTCAAACAGGTTTCCAATCATTGAGGTCTTTGAACTTCAGCAAAATTTGAATTTTTGCTCTGAAAGACAACTGAGGGACATTTTGTGAGATAAATATTTTTCTTCTAGGTCATAGATTATAAGGAAACAAAGATCCAGCCAATTGTTCATGCTCTGTGTGTTGTCTTTTAAGGCTGTTTGTTGGATGAGGTAGAATAAAAGCTGTTTCCTATTCATTCACTGGTAATCACGCATAAAAGCATGTCCAGAATAATAATTTTCTGTGGAACTTAATTCATTCTAGAACACTATCCTTTGTTGTCTTCTCTGTTGCTTCCCTGAAGAATGAGATATCCCACTGCAATACATACAGAATCCCTACAGGAGAGGCCATGAGCAGACCTGCATTGGAAAATGTGGGTTATTACAAGAAAGCTAATTGTGTCCCATAACTCTTCCTGTCCGCTGAGAAAGGGAAGAACAGATTACAGGTGGAGGCAAGGACCCATGAATGATTAATGCTGGCATTTGCAGAAGGCACTCATTGCAAGCAGTTGCAAAGTGTCTGGGTCTGTCAGTGGGCAGTGCAACTGCTGCTTGCTGCTGTTCTTAAATGATGCTGTTGAAGGAAAAGATGGTGCTGGACCATCAGCCTCAAGTGTGCCATAGCAGAGCCAGGTACTCGTAACTCTTCCTCTTTGCTGTTTTATTTTAATAGTTGGCTAGGAGTCTCCAAAGTACAGATGTTTCTCTAAAAAAGCTGTGTTTTGTGAGTGTGAATGTGACTTTTAATGTGGCATAAGGAAGGGCCTGGCCCAATGTATGTCATGGTCTTGGACACTCAATACACTGAGGTACTAAGTGAGGAGTTTTGCAGTCTTCTTTTTAGGTCTTTTTTTTTCCCCAGTGCTCTAGCTTCTCATTAGATGGTGCCCCAATCTCACTAGCCTGGGTTAGCTTATTCAGAATTGACCAAGAGCTCTGTTTTAATTTTTTTTTAATTATAATCCACCTACTCACATACCCTCAGTAAAATCTTCTTGAATTAATTACTGTGGCATACAACTTGTTCTTTCTGTCTGTGCCTCTGTTCCATTGTTAATCTATGCCAAGAGTGCTCACTTTGCATATCTAACAGATAATTAGAGGTTCCAGTTGGACAGATCAGCTTCTCTGATTCCTCCTGCCTCTCACACCAGTCTGGGAACATTCCCCATTTTCTGCTCGATATCACACCTCTCATATTTCAGGCTATACCTGTTCCATCTTTTCCCATACATCCTTGATCTGTCAGTCCCTCTTTCCACTGACCATGAGAGGGAAGAGGTTGGAAGCACAGGGAGGGAGGTTGTGGGGTGCCACAGAGCTGCTCAACCCATACCTGGCCAACCTGGAGGACACAACTGTGCACTGAGGGCTGAGTGGGGAGGAAATGCTTCCCTGCAGCTGGCCAAGCAGCCCAGCTGTACTTCCCACTTGTGTGCTTGTGTGCTTCCCACTTGTGGGCTGCCTGACTGTCACCCTTCTACTGCTGTGGCAGCAAACCCTTCTCTTCCCAAGCCAGGCAGACTTCACCACCTGATGTCCTACCTAGGAGCAATCCCTTTGGACCATGGATTGCTCACCACCCTGACATCAGCCCTGGGCTGGAGCCGTGTGTTTGTGTTCCTGCCTTGCAGCTGCTGGCCCTTGTGCTCTCGGGTGGCTGGCAGTGGAACAAATTATGGGTTTGCAGCCAGCTTAGCATGGAAAATGGGATGTTCTTCCTGTAAAGGTAGGGAGGAGCCAAAGAGCACAGCAGGTGACAGGAGGGACTCTGTCTCACAGAGGGAGTAAATCGTGTCAGACTCATTTCAGACTCCGGGTCTGCAGGCATAGATCAGCAGGAAGTTACTGGATATCAGCAGGCAGAAGGCTTCTTTCCCTGGAATGAGCATCTGTGGAGGATGTGCTGAGCTCAGCCGTGCTGGGTGTCTGGTGCAGTGTGAAGTGAGTGCTAATGGGACAAGGACAGGGCTGGCCTGGGCACAGCTGCCCGTGTGACAATGTCATCTCCTCCTCTGAGGCAGAGTTGTCACCTCTTCATTGGGCTGCCAACCTCTCCAGTGACAACTTGCAAATGTTTCACATTTTGATTGTGAAGGCACAGGCAAAAATATTTCAACTGGGGTTTTGTTTGTCTTTAATCTGGAGGTTTTGCCTTTTCCAAAATAACCAACGTCCAGGCAATTACTCAGTTGTATTGCAGCATATTTTATGTATATTGTTTCAGCAACTGTTTTTATATTTTTGCCATATTTCAACCTCTCTTATTCCTCAGTACATCTAATTAGACCACAATAACTTCTGCAATGTTTTCCTTTAGAGCTCAGTTTCAGACACTAGAGATTTCAGACTTCAGGTTTGTTTAGGGCTTTTTTCCCTAATATTGTTGCATTTAAATATCCTTTTTCATCTCTTACCTGTTTCTGGATTTGAAAACATACTAGAAATAAAAAAACCCATTAATTTTGTCTGTGTGTTGTGTGTCTTCTGAAAAATTCTGTCTTAGTGATGAGTGTGACAATGTGTTGGATACTTAAATCTTTTGAACAAATTCAAAGCACAACGAATTGCCACTCTTTAGGACTTGCTAAAATCACTTCATAGTTTCAAAATCTCAGTGGTCTTTTGAGATTGATCTGTGAAGCAGGGAACAAGAACAGCAGTTATTTCAGCCAGTTATCCTCCTGCATTTATTTTTGTTTGCTTAGTTTCATTATTTCTCTCCTGACTAATCATACTTCCTAAAAGTGTGATGTTAATACTTTTTAATCACAATATCCATAATACCATTATTGTATTCAAAATAGACAGAATTTCCCTATTTCCTCTTATTATTTTCATTGACAGAGTTTTAATGCCCTTTTCTCACCAGAATAGAAAACAGTAAAATTTTGAGTCTCAGAATGGAAGTGTCTAGAAGATGCTGCCTTTTGAAGGAATGCCCGTTTAGACAAAAATGTGCTAAAAATGCAATTGGGGTTGTAAACATCAATTGGGCAGACTCAGAAGCCCAGTAGAGTTCACAGACTTGGAATGGGTGGTGAAGCAAAGGGAAAATGAGCATCCAAACAAGGATGACTTGCTTTCAGCATAACTGGTAGAAGTTTTCATTAATTTAAATATGAGAGTGAGTACAAGCTGATCAGGTTTTCTAGCAGAAAATGATAATTTATTTTGGAAAAAACCCAAATTACATCTTAAGACTTTTTTAGACCGTGTGTTTTTGTCAAGAAAGAAAGGACGGAAAGGTTTAAAGAAAAGAGAGTTTATCAGAACGTTGTAGTTATTAGAGTAAAGGGTTGGAAATGTAGCATTGAGCATCTGCATCTCTCTACTTTAAGTCATATCAAAAAGTGAGGATAGGCCCAGGTATTCCCACAGGGTCTCCCCTCTCAGGCAGTGTTTCTGAACTGTGCATGGAAGGCAAACCAGAAAATACTTGTGTTTCTGAGGGTGCCAGCAGATGGGCTGCTACAGGCAGTTTTGAGTAGTTTGAGATGCTGCTGTGGAAACCCAGGGCACTGGGAATATTCCTCTGTCTGCTCTGGGGTGCCCTGGCCCCCAGGGGAGCACTGGCTTTGACCCTCATTCATGGAGAAAGTTTCCTAGACTTCAAGATAGACTAGAATCCACAAAAGTGTGAAATAGATTATGGAGAGTAGTGTAGGTGTATCACTTGGTGATAAATTTAGGTTTTGGGATTTTTAGTATGTTGTGGATGGAAGCAAGATGGAGGGCACAGGGTGTTGTCCTGCATTTCTTCTTTGTGCTTCTTCTTCCTTCTTCTTCATGGGTTTGGCTGGCATTTTGTAATTGGGCAGAAAAGTCCTTATTGCAGGCTCTGTGGGATCAGTTATTGGGTTAAAAGGCAAAATAATCTAGGTGTCAGTTCTTAATTGGATAGCATAGTCTTAAAAGACCTTATAACAAGAGATTGTTGGCCATTTTGTGCCTTCTAATGAAAAGTTGCTGAACTCACAGTAGTGAGACTGTTTTACTGATAAGAAATAATAAACACCTGAGTCCAAACATGAATTACTGTCTCAAGTGCCTTCAATCCAGACCCAGATAGCTGCTGCACAGTTGCTATTGACCACCTGCTTTCCACCACTGAGGGTGTTACCTTGTGCTGAAAGCAATCACAGAAGGTTTTAGCTCAGCTGCTGTAGTTTAGTTGACAAGACAGTAAGTTCCAGCCAGTGGGGCTGTACCATCCCAGAGTACTCAGGCTGGAATGTGTCACCGTGATATTTTCTGAAAAATCCCTTTGTCAGGATTTCTTCTACTGGGAAGTTGAGAAGCCTCAGAAAAAAATGTAAATAATAATTATCTGATTTGCTTCTCCTGTGTTTGGCTGCTTTGGAATGTGGTCTGGGCATTGTTTACCAACAGGTGCATGTTTGATTGGTTTCATGTGAATTGTTTTTACTTAATGACCAATCATCATCAGCTGTGTTGGACTCTGAGGAATCAGTCACTAGTCTTCATTATCATTCTTGTTAAGCCTTCTGTCTGTATCCTTCTTTTTCTTTAGTATAGTTTTAGTATAGCATAATATGATATAATATAATATACTATAATACAATATACTATAATATACTATAATATACTATAATATACTATAATATACTATAATAATAAATCAGCCTTCTGAAAACATGGAGTCAGATTCTCTTCTCCCACCTTGTCCTGGGGGCCTCACAAACACCACAGGAATGCAGGAAGACATTTAACTAAGGTATAGGATGTAGAACTACGTTAGGAGTAGTTTAAATAAAGTTGGATTGCTACATTGTGTTGGTGCTCTGTGTTAGCTGTTATCTCCAGCTTGTAAATTTTCTGGTCTGAATCTAAATCCAGTCTATTTGTTTCCACTATGGAAAACATCCTAGTATCTCTGGTTCTTCACATTTTTGCTGCATTGAAGCATGGCTTGTGAAGATCCATGGTTGAAAATGGAGAAGGTGTGTGTTGAAGGGTGTTACAGGGAATGTAAAAGGTAGATCAGACTTACAAAGCCAAAGTTATGGTTCTAAAAACTCTTTGGCTTCAAATTTTGAAGCTTTCTAAAATTTTTTAATGTTTTATGGGATTCTAACAACTTCCTAATTTAACAGGTGCTTTAAACATTTATTCCTCTCTAAGTTTGAAGATTTCCTTGTCTATTTAAGTACCTGTAAAAGTATGAGAAGATTTACTGTGAAGTGTATGACGTTCTCTGCTTTTAAGGTCTGTGTCACTGCAAGCCTTGTGCTACCCTGGTATGGGCCATTTACCTGTATTTTATAGGTTGGTTGTACTAGTGTCTAGCATGGAGGGTGTGAAAAATATTTGCACAACTATTATTGCAGTTTATTTTATTTTTTTATTTATTTTATTTTTATTAAAATAGCAGAAATTTCCCACCAGGTTTTGGGGTTAATTTCTTTCTGTTAAATTTAATAATTTTTAGGGTGAAGTTGTGGAATTCCTTGATGAGCTGTTAGAAGTGGAGGAAAAGAAGGAATCCTGATGAGTGAAACCACCAGGAAGTACTTTACAGAAAGTGAAGACTCACCATTGCTCCTTACTATTATATTTGATCACCTGTAGTTCCAGTTAGATATACCTCAAAGGTGCTTCTTTGAGCTGCACCTTTTGTCCCAAGATCCACTCCTGAAAGGTCACTTCGTGCTGCACTGACTCTTCTGTGAGCATGGCTTTTCACCCTGCAGAGCTGGTGCACATGAGTTTCCCCTTGAGCTTTCTTTCCCTTGCACAAACACAACAGAACTGACCATTTCTGTTTTCTGGGATAACACTAAGGTTCCTCATTTCAGTGCTGTTGTACTGAGTTGTAACAGTACAGCTAAATTCTCAAAAACTTTTGTCAGATTATGAACTATGGAAGACATAACAGTTCCTCTTTCTGAGCTATGAATTGTATTATTTATATATGTCTTTTTATGTGATGGTGAATAAAGTGATAATAAATCCCAGTGCACCTGAAAGATATTAAGGTACATTTGAATAGCTGAAATAAGGTGTTTAACAAAGCACAACTAATGATCTTGTAAACATTGCTTAAAGAATTCTGAAAGCAGTGTTGATCTTTCTTGAAAGCTAAATTAAATTCCACTATATGAAACTGAGAAGAAAACTATTTTTTCTTCCTACCAGTTTTTACTCTTTCTGTTGAAACAGTCCCTGTTGAGGTGGGGCCAGTCTTGTATGAAATACTGATGATTGATGAATTTAGTATTGTCTTCTGTAAAAAAATAGCTTGTGTGGTTTTTTCAGCCTGGTGGGACTATCTGCATAGCTTTCATCCAAAGGTAAGTACAGGTGGAAACTGAGGTGATTTTCAGTAGAATACTGAAAAATATTTACATGTGAATTCCTGTCCTTTTTGTTAACTGTACAGCAGAGTCCAATACAGAACTATTGGTACAGACCAAAAAAGGTGTGATAGAGAAGGGTAATGAATTAGTGCCTAAGTCTACTGAAGAGCAAAAATCCCCTTGAAGGGGATCTGAGAAGGATACAGGATTTCATCCTGTGCTTTCTTCTTTTGTTTTCAAGGATCAAGCCCAGCAAGTGGTTTCATCCTGCTTGCATCAAGGGGAAATGAGCATTCAGCACATATGAGCATCCATTTGAGCATTCACCTGCTATGGTGGAACTGTAATTCAGCTGAATGAAAATGAATTACAAACCCTTATCTGCTTTGAGTTTTTAAAAAGGCAAAACATGATCTACATTAGGTTGCCAAGTAGTTGCTCCTATAGTTTATATAAGCTGTAGTAGTCTACACCATTGAGTGTCTATAGGGAATAAGAAGGAGAATCCACAGGATGAGGTTTCAGTGTCCTTCAGCACATGACAGCAATGAAACATTTGAATTTGAGTGTGAAAGGTGTTTGGAAGATCAGATTGGCTTTTTTAACTGCTTCAATATAAATCACAACTAATCTACTGAAGTTGATGGGCAGACTGTTTTAATTTCAAAATGAAAATCCATCCAGAGCCTTTTAACTTTAGGAGATTTGGCCAGCTCAGCTTGTGGTAAGGAGACCTGAATCTGGCTTGCTGTGTGCCTTGAACTGACAGAGGGTTGTATGTGTCATATTTCCTCATGGTTTTTCTCTACGCAATATTAGCACTCTGCTCATTGTAATTTTATCTAAGAATTGAAGTTTGCTTTTATAAGTTTTTTACAAGCATTTGATTGTAAACCATCACTTCACCCCATGAAATATCCTACTGGGGTAGCTTCTCTAATTTATTCTTAGTTTTCTCTTGTTGGAGGTGTGTGTATGCTCAAATGAGAGGTTACTGCTCTGGAGTCCCCTTTTGTCTTTCTGCCTTCCAGACTGATGGACAGCTCCAGATTTTGTCCTCAGGAATTTAGCCAGTGATGAGGGGAGACCTCATTGCAGTCTACAACTTCCCTGTGAGAGGAGGAGGAGGAGCAGGCACTGATCTCTGTGGTGACCAGTGACAGGACCTGAGGGAATGGCCTGAAGCTGTGTCAGGGAAGAATAAGGTTGGATATTAGAAACAAGATTCTTCACCCAGAGGGTGGTTGGGCACTGGAACAGGCTCCCCAGGGAAGTGATCACAGCACCAGCCTGACAGAGCTCAAGAAGAGTTTGGACAATGCTCTCAGGCCCATGGTGTGACTCTTGGGGTGTCCTGTGCAGGGCCAGGAGTTGAACCCCATGATCCTTGTGAGTCCCTTGCAGCTTATAATATTGATCCTGGGATTCTGTGACAGCCAATATCTTCATCTTTGATACTCTAGCATTCAAATCCAGAAATCCCACCATTAAAGGGTGTGGAGCTGGTTGGAGATGGATGTATCCATCTACATTTGTCTTACAGCATTTTTAGTTCACTTTTTTGCTATCACCACTTACCAAACTGACTTCAGAGCTCTGCCAAGCTCTGGCTGTTGCCTGGCTGTTTGTTTCTGTGGTGCCCTGTCGTGTCCCAGCTCCTGTGTGCTGTGTCTGTAGGCACTGCAGTGCAAAACCTCAAAGGCTCCAAGAGTGATGGTTGTAATTCAGGTTCCTGAGCCCAAGGTGTCCCATGGCTGTACATCCTGTGTGGAAATTGCACGTGCATAAAGCTCCTAATCAGCTGTTGCCTGTTGGTGGAGCAAGTAGCAGTAGGTACAAGATGAGAGAAAACAAGTTCCAGGACCTCATTGTTTTGCACCCAGAATTATTTCTCTCCAGTTAAAGAACTCCATTCCCCTTTCTAGTACTAATTGTCTGAGATTCCTGTTATGTTTTTTACAGAGCAAAGGACATGGTAAAATACTGCCATTTTTTCACTTCACCACTAAAAACTAAGCACCAGAGTTACCTGTTTTGTGATTCATTTGACTTCAACAGATTACAGTGAGAATACATTTGGTTCCTCTGAACCCTGATTTTTCCTCTTCACTGAACAGTTTTTCAATTGCAAGTCTCTCAGGTATTATCAATTTTCTGGCAAGCTTATGATTTGGTCTTCAAGGCTTCCTTAGCTAATCCTTTCTCAGGTTCACTCATTTCCTCACCTCTTGATCTTGTAGCTGAACTCCCCTCCCATTGTGCCTTCTCAGGTGGGGATTTCATGATTTACTAAGATGTCCATTAGCCAACGATTTATTTTTCTTAACCCTGCTTAAAGGAAGTCTGATGTCCTTTACCATTTGATTTAACTCGAGGAGGCAACTGATACTCTTGCAGCCTGGTGAGATGGCACCATGATCCCATTTTTATTTTGTTCAAGTGTCTGTGGATTTTTTTCTGGCTTTCTTAATTTCCATTTTGTATAGTCCCAAGCCACTTCCATCTTAATAAGTACAAGTAGTTCTCAAACCCTTGTTCTTTTCTAATGAGAAATAGCTCCTCTTCCAGTTCTTCAGTATTTATTGTGGCTTTTTTCAGCATTCTCAGGTTCTTTTAACTGATTTTTCTTTTCCTGCTGCTATTGTTAAGTGCCAACATTTACATGTGACTGTAATAACTTAGTGTCTATTCTTCCACTTTTCTGATCCTGCCAACTCTTCTTGGGAGGCAGTGAGAATATTCCTGCCTCCCTTCTGCCACCCCAAATTCCTGCAGTTGTGAGTTGTCTGCCTCAGATGTTAGCAGCTTCTGCCTAACCAGATGGGATATTTAGCTTTGTCTCCACTTTTGGCAAGGCTTACAGTGTGATGCTGATGCTCATGGGAACATCAGCTTGCTGAACACACCGTGTGCATGTGACAGGATTGAATGCAGCACTGGTACTGTGGTGTCTGTACACCTTGGTGGTAGTATTGCCTGTTGCAGAGCTGTACAGCTCCACTTTTTAATAATCACTCACATTTCTAATAACAAAGCTGGCTGTCCTGGTAGCTGCTGTTGGCCTCTGGTGCTTTGTCAGTGCTCACAATCAGGTCTGCAATAACTCCATCTCCATGTTCCATCACCACTTAGAGGGGAATGGTGGGTGAAGTCCATCTCCTGGCAGGTTCCTAGCACACAGGTCTGCATGCATGGGACTCCTGAGCTTGTGTTCTTGTTGAATGGGGTCCTGCACGATCAGGAACTGCTTGGAAGCTGAAGATTAAACTGAGTCAGAAACAGTGTCACACTGAGGTGGATATTTGTTTAGGTGAAAAACACAACCACTGGCTGTCAGGACAGTGTTTCTTATGTAAGCACTAAAGCTTGGGTAAGAGAAGACATGCACAGGATGAAAATCAGTGCATTTCACAGACTCTGCTAAGAGTATAATCCTTTTCAAATTAATGCCTACTCTTGCTGATAGCAATTCTTTTTATTACTGGCTCCTTGTGAATTCATCCTCACAAAAGGCAGCATCCATTAAAAAAAAGGAAGAAGGATGGTAGTGATTTTTCTCCTCAAAGCTTAATTTTGCTCCAATAAAAGAGCATTTCAGGCTCCATATTTCTGTGCCTCGGCAATTCCTATTGCCAACAAAATCAACTATGAAAAACAAATACTTTTAGAATGATCAGTTCTGGCAAATTCAAAGGGAATACAAATGTCCTGCTGGGCCCTTTCATTTGCCGTAGCAATCCTGCAAGCAGACCTTCATTACTTCTGTTGACAAGGCATGAGCCAAAAGCAAATTCAAATTGCTCCGTTTTCCAGAGCTTTACTGCTTTGGAATGCTAGAATATAAACCCAAAAGTCAGTCAGTTGCTGTTCTTAATTCACCCAAAGAGCCCATCCAACCAATGAGGTGTCATTTCTCCATGCTTTCCAGACAAACTCTCCCCCTGAAAATCTGATAGCATGTCCTGCTTTTTACAAAGTTCTTTCTCAGTTAGCATCAATACCCACCATTTATCTTCACATCCTTTACAGTGAATTATTGGTCTGCATTGATAATGGAGGCACACTTAGAAAATCTTTCCATTTCAAGAGAGTCTTCATGAAAAATGGTTTAAATAGCATGCAAATTTTACAGCCCTGAAAACGGAGTTGTGATTAGACAAAGATTTGTTGGATTATAAAAGTACAAGTGTTTATTATGGCTGGTACTGAGAATAAACAGTTGCCTGCATATGCCAGCTACTATGGAAATATGTTTTTAAGTTCTAATGTGAGCTGTAAACCAAAGCTACTTCAGTTAAAAAAATTCAATACTTAAACTGTGGGGAGGAGTAGTCAGTGCCAGAGAAAACATTCCCATTTAATAATGTTTGAACATAGAGCTGTGATGCAGTTTGTAGCAAGGCAGTGAGAAAAACCCACAACTAATCCTTCATTGCAGCTGTCTGAACTTTTGGTCGTCTGCCATACTTTAAACAGCGACTTCTTTTTCCTGGTGACTCAAGGCTTGAATGACCTAGTGTGGAGGGTTTAAGCTCTATACAAAAAAGGAGTTAAGTAAGAAATAGCCAAAGTAAGTTGGGTTGCACACCCCAGCAAATCAGGGGTTTGTATCTTAAGTCCTCTTCAGTGCCTAGGAGAAAATATTAAAATAAAGAGATACATTTTGATTTATTTATTTTTGGCAAGGAAATATTCAGTGGTTTAGGCATCCATCTCTCCTCCTTCCCTTCTTCTCTCTCCTTAAAGTACTGATGTTATATGGAAATGAATTTCTGTAGAGAGTTTGAGTTTCGAAGTTTACAAATTTGAACCTTTCCTGCAGAAAAACCTTTCTAAGTTTTCTTTGATTATTTTAAACTTTTTCTTCCCATTGATATATCTCATAGGTAGGTCTTTTCAGCACCCTGAAGTAACAACTGTGCTTTTTTTCCCTGATTAATTCTCTTGCAAAATAATGGAGCTTGCTTACTTTCAAGTGGAAATATGGGAGTCAGAGAAGTCATTTTATATGACTGTTAACTTTAAAGGAAAATAAAAAAAAGGGCTTTCTGCCTTTGCCCCATTCTCACTATCACTTATCTAAAAAAGGATTAAACACTTAAGTATTATCATGAGCTGGTGGAAACCCTGTAGTTTGACAAGTCCTATGATGGTGTAATAATTTCTTATTAAGGCTAATTTTTAAATGTCATTTAAAGTTACATATTGTGATCTTTCACAGATATGTATTTTATCTTTGTATTATAAGTTATTGGGTATTTAAAAAAGGTAAATAATTGAACAAAATAATCAATCTATGCTGGGTCCAATGCCCATGGCAACAAATCTCCAGCATAATAGCTTTGGAGGTACAGTGAGCAATAAGGCAGTACAGCACAATAACCATATATTGCTAGGACAAGCACAGAAATTGAGGGGATTTCAGCCCCTCAAGAACTTAGCAAACACCTAAAATGCATGAAACCCAGTGTTTCTGTACAAAGGGGGACAGCCTCCTTTTGGTTGTGTGGGTTTGAACCTCCAAACACTGCCAGTAGCTGTGATGTCACAGCCCACAGTGTCACTTTTCAGCCTGCTGAAGTGAATTTGTACAGTCTCTGTCCAGACACCATAGCACAGGGTCTGTATGAAATAGGGGCCAAGTTAATAGTTAACAAGGGAAAGGAGAGGAAAGGGAGATGGTATCCCAGTCTTGACCCCAGTGGGAAAATTCTGAGCAGCCTGCTGTAACATATGGTTTCCCTAGAAGAGAATGATATGTAACTTTTATCACAGAGTAACAGATCAGTGGTTGGATGTCACTATCAAAAAAGCACTTCTGGTATTCCACCCATTTTTTTCCTCTCCTAATTTCAACATGCAGCTGGCAGTTTCAGTTTTGATTTCTAATTAATTAATCTCCTACTCTATTTTGACCTTATCACGTTAAGATTTTGTATTCATTGTACAACATGTATATTGTTTGCCATTCCCATTATCTGTGATTAGCCAAGTTTCACACACAGAAGGAAGTCTAAGTCAAATGTATAATTGAAGAGCTGTTTATCCCCATCTGTTTATTAGTTTTCCCAAACTCCCTGGTAAAGTGAATACTGTGAATACCAACAGATGATGCTGCAAAGGAGGGTAGATGTTCTAAAGCAGAACTGGGCTGGCAGTCTAAGCTAAACACTTTTTAGCTAATATTTTTAATATCAAGGTGTCTTCTACAAGAATTGTGAAAGTAACAGGACTCTTTTCTCCATAAACTTGTGGGCAAACTGGATGATTTGCACAAAAACACATGCACACACTTCCTTTCCTGGTGTTTTTGTAACTTGAGTTTTATTTAAATACCTCCAAAGCATTATGTTAATGTACACTTTCTTCTGGTTCATGAATAACAAGTGTTTCTAAGTCTCCAATAAGATCCTTGTACAATTTGTGTTTGTAATGATATTTTGAGTCTCATTTTTACACATTCAGTTCCTGGGACAAACAGAATTGACTTTTCATTTAGAATGATGCTACACGGAACTGTAACACCTACTTGTACCTTTCAGTTAAGCAATATTTTTAATGGATGTTCCTGTGTTTATTTTTCAGCATATTTCCATAGGATTACAGATTATATGTTTTAGTTGAGTTAACAGTCTCCATAAAGTTGCTTGGTGTGAAATCCATTGTTGAGTTTTTCTTTTATGACTGCTTTAAAAAAATAGTTTACAACAGAAATTTTGAGTCATTTCGTAGTGTAGAATGCATTAAAAGCATATAGTCATGCATATGTCAGAGACATATTTACAAATCTGTACAGTTTCTGTCATTTTTATTTACTGTGGCTCTGGCCAGGCAACAAGATTCAACTCTTACCCCTCTGAGGTCAAACTCTCCAAGATAACCCCTAGCCATTGTCCAAAAATGCTTTGTTTTGCTTACCAGCCCTGAGATTGATGGCTGCATGTAAGATGGGCCCAATTCTGCACTCCATTTCATAAAGCCTACCTTCCATGGAGTTAGAGGCGATTACCACTGTGACTCAAGCCAGAGCAGGGAATGAACTCCACCCAGGCACTTTTTCTTACTCTTTGACTAAGGCTGAATGGCAGATGAATTTATTTCTGACCTGCAGATTATTCACAGTTGCCAGACTTCCTCTTGTTCATTCAGAAATGTAAGGAAGACCTCATACTAAACTCACACAAACTATGTTAAGGGATTCTAGAAAACATGTTCCCCTCTTCCAGTTTATTTTCAGAACTGTTGGAACTGGAATGTGCTGTTGGAAAAGCCTCAGTGCTTTTCTACCAACACCCAGTCTAAAAGCTGAATGCATTTTATCAACCAGATGCAATTTATTTCTTTCCCAGGCCTGCTTTATCTTTCAAACCACAATAAGCAGTATGCAAAGGGGCTGGCTGCTCATTTCCCAGAGCCAATGTCCACTCCTCCAGCCAATGCAAGAGCAGAATGGTGAAAAATCAGTCCTTCCCCAAGTATTACACATGGCTTCAGTTGCCAGAGGTACTACTGGCTGTGAATTAAAGTTCAGTATCTTGGTCAGTCAACATTGTGTTCAGAAAGCAGCTGATTTTATACAGGATTCCCCTGGAAAGTGCTTTATCAGTGTTTGGCTCTGTGATGAGAGGCTACTCATCATAACACCTGCATTCCAAGGTGCTCTGACTCCTCTCCTGCTCATGCTCAAGGAAGAATGGCACTTACAGTACTCTCTGAATTCCAGGGAAACATCGTCATTTCTACAGGAAGATTAGTTATAAGAATGGCATGTCTTCACTAAGGCTAAAAGAACACCTTCCAGAAAAGTAGCGTAACGATCCAACATTTGTGGCTTGTTAAATTCACAACGTTGAAGAAAATGACCTTAGTAATCATTGCAATACTATCCATTAAGGTCTGGTAGCAAATAGTTTTTCTTTTTAAGACACATCAGGTAATAATTTGTTATGGTGGTTTATCCTGACCAGCTTGGGCAGGTTCTAAAAAAGGAACAAACACCAAGTGTGTGGTTGCTCCAAAAAATCCTTTTTCCATTCTTCCCTCCTTCTTTTCCTCTTCCACTGAGAACAGACCAGAGGCCTGACCAGCCCTACCATTACATTATACCCAGGTAACACAGAAATTAATCAATTAATTTATTATTAATAGGAGCAAAATGTAAAAGCGGAACAAATTGAAGGTGTACTACTGAGCACACTGTGTCCTGCCGGTGTCTCCAAAAGACCCTTGTGATAAAAATGTACAGATTCTTTAGCTCTGAAAAGTCGAATATGCTAGACTGCAATTTCAAAAGGATGAAATCTTTTCTGTCTTCTATGTTCTTCTAGCATTCTTTTTTTCTTCTGCTTTCCGCACTGCTGGATTTTAGCATCCATGAGTCAAGTGATTCTTCTAGCATCAGTATGTTTTTTCTTCTGATCTCTGCCTAAAGGCCCCTGGTTAGACTTTCTGCATTTCGATGTGCTGGTGGTGGTAGTGGTGGTAACAGTGATGTCTGGGCTGACACCTTCCATTTAGTTTATAAACAGAATTTTTCTGCTGCCTTTTTTTGAAAAACCACACTGCCAGAACAGCTGCAACCAGTAACAAGCAGAGAAGAATCACTATTACTGCTATGATAGCACCTTTACTGGACTTGGGACAATCCTCTCCCTCACATGGCTCAGAAGTGGGGCCAGGCTTTTCTCCAAGGCCCTGGGTGAGATTTTCTTGCTCAGCTAATTCCTGGGATGCTGTGTCAGTAATGATGTCTGGAGCTGGTGCAGTGGTTGCTACTTGTTCTGGGTAGGTGGTTGTGTCTCTTGGTTCTGCGTATGGAGTGTGATCGGAGGGGCTGAGGGTCACAGAGGTCTCGGACATGGATGTTTTTAAGCTGCTGATGTCAAACAGCATCGTTGTAGTGGGCTCCTGAGTCACAGGTTCCAGAGATGTAGCAGGATGTTCCCACACAGCAGCATCATCATAACCCCCGCTGACACTGAAACTCTCCAGACCACTCACTGATGTAGGTGGCACCGCTGTCTCTTCAGCCCCTTCATCATCTGCCGCTGTTGTTGCTGCCACAATCTGTGTTAGACCTTCCTCTGGAGCTGGGCTGCCATTTCCTGACTTTCTTACTTCCACGTGATTTGGCTGGTCAGTGGTGAGGATGATGTCATCCTCTGTTCCCATCGAACCATCGACTTTATCACCCTCTTCATCATCCTCCACCACCTCTTGTGTTACTGGGTATCCATCTAACCACGACTCGTCAGTGATGGCAACCGCACCCATCGCTGTCTTTGTATCGTTCGTTGTGAGAATGGGTCCAATGGGGAAATCCTCACTGTCATAAAACATTTTGGCACCAGGTTCATCATAGACTGTCTTCACACCAATGTGGTTATCACCTTCAGAAAACTGGGCTTTAGTGGAATCATCTGTCTCTTTCTCTGGTACGGGCTCACTGAAAGTTTCTGATGGAAACCAAAACAAATTTTTTTGGCTGAGGAGTGACACAGGGGACTCAGTTGGTGCCCTGCTTCCCTTTTCAGAAATGTCTGTGTGCTGAGTAACCCCACTGGTACTCCCAGTTCTTCCTTCCTCTGAAGTTTTACTGAAGGAAAGCTGTATTTGCTCCTGCTCAATTTCCTCTTTGCCATTGCCATGGTCATTCTCAGCAACAGGTATTGATCTGTCATCGGGAAAGTTATCTTCATAGTCAATGTGTGCCTCGGTTTCATCTAGAAAAATTAAAAAAACCCTCATAAGCCAACATTTCATTCTCTGTCAAAGCACTGAGCTCATTTATTACAAGAATCCAAGAAGAGAGGTGCAATGTGAAGTGTCTTCTAGGCAGTACTTTTCATTCTGTGTAATTGTTTATTTGAAAAGGGCATGGTCCTTGATCTGATACTCAATTTCATGGGTTTTGTTTAAAAAAATCACAAGAGGTGTCAATGCTAACTGCTAATGTCTTACCTTTCCAGATTTAAAAATTAATATAAAAAACTCACCATCTCCAGTTAGAGGACTTCCTCTGCTTATTGTTTTCTCAAACCATTTCTTTCCCTAGTGTGACTCTTTGCAAGATTTGAGGAAAAAAATTTCATCTTATTCAAGCAAGAAATGTGTGTGGAGAGAAAGATATACCAATTATTAACCGGTAATAAAAAAAAACGCCCCAGACAAAACCAGAAGTTTTACAGCAACTTCATCCCTTTTGAGCTAGATGATTTTAAAGAATTATATTCAGTACCTTATGCTCAAGATATCAAGGCACATTCTTATCAGTATCCTGCTTTTCTTCAAGCACCTTGGTGTTACAGTGGTACAATGCCTGGGGCCAGAACAGTATTTCTTTGTCCATAAGAGCTCTTCAGAGCTGACTGAGGCAGACTCCACCACCAAGGCTGACATTGAGTTCTGCTTGTTTTCATCTGAAGAAAGCAAGATGCACCCTGCAAAGCTAGAAATCCCTGTCTCAAACACTTAAACCCTAACACCTAGTTAACATGATAATCCTACTCTTAGTAATCAACTCTTAGGCTTCCAATTTTAAGGAATTAAATGTTGCCACTGAGAAAAGAGAAAAAAATGAACACAGAACAAAATTGGTAAAAAAACTGAGTGCAGCAGTGGGGTAGATTCATTACAGTGCTTGAGTTTGATTTAGAAATACTCAACAGACCTACCACTGATAGCAAAATAGACTTGACTCAAAGCACAAAGCTAAATGTTTGAATTTTAATGGAATAGTCCATTGCACTAATACTTCTTCCACTATTCTAAAGCCTTAGCTCAATGAAAAATTTTCCAAACTAGACAGGGTGGTTGATTTTAAGTTCACACAAGTTTTACTCCATAGAAAGTTGATGTAATTTCTGAGATTTATGCTGGCATTAGAAGTCATAAAAAATAGTGCCTTGGGATATGGAAAATAAACTGAATAATGGTGAGAATTTTTCTTTTTAAGAGGGTGTTTAGTCTTTTATGAAGACAGTGAAGAAATAGATCTGGCATGAAATGGCAAACAAGGAATTAATAGGAGAACCTGTTTTACACATCACTGCATTTGTAAATCCTTATCTTTTTTTGCCTTTTTACAGTCAACCGATTTTGAATTACATTTTCATCTGGGGCCCACCTCAATTTCCGCCTGAGTCACATTCTCCTTGGAGACTGCTTCCCAGACTTCTGGCAGAGCCATATTTGGTCTACTCTTCAGAAAGATTAGAAATATTGTCAAACCAGTCTGACCAAAACCACTTAGCAGTGATACAGCTCACACCAGCTCACTTTTTGCCAGAGCAGCTTAAGCCAGGTGCCAAAACAGAATGAGCATTAGCAAAAGGTATTTTCCTTGGAATAGCATCTGGGTCTACCAGAAACCAAAGCAGTTATGCTAAGGAAACCCAAATGTGTGTCCCAAATAGCCTGCAGAGAGTTAATGCCTCTGTGAAAGCTATCATGCTGGAGAGCTGGATGTTCTTAGCAGGTCCTCTCATCTCACAGGAAGTGCCAACAACAGACCTCTCTCCCTCCTGGTCCCAGTGTTCTCATCTGCCTGGGTAATCCTCTAGATCCTCCCCATCCTCTCCAAAGTAGGAAAATACTTCTGTCTCATTCAAGGATGATTTAACAGTCAGGGGAATAAAACTCTTAGAGTGGAAATCTTCCTGGTAGGGCTCTCACTTTTCTAATTGATCCTAAATCTTTTCCAATAGTATTTCAGACTCACAAATGTATGGAGGATAACTCTGAACACCAATAGCAGCATATTCATGAAGCTCTGCATGGCCCTATCCATCACAATGCAGCCCTTCTACTGACTGTCAAACATTAGCCTCACTTTGTCCCTTCTCTTGCTTTCACTTTAGAGTTTTTCTGCCTGGCTGGCACTCTCTTTCATGAAAATGGTGCCTCAAACTATTACATCCTCTAATAATCCAGACTCCTGCTAGGAGCTGATATTTGGCATGCCTCCTTCACTAAAGTTCAGTGTGTTTGAGGAGAGCCTATAGGTGTCTGTGGCATGTACATGAACTGGAGCATCACAATGTGAGAAGTCACCATTCACCAACCATCATGGTCATTGTTTTATTTTTGTTACTGAATCATCACAACAGTCTGTCTTCACCTCTGTGTCTCTTGTAACCTCTATTTTTGCCACTCATTCACTTTCCACACTACAGTAATCCAGCTGAGGTTCAAACAGTAATTTTTATGTTATGGTGAGCAGGCACACACATCTGCAAACAAAAATTACATCCACATGCTTGTGTTGTTTCCTCCAGATCTATTTTTTAGTTAGCAGTGTGAATGGGCATCTAGTATTCATCTCATTGACCAGTACCTTATGTGTGAGTGGATCATTGATGAATGCCTAACAACTGTTGTAACAGGCTTTTTAGAGATTTTGAAGCTCTTTTCCTTCAGTGTTTCTCCTGCCTTGTGGTTTCAGCCCTCTAGGAGAAGGTCCTATGGAGGCACATCAGGAAAAAGCATGTGCTTCTAAGAAAGTGCAAATCCTCAGTCTATCAGAACATATTAAAGGTTTGTTGAGCCATCAATCAAGTCTCCATCAAACATGCTGCCTTTGGGCATGATCCTGCCTGTAGAGAAATGAATTGGTGTTTTCTTAATGCAGAGCTGGGGGAAGAAAAAGCCCATTGTAGTCTAAAGAGATCCTGAGATTGGAGCTCATTATGCACTGCTCGTCACCACATAAGGGAGTCTTGTTCCCTCTCACAATCAGATTGTGGCCCAAGTTGTAAAGCTGCTCTAACATATTTTCATATTCAATCTCCCCTATTTGTAGAGTTTATAGCAGAGACTATCAACATAACTAATGTTAGCTTATGGGATGCCAAAATGAAAGCAACTATTGAGCTCTCTAACCATCAAAGGAAACACGGACGCCCTTACTCTGGAGTTTGATTTATATGATCCTGGATTGACTTACACAGTAATAATACTCTATTCTTTCTTTCTGGGCCTCAGACCTTCAAATGGGACTTGGACTCAGTATTTAGTGACTCTGTGTAACCATGACAATCTTTTAAGTCCACCGTGAGCTTGATTTTCTGGGAATAGATTGCACAACTTCTGCACTTCTTTTTGCTCACCTCCTCAGCACTTTCCTGAACTTTCCAGTTCTCTAAATTTTAGTGTTGGTACTGAAGAGCAACAACCAAACTAGATTCAGCTCCACCTCTTATCCAAGAAATTGTAACTGTTATTTATATATATATTTTTAAACTGCTAACAATTGATTTTAAAGTGATTGCATCTTTTTTTCTACCTAGGCGGGTCTGGTTTTATGAAGAGCCAGCCTTGAAATTAATTTATCCAAGATAAAAATCTTTTTATATTTGGTCATTGTTGCACCTTGACCATATCATCTTCTGGCAGACTCAAGGATCAGTGAGTTTTAATTCACTCTCTGAGGGATTACTGAGTCTGAATACTTTACAGCAAGAGATGCTGAAATGACATACCACCAAAGATGTGAAGCTCAGTTAAAAGGTGAAATCCTTTTAATTATTAATTAATCCTTCTTGGGAAGCATCCAGTTCTGTAGAGCTCTCAACTCCTTCAGTTTTTGATCCTAATGTGAAAACAGTAACCAAACACAGAGACAGGCAAAAACAAAGAGCCTGGTCTTCCACACTCTAGGATCAGTTTAATTTTTCTTCTAGATAGTATATTGGTATCCAAGCTCTATTTTGAGTGTTACTATTTTGGGCAACCATAAAATGCACTGCATATTTTATGAGTGTATTTTTGGAGTACAGGAAATTGAAACCTGATTCTATATAGACCATCATTATAAATATTTGTACTGAATAAAATATCTTTAGTCTAAGAATCTCAGAGTAGCTACAGCAAACATTAACAAGACAGCATCTGTCTTTAAGGATGGGAAGGAAAGGAGCATGTAAACTGATTTGCCTAAGATAAGTCATATTTGTGAGCTACAGCATCTCAAAGAATTATCCATTTATTTTGGATCAAGCACACAAATTTCTCTGTAGTCAACCACAGTATGCTAGACAGAGATTGTGCCTTTTGTCTTTTGCAATAGCTATAAGAAAGAGGATAACTTTTATTCCAGCAGAAAGCCTGCTAATATAAACAAATAACCCATCAATTTTTTTTCAACTTATTCCATTTGGCACAATCCATTCATGCCAGATCAATACTTTGCATTAATCTAATACAACCCCTCAGTGACAGGCCTGAAAAGGGAACCAAAGTTTGTCATAACAATTGTTTTGACAGGCCACAGACATATTTGTTGCTGATTATATTTGTCTGTCACAACTCTTCCTCTGCACTCACAGAATGAACAAAAAAAGCATTCTCAAATAGGATCAAAAGCTAGAGACATTTTGTTTGATTCCCCACAATAAAAATAAAAAAAAACATAAATAAATGGTGCTAGCTAGTTGTGCTTACAGACCACATGAATGTGAGCCAATATAATTCTTGAAAACTCTGGAAGTAATGTTTGAAGTAATGAGAATTGTTGAGCAAGGCAACAATTCTGGTAGCTGCAGATTAAGTGGTCAAAGTCAGCCAAATCCTCCTTACACTGAATCTGAAGGATGATCCTCAGCCTGGAAAAGTTGGACTACCTTGGAACACACTAGCTGTGTATCCAAGTGATGTCATTGGAGAGATTCCTTAGATGTGTAGAAGATATGGACTCTCCTGCCACAGCATATAGCTGGAAAAACCCAAATAATCCAGGGAGAAGGATAGATACATGACATTCTTCTGAGACAGTTTCAGGGCAGAGATGGAGCATGATTTCCCAGCCATCTCATCTGCCCTTGCTTTGAGGGAGCAAACCCTAGAGAATGCAGCCTAATGCAGTCCAGCCCTGACCCTTGCCACTCAAGTGTTGGTATTAATGCTTCTGATATTGAGCTCATGGTTTATTTTGGGAAAAAAAACCCCCAAATGTCATTCAGCAATTGTCAGTTTGGTCTCTGTGCTTACAGGACAGCCACAGCATGGCACATATGCATCTGCTTTCAGATCTTACTACAATGTTCATCAGGATATATTTTGTGAAGCAAATGTATTCTCTCCACAGAAATTAAAAAAAAAAAAAGGCAAAATCCATGTATTTCCCTGTTCTCTCCTTAAGGTTGCTTTGTTGGGTGAAATATCCCCGAGCTTTCAGCTAGAACACAGTGCCTTTTCATCAAAAGGAATTACAGGAAACAGTCACGTTTTTCTTAAAAAAGCATATTAATTTATAATTACTGTCTATTACCTGCTATGCACAATGTACATTACAGTCATTTGTAATGTACTGCTTTCCTAATTTCCATCATACTTTACTGCATCTGAAATCCACTTAATATAAGTCTAAAATTATTTTGTTCAGTTATGCCCAAAGCCAGGTTTTGCCATGTATTTTGCATTATGTGCCTATTTGATTATCTGCGTATTTTTTAAATTTTAATTTGCAAATCTGCTGACTGTGTGGCTGTACACTTATATCCCACGTGCACTTATATCCCAGGTGCCAGCATGGACTGTATCTCTTCTTACAGGATCAAAACAGAGAGGAAAGATCACAAAGAGACTTCAAAGAACATTTAACTGCTATATTTAGACACTGCTATGATGATAGTTCTGTGACTCCATATTTGCTCTGTGTGAGCAACTGGGAATGTAAAGCCAGTCTGATGCTTTTCCACAAAAAAGAAAAGTATGCAATTATTGCTGTTTATTCTGATATTCTGCCTGGACAGCTGGGTATTATAATGGGGCAGTTACCAAGCAGAACAATGTTACTCAAGGTGTAACATCCACAAATCCCAGCAAGCTTTATGAAATTGGATAAATGTCATCACTCTTTCACAGATGAGGTGGAGTAAGCAGCAAAGAGCAGTACAGTGACTTGTCCCTAGTCTCAGAGACACTGCAAGATGTATTAACTGGCCTTATATCTCTCAATGCTCTGACCAGAGCTTTGTCCCTGTGGCCCCCATTTGTCGGAGTAAGAGCATCGGGACCATTTTACACTTCCCAGTTGCTCACCCAGCACAGATGCAGAGCAAGGGCACTGTATCATCTTACCAGGCTCTAAACATAGCACTAAAATGTTCACTGGAGTGGCTGCATGAACATCTTTCCATTGATGTCAGCCAGTCAGGACAGAAGTGGTCCAGTCTGCCAACAGGAATATAAATTCTCCATTAAGTCCCATCATTAACCCTCATGCTAGGGAAGGTGCTCTCTTGCCTCAAAGCACTTAAAAATCAGTCTGTGTGCTGACTTCTGGAGTACTTAATAATTGTTCTCCTCTCTCTTATGACCCCAAAATATCAGTCAACTCTAAATCAGATTCCTTTTAATTAAGTTCTCTTTTTTTGTTGTTGTTCTTTTTCACTGGATTCTTACCTTTTAAAAAATAATGAAACCTAGTATCACACATTTTAATCATCCTGTGAAGTCTTCTTTCTTAAAGAATTATGATCAGGAGGATTAAATACATAACTATTACTTGAACAATTATTGTATTTTCTGTCCCATGTCCTTAAAGTATTTGAAAAACATTAATCAGAGGAAGCCCCCCAGCATGAAGTCTACATTTAAATAATTTTAAAAATCATCATCTAGAATATCACATCTGCTCCTAAGTTTCAGTGTTGATGTTTGTGATTTGACAGCCATGTTTTCCTATTTTTTAAAAAAATATTTTCCTCTCCCCTGCAGCTGTGTGAAAGGCTCTGGAAAAACAGGCGAAATAGATTATTTATCCAGAGAAAACAGTGAAACACAGACAACTTAAATGGCCTGATTTTTCCCTTCCTGATTTTGCTGTAATACAGCCTTATGTCAGTGTGTGATGAAGATAGCATTTCCACTAACCTCAGTAAAGGAAAAAGAATTATCAATTTGGTGCAGATTATAGGAGATTCAGACCCACTGGGTAAGTTGAAGATGTTCCTGCTTATTGTAGGGGGGTTGGATCAGATGACTTTGAAGGTTCTTTCCAACCCAAACTGTTCTATGATCAGATGCAGATACTTATTTTTTTTCCTTTTTCCCTCCATGTTCTTCCTCTATGTCCTACATTGTTTTGCATAATCATCTGAACTGTTGTTTGTAAAAACAGTTTTAGAAGCTGAAACAGTTGAGAAAAATGCTGGGGCTTTCATTCTTTGTTTTTTTGTGTATCTATACCGGTTGGATGCGTTTGAGAATCTTGTTCCCTAGTGCACAGACATGACCTATTTCTACGAAGAACAAGTTTGACCTTTTCTCATGATTATCCACTGCCTGATGGTATATTCATGAGTAAAAATAACTCCTTGCAAGCCTCCAGACATTAAGGAATATATAGGTTCTGAAATGGATATACTAACGCCAGCCCATATAGATAGCTCAGCTACGCAACAGCTGCTCATTCCTTTCCTTAAAATTTATCTGTTTTGCCAGAAAACTTACTTTAAAGATGTGATAGCCTTCTCAAAAAAAATACTAAAATTTTGTGATGACCATTCTTAAATACTGTGAAAAATGGTGGGTCTATGCATTGAGCAGGCTAACATGAGAAAGCAGAATTCAGATTGCATGCACATCTGAACTCATGGTACTGTTTAGCCTATGTTTAAACAAGGGGAAAGTTAAAAGACTGCTGTAGAATTTAACTAACACATAAAGGTGGTTTTTATTGAGAGTTTAAATTAAGGAAATGCCATTTTACAATTTGCTTGGGGGTTTTGTGGTTTGGGGTTTTTTTTTGAAAAATCTTTTCCCAAGTCAAGTCATTTGGTAAGAAAATCCGCTTTCACTCTTTCTAATGGAGTAACTATCTGAGCAACTACCCTTGCGTTTGCAGACAAAAATCCTGGAGGCATGGTGCAAGATAAAAAGTGTTTGCCTGTTTATTGGGGCAGATTAAAGGAACCATCATGCAGTTTTTTGGCTGAGCTGACCTTTGACGCAGGCCTGGACCTGTCCGTACCACTCCCCGCAGCTGTCGCAGAGCAGCGTGAACGCCGACTCCTTGTTGCCCATGGCATAGCCCTGGGCACAGACATACAGCAGCTCGTCCCCCATGTCAAAGCCAGTGTGGCCATGCAGAATGGTGTGGGGGAAGGATGGTGGGTCCCCACAGGGCTTGTCTGGAAGGAAAAAAGAGATGACATTGTAAAGATTTCATAACAGTCCTTTAGTGCCATGCTAAGAGTTTTCCTGAGGATGAACGTATACACGTCCACAGAACTTGTACATCTCATCTGTTTCATGCCCTTATGTCCTTTCACAATTATTTCCAGCTGTAATTGCCCATTACAGCTGGAAGGTATAAATTGGGCTATAATTGTGATGCCATTACCATGATGGTCTACTCCCGTGCCACTACCATCTGATGGTCGTGCATTTACAAGGGCCTTGTTTCAAACAAGGCAGGATGCCAGATCACAGCTGTCTTCCCTGCCTGATTCTACAAGAGCTAACAAGAGCTTGGGCAGGTTGGGACTGGAATGCAACAATTTGGACACAGTCATTTTTCTTAACCACAGAAATGCTTGTGGAATTGTTTAAGACCAGCGCTTTGATCTCTTCCACACAGTAGGAAACCAGCAGAGGCTGAGCAATGGCCCAGTCCACACAGAAAGAAGAGGTCCAGGTGAACACCAGTCAGTTTTCAGACTATCTCTAATCTTCTAATCTTTCTCAAATTAGGGGTCTTCCCACATATTCAAATCTCCCTTTTCAGAGTAGAGACACCCTAAAATAAATAGCGACTTGGGCTCATCAGCTTAAGAATACCCAGGGGTAACATAGCTCTGCTGTCTATGAGAATGTGAAAAGCTAAATTTATTGCAGGGTATAAAATTCAAAAAGATGTTTGATAGTGTTTTTGCTGACAGCATTAGAAGCCAGGAAGAAAAATTACTATGAGCAAGATCAAAACTGGTTTTTGTTGCATTAAAGAAGTGTGGAGAGGAGGAAGGCTGACAGCTGACAGCTGCCACCACTAGTGTAAACTGAATTTTAACTCTCTTTTTCAGGTTTGAATGATCTTGGCCATTGCTAACAAGGTAGATCAAGATTTTCTAGAGAACATGTGAACATTGTGGATTCTCTTTCCTCAAAGACCTTCCTCTCTGACAAGAACTCTTCACACGGGGTTTGCCATGTCCCTTTTTCCTCCATGTTTTTTACAGTCCTTTTTAGAATAGGTGCCTCTTGGTTACAGAAAAACAAAACAAACAAAAAAAAATAATATAAAACCACGGATTTTACCAAGAAACCCAAGGACAAAGACTGCGGTGTTGGTACAAATTATCACTTCTATATTCTTTCTCAAATCTGGGAATTCTTCCCAGTGGCTCTAGAGCCCTTATTGACTGTGTTAGAAAAAGCCAGCTGTTTCTCTTGCCAAAGTAACTGAAGATCCAAAATCTTCTTTTGTCCAGATACAGAACAACCAAAATTAAAAGGCTATGAGTTCTGGTAATTATATTGGATAAGAGAAACATGGGGCTAGGTCTGTGTTTTAGTATTGATCTCTCCTGTTGAAATAGTTTGCTTTGGTAAAAAAACTTGATTGTTTTAACTGGTAAAGCAAAGATGATGTTCCTTGAAAAGACTTTTGTTTGGAAGCTGAAAAGACACAAAGACTATGTTCCTAAACATGCAGAAGAAGAAACATCTCCAAAGAGCACCCTTGCTATTTTGCTAGAGTCTACTTTTAGGGCATCATCACCACAAGATCTTGCAAGACAAGTGTTTCATTGACACCAGTTAATGTCCAGGGTTTTTCAATGGGCAATAGGCTTGACAGAAAAGCTTTTTCAATCTCCCCTCTGCAAAAATTCAGGCTTTCCTCTTTTGCCCAGGGACATTCTGCAAAATACTTGTGAGTCTCAGGCTGCAGCTTTCCCCATCATCTACCCACTTCTGACTCAGGCATAGGTAAATACATGCTTATTTAGAAATATGATGTATTTATTTTGCCAGTCATTTACCTTGTAGTGAAATGAAAATCCTATGATAAACATCTACACTCTGTGAATATTCCTTTGGATCAGGCTTTTGGAAATTGTCTGAGAGACCTGACTAACCACTTCTCAACTGGGTATGCTGAAAAATATCTGCCACTAATATAAAGGACATGCTACTAAAATCAAACTTTGAAGCTTGTTCTCTGTACTGTACACACACAGAGGCACATATATATATATATATATATATATATATATATATATATATATATATATATATATATACTGTCTAACACCTTCAGAAGTTAGTGGGAGTTATGCACACACACACTGACAGAAAAAACAAGCTTTTGAGGCTACACAAAGCTCAGTTTATATAGAATCTTATGGAGGTTTGACATCCGAGGAAGTGAGGAGCAGTTAGCAGCTAATGCTTTTCCTGTGAACTGGCCGAATGAACAGAGATTGATGTGGATGAAAGGTATAAAAAATTATTTTATTGCCTCATAGGAAGGCTACAGAGCCTGGCATTTCATGTGCTTTATTTATGTAGCTACTTCCATCCCCACAAATGGGAGCTGTGTATCTGTTCTGAGGGAAGTATTGATCCCAAGGCTGTATGGAACAATTATACATCAGAGAGTATTCTTATCTACAAAGCCTTGCTTCTTGATCCTGTTGCCAGAGGAAGCAGAAAAGCAACACATTAGTTAACTATGGCAAACATATTCAAAAAGAACATTGTAACCTTACGGGAAAGAAGAAAGCTGAAGGGATCCTTACAGTAAAATTTGACAACAGACTCAGTAACAGAATTATGAACCCCTGAAAGAGAGCTCTGGCTGATGCATGAACAGAAAGAAAAGCAGAGATTTTAAAGATGTTCATGGACTGACACTGTGTGGGGAACTCTTGACTCTCTCCCATGAGACTTTGTACAATCATGCCTTTGCTGCAGAACATACTGAGTGACAGCATGGACAAGCATAAGTGAAAGCTGATACACTGCAAAGACAAACTCAAGTTCCTACATCCATTTTGCTGCTGTCCTCTCCTGCATAAAATGTGCAGGAATTTTCCAGGTTATAGCATCTTATGGCTCCTCGTCCTGCTGCAATCTCAGTTGCTATGACAATTCCTGCTCAGCCTTTTGCCAAACCTGTTCTTTCTGGCACACGTACAGAAATGACACTGGCACAGCAACTCATCACACTGAGCCACTTCTGGGGACAGGCTTCATGTTTTTGTGTGCAGCCTTTGTACCAGGGGCTGGAAGAGCATGGGCTTATTTGGAGCAACAGTGTGTGCTCAGTGCTGTCATTGAGGCCATTTTCTTGCTGGAAGAGAGGAGGCAGATCAGGGCCACGGAGCGTGACAGAGGGTATGTTGGCAGCAGCTTGTCATGCAGAGGAACAGTAGTGCTCTTTGTTAAGGTGACCACAGGGGCTGCCTGCAGTGCTGCTGCTGGGTAGATGAGGGCTGGGCTCCTCCATCTATCTGGAGCACTGATTTTTCCCTCATCTATCCTCCCATAAACCTGCATATTTTCTTGCTACTGGCTGAAAAATTAGCCCAACTCATGGTTCCCAGTAAAAAAGCTGGATCTGCTTGATACTTAAGGGCCGTCCAACAGAACATCAAGCAGGTCCCATGCTTGGCTTGCTTATGTCCAAGATCATATCTTAAACCTGAACACTTGGAATTGGTTTCTGGACATCATGAGCCTTCCAGAATTTTCTACATGTTGACACTGAGGTCAAACAGATAAGAGGCCTCCATATGTTGATAATTGACCTCCAGTAAGAGAGGGTGGATTGACCTTCAGAGCAAGACAGCACAGCACAGATATAAGGAAATTAGTTAAAGTTCACAGGACATCCTCACATCAGCAGTAATTTGGCACAGATTGTGTCCTGGAGTGAAAGTCACCACTACAGTCAAGAAAGATCTCAATATACACATGCAGAAATCAGAACAGAGTCAACATCTGGTAAATGCATGGGAATAAGTGGCACAGCAAAGATATACATGGGTGTTGAGCACAGACATATTAGGGCTAGTGACAGCTGTGGTTACAGACCTCTTAGAGACTCAGCAACTATTTTATACATGAGACTAAAGAGCTCTCCTGTTAATTGAGTTAGCACATTCAGTAATGATTGGCTTTTAGGAAAAATATCTCCTCAGAATAGTAACTTTAAACCCAGAACACATGTGGAAAGGATTTTGAGACAGGTGATTTCTGGCAAAGAGTTGGCGCGTGTCATTTTAAGAACACAGCAATTTCTCCTCCCCAGTCCAGATTACACCAGAAGCATCTCCTTTATTTGAACTATAAGCATCCCACTAGTCTGTAAAGCTTTTTTTTGAGATGTCTTGATAAAATGCTGTCTACAGAAAGGATAGCCTAAGGTCAATACAAAAAAACTAACATGAAGAAGATGCAGACTTCAGCTTCCGCCCCACCTGGCGGAACCAGAAATTTACTGAAATCTGATTATCTAGAAATGCTGCTTTAACTGTGCACCACACTCTGAAAGCTGACATGAGACATCCCCTTTGACATAAAACATCTCCCATTACAACCACTCAATTCAGTGGAGTTTTTCCAGAGAGGCCGCTGGAATTTTTAGGATGTCATCTTGTCATTAAGAAATTAGAAAATGGAACTCCTAGCAGTCAGACCTGTGTATGAGATGAGTGAGGGTGTTTATTTTGCTTCTTGATTGCAGAGACCCTAAAGTATACAGAATTTTTCTGTTTGGATAGAAGTACTGAGTATGACGAATAAAAACTCAATTATAGCCAATGTAAATGATGCTTGTAAGCTACCAGTGCTAGGATGCCAATGCCTCTTACATCAGACAGGACTTGTGAGACTTTTTTAGTTTAAGTGGCATCACCAGAGAAGTGGTTTTAACTGTCAGCTATATGAAAAGCCATGAAAAATAAAGCTGTAGCACTAAAAAAAAAATTATATCTACAACAAAGCATGACAAATACAAAGAAATAGTTCAAATATTACACAAAGCAAACTACAGTTTGATTGTTCTTGTAAAGTGCCCTTAATAAATTTGCTGTAAAGATTACACTGATTTCTTTTTTTCTTACTGCTGAAAAAGGTAAGAAAACTAACTAAAATTTGTACATAAGCCATCAAGCTTTGATGGATATCTGGAGCCAGCAGTCATATTTTAAAAAGTTTGATTTGCATTTATGCTGTACTCTACTACAAGTTGCTGCCTGTTTAGTTTTCCTGTGGTAGCAGCAAATCAAAGCCTTATGGAACAGATCTTATTTGTTGCCTGTAAATAACAGTGGGTCACTGAAAGAGAGAACCAGTAAAACCTGGGGGTTATTAACAAGGAGATCTCTCCTTTGCTGCAGTAAAAAAATAAGAAAGAAAACTAAAAGGATTGTATATATTCATATGGAATTGAATGGTATGTATTATTACAAAAAAAATAAGGCAAGAAAAATTCCAGTTTTCTGGTTTTCTTGCTTTACCCACTTTATACTTTAAGGTATTTTCTTATGAACTCTGATAGAGATACACACTCTGTGTGCCAGATCTAACTTAGGTGTGATACTGCATTTTCAGAATTGGCTGAAATCTAATATATTTTTAGATATTTTTTGGCACTCAGGGCCTAAAAGGGAAACGTTCTCAGCTGATCCTGAGCTGGTAAGGAGTTGTCTTGCTGACTCTAATGGCTGCATAAAACATGTGTTTATGAGAAGCTGAGAAGACACATTTCTCTGTACTGTGCAAACTGCAGCTATGCTCAGAGCATTCATAAAACATTACAGCTTCATCTTTCCTTGTCAAACAGAGCCCTTAGATTCAATTCCCCGTAAAAGATAACTCTTAGTCTCAACAATTGCTGTGATTCTTCTGTGTGTACAGATCAAAATCCATTTCAGAAACAAACAAAAAAATTGTCTCTCTCTTCAGGACTTCTATTTGCAAAAGCCTGATGCTGTGAGCACATCCAGAGATCTTGCTAGCATCTGACTGCTGCCCTGGTGTAGTGGCATGCTGAGATGTGTGCTTAAGGAATTTGACTCCACTCACGTGCATGGGAAAGGTTAATTTAGCAAAGATTAGTCATAAATCAAGGGATAAGAAGTCAATTTGGTTTGTACTAGAACTTTAATGGTGTTTTGAGATGCATTCTGCACAGTCCTAAGAACTGAAGATAGAGTTGCAGGGTGTTATTAATGTCAGCTTAGTTTCTGAAACAGAGGTTGATGTGACTGTTCCCTCTCTGTTTTCAACCTACCAGTCTGTCTGAGCCTTTGGCTCTTCTCAGCCAAGTCTGACAAAGAAGGAAAGCTGCTGTCTGCTCATTATTAGTTGGGTGGATGTAAAAGAAATGAAAGGGCTTGAAGAAATTAATATAGATCTCAGTGTAAGAAACCTGGGATTTATAACTTTCAGCAGGGCAAAACAACTTGCCTTTTGCACTTAACTATAATGTATTTCTATATTATAATTGTAAATGTATAGATAAAAAGAGATGTCCACTTTTCTAAGACTAAAAAAAAATATTCATGAGGTTTCAAGTAAGAAAACAACTTATTAATCCAAACTTAGATGTGTATTTATTAGCCACATGTACATAAGATCAGAACAGATATGCTCTGTGTGAGGTTGTGGTGCAGAGTTTACTCTTGCTGCTTCTTACTGGAGATTTGCTAAAACTGGAAGTGGCATCCCTGAGGATGTTCTTTCATCAGTCAACAGCTCTGTGCTGCCTTGTGTGTCACCGTTGTAACGTTAAGGCCATTTCCTTTCCAGATTTTGCTCTCTTTATACCAGCTACAAACCAGGCTCTGCCACACAACCTCACTTAAGTCTTCCTGTTCAAACATCAGCTCTACATCCCATTTTTTTAATATATTTAAGGAAGAGGGAACCTTACAGTCCTCCAGAAATGGTTCTGTGTGTAAGGGCTACTTGAGTGCATTGGGATGATCATCCCTTTCTGTCATCAGAAAATTCCCTGCCCCTTTACCATGAGCAGTAGCCAAACTCAAAAGGTAAACACAGCTCCTTTTCCAAGATCCAACATTTCCAGGTGGAGCACGTGGGGACAAGCCAGGGAGGACAAGGGCACAATGGAACAATAGTGGCCAGAGCAATGATTTCAGCATCTCACAGCTGTCCCAACCCACTGCAAGGTTTTTCTCAAGGGGGGGGATGATGACAAAAGAGATTTGAAGGAAGACAATGAGAGAGTTTTGCAGATGTTTACAGGGAGCTGGTCCTATGTGTGAGGAGCAGCATGGAGACAGCACAAAGGTGCTTGTGTGACCACATTAGCAACTGGGTGACAGAGTTGGCATCGCTCACAGCAGCACGGAGCCTGGAGTTGATATCACAAGGGTTACTTGAGAGGATGGTCAAACTCTGGTAAAATCATTCTTTCTAAAAAGAACAATTTGGTCATGCATCACCTCTGCCACATTTCACTTCAACCATATTTTCATCCCCACTCCTGCCACTGACAGTTTATCAGAATGACCCCCCTGTGCTGTGAACTTACTATTTCTCAGTAAATGCCATCAGCTCACCCTTGCTTTTCTTGGAAATCAGATGCAAAAACTCACTGCAGACATCAACAATCTGTTTCAGGGATTCCCAAATTTCTTTATGCAATCCTGCCTATCAGTAACAATTTACTTTTTGTGTCCAGAATTCATATTTGTTTGTGGGTTCTGGAACTTAAATATTGAAAAATTTAAGCACCAACGTACATTGGAAATAATTTGGTTTTCAGAATCATCTGGGATATATCAGTGTCCCTAGCAGCCTTATCTACACTTGTTAAAAAACACCAAAACCAAACCAAATTTAAACTAAAATGGAGGCAATGAAGTTATTTGCATACAAATGTTGTGTACTGATATATAACAGGGTGGTGTGCTGCAGCTGGAAACCAGCTTGCTGAGTTACAGTCAGCTACAGTGCTGAGTAAGGGACATGCTTCAGCCATCTCCATTAGATTGCTGCCAGATATATTCCTTCCCATAAAGTATGTTCTGTGAGCACCAAAATGGGTTCTGCCAGATCAGTAGTGCTGTTTGAACTCACTAAACTGCAGGAAAGACAAAAGACAACACAATTTATTTGCTGCAATCAATGTCTTTGCAGCAGTTGCCTCTCATAGTGGGTGATTACTACAAAGATTTATCCCTTAACATTCCCCCTTTCTCTCTCAGCAGCAGAAAAATTGAAGGCAAAACTTTTAATGTTGCAAGACAGTGATGACTCTGTGTTATTTCAGAAGTATATCAGTGCTGACCTTCATCCTTTACACAAAAAGCATCATATTGGTCATTCACAAAGGGATCGGTTTCAATTTTAACATCAATGGCTTTCACGCTCTGCTGTTTGCTGCCCGTCTTTCTGCATATAATTGTCCTAAAATAAAGAAGAAGAAGAAAACAATAATCAGAAATCTTCTGGAGTTGTACATGCAGGTGAAATTTGGAGATTTTTTAATCAGAGTAGTCAAGCCTTAGCTGTTTCAGCATTGGCAGCATTGGTAGTAGTGTGGGAAGATCTATGAAAAAAAGCCAAGGGAGAAATAGAAGTAATTAGAAAAATGTTTGCTGTAGATCAGTTCAAGGCATAGGGAGCAATAAAGGATGTTTATCTTACTATGTTCTGTAATACTTCTAAATATCAGACCTATACCCAGAGTAATTAAATCAATATTTTGCTCTCACAGTTCAGCAATATATATTCCCAACGATGGCACCTGGATAGAAATGAATAGGAAACTCAAGATTTGATCTGAAATTTTATAAATCATTAGCATTTACATTAAAGAACCATTAAGGTTGTATATTTAACTGCTCAAAAGCTAACACAGGCAAACTTACTTAAAAAATTCAGCTTGGGTTCTTGGAAGAAAAACGGCTGGTTTTTTTTTATAGCAATTTCATGCTTTTGAGTAAACCCCATTTCTTCTGGTTTGGTACTCAGCAGTACCTAATCCATCCTGTTGCCCCTGATAGGCTTGAAGAAAGGTATTAGATCTGTACTGGGTTTTACAAGCCTGTAGATGCTGATGATAAGAGTTTACTAATTACCTCTTCTCTCAGCTGTACTGGCTGCTTAAAACTAGCAAATGGAAGAGAATTTGTTGTAGAAAACATTGGTTTTACTGTTAGATTGAAGGTTACAAAGGCTGGGAAAGTCATTTCAGAGCAAATTTTTGCAGCTAGATATTAATGGCATGGGTTTATATTTTTGTGGACAGCAAGCTTGTAGACGTGTTGCACAGTCAGCTATTCTAGTGAAAGGAAGATAAAAACACTTTCCACAGAACGAATCCTTCCAGTGGAGGAAATTTATAATTTTGTATTTTGCAATGGTTGAACTAATGTGCCATCAGTCCTCCACTAAATTTGAGGAATAAAATAAGATGGAATAAAATCCAATAATACAAAAGACCCCAAAATAAAGTAAACAAAATGCCCATTCATTGAGAGTGAAAAAGATCCAGTCGAAACCCAGTATTTGATCATGAACTTCAATGTTATATAGAGATTTACAGAAATAGGCTGAATTATGGTTGTACAGACTATTTTCCTTTGGGCACATGTTAGCTTTTGAGTAGTTAAATATGTAACTTTACTGTTCTTTTAATATAAACAAACAGAGGCAACATGAAAGGAGCCGTATGGTGCTGGTCACGCATATGCACCAGAATGGTTCCTGCCACACTTCTTCTCTGGAAAACAACATGATGTCATTCCCTGCTGAAAGCCCCTTTACTTGATTTAAAACCAAATTTGTTTCCTTTGTATAGAAAGTTCCACTTGATTTTTTGAGGGGAAAAAAAATCCCTTCAAAAAAGTCCCTCTTTAAAGACAATATTGTCTCCACAAATTTTAAATACAGTTCTCTCATAATTTAATGGATTTAAAGTCTGAGACCTCTAAGTCAGTAATTAAGCACTTAGACAAAAGCAACTTGACCTGCTAAAATAAGTTCAGATGAGTGGGAGGACCAGGACATCAATTAAAAATTTTCTATATGTATATAATATTCACATATTGTTCCAGTGGGTCTTACAAGGTCTAAGAGAACAAGACACTTACGCTTCCCTTCAAAAATAAGCTCATCAACCTTAATCTTTCCAATAATTACTCAGTTGCTTAGATATCTGGATCAGTTATGTCTTGCAACACTAAATAAACAAATAATTATATGACTGCAAAAAAAAGTGCTTTTTGTCTGTAATTTTCTGCTTTAGGCTTCAAGCTTTCTCTTTCTCTCAAAAAAAAAACCCAAAAACCAAAAAACCAAAAACCAACAAAAGAGAACAAATTCATTTTGAAGACTGTCACCAAAACAAAATTCAGGTCTCTGAAACTCAGTCCAGACTCATTTCTATGTTCTATCAAAGACTAAAATTCCTGAGACTTGGAAGACATTTTTGAAATTCTCGTCTTGAATTTTCTGATTTCTAATTCCAATTTCTATGTTTATGTATTTTGCTTCTGCCCAAAACACTATAATTTCTTTATCAGTTCTTCATCAGGCTACAAAGTTATCTGTGGGTGACACATCCTTGGTACAATGAGGTCATTGCCAAAACAGGATACCTTCATGAGTAATATGGCATATTTAAAGTGCTAGTTTTCTCACCTTTTGTTTTCAAATATTGTACAATAAATTGCAGGTTTGTAGTTGATAGATTTTAGCAATTAGCTAATTCATTTTAAGAACCTTTCTCAGGTGTTATCCAGTGTGACCAAACTTAAAAAGGTGTACCTTGCATTTAGTTTCAACATTATACATAAAGAAAGGCTTTAAATTAAGATCTTTTATGTGTATTTACATGTATCTGCTACTTAGGACTTTTATTTGGATTTTTGTCATATCAAAATTTATCTGATTAAACTGCAAACATCCTAATGCAATTCTTCTGAAATGAAAGAAATCTTGCCTTGTACACAAGAGACAGTTCTGGGCCAATGATTGGACTTGATTATCTCAGATGTCGTTTCATACCTTAATGATTCTGTGATTCTAAAAAACTGAAGGGAGAAAAAATCCATTTAATCTCTTTCATTCCTTCTTCTCTGACAGTGGTTTCCCATTTCAAGCTCAGTCCTGCAAGCTTTAAACACCTTCAGTAAGCTGTTATTGCTGCTGATGACTACTGCTTCAAGAGCGCTCAGCATTTCTCAGTAGCGAGTCAATCAGACCTGCAATGCCCATGGCATAGAAATAGTCTCTTTGCAGTCAGTGGGATTTCAGGTATGACTAAAAATGCACACTAACAGTCTATTTTCTGAGTTCTTGAGGGTTAAAATCTTAAATCCTAAAATGTTAGCTTTTAATCTATAATTAGAGCTGAAATACACAGGTACACTTTTGTCACAGTTCTAAAAGGTGGAATGTGACGCTTTTAAATTTGTTACAATTTTCATGACTGAAAAATGGCTACCAATTCAGAATTCATCATATCTTGAAATTTCTTCAGCAGCAGCACAGCTGTTCTGAAATAAGAGACAAAAATATTGTACAGCAGTTCTACTCTTTCCAGCACCCTGCTGAGAGGTGCTGCTGCCTGGTTTGTTTCTTGACTGTTTTGAATTATTACCCTGGGGTGTGCATCATGGCTGAGAGAATGTCACAAACTTTGTACTTTTTAAGGGATACATCCACCTACACAGCCATTCAGAAGAATGCAGTCATGCAAGTTTAATTCTATTTATGGATAATTTCATGCATTAATTGAACTTGAGCTCATTTCTCAGCATATAATGTTGTCTGATGCTCAGAGCAGTGTAATGCTTGATTTTGTGCCTTTTAGTTAAGAAACAGATTTGATTTCATTTTCCTTCTGTGGAGATTTCTGATGAAGGCAGGCGTGCTCAGGAGACACATACTGAGTTCGGACAGCATATCACCCATAACAATTGTCTGTGATCCAAATCTGCCTGGAACATCTGTGCATCCCTGAAAATTACTCTTACATGGCCATGAACTCACAAGTTCAGCATAAAAACCAATCAGAAACACTATCACCATAGACCATGAATGTACCACATATTATCCAGTAAGATAAAGACATGGTTGGTGGTGTTGACAGCAGCCCCTGCTCTCTGATGAAAAATTGGAAGGTGCCTAAAGGTGTCTCCATTGTTTCCTTGACAAACTACTGAGAATCTTCTTAGTCTACTGCTACCCAGCTCAGAAGGACAAACTGCTTCACAATGCCTCTTCTCTCCCAAAAGAGAAAACAAGTGACCAGGGATTCTGCACTGTGTTGAACCTCAGCTTAACTCCTGCTGTACAATATGGTTCATCCAACTAAGAACAAGTAACAGTCCTTCTTCTGTGCCCACCTTGGAAAGAGCTTGGCCAATCTGATCATTGTTTTCCTGTGCCATGACTCAGATATTGCAGATATCATGTGCACACACAGAGAGGAATTCTAATATGTAGCACAGTAAAGTATGAACCAGACTTCCCAGAAGCCTTCTGCTTACTCTTGTGCTGCTTAATTTTTTTTCTAATGTATTATGTAATGAATGAGTAACTGGTATATTTTGCTCCACTCTCAAAGATGGAAATAGCAGAAAAGCTGGCGTGAACAGTACTTATTTTACAATATGCCATAATATGCCATAATATAATACGTATTAATAAATATATGATAATTATATGCTTGACCTGTTGTAATTATAGTTAATGTCATAAATTTTATGTATGCATGTATGTATAATAAAGGAATTTTTAATAAAGACATAGTATTTTTATATAAACAATAACTCTTTTTTTATAGTAGTATCCACTGATAATTTTGCTTTCTAAGAAAATTACAAGGCAATTTTGTAATACTTGAAAATGTTTCAGTGAGTCCAAGTTAAAACATATGGATTTGACAGCTGAGTTTATATGATAAAGTGTGATCCATCAGAAAACAGTAGGTGGGACATTTTTTGTAGTTGCTACTTTATCCACCAGTTGATTTTAGGTTTTGTAGTCTTAGTCAATAAATTCACTGAACTGAAATTCACTGAACTGAGTCAGAATGGTCTTATGACATTGATTCATAGTAGTATGAGCTTGCAATATATTCAGCTCAGAAGAACATCAGGAACAACGTGGTTGTTGAGGCACTGTGAAAGTCTGGTTGATAACACACTATGAGAAACCTTCCCCTAATTAGAAAGTTAAAAACTTCATCACTTTTCTTAGTCAAGATAAATCTCTAACATGTTGTGCTTTTTTTTTTTTTTAATGGGTCAGCTTTACTGTTTGTGTTTCAGTAACTAGGTAAGAGAAAAAAACCAACAGTAGTCTGGGAGCCAAACTAGGAGGTTTTTATTCTTAGTCTTTCCCCTCTGTATTTTGGGAAACTGCATATTACAAAGTTGGCTCTGATGAGGAATAAAATATAAATGACATGTTTATGATTACCAGAGGGAAGAAAATTTCCCTGAAAAGTCATGAAGGGGAGCGCAGGTGGGCTTTGTAAAGTCCATTGCCTGGGAACTATAGAGGCTAATTTTGGCTGGATATGTCCCAAAGAAAGCAGCTGCTAAGTGTGACATGAAGACATTCCAACAGCAATACTGCCACTGGAAATGTCAAAAGGAGGTCTTACCAAGGCAGAACCAATATCCTTTAGATTCTTAAAAATATACACCAAAATGCAGCCTTTTGTGCTTAAAATTGTACATATGACTACTGAAATAGTAAGGCCTCTGTTCATTAAATAAATATGGCCCATTCATGCAGGCTTTCATACTGTAGCCTAGTATGAAAGATTTTATATGGCCATTTTACTCTAATATCACTAGGCACATATAATTTGAGCATTCTGAGGGCATGCAAAGGAGTGCATGTTGCTTCCTGGCCTGGACCAGTTGGGTGCTCAATGACATGTCAAGCATCACTAGAAAGGTGGTTTTACCCAATTTCACTTTACAGGCTCCAGTTTAATCCATGGCTTTCATAACAGAGGTTACTGATTAGTTACTAAAGGGTTTAAAAAATACAAAAATATTTTTTGAATGCTATTAATTTACAAAACAGTTTCATTCTCAGAGGAAAGGCTTTCAGATACAACAAAGCATTACAGCTATTCTAAAAAAACAAAAGGCAAAATACATGAACTTCTTTTGAAAAGCAGAAAATCAACCTCATTAGAACTGTCTGGCAAGTTACAATCCTGGTATTAGCACCTCTTGTGCATTTGCAAAGAATAAGCGTATCCCATTTCTGTCTTCACTTGTTCAGATAAACAAATGATCACCTTTAATCCCCTTTTGATAAGAGAGGTGCTTTTTTTGTCTAATCCTATCTGAGCCCAGACCTCCTGAGCTTGGATGCAAAGAATTGCATTACACTATTGCAGGTGGTGTGTCACTGTGCCTCATTCAAGCTCTTCAGTACTGCCCTCTCTCCTCTGGAATTGCTGCTGGATGTCTTTTAGGATGATCACATCCATTTTTCTCACAAATTTTAGGTGAGTTATTTCACTTTTCAACAAGCCCACTGCTGTCCTGTGTTCTATGACTACACCCAGCTCTTTCTCCTGCTGTGCCTTTCTAGCTGGTTTAAGGCAGAAATTTCCTATTAGCCTTCATAAAATACTGTTGCCTTGCACCCCATTTCTGTTACTCCATCTTTAAAGTCAGGCTTGTCTTCCTGTTCAATATTCTGCTTTTCCTTGGTCTTATGAAAGATTTCTAACCTTCTGGCATTAATTAATTTCACTAGCAAACCTATGCCTTTTGTGCCAAAGCTTGCTAAAGTTTTGCTAAATCCCTTAGAGTTTGTTACAAAATACCTTCCAGTAAAAATACAATTTAAAAGTGCGAGTCATATCTCACTTAGCAAATGGCAACTCTAGGACTGTGATGCTACAGCCCAGCAGATGGTGGTTTGGGTGCTTGTCCTAGAAAATACAAAAAACATATGTATTTTCTTTTGTGCAGTGTTTTTCCTCAAAAAAAGTACAGTTTCTAAAAAGTTATTCAATTATTGGGCTGTCTTTTTCACAAGAAACATAGCTATCATACTTTGTCAATGCTGCTGTCCCAAGTTGTGCTAAGAAAAGATTTGCTTCTCTCTTCCCAAAACTGATGGAAAGTGGCTCATGGCTACATTGCTCAGTGATATCATCCCTTGGACTAAACTGGCCATGCCCTTTTCTTAAATTCAAGTTTCCTGACTGAGCTTTATGCAGAAATCCCTATTCCTGAAACACAATTACTTTGTTTTACCTTGCATGAGACTTACTGAGAAGACTGACAAGAAGCAGCTTGACAGGAAGACAAAGTCATGACACGAGCTGTGAGCTGTGGGACTGGAGTTTGTGACATGAAGGCATTCTGTAGCCCAAGACCTCCTCAGATGATTTCATAAGCAACTTCAGCATTTTGAACTGGACTGTGTCCTGCCAGTTATGTCTGGATTTTTCTCTTGAAGGGAATTACTTGACCTGCCTCAAAGACATGTCTGGGAGCAAATTCATGGGCATTATCACCAGTCAGCAGAGCACAGCCTTGAAATAAAACCAAGAGCTTGCCAAAGGGACATATCACCAGAACTGCTTCTCTGCAAAGAGCTAGTGGGCCTGTTTTAGTGTGTACTCCTGGATGAATTTCAAGGGACCCACAAGCCCAAGGCTTTACAAATATAGATGAGAGGACTGGCAAGAGTTAGCAATTGACCCTTTATTTCATTCCTTGGATAGTGCTTTTTTTCTTTCCCAGGAAATCTGCTTTTATTACCATACTGTCAGGTACTGGGCAAGTCCCACACAGTAGGCAGAAAAAGAAGTAGGTAGTCTTGTGAAATGCCATATTTGACTCTTATTATTACATTTCCCACTGGTGTCATCTGCAGTGAGGGCCCTGTTGTGTTTGACACTGTAGAAACATTCAAAAGCAGCCAGTGCAAAACCCAAAAAGCTAACAAAAGGAAGGAAAAATAGAGACGAAATAATTTTCCTGGTAACAAACACCTGGTCTGTGGGCAGCCAAGAAAAGAAACCCTGTCTTCTGACTCTCACAGCAGAGCTTATTCTAGCTGACTCTGCTTGCTCACTCCTGACTTATCCGCTCTGGAATAAATCCTCCAGGGACTGGGTAGGAACCAACTCAGGGATTTCACACAAAGGAGCAGGTTGAAAGCCCTGCAGGAAGTCTGTCATAGAAGAAAAATTCTATGCAGAGCATCAAAGCTGTTGTAGAAGAGAAACATGGCTCCATCTCTTTGCAGGCAAATAAGGAACAGGATAGGGAATAGGGCAGCTTCAGCTTTTCCATCCTACAAAAGCACTGGAAATGAGTAAATTTGCTATGGGGATATTAATACAAGGTGTTGAGGATGTTTAACAATTTCTAAAATAAATGGCTGTTTGCACAGGGTTGATATTAATACCAATTGTGTCATGTTCACTTCCTAAATTTCAAAAACCCCAGTAAAGAAGTCAAGACCCTACAGGATATGCTGCCCAGTGTTGGAAGACTCAACACAAAGTTTTCCAGCATGACATCTGAATTCAAAAGATAGCAGTGAGAGCCTTTCAGAGAACTCTGCCACCTTTTTTTCATTAATATTCTGGCAGATCACTTGATGGTTTTACTGACTCACTTGTCTGACATGCAAGTAAGTCATAAGAGTGTCATTTTTAGTATAAATAGCTATTAGGGCTCATCTGACAAATAAGACTTGCCTAACGACGTTTCATTTCCTGAAATGCAACAATGTGTAATGCTTTATAAGTTACACATGTCAGGACTGACTTGTAAAGGGCGACTTCTGGCTTGCTGGGAGAAGTTATCCTTGCCTACTTGTCAGTGGCTCTTCTCAAAAAGTTCCCAAGCCCCTGGACTGCCAGGGACACATCTGTCTGTGTGAAGAGCTCTGAACCCTGAATTGGGCTGGCCTGAACAACTGCAAGGGAAAGACAAGAACATGCCCTTATTCCTGTGAAAGAAGTTCTGTTTCAGGCTGCTCAAACCACAAAACCACCCAGTTTATTGTGTCTTTGGATTTACTGGCAGGGATCAATTTGTTTAAGCAATTTCCATTCTGCATCAGTAGAAATGATTCATATTCATCAAGACCTGCTGCTTGGGCTAGCCCACTTTGCAGGGACTGAAGTGGGCATATTTAAATATGGATGATCTGCATTGACATGAGAGTCATCAGAAATTTGACAGTCACCCAAACTGGACTGGCTCTTTAGGCCAAATGCTCCTCTTTGCCCATAGAAGAGGTACAGCCCAGAGAGCAGGCAGTATAAACATGCTCACACTGACTCAGTGATGTGCCTCTGCCATAACAGGAGAAACTCCCACTGGTTTCCAGGCTATGATTTGGCTGTAAAAATAATAATAATGACAAAATAATCAATATAGTGATGGCTATATTTACCAGGAGTGGGATTGTAATTACTCACTAAAACCATAAATAGCCATCAGAAGTGAACAAATCACAGACTTGTGCAAAACCTGGAGAATAGATCTAGCAGTGAAAAAGTCCTTACATGTCTGCTAGAGCTCCTGTTCAGTTTTAAATCTAAGTGGTGAAAGGAAGGCTGAAGCATGTCAGAAAATCTGTAACACTGTAATGACTTCAGTCACATCATTTGTCTGTGTTTACTTCTACTGTCAATGTCTGATCCATTTTTCCTCAGGAGAAAGATTGGAATACCTTCTAGGCACCAAATAAATAAACCAAACCTCATTCTTCTTGAAATCAGGAACTTTTATCATGCTCCCTCCTATTTGTCTCCTTTCTGATGTACACAGTCCAAGAGGATACAGGAGAGTTTTCAGCTGAAGCTCTGTTTTCTGCATTGGACACCAGTCAGCTGCTGGGAGGATTCCAAGGTTTTAGATCCAACTTATAAAGTCCTGAACAGTTCTGGACCTGCCATATGTGAGGAGGTCACCTATTATTCAAAGATGTGGTGCTTCATCAAGACAAATACACAAGGTGTGCCCAGCAGAGAGTCCTTTCTTTTGGAAATAATTTTCCATACTTTTCTAACTTGTGGGCATACTATGAAGTCTGCTTTCCCTTCTCTGGGTTACATCAACTGATGTGCAGAGGTTTTTCTGTATACCATCTGTCCTTTATCCCTGCTGTCATGTTTCCAGTTATCAAGTAAATGCCCAAAGTATTGAATCGGTATATTTTAAAAAATAAATAACTAATTTAGTAGAATAACTGGAGTCCCTTGTTAATAGATTTGCTATTACTTTAGTCATTCTTGGGCCCTTTTTTTGAGACCCTTGTAGTATTTTTCCCAAGACACCGTAACAATACATATAATATTCCAAAGGAGGCTATTACACTGACCTACGTGTATATATATTTTTCATATTTTTCATCCCATTCTATGAACACTCTGGCAATTTCTTTGTTTGCTGAACATTTGTTTTTTTTGTTTGTTTGTCTGTTTTTTACTACAGCTGTAGTCAGACAGAGGTTTTCTTTGTGCTGTCCATAGTAATGTCCTTATATCTTTCCTGACCTGACAGAGGTAAATCAGACCCTGTAAAGATATTTTCAAGTAGATTGCATGTTCCTCTCCTGCATGTATCATCATGTATCATTGAACTCCTTTTGGCATCATTTCACCCTTTCATCTAAATTTCTCTGTAAATATCTGTATTGGAGCTGAGCTTGTTCAACTTAAACAGCTTTGTCCCATTTGCGCTCTTTGCACTCAACAGCTCAGTTCCTTCTCCAGAGCTGCATTAACTTACAGTTAAAACAGATTAGCCTTTTTAGGCAGTACACAATTCCTATTTTCCCCCAGGGCCAAAAATACCCAGTTCAATGAACCAAGTAACATACATTCTGGTGCTTGCCCAGCCATGGGTAAAATAGCCCCAGAGTATAAAATTCCAGCTCTGAAGAGCTTTTCTCTCTGGTGAAGCTTTCCAATGAAGGTCAGACCTGGTGACTGCACAGCAATGGTGTACTGATGTGCCCCCACAAGGTTCTTTCTGATAAATAGGTTAGAAACTTCCATACTAAAGACAGGTTTACTGGGGGAATGGAGTACAGCAAGTTAGAAGGGATGAAAATTCTTAATTTCCTTCCCATGCTTATGATGTGTTTTTATCACTATTTTGATGCTGAAGATATTCAGTGCACAGCTGATCTATTAATAGTCACAGCTCAAGTGCCTGTAGCAATTAATTTAGGATCTCACTGGACTAACTAGTGGTCCTGCTTGGATAAAAAAGCCATGATTTCTTCTCCTACCCATCCTTACTTCCATAATACAGAGGTTGTATAAAAGACCCTGTGCAACAACTTTGCCATGGACTTCTTACAGTATATAGTTTCCCTGGCTAGTCAGCCTGCAAGACATCTCAGCCACTGTCTTGGGAAAAAAGATTTTTGGGGTTTAGATCACTGTCTTTTATCCTGAGATATTTCTGGATTTTTTTTTTTTTTACATAAAAATAAATTTTCAAACAATTTTTTCACCTGGAAAAGAATATAATCGGAGAAAATGGTTGCTTTTCTTTGAAATAGTTTCAATATAGTATTTCATTAATAGCAGGAATTTTCTGTCCTTTGGAAATTTTATTACTAAAAATACAGAAACACCAATGCTTACCTAAAAAACTGGCAACTGTCACATAACCTAATAATATGCTAAAGTTTGGAAACTTTTTTTCCATAAAACAAAACTTTATCCTCATCGAACATTGAAAATAGATTTGATACACTCCATCTGGGCAATTCCTGTGTGGTCCCAGCTTCAGTGACATCAGACATTCCCTCAACACAAGGGAAGACATTCCCTCCATTTACATTCCTGCTTTAAATTTAAGGATCTACAGAGGCAACAGTGCTTCATGCAAGGAAAAGCTCAGCCTAGTGCCACATTGAGTCACTCGAGCTACCTCAAACACATTGAGGGACAATGTCAGTTCCCTGGTGGGCTTTCCCAACAAACTCTCTAGCACATGTGGATTATCATATCTAAGTGCATCTGTGCCCTTTGGAACATGCCTATTGTCTGCACAGCCATGCATCAATATCTTAGACAGACACGTGGCTCCCATGAGAAGTTTTGTTTGCTGAGCCTCTGAAGGACTGCAGAATAGCAGTCAGTGGGAGCACTGACACCAACTCCAGCACCGTGTCCTCAGCAAGGACATGTGTCCTGCAAGGCTCTTTAGGGCTCAGCACCCCACGACAGGCCAGGGTGACAGGAGCCACAGTGATGTAATTCGGTGGGAAAGAAGAAGAAGAAATTGCATCAAATCTGTGAACGCATAATGTGAGACTGATGAATACTTGTGTACCTGCAATATTAGCTGTAAAAAACTAATTCTTGGGGGAGAGTGGCCAATTTAGCTGTATGTCATGGTGATTGAATTGTGGCCAGTGTTTTTCAGTAAATCTTAGTCAAGGTGGAAAACTTCCTTGACAACCATCATTCACAGTTCCCAGAAGGTGTTATGCTGTTGTCCTTACCCAGCAGAGCCGCTGGCAAGCCATCCTGTGGTGCAGCCAGCAAAAGAACAGTCCAGAACAGCCCTTTTCAGCTCTTCTGCAGTTGCTAGGCGAGCACTCAGGTCAACACAAGCTTTCTCAGCTTCAGCTAAATCCAGACCCTGAGAGTTGTTCTTGGACTCAAGTGCAAAGACTTTCCCTGCAACACCAAGAAAGGACATGTCATCCATCATGGAATTGTACTCAATACATATTCAACAGAAATATTGCAAATTATCACCAAATAAAGCCTTCATGCTTTTACTAAGGTTATTTTAATGGCCCACCTTTTTTTTTTTTTTAAGCCTAATTTAATCAGGACTGTAAATATCCTTGTGTTAGCTTTTCTTTTAATTTTGTCTACCACAGGAAAAGCAAGAATGGCACTAGTCATTCCAAACTCAGAGGGGAAGCTTGCCTTGCCTCTGTAGGTCTGTGCTTCAGATCTGGAGAGATAAAGCATGATACTCTCTCATATGCACATATAAAGTTAAAATCACAAAGAACAGCTCCTGTAGGCTACTAATGCTGGAATCCATTAGTAAACATTTTACAGTTACTCTATAACAGCTACATCCATAAAGTAAGCACATGCCTGAAAGCCAGTTTTGCAGCCCTGCCTTCCACATCAAAAATAGATTTCTACTTACTCTCTAAAATCAAAATTATGTCATTCCATGACATCTGGTGTCTAAATGCAGACTGCTTCATTACCATGTCTTTTTGGAAAGACAGAGTTTTTTATTAATGGAAGGCTTTTTTTTTTTTCTTTGAATGAGCATGAGAACATATTTAGCATAACATTTTTTGTGTTATTTTTATTTTCAGTTCAGTTTATTTTACTTTAATTTATCTAATACCATGAAAGCTGAAAGGGTGAAAGTTAGAGGTTTTGGCAACTGGGAACAGGTCAGTTGGGGTTTTGGCAATGAAGTTTGAGAAGTTACTGGGTTATGGAATGAACATGTTAGCTGGGTGCTCCAGTAAAAGAAATAAACAATGAGACACTTTGCAGCTGACATTTAATTTGACATAACTATCTTTTTTGCTACACAGAAACTATCTTTTTTTCTATCACATCTGAGGGATGTGATAGCATCCCTCAGAATTCCTCCTGGATTTCAAAGGTACAGACTGAGATTGCAACTGCTCGCAGTTGCAGGAAGAAATTTTTTAAGCACCACTAATTCAGTAAATGCCTGGAAACTCTTATTTATGTCTTATTTCCAAAGACGATTCATGGTAGTGGTTACTGGAATGCATAACTTCCAGCACATGCCAAGTGCTTGCTATGTAGCCAGCTTCACACTCACAGGAGATATTGACCAGTATTGGGAATTCTTCAGACTGATTCAGCCTGGTTCTGTACCAGGGGCCACTCTCACCACATACTCTTTCAACAAATTGGTAAATCTGATTCTAATCCTAAATACAGGCAATTTATACAGGGTAGATCTGCCTCCAACAGCTTTCTGTTCTCCCCTGTGCACAACTACACCCACTAGAAGAATCACGGTCCTTACATCAAAAAATGTAGTTTCCCTCAAGTAAGCATGTAATTTGTGTTTACATTAGGTAACAAGGGCAGACAGGTCCTAATGAGGACTCCTACCTTGGTGGGAATTCTACATGTGCACAGCAGGAAGTCATCCTGACTTGGGAAAATGGCAATTCAAATAAGCAGGACAAGCAGCTATGAGTAGGAACAGAAATTCAGAGTACCCAGAGCAATTTTCCTAAGGCAGCTAACAGCAGCTGACCAAGGAATACAGCCAGAAACACTGGTCAGAGTGATAACCACTAGGTTACATTGTCTTTGGATTCTCCACTGTATTCAAAACCATTAAGTGTCATTAGAATGGGGGGTTTTACACAAAGTAGTGAAAGCAGCAAGCCTCTACATCCCTGAGTACACAAACATCAGGATTCTTTACAATATGTCCCAAATAATGCACATGACACTAATGTGGTTCCTTTTTCCAAAGCTTCAACAGACACAGTGAAATGTGCATGGCCTAGGGAGAGAGACAGTAAACAGAGAGGTGATGGTTTTGAACAGCCATTCTTAAGTGGCAAAACAGCTTTTGCTCCTAAAGCAAAACAGGGATTAAGTGTAATGATTTACAGGTTCTGTCCCAGCTAAAAACTTGTCCACATTCTACATTTAGACTGTCAGGATTGAGGTGCACTGTCAAAGACATATAGGGCAAATTTGCATAACATCTAAATTAAATCGTGAATGTTATTTTGACATGGCATAACCCTTATTTTCTAGCTATTAGTATTTCACTTAGAAACCTTAAAGAAAGGAAAATCATCAAACTTTGAGTTCCATCTAGATACAATTAGTTAATGATTTAGTCGTTTTACCAGGAAGCAAGAGTTACATTTTTAAAGAGTTACATTTTCAGCCTATCCAAGGCAGAGGCTGAGACAGCTTCCCTTGACTACTGTTAAGCTGTTTGCTAGTACTTAAGATACACTAACTTTTTCCTAGAAACTGTGGAGATGCTGCCAACACAGAATCTTGTCCTTTGAAAAGGTATCTGGGATGATCAAATTATACAAACAAATGAATTAGAAGGTGAGCTAGGAAAGACTTACTGGTTGGGAAGTTCCAGTGAACTACTTTATAGGAAATTCTGGTTAGACAGAATTTGGTTAGAAGTGGGTAAAGAAGGCCAATCTGTTTACCAGACCAACCTTTTGATTGGTCTTCAAACTTTTAGAAGCTCTCTGGCTATCTGCCCATTTTTCAAGATGTGCCCTTTGTTTTGTCTAATTTCTTGCTTAGAAAATATAATAGCAAGCAAAGTTCACTTATCAGATGGCTGACCAATGGAATAGCTGAGTCCTCAATATCCTGAGATGTGTCACATTACTGAGGGGCATTGACAGAAAAAATACAGGAGACATGCTAGCATGGTAACAGGAAAACCACAAACCACATGAAAACAGGAAACCCCCTTAAACAAAAAAGACTGCAACACGGAATTCTGCACCTTACAGTATCATGGCTAACATACTCAAGATATGGATGTATTAAATTTTTCTCACTTTTAATCTCAAAAGTGGTATCATTTTCAGTCTAAGGGAATCTAAGGGTCCTGGACAATTATTTGTAACATTTTTATCGGTCCTACTTGTAATGAAATGTTTCCTAAAAAAGGATTGTCTCTTATAGTTGATGACATAGCACTCATCTTTTTATATTGGAGTGGTTGAAGTCAGCCTTATCTCTGAGAGAGTATCAGGATATGTGTTGTCATTCTGTTTTAAATGTGAGACTGTCCTGTATTTCCATAAGACACAGGATGAAGGATCATGTGTACATGAAGAATGTAGTATGCCTTTGGTTGTGGTACCTTTGAGCAGCCACCATGTCTCCACTCCCTCTCAACTCTGTCACTTCATTTCTGCCCTGTAACATTCATTTCCCATAACACTTTCACCTCCACGGGGGGGGGGGTGGAAATTTGTTACCAAAATGACACACTTTTCTGAAGCTTTCAAGATCAAGCTAAAAATCCATGCAAAGTAGTATTTCTCAGAATGCGTACTGAGCTTGTTGAGTTTAGCAGGTTCAGAATGAAAAAGATTCTTGTCACAGTGAGATTCTTTTAAATTCCCATTTGAAAAAAGTGATAAAGCTTTTCACTTCAATGATGAGGCATAAATAATAAGACATCATTCTTCCAACCTCTATTTGTCAGTGGGATTCACAGTTCACATGAAAAATTCATGCTTGAAACAAAAGAGATTTCCTCTTTAATAACTAGCCTATATTAGATTGCTATCTTCTGCCATTATCTGATCACTGTTATTACAGAATATTGATTATATTTTGATTTATTGAGAAAGTTGTAGTTATTTTTTTGCAATGGATTAATATAATTTTTACTTAAGAGTACCCCACTGTATTCTGATTGAAAACATAACCACAGAGACATAGATCTCAGGGCTTCTAGGAATCACCTAGTTCACCTTGTTCAATTCCTGCCTTACTAGACTGTAGATTTCCCCTTGTAATTCCACAATCAGGTCCAAAAATTCATGGTTGAACTAGAGCTTGTCTTTTCAACATGCATCCAGTCATGATTCAATGCCTCCAAGTAAAGGAGAATTTACAGCACACTTTATAGTAAACTGTTCCAATGGTTCATTACTCTTACTCCACCTTATTTCCAGCTCCAAATTTTGCTAAACTCAGCTTCTAACAACTGATCCTCATAATGCTTTCAAGACTTAAGAGACATCTACAATCAGATATGTGGAAGTGCAAAAAAGGAGTTCTTCAAAAATAAAACCTGTCCAAAATCTGTTTCTTCATATTTTACAGAAGATCAGTGGGTTTAACAGAATTCTATTGGTTATTAAGAAAAGACTTTGGCTGATTTATTCTTTTACAGAAACAGATACAACAAGAAGTTCTTCTGAGGTGCACAGGCACAGCTCAAAGCCCACCAAAATGAGTTCAAATTTCCCCATGTCTTCAGCAGGATTTGCATCATGCTTGAAGAAGGAACAGAAAACTGCATAGTCAAATATACCTTAAAGTAAGAACATCCCTCAAAAATACTATAAAATGAAAGCACTTTAAAAGGTATGCCCAGTGTGCTGACCTCACGATATGACACTTCCTATTTCAAATAATAAAACTTAATCAGTTTCAACAAAACAAATTTGGTGAAAGATATGCAAAAGTGGAGTCCAATACATTTTTAATTGAATGTTAAAAATTTCAAATTGAGATGAAAGAGAGCAGAGGAAGGAAAGGTCACTTCTGTACTTCAAGAGAAATTTAATTTTCATTTCTATGGATATGTGAAACAATGTATCTTGATTGTAAGTGTAAAGGTGGAAGATCCAGTAACTCTACAATTGCAGACAGAGATTTGGCTAATTACTAATTCTACTCAGTTTTCACAAATGTGTAGTTTATTTCTGTGAGAAACAACAGTGAATGATGTCTTATTCAATTAAAAAAATATTGCATCATCAGAAAAATAGCAAAATCAAGATGTCATCTTTGAGTTTCCCATCAGCTAAACCCAGCTTGAGCCTAAATTTTGATTTTACTGGACAATTTAGGACCAAACAGTTGGAATTGTTCACGCGTGAATGTGTGTTATTTTGTAAGCAGGAAATGAAATGTGTAGACACCTGCTACAGAAATTTGAGCATTGAGAGACAGCAGAAGAGAAAAAACACAAATTTTTTCCTTTACTTAAAAAAAAAAAAAAAGGATGAAAAACAAGCCAAATTAAATACTTTAATAGGGGTGTTTTCCTACTTTGGACATCATCAGTTTCCAGTTAGAGGCATATCTCTCAGATCTTGTTTGTGCCCAGCTTCATGGACTCTGGATCCTTTCACCTGCAACCTCTGCAGGCACTATGCATAGACACTGCTAACTACTGGCTTGACCAATAGGGCTTCATGTGATCCAAATTTAGCCAACAGAGCAGCTCCAATTTGGCACAATTAGTAATGCTTTGAAATTAGCACATTTTTCATTTCAGGAGTGTCTCGGTACGGTGGATGAATCGCCATCACCCTCTCCTGACGTGCTCTGTCTCAGAGCAAGTGCTCTGCAGAAAACTGTGGTTCATACGTGTGGATATTTTAGAAGCCTTGAACAAACAGAAGAGGGAGGCAAAAAAAGCGGAGGCAACTCCTGTGCAGGATTCAGGAATTAACATCCTTGTTCTCCTATTCCAGTGCAAATGGAAAACAATTTAAACCTCCTGAATTTGCAGTTATACAATTGAGAACTGCCACAATTACACATATTATTCTCCAGTAACTGCACTGGCAGTGGCACACCATGGTACCTCAGAGTATGAACAAGCCCTTGGGGAGTCTTCTGTCCATCTGACCTGGACCTGGACAACTTTGAGCAAAAAAAGCTGAAAAGTGAAATGGAGCTATATTTTATTTCTGCATTTGCCTGGGTATTTCTGCAGCCTATTTGTGCTACAGCAATATGTGCCATGGTAAATAATGGTCAAGAGAGATCAATTAAGCTCTGAAGTTTTACACCTTCACCAGCCTCGACAGCCATCAGTTTTATTGCCTACTCTCTGCCATTATTTTTGTGTGAGATAATAAAGTGAAAGTCTTCCTTAGGGAAATACATTGCAACCAGTTGAGAGGTTTGACTGTAACAGGGGCCAGTCTGAATTTCACAGTTTTTTACAAGACATATTCGAAATCCCTTTAGCAGTTTGCAACACAGTCAGATACCTTCAGTTAAAAATGACAAATACACAAACACGTGTCACTCAGAACATTGGCACTTAAGTGACATTAACATGTATTAGAAACTAGCACCATTATATTTTCACCCACACCTTAAAAATGAGAAGGTGGTTTCTGACTGGATCAGACCAGAATCTGCTATAAAAGAAGGGATTAATCCTAATTCATACTCCCAGATTTTCTTAAATACATAGCGGTGAATGTTAAAGCTGACATACAATGTTTTCCTCTGTTTTAACCCAGATGGCTTATAGGACAGTGTTACAGTTGTGTGCTCAAATATTAATATTAGGAGAACCCACTGAAGATCAAGTTAATAGCAGACTTACACATCTTTCACAATGCTACCTAGAATTTAAATAAAATTGCAAACCACATTATTGTAATAATGCTTGACAACTGTAAAGTATTTCAGATTTTCTGCCTATCATACTATGAATGTTTTACCACATGTGAAGTAAATTTGATGAACTGTTGAATGACAATTAAAATCTGTCATGACCTCTGCCTTAAAATGATCTCCAACTTTTTTTCCCTTTCTCTTTTAGAAGATGCTTGTTTAGGAATCAAAAAGTTAGTTTCGTTAGTTTTATGGAAATAATAAAAATTGGAATGTGCCCCTGAAAGAACAAGGGGATCTTCAGGTGAAGCATTCTCAGCAAGGGAAATTATTATTCCTGCCCTGTGTCCTTAAGCTCTATGAAGATTCCTTTTTCATGGATATGCTTCCCCCCGCCCCCCCGCCCCTTCTTATTTCAAAGGCATTTTGCTAAGGAAGGAGTACATCCAAAAAACAGAATCACAGTTTTGCCTACTGCAACATAGTACAGTTATCTGATGCATTTCTTTTCCTTTATGCTGAATGAAGTGTAACTCTCCTTAAACTTTACAAGAAAGGGTTCTGTTGTATAAATGGAATACATTTATACATTCTACTCGAAGCTGTAGAAACATACAGACAAGATTAATTTTCTCCCTTTCCTTTGCCGTACTTTGTCACCAACTGAAAGAAATTTAAGTTAAACAGGAAAAATTCTGTGAGAACAAACAAGAAGAGATTTTTATTGCCCTATAATGTTTAAGTTCTGTTGTCTGGAATAATGCAGCAAACATCAATGGTAAAGGATTAGGGTATTGGAATTAAAAAATCCTGAGATTGGGCATAAATCTATTGCAGCTGTGAAAGTGGAAAAATGTGGAAAATTTAGCATTGCTGTTGTAGTTGTTTCAAAAGTAATGATGACCAATTTAGACAAGCTGGTCATCATTATCACAAGCTGAATCATTAAAAGGGCGTTGGGTTACTGGAAACTTTCAAGGGATGCAGCTTTTCAGGATCACCATCAGCAAGTAAAAAGTCCCATTTCAGAGTAACTGGTAGCTGGTGCTTCAGCCAAATCCATGTCCTGATCACATCCCTCAGCAGGGGAGTGCAGATGAAGCCCATGTGCAGAAAGGTAGGCAATCATTTCCAGCATGTGTGGCACTGAACAGAAGAGGTTATCAAAGTCTTTCACTTCTCAAGTACCTGCCCATATGAAATGACACATCTGAAGTGGGGAGATGGGAAAGTCCTTTGGAGAAAAGGTACTTTGAATTATAAGGAGAGGTCTCCTAAAATATAGCTGAGCCTTCTTAGTTGTGTTCTGGCTTTGTTTCTTTATTCTTATTTCCTCTGGAAAAGTTCACTATCCTGTCATTCTGTTGTAATAAAATAATCTTAGCCTTCTGGGATCTTATTTCCTTTCTCTGCTTAACCCCAGGATATTTGTAAAGTCTCAAAAAGCTCTGAATCAGAAGTTTCCTAATACAAACTGGGGCGTGTATTTAAGCCTCTTATTAAAAAAAAAAAAAAAAAAAAAAAAAAAAAAAAAAAAAAAAAAGGTTGGTTTGGGGTTTTTTTTCCTTTTTGCAATAACACATTTCAACATACAGCCCTCATTCCAGCCATATCAACCCAGCCCAAACTGAATGGGAGACTCACCATCAGCCTGAACAGAGATGATCTGAAGTAAGAAGAAGAAGAAGACAGATCCCACACCCTGGAGAAAGGTGAGAGAGAATCTCTGAGAGCCTGGAGCCATTGCCCTGCTTCCAAAGCCCTCAGCTGCAGGAGGTTGGCTGCCGAGGCTTTTTCTCTCTCCTCCTCTGCACTTTCGTAGCGGGCTCTGCGGTGATGATTTCAAGGAGCACTTTCCCTCGGCAGGATCCTGCGTCTTGGGTTTGCACTAAAGGCGGGAGGGGTGGAAAAAGAAAGAGGGAGGGAGAGAGGAATCCTTGGCTTGGCTGGTGTGAAGGGGAGGGGAAGGTGGGGGGGAGATGTCCAGCCAGCTGGGGTTGGGGAGAGGCTTTATCCAGCCCGGTCTGCAGGGCAGCGCACACAGAGAACCGGTGTGAAAAGTCACATTATCCTGCCGGTAAATACCTAATGGATCACCGTGGAGGAAATGCAAAAGCCAGCAGGGAGAGAGAAGGGGGGAAAGGACAAGCGAGGAGCAGCAGCAATCCCTGTGTGAGAGGAGAAGGGCAGCTCCAGAGCTGGTGCTGGTTCCCGGTGTGTTTGTGAGCTCAGCTGTGCATTTCCAGAGGGATGGGCGCAGGCGTGGGGAGCCTTTTCCTCTCCTCAACACAAAATCAGACAGCAGTGCCTTGCTGAGGTCAGTGGCTGCTGCAGCGAGAGTGATGGTGCTCAGGTGAGGGCTGAGGAGAAGTGGCAAAGGCATGGGACCCTGGTGACCAAGCCTCCCTGAAGAGCAGCACTGGGATGGATTAATCCTGCTATTTCAGATCCCAGCTTTGGGACGGCCACGAGGAACTGCAGGTTGAAGCTGGGCTCCATCAGCTGGTCTCTGTCAGCACTCCTGCTCCAGAGAAATGGTCTTGGTCAGGTTTGAACACTCTGAAAGCAGCTGTTGAAGGGAGTTTCCAGTTCCCACTAGCACTTAGAGAACTGACATCTGTCCTTCATTCTCATTCATCTTATATTTGTCCCAACACAAGTCAAAAGAAACCCCCACAATGAGAGGAAACATACTAGTGGTGATGCCAGGATTTATTTAGCTAAATATATAAACGGAATAGTTTTGTGTTGCTGTTGGAACTCAGCAGGGCTCAGAAATGTTGTTTTCATATTCCCATCCTATTTTGCTTTTATTTCAGCTTCTTAAAATTTTTTCCCTTAGAAATTTGAAGCTGGGCAGAAATGTTCAGTCTGGCAAGAAACTATGAGCTACCAGAAGCAGAAATAAGGAGCTGACCCTTCTCACTGCCAGAAGTCCTGGTGTCCTGCAAGGCCAGGTGTAGGCAGCTACAGCCGTGGTCTGAGAATGATGAACTTGAGCAGTGTTGGTTTCGGTCTCACAAAAATGACTCAAGATCAGGAACTCCTGTATAAGAAATTCAAGGAAGCAAGTAACACTATAGCAGTAGAAGTTTGTAAAACACCTTCATTTGATGAATTTGGGAAGATGATGCTCTGATCCTGTTGACTTCAAAAGAATTGTAGCCTTCTTCCTCTCTTGTATACCCATAACTGGCATATGAATCTACAGGCTGAAAACTTGCAGATAGGTTTTAGGTAGCTTTGAATTTTCTGTTTAGCCAGAGAATAGGAAGAGCAGCAGGGTTGGTTTTTTTGCATTGCCTTGCTAGCCTAACTCATAAGGACTGCCCCCAAAATTAGAAGGATAGGAAGTTTCTTTCTCACTTCATCCTTAACCTAGGATGGCTGGCATAACACAGCTCCAGAAGTGCATTTCATTTCAACAGAAACTCCATGCTCTGTGTAACAGGAATGAACATACAACATAACAGAAAGGGAAACAGAAAATTGTAACATGCATTGAATTTTTGTTTCTTTTACTAGCAACGTAGCTAATGGCATAAAATGCAGTTTTAACCCTCTGATACACCAATTGTTCTGTCCCTGTTTTAAAAAGTGGTGGACGCTTTCACTGAGACAGCAAAGAGATTCCATGGAACTGAGTAAGTAATTACAGCAAGACTCACAGACATTAACAGAGACCTACCATGACCGCAGCAATAGCTCCAGGTTTCCCTGACACTTGTCAGAGAGATGATGACTTTGTTGGCCCTTTGTTGTCCTCATGAGTTTGGCCAAAGCAGGTGGAGGAAAGGGCAGTATCTTCTGGATTTCCATCTAAAATTCCTAAAGTCTGTTGGGTTAGTTTTGCTATAATTGGCTCATTTCCTTGTGTTGATATAAGTAAAGGCATGTTGCCACTCTGGCTTCTGTCTTGGAAAATCTCAGCTTGTATTCTTGAGTAGAACATCTTATTGATTTTAAAGAATTACCACAAGACCACAAGATCTGTTCCTTTTTGAAGGCATGAACAGTTTGTAGAATGACCTGGCTTCTTTCTGCCATCCCATCTCAACTGTAAAGGAAGTCTGTAAGTGTGGAAAGGTAAGGATATTTACCAGTTATGAATTCCTGGAAGGTAAGTATTTCACTGCCAAAGAGTTGTCCTTCCAGTCTTAGATTCCAGCAAAAATTCCTGGTCTTAGTGTATTTTGGAAGATTTTTATAGAGCTCAGCAGAGTAGGTTTTATACTTAGAAGATATGCATGGTTTTGCATTGAAATCAACATTAATAGAGGAAAAAAAATCCTGCTGTTAGAATCAAATCCTTCTTGGAACCAAAATCTCAAAATGAGATCTGGAAGTTAAGATGCTTAGAAACAGATATAACCTTTTGCTCAGAAACTCTGGCATTCATGGCACTATAGTAACATATCAGTCAGACTATTCAGTGTATGAAATACAATGTATTATGACAGATTACAAAAGATTAATTGTGCCTGCAGCTTTACACCACTGATAGATCGTGCCTGTCTTGGGAGCAGTGAAGGTGCCAATGGGGATATTTTATAAAAGAGAGTTTCGTTGTGTGCAAACTTTTATGCAGTGAGTAAGACACAGGAAGGCACTGGGTTATAAACATATACATACAGGTATGAATGCACACACACAAGACACTTGTGTGCTGTGAAGCACACAATAAAGGTTTGGACATCTACAACCTGAACAGCATCTGTGCACATTTACATCTGGAATATGTCATTCAAGTTAGAGTGGATTGTTAAGACTAAATAAAACACCTAAAAGAAATGGAAGTGAATAAAGACACATTTGCAAACAGCAACACAATTATTTACATTACATATTATTGTATTTGGTCTCTTCAGATCTACTACTAGGAATATTTATTTTCTGACACTGAAAATTTATATACTGTAAACATTGCTCCAATTCTGCAGATTCTAACACATGATCTTGAGCCTCTTCAAGATAAGAACTAGGGTCCTAAAGTGTTGAGCAAGTAGATACTCCAAAATATTTGCTATTTCAGGCCAAACTGGACAGATTTTGGGAGATTTGTTAAAGTGCTGCAGCTGGCCAAGAAACTGGTCTTTGAAGAAAGAATGATGGAAAGTCGCAGGAATGGTCACTTTTCATATCAGAGTAAAGCACAATAGAAATAAAGTTTCTGTTCAGAAAAAAGATACCTCTCTCTTCCATCACTAAAGCATAAGATGCTGTTTAAATTGATTCTCTGCATAATGCAATAGCTTCAATAGGTGTTGACAGTCTGCACAATTTAGCTTGAAGAACTGAATTTAAATGGGACATAGGCTTCAGGTTTACTTATCATCCTAAATTTTCACTACTTTCTTTTTAAGAAAGAGATCCAGAAAGAGAACAAGGTGGTGACTAAATTAGTCTAACCAGCATGATTACTAGAATTTAGGATACAGTCTGGAAGTTCTGAAGTCCTGTCTTGAGCAGCAGTTGAAAGGAGCTAAATGCACCAGTAACTGAGGCATACAGTTTTCTCAGTGCCCTACACTCAGCTGCAGCATCTACACAGAATTATGGCACTATAGGATAACTCTATTTGCAGTGATACCATGCCCAGGTATGAGTTCCCAGCTTTCAGATACCAGTTGATCCATATATAAATGCAACCAAATAACTGGTTTCCTGTGGGCCAGACATGTTGACAATGGCTCTCTGTGGATACTGTGGGACTGTGGAAACCAAGAGGATTTGGGTTCTGCAGTTTAGTAGCACATCAACTCATAAACCTGCAAAGCTTCTCCAGACTCTCTCTCTTCACATATTAAGAGATAACCAAGTTTACACACCATTCTGATATGTTCTTAGTGAATCAACATAAGTCCTTCATAGATACTTCCATAGTATCATATCATTGTAATGGGGGAAGTCTATGTCTTGTGCCTCCTGCTAGAAAAAGGACATAAAGAATTATGACTTGGCTTCCCAAGGATCACGTAAAGAGATCTGAAATACCTAACAGATTATGTAGCATTTACATACAAGCACTGCAATGACATCTCCTAAAGGATATGGAGTCTGTGTGACTGAAAGGCAGGCAGGGAACCTTGGTAGTACTGTACACCTATTGTTTCCATGGATAGTACACCTACTGTATACTGGGATCCAAACTTATTCTGCAGCTGGATCCAAGCTTCTAACCCCCAAAAGCTAACAGGAAATGTGAGAGAAAAAAGTGGGAGAGAAAGATTTCTTTGTTTATAAAATGTGAATTATTAGGCAACGGCAACACAGACAAACATTTTTCGGTGTCTGGCAGTCTGCAACAGTCTACTAGCTGCAGAGAACTTTTTATTTTGTTTATACAGAGTGTTTGCACCTAATTAAATGAAAAAGTAGAAATGTGCAGAACTACCTGAAAGTAATTCAGGGAGCTGACAAAAAAGGAGAAAATTTTTTTTAAAAAGGAAAAGACATATTTCCCCCACTTTGTGGGTGGTGGGTTGAACACAGGGATCTGTGTCATGGAGCTGCTGACCCTAAGAAAGAGTGTGATTCTTACACTTACATCATGCTGTGTGGGGTCAGGTGTTATCATGTGACAGGCCATGACCTTCATATAAATCATTGCCATGTAAACTGTAAAAATCACACTTCATTTCTTGGAGACTGAGCAGTCTCAAGAAAAGAATGAAGATATCTGGTCATAAAATAACAGTTGCAATATTAGTGATATAAAAATTAATTCGATTTTTTTTTTGACAAACAGAGGAAAACCAAACTTTTGGCTGCTCTTGGTTGGTGTTATTTGGCTGGGGGAGTGTGATAACTTTTACTTTCTTCTCTTTTTGAGGCCTTGCATCAGTTTAAAGGGTGAAAGTTATGTAGCAGTGTAGAAAATTATGTAGTTTTACCCAAATGGTTTATCTTTGTGGGCATCTGTAAAAGTCTAGGTGGATAAGAATCTAATACCTTGCCTAGATTTCTATGTTGAGCCTGCAGAGAAAACACTCCCATTTCACTATTTCATCCAGTTTCTCACACTCTCCAACCTTCACCAGCCATGACCTGCAGTTAGATGAGAGAGAGCAATTAAATTCAAGGCTGTCTTCATCTACCCTGTCTACAGCTGCTGAATGCCCCACACTGTGGATATATGGCATGGCATGAGCAAGTATGGAATGTGGCTCATCTTCTCACAGTCCCAGGGCAACAACCAGATAAAAGACAGTCCCTTCCTGAGCTCTCACTGATACTGTGAGTCTCCTCCAGAGCCGGCTGCCCACACCTGTACCTGCATCAGCAGGTGCTATGCTGCATCCCCTGCACACACAGGGCCAACAGGGACCAACACATGAGAGCTGACCTTCAGTATTTATCACAAAACCTCGCAATGTCTCCATCCACTCCCACTTTAACTGCCTCCAACCACGTGTGAGCATTGCATGGAGACCCAGGAATACTCCAGGGCCAGTGGCAGGAGGACTTTGGTCCCAGTAAAGCTGCCACCTCCCTGGCACACAGCTCATAGCATGGAGTTTCCTTCCCCTTGCAGAATTGTCCTCCAGCGCCTCTGCTATGGTTTACAAAGGGACACCTCCAGTCCTTCCATTTGCAAACAGATCCCCACAAATATGGAAGGAGTCCCTCAGAGCTGAAAATGCTCCCAAGAAGCTGTGGGGAATACGCAAGGCCATGGTTATAGTGTTTGCCATGCTTCCAGCACAGCAATTAATTTGTCATTTATTTTACCAGTCACCTCATATTTTGACATTTATGTCTCAGCTTCCTTCTCCAGCTATTTGCTAGGAGTTCGTTTATGTGCAATCTAAGGAATGTTCCCTGGACCTTAAGGCACCCTAGTTTCTCGTCAGGTGTTAGCTCTGCCCTCTAGTGCTGTGCCTGCCACAGGGTGGTGTGTCACAGAGCCATGGCTGATGTTCAAACACCGAACTGCCAAAAACTTACAAGCTGACTAAACTGACTTGACATTTTTTGTGCCTCCTGGGAGTGGGTCACCGGTCTATTTCTAACCATTTAAACAGCAAACCTCTTAAACACAGCCTGCCTATACCCCAGCATTTTACAGCACCAACCGGTTCAACTAAAATCTATTTATTGCATGTTTAAGTGGCTCAGCCTGTGGCTCTGATCCACCCCACAGGCTCTTGGCTGCTGGGATGTGACCAAGTGCTCTGTTGAGCAAAGGCAACTGAGAAAGTTCTTCACCTCAGTGCCTGGAATTAAAGGTCCCAGTGAAAGGAACAGCTGAGCCAAAGGGAGTACAGGGCTCTGCTGAAGCAGAAGGTTTTTATGGCAGACTGTCACAGCCACCAGCCATGGTACAGTCAGGAAATATAAGTGAGTTTTGGCCTGGATGCTTCGCAGTTTGCAAACCTTATGCAAGAACTTGTGACAGTGCTTTGCACTAAGCCAGTAGTATTTTTAAGTTCAGTTTTATGCAGACTCTAAAATGCTGTGTTTTTCCTAATTTCACTTGGGGAAAATGACATTGCTGAAACGTGCTGTAGCAGTTAGGATAAAGCTGTCATGTTTCCTAACTCAGCAGAACTGAGTACAGGGAGTTGAAAGCAAGGCTGTTGATATAAATATTTGAAATGCCTTCCCTCCTTTCACAAGCCAAGCATGCCATTACTAAGGTCACTATAATTTTTGGTAAGACAATAAAGAATAGGAAAATGGGAAATGCTGAAGAAGCTTTGAGTCTTTCTTGTCATAGCTGCTCATTTGTACTTGGGAAGAAAATAACCTTCCACACTCCCCATCTTCCCTTTTCCACACAGCATGCTTTCAGGTCAGACTTGTTTCACACCTTTCTGTGATCTTTCCGATATATACAGGTACTTGAGAAGCATGGAACTGAGCATTTGGGAGCATAAGGCTTCTGAGTGACATGTGAAGATCATTGGTAGAATTAGTATAACAGAGAGTAGATTAGAAAAGCTCATGCAGATGCAGAGGTTTCCAAGCTATTATGGGAGTTTGGAGAATTGAAGCATGGAGAAGAGGATAGAAGGAAAATTATCAAGCTCTTTTGCTTGTAGGCTAGGGAAGCCTAATTTCTGTTTTCTCAATCCCCCCATCTCCATCTTTTCAGAAAATTTGTTTATCAGGTTTCTCTCAATCTCTTCTCCTGCATCTTTTTTGCATCTTTCCTCCAACATTTCAGCTTCTGAGTCTCATGGTGACACTCAGCTCTTCTGGTGGTATGTGTAGGCATGGGGGTATGTCAAACACCCAAGCAACTTAGATCAGCAGACCTATCTGCAATCAGTTTTACAGTAGTTGGGGTTCACTTTGGGAGCATCACCTTACATCTCCTCCCTTTCAAAGCACCCTTCAGTTTGTGTCAGGAAAATGGATACACAACATTCAAACCACATTCACACTACCTGCCAAATACCATCCAAAACACCTGAAGTTCATTACACTTCCATCCTTGCAGTGAGTCCCAGTATCAGGAGCTGACTAACAATTGAACAACTGTTAAGGCAAACCCCAGAACCCCTTAATGGTGGTGGGGGTTGGGCAATAATCTAATTTGTGTACCAAAATATGGTCTTAAAAGTCTATGAGTTACTGTCAGCCCCTGGAACTGGTCAGCTCTTGCAAATGGGTTTGAGTTGAATAATGTAAGGAACTGTAATTGGTGTGCCCACAAATGCCTGGCTACTAACATTGCAACCATTGATTTTCATTACCCACTACAAAAATAGTAGTGGATTATTATTAGCTAAAAAAACCCATGAAAATATAAATATGTTGTTACACCAAATTTAAGTGGACACCAAAACATGCTCTTTTAGCAGTGGAAGTAGCCAGGATATTTTTGATATTAAAATATTTATTTAGAGAAAAGAAAAAACCTATTCTCCCTCATTTGGTTAAAAAAAAAGGAAGAAAAATCAACACTGTGTGTCCTCAAATAATTGATCATTTAAACTCCATAAGTAGAAGGAAATTTGAAATAACTCTGTATTCCTAGGCCAGTTCAAGGGTTGAATATTCCTTTTGAGAAGATGCGCAATTTTTTTAAACATATTAATCATATATTTCATTGGCAAACAAAACTGAGCTCTGCCCTGAAGTTTGGAACATCTGCAATTTGTAATTGTACAAAGAAGCTGGGAGAAGGGAATGAAAACAGAAGCTTTTTGTGTGTACGTGCATGCATGCACGCACACCCACACGTGCGGGTGGGTGTGCTCCTCTGGGTGTAGGAGAAGGAGGGAGGGAGAGAAAAAAGGAGAAATATTTTCCTTGGTTCTTTATATTTGCAGCTCAGCACCTGGCAATAGGTGATTTCCAGGCGTGGATCTAATGGTGCAGACTTCATCAAATGCTGATAATGGCATATGTGGCTAAGGCTTCCCACTCAGAGGACTTTTGTATTTTTCCTGTGTGCCTCATGAGCATGTGATATGTTTCATCAAATGTATTGAAAAGATGCTCTAAAGGATCAAATTAAGTTAGATTTAAAGTTCAATATTCACAAAAGAAAAGAAGTCTATGGGATAGGAAGGTTAAATACCAAGCTATTTAATAAATAAATAAATTTTTAAACAAACCCCATTTTGATAAATAAACCAGCATTTAATGATACAATAATTATGATCTCATTTCAGTAGCTGAGGTATTGCTGACCAAGGTACTTTACTAAACGTCAATTTTAAATCAGCAACAAATTACTGACCAACACATGATGCCTGAAATAAGTCCTGTCTCAATGTTGTTTGGTCTTTGGTCATAGCATATTTATCAATCCATGTTTTCTTTTTATTTGCCTCATCTTTTTTGGTCTCTTTCAGTCTAATTGTTGCCTTTGCAGAGCACAACCAGTACTTACTACTAAGCCAAGCAGTCTTAAGGGAGGAGAGATGAGAGAGAGCTTTGCATGTGAATGCCAAGTGCAAATATTCTGTGCCTTTGTGTGGAATAGAGGGAAGTCAATGAAAATTCAAGTTTTTTCTTTGTTTCAACCTTTTACTGGTCAGAGTTGTATCACAATAGCCATCTTAGCTTCTCATCTAAGTCACAGAATCAGTGCTTCTCTGGTTATGTATTCATCACTCAGTGAGAACACCTCCTTCCAGGTAGATTGTATACAAGGAAACTTATTCTAATTTTGCCTTTGCATGTGAAATCTGAGAGGGGGAGAAAGTTCTGACATTTACCAAGATTAAATATGGCTCACCAACTACAACAAAGCTAAATCCAACCTCCCTAACTAGATACCATGTTAATTACTCTTCATTCCATAGGGATATGGGGATACATGGAGTGGTAAGCAGGTACTAAACGTGACACACCTATTTCACAAGCTCTAAGATAGATGGTTGCAAAGAGAACATGTTATGGCTCATATTACAGAAATCTTGCAAGCTCACTGACATGTTTAAAAGAAGATGGGAGGCAGTTCAATGTACATTAAGTAGGACATCTCCAATTTTTGGGCCAGAGAGAGAAACATAAAAGTGTTAGAGTAACGGAAAGACAATTCAACATCACATGCAAGGGGTAAGAATGCTACAGGAGACACTGTAGCAAAAACATACAGAAAAATAAAAGGGGGAGCTTCTTCTAAAATAGAGAAGAAGCTTTTCATTTGAAGAAATATCCAGACTTCTGTGTTTTGCTGAATTGTTCCTTCAAATCTTCTGCAAGTCATGTATCACATATACTCACACTATAAAAAATCAGACTGTGATAGCCCTCACCTGAGTTGCCTGCTAAAGAAAGCAAATTTTGCAGATTTAATTTCAGATCTAAGAATTTTAAGACTGTCCCTCTAACCCAACTCTCTAAATATCTCTGAATTTCAAGTTAACTTGGCCCTGTAGAAGACACATAAATGCAGAACTACACAAGTGTGCAGCATTTAGAAGTTGGAAAATATCTGGTCTCTAAACGTCCACCTGCTGCTGCCCTTTTGCTTTGGCAGCACTAATTCCTAGTTCAATATTGGCACAACTTGAAATAATTCATTACAGATATATAGCTATTTATAGCCCTAATAGATTCCAGAGCTCCAAAGCTGCCGTTGTACTAAAGGACAGGTATAGGCAGAATTATCTTTGCTCTCTGTTAGCTCTGCTTTCTCCTCCTAAATCTTTCCCATAGTGAATATTTCCATCTTCCTGCTTCATCTTGGTTTCCACCCTTGCCCTCCTTTCTCTTTTCTGTTTCCTTAAGTTGCTGCCTCTCCTTCCCTAGCTCTCTGTTCTCATGTTTTTATTCATACTAACTTGTCCACTTTCTTCTTCTGTCCTGCCCTAGACTACAGCAAACAAAACAAAACATGAGGTGAACAAGATGAATGGTTTTACCTGCAGTAAGTTCATTGCACATCTTATGCTATTTGGTACATGAAACCTTAGCATAGGGCTAGGGCTGAACTTGAGAAATAGTAATTTTTATTTGGAAAATAGAAAGCAGCTTTCTAGCACACATGGTTTCTGAGAAAACATTATCTGAGCGTACCCTGAAGGCTAAGAAACCAAAGGCAAATAAAGGAACCTCAAATTGATTATTTTTAAGCCAGAAGGCAAATAAAAAGTAACTCCAAATTGATTATTTTTAAGCCACCCTCATCACGTATGATTTTGGAACACTTAGAGCTGGCAACAGTGCAGCACAGATCAAGCAGAGGATTTGCCAAAAATTGGTCTGAGCTTTCTCCATACATTTGCTTCCTCTTCTACTCTTACCTTAAATCTAAGTGCAGGATTTTTCAGGACTGACTGTTAAAATCTGTTGCCTGCAAAACAGAAGTGTGTACCCTGAAAATCTGTGAAAACAAGAAGTGGTGATTCAAGAAAGAAATAGAGGAATTTTGTGACTGTCGTGCTTCCTCCTTTCTCAATTCCCAAGTGTGGATAGTGTCTGAGTCTGGCTCTGAAAACAATATACTCTTCTGCCTCCTTTCTGTGGCTGGTCCCCCAGGCCACCTGCAGTCTTGTGATCACAAAGACCAAATAATGGCAAAAAAGAAAGGCAGTGTGGTAACACTGGCAAGTGGTGAGCATGATTTGTGCTCAGGAGCAAAAAGGGAACATGCTAAGCTACAGCATCATCTATCTTCACCTTGGGTGTGAGGGGAATTGCTTAGCTTTGTTTTTAACAGTCTCAAAGATGTCTCAGTAACAGCTTAGCTTACATAAAAAACTTCTCCAAATTTGAAAAGATCTTTGTGTGTTTATCTCCCATCAACCTTTGTATTTTCTATTTGGTTTTATTATGAGAGGGAACAGAAAAATTACAAGCCTATGATGATGTTCCCAGTTCTCAGTTGTTTTCCTTCTGTTTGTGTAGACAAGGTGTCTGGCACCCTGGTCATACTGAAAATACCCCATGACATGTGCCTCTCTGTGCAGCTGCTATCTTATTTTTCAGTCCCTTATAGGCATGAATTTATCTCTTCCACTCTGAGCTGATCTAAAGCTCAGAAATCAGAAACTGTGGAATCCATAAGGGAAATAGCACGCAAAGAAGAAAACCAGCTATTTACAATGACAGCAACTGGGGTTTTTCCAAGAAATTCTTATTTTGTGTATTCCTCTGCCCACAGTGTTTCGGTTTCTGCGGTGGCCAGTTTGATGGATCTGGATTGGAATGACGTGCTACACTGTCAGGGCAGAAACAAATGCAGAAATCTTGGCAGTGCTGCTGCTGGCTGCCTGCTGGGGTCGAGCATATGGAGGCTAATGGGCGAGCTAGGGCTCGGCTGCTGAGAGAGAGCCATGGAAGGGGTTCAGCAATTCCTGTCCAAGCAGGAGCGAGCAGGAGGGGTCTGTGGGTGCACTGCAGAGGTGCGTGCCTGCTGTGACTGCATACATGGTGTGAGGAAGGCGGATGTCTCTAAAGCAAGGCTAGTGAGAGCAATGCTATCACAGACTCAGGTTCACCTTTCCTGAAGTGCACCAAGCTGTTTCTGCATGTTAATGTCACCCTGTTCCTCTCCTGTGTGCAGGCACACCTGTCTCCTTCCTAAACATTCTTGCCATTTCTATATTTCCATGTTACTGAGTAAATGGGAATAAAACTGGCTCTAAACTTACCCTGTTCCTTTCCTGAGCTGCACAGGAAGATAAGGTGATTAAAATCTGCAGTAATATCTAAGGCTGAATGGTGCATTTAAAAGCTGGCAGAAAGTGGCCTTTGAAGCAGCACCTTTTCGAGAGTCAAAGGGTCTCAGAGATAGAGCCAAGCTGTTAGAAAAATTCCTGACTGTAACACTCATTTGTCCAGTTCATAAATCTGCCTCCCTATTCTTCAAAGTGCCAAAAGTTATCTAGCCAGACATCCAGCTTTTATAAGACAGTCTAACAAGCTGTCTGGCTCAATTAGTTGAACTCTGATGGTGCTCCAGATTTTCAGTCAGCAGACCACTTTGTAAGGAAAATATCTACTTGCAGACTCAGTTCCCTTCCAGTGCTGCTAGCTCAACCTACAATGTTACAGTTCTTAAATGTTTTTTTCAATGAACCACAAAAAAAAAAAAAAAAAAAAAGCTCAGCAGTCCATCCATACACACACCACAGTTTCAGCTCCTCAGTTCCTCAGCCCCTTTTTTCTTGGCCTTCTTCACTGTAAATGGTGGAAGCAATATTTTCTATGGTCTGGTTGTGCAGAACATATTGTGAAAAAAATAAAAAGCTACATGCTTGGTTATGACTGAGAAATTCTGAGTACAAAAGTACTATTTGGGGTTTCTTCAGCCTGAGCTCACTCTGTTCTTGGATAATCCTGTAACAGACTGTTCCATATGACCGCAGATGTAAATGGTCCCACAGAAGCTGGACTCTATTACCAGGTTAGGCCGTATAGCCAAGTTACATCTAATTTCTGTTTCCATTACAACTTCTAGTACACAGCTGATATGGCTCAGTTAAACAGAAGCAGTCCTTATAAAAGCACAGTTAGGACTTTTGATCAATAAAGACTAAAATAACTACTAGAATTACAGAGTTGATGTCATGCCTCTTTCTAAAAAACACACTGAAAGTAACTTTTTTTACTAGCTACCCAATTAAACTAATCTTTCAAGTTTTACCTTTGTCAGTCAGCATATATACTGAGAGATTCACTTTCTCTCCAGGCAGACAAGGGGAAGAGATGTTTTTACCTTCCTGTGTTTCTACTGTTCACTATTAATGATTTCAGGAACCTTCCGACCAGCAGTCCCAAGAACTCATCTGCTCTGGTGCTCCCTCACTCGTGATGTAGGCATAAGTAAGGCAGCCACAGAGACAAAACTTTAGGGTACAAAATCCAACCAGAAACCTGAAAAGCTGGAGTTGAAGAATTTCCCATCATTTCATGCACAGTTTCCTTTTTTTTTAATGTAGGCCATGCAAAACTTATTCAAGTATGTTCTATCTCTGACTGAAAGTTGACAGCGATAAAATTCTCAGTCATGCAAAGCACAAAGAAAAAAGGTAAATACGCAGTAGGAGTGCAGTGTTATTAGAGCACTTATGTGTTCAAGATTGTCTACATTTTAGCAAGCAAATTCAGCAAAACCATGTGGATTAATTTTTGTCTGTGTTTAGGTTTTGGATTTTGAACAACCTTTAGCAATATAAAATGAATCCAAATAAGATTCAACTTCTGCATAGTACATCGTTAACTTAATTCTGTACAATCTTTTCAAATAAAGGCTTAAAGTATAAGACAACAATTTATCATCCTGTAAGAAGAAAATATCAGAGAAGAAAAGCTAAACTGGTTGCATGGACTTCAACACATTCTAGAGCAGAACTTATTTTCATAAACTTCACAAGTTAATATGCTTATTTATATGAGAGATAATCAGCAGGATTACGTGGAAAGATGCTGGCACTGTAACACACACAGTAAAACAATTCTCAAAATACTAGTCATTATTTTCAATTATGTTTTTTATTTGATTGTTAGAAGCCAATCTTCTTGATCCAGCAATATACACTTGGCCTTGCAGCCACTGTTGCTGCTTAGTAATGTCTTGGGAAATCCTATGCCTTTGAAACTCCATGCAAATCATCTAAAAGAAGCCAACATTAACACTCAGGCTGAATTAGAAAATAGAAAAATACATGAAGAAAGTTGTTTAAGGACAAAGTTGTCTCCAGCTAAAATTAAGCACTGATTCACAGTGACATTATGAAAACACTGAACTGTACATTAAAATTCCTAAACATCACTGCTATTCACAACAGGCCAATGCAAACATTTGTTACTTCTCTGTCTGAGAAGGAATTTGTAAGTTAGGAAAATGATGTCACTACAAAAGAATTCAAAACTAATTTTATCTGATTGGCAAGTGAGTTAAAGTACTGAGATACTAAATAAATATTTGACAGCACCATTCCATAGTATAATTTATTTCACATATGCAGTAAATTAAGAGGAAAGCTTTCCTAAACTGCAAGCAATTTCCAGGCAAACCACTAAGCAGGATGGTGGTGATCGCTGCCTTTGTGTCATGGCACAGCAACTTCCTACCCTTGCAAAGGTCACCAGAGTTTTGAGCACAAGGCAGAGAATGGTAGAGTAGCTCCAGTTTTGTTACACTTGTGACAGGGAATTTAATTTTATACCACTGAGCACTTCTGCTTATGAGGATGAGGAAACAATGCTGAATGTCTGGCCTTGTACTTGTGTCAACAGGGCTATCGCTATGGATAAGGAGTTCAGAGTTTTGCTTGGCAATTGGCATTGCTGGGAAAATTCATTCCAGCATGATAGGCCTGTTGTTGAGATCCTATTTTAAATTTTTAATGTGTGTCAGTAAGGGAGTGCATGGAAATGTGTTATTCAAGACCAGTTCTCATGGGCACACAGTGGCACAGGGGAGATACAAGAGGTGAGCAAGAACTATTAGATGGGATGTACAAACAGACCCAGGACTCAGAAATACTTTCAGAGAGTATACCAAGTGTGTGCCATTTCTTGTTGTGTGGCGAAATGGAAGTTGCAGAGGCACTAGATGTTGAGGTCCCCACAGTTTTGGCAAGGTTGGTCTGTTCAGTGGTTCCTTCCAAAGTAGATTTTCTGTGAAAAGTTTGGTGATCTGAGATACAAGCAAAGGAGAAAGAGTCTCACGTCATTACAAGGGCATAGAGCTGCATTTGTAATACTGTAATTATGGAGAGAGATATTCAGCCTGGTTTAGACTTTGCTGAAACACTAGGGTCAAAGTTAGAACTGAAATTCCCTGAAATTGAGAGGTTTTTATGCAAGATTTTTATTAAATCTCCTGTAGAGACAATAAATAACTGCAAAGTTCAGCTTGTTTATATCCCAGAGGACTTACCAAGGGCAAGGTTTATAACTAATTATGGGGAAATATAGGTAACACTCAAAAAATGCAAGCCTTAGCTATATTTAATATAGGGTTTGTAATATCATACGCTTTTAAAATTGCTGTACACCTTATGACAATGTTTTGGAGACTAAAAGTAAAACAAAAAGTATTCAATTCTAATTTCACTTACTAAACAATCATCATAAAATCTGTGCTTTTTTGCCCTTTACAAAAAAAAAGAGTTGTAGACATCTAGTGTCAAAAAACCAAAAGAAGTGAAAGGCAAATGAAAACTCGATTTATATAGTGAGATTAAATTCAGAATGACAATTTTCTCTTTTTTTTTTAATAGTACATTTTATGGCTTTTACCTAATTTTCTCCCTTAATTTAGAGGAGCTAGGAATATCTACTGATTATTCTACAAATCATGAAACCTTAACTAACTGTGTCTTTAACATGCTTGAACTATTAAAAGGAGAGTGAATACAGGCAGCATTGAAGGTTGTACATTAATCTTCACTCTTTATATAACAATTTATATCATACATCAATATACACAATCTCCTCTTAACATACTTTCTGTCATGTACACAGGGTCCTTTTTCTAGAGAGTGCCAATACAGAAACATGCATTTGTTGTGAAGCTTTCCTAATACAATGCTGGATCTGTGTGGCACTTTGGCATTATTCTGGGTGAAAAGCATTACATGCATATAAGCTGTGCCATTTAAAAAAACAATTTGGAGATTAGAAAGTGTGAAAGCGAGAAAGAAATTGGTGGTTCTTAAAGAAAACGGAGTTTCTAGGAAGTCAACATTTTATCTTCCTAGACTTGCAGCACAATATAATCACCAGTCTGAAGTAGCTGTTCACTTTGTTTATCATTGTAAAATAAACTCTCTTTGTGTGCATGTAGGTTCTGCTGCACTTTGGAACTGACTACAAATCATGACTATGGAAACACCAGCAACAAACCATTTTCTAACAATGAGCAGGAGGAGTCAGAAGGTTGACTCATAAGTCAGCACCTACTCAGTTACCTACTACTGATTTCCAAACTTCAGAGGTCTCAATATCTTTTGTAATTTTTCCTGTTTTAAAACTTTCAGCCTAAATGTCCACACACAGCTGCTGTACATGCAATCTTATGGCAAGTGCACCTGTCCCCAGACTGAACACAGACCAGATACAACTGTTTGGTTTGAAAAAGTTGAAAGAGTTATTTGAATGACAGGTTTAGGTAATTTGATGTACAATTTGTAGCAGATGTTTGGACTGTCTGTATTACTTCTAACTACAGGGAAAATAATAACAGATAAATTTAATAGAATCTCTGAGAATATGAATGCATGGTGTAAAGTTGTGGCATCGCGAATGAGAGTAGTTTTAGTAACATTTTAATCAAACAGCTACTGTGAATGCCAAATCATGTGCTCTTAAATTGGTGAAATTCAAGAAAAACATATTACAGCTACATCTACCTGTGACCACACCTTGTGTGAGCTGAAGTATGATATATTCTGGTATCTGACTAGGCTAAGTGCTACATAAGAGCTGACTTATTCTTTGGTTACTATAAAATTGTCAGAAAACAGCTTGGTTTTGGCAGGAAATAACTTTAATAAAGGATATTGTCACCACAATACCTCACTGTTTTCAATGCAATATTACTGAGAAATACATTTTTGGTAGGTGAAAAATTTTACCATGGGATCTAAAGGCAATTGAATTGCTCTTCTTTCTCTGATCTTTAAGTACACTGACGTCCAGCTTTTTCTTCATTGTTCACTCCTGTCATGACCCCAGTGCAGTGCTGGGTAGTCCATCAAAATGTACTAGTTTCTCTTCTGGCCTTTTTCTGAGCACAGGCTTCACTTCCTGCTGATCCACATGGTGCCTGGAGAATGGGTTCCTTTTGAAATGAGGTTGGTTTACCACCCTGTGTTGTAAATGTCACTCTAAACAGTGCAAACACAAACACATACGTTGGTTTGGCTTATCCGTGTCTTTCAGATCCTCTGTGTTATGCTCCAGTAAATTTTACCACAGAACCTTTGCAATAGGCACATTCCACCCACCCAAAGCCTAGTTCTCTACAAATATGCTTATACAAATGCCTTGCCTCTCAGTATCAATTCCTAGTTCATTTCTGCAGCTTGGCCATTCTTGCTGCCTAGTGTCATTTTCATCTTGAAAGGGTAAAAAGACAAGCTAAGACAAACAAATATGTCTGCAAAATTAAAAAATTTATAAGGAAAGTGGAACTGGTGTTTTTTTGTTAGTGATCTCAGATTTGCAACAAGGGTAAGAAATCAAGATTCTCAGACTTCTGATCAGCTGAGGAAAATCAAATAATAGGAGCAAAGGAAAATCAAAAAAATATAGGAGCAAATAATAGGAGCAAATTTTTCTTTTTCTAAGAAAAATTAAAAGAGTCAGTGCCTCACTCCTGCCTCACTGAACAAGGAACCTGTCTGTCTCCATTCATTACAAAGGGAATACAGACACCGTGTTTGTAGAGCCAGCACATGCAACACATATACTTCTATGATGTCCATTCCACAAAGTCTGAGGCTCATCTGGCAATATCTGCAGCCCTAGACTGTCCTCACCTTTTCTAAGAAGAAACACCTTTTGATTCATCCATCTGCAGGACAGCTGGAACCTTCAGGCTCCAGGACCGTGCCAACAAAAGAGGTAGGTGTAAGAGGCAAAGCCAGAACAAAGTAGCATCCCCTCATCTGGGATCAAGTAGCATCCTCTCCTCTGGTCACAGCTCTCTTGTCCCGGGGGCAGCAAGGCAAAGCATCAGCCAGCAACAAAGGCCAACTGCATCATGGGTTATATTAACAGGAACACATTTAGTAACTTCAAAGAAGTTATCTCTCTCTGCTCAGCACTTATTAGATCAGATCTGGAGTACTGCATAAAGTTTTTGATCCCCAGTACAAGATAAATTAGAGTAAGCTCAGTGAAAAGCCACCAAAATGGTTAGAGAGAGTTGAAGTGTTTGTCCTGTGAGAAAAGGCCAAGGCACCACAGCTTGTTAAGTTTAGAGGATGGAAGAATTTGGACCTAATAGAAGACTGCAAATATCTCTTGGGAGGCTGTTGAGAAGATAGAGACAGGCCCCTTCACACAGTGGTACAGGATGGAAGCACAGGAGACCACAGTTACAAGATAAAAAGCAGGCTTTTACCTGCTTTTAGGTAATATTAAATCCTTTTTCTCTGTTAGCATAATCAGGGAGTGGAACATGTTACCTAGAAAGACTGTGCCATCTCCCTCATTGGAGGTTTTAAAGACCAAACTGGCCAAATTCCCAAGCCACCTGCTCTGATCTTAGAGCCAATCCTACTCTGAGCAGCAAGTCAGACAGGATGACTGCCTGAGATCCCCTCCAAGCTGAATTACTCTGTGATTCTGTAATACTAAATCATTATGTGTACTGTTCAGAAAAACAGCTGCTGGAAAAGGACACTTTAGTTACCTCCTATGTGTTGATTTTACCCTGTCTGACATTCTGCACTCAGAAGAATGCTGGGTTGCACACTGAAGAATTTTAAGGATAGTCCAAAACCATGCCTTTCTTCCTGATTAATAACCTCTATAGAGCTGACTCTTGGGAAATGTAGAGATTTCTGGTGTTTCCATTTGACTTTTTTTCTTCCAACACCCTATCTCCCAAATCCCCACCTCAACCCTGTTCTGGTGCTGTAGTCTGTAAATGCCAGGAATACAGCAGAAGGATGACCACGGATAATTCCAGTGCAACCACATAAAATCAGAGGGAAAACATCAGGAAGAAATAATAATGCTGCAGAATGTTATAAAATAAGTATTTCCAAGCCAAGTCATTTAATTGGTATGTAAAAAGCTTTTTTTCTACCTTCCTTGCATGAGATGACCTTGTTCACCGCCACTTTAGGATTGATACTTTTTCTCAGAACAGAAGATTGCACTACAAAAAGTCACACTATACATTATTGGTATTAATAGCTTAGCATCAAACTCACACTTTTAACAATGATAACTCTTTCTACCTGAAATCTGCTATTGCTTCACCCTGCTGCCACCACTCCTCTGCAAAACATCTGGTTTTCATCCATCCTCACTCTCCTCCAAATTCTGACTCTTCTCCCCACAGTTTTAGAGATCCCAAGCCTGCTCATTTTCTGTCTGCTTCCTGCCTTCCTTGTTAGCCAGACTGTGACTGGCAGGAAGTGGAAGCATATAAGGTCAATCAGTCTGCTGCAGAAAACACATGCAACAGATGCAACAAAATGCACAGGCTTCATAATAATCCTATAGAGGAACAACACAGGAGGCAAGGCACGTTCCAGCAAGTGACCTTAAATAACACATTAATTGGCATAAGAAAGGAGACATTGCAGTTGAATGTGAGACCTGTCACCCAACTTCTGTGTTGTCTGCAGATGTCACTTACATTTCCATAGAGGCAGATGATGTTCAGGCTCTACAAGGAACAACTCAGGGAACATCTGTTTGCTTCCTCCCATGGAGTCATGGGACATCACACCTATGTCAGGATGTGACCAACAGCAATTATTGAAGGGATCAGGGTCCCTCCACGCACGAGGTAAATGCTTTTCTACCACTTAGCACTGGACGTAAAATGTTCATGGACTTCCAAGGAAATCCTAAACCATGCCAAACCTTGACCTACTGATGTCTGTCATTTTTCCAATGGACTTACTGAAATTGGGATCTTTCCCCCAGAGTGATTATTTGTTCCATTCTGTATCTCTGAAATGTTTTCTCTATATGAGGTACACTGTGGTGGTTATTTGATGTAATTCTGGAAAATCTCTATTCCTGAAAAGCTCTTGTCCTCCAGAAAACTAAAACAGCACCCCACATTTTTATTTTCCAAATAAAGTAAAATCAAAAGAAAAAGTGAATTGCAGAGTATGAACTCCTGAACTATTTTCATGAATGCCAGTAGAATTAGAATGCAGATTAATTTAATTCTGTGACTGTTGAGGAAAGAAACTGATAAATTTTGTCTTTTTGGTGTGCCTTTATTTTTTTGGTAATGAAGGGACACAAAAAGATATTCTGTATGGATCCCTATATTGTCTAAATAACATATTCAATATGAAGTAAGTGTGATTCATCCTTCATAATTTATTATTCTCTTCATAAATGTGCTTATTACAACAGATAGTTGCAGCATTGCTGTTAGGATTTTGTCACCATTTCACGCAAATCAAACTAAAAACTATTTTTATCTCTTATGTATCCAATATTTAAGAGATATTTCCTACATAAAAATGTAGAAATTATGGAAATTCTTTAGAAATATGGTCTTGGCTTTGATTTTGCATGTTCTTCTATGTTATTGTGCACTTTTTTGGATATGTTACAAAATTTCCAATCAACCATTAGTAATAGGTTTAGCAGTTGTTTCAACCTCCCTCAAAACCCTCGTTCTCATTTTTATTCCACAGAAGGCAATTTAAGGATCCATCTGCAAACACTTGCTATCCAAAGCAGTGCTTGCTGTCATTGATAGTCCCTGAGAAATCAAAGCACAAGTACTTTACCTCGTAATGGGAGTCTGGAGGACTGGAGATGAGGTTGCAAATGTTCATTTAATTTTGGGAAGACATTCAGGCAGGCCATGTTTCACACTAGAAGTGTACACACCATGTTCAGTAATGCCTTCCTTCTAGTTCTAACCCTGCCTCTGCCCAGCTGTATGACATTGAACAGGGGTCATACCAGGCCATGCTGCAGTTTATCTTGATTTAGAACAGAAACAAAAACTATTCCTGGGCATTTGGGAACAAAATGCTCCATCGGATAATTTGAGAACTAACAGTGCCAACGACAGAAGTACACTGAAATTTTCAGTGGAAATGTACCCTTCTGAAAATCCATGAAAAGAAAAGAAATTAAAAAAATCTTATCCTATCCATCATTTCTATATGGACATCTAAATGGGCATCCCATTTGTGACTCCCACTGTTTCTGTATACAGTGGTCCCACCTAGGGGTCCATTACCCTAAACACTAAACATCCTGACAGCATTAATATTTATGCTTCACTTTGTACAAATATTTGTGTTTGCATCTTGAGGCATGTAATTTCAGGCTCCCTATACAGTCAACAGGGAGCACATGGATTCTTTACTTCTCACAGGTCATTATAAAGACAATATGTTCTTCTAGCCTAAGCAGCTAATTTAGATGCTTACAACTGAGATATGTCCAAAACTGTGCATTGAAGCAACTGAATGCCAACAAAAGAAAAACCTCAGGCATGAAGTTCAAACTGGCAATTTGGGAAAGCATCATTACCAAAAGGAGCAATAACTGTATAAATTAGGTATCTTTGCTATCTCTTCATCTGTGTTCTTTACTGTGCTCCAACCTTTTGCTGGTGAGCCAGATGAGAAGGTCCTCTCTGCATTTAAGTCCAATTCAAAGAGTCTAGGGTTTTACAATGTTTGCTTTTCAAAGAACCAAGCACATTCTTAAAATTTAAGAAATCTCAAATAAGAACTATATGATACTGGAAATGCCAGAGGCATGAAATATCTCTTCTGTTAAAGCAACAGAATGTTTTCAAAGTTTAGAGAAAATAGATATCCTGCATAGGTATTTGACCACAATAATTTTCATTCTTCATTTAAAATTCTAGTATTTTTCTTCTCCTTTGCTTTTATTCAATAAAACTCCATTCAGGTTTCTGCCTCCCAAGACAAAACAGATGCAAGGATTTTTAGTTTAGGTGACCAACACCTAACTACATTAAAAGGCTTTTATTTCACAGTTGCAAACTAACATTATTGGAAAATTCCAAGATTTGATTTACAGCATAGAATGGGTTTATCAAACATAATTTTCATCAGCTGAATTGTTGGAAGCTATGACACATATAACTTAAATTCAAATGCTAGGTCTGCTAAATACTATGAATAATTTGAGTGTAACAAGCTGAGGTTTTTTTTCTGGTACTTTTATGCAAATAAATATATATACATTCTCTCAAAATACAAAGCTCGAGAAAGAAAGCCTTTGTAAAGCATCTTTAAGAGTTCACATTCATATTCTTTAGTGAGTGGCTTATAAATGTCTTTAAATTAAAAAGATTTAAAAAACCAAAAAGTGCTGCAGCACAGTGTATAAACAAAGGGTTTTATTGTACTTTGCAAAGGGTATCCTATTCCATCACTGCTTCTGCCACCCTAATATATTCACATGACTGCAACAAATGGGAACTAATTCAAAGGAGTGTTAAACAGTAAGTTTTATGGGCACTTACTATGACACAGACAGAACATTAGGACATGCAATAAAATACCACTCTGCTTGTGAACCTAAGCTTTATTTTTATTTGCAACCACACAAATCTTACAACAGTGACTTTTTATACCTCTAATTTTGCTTCATTTTTTTAAACATAGCTGCAAGCCAACTACGCTAGGCTACTGAGGAAACCATATATGGTCAAACTGCTACCAAATGTCTGTACCCTCTGTGCTGTTGACAGACATATGCAACAGCAGCTAAACATATGTATTATGTCCTTCTCTGGAACCCAAGTTACCTTTCCAAACTTTTATCAGACTAGTTCTCCCAAACAAATATTTTCTAAGGGCAAATGTGATAGAAATTTCAACACCTCTTACTTAAACTGGAAATTAAATTAAAAACACCCGAGCAGAGATCCTTCTGCATGGCAAATGAAAGTGTGCTCTGAAATGCAGTTTGAATACACCATATTAGAAGAAGTACATAGTGAGAAAAGTCTGGAGCTGGATATGGAGGAACCTCTATAGCAGCCCTCTGGTTTTGTGCTTACTGAATTATATCAGTAGGTGAGGATAACCAATCACACAGACACTTACAGGACTGATGCCATGGCTTATCAAAGTCTCTCACACAGATGATAACTGTCAAACTTTGCCAACTCATTATTGTTATTTGACTGTAGTAAAGTTCAAAGACTTTGTCTGGCTGAAATTTTGTTCTTTTTTTGCATAAAGTAATTTTCTGATGCAAAGATTCACTAACACAAAACTGAGTCTAAAAACACCACTTTAAATTTTTCTAGAACAATGAGAACACAAAAGAAGGACCAACCTTGACCTATCAAATCTAGGAAAAATGGCTGTTATGGGAATGTCTCAAACACAAAGCTTTCACACATCATCTGTCTGTGCCTGAAAATACTGTCTGGTTGACATTCAGAAGGCTTCTTGAAAGTCCTGTAAGTAAGCAAGTACAGGTTACTCATGACCTTGTCCAGCCATTTGCTGAAAATCTCCAACATTGGAGACACCACTGTCTGTATGATCTCTGTTTTAGAGCACAGCCACTCTTATTGCTACAAACCTTCTTATATCCAGTTGGAATTTCCCTTTTTGCAACATGTGACCGTTATCTCAGTCTTTCACAGGACATCTTCAAGGACAGTCTGGTTTCATCTTCTTTATAACCCCCATTTTAGGTAGTGGAAGCTTGCAATTAGATCCCTCATGGATTCTTGTCTAGATTAAATGAACACCAGGTCTCCCCTTGCTTGACACAGTCTGCAGACCCCCAAAACCTGTAGCGTTCTTACACGTGATTCTGCCCATTTTGTCAACACCTCTCTGATGATGAGGACCCAGACCTGCTCACAGCACTTCAGATGCAGTCTCATGGGTGTTGAATAGATGGATGCAATCACTTCTCTCAGCCTCCAAGCTACTCCCTTGCTAATGCAGTTTTTTAATGCAGAGCTCACCTCCGACTCATGTTCCTCTCATTTGTCCACCAGAGATGAACAGAGCTGCCCCAGCCTGTGCTCTTGCAGAGGGATACCTCATCATAGATGCAGGATTTGGCATTTGCCTTTGCTTAGTGTCCTGAGATTCCCATCAGCATTTGAGGTTACCGTTCTTGCAGCTTGCAAAGGCTCCTCTGAATGGTTGCCCTGCTTGGCAGCAAGTGACACACTTGTCATGATCCAGGGCTGAGGTGGCTGAGGATGCACCGTGCCACTTTGTCAGAGTTGGGAGGAATGGCTTAAATGCAGAGAACTGGCAAGGAGGACTGTAAATTGACGTTGTAGCTGGGAATAACTCTTGATGAGCCTGAGTGAACAGCAGCCAAGTGATCCTCTAGCATGAATCGAGTTTAACGGTGTCTGCGTCTCTGCTTGGGTACCTCTGCCCAGCTGCTGCATTGGCGATCTCCCAGATAGTGAGGTAATGGAAAGAAATTTACTCTTAAATTCAAAACTCTTATATAAACTGCTTTCTAGCTATGAGATTGTAGTTGTCCCAGCTGACGGACTTTTTCAGCTAGCAGAGGTTTTTTGATTAAAATTTTTTTGAATTTTCCGGTGATACCACAATATGGACAAAAGGAGTCCAAAATATCAGTAGTGTGGTGCTATAACACCACTAGTTGGTCCAGACCCAAAAGGCTGGATTTCTGTCTCTCACATCCTAAATATATCCATAGGTGGCAAATGTATGGCTGTCTGTTCCTTCTTGTGGGATGAAACAAGACACCTTTTTTCATATAGTCTTTTTTAATAAATAAAATACTGATTCAAACCTACTTTGCAACAATTCACTCCTTCTGACAGTTTTCAATCAAATGAGAACTGATTGGGGCAATCGAGAGGCTGCTCACACATTTGCCTCCTGTCTTGCATCTCTTGCAAAAACACATCCAATTTTAGCTAATTATACTGGATTCCTCATCATCAAAGATGGTGGATGTTTTGTAATGCCCCTTCTTCTTGCAAAATAAGATCATTTTTTTCCTTCAGGTTGCTGCAACTATAATTCATTCTAATTCCCTAGATTTCTTTATTTTTACTGTAGTGATAGGGAAATTTGTCACTATCCTTACAATACAGTCCATATGCCATATGAAATAAAATTAAAAAAAAAAAGTATCATGGGGCAGTAATCTTTTCCTTTTTCTAAATGTGAATCAATAGAATTTAGAAACGGCTAGTCTGGGCCTTCTGCAACTCAGCTGAACATGTCTAAATTGTTTATACATATTTCACATTTCTGAGGCTTTCTTCCCTACTATACAAACCAGATCAGCTGTATCAACCAGGTCATTCTCCAAAATCTGGAGAGTAGAAGACAGCAGATTCAAAGATGTGCCAACAAATGATATGTGCATGTACCAACTATTTCCGTGCGGGTTCTGAGAAAGGACACTTTCATAAGAAACTATTTTTTACTGTTAATCAAACCAGAATGTTTCATTCCTTAAAGGAATGAAGGCAGCTCGTTCCAAAGAGCAAACTCCTGTTCCTCTGCAATGACCACTTTTGATTCTTAGAAGCCTGAAGGACTGAATCAACAGAAAACAATACCTGCTGGGGCAATTTTTTCCTCACGATTTTTCCCATCTCCTCACTTTTGCATGGGGTATTGTGACTGCTGAACAGATGTGACCCGTAAGTGCGCTACTAACAATGTTGTGTTTGGCTTTGACAGAGGTTTTATGCAGAGAGTGTTTGCAGAAGCAAGCCGTGCTCTTACTGACAGCACGCATTGCCTGAAAACTCTTGGCTGGCTGACAGGCCGGCTTTTGTGGATTTTTCCGTAGCGATTTCGGATGTTATCGTCCCCCTGTCATCTACAGCCGTGGTTGCAAGTTGCCGCCCCCACGGCAGCATCTCGGGCTGAACTTTTCATCGCTCTCGACTACCTGAGAGGAGGTTGTACCCAGGTGGTAGCTGGCTTCTTCTACCTCCTTGCAGTGAGACGACCAGATGTCATGGCCTGAAGCTGAGACCAGGGAGATTTAGACTAGACATTAGAAAATAAAAAATCCACTTAGTGTGGTCAGGCATTGGAATAGGCTGCACAGGGAGGTGGTGGAGTCCCCATCCCTGGAGGTATCTAAGAGGTGTCTGGATCTGGCGCTGGGTGATGTGGCTTAGCGGTTTAGGGGTTCCAGTGGTAGCGCTGGGTTGATGGTTGGACCTGATCATCTTTAAGGTCCCTTCCAGCCTTGACGATTCCACGATTCTGTGTCTCCAGCGTGTCTCCAGGAGATCACTGTGCCCAATACAAATCCAGGCTGCAGACGGGCGGCGCAGGGCGCAGCCACACCTGGCAGCACTGGCAGCACCTCGCAGAGCCCCGGAAGAGAGGGCGGGCAGCGCCGGGCCCCTCTGCCGCCCTCACGGCCGCTCCCTCAGGGCCGCCGGCGCCTTCCCCCGGGAGGCGGTGCGGGGCGGGCCGGCCCCACGGCGCAGGGGCGGTGCCGGTCACGCGGGCGCGCGGCGGCCCCGCCCCGGCTCCGGCGGCAGCGGCGGCGGCGGGGGCACCTGGCGCCCTCCTCGGGGCTCCTCGTCGCCGGGACAACCGGGATCGCCGCCGCCGCGCCTCTGCCATGGTGAGGAGCCCGCGACACGGCCCCGCCGCCCCGCCGCAGCGGGTTGGCCCGGCCGCCCGGGGCGGGCAGCGGGTGCCGGCCGGGCCGTGCGGAGCGGCCCCAGGGCCGGCCGGCTCAGCCCGAGGCGAGGGTGGCGGGCGGGGGAGTGCGGGGTACGGATGCGGGGCTGGGCGTGCGGCCCGGCTCGGGGCTGCGCCCACCCGCGCTGTAGACGAAGAGAAAGGAGAGTGTCTGTCTGCCCCTCTGTCTGTCTGCCCCTCTGTCTGTCTGCGTGCCTGCCCGGAGCAGGTGGGGCCGCGCTGCCCCTCGCTGTAGCACATGCCTGCGTGTCTGGGGTGAGATGTGACGGGCGCCTTGCCGCCTCCTCCTCCCGTGTAGCGCCGGAGCAGCCATGGCAGGGCTCTGGCTGGCGTGTGACGCGAGTCAGGTGTGTTGTCCGCCTGGATAACACGGGAGGGATGGTGTGTTTATATGGTGTGTTTATATGGGTGTGTCGGGCGGCCGGGGAATGATGAAGGTGTGTCGTTCCCCTTATAAAGTCGAGAGGAAAAGCCAGGGTGTGTGTCGGTGCGCAGGGCAGGGATGGGGTGTCACCGTGTGGATGCGCGGGATGCTGGGTTCGGGCGCTGTGCTGTATCCTTATGCATGTGCCGTGAGTCAGGGTGTGGCCTGGGATGTGTGCACATAGCAGATACACAATGAGCGTAATGCTGTGCCTCTGTGTGTGTCTGCTGTGATTTGGGCTTCGGGTATGGTGTGTTTGTGTTGTAGCAGAGATGTGACATTGTGTGCAGGGCCATGACATGGCACCGTATGTATGTAGCTGTGTCTTCCTGCTGCTGTCTGGTACGGGCTTGTTCCTGTGTGTATATATAGTGAATATTGGGTGTGGCATAATCTGTGGATATTTTTAAAGGCACGTATGCTATGGGTGGGGCAAGGATTATCCGTAGTCCTGTACGTACGTAGCAGATACAGGGTATGGTATTTGTGTGTACAGAGCAGCAGTGGCTTGGGTGTGTGAGCGTGCGTGGCTGTGATGTTGTGATGTGTGTGCATGGATGCATTTATAATAGATTTGTGGGGCGAGCGTGGCGGGCACAAGGTTTGTTTCACCTGTATGTGGGGACGGCACGACACGGAGCACATGTGTGAGGAGGGTTGCAGCGGAGGAGGAAGAGTGGCTGTGGTTTGCTCTGTGGGGATGTGACACAGTTCGTGTGTGCCACGAGTGGCAGGGCAGAGATGCATCAGATGTTTGTGAAAGGAAGATGACAAGGCACGTAAGGGGCAGTGTGTAGGGACAGGCACAGCGTGTTTGGAAAGATGATTGGTTTGAGCCCTGTTTTCAATTACAACTTAATTGTCTGATGCCTTACTGCTTCACAGTGATAGTTACGACAATAGATGCAGCAGGAAGGCGCAGTTGCTGGCCTTTCCCACATGAGGAAGTACACAGTATTTTAAGGCAGTCACTTCATGTGTATATTTCCGTGTGTGTAGTGCTAGTAGGGTTTCTGGATCAGGTTCTGGGGAGGCGGAGGGAGCGCTCAGCCTCCCAAAGGGAAGAACTGTATTCCTGTGGTGTTGCAACTTTTTGTCCTTTACATGAAGGCTTGTTCATGCACTCTCTCTTTCTTCCCCTGCACATTGCCTTCTGTTCCTTCCCAATTTTAGCCTGCATGTTCTGAACCCAAACAAAGCAACCTTGAAAACTAAAATGTGAGGTGGAATAAAAAATATGGATAGACTGTGCATGATTGCAGTATTCTTCTGTGTAGAATCAGTTTGGATTTGCTTTGCCAAGGTCTTAGGATGTATCTGTTGCTACAAGGAGGAGTAAACCTCCATGAATGAGACTGTGGATGGCGTAGCACGGTGGAGTGATTGTGATGTGACTCAGTGACATGTTCTTCATATTAATATTCCATCAGAGAAGATGTAGTATCTTAAGTCAGTTCAAGAAAATGGATTTCTCTCATCTTCTAAATTTAAGATAGATTACAGACTGAAAAACAACTAACCAAATGTTTGTGAACTGAACCAGGGGAGACTCAGGTTGGACATACGGTAAAATTTCTTCACTGGAAGAGTTGTTAAGCATTGGAATGCTTAACATCCATGGAGGTGTTCAGGAAACTACTGTGGCACTTAGAGCTATGGTTTCATTGACCATATGGAGGTATTTGGACAGAGGCTGGACTCAATCTTGGAGATGTTTTTCATTCTTAATAATTCTATTTTTCTGTAAGTAAATATTTTCCATTTACTAAATTCCAGGCATGGAGGTTTTCTTTGTGGTCCGTTTTGACATTCCCAATGAGATCCCTTTAGCAGTCTAAACTCAGCAGACATACTGCAAAACAGCATTGGTGCTGTAATTGCACAGGGGAAATCTCAGAAATTATACCATCTGCTCTGCAGATTCTTGTATTGGGCAGCTTCTTAGTTGCACTTGACAGCTGTTAAGCTGTTAACCACCATTTTTGGTATTATTTTAAAAATTTTCAAGTATTTTATTCAATGCATGCTTGTAATTCAAATTTTCCTGTCTTACAGTGTTAGTCCTATTCAAATTGTTCTTTCCTTCTTAATTTTTCATAGCTTCATAGAATTAATTTTGAGCAATTAACACCAGACCTTTTAGTACAGGGAATATCAATGTTCCTAAAAATCAGAAGGACTATTAGCTTACTGCTTGCTTATTTTACAACAGACTGGAATATTTGGTCATCCTAGTTAAAATGAGGGATAACATGGGGCTAGCAGATGTGGAAAATTGCTAATAAAAGTCAGGTTTTCTGTGAAGCATGGCAACTATTTTTAGGTAGGTGTAGAAAAGTAGTACTAGTCTTGGCACTGGGACAATATTGATCTGAATCCCAGCAGAAGGCTACACATTGACAGTACTTCAGCTGTTTCATCATTTAGAAGTCAGAATAACTGCATTAATTTAATGTAAATTGTTATCAACTGGCAATTCTGGTAGTCTTTCTACTGAATTAGAAATGCACATAAGTGGGATATGCGAAGTAGGACAAAACCAGATGAAATTGTGACACCAAGGAATTCTCCCTCAAGCTAGTTTAGACAATAGCCACAACATCCACTTTCATTCTTTCTAATAATCTTTTTAGGAAGGTGATCCATACTCTCCATAGAGTTCTGCTTTTCCTTTTTTTTTTTTTTTTGCTGTTTGTGGGTTTGGGTTTGTTTGGATTGCTTTGGTTTGTTTTAACCCCTCCATGTGTTTTAGGACAATGCAAGAACTGTTAAAATTTTTCATCATACTTGATGTGAATGTGATGGAGCTTGAGTCCAGCTGTTCCCCTGAGCTTCTACAAAACAACTTTCCCACTTGAACTTTTAATGCAGAGTGGGACATTCTCATTCTTTGTAAAGCTTCTGAGAAGGAAGGTTGTAAACAGAGTAAATTCTGTATGGTGATAAGCAGATTTGCATTCTTATAAATGCAGAAAAACGTATACGTGAGGCATTAAAAGTGTATAATGATGAACTTAAAATTCTCTATATACTGGTATCTCCTCTGTCAATTCCATTTTTTTCAGGATCAATAAATGACTTGCATATCTCTCAAAGCTTAAACTAATTCTTCTTGAGACTGAAGAACAAAGGGTTTGTAAAGATCAAATATTTTTCTCAGCCTAATTTTTCAAAAAAATGTGCTGTATTCTGAATGTCTGAAAATCTGTGTATATAGTGTGATTCTACAGCACTGTGTGAAACCAAATGGATTATTTTTGTGACAAAATTAATTCTTATGCAACTGTAGTCCCTGTGAATCATTTTGTGGTGGAAGCTGCCTTAGATTCTTTTTCAGTATGTCTCAGTAGAGTCTCAAAGTTACCTGAGTAGTCAATGGAAAGTATCTTTCTCAGATGTTTTTGCTTTTTGGCTTTTGCAATTTACATTTGACTGTTTGATACTTATAGAGGGATTTTTTTTATGTACTTGGTCAAGGAAAAGTAAGCACAGGATCTGTAAATGCTTAATTTTTGCTGTCTCAAATGACCTCCCTCTTATGCATCTGCCCCCACCCACCCAAACCAAAACAGAACAAAACTCATCCAAACAAAACTACAGCATGAATTTAGATGTTTAAATGGAGTAAATAATTTCTGTTGGGTACTGGGAGGTAATGGAAATGCAGCAATAGTTGACACAAGGGCACCTCAGCTGACAAAATCAACTACAGCCAATTTATTGAGGGATTCCCCCTGGCTTTTTATCTTTGCATTGGAGGAGCCACTGCTAGAGGAGGACTAGAAATTTGCCCTTTTCTGGACTTGCACATTTTTGACTGTTTGGAGCTATGAACTCCTGCTGTGTAGCCCACAAGAAAGTACCAATATTTGGTATCAAGCTGCAGCACTCAAAATATTTACCTTAATTCTTGTTACACTCTTCTTTTTCTATTTCATTGTTTTCCTATGTTCTCCTTGGTAGGCAGAAGGAAACAGTAAATTTGGTTTTCATTGGATTTGATTGCTGTTCAGCTGGTTACCCAGTATATTCTGTAAATTTAAATCAAGGAGACAAGGACATAATCAAATCTGCATAAATGTGAAACTCTACCAGTATGTCAAGTTTGTCAGTCTTCAGAGGTTGAAATTGAGGTCAGAGCTTCACAGAGCAAAGGCATTTCCATATCATAGCTTGATGTTACATGGTAGTTATATAAATATTAAGGGGCAAATGTCTAAGTGTGCTTGCAGATTATAGACTATTTTCAGAACTACATCTGAAACAAATGTATCAAGATAATTTTATTTCTGCAGAAACGTAAATTTTGGCAAATACTGAATCTCCAGTTTCTCTTCTAAATCTCAACCTATTACCTTTCTTGAAACAGTTTGAAAAAGATGTTTTGGAAATGCTACTATGATGCTATTTCCTTTGAAGTCAAGTGTAATTACTGCTTGTAATCATGAAGAGGTATCTAGTTTTGTCTTTTATAATTGAAAACTTTTATTAATAATGCATTTCATGTATGGCAGCTTTTATTAATTATGCACTACATATATGGCATATGTAGCCACAAAGCAGATTTTTTTCTTGTTTCTTTCTTGTTCATTTTCTAGGGAGATTTGCCTTGCAGAGAAGATTTGCCCTTCATAGTAAAGATTTCATACTCAGTACTAGGATAAACCTCAGTTCTGGCATGGTGTTTATGAGGCAGATCAAGCACAGCTTTGAAATGGCTTTGTAGAAACTGTAGAGCCATTTCCGTAACATAAGCCATACTTTTTATGTGTCAAATGTCTTTTTGAAGAGCAGTTGTGGAGGGGGAGGATTCGTACTCAAAATTTCTGTTCCACAGGTACTTAGAACAAGGGTTCTGACAGCTTCAACCATGCAGTCAGTACTTAAGCTGTGATTTCACTTACAGTTTGAGCTAAGTGCAATAAGCAGAATCACCTATCTGGATATGGGATTGTGTGACTGGAGGGAGGACTCTGTCAGTTCAGATTAGAATGGTGCAAACTCCTGGGGAAATGGACTTGCAGAAGAATCTCCATGTGAACACTCCAGGAGGATTTCAGGTCTCTGTTGTCGTGCCATCAGCCTGTTAGTTTGTGTGCTGATATTGAAGAATGGGAATAAAACTTAGCCATATGTATGTCAATAAAAACAGCTATATGTAGAAGTGGGGATTCAGAGAAGTTTTGATAGGTATTCTCCTAAGGGCTCTGAATCTGTGATGTGGATTAAATTTGGATAGCTGAAACGACATGGCTGTCCCTAGGCAAATGTTGCTACATTGAAATGAATGGACACTTTTCTCTTGGACTGATTTTGTTGAGGAATATATCATGTTCTGAATGCCTTTGAGAACGTGTATTTATAGCATGATTCTACAAAATGGCGTGACACCAGCTGGATTATTTTTGTGATTACACAATTATTCATTTGAGCACACAGTCCTTGAGGATGTTGTGATGGAAACTACCTTAGAATCTTCAGCAGTATTTTTGCTTAGAGTCTCAAAGTTACTTGAATGGTCAAAGAAAAGAATCTCTCAGGTGTTTCAAACTTATGCTTTTGCAAATTCCATTTGAGACTCTGCTTGATGTTTAAAGAGGGATTTGTCATTTACCTGGTCAAGAAATACAGAATCTGTGGGATGTATAATCAAGGTTGTGAGGGGCTACTTTGTACCCTTGTGATGGGTTACAGGCAACAACTGCTTCTTCCATCTGATTTTAATTTTCTGCCATTCTCCCATTAATTAATGAGTCTGTTGCTTTCCAAGCCCATAAAGATGATGATATGGGTTTCCCCATATTCCACTTCAAAGTACTTTATACATTGGACTGCTAATTAAATGCTTTATTTTAATTTATTTTTTTAGGAATGATGTCTAAATGCATCATCATGTACTGTTTGGAAGGGTATAATCTTAAAAGACAAGTAATGGATAATTATCTGAAAAAGGAAATGTTCAGTCATTATTTCTTTTAAGAGAAAGCAAATTGAAAGAAAGATTTGCCAATCAGTATATGACTAACAGATGATGAGGATAAAACTTTGTCAAACCTGTTTTTTCAGCTGTCTCTCTGCATATGTTCAAAGAATATACGGGGATACAATAAACAGCTTTTCCAAATTTCTTAGTGTTTGTGTGGTAGTTGTTGGATTTTTTATTTTATTTATTTTTCGTTCCTGATCTGAACTAGTCTCTAGTCATGGAAGATTAGGTAAGGAGAAGTTTATTTTTCTATGTGGTTTAGGTTTGTTCTGCCATCTCTAGTAATGGTTAGAACTAAGTGTCTTGAAAGGCAACTATGAGCTGGGTGCACCTGAGTGAAGGATTAAGTCTTCCATGTAGCTCCTATCTCACAGTAGTGTAGGGAAAGCAGAGCTTGCAAACCCTTTTTGCCAATAAAGTCTAATGCCTCTTTCTTTTAGTGAGGTATTGGATTGAACATAATGTTTTCTGCCATGCTGGCTACCAAACACCAGCTACATGATAGCAAGTATTGATAAAATGTTATCTTTCAACTGAATTTTAGGCCTTCAAGTAATTAGGTCAATCACTAATCTGCAAACCATTGGATTTCCCCTTTCTAACCAGCAAAAATAGGAGCTGTCCCAGTGGAGTCAGAGGATTGCTGTCTCCTTGGTGACTTAGTAGGAGAGGGTGAGTCTTGCATTAGGGTATGGGCATCTCAGCAGGTCAGGTTAACCTGTTAGACCTTAATACCCTGGCTGCTTGCAGGAATGAAGCTGTACTCTCTAAAAGGCTTGAGCAGTGATTTCCAAATATGTTGTTGGCAATAGGCGACTGCTCTTGAGAAAAACACACAGGAAAGGGTGTTGAGAGCTGTTTGAGCAACAAACAATGGGCTGGTGTGCTCGAGGCAGCAGGAAAGGCAAGCTCCAAGCACCTCCCACTCTGCACTGAGAAGCACTGGAGTTGGAGCAACCAGAAGCCTTGAGGTAGAGTTGTGCAGCTGTGGACTTCAACTCTGAGGTTCACAAGTGACCTTGTTCTGTCACCCAGTAAGAACAGGGCCTTGGGAGCCAGGCTGATGCCCTCCAGTAAAATGTGAATGATGTGGTATGAATACCAGTGCTGGCAAAACAGGAAAGATGGCTTTTCTGGAAGAGAATCAAGCAGCAAAGTGGGCAGTGTGGCCAGCTGCTTCTGCCTGGAAGGTTTTATTATGTTAAACAGCACTTATTCTGGGGAAATTTTAAAAGCATTATGGCCCTTATAAGCAGCCTTAGGTCATTGGGAAACATTAAGGAAAAACAGAGAGATATGCTCAGGTGCATTTGATCTTCTCTGAATGTCAGCCTTAACTCTTTAAGATGACCAGCACAATAAGAACAGAAGTATCTGATGTGGGGTGTTGCTTTTGTTCAGTCAATTTGTCATCACAACATTAGAAGAGAAAATACCCCAAGGAAAGACGAGTACAAAAGGTCCAGGAGGTATCTGGCAGCCAGGAGGAAGCTGTAAGGCTACTGAAGACCATGCCCTAGGCTCTAGCAGTGTGTGTCCAAAGGAAAGAAAATGTTAGCAACCACAGCAGGCCAAGAAGGCTGAATTTTAACATGCACAAAGGCATAGCCTGAGCCAGAGCAGGGTGAACAGCTGGAGCATAGGAACAAGAGCCTGGAGGGCAGACAGTATCTGTTTGTTGAAACAAAAGATTTTGCCAGTCTGTCTGTGCTGCAGACAAGCTTGGTTCAAGATGGGATTGTATTTCAAGGTTCATTTTGGTGTGTTATAATTTTTATTGATTATACAGAAAGCTTTACCATGGGTTCTAGTTTAGCAGCAGTCCTGTGTCATCAGCTGTTGTGTCTTCAATATCACTTCCTTCAGTTCTGTTGGCAATGTATATCCTGTCTAACGCTCCTTTTGTTGCCTGGATACGTTTTGCCACCACTTGCATGGTGTTAAATGGTTCTGCCTGTCTGATGCATTGATTGTACATTTCTGGAGGAAGCCCTAGCTAGCAGCAATTCCCTGAGCATTAGAGAATTTTATACACTTATGCTAGAGTGTAACATGGCATTATCTGAAATTTATGGTAAAGGAAGGTTATTTTGCCTCTTCTTCCTCCTCCATTTTTGTAGTGTATTTAAATAGAGAGCTTTTTAGAGTGCCATTCATTACTTTAGTTTGCTTGTGAGAGGTGCTCTGGGTAGCAAAGCCAATTTGGTGGCTTTCCTACCACTATAGCACCAGGTGCTTTCAATACCACAGCAAAATAAAATTGCACAGGCAACAATTAGGTGTCTCAATAGAGGAGGAGGGATGTGCAGCAAGCTGCTGGATTTTGTTTGGCAACAAAAATCTGTGTATCAAGGTACTGAATAAAACTTGAATTTTATTTTCTCAGGATTTTCCTTTAAAATTTGGTTTTACCATGCCTATTACTGCATGGATAATACTTAATAAAAATTGTTCTTGCCTGTGAAAACCTGAAAGACTTGATGCTTTATACATATGGCTGCATTTACAATTTAAATAGCATGTGTGCTCTGTCAACCATAGAAGGGACAGAAATATACGGATTTAATTCCAGCCTATTTTCTCCTTTGGTGAAAATGACCCAATGTTGGTTTTATTCCTGAATTGATAAATACTTCAGCCTTGTTTTCAGTATATATGCCTTTTGCTGATGCTCTTTAAGAGTCTTTCACACTTCATCTTCCCCAAACCTACTTTTGCCCATAATTCCTTTAGCATGCTACTAAGCAAGGCTATTTTTGAGAGTCTGGGTTTTTAATAACTTTTGATTTGAGAAGTTGACAGGTTGAAAGTCCTTATCTTCTCTGATTTCAGTGGAAATTAGATACATAAATATCTCAGTGGAACTGAGCCATAATGGATGAGCTGCTACCAAAACTGTTTCATCTGTTAAGAAAATAGTCCTCTTCAATAGAAGACTGAATGACAACTGAAATTGCATGCTTAAGTATATATATATATAAGGACTGTCACCAAAATTAGTAGTATAACCTTATTTTGATGTTGAAATAACTCTATCAGAAAAGATTTCTTCATCCCATTAATTCTGATGAAAACAGGAGACCCTTATCACTAGCTGCTAGACCAGAAGAGATTAATGTGGTGCTTTCAGTGGAGGCATGCTAAGTGTGGTGTACCAAGAAGTAATGTTCTAGGACTAGTGGCAATTAGTATGTTTAATAATACGGAAAGGGAATTCAAATGGAGAAATTATCCTTTCTGGGTTTCACAGATTTACACAATGGGTGCTTTGTTTATATTATAAAGACATTTTAAAAATGTAGTTGCTAAAGAAATTAAATGTAAGAAGCTCTCAGGTAATTTTTAAAGAAAATACTCCCTTTTAGCTCGTAACCAATCTTCCAAAAGTACAATGAAGATATTACCAAGAGAGGTCAGTTAAGGAATGTAAGAAATGGCTCAAGAGTCAAGTAATAAGGAATTACAGTTTTCTCTTGTGGATTTTGTTTTGCGTTATTTGTTCCTGCAATTCTTTTAGAATGTAGAGACCTTCTGTAATTCTTCTTGTGTTTACAGGAAATTTGAAACTGATTTTGGAGTAACATTTATTACACATGTTCAATCACATCCTTTTACCTTGTGCATAGATTTGTCTGTTGTATTTGGGGATTTTATACAGTTAAAACCATACTTTTGTAGAGTTTGAGATACCCTATCTTTAACACAGTAAACTTGCTACCAAATACTAAAGCAATGAGAGGAGAAATATTCTTTTTACATTCAGGGTATTCTTAATTGTTATTTTAGATTACTGCATACAGGTATTCTGAGGGCATGTCATTGTCAGCATGATCTGTAAGTAAAGAAAAAAAATTATATTTGGCAAGAATACTATAATATTGTTACACCGATCAGACATTTCCTTAACGGAATGTTTTTGGTGAGGTTTTTTTTTTTTTATATAAATAGAAACAGAAAAATAGAGGTTATGTTATAAAAATTAAGTCAAAAATAAAAATAACAATACATGAATGTACTAGGGTTCTTGCTTCAGTAATGGAAGTTTTAAATCATCAGAAACTATTCAAACAATGAATTTATTGTTATTTGCACCTTCTGTCTTCTTTCTTTGCTGGCATGCATTTGAAATCATGTTACAAGTGTTTATCTAAAAAATGACTCCTCCATTTGTCCTGTGTCTGCTCTCTGCTAGGGGGAAAACTTAATGAGGGGCCTTTAAAGCAGCCTCTCTCTTTTTCTGAGATGCAAATGCAATATGGCTCTGGACGCTGATAAACTTTCACAGAGTAAAAGAGTACTTTAAAGAGACACTTCCATTTTTCTAGATGTGCTTATTCCATAATAGTAATACGTTATTATATGAGAACTGCTGCTACTACATACAAGAACACACAAAAGTTGCTGTTTGAGGGAAAACACCTTTGAATGTGTTTGTGGCCTCATCTGTGGCTGGTGTAGCAGGTGTGGTACTTTGTGTGGCAGGGCAGGTCACACACGTCTTGTAGTATGTAGTAAAAGCTGTGCTTTTTCAGTTTTAGCTGGGATTCCTAAATGAACCATATTGATCAGAAAAGCTGTCATGTATTCAAATAGTTTGTCCATCCAACTTTAACTTTAGAATATTCTTACATAAACATAAAGATGATAAGCTTTTTTCCTCAGAGTTGCTGGTTTGGTTGTAGGTTAGCTTTTCAGCTTGGCCTCGGAGGGACAATAATCACTGCTGTGCTGTGATTTGTAGCCAATTCACTTCTGTTGATGAGTAGTTGAAAATACTGTTTAACACAGGGAGCTATAATGCATGCTCAGGTCTTTAGAGCAACTTGCCTCATACCTTACTAACTCAAATCCTGTGTTATCCTCACACAATGAGCATATATATATATATGTATGTATATATATATATCTTTATATATATATATCTCCATGCTACTGTGTACTTGAGAATCTGTGGTGCAAAAAAAAAGGATAATTAGATTTTTTTATACAGGCAAAGTGACAGCACACATGTAAACTAGTAGCACTCTGCAAAGTAGCTTTATTTAAAAATATATGCTTATGCATATATGTGTCTGCTAGATGATATAACTTTTGAGGCATTATCTGCAGCTATGGAATAATTTACATTAAAAGAGGATTTTTAGTTTTATGATACTGAATGTTCAGATTCTCAACTAGGATTAATGAGATGTAAGTTAACTTGTCTGTTTTGTCACAGACTTTGCATGCTCTCATGGAAGTGACATCCTTTTTCTGTGATTTATGTTGCTAACCTACAATGCACAGGAATATTTCCTTACTTGACTGTTTAGTGATCCTAACTTCTATGAGGATGGCATATATTCCCCTTTCTTCTGGATGAGTTCTGCTGTAAACACAATTAGGCATACAGTCCCTTCTTTAAAAAAAAAAAAATCCCAATATATGCTATTGTTTTCAGGCCCCAAACTGCAAATTTTGAGTAGTGTATAATGTAAAAATGGCATACATGGATAATTCATAAACCTATGAGTTGTCAAAGTCAGAAGCAGTCAACCAGTTCTAAAAATGTCATTGATGTACATGGTATATTTCAGCCTAAAGGCTGAAAGTATCAGCAGCAATGGGTATTGGAAATAAAACAACCAGAGCAAAGCTGAGCCTATGGTCAGCCATGTGGAGCTGCTTAAAGCCAACGCCTCTCTTCTGAAGGAGCTAGAATTGTCCTATTGAAATATGTGTTCATGGTTGTTTTATGCTTTGAATATCTGTAGTATCCAGTCTGTGAATAAATGTGCTGCTCCAGTTGCTGGAAAAGGAAGCTTGATTAAACTTGTCAGTCCTACTGAAAGTTGACAGCTTTATTCTCTTTAGAGGTGTGGATAGCCATGCACAGAGGTAGTGGGTGAAGAAATCTGTGTCAAAATTGAAACAGTAGTATGCAGTTAAACTTAAAATCAATCTAGGATGTACTGGAAGAGAAAAAAGGTTCTTGGCAGCAGCCAGAAGAAGGTTCGAGTTTTCAAATCTTACAATATTTTTTGGGGAGATATTTTCAAAATTCCCAGGAGTGTAATTTTTGCTGTCTCCCTTCCTTTATGAAAACAGAACCAAGCTTATATTCAGCTTTTTTTTTTTTTCTTTCTTTACTTTTATGGACCTTTTTTCTTTTTTCTTTTTTTTTAATTAAGAAGCAAAGCAAATGGTTTGCAAGTATTCAATGTACGGGGATAGTAGGATGAACAACAATATCCTGATGTCAAGAACAGCATATGCTTAATAAAGGGAGAAGATTTCTTCCAGTTGTTTTAATGTTTTGTGTGATTTTCAGGTTTACCTTTTAGTGTTCAGAAAACTCATCTGTTTTGGATCCTTCTTCCTAGTTTTTGTTTCTGGTATTATGAACAGCAAATGAACTCCCTAAGGCTCTTCTCTTTACACAGGAAATGATTGCTTGTGACTTTGACATCTTCCAGTCTTTGCTATGGTTCCTTAAATTCCATTTCACCTTCTGTTTTGTTTAGTGCTTGTGTTCCTGTGGTAAAATTTCTCAAATTTAAATATTTAGACTAAGTTGTAAATCTGGTCAACATCTTTGTTTTAGTCTTTCTATTTAGCTGTTGACTAAAACTTTAGTATTGCCTGCTTTTTTCCTTGGGTGTTTTCTTTTAGTCTCTTTTTTTTCCCTCTTAGGATAAGTATGAATTATATAAAGCTTGGGTGAGAGGTATTTTCAGTTTTTCTTGTAGCATTTTTTGATCTGCTTACTTTGGTTACATAGCAGTTGCTGTCCTATCTGTGGCACTAAATTCTTTAAATGTACAGATAGTTATATTTTATCCATATTCACATGCCTGGGCCAAAGTATTTGCGCTGTAGACAGTGAAGGGAGGGACCTGAATAACTGGGAAGTGTCTAGGGTTTTTTTGTAATGGGACAGTTTTAGGACTGTGCAGCCACTGAGTGTTTGTACATGTCTTGCTTGAAGTTTCCCTACTGCTTGAAATACTTCTTTGTGCAGTGTAAGTGGGTTGGCTTCATAATTATTAAGTTGCTCCACAATTTCTGTGTGGTTAAATTAGCATTAAAGAGCAGGTGTATATGGGGGTGTGGCTTTGTTCTGTACATTGAAATTATTTTATAGTATTGACAACTAACATGTTGAAAACTTGATATTAACAGTAATTGAAGAGAATTAAGCACCTAAGTGGAAGGTTAATAGCCTCTTCAAAAGATGTTTTTCTTGTTGATTTTTAAAATAGTGTTTTTTCTTTCTGTTTCTAGGTTTTCTCAAATAATGATGAAGCCCTTATTAACAAAAAACTACCCAAAGAACTTCTGTTAAGGTAATTGTACATAACATTTTAAGGAGTAAAAACCTGAGGATTGTATGTTGCTTATGGCTTTTACAGGCTATCAAGTGCTATTCATTCTTTCCTAAATCCTCTTGAAATAAATAACACACCTGATTTAGTTCTTGGAATTCTTGACCTTGTTGCCTTGATTTGTTTTAATGTGTTCAAGTTATACTGTACCATGGAAGATGTCATTTAGTTGTGATTTTTGACTTGCATGTCAAAAAAAGAAGTGAAATAAAATGTCCATTAAACTTTGGTGTACCAAGTAGTCAGCTGTTCCACAGTCTCAGTGTTTTATATCTGTCTGAAGAGCCTAATTCTCTAACATAGTTCATACTCTTTGTGCCATGAACTTTATTATAACAAAATAAAATACAAATTCAATGGCAGAGCTTCCAAAAAAGTCACTGCTCTATCTAAATAATAAAGTGAAAATCTCTATCTATCACCATTACTGCCAGTCTGTGTTGTATAAGACAGAACCAACAGAGGGATCTTTCTTATTGTAGTCATTGGATTACTCATAAATTTTATCAGCTTGCTGGTGTGTGAGTAGATCATCTTTGCAAAAGTTACCTAGAACACCAAGATCAGTAAGTTCAGCCCATGACTGGTGGATGTGTTCATGTTCTTATATGGTTGAAAGTTGATTTAAAGCATAGAATAAACCAACTGCCAAATGTGGAGCTATTGCTTGGTTGGATGTGGCCACTGCAGAGCTGGAACTGAACCAGGTCAGCAATGTCTTCTGTACCTACAGAGAGGATTTGTTACAGACTAATCCTTAAGGTGAAAGAAAAAAAAAGAAAAAAAAAGGTTTGGTTATGATGGTGCAATTACAGTTTTTAGTAGTGGGGTTATTAAAATTGAGTTGATGATTTATATCTTAATATACTGAAGAGGTGTTTGGGTCAGCTTGTGTGTATGTCACTGCTTCATTCCGATTTGAAGTGGAAGAATATCTCAATGGTATTTTGCATCTTGTGCTCAAAGAAAATGCTCCTAAAATCATTGTGACTATCACAGTGCTCTCTCAATGATATTTAAAAAGCAGTCTGTTGATAAAGGAGTTGAATTTTAAAAGGCTTTTCATTTTTGTTGAGATATATTCCATGTGGTGGCAGACTAATTAGACTCTTGGAACTGTTTAGAAAATGTGATTAAAAGAGACAGTCACTGAAGGATGCCCTGAACAGGAATTCTCATATCTTTTGCTTTGTTGACCTCAATGTCGCACATGAGCCACAAGATAAATGTCAGTGTAGGATGGTGCCTCCTTAGCTAAAAATCATGATCTGCAAGCACTTGTTTTCAAGCATTAGGACTCCCCAATAATTATGGAAATTACTGGCCTTTTCACTGTTATGGATGCTAAGTATCTCATTTATGTAATTGACTATAATTTGTTTATATGGTTTAGGTAATGAAAAGTATAATGTACTGTGATAGTAAGGATCTCTTTTGGAGCATCTTTCCTAGGAGAGAGGCTGAGGGAGTTGGGCCTGTTCAGCATCAAGAAAGATGACTGAGAGGAGCCCTTGTCAATGTTTATCTGTACCTGAAAGGAGGATGCCAAGAGGATGGAGCCAGGTGCTTCTCAGTGGTGCCTAGCAATAGAAAAAGAAGCAACAGGTATAAACTAGGACACAGGAAGTTCCACTTGAATGTGAGGAAGAACTTCTTTACTGTGTGGGTGGCCGTGCCCTGGAACAGATTGCCCAGAGAGGTGCTGGAGTCTCCCTCAATGGGGATATTCAAGAACCATCTGAATGCAATCCTGTACCATGTGCGCCAGGATGACCCTGCTTGAGCAGGGAGGTTGGACTGCATGACCCTCTGTGTTTCCTTTTTAACCTGACCCATTCTGTGATTCTCTGATTTTAAAGAATTCAGCAGGAATAAAAGCCAAACAAACAAGTCCAAGTAATTAGACTCTACCAGTGGCTTAGCTGTTTGTTCTTATATTCAAGTTAGCTTTATACAAAGCAACTTGAGGCTTATCTTGGATTTGAGGAAGTGGTGCAGCTAATCCCTGCCTGTACACTGTTACAGCAGTGTCTAAAGAAGCCTTTTGCATGGTTGAAAGGCTTTGTGGGGCTGAAACTAGAACATAAAATATCCCAGGCCAAGCGTACATGGAACTGATTCAGCCAACCATCTATTTTTTGTACACAAATGTCCTTTTTGCAATTGCATGGTGATTTACTAAAGCAGTGTTGCAGATGTAGCTAGAAGAGTTGATGATCTGAGAAACTGAACTGGGACTGTCAGCTTTCTCCATAAAGAACATGATGATCTCATGGGTCTGCTCTGCCAGAGAGAAATAAAGTGCATGTTTCATTATACCCACAAGACTGTGCTGATCACAAGGGTTTTGAAACGGAATGGAAGGAGAAGTGTGAGAGAGGTGCTCTGTAAATCTCCTTTTGAAATTGTACTGCTGCAGGGACAAACTCACAAGGCCAATGGCAGAGCATGTCAGAAAGAGGGACATGCATCTATGCATCTGGGTTCTGATCCCCACAGCATGTGGATATCTAAGGAAGTTTCAGGGCACAGACCTGCCTGTCTAAAGCTTTATCAGTGGGGAATTTGTTTTATGAGCCTTCACCTGAAGGCTGTTGTAAGCCTGAGTCTGAATGCCTTTGGACTCCTGAAACACTATCTGTTCATGCTGCAACATGTTTTAAAATTGCCTTGCCCTATGGCAAGACAATGACAGGAGAGCTTAAGTATTGCTGCACTGGGTGTAATTAATATTCTAATTGTTTTTCCTTTATTAGCTCTGCAGTCTACCTTTTAATTAAAAGGAGAGTAAACCAGTTGCAGTGGAAACATTCTGCTCAGAGAGCTGGAACTGAACAGTAAATACCACTGAAAGTGTCATCAAATGTACTTAGTTTGCTTCTTGCTTGTATCAGATATGTATGAAAACTGTTAGCATTGCAGCCCACTTTTAAAAAAATCCTATTGGACTTGTGGAAAAAATGTGATTAATATCTTGTTACAAATACCTGGAAATTAAATGTAAACACAATTTCTTCTATTTCCAGAATTGGTCTTGTTCTCATTTGCATGAAGTATTTAAATTTATGTAATCTGGCTATAACAAGCAGTCAGTCCAACTTTTTCCTCTAAAATTGAAAAACTTTTTCCTGATGGTAGACTTAAAAAATAAAACCACTTTGAAATTTATTCATAGAATAGTGTTGCTATACTTGCATACTCTAAAGTTGAACATACTCTAAAGAACAAAGTTATCCCTTGGTCTTTTACTGCAGTTCATCATCATCATCATCACCACTTTTAATATTATGATTGCAATTACTAATGTAACAACCAGAATTATATTGGAAGGTTTTCAAGCCAGTGTCATGTCTGTTGCACATTTTCTGTGGAGTATCTAGTATGCTTCTAAGTAAATGGTTGAGACCCCGAACTTCCCAAGCACAAAACTTGTTTGAAAAGATTAGAAATGAGAGATTATTTGTTCTTTCTCAAGCAGACTCAGATAACTGGGCAGAGGAGGAAGAGGATATCTGATTAATATGGACAGTGGTGCTTTTGAAGAAGACCCTTGTTTGGAGGGGCCAGTTATACTTTGAGGTTGGTGGTATAGCTGGAGTGGAGAGAGGGAGGTATTTAATGTGTAACCTTTTCTGGTTTATGGACATTCATTTTTATTTGTAATATTGGAGTATATTTTTACCTGTGAAAGAAATAGTCTGCTTCTAAAAAATTTTTTTGGAGTATTCAGGCTAAAGGAAAAATTATCACCCCTGTTAGCTGTTGAAGTGCTATTAGTTTGCCAGTTGGCAAGGAATGTTCATTCTCCTCTACTGTTACATATTGCAAGAGTAAAAGGTTAAATAAATGCTCATTTGTATGATGTTTAAGAATTGTGTGGTGGTATTATAAATTGTGCAATTGAAACAGTTTTTGGATTATTGTAGTAGCTTTTTTTTTTTTGTTGTTAACCTATGTGTTTATGAGAAAGCATCAATTGAATATACAGGACATTCATTGTAGAATTGAATTGGTGTCTGAAATTCACAAACACTTACCTGTCATCAGAAGAATGAGAAATCAAGTCAGGCTAATACGATTTTAGTAGTAACTTTCCTAGTAAGATCTCACTGCCTTAAAGTGGCTCTTTTTTTTTTTTTTTTTTTTTTTTTAATTGCTGGGGAAAAACCCTAAAACAATGGATTATTACAGTTACAGTGTGCATTTGAAAATAAATTGAAACCAAAAAAATGAAGTATATGTAATTAATTTTAGAATGTCCTGATTTTTTTTGGCTTGATAAAAAGTAACCAAGCACTTTTGAAAAGGCAGATACTGCCAGTTCTTTTGGCATGTAGAAAGATGAGAAATATTTGTTAATTTGTATTTTACCTGCTAATGCTCTGTGAAAACTGTAAGTGTTTTTACAAAAGTAGTAAGCTTAAGGAACGGAGATATTTGTCCCTTTCAGCTGCTTAAACCATTTTCAGTTCCTCTCCGCCTACAAGGTACCAACTTCATAAATTGTACCTCAAATATAGAAACTATTGTGAGTGCTGTTGTAAACCATACTTTTTGAGTGCATGTACTTAAGAGTAGATCTTTGCTATCAGTCTCAAAATTTGAGTGGTCAATCAGATTTAGAAGAGGATAAGTAGAGTTTTGGGACTGAAATTAGGAGAGGAACCCAGGAGTGGCATTCCAGCAGCAGCATTTCTTGTAGGCAATAATATGCAGCTTAAGAGTTGAAGTTTTCATGTAATAAAGTTTTGATAAAGTTTTCCATTATAATAAAGTTTTCATGTTTCTATTTTTTCTTTTTATTACTGCATGCTGCTTTTGGCTGAGCTTTTAGTGTGTTCATTGCTGTAGAGAAAAAGTTACCGAAAGCTTAAAACTGGTGAAGTCAAACATAGTATTTGATATATTTGAAGCGATGCTTTACCATCTGTGTGCTTAACTGTGAGGGAAATAGAAAAGAAATACAGCAAAGGCTACAATAAGAAATTGTCGTGATGTCATGGGTATTTCTTAGCTAGGTCCTGGAGGTACTTGGATGGCCCACAATTGCTGTAAACTTTGGCTGCTGTATCTTAGCATACGAGTACTGACTAGTGAGTCAAAGAACTGAGAAATATAAACCTTTTGTCTGGAGCAGTTCTTGGTTGGTAAGAATTTTATAAGCAGAAAAACAATATATGTGTTTTGAAGGGGAAAGGAAAAAACAATCTGTCATCTCAGACATGATTCATTTTCCCCACTACAAGTATCTGTATAATTAAATAGGGAAATATTTCACCCTGAATAGCTGAGATTGCTGCTTAGTGTTTGACAGTCTCAGGGAAACATTCCAGTTTTATAATGCACATGCAATCTTTTATTTTGATTTTAGAGTGTTTTGCAAGTCTTCAAACTCCTCTATAGTAGTCTGCCAAACAATTACAGTTAAACTGTTTAGAATTAGAAAGAGCCAAATTGATACAAGTATATAAACTATTCACAGATTATGAACTGAAGGGATTATATTTCTTATGAAAGTAAGAGTTCTTTTCTGTATATTTTCACAAATCTATAGGTTTTGTAAAGCAAATTCTAATATTGCTTCATAACAAGTAATTTTCATTAATTCTTTTAATTTAACATGCCTGAAGTACATCTGTCCAAAGAATTAGTGCAGAGCAGCACTAATTCACACTATTCAATATGGTGTGAGTATCCTTTAAATATTTGCTAACTAGAAATGTGGAGACTAACACTGACAAGAATCAAGCAGGAACAATGCAACAGATGACAGCATAATAGCAAATCCTGACTCACTTCTGTGGAGTCATATATTCATTTCCAGTGGTCCTTACCTCCCAAAAAGTGATCAGAAATTAAAATGAGTAAATTATCTGAATGAGCCACAGGCACAGGTCATGGACAAGATAAAGCCTTTGGAAATTAGTTAAATATTTTGATCTTTAGCTAGAAAAACAACAGAGTTATAATTATTTTAGGACTATATAAGATATGCAGGGTTCTTTCAGAATTCCTATGTGATTTGGCAGCAATTTAAAAAATAATATCACATTATCAATGCTATTTTTGTTATAACATGATTTATGTAATGTTACAATGTATAGTTGTTTAGTTTCTCTGTTTCTTCAGACTTCAAGGTAGTGTATCTAATTTCAAATACACACAGACAATGCAGTAAGTTGCAATTTTCTCATTAATCAGCTTTTTAAAGAAAAATTTCCTTTTATTCTGAAGAGGGATAGTGTTTTAAAACTTCCCAGTGACTTATCTCATGTTCAGGACAGAACTTGGGCTCTGCCTGAAGAAACTGAAGGCTGAATCAGTACTTGGTGGTCAGTATACCCCCTTCAGAATGTGGAGAAGGTCTCATGTTGACCTTTTTTTTTACATTGCTACATGCATTGTTTGTCTGCTTATGAAATTCTTACCAAGATCAGTTCCAGATGCAAGTTGATATTTTTCAATTCTTTGCCTCACCAGTCGGCACTTTGTATGCATTTTCTGCCTTCTTTGTATAAGATGCTAAACATTTGCAAATGATTATATGAACAATCCAGTTTGAAATTGGAGTAGGTAGCTGCCATCCTCTATTTAGTATTTTTAAATGATTTGGTTTTGTTCACAAACAAGTGCCAGTGTAAGCTCAATAAGGAATGTTTTGGGCAGCGATATTTCAGATGGAATTCCTTTAAAAATGTGAGTGAGAGGCTTGAAGAACAGATGCAGAAAATTTCACACTAGTGCTCTTGTATACTGTGTTAATGAGGAAGAGGAAGTATGGAAATGGAAGTGGGCTTTTATTGTGTCAAGGTGCTAAGTAAAATTTGTGAATTTCAAAAAGCAAATATTTTCTTTAATGTTTCTGCTTGAGGCTTCCTTATAAATGGAGTGCTTTAGCTTTACTTGGTTCAAGTTACAAGTATTATCTCTCAGTAAGAAGATGCTTGTGATAAAGGATTAGTCACACTGGAACAAAAAAAAAACAAAAGTAAAGAAGTATTTGAAGGAGGAGTAACAGCTGAAAGGAATATAGCAGTGATTTTCAAAACCTTTGGAATTGTACTTTACCATTTATTTTGTTTCATTTTTTTCTTTTATTTGTTACTAAACCTCTCTTTGGAATCTCATATTTAGTGATGACTTAATTCAGTGTAGGGCTTTATTTACCTTGAAACTGGAGTTTATTGAAACTCAGTCTCTTAATTTGTTCATTATCAGGACTAAATGTTCAGAAATATTAGTGATATAAGGAAGGCTGCTTTTTATATGGAGGCAGAGGGGGAAATGTTCTCCCTCATTTCCATGTGAAAAGTGCCATCAAAGAACAAAAAGGCAGTCAAAAGATACTCTTGCTTTCTAAAAAGAAAAAAAAGTATTTCTTCAATATTGATACTAGACAGTTTAAATAGAAAACCATACATAAAAATACCTGAGACTTTTTGGTCTGTAATTCATGAAGTACTTACAGGAGAGGTGAACATTATTATCTGTGTTTTCATGATGCAAACACAGACATCAGGAAGAGAAGTCTTTTGTTAAAGGTCATCCTCCAGGCCAGTAGCAGAGCTACAGTTTGGATCAGATCTACTGAATCCTACTCCAGCAACTAACCAAAGCACATAAATCTGTGGTTTATGGAGTGTCCCTAAGCTGCATGTCGGCAGTGCATCAGGTTAGTTATCCACTTCTCTAGCTAGACACTAATGTGCAGGGTGGGTATGGTGGATTTTTGGCTGTTTGGTGCCCAGATTATAATCCCTTCACTCCTGAGAAAAAAGAGACTGTAGGATAGTTGGAATGGCCAGGGGTTGTATTAGGACTGTGGGCTGCAATTTAAACCACTATGAACTAATGATTAGGCTGACTGCTTTTATTTAGTAAGATGTGTTATAGTTGCCAAATTTGTACTTCATAAAATCACTTCATAAAAATAAAATCTATATTAAAAAATTATAGACTAGCTGAGGCTGGAAAATTAAACAGAACTGGCCCTTTTTGAATTTATCATTGGGCATTTTGTTTCAGATCCTGAGAGTATCTGAAAAGGTTGCTGTTGTGTTGTTATATTTGATCATGCTTTACAATTAAATGAAACTCATTTTCAAAGAATGAATAATAGGATCCACTTGTCTTGCAAGTAACATGTAGACCATAAAAGATTAGATGCTGTCCTTTCTAAAATGAATCCAGCAAAGCTGATTTCTGTTGCAATGGAAAATAGATGTCAGACATCCTGTAGTTAGCCTAGTATTTTGCAATTGCCAATGCTTATGTCAATGTTCTGTAGTAATAAGTGCTTTGGTGAAAGAAAAGGAGGTTTGGCTTGTAAGAAGTGTTTCTTGCATTTTTACTGAAAGACTTTCTATGGCGATCACCTGAGAAAGATCTGAGTTGTTTACAAGTGGAAACAGCAGAGTTGAATTACTGGAAAGTTTTGGAGCATGTAGCAGAGTTCCTAGTTGAAGTGCTTTATTTTACAAAATAGCTCATCCACAGTGAAAATGGGTTTGTTTTAATAATTGACCTGCATTAGGTGAATCAATGCATGTGAGCTTTGTGTAGCAATTTGGTGTTCCTCAGCCTTTTGCTATTGAAACAGTCCTGACAGATAAGATACTTGGTTTTTTATAGAGAATAGTCAAATTTCTTAAGATTTAAATGTGCCTCACTGTTTATCTTTCCAGGACAAGTGTTATTTCATAGTTTTATTGAATAAGGTATTACAGGATTTAGCTGCAAAGTTCAGAAGTACACCAGCATTAACATTGCTAATTTAATCATATAAATATAAGTTTATTTGTTGAACTTAATATTTATTAAAGATTCTGCTTTCCTGAATTAAGGCTATAAGTTATTTCTCTTACCTGTATGTTTTCTAGCATATTTTTATTCTAGTGTTTGTACACACTGTTGGACTACACTTAACCGTGACATGCCTCATACCTCAGTAGGATGTTTAGTAAAATGGAGGACAGAAGTGAAGAGAAACCTTCCATGTGTAAAGACTTGTAAATATGATTTCTATCTGCTAAGTATGACATTTTAGGAGAAATACAAGACAGTTTCTGTGGTGGTTATCAGACTTTGCCACTATGTGTGTTCAGACACAATTAGTGTTCACAAATAGTGAACTAAGAGTGTCTGATTCCCATTTCCACTGTTGCTTGGGCATGCATGGAGAAAATGCTGAGAAAAAAACTACTAAAAAAAGAAAATGAAAGCTGTGGAAGCTGTGCTTGGTCTCCCTGATATTTTTCCCATGCATGTAGGCTTTACTCTTCTGTATTGCATGTGAAGGACTTTAGTGTGAACAGATTTGCTATGCAAGGAATTGTACAAGTCAGTAGGAAATCCATAGTCTAAAGTGGGAAAGACATAACAGATTTGTTGTGTGCATGTTTTGTAACAACTGGACAGTGTGGCAAAGTTGAAAGGATCTTCTAAGCAAGTTATCTAGTTGATGTGCTGTCTTCGGTGAGACATTTTTCATCCTTATTACTTTGGTTCTCATTTTGATAAAGTTTGTTTTTGTCCTTGTGTGCAAAGCCACTATAAATTTAAACAGCATGAAAATCAAAAGTTCTGGTTGTGGAATTCCATTCACAAGTCAATTGTAAACAAACCCATATCTTAGGTTTTTAGTGAAGCTTTTTAGAAATTACCTGGTGTTTCTGTCATACCAAATTCTGGGTGTGAGGCCAGAATTTCCAGGAAGTAAAGTGTCTATGTGTCATACTCACTGCATGCGTCTCATTATCCATTTTTTATCAATCCTTATAGCATTGTATCAAAATACCTAAAATGAGTAATTGCTGGGGTATTACTTCAAAAGCTTATTCTTCATGTGATCAAATGTGGAAGGGCCTTACAAAAGCAAGAGAGAAGCAGTTTGACTCTTGCACAAATTGCTTTCTTCCTCTGTAGGAGGTACACTGTACAGTGTTGGGTTTTGAGAACTAGCTTGTTCATTTCTGTTACCCCTTAGGGAAGGAAACAATGTTAGGAGTCAGCTGTCTCTGTGTTTGGAAAGACGTTGGGCAGTCTATTTATAGCATAAGAGAATAAAAAAGCACATGTGGAAATACATGGGAAGGTGCTGGAGACTGTAGATAACCACTTCCTGTCAGCAGAACCATATAAATTGAAGTGAAAGTGTCTCAAAAAGGTGACCTAGAAGGTCTGTGGCCCTCTTATGCTGAGTTTTGGTGAGTCTTGAGTATCAAGCAAATTCCAGAGTAGAAGCATTTAAATCCCAACTGCAGCACTTTTAAGCAGGCAAGAAATAGGTGAGATTCTGTAAGATTCTTGTCTGATGCTGTGTCAAAAAGGCTGTTACAATGGCCTGAAATGGCTTTGAAAATGGGGGTAATGAAATCATACTTCATGTCTGTATACAGCCTTGTTGATACTAATTAATGCTGCACATGCTTCTGATATCTACATTTGAAGAAACATACTGAAAAAGTAATGGGCAGAGAAAAGGAGATTTAAAGAACTGAAGTAAAACAACTGTTAAAATTGGAATTAAAGATGACATGATAAGTGGCTTTTAAACTTGGTGAGGATAAAGTATGAACTGCTAAAGCACTGTTTAATTTGGTGAAGAAAAGTAGAAAACAGCATAGAGCTGGAAGTCAGACATTCACCTTGGAAATAAGGGAAACATTTTGACAGAGTGATTAACCAGTGGAACAAACTACCAGAGAAGGTGATGATTTTCCATGTCTTGAAGGCTTTCAAATAAAGAATAGATCCTTTTCTGTAAGTTAGGCTTTAGCCAAATGCTCGTTTGCTGTGAGGGAGTTGAGGAGCTCTGAGCTTGTACAACTCTTTGTGCCTTTGGCATGAAGCTGATGTGTGCTGCAGGGACTGTTAACATTGAAAGGTCTCCAAGGCCAAACTCATGAGGCACGTGTCCAGAGTGGTGTGTGCCTAGGGATGAAAAGGCTTGAACGGCTCCAAGTGTTGGTAAGTGTATTTTCCTTCTTGAGCTCAATACAGGCGAACTATGGAGAATTGAATAGCCTGGGACACTAGAACTCAGACCAGATGATTCTAAACGTTACTGTGAATCTATTAACTTAATTTCCATTTCCTTGTGTTAATACATGCCAAAGACTGAAGTGGAAATGAATCCTGCTGCTGGCTGCTTCCACCTACGTAGCTGTGGTCGTAGAGGACAGAAGTGCTATACAACCAGCAGCTGCCCTGCTTGGTAGTTTTTTCCACTTTTTAAAATTGCAAGTGTCTGCTGATGGTCCTTCACCCAAATGCCAGACAATGTCACTGTCTGTTCCCATCTCATTTTGTTGGTTGCATTTAAAGTCTTTAAAGACTCTGAAGTCTTTTAAAGACTTGAAATGACTTTAGACCTCAGAGTCTTGTGCCTTCTTGACCAGTTTTCCTGACTGGTAAGGATTTGCTGGTAATTCTGTGGGACTGCAAGGAGACAAGCAAGTGCGTGTCAGTGGTACATGTGAAAGACTGTATTGTAGAGGGTAAATAAATAGAAAAACATGTAAAAAGGTGTTTTCAAGCACATGTGCGAGATGCCTCTTTGGAATTATAAAGGTACTTACTGGCATCTCTTACCTATTGTACTGTATAAGTGAAGGGTAATAATTGTGCTTCTGATTGCTGGTAATGCATCTTAATGTTGTTACCTGTTTTGATGGGGACAGCTTGGGCTGCCTTGCAGGAAAGGTTCTTCTCTATAACAAAAAAAAAAACCTAAAAGCATTACAAATGTTTATACTTGCTAAAATATTACTTCTCTTAATATAGAATAACCACTTTCAGTTTTTAACTTTTTGAAAAGTCACTTCATACAGAATGAAGCAAAAATAAATACATCTGTTCTCCATTTGGTTTTAGTTTAACTTTTTTTCTTTTAGCAGAAATCCTGCATCAGCATTAATCTCTTAACAGCAATAAACAATGAAACATGAAGATAGACTGCCAGACAACTCAAGAGTGGTGGGGGTATATCAAAAACCCTTTCCTTAACATCGTACAGTTTCCTCTGTTGTTTGTTATTTTGGTAGAACTGGATACCTCACTTCTAAAGCATGTCACATTCTTATTTAGACAAGAGTATTGTGTCACAAGTTCTTTCATTGTACAAATAGCATGGAAATCTGTCTTTTGTGCTTCTGTAAATCTGAGATAACCCTCAGGTTCCACTCTCACAGTGGTTCTGTGAGGAAGCTTCTGCAAGCCAGGAAGCTTTTGCAGCTCTCTCTTGTGTAATCTCTACAACCTCATCTGCTGACATTTCCCTCATGGTAGGGAGAAAGGTGATGTCAGAAGAGGGTTCCTGGTGAGGTGCTGATATTTATGCTGCTCTTAAAAGAGAGAGAACACTTTTCAGTGTTTATCTGAACAGTCCAGTGATTTTCTGAGCACATTGTGTACTTTGTGCATTCAATGCCGCTAAGTTTCCTGAAGTGGACAGGCCTCAGAAAGGATGTTCAAATGTCAAAATAGATGCTATCAAAATAAGTGTTATTGACAGGATTTTATAAACTGTTTCATGGCTTCTGAAAACATCTTTCCTTCTGTTTGCTTGGCTATTAGTTTTTTTGAGAAAGTATATTACTCTATGGTAAAGAAGAGAAGAAAAAATTTCCAGGTGTCGAATGAAATATTGGAAGACTACTATCTGAAGTGATCATAATAAATGTCCAGAAGGTTGTTATGTTTAAGAAGTACTTTCATTACATTTTTTACTCTTACCACAGCTAAAACAGTGCTTAAGATGTAGGCATCCATTTTGAGCTCTAGCTTCAGATTTTAATTTGAAAAACAGTAACCAGAACGTTACATGATTAAATTCAACATCTCTTACAGATTGTTTGCTCCTCAATGTTAACATCTAACTATAATATGAAATTGTTCTTATTACTGTTCATGATTTTGATCACTGAAAAAGTTCCTTGGCAATCAGATAGCTGTTTATCAGTGAATTACAGGAACATCTTTCATATATTTCATAGCTTTCATTCTCTGAAATAGAAAATTATTTTTCTCTGAAATAGAAAATTATTTTTAATAGGATCTATATTTTATGCTTGAGCTAATTATTTCTTTTTCACTGAGAACATTCTCTGAACCAATTTCATTGGTGTTTGGAAATGGTATTTAGCAAAATTCATTTTGACAGTGAAAAATTTCTTTCTGTAAACTATTAAGAGTTGACAACCCTGAGAAATTGGTTCCATGATCAGAATAGTAAATCTGAATTTTCCTCTGTAGTTGTTTCTTGTAGAGTAAATTTTTAAAAAAAGATACTATGTTAGACTTAGTAGTCACTGTGAACCCTTTCACAAATTTGGGTCATTGTCCCTTGTGTTAATACTTAGATTCTTGAACTTGGATTTATCTATGTGTTATCTATTTCTTACTCTTCACCAACTGCTGAAATCGTCATCAGTATTTGTGTAAGTTATTTCTTTAATTCTAGCACAATTAAAGGAATATAAGCTACTTTCTCTGAATTAAGAGGAAAAAATAATCTGTTCTAGTAAGGAGAGGGAACAGAAAACAGATTTTCAGAAGCAGTATCTGCTGGGTTCTCATATGTTGGTGTTGACTGTCTTTAGATGATAGCTATGATATTATTCTGTAAGTCTCAATAACCAAAAATAATTTGGTAAAACACTCATATGGCATTTAACCTGTTTCTTGTGTAACTGGTGTCCTTCCATAGAACTACAGAAACGTGAATACATGCAATAGTTGGAATTCATAATTAAACATTTTGATTGTAGTTGTTTTCCTTTCTTTCTAGAATATTTTCTTTCTTGGACATAGTTACTTTGTGTCGCTGTGCACAAGTTTCCAAGGTATGTATTTCTCTTGGTTTTTTTTCTTGTTCCCTATGCTATTCTCTTAATTACTTCCAAATCATGGGATTCATTGCAATCTGCTTCCTGTTTAAAAAAAAAATGTTTTCTCAGTCTCTTAGTTTATTAAAGCATATAAGCAGCGGTCCCAGTTTTGTATGTAGATGTGGGCTTAGTTGCTGTGTCCAGGAGTTCTGTCTAAAGGCTGTGGAAAAGATATCCAGTCCTGTTTGCTCTGTATCTGGAGAAGGGATTAAGCCCAGTTTGGTATAATGGCATTTGCTTTTTATAAAGCATGTGGCTGTATAACACTATTTTTCAGGTAATTGCTGCTTAAAATTCCATGTAGTTTGGTTAATGTGCACCATGTGTCTAAGAAGTAGATCCATCATTTTCTTGCCAAGTACAAAAGTAGATGGATGTTAAGTAGATGGGCTACTAGTGGAGGAAAAAGGTACACACAAGATATTAGTGAAGGCATGCTAAGTTTTTATGTTTAGCTTGTCTTCATTTTTTCTTCTTGAAATAAAATGAGTAATACTCCATTTCTACATCAGCTGCATACAACGAACTATATTGTTATACAACATAAATGAACTTAATTTCATTCCTCTTACAGTTTGGTTTGGTTTGGGATTTAATTGGTTGGTTGATTTAATGTATAATTGTGTAATTGTTTCATTCTTTACCCATATCACCCTGTCCTGCAACTTCAGTAAATCTTGTGAGTCAGGTAACATCAGGTTTCATCTAAAACCTACAAAACTGCATAAGAAAACCAAAGTGATTGAATAAATTCTATCTTTCTCTGAAAACTCCTCAGTTGGATGTGGTATTCTTTTTTCTCTCATTTTCTGCACATATCTCTGGCTTCTTAATTCTGCTTTACTTTGAACAACTATTGCTTTGACAGTGAAGAAGGACAAGCTCTCAAACATGTACATGTAACTTAGCAGATGGAAAGGAAAGGCCTGGTCCTAATAGTGGAAAGTCAGCAGTTTTCTGAAGGGTTTCTGTTTTCTCAGAATAGTAACTAGTGAGGTTGAGGAACTGTGGTTTTATTGAAAGGAATCTCATCTGCAGCTACTTTTTTCCGTTTAGATGTAGCAAAAGTAACTAATTAGAAAACTTTACAAAAGCTTTTTAAGAATGGAGGGTTAACTCTTTCTGTGTATGTGCTTCGCATTTAATATCTTGCTTTGCCATATGTTTTGTAGCCACAAGTTAACCTTTGAAGTATAATCCATTTAGGAGATTTGAGATTAATTTCTTCAAATTCTATGTTTTTAACTATGTATGAGTACTAATATCTACAATTTTTTTTAAATGCTACCTGAAATTGTCAAGTTTGTAATTGCATTACTGAGAGGAAAATGAAGGGAGCAGGCAGTGGCAGTAATAAATAAACTGTATTTGTTTTCTGTAGGCATGGAATGTTTTAGCTCTGGATGGAAGCAATTGGCAAAGAATAGACCTCTTTAACTTCCAAACGGATATAGAGGTTAGTGTCTTTTTTCATTTTTAGGGTATTCTTTATTCCTATTGAGATGTTGAAGAGCATAGCCCATTTTGAGTGCCCTGCATACTGAGCTTGTTTTCACACATTTTAAAGACTAAGATCACGAAAATAGCACTGTGAAGGAGCAAATGAAAATGAACTCTATATTTGCCTTTTTTTTTTCCTGGATGTGTGTTTCAGTTTTGGTTGCCGGCTGTGTGCCAGATGATTTTCATATATCATATACATATAAGGCTCTAGAAATTCAAGCCTGCTCATTTCTAGAAAGGAAAGGTGTAAACGGTGCCTCTGGATGGAGTGAGATTCTTGGAATTGCTTTTACAATCTAGAGGATAGTTTTGCTAGTCCCAAATCCTTCTATGAGGGGGCCATCTAGTGCTGGAAGCTCACTGGACACTTGGCTACAGCATTTGGAGATTAAAGCATTAAAATGCTGGACAACTTTTCTTACTGCAGGCTTGCCTAGATTTGATTTGTGTGTATCTGATTACCATTTTATGACCATTTGTTTCATAAGGTTTAAACCTTGTGTGAATGCAGGAACATGTGAAGTAAAGTCCTTTCCAGTGTATAATGAAAGGTTTAAGGGCAGGCTTGTCTTCTGTAAGAAAAACATGTCTGCATTAATGCTATCATAGATGTGCATAACAAAATAAAATATGACATCTGAAAATGAAGAAAAAAATTAGTGGGGAACAAAAATTCCTTGATTCAATCTGAACTGCTTTATTATTTGTTGATACAAATTAAATGTAGACTACAATAGTAGATTTGTTTCTGTATTTTATGTTTTAACTTCTTAGTTGCATGAATAAAATCCAGATGTGTTTCATTTGCTGTATTTTGCTAACCATGGTACAAACTGTTCCTAAAGTTTTACAGTAACATAGAAAGTAAATTTTTTTCACCACTCTTTAAAAACTTTATTGCCAACTCCTGTGCTCTACTTACCTCAAACAAGAGGATCTTGCAGAGGTAGGAGAAAGATTTTTGGCATCTGCTTCAATCTAAATGTGCCAAAGAAGACTTGGAGCTTTAATGTCATGTTTTCAGTTGCCCTTAATCTTGTGTTCCTCATTTGCTAAGAAATAAAGTAAAACCCCACAGGTCTGCAGTCCTTCCCGTTGATAGGCCTTTTCTGCGTTTGCAGTCACTTTGGTATTTCGAAACACAGAATTGTATTTTCAAGTTTTCAATATTTTTGTCCTATATTTTACCTAGTGGTGTTGCTCTCTGAGATGCTGAGATATTTGTAACATGGGATTCAGGAGAAGGAGTGAAACTAAGTTATGATGTCCTATTGCTGTAAAAAGCTGCTGTGGTTTGTGGCAATTCAGTTACTTCAGTATTGTATTTAAGTACATTTGTAATACATAACTCTTAAATTTACTCATAAAAGTGTGTTCAGCAAGAAATTATTTCACAAATCAGTTCTTCAACAAAAGAGTTTCACATCTGGTGTCTAAGAACTCTTTTTAGCTGTTTTAGTATCATATTTTTTTGTCTATGAATTTAGGACAGGTAAAAGCTCCCAACTATATTTGGCAGCTTTGTGCTCAGTTGGATGTTGTGCTGATTGGTGATTTTTTAGTCAGTACTTGATCTGAGAATATCAAATTATGAAAAATTAGGTTTTGTGAAACTTTTCTTTATTTAAGACTTCACATGGTAGAGAATAAAATGGGAGGGACCCTATAAAAATGTGTTTGTTTAATATCAAAAATGTGTGATCTTGAATTTAAACATACCTTATGATTTCTTGGTATGTGGAACTAATTGTAAGCTGGGGTAGGTTGAAAAACTAGTTTTTTTGAGTGACAAATTATTCGAACAGCTAAATGTATTTGAATGCACAAAAGTTGTCTTCTTTAGCATGCTGGATTTTGGGAGGTTTTACATAAATGAGTTTGGGAAAACTTGGGAAAACTTTCTTTGAATAATTCTTTAGGATTTGGCTTTTTTCTGCAATGTAAATTGAACTTGTATCATATATTATTCATTGAAGAATTTATTCTTACAGTAAAGGTATTTGGCCTTTACTGAGAAATAATACTGATTAATTGAAAAACTTAAAAAATTAAACTAGATTTTCAGTTTCTTTGTTTTGGTGTAAATTCTTTTTGGAGTGATAAGATAAGCACTGTTGCATATGGACCAAGAAACAAGCTCTGCTAAGAAAATATTTTCCCATAGTGATGTCCAGGATGTTAGTATTAGAGAAGGACAATAAGATGTAACAACATGACAACAAAAAATCCACCGGCCTGTAATTCTACACATATTTCTTCTTTCAAAAAATAAAGGGAGAGGAAAAAATGCACAGTGCTGTTAGGTATTAGTCCTGTTGTTGCTGCTCCCACCCAGGTGTTTGGCATCTTTCAGTTGCAAGCTTCCCTAGGCAGGAGCTGTAAAACAGGGACTTGCTGGGGGATGTTGTGATGTACTGGCCTAAGCAAGATCTCTGTGGGCAATTTCAACTTAGGTGCTGTAAGAGTGGCTGGGACCCTTGAGGAGTGGCCAAGCCTCCCATTGCACCTCTGGGGCAGTTCCCTACCCATCTGACAAAACTTGAAGATCATTTTAGTAGTCGTAATGGGTAGGGTCTGCTGTGACAAAAAGTTGAGCTGTGTATGATCGAATGAAAAAAAAGGAAGAAAGAATTAAAGATTGAATTGAATAGTACCTGGGTGTGAGTGGAGATTCCCAACAGGTAACTGTTATTTCTTAAAGCAGAAAAAGAAATTCCAAGAGTTATAGTTCTTACTCTAGTGGGTTGTAGCTGGGACTAGTCTTAACTCCTGGGATTTTTAATTTGGTTAGAATATTGTGTCAGAATAAAACTCAGCTAAATCTTCCTTTTATTTGGTTTAAGGGTCGTGTTGTGGAAAATATATCAAAAAGGTGTGGTGGGTTCCTGAGACAGCTTAGTCTGAGAGGATGTCTTGGTGTTGGAGACTCCTCTTTAAAGTAAGTAAAATCCTTGATGGAGACATCACTTGTTTCCTAATGTGTGCACCAACTGCAATTAGATTACTGTTGTGTCTGTTTGTATTTCTGAGTCCTGACTGATGAGCAAAGTGGGATATTTAGGTAAGTACTAAATACCTTAGTATTGACTAAATGAGACATTAGTTTGAGATCAAAATATAGCTTTTGTTATTTTCTAGCAATGAACTAAGAAATGAAAGCTTGTGCTTTTCAGAAGCGTGGCTTTTTCTTTCATGAGGATTATGTTGATATTGCTCCATTTTCAAGTGGTTAAAATGTTTTCAGACTATACTCTGGCTTCCTTCAATAGTCAGAGTATCAAGATTAGTGGTCATTTTATTGTTTATCATCTAGTCTGGACAAGAGGTGACCCTAGAAACAGGAGGAAGGATAAAGACTGGTACCTACATTGAGTGCCTTCAAAATCAGGAAGGATCTGGAATTCTTTTCTGGGTCAAAATAAGTACAGGCAGGTGACAAGAACATCGTGGGAGGCTCTAGAGAGGACAGTGACCCTTCTTTTACACAGCATATGAACTGAACTGTGCAGTTTGTTCCCAGAAGAATGTTTGAATCCATATGAGCTTTTTCCAATGCAAAATGTTTAGCCAGGTTCCTGTGATATTTCTGTGAGTATTTAAACCCTAAGATCCTACCTCCAGCTGAAGGTGGAGCACCACAAGCACTTTAGGGCTCAAATAACATTTGGAGGAAGTCTTGGAGTCTGGCTTTTTGCAGTTATGCTTTCTTCCTCTCTCCCTGGAGCCTGGGCTGGATGGTGTTCAGTCTCAAGTACTATGGCCATTCTGAGGTGGAAAATATAAGTGCAAAGATTTTGTTATCAGTGGGTATTAAGCTGCTGTCCTGTGACCTTCAGCTATTTCTAAAATTTATAAGTAAGTCAATTCTTTAACTTTTGCCTCTAGAGTAAATTCATGCAGCATTCATTTTCAGATACTTGTTCTGAAAGTGATTTTTCCTCTAAGGCTGTTGGCGTTGAGTTGTTTCTAGATCTGTTAGTTTTGTGGGCAATACTAATTGCTCTATTTATCTTTCTTCTACATCAAACTTTGAGTAAAATGGCCAATTACTGATGTAGGTATTGGCCATATAAGCACTGAATGCTTGTGGCAGGTCTGTCAGGACATGCCCCATGCTTGAATCTCAGAGGCAGTTTGCTGTTCCTCCAAAGTGTAACATCTTTCCAAGTGATTTGAAGAGTGTCTTGATTGTAAATCTCCCTCCAGTATATGAATTTTGGAATAGCTGTTTTGAGTATTCAAGTGGAAACTCTCACCAGTATAACTGCTTACAGGTTTTTTTTTTTCCATTGTTTGCAACCCATGCTGTAGAGCCAGAAGCTGTTACCAGCTGAGCATGTAGTCAGATCTGTTAACCAGGGCAAGCCTCCAGACAAAACTGTTTTTGTGTGTTTCCTTCCCTCCTGCCTATAAAATCCATGCAGCTGAAGGAAACCTGGGCATAAAAACAGTGTTCTGAAATGCAATGTAGCTGTAAATATTACTTTGCACAGATGAAAAGAAAATGTATGTATTTCTTCAGGCTGATTAGTATAATGATATATGCAAGCAGTATAATAGCTCCAATCATCCTTAAAGTTCATATCCAGTAGTGCACACTGATGCCTTTTAATTTTTAAAATAATAAAGAAGCAATTTGCAGCCTACAGGGCATTCCACTGGTAGTTCAATAAACTTAGGTTACCCTTGCTATTGTACCAGGTGTGTCCCTTTCCATTTGCTGTGGGAGCAAGCTCCTTATTGAGACTTGCAAAGGCTTCAGTAATGAGATGTGCAAAAACTCTTCCCAGAAGCCTAATGTGTAACTGATGTAACACTTGAAGCTTTCTGTTCATGCCCTTTGAGTTTTTGTTATGGTATTTGCAGCAAGTTCTGGCTGATATATGACAGAAATAAGCACCTTGCCCAAGTGGTGTTTGAGAGAGAAATGGCACTTTCCTAAGGCCAGGAACTTGCAGTAGGAAAAGGAAGAAGCAACCACTGAGACAAATGTGTTTGAAGCATGCTTTGCAGTTACTCTGTGCCTTGAAGATCCGGCTTTTTGACCAAGGTGGGAGGAGGTACAGGTGGGACAGAGCGCGCTCTAGTGACTGCCTTGCACTCGGGACATTTTATTGATTCAGCTCTTTGTTGTAGGACCTTTGCACAGAACTGCAGAAACATCGAACACTTAAATCTGAATGGGTGCACAAAAATCACTGACAGGTAAGTCAAAGAAGTTTTTTGATTGATGGGAAAATTTGGAAAAAGAAGTAGCTGAAGGTATTTTTAGTGTGTCTGCTGTTTTGCAGCACGTGTTACAGTCTTAGCAGATTCTGTTCCAAGCTGAAACATCTGGATCTGACATCCTGCGTAGCCATCACAAACAGTTCTTTAAAAGGCTTAAGGTAAGAAGATTCAGTGTTCTGTGTTAAAGAAAAGTGTTTAAAGAGCTGTTCAGCATTTAATGAAGTTAAAAAATTGGTGCTGAACCTTTATACTGTGAATCAGCACGGGCTGTATTCTATATCTAAGGCTTCTGGGGTGTAGACTGTGGTGCTTGTGTGTGGTCTTTTCTCATGACTTTTCTGTGGAGGCCTGGCACAGTCCACTGGCTATCATTAATTTCTAACAGTGTGTTTAATTTGGGTTTCCCACTGTTATGACTATTTGAAGGCTGGATTTAACTTTATGTATTTTTTTAATTCTCCCAGTGAGGGTTGCAGAAATCTGGAACATTTGAATCTTTCCTGGTGTGATCAGATTACGAAGGATGGTATTGAAGCACTGGTGAAAGGGTGTAGTGGACTAAAAGCTCTATTTCTTAGAGGTTGCACACAGGTACATAATTGCTTGGGTGATCCTTTAGGAATAAAATTTTATTTTGGGTTTTTGAAATCTCCATGAATTAAAAATGTCATTTTTTATAGTATTTTGTTCAATATTGCAAGATGTGTACATTTTTTGGGCTGCTTTGCTGTGCTTTTAATTTCTTGTTTCTTTTCCTATGTCCAATTTAATTACTAAATACAGTTAGAAGATGAAGCATTGAAACACATTCAAAATCACTGTCATGAGCTTGTAATCCTGAATTTGCAATCGTGTACAGTAAGTATTTGAAGCTTCCAAAGGTACATTCTCTAGAAATCAGAAGTAATTTTGAATGCTAATCAATTGATCTGCTATATACTTCAGTAAGATAGTTAATTTCTGGAGTTTACAGTATTTTGTGTGAAATAGTATCTTTAAATGAGCTGGCTGTTTCTACAGCTGAGTTTTGACTTGAAGTGTTGGGTTATTTTTTTCCCCTTCATTACATCTTTTAAGTGTGGTAAGCTCTGGAGTAAGAATTAACTGCATTCATTCAAATTTCATGAACTGTGTAGCATTTTGGTCTATTCATAATTCTAAGGTTTCTAATTGAGCAGAAGTCATGTTCTGGGCTACATAATAGAGAGTAAAAAGTAATGGCATCATAACTGAAGATGATTCAGAGCCATCTAAGTGGCAGAAGGGCCTGCCTTTCCAATATTAATGGAGAACACATTCATTAGTCATGAAATGACTAGGAATCATTCATGTACTTTTAATTCTACTTAAAGAACACAAATTTTCTTTGCTCTGGTTTATGTTGGCTTTTTCATTGTTTCTGATGTGACTTTTCAGGAATGGGAAAGGCCTTCTTTTAGATTTTAAATATATCTAAGTCATTCTTTCCCTGCAAATAAGCCTTAAAAGATATTGAAATCAATTAGAATTTCAGTGTTTCAGTTATGCAGAGTTGAATAATGAAATTATGTTTTTGTTTGTTTGTTTTTGAAAAGTTTTCTAGTTTTATTGCTAGAAGGTATCATAAAAACCTGCAAACCTTTCAAATCTTTACAGATTGTTCTAGAGTGAATGTAGCATGGGAACATTTTTTGTTAAGATTGAACCTAATAGATTTCTTTAAAGTGTTGAATATTTTTGAGTGTTAGGGATTATTTAAAGTTACATTAAAATTGCAGAAAATAAGAACAATAAGAATACAAAGCTTGAGCTTCCATGATACAGATGTTTAATGAAAGAGAATTTTTCAGTCTGAATGTAGGTGCCCACTGAAGCTGGGCACTGAAAAGAATGGCAGTGGAGTTCCTTCTTTTGGTCAGAACCACACTTAAAGTCAGTATGTCATTTCCTCCCCTTTTACACTTCCTTTTGCTGCCCTTCTCACAAGTTCTTTTTTGTTGTGTTTTGCCCAAGACTAATGAGCCTTTTCTGACTGTTTTTATGGAAGGATCTCAAGTGGATAATCAGTTCTTATCTCTCCCACTTCACAGTGGCATTTGCACAGAAGTGCACCACAGCTTTCCTTTGGTCAGGATGTCTGCTGTTATTTAGTACAAACAAGAAATCCTCCCGAGGGAAAGTAGTTTTTCCTTTCAGTTTTCTGAGTTGCTAGTCTGTGTGTCCTACCTAATTACATGTGCTTTAAAGCTGGATTTCACTGGAGGTGTGTCCTGCTTACTATGGCTTGGAAGCATGCTTCCAGAAGCATCCAGGCTCCATATGATCAAAGGGATTTTTACACAGCAGGTGTCCTTGTGCTTTATATGATCCCCACTGTAATTCCAATGACTCTGTTTTATGGGCCCTGTAAAATGCCAGGCCAGCTCCAGCAGCTGTGGAATGAACTTGTATTAGCTTTGGAAACTGCACATCTGAAAGGTACCATCTTTAGAGAAAGATTTTAGAAACTTGCAGGAACTTGCAGGCATTTTTTGAACACTTTGCTTTCCTGACAGTGATATGGGCATTGAAATCACAAGCAATTTCAGAGTGGAAAATTTTCATATATGACTTGAGGGCTTGTTACAGCAGCATAAAATTTACATAGTCCTTGTCTTCAAAGCCATCCCTTTTTCTAGGAACAGCATCATGTGTATTTCTCAAAGCAAACAGAACAGTTCCAGAAAATAACATGGTGTTAGAGAGTCAAATCCAGACTCCTGATTTGGACAGAACTCCAAAACATATCTTCTTACCTGTAGATTATACAAAATCTTCTGGATCCCCAAAAAGAAAAAGAGACTTTTAATTTTCTGCTGATAATAGTTTGACTGAATTAGTTGCAGAATCTAAACTTCTGATATTAAAAAGTGCTGGGCTGGGGAGGGGGAAGCGTAAGGTAATCTCCCTTTGTGCTGAGCTACTGCGATTTTTCATCCTGTTTTCATCCAGGAATGGTTATTTTTGTGGTAATAGCATCAGAAATATGCTACAGTTGTATGAGCATACTCAAATAAGGGGCTTATACAAGGCTTTCTATTAAAAATACTGGAAGGTCTTTGCTATTTTTGCAAGAGTATTATTAAGCCAGGAAATAAAACAATCTGTTCCACACAGCAGAAAAATTAAATTCATAGTGTTAGGAGGAGGACCAAGAGCTTTTTTCAGAATAGAAGACTTGTAAACCAAATCTTATTTGCACACACACAGTAATCCAGTTCCTGTTGCTATTTTGTGTGCAGCTGCAATGGAGCTATTTCTTATAGTTCCTGTTTCAGAGAGAAAACTTATTTATTCATCTTCTAAATTTGGAGTTACTCCTTACAGAATATCTACTACAAAACGTTTTTGAGAAATTAAAAGTCCTCTTTTGAGTTAAATCTTTCATCCAAAGGGGAATGTATAGGGTAGGGCAAATCTGGCTTTTACGCTTACCTTCTGTAAAAAATGGATTATGTGTAATTGTTTTCCTGTAACTCTTGCTTCAAAAATTATCAGAAGGTGAAGGGTTTTTCCCTTGGGTTCTAATGCTTCAGGGAAAATTAGGTAGTTAGTTCTCCTGCTGTGAGGCTTTGAAATCTCTTTTGCACTGTTCCCAAACTTACACAGTCACTGGAACAGAAGACCTGGACCCTACCAATATATAGGAAGTGAGCACAATTTTAAAAAAAGTGAAAAATTACAAAACAAAAAGCAAAGGGAAAGAGGAAGACAACAGCAAACAACTCTCACTTTGTGATTCAGACTGCCTTAGAGTAGAACTTAAGGTCTGTGGAAAAATACGTAGTTAAGTAGGAATTGTAAAAGTTTACTATCTTCAGTGTTATCTTTGTATGTGGTTTCCTGACTGTGTGTTTTGGTTGAAAATCCAGGTTGCCTTGGTTATATACAGTGTGACAGTAGCAGTTCAGTGGCAATGTCTTGAATTTTGTTCTTGGCTGATTACTTGATAAGGAAGTAACTTCAACCTTCTTCTGTATTGCAGCAAATTTCAGATGAAGGCATTGTGAAAATCTGTAGAGGATGCCACAGACTGCAGTCACTCTGTGTTTCAGGCTGTAGCAACCTGACAGATGCTTCTCTCACAGCACTTGGTCTGAACTGTCCAAGGCTGAAGTGAGTATGTCATGACTGTGTTGTATGTCATGTTCTTACTGGCCTGATCTAAGAAATTCACTTCTGAAGATGAGCTACATTTGCAACCAAAACATTAGGTACATAAACTTGAGGGCTGGTCCTCTGTAGCTTCATATTAATGTAGTTCACTGCATATCAGAAAAGCAAGAGTTAATATATAACATATAAGATGTGCTGGACCCAGCAGTTCAGTTCTGTGCCTCTAGCTAAATATTTTAGGTACTAACTACAAGCAAGAAAAAAAAGATATAAAGCCCATTACTTTTTTAAAAGCTAAGATCTGTGGTTGTGTTGTTTCTTTTGATGTTTGTACTGTGATGTGGTTTTATGCAGTCATTTGTCTTGAAAAATAGCTAAATTATATATGATTATTCTATTTATCTGATTTATTATATTTTATCTGATTATTATATTTAAAGATTTTATTATGAAAGTCCTTTTAATGTGCTCTGCAGTACAGCCTGGTGTTCTTAAACTGAAATAAAGTGTGCTCATGCCTTGGCAAGCATGGACTGATATTTATGAGAGATGTTTTGAACAATAGGGGCTTATCAGTTAAAAATAATATAAGCTTCCACATTGGTGTAATTTGTGCAAACATATATGTTATGGTGGGCTTTAAAACCATAGCTCAGTTATGCAGCAGCTCCCTGGTTATGGAGACATATTGTAGAGAGAGATAATACTTCTAATTTTAATGTAGAGTAAATAAAAAGATTTTTGAATGACAAATGGCCATTTATGACAGGAATATGCAGGAGTCAGAAGTTAGAGTTAAATCACAGACAGTGGAGGAATGAGTAGTCTGTAAAAATTAGGGGATGCTGCATTCAAATTCCAGTATACCATATGCTGACACACAGTGTTCCTTTAGCTGAATGGGTGAAAAAGAGCTTTTGTTACTGCAGAAGACCTGTCCTTAAGACAATTCCAGGCTGACAGTCCCCTTTGTGTCCCTGTTCATACTTATTAGGAGCTTAGGAGCCTTTTGGCAAACCTACTGGGTTCTCTAGAAAGCTGTGCTGTTACTGCTGGTCTTTTTCCACCATTTCTCTCATTCTCTCAATTAGCATCTCAGATGGGAAATAAAAGGAGGTCTAAACTGTTGCTAGTTGTGCAGTTCTTTCCAAGGGCAGTACAAGTGCAGCAGGAATTGTTTCAGCTTTGGTAGGAAAACTGTCAGCCACGAGGGGGAAGGCGTCTGCTGCTCTGCTCCTGTAATGAGGAGCAGCACAGGGAAAGAAAATGACCCTTTGCAGTGATTGCTGCTGAGGATTACTGCATATTGGAAGGACAGAGGATGCAGCTGGTTACAGCTAGACTTTTGGGACCATGGATGGAAAGTACTTGATAAAAATTATGTTGGAAATCAAAGGGAAATGTAATTCCACACCTGTTCTGTACCTTTTGAATATTTCAGTGTTGAGTGTGAAAGAAAATGCTGCTGCCTGTGTTGGACTTGCTGACCCTGTCAGGAAAATTTTGAGTATTTTCTGTGCTGTGCTACTCTCACTTCACTTCAGGATCTTGAAAGTCCTACTATGCTGCTTTCCATGATAGTGCTGCATTTCCCTGATTCACTTGTGACCAGTCACAAGTATCTCCTTGGGCAGAAACTTAGGTCAAGCTTTCAGCAGACCCTTCAGCTATATTTCTTATCTCACATCAACATACAGATATCTTGTCATCCCTCTTTACATTTGTTCTTTCAGGGGCTTGGTACCATCTCTTTCTTTTTTTTTTCTTTATTAGCACTTTTTAATGCTATAATACTTGTAGGTATTTTGGCAAGGCTTGTCAAGCAAAGCACCTGTGAACAATGAATGCCTTTGTCTGGGTGGGACTGTGAAAGTCAGGATCATATTCCTTTCAACCCCACCAGCTGCTAATTCCACAGGAGCAGGGAGGTGCTGAGTGCAGAGACATTCCAGGTGTGCCCAAAAGCAGCTGTAGGCAATGAATGCAACTCTGAGTCTGGCTCAGAGAACATTTCTTCATAAGAGTGGCAAATCCCCTTTGAATATCATTTTGTCTCATCAACTCCTATGTTAGATACTTTTTCACAAGTCACTGGGTGGGAAACTCATGTCAGCTGTAACAGGAAAAAAAAGAGCCCTCTGTATTTAAGCACAATCACTAAAACAAAAGCAAAAATTAGAACTTTGCTCATTATTTCCATGCTACCCAATGCCGTCCCACCTGTTTTTTTCATTCTGGGGCCTGATTAATGCAGCATGTGTGATTAAAGCTCACTCCCCATTCTCCTGCCCTGTCTGCACACCCAATTTCAGGGCAGCTAGAGCTGCTTATCTTCTGGTTTCTTATTCCTCTGTTTCTATCGTTGTCTTTTCAACTGGGTGTGCAGGAAGTAGTGTCCTCACTATTTTGGGTATCATTGCAGATGTCATTGCCTATCCACCCCCCTTTAAAGTCAGCCATGTAATGAGATGGGGTTTGTAGCAAGTAATTGATGAAAGGAGTTAGAAGGGTGACAAATGTGACCTGAACTGTGGGAGTTTTTTTGTGGTGGTGGTGTTTTTTTCCTTCCTATTTGGTATCACGGGCAACTTTCAGAATAGCTGAGAGTATTTTATGATAGCCTGCTAACTGCCTGTGAAGGGCACAGAATTCCTGAATATAAGTCTGTAAAGTAAGTCCCAGAAGTATTAAAACCATCAATTTGGGAAGAGATGCCTGTCTTGTACTTAGCTTGAATTTCCCTCATACTTCTGAACCTTGTTGGAAGACTGGAACTCTGAAAGTGGCTTTTCAAGCTTGTGGGGCTGCTCAGCTCTAAATTTGCTGCCCTCTTGCTTTTGCCTTGGAAGAGGCTGACCCAGCAAAGTCATAGTCAGAGCCCCACATCCCCACATTCCCCCCTTCAATGGGGTTGGAATTCATTCATATACCCAGTGTGGCTTTTCCCTTTGCACTTTCTCTCTAGGGAGAGAGTGTTCTAATGGCCTCCCAAACCAGTGGAAGGATCTGGAGGCTTCTGAGTATTGCCACAAAAAGTTCTTTTGTCCCTCTTTCCCTGCCTGCTCCTCCCTGCCAGCCCTAGCAGTGGTTGCTGTGGTAAGTTGCACTCAGTTTGCGCTGCTCATCCCATGGCACTGCGGTTTCCCCTTACTCGTCTTGATACTCACTCCACCTGCAAAGGAAAGTGTTCCTTAAAAAAAGGACAAAGACAACAAATGGGATGGAGGCCTGTTGTGCATACTAGTTGTGCTCTTTGGGGCAGTTGACCTTCTGGGATTTCTTTTTCCTTGGTACTACTTCCCAGTGCCTGTTGGAAGAGTGTTAGGATTACCTTTCCAAAACACTGTTGTTTTCTTTAAGGTTGTGTTGATATAGTTTGTTGTTCTTACTGCAGCTTGGAGGTTTTTAGCTCCATGCTTTCTGGTAACTTGCTTCACTGTGCTTCATGCAGAGGCTCTGAGGGGATTTCTAGTAAGCACTTTCTCAGTTTTGTCATTTCCCAGCAGCCTGTGCTTAGATAACAGATGTAGGCTTCATCTGCATTTTCCTTAACTCAGGGTTTATTTTCCCAAAGCTTTCCTCAGATAACACATGAGAAAACTTGGTCACTATGCTTTTAGTGAAACAAGAGGTTAAAATGACCCTCATTGTGTATAATTTTTTTCCACTAAATGTTCTCTGACTGTCAGAATCTTCTGATAAACTGAATTAAGTCTGCTTTTTCATTTCAAGTCACGGTGAAAAATAGGGGGAGGATGTGTGTAAGAGTGTATTTCTGTATATATACACATACTTTTACTATCGAGAACCTTGAAGTTGCAGAAGACAGATTTGTATCTCAAATGCATTTGCTTTTCTCTATGTTAATGTTTTCTTTAACATTTAAAACTTTTCCAGGATTCTGGAAGCTGCAAGATGTTCACATCTCACAGATGCTGGGTTTACCCTTCTCGCACGGGTAAGGGTCATTTCAGAAGGTTACAGCTCGCCCTGGTTCATTGCTGCTGAGCAGCTGTGAATCGATGTAGTCCTGCTGGGAAGCAACCTGAGAAGAGGAAAATTAAAGTAGAAAGAAGCCAGTGGAGGAGGGGACTAAAAAGCTATTTCATTTCTGGATTATACTTAGATCTGCAACTTGATCTAATTTGCCATCTATCATTGCATTTTTCACTTTTTTCCTCTCTTTTTTCATTTGTTTCAATTGTGTTTATTACACTTAACATAATTCTAGACTCATGTTATATATTCTAGCCAAATTTCCCTTATATTGATGGCACACACCCTTGTGATATTTACATTTAAAAAATCAGCGTATAATTGATTGTTCTGAAGATAACTTTAAATTACAGATCACTTACATTATCCATTATAAACTATAAGCACTTGTGCCCTGGTTCATGCTGTAAATCCATACAGAAAGCATATTGGTGGTGTCAAATGCTTCATGTTAGACTTGGGTGTTTGCTGGTTAGGAAATCTGAACACTAAAATTCTACTCTGTAAATGGGATTTATGCTGCTGATATTTAATGTGAATGAAAAGGTTTTTTTTTTTTGGTGGCCACCTAAAAAAACCACTCTGTTTAACCACTAAAACCCTGTTTAAAACCCAGAGTGGTTTTCTGATTGTCCAGCACTACATCCTCAGGCTCTTGGTGGTCACCTCAAGCCTGCTCTTAAACCTTTTTTTCCCTATTCCTGGAAAAAACAGATTGGGAATTGAGCCAACCTTTGGCAGTGTGTGGTCTGCTGCAAGGTCACAAGGTTACATCCTTTTCTTGAAATTAGTCATGATCAGATACTGAAAGCACTTCTGAAAGCTTGCTGGGGGTCTCTCAGAATGTTGCTCTGAGAAAATTGTGTAGGTGTGACAGCAGCTTCCTTCTGCCCTTAAAGTAGACCCTATTTTCATATTTTCAGCATTTATTGCCAAAGCAGTTTGGGTTTAAGGCTTCTTTCTAATGTATGACAACAAAGAGAAATGTGCCATGGGCTTAAGTGTATTCCAGGTGAGTCAGGTGCAGCTGATAAAGGCAGAAGTTGGGTTCATGTGTGTGCAGAGGAGCTGGCTTTAGTGCATGGGCTGTAAATACTGTGGGTTTGGAGTGAGGGGGGAAGGGAAGCAGGGCTGCTGAGCACTGCTATGTCCTGTTCAAACCTTACAGGACTAGGAGGAGACATTTCACTTCATAGGAGAAAGGCTGAAATGTAGATGTTTCAGAAGGAGGCGGGGTATTGCTTGTTAATTCATTTGTTTATTTCTTTTTTTTTGTCATTTGATGGTGATCAAATATTTGAAGAGATTTAGATCACAGTTTCGTCTTGCAAGCTGTGCTGTCCCATATTATAAGCCCTGTGCATAATTTTATGTCTATATGTTGTTTTATTTTATTTTTTTTGTTTATCTGTTCATTTTTTGTTTATTGTAGAATTGCCATGAGCTGGAGAAGATGGACTTGGAAGAGTGTGTTTTGGTGAGATTTGATATGAAAAGGAATATTGAATGTCCAGTGTAATAATGCAATACATTAACACCTTCGTCTAGATGTTCTTTGGTTTTTATAAATAGTGTTTATGGTAAGAAATAAAAATAATTATTGGGAAATTCTATACAGGGAAATACTTGGAGAGTAACAGGTGAGGAGTTGTTTTCCACAAATAACAGAACCCTCATCTGGTACAGAAAGAGATGTAGGGTACAGAAAGAGATGTTGTAGGGTTGCCTCTCCTGCTGTCTGTTGCTTATGGCTGATGTTTGGTTTCTTTTATTCCCAGATAACTGACAGCACATTGATACAACTTTCCATACACTGTCCTAAGCTTCAAGCATTGGTAAGTGTAACTCCTGGTCTGTGGCCTGTGGTGCTCCCCCTGGAAGGACACACAGGGACAACTCCTGCAGTACAAGCCCAGGCTGTTCACTCTGTGTCTAGAAATAATTCCTGATGTACAGCGACACTGTGCGAAATATGTGCAAGTTTCATAAGTATTCTAAAAGCAGCACTCCTAAAATATTTATATGCATTGTGTGTGATTAAAAAAATGTTACCAAATCAGTGAGTAAAAACCAGAAAGCTTTTATTTTATGGTTAACATCCTTCATATTTGATTTAACTTAAAGCACTTAGATTCTTTATGGATATTCTCAAGTGTTTGGTAATGGTTTTCTTAGGGAGTATGACACTTCACATCAAATATTGAATAAACAAAACCACCCAGAGAAGATAAATGTAATCACTCTGTAAGCAGTTTTGCATGCAAGCACTTTTTTCCAAGCACTTTTTTACATTTGCATAATAAATTATGGAAGGTTTCCTTGGACTTGACTTTTGAACATAATTGGAGAGGACTGAGAGTGGGGTACCTTGCTTACTGGATTTCAAAGAACTGTTTTCTAGGGAGTGGTAGCTTAGATCTTTCAGATCATCAAACCCAATTGTGTTTGGGTTAACCCATTTATGTTGAGGTAACATAAATTTGTTTGTTCTTCAATAAAGGTACTTGAAAATTGCTGGATTGTTCTTACAGTAGGAGCTCCTGTATTTCAGGCCAGTTGTCTTTTTAGTGTAGATTTGTGATAACTACTTAGATCTACATGAGAGAACAAGTATCTTTATAATCTGTTCTTAGATGGGATTAAAGGAAGGTGTTCTGCTTCCTTAATTAAATTGTGTTATGATTAGTGTTACTAAGGTAGCAGCATGAGGAGAGATGGCTTTTGAAAGGAGCTTGTTCACTATTTAATGTTGTTGGTTTTTTAATTTTTTCTTATCAACTGTCCAGTTTCATTTCTGAACTCTCATTCTTGATGTAAAACCAAATGAGTTGTCAGGAGCTGTGGAGCCATTTATATGGGACACATTTTTATATTGTAATCTCAGTTGCAGCCAGTTCTTGCTCAACTGGTACAAAAGATCTCTTACAAAATCAGTTCTGTCAGTGCTTCAACAGAGATACCATAAAACCTCATAAATCCCAAGCATTTTTTTCTGAGCCTGCTCCTCTTTGCTGGCCTTTGTGTGTTTGCCTAAAGACAGGGAAGTGTGGCATTGGTAAAACATCACAGCTTTCCTAAGGGAACCAGAAAACTTGATTTCTTTGGTGTATTTAGATCCTTATATATAGGAAGGATACATACTCAGAGATTGTGTGTGAACAGCAGTGGCTGAGAATTACAGGAAAAGACAAGACAAGGCAGGCAGGTGCCAAATACAGTGCATGAGCTAATCTTGGTGTTCCCAATGTCCTGTAAACTCCTTTGCAGCTGTGCTTTAGGGTATTTGCAGTTAGAACAAACATTTTGGAGTTGCAGAGATTGACGTTGGAGTTGCTTTTGTCTTGTTTGGAGATTCAGTAGATGGTGGAAATGGGCAAATCTTCATCAGTATTAGAATGTTTTATTGCCTAATGCACTTAAGAAGTTATTTCTGGTTAATGTATTTAATTGTACATTTAAATTAGTAGAGCAACTGTGAAATACTCATGATAGTCCTGAAGATGAGAAGAGAATTGAATTCTTCACAGCATGTGAAGTTCTCATAGTATGTCATGCCATACTTGATTTATGCACAGCTTTTAGTATGTATTAACAACAATAACAGAATTTGACCATATCTCTTTGTTCTTATGATTTCAAGTGTGTATTTGTAAAATTCCACATTATTAATGCTTTTTAGTAGGCTTGGAAAGTCAGAAAAATCCTGTGGTTTACTATGAAGTGTGTATAATTTGGCATATTTGTTCTACAAAGTTCTGCGAACTCAGCTGTACATCCTGTATTGTCCTTGCAGTACCAATACCGTGTCCCAGGAAAGCTGATTTTATAAGCTGCTTACTTCCTGGGATGGAACACTCCTAATTAGCCAACAGCTTCACACAGCCTCCTGTCCTTCCTTGGAACAGCAGCTCTGCTATGAACATTGGTTAACCCTGCAACTGCTGGTGGTCCCCAGGCTCTGAGCCAAACCAAGTGCACAGAGAAAGGAGATACAGGAGAGAGCTGATGTGTTGGAAGACTTGAGAGACTGCCTGAATGGGTGTCAGGAGTTAAAACACTGTTGGTAGGGACAAGCACTTCATTTCTGCTGTCTTTTGGAGACAGATTGCCCTCGTGGTGTTGCTTGGAGTCCCTGCTGGGTGCTCACACTTGGCGTGTAAAATTGGACCAGCTGGAGCTGAAGGTGGCTCCTGTCAGACTCCAGGGAGATGCAGACCTGTCTCCCAGCCTTTCTTGGGTTCCCTGCTCATTCTGTAGAGCAAAGATGAAAAATGTTGAGGCCAAATTGTTTCAAAGAGCAGGACAGACCTCATGTGTTTGTTAGCAGGAAGGAAATGCTCTGACTGTACCTGAGGTGAAGTAAGGTTGGAAGTCCCCAGGTTGCCTTTTCAGGCTGGAATGAAAAGATGTGTTGTACCCAGAGAGGGGAAAAGTTGTGTGTTAGAGTTGGGGGTTTGGCAGGAGGTCCTTTTGAGCCCTGCTATTTGCTTGCCCTGAGTTAAAAAGTGCTTGATGTTTCTTCATCAATTACTGTCTGAAAAAAACTACTTGGGGCAAGGAAATGCTACTTCATTACCCAACACTGTTAGACTTAGGTACAAGTACAGGCAGAACTCAGGGCTGAGCATAAAGCAAGGCACCAGCTCAGAGCCCAGGGCAAGAGGAGAAGAGTTCACAGATCCTGCACGTTTCACTGGGGAAGACTTGAGAGCATTTGTTTCAGTGGTGACAAAGAGTGGATTTTTCAGCTGCCTCTGAGGAATGTCTGTTTCCTGTTGTTGTCATCATCCGTGCTTCTCCAAAAGTCATGAATTCCCTGAAGAAATGAGGAGAGTGCTTTATGTGGTGCCACTGCCCGAGATGCAACATCATTTTCCGTGTTCTTCAAATTCAAGGGAGTAAAAAAATATGCTGAAGAGGAGCAGATTTTTTTGGTTTATTATGCTGACTGTTGCAGAAAAGACTGCTCCTGCAGCTGTACAAGATGTTTATTGCTCCTTGTCTGTACAGCCTGAGGTGCCAAATGTTCATGGCTTGTTTTTCTTTGAAATCATTATTTGGCAAATCAGTCTATTGTGATTGTTCTCCATCTGTGTGGACTTGCACGGGCTTGGTGTATGTATGAGACCATGGCAGCTGTGAAACAGTAACCCCTGAGCAGATACTCATCTATTCCCCTATGTTCTCGATCATCCTTTAAAGTTGTTTCTGGCACAGAGCTGTTTGCACTGTGTGGGACAATTGGAAAAGAATTCCCACATTCATAGAGAGCAGAGGGGCCTGAGGAGTTTTGCTGGTGATGTGTTTTGGGAGTCAGCTTGTTTTGAAGCAAAGTTAAAATCAAGTACAGCCATTTTGTTAAGTAAAGCAGTTTCTTTTTTTATTCTTATGGGTTTCAGCTGTTTATTATTTGTAGCTGTTTAACCACTGGAGTGAAGGAGGTTGAAGAGGACTTCTGCTGTCCAGAGGCTCGAGTAACTGAGGGATGTTGTTAATTGTTTTCTCTCTGTTTCAGAGCTTATCTCACTGTGAACTGATCACTGATGATGGGATTCTTCATCTGAGCAACAGCACGTGTGGGCACGAGAGGCTGCAGGTGCTGGAGCTCGATAACTGTCTCCTCATCACGGACGTGACTCTGGAGCACCTGGAGAACTGCCACAACCTGGAGAGAATCGAGCTGTACGACTGTCAGCAGGTCACACGAGCTGGCATCAAACGGATCAGAGTAGGTGTTTCCTGCCTTGTTCCCGTGGAAATGCCAGAGCTCTTGGTGCTGCTTGAGATTGTAGGAGTCCTACAGGTGTCCCAGGCATGGAAGGCTGGATAAACCATCTGACTGTCCTTCTGTTAGGTCCCCATGTGTGTAACTTCCCTCTATGAACAGCAGTAATTGTCAGTTCTAACTTGTGACATTTTGTTGTTGGAATGATGAGCTCTTATCTTCTGCCTTCTGTATTTTTTTCAAGTAGAGTCCTCTGTTTTTAGGAGGGTGTAGTGGCATGCTAAATCCTAAATACATGTTAATACACAGAGCCAACAGTAAAACATCTGCATGGATATTTCAGTTGATGGGCTGTGGGGCCTCAGGCCCTGGAACCCAGCCCCAAACCTTTCCCCTGAGTATCTCACCCATTAGGTCAGAGACCACCTGCATTGTAGAGGCAGCGTTTTAGCCTTCAAATTAAACTTGTCTGAGGCTTCGTATCCCAAATTTGCATCCAAACATTTTTGCAACTGGAAAGATCATCCCTGATGGTGATAGTGACTCAAATTGAAGGCAGAAGCACAATTTTATTTCATGCTACTTTCCAGGATGAGAACAGCAGCAGAAATATGGGAGATAAGGTTCAGAGAAGTTGTCCCTTAGTAGCCAGGGTCCACCCTCTTGCCCCTATAGCAAACCTGTGCCTCTCCTGCTGTGCTGTCTGGGCTCCTCAGTGCTTTGTTGGGGAACCAGAGGGAGCCCTGTGCAGGCTGAGCGCCCAGACACTGGTGTGCCTTACTGGATGGGTCATGAGGAATGACATGTGAGGAGAAGACAGCTTGGCTGGTATCCACTGTATAGATGCTTCCTTCATAGCTAACTAACCTTAATGAGATAGCACTTGCTGGCACAACAGGTGAGATGTTGCTGCTTCTCTTTTCAGTTCTGTTCTTTCTCTCCCATTATAATGCAGCCTTTTCACCCACAGGCTCATCTACCTCATGTGAAAGTTCATGCTTACTTTGCTCCAGTGACTCCCCCTCCGTCGGTCGGAGGGAGCGGACAGCGCCTCTGCAGATGCTGTATTATCCTCTGACAGCCAGTGCAGCCACACAGAAGATGATGTCGTTGTTGAAGAATGGGACGGCAAGTCAGCAGAAGGAGTCGGTTTCCTGACAAGTCCTAATGGTGGTGTTTGGGTGTTTGGTCATCCAGTTTTGTGACAAGAAAAGCTTTTTTTTTTTCCAGGTAAAAATCTTAACGTAATGTGCAGCTGTGGATTAAGTTGGTGATGCTTTGGTTTGTATTAGTAACTCCTTCCTTCTGTTGGCATGAGAACTGTGGTACCCTGTCAAACGTGTGGGCATTGCAGCGGAGCAGCTACTTGGTGGAAGTTCACGAAACTTGGAAGTTAATTTGCATTTGTCAGCACTACTTGGTGTGAAGTGCCGCTGTAACGTGGGGCTCGAGCTGCCACGCCAAGGAACTGAGCCTGCTGTTCTGTAATATACACCACAGATCAAGTATCAGGTTTTAAAGACAAATCAGCTTTAGCAGATGTTGACCAAAAAATGCAAAGTAATCATAAGCTCTTACAGTAAAACAGCAGCTTGTTCTTTTTCATGATTCAGCTTCATATTTAATTATGTAACAGGACATGATAGGTAATGTCAAAGGTAAGGTAGTACCTCCAGATACCATAGAACTAGAAGTACTTCCCAAGTTTTTGGACTTGGTTCAGTTGAACTCTGCTGGTACAAAGCTTGGCAGTCGCCGATGCAGGTTGTGCCCGATGCCATCGGCCTTGAACGGGGTAAGAGATGCACTGTGGTGGAGCCCGCGCACTCTGCTGTCGCTGCTGCCACAGCCAGCCATGGTGCTTCCGCCGACGCCATCCCCGTGGGCTGGAAGGAAAGGATGCAGCGCTTCCAGGAGGAGAGGTGTAGCACACATGCTTTTCTACAGATGAATGGAAAACAGGTTCAGCTACAGAAGGCAGGATGGAGCAAGGAATTCAGTTTGGCCCACCTATTTTAGAGACAAGCATATGGGCTCAGCTGTAGGCAGGAGTTGAACCATACCAAACCTGTGGTTTTCAAATGTAGAAAGCCAAAGTCTTCACATTTGGTTAAGAAGCTGTCAGCTTCTGAATTATAATAATGATGATAAAAATCTGTGTATTAACTCTTAAGGCCATGCTTTCATCCTTAGTTTTTCAGTGCTAGACAATTAGATAAACTTTTTATATTAAGCAATTTAATTAACTGAGAGAAACTACTTGACAATTCAGAAAGCTTTTTTTGTGTAAGTTTGACTGTGTGTGTGTTTTAAGAGTTCAGGGCCTGTGTTTACTGAAAATTAAAAAGCAGTTGGAAAAGCTACTACTGGACAGTACTGCCATTTCTCCCCTGCAAATTTTAAATGACTTCTAAGAAGGAGTGAGCATGATCTTGAACTTCTGTGGCCAGCAGTGGCTGGGTTGTGTGGACTCACAGAGGATGGGGACAGTAAATTAAGAGCTCAGCTTTGGGGTTAAATTACACCTTAGACTACAGATGGATTTCTTAGATGGATTTCTGTACAAAGTAAGCCACTCTGGGCTTCTTTTGCAGAGTAGTGGAGTGTTGTTACAGTCATACTGAAGAGTTCCATTCAGACACTGCTGGTCTAATGAGAGTTTTAACTAGATTTTATTCTCAACTGTACCAGGGCAGTCATTGGTACCAATATGTCAATATGTGTTGCCTTTTGTTGGCTCATTTTTTTTTCTAAGACCATAATGAACCTTGTAAGTCTATTGCATTGAAGATGTACAAAAACAAATGGAATCTACTCTGATATAGGACACTTAAATAAACAATCAGCTGATGTCAAACTTGAATTTGTTGGAATTATTTCAAATCTAAGAAGATTTCTACTAGTAGCAGAAGATTCATGTGAATGCATGGTGTGCAGGATATGCTGCAGGGTTGGTTTACTTCCCTTCCTTACCTTGACTAACTATTCTTGCTAGGGCAGGTCTTGTAATTAATCTAAATCTTAGCAATGGACTGTCTGTAATGTGGGTGTGGGAAAAAAAGAAGTAAACAAAAAGAAAAGCACATTTACAAAATTATTGAAAAACATTTATTATACTTAAATTGAAATGTGTACATCTTATTAAAAAACAAAAGCCATTTGCTGGTGCCATAATTTAATTCCAATTTCAAGTGAGCTGGACAAACTACTGTACAACTTTCAATATTCTTTAAAATTAGCTATTTGGATACTTTCCAATCAAGGATTTTTCCACTTTTATAACACATTTGGATTTGAATATGGTGTGAGCTAAAAAGACACAAGTGTCAGTTGAGGAAAATACTAGGACCAAACAATACCCAAAGATGAACAACTTATAGGCAGAAATGTTTAAGTACATAAAATTTTACTTTCAGTGCAGAAAAAAAAAACCCAACCAAAAATAGGAAAAAAACTCTAGGTTTGATGAATTTAAATTTTCAAAATGCTACAGCTTTCAGAAGCTTTTCTGCTAAGCACTTGAGCCAGTTATGGAAGGGGAAATGAAAAAGTTGCTTTTTTACATGCTGTAGTATTGGTTTACACGGAACACCGCAGCATAAAAAGCAAACTATTCCCAAGCTTTTAAGCCAGAGATCAAGTTGGAACTTTCCAAAGGCACAGAATAACAGCTCTGAAACTGTCGCTTAATACCTCTGGAAATACTCCCCTCTAAGTACCTGACCAATTGAAACTTAATGTTAGCCTAGGAAATGCTGTGCCATGACTTTACAAGACACATCCAAAACATCAAGAAAGCACACTGCCTGTTTCAGAGAACATAAGTATTTGGTCATATGGAAGAGGCACTGTAACAGGTGTACAGCATGGATGGATGGAGGGTGCAGGAAGGTCAACTGAAAAGGTAAGAAGAGATTTGTCCAGAATAGGAGCTCCAGCAGGGCAGTGACCTGCCAGGAAGGAAACTTACAGGGTGTGTATTTAGTGTTTCTCAAGCAATTTATTTGATGCTGCTGAAAGCTATGACAGCCCTGTGGTGCCAGTGGGTCATCTTCCCTCATCTGCATAATTCCACTGAAAACCCCACTTCTCACTGCCAGTATTTTTAAACCCACAATTTTACAAGCAAAGAGTTAAACTGCAGCAGTGCTCTGCTGAGGAACCTAGGAAACTAAACATAAAGGATGCATAGGCAATTCTTTTCCATTAAATTCATTAAAGCAAAACACAATTACTTGGTACCCCATAGGATTTATATTAATCCCTCCAATAAGGTACTATTGATAATGCAGTTTGCTGCATGCATATATTGCATCTGTCTAGGGCTTCTTAAAAGCCCTGTTCTGGCATTTACACTTCTTACATACACTCTTATACACAATTTACACGGGAAGCTGTTTTGACAGCTTGACTCTCAAAGACCTGACAACCTGATCACTATCACCTTAACTACTCATCTCCACACAGATTAGCATGTGCTCTGCTAACATCAAAAAATAAAACCAGCCTAAGGTACAAGCACGTAATAGACAAACTGGCACAGAAAGGTAAATGCCCCAAAATAAGTTTACATTCATCTCCAACTGGATACAGGTAATAGAAAAGCAGCACTGCTTCGCTTCTATAAACTGTATCTACTGGCCATAGTTTGCCTTATTTCAGTGAAGGGCAAGCACCTTTGCTTACATTGTCTTCCATGCCTGTACAGAAGCTGTCATGGCATTATACCTCTCATGAGGACACTTAGCTATGGCAGTGATAAGAAAGTTCACCTATCAAACAGCTCATTAGAAAGGTCATTTTGTGTTTTCAATATGAAACATCTTATACAGTGAAGTTAGATCCTAAGGTTTTGGATGATCTTCATAGTCTTTAGGCAGGACTTGATTCTGCATTGGAGTATCAGTCTAGCAAGTGTGTGATGTCACTTCAGAATTATATGGAAGCCTTCTCCATTTTCAGCTGAAAAAAAACAAAGGAAATGTCTGTTTGTCCTTCCTGAACAGAATCACAGACATACAAGCAAATACACCAAAACACCCTAGTATGGACTTGGTTTTGAAAATAAACTCAACTACAACAAAAACTTAAAGGTTTCCTACTTGTACTAAACAAAAGTGTTATGATTAATGATTTGTAACTGGATCTTCAAAGAGGGACAGTTTCTGTAGGTAAAGTTTGCACAGAGTCAAACTTGTCCACTGTTTACAGCCATTTGCTGGCACCCTGTACCAGAAATAAATTGGAGTTCTATGGAAGAGTGGGATTCAACAGCAGCCTATTGAATGAAGCTGACTATTGTCTAGCAGAGAAATAACAGAATGTTATGCTCAGTTCTGCTGACTCTCAGGACTCAATTAAGATTCATTTTCTTAACTTCAGAGGTACTACTGCCAGGATTTCTGATTTTTTTTTTAACCTATTTTGAAACTTCACCATTCTCAGCAATTATTAGCAGCATCCCTGTCCAGTGATGGCTGACTGAATTTTACATAAGGTTTGTTACTGAATCCTGCACTGGTTCTGAACTGAAAGCTCAGAGAAGAGCCTGAGATGCTACACAGAGGCTGAAATCTGGCTAGGAGAGGAGGAACTCTGAATATCTTCTGTTACTGTGTATGCAAAACTTCTGTAATTTTTAAAGAAGGCTCCTGGCTGAAATAAATGATTAAGTTTTAGACTGTCAGAAAAGACAACATACCTTTTATTGTGGTGAATAAGAAACAACTCTCATCTTGAAAGTTTTGAACCATCTAAAAGAAACAAAAAAGTTTTCATACCTTCTGAGTATGACCAAAACACAAAACAGAAACAACCCTCAACAACCGTGATATTAAACACAGCCTTTTGTGAGCAATCATGTATTTTTGGTTTTGTTCAGCAAGTGACAGGCATACACCAAATGAAAATCCATTACTATTAAAATACTGCTCTTTACTCTTGTGACAACCAGCTGGGAGCCTATTACTGCTGGCTGTGTTTTTGGAACTCTGTGAAGCAGACACTTGAACAAGCACAGTTCAACAGTGTTTAAATGCTCTCTGCCTTTGGGTGCTTAAAATAAATATGTACTAAATAACTGCTGCAGCTTCTCAGAACTATAGAAACCAGGTGCCTCTGTCTCCTCATAGTTTCAGTTTAGTCAGGCAGAGGAAAAGTCACATTTAAAGAATTTGTCTGTTCCTGTAAAGGAAAAAATACTCTAAATGTCAGCAAACACTAGGTTTACATTATCAAAGAGAAAAACCAGTAATAAATGAGCAAGCATAAGAAAACCCTCCACTCCCAGTCATAAATAAAATGCCAAAAAAACAGAATCTCAATTACCTGATCACTAACAAGAATGTGGATGCCTGTGGGACCCTGTCTGTAAACCTGGTTGATCTGATGCAAAGGAATATTAAATGCCAAAGCAAGCTTGCGTGTGACTTCTGAGGCTGCCATCTCCTCTAAGTAGATTGCATGATAAACTGCAAGAAAAACATCATTTCCATAAGCATGTTACTAATGGCTATGTGAAAAATACCTGAATTTGTTTATTTATTTACTTTATACTTTCAAAAATTTTAAAACCTAAAACTTTAAGATTACTCTCTCTCCCTGTTCTCATTAAGAACATGAACTTCCCTAACTTTTCTTTCAAGGGAAAAGTCATAAACACAGCTCTAATGGGGGAGGCTTCTATTTGCTCTGAGACTGAAGGCAACTTCCACATTTTTTCCTGTATCCTGCACAAAAAGGTACAATCATGTCAAACAGATTTAAAAATGGATCTTTAGAGTGTCACCTAAAGATGGTTTTGAAAGCAATTTTGGGCAGTCTCAAAAGAATCAGGTAATACCTACCTCCCACTTATGTGCCTATGCTCCTGCTTTAAATGCAGATGTAGATTTTGTGTTTTTGGTAAATAAAGCCTTTCGCAACTGTCTGAATTAACTATCTACACATGATCTCAGAGCTGAATGGAACACAGTAAAGAGAACAGTAAGACAAAACAGCTGTTCAGTTTGAAGCTGTATTTACCGTTCAATATCTTTATTTAACAGTGCAACAAACCCTTGGCAGCTCCAAGTTTGCATGTTCTTCTGGCTGAAGATATCCTGAGAGAAAACATGTATTTGACAAGCAGCAGTATTTTACTTAAAAATCCTCCTCCACCTCAATTCTTGCATGGAAATTCACAAGCACTATTGAAGTAGCCTGTGCAGATTTTAGCTGGGGAGAGAGGTCTCTCAAAGCCAAGAGCAAGTAAAGAATAATTTTAAATAGCTTCATTCTCTTAATTGTAAGAGTGACATGGATTTACGAATAAACAGTTACATTTCCATCTGTGTTGAATCAGCAGTTGTCAGGGAAATAATACTAAAATCAAGAGCGCATTCACTACTTGGCTGTTTTTCCTCGTCCAGGCTCTACAGTTTTAGTTCAGTTGCACAGACAGTGACAGCAAAATCTTACAGAAAATGGGAAAGAATTGTTTTATTTGCATGAAGCTTTTACATGCACCTACATCGATATGGCTGATGCCTTGTCTGAACAACAAGCACAGCTGATTCCAGAGCTCCTCCATTCATGACCACGTATGTCACGGACATATTTTATGAAAAATCATTTTGCTAGGATCTTTTCTCCTGAGAAGCCGAGAGGCCTCGGAAACAAAATGTAAACAATGATTATCTGCTGCTGTGGAATGCAACAAGTGGATCTGTCATTGGTCTCATGTGGTTGTTTTTCATTAATGGCCAACCAAACACAGTCCAGCTGTCTCAGACTCTCTGGTCAGTCACAAGATTTTATCATCATTCCATTCCTTTCTAATGCTTGCTAGCCTTCTGAAGAAATTCTTTCTTCTATCCTTTTAGTATAGTTTTAATATAATATATATCATAAAATAATAAACCAGCCTTCTGAAACATGGAGTCAACATTCTCATCTCTTCCTTTGTCCTGGGACCCCTGTGAACACCACCACAGATGTAACTACAGTTTTATCAACAGACTGAAAACACTCAATGGTTTAACCTTGATAGGTTTCAGGTTCTTTTCGCTCTGTGCTGTTAAAGCAGCAATTGTGCTGTGATACAACTTCCCACAGTTGCTTTGTACACCAGGAGCAGCAGCTGAGCCCCCTCCCTGTTGTTTTCCCTTCCCCAGCCATGCTGTCCTGCCCAAGCCCAGCCGTGTCCCCATGAGCTGTATATGGTACCGTATATTGCACCGTTGCTGTCTGTGCTGCCCGCGTCCTGCCGTTCCAGCTGGATGCTCCGGAGGGGCTCCTGGCACACATAGATTGTTAAACGGGGCCTCACGGACCTGCAGGCCAAGGAAATCACAAGGCAGTCACACAAAAGGTATGTGCCCTGCAAATACAGGGGCTGATATGCCACAACTGTAGGTTTGTTATGGTGACAGTACACTGATTTTTTTGGGCTCAGTGCTAAAAGCCAAATCAAATCTCTACTTAAGTAAGTGGTCTCAGATGCTGCTGAATTTAAACAAAACTTCAATCCATTCAGATTCAGCATCCTATGGATGCTGCTTGTTGGACTCCTGTAACAGGACTACTGAGTAACTGTAGCTATGATATTTTCTGAAAAATCCTTTCCTTAGGATTTTTTCTCCTGAGAAGCTGAGAGGCCTCAGGAGCAAAATGTAAACAATGGTTATCTGCTGCTGTGGAATGCAACAGGTGGATCTGTGATTGGTCGCATGTGGTTGTTTTTAATTAATGGCCAATCACAGTCCAGCTGTCTCAGACTGTCTCGGTCAGTCACAAGCTTTGGTTATCATTCTTTTTCTGTTCTTAGCTAGCCTTCTGATAAATCCTTTCTTCCATTCTTTCAGTATAGTTTTAATATAATATATATCATAAAATAATAAATCGAGCCTTCTGAAACATGGAGTCAACATTCTCATCTCTTCCCTCATCCTAAGACCCCTGTGAACACCATGACAAGTAACAACAGCAATTCTTCCAGGAGGGCCAGGAGTACCAAACACCCATTTCAGATAGAATCAGACATCCCCTGGGATGCTGCCTGTGTTAGCACTCAATACCTGTAACCTCAAAAGGCCTCAGGGGTTGTTCTTAGCTCCCCAAATGACCCAGTTTTGAGCCTTGGCAATAAATTCATCCATGTCCAAAAAACTGGGCAGGGCCCAACTGCACTGGTGCAGCCTTACAGGCCACCTGCACCTCACCTGGGCATGCGCTGGAGGGGTGCACAGGAGGAGAGTTTTAAACACTGCTGCCAACTCCTGAGGCAGATCACACAGGCACCAAAGCCCATCCTGACACTAACTTCCCAAATCTCCCAGTTCTAGAATCCCCCATCTAAACCCACTCAGTCTCAGTGAGCACATCACCTGGATTTCAGTGCATTATACAGCCGAATTCCATCGGCTGGACCACAGATTTGTACCAGATCTTCTCTTGTCAGCTTTAATAAATCAGCACCTGGACAAATACATGAGGATTTAATAAAGATTACTGTAGCACATAAATTCTTTCTAAAAAAATGCTATGTTCATTTAAACCAAGACTACCAAACTTCACCATGACAAAAGCAGAATTTGGGACACAGGAATAAGTAAACTTCAGACCAGGCTCTAGGGAGTGCCAAATAAATCAACCTGTTTTCCAAAGGTGGTGAGTTACAGTTTATGCTGTTTACAGCTTTGGAACAGTACGAATCTGCAAGGCACACAGTTTCTGTGGAGAGAGATGACTGTTCTAGAGAAACAGTGATTTTTGCTGGCACCCCAGGGTAGTGTATTTTGAACACATTCAAAATACAGAGCAAAAATATTCCATGGTTTGTCACGCAGTGAATTACCCCAGACATTCAACTACCCATCCATCACTGCCTCTGTGCACTTAAATTTCAACAATGCACTCAAGTACAGGAGGTGCTGCTGAAGCAAAAAATAGGAGGACAGATTATTTGAGAAGCAGCATGTGTGTCAGAGAAGAAAACAACACTCTGAAATATCAGTCACTGTAATGGATGAGTGGGAAAACAAGAAAAAAATAGTCTTTATGTATGAAAATACTCCACAGACTATCCAGGAATGCACAAATAGAAGCCAGCAAAAATAACTGATCAAAGCCCTTAAATACTATAGTTAAAAATAACCCAGACCTGAGGTAGCATAATAAAATTCATATATACTACACCTCTTGCTTCAAAAAAAAAAAAAGCCAGCTAGCTAGTACTTGACTTTCATAAAGATAATAAAAAATATAAAAAAATCATCTTCATATAATAATGAAGAAGAAGAAAAATTTTCCAAGAGTCTTTGTCAGAAATTTGGTACTAGTTAATGGAGAAAGCTCAGCAATACTCATACAAGAAGCACAGGTCAAAAACTAACCAGCAGCAGGAGAATAAACCTTCCCAGAGAAAAAGCCTGGTACAAAGGAATTCTGACAGAAGCATGAGCTAAGCCAAGAGGCAGAGAGCTGGCATCATTCACAACAGTGTCCCCATCAAGTGTCACCAAAGAAAAAGGAATTTACTTATGGTGAGAAGTGTGTCATACCACCCTTTGCACAATTCCAAGGAATGCTAAAGAAGCAAACAGCCCCACAGAGTCCATCTATTGCCATGTCTTGTGTTCAGACATAGATTGGCAACTGCACTGCTCTTTAACCAGCAAATTAGTAAATAAAGATGCATAAATATGGATACCATAATGTTTTTAGAGAACTCTTTTCCCACACAGAACCTGCTCAGTAACACAATGAAAGGAAAAAAGTAAACTATAGATACCTGAGAAATTTGAAAAAAGCCTTGTATAGGCAGAGAACCTATTCTTGAGCAACCATTGCTGAGTTTCCTGGATTGTGGCTGAAGGATGAAGCTGCTGTAAGAAACAAGATTGGATATGATAATTTGGATACTAAAAAACTCAAACAAAACCCAAGCAATTAAAAAAGATCTCCCTCAGTTCAACACTTTCTTATAACATCAAGTACAAATCAAATATTCTAACACAGCTATATAAATATATGATCAATACCAGAAAGCAAACAAGCAAACACTCACATCTCCTGACCCTTGAGAGGTTCCATCTCCTTGATGATTTGGGGAGGAAGAATTGCTACAGATTAAAAAATGAAACAAAGTATTACTAGAATTCTATAAACTAAAATATTTAACCATTGTTGAAAACTAACTTGAAATTTCCAAAACAATAAATATCACAGTTGAAAGAATTAAAAGACTTGTTAAACTTAAGAGAAAGACCATTCCACAGTATATGGATCAGACCACACCACTGCCAATAATTTTTGGATGAACTGCAGGTTTGGTTACAGTAGTTTAATTAACATTTCAAAACAAAATGCTTTCACCAATGCAATTTTTGTTGATAAGTTTTTAAAGATATTAGTATAATTTTCTTGCAAATTATACTAACTGTGTATGATGGAAATGAAGACTCTTTGTACTGAAAAAAGCTAAAAATTGTTTCCATAGACAAGGACTAAATTACGATAGTGAAAAGGTAAAGCATTTGCTATATGACAAAGGACAAGAAATTGTTTTACAAAATGTATAGTAAGAAAGAAAGATGGTGAGGCAGAAGTAATTACCTTATAACTGAACCATGTGATACAAATGTCATACTCTAAAATGAATATATAGGTCAAAACAATCTCCCAAATCCCCAGTGGAAAGAGAACACAGTTGAATTTAGACAGAAAATGTTCTGAATAAGCCTGATTACAAGGTTGCCTTTAATGGGGATACAGAACAGAAACCCACCTGTCTGGGACACTGTAGGTGTTATGCTGAGCAGAGGTGAAAGTCGGAGCAGGAGTAGGACTGTTGTTTACAAATGTTGTAGGAGTATCTGGCCATGGTGAGCACTGAAGATAAAGAATTAAAACTTAAGTTTCTCTTGACAAAACCTTTTTTACTCTGATGTACACTTCTCTCATTTAAAGCCAGGGGTTTATCCACAGACTATTCTGATTTGCACTTCCAAATAAAGACTCCCTCTATCCCACACATTACATGCAGATATTCTAGGTAAAAATCAGCTCCGTTTTATCTTGTTCTTTTATGAAGACTTCTATTTATACTGTCTTCTCTTTAAAAAAATGCACAGATTATTCAGTTTAAACCAAAACCAACCAACCCCCACAGCCACATGCTGGAAAAAAAGTCTTTTATCCTGAAGAGGATGAAAGGGCTGTTTAAACTGCCCTACAACAAAAAGTGTTCAGTAATATTAAGTAAAGCTGTGAAGCTAGATTGCACCTTGTGGATAAATTTAATGTCTCTGCCCTGAGAACAATCAAATACAAACAGAATTTTCAGTGGAAATTTTGTGAATTCAATATTTTTAATAATTTACTGCAGGACTAAAATTGTGATTACTTACATGGACTGATTTTTCTGAACAGCTTGGTAAACTGGAATTTTTTAAACAAGCTTAAGTCATCACAAGTATATCATATGCCAGTTGTCCAATTTTGTCAGTGTTTTTTTGGGTATTTTTTAAAATCGTCGTGATAAAGCTTTTTGAAACAAGGCTACTTTTTAATGCTTCCAACAGTACTAAAAATGCAGTCTTTTAAAGAAAAACAAAAACCAAACAAGGTTTGGTATCTTCAAAGACATGATTAAAACAAGCAAGCAGCCCAAGATCAGGTAAGCTAAGACCATGCCTTTTAAGACAACAAAGATTTCTGATATACTTATCATGTACCAGCTAAATACCTTGTAAGAAATTTCCAGATTTATATCACAGCCTTGTAGAACAGGGTGGAGGGGAACAACTATGACTTAATACCAAAAGAAACTTGTTTCAACAATTTTGTGTTGAAAAATCCTTCCTTTATCTGGGGGAAACAGTAAATAAGGGCAACACCAGCTGCCACCATCTGTAAGAAAGTTAGCAACATTTCTGTGCTGGACCCCAGTCTTCACTTGTCAGCATAAGATGGCAAGTTCCCCAGGATGGCACATGGAATTAAAATAGATTTGTCTTGCATGCAAATAGCTTAAAAATTAAGAACTTGCTTTATCTGAGATTTAGCATTTTTGTTCACCAGAGTCCACAGTCTGATTACATGGTCAAAGCCACCCTTTGGGCTGCAAACAGTGCCCCCACACAGCGCATGCTCCTCTATAAGCTGGTAGGGTGACACATTCCTCCTCCAAATCTGTATATTCCCACCTGCTGTCTCTCTTCTCAAGCTGATTTAATATTAACCTCAACGATGTTACATCAGGTAGTTACAAGTAGCCTTCATTCCCCAAATATGTGATCCAAAACTGTAATTTTAAAATAAAAGCTCGACATAGAAGTATTAACTTTGTTCTTCTGAAATATTTTGAAAGTGCAATTAAAATTCTTTAATTTTGTGACATTCTCAATTTTAATCCAAGATGTTTATGTGGACACACAGATGCAAGTTCCACATCCTTAGCAACCATTCCCATACAAAATTCTAGCCACCATATATTTAAATTCAGGGGCAGAGAAGAACACACTGGTGCCAGAGAACACCTTTTGAGCCACTCCCAAGGTAGGTACTGCAGCTGGTGTTTCTGCCCTTCAAACCCAGCTGAAGTTCTTCACAACGAAGCTCTGAGTTTAAATCCAGGAAGAAGCACATTTGAAGTCTTCAGAAAAAAAAAATCCCAATCCAAAGCAAGTAGCCTTTCTTCTCCAATAAACATGCTTTCCTGCCTTGTCTCCTATTCCAGGAAAAACACCACTAACTATCCACTGAGACTCAATAGGCTGGTTAAAAAGAAAAAATAAATAGTAAGTGTAATACTATTGCAACACATCTCTTGCCTCTGTTCTCCTTGTTTCTGTCTTACAGGCTAGGAAGGGAAAAATGAGCATTTGAGCACTGAGATATTAAAACCTGAAAGGTTCAAGGAACAAGAAAGTCTTTCAGTAATCAACCCAAGCTGATGATGCTTTTGGAATCACCCTCATGCCCCAATGTCCTGCACTTCACAAACTGGATTAAGCAAATGCCTGGCAGACCAAATCCATTAACACTACAAAGACTAAGCAAGGACGTGTTTTCTTTTCTAACATCCAGCATGATGATTCTGGATTGAGAGGGGTGAGGGCTACAAGGAGAATGGATCACAGAAAGCAGCACTGCTTCCCTGAAAAAGCACCTGCCCTTGTCACTGTCAGGGACAGAACATGACTTCACCCTTGTGGACTGATCCATCAGAATATTTCTTACATTCCTAAGCCAAAACTGAGTTAACCAAAGGACATTCAGGAAGTTAATGATACTAATACAGAAGTCCCTGAGCAGTAGACACAAACCTAGGAGAAAATGTCACCCTGTCACAAGGAAGCATTCAGCTCTGTCAAGTGCCACCACAGAACATAAAGAAGATTGGCATTGTGTCTTTACCTGTAATAAACAATTAATATATACTGATGAATTTACCAAGATCATGTTTTTGAGGTCTCAAGACTAAATGCCCTCCATTACTAGCACACTGATACTACTATACTCCAGAAACTATGTCTTATTTCCAAATGGGGATTAATTCAGGAGAAAACTATTTTGGTTTCAGATGTTTAACAGCCTTCTGTAAAATGCCATGAATGAAGATTTACTGAGTTAAAAAGAAATGTAAGAGATCCTTCTAAGTATCACTTATCAGATTCAGGATTTAAGCTCAGAACATTCCTAACTGAAGAGGAATTGCAAAATCTCAAGTTATTCTAAGCCATGGTGTAATGTAATATCCCTTCCTACCTCCAATATACTGGAATCTGTATAATTCAATCCTCACAAGAGAGTAAAGCTGAATCTTGACAAAGACATCTATACTATATTCAAAGACCCAATAAACATAAAAACATAATACAAAACCAAAATACAGTAAGTACAATTTGTTCCCCAATTTAGATTTATAGTTGGACACACAGAACCCCTTAGAGAATAAAGCATCAATTTTCTTATACATGGTATGGAACAACCTTTCATGTCTACAATTTAACATTCCAATTTATTTCAAGATCTGTACCTGGAAGTCTTTTAACTTCCAGGTGCTCTATAATCAACTCTATCTGCAAAAACTGACCATTTGACCAAGTTTAATCAGTTTGTAGTTTATATATTCAAGCTTATGACATATAAAGCACAGTACTATAAAAATCAACCAAAATACTGCAGACAGAAAAAAGTGCAAAGGCCCAACTACTACAACACAAATTTTCCCGCTTTTACAAATTCAAAGCAGGAGAAAGAAAACAGTGGGTTTTTTTTCCCTTTTTCATTAGATAAGAACTAACTTTTATGTACAAAGAGAGAGGAAAACAAAGTGCCTCCTTCTTAAAGTGGCCCCTGAATGAAGGTCACATGTATGTAAATATCCACTCTGAGGTCCAGAAGGCAAGGTTAAATTTGTAGCGTTTTACACCTACAGCTGCATAGTGTGACGAGTCTAACGAGCAGTTTAACTGTGTCCTGTCTGTTTGGACAACACTGAGATAAACATTACAGAACTGCAGTGAAAGCACTGAATTTTGATACATCCAGTGAATTCAGAGAAGTAGTAGAAAAGCTTATCTAGATGGCATTCTTATTAAAGTAAGTGATAAGGGAAAGCTGGGTGATGGTAGCTAGAAAAAAAAAACCCTCTGGTTCTTTGAAAGGACACAAGAGCAGAATGACCACTCAGAAAGGAAGCTTCACCAAATTCCTTATATTATGTTAGAAAGCCATAAGAATTAAATTGGAAAGGAAACATATTAGATTCAATGTTTTCTGAAGGAAGCATAGTAAGAAACCAATCTGTCCAAATCCAATTGTGACTGAGCTGGAAATAATCACATAGGAGAAAAAAAAAAGAAGCAAAAAATTTGTAATATCTAACAAATAGAACAGTAGAATCTTGGAGGGGTAAAATAAAAAGCTAACATACACAATGAGATGCAAAAAGCGAGTAATGAAAGGTTGGTTAGGTGTAGCAGGAAGATAAAATTCACAGCTTTAAAATCAAAGAGAATTATAGCCAGGATCAACATGAATTTCAAATTTCAAAAAAAGTAACAGAGCACTATTTCTGGGCAACTGGTAAGCAGCACTAAGTCAGCAGTCTTGACTGCATCTAGTAAAAATACATTCCAAACAATTCTGGTTTGGTTTTTTCCTGTTATAGAGCTACAGCTCCTACAGGACATGTGAAGAAAAAGATTTATCATATAGAAACACACAACATGTGAAACAATGTCCATCTCATACTTAAACATAGGGAAACAGGTCTTCACTTTTTGTGTGTTAGCACCTCTGTGACAACAGTACTGCTCAATATGGAACACTTGATCTGCATGCCTGAGGAAGTCTGGAAACAGCCAAAGCTTCTGATGGCCACATTTAGGAAGACAGATTTGCAAGGACAGAACTGCTTTAAGTAGAAACATTTATCATCCCTGTCCATATTTACAGGGCCCACAAAAATAAGCATGTCTGGTGACAAAAGAAAAAGGTCAATGAATTGGCCTTCAAGATGTAGATCAGATACTCCTTTTCTACACCAAGCAAACAAGTTTTACATTCACCTTCTATAGCTAAAACCAGCACTGAGTGCATAGAAGTAACTAAGGCTTTACTATGAATACAGAAAAAATCGTGTCTCTTGGTATTTTTTATGGGCTTGGTGATTTCTAATAATTTTGCTAATGATAAAAAACATTGCAATGATGGAAAATAGCATGTTTTGAAATCTGCAAACAATACCAAGTTTGCAATGCTGAAAAGATTTCAAACAGTGTGGACAAAATTCAAAATGGTCTCAACAAACTGACCAAATTATCTCAAGACAGCATTTTGTTACAGGCAATTGAGAAACAGGAATAGTGAGCTGCACAATTAAGAGAACTGGAAAGCTGTACATAGCTCCTATTCAAAATAGCCTGAGTGTCATTATCCTTTGTGTGCTTTGGGAAAGACATGAGAAGTCCAATAATGTCCTATCTAAGCTCTTCACTACAATTAAGGTAGTGTAGAATTAAGGTAATTCATAGAAGCTTAGTATTCCAAGAGATTGATAAGAAAATGTTAGACAACTTCTAGTTATGATTTAGCTACAGTTTGTCCTACTCTGGACAATGGATTTGTCTTATCTGTTTAAAAATATCCTTCTCTGTTATTCTTCCTATGAGCAACAATCATTCAATGAAATAGTTCTAACAGCAGGAGAAAAACAAAGAAATCCCTCCAAGGACAAGCTTCAGAAGATGCTTTATAAGTAGAAGTGATAAAAGTCTGTTTTCTCCTGCCTCTCCCCCAGGGCCAGCTGGAACAAGTAAAAGAATGCACTGCCAAAGAATCATAAAGGTGCACTTTAAAAGAAAGAACAAAAACCAAAAAAAAAAAGCCCAACAGCCAAGAACAGTAGAAGGTAAATTCAGATAGCTTAGTGCATACAATAGTTTTGGGTGCACAAAAGAAAAAAATCCAAATATCCTCCAAAAAACCCATCCGACTAATATTGCTTGTTCCTTCCCACCCAGTTACATGGGTTATAAACAACAAGAAGCATACACTGAAGTATTTTATAACCTAAATATAAAACTTTACACATCACTTTCACAGTTCATAAATACAAACCAAATCATGCTTAAGCACTATTGGTAAAGAGCTTCAGCACAGTATGGCTGTTCAAAGAACAGTCAAATAATGGCCTTCCACAGCCACGTTATTGATTGACATTTAAACATGCCAAATTAAAGATGTGGAATTGCTTCTCCTTAAGGAACATTTAAGAAATCTAAAATGCTAATCCTTGGCAGGACAACTGCACAGGACATATGTCAGGGAGGGCACAGGATATGTCAGGTTCCCTCTGAGGTACACAGATAGGGTTAACATATCACAGATCATGAAGATGAGCTGACTCTTCTGAACTGCATTAAACCTGTTTGGAGCACGGTATGTAGATGACTAAAGGAAAAATCACTGACAACTATCTGCAACATGACATGGCTTTTTAAAAATACTGATGTACATGAAAACTTCTACTGAATATAAGTACAAATAGGAACAAACCACTAAATTTAACTGTTCTTACTTCCACTAATTACACAAGTATAGCAAAGCAAAATGCTATTTCATTTCAAGTCATAAAAACTGAAAGCTCTTGACTCAAGTTACACAGTCCCTCTGCAACAGTTTAAGTGTTAGATTTAGGAAGGATTCCTTTGCTGAAAACAAACATGGAGTAATTGAGATACAAAGAAGTGAATAAAATTAAGAGACAGCAATCAAAGTATTTTTACTTTACAAAATGGAAGTTTCTCCTATATCTAACACTGCACAAGGTATCTTGCATAATCAAAAGGTAAGCAGAAGTCCCTTACACTGCCTCGCTTTGCCAGAGAATCACCGTAGTCTGCTGGCAAAGTCCGCTTGCTGGACTTTTTCTGCTCATGTTCAACTGCATCTTCAATTATAGGCTCAAGCCTCATCTGGACAAACACCAAAGATGTGGATCAATTTCTTTTCATTATACAGTGAGGAAAGATCTAAAAGCCTTTTAAAAACTTCTGAAATATTTAGAAAACTGCATAGAACTCACTGATGTTTAAATAAAAAACCTAATGAGGCTCTGGCCTTAAATTAAAAAATCTCTGAAAAACAGACTTTGGAAGCTCAAATTTGGTAAATAAATTTTAAGAGTCCCCCCTCAATTTTTTTGGTTTTTTTTTTTTTTGCTTTTCAGCTGCAAGATTTTGAAATCTGTATCAAAAGTCTTGCTCAAGGATTCAGTACAGTCAGTCAAACAGTGCTCAATCTAAAGTGTGTTTTCATACAGCATCTATTGAGTATCTAAATCCAAGTTTACGAAACAAAATCTTAAAATTGAATGCTGCTGCTTGCTGGACAAGTTTGTCAAATAAAAAGTTTATTTCTATGCAGAAATAATTCTTCCCCAACCCTTCCAAGACTGCAGCTAAGTAATGTGCTGTGTCTATGCATATTCTCGTCAGTCAGCAAATGCAATTTTATTTTGTTACCTCTGTGAGAACTGTGGTGTCATATGAAGGCTGATACTTCTCTTTTTCATGTGCAGTCCGTTTTTCCATCTTTTCTCTGTCTGTTTTCTGTTTTCTGTCTGCTCCTTTGGGCTAAAAATGAACACAAATGGGAAATGATTTTATAACTGAAATCTGATCTCAGACATGAACCATTACAAGCAGTAATATAACGGTTTCCCATATCTTTATGAAAACTTAGAGACTTAAGGATCTGTTTTCTAATGTTACCTTAAAAACTTTGATTTGACAGCTGGCTGAATGCAGATGATCTGTGTATTCTCCATTCTCAGTCTGTTTAAAGGTGTCAACCTGAATTCTAAAAGGAACTCCTTTCTCCCCTCCGTGTTTACGAGGTGTAAATTCAGTGCTGATACAATGTACCTGAAAAGAAACAATGACCAAACAAAAAAGACCTTCAGAAGCATTTCAGGCATGAACTTTATTATTGTTACCTACATCACATGAACAGTTTCTTGTAAAAAAATATAGCAAAGCTATAGAAGGCCACTGACTAGAAGAGTTTTTCATCTCATCTCAGAGTATTTTCAAACATGCCCAACTCCTTTAAAAGTCCAGAGACCTTTTAATCAGTATGCAATTGTTACAGCTTCAGCTGCTAAATCAGAATGAATGCTGTGTTTATAAGCTGTAAAGACCCCTTAAGGGTATCTAGGGAGAAAATCAGTGCAATTATGAATAATCTCACTGGACGCTGCTCCCAATTTATTTTGCTTTCTTAAGGAATTTTAAGTGAGCCTGTAGAACAACCCAACTATAGTGGCATAATATCAGCTCCATTGTCAGTCTGTTATCATTTCTTCTAAGGAAATGTATAAATGAAACTAGTCCCTAATTTATCTCACAGTCCTTCAAGGCGACTAAATTTTAGCAATTATGTAACTTTGATCTAGATAAAGATACCTATTTTAGGAAAAGTTAATTTACTGACAATATAGAATTTAACCTCTTTCAACAACCAAGTAAGAAAAGTTGCTACCTGAAACCTCACGGCCATACTTTTTTACAATGAAATCAGATCTGAGACAAAAGTAGGCAATGTTAACGTGAACATTTAATCTAAATAATTTCCAAAGAAAGCACGCTCAGTTGCCCTGAATATCAAATACACATATAATAGAATTCCTACAAGGAAGCCTAGTGACATAGTAAGAAACATCTTTTGAGTGCCTGATTTAAAACTCTTTTCTTGTAGGACAATACTTTTTATTTTGAATCCTTAAGCCAAGCTTCTGCTGAAACTAGTAGTAAGAGCTACTGAGAGGAATTTAAGTTAATTCTTATACTTCATACAACTAAATATTTTAACTATGACAGCTTTCTTCAAAGAGCTTTTTGAAAGTTTTTTTTTTCTATAAACCCAAATTAAATAGAAAAACCTAATGAGGGACTCCAATAAGCCTATGAACCCATATTTTTTGGTTTTTAATGGCCATCCCACAAATAATAAACCAAGAAGCTTTGTAGTTCAAGTATATTGCTGTTTGTGACCTGAAAGGCACCAAACACAGACATCCAGTCAAATAAAGTTTCAAACCTGAATAAAAGCAGATGTACATTTTGTTGGATCCCATAAAAATTCAACTGCGTTGAGCTGGCTTGGATTTGTCTTGATATCAATGACTCCAACAGACATTGGAATATCTATTAAAATAAATAGCACGCATTTCAGAAAAGTAAACAGCAAGTAAACACTATAAATAAATTGTAATATAAATATAATCATAATCACCATCACCATACACAAGGTAGGATGGAAAAATGTGGGCTTTGGTGGCTTGAGCAGTTTCTTAGGACTGATACATAGAATCTTAGTAGATTCAACATAAAAAGTGCTCAAGGTTTTGGGTGCTTTTTCATTCTCCTCCCCTGCTGCCACCCCTGAGGTTATGCACCAAAAATGATTGAGTTACACAAAGTACAGAAATCATGTTGGCACCGTTTTCACAATCTAATAGAGAAAGTTACTTCTGTCTGTGTTTTCCCAATCACTGCAACACTCAGCAATCAAAATCAGAAAGAATATTAAATATATATGGCTGCAGAGCTGCTATCTTACTTTTATAGCACCTTAATTTTGAAAAGAATGTAGAAGTGGTAAGAACGTTGAATTCAAAACACACACTATGACAAAGCAGCATCCAGAAATCTGGTCTGTCCTTTTCCATCAGCCTCAGCATAAATGTGAATGTGACCAATTTTAATTTGGAAACTGAATTCCATACAGGGGCAACAAACAGAAGCAATTATACCTAGGTCGAGCAGTCTGTCCCCAGGGCGGTTCCACTTCCAACCCTCTAGCTGCTGGTGCTCTGTGTACTGCAACCTTCTGTCATGGAACACAACTCTTATAATGCTCTAACAAAGAAGAAAACAAGCCTGTGATGAGCCACACAGTCACTACAGATAAAAGTACTACACCATCCCAAAATAGCCACAGTGCTAATAAATACATTATTTACAGCAAAAATTTGGCAAGCATCAGTATCCCAAAATATTCCAGAACACAGAAATAGAACTGAGCAGCAGGAAATACTTGAAGATGTGGTAAAAATGAAAGGGAGAATTACATCTGATTGGATACTCAAAAGGTAACTATGAGTTACACACAGAGAACTGAACAACACTGGCAGCACAGTATCAACCCTGTGTAGGCAACACCAAATTATTTTAGAAAGCAAACACCAAATATTTCATTTATTAGGAAAAGTAGTGAATATTACTTGATCATTCTTTCACTGGGAATTCTGTGAATTTGTACAGGACATTTTAAGAAAAAAAAAAAGAAAATTCCCTTACTAGTACTTGTAAGATATTTACAAAAAATCTATGATTTTACTTGATAGAATTAAAAAGTTCCAAACTTTCTCAACTACTTTAGATGAAATATTCATCCAGAACAACTACAACATGATTAATTTTGTTCAGCTAGAAGCAATTCTCTAACAATACCTGTTTTTGCAGGCAGTTTTGTTACTGCTAAATGAATACACATATAAAGCAATTTAATACAAAGAGGCTGGAAAAATACTGTATACATTGACTGTTACCCAACAAAGAGAATGTAGACAGATTAGCATATTTTTTTTTCATTATTCTACAGTCTTCCTTGTATTAACAGCAGCTTAAAGTGTCTACAAAACCCAAGAACTTTTAAATGGAGCACCTCTTCAAGATGAATTGCACTTCCTTGGGTTTATTTCAAAGATAATGGAAAGCAAATGTGTGTGCATGTACACACACACTCAAAGGAACCATTCCTTCTGCACTGCAAACCAGCACATTTGGAACTTGGAAATATCTGTAGCCACCTTCACCTCCATGAAATTATTTCTTTGGTAAAATACTAGGATTCCAATATTTAATTGTCCAAAATGGAAAATTCATTGATGCAGCATTACAATACCTTGCTATGGTAAAACTGACTTTTCTAAACTTTCATGCTGCTTTGCCCTATTGTACCAACCAAATGACTCATCACCCACACACAAAGCTAGAAAATTACAGAAGAGAGACACCCAAGGCTACAAGGAAATACAAGCAGAATAGCAGCTAAGGGGGCAAAACAGTTCTTATTACAGCAAGTCACCATGCCAGGATGCAAAAAGTTTAATTACAGAACTCTCAAATCCCACTTTTATGCTCGTGCTTAACTCTTTGTGAAATGGTCTCTAAACAAGCATCCCACAGACAACAAGAACAAGGCCTAGGACTATACAAGTAAGCCAAAGTTCACAAATTACACAGCCCAAAGCTGGCAGGTAAAGATTTAGCCTCCCACAGGAACACTGTTCCGGTGCATTTATCAGCACCACTTTCAAAGTGACTTTAATTGAAATTTTTCCCTTCTTTCCTAATACGCAAATAAGATTTTTTTGGAGAATTCAATAAAATCAATAATCATCAGGTGCTTAGAAGAAAAATCCAAACCCCTCCATCAGCTCTTTTAATCATCTGTGCTCCAAATAGGTTAATTTTTCAGTTTGCCTCATTTTCATATTTCATAAAATACCTCAGATCAACAGTACCTTCTACTAACACTGAAGCACAAGGAGACAAATCTGGAACTGAGGAGAGGGGCTCAGCTGTGGAACAAACTGCTCAACAAGCAGCAAAATTAGAGGTCCATTCACCTATGGATGTATCTCTAACAGCCCACTGCTGCAAAACCCACAGGCTGGCTCCATGTGCTTTCTGTAACACTTAAGAAACATGATCACAATACCTCCACTTTTATCCAAATGATCCTCTACCTTCCTCTCACCTCTCCTGATCACTTGAAGTGGACAATGTCATGGCTCAGAAGACACTGGATACAAAATCTACAGACACTGGATACAAAATCTACAGACAACTATCTTAAGCTTTGCATAAATACTTAGGTCTGCAGTGCACACAAGTGTGCATTGGGTACTTATATCCATATGTTTTTATTTTAAACATCACTGGTCCACACATCCTGACCAATACCTAGTGACAACAGGAAAAAATAATTCCATAGAATATACAGTCTTTGGTTTGTTAGTAACACTATCTAGTGAACTTAAATTCACCTTCACCAGTTTTCCATTGATCTCTGGTATGTCTCCAGCTTTCCGATTATCTAGCATCCGGATCTCATAGGACTGACCTTTAAAGAGAAAAAAATTGCATGGGTAAAAGAGCAAGAGCACAAGGTTATTTTGTGTTTAATGCATTTAGATTAGCTTTTGGTTCACAGTTCATGAGGATACCAGTACCTGAAACTTGAGTTTGAGAGATCCAGATAGCAATATGCACTTAACACCATGCAAATTAACAAAACAAAGTGACACTTTTTGGTCCCCTTAAAACCACAGATATTTTCAAAGTTTAATTATTTAATTTTGTATCAAGTGTAACTACTTGCTTCTCTTATTTTTTTTTCTGAAAACAAAACATTTCAAGGCTGAACTCCTTCTTTTTTAAAAATGCCAAATGGCAACATACTGAGAACCATTAACTGGTCTTCCAAAACAAACTCTTGCAGAGTTTTCATACTTTCTCCAAAACATACGTACTATTCTCCCATGTTTAATTTTGTCCATATACCTGTTGCCTTTGTATGATTTTATGTTGCCTATGTACACATTTTATGCTCTGTATGGTTTCAGAAATAGACCTTTAAAAGAGACAGTTACCATTTATATCAACAGTATAAGCAAACCTATCTTTCCAGTGAATATGATAAACTGTTGTGCTTCAAAAGCAAAGCTTGTAGCAATTTATTTAATTACAAGGATTTTTTTTCTTTCCAGAGTGAGCAGCACATATTCCTTTGCAAAATCATGCTTCCCTAACTAAAACATGAGACCAAATAAATTTCAACACTTTCACTAAGATGAAATGCAGGAAAATCATCACCTACACTGCCCTTCAGGCTACCTTTATGGCCCAATGTATAACACATTTAAGACATTCTGACATGCCCCACAAGGCAATAACCCTGTGAATGAGGAAATAACTTCTTCATAGCCTTTCACTTTTCACAGACTGATGTTACTTCCAACTATGGACCATTTCAGGGTTTTTTTTTGCTCAAACACAATAAGCATATTTATGTATATACTCTACACATGTACATGCTTTCCTTACCCAAGCAGCATGTGAACATTGATACAGTCATTGATGACATAAATTCATATGAAACACATGTTCACATGGTACAGCTGAGTAAATAATATATAATTCATCCTCCTGTATTCAACAGGAGGAAACTTTTCCTGTTAGTGTGATTCGTTCAATTACCATTGTTTTTCTACTCACACAGCTATAACATGTAAGTTCAACTATATTTAAAGTCAGCATTTCTTGGACCTGGCAATACTAATAAACTTTCTCAAATATTTCTCTGTCCTCTCTCAACATTTTTGGAGGGGTAGGGAAGTGGGTTAAGAAAAAAATTCTGATTATTTCTTCAATACGTATGGCTAGCCTTTCATAGGTACAAAATAGACAGTAGATTTGATAAAGGTAAAAAACAAAGAATACGAGACTTGAAAATGTAAAAACAGCTCTGAAAATTTTCAAGACAGGGGAATAGATACATTCAGTTTTGGACATGTAGCTGCTCTGAAAGTGTAAAAAGCACCACAGCACTCACTTTTGTCATCCCTACATACACTTACTTTCTCTGTTCTTTCCTGGAGAACAGCCAGAGGAGCAAGGTGACACAGCTAGGGACAGTAAGTGAATCCAGTGTGAACTAAATTCACACTGAACCTGTGGCAGCTTCATTCACAAAAATCCCAGAATGTTCAGTTTTGGATGGGACTTCCAGGGGTCATCTTTGGCAATTCCCCTGCTCAAGGCAAGGCCACCTACAGCCAAGTGCCTAGCACTAAGCCTGGCTGGTTCTGAGTGTCTCAAAGATGATCATTGAGACCATACCTCGTAAGCTTCTTCGTATAGCTCTCATGGGAGAAACCAGCAAAAGCTTTCCTGAAGGAAATCACTTGTAAACAATATCTACTACCCTCTCCTTGTCTACCAAGCCACCCAGTTCATCACAGATGTTTATCAAGCTGGTCAAGCATGATAGCCCCTTGGGAAATCTGTGCTGACTACTCCTGATGATCTTGAACTTTATGTACCAGGAAATGGTTACCAGGAAACACTGCTCCATCACCTTCCCAGGAAGCCTGTAGTTTGCTGGGTCCTCCTTTCTGAAGATCAGAGCAACATTAGCTTTGATGTAGTCTCTAGCACCTCTCCTAGTCACCAAGATCATTCAAAGACTATTAATGGTGGCCTCACAGTGACACAGGGCACTGCCCTCAGCACTTGTGGGTGCTTCCCATCAGGACTGGTGGATTTATGTCTGTTCAGTTTGCTTAAGTATTTCCTGATGTTCTTCTTTCACCAAGGGTACATATTCCTTGCTTCAGACTTTCCCCTCATCTCTAAGGCCTGGGATTGCTAAAGACCAGTGATATCAGAAAAGACTGAGCCCAAGAAGGCATTCAGTACTTCAGCCTTTTCAGTGGCCCATGTCACCATGGCCAATGTCCTGTTCACCAGGGGGCCCACTTCAATTGTCTTCCTCTTGCTATTTATATACTTACACAAGACCACCTTGCTTTTGACATTCCTCACCAGATTCAGTTCCAGCTGGGCTTTGGCTTTTCTGATTGCACCCCTGCAGGCATGGACAGCATCTCTGTACTCCTCTCAGGTTACCTGTCCCTGCTTCCATATTCTGTATGCCTATCTTTTGTATTTGAGCTCCCTTGCTTACCCATGCAAACCTCCTGCCACTTTTGCCTGACTTGCTGTTCACTGGGATTTGCTGCACTTGAGTTAGAAGGAGCTAATCCTTGAATGTTAACCAGCTATCTTGGGCCCCTCTTCCCTCTGGAGCTTTATCCCATGGAACTCTATTCTCCTGAAGTTCAAAGATGCAATCTTGGTCTTCTGCCTTGCTTCTTCCTCTCAGGATCATAAAGTCCACCATCTTGAAGGTAAACAAGCCTGACTGACCTTGATACTCACAACCCCAATGAGCCCTTCCCTGTTTCATGAGGTATAGCAGAGCCATCCTCTGCCACTTGGATCAGGAAGCTGTCAATCACCACTTTCCATTCATACCCTGCTGTGCTGTCCCTGCAGGAGACACCACGTTGCTTGAGGTTCTCCTACAAGGACCATGGCCTGTGAATGTGAGGCTACTTCCAGCTCTTCAAAAAACATCTCATCTACTTGTTCATCCTGGTCAGGTGGTCTACAGCAGACACCCACTATAATGTCATCCATATGACATAATCCAAAATATCCATCTATAATCCTTAACCATAACTCTCAAGTGGAACATCACCTATCCCTAGGCAGAACCCCAGACATTTCAGCTGTTCACCTACATAATGCTTAACCTCCCCTCCCTTATCCTCCTGCTCTGCCTTTCCTTAAGAGCTAAACTCCCCAGACTGTAACGTGGCACTTTGAAAGCCATCCCACCATGTCACAGTGATCCCAAATCACACAGATGTCTTAAATCCTCGTGCTTACTTCCTTTGCTGCTTGCACTGCTGACATGTGTGCACTTCAGAGGCACCTCACCATGCTGACTTACCACACAGGGCTTTGCTGCTTCCTTGGAATCATGCTCTACAGGCACTTACTTGCTCATATCCAAATGCTAGAGATGACCCTGTTTAAGCCTCCTTTTGCTGATACTGTGTTCTCTTTCATGCTCTTTGCTTATCAGCCATGGCCATCACTCCCTCACAATGCTGCTGTCAGTCACTCCCTCCCTCACTGTTCACATTTCAAAGCCCTCTTTACCAGGTCAGACACAAGCTGGCTAAGATACCTCCACTGCCCTTTCCAAGCTGGATCCCATTTCTCCCTAGCAGTTCTTTGCATTCACAGAACTCCAAGCTTTGCTGCACTGTGTAAACCAACCCAAAGAATGCTTCCCTTTTAAAAGCAATTCTCTTCCATATCACTTCTACTGTTCCATATACATCTAGCTGAACAGCAGCCAACCCAAAACACTGTCCCACAACTCCAATACGTTTCCAATGGATCCATTTAACAGATTTCACAGTAAGAACTCTGCAACCCCCTGAACAACCAACCATCGTTGCTCCAAGATCTGAACTTCTAGAGTCAGCTTCAGCTGAACATCTAATCATGTTAAATATTCCATCAGAGTCTATTGAGATTTAGAGTCAAAATCTACGAGACAAAGAAAGCTGAACTAGATAAAGGATTGGAGATCATAGGGCTTTAGAGCCAGAGGAGGGGGAAGAAGAGGTGGGAGGGTATGCAGCCATTGATAGGATCCAAACAAATTATAAGTGATTTTGAGTTCAAAATACTAGCTGACTAAACTTAGGACACCAATGTAATTCTCAATGTAAATCTTCTCCGAGGAAGGTTTTATCATATAGCAATGACTACATTCAGATTATTCTACCCAGCAGTCAGTGGTCTCTCTGGGAAAAAAAAAATCAATTTTCAGGAAAAAAAATCAAACACAGGGAAAAAGGAAAAAAAACCATCCTGATTCACATGAAGTATTTATCCAGTTAATTTCTGGTAAATGTATACAAACTCCAAAGGTAACTGCACTTGTGATTGTGTTTAAACATAATACAGTTCTGGACAGACATGTCTAGCTAATTTGAGAGCAATTACAGTGGTTCCTTCTGTGCACCACCTCAGGGACTGACATTTTAACATTTATTATGATTTTTGAGGGCTGTTTGTCTGTACCTCATGCATATATCCAATTAACTTATTCTTATCAATCAAATTTAAATAGAAATGCCAAATTAGTCATGAATTTTCAGCTATTACTGCCTGAAATTTGTCTCCTAAAAGGTCTGTTGGCTTGATTTTATTGGGGGATGAAGAGGGGCAACACACAACAGGAAAAAAAACCAAAACCAAACCAACAAAGGAAGAAAGACCCCACTCCTACCAGAATCCAAAGGGAAAGTAACATCATACTATAGCTGTGAGCCTACAAATTGGACAAAAAAAGACTACTAGCAAGGCATCTTTACAACCTCAATGTCCACAACCTCGTTTCTGACATGCATTTATTTTGGATATAGACACACACGTATCAAAACATGAAATACTACTCCAGTATCAGGCTTGCACCATAAGCTGCATTCACACACGTATACCAACCTTGATTCAAATATGTGAGAGTTTCATCATATAATTTTACTGCTGGAGATGTTGCAGCACACATAACATACTGGAAAGGTGGATGTTTGGTCTCATTTTCTTGTGGAAGGCTGGAATCTTCCTGTTTGAAAATCGGCAGCGCCAAAACATCGCTGAAAAGAAAAAACCAGACAACTTTGAGACTGTTGGCCCTGTTTTGATTGAAGTTAAAGAAAAAAGTTATTTGTGACTTAAAAAACTCCACAGTGAAATACATATAGAATTTTGTTACTCATTTTATTAGTAAAATCTATATGAGCAGTATCAAAAAGATTTTCCACCAGAACTTTAGGCTAGGTTACATAAACAAAATACGATGGGACTTAAGCAGACAAACAATTTTGCTGATGCTTTGAAAATCTAAACTTTGTTTCCTGTCTCCACTTAAAAAATTCAGTTCTCTCAACTTTTCACCTGTCAACACAGCCAAGCTTGCCTAATAAACATGCAAATGAAAGCAAGGCTTTCATTTTCTTCTTTGGAATAATGTATTTCCCAAAGTAAGTTACCTACACTGTGAAAGTATCTCTCTCTTCATTTAGTACCATTATGTCTAAGTTATTAATTCTGTTGGCATTCTCAAGCTTTTCTTAGGCTTTGGCAGACTGATTAGCTCCAAATTATCAAGCAGCATATTCACAAAACATAAGCTATAAAAAGTTTATGCCAGGATTCACTTCACTTATCTACGATGTATAACCACCAGAAAAACTTTGCTACATTTCTAGAGAATAAAGAGCAATCATGTTGTCCACAAGCTGTGGTAAGAGAGACAGCTTCACCACAACCAGCAAACACATCTTCTGCTTTCTACAGAAATTAATAATCTGTATTAGTAATAATCTTCCTTGTGTACAGAAATCCTGCATAAATTAAGATTTTTAGGAGCTTTTCTTGTACTGAATTTTTGTTCATGATGACATCATCTGCATATCCATGCAACTTTCCTTAAAAATGTTGCAAATGTGAATTAAGATCTCACACCACCTCACCTGTTAATTTAGTTTTTAACCAACATGTATCTTGTTTCTATCTCTAGCACTGATCTCAAACATGGATTTGATATATTTTGTAAAACAGTTATAAATGCCTGTATTGCACAACTATTTGTTAGTTGTACACTAAAATTTTAGAAGTAAAACTGTTTTATAACTGTTCATCATTTCTGCAAGAGTCTGCTTTATTTAAAGGCTATTAATTGCTCTTGAATTCCAGCTCATATCTGAAGAATCAAAAAAGTATATCACAATAAATTCAAAAAATGAAATTAGACCTAATATTTTCATGTCACATAGGCTTAGAATGTAAGACTTGGTCTGCTTAAGTCTCAGATATGCAGAGTGCAGGGGCACCCCAACTTTTTTTCAGGGCAAGTGCCACATTCCATTAGGGATGTTACTCCCTGGGCTACTTGGAAGATGTTATATTGACAAGAAAATATTTATGAAGGGTGAAAGAGCCTAAGAAATTTGTCTATGCCTTGGAGAGACTGTACCGTGTCTCCGCAAAAAGAGACCAAAAAAAGACACCCATACAGGTTTCCTTTCAGTAGGAAGAAACCACAGGAGATGCTATGAAGACTGATGTAAGCAGGACAGGGCAGTACACTGCCCAAAAAAGCATTACAAGCCTACTGAACCGTGTCCTAGCTACTTCTGACGCCACCTCCTCAAACTGTAGCCCAGAGAAGAATTAAGTTACAAATGAAGATGTGAAATAACCACTTCAGAGAGTGGACACCCTTAAAAGAGTTTTCTCATACAGAGACAAGAATCCGTGAGTAGGGCAGCAAAATCCATAGATGGGTGAGCGCTCCTTGAGGATGACTCAGAAAAAACTGAAGGAAGGAGCTGCTTCAAGCCCTGATGTCATCAGGAGGGCAGCAGGAGCAGCCCAACACAAGAGGGAGTGAGTGCCCTGACAGTGACAAGCAGAGGGAAGCAAGTGTGCTCTCAAGACAGGACTGCTGCACCAGGAACCCATGCTCACCACACACTTCAGCACCCAAAACACAAGTGCCATTATGAGGAGGAACTTTAAAATGGCAAGAACATGGAAACAAGAGCAATGTTTAAAATACACACATGAGTCAAAGTGCAGCAAGCAAGGCATGAGAAGTATCTCATCAAATAAATTACCTGTAATTCTTGACTAAGCTCTGCAACACTTCCCTTCACATAACACATATGATTAAAGAGAAGTCTTTTGTGTATTTGTGAAAAATATCTTTAAAGTCTTCATTTTCCACTCACAATTGGAAGTTTATAATGTAGCTGGTCTGGCTTAAGAAAGTGTGATGTGGGGTTAATGAATTAGCTAAGAGACTTTGCATTGGAAGCCTACAAATACACCAATTTAGGCAGCTTTAAACCAGCTTTTGCTAATACTTAAAAAGCATAATGACTAACTGCCACTGCAGAAGAAGAAGGAAAAATAAAGACATCCAGCTCTACAACCCTACAATTTAGCTGTAAAGAGAGCACACCGTTCATTCTTAAATGCCATCATTCTAAAAAATACTCCGTAAGACAGCACAAGACAATTTTTTCCTATAAAACTCTTCTGAGTACTTCAAAGGAAAAGACAAGCCAATGCAATGTAAACTCCTTCCTAGACCATCTTTAAATCAATATCATTTAAATAGTATTTTGATTCATTCACTTGCAAACAATGAAGTATTGGTGTTTTTTGCATTTCAACATACACTCTTTCCCCATCGAAAAACAGATTAAAGCTGCAATTAAAACAGTCAATAACGTATTTCAAATTAAGACCTGAAGGATCAGTTTAAGGATCAGGGACTAGCTAAATTTCACAGCAACAAACAAATAAAATTTTTATTTCTACAAATAAAAATTCATTGCAGCACAGGTGAAGAAAAGATGCAAAGACTGCTTACAATGGGAAACAGAATAGGAAACAGAAACTTAATATTTTTCATAGTACTCTTTACTGAAGCTAAAGATGAAAAACTGCATATAATATATGCTATTGCATCAATCACATTACCAGAAACTATGGAGATGCTAAATCAGTCTTTTTACCACCTTTAATCTTATACTGATTCTATTTTAACACCCAACAACAACAAAAATCAAACAATCAAAAAAACCTAACCCATAAAGAAATCCCAGAAACAAACAAACACAATACAGAGAACAGATCAACCTTGTCAGCTCCAGCCTTTTTCCTCCCAGACCCCCATGACAATTTCTGCATTTATGAGCCAATGTCCCAGCAGAACAAATCATCTGCCCACAGTCAAGCCCTGGCAGCCCCCATGCTCACATACACTTATGTAGGTGTCCTTCAGTCATTTTCCTACTCACCTGGTGAAATCTTGGTTTTGTTGGGCCAGTACAGATTAGAGACAGGGACTTGTAGTGCCAGCTTTGTTAAAGTTATTTCACACAGCAAAGAACCTAAACTTAAAGTTCTTACCTAAACTGTCGTGCCCACTGGCAGAGCAGCCCACATGGAGGAAAAGTCAAGTGTTCCAAAATAGCTACTGTTGAAATTATTTCAGACTACAGGAGAACAGAGAGCCTGAAGAGACTGATTCTGTTCCTTTTTTTGTCATTATTAACTTTTGATCTTGTGAAGTAAAGATTCATTTACTTCACTTGTCTCATTTAAGTGAACTTTAGAACTACTGGCAAGCTGATGTATGGGTGAGTAGTAATCTTTGGAAGGACAAGTAGCATCTTTTGTTATATTTTCTGATATCATTTGAGAAAGTCCATCTAGCAGGATTTACTCTCCTGATGGAACTCCGAGACCAAGTTTTGAAACTACTAGCTCTAGTAAGAAGAGTCTTATCTCAGTTCCTCAGCATATGTTATCTAAAGTATTCAAATGAAAGGCATTGAGTCTTAGCTATTTATGCTACAGAGGAGCCTACATGAAACATCATCATACAAAAGCAGGAAGGCTTAGAAGAGGAAGTAAGGTGAATGCTACCACTTGAATGAAAGCGTCCAGTGGGATGCACCACATGTGAGAAGCTGTCCTATGTCTCATGTACCCTAGATGAATATAGTTCAAAAGACCAAGAAAAATGTAATTTATCCCCCCATGCTTGTGAAATGTGTCTGTAAACCTTCAAAATCACCTTCCTTAAAAATTTAAAACCTTCTTTCCACACATTGTCCCAAGCATTTTAAAAAAAAGCCTAACACACATATACAAAAAAAAACCCCTCCCTAATAATAATAATAGGGTCAAAAAATAAATTAAGAACTTCCTGTCCTTACAAGAACAGGAACTACTCTGTCAACAAAATTCAAACTGATGTTCCATCAATCATCTGCCTCATCTATCTTCTGGATCATATGTATACCTTTGGGTGTGAGTACTAAAGCATCCCAAGGCCTTTTGAACAGGCCTTTTGAAACTTTAAAGCATGTTTTTTACGAGGACAAATACCTTTAGGAAAAAATTTTCTCAAGCAGTCTTTGAATTAAGAGTTATGATCTCAAGGCCAAGCTCTGAACTGTTCAGAGGTATGAGCAAGCCATAGGAAAATGTAAGGCAATGGGAGACCTGGTACTTCCTAACACTCCCTATGTCCACAAAAGCAAGTTTGATGGGGGGGAAAGACCCCTGGAATTAACTTCTGGGAAACAACCTTCTCTGCAGCAGCTGTCCAAGAAATCCAACACACGAGAAACAGGTGCAAATGTAATGCTGTTCCTGGGAGTCCCACAGACCATCACACAGAAACTCAGATAGAGAAAGGCTTCAATTTAAGGGGAGTCTGGCACAAAATACAAAAAAAACACCAATCAAAGAAAGAAGAAAATGCCAACAACAACGCCTGTGTCCTTCCTACCAAGGAAAAGAAGAATTTTCACCATGACAAATCCACTCCAACACAGGGAGGTCAGGCAGCTTCTCTCACTTGCAGCAGGCTCCAGTACAGATGGCTCCTACATGGAGAAGAGCACATGAAGGCAGACCTGCTGCCCTGCTCTCAATCTGCTATGTCCATCCAACACCAGAGGTGACAGAGGAACAAACAAGACAGTTCTGCGCTTTCAAGTATTTTCCTTAAAAATTAAACTGCCCCCGACTTTTTGTAATGTATTCACACACTCAACTTGGAAGAAAACAACAAAAAAACTCAAATCCAGGCCAATGTCAATGATCTAGAACATGAGGCTTATCTTTCAACATGTTTTCTCTGTGGTAATATGACAACGAAGCTTAGGTTTATGGACACACTTTTCCTTCAAATGCCTATTTCCTCACAGGTATTTACTTATTTGTGTTCTTGCAAGAAGACTCGAGCTCCAATTCTAATCAGTACCTGACATTTTATTTTAGAGTGTATATGTGAGTGATTTTTTTTTCTACAGTGCAATGCATAAAAAAATAGAACAAACCAAAAGAGAAGCTTTATATCGTATTCTGCAGAAAATACTTTGTACATCTAAAAAAGCAGAAAAGAAAAAAAAAAAAACCAAGATAGCATCAGCAAAGATTCCTCTTTCAAAAATCCAATATAACCAGCAGTAGAGTGGACACACTTTAGAGTGGGAGATATTAGGGGAAACATAAACAGCTATTTGTCTGCCATAATGAAACAGCAGCCAAAACCAGGGCCTGAATGAGAACTCTTTTTTGGTTTTGCCCAGCAATTATTTAGTTAAGGCAGTAACTGTCACGACCCAATCATGTTTATCAGAAGCCAAAAAGGCTGTCAGGGACCCAAAAGCTGTTAGAAGAGAACACTCTCCCTTTCTCCTCCTGAAAAGAGAGCTTTAAGTTGTCAGAAAACATTTCCCAACTGACCGTCTCAGAGTTCTGTCAGCCTGAACTGTGCTGGAGAGGTTGGTACACAAAGTGCCCTCACCAGCCAAGGCTCTCCACACCACAGTGAGGAGACAAGACTGAAGACTGCATCAGGCTTTCCCTCTTTTCAACCAAGGCAGCAGACAGCTGCATTCTCCAAAGACACTTGAGTGTTTGGGAGATGCAGCACAGGCAAACTGACTTGATTCTCCAAAAATGGAGGACTGCCTGCATGAATTTTCATACAGTCTTTTGTAGAGACTTTTCCATTTCAGAACCAGAAGTCATTCTTGTTTACTTAGTTTGATGAACTTCAGGTTTTAACCTACAAATATGTACTAAAACAGCTACTCTTGAAATAATTTTCAAGTTCCCCATGACAGGGTTGGATTGTAGCATGACAAACACCACCAGAATTGCAAACATTTGACTAAATCCATATACTAAGCTTTCAAATTACCCGTAAAAATTTAGTCATTAAGGTATTTTTCTGTCTATTAATGGTCAATTAACCCAATGTATAGTGGTTTAATAATCAAATAATTCACTGATAAAAAATGGAATTCTGGTAGAAAGATGACAGGCAGTTCTTTGAAACTTGTCTTTAAACAGCCTCCATTTTTTTATAGTTCATAGCAACCATGAGTGATCCTCAAACATACACAACTACTTCTGTGTTACAATGGATATTATGAGGGATTCATAAGAAAACATGAGAGATGCCATTATCAACAGAAACAAACATTAACTTCCTTAAATTAACTCAAAACTCAGTATCACTGAAGGGTACAATGTTTTTATATGGGTTTTGGTGCAGGTGTTGACACATCTGACAACTGTTACTACATATTTAATTTAATTTTGTGATTACAGGTAGTTTCTTTTTGCATGAGAAGGTGCTACCAGAAAAAAATGGGTATTGAGACTTTATAAAGAAATTTCAGAAAGTATCTAAAACTGTGTGAATCTGAAGGGAAATTCAGGAGGCACTTGGCTGCCTTTTAACAAAAGTCCTAAAATGGACTCATGATCAATGAACATGTGCAACTTTATCAGGAAGAATAAACACAGGAGTAATGCCATAAATTCTATCTAAGGGCTCTGACTTATCATCAACTCCAGGAAGTATCAACTCCTTTATATACAACCCCAACAGTTAAAGAGATTACATGCAGATCTTCTAAGAAAATCAAGGGGGCCAATACCTTGAGTTCACCGAGGACTCTCCTCTAGGCAATATTTAATTTTCTTCTTTTGCTTTGTTAGAAAGTGACAAGTAATTAACTTCTAGTGGCACAATGAACAGTGACAGAGCAGTATCCTTCCTGTTCATGCTTTGCCACTTCTCTTGGTTTTCTGCTCTCACATGACTTGACAGGCCATAATTTCTCTGAAGTAGAAATCTAACCAATACATAGAATAACTTACATACGTGCTGAGAATCACTCTGAATCCAACAAACACTGATGGCAATTAGGTGACCCCTTTAACTATAGGGTCTGTGACTGTAGCTACAAATACCACTACTACTCTGTATGTTTTCTAAAAATACTCTGCAGACGAAATGCTTAACAAGATTCAAGACTAATATATAGCTTAGCTTATAAAACATTGCTTTTGAAGTGCTGTTTTTAATTGCTACAACTCTTTCTGTGGTAAATGTCCAAAAAGGCAGGTGTATGTAACAAAAAGCCAGCCACCACAACAGGATGATATGACCAGAAAAAAACAAACTATCCCACAACAATAAGAATAATAATTCTTACAGTTCCTAGAAACTGAAGTAGGTGCATTACTGGGATGAGAAATGAAGTTAGGAATACACAGGAAAATAAAAAACCTAACAGTCAAAATGCAGAACTTTTAATCATAAGAGATCCTAGAAAGAACTGAATCAAGATAGAGAAGAGCAGCTCTTGAACATGAGCACATTCATTTTCCATTGATGTCTGCACTTAGAACCCACCCAGGCAACAACCACACAGCTGCCCACAAAAACTGGCACACCACTTCATGGGATGAATGTCTGAAGGTTTGCAGAGACAGAAACGGGACAGAAGTGGGATAAAATCCAGACAAGCTGAATATAAAATCAGGAATATTCTCATCAAGAGAAATGAATCACTTCGTTCTCTGAACTGGCAAGTTCTCAACGTTATTTTTAATTTTAAAAAACCCCAAAACAAAACTACAAAAAACAAACCAACCAACCAACCAAAACACAATCCAAACCCTACACAGAACAAAACCCCCATCAAATACATGTCCCATCATAAATCCACCGAACTCACAATACCAAATACTATCAAAATGTCCTCATTTCTGTCCAGCAGAAGCCCTTTTCCATAACTTCCAGCAAAGACACTGCACTTCCAAAACTTCCAAACACTTCCATTTTACCTGGGAAGTACTGCCTTAAAGCATACATAATAGATGAAGCTTGTGGTCACCTGCAAGCTCCAGTTTCCCCTGAGAGAGAACGTGCCTTTTATACAGCCTAGGCCATCAAAACTATCAAATACAAGTGTTTTACTTCTCCAGACAAAATCCTTTAACGCCGACAAACCCTGTCGAAAACCTTGGACTTAAAATGTCTGTCGTTGCCTCCAAAACAGTTTCTCTTTTTCACACTAAGTCGTCACTCAGGAATCCACACATTCTGCCCATGAGCAAGCTAAAATTTACTCAAACAAGTACAGTTTTAACTTAGTTTCGAAAAGGTACATCCAAACGCTACTTAAACACTAACTTTGTAATACCTGGAAAACAATCAAAAGGTAAGGAAACCGCCAAGTTGACTACGAACAGAGCCCTACACGGCAAGGAAAAAAACCCCATCATTAAAGACACACTACATAGAAAAAACCTCATCACTACACAGAAATACAGAATAAGTACTGAATAAAGTACAGCCATACTACCACTCTATTAACGACAACGTTTACCTGGTCGAGAAAGAACATTTTTAAACCTGGCAGGAAACACCTATTGTTTATCACGACAGAACTACATTTGCCGAGTGTAAGACGACCATAGTTTGGAACGTAGGGTCCGGTTACACCCCGAAGGGACAGCGAAATATCAGTTTTAGGGCAGGGATATCGCATATAAAGGGAGCAGCACCCTGGCGCAGGCAGCTGCCCGCCCTTCCCGAGCGGCCACCTGCCAGCGGCACGGGAGGGCAGGGCTGGAGCCCCTCCGGCACGTGCCCATGCCTCGGGAAAAGCCTAAGGAATTAAAAAAAAAAAAAAAAAAAAAAGAAAAAAGAAAAAAAAAGGGAGGGAAAGGAGAAACTCAGGCTCCTTCCCGCGCATCCTCAGCCTGCCCACGGCACGGGAAGGGCTGCGCGGCCCGAGGAGGCCGGCGGGGACCCGGCGCCCAGCGGCGGGGATGCGCTGCGGGCCGCGTTACCTCATGCTGTAGGCACCGGCTCCCAGCTCCTGCCCGATGCCCGAGAGGCTGGCGTCGAAGTCGTGCACCAGCCCGGACTCGATCACTTCATCCATCTTCAGCACCCACGCCATGTTCCGCCGGCCCCGCCGCGCTCCCGCCGCGGGAGGAGCCGGACGGGGCGGAGCCGCTCGGCACCGGCGCCGCCGGGGAGGCGGTGCCGGGCGGGCGAGGAGGCTGGAGGAGAAGGGGGGAGAGCGGGGAAAAAGCACGTGCGGGGCGGGGGGACGGGGGCGGCTCCGCGCTCAGCCCCGGGGGGGCCCTTTCCTCGCGGCGCGACCAGGGCGTGGGGTCGCTCTCAGCATCCTGCGCCCGCCCGGCCGCCGTGGGGCGCTGGGGACCGGGCGGCCGCCGCCTCCTCCTCCTCCGACCGGACACTGCCCAGCGCCGCCGCCGCTTCTGCCGCCGCCCGAGCTCCGACCCAGCCCAGCGGCGCCTCCCGCCGCATCATTCGCAGGGGGGAGGCTGCGGCGGCAGCAACAGCAGCACCGCGGGCGCCCGCCGGGGAGGAGCCGCCACCGCCGCCGGAGGTCACGGCCGCCCCGGGGGCCCGCGCCCGCCGCTCCGGCGCGTCCCGCAGCGCCGCCGCCGCCGCTGCTCACGACAACATGGCGGCGGCTTCCACCCCCGAGCGCCTGCCGGGGCGGTGCCTGCCCGCCATCGGCGCCGTCGATTGGCTGGGCCCCGCCGGCAGGGCCAATCGGGGGCAGGCGCGGAGGGGTGAGGGGGAAGCCCGGCCAATGAGGAGGCACTTCCTCACGCCAGGTGACGTCAGCGTGACGAGAGCGAGTGGACCTGTGCTCCTCCCCGGGCCCGCGGCATGGCGGGAGCGCGCCCCGGAAGCGGCCGTGGCCGCAGGCCCGGGGGCGGGAGCGGGAAGGGGCGGTGGCACCCGGGCCCGCCCCGAATGGCCGCCGTTGGCCGGGCCCCGACCGCTCCCCAGCCACCTCCGGGGCCGGGACTGCCCTGAGCAGCCGGGCTCGGTGCAAGGTGTCCCTTCCCATGGCTGCGAGGATAAGCTTTAAGGCCCCTTCCCAACCCAAACCGCTGCATGGTTGCTTTTTCCACAGAACACCGAGAAAAACAGAACACCCAGAAAAACAGCCAAACCCCAGAGAATCACTGAATATTCTGAGTTGGAAGGGATCCTCGGGGAACACGAGGGTCAGGTTGGAAGGAATCACACTGAGTCAGCCGGTCCAGCCTCCCTACTCAGGCATGGACACCCTGGAGCACATGGCACAGGATTGCATCCGGATGGTTCCTGAATATCCCCAGTGAGGGAGACTTCCACAACCTCTGTGGGCAATCTGTTCCAGTGCTCGGTCACCCACGCAGTAAAGAAGTTCTTTCTCATTTAGGTGGAACTTGCTGTGCACCCATTTCTGCCCATTGCCTTTTTCATCCTTTTGCTTGGCACCACCAAGAGCCTGGCTCTGTCCTCTTGACACCCTCCCTTCAGATAGTGATACATACTGATGAGGGCCCCTCTCTACTCTCAAAACAATTCCCTTCATATTTAACAATTCAGAGAATACTTACATAATTTTAGGATTTCATTATTACTATTAATTTCATTAAAGTGTTATGTCTGGAGAAAAAACTATTAAGACAGAACACTATTAAGACTGTAAAATGTGTTTTGATCCTATAGTAATATGCTTGAAGTACAATTGCACAAGTTTTGCAAAAGATAAAGGCAGGAGGGCCCTAACTTCATTAATGGTGAACAAAATACGAGCTGTTGTTCCAAATGTGCATATGGCATCCTCAAAGATAAAGAGAGGTATGCAGACCATGATTTATGATCTTCAAATAAAGTTTGTAAGTTAAAATGTCTGCCATCTTCTCAAAAAAAAAAAAAAAAAGTACTGGTGTTTTTTCTGCTATAATTGCTGTAAGAGTTCTCTGCCTGTCTGGCCACAGATGAACAGCTCATCTGCATATAAGGGGAAGCTTAGAAAAAGTGAAATTTATGAAGAAGGCAGGGGCTCATGGACAAGCCACTAAGATGGGCATTAGCTACCATGTTACAGCTTTGAGTGAAAAGAACTGAAATAACCACAGGCAAAATTCCTCTTTTATGCCTGACAAGATGACAACAATACCCAGGCAGCAGAAATAACACAAACCCCCATTTTTGTAAGTTTTACAAAAGAAGGTTCGTGGGAAACTGAAAGTAGTGCACTTTCTACTTCTGACAGATAACACAGGCTATAAGACCAGAGAGGCCACATGCAGTTTGATTTATGCATAGCAAAACTGGTTTCTCTGCTTACTAGACCTCTGCTAACATAGCTACATAGCAGTTACGAGATCATAAACTGGTGATTTTTATACTGGGAATTGTTTTCTTGTGACATAAATTCCAATCATTCCTGAGGGTATCCTAAGAGGACACAGTGAAACCCATCCTCTTGCATTTAAAAATTGGGTGTAGCTTGTCCATGATAAACAAGGTGACAGCTAGTATTTCTGCAGATGTTATCGTTACCTATTTTAGGACACAAAATGCCCTTTTTCTGTTAAAACATGAGTATTAAAGGGGAGGTATTTTTTCTTTAGCATTATTTGTATCCCTGGCTCATTCAGAACAAGTTTTGTAGAGGTGTGCGTTGTTTGGTTTTTGCTGTTTTTAAAGTAAAGCCTTGTGACGTGTTCCTTTGGGACAGGTTCCTTGATCAGTGCCATTCTCACATCCTCAGTTGAGGATCAGCAATGCACACAAATTGCTTCTGAGCAAGCCAGATCCACAAGTCTAACCTGTCAGAATTGACACTGCCTGTGGCCCTGCCATTCCATTTCTGCAGACCCAGTGACTGGAATTGGAGACATGATGTGATGGAGAGAAAGTGCAGGCAGTGGAAGTCTGATTCACCAATAGATCTGCACAAAAAGCATTCCAAGTACAGTTCTGCTGGGATATGGGGATCCTGGCACATTGCTTTCTCCATCTGCTTATCACTACTGCTGGCTGGCATCCTCCCCTGAGGCTGATTGCTTCTCTACCAGCCTTACTGATGCCCAGATGTGGGACTGAGGTGTGCTGTTTCCCTAAAGGTGCACTGGGGACAGAGCCAAGCAACTCAATGATTAAGAGCAGACTGAAGCCTCGTGCCTGAACTGGTTTGTGTTCTTTCTCCTCAAGGTAGTTGGCCTCGAGGGGCAATTTCATTAGAGATCAGCTGCTGTACACAGCCCATAATTGATGGAAGGGCCTCCCCTATGCTGTATTTCAATCCCAAAACACTGATGCAGGCTGCCATCCAAACCTAAAGGCAGCTGCTCAACAGTGTGTGGGAAGAGCAGCTTCAGAGGGACTCAAATGGCAGATTTTTAGATAAGGGTGGGAAAATAGAAGCAAATATAGGGAGCAAAGGCAAGGAAAGGAAAGGACATGGAGAAGACAGGCCCTGAGAAAAACTGTGAGGGGACCAACCTCCTTGTGGCTGAAGAAGGGAAGACTGGAGGAGTGAGTGGACACTTTGCACCCTCACTTTCCCTTGTGGTTTACTTCCTTTTGTGCTGGAGCCCTGCCTGCGTGTCACTTGTAAACAAGGTGGGAACTTGAGCACCCGTCCTTCATTTCTGCTTTATTGCTTGAGTCAATAGAAACAGCGCTGTGTTTGCTATCTCTTTGTGTTAGCCAATCTAAATTTCAAATCACTCTCACCTTTGTACTGAGATGGATTGATTTTATAAAACTCCACTGCGGTTTCATTAGTTTCAGGCTTTGGAACCCAAATATAGCCTCAATTCCTTTGGGTTTCTTTTTGGCTGGTTTGTTTGTTTTAAAATCTAAAACTTAACACATTTCTAGTAAAAACATGCTACTCAACAATTCTGTAAGAGAACTAGTAATGCTGTGATGCAGCAATAGTTGTAAGGCTACCAATATCATAAGAGCCACATCAACATAAATTATTAAATGCTGTTATGTTTATGTACATTGTATTTAGCGAGAAAGTAATAAACTAAACTTTAATACAAAGAGTGAACCACATTATAAATTGAAACTTAATTAACATCAAGATTATCTGTAATCTATGAGCCTAGGTCTTGTTGAAGCACAATAATTTTTAATTATAAGAAAATTTGAATACTGTACACAAATAATATTTCAATCATGCAGAGGTTAAGTAGGTTCGTAGCTAACAGGAATATGCTGATGCAATAAGCTGTATATTGCATGAGAATTTCAATGCAAAACATTTACCCTGCACTGATATGACAAGCAGCCCAAACCCCTGGTCCCACAGATCAGTTGAGCTCCAGAAAATTATCAAAGTAGCTATTAGACATCAAGGTATTTCTAAGTCTGTATTATTTCATATAAAGGGAGTTTTATCTACCGACTGCAAATGTAATTAAAAAATCCCAACCAACCAAACCAAACACATCTGTGAATATCATATTAAGCAGCAAAGCATTTCTAACACTATTACCAGCATGCACATACAGTGACATGGCTTGTGAAAATTGTAAGACTACAGCAAAGTAGACCTCCACCATTTTGACTCTACTGCTCCAATTACTTTCAAATCACCAGCTCTATTTGAAGGCTTCAGCTTGTGGATTAGCAAAGATTGCACATACACTCTGCATTCCTGTGTATTATAGCGTTATAATTATAATTATTATGATTATAAGTCACCCCCATCCTTCACTTACCGCAGGTAGCTGTTGTTGCTGGTGGGATACTGGTGGTGGTGATAATGTTCAGGCTGGCTGTGCCAGAAAAGCATTTTGGGGTGAGGTGAAGGTGAAGCATTGTGTTCAGCTAAGAGATGGTCGCTGCAGTGATGGGAGATAGGAAAGAGAAAACAAATACTCAAATTCAGATTACAGTTGCAGTTGGGTTGCTCTCAGGCCTTTACATTCAGCTGCTGCCAGCAAGTTGTCCCTCCCTCCAGAAGAGGCAGGCAGCCGATGGCTTTGGCTGCTCTCCACATGCTCTCCTGCTCCCCAGGCTCACTGTGCTCCTGCTGCTGCCCAGCTGCAGGGCTTTTCTACTACCAATGTGGCATAAGTGCAGCTCAGACCTCACCAGCATCCCTGTTTCTCTCCTCCTGTCCCCCCACACTGTCCTAGAGTGTCAGTGAACAAACCCTGTGCTACAGAGCCAAGGAAAGGGCTGCTTCCCTGCACTTGGCCTCAGAGAAGCACCCAGCTCCCTTTTCACACAGTCCAGAGACCTTGAACACTGTAACCTGCATAGGCACCACTGACTGCAGAGAAGAAGATAAAAGGTGGAATACACAAAGACCTCTCTAAGGGAGAAAGATGCTTTCTCAGTGTTTAGATTGCAGCCTTTTTGCCTGTTCATTTCATTCTGGTGGCAGGCAGACTGCAACCTTATAGTCAGTCACCTTCTTGCCATGAACCAAGATTAAAAAAAACCCAACTTAATGATGAAAACACTGTCAAATTGCAGGAAAAATATTTACTTCAACACCACTCCTCACACCCCCACTTTAGGGAAAAATCATATTCAGATGCAAACCAGCTGCTTGGTGCACTCAGTGCCATTTGTTTGCTGGAATTTGCAGCCAGGACTGCAGTATCAATTTTAAAACACACAAAATAGTACAGGTTGGTCTTGGAAAGATCTTGACACTCAGAAGTAATAGGAGGCACACATCCAAAATCATCATCTGAAAATAGTTACCTGCAGAGGGCACCCATTCTGCTTGAAATAGGAAGGACTACTGACAAATAGTAGTAGTTCATTGGTGGCTTTGTTATTTTTGTGGTTCTTTTTTAAAATACCAGCTCATTCTATAAAAAGATACTTGTAAAACGTATTACAATATTGTGGCAACACACAAGCTATAAAAATCAGGACATCAGAGAGCAAGGTTCTGGGAAAAAAAAAGAAATTATTTAATATTAAAATGATAATAATATGTAGCAGCCAAAAAACTTCAAATAAACATAATTGGTTGGGGATTTTTTAACAGCATCTCAGACAATTCTCCCTTAATTTACTCTATTTACTTAACATCAAACAATGCAAACAAAAAGCAAAGACCAGAATCACAGAATGGCTTGGGTTGGAAGGGATCACAGAGATCACGTACTATGGGCAGGGACTCCTTTCACTGGACCAGGTTGTTCAAAGTCCCACACAACCTGATCTTGAGCACATCCAGGAACAGGGCAGCAACAATTTCTCTGAGCAACCTGTTCCAGCATCTCACTACTCTCACTGCAAAGAATTTCTTTCTAATATCTAATCTGAACCTACTCTCAGTTTGAATCCATCCCCCCTTGTCCTGTCACTACATACTCAAATGTCTCTCTCTGTCTTTCTTCTGGGCTCTCTTCAGGTACTGCAAGGCTGCAGTAATGTAACCCTTAAGCCATCTCTTTTTCCAGACTGAACAAACCCAATTCTCCCAGCCTTTCCTCACAGGAGAGGTGCTCCATCCCTCTCATCATCTTGGTGGTCTCCTCTGGACTCACTCCAACAGGTCCATGTCCTTCCTGAGCTGGGGAACCCAGAGCTGAATGCAGCTTTCCAGGTGGGGTCTCACCAGAGTAGAGAAAAGAGGCAGAATCATCTCCCCAACATATAATAATACAGAATAATAGTAGAGGAACTGTAAATGTGGGATGAGAAATAAACACCCACAGGTGACGCTGCCCAAGAAAGCAGACAAGAATTGGGACTGCTGCCTTAGTGATTCCGAGAGATTATTCTCCTCCAAGTGGCACAGAAGTACCTTGAGGAGGGCTGTTATGACACAGATCTGCTTGTGTACACAAATTGATCTTTGGTCCAGCAAGGATGAGAGCTGGATGAGTCTTTTCAAGGTTGGTTGTTCCTCTTACATGTCTCTGTAATCGCAGACTTGAAACAAGCATCCTCACAGATGGAAAGGGCTGCACATGTCCCATTGATCACTGTTTTGTTTTTTAAATAGTTATTTTGATTTCAGTGACTGTAGGAAAATAGTATATATCCTGGTATCCAGTTTGCTCCATAAACCAGTAAATTGTAAAATAAAGCTACTCTGTCTTCAGCCCTAGATTTTGGCAAAGGAGTTAAATGCATGCACTGCATTTATTTGGAAGCTCCATTTCCATCTACACTGATTATTCTAAAGAGAACTACACATGCCAAAAAACACTTTCACAACCTTCCCCTGGGGTTTACAAAAGCTTCTCATACAGAGGGCAGGCATGTTTTGTTCTGTGACTTGTGTTTCTACAAGTGGAAAGGGTAATACCACAGATTCCCTTTCACTCTAAGAGCTCTACCACGAAATGGCTCCCACCTCTCTATGCATATCCCACAGAGCTCATGTGGCTTTAAATTGTCCAACACTTTTTCCCCTCCCCAAAGCAGCCCACTGCTTTTGACAGATGCTCATTTGTCAGAATGCAAATGAGAAGGAACACTGCAGTTCTGATTAGTCTTTTTTTGTGAAGTCCAAGACAGAACTTGGGAGCAAGAGCATTTGAGACACCTGTTTTTTGTCTTTAGCATAGACTTGGTTCCTACCCCTTTCAGAATTTTGGTATTTTTAAGTAACACAAACACCATGTATTAGGGCTGCAGATTTGTTCTTAATACCAGGATAGACAATTTGCTGTCACTGAAAATAACCACCCCAGGGGAGCCCAGGCAAACAGTTGCAGATTCAGCAGGTCTGGGTTCAGCCCGTGCATTCCGTAGGCAGAGAGCAAGCAGGAGCTTTAGTTCTGTGATTTCAGATCTCTGTCATTAGCTTGCCCAGCTGTTACCAGAGCTTTGACTCTCCTGACCACAACAGAAGGCTGTAATAAAACACAGGAGCATCACAGCAAATGTGCCCATTCAGTCTCTTACCTTCATTTGATTCTTCAAATATTACCCTTAGGTGGACAAGTGAGTCATTGATAATATCCAAAAAACTACTGCCTCTAGGAGATGTTTGTAGGGAGGGTGAAATAATGGCAGCTTTTCTGATCTAAGTACCTGCTTCTTACAAAAGGTAGAAGTCCCAAGGCCTGTGTGACAGGTGTCTCTCATGGTATGCAAACTATTTCATACTTGACAGAGTGTGACCACAGAAGCTGCTGCAACAAACCATCCTATCCCACCCGTGACTGCTGTCCCTGATGGTATAACAGAAGCAAAGCACAACCAGGTCTTGTGGACTTCTATGCAAAAGCACTGTGAAAGAGGAAATTCTGCTCTTTTTTTTCCCTCCAAGGGTTGACAAGATGATTATCAATCATGATGCTTTGAGTTCCTCGTATGGAATATAGTAGACAGAACATGTAGAAAAAAGTTATTATTCAAACTAATTATTATTCAAAATAATTTAGCGTTCTTTTTCTTTGTCCTATTCAGAGTATTGTGTTTTGGCTGATCTCTGTTGTCAACAGTATATGGGTACAGCTTCAAGTACAGTGTAACTCAGTTTTTAAAATCAGGATAAACTTCCCAAGTTACATCTAAATGTGGTATTTTGCTTTGTGAAACTGCATATTCCCCACACCCACACCTGCTGCCCTTGACTAACCTCTAGACATAAAGGTATGTGGTTACACGGTCCTTCAAGTTTGGGGACAAATAAGGTGAGTTTTTTACCTTGTACTGTTTATTGTTAAGGAGCTATTTTTTTTCTTGCTTTATGATCTGCCCAGTAAGTACACAGATCTCAGCAAAGGAGCACTGTATACACAAACAACAAGACATTATTTATTTAAAACATCTCTTGCTCTAAGGCTTGTGTATGGCATACAAAGTCCAACCTGAAATTTAAGGTGGGGAGGCTCATGTTTTGCTAATGGGTGGATATGAAGTTAAGTACTTTAGCATATGTACCTGATAACTTTATTGGATTTTTTTCCCATGAGTTGCATTCAAAATGATGAAGTCTCCTAGGGCATCACTCAAATTGCTAATCTTTTTTATAGTGATCAGACTCTTCATATAATTTTCCTGATTGCTCTTCTGAGAACTACAACAAATGACCTTAAATACTGGCATTATAACTGGTTACATATGACCAAATATCATCTTTGCTCTTTGCTTTCACCAAGTAAAAATTGTTCTACAGACAACACATGAAAAACTTAGGCACAATATAAGACACTGTGAATTCAGTATCTATTCTGAAAATTTTGTTTAATGGAAGTTTTTACTGTCCAATGATTTTTGTTGTGCTTAAAATACTAGCTTGCAGTTTAAAGTCAGAGGAAAGTTTTATATTGATGCAGAAGCAATCCCTACATACTTCATTCCCAAAACAGAGTTGAGAAAAGTATTGTTATTTTGATACATCCTATTTGGTCTTTGGATTCTTTTTGGTTGTACAGCAGTTGCTGCCTAATGCAGGGTGACCTTGGATAACAGTGTTAGCTATCCATGTCTAGATGATACTCCTGCTTGGATGGGCTATGAATCCATCATACATCTCTAGAAAAGGTGCTGACACACACTTCTAGCCCCTCTGTTTCTGAGAGCACAACTTCTCTGTCTCTCCTATTCACCTTGTTAGTGGGAGTGTGTTTCCTTCTACTGCAGTGAACTTAAACAATGCTGGGTAACAGCCACAAGCAGGAATAACTTCTGCATGTGATCCATCCCTGCACTGACCTGCCGTTCTCCACACACCTCCTGACACACTAAGGGCTGGCCCAGCCCTGTCCGTTTGCTGTGTCTGGTCATCCAAAGGTGGCAGAAGTACAGGGTCACTGCTGACAGCCTGACAACAGCAATGCACTGTGTCCATGGAGTGCAGCAGAGGATGAGCAGCAATGCCCCCACATGCTCTCCATGTCCACCTGCCAACTTTAATCTGGATTCTTGGATATTCTAGGTGTTGTAATTTGGGCCTGTTGAATGCTGAAGGACTGCTGCATTTACCAGCCCTTTTTCTGTGATACAGATCTCTTGAGAAGCAGGCCTGCCAACAAAAATAAAGGGGAAATGGGAAAACCCACAATGAACATTTTTAGTAGAACTCCCAAGTTCCAGTAGTAGTCTTAGGAGAGTGCCAGCATAGAGACTAGGCAACACACCACAGGATATCTGACAGAACTCTGCTTGATGCATAACCCTGCTGAGTGTGCCAAATGCTTCAACAGCTCCTTCTGAGCATTTTGATCAAATACATCAGATAAGTAGCAGACCCTGTGAACTTGCTTCAGTGTCTCCTTGATACGAGTGCTCACTTGGAGAAGTAACTTCATATGTAAAGGAGAAATATGGATTGCTTCCAATGCTCAACTGTCAGGTTACAAAAAACATAGATTTGGCTGCTTCTGAAGAATGCAGCAGGATATGCTCCTTTCCTCACGGGGTCTTGTCCCCTTTTAAGAAAGTCTCCATTGCCAGGAATTCCTGGTCTGTAGTTTATTCCTCCATAGTCACATTCCTCACATGACCTACTTCTCAATCTCAGGATGCAGCAAGGTGCTGAGGTATGAGCTGAGGAATAAATGCATTACTGACATCACACCTTACAAGATGAAGCATGACAAGTATTACTTTTGCTTTCTTCTATCTGCTGCCTTTTAGGAAGACCATGGCCTACAAAGAAATCTGTAACATGGAGATCATTTGCAGGCACTGAGATTTCGACAGCATCACTAACCAGAGAGTATTTTGATTTAACCCATTACATCATACCTGAATCTAAACCTAAGCTAGCAGATTTTTATGATGGTGACAAAGGGTGGAGTCCATTTTATTTTAATATTACTCAGAAGTCTGTAAAGGTGGACAAGTTCAAATTGATGTTACTCTGCTATTCTGTGCTTGGTAGCCTAAAAATCAGTATTTGGACTTCCAGACTGCTGTGGCAATGTAGGCTGCCTGACACAGAAAAGAGAGCTTGGTTATTTCTCACTCCTAATGGAATGACTCCCTTTTACTTGAGGCTCTGAGGCAGCTTTGGTATCCTGCCAGGTCTAACATTTTCTAGCATTGGGCTGGCTTGGATTTGTAAATAAAGTCCTCCAATATCAGTATTTTCCTCTCAATTCCCAAAGCAGAAAGAAAGACATTGTGTATTCCAAGAAAATTCCCTTCCTAAAAACTTTACAAATCACAAAGGGGCATTAAGGTTTTTCAGAACATTAGCTGCAACATACAAGGAGTTAAATTAAATACATACACCATGTCTTTCTCCTCTTATTTTCTAGCAACCCTGCCTTTTCCACTTCCTACGCAAAAACCTCTTCCTACATGGTGCAAACACTGGCCAATTAATAGATTTCTGAGAAAAGGCAGCCTCCAACAGTATTAGCTCTTCAAGTAAGGTTTTAAAAAATTTAAGCTGACACTTTCTGAACAATCAGGTAACATCCAATTTAGATTTCTTCTCTAGGGCAGGTACAGACTATAATAAATGGTGATGCATGAAAATTCCTTAGGGAAAGCAGGTAATTTTGTCTTGGAAAAGTACTTCAATTGATTAGTTGGCTAGCATGGCAATAGCTGTCATGTCTAAGATCAAAAACAGCATCAAACAGCTCAGAAATTCTTTAGGAAAGATACAATCATCTGTAAAAGACATTTACTATAGTGTAAAAATGTATATGTAGCAGTTTAAGTTGTGCTGAAGGACACAAAGTAACAGTCCAGAAATCACTATTTTTCCAGCTTGGAGGCTTTTGGTGTTTGCATACCGTTAGGTATGTTTCACATGTATTATTTCAGACTAGCATATAAATTAATTAAGGGCTTTAAAACATGCTGATCTGTAATTTCAAATGGAACACACATCCATTTCCCTACAGGCTTGCACTTGAGCTGTTTATCCAAGCTGAAATCAAGAGTTTCCTCATCTTCCCTGGTATTTTGCCATGAGCTGTATGTGCTCAGGTTAAACACACTGTGCTAAGAAACAGGTGGGTGTTCTCATATTTCCTCGCCCACCACTGCCCCTATACAGGCAGACCCTCTCAGCCCAGGACAGACATTCCTTCATTGTCTGGCACAGGTTTGTGAGCCCTTGGTGTTGCTGGAGGACCAGTCTGAGATTATTCCAGACAAATCAGATTGGGGAACATATTAGGGAAGCTTCCCCAAAGGTATTCTGTTGGCTCTGCCACAGGCAGAGATGAAGAGGTGGTGAAGGAATACCTAAACCAGTCCAGCTGACTTTTGAGACTATCTGTCTACTGCCTAACTTAAATCTACACATTTGTTTTTAACTGCTACAGGTGTTCCTTGGACCTGCTTCTGAATTTATCCTGATATAAGGTTATCAGAACCATCTCCAGTACTGGCTGCAATGCGAGTTTACACAGGTCCAAAGATCAGCATTGGTGGACAATATCAAGATCTAGGTAAGAAAGGATACTGAAAAAGAAAACTTGTAAAACTGTGATGCCCAAGATCAAGTTCAGTTACCTTTCCACCTCCTATCTGATATCAATAAAAGTGGTTATGAAACATTTACATGCATGTATGTTCCTTTTTCCACTGAAGAAGTATTTTCCATGTTTCACCATCCATAGTTTTTTCCCATCTTACTCCCTTCAAAGTATTTCCACTAGGATCACTTATCTAAAATACATCAAAAGTGACAGAATTTTTATATTCAACAGAAACCACACAGTATTCAAAAACTGCTGGCAAATTTCTTAGTAAATACACTTACTATCCTAAAATGCCATCAGCAAATGAAGAAACTTCTTTAACTGGGATAATCCAAGCTGCACAGCTTGGAAACTCTGAGCTCTTAAAGTACACTAAAACATGGAAACATAAACAAAATATAGGAAAAGAGTAAGCAAAGTTTGATTTTTTTTTGCCAGACCAGCACAATTAGTTCTTCAAACTTCCCACATTTCTGAAAATTGTCTGTGTTTTAACAAAAAAGAAGAAAACATATAAATTATGAAGCAAATCTTTAAGGTACGTACATTTAATGAGTTGGAAAACTCACGTGGGGGAGAATTTAAAGATGCTTTCTTAAGTGAGCTCAATATAAGTATTGACTTGTTTCTTACCTGGAAGTAGACTGCAATTGCAAAACTCATCAGTTTACTGTTTTAATTGTGAGAAAACAACAGATATTGTTCTCCAAATAATCCTCCAGTTCCAAACTGCTTATGCATCCCCACCACATTGATGTTTATTGTTTCTCTGTGATTGTGAAGTCCCAGCCTAACACAGTGCAAGCCAGTGGAACCCTTCTCACTCACCTCCCATAGGGAGTAACTGTAGTGTAATTCAACAGATTTATTTCTCAAAATTATTTTCTCTTTTATGACTGTTTCCAAAGGGACAATGCCACATTCAGCATTTGAATTCCTTTGCTGAAAATTCAAACTTGTGAGCATTTTAGGCCTGCATTCTCAACAGAATTTTTTCATGGGTATGTTTGTGACTTAAATGTTTAAACACGGACAGAAACCATTAAGAATACGTAAGTGTTTCAGGATCCAGATGTTTGTTCTTTATGCTCTGTGACTCAGACCGCAAATAATAAACACGACTCAATCTGTTCCAACCTTTATCTTCAAAAACAAACAAGCAAGCCAACTCAGGAAAATTTACATGATCAGCTCTCCTTTCAATTTACATTTATTATCCCAACTTCCTTGCTAAGACTTCGTCTGAACATAATGTGTTACTCAAAATTCTTTAAAGCAAATGACATCCAAGTCTGAGACATCCACAATATTCATTTCCCATCCTGATTGTGCATGTAGCTTTTCTTCTCCTTCCTCTTTTTTAAAGCCCAAACCCAACCTTTAAGAATTACATTTCAATATTCAAATGACTGCAATGACCTATCTTCACAGGATATTAGAAGGAACATATAGAAACCCTGTCTGAAAAAACAGCAACTTATAACTGTCCTATTTTTTCCTAGATCTTTATGCTAATCCATTAGAGAAACCACCTCCAGCAGGAACATAAGGCATGACTAATCATGCTTGAATTTAACTGAGCTAATATCTACTTATAATATAGGAAATGAAGGCAAAAAGCAATGCAGTGAATCTGATCAACTGGCTGCTGTGGAAATAATTTTCTTTCCGAATTCTTACATTCTGATGGGTTCACGTAATATAAATAGATTCTATCAGTTTACAAAGATAGCAACCCCATGCCTGCTGGAAACAAAACTAGTCATATCATAAGTAAAATATTCATTTAAATATATTGCATTGAGATTTTTAATACATGGGATATCTTCACTTAAAACATTTAAAGACGACTTCAAAGCAAAACTGATGAACAAACTTCAGGTAAATATCTTCCTCCCCCCTACCTGGAGCAAATTTTTTCAGTCATATAGGGGATAAAAAACATATCTTTTGTTTACATGTAAAAAAACTAGGTTTCATCCAGAATATATACTGTATGTTTCAATAACTTATATTTTCAGTATGAAATAGCATCTTCAAAAAGATGACGAGTAACAGTCATCTTGCAATGGTTCTCTTAAAATAAATATTACCTATACAAAATGCAGGAACAACATACAGGGCTGTTAAGCTTAGAATTCGTGCAATTTTTTGACGTGACTTTTTGTATCATAAAATGCAAAAACTAAAAGACTGCAGTCTGAGAAATATTTTTAAATATTAAAAAAATAAAATGTAAATGATGTATAATGTACAAATAAAAAATCTGCCTACATGAAGGAAACTGTGTTCATAAAGATTCTATTCGATTTTTTAAAAAATTTGTCTAATATCTCTATATTCACAGCATGTTCTCAAATGCCAAGTCAGATTTAGTAACAAAACTATATAAAGAAACATCATTTGGATGCACAAAACATGAAGATAAATTTTTTTAACCAATGCTGTATGAATCACATTTATAATTTTTCTTATAGCATGTGATCAAATAAAACAGAAAAACCAGAATGTATACATTGCTAATCTTTTAAGTAATGTTATGTACATTTTATTGCCAGTATATGCACAATGGTAAGCATAGAACTATAAATACACAATGTAATTAAACAGTAGAAAACAACAAGGATGTTACACGTAACAAAGGAAAGAAGGAGGAGATACTATTTTCTTCATGTAGCTGCTAAAAAGGGCTAGCAACGAGTTATGACAGTGTTGGATTTAAGTCTTTACATATATTTCTACAACTTTTCCTCCAAATAAATCTCTGCAATGGCATTGCTTCTTTAATAACCACATCTTAGCTCTTTCTATTGCATTCACTTCAAACTAAAGTAGAAACAACCTTTCATGTTAACTACAAGCATCTGACTTAATTTTTTACTCAGTTTTGTTTTTCAGGGTTCCTAGCAGGTTAAAGTATGTAAGTAGTTTCTTATGATATTTGGCTGCAGTGTTGAAGAATAGAGTTCTGAATACACATTAAGTGATAATTTGGAAAAAAAAAATAAAGATTTTTCTCTAGATAGTTCTTCTACTGGGTGCTATATGCAGCAGCTCAGTCAAAATTAGTCACCCTGAAGAGGTAGAGAGAATTTTAGCCTAGCATAGATCATCATCCTTGGCACCACTATTTTCTCTCTTATCAGGATACATTTCCTCCAACTAGACAAAATCACAGTCAAAGGGAAAATAATGCCAGGAAAAAAAAGTTCCACTATTCCTGGGAAGGGCACTGTTTCATCCCATTTCTCACTTAATTAGCTTGCTGCTTATATAAAAGAAAAAAAGGAAAAAAAGAATGAAAAAAAAGGAAAAGACAACATTTAGGGACACATTTACTTATCTTTGTTCTCTTTCCATTATCAACTTCATAAATACAAAGAACCATTATTCACAATATACTAACTCTTTTTCAAAAATGGAAAAACAAACCCTTGAAACATTTCCACACCTTAATCCAGATGGGTCTTGAGGATGCTATTCAAGAAAACCATGCAAATAATTTGGTGCAGCTTTTCCTACTCATCCAAAATATATATTTTTCTTTAAATTAAAAGGTGGCGAGATCCATAGCATTTGTGACTATTCCCCCCTCCCCCCATTTAAATTCAATGCAGAAAAATCTTGGTGCTTTTCGGAAAGTAAGGAATAAATAGTTTTCTGCACTGTTGTCATAAGATCCCATGTGAGTTACAATACAAGACTACTTGTTCCAGCAATTAGGTTGAGAGGAAACATTCTAGTGATAAAGTTAAATACATACTGAGCATGCTTGGGCAGAGCACTCCATTCTGAAGCATCCTGCTTGAAGAACGAAAGGTGACAAGGATGGTTCACGTCCATCAAGTGACCATGAACTCTGCTGCTCACCAGCAGGCTGCCACACTGCCACCAGCTCGGCAGTGCAGTGCTGCCCTGGCAGGGCTGGCTCCCACATTAAGAGGTACTGGTTGTACCAGTCCTCTGCTGCGCACACCAAATTCTTATTTATGCAACAAACATACAACCAATGAACAATATCACTGTGACAGAACTGGATCGATCCAGCTTTCTTTTTATAGGCATATTTCTCAATCTCCAGAATATCCCAAACAAGCTGTAAATAAGATGATGAACCACCAACACAGTGAACGAGTCTCACTGCAGTTCAGACTAGTTCAGCCTTGTTTCACATCACTTCTTGTTTCTAGCAAAGGACATGATGCTCAAACAAAATAGCAATAAAAAAGTAATGTTATCTGCAGCTGAAGAAAAGCAACAGAATTTATATTTTAACTTCTGAAGCTTAAAGCATACCTTTTTAATTAGCATTAAAAAAATCTTTTTTTTTTAATACAGTAACACTGGCAAAAGTTAATGGGAAGACACAGAGGATTATGAACAGGGTAACTGATAGATAAGATTATTTAAAATTTTTATTCTGCTTTGATCAACTGATGTTAATACTGTTTTTCCTTAGATTTGGAATAATTCTATTGCAACAGTCTCATGCAGGCTGAAGACAGCCATTGGTTATGGGAAAAAAAAAAAAAAAAAACCAAAACCCCAAACAAAAGAAAAATAACAAAAGAAAGGGGGGAAAAAAAAACAAAACAAGAAAAAAGTTCCAGAAGTTGCATGTAAGGATCTTCCTTTCACTGAAGAGGGCCTTGCCCTTGCTTTAGGAGACCTGGTTAACTCTTGTCAGCTTCATTAGCTTTGTCCAGACATATCTGCTGCTGTATCCCCTGCTCCAGAGCCTGTTTGTGCACGTTTGATGTAAAGGTTCAATAATTTCATCTGCAAATTTAAGCCAGAAATTAACTCTGTTTAGTATTTGCAAGCTGTACAGACTGACTACAGGAATGGTACAACAAAATAAGACATTAATCCTTTTTCTTTTCCCTAAAAGCAAAATTGTACTTTACACAGTTATTCAAAAGGAACATACATGACAATGAAAACATCAAACACAAGTAAACTTTGACACAAGGAAACTGCTCAAGCTTCTCTAAGGATGTAAAGAATATGATATCAAGTAGCTAGATTAAGATAGATAGAGTATCTTCCTCCAATTATAATGCTTTTCTAAATATGGTAGTGGTTTGGGTTCCTTTATCTTTTAAGTTACTGCTGAGGTTTAAGCCTCTAGTCAGAAATGCTAATGCTGGTATGTACTAAAGCTTCCACTATTGTCTAGAGTCACTTTAAATATGATCACTGCCAGAGACTATTTTAAAGATTGAACTGTCTTATTCACAGACACACAAAATTAATTGTCCTGTTTTACTCCCAAGGACAAAGAGATTCACAACTAACATACAGCTGTTTAGATGCAAAAAAACTGCATGAAAAAGATACCAGTGAAGTAATAAATATCCTGAAACAAAAAGGACCAGAGACTGGTTCTTGTTATTTCAAATTAGAGATACTGAAAAGACTGGTGAAAGCAAAATAACAAGGAGGAAGAATAAATGCAACTGCTGTATGTAACATGGACATACTATGTTCCTTGTTTTTCAATCAGAACTTGCATGAAAACGGAGACAACAAACACCAAATGCTGAATACAGCCATTATCACTGCTACCAGCATACAAGAAACTGACTGCATTAAAAAGAAGTAAGAAACACAGTTTAGTAATGTTCTTTATGCAAAAGTTTGCACACTTGCATATAAAAAACCTGTGGACTCTCAGTTTGGAATATTTTACGGCAAAGCTGTATTAATACAACTGATAGTCTCTTTCAACTATACACTTCTTTGAAACTTTCAGGCAATGGCAACCAAAATGCAAACTCATAGATGCAATTATGAGCCAAGATTTCTTTGACCCATATCTTCTACTTACTTTACTGCCAGTGAGTTGACTGAGATGTGGTTTTAGTTCATCACCAATTACTGCATGAATGGCTACAAGGCAGAAAACACATGCCTTACGAACGCTGCTCTCTGAGTTATCATAACCCTAGAAAGCAATAAAATTAACCTTAATACCTTTTCAGTTAATGACTAAAAGCCCTAGAAAGCTATTTACCAAAAGAAATACATTGGAGTCTATGGGAAATTAATGCCACTGTAACCCAACAAAGCATTCCAACAAAAAACCAAACACACAAATACAGAGCATGCAGTAAAAAAGCAGGCTGCATATTAATAACCATTGATAATCATTTTCCAGGGTGAATTTAAAACCCACACAGCCCTGTTCATAAGTTACACTGAAAACAGAGCTGCTGCCATGCAACAGGTAAGAGAAGCATGTAAGAGAACCTTTCTAGATTATACAGATGTTTACTTAAAGCAAAAGACCACTCACAGTTTAGAGCTTCCTGGCTCTGAATGAAGAAACAGCTCTTAATAGCTAAAGACTCTTTTGTTAACCCCCATCTCACTCTTCTATGATTTTTGGGGTTTTTTTGCCATTTTTATCACTCCATGCCTGGCTGTCTCACTCAGACTTCCTTCCCAGAAGGCCCCTTCTCTGCCTCTATTTTCCTGCAGCTGTATGGCTGGATCACACTCATTATAGACACAAATCTGCAGACTACAGCTGCCAACTCTAAAGAGTCTTGATCCATGAAGGAAATAAATGTATTTTGGCTCTTGATATGATAAAAAGATGGTAAAAATTTCAGTTTTCAAAACAAGGGAAGAGAAAACTTGGATATTCTTCTAATTTTATTTAACTTTATAAAACTGCTTCTTTCCTCTTGCCTCCCAAAAGCCCTAGCTGATGAAACCCTACAATTATACACAAATAAAACACCAAATTATATAACTTGGAAAAATGTACAAACAACAAAGAACTATCTTAGAACTGGAAGTATCTACCAAGCTTACCTATAACCAGGTAATATACCCTACTGAGATTTCCTGAGTCCTAATCATGGTTATAATTTAGCTCCCTGCTAATCAAAGAGATTGCTCCCACTATTGAAAGTATTTTGGGTCAAGGCAGCCATCAACTATCAGACAAGTGAAATCCTTCATAAGAACCAAGAGGTGCTATTTTTTAAAAGTCTTTGCAACTCTTACGTATAGTTTCTTTTTATTAGTCTGTTTTGCTGCTTCTTTGTTATTTCCTTACCTGTATTAGACCTGGCACAATCTCTGGTAAAAGCTGAGTAAGGGTTTCTTTAGATACTCTTTCTATAACTTTTGTCTGCATTTTGATTGCAGCCAGATTAATGGGGTAATCTGCAGTTTGGATAATTGGACAGAGAACTTTGATGCACTGATCTGGGCTAATGGAAGTGGCCAGCATGGAAGCAGCTTCTTCAGCAGATCTCACCACCTATTGAAAGAAAAATACACAGAAAAGTGATTTGTATAAGACTCTTACTCCGTGGTCTGTTTTCTGGCAGTAATGGTCTTGAGCATAAAAATTTTCTATCAAGACCTCTGCAGTATTATAGAAATATGTAGAGAGTCCAGCCTTTGGACATTATTTTCTAAAACCACAATTCTTCCCAATATTCTGTGGCTACTATGCCCTGGACAATACACATATCAGTTTTTCAAATCTGCTTGTTTAATAGGATCTAAAATTTCTGTATTCTGCATACCCTCCCAACTACATATTGAAGTATCACCACCTTTGTAAACCTGTAATTTCTTGTGTTGTCATTTGTTATTGCTTGTTGGGTCAGAGATCACTGATAAAACATGCTTTCACATTAATTTCAAAGGTGTGTTTAATGACATGCCTAGATGGCTAATTGTAGAAGCCAATCGAGCTGTTTTTCTTCCCCTATGATTTAGAAAGAAACTATGACAATAGAGTACTTTAACCCTGAAGAATATGCAGAACACGAATAATAAGGTAGGATTTAACAGATACACAAGCTCAAAACACAACAGGGGCACCACAGAGAAAATTAACATCTGATCTGCACATTGGTGCTGTGGTGGCATCTGCCGTCTAACAAGGGGAATCACTGTACACAATGGGTGGTACACAGTGATGTACAAAAATCTTCAAAATTTTCTCTCCATCCTTTATTCTCTCACTCCTAACACACACAATGATGAGAGGGAAAAAAACACAGGAACAGAGAAGGAACAATGGGGAAATGACACTGTAATAAATACAGCATATGAAACAAATTCAGAGAGCAAAGGGAAAAGAGAAATGAGTATCAAATGAGTGATAAAGTCATGGCATGGGAGGAATTGCAGTCAACTTTAAAGCTTGAAACTCCACAGTAAATTCCACAAAGTGCCCTTGCATGGGGAAGATGTACTCATTTAATACTAAACATAGATTCTTTCCACAGCATCCACAACACTGATGTCAGAAGTTGAATATTGGGTTTGTTATTGTATCTCTGTTTCCTATATTTACATGCACTGTCCTTTATTGTGTATGCAGGCATCACAAATAACTCTGAGCAAGGTTACATTTACCCTTCTTCTCAATCCCCTCACTATTCCTGGCACAAGTACCTCCCCCACTGACATATTCCTCTGCATTTTCCCTTAACACCATTCAAAGCCATGCTCTCAAATGGAGCAGAATGAAAAGGGGTGACAGTTCCTTGTCTTGTTTAGTCTCATCTCTCAACCATAAATCTCACTGCAATCCAAAAGCTTGTTTTACATCTCTAGGACACTTATATTCTGCTTAAGATGCCAAACAAGGAAAAAGCACCTTGCAGTTATTCCTTGAAGAGCCACGGTGACACACTGTTGGTTACACAGTCCTGTGGGATGGCACCCAAGGCAAACGTTATTAGGGATGATATTACCCATTCAAGAGCTTTTAGAACTGCAGGGTTTTTTTCCTTGCATACCCATGTTAACTAATAACATCATTGTATTAAACATATAATAATATGATCATTATTAAAAAGAATTACTTCCTCAGTAAGAACTGATTATTTCACATTTTCTGGACAGCTCTTTCATTTTTTAATAATTTTATAATGATATAACCTTAAACAAATAAAATAACTGATTACTGACCTCCTTATGAGGATCCTTATGTGCTTCTAAGGTCTTCATGATTGTGAGCTCTGCATAATTCTTAAACCTTGCTGGCTGGTTTCTTAGAATTTCTCTTAGAACTTTCAGTGCCAAAGCTCTAATTGCATGCTAAAGATTCAATATTAAAATAAATTAGTTATGCATCTTTAAACAGACATATGCTTTTCACATTTGTTTAGCTGCTGGAAAAGTCTTTAATAATGGAAAAAATATCTGATTATGCTTTGCACACATATACAGGCTCAATCTAGTGTTAGCAAATAAAAGTAGGAAAGAAATCTCTTCAATCTCTTTTTTTGCACAAAATGCAGGTGACATATAATAAACACATTACTATATTATTTTAACTTATCTATGCTACCCAGAAGTTGCAAACACGAGGGCTGATAAAACCATCATGCAAATCCATTTTTTACTTTTTCTGTATACAATTATTTTAAAAAACAAACGCAAGTACTATTGTCTTTTTGATCCTGAGTAATTCAGAAACATGGCCTTTGTAGAGAACTAATACATATAAAGAACTCAGTCTCTTCATAATGAGTATTACTGTATTTTAGAAGCAAATTTTTAAATGCTTTGCCACACATGATGCTTTGATATTCCAGATTCGTTCAGGGGCTATAAACAGATAAGCTTCGAATCTCAGTGCAAAAATGTTTCATTCAATCTAATACGTCTAAATCCACAAACAGGAATCCTGGAAAAGTAAGCATTGCTGATGCCCTTTTCACCATCAGAGGAATTAGACTTCATGGCATTTTTTTATTTTCACAGTTTTTTGTTTTTCCATCACTAACTGGAATTTGTGCCCTTTCTACAACTCATACAAATGTCAAAGGTACTGAAAGTAAGCCATGTACTTCGTTAACATTCTTAACTGGATGTTTCTGAATTTACCTCTTTATCTCCAAGTGTTTCAAGCAGCAGCAGAAGTATTGTTTTGAAGTGCTCATCCCAAACACCAAAAGACTCTTCCTGAGTTAACTTCATGAGCTCATACAGGGCAGCCTTTCTTTCTTCAACTCTCTCATTGTGGTTTGATAACTCTTTCAGTAGCTCTGCAACCAGATCAGAATGGTCCATGGGAGGCTCTGTCAAAAAGGAATGCACAAACACAGTTACTGCAGATAATAATAACAGCGTCTGTTGCGTAACTAAAGGATATATTCTAGTATTACTTGCTTGTTTTCGAGCATGCTTTTGTTTTTTCCCCCACATTTGCCTGCAAGCATTGCAGTTTGGCTACTACATTTTCAGTGCAGCCAACATTGCTGAACAAGCTAACAATCACTCCCAAATCCCTACAATGACACAGCAAAAGCTCCCTTGCAGGCTAGTCTACTGCAGGAGTTTTTAGGCTTGCAGTACCCACTAAGTACTCTGCATCCTTTAAAATTTGATCTATACAAGAAGGGCCATCTTTCCCATATGACCCTTCCATTCAAGATGAAAAAAAATATTTTCTCTGTTAGTATTACAGAATTGTTTAGACTTTTGTTAGCCATGATTCCACAATAGCTAGGTTGCTAGAACAAATGGGGAAAAAAAAGGGCAATAGTTCTTGGTACAAAAGAGCTGAAATAAAGGCAAACCAGGGCTACTAGTCCCATAGTTCTCAAAACCAATTCACTAAGAGATGGCTCTGGATTTTAATTGTTATTAGAGACAATTCCATGAGAATGGAAAAATACATTATTAATACAGCCTGCATTTGTAAACACTGGACTGCAAACAGAGTGATCTACAAACCGTCAAGAAACTTAAATATGGTCTTGATGAAAACTTAAGCATCAACTTGAGTATCTTTATTCCATCATTGAGACCCATTTAGCCTTGAAGAAAGGGAAGCATATAGCTTCCATCTTTGCACTGAAACATTTGGTTAAATTAACAGAAATATGCCTTTTCCTAAGGCAAAAAATTGGAAGTTCTGGCATACAATGCAAATTCATTGCACCTTTCCTGAAATGACTGCATGAACTACATGAACATGAACTGCATGAACTACTAACACATGAACTATATCCTCCATAACAAATTAATTATATCATACACTGAGAAACCACAGCCCTTGAACTTACAAATGCTGTACAAAGCACTTGTACAAATAAAACAGTAAATGCTGAGTACTACAGAATTAAATATCTTAATATCGCACATCAGCTACTGTAAAAATCATGCTGGTTTTAAACCCCACATTCCTATTTGCATTCTGTTTTGCATGAATAAACAGGAGCACCAGCACCTGAAATCAAACTACAAACACTTCTGCTGCCTCTGTATTAATGGATGATTAATGTTTGACTAAAGGGCAGACTGAAATTGCATTAGGTCAGTTATTATTTACAGCGGATGAGCAGAATGGACAGTCATTTTTACGGAAGCAACATCATTACTTTTACTGGCAGCACTCTTATACTTGTTCTAACAAACTGTAAGAATTATAGCATAGCAAATCCATTTTCAGGGAATGCATATTGACACTTCATTAGCAAAACTACTCATATCTGTTTTAATAAAGTATGTTCATTGTAATGTCATCTCAGACGGATGGATGGAAGGGTTGAAGAGAGGGGAAGGTAATAGCCATGTCCATGCAGGAATAAGGGGAGGAAAGAAGCTTCAGTATCTGTGGACTACATAACTGAAAAACCTGAAGATAACCAAGAGGGATGTGCCTTTTCAGCTTGCCTTTTCCATTCCTTTGTGTGACTTAGCACCCAGTAATTAGTTTCCAAACATTCTTCAGGTAAGAATGGAGGAGCATAAGTCATGTTCAAAGTCTACTCTCAAAATTTCTTTTTCAGAAAGGAAAAATGAAGAGGAGTAGATACAACTCCTTCATTTGAATGAATTAAAATTTGCATTAGAGAGATAAATAATTGATGAAGAACAGCTCTTCTCAAACCAATCAAATAATATCCTTTTGACAGGACAAACAGTGTAGGGGTTAAAAGGGAACATGTAGGTATGTCCTGAATTTAGGAAAGATTTTCCTACTGCCACTCACAACATCCTAATATAAAAGCTATGCAAACATGATGGCCAAAAAAAGCAAACAAAGCAAGTGCAAAACTTGATGAATCACTTGCAAGGTGACTGGATTATAAATGGCTTTCTATTAATCCAGGAGGATATGAGTGATGTCCTTGCTTGGATGTGTGCAGAGCCTGGCTCTGTTGGATGCATTTGTTAGTGCTATCAAAGGAATGTGGAGCCAACTTAGAAAACCTGTAGATGACATCACTTTAGGAGCAATCACAAACGTTCTGAAGAACAGGATAAGAACTGAAAATTACCATGTTAAATCAAAGGAATGGTCTGGAAGAAAAAAGATGCCAAGTGTAAGGTGAGACAGAAGCAGAAATCTTAGTCCATGTACAAAGTGGGAGGTAAAAAGGAAGATGTTTTCAAAGTGGAATCCATGGAAGTAAGCTGAAATAAATAAGCTTCTTTGGAGAAGAGCGCTGTTTTTCAAACAGAGACTGTGAACTGCTTTTAAGTCTGGAAGTGACTTGGAGAGCCAGGTTTCCCTATGCTTCAGATAAAGTGCATTTTCCTTGGGGAAAAAAACGAAGTGCAAGTGGTTGGAGGATTTAGGCTGTTACTCTGAAAGCCTTTTTACATAAGAGAAGGATAACACTCAAATGTGAGTCATGTGAGAGACACTGTGGCATCTCCTCCACAGAAAATTTTCAACTGCCAGACAAACCATCTGTAAAATACACATTCCTGCCCCAGTGCTGTTGACAGGACTGTATAAGCAGCTAAGGTTTTCCCATCTAGCCTTGTATTTCCACATCTTTCTGTCAGTAATGCATGACAGGATAGCTGAGAATCCAGTACTAATGTAATTTTGTGTCAGGAACAAGCAGCAATTCTGTGGAGTTTCCAAAAATGGATAACTAACTAGCCCTTCAGGTTTATGGGAAAAGTGTGTAACTCTCAACAGAGGAGTTGTACATACAAGCTATTTTGCTTGTATCTTTTCTCTTGCAGACTTTTTGCAAATATTCCCAGTGAAATTCTAAAAGTAACACACAAATGACAGAATGTACATGATACAGCTAAATACTATGGGTGAACAGCAGAGGAATGAAAGCAAGTATTCATCAAGACCCATGAAAAAGCAGACCCAAATAATGCATTGCACTACTCTTCCAACCAGGACAAACTTGTACTAGATGGAGACGCTTCACTCCAGCCAGTTGTGAGTTATTACAAAACTGGATCATGCTGGCACAGCACAGACTGCATCTGGTTTAATACAATACCCAAAAATTAGTTGTCAGAAGGTAGGAGGCTTCTCCCATGTAAAACAAGATCCCTTAATATAGAATCTCGAAGATAACCTGACTCTGTATGTGGATGGCAAAGCTATTTAATTATTAATATGTACATGACATGATTTGTAAAACTGTGATTTTCCCTCCATCTTTTTCAGAAGATAGTATCTGGCTGCACTATATGCTTCTCCATGATATGTAAGAAAAACAAAGAAAAATGCACCATACTTGGATTTGGTTTTGATTTGATGCAAACTTAAAGCCAACTTATAGAATAGGTGGATAAAACACCATGTCAAAAAATAACTGGTTTTTAACTGTTTCTGTAACACATCTTTTGCAGAATGACAAAAGCAAAACAGGTAGAAGGGAGATGATTATTTTGTCCCTTGTTATTAAGAAAGTGTTTACTTAAAAGCTTAATCTATAGCTGAACAACAGTGAATACCAGATGATGAGAACCACTGACTATTTGTTAAAATAATGAGAGTAGTGCTACTTTGGAACCTTCTTAACATAAAGATAGAAAAAATTACCTAAAGATAAATGGAGAAATATCATAAAGAGGCTCTGGAAGCCTACAAAACAGCAACCCATGTTCCTATATTTACATGGGCTAGATGAAACACCTTCCTGGTAAAAAGCTGGTTTGTTTTGTTTCATTTAAAAATAATGTTTAGTCAACAGAAAATGCCAATGCCATGTTTCAAATATAAATACATTACTAACAAAATACTTAATCTTTCACCTAATTCCCAAACCAGTTTGATCCAGTTTTACTTCCTTGCTGTAAATCTTTTCTCCACCCTCCTACTTTAAATTTCAATCATAAAACAATCTGATAGGTAAATTTATACTGGCAATACTGATAAAAGAGGTGCTTCCAGAAGTACACAATATAGTTCAGCATTTCCTTCATTTTTACCCTTAGTCTCTACAGATACCAGGTAATCCAACAATGTAACTCAAAGAGATGACTAACAAATAAACTAATTAAAAATACAGCATTTGTAAAAACCTCTCAAAGAAGTGATACATATCTTCCTAACAATAACTTCAGAAGCTGAACTCCAAGATAGAAAATCTCATCATTTTTTTTCTAGCACAGAATGTAACCTAAATCTTACCATCAGGAAACTGCTCTGCATCATCATCAAACATGGCTTCCTTCAAAGCAGATTTATTGAATGCACTGATCCCATCAGAATAATTGTATGGGTTGTACTCTCGTGAGCGTGGTGAGGAGTGGGGAGGCATGGTGTTGAGTAATGACGTTTTGTTATCCAGAGCTGTCCGGCCCGTATCGCTCACACCACTTCCTGCTCGCATGTCCACCATTCCTGAAGCACTGCAAATCTGCACCAGAGCAAGTGTCACATGAGCATCTGAAACACACTCTTACACCTTTCCATTAAATACATCATTAATTCATTTATGTAGCAAAAACTTACAAATTTCAAAATGCTTAGAATTTTTAAACTAGCCTTCAAGTAAGGAGTCTTAGTTCCCTAAACGCTGCTTTCCTTAAAAAAAACAACTAAAACAAAAACCCACCAAACAAAAAAAACCCAGAAAAAAAGGTGTATGTTGTCCAAAAAATCATAAACCAAAAATAATTGTATTTTATCTTACAAGTCTCATGCAAACTGATTAAAAATGTATTTAAGCATATTTACACATGGCAAGGTCAACAAATCTTACAGCCAAAGTTCCACAGAAACAGGGGTCCTAAATAGTGCATCTTAATAGCCCACAGGCTGTATACAAAATAAAATAAAACATTCAGAAAAACATATATTAGGATACAAATGTCTCAAAAAAATAATTTCAGCTGTTTGGCAAGATCACTGATTTCTAAACTGCTAACATGTTAAACACACAGACATTGCTACATAAAATCAACATTTACGTTTTCAAAATGCAGCTCAAGACTAGGAACGTATTTTTCTAAAGCTCTTAAGTATTTCAGGAGACATGCCCAATTTAAGAAGAATATAAACCTCCTGAAACAGATGCTTTCTTATCTGCAATCAATCAGACACTAGCTTAGGTTGCTGATACCAACCTGGACTGAGTTTAAATACTCACCGTATCACCATCATCTTTTTTAGCATCTCGTTTTACAGGCTCATTCATATCTTCCTGACTGCGAAAACTGAAATTCTGAATGGCTTCAGTGACTCCACGAAGAGAGCTGTAAATATCTTCAGAATTCATGTTTTCAGTGTCATAGTCAAATGCACTGTGGGCCATGGAGAAGGACATAGGAAGTAAGATGGATTTATTTTGTGATCTGTACTTTTAAATCACATTAGCAGGCAACTACAGAGACTCAGGAAATAGTACTAAAATTATTACTTTTCTTGAAATACATTAAGAAAATTGTCTCTTCACAATACAAAATTGTATTATGGTATGCCTTTGTAAGTGTACTACCACTGACACAGAAAGTACTGAAAGTAGATAAGAGAAAGGCTACATTAGGCAACAGCATCTGCCTGAAGAAAAACTTATTTTGCTCTGTTTTACTCTGCTGAATGTGAAACAACTGGAATTTTTACACCATCCTCTTATTCTGAAAAAAGTGCTAAAGTAAGGAGCACTGATAAAACTCAACAGCAAGTTGACTGATAAAAGCGAAATTACAGAGTCCACTTTGCTGACAACATCATTACTATAAAAAACACTTGTAAACTATTACTTCTTTAATCTCCCCAGTATTAAATCTGGTTTGATAACCCAGTGTATTGCTTTTGGCTGGGACAGACTTAACTTTCTTCACAGTAGCTGGCTGGAGGGCTATGCTTTGAATGTGTGCTGGAAATGGGGTTGTTACCATAGGGCTGTTCCTGTACCAGCTGAGCAGTCCTTACACAGAGCCAAGGCCTATTCTGCTCCTCACACAGCCCTGGCAGCGAGCAGCCCGGGGGTACACAAGGAGCTGGAAGGGACACAGCTGGGACAGCTGACCCCACGGACCAAAGGGATGTTCCACACCATATGGCATCACCATCTAAGCATATATTAGTGAGGGAAGGAGGAAGGGAGGGATGTTCAGGGTCACGGCACTTGAGTTTTCAAGTCACTGCTACAAGTGATGGGGCCCTGCTCTCCTGGGACAGCTGGACACCTGACACCCCCCATAAGAAGTAGCAAATTCATTGTCTGTTGCTTGCACATGCAGTTTTTGCTTTACCTAATTAATTGTCTTTATCTCAGTTTTTTCTCTTTTATATTCTGTCTGTCCCCCATATCCCACCATGGGGATACTGAGTGGCTGTATGATGCTTAGTTGTTAACTGGGGTTAAACCATGACATGACATATTTTAACACTTGTTAGAGAAGCCCACTGGTTCGTTCTCTTGCTAATCCATTTGCATTCCAAGATGGACAGCCCTTTCCCACCTCAGGCCAGCATGTCAGACCCTTCTGGGAGGCTGAGCAGTTTCATTCTATGGAGGAAGAGGGATTATTTCTGAGCATCTGTCATTTTGTGCAAAATTTTGCCAATGCTTTCATTGCTGGGGTTACATTGTGGACAATGTGTTATAAGCCTTAGATGCGGAATTTTAACACCACCAGTCTACATTACCTTGGTGACAAAGTGTTCTGTGATGTATTGGTTGGGGAAGTGAGAGGACTTGACCAACTTGCTGGGGAGCGTGGAGTAGGTCTTGTTAAAGGACTTCCCATCGATCCCTGGAGGAGGAGAGGTGAGAAAAGATACTTAGTAGGACTAAAAGCTTCCCTTTTAATTTACTATATTTATTTTTCTGGTGCCCAGAAACATTTAAAGAGCTTCAACTAAATTCCTGGATTGTATAACCCATTACTAGTAACTACAATCGTGTGTAACTTTGAAATCAGAAAGCACAAGATAAACTACTCTTAAAAAGCACAACCAAACCTATGAAGACACTTGGAAGTGACATGGACTTAGAAACTGTAACTGCAGAGGAAAAGGAAAAGACATTCCATAGAGAGCTACTAAGTAGACTTTTACATAGTAACTTCAGAAAGAAGAGTAGCAGAAGTGGATACCTGACCACTGTTGCCTGTATTCCGGAGATGATTATGGAGAAGCTTTGTGGCTCCATCCTGAAATGTTTTTGGTAAAGCACCCAACAGCATTGTAAACTCTGGAGTGTTGAGTTCAAAAAGGGAAATCAGCACTGACTGTGCAGCCTACAAGAAGAAAACACAAACTGAAGACATTAATTAGAGTTTCAAAGTAATTTTATCAGCAAAAGATGCCATAATGAGTGGTAATCACAAAATGTGACTTAAGTCTTGATCAAGCTTGAATAAAGATGTTAACAGATGTGAACAAAAGAAATTCATATTTGCTGGCAAGCTGGAAGTTCTGATTTTGTTAAATTCAGGCACAGAACTACCACTGTAACAAGCAGTCTTTCAGAAATGTGCTTTTCAAGCCCCCTAGCCCCAGATCCTTACTAAAAAAAAAATAATGAAGGAATTTGCAAAATGGCTTTCAGAGTTTAGGAAGCTGAATAAATTTAGAGAAATGAAACACTCCAGGCAGGAGCAAGCATGTGACCCTTTCTACTGAGTTCTGCAAGTGGTAAAAAATTACAGATGGTAACACACTTGCCTAAAAAGGAACAGTTAGCACTGTAGAAATTAAAACAAACCCAACCAAACAAGATACCCTAACGTGGAATGAGACAGTAGTGATCACAGCACTTGATACTCCTCATAACTTACCCTACAGCCAAGCTAGTTAGTTAACCTTGCCTGCTTCCTTTAACCTTTCTAAAAGGTAGGCAAACATAATGGGCAATGGAATTTAGCTGACTACATATTCTGAAGATGAAATCTGTGGAGTAGCTTGTACTGGATGTCACCTCCCATACTCTCAATTTAATCAGTTCATCTTTACTATCACATTCAGCCTACAGCATGTTTTACACATGCTGGGTTTTTTTTTTACCTGAATAAAAAAGTCAGCGCTCTCTACTGACAAAGCAACACAGTAAATGACACAATAGTTGGATTCCCTCTCGTACAGGAACTCTTGATTGAAAGAATTAAGCAATGTTTGTACAGTTTGATGAAGATTCACTGGATAGTATAACAAACCTGTCAACATAGTCACTAAACTAACAAGTGCAAATGAGAGCTGGAGGAAGTTCTCCAGAATGACTTTGTAGCAGAAGACTGTGGTTATAAGATTAACCAACTATGTGCAGTTTATACAGCTCACCCTCAAGATCTGCCATGCACTGGAGAGAACCAGTGCCTCATGCTAAACAGAATGATAGGCAGCTTGCTTAACCACCAATACACTCCAAGTAAGTAGTTTAGAAAATTCTTTTAGACATTTATTTCCCTCCTTTTGCTTCCAGAGCAATGAACTGTAGCATTTTTTAATTAAAAGTGTAGAGCCAAGGTATGAGCACACATACCTGCACACATCTCAGTATTAAGTTAAACAACAAAAATCCTAGCATGTCAGATTGCCACAAATTGTCTTTGCATACTCGTGACTGGTTGTTTTCTTTAACATTTATTTCCTTGTCCCTTTGATAGCCTTCCCTTCAAATGATCACCCTGAATGTCCTCTGCAATCTGTCTGATGTTTCTCTTGTAATTTCTAATGGTCAGTCTTTTAATCAAAACTGATACAAAGCAAAACCAAGACAAATTTAGCAGCTGAGCAGAGGTTTGGAAATCACCACTTTCTTTTTTCTGTCTGGTTAGCCAATCTCCACTCCTTAATACTGTGTCTATTTAAGCTGCTATTAAGAGAACACAATAGCCAGTCCAGGATTGTATCAGGACAGAAACTGATACCATCAAGTCTGCCCAAAATGAAGCTCTGTCTATAGTATCAAAACTGATACTGACTTGCAGAAGGTTTTCAATACAATTATCTATTATCTCTCTTTCTTCCTTACCCAAGAAATCCTGCATTTTAGAGTATTTAGAAGTTTTTGTTCTCCCCAGCATAAGGTCTCTGCTGAGATTTAAATTCACTCATGTAGACATAATCTTTCAAAGAGTGAAATAAAGATTAGAAATATTTCTTTGGTTTTGCTTTCTTCTTAGAAATTTTCTAAGAACAGATTCAAACTTCTTCCAGAAGCATTCTAATCTTAGAAAAAATCTAAGTTTTGAAACAGAATTTTACTTTCCAGAAAGAAGTCCCATGTCACTGAACTACACTAAGAGTGCCCAATGTGAGACTAATGAACTCGGATTTTTCATAATACTTAGCACTAGAACTGTTTTTGCTAAGGAAAAAAACCAAACCCATGAATTACACAGAAATTACTTAGAAAAAGCTTTTAATTTAAAGAAATTACACCAAGTTCTATAAAGCTTATTACACCCAATAAAATTAAGAAGGCCGTGATAGCAGGATGAGAAGACTGTTAAGAGAATTAAACATTTTATACTATCAGAATAACTCTTTTGACTTCTTATTGGCAAAATTTTATTTTCAACTGTTAAAGGATTTTTGCAGTTAGTTGCCTCAAAGAGCTGTGTTATGGAAAGAAAAATAAATTCTGAAAACTTACATAATTAAGGTGTTCCAGATGAATAAACTCACTGGTAATTCTTTGCATTGATTCAGTTACTTATTGACATAAAAATGCTTATTAGGGTTATGAACCATCAGATAAGACAGCTTGCCACGTGTCTCAATACTAAAACTTCACAGATTTAGAAGATTGTGCTGCTTCAATTCTCCTCCTGTTCTATGATCTTTTATATGTTACTAGAACATGATACTCAGGCAAGGAAAATCCATTTGATGTAATCTATTACTGTCTTCTCAAACTCATGAAGTATACAAGAAGTGAATGACTAAAACATTACCTTCAATACAAAAACTCTCTGGTGTTTTTTTATTATGTATTACAAACATTCTAGATACCAAGAAGTCTTGTAAGTTATTTTTATTTTTGTTTTCTTCACATTACAATTTTTAAGATAGCCCCTACTATTCTTTCCTACATCCCTCCTAAACAAAGGAAGTTACTCTTTCCAGAAATGATGAAGCTGCCAAAACTCAAACTTAATTGAAAGTAGCAAAACAGATCTCAACAAATTAATTGTTGCTGTTTTTCAAACTGCAGAAATAGACAGAAAAAGAGAAAGAGTTAGCTCTCCTTGTCATAAACACTTGCACTGAGGAACAAAAAAAGGTACAACATTTTTGGAGTGTTTACATGCTAGAAATGGCAGCTACACAGCATGACCTGTAATCATCAGAATAACAAAACTATTCCATCAAACCGCAAATAAAATTATAAAATTTTTTTGCTTTCTACAAATTCAAGTGCTGTTTAGAAACCCTTTCCAAAGACAGCACTAGTACATTTCTTACGGTTATTTATCCCTCCTGTATCTATGTAGCTCATAGATGTTAATTTTCACTTCACATCATGATGTGGAAAAGGGAGGTTGGCACTCGAAGTGCAGCATTACAAGAATAAGCCCATGACAATAAGCCTATAACCTTATCAAAGCACTTGCTTTGTCCAAGGTTCAATGGCTATCTACCTACCTGTTGTTAAAAAAAGGGACTCTAGAAAATCCAACAGAGATTACACTGAGTTTGCTACCAAATTTACCTCTCACTCTTGTTACATATGTGCTCTTCAGTATCACAGGGGGTGGTCTCTGATGTAATATTAAAACTGTACCAAAAATGGCCACTAAAGAGATTTGAGTACTAGACAGTTGCAATGAACAATGATAAATTATGAAACAGAATCTCAACATACTAACATATATAAAAACACAACTGTAATTGAGAGTTTCAAGATGTTAATTTAAAATTTTTACTTAAATATTCTTAATTACCTGGAATGCTTTGCAATTCTAAGGACACATTAACAAACATACCTTCCTAACATCTGAGCTTTTAGGTTCTGTGGTCCAGGTGATGATTCGAGACACTGCTAACCTAGTTTCACTTGAATTTACAAAATCTCCTGGGTCCATCTGTTGCGCAAGAGTTTCTATGTATTTTAGGATTGCAACTTTGACCTGCAAAGAGAAACAGAGTCAGGTTGACAATAACAATGGTGGGCTGCAAGAACAACTGAGCTCACAGAGTGTTCATTCCCTAAAATAAAGATTTTTTTTTCCAATTAAACTACACATTTTCAGCATTAATATATTTTTTTGCAATAAAACAATCTACAAATGGATTTAACATTTGAAGAAGAAAGTTATTCCACAGACATTCAAATACTCATAGAAAGCTTACATTTCACTGATAGCAACTAAAAGATATAAATCATTGCATATGCAGAAGCTTATATTTTAAAAAAAGAAATGAAGATTAATTCAGAATAATTAAGAAAGTTTTTTACGTGCTAAAATGAACATCATTTGATGAACCAATGATCACTTCCTAGTAGCTCCTACCAGGTAGTTAACACTCAGTGCTTTTTTCATAAAACATCAGATTGAGCAGTCATGGTCTCTGGAAATAAGCCACAGGAATCTTCCCACTAAATACTAAAAGATGTATGGAATAGCATTTCTAGGAAAGATTTAAGACTGGTCACATGCACACTTTATTTGAATATATTCAGATAATAGAGACATGGATTTACCAGGAGGACAGAAAAACCTCCTGAGCTCCCTCATTTATCTGATCTTTCTCTTACTCCACGAACTTGTTTTACTCCTTATGCAGAATCCCTGTTTTGTACATCCCAGACTGCAGCCCCTCTCTGCTTTCTCTGTGCACCACTGCACAGTTTTTGGGCAAAGGTCTAATACACCGGTGCATGTCTAAAATATTTACTTCCTCAGCTCCTACTACCTCAGAAATTTGTCACCTAATCTGTCAATGAAAGTTGTGGACATTTATTTAGACCATCTATCAGGTTTAGCTGCTTTTATTTCCACTAGTAATTATAGTGAACCAAAAATACCTACCCGGAGGGAGAGACCTATGTCCATCGTAACCAGAGAGAAAAAGAGTTCTGGGTGTATTTCTGGTTGTTCATGGCTTGTGGTACAAGTGTTCTGTGCAAAGCTATTTAGAAATTTCTCTTGGTCATGAAACTTGCAAGTGATTAAAAACTCAAGGTACACTGGCACACACAGTGAGGATTAATAATGAATACTTCATTTCCAAAGCAGCTGTTAAAGCTCAACTTCTCTGAAGTCATACCAAGCAGCAGCTGAAGGCTTTCATCTTATGCAGATCAATATCTACAAATGCACACTATTTGCTAGCTATTTTCCAAGGAAAAAAACAAGCCATGAACAACTCTGCAGCAAAAAACCTTAGGCCACATGGCTTTCCAAATTCAAAGCAATAGCTGACATTTCTAGATTACATAGAGAAACCATTGTGACACCACTACATTTGACTGCTGAGGATTTAAATAAATCTAATGTAAGACTTAAAGGTTGCTGTTAAGGACTGTAACACTTAGAACACCCAGAGGTATTTCTCCCAGTGAAGAGACTCTGAAGTACTTTATTTGAGAGAGCAGGATTATTTAGTGTTTGAAGAACTGCTTCCTGAGGAACTTGCACAGACTTCAGCAAAAATGGAGGCTCTCGGACAGAACAGCACTGAACAGAAAATGAATGGAGGGAGTTCTTACTAATAGAGCTTTTCACAGAGAGGCGAATTGCCAAAGCTAAACCTGACAGCTATTTCAAAAAAAAGCATTTTTTACTTAACAAAAAAAGCAGTTTTTGAGGTAAGAAATTCTGGAAGGGCTACACCTTTCTGTGGTCAGTATTATTACAGATTAAAAACTCCACACTGAAGTAAAACTCCATAAGAGCAGCAAATCTACTTTAGAAGTATATTTGCCAATATTTCCAGTAACTACATACAGAGCTGCAATTTAGAAATAAAAAGGCTAATATCTTCAACCATCTATTTCACTCTTCAACAATCCATTTCATGTTTCTGAGAGAAAAATTTGTGGACTGCAATGAAAGCATCTCCAGAATTCTTATAGTGAATATTTGCTGTTAAGTTGAAACCACTCTCCAAGAAGTTGTTCAATACTGTCACTTTCCCAGGCGCCTCTCTCTAACTTACTGAATACTTAGGAGTGATTGCCTGTGCCCTTATATAACCACATCACTAAAATATACGCTACAAATAAATTGTTGCGAATCTGTGTTACTCAGGGTTTTTTTAATCTAGAAATTTTAATGCTGACTTAGACTAAAAAAAATCTTCTGATCAACTGTGGCAAAAACCTCTGTCAACAAATCAGCATTTTCAAAATAAAGAAGGATTCAGAAACTTGAACTTTGGTCACAATGCTTAAATCAACTCCTCACTGAGGCTGAGTTGATATGAAACACAAGAAAAATGAAGTGATGATCGGAAGCGTGTTTCAGGACAATATCCATCCTTTGGAAACTGTATGTTTTGCACCTGCAAAAATAAGCTAAATAGATTATATCCCACCTAGAACATTTGACTCCTACGCCCATCCAAACATTTGACCAAACCAGACACGTACATCTGGCACCTCTAAACTGTGTCTCAGTAATTCACCACACCTAAACATAAAGTGACTGCAGAAGCATGACAGATACAGCACAACACCCTAAACTGCATCCCTCATGGATTAGGCAGTAGAATTCTATCTCCTCTATAGTTGGCCTTACTGCCCAGCTATCCAAATCCATCTCTGTGGCCCCTCTAAAGCTCAAGTTTTACTGCCTGAGACTTAGCTGTCTTTTTAAGTGTAAGAATGACGATGACAGTTTACTCCAAAGGATGATGATTATTTATTAATATCATGTGAAAAAGACGAAAAAGTAATTTGTAGAAGGGAATTGTTACATGGCTCAAATTTCTGATCTACCATCCCCTCCTCCTATCTGACCATCTTTGGGGATGCTGAAAATCCCTTCTATGACTTTTTACTGTCACAGTGAATGCTGTTTCTCAATATTCCTAGAAGAAAAGCAATGGTATAATAATTTATATCAAAGAACAAAAGCTCAAGACTTCAAGAATTGGAGTAGTCCTCTAAGATTATCAATTATTCAGTGGGCTTTGACCACACCTATTATTCAATTGGTTATATCAATTATGCTATCTGGACGCACTGAAGATGGGATTTAGGCAAAATACTCAATAATGTGGATATTAAATAGATACTTCTGATCTGTGGGTAATAAATAACTTTACCGTCTGAATCTTGAAGTTGTAGTTACCATATAAAAAGGAAGTAAGGGGCAGATTCCACTTTCTTCTGGAAAAAGAAAGCTTACCTTTTCTTAAACAGTTACATAATTTACTGTCCCAAAAATTCATTCTAAATACTCTTGATTTTGCTTCAAACTATACTATAGTATAGTATAGAACTATAGGTTCTTCTATGGAGATAACTTTTACCAGCATCTTGATTTCAGAATTCCCTCTCAAAATTATTTTCAGAATGTCTTCCCATCAAGTGTTTTGTATTTCTGAATTCCTTCTGGACCACTTAGGGAATAATCTTGAACTCAGTCCCAAATTAGCCTAGTAGGAGTCCATGTCTTGTTCCAAATCTACACTCTCAGCTTTGAAATGTGCTTGACACACCTTTAACAGCTACACACTACTGTACGGAAAAAGGAATATCTCAACCATCAAATTCACCTTCCTGGAGAGGAAAACCAAGCAAAAATAAAACCAATCTCAATTTGTTCCAAGGATTCATTTAAACAACAAACTGATTTTTACTACCTCATTTGCTGTCTTCAATAAATGACAGCAGTCCCTTTTTAACACAGCTCTACGAAGCAACAGTGGTCAACGTATCAACTGTCCTCAAAAGCTTAAAAATATAAGTTTTACTGTATTGTAGACAAAAAAGGCATATTCATGTGACTTCAGGTTCAACATAACTCTGGAAAAGTCATATTCTTGTGCAGTATCAAACGGAGTAAAAATATTTCGTGCAGGATAGAGCAGAAGATGCCAGTTATCATATGCTTGTTATTTCCCCATTCTCATCACTTATAAATCTTCTTAGGATTTGATGCATTTGTTCTAAACTCAACACTCTTTGGAACTGCAAATATACTACAGAATACATTTTTACTTTTCAGATATGCTGGAAGGTCTACAGACTACAGATTCTTAGGTAAAAATGTGTGTAATTATAAAGCTACACACTGCTTTCAGAGCAGTGTACCACAGAAGTAGCTGATTTTTAATATAGTAACTCAAGTTCACATTAATATTAGAATAATTTATAATAATTCAAGGCCTATCAGGCTGAACACAGGAAAATATATATATATGAACTAGGGAAAAAAGTATGGGAAATCACAAACATAAAATTAGGAAAGACTTGATAGAGTGAGTTTGCATAACCAGCTTGATGTTAGGCAGCCACATTTTTGTTGCTCATTTTTACTGTACTGTGTTTTTATTAGATCTCTCTTGCAGCAAACATTTTCATACTAGTGTCATGTTTAAAACTGAGCATCTGCATGCTTCAAGTTTCTCGCAAAGGTTAGTAGCAGCATACAATGCATTCAAATACAAATTATTGGTAACACTGTAAGAGTTTCACATAGGGTTAAGAATAAAGACAGTAATTCAGACAAAAACCTTTGAGCTCCAAAAAGAGCGAAGCTGGTCCTGCAGTGCTGGCTTGACTGTCTGAAAGTTTATAAAAACAAAATCCACTAATTGAAAACCTTTTCTTTTTCTTTGTTTTTACACAAAACAAAAATAAGAATCCAAATTAAAAAATTAAGCAAATTTCTATTAATGATAATTCCTGTCTGCAAAGCAAGCCTAAAAAGTCTTACCTTCAGACTAGGTGTTTGGGTCTGGTCAACAGTAAATCTCATTAAAATACTGAACTGGAGGTCATTTGGAAAAGATTCCCTGTAAACAAACAAAATAATGTTAAGTTACATTAAATTTTCTTTTAAGAACTGTTGAGATGCACCAAATAAGCCCTCACCCTTCTCAGTAGAGCTGAAACTGCTACTAGCTGCCACTGTATCTGACCTTTAAGAAACATTTACCTAGCATGTTCAGGACAACACTTAAGGAATTCCTGCTATTAAGTAACTATAGCTAGAACAGGTAATCCAAGTAATGAGGAATGATATAATAACGATAGGCTAGAATTCTGATTCTAAATCAGGCTATTAGTGAAGTCTGGTGAGAAGGAAGGGAAGACAGAAAGCAAATCCATTATTACCATAACTCCTTAAAAGTTAATGCTGATGCAGAGATGAATATTCCAGTGAAACACAGCAAAATAAAGAAGTGTAAACACAATTTCTACATCACTGAACACAAGGTGAAACAACAAACATACACAGTTCAAATGCACATTTTGGAATCAGGTAAGTGGTATCATATTAATTGTTCAGCACTGAGGACTCAAACCCTTTCAATTAGGAGTCATTTCACGAAACCAAAACTATTGCTGAAGCAATAAGGTTTACTCAAGTTTCAAGATCTGCTATGAGCTGTGCATTTTTCCAGAAATCAAACAGCACACAAAAAAAAAATAAAAGCTGCAAAACCCTTGAAAATAGCTAACAAATATGTTACTATTACTTTTTAAAGAGCTCATTACCTTGTGACATCAAGTGCCTTCTGAACTTTTGCTTGTACAGACCCAAGCAAATCAGCACCCATTTTTTTCAACAGCTGTGTCAGCAGTACAAACAGCCAGTCCTGCAGATCTTCTTTATGGACCTGGATGAAGTCGACCAGGGTCTCCAAAAACATACTGAACACCTACAAGGCAGAAGAAGATGGAAAGAGGGTAGGATGGGGCAAAAGAGGAAGCGACACTGACGTATGCTGAACTTACAAACGAAGAAAGCAGTAAGGGAATCAGAGGCAGAGAAAGGCAGTGTTTTGCAGCCAAGCGGGAAAAAAAGCAAAAAAGGAAGGAAAAGAAAGAAATCTGCCTTGCTTTTTCATTAGATTTTGATATAAGAGTACTTTGGAAATGTTAGCCGACTTCTGTAGAAGTTTGACAGTTAGGTATTCCATGCAGTTTCGTCAAGAAAAGGAATGCTTACTGTGATGGCTGGCGCAACCTCAATTTTTCCAGTAAAACTTTATTTTTTACCCTCTCAAGATCTATCACTAAGTTGATTTGTCATATGACTCAAAGACTACAAAACCACTTTCTTTTTAAAACCAAAAAAGCTGCTAGAATTCTTTGGCAAAATATTAATTTTAAATATCTGCATTATTAAATACTGCAAAATGATGACAGCTGGCCAATTCCTTTAAGAAAATACTTGTAAAAGAGAACAAGCTTCTTCTACTATTGCAGGTATCCCAACACAAAATTATTCACCACAGTAGGGAAAAAAGCCACAATAGATTTCAGATTGGCAGGTGTTTAAAACACAGAAATAGTTTTATTTTTTTGAAAACATAATATCCATTGTCTTCTTTTCAGCAAATAATGTTGAAAAGACTGCATTAGGTAAAAAAAAAAAACAACCAAAACAACAAAACCAAAAGAACCAAAACCATGTATTTTTTAATTGGACTCACATCAGGAAGAAGGGCTTTTTTTGGAGGGAAGGGAGGGTGTGACAAATAGGTAACTTTGTTTAAAGAGCTCTTTTAATATATTTGACTTGTTTTAAGCTTTTTCCAGACCTAAGAGTGAAATCAGGATGTATACACTCTATACTTGTGTGGCCCATGGGTCTTCTGTTTCTCTGACAAGAAAAATGGGTGTTTGAGCTGAAAAAGGTTCCTTCACAATACACACTCCAGCACAGAGTTGGGTACAGCAGCATTGCTGTGGTGCAAACAGGGTTGGGCAGATATTGCCTCCTGAATGTTTATGGCATTGTGTGCAAGGCTAGAAGAGCTGGTGCAGAGCAAGGGCTAGAACCCACATGTTCCTGCAGCTGACCTGCCTTGTCATTAGGGCAAATTCTGCTGCTGCTTCTGTGAGAGTGGAAAACCCCAAATTGTGATCACACCTCACACAGCTGCACACACTAGGCCATGGAAGCAGACTTTGTTCCACAGCACCGATGCAAGTAAGGAGGAGCTGGCATAGGCTGCTGCACACTGTCTTTGCTGAGGAAATTTGATTGTTTTTCATGATGATCATCAAGTCAGGGGAAGCAAACTCATACCATAAAGTGGAAAAATTCCAAACAAGTATCTCTTAGAGTAGTGCCTCCAAATTTACTCTAGAAACAAAAAACAGATCCAGATTCATTTTATCAAGAAAGGTTGGACCAGACCATGCTTGAGGTTCCCTTTTAACCAGGTATTTTATGACTCTTTCAGGATCTATTGGAGACTTGGGAAAAATTTTTAGTAGATATCTTAAATACTGAAAATCTGTGTTAGAAAGAAAACAACACAAATTCCTACTCAATATAAAGCCGATCAGGAATAGCTACTTTAACTTTGCTTTTGGGACAAATTATGTTAAAAATTGTGAAAAAAAAACCCCGCCAACTTCTGTGCTGTCTGTGTAGATGTATGTTCAAGTCTGAGGTTTCAAAATTACCCTTTCCATTAGTGGGACAAGACTTTTATGTGCAAGACTGGAAACATCTTCTGTCTCAGGCTAAACTGAAACTATACAGAATTTTGTGGCTACAAGCAGTAGCCACAGCAATAAGATAGAGGCAAAACCAAACCAGTATGTACTTTCTGTTTTGTAATATGGAGTCTTTGGCTTTCACAGCCCTAAAGTAAGGGGAAAATACACTTAGGCAAACAAATTCTGGTGCTACAAAGATTACACTGTGTGTGTGTGTGTGGGGTGTCTTACAAAATCCTTCAAATTGAACTACACAGCTCAGCAGAATTTAAACCTGCACCTGTTTCTTTGAGTTTGCAGACACTGACACACATGGCTTTTCCATTAAAACACGGGAGCCGAACAAACTGGTTACAAGCTCTGACTTGATGGAGTAATATGGACTTCTTATGACACTTCAAATATGTAAAGTGGCTTAAACTGAAATCATTGTAAAGTGAATTATGATTCACTAAGGCTAAAGTACTCTGAAGATCCTGTGCTGATGTTTTAGCTGTTAAAAATACACATAATTGAGGACTCAGTTTTGTTTTAAAGGTTTGTTTCATTTTAGATTTACCACAGAGAACGTTTAGACAAAAATAAGTCAAGTAATTTTGTTGCATTTAAAAAAAATACTCAACATATCATTTTGTCTCAGCAAGAAGAATTTAAGAAGGCTGAAAGAGCATTTAAGGTAAAGAATGAATTTGGAATGGAAAATGGAACTCAAGCACCTATATGTTGAAGAATGTATGTGGATACTGCAAAAATTGCAGTTTCTGTTTTTATGATGCAAACTAAAATACTGAAATCAACCATCTAAAGTTGAAGTTCATAATAATTTGACAGTGGAAAAAAATAAACAGATATGAAAATAATTATAAGTGATCTACCTCTAAAGTGAATTATTTCAGATGTGCCAACCACCACAATACAAAGCAGGAATGCATAACCAAACAACGTCAGTTAATTAGTAGATAAAGCACATCTCGAAACTTTACCACACATTTTACTAATTGTTTATAGCATTTTATGATTGCAAAAGGCTTGACACTGCATGAACTCTTTGGGGAAGAAAAATAGAGAAAAGGGGTTAATTGCACATTCATGCAAAGTAAGGTTAGGCTTCCAACAAATACTGAACCAACTTACTCTCTAAAGAGAGTTCCAACACAGGGGACAGCATGCAAAACGAAACAAAAACAGAACAGAACAAAACAAACAACAAAAAAGGGAAAAAGATAAAAACACACAAATTAGTGGCCATCAATACGAAGTTCCTGTATGGAATATAAACCAAAATAAAACAAAAAAGGTACTTCAAAACTTCTATGACAAATTTAAGTAATTTTATTGGGATACCCAATTTAATTTTAAAATAAGCACTTGGCATGTCCTTTAAGTCATTCTCCTATTTTCTCCTCCAAATATTATTACTCTCTTATTCTATGCAATTCCCTCCATCCAGGTATCATGTTAAAAGTAAACCTTATAAAATCCCATAAAAGTGATGACAGCATAATTGCTACAGACACTTGAGTAGAGTCTAAGATGAGATTTATGTAGGCGTATGTGTGTGATTAAAAAAAAAAAAAATCACAGCTCATGAACTCTTAATACTTAAAGATAGTCTTAATACTTATGTCTGATAGCATATTAATAGTTTTGCAATGCCAAAAAGCAGGCAAGTTCAGGGACTGGAACACCTGTACCACAGGTTACAACACAGGCCAAATTTTCTTGAAGCTACATTATTTCATATCACAGTGGCCAGTAAACAGAACAATCAACTAGAACAAGTCAACATAACGTTTTTAACGGCTTATTTAAAAGGTAAAATGCTCTTCTAGGTCTGACATATACATTACTGCAATACTAATTATCACAGAACAAGCACAATTAAACCAAGCTGCTATTAACAATTTGGTAATTACTTCATTTAAAAAAATATTCCAGCAATATTTCAATATTTAATATTCTTTCCTCTGCTTTGACTTTTTATGTAATGTTTTTTTCTTTTTAACTGCTTAGTTTAGTCTTTTCTTCTGGATTTCTGCAGTATGTGATCAACTTTAATGCCACATGGCTGTTGGCAGTGCAAGTTATTTCCAAAATACATGGTGCCAGAGATAGCAGCTGCCACTTTTTCCAACAGGAAAAATAAAGAGGGCAAATGAACACTAAAGTTAACCTGTCAAGACCTCTTATCACTCTGAATTTAATTTTCCATTGCAGCAATAAGAAAGAATTTTACATATTTTTAGAAACATGTAAATTGTATTGCATAATCAAAATAGTTTTTCAGGATTCTTCTGGGAAAAGTCAATACTCCTGAAATAATACCCTATTATGAATTCATCTTCACAATTTTATCAATTCTGAAATACTGACACAAAGTGGGACATGTTATACTCAACATAAAAGACACCACTTCTTCCAAACAAGCCTATAATTAAATAAAATATAAAGTTAGGTATTTTTTTACATTATTACATTTATTAGGCTCCTTCCTTACCTGCATTCCTTCTGCTGTGAAAAACTGTGATGTTTAATCAAGCTGTACTAGTAACCCACTTCCCACAAAAACTGTAAAATTACTATCATGCAAAGTAACTCACTTAAAAAGATTTTAATTGTCTTAGGAAACAGAAGCATTGTTTTCCTTGTTATATCATCCATATTGAGTCATTACCTAAGTAAAAGTGAATAAACCATCACATTTTCTTTTATACATAAGTATAGTCTCCTTATGGAATATTTAAAAAGTTATGTAAAAATTATTCACTAGTCTCAACTCCCAGCCCTATCTATGAAATTCATGGAAGACGTCATAAGCTATGACAACACGTAATGTCCTAGAAAATAAATAAGTACACACTTGGCATAGTTTATCTGATTATGTATGATTTAGTCAGACAACTTAATTAGTAACTTAAATTACTGCTGAGCCTTTTCTTCTCATTGAGAGAAAACCTATACTTGTGTTGAAGTGGCCTCTGTAAACGACAACTTCTTAAAAACACAGATTTTCAGCACAAACTCCTGAACTACATGAATGCATTTTATATGACATTGACTTCCGCTTTATTTCCATGATCCTGCAGAAAAAGGGTGGAAAATTATCTTGTTCAAAATTCCAAATTAAGTTAATTGAAATCTGATACCACTAACTACTTTTGCTTGGGAAATATTACATATGCAAATATCACTGACATAATTTACCATAACTGCCTTTCTTTTAATTTATGTTTTCAGAAATTTATTGAAAATAAGAAAAACCTACACATACCTTACTGTGAGGATCAGCAAACATTCTTGTGAAGATCTCACACAATCTTTTCAACTCAACACGACTGTCAAAATGACAACAATACATTAGTCAACTCCCCTGCTATTTTCTGCTAGAACACTAATGCATAGCAATCAGTGAAATCACTAGTAAATCTTGAATCAAGTAATCTAGTAAATTAGGTTTTATTTGAGACATGGATAAAAATGTAATAAATTTCATCTAAAATGAGACTCCAAACCTCTTCAAATGTCTCTTTTAAACTGTCTCATTTATTATACCATATTTTTGTAACAGCGCAGATACTGAAAAAGGTGTTCTTAGTAGTGAGTAGTAAACTATTTCTTCTGAATAAATATCCCCAAAATTATGGTAATAATAAAAAAAGGCCTTCTACTGATAGTAGATGGAAGCATCTTATGAACCCTCTGTATGGTAATAATTCTCTATTTGGAATTCCCCACATCCACTAGTATATAAACATACACTAGTAGCCAGAAGTGAGAAAAGCTTCCTTGTTCCTTCTCCTATCTTACTCTCAAAGACACACCCTGCCTTCCCTCCCCGCTGCCTCCCACCAACACTGAAACAAGATGTTTCTCTATTGAGATGCTGTCCTACCTTAGAGTTCTCTGGTTCTTTAGTAAGTTCTGCAGGCCTAGAAGGCCTTCTTTCCTCTCTGACCAGTTGGTGCTGGCACAGCGGTTCAGGACCTCAGCCACATCTTCTGTCTGCCTCATGTAGGTTGGGATGCTCCCGTTCCTGGAGCTGTAGGACCTTTCTGAACAGGCACTTGATGCATCACTGTTGGCATCATCATCTGAGTACATCCCGTACGATTCGTATCTTCTTCGCACGGGCTTCTTCTATTGTACAGAGACAGCCCAGATCAGCACTGATTCTCAAAGGGATCATACAACATACCCATAGTGGGTCATAAGACCAACAGTTTGAATAACTGGTGTAACCCCTACTCCCTGCAGTGACAAATGGCTCCAACCATTCAGCAGGTCAAACCAAGTTAATGAAAATATTTTGAAGTATGGCTTACATAATATTCCAAACATAAACCCAAAGCAAATGCAGAGAAGACATACGTTTGAGGAAATATTTAACTTTAGTTCTTTTTCAAGAACCCATAAAATTGCATAATGGGGTGACAAAAGACTGTTGCAAGTTAGTTATTTCACTTCATAGCTTTATATACATTACAGAATTTAAGAATCAGAGGTCTACACAAATTTTGACATTTTAGCTAATTTTGTATCAAACATGTTAATATCAAAATATTAAACTATTAAAGAAGAAAAATAGTTTCTATACCTTAGTCCGTATGTCTCCTAAGAGCTGTTAGCAGTAAATTATCAAAAAGAAACAGAAATTGAGAACAGGAAGGTAAGGCATAGCAGCACTGTGAGTAATAAACTTCCTGCCACTGGACAATATATAGTCTTACTGTAAATTTTGTTCTTAGCTCTCTGTGTCTGATTAGCACATTGTCAAGATGTAGTCTGCTAAGTTTCCATTTCCAGTAAAATATTACATATCATGGGCAGGTTGGTCACAAAGACTTCTCTGTCAAAATCTTTGTGTCTTATGTGGTGATATTTGAGCATGAACACATTAACTTAACACATGCAGTCAATTTTTACTTTATAATCAACTTTAAGTTAAGGACCAAACCTTGATTTGAACTATTCAGTATCTAAATTTTGTCATTGCAATAATAAGAGTCAATGTTCTACAAAAAAACAAGCCAACAAAACAAAACACAACATACCAAAGATCAGAAGGGGGAAAGAAAAGCTATTTATCCTAAAATGAAAAAAAACCCCACACCTCTGCAAAACAGCTCTTGCCATTCAAACTCTGGAGCTGAAGTCAGCATTTAAAAACTCAGTTTCATTACATACTCAAAGAAGCAGTAGTATAAGTGATCATTTTCCCCTTAATTACCACTGCCATTTGCACAAGGCTCTCATTTTTAACCATGGAATAACTTAAAGGATATCACAATACTAATCACAAACTAATCAATACAACAGGTAAGAAGCAGGCTTATTGTCAACAGAATGAGCATACATACATGTGCAAGAGAATAACTGAAGGGAAAAATCACAGAGATGTTAAGTGTTTTGGAAAAGAGACACCATAAGGCAAAAATAAAAAAAACTTTTCAGTACATGAATCTGAAATGCCAAGGATGGTACTAAAGTAAAAGACAAAAATATGGAATGATTTCCATTATTGCTGCATTTTATATAGCAATATTCAAAAGAGATCTTAGGCAGAAGACTGACACCTCTTTGGCTTCACCACCACTAAAACTGGCCAAGTATTTTTCATAAAACAAAAAAGAGTAACACAACCTGGAATATTTTTGAATTTATATTACATATGACAGGACTCTACATTCTACCTTTTAAAAATACCACTATGAGTGTGAATCTTCAGTCTATGGTAAAACAATAAGAGTGTTTATTACCAGACTTCCATTTACATGGAGCCATTTGTACAGGACAACCTGTACCATTTAGAACATGGCAAGGAACCAGGCATGCAAGTGCTACAATAATAAAATTATGCTCCTCTTGATCCTTCTTTGTAATGTCACACTCTAGTTACAATATACTAACTCATTTTCTTCTAAGATTTCTAGCAGCATCATTTCTCTGAAGAAGCTTTATTGCTTCAACAAAGCAGGACATATTAAAGCCTCATGAGCAGTCATTGGAAACATGATTTTCTCCTCAAGTTCTATTCTTACTAGATAATTTGCCCAGCAAATTTGAAAACTAGGAGGCTGCTAAAAGTACTGAAGATACTCTTTGTGATGCACTTGTGTGGAAAGGACAATAGCACATGCTTTCCAGTTATAGCCAGAAAATTTCCATGTTCCATAGATTGTTTTTCTATTGTTCCCTATTCCAAAATCCAGACTGAATTCCAGTTTACAAACCAGCATTAATGCTGAAAACTTTTAGCAAGTTCGTAATAACAGAAAGGGGAAAATGCACTCAACTTCACCATGACTTCTTATGCAAGATTTCACAGATATTCTGATCTGTACGCCAGTGAAGGTACACAAATTTTAAACTAATATGTCAAGAAAGAAGTATTAACTAAGAAAGCAATAAATAGTCATACTAAGAATATGACAGTGTTCTTCAGAATTTGAAATTTTGTTCCTCTCTATTGAGTTATATCTGACTGTAATTTAGAGTCTAATTTGTAGTTTTCTACTAACTTTAAAAATAACAGTTTTTCTTAAACAAGAGAAATAACCATTCCTTTAAAGCATTCTGGTAACTAGAAAACAGATACTTACAAGTATTTAATGAGATGCAAATAGCATACAATAATTGATAAAAATGTATCTGATTCATAGCATCAGGACTTTAACCGAGGATTTCAGCTTGCTGATGTAAGTATCAGAACAGCAAAATACATCATAGTGTTCAGTTTGGCTTACAGGGGCAGGAAGGCAGAGGAGCCACAGCCACCTTTTTAAAGAACAATACAGCTTAAGAAAGAGAATAACTGGTTTTAACTTAGTGTAACATTTTGAAAACAAAGGAAAACAAAAACTAAACTTATGAGGTGCTACCTGCTGTGCTGGTTTTGGCTGAGCTAATTTTTCCTGACAGTGGCTGGTGTGGGGCTGTGTTCTGGATTTGTGCTGAACACGTTTGATAATATAGAGAGGTTTCCTCATTGCTGAGCAGGGCTCACATGAAGCCGAGACCTTTTCTGCTTTTCCTACTGCCACGCTGGCCAGGAAGCTGGGGGTGGGAATGGGAGAGTGGGAGGAGACACAGCCAGGACAGGTGACCCAAACTGACCAGAGGGACATTCCAGACCATGTGACATCATGCTCAGTATATAAAGTGGGGGGAAGAAGGAGGAAGAGGGGGATGTTTGGAGTGATGGTGTTTGTCTTTCCAAGTCATTGCTACATGTGATGGGGCCCTGCTCTGCTGGAGATGGCTGAACACCTGCCTGCTCATGGGAAGCGCTGAAACAATTTCTTGTTTGGCTCTGCCTGGGTGCATGGGTTTTGCTTTCCATATTAAAGTGTTTTTATCTCAAGCCACAAGTTTTCTGGCTTTTACCCTCCTGATTTCTGGCTTTTACCCTCCTTTTACCCTGTGGCACCAGTAGTGGGGGAGAGAGAGAGTGGCTGTGTGGGGCTTGGCTGCCCAGCCATCATTTTCTCTCTTCAGCATCCAATTTCACCTGCTGTCAGAGCGAAAAACTTTAAATGGCACCCAGGCTTCTGGTAAGCAGAGGGCTTTGGCTGTCATCATTCCTAGCTCTAACAAACCTTCAACCTATCCTGAAGTTTTTCTGGCTGTTGTGAGAAACTGCTGGTTAGTTCTGCCCGCTCAAGTGGCTCCTTAGGCCACTCCAACACAACAGTCCAAGACTGTTTCCTATCTGCCATGAAAAAAAGCACGCTTCTCAAAAGTTAAAGTTGTTTTTTTTTCCTGTAGGGAATAAAAATTCTAATACTTGCAGTTCCACCAACTCAGTTTATCTTTTTTTTTTTTCCCCGCCCCCGAGAAGCCAATAAAACAGTAATTTACAAGTTCTTCTGCATGCTAATGTACAGGAACCAAACACTTGAAGAGCCTGTAACCTACACAAGGTAAGTGTGTGATTCTTACCAAAGCATCTGCTACTGCCTCTTCCACGTCAGAACCTGTGTTCAGGACTCGCATAGCACTGACTGATGACGATAATCTACTCGACTGACTAATTCCAAAGCCAGTACCTGTTACAACAACAAAAAGAAATACAAAGAATTCCATCAGAATAGAAAGCTGGGATGTAAATAGCACATTCACTTATAAAAACCCAAGTAGAAGAAAAGCATTTGCTTAGCATTTTTAGTATGTTATGTAGTGGATAAAATAACCATTTCCATTCTGAAGTCTTTAGTGGTACAGACAAAATAAGAATTCAAGTAAAAAGCCAGTCACCTACAAACGTTCTGTTCCAATGTCACATGGAAAAATCCCTATAAAACAATGGTTTTATTTGAAAGAAGTTTTGCTTTTTCAAAAATTAATGTCTTCTTCATTTTGGGTTTTTGTTTTCATTTAGAAAGAAAGCAAATACAATAGGAAGGCTATTGAGACTGTTGATTAGAAAACTACATGCATAAAGAATGCTCTACAAATACTAAAAAAATAAAAAACTAAAAAAAGTTTTTCTGCAAGTAAAAAAAATGTTGTTAAGGAAAAAAAGGATTAACGTTGGACAATGAGGGTGGAGACAACATCTAGCAACATAAACACATCTATCTGGATTATTAAAACCACAAAACTCAAATTAATATAAATAATGCTTTCTAAAACTGAACTATGAGAATAACCAAGTGGGTGGGAAAAAAAAAATCCAGGATGACTGCACAGATGACAGCAAAGGGTACTCATCCTTCACCTGTGGCCCCATAAGCATCAGGAGCGTAGAGGGCACCAGTGGATCTGGAGTGATGTCTGGAAGCTGCAATAACAGGATTAAATAAACCCTATCTATGACCATGGAATCAAAGTGCTGCAATAGCTGCTCAGGCGAACAAGAGAGTATTTATCAAAAAGATTCAGCTTAAGCACAAGAAACTGAATATTAAACAGAAGCAAAAATCTTCAGAGTAGTTCTTTGATTATACCAAATATGATTATATAGGTTTATGTACACTGGACATTTCATGCATAATTTTTTTTTTAATTTACAAGATTAAGAGCAGGGTAAAAGCAAGTACGTTTAAGTTCAAAGAAGAAAAGGTGCACAGACACACATGCACACACTCACACACAAACAGAATCATCAGAAACAGCTAAAAAGGTATCAGTCCACTGACACTGGTCTTGCACTGTGGACTTAACTAAATTCTGTGTGCTCCAGTCAGAGCCAGAGCTCACATATCAAACAATATCTGCAAAAAGTGCCTCCTGCACGAACCTGCTGTGCTGGCAGCTGACAATTTGTACACACTTGAATTCTTGCCTATGTTGCAGACAACTCAACCTCAGTAAAAACTCACCACTATGAAAATGAAGTTAAAAATACCCAATTATAATTAAAAGTTTAACATAAGCCAACCAATGCAATTAATAATTCATGTACTTACTATTTTATTTAAATGAACAAAATGTGAAGCTGAAACACATGTTAGTAACTACAACTCATTAAGATTCTTTAAAATTATGGCAACTGGAAACTGGAGATCCTTAAGGATTTCTGAATGAAACTGAGTACCCCACTCCTTATGGCACTTGTATAAAACTGCTTTTTTAGTGATTCACAAGAAGCTGACTCACCATTGCTAGTATTTTCTTTCTTAAAAAAAGCAATTTTTAAATTAAATGTGTTTTTATACAATTCAACTTCTTTCTTCAGCTCACTTAAGTTAGAATTTTATTGCCACATAAATGACAATTTAAACTTGAACCCGACTGTCCACCCACAGAGGCAAAACTCCTAGATAAAATCTTACAATTTAATAAATAACTGTAAAAGCACATATCTTACTCCTTCTGGATATATAAAGTAGCACAAACAGGCAAATCAAATTAATCATCCTTTTCTCTGATTAGCAAAGACCATTCAAAAGTCTGATTTGCATCACGTACAGGTGAACCATGGATCAAACAACATTTTGGGGAGGACCTTTTAACCTGAGTGCACCTCCACAATGATCCTAAGCCCTGTAAAGATCCCAGAAACAACACTGTGTCTTTCCACATTAAGTTCTCCACTCCTTAGATAAGGTACAGTGATGTACTTTATTTCTAACTAATCCTACATGAAGATGTTTGGCTAGGGCATTTTAGTTTGAATTAATGCTTCATGGAATGCTTGGTTCTTCAGAAAGTGCATCTCAGCATGGAAAAGGAGACAGGACTGAGGATGTCACAACAGACATCACAGCTGACAGCTCTTTAAATACAAGCATTAATGGGATAAACCTTCCCCTTACTTTCCATCAATGAATGCTGAAAATTACAGGTTCAACTGAAAACTAAAAATTCAAACTTCAGGCAAGAAACTTGAAATTACTCCTGTCCCTACATACATTTGAAATATGCTGGACAAGTTTTTAAGACGGTGAAAAAAGCCACTATATATAGGGTGAAACATACCTCATTCCAAAACTTATTTTCAAGAATATTCTTTGTACCCCTCAAACTGCAGAAATTGTCAAGTATTTACTTTTGCTGTTGCATTTTTTTAAAGTATGAATCAAAGTAAGACTTCAAATGGACTCACACTAAGATGAAATGAACGATTTCTTAGCTAAAATATGGACATTATACTAGTCTGATATTTAATACTGACTATATTTAACAAAAGTAGACACTTCTATATAAATTACAAATTGCTTCCTTCTTAATGGCTCTTATCTCCCAGTTTATAACATTATACTGAGATGTGAGATTACATAAACACTTCATACCAATGTATACAGTGAAGCAATTATGCAGCATTTAGGTCATTTTATACCCTAAAGGGGGATAAAATCCATTCTATTTCATTTGTGTTCGTAAGCAAAAATTTCTGTGCTGACAATGAGAGGCAATACAAGTTAGATTCCCCTATTCATCCCCATGGCAAACTGCCTCTAGATACACAGAGCTGAATTTGCCTTATTTCATCTTTCACTTGTACCAACAAAACAATTAATGACATTTTAAATCATTCAAATAAAAAGCCATACTAAAAGAAATCTTCATTTATTCCCATTCCCAGTATAATTTCCTTTTTTTTTTTTAACCAAGGCTGGATTCCTATACATATTACTTTGTATTCTCTGTGCTACCAGACAATTCCACTTATTTCACTAGTACTTGTTTTGATATCTAAATTATAAAACTGAACTACATAAATAAGAATAAAGCCTCCAGTGGCATCTATGCCAAATATCTCATGCTATTGCCTAATACAGACTTCTTAAGATAGCAAGCATCCAACCAATTACAAAATGTAAATCTGGTCTTGCATGCATGTAATTCAAATCAAGCTGTAATGCTGCAAAAGAAGCACCAAGAGTTCTGGAAAACACCTTTGTTTTTAAAAGAATAGAAGGTACGTATGTACTTCAATACAATCTCCCAGCTGTGTTTTAGAAAAAAAATACAGGTTTCCTAATGGACCCTGTGAAACATCTACTGTTAGTATCATTTCCCAATTAAACAGCATCTGGGCAAACTAGCATTAGTTACTGAAACAGCTTTCACTCAATTTATCTGTACTCTCCCAATAAAACCATGGCTGGCAGGAAGCCCTCTAACAGACCACAACATATGTCCAGTGCTAATTAGGAATACAGTAGGGTGCCTCAATTTGAGATAGAAACCAGAGATTTACTATTTTCAGACTATATTTAAACGCTACTATTATGAAGTCCTTAACTGTAAGCTACACTGAACAAAGCAAATAAGAAGGATATATACTGAAGATTATTTCAGACAAAGGTAACACCAAAAAGAGATCTGTTTCAGATTCAATTGCACAGAGTTTAATATTACCAAACAAGCAAAACAAAAACGCAATCAACAAACCCAATATGTAAAAGCACTTTAAGCAAGATTTACTATCAACTTTGTATTAACCTTGCCAAAGATACATGGAGATGGAGAAGGAGATGAAAACCTTCCCTAATCCTTAACCAACATGTTAAGGAAATAATGAACTAATATCCTTATGCCTCATTAATATCTCAGAAACAGACTGATAATCTTGCAAAACCTTGCAATTTGTGTTAGATGAATAAGCTGCTGACTATAGCTGAAGGGACATAATTAAGTGTATTTTCTCCTTGCACACTAAAATAATTCATTGACTAGGCAGAAAATTTTGAGCAAAAGCTGACCCTGCACTCAAGTACCCAAGCAATGAAAAGAGAAACATGCAATTTCAAAAAAATATCCAAAACCAGGAGCACCTTTTCAAAATGGCATCTGGACACTGCGCATCACAAACCTTTCTAGACTTGGTACTTCCAACTGAGCCTAGCAAAGCCTGTATTTTCCCTGTGTGCAGTCCATTCACACACTGCTCAGTCCTCCATGGGGGTAAGTGGGGGAGAGCCAAAGGAAGGGAGAAGCCGGTGACCAGCTAGAAGCTAAAGGCAGGAGGCACGGATTCGTTAGGCAGGGCAGGGACAGCCATGCACGACAAGGCTCCGAGTACTTACCCAGGGGCGGGAAAGAGCGGACAGGGCTCGTGTCCCTGCTACTTTCACGGCTGGCCTCCCTGCTGCAGCCCTGACTCACACTAGGCCGAGGAATGCGGCTGCCTCGCGCTAGTATGATTCAGGGTGCAGGCAAACAGCGGCACAAAGGGAGAAGACATAAGAAAAGTTGCAGTTTTAATGCAATTCTGTTCCGCAGTAAGATCAAAGACGCGTTTCTAAGAAAAGACATTGATGATTATGTCGCATTTTAAGTCATAACCTTTTTTACAGACTTTCTTGATTGTGCTGGGTTAGTCTAAGTGTAGTCAGCTCAATGAAATTATATTTTTGCACAGCTTAAAATGGAAATTTACTAACTCTTCACAGAATGGTTGAAAGACCCGTTGGAAAGGATGGAGAAAAAATGAACAACATTGAGTAATGATTCAGAGTTTGTGCTCAAGATGAAGTTAATCAACAGTAGCACCAATGGAAAACTCCACAGCTTTATAAAGAAGGAAAATAAAATTATGCAGCTAAAATAAAAATCAACAATACAAAGGAAGAAGCATCAATACCATTAAAATCAACAGATGTGTTTCAATAACATTGTTTGCAATAAAGAGTAATTGGATTATTCTGAGGCTGAAGACATGTAACCTTCATTTTAGCATCACAGCATTTACACATGTATGCACACACACACACGGAAGACATGAAGTAATGAAGAACATATTTCCAAAATGGTATTACACTTTCATTCAAAGGATATGGACACTTTGGGTGTGAAGTGAAAAAAAGAGAAGGAAGAAAGGAGGTGAGGAAAAGAACAACTACAACATTCTGACAAGAAAAACCTCAAATTTTAGCTTGAGTTTAAAACTGTCTTGTGTATCGAAAACTAGTCTCAGAAAACAGCCACATTCTGGGATGTATTCTATTTTTTTCATCCACCTATAATTAAACAGCAGCTGTAGATATCCAGCACTTAAAGTAAGAATGGCTATAAAGAAACCAAGAGTTATTTGGTGACTCTTACCTACTGACAACCTAGAAGGACTAGCTTCTCTACTGCATCCCTGACTTCGTGGGATTTTGCTCCGTTTTTGTGCAGCTGCAGGATTCACCAACACTCTCTGAACTCCTGTGTTCATAGTGGAAAGTGTGGTTGTTGTCAAAACTCTTCCAGGAGACCCAGATCTACTGCCAGCTGAAGGTAGAATGAATAAATATTAGCAACACCACAGTGGACAAACAACCATGGTTAAAAAGAAAATAATACCTGAAGTTAGTAGGAAGGTGGTGGCAGACTGAAATGATCAGGAAAAACTTACAAGGTAAAAACATGAAATAGAATGCCTTGGTCCGAGTTCTTACAGTACTGCATACAAGGAAGTTAAAATTATCGATGCAAGGAAGCACTTGACATGGTATTTAGCACTACATGAGCTCAAGAAACCACAATTATTATTTCTGGACTTTGTCAAGAGTTCCACGGTCCCTAAAATGAATGTGTTTTTTTTTTTTAAGCTATGTGCTCTCACTAACCACATTTTCTATTAAAAAAGAAAAGCAAACAAACAAACCTGTTAGAAAGCTAAAGGGAGAAATTTTGAACTAGGATTTCATAACTATCCCAGCTCTTCCAATGCAACCAGAGTTAGAGTTAATTAATGTGATTTTCCTAATATTTGAAATCTTCTCCCTTGCTTTTAAATGCATGGTGTCTTCAAGGACTATTCTGACATTAAATAAAATATGACAGAAGACAGATTACTCATGCACATTTCTGTGGAGGTTACCCCACAAATTACAGAAAATCTTCAATTAGTTCTAAACAAGCTAAAAAATTGACTAGGATATATTTAAGTGTCTTAAATTTCTGTTAATTAAAACCATATAGTACAAAGTACTACAGATGTTCCAGGTACAGTATCACTACCAGAAAAGGTGGTCACTTATCTTTAATTTTGATATTTCAGTTACAGAACATTTAAGTTCTAAGTTTTTAGCAAAGAATTAATTTTTCCCTAGCTGTAACTAATTTATATCACCAGCTGATATTAATATGTTGTTTCCAGCTGTACAATTCAAGAAATATGACCAAATAAAAAGCAAACCAGAATTTCAATCAAAGATTAATTACATACAAATTTGAACCCTTCATTAATCTTTAAAATACAATCAGGTAACTGTATGACCACAGTGATGCTATCAGATTTACAGACAACATGCAACTTTTCAAGTGAATTTCATGGGTTACTTCTTATGAGACATGTGGAAAAAAAGATACAAGTTGACTAAAGCTTGACTATATGGAACAAAACCAAAATCCCAAACAAAGTAAAACATATGCTGGGTGGAAGAGAGAAATCTAAAAAATGTACCATGCATGTACTTTCAGATTCATTGTTTGAATTCAAACTTGAAATGATTATTTAGCAAAATCCTTTTTCCAGACTATGGGCCTATTCAGCAGAAATGATAAATAAAGTATTATGCAGCCTGGAAAAAAACAAGCACAACTTCTATAGCAACCAAAGAATAAACAAGCCTATAAAACTGCTGTTAAGTGCAAAAATTAAGGGTTTGACAGTTTCTTCATATCAGGGTATTTCAACTTAGACCTGATATTACTATGCCGTATTCCTGTTTTGTAACTCTTTAAACAGTAAAAATATTGTTGAAGGTTTCACTGTGGTGCAGACTTATTTTCTTCAATAGGTCAGAAATCTAAAAAAACTTACTCTTCTCAGAATATCCAGAAGAAATGCAACCACTTGTTCTAATACTTTATTTAATCTTTCTATAGTCAGACCTGCAAAGTGTACCACTGCAGTGTAAACTAACTGAATGCAGCTACAGAGCCTGAAAACAGCAGCACTGGCACACTCTTGTCACTATTACCACTACCAGCAGATCTAGGTGAGCTGAACGATGAAAGAAAGATTACTAAGGCACTACCCCAAAATGACAAACCCTTCCCATCTCTCCTTTCTACATAAGGATCGCACCCAATTAATTTACGCGCAGCATATGGAAAAAAGCCAGCCAGAATTTCTGCTGAATAGGATCCTTAAATGAGGTATGTCAAACAGGTGATCAAACAATGATGTGTACACAAATTCTGTAGACTCTTACCACCAATGGGGTTAGCAGACTGTGATCCTGAACAAGTGTAAAGGCAGGATTAGGGTAGGGATTTATAATCCATGAAGAGGGAGGGAGCAGAGCAGATTAAAAAATGAATGGCAAATGGAAATAAGAAAGCTTTAGTCATTTCACACAGGAAAAAAAGCCACAAGGGGGTTATGCTAAAGCAGTGCTATTAAGTAGCTTCCACAATTGAAGAATTAAACTCAGATGCTATGTACAAAGCAGATGAAGCAAAGCTGCACAAGCAAATTACAATTCTTCAGCTTTCTAATCAACAACTCAACACTGAAGAATTAAATTTCAATTAAGCATGAACCTGTAGCCTGGATATTACTTGAAAAGAATATTACATTGCCAAAAAGGCTCAAGAAGTTCAACAGCTGAACAAAAATTACACACGAGATCAAAACTTTGTTTTTGAGACACAACAGTAAAGGAACTGAGCTGCAGGTGCGGTGGATGACCAAAACAAAAAAACCAAATTCACAATGGTATAACTGAAAAGACTTGCATAGAATTCTTTGTTTTCCTCTTTTAAAGTAATCTTGAATACAAAAGGAAGAATTTGTTTCCATTCAGAAATTCTCTGAATGTCAACTGTAAAGCAATTTTAGCAGACCCTGTTAAATTACCCGACAACCAAACTGGAAAGAAGAGGAAAAAAATGTAACCATTTTTTTCCATAGGGAAGAATAAAATAATGAGGCATTTACTTTATGCTAATTTAAAAATAGAAGAATAAAGGGCTTTTAAAACCCTAATAAATGTTTTTTTGTAAAAGCATTCAAATTTGCAAGTCTTTCATAAAATGATTTTTGAACAAAAGATAGCTGCAACCCAAAAATTAACAAAAGCATCTGTGCTAGAGTGGTTTAAAAAAAAAAAAAAAAAGCTTAAATCTAGTATGCAGCTATTCTCTCATTATATAAGCTGGGGAACTAAAACAATCCCCTGTATGGAAACATTAAGCATCACGCTTCACACAATGCTGTGAAAATTTTCAGTCACATAAAGAAGCATCACCCAAATAGCTGGCATACAGTGCCTGAGAATTCTCCTTTGCCTGTCCATTTGTATTTGCCCTGTTTATCTTCCTTAAAACATCTCAGAATTCTTGTTCTCCCCCACTGACAGGTTATAATGAGCTATTTGAAGCAATCAGTTCTGAACAGAAGTAGTAATAAAAGGCTGTAAAGATGCATTCATGCATTTAATTTTCACACATCATCACATATACTCAGATCTAGTTATCTCAATTTATCTCTTTAGACATTAATACTGTGTAAAAATGTATTTACAAAACCAACCCTGTCATTATTAGTAGAAAAACTGGAAAGGCCTAATTCTGCTTCTCTGGATATACATTTATTTAATGTTATATGACAGTGATCATCACTAAAGTATTATATTGCTACCTAAATTTATCCCCTTCCCCAGACATTTATCAAACATCTTTTTAACAAATTTACCAAATCTATTCAAAATGCAAAAGTATTTTCAAAAAACTTAATTCCAAACTTCCCTAATACTAATGAAAAACTTGTTACAGACTCTGCTTATAGCTTTTCATAGAAGGGAAAAAGGGATTAGAAGGAACTTTACCTTCCTTCCCTCTTAAATTATTCACATATTCTTTGTTTATGGTACAGTGTTGCAATCTGTAAAACAAGTTTTGCAGAACTTTTGTCCCAACGACTCATTTGAAGGCTCTCATTTCACCAACATTTCTGGGACTAGAGTATTGTCAAAGCCCTTAAGGGAACTTCTTCTACTGAATTTTAGTAGTAGTAGTAGAATTTTAGTAGTAACTCCACTGAATTTTTAGTATGCTACATTTATCTGATCACATTGTTTGAAAGTGTTATTTCAGAAAACCTGCATACACTAGATCAGGTTTGATCCAACTGTACTTGTTGGGAAATTAAATTATGGCAAGTACTCTAACAGGAAAAAAACAGTTACTACCTGCTTTTTTAACTTGTAAAATCATTCTATTTACAACAGATGCAGTCATTGCTATGAAGATAAATGCTTCTGTCATTAAACAAATTATTAAAGGGTTTTATTAAAGAAAGTGGGTATGGTTAATGATAGCAAAATAACTGTACTGAAAATTTTAAACCTGGCAAAATTTACTGATTTGACAATTTATACAAGTGGGAAGTTAATTTTAATTTTATTGTGCATCTGTCTTCTTTTCATTAATTTAGTTGCATTTCACTTAATCAGACAAAGATAAGAATCTGAAAATGCTACAGAGCTTAGTCAGAAAATGTCTGTTGGAGACATCAGATGTGTGGACGAATTGCTGTAGGTCAGCCAGAGCCAAGAGTGTGAGGTAATCAGGTCTTTTTAATTAATGACCAAGTGCTTTGCTACATCTGCAGTGGTTACTAAACACACACAGAAAATTACTGTGGATTAGCTGACACATATTAAATTGCTTGTTTTAACCCTTTGACTCAAGACAAGCTCAGTAACTGATTGTAACGTGAGGGGTTAGTATTTTTCCTTCAAAGAGTTAAGTAAAGGCAAGAGCTGAAACACAAAAAAAGGAGTTTGTACCCAAGAGCTACAGCAGTGCTTAGCCTAAAGAAAATGGGCATTTCTAGCTAAAATAAGACTATTTTAAAAATGGAAAATTAGGTCTCTCAGGTAACAATGAGGACACCATTCAGCCTACCCATTCTTCTCTATTACTAGTCCACGTTTATGGCCTTTCATGTTGGGGAAGTCAGAAAAGGGGGGAAAAGAATGTTGAGAAGTTATAATTGAAGACAGAATTTAAGGATAGATTTCACTTCCTGCTACACTATCTAATTTAATTGGCAAACTAAGACCTAACATAGTATTTTGTCCAGAGAAAAACAACATGAATCAGAAAAGCATGCAAATACCACTGACCCAAAACACTGAAAAAAATACCTTCATTTTGGTCTGGCGATGATGAACCTAAGGCACAGAACAACAACTCAGTATGTAGCTTTTTTTTTTTAAATTAACTTTGACTGTAGCCATTGGTCAATGAATATATGCTTAAGAATTTGGCCTCTTTATCAAGTATAACTGATAAACAGAAAATACATACGCTGAGATTGTGACACCACTTTGGTTCTACTCCGTCCTCTGGAATCTGTTTTAGAATTTCCAATACCAACAGAAGGAGTGGAGAGCTTTGATCGTATACGACCTACAAAAGAAAAAGGGCATTAAATCAGTTTTTCACAGTCATGCACAAAGCAGAGCATCAGTAGTATTTACTAATATTTTTAAAGTTTCTGCATATAAAAGAAGCGCAATGTAACTCAACTGGTGACAATTTGCTTGGGATAATTAGTAGAAATTTGAACACCTTGATGAATTTAATAGCTGAGGAAGCAAGATATTTCTCCTCTAATGCTACATGTTTCATCAAACAATTTGCACATTACACCTTCAACACCCTGGACTGGCTAGCTAGTTCTTCCTTCCAACATATATGTGTTGAGCACATTAAAAAAGGGGATGTTTACTCAATACAATGCAATGCAAACGTTGCTGTATCAGGTACAGTCTTCTCATGATTACTTGAGCTTCTAATTCTACTTTTGCTGTCATAAAACTGCAGATTATGAGCTTTCTTCCTAACTTCACTCCTCTTTTTAGAAATCTAAGTAGTAGCTTTTTTATTACTGAAGATTCTACTGTTTTCCTGGCCCCAGTCATACAGACTTCTACAGGATTTCCCAAACCTTCCAGAGCATTTTGCAGACACTAAATACATTCAAGTACTTCTCATGACAACATGATATCAAGAAATACTACTTTCCCCACTAGACAGAAAGGCCAAGCAAGAGACAAATTAAACTAAGTATCTACAAATAAAACAAGATTCACTTTTCCCTAGAATGCCAAATGGCAAATTCTCTTGGGCTTGGTCAAACCCTACTGCATTGCTAGCCATGTTCCTTGTAACATCCAGCATATACAAAGAAATTATAGAAGAAAGGAAGATACCAGTTGTCTGAATTATAGCTATCTGAAAGATCATTCATAAAAGAAAATAGTGGTGTTGTATACTACATTTCCCAAGCCAACCTCTCAAACAGCAGCAAAATGAAATCAAAACCAAACTCATGCTAACCATAATTCTTCTAAGCTGCAAGAACAAACGCCAAAAAGTCTGTACAGGGTAGATCTAGCTCAACAAGCTCAACACTTTTAAACACAGCATGATTAAAATATTTCGTAGACATGCTGAGTCAATATTTGATCTAAAAGAATTAAGTACATAGACTGTTATTTAATTCTAGCCTCTTTAGGCTTTCCACAGCAAAATTTGGACATCAACCAAGTTAATATTATTCATCCAAGTAGAGGGAATAGTCACAGATGAGAGTCTATAAGAAGAGAATCAGGATAAAGGAGGTTATTCACTAAAACAATAGGCTTAGCAAGAACAGTTAGATTAACTAGTCCAAACTCTACTAGTTATCCCCGTGCAATGGCAATTGAGAGCTGTGAGACTGCAAGACATGTAACTGCATTCAGAATTTGGCCCAAAACCTAGGAATACAGAGTGCCACTATTTCAATACTATGTTAAAGTATCACCTGGAACCTGTTTCAGTTTTATCAATGTAAAATAAACCAGTTTGTGTCTGTGAGTTAAATGAACTGTTAACTCATTTGGAGTCTCTACATCCATTCACTAATGGCAGGTTTAAATGCTAATAACAGATAGAAAATTAGCTTCCAAGTCTCACAGAGATGAGTAATAGTAGCACCTGCTTCCCAGAGCATGAACATACTTGATGAAATATTCTGTGACAAGATTTGCTTTAAAAAATGAACGCAAAATTATAAAGCCCCTGTATTTTCACAGTAGAAATGTTAAGCAATGGTACTTAAGACTGCAGATGAGTAATTGAGAATTAAAATAAAAGCAAAAGAATTTTAAAAATAGTATATAATAACCAAGTATTAGATGCATAAGCTGTTAGCCCATAAGCCCATATCTGTTATGAACCTCCACAATGCCCGAGAAACACCAAGTTCTACTTTTAAAGCTCCATTTGTATCAATGAAAATACGAAGCTGAAAATATTAGCTAGTCTAACGAAATAGTTTCTTACCATCTTCAGAAGCTGTTCCTAAACAGAAAAAATAATAAAATACATGATATTCCAAACAATACTATGTCTTTGAATTTTCTTTTTGAGATTAATCTTGGGAATCTTGACAAATTTTATCAAGTCAAGAGAGCTAAAGCTTTTATGTTGCAATTCCATAACTGAACTGAAGTAAAATAATCAAGAAAATATCCATACTACACTGAGAGCAATTTACAAGAGCAAAATGCACATCACTGCCTTTCAAAACACAAAAAGTTCAATAGAAGAAAATTCCATCTATGAGATCAGTCAAAAAATTACATATACAGATCAAAACAGACATTAAAAATACTGTAAAGCAAGCTCTTCTGAAAATATGAAACATACTGTTATACATAACCTCAGAGAAAAACACAGAGACAGTGTTTCCCACACTGGACAGTGATAATTTGACAGGAACTGCCAGCAAGAAGGATTCCTCTGAATTAAGCCTGTGATTACTCTGAAGATACACATGCACAAGATCAAGTCTTGCTCAGAGACATGGAAGGAATATGAGCTTGCTGAAATCAGATCACACTTGGACAAGTATGCTGAGCTTAACAAGGCTTGATTTTTGATAATGTGAGAGTCAGACAAGCCTTTCTCCCATCAGTACCAGGAACTGATGGGACCCTGCTTCATCAGCAGTCCTTCCTCCAAGTTCCTCTGAAACAGATCTTATTACACAATAAAATGCATACTAGTAATGATAAAAATGGGACATGGTCCTAAAAAAAAAATCAAAGGATACTTCCATTTTTATTTTCACTCTCTATCATTTTTGGCCTTTCAAGAGAACGACAATGATGAAATCATTGTGTGTCTTTGGCTAGCCTGAACTCAGTCAGATTTGCTGGGAAACTTTCCTCATGTTACAATATCTTCACAGAGCTATTTTTAAAAACTCCCTCTAAAAAACTAGTTCAGTGTATATTTCAATGCTTCTTCTTCACAAAAATCAGTTACAGTAATATGTAGGTAGGAGTGCCTCTAAGTACCAAGATAAAATTTGCCAGTTTGCAAAAACTCAAAACCAAACAAAAAACCAAACCCCTCAAACCCTGAGCTACCTCTCCAAATCCAACAGTCTTGGAGAGATGGATCCTGGAAGGCAGATCCTATGCAACAACTAAGACTGCCTAAGAGATTCCTAAAAGCTCTTAAAAGGGGTGGTTCTGTTTCTCGTTCCTCTCAGCCTTGTGCTACCACCGGTCTGCATGGCTAAAGGTTCACTGGCAGCTCCAAAAGCTAAATAACAGAGTATTAGTCACTTTTATGACATCAGTTTCATGGAGTTTGTTCACCTACAGTCATCAATAATGGAATATCACATGGTGCTAGCAAAAGAAGAGATAAAAAATACGTGGACAAGGTTAGTGGGCACAGGAAAAATTATTAATTCCTCCTGGTGATGGTTAGATCACAACAGCTGTATCATACAACTACAGCTGGACAGCTGAGCTGTTTTCATTCCATCTTGCAGATCATATCTAGAGATAGCTTCTAGAACAAAACCCCAACCTATTAACTCTGATCAATTGTAAAGCGCTTCCCTTGCTGTTTTAAACAAAAATGTGCAACATATCGTTAGTTGTGACTTCTGGAAAGAACAAAAGAAAAAGCCTACATGGCCCTAAGAAGATTTATTTCTGGTGACAATGTCCAAAGCTAATGATTTGCTATAAATAACAGCTATAAACAAACAGCTATAAATAAAGCCTACTATATGTAGCCTAAGTAAATGTAATGTGGAAATAAGCAATAGAGATTCCACTTTCCTGTAAAAATGCTCCTCATTTTATTAAACTAGTCTTGATATCTTCAGTGCTCAAAACCAGCTCCAATTCTTTCAAGAAGTATCTGTTTTGAAATTATCCAGGATTCTGGTTTAGAGATCTACTTTCATACTCTTTTAATTTCTGTGAGATACAATTGCTTCCAATAAGCTACTAATTCTTCCAAACATGCACAGTTAATAAATACATCACACAAAATATTAAGCAAGCAGCAAACTTATTAAGGGCTTGTTAAGTCCTCCCAAGCAATAAATTAGAACTACAATCACCAAGCAGCAGGCTGGGGCTGTCACTTTATTATATGAGAAGCATTATTTGCACACACCTGAAACAGACAATTGCTATGAGAAGCTTGATGCTCAACTGTTTTGCAGTCCGTCTACGTGTTTGTAACAGAGTGAATTAAGAAAAAGCAAGTGCTAAAACTTAGGTGGGATACTTGATAAGCTATTTTAATAGGTAGGTCTTCTTCACAAATGATTCTTTAATAGAATTACATTTTACTACAGAATTTACAGGCACTTAAAACTATGTAGGAAGGCTAGATTTTGACAGAGGAGACTTTTTTGGTTTTTGCTTTATTTCATACTTAAGTGGACAAGCATGTTCTGCTCTCCCACTGCTGTTCTGCTAAGTCAAAAAAATTGACTTCACATGTAAAACTATGGAATCAGCTGGAATTAGATTAATTTCAAAAGCATGTATTTAACTAGTTAAAATCAGCATGTAACCATTAAAAAACTGCTCTGTAATTAACAGAGCTTCTTTTAAAAAAGAGGGGTAATGTCACAGATCAAACATTCACAAAATTGACAGCAATAACACATAAGACATCAAGATTACACAGGAGTTAATGGAAACAGCATAGTAATTTGTTAATGACCAGACAATTATATTAAACATCAATACTTTTACATAAAAGACACTTTATTAGATATTTAATAGAATTAGAGGACAGACTAAATAATTTCTTACCATCCATCTTGTCAGAAGTATCCTCTTTGTTGAAAAAGCAGGCAAAGAAACATGGAAAACTTAGTGTGTTAGAATAAAGGTGTTCACAGCAGAGTCATAAAACATTAATTGAGGAAAATACATTAATATTAAATACAGCAGACATGTTTATCTAATTAATGCATGTATAAGCTACCTTAAGCAAAGATGGTTTTGCCCAGTGTAAGGTACAAAATTACAAAATAGAGTACAAGTACCCTGCACAGTGATATTGATTCTGTATTTCCCAAATTTGAGAAAACCCTTACACTAAAACATTTAGAAATGGTTTCATTCTTGGTGTAAACAGTTACTGAAGCATTGGTACATATTTATATCATTACAGAACCACATATTTATATTTCTTATGAAATTTGCTTCTGAGCATGAAGCCCCACCTGGGGTAAGGGACAGGATGGGAAAAAACTGCACAATTAAGACAGAGGACAAATGAAAGAAAGTTTCACTCTGTTTTAAAAGTATTAAATATTTACCAGTTCAGCTGGAAGGTAGGGCATAAATATTCTGACAGTAACAATCAAAATTAAAATATTTAGCACAAGACATGTATAATTACAGCTCAGGTCTCCTCAACAAGGACATTAATACTTAAGGATGTCAAAGATAGTCAACATTTAAAATAACTGGAGAGTATCCTCCTGCTTCTAGCATAGTCTTTTAATCAATCATAAATAAGCAAGAGTTCTTGTATTAATAATGAAAAAGGAAGAGATGGGTGAACACAACTATGGATTACTAGGCTTATAAGCTTCTGGCCTTCTGAGACTTTAAATTTGGTAGCTGTGTAAGCAAAAGGTGGATGTTTCTCTGCAAGCCAGGCTGGAAATAAATTCAAGCTCTAGGACACAATGTCATTTATTTTGGTATTGACAGCAACACCTAAAGGAAGTGGAAAGCATTACAGAAATAAAGTAACACTGCCTGGGCCTTTTCAGATCATGGTCAGCATTGGCTTGATAGTTCTGTCATTTAACTTTCCATATCTGGGCTACTATAAATAAATCCCTTAAAATGGACAGAAGAAAGAACTTTACAAATTAGCCCATTATCTGAAACATGGCACTTGCTTGGATTTGCACTCCATTAATTTAAAGGTTACCTTTTGAAAACTAAGAGTAAACAATATTTTGAAGCTAATCCACAACAAACAACAGTCACACTGTCTACATCGTATGTATCCTTCAAATTACCTTACCACAGTCAAAAAACTGTCAGGAGATTGAGCCAAGATCAGTCAAGCAGTACAGCTTTTATGTGACTGCAAACAAACCTTGGTCTCCTTGACTACCACTGCCCTTTCACTGTCTGCACTAGGATTTAACTTTCACTGTACTTTGCCAGTATTACATTATTTTGCCATTTCAAATGACATCACACTGTTCTCCACAAGTGATTGCATTTGCTAGCAAGGTAGAGCTTTCCAGCAACTCAAATCCTTCAAATGAAGAGGACCTGGATTTATTGCTTACTATTCCTCTCCCCCAATTCTCACTCATCCAATCATTAAATTACAAAGAGAATAAGCTATTTCTTTTACTTTCCTGCTAAATCCACCACTGTTTACTTCACTGGAAACCTCTGTGCCCTTCTCAACCCTTGCTTACAAAATTCCTGGCATGAATCAGATATTGCTTTAAAAGTTGTAAAAGCAAACGAATAGTCCAATCAAGAGATAATTTTCTGTGAAAGTCTTAAGACAATATAGTCCCTTCATTTGAGCAGCACAAAGAAGACATTACCAGAGCAGGATCTCTCTCTTTGTTTTCCATTTGACTTTTCTTTTCCCTCTGTCATCATGCTCTGCATCACTTTTACTTTGAATGCCAGCTTTGTCTGAGGTTCAAAATATGTTTTATTGCACATCAAAACACTCCACAGGCAATACTCTGATCTTGGAAAATAATCATTACGCATATTTCAGGCTTTTAGGCACTAAGTGAGGAGGAACTGATAGTTCCAGAATTATAAAATGGTTTGAGCTGGAAGGGACCTTAAAGACCACCAAGTTCCAACCCCCTTACTGTGGACAGGAATACCTTGCACTGGAGTGGTTGCTCCAAGCCTAGTGTTGAAGACTGTCAGGGATGGGGCATCCATCATTTCCCTGAGGAACCACCAGTGTATCCCCTCCACCAAGCAGCCTCATGTCGGTGTCCACCTGCGACCCAGGAGGTTCTGCTGCCCCCTTTCTGGGCACCAGAGGGAGCCCACATCCAAAACTGCTATTGCAAGTACCAAGTATTCCTTTTAGTTCAGGATTGCTCACTCTTTAAATAAACACTAAAATCAATGCCGTTTCACAGCACTTCAAGCGGACCTTGATGACAAAAAGAATCAACTAATTTTAGGTAGCTTTTTATTTAAGTTCTGATCTTAAAAAGCACAACTAAAACCTTTGCAAACCACAGCCTACATGTATGTTAACACCTGCCCAAACACAATGCAAATCAGAACTATACAGTTTCTTTGCCTCTTGTGATCACCTATGGCCATACTAACATGTCTTTCCTTAGTGGTCTAGGGGGCACAGAAGCTAAGAAAAAAACAGTTTTGTGAACACTGAACTTCTCTTTCCCTACTGTTATCCCTATAGCACCAATAAGCTAAAAAAATTTAGAACAAAAATATGTTCATAGTCCTTTACCATTGCCACTTAGTGGATGTTCTAGCATCTACACCACCCCCATTACAATTATCAAATACTTTTCTGCACTGTTACCACTTGTAGCACTTCCTATGTCTAATAGCAAATACCAATGGAGACTGTCAGCTAGGTAAAGCATACACATAGTTCCATCAATGCCCTTAGGAAGAAATTATGAACTCAATGTAGTAAGTTATTGTGTAAAACACTTCTCTATTTCATGAAGAAGCTATCTCTTTAGCACTCCTTAGAATACCTGAAGACCTGAGAAAAATGGAAAAACAAGGGCTCTCACACTCATTTCCTTGTTACTTTTATGAACAAAAAAAGGCACGATCACCATGTGCTGTTAAGTAAAGGTACCACTCCTTCCAACACCTAATTCTAGATGAAGACATTCAGAGAGCATAGTATGGACACACTCTTTGCATTGGCATTCTTCCAGCACAATAAAGCACGTAGGAAAGTTTGTGACTTACATCAGAACACCTGCTCTTTTGCCACACTCCAGTGCTACTAACAACCATGACTGCTTTTCAAACACAGGAGTATTGCACTGTAACTTTTTGATCAAGAAAATCCCAAAGACCTCTGAGAGCAGCACAGCAGAGGTGCTCCCCTTACCTAGGGAGGCGTAGGAGCCCGGGGGCAGCCCGGCTGCTGAGAGGCGCCCGGCTCCAGCTGTCTGCCCAGCAGCATGGCGCGCCTTGGCGCCCGCCGCAGCGTTCACGTCGATGTCACTGCGAGACCTCTGCAGGGTGCCCGGGCTTGGGACGCCCTTGCTGCTGCCTGGAACTACCAGAAAAGGGGGGGAAAAAAAAACCAAACAAGGAGTTGATATTGAATAAAATGAATGACAATTAAGAGGGTAACATCATCTACTACCGCACTGTGCTTTTATGAAAGCATGAAAAACTCTGTAAAAAAGGTTAAACTAGTATTAAACCAAAAGTTACTGAGATTAAAAAGCAAACTAGACCTGGTCTTGCCATGAATTGCATATAGAAACAGTTTGTGTGTTGGTAGTATTTATCTTTATTCAGCATGAAATTTTAGCATTATTTAATGCAAGCTGTCTGCTCCCACCCTAGCATAAATGACATAATTCTTAACCTTCGTGTGATTTATTACGTTATGGAATGATTCACAAATGTAACAATTCACATCCTTCCTTGAGACACTGAAAGAAGAAAAATATTCCCACACTTCAGCTAAGGTAAGCTGAATGCATATTCTGAAATGTTTTAAAGAGTATAATCTTTAGTATTTTCGTATTCACTTCCTATTATTTACTGAATTTTAACTATTCACTTAATTTAACCACTGTTTTAGGTCTTCTAAACTTGACTCCCCTTATCAGTTTCATTCCATTCATTTCATTACATGCCATTTGCAAAAAGCTGCTCAATGATTTACTCTTAAAGAGTTACTAAGACATTATGGGAAAAGACACTGAAGTTATTAAATTCCAAAAACTAAACACATAATTAAACTCTTTGAATTACAAATATGCCATTTGGCTGCTGTTCTTTATTTATTTATTTAGAAAGAGCAAGAGCAATATGGGAACAGATGAAAGAGACAGTGAGTCTTTAATTTCTAATTGCCATAAGCCTAACCATGAACAGACCAAAGAATAGTATTTTGTTTCTTTGAGAATGACTGTTCCATGACAAAACTCCAGGACAGAGATCAATGAATTCAAAATTCATAGTAAGTTATGTCTTATAATTGAAACAACTGAAACTACATAAAATGTGAAGTAAGTGTGAGGCAATCTGAGCTCCAGGTACAGTTTGTAGTGACACCATACCATATTTATCTTGGAAACAGGGTAAATGCTGATAGTCAATTTTTAAGCTGCATTATAGAACTTTTAATTCAAAGAACATGAAGAACTATGCAGTGCACAAAATTACCACCACCTTACCTCTGCCTGCAAGACTTGCTGGGCTGGCTGCAGACCATTTAGATGACAGAGGCCGACTGAAAAAAGTCAATAAATCCAGTAAGTCTCATGTATCAGATGCAAGAGTAAAAAATAAGAGAGAGAAAAACAAAAATATTTCTGTTCTGTTCTCCCCTTCAACTTTCTCAGCGTATTTTTTAGATAAATACTTGAAACAGAAAATGATAAGAAAATCAGAATTATCTTTTCCCTTATATTTTATAAAACTACATCCTTATCACAAAGCACTAATCCTCCAGCTACTGACAGGTACACTTTGCTAACAAAGTTCAGGCATTCCAGACTAGGTCAGAGAAACATTTAAGGTGGTCAGTACAAGGTTTTAACCACAGGGCTGATATTACACATCAGCCATCAAATAAGAACAGTGGGAGCTACCCAAAAAGCTTTATTTGTGAAAGACATGTGAAGTGGTGTCTGCAGTAACAAGAAAAACTGGTGTCCAACTCATAAGCCTCCTCCAGTCCCAGGTGTCTCAAGAATCAAGTTATAAATTAAAAAAGGAAATGCTGATGCTTCCAAGCAGCTAGACTCCATTTCTCCTGTTGGAATGTAGAGGCTCCCATAACTTATAAAAGGAGAAAAATCCCATGTATTTTCCTCCATGTTTTGTCTTCATTTTGTTCCCACTGCAAAAACAAGTAGTCACTGAAGCACAATCTTCCAGTCTAGCCAAGTTTAATTGTGAGCCCATCCTTTGGCCTGTTTGGAAGGGTAAAATGCAGCTGGAGAGACCAGGGAAATGAAAAGGACTCGTAGAAGAAAACATAATAGCATATTCATTGGATAATATTCATTGATTAAATATCTGATGGGGAAAGTTTGTATTTGATGAAATAGTTGAGTATTTCATCAGCAGTCAAATTTCAAGCTGAGTCAGTGTCTCAGCTTTAGTAAAAATAATTCCTTTAATTTTAAACCTAGAAGAGATTAATTTTAAACCAAAGAGACGCCTCATTCTGTGGATTTATCCCAGTTATTAACTCAGGTGCTCAGCAGTAATATAAAGGTCAGCACCATAACCTAAATCCTCACAGAAGAATATGTGTTTGCAGCTTGCTCTGAATAAACCTGCTTTTCTGACATGACTAACTAGTGTTTTGAAGGTACTTTGCCTCAAGTAAGGTAAGGAGGCTGAAGTAGAGCTCCTGACCTTACAACTTGCTCCAAACAGAAGTCCCAGGCAACTGCCACAATCTATTGCAATTGACATTTTATGTAAACAGTTTCATACAGGTAGGCAGAAGTCACTACATTTCTCTCTCATTCCTCCATCTTCTCTAAAACAATTCTGGATTAATGACCTGTATGCAATGTAAGTTCAGAAGGTCAAAAATCACAGAGTATCTGAATTCTAGGAAATCATACCCATATTTCCTAATTTAGCCTATAAAGGGGGAATTCAGCATTCACTACACTAAAAGCCAGAAATAAAATTTTGGGTAACAAACATCCATCTGAATGCAAAGTTTGTAATAAATCAATTACAATGTCATTAAATTCCAATATCATCACCTCTTCTGTTAATTTCTTATTTTACCCCTCACTTCCTGTACTGTAACACTTACACATCTTGCAACATGGGAAGCAACATTTGAAGATTTAAGGGTATTTTAAGATTCTAATTTCCCTGCAATTTAGTTTTTAACAATATATTACCAGTAACTCATTAACAGCACTTTTATTTTCAGATGGGGAACATAGATTAATTTAAACAAGAATATTTAATCTTTGAATAAACATTTGTGGAAAATGAAGTGCTGGCAATTGCTTGCATCACAGACAATTATTTTTTAAACAATTTTTTATAATTACAAGTATCATAGGAAAGATAAGGTAAACCTCTGGTATTTAAGGCATTAGCCAGAAAAAAAAAAAAATATTCCAATATGTGAGAAGCCGTCTTTGCCTTCAAGTAACAAGTGAGCAGACAAGCTCTCTGGTTTTGATAATGATGATTTGAAATATTTAAAGGTTGAAATACTTTGAGGAAGCTTTCCAGCATTTAAAGGTAAAAATCACCACATACTACTTCTACTACTACTTCACATTTTTGCTAAAAAGCCAGTAGATTTCTTTTACTATTGGTACCTAAGAAAACTTTAATTTATTCAGCTCAAGATTGTCTATGCATTTTAATACATCACTGACTGCAGCACAGACCACCCTGTAGTAAGTGGCAGAGCTATGAAATACTGCTAATACATATTCAGTACTGTGAAGACAGGGAAAAAAACCCAAACCAATCTCCAACAAATCTCATTGTTGATGTTCTTTTCATGCTTGCCAGTGAAAAGAGATGATAAAGGAATTACACCATTATAGCTTTCCTAGACCTATTCAGCACATCATAATGCTGGACATCAATATAAACCTTGAAGATATTTTGGTGTTTAAAGCAGCTGTTAAGGAATGAATGTATGAATACAGCATCCTAATGTCCAGTTAAAGACTGTCTGTACTTTGCACTTTGCTGGGGTAACACTGTCACATGACAAAACACCAGAAAAGAAATTTTTATTAAAAAAATTAGAAGTCACAAAATAAAACTGCAGCTTTTCTGTACTCAACAGGAATCTGGATAATTTGCTGCATTTGTTTCTCAAAACAAAAGTTTTGTTTCTTGGCTCAGAAACAGTGAAGTAACCCTTACTTGAGGCTCTCCTGTGAGCTGGAGGATGACCTGTCTGACTGAGGGAGAGATGCTATACTGCCAGAATTCTTCAAGTAGGTCTGAAGGCTTCTTTGATAGGGTGGCTCCAGAGAATTGTACAGAGTCTCAGCTTCACTAGGAAAGTGATTTCTAAGACCCAGATAAGCCCTGCAAAAAAAGAATAACCACATGTAAATGCTCGGTGTTTTCTTTAAAGGGTGGAGTCAGGAAGTAAAGATTACAGAATGAACCACGGATGGGAGTGAAAGGAACTGAGAGTATGTAAAGCACACAGCAATGCTCATCAAGTCAGCTGCATGGACTGAATTAATCTTTTCAAAATAACTTAAGTCTATCCTCTGAATGTCTCACATTCACTCACCAGTTGTGTGGGGAAGCAAAAGGAATTGTTTTCTGGCCTTCTCAAAGTGCTGCAGTTGTTTAAAGACTTAATTAATGGGAGCAGAATGATTATGCAGCAGTATCAACCTTTCTAACTCTTCTTTCAGTGGAATCATCAAATGCTGCACAACTTCATTGACTGACTTAGCTTTGAGAATGTCTTTTGCAAAAGAAACTGGGTAGCAATTCAGGACAAAAAAACATCAATTTTCAAACAAAGTTGTTTGTAACTTCTTCAGCCATGGATAGCAGCTCACCTAGGATTAGAGCCTTCTATCACTCATTTAGCACATGCAATTTTTCAGAGCAAAATTAATCAAAACTCACTTTCTTGCCTCCACTCTTGCTTCTGCATCAGCATCATGAATACCCTTCTTGATTGTTTCAACCAAGACAGCTGCATGCCTAGAAGAAAGACATTCTTCATGCTATTTTGCTACTCCAAATTCTAAGCAGTAGCTTCACACTTTAATTAACATTTCACCAAGTAAAAAACAGCTGCAATCCTAGTTCTTTCCAAAATATGCAGTAAACAAACACTTAAGCACACTGATGACATAACTGTACCTTCTGTAAAGGTTTAGGTCAGCTTACTCCTTCAATCTAAAAGGATTTTAATCTACTTCTGACATTCACCCACCTATCACACTTAAAAAGTTATTTAAAAATACCTTTTATAAGACATCTGCCATCCTGAAATGGAAAACCTATTTCCACTGTTATATCAATAGTAGGAAAAGGGGAAAAATTAAGACTGTAAGTTTTCTTTCAGCTCTGCAAGCTTTTGGCATATGAGTTCTAAACCTGAATACAAGTTCAGAACACAAACTTGTGAAGATAAACAAGTTTTAATTCAAGGTAAGTTTTGGGTGGGAGGATTGTTATTTGGGGGTTGGGGGAGAGGTAGTGGTTTTATGGGTTTTTTTAGACACTTTGGCATAAATTATTTCCCTATTACTCCCCTTCTCAGGAGCACCCTGGGGAAGCAGCAATGTGACTGGAAGGAGCTGGATGAATTCTTCAGAGCCAGTTCTGGATGCCTTTTATTCTCTTTGCTCCTACCCTGTGTTTACAGTGACCAACCTGCAGAACTGATGAACGTACAGTTTTCCTATCTATCTGGAGAAGCCACAATGTGCCCTCACTCATTAGCACAAGAAGTCCTCCAGCCTAAGCCCACTTGCCCTCTTTCACAGCAAACACAGACCTCCCCCTGCCAGGAGAAAAGACAGTTGCTTACCTGTATATGCATTGCTCACATGCAGGATAGGAGAGGCAGAGGGTAAGGAGAGGAGGCCACAGGAAGCCAAGGCTGGAACATACAGCTCTCCTTCCCCCTGGCACCTGAATTAGCTGCATGACCTGCTGTGCTAGAAAGGCTGTCTATGCCAGAAAGGCTGGCCAACACTGAACAACATAATCCAATTAAAGGATTCAACGACAATATTTCTGTCTTAAATTACATTAGCAGTTTATTTTAGGGGAAAAAGCATACTAGCCCATACCTTTCCAGTGAATGTGTTTGCCACTCTTGTAATAACAGGTCTAAAAATTCAAAGGAGCGCCTAAAAACACAGAACCAAAGTCATAATTAAATACTCATTTCTCTAATGTGCTTGTGGAATAAACACTAACTTTACTCTCCCGCCCTGGGGGAAATAAATAAAATAAAATACCTTTATCTGTCAAATAAGGGCATTGGTCACCTTATTGGAAAGCTAAAATATTCTCTATATTAAGCAAACATGCAGGCTAACTAATTTTAAACTTCAAAATAACAGACATGGTTCAATTAACAATGTGCTGTTCAAGTCATGTTATTACACATACCCCATGCTAACTGTATTAGTCCCAAAGTAACAGATATAAATTAATGAGGTTGAAAAATTTGTACCGAGTATAAAATCCTAACATAAAAATTAAAAACATTAAAAATCAATTAAAATATTAATAATCATTATGAATATAAAAATTTAATTTAAAATATTAATAATAAATATAATTATAATGTCTTTATCTATAATACAAATATAAGCTATTATATTACTATATAATTATATATTGTATATTATATAATATGTAATTTTAATTTTAAAATTTTGATAATAATTATAAAATATTAACACTAACATAAAAATATTAAAGACACAATATAGGATTTCTGTGGCGGTATACTTCTGTCCCAAACACTATTCCCATCCTTCCATCTGTCACTACTGAGTCTGTAGCATAAAGGAAAACATGAGACCATTAGCAGAGGGCTCTGCATATAGAAAGCACTGCAAAAGATTTTCTGGCACTGTACTAATGAAGATATCTAACTGTATTCATTATTAATTTGGGAATCTTGACAATTTAGCAAACTGCCAGTAGCAAAAGGGCATACTTTTAAAAATTATGTCTGAAGCTAGATCCTGATGAAAAATAAAACTGACACAGATTAGGGAGGTGTAGAAAATTTTCAAACATGTAGTGAACCTGACAGCCTGAAACTCTCTTTTTTCTGGTTATTCAGCATTTTTGACCTATTCTGGAGGGACAAATTTGGTTTTTATTCCGCTCAAATCCTTTGGACATCGGCAAGGCATGTCAAGAAACCCTGCAATGCTTTTCACTATTACAACCAATCTAGTGGTTTGCTGTCTTTCCAATGGAGACAACGCCTTCAGTGATGCTCACTAGATTGTGAACTGCAGTACCACAGCCACCTACAGTCTAATATTCCTCAGTAAAAGCACAGCATGTGGAGGCACTGCAGCCCTGTGAACTGTTAAGCGGTCAAACCAGAAGCTGTGGCAGGTCAGTACAATCTGGGTTGAGGTAACACTTGCTCTGGATGCAAAAGCTGCTTAGACTCAAAGAAAGTAATTCAGATGCCCAAGTTGTTTCCTGCATACACACAGTGACATCGCTTTCAGGACTACTGTCGGTCCAGAAACAGCATTAACTGCTTTTGTGTGATTTGGTGCAGAAAATGACACTGTCAAAAAAAAAAATCATTGTGTTCAAGCATCATGTTCTCAGAGAAAGCAACATGCTGGAGATGTAGCTGAGTTGCTGAACACCACAACACATGGATGCTCTGTGTCCTAAGGTAGCTGCCACTGTCTCAAGGCTGAAATTAAATTTTGCAGTTAGCAGTTCGCTGGCTAACAGTTTTGTGTGTTCAGCATTTATGGCCACAAATCTTCTAATTTGTTAATTTTCAACATATGATAATCATATTTTAAAAAGCAACAGCTTTGGTAATTTTCATTTATAATGTACTCACCTTCTAACTGCAACTGATTTTGAGGTACAGTTGCTTGTTATTAAAGGTATGAGTCGTGGCACATGAGTATGCTGCCAAAAAAGGACACAGTAGTTAATGAGAAAAGCATTTTCCTGAATCCTGAATGTGTACTGTACTTATTAATTCAAACAGAATTAACACCATAATAAAAACTGCAATCATTTAAACTGCTTACCAAAACTAAATCATAGAATACTATTAAATGAAAGACTGCTGTTAGCATGTCAATTGAAAGAAAGCTATTTTCTTCCAAAAGGTCAAGCAGAAACCACTTCCAGTGCCATCAACAATAACATCATGATATGCAATACTTTGCTGTCAAAAGTAATATAAGAAGTTCAAAAGTAGCTGTCTCCTCAGAGGAGTTGAAAGCTGATGCTATTTTAGTTTTGCCATAGGAAAAAAAAGAAGTAATAGACATAGCTGTCTTAAAAGTCAGGGTTATAGAGCAAAAAGTGAATCAATGAATATGAAAATATAAGCATTCTTACAAGGATCAGTATGATTAGTACCACAAGGATCAAATATCCTTTAATGCAAAATATGTCAATAAAGTAATAAAAGCACTGACATATAAGCAAGCCTATATAGATAATCTATATGGAAACACCTGATGGGAGAAGAAAACTATTAAACTATGCATAAGATAAACTACATTCAACCCAAATGCATTACAGAATTCAGAATTAAAGCTGCCTTACTTCAGCTTTTCTTAACTAATTGTAGACACAAAGCATTACCATCTTAATTTCAAGTAAGAGTAATGTGGTTCAACAAATCTATTTTCAGTTAATTTCTTTAGTCCTTTCTTGATTAAATACCTACAGTAAACAGTCCCCAATACAGTGTGAAAGAGTAGGCTAATTTAAAAAAATCCAAGATCTTCAGAAGTACAGTATTGAAGAATTTAAACTCTCTCATGTATCACAGCTGCAGGATATAAACACACAAATCACAAAAAAATCAGAGATAATCATCGTTCACAGAGCACTGCCAATTTTAGGATTAGGAAGGAATTAATCAAAAATTCTGGAAGAGCCTAACAGTTATGTTTGTTTGTCCTGATATACTTTAAAAACAGTTTTAGGGGGTTTGTTTGTGTTTTGTATAGATTGAAAAGAAGCATATGACTTCCAGAAAGGGAAAAGGAACAAATCAGGGGTAAAAATAGTTTTTTACAGATGGAGAAACCTGTAAATTCAAGTTGTTTGGAGCTATCGATGTTGTAATTTCTAGAAAGTATTTTGCAAAGGAATCAAAGCCTCAGGCTTGCTTTAATTCTGTTTGTAACATGAGATACTTCATCTTCTGCTCCTTTGAGGATGTAATGATATGTGCTTCCTTGCAAACTACCTTGAAGATCAGTTGACAAACCTGAATCCCACCTCCTTCTGAGAAAGATTTCTGCCACCATGCCATCTCTCCATGATTCCCTCCCTGGCCCCCCACGTTTATTTTAATTGCCTTCCTGATGTACTAAGAGTCAAGAAAGAGAAATCGGACTACACTGTAAGAACTTCCTGGAGAAGAAACATGAAATCCAATGAAGGCACAAAGAAGAGATGAACCTCCTCAAGATCACTGGTATTATACAGCCTCCCTGTTTCTATGCAGACTCACTCTACAGCAATTACAAAGGAAAGCACCAGAATCTGAACTGGCTGTCACTGGATGCTGGTGGGAATTTTTGAGTAAAACACTGACTCCAAAAACTGCAGTAGCTAGGGTTCTAAATATTCAATTGATCAAAGACCCCCTGAGCAATACTCATTTCGTCCAAAGGACAGAAGCCCAAACAGGCATGGGGGCTGCACTTCTTTTTGATATTTAATTCTGAAATCTGAATTTTCTGCTAAAAAACCTCACATATTATTTGGTTGAGTATTTGAACACTGTGGATAAGATTTTCTTGTTTTTATGCTTCAAATCCACTATGTTAAGTCACAGCTTAGAAGAACAGAAATTTAAACAAAATCAGGGCAACTATAGCTGTGTAAGCTTGTCTTCAAATGAACTAAACCAATAAAGTCAATTTAATGTAATTGGTGAATGTTTATAATTTCTTACATGCCTGAGCTTGTCTTACACTACTGCAAATAGTATTGTTCTCTTGCAACTTTAATTATCCTGTGTAAGGTGTATTCCTTCCCTCTCAAGTCTGTGCCAACTCACAGTGGAGTGTAAGAGTCTGGGGAAAAAAATACCAAGGGATTTTGGTATTTGGTATTTATTGGTCTTAGCCCAAGTGCTGATGCAAAGGTCATGCATGCAGAGGTCTCAGAGCACATTCTCAGAGGCAAAGAGAGACAAAGCAATATACATTCTGAACCATACTGAAGATGGCCACAAAAGGTGTAAGTTGTGAAACCTCTTAGGTTTTCCTACAATGTACAAAATTAAAACCACCGATGAGATCACAGTAAATTGCAGTAAGTGCCTGGCATTAAGAACGCCACAACTTCTAATGCAGAAACTACAGGCAATCTCCCACTTTATGTGAAACACAAAAGTAGCAGTACAAGTCCCAAACTCTAAATATCTTGCCTGAGACACCAGTCAGTAGATGCTCAAAGAACATTCAGTAGAAAACAGCTAGGACAGAGCACTCCTCTGTTCCATAGGCTATAGCTTTGGGGACTCAGCTTAGAAAGTTCTTGAATTTAAAAATTCAATTCTCTACTGGACTTTTCTTTCATGAACTTGTGCTTTCTGAACTGATCCAGGTATGTGTAGCCTCTTCAACATTTTATCATTAACTCCATGATTCCAAATTTTTTTTGGAGGTAAGTGTATATGTAGAAAGAAATAGCTTTGTTTTGTTGTTTGCACTATTTAAATTCTTACTAGTTTCTTAGCTACTAGCTTAACTTTGTCCAAGAAGGCAGTGAAAAGCAGTTACCCTTTGAAACACACTTGGTCTTTTTTCAATTAACACATTACAAAAAAATTCCAGAAACACAAAAACAGTAGCTGTTGGCACCTATTCTTCCATCTTTACTACAACAATGCTGCCAATTGGTTTCAACAATATGTAGTATTTGTCCACCCATGAGAAACATTACTCCTCTGTTAAAGAATGATTTAAAAACCTATATTTCAGTGTAGCTGTTATCTCTGCCAACAGCCACAACCTGAAAATTCCTAGCAGGCGAAGTGAGACTGGAACACCTACCCGAATGATGAACCTGATGGCTGCACACCCAGAGGTTGCCATCACTTTGGCGCTGTTGGGAACCAGGTTAAAAAGAGTAGGCACAATTGCTTCAGCGCCATGGTCAAACTTGTTTCCCAGAACAGTTGAAAGGTGGCTGTTTAGAGGAAACATAAATTAATTTCTTAGTCTTAAAAAACATTAATAACTTTGCTTCATAATGAAAAAACAAGTACTACAACTGGAAAGCCTAAATTTTCATGTCCAAATAAAGTATCACTGTATTTCTTTTTTTTAACAGACTTTGAGATGTATAAATCTAAAATTTTAAATAAATTATTGAGATTTTTTTTTCCTTTTGAATGCAGGCAAAACTACTGAACTCACCACAATCAGCCAGCCATAAAATTTGACTCCCTTGTCTATTAAAGGTTAGGTTTTCAGTTTTAACAAATATTAAAACACATGTCACACACAGTAATTTAACTGTCCATTGGTGACAACAAATGCTTCTTTCATGCAGAAAGACTACATAAAAAAGGATTTGTAGCCAGCAGCAAATGACACATCAAATATATCAAAGTTTTAGGGATCAAGGAGAATTCCAGGTTGTTAGGCCTGCATGAGAATATTTGCAGAGTACTTTTAAACTGCTCCTGACTTCATGTTAGGAAAGGTTATTACAATTTTCTCAAAGTCTCAATTTCCTTGGAAAGGGCAGTTGTATGCTTCAGCATTTCTCCTCAGTCTGTTCAAACAGGAAACCAGAATAGCAAGGGTTAACTCCATGGTGGTCCTGTTTCAGATGGCCACTGAAAATCAGTGGTTACACTAATGTCTTTCCAGAGGATAAAAAAGTCATGGAAAACATGAAAATGGGAAAGACTGTTCTGGTTTTCCTCTCTGCCCTTGAATTTAAAGGAGTTCACGAGATGCTAATGGTGAAGACTTTATTTCAGTTTAGCCACAGCTTCTAAAATTATCATGGTTATCTGTCTCTCGCCCAGAGAGACAACCCTGGAAGTGTTCAAGGCTAGGCTGGATGGGGCTTTGAGCAACCTGGTCCTGTGCAAGGTGTCCCTGCACTGCCAACGGGGTTGGAACTAGATGATCTTTAAGGCCCCTTCAAACCCAAACCAATTCCATGATTTCCTGAGAGGTATTACCTCAGCAAAATGCTCTATGTTCAAACCACTACAGCATTATCCACATTGTCTTTACAAGCAGTGCCAGTGAAGCGCTGTGCCAATCACCCAAGCATAAGTGATCCTAAGATAAGACCCCAATATCATTCACAGCAGTTTGCATTAACCTGCACTAATGATAGCTTGGCAATGGTGGTAACTGGTTATTCACATACAATTCATTATAGGATTATCAGCTATGTGTATCCCCTCAGAGAACAAATTCCTTTAAGCATTTCTTATCCTCTGTGGTTTCAGATCCTGACTTGACTCTATCAGTCACAGAGCACATCAGCCCAACAAGAGAACCTCTCCTGGGACACTGGTAAAGCACCTCTAAGCCAAGCCCACAGCAGCATCTAGCAAGGTGCCCAAAGGCACAGGAGCTGTACTTACGCTACAGTAATGCAGGCTTCTCTGACCACCTGGGATCTGAGATCCTTGGCTGACAGCTTGAAAGCACCATCCAACAGCCGCAAATGCTGGAAAAACCCATCGTACTGTGCAGCTCCAGCAACGAGCAAGGAACGAACCTTCTTCAGCTAAAAAATCAACACAGTGGGGTTAGGACACTGCCAATATGCATTTCAAAACAAAAGAAAAAGGAACAGCTTCACTATGCAAAAATACATGTTAGCATGTCTTTAAAGCAAAATCTTCAAAATATATGGTGGCAATTAAAAAGAACTGTGAAAAATTTATATTAAGCTTTAGAGGTAAAAAAAATAAATAATCCAGAATACAAATACACAAACACATAATTCCATTCACATACCTGTTTATAAGCATTAAGATGCCATAAACCTGATTAAAAAATATAAATGGTACATAGACACAAAAATTTTAACCCTGTGAGTGGAACTTTTCATAGCTGCACACAAGAGATGTTGTGTGCAGTTAAATGCTAGCAGTTAACCTGTAGAATATGCAACTTTATATAAATGCCAAACTTAAACATCTTTGATGGCTTTTAGAAAAGTTTCCACTGAAATGTCAGCAAAAATGCATTTTAGACTTAAAAAAATACTCAAACTTAGTTGGTATAGAGAAATTCAAAGTGTAAAAATTAAGATGAGAATTTCTTTCATTACATGGAATGCAATGACTTTAGGAAAAAAAAATTTTAGAATATCTGACTGTCTGTGCTTTATGAAATGCACCCACCCAAGCCTAAAATGAGGTAAAAAGTTTACCGCATTAGTTCGCTGATCCCAATCATGTTTGTCATCTGAGAGAATTTCCCTGATTTTGTTCAACGTTTCTTCAAGTTCTCGACTAGAATAAATCTGAAGTATGAAAAATAAATAATAAAAAAAAACCAAACAGGAAGTTCATATTGTTAATATCCCAGGTAATGTGATGAAGAAAAATAGCTTGTGAAGAGTGAAAATACAACTCTAATTCCACAAATCTTACCCCCAAAGTTCCAGAGATCTGTGTAAGAGTTATAAATGGGCATTTTAAGACCAATCTGTAAGGATATCACTAAGTAATGAATATTCATTACTTAGTGATATCTTTAAAAAAAAAGGCTGAAGAAGCAACATTTTCCTTTCAGCATTTTCCTTTCCTTTTAGCTCATCACAAAGATTTTACCCTTCACCTTTATGATAAGATAATCATAGCCACAATTCCATTAACTCCACTTAAAAAAATAAATAATGCAATAGGAGCAGAGGTTTTAGACAATCTGCTGCAATACTACTAAAACTCAGTTTCATTTTCATACTCTGATAATGAAACTCAACCAACATTTCAATTCATTGCAACTCTTTTGGAGCTGGGACTCTCTAAGGAACTAACTGGGCTGTGAGAACACTAAAATGAAAATTTGTCTGAAAAATTAAATTAAAAGGCTTCTACAGCTTCTCTATGTATTGCTACTTTAAGACTAACATTTATTAACTTATACAGTCAGTAAATAAATATAAGGACCTCTAGTCAAAATTCTCACTATACAGTAAGACCACCAATATTGAAGCCTGAACAATCTAATCATGCAACAGTCACTATTTGGTTATAAATGCATTAATGTCTTTATTGAACTGTACATGTATAAGAACAGATTTTTAAAGAAGAAAGGAATAAAAAAACTACTCGTGAAAAAATATTATTTTTCAATTAACTGATTTCCCCCTTCTATTTTCCTAGACATAACTCAAAGGAAGCTTTTTTCTGTTTCCACTGCATACACAAAATTTAATGTTCTTTCTCCCTTCAGATTGAGAACAAGTGTAAGAGAATATGAAGCAAATTACTAAACAGAAAGCTAATCTGGCCAGGGTTTCATTTTTTTGGTGGTTTTTTTTTTTTCTTTTTTTTTTTTTTTTTTTTTTTTTAAAGTATCCTCAGGCTAACATTTCCAGTTTTTCAGATCACGAGTTTTTTTATGTAAACCCATTAGGCAAAACTCACTGGCCCATACACAAGCCCATACCAGACACCACCTGAGACACCTCCAAGCCATGGGGCTCGCAGATGTGGGTCAGGACTTCAAGGAAACTCACACTTTTCTACAGTGAAAGCTGGACACCAGCATGATAACTTATGTAGCACCTAAACAGCAGGGCCTGAAGCTCTCTCATTATTTAAGACATAATTTTTGTATGTGCAAGAGCACACAGAGGAAATGAGAGCCAGTGGTTAGGACACCTTGTTTTGCAGAGATTGGTTAAGAGCTCTGTCTCTGGAACACACTGTTCTAGTACATATATATGCATCTTTGATCATCATTAAAATGATGATCTTCTGTTCTGCAGTTATGCTGAATGATATTTTCTTTAAAATATCTTAATTTCCCAGGCATCTTCAAATTACTGTAAGGGTTATTCCAAATGCGGTCTAGTTTTCCTGTTTCTGGAGCATCAAATTATTTTAACTTACAAAAGATATGGAATCTTAACTCTATTGACATCCACTCTTTTCCCAACACTTTAACAGAATATGGTTATGAAGGTATGCATATTTCATGCTGAAATATGGAGGAGGTGAAAGACATCACAGCTCTGAAACACCTTCATACTGGATTTCCAGAATAAACAGGGTAGGAACCTTTTCAGAAACAGATTACTCAGTACGCCCAGACCAGCTTCACTGTAAGGTGGAAAACAATTTCTGAATATACTTTACCAACAAAAGTGAGATTTTTATTACCATGCAGCTGTGTGAGCTCTTCCAGGATACACTGTGGAAGCAGCTTTGCACTTCTATACAGGAGACATGACTGCATCCATAAAAACCAGAAAGCTATTCCTCATGATTACTGTTTCCTTCACTGGAAGTCACTAAATATCTGATGTATAACTTACTTAAAATGAAGAAATGACTTAATGAAAAAAATTGGGTCCAAGTGTAAGATACTTTCTACTCCACCGCCCACAAAACATGAGTTCTGTATCACCATTTAAGATATTTGTGTATACTGGTAGCCTATTAATAGTTGTTAAACAACCCTAGTTTATTCTAACACTAATTCTCCAAGTACCATATTCTTAAAAAAAAAAAAAAAAAGTATTATGTGTGTCTCAGTAAGCTTTTTTATCAAAATTAATTTCCATTCTGAAAGAAATTTTTTATTTTTATTTGAAAGTGTAAAGGTCTGGTCACTGGTTAACTCAAGATGAAGTTTCATATTACAGTGACACTTCACACCATCAGAATTCATGACATGATTCAACCTCCTCAGAATCTCCCTTTACCATAACTCTCTCTTTGACCTGTCTCCTGCTCAGTTCAGACCTTTAATACACAGAAAGCTCATCCTACAAGAGGAGAGGCAAGATTTTCTTTGCCAACTCAGCATTTCTCAGCATCACTCAGCTTTGTGACTTTATCACAAAGCAAGGTGCAACAAGAATGGAAGCAGGATGATGCCTTTTGGTGGCATCTAACTGAGGACTGTTCAATGCACACTCAAACCCCAGTCTGAAGTCCTGGTCAAGGTACAAAAACCTTTTGCAAGCTGTTTCATTAAGCAAATCCAGAAAATATAACTTTTTTGCTGTCAGCCTCTGTGTCATAAGAGACCATGTTGTACAGTATAGTTATTGCTGAAAGACTAAAACCTGCTGGGCACCAGGCAAACACAGAAGCAACTGTGCAATGGGTTAATGTCCATCCCATTAGCATTTCCAGGCAAGGAATTGAATTTTTTCTTTAATTACCTGGCACAAACAGAACTGAACTTAGGAATATTTAAATTGGCATTGCAGTGTAGAATTTAATAAGTGGTATAATTTTATTTTGTCATGAAATGAAAACCATAATTCCACTGAAAAATCCTGTATTTTCAATGTTATACATGCCTACCTTAATTTCACAGGAATAAAAAGTAATATTCTAATAATTTCTTTTCTCCCTGCCCTCAATTAATTACACTTTTAGGAGGCCTCAATTAATTACACTTTTAAGATGAAACTATGTGTTCAGCCAATGACATAATGCATTTTTTGCTCACAAGTTCCCACATCAGACCTTATAAAAAGAACCGAACTTCTTTCAAACAAATTTTAGCTATTAACAGGAGTTATTCCTAATAATCTGAACACAGAATTTTCTTCTGTTTCAGCAAAGGCTTAAGTTGTAAAAACAGGGCGGTTGTAACCTTGAATATGAGTGCACAATGATGTCACTACAGTACTTTTTAGCACACAGATCCATGAGACTACATCTAAAATCACCCATCTTGTTCATAAACTGCTGCTATCCATTAGAGGGCAACATAAACACACCTCATTAAAGGCAACTGTAACATCAAAGACAGAAAAATTAAAAGATCAAACACAAGTAGGAATAATAACTGTACAGATGGAAAGTATTTTCAATATGGGGATTTAAAAACTGGGTACAGGTAAACAACATAACATTCCTAAAAAAAGATGAGCAGTCATATGAACAGCTTACTGGAAAGACAGATCTGTCATTGGAGACTTTTAAGGATGATTTAAAACATACCTACAGATTAAGTAATCTCAATTTATTTGACTAATTCAAATGCATTTAATCTTGATCCAGAATTTAATCTGGTTTTTCTTTCTTACTTTCATTGAAGCCACTACTCAAACCCATAAATGTAATGAAAACAGAAAAGACACAGGAATGGGCCCAGTAACATCCAAACAACTCTCTCTCCTCAGGCTGTCCTATGCTTTTAGAATAATTATTGGTAAACTACCAATATTTGTAGGTCATAAACATTCTTTCTTCACAAGTCAAACAGAAATTTCCCACTTCCTTAACAATTAACATGGCTGCAAAACATGAAATCTGCTTTGCTTTTTTTTTTCTGAAAGATCAGAGACTGTCCACGACCAGAAGCAGGAAGTTGGCAAGGAAGTCATTATTCCTAAGGACACTAAAAAAAAATGTTTTTTTCTTGTGTGCTCATCCATGCAACAAATAGGTAATTTTGGAGTCAGCCACACATTTCTCTCCTGCCTCCTCACCTCAGCTTGAGGGAGATTAGTAAAGACAAATGTCTTTCTCCTCTATCTCCTGCAGTTTAGAGAATGACCTGCCTTCCTAGGCCATTGAGCAATCAGACAGAAAATAACATGTGTTGGTCTGTGTCCTGTGGTCACCCCAGTTTTGTTCCTGCAGTGTTACCAACCAGCCTGAGTAATCAGAGAACTCTGTGTGGGACTCTGTCCTTGGGACTGCACACACTAAGGCACTGAACTATAAGCATCACATTCTCTGTTTTGTGGAACATGGCTCTGTTCAACATTAACAGGGATAAACAATATTAAGAGCTGCATGTTTTTATCCTCCGAAGAATTCTTAACACAGTCGGAAGAGGCAGAGATACATAAAGCTCTTACAGTGTTAGACAAAGACTTCCTTGATGTGACAGGGATCATGGAGATTGAGGGCTCCCTCATGAAAGCAGACAGTATTGCTGCCTGCAGAAGCAGATCTAACAAATAACTATGCTTGGGAAATAAAAATAGAACAAAAGTACATATCAGGAAAGGGGAGTCTTACAAAATCCTTCTGTCATTTGGCAACTATGGCTTACTGAGATTTTGGTTGTGTTCCACACCTCAGCTCCTCAAGGAAAACTTAGTCAAAATAGCCCTCGTACACTACACACATATTAAATGACTCAACTATGTGAAAGTATCAAATACATGCAATTCCCACACTAAAAGAATAGAAATTCAAATCTGATCTTCTTAATTAAGAACTCAGAATCCAACAAGTTCATTAGTATGAAAATAAGGCACTAGAATAATTTTTTAAAGTATTACTAGAATAAGGACATGTATACCAGACACACATCATTACAATTCAGGCAAATTTGAAAATACAATTCTTGCTGTTTAAATTATTTGCCTATATTATTATTACTTGATTATGCCTTGAAATTTTAGCCCCAAACTTTCCAAACATCATGGTAATCTTTTTCTTACTAAAACATCCAATTACTTTCCCTGAAAAAGTTTGAGAAAAGTAATAAGGCATTTTAGCCAAAACACAATGTGGTAATAATTAGTAGGAGAGTAAAAAAAAAGTGGCACTTTTTTTGGTAACTCCTGGGAAAATATAAAGAGCTTTCCATGGAGACTCTAAGGTCAGACAGAGGGAAAAGTAATGATGCTTGCTTAGAACAATATAAAATTATGTAAATTTAAAAAGCAGGTTAACCCATTATTGCAAATAACATATTTCTGAAGACAAACATGAATATACACAGCATCTTACCTGTACAGTAGGAACATCTGTAAATGCCTTAATAAAATCATCTTCATCCACAGCTCCAGCTCCTCCTTCTTTAGAGGAACCTAAATAAACATAAAATACTGTTAAATAGGATGTAATATACATCAAGGTTTGAAATCTCTTACAACCATCTTTCACCATACCTACTTTCAAACATTTAATATATTTTACAAAAATGCTGCATTTTTGTGCAGAATTGTACATTGTGTGTAGAATCACAAGACTTTGAATTCTGACTTCACCATAAGAAAATAAATGACCTTTTTTTACCCCAAATGAGCAATTCCAAGTAATTTCCAATTTGACAACTTTAATGGTGCAATAATTTTTATTTTTGTGTCTAACTGGAAACATGTTTTATATAACAATCCTCTAGCAGCAGTTTGCATTTGATTCTGAGACCCTCACAATAAAAATGTTCTAAAATAAAGCCCCAAATTTCAAATTATTTACCAGAGCAAGAGCTATTTATCACTAAATGGAATTCCTCAGGATGAATTTTCATCTTAACATATGTGCCTTAAGTAATCAACCCTAAAAGTCTGGGGGTTGATTTTTGTCTTTTCCAGTATGCTCACATGAAGCTAAGAAGTGTGAGGCACATTTCTTAGTCTTAAGGTTACAAGATCTTCAGCCACAAAAAAAAAGACACAGTGAGGAGAATTTGCACTGGAGCAAAATCTGAACTTCAGTGACCTTATTTTCAGACCACTCATGATGGAACTATTTTCACATGACAGCCAAAGATGCCCAGCAGAAGGACCAGGGAAGAATACTGACAGGTAACTTGCTGGTTTCACACTGGTATACCTTGCAAATTTTATTAACATCTTGTCTTAGAAGCTAAGACAACTCTAAGCAAGAAAACTACCTGAAAACAATGTCTGGATTTTGCTCTCCTGAAAAAACTCAGTTTATCAAGAAAGCCCCCTTTTTAAAGAAATGAGCTCAAGTTTGCTATCAAATCAAAGGTCATCAAATCCAGGCTATGCTACAAGTCTAGAACTCCAAGCACAAGGTGAAGCTTGGCAGAATCTTTAAGTATCTTCAATAATTGCATCAGGAAGGTAATATGACAAAACATATTAACCACATGGAATCAGTTCGGTTGAGCATTTCCTTTCTGAAAGGAAAAACATAATCTGTCATAGCAAATGAGCATTTGGGAACAAGTGCCTCTTTCAGAGTGAGGCCTACAGGGTAGATGGCAGAATGTCCTTCCTAACTGGCAGAATGAAATAGAGGCATCACACAGAGAAGACAAATATTTCACTAACTACAGAACAAATAAAAACCATTAAAAAAAAGCATTTAAGAGGCTGAATGGTCAACCAAGAAAAAAAAGCCAGGAATTCTTGATGAATCAAAATTTTGGTGGCTGCACTCTAAGAGCCATGGTTTACAGTCCCTGATCACTTAATTCTAGTGAAGGAAATTATGCCTGCTGTCTTTGTATACATGTCCAGTTTGGAAGCACGAGGGTGCACTACTTCTACAAATTTGGTGGCAAACTTACTAGATCTCAACACTGCTGTGCAGAACAAGAGCTCTCATATATCTTTGTGGCTCATTAGTGTAAAAACACAGAACCTGAACACAGTACCTGCAGTATGATATAGGAATATCTAATAGCTTTTGAGTGCCTTAGCTCAAGGATGCTGCAAAGAGATGCTGTACACAACACATTTCAATGTGTGTATCTCCAACACCATCTGTCACAACTGCCAGCGGCAGCCAGAAGAGCAAAAAGAAATTATAACCACCTATTTCTTCTCCTTCCAGAGAGTAGAGGGAACAAACCCTTCCATAAAGTTAATGACTATTTGACCAGCTAAAAAAAAAATGAAGAGAGAAAGATTCATTTACACCCAGAACACACCCTTCTGCCACACAAACTTATACAGCTCTTCAAAGGGAGAATATCCTTGTCAGAGCAGAATTTTGTGGAGAGACACCTTGAAAGCAATAATTTGGCCCAGAGGCACCACATTAAAGTAGGTGGCACAAACAGCTGCTTCGATGCTCAGATCATAACCTCATTTGTTTGGCCATAAATACTCTGACATTTAAATCTCATGGAAACAAAATAGAGTCAATATACAATACCTACCCGTGAAAAGTAAATAGAAAAGTAAGGTTATAAAAGTTCTGTATTATTATTCAATTACATAAATACACAAATACCTATGCTAACACAGGGAAAAAAGTACTTTGCATTCCCATCCTTTACTTACCAATTTTTTTTTCTAGGGAATGAACTACAGAAACATTACAAATTGACACATATAGGCCATGAACACAAAAATATAGAAAAATGTTTGGGTTGCAAGTCTTTCTAGCTCACTGCTGTACGTCATAAAGATTAAAAGAAGATGAAGTTGCCCTTGCTAAGTAAGTACATGCTGTCACCTTCAGTCCACCCTAAAGTATCACTTTTAAAATTAGGAAACAGCATGTATTACATGACAGATATTTCTAACACCTGAACATCATCTAGTAATGCCTCCTGAGGATTAAGGAAAATCCTTTATCCAAAGAATAACAATTTTTTACTTCAAAAAGAGAAAGAAGAGGGACAGACTACTATTTAAAATCCATTTGACATAGTCCAGACACAGAGAACTCTCCATCTTCCTGAGTTTTAACAACTAGTTCACATCTACAATCCAATTTTCTTTCTCCAAAAGTTGTTTTATTATCTTGTTGACTGGTAAAAAAAAAAATATGGTTCAAAGTTATCTGTAAACCACATTTCACTTCTATTTCACTGATCCTTCTCCTCAACTACATGATGACATATGCATACCAGAACAAAGTATGAAGTAACTTTTCTTCATATAGTATAGAAGTCAAAAGTCCACACTGCTTAAAGAGGAAAAATACTGTTCAATTTTTCCCTTTCCCTTTCCATCTCTCTGTAAGTATTTTTACCAAGTCTGTTTACCAAGTCACTGTTTCTGTAGAGACAATCAAAAAATGACAGAACTCCACCTGCTGTTTCCCAATTCAGGAGAAACTATTTTACTGTGCTCACAAGATACATAACAGTCATACACATGCAGATGCCTTCAAAGGATCTCTCATGCTTTTGTAAGGCTTGACTCTCCTCCACAAAAGCAACACCAGAGCTTTACTAAATTCTCAATTTCAGACAGTGCTGCCTCCAGACCCCAAACTGATATATCTGACAGAGCACACATATAAGCTGTTTTGTTGCTTACCTTCTCAGACCAAGGTTGTGATTACAAATTTCTTGTATCTCTCTCTAGTATTAATTCCTTCCACTGAACAGTGCATGTTCAAGGCTCCCCAGGGAACACACAGTCCTTTGACCAAATAGGGACAAGTTCAGCTACCACGTTCCTAAAGGCAAGAATACTATAAACAATTCTAGGGGGCTTTAACCCCACTGCATTTTTAACATCTTTAAGTGCAGCTAAAATTCAGAGCCACATCAGCTGGGTAATTATATTACCCTGTCTTTGGACTTAAATCCAACTGAGCTTTTTTTTTCAGCTGAGACCGAGAAGAAAAAATTCTCTCGTGGAGAGGAATAAAAATACATGCAAGACATTTATCCGCATTGTTTGTTAGTTTTCATTCCTAACCTTTACTTTTTCTTATCCTTCAAGCCTTTTAGTTAGATAAACTCCCATAGAGCCCTGGAAGCCTCAGTTCCACTTCAGGAAGCTGGTGAGGATATACCAAACATAACAGACAGACTTGAAATGGAAGCATATCACAGCACCTGAAGCCCCTCTCAGTTTTACAGTGGAGTGGTGGGGGTTTGATAGGTTTCTCTTTTTTGTGTGTGTATTTTCAGGTTTGCTTTGTTTTTTAAACTGAAGCTCAATGAGTCTAGAAATGGAGGCCAAAAAAAAAAATCCCTCACTTCCTGCAGACTGCTAAAGAGATGACACTTTCATGAGTAATACTTAAAGGTTTCTAACACTTTGCAAGGCCCTAGGAGTCTTTTTTTGGAAGACAGTTTATTGCAGTCATAAGGCTGAGTTCAGCACTGGGAATAACTCAACACCAGAAAGGGTACTGTATGCAAGCAAGGGAACTACCCAGTCTTTTGTGAAATCAATTTTTTCACCCAGGAGTTAATTCCTGTGGTTGAGTTCTTTCCCTCTTCAGACTAAAACACTTGAAATACTTCCAATATATCACAGCTTTGGAATGTTCACTTGCTTTATGGCCTTGATGCTCTCCCCAGTATTATCTACAAATCTGTACATCATGAGATGACAAAACAATATGGAAAAACAAAGATGCTGATGTGATTTTGCACTTGTATTCCTGTTTTGAAAAAGAGAACTGCTTATTCAAAGCATGTCTAACTGTTAAATAAAGTATACAAGTGCTGGCTTAAAAGTACAAAAAAATTTGTTCCGTTTTTATTTCGTAGCAGGCCTTTACTAGTCAAATTATTTTTTTCTACTTTCATAAGTCTTTTGACAAAAATGTCAAACAAAAAATTTCCCTGTGAAAAAAGGGAATTCCAGGGTATAGACACTTAGGAGTAACAAATACCCAAAAGCAGTTTCACTTTTTGTTCCTAAATCGTTTTCTCAAAATGTTTCCCTTAAAAAATTTAACTATTTTCTGATACAACATGCATCTCAATTTAACATTAGTAAACTCTGAAAGGGATACTGTTTCTCAGATTTCTTTTATCCCTCAGAAAACTCTAACTGTAGGCAATAATTATCTTACTTAAAAATACCTACAGTAAAATGATGGGGAGTACATTTTTTTTTTCTTTCTGAAATACAACAAAATGTTTTGCCTTTGTCTCACCTAGTTCAAAAGCTTCATTTCTTACCTATCAGAGACTGAAGCAAAAGATGCAGTTCATTCTAAACTGAAAGAAAAAATTACTGTTACCCTTTTGGCTTTGTAGGTTAATCAACAATCAGCTGTAAATTAGGAACAGACAGCAGCTTCAGCTCTGCGTGGGATAAATGGCCAGGATAAGCTCAAGTACTTACTCAGCTTTTCATATAATAGGTTAACTGGCAACTCCCACTCACTCCTACTGACCTCTCTCACTCCAGCACTGGTACAGCTGAACACTAAGTCACTACAGGGAGGGGCTAAACCAAGAATAAAATAAACTGGCCAAGATGAATAGTTTCACTAAGCAAGTTCCCTAGTCTGCCTCACTGTGGGGCCATACAAACACCAAGGCAGCACAATCCAGCAGCTGACTCAGGATACGAATGAGTTAGACAAGGAAGGAAATTAGACCAGGCAGTAAAAAAGTACAGCTGCTGAAAGTCTAAGTATAGGCTGAGGGGAATAGAGCAATACTTAAACAAAATGAACTCAAGGAAGGACAACTTCAGAAGCTACATGGTGAAATGGACAGCGCCTCTCACAAGACAGGGAGTGGATCTAAGGAAACTGCTGACACCAAACAAAGATAAACAAACAAGCCAGTGCACACACACAAACTATAAATAATAGATCACAACAACCCTATCAATGATGAAGGCACAAAACCTAATTGTTTCTTCAGCATGGTACTTGCAATAATAACCACATTCTGTTCCCAGCCATAGTGGGCAGATGTTGCAAAGGTCATATTTAATTCTTTGAATGTGCATTCTGTTGTCTGTTAGTCTCTGTAACTGGGATTTTTCCTGAATCTTCTGTAGCTCTCAATCTTTGCAACATCTACTTGTTTATCCTTGGGTCAGGCCTTATAATTTACTTTTAAAGTGGTATCTGTTGGGGGCCAGGGAAGGAAATTCCAGTGCTTCCTGATCTGAATTACAACCTCTGAGATGGCAAGGGTGACTTTTAAGGCAATGACTGTGATACTACCCTCCTGTACAGACCGATCTCAATCTCAGTAACTCATAACTTTATCTTTCCAGGTATCATAAGATTACAAAAATAGTCTAGAATAGCATGTTTCCATAAGTCTGGTTCTGTAAAACAGGAACCTAATGTTCAGAAAATTGGCTGGAGACTGAGAAGTTTTGAAATTTCCCTTCAGGTTTTAAACTACTGAGTTAGCTAAAGCTATCTGATATACTGTGCATAGAGACCTTGTTGTATTAACACATTCTAACATTCTAAATGTTCTTATTTACATGTTTCAAAAACTGATCTGTGAACTTCAACTCACAAACCTATATAAAACCTCTCATAAAACTACCAAATAAGTATTCTTCAGTCTCAAGTATCTGCATGAAGCACAAAGGTGTTCTTTCATCTTCAGGTGAGTGACAGTCACTTAGTATATAGATGCTTTCAGTTTGCCTTAGGTCAGGAAAACATTTGAGAGCAACAAAGAAGCAGCAGTTGCTCAAGTAAAAACCACTTGGATCAACATTAGACAAGATTATTTTTTTAAACAAGAATGATAGTTTCAGATAGTTACTCTTGTAAATCCTACAGGATGGATATAATTAGACCAACTTAGATAAAATTATGTTAGTTTAAGTAACTTATACTGTCAGCATCACTTACTGGCTTTGCTATGCAAGTTAAGAAACAGATCATGCTGCTAATCGCCACAACTCTGCCAATAAAGCTTTGGGGAAGACTAAACTATGAAGAGCTGCAGAGATCCTAGCTTAGATAGAAGTTTTCATCACTAAATTTCTGGTGCCTTGTGTCCATTTCCTGAGAGAGCAGCATCTGATCTGCAAACAAGTAATTCCCCATTCTCCAAAACCTCTCTGTTATTATAAACTTTTGCAAGCACACACCTTGCCTACCAGAGAAACCTCTCAAATAGAACTTCACTGGGAGATTAACTTACTGGGTTGCTCAACACATTTGTCTTATGGTAGTTATTATCTGCATATAGGGAAACAGGAGAGTGAGAGAACAGCAAAAGGAACCTGTACCTGTCCCATGGGCCACTGCAGTTCATGATTCAGTAACTTAGCCTAAAATGCCTCTGACTGAAGCTGAACTGCCTTTGACAAAGACACCCAGGTAGGCAACTAGTATCAGCAAACCCGTTCAGTTGTTCCAACACAAGCCACCAGAGTTTTTGAAATGAATTTCAGAAAAATGTTTTTAAATCATCAGATCTAAAAATCCAAAAGAACCTTTTATTTTTCCCCCAGCATCTCCACTGGCAAAGCCTTCCTGTTGTTTTTAACCAGCTTAGAAAATAATTCAAGTGACTAAGCAGAACAGAAAAGCATTCACTATAAAGCCCACTTTAAGGAAACTGACAGATGAATTCTGTCATGTTCAGCCCCAGTGACTGACACTCACTCTGTACTGACTTGTCCACCCCGCTTCCTCCAATGCCAAAGTCATCATCCCTGAGGCACCGAGAAAGTCATTCAAACTGGAATAGCAGCATAAACTGAACAAAACAGCACAGTATCTTGAAATACTTTTACAATACCTTGTATTCCTTACTTTATCTGCCTACGTTAGAAATTTGGCAGACAGTAGAAGTAGAGAACTTCCCAAAACAGCCCACCTGTACTGCGCCTGTTCCATTAAAACATTCCTCTTACATGCCAGAGACATTGCTCATGAAGTGAGTGTGCTGTCACTGAGGGCTGAGATGCTAAGCAGATCTCTCCATAGAATTATACACTCCATGAGAGAACAGGAGCAGGAGGGACAAGCAGAAATTAGAAGTGAGCTGCACTTACAAGGAAGAAAGTGGTGCCAGATTTTCAACTATTAGGATAGCACATCTCAAGCCTTGAGGTGTGGCATGTTAATCAGGTACAAATATAGGACTCCTGTACTAAAAGGAAGCACAAAATAGCTCTTAGGTGGACTGAAGATGACAGCACCAGCATGCATACGGTAAAATTTGAAGCTGCTCTTGAGCGTGCAAATTCCTTTGGAATTATGTATTGAATATAACATGCTTCAAGAAACTTAGTCAGTAATGTCTGAAGCTGATTCTTAACACTGAATACATAGTTTCAACAAGTTTAGCCTCAATTCCTTTGTACACAGTTTCACAGGTATGAAAGATTAATAATACTAGCTCTTGACAGATATGCTGTGGCAATCAATTGAATTAATAAACATTTACCAAGCACACAGTAAATACGAATATTACAAAACAAGGAAAATAACAGTGCTATACTTAGCACAAAGTTTAGACAGCATACATTAGGTAAGACCAAAGCCTGGATGTGGAAGAAGACAAGCAGTTCCACGAGCAGCAAGAACAGAGATGCCTGACTTTTTAGGCTTATCTCAAATGGATTAATGTTGGTTTCTACTCAACTGGAAGCTCATCCAGTCATCTTTCTACTCATGCACAATGTTCACGCTCCCATGGTAATCTTTCAAAGCACTCATGTATTTCTTTTCTCTACTGGCACTCAGTTTTCATAAATAATTAAAAGGTCATACATTTGTGACCCTGGCCCATTTGTTCAGTTTCAACAGGTGAGTTATGGAAGTTATGCTAATTTTATGAACATGATAGCATTAGTCTTATTTTCAGTTTTTAATGTAACTTCCTAATAAACTATTTACATTTTACTTTAATTTCATCCTAGTTTTACATTTGAATGGGGAAAATTGCACTAATTATTTTACATTACAGAAATTACTGAGAGCAAGCAGGAACACAAACAATTGGTTTATACCATCTGTAATTCTGATGCCAAAACAGAATGATTTGAGATACTGTGACGTAATAGTTTCAGTAATATAGAATTTTCATTATTGTTGTCAGTATCCATTTGTGTATTCCATTCTGGAACAATTTAAACAGACACTTTAATAACAACAATTCACACCACCTGTCACCACAAACTACAGAATTACCATTTTTGCATGTTCTAGATAATACATTTTTATCTTCTAGAAGTTCACTAGGGCAAGACAGAAGGTTGAAGTAACTTGACTTTGAAGTGTTGTTTTTTCTCTTACACTGTAAAAATAATTTAATTTATACGTTCCAAAAAATAATTTCCAACACAGGTGCAAATACTTATATTACAAAAATAAATTCCATTCCCTGCTTCTCTGTTTGAAAGCATATACCATTGTCAAAAGAAATGAAACAAGTTTCTTAAGCCTCTTCTCCCACACACCAACACACCACCCCTATGAAGAGAAATCACACCTGCTACTCCACAAAGCAGCAATGCAGGAACATTTTGGAATGGTTGTCTTTGCTTACTCTTCAACACAGTCACAGTCCATAAGGACTCCAAGCAGCAGGGTCAGCTGATTTTAGTCCACTTTCCTCCTCCCTTCTTCCTCTTTTTTCTTCTAGTTTAACTCACATGAAAATACAAACAAATTGCTTCCCCTTCCTATTGCTTCAAATAATCGGTACTCAGTGTCAGCAGCTAACAAGGGCTGGGTTGTCTTCCTTATTCTCATCACTGTCTGGTACAACCATGATTGCCAGTAGGATGTCTGGGACTAGAACCCCAGGCAGAGATGTCACAAGCAGGCTGGACTACATCTTGTGGTGTGCTTTTATCTCCAGACCTCTTCTTTTGTGCTCCACTGGTACTCTCTCCCTATTTTATCCATTTACAAGCTGACTTCCAGACTATGAGCCTTTTGGGAAATGACTGTCTGATATTCTATCATGCTTATACCAACATAATGAATCCTACAATTTAACTGAAACTTCTAGAAATTTAGTGAAAAATAGGGTAGTATGAACTATCACTTCAGTGACACACAGAAACCAGAGAGGCTAATGAACAGTGTTATGGACACATAGACATATTTTCTGAAGGTATATGTATAGATGTGTATACATATAGATATATTCATAATTTATCATGTTGGTTTGTTTTCATTCAGATGCCTTGCTAAGGTGGGTTTTTCAATCCCCCTCCTGAAGACAGCTTCAAAGGAAGGTATTTGCTACAGGAATGGAAACCCCAGTGATTGCACAACCATTTATAATGTCCAAGGAGAACAGAGGACTGATCGTATGGAAGGGATCCCTAACCTCAAATGCCATTCATGGGAATAAACAACAAAATCCAGTAACTCTCAGGGAACACAGAAAGCTGAAAGTCCTCCTACCTCCCTGAACTCTATATTAGGTTAAAATAGCTGCAGTTCATGACCATAGGATTGCAACCCAGCAATTCCATGGGCAAGGATCTCCTGGGATGGAAGTTAATTGACATTAACTGTGGGGAAAAGGAAGCAAACAGGCATTCTGTAACAAATTCTCTGATTCAGACTCTGACACCCAAGGCTAATCTCTAAGGCTGCTCGGAATGACAAAAAGACTTTTCAGCTGGGATGTTGAAGAAAAGTCCTTGAATTTCACCACCGCCCAGAAATAAAAAAGGAAACAAAGTGCCACAGAATGTCAGGGGTGCTTTGCTGACTAATATTACCTCAGAGCAGCTTTACATCATACAAAGGGCCGGGGTAGAACAAGGAAAACCAAAAAGTCCTAGTTTATTTTACACAACAAATAGAGCACTTTGGAAATTACTTAATGAGGGCTAACAAGAATAAGAGAGGAGACATGAATGAACTTCAGTATTCAAAATTTTTAAAAAAAACCCCTTGTGGGCATTGATTATTATGAATTCTTTTGGTTTTTGTACAAGTGAACATAGAACTCTCTTGAGTCTGGAGACGATCGATACAGTGAACATGACTCTATCTTGTTTCAAGTCCATTCACTAACCTTGTGTATTTACAGTTCTGCAATTACTGAAACCCTTCTAACACAAATGTTTCTTAACTACAGCACCTAGTTCTAATGAGATTAACTTCAACTGGCTGAGATTTCACCTATCTTTCAGTCTCACACTTGTTTATGCAGGGCCTTTTCATTTAAATTTTGTCCTACTAAAGCCTCTAAAGGCTTCAAAATGTCTTCTGCTAGGAAATCAAGCCAAAAAAAGCAAATAAGCACCATTTTAATACTTTTCAACAAAGATCTGTACATCTTATTGAGAAGGGGGGAAAAGCATAATGACAGATACAAAAACCTAGCTTAAATTTTCCTAAAGCTGGGAACAGCTTTCTACAGTTCCCTCATGTATAGTATCCCACTACTATAGTGCTCGCAGCCTTCTACTGCCAAACTGCTCACCTGGTTCAACCAGGTTTTCCAGTTACTTGATTTCTACAGATACATTAGATACATCAAAAAGTGTAACAATATTGTCAGTGTAAAGCAATAACCAATACATAATATTGCCAGCCTGCCAAAGTACTAAAGATTAAAAAATCCCCAATGAAATACAGATAAAAATATATCATGCAGTATCTTCCTGGTGAAAATACTGCAAGAAGTATGAAGTCCACCTTGTTTCAAATTACAACACTATGACTAATGCTCCACCCCACAGAGGTTTTTGTAAAAAAATTCAAAAGAAATTTAACAGAAATTTCTGTCACTATTATATTTCATCAGCAAGCATTTCTTCCAAAGGCCACATGGCTCTCTTGAGGAATCACCATTTCTACATTTAACCCATTTTGAAGACTACTGACCTAAACTGACATTTTGGGAAAAGAGAGGATGCCAGACTTCTTGTTAAGGCAGCCTGAGGTTTCCTACCCACACTTCGATTACATAAAGCTTCCAAATGGTATACAAGCAGGCAATTCCCTAGAAGACTTGGAACAGGGCTTTCAAATTTGCAAGAGAACTTGCCAAAGACCTCTGAGAGATCTTGAACAGCACTGGGAGAGGAATATAGCTCATCTGGCTGACATGAACTCAAGCCTTTTTCTACTGTGAATTATGGTGTCCCTTACCATTAAGTAAGAGCTGTTTGAGCCATACTGCCAAGAAAAAGCCCCTGAGTATCCAATTTCTGCAAGGGCAGGACACAGAGTGCATATCCTCAGTAATAAGAAGGCTTTAGAGCAAAGAGGTATTTCCAGAGGCTCTACCACCTGAATGAGGAGCTGAGAGCAAGTGTATCAGAGGTAAGTAGATCAGCTGTGTGCTTGCTGGCAAAAGTCTAACTTGGCAAAGTGTATTGACCATGGAATAAGAAATATGCCAAACAAAGCACTGTCCCATTAAGTGGAAGACCTATCACTTCTCATTCATCACTAACAAGATGCTCAGGGTCTGAACATCTCCAAGCAGAAAAGCTGGAGGAGAAACAGCCTGCTGGATTCTTTACTCCCAGGGCAGGAAACCACTGTGGCTGCCTGATCTGGTACTTTTTTTGGCAAGCTGTCTTCAGCAGGCTTGATCATGCCTGTCAGCAAATCCACAAGTTCTACAAACCTTCCCATCTCGACTGCCAATAGGAAAATGTCTGGCACAGTCATTCCCAGCACAAGGAGAGAGAATTCCAGGCTGAGTAGGACACTGCTATTGCTCATGTAAGACCTGTTTTACCTGCCTTCCTGGACAATGACGTTGCACTTCCAGTGCCACCAAAGTATGTTTCCTACATTAAAAAGAAAATGCCCAAAACAGTGAGAAATTCTTTTTTTTTAATATCAGATGGGTCCTTTCACTTGAACAGCATATCTAGGCAGTGGTGGAATTACCCATTTCTTCCTTAAGAACCATCTTCATGACGTATATAATGAAAAGCCAAGCACACAGGCATCTGAGGTATAATTCAGCAGGTGTCAGCAGGTAAGAAAGCCAAAGGCATGGCTATAGATTTCAATTTTCTTAGCCTCAAGACAGGGTGGCCTCCAACCCTTTCTGGGCCCACGGAAAAAAACTGTACTTTGCCACCTACAACTTATAGGAAAATATACCTTTGTCAAGCAATATTCTATGAAAAGGATCTCTGGGATCCTTTAAAATATAAAAGGCAGTTTAAATGAATGGAACTTGCAGTAATCTCAGTCTTTGCTCAACACAATTTCTATCTGCAATAAATTCTGCCTGGTCACAGAAGGCTGAAGAGGAGAAACTGCAGTAAAAACTTGCTTCAACTGCAGGTCACTTCCATGACTTTGGACATTTTTGTGGAAGGGAAATAAAAAGCAACACAGTTAAAGGAGCTGCTCCTTCCTCCAAGGCTGAACTGTAACATCTGAATATGGATTAATGGATATTTGAGAGTCAGAGAAAAGGGACAAGCAGGACCAACAGGTGGCAGAAGCACGAGGTCTGCAGTGAAAGCCTGAAATACCCATCCAGCTTATGAGGAAAAGGCGAGAAATGGCACACCCACTGACTACTGACTTGGAATGCAGTGGAGTGCACAAGGATTTGGGACTGTAGGATACAGCAGATTCTTACTACATCAGCAAGAACAAACAACTTCCAGAACTAAAAATGTACTCCATGGAGATGGCAATTTTGAGGCTGGAGAAAAATCACAGGTGTCCTTTAGGCATCTGCAAAGTTGATCCTACAGAAACTGGATGTGAAAGAGCATCAAGGTTTTGTTGCAGCCAGAAAGGTCCAGGAAGTCTCTAGGATAAACAGAATAGGATGCCCTAACTGGGCTCTCTAAAGACCATGGTCCTCTGTGGAATAAAGCATTCTAAAACCAGCATTTTGTCCCATAATGACAGTGTGCCACTAGACACTTCTCCTGTTCCTGTACATGTCTCTAGCAGGCCTTTCTGACCACTGTCAGATGGGACAGTGGACTGCCCAGGCCTCTTGTCTGACCTAGTGTCATTGTTCATATGAAGATTATTACAGAAAACTCCTCACTTCTGGAAGAGACTATGACCTTATTGTTTAAGAAATACATTTGACATCTACACCAATGTTCTTGATTAGGCTAGAAGATGCAGGATTTGTAAATAATGTATTAAAATTCTGACTACAGACATCCTACAGAATGAAAAAAGAAGGGAAATAGATGGGTATGTAAACACACCCCAATATTTTCCTCAGTTGAAAGGAGATGGTATAAAGCAAGGAATGACCAAAGTATTCTGGTTTTAGCATGCTTAATTTTAATTCTTTTAAAGTTTGGCAATATAGGAAAAAGATAAAAAATAGTGTACAAATTTTTTGGGTTTTAATCTGCTTTACTACTACTATATTTTCAGATAAACTGAAAAATCAGTGAGTGGTTATTCTGTTCTTATCTCCCTTCACCTTGTATCTCCATGTTTTTACTGCAGAGCATGTAAAGTGAAAGCCTACATGCAAAAAAAAAAATACATTAAAACCATCTATATTTAGTAAAATATTATTAAAAGCCCATATTGAAATAAAGACAAATCCTAAGCATTCAGTTCTGGTACTGTGTATGTTAGTCTTGCATGCAAAAAACACCCATGCTTCAGGTTAAAGTGATTACATTATAATTAGTTATTGATTTATATTTACTCATTTATAACACTTACTATGTGCTATAATAACAACAATAATAAATATCAGTGGGATAATTTCCTTTATGGAGTCTTTTAGGTGGTATTTTCTGATATATATTCCTATCAATTCTCAGTTACACTATGACAGTGTTGATGCAGCCCTATGGAAATCATTTCAATTTATTAGGAATTCTTAAGATTACTATTGAAAACCAATAAATTTTCAAAACATCAACTGTATCTTAGTAATGTGAAAATTTAAAGCAGCTTATTTGCCATGCATATTTTCTTCCAAATTTTATATTTGCTTTGCAGATCACATATGAGATTACATGAATAGGAACATGGGAAAAATTACTCTTACAAAAACCCCTTACTAAAAGAATCACTTATTCATAAGAACCCTGAACCTGAAGCATGGTATATTTTCACAGAATTATGGGGGTTTTTTTTGAATGTGTACATGAACCATCAAAAAAGCAGCCACTTCTTTAACAGTAAACAGTTGCTTTTGTTAGACTACCCCCGCCCTAAAAAAATGCGGATTTCCCTGTTCTAAGATCATAATTACTAAGCATTCCTCATACACTGCTTTAAAGCTACACCATGCAAAAAAATCCTGCCAAGGGTTTTGGCCCTTGTATTTTATCTTTCACAACCAATTTCACAATACTGACAGTTAAAAGAATAATAATAAAAGTCATCCAGATGTAACACACACCTCTGATGAAGGCTCTGGGTGATGGCTAATCCTTTCTAGCCACGTGAAGCAGTGCAGACCTACAGTAAAAAATTAATCTACACAGACCTTCTCCAGAATTTCACAGGATATTTATATATACAATAAATGCAGTGTGGATTCCAGCAGAGACACCCATACATATATATGCATATATATATATATATGTATTTTTTTCCTTTCACCAACATAAATGCTATCTCCAGACATTAATTTTATTTATAATATGAGAGACCTTTATAAGCTCAGTGTACACTCACAAAAACAGACAGATATGCACACACCTTTCCAGATGAATAATTACATAAAACAGGGTCCCTTACTGTTCTCAGCTCTGCAAAAATACTGCAGTCATGAATTAAACATCACCTTCCAAAGTTCTCTGTTTTGTGCCTCTCTGGCAAGGTTTCTGGGAACACTGATTAGAATCTGAATAGCTTTACATTACCTCCAACCTTAGGCCCACCAGCTGATCCTGGCTTTCTTGCACTGTTTGAAGGATTTCCTGGCTTTTTAGGTGCCGGAACCTTGAAGGCTGAAGCAGCTGATGATGGCCTATTTCCATCCACTGACTCTTCATCATCAAAGCTTTTGTCTAGAAAAAGATACGTTAAATAAAAATAGAGCTATTAGAATGGGTGTATTTTCATTTCCTAACAAACTATTTTCCTTCACATTTCACAGAAATTCACAAAATGCATAAATAAAAACAAGTATTTATCACTTTGTCCTGTTTCTGATCTAGGAATAAATTACAATGGGAGATAAACAGCATTTTCCACATTTCACATTCTTATAAAATATTATTTTAGCTTCATAATTAACCACAGTAGAACTGAGCATAAAAAAACGAATCCTACACATCCACTCCCACAAAGGAAAAATATCTTTGCAGAGCCCGAATTTTTTTAATAATTTCTTAATATTTTCCCCAAATGAAAGCCCTTAATATAATTTTAATCATTCCAGTCTACCGAAGAAAAATGCTTCTCCTTTTCTTTCTTTCACTCATGCATGCATTTTCTGCTACACATCCTCCCACAATGTGTCTAACTAGCACTCCCTGTCTCCTTCCTTCCACCCAGATTTTTCAACTTACAATCACAGATCCTCTTGCAGATCAGCCGCCTCATTCCTCTGATAGCTCTTCAATCCCCTCACCCTAGGACGGACCCAGCACCTCACATGGCCACATGCAGTAAATTCTTAATACTAATCCAAGATTCTATCAAAATCTGCTCGCAAACACCCTAGATCCACCACTGAGATTTGTGCCGGCATCTTTCTCTCCTTTCCCTGCACTAGGTGCTGCACAACCAATGAGCTGCAAGGTGACATCATCTTCTGGGAGCCAACGCCAGAGGAAAAGGTGAAAATTCTCCATGCCAATAAATTCATTCCCACACATGGTATTTGCCACTATTCCAATCCTTCGTTTGAAAAATTAGACAGGCAGACAATATTCAGAAAGAGGGCTTGCACTCCTCTTTCCTATAATTTCAGGTTTGTGTATTTTTAATCATGAAAGAAATTCAAGCCTAGTGACTAAACAGTCTCAATTCAAAATACTGTGCCTTAAAAGAACCCCAACATATTCCAACAGTAGAACATAATGTTTTCCCCACCCACTTAGGGAAGAAGGATTTATCTATAAGCTTGAGCACAGAAAACATCCAGCCTATGGTTCCTATAATAAATAAAATGGGCGAGGCTGAGACACAGCTGCACTACAGTAATGAAAAACCAATTTAGCATATTACCTGCTCTAAAACCTGCCATCTGTTAAAAAAAAAATATATTGCAAAACTTCATCATCTCTGGAATGGTTAAATGTTTACCCTTTGCTAATTCAGTACTCGCTCCCAGGGAAATGTCAACTATATTTAACAATGTAGCCTCCCAGAGGAAGGCAGCTTACATTAAAGGGTATAGCAAGGTTTTGTCCAGCAGCACTGGCAACACCATCGAACGTCACAACACCCTGCATTTAATGTGTCCAACATCACTGCTGCTATAGTTAGCACATTTTTCTAGCATTTGCCAAAAGCTATGCTTTGCACTGATGAATCTCCATGATCAAAGAAACAAACCATCACAAGAACAATATGGATGCATATTACCAATTTGCATTAATATTACTTGCTCCTCTCCTATAAACATGGATTTTTAAGTGAATCTTGCTAAGAGTAATTGTTTGGATCGGTAAACTCTCCGAATGGGAGGAAAAGGCATCAGCCTTCCCCCTCACTGTCCTGTGTGTTGCCATGGAAACAGCACTCCCGCTCAGCATACGGGCTGAGCCAGAATACATTTTGATTCCTGATGCTTTTACTCTCACTATCTTAAATAGAACCAGACATCAAGAATTTGAGCAAGGAAAACCACTAACACAAAGGCCAGATTAAGTGAAATGACTTAAACACTGTCATAGAAGGGTAAATGGCAAGGGTTAATATCTAGGATACCTGCAGCATGACAGGTAATTTTAAATTAGAAATATCTTGCAGATTTTTGAACAGCATGATCAGATCAACACCGACACGTGAGTATGGAATCATGAAAACAGACTAAAAGTGAAAACAGGCTTCGCAAACAAAAACAGTTCTGTTGCTGCACTTCCAAATCTGATGAAGAAACAGGCAAGACTTTCATGCTACTACCCAACAGCTCTATAATGCTGCGCTGATATGCAAATATTGCACAAGCCTTTGAAACAATAAAGTTATTTGCAATACAATCCTAAAAATAGAAACTAAACATTTCCTCATTTATGCAACATCTCCTAATCAAGAAAAATCTAGACAACCCCAAACAACTGTGTACTTTGGGAACCAGTGACTCAGATAAAATAATTTTATTTTTACCAAACAATTCATTATGAAGGAGTATTAAAGATGTACCAAAGATGGGTAATTTTACAAGGTATTGCTCAACCCCAAAATGTGCAAATAGAATTCCAGAAAAAAAAACATGCAAAAACAAATGTTTCGACCTACTGACGTACTGTGTATATTAGAGGATACACTAAATGATGTTCTTGGTAATACTGTCAGATTACTTTGCCTAGTTAAAGAGTATTTTTTCATACATTTTAATAATTGTTAACACTGGATTAAAAATCTACACTATGAAATAGTTATATACAGTTTTTCAGTCCACATAAAACTCATATTTTTAAAATAAATGTCTATTTTTTTTAAGATGCACAGAACTCATTTAAGCCACTGATACATGGGTGTTCTTAACCAGACTTTTCATGGTTTATGTTAAAATAAATTAAAAATTGCTGTGCAGTTACTTGAAGTGTTCCAAAGTAAGAGCACAGTACCATAAGCATGTAAAATTAATGGCTGAAAAGGATCTGTTTGAATTCTATTAACACTGAAGTGATAATGCAGCTGAGCCTCTTTTGTTCTGGATTTGTTTGTTTTTTAAATAAACATAAGCAGGAAAATTTCATACTGTCTTTTAAAGAAACCACAGGTTTTCCCCACCCTTTTAGGCCTTTACACTTTTACTTCCCTAGGATTTACCATCAAAATCCCGAGTGATTTTAGGGACATTCCATTTTCAGAAATATACCTTACACTGTGGAGATCCAAAACCTGAAGTCTGTATTTACAGCACTTCATGAAAACAGAGCCCAATACTTGCTTCCCCTACAGTGCACCCTCCATGTGCTCTCACTCATCTGCAATGATCCACTTGTTGGTAGCTCCTGAAAAAGCTCCATGTACTAGAGCATGGAGAAGCCCAGCTCCAGTTGTAACTGTTGGTCCCCAGGGCATAATCAAGGAGCAGTTCTGCTCAATCTGGCTTTACTACGTGCCTTTGGCTGGCCAAAGGAGCAGGGATGGAGCTCCTGACAGCCAACACACAGAGCACAGGGATCACTATATTTCAGTATCAAACTGTGCCTCTAATGTTAGTTTTATGCAGTCTACAAAAATATATCTGTATAACAGGAAGTCATAAAAGCCTAAATGTAATTGGCATTTCAAAACAAAGCCATCTGATAGATGCAAACTTTTTTCATACTAAAACGGCTGGATAATTTTCATTCTAGGTCATTTTAACACTTTCAGAGGATCAAATTTTACATATGCAAATAGACCTGACAGCTGAGAAAGCATTATTCAAATAGTGTTTTAAAACAAAGCTCCAAGGTACTAAATATAAAAAGCTGTATGAATTGCTAGCAACCCACAGAACATATTAAAAGCAAAACACAATAAACTAAAGACACTGAGCCTCAGTTAAATCCCACAACATGTTCTTGTACTTGATATACAGTATTTTAAACCATAGTGCATAGGGAGTTTTGGAGGTAAGCACACCATACAGAGAAGACCCTGGAATCTTGTACTGCCAAAAACTCCTGAAGAAACCTGATGAGCACCAAATGCTTTCACTCTGGTACAAGCTCTCTTCCAGATGAACAACTTCAAAGCAGGGGAAGAAAAAATTCAAGAAAAGGTTGTTTTTACATTCACAAAGCTAGGAACTCAGGATCTGAGCATTATAAGCGTTCTCTTCTAATGGCGGGCAGATATCTGCCCATAGGGGATGCTTTGCAGGTACAGTGCACCAAGTGAACTGCTATCAACAAACTGCTGTGCATTTCTACAAAATCTCTGAAGAGCTGTCTAAGAAATCTTTCCAGTAAAAAGCTGCCAAACCAACCTGCAGGACACATCAGAACCCAAAGTCCACTACATTTTCAGACCTTATGATTTACCAAAGTTATTTGAAGATTAAATGCATGCAGACAGATCAAAACTTGAACTATCACAGAGCATTAAACACTAAAACTCTTAAGAAACAAACGATGTCATTTGAACTAAAAATAAACAAAATATATGTGCTATCTTCCTTGTAGTATTACTCTTGGGGGCCAAATCACAAATATGTAGTGAATGTTTTCTGAAGTATTCCGGGAGATCAAAGCATAAACATTTATAATGAAACTTGATATTCAAAGAACATTCTAGTACTCCCAATATTTTAAACTCTAGAACAATCTACTTACTCCATTTGCCTATACAGCAGTAAAGGTAATTATGTATCCAGTAAATGGAAAGATATATCCAGTGACAAGGAGAATCTAGGGAGAAATCTCAAGTTTTTCATATCCAGAGAGAAAAAATATTTCATTTTCAAAGAAGATTAAATTAGAATACATTTATTGTTACTGCAACTCAAGCCTCCACCTTAGCTGGTTTGAAGATTCATATAACTAATGTGACATTCTGGTGTCTTAACATTTTCTAAGTCATAGTCAATAACAGAGAAATAAAACACAGTATCACCTACACAGCAGTACAAATACAAGATCTATCTTCTACCTGTGCTACTCAGCAGCAGGAAATCAAAAGTTAACTGACTTAAAGGAGATCCTCAAGTGACACCATGAGGGTGAAAAAACTGGATCCGCTGCAGTAAAACTTAACTAAAGCTGGCAATAAAGGCAAATCCAGATACTGTTTTCAGTAGCAACATCTTACATATCTAACACAACTAGGGTTTGTAAATACCAACTTGCAGTATTTTACTGTAGACTGACAAGAGTCAAACTAGAGAACACAGTATACGTAATATTTACATATTTAATGAAACTGCTTTTAAACTGACTTCTGTTCAAAACATTTGTATCAATTTTACTTCAATAACTGATTATTATAAGCTTTGCCAACAAATACTGGTTTTTACCTACTGTTAACACTTCCTCATTCACACCACAAAATATTTATGAGGACAACTGCAAAATCCTGCCTAAGCAGAAGAACCCCAAGTAGATGAACTCTTTTAAATTTCCCAGTCACTCCCCCATTCTGTGCCTACCAAGACACCCACCCAGTCTCCCTTCAGTGACTTATAAACATAGACTGCATCAATTACTTGGAACATCTGGGACTGGATCATTAGCTCAATTCCAGATGAACTGGTGTGGCCTACAACAACTTTAGTCAAGCATGAAAATGAAGCTGCAAGCACTACACATGCATCAAGTTAGCTGATCCCTCTAATCCATACTTCAAGCCAATGTCCCACATCATTGAGTGAGAACTTTATCCCTTACACATCAGGCATTCCATACAGTCCAAATCTGTTTGTCCTGACACAAAGGACAGGATTCATTTGCCTAAGCACAGTCATCTAAAACCAGTTTAGACAGTCCTGGGCATCCTGTCTGGCGGCCAGCTGACATTCCAGAAGGCCACAGATCTCTTGCAGTTCTTGTGTCACACCCGCTCACTCCACGTGGCTACTGAGGATCCTGCAAGGCACCTCCAGTGTGTGGCACCAGACTGTGGCAGCAGCTCTCTGCCTACAGAGAGCAACAGGCACAACTTTCCCAGGCACTGTCCTCAGGAAGGCTGTGAGAAGATCAGAGAAAAGAATGATAAATAATTCTTATCTTCACTTGCTGCACCTGTTGAACATGTGGAATGTGTTATGGAGATTTGTTTACCAAAGGATGGTTTCTTAACTGGCCAATGGTGATGGTTGTTTAGATGGAAGGACCAGTTGGGTCCACCTGTATCGTGACTGTCTGCAAGGGCAATGGGTTTCTTAATAAGTATAGAATAATAAAGTGATTGATCAGCCTGCTGAGAATCATGGAGTCAATGCTAATTATTAACTAGCTGGGGGCCTGTGGCGACACCAGACACCTACAGCTGGAGAGATGAATTGCACCTAAGAAGCTTCAGATTTATCATAAAGGCATCATTCCTTGGCGTTCTCCTCATGCCACAGCAGGTCTTGGGTTCCTAAACCATTGAGAGACAAATTCTCATGCTCAAACAAAGGCCTGCTTCCCAAAGTGATGGAGCATGGCTCTTCCTGGGACAACAGTGGAGGCACAGAAGTAACATGAGGCCATTTACTGATGGATTTAACTTTACTTCATGTTACCTCCTTTGCTCCTCTTTGCCTTCCTGAAGGAAGCAACTGTACCAATGATAGTGCTGGCAAATAGTTCTCTTCTGTGCAATACATGCACAGAATACATGCTCACCAACAAAATCTCAAACTCCTACCAGGAGAGACTCCTTTTTCTGCAGAAACTTCATAGGGGATAAACAAGACAAAAAAATACCAAGGAGAACAGTGTTTGAAGAACAGCAAAACTTGGTTCAAAAATCCAACAGAGTTCTAAAACCAACCATATTCTTTCATATGCTATTTTTTTCAGGCAGTTCCAGTGAACTGGTGTCTTCAAAAAAAGAAAAGAATCAAAACGGCAGCAAGTAAGGGGAGCAAGAGTCAGTAACTGAAAGAAGTCAAATATTTATCAGTTAAATTTTGCTGTTGATCTGATCTCAAATTTTAATAAAGTTCCCCTAATTTTTCAACAAGCAAAGAAAAATATGGCTCTCCTACAGTCCATTAATCAGTTACAGCACTGAAAGAAGCTCACACGTGCTTTTGGGGGAAGCTGTATGCCTTGATCTGTTCTGCTGTATGCATTTGATCTCTTTTAAAATATGACCCTCAATGAATAGGACAAAATAAAACAAGGAAAATAAGGAAGAAAATACTAGACCTAACAAACATTTTAAAAAAGAAATATTTAGGAGTGGCAATGGCACATGCCAAAAAAATTATCCACATTTAATACAGGCCTATTCCAAAGACATTTATCTATTCTGCTCCACAGTTTCATGAAGGACTATGTTAAAAAAAGATGAATTCAAAAAAATTTAACATATCCCCAGTATTATTTTTCTAACCCCATAGGAAAGTTAGTCTTACAGTTTATCTTACTACTGTCTGGATGTAAGACAAGACTTAAGACAGATTTTACAGGTTTCAAATAAAGCTGCAGTAAGCTCAAATAAGCAACTGAGCTAATTTTGCCCCCAAGTAAAGCTTCATTCCCATTTCTAGCTCTAGAATATCTCCTGTAAACCCAAGTACTTATCTAATTTTTACCTATTAAAGTTGAAGACAGTTTCTGCAAATCCTCCCATATTTTAATTTTTTCCAATATCTGTAAAATTACCATAGTCCACATATTTAAATTAATTAATAAATAATTTAGTCCTTCCTAAATTCTTGCAACTGGACTTTCTTTTGTTACAAATGTGTAACATTTCCCAAATGTTACTGAACATTTCCCAGCAAATTTACTGAAAACTGAAGATGCCACCAGTATCACTGTATTTTAAAAATCATCAATTTCACTGTCTTTACATCCTTCCTGAGGCACATTCAATGAATGGCCTTCTGAATCAACACTTAATAGCCTACAACCTATTAGCAAACAAAGCATAATTTTCTCAGTAAAAGGGGAAGAGAAAGGATAATGAGGTTCTCCAGAATTCATGACAAGGTCAGCTTCTAAAATAGGATTCAAGACTAAACAGCAAGGCTGAAAATAAAACTACGTAACGTTATTGTTCTTCAACATCTGGACTATGTTACTGCTCTAGGCCATGCTGTTTGGACCACACTGCATTATGTCCGGCATTAACAAGTCAGGTGCCTTTTAGGCAGGGGGAAGGCAACAAGGTGTAGAAGGACACAGACCTGTCTTGCATAAGAAATCAAAGACTGAAAGTTTTTGGCATTTTAAACACAAATTTTGAATCACTAGCTGTAACACAGAAACTGACAGGATACTCCTCTATTTTAGCACAAAGTAAAACATGCCTACCACAGCACAAATTTTTTGCTCTCTTATGAAATACCAGAATTAAAGCTGAGAAAGACAGTAACTTCTGGAGCACTCAAGATTTCTGCTAAATGAGTGACTACTCCCTCAGAGAGTTTCCCTATCCAGACACTGATTAAAATAAAAGCAGGTAATTCATTTTAAAATGTGGTAAAAAAAAGAAAGAAAAAGAAAAAGAAAAAGCCCTAACAGAGCTTTTACTTGATGCCTGGTAAATTTTTGTGAGCCACTTTACATAAAAGGCTCCTAATTTCTATCAGAAGTGATGGTTTATTTAACTGTTGAAGCCCTTCTGAATTCAGTCCTCACTTGTGGCCAAACCCTTCACTCAGTTGCTTAAGATGCCCTCTAAAACACTGCCACTTGAAGTATCTTCTTGAAGTATCAACTCCACTATTTGCATTTAAAATACTATGTAAGCCAGCAGACAGTCTTTGCTCAGTAGGTCTGGTTTAATTTCTGTCTTTATTATTTCATCCCCAGAAGTAATTTTATCTCTTTCTTCACAAATTCCTTTTGCTTATACATCAAGTATCCAATTCTCAATAGATTATCAGTGAATCTATTGATGACCTATTTTAAAACCAATATATTTATCACAAAAGTGGGTTTTATCTAGAAACTACTATCCATGAACTGCAATAATATGCCTAGCATTATTGATGCATGTAATTTCAGGAAAATAGCAAAAAGAACCACCATATTTACCTATCTTCAGCTAAGTCAAACAACTGATATCCATTGAGAAAATATTCCATTCAGGACACTTCCAGTACTTAATTCAGTGACACAGAAGCACCTGGGCTTAATGACTTGAATTTTCAAACTATCAATTACATCACAGCAAAGGTAAGAGAGGCACCCCTAAGTACAGTGTTCATTCATGTTTAACATACATCACAAGTGTATGTGATAGGGAAGGGGCACTGGATGTATGCAACATCAATTAGAAGGTTGACAAACAGGGAGCTTAAATTGGGATTTACTATTAGAGCGTGACAGTGACAAATCAAAGTCTACCATCAGAGAGATCATGACAGCAGCTAACATTTGCATTAGTTTTTAGTGTGGCCAATTTCTGCACGTTCAACTCCACTTACATGTTGAAAATGTAAAACAGCAAGGCAGATTGACAGATAAAACAAGGATCCAAGAAGCAGAAAGTGCAATATGAGCACACAGCAGATAAAATATTGAGAGATTTATTTTTCTGCATTTTAGATCCAGGTAGCTTAGGAATTACAAGTTAGTATTTGCACATGAAAACATGCACTCCACAGCACAGAATGAAAGAGGTTGCTAATGGTCTTTTGGCTCACTGACCCACCTGATCTCTGCCTTACACAGTCAGAAGTAGAGATTAAGAAAATATGGCAAATTATCTTTCTTTTACTCTCAATGCTGCCACTTCACTTGTGGGTAATAAAACAGGCGGTTTTAAGAGGCCCAATTCTCCTAACACTGGACTTCTTAACATAAAATTGTAAAATGGTTTGGGTTTAAGGGACCTTAAAGATTGTCTAGTTCCAACCCTCCTGCCATGGGCCGCCTCCTACCCACCTTTCACTAGCCAGGTTGCTCAGAGCTCCACCCAACCCGGCAGTGAGTTCCTCCAGGGATGGGGCATTCACAACTTCTCTGGGCAGCCTGCTCCAGTGCCTCACCACCTCAAGTGAAGAATTTCTAGTCTAAATATACCTTTTTCAGCTTAAAGCCATTCCACCATGCCTTTGTAAGACATCCCTCTCCAGCTTTCCTGTATGCCCCCTATTTAAGTACAGGAAGGTGCTGGGTGCTGTGAGGTCTCCCTGGAGCCTCCTCTGCTCAGGGCTGAACAATCACAATTCTCTCAGCCTGTCTTCACAGCAGGGGTGCCCCAGCCCTCTGATCATCTTTGTGGCTTCCTGTGTACTCACTGAACAGATCACCTCCCTTGCCCTGCTAACCACTCTGCTTTTGATGCAGCCCAGCACAGAATTGGGTTTTGGGCTGCAAGCACACATTGCCAACTCATGTCCAGCCTCTCATTCACCAGCACCCCAGAAGCTAAAAAACTCACACCAGATCTGGAAAATCTGAAGTGCTTGGTATATGGCTAGCCAGCTTTAGTAGCTGCCATTTCTCTGATTTTGTGGGAACATGATCCAACTCCCAAATAATATACAGAGACTGTTCCCTCACAGTGTTTCTAATGAGTTTGTAAAAATCGTCTCAACAATGCTAAGAAATTTTAAACAAAAACAACCTACACAGAAATGTAGGAAGTTTGACCTTTAAGTTCAATAGCCAACATCACACTGTGTAAGTTCATTGACCAAAGGACTTTTATCAGGTCAACAAACAAAACAATCCATAATGATAAAAGGATTTTTTGTCAAATAGAAATCTACTCATGATCATTGCTTAGGCAATCATGGAACACCACGCAGCTCCTGACATCTAATGAAAGCAAAAATATCTAATTTGAAGAAAGTAAGGTTTTTCTGCAGGCTCTTAAAGAGCTATGCTCTACAACTTCAGTCCTTCTCACCTTTCCTCAGGCTCCAACTATCCATAAGTTTGAGGGCTTTTAAGCGTTTCTCAGTTGAACAGAAGAATTTTCACATCAATTAAACACACATGAAGAGGTACCAGAGAGATTCTGGTACCATGAAAATCTTGTTGTCTACACTCCATATAGCTGGGAAATTCCTGTGAGTTTTAAATTGTAGTTACTTCTTGTAAGCGTCTACATACACAGCTGGTTTTCAAAAGGCATTTTTTCAAGTTATCAACTGCTCTTTCCAGCTGTTGCTATGAAAGTGCATTTTGATGAACGAGCTGGGCAAAGAAAGCAGACAAAATTCAAACCACAAGTCTTTAAAACTAAGATGCTTTTATAAATACAATACACAGAATAGAATTTCTGATTCAGGTCAATACTACAGGAGACCCTTCACCTCTGAAGGCATTTCAGACACTGAAATGATCCAAACGTAGCTTACTTGCTCATCAGTATTTATTAAAAATAACATGTAACAGTAAGGAAATACTCCTGGTATTTCATAGATAACAAAGATGAAAATAAACCCTGCAAGGCAAATATCCAATCAGTCAAGTGGAAGATTCGTGCAACATCTATGAAAGGAAACCCTTAGTAGGCCTTAAATTTCTCCTGCGGCTGTTCACAATTTTAATGGGTTTTTTTGGTTTGTTTTTTTTCCCCAAAATGTACTTGAAAAAATAATTAAAATAAACAACCCCCCACCAAACACCACCAAACAATAATCAAAAATATACAGATATAACGGAAAACACCAAAATAATTTTTTTTTATTATGTAACTTGTTCTTAAAAGCTAATAAAAACTGACTCCAGCATTCCAGATAACCAACACTTTTGGATGATAGATTAAACATATCTGGAATCTTTTTAGTGAACTTATGTTTCATGTTTAATGAAAACAACAACAACCACCACTACCCACAAAATTCTTTGACATTTTGAAAATGTCATTTAGAAACAGGAAGACAAAACTTGTAGTTATTACCCTAGAATATATTAAAAAATCAGGTGCTCTTATTATTCTAGAAGCTATGCTGGTTTTGAGAAAACAACTGTCTGTCATATTTTGCAGCTCTGTTTTTTAAATTAAAAATGCTCTGAGTTTCACCTTGAATTCTTCCTTCAATTGTTTTTTCTATTCACACCACTCTTGAACCTTGCTGTATTCATCCGTTCTCTCTCCATCTTTTCATACAGCCCTTGGCTTGTTTACACATTCCCTCCCTCTCCCACTCAGCTGCTACACTTTCCCACTGTTCTTTTACTGCTGTTAGCAACAGTACTTGCACTCTACAGACAAAACACAACTCAGAATCTATGTTAATCACTGGGAGTAGCATATGACCTTGCTGTGAAAAGAAGCTTTGCACTGGTTCCGAACAGAAATCACATTGCAGCTCATGGTATCTGTCCTTGCTTTCTCAGGCACAGCCATGTCCCAAACCATGTGCCCACCAACTGCTAATAACGGAAGAGGAGTGGTGGGGAGCAACTACAGGAAAAGGACTGCATAATCCTTCCATAGTCCAGGAAAAGGACACCATACCACTGCAGGTGTGGTCTGCATGGTAAAGAAAACACAGGCCCAAACAAGAACAGAAAAGGGAATAAGTGATACACTTCTATCCCTCACAAAAACTTCTGCTACTCTTTATATTCCCACACCCAGGAGGACAGCTCTGAATGGTACAAAGCACCACAGTTACAGCCTGGCCAATTTCTAGGCCAATTGCTTTATTTATCAGCATTCACAGGACTGTTGGTTTAAAAAGTCTCCTACCAGAGGTTAAGAAAAATCAGAAATACACCTCAGAAATCCACATGCACTAAAATAACATATATTTTAAATCATGCTAATGTCTCAAACATCACTGTAGCTTCCGTGCCTTTAATATGTCCAATCCCTTTTTGAGTCAAAAGTAAAATATTAAAGCTGTACAGCACCCACACTTCACAGAAACTAGTTAATCAGATTAAAGACTTAGGAAGACAGCCTTCCCTCAGAAGAACATCAGGGAATGGAAGATAATTGTTCTCATACTTTAGGACCATGCATAGATTAATCAAGTATTTTGAAAGAAGACAAAACACAAAATTTGATATGCACATGCAGTAAGATAGAAGGATAATTTCTATTTATAAACCAGTCACATATGCTTTATCATCTAAAATCTGGCAAGTGCTTAAAGTCATGAAACATCATTACATTGTATGCCATTTACATAAAAACACACTAATAAATAAAGAAGTGCTTATTCATTATATGACACAAAACAGTATACTTAGTATACACTAGTGCAACAAATGTGTGTACCAAATATGTCCTCTTACAAAGCTGATTATATGCTTTTAGATAGCCCTCAAATACCTTATGTCTGGTACTGCAATATGTTTAGTAGATCTTAAGAAAACCTATGTCTGATCTTCCCTGTAAGGCCATTTGTAGTTTTAGGGAGATAATTTTGTCCTTATCCTAATTACCTTGCTCAGCTGGGATCAAGGGAGTCCCTCACCTATGAAATCGCAGGGTAACACAGCACAGACTGCCAAAAAGGTGAGGAAACACCAGTGGAAGCTGCTGAACTACAAACCCTGGAGAGAGCACACAACGCAATGCACACACCGTGATTCCGTCCGCCACCTCCTCAGCAGCCTAATCTGGTTACCAAGGGATAATGGCAGAGATGCATTATCCTCCCCAAGGAACAAGGAAACCAGAGTGAGGAACAGCTCCTGGCTGGCTTTCCTCAGCAGCCTCCACAACTTGCGGGGCAATCCCAGACCTGCACTCACACCAGGATGTGAAATGCCTTTAAGGCTGAGGCAGCGCATGCTTTCCCACTGGCATGCACTCACTACAGTAGAAGTTACGGTCCATTTGTTTGCTGGGCCACAAGCACAGGATAATTTTTTTCCCCCTCCACATTCTTCCAACAATAGCTTGGAGAGCTTGAGACAGTTAACATGGGGGCAAACAGAAAATCTGGTTCTTCCCTTTAATCTTCACTTGAGAAATCAGATTAAGATTCAACTGCTAAGCATCACGTTTTATTTACATTTCTGCTTGTGCTCAAGAAAACTGGGAAAAAAAATCCAGAAAGTTCCCATAAGCCAATGTTTTGCATTCAAGACAAAATTGACATTACCACTTCTAAATAGCATTTCCAAACATACTCTGCAATTCTGTAATATATCCAGGCTGATTAAGTGAGCAAACCAAATAAAACAAGTAAAAAAATCTGCTCTCTGGAGTATCTGCACAATGCCTTCAGCCTAGTCTCACAAATATTAAGTTAAACATACATACTGGCCACAACAAAGTGACATTTTGCAGAGAAAAGTCATTTCTCAAAGGCTGCAGAATCACTAACCTTAAAACATTTTCTTCTATGTTGCATATATTAGGACGATATACAGAATATTTGCAAAACAAAAGACGCAGCCAAACCATCGTTAAATTTAGAAAAAAATATTAAGAAGTTTTCTTAACAGTAACTAAGGTTTTGTTTTCCCTTGCAGTTTCATAACACAACATCAGAAGACTGAATTCCTTGTAAATGTGGTAAGCAGTAGTTTTAAGAGAGACCAACAGCTACATAATCATCCTACACACTGTTAATTGTATCTGGCATTATTGCTCAAAGCTCCTACACAGAATGTCAGCTGACTGCCTGAACAGTACTTTGTTCTTAGTGCCTTTGTTAATGACGAATTAAATTATACAGAAGAGAGCTCCACAACCACCCTCACTTTATAAACCTCGACCATTACAGAACGACAAAAATCCTACAGCTTTGCCTAGAGAACACGGCTATTTCTTAACATGCTACAACTTGTATTCTTAATCTGCAAGTTACCACAATTCATGTTTACACCATGGAGAACTGTTGCCTCACAGGAAGGAAATAAAGATGAAGAAAAACATTTCCAAGAAAAAAAAAAATCTCAGCAAGAGTGAGCTTGGTATTTATTCAGTTCTACAGAGACCATGACTTCCATTGCACCTTGCATATGACAAAAATACAAACATCAGAGAACCGCCCATATTTTTTTTTAGACTGTACAATCCAGTCATAATTTCACTGCTCTGGTCACAATCATTATCTCTTTTGGTCTCTGACATTTGAAAAAACTAAGTGAAAAGCACACATTTCAGGCTGCCTCAATAAAGAGTCCTTCCCAGGACTCTTACAACTACTGTTTCAGCAAATTCAGATAAAAGATTTAATCTTAATCTGTGATCTTTATAAACCATCTTCTTTATGCAAATCTGCATACATTGTCACTTGTGAAAGCACAGCCATCCTACCTCATCCCTAAACTTGCTGCAAGTCCAATGAATGTGCCTCAAGTCTCTCCAGAAATAATAATGCATATATTTAAAGTCATCAAGGTATTAAGCTCAGAGAACCTGGCTGACATGCAAACCCAAGGGGAGCCATAAAGATAAAACATAAGTCTAGTTTTTAACGAAAACACAACCATATAGTCTGTATTGCTTTACTGACCTACTTTCCATTGGTTTGTGTAACAATACACTGTGCAGTGAAGGAAACGTAGTAACATCCCATGTCTTTATTAAATATACATCCTCAGCTTTAGCAGCAAGGCTCTTCTTTTATGGCTATGCCCAATAAGTATCAATTTCTTCACATACCGGGGCAGGTTAATATCCGCTTGTTTACAGAGCAGTATAGTAAATTCTGCCTTATCTTGCAGAGGTGGCCAACACAAGTAACACCGAGGCGAGAGGGGTAAACACAACGCCAACATAAAAATGCACAGCGGAATCGGCCAGAGTAGTAAATAATTGAGATCACGGGCCATCCCAGAAACCCAGGCACGGTTAAAATTCCAAGAAGGGCTGGAGCTGCCACGCTCGGTGCCCGGGTACCCTCCGGCTGCTGCACGTAGCATCCATCGCCCAGCGCCCGGCTCGGGCGGAAGCCGAGCCCGTCAGCCCGCGCTCCCAACCTGCCATACCGAGCTCCCCGGCCCGCCCGGGCTGCCGAGAGCCCCCGCAGCCCCGCGCCGCTCCCCAAGGGCACGGCGCTCCCCACTCACCGTCCCCCACAGCCATCATGCCCGCCGGTGCCGCGGGAGGGCGGGCGCGGCGGGTCCCGGCCGGATTCCTGCCGGCTCCCTGCCGCTGCAGCCGCCGCCTCGCTTCAAAATAGCAGTCCCGCCTTGCGAGGCAGCCTCCGCGCCGGCCCGGCCCCGGCCCGGCCCCCCGGGCGCTCCGCCCCCGCCGTCACGGCCCGCCGCGTCCCCCCGCCGCCGGGGACAGCCCACAGCCCCGGGGGAAGCTCTGCCCCCCCACCACCACCACGGAACATGAAACCAGAGGAGGAGAAGGAGCCTCGGTAAAGAACGAGCGCTCTGCGGAACAGAGATCAACCAAAACGTAACGTAACACGAAATGAAACAAAGCAATAAAGACACAGGAAGTAGGAAAGGGCTCCGCGAAGAAAGCTGCTGCCTCTTTTTTGAGTTTTCGGAAGACTTCTTTGGAACCCCCCCGCACCTTTGAAAGAGAAACTCCTTCCAAAGCATGTGTGCAACACACGCTGGGGAGCATCAGTGACAGCCTGCCCAGACCTGAGCTGCTGATCAGAGTTTGTACCTGAATGTACCTTTTGCGTGACATGCTGAGAGTTGACAGTGCAATCCAACAGAGTGATCAAAAAAAAAGAGTAGCAAGTAAGTAGTACCAATTTACTTAGTCTTGCCAAAAGAAAAGTTTAAAACTCAGGCAGACTGCAGCATATGCTGTTGCACAGAGCATGAGAACCACGCATTTGCAAGGAGCCAGACACAGTTCCCTGTAGTGACAACCAAAAAACTCAGTCAAATTCCTTAAAAACCAGTGGAAGTATCGGCCTGATGAGGCCCTTTTCCTCCACATGGGCTTGAACTGACCAGTACACTTCACTGGTCAGTAAATTTTCCTGTTTAAAATGATAAGCCATCAGGAAAGAGCAGCTGTAATGGAAAATGATGTGGGTTACATTTTGACCGCTTGCAATGAGCACACCAAAGGAATACATGCAGCTCCAAACCTCTATAAAATAATCACAGCAGCTATCACCAGTATTCCCAAACGATATATATTCATGTTGTGCTGCACTGGTGAGCTCTATTAAGAGTATGTCGTCACTGTCTCCATAGTAACTATATTTCCAAATAGAAAACAGCAAATGGAAATAAAAAACAATAGTGTAATGTGGAAAAACAGATACACACTAGTGCTATGGATTTTTATTTGCCCCTTTTTTTTTCCAGGTGAACACGTATTTCAGCTGTATCTTTATCACTCATAACACAGCTCCCCTACACCATGATACTAACATCACACATCCTACCTGTCATATTTTGTGTTTGTAAAGCCAGTCCTTTGAGCCATTAAATATTAAAATGGAAAAAGTGCATGGGTTGAACAGAGATGTATGATTTATCTTCAGCCCAATCATTCTGCTGAGTGCAGCAGGGAGCTCAGTATTAATAGTTTCCCTACTTTTGTTTTAATTCCCTGTCTCAATAATGACACTACTATCCAATAGAGGAGTCTGCTTGAATTCTCTTAAAGAAAACAGTATTTACAAATCTCAGGCAGCAGAAACAAGGGCTTTTGTAGTGCTGAGATTGGCTGCCAGTTCTGTTTCCATAGAAATGAACATTCACTTGCTGAAAAGTGGGGGGGGGCCTTTAAAGAATCTTCTCCAGTTTGGAAGGCTACATATAGTTCTCGTACAGTGAAAGGGCAAAACTAGCAACACGTGTAAGATATTGCTTAACAGGCAAACATCCTGATATGATTCTTTTAATATGCAACATTATGAATGTAAATAAATCCCAAGGTTTGCCTAGCAGCTCATTCATTCATTCATTCATTCATGTAATTCATATTAAATAAATGATCTCTGATTTTACTATACACATCTTAGAGTAAAAAATAAAAAATCAATGGTCAGCTGGAGAGGCAAGCTAGCAGTGGGATATTATTTAAGGGTGTATGCCACTCTCATCAAGCAAAAGCACTAAGATTCCTACCCAGTTCCCTTGTTAGACATGGCACCTCCTCCTCATGTGTTGGCTTTTGAAACTCCTTTTTACATCCCACCCCAATTGTTCCATCCATAAGTGGTTGAATGTGCCTTCCACCCACCTTGTCTACCCTTGAAGAGGATCTCTCAGTCCCTAACAGTAACTCATTCTCCCCCGCTCTTTACCATTCCATCAGAGACCAGATTCAATAAAGGAAAGAGGCAACATAAGACTGAAGGGACTCTTCTCACTAGATCCCCTCCAGCACACTGAAAAAGTAAGATATTACATCTACCAGTGTGCTAAGATGGCAGGAAGGAGACTTTTTCCTGTCCTACCTGTACTTCTCCCACATACCTAAGCATACCAACATGATGTCTTTTAAAACTCTCAAGTATTAGATCAGTATTTTTAAAAATATATATTTGTTTTGACTATTAATAAAGTATGGAAAACGTTTTTGTAATCAGGTTGTTCCAAACTGCAAGCTTTGACTCTTTATTCCTTTTTTTCTTCCTAAGTACATGCTGGATAAAAAGACTGAACAACTGACGTTAGTATTATTTGATGAGAGAATCCTAAGTCACATCTCTGCATTCTCAGAAACTAGGTCAACACACCAAATATTCACTACCACAGCAGTGCAACTCAGGCCTATGAAGAAGATGACATCTTCTGAGGTTGTATTAACAACTTTGTCCCTATCCATCACACACTGAACAGGACCTCCATCAGTACAGTCACCCTACTTGGGACAGTAACTCCACCTGGCAAAAAAGCCATTCCATTTGCTGTCCTTTGGTGTTAGGAAGGCCCATTAAATTATGAAGTTTAATGATATTAAAGCCAGTTGAAGTGGTTTAGTGTTTTCCACCCTGCCTCTGCCTCCCCCCATTTGGGAAAGACAACCCTATTCACCCCCTACCATCCCAAACCCTACTACAAAATATACAAAGCACAAAAAAAAAAAAAAATCCTCAACACTGTAACAGATGTATTTAGTCACTAAAATTTGGCCTTTATCCAGAGATGTTTGATAAAGCCCCTGAAAGAAAAGTTGGAACCAAGGCCACAGGAATTCAACAGTAACTTTAAATCTACACGTGCAAGCAGTAAATACAAATTGTCCTTCAGAGAATAATGAAGCACAAAGCCAAGATAAAGCACTAACAGTGGAAGAATACCTTTCAATAACATTGAAAAACTGCCTAGATGGAAGCAACAGATGAACTAGGTTCAAGCAAAAACACTGAAACCAAAGTATTAAGAGGGATTCTGTCATTTATGGTACCAAAACAGGATCACAGTAACTTTTGCATAGAAATTGCTACCCACAAGACAAATACATAGTTTATACTGTCATAGATCAGCATCAATATCTGTGTTTTGCACATGAGATAAAAATAGCTTCAAAATAAACTTTCTCAACTCTCTTAAATGGAGACAAAAAGGACAGAAGTGCTATGTTAACTACTCCAGCAATATGGTATATATATTTTTATGTATTTAAATAATTTCAATGCTTATATTCCCCTTTGTGACTTTCTCTGTTCTCCTGAGAACTACTGACAGAAAAAATACACATGTAAAATGCATCTCTGAATCTCTCAAACCTATGAAACCTACGCAGCTGTATTAATATGCAAAAGATAATGGTTCACCCTTTCATAATGAGTAAGTTTACAATATAACAGAACATAAACATTTACATTTTTATGTAAACATTCTTACCCAAATTAGAATGCTGTGGGTTTTAAAAAAAAATATAAATTTTTACAAATCAATTTTTAAGTGTTCAAGAATAGCAATGCTTTATTTCAAAGCAAAATGCAGCATGAAAACTTTTGCTATGTCAAAGAACAGGTTACAAAACCACTTTCCTTTGAACCTACAGTCACTTCTGTTTTCACACTAACAAGAAAAGGGTGAGAAAATTTAAAATTAAAAAGGTAAATTTGAGTACATTAAGGAATTATATACATTCCTCAAAATATCTCTACTCTTGAACAATTACACTTTTTAGATACAGCAGACCATAGTCAACATAGTTACTTCCAAAGACAATATGAGGAAACTTCCTAATAAAACAAGATCTATTGATTCCTTGCAGAAGACAATGAGGCTTCCAAAACTGACTGTGCTAACGCCACTACCAAGGCACCTCCTTTGTTTTGCTGTTATGTAACACTTTTTTCATAATTTACAGTTTTAAATTAAATTTTCATACTAAAAAATACGGTAGCAATAAAGCAGTAAGAAGCAACAGGGATTTTCTGTATAACTGGTTGTCTTTTCCTGAAATACACCAAAATAAGGAGCTCAAGCTCAATGAAGTTTTAACTTCAACAATTAAGTTGTCTTTGAATGCTGCAGTCTCCTATTTCTTTAATTTAAAACTCCCTGTATTATAATCATGATACATCATTTTAACAGAGAAAGTATCAAACACACCCATCACTAAAGTACATTTTTCTCTTAGAAACATACTAAGGATAAAGGTTCATCTGATCTTTTTTCCCATACATGAACACTTTGCAGCATTCTTCTATCCTCTACTGAGCACATCTGTAACTCGTTAAATATTCACTGCTTGTTTCCATGCAGTTTCAACACCTTTTCCAATTGTATTCTGACCACAATCCCGCAAATAGTTCCAGTAAAGTGTACAAGCTTGTTTCACCAAGTGTCTCATTTTCTTAGCATTTACATGTTGCTATTCATCCATTTCACACTGATAATGCTAGTATTTAAAAACTTATCTTGCATTAATCAAAAGCTGATTATAAATATATGATCTTTCATACTCACCACTGACGTTACTTAAAATCATATTGTCAGAGTTTCTTATTTCATCAAATTTTGCAAAGATTGTTTGCAACCTATAAAGAACAAAAACAACAAAGGATTTTTACATCTCTGAAATCCCACCGGCTACTGGTAAAAACAGAAATTAGTTTATTAGCATATATAAAGCAGCAATGCAAAATATACAAGGGATTAAGTATATGAAGAAACAATTCCTAAAGGATTCCTCTTTAGCTGAGCATCTTCACAGAAATGCATAGAAAACAAAGCAAACTTAGCAAAGAACAAAAATTGAGTATTGTTATGAGCATGATTAAAAATAACCTATAGTTCAGGTTCAGTAATAGCACATATTGGGTATATATAGTCTACATATATATTTATTCATACTCAATAATAAAAGGTTACAATTTGAACTATGGAATGTTCACTTAGAAGAAAAAGAGCTGCTATTTAATTTGTTCTATGACTATTAATACTTTTCTTCAAAGTTTTTGTTCCACAAAATTTCCTCAGTTTGGTTATGAAAAGAGCTCTGTGCTAGTTAGCACTTCCACAGGGAAAAAAATGCCAAACAACAAGACTTTCTTCTAAACTTAAGATACCCTAAACACTTAGATGAGTCCAACCCACACACCACTGATTTTAACTGCCAGAACAGAGAATACACTGCAAATGCTTTGCTACATGGTAACAGCAAACAGACCAACAAAACTCAGAATAAACCAAACCAAAAAACTCCACAATCCTATATTTGCAATTTAGTCCCACAGGGCAAAAATGGTGTTCAATCAAGAAAGCTGGCAAAACACTTCAACAGCCCTTTCTCATCACTTCTGCAGAAAACTCAATAAAAGCAGTGGAAGTATCTCCCAGAAAAATGTGACCCACACATTAACAACAGATTTGTACTGACACTGTTCAGCTGCAAACAACTGAGAATATTTTCTTGTATTTCTCCAAAGACTTCTCTGAATTTTAGACTACTTGGAATATGGTAATATGTAACATGCACAAGGGATTTTTAGCTCCAGGACTATCAGGAGTGAATCCTGATTTTAAATGAACAAAGTTATGAACTAAAAATCACATGACAGTCTGCAGGTCTCCAAACAGGTACAGTTCAGCTACATCAGAAGAACCAGAGACTATACTACCTGATTCAAAATTTGCACTGATAGTCTGTCTTTACAATTCACAATCCAAACTGTTTTATGACAAAACAAGAAAAATGGGTAAGAACTACACCTGGTTATGAAAATTCTCACAAGGAGAAAAGTCAAGGACACACAAAGATTTCACTTCAGCATTTAATTATGCACACATCACTTTTATGCAATGATCCATGCAGAGAGGCAGTGCCCTTAGTCTACATTCTCTGAGACTTGCATATCCCTTTCACTCACTGGGACCTCATTTATCTAATAAACCTCATTTACCTAATAATGAAGAATGTGATAAAAAAATGAAATGCAGACAGACAATACCATAAAAAATTTGAGCCTTCCGCCGCACCTTTCCAACAATTTAGGACTCTCACAATGCATTATTTTTATTTATTTAAGTCAATAACCCCTAACACAAACCAGCAGTTATTCTACCATCTCAACTTATCTCAAAACTAGATGTAGCTCAGTAGTAGTTTGCCTAATCTTTCCCTAGCAAACTCACCAGCTTGTGTCTGGAACCTATTATCCCCTCTCTTTTGCACCACCATTGCATTTCCAACCAGTGCTGCCACAGCAAAATGCCTGAAACGGCAGCAATTCACAAATGTCACTGCTTTACTATTAAACCTCAAATTTTGAAAAGACCAGTTTTGCAAACCAAAGGCAGTATATACTGAAATGGGGTTTTCTGCACTTCGACTTGAAAAAAAACCTTTTGAAATGAAATGTTTTTGGGGTACTGGAATTTACTAATGACACATGAAATCCCATTAACATGCTATGTGCTTTCAACCGTACCAAGCCAGGAGTTCACACGAGAATCAATATCTATAACAATGCATTAGGCCATCTTGCTTTCATAACAAGAAGTTAATGTGTTTGCCTCATGTGTGTGTTTATCAGAGATTGTTGTGAGTTCCCCTCATCAGTGCTGGTTTTCACAGCAAACGCTGCATTAGCAGTTCACATAGTTAATGAGGAAGACTTAACAGTATATCTGAAAGCCTAAAACTGTCATCCCAAGAGAAACTAAATATGACTAGAGAGATTAACAGATTTGCCTTAAAATTTCACTTTGATTTTTACATCCTGTAAAGCTGATGTTATCCACTTGGCACAAATATTTTAGAGAATTCAAAAGAAAAAAAAATATTTCCTGCTCTTTTGAACTTTGTTTTCAAAAATGCTTTCCTGAGTATTTTAAACAGAAGCTAAAAGCAAAATGCTTCCTTGTAAATATGTTACAATAATATACATGTTGCCTCTCACTCTGGGCAGGCAAAATATTTGATAAAGTATTAACTATAAACAATTTTAAAAAATGTGTTTGTCAGCAGTGGATGCTACATTGTCAGTGTTGCAGGCTGGAGAACAACACACAGTACTGCCACTCCTCACACTTTCAAAGCATGTCGTTATGACCAGAGACACACTCTGCAGTATTTGTCATAATTGCAACAACAACAGAAGAGCCAATTATAACACAGCTGTCAACATGGTAAAGCACTACTGTAGAACCAACCCTCTCTTTAGAAGAGCTTACAGGATCTGTAACTACTACTTTGCAAAGTCTCTCACAACAAATTTCTCCCTCCCTCTCCTCCCAACCTGCTCTTCTTACTACCTTCCTCTCTCATTTCTTCACATGGTGACAAGCAGCAAGGCGGTATGGGCTAGAGTCTCTAAAATTATTGCAACCACCATCAATTTAAGAATGTTTACAGGAGGTTCAGCTCCTGGCAAACGAGAGCCTGCCAAGAGGAGTCCAAGAAATTCTACAGAGCTGGATGAAGACCAGTTTTACTGGCAATAAGGAAGGTTCTTTGAGAAAGGAAGCATTATTACTCCTTCATCTCATATCTTCAAGCCCAACTCTGGATGTGGCAATCATAATCAACCACTGAAGTCACCACATGTCACTGGTGGACAGAAATACTATCTCCTTTTCCCAGATAGCCATAGACAGGTCTTCCTCAACTTCTCATATAGATGAGAAAATTCCCATTGACAAAAACCACATTTGGGACAGCAGGTAGTCCTGGATGGGCTGTCAGTGAATGAATGAATGAATGCATGAAGTTTTAGCACTTTAAATGGGGGCTCCTGGCAACCTGCCAAACCCTCTCCTCCAGCAGGCAACGGGTCTCAATCAAAATATGAACATACTGCGGTGAGGATGGGCAACAGGAGGAATACACATGTACCCTTGCTAGGACACAGCTTGAGCTGACGTGCACACACATGGAAACATGGATGCTTCCACAGAATGTGCACAACATTTCACACTGAAAAGCTGTTTTTCATGACCATGCTTGCTGTAGTTCAACTGTTCATATGATGGGCAGAGGGGGTACCTAACAGTGTGGACCTTTTGGTGAAGAGGCAAAAGAGCACCACTCCCCTATCAACAGCAGAAGGATAAAGAAGAACGGATAGTGAACTAGTCTGTTGTTTATGTCCAAACTGAGTCTAAAGCAGGAAATGGCCCATATGAAACTCTGCAGTTGTTTTTCCATATTTCCCCCTTCCAAGGGGAAAAAAAAAAAAAAGATCTTGAAGACGTGTGTCCACATCTGGACACACAGATGGACCTCATCTACAACTTGAACTAGACAGATAAGTAGAAAATGTGGTATTCAGAAACGCATACTGCAATATGCTTCAGCATTTTAGGAAATGAAGTTTGGCCCTAGACATGGGAACTAAACAAATGACTGGTTTTTTGCATTTCTGTTTCTCAAGCAACAGTGGGGAAATTTGTCAGACGAATTCCTCAATGATAAAAGCTTTTAACACTCAGACTAAGTAACTGCTATCCAGAGCCACATATACTATTTCCATTCAGGGAAGATCAGCCACACAGATTCCATACTGTAAAACATTCAGTTTGGCCCATAGAGAACAAAACCTCTTCAGTATTTTTGGCTCACTGAGCAGTAAATATAACATCCATTTTCAGTATTCACAAATATATTAGCACTACTGCTTTCAGGTCTGACACCAAAGACTGTCAAACCTCTCTGGAAGCAATTATAACAAAAGGGAAAACAACATCCAAATTTCCAGCCACTGACTTTACACTGATTTTTCTGGAAAAAGAAAGTGCTTCAAGCAAAAATCATAATAATAATGTGAGATTTCTAAGTTAAAAAGTAACAAATAGAAAGAGGAACTCACTGATTTCATTTATAAACAAACTCACCAATTAATCTCAGTAAAGAAGAGAAATGCACTGAAGAAAAATAAATAATAAATAAGTCGAATTGAACTACAAAAGTAAGATCCCATATTTTATTCATTACTTAGATTCCGACAGGTCCAGTAAAGCCCTGCAGAAAATCCAGGATTCTCCACAAAGGCAAACCCTACCAGGTGCAGATTAGAAAACCTTTTAAGCCTACTATTATTAAAGTACGGACTGCATTTGGCTTTATACAGACACAACATGTATATACCATTTGCATATTTAAGGAAGTTGAACAATTTCTCAAAACAATGCTTGATTAACTTTCCTGCCTTCCTTTCAGCAGACAGGAGCTCTTATTTTCCAGTGCTCTAGGATGGAGTGCATTCGAGCAGCAACACACAGCTCTGTAATGTGTAATTTGTTATGCAAACAAAACAAGCCTACATTCTATTGATTCATGTGTGCACCAAACACTAAAGTAATAGATTTTTCTGCTAATATTTATGTTTACATGTATCTTTTAATGCACTGACTTACAGCAAAGGAGCTGCAATGCAGTTCTTTAAGGCTGAACTCAACAACTGAAAGCAGCCGTGTCTGAATTACAGATTATCTGTAATACTTAAAACCCTTAAAACCAACCCAGACACACACACATGAACACAGATTCCCCTCAAAATAATGATGATACTCTACATCAAAGGCGTTTTTTTCCCGTATGCAGATCATAGCTCCTGCATAACCACCTGAAAATTTTACTGTATCTAAGCAAAGGGAAAACCTCTGACAGGCACAGGGGAAGAAATGTCTTAAATGAGGTCTGCCTCTGAAGGAACAACAGTCTGAGCTACCACAGAGCTAATCTGTCTTTCCTGAGCTTTGTCAAACGCCTTCTTAGTTGTGTGAAGGAGTAAGACAGGACTACAGGAACTCTGCTTTCTGTCAGGGATGGATGGTGAGAGTAGCAGTCTCACGTTTAACTCAAGCAAAATATAACTCCCCCCTTTATCCCAACCTGAAACCTACTGCAGAGGACACAGCACTGACACTCTCAGCTCGTGTACTATTTAACACTAGTCCTGACTGTCAGGTTGGAGATTTAGTGGCAACAACCCATTTAACATGCACCAAGTAGAGTCTTGCTTCTTTATGTAAATGCAAATTATACAACCATGCTTGCTTTCAGATCAGGGGGAATTTTGTATTCAGCTGATTCAGACAGTAGAAACAACAACTTGGCACCTACTGCAACTAAATTAGAAGCTGTTGATTGTCCTAAGGATACAAAGCACCTATGGTGTTTAATCCTATTTGGATCCCAAGATGTACTCGGCTTGTATCACATGGAATTGTAAATGGTGAGGAACTTAAACTTACAGTCAGACCCAACGTTCATTGCAAAAAGGTTGTGATACCTGCACTCTTTAATTCTCTGTTCCAAAAGATGTCCAAGGCCCGATCTTAATGCAAGAAAGCAAGAAAGATCTTCTTGGATATGTTCCACTGATTTGCTAGGAAACTTAATTTTTTGAATTTTAGTAATAATATGGCCTAACTTCTGTGGTAATCATATAATCCATTACTAGTCTAAAAACAAGACTATCATTAAATAGAAGAGAATGTGTGCAACTTCTCATTCTCATAGGGAGGGTAAACTTGTCTCTCAACAGGCTGAACTCTACATGGAATAAGAAACAATAAATTCAACATCCTTCTTCCATGGCACTTCTTCTTTCATAGAACTGTAGAATGGTTTTGGATCATCCAGTTCCAACCCCTCTGTCATGGGCTGGGATAACCTTTCATTAGACAAGGCTACTCAAAGCCCCATCCAACCTCACCTTGAACACTGCCAGGGACAGGGCAGTCACAGCTTCTCTGGGCAGCCAGTTTCAGTGTCTCACCATCCTCACAGAAAAGAATTCCTAATTACTAATATCAAACCTAAACCTATCCTCTTCCAGTTTAAAGCCCTTGACGCTGGTCCTATCACATCATTGTAACAAGTCCCTCTCCAGCTCTCCTTACACCCTATTTAGGTATTGGAAAGTGCTCTGAAGTCTCCTAAGAACCTTCTCTTAGGAGAGTTAAGTTTTAGCTCTTAGTTTAGTTTCTTAGATGGGTCTGATAAGGCACTCATCTGATACTCTCTCTGAAACCAAGTAGTAGACATATTCAGCTTTATCAAAAAGAAGTGAGATGGAGGTGATGGTAAAGTGGTATGCTAATATCTAAGGGGTTAACACATTTTAGGAAGTATAAAATGTCTTAACAATGAATTTTAAAGACTTTATGGAATAAACAGTCTTTCTTACGAAGTGCAATTTCAAGCTCTGTCTAGCTTTCTTAATTAATCAAAGGTAGAAACAAAACAATGTTTTGTTTCATATAAACTAATATAATACTAATAATAATAAAAACAAATTTTCGTTCATATAAACTAATCAACACAACACAATCAGGAACTCTAGTAACATCATACTGAAAGGCAAAACTAACTAGAATATAGAATAAAAACTACAGCAATTTTAAACCACAGTTTTTAGTGAGTTTAAAGTTCAGATAAAAAACAGTAAAACATAAATGGCTCAGAATTACAAAATCAGAACAGCTAGCTCACCTTCCAGGAGGAATTCCTCTTTTTGTAAGATCTATTCGTACTTTCTCTCCCACATGTCTATAAACCTCTACAATGGCTAGTATGGCAGCATCTCTCACCTGTGAACAGTTTAAATTGTTAATTTCAGGGTTATAGAAACCAAAACAACATTTGCTGACAGGCCACTCATCTTAGAGTTTCTATGGCCCTGTATGCCAATTCAGTTGAAACAGTGAGGGTGAAAAGGAAAGGAAATACAACTGTTATATGAAGATGGTATTTGTTCCAAGTTAGAGAGCATGTCCAGATGGTAAAAAATCCTAGAAATAACAGCTTTAGAGGGAATTTCTGGATCTGACATAAGAATAGCATTTGTGGAAAAAATGTGCTTTATCTAGGACTCGCTCACAGCAGGCAATACTTTCAAAAGTTAGCTCCTGCACTCAGTCTTGACATTTCATCTTGCTTTCATCTGTTTTGACACACAGCAAGGTCCTTCTGGAAGACTAAGACTGCCCACAAGAGTGGACCAAAGTGATCAGCATTTTCTTTATTTATTTCAACTGGAATCAGGTGGCATGACATCAGCACAAGAAAGGGAATAGGGCAGGAGAGTGGAAGGGGAAAGAACAGGGGAAAGAAAGGAGATAGAGTGCCTCTTCAAAAATTTTAAACCATGGTCATCACAATAAAAACTGCCAAAAATGCATTTTAGTAAATGCCATTTTTCACTATAAAGAATGTCTGGAATTAATTTAGTATTGTTCTTTGCAGCAGTTCAAACTAAACATACAATTGCTCTAGCAAGATGTGAACTACATCTTTACTAACGATCAGCAAACAGGACAAATTCTCAACAGAATTCCTCTAGAACAGAACAGTGCTACGCAGCACAGGGGAGATAAGAACTTTGCTGCATTCAGAAATTAAGTATAAAGACCAATCCTGTTTAAAAGTCCATCTCCTACCAATGTTATCTTCTCTCTTATTATATTCATAGTCTTTTCCCTCAAACACAACTTCAGATAAATCAAGATATTTTAACTGTTTCCACCGGAAGATTTTCTGAAGTTCAGACGTCACCATTATGAACTACTTCCTGATTTTCACTGCAGATGTTTTTGCTTACTTTAATGATTTTAATGACAGTCCTTGTTCTTAAATACCATTTGGGTTCCAATCGGAAAATAATTATACATAATGTTAACTTCAGCAAATTCAGCAAACTAGCGCAGGTTTCATATAAGGGCTGCTTCTGGAGGTAATTTTTTGTGTCAATAGCTTACTTTTTTATTTATTTCCTTTCAGCATGCTCTGTAAGAAACAATTACTTTCAGCAATTACTAGTTTCAACTTCTGAAGACAAAACTAAAGGGACCAGTATATCGTGATATTGCTGCCTTTGCAACTCTACTTGGATCTTCCAGTGAATGGACTGATTAAGAAGAAATTGGGCTTGCTTTTTCTCATGGTAGAAAATAATGATCTGCTGCACACAAGGACTCTTATCGGCTTTTCTTTCAATACTTATATTTATTTTGCTTTCACTGCTCTGTCAAAGTATAGTTGTTCAAGGCCCAGTAAGTACTGAAATCCTTACCTGACTGTTGGAGTCACCAAATGCTATACACAGATGTGGTACCAACTTGCTGAGGATTAATGGCTGCGCACCGTAACTAAAAAAAAAAAAAAAGAGGAGTGTTTTTTAAGAAAAAAACAGAAAATTATTTTTGCAGAAGTGAACTTTTGGCTTAGATTTCATAGAATACAAACTGACATCAATCAAGCTCTGCCCCTCTCTTACTAGTTCTTTATCTACGTTTAAATAAGGTAAAATTTCTGTAGCTTTAGTCTTTCTTTCAGACAGCCCACTACTTGTTTGATTTTTCCCATATATTAATTTAATTGAAGCAGACTCCCTAAAGGATTACTTTCAGAGAAAAATGATATTCAGAAGGATAGAACCGTTACATCTCCATAGAAACAAAAAGCTTACATGTTTAAGGTAGCAACAAGACACAAACACACTCCTTCTCGGGATCGGTAATTCTTGTGTTTAAAACCAACAGCAAGGCGTTCCCAAATGTACTATAAAAGCAGAAATAATGGTCTTTAATTACCAGGAGCACAATACAACATAATTCTATTCCATATAATTACATTCATAATAGTTGCAAAAAAAAATAACAGGCAGGTCAACTGGAAAAGTGATAAAATTAACTTATGAAATGCACAATATGGAACACAACACAGATTAATTCTACACCGAAACCAATTCCTAAAAAAAAGTCCTTCAGCAATCTAGCTGAGTATTTTCCTTGTTTAACAAACAGCTCTTAAAACATACAGAATTGTTACAGTTAATGCACACAAAACAAACATTAACATTACAAACTACTGACTCAAGCAGAAGTTACTATATTCTTTTTGCTTCATATTCTGTTTCCCTGCCAAAATTTCCTCACATCCATTTTAGGTTGTCCTTATCCCTCCTCCTGCTGTCCCACTTCTCCCTTACTTTTGCTTTAGATCTATTTCTTCATTTTTTGATTATTTTCTTGCCCTCTCGTTCTAATTCCTGCACTTCCATTTTTGCTCTGCTTTCGGTTCTCCTCTCCGTGCTGCTGCCGCTTCCTGTGGTACGATCCCTGGGCTCGCTGAACCCTCGCTCACCTCCTTGCGCACTCGTTTTCCTCTGCCCGCCCTGGCTCTCTGCCTGCTGCCTTTATCCCCTCACCTTTCCATCTCCTTGCCGTGCTCTAGCCGTGTATCAGGGTGTTGGAAGCACAAAGGTGGAGCAGAGGAGCTGGGGGATTCTCCCTGGGAGCAGATGCACGGGCTCAGCCTGCAGCTCGCCCCAGCTGCAGCGCTGCCATTGCAGCCCGGCCAGCATCCGGGCAGCGTTGCCTAGCGATGGATGGCTGCACACTGCCAGGAGCTGCACACTTTGCAGCCCAGGCACCTCCCTCCCGCCAACTGCACCCCGGAGTGCTGCAACTGCAACCTATAATGACGCCACACAAAGCTGCTAAAATGTATTACATACTAATTATTGCAATCGGCTTTCTGGAAAAAAAAAAATAATAAAGCCTTCCCAAACAGCTGTTGATCAAGAGAAACAGAGCATAAGAGCAGGGAATATGCACCCTCTTTATTAATGAGGTAGCACGCTTCAGAGCAGACATAAAATTTTCCAATTAGTGCCCTGCTTGATAATTTTGTCCCATCTGGGTTTTTTGTTTGTTTGTTTTATACTTCATTGCATTTAGAGAAAACAAACCTTAGATGAGCAGGATATGGCTTGCCAAAACTGCATAGCTTAAAAACAAAGAACAGGATTTTATGGAAGAAAACATCCTTCCAATTAACCCACTGTCATGGACAAACGTGGGAAAAAGGAAATCTCATTGCTGGATGTATAAAAATACAGGTAGAGAGGGAACTTCAGACTACTGAAATAAAGCAGACAAAAGAGAAATTTTGTCTTTCACTGAATTATTCCTTAAGAACTAAATTTTTTTCAGCACAGAAATTCAAATGGCTGCTTAGAAATTTTAACTCTTGCAAGTTCCTAGCAAGAGTTGATGTAAACCTCTCTTTGCCCCTTTCATGCACATTTATACCACCTATATTTTTATGCCTTCCTGCCCATAAACAGCTACATCTAGTTCTTGCTCATAAACTAAATAAAAAAACCCCAAACATCTAAAACAAGTAAAGGGATTTAACGGCAGGACAAATTAAATATTATTCAACAACATTCTAGAAGAGGCAAGTTGACTAGAAAGATATTTACAGGACTTATCTTCAAACAATTATTCCATTCAGCTCTTCTAAAGGGATACTTCACTACAGCAGAGAGCCTAAAGCTCTGTATTTCAGTGTTGGAAGCACAGGAAAGACTCTGCTGTTTTGGTCCCTGCTGCAAGGATGATTGATGCTCTTCATCCAAAGTTGTAATGACCCATAAGCTCTCCTGAGAGCAGACAACCACAGTGAGGCTTCTCCCACCCTGGGGGAGCTACCAGGAGAGCCAGACCTTGTCTTAAACACACATGCTCTTCCTTGGACCCTACAAACCTCATATGCATTCTGACACAGCATCATCTTCACAGGGGATGGAAACTTCCTTCCATCACCTCTATGTACAGCCTAACAACTCTGCACAAAGACTGAACAACAATGTACAACTTTCCTGACAAGGGTTTAGCACAAAGCAACTACCATCAATTTCTTTATCAGCAACTGAAGGTATCTCCAAGGTGCTCTGCTGTGCACTTGTCCAAATGCTCTTGCTGTGGAGGTGCTGGTCTGTATGCCAGGTATTTGGGAGCATTTTGGGCACAGTAACATGTCATTTATGAACTGCTGGCACTTTGACACAAAAAAATACTGCCAGGTCTTTTGGTCAATAAATATGACTGACACTGCAGCTTGTGAATAGATAAAGGAAGGCCTTTGTGGATGATATTACTAGACCCTAATGCCTAAATCCCAACCAGACCTGTAGCCAAAGGGAGATAAACATGTTCTGTAATAGCCTAGCATGCTACACGTTTTAACCGACAAACAAAGCAACTGACAATAATTTTCTCACTCCAGATGAAGTCCACAACATCTTATTCACTGCATACAAACATTCAAACTTGAATCTTTGAATAGACAAAGCCAGGAATTAGCACATACAAAAACCCTTTTTTTTCCCTATTGACCACTAGAATTAGAACTCAGAGCTTCCTCAGGAATTAAAAACTCAAATAGTAAGTTCTTATTCACATCCAGGGTCTCACATCACTATTCAAGAATATAATCTTGTTAAACAATCCTCCATTTTTCAGACTTGCAGAGTCAAGATAGAAGATTAAGCACTCAGAAGCCACATAATGCTTAGAACTGAAGGTTGAGTTAAGCAACCCTCCTTACAACCAAAAATGACAAGCCAAAGGGCAACTTATCCCCACCTCAGTTTATCCATGATTCACAGAGCATCATTGTCATACAGCTAGAAGGCCAGGTTCTCTTAAATTAGAAAATGTGCACCTTAACTGTAGGACTAGTCCTTCATGTTCAAGTACAAATCTAATTTTAAATAAATTTGGAGCTATTTAAACTTGTTTATTCCCACTGTCCAAACCCAGAAAATCCTTTAATTAACAAAGCCCTGTCACATGCCATAAAAACATCTACTCAGAATTAAGCTATGATGTGCAAAATATGCAGAATCACATCATGCCAAGATTTTTATCTTTAGCTGAACAATACATCAGTGTCAATCCATTAAGAGTATCTTTAACATTTACACCATTAACAGTGGCAATAACATTGTGACATGTTCAGAGTTCATACAAAAGTCATAAGCTCACTGGAGGCTTCCATCTGAATCTGCATTAAGCAATCATACCATGGGTGGTGCTGCTTCACTCATCAGTTTCAATATAAGATTCTGTGCTTGCTCTCGAACTTGGTCTTTGGCATCTCCCATACGATCTATCAAAGCCAGGAGAACTACAGAAAGACAGGGAAAAAAAGAGAAAATAAAAAAATATTAAACACCCAATGAAGATTTTCTAATGCTTAAAGGTATTTTTTTGAAACAGATGAAATATACATGTCATTCAAAAATAAAAGATGAGTTTAAGTAGGCCACAATATTTTAAAGCCTCAAGTGCATTTCTCAGTATTTTATAAGACTAACAACAAATGCATAAGACTGAAATGGAAGAAAATAGTAACTTTCAACAGGTTAAAAAGAAACCAAGACTCCCATGTTCAAAACTGTGTGAATGACTTGCATTTCATCTTCAAAAGTGTTCCAGTTAGCTTCAGAATGTCTGGCTTTTCTAAAAAATAACGCTAGGCATGGTGAGTGGCAAACAATTGGAATAGAAGTATACAACTATTTTAAAATCAGTGACTTTGCTGCTTATTTTAAGAAAATCAAAAGTTCTAAATCCTTTTATTCACACAGTGTATCTTCAGGAAACCCAGCCTTACTTCAGTACAAGCAGTTAAAAATTGCTCTGTTAAAACAAGCATCCTCAAACAATATTTAAGGAAAATTGCACGACAGCTGATGATTTCACACCCTAAAAATAAGTAAAAATCAAAATCAAGGGACTTGCCAATTCTTTTTGTTTGCTTTTCCAGACAGAAGTTTATAATTAGATAAATCAGATAAATTAATGCTATGACATTAGGAAAGATATCCCAATGAACACATAGCCAGCTCCATGCTGTGCAAGACACGCTGCTGTACTGGTTCCCAATCCTCCATCTGTGACCAACCCTTTGTGAGATTCTTCCCCCCAGTGCTTTCAGTACCACTTCTTCTAAATGAGGGGTGATGATACCGAGTGTGCTGCTTTCCTTCAGGAAGCACAACTGATGGAGTTGGTGGAATTGGTGGAGATGTCATCCCTCACAGGACAGTGATGTAAGGTACTCCATGTAAAAAAAAAAATCTTCACAGCTAAATAACTTTTTGCTATATTTGGTACATCACTGAACACCTGAGAATATTTTGCAGTTACTGCCTGACCTCAACAGACTGCTAAAGAATTTCTACTCACTAAACAAATAACTGTATTTGGCTATTGTTTGAAAGGCAGATCTGAAGTCATTTTACCAGTACTTAATAATATTATAGTAATAAGCAAACAATAGATTTGCCAGCAAAATAAAGGGAAGAGAGTCATACATTCTGAGGAGGTTCCCAGAGTCCCCTGTTCCTACATCAAAACAGCAGCCACGATTATTTCTGACAAATACACTGCTGAAGTTGGAATTTCCCCCCCCGCGATACCTGAAGGCTTTCTTAGTGTCCTAATCTGAGTATTTAATTCTACTGGTTCTGGATAGTCCACTGACATCTTCAGCCACCATTACCAAGGTTTTGTGCTTTTCATCTATCTTCTCTACCCTTCCTCCTCTGAAGAAATTAGTACAGCTACTTTTGTTTTACAGTTTGAAAAGAAAAGTTTGGGGGTTTTTTGTTTGGGTTGGATTGTCATTGTTTTGATAGTGTGAGACTTTGTCTTTATGGTTTGGGCTTTTAAGGAGTGTTTCTGTTTTGTTTGGTGGTTGGGTTTGGTTTTGGGGTTTTTTCCCATTTTGTGAACAGAGAAAAAAGTCGAGACCTTAAGAAGTTATTTTTGGGAGTACACAGCTGACCACTCCCATGAACTTCCAATCACTCATATTACACATCACTGATTACATTTTCCTTGCCAACAGTACTTTCTGTGTCCATTTCCAGCACTTCTGAACTGACCCTGTCCCCATTCCTTACAGTACTAGTGATGTCTCTACACTGACCTGACTGCTGGGCAGCTGAAGGCAATTCTGGCTTTACAGAGAAGGAAACAAACACAGCCAGTGCCAGTTCTGCGGGAACACGGCTCCTTTGTGACTAATTAGCACTCTGAGTCATTTGATGGAGCTGCAGATACCAGGGCTCTGCTCAAATCACCACGACAAGCACAGAGAACAGCTAGGAGAAGCTGCTGAACAGAGATGAGGTCACTGAGTTAAACTAAGCCATGACACAGCCCCCAGATTTCAGTGTGTGCAGCTACTGAACACAGCAGCCTTTGCCACTCCTGGAGCTCTGACAGAGGGACAACACGCTGTGGGAGCTTTTAAAGGGCCCCAATGGCTGCAGGCTTGGCTTTTTTCCCCCTAAAAGCTCAAGTTTCTGTAAGACCCCTTAAAAGGCATGATACATTCTATTTGCACAAGACAAAAGAAATTACGCTGTTGAATGCTGGCAACCACCAGCTGGTTTCCAGTGTGGCTGTTCATCTTCTCTGTCAGAATAAGCTCCAACAGGAAATCATTGGAAGTTGGGTTTCCTATTGATCAAGTTTCAAAACAGAACATCATTTTGGCTGCTACTTTTCCTTTAAGATGTACAAGCTTTCTCACCAGCATTACTGAATTAGTGTCTCTCATTATACTGCAATGCAAATAAATGCATTTGGTTTTTCCTGGCATGAGCCTGCAAACTCAACAATCTGAAACAGATGTCAGAATTAAAAGAAGGGTGACAAAGAAGAAGTAGGACCATACATGAAGACTGTATTCAATATGGCAGCCTCCTAACAAATTACTCAATGAGGTGTATAATTTGTCACATGCAGTCTGGACTGAACAATCCTACTGCTTTATATTAACCTTATCCATCTTTTATCTTCTGTTGCCTAGATTCTTAAATTATTTCAAATGGATTTTAGAAAACCTAATAACATAAGACATCTTTCTATTATTTATTTCTGCTGATATGCAGAAAAAAACTACAGTAAATTTAGGAGACTGATTCCTTTTGCAGCTGTTGTTTATTTTTTGTGAAGCACTATTTCATTCAACTTGCCTTTTCGCCACATTTTAGCATGTTGTCAAAGTTTCTTACCACTTCCAGCCACTCCTGAGGTTTTCCTGTTAAGATTTCTACATTGCAGAAATCTCATTCTCCCAAGGATTTCCTGCTAAGATTTCTACATCACAATTTTACAGGTTTTGATTACTGAACAAAACCTAAAAGTGTTAGCAAAATATTCCACAGCAGACATAAATTCTACCAGATCTACCTCAAACTGACCAGATATTTCATAGTCACAGAATACTCTGAGTTGGAAGGGATCCATCAGGATCATTGAGTCTGACTCCTGGCCCTGCACAGGACACCCCAAGAGTTGCACCATGAGCCTCAGTTCATTGTCCAAACACTCTGTGGTGGTCACAGCACCAAGCTCTGTCACGCTTGGTGCTGTGACCACTTCCCTGGAGAGCGTGTTCCTCTGGGCAAAGAACCTTTTAATGATATCCAAATTTAACTGCTCCTAGCTCAATTTCAGGCCATTCCCTCAGGTCCTGTTGCTGTTCAGCACAAAGCAGAGACCAGTGCCCTCCCCTCCTCTTCAGTTGCAGACTGCCATGTGGTGTCTCCTCAGTCTCCTCCAGGCTGAACAGACCAAGTGACCTCAGTGACTCCTCACACAGCTTCCCCTCCAGACTCTTCACCATCCTTGTTGGCCTCCTTTGGACACTCTCTAATGATTTAATGTCTTTTTTATGTTCTGGTGCCCCAAACTGCCCTCAGCACTTGAGGTGAGGCCACTCCAGGGTAGAGCAGAGCAGGACAATCATCCCCTTTAACTGGCTGACAATGCTTGTGCATTTACATCTGAGCTGCTATTTATGCCTTTTTCCTTTCTATTATATCCATACCAGAGCTTATTATACCATCAATTTCTTTTTCCATTGCCTTCCTTCTCTTATCTCAGTAAATCAGAATAAATTTTCCTTTATCCAAATTCATCAAATAATTTTATCATCACTAGTTGGGACAGTAGATGCATGAGTAAAGGCCAAAACCAGCCTTCAGAGTCAGAGAGCAGCCTGAGAGATTAAATATTTATTTCCTCTACTAGGATTGAAAATAAGACAAGTAAATTGCAGAAATTGCCTAGAACAACAATGTATTTTTAAAAACCTGAGCAGTTTAACTATATGACCCCTGCAGCAAAGAATGCCATAGGTAGCACAAACAATTTCCCTCTGTTAAACTTTCATAAGAGTTCCTTCTGGAGCTTTTCAGTTTGTATTGTTGCTTTTTCTTCTCCTCTGACCACTTACAGCTGCTGCTCTTTTTACACCTGTGGTCATTTTAAGTCTCAGGTCTACCTATTTCTATGATAGGTATTTAGATAGTCCATTACTACAGGCTTAGAAAAAAGCATTAAGCAAAAAGGAATCTTTATTGAGGAAATGTTATCAATGTTGGCAAAAATTCTGTTACTAAAAAGAAATGTCTTTGAGGACAGAAAGAGATTAAACCTAGGCAGCAATATCTTCCTTGTTTCCTGAGAAACCTTGCCAGCTCAGGCAGCAGCAGTGAACAGCTGTCATTAAAAAGGAGGGAGGGAAAGAGCTGCCCCTGCAATTAGGGCAGTCTCTGTTCTGGGCAGGATGCACAGGAGAGAAAAGGATCCCACAGAGCCAGCCACAGGGCCAGCCTGACAGATCCATGTGCTCAAGGGGCTACTTCTAAGCAAAGAATCATAAGCAGGCTCTCAGAGAGGGCCTCAGTGCTCCCCTCCTCAACATAAAGTCCTGGCCAGTTTAATCAACAGCAATTTCAGACACTAATGTGCTTCTTGGGGTCTCTCCAGGAGCTAATTAAAAAAAGCATTAGTGGGATTAATGACAAATACTGTTCATCATCAGTAGCAGAGAGGAAGAAACAAAAGCTTTTTTTATATGATCTATCCAAGTGCCTATCAAGGTGTCAGTCTCAGGAACATGAGAACAGTCTCAACGGCCAAAGAGTTTCAAGAGGTGTATTAAACCTGAAAGAAAAGTAGAAGATTGAGAACAAATATTCATGGCATCTTCTGAAATTTTTAAGCTCTAAGCTAGGCTTTTTACATAACTAGAATTAATTAGAATCAAGCTGAAAGCAAAGAAGGCCAGGATTTCTCTGCTCTGAGTTAAAAGCACTGCATTTCTAGGTGTCATACACTGAAATGCCCATGGACAGCAAGCAGAAGGTATTTTAAATCACAACTTACCACTCAGGCATGGATCATTTCAGGTAAAATGAATTCCCACTACTAATAAACTCCAGCACTAGCTAGCCAGGACCAAAAAAAAGCCCCAAAAAACCAAAACACCTACATAGATTTTTACTATTTTCTTTTTTAACTGAAACCTCAGAGAATCTAATCACAAAGATGAAAAAAGTTATGGCTTTAATCAGTTATGACCTTCAGCTGTGACCATTAACTAAAGAGGAAATAAAAAAAAAAATTAAGGATTTTCTGAGGTGTTGTAGGAAGTCAGTATTTTTGTTACATCTAAAAATATAAAAGCAGCTATTATGGAGGAAAAAAAAATACAAATAATGGGCTATCCACTAAATGCCTTTTCCAAAAAAGAAAAAAAAAAATGAAACAGTCAGCATTTTATTGTTTAAGAAAATCCTACAACAATCTAACACAGCTTTTCCTGAGGTCAGTAAGCTATAAAATGAAAAGGCAATATCAGACAAAACACCTGACTTGCCTTTAGATGCAACAAGGCATCCTTGAGACAAGACATCTTTTATATAAATAGAAAAGCCTGCTTTACTTTATCTGAACAACTCAGTTTCTTGAGTTATTTAATTTCCAAGTTTTCTCTAACGGCATAGCTGGGCCATTTTTTAAGCTAAGACACGGAACAGATAATTTTGAAGGTCCCTTCCAACCTAATTATTCCAAGTTTTATGTGTAGTTGTTCTGCAAGCATTTTTAATCTTGAATCCTCAGCAGAACATGCCTTTAGTCTCAACATTTCAATTAAATTAATCAAAATGAAAAATAAGAATAAAATTAAGTCAGGAACTAACACCTGAAGATCCAGCATTTTTTTGCATGTCATATATCCATGGTAGCTCATCCTAATACAGTTCTTGGTCTTCATGGATTTCATGGATTTTCAAAGCATTTCTCCATACCACATTAAAACCACTTATTAGAGAGTCACAGCTTGAATAAACTGCACACTTGAGTCTTTTCCACCCAAACATTCAATCATTAAGTAAGAGAAAAAGCAAAAACTTACAATTTGGGTGTCACTTACTAAACACTGATTTCCTCAAACAAGTATTTCCAAATTCTTGGACTAACTGCTTTCAAATCAAATTCACTCAAAAACTTAAGGCATGTTGCAAGCCCTTACAACTGCTTTAAAATACATCAGGTAACACAGAACCATTTAAGTCAGAAAAGCTCTTTTAAGATCATCATAGCGAACCACTAACCCAACATTGTCAAGGCCACCACTAAACCTTGTCCCTCAGTGTCACATCTACAGGAGACTTTCAAATACCTCCAGGGGTGGTGACTCACCCTCTTCCCTGGCCAGTAACAGTGCTTGACAACATTTTTCCTCATATCCTATCTAAATCTCCCCTGGCACAACTTGAGGCCATTTCCTTTTGTCCTATCACTTGTCTCTTGGGTGAAGAGACCAACCTCCACCTTGCTACAACCTCCTTGCAGGTAGTTACAGAGAGCAATAAGGTCACCCCGAGCCTCCTTTTCTCCAGGCTACAGAATCCACAGCTGTTCCTCATCAGCCCCTTCCCCAGCTTTGCTGCCCTTCTCTGGACATGCTCCAGCCCCTCAATGTCCTTCTAGCAGCGAGGAGCCCAAAACTGGACACAGGATTCGAGGTGTGGCCTCACCAGTGCCAAGTACAGGGGACAATCACTGCCCTGCTCCTGCTGCTCACACTACTCCTGATACAGGCCAGGACACCACTTACCTTCCAGGCCACCTGGGCACACACTGGCTCATGTTCAGCCACTGTCAACCAACACTCCCAGGTGCTCTTCCTGCAGCTCTGCCTGGGCTTGTTGTGACCCAAGTGCAGGACTTGGCATTTGGCCTTGCTGACCCTCAAACCATTGGCCTCAACCTGCTGCTCCAGCCTGTCCTGACCCCTCTGCAGAGCCCTCCTACCCTCCTGCAGATCAACACTCCTGCCCAGCTTGGTCTGATCTTCTAACTGTCTGAGTGTGCCTTTCATTCCCTTGTCCAGATAATGGATAAAAATATTAAACAGAACCAGCCCCAGTGCTGAGTCCTAGGGAATACACTTGCCACCAGTCACCAACTGGATTTAACTCCACTGACCATCAACCTCTGGGCTCAGCCAGCCAGCCAGTTTTTAAGCCACTGCTCATGTTCTGGATGGGTGCACTCTTCAGCCACAGTTGCAGGCTTCATTGGTACAATAAATTTGATGGAGCGTTTCAATTAGTCTGAGGACACTAATTTAAACGCTCTTCCAACACTTCTAGAAACTACCTGGTAAAAAATTTAAACACTTAAAATTTGTTTCACATGTTAATATATGGCACTACAACTATCTTCCAAAACTATTTTTGCCCGGTGGTTTCTTTTCATAGTAAGATAAATTTGAAACTACTATTAGACATATAAACACATTTACATATGGAGTTTTTGTGTGTAAAATGTGTATCCCTATTGGGACTTTTACATACAGGTACATACACAAATATAATCTGTGTCGTCATTTTAACTGTCAATTACATTTCCTTTAATTTTCAGGTAAGTACAATATTTTGCAACATTTTGTAGGGTTGTATGTAAAAGCTAGTGACAATACAGTTATGTAACAGACTAATGGACAGTTCAATATATGCAGAAAAATATGTCATGGTTTAATACTGCACTGTAAAACTGAAACAAATTCTGTTTCCTTTACTGTATTATTTTAATTATTTTAGTAATACCTTTACTATATTCTTTCTTTTCCTTTTGACAATAAGGAGAAGGCCAAGTCATATTCACTTGTTTTAGACAACAAAACTAAAAGTCTGAGCAGACACTTTTCCCAGAAATCCTATCATCAGACACATATGCCCATAATTCTAATTGTCTCTTTTATTTTGGATATATACAATTATTTTAATAATTATGTCATCACCTGGGAAAAGAGACTGTGATATAGTAATTATGTACTCTTATGTAAAATCTCTTTTAATCACAGAACAAGCAGTAGTTTTAAATACCAAAAGATGTAACACTCAAACACTGCTTTATTTTTCCCAGAATACAAACACAGTCTTATGAAAGAACACATACCCCGGTATTTATTGCTTTCAAAGTATTTTCAAAGATTTTAAGTGGAAGTACTAAAAGAAAGATTCCAAATTTGTGTGTCTAGACTCCCAGAACACTGATGCCAGCTGCAGAGCACGCTCATTGTTGTTAATCATAAGAGGGTAACACCTTATAAGAAATTTAGTGCAACATTGGACAGTTGCCTAGGAAACTGAATTAAGTCTCTTATCAGGCATTATTCTTCAATACATGCTCTTTGGAATACTGGAAGGTATCTGCTCTACCACTTTTGTATTGGTTTTGCCCAAATGTAAATATATGTAGGTTGAAAAGACTGAAGTAATAGTAAAGCATTCATGTTTTTCACTTCATAGCAGAAGCCTGTAATGTTTAAGGGGGTGAATATTCAGTGACATTAGCTGTCCTCTGCACTTAAGGAAATCCACCCCCATCAAAACAGAACAGGAAATTAAATTGGGATGGGGTGGGAAAAGGTCGAATACGTTTTCCCATATTGCAGTTGGATAATGTGTTATTATACTTCCATCATTAACTGAGATCTGAATCACAAATAAAACCATCTCAGGGTCACCAAAATAAAACACTGTTTATTAAAAGAAAAATACATTTAAGGTTGCAGGTATGTTATAAGTGAAAACAGCTGTAAAATTGAAGCTTTACATAGAAAAGAGGCTGCATTGTATTTTAAAAAAAGCAGAGAACAAAGCAGGTAGGTATTTTACATCTATCCTGCTTTGCTGTAGTTATGGTGGAATCCCTATTTTTTTTGAGAATGGAAGTACCTACAATAGCTTACTGCAATAAATGAGAAGTTAACTATAGTTTGAATATTTCAAAGTAATAATTGAATTCCCTGGAAAAATTCTGTTATGTTTGCCTGCAAAAAGTAATACATTTACATTTATTTGACCAAAATAGAGAAAGTAAAAGCCTACCCTACAAATTACTATTAAGATGGTCTGTGGGACCTGAAGAACTTGCTGCTTAGCTGAACTACTTTGCTTACAAATTTCCCAACATTTTCAAGCTTAATTCCATGATTTTTGTGTTCTCCTCATATCACCTGAATGCACTGCACATCCACAATACACGATTATTTACCTCACTAACAATGTTCAGATCAAAGAATCACTTAACTGGACATAACCAAGCTTAAAAAAAAAAAGAAAAAAACAACAAAACCCCCCCTAAAATGGCAGTTTGCATAGAATACTTGCTTCTTGTCAAATGCATAACTGTGGATATGGATTGTATGAGGTTCAACAAGGCCAAATACTAGGTGCCCTATTTGGGTCACAACTACGCACTGTAGTGCTACAAGCTGGAGAAGCGTCTGGGAAGTCAAATGAAAAGAATGAAGTGGTACCTCACAGGGCTGTAAGAGCTCTCTGCAAACACCTGTGCAGAAGGTAACTCAGCTAACAGAGTGCAGTTGGACTTTCACACAGCTCTCAAGAAGGGGTCTTGCCCTAAGGACAGAGGCATGGAGCAAAGACACTGCCCTGAAGAGCGGGCCCCAAATCCCCCATCACTGCACAGGAAACAGGGTGTTGTAGTAGACAGTCTCATGCATGTATTAGGTCAATTTTCAGGAAGCAGCTATGCAACAGAGGAATCTATAATCAATAACTACAAAAGTAATAGATGACAAATACAAACAAATACAATTGCACCACTATGAACATATGTCACCTCTCTGGTATGGTGTGACAGATATGGCTTCCTTAACTCAAATGCACCCACAACAGAAAGGCACTGAAAGGGCAAACAGGTATATACAAGAAACAGCTCCATTGTGTCTTTGAGCTGAGGCAGAGGGAGGGATAGCAGAGGACAGGCATGGAAGAGATCAATAAATAGAAACTGGCAGTCAGGAAGGTACGAAATGTTGGCTCACCTCTCTAACACAAGATCTAGCAAGCACCAAGTTTTTCAGGCAATCAGCCCAAACAAGTTTTGCATACTTAAGTACTTCTACAGAACACTGCAAAACCCAAATGTGGGTCAGAAACTAAACAGAAAAAGCTGTAGGAAAACAAAGTGAAAGGGCAGACACTGAAGATACCATGTGCCTCAGCTGGCCCTAACCTGTAAGACTGCTGACAACTCCTACTGATGAAGGAGTTATCACTGCCTGTTTCTCCTGTCCTTACTTTCTTCTCAGGCATCTGCAAACAAATCACTGTCAAATACAAGTCTTTGGTCTGACTTACTAGAGTCAGATTACATTAGAAGACAAATCTGCAGAGTCAACAGAACATGATTTAAGAAACTCCTTAAGTTCTTTAAGTTTTTTTGAAGGAAGCAGTTCTCTGCTTCACCAATGTACTTTTAATTATTCTCATAAGCCCTGGACTACAGAAACCTGATACAGTTACAATAATGTTTTTATATTACTGCTTCACTGACAAAAACTGAATGATATTCCGATCGTGTTATGAAACTTGGAGAGAGAGCTAACAACTGAGGAGAATTCATATCACTCTTTTTAAAAGTAAGCTAAAATACTGTTTTCTGCCTTTACTGAGACTAAGATTTCTGTGACTATTAGGTTTGTTTATACAGAAGTTGATCATGAACAACAGTAACTTGCATATTCTAGAAGTCTTGATACTGGAGATGCTCTGAGGATCAGTTTCAGTTGAAAGCACTGCTTCTTAGCTTAACTGAAAAATACTTTGAGAATACACAGCTTCAGATGTTATGTGTGTTCAGCGGTCACCCAGTGCCAGTACTCTCTCTCTCTCCTCTGCTTTTCAATATAAATACTACTGAAATTTAAATATGCAGTTTGCACATAGTCTCACTCAACTACTGTGACAAGAAAAGCCCAAATCCACAAGAGGATTTTCAAACTATTCTCAGATAGTTCATACTTAAAACAACAGAGAAAAACTGAATAAGCTTCCCAACCATCCTTTAATAATGTGACTGTAATTTTAGGTTTTACAGAGTCTTAAAATAAAAACCAAAACTTAGCCAAACTCTGGAGCAAAACAGTGTTTATAGCTACAAATGGAGACTATTCAAAAATCAATACTGTGCATAGCACAATATGCCTCCAGTTCCCTTACACTGCTCCAATACAAAATTAACCAGCCAAAGAGAAGCTCTCCACAACAAAACAGATTTCAATTCTGTAGCACGCTACTGCAGTAGCTCCACAGAATACTGAAGTAAGCTTTCAATTAATTTAGTTAGCAGCTTGTCATAAATTATACTTTGTATTCCTGAACTTTGAAATTTTATTTCAAAGCTCTTAATAACAAAACTAGACACATAAAATTTTGACAGACAATTTGAGATAGCTGGGGATCAGGGAAAATGATGTAACTTACTCAAATTTTGAAAAAGGACATTCACTAGAAGCTTCTGTCAAAAACAGCCAGTGCTATAAAACCAACATTAATATCCTAATATCACTAGCTCTTTTCAAAGCCAGCAGTAAAATGAGTTGATAAGTGTAGTTTGCTTGTACCTCCCAGAAAAAAGGTCTCATAGTCCAACGCATGTAAATCCATTAATCTGAAATTCATTTGAGTAAACATTTCACATAGGAATAAGAGTTAGTACTTTTTTTCATCCCATAAAAACTTTAGACTACTAAAAGCTACAGCCAAGTTATCTAACAGAAGGTGGACCACATAATCCTCTGAGACTACAGGCTTCAGCAGGCATAAAGCTCTGATTAAAGTGATCTGCAAATAAAACCTTCCATCTTTAACACAAGTTGAAGGTAAGACTTGTGTTTCAATGTAAATTTTAGATGACTGTCTCAGGGAGTGGTAAGCAACTATATAGCATGGAAATAATTACTGGAAAGGCACTCCTGGAACCTTTAAAAAGTCCTAACCACCACCTAAGAAATCAGTGACAAATGAATACTGACATGCTACTATATAATTATTTCAATTCCAACACCAGTAAAATGCCTGCCAGTACATTATAATTAGCTCAAGAAGTTTTCAACATGTTCCACTTCAGCTCCTAGGAGAGGGGGGAAGTGTCTTTTACTGTTTGGTCTTAGGAAAAAAAGTTGTATTTCACTTACCAGTTCCTATATAGGGTTTAAAGCGTCCTGATAGTCTGTCCACAAGGGCACCTAAAACATCTAATCCCAGTAGTGCTACCTGTTGAAACAAAAGCATTAGATATTATAAACCAGATCAATGATTTTGATCTGGTTTTTAGAATATATTGCAAATAATTTTTAGAATATATTGCAAATAACTTAAGCATAGAAATGCAAGTATGCTGAAAAGCTATCTTAAAGTTTCAGTTGAAGAGCTAACAATTCTTTCAAAGTTCCTATCAAGACAAAGTTATCAAAATATGTTTGAAATGGATCAAGTTTATTTACATATACCAGAGCAATTCAGATTTTCAATTCTTGTCTTAAAACAGAAGAAAATAAGTATTAGAAATCCAATGTTTTCCTATTTTCAACCACAAAACCCAAACAAAGACATGTTTTAAACGTTTCCCAGATGCTAAGAGCTTCCTCCAGGAGCTTACTTCTGGCCACTTAGCTCATCCACTAAGGTCATTACATCATTTTCCAAACTCCCCAAAGAAAATAATTGAGAAGCTAATTCTGCTTTCCCTAGTGGTCCAGAGTAGACCATTTTTCCACTTGCTTGTTAAACTAGGGAAGCTTAATTTTTCATTTGATCATTAACATATAATAAAGAACCCCCCCTAAAACCAAATGAAAACAACAAGAAAAACTAAACCAAAACAGAAACCAACTCAACCCACAATAATGAAAAAAAAAAAAAACACCCAAAACAAAAACTAAACCAAAACAGAAAAAAAAAAAAGGAAATGCAAAATACTACTGGAGTTTTGAGGAATTTCCCATTCAGGCACAGCAACCAGATGAGACAACAATATCCACTAATACAGAAACAAAAACACAAACAGAAATTATCAATTGGACAAAATTATTTTAAGAAGTAGGGACACTTCTTTTGCTGTTTACTATCCTGCATATTGTTCCAATACCTCCTTCTGTATTTCCTACAATAGCTCATAAGGAACACCAGAACCTGCATTTTCACAACTTGTAGTTACCCCAATATGCTGCTGCCCATGAAGGTGCAAATGGAACAACCATTTGTCAAAGGAACAACCTCCTCAAGCTTGGGTGTTCCTTAGAGCTTTTCCTCCTCTTTATTTTCTAGTAAGACATGTACTGCACGTTTTCCCCCATGAACTCATGACTAGAATTCCTCTCCTTTATTAGCTGTTTATTTTCATAACATTTGGATCTGCATTTTTTGGACCCCTCTGTTTCCTTAAGATCCCTATCTGTCTCAATTGTCCACACTAGGCAGAAGGCCAGAAGAAAATCAGACTGGATATGCATGTGATACACATGGCCCACGCACACAGCATCATGCAAGCCTTGTTTCTACAGAAAACTAGAAAAATAAGGCCCTCAAAAAACCTAGGATTAGAAACAACCACACAATGAAGCTGGTTTTAATAAATTCGGTATTTGCACAACAGATCTTCTTTTAAAAAGGAGATATAAAACTTAGTTGGTAGTTAGTACAACTCACCCAGACACAATTCTATTACATAATAAAACTCAGGATAATATATATATAAATAGATGGCATCACTGGCTTAAATTAATATATTGCCAACAAGTAACTATCTACATATTAGGGAAATGGAATACTATAGCTAGTAACTTACTTAGACAAAAAAAAGACATATAAATTAGCTTTTGTGGTAATGTCAAGGCTTTCCACAAGGTTTTTCCTTAAATGTTACTTTCCAGCTTATCAAGCAATATGAAACCATAGTCAAAAGCTCTGTCTAAAAACGAATGTCTGAAAGAAATAAATTCCTTCTGGAGCCACAGTTTTCCTATGCTTCTTTCTCCTGACTACAAACCCACCTGAGACTTGCACTGACAACTTTAAGGTACCTTTCCATGCAAGTGTTTTGCACAAAACAGGAGCCTTTTCATCTGTTAAGATACATTTTTAAAAGTTTCTCTCTTCTCCACACATTAGATTATCTTTGCAAAATCTGTCTTGAAGACTTCCATCCTCATGAAGAACTCAGAAACTTAGAGTAAAGCACACGTGCATGAGCTTTACCTCATGCAAAGTTTTCTGTAGTCTGCAACTCTGAAAAGGTAACAGGTTTGAAAAGTCACAATAACTGAAGAGTTAAAATGTCAGTGTGGCCACAAGCTGAAGTAATGGAAAACTGCTCTAGCTACAAAATTAGCTTTCATTCCACATCACAAAACAAGTCAGCTGTACCACACAACTACAGAGGATAGCAAGTGAACTACCACCTGCTGGGTTTTGTACATCAGTTTTAATATTTCTCTGTTCTGATACACAATGCTCTAAGCTTCAGCATCTCCTGGTAGGTATCATCTGTGCAGTATTCAAGCAGCCCTTTGGAAAGAGCTCCAGATTTATACGGGGTCATGTAAACATCATTTAAAAAAAAAATAAAAAATTGTAAATGGAGGAAGAACTTAGAGGTTCTGCAGAAGACCTGCAACAAAGAGGTTCCAGGTTCTGAGGCACTGTGTGGGACCATTTACCAACACAGGCTCTCCACTATCAACAGAAAAACCTTTCACCAGCATCATTGCTCTTTCCCCAACAGCTCCAATGAAGGATGAATGCCTTCTGGGATTAAAATCAATGGATTTGTTTCTTACTCTGCATTCATTAAGCCTTTTGCTCGCTGTCTAGAAAGAGCCTTTGTATGTTGAGAGTGATTCATCAGTTTACCATTGTCTGAGGCATTTAAACAGTGCTTTTAAAGTTCATAGGGAAAAAGAAATTTAGGCTCATTTGAACTAGAGTTGGTTATTTGCTATTCTTTAACAAGCCAGTATTAAGCCTATCCTTGACTTCTCAGATCACAACAAAGTTGCCAAACCAACTGAGAAATATTTTATCTGTTCTGGATAAAAAAAGACCAGACTCTTTAGTGAAATCAAGATGTTCCAACCAAAAAACGATTATGAATAGAACCAGTGATTAGTAATTGAGCCTATTCTTGCTCTGCAAACTTGATCTTTTTCCAGCTCTCCTTCTGCACACACTTTCCAGCACTTCCCCTGCCCTTCTGTGGACAACTTCCAGGCACCTAAGTTTTCTCCTAGAAAAAGAAATACTTCAAACCATACCTGGATAACCATGCATACTTACTGTTATTTTCATTGTGGTTCTGTAATTTCCTATCCCTGTGGGGGACAGCTAGGAGCAGGACACTACCAGGAAAACATCTCTACTTGTGTAACTTGCCAAATGACCTTAATACAAATGTCCTTGGATTTGGTCATAGGATCTCTGAACTGTATATGGAAATATGGGTTCTGTAGAACAGGATCTGTGAACTAGTCATGAGAATCTAATGGGGGAATTATGGAGGTCCCTATCTGGGACTCCAAAGAATGAATTTAAGGCATTGGACTTCCTGTCACCATGGGGACAGCTGTGGTATCACTAACAACTACCGACAAACAGGACACAGCATGCCAAACAACTACGCCCTGCAAGAGCAAGCATTGTTCCAGCACTGTACTGCTGGAACAAGATACATGCAAAAACTTCATGGGATGATTTTTTTTAAAGTATTGTCAGTCAAGACACAAGGTACACTGTTCTTAATTCTCATAATCTCAAGAACCTTGCAAGCAGCTCAACGTGAAACAAAAATATTTATGTTCATGCACTATCTTGTACTTCACTTCTTCAAGTTTCATATTCTTAGTTCTCTCTATTCATCTTTCAGGACACACTTCTGCTCCCCTATTCCATATTTCTTGCTCCCTTTACTGTTTCCCACTTCAATTCTATCCACTTCCCCCATCTGCAGAGATCTATCCATACTCCATTCCCTCCCTTAACTCAAAAGCTTGCAGATACTTAAGCATGCCCTTGGCCCCATGAGCAGAAGGACACTTCCATTTTTCTGGGTCATTTCTTCAACCTGTGTGGTTTTTCAGTCCCAGCCACAACATCTTCAGACTCCATTCTCCCTGCCCCTCAGCAGCAGTTGGACAGCTGCCTCTGCTGACAGAAGCAAAAACTGCAGACCCAGCTGCTGAAGCTACCACACACATTATCTATACTGTAGATATTTTAGCTGACAAGAAAGCATTATTTCCATTCTCTTGCTTTTCTTTCACCTTCAAAGCACTAATGACACACTTCCAATTCCAATGGTATGATTTTTTTCTTAATACGTATCACATCACATTGCATGGAGAGAGCAGAGTTGCTGGTATCTAAAAAAGTCTTCAAGATCAACAACTGGAGTCCAAGTTCATTAGCAAATGCAGAGCCCCCTCTACCTAAAAATGCAAGGCTACTGCCTTCAAAATGATGTTTTGCAACTATATTTTGGACTACAAGGTAAGATTCTCCTAAGCGTCCCATCTTTGTTACTGTTAAACTACCTATCAGCTGCAACTTCATTGTCTCAAAAGGGGTATAGACTATTGTAAGAATCGGTGTGAACAAACCATGTGATATAACATAAACTATTCAGTGCAATATAAAGACTACTCAGTGCAAATCTCCAGTGCAAAACAACAACTAAATAAACTAGTGCAATACAACAGACTATCAAACCTCTGATAACCTTTCCTTCACAATTCTCCTGTGATGGCCAACCACAGAATATTTCAGTGATGCAGTGCATCCACACTACCAGAGGATTGCTGAATGAATCACCTGTATTTATCTAGAGAGTGACAAGTGTATTTCTGCACTGAAAGGCTTGGCTTCTTCAGGGGACCTCCCAAGAGGCACAATTCTGCAATGTCCCTGTTATGTTGACCTCTCCTGCACTGCAGCCAGAACAAGCAAGCAAAGTGGTCTCATAAAAAATTGTAGAGGTTATTAAAAATAAACGGAAATATGCTTTAATGCCCTTTCCCCAAGTTGGGAACTTTAGCTTCCTATCTTGTCTGCTCACATTAATTAAGAGACATTTAGCCAATTCTAAGAATTGATTCTTAGAACACATTGATGTAACACTCAAAATGATCACTGGAAAAAAAAAGCTTACAACCTTCTGTTATTTTAAAATCTTTCATCATCTTCAAACTGAATTCAGACTGCAAGCATGATCTCCGAACTGTTCTGTATTATGTGGACAATACAGTATTCTAAAATTTGTGTACTGCCTCCTGCTTGATCCATTACAGGAGCATCTCCAGTTTACTTCACATGTGGATTAAACATTCTTCCCTTACCTATTGTAAGAAATTTTTCATAAACATTGTTCCAAGGACCATGAGCAAAACCCAAAAGTACATGCAGCAACACTTGACATTGTAAGCCATTTGTTTTTGAGATTGTCTGGCTAAAACTTTTTCTAGTGCAGCACATAAAGTTTCAAAACGGAGCCTCTTTAAAAGCAAGATTCAGTGGGAAGACAATGAGATGTATGGCATTTCTCTTTTGAATAAATAATTAATTAAAAAACTTTTTTCCCCGAAGAAAATTGCAGTCGAAAGCCTTTCTAAGCACATTGATGGTGCAAAACAAAGAAACACTTTATTTCAGGACTTGGTTCTTTCAAAAGAATTTAATTCTTTTTGTGCCCAAGGTCTCTAATTTCCTTTCCCATTTCCTCTTATTTAAATTGTATCAAACATACAGTGACCCCCATTCTCTGCTACTTACTCCCACCTCTGCAGCAGCTTCTCTGCTGTGGGGAAGAGCAGCATTCACGCAGCTGAACTGCAGCCCACTTTAGGGAACCAGCACAACAAAGAACAAGAGAAGGCACCTCCTGAGCCATGTCTCCCCCCTGAGCCTGCTAGCTGGGCAGCCTCACAAGCACTGCCATCAGAGCCATGCAGGCATGACGCACCAGCACCACTCCTAAGCCAGGGACAGAAACTGCTTCAGTCAGCAAAGCTGCTAAAATCGCTGGGCTCACACGCCCTGACTGCTGCCAGCTCTGCTCTGAAGGACGCACCTCTCCTCTGACACACTGCACAGGGCTTGGAAAGGCTCTCTACCCACACCCAAATCAATCAAACTGCAGGCTAAAAGTGACGCTCCTGTTATCCCTCTTGGCCTGCAGATGCATTTGATCTGGTGCACTGAAATCGCCTGTAACATGAGTCAAATCAGCTTGCTGAAACACTGGGAAATGAATTGAACATTGACAAAACGTTAAGTGCCTCAGGAACAACAGTGAGAACAGAACACCTGGCCCCATGAGCAGCTGAGCTGCAGTTTCAACAGCGAGTACAGTTAGGCTGGATAACACAAACTGAAGCTGCAAGACAACTGAGAACTGTCAATTCCACCTCTGAAGGAGATGCCTGAGACTTTAAGACTACATATTCCCCATTCCCAACTAAAGACCAGATAAAATTAATTTTAATTAAAATAATTAAAACTTCTTGGAAGTGTCCCTTGTCTTCAGGAGATCTGCTTGATTATTTGGCTAATACTCCATTACACCTAATGTATCATGAAGAGAACATAAATATTACATTAAAAATAGTAATTATTACTCAAGAAGAAATCAAATAATTGAATTTGAAAACTAAAATTGGATTCACACATGGACAGGACAAACCACATTCTCACTACATAGAAAAAAGAAAGTAGCTCCCACACAGCCAAGATCAAACAAAACTTGAAGAAAAAAAGAATGAAATTCAGCAAAGAGTTCAAAGTCAAAGTTTTATTCTTCAACAAAGACATTTAAATTACCAGCATTTGCTAACAAAGATTAAGGAAATACTGGAATCTACACTGTAACTGAAAATTAATGTTTAGCAGGGTCCTCTTTTATTCCATTTCTCTGTCCTGCATCTTACAGTCCTACAACTCACTATGTCACTACGGCATTTGCCTTTTGTGTAGCATATGTTGGCTTGTGTTCAACTTCAGCTCCAAAACAACCCACACATTTTCTTCCTAAGGTCTGCTACACACACACCCCACATCCTGCATTTGTGCATTTGGTCATTTCTAATTAAATGTCCAACTCTACATGTTTTATCTCTGAACTCTCTTTTTTCAGATCTCAGTATCTCCACTGTATTCAGGTAATTTTATATTGTAGGTTCCACTTCGCACACATATGTGTGGTCAGCCAAGTTTTAACTGCTGTCATCTCTCTGCAAGTACTTCAGACAAGCATCCCAACCATTTGTCTTTACCTACTGCAAAATTACACTTCAAATCTTCTCTTCCTTTCTGGAAATTGAAAGCTCCTCCTGCTGGCCTTTTGTTGAACTAAAGACAAACCAAAATAAATACTTGCCAAACCAAGGAAATACAAAAATGCAACACCAACATTACTGGTATTTTAGTATCTTTTGGTATTTGGCATTGAGACAAACCTCAGAAAAATCTCACTCTTCAAGATGCATAGAATAAGAGATAATTCCAAGGATTTGCCTAAAAGAAACAGCTTATCCACACTATCAGAAAGAAATAGAGTGAAATCAGATTTTCTTTTTCCCATGGCAAACAATCTGCTGCTCTGGCATAAAACTAGTGATTACTAATTACTTTTCTACTGCAGCTGAGGAATAAAACAAGCTAAGATATTGACCACAAAGGTAAGAAATCCAAAAGTGACTTGTAGTCACAAACATTCCTGATTACTCTTCTCATATAAAACTACCTGGAGAAACTAACACCATTTTAGTCATAGTTTTTTTCTAAGTTCTGATCAGGTGTGATTTCTTTTAAGAACCAAAAGGTGGCTTTGTTGCTCAACAATAATTTTAATGAGAGTAATTGTTCAATTTTGGCGTTCTTAAAAGACTCGACAACATACTAACAACCAAGAGTAAATTTGCAAAGCTCTACATTAAAAGCAGTATTTCCCCATCCCACATCTCTTCAGCAGGAGTTCAAAGCAGATTTCCAGATTACTTGAGTCAGACACAGAACAGTTTGAGTCACCAGACTGCACAGTTAGATAATCTTGTAATTATTTCAAGTGACTACGGAGCATGAGAGAGAACTAACACATGTGTTAAACAAAACCCATGTATACATAGATGAAGATCCAGGCTAACCCAGTAACACCAGCAAGTATCTAGCAGTAGTACCACGCTCAGAATGGGTAACTCATTTACTATTTGAAGTTCACCTGAGAGTCCAAACAGAAAAAGTAGCACTGTTCTCATTTCCTGAGACTGCTAAATATTTCAGATTGAGACCAAATACCAGCAGAATAATTCTACCACTCAACTCTTAATAATTTGCATTCAACTCACCTACTCTTACTCCTCATAGCCTTGGGAAAACAGCTGAGGAAGAGGGGATAGGGTCTGACATATACCCAAAACCACAAATCTCTGCATTGTAGGAGAGAGATTAGACCCAACCAATACAAAATAAACCAGATCACCAAGCAACCAATTTTGAGTTCAGTGGGGAATTCTATTCTAGTGAGATACAAAATAAAAGTTTAAATTATGCACATCTTCTGTATACTCCCTGATGTTGCAAAGCTTTTGAGAGTCTTTGTACGCCAATCCATCACTGCATACACATCGCAACTGAAGTCCTCATAATTCAACATTGACTCATCTCTCTCTAGGTCATTCCCTATGTTCTGCAACCAATTTTCGCTACAACCCTGAACCACCTGCAGATGAGTCAACACATTCTTAATCCCACCTTTTTGTTTTACCAGTAACTCAACCTAGTAATTGTGTTTTCCACTTCAATGAGCTAGACGAACTCAGAAATTTTCCTATCTGCTCTCTCAGTATGGAATTGCCAGGTTGTTTATTAAATAACTATAAAGATTTGCAAACTTCAGAACAGCAAAAGCACTCTCTGTTTTATGTGGCCAAAATCTTTTGGGGATGGGTTAATTCAACCTTGCTGATAACTAGCCCACATTTAGAATTAAGAATCGCTTAGGAAAACGCCTTTAAGATCATTGAGTCCAGCTTGTTTACTGAATGCTTATTCTCTTTTTTCCCCACTCACTATCAAGCCTGTCAAGCCAACACTCTATTACTCCTCCAGAGTCTTTCCCTTCTGGTTACATGAGCCAAAAACTTTCTAGGGTGGCATATCATAGAAAGTTTTCTCTTCACAGGCACAGCTTAAGAGTTGAGACCAGAGCTCTCAGATCATGCATCTCCAATTTCACTATAGTCAGCAGAGTACACTGCATGCAAGAACTGAGCTTTCAGTGGGAATAAAAAATATGGCACATTCAGGGCAAGTCACATTGGTTATCCCCTTATTATCCATACCCATCACCACAAGCAGAAATAATGCTCTCCATCAAAATTTCCTCCAGCATTCCCCACTTGTATCTCCAATTCATCTAGCTCAGCAGTTCTGAGTCTCCAGCCATTATCACCGTTTGTGATATCACCAGTCATGTCAACTGGGAGGGATTCATTACTTTAGGACTCTGGAGACCTGCAAGACCTTTAGCAAGATACAAAAGAAAGACAATAAGCAGAACTGTTAAGTGCTCTATGTATCCATTTCTCAGTAGAGGGTGACTAACAATATGTTAAATAATACAGCAATCAAAAATCACTAGGTTTTTTTTGAGAAGACACATGAGTCTGTGGCATTCATTACTTTCTATTGTTCAGGGCCTGAGTGTAATAACAAAATAGGACACAACAACTAAATGTGTAACATCTATGCTGGCATGAGACAAAATACACAAATAAAACACATGCCATTTTTCTAGAATATTAATCTTCATTTTGAAGCAGCACACACTGGCAGTCACTGCCACAGCCAGGAACACTGGTACTGATCATGAGCAAAACACCCAAGATCTTGAGCTGTTGCCATTAATATAGCCACAGAATCTTCCAAGCTGGAAGGGACCCACAAGAATCATCAAGCCCAGCTCTGAAGTGATGACCCCTAGAGGAATCAAACCCATGACTAGCACCATGCTCTAACATATGTGACGTGCTTTGAAACACAACAAGGAGCCACCAGTAAGTGGACATAAAGAAGATGTAACAAAAATACTGTAATGATTTTGCAAGCTATCTTTAAAATTCTCAGAATTTGTAATACTCTCATTCTACATGACTCTTTTCAGTGGTACCCAGCCATGTCGTAAGGGCAACAGGCTCAAACTGAAACACAAAAGCACCATCTGAATACAAGGGAAATATTTCCTTTACTTTGAGGATGACAGAGGACTTGAACAAGCTGCCCAGAGAGGTTGTGTTGTCTCTCCTGGAGATATTCAAAACCCACCTGGCTGTGATTCTGTGCAACCTGCTCTTGGTGAACCTGCTTTAGCAGGGAGGTTGGACTAGGGGATCTCCCTTCTGTGACTGATGCTTGTGGAGCGCTGCCTAGTTCTCATTGATCCCACAGTCCCAACAGCTCTGGAGTTCTGTCACCCTACATCAACAGCAAACAAAATGTCTTGCACTATTAAAAATACATCTTGAAAATTGAATTTCCAGGCTTAATGCCTAATTCTGTTAATTTACAAGTGCAGGAAGAAACTCTTACATTACCCTGTTAAGTAAGTAGCTACCATTCTTCACGAAAAAGAGTATTTTTAAAAACCTGTCTAGGTCTTGCACTAATCATTTTTTTCACCACCAGCTACCCTCAGATGACGGATTTAAAGGCAAATAAATTATATTTGTCCAGCACACGCTACTTCCTCAAGCTAACCCGACCTTTACTGACAGACCTGCTTCCAAAATAAATAAATCATATGCACAAATAGAGTTAAGCCTTTATTATTTTCAGACCTCAATCTCAGAAGTTGCTACGTGCAAACACTGGTGGATTAAAGCAAATGGAGGAGGAAAACAAAAATTCCACTTCAGGAACACGTTGCCCTTCGAGGTTGCTCTGCGCCCTCCTCCTCTGTCTCAGAAAACAGAAAAAAAAAAGGCAAGAACAAGCTCAGAGCAGCGAGTTTAAAGGTCCAAAGTGCGGGCGGATCACACTGGCAGGGCAGGGCGGAGCGGGCCCGCCCGGGAGCCCCGGGCGCGCAGCGCGGCCCGGCAGCGCCCCCCGGCGGCGGCAGCACGGGCCTGCCCCGGCCGCGCCGCGCACACGCACCGCGGGGAGGGCGAAATTCAAAATAAATAAATAAAATTAAAAAATCGCCAATGCGAACACGATTGTCCTTGGCACAAAAACTGCGCTGTCAATCGCCTTATCGGCTGACCGACGTCAGAACAACTCGCAAGTGTTAACGCTGTGTGAGGGAGTGATCGCTCTTTTCCCGTGGCTCCGTCTAAAAGACACACGCACACAGGAAAAAGCGAAACGTGAGTCATCATCGGGCCGCTGTGAGGATACTGTATAACTTCCCAGGTACGGGAAAGTCACCTAAAGACGATATAAACAACTTTCAACACACAGTAGGAACCCCAAGAAGCCAATTATTCCTTAAATCGCCTAAAATACACGCAGCGTGATACAAATCCGGTGGAGCAGCACTCTTTACGGCCTGCAGAAAACGATGGCAACCCCATGAAACACTACACCCAAGTGCAGAGACCATGGAAGGGGAGTGGTAGCCAGGAAAAAATAAGAAAAATAATCATCATCTCTCTTGTTTCTGAGTAAGAAACACAACCCGAGTGAGCCTTATAGTTGCGGGGGGAGGGGTGAGGGGGTTTAACATAATGCCGTGAAAAAACCCTGAAATCCAAACCAAAACCAAAACACCACCCAGCCAACAATAAAGGCAAAACCAAAACCCATATTACTGCTTTTTTAAGGATAGAAACAATAAAACATTAACCACCCTTCCAAAATTTCGGAATTCCCCTTTGTGCGGGGAGGGATAATACTGGCACAAATGTAGTTTTACTTCTGCTCTTACCTGATTAAAAAAGTAACCCGGGGCTCTGTACCTCCCTACCATGATGAATCATGGTCTTCCTGGACTGAGACCCGCCGAGCAGCCTTACCTTAAAATTACTGGAGTTGACCCACGCTGTTAATTCGTCGATCACTTTGTCAAGGCGCTGCTGGTCCTGCTCCAGATCGGGGGACCTCGCCGGGTCGCCCAGGTACTCCAGCAGCTCTTGGCCGACCTGCATCCTGCGGCCCACGTCCTTCTGCTGTACCTGCTCGCAGAAATAATCCATGCCAGCAGGCTCCATCTTCGGACGCTGCGGAAAAGTTTCTTCGTAGGCGAGCCGAGGGCCTCAGGGTCGGAAGCGCGGGCAGGGCAGGGCGGGCGGCGGGGGCGCGGACAGGCCTGCTGTCCTCATGGAGCCGCTCCCGGCGCTCCCGGCTCCGCGCCCGCCGCCCCCATGCGCACTCGCGGCCCCGCAGGGGGAAGCCCCGGCGGGAAGGGAACCCGGCGCTGCTGTGACGGGCTCAGTGGGAGCCGCTCACTCCTGCTCAGGGCTTTCCAGCCGCCCCCGCGCCGTCCCGAGGGATCCCGACAGGGCTCCCCGCCGCCGCCCCTCCTCTTCCCCCGCCGGGGAACGGGAAATAGAGCTCGAGAACAGGCGCTGCGGATGGAGGGGCTCGCAGGCACCCCGGCCGCGGGCTCCTGGGGTCCCCCGGGGAGGTGCTGCCGCCCCCGCTCGCTCTGTCTTCTCTCCTCCGGCCCGAGGAGAGCTCTGTGGGCCGTCTCTCACGGGCACCGGCGAGGCCGCGGCGAACCTCTCATGCTCCTGACACCGCGGCCTCCGGCCCCTCCTGCCCGCCCGCGGGGCGGCTCCCAAACTTTCGTCCCGGCGAGTCTCGGCGCCGCCCGCTCCCCCCCACCGTGAGCCGGGCCGGGCCGGGAGAGTCCCCCAGAGAGCCGCTCACGCTTCGCCGCGCCTTCCCCCGCCGGGCTCTGCGGCGGCAGCGCCGCCTCCGTCCCGTGCAAGTTGCGCCTCCCGCCGCCGCCGCTGCCACCCCGGCCGGCGCCAGGCGGACACACCGGGCGGGGCCCGCGCGGCTCCGCCTCCCGCCGCGGCTCCCGCTTCCCCCGGGAGAGCGCGCGCCCGCCTCCCGCCCCGCGCTGCGGCGGGATGGAAGAATGGACGGACAGATGGACGGACGGACGGATGGATGGACGGGCAGTGATCGCTCCCGCCGGGAGCTCCCCCGGGACCCCTGCGGGTCGTGTCCGGCGGCAGTGGGAGGCGCATGCGCTCTCCGCCCCGCTGATCCCCGCCGTGCCGGTCCGGCGCTCTTGCGGAGAAAGGGAAAGTGTTGGAAGGACAGGGGAAGAGTGAAAGGTGCTGGGATGCTTGGGTGCTCCCCTGCCTTCCTCTCTCCCCCTTCCGAGCGCGGTCCCGGCTTTGCCTAGCGATGCCCTGCAACCCCTCCCGCCTTGCTCAGTGCCCAGGTGTGAGGTGGGGACATCACCGTGGAGCCATTCCCAGTATTCCCGGAGTGGTTGGCTCTGCAGCGTTGCTGTCCGCAAAGTCGGGTTCCTTATCCGGAATGCAACCACACTCCAGAGAGACACGGATTATTGAATTCAGAGTTGTGCAAGCCTGGGTGCGCAGTGCTGTTCCATAAATCCAGCGCACCCCATCGGACTTTCCGCACTCTTACTAACACAGAATCACAGGGTTGAACGGGACCTCTGGAAATCATCTAGTCCAACCCCATGCCAAGGCAGGATCACCTAAAGGAGATAACACAGGCAGACATCCAGACGTGTTTTGAATGTTTCCAGAGAGGGAGAATCCATAAACTCCCTGGGCAGCCTGGTACAGGGCTCCACCATCTTCAACATAAACACGTTCTTCCTCATGCTGAGGTGAAACTTCTTGTGTTTATTTTATGGCCATTGTTTTAATTTATGGCCCTTGCTCCTCCTCCTGTAGCTGGGCACCACCGAAAAAGAGTCCAGCACCATCCTCTTGGCATCCACCTTAGAGAATTTATCTGCATTAATGAGATCCTCGTTCAGTCTTCTCTTCTCTAGACTAAACAGGCCCAGCACCTGAAGTCACTCCTCATAACAGAGATGCTCCAGACCCCTAATTATCTTCGTGACCCTCTGCTGCACTGTCTCCAGTAGCTCCTTTCTTGTGCTGAGAAGCCCAGAACTGCACATGGATATGCAGTTGAACTGGGGGAACTGTTCATGGATGGCATTTTCCCAAGTAAAGCCCCAGCATGGCTGACCCACATGCAGAGTGCCAGGAATCCACTTGAATTAAAACAGAGACTCTTAAGTGAGGGGTTGTGACTTTAGATGTTGTTTCAGGGCCAGTTTAAACTGGTCCAAGTCCCCTTGATGGTGGGAAGGCAGTCATGTCCTCTCTGTCCCTCTGCATTGGCCTCTGAGGCTTCTGAAGGTACAATTATGGCTTTCACATGCAGGGAAAGGAAAGCAGAGGAGGTCACTCTTCCCCTTCTCCCACCCTAGCTGCTCCACTTGGCCCCTATCTTGTCCCCCATGCCAGACCCTGCACACATTGATCACTGGGGTTGATTTAATGGGCTAAATGACAGAGCTGGTGTCAGTGAGCTGGGCTGGCTCACGACTCCTACAGGCAGAGAAGCATGGGACTTGGAAGATGGGAAGCGTGACAACCTCCATCAGTGGCCATGGACAGTGACATTGGCCTCCTGCCCCTCTGATATTGAGAGGGTTCACCTCATGCTAAACTGGAGGCCACTGCTGATACAGACAGTCCTTTTCTTCCCTTCCATACACCAGAGCTGGTTTTTATTTATCTCCACTTAAACAGTTCAGAAAGATAATATTTTTATTCATTTTTCTCCCTTTTTTGAAATCGCATAACTAGCTCTTTGCTGATTCAGATTCCTAAATTTTCTCGCTCTGGGATTCAGCAGTTACCAGAGTTGGAGCAGGCAAGGACAGCTAGAAGATAGATGGGGAAAACAGCCTTTGTGTTACGAAAGCTCAACTTAGTTTCAAGACAGCAGAGTCTGGCTGTCTGGCTTGCCTTGTTACTCCTTGCAGTGGGGAAGAGTGAACCTGCAGGAAAGCAAGGTACTCCCTTCATATGGCTGCTGGATTTACACTGAGGAACCACACCTGCAAATTGCTGCTTCACAGCAGTGTGAACCAAACTAAATTGGTGATGCAGAGTTCCTACTTGTCTGTTTCTCACAAATCCCTTTCTCAGGAATTCTCCACTTTCCTTCTGTCCCATTGACCTGGAAAAAAAAAAAAAGAGAGAACTCTCCATCCACAGGTGTGGCAGGAGGCAAGACAACAAGCAGCCTTTTGTTGATTCTGGTGAGATGAAGCAAACTGAGGATCCCACGCTTCATCAATCCCTAGGCTTTACAATAATGAAGATGGTTAAAAAGATTAAAGATGCCTTTAAAACAGAAATGTATGTGGTGTTTACTTTGAGCTTATAATAATTTACAAGAAGATTATGAACTGCTCATCATGTTTTCAGGAAGGAAATCCAAAAAAGGAATTTTGGATGAAGCTGAATAGTTCTTGTCTTATGTGTGTGCACTGCCACTTATGAAGATATAGAATTACAGGTTGCTTTTCTAGGAAAATGGGACCCAAGAAACTTCTGGAAGTGAAAAAATAAATTTCAGAAAAAAACCAAACTGGATTGCAATATTTTTTATCAGTGCACTAGAATCTGACTCACTGGTGTTGTATGTTTAAAAAGCAAATATCTTGCTAGGAAAGTTTTAAATTTGTTGACCTAATAATATTGGCTAAATAGAAAAGAACTAAGTAGACGGTTCTGGACTCTTGGAGTATTAACAACTGTAAACAATTTCTGTCCTTGTCCAAACTATCTGAAAAAAAAAATCAAACAAGTAATATAAAATTCACTTTTCATTACAGTCCAAGTTAAGCTCAATCTCTGAAGAAAGAAAATCCTAAGCAAAAAAAGAGGGGGTAAAGCTCATAGCACCACGTTTTTGAAATTCTCTCAATTCAAAGCAAATACACTGATTAGGTAATCCAGTTGCTGTGACTAGCCTTGAAACTGAGGGGAAGGGTAAAGTATAGTAAGACACGCACTTGAAATATCAAAACTATTTTGTCAACTCAAAGACGGCATTGCAAAGCTATGCTAAGGGCAAAAGTCATGCTGGGCTATGTGGCCTTTCTTTTTTTTTCCATTTCACGTAATAAGTGTTTTCTTAAAAACCACAGCAGAAAATAATTTTGCTGCCTTGCTGTAAAATCAGAGGATTAGACCACCGTATTTCATCCTGTGAACAAGTGCCATGACTACCTGCCATGACTAGTTCCTGTATACAATATTGATTATAGATACACTGTTTTGATGTACTGTTATTGATATAACAGCAGAAAATGGGTAGCCGTTTTATTCCTGAGGTGTTTTGCTAAGACTAAGTCAGTTTCATTTGAAAGCTAGCACTGAGAGGAAATTTTTTTTTTTTTTGGTGGTATCAATAAATGTTGGTTGACATTTTCCTTCGCAAACAAATAGCCTTTGGCAAATAAAAGTTCTGGATGTTCATTTCCTTTTTTAGCAAGGCAGGAGTAGCACTCCAACACTGAATCCAGAGCAGTCCCTCAGCTTGGACAAAGGACATGGTTTCATTGTAGATGTTCTCACAGAGTCCTAGTGGACTTTATACCTAGGGATGTGGGCTAGGCTCCAAAAAGAAGGCATTTTCATTCAAGCCAAAGATCTTTTAAAGCTTCTTACTCTCAGTTAAGGAGATTGCTTTCTCTGGAATGCAATCTTCTTTTTGATATGCAAGCATGTGAGCATAAATCCACTACTCTTGTGTATTCCTACAATGCATAATATTTTGTAGAGCCATTAAGCCCCGTAATTGAATGCAGAATCCAAATTTCCTTCAGTCTTCTCAATATGACTTGCTAGCAAGCAGAGCAATTACAGCAGGAGCCGAGGTAAATGACACTAATCCAGTGAGGCGCGTTTCCAACCTGAATTGCACACCAAACCTGTTCCTACGCCCCCAGCCCATCCGAGTGTGCTGCACAATTCCCGCACGTATTATCCTGCTCTGAAACAGGAGAGAATCCTACCAGTGGGCTGGGGAGGGAGGATGCCGTGCTCTTTGTTCTCTGGCCGATAAGGAAGCACGTAGGGTGTTTCAGGCTCTGCTCTGCCCTCCTTCCTTTGCTAGCAGTGAGCCTTAACAGGCTCAGAGCTCATGCAACCTGGTTATCGATCTCCTGTAGTAGGAGACTGTCAGTCACTGCTGCAGAAAAGCCACTTCTACAGACTGACTTCCCTTTCTGAGAAACCCTTCCCACACAGAGGATATGATCCCATTGCTGAAAGAACCATAAAAATCCCCTAAAAATCCTCTGATAAAAAGTTCTCTTCATCACAAATAGCGAACATGGGCCAAAATAATAAAAATAGAGTGAATTTAAACATGAGTCACTCAGAAAGTTCCCATAAATTACACTTGATGTAGCCTAGGTTGACACTGAAGAAATCTATGAGAAAGTTGTCCTTCCTGTTGGATTCCCCAGGAGCTGGGTCAGCACTTCTACAACATGTTCCACCCTGGGTGACTTGAATCAAATGTTCAGATTGCATCTTGGATGTAGTGTCCTTCAGTCATGTACCACCTTTTAATGTCTTCTAGAAGAACCATAGCCTTTTATTTTTTTATCAGCTGGAGATCAGTACACTCAAGGTCTTCTTAATACTGTCAAAAGACTGTGCTATTTTAAGCAGAAATCTGGCAGACTTTGTTATCTATGTTGTATAGGTATTTATTTTGCTTCTTTTCTGTCATTCATTGCAAAAGCATGATGTGTTTCCTGTCAAGCTGAATTTATCACTGTTGGTAACTTTAAAGTATCATTTGAATTCCTCCCGCTGAGATTAACAGTATCAGAATAATGAAGTAATAAATATCTTTTGAATATAAATAAATAATTAATGCAGGAATGTTATGATGATGATGTTGCAATATATGTACCAAGCTAGTTGAAAATTTGTCCATTTTTCTCACTAGGTCTTAAAAGATGAAATCAGATGTAACTGTATTAAAATTTACTTGGTGAACTCAGCTACATTTAAGCCTGTGCCATGAACGTTCTTTAAATTATGTATTTAATAGAGATTGATTTCATATGTTTATTTATAAAACAGTCAGGAGCTGAAACTAGTAGTCTGGTATTTTTCCTGTACATACAAAGTTAATTTGATCACAGAAATGGGGTGTGAGGGGGGATCAGTCTGATGCCTGGTTACTGGATTACTCCAAGGCATTAATTTGTTCCTTTTGTCAAATATGTTTTAACATGTAGACACTGCAATTAAATAATTCACCCTGAAAAATCTTTTATGAGTAATTTGCAAATTTTCTTGTTTCATGTGATACACAGAAGGAAGAACAAATTAAAAACTACAGGTAATAAAAAATAGTGTCAGAATTAAGATGTAAGTGACAACTTCTCTTTCATCATGTTAGTCTACCATGCCTTACATAGTTAATCAAAGCACTGGTGCACAACTTAGCATCCTTTGTGCCCCTTTTGCACAGCAACAGAGATATTTGTCTTTAGTGATAGTAGAATTTGACCATGGTTTGCCAAGCAAAGGTTTGTTTCTGTTTTGTGCAGCAGGTTATTTGCTAGACTTTTATCAATTAGGATTTTCTATCTTTAAATTTCTGTGGAGGAATATAATATGCCAGTGTTCTGTGTAAGACCTTAATTGCTGTATAATGATTTCATGTAATGTTAGAAAAAATCTGGAATGCATTAGTCCTTTGATATAAAATTTTCTCAATTTTTAAATTTAATAAATTAAACTTTTAGTTAAAATACCTGTAAGAATTATTTCAATATAGATGCAATTACCTTTGTATTGTAATCCTACCCTTTGTAACAGTAGGATGAAAGAACTAGAAAAGGATCCAAACTACTTGTGTCATCTGACCTGAAAAGTAAAAGCTGGTGAGCACGCAGTGTACTGCAGAGCAGTATCAAGGGACATGTAGCTGGGTGCATTTTGGCCTTGGAAAGGCAAAATCTCTGTTCTTGCAAAACAAATCATGGCATTTTCATTATCTGCAGGAAGATTGCAAGACAGTGAATGCACTGAAGAATATGAAAAAACGGGCAGAATGGAATCTTTCTCTTTACATAGGAACAACTCTCCAAACCAGGCAGAGCAGTGATACTCATCCTAGTAACACCAGTGCAGTGCCAGACTGCCCCCGTTTACACAAAGCAACCCACTTCTCACTGCATGGGAATGAGAAGGGGAAGAGAAAAACACGTACATTTGATTTGTTAGCCTCTGGTTGGGCTTGCTTTTGTTTCTGTAATGCAAGTCCTTCTATAAATAGGACAGACTCAGCAGTAATTTGCTACTCATGGAACTCCTACATCAGCAGTATTGATCCAAGGAAGGTTTTCTTAGGTAAACCTTGCAGGGCTCTTCCTCAAATGGGGACAAAATTTTCTGAACATACACGTGGTTTAACGCATACAGACGCATTTCCATACATATAGTTTTAAACTACTTATTTTCCATAAACAGTTGTACGCATTCCCATGTTGGGATTAGGCTGACAGAATTTTTTTGCCTGTTGCCCGATTCTGGCGTGTTTTTCAGCCTGAGTTTGCTGGAGTTGTCTGGCTGCTTGAGAGCTCCCTCTCGTGGTGAACGCGCCTCTAAGGAGATTCCCGACCAAGTATTCCCGACCGAAGGCGTGAAGTTGGAACTTTACCTACCGTATCTGTTACTGATAACGCTCTGCAGCAAAAGAAAGAAGCCAAGCTTGCAGTTGTTACAGATTTTTATTTTTTTTTTGCTTGGCTTTCCGCCCTTCTCACATAGAAATCTACTGGTTTGTATGGATGCCAATATCAATTGGTATTGTGGGGCGGGGGGGGGGGGGAAATTTCTGTACATGAGTAAACATATGAAAGAAATGCAAGTATTCATCTGTGTTCTAGGGGAGAAAATTTGATGAATGATTTTAATTTTTTTGCCCTGAAAAGGGTAAATTACTGTCCTTCTCTAGAATAGTTTAGGGTCTCTTGTATCGGGTGCTGCCGAGCCTGCTGTTTAAAGCAGACTGTACTTAGCACGGCCATCAGCAGCTTTGACCAAATTCCCACTGTTATGGGTCTGTGCTGTACCCATAGGGTGTGTTTTGATTAAATTCATTTTCAGCTCAGAACTGTCACCCGTTCTGCGCGGGAGAAGTACTTAGAGTTTCAGAAAGAAAGCCTCAGGCATTCTCATCTCTCCTTCCCTCCTTCCCTCCCCCAGCCCAGCTCCTGACCTGGGAGAAGCTGGGCATCTGCAGCGTGACGGGCTAAAGCAGCAGCCACAAACCCTGCAAACCTCTGGCACACCGTGCTGGGGCCGCTGCAGCGGCTCTTTGTGTCTGCTGGGAGATGCTGAGTCACGGCTTTTTGGTGCCTGCACCGCCTGACACACGGACATGGGAGGGCTGCTTCTAAGAAAGCTCAGAGTGCGCCAATTCTCCCTGTTTTCCCATGGCTAAAGTGATAGCCTGTAGAAATCTCCCAAGCTAGGTGGGAGAAAAATTATAAAAATAAAATTATACTTTATAAATAATATAATTTATTATTTCATTATAAATTTTATTTACTTATATTGTTATATATTTATCTATTATATACTATTTATATAATTATTATAAATTATATAAAATATTAATTATACACTTCAGAATGAATATTTGAATGAGATAACTAGCTATAAATACAGCTCTGAAGATAATAGCAATGTAAGTCAAGTAAAATAGTGGGAAAAGTGAGGCAGATTAAGAAGGAAAACAGGAAGATTGCTTTTGTGTATGTGGGTTCTGAATTGGACTGTGTACAAGTAGTTGAATTCATGGTATATTAATGATCAATAAATAGATTGCCCTGTCAAGAAAATACAGCTTTTAAGCACACCTAACTGGAAAAGAAGTAAAAAAGCCCACATGAATCCAAGCAGCTCAAAATGACACAATTTTTGAAAACTAAGACTGGATACAGGTCCTATGACTCTGACCAGTATCAGGGATTGGGCTTGTTATTTTGGGGCTTTTTTTGTTTAGTTGAAGAAAGAGAATGAGGTACTGATGTGATGTGAATGAATGGGATCTCTTAAAGAAAGCATGTGGAAATAAGCAATAATTACCTAAAGTAATAGAAAATTTTCTTAAAATTAAAATGTAGTGTAATTGTTAAAATATAATATAATTGTTAGAACTTAAAAGAGAAATTGTTATATAAACATATATGAACAAATTTAATTTAAAACCCACCATGTTTCAAATAATTATTCAGAACAGCCTCCAAACTTTTCTTTGGAGTTTATTGAACCTTTATAATTTTCAGTTTACTTCCAAATAAATCCTATAGCCACTAATTTTAGTAGTGAACTTGACAGCGCTGGGTTAGTGATTAGATTTGATGATCTTAAAATTCTTTTCCATCCTAAATGATGCTATGCTTTTAAATTACTTACTGTTAGCAGATACTTTTCTACACACCCATATAAGGAATTTGATATTCATTTGCCCTAATCCATTAAGTTGGAGTCAGAACTTCCATAAGCCAATGCTTAGGTTCCAATTTATTGATATTTTATTAAAAAGTTAGGTACTTTATCATTTCTATATTCTAGAAAGGAAATGGTTAGAGAAGTGAATGTACAGATTGGAAACACAGGCACTTTGAAGGGACAAAATTTCTTAGAGCCAGATTATGAATAGTGGTTTTGTTCCCCTTTTAGAGGCTCTATTTTTCCACTGAGAGAACTCAGTTATCCACACTGCATAGGTCTGGGGGGCTATTTCACTAAAGATGAATCAAGAAAAATATGTCACAATGTAGGAAACACTATAACTTTTTTAAAATATAAAATCCCAAGTAATATCATGCAAATTTGTGGCAGCAACAGTGGACTCTTTTTAATCTGTGTTTGACTGAGTAATGATGATGTCTGTGATGTCTCAATTATGAATTCCCTTTTTTTTCAATATTGCATGAGTCACAGCAGAGACATTCTTGTATTCATTGCCCTCATTTAAAGACAATAACCAGCCTATTTAGAAGTAAATTCCCATTGAAATCAAAAGTTCAGCCTACAAGTGTTTCTGCACACAAACGTACCCTGTGCTATGGATTTTCCAGAACATACATCCTGTGCATAAGTGGGCAAGCATGTCAGTGCTTTGAGTGACAGCAGAGGGAAAGCCCTACCACCCCAGCATGGTACACACCACACCTATCTTTGCAGTGGATGTCTGAACCATCCCCTGTGTTGACTCCATTAGTTGTCATGCCAGACACTCATAGCAAATCAAGAAAGTGTAGAAGTGAGGGTGACTAGCTTAAAAAGTCATCTATAACCAGACTTCTAGTTTGTTCAGTTTAGATACCTGCTTACTTTACACATTTTGCCTCATTTTAAACTAGTTTAAATGCCAATCTACAGCCTGATCCTTTTGGAAGGAAAAGACTGTGCAACCTCTGCTAAAATAATATCAATTTAGTGACCAATTTAGTAGCTTGTGGGTTTTTTTAATAGAACAATGTTCTTTGTTCTTAGGTCTTGACAATGTAACTTTTATTCAAGGATCTTGGTGTCAGGCAGATGGATGCTCTTGCAGGTTCATGTGGAATCCTGTGAACAGCACAGGGATCACTGCAGCAAGGAGGGCAGCCAGAGCAGGCTGCTCTGTAAGGGAAGGAAAGCCACCAGCTGGGCAAGCTGGAGTAGGGGTCCCACTGAGCCCTGTGCTGGAGCAAGGTGAGCAGAGCTGCCCCTGGCAGTGCCCCCAGCAGCTGGGGGCTGCCACACTGCTCACAAGGCAGGTTCCAGGTCGAGACAGGTGTCTGACTTGGGCACACCATGTGCCTCTGCTCAGGGCAACAGATGGAGCTTAAGCACTGCTCCCACGTGAAGCTAGGAGGCCTCCAAAGGGGCTTCTCACAGCTCCTTCTCACCCACCAGCTTTTCACAGCCATGTCATCCAGGCTTGTGCAGCTATACCACATCAGTGCTGGCTTCCAGCACAGGCAGTCAGGCCTCTGCTGGGGGAATGCACCCAAGGATCCTCATACTTTGGATTTAATGGTTTTTTTGTGGTCGCTGACTTCTTGCTTGCAATTAAAATAGGCTAGTTTCTTAGCTCTGTATAAAGTCTCTTGTTTTCTGAAGTGTAAAATACATGTTTCTTTATGTGTATGAAAATGGAAATATTCTTTTGCCTTAAATGCTTTAAACATTTGAATGTAGAACTTCTATCCCGTTTCTGTTACAAAGCTACATAGAAAAGGAGGAGTAAGAGCAGTAGAAGCAGTCCATGCAAACTGTGGATTTGAGATGGACCTGAATGACAACATCTAAAATTTCAACATAAAATCTGATTTTCCACCCACAGTTCACTTTTATTCATCTCTGTGGCTTTGCTGTAGAACCACTGGAAGTCTAAGGACTAGTTTCAAAACTTTAGCTGCAGACTTTCATTGAGATTCAGAAATCCAGAAAATCCTGTTATGATGAGGCTTAATGTCAGTTCTTACCTAAGCACGGCGTCCCTTGAGTGCAGTGAGTTGCTCAAGTATGAACTTCTGAAGTATGCCCAAAAATAGGAATGAAGCATATCTTGGCAATGGCTACAATTCCTCATATTTATGAAAGCAATCCTGGGGAATGTTGACATTTTCAAAACTAGCATCCAGTTATATGTATATTTGGGGAAAAAAATTTAAAAATTAGGCATATTTAAATAGAAAATGTTTTCTCCCAACCTTATTTTTTTGAAACATATATGGTGAAAATGCTTTCCAATAATCCACCTTACTTCTTCAAGCAAATGCTTTAATCAATCAGATTTTGCTAACTGAAAAGACTTTTAGAGAACTTTTGACATTTCTCACATTTTGTAGCACTACTTTCTTTTCCTTGGGACCCTGGATGTTCCATGACGACTGGGCTCTCTGGGTTTCACAGGGACAGATTAGACCAGCAACACTCTCCTTCTTTGATGCAATGTAATGGATATCTTGATGCTGCTTCAAGAAGTGCTAACTTGAGCCTAGAGAATGAAGCAGATACGCTGGCTATGTCTGTACTCCATTTGAGGTTACTCTATCCATGTTCACACTGCTGACTGCAGCGTGCTTCCAGGGATGTCCATACATAGGGATATGCTATAGTTATAGCAGAGAGAGAAAGCAGACCTTTTGGCTTTGAAAGCATTTTTGAATGCATATTTGTGCAACCTGATGTATTTCAAGATGCACGTTCGTGCAGACCAGAAGCTGCCTTCAAGGCAGCGTTGCAAAAAGAACAGTATTTGTGTGGTTATGTGACCATATTACTGGCCAGGCCAGGAGCTTTATTCAAGGAGTATTATTCAACACAAAATACTTTTCCTGTTCTCATTAGCATAAGTTTTAGCCAGAGCCTGTCACAGTCAGCTCCAGAGAGTCTTGCTAGGCAGTGCTTGGCGTCCCAGGGTCTGGTGTTCAGCTAGCATTGCTGGAGGAAGGTCTGCAGCTGCAGGTGAAAGGCAAAGTGAAAACATAGCTGCTGTGGCTGTGTCTGTCTATACCAACACTGCTTTGTGCTCGTCACTGTAGGTGCAGGGCAGACTCTGGCTCCAGCAGTCACCAAGAACTTGGACCTTCTGGAGGTGGAGTGTAAGCTCCCCTCCTGTGCCTCCTTGCTGTGTAGTCAGCCTGGCAAACAGGAGGGCTGAATGGCCCACCTGTGCCACAAGGATGCCCAAAGAAGCACATGGCAGGTGAGGGTGGGTGCTGGTGGTGCAGGCTGTGGTGTGTCCCTGTCACTGTCCTTGCAGCAGGGCCCAGAGCTCCCCCTGGCACGCACTGGAGGACATGTGAGGAGCATCCTCTGCTGCCGTGCTGAGGCTGCCCTCTCTGCCTCAGGGTGTGCATAAATAATTGATGGTGTACAGTCAGGGGTTCTGGCCTCAGGCAGTGTACAGTCTAGTATGGAAATACACTGAGATCACAGAACCTCTGTCAGAAACCTTAGTTTTAAATACACTCTACCTTCCATGCCGAGACATGGCCGTTACATGAAAAGCCAAGAACACAATTATCCCAAAAAGTTTCCCTGAGCCATAACTCTGTCCAGTAGTCCACGTGAATGACTAATCCAAACAATAGTTTTCCACAAAAAGGAAAGCTAATGCAAATTATATTTCACAGAACTGGGCAATAGCTATTTAATTGTTGCTTGTATCCAATCTTTATTGGCTTTAAAATGTGTCTGTAATCTCTCCTTATAAGCATATAGATCTCAGCAGGTGTTTTGCCTGAAGGGTTGTACAGCAGCGTGCCTCCTGAGATCAATCAAGCCAAAATACATCATATGGTTTTTGTATAAAACTGGTCCAGCTATTTTAAATATTTCCAGCTGTAATTAACTAACTTCAGCTACCATTACTCACTCCTATTTAATGTACCACCACTATAGTTCAATTACAGATTTACTTTCTTTCCATAACCACTAACTAGCTGTTGGTTTTATGAACCCTGTTTTTCCTCTACTCTGATAAACCTCCATTAAATGATAAAATCTGACTTAATTTTAGAAGTGTTCTGGTCACTGTTCTTTATTTCATGTGTCAGTAATCATAAAAAGAGCTAATCCTGCAACAAGGAGAAAATCCAATATTAAATTACATAGTAGCTTTGTACAGTGTAATCTTTTCACTCTGAGAGATTAATTTTATCAGCATGGCATTTGCAGCTGGTAGTAGATTCAAGAGATACACTACTCCTCTTGGGAAATAAGTCAAAACCATGGCATGAATATTATTACTTTTAGCTTTATCTTGTGGCTAGAAGAAAATGAGCTCCCTATCATTTTTATCAGTATCCCCTATTTATTTAGGCAAAGCTGAGGGTAATGGTAGAAATGTGATTGACATGGTAATTATTTTTAAAACTTTTTCCATTCCTTCCTAAAAGTGAGTTTTTAAGTTAGAAGGAGAAAAGTGCATTTTTCCCCCCGATAGTGACAATGTTGTGTGCTGTACAGTGACAGTGGTGTGACAGATGCCTCTGATGCAGAGCTAACTTGCTTGCAGCAGTGCTTCTACAGGCTTTTGCTCTGAGAAGTGCTTCTGCTGGGGCTACCTCAGGAATCTCTGCACTGCACATTAAATAAGTGACCTTGTACATTTTCTCCTATTTTCATCTGTTAGCTCTTTGCAGTTATATGGTGCTTCAGACTGATTTTTTTTTTTTTTTTTTTAGTTTGTGCACTATTTCATGCACTTGTGTTCTTCCTCTGCAGCGCAGTAATATTGAGAACACTGCAAAAGTGAGGCAGTGTCAGACAGCTCAGTTCCCTTCAGGTGTAGTACAGAGCAGAAAGCAAATGGAAGGTATAGGTATGTATCTCCATTCCAAAGTTGCCACAGGCCAGTTTGTTTCCTGGAAAAATTCCAGCTACCCTAAGAGTTGCCCTGACTTGTACCATAATTGCTGTGTTTCCCATAGGACTTTTCAGCTCTCTGCATGACAGGTACTGAAGAACATCCTGGCCACACCCCAGACTGCTCTCATGCTGGCTCACACAGAAAGATCTTTAGCAAATATTACCAGTCTTGCATTTTTTTTTCTTGGAAGACCTCTTCTGATGCAGGTACAATGTGAAGAAAAGTATAATGTCCACCATATGGTAATAAATTCTACTGCAACAGAACAACAGAAACCCCTGGTTCTCTTGCTGGGCCTAGCATGAGAGTTCTTCTGGCAAATAACTTCGCTGGTATGTTTATGATAGGTCTATTAATATATAATTGCTTCAATTTTTGTCTAACTTAACAAAGTGTTCCTAAATCTTTGCAAAGACCCTTGCATGCATCTATGGTTATTTATTTGGCATTATGGCAAGTAAAACCATGCTCCTTATGTCCCTCATTGAACATCCAAAAGCCCTAAAAATTTTACACTCACCCTACTCAGGACACCCTAAGCTTGCTGCTTTTTCACAAGTATTGTGTCATCACCTCAGCTTCCAATAATTGCCTACAGTCGTGCATTCTTTACAGTATCCTCTTTTCCATTTCCTACAGAGTCGCCATTCTTAATTCCTACATTTCCGTGCATATAATCTGGTTAATATGCCATTCTCAAATATGGTTTATTGTTATTGTTCCATGTGAGCAAGGGAGAACACAAGAGAGGAAATGAGCTGAAGCCACCTTTTTGTTTGTCAGTGATGAAATATAGTGTCAGTAAATTGTCGCAGCCCAAGAGTGGAGATGACTGGGTACAACTATAGCACTCCTGAAAAAAAATTCTGGAGAGCCTTATGTTTTCATCTTTAATTTTTACCTTTGCTCTTAACAAATAATACATCACAAGTAAAATTTCTCATCTCTTGCTGAGCTGTTTTTTTTGGCATTTACTTTGATGTGCATGTATTTAAACCTTATATATGAGTTTTATACAGAAGGACAGAACTACCATTGAATCACTGCATACATTTCTGGCCAATAAAATGTAACATTTAAAGAATTAGCATAAACACTAGGTACATTGAATGAAAAGTCATATTGAGTCATCTGCATGGTAGAGCAAAAATTCTTTAGCTGGTTCATCCCTGCAAACAGGCACAGATAAAAGTATTACCATGCCAAGCAGGTAATACTGGTATGATCAAAATGGAAAAAGTGACATGAGTGAGGTGGAAAAAAAACACACCATGGGAAAATGAATTGACCTGCTATGATGACTCACATCCAGCTAACCAATCCAAAGTACATTCTTTGAAGTCTGTGAGAAGTGGAAGAAGCAGATGCTGTAAGTGCATGTAGACACTGGGGTACAGAAAGGGTGCACAAGACCAGAAGCCTGAAAGTGGACAGACACATGCACATCTGATCTTATCAGGGTTACAGAAGCATGAAGGATTGGACCAGTAGAGAAGTGATTAGCCTTTGATTTTAACTTTGTGAAATTCACTTGCTATCCTAGAGTGATTCCAAGGGCAATTTAATGTCACTTCTGCCTAGTCATAGTTGAATTCCTATCTAAGTATGTTGGAGATAATGCCAGCTGATTGTGAAAGTGACTGCTGATAAGCCTGTCAATGCTTGCAAGAGAGTGGAGAGTAATTAAGCATTCTTTTAAACATAATATTGGAAGTAGGAGTAACCTATCTCATGTTCCTTGAATTATCTTATTTGTGCATGTCACCACCTCTGTATTTGAAAGGAGAGGAAACAGTGCTAAGTACCCAGGCCTACCAACACACCAGTTTGAAAGGAATGCAACACTGTAGTTTATACATCAGCCTGAAGGAAAATTGCATGTACAAATCAGCTGAATGTTGGATTCTACAGAAGGAAATACCACTTAAGGAACTCATTACAAAAATTTCAGTCTCTGTATGTGACACCAAGAACTTTCTGGACCTGCAGAGGGAATCCATGAAGTAAGTATTAGGGATAAACTCATGAGCTTCTAAAATATAATTTGCATGATAAATTCCTTACTGTAAGGTTTACATACTAGCATTAGTCAAGCCCTGTCCAGCTACTTTATGCCAGGATGAATCATATATGACAAATGGTGCACTGAAATCTGCCCTAATTTATGTAACTTTTGCAAAGGTGTTGACTGAAGTGCGGTGTCATACCACAAACTGGCTCATCCAGTGTCTCTCAAACTTTCCTCTTTAATGTCTGAGTCAGATAATGGGAGGTCCTATGGATGTCCTACAACAATGAGAAACAATGTGAGCCACAGTTATCTCTCCTGATGGGAAAAAAAATTAGAAAAAGGCATGTATTGTAAAAATTTCCTTCATCAACTCATTTGTTGTTCAAAATCACACTGCTGCATTTTGTTGCCTGCTTGCACCACATACATTTTTATACAGCCAGGAGAACAATAAAATAGAAGACTAAACAACATTTTTTGCATCTTATTTTTTTGCAGATTGCACTAGTACAAGTCTGTCTATAATTTCTCCTTTGAACATTGTGAAGCAAGCATTTTTAGGAGGAATCCTCTGGCAGTGTGGTCAGCAAATCCTGTAGCCATTTCTTTATCCCCAGATTTTTGTGGTCAAACCAAACTTTTCAAAAGAGCTGCCTGTACTGGCATTTGTTACATTATTTAACAGAGGAACTTTGATCCTATTCATTATATTTGGCATGTGTAAGGTTAAACCCTCATATTATGGACAGGTTTAACAGCAGGACATGAAGATCTTCACAGCTTTCAGAAGTTATTAGAGGTGACTATTTGTAAACCCATCAGTATGTGTGTTAAGGAGGTGTTTTAAAATGGGAAAAGTCATAAACTCCTCCCTGTATGGAGCATGGAACAACATTGAGCTCAGGGTCTTCCATCTTTTGTTTGAACTTCCCATTTTTTGTGAAGTCTCAGAGTGTTTAGCACTGGAGTGTGTTGTTTCCAGAGAATAAGGACCACAGCTGTGCTTCCTGGACCATGCTCCTGAGGAATGATTCATTCAATTCTCACATTAGAAGGAGAAACTTTGAATTGACAGCTTTTAAATCACATCCTTGCTTTCCTCCTTACATGCTCGTCATACCCCTTGAACCTACAATTAGGCCTTGGCACCTGCTGTCATCTCCTAGCACCTTCCAGCAGAGTGAGTCTCCTCTGTCCAGAGCAGAATGGTAAATTCCTTCTCCTGACTGCAAGGTGCTTTCACAGAATAGATTCCACGTGCCCAGTGACAGCAGCAATATGCGCAGATGCGGATATACATGCTCAAAAGCATGTCTGGCTTTCCATTCACCTTGGTTCAAAACCCCTCACACCCTTTATGGAGGGGGAAGAGCACATTCCAAACCCAGAATAGTGAGTAAGTGGCAAATAACCTGGCAGTGAGTGAAGAGCTGAGCTGCCTCTTTGGGCAGCCACTGCTACAGGCACAGGAGTAGAGACACACGCCCCCAGCCAAAGGACAGATGCCTCCCACCCCACACATGATTGTGTCTGTTGGAGCACGAGCACACAGCCCATAGAGGGAAAAAGTTTATTTTACTGTCTTCTCAAACCCCACTGCTTTGTGTAGTAAAGGAGTTCTACATAATTGAACAGAAACTTACAGGCTCTTCCCCATCTAAGATGCTGAAAATTAAAACTTCACTACCAATAGAAAAGATGACATAGTGGTGTGAATCTCTCACTTGCTATATAAGGCATCAGTTAAGTGACAGAACTGAATTTCAGCAGTGTTTTTTTAGGGAAATTTACCAAGTGGAGGTACTTCTGTTTGGATCTTTTTTATTGTCCTGCTTGTTCCATGTAGCAAGAAGTGATGTCTCTGTACTAGCAAGCATTATTCTGCATAATGACTGACTACCTAATTCCCTACCTCCATCCAGACATCTAGCAAACTAAGTAAAATTGTTTCTATTTGAATATTTTACAAGCAATTTCAGAATAGAAAATGCAGTTGAAATGTCTGCTACATCAGTGATGATGTAGAAAGGATCTTCCAAAATTAAACCAAATATAATTTCTTCCATATCTTCAATGTAGTATACCTAGCAGTCTTCAAATTATACAAGCAGTTTTCAAGACAAGCCTTGTAATTGTAGTGTAATAAACAGGAAAATGTATTTTTCTTGCATTGAATATGCAGACAAACTAATAAAATTTTAATTATATATTATAAAATACCAACAAAGGACATATATTAATTTCTGCATCTTTGAAGGCTACTCTGTCCTTTGGTTCAAAAAGTATTTGGATTGAATGGATGACATAGTTGAACAAAATTCTTTATAAAATATTAAATGCAATGCTTTAAATAAAGCAAGCAATGTTTTAAAGTGAATAAACTAATGCTGTTGCTTTAGGTATACCCTAAGATGCAATAATTAAGAGATTCAAAGTTACCCAAGTATCTTTCATCTATTTTGTATTTTTCACTGTTGATGTTTGCATTATTTACTAATACAGAAGTGAAAACTTTGTGACTTTCAGCTCTTAAGGGATAGCTTAATCAAAGCTTGTATGAGTAATTTGTAAAATAAAAAAAAAATGCTTCTCTTTTCCAGAATGCATTAAGAATCACAAACTTAGGTTCAGTCGTTTATTATTTTAAAATTAGAAGAAATAAAACACAGCATAGTTAGGGGAAGGCTATATTGCAAAACTCTTCTGTTTCAAGGTCATTAATACTTTCTTCTTCAAACATTTAATTAAAGATGTGATAACAAAAGAACACTACTCATCTCCTGTTGGGGCTTCTGAAATCCTATGACACTTCAAGGAAATGTTCATAGCAAGAATAAGTGCAGAGTAAGGGAAAATTTAGTCCATTATCACAAAAAGCAGACATTTGATTTTTCATCTGCTTTCAATACAATATGGCAGGTCCTTTGTTTTCCATTCCTAAGGGTAAAAATTGTTTAAAACTCCATAATTTATCTATGTAAAGTAGAATTAATGTTTTAGTAAGTAATATCAGTGGTTCAACACTGAACAAAAGTAGAGCAAACCTTTTCTTCATTTCAACAAACTCAGAATTATAGAATCCTAGAATGGTTTGTGTTGGAGGGGATCTTAAAGATCATCTTGTTCCAAGACCCTGACACAGGCAGGGACACCGTTCACTAGAACTGGTTGCTCAAAGCCCCAGCCAACCTGGAAGGCTCTGAACTTTTTTCTAAAACCCCACCATAAACCTTGCAATTAAATCTGTTGATTACAGATTTTTCATGCCAAGATGTAAGTTAAACACTCATGCATGACTTTGGATTTTTCAGAAACTTTTATGCAATGTTTCAGTAAATAGCTGTAATCAGTATAATCTGCCCAGGATTTAATTACACTGATATTCTGTATTCCATTCACTTCTTCTTATGCATAGTTGTGCCATTACCAATAGATAGGCAACAGGGTATAAACTTATATCCTCACAAACACTCTCATTCAGAGTAGAAGTGGCCATTTTGGGGCCTTCTACTCACCTGACTTGTATCAGTAAATCTATAGCACTGCACATTTATGGTTTGCTTTCTTTCTGTGTTCATTATCTCTTGCGTATCTGGAGGTTGAGCATGACTGCACCCTAACATAGAGTACGACAGTAACATAGCCAATTAAAAGCAATTTTATGCAATACATTGTGAAAAAACATTTGATATTTGTATTCACAGATCTTGAACTACTTCTGATCTTCAGCTTTTGGGAAACATGTTTTAACAGCATCTCAGCATTTCCTACTGAACTAGAAGATGCTATTGTCTTCCACAAGCTCTTCTGCTTTGTAAATCTTCTAGAACTGCCGTGATATGAATAGTCTAAGCAGTAAAAATAACAGCATTTTTAATAGGATATATGAAAACATTCTAGCAATGCCATGGTGCTTAATATGAAGACCCACTATTACAAACTATGATGTGAGAAAGTGAAGAGCCGTTTGTTCATGTTTCTGTGGTATATGATTAACAAGCACAGGCTCTATCATTATGTGATCAGTAATATGGCATATTTCTGAAGCCTGCTGAGACTTGAGGAAAATTCTAGGCTGTGCTGTAGTTGACCTAATAGCTAATATTCTTGTAAGCATTTATGGAAAATATTGCACTGATGCTGGTTGGAGTCTCTGTTTGCTTGGCTCTAGTTCATCTACAATAACAATGGAGTCACAGAACAATTTGGGTTGGAAGGGACATTAAAACTGATCTAGTTCTAGACCCCTGTCATGGGCCAGGACACGTTCCACAAGACCAGGCTGCTCAAAGCCCTTTTCAACCTGACCTTGAACACTGCCAGGGATGGGGCATCCACAGCTTCTCTGAGCAACCTATTCTAGTGTCTCGCCACCCATAAAGTAAAGAATTTTTTCCTAATATTTAATCTAAACCTACTCTTTGTCAGTTTAAAGTCATTACCCCTTGTACTGGCACTGTATGGCCTTGTTGAATGTCCTTCTCCATCTCTCTTTTAGCCCCCTTTAGGTACCAAGAGTGCTCTAAGGTCTCCATGAACCTTTTCTTCTCCATGATGAATAAACCAACTCTCTCAGCCTGTCTCCATAGGAGAGGTGCTCCAGCCCTCTCATCAACTTTCTGGTCTCCTCTGGACTTGCTCCAACAGGTACATGCCTTTCTCATTTTGGGAGCCCCAGAGATGGATGCAGCACTCCAGATGGGGTCTCACCAGAGAGGAACAGAGGGTCAGAATCCCCTCCTTTGCCCTGCTGGCTTGAGGCTGCTTTTGATGCAACCCAAGATGAGGTTGGCTTTCTGTGCTGCAAGTGCACGTCGCCAGCTCATGCTGAGCAACGCAACAGGTAAAATTATTTACCTAGGTCAACAGTTTCCAGGTCTGGCAAATATCTTTCTATAAACATCTACAATGTTATCTTCTGAGACACTAAGCATGGGATGCTCTTCTCATTCTAGACCATTCAGCCAGCACCCTCTCCCCAAGCACAAATCAGACATAGTCACTATCTTTAACTTGTGGCTGAAAGGCAAGTAGGGCGACAAGATTTTTTTGCAGCTGGTGAGTGAGCCCACCAGGGGAGGGACTATGTTAGATCTGTTGTCTGTAAATAGAGATGGACTGGTGGGAGGTGTGGTGGCTGGAGGTCGCTTGGAGCATAGTGATCATGAAAATACAGAATTCCCGATATGTAGTGAAGTCAGGAGGAACATTAATAAGACTTTTATACTGGACTTTTGGAGGGTGGACTTTGGCCTACTTAGGAGGCTTATTCAAAGAGTTTCTTGGGAAGCGGTCCTTTAAAGCAAAGGAATTCAGGAAAAGTGGAAGTGCTTCAAAACAGAGATCTTGAGAGCACAGGAAACAGACTGTCCCTGTGTCCCAAAATACAAGGCAATGGGGGACAGAAAGCCTGGATGGGCAAGGAGGTTTTGGAGGAAGTTAAGAATAAAAAGAGGATGTGTCATCTTTGGAAGGAGGGTCAGGTCTTTCAGAAAATATTTAAGGGGGCTACTAGAGCATGTAGAAGAAAAATTAGAGAAGCCAAAGCTCAGTTTGAACTTAGAATGGCAACTTCAGTAAAGTATAATAAAAAAATGTTTTTACAAATATATTAACAATAAAGGAAGGGTAAGATCAGTCTTTGCTCTTTATTAGATGCAGGAAGGAACTTGGTAACTGCACATGAGGAGAAGGCAGAGGTGCTTAATGCCTTTTTTGCCTCAGTCTTTAGTGGGAAGATGACTTGCCTTTAGGAAAACTGCCCTCTTGGGTTGGTCAGTGGTACCAGGGAGCAGAATGGTCCCTCTGTTATTCAGGAGGAGGCAGTCAGAGAACTGCTGAGCTGCTTATATGTTCATAAATCTATGGCACCAGATGGGATCCATCCCAGGGTGATGAGGGAGCTGGCAGATGAGCTTGTGAAGCCGCTCTCCATCATTTACCAATAGTCCTGGCTCACTGGTAAGGTTCCAGATGGACGGTAGCTGGCCAATGTGACACCCATTCACAAAAAGGGTAGAAAGGTGGATCCTGGTAATTACAGACCATTCAGCCTGAGCTCAGTACCAGGCAAGATAATGGAGCAATTTATATTAAGTGCCATCACGCAGCACTTACAGGATGGCCAGGGTATCAGACCCAGCCAATATGGGTTTAGGAGGGGTAGGTTGTGTTTGACCAACCGGGTCTCCTTTTATGACCAAGTGACATGCCTGGTGGATGCAGGAAAGGCTGTGGATGTTGTTTATTTGGACTTCAGCAAAGCCTTTGACACTGTCTCCCACAGCACACTCCTGGAAAAGCTGGCAGCCCACAGGCTTGGACAGGAGCACTCCTTGCTGGGTTAAGAACTGGCTGGATGGCCAGGCCCAGAGGGTGGTGGTGAACAGTGCTGCATCCAGCTGGAGCCAGTTGTAGTGGGATAGAATATAAGAAAATAAAGATAGTGTAGAAAGTAATCTTTTCCCTAAGGAGTTGCAGCTAGCCCAATTATCAAAGATTAGGAACAGGCCTGACTTTAACAGGCCACAGCTGTAACCAACGAGAAGAAGAGTGCTATAAAAGAGTGGGGTGGCTAATTAGGAAGGGAACTGGAGTTACTTGGCTGTTTTGTGAGGAAGAAAGAATCAGTGCTCTGAGAAGCTGCCCATGAGAAAACACCAAGAAGGTATGAAACTTTTGTGCTAAGGAGGCAACAGTATGGAACCCCTGCAATAAGATGACAACAGCCAGTCCCTCAGGGGTCCCTGCTGGGGCCAGTTCTGTTCAATGTCTTCATTGGTGACGTGGATGAGGGAATTGAGTCCTTCATTAGTAAGTTTGCCGATGACACCGAGTTGGGAGCATATGTTGATCTGTTGGAAGGGAGAAGGGCTCTGCAGAGAGACCTGGAATGGTTGGATGGATGGGCAGAGTCTAGTGGGATGGAATTTAATAAGTCCAAGTGTCAAGTCCTGCATTTTGGCCACAATAACCCCAGCAGCATTATAGGCTGGGGACGATGTGGGTGGAGAGTGCCCAGGCAGAAAGGGACCTGGGGGTACTGGGTGACAACAGACTGAACATGAGCCAGCAGTGAGCCCTGGTGGCCAAGGAGGCCAGTGGCATCCTGGTCTGTATCAGGGAAAGTGTGGCCAGCAGGAGCAGGGAGGTCATTCTGCCCCTGTACTTGACACTAGTGAGGCTGCACCTTGAGTACTGTGTCCAGATCTGGGCCCCTCAGTTCGGGAAGGACATTGAGACACTTGAGCACATCCAGAGAAGAGCAACAAGACTGGTGAGGGGCTTGGAATGCAAGCCCTGTGAGGAACGACTGAGGGAGCTGGAGTTGTTTAGCCTGGAGAAAAGGAGGCTCAGGGGTGACCTCATCACTCTCTACAACTTCCTGAAAGGTGGCTGTAGTCAGGTGGGGATTCGTCTCTTTCTCCAGGCAACAACTCTCAGAATGAGAGGACACAGTCTCAAGCTGCCTCAGGGGAAATATAGGCTGGATACTAGGAATAAGTTTTTCACAGAAAGAGTGATAAAATATTGGAATGGCCTGCCTGGGGAGGTGGTGGAGTCACCATCCCTGAATGTGCTCAGAAAAAGACTGGATGTGGCACTTGGTGCCATGGTTTAGCTAAGGTGTTTAGGGCATGAGTAGGACTTGATGATCTTGAAGGTCTCTTCCAACCTAGTGATTCTGTAATTGCCGCTATACTCTAAGTAAGTGTACCAACAGTATTGATTTGATGTTTTCCCACTTCTACAGCCTCTCACTTCTTCATCCTGACCTGTATCACATCTGGAATGGAGACTGAAGATGTGTTTTTCTTATTTAGCATTGGAACGGGGTAGGATGACATACTGAGCATTCTTGTGATTGCAGCTCTACAAGCACAGAGATGATAAGCATTGCCCCTGCCCAGCTGAGCTGTCAGTGTATCTCCTGGAGCAGGCCCCTCCTCAAATATGAGAAATACAAAACTTTCATGAGTACAAATTAAAATTGAGGAAATTAGGATTCATAAGGCCTCTAAATTTTGAAACAAAGAGGAAAGGAGTGTCAAATATAGAGGAAATGGTAGGAATTTTTCCTCATGCTTTTGATGATGGGATGCTGAGGAGAAAATTCATTCATACATCATAGGAGTTTTATGATTTTTTCTAAATGAATAGTAGAATTATATGGGTTATTCAGATCAAATCAGACAGATATCTTTTTCCTGCATTCCCTCATTTTGCTAAATGATGATAACCACTCCTGAAACTCATGGTCAAAAGATAATGGTAATAAAATGCTTAGTCCTTACTCTATCTCACAAAAAAATGATGTTAGGAGTATCAAAATGTACTAACATCAAAAAATTTTGATGTCAGTACTCCTAACATCAAAAACGATGTTAGGGGTATCAAGTAATCAAAATGGGATTGGATCTGAGTGATAAAACTTTAGGCAAGAGGACCATCAGATTTAATGAACAACTTATCACTTCCTTTTCTGATTTTTGATTTGTTTGCTATAGCATCTTTTTGCCAATTAGTGCAATTGCTACAGGGTAATTCTTACGCTATGAATAAAGCAGCATGATCAAACTCTACAGAATAAAAATGGTTATTTAGGAAAAAGAGGAAAGCTGGGGACATCTAATGTCCACACTAAAATGAAATGCTTCAGTGACCATTGTAAGGCGTAAATGTGGCTGTAATGTGTTTATGCCGCATGACTTTAAACATTTTAGGGGAATCTGTGTTAAAGAGGTTCCCTTAGATACTATCCTAAATCTGTTGAAGGAAGTATGGTCTGTTGTTTAAAGCACAGGACTCTGAGTCAGAGGATGTAGATTATGCCCCCTCTACTGATAACTACTGACTGTGGCTTCCTCATCTTTAAGTTGGGAAATAGTACTTAGCTAGACATAGGTAACAAGGAGACAAGTCATTAATACTTATAACATTGTAATTGTAATAATAAGAATAAAGCCTTCAGGAGTACTGGTTTTTAAAGAGATCTGTGGGAAAGAAGCCAATCACTTGTTTGAAGTTCTGGAAACCTGTTCTTAAGACAAAGTGAAAAATTCCTCTGGTGTGTTGATGGACGTTCAGGAATGCAAAGCACCAGTCATTCCCTTCATTAAGCAACAGCCATCTAAAGGTCACTGGGGCTCTAAAGTAGAACTATGATCTCATAGCTGCAGTTTTTGCCCTTCCCTGTTCACACCCTTTCCGTGTTTATGAGTGTTATGCTGGAAGGTATTGATGGCTTCTATCTTCCATAGATAGGCAGCCACGTATCTTGTAGTGATGCGTAGGCTAACTATACTCCAGAAGGTCTTGATATTGGAAACTGTCCAAAGTTAAAAGTATATCTTAAGATTGATCAGAATGTGAGCTGACAAGGGAGGAGGTTTTCCCTGAACAGGAAAGTGTGGCCAGTGCAAGGCTAACTCAAGCTAAGAGATCAAAATACTCACAAGTGTATGTGGGCAGTAAAGCCTTGAGAGAAAACAGGCACTGAGGAAATCATCCAGCTAGGAGGTTGGCATGACTGCCTACCCTTTGTGTTCATTGTAGGATAAAAATACCTTTTTTTTAACATAAAATTAAGTAAATTATAACTTGGTTTTCATTGAGCTGGGGGTTTACTTGGTGCAGGGGTGCTAGAAACTGTTAACATATAGTTGTATGACTATATATAAACTATAGACTATATAACATATAATCACATTTTGTGACTACAGCAATCTGGCAGAGCTCCAAGGGCACCCACTTGGGCCCCACTGAAGGTGACTGGATGCCACAGAATGAGGACAACTCCATCATCCCCTTCCCTGTGCCTGGGAAGGCCTGGTTGCTGTTGCCACAGCATCTTTGGATTGCATACAGGAGTGTTTAATACTGGACAAGCTGCCCCTCCCAGTGGTGACAGGAGTGGTTAAGACTGATTTCCCAGGCTCTGCCCTTTTCCTCTTATGCACCACCACTTTAGACATTCACAACAAATACAGCTCTGCTTAGTACAGAACACTTTCAGAATGGAGTGATCTCCTGCTTTACAGCAAAACTCATCGTCTGCTGCAACATGAGAACAAATATGTAATTTTAAAAGCACTTTTACCATTCCTTTTATGGTGTCATCACCTGGTGACTTATGAAAATATCAGGCTTGGAGGCTTAGCTGTCTGGAACAAGGGGCAGAAGAAAGGGGGAGATGAGCACAAGTGCTGAATATTCCCTTTTGGTCCCCAGACCAGCCAGCCTGGCAGGCTGAGTGCCTGTTTCACTCCTCTGAGCCATGCTGAGCTGAGTCAGCAGAAAGCAGGCGTGATGTGAACAGCTGATCCATGACTACACAACACGAGAATCTGTTCCTTTTGCTGCCAATAGAGACATTTCAACTTTTGCTACGGAGAAGCCCCTTTTCACTTTATTTTAAGGCAGCAACCCCTAGGGTGGGTTGAGAACAGGACCCTGTGAGGCATTACATGCCTGTCTGCTGCACCACCTTTCTCAAGGCCACCACTGTCCCTGCCATAACACAGCCAGTGTTCCCAACTGGTGAGGTTTTCCCTTGCCACAGACAAGCTCTGCAGTCACATTTGAGTGCTTGAGGTCACTGCCTTCCTGGGGTGCTGACCCTCTGACAGCCAGAGGTTTATCTGGGGAGAGAGCACTGTGCCCTTCTCCCCACAGGCAGCTGTCCCAGGGATACCAAACCCTGCATCTCATGGTCCTAAATAGGCTAAGAGGAGGGGATGATACTGAGTCCATCAAGGTTTGAATATCATTTTGTACTGTTTTTTGAAATTGTTAATCAGGAGCTGTAGCTGGACAAGTATGATTAAGTAATTGCATAGTGAGCATCACATGGTGCCAAACTCTTTTCGGTGGTGCCCAGCAACAGGGTGAGGAGCAATTGCCATAAACTAAAACACAAGAAGTTTCTCATCAACAGGAGGAAGGACTTCACATTCAGTGTGGCCGAGTACTGGAACAGGCTGCCCAGGGCTAGTGTCTGGAGACATTCCAAACCCACCTGGATGTGTTCCTATGTCACCTGCTCTAGGTTACCCTGCCTTGGCAGTATGAAAAATGCCAATTACTTGGGGTTTTTTTCAAGATTTTAAAAGTTTAATAGTAATAAAATTGTTATAAAAATAGTAATAGAATTAGAGTAATAATAATTTGGACAATTTGAATTAGGACAATATGAGACAAAGAGTTATGGACATCCGGGCACCTTTTTCTGGGCAGCATGAGCCCGAAAAAGGATCCCTGTTAACAAAGGATTAACCCTTAAAAACAATAGCCTGTTGCATATTCATACCCTTCATACATGATGCATAAATTCCATTCAAATACAGGATTCTGTCTGGTCATTGTCAATTTCTTCCTCTGAATCCTAACAGCACCTTTGAGGCAGGAAGAAGTTCGTTTCTTCTACTAAGAGGGCAATAAATTATTTTTCTCTGAAAGATTTAGGTGTCCTGTGGCTGCTATCTCGCTGCGAGTCCGTTCTTTAAAAAAAAGTATCCTACATAGCGTAGTTTCTATTTTAACATTTTTTATAACTTAAAACTATATTTAACACACTACTTAAGAGAATTAATACAGCATTACTGTCTAACACAACACATATAATATTTATTTTAATATTTGCAAAAAGCCGATCATAAAATACACATTTTTCACAGCAGGAGTGCTATACTAGATCATCTCCCTTCCAACCTTAACGATCCGGCTGCTCTGTCTGCTTGCACGCTTGGCTAACCTTTTGTTCTGAGAATAAAACAATCCCAAAACGGTCTGTCCGGACAAGAGCCACTACGAGTGAGGACGCCAGAACCCAGCAGACTCCAGACTCAAACTAAGGGAAGAAGTGCGCCTGCAGATTTATTAGCACCACAAGCGACAGATATAACCACCAAATAGGAACTTGATTACTAATTAATAAGAAAGTTTTTCAATTTAGAACCAGTAAACGCTGATGCCTTTGTTTATTAAGATGTGTAAATAGCATAAAGTTTTGATGACGGGTGATCCTGTCTTCCGCGGGTCGCCACCCGCTCCCTCATTTGACGCAGATCGCGGCCGGGCGCTCCCCTCAGGAGCGGCTCCCGCTCCGGGGGCGGCGCGGGGAGAGCGGCGCAGGAGGCGGGCCAGGGCGCGCGCGTGCGCGGCGCTCCCGGAAGCGCGGCGGCGGACCGGGAAGGGGAGCCCGGCGCTGCGGCGAGGAGCGGCGGCGGTGTCGGTGGCGGCTCTGCCCGCCCGCCCGGCGTCGGCCATGACGAACTTCATCTCGGTGCAGCTGAAGAAGGCCTCGGAGGTGGACCTGGCCAAGCCGCTGTGCAAGTTCATTCAGCAGAGCTACCCGGGCGCCGAGGCGCAGGCCGAGCACTGCCGGGCCGCCGAGGAGCTCAGCAGGCTCCGCAAGAGCGCGCTCGGCCGCCCGCTCGACAAGCACGAGAGTTCGCTGGAGACCCTCCTCAGGTAGGGGCCCCCCCTCCCCCGTTATCTCTGGGTTCCTCCAGCTCCCCCAGCCCTGATTCCCAGCGGGGCCCCGGCGCCGGCTCCGGGCCCTGGGCGTGGCGGAGCCGGAGCCAGGTGCGGGCGGGCCCAGGTGTGGGCGGCCTTTCCTGCCGGCAGGAAGCGGCCGGGGCTGCCGGGCCGGCTCCGGCGGCCTGTGGGATGCAGGCGCCCCGGCGCTCGGGTGTCCTGCAGCATCCCGGTGTCCCCGGCCCTCGCCGCGCCACTCGGGTGTCGTGGGATGTCACATGATGGCAGCGCAGGGAGGGGAAGGCCTTGTCCCCATCATCATCCCCTTCCCAGTGTTTGTGTCGTGCCAGTAGCTCTTAGGTGTACGTAGAAATTGTAAAAGCAGAGAACGTTAAGGGTTTGGAAGAGAGTTTAAAGATCATCTAGTCCCAACCCCCGCAGCCGACATGGGTAGGGACACCTCCCCTAGACCAGGTTGCTCAAGGCCTTATATCCAGCTTGGCCTTGAACAGTGCAGGGCTGGGGCATCCACAACCTCCCTGGGGAAATCCCTCTACCAGTGCCTCAGCTCCCTCACAGTAAAAAGTTTCTTTGAATGTAAATTTCCCTTCTTCCAATTTGTACCCGTGACAGACCATTTTGTTTCCATATAGGGTTGGTGTTTCTTTCTCTTCAGTGTTACCTTTTGCTATTACAGCTTTCTTTTCACTTCCTGTTCAGTTCTGTGTGTGGATTTGTTTTTGTGTTTTGTTACCAGCGTGATTTCCTTTTGTTTTCTATGTTTAGCAGCTTCTTAATGTATTTGTGAAGTCACATCCTTTCTTTTTTTCTGCTTCACACTTTCTGATAGTTTGCTATCAGAAAGTTTAATAGAGTTTCTGTGGTGCTGGAGTTACCATAGGTTAGGTGAGCAAAAGATTCATCTGTGCCTTCTGCCTGGTGAAGTGCATAAAGCCTGCAATAGGACTAACAGCTCCATTGTCCTACCTCCCTAAAACACTTAGGGATTGCAATGTTGAGAAGAAAGAGAAGGAGCTACTGGAGAGGGTCCAGAGGAGGGCCACAAAGATGATTAGGGGTCTGGAGTATCTCCCTTACAAGGGAGGGCCTGTTTAATCTGGAGAAGACTGGAAAGGATTGTATTAGTGCAGAGAGTGGTTACCTCAAAGGTGAGTTTTGAGAGGATGGTGCTGGTCCCTTCTTAGTGGTGCCCAGTGACAGGATGAAAAGCAGTGACCATAAGTTAAGGCACAAGAAGTTGCACCTCAACATGAGGAAGAAATTGTTTATGTTGAAGGTGACAGAGCATGGGAACAAGTTGTCCAGGGAGGATGTGGAGTCTCCATCTCTGGAGACGTTCAAAACCCTCTTAACAAGTGCCTTGCCAAAAAGAAGGCAAGTTTTGTGAAATAAGTTACTGATGATTATCAATCTTTCATTGGGTATTTGGGCTGTAAAAGCTCTGACTGCATTGATTGTATTTTACAGTAGCTTTGTAGTTCCCTGTTCTATTTCTATCTACTGCTGTGTATGCTTTTGAAGGTACTTGAGTATATGCCTTTGAAGGTTGGGGAAATTTTGAGCATCCGTGAACTGAAAGCGTAACTTTGCTACCCAAATTAAAAAGCAGATTATGTTTCCTTGGAATTGAGCTTCAATTGAGCATGCTGGAGTTGAGCTTCCTTTTCTGAAGGTGCCAGTCAGGTTTGTTGTTAGTCTCTGTCTGAAATCCCCGTCTGGCCCAGCCGCATTGTGGGACTTCACCCGAACAGTTACTCTGCAGCACCAAAAGAAGGCAGCCCACTTTTCAATTCTGATCCTTACACCTTTTCTGGAAGGCAGAGTGTATGCATGGCATTCTGAGCAACTTGAATGAGTTCAGTGGAGGGTCAGACAAACATCAGAGATAGCGCAAAAATAAATAAATAAAAGTAGTGTTTTGGAAAGCCAAGAGGCTGAGCAGGACCTCCCTCTTTCAGAGCCAGCCAATTATTAAATGAATTTATCCATAGTATACAACTTCACCTCAGGTTTTCCCTCTGAATAATCAAGGGAAACCACTTGCAATTGTATAATTACCTAATTACCAGCTTTGAGTCAATTCCATGTGCAGTGATCTGTTCTCTCTGCTGGTGATTGGTGCTCAGCAGATGAATTTACCTGGCCCAGATGCTCTTGCTGTAGACTGGAGCCGTTGGATGTAGCTCTGAATTGATGTAAACATGAAGTGATATCCCTCCCATGCAGAAATTCCTCTCTTAAAACTTCTGCATTTTTAAATTGTATTGCTTGAGAGTATTTGTTCTTTTTATACTGGAAGTGAGATAAGATGAAGGTTTAAATTAACTGTAAGTTAGTAAAGATAAAACAATCAGATGCGTCTTTTCCCTTATTTCTAACAAGTTATGCATGTTTGGTCCATGTCTGACCATTTATATTCATTACAGTTGCTAGAAAATAATTTTGCTCTTACTCTGTAAGAGTATTCTGACATATATTCTCTTAATTATTCTGTAAGGCACAGTTATTTTAATATTATACATAACTGTCTGCACATCCAGAAGTTTGAAGTGTCCAGCTGAGATACACAAGTGCCTAAATGCCTTGTGTTTCCTCTGAAAATCTCTCTGCCTCTCTAACTTCCAGTGTTTTCCTGTTGGTATTTAAGAGCAATACTCAGTCTTTATGTTTAATTTCATTGAAGTTGGAGTTTAAAACATTGTTGGTGAAGTAAAGTTAGAAAAACTAATTAGAACATTGCATACCATTTGCATAGTTTTACTTCCTTGTGGCTTTTTATAGACCGTAATACCTAGTAGAGCATTGTAGACCATTTAACTGTTGAGAAATGAGGGCTTAGTCTTCTGCCAACTAATCTAGGATTTGCCCACGGTTTTGTAATTTCTAGAAGCCTTGTTTTGCTGAGTAGTCACTACAGACTTTTTTTTCTTTTATGGAAGAAATGAGCCCTGTTGGAGCCACATTTCCTAGACAAGCATTGACCAATAAAGCTTGAAAGCGTGTGGTGTGCTGTTGTTCAGCTGCTGAATGCAAACACTTCTCTTGGAGAAGCATTTGAGATAGACATGCCCCTTCTCACTGGGTAGCTGGAAAGACCTCAGCCTGCTTCCAAGCTTTCTTTGTTTTGTGAGAATCTGAGTGCTCTGAAGGTGATGTAAGTGAGCTTGGTACAGATGTTTCCCCTTAAATTCTGTCGTAGCAGATTTGATTTAGTGGCGGTTTTCTTTTTTTTTAAGTTCTGAGTATAATTATAGCTTCAAGGGATTCTTGTTTCCTCCAATATTAAAGATAGCCTGGATTTTATTTCCTTTTTCTGGAGACATGGAATATTGGTGCAAGTTTAATTGGTTTAATTTTGCTAACAACTCCTGCAGTTTTTTTTTTGTTTAAAGAAAATCAGGAAATAGAAGTGGGGGTGGGAGGAGTGCATGGTTTTATTTTGAATGCTCAAATTCCCGTAGGGCTGAAAGTTGCAGTTGTGATTTCTAGCTGTGAGTTCAGGACTCTGGTTCTTATCTTAGAGAGCAAAGACATCTTTTTGATGTTCTTTTGAAGGAGATTTTTCTTTATGGTTCTTTGGAGGAGGCACAGTATTTGAGTTTAATGCAGTACATAAATTTTAGTTAAATTCTAATTTAAACCTTGACTTCCTACTCATTTGATGACCTCTTTTTACTGGCATTTAGGAGTGTATAATGCTAATTTTGATGAGAGATTGCTGTATTTTGAGCACTAGATCTGTGTTGCTGACATGTGCCCCCCTCCTTTCACTGCTGCAGTTGTAGTTCCTCACTGGCACAGCTAGACTCACCACTCCTCTGTGTTGTGCCCTGTGTTCTCTGTATCTTGATAGTTTAAATTACTGTAAATTTAGTTTTAAATTACACCTTTATATTTACAGTCATCTTTTGTGTGTAATTGACTTGTGCATCCATTGTGGCTTTTCCTTCTGTAGTTACTTTCTAGTTTTCTACTGATGGTTTTGTGCTGTTCTGTGGTTAACATCTTCATTTACCATTTTTATATGTTTAATTTTATGCATACTGTTATATTTATACCGTTTATATTTATAAATCTAAAAAACTTTACGTGGCTGTATTCTGGGATTTTTTTTTTGTCTGCAGAGTTTGAAAGAGCTCTTAAACTTGAGTAGATTTTCAAGTTCTCTAATAAGAAGAAATAGCATCACATCTCTTTAAAATAGTTAAGAAAACAGAGACATAAATTCTGAACTTGTTTAAAACCAACCAAACAAAAAGCCCTTTTTAGGAGGAGTTATACACCTCTCTGGCTTATTTTGTCTGTGGTAGTGTTGACACAAAGAATAGTCTGTTTGCAGGGAGCCAAGGCTTGGGCACACCCGGCTTCACAAGGACATTTGACAAGCTTTGCTCCTTTACTCCATCCTCATGGCAGATGAGGACAGTGTAATCGTGGAATGTGGGAGGACAGCTTGGCTTTAGTGGCGGCTTTTAGTTAACAAATTAAACTGAGTCAAGAGGAGACAGCATGCAAATTCTCCTTTTCTTTGTGATACTAAGTTAAAGCAAGTGTGTTGAGACCGGACCAGGGCAATGGCAGAAGTATAATTAAATATATAGTTGCAGTAATCTTCAGGGCTAGTTATTATTTTTAACTGTACCTTTCATAAAGTTGGCAAGTTGTTTAATCCTGATAAAATTGCCATCACAGTAAATATTTGCAGACTTTTTTTAGCCTTACAAGCAATTTCTTTCAATTCATTTGTTGGTGGAAGTCCTTTTGCTGTTGCAGATTATTGTAGTTTTTGACATGGCTTGGTATATTGCGTCTTAAATTGCAGTGGCTCATTTGAAGTCAGAAACCTGTAGTCTGATATACATTGGCAGATACAATTAACTGAAGAATACACTAACACTGTTTTTATTGTATATGAGTTTTGAAAATTTTTCTTGAATTTTTAAACAAACGTTTATTGTCTGTACAACACAGGTCTTGTACATGCATCTCATGCCTGTATCTGTTGTGATCAGTATTTAATAGTGAAAGGAGCTGGGAACAATGTTAGTCCTGTTTCATAGACTGTGAAAAAAAGGTGTTTTGTATATTGGGAATATAAATTCTTTATAAAACAATTTTCCCAATATAATGTTAAGCATATAGCTGCATGGCCAATGCTACAGGAAGAATATAGGAAACAGGCTTCACATGTTATGTGTTCTTAGCAGTTAAAGAGTTCCATGTTCTGCATCTAACCTGTCATGTTTAACAAATGGTGAAGGTGTAGGTCACCACTCAGGAAAACTTGGAATTCCTTCCTGTTACCTGGATAGATTGGGAGGGACTGTGCTATATTCAGTACATTATCTTTCTGGCATCCTTTCCTAAACATCTTCCACTGTGACTAGTCAAAATATTGTAATGTAGAAGTTGTGGGTTTAATTCACTGTGACTACTCGAATATATTCCAATGAAAATTAAGTTTACAACTAAAGAATTTTATCAATGATTGGTCTCTCCAACTGGTACTGTGCAAGGCAAATGGCATCTATTTGAAAAACATTGAAATTGGGTTATAATGGTAAGATCAGGAGAGTACACTGTAGCATGTTAATATTATGTTAAATGCTGTATTTAATTTACTTTTGCAGCATGACTTAATGTACTCACTGTCTACCTGTATGTATACAGGGACTCCTTTGCATGGTGCTCTTTTCTAATCCACCATCCATGAGGTAGTGATATCTGGATCAGCTTTGTCTGTGATACTGTTTTACTTCTGACTGAGACAGGGCTCCCATGTTATCTGTGAAAAACTACCTTCTGCTGAACTTGTTCCTCTACTGAAAGAATCTCTTTATACAGGAACTGTCCATCCTGCAAATCCTCCATTTCTACAAATGAGCTTCTTAACTTAGTTGTGTGTAGGATTTTTGTGCCCTTCTCCCTACTTTATATGCCAGTTTAATAAACCAAAACTGTTAATTTCATTTATCTAATAGCTGTGTGTTTCTTTTCTTTCTTTTTTTTTTTTTTTTGTAGATACTATGATCAGCTGTGTGCAATTGAACCAAAGTTTCCATTCTCTGAAAATCAGGTAAGAAGACTGCCAAACCAGTTATTGAATCATGGCACCTATGATGTGTGACTTCCAAGCCTGTACCTAATCCTCTAATGAGTACTTTTATTGAACAAGACAGCTAATCTCTCTGAGCCTTATTTTCCTAATCTCTGTTTATTTTCTAGTCGGTGCTCACATACAGTCCATGCTGAGACTTCACCTCTAGTGGACATAATTGCCTTTGTTTTACAGATTGAGAAGCATTTTGGCTTTGGCTAGGTGATCTCTGTGGTCTAGGGCAGAAAGGGTTGGGCTCTGCTGATTCCTCTTCAACTCTCTGCTTTCCAAGAAGTCTATTTCATGCTATGTTCTAAAGGATTTTAAATTCATAATTTCTATGGGAAAACCTATAGAAGTGGATGGAATCTGATCTTTGTTTTCTGAAGCAGGAGAGATGTTTCCTTTACAACAGAATAATCCATTTAAGAGCTTATCGCTTTATTCCTGCCTCTGCATGACATAGTTTTTATATAGGTATAGTGTTCATTAGGGTTTGGGGTTTTTTCTTGCCATATTTCTTTAGAATCATGTCTCTAGAGGGACATGATTCTAAAGAATTCAGCTGAACTTCTCCCTGTTGAAGGCTTCTTCAGGTGGAGACTGGAATAGATCTGTAGGCTCCTGTATTTTGTTGGAGAAAAGTGTAGGTTTTCTTTCAATGTGTTTACAAATATGGCAGAATTTATATTTCTTTATCAACAAATCATACTTAAATGGTAATATTATGATCAAAAGGAGAAATTTCTTAATTTCTTTCAGTCTGACAGGTTATAAGTAATGTTAATCTGTTTCTAACTTCTGCTTGAGTTTTGCATGTAGCTGCATTTGCTTGCAGCCAAGAACTGCACATTGATTTTCAGTGAGCAAATCCTTTGCTATGGTAATTTGCAAACCCTGAGACAAGGAAAACTGGAAAACTTAGACAGTAAGATCTGCATGTCTGTAAACTGTTCCACCTAAAGGGAGAAACAGTCAGTGGAAGCAGCAATGCATCTGGGGACCAGAACATCCTGCACTAGCACTGCTGCTAGAGGAAAATACACTCTCAAGCAGTACTGTAGCTCTTTCTGAAGTGATTCTCCCCAAGCACTTTAAACTGAGGAAGTTTGCCATCTTTTCTGGTTTGATACCAGTTGCCTACAATTACTTGATCAGGTGAAAAAGGAATCGAATTGTAGAACTTGTAAGCAGATTCAATGAAGTATTTGCATTGCTTCTGAAGTATATGCTGGAAATATAAATAAAACACACTGTTTCTACCTCCATTCTCTTTCCTGAGGGCATTTCCTGATAATGCTGCTATTGAATTCACTCATAATAATGAGTGGATTTTGGTATTTCACAACAGATTCAAATACACAGATAATTTGGCACACTGAAAACTACCTGGTTGGGTGGTTTCCTTAAACTGTGATTGTACCAACCCATCAGGCTTACTGGGAGAGGAGAAATTGTTCAGAAACAAATTTATCTGTTGCTCAGAATATGAACAAAGCTGAAAAATGTTTCTGACAATTTCTGTCTTGTCTACTTGAAATGTTTCGAGCAAACTAACAGAAAGGAAAAAATGTAGCATAATTTCATTTTGAATACTTCTTGATGATTTCCTGAAACTTCCAGAATGTTTGTAATGTTCCAAGAAGTAAATGAAGGGTTTTATGCAATTAGAATATGAGGGCTAAATATATAGATTTTGGGGTATTTTAAGATTATATTTGATTTTAGAGATAAAGATGTTTGTTTTTCACCACTTCCAGGTCTGTGTAACATTTACGTGGAAAGATGCTTTTGACAAAGGATCGCTTTTTGGAGGATCTGCCAAATTGGGTATGTGAATGTACCAAAAAAACAAGTATTAATGATGCTAAACTTTGAGAATATTTTTATGTAGTTGAATTAATGTCTTTCTAGCATTCTAAACCTAGCTTTAAAATTAATTCAGCTGTATTGGTGACAAATTAATCACTTCAACATTGATAATGAACAAGTAAGCACCATGCAAAGAATTTTTACAAAGTTGAGATTTTATATTAGATTTCCAGAGGCACAAATAGACGTGCATTCTGATTGTAGTTGTACTGTCTGCTTCTCAGATGTCTTCTGGGAACAACTCCAGTTGATACTAATCAGAATTGTTCATGTTAACATTAAGATCCAGTAGATTTTGGGTAATGCAGCTCTTCCTGTTCTAAATGAGTAAGATGAAGAGTGCTTAGGAGTGAGTGAGTCCACTCCAGAAGAGGAGTGATGGTAGCTGGCTTCCGTAACACAGTCTTGATACCACATTTTCAAGAGAATAGAATTATTTCCCTGTACTCTAAAATTACTCTTCTATCACTCTTTTTTGAAATATTTTCATACTGATTTAATCACTTGGGAAGAAAAAAAATTGTATTTTTTTCCCATGAACATAATGAGTTTGAGTCTGATTTGTTTAGTCATAGAGGGACAATCCTGCACACAAATTCAGGGTCATGAAATGGATCTGGGACACTTGCCAATATAGAAGTAAGACTGAATCCTTTGAGTGAGTGAGGAGTGGTTCAGTTGTGTGTCATCATTCTTTAATATTTCTATTTATACCTAAGTGTTCATCGTGATCAGCATTGCAAGATGACCATTGCAATTTTGAAGTTCCAGACAAAGCCTGAAAAAGATGTTTGAACTTTACTCTGGTTTTATTTTTATTAAAGTTTTTGCCTGCTTTATACAGGCAAACAGTTAACAGTTGCTCTCTGTTAGCAACTACTGGAAATCTTTGTAGTTTTCTATGTTCTGAATACACATGCTAACAGTTGCACTTGTGTAAACTATATCTGTAACAATACACCTATGCATACCTACTCAATTGATCCTTGCTTTCTGTTCCAAGTGTTTTAAGAAGTCCTGGATAATTGGGAACCTTCCTGAAGATGCTTTGGTTTTTTTTCTCAGAATTTGTCTTGTTCTTTCTTCTTTGGGCCTAATATTTAATGAGGATTGAATCTGTTTATTTGTAAAGTTCACAATGTTTAGTTATGACGTAAACATAGTCTGTGAATCACTAGAGATCTGTAATAATTGTGAGGAAAAAATCAGTAACTGTAACAATGATGATTACTGTAACAATTTGAATAAATGTGATGTTACTGCAGCTTGAGGAAGCTTGCTTGTCTGCAGGTTAATTATATGCTAGTCTAAATAATCTGTGAGGTAGATGGCCAAAAATTTATGCAGCAATCTGTGTCAAATATCAAAGAAGTTTTTAACTGAGATGTGAGTAATGCTCAGTTAACAAGCAGTGGGATAAGGGTCATTTTGAAACTTTGAAGCAGATCTTGGTGGGAAGAAATTAGCAAAAAGAGATCAGAATTGGTGGTGAGGTTTCTCAGTGTAATGCAAATTTATCAGTAATCAAGGAAGAAAAATTTCTCTGGACTTCTAAGAGGAGTTTACATAGAAATTCAGCGTAAAACTCCTGAGACTTCTGTGGCAACTTGAGAGTTCTGGCTCTTGCTGTGGTGCTGAACTGTTTGCTTCCCACCTTCCCTGGATCCCAAGTCTGTATCACAGTGGTAGCTGACAGATACTGTGACTGCTTAAAAAGTGACTGAGTTCACGGCATGACACGTAATCTGAAATATATTGACTAAGTTAATGGGTAGTGCTGTAAACAGATGAGTCTGTGGAAAATCTGTATTGCTATAGTAAATCACACATGAGGTGCAGTCCAGAGTATAAAGTAATTCTGCACTTCAGAAACTTTCAAGCCATATTTTCTGTTCTGTCTTGAGTTTTAGTCTTTTCCAAGTCTAAACAACTTTTGTCTCAGTTCAAGACCTTATTCTTAGAAAAATTCTGGAAAATAAGCTTAGAGAAGGGAGATGATCTAGGTAAAATAGTGACTGTGACAGTGTAACTCGGAAAAAATTGGAAAAAATGGCATGTCAGATTTAGGCTTGCTTGCTGAAAACTTGGTGCAGGTTAGTGAGCACTAACATAGAAGCTTCAGAGAGGTGTTAGATAAATATGTAGCTGTTTAAGAAGTCTGGGTGTCAGTGAAATGAAAGAAATGTACATCTTGAGTACCTTTATGTTTTAATGATAACTGTACCTGGGTTTGTGAAATTGAAAATTCAGTAGTTGTCCCTCCTATATTCTCCAGGAGGACTGTCTAGATACATTTTGACACTGGTAGGAACTATTATCTACAGTATTTGTTTTTTTTAAGCACTTTCCTCGGGCAACTAACCTTTTGAAAGCAATTAATATTCAAAATGGTTCCAGTTCAGGTATTTCTAGTTTCAGAAGTGTGGGCTCCATCCTCTGGGCTGAAGAAGTACTGCAGGGATCGCTTTGAGCAGTCTACACTGCTGCCTAGTGAGATCAAGCTTTAACTAAGTAAATCCTTAACTGTTTCAGTACATGTATAAAGAAGATACTTTTCAGCATTTTCAGCCTGAAACAATAGCTTTAAAAGTGAAAATTTCCCTACATTTAAGTAGATAGAAAACAGAACATGTCCTTGTAATTGGTCAGTTATTGCAAAGTGATTAATGTGTGGAAGTTCATATTTCAGATTACCACTTGGTAATGAATGCTTCAAGAGCCAAAAAGCTGCACTCTAGTTAGAAAGGCTTGGAAATTATTTTGTATACATCTTCATGCTACTGCTTTTATGTTTTGTGTTGCTTTCTGTAGTTGCTCACATGGAAACATTTTGTGGTAATACTAAATTAGACTTTACAGTCTTCAGATTGAAGATGACTTCAACTTGAGAAGTTCAGTAGGGTTGGGGTTTTGCTTGTTTGTTTTTACTTAAAACTGTTGATACCTTTACTGATAAGAGTAGTGTTGGCCTCATGTGTAGGATGCTAGAGAACTGAAGTTTATTTTCTTAACAGTCTGGCTAACTGTCTGTCTTGCCTGCAGCTCTGGCAAGTTTGGGATATGAGAAGACCTGTGTTTTGTTCAACTGTGGAGCATTGGCAAGCCAGATTGCAGCAGAGCAGAATCTGGATAACGATGAAGGACTAAAAGCTGCAGCTAAGCACTATCAGGTACGGAGGCTCCCTGCTTCTGCTTATGAATTCAGAATTCATACTATTAAAACATAAAACAAGTATGTCTCAATTTTAAAACAATATGTTAAAATATATATGTACATATTTTCCTGCTCTTAATTGCAAAGATGGATTGGCTGTGTACCTTATCTTGTGTCAGATTTGTTTATCAGATTTGGAGGATATAATTCTATAAAGTTCTTCATACTCCTTTCTTCAAGTGAGTTGGTAACTAAACGTTCAGCTTAAGTTTTAATAATTTTAGCTAGTATGAATTTTAGTTTTCACAAGTATTACAGTAATAATCTTATGTCTTTCTGGAATGCATTAAAATTTTAGGCTGTTAAGTGTAACCAATATACCATTATTTATAGTCTGTCATGATAATGGTCTCATTAGTGGCTACAAGTGGCTACAAGAACAAGAGGTCACAAGGGGTTGTTTTTAGTGGCTAAACAATAAAATGGTAGACCATACACCAAAGAAACCTTAAAAAAAATTATATGTATTATATTTGTTAGTGGGAAAATGTATATGAAAAGAATGGGTGATAATGTATTATTTTGTTTTACTTAGTTTGCCAGTGGTGCTTTTCAACACATTAAAGACACAGTTTTGTCAGCTTTGAATCGAGAGCCTACAGTGGACATCTCTCCAGACACAGTTGGGACTCTCAGTCTTATTATGCTGGCTCAAGCCCAAGAAGTCTTTTTTTTGAAAGCGACAAGAGGTATGTTTTAGTTTTTGGCTTGTATATTTAAAGGCATATTACAGCTTGTCCCCAAAAACTTAGAAGTGTGTTAAGTTACTAAAAGCCTGTCAAGGGTGTTTCAGAAGTTTTTATGTTTGCCTTTTCTGATCCTTCCCATGCTCCTTGCAGGTCATTAAACACAAAATACAGATGTCTCTTAAGAATTTGTCTAAGGTTCACCTGACAGTGCAGTTCTCCTATCTGCTTTTTTATGTTCTTCATCTTTACAAATGATATTACTGAATTATATTTTTTCCCTTTCCCCCTTGAAGACAAAAGACTCTCTGAAGTAACTGAGAGTACTAAAAATGGTGCATAAGTACTCCCCTACTCCTCTGTCTAGGGAGCGATTTCACAAGAATTTAGAAAGAAATGCCTGTGCTAGAAACCAATGAGATTTTCTAAGAGTTGAAGGGAAACAAATTCTGTTTGGCTGCTCCTGCTTTTAACAGAGAAACTCTTTGACCAGTTTTTTTAGAATGCCCAATTGATCTCAGAAAGGGAAATTCTCCCAGTAGAGCAAAAAGTTGTTTCCCTGGATATTAAGGGTTGATTGTGAAATACACATTCAAAGTCTACCTATCTTAATACAACTATTAGAGAACTTAGGCTTCAAAGAAATTTTCCGTGGAATGGTACTATCTTTGATACAAAATTACTTACTCTTCTGCTTTTCTCTCTTTGTTCAGAAAAAGTTCTTCATCTAGAAGCTAAGGACATAGAGGTCAAATGCGATTGCCCACAAATGGGTCTCTCTCCTGACATTATTTGGAATACTTTGGAGGAAGACTTGGGTTATCTGAACTGCAATGTTTCTTGTCTTCATAGGGAAGATACTTGAAAACTCTTGTAGCCTTTCTGTCTTTAGGAGAAGCTCAACAAGAAACTGTTGTCCTTCAGACAGCTGATAAATTATGTTTGTTCTTTATCATGCTGGTAGTAGTATTTTAGTCTCTGGCTGTTTGGACATTGCTTTGAAATAAGTTAGTACAACAAATGCCCAAAATGTTTCCTTCAGGAACAGAGTAGGTGCTTCCCTCATTTTGCATGACAAATAGATTGTCATTGTCTTGATTTCTTCTTTTCCAAAATATGAAAAAGACAAAACAAGGCTAATCCAAGTCCCTGGTGTGCACAGTGACCTGCTGATTTTTGTGACTACTCCTAAGACCACAAGTCTGACAGTGTTTTAAAGATAGTAAGGTTAATAATCATCTGATTATGAAGGCTGTAGATCTTGCTGTATTCAGGTTCATTTCTCTGGGGGGAAAGACATTTTCTGAAGGATCGTGTTTGACAACATGATTACCTTCAAAAATCTGTTTTTCAAGCACAAATCATTCAAAGTTAGATCTCAAAACAGAAATTAAGCTTCTTGCTGCATTGACTATTTACCTTACTTGGAATTTTTCTAGGCTTTCTTTCATATGAGATAGTCCATTTATCAGCTTACCAGCTACAATGATATTTCTGATAGAACTGAGTTTATTTAGAAGTTAAAAGAAAGTAGAAGTGTTGGCAAAAGCCAAATTGGTCAGTCATAACTAACTTCATTACGTAACTACAGGCCAGTTATTTTAATTTCTGAGCCTTTCCTAATGTTTTCTTTAATTGTCTTTAAGTCTGAAAAAGTTTGCTGTCCTGAATCAAGTCTTACATTGTAGCTGCAATATTTTAAAGATACCTGAATAAAAACTAAAGCTTCTGATGGTGAAAGATACGTTCTGAGTTGTCTGCGTGGACAAATGAGTGTCCTCTAACATTTTCTTTGTTGATGGAAATGTGGTTAGTATACCAGTATTTTTCCTTTCTTAATGGTCCAGCTATAGGAAGGAAGATGCAACTACTGCACATTTGGTGGGGCTAGAAAGGAAAGTTATTTAGGCGTTTTGTGTGGTTTGTACTGCACCAGACAGGAACATTCTAGTAAAGAAGAAAGGTAATATATCTCATAAGCTACTTTCTCTCAGGTTGTCCTCTAAATCCTGTTCTGCAGTGAAAAGATCTTAAGGCATACCTTAAGCATGTTTACTTCATAGAAGCTGAATACAGTATATCACAGCTCATGTCTGAAATCTTGTAGATAGATGTGTGAGTATGCTGGTATGAGCAGACCACTTGGGAATTCTTTTGGTTGAATTTTGGCAGATAAACATACTCTGCAGAATTCCTAATCTCCCATAGTAATGCTTATCAGTATGTCAGTACCTAAGGGTCACTGGGTGCTTGTTTCTAAGGGCAGCTATTTAGAGTGGACAGCCAGTGTTTGCATTGATTGCCTGCCTTATCTTGGAAGGCTGAATTGCTAGTGCAGGCCAGAGCTTATCTTTATCTCTTTTATAAAAGGAGATAATCTCCAGCCTGCACTAGCAATAGTGCATATCTCCTTTATAAAAGGAGATAGAGAGATGCAGAATGTTCCTATTCTAGCAGCTTTGGCTTCAGGAGCAGGATGATGATATGAGGCAGGGGATGCCACAGCAGATAGGCACATGTTCCGATAGGAAGTAGTGGATATGACTTTGAGGAGTCGTGGTTATTTATGTCTAGGAGTGGTGTTTCTATATTTGCTGTAAGCTGACAGTGGTGTGGACTGCAATGGAAATGACCAGTCCCTTCCCTATTGCAGTTTTTCAGAGTCCTGACATGGAACTGGGTTAGGAGCAGATCCTGCTGAAAATAAAACCTATTTTGCTAACTAGATTTTAGCTAAATTCTTTTGGCTATTGCTGCACAAGTGCTTGTGCTGGCACAAGGAAGGGCTGAGAGCAAGCTGTGAGAGTTATGAGTAGGACTGTTGTGGCTTTTATTGGCAGCTTGCCATTGGTTTGAGGTAAAGCATCACTATTAATCCTGCATAAATGCTTGCAGCTGCCAAAAGATTTCTTGTACAACTGACTGAACCTTGGGTGTCATAATTAAAGTAGAAATCCTGGAAACTGCTGCTGGATGTCGAGAGGGAAGAATGGGATCCCACCTTTGAGATGTAATGTAAAGCTGTACACTTAGAATGCAGTTATTGCTGTTTAAAGGTTAAATAATCAACTGTTCAAGTTGTAAAAATTTATGATTGTCTTAATTGTTCTTTGGTTTTTTTTCTCCTTCTCCCCACAGATAAAATGAAAGATGCTATCATAGCTAAACTGGCAAATCAAGCTGCAGATTACTATGGTGATGCTTACAAACAGTGTCAATATAAAGATACTTTGCCCAAGGTTAGTAACTCATGGAAATAATGTGGGATATGTTGTTATTGTGAGTAACTCTTATTGTTTACAATGTACTTGCTGAAAGACACTTAAAATATGTATTCTCAAGCTGTTTTCAAGGAAAATGAACCTGTAATTTGAAAAACAGTGAAGAATCGAGGGGGCAAAAGAGTGTGGGTTTTTTTTAATAAGTAAGATCTTATTACATGAAGTGCATTTATTTGTAATGCATTTCATTAAAGTAAACTTGAAATGGTTATGGTATTATTTAGGGATGCATTCTTAGAACTTAATGCCTTACTAAATCTGTTTTCAAACTAACACTTTCTATTTGGGCTTAATTGACTTCTTAGTCTCAGTGTTTCCATGTGAAATTTGCTCTCGTGTTGAGTACAGCATGACTACAGAGGTACTGTTCACTGACCTGATAGTGACAAAAATGACTGGAAGTCAGTGTGTGTCTTCTGCCTGCCTTCTCTTGCACTACCCCAAAGCAACTTTGAATGCTGTTGGTTTTGGAAGAGGTAGAAAGATCTTTCTCATGTTCCTTGAATGTTTCCCACATAGGTGTTATGTTCATGATGATTTTGACAGGTAGTGAGGTATAATACAGCCATTGCATTATCTTTTGTTGCTGTGTACCTTTCTAAGCTGTAGATCTGCTCCTTGTTCCAGTTGCAAAGTAATCTGTCAAGTGAGGTTATTTGCAAGAGCATAAGGTTTGCTGGTTAACACCAGCTCTGAGAACAGTTCCATGTTTAGGAGTGTGCTGTGAAGGTTGATTGGATGTGTCGAACTCCAGTTGCAAGGCCTTTGAGACAGCTTTATCTTCCAAATTTACCCTTTTTTAATGTTATTTTTTCATCTCTGGGGGAGCAGCAAATTTGCAGAAATGTGAAGAAGCAGGTCTTTGTATACTGAGGTCTTTAAAACATCAGTGTTTTAAAGTGTTTTCCAGTGCTGCTTGATTTAAGAAATAAAAAAGTAAGGCCAAATCCTTGATCTAAGACCATGTCTGTACTGTGCGCTGCAGCATAATGTTTTCTTCATGTCTTGGTTGGTATCCTGCAAAGATAAGTGCACTTATATCAAGTCTAAAAATGACTTTTAAGTTGCTTTCCATGTCAGTAGTCACTAGTCTTCTTTATTTGTTCTTTCATAATTGTAGTTGCTTTCTTGATAGGCCTGCTGCTGTTTTAAGTGTAATTACTTTGTTTAATTAAAAACCAATCAAACAAAAACACCCCTAGAAGACCTATCTTTCCACCCACCTCCATTTCTTAAGAACACTGTCTTGGCTTTGTCCGGGGGTATTTGGGTGTGTTCTTGCAACTGTCCTTTCTACTACATGCATGCATTTCTTATCTTTGAAGTAAATGTTGTGACTTCATGGATTGGATTTAAATCATAGCTCATTTAAAATAATGAACACCAAGAATTTTGCAACAGCAGATTTAAAAAAATTCAATCCACATGACCTCTGACATTTACCTCTGATGTTTTAACCTATCTAAACCATTAATTGGGTGAATCTAATTTCCTTTTCTTCTTCCTTTTTCTTCCTGCATCCCATGTTGTCTGTGGTGGTTATTGTGGTTGGACTTTCCCCTGGTCAGTATTTTTATTTCCAGGAGGTGTTTCCTGTTCTGGCTGCAAAGCACTGCATTATGCAGGCCAATGCAGAATATCATCAATCTATCCTGGCAAAACAACAGAAGAAATTTGGTGAAGAAATTGGGAGGTTACAGGTGAGTAACTTTCTTCTCTGACAAATATGGAAAAACTTTTAATCCTGGAAAGCTGAGTTGGAGTTCTGAAATCCTAATAACTGAGAATGAAATGTATTCAGAAATTGTTGAGCATGCTTATCACATGAATTTAATTATTATCAGCTGCAAAGATGAAAGTCACCTCTCTAACTTTTGTAAAGATGTGTTTTAGTGATTTTTGGGCAATTTGATACTGCTTGACATGTTAAATCTTTATCTTTGTGTTTGCATAAGCTTCATATCTAAGTACAGCTAATATGACAGATTTGTTGATAAATTTTACTATGTAATGTTTCTAAAAATCCCCGAAAGGTTAAAATTCTACCTGATCTATACCTAGTTCTTTTGCTGATATCCTGCTTTAAATTTGAGTAATTTTAAAAAATTGTACAAACAGATCTCTTTTTAGTCTTTATAGTTTTTTCCCCATATATTTTTTCTAGAAGGACTCAGATGTTGTAATGAATAAGGTCATCTCATATTTTAAATACAGTAGAGAAAAAAAATGCTAAAATGAACTACTTCCTTCAAGTCCCTGGAAATTTAATTTTGGAAAATAAATATGTGAAATGCTGGTTCATCTGATAGTGAAGATCCATGTGCGCTGTGTATCTACTGATATGCAGGAAATTTGACAGACGTACATAAGTTGATCATGTTGACATCTTGAAAGTTACCATTATGCATTTATCAACTTCATGCAGGATGGAGCTTGAAACTTCTTTGTTGTATGCTCATCTGTTTTCTTAATATGAAAGGGAGAAAGAAAATATGTTTTTTAAACAGTATTTAAATTTTTTTTAGCATGCAGCAGATTTGGTGAAAACGGTGGCATCTCGCTACGATGAATATATAAACGTTAAAGATCTGGTTGACAAAATCAACCGTGCACTTGCAGCTGCCAAGAAAGACAACGACTTCATTTACCATGACCGAGTTCCTGACCTGAAAGATTTGGAGCCCATTGGAAAAGCCAGTCTTGTGAAGTCTACTCCAGTTGTTGTTCCACTCAGTCAGAAATTCACTGGTAAGAAAAGTGTATGGCGTGCAGAGGGTAATTCTTACCTTGTGAAACAAGTTCATTTGTACCATGCAAAAATAAACATTTACTTTTTGCATTCTGTTAAGGGTACAGCTGCATTTCTGAAACTGCTGGTTTTCTTCTCCAGTTTGTTGTTCTTGTTGTTGATGATAAGTGTAATAAAGCACAGGTTGAAAATTCTTACCTGAAATGTACAATTCTCTTAAAGATCTTCGTAAGATTTTCTCAGCAATTCTATTTTCTATATTAAACCAATCTTTTTAATTTCAGAAGGAAAAGTTCCATAGGGGACAGTGCCAAGTTAGGCAATATTAACTAACCTTGTTGCTGGTCTCCTATAAAGTTGAAAAATTTCCGTTTGTTGGCTCTACAGATGAGTTGTGAAAAAATTCTCTTAACTTCCTCATATTTTTCCTTTAATGAAACAAAATTAGAAATGAAGCCTTAAGTCAAATCTAATTTGTAACCCTACAATTGGTGTAAATATATTGTCTTTAAATTATTTCAAACTCAATTCAGCCTTAAAAACTGAAATCTAAAGGCCTTTAAAAATAGATTTTTTTTTTTTAAGACATCTTGGGGAGTAGGAGGAAAGTATCTTAAATTGTTTAGGTCAGTCTCTGTAGTACAATATGTACAAAAAAGCTGTGAAGGTGTTTGTGCTTTTAGTTTCATAATGCAGCTTGTGTAATTTATACTACTCTAATTGCAGACCTGTTTGAGAAGATGGTTCCATTGCAAGTGCAACAGTCTGTGAGTGTTTATAACCAGAGGAAGGCAGATCTGGTAAACAGGTCAATAGCCCAGATGAGAGAAGCCACAAATCTGGCAAATGGGTAAATATGGCTTCTTGTTAAGTTTCTCAAGTGAGATTGTACATGGCTTGTAAGCCCTGGGTGCCTTGCAGCCTGCAGATATCCAGATTATAGCAGTGCTTTTTCATTACTGTATACTAGGCTGGCAAATTTAAACCATAACAGGGGGATTTAGAACTACTTTTCTGTAGGTGTTAAATCTGAAAGCTTATTAAAAACAAGTAGCATTTATTTTTCTGCCATCTTCCCTTATTTTTTAGGAGTCCAACACCTGGTCAGAATCAGTACCATTAATCTTAGAAGGATTTTCATATTCCAATGGTCATTAAAAAAAAAAAGTTCTTTAAATAAATAATTTTAAAAAAGTTGTACCAAGCTGAGAGATGGCAATGTAACTTAAAACAGTTGTTTCTTTTGTCTACCAGTCACTACCTAAAATGTTTGCCATGTTTTGTAAGTGCTAAAAGTCTAGGATTTCTTTAGCTTTTTAAGAGCTTTGAAATGTGATTTTAGTGAGGTGTATGTTTGAAATTTCAGCCTAGGCATACATTACACTCCATTTCCATTATAGTTGACTGTGTGATTGTTTGTTTAGATAGCAGTGTTATTTTCAGGATAAAAATTGTTTATTTAACATGTTTACTTTTTCAGTGTGTTGGCTTCCCTCAATCTTCCTGCTGCTATTGAAGACGTGTCTGGTGATACTGTTCCTCAGTCTATTTTGAACAAGTCTAAGTCTGTGATTGAGCAGGGGGGAATTCAGACTGTTGATCAGCTGATCAAAGATCTGCCTGAACTGCTGCAAAGGAACAAAGAAATCCTGGATGAAGTAAGCCCCAAACCCACTACACTAAAACATTCTTAAAATACATCTCCACTGAATACTTTGCTTTAAATGACAGTAGAAAACGTGCATAATTATTCAAATGCTTGTAACTTTAATAACACTTTCAAAGTATGCTATTTAAGTGTTCAGCCCATACAAAAACTGTGCTGTCACATGTGGATGTTTCCTTACAAATACTCTCTTTTTAAAAAAGTTGGTGGCGTTCTAAAGAACATTCTAAAGAAATTTGAGTGATTTGTCCCTTTCATGCCTTTTATTTGTCAAATTATATTTTAGAAGAATGTATAGGCAGTTTTGTTTTCTACACCAGCTACATATTTTGAAACTATTTTATGTTTAAAAGAGCTCATAATGCATGTAACATTTTACTCTTGCAGTCTCTGAGATTGTTAGATGAAGAAGAAGCTACTGACAATGACCTGCGAGCAAAATTCAAAGAACGCTGGCAGAGAACACCGTCCAATGAACTCTATAAGCCCCTGAGGGCAGGTGAAGTCCATGTTTCATGCTTTGGGTTCTAAAGATGTCCAGAGTGTAAATTAAAGTAGTTTTCAGTGCTCTGATATTATCTATAAATACACCAATTTCAGTTTGAGGCAGGTTATGCCAAAATATCCTGATTGCAATCTGCACTGTTACTTGGAGCTGAAAGAGGGTGTGACAGCAGGGAGTTTGCTGTGCTTTTGCACTCTTGGTGTGTATGTGCATGTTGCATATAGGTAAAGTCTTAGTTCATAAGGGTCTTGTTGCCCTTGTAAATCATGGCTCAGGCTCCTTAGGCTACATAGAACTCTGGGAGAGTGACTCAGATGGAATAGGGGTAGAGAGACATGAGAGACCTGCTACATGATTGCCACATGTCCACATTGTGGTGTATGGAGGTTGTTTGACTTGGGCTTAAAAGTTTGTTGTGCCTTAAAAGTGTATAAACTCATAACTGGCTAACTGCTTAAAAAGGCTTGGTTTTTGCAATAAAGCATCTCTCCTTTGCACTGCCTGGGGATTCTGAGTCACTTTGCTTCATACATGTGCATGCTAAAGTTTCAGAAAGCAAATTCAATGAAAAATGTCTGCCCTCCTAAGGATCTAGTTTCAATTGCCTCTTAAATACGTCAATGTAAAAATATGTTGACAATTTTTCTTTGTCAACATATTTTTTTTTTCCATCAGTGTGTTGTCTCTTTAATTTGGTGGTTTTCTTTTTTGCCCCCAGCAGTCAGGTCAAACTACTTAAAACCACCATGATATCATACTTTCTGTGTGCCTAATATGTGTTGTCTTTTGACGTTAACAAGGGACTGATACCACTGACTTGGTCTTGCAAAGTTACAGAGTTTTAAATCTGCAGAGTAACTCAAAGCAGTGTTCATTCATATACCTTTGTATGCTTCACAGGAGAATTAATATAGGTGCCTAGTTTATGCACTTTTTGAAACATAATTTGGAAGCTTAAGTTTATATAAAGTCTTACATATTGTGCAGGTTTATAAAAATGTATGATGGCTTGCTGAAAAGCACAAAAACTGCTCAGGTGCAAGATTGGATGGAACAAATTTTGAAATGATATAAACTCTTTTTTTCCTCCTGCCCCCAGAGGGAGCCAATTACCATAATATTTTGAATAAAGCTGTGCAAGCAGATGGGCAGGTGAAGGAGCGCTATCAGACCCACCGGGATACGATTGCACTTCTGTGTAAGCCAGAGGCAGAACTCAACGCAGCCATACCTTCTGCCAACCCAGCAAAAACACTACAAGGAAACGAGGTGAAGCAGTGAAATCTGTCTCTATTTTGAATAGAAGTGCTGTTTGTCTAACAAAGTAAACTTGCTTGACTTGGTAATTTAATTTGTTTCTGTCTCAGTTGATATGTGAGGTAACTAACACTTGGAAAAGAAGTTGTCTTCATGTTTAAAATCTTCTTGAGCATAGTTTGCTACATTTAATGTGAGCAAAGTCAATCACCATGGACAGCAAAGTATTATAAAAGGAGTAATGAGTATTTTTGTTGTGTAGGGAAGTGGGATGTAGTGCTCAGGTTCTTGGGACAACGTAAGACATGGCTCAGTATTTTAAAGTTTATTTAAAATATATTAGGCAATTACACCAATTTGCTTTCCAAGAAGTTAGTGGCTGATCTACAGCAATATTACTATTTTTCTCATAGTAATGATTTTATGTCAGTGATTTTTGCTGCCATCTTAGAATATCCTATTGGAAGGTATCTGATCAACTTAAAAAAACCCAAACATTTTGCAGTAATGCAGCAAAAACAAACCTGTAGAAGAAGAATATAGATTGAGAAATGATTGAAGATCTTTTGTTTGGTCATATTTTGTCCTGGTTTTTCACTTTTTAACACATTCATAAACAAATATTCATGCAGAAATATTGCCAGTATCAGTGAGGAATGCAAGATGGAAACAAGCTATTAATAGGTTAAACTTCCCCAATAGTTCCTCTAAACCTGCTAACTTAGGACATTTATATTGTCTAGGTTGTTAATGTCTTAAGAACTTTGCTGGCCAGTCTGGATGAAGTTAAGAAGGAGAGAGAACAACTGGAAAATGACCTGAAATCTGTAAATTTTGACATGACAAGCAAATTCCTGACTGCACTTGCACAGGACGGTGCTATAAATGAGGAGGCTATCTCTGTGACTGAGTTGGACAGAATTTATGGAAGTTACACTCAGAAAGTGCAGGAGTCCCTAAAAAAGCAGGAAGAACTTCTCAAAAACATTCAGGTACAACATTTTGCATGTTTTCCTTTCTCCTAAACTGAGAGCAATGATACTTCTACCTGTCTAGTCTCACTTTGCTTTCTAGTCTGTTTTACTTTTTATTCTGTCATATGTCATAGTTGATACTCCTTTATGCCTTGATCACTGAAAATACAGAGATGTCTTTGTGTTCACTAGAAAGAAATGGGAATGTTTAGCATGCTCTCCCTACAGCTCCAGTGTAAATTCTCTTGGACCTTTTCTTGGCACAATTCTGCAGATGGTTTTGTCCTTGAAAGAAGTTGAAGTGGTGTGTTAAAAAGATTTTGGGTTTTTGTTTTTTTCCCCTCATTCCATTTTAATTCTTCCTGGGATAACAGGAGATGTGTCCTTAAGGTATACTAGAAGACATTTTGGGTCTTATTCCAAATTGGTTTATTGGTTTATTCCAAATTGCTCTTTAAAATATATACTTGACTTCCAGTATGTGCAGAGCTTTTTGAAGTAAAACTTGATAGCATTTCTCTAAGTTTATTTATAAATTCAGTCTTAATTCATCAGAGATGGGTACCTGAAACATCTGGCAAAAGAGCAGGTCTTAGTGCTTGGAGAAAAGATAATGGCAGCTTGAATAGTGATGGACACTTTTTCCAGTAGGGGAATATTTTTTTTTAAATGACCATAAACACCATGTTTAGCAAAGATTTTATATTTTGATTTTTTTTTTTTTATCACAACATAGTTAAAAAATCCTGATGGGTATTACTTTAATGTTTGAATGTCCTGGAGTTCAAGTTTGTTGGCTTCTGGCAGTTGAAACAGTCTTTTTAAGTTAGCTTGTTTATTTTCCTGAAAGAAATGAGATGTAAATAGGTGTTCCTTCTGTAAATTTTCCTCTTCCCTGTCCTTTTAATAGTTTGCCAATGTCAACCAAATTTGAAGTAATGCTTCTTAAAAATACTGACTTTCAGTATGATTTTATGAATATCAAGGGAAGTTGGTACAGGAGAGAGCCTAATTAGTGTAGCCTTGGAAAGACAGTCTGCAGCATGAGCTTGAGAATTATTAAAGGCAGCCCACAACAGAGCAGGTAATTAAGTGGTGATACCTACTGCCAGTGAGTTAACATATGTACAGTTCTGAAATATACATTATAATGGTCACTGCACTTGGCAGGTAGCAAGTATGGAAGTCCAGTGTGGATGGGAGATGAGGAGAAGCAGGTATTGGGGAAAACAGAAGCAATGACCAAGAGGAAAAAGAAAACAAAACATACAGAATCTTACATGGAACTAGCTTGCATTATTTACACTGTTTATTCTCTTCTTTTAAGAATGCGCATCAGGATTTTTCAAAGATGAAACAATCAAACAATGAATCTAATTTAAGAGAAGAAGTCTTGAAGAACTTAGCTGTAGCAAATGACAACTTTGTGGAACTTGTAGCCAATTTAAAAGAAGGCACAAAGGTATGGTAATGCTTAAGGGATTGAAAGGACTTTTTTTATGTATGCAATGAGATGTGAATCAAAAATCATAATAAACTTTGGATATGTGGTAGCTGACAAGTGCATTTTTGAGGATTTTACTACTGAAGCAAGGACAGTGAGTTGCTTGAATTTTGATTGTTTCAAGAGCTGTGACATGCTTCTTTGTTCCTATCTGAAAAGTAAGCTTTTCTGAGCAATAAGATAAGTTGTTAATTACAGCTGAGTAAATGATGCTGAAGCACCCAGATGAGCTATTTTATCTGAGAAATTCTTTCATCTGTTCTCCCATGGTATTTAATCACCTTATAAAATTGGTGTTTTAAATGTTGTTACTGCATACATGAGAAATAATGAGAGCTGTATCTAGCTTGCTTTTTTTGATCTGGGTATCTGTCTTATGGCTTTTGTACTAAGTATTTTTTGCTGGTTTATTGATAGCTCATTAGACAGAAAAAACCCAGCCTCTGAGATATCTATACAAATGAAATGCATGGAACTGAGAGCAATAAAATTAAAAAGAAACAATTATCCTTTACAAAAATAAATAATTCATCACCAGAAGTGATCTAGTTTTGCTCTGGTTTTAGTATGTTTTTTTAGTTATCCCAAAGTATTTTTATATTTACACACACACAGACACACACACAGACACACACACAAACCCCCACAAAATTCTATATTATTACAGCAATGGGCAACAGCAGCTGACAAATTTTGGTTTTGAAAAGTAAAATAGAATGTAATAGCAAACCTTACTGGAATGACAGGTTCTGGGCACTGTAATAGTACAACACCAATAGCTGGATCAGTATGTAGAAGTATGCCAGCATGGAGCCTGAAAGTATTGATTGAGCATATTGTTTTTATTTTTCTTTACTAGTTTTACAATGAGCTGACAGAAATCCTGCTGAAATTCCAGAACAAGTGCAGTGACATTATCTTTGCTCGCAAGACAGAAAGAGATGAACTGCTCAAGTAAGATTTCAATGTTTTGTTTAAGTATTGCAGAAATGTTAAAGTATTTATCAGAAATTTATCTTTGGAGACATGTTTATTATGATGAAATGAGAAAGGCTTAGCACACCTATTCTTCCTATCACTTCTTTACTTTAATCCTAGTCCTACTCTCATTTCTCCTAGGAAAGTGATAGGAGAAATAAATGGAAAAAATCTACTTTGAATCTGCTCTGTTGTTCCTATGTGCAGTTCAACACAAATCTGTTTCATGTTATGACTTCACTCTCTATTCTTTTTGGCATGCTTTTGTTAGTTATTTTATTTTATTCTTTCCTTTGAGGAACTTCTGATTTCCACACCCTGCTCCTGCTGTCAGTTTAGTTTGAGAAATTATATGCTTCATCATAAGATTTACTTCCATGTCTTCAGTGTGAGGGGGGAAAAGCATTGGTATTCTACTTCTGCTCTGCAGTCTGCTCTAGTCTCATACTTTATCATTGCTTAGATATGTGGATTGCTTACAATGCTTGGGAGAGAAGCACATTTTGTCCTTCATGTGAGGAAGAGTGTTTGATGTCATTGTCCCCTATATGAGATCAGACCTAGTATAGTGTGTTTCAGCTGTGATTTTTAGGCTCTTCTCTTAAGAGTAAAGCATAATTGAAAAGGTTTGCCATTAATTAGTGTTCTTTAGCAAAGCATGTAGCCTTTTATAAGAGGACTCGTTACTAAAATTTTGGTTGATGAAAATGCAGTTGTTCTGTGTAGTTGCCATCTCAAAAATGAGTTGCTCAACCCTCAGTTTTTACCTCTCCAAACTTGATCCTTTGTAGAATTGTTATTTTTCATTTGGGCTCTGTGCTTGTAAACAAAGTCTGAGTTACAACCACTTCTGCCTTTATTTGGCTTCCTGCATTCATGTAGTTTGGAAGCTGTTAGGCTGCCTAACTAAGGCAGAGGCCTGAATATCTCACACCTCTGCTGTGTTTATGTTCACTGTTAAGTCTGTAGGGTTAGTGTTGATAGAACATTCTCCTGAGTCTTGCAGTGCTCTTTTACTGTTTTGGCTAATGTTGTGATCTATACCCAGCATTGAGTTAGAACATAAAGACATTATTAGAAAATAAATGTAACAGTTAATCAGAGAGTTGGTTAGAGGATGGTTTCCCTGGAAGTGATTTGGACTCCAGATTTAGTTTGAGCTAGCTCAGTGATCATGCTTTAAATATTAGACTTACTCTACTGCATCTTTTTGGCTTAACTGGCTGCAGTGTATAACAAACCATTCTTAAACTAAGCTGCACGTTTGCTCTTCTGTTTTTAACAGAGATTTGCAACAAAGCATTGCTAGGGAGCCCAGCGCTCCCTCCATCCCGCTGCCTACGTATCAGACCACGCCAGCAGCAGGAAGTAAGCCAGCAGCATCGCCCGCTCCCACTCCAGCCCCAAGAACCATGGTGGTAAATACATGCTGCACAATTAGGGGGTGGAAAATACTGGGTCTGTACTTGAGAACTGTAAACTGATCTGTAATTTCTGTGTATCACTCCTTAGTATACTGGTGTGGTTGGAAATGTGTTGAAGTGAAATAGAGGGCAAAATCTTAAGGCTTTGCAGAGAAGTGTGTTATGTGCTATTCATGTTCATAATTTCTAGATTTGAAATTAAAAGCTTACTGCCATTTAGGTGCTTTGCATTATCTGTATAGACAAAATATAGAATGTCTGTTTAAAATAAAAATGAATTAATCATATAACCACAGCTTTTGATTCCAAGGCTTCGATAAATAAGCTCCAGCTTAATTCACTTTCTCTTGTTAGGGGACTAAACCACAGCCACCAGCACGGCCACCACCACCAGTGATTTCTGCAGCAAGCAGTTCCCCTTCTACATTAGCACCCTCTGGAACAGCTGCAGCTCCTGCTGCTGCTCCAGCTCCTACTCCAGGAGCCAGTGCACCTGCAGCAAGCACGGCACCTTCACAGGCACAGGGACCACCTTACCCAACTTATCCCGGTTACCCAGGGTAAGTTACAGGAACACTTAAGCAGATTTTTTGTGATTCTGTTACTTAAAAGCACTTTTTCTTGTGTGTAACATTTTAACATTAGTTATTGTTAAAGTTGAAGGTTTGTTTGCTGTTTGAGGAAAGGGATTATTTTGTTTGTTAGTTTTTTGGTTGGTTGGGGGTGTTTTTTTGGTTTTTTGTTTCAATCATGTAACTCTTGTAGGAATCATTTGCTTGTACCTTTTGTGGGAATGTACATTTTAAGTGTTTACAGTTCATCTTCTTTAAAGGAGAAGGAAAATAGGCCTACGTTTCCTTAATTGTGGTTTGTTGATTTTTGCCAATACTTGCACAATCATTTGGTGGTGGTTATCTCAAAACTGTTGGCATATCTCATTTTTCAAGTCTTTAGTATGGTACTAAGATACTGAAAAATACAGAGAAAATTCCAGTTGAGTAGTGCTTTCTTCTGATGCTTTTTTCCATCTTCCTGGTGTCATCACAAGGGATTTAAGGCAGCTGTGCTCTCCTTTGGTAGCAGGCTCAGCAAATGTTGAAATATGCACAATGTTATTAAACATTTGAGAATTAATTTAGATTGGTTCTAGTTCCAGCAAGTTTCCTTTACTCCACCTTCTGTCTGATTTCTGTTCCACACACTGTAATAGTTTTCATGTTCACTCCTTGAAAGTTACCACATTCCCTGCTGAGCTCAAAGCAAAATGAGAGGAAAGCATTTGTGGAGACTGCATGTGTGTTTGTATCTATTAATGAGTTGTTTTTTCAAATTACCATCACCAGTGTTTTTCAACTCAGGTATGCTGTTTTTTTCCCCCACACAGGTATTGCCAGATGCCAATGCCAATGGGCTATAATCCATACATGTATGGGCAGTATAATCTGCCATATGCACCCTCACCTGTGTATCAGACTCCTGGACAGCCACCATATCCGCCACCTCAACAACCTGGATACCCCTTTCCTCAACAGCCTTATTATCAGCAATAATGTCTCTGCAAAGAAGCTCTGCTTGTTAAAATTTGGGAGAAATTGGCTATAAGTGTACTAAAACTTCTAGCTTCCATTAGTGTACCATACTGAACTGTATGCAGCTATAACTCCTGTCTCTTATTAACTGCTCCAAAATGTGTAGATCAGTTTTTATGACACTAAACTCTTCGAAAGATCTGCTGCAGTGGTTTAGACCATAGACTAATGCCAGAATTTGAGCCTAATTCAGCGGTCTGAAGCAGTACAGTACATTTTGGTTAGACCAAAATACTTGTTTGCAAAAATCCTCTAAGTAACAAATAGGTTCAGATGAGAAAAACAAAGCAGTGTGTGCACTGGGTGTGATATATTCTACAGAACCATATAGCGTTTCCTTCTATACTCTACTGGTTTGTATTTTTTTAGTTTAGTTAAAATATGCTATTTTGTCTAATAATCAAGGCCTTGTAAATCATCAGTAAAAAGAAATAAATTACTTAAGAACGGTTTAAACACTTGGCATTCTCATTACCATAAAAATGTGTTTTCTGTGTCTGTAGATTGTTTCATTTGTCCCTTGACTTTCATAACAAAGAAGTTCTCAAGGGTTTAGCCTTACAAGTGAATTTCCACCTCTTTTCCATGATTCTGTATTTTTGTGACAGAATCTATAATTAACCCTTTAAGTGTTGGTAGATGAAGTCTTACAGGTAGAGTTTTCCTATAACTTTGAAGTGTACTGGACTGAAATACATTTATTACCATTTTGTAAGAATGGTTACTGTCATCTGCAGGATACTGTATAAAAGAATGGAAGTCAGGGTCCTCTTACAGGACCAGTGAGTAGTTGTTCTAACTTGTGTTTTCCAAAGAAATGGTGGTGGAAAATATGTTATGGCTCAAAATAGGGCAACTATTGATTGCTGGAGCTTTGCAGTTTGCTTTTTAAATAATTGCTTTTTTTCCCTTGAAAAAATAGATGTATTCCCTCAGGGAGCTTGTAATCAGTGGAAAACTTGTTTTTTGGGGGTGGGGGGAAAAGAAAATCTTGTGAATTAAAGCATATTGAATGTTTACTTTTGGATCCGTCATCTCAAGGGATAAGTAACCTTGCACTGCATTTTACATAAGATAGTGAAGAATCTAAGTTTGGGGTTAATGGCTTCTACCAAATATTTGCTAACCATTTTTCAGCCTTTTCTTTTTCTAACAGGCTTGTCTAATGAGGGACTCTCCTTTCATTTAGCCCTTGATAAGAGTTAGTTCTGTGGGACAGTTAATTTTCTGAATGCTTCATAGAAGATGTTCTGGCCTTACAGAATAACTATAACAGTACCTGTGTTACAAAAAGTTACTCCTTTGTTTTTCTATTAAAGTGCCTGATTAGGATATCGAGGTATATTTTAGTGTAGGGTGTTTAGAGGTGCCAGTTATTGTAGCATCTGGGTGGAAACCTCACTGGATCATGAATATTCTTCCTCATAAAGAAAGCAGCATTTGTATTCATATGAGCTCCTTTCTTTCTGTCTCAAGTTCCTCTTGCTGTGTGATCATCCCAATTATTGTGTGAAGACTCCTTGTCTTTAATACTCGCTAACCCCCGTAGAAAATGTGGATCAAAAGGTAGAAATGAGCACCCCTTATAGAACTTATTGAGTACCTAATTCTAAACAAATTGGTTCATCTGTAGAAGCTCAGTGATGTGGGGAACATGATGGAGAAGGGAATCCAGAACCGTAGATGAAACCACTGCACAAAGACAGGTGCTTTGCATTTCTTCAGAAACATTGCTGAATGGGGTGGCACAGAAACCTCTCAGTTTTTTTTTTTTTGTTTTTTGTTTTTTGTTTTTTTTTTTCCCTGATGAGAAGACATGAGGCAAGCGAGGACAATGAGAAAAAGCTAGGAAGATAACTGTTTGGAAACAGCAATCAGAACCTGATTTTATTCTAACAGGAAAAACAGTAGTTTTCCACTAACTTCACTGTGTCAATGTGCAAGTGCAAGTCTAATGCAACCTTTTAAATTCTTAATTTTTAGTATGCCATGGGCTGTAGGTTTTTCAGTTCACAAGTTAGATGCATTTGAGCTATTGTGTAAGTTTGTTTCTAGTGCCTCAATTGATAAAATTTATTTTCATGCTGTATAAAAAAAGTCATTTGTTCCAGCATAAAGATTCTTAGAACTGAAATTTCCTTTTTAAAATTTCATAGATCTGGAATTACTGTCAAAACATTTTTTTCCAGTTGTGTTTCTGCTTGCTTTAGTCTATTATTTGAATATGTGTAGAAATCTATGCATTATGTTCAGTTTTTCTCTTTTTTTTTTTCTTAAAGAGAACAGAAAAATCCAGACATGTTATGTATCTTCTTTTAAGCATGCAGTTGTCATGACTTTGGTTGAAATGTTACCTTGTTCTTCTATAGTTTATTAAAAAAATCAGTTAGAAAATCTGATTTCATGGTGTTTTTCTCAACTCCTTTGGGTTCAGACAAGTGTTGTTTTGGAAAGGATGGAAACAAGTTATGGGCTTCCAAGAACATTTGTGCTGTGATGAAGGCATATCAGCTACAGCTGCTTGGTAATAACAGCCACGTTCAAATCCTGGTAGTTGTGTTTATTTCCAAAGCTGATGGAGTGTATTTCCCTCTGTTTATATGAGGAGGAAATGATTAAGATTGATTTAATGGTTCTGTGACTTCAGAAACTCTTATTCCTAATTTGTTTTTGTGAACTCGTGTTCAGGCTGGGTTACATGAGACCCCCAGCATCATGGGCATTAAACCATGAGGTGCAAGGGCAGCTAATAACAGCAAATAAACAGTCCCCATGGGCAGTCCAAGAAGTCTATTTTTAAATTTTTTTTTTCTTTTAAAGGCTTTGTAATGCCATGCTTGTTTCAATTGCTGTGTGGAGGGAAAAGTTTGCAACCTTGTCCTTTCAGAGACTTTGAAGTCAAGCATTTATTTCATCTTGCATAAAAGCTTTCAATGCAATTAGTAAGAAAAGCAAGTTTTAGGAAGCAAGCTAATAGCAGATCATCAGTGAAATACCAAACTGTTGCAAGGCTAGCAGGTCTTTCTGCAATCTTTATTAACATGGTTTCAGCCCATATGGAAAAAGTGTCTTCTTTCCTGACCACTGATGTGACACTGCCAGCTAATGGTACTTCTTTTACTATCATCCCATTGTTTTGAGTGCTTTTAGAGCTGATTTGTGAGATTTATTTTGAATTAGACTGAATGAAGTACTTTGCTATTTCCAAGTACCTTGAGGCAATATTTGAACCTTGACATACTGTAACAGCCTCACCCACTGTCAGGTAACTGAAAATCACAAGAAAATCCTTTGGAAAACACTTTTTTCCCTCTGCATTACCTGAGAGATGTGCTTGCTTGTTGCTAAAATATGTTCAGTTTTGAAATGACTTGCATCTCAGAAGCTGTTTTCTGGCATGCATTTATCCTGGCAGAACATTAAAATAGGCTAAAATGAGCAATTGTGAGTTGAGTTTTAGTTGTATACTGTTTAGAGAAAGAACCTGAATTTTCAGGAGTTCACTGTGTATAGTTTAAAAGAAACTATTTGGAAAGTTTCAGTGCCTGAAAAGATTAGCTATTACAGCAGAGCAAAACTCAAAATTGCTTTCTTGTATTGTTTATGGGGAAAGATTTGAGGTTCTTGCTGCTTTCGACTAACATTACCCAATGTGCTGACTTCTTAGGTTTACCATGGCTTTTGAAAGGTATATTTGAAATAGTCAATGTTTCTTTTTTTTAAAAAAAGTGACTTCTTATTCAGCATGATAGCTAAGTACTGCTAGATTAAAAAAAATGAATTAGTTTTTTAAATTGCACTGCTCTAAGTACTTTCCCTTACGCTTTTGTGTTCTGACAGTCAAAAACTTTATACTCAAGTTGAGATTTTTCTGATTTGGACTCTGGTAATTTACTGGCAAGCATAGAATTACTGCTAATCTCAAGTTATCACTTTAATCTTGCATCTAATTCCCCTAATTGAGTGTAATAGTCCCTGGTGCCAACAACTGTATCTCAGTTGTTATATTGTGCTTTTTTCCCCCCCTTTTTTTTGTTTTTAAATGTTTCAAAATCCTTGTGAGAGGCTGGCCACCAATTTTATTAAGCAGGTTGTGAAGAAAAACTGTTTACTATCAAGCATGAAAAGGAAGAGGCAACTGCCATTGCAAAATCAGCACCAAGGCTTCACCACAAATTACTGCTTTTGGTCCCTTCAGTCCTTTCACCTTTAATCCATTCTGCATGTCAATGATGATTTGCATTTGCACTTCCACATTGAAGCATTCCTGGGTGCTGGAGTGCTGTTCTCAGTGCTTGTAAGCTGCTGGAGTGTTTGCTGGTGTGAAGATAACCTGTTCCTACGTTTGCCAGCCAGGTGAGGTGTGTTGTTGGGAAGGCAGAGCAGTGGAAGGGCCATTCCCAGTGGGCAGCTTGCCTGCAGTCCCTTTCCTTGGAGGCTGAGGTGGTGAGCAAGCACAAGGGTATGGGCCTGGAAACCCAGCTGGTCTCGGACTGTGCTCCTAAGACACATGCATGCAACAGCTGACAGCATTCAGGTGATGAAAATGTGCTGAGACTTGGCTATGGAGTCACTGTGGGCACTGGTGAGATTTATACCAAAACCAGATTTGACCTCAAGTGACCTTTCACCTAGAGTAACCTGTCCTGTGACCTGAAGTAACCTTTATCCTAGAGTGACTTCTGTCCTGTGACTGTGAGGAACCTGTGCCGTTGAGGAACATCTGTCCTTGGACCTCAAGGTCCATTAACCTTTGATCTTGAGGATCCTCTGTCTTGTGTCCTCAATTAACCCTTCACCTTGAGGAGTCTGTCACCTCAATTAACCTTTGACTGGAAGTAAGGTTTGACCTCATGTAACCCCTGTCTCAGTGGAGTAACATTTGAAATAAATTAACCTTGGCCCTGTGACCTCACAGAACCTTGCACCTTGAGTAATCTTTGTTCTGAAAGAATTTTTGACCCAGCACAACCTCTGTATTCTGGCCTCATGCAGTGTATGAGCTCCAGTAGCCTTTCTCCTTGAGCCCCTGTCCTGTGATCTCAATTAACTGCTGTCCTGTGACAGAGGCTGGACTAGTCTAATTCTGGAAATCTGCCTTAGAAAGTAACCTTTGACATCAAGTAGCTTCTGCCCTCTGACCTGAAGTAACCTTTGATATCAAGTAATCTTTGTCCCATGACACAGCCTGACCTGGGTTCACTCTTTAAGGATGTCTGAAATTGCTGGGGACAAGCAGCATTGTGTGATCTGGGCAGAAAGCACTGGGCTGTTATACAAGCAATATGAGGGCAAATGGCTTCCTCTGCCACTGCTGAGCTGCAGCTTCTCCTGCCCCAGCTCAGGCATGCTGCTAGCAGTGGGAGATCCTTCTGGCTTCAATGGTGGCAGTGGGATCCTCAGGACCTACAACACTGGTGCCAAAGCAGACAACAGGAGGACTTGCTTGTGGCGTGTGAGTTGAGTGTCCAGGTTTTGCTAATGATGGATTCCACTGGAACACAGAGGCTGCCTGAGGTAGATAACTGCCCTGTGTTTTGGCTGGTGCAATATTTACAGGTTATTTCATCTAACAGATTTGCCATTGGTCTGCCTGCTTTTGAATGTGTGACAGCAAGAGTGAGTGTTGTGTGAGGTGGGAGGCTGAGGTGTAAGTGCCGACTACCTTACACCTGGGGAGCTCACTACAGTGCTGTCTGCCTGAGGAGTGGGCCTACCCAGCTCTTGTTTCTCTGCTATTTCCCACTGCAGGTTTATTAAATCTCCCCAAAACCACAACTGGTGGCACCTCCTACTTTTTGCTAGCTTCAACTTTTCTGAGTTGAATATGCATTTGTGTATACACACACACACACACACACACACACACACACACACAATATCTGAGTTGTAAGACAGATGCAGCCTGTGCTGTTTATGTTCTCAGAAGAAGAGCAGCATCACAGAGCTGTCTGCTGAGCCTGCAGCAGAGGGCAGACTGAAACCGTGTAACCAACAAATTTTTTTGGTGTGAATACATGCAAAAAGAGATTTGAAGCTTATGTTGGTGGAAGGACAGGCAAATCGTTTTTTAATTAAGCATCATCAAATTTAACTTTGTGTAGATACCATGAGTGCTCCTTGGTTGATGACCTGGAGCCTGAACTGTAAAACCAGCCAAATGCAGGGACAATTATGTCAGCTGCCTGCATCCATCTTTCTGACCAGCTGCACAACAAACTCAGAGCACTGTGCTGCCAAGGTGAAGGGATAAGTAAGATTTCAGGTCATCCTAAGCTGCTTTATTGGCCTTCTGAACTTAGGTAACTTTTGGGAATTTTCTACTTGTAGTTTGCATACTTGGGTATTGTCTTTCTGTATACACCCAGTGTGATTTAAGCTCATCTGGCACGATAAGATGTCTGCTTACCTAGAGCAATGCAAAATTAACTGATTAGGTTTAAAGAGCTGAAGCAATGAGGTGACAGTGGAACAAAGTGGAGGGTGGGTGTCACCATGACCCATTCTAAGGAAAGGAACAGAAAAAAGGGTCCTGTGCTGCTGGCAGGAGAGAAGTGTGTTGAAAGTAACAGCTCTGTCACCGTCGGGGCAGCTACAATGCTAACAGCAGATGTTGCACCAGGGGGATGAGAAACACTTAGAGAGGGAAGATGTCCAAGTGGTCAGAGAGGAGAAGGGACCAGGAGAGAATGAAAGGAAAGCTGAGGGAGGGATAGTTAATGGCTGAGGAAACAGGAGGTAAATCAAATGAGTTTAGGAAGAGGAGGAAGCATGGAAGAAAGGCCTCAAGACTTTGACAGCATGAATCATAGCATTTTAGGTGGTGCAAGGAAAGCAGAATTCAAGCTGAAAAGACTGAAATATTAACGGAAACAGAAGAAAAATCAATGGTGGTAAAGGGAGGAGGAAAAGCAGCTTTAGCTGTACAGAGAGAGAGAGATCAGAAAAGAAATTTAAAGGGTGAAGGAAACTCATTTTTATCCAGTGAGTTTAGAGAGCTGGATGAAAGCTGGAGGCTGATGATGGGCAGAGGTGTTTAGAAGGGAAGGTGTTTAGAAGGGAAGACAGAAGATGTAGCAGATGATGTGCATTTGACAATGTTGGTCCAGGCTGGCTGTAATGAGGATTTGTGTCTCAGAAATGAGTAGGATAATCCATGGAGTGATCAGAGTAGAGGAATCAAGGTAAGTGCTTACATGCCAGTGTCCAGTGCTGAAGTCAAAAAGGGGTGATGTGAAACTTCAGCCTGTAAAGCAGAGGAGAGACAGCAGGTCAAGGTGCAAGAGCCTAAGTCCTGGTGGTAGACAGGAGTATCTCAAAGCAAATGGAGTTTCTTATTTAAGAAAGCTGAATTTCTTCTCTAATCAGCCTCTTGCAGTCACTAGTTACATTTCATTAGTGAAGGAGCATTTCATATTCTATTAGTAAATTTTTCATTAGCCAGCAGCTTCCAGCAAGTATTAATTTCCATAAGCAGGAAAGGAGTATATGATCTATCATAGAAACAGATGTCGATTCAGATTAAAAACACTTCCCTGGCGCCTTGCTGTTTTCCAATGTTGTTATACGGCCACATTGAAACACTTTTTCATTTTGCTTTGAAGTAAACAAAACTTTGCAGGGCATTTCCAATCCCCAAATGCAGAAGGGAGTACTTCACCGAGTGTGCCTGGCAGTTCCTTAGCGCTAGGTGGCATTCTATGGAAAGGCATAGCACCAACCCCGCTCATCCACCGCGCACTGCACTGCTTTAAATCTCCGCAGCTCACCAGCATCGCCGGCTTTGTGTGGAAAATTTTGAGCTGCATCGTTAAGAGTCAAAACAAAATTGATGCAAGCTGATGGGAGAGAAAGTTTTGCTCTGCAACAGAAAAAGATTGTTCTGAAAATATTGGAGAAATCGAAATGCTACCTGTAAGCCTCCAGAAGAAGAATGTTTTCTGGATTTTGCCATTCCCCACATACACACACACTCTGGCTATGTTAAGCATGTGGCAGTTCACCACCGGGTTGTCAGTGGGGCTTAACAATGGACCCCTTTCACCCCACCCTAGTCTTCTGTGAAATAACACCCTGTGCCTTTTATTTTCAGTTAAGAGAAAGAAGGGCAGTGGGTTGTGTGAAATACTGGTAGCAATGATCCACACTATCATTTAATAACCTTGCTAGTATAAAACATTTTTCCTAATCTCTGAAGAGGAGATAATAGCATATGTGGGAGTCTTCCTCATCCACAATTTTGGATAGCTGTTTATTCTGTTTGGCAAGGAAAAGGGTACTAAAGGTGATTATTGAAATTGTACTGGTTTCTGCCATGATAAAGAGCTGACAGTAGGGCCTTGAATATGATCCATAATCTAGGAGGCTGCTTATGGTACAGTTAATGTTCAGGGAGAATTTACCTCTTGTTGCTCCATGGTGGCTGTGTTTTGTGTGGTCTCCACTGTGGAGAGGAGTGGGAGGGGGTGAGCTGGAAGCTCAGAGTAGTACAAGTAGAAACTTCTTGTGCCTTGGTGTACTTCCCTTGAGCTGTGCTTGCTGTCTTTTGGGGTGGTCTGAGGAGATCTGCTCCCTGCACAGCTGCAGTAATATTCATATCACACGACACAGAAAATGGGCAGGCACTTGGACCACACTCAGTTGATTTTTACCTGTTACTGAAAGTTACCTGCACGCAGGTTACTGAAACTGTCTGTGTGTAGCAGAAGTTACAAAGCCTTTGTTGTGAAAAGGATAATCCTCAAATACTGCTCAACAGTCATACAGGTCACTTTGAAAATGACTGTAGGTGTAAACAGAGTTTTCATCTCCTAGAATGCTGATTAATACAGGTCACAGTGATTTTATACAGCTGCTCTTAAGCATGGATGATTTCTTAAAGCCCATTCAAGATAAGGCTGATGAAGCTTTGTCACAAATAACTTACATGGTAAGCTAGTCCCTAAATCTTTAGAATAAATGCAAATGCTCCAGCTTGCAGGTGTCTCCTTCAAGCAGATCCTTCTGCCTCCATATGTGCTCTGAGTGATACCTGTTGTGGCAGCTTTGCTTTGCACACTGCGAGTTAACGCTCTGCACGGGGAAGACCAAATACAAACAGAAATTTGCAATTGGAATGACCTTGACTTCTGCTTGAGAGTTGCAGAGTAAGGGCAAGAGCAAAATTGGGCTCTGTGGGAAAGCATCTGGTGTGTGTCTCTGCTGACAGCGTCTACCGCAGCGAGCAGAGAAATGGCTGGCAGCGCTCGCGGAGAGCGGATTAGGGATGGGGAAGTGTAGGGAAAGAAGACAAAGGTACGGGCTGTACACTTGCATGCTCTCACAGCCTACTAGGGTGCAGCCTTGTGTGACTTAGTTCTTGTAATTGGATTACCAGCTGTGACAGGGGAGCATAAAAGCTATGAATACAAAGGTATGCTAAAGCATTTTGTGTCTTCCTGAAATTATGAATGTACTGATGGATGCTCAGCTTTTTCTCTAAATTTACCCTGATGATCTGACCTGTCCTCTTTTCTTTCACAGCCTCCTCATGGCTGTCAAAGGCAGCATGGTGGCTTGTTTTAGAGGAAAGGAGAGATGGGCCAAACTTAGTTGCCCGCTTCCTTTTCTTTGGGTGCAAGTGACAGGGCAAGGCACCTCAAGGGATGGACAAACAAAGACAGAGATTATTCTGTGGGCCTCCTAAGCCTTCATGCAGGTTGTCTTGCATTATGACAGTTTCTAAGCAGGAGCCCCGAGTTCCAAACACAAGAACAGATTTCCTACAGATCCTTGTGGCAGGGAGTGTGAGAAAGTGTTGAATGTTCAAGAAAGTATGGGCTTTCCTACTGAAGCACCTTCTGGAGATGTAGCTGTTACAGGTGTGGCCTTGTTCCACTCCTGAGCAAATTTTCTATTATCTAGTGAGATTTCTTTGGCTAGAAAACTTACAAGATCACTTTTCCCTTATCTGATTGTTTTCATAAAACTCCTTCCATCTAACTGTCGTCAGAACCTCAGCTTTACTGGTAGGTATGTTCAAAGTTGCTGAAGGCCAGGAGAAGAATTCACAGAGGAACAGAAGTATGTGTGCATCCACTCACTCCCTTGCAGGACAGCATCATTGCACAAGCACTGTTTCCATGGAAACAAGGATAAAAATACTGAATAATAGAAATTAGATACTCATCTTACAAGTATTTTCTATCCTGGACAAGGTTATTCTCATCTGTATTCTCTATTTGCATTTGTTTTCAGGATTTTATATTCTTTTGTTGGTCCTCTTCTCCTCTTATATGCAACGAAGGGCCCTTAGCAATAGCCCTGTTGTTATTCTTTCTGAAGAAAAATGCTGCATTGCATCACTATGTGCTGCTGAAGCACCTCGATGAGATCAGGAATTCATGTTAAGGATTTTTCCCTGGGTTGGCTGCTCTGTGACCACATCCTGCAGAAAGCAGCCTCTGGGGCACTGCAGTAGGTAGCCCAAAGCAAGCTGTGCATTCTTGGTCTTTGAATCAGGGACAAGAACTTGCTTCATGCCAGCGCTGGGAGTGTCAAAAAGGCACATTAGACACTGATTTATCCTTGCCCTGCAGCTCTCCCAAACGGGTGTTCGGGACAGCTGGGCTCTGAGCCAGTGGTCTAAAGCACACAGCAACTGGCTGTGAGTGCCCTGTGCCCTGCCCCAAGCAAGCTGACATGGCCAAACAAAGCCTGCAGAAGCTGCCAAAGTGCTCTTGCAACTTGCATATAAGCAAGGCTCTGCACTTTAGAAAAATCTTACATTTTATTTCATAAACATAGGCATCTGCTGCTAATTAAAGTAGCAGCATATAATTATACCCTTTCTTATTAGCAGAGATAGAGTCTGACAGTTGCTTAGATACAAAATAAGCAACTACAGATTGTCTTCTGCACTTTAACAAGCAGAGTGAGCTGGAACAATAGAATTGTAAACTTATTCTGTATTATCTTTGGTAAATGTGCCTGGGAAAAATATGTTTAATCTCACTACTTGCTCGTAATGTCAGCTATAAAGCTCTTTAGCTACCTCTTTGCTTTCCTCCACAAAGCACCAACCAAACAATTTCTGTGGAAAGGGCAGGATACATCCCTGGGGAAAGCATTAGACAGAAGGAGCAACAGTGGCAGTTAACAGCCACCATTTTGCTGAGACCACCTTTCCTAGCTTTTTATACCCAATGAAAGTAAGTTTCTTCTTAATGATTAAAAAATCTAGGTGCTAGTGCAGTTATGCTATGGTTTAACCTTAGCTGACAGCTAAGCAGCACACAGGCACTCACTCCCAGAATGGTGGATCTGGGAAAAACTGGGAAAATTTGTTGAGATAAAGACAGTTCAATGGGTAAAGTAGAAGATGCACATGCAAGCAAAGCAAGGAACCCATTCACCATTTCCCATGGGGATCCAGGTCTTCAGTCATCCCTAGGAGAGCATCATAAGTAACAGTGACTTGGGAAGATAAATGCCATCACTCTGAATGTCCCCACTTCCTCCTTCTTTCCCCCAACTTTATATACTGGAACACTGCCATAGGCTATGGGTCCCTTTGCTCAGCTGGGGTTCCCTTCCAACTACCTGGGTGCCCCTGGCCTGCCTCAATATCAGGGCAATGTGAGAAGTAGAAAGGGACTTGACCCCTCTGTAAGCCCTGCTAAGCAGCTACTAAAACACTGCTGAACTATCAATGCTGTTTTTGAAAGCACAAATCCAAAACTTAGCCCCATGGGAGCTATTGTGAAAAAAAAATGAATCCTGTCCCAGCCAAAACCAGCAGATAAATAGGAACATGAAGAGTGCACATACTGTAGCTACTATCTATAAAAGGCAGGTGTTACAAAATGTGGTTGCCTTCTTTTTTATGGGTTAAGCTCACAGCCAAAGCCCTCTGGATGTGACAAGATGGATCTACAGCTTTGCTAACAAAGTCCCTATTGCTTCTTATCAGAAAACTCATGATGCTATATTGAGAAATCACTTCTCTTGCCCCACAGATTGTCAGCTGTATCCTCAGAGGCATATTTGAGTGTGTGACCTTTTCTTTTCTCACATTCTGCTAATAATCCCCAACTTTCTTTGCTCACAAATCCAAAACTCTGTTGATACACCTATAGTCTCACTGCTCTTGTTATTAAACTGTAGGGAATGTAATCAGAGCAGCTAATGCCACAGTAATCCTCCTGATCCATGTGGTTATCTCTGAAGATATCAGAAATGATGCTGTCTGCAAGAGAGCTGATGTATTTTGGTTAATTCTGCACCTGCAAACCTTTGGAGGAATACATTGAGCTTCCAGATGCTAAAACACTTGAAGCTGCAATGAGATCTCAAATGCCTTTGTTATTGACTATCAAAACTGTTCAATATTTCTCGATGGACAGAACTGGCTCATTCCTGAAAAAAAAAAAAAAGGTTAATTTTTGACAAGGTCTTTCATCCCTCTGCAGCACTATTGTAAGAGACCTAACAAACAGATTGCTGAGCTCACAGGGATGCTGTAGGGCTTGGGCTGCAGGGGGTGCCTGGTGAATGTCACAGCCTGCCTTACTCCTTGAAAAGCCAAACTGCAGCATTGCTTCCGGTGGCCTGTTTGAGGGATTAGGGGTTGAACAAAAATCTCAAGTTTTTTCTTCACTTAGATATAGCAGCTTTGCCAGAATTTAGGGCACCATTCTGTGGCAACCTGCAGAGAGAGGTAATATGCAGAGAAGCAGCTGATGCTTGCTGCTCAGCGGAGCAGGTTCAGGCAGTGCTGAATTACCTCTCAGATCACCAGTACATCAGCCTGCTTGCACAAGGAGATGATGGAATTTTTCCAGCCCCCTGCATAATTTCTAAGGTCTATAAGTTCTGCTAACTGTGACTCTTTGCCACCCCGTGTCAGATGTGAAATGACTCTCCCACATAAGAACCTTTATTTTGGATTTTCTTCCTCCATTCCAAATGCATGATAAGAGTTGCCATCTGTGCTAACAAGTACTAAATATTTAGGCCAGCAGTGTGTCAGGCAGGAGCTTGGGTTCAATATGAAGGTGATGGTGTGGTTTGTTGGTTATAGCTCACAAGTAACACATCTCCCAGCAGACCTTCCTGGTGCCCACCAGTCTGGGAAACAGGTTGCTGGTGGAAAGAGAAGGATGGTTGGCTTATCATTGCCTATGCAGCCTGCTGGGGCTGATAGGTCGGCAAAGGTTAGACAGGGCCCAGAGAGGCTGTGCAGCTGGAATTGATTTTATATGCTAAAATTTATTGTTATTGCCCAAGATTTTTAAAAAAAGGTGGACGAGGAAAAAAAGTGAGGGGAAAAAAAAGAAAAAGAAAAAAGGAGAAATAAAAATAGCAAGAAAAATGCATAAGAAGAAAAAAATAGATTTCTGAGCCTGATGCAGTCATTGGATGGAAAATATGGTCTAAGTACCCTGTGATGGCTAAGTGTTGGTGGGTTTGGAGCACCGCTGTCTTTCTCCAGATTGCCTTTTAGTGTTGGTGGGTTGTTGCTGTTGTTTTCTCCCCTGAAACATGACCAGTTTTAGATTCTACCTTACTCTTTTGGCAAACATGCCTTTCAGTAGCAGGCATGAATAGCTAAGCAGTCTAGTTGGTGCTTTCAAGTTGGGCAGATCAATAGCACAGGCATTCCTGAAATGCAGATGAAAATGCTTTTAGGTTCAAAGTTTTTGAGCTACAAACAGCCTCAGGGTGCCAGTGGGTAAAAGCCAAGGCACCTTTTACACTTGCTGTGTCAGCCCTTGGAGCCTGAATCCTTGTCTTCTTCCAGTCTGTATGTGGGCTGGATGGTTTGCTCTGCTCTGCATGTCGCCTTCCAGCCCACTGTGAACTGACACAGGGAGGACACAGATCAAAAGACACCAGCACATAGAGATGTGGGCAAAACATTACAAGAAGGTAAAGTGCTGCAGTGAAGAGCTCTTAACATCTTTTTCTATTCCCAGGTTTTGCTATTGGGTTATTTCCTTTTCCTTCCCAGTGTGATAGGAGTTTTATCATCCCAGTAACATTAATTTGCCAGATCTTTTTCTGAAAGTCTCCTGAAAAGAAAGCTGCACTGCGACTTCTTGTGCTCTTTCCCTCCCCATCAGATTTTTCAAATATTTTGATGTGGGTTCAGAAGCTTCTTTCTTCTGCTGTTTTTCTTTTCTCAGCATGAACTTCATGGTCTCAAGGGGTATATTCAGAGTACCAATGCAAGCAAAATGCAGTATCATTGGATATGCTTCAGGCTCTTCTACATGAAACAAAGAAACATAGCAATCCCTTCACCTCTTCCAAACGTAAGGATCGTCCTACTTCCTGTCAGACAAAGTCATGCAAAAGTCAGAAAATCCTCAGCCAGCTGAGTTGACTGCTCATCCTTTTGATTTGTGGGCAGTTGACAGTTGTGTGAGATTGTTTTCAGCAACTTTCCAGAGAAGTTGCTTGTAAATTCTGCCCCCTTCAGAGCATCACAGACCCTTTTCAGGAAAGCAAATTCCAAAACAAAGTAATCTGAGAGGTAGGTTGCCTACTGCAGTCTTGCTTGACATTTTGGCTTCAGGCAAGACATGTAAGTGCATTGGTGTGCTGTGCCAAAAAAGGTATTTCTCTTTTGTTTTATTTTCTTGATACAAAACGTCTTCTAAGCCAAGCTCCATTTAGCTGGTGGCTCTAAGACGAGTTGTGGCAGTTTGCTTTGTGCTTGGATGATGATACAGGTTCTAGTGACAAAACATACATGCAGGGCTCATGTATGATCAGAAAACCAACCTCCAGTGAGCTGCCACAGACCTCAAATCATACCTCTTTTTTCTGTACTCGCAATTCCCTCATCTCTTCTTTTTTTCTTTTTTTCTTTTTTTTTTTTTTTCTTTCAATAAGAGATCCTCCTCAGCTGATATACCTCTTTCCAGAGAACACCTCAGCAATCTGGCATAACATACCTCTGAGGGGCTGTGGATATCTTCTCCATTGGTTCAGTGTCTGTTTGCTTGTCACCCTATTGGGGGTTTTGCTACTTCAGCACCAGAGCAACAATTAGACCTCATCTTTCTTAGAAAGGGCTTCACAACATAAGAGGAGAGTCTGTTCCCAACCATCTGTAGCTGCCAGGCTGCAGGATAAGGCTCTTCACATGAGCACATGCTTGCTACGGACTAGTTGGGGTGGCAATGTTTCTCCCAAGTCTCAGGGTTGTGGGCCTTTGGTGCAGGCAGGTGTCTGAGTGTGGATAAGGAGGTAGGGGATGGGTGGGTGAGGCTGTAGTGGAGAAGGGTGTGGGGATATGGAAGAAGAACAGGATGGGAGAGCAAGAAGCCTCCTTTTTGTTCCATCAAAGGGACACACATGGGCTGGCATAGGACTGGTACCACTTTGCCCCATGATCGCTGTGGAGGGACCACTGCAGGGAGGCCTAAGCAGGTTTCATGTGAGAGAGCTCCCAGAGCAGATGTCTCTTATTTTACACAAGTTACAAATTGCTGCAGATCCAGAAGTGAGTTCCTAATGCAATACACATGATCTAGGAAGGAAGATATCTGAGAGGTGGAGAGGTGGTCTTCCAGCTGGAGTGGGTGTGAAACACTAAATGCCTTCTTATATTCCCTCATGGGCTGAAGCGGTATTTAATTCGAGCCTTCACAAATGCACAGACACCACCAGAGCTGTAAATACAGCAAAGAAGGAGGAAAACTGGGGACCCAGGAGCTGCTTGGAAGCTTCAACATGTCACATTGAGAAACTGAAGGTGTCATAGTTCGAGGGAGAGCTAAAGCAGGGGCCCCTTTGGCAGACTGCTCTCTTCAGGCTGGCCAGTCCTTATGCCTTGCAGTTAAAGGATGTCTGAAAGCTAATTGGAATAACTTCCTCTATCTTGATGCATCTTACACCTCTAGCATCTGAAGTACCTTTGCTAAAAGGAGTTTTTGAGAAACTTTAAATAATTCTTTGGCAGCAAATTAGATTCCAAGCACAGCTCAAGTCTGTCTTTACTCATGCCATGCTTTTCTTTTGTGACTTTACTTCCAAGATGTTGCTTAAGAACTTGCTTCATTGCTTTGCCAGGGAGGGAAAAAAAAGAAAAGAAAAAAAAAAGAAAGAAAAAAAAAGAAAGAAAAAAGTTTTGCTTTTTTCCAAGGTTTATTGGCTGTTCAGCATGAATTTCAGTGAATCTGACAAATCTGGGATGCTTTTGTGTCAGTGAACTATAAGGTACCCAAATAAATGCTGTTACCCTGAGAACTGCCTGGTGCCTGCAGTCCAAGCAAAATGGGGGAACATCCATATTTGTCACAATGGGGTCATGTTGTTCCTTCTATTAAAAACAAAGGGTTTTTTTTCAGAGTATAAATTTCAACACTTTGTTAGGCACTGTGTTTCTGAAAAAGAACTTCCAATTTTCCAGTTTGTTAGTGTTCTTCCTGTGCTGTAAACAGTGATGCTCGATCAAATACCCTGACACCATTATAATGAGCTGTACCTAATACCTTAATGAAAACATCTGTGTGTAGGCTCCAGGGGACGTGAGAAACAAGAGAGACTATTTTCTCACTGTATCAGCATGTTCACAACTCTGTAGTTTGTATAGTCCAGCTACATTCCCTCTGCTTATACCCATTAGCTTTCTTCCTTTTCTGAATCTGCTCTGGGTATCCAGCATTGAGTATCCAGTCCCAGATCACCAGCTGAGGTGGCACTGCTGCTGTTTGGGCTGAACTGGCAATTTTGGGGAAATCCAGCAACCAGGAAAGACTGTGGTGACACTCTGTGGCTCCCCTGCAATGACATCCCACATCCCATGTTGCTCTGTTTCCTAATCCCCTTGAGCAAACATTTTGACTCCCACTCCATACACTTCTGACTTAGACCCCATTTATATTCACCTCTAGCAGTTGGAATATCCTTCTCACATTGGCTGTGCATCCCTCAAAGCCACTACAGCGCACGAGGGCATTGTTCTGCACACAGTACCTCATTCATAAATTTTCACAGGCATTCTTCTAGACCCAGCCAACAAGGGCATTTATTAACTGAAAAGGGATTTCAACCTGTCTGATACAGTAACTGTGGGGTTGACTGAACCTGCAGAAAGCTGACAAGAGATGATTTCTTACAACTGTGAAGCCTTGAAGCATGAAGTTTGCAGCATTTCTCATCCTTTCAGAAGGCTGTCATAATTTGATGGATTAATCAGGGTTACTTAGCAGGGATGCTTACCTGGCAGGACAAATTTCATGCCTCTCCTGTACAAAACTCAAGGCCAGTGAGCAGCTGCATCTGGCTCAAAGAGTACTGTTAAACTTTAGTACCAAGACCTGTGCGAGTTTTATGTTTCCAATGTGAGTTTTTCCAGGATTGAAGGTACTGCGGTGTTCTGTCTTAGCTGAGTTGCACACATTTTTGTAACCAGCATTGTTTCATATGATGACATGCATAGAGCATTTTGCCCCAGCAGTGTTGAGGAGGCATGTATTTTCTATCTCTGATGTATATTTGTTACTAACAGTCCAGTGCAAGTCAGCATGATTGCGTAAAAGATAATATGCTTCACACCCTCTGGTTCAAGTTCTGTTGTTAGCTTTTAAATCAAACATTCTGCCTTTCACCAGTAAGTCTTCAAGTTTCCTAAAGCCTGCCCTGGGAGATGATCAGCTCTCTGGCATAAGGTCATGCAAAATTCGGTGTGCCAGTGTCCTTTGGCTCAAATGTTCTTTGCCCTGAGGAAAGGTTGTGAAATCTCTTTAGCTGGTGAAGCTGGGGCCTCATTAGGCTTGGCTGTGAGATGGGAAAGACAGGACCCTTGCTCCTACCTGTGTGCAACCTTTTCAGTTTGGACTTTTTGGCTTGTGATTCCTCCTGCCCACCCTTTGTGCTGCAGCCTGACCTTCAGGTTTCCTTCTTCTCCTGCCTGATGGAGGTCAGAGCAAGCCAGCTTGCTGCCTTCCCTCCTGCCTGCACTGGTCTGTGTACTGTGCCTGTGGCACCTGGCTGGGCAGCTAGTATTTATTAGTATTTTGATTTTAGTTTTCAGCCTTTGAGCTGCTCTCCTTGAGCTATTAGTCATCTTGTCTCATTCATCAGTGAGGCTGTTTTTCCCCTGAGGGGAGATGCTCTCTTTCTCTTCCATGTTTCCCCTGCTATTAGAACTACACCTTGATCATGGTGCCTGAACTTAGGTATGCTGTGTGGTTTTCTCCAATGCACTTTACACAGCAGAATGCAGCTTCTCAAATGACATCTCACCTGCAAATATATCTTATTTTAAAAAGTTTTGAAAAGACTATTTAAAGTATTTTTCCTAAGTTTTTCCTTACCACCATGCATAACTTGTGCCAGGACCAACAGGAGGAACGTTTTTCAGAATGGGAGGGTTGTGTTTCAGATTGGAAAGCAAATGTGAAGCAAGTGACACTTCTGCCTTGGATCAAATGCTCAGACCAGAAAATACTGACCTCTCTCTTCTGTGACTCACCTGGGGCTGCAAGTTCAGCTTAACAGAGTCTTATCCTTGGTAACAAAAATCTTCAGAAGCTCTGTAGGGTTGAAAGGCTTGACTCACATTTTTCCCCCAGAGAACTCCAGCAGATCAGGAGCGAGCAATAAGGTCTGAGTAGGGCTTCCAGACTAGACTTCCTGACTGTTTTGTTAAACCCCAAAGCAGAAGCTTAATCTTTTTCCAAGGCATTTCCCTACAAATTGCATTCTATTAATTGAAACCCCTTTTAATTAACATTTTCAGAGTACCCTTCTTGAATAGCCACTAATTAATGTTGGCTCTATTTTGGCATAGAACCCAGTAAAATATCTCTTTTTAAGTGGTTTTTTTGTGTTTTTTTTTTTTTTTTTTTTTTTTAAACCATTGCATTGTGAGGAGTTTTATACCTTCTGAGTGGTTTTGTTTTTCACCATTTAGGTAGCTTAACTATATATATTTTTAATACTTCTGTATTTTCCTTTTTCCTTTTTCTTGCAGTTCTGCTGCAGTCTGTCCTAGAAATATCCTGAACCGTGGAGTTCTCCTCCATGCTAATTCTCTAAATGCCAGAAAGTCTTCCTGCATCCACATGAAGACTTTTCTAACCTTTTCTTACCTAGAAAAAAATGTCTGGCTGCTGCAGAGAAATTCAGCCTGCTCTTGGCCCTGCTGTTTCAGTACAGCCACACCATATCTCACTAAATATTCTGCTTCTAAATGAGAACCGGTTTTTACAGTAAAATTTTGGCAAATGGAGCATTTCCTCCCTTTTTCTCAACAATATAAACTCCCTTTCATCCCTGGACACACAGAGCTTATTGCAGCCTCAGCACTGCTGAGCCCCAGCAGTGTGGTGCAGGGGAGCTTTGTTTTTCTGAGTTACAGAAGCTCTCCCTCTCTCGCGCCCTGTGGGATGTCCTCCCGCTCTCTCTCTGTGCCTGTCTGTGCCACTGCATATGGGAAGCCCCAGCCTTCCAGCAGCTAACCCTGCTCCAAAGCTCAGGGCAGCTTCTGAGCTGGAAGAAGTAGGCTCTGACAGCATGATGCCTGATGGCTGATTCGCTGCAGGGCTTGTGATGCGATCTGCCAGGTTCTGGAGGGTGCCAGCCTACCACCTCCCACTGGCAGAGAGCACCTGGAGTCAGAGCCAGTCTGGAAGCAAGGGCAGGCAACTACTGAGTGCTCCCAGATGACTCCAGACATGGTGCTTTTCCTATCTAACATTTTTCCCATGCAGACACCCATTTTTCAAGCCCTTGCTCTGTGTAAAGGCGTGTCTGGCTCCTAAGTGGATGGACTATACTGTTCTGAACTCCTCTGATTTAGGGTCAGTCCTCCCTGAACCTTGCTAGATGCTCACTTGCTCTGAGATCTTCAGCTAAGAACAGACACCAGGATGTTCTTTCATTCCTAGTTGTCAAAAAGATTGCAAGAACATTTTTTCTACAGATGGATGTGAACTCGCCCTAACCATCCAAGCCTTTTTCGTCTTCATATTAGATTACTTCAGCATATTTCTACATGAGGCTATGCCAAGTGCAGCATACAGCAAAGTTAATAATGGAAGAGCATAGAAGTTAAAAGTAAATCTTGTGGTTTAAAATTCATTCACGTTAATAATGCAAACTGCTACTTTTTAAAATTCCTTGCTATGTTTTTACAGTGCTACTTCAAAAATGTCTCCATAAAGAAGGCCAAAAAATCAAATACAACTCATAACTTTTTAATTTGCTTATGATCTTAATGGAGGCTGGTGTCCTTTCTTTCAATGATTCTCTTGAAGACTTTAGGAGTGTGGGATAAAATAGAGGGATATTCATGTATTTGCCTTTGTCTTTCTGTTGCTTGTGCCAGCTCTACAACACATTGTAACTCTTGGTGATGGTTCTCTGCTGATGGCTTGTGAGAGGGCTGGCAGCTCCAAATGATGCCCTGGTATGAGGTTTGAAAGAGAACAACCAAATTGGTTCTTTTAACCTTTGCTCTGAGATTTCTGGTCTGTGTGGGAAAATGTGAGGGGATAGAATGTAAGAAAATAAAGATAGTGCAGAAGGCAATCTCACCCCTGAGGAGTTGCAGCTGCACTAATTATCAAAGATTAGGAACAGGCCTGCCCTTAGCAGATCACAGCTGCATCCAGTGAGGATGAGTGCTGTAAAAGAGTGGGTTAGCTGGGTGAGGAGAGAGCTGGAGTTTGTGCTGTGAGGAAGAAAGAGTCAGTGCTGTAAGGAGGTGCCCATGAGAAATCACCAAGAAGGTATGGAACTCTTGCAATAAGATGACAACAGGAATATTTTCTAAGGCCTGAAAAGCTGGATGTTTTCCCCCTTTCCTTCTAAAAGGTGGTTAAATTTCCCATGGAACTGCCTGAAGTAAAAAGCTTGAAGAGACAAAAGTCTTTGAATAATTGGGAACAGTAAGCCCTGGCATGGCGTTGGATGCTCAGGTGGGTGGGTAGTACTACAGTCACACACAGGATGTGTTTTCATACTGCTAGCAGTGCTCAAAAGCTGTTCTTTATTTTGTAATACTTAATAGACTCCTAGATCCTTTGATATGGGGCATTTTGGCAGATTAATGTGACTTAGAGCAGTTTAGCTGTTCTTAGGTGCACTATGCTCACAGAGCTGGAAATGCTTTGCTGGAGAAGTGTATATGGAAGAAAGGAAAGCATTCTTAATATCTTTAAGTTACATGCGATTAAAAAGAGGTTGAAAAGGCTTGGCAAGCAGAATTTGCACCTTCTACCAGAACAGGTAGAAGTACCAGGTCAGTTCTGTGAACTTGAATTTTAATTCCCAAAGAATGCAGGTTGGAGGGGTGCAGCTGCAAACAACCCAACTTGGTGGTTCCCAATCAGTGCCTACAGCAGAAGCACAAACTGCTGCAGCCACCTCTGTAATGGAGGCCTGTGGACAGATCAGGAAGGTGGCCTTTTCCCTTATGTCCAACTCTCAGAAGAATTTAGCTCTATTTTGTTTGGGATCTTTCTTACTGGAGACCACCACTAGCAAACAAGAAACATCAGGTCCCACCAGGACCAGACCAGCCCCTCAGCACCTGCTCTCATCTGGGGTCTCCTGTAGCATTCACATTCTCTGAAAAAATCCCTTTGCCCAGGATGTTTCTCCTGGGAAGATGAGAAGCCTCAGAGCAAAGGAAAACCATTCTTTTCTCATTTGCTTCTCCTGTGTTTTGCTCCTTTGTAATGTGTTTGGAGATTGTTTACCCACAGGGGATTGTTTCATTGGATTCTGGTGTGAGTTGTTAGAGTCATTGGCCAATTAGGGCCAAGCTGTGTTGAGACTCTGGAAAGAGTCACAAGTTTTCACTATTATCCTTTTAGCATTGAGTAAGTATCCTTTCTGTATTCTTTAGTGTAATATAGTATTCTTTAATATAATATAGTATTATAAAGTAATTAATTAGCCTTCTGAGAACATGGAGTCAGATGCATTGTTCCTGCCTTCATCAGGATGTTCCCAGCAAGTACAATAGTCTCCCACCCCTGACCATGCTCCAGGAGCCTGTGTGTGTGGCAGGCACATGGCAATTTGAGTCTTGCTGGGGTTTGCACAGCTCTGGCTCCATGGCTGGTGCCCTGTTAGACCCAGCCTGCGTGTGCAGAGTGATGGACACTCAGGAGCTGTCTGTCCCTCTGAAAGCCATCTGCTGCCCACCTGCTGAAATAGTGAATGTTGCAGTCCAGACTAGCTGAGTTCACAAGCTCTCACAAGGAATTCTTTGTGCATGAAGTCTAACAGGGTAAATGAAATCCTCTTCTGAGAAGGGATCCCTGAAAAGGATGTGGGAATAGGTGCTGCCTTTCTCCTACCTACAGAATGCCTCTAATTCTGGCTGCTTGTAAAGGGTCTGTAAGCCACCAGTCCTTTTGCATTTACTTTGCAACTCAAAGAATTCTTGACTTGATGCCTGACTTTTCCCTAGTAATGAGATTGTTTTGGCCCTGGAGCTGGCTGCTCTCAGGCAGTCCATGTCCTGGCCATGGAAGCAGTGCAGGGCTTGTCCCCAGCTCAGGGGTCTGTTTTTTCACAATGCTAACTTTGTGAGCTGAGCAATTTGAAAGGAAAAGGGCTAGTTTCTTCATTTATGGCCACTGATGACTGTGGGAGCCCTTTCCAGCCTTGTATTTGCCATCCACTTCCCCAGTGGAAAGCCACAAGGAGCAAGAGGAATCTATTTCCCACTGTTTAGCTGTATTTATTTTCCACTGCCTGCCTCTCTGCCTGCAGTACTGCTGATGTTCCCAAAGCACCTGAAGTCATTTATTTTCTACTTCTGCCTGTGGCAGTGGTATTGCACCCTAGAAGGTTTTGCTTGAGGCCTTCTGGGCTTGCTCTAGGCATGTGAGAAAATAAATAGACTTAGGAACAGCATGTGTTAAATCCATGGTGGATGTCTAGACTGCCAAGGTTTGTATACATTTTCACCTTTAATAAGTGTACATAGATATATTGCCAAATATCTGGTAGACAAACATACTCTAGATGCTGCAGACTTGCTGCTGGTATGGTCCTCTCAGGAGCCATTTGAACAGCATCAGCTTCCCTTTACAAACACTAACATTTCTTGAAAAACTTAAAGGAGTTTTGATGGTCTCCATTTAATTAGGAAAATCTTTGCAGTGTTTGTTGTGTTTTATGAGCTTTCCTGGGTTATCCAGAGTCCTCTCTGGATAGGAGGATGCTCTGTCATTGCCAGGGCTGTTCAGGTCTTACTGCTCTGAACTGAGCTGGGCATGCACAGTCCAGGGTTCAGGGGTTTGGGTGAGAACAGCCAAGGAAAGGGGCCAGTTGGCAGGGGTTTTGCTGAAAAATTATGAGGTTTGGCATGATAAAATGGCTACAGGCTTCAAAAGTAATAGGACTTTCATTCTTGTCTACGATTATAAATGGCTGGGAGTCAAGATGGGTCCATTTATTTCCACAGCTGGCTGCTTAGGAAGTGCCTGGTTCATGCTTTGAATAACTTGTGTTTTCCCACCCAAGTGTTTTCTGATGGTCTTTTGCAGATGTACTTACACTTACATCATCACATTTACACATTTCCATCAGCTGTGCTCCTTTAGCCCAGGTGGAACCACTAATTTAATTTCTTCACCTTCCCTGGCAGATTTCTTGTTGGCTGGCTCAGTCATACAAAAAAAGCAGCAAAGCTGCTGGCTTGAAGGTGGGGCAGGTGAGCAGGGCTGCTGCCCCTGGTTTGTAGCCAATTGAACCTCTAACCCTGAGCTTCCAGCTGGGGAAAGTGTGAGGAAGGAACACGAGATGGTAAGCCAAAGCAGTTTTTCTCTTATTTCACTTGGGCACTTTCCCTCATTCCCCTGTATCTTGCTAGCAAAGGCACCTGCTGCTTGTCTGACAGCTGCTAAGGCTGAAGCTGGAAAAGAGCTCATGAGAGATTCAAAATTTCTGCAATGTGAGCTCCCGTGTACCTTCCCTACTTACCACAGCGGAGACAAATCCTCTTACCCAGCTGTCAAATAAGCCCAGCAGCAAAGCTGGAAATGAGCTCTGTGTGGCTGCCTGGTCACTGTGGGAGCTCTGGGGAGTGTGCTTGGCCCTCTGCTTTAGAGGTGTTTTCTGGAAATTCATTGGACCTGCAGGGTCGTCCTGAGTACCGTGGCACTGAAAGGATCCACCCTGCTTAGCAAACTCATATACGGTGACAAAATCAATTTGAGTGATTGATACAGTTTGAAGTTACAGATGAAAAGGGAAACTTTTAATCAAAAAATTAATTTTTTTCCATTGTGCTGCTGCCCCCTGTCTTACTCTCCAAACAATCCTCTGGTGGTCTGTGCTCACAGGGGTCATAGGAAAGCGTCTTTTTCTATTGAGGAGGGGGTGGAAGAAGAGAGAAATCTAAAAAGAATTTGGTCTTTTTTTCCACCATGAAATTGAAAGACATCAAGTTTTCTGGAATAGGATGTTAATTTGGTCTTGCTGTGGAATAAGATCAGTGGTACACACAAATGAGGTTATTTGGGTACAAAATGAATGCAAACCAGTGCCTCATTCCAGTGCAACCTGGAATCGCTGCACTAGAAACACAAAACATCTGCTCTGTGTTCAACAGAAGCTACAAGAAACCATGAAAAATGAGACTTCTTTGCTCTTTTTCTGAAGTTACTCAGAAAGCTACAAAATTAAAAATAACAGATGATTCTTATGAATTTTCATTCCTGGGAGTTTATAAATGCCTTAGGTATTTTTGTTTTGGACTGTGTTTGACATTCACACAACCCTGTGCAGAAGATGTATATATAAGCTCTAAAATGCCTCCCTGAAAATTTTTGTAGGCTTCTGAACTGGCTTTGCAGCATAATTGGTATTACGGCTTCTATTCCTTTTTAAAATTTAAAAGTGAAACATAAGAAACTGATTTCTCCAGTGCACTACCCCAGGTCAGAGTCTGAGTACAGCTGTTTGTTTGCAGTGTGGGCTGTTAAGAAAGGTACCTTCTCAGGAGGTGAGAAAAGGTGCTCCGTGAACTTTGCAGCCCTTCTGGTGAGGCTGCACTTGAGCCAGCTGCTCCCCAGGTCATGCCAAGGCGGATACAGGGATGACTCATAAAGTTTGTCTCCAGGAAAAAGCAGATTTGTTGAACAAGAAGGGCATCATTGAGACCTTTGAAAGCTCTGGGTTGCTCACCTTGAATGAGGTAACTGTCTGCAGAGGAGCCATGCACCTGGAAGGAAAACTCACTCAGTAAGGCAGTTTTTCAGAATTTGCTAAGATTAGGCATTTATCTGCTGTTTAGTTGGCACCCATCAGGATAGCAACTAATTGAAGCCAAAGGGACCAATCATGGTGTAAGATACTGGGCAATGTGAGTAATGATAATATTATTTGGCCTTTAATTAGTCATTTAGAGTTCATTTCAGAACTGGAGAGCTTAGGTTGGATTCACTGCTCCTGCACATGGGTTCCTTGTGGATTAATTTGTGGCTCCCACAGAAGGGGGCTGGTGACTGCAGAACTGCTGATATCTGCAGGTGTTTGCACCACTTTCCTACCCTGCCATTCATTGCTTGAGAAATTGGGATTTTTCTCCTCTTTTGTCACAAAATATCTGTGGTCTCTCAGGTGTCTCAAATCTTGCAGATTTCTCTAGGTGCCAGCTAAATCACAGCAGCTTTGCTGCAGGATAACAAGGCTGGCCACCTTCCAGCTGGTTTCTTTGCTGTTTGTCTGGCTGTTAACCTGGCCAGGAAAGTGCTAGGGATGGATGTCTGTCACAGCACAGTGTTTGTTATTCCTTACCTTGCTGTAAGTATATTTGATTAGGGTTGAACAGCTGAAGTCTGTTGGAATTAAATGACTTGATTATTGCCCATTAACATCTGTGCAGGGGAACTGGTTTTAATAAGGATTGCAGAATATTCTAAGTTGGAAGCAATCCACAAGGATCATCAAGTCTAGCTCTGTGAAGAGGGATGGATGGAATTTTTTTTCCCTCTTCACTGCTGGATTTCTTTTAGGAATATATTTTCTTGGAAACTTTTTCTGTTTTTGCTTTATTTGTCCTGTCATTTCCTGTATACTTTAACAGGAAGAATGACTACTGTGGTGGTTGCTGCTGAAAAATTTTGGATGGGCAGATAGGATAAGTGATAAATTTTGGTGTACCCTTAGCATGTGTTCTTTGAGGTTCTGATTTTTTTTTCCTGTGTTCTGGCTATTGTAATTTGATGTGGATTGATACTATGGCATTGCCTCTGATTGCTAGATTTCATGTTGCTGTGAATTTAGCGAAGTGTTTTTGTGTTAATCAGCATCTCTGTTTCTTTGTTAAGGTCATATGTGCCCCCCTGCTGCCTAAAAGCTCCCCATGAACTTATACTAGGATCTTTTCTTGGCTTTGTCTCCTTGTTTCTGTTTGTGCCTGGCTTGAGCAATTATATGTATTGCAGTGAGTAACATATCATTTGCTGAATCCTGCCAGGAAAAAACAGTCTCCTATTGTTCATAGTGGCTTTTTTTTTTTTAAGTAAGCTGTGGATTCTGTAGTACCTTCCTTTGTCAGTTTGGTGAAATGAATTCTTCACTGAAAAATGGTTTTCACCAATACATCTACGTATACCAGTACTAAGAGACAATCTCATAATGACAAGGGTACACATGTTTTAGCAATGGTCCCTTTAGAAAGCGTGACTAAGGTTGAGGAATTAATTTTGGTACTTCTGGTCTGCTGATTGCTACCAGTGAATCATCAATGGGATGAGGTCTTGACTGAGTTTTAAGTGGAAACAGCCTCAGAGGAGAGCTGCTGTTACACCTACAGTGAAATCTAGGGCTCAGTATCCTGCAAAAGGCAGTGAACTCCTTTTGGGTGGAGGAGTGGCAACTTGGGTTAATGTTGAGCTGAAGCACAACAGCAGCAATCAACTTCAATATGATTGCTGCAAGATCTGCTTGCTTCCAGAAAGATGATCTCTAACAGAGCCTCCAGTATGGACTACCAAGACTAAGGCTGGTGGGGAAGTTGCTGAGGGGAGGTGGGCAAAGAAAAAGGCATTTTTGTCTTATCTGGTACAAAACCACAAGAGATTTAGATGCTGTCTAGAGCCTTACCCTGTAAAAGTAAGTCACAGCATCACAGGAGTAGATCCTCACCCAGCTCCAACTTATGAAACTTGAAGGTCTAGCTTCTCTCAGTCCCCAGCTCCTGCAGTCTAAAGCTGCTGAAGATTTTTGTAAGGCTATGTTGCCACTATTCTCCCTATTAAAATGGGCAGGAAAATTAACCATAAACAGTCATACACTATCAGTTAGCAGATTAAGGCTGTAAAAAGAATTATGGCTACCTGTCCTCAGCAGTTTTGTGGTTGCTGTATTTATTGAGCCTATTTCTCTTTGCTGAAACATAGATCTGAGTATACAACTTTTCATGCTACTCGTTAACATGGGCAAAGCAGAGAGTTTAAAAATCACCTTTTTGTGGGGTGAATATTTTCAGCCCTCCATTCTTCCACTTTTCTGCTTTTTCACACTGTTCTCCAAGCTGTGAAAGCTTTTAATTTCTCTGTGTTTGGCTGTCACCCCTGAGGACGTGACTCATCAGTGAAGGGATGGACACCAAATTTGTGTTCTGCAGTTTCTTTGTAGGGACACATCTATCCTGAGGCAGTTGTGCTTTTTAAGTAGCAGGGGATTTTAGTGAGTAGAAGAAAGGTATTTTTGACTAGGAATGTTAAAGGCTATCTAGTCAAGGCTTCTAAGAAAAAATGCTCCCCTAAATTCCTTCCATTGTATGTTAATAGGGTTTTGTGTCAGAGTGTGGTGGCTGCACAGAAAGATGAGGACATCCTAGAGGGCCTTCTTTCTGTATACAGTTCTGAGCTTGGAAGGGCCACTTCTCTGCTTTTGAGCAATTCCAGAAAGACTGAGATAATCTTACTGATAGTACTGACAGAATCAGTGGGGGGTACCTGGGCTCTACACAGAGTGCCACAGAGAGCTCCCCACAGCATTGTTCTCTGTGCAACCATTTATTCTTTCCTTTGTCCCTTAGGCTGCTCCCACTGTCATAGTGTTGGCATACTCCAGGGAATTTTGCAACTTTGGTGAGCTTCTGCTGGCTAAATTAACAGCTAGCTCACCTGGGGCACAGGTGCTTGTGATTTACTGGACACCACTTGGAACAAAGTCACAGGATTTTGCTCCTGGATAGATCCAAATCGCTTCAGAGTGCTCAGTCTTGCCTGTGAAAAGGTCATAGTTGTGTTGAGCTAGCTGGAAATACTGGTGTATTTACTTTAAAATTTTTTTTGGCTTTATAATGGTGGTTCAACTCCAGGAAAGCCCAAAGACTTTTTTCCAAATAAATCAGTTCTACTAATTGGCAAGGAGGACTCTGTCACATGAGAAATAGTTTGGGTCCTAGGGAATTTGCAGCTGGCCTGATGGGTGCAGTTTGAAGGGAATGAAAACCAGGAGTATTAGACTGGAGAACAATCATGAGATGGCTGCACGATGCAGTGACTTTTTCAGGTTTTCAGACCTAGGAAGGAGTTTACCAGCAATGAATCTAGAAGCACCTTGCTCATGTGAAGTTGAGATCAGTATGACTGAACATGTGTAATTAATATAGTAAAGCTGTGGTATTGAGTCTTAGTCATAATGGGTTTTTTTGAGTGATGGTGTATGGAGCAGTGAAGCAGTTTGAAATATCCCTTACCTTCAGACCCTTTTGCTGACTGGTAGGTGTGCATGGTAGGTGATGGCTAAGAGTCCTGTGGAAGGGAAAGCTGCTCAAAAACCCTTTTGCTCTTGAAAATGTGGTAAGTAGTTTTCATCTTTAAACAAATGAGGCCCAGAATTGTTTATTCTGAGTGTCTGCTGGTTTAGGGCATCCTGGGAAGACATTTTATGTTATGAGTTCTTTCAAGAAACACATATAATATTTCTCAAACTCTCTACCATTAAGGGAACTGCTGTGATTTTGCTTTTTTTAGTAAAGTTAACAACAGGTTGTGTAGGAATAAAACTTTGTAAGCCTGTGAATTTGAAGCAAATGAATGTGTTTTTTCCAGTTTCTTATGGCTTTAATCTCAATAGGCTTTGATAATATAAGAACAGGGAAAGGACAGTATGTTGTGATGGACAGTTTAATCTTTCCATTGGTCTAGAGAATTGAGAAGCATTAATTGCCTTTTTAATACTGATAAACAGTGACACTGAGGGAGGGGAACTTAAGAAAATGTTACATCTCAATTGATATTACATCTTAATAGCAACTATCTGCTGAGATGCACAAATCTGGTTCATCCTTGAAGTTTGCTATTTACTAAGTCTCTCCACCCCACGACAACTGTTTCCTTAACACTTAGCAGATTGATGGCATCTTCTGTGGTGCAGCAGTGGTTGTACGACAGCTTCATGATGAGACTTTTTTTGTCCATGCTTATTATATGACCAAAGCAACCAGCAGGTGAAGTATCTGTCTGCCCTTTCTGTGACTTTAGGCAAACTCATAATGTAAATGATGTCTTGATACAAAGAGAGGGAAGTGAGACAATCCCCCTAGTCCTTTGTGAGGGACTAAGCTGTGTTTCTTCTTGCTTCAGCCACTTTGACTGAATAGAAAAGGAAAAATAGGGGAAGAGATTAAGTCAAGTTGCATATTTTCAATCACAAAAGTGTAGTACTGACAGTGACACTTGAAATGTTTGTTACATCCACCCCTTCATTCTGCCATGGGAAGAGACAGGTCCTTGTCAAGAACTTACGGTGTCTTGCTTCTCTAGGATGCAGGGCAAGCTTTTATCAGATTTTCAAGCTGGTCTGACATAAGAGAAATTACAAGTGCTACAACCAGCCACTTGATGACCAAGCAGCCAGCCTACATATGCCACAGCTTGGGAGTACAAGGATGGATATTATCTGAGAATATCTAACATGGGAACAGAGAATGAAATGGAGTCTAGACTGGGCGTCAGGTCATTATTTCCCAGCAGTGAGGTCTAACAGATTGCAGAATATCTCTGGGTGAACAGTACCAGAATGGTGATACGTGGGGCCTCTGTGTGAATGCTCAAAACCAAAACTAACCCATCAGGGCTATAGAGCATAGGGAAAATGATCCCAGTCAGAGGAAAGGGGCTGCTAACACTGTGGTGTTGCATGGAAGGGGTGGTGCTGCCATCTGAACTGCCTTCTGTAACACCTGCCTGGGTCACTAGTGGCTCCCCGATTAACTTGCTGTTGTGACATGGGAAAGGATGACTGGACTCTGAATTTTAAGGGCAGCCTGTAATTGTTTTATATGAGCTTGCAAGGCCAGGCACGGAGGAATTCATTTCAAAGGACAAAAAGGGGGTTGTTTGACATTTCTCAGTAAGCTTGATAGGTGGAAAAAACTTAAATATCCCCTTCAATTTTGTTAGGAGAAATTCCATTTGCATGTTACACTGTTATTAGCAGAGACAATGGGACAAACATTGCTATCCTGTTAATTATCGGCATGTTAATGATATATATTTCTGCAGTCAAATAGCATTGCAAGTCTATTTCCTGTCTTAATTTTGTGCTGTGCTGTTTGAAATGTTAATGAAGCCAGAATTCTCAAAGGTCATCCTCTGAATGCATTTTCTTTTTTTTCTTGTTTTGTTTCAGAACAATTTAAATGAGGTTTTGTACCTAATGTTGCTAACAATGTTAACTTTCCTGTTTAATTAATCAAAGTGTGGGAACATCTCTGCCCTGGTCAGTGAGTTAAATGAGAAAAGCTCTGTATTCCTCTTTAAACCATCCCTTGCCATTTTCCCTCCATGACATGTATCCTGTCCCTCCACTTTCCCCCAGGAACCCCTACTACTTTCTTTTCATAGGCTGTGTGAAAGAATGGTTAAAGAAACCTTCACAACCCAAAAACCAACAGAAAAGTGCAAATATAGCAGAACTGAGCATTGTGTTTTCCAAGGAGCCATTAATCATCCTTGGAAAGTTTGGTTCTTCGCAAATAATAAAGGAAAGGACTGGTAATTGCTGTTTTCAGCTAATTGACAGAATTGTGTCATGCAAGAGGGAGAATTTCTGAATTACCTTTACTGATGACAGTTGAAGGTTGTTTTAAACTTTCAATTGCTACCAAATTGAGAGACTGTCCCTTGTCTGTGCTCATCATTAATCCAGTAGGTGGGTTTCATTTGTTTTTAATGCTATTAGATGACAGGCAAATGCTAAGTGTAAAGGATGTTTCTATCAACTCAGTTTAATATGGTGAAGTAGATCCTGATTTGGATTCTGCAATCTTTCTGTGGGTTTCACTGAAAAGTAGGTGGAAGCTCTTCAGTATTTGCTGGTGGAAGCCTACTCTGACCTCTTGGGAACAAAAATGTTGATATAGGTAGAACACATGGCAAAAGGGATCCTACACCTTCTCCCCACCAGACAGAAGAGGGACACAAGTGATTGGATACAAGTCTCAGCTTGGGGTGTGGGAGAAGTTCCTCTTTGACTACCTTGCCTTCCTGGGTGCCCTTATATGAAAGATTATAAGCTCTGGAATCAGAAGGATGGGGCATGAAGAGGTAGATGATGCTGGTGAAGGGTCTGGAGCACAAATCTAATCAAGAGTGGCTGAGGGAGCCAGGGGTGCTTTGCCTGGAGGAAAGGAGGCCCAGGGAGGCCACATTACTCTCTGCAGCTGCCTGGAAGGAGGTTGTTGGAAGGTCAGGGTTGGCCTCTTCTGACAATTAACAGCAATAGGACAAGGGGAAATGGCCCCAAGCTGTACCTCAGAGGTGATTTCAATTACACATTAGGAAAAGAAATTTCACAGAAAGGATTATCAAACATTGGAACAGGCTGTCCAGGGAAGTGGTTGAATCCCCATCCAGGGAGGTATTTAAAAGATGTGTAGAAGTGGTGCTTAAGGATGTGGTTAGTGAAGTACTTGGCAGTATTGGGTTAACAGTTTGACTTGATGATCTTAAATGGCTTTTCCAACCTACTCAATTCTGTGATTCTATGCTAGAGAAGTTGGTGAGATCAGGTCAGCCTAACCCCTATTTCATGACCATGTCCCAAAAAAAATTGTTGTCATAAGTGGCTCCTTTCTGAAGGAAAGACAAGATCCACTCTGCCAACCAGACTCCCCTTTCAGGCAAGTATTCTTTGGGATTCTAGTTAAAGACGTTGCCAGGAAACTTCCTAGCCTGGCATGTTCCTCAGACTATTATCTGTTACTGCTGTTTTGTGTGTCTACCAATGAAGTTACACTAAGAAGGCCAAGGGACATCAAAAGATTTCAGGGCCCTGGGGAGATTGGTAAAGTGATCAGGAGCACAGCTGGCATTTTCCTTTATCCCTCCCAGTTGTAGGGAATGACATCAGGTAGATCCAGCTCACCCACACTTGCCTCTGAAGCTGCTGTTGCTGGCAGAATTTGAAGGTTTTCGATCATGGGAAACATCCGACTAGGATGTTGTAATGGGAGTCTATAGGTTACTCAGCCAGGATGGTGACACCAATGTATTGTTCTATAAGGAATTAAAGGATATCTGTAGATCCGGTATCCTTATGGGAGACTTCAGTTTATCAGATTTTGACTGGGACTGTGATAAAACAAATGTGAACAAGTCCAGGAAACTCCCTAAGCATGTTGAGAATAAGTTTTTGATATGAGTTCTAAGGGAGCTGACTAGAAAAGATAGCCTCCTAAACATGCGATATGTCAATGGAGATGGTCTCACGGGTGAAATGATAAGCAGTGGCTGTCTTGGCCACAGCCATCATGAAATGCTTGATTTTAAAAGCTTTGACATGAGAACTCTCATCAGAGTTGCCACCATGGATTTTGGAAGGGCAGGCTTCTAAAGGCTGATTAGGCTTAGGCTGCTTGAAAAACTAGTCACTAAGGTCCCCATAGAACCTGTTTTTGAGGGTAGTGGGGTGCTGGTTGCATTTTAAGAACCATCTTTAAGAGTGCAGGAGCAGGCAATAACAATGAGTCATATGTTAAAGAAGGGTAGAAGCCTGGCTTGGCTGAACAGGGATCTCCTGGATCTTTGGCAGAAAATGAAAGTGTATGTATTTGGAAGCAAGTTCAGATTATGTGGGAGGACTACAGAGGTGCTGTTCACTAATGCAGGCAGAAAATTTGTATGGCCAGAGCTTAACTAGAGTTGAAACTTGCTGATAGTGTGGTGGATAATGAAAAGCTTTTCAAAGTATGTTAACAATAAAAGGACCCCTAAAGTAAACCTTGGCCTGTAACTTGATGAAGTTGGTCACCTTGCAAATATGGATGAAGATAAAGCAAGGGATGTTCAATGCCTTCTTTGCCTTGGTCCTTAACATCAGTGATGGGCCCTGGTACACCGAGAGGCCTGGGAAAGAGGATTCCAGCTGGGGGAGTGATAAGCTCCCAGCTGACTTTAAACTGGTATAGGATTTGCAGCTGTAACTGAATGCCCATAAATCTATGGAACCCAATGGGATTCATCCCAGATTACTGGAAGTGTGGTCAATGCTACTGAGAGTCCTCCCTGATATTTGACAAAAATCTAAGCCATCTGGAGATGTCCTAGTTGACTGCAAACCAGAAAATGTTGTTCCAGTTTTCAAGAAGGGTGAGAAAAACAACCCTGACAATTACAGGCCTGTCTACTTCCTTTTGGTGCCTGAGAAAATTATGGAGAAATTTATTCTGGGAGTTACTGAAAACACCACTTGAAAGCCCATGCCATCATTGGTCAAACCTAACAAGTTCACGAGGGGAAAGTCATGCCTGGCTAATTTAATATCCTTTTTTATGTCTGGGTTATCCTTCTAGTGGACAAAAAGAAGAAAGTGGATGTCGTTTTGTTTTTTTCCTATTTTTAGCAGGGCTTTGATTATATATCTCACATTATCTTGCTGGACATAATGTCTAGCATACAACCAGATGCCATATGCTGGGTGAACAACTGGCTGAATAGTTGGGCCCAAGGAATTTAGTAAATTGGATAGCATCTGGCTGGCAGCCAGTCACTAATGGTGTTCTCCAGGGTTTCATTTTAGGCCCATTTTTCTCACGCTTCAGTGCACTGTAAGTATGCTGATAATACTAAATTAGGAGAAGCTGTTGATCCCCTTGAGGGTAGAGATTCCTTACAGAGAGATCCTGATAGATTGGAGAGCTGGGCAATCACCAAGTATATGAAATTTAACAAGAACAAATGGCCATTTCTGCACCTGGGAGAGAGAAATTCCAGCTGTGCCTATAGATGGGGAAAGAAGCTGGAGTTAATCCCTTCAGACTTCAGGGATCTTGGGGATTTGGTTGATGACAAGATCCATAGAAGTCAATGTGTCTTGGTGGCCCAAAGGATCATTTGAATCCTATCCTGGGATAGGATAAGCTAAGCACAATATAGCTAATAGATCAAAATAAGTGATATATCTCATTGTTGGTGCAGCCTTACCTGGAAGTACTATGTGCAGCTTTAGGCTCCATAGTATAAGAAGGAATATAAAATATCAGAATATGTCCAAAGACAGGCAACAAAGATGGGGAAAGGACTAGAGGGGGGTATGATTTAGGTTCTGGGGTTACTAAATTTGTTCAGCCTAGAAAAGAGGAGGCTGGGGGGTGACCCCATTACTGTCCAGAGCTTACTCATGATGGGGAGCAGAGAGGGAAGGGAAGTGCTGATCTCTTCTTTCTGGTATCCAGTAATAGCAAATGGCTTAAAGCTGTGTCAGGGGAACTTCAGTTTGGACATTAAAATAAAGTTCTTCACTGAGAGGGTGGTCAAGTACTGGAATAGGCTCCTTAGGTAAGTGATCATGGCTCTAAGCCTGCTGCTGTTCAAGAAGCATTGGGAGAATGCTCTTGGATTTTAGAGCTTAACTTGTAACTCCATGCCCTGCATGGAGCTGTAATCAATGATGCTCAAGGGTTCTTTCTATCATTCTGAACTGTAGCTCAGCTCCAGGTTTTTAAGTCTCTGATATGGTGGGCTGAAGAGGAAAATGGCTGAAATGGTAATATGCAGATTTTGGTCTTTACTGGGTTAATCAAAACTGGAGTGAAGGGAAAGAGCTCAGGGTTTTAATGAGGTATTTTTTTGTTATGCTTCAGTGTACCCATAAATATATGCAGGTGAGGTAAGCTTGAGACCTTTTGAAGTAAGCTTGTTATTTTTCTTGTAATTTAGATATCATGATCAAACTGCATGTAGGGGGGCAGCATGCAGGTGGAATTTTACCTGCTTCTAATATGAACAATCCAGAGTTTACTTCTTGTTTCTTCCATGAAGGTGACTTTGGTCCACTTATTTCTCATTTCACTACTGAGATTGTCAGTGTTTTTTGCCTTCACTGCCTAGAGCTGGAGAGTTCCTCAAATATTGTTTTATCACACGTGTTTCCACCCACATTTTGCTTCTTAGAGCACTTCAAGGGCAGCTTTTCATGCTGAACACTCAGCTGTCATTCAGGTGCAGAGGACACTTAATCAAGCTTCTGAGTGGGGTTCAGCATGTGCCCAACATGCAACCATTGCACAGGCACTGCTGCTTTGTCCCTGTGTGGAAGGTGGGGAAATATTTACCCTGTGGCCAAGAGCTCTGGACACAGAGAGAGCTTTATGGGAAGAAGTCTGTTATTTGGAGCTGAAGAACACACACTAGCTTAAAACCAGGGTTGTCACCATGCAACCCTCTAATTTAGTGCAATTGCAGAGGTTGGGGACCTCTTAAAATAATAGTGCAAACAAAAGCTGGGTTTTGCTAATGCCAGCTACAGGCAAGGTCATTTTCTGAGAATGGCATTACTGGAAAAATTAAACAAGAGTGCCGTTGGACTTGGCAAAGCTCAAGGGACAGGTCTGTGGGAATACTTGCCCATTGAGTGCAACAGTAGAGCTGCCCTAGATCTGTTTCCTGATGCTGCAGGGGAGAAAGGCTCTTTTTCTCCCTTCTTCTTGCTGAGGTTTTCAAGCAGCAATTGATGCAAAGGCTGATCTCAGCTTAATTTGCAACGGAAAACAGACCAAAAAACCTACAGGCAGAGATTGTCCTCTACTAAATGTTAAAAGAAAATGAGGTTTTGGAAGAACATATACTGCTGTATGTCTTAGACAAAAGTTTCTTACGCTTTTGCTCAAAAAATATAGAGCAGTATTCTCCCCTAGCCCCCAAAAAAGGAAAAAGAAAAGGCAACTGCCCTTATCCTCAAAGTGCAAAGAAAAGGACACACTGCAGTGGGGCTGTGTTGTGGGGGGAGTCCCTAACCCAAACTACTGGGCAATGCCATCTCCTACACCCCTGTTTTGGGAGATCAAGCAGTTTAGTGATGTTTGTGCTAGCCACAGTCTGTTATTATCCAGCTGGGGATTCTTTTATCATTATAGATTTAATCACAAAGTCTGGCCTTGTACCCAAAGCACTAGCACATCCATCAAGATGGATTTTGCTCTCTATGGCTTTTTATTTTATTTTCTTGAAATAAAGACTGTATATTTGGTTTCATATTAGAAATCAGCTTTGAGAGAAGATGGGTGTTTTTAGCAGGTCTTGGTATTTTATGATATTTACAAGGTGCAGAAAAAAAAAGTGACAGTATCTTTTCCCAAGTAGCCCAAACTCTTAAACAGGAGTTCTTTGTAGTTCCCTTGCAAAAAGAAAAGTCTTTTTTGTGAGGTAATTATGGATTTTCATGAGCACTCCTTGCTAATCAGGTTTAATGACACTAAACCCAAATCACATTATTGTTATTTTCCAAGACTGTGTTGGAGACATGCTGCATTAACCCAAAAGAACAAAGCATAGAGATGACAACAAGAATAAGAGCAAAAAGAAAAAAGGAAACAGTACAGAAGCAGAACCACTTGTGGCTCTATGTCCTGCACAATGAGAGTAGCACAGCACTAGAGGAACAGCAGTGGTAAAATTAATGATAGGTAACATTGTCCTTGAATCTTCTGGGAATCTAAAGCACACTGGAAAAATATTTGCTCTTAATTTTATCATCTTTATTGCAAAGTCTAGCTGATTTACCTAAAGGAAAACCTGTGTAATGTTGGGTTGTGCTTTTTTAGTATAATGTGTTACTGCTTTTTTTTTCTTGCTAAGCTTGACCTTCAGTTATAAATCAGTAATAATGAAGTCAGTTTCAAAAGAAAGGGTTGTTCTGACCCCCACCCCCTCCCAAAAAAAACCAAAAACCAAGCTTCCAAACTCTGGAGGTAATGAAATTTTCATATTTTTCTCCTGGCTGGATAATAATTTTTAAAGCCTGTCCATGTAGGCTGTGCTTTAGGAAGTTGGTAGGAATTTCACTGAGCTGAGGAAGGTGTATGATCATGTTGGAAGTATCTTAACATTCATACATGGAGCAGACTTTTGTATATATGAATCTTAGTCCTGGGAAGAAAACAAGACAGCACACCGACACATTTATATCAATTTTGCTATTTTGTTGTGTGCACTTATTACTTAAAAACCCTCCTTGTCATTCCTAATATGTACTGTGGGGGATAACATAAATTACCTTGTGAATTTCCCTCTGCTATAATTTTGCTTTCTAAGCTCCATAAAGCACCATGAGCACTTTGGCTGTAATTAGTATGTGAGTTATTTGTGGTATTGTAAAGCATTAACTGGCTTGTAACTGTTGTCTCTTGGCACTATGCATCTCTCACAAATGGGGTTGTGGTCTAGGATATCATCAATCTTTTCTTTGTGGTTCAGAAAAGGAATCCATTTTCTTTGATAAAAGACCCATTGGTCTTTGTGATCTATAAATCATTCTTTTCAAAGAAACCCTTTGAAATACCAATTCAAGGTAGTCTCACAGAATATCACTTTATAGATTTTTCTTAGGATGGAAGATAATCCTTGTGCCTATCAAAAAGGAAGAACTGTACTATTTTTCACTGAATTTTCTAACTTTGGAAGAAGCTCTCTAAAGGCCTAATATTGCTATCTCTAATCTTGTGTCCTGCATGAAGTTAGAACTTTTTTTGTCAAAACAGCATTTCTGTAATGTCCAAGTGTGAGATGACTGAATTGTAACTGAATCATATTAAGACAGCATTCTTTGCAGCATTGAAAATCCTTAGCCCTCTTAATGAGGAACAATGGTGTCTTGTGTGTGTGCACTTGTTTTTTGTTTGTGTGGGGGGGTGTGTCTGTGGTTTTTTTCCTTTTTTTTTGGTTTTGTTTTACATCCCTATAAAACTCCTTTAGAGACCCTTCCGAATTAGCCCTTTTATCAGAGGCATGCATCCCATGCAACTAATTTTGAATATATCTTACATTCTGTGAGAAAATATTTCATGTTATCTGAACTTGCTCTGGTTGTACCTGCCCATATAAAGACTATAAGCCAGTTCTTGATACTGTGTGGTCCTTGGTGAAGCAGCTGAAGAGGAAGTGGCCAGATGTCAGTGTCATGATGCCACCACACTCCTGCAGATGGAGCGTGTGGTGCACTGGGTCTCCTGCTTTTGTTCTTTGTTTTTATTCTAAAAGCATTCATGTTTTCAAGAGTTTTATTACTCTGTGAAGAACAGGAACTTTTCTTTATCCAAGTTGAAAATTTCAGCCATAACTTTTGGGAAAATGCCACACAGTGCAAAAATAACTGAAAAAAATCAGCAGGGGAGGCAGCAAAGCAGTCATAGGGTGGCTGCCTTTCTGTGGTATAAGAAATGAGCAACACTTAAATGTGCAGAGTTGATAATTTCTTGGAGGCCTTCAAGAACCTGCTGTACAAACTAAATAACAATAAACAATGTAGCTCTTTTACATAAATAATCCTTTCTGTTTCTAATCTACTGGTTTAATTCCTGTGGTGGCATATGTTTGCAGTATTTATTTCAAGGTACTGTTATTGAGCTCTACTGTGCAAAGGAAATGAATTTATCTGCATGAAACTACAGTGTTGGAGGGGCATTATGTGGCTGCATTTACAGTTTTCTTCTGTTTAGCGATTATATTGTATCTTTATTTTTTCCCCCTCCCTCAATTTATCTTTTGGCTGGCTCAGAGCAGCAGGATATTTGGTGTGGGCTGTGAAACAGATTTAAGAATCCAGAGGTACTTTTAATTCAGTCTGAACTTCTTCAGTCTATAATCTGCCTGTGAAAATAGTATTATTTCTTTCTTTTTTTTTCCCCATAGCTTTCTTGCAGGGATATCATCAATCTGTACTTTGAACATTTCCAAAGGAATGAGGACAGTCATTAGAAGAGTAGAGAAGGGTGGTATAAGCCTACTGAAATTGCATCCTTAGTAAAGCTGAGCACCATAGCCCTAAAGGGTGAGAAAGGAACCAAGATTTGAATCTAGCTGAAGGCAACCCAGGAGGGGTGGGGTGTTACGGCAAACATTTTCCTCAGCCTATATTTCCTGCTGCGAGGAAAATGTGACTATTGAAGGCTTTTTCAAAGAGCAGGGCCTTCACCACACAGTTGTCTCATCTAAAAGTGTGTAAGAAACAGCAAGAAACCCCTTCTATCTGGCTCTAGGATGAGAGAATAAAGAGAAAAATCACAGTTCTATTTCTGTTCACTTGTCCTTCACGACATTAGAAACGGGGCGGTTGTTTTTTAGATTTCAGTAAGTCAATTATTTCTTTGCTTTTTACTTGCCTTGTAGTATGGGTGGTGTCAAGGTAACCAACAACTACCAAAGCCTGGTGCTGCTCCCATCAGTTTTCTCATCCTTAAAAAAGGGAACTGAACAGCGTTTGTGAGACCCAGCATCCTGAGCTGATCTTCCAGAAGATCCAGAGCAACCAGCTGCAAGGGCTGGCTCAGCAGCTGGCTCCTGGGGCCTGAGAGAAAGATGAGTTTTCTGGTGCTTGGCAAAGAAAAAAAAAATCTCCTTGGCCTGCAGCAGGATGTTGGGGAAGGGATTTGAACTCAAGAGAGTTCTTAAAATTTGCCTTTAAAGCACCACTTTGCTTTTCCTTATGGAGCTAAGGTACCAGTTCATTTCTTTCCTCCGGTTAAGTCTGCCCTGCAGGATTGCTGTGGAAATCTACTGGCTTCAGCTTCCTGTTTGACTGCCATAAACAAGGAAACCCATATCCTCCTTGCCAGTTTTTCAGCAGAACCAACCTGCTTGTTCCTGGGCAGCTGGGTGAATTGGATTTTGGAAGGATGCTTTGTGTCTTTGAAGTCTTTTCTGGCTAAATACCATTAATCTTCAGAGTGATTCAGTTCTTAAGGTAATTTGTGGCTTTCTTCTTTTCTTTAAATCCTTTAAAGGCATGATATGGAAAAACTTCTTTGCTCCAAGATAATCCAGTATAATTAGAACAGTGTCACTCAACTTACCAAAGTCCTTTATGCATGTTTTTTTCCTGTCTTGTTAAAATTTAAATCCATGGTAGATAGGAAAAGGTGTGATTTATTGTTCGTTTATTCTTTCTTTCCTCACACAGTGCATTCCTAAAACTATTTTTTTGGTTTTGTGACTGTGATGTTGAGCACAGTTACTTGTATGAGGGGATATTAGTAGTGTCTAGTGTTGGTGTTTGCCATTCCTGGACTGAAGGAGACAGACTGGAGTGAGGGATATAAGTATAAGGTGATGGACCATGAGACATCCTGGGGAGACTGAAGGACATGGGTTGGTTTAGCCATGAGGTGGCCAGGGTGGGGAGCCGGGGATCAGTTTGCAGCCTTTCCATCTCCTAATGGGGACTCTAGGGAAAACGGGGTTTTCTCAGTTGCACAGTTAAAGAATAAGAGGAAGTGGGCAGAAATAACTGCTTTGGTAATTCTTATGGGATTAAGGGCAAATTCTTCACAACAAAGGGGGACTAAGCACAGGAACCAGCCCAAGACTTTCAAATCTTCATTGGTGGAAGTTCTGAGAAACCTGGTCTAATTCTGAGCAGGGGATGGGCCTAGATGATCTGCAGGTGTCTCTTCCAACCTGTGTTTTTCCACGATTATCTAGATAATGATTTTTTTTTTTGCTTTTAAAAAGGCTAGCTGTAATGTTATTTTCAGGTAATATGTTTTCTTTGCTGGTATACCTGCTGGGAATCCTTCTACTCCTCCAACAGGAGTTGAATGTGGCTTTTTGATCTCTGAACTTCAACTTGAGCTGTGTCTTTCTAGGCTCTGTGAAATACCTTGCTCTCATTTCCAGTGCCTGGGATGATAAACTGGCTTTTCTCTGCTTCAGTACTTCATCTTGTTGTGGAAAGTTTTATTGCCCAGATACAGCTTCTGTCTTCCTTCTGCAAATACCTTAGTTTGATGGAAAGCTGACTAAGATGTCATGGGGCACTGTTCCCTTCTGCTTTCTGATAATTTCAAATTTGATTAATTTGAGTTAATACAATTTAAAAGGCTATTATTGAATTAGAAGTTGTGTTACTAAATTTGACATTCTCTCATGCCTTGTGTAACCATGCTATTTAGTAGATTTCAATAGCTATTTTGCCTTTTTTGTCTGTAGAAGGTATAAAAGTATTTAAGACAGCTCTGAGTTGGCAACATATCTATTTTCCAAGTATTTGATGTGGTATGGTTTCCCTATTCTTTGGACTTGTCTGTTACTTGTCTGTTGAATGGCTTCTTTAAGTGTCAGACTTAATTTTAACATTGCATGCATAGAAGAATAATCTTCTAGCTTTTTTCAAGGATTTGACTGACTCTTTCACCACTTGATTCTTGGACAGTTTTGTTTGTAGCCTGCCAGATCCATAATGATTCCTTGTCTGTGTAGGTTGTGTTCTTTGTCAGAAGTTGCAATTTCTTAGAAATTGCTGAATAACTGCACAGTGTTTTGCTCACTTTGTTTGTACTTCTTTCCTAAAAGCTTCCACCATTCCTCATTTGCTACATCTGTAGTCTGCTCTCTGTACAAAGTTCAGTTTTCTTACTCCTACAAGCCTTTGGTATTCCAGTTGTCCCATGTGAAGTCTCCCACAAGCCTGATCTTACCTGGAGAATGTTTCTGGGACTTCATGAGTTATCTTTCACCTCACAGTCTCCTAGAAGGAACCTTCCCTCTACCTTCATGACAGGGGGTGTTGGAGGGGCAGGGCCCCTGCCTAGATGGCTTACTTGCCGAAAGGATTTAATAGAAAGCTGTTATTTGCAGACATTTCTCCTGCTGTGTTTGAAGGACAGAGGATGACAATGGAGCTTTCTCAGGAGCCTGGCAAGGCAGTTTAACAGTGGGTAGCCATGCAAAAGCCTCTCTCTGGGGACAGGAGAAGGCAGGTCTATAGAAATATGTCTTCATGGTCCAGTCTAATTCTCGTTCTTAGTGGAATGAAAGTGTCAGACTTCATGTTCTGAAAACTCTAATTTTGGTTTGAGAAAATATTGGGAAATGTTTAATAATCATGCTAAATGTTCTTCCTAAGTGCTTTGAGCTTTGAAATATTTTTTTTTCAATTTGATTGTCCTAACTCAAAATCAATTTCAATGGTCCTGGGAGCTCAGGAATGGCATGAAATTCCAGATGCATGGTCCATCTCACAATCTCTCCAGGAGTTCAGGGAAGAATACAAAGTTACCTCTAAGCCAGTTCTGAAGTGCTGCTGGTTCACTTCACATCATCAGGTGGGATCACATCCTTAGCACTTTTAAATGGTTACTGTGTGTGCTTACATCATCCTTTCTGTTAATCTTGACCTAAACCCTCCTTTTCACAGCTCAACCATGAACTCATTAGGGCTTTATTTGTAGATTATAATTGAAGTTTTCAAAAATACAAAATCATATTGCTACAGATGTGCAGCTGAGGTAATGGAGATCTTTAGAGAGAACCTGTTAGTGAAGCAGAGGGCTAAGGAGCAGGACATCAGTAATCCATCAAAGGACTGAGCAAAGGCTATGGAAGAGCTGTATGGCTCTGTACAAGGAGAAAAGTGCCTGGGAAAATTCAGTGTAATGTCTCTAGATGACAGCTCATTATTTGAGCAGCCTCTCTGGTACTGCTAACCACTGGAATCTGTGAGCATGTTTTTACTGTGGAGAAAATAATTAGCCAAATATACAATGTATTGTGGATGACAATCAATAAAACTGAGTGCAGTACATCATACTGATAACATACAACGGATGTAGCCCAGTTTGGGCTCTTTGGATTCTAAGAGTTGGAATCCCTGGGTACAATTTCTAGTTGTTTTATTGCCAATGATGAGACATGTTTACTATTTGCCAAATATAACGCTATAAGCTCAATGTTACAACATGATAAGCTAAGACTGGCAGAATCAGATTCTTTGAAAGAGATGGAATAAGAAACATCTTAAAGAGAGGTGAAAAAATCAGTGGGTGATGAGTTGTATTCTGTTAGCAGAGGTTTTTTTAAATTTAAAACTTATTGCTATATAATCTTTTTACAGCCACATTTTCTTAAGGGAAAATTACTTAAGTACCAGCTCTATTTACCCATTGTGTTTTGTTGTGTGTATACTTTGCCCTCTTAATTTTTTTGGTAGAAGGAAATATCTTTCAGCTGACAAGGAAATTTTCTGATATGTCCTTTTACAGGAAAGAAGCTTAAATTTTTTTCTCGTATGCACGGTGGGAAGTGCTGACATTTAAACCATTAGAACTGCTCTGATGCAGAAATCCTTTATATATATTAGGGATCAAGTTAAAGGAAATTTTTTCAGTTGCTTGGATCAAACTGATTCCTTGGTTTTAGACCTATTTGCTACTTTGCTTTATGTGTCATAGTCCTGCAATCCGGCCTTGGTATCTGAGAAATTTCTGGAGCTCTTGCAGATTTCATTTCAAGAAACTTTTCCCCAGTCTGAGTGGGTGTTTCTTATAGACTTCCAATTATATTCACAAATAACTTGTCTGCATGTATATGCCCCCACTGGCTCTATGCCTCAGCATACACCATAGTATTACAGATGAATTCATTAAAATGCTTAGACATTCCTTGCTGACATTTGTTCTCTTTAATTGAAATAATTTCTTCACCTTTTAAAGTTAGCTTTTATGACACATCTAAACTTTGGAACATTTTCTTTTAAATTATTTATAAAGCCTACAAGTTATTTCTTAATTTCCTGTTTAGTTGTCCCAGATTGTGTTTTTATGTGAGTATGTAGCTGTAGAAGAGCATGCCCTTCATCTCAAAAATGCTGCCTAATGTCTAGATTCCTAGGAAATGCATCTTCTATGGGCTATAGAATGAATGTACAACAAAACCAGCTTTGTTAAAATGCAAAGAACATAGTGATATTTTTTGAAACAGAGGTAATTTTAATGAGTTGGTATTTCTTTATGGAGTAACCTGTCCACTGCTGCAAGTAGCCTGGCATCTGGAGCTGGCTAAATGAGGATTTCTTTGTAACTCAGGTACATTGCAACGACAGAAAATGCAGGACGCCTTCTGTCTTCAGCTTGTTCCAATTTACTGAAAACATGGGGGTTTTTGTGGCTGAACCTAAGCTTGGCTGCTTGAACTTAGTGATGTATAGGCCTGCTCCACCTTGAAACATCCATTCTGCCAGTCTGTAATTGAGCTAGAACAGAGAAGGAAAGGAGGGTAGGGGTTTATTGACAGAACAGCATGTTCTGTGTTCACAGGTTTCAGCTCAGGCTTGTATTATCAACTGAAACACGGCTTCCCCAGCATATATCTGCTCTCTGGCTGTCTTAATCATTTTGCATTCTAACCTCTAACAGTGCCTTTAGTGTGTTAGTAGCAGCAGGGTCACTCTGTAAATGAGTCTGAAGAAACATATCTTTTTTTGTTGTGTTTGAAAGGAAAGCATAAAAGACACTACTGCAGCATGATTAGGTTTTGCCTGAGTGCAGAAAAGCCCAAAGAGTGTTGTGTTTTGACATATCTGAGTCCTTTCCTAGATTGCTACCTCTCTTAAGATACTATGGAAGAACAACCTGGTTAAGCTCATCTCCCTGTGGGAGTCCTCTGTTCCTGAGACAGGCAAGGGCTTGCTTTTCTCACATGGGGAGGCTTTTTTTTCCTCCCTGGCTTTTACTTTGTCCATCCAGCCACTTGAGAGGGCCAAGATAGCATTGATGTGATCTGCAAGGCTGAGTCCTCAGGTCTCCAGACCTTTCTTTTTGCTCACATTGAGGAGTGCACCTCTCTGGACCCCTAGACTGAGGCTTGTGTTTTCACTTGCAGTGCAGACATTCTCTCAGTCTTTGGAACTCTGTTCTTTCTAAACAGGAGCACTAATATTTTTGGCAGTGTTGGCACTAATACCTTTGCTGTGGGCTGCATGGGGAGCTTCAGCAATACCACGGGGTTGTTGTTAAGTGCAATGAAAAGCAGCAGTGTCTTCTAAAACAAAAAATAACTTGCAGGAGTTCCTGTGGAGATGTCTGCTTTCTTGTAAGTGCTGAGAATTGGTGTTCATAAAAAGATCTTAGTACTAATAGTCCTGTAGGTTCTTTTGAAATATAATGGTTCATTTTTTCCTGTATTCCCTGAAAACTTTTTAATGTTGCCTCCTACACTTCTTTCAATGAACAGAGTATCAGATTTATTAATGCATAATGTGTCCCAGAAATCAGTTTAACTGATTCTCATCCATCAGTCAGCATCACTTTTTTTTCTATTATTTGGCAGAGCAGATTTCTTTGAAGCTGCTTTTTGCAGACTCTGGATGATATCTCTGCCTAACTTTTCTGAAGAAGGGAAGAGAGCCTATCAGCTTAATTTTCTGAGGCTGAAGGGTGCATTAGTAAGAGCTAGAAAACTACTTTTCATTAGAACACTGAGTTCTGTTCTTCAGAAGTGGTCTTTCGCTCACTTTTTAACTCTTAGCTATGAATTTAAGATCAAAAAAGGACTACCACCACTAGTTAAAGCAATATTTAACACCAGAAAAAGCAATATTATGCACCAGTTAAACCAATACTTAAGACCATGTCTCATATTTCTTATGTAGAAATGTGAAGTCTGTAACCATAGAGTATGATTTCCAAATAAATCTCAACTGGAAATGTTATGCCTCAGAGGCAGACAGCACACAAGCCTGGTGTAAAGACTAGATTTATCTTGATGCATTGTCAAGCAATTGTCTTCTGTCCTGCTATTTCATGTCTGCCCTTCCCCTTAACAGTACTCCTTGTGCCTATCCTGAGGCACTGATCTCTGATGAATACAGAATAAATTGATTTGCATTTCTTCTCTGTGGCATTATTGAAGCCTGTGTAGAGAGAAGCAAAGCTAGTGTTGTGCCACTCCAGCTATAAAATACTTATGCTACTAAAGCAATCTGGTGGTCTCTGGCCAGAAAACAGTCAGCCATGTGGACACAAAGACAAACCTTTGTTTTGAGAGCCTATTATCTTTGCTGGCCTCTGGGAATGATTTAGAGCCTCCCCCAGCTAAACATATCCAAGGCTATATCTGGAGCGCTGAAAGAGCTCAGCTGCCACGTGAAAGACTTGTATGGAGCAGATCAGGAGACAAGCAATGAGAAAAATTGATCAGCAGTGGCTTATACCCAGTCTAGAAATACTGAAAGCAGAAGCCTGGAATCCACATTCAAGTAAACATGCAGTTTCATGTGCTTAGCTCTATGCTGTGGGCATAAAGGGGTCCAGGAGCAGTTCCCCTGAAGTGTCTCCTTTTGCATTTGCTGATAAAAAGTGAGATTACCAGAGCTCCCTCTCGGTGAACAGGGACAATTGAGGTTCTCCATGTTTTGAACCAAGCAGCTTCCTGCCTTTCAGCAAGAGTTTGCAAAGCTTTAGATTAATTACATCCTCGTTTCTCCTGGGGGTGAAAACTCTGTGCAAGCCCACAAGCAAGGCTCTATTTTCCTGTTTCTCAGTAAAATGGTGCCTACAGCTTTATGCCTTTTCCCAGAGCATGTGGGGTAGGTGTGGAACCTGTTATGGACAGCAGCACTCAGAGTTAGCTAAGAAGCAGATTGTGTGTTGAGAAGCAGCTCACAGCCACCCCACATAACTGAGTGCTGGAGCACTACCTGCTGCCCTCTGTGTGGAGTTAAACAGGAGAGCTGGGGTTGCTGGTGACTGTAGGCAATTTAGGAGCACAAAAGTGTGTGCATCATCATCTCTTAAAAAGGAAACAAAGTAGAAGCCTGGAGTCTGAAAGTGTTTTACAGGCAGGCAGCACCCGTTTGCTTTAATCAAGGCTAGAGAAGAAGGGCTCAAGGTGACCTGTAAGGCTCTGCTGCTTTACCAGGTGTAAAAAGAGAATCCAAGTTGGTGTGGGTAATAGCATAATAGTGATTTACAGACCTGAGAGAAAAGAGCTTATTGATACTTGCTAGGGAGGAAGAGGAAGGCACAGCTTTTGTATGAGTGGAGAACTCCTGACTCCCTGAGGGCAGGTCTTAGTTCATTTAACTATTCAATAGGAATTCATGTTAATTGAATGCAGCCCTTTTCTTCCTGTGAAACAGAAGCTGACGTGATATTACAACACATTTCAGCCGTTATCTGTTTTGTGTTTTTAAAAAGATTGTGACTTAAAGGGAGCAGGTGAGCCTTGTGACCGTTCCCAGAGGCTGCAGTTCAGATATGGCATGTACAAAGAATAACTTCTCCCTTTTCATAAGATGTATAGCTTCTGTTCAGAGGTGGATCCTGGCCTTTGTGAGGCCCCAAGGAAGATCTGTTGAAAACTCTGGTGCAACAGGTAGATAAAGAGTGGATGATTGTATTAATATTTAACATCAAGAAGCCTTGGTCAACTAATGAAATGAAATCTGTGTTGAAGAACAAACAAGAATGGAGATTTGATTAGTTCACGTTTTCCTCTGAAAAAGAGAACTATGACATTTGAAAGTCATGTAATGCACTCTTTATAAAGAAAGACATTTCTGGCTGCTGTTCTGAACAGAGATGTAAATACTTGGTTTGTTTTCCAGGCTGTGCCTAAACTGGATAATTTTGTTTTGATAGGACCCCAGTGGTTGCTAGCACTGAGATTTCTGGGTCCTTTATGCCTGAGGAAGAGTGTCAGTCTTGGCTGTGTGCTTTCCATGCTGTGTGGCTGTCAGCATTTGGGCCTGTGACCTTCTTCTGACTGATGCATCCTGTGCTCTGGAAGACGCACACAAGCACGCCCACCACTGCATAGAGTTCATAGAGAGGACACATAAAATCACATCCACTTTGTTATTGAAATCTGTGGTCTTTGCCCTTTGCTTATTTGTTTGCTTTTGTAAAAGAGTGCTCTCTGTGCATCTTTGTCTAGTTTACATTTGACAAAATCTCGTGTCCCTTGGTGCTTGCACTTGTTTGCTTCCATATGGGGATGAGATACTGGTTCTTAGAGAGATATATATCTATTGTGAAAACAAAATGATGTGCTTGTATGATTTTTTTTTTGTGATTAAAGTTTTTCCTACTGCATCATCTTCTAATCAAGCTTGCAGATAGTAGAGCAATGAATGTCCTAAGCAAAGCCCACTTGTTAGGTGATCTCTTCAAAACACAGTCATAACTCTGCATAGTTCCTTACAGGACACTTGTATTAGATGATTAGTCAGTAAAGGACAGGCAGTTGCTGTAAATAAAACACAAACCCCAAACGGCCTTTAAATCCCACGTTATTGGAAAGATGAGTCCTTAACTTCCACATAATCACTGGGGCAAAGCAGATGAAGTGCACTGTGGCTGACTCAGCAGCCAATAAGCAGCAAAGGATCATGGAAGAGGCAATACAGGAGAATTGCATGCAGATGTTTGTTTAGTGTTTCAGGTTGCTGGAAAGCCTTGAGGATAAGGATGATGGAGAAGAATTAGGACAGTTTTTAGTTGGTAACTTAAATTTTGAGCGATTTCATTTGTATCCCCCTTTTATGAGTGTGGTATTGACTGATGGTAAATATCCCACCTGCCCTTGCTATGCCTCCCTCAGGGAAGCTGTTTGCACTGTACAGGAAATTTCAGTGCTGGACTCTGACTGTGAGTTGCAAATTTAGTAGCCAAATTCTAGAAACTGTCTAGATCAGGACTGCCTTTCACCTCTTTGTGTGGGTGTTTGCTCAGCTGGTAACAAATGTGTTTATTTGTGAAGCCCTGGTGCAGCATAAAGGCCAGCACAAAGTAAAGTTGCATCAAAGCAAAAGTTTGTTAGGCTGTACAATGTCCACAGCAGGTCTGCCTGTCTGAAAGTATCACATGGAATAGGTAACATGAAATTAGAGTTTCCATTTTCTGTGCTGGATTATTTGCTATGAGTGACTTCCACAGCTATATTGCAAAAGAGTGATGGGTTCGTTCTCTTAATGCCATTTTCTTTTATCCTCTGTTTACCAAATATTTATGACTGTACAATGCAGTGTGTTACCTCTCTGAACTATCCAAAGAGATTCAGCCTTCACAGCCAGAAAAATACAGTTCTTCAAATAAAACTGATGCAGGGAAAATGCTCTTTGGTCTTTACATCTTATTATTGTTGAACAACTTAATATTGTTGACCACAGAGTAGCCCTGATTATTGCTAGTGTAGTGCATATAGATTCTTTATGGAAGAAGAAATTCATGTGGACTCAGGATAAATATTCTTAATAGGGTCTATTATTTGACCAAACAGTAGTATTAATTTGTAATTGTTGTATATGTGTTTCCAGGCAGGTCAATAATTTGTTTCCAAAACCACTTGTAATTTTATGTGGCCACTCAGAATGAAAAGGTTTGTTCTGGTTAATTTTCAGCACATATCTTTTGTTCTTCCATTGAAGATTGAGCTATAAGCCTGGTGCTGTCCTTGAAAGGGACCACCCTTGTTAGGCTTTGCAACAGAGTTGTTCCTATAGTTTCAAAGTGGATTAAATTAAGCTTGACAATGTTGCAATGAACAGAGGGAGTGGGGAGAGACAAGGATCCCTGAAGTCATCATTCAAAAGCAGCATGGCTCTTTATCAATGCCCTGCTCATTTCTCTATAATGAGATGTGGGCAGAATCAAAAGGAAAATTGCATAAACTCCCATTTAGCCTCGGGGTCCTCTCAGGTAAAAAACATTTATGAATCTGCATAGATTTAACAGGGCAAAATATGTCCTCCTAAGTGCCTTTTTGTGGCCTAATTTAACTAACTTGAGCAAAATGCCCTGTCACCTGAGAGGGATACTCTAGGTACCAGTAATGCCATAAGCCTCTTATCTCATTTTGTTGATGACAGCTCAAAGTGTCCTAGTAAATGTACAAGATAAGGAAGTCATGAGGAAATGAAAACCAGATGTCCTTAATGCTTAGGACGTGCAAAACTATTCTGAGTGGTTAGGAAATTCAAAGGGCTTGAAGATTTGAAATTTGACGTTTGTCACTTGTGAGCAGACTTTGAATGTTTCAGTGAGGTCTGTGCATTCTGGCAAGTCATGGACAACTGAGAAGCAGTCTGCTCTGTATCGGTGCTGTGGCCTTTTGCTTGCACCAGCCTGTTGATTCTGAACAGGGAGAAGCAAGATGCTTTTGAGTTGGAGATGGGAGCCACAGAAACTTTGCCTGGAGCTGCCAACATTTGATTAAGAGGAATTAATTTGGGATTGAAGGAACGAAATGTTTGTAAAGATCCTTACAGGAAAGGCACCCGTGCTCGGGTCCTGACCTAAACAGGGCTGTGTGGGAATGTAACCTGGGGCTGGGGGCTTCTCAGCACATCAGCTGCAGTCATGTGTGGTTATTAGCTACAGTTACAGATAAAGGTAACCCAGTCTTTTTATTAAAAACATCACAAATGTTGAGAAAATTAATAAAGAAAGTATTGTGTTCTTGCATGTGACACTAAAATAGAAGACTTATAATCTCTATTGTTAACATTTTATTAAGAATACCCACAAAAAGATTGTAAGAGAGTTTATCTCAGCAGGAGCAAGGTGAACAAGACATATCAAAGAGCACAATTTCAGAACAGTAATTATTTTTACTGAAAATACTTTGATTTTACTCGGTCACTTTAAAACCAGATTAAATTGCCTAGTTTAACTGTTGCTCCTATCTCCAGAAATGCATCATGGTTAAACAAAAAGTACCTTCAGAAAATAAAACTTTACTGAACTCTAATGTGGAAGCTTGATGTTGAAACAGCTTTATTACCAGTTTTTCATTGTCCTATAAGGCTAATTGCTCTTACAACTTCAAGAATGACAACTACCTGCTCTGCTTTGTGTTGAATTAAGCCATTGTATACTTTTGTCTAGTCATATGCTTCTTGCATTTTAAATGCTCTTATGTAGGCTATATAAATTAAAAAAACTTTTTTAGACTTTCACGAGGCTGATGCAACTTTTAAATTGTATTTCGCTGCAGTTTGTTTACTCACAGAGCCATTAAAGAGAGAGGCCTAAATGTAAATTATGTTGTAATGTGCTTGATGCCTAAGTAAAAGATGTGTCTTGTTGTCCTCAAAACCTATCCCTGCTCTCACTCTTGCACCATTCTATTCTTTTATGGAGGTTCAAGAGGGTATTTGCTGCTCCTAAGGGCTCAGGTACAAGAAGAGAACCTGTGGGGAATCCCAAACTGATTCATTTATTATCTACTTTAAAGCAATAATGTAAGGACTATTATGCCCTCAGTATGGGTAAATAGGAGAGGACAAGAGATCAGGATGAAAAACTGGGAGGTGTAATAGGCTGCCATACTGGCATCTAAGCATCAAGATGTTTTGTAGGGATATTTGCCTGTGTGCAGTGCTCCTAAGCATTGTAGAGATGGTGCTTGTGATGTCCCACAAGGGCATGGGCACATAGCTACCCTCTATATGCACACAACAACGTAGCAAGGAGCACAAAATGCAATTTGTGGATACATTAAAAAGTATGTGCTGAGAATGTAATTCCTCAGGAGCAAGTGTATTGATTGTTTGACTCAAATTGTTTCTTAATTGAAACACAAAACAGCTCCTCTTTAAAATTTAGACTTCTTGAAATCAGATCTGGTAGGGAATATATAAACTGCATCTTTTAGGGATGGTGTGACCACTATTTTTCCCCCACTAGCAGATGCTGTATAGATTAGTGTCTAAGGATTGTTGCCACAGCAGCAAGATCTGATGAGATTATCAGATTCTCCTGAATTAAAGAGAACTTGACAACAACATAAATCAGATGTTATTGCTGCACATATAAATGTCCATTTGTTAGCCCAAGCAGTAGCTAATTTTTGCACAGCTGAGGAATTTTTTTTTTTTTTTTTTTTTACAATATATGGTTATATATATATTCAGCAGTGTATTTGACCAGGTTTATATACATAAATGACTCCAGTAGCACCCAAGAAACATCTGTTTCTTATCTGGGCCTTCCCATGATCAGAAGTTGTCTTTTTTGGCTTATGACATAGGGCAGAGTAATTTCAAGTAGTAACTCCTTTGGGTAGATTCACAGATACGTATGTTTCACCTCTGTTTTTGTTAAATTAAGCATATGTCTGAGATGTTAAATTCCAGTCTTCATTAAACCTATGTCAGATCTGAGCTATCTGGACCTGGAGTTTTTCACTTCCATTTTGTTAGAGTAAGGAATGAGTCTTCAAATCCCAGTTTTTTAGCTTTAAAGTTTGGGGGCTGTTCAGCTCTAGGCTTTTTTGGTAACCTTCCCTTTGTGGTCCTAAACAGAGCATAGCATTATTAGCTGTGTTATGTAGTTAGGTATAATCATTCTGTATGTTGGTAATACCTGGGATTAACAGTTTCCTTTGTTCACAGCCTGACCAGGCATAACAACAGCTCCTGCAAATCAGAAGCTTTTGCTTAGGGAATACCCTCTGTGCTGTTCTGAGTCAACCTTCTCTTACCATTGACATTTCCACCAAGAACAAAATATTTTGCATGCTTTTCTGATTTCCCAGTGGAGAAGTTGGTCAATTCTAATGTTTTTTCAGGCCTTGAACTATGCATAACAAGGTCCTTTTCCCTATGGTTATTTTTACAGGTACAGTTAAAAAGATCAGGGGAAAGAACACCATCACCTGGCAATGCTAGCACTCAGTTCACTAACTGAACTTCTGGGTTGTGTCACTAATTTAGCACTAGTTTTCAGTGTTTTATAGGTGGGAATCAAAAGAATTGTGATCTTTTTGTTTCAAACAGTTTGTAATTATGTACAGTTGAGAAATTTCAACAGGATTCTTCCATAGTGGTACATGAAGGCAGCTACACTTTTGGGTGAGCGTGGCCACACTGGGACTTAGAGCCCTGTACTGAGTGATATTAATTAATGGAGAAAAGGCCCTCCTAGCCACACTATTTCTGGCCCATAAGAATTAACTTTCCTTTTAACACCTTATAGCAAAACAATTGAGAACATGTTGCTGCATTTTTCCTGAAAGTATTGAGCAGGGCAAAAGCAGAGGGAACTTGGTTAATTCCTATGAGTGGCAGAGCTAGTGGAATCCCAATCTGTATTTGTGCTTCTTGCTGAAGGGGGAAGATGCTTGATGATGCAGAAATTGCACTTGGAAGAATCTCTGAGAAATATTTGCTTCTTTAGATAGTCTTTTGGACAGGGATATATACACATATGTATATTTTTTTTTCTCTGTAGAATAATGCTTTAGCTGTTCCCATCCCTTTCCAGCCTCCCTTTGGTAGTACTTGCTTTGAAATGTACAATCTGGCCTTGCTTTGTTCACATATGCACATTATTGCTAGCTCAAAAAGTCTGCAGTGAGTAAAAGCAGGATTCATCTGCCTACAACTGAGTTTCCCTTACAGTCGGTGGAGATCAAATCAGGACAGTCAACAGATCCTGGAGAGTAATTCCTGCTTTCCTACAGCAGCACCAAAATAGGTCAGATAAACCATGCCTGAGAGGCTTATTTCTTTCCACTGATTTTAGAGGGATAATGGGTGGCTGTTGCAGTCATCAGACACTGAGGTTTGCTGGTGTGCATCCCACCTGCTGTGTCAGTGGAGAGTGGCTCCTACAGCAGGGTGCCTTCTCTCACCAGCCTCTGGCTCTGCCCTTCCAAAGGGCTGGGCTCTTCTGCAAGTTCAGACATCACAGTTCATGGTTTTGTGTGCCAACCCCCCGTGTGTTTCAAAATGCTGCACTTGTACTAAAAGTGACATGTGAAAAGGAAAACTTCTGAGTTTTAATTTTTTTCTGTCCCAGTGTTTGGTCAAATGGGCCTTTTGCTGTAAACCTAGAGCAGATTAGCACTGCTTGGAGCAGGGGTCAGGTTATGTGATCTCTGAAGGCCTTGTCTACTCTGAAGGCTCTTTCTGCTGCTTGATTATTTAGTGTCAGATTTGGAAGCGGTCTCTATTTAGACTGCTATTCATATCACAAAACAACTCAGCCTCAGGTGTTGGCCCCATCACATTTTCTGACCAATTGCTGAGTCCAGATGAGGAGTTCTGATTAGTTTTTCTTCCAGAGATAAGGTTGAATCTTTATAGATACCCAGAGTATTGCTTTGTAGTATTAAAATCATTATCCCCCCTCCTCTACAAAGACTAGATATATAAATTTGAGTGGAAGATGATATTTTTCCTGTTCTGCTAGGAACATATTACAAGACTTGGCAGAAGTATCCTGGGAGCCTGAGCTAAAGATGGTGAACATATGGGAAAACTCAGGAGGAAGCACACAGTTTTAGGTTCTTAAACCTAGCTCTTGGTTTGTCACACTAATGTAATGAGAGGCCATTAAATGAGCAGAGGTTATTAAACTCTATAGGTTACTGAGTCCTATTTGGGATCACATTAAGATGTAATTAAACCAAGTCCAGATATTTTAATTTCTGGCTGGAGATTTACACAACATAAACTGAATCTTTTTCCAGTTCTGAACTTTATGGAAAATAGGCTTGTTAATGTGTTTATTTCTTTCTAATATTAACTGAATAGGCATTTTTTAGGCCTACTTGACTCTAGTGAAACAGTAAGTATCAATTTCAAAGTCATAGTTCAAATCAAGTATCTGCAAACATAGAGGCTTGCTCACTTTTAGTAAAATCTCAGTCCCTCAAAACTATGCCAAGTCTGCAAACAGATGTCCTCTGAGGCTTTAGCTGAACATGTGTATTGTTCCTGACAGTCCATTGCTGCTGCAAAGCTCTCCACTATAGAGTGAGAGGTAACAATTGCCTAAAATGTTAATTTCCCTTATTAGGAATATGAGATTATGCTCATTAACATGGATTGTTTCCATCTAAAACATTCCAATTACATTGTAACATGAACTAAATTATTTTACTCCTTAATTTTAAGAACACTCAATATCCTGTAAAAAAAGGAAAGAACCCAAACTAGTTTGACTTTGTTGTCCCAAACAAAAGAGCACATTGCTGTGTGAAACATGATTTGAGCGAGCAGGGGATTTTTCCTCCTGGTGGTACCATCACTATTCAGGCAGAATATGTGAAAATCATGAGATAGCTGCCTGCAGGGTGACTGCTGCACACACCCACTGGGCTTGACTGGTCAAGATTGATCAGGCACTGTGGCAGGGTATGGCTGGGGACAGAGACATGGATTAAAAGATGGATTAAATCCCCTAAGGTCAGAACAGAGACTCCAACCTGACTCCCTGACCTCTAAGAGTTTTCCCTGACTATTGGAGAAAATGGAATGGTCCTACAAAAAATTCAAGCTTTGAATTTAGAAACAATTCTGAGATAACCAAAGCTGCCTTTATAGGAAAACTCATTACTGACTCTAATATTTTGTCTGCTGCATCTCTGAGAACATGAAAAGAAGGAAACACAGGACAAGGAAAAGGATGAGGAGTGTTTTGGGGGGAAAAAGATACTATTTCTCAAGTATTCAACTGTTAGATAAACAAGGTATCTGAGACAAGTGGGGTAGAGGAAAACTTTTTAGAAGTCTACTTTCCTCCAGAAAGTATTCCTGTTTGAGGGTACTAGAGATGCTTTAAGATTGTAGATAGGTTGTAAAGAAGTTAATTCAAGGTCTCAATTCTTGAACATGTTGAATGCAGAGGAATGAGGATGTGAACTTTTGTTTTTACTACTCTATGTAAAAAGTTTTCTTGGGCTGTGTAGGGGTTGGCCACTGAAGTGAGTGACTCTTGAATTAGGGAAAAGGTCAATTTAGGATACTCTTCTCCCTCTGTCAGTGATTAGAAAAAAATCTAGACAAGTGGAAAGCATTTGGTAATGTGTGGCAGTAGCCTCGATATGCAGAACAGCCTGGAGAAACTGGCTCAGCAGCAGATCTGTATGTGGGAGTCAGCCAATAGTCCCACATTAATTAATGAGGTGAGGAAGGCAATGGAAATGCTTCTTCTTCAAGTTCATTCTCTGTGGAAGATTTATCTGGAAAAGCTTCCAAGTAGATTTAATGGAAATATACACACTTCTGAAAAGAACTTGTATGTACTTTTCCGGGCTATTCAAACAGAGGTCCCAAAAATAGAGTGGGGCAAGTAAGAGCAGGTTTCCCCCTGTTGGTTATTTCAAGTTTTATTTATTTCTCAACAAGCAAAATTCCAAGGAATTGAAGACATTATTTGAGCCAGCTAGTCTCCTGTCCTCACTTGGAGCTGCTCCCTGCAGGAGTGTATACTGAGGAAAACAATAAAAGAAGGGGGATGAAGGAGCCAAATTTACCCCCAAAGAGCAATTCTTGTAGTTTTGTCTTGACAAGGTACATGTTAGCACAGGCCAGTGCATGAATTTATTCCATATCCAAAATATTTCCTTAATGCTGGCAACATGACAATGACCTAAAAAAAATATAGGGAGGGGGAGATGAGTGGTGACAGAAGATGAGGCTAAGCAGCAGTAACAGCATGTAAAACATATCCAACTGAACAGGATAAAGTGAGAAATTAATATCCTGTGGCTAAGGGGAACTATTTTGGATGAGGTCAGATCTGAGGGGGAACAGGTCAGGAATGCAAGCTAGAGAAGTTTGGGTTTGAAAGGCATTTGGGTGATTTTATGCCTGCAGTGAAGTGAGGCAGCAGCTACTTGTGACTCTGCTGTTAAGGCTGAGTTTTGAACTAGTGCTTGTTGCATATGAAAGATGCAAGAGATCTCCCCCAAATGCTGGCTGAATGTAGAACTGGGTTTCCATGGAGTGCAGGAATAAATCAAGTGGCTCATGAGCTAAAATGAGTGAGAAGTGGTTCACTATGGATAGTCAGTGTCCCATGGCAGCCAACAGCTTCACCTCAAGTGATCCCAGCAATGCTGTGCACTCTCTGCAGGCTCTCATCTGCGTGGCTGGGTGACACTGGAAGAACAGATGTGCTGCACCACAAGCAAGGGATCCTCACTGTCCTGTATATTAATGAGAGCTTGATGTTGCATTTTGCTCCTATTGCCTTAAACACAGAGTTCACAAGTGGTTGCTGTGGCAGGGGTTGGAGGAGCCTCCCTTCTGCATCTGCTGGGCTTGGGTGGGTTGGTTTGGGTGCTGCTGGGGCTGCTGCTCTCTGTTCCCTGTGCAGTTGTGGCTGGAATTTGGCTGGTTGGGGGCTGCTGCCCTTGCATGGAAAGGTGTCATCTCACACTCTTCTGGTGTGGGAAGGAAAGCATGTACAAAAAAGATTTCTTTTGTAAAAGCAATAAATTAGTGCTTAATGTTGGTTCTGAATGCCAACAAATGCCTTTAGGAGACTGTAACACCCAGAATGAAGCACTCAAAATGCTGAAAATCCAGACGCAGCCAAATGTGAAACAGACCTAAATAGTCAAAAATCCTGGAAATATCTGAAGTTTTAGTTTTGACTAGTTGCATAAGGAATTTAAAAAAAAAGAAAAAAAAGGTAGCATTTCTCATCTCACATAAAGTCCTCCAAAACAAACAACCCCTTCAGGTGTCAGGTGTTTTGAAAATTAGTGGGACTTTAATTATACAGCACTCTGAATGGCATCATTACACCTTTCAAAGAGGAAGAAATTGTATTGTGTGACTTCATAAAAAGTTTCCATGCATCATATTTTGCTTGAATTTCTTTTCAATTTAAACTGAAATTGGAATTTCCTTAACTTTACGATTCTTGTTGGAGTGATTATTATAATACTGTTATAGTGTTTTTGCCATCACTATACTGCTGCAATTCCATACTAATAGAGGTTTTATCTGAAATACAGAATAAAAGAGAGCTAGTGCTGGAGTTTGAATGCACTTGGAATTATGTGCATATTTAAGGAAGTCTTCTCTTTGATAAATTTGTTTGAATAGTGGAGAGAAGGTACCCCTATATTTTCTGGAAATTGATACAGAAAGTGCTCGAAAAACTGGAAACATTTTTGATTGGAGGTTATTGCCTTTGCCTCTCACACAGTGCTGAGCTCAGGTGGGAGCTCTGGGAACTGGAACTGATTTTATGGAGTAAACAAGTTCCCCTTTATTAGAGTTTGTTTTCTCAGCTTTGCAGAACTATGCTTAGTGCCCTGCTGTTGATATCTTTTCAAAACCTATCACTTCGGCATTTTTAAATTTTTGACAGACCAATTATAATTAACATGATGGGCCTCAATCACACAAGAATTCTCAGTTCTTCTCTTGAAGTATATGGTGTGTCAACATAAAAAAAAAAAAGGTAAATACAGTCTCTCACTTCATAAATTTTCAGGAAATTTAATCTTTCACCTTTTGATAATTATAGCTCCTGAGATATTTGTGCACTTGTTTTTTCTGTTAGTTGTTTCTTTTAGGACCAAGCAGGCCTTTGTGGTTGCAAATACTGTATTGAAATTTGAATCAGTCCTATTTTCTTGCCTCTTTCTATTTCTGAACTAGCATATCTTAGCTCATTCAGGGTGCATGGCACATAGATAGTATTTGGGTAAGAATTTCCAAGTGGGGCCAAGATCCTCCTGAGGGGCATCGATCCTTTTCAACAAGAGCTGCCTCCAGACCCCAGGAATGCTGGAACAACAGCTGGCTATGCTTTACAGTGATCTAAAAGGCAGGTGGAGGATAAGGCTTATCAAAAAATAAGCCTATAAAGCATTTTAGATAGGCAACTTTCCTGCTGTCTCTGCATATATTCAGAGTCTGTGTTTCACAACACCTCTGTCCTCCTCACAAAAAGTTTTGCTGTTTTGCTGTTTGCTTTGAAGTTCTGGAAGAGGAAGAGCACTGCTGTGGTACCAGATCTCATCTGGGGGTCAACAGGCTGGTCTCATTTGACCACAAACTCTATGGTCACCTAGGTGTCACTAATTCCTGGCCCCAGATACATCCTGGTATTCTTTTTCCTAGATAAAAGTATGACAGTTTTGACAAAGGCCATGAAGTTGGAATTTACCAAATCAAAATTTGTGTTCTCTGAAAAAAGGAGAAGTTTCTTTCTGAGACTGGGGGAAAGACAGAAATAAAATGAACCTTTCTTCTAAATGTACTGCAGGAGGTGGAGAGAAACTCTTTGCAGGCTTGATTGAATAATGAAGTTAGCATGAAATAAGCTAGAGAATTAATTCTATAGACAATCACACAGGTAGACTCTGAATATTTTCATAAACACACTTTCTTGTATTATGTTAATGTCATTGACAAGACTCCTACTTCTCCCTTACCTCTCCAGAGGTTTGCTGGATGGTTATAACAAATTTTCCACAGATTGGGAGATCTAAGTGTTTAGTTTGAACTCTATTCTAGCTCATTGTTTTACAGCCATACACTGGCACCTTGATGGTGGACTATTGAAGTGGTTCAGTTTTTTCTTTGCTCTCTATTTTTCTGTTACTGTGCCAATCAGTCTGTGACAATTTTTGATCCAGCCTTATATGCGTGAGTGTTTCTGTGAGCAGTCAGACCTTTGGAATCAGCATAAGTGGAAAAGAGAATTTTCCTGTTGTCCTCTGGATATAGTAACATGACAGGGCCTATAACAAGGCAAGATATAAATCATGAGCAGGGTGTGAATTTGCTGTAAGGGGTCATTAGAGTCTCCTTAGGTTAGAACAATTTGTTGTTTTCTTTGAGTGGAGACCTTGGAAAAGCATTCAAAGTGGACAATTTAATTTGCTTGATGTGAAAAGAGGATGACTTAGCAGAAGCCATTCATGGCTTTTTAATATTTCCAGTTTTGCCAGGAAAGGAAAAAAAATCTAGTAGCTATTTCTAAATGATTTCTATGGCCCATGCAGTCCACACTCCTTTAAGGACACAAGGGATCTCTCACAGTAAAGAGTGCTAAGTTTGCATGCTTTAATTTAAAATCCTGCTCAAACAGAGTTTAACTGAGACCTTAACTCTCTTGACATTAGACACAATTATTAGGCAAAGCAAGTAAAATCTTTTATTAAACTAACCTGTAGGATGGGATGGAGAAAGTAGACAAGCTCCTGGGCATACAAGGAACTGTCTGCTTTTTTCATTTCTCTTAGTCTCTCATTCTTAAGAAAAAAATAAAAAAGAGCAACAAAAAAAAAAAAAAAAAAAAGGCAAGCATTTCCTCTTTCCATTCAAACTTTGTATTTTTATGTCCTTAGATCACAATAACTCCGTCAGGGCTGAAGTATCCATTATTATTAACCATAACTTGTACTGAGGTTGATCTATGAAAACAGATCTCTCTGTAAGAGATGGGTCCTGCTGGGAGAGGCTGCAGCCTCAGCAAGCCAGACTACATTGTGAAGTCTGATGGGCATAAGAGTAGGGAGCACCCTGGAAAGATTATCAACGAGAGCTTTTTAGCTCAGATCTCCATACAGCTTTTTCCAAGGTGCAAGCATGTACTGGAACACTCTTTGGAAGCCTCCAGTAGCCTCTTTTCCTCCTTGCTGGAAGCTGTTGATGGGCTTAGTGGTACAAGAGGCCATTTTAAATGATGAGTCAAGAATATGGCTGTAACTAATAAAATTAAGGTGTTATATGTTAACATGCAGTAGGTGTGGGCTTTCAATGCTAAGCTAGCCTCCATGTTCTGCCACAGACCCCTGGAAATGCAAGGTTTGTGAAAGCAGGGAGAGTTCAGACCTAGGACCTTTGGTTAGGCTCTTGAGGCAGAGAACACAAAAAAAATTGGCCTGAGTTGAGCCTTTCAACAACCAGATCTGAGAGGCTGGTGAGATGCTCGACCTTCTCTCTCCTGTTCACAGAGTAAAATAGGGCTGAAATCTGCTTGGAGTTTCCAGCTGCAGTTTTCCACTTTAGCAGGAATTTAACTGATGCAAGTCGTGTACAAAAGGTATCTGCAGCCTGCTCTGAGTCCCTGATGCACCCTGGGTGTAAGCAGCAGCTGTGGCTGCTGTGTCCCATTCCCCAGCTGTCCCTGGTCTGGTGGTGCTGTATCTGTTAGAGAACGATGCAGAGATCCCTGAGCAGCTGGAAAGCCATAATAAGCAGACCTTGCTGCAAAAATTACTCTGGTTTGCAAGAATAATTAATTTGCCTGCATTGCTCTGGGTTCATGTTTTTAGGTTAAAATGGATACATGGCTAATGAATTTCAATATATATATACATCAAATCTGATAGAATGGTGGTCTAATATGTAGTAATTAGCACAAGAGTCAGGAAAATGCAATTAAGCCTCTCCAAAAGCATAATTTCTAATACCCTTTCTACTGCACCTACTTGTCAACATCACCACCTCACGAAGCCCTGTAGGGCCTTCTCCAAGAGTGCAGCATGTAGTGCTCGTCCCCTGAGCTAGGCCTGAATCAGAGCAGACTGATTTATATTGGGTTTCAAAACATGCGTAACCCATTTACCCATTTCTGTGAAATATTCATATTCCTGAGAAGAATTTTATCATGGGAGGATTTCCCAGCAGGTTAGGTGCATACCTATGCAGCTTTCATTTTTCATATTCTGATGTAACTGGGTCTGTTCAGGAAATGAGTAATTGCTACCCCTTCATGATTTTTGCTTTCTCTTAGAATTACAAGTTTAGCTGCTGGCAGTGACACTCTAACCTGAATCTGATAAGCAAGAACAAGGTGCTGCCTTGGACTACTGGTCACATCAAATCTTGACACTAGGTTGCTTTGCATGAATCCTGAAAGGATATGCAATGTCTCCAACACCAGAGCTGATAAATTTCAAAAGATAGTAGGCAGTGACTCCATCCAAGGCAGGAAGAAGTCCTCTAAACTATGCCAAATCCAGACCCCATGGCCCCATTACTGCTGTGCTGTTGTGGCAAACCATCCTTAGCACTGGCAAGTCTTGCTGCAAGGAGTGTTCAGTCATTGCCCCTGGGCTATTGGCTTTCTGCAGCTTGTGTTTGCAAGGGGAGCACTCAGCAGCTCCAGATATTTCCAGGCTGTTGTTCTCCCTAAGTTCTTAGGAGTGGAAGGCTGAGGAAAGCATTCTCAGTGCCTTCCACCTGCTAATTGTTCTCATCTGTAGTCCTGTTATTCTGATGGTTTGAGAATGCCCTGAGACTTAAGGAGTAGCTCAGGCTGTACTGTCCATGTATGATCTGACCCATATCTGCTGGTCATTTAACTTTCCCAGTTGCTTTTTATTTTAGATAAAACCCCAAAACTAGAGCAGTGGAAAAATATGTAGGTTTTTCAGTAATCAAGGCTGAAAGATTTTTCTATAAAAGTATTCCTAGTGGTGTCCAAAACAGCAACTGGGGATTTTTCTCCACCTTTTCAACCCTAAACTCCAAACTGTACGCTTTCATCTAAGACATGTATTGATTTTTTTGGGAAGGCTATTTTGATGATCAAGTGTTCATTTTCTATCATTGTCTTTTTTTAAAATCTGGAATGTTGTCTGCCAACTATGATCATTCACACAGGCATGAAAAAGAAAAATAAGGAGTAAGAAATGAGACACAGCCAAGACTGAAGAAATCCACCAAGTACTGATGTTGCATTGTAGTGTGAATCACAACTGACCAGTTTAGTTTTGCTTTCCTAAGCTTACATATGTCACTCAAGGAGCTCTGAAACACAAGGCTGAATGAGACAGAGATGAATCTACTATGTGCAGTTTTTTTTTTAAATGCAAAGCCTATCCTACTTTGCAGCATAGTATCCAATTCTTCATCTTTGAAGCATTTTCAGACCATTTGCTTTTAGTCCCAAAAAGACAGGTACTAAGGTTATAGAGCAGAGAAGGAGAGGTTGAGAGATTTGCTTCAGGCCACAGAGAGAGCTGGTACCAGAGCTAAACCCTGCTTGGTCATTCCTGGCAAAGGGTTTGGAGGCTTGTACCATACATTTGATTCCCAATTACCTCCGTGTTATGGCCCCCCAAGAAAAAACATCATCTTTTTTTTTTTTTTTGGTCAGAGCAAATTCTATATTTTCTTGCTCCAGCTCTACTATGCCAACATTATTGCAAGTTCCAGCCTTGCTGGGGGAGAATGAGAAGGTGTTTGTCAGGCAATGGTGTAGCGTTTCCAATACTGACATCTCCACACAAATGATAATTCAACAAGTCCGTGTTTGCGTTATCCGATGGTGACAAAACTTCCAGGATCCATGGTATGAGGATAATTAGGACTCTTGCTAATAATTCTGTGTACTTTTCATTTTTTTCCCTTCTCAATGAAATGAGATTCACATGGATTAATTACTACCTGCTATAAATAAACCCTGCGAATGGCAATCTTCATCGCAGAGGCAGAGGGTAGCTGTCTTTTAATATATCGCAGCTTTCCACGCACCTGTTTGCCCAATGCTGTTGCCATGGGAACTGCACTTTATAAGAGAAGCTCTGCATAATTAGCATGGATTGAGGTCTATATCAATCAGAATAATTTGGAGGAGCAAGAAGAGCCCAAAGGAGAAGCAAAGCTACTTGTCTCTGTAGAGAAGGTACCAGACCTCCACTGCCTGGTAAATAGAGAGGCAGTTACTGGAAGAATTCAGCAGAATTAGCAAATTTAAGGGAATCAAATTATACAAAAGACAGAAAACTTAGTCCCCTTGGTTTTCATTATGAAACACTATTAGGATAGTCTTTGAAAAATTAACAAAGACAAAAATGTTTGTGTAATTAGCTTGAAGGTTTTGTGACAAACAAAGTTTCATAGGCTGAACTAATGCCATCAGTCTGGGAGTCTAGTAATGATGCACAGCACTGCTGCTAATACACAGCTTTACCTTTTGGACCTCCTTCCAACTATATAGATAACAGAAACGAATTCTATGAAATAGATGACAGAAGGATAATAACTTATACATTCCCACACATTGGTTTCATAATAAGCCCTTGTACCTAGGGTTCACTACTTTCTGCCTGAAGCTGCAAGACACATGGCAAACCTGCAGATGCAGTTATCCAGTCAGTGCCTCATCCTAACCACAGTGCATCAGATTAAGGATAGAACAGCAGCTTTAACTTTTTGTTCCATCTTGTCAGCTATTTTCAGAAATATCACTTTAAAGAAAAAGGCTTAATGATTTTGCAAAATGCCTGAAATGGAAAAGTTGTTATTAAAAATAAGTTGAAAGAACTTTGTGTTTGTGTGTCCACGCACAGGTAAGTGACTGAGTAAATCTTCTGCTAATATTGGCTTGGCTGTAAATTTCAGCTGGGCGTAATACACTATTACTGGAGTGACTGCAGTAAGGGAGCTGTCCTAGACTGTAGTTGTATGTGAAGTAATACCTTTGTATTTCTTAGGGATCCACTTTGAATGCAGATGTCAGTATTACATTTCTGTGTTGGTAATCAATGGTGGTAGTATGAACCATAAAACAGTTCAGAAGGAAAAGGTACGGAAAACTGGCAAGTCTCTTCTCTTTGGCATTAATAATGTCAGGGAACAGTTTCTAACACAATGGATAGTAGAGATTATCTTATCAAAGGGCTTCTGGTAAAACAGTTATGTGATGGAGTGTAGTATGTGTCTGGTATTTGCTTGAAGATGCAGTTACTGAAATCATCTACATTTGAAGAATTTGTAGTCACTAGACAAGTTATCGGTCTTGGATGATACTACAGTGGCCTATGCTACTTTGTTTAATTTATGTAAGAAGATCATGATAATCTTCTGTAGGGGTCAGATTGTGAGAGGGGAAGAAAAAAAAGGAATTAAAATCGCAAATTGCTTTAGTTAATTTCCATGGCATTTTAGCCTGTGTTCTGGAATCCTCCCTTATCCCTGGAGTTTTATTGATGTAAAAGCTTCTTGTAACATGGAGTGCTGCACAAGAGTGTGAACTGGAAAAAGCACCTGTGCTGCATGTGAACAACAAATGTGGATGGGAAGGTGAGGTGGGCCTTTATGTCTGCTGACCCTTGATGCTGCATGGAGAGCCTTCTACCTGTGCTATTATCAGGTGGAGGGACGCTTTGTGAGCACAAGCACAGATTTGGATGCAACTACCCCAAAATGTTGAAAAAACTGTATCTTATAGCTGCTTCTGTGGAAGGACAGGGCAGAGACTTGGCCCTCTTGACTGAGAGATTGTCCTCTCCAGTTTTAGAGCTGTGCTGCACTTGCCACTCTTCTTCCTCCTGCTGAAACCCCTTCCCGCATGGCATTGCAGCTCTGAGAGTCAAACCAGTGCATGCCTTCCCTCAAGAAGTTGGAGTGCTCCTTTTGGAAAAAAGGTTTTGAATGTCTTCTCCCTAAAGAGGGACCCAAGAAACAAGAGCCAAGGGTGCAGATTCTTGTAGTTGCTCTTGTTCCAGTCTGGGTTTCCATCAGGCCAGAACTGGTTGCCACTGGTGTCCTGGGCAGGCTTGGAAAAACACGTTAAAGCATGTGACAGCTTCCACTTAAGAAAGGAAGTGCTAAAGGAGTTTAACTGCTTCCAGAGAAAGGCTGCAATTGAGTGAAATCTCCTGGGTTATAACTTTGAAAGGAGGCACCTACATTCAGGAAAAAAATCCTGCTTTTTAGGAGCAAAACTAGCTTTAAATCACCATTTCAAGTTAAGCATTATAGCTCTGAGAGTAATGATCCAACCTAAGTGCTTCCATAAATTCAATTCATTAAAATAATATTTCCTCCGGCCCCCAAAGTGCCAGATCTCATAAACTACCCATTTCAAATTGTTAGATAAGTTTGGGGGTTTATTGTTTTTCAAGAGAAAAATGTTGCCTCGAGACTAGGAATGTGTTTGGTACAATTTAGTCAATTTTAGAGGTGTTCTCATTGGAGTTATTCCTCATTTTACTCGTTATAAAGGAGAGGAGAACTGTCTCCTTAGCTCTAGTGCTGCAAATCCATTTATATCTGCACAGTAATAATTTAGAGAGAAGGAGAAAAACTTAGAAATGCTTAAATAATGTGGGAACAAGTTTGGAAGGTTATCTTTGTACCTCATTAAGACTGAAGAATGGCATAGATGAGCAGTTCTAAAAAATTCTTGGTCTGTGTCAAATTATTCTGTGATCTAGCAAAATAGTAAGTTAGATTTTTCTGTATGTCTGCTTCCATCTTTTTCTATTTCTTTTTAAATCAAAAGCTCTAAGTTTTGTCCTGCCTATTAAAAATATATTATCATCTATTTACATATGCAACATATACACATCTGAGAGAAGAAAATAAATAAAAAATCTCCTGATATAAAGCCTTGAACAACTGAATGGAAAATTTTTTAAAGTAGATGTTTTTAGTGTATAATATTTATATGTTAACTCTTGAATATGTTAGGTATGTTTAATGTTTATAAAAGGAGCTTGATTGTGACAGCAGGGGGGAAAATTTGCTGTAGGTTTGAATTATTAAATAAGGAAGAAACCCATAGATTCCCTGGCTGCAGCAATATTGCTGGCTCTTTAAAGGTAATTGTTGAGGTATAGTTTGCCTTGGAGATGAAATAAGAGTTTGGTCCCCAGCCCCCATCTTGCACCCATATCTCAGTTTGGTGTTATTGGAAAGGGACTGCCATTATGCAAAAAAATAGAGTGAAAGCACTGACTCATTTCCTGTGTGCCTTCAAAAGCCTCATTCATTAAGACAGACTTCTATTTCTGTCAATACCTGTCCTTTTGAGGTGAAATGAAAGCCTGGTATGTGCATTTTCCCTTAGCCAGCCAATATATTTGCCATAACAATATGATAATATTCTAGGTTTAATTTCAATGTGTCTTGCTGAAAATAAAGAGACTGTAAGGAAATTGTTCTACCTGGGACATTAAAGCTCATCGTTGAAAGGTGCTGGAGCCTTCCAAGGCAGGAAAATGGAACCAAAGATATCCTGAGATATCTTCTAGTCTGTGATAACAGCAACAATGTGTTGGTAGTTTTTGTAATTTAGAAAGCTTCAGGAAATTCAGAAAGCATTGTCCTCTCACCGAATACTGAGCAATGTTTAATGAACACCTAGTGATGAGGCAGGCACAATTACAGGAAAGATTTTTAATGGGTTGAGGATAAACATGATGCATTTGGAATTCTGATTTTGCTCAAAGACTGTAAGGTCCCATTGAACCTAAGAGAATAAGTTTATTTTTGAAGCATGGTTTATTTCATTGTTTCTGTTGATTTTTATTTGGATTTTCATACTTGAGACATGCTTAAATATGAGAACAGTGAAGAACCGCTGTTGTCAGTGTGCTTTTATTCCTATTGCCCCCCTTCCTTTACTTGCCTAACTTGTCTCCAGTTTTATTGCTCTTGCGAGTTGTTTTAAGTCCTCATTCAGGGCTGGAGAGCTGGAACAGGAATGGAAAAGCTTTGAGACAGAATCAGGTCTGTAACCTTCATCTCTTTGGTGTAGCTTGTGGCATTAGCTCTAGGTCTTCATTGCCTTTATTTTAGCAGTGCGCTGGGTTGCTACACTGACTTTTCAGTGTAAACCTGGCTCAACCTGGCTTCCTTTTAGGAAGCCATGTGTAATTCAGATGTATCTTATATAGCCACACAAGGCACATTTTGGAGTTTCACATTGTGGTGGAGGAAGGGAGTAAGAAAAGAGGCAAATCTCAAAACAAAAGTACTGTTAACCTCACTCAGTGGGTGCATTTGTTTCCCCTGGCATATGGGGTTTGGAGGTGCTTTGGAGAGCAAAGAGATACAAAATTTTTCTGTGTGAGACTGGTATTGAAATGTCACATATCCTTACAAGGCTTCATTGAGCCATTTAGAGATGTTTGTGTTGGGCTTGCCTTGCAGCACAGTACTTGATGGACAGCAATGCAGTAAAAGGAAAAGATATAATTAATGGTGGTGCAAGAAAAACCTATCATCCTATACTTTCCCTTTGAAACTCAGGGAGCGTTCAGAGGTCTGTAGGCAGCAGGGGCTGCTTATCTTGCTTAACTATGTCTGCTGCCACTGACACAGCAGCACCTTGTTTTTATAGCTACCGTGGCAGATTCTCCATTTTTATCCCCATTTGGCTACCCATGGAAGTTATTTACAACCTCAGCAGAAAGATCAAACAACACTGTGATAACTGGCCCCTATCGACACTGTCAGGTTTGCAGGTCTGTAAGACAAATGCTGCTGCTGGCTCGCAGCACCCTGTGTGCTGTGCATTTTGATGCAGATTTTTATTACCTGGCAGGTGGCTTGGGAGGCACAGATGGAAAAAAGAGCTGAGATCAATAACAGAGAATGATCAAGTCATGTCAGAGAGGGGTCAGCAGGCAGCAGTTGTGGAAGTTGCCCCTTGACATGGCTCTCAAGGGGGTGGGGAGTGTGGGGGAGTGCCTTGGTTTCTGAAAGGTAACATGCTGTGCTAAGAGGCCTAATTATAGCTGTCACTATGGCCAGCCAAAATAATGAAGGGCTCTGAGCAGGGATGGTGAATAAATGCATTTTGTTCTGGTTGTTGCTGTTGCTGCCATCTCTCTGCCTTGCACTGGGCAGTGTTGGCATGGGTGCCCTAAAGCACAGGCTTTATGAATGCTATAGGGTCAGAAGCCTGGAGAGACACTCTAGTCCCATGTAACCATTTTATTCCTGAGATGGTCTCATCCTCCCTTTCCTTAAAAAGCTCCACTGTCAATTTCCTTTAATTCACTAACTTCTCTCTGTGAACTGGTGCTGCCTCTGTTTTATCTGTAGACATTTCAACAGAGGATTAACTTTCCCAGCTCGAAAAGGCAAATGACTAAGACTTCTGGCAAAGGACATGGGCTGTTATTGTGACTTAATCCTGCTTTGCTTGCTCCAGGATCAGAGAAGTCCTGCTTTCTGCAGTCAGAGCTGCAATATTGTTCTTTGATTTCAATAATTTGCTAAAACTCTCTCCATTTTTTTCTCTGGTTGCACTAGCAGGGCTATGACAGGGAACAGACAGGCCAAAGTTTCAGGCAGAACTCAATAGTAGATGTAGCTACCTCTTTATTTTATCCTAGTTTATCTTTGTCTCCTTGGAATTAGATGAGCAGCAGATTCTGCAGTTTTCTTCCAACACAATTCAGGAAGATGACTGTAAGCAATTTCTGCATTATAGTCCCTATTTATATCTGTAATTAAAGAAATAAGCATCATAGTTATATTTCCAATTTCATAATTGCCTCTTTGAAATAATAGTCCCATTCCAGGTGTTTTCTAAAATAAAACAGCTAGGGAGATTAATTTCAATTAGAAAAGAAAAAATATAAACTGAAATGCAGTTTTGTTTTTTTAAAAAAATCAAACTAAAAATACAATTGCAAAAAAACTCTTAACCAAAAGAAATGTGCTTTTCTTGGAGGGTACTTCATTTAGGTAATTAAATCTGTGCAGTGTGAATGAACCATTGGCAGCAGTGGCCTTTATCAAATGACATTTGGAGCACATTAATCTGCTGAATTCTGAGGCTTCACAGCAGCTTAAAACACATCTGGAGGCAAAAACCCAGCGAATTCTTAATGGGAATGAATAGTCTTTTGGTATGTAGTACAGATGCTCTAGGCTTTCTCACTGGGAAGATTTAGTAATGTTGAGAAACCCAAGTTGTATACATGTAAATTCATAAGCAATCACAAGTTTATGGTGTGTGCATGTTGGTGTTCAGAAGGAAGATAAGTTTTTCATCCAACAGAAAATGAGAGAACCCATGAAGGGAACAGTCTTATCTCAACCACAGCTTTCTTTTCTCTTTCTCTAATATTTCTTCCAGCACCTTTTGTACTGTCTGTGACTATTGCAAATCCTATTTTCTTCCTGAGACAGAGGAGCAGGGAGAAACTGTTTGATGTTGGTGTGTGGAAAGGAGCTCTCAGAGAGCTGCCAAGCCTGGCAGGTTTTGGGAGAAGGTCATGCTCGTTAAAGCTCAAAGTCTAAAGTTGAATTCTGCAGCAGCGCCAGTTCTCTTCTTCTTCAGCTTTAGGAAACTTCCTAAAATGATCACTGGAACAGAGCTCATGAAAACAAATATGTCCTGAAAGGAAATTGTTAAGGCCACAACTGTTTTCTGGAGTTTCTTCAAGTGTATCTGTTGCTATAATTCTTGTAAGGTTGCTGCTGCTGTCAGAAATTACATCAACACAATGTGGTAGCACTCACCATCATGTAGGACCCATTGAGCTATTTAAGTTTTTGAAGTATTAATGGTGTTTCTTTTCCTCCAAGTTTTAATTCATTCACACAGCCCTACTGGGATATGGAGAGTCCTGGATGAACCTTCATGTTTAACTGTTTTATACAGGTGAAGGGCTCAAAATTTGCACCTTTGAATTTGCTGGTAACTGTTGAAGCTGCCCTGGCCATCTCTTAAGAAAGCCTTCTATTGCTGGATCATTGAAGCCTGTCTTGTTCTTAACCAGCACAGGGAAGTGCTATAGCAGAGGCTGAAAATGAACAGGAGAGTTCATTTTACCTCTTCAGAGGCAAAATGTAGTCTTGGGGGATACTGAGTGTCTGAAAGTACGTATTTATAGGTTTGGAGATAGCTTACCAGGTCTGCATGTTATGCTAGCCACATGTAAATTCCATTTTGGGGTTGGATTTGGCACATGTCACCTTGTCCCACCACCCAAACCACCTGAACTAAATGACTGTGTTCAGTTGAAAGAGTTCATTTGAATTATCAGCCCTTTCACTACTGAAATGGGACTGCAAACTTGGCAAGGAGGTCCTGAATGGGCATTGGGAAGGGATGAAATGAAAAATGACCAGAATTTATTCCTAGAAAGGGCATGTTTCAAATGGTGAGTGGGATTACAGATTGGAAGGACAGAAACTATGCACTTAGGATCTTTTTGACATGACTGCTTCGAAAGGCATTTGTCTTCTAGGGAAAATATTCTTTGAACTTTGCAAAACATATGTGAATTTGCCTCTGATGTATTTTTCAAAGTTGTTCTCTTTCTTTGTGTTAATAACTAAGGCTATTGCTGCTTAAGGACTTGATCCCATACAGCCTGTCTTTTTCTCTGTCCTTGATCCTGCAGTGAAGTCATAATACTGCATTTTTTGTGATATTATGATGATTTCCATGGCAACAGACTGATGTCCAAAGCACGGGATCATGACTTTAGTGTGGGATCAAGCAAGAGGAGATAAAATCCTTATTAAAATACACTTTGTCAATAAGAGGAAAAGGAACGAATAAAAAATCCATTAATTTTATTAAACATTTCCTTTTGTAACTGAACTTAAGTGCAAATGAAAATACTTTTTTTAAGGATCTGTTTGGTTTTTACTCGTTTATGTTGATCAATACAATGCTAGCTAGCTTGAAAGGAAACATGAACTAAAGAACTGCAGCTGCTATATATAAAAGAACTTACCTAAAATCCTGCTGGCAATATTTTTTCCTTGAAACATAGGAGAGTTTCTAATCCCAATAGCAATGGCCATTAGAAGTTCCTTGGCAGACTCACCTTCAGTCATGCAGTGAGTGGTTCACCCGGGGCAATTGTCACCTCTGTCAACTTCTTCCAACACCTTCTTCTAAACAGTTGTCACCCCAGCAAGGAAATACTGGGTTATCTGTACTTCTGTAAAATACTTGTGGAAGGGCCAGCAGGTGGTGGTGAGGGAAAGGTTTTGCTGAATTTAGAACATGAGTCCTAACCTATCCCATGCCTTTGGTTTTTGTGGAGCCATTATGAGTCTACCTGTATTACCCTGAACCTTCCTTCTGACCTTTGCCAGCAGGCTAAGATGCCAAATTCTCTATTGTCATCCCAGGGGCATGCTTTTCCTCAGGCTTACACTGAGACATGTCAGAAGAGCTCCCCCTGAGGCCAATATGTTAGTGTAAATGAGAAGAGAATCAAGCAGTGGGTGAAGATAGTCGTGGGCTTCAAGATCTGTTCTCCCTTTGGTGCATGCTGTGATTTATGCACAGAACTCCTATTAGCAGCAGTGAGAAGAGAGATACTTACATTGCTAAACAGGATTTTTATTTTCTCAGCTGCCTGAAGCTACTCAGTGTAAGCCTGTTGTGAAAGTGATTGGAGATTTAGGGGAAGGAATGTCAAAGAGAAATAAGAAAAACAAAACTAATCCTGAACTAGGCAACTGTAAGAATTGTGGGGCTTTTGCTGTTTTTATTTTTTTATTTCTTTTTCTTGAAACATGTTGGGGTTTTTAGCAACTAAATAATTGTTCTTAATAGTCCTGATTTTTTATTTTTTTGAGTGACCCTGTGTGTGGGGATTTGCACAGTAACTGATGAGTGTGGAAGTAAAAGGACAAGAAAAGATAAAAGTTCAGAATCTGGGCTGACTTTTCTGCTCGTTTCCTTCACTGCAATTTGCCTTATAGCAGCACACCTCTATAGAAGTATAGCTGCTGCTTTTGTTGTTTTGCAAACCAGGTTTTGCTTTTTTCCCCCTTTTAACAGAAATCTGATTGCCATCTTCCTAACTGTTACAATTAAGGGAGGTTTTTCCTCTCTGCTGCCTTCTCTGCAACATCTTCTGATTTTCTAGCCTCATTAACAAAAGGCTTATTCTCTTGCCTTATGCCCTATGCATAAGGGCAAGCTACTCCTTGCCATTATAGGGTAGAATCCACCAGTTCTGCTATTATCAGGGTCTGGGTATTGCAGCAAACTGGCAAGAGTTAATCTTTATTAAGCACAAGCATACAGGACCCACACAGGCTCTATAGTTGCACTGTATTCTCATGCTTACCATTTCCTTTATTGATTTGCCTGTCTAAATGAGTACTTCTAAACTCTGTGGGTGTTTTCCAATTAGATAAAAGGCAATTCATGTCACCCTGCTGCAGCTCTAAGAGCCATAACCGAGAGCGTGCACAGAGGACTCGTGAGCAGAGCAGCCCGGTTTAATCAGGGCGGGCCCCTTGAGCACTGCCTCGCCTGCAGGACATCACTCTGTGCACACAATGCTTCCCCTGTCAGAGCTTTGGGGAAAATGGGCCACAGCCATGCTCACTGCTGAGGCTGTGCTTTGTGGGACAGCTGTATGGGTGCTGGGGAAGGTGCACGACCTTCCCTCTCTCAGGAGGCTTTGGGAGAGTGCGCAGGACATGGCTTGTTCCAAATGGGAGGTAAAATAGCTCAGAGGATTGTGACTGCTGCTTATGGTGCTGTCACCAAGGGTGCTGTTCCTGTGAGAGGTGAATCTGATAAACCTCCTAATAGTCAGAACTGAGATGTTTGCTGGGGAATCACAGGCTCTGTCTTTTGTGGGATAATCATGTTTTATTGCATGTCCAGAGAGGTCTCACTTGCCCCTTCCTGAGACAGTCCATAGCTGATGGACAATCTCAGCATGGCTGAGGAAACCACAAAGGGAAGTGAGGGTTTCACTCTGAAATGCTGTTCAGTTTAACACTCTGCTTCCTATCTTGGTTTTGACTGTTTGCATTTCTTGCTGCTTCCCTTCACACTCTGCCTTACACTCTCTCAGCAAACCACCCAGCTGAAAGAATTTGGGCAGATGCTTCCCTTCACACATTGAACAGGGTTCCTGTGCTTCTTGCTTTGCTATCCAGCACCATGTCCCAACACACTCTGATTTCTCTAGTGACACATCCCATGGCACCTCCATGGAAGCCTTACAGCTCTGAGCCTGTTTGTCACCTTTATGTAGAACCACTGGAGTCAATCTCTAATGCTTGAAGTGAGCAAACAGCTGCTCCTTATGCATCAGCTAGAGCTCTATGAGGGATGGGGAAGGCATTCCTGGCTTCATGTAGTTAGCAAGAGAGAAAAAAATGTGGCTGAGTACACAGAATTTATTTTGTAATGCTTTCTACTGGTAGATCTCTTAGAAGATAGTATGGCTACATACAAACTCAAATCACTAAGTGGCTCTGAGGTAAGGGGAATGGGTTTTTCTTTGTGTACTCCATGGTCTCATTCACTGTCTCATATATAAGGTTTATTCTATTCTAGGTTTATTATTATAGTGTCCTGCAGCACCAACAGAACTTTCAGCTTAAACTGTAGAGTGCAGAAGTGGCAGAATATAAACTCAGGTGAGATCGGTCTATACACTGTGAAGAACTGAAATTTCTTTACTTGCATAAGATCTCATCCAGAAACATTTCAGTATCAGATATTTTTGTCTGAAGGAAACAGTCCATCTAAGTGCTCCTTGAGCAGCAATGCTGCTATAGACCCCAAACTGGGATAGAGTCTTGTGAAGTATCAGGTAGCCAAGGAATCCTATTCAGTTGCAATTCCTGGATTGTAGCCAAAGTTGTGATGACTAGTATTTTATTTACCATTAGTATGTTTTACTGTTATTAAAGTTAATAATGTATTATTTTACATTTCATTAAGAGGAGAGGAAAAGCATCCTGTTAATTTCTGATACAAAGGATAAGTGCTCTTTGCTGTTGTTGTTTTTGGGGAGGTTTTTTTGTTTGCTTTTAAGAAAGGGCAAGAGAGTGAATGGCATTTGACTATGGTTCTCCATGACTTTAGGTAAGCATCTTGTATTAATGCTTGTGTGTTGCCTGTGCAGAGCAGCCAGAGGAGGTATGCTGTGATTCTAGAAATTTTGGGGGTGATTTTGAGCAGGGTCTTCTAATTTTTTTTTCTGTGGGCTTGGAGCAAAATAGATGGTTCCTCTTGATTCAGAAACTACTAGGTTTTATGCTGTGACAGCATCAAGTGTCAAGGGATGATCTGAAGGGTGCTGGAGCTAGGCTGCCTGTAAGAGATGATTGGGACTCTCTGAGGTTTGGAGCTCTGGTACCTTCTGGCTTGGGGCACAGAGCCAAGAGACTTGCCAGTGTGCTATGTGGCTCACCAAAACCCATTGTGGACTTCACTGTATTCATGAGAGACAGCTGCATCGCCTCCACAGTGTAAAGAAATGAGTCTCTGCTACAGATAATACATTTGTTCAGTGTGTGCAGAAAGTGCTCTCAGCAGTCGTTCTCCTCCCACTGACACCAGTGTCAGCCAGGCTGAACGCTGCATCAGCTCCTCAACCTGGCCCCCTGCAGCCCCTTTTCAAAGTTCATTAACTGGCTACTTTTAAAAGTCTAATTACTTCTGCCCTTAATTGCAAGACTACTTGAATCCTTCCAACCTGTACAACACCCTTTAGGTGGGAAGTTTGCAGGCCACAGCATTAATTTCTCAGAAGCAACGCATTTTTGGGAGAAAACGATGTTGAGATCTGGCTGGTAAACCTTGTCAGGAGCATTAAAGTAAAATCCCATTGAGAAAATAGACAATGATTTGTAATTCCTTTCCCCACTGCTGCAATAGCCCCCTGGCTAACCTGCAGCTTTGCATATTCCAGCATGCTAATGCCACCTGGTTGCTGTGACAGAACGGGAGATGGCTCAGCTCCACTTGCCCCCCTTCTGGGATGTCACTGGCCACATTAATTCATGTCTGTCTTCTTCTAGCCTGCTCATTTTTCCATTAAACTTGTAGGAACTAAATTATATTGGAGGCTTATGTCCTTGTCTTTTAAATTTGGATGAAATTAGACATTGAGATCTGAAGATGAGGGAGGACCTGCTAATTTACACATTTACTGGATAGAGAGTGTGAGTCTATAAGCATCCTATTATTACAGTGTTATGTTAAAAACACATGCTAAACTGCCTGGAAATTTTACAGGATGACTCTAGTTGTCTTAAACATCGTCATACAAAAGTACACTTGTCCATAAAAATAATTATAGAAACATGCCAGTGAGGAAAAATAAGGAAAGCTCCCCCAAACAATCATGGTAAATGTAATTTTTCATCTCTCATTGGACCATAAGCAAAGAAGCAGAGACTAAACACTAAAAGGTAAAATGTATATTGTGTTACTTATTTCTCATACTGAGAGGCTGAGAAAAATGTGAAAAAGGATATACTAAAAGTATAAGAGATGAGTTGAAAATACTTTGATAGCAGTTTGCATTTATTTCCTTTCAAAAATTAATGCAATTTTTTTTCTTCAAATTAATGCAATTTTTTTCTTCAAATTCAAATGCCTCCAGCACACTTACAAGTATGCTGAAGGACTTTATTAGTTTTTAGAATTCTTTAACTTTGCTTTACATCATCTGAGAGATGTAGGTTTACTCAGGAATGTGAAATCACTGAATAAGAGCTGCATCACAGTGCAAGATGAATAGAATTAAGGTTGCCATGGGTACTTATCTTTTGAATTTTTTTCACTTAGCGTTTAAACTCTAAACATAAAAATCCCAGTAATTTTTGGCTTTTGTAGTTTAGCACTGAATACACACATAAATTAACAATTTACTCGTGGTTGCAAGTGGAGCTATTACTGTCTAATGTATAATTCCCTGTACGCCGACAAGCTTTGTTTTTTCCCTGGTTCTGTAAGTTTTAATTGCCTAGTGTTTTGCAGTATGACATAAAGAGCAGGTGTTCAGAAATCATGAGAAATTAAAAAAAAATAAGGCAAGAAACAGGTTATTTTTTGACTGAGAAATTTCCTCTGGTATTTGGAAGACTGGAAGAAAGATAAATGAAGGCCAGGAGTTTAATTGGTACTAGTGTAGGCCATAAAAAAAAATAAAATGAGGAGAAGAAGTAGACTGTGAATAAAGACATGTAAACGACATGGATTTAGGGAATATCAAATTGCAGAGCATTTCCTCTCCTTTATGCAAACTCATGAATACAATCTGTTGCTATGAGATGAAGCAATTCTAGACTAAAAGTTTCATAAAAAGTTTTTTGGTGTTCCCACAGCACCTGTAGAGGTGTGCAGATGATGTGGTAGTTGCTGCGCTGAAATTCAGAAAGCTGAAATCATCCCGAGAGGCCTGAACTTGCTTCCTGTATTGCTTGCTGCAGGGATGACAGGCTTGAAGGCTGGAGCTTTGAAGTCTGCTTTTTGTACCCCTTCAGGCTTAAAATATTGGGGTGATGATCTCATCTACTATTGGATAGGCATGAGGGGAGACCCAACACGTGCTGAGCCTCTGGCTGCAAAGCTCTTCACCAAATAGTTCCTCTACAGACAGAGCCAGGCAATTACTGAAGCAGCTGCTTTGGTACTGAGGAACAGAGAGTTGTTGGAGGAGTCTTTGATGGTTTTGGGGAGAGTTTTGCAGCCTGGTTTGGGTTGTGCATTGCAAGAGTTTGTTAGCCAGTCCCAAGCAAGCAAGGTGGTTCAGAAGTACCCTGGATATCTGCAGGAGCCCCAATCACTGCAGCAAAGGCACAGTCCTGCTCCTGCTCCAGGAGGAGGTTAACTCTCTTCAGGTTAACTCCAGGGAGTTCTGGAAGGCAGGGTGTGCCCATTGGCATCCCTGCTCCCCATGGAAGCGCTGGTTTGATCCCCAGATCTTGGAGATTTAAAGAATCTAAGAGATCATCTTGTCTATCTGCTTGGCTGGCAGGGGACTGTTCCCCACAGTGTATTTCCAAGTGTTTTATCTCAGTTAATTGTTCCAAGTGGTGGGGCTTTTGTTACATGTCTTGGGAGGCATGTTTCAAGATATAATAGACTTGCTTGTTGAAAAATATTTCCTGATATGCAGCCTACTCTTTTGGTGGTTTAATTACTACTGCCACTTTGCAATTACCAGTGCTAATTACCATTGCCATGTTAATTTTTGAAATAATGCAGTGAGTTCTGAGGTAAGCTGGCATTTTAGGATTCTGACAAATTTTACTGGATGAATACTCATCCGGTGGGAAGTTCTCCAATAAAATGTAGCATTCCATTATAAATCAAAGTAAACCATTGAGATGTAAAAATTTCTTCCAAAATGATAAGTTCTGGGGAAAAAAACCCCTAAGCACTTAAAAATGAAATGTTTGAACTTTGACATTATTTTGAAGAATTAAATCTAACTTTGAAAAACATTTTGCATCTTAGTTACCTATCTTTCTGTGCTAACTATTTTTCTTTTTCCCAATGGCTGATATTTTGGAGTAACAGAAAAATCTTTCCTGGCTGACATGTCCCTCGATTCAGATGTGTGATGATGTATTATCCTTTGGAACATAGAGTTGTTTTCTCACTATCTCTGGGGCCCCTGGGCAACTGGAAACCCAGGACTGCCTCTGAGACAGTCCCCTGGCAGAATATGTTTTCATACAAGCCTCCAGATCTGACTCTGACTTTAGAGCAGCCCCTCTGCTGTTCAGCCAAAAAATCCAGGGAACATAAGTAACCCTCACTGCTGATGTGCTGGAGGTCAAGAAGAAATTTGCCTGGAATTATCTGCAAGTGCCACAGTTCCATGAACAGCTCACTTTTTTTTAGCCAGTAACTTCCCATGGAAAACTATTTTGTTGGAAAAAAAATCGGAGCAGATGTTGCGAGAGTTTCTGTGCAAGTGAGCAGAGAAATGATGGTTATGTTGGAGCACTGCTGGCAGGACTAAATACCTTCTGGTTACTGGAGATACATTGATATGCTATTCTGCCTCCTCTCATCTTCTGAGATGTTCTGGGGATATCTTTTTAATGGTAATGGCCACACGTTATAAGATGTGCCTTGAAATGAAATGGATTTTATAAACTCTTTACCTGCATTACAAATGCAGCACTTGTGATATGGGTTGATGAGAATTATTCTTGAAAGAGTTTAGCTGTTATTTCAGCCTCAGTGCATTTTAATCATGCTTCCTCTGTCAAACAGCAAATATTTCCATTCTTCACTCAGGTAGCTTTTTCTTTTTCTTAGTGGCTCTGGGAAACAAAACAGAGCAATAGAATTATTTCCATTTGTCAGTATGTTTTTGTGTTTCTGCTCCTCACCAAAAGTATGACATTTAAAAATCCGTGTTGTTTAAGGGAAATATTACTATTATCCCAGCTGGCTGATATCCTGCAATGCCATAAAACTGAAGTCCGCGGGAGTGTTTAAGGCTGGAAGAATATTTAATAGTGGGAAGAGAATCTGAATGTATAGGATAGTAGATTTTAAGTCCAGTTGCAGAAAGGGTTTGCAGTTTATAGACAAATCAAAATAATATTGGGTATTTTAAGCAAAGGAGTCAGAAATCTCAGTAGAATCAGCAATGCTCAGGTTGGGGTCTGCAGGCAGTAACTACATTTCTCTTCCTGATTATCTTCCTGATGTATGTTTTATTCTGGGGTAAGTTTTCACTGTTTCCAGCTTTTTTCTCTCTTTTTTCCTACTATAAACTGTTACATAATTCATTTTTCAGCAAACATGCAATTAGATAAACCTGCTTTATATTAATTCTAAATCTGTGAGAAACAAAAAACCAAACCTATCTTCCCCACAAAACCAAACCTAAATAAACTCCATCAAAATAAACCCTTGAACAACTCCCCACCAATTTGCATTACCATAATTGTCTTCTTAGTCTTTGCAAACCTTCTTACTCTCAGAAAAGAAAAGAGAAAAAAGAGAGGGAAAACAGGTTGAGTGCTCACGGGTAAGAATCAGAGGGAAGGCTGCAGGATATCCTGGTGAGAGCCTGTTCCAGACAGCCCACCCAGGATGAAGAGGCGGAGGAAATATTTTAAAAGCAGCTGGGACAAATCTCACAGTCATTTGTCCTTGTTCTTATGGGCTACTTTAACTTTCCACATGTCTGCTGGAAATGTAACACAACAGAGAGGAAACAGTCTAGGAGGTTCCTGGCACAGCTGGTGAGGGAGCAGCTAGGGAAGTGCCCTGCTGGACTTGTGTGTGAGCAGAGAAGGACTTGTGGGTGATGTGATGGTAGTAGAAGGCCACATTGGGAACAGTGGTCATGAAATGACAGAATTTTTAATTCTTGGAGAAGTGAGGAGAGGGATAAGCAGAACTGCAACCTCTGACTTCCAGAGGGCAGACTTTGGGCTGCTTAGAAAATTGTTTGACAAAGTCCCTTGGGACTGAAGGGCAAAGGAGTCCAGGTAGGAGATTTTAAAGTGGCAGGAGCCGCTATGTACAAAAAGACAAGCCAGTGGGGAACAAGACCATCCTGGTCGAACAGAGAGTTTTGTCTGGAACTCAGAAAAAAAAATAGAAGAGAGTTTATGACCTCTGGAAAAGGGGCAAGGCCACTCAGGAGAACTATGAGGATACTGTGAAATTATACTGGGAGAAAATCAGAGGGACAAAAGCCAAACGTGAACTTGATCTGGCTGCTGACATAGAAGACAATAAGAAATATTTCTACAATTAGATTAGCAACAAAAGAAGGTCTAGGGAGAATCATCATCCTTTATAGGATGTAAGGGACACATAGTGGCAAAGGCTTAGGAAAATGCTGAGGTACTTAATGCCTTCTTTGCCACAGTCTTTACTATCCAGATCAATTGTTTTCTGGGCATCCAGTCCCCAGAGTTAGCACACAGGGACAGGGAACACAATGAAGTCTCCATAATTCAAAAGGTCAGTAACCTGCTACAGGCCCTAGGCACACACAGATCTGTGGGGCAGGATGGGATCCAATGACAGGTACTGAGGGAATTGTCAGAAGTGCTTGCTGAGACACTTTCCTTTATTTATCAGCAGTCCTGGCTAACCAGGGAGGAAGTTGGCAAATGTGATGCCTACCTACAAGAAGGGCTGGAAGGAGAACTCGGGGATCTACAGACTTGACAGCCCAATCTAGGTTCTGGGGAAGGTTATGGAGCAGGTCATCTTGAGTGGCATCACAAGGCGTGTGCTGGAAGCTCAGGGCCAGGGGCTCAGAGCCAGACAGAAGATGGGTTTATAAAAGCTAAGTCCTGCTTGACCAAAAAATCCAGCTGACAGTCTGTGACGAGAGATGTTTACTAGTGCTTAGTTTTGGGGCCAGTTCTGTTTAACATCCTTATCCATGATCTGGACAAAGGGATCAGCTGTACCCTCAGCAAGTTCACAGGCAAGACCAAATGGGGCAGGAGTGCTGATCTGCTGGAGGGCAGGAAGGCTCTGTGGAGGAATCTGGACAGGCTGGATCAATGGGATAAGGCCCACTGTATGAGGATCAGCATGGCCAAGTGCCAGTTCTGCACAGGGGTCACAACAATCCAGTGCAGTGCTACAGGCTGGGGGAAAGAGTGGCTGCAAAGCTGCCATGTGGAAAAGGATCTGGGGGTGCTGCTCTAACAGCTGTCTGAACATGAGCCAGTATGCACCCAGGTGGCCAAAAGGCCAATGGCATCCTGGCCTGTGTCAGCAATAGTGTGGACAGCAGGAGCAGGGCAGTGATTGTCTCCCTGTACTTGGCACTGGTGAAGCCATACCTCAAATCCAGTGTTCAGTTTTGGGCCTCTCCCTACAAGAGAGACATTGAGGGGCTGGAGCATGTCCAGAGAAGGATGATGGAGCTGGGGAAGGGTCTGGAGCACAAGACTGATGATGAGGGGCTGAGTCTCACCCTGGAGAAAAGGGGGCTCAGGGGAGGTTTCATTGCTCTGTACAATTCCCTCTTGAAAGGAGGCTGTTGCCAGGTGGGGGTTGACCTGTCTTCCCATGCAACAAGCAACAGGACAAGGGGAAATGACCTCATGTTGTACCAGGGGACTTTTAGATTGGACATGAAGAAAAATGTCTTCATGAAAGGGTTCCCAAGTATTGGAACAGGCTGCCCAGGGAAGTGGTTGAGTTGTGATCCCTGGAGGTATTTAAAAGACATGTGGATGTGGCACTGTGGGACATGGTTTAGTGGCAGCCTTGGCAATGTGTGATTTATGGTTTGACTTGATGATCTAAAATGTCTTCTCCAACCTAAATTATTCCATGATCTTACTGTAATTATACTGTTTCCTTTGGGTGTCTCTTGTCTTCTACGAATAACTAACCATGGACTATCTTGAACTCTTCTGAATTTCAGGCAAAATTATATTATTTGTGGTATCAAATGGAGATTGTTTCCATTGAAGAGGCTTTGTATTTGTTGGCATGTGTACACTAAACAGATCAAAACAGGCCTTGCTATGTAAAAATTCTTTGGAGGATTATTCCATATAGTTGAAATTCACAAATCCCTAATAATGATAGGCTTGGAACATCAATTTGAAGAAATTTCTTCATGCAGTTTTACTATTAGTCTGGAAGATACTTTATGTATATATTCTTTGGTGCATGGGCTCCCTCTGGAGCTTTATCTTATTAAAAAACCCCAAACCTTAAAGCACTTTTAAAGTTTTTAATCAGAACCATCAAGCAAACAGAAAATATAAAGGCATTTTTTTCTGTTGCTGCAGCATTCAGTATGAATCTTTTCTTCATCTATGTTTGATGTGCCTGGAGTTTCACCATTTTATGCCAGCTTGGGAAAGCAGCGATTAGAATTAATGTCTAGTTGGACATTAAAAGAGCCTTGTATGAAAACTGTACCACACATCACACAAATAATTAATTACAGGGTTCTGAAGATGCAAAGTGCCATATAAATCCCAAGCATTCATCACACCATTGAGAGTCTGATGGCTAATAACAGATTTGATTTTGCTTGCAATGATTCATCAACAAAGGAAAATTTGTTACTCTGAATATTTTCACTGTTTTCCATATGTGTTTTAATAAAATGTGAGCACACACAGAGGGGAAACAATTTATTAAAACCTGACACTGGAAGTATTGGTGCAGATACTTCCCATGTTTTTATCTGAGAAATTTAAGGTAAACTTGGACTGAATTGCACATCCCTAATGTATTTAATGATTCTGATATGTTTGCCAGCTTTGCTTTATTAAGAACAAAGTAAGCAATAAGATCTCTATTGGTTTTATGAGAGGGGAAGGCAGTAAAAGTCGTATTTCCTTGAAATGTGTTATTACTATTTGAAGAGCTTACAAATAATGCTATTCTATAGTGTTGTAGGAACAGTTTTGCTTCTCTTTGCTTTCATAAAAGGGGAAGTTAATGTACTTTACCCAAGTGCATTTCCTTTCTGGGATTTTGATTGATATCAGTAGACAAATATAAATTACGTACTTGAATTTTTATCTCTGTTTTCTGTATAGTGTGCTGTCTTGATATGAGCCAAGCTGTTGTTTTGTCCTTCCCTCAATGCATTCTATGGGCAAGGCAATTCAGAGATTTTGTCACACTTCTGACCACAACGGTTTTCATTAAAGAGACTTTTAATGTCTTATTGGACCTGGAGGGATTTCTATTTCATAGAGACCTGACTGGATTTTTTTTTTTTTGAAGGTATTTCAGTGTTTTCTTGGTTTGACTTTATTTTTTTGTTCTCCCCATAACATGAGTAGCACCTTGTACCATTAGTTTACAGACAGTGGTGTGATGGAGGTATTTCTTCCTGTAATGGGTTTGTGACTCTCCCTGTAAAGACATTCTGTAATAAATGATTCTTTTCCTGTGGAGCTCAGGGAAGTCAAGATGTTCAGTTCTGAAAACAAAGACTACCCAGTCATTTTTCCTGAAGAAAACCCAAGAAAACCCTAAACCAGACAAAATTCTTTTTCAGAACCAGAAGATCTTTTGTCCTCTGTGAGTGGCCCACTGAGTCCCCTCTGTTCTGTCCATGAGGATCTCTCATCCTGGTATGCTGTTCAGGTCCCCTTCACATCTTATTATATGGTCTGGTTTTCTCTTGAAGCCTGGCTGACTTTTTTGTGTCTAGAATGTCATCGATGCTCCTACAGATCAGTTTCTTTGTAGCAGTAGCTGTCTGCTCCAAGTGTGCACTCTGTTACACTAATGTTCATCTTCCTTGTTTGTGCATTTTATTTTTGCAGATACTCTTTCCTTGTTAGGAAAATCCAATAATGGTTATGATAATCTTGCTGTTTATTTTAATTTATTAGCTGATGCAAGGCTAACAACATATGGATTAAAAAAAAATAATAGAGCCATTATCCTTGAGACTATTATAGGGTGCATGATTTCTTCAGTTAATAACTCACATTTTTTAAATTCAATTTGCCAGTTAACATACCATTTTAATTTTTAAGATATAGTGCTTTTTTGAAAATTTTAATTTCTTGGCACTGCCTCATAATTAATCTCACTGTGCACACTGTGTTACTTAAAGAACACTAAGGAGCAGGACATTGCACAAGTTGTTTCGAATCACTGCCCTTTAAAGGAGACATATTGAACTTATTGTGGTTAAGAAATACCAAACCAGAGCAACAAGATGGGGAAGAGGCAAGGCTCTATGAGGAAAATTGCTGTGCTGAGTGTTGTGGCTATGGTCCTACCTCATGAACTAAGTTTGTGGAGATTCGTGAAAAGTGACTTTTTTTATCAGGCTGAAACTCAGTCATAGTCACCTTTGGGGCACGGTGCACACAAATTTCTGTATCAAGTTTCCTTTCCTAGGTGCTGTCAGTTTTCTCACTTGTTGGCAAATGGTGAAAGGACTTCATCCTGGCAGCTGCCATGTGGCCAAGGTACCACAAGGCTGAGGCTTTGGGTGCAAGTGCAAAGCCTTCCCCAGGCAAACAGAGGTGCAGCAGGAGTTGGACTGGAGCAGAGGTGCAAGGGTAAAAGGGGTGGGGATAAATCAGCAATACTGGTAAATGAAACTTGTGGGCACCTAGCCAGTTTCCATAAGCTGGAAAAGGTCTCATTTTACCTTGATGATGACAGACCCAACATTTTGCTGCTGCGCATCCTGAGATTTTCCCATCTTTGCTTTGCAGAGTGAATCTCAGGTATGTTCTGACCAGGTCCATAAGGCTGGCAGTGATGCTGCTCTGCTAATGGGGACTCTTTTCCTTCATCTGCTGGATCTGTGGCTGATGCTGTTCAAAGCTGGCAGCAGAGGTCAGCTGGTTGTGCAGGAATGGGAAATAATATTCCATGATTGATCTGAAAGGCAAGGGAGGAGTAAATGCAATTGTTTGGGCTCAGCTGTTTACTATTTGCAGTGTGAGACTGCAGTCAGGAGATTCTTTTGAAACACAGGCTTCAAACTTGGTGAATTGAGTGTATGATGTCAGCTAGGCTGTAATCCCTCATATTTTCTTGTGTTTTGGTTAAATACAGACAGCGCGTTCATTTGGTTCCCTAAACCCCCACTAAAAAGTAACTGAAAGTTGTTCAAAAATGCTGCATCTGCTACTATGCCTTTTTCACTCTCTCTCAATTAAATTGTGACTTGGTTGATTTTAAGATTATTTGATGAAGAGATCAAAGTTTCAAAAATAATGAATTCATGTTAGTTTCATGAGACTAGGTGACTGGTCAGAGTAGACGAGGACCCCTTGCATGCCCCATGATGGGAAAAGTTTTGTAGAATTTACAGAGAGTGCAGAAATGTGGAAAGCATTGGGTCAAAACTTCCATGAAACAAGGCTTCCTAGATTTGCCTGCCAATGGTGATGTTTGCTTTTCATTTTAAATGCACCAAGTTTGTGATGGCAGAATGGCGGTTATTCTGATCACTTGTTTTATGTGAGAAAATTTTCCATACAAATGATGCATGAACAGATTTATAGTCCCATTTGAGGTAAGTCTGAGGCTCTTGAAAGCTCTTTTCAGCCAGAAAACTTGGTGATTCATAGTAGTTTGACAGCACACCAAACTTTCTGATTTATGAGAACATAAAATGTTAAAACATTCCTGTTCTTGTTATAATTGGCCAGCCTGGGTCTCCTGTGAGGAAGGTCTACTGCACATTGCAATAAAATAAAATTTCAAAGTTATTTGAGGATGGAGAAGATTTTTTTCTTTTTAATTAACCATAACATTGTTTTTACACTTAAAGACTACTCATTTCCTTTTTTTGCCTTCTACAGTTAATGTTCAGAGGAGGTCTTATGAACCTGCAGTTTTTATTCCTGAGTTTATACTCCAGAGAGGTGCACCTCACAGAAACTTTTTAAGAAAACACCAGAGAACTCAGACTTTTTGGAGGTCTTATAGTCACTTCACTGAAGTATGTTTAATCTCTTCATTGCTGCATGGATGCAAGCCTGCAAAAATTCCCACTGGCCCAAGTCTGTTCTGGGTAATATAAATGGCTGCTTTTGATAGATGGCACCTGTTTTTGCAGAGAGCAAGAGGCCAAGTGTTTTAGATCTCAGAGTGATTATGGTTTTGTCTTTTATTCCTACGTATTTAAGTCTAGTCCAAAGACCAGTGAATGAGATTAGTCTTCCCTCATGCAGCACTGGAAGCAACTTATAGATAGAACTACCTGAAAGATTTTGGTAATTTACTTTTGTCAAAACAGAAACAGCTTTGTGGTTTCTTTGAGGAGCAAGGAGAGGCTCTGTTCCCTCTGGCTGTGAGGAACAAGCATAGAGAGAGAGGGTGAGCAACCAGCCCCATCTCCTGACTATGCAGAACAACCCTGAATCTCTTGCCACAAGTGACAAAAGTATACAGGGTCCCTTCTGCATTCTTTTCATTAATATGCAGAAAGAAATTAAGTCACTGTTTTCCAAACAGTCCTACTGATGTATGTGGGATGCCTAGTCTGGTTGTTCTCCTTTGGACTTCTCCTACAGCATCATGTGACTCTGTGACTTACAGTGGTCATCCATAAATGTAGTAGGGAAATTGCCCCCTGTGCAGGGAGTCAGGTCTAAATCCAGAGGAAAAGAAGTTTTTGCAGAAATCCTGGTCTAAAAGTGAAGAAGGAACTTAATTGTCATTTAGGGGTGCATATAAGTGGTGGTTTGTATCACAAAGCAGCCTTTGAACCTTTTCCTTTTCTGCTGTTATGCATGGTAAAAAATCCCAGCTTGATTATTTTCAGGGCTGCATACCTTGGGCTGTTTTCTTGTGTGTCTTTGAACCTACTCCTTTCCTCCTTCTATACTCCAAATAATAATTTCTTGACTAATTTTCTGGTGAGTTACTATTCAGAAAATATTCTGTTTAAGCTGTTAGGTACCAATACAGAATTTGTATTGTGAAGAAACACCTAGTTTTGTAGGTAAAATATGGAGTAGGTATGCATGTGCAATGTGTAAATGTGTTTCTGTGTACATGTACATGTGTGTAAACAAATTCATATATGAATATGTGTATGTGTACATGTGCACACATAAATATGTGTGTATGGATGAGTAGGGAGGGTTTTCTGCTGAAAGCATGATATGTCTGCTGCAATCCGTGTATCAGTCTGAAATGATCCATTTATTGTGTGTTGGAAACAGGAGAGTTGTGAAACAGTGAATGTGCATAATGAGAATACACAGAATGACTTGAAAGTTCAGGTAGTTTTAGAGTCAACTGTCTCAAAGTTTTAAGAGAATGTAGGAAAAATCCTCATTACAGCTGCCTGCTTTTGCAGTTGCTGTCCTGTGCAAACAGACTGCAGAGCATTTTGGAAAAGAGGCATCAGTAGCAATGGCATGTTTTCAAGAAACTGCTTTAAAGCCAAAATGCATTAAAATGTAATACCATGCATTGGAAAGTAGCATAATGCTGTTCTAACTGTAATAAAAAAGGGCACATTTCAGTTAGGCTCACACTGAACCCAACACTGTCTCTGTTTGCCAAGGCACAGAAACAGAACATTAAACCAGCAGCAGGATGGCTGAGGTAAAGTTGGTCATCTGTTCCTGGGAGTAGGACATCTGAGCAAGAGAGGGTGTTGAGAAATCACTGCTATTCCATCAACCTTCAGTGAATTTGTGTCAGGCACTCTTAGCATATGGGACACAGTGTAAGATCTCTGCCTTTAACAGGAAAGAACTGAATGCAGATTTCTTGACTAATCTGATATTTTTTAAATCAAGCTGGCTTGAGTAGCATCATCCAAGGCTAAAGCATTGCTGAAAGGTCACAGCAAGTTACCCATAGTCAAAATGCTGAGGCTGTCTCAGACCCAGTATTACTGAACATTTTCATCAGTCACCAAGAAGACAGGGTAGAGAGCATGCTTGTTAAATCCACAGATGACAGTAATCCACAAAGGACCTCCAGAGTATTTTAAGGGAAGATGTGAATTCTAAGTGACAGATTGAAGCTGCTGTCTGAAAAAAAAAAAAAAAGAGGCAATGCAATAGCAACAAGGAGAGATATAGGTAGATAGGAGAAATCAGTCTTGCAAATGCAGAATGGTGAAGTTCTGAGGAAAAAATGGGTGAAATGGAACATGATATAGGCACAAAAAGAAAAATAAATAAAAGATCATTGTGGGATGCATAAACATGAAACAATTTGTTGCTCAGATAATGCTAAACTACTTGCCCAGTTTGGGTGTCACAGTTCAAGGAAGATTTGAACAAACTGTAGGGAATTCATGGAAGAGAAAACAGAAAGATCAGATTTTCAAAGACATAAATGTATGAACAAGCAGCTTCTTAGCCCAGAGAAAAGGTGGAAGGATCTGTTAATAGTTTTCTAATGTTCAACATAATACATGTGGAATGTTGTGGAAAAGGTTCAGAAAAAGAGTAGGAAGGAACTTGTCAAGTAATCAGGGACTTGTCAAGTAATCATGCAATGCCTTTTTGTAGCCAGTATGAGAGCAGTTGAGGCATGTACATTTAAAGTCACAAGTGTGAATGGAGAGCAGTCAGTTTCAGGCTTTAAAATTATTTCTTTAAATTTGGCTCACTTAAAGCTAGGAAATTGACTTGGCTTCATGGGTAAACTTCAGTCATCCTGATGAACATGTGCAATGATTTTGGATAACAAAAGAGAGAGCATTACCACAGCCATGCTTAATTGAGCTAAATCCACACATAATCATTCCTATTATAGTGAAGTACTGTAGCATTTAGATGAAGTAAACCTCTAACAAGATCCTGCCAATGTTTCATTGTGTGGCTGTTTCTTCTCTAGCTTGCACTGATGGGACTGAGGAAATGCTCTATTGAAATCCATGGTGCTAGGCAACTGTTAAACATACTTTGGCATACCAATATTAAGGCAGACTAATGTCTTATATTATTTGCTTTTCAGCAAATTTTTCATTGCTGCTAAAAGAGAATAGGCAGAACTCAAAGAAATGCCTCCCAAAATAGCTAAGAAGAAGATCTGGACCTAATGTCAAACTGCTGATGATCACAGGACAGAACTTTCTTATACACATCAGGAAAAGACACATATGTGTAGCCTTTTTCTTCACTCATCTTTTGGTACTCAAGTTTCTTCTCAAAGGAGTCTTACACAGATTCTGGCTACATTTAATGTGTGTTTTATACAGCCTAATTCATCTGTATCTTTAGGAAAAGCTGTTGCCACTCATGTGCCAATCTGCCTAACCCAGGTAAGCTTATGGCAATATCCTACACTGGTAGCAGTCAATTTATCTGGGAAGAGAGGGCATGCTCATCCATTCTGGCCTCTTTTTCTTTTTTCTTTCTTTTTTTTTTTAAATCTTTTTTTCTTATAGGAATTTGGTAAACCCTTAAAAGGAAGGGAACAAACAATAAAGTCTATGGTTATTTCACATTTGTAGTTAGAAGTTCTTTTCCGAGTATGACCTGAATTCTTTGGTCTTATCTAACCCTGTCTGTGGTGGATGGAGATGGAGGGCATAACACTAATTTAAAACCACTATCCATAATTTAATTTTATTTATATTATTTTATTCTTTGTGGGCTTCTCAGCTGAAGTTAAATGCTCTGAAATTTACTTGAATAGTTCATGATTCTTTTCCATAGGAGAAAGTGAAATATTCCTTATCTTCCTGAGAAATAGTTTTCTTGAAACCTGTTCTGTATGCTTTCTCTGCACTTGCATTAAACTTTCCCTCTATCCTTTAAAAAAAAATGCAATCTCATCCAAGTGTGAATTCAAAAAAGCGGAGAACCATGTTTGGCTCTTTTCCTGAAAAGGGCAGATGGGGTTCTTGGCATCAGTTCATTCTTTATTTCTGAGTATTGGGTTGGGCACAGTTTTAAACAGTCTTTGCCTGTTTTTTTTTTTCCCTCCAAGATTTGGTCAGCATGAATTCTAGAACAGCTGGATCTTTTGTGAAAAATAAATGTCAAAAAATCCCTTGGGTCCTAGATCAGCAACTTTCTTCGAGTCTTTCATGTTGCAGAGTGACTGATTGTGCCTGACAGTGCTGTGCTTCATAAACCTTTCTTTCCAGTTGTTTCTGACAAATGTAAGGAAATATCTCCAGATATTGCTTTAGACTAACAACCTGTCCTTGGTTTTCTTGCTGAAAGCTCACTAAGATCTTATTATTCAGAACTCAGCAATTCCTGAGAGGAATAACTTTAAGCTGGACTGGAAATTTAGATAACAGAGCAATATTTTCTTGAACCCACTATTTGCAGTGGAAAAAAAGAGGAAAAATGTGGATGAAACAATGAAAATTATGTTAGGTATTAGTTAATGAGAATGAAGCATTCTGTAAGTTTGTGCATATTTTGTATTAAAACAGAACAACAGACCTGATTAGTCCATTAGAGTAGTGCTGAGAGTTATCTCAGATAGATCCCACTTTGTACTTGGACAATAAGAAGAAATGAGTTTTCAAAATATGAAATAATATTGGGATTTCTTTTTTTGGGATATGAATACCTTCAGCTTTCCAAAGGACTTTGTGCATCACCTGTAGATGTTAAAGATAGAAAAGCCTTATTCAATCGTGAACAAAGCTGTTACAGGTTTTTATTCTCTGAAGCAGGGTTTCTAGCATTGTGCCCTCCTAGTTTTGTATTCTCTCAACAATAAGGCTACCTTATCTCTTTCTCAGGAGGCTACTCCACTGCCTGATAGGGATCACTGTCAGGAAAGATGTATGTGTATCAGCAGCAGCAGGTGACACAGCAGCTAAGACACTATAAGCCTAAATGAGGCTTTGGCCACAAAAGAGAATAAGACTTTACCCAAATCTCAGTGGTGGTGAGAAACTGGAACAGAGTTTGTTGACCAGAGAACCTGTGGATGATCTATCCCTGGCATTGTTCAAGGCTGGGTTGGACAGGGCTTTGCTGGTCTAGTGGAAGATGTCCCCACCCCATGTCAGGGAGGTTGGAAGTGGCTGATCTTTCAAGATTCCTCACAAACCAAACCATTCATTGAGTCTATTAAATACTTGAGATATTAAACATAATGATTCCAAGAGCTCTGGTGCAGCAGTGTATGGACAGTCATTCTGTAGTGAGCTGGTGCTGACCCTGTAACGCAGAGAAACTCAGTCTGGGCTTTGGGCTGCTTGAGTTCACAGCAAGGTTCTTGTCAGAGGATAAAACTTTACGACATCACTGCTGGATTTATGTCACCTAAAATTAATTCTGCACAACACTTCTGAAAATTCATCATTACTTGTGAAATATTCTAATTAACCAGGGGACAGTGACTGATAGCTAATCAATGCTGGTGAAACTGGGCTTCTAAAACTTGTCACAGAAGTTACAGTTTCATACTGTGCATTCCAGTCATTCCCTTGGAGCACATTAAATATATCCTCTCTGTGTTTTTTATTGCCATATTTTGGGCATTTCCAGGCAATCAATATCTGCCTTTTCGCATGGCTTGAACACATCATGGACACTTGGCCCTTTTAATTCTTCTTTATAGCTTCATCCAATTTGTTTTGCTTGCTTTTGTACTCTGACTGTTTTACTGACAAACTGCAAATGGTGCCATCTACTAGCCAGGACTGAAGGCAGTTCAGCACATGGAGTCACTCTGGAGCTGGAGAAACAGGGACTTTCACCTCCCCGACTGCTAAGCAGCAGCCATAATAAGGCTGAAATGTGTGTATTAATTTTTCTGTAAGAGTGCTCAGTTATGTGACTCTTCCAGCTCATCAATAAAGTCAGTTAGCTCAGTGCTTGCAAAATACCAAGGAAGCAGGTTATGTTGTTAGGGATGTTTTAATACTTCTTCAACCCAATCACTAAACTAGTAATGAAGTTTCTTCTCTGTAGTACATTCCCAGTATATTTTTGATATGCTTGTAATCTTTGTAGATGACTGCAGAATTCTTAAAATCTCTAGTGACTGAGCAGTTGCTGAGGTACCCTATTACAGACTTAATGAGGAAAGCAGCTGAGAGAAGGAACTTTGTGATAGGCAAAACTAATCAACCAAAAAAGCCCATTTAGAAATCTCCTGCAGCATTTCTTGGCCTAGGGTGCCCCATTTCTGGGAAGGAACACTGGAAATAATTCTGTCTGTCTGCTGGATATATGGATGTGTTGTGGCTTATCTTTGCAGCCAAGCCCAGAGTCAAGGCAGTACCAGTATTCAGTTGTTACCACATCAGCTCCTTAAGAGTATGCAAAGTGTGCCAGGGAAAGCAGGGGGGCATGTTGTGTGCATGTGTGTATTAGTGTGAGGGGAATATTAACTGAAGGAATCTCCATTTTGCTTTGGTGGGAAGCTGACAATGTTGTCTTTTCACTTGAGGACCAGATAAATAACTGGACCAAGTTTTTTCTGGTTTTCCTCAACATGAACCTGAATTCAGGACACCAAATCCAACACAGGCTCTGTGAATTTGTAGTGGTAAACCTCTGCCTGCACCACCTTTCCCATGGTACTGACTTGAATTTTTTCCTTGTTCCGAACTCTTTTCTTTGCCCATATTGCCATACCCATTGGTCTTTTGGGCCATGTTTGATAGAGGAGATCCATGGTGAGGACATGTATCAATGAGTCTGGCAATGTGTCAGATGTACTTTGACATCTACTGACCCAAAAGAGTGTGTTAAACTAATAGGTAGCTCTGATCACAGTGTCTGGTTAGCCTTTGAGCTCCTGTGACCTCCTCTACCAACAGCATTTGGTTGGTAAGGAAACAAGAAACCCTTCTGTTGTCCATGTGCCTCATTCACAGTCTGAGCTTGCTCCAGTTGTGTAATCTCAGTTCCTTTCAAGCAAGGGGGCAGATCCCTGCCCTGTCTTTCCTCTTCCTGTGTGTTTTTGTGAATCTGTGTCCTGCTCCTCCATGAAATACATCTAACTGCAATTGCAGTTTCAGAGAATTGAGGGCAACCTCTTGGGACATTACTGCTATGTACAACCCACCTCTCTTTATTGGGGTGCACAGCATTATTTTCAGGAAGTACGGCAGTTCTCAGGGCTTTGAATTGTGTGATTTTATTTTTTTTCCTTTTCTGGTTGCTTTATACATACACAAATATGTAATGTGCTTGATATCAGGTTTTAACAGTGCAAGTAAGTATTTTGGATTTCAATCCCCTCTTGAACAGAAAACTCTGTTGGTCAGAGACTGAAGCTTCATATTTCAACTTAATTAAATAGTGCTAAATATTGGTAGGAATCTGATTCCAGGGTCTTTCAAAAAAGAAATTTATCTATATATTATTTTTTGATATCTCTTTGAATTAAGGATAATTGAGAATATGGTCTGCTTTTCACCAGTCTTTAAATTCATGTCCATTAAAGTCTAGACAGTGTCAAACAAATCTCTGGCCAGTTAAAATACACAAGAAGAATGGTTTTTATAAAAGCAATTGTTAATTTGGCTGTTCTTTGTGCTATGGAGACTTTGTCAATGAAGTGCAAGTAGCAGTCTAAGGGAAGTTTATTTTTCTATGTGGGATGGACAAGGGTTGAAGATGTGCTTTTCTGTCCATGTTCTACTTTGTACATTACTTTCTGTGTGAGCTAAGCTTTTCCAATGGTTATGAAAATGGACATCCTTGTGTTGTCAGAGACATTTCTTTGTACATGCAGACTGATGCATGTGAAATCCAAGTTCTCTCACTGCAGGCAAAGGCTGTTGAATATACATTTGCAGCCACTAACACTCTTCACTCCTTTGGTTTCTCATGTATATTTTCACCATGGCGTAATTTTTTTTGGTCATTTGGATACCTGGTTTGGGCACATGACATTCCCCTGCTTTATATCCTTGAGCAATCTCCATCTACCTTCTGCTGGGCTGTATGTAATGGTGATGGCTCCAGCAGTGCTGTGCCTCCCAGCACCAGGGAATATCTCAGGCATCCCATGGCACTTTTCTTTGCCTCTAAAGCAAGACAACTAGACAGCCCTCAAAAGAAAGTAATATGATCAACTTGGTGCTCTATTGACACCTTTTTTGGTGTCTGTCAGAGAGAATATGACTCACAGGGTCCACCAAGGTGTGTGGGATCAAGAGGTCAGTCCCACTGTCCAAATTATGTGCTCTGCATGGTATCAGGTCTCTCTAGTAATTAATCTTTAGATTACCGCATCTGTCCTGGATTTTAACCTTTTCTGCCTAACTAAGGGGAAAAGTGCTAATGCTCTAAACTAGCTGATACAGTGAAGCATTGACATGTTTTGGTAGCTTAAAGAAGTGCTAAGGTTTATTGTAGTGAAACAGAGGTTGTATTTGCATTTGATTCTGCAAATCTAATCTCATCAAAGTTAAGACAGCCAAGATAAACCTCAGGCAACTCCATACATAACATCTTTATGCAGTCATACTTAGCAGAGCAGCTCTATATTCCCAAGACAACTATGGCCTGTTTTTTAGTGTGTATCGGAGTGTTTCTGTTTTTAATATACAGATCTGACTTTGAGGAGGAGAAAAACATGCCTTTTGTAAGTTTTTCATGCTGAGAAGCACAATTAAAAGTAATTGCTTCTGTTTCCAAAGTAAAACATGCCTTTTAAAAAGTATAAAATTCACCAGCACCCAGGGAGACGCTTCTGCCATGTAGAGACAGTTTCCGTATTTCATTTCGTAGGTGCTCCCATCTGCCCCTCTTAAAGCAGTTCTTCCTGAGAAATGAATGAAGCAGTTTCCTGAAACAAAGCCAGTATAAAAGGAAACTCAACACACCAGAAGTAGAAAAGTGAAATAAAAGTGATCATTACATCAGTTTAAAGGCATTTGTGCAAATTGCCTTGTAAATATAAACAGTTGTAGACTGCTGTGATAAGCAGGGACATTTTAAGGTTGAGATGTTTCTTTTACATACATTCATATACAACCCCAATGTTAATTGTAAATGAAAAAGATTATATTGATAAATTAATTTTGTCTTGCTTCTTTTGTTTGTAAGTTGTTTTACCGTAAACCATTACAAATAGAGGAAAAGAAAGTGCTACTTGAACCTTGAGACAACACAGAACAGTGTCTGGATGGATTCAGAAACAAATCCTGACCTAATGACTAATTTTTATGAAACAGTCTAAGACAGAGTCCCAGAACAGAATATTCCACATCTGGGATTTGCATTTTATGCCCAGAAATAAAGACATGTATAGCACACATAAAAGCCCGGGTGTGGGGCACACTTTTGCTCTTTCCAGGTTATGGACTTTATTTTTTTATGTAACTATTTATATAATATATTTATGTATATATTTTTATGTAACTATTAAGAACAACTGGACAGGTATATTTTGCCAACTACCTAATCCTAATGCTTGTGTTCCATAGCGTACAGGGTAGAAGTTGGATTCTTGCCAAATAATATGGGGGAAAAAGCACAAAACTGGTTCCCTTAGCAGCCTTTCAAATATTTGCAATCTCATGAGATTCACACAGTGTCATCAGTGTTTTCTGACTTATTAAATTGGCCAAATTTTTTTTCCCCAATTCCCTTTGGACTTCCTCTGTAGTTCAACTTCCTGGGCAGAAAATTGTTCAATAAAGAAATAGATAAATCAAACCCATCTCAATCTGTGAAGTGGTAGTAGACTTAGTGGAGGCCTGAGCCTCTCTGTGAAAAAGCTTGGTTTTCAGAGTCTCTGTTGATGTAGCCATAGGCATAGAAGGTACTTTTAGAGGAAAGGTTGGAGTAGGAGATTGGGGCACTGGTAGGATGCCTGGGAGACCTGGTGCCCTGACATCTTGAACTCCATAGATTTCTTGCAGGGTTTGGGGCCAATCACTTTGCCTCTCTGCATCACAGTTACTCAGTTGTAAAATGGGGACAGCTGTCCTCCTCTATTTCTCAGAGGACTTGTGAAAATAAAGGCATTAAAGATTGTGTAGCCATCTGTTGCTATGGTGATGAGGCTTATATAGGCACTGAAGAACCAGGATTAGAAACTAATACGTCTCCTTGTACAACTTATTTAGGATATGGATGGGCGGTGCTGACGTACAAGGTCTGGTTCTGCCTCCAGTAACGCGGCTACTGATCCTCACTGGGGACAGCAGCAGTCCTCAGCAGATTACAACAGACACGTTCTGTTAAACTCTATTATTCAAAATGCTTCAAATTGGGTCAGTTGCATAATGTCTTGTGATAGCCTGTTGTACCAGGTAAAAATGATGTGCAGGATTTTAAACCCTGCTGTAACTGACAGATGCTTCTGCATTTTTTGTCAGGTGTTTGCAGCTAAGGTGAATGCAGTGAAAATATGGGAATTTGGCACCAGGGGAGATGTGTAAAATTCCTGTAGGTATTGTGGGATAGAGTGGGGAAACTTTAAAGGGTAAGGGACTTCTGTGTTTCAGATGTGTGGGAGTGCTGTGACAGGGAGCAAGCTACAGATGAGTCAGAGGACATGGAGCAAAGGGCTCAGGGAAAATGGGGTCAGTGGGATACCTGTGATACTGCCATTGCTAGGGAACAAGAAACTGCTTCTGTCAAGTGGTTTGGCCTGCAGAAAATAAATTTGATATCCAGAGACAGATTTTGCAAATCCCATTTTTTCCCCTATCTTCTTCCAGTACTGTGATAATACCATCAGTACATCAACACAATTTAATATTGTTGAATAATTTAGGTTGGAAGGTACTTCCAGGTCCTCTGCTCTAACACCTCCCCACTCCTGCCTGGGCTGGTGCACAAGCCTTGCTGCTGGCTGGATCCAAGCTGCAGCTCTGGGACTGCCCTGTACCCCTGCCCAGTGCCTCTCAGCCTTGGTATCTCTTGCACTGCACTGCTTTCCACCATCTCTGTTTCCACAAGAACATATTTAGAACAGGGAACTTTAATAACCACTTGGTTCTAATAGATGAAACATTTTGTATCAGCTGTAAGATGTTTGTTTTTAAACAGTCCATCAATATATGAAATACATCCTCTAAATCTCATATTGAGAGAAGTTCTAGAGATCTATGTCTCATTTCCAGATGGAAAATGGACTGGCTTAATGTATCTGTGAATTATTTGGCACTTTTTAAATATATTCCTCTTTCCCCTGCACCTGAGAGGTAAATATTATAATACTATGTCAGGATAGTGAATTGTTCTCATTCTTATGTTAGGGAAGCAGCTATTCCTTTCCAGGCTTTTTGGTCCATCTCAAGTATTCTGTTTCTTTTTAAACTTCACATGACTTTTTTTCCCCCCTGTATTTGTGTCTCTGAGTTATTCTAACATCCAGTTCTCACCCAGCTGCTTTTGTCCAGTTTTGCTCCTTTTTCATCTGGTGTGTCTGATACAGCTGGAACATAGGAGCTGGTAAAAGAAACAGAGCAGCTAAATGATTGCATGCTCCTGCTTGACCAGTGTGAGTTTTTTCTGGTATTTAACCAAAGCAAAAATGACCACTATATGGAAAATTCTCTGAAGAAAAAATAACATAAGAAGCCTTCCTTATTTTTTTGTGTTTTGCCAAGGCATTTTAGTTAGAAGCAATAGGAAAACACACATTATTTTCTCACATATGGGAGAGACATTGATTTTAATGCTGAGAACAATTTATTTTGGTTGTTGTCTGTACATCACAGGCAATTTTGCAAGTAACTTTCTTTAAAAGTAATAAAACTGTGTAAAGTTTTATTTACTTACTGCCCAAGTAAGTATTCTTCTTTGCTGTTGTCTAGTGTTTAGTAAATCATTTTGGGAGGAAGGGTTCTTGTTTCCTAGAGTTTATAATTAGTTTCTTTAGTCATCCTTTGCTCTCTCAGGTGATTAGGCTAAGGCTCAAATTTTACTTCCCTGTGCCTTTGAATCATTGCACTTCCATTTGCTTCTCTTGCCTGAAGTAAAAGCCAATAATCCTCTGTGAATGCACCTCAGAAATTCCACAGGTGCTACATGGAAAACCAACTTATAAATTCAATTAAGACAGAGTTGGATGCTGCTTAAACATAAAAGTAAAGTCTACATAACTGTGCCTGCTGCTGGGAGTATGACTTGGGAGGTATTTGCCTATTCAGATGATCTCCTGAGTGGAGCATGGAAACCCATGGGAATTTCTGGCTGGGTTTCAGGGTTCAGGCTGACCTTGTACTAGCCCTAGGGAAACAGGAGTGACTGCTCTCATGGCTAATGGCTGGGATACAAATGTCAACCTCTTCCTCCTTGCCAGTGCCTCTGTGCTGAAGGGAGCAGAGCTCCTGGCTTTCTCCAAGCAGTCCGTTGGCCGAGACTTTGGTTCACCAGGGATATTTTCACAGAGGGATTGCAAAGCTCTCCTTCAGCCTGTTTGTAATTAGCAGGCTGTGACACAGGGCTGCTGAGACATGGCATGTGGCCTTGCAAAGGCAGTTTCTTTGTCACACTCTCTCTTGGAGGATGATTGAGTTCTCTGTTATCATCTGAGGCAGGGAGGGGATGAGCTGTTGGAATGCTGCCACCAAATGGGAGCAGTGCATCATTCCTGGGGAGCCCTGTTTCCTCCCAGCAGCTGGGTGAACCCATAGGGAGCAAAGCATGCATGCAAATGGCCCAGACTGTCTTTTAAATTGTCCTGGTTCAGTATTCTTCAAACAGCTCACAGCTTATTGAAGGGTCAGTGTTCTGTCCACAAGGTGAGTTTCCATTGCTGTGCCCAACATTCAGTGCAAGGATCTCCATGCCAGAAGCCTTTGGACCTTCACTGCATTTCCACACTGGAAATCAATGTGAATACTGCATCTCTGCTGCAAAATTAGGCTCTGCTTTACACACTGGACCCGTGTGGTTCAAAGGCCAGGGGATTGCACCTGGAGGAATGAAGAATGAAGAATTCCTCCCACAAAGAGTGACCACTTCAAAATTAACTTTGTAGCTGATATGGCTGTATTCCCTGATTGTAGCAGTCATCCCATTTCAACCCTCAATAACTCAGTGGGTCTGATTATGGTCTCACTCAGATATGCTTTTGGCCAGAAGGCTTCTATGAGGGTGTTATTGTTTGTTTTTAACCGTGTCAGAACAAGAACAGAGCTTTTGGGGGAAAATCTAGATATCTAAAACCTTTCTGTGGAATTCAGCTCATTCTCTGCTCTCCTTTATTCTGACTTTTAGTCATCCCTGTATGTGCCATGGGGCATAAGAGAGGTCTGTCACTAGGAGTGGGTTCTCTAAAAATGAACAATACAAATTGCTAGCTGCAGTTCTGTGTGTGTTTTCATCTTTGCCCAAGGAAGAAAATTATTTAAATTGTATTTATATTTTCTCTGATAGCTGAGATTTTCTTACTGTCTGAATTAAGAAGAACATTTGTTTTGGTAAAATAAGTAAAAAAAGATAAAGATGTTTTGTCCCTTAATGCATATTTAAGAAAATTTCAAGGATGTGGTGATGCTCAGAAATCGATGAAAACTAGATGAGATTTAAATATTAAGAGGCAGGAATTTTCCTTCAGGTGAAGGATGACATTTGCATAGAAACAAGAATGACTCATATGTTGTTAGGTGAATGTCTAACTAGAATCTAAAATTCCTGTGCATCAGTCACCTTTTACCTTAGATGGCAATTGGAAATATGCTAAGCAGGGTACCCAATTTTTCATCATGTCCCAACACAGGAACTGACTGGAGAGAATTCATAAATAAATTGTAGCAAAATGAGATGCTGAACCAAATTTTATCACTGCACAGGCAGAAGTTGCCTTGCTTTTAATAGAAAGACTGAACTTTTCTTTCCTTCTCTTTTTACCATGAAAACCATGCAAGAAGAGGGGACCTCTTCTTGCAGCAACTACTTTAGAAGCCATTGATTTCACTGCAATTTCACTTTTGTAGTTTAAATTATATGAAAAAAATGTACTGATTTATTTTCTGAACCACATCTCTTCTTTACCTAGAACTATAGCTTTTCAAAGCAGCATATGTGAAGGTAGAAAGACTGTGAAATGCCTGTACTAAGCTCTGTTGATCTGTGGTACCAAAATGGAAGTGATTGTTTTGGACATAATGTTCTTGCTGTAACCAGCTTTCCTGCAGAGAATTTGTTTCAAGTTCAGTTCCTCATCTCAACTTTTTTTTATGAGTTAACAGTTCAGACAGGTTAACATCAACTGATTTTACTGATTGTTTTCCATTAGGAGGGCAACTCAGCCAGAATAGGAACCTGGTCTTCTCAGCTACTAATCCTGTTGCTACAACCACTAGATAAGGTCATCTTTTCTGTTACTTACACTTCTTCAGAACTCTTAGATTTCTGTCACTTGTGAGAATATGTATACAAGGCCAGCTCAGCTCTTTAATACTTCCCCATATTTTTTATTTTCCGTTTTTACCTTGTGTCTATGAATTACCTGCTTATTGGACATATACTGAACCTACCCTAAAAATAAAAATATTTCTTTCATAATGAATGCCAGGTAAAATAGATGGAAACTTTAACATTTATTTGCTTCTTCATGCAAAAGATCCAGGTGACTGTAGCACCTATGCCACAAAGACTCAGGAATTTTGGTGTCTGTTGGAGTCACACAGAGAGAAAATATGTGGCACAGAAACTTCTCCAGTTTGTATTGACAGAGGCCAGCACTGCTCATCTGCAGTAATTCTCATTAGTTCTGGGTGAATTTGAAGAGGTGTGTGTATAATGCCACAAAACACGCTTTACATGAGATTTAAATATAAATTCTGATAATGAGTAGACTTTAGGAAACCTGTGCAACAACAAAATCATCCACTGGCAAGCAAGGATGAATTTTTGGTACTTCCCTGAAGGGCAGCACTCTGCAGTTTCTGATCATGCAGTGTCCCACTATGACTGGGGATCCTGGAGTTTTGATTTTTAATTTTAAAAATGGGGTACTTTCCCTTCATTTCTATCAGAGTGAATAAGAAATGGCTTCACATCTTACTGGAAAGCAAAGGAGTGGAAAAAGTGTCTTAATCATTGTCCATGGGGAAATCTTTAAGACCTGGCTACTGGGCTGGTACAGTAATACTTTTCTGTGTCTTTTCATGGGCCATGGGATTATTTCTGTATAAGGAAATGTTGTGTGATTGAAAAGTGTAACTGTTTGCTACTTGGAGTCTTTTTGACCTTATATTATAATAGTTTTCTGGGAAATTCACTGACTTACATGTCTATCTGCAAGTTTTATTTCTATATAGAAACTTCCAATATTTCTTTTTTCCTCCCAAGAGCTTCTAAATAAGCTAAAGCAAACTTACCTTGTCTCTATGTCTCATAAAGAAGTAGGATTGTCCATGGATGTCCTAAATCATGTTTTCAAAAGTGGTGGAATGCATCAAAACCGTGACCATCTTACAGAAGGACATTAAGTGTTGATACTGTCCTAATACTGGAGCTCAACAGACAGGAGTTCCAGAATATTCATAGATAGAAGGCACCCAAGAATCATCAAGTCCAACTCTTAAATAAATGGCCCATATGGGGATCAAACCCATGACCCTGGTGTTATTAGCATCATGCTCTAATCAACTGAGGTAATCTCAGGGACAGATTTTCAGTAGTTCTTGCTTGTCATTCAAAGGAGGTTTCTGCCTACATTATTTAAGTCAAATTCAGCATGACCTTTTTCACTGCTGTATATTACGTTTGAAAATATCTTTGTGTTATTCCTTCCTACCATGTGGAAGTTTAGCTCCCTCCCCAAAAAAAGAACCTCTACCTCATTTTTTGGTATACCTAAATATTTAATAATCAACATTTAATTTGGGTATAATCTAGACTCATTGATTTCCTCTTCTGAAATATCATAGGCAAGGTCCTTAACCTGTGCCTGCCTTCTGTTATCCACTTTAAAATGTTTGTCTAAATAGCAGCCTACTTATATTGTTAAGGATCAATTAATTTATTAACTAATTAACTTAAAGCACTCTAAAAATATAATGTTCTACAGATGTAATTTTTGTCATTAACAATGCTTCAACACTGCTAATGCTAAAACATTAATTGGCAATGTCTAGTTGGTACTGAAAGAAGATTATATCAATTAAAAATGGGAAGGTGTGTTATCTGGATACGTGTGAAGGCCATTACAAATGTTGAGAGTGGCAATGTCCTGATTCTGGGCTTCCCACATGCCAGCTCCAGCAAGGCAAAATATCTTCTGTTAATAATGTGGTTAACTGATGCACTCTAATGTAACTCTGGTGAGAAGTATACGAACAGTTGGGGCTGATTTTCAGCAGATATAGATCTACATTATGTAAAAATATTAATGTTTATTCCTACTTTATGGTCTCTTTGTAATCCTTCCCTGTGACCTTTTAGAGTATTATTTTCCCCCTGATCCTATTTTGGGCTGCCTATTTGACAACATGAAAGGATTAGCAGGAAGTAGAATTTGTTTCTGGGTATTAATTGCTCCAATACATGGTGCTTCTTTGCATGTCTGCCTTCTTCAAAGTTTGCTCCTGCTCAAAGAGTGTGCTTCCTGCTATGCTGTGTTAAAGGGCTTTTAGCAAAGGAGCGGTGTGCTCGGTGATGGGGAGGATGTCACTCTTTGATCAGCAGCTTTTGTGCCTACTGAACACCCTTGTTCTGATCTGAGTGCTGTCTGCAACCCTCAGGATTCTTGATCTGTGAGGTTTGTTTGCTGTAGTTCTTGTCACAGAATTATGCAAAGCCTGTTAAAACGCTGACGCTTCCTCCACCCCCATATTATTTTTCCTGTGTTATTTTTGTGACCTCTGGCTGAGGCATAGCCCCTGTATACCTCATCTACTAATTTGCTGCTGTTTATATCAGAAATAGGATGCTCTAACTTGTTAACTACAGCTATCTAGGTTATGAAAATATACATTCAGCAATATATACATCCTCTTAGTTTTGTTACTTTTCTGCCTTCTCTTCAGTGCCTAAGTACAACTCAGACTGACCAAATCTAGCTAATAGCTGTCTACTCCTGGCAGATTTTAACCCTTGCAACAAAGCACCTGAGTTCTCAATCTTGATGTCTCTGCAGCCTCTAACACTCACTACAAAACAGAATTTCACTGCATTCCATCAAAACCAAGTGATGCCTAGATAGCCAAGGTGTGTCATTGGGAAAGTGGGAAAAACTGACATTTTTTCCTACCCTATTGGAGGGTTTGAGGGCAGGCCTCAGATGTCTTTTCCAAGGTGCAGAATATTGCTAGCATTAATTTTTTTAACCCCACAGTATATGTCACACTTTGATGATCATGAAGAAAACATAAGATACCTTAGTTTTACCCTAAGATAAATTTAATGAGATAAGGGACAGCATGGACCTCATGTAATTTATCTGCAATAAAATGTAAGTGGGAATCACCTTGAGATCTAGGCCATATGAAAGCAGGTGTTTATCACCTTTAATATGCATTTGTAACAAAAGATCCATTTGCACGTAAAATGTACTGCAAAGACTGATCAAAATACAGTATTGGCAGCAGTGATAAGGCACTTGATCATGTGGTGTGGTTTGCCAGTCAAAGAGAAATTGCTGCTCTATTCACCTCTTAACCTTTGTGGACACAAGATCAAGGTAGTGAATGACACAAGAGTAGATTTGCAGCACCACAAGCTCCATGTTTGCTCTTATTTGCCAAATACACAAGAAGCAAATTTAAAATTTTCTGAGCATCTCAGTTGAAGAATAAAATGGGAACTTTTGTCTACCCTTTATATGCCATGTACTGCATTTGTTGTCCTTTGCTGCTGCTGAGCCACCCTGTGTTACAAAGAATAGATGTTCTGCTTTTACCCTTAAATCCCCTTGGTAGAAATAGTAACCCTGATTCTACTCTCACACCAGCATCATTCTGAGAGCAGGCCATGGGAAAAACACTTTCTAAAGAAAGTCTTGTCTACTTTATTAATCTTAAACTTACTTTTATATATTGTGTCACTAAAAGTCCCTCTTTCTGTGAGTTGAAATAAATCCTAACAGTGTATGAGCATAAACAGCTAGCAAACAGTAAGAATGGTTTTACCCCTGCAGTATAAACTCCACCTATTTCTTTGAGTTATGCAAACAGTTTGGGGTGCAATAACATGGAATAAAGTGATTTCAGAAAGGAAAGTTCATTGTTCTTAGGGAAAGCTGCCCTAATCACTTCATCCTGACATACAGTAATCGGACTTGGCTGTGGAAATACTGCAAAGTGCTCATTGCTGTGGTCTAAACCAGCAGTGTGGTAGCTGGCTGCTCTGCAACAGCAGTTCAAGAGCCACTGTTTGCATTTCCAGCTCTGTAGCTATGTAGAGAGGGACTCCAGAACTGTAAAATCACATCTCATGTAGCAAACAAAATTAAAAACCACCAACCACCAGCATAAATGACATTTCTTTTAAAATGGAAGGAAGAGAACATAGATAACCCTCTTCTGTCTGGTTCTGTTACTGTAGTAGGACTATGGTATTAGTTTCATGAGGCTGTTCAGACATACAAACACTCTTTCCTTTGCAATCTCTCAAATTATTCCGCAGTTCCACTGGAAGAGATTTCTTGCGCAAAGAGATATTCCCAAATCCCCTAGTCAAGGAGCCAGGTGGATTAAAAAAAATGAATAGAGATAACCTCTCTGCCTTAAGGCAGCTGGATATTTAGCCTGTTACGTCCTTCTTTTTTTTTTAAACCTTATCTTCCCAAAACTCTCCTTTCCCCCTCCCTTTCCTTCCTTTTGTCATATTAAAAGCTCAATAAGACTCAGGCAGCTGGCAACCTCCAGGTCACTTGGATGCCACTGCTATCTCAAAATTATATCCTTGATATGAGCAAGATTATTTTTTTATCCCTTGGAACAGAATCTGGTCCTTTTCATCTGTTAATGCAGACTCTTCCTTCTGTCTTAGAGTCTGTAATAACATTAACTGGGGCCAAGCACATGCAGCTAGGTTGGGCACAGCATAGGTGACGCTGTGGATGCAGAGAGATGTGGAAGACTGGTGGAGATGTAATGTGCTTGTTATTTAAGCCTCACTAATAATCACAGTAGTTATGTCTTGGTTGCCAGTTTTTAGATTTGTGTGTTGAAACATCTTGAACAAAATGTTAGTGAGAGCAATTCTGCAGCATCCTGCTGACTGAATTCAAGGTGCTGCCTCGTTTGCCATCTGCCTGCAAGCTCACAGTAGTAATTATAGCGAGTCTCGCAAGTGCTGGAACAAGAGGTATGTCAAATGCATTTTCCTGCCATTTGAAGGTAATTTTCATTATCTCAACTCGCTTGAAACTACATACGATTATGAGCTGCAGGTGTGAGAGCCACACAGAAGCAGACAGACGTGTGTACACACCCACAAGCAAGATATCAACTCCTAGAGTGTCCAGAAGAGTTTATGAACTTATCTTGGCACTTTTAAATTAACTGCAGTGCTAGAGAAATTTCCCTTCTTATTACTACTCCTGTCCTTGTGCATAGAATCTAAACATCCCTTATTAGTGTGACAGTATAAAAAACAAAAAAAGCATGCTGGATTTTGCTGAGCATTGCTGAAATAACATGCACTGGAATAACAACACACAAAAAAACTGCTGAAAGTGAAAGTTACTTGCAGTTTGTTGAAACTTCCATGGGTAGTGGTTTATGGACATAGCCATAGTGAGGATAAGCAGGGTGAAAATGTAAAATTGGGACTTTGTGCCAAATTCATTTGGTGCTTGAATTCTGCTGAGAGTTGAGGTCCTAGAAGTGACTTTTCTTTGGAAAGTGATTAAAGACCCAGTGCATTTGAGCATTTGTCACGTGGGAGGAGGAGGAGGTTTGCATCTGGTAGGGCACATGGGAGCAAGGTAGAACCCGGGACCTGCTCCATTTCTTCAGGAATCTTCATGTCAGGGTATACAGGCAACTATCTTTCAGAGCTGTGCCTGGAATTCACTTTGAAGCAGTGGAAGAGTAAGCAGGCAGAAGGAACACCTGTCATTACATACCTTCTATACTGATCCACCAAGAAAAGTGGGGTAGGAAAGATGAATGAGTAGAAGTTAGCTTCTCCTGGATTTCCCTGTGGGACTGCTTGGTGTCACCCACTGGAGGAAACAGCATTCATAATCCAAATACACATTCTCCTAAAGGTGGCTGTTGTGACTGTCTGAACTGTTTCCCACTCTGCTGATGAGATTGGAAACATAAGGGATGTGTAGGGAAAGAGCAACTGAAGCTGATTGGCTCAGTGAGGAAGACTTACACAACATCCAGGCCATGAATAGATTTAAAGGAATATAAAGAAGGGTTCTTTAGGAGATTATAAATACTAGGTCTCTCTCAACCTACTTAAACAGGACATTCATGCATGCCTTGAAGTAATGCCTCTACATTTGTACTTGCAGGTTCAAGAGTCAGGCATTCTCAGCAGCTTTGTGTCTGAGGTTGATATTTTTAGAATCACAGAATGACCTGAGTTTGATGTCAAAGGCAAGAGCAGATTTAAGCTTTCCTCATTATATGCTTTAACTGAAAGCACCACTTTATAGTCATCTTTCTTGTTCAAGATTTAAACTAATTCTGTGCCAGTGGAATATCCTGTAGTTTTCAGACAAGTATTTCTAGAAGCATCTGGACAAATGTTTCCTATGGATTTGTGTTTCATGGTAACTCATGAGCTCTGATAACAACACCTCCATGACTAGGATGCGTACCCCCTTCTTTTCTCACCTTATTCTACAGCCTCAGTCAGTACACTCTCAGGTGGCTAATGCAGGCTGAGCTGACTCAGTTCCCTAAACTGAAGGAGTCCATCATTCTGTCAGAGGTAGCTGAAATTATCTGATAGGGTCAGAAGTTATTGAGGAACATATATAAAGTGTGATCACATAAGTCATGTTTCCATAGGAACCGGCTAAAAATACATCTGTATGAACACTCAGCACATCTATCGTGATGAACTATTATGTAAGTAGGATTTTTTCCTCAGCAAGAGCATTGCAGATGCTTGTTAATAATTGGTGGTAGAATTTACAGACAAGTTTACAAGTCTTCATGTGTGCAATTGGCTGTGTGCTTATTATGTTGTCTGCCTTCACTCCTGCTGACTAAAATGGGAAATTAGGAGAGCATCCTTTCTCAAGGCTTAAAAACATCCAGAAGATGAAAAATAGCCTGAGGCTTAAAAACTTCCTCACCTGGTAAGACAAACAGGGTTCTGTACTAACAGTCATCTAAATGTGAGTGTTGTAACTATAAGTGCTGTACGTGAAAGGTGGAGAGGAAAGCTTGGAGGCCTGTATCTCATGGAAAGCGTGCCATATTGCACCATGGCAACATGTGAATATTTGCTATTTGCAAGTAATGAATCTCTGCAGAGCAGGAAATTGTCACCAAATAAATCATTCACATTGTAAATACATTTGTACCTTGGGATAAATGTTGTTAGGATCCAGATTTTTGTGGTGTGGTGATTTAGGTTGGATGAGATGAAACAGAGGAGGTATTTTTACCATAAGGTGATGTATGTTGTAACATCATGTGTTCTCCATGACCAAGTTGAATTTCTGTGTTTGTAACTGCTTTTGTCATTGATTTTAGAAGCCACTTAGAAATTTCCTATTTTGCCAGCTAAAAGATGGGACTAGATGATGGTTAGGAAAAAAACCACCAAAAATATCTGGCTTGAAAAATTGCATAGAAGTGTCCACCTCTGGACTTCTCAAAATCATTCTGTAGCCTGTTATAATAATTTTTCCCAAGTTCCAGAATTTCTTTTCTAAGTATCTGGAAGCAATTTTGATCCTGTTCTCATTTTCTATTTCATTTTCCTTCAAAATCATATTAGGGTTAAACGATAAAGCTTAGCATCAGAAGCTGGTTTTGGTTTGCCTTTTTTTTAATTCAATTTTTAACAATAAGAAAAGCTAAGACTGTATATGTAATAGTAAAACTTAAGAAGTGTACATAATGTTGTACCATGCATATTGCTCCAAAGAAGGAGAAGGAAAAAGTCCATATGTCCTCTGAACCTCAGAAAATAGCATGTCACTGGACAAATTCTGAATTTTGATTATTAGCAAAAGATGAATAACTTACCGACCCGGAGTTAATCATCAAATATATTATTTAAACTAAAAATGAATAGAAGAATTCAACATTCTGTCTGTGGACAATTCACTGATAGAAAAGAAAAAAGGGTGAAATTAATCAAATAAATAATTCATTGTAAATCATTTGGTTCTAATTATAACAAGATGCTAAAAAATAGATCAGCTTCTCAAAGCATGGCAGAGTTCTGCTATGCATACATATCACCACAAATGCAGCTGTCAAAGTATAATCCCTGTTTTAATTGCTTTTGGTTCAGGACAATAGTCAGGTACAGGAGTGGTAACAAAAGCATTGACCTACCCCATTTATTAAAAGCTATTTTGTTTGCTTGCTTGCATGACAGAGCATCCTGAGCTAGTGCTTCTGCAACGTGAGAAAGACCAGCTTGGCCTTCCCAAATCCTCAAAGCAGAAGCCTGCATAAAATTGAGGTTTTATGACCTTCTGTCTCACTGACTGCTAGCTCAGAGGTCTGTACCTCTCTTTTCTGAGGGGCTAGCTAATAAAATGGTGAAGAGCAGGCTTTTCCTGGTCCTCTTTTTGTCCCTCATGAAGAAGCCCTTATTGATGCTCCTGCAGGACAGTGGCTGGCTCTGGGTGTATCAGTCTGCAGAGAGGATCCTTTTTCTGGCTGGTGCAGGAATCTTGCCAGAAACATTGCTCAGCAACCCAGGTGCTGATGAATTTTAGATGGAAGATGAGGGAGAGGCAGCACAGAAACAAATGAGACCTGTATGGCCACGTTTGTTCTGAGGCCTCCAGAACAGTCTATCACCAGGCACTTCAGCTTCCTGAAGTCTTTGACAGCTGAGAGCTGGGTTTAGCAGGCTATACTAGTCCCACTGTGCTTCTGCCCATGGGTTGGATCACATGATCCTTGAGGTACTTTCCAACATGATATTCCATTCTGTGATTCCACTCCCCCATCCATCTGAGGGACCAGCAGCATTAAAAAGCCTGTACCAATGAATACGCAGTGGCCAGCATTTATTAATTTTTTTTTTTAATTTCACTTATCTTCCTCCCTATCAGCAGAACGAGGAAGTCTTCTTCCTCGAGGTTTTTGTTGTGTTTTCAGAGCAAGTCAGGGTTGGATGGGTTCATTTGCGAGAGCTGTGTTACCCAGCCAAGGACAAATCCGGTGCTACACCCTGCACTCACAGAGGTCCTAGCTTGGTTGCCAGTGAAAGAAGGGCAAGCAGTTGGGGTGGGAAGATGAGAGCATTTTTCATGAGATATCTGTAGAGATTTTGAACAAAACAGCTTTTATTGCTGAAACAACTTTTAGGGCAGCCTTGGAACAAAGGCAGGAGAGAAATCCTGAGTGTGAAAATAGCTGACATGAACTGGAGCATCCACTTAACTACAAATGGTGCTTTTTCTAGAAAGCCAAAAAGTCCCTACCCTGTCAAAATTGGAGCGATAGTTGGAAATCTGATATGCTTCGTGGCTCAGTGAGTTCAGTATTTTTGAATATTTGTGCAGCCTCTTGGATTTGTTACATCGTTAGTTCAGGCAACAGCTGGATGTCTGACCCTGTGACCATGCTGCAAAAGTGTCCAGTCCTTCAGCCATGAGAAATTGCTGAAGATGCTAGTTTTCTCTGCTGCCAAATAATAAAGCAGACTGCACCTTGTGTACAGTACCTGTAAGATTATTGAAAAGTAAGGGGGAAGAGCAAGAAGACTATAAAGAGGGTTAAAGTTGCCTTTATGTCACCTTTGCCATATCATACTAGTAAAAAATAAAATCCTTAGAATAATACAATCTCACAAATGTTTTTGCATCAGCATTTTGTCCTCTGAAAATATATTAGAAACAGCTTTTGCACGGTCCTTGTAAAATTTGCAGTGGCAGAAAATTGCTTACCATTAATATACAATAATTCTTTCTTTTTTTCCCCTTCAATTTCAGATCCCTAAATACTACACAATAAACCCCAATATGCTGGTGATACTGGGATTTTTCTAATGTTAGCAATTTTGAATGTACTCACAATGTTTTTGCCTTAGTGGTATGAAAGCAATCAGCACTGCAGAACAGGAAAAAAAAGAGACCAGTACCACGTATTAGTCAGACTCAAAACATGACAAAATTCAGATTACCCCATGCTGAATACAAATGGGGTAGAAATGTTCAGAAACTGCAATCAAATAGCTTTGAATGTCAAACGAAATTACTTTGGGAGTCTTCTAAGCCCTCTTCTTACAGCACACTGGAACATAAATCCCCTACTTTCATTTGATTAGTCCAAAAGGCTATAGGATGTGTTATTAAATCTAGAAAACATGACCAGAGTCTTAGTCATTAGCATCACTGAACACACAAATTCCTTTAGGTCTTTATTTTTTCTCACTCTGTATGTTTTAAATGGAGCATGATCAGTGAACTTTTAAAATCAAATTATACCTGAAACTCACGGACAGTTATAAATAATAATTTTTTTTAAAGAAAATGCTTTGGGAGGTGCTTAATCTGCTCAAATTGAGTGTCACAGCAAAATAAATACATGTTTTAATATTAATGAATATTAGAAACTGTGGATAAAAATATTTTGTTCTTTGTAGATGATAAGAATCTTTGGTTGACAAACTTCCCTGCAGTATAGGGGAGCTATAATCAGCTTTGACAACAAAGCTTTGATGTAATTAAGTTACAGAAGTCTGCACTTAATGGATATTTGCAACACTGTGCACATTTTGTTTTTTTAAACCTGGGAAAATTATAACAGAGAGTGAAGACGACTGTGCAAAAACATTGATATAAACAGTAATAACAAGACCTTCAATCCCAGAAAACACCTCAGTTTCAGCAAGGATTTATGCTTGTGCCTTAGTTGTAGTAAATTTAAGAATGAGCGTAGAACTAAGCATGTAGTTAAATGCTCTCCTTGCAGACCCTTGAGTCTGCAAGAAATCTTTGCTTTCCTCTTATGGCTTCTTTTTAAAAGAGGTTTAACTGATCATTATCATAACTGCATTGGACCATGTAGCAGAGTATCTTGCACTGGGCAGACATACAGGATATGACAACCACAGAAGTACAGGGCAAGCATTTAGTCCTTGCTGGTAAACTCTTCCAGCCTCCAGTGGTTTGAGGTCCTCAGCTTGGCATGATGTCTTGATGTTTAAGAGCCTTTGATGGATGAATTAATTAATTTTTCCCTCCACCATCTTTTTTTCTGAGCAAATTTTTACAGATTTGTTAACAAATTCTACAACTGAACTATGAGTTCTTTGTATTGAAGGTGCATTCTGAAAACTTTGTTTGATACCTACTAGTTCTTGTACAGGAAAAAAAAAAAAGAGTAATTGTTTCCCATTCTATTTATGCCTTCTGCAAGTTTTCCAATGCCTCAATCTCCATCTTCGTGATCTCTTTTTTTCAAATTGAGGAATCACAATGTGTTAGTTGCTCTTTGCTTGGAAGCTGGGCCAAAATTTGCACCAGATGTTTTTTTCTGAGATGAGTGGCTCTTAAATGAGCGCAGGAATTAAGATGTGGGCATAATGGTCTACTGCTTGGAGTCCCTTTAAATTCTTGGCTAAACCAATAGTTTGAATGACATGTGGTATAACAGATAATTGATTACAAAATGGAAGAACTGGTCTGTGTGATGGAAAAAAGAGGAAGATATCCTGTTAGATCCCATATTGCCTCATGAGTCTCACCAGGGAAGATGTGATGCCCCTTTTGGTTGCAAAGTCCATGGCGTACTGTCCCTGACTGCTAATTTTGCACCTGTGTGGGGTGCAGGTTTATATCAGCGGATGCTGTGGAAGTAAGTGGCTTGAACATTAGCTTCAGGGTCAAACTCTGCAGTTGTTGGTGAAGTAAGCATAAAGGAATGCACCTTCTTGAGCAAGTCTTCAGGACGTGTTTTCTTGACATGCATTCCTAAAGGTCCCTCTTAAAGATCTACCTCTTAAAGATCTGTGTGGATGTCTTACAGAAGTCTGTTGTTGTTATAGTAAAAGTGTAATTTCTGTACTATTTTGCACATGGATTCTTTACTGAGGAAGCTTATTTTTGGTTTAACATACTCCATTTACATCTGTATCTTTGTTGAGGCTGTGACTATAACAACAATAACAACTCATTGATTCTATGGAGTGGTTAAACAAATGTCAGTGATGACATTTCCACAAATACTTTTTTTTTGGTGGAAAAATAGTCCGTACTTCCAGGAGTGAGAAATTATCTAGTCTCAGAAAAGGACACTATTATTATTTCTAGCTGCAATACAAACACAATATTTTATTCAAAACTCTTTTTTTGTTTGCAAATAAGTGTTAGGGTGAAAAGGAAAAATAATAGCACCCAGAAACAGGCCTGACTCTGTCTAAAGATACTACTGATTCTTTTATTTCAGTTTATTTGTACTCAGAGCACAGGTTCTGTTTGTGGGAAAAAAAAAAAAGAAATCAGCACATTTCCCTCCAACCAAGATTTATGTGTATGTTGCGGTTAGGGCAACAGATTGTCTCCAATTTTAGCAAAGTTTTCATTTAAAGTTGCAAGTGTGTGTACACCTCTACAGTGTCTGACATCTGCTTGATATACAGATATAGATATTTGTTTCAACACTGTGACAGCAGCAGAATTTTTTATTTTTTAAAACACATCAGTGCAATAAGATGACCTTAATTCTGATTTGCCAGTTACAGAGATTTTGAAATCAAGGGTTTTCTGATTTGTTTGCAGACCATTTTCTCTAGTCCATACCAGTTTCTTCTGAAACTGGTCGTATTTCTGTAGGGTGAAAATTTTATTCAAACCTGCTAAGCCCTTTTTCCCTTACTTCCTCCTCTTCAGGCCTTTCAAAGTTAGGACTTCATGGTTCCCTGCTATTTATTTACTGATTAGTGAAGGATATTTGGTCTCAAGAGGTCATACACTCTAAAATACAGGATAACCTGTGTCTGAGCCTGTATAAACATGCTGTAAAGCCCTCAAGTGCCTACTCCTCTCCAAGCTTGCTAGATGTGCTTCCACATGATACAGCTTAGAGCCCATTTAAGTCCATCCATGAGCCAAATGATTTTCCTGTCCTTACATCAATTTTTGCCCTGAAGGGCATACACAATGCCATGCAAAGCCACAAAATAGAAGAGGATTTTCAACAGCTAACTATGTTATGATGATAAGATGCAGCCTTTCGTATATATTTTCTATATAAACTTGTCTGGTTTATGTAATGCTTCCTGTGCTTTTAGTGAGTTGTGACCTGGTGGTGTTCTCTCTAAATTACTATGAATGATTTCATTTTTTTACCTTATCTTCAAGTTCCTGGCATTGTTTATTTCTCCTGATTTCATGAATTCCATGTGAAATGTGCCAGTTCCTCATATTTGTGACAAAATGATTATTTTTTGGTCTTTGTAACCTTTAGGGTTTTGCACTGCTCCTGCTGTCATGAACACCTCATGCATAGGTCCCCCTGCTTGCAGATCCTTTTTATTTTTCAAAAAATGTTCTCTCTCTTACTAGAATCTGTTTTGAACAGCAAGGAAGACCTGAATAACATCATGGCAAAAGACAAAGGCAAGCAAGAAATGCCAGAGATAAGTGCAGTTCTGGAAAAGTTCTAGAAACAAAGTTAAGAGTCAAGGTCATTTGTGATGTCAGGGGAAAAATATGTTTTCTTACACATGAATTCGGCATTATATGATTATTAGAGGATAATTCTGCTGAGGACTTGAGTCTTGGATACTTTTTTATTTGTCTTGCAGTATTCTGCAGCATCTTGGTGCTCCAGAGCTCTGGCCAAGTCTTGAAGAGAGTCTCACGAGGTACAGATTTTTTGGGTCTGGACGCAGAGATAGTTCAGACACTCTGGAAAATTTGAGTCTTTATTGAACTGTTTGGATGGAAGCAGTTAATCTTTCTAAACTGTGTAATGCTCTTTCCCTTTGCTTTGTTTAGTTTGCAAGTTTTTTGAGGCCGGCCTACGTGTGTTTGTGTAACAAGTGGTACAGAGGGCTGTAGTGTCAGCTGGGTTCCTATTTCAGCAATTCATGATTAATTTCACTATATCTTCAGAACAATGATGAATAGTCAGTCCCCTGAAAATGCACTATCAAAGTGGTGCCCTATAACAGACACATGAATTTCTTCACTAAATTCTTCCAGCTGTGTATTGTGGTTATAAGAAAAAGAGGGATTCTAGTTGACATTATTTTGACAAAATTTTGAGACAAAATTGCCCACTTCTGGAGATTTTTTCACACCACTGTGTTTGCTGACTCCTAAAAAGGAAAACAGGAGAGGTGTGTTTAAGAAGCTATTTTACAAGTGGCTGCAATTTGCTGCCTCTGTTCTTCCTCTTTCTGCAGCCTCCACTCTTGCTGGGCCATTCCTTCCAATGCTCTGATGGCGCAGAATTTTCTTGGGACTTTTGTGAATGTAGCAACTCAGGTGCATGGTCATGGTAGTTCCATGTACCCAGGTGCCACCATCTCACGGTGTAGAGAATATGGAAGGATGATAAGCTTGCTTAAATATACTTTCTGAGCATTCGATTAACGTAAACTTTTCTATCTCTATTCAGCACTGGTGAGCCCACACCTAGAGAAAGGTTCATTCCTAGGCTCCCTGGTGCAAGAGAGACATGGTCTGAAAAAGGTCAGTGAAAGACCATAGAGATGATTAAGGAGTTGGGGCATCCCTCTCACATGAAGAAACTAGGGGTGCTGGGTTTGTTCTTGGAAGACAAGATTTAGGGGGATCTCTTCAGTGTGTGTATTAATACCTGAGGAGGTAATAAGGGAGAGCCAGACTGCCTCAATAGTACCTTATGACAAGACAAGAGATAATGGGAAGAGGTTGAGTTACAAGAGATTTCATCTAAGAATAAATTTTTCTCTGTGAACACTGGCACAAGTTGCTCAGAGAGGTTGTGGAAACTCCATCCCTGGAAGTGTTCAAAACTAGACTAGACATGGTCCTGGGCATCCTGCTGTAGCTGACCTTGACTGAAAAGGAGGATTGGACTAGATGATCTTCAGAGGTTCCTTCATCCCTCAACTGTGATGAGATTCTTCATATTGACCTTAAGTTATCATAGAATCAAATAACATGTTGAGTTGGAAGGGGTCCTCGAGGATCATTGAGTATAACTCTGGTCCTGCCCACGATGTGCCAATGTGCCTGAGACCATTGTCCAAATGCTTCTTGAACTCTGTCAGGCTGGTGCTGTGACCACTTCCCTGGGGAAGTTCCAGTGCCCAACCACTCTCTGGGGGAAGAACCTTGTCCTGATATACAACCTAAATCTCCCTTGACTCAGCTTCATCCCATTCCCTCAGGTCCTGTCACTGGTCGTGAGAGTGAGGAGATTGGCACCTGCCCCTTCACTTCCCCTCAAAAGGAAACTGGAGTCTGCTACAAGATCTCCCTTAATTCTCCTATTCTCCAGGCTGAACAGACCAAGTGACCTCAGCTGCTCCTCATACAGCTTCCCCTCAAGGCCCTTCACCATCCTCATGGCCCTCCTCTGATAGCTTAGTGTCTATTTTTTATAATGTGGTGCCCAAAACTGCACACAGTTGTCCTTAAATGGCTCATTAAATGAAACTTGGCTCTTATAAAAGGAAAATAGAAGTCTGTGTTGCTTCCAATGGTTATATAATGTGTTACCAAGTGAAAGGCTTAGTTCTAGTGAGTGTGGTTTTTTTGGTGCTGTAACTTTCATCCTTTTTCTGAGGACTTTCTTTTCCTTCTTTAATTATTTTGACAAATTAGGGAAGGCTTTCAGTAGAAGATGAAAATTCTTCTCTGCTGTAGGAGAAGAATCCTGGGCCCAAGTGCTCAAAAGTTTTGCTACCAGATAAGTTTTTGTTTTTTACCAGATAAGTTACCAGATAAGCTCGTAAGTTTTGATACCCAGATATATGTTTAAGGCTACAAAAAAGAATCATTCAAATAACAGAATTGCTCAGAAACAGACTAATAGAGTGCATTTTACTCTTGTGCTCCAAGTAAACTTCTCCCAGCTATGGAGAGAGGAAAGTGTTGAAGTCCCACCACAGGTTCATTTTATTCTTTTAGCTCAAAATTTACCAGCCCTATTTCAGTTATATCAGTATTTACTAAAATGGTCACCTCTATAAAGCCAAATATTCAGCTTTTCAACATTTTATAGTGCTTCAGGTATATTCACTGATTAAGCCTCTCAACATCCCTATAATGGCAATGAGTTGGTCTATATTGCAAATTAATAGCTAAGGAAGTTAATAACTCAGTCACACAGCTTTTTTATTTAAGCTTCAGTCCTTTGACTTCTAATTACATGCTGTAGCAACCATACTATGCTTCCCTGTTAGGGAAAGTTTTTTAATGAAGAGCTTTATTCCAGGAAATGTCTTGTTCCCCTCCTGCTGATCAAGGGAGCTCTGCTGGATGGATTTTTGTATCAGTGTGGTACAAATGATGGATTTTACTCAGAGACAAACTTTGGAAGGCACACTTGAAGTCTGATTGGCAGAAGGAAAGGATTTGAGTACATGTGGCATTAAATGAGGGCAGCAGTTGGTCAAATTGTGTGAAGCACTGTCATTCATTTACTAAAGACTTACAATGAAACAAGAAAATATGCTGGTAGCAGCACCTGGATACCCTTTCCTCTTGCTCCCCCTCAAATCCAGGATTGGACATATTCAGCAGCCTTTTTAGCTCTGTCTTCCTGAGAAGATAATCTGCACCCATGGCTTTCTTTCTATGTGAGGAAGGATTTGAGTTGTGGAAAAGGAAATCCTGACAGTAGGTCTGAGAGGGGCAAGTGTGCAATATTATGCCAGCTGGTTTAGCTCTTGGAATGATTCAAAGAAGCCTTAAGATTATTCTAATATTTTCCAGGTCAACTCTGGCTCCAACAGCTGCTCCAGCAGCTGGAGGTCTGTGGTTGTGAGCTGCTGCTGACATTTGCCTACATCACCTCCACAGGGAAGGAGAACAATATGAGTTGGTGTTTCTGACTTGTGGTGCATGAATTTGCTATGCAAGGAGAATCTCCTGCTTCTCAGCCAGTGTGGCTTTATGGCCCCTTTGGGCTGCTGCAGAGGTGTACATTAGAGCCCAAATCTGTGCTGAAATAAAGCAGGAGATGGCTGCTACTACTTGTAAAGGCACAGCTAATTATTTTTACTCATTTCCATCCTTGCTTGAACTCAAGGAGTTTACCAAGTCAGTTCCACATTTTGCACCCTCTATAAAGATATATGGCTGAGAAACATTTCCAGGTTTTCTTCCAAGAAGCTTGCAGCCTCTGTGAAATTGTGTATGACTGCTCAGATATGATTTTCATCACAGTTCCTTGTAAAAGGTGGTCAGATGTGTGACCTGTGTTGATACAGATGTTTTTACTGTGTAGTGATTGTGGAGCAGGACCTGGGTCAGAAAGGCAAAGACCCAAAACTTTTTCTCCAGGGCCAGATGCATCAGACACTAAATCAAAATTTGAATACTTCCATGCGTGCTTTTCTCTCAGAATGCCGACAGGACACTTTCTGATCTCAGTGTCATTGCAGCTTATCTGACACAAATTCTCACTCTCTGCTACCAGGCAATGTCTCTCAGGAGACCCATTTCATATTAAAAGATTGGCCTCTGCTCTCAGTAACCTCAGTATAAATCTAGAATAAATTTTATATTGTCAGCAACAATTATACTTGTCATTCAGGGCACAAGTTATGGATATAGGTCCTGCCCGAAAGTTGATTTAAAACTGTGATGATTGGAATGTTTCTCTCACTGCCTGGTACAGGTATTTCCCATCTGCTTAATTTTTGGCATGGGCTCATTCTTTCCTTTGTACCTTTTCATTCTGTGGTGCAAAACCAAATTTGTGTACAAATGCTGAGTATGACCTGGCCATGCTCATTTCCATCCATTGTCTTGCATCTGAGCAGACTGTCCATCAATAACAGTGACCTTCAGCAATTTATTTCTTCACCTGACTATATTCATATGGATGGCATATGTTGAGCACATGAATACTACTTTGGATGGCTCTTATTTTAGCCATAGATCAGGAATAAAGTTGTCCAGACTCTCTTTCAAACTCTACTTTTTGTCCAATTAATTTGAAAACAAACAGTTCTTTCTTAAATGAAGAATTAGCGCCAAAAATGAACAACAAAAAAACTTAGAGCAAAACAAGACTGCAAAAAAAGGTTCATGAGAAATGTAAAAAGTACAAACTAATCTGAAATTCTGTTTCAGATTTGCAGATTCTGTGATAACCCTCCTGGTTTTTATGTCTGCCAAGGTTACTACCAAGCTGTAGGAGCTCACTGACTAAACCTCTGTGAACACTGTGAATAAACCAGTGTGAACGCAGTCAATTCTCCCACTATATCACAATTACAGAAATAGAGGCACTAGGTAAGTTTATGCCAGTCCTCTGGGAACATTTAAAAAAAGTTTAATAGCCCTTAAAATTTCTCATTTCTAACCTGTCATAGGTTTACCTCATGACTGCTCATTTTGTTGTGTTATAAAAGCAGATAGAAAATTAGATTTCTGGCTCAAGATCCCACTAAAACCATCATTCCTGTTTAAGTCAGCAATAGCCACATAACATTTAAGCCTGGATAGTAATTTCTTTCTGCATCTACTCCAGCAACAGAGCAACACATTGCATGGCTTGAAATGCTTCTGGTCTAATTAGAAGAGCTTACAAAATTCCACATAAAGATTATCTGAAAAGATCACTGGAAATAATAAATAAGAGGAATCCGATTTCCCATTCTAGGTATCTCGGAAATGAGAAAGGCATCTTAAAATATGGATTCTGTTGATAAGATCATTAAATAGCTGCAATGATTTTACAGGCTTTGAACCCCAATGAGGAGCTTCTGCTGTGATTCACAGGAAATGGGGGTTTTTAACTGTCTGATACACTTCCAGTCTGGTAGCTCCAAGTATCTGGATCCTGTCCAAATGCACCTGAGCACAGCACCTGTTGTGGGAAAGAGCTTAACAATGCACATAACTTTAGGTACATTAATTATCCCCCCCTTTTTAGAGAGCATTACTGAATTGAGGGAAGTGTCTTTGAAATGAAGGACATTCATCTAAGCCTTGTTGGATCAGAACAGAAGTACCCAATATATTTTGGGATTGCATTTGTGAAATAAGGACTCATTTATAGTTTCTTTACATACATGACTGAAAACATAAACCCTTATTAGTTGATTCAGTAGTCAGTGGAGAATTTTGGAAACTAGCCTATAAAATCACTCCTGTTGGGACGTTAAACAGCTATTAAAAATTGAATTGATTAAGGGTTCAGTATAGTTCCAGAGAAAGGTGGTTAATGGTTTTAATATCTGCCTTCTCAATACGTTGACAAATCAAAAGAAAAGCCAGCTGCCAGGGAAGCTGCATTCAGAGAGTGCATTTTAACTTTTAAAAATTGAATGCATTGTCAAATATATCAGCAAATTAGCTGACAAATGGGGTTTATTTCTCTGTAATTATTTTCCCTGCTTTGTTCTGTACCTCTTGGGTGGCTCCTGTCCAACTGAAGCAAAATGCATGAGCAGAAGAACAGAGAGGCTGGGAAAAGGCAGAGATCATTTTAGGATGAGCAGAGAACTACTCCATATGAGCCCAAATTTGGGGCATAAACTGAATGTACTGTAATGGAAGGGTCGGTTTTGGTTTCTTATTTTTGGGGGAGTAGAAGAAAAGTTTCTGGTCAATTGTCTCCCTGCAAAGCCTCTGTCACTACTCCAGGAATCCAGCAGTAGACAGCCTCTACTTTCCAAAACACCAACAGAGCTTTCCACTGCTCCTCCTAGAGGGGATGAGCCACCCTTTAAACCATGTCAGAAGCTGAGTTCCCATAACTGTAGCTGTGATTGATGGCATGGTCGTCTGATCAGCAGGTCTAGGTTTAAAAACAGGTCATTAAGTCTTAAGTCTACAGGGAGACATGATCTACTACAAATCTCTGCTTACCTGGGATGCTAGAGCCAACCTGAAGTTCTCGATGTACTCAGGAATCTGCCCTTCTGCATTTAAGTGGGAGATTCAATCTGATGAAAACAAAAAACTAACACGCAGTCTGCATTGCTGACTGAGTGTTTTACACCTGCAGAGGATAAAAACTGAAGGAAAATTTTCATGAGGTCCCTTAAATACCATCCTCTCACATAGTTTCATAAATTCTTACTACACTTCTCTGAGAGTATAAGTTAAAGACATATCTTTGGCCTTATATCCTGTTTCAAATGATGTTCTGGTTGACTAGGTAACCTATAAAAGTCCTTCCAACCAAAACTATTCTATGATGTTGTGGAGTGACTTCTGCATAAAAAATAGCCTTTAACCTTAATTGAACAGAATCATAATTAACCCAGGGTTAAAATTCAGCCACATTTAGACCAAAGAGGAATCAAAACTGGACAAGATGGAGGAGGTAATGCTGAAGAGACATTAGAGTTCTTTGAATATGTTTTATGGCTATTTTAAGTCCTCACTTTTCTTTCCCAGGATGGGCTCTGGAAAGCCAGGAGTGATCTTGTTAAGGTACAGGTTGTACACTGTGGGAAGGGGTGGTTTTGGTTGGGAAGATCCCCCCAACTCAAATCCTGTGCTGGTGTGTCTCTGCCTGCTTTAGCATGGTTTCTTCTGATGAAAAATCTCTACCTTGTCTCACATTTTCCCTTCCTCTGCCATCTTTTGAAATCTGAGATCTGTGTGTTTTAAGGTTTTGCTTTATCTGTGGTTTTTTTCTCTATTCTGTTAGTTATTGCACCCAAAACACAGCCAGCAAAGTGGAATGCTTTTCACTTACATATATTTCACTACTCATCTAAGAATGAGTGGGTTCATGGCCAATGCAAATATCCTGCTTGAGAAAAAAGGTCTAAGTTTTGTTCAGTGCTGATGCTAAGTGTCCATCCAGGGTATAACCAGCTCTCACTGCCACTTCTGTAAGTAAGAGTTTTCTTGATTCTAAAAAAATGAGAAATTATTTCTTGCTTCTGAAATGTAAAAGAAAATGAAAGCAATTTACTTGCAGGGTGATGCATAATACCAAAGGCCTTTCTGGCTGTAAGTCAGACTGAAAAGAAGCCTTATGCAGTTGTGTTGGGTAAAGAATGCTACAGGATCATTGCAAGCAATAGTAATATAAGACTGACACCCCCCCCCCCCCTTGAAAGGTTTTAAAAAATATCAAACTCTTCTCACAACATCTTCCAAGCTACTCATAATCTGCTTCTCAGCTATTATCTGCTCAAATTGATACTCATGCATTAGATGATTCAGTACATGTAACATCACAGAAGATTATGTAAGATAAATCTTTGTAGAATTGCTATAATCAGATGGTATATTGACTATCACAAATTGAATAATTTGTAACAAGTTTTTTTTTGTCTGTATGTTTGTTTGTTTCTTCCTTTATTTTTTAGAGCCAAAGTACATCCGTTCCTACTATGGTGTCTTATTTTCTGGTAACAGGCATATTTTTTAGCAGGATTAAAGTCTCAATCTCACCTGTTTGATTTATACCACGACTTTATCAGGGTACTTCAGGTACTCATAGCAGTATTGAAAATTCAGCTGGTTCAGAAAGAAGAGCTGAAAAAGCTGAGTAAAAAGGAAAAGAATATTCTTTTTGAACTCTTAAACATCCACAGATTTCAAAACACCAGCTAAGTCCAACTACTGTTAATTGAGTTGGGAATGCCAAAGGGGGAATGGGAGGGAAATATTATGTTTTTAAGAGCAATGCATAGAGCTATGGGACTGGAAGGGTCCACTTGGGCTGAGGCAAATCTGTTTTGCAAGTATTCAGGTCATGTAACCATGCCAAGAAGAGGTTCACATTGCACCCTAAAACTAGAAGGAGTTTTTGTTCCTTTTTGAGTTTGTTTTACTACTTCTCTTTTCTTCTGACCTCTGTCTTAATCTGTGATCGTGACCGATTGATGATTTTCAGTGCATGTATTGTCCTTTAGATCTTCACCTTTCCTAGAAGGTGTTTATTCTCTGTTATGCTTGTGGACAGCATTTGTAGCTCCTGAAGCCTTTGTTTTACTTCTGCTCACATTCTTTTGGAAGATGAAGCTGTTCATTTCCTTAATTAGCCTGATTACCTGCTTGTGATTCAAATTTTTTTTCTGTTTAAATAAGACTGCCTGGAAGTGTACTGCCTGGAAGTGTACTGGAAGTTGGTACCTCTGTGACACCTATGAGCTCTATAATGGCACTAATACTTTCCTGTTTCTACCAGAAACATGTTTTACCTGCTAACAACAAAGAGTATATTTACACTTTCCATCATGGCTCAGTCATCCTGTCTTCCATGAATAACCCTCAGGCCTTTTTCCCTGTCTGTCATCACTGACTAATGAGTTCTCAGCTCAGAGAAACGCTTCTTGTTTCTAGTCTGTAAGTGCAAGCTGATGCCACTTTTGTACTAGGCAATTTGATTCCATTTCCACTACTCCTGTTCTTGAATGTCTCAGGTGCTTCCCACGCAATATGCTAATGCTCATCTTTACCAATGACATCCCTGAGCAAATGTTGTAGCTCAGTCCTGTTTTTAACTGAAGTTTTTATATGAAGATATGAGATGTGAATGGTTCATGCTGGTTTTTCAGCTACAGCCATGGTCAGCTCCATTTTGCTCAAGAATTTCCATTTAAAATGCATACCACTATATTTCTTCCACTAATCTCTGTCTTTTCCTGCTTAATAAATATTTTCCCAAGTGACATTTCATCAAATGCTTTTCTCAAGTCAAGTTTGATGAAGGCCCTGCATTTATTTCACCTATAAAGTCACCTATAAAAGAAAACTGGTCATTTTATTTTATGTTGTCATCCAAACCATGTCCCTGATCCTTAACTCTTTCATGGGCTCTTTTTCCTTTGTCTGCTGCTGCTACTGGCAATATAGATAGACCTAAATGTCTCCTGGCAATACAACTCATCCTCTCATTTAAAAAATCCCTTGCTAATTTTTAAAACACAGTGATGTCTTTTTATCCCTTTAAAAACCTGATTTCTGTCTTTTTATAATCTGATGAAGGTTTGCCATCAAATCCAGGTTGCAGGAAGGCTAGAAGCCATGATCCTTTACAACAGAAATGTGTTAGGAAATAAAAGTCAAGTTCTCTCATTTTTCAAAGTTGAAGGTTTATTTAGGCTGCCACATGAAGTATTTATTGTTTTCTACCATTGCCATGTGAATACTTTCCTACACCCGTGCCTCAGACTGCTAGAAGGACATTAGCTAATTATCTAGCTAAAAGACACCCGGTTGTGAAATAGATTATTTTTTTCTTTGTTTTTGTTTTGTCTTCTGATAAGTTTCAAAATGAAACACGGAGGCAGAAGACTAAGTTTGAAATAGCATCTGCCTAGGCTGTTCTTGGTTTTTATCTAGGGCTCTACACACCAGCCCTCCTGAGCTCCTAAATTCATTCTTTATTGCGAAAGAATGAATGTTAACACTACCTTTCATTTCAGTCTTGACATTTCAGCAAATTTACCTCTCTGAATCACTAACTGAACTCAACAAAAGGTTTTTATCTGCTGATAAATTTCCATCTGAGAGATTTAAAGTTCCAGATGACATTAGCTCTAGCTCAATGATGTTATTAAATTCTCACCTTAAATCTCGCATACGGAAAGCTCTTGTCAGGTCACATGAATGAGATGATTGCATTAGTCATACTACAAGAGTGATACTCATTCCACTAAGTTCACAGTATTCAGTCTGAAGTTTGATCTATGAGAGGACACTTCATATCTAACATTATATGATTTCTTTATATCGTGGTGTTTTTACTAGTTATATACTTGTCAATGCAATTTATACCCTCTTTGCTCTATGGTATGCAATCCTCAGTATACTTGCTGCTTTTGTTAAGATGTGATCTGCTACAGTAAAAAGAAAGACCCCATGGTTGGTTTATTCAAGACATTTCTTCTGTTCATAGTTCAGCTTAAAACTAACTCTACACTTTTGAAGTACAGTGTCCCTGAACTGGCCTCTGAATTGCAAAAACTAAATTAGCATGAATGACATTTTGCATGTGGGAATTTATGCAAGGTTCTACTTGTGAAAAGTTTAAACACACCAGCTGAAACATTGATGAATTATGAATGATTATAATTAAATGGTTTTATTTCTCCATTGTTTTTATTTCTTTTCCTATTTTTTCTGGCTTCTCTTAACCCAGTAGTATCCAGATGGTTTGGGATAGCAAGATTTCTGTGTGTGTACATTGTTCTTGAAGCAAACTGGTGCCATTGACTAGATCTGGGGATTAAAATGAATTTATCTATGGATTAAGAACTCCATATGCCAGTTGTAGTGGGTGTTATGAAATAGGAATCAGCTAGCTACAGAATTCCTAATATACTTATGTGCTTTTATAGCCTAAATCATCTTAGTATCAGAGCTCTTCAGCAACTTGAATACACCTACAACACCCGTGTGAGTTAAAAGGGTTATCTCCTGATTCTCCTAACGGGATAACTGAAAGTGCAGGAAGATTAAACAGCTAAGTCAAAGCCAGTAAGAAATCTGTAGCAGTCTTAAAGCTAAAAGACAGTTCTCTGGGTTCCAGGTCATTGCCTTGAGCAGAAAGTTGTTTCTCTCTCCTTGCATAACAACCTTACTGAAACCAGCAGTGCACCTCCCCAAGCATTCTGGGCAGGAGAGCTCCTTAGGCAAGACAGAGCAGGGAGGCAGTTGCCTCTTCTCCCTCTTTTCACCTGTAAATCTGTTGATAGCTTCCTTTGTGGAAAATCACAAGATGCTTTGCAGACTTGGATTGTGCCTTCCAGCCCTTCTGGAGGTTTGCAAGTAGCAATGTTTGTAGAGGTTTGTAATTAGAGGAGGTTTGCAAGTAGCAATGTTTTATAGCTGGTGAAAAGGGAAGATGTTGTCCTTGGTCATTTTATCACCATAAAATGAAGTGGCATATGAGCCAGGCATAGACTTTGGCCTTCCATGAGATTGTCCCATGTCTCATCTGTCAGATGAGGAACAGCTGATGGAGCTGGGGTTGTTTAGCCTGGAGAAAAGGAGACTCAGAGGTGACCTTATCACTCTCTACAACTTCCTGAAGGGTAGTTGTAGTCAGGTAGGGGTTGGTGTCTCTGTCCTGGCAGCAGCTGACAGAATGAGAGGACACAGTCTCAAGCTGTATCAAGGGAAATATAGGTTGGATATTAGGAAAAAGTTTTTCACAGAAAGAGTGATAAAGTACTGGAATGGCCTCCCTGGGGAGGTGGTGGATTCACCATCCCTGGATGTGTTTAAAAAAAGACTGGATGTGGCACTCAGTGCCATGGTTTAGTTGAGGTGTCAGGAAACAGGTTGGACTCGATGATCTTGACGGTCTCTTCCAACCTTGTGATTCTGTGAACTCTGGACGAGACCCCACCTCACTGGTCATGCCAAGGAAACAGCAGCAAGGCTCAGCAATGCAGCAGGAATCATGCAGTTAATTAAGATTTGGAGATGGTTTAAGAGTAGTTTCTTACGTAACATTGCGGTAAGCAACATTTGTGTTGCCTATAATTCTCATAAAATAGTGATGGCTTTGCTTTCTCTGAGTTCCTAAACTCAGCTGCTCCAGCCTCCTGTTAGCATGTGGGCAACACCAACTTGTAATACAACCTTTTTTCCATGAAGCATGAAAAAGCATGCTTCTTTTTCAGAAGCATAAAAATTGTATATCTACATATACCTGTGTCACATTTGTGAAGTGAAAATATAGTTGAATTCTGTGCTGAACAAAAGCAGATATGTTCAATTTGGTGTCTTTTTTAATGTAACATGTTCCAAACAAAAACCACAAGGAAATTTCTGGGAGTCCTAGGCCACCACCAGATGTGCCTTTCTGGTGCTGGGGCTAAATGCCTGCTTCAGCAAGGAGTATTTTGTGTTCAGCCTTTCTTATCATCTTACCTTTCTTCTTGCTGTTTAAATATTTTTCCCACGCTCTTCCATATTCCCATTTCTTTCGAAGATGTTAAAATAATATTAATATAAAATAATTTTGATGCATACTACTGGCTTATTCAGTATATTTCCCATTAGCTTGGGACTGTTTTTCCTGAGTTTCAATCCTCAGCTGGAGTACTTCTCCATGTCCCACAAGTGTCACTGTCATATCTTCTGGAAAAATCCCTTCACCAGGATTTCTTCTCCTGGGAAGCTGAGAAGCCTCAGAGAAAAATGAAAACAATAATCTGATTTGCTTCTCCCATGTTTTGTTGCTTTGGAACGTGGTTGGAGATTGTTTATCCAACATGAGCATTGTTTTTACATAATGACCAATCACGGTCCAGCTGTGCCAGGACTCTGGAGAGTCACAAGTTTTTTATTAGTATCTTGTTAAGCCTTCTGTAAGTATCCATTCTCTATTCTTTAGTATAGTTTAGTATAGCACTCTATAATATAATATAAATCATATATCTTAATAAATTAGCCTTCTAAGAACATGGAGTAAGATTCTCAATTCCTCCTTCATCCTGGGGACCCAGCAAATACCACACATAAGTCTGGGCTTCACTCCCTCCTGACAGCCCAAACTCTACTTTCTGCTTTAACCTGATGCAGGTGAAAGACATAATTTTTGGTACTATTTTCCATCACTGTAACCCCAAAAAGTGGGAATTAGTCTGTCTTTTCTTTGTTTCTTGCCGGTGTGGCTGAAAGGGACTGTCCCAGTCTTTTCTGTGGACCCTCGTTGCTGATAAGCAGCTTCCCTTTCTTGTAGTGCAGTGCTGAGATCAGGGGGTGATTTGGACCATACCATGGGCTGGTTCCTGCGACACCCTCCACATTCCATGACCCGAGGACAATGCCTTTGCACTGTGCTCCAACAAGAGCAGCCAATGCTGAGTGCTCCAAAATACCCTGTGCAAGCAGGGTTAAAAGGCTGCTGCTGCCTTCAGAGCAGTAGTGCAGCGGTGCTGGCCCCACAGGATGCCATTTCTCCTTTGGCCTATTTTGGCTATGTGGACTGTGAGCCAAATGGATGAGGTTTAGCCTTTGTAGATGAGCAACCTTATCCTTGGGATAGACCCAAACCTCTGCCCTGTGGTGGTGTGTGAAGTGACATAGGCAATGGTGTGATGTGCCACCAGTCTCCTGTGTATAAACCTTGTGCTTTCAGGCTTTTTAGCCTTCCTGGTTGCTCTCTCAAGCTTTTTCAGCTGAATGTACTGGTATTTATTTACAGCTCTGCCTTGACTGAGTTTTATATTATTCCTTCACAAGAAAACACATTGTTCACAAAAGCAAGGGACTAATAGCAGACTGGAGCTAAACCTAGTAAAAGCAGGTGTTATGCAATTTGTCACCACATGACTCTGCTAATGCATCTTTAGTCCAGGACTGCGGTACCCCTGCCATGTTTTAAAGTGCAGAAAGATAAGCGTACGCTGTACCCTGGAGTGCCTTAGTCTATAAATGTAATTCAGAAATATGAGAAACAGTGCTCTGAATCTGATGGCCTTTTTCAACACAATTACAGGAGCAGCGTGAGGTGTTGAACATTTGCAGCAAGGGTGCACACAGCAAACGGGAGGTTGGATGTGCAGGCTGTTAATTCAAGCCTAGATAAGCTTCTGACTAAGAGGGTTTTAATTTGTTTTTTACCCTGATATGATGCTTGTACGGTAGCAGTTTTACTGAAAAGAACCTATTACAACCTATGCTCATCGGTAAAGCCACATTTAATGAGAAGGATACCTCACAGCTTTTAATGGGCCTCTACAGACTTCAAGGATATGAATCTAAAAAAGCCTTGAATATCAAAATGTTTTTATTTGGCTGCAGATGAAGACACTTTAATGTGGAAAAAGTTGTGCGCCCTTTGAAATGAAATGAAAAGGGCAACAGATGAAAAAGAGTATTTTCTCTCAAAATACAGAGAGACAGAGACAGAAAAGGCATTTGATCCCTTAGTGCCTCATTTCTGTCTGTCTTTGTGCTTTCAGGATCACTTTCACAGAATGCACCAGGAATATCACTCCAATGCTCAGTGTTCTCAAACTCCTGCTGAATGAATGGTGATGGAAGACTTTCACTACTATGGAAGAGAAGCTTAATTCCAGGAGTCACAGGTAGGAAAGCATATGCCTAGGCTGCAGCCTCCAGATACTTACCGTCAGTCCTAAATCACGTTGACAAAACAAGTCAGGCAAGGTTGTGCTGACCACTAACAATTTTTCAAATGGCTGAACGGTGACAAATCATTCCTCTAGTTACCCACTAAGACCTCAATGAATAATCAGAGCCTGCAATAAAGCCTGGAAATCAATAATCCCTGGCTCATGAATAGTTAAGGACTAGACAGAGGATGGGCAAAGCAAGGATCAGCAGATGCACCCTTACTGGAAGGCACAGTCTCCATAATTTCATGAGTATAGAATCAGAGGAAGATTTTTTTCTGATATCACCCAGCAACAGGTGGTTAGCTGGTGCGTGTGACAAGTGGAGCTTACTGGTGTATTTGGCTCTCTGTTTCTTAAGGGTATAGAAGCAGATTGTGTGAACAGATAGATGGAGAAATCTGTTTTTCATACATGGTTCCCTTTGATCTTACCTTTTGGAAGTATATGATGTCTAAGCAATTTTCCTGGCAATGAGTTATGACACCATCTAAGGAGAAGGTTTTGGGGTAGGCTAGAGTCCTTTGATCTGTGTGTGCAAATGAGTGCTCATACAGCTGGATGGCAGCTCTTTAAAGTAGCACCATCAGAGAAACACAGTGCTCTTGCTCACTGTATATATGAATGATTATCTTAGTATTATTACTTTGAGAATTTTTTTGCCCCACTCCCATTTTGTATTCAGCCGGGAGTGTGAGAAAGAAGATATTTTCTTTGCATTCTGATGGGGAAAAATTCTCAGGATTGGTTATCCTTCAGGTGATAATCAGTAGCAGATGCTGGACCTGATGTTATTTGGCTTTGCTGCCTTTTTTCTGATTCTACAGGTTGTGTATCTCCCAGCACAGTGTATGCTTGACCAGGCACTTTTTTCTACAAAGAGCAGAGATTGTGTACCCTGGGGGAAATGTCGTCATCAGCCCCAAGGACCGTAATTTTCTCATCTGTAAGGAATGTGGTCCATCCAGGCACTGCTACCAAGCATGGCAGGCTGTCTCCCTTTTCCTCTCATGCACTTGGGTTGCTAAGCCTGCATCAGGAATACTTATTCCTGCAGTCCTGTGCACAAAGTGGTAACAGAAATGCACTGAGGCAAGCAGAAACATCATGTAGTCCTCAGCATGACCAAGCCCAAGGTCTAGCTCCTCTTCAGAAACACTGAACTCAGATGGGCTGTGTCTATCTGCAATTTTGCTAATATTTTGGCCAAGGTTTGGATGATTCTTTAAAGGTATTTTATTCAGCAAGAGAAGCTGAACCTGCCAACTTTTGCCCTTTCTCAGCCTTGTGGGACATTCTTCAAGGCCCTGCAGACTTAGGGGTTCACACAGTTAATTGTCCTGGTTATGGCTCATTCTACACAGCATAAGGCTTGAACCTGTGCTGGTGATACAGGTGCAAAGGAGAAAGGACATGCCTGGTGCTGGATAAGGGAGCTCCTGCCTCTGAGGATATCCTCTGTACATTTCTGCTTCAATCAATCCTTCAGATATTGCCCTAAAGATTACTTGCCTTCTTTTGCTATGCCCGGTAATCCCAGTGTTTAACAATGAAGGATGCTGTTCCTGGCTGTTACTAATTAATATATTTTAACCTGTCAATAATTAATGTGGAAATTGGGAAGAATAATGCCGTGGAGGCTGCAGCCTGAGATCTGCTGCCTGGCAACTGTGGATGTGCATATCCGTTATATCAGGAAATTAGAAACTGGAGCAAGAACTGATCTGTCTGACATTTTGTAAGATGATATAAACGGGCCCACTCGACAAACACTAGATTTATGTGAGGGTATGAGTGATATGTGTCTTGGGAAAAGATATTATCTCTCTTATGAAGGTGCAGTTAATATCAGGCATCAATTAAATATAGTTCATTAAAGCCTCTGGGCAATCTTATTTTTGGATGAGATCAGAGGAGCAACTTACAAGGACTGACAGAGGGGTTATCTTGGTAATAATCTCCACTTTTGCATCTAGCATCTCTCATAGGATGAGCTAAGTGAAGTAACATCTAGACTGTAACAACAATAACCTTTTCAGATGGAGATTGTGCAGTGAAATTTAATAGTGGCTTACCATGTTTGAAGTAGTTGCATTAGATAGGTTTATTGAGATATGCCAGTAGTGCTGATATGAAAACAGTTGGTTTATGCACTCACTCCCTGTCCTCAGAGGGGTAGATTTGCCTCTGCCATATTCATGGGGTGTGTCTTTGTCTAAAACATTTCATTTGTACACATGAAGTAAGTGGAAGCAAAAAAAAATATGGTACTGTTAGGAGGGTGATGTTTTATTGCTTCTTGCTATCCTGGCTAAAATATTCTTTTATATATTGAGTGTTTAAATGGAATTAGTTTGAGTGTTGTTTTCTTCAATTGGACCTTTTGTTTCCACATTTTGAATTCTAAGTGTAATGCACTGGTTGCAGGAAATAAAGTAAGTGTTCAATAAATGAGATCCCAATGGCAATTGAGATCCCATATCTTATTTCCAGTTAGGGATGCAGCTGTCAGGCAAAGATACAGAAGAAACAAATTTCTTCAACACACCTGGAAGAAACAGGGTAAAGCTTGGCATGGAGCCTAAATGCACAGGGTAACTTCTGAGAATGTCTCACTTTCCTACGTTCTGCTGCCAAAACAGGCTCCACACTTCATTTTGACATTAAAACTAACCACTTCTGGAAATGATTCCTCTTTTCTGTTTTTTGGTCTTTCTTGTGAAATCTTCTGTGGCTCCTTGTTTAATTTGTGTAACAGCTGCTCCTGTGGAATGAAGCATGCAGGCTGGCTGCAGCACAGGCTTGGGGCTGCAGGAGGCAGGGGGGAGACTGAGCATCACCCCAGCCACAGGGCAACAAAAGCCCCCAGAGTCTGCTGGAGGGTGTCAGGAGGGAGAGAGAAATGAGGATGGGCTGCATGCTTGTGGCAGAGCTCTGGGCTCTCTGGGATCATCCTTTCACCAGGGAGAGAGCTAAAAAGGAGAGAATAGAGAAACACTGCTCAGGAGACAGTTGTGATTTTAAGACTCTAGATGGTAAGACAAACAGTGTGCTGCCTTTCAGAAAGTAGCTTGCTGAAACTGCAGCTCTTTAAGTGGGATGATATTTCCATGCCATTTTTTACATCTTTATTTGAGGAAAATCAAAGATGGTGGCTTCACCAGCACTTAGCATTACCAGCACTGGCACTTTAACTTGCAGATGCAGGGGAGAAAAACCATCTTCATGCTCCTCAGGTCCCCCACCCTCTTGAGGTGAGAGATCATTGGAGAGATTCCTACCAAAAGCTGCCATCCATGAAGCCCACAGGGTCCTGCAGAGGACCAGTGCTGCCAGGCACTTCTTGTTAAATGCTGTGGCATTGCCATCCACCTCTTCCCCACCTCCTTCCTTTTCCCTTCTTCCTGCAGCATGGAGCTTCAGCCTTGCTTGCTCTGGGTATAATACATCTGAGCTCTCTGAGCTCAACACAACCTAAAGTAGGCTAGGTTTATGGCAGTGTATTTCAGCTAATCCTTGTTCATATCTGGGGTTTTCTGTTTCAGAGACAAGTCATGTCAAATATTGTATAATGAGAGAAAACTGGAAATGCTGACTTACTTAAAGGATTATTTGCCATGGGCTGTTCATACCATCATGCATGGTGTTGGAGTTTTCTGCTTCCCACAACTCTCCCCAAAGCTTTTGGGATCCTCAGAAATCTTTTTCTAGTTATTATTCTGCTTTGTGGCTTTGGGTCTTTTCCACTACCTGTGTTAATTGGACAAACAATCATACACCAGCTCCAGAGGAAAGACATAATCCGTGGAATTTCTTAGACTTGAGTTGGATATTCAGAATAGCATGAAAGCAAATCTGATGATACAACAGGAGGCAAAGCAGAGTCCTTTCCCAAAAAACCCAGCTTGAAACATCCCTATTAACAAAGTTTCTGCACTCTACTTAAAGAGCTGCCAGTAACATAGCTTGCTTCAGAAGCACTCAATTTTACTGCTGTATTACCTGCTTTGCTGCACTATAACCAGCACAGTTCTTTGTTGGGCCATGCTGTGCTTCAGTCCATAGCACCTGGCATCTCCTATGGAAGAGAAGATAAGAGTGGAACATGTTTCACAGTGCCAGACTCTGGCCAACGCCCAGTTTGCTCTCATTTTCAGGGCAGTCCTCGTGCAGATTTTTCCTGTGGGGCTTTGAAGCAGCAGTGCTGGAAAAAAAATGTCTGTAGGACTGCTTCACCCTTTCAGAGCACAAGGATACTCACAGCTTCCTGATATGGAAGGATTTTAATTAATTAATCTTTTCCCCCTTCACTCCCCCTCCCTGCTTCCCACCTGGCAGCTTTTCTCTGTGCAGGACAACCCGATGTTGTTTTTCAGGTTTATTTGCTCCTGTCTACATATGAGAAGCTGATGTTTTCCTTGCCAAAGTGCTGTCCCTCATAGTAGAGCAGACTAAGCAGCTTTGCTGAGCTGGGTGAGGCAGAAGGAGTCTGTATCTCGTCCTGATACCTCTGCTTTAAGCTTATCCTTGGCTGCTGCTGCTGCTTGGCACCACCTGAGGTCCCACTGAAACCTGAGTTCTTCTTCCCTGCAATGCACAATTAAATAAAGGCAGCTTTATTCCCCAGAGCATGCATGGTGCAGCAGGAGGAAAGACAGGAGGTGCAGAAGACAGGAAAAGGGTAGATGGTGAGCTAGATATCTTTTCTATTTATGCTCTTAATGCGATGAATTTAGAAAGGCACATTTAATAGCAAATCTCACTACAGCTTTCTGAAACATCTTTGCTGTGAGAGACTTCTAAGGTTGATGTTCTCATTAGACAGTGTGCTACTGAAGGGTAGCTAATTAGCAAAGCCACAGTATTATGGCTGTTATGGTAGGTTCAATCACATATTGCAAAAATATGGGAGATATGAGCGCTCCCAGTCTGTTTTCAAAATGCTTCCTTTTCTTCAGGCTGGCTAAATGCATAATTTCAGGGTTTATTCCAGTTCACATCAATATCCCGAATTCTCACAAAATATATATATATATATATAATAATTTGCTGTTCCAGCACAATTTCTGTAAACATTTAATCTCCCATGGTTTTTGTGTATATGTGTTGCCTTTTCCCCCACTGTTTGCATTCACTGGACATCTATTAATGCTCTGTAACCAAAGGAAAGAAATAATCTTTTGAAGTCTTGGCACTGGAGGCAGAAGCTTAGAATGACATAAAATTATTGTGGTGATTTGTTTAAATGATTAAAATTTTTCCAGGTTAGTTTTTCAGTTTATGTGTTTGAACCAATTATAAAAACCAAACAACAACAACAAATGAACCAACCAAACACACCAAATAAACAACCCCCCTCGAGTCCCCTGCATCCAAACTCCCATAAAATAAATGAGTATGAAAATATGATACATTCATTGGAAGCCCCACAGACCTTTATATCTCCATCAAAACTTTGTGTTATGTTGGGCATGGTGAGTTCATCTCCTTACATTTAATTTTCAGATTTCTTCTTAATATATAATTCTTTTTGAACCACAGTTCACCTCTGTAATGTCAGAATACAGATGATGACTGTCCAGCACATGGTCTGTAAAACTCTCTATGGTTTTCTTTTATTTTTCATCTAGTCCCATTGCATATCTTAGGGGTCTCAACAAGCCTGAGAATAAAAAGTGGGAGCATATGACAGCAAAAACCATTGCTATGGAAGGTATAAACCAGAAAAGACTTCACAAGGAGTGTCTGTATCCTTTTTACTGAGTGGGTCATTGAGACACAGCAAAATGTTCCAACCTTGGTCCCCCAGAAGGCAAATAGCAGAGCCAGGATGAAGACCCATGTATTCTGAGCTCTGATTTAACCTACATCCCACTGTACAGCCCTGCCTTGGAATCTGGTTAGTTTTTCTCTTAGTTAGCAGCAGACTCCCACAGAAATCTGGGAGAGCAATCCTACCAAAGGCAGTGAGGATGACTGAGGTCTTATTTTCTTCCCCCAGTGGTAAAGACAGAAAAGAACATGAATCCCCCCATTCAAAATAGAGTTAATAGATGGAAGTATAAAGAGATACTGTCTTATGCAAAGATTGAAAGATACACAGGCCGAGAAGGGACAATGAATTACATGTTGGTGCTAAGTATCCTGCTGGTAGCAGTATAATTTTGAGGACCAAGAAATTCCTGTCCTGGATATGTATACTGATCCACTGAGAAAATGTGCAGTGTTAAACCACTGTGTCATACTTCTTACCACGCTGGGGTTAGACCAGAGGTTACAAACTGGGTTGTCAAAACAGCACACATGGGATTTCACCACCGTGAAATCTAGATCTGTTAAACACCCATTCAAAATCTATCTTCACTTAAGGAAGCTGGAAGGTGTGCCAGGGGAAGGATCACCCTGCTGCATGTGCGTTTTACAGCTCTATTTCCCCCATCATCTTCTTCTGGCAGCCATCTGAAAACAGGCTACAGATGAGGTGAATCTCTGGAGTGAACCTGGGGAGCCATCCATATATTTTTATGCAATGTTTCAAGAACCCAAAGAAATAAGCAGTGCATCCACAGCACTAGAGGTTGTAAAAGCAACAGTGTTGTGTTTAACGTTTCCTCTGCAGAGTCCTTCAGCATTACTGTAAAAGTAATAGTGGATTATGCCCACAATGTGCAGTAGACAATTTCCTTTGATATCTTTTTAGATAGAGTGAAGGAGAGGGATTTTCACTACTATCATAACCCACACGGCTCTCGTGATTCTCAGTATGATTTTGTTCTCATGGGGAGATAGTATGATTGAAGAAAATGACACTGTTGTGATGTCTTCAGCTTTTTTCCTTTTGTTTTTTTTTTAAGACTGCTTGGTATCAAAATGTAAATGAAAACTATTAGCAGAACATAGAGTTAGGAACTTGCCTGGTGATTTGTTGAACTTGGACCTCAGATTTCAGTAGTTTTTTTGCTTTTTGATATTTTTTCCTCAGAAACATTACTATGTATGAGGTCACACATACACATAAGGTATTTATATGCATTTTTTTTCTTGAGGGCTAACCTATGTATAGTGAGAAATGATTGCAGGCTACTTACTTATTTTGGTAGAATTGGGTTAAGTACAACTGGTCTGCTACAAGGCATTTGCCCTCTGACATACTGATTAGAATAGTGACAACCTAAGCAGAAATAGCTGTTTAAAAAGCACTGAAGGGTTTATCAGTAATCTCACTGAATTTCTGAAATCTTAATTTTCCCAAAGTCATTGAGAAAGATGCTTCCACTCTTCTGTCTTACTGTCAATGTGAGCAAAATTTTAAGGTTTTGATAAGCACCAAGATTGTCCTCTTTCAAGTCAAGACTGGTGCATATTACTGAAATGATGTGATATGGTTTGCAATATCCTCTCTGCTCAGGCTTGGTTTGGCAGCTTGCAATGTTGCTGGGTGGCTGGAGCATATCACATAAAAGGTTCTGCATTTGACATTTCTGTGACCTCTTGTTGTCTCTTTTGTAAGGACTTCATTGGAATTTTGTTGCTGGTCTCGCAGACTCAAGTAGTAGCTGTTTAGGTATTTTTTAAAAAAACTATATTCCAATTTATACTTCAGGTTTTGTTCCTCATTGCAGGCAAATGCATATTAATAGCAGGAATATTGTATGTTTAGCAAATTATATCACAGATGAAATCTTCACACGCAGTACAAAACAACTATTTGTGCTGAGATGGATGGATGATTATTACCTCTTTGTTTTCTTTTTCATTATCCTTTTGAATTAAAATCTCCTTGTAAAGCCATTATCCTTGCTTTAACAGCTCTCTATATTGAATATACCTCTGCCTCTTCTACTCTTTTTTTTTTCCTTGCTTAGATTGAGTTTTAATTTTCTGTGATTTCTGAGCTCTAATTTCCTTGTTGTTTCATATTTTTACAATGTCCTGTTCAAAAAATTCAGTATGCCCATACTCAATTTTGTTTCTCAAATACATGTAGGCCAAAAAGTAGCACGAACCTTCTCTAAAAACTATATTTACAGCTCTAGTGGCACGCACTCTCCTCCTACACTGGAAAGCTGTGAAAAACTGTCAAGATGTGAGTGTGCATTACAATGCTCCTGACGACTGGAGCTGGTTTATTTTTTAACCATGGCTTCATTTTGTCATTTACACCAAATAGAACAGGAAAGAAGCTCTTACAATAAAACCCAGCAAAACAGACCACACAACTAAGAATTACAGCATCTCAAACTACTCCACCCTCTTCTGTAGTGCTGCATACACTGCACACAGGTACAACCACACATAGAAAGACCAGTTATGACTAGGACTAATTCACTTTTCCAGTTCCAAAATAATCAGGATGCCTCCCTGAGTGTGGTAGTACTTGGTGACTTCCAGAATTTTTCCTACTACCTCCAAGACTCACTTGAGGACAAGAATAGAACATCTCAAAATTGCCACCTGCCACAGGAAGGAAAGAAGAATGACTGTGGTTGTCATTGGTGTCATAGCTCCCTGAAATGACATTAGATGCACTCCTTAAAAGAGGACAATGTCTCATTAGTACAGAGGAAAGCAAATACCTTCTTTGACCCCCTGTTGGTCTCTTTCCAATGTGAACAGGAAAGGAATATCCCTTCCTGTCCTTAATTTAATGGCTGATTTCACCCTAACCATCTGATGCATAGGTTTCATCCTGTACATCAGCCAGGCACCTTTCACAGTGTGAGGATAGAAATGGAGCTAACTTCCCATAACTCCTTCATTATGAGCTGAATTCTGACACTCCTCATGCTGGACACTATTTTAGCAAGGGTTGATTTGAAATGTGAAGTCAATGCAACCCTTGGCTGCAATGCCAGGAGTTTGGAGTCAGCTTTAATTGAATAGTCCAGTTAGAGTCAATGGGAGTTCTTGTGAAATGGTGTCATTAATTGGAGTAAAAATGTTTCAATGTGGCTTTGTGTCATCTGGATGAATAAAAAAATGATTTAATTTCTGTATATGTAAGATTTACCTGCAATGTAGCATTTTCTTTTTCTGCAATATTTTCTGTACGCAGGGTATATAAAACCATGTCCATGTTCTAAAGGGAAATACCAAGATACAAGAAATTACTGGTTTTTTCCTCAGTTTGTGTAAGAACTTTAACTGACTATGCAATGCAAATTTTAAAAAATCTAATAGTGAGAAAAAAAACATCAAGCCTTTGGCTACAGCACTGGTTCATTTTCTCCATTTCATGGTCCTAAACTACTGGTGGTATTAAGGCAGAATCCTCTAAAAACCCATCTGATCTCAACAGTAGCTAGTATGAAATGGAGATAGGAATAGTCTAATACTGAACTTCTGTCAGAAAGATGCAGGTGTGATGTCTGTTTCCTGCAGATGTCTGTGACAACTCTTTCTCCCCTGTGACATGTTCTCTCCTAGACAGCTTTCAGGTAGATGATTATTTTTTTTTTAATCAATGAGACTTAAGGTTTTTGGAGGTTTGGGGGTGTTTTAATGGCTGATTTGATTTTGCAAAAGCGTCCCTGTCTAAACCAAATCTTTTTGCACTTATTAGATGAGATACCTTTCCATGGCTAAATGAGCTGCCAGGCTGGTTACCTGCTTGGTCCTATTGGGAAGAAAATCTGCCTGACTTTTCAGCTGAGGTTTAACCACTCTGAAGCCTTTTGTCTGGTTTGTGATATATCTCCATCATTGCTCTTTCAGTGACTGATTTCTTAGTTGCCTTCTCTGTGCATTGAAGACAGGCCTGCACTCAGCCTCTTCTCATGGGAGGTTATCCACCATTCTTCTTAGGTTTCTCCAACTCTGGAACAGACAACAAAGTGGGTGTGCAGAGTGGGAACTGGGAGAAAGGAAAAAAAGTGAAAAATCTCCAACAAGGAAACACAGCATCAAGAAGTGGTAGCTACTACCTCCTTTTCTAGGCAGATGATAGATGGGTAAGAAGGCTCATGGAAGGGTGAAGAAGTGTTAGATTTAGCTGTTTGGAAATTTGGGAGATGGAAAATAATGTCTGAGCAGTTAGGTGGACAGCAGTCAGAAATAGGGTAAGAAAGAGCAAGACCAGTAAGGGCTGAAAGAGATGAAGGGACATCAAGGGGAAAGGGACAAAAATTTAAAGTGAAGAACAGACATAAGCAAAAGAGATGGAGATTATTCAGAGGCATATTTTTACTTTTTCTTCTGCAGTGTAAGAGAGTACTGGCTCTGAGGAAGCTCCTGCTGGAGAAAGAATAAGAAAAGGGAATGGAAGTAGGAAGAGGGAACAGGTTTTCGACTATCAGCTTCTGCAGGCCTGACAAATAAAACACCTTTTGCTTATCTTCTGAAGGGCACATACAATTTGTATAGTCAGGTGTCATTGTTTATTTTCAGCAGATGAATAAGTTTGCTATGGTAGGTGGGCATAGCTGCTTGAACATCGGTTATGGGGACATTACTGAATACCCCTTACCACCCCTGTCCTCCATTTTGTGAGTGGGTTACATCTTCAGCAGGGGCACCTTGTTTTTCCAGACCTTCCAGCAGAGCATTTTAAAGCTGACTTAGGAACTCCAAATGACTGTCACACCAGACTGGCGTTTTTGAGTGTCGGCATGGCTCTCCAAGCACTTCTGCGCGGTCTGTTGTAGGATTTATTGTTATGAGAAAAGAGTCAGCTGTTATGAGAAGAGTCAGAAAAAGAATGCAAGGCACAGCCAGTTGGGTAGTGACCCATCCAATCAATGGTTTGGCACACAAGAAAGCACGTAAAGGTACTTCTGAAATTTTCAGGCTATGGTCTCACTGAGTCACTCAAAATAAGGAAAATAATTTATCAGTAGCTTACATTTGCTATAGTTAGACTATAGTGTCCTCTCAGGGTGCACAGAGGCAGATGCCTATGTGAAAGGTGCAAGAAATATTTTCACAGTCAGTTAAGGATGAGATTCTCAGCAGAACTTTTCTTCTAAATTTCAGCAGCAGCTAGTTCATGTCCTGGGGCATCATCTCTTTGTGTAAACATTGCTTCGCTTACATAGTGTAAAATAAGAGATTAATTTCTTGGTGCCCCTTTAATTTGAAAAAGTCTGGATAAAGTTGCTTATTTCCTTCTATTTCTGGTCATTACTCTTTTATAAGTGTGACAGCCAGTCTTGCTTTGTACACAGCAGTCAGCTGTGTGTGGCCCTGTTATTCATTTTCTGCTAGTCCACTAGTCCATTAATGGAGAATAACACTGGATGTAGGATGCCTGTGTGATCAACAAATTGCTCTGGCTAATCCTCCGTGCCCTCCTTTGTAACAACAAATATCAGTCAGTCAAGAAATGAGCAAGACAGCCACAGGAATTCTCTTTTTTCCCGCATTTTACGGATTTTAGGAAGTGAGGTTTTTTTGTTCTTTATGCATACAAACTTCATTTTGCTGCACAGCTTGAAATGCTGATGTTTCAATATGGATAATACTGACTCTTAAGCCAAATATAGAATTTTCTGAAACTTGTTTTGGGGCATGGGCATGGCATCATCCATCAGGGAAATCAAGCTTAACTCAGTCCTCAAATCTGTCTTACCTCTAAAATGAGAAAAATCAGTGGACCTAAGCAGACATTTATTTGGCTTATTGAATGGCTGAGCAGTTGATAGACCTGAGAAATTGGTATGCCAGAGGGAGGAAAGGACCAATACAATTTCTGGTAGGAAGTTTTGTTGTAAGTATGGGCAAGTTTTATAAAATCTCGTGCTTTTTAGGGTAATATACACCCCTTACAGTAGTGGTTTTATGAATGAAGGATAATAATAATAATTCTAAAGCCTTTCTATCTTGTTAGCAGAAATCAGTTAGCAGAATCTGGGGACTGAAAGGACTTACTGGAGGGTCCTCTCTCCTTTATTCCCCAATATCTACAGTTACTCTAACTTCAGTGTTATTTTCCAAAGTGTTAGCTAAGTGCCCTAGCTTCAACATGGAAAGTTTATACTATTTGTGTCTGAAACTCATCTTACATAACAACTGTGTCACAACATTGATACACATTGAATTGACATGATATTCATTGATTTTTCAGCTCATTGCCTCTTGGTTATCAGCAGAAAGAAAGAATTGTAAGGTAGCTATGCTAAACATTTGAGCCTCTATTGTTTAATACTAGATGAACTGGCTTGATGCTTGCTCATCTTGTGTGTGAAAATAAAAATGTTTGGTAACATCCAGCTAAGTAGAAGGGATCTTTTCCTGTTGGACAATGACCTAATCCCTCCTGCTTCTGCCAAGTCTGACTGATTATTTTCTTCAGTGATGAAAGCAACACTCCCCAAATTTGCCAATGAGACCCTGGCTGTCCCTTTGTGTTTTCCAATTTACTTTAAAAAAAAAACAAACCCAAAAAACAGGTGGGCAATATTTCTAGGCAACTGGGAATTTGGTTTTAAGGGAAGGGGGGTGCTCAAACAGAGCTGCACATGCTGATGTAATGCAAAAAGGAGAGATATCCAAACCAGCCTTGAAGAATAGTTTTGAAAAATCCTTTTAGGATATATATATATATATATATATATATATATATATATATATATATATATATATATGCTCTAGAAGAGTTGTGTTCCTGTCCCCTGACTTCCATAAGTACAAGACCACCAGGAGCTGCATGTTCCCAGACCATGCAATTCAAGATCACAGAGACCTCAGTTTGTAAAACCTCTCTTTGCCAGTCATTGCTGCACAGTGTACAGCTACATAAACACATTTGTTTGCTATCCTCAACACTTCACACTTGCCTGTTTAGTTTCTGATGGATTGCTAGCAGAACACTTCATGTCTGTCAAGTCACACCCAGTCACAAAAGAGTTGTGGTCTCTGCAGTGCTTCTCAAGAAAACTTTGGAATGTGTTTCTCACATGAAGATCACGGATGGGTTTGGCTTCTGAGATGGCAATAATAATCCACTCTTTGGTCTGTCTTCAAGACATATCATGTAGTAAAGAGCTGAGCTAATGTTCTCCCCCCAACTCCCTTTCTGAGTGCTTTACTCACTACTGGTGTTTCTACTGTTTTTTCAGTTCCTAATGTGCCAAGGAGAACAGCTCGCTTTTGACAGTGAAATCACATTCGCAGGAATTGACAAAAGAAAACATTTGTCCTTATCTTGTTCCTGAAGACACCAACTGCCCCAAAATATGCCATCCTCTATATTAATTTTCTCAGTTGTCCTGTCTCATGTTGTGGATGGATTCTCTCTGCACCCTCACACCCCTTTCCTCCTGTCCCTGGCATGGGACAGGGAGGAGCAGTTCAGAAAGATATGCCATTTGCACTGTTTATTTATAGCTGAGAGGAAAACAAATGGAGAACTAAGCAAATCATGAAAGCAGATTTTCTGCCACACACAAATCAGACTGGAACTGTAACACAGCCAATACGCTTAAATCCAAAAGACATAGCATTTCTGTGAAGGAGTGGGATCAGATTAGGGAAGAAAAACATTCAGGCCTAAAGCTTAGCAAAAATTCTGGCAGAAATGGGAGCTGACAAGGGTTCCTCCTCTGCAGAGAACTGCACCAGAAAAGAGAATGCAGAGTGTGGTGTGAGGAAGTGATTCAGGTGTCAGAGAGGGCGCTGCTTCTCCGGCACACAACTAAAGCAGCACTAGTGCTGCCTCGGTGGGACAGACACCATGAAGGGGTATTTAGACCTGGAAGTGAAACATAATTTCTACTTAGAGATGGAGATATTTATGCAGACTGGCTAAAAGTTAAGATTGTTCAATCTTAACAACTACAGTGTTAAGATTGAACTGGAGCTAAGTTATTTTCTGAAATACTGCCTTTAGCTGTCTCAAAAATCTCAAGGCAGTGATAGAGATGGGCGAATTATTTTGCCCTCTTTCAAATAAAATCTTGCTTTGCATTTTGGAAATGATATGGAAAAAGGAGCATAGGTGCAGGATGACACAAAAGAATGCAGGAAAAGCCACTGTGTAAAACTGAAGCAGATACTGGAGAGCATAAATGACAGGTAAACAGACTAGAAAGACAGTGAAGCACAAAGGAGATACCACAGACAGATACATGCTATATATAAAAAGTTAAACCAGATTAGAAAATACATTTTAAAACCAAACAGAAACAATTGGCATTGCCTAAATTCTTATCTCCACACTCTGTTTGGCTTGTGATTGTAATTTAAGTAACAAATTTGTGTGTTGGGCAGGTAGCTACACACACAAACCCTAGTTTCTAAATATTTTTGGGACTTGTGATGATTAGTGTAGCTTCCTTTAGGGTACATAGTCTTTCTTTTGTTCCTTCCTCCAAGTTCCTTCTTTCCTTTCTTGCTTGAAAGAACCTTTCTGCATTATCTACTTTCTGAGCAGTGTCAGTGAGAAAAACATTGTTTATCTATCATGAGGAATTAGCAGAACAGCCAAGTACTGTTACAAGATCCCATGACTTAACATGTGTTTACATGTATGCACAATCTATGTGCAGATTCCCAATGCCTGGAGAAGGAATGTACAAACCATTGGTCCACACTGCTCCTAGAATTGAAATGAATTCTTTCTTGTAAAGATTTATTATGTTTAAAGTAGAAATAGAGAGAAATTTCACCCAGTTCTCCTGAAAATAAATTCTCCTAGCAAAACGAGAGGTATTTAAATGTGGATTTCTCTTAAGCAAACAAGTATTTGCAAACTTACAGCTGGATTCTTCATAGGGGAACAGTCCAGCATTTAGTCCTCCTGGGCAGCTAATCCTCACCCTCTGAAAAATATGAATAAATCAATATAATTTCACAATCTTACGAGTGGCTAAGCTGAAGCAAAGCGTTCACTCCTTGGACAGCACAGATGTAGTCAGTGCAGTAGATATGCAGTCTTTGATCATGATAAAACACCTTTTCAATCCTGAGGAAGGCTGGAGCATTTGTGGTGTAAATGCAGAAGAGCAATGCGAGAAAACATTTACAGAATGGTTCATCTTTGAGCTGATTAAAAATTAGACAAAGAATTTACTTTTTGGAGCATGAGTCATTTTGATTAAACATTAAACTGTAAAATCAATCTTCTGATTGTTTAGTCATTATTCCAGAGGAATAGAGATTTATTTGCAGTCTCTTTCATTAAGTGCCTTTACTGCCCTTTCCACAAGTTACAACATTTTTCAGGAGGTTACAATAACTTTATGCATGAAACAATATTTCTTCCCAGACACATATAAAATATATTTACTTACATGATCTATGAACTGGACCATGAGGCTGTGAATCAGAAGGTCACATTTCTTATTCCTGATGTCTTAGGCTATAGAGTCTGGTGCAAATCATGTTAAAGACTGTTGTATCTCTCTGGCTTTTGTGAGAAGATAGATCTGTGGAAGGGGCAGGCTTTTGTTAAAGAAGAGTTGAAAAAAATAAATTGTCCTTTTATTTGAGTAAGTGCTCATTATGCTGGTGAAGGGCTTGTTATTTGATCCTAATAGCATGAACTTCAGGATTGTTGTGAAGATTCCTTAATCATTATGTCGCTACAATAATTGTGATACCTGTGACATTTTCTTTTTCTGGAAGTTTTAAAGGAAGTAATGTTTCAGGAAAGATTGTTGTTAAGCTGTGAAAAAGAGCACTGTACTCCCTACCCATAATCAGGCTGTAGAAAACTTGTTGCTGGTGTCCAAAATATTGTCTCAGGTTCAACATGCAGTGAAAATCTAGACCGGGATATGTGCATCATGTTTACTGAGCAGATCAAAATGGAGTTCTTTCTTCTGCCAAACTGGAGACCTTTGCTTCTGCAGCTCTTGTGAGAGAAACATGCATCAGCCTCAACAGGCACCTTCATTGTCTGTTGGTTTGTGCATGTGCAACTGAAGGCAAAACTGAGACATCAGTCCCAGAAACAGAACACGTTTTTTATGGATAAGGTGGGAGACTGGGTGTTGACTGCCCACTCTGTCGATTGTACATATGCAAATCTGAGTTGGAGAATAATGTTTGGTCTGGGGAATTTTGCTTGAATTTAACACCCAAATATGGCATCAGGGAAGCATACTGAGAGGAAATTTTTTATTAGACATGTGTTCTGCATGTGTGCTTGTGCATATGCATTCTGTGGTGGTGTTATATATGATTTTATATATTAGCTAGATGTGGATGAAAAGAATGCTTTTTTAAAGGTTTAATTTCTGGGGTGTTGAGAGAGAAAGAATGGATCAATTTACAGAAAGAACATACAGTAACAGCAAATCAAACTGACAGTTAAAAACCCTATAAAATTTCTAGCACATTAGGAAAGCATTATGTATCTCATTACATTCAGGCTATAGGAGCAGAGCAAAGAAAAGATGGCTAATTACACATGCTCAAACAGAGCACTTTGTGCAGACTGGATAGGATCATGAAATTAATCAAGTATACATGTTGAATTAGCCTTCAAAGGTCAGAGAAAAATAAGCAGGACATGTGTGAAACTGATCTTCCCCCAAAAGCAAGTACACTCTACAAATTAATGTCTGCATCAAGACACTTTGTCAGCAGTTGACAAGACTTTCACACATGCTCCTGTCTCCCTAGGTGTATTAAATCTCCCTTTTTCAGAAAGAACTTATGAAGTAGGGAAAGAAGCATGTGATCTCTTACAAAGGACACTTGGAAGTCAACCAAAGAGACCTTGTTATGAGTCTTTTTGATAAAATGTTCAATCCTCTCCCCCATGCCCTGCCTATTAAGAAAACTACATGATAGGGAACTTGGCAGAATATTGAATCTGAACGTGTGTGAGACTTCAACACCCCCAACAGCTAAACTACCTCTGCTGCTGAGAAGCCAGAAAAAGTCTCTCCTCTATTTGTATCTATGGGGAGCTTAAAAAAGTTTTTAGACTTATGTGCTTTATTGCTTTTGTCACTGACTCAGAAAGTGTTTGCTGCCTTAATTTGATTACAAAGACAAAGGGAAGATTTTTTTAACTTCTCAAATTATATATCTTGCACATATAATTTTACATTTTTTCTCAAAAGATCCTGTGCTAATGCAAAAGACCTCTATTTTGTCACAAAGTGAGATTTGCAAAAGTCAAGTTACTATAACAACCAAGTACACCTTTTCAATCAGAAACCATGCTCTTATGCCGGTGCTCTTCTTTCTTTTAGAATCGTAGAATCATTTAGGTTGGAAAGGACTTTTAAGGCCATTGAGTCAAATCATTATCCTACCATTGCAAAGTCCACTGTGTTTGTAAAAATACTACATCTACATGTCATTGAAATACATCCACTCCACCTTTTCCCTGGGCAGCTTGTTCCAAAAGGCTGGATAACATAGAGAGATACCCTCACAGATGAACACCAGGTTTATATAGACTTAAAAAGTTTCACAGTTTGTACATGTATTTGAGAGACATGCAATATTATGCAGACATATTCCTTTCCTCATCTCTACAACTAATCTGGACATGAAGGCAAGAATGGAAGAAGAAATTTGCTTTAATTGTTTCTGCACCAAAATGCCTATATTCTTTTTAATATGACCCTTCTGAAAAGTCAGTTGAGAATATTAAGTAGGATCATCTTTGGATGAACTGTATTATTTACCTTTGTGGCTGGGATCCCACTGTACCTCTCCTTTCCCTTTCTGTGCTGTGGCTTCTCGAAGCTGCTGGCAGTTGATGGAAGAAAAGCAATCTCCAGACAACTTTATATATATAACTGAAAACAATTTTCAAAACAGAGGCATGGGCGAAATTGTGTAAATTATCTTTTCCCCACTTTCCTCACAAATTGCTCTCTAAAGTCCTTAAAAGTACTAAGAATGGGACCCTCTAACAGAAATAAGGAGATACAGTGTAGTACGATTTAGTTTATGACCTATCTGTTTGCTAAGCACAGTTACCTTTTTAACTTTATAATTTTCTGTCTGAAAAAATACCAATAGTCTTAGAATTACATTGTCAAAAATGGAAAAGAAGCACAGATGAATGCACACAAAAAGCCACAGCATGCAACTCAGCCTTGACCCTCTCCAATTCCATCTGTTCTCCCCAAGTAAATTATTACAGTGTGGGCTCTCTACTTAAAGTGCTGCTACTTGTGAAAGAAAACAAGCTGGGGTAAGCTATTAAGAAAATAGCGCTATTTTGGCTTTTAGGATTAAGCAGGGAAAAAATAACTTCATTTAAGCTACTCAGAGATTTTTAAACCTGGAATTGGTCTTCCCTGGTGTCTATTAAATGAATAAGCCCCCAGCCTTTCTCCAGAAATCTGTCAGAACTTCAGACGAAAAGGTTTTGATGTATGACATAATGGTTGGTTTGGAAGTGGTTGAAGGTAGCAGGAGTGAAAATACTGGGGAAAAAGTCTGTCCTCCAGGGCAGAGAGAGAGAACCTGCTGCAAACAACCATTGTGGTACAGGAACTTTTCTGTGTCTCCTAAAGTGCAGATTGAGACCTGAAAAGCAAAAATACCTTTATATGTGCATCACAACCTTTTGGATGAGTTATTCCATGTTGCTGTGTGTACCTTTGTAAAGCTGGACTGTGACTTTCCTTTATAGATGTGAGCAAAGGATTTGGAGGATGAGATGACAGGTGAAAGAATGAAGAGTGGAAAATCCTTGGAAAAGGATAGCTAAGATGTGATTTTTTTGCTCTGGGGCACTGCTAGAGGTCTGCAAAAGAAGCCTGCTGCCAGTGGTTGGTCAAGTGAATGCACACTTACTAGTGTGCTCTGCAAAACAGAAACAGCACATCTGGCAGCATTTAAGATTTTAGGTGTGTGAAGACATTGCATTTCCTGACTACTGCACAGAAGAGAAAGAAGGACAAGTCCTCATACTGAGTGGACAAAGGAGGTGGGATTAAAAAGGGAGGAAATCAGAAGTACTTTTTTCATGTTTACTGAAGGTAAAATATGGAAATCCAGTTGAGATTCTTGCCTGTAATAATGCAGAAAAGGAGAAAGAGAAGAGCTAATACAACATATTCATTCAAATTACTGATGCCAACAGGACTGTAATAAGCTTCATAGTGAAAATGAAGAAGTAGTAGAAGTCCTTGATAAGATGCAGGATCCACATATGATGCTCCCTATAGAATGGCAGTCAGAGACCAAGGATGCTACTTTGAGAAAGGCATTGTGATTCTCAGTTTTGTTGGGAGATATAGAAGGGAAAGGGCTTGCTTCTCTGCAATGGATGTGGAAGTCTGTCCTCTTCAGATCACCCCTACTCCAGAAAGATAATTCAAATTGGAAAAGATAGGAAGGAAGGTTACCAGAGTAACTAAGAAAATGGAGATCCTTATCTTACAAACAGAGATTAATGGGATATGCTTTCTTTAGATTAGCAGTATTAAGGATAAGCAGGGATGGGTGCCAGCCATACACACTTATCAAGAGAGTAAACACTATGGAAGGATAAAAAACACATTAAAACAAAGAATGATGATGAAAAATGAACAAAAGATTTATGCTATCTGTTAACGAGAAAAATTTGGAAATTAGAAAAAAGTTTTCAATTATCAGGGCAATGTGGAAAGCCCCTTCTTTAAGATGTTAAAAAAGGAATTTGATAGGTTTATGAGAGGAATTATTTGACACTTTGTTAATGATTTAGAGTGCTGTCCCTGACGGACCAGACTTGCCTGCCTAATGGCACGTTCCTGGAGTGAATAGATGTGTGTGTTATCAAGCTGAAATCTCTGCCCTCCTTACATTACTTTGGAAACATAATTGACTGACTAATTAGAGCCAAGGGAAATCATTTGTATGACCCCTGACATCTGTTTACAGGTGAGATTCCATAAAATCTTGTTAAGCCTTGGAGAAAAGCAGGCAAATAACAGGAGGAGATCAAAAGTACAGAAAAAAAATTAATAAAGGATCAAATGAGACAAGCAAGTAGTGGAAAACAAGTAAAAGTTCTAAGATAGAAATTTAATGGTAGGAGACAGAGAATCTGAGAATTCAGAAGTCTTGCTCTTGAGTGTGAGTGCTGGGGAAAGTGATGGAGTGAGTAAGGCCACTCCTTAAGAGTCCATACAATGAGAAATAGGAAAACTCTATGAACTGTGGGTACTACTACTCCAGGAAGAAAAAAGCAGGAGAGTGTAGAAAGGATTGATGATGATGTGAGTGTGGGCCTAAAGCTGTGCTCAAGCTGAAACTTCCTGTGTATAAGAGCTCTTGGATGACAAATTGTGCTCAGGTGAAAACTGAGTGAGTTTTATGGTGTAGGTGGAGAGGAAGCTCCAGACTGGGCTATTTTCTTCATACAGGCTGAGCTGTTGCATGGAGTTTTCTTGACTAAAGTTGACTTCAGAATCTGTCTTTGTGACAGCAGGTGACTAATGCTGAGCTGGTAAACTGGTCACAGAAGTCCCCCCTAGAAGGTATCATTGTATTTGGCACAAGAAGACTGTGCTGGTGAGTAGTCAGGGAATAACACTATCATTCCTCCTGAGATACAGGTGTCCTGTCCTGACCCCCTGGCCTGCACTCCTTGCGATATCACTCCTTGCGATATCACAGAGACATCCGTGCAAGATGGCTTCAAGATGTTTAGAGAACTTGCACCTCTAGCAGGCCCAAAGGGTCTTAGTGGAGCTGCTGGATGAAGGAGGAGCCAACAGAAATTACAGAGAGCATTATTACATCAGTGACCAGATGGACTTCACCTTCCCTGTGGCCCAGCCTCAGTATAATCCTGGCAGTGCTGACAAGCAGCAAGCCTAGGTCAGAGAAAGGTGAGTAGATCCCACTGCTCTGGAAGGAGGCCATTTAGGGGCTAGTAGCATGTCCAAGATGCTGGCAAGAAAAGCAGCTGGGTATCTTGCCAAGATAACCCAGTACATTAAAAGATCCCCAGCTGAACGTGATCAACATCTATTGTGTGTATTGCCAAGACCTCAATATGTTGAAATGAAGATAAAATGTTTCCAGGAAAAGACATTACTGATGGATGGTACCAGCAGCTGGAAATAACTGAGTACTAGAGGCGGCCATGTGGAGGAAGAAAGACACTGGTGTTAGCTTCTTGCACTTTTGTCAGGAATATGCCAGTGGTCCACAAAAGTACTGAACAGGGTGTGTTACAACAGGCAGTTGGAAGATTCATCTTGCAATGATGAATAGACCTGAAAAAGTAAGCAGCAGAGGAGTTTGTAGTGTAGGATTAGCTGTGGGTACAGAGTGGGATTTATTTTAAAGGAGTGAATTTGAATTTCAGTGGAGTTAGGAGTTATGTTCATTAGGTGCGTTAGAGATAAGTATGCTACAAACTTCTAAAAATTTGGTGCGACTCAAACTATTAATTTCTTTCTCTCTTTGACCAGGAATTTAGCTTGATGGCTGCATTGAAAAAACATCCACTTTGTGCACAAATTTGAGCTTGGAGAATACTTTGGTAGAGACTGAGATCAGGCAGCTGAAAAAGTTAGAAGTGAGACAATCTTGAGAAACTTTATATGGGAGATTTCTGAACTCTCATATTGAATGGAGTGAGATAGGGCTTAAATAACTCAGATGAAACTTGGTTAGATACTGTACACATTACAGCTAGTCTGAGATGAATTCTTTATACTGGAGCATCAGATTTGTAAGAAATTCTTTCCTACTTATAGAAATGAAATGGAAAATACAGGGATTTTTAGAATTGATTGACATCTTCATGGTACAATTCTGAAAATCTGGCTGAATATTTTGGTCTTTACATGACAGCAGATCTCTTCTGAAAATCTGTCCTTAAATATCTGTTTCAAAGATACAGAGGCTATAGCTCCTGTAAACAAACTTATCCAGTGCCTAATCTTTTCTATGGAAGCCTCACAGACTCAGGAGTTTGTAAACTCTAGGGTCTCACAGACTCCAGAATGAGGAGGCAGGATGCAACCTCCCTAGAGGGTATGGCATGTATGACAAAGTGGGCTTGGGGACCCTTGCAGAGCTTGTGTGTGGGCAAAAGACAATTACTGCCCAGTGCCTGTGAACCTTCAAAGACTTTACATAATGCACTCACAGGGATGTAGCCCCAGAGGCTAAACTTGGACTTGCTGGTGCAGTTTTGGTTCAGTTCTTGCACTTTAAAACTCAAAATTATGGTCTAACCCAAAACAAAATAAAAAATTCAGGATTACAGCCCTATATACAGCTGTGGGAGAAGAAACCCCAGAAAGCTTTGATAAATATATTAGATGCTTAATTGTTCAATTTAGTGCTTGGTTGGTAACAAAATCAGACACATATGGTAATAAGGCTCTTTTTTTACTATTATAAGACACTTTGGGACATTTTGAATATGCAGTGTGCAATGGTATATTAAACCAAATTGTAGTTCTGTATTTGACAATTTGGCTTTGTTAGCATAACACAATTTGTTTTTATTATAGCAGTAAAGGAGGAAACATGTTGATAATAATTTGCTTTCATTATCCATTTATATTGCTTCTTCCTACTCAATATTTTATTTTTTAAGCAAAATAGAGAAACTTTACAACCAAAGGAGCTGACTTTAGGAGAAAAAAAAAGAAGAAAAGAAATCCCAGTCTGATTAGTTCTGTTTTCAATAATATTTAGTAAGGAGATTGTTGAAATAAAACCACAACTATAATATCTATCAACTCTTCACATATTCCAAATATGTTTACAGGAAAGACTAAATATTATATTTTAAAATCAGCATGATAGTAAAAAGTTATTGCACTTGTGATTCTCTCATGATGTAAGAAGGAGATGGTTTGGAAGAAATTATATCTTTTATTAGGTCAAATGGTATAACTGAAAAAAAAAATAGGAGAAGCATATGAGATCTGTTTTTTTCTACCTGTACCAGTCTTGTCTTGATAAAAGGTATTGTTTCATCCTTCAAATATTTCCTCTTTTAGATATCTCCATGCAAACTCTTGCTAAAATACCATTTGCATCTTGCTAAGGTATTATTTTCATATCATGTCCCTTAGTCTTTTCCATTACACTCAGCTAACCCTAGATCTGTTAATTTTCTTTCAGAGCCCAGTCCTTCCTTATGCACCTGGATTTTTGCCATCTGCATGGGTGGCCATGGACAGCTCTGCCACTCCTTTTCTGCTGACAATGCCTAGTCTTGCTTTTCTCACAATCAGCTTTCTCTTATTTTCCCCAAGTGTCAGCCTCAGCAAAAAAAAAAATCCCATTTCTGTTGGTGGTCTGCTGACTTTGTCTCAAATCTGAAGGTGGAAGACAGAGTGAAATGTCCTTTTGATTATCTGGACTTACACCCCAAATGCACATTGCACTCCTACTGTGGGCTTCTTGTCCCCCATTGGGGCACTTGTAAGGGCACTGGCTCCTGCTGAATCTGTGTCTGGGAGATGCCTGTGTTGTCGTGTGGTCCATACTCAATGTGTCTGATGGTGGGTCCTACCTACCTGCAAGGAAGGAGTAATTGCTAGTGTGACTTAAAATTTGTGGCTGTTCATCCTCTGCATCCTACAAAAGGAGACAATATCTGCATTTTGGTATCCTACATTAACCAGCCTTAAAAATTCCCATCTCATGGCTTTGAGTTGCTCTTTTTGCAATGTAGGCATAGTCTGTTCCAGCGCTTAGCTCTGGTCAGTCATTAAATAAGATAGCGTTATTCAGCTAATTAAAAAAAAGTCTAGCAGAAGAGTGGAGTGTAGACTTCTGCAGGATGGACAATTAACCTTAAATGAGTGAGGAAGGGAAACATCAAATTAACAACCCAGCTGCCATTTTTCTGTTGCCATGCTTGGCTTTCCTCTCCATGTTAATCGGACAGATTGTTAGATGATTTGAGAAGTTTATCTGACTTGCCATATCAGCACAAAGCAGAATCCCACCGAGGAGATCACACAGTGTTTCCAAAAGCATCTGAAGGAATTTATAGCTTGTGAATTACAAAAGCAGCCCTAATTAGTCCCGAGAGGCAGTTGCATAAGAAAAACTGAAAAGACTGCCTCGTCATATTTGCTGCCTTCTTGTGATTTTCATAGAAGATTTTGATAATGAATGTTTACTAACAACTGGGGCTCAGAGACTCCATTGCTAATAACAGTCCTGAGTAAACATCCTGTATTTGCAGTCCCACAAAGATAGGTTGGATACAGGTGCTTCTTCCACGTGTCAATATTGCCACAGAAGCACAGAGGTTTCAGCTGGAAGATTCTGTAGCCACCTGGGAAATGCCTGAAGGAAAATAAATGTCCTGACAGTCTAGCTGTAGCCAAACCACTTGACAATGTGTCATTCTTCAGTATGTTTTTATTTTCTTTTTTTCTTTTTTTTTTTTTTTTTTTTTTTGAGGTGTAGATTCTGTTCTAAGCTCTGGAGGTATGAATTCTTCTTGGTGCTTTTCTAATGGGGTATGTTCCTACATTATGGTAGTCAAAGAAGTTTTGCTATGGTACCAGTGGTTGAAGGAGGTCTGGAGCAGGGATATGGGTGGAGGCAAACCATCACACTTGAACACTTTTTAGGTCTTGCCATTCCTTACCATACCCTGTCCCATTCTCAGATTTTGTAATGATGCAAACCAGCTGCCTACAAAACTTTGAGGAGCCTGAATTTAGAAATTCCCCTTGTGTGGGATCAGTTGTATAGTGATTATAGGTGAGGTCCAATGAGAAATGGCAGTCTGAGAACTCCCTAATCTGTGACAAAGTTATGAATTTCAGTCTAGTAACAATTTTCTTGCTATCTGCTTCAAAAGCAAGTGTGAACTCATGCAGTAGCTGCCTTAGGCTTTGCAGACCTGAATGCCTTGAGTTACCAGTCATTAGGAACAGTTTTATTTGCTATTTACCTAAAATCCCTCAGGTCAATATGCATAACTCAGTGGCACCAAGAATCAATAGGTTTGACTTTATATGAGATATAAGAAGTTATCTTCTTAATCCCTTAATTTACAGTTATCATCAAAATTTTGACATCTTTAATTTCTTATATTGGGGCAGAAGTTTCTGAGAATAGTTTTTCTGAAGTAAATAGTTTCAAATATGAAAACCCACAGTTAGGCATTGTGTATAAGTACTCAATTTTTCACTAGCAATGAAGAAAACAAAGTGACTAGGGAAATCAATGGGGATTGCTGGAAGTTCTGTATTTTTTTTTAAATTGGGTTGTTTATTTGGTTACTTCTATATGGATTTATGTGCTTGTCATTAAGCACCCAAGTACAAAACTCTTGGCCTCGGGTAGTTTGTGATTTCTCTTCTATTTATCTTGATTAGAGGAAGATTGCAAATCCCTTACAGGAAAGTGAAGAAAATGTTAATTCTCTTCACTAGTGAAAAAGAAATATTTGAATTAACACCTGATGATTAAAGAGTTTTATTAGTTTTAAAGGTGAAACAGTACCTCAGAGGTTCAGGGGAGAAAAGTAGGGAAAGAAAAAGAAAAGATATGCACAGTAGGAAGAGAAATCTGAAAACTGTAAAATGAGATTAGCAAGAGTATTTCTCATTTAAGGTTTATGTTTGATCATGAATTAAAAGCTTTGGAGACAAAAGAATCTGCCTTTTTTTTTTGACTGTTATTTAGTTTTATTTTTAATTGTAAATTTAATGGCAGGATTCCTGATCAGCATTCGGTGTAGTATTTAACAAGACGAATTGGGTTTTCTGAAAAGATGTGTGCAGAACTATCATACTTCCTGCTTTTCAGTCATGGTCTTTGTTATGTATAAAGTGGTCTCTGTTTCACTGAAACACAGAACAAGGACACCTGTGAGATCACATTCCTGAGGTGTGCTGAATGCCATTGAAGCTCACTGACTCCTTGAATGAGCACCTCATGCAAACACACCTTAAAAGATCAAAAAGCTGCAGGTAAGTAACAATTCATTGAAAAACTTGCACTCTGCTGCACCAATAGATTTATTTGATAGGATGACTGTCTATGCTGTACATTTCTTTAAATACAAATAACAGCAGTATCTTTGCTCTTACTCTAATAGAGGATAAGTGGTACTTTTGCAGTGGTATTTGTTCATTAAATGCTCAGGAAAGGTGGTGTATTTTGCCGCTGCATGAAGTTGTTACAACAATGTAGTCCTAAGGCATTAATTCTGCAGTCTTATGTGCTAAAAAACATATTTTCTAGGCCATTAAATAAAATATGTAAAACATTGAATGGCTTTGAATATCTGATTAAAAGCCATTCAGCCCCAAATTCCACTGACAGTGAAATGTCATCCTAACATCCCTCTGTCAGATTAAAACACGACTACTCAGAGTCTGCACGTGCTGTGCTGAGAGAATTGCAGCAGGATCTGTTTGATCACTGAAGCAAGAGAGAAAGGACCATGATAAAATCTTGATCTCTGGCTGATCTCTGAAACCATACTGGCTAATTGACCAGGTCTGCAGTCCTAGTAAGAGAGAATTATATCAGGAGTTATGGAGAGGAATAACCCTTCAGATAGATCCTGTGATTTTGGTGTACTTGCTTCTGCCAACAGGCTGCCCAACTGGCACTTGTCAGGTGATGACCTTGCAGAAGATGAAACAAAAAAAGCAATGCTGGTAGGAAAAGAAAAAAATCGTTAAGAGAGATTGTTAGAACCCTAGATGTTAAGAATTTTAAACTTTCTGAGTTAAAAGGCACAGACCCTCAAGAGAACACTACATTTGACCTGAAGTTGTAGAGAAGGCTTCCAAAATTGATTGATAGCACTATGATTATAGATATGTAGTTTGAACAAAAGTGTGTAATATCTCATGGTAGAAAACTTAGAGTTTAAGGTTTTAGAATATAGTAACATATATAAAACAAGATAAAAGTTTTAGAGCAGTCCTTCTACTTCACCTTCTTCTTCAGAGGTTTAGGTGGTATTGTGTAATTAGACAGAAAAGTCTGCATTGAGGGACACAGGTGATTAGTTATTAAGTTTAAAATAAAAATTATTCAAGTGTCATCTCTTAATTAGATTGTTTTTCCTTAAAAGACCTTATAGAGATAGATATGGAGCCCTTTTGTATAGCTATAGAACTCATGACTTGTAAGACTGTAATATAAATAAGAATTAATAAACATCTGAGTCCAAACACAAAATACCATCTCTGTGCGCTTAATTCCAACCCTGACCAAAGCAAAAAAAGAAGATAAAAATTGACGAGATGATATTTTGAAGTGCCTTGAGTGCTCCACAGTAGGACTTAAAGGACTCTCTGGTCTTTCCAGCCTGTTAGCAAATAAGTAATTGCTGAGACTCAGTTAAATGATGCATTGAGACAATGGTTATCTACAAAAGGCTTATTCACTGTACCTTTTATCTTTGAGGCCGTGATCTTTCTGAGAGGATCTGCAGATGGCTGCCATTTACCAACACATATGAACTCATGTACAGGAAAAGGAGAGGCAGAGACACACAGACTGACATTTCTACTGTGTGGTTTGAAGGTACAGTGTAAAGCCCAGGGTCTCTACTGTCCTTGGGGTGCTCCTCTGCAAAGGTGAGCAAAGCGCTAAATGGATCTAGAGGAAAAATTACTACAAAGGACAGATAAGGACTATGTTCCTGTGGATCCATTTCTAGGCAGAGATGAAAAGAGGATGAATGCCAGAGGACTGCTGACATGTCATGTCATGACAGTCACCTCTGAAGGTGAGATTAATCGGCAGCAGACCTACTTTGAAGGGATCTTGGTGGCTGGGTATGAATCAGGAGCATGGGGGGCCAGTCTGTGGATGTCTGTTGGCAGGTCTTGGCTGCATGTGCACTCTGTGGAGCACGGCTGAGTGCAAAACAGGCCTTCCTCAGGTAAAGATGGAGAAAGAGCATTCAGAGAGAGCAATGAGGGGAGGTGGGGAACCTAAGGAACAGGTAAGGTTGGAGGGACAGGTGCTGAAGAAGGGTTGAGAAGGGGGGTAGGAGCAGTGCTAACTTAATATGCAGGCAGTCTCTAGCCTTGAAAATGAGAGCTAGGCAAGAGATTTATAATAATTTAATTGAGGGAATGACAGTGATAATCCAGGAGACCTGGCAGATACCAATTAGATTGAACAGAGCGAGGGGAAAATGTTTATGATAAACAACAGCACCCAAATGCTTCCTAAATTTGAGGGAGATGCACAAGAACAAAATGTTTGCAGTTACATATCTGAATCATTAGCAATGTTCCGCCAGGTCATTTCTGCACTGTCCAGAACTCTGAGTCCTTTATTGTTTCTCCATTAAGTCTTTTCCTTTTCATTTACTAGCAGTTTTTGGCCTGATCGTGCAGGTTTTGTTCAAGTAGATTTCCCTTTCAGTCTCAAATTAGTAAGAGTTTCACCTAAGTAATGCCTGAAGTATTGGGTTCTTCAAATTATTATTTCAGTATTGTAAAACCGTTATTCATCAGCAGTCAATATGTGTACCTGATGTGCTCTACCTGAATTAAAAAAGACACTGCAAGAAACTGTAAGACAGAGCTTGGAGCACTGTCCATGAGCAGTTTTAAGAATAATTTTGACTGATGAACAAAACATAATTAATTTTAAATTAATTTCTAATGTTTATAAAAATTGTAATGTCAGTCGGGGAGTTGTGCTTAATTGAGCACAAATAGATTTGTTTTGGTTTTTTTTAGTAGTTTCACAGTGATAGAAAATTCAAAAAGAAGTACTTCAAATTCTGAACAGGTATATTCAAACTTTTTCTATGATAAAAGGTATAAATGCTGAAGACATCTGAACTAACTTTTGGTGAGTTTCTACAAAAACCTGAACATTTTTGAACTCTATCATTGTGATGCGAAGAAAGTTTTCCTTTGCTTTGCTTTGCTTTGCTCTGCTCTTGGATATCTACATTTCTGCTGCCCTTAGCATGTGAAGTTCTCCTCATGACTGTGTCCTTTGCTGAACTTTTCAACTGTGCCACTGGCATCAAAATACATTTTACTTTTTCCTCTGACTGTCTGCCAGCAAATATCCTTCTATGCTCACCTGATATCAAGGAGGTGAATATCTCTCCATGGGTTGCATAGTTCATCACAGAGTTTCTCTAATTTAGAATGCATTTTTACTTTTAGCTTCTTTATTTTATGATGACTTTGGCATTTTTTTTCTTCACATTTTCCGAAGTTTTTTTGTAGCTGTGTTCATTTACTTTAAACCCGCGTTAACTTTCCTCTGCCTTTTCTGTACTTGTTGTAGAAATTCAAAAAGCCCTGTGCTGTGTGATTGGCACGAACATCCTTGCAACCTGTATTTTTTTGAAAAACAACTGAAGACTATTTTTTACTTTAGATTCATGTTCTTCAAGGGAAGTGAATCTGCATTCTGGCTCAGAAGCTCATTTCTAGGAGCAGAGACTTTATGTTTACTCATTTATTTATTTTCATTGTTTGGTACCATCTGGAGATAACTTATTTTGTGGGAAAGGAAAAAGGAATCAAACTTTGCTACAACAGAGGACTCTAGGAATTTCGATTACTATCCAAAATATTTTGAGAGCTAATAAAAGCAGACAACAGGCCATTTCTTGATGATGTCTCTCCTCTTCACACATTCTTTCAGAGATAATCCAGTGCTCTGAGAAAGGGTTCTTGTGTTTGATAAGAGGAATCCTTCATTGCCACTAGCCTTAGCATACTGCTTTGGTACACGTGCCCCTGAAACACATTTCATGCCTCATCTGTTACCTAAATGAGATGTGAAAGCATTTCACACCTCGTTTACATTTGCGCAGTTTTACGGAGCAGCGTAGATGCAGTTCCACTGAAAGTAACGAAATGAGGTCACCAACCCCCTTCTCTCTCCTTGTATTGCATCCACACGGCCTGATCCTTTCAGTTCACTAAACTGGAAATGAATATCTATTTTTCTGAAGAAAGTTACTGCAAAAAGCCAGCATCCTCCAGCGTGTGGCAGTCATTGGCATTTTACAGAGATGTAAGCTGTCCACGCTGAAAATAAAAATGTAAGCTATGCATTTACATGAGATATCTGAACCCAGAGTGATTTCTTCTGTACTGAGCAGAATATAATCAAGGTGAATAAACAGGAAAATTGACTAAACTGGTATGGGAATAACACCACAAAAAAGGCAATAAGAAATCCGTGCACCTCCGCTACCCCCTCCTTGGCTGAGTTTGCAGCAGAAAACTGCCAAGAGTGTGTCCAAGGTGTCAAGGCCAGCTGAAAGTCAGGGCAGATCCATCCTAGGTGCTACTCCAGATCAATTTCTGGAGAACTGCAGGGATTTTGACTCCAATGCCTGGGTCCTTGCTGCCTTTTGCACCAGCAGAGACAAGTACAAATTTCTTCCTTTTTAAAAAGAAATTGTTATTTTTGAACCTTTTCGTAAACAGCTGTGTAACAGAGGACAGTGAATGTCCAAGAATGTAGTGATACAAATTCAGCCACTTCTGTTCTTTCATCAGCTGAGCTCCCAGTGTTGAAAATAGTGGAAATAGAAAGCTTACAAGGTGCCATCTCTTTGTCACCTTGCTGTTTCAGAAGACACAAACTGAAAATACTAACTTTCTTTGCCAGGGAACCCTTGTTTTTCTTCTAGTGTTCTATGTTTTCTATGTGATCAGGGTGCTTTTCCTGGACTTCAGCTCACATAATTCTGAGAGTATGAAATAACCATTTACATCTGAGCAGTCAGACTTTGCTGCTGTGAATGGAAAGAGACCACATTTCAATATCGTGGCTATTCTCATAGGAGAAAATGGGGCATGGTATAAAGTATGATAAGAGGTGAGAGCCTTTTCCTTTTTGTGTCTACTAAGGAAAACTAAGTTGCATGTGTGTGCACTGATGTAAGCCAAGATGAATCCATCTCCTTTATCTTCTAATGTAAGGAAGACATTAGGGTAAATGAGAAAATTCTCATATTTTCCTGAGATGAGGCCATACACACCTTTTCAGTGTCCCACCCCACTGATGCTAATGGTTCTCATTTCATTTGATATCTACAGGAAAGGCTGATGAGGGATGCCAGTGCATAAACAAGGAAGTAAACAAACCAAAGCTGTCTTGGCTCCCAACTTGTGACAGCAGAAATATTATTGGCCAAGTGGAAAAGGACAAAATCTTTTGAGGAAGAAGTGCTATTTCCAAGCTTTATAAGAGGAATCACAAACATTAAGAATGAATGAACTGGAGAATACAAAATTCTGGTTGTTTTTACAAAAATAACGAGAGGGAATGTGGTGGGCCTGGTGGAGATAAGTGAGAATAATGTGCTGAAATGCTTGTCTTACAAGGCTCTGGGGTTAAATCACTACGTGAGCATGAAGATTTAATGATTTAGGTTTCTTTTAATGGCTGTCTTTTTGGCTCAGTTCTGTCTGGTGCTGTGGCCCCTCAGGCACCACCGGAGGAGGTGCTTGGAGTGATTCACAGGATCCCTCTCCTTGTGTTCAGGTATAATGAAACAGGGAAAATAGTTTGGTTTGCTCCGTTGTTCAAGCATGTACCTAGAATGCTTTTATCTCTCTCTGCTCAACCTTTTATGTTTTTCTGTTATTTTGTGCCTGCTTTTTCTGCAGCTTTCAGGCAGGGCCAATTTGTGAGGTGTCTGTCCTGTGCTACAAGGCACTTGAATACAGCTCAAAGCAGACTTGAAGTACTTTCCTCTTGTGTGGGCAAGTGTTTTGGCTGCTTCACTGGGGAACAGAGCCATGCTGACTACATTCCTGATAAAACACCCTCCCCTGATTTTGCAGCTTGCCACACCATTGTGAGGTTCAGAAAAATCCCAGCCCAGTGCTTTTTCTGGCCCCTGTAATGCTAAAAGTGTCAGGTGTATATTTTGTTTCCCATTTTTGTTGTGTTTTGATTTGCTTTCACTTTGTTCTGGCTGCAATGTGTTGGAGGATTTAAGGCATGATTCCACCCTCGCTTTTGCTCTGCAAGGAAACCTTCCTGAGAAATACCCTGGGAACACAATGCTTCTTCAATTCATATCTGGAAACACTGAAAAGAAGCAGTATACTAATTGATGAGGAAAAATATCTCCAAGGCTAAATTACTGTGTGTGGATAGACTGGAAATATTTACAGTGAACCCTGCCAGATCGGAGGAGTTAGGTGCAGTGCCTGCTTTTACCATGGGAAATTTGACCAACTTTAAAAGTACTAAGGAGATTTATTCACAAACTCCTGGAAATCCTGTATTTGAAGTTGTTTCAGGTCAATGTAAATGGGCAAACAGTTGAATGGGGAAAGTGACATTTTCCCTGACATGGCACCCAAGTCCTACTAGTGATCTAAATTGTAAAGCTCAGTGTTATGAAAGAACTTCACTGAGCATATTCTTCAGGTTAGTCTAAAGGTCAGAAGTAAGTATCTTTGAAGGGTTCATGTTGATCTGTAGTAAAAAGTTTCTTGGCTTTAGCTCTGCAGTTTCCACTGCTAACCTCAAATCTGACAGACCTCTGCTCCAGTTGCTTGCAAGTGAAGGAGGGTTAGCACAGGAACTCTCCATACTCTAAGCCTCCGAGCAATAAAAATAATCAGACTTGAGATCTAGTCATGTCTGCTGAAAAAAAACCCACATGAAGGCCTCTTGGAGCAGTCTTGGACCATCACAGCTCTATCACAGGCTAGGCTGATACTGCCACTAATGCTAAACTAGCAGGTTCTGTGGAGCAGAAGAGAGGGGAGAAAAGAATGGTAAGGCAAAAATATGGAAGAGAACTTCTCCTAAGTGTGTAACAGGATAAAGGAAGAAATGGAAGTGTAAAAAAAGTTTGGAAAAGATAAGGGGAAGCCCTGTTGCTTAACTAAGGCCAAATAGTACTGATTTTGCCTAGCAAAGCCCCACTTCTCTGTAATAATGACATTTTTTTGTGCAAACTTCAGCATTGGAAAGATGTGTTGTTTCTCAAATGGCTAAAGCTGCAGTAAGACCCTTATGTGACATACTTCTGTGAAGAACATTACATCTGATGTGAAACAGAGGACTCCTGATCTCTGACTCAGTTGGCTAGTATTCAGTTTCTCCTGCTTAGATTAGCCTTTTCAAAGAAACTGTTGGCTACTTGATTTGAGAGGGGTTTCCTGTTGTTCTGCAAAATGTTAAAGGCATGTGGCAGTGCTGCTAGAAAATGCCACTTAGATTCCATCTATATTCTACCCTAACACTGGGACAGAAGTTGTGCTACCTAGGAAGGGACAGGGGAGAAGAGAGAAAACTTGTAAATACTTGGATACTTACAAAATTTGGATTCTTTTTCAACCTATCTGGAACTTCATGATCTCACTCTAAGGGTAATGGAGTGAAAAGCTAATGAAAGTCAGGGGCCTGAAGAAATATTTTGTTTTTTTCCATCTGTCCATTTCTCAGCAACTGTGTCTCGTGTAGGCAGATCCCCAACTAAATTGTGAAATGTTGCATCCATTATCGCGGCATTTACTGTTTAGATGAACATCTTAAGCTGCCAGAATATTCAACAGTGGAGCCCTCAGTGAAAATATAGTGTGCTCCATCAAGAACTTGGCTGTTCTTACATGTCAAGTGTTTTTCAGAAAGACAGTGCTTTATTTTTGGCTTTATTTAGAAGAGCATGGAAGTGTCAACAATTTATTCATGGTGTGAGACAAACAGATATTAATAGAATTTTAATGAAGGCTTTTCAACAGGATTTGAAGGTTTTTTTAGAGTGTTTTGTGTGTTCCTGTTAATACTGGGAGAGTGAAAAATGCAAGCGTCATAGGACAAGTATGGAAAAAACTTGCCAAAGACAGCAATAAAGAAGAAAGTAAGGAGACAATTTCAGCTGGGCAGTGCCAGAGGCTCTGTCAAGAGCCAAAGCCAAGACAGTTATTTACAGATTTCCTTACAAATTACCATGTAATAGAGTGAACTGACTTGGGGACACTTGAAATGCATCTTCACATATTACTCCAAGGTGGAAAGGGCTTTCTTGTTTTGGGTTCATCTTATGTCTCTCTTCAAAAAGTTACTTCTTATTTCTGCCTTTTTATATATGTATTTCAAACCAGCTGCTACCTGCTAGTACTCCCTTAAAAGCCTATGTTCTTAAATACTCAGAGGCACAGTTTCAGGCCTCCAGCTTCCCATCCTTACACTTCAGTGACCTTAATAATGCCTCTGCCTCCTGAAGTGATAAAGAGGGGGTGTGCTTCTGTTGGGCCCTGCTCTCTGAAGTGAAATTCTGAAGCTTTCATTTTGTTAGTGAGAAAATCCTTACTACGAACTCTCTCATCTCTGACCCCGTATTTTGTTACTGTGCTGTAATCTTTGTGCACTAATGCTGGGGCTAATGCCAACTTTTTGCAGGGAGGGCATGATGCATCTATGGAAGGCAGCTTCCCAAAGACTCAGTGTCCTTCCCTGACAAAAATGACCCTTTCATTAGTGGGCAAGAACATAAAGGTTGGCTGTCACCAAGCACTTGGTACCAGCCATCTGGATGCAATAAGGGTGCTTGTGACTTCTACTGTATTAGTTCATAGATCAGCTTTATAATTATTAATTTCAGTTTCAACACAGCACATTGCTGAAGGGCACAGCTTCAGATGCAATTCATTCCCCAATGAACACTGATAACTCCATCCCTTCTAAATCTTTCTGCCTTTATATTGTCAGAAACATTACCTGCTCTTAATGTAGAGCGTGGCTCAGTCCCATTTCCTTGGGTCTCTGCAGTTAATTTAGACAGTTTGGTGGCTCTCACCTGGTCCTTTGCACTTGAAAAGGTGTAAGATGCTGGGGTTGATGTGGGTGGATGCTTATTCAGGGTCCCAGAAAAAGAAAAGAAACCAGATTGACAGTGGTGATTTGGTGGGATGTCTAGGTATAGGACTAATTAACTTAAATCTTAGTGTATATCAAAACAAAGACCTGTAACTGTAGTTTTTCCTCAGTCCCAGGACAGATTTCTCACATGTGGCACTGCCACCTACATTTGCCCTGTTAGACTTGGGCTTTCAGTATGGAGGCTACAGGGAACCAAAGCCTAAGAACCTTGCTCTTATATAAGACTTTTAAAGGAGCTGGGTTACAGCTAAATAGTAATTATACTGAAAATAGTTTACTAACCTCTTCAGGAAGCCAACTCAACTCCTAGGTTTAATTCAGAGAAAGGTTTTATTGAAGTCAATAGCAAAAAATTAGGATCCCTCCCTCCAGCATCCAAGGGCCTCAGGGTATGAAGCAATTGCTGCAAAATACAGTGGTGATGTCCTGAAGGGAAAAACCAACACAGCAGCTCCAGTTTGGTTTGCTGTAACAGCTTTTGCTCTTAGGAGCACCTTCCATTTCAGGTTTTTAAACTTTTATCTTGGAGGGCAGGGCAAGTTCACTGCTCACATCTAGCAGGAGCTGATGCCAAAAGTGCAGTTCAGTTTGATTCCTAACACTGCACACAAGCAAAAGAAAAGAGGAAAAAAGTATTCACTGGTTATGAGGGAGCCTGTGTTTGCAGAAACCCTTCTTCCCTCTCCCTCTCCTATTTTTTTTACTTTCACTCTATACAATGGCAGCTTTTTTTTTGTCAAGATTTCAGCCTGTAAAATAGCTGACTAGTTTTACAGTCTTTTATGCATGCTCACCTGCACCAGGACAACAGAAGCAACAATATATTTCAGCTGCATCTTGGGGGAAATGCATCACAATCACAAGAGACACCAGACAGATCCTTTTCCCATTAGACTCTAAGTGGGACTCCTGCACCTGCTCATGCTATCAAACACCCTTGGTCCCCCGGGCAGTGTGTGAGCTGCAGCTTCTTTCCCCCCATCTTCAGTGCCCTCATCTCCTACCCACTAGTTCCATTTATTATGCAAGCCTCATGGGTAGTTGTCCAGTCTTTCCAGCCTCCTGTGTGCATGACCTTGCCCTTAAGACTTAATTCTGAAGGCACTTAAAAAAATTATCTATTTTCTCCTCCCGCTTTCCTCCCTTTTATTTATTTTTCTATGCATGTGTCTCATGTGCTGAATATTAAGCAGGAAAACAAAGATGTATATCATCTGGAGCACAGGTGCACCTACCAGGCAGAGAGGGAAAACAAAACAATTCATTTAAAGGGTTTTGATTCACTATTGTCCGCTCATACTTTATTCGACAGCCTGATATGACACCTTGAGTCCGCCCACGCCTGCATGCAGCTTAGAATGGAGATGTTTTCTTGGCTCCTCCACACTGTAAATTTTTTGCCATAGCTCCATTTGAAGTTGCTTGGCACTGGTGCTTTGCTAAGTACTCTAAAGTGGGGGAGGATAGGGAGGGGATGAGAGAAGAGTGAGGAGTGAAAAATGAAAAAAAATTAAAGGAAAAAACATGAAATAGAAAGAGTATCTCAAATATTTATAAATTCATTTATTTCCCTAATTTTCTAGTCTCACTCCTATTGCCTATAGGCAAAGTTTCCATTCATTTTCTGGGACTGTGGTTTTGGTGTGTGTTGGACAATCCTTTGTCTAGCAGGACATGAGAGCAGAGATGACCTCTGGGTGACTTTGGCTGGAGGCTTGAGCAGCAAGAACAGAAAAGCAACCTCTCTGTAGAAATCTTTTCTTTTTACTTACCAGCTTAAGTTTTTTGTTTTTAGAAGAACAAGTGGTTAGTCAAGTTCCCCTAATATTTTATTCTGTTCTGGCTAGAGTAGGCAGCAAAAATGACTCTTACATGGCTTAGGGGTGGATCTGCCTCTCCTTGTTTTTCTCTGGCTTGCTGCATATCCTTGTAAGGTCATTTCACTCCATGTCCTTTTTCTTTGTCTCCTAAAACTTTAAGCTCTTCTTGAGTCAAAATGCTGTCTTTGATGTATTTGTTTTATATCTTCCACACAGGAATTGATGAACTCTGTGGCAGCAGTGTCATGTGGGTGGAATCTGCTCACTCTTGTCTCACCTGGTAGAGAAGGAGATGGGATGTGAATTGTCCTGATACCTATGTCTGTGGCCTCACCCCATTTTACTGTAAATCCATGGCTGGACTAAGTCCATTTGTTTTACTCTGGAGCTGGAGGTAGAGAGCAGCACTCCCCACTTCTGGCCCTTTTTAGGATGCTGTAAGTGCACACTGGAGAAATGGAGAATTGGAAGTGCAGCGACTCCCACGTTATTTCTGCTGTAGCTCTGCCACTGTAGGCTGTGGAAAGATGTGCATATAGGGGGAAAAACCCCAGCATCAGGTTATGTTTATGGAACATGAGCTAACTGTTGCCCCCAGGAGCAAGATCTTGGAGTTTTGGCAGATCCTTCAAATCATAAGCTTTTTTTTTTTAAGTGGAAAATTAATTAAAATGTTAGGAATTGCCAAGAAAGGATTAAAGAACAAAACATAACCTTGGTTCACTCCTATCTTTAGTACAATATACATTTCTCATCTCCTTGTCTCAGGAAGAATGTAGTGGAACTAGAAAGGATTCAAAGGCAAAGGGGGTGAGCAAAGACAACTAAATAAACTCGGACTCTTCAGTCTGGAAAAGACCTGGCAAAATCTTGAAAGGCATTGAGTAAAGCCTATAAGAATTGATTGTGTGTTGTTTGTGCCAGTGGGAGAGCTAAAGTGCATGGAGTGAGGCTCAAGAGAGCAAGGCTCAAACCAAACAAAGAGCAGTGGGGAACTGCTCATGCAGTGGGCACATCTGTGCAGCTGTGCCCCAGAGTTCCAAGGGGAGCTGCATAAATCTATCCAGTCCGTCAGCTGCTGTGGCTTCAAGATGGTTAAAGTATTTCACAACAATAAAAAAGATAATGGCCATGGGAGGAGCCCAAGATGTGTGGATCTTGGACAGATTCTGAGGGATCACCTTCCTTGAGGACTGCCAGAAAGAGCACTAGTTGGAGTGAATGGTGATACCCTTTTACCAAAACCTTCAAGATAAAGGTCAAGGATATGAAATAGTTATAGGAACTGTTGGAATAAGATATTTCCCCAGAGCAGGAAGAGGAGGCAATGAGGAATAAAAGACAGAGTGGCACATTAGGACAGGAAAGGAAAACCTGGGAGAGGCTTCTTTGTGTATTAACAAGATGTGTTAATAGAGGTTTTGCCATGCTGCCTGGCAGGACAGTGACTCACATGTTTCATAATCTGCTGTGCCAGCCCTGGACCTGGCTCAGATCATCTCTGAGCCAGCAGAGATGCACCGGTTTGGAAAAGCACTTAATGAATGGCCTACTAGGGGAAAATCACAACCCATTTGCATAGAAAGATAAAAAGCACGATAAAACTTTGGATTTGGCTGAACTCAAGTTACCAAGAGAAAAGCAGAAAGCTGTTTCCTCTAAAAATAATTAATTCTCTTCAGATGGACACCCCTGGCAGTGTTTAAGGCCAGGTTGGATGTGGCTCTGAGTCTAGTGAAAGGTGTCCCTGCCCATGACAGGGATGTTGGAAGTAGATGATTTTTAAGGTCCCTTAAAACCAAAACCACTCTGTGATTCTTTGATGGCACACGGAGGACTTAAAGAAATTTTCCTAAAATGGTGGGTCAAAAATGGAGGAGTATGGAGCCCAGTGGGTTAAATGAGAGAAGGACCAAAGAAAAATCTTTATTGAAAATCATCCTGTGCATGGAAAGAGCATACCTAGTTGACAATAGTGGTGCAGTATAACCCTAAAAGAAATAGCAGAAGCCACAGCTCAAGAGAGTAAGAGCTAATCAGGTATTCTGAAGGATAAAATTCTGGAAAAATTACACTGGGTTAAGCTGTAGAAAGCATCCAGGTAGGTACTGGAAGAAAATTCATAGTGACCATATGTATAAGTTTAATTCATAAACAACTCATGGTGAACCACATGACTAATGACCTCTGACCCTGGTCCTGTGTTTGTGGAGATGCAGCCACTGAAGGTTGAGGTAATGGTGGATGGGTTGCAATGTTGATTTATGCCTGCAGTTATCAGGTTATTGTGATCAAGTTTCAGTGTGCTTTTGTTGTTTGACAAAGTTTTTCATCAATTCCAGACAAGCAAGATCTGAACTAGTTATATCAGTGCAAAGCTCATCCATTCACATGAGGGCCCTCAGGAAAGGTGAATATGTTTTTTCTTTAAACTGGGTCTATTCCACTGCATTAAGCATTGAAGAGGGTGTTTGTATTTCAATTTAAAGAAGTTTTATTTCAAGTTCCTTTAGTCTAATACCCAAACAGAGCCTAGAAAAGGAGGAGTTGCATTTTTATCCAGGAAGTCAATAAATAGTGGAAAAAATCCCAAAGGATCCCCAGTTGTGAGATGGCCTTTACATCCTTTAAAGAAATCAAATAATTTGTTCTTGCATACTCAATGAGTGAGAGTTTGCCCTTCTGTACTACTTTCCCAGCATCTGCACAGGAGGAATAGAAAAGAGTAATCACATAAATCTGGGTGAAAAGAAGAGCCTATACCTTTCATTTTCTGTTCTCTGTCTTGATCCTACTGTGCATGGTGGGAAAATTGACGGCTCCAGGCACTTGACCAACTGTGTTTACCAAGCAGTGCTTAACCAGCTTGATAACGATTGCTAATTCTGAGTCAAACAGATTTATCTATGTAACTCAGTCTTTCTGTGCGCAATAACCTTTCTGCATGAGTTGATTTTCCAAGATGGTTGGTGAAATGAAGTTGGATACCATTTCACTTGTACATCTGCTACTACTGTTTTTATTTACTTGAGCTGCTAAATTTTTGTGCAGCTTACAACACACACAGTGTTTTGTTGGGGGTTTGGAGAAAAGATGTCTCATCTATGGAGCTGAGAAGCAGAGAAGAAGAGGGAGCCAGTGGACATTTTTCCAAGTTCATAAGGAAGAAATGGAATAATTTGCACAACTTCAGAAGATACATGTGCCAATGCACTGCCACTGCAGAGCATGAATTTGCAGACTGGCCTTCTGAAACCTGCCCAGAGCCATTGTCACTTTCCAGTTTTGAAATCTGCCTGCTTGGAATAGAAGCACATAAATCTCTAATGCTTGTGATGATGCATGCCAAGTGCATTTCAATGGAGCTTGCTGTAATGACTGATTTTCACACATCAACTACGGCCTCGGAGAATAACTCTGACACCTAAAAGCATGGTTACCTGGAAAATGCTGGTAGTGGAATGTGCCAGAATTTCGTATTTCTGACATTGGTATAGTCCAATTATGATGGGATTATTTTGGGCATTTAAGTAAGAGAATGGGACAAAATTCTCTTTTGTGAGTCTGTTTTACAAGTGAAAAATTGGACTTCTGTACCATAAGTAAACCATATCAATACTAGAAAGCTTCCCAAATGCCCACATGCATCACAAAAATGGTAGACATTCTGTTTGAAGAGAAGTGTTCTTGTTAAAAAAAGATTACTAGCTGGTAAAACACCAGATACTGACTTATTTTAAGTGTTACAAAAGGATTTATTTTTGAACTGGAATTGTCAGAAGGTACTACTTTGCTGCTGAGCAGTGAAGCATTGTATGACAAAATAGACATGATAAAAGGAATGATTTCTAACACCAGCAGATTTCTAGCTCTCTAGAAATACCAGCCAATGATATCTAGAAATATAATTTGAACTGCTTGAGAACAGCTGGTTAGACCTAGAAAGAACTGAATAGATATAATCCACTTATTTGACTGCTGGAGAGCAAGTCCAGGGAGAACATATTGATGACAGCAACAAAGATAAGGCAGTGAGGCACAGTGATTTCAAGAAGAGAAGAGTGCTGCTTTTGAAAGTGACCCTTCCCCAGTGACATATGACCAGATGGCCATTACAGGAGCAGAAACAGCTGATAGAATCTTAGGAAATGAACTTATGCAGAACACATTCTGATTCTTTTGGTAAATGTTGTTGTTCGAAGATGGAGCAAAGTGTTTAATAGGATCTGTTCTCTGGGCATTAGTGTGGTTCAATGAGTCCATACAGAAACCACACAAGGAAAGAGAGACATGGTATAGACTGCAAGTGCTGCTGAAAATGCCCTCTTGCCATGTGGTTGGGATGAGACTGGTGCAGCAAATAAAAGTTTGTATCAGAGCATTTTCACAGCTTATGGACCATGCCTGGTTTTCAGCACTGTGTGAAGACAAAGAAAACTCTGCAGAGCTGGTGGAACTTTTAAAGTTTACCAGGAGATATCAATAAAAACTGCTGAGAGATGCAAAGTAGATCTAAGCCAAACAATTTTTCAAAAACATAGCAACAAGACCCACACCTAGTAACACTTCTTTTTTTTTTCAACAGGTCAAAATCAAGCCTAAATAGATCCTTGAACAAAGATTATGAGAAAAATAAGCACATTACAGATAAAAGCTTTCAATGCTGTACATGTCCTCCTATGTAACGTGCTGACCAAAGAGCACTCAAATTTAACACAAACTATCTCAGAAGGAGAATAAGCAATGTGTTTAGTGACTCAGATGATGACTGCACATCAGTTATAACCCATAAAATAATCAAAATATTGATTCTAAGGAGGAGAATGATGTGCACTATCATACCAACAGAGATTCTGAAAAGTAGAATTATGATACTATAAATTTGAGAAACAATTTCTTCAAAGAGATTTACAACCATTCCACATGCTTTCATTGACAAAAAGCATGTACTTACATTTCTAACATTTGAAAAATTATTTTTGCTTCTAGTTCCTTAATTACTGGAGGAATTCAGGTTTGATAATACATATGAAAATGTTATAATACAAAACAGATTTGTCAGCATGTAGGAAGGTACTGCTGTAAGAATATAATCACATATACAATGAGGAAAGATTATTATAATTTTGACACCATGTCAGAGACATCTGAAAAATAAAATTCAGGAAAAAAAATCTCAGGTGACAATAATAATAAAATTCACTTTTGTGTTTCCTTGACTTTTAGGAGAACTTGGGGTAATCTAGAAAGTTCTCATGGCTTATTGTGAGACATTGATGGAAAGACTGTTACAGGCTGGAGCTGGATAAAAGTTTTAGTAAAGTGGCAAGGTATTACTGGCTAGAGTTAAAGTAAAATAGAAATCAGGTAAGACTTTGATCAAAGGAAAAGTATTGTGTTGTGCAACCAGAGTAATTTTGTGTGACTTGGGATAAAACATTTTTTTTTAAAATATTGCTATTATTTTGTAAAATTTTTTACTCCTGCTGTTAAATATATCAGCTTTTTAAAAAAGAGTTTACAGCTTTACAATGAGGATCCAAACTTTTAATGAGAGAATGGTATGGGAAGGGTTTCCTCAGGTTTTTCTCTCTCTCTTGTCTCCCTCTCTCCCCCCTGAAGTGATGAAACACAGAGCAGGAGACAGCAGCTGAGGCAGCCAGTCGATAGGCAGCCCTTCACACGCCCCTTCTGCTGAAGGCAATTCTTTGTCGCCTTTGATCACAGGGAGAAGTGGCCAGGAAAAAAGTTGAGTCCTGCCTGCGTGTGGCTGAGGAGGTGGTTTGCAGTGTTCCTACAAGCTCTTTGATTTCTAGGCAAGGTGTCTCCCCATTGTGCCTCCTCTGCTTGGCTGCTCTGGCCTCCCTGGTGGACACCGCCTTCATTGCTGCGGGTTAGAAATGCTTCATCTTCTTGTCAGAGGCAAACACTAAAATGAATGAACTTGAGATCTGCAGAGGGGCTTGTTCAAATGAAGGGTGCTGGCAGCTGGCCTGCCAGCAGTGAGGGGAGCATGGCTGTGCCCTTCTGGAGGAGCTGGGGCAGGCAGTGCATTGGGATGGTGGGAATGCCTGGGGCCCTGCTTGCCTTCCACTGTGGCCAGGCTCAGCAAACAGTGTTGGGCAGTCAGGCTGACTGATGGGCTGAGCTCTCTGCTCTTTTACAGTTGGGGTTTTACACCTAATTGTGTTCTGGGGTCTTTTCTGCAGTGGTGCAGTGATGTCCTTAAAAGGTTGCTAAAGTGGGGGGAGTTGTGGTGCTCTGGAAAAAAGAACCCTGAAGTGAGAGCATAAGGATGTATATCTTACCTGGATGTATGGTTCTGTTTTGTGGAGCTGCAAGAAATGATTTTTCTTCCTTTCACAGAATCACAGAACTATTTAGGCTGGAAAAGAACTTCAAGACCATTGAGTCCACACTTTGACCAATCACTACCTTATCAATCAGGCCATAGCACTGAATGCTGCTCCAGTTGTTTCTTGAACACCTTTAGGGATGGTGACTAGGTGGTCAAATAGTTTGCACAAACCCAGGAGACAGGCTGCAATTAGATGATTTAGATGTGGAGCTAGGTTTCAAAAGCTCCAAAAATCAATTTTTTTTTTTTTTTTTTAGCAGATCTGGGCATAAGTTTCAGTTCATTAGGAAAGTAAAGTTCAGCTGGAAAAACTCCACATGGAGATCCATTTCACAGCTTCAAATGTGGGCAGTGGGAAACAGTTTTGGTGTCAGATTTTGTCTCTCTTTCATTCTAGCATAACTGATTTTGTTTTTATTTTAGTTGCAGAAGAGGAAATTTAAAATGCCACTGAACTAGTTGGCACAACATTGCGGCAGTTTCCAAAGTCTCTTCTGAGTTCATCTGCCAAACACAATGATACAGTGAACTGCAGGTAAAACACCAACACATTGTTCCCCATGAAGCTCCCTATCACCATTAAATGTTTGGAGAGAAATACATGTGCAGCTGAGTGATTAATGGACAATGAAAATCGCTTCTCTCAACATATCTTTAAAATTCTAAGAGCATCTTCTTCTTCAGAAGAGTTTTAGGGTCAGGATGAAAAATGAAGGTGTAAACCAAGTGAACACTGTGCTACCCTTTGTGTGGATAGTTAGACCTGCCTTCTGCCTTTCTTGCTTGCAGGCTGAGGGGTGCACCTTCCCTCATTCTCCTCATGCAAACAGGGGACCTACATAAGAATTTTACTTTCTGAAAAGCCATCACAAAGGAGGACATCTATGTCCCAAACTCCCATGCAGTGGTTTCTGGTAGTTTCCTTCTTATGTAAACCTTCTGGCTTATTTATTCTTAAGTTTAATTCCTTGGTGGATCACTTGGGCCAAATCCTTAAGTGGTATAAATTATACTGATGCCATTAGCAATGCTGACTTCAGCAAAGCTCTTCTGATTTATAGCAGCTGAAGATCTGGCCCCCTATTAAAAGCAGAGTTTTCTCAACTCTGAATTCCTGGACATTATTGTAACCTATAGCTTAGGAACAGATATAGCTGAAATAAATAAATAAATGCATAAAGGCAAGAATATTATAGGATGTGGCTCTGTTTCTGTGGAAACCTGATCTTTTTCTTATCCAGTTCTTTTTTTCTCTGTCAGCCAATTTAACCTCTCTATCTGTCTATTAAAACTCCTCCTCATTAAACACAAGGTTGCAGGGTTTTTGCAAGAAAAATGTAGGCAGAGAAATATCAGCTTTTGCATCTGTTTGGTGAATTAAAAAAAAAAAAGCATCTGAGCTGTAAGGGAAAAATGTGGAGGAGGGTGAAGGTAGCAGGAAATGTAATCGTATTAAATATAAAAATATGAATCAGTTTGGATAATCAGTCTGTAAATTGGTAGCAGCCATGCTACCCATAAAATCTGTATCTTTTTTTCCTGTATTTGTTCCACTCCACATTACATTAAGAGATGCTCTGTCACTTAGGTGTACAACAGGGCACAGCTCAGAGTAATATATGATGATATTAGTTATATAATGGTATGTGACCAATAGCATTTAAAACCAGAATTTGCTGCCTGAATGTCTTGATGGGTTGGTGTTGATGGGGAAGCTGGATATTGTGGCAGTTCTCTGTCTCTTTCTCGTTTTCATTTCTGAGTCACTTTCTCAGCCATGGTGACAGGGCTTTCACATGGAGAACTGCCAATAAAGCATTCAATTCTTTTCTGAAAGACTCCTGCTAATTAATTTGTACTCTGAAATGCACCTTAATGACAATGGAAGCTTCCAAGCTGTTCCTGAGTGCTTTCTACCAGGCAAGGTTGATCTTTCTATCATAATTTTGGACATGGCTTTTGTCCTGTTTGCACTCCTGGTCATATTACAGTGATTTTTTTTTAATGCGGTGATCTGACACAGCACTGGAAGCAGTGATATTGTTATTCTCTCCCCCTCTGTTTTTTGATAGCTGATGAATGTAGTGTGTTTCAGTGGCATGGTGCTGGACTTCCACAGAGGACAGGAGTGCAAGTGCCAAGTGAAGAGATATTACAGAAGATTGCAGAAATGTTCTGCATTTTTGCTAACCATGGCAGCCAGTATTTTTTAAGCACATCTTGTGTAAATATATTGTTGCAGTAAGCTCCAGGCTGTTCCTGATCTCAGTATTGTCTTGGTCTTGTCAAAGCTGTGCTTTCTCTTCTGTAAAGAAGGGTCAAGCAGTTTGACCATAGGTGAGATCAGAAGTCATGAAAGCTCCACAGGGGTGAAAATGTCTTTTTTTTTTTTTTTTCCCCAAAGGAGCGTTAGTCAAGTTTATGTGCTGTATATAAAAAATATTCATTGTGATGCTTTTTATGATACTGCTTGTATATCTGAGAGGAAGACTTACACTTCAATTCAAGAAGCACTGTCTTTTTTTCTTCTACCTTTCATGCTCCCATCAACTGTAACTCCTCCTTTACTCTGCCCGATATCAGGACATTACTTCCAGGGCAGTTTAACCCAGCCATGTCTGAAAATGCATTTAGAAGTGGAGTGAATCAAAAAAACTTCCTTTCCAGAGCTTCATGCTTGCACTGCCTCCCCTGACAACAAGGAAGAGCAGCAGACTTCTCTTCCACATTACTGCTGCTGCACCCTTCCCTTGGCAACATCTCTTTCAGTGCTCCTGAGTGAGCTTGGCTGCCAGGAGGAAGCCAAGGCCAAACAGAGAGATATGGCCACATTTCTGACTTGCTCAAGGCACAGTTGTGAAACTGGTTTATCTGCTGTAAAGGTGTTAATCAGGCCTGTAAGAGAGAACCTCAGGTGCAATATAGCTACTTGTCTCTCCCAAAGTATTCAGCAGAGCTTTGTGTCAAAGAAGAGAGATGTAAAACTAATTGAGCATGTTGTGTTCATTCTGGGTTTTTTGAGCCACATTGCATGTGCTTTGCAGCCTGGGGGGCTCATTTAGAGCAACCAGGTGGGATTTTCAGAGTCTGCCATCCTATGGCTCAATTGCTAGTCAGTTATCGGGGTGTGCAGCCCAGAGAAGGTGTTAACATCTGATTATTGAGAGATGGCTCTGCCCAAATTAAGGTGCAAATGACATCATATGGTGAAGTGAAGAGTAAAAATTCTATTTAACAGTGAATGTGAGGTAGAGAGCTAGAAAAAATTAGAAAAGAGTGGAGGGAGAGAGAAAGGGAGAGAGGTAGTCACCACCCATGGACCAGTAGCCTCCTGTTAGTCCTTCTTGACCTTGGATTTCTTGGCATTCTTGGTGGTGGAAGTCCTGGGATTGTTCAATACTTTTCATTATATGTACATTTTTTACAGACAAAGGAATTAATGCCTCTTGGCTATACAGTTCTCTTATTCTCTTGGTTAAATTATTCCCTTGCTTTAAATGCTGCTTAGGCCCATGCTCAGTCTTTCTTTTAAAGTGGGTGGGTTGTGAGTTGGTGCCAGAGTTTTATCCAGCCTGAGCTGACTTCAGCACAGTTGCTGAGTTGGCTTTCCTTATAGATTGCTCATGCCCATTTTCAGTGATACATTCTTCTCCCCCAGATTTGTTTACCTCCCCCTAGGGCTGAGATGACACGTGGACAAAAACCTGGGGTGATCTTTGTTTGACCAGTGCATATGCCACATATAAGCATATGAACAGTTGCCATCCCACACAACTTGCCACAGTGGGAACCCTTGCCTGGAAGCATTGCCCAGGATGTGCCAGACCTCAGAAAGCCCAGAGGCAGTGCCATTTTGTTGCTCCATTCTGTGCTTCTCTCATGGTAAAATCCTTCTCTGGTAGCAATGCTTGAGACAGATCTCAAGATATCTATCTCAAGACAGATCTCAGCTGTGATCTTGAGGTCCTGACACCACATAGTGGCACAAATGGTGTTTTCCAGGGACTTTCCACCAGTTCACGTGGGTTGTCCACCAGCGTGGTGAAGATAGTGGACAGCAGAAGAAAAGACCAAAATAGCAGAAGCAATAAAACAAGAATCATACGGCTATCAACAGCTACATCAAACATTAAAAATGCAAATCCAATTGCAATTATCAACCCCACTCTTGTTAGCCACTGCCCCCACCCTGTGAGTCCCGGAGATTGGAGGGTTCTTTAATGTGTGGTGGGTGTGAGAAATTCCACAAGGCCGTGCCTGATGGATGTGGACCCAATATGTCTTGAAATTAGACATAGAATTACACAGTGGGTCTTGATTTTTAGATCCCCTAGAGAGGTATCCCAAACAGATCATGTATAAAGATGCATATTTTCTCAGTCAGCCAAATCTCAAGGGGATCTTCAGGCCCTGTAGTCCAATTGATTACTTTTGCACAATGGAACAAGGGTAAATGGGTTTGTTGAGGAGATGTGTTCACATACTTCAAAGGCTTTAAAATAGGGCTCTCTCTCAGCCACATCCACAGAAGAATTTTATAGCTAATGTTCCTGTCCCACTGGGTAATGAAAAATTAACTTTTAGTGCACAAAATTCTCATACAAAATACAAAAATGTTGTCATACAAAAGGTTCTGATCTTCAGAGTCATTTGGTTCCCATGGAGATACCAATTCAATCCAATATGTATCACTTCCTCTAATTATGCCTTGGATAAACATGGTGGAAGCAGGGAATGGGATGGAGGAATTCCCATAGGAAATATCATACATATTCTTGATTTAGAGTCTTTTCTTTATCCATGAAAATATGTCATCTGGTAATTCCAGGATGCCTTTGCTCTTGCACAAGACTTCTCTTCCAAAAGGAAGAGAGATCTTGAGATTTTGCTACAGGAGGGTTCTGTACCACCAGCAAAGTGCCCAATTACAGACTCAGAGATAAAAGGGCCAGAGGCAATAATTTATCTTGCCTGAGCTCCTGCATAACACAGAACATAGAATTTCACCCACCAATTCCTGCACCAAGCCTGTAATTTGTCTGAGCTAGACAATCTTTCCTGTGTGCTCTGCATTTGTGCTTTATTTCCCATTGTGGGATTGTCCTGTGTGCTGTGGATGTACCTCCAGAGGAGAGCAGCTACAATGCCCTGTTCCCCTGCCTTCAGGTAGTCCTCAGTGCTGTGGGGCTGGGGATCAGAGGACTGCAGGCCTCTGGATTGTGGTGCAGGGATCTAGACAATGCTCTGGGGGCATGCAGGGGATGCAAGAGTCCCTGCAGTTGCACAAAGATGGGAAGCCACAGTTGTGGAGGGAGTGAGAATCTACTTGAAGTAGTGTGGTCCAGCAGGAGCTAGATTGAGCTGTCAAATGCATGTGACACGACCACTGATCACCCACCAGGTCATTATAGAGCTTGAGGGGATTTATGAGAACAGCTCAGGGATTTGAGTTTTGCTTTTTTGTTTGCTGTCATTCTACTTCTTATGGAGGAGATTTTTTATTAAATGTTTACTTGTTTAGAATTCAAGTATGCCTTCAGATGCACACTATAGTAAAGCAGCTCTGAATATTGAGCTAGTAATTCTACTGAAATACACATCTGAGATGACAGCTCACACAAATGTCAGAAAACAACAGGTATATTTAACTCAGTAGTCAGTCGGATAAACTGATAAGAAAAATATACCTCTTTAATTTGATGTCTATCAAGAGCATACTTCAGACCCCTACATCTGGTTTCAGGTCTGTTTTTGTTCCAAATCAATTTTTTTTATTTAGATGTCTTGCTTTAGCCTTGGTATTAGCCAAAATGGTGATTGCTGTCTTTTCTGGAAAACAGGAATGAGCAAGCTTCCTTTGCTGTCAATTGCTCCCTGCTTTCTTCTGGTGATTCCAGCTCCTCCCTGGGAGGGGTGTTTGCTCTGGAGGAAATGAGGAGTGACATCAAGACAAAATAAAAAGAAAAAAAAAAGGTGAATTTTAGTTTTGATAAGTGAGGAACTGCTGTGGATATTTCATCTGTCCTGGTGCAGCAGCAGTGCTTCACTCCAGCCACTCAGACTTCCAAGGATCTTGGTGGAGCCTTAGTGGATATGATGCAGGTAGCTGAACTCCTTTGTGCTTAACAAACAGGGCTATGTGCTTGGTAGGATTTCTTCTGCATTCTAGACAGCTCTAGGTATGCTCGTTGGGCCAGCATGAGCTTTTAGCAAGCTGTGGTGTGGCTCAGGCTGATAGCAGATGGGATCACAAGATGCAGGGCTGGGAGACAGTAGGCTGTGAACTGGGTGGCTTTGTTGGAGCTGGACTCTGGGAGGAGATTACATCACTGTGCTGCTTGCTGAAATGCTGAATAACATTCCTTGTGCCCCTTGTTAAAAGCATTTTCCTAACTGATCCCAAGTCAGAGCTGTATTGATAAAGGGAAATGTGGTTAAGAATAAATCTGCATTTTATAGTTGAGGCAGAGAACAAGGTAGAATGTGCTATTCTTTGCTTTTGCTAACATCTTTTAAATTAACACTGCCTACAAAACAGGCTTGTGTGCTTCTGGCAGTCTGTTCTCTCCACAAACTCCAGTGCACATGAGTTCATTTCTTGCCAACCTCATGAAATCTAGGGAATACTTGCCACTGGATCTATATTAACATCACATTTTGTTTCTGTTGATGTTATTTGCCAGGTGCTTCATCTTTAAAAGCTATTCTGGCAGGAGGGTTTCCAGCTACCATAACTCTTGGTGGGCTAGTAGCTCTTAAAGTATTTTTAAATTTATTTTTTCTTTCTGCACTGTGTTTCTCTTCGAAGAAGATTATTTTTCAGAAATGACCTCTTCTATTCTAAAGGTGTGAAGGAAGTTTGAAAATATGAACCTTAAGGCTGAAACCCACATTTTAAGAAATGCCACATAAAATTTTATCAGATCAGAGGATGTGATCTGTGGCTTCTTAATACTCTGACTGTAACTTTCCTTAGGTAGTCTTTTACTCTCTTCCATGGCAGTCTTCCATATTGCCTTGTTGTTGTTGTTGTTGTTTCTATTTTCTTAAACAGTGCCAAAAGAGAGAAGAGCTCTAACTTTTGACATCTCCTGAAATATGTTATCAAATTAAAAAAAGATCAGCACCACAACAGCTACATTATTGAGAACAGAACTTGAGAGTTCTGTGTTGAGACTTCATTAAAACTACTCCAGGCAGAGTTAATTATGTTAGGTGTGCCAAAAATCTAGTGGTTTCAAGTGACTGAGCTAACCTTTAATTGACAAATGGAGATGAATGTCTTCTGTCCTTCAGAACCCCCCATTAAGGAGAGAAACTTCTGCCACCCATTTTTGAAATCTCTGCAATAGTTGGTAGCTTGGCACTGAATAACCCAATTTTGCTGGCACATATATAAAATCTGTCTCTCCATAGCAACAAGAGATGATAATGGTAAAAAATGCAGCTAAGCCATATATGTGCAGTTTATTCTGTTGCTCCCTATCCAGTTTGCCTTAAGTGACTTTTCCTTTCATAGTCAGTATAAAGCTACCATAGAGACTTTTAGGGAGGAGAAGTACCAAGACACAGTTAAGCATTACAAAATTGAGATGAATTTAGCAGTTATCCTTCACAAGCATTGCCTTGATTAGTGCAAGAAGGACAATGGGAAAGTGACTATTTCTCAGTGGAAAGCAGTTGGATTTATGTGCCAGGATATATTTATTTGCAGATCTTTCAAAATCCTGATCTTGCTTCTTGTTCCAAAGCTCTTTCTAAGCATCCACTAAATTCACTGGAACTTCTATCTTATTCCCATTTTAACTGGAAGATGTAACTGTGGGCTCTAGTTAAATAGAAGACAAAGGAGATGAATGCAGTAAGAAAAGGGAAGGGCAGGATGGCAGCAATTGTTCACTTGCTTTGGCCAGGAATGTGCAAATCTCTTCTTTTTATTCTAAAAATGACAAATGTTTTCTGTAAATCTTAGGAGTTATTTGATGATGTCATTCACTGTTTTTACTAAGTTGCTTTAAAGCTTTCTGCCTGAATGCCTAGTGTTAGGAGGATATACCTCCAGCCTGTGGACCCTATCCAGTTTACAAATCCAGTGGCTTCCTGCCAGTCACAGTCTTTCCCAGATGATCTGCAATGCCTTTCTCTCTTGACTTGCAATAATTCATCCATAATTCAGCATTTCAACAACTCAGACCTCTGTGTGATTACACCAAGGGTATGGATCCATTCCCATCAGATCTAGAAAACATAAGGCTTTGCACCACCTCACATCCTAGCAGAGGGCTGGCTACTATGCAGAAGAGCAGGAAAAAGAGAGTCTTTGTCACAAAGGGCTTCATGTGCACAGACAGCAGAGCAGCAGTGGGCAGGGCTGGCTGTTCCAGGCACTCAGAGACATCACTGTCAGGAAAGAGGGCAATCAGCCCAGCCCACCTACCACGTCTGTGTGTCCCTGTGTATGACTAAAACACAGTTTTCTATCCTGCACAGTCATTCCCAAAAGAGTGGGGTCGTGGCATATGAAGTGTGAGCGTATGTTGGCAAAAATGTATTTTAAAGGGGGCCATATCCCCTCAGCACATTTCTCAAAAGATCATTAGATCCCTGTGGAGCATCCTTTGCTCCCCTATACCTGAGATTTTGTAAATCAAAGCTTTAAAAATCTGCAGCAGGCAAGTTTTAAAAGCAGATACAACATCTCAGCTGCCAAGAGACTGTACTATATTCATCCAGATCCTTATACCCTACACAATGGTGTAGCCTACTTAATTTATCCTTAATGATTGCTTTCTAACATAAAAATTCTTCCTTCCCAAAATGACTTGCTCTATAGCCAAAAATAACCATTCAAGTTCAGACTAAGAGTACTGAAGAAGCATCTAACCTCCTGCTGTAGTCACATCTCTGCCCAGGAGAGGGCTAGGCAAGGTCACAAGGAGCACAGGGTTAATAATGATTGGCTTGAGGAAACAGACCATACAGCCGAGTCACCTTTTTCTTTCACAGTTTCACAGTTTACAATATTTTGCACTCAGAATGTCCTTTGCTTCTGGCATTTAATAAAAGCATACATTAAATTGGCTCAGCCATATAAAAAAAATCTGGATATTTATTGACACCAACTGATCTGCAAAACATCGTTCATATTTTTTCCTGCTTTCTTTCCATGTATCTGCAGCTTCAGAAGATCCAGCATAAGACACACTCACACCAGGAGGAACTGAATTAGGATTAAACTTGTAATAATAGCAGAGACATCTGTCTGTTTCAAGCAAGAGGTATGCCACCCCTTCTTGCTTCTTCTCCTGAAGGAGAATTATATGAGATGAAGGAGGATGAGGTAGACACAATTGTCTCTAACCTTAGACAATAAGGCAAAGCACTGCTCTGATTTTTCTTTATTGCAGCAACACAGATTGAGATGCTCTTGTATGCCATGGCAATTGTGTATAGATTCATCCAGAGAAAAGTTGGGGTTTTTTTTTATTATTTAAGATTTTTTTTTTCATTGTGTAAAAATCAAGCTTTTTTTCTGTTTCATGATATGATATTAATCATCTGTTTTGATGTGGAATAGTAGTATATGGTTGTAGGTAACATAAAGAACACAGCTGAGATGGCACTGCCAACAGATATAATGAAATTGCTCAGATTTAAAAAGTTAGGTTTGAATACTGCTGTGGATCAGAATCTAATTGTGTTAAATTTTTATTTGATGCTCAATTTTACCTGTTCTTAAATTACACTACAGTAGAGATGTAAATAAACCTAATGTTTTCCTCTGAAGATGTAATTTCACTTAAACTATAAAACAGTTAGAAGCTTGAAGCAATTATAACACTAACCAGACTTTCAGAAATACTATCTCCAAACTAAATACTTGGACAAATATCCCTGAGCTGCTGTTACCTTTACACCCTGAACACCTAACATTATTCTTGATCATAACACTGAAAATGTTTCACTGGCCCATCACTGTACCTAGAATGCTCCAACAACTACATTTTATTAATCCCTTTTCTTATCTTTTTAAATAAATGCCATTCTGGTTATTTCCTGCATTAAAAAAAAAAAATTCCTTTCCTGGATAACAAGCTCTATGCATTCTGTCACATAGTCAACATTTCTGCTGATGGACAGCTTAGGCTTTTTCTTTCAAGCTAATGATTTCATTGTCTGAAACTCATGCTGGTATTTGAGACATATTTTCAAGTTTGAAATCCCAAAATGCCAGAAATATAAAGTGAATGTCGGCATGGCAAATATTTTCAAAATAATTGGGAGAAAGGGAACAGAGCAGAAAAGTGAAGCATATATAGCAATAGCGATTAAAAAAAATCTTTTAAGCCAAATGTCAGGAGAAATAGTTAAGGAGTTTCTCCTTTAACTTAAAGCAATGATGAAGAGAGAATCTGCTGCAGCACAGAGGGCTATAGAGAGGTGAAAATGGTGCTGCTTAATGCACAGTCGTGCCCTGGATTTTATGCCCAGATCTCCCCAACACCTCACAAAAGACAAGAATAAATCAGTGACTCCAGAGCAGTTCTGCTGTCAAAGCATCAGTGCAGGCAGCAGGGAGAGGCGTTTCTAGAAAGACAACTCCAAAAATCATTCTGCTTCTTTCTCCTACTGCTGTGGTTTTTTAAAGCCTCTCCAGAAACCTCTTTTGTAGGTAGGAAAAGCAAACTGAACAGACTGGGATGTTTCCTCGCAAGACTGCAGACCGAGGCCGTGTGTGCAGGGCACAGGAGCCCAGGCTGACCCATAAAGAAGCTATTAAGGCACTAAGTCTTCCATGTCTGGTTATTGCAGAGCTGGAGTGAAGGACTGATATTAGTGCTATTCCTTGAAGACCAATTTAGCTTTCACAGGCCTCACCATTTCACACAGGACAGGTCAAGCTTTATAAATGCCAATTTGCTGGCACAAGTAATTTCTAGCACCCCCATACCTGCTCAGGGCCCAGTTTACACATTCTGGTAATTCTGTTACCCTGAATTTAAACAAGGCTGCTTCCAGAGCCACCTGCACGACTGGGCTCAAGAAACTGAATCTGTAAGGTTTTCATTGCAATTAGAAGTACTGGGAATTAAGTGCTTTATTTTTTTAAAGGGCAATCCAGAGGTCAAAAAAGGGAAAAAAAACCACAATCCAAGCACACAGGTCTACTTCCAAGTCTTCTATCTTGGACCTGTAAAACAAGGTGGTCATTACACAAATTTTGTATGGGAGCACAGGGCATATTCTTGTGAACTTGTACCCACATCCACTGCCCTATAAAACAGGAGAAATTTCTCTTGTTTCCCCACTGGGTGAGGGGATCAAGACATGCAAATTTAGGGTGTGAAGATGACATCTGGTGAGTGCTTATCTGTCTCAGGGTTCACCTGCAGCCTGATTGTGAGTACAGTTGCAGTGCTGCCTCTTTTTTTTCCTCCTTTTTTCCTCTGTGTATGTGCACATGCAGCTTTGCTTTCATTAAATACAGATTTCCTTGATGTTTATGCAGGATACATGTGTTTCTCTATCAAATCACTTGCAATGGAGTATGCCAAAATTCCCAAAGCAAATACAAGCTGCCTGCTACATATCCACTAGAACATAACACAGAAGCCAAATCTCATCTCAGTCCTTTCCTTGGGAACGATTAATACTCACTCAGCTGAGTCCAACTTTCTAGAGCTCATGCTACAACGTTCCTACCCAAGTATGCTTAAAACACAGTGGTATATGGCATTTCTATAAAAGGAACATACTAATGTGTTTTGTCACCCAACACATGGTAAAAGTGTTTCAGTTCCCAGGAGAAATGGTCTGTGTGTGTGGGAGTTCCAGCCTCCCAAGTCCAACTGCATACATTTGCTGCAGCATGCTTCACTTTTCTCAAAGTGAAATGAAACCAACTCCAATAATATAATTTTTTCTGCTTTAAAGGAAAAAAAGAAAAGGACCAAGTCCTGGTAAAGAACTAAAGAAATATTATTAAAAGCATGCATGCACTTACTAAAGAGAGAGAAATTGGAAATTGAGTTAAAGGAATGAATTGGCCTCCTTATGTTTTGATCTTGCTCACAGGGTAACACAAGATGTGTATGGTTTTGCCATGGATTTTGATGGAGGCGGGTATCTGAGGTAAGCCAATGCAACCAGATTATCCTGTATGATAGGCACTGTGAAGCATCACTGTGGGCTATGATGAAAGAAGTGGCTGGTGCAGGGGAAGCATCTGTAGGGGGAGGTTTAGTTACTGCTATGCTCTGTACCAGTCTGCTTGCCCATTTGTCAGCTCCTCAGCTTCGTCTTGCTCTGTGCAGTTCCCAAACCAGAGCCCCAGACAGCAGCTAGGCAGCACAGAAAATGCACATCTATAATAAGCAAAGAATTGCAGTAAAATCTCCCAATGTATTTCCCAGTTCTTTCCAAAGGCTGTTGGACTTTCCCTTATGATAGTTCTTGTTTAAAAGAGACATGTTCTGCAGTGTCCACACATTAGTGTTGAAGAGATGCAGCCTTTTCTGTCAGTGACAGAAACTTGCTGCTACTCACCATGATCTACTAAAGGCCTGCCTAACCTTATGTTGCCCTGTAAAACTCACAAAATTCTCAGGAGACTGTTCAAAATAGACTATGCAGTGCTTATGGATCTGGGGCAGAACTATTTTATGACTGTGCTGCTGTGGGTGTAGGTCCATGTTCCCTGGCCCTTTCCATAATTACTGTTTAACTATATAGGGGTTTTGTCTTTGAATAGATGAGTTCAGTGCAACAAAGCAGGGGGAGTTATTGGAAAATCAAACTAAAAAGCAACAGAAAGGCTTTAGGAAAGAACATTTGTTTGATGGGGAGAAATGAGGGAAGAAGGAGACAGTGATGAACTGTGATGTAGGTGATATTCCCAGGGCTTCCTCCCAAGCCATTATCAGGATTGGCAATGCTGCCAAGGAGGTCATTAACTGGTTAAACAGATTTTTACAGAGGAGGAAAAAGGGATGGCTGATCCATGTATGATATATGAGACTATGTTTTTAGCAGAGATAGTTGAGAGCCCTTCAAACTGCCTGCACTACAAACACCACGGCTGCACTCCCAGATTTGTTCAGAGGTGAGGGGCAAGTTTGAATCCATCCCCTTCCTCCCTGGCCTCATGGAGGATGTTTGTTGTGCAGAGGAGTTATTTTATGCTGAGAGCAGGTCCCTGGTACCTTGAGAGTCTTGAGGCATGGACTCATGAGTTCTTGTTAATTCAGCTGGAATTTGCTAAGCAGTGTGGGTGGGTTTTTGGGACTGCAGCATGTGTAAAGCCTGCTCCTGGATCCCTGTGCCTCCTGCCTGCCCTCACAGAGCTGCCTAGAGCTGCTCTGAAAGGGGGACTTAGCTCTTCATAGGTAGCAGAGACAGTCAAAAGTGGTTTTTGCAAAGCAAAATAGTTTTTTGAAGCAAATTGACATTTCTTGGTCAACTGGCAGAGTGCATTGCTTGGGTAGGGGTTCTGCCCCACAGCATCCTTCTTGGGCAGAGAACAGCACATCTGCTCAAGCTCATTTTGTCAAACCTGGGAAACATTTATCAATGTCTCTCTCACTCACACTTATCCACCACATCTCTGCCTCACCTGCTGCTACCCTCACAGGACCCCTCTGGCCAAACTGAGCTCCATGTTGGAAAGCAGTGCTCAGAGAGGATGCTGCTTCCACATCCTCTTCAGAGAAGCTATTCATCCTTCTGTGCTCAGTTCCAGATGGCTCATTTACCTCCAGTTCAGATTGATGAATGCAAATGTCCCATTTTTTTTCCACAGGACTTCTTGCCTTTCAACTTCAGGTTTAACCCATTCCCCTTATGGACAAAATGCTGTCTGTTGAATCACAGAACTTGAAAATTTGTCTTTGAAAGTCTTTGAAAATATTCTGACCTTCACTATACTGAAAAAATTGAGCTTTAATACCACCTTAGTAACTAATTGTTTTGATTCTGACACTTCAATTTGTAACAAATATCCCTATCAGAATCATGCCATACCCCTGTTCTTTAAAACTAGCACCTTTCCCAAGTTTTTTTTTTATCTGCTGCTTCATTTTTGCATCCCTCCCAGTCTGCCTACAACAATCACTTCAATTTCTAGTCCTTTCCCCATGACAGCTCTTTTAATCAGTGCTTCCTTAGTCTTTTGCACAGCTCCTTGGATGTCTCCCTGCTCCTGCAATCCTTTTCAAAACACCTCTTGGCCCCTTTCCTAAATAAGAGTACCTGTTCCTGCCATATTGCCCTCTGTCTGGCCACACAAATACTGTGAGCTATAAGGGCTTCACAGTGAGTGTAATCCACTGGGAGATGTGGTTCTGATGTTAAAATGGAACCTGAGCCATATGCAGGAAGGGCTTTAGTTTGGTTCAGTTTAGTTTTCCATCAGAAAGAAAAACAATCATGTTAAAACAGTGGTTTTGCACTATACTTCTTTTGTGATATTAGAGAGTTTAGAAGGGCTAAAGTAAAGGTGCAGAATTTCAGCTTTGAGACAAAGCAATTTTTTCAGAGCATGGATATATAATTTTCATTCATTGATGGCTTAAACTAGTTTTGGTTTTGGCAGGTTCAAAATAAAACAAAGCTTGAAATATCCACATTTCTTTGCATAATGAACCTTCATATTTCATATTCTGAATACTCCTGCATCCTACTTCTTTTAGAAGCACCCATTTTAGGTCAGAGTATTCTGAGATGTACTTCTATATAACTTTTTGTGGTGACTTTCACCCAGTCATGGTGCTACCACCCAATTACTGTTCCAGAACCACAGCTGGAGTGGCGCAGCTCATGTCTTCAAAAGTTAATTTTGTGTAAAGCAACCAGAAATTGAATTAAAACATTTCCCATTTTATCCCAGAGAAAACATTTTTGTAAACCTTAAGCCTCCACCCAACTCTCTCAGTTTTCATACACCACAAAATCAGAACCTCCTCTGTAAAAATTTTCTTTCAGAGACTCCATCAAACTAAAGGACAAAACTGAGCAAGAAAAAAACACCAACCCAAACACTTTCAAATTTCCTATAATTTCAAAACTCGCCTTGCTATTTACCAAACTTCTTGGAACAGGAGAGGATAAAAGGCAACAGAAAACAATCTAATACAATATCTTTTCTCTGTGGGTAGCTAAGGGACTTAAAATCACATCAGGGTTTGATTTATGATAGTAAAGGTGATGAGTCTAAGCAAATTATCTGGATAGGGAATCATTAGGGGACATTCAGAGCTACCAATGGGATCTTCTTTTACCTGTGTTTTCCGATAACATTTCAGAAATGCTCAAGAGACTCCAGGAGCTCGAGTGTTGCATCTATTAAAGGATCCAACAGGCTCTGGCTAAATGATTATTTATTATTTTTATTACACAGTTGCCTAAATGTCAAATTATTCACAGCTGTTGCAGAAAAAGAGGCACAATCTTTTTATGGCATCTTTCCTACATTACAGGAATTTATAGCAGACATTTTCAGTCTGGGCTGCTGCTGAGGTGAAATTCCTACCCCTTAGAAAGCTGGTGCTATACCAAGTTGCATTCCATCATGTTGTGTGTTGTGTCACTTTACATCCTACTGTGACACACAGTACTAATAAGGACTTCCTTCCACATTCTCTCTCCCAGCTGGTGATGCTATTCCCCTGGGGAGGATGGGCTGCAGATACAGCTGTGAGGTTTAACACATCCAGGCACCTGGTGGTCCCTGGAGGGTTTGCTAAGTGACCCTGAGGAGTGCTCCCTGGATGCTGCTGTCACTTTGGCCCCTCTCACAGCACTACACTCTGCTCCAGGGCAGAGAGAAGGGGAAAGCAAGCGGAGGGCTTGGATTCCAGCTTTGTCACGGGGATTGCGCTTTCCCTTTATTCCCCAACTTCATCCTTCATCACCTATCATGCAGCTCTCAGAGGAAAAAGAACAAAAGGAGATTATACACTTTGGAGAAGAAGAAAGTATATTTAGTTGCTGCTGATCTTGTAACTTTTGTTACTTTGTATGTGGCCAGCCATCCATTCTTGCCAATTACCAATGCGGTGCTTTGACAATGGCGGAATGAGATTCACAGCTACGCAGTCACAGCTTGAGACTTTGCAAATGAACATTCATAGCATGCTTCTCAGCTTCCTTTTTATAGAAAAACTGGCACTTGCAATTATATACTTTTTAACAAATACTCCTTCTGCATCTCTCGTTTTCAACTTTGCTTTGTGATTCTAAGGGAGAATTCTTGCACTGCTAAACTTCCCAAAAATAAAATGAGAGAGAGGCAAATTATGTCCTCTCATAAGCAGAAGTAGCTAACAGAGGCTATTAAATGAAGATATCAGTCATCTGATTCACTCTTTGAAAAATATTATTAATCTAAAAGTTATATTATTTTTGGCATCACCAACTGCATCTAATCCAAGACAAAAGATTTTCTAGCTAAAAGTTTTTATTTCTTGGAAAAAAACCAAAAAAGACACGACACATTGAAACCCAAATAACCTCAAGGCAAGGAGAGACAGTTCATTGTCCTTAAATCTGCATTAGTGCCTGCTAAAAAGGAGGTGATAAGAGAGCAGTACTAATGGTCAGCAGGTAGACTTAAAGCACTGCAGGTCACAGGCTAAGGCCAGTGCTTCTCCCAGGGCTCTTAAAGTGAATGTCTCATTTATGTCTCATGTCAGTCTTAGAGTAGCCCTGTGTGGATTTATTTCAAGTTTTAGCTGAGTGCAAAATGAATTTTAATGGAGAGCTACTTGCTAAATCAGCTTTGGAAAAACCTGCAACCCCTTAACAGGAGATGCCAGAGGAATAGGATTTTTTTGTTTTGTTTTGTTTTGTTTTGTTTCTGAGTGACTAGAACAGAGATGAGCAAAACCTTCTGCTTTCATTTCAGACAACTGCTGTCATGGCTATGTGGTTGCAGGGCGGGGCAATCCCTGCTCTGTATTTTTGGTTGTTTTTTTCTTCCTTTCTTTCCTGTTCCCACAGACTTCCTGTTTTTTCCCTATATCCTCCCAACATCAGGCTGAGTCCCAGTTACTGTGCCTCAGCTTCAATCACAGGCTCCTTGGTGGGGACTGATCCCATCTCCTTCCCAGGAGAAGCAAATGGATTTGTCAGTGATAGACAGATTTCCTAGCTAAACTGAAGCAAACATTATCAAACCTGCATTTAAGAAAATGGGGTTGTGAGATAAGAAAAAGTCTTCACCTAGATCCTCATTGCTTTAAACCATTCACTCTGGGAAAGGAGGAAAAACTGCCTATTTCAAACCCTTCAGCAGGGTCTTCCTTCTTGCTCCTCATCAGGCACCTTTTCTGTGAATCTGCCACAGACATTCTCCTCTTTACAAAAGTAGCTTTGTTGAACCAGATTTTACCCAAACAAAGCACTTTACCTTGTAGTTTCCTAGGTGAGCCTGGCTGTCCACTATGAATGCAGTGGGGTCCTCAGGAGATTGTCAGAAACAGAATTTTCCATAGTATGCTTAGGAAATCTTGTTTTCCAACAGCCTGCTGTTACATTTAGCCATTGTACTCATATAATACCAGCAGCTGAACTGCACGGTTTTCATAAAGGATGAAAGAGCTATTTCCATCATGTAAAACCACTTCCTTGCATTGCTGACATCACCAAAACCGAGGTGATAATGTCTGATATGGACACACCTAGCAGAACTGAAGACTGTATTCACAGAAATAAGTAGAATTAGCTCAATTTAGGATTGTAGAACATCACTGAAGGTACAGTGGTGAGTCACAGTTTGTCAAAGGAGTTGATAGTACAGGGCAAATAATGAAGAGCTTGAGTCTATCTCTCCTTGCTGATGAAGAAATAACTATCATTAGAATTCCATAGATGTGCCAAACTGAAGAAATTCTAGTCATAACTGGTTCTCTAAGGAGGAAACATATTAATAATCAGTAATTTTGAAAACAGAATTAAAATTAAATACATTCTTTTTCTAATTTTAAGGCATATTCTGCAGTCCTAATTCACACAAAACTGCTACATCATTATGATTCCCCTGATAATAGACAAGAAGTCGTAATTCCTTATTTTATTGGAGTGCCACAAATCTAAATGCTTTAACAATATGACTATGGGGTAGGTGTGGACAAGTTCTAACTGTGTGGTTATACATGCTCATTAAGAATCTCACATTCAGATTTTAAAATATATTAATTAAATTAATTAAAATGTTTCCTTACTTTTATTTTTTAATTTGTTTTGCAGTCTATTATTCACAAATTGTTATATTAATTCCACCCCCCCTCCCTTTTTCTGTCACTGAGACTAACAATATGAGCAGCATTTAAGTTTTTAAACTTTTTATCTCTTTTTATTTTCTTTTAAAAATGTTTACTCTTTCCAGTTATGGGATGCAACTTTTTGAAAGATTATTGAGTAGGTTTTTAAAATGTATTTCTCTCCTTTTGTTACTTTGTCTTTTCAGTCTTGCTGATGATTCAGAAGATGGGAAAAAATCAGTTCTGTTCAGTCAAATGATTATAGTTACAAAAGAAGAAAATAGAATGACAAGTCATGAGAATCTTGAAATCCACTGAAACCAGAAGGCTTATTTAATTTTATATAAGATAGCCTGTTAAAAAAAAAAAAAAAAAAGAAACTGCTGAAATAGCATTTCTTAGCCAAATCTTGTTCTTGACACAATCTCATTTTTTTACAGGAAAAACTTCCAGATGACAGTTTTCAATCTCAACAGTTGCTAGTTGTAGGAATGGCAGAACAGTTGGAGCAGTGAATCTTTAAGCTATTGTTCTTTTCCTTGGAGTAGCCTTGAAAGAATGCACTCACAGACTTACCAAGGATCAACAGTTTTTTAACAGATGATTAAAATTTAATTTCTTTTTCATTGACATCAATCACCAAGATAAATATCTCTATTCTCAACTGCTTGTAGTCATTTGCAAATATGGAAGGTAAGTAGAAAATATTTCTAAACAGTGTAAATGGCTGCAAAAATTCTGTGTTCTCTATTATTGACATATATTTTTGCTGAATTTGCCAAACTACAAATCAGTATGATACAGTAGTGCAACGTACAAGAAGTGGACAGTCAAACTCCATACCAGTATTTTGACCACATCAGAGAGCTGAGAGGAGCTGTTTAAGAATCATGGATTGTCACACACACACACACACACACACATAAATAAAAGTAGCTGCAAACTCTATGTTCTCAGGCAGCATTACATCATCTAAAAAGAAAAACGAAAACAGCCTTTGCTGGTAAACTGCTAATAGCCATGACAATCAGATTGGAATAAATAGTTAAACTGAAATAATGGTATTTAAACAGGAAGACACCATCAATTTGGCAACTGATAAATGGAATCCATTTATTAGTGTTGGTGAAAGGTTTTCTTATTGAAAAACTAACCTTGAAATGAAAACCAACTAAGCTATAGACTTATGAGGATAGATTTTGACCTAGCATGTAGCAGCTAAATTCAGAATAATTTACAGTCCCACAGCCATGATTAGGTTTCCAATACAAAGCATGGGAATTCAAAAGTTTCTCTTTTGGTAGTCTTTTACATCTTCAGGAGCCCAAAGGATGTAAATCACACATGCTGTGTATTTCTTTGATAAGCCTAGATGCCCTGGCTTCAAAAAGTGGCAGATCAGTGATGCAGCTTCTGCCAGTGTACTGGGCCTGCACTGAAATCAGTGGGCTTTCCTGTGACTGGACCTGGACTGAATTTCTCATGTTTCAAATTCCTGCTCTCCTCTGTGCCATGTTGTCTCTTCTTTCAGCCTGTCAGCACAGTCTGTCTGTGTGATCTGCACTTCCCTTCTCCTATGTGTTTGTAGCCTTAGGAACTACTGAAAATGGTATGTGATGTCTTGTGCAGGTGCACATACAAATTTTTATATATATATATATATATGTGTGTGTGTGTGTGCATGTTCATAAAATATCACACATATTTATGTCAATGTCCAGTTAGACAAAATGTGGTAAAGTTCAATTCCTCTCTGAGGTTCTTGTTTCAAAAGAAGGTTTACATCAGAACAAGGCCTAGGTGCCTAAAAATGTAGATGGAAGTAATCTGGGATTTAAAATCACCCCAAATACTAAAATATCAGTGGCTATTATATATCAGCAGACTTGTAAAGTCCTGCCACATGCTGATTTGTACATCTAGATCTAGTTCAAAAGTACTGTGATCCTATTCTGTTTGCCATATATCAAATCTCACATCATGCTCTGGTCACACCAGTGTTGACTCAAGAGAGGAGCCTTGCAGGTGGCTGAGCAGCCTTCACTGCCAAGCAGCTGGGGTGCACACCAGGGCTTGAAGGAGACAGACAAAGTGGGCAAACAAATTGTTAAAACTGAATTACAATAAGAATTGTTATAACTGAATTGCATCCTAGCCCAGTGCTAGGACCTAGGATGGCTATGCTTTTGCACAGCATATAAATGAAGAGAAGAAGAGAGCTAAGTGTGGTAGCTGTGAAGTCTCCTTTTTTTTGGTTTGTTCTAAGGAAAAATGATGTGGAAGGTCTTGCTCCCTCAGTTTAGCTGTTGAAGCACTGCTTGAGTAGTGAATTTTTATCATTTGGATTTCCTATGGCTGTTAAAATAAATGCTAGCTGAAATACCAGTATGAAAGCCCTAAGAAATGCCTCAAACGGCTGTATGTAAAATAAACAGACTATTTCCCCTCTGTCTGGATTCTCTCTTTGGATAATGGTTTCCACATACTAAAGTCTAAGTATCACCCACTATCTCTTTTGCTGTAAATTCTTTTTTGGATAAGGAGTAGCATTTAAAAGTATTTATGTAACTAAAGACAGAGATTTGCCATTAGTAAAAGTTGTTTTAGAAGTGCAAAGCTAGTTACCTTAACCTCTAAGTCAAAACTTAATTAAGCTCTTCACTTTAAATTGTTTCAAATGTAGAAACCTGGTATCTGACTTGCAGTCTAAGTTATTTACTTTTCCAGATCATACTGTAAATGTTCTGGTCTGAAAAACTGAAAAGAAAGTCTGGCACATGTACAAAGAAAGGACTGAAACCCTTGGGATTAATGGCAGGGAGACACTAAACTGGTCAGAGACATTTAGCAGTCTTCTAAGGCATTTATCTATAATTTTGGAGGATCCAAGCATCTAGATTTGTCCCTAAGCTGCTTAGACTTGACAGTACTGACACTGAAATCTCTAAAAAATTTAAGGCACCTGAGGGAGACCCTGAGACTTAGCTGACATGAGCTGCTCCCAAAGAAGTCTGCCTCTGTCCTCCAGAGGGAACTGAGGAAGAATCACTTCCCTTGGCTGAAAGTGGTCTTGTGAATACTTCTCTGAGACTCTTGAAGCATGTTAGTTCTTGTGTATTTTGATTCCTAATCCAAAACCCTGTGTGGGTTGGTTCTGGAGACCAATACAACTGGTACAGTGAAAGCAAAGCTGCTTCAGAACCAGTGCCAGGACAGGGTCTTTCTTTGGTAGATACAGTACATTTTGTTATTGTGTGAGCAAGAAAAGAGTGCAGCTAAAGCATCACAGCTAGCCAGTAAAAAATGAAGCACTCTACAGAAGCATTAGGGTGCATAAAAAAATTAACTCCAGGGTCATATATGCAAAACTTTATTATGCAGGCTTCAAATCTCATCAGAGTCATTGTTTAACTGCTCTCCTCAGAAACTAGGCTAACTCTTGAAACCTTTCATATTTATCATTTATTTAAAAAACATTTTAAGTGCAGCAAATACTTAAACTTGAAAGATAATTCAGCTTCTTTTTTCAGGGCTAAGTTTGTTACAGGATTTTGTTGTATTGTCATTTAGACAGATACTGTAAAAATACAGATATGACTGAAATAAGGCCCTTGAGCCCACAATTAAAATCTACATAAGCTGGCATTGCTTTATTAAAGCTTACGGGGGCAGATTTGCCTTAGTAGAAGAGTTTGCTCTTGTCTAGTTTTGAAAATGGGATTTAACATGGCTGGCATCCTAAAAACAGGAGTCAGAAACCAGGAGTTTTCATAAACCAGAAAACCTCCAAGAGGAAGTAAACAGTCATCCAGTTGGGAGTCCATGCTAATTTTTGGGGATTTTTTCTTCACCAATACCCAGAGATATTCTTGGGCACTGGATGCTCAATGCAGTACAAAGAAACTGTTTTGAGATGTTCTCAAAATTTTAGCACGTTGTCATTCAGTGTCCACACAGATATTTAGGAAGCATAGATGTTTTAAGGCACAAATAATGAGCTCAATGAACCCTACATGAAAATCCCTACATTTGAGGCTTTGAAATATCCATGATGTAATGGCAAATATTATTTTTTAAATTTCTATTATTTATTTTATTTTATTTTATCTTTCTTTAAATTTTTTTAATTTTTAAATTTTTATTTTATTTTTTCTATTTTATTAATTTTATTTTATTTATTTATTTATTTAAAAATATTTATTATTTTATTTTATTTTTATTTATTTTATTTATTTTATTTTTATTTTTACTTTTATTTTTTATATTTTATTTTATTATTTTATTTTATTTTTCTATTTTTAATTTTATTTTTAATTTTATTTTTATTTTATTTTTAATTTTTTATTATTTTTGTTATTTTATTTTATTTTATTTTTAAATTATTTTTGTTTTATTTTTAATTTTATTTTTTATTCTATTTTAATTCTTTTTATTTTTATTTTATTTTTATTTTTTAAATTTTTATTTTATTTTATTTTAACTTTATTTTAATTTTATTTTAATTTTATTTTAATTTTAGAGGAGTAATGTTACATCTTTCAGTATGAGAAGGATCAACTCATTCCTAATAGTACTTTGAAAGATGAGAACAGGTATTTTACTTTATTTCCAGCCCTGCCCATGCTTCAATAACATTAGTGTTTGGTAGTACTTGCTGTGCAGCAGCATTGTGGTCTGCCAGGGTCTCAGTCCTGCCAGTAACTTCTCTGTCTCAGACACTATTTTCTCAGTTGTCCAAATTGTCCATATTTATAATGGGAACATTTAAGATCCAGCTGATCTTTTAATGCTCTGCAGCAAATAAAAATGATGGGTGCAGAGCCTGGCATGTTTTTTAGCATTGTTGAAGTGCTGCATAAGGGATTTGGCTGCCTGAGTCCCATTAAGGTATATGGGAACCATACGGCCACATCGTCAAATACCACTTTAAAACTGTAGGTGATTCTGTCTGTAGCAGAGCACAGGAGTTTGAAGCTGTTCAGTACTCCTCTTTTTTAACCTGTCTCAGGTTTTATTTTCTGCATTTAACTCATGGAAATTGCTGTAGATAAAGAACCATCCTGCAGGCTGGATTCTGGGTCATATCCTGCTTGCCATGACTTTAGTTTTCCCAGTACTGACTATGTGGACATATTTTCTGCTGAAGTTCTTCTAACTTGTCATTTGGGGCCCTGTAAACACATAGCTTGGCTCTGTTCTAAACATTATTTAGTAGATTTATTTGATTTATTGGATTTATTTATTGGATTCATTTACACTCCTCTTGAAGAGTAGAGGCAGGTAAATGTTTATCAACCAAGGATATTTTCTCATTTGCAAGCTTCTGAAGCCTTCTGAAATTTAAGCCTCTGGTGTCCCTCTGCTTCCCCTGACTACAATGTTTTATTTAAAGTTTTTATTTCAGAATTGCTAACCCAATTTTAGAAAGACCTTAGAAAGACCCTTGTGAGAGGCACAAGGACAAAATCCCTGGTTATGACATGGGATGATCCTATGTCTAGTTTCTCTAATGTGGGAAAAAGTAAAGAAAAAAAACCCCAGGGAAAATGGAGAACTTGGGTTAAAATACAGAGTGAATACTTCTTGAAGGTTTTCAGAGCTGTAGAGAGACCCCTGTCACACGTGCCTTTGGCTGAAGCTGGATGGCTGCTGTCATCAGGGAGGGCAGTGGGATCACCACTGCTCAGCTTTGAGCTAATCCAGTGGAGGTGACAGCTTGAAGGGGCCTGAAGAGATTAAAAAGAGGGGAAAGTGTGCATATCTCTATCTCTATCTCTATCTGTCTGTCTATCTATCTATCTATCTATCTATCTATCATCTATCTCTATACACACATGTTTTTCAAGGTGCATACCATCTGGCTATCAAAGCATCTCCCAGCATCTCCCACTTTTACACTCTCCAGTATTGTATGAACTGTCAAAAAAAAAAAACCAACAAAAAAAACCCAAAACAAAACAAAAAAAAAAAAAACCAAAAAAACCAAAACCTTTAAATAAGCAAAGAACAAAAGAGAGAAAAGAAGATGGGAGGAGAGAATAAAAGACAGAGTATAACCAGAGAGGATGACTTGCACAAATTGCATCCAACCCATTATCTTAATTTCTACTTTTTCTCTGACTCCTCTCATGTGGATTCCTTGGAAATTATGTTTGGGATCTGTTTCGAATTGACAAGGGGAGAGTTTTTCCTATCCAGATAGCTGTGTTTACACTGCACTTGAATATTATGAAGCCTCCTTCATGATCCAGACACTTTCTGGTATCTGGTTTTGGTTTTGCTTATAGATACCTTTCTGGGAAAAGGTATCTATAAGAAAAACAAACACAACTTCCAGAGATCCTTTTTGTATAATTGTGATTGTGTAAGTTGTATAATTGTGACTGGTCCTTGATAATTCTCTGTTTCTGAGAATTATAGGGGCATAAACACCTTTGCATTTTTTTTTTTAACATAAACTGAAATGTTTATCTGGGTGCATTTTAAACCTGTATTTGCAAGTAGCTGAATGTGCATAAGACTTGTGTTGGCAAGTAAGTATCAATGTTTTGTGTACAGATATGACTCTTGCACACATGATTTTACAGCTGACTGGAGGGTCTACCAGACATTTAAGGCATAATTGTTGGAAAGGAAGAAAAGGAGGAAAAAAAAGTCTGATTCCTCTAAATTCCTTCGAGTGTCTTCTGAACATAATGACAGCTCACTGGCCTGTAGGGACCAAAAACCTGCCAGAGAGACCTCCAGAGACAGCACTTACTTCATCCTCCGTCATTCTGAACAATCCTTTATTTTTGTCATTTCTGGATACCACAGAGACCTCTATTGCTCTTTGCTCCCTGTCCCACTGTCTGCCTTTTAATTTGCAGTCATCTGTGCCAACCCAGCTAAATTCCTGCTTGACATAGCTGAAACTTGGTTACAACAGCAGGTTCTCGGAAATGCCCAAGACAATGGACAAATGCTCCAATTCTCTCAGCATCTGTGCTAACCTTGAAAGTCTACCTGGTAGGCACAGTGCAATCAAAAACTAATCAGTGAAATCAAGCTGAGATTTGGTCTTGGGAGCTAATAGGATAAAAAAAAAGATGACTGTGCAAATATGTTTGGACTTTCAAGGGTGAAGATGCACAAAGCCCTCCTTAATCATCAGTATCTCAAAAGAGTAGTGATAGGAGTACCTGGCAAAGCCTGTCAGCATCTGTGTTAATCCAGTTAATTAGCTGGAAAGGACAAATTCCTCTGAAAGCACCTATGTGATGGGCAGGCTGTCTTCCTATTTCATTAGGATGATTGTTTTAAAGGCTGCAGGTAAAATGGTGGCTGTGTTCCTCTAGATCTTTCCTTAACATGCTGAAGCTGGGGCATGTCAGAGGGCATGTGGGGCTGGGAGGTAGCATGGGGCAAAGAGCACCCAGACAACTTCCCAAGGAAGCAGCCTGGTAGGGAGGCAGGAGCTTGAGCTGCAACCTACGCAGTCTGTGTGATTTTCCTCTCCCTCCTTTACTGCCTTGCTCTTTCAGCAAGGAAAAAAAAAAAAGAAAATAGGAAAAAAAGAAAAAAAAAGAAGGGAAAAGGCTGCAATGTGTCACAAAGGAACAGACTGGCAGACATCTGCCTCTTGCTTTATTTATTTATTTTTTTTTTACAAAAAGGAAAGGGTACAGAGCCAACTCTTCACTCCAGAGCCCCCAGTCCCTTAACAAACCAAATGGTGGCTGTTGGCAGGGTACTGACAGCTTGTTAATGAAGGAATTCTTGACAAAATGACAACCTGTGTGGGATGCCGTGTGAAGCTGAATCCTCCCACAAACCAGTACTAAGTAATTAGGTGGTGGTGAAAATAGCAACTAACTACTGTTGAGGAGAAAAGAAAAGGGGGGAAAAAAAATCTCCTATATTAATTATAAAAGCAGTTCTCATTTGAATAGTATCCCTTTTCCCCTTCCCTGAGAAGACACAACAGTTTTCCCTGAACTGCCTGCATCTCTCTCAGTGGGCCAAAGGGTGCATCTCAAAAGGCTGAGCCTGATGACTGTGAATTCAATGCTTTTTTCTCTGCAAATGTGACCAGCAAAGGAAGCCTTAATGAAAACCAAACAAAAAGCTGTCCACTGGGGCTGCCCCTTTTGCCCCCCAAAATGGCCCTGTCTGGTTCACCTTACTCTGTTTTTCCCTTGATTTTTGTCTGATTGCTTCAGGCAGGTGGGCCTGTCCATTGACAACTGCATTAGGTTCTAAACCCCTGAGAGGAGGCTGGGTGAGGAACCAGCCAAAGCAGAGTGCTTGAGTTACAAAGTGGGTCTTGCAGAAAGACACATTTTAAACAGTGCCTCAGCAACATCAGCATCCACGTTCACGACCATGGCATCAGTACCAGGAGCCAGAGCATTGGCTAGTAGCAGCTGAAGCAAAATATGTGACTTGTGGTGAAATTAGCTTTTTAGTTTGGCTCAATACAAAGATACCATTCTCCACTGTGTCTTGAACAGCAGCTCATGATAATTTAGCTAAATAGTTCAATAATACAGAGCATAGAAGTTTGTAGAAGAAGGAAAATAATGTATTGCTTTATAAATGTTGAATTTTTTTCCCTCCCAGAGGGAGGCTGAAAACTTTGGGTCAACTGTAACGTGCAAAAAGTAATTTAAACTAAAAAAATAAAAGAAGGGGGGAAAGTCAGGGAACTTTGAGCCTTTTTTTTTTGCCCTACATGAAAGCCAAAATTTTGAGAAATTCAGCTAACTTTGTTGTTTTGTGTTCTTAGTGTGTTTGGTCTTTTCCCACCTTGTTTCTTGTAATGACATTTACTTTCTACAGCTGTAGTTTTACATAAACAATACAGACTGAAATGAACATTCTATGCCTTCTAGTTTTAAAATAACATGGAGAAATTAAGAGCTTGCAGACTTTGAAGACACTCAAAGAACTTTATCTACAAAAAGAACTACTTAATCTCAAAAAAACTTTAACTTATCTACATTTTCAATTCCTCATTACTTTTTTGTTTTCAATGGGCCTCACTGATTTTCTTGTATCTCATCTATTACTCAGGTAAGTTTGCTCCCATTTGTGGCTTTTGTAGTCAAGCTCTGTTTAAATATTATGAAAGCTACAAAAAAATAGCTTCCTGAGGAATAGTTCATTGATTCTTGAAATAGATGAGTAATAAAAGAACCTATACATTTAATTCTATTAAATTTTTTTAGAAGGAATAGAGATTTATTTAGTTCTGGTTTACTGCATGAGGTCAAGAATAGACATAAGAAAGAACACTTTCAAGGTTAAAGGCTTCACTTTAGAGGGAGCTGTGAAGACATCTAACATTTCAATAACCTGTTGTACCAGGGAGAGGATATTTTAAAAAGCCAGGTCAGGGATATTTTATTCTTTCCAAGTATACAGATAGAGCTATGAGAAAATTGTTTATGCTGTAAGTAGACAAATTTGTTTTGCCTGTATTGTGTGCCTTAAATTACTGATTATTTTTTTGAATGACTTCTCACCCTGCTCAGTTTTCAAAGAAAGCAAAACAGTTTTTGATCTTGGATAATTACATTGCTCAGTAGCATTGGCAAATTAAGGATAGAACATAAATGAATGCTTTAGAATTTGAACAGTCAGAATCTTTTGTGATGTGAAAAAGTACATAAACACTGATGATGAAATTTTGGCCCATCCAAATTTATGAATGCGTGTTAGCGTTGGCTAATAGAATCTAGCTTTAAACAGATGAAAAAATGGGACTGAAATTCATTTGGGTTTCATTTCTGGCATCTGGATTAAAGCTTTTGGAGGTGTTCTTATGATAACAGGATCAAGAAATTACTCTAGAAAATTATGCCATGCACAAAGCACATAAATTCATTTGTGTGGTTAAAAGTGCAAGTTGTGAGGTCCTTTCTTCTTGGGAGGATTTACTCCATGTTCTGGCCCCTAGAAAGGGCCACAGGATGCTACCAATCAAAGGAAATATATGCAAATACAAACAAAACAAGGCTTGTCAGATGCTGACTATATTAAAAAAGTAAATATTGCAAAATTAGTCACAGAACTTATTAAAATCTGGACTGGACTGTAGAGAATAATCTTTGTGCAAGTGCGTACAAGGTGCTCTAATAAACTTTCCCACAAATGGGAAGGCAAATGTGTATGACCCCTTTGTGCTTGTGGTGGCAGTTTAGGGCTGGCTGAGTGATACTGAATCAGGAAGAAGTTAATTTACAGTGAACAGGATTGCTTGTGTTACTGTGCTCGTGGGGCCAGGTTCTTTGCTTGTAGACTCAGAGTCAAATATTAATGCTATCACTGATTTGAAATTCTCAGTTCTCAGGGAGATGCTGTGATCTGTGCTATTCATAGATCTTGACCTCCCACGTTTGGTGTCTGTGGAGAAGGTGGAACTAGCATTGGCTTTAGTGGAAACTGCTCTCTTGTAGAATAAGTGAGAGCTCGTCACTGCTGCAGAAGGTGACTGTGAGTAGGGCTTGTTCCTCTGACATGCTAAATAAAACACATACTTTATGACAAACACTTTGCAGGATTCAGCCTCAGCATGCTCAGTCTTTTGTTGTATCAAATTCTGAGAGGAGCCAGAGAACTTCTTGGTCCAGGGCTATTTGTCCAGAAGCAATCTGAAACGTAAGTAAATCCCAAGTAACTGCATTAGTGAGACAGCTGGAACATTGTCAGCTGAGACAGACTTGTGCAAGCAATGTGGACTCTGCTGAATTTACTTGCATGGGATTTGTTCAGCTGCTGAACAACAAGAGTGTGATGTGACGAGATCTCTATCACACTTCCATTTATTTTAATAAATCTGTACATTTCTTGTGCTAACTGAAATAAAGGGAGAAGGCTTTTCAAAGCCTGACAAAGTGTGCCTATTAGTACCCCTTATGCATGGACTTCTGTTATGCTCAGGTGCTCAGAAAGGCATCCAAGGTGCAGCACAGTAATGATTAATCTTCAAAGACATTGCAGAATCACTGAATCTTCTGAGTTGAAAGGAACCCACAAGGATCATCAAGTTCAACTTTTAAGTGAATGACCCATACAGTGATTGAACCTACAACCTTGATGTTATAAGCACCATGCTCTAACCAGCTGTGCTAATCATCATATGGATGAGGAAATGTATATCACTCTGCATTTAAGGATCATACTGTTAGATTTAATGTGGAGTAACAATAACCAGTTGAAATGGTAGTGCCTTAAACATGCTTGCTTTTGTGGCAGTGCAAAATTAAGTTTAATATTGGCAAATTCGTTATGTAAACTCACATTCTGTCAAATCAGTAGTAAATCCTATGATTCTTTCAGAGCAACTGAGCATCCATATTTCTTTTCTATTTAATGGAATCAGCCAGGGGTACTGAATACTTGACAATTTTGCAAATGAAATTGCTCAAATAGGTGCTGAGGTAAGGCCAGGGCAGCTCTGTTTCAGTGAGTGATTTTAAAACTCTTCACCTGATATTTGTCCTGTAAAGAACTGAGAAAATGTGGTGCCAGTGTGTAGCACTTTTGTGTATCCTGCACATTCATTATCAGATCTTGACTTGTCCAACATTTGTGTTTGTTATAGCTTCACAGTCAGTGAGTTCTCCTTGTGAAGGCTGACAACTAAGTGTCTGAATTACAGCCTGCAATTTGAGTCTGCTTAAATTTAATATTTTCTGTATTATACACAAGGAAAGAGCAGCACTCAGTAAGCAACCTCCTTCCCCTAAGCATTGTTTAGAGACTCTGCAGGAAGAGCATTTGTAAATTTTAGAGCAGAACTCTGCTTTCTCTGTTTGGATTGCATGAACCAGGAAAAAATCCCAGTAAATCAAGTTGCCTCCTTCCTCACCAGCCAGTACCCAAACAATTGCTTTCCCAGCAGGGCTTACCAATTCCAGCAGCTGGTGATGGCTGAGAAAATTGTAACTTGGTATCTGTCCTTCCTGGTACAGAAGGACGGATATTATTTATCTTATCTCCCCACCACATGGCCTCAGCCATGGGCTACATAGTGCCACACGTGGGACAACCTGATCCTTGACAGTGTTATCCCAGCATGGTCTGGGTGCTACCATGAGGCAGAGCCTCACTGTCTCAGTGAAAGCAGATTTTACTGTTGTGTAGAGGTACACTGAGGAAAGATACAGATGAAGGAAGCTGCACCAAAAATGCCACATAGGCATGTGGCAATGCTTTACACAACTTCCAGAAGAGTAATGGCCCTGTGTGTCCTGATTCAGGGCAAATAGAGAACCCCCAAAGGGGCTCCTCTAGAAAAGCAGATTCAATTGGCTCATCTCTCAACTGGTTTGGGAGAAAATACCTCTTTGGAGAAAAGTGGAAAAAAAACCCTGTTTATTAAACAATAAAACCTAAACAATATTAAACAATAAAACCCCTTGCTGGTCCAAAAGAGATGACAAACTGATGAAGTCCCCTCCCTGGGCTGCAGCTCAGCTCACTCAGTCTCTGATCAGTCCCTCCAGCACTGGAAATGCCACGGCCCAGGCCCGGCCTGGTGGGCCACAGGTGTGAGCTGCCAGTGCCCTGCTGGGTGATCAGGCCAGAGCAGGTTTAAACAGTCCAAGAAAAAGAAAATCCACAGTCCAGGGAACTTTTTTGCCTCAGCTAGCTAAAAGCAAAGGAGAGCTCTGTCCCACTGTCTGTCCATCCGCAGACCACACAGTCCAGGAGCAGGAATGTGGAGGAGTGAGTGCAGTGCCTGAAAACAAACTGCAGCTTCTTCTCTCCCCCCTTCACTCTCTGGAACAAGTCTTAAAGGTGCAAAACTTATTATTCAGCATTAACAGAACAAGATGATTGGGGATAAAAGCATCATATAGTCTACTCGGGACACTGTGTTAAATTGCTGTTATACTGTTTGAAATAATTTACAAAAGAAATTGAGAAACTTATAAGCAAAGCAGAAGAGGTAAAGGAAACTGTCCAAGAAGACTGCAATTAAACTATGGGAATTTTGGGCTCTCAGGCATATATTCAGCTTAGTTTGTCAGACCCTGATGCCTGATTATTATTATTTAAAGTGAAATGTATTTTGGCTTGTTCGCTTTATTTATTTACTTTAATCATGTCACAGTTCCCTTCACTCCAGGGCATTGCTGGTGGACACTTGATTCAGAATTTGGAGAAATTTTGATCCCAGAAATGGCTGAATAACTATAGGTCTTGTTCAGGTGTCATGACTGGTGGACATTCTAGACTAGCAGAAACAAAACTTGTTTATCAGGCTGCAATATATATATGGAAAAATAGATGTTGCTGCATCGCTATTAGGATAAGAACTAGGGGTAGGGGATGTTTGCTCTGTCTCAATAGCAAGCTATCAATAGTCTCAGCAGCATTATTAGTATGTATTGAAAATCTTTTGTCAAGCACTGCAAGTTTGCACAGAGGTAATTTACATCACATAATTAGGATGCCTAAAACCATATACAGAAGCATAGGTGCTAGTAGTGCCAAGTACTTGATTGTATTACATTGCAATGCTATTCTAGGGGGATTATAGCATTTTCTGACACTGCTGATTGCATGGCAACAAAAAGAGGAGCTTTTACACACATTTCTGTGTCTTACAGGTTACAAGTTCTAGGTTGTGTCTCCAAATTAGCCCAATCCTGCACAGCCTAGGTGATGCTGTCCAGCAAAATAACATGCAAGTGACAATGCCACAAAATGTTGAATCTCTTGTTTTGCATGAACTGTTCTCTTTGTGCATACAAATGGTTTTATAAAGCATCCATATATAAGCTAGTCACTTTACTTTTACCAGTACACAGTTTTGAAACACAATATTGTCAAATTCAGCCACATTTAATGGTATTCATTGATTGCATCTTACCATAAGACAGTCTTCCCCATTTTAAGGAATTGTTCCATGGGTGAACTGTGAAAAGATCTGGATATTACCAAACTGGTTTTTTGTCTACACAGAGAAATTTAATTTCAGTTCCATATACTGTGAAACTTTCTATTTGTTCAATAGGAACATGTAGGTCTGTATGGTGAAGGGAGATAGAATGTAAGAAAATAAAGACAGTGTAGAAAGTAATCTTACCCCTAAGGAGTTGCAGCTGGGCCAATTATCAAAGATTAGGAACAGGCCTGACTTTAACAGGCCACAGCTGTAACCAATGAGAAGAAGAGTGCTATAAAAGAGTGGGTTGGGTGACTAAGAAGGTAACTGGAGTCAGTTGGCTGCTTTGTGAAGAAAGAGTCAGTGCTCTGAGGAGCTGCCCACAAGGAAACACCAGGAAGGTATGAAACTTTTGTGCTAAGGAGACAACAGTATGCAAGTTTAGCATATGCTTAGGTTTAGATTGGATCTTGAGCCACAGAGTTGTGGTATCAATCAGCCCCTATATTCGTGTTTTGTTAGAGCCCTAATCAATACTGTGATCCTGTTAGAAACCTCACAGAATTCATTGGAGCTGTCTGACCCACTCAGTGGACTTGGTAGGCACCTACTCAGCTTCTAACTGAGCTTTTCAACTAAGGCATAGGTCTAACCATGCCACAGGCCTGTGTTTTCTCAGAAGGGGAAGCTGGTAGCACTATACTTTGAGGAATTTGTTTGTTGCTTCCTTAGTGCATGTTAAGGAGTGACATCTGGTTTAATAGTTTATCTGCTGCACATGAGGAGTAATTTCCTGATCTGTACTGAGATGCTGAGGGGGACAAGATGAGACAGCACTGCCCCTGCAGTAGGGAGAGCACAGAGTGCATTTCTCCTCGCATGAGAGCTGTTAAAGGTTGTGAAAATCTTCATGCCCCTTCCTTCTGCTTCTTCTTTAAGTAGTCACATGGAGGCCAGGCAAAATGTGGTGTTGTGCCTGACAGAAAAATGTTGCTAGATCAGGCATGGGATAATGCTCTCCAGGGCTACAGTTTCACAAAGAGCTAAGGCACAGAGATCCAGAAGCATTAGTAAGTGGGCCAATCAATACCAAATCTATTTTTCATCATTCATTCATAGGAAGAAAAGGGATGTCTAACTTAATCATTCCTTACAGAAAATAAACAGGCACCTTGTCAGCCTATGAGAAAAATCATTCACTAATGCCAAGATAATGTTTCTAAACAACTGAGTGGATCAAAGGTGAAATTTAATTGATTATGTGTTAAATATTCTCTCTCTCCCTGTCTCTGACATAGCACTCCCTCGTATACACAGAGTGAAAATACCCAGACAGTAGGCTGAACAATTTTCTCCTTGTTGCCATAGAAATTTCAGGTGGTTATCCAGTTCTGTGGCTGGATTGCTTCTAGAGAGACAGATCCTTTTCACTTAAATTTTGTAAATCACGCATAGCTGTGCTGAACTCAAGAATTTGTAGAACTAGCGTAAACAAGAGGAAAATAAACACAGTAATAGTGTTTATGTTCTTCTTTTGTCATTTTTTAACTAAGTGAAAGAAGTGACTGAATTTTGCACATAATACAAAACACATTTGTTGTGGAAAAGTTCAAAATCCTGGGTGGACTGTTACACTATTTTAAGATTTTTGTTAATTGCTGCCAAAGTCATTGGAGTAGAAGTTGGGTACTGCTCTAATTCATACCACAGTTGTATCATTCACAGAAAAATTTACATCTGAATGTGGAAAAAAAATGGTAAGAGGAGAAACTAGAAGAACTAGAAGGATTTTAGCAAAGCTACTTGCCTGGAGTCACAGACAGACCAAAGGCAGGGTGGGAGCAGGTGTCCTGTCTCTCTTGGTCTCATGCTACCAGACAATGCCTGTGAGTGGAGGAGCCATCCAGCAGGTAACAAGAAGGCAACACTTCATTAGGGGGTTTGCTTATACCAATATATATCTGTCAGGTCTAGTTTGTAGGCTAATATCTGACTGGGCATCCCAATAAACAGCCTATGACTATGGCATCCAGCTGTGTTCTGCTGGTGCTGTGCTGAATTAATCAGGGTTCGGCTCTGTGTTCTTTGTGGGAAGGGGAAGCTGTGGAAGTGGAAACAAATGAGACTGAGCTTCTTTTATGCCAGGCTTACATATTTGTAATAGTGCATTCAACCCCTTCTCTGGGCACCTCTTTCTACAAATCACTTCCAGTGCTTGCTTGGGAGGCAAAATCAGTGGGCAGCTGAGAGGGATGTGTTCTGGTGGAGATGTTCAGGGTCTGAGGCTCCCTCTAGGTCCAGCTCTACCATCAAGAGTTGAGCTGGCTTGGGACAACCCTGGCACAGCAGGTCTCAGACCTAGTGCTGTACTGAGATTCCAGCCCAGGCTTGGACAAGTGCACCATCAACATCATATATCAGAGTCCTGCAGCTTTGCCTTTGCCTGGAAAAGCTCATTCCAGTGTAAATAAGAGAATGCCTGAGAACAGCTGTGTTGGGGATCTGCAAATTCCAAGGATCGCCTTCTTGTTTGTACATGGAATTATGCACACATAGTTTCAAATATATTAATTTTGGCTCATTCCTGGCCTCCAACGTAGGGAACACGGAGTGTGTGATAGTTCCTGGGATTCAGTGTTGATTGTGCGTTGGAAGCAGTCACCTCTGAGGGCAGTGAGGCACATGGCACACAGCAAGATGTAAGTTGTTGTTTCTCTGAGCAGCATTAGTCTCCCATCTGAGCAGCATTAGTCTCCCATCTGTAAGCTGATTAGGCTCCCAAGTGCTGAGCCTGATGGGATGGCAGTAGCAGGGATATGAACCACTGTTACAGGGAACCTTAAGTAGATCATGGACAAGTTGAAGTCAATCTCCATGGCCTACAAAAGCCTGCATCTACAGACACATGTTTTCCAGCAAAAAGCTCCTTACCAGATAACCATTCTCCAGGGATATTTTCTTTCTCTTTTGGATACTTATATTCATGGGGAGAAAGATTTGCCATATTACATCTTTCCTATATCTATCCTAGAAATAGGAATTTCTAACATCAGGGCTTGGGTGGTGTTAGGCACCTTCCTTGTGCACTGTTACTACTTGCCTTTGTCTAGAAAAGTGATCCTGTACTATTTGCACTCTGCTCTTGCCCGGCAATAATTTCACAGAATTGATGGCTGAATGCCTGTCAATAACACTGCTCAAAGATATTAATGCACTTCAAAGTCATTAAGATGCAGTCACCCCTGAATGAGCTTATGTTCTATAGCCACACTATTGGAAGCACTATGGATTTTCACATTTGGATCATCTGTAAATACAGCAGCTCCATGACTCATGGTTTTTTTTCCCTATTTGAACTCAGAGAAAAATTAATCTGGCCCATCTGCAGCTGGACTTGTTTAGAAAATCTGATTGCCTTCCAGACACCAGGCATCCATGCTCCAGGGATGCCAGTCTTTCCACAAGCTAATTAACTGAGGACAGAAGAAATCATCACAAAACATTCCCATCTTTGTGCCTGCAGCTGTAAATCCAGAATTAAAGTAATTTGAGGAGAAATAATGTTGTGAAGTGTCACAGAAGATTTGTAACTGCCAGTGCTCCTGAAGGAACCAGCTATGCCTACAACCATGCACTGAATATGATACTGAAATATAATATTCACTTGTTTAGTGACTTCTTTGTTCTGCCAAAAAAGCCCAGCAGAATGTGGGTCTAGAAAGCTTCTTCACAATTCACATTAGAAGCTTGAATAGGGAATTACAGATAGAGGGGATAGAAGTTAGTCAGGTATGGACCTTGTGTTAAACTAAGCCACTGAGAGTTATTAGCACTGTAAGATGTGCCAGGAGAAATGACAGAGGTGTGAGGCTCAGCTGCCAAATAAGGAAATCTAAATGAGCAATATCTTGAACTCCATAGATTTATGTTATACCAGCTGCCTGAAAGATACAAATGTTAGCTGTTCAAGAGGAACCACATGCAGTAAAGACTTACATATTAAGAATATTGTGAGATTGGCAAGTGCTGCATGCGAATGGGAAGGTAAAGAATGTCCTTAAGGTTTTCTCAGTTATGACTACACTTCTGTTAGCTCTTATCTTTTACTGAAAGTCTAAAGATATGTGCTATTTTCCACTAATCCTTGGGGCTATTATAGAAGAATCTCAGATTGCATAGGAAAGAACTAAAATAATGGGGAAAAATCCTAAAAACATGACTTAAAACATTCCCTATCCAGAAGATGAATGAAAAGAACTTAGCATTTTTCCTTTACCACAAGATTTGCCCTTCAGTGAAAGTGGAAATAACTCATTAGCTGCAGGACTTCTCATCACAGTGGCTCTAAACTGTCTGTGGACTCCCATTTACACCCACCCTGATTTCCCAACAGAAATCTTTGTGGGGGATGAGTACATTCAGGACAGTTACAAATCCCATTAGTCAGTCAGAATCTTTCAATTGCCTGTAGTGGTTTTTGTGTTAGTGATGTGAGCAGAAATAACAAGTTAGAAACGTCCACTCCAGTGTCTGGGTACACCAAAAATCTTATAGCATTTTTCTGCAGCAGCAAGTCCCACCTCAGTGACTGTTCTAGTTTTATCTGTTCCACTGAGCATAATAGGAGTGTGAAAAAAAAAAAAGCAGTTAGGACAATGTCTTCTCCTTTTCTGTCTTCTAAGTATTTAGGCATGCCTGCATCACTGTCAGTTGAATGCTAGATGTCTCAGTAATGAATTAGAATTCAGCTTCCCCTGAGTATTCCGCTCTGAACAGTTAAAAAAAATCATTTTAAAAGACTGACAGATTGAGAGCAAAAGCAATCCCAGAAGTTTTGTATCTACTTGACTTGTGATTCAAATCCTGGGTGTCTAGGTGGTTCAGACAGAACTTGCAATGATTTTCATCCTTGTAGTTCCTGGCTCCTTGGGAATGTGTTACCAAACAACCGCCTGTTGCATGGTTACATTGGTAAATGTGTGTGGTATCCCAAGGCTGGAAATGCAGCAAGGCTAGAAAACTTCAGATGGAATCTGGAATATTTCTGTTTACTGATGCAGTGAGTCAGAGCACTCTACAGATATGTAGCAGTGGGGTCAGCTATTCATGAAAGGTGGCAGAAAGCAGTCAAATTTTTAATGACAATCAGCAAGATCAATGTAGTGCTGGGAACTAAGTCCACAAAATCTGTAGACAGGTATTTCTGAAAGGCAGCATTGGTTGGCTCTTTTTTGAGAGGGGAGACCTGGTGACTCCTAGGAATTTGTGGATCCCCAGCATTATCTGTTACAAGTTAATACAAATTGGCTGAACAACAACATCTTTGCTTACTACTGGCTCCTGCAGGGTTTCTACTGGGAAATCTGGTAAAGCAAAAACTGTTTAACCAGCTTTCTATGAAGACTGCAGTAAAAAAATTAAAGATTAATTTCTTTGACTATTTACATCTATCTTTATTTCTAGTGTTTTGATCCTGAATGCTAATGACATCATACTATGCAAAACCAGCTCCTCTGCAGCTGTTTCAGCACCTGGGATACTACAACAATCTCTTGAGACAGGTTTTACTACAAAAAGTAAAAGACTTGTAAATGAGAGGATAATCTGAACCACGTGCAAGTAAGCAGGGAAAGTGTCAGAGTCTGGCTCTACAGGGCACATCAGAAGGTGATCTTCTGGTTTCTGAAACCAGGGAGTTCAGGGGCCAGGCTGGCACCTGCTGGATTTGCACCAACCCATATGCTCAGCTTCCAACTAGATATGAAAGAGATGGGGTCTCAACTTAGACTGGAGTCTGGATGTGACCCTGGCAGACATCAGCTGGCATCTGGCTGGAAAATTTGCTCCACAGTGTAGATAACATCGCTTATTGTAGCAATTAATTATGTGGGTTGTAAAGGTGCACATACAGTGCAGCTATTATTGTGGCTGATACTAAAAGTACATCACTTGGCTTGCTCCATGGTGGTTAGCCTTTGTCCTTACACTGCCTGAGCCACTTAGTACACTCTGGTAAATTCCTAGGTGAATTTCTTTATTTACTACATATTCCTTGTTCAAATTCCTGCTGGGAAGGGAGCCCTGACAGAGTGTCAGACTCAAATCTGCCTCCTTGTGATGATAGCAGTTTCATACTTCTGTATTAGTATTCCTTCCTAATAAAAAAGAAGACACTAAGCTTTGTTTGGCTACAGCTCAGCTGCAGCTTGATTCCTCAGGCAGTATTTTAAATCTATTAAAAGGGAAGTGTAGGCTAAATGAAATACATGGAGAAGACAAGAGGTCTATGAGCATGTTAAGCATATGTTTCATTAGCAAGGGCTTTTCCATGGTGCTACACAGAGGAGGATGTGGGTATAATGTGCCAAAGCTCTGTGTTCCACAGGGACCAGCTGGAGCTGGAGATAAGAACTTTGCTCCTCTTATAAACTCGTGGGTTTCCAGTTGCAGTGTTTTTCAGCAACAGTGTATTTTCACAGATAGCAAACTCTTGTCATTGAAAAATACCCAGAGTTCTGGAGTGTAACCAGCTATAAGTTCAGTAAATATTGCTCTCCATAGTTACTGGTGCAGTTTGCCTTAGATAAGTGGCTATGTCTCACAGACACTTAGAATTTACTTTTTATGGGGCTTAAAAGAGATATGCAAAGACATAAAGTGGAAGCAGGTATGTAATTTCTGTCATCACACAAAGCTGTTCATTTAAATGATTGTGCTCTCATACCTGGATGCTTCATTTGTGTTCATATGGCTGATTCCCTGTTTTGGGCCAGTGCTAGGGCCAGTCTATCAAGCATTAAGTTAATTAACTGCGTATCTTTTATGTTGCTGTGTATCAGGTTCTATTTGTCATTTATGTGATACTCAGAAATATTTTTGATTAGGCTATGCTACCTCTGCATTTGGCTGTGACAGTGTGAATCTGTCTGATCAAGAGAAAGAGAAAAATCTATCTGAGGTGACTAGTGCTGGGAATAGCTCCAGCCTGATTTGTTTGAATTTTGAACTTGTTGGTTGTTCATAATGCACTGAGCAGACACAGCACTTTCAGAAAATTATTCCTGCTACAGAGACTTTATACCTCTGTCCCAAGGGATGGGAAGTTTAAACTGGGCCAGTCACCTGATTTAGTCAAGAGGATGTCAGTGAGGCTTAAGTCGTATGCCAAAAAAAAATAATGAAGCAATGTGAAAATATTATTTAAAGAGTTATATTGACTTGTTAGTGCATGCAAAGTGAATGCCTCTATTTGAAGTCTCAGTTGCAGCTGAGTAGACCCTGCAAGCTGACACCAGACTGCATCAGCTCCAGGACAGCAAATTCTTTTACCAACTTTTTCAACCTACCTACTTTCTCCTTTTGGAGCTTGATCTTGAGTAAATGCTTCAAGAAAATTTCACGTTGCTTCAGGCAACTTTGACCAGCAGGTTTAGTTCTGGAGATGGCTCCAAGATGCCAAGAATGATTTCCTTAACACAGTGTAAGCAGGCAAATAGAGGACCTGACCCAGATATCTGCACCGTGACTGATTTCCCTCAAGTCAAAGCAGAGAAAATTCAGGCTAGGTTTGTGTTTCCCTGTGTGTGCCATTGATGTGGGTCTAGTATGCTATTCATAAGTTCCAGAGTGTTTTGTCTAGCATTAAGAAAGCAACCATTAACATTCAATGTGTGTAGGTGAGCAAGACATCTGATTAACTTTCTCCTCTGTTTCTGGATGAAAATGTGGAGATAATGGAAATAAAATGACTTGTTAATGACTTTGGTAATTCAGTGTCTCTTAGAAGGATATTTAGAGTGGCATGACATAGCTGAGAAACAACTGAAATTGTGAGTTTTGGCACCTACTACTCCATTTTAGCCACCAGCTATCTTTTCTGCAGTTACAAATTGCCAGAGCAATAACTGCAGGCTCAGTTTAGCCCACATGAGTGCCCTGGCTGAGATACAGGAGTTCATGGCAAAACTCCCTCTGGCTTCAGCAGGGCTCTAATCTCTCCTTCAGTATGCAGTTCCTGGAATCTCTGAATAGCCCATAATAATGTTTCTAAGCTTTTAAATGCAAAACAAGATATAATTAAGACTAGACTGAGGACTCACTCCTCAGAAGTCTATGCACACTTGGGCATGTGAATGGCTAAGTAGTAGGTAGGGAAATATAAAGCTAGTAAGGGCAAATTACTAATTGTGTCTTATACTGGTTTCCTACCTGAAAGAAATACTCAGATTTTAAGAACAGGTCTGCATCTGTTAATTTTCTTTTAAGCCTTCCAGACACACACATACATTTCTTGCACTTACTGAGCTGATCAATCTGCCTCCAACTCAGCAGTTTCATTACCAAGGCTTTTTGTCACTCCTAAGAGTGTCTAAAAGTGCCTTGAGCAAGTCAGATACTTATCAGGTTTGACTGAGGTCTTGTTAAGGGTGTAGAGAGGAACAGTGGCTGTGGAAGGTTGTGCTGTTCTCTGCCACAGCTGAAATCAAGGAAAGCCTTACACAAGATTATTAAAGTTTTCATTTTAAGCACAGATTCATAACACCTCTGGGGATTTCTGTTGAGAGATTGCTTATGGGAAGACATTTTACAAAAACATCAATTGTTTAGATTCACTTCTGCACTAGCACAAAACTTTCTTTTAGTATGCTAACACCTTTATTGAGTGAAACCACTGTATAGAGGAAGTTCCTTAGCTCTCATTGGACATTTTTCTCTGGATGGTTGTCTTTCTCCCATGTTGCTGTCTGCAGGCTGGTCTGCCTATTCCTTCAGTAGCAGAAAAATATTTTCATATGCAATATAGAGTGCATACACAGGGCACTGTTTTTTGCCAAAGTGCTACTCATAATGTGGATGTTTTCAATAAATGAGGCAGGAGGTTTTGAGCAGAAGTCAAAGGCTGAGCAGAAAAAAAAAAGGCTAAATGTCATGGAAAGAAGGGCATGCTTTCAGTCATGTCTGTGGTCCTGAACTCTTGTGGGAAGGATGGAGCAAGAAGCCATCTACTAGTGGGTACTACATGTGTACATCAACTGTGCACATGCAGCAGCAGTTACATGGTATGACAATGGCCCCAATACAGCTGGAAGCTTTTCCATGCAGAATTATGTTCTAATCTATTATTAGTCTCCACTATTAGCCTATTCTTATATAACTGTCACATGTATATAATCTTAGTATTTTTCTAATCCCCATAGAAACCTAATAAAATAATAGCCATGTAAAGCCTGCTGTTATGCTCTAGCATAAAAGGCAAAAAGGAGAAAGGGTCTCCCTTTTTTTTTGTAGTTGTAGCAAATATTGGCTGTGTTAAAGACATATTGAAATATTTCTTTCTTACACTTGCATGTCTGATTCTGACATTTTGTATCTAAAATATCAATGGAATAAATATGAAGAACAGGGCAGCATCTATTCAGTTTGGGGAAAAAAAAGGCAACAGAGGTAAGGCAGACCACATCTTTTTGTAGAATTCAGCGAGTGATTTAGCTGTATCACAAGCTTCTCTGTTGCTCTCTTTCTTTCTCCAAAAGTTCTCTGTGGTTTCAGCTCTGGGGGTCTCTCACTGAGCTATAGTGTATTGTCTGTAAAGTCTCCTATTAGTAAGGATTTTTAGCACTATTGTGAGCACCCTGGAGGGTGAGATTAAATGTAGATGACAACAGAGTGCTGAAACCCAGCAGAATTACAGTTTCAATTATGCAACTACAAACATGGATCAGAGGCATATTCCTAAGCCCTCAGCTCCATCTGGGTCTCAAATGACTTCAAGCTCACTTATGATTTCCTTGTTCACTTGAAACCTGTCTTATTTCTGCTCATGGTCCATTCATTTTCCTGAGATAGCTATTAAAGACATTTAGTCTGGGAGGCACTAAGAATTGCTTTAGGAACACGAGCTAATATCACTGTTGGGAAATGGTCTTCTGCCATTTCACACTCTCTGTCTCCAAATGACGTCTGGTGCAAGTCCAAAGGCTGAAATTAGGAAGTACACTGCAGCTGCTTAAATAGCTCAAATTCATTTTGGATGGTTTCTCCAGGAGTATAAAACCATGTGCATGATGAGCCAGCTACTTCTGAGACCTCCAGGCACTGACAGATCATAATCTTATAATAACAGATATGAAATATAATAAGAATTGTTATTATGAATGTTGACCTAACAATATGGGTGAATGTATCAACTCTGGCAAATATACCCAGATTTAAGATAACTTCTGTTTTGTATGGTGTATGGCAAGGCTGAAATGGATGCATATTACAGAGTTAGGTCCATGCCAAAACATAAACAGGCAATCATGTGAAGTATAGGCTCAAATACACTTCTGGTAAGGCTGGAATAGCTAATGTTTCAGGAAGACTAGCATAACAAAACATCAAGTTTTAGTAACATAAAAGTAATTTTTTAGAGCAGAGTCTCTGGAACAGTTCTCCAGCTTACCTCTTTTAGGTAAAAGAGGTAACTGAAAAGCATGAGCTTGCCAGTTATGTATGAAATACCCCAGTAAATTGTGCAAATTCCCATAATCTGACCAGTGTCAGATGTTGGCTGTAACCTTTCAACAAGCTCCACGTTACAAGTAACAACATAGCACCAGCCATTAGACCCAAGGCAGAGCAAAGATGCTCTGGGCTCATGCTATTATTCTACCTGGCTAAGAATTCTAGGGAATATGTGGTACAGTTGAATGGAGTTTCAACCCTTTCTGGTGTGCTGCTTATTACAGAAATGGGGATTAACAGAGAAAGATTGTATCAAGCTAGTTAGAAATTGCTGAAAGGGCTATGAATAGTAGTCCAGAACTTCAGTAGGCATAAATTGGCACAGCTCAGTTCAACTTGGTGGACTGTGCCTATTTTAAATCTGCTGAGATTCCAGCTCATTATATAGAAACCTGCATCCATATATAGATCATAACAAGAAAAGGTTAAATTTTAAGATCACAGAAGAAAAGCGTTAGTAGATCATACTACCTTTTTCATTTTATTTTGAAGTCTCAAAGCCAAAATGACCTTTAAAGGTAAAAGGGTGTTTGGGGTGCTAAGTGTGTATGTATGTTGCTGCAGAATAAATCCAATATTAGGAAGGTAACACACTTGTATTTCTTTGTATTGGAATTTTAATTTTAGTGCACTTTATTAAAAGATATAAAAAGTTAATGTGTCTGACAATTAAAAAAACCCACAACAAGAAAAATCTAACAAGCTAAAAGCTCTTATAGATTCACAGCAGTGTTCTTGCCCTATTTCAGACACAGTCTGGACTCTTCCTTGCTAGCTTTGCTCTTCAGATAGCTCAAACTAAAACTTTATTTATACACAGAAAATGATTAAAAAAGAAAAAAGAAAATGGGCCCTCTCCTTTCTGCAAAGAAGGGAGGTGTGCTGGAAGTTTGGTAGTGCTAAACAGTGAGGGAATGGCCACTGCAAAGCTACTTCATGATAAACAAATCCCTTTCAGCCTGAGGGAGAAATCATCCAGCTTTTGCTGGGAGGGCTTCATGGAGTAAGTGCTGTCCCACAATGATTTCTGCTGGAGAGGCTTGAGGGAGGCAGCAGCTGGGAGATGCGAGTAGCCACAGGCAAACATTCCTTCTGCCTCCTTCCCTTGCTGCCTCTTGGGAATGTGGGACTGGGGAACTCCAGTTTTAAAGCTGGTTTTATTGGTACAAGCAGCAACCACACACAAAGTGGGGTTTACCATGCATGCTGCTGTGAGGGGATCAGGAAAGACACAAGCCCTGGGGGGGAAAAAAAAAAAAAAAAAGATAATTTTGTTGAGCTGTAGGTTTTTTGTGAGTTTAGGTATTGCTCTGACTTTTGAGAAGAAAGCTGACTGGCTGATATGGTCCTGGTGTTTTGATGTATTTTCTGATAGAGTTCAATAACAAAAAGGCCCAGACACACATAGGTGGATTCGTTTTTCCCTTGGACTGGAATAAATCAGGTGCAGTGGCATTACATCAAAGCCACACTGCTCTAATCAGAATTGGAACAGGGTTTGTTTAGCAGTGTGATGCTATGAAATATGTTATTTTGCATAACCCTTCTCACAGAAATGAGACTATTCCCCTTTTTTTTTAATGCTACAAAAGCAGCTGTTTTTGATGTTTGACTATAGACTTCCTATTTTCAGACTCTGTTGTCCACTGCTTATAACTTTAGCCCTTCAGGCTTAAATTCTCTGTGCTGCCTCTGTCTTGGGCTTAATGCTTTTATGAGGAATGCAGCAGACGAAGGTGAAACAGCCACAGAATGCAATTTGGAGGAAACACATTGCTTTGCCCCAGAACACCTTCCCCTTTCCCCCAGCTCTCTGATTTAAAAGCCAAAATCCCTGGTGGCCCAAATAAGCCTCATAGTGGGCCCCATAGGTGCTTTGCTACCCAGAGGGCTGTGCTGTGGAGGGGCTCAGACACAGCCCTGCCCTCTGTGCCACAGGCTCTGGTACTGAGGAAACTGCCCTAAACAGCAAAGGAGGCAACTGTTAAAAAAATATTAAGGCTGCAAGGTTAATCACTCAAGACCCCTGAGATACCATTCTCAGCCTTTATAAATAGGTATTGTTTGGGTAGAAATCCTTTTCCACAGATCTTGCTCACCAAATAGCTGCTTTTTCAGTATTTCCTTCCAGTCAGACCCATGCAGGGCTGTGCTCAGGGCTGCCCAGCCCAGCCCTGCTCCCAGTGTGCCATGGCTGCTTCTTCCCAGGGACATGTCAGGGGCTTTCAGGGTTATGTCTACATGCTTTTGAGTTGCTGCTCATAAACATCTGGAGAACTGAAGTAGTGCCTCTGCCCTCATGCTGGAGAACAGAGGCCTGAAATTAGAGGGTATTTTAACGTTTTCAATACAAAATATTGTCCTATGTCCTTTTAAGTATATGCTAATGTGAGATACCAATCCTGAAAGTCACGACTGAGTGTTTGCATTGTAGACTCTATAGAAATGTGTCCTATTATTATTTTTGTTAATTAGTTAATTTCAGACCTGGCTGATTTTGGGTTCTGCTGAGATACTAAAATGGGTACCCAGAATACAAATACAATGATCACGTAGGTACTGTCACTAATACAATGATCACGTATGTACTGACACTAGCTAACTCTGGGAGCAATGTGGCCAGCATCACATGGAAATGCTTTGGCAGGTGCAAAGTAGGTGTAAATTCAGACTCATTCCCCCCATAGGTGAATGTAGTTTTAACAGGCACGTGGTTTCCTGGTGAGGCACCTGTTCAGACTTTATATAGCAAGTACCTCCAAATGCTGGGTGCGCAATTCATTTTGAGAATCTCTTATCTAGAGCTATTGTCCTCTTATTTCTTTATTATTTACTTAAAGCCTTCTACAGTTGAGGAAGAGTTAATCTCTTGTTTTGTAAGCTTGCTGCTTATAAACCTATCCTTACTGCAGTTCTGTAGGAAAAAAGCCCTTTTGGATGAACAAAGAAATATGTAGTTCCAGATTTACAAAAACTTTCACATCTAATCTTTCTGAAAAGATTAGGCTTTGTTTTGGTGTACTGAAATTTCAAATTTTCACTCTATGGTGAAGTTCTCCAAATTATTTATATTCTGAGGTCTTTACTGCAGTGGTGTCTCTATGTGCATGCACATATATATATAGTCATTTATGTATATATATCTAAGAAAACATATAATGCAAGTTATATTACATCCTTTATTTAGAAAATGTGAAGGTAGCTTTTGGGCCCAAATATTCACTAGTTGAAGCACTGAAAAAAAGTTTTAATTTTTCCTCTTTTCTGACTCTTGGACTCTCTTACTTGGGTGAGAAGTGACCTCTATGAATAGAGAATGCATTTAATCTACTAGGATCAAGTGATAGGTGGTAAAAACTGGTAGCATATGCATCATCTCTATTGTACTATTTAAGCAAAACTGGCATGTTTCTTGGACTTTTCTTTAGCTGTCATTTTTCCCTGTTATTCAGTCAGCAGGAATGCCATTTTTTAGTATTCTAAGATAAATTATTATATTGGTTGGATGAACAAGCATCAGGGCCTTAATTAAAGAATGAAGGTTATAGAATTAGATTTGTACAGAAAATACATTCCTTTTAAACAATGAAACTATTTAATATTTGAGCTGTAATAAACCGTATTTTTTACTTGAATGCTGTGTCCTATTAGAGTTAGATAAAAACAGCAGTAATCTCTGATTCTTCACAGTGTGATTTCATAAGAGATAAAATTTATGTATTACTGGAAAATATTACAAGTAGGAAATTTATTGAGTTGTCAGTATAATAAGCATACTGAGCATAAAGTCTGAGGCTTTTTCCAATTATGTATGAAATTAATGTAGCAGAGCTCCGTGCAAGACCTTACTGAAAATTAAGGTGATAGTTATCTTGAATACTTGAAGTTGATGGCACTTGCTCCCATTTTCTCTTGGATTTCTCCCTCACGCTCACTAGCACAATGCCCAGGTGCTCTGGCTAGGATGTATGCCACATGGAAGATGAGGGATTCCAGCTGCTGAGCCCTTTGGGGTTCCCATTCGTGGTGGCAGAAACTGCTTTTTGCACAGGTCTGTCGAACCTTTGTGGAATGAGTGGTTGCATCTTATTAAGAAGCTCACCACAGGGTTTCAAGGTGATTTTTTCTCCTTCTGGAGAATGAGAAAACTGTATTGGAGCCGTGCTTCCTCTTCTAATGCTTTACAATAAGGAGGCTCTAAGTTTAAGAAGAGCTGTGGCCTGGCTGCAGGTGTAGCTTCTATAACAAAGATGGAGGAAAAAGCAGATTATGTGCATGGTTAATTTGGGGCAGATGCTTCAATCCAGCTGTGCTCATAAACACACACATACTTGTGGTCTGGTACCTCCAGGAACTTGGTGTATTACAGTGTGCCAGAGGTGAGATTCCACCTCATTTTGCCAGATGTCCAGTGTAAAACCGGTCCCTTATTCCATGACAATTTAACATGGTCTAGGAAAAGATTAGCAGGTAACTAAAGTGGAAAATTGCTGTATGCAGGGGGGTCATGAAGGAGTTATCAGATCTTCGAGCAAATCCACACTTCCTGTGGCTTCAGGCAGTATGCATGTATTCTGTATTGCTCCAGAGCAAATTCAGTAAAGCAAAGCAGCTGCCCCAACACGCTTTTTCAGGCTGGTCTCTTGAAAAGCTAATGTTTGTCAAGTGCCGCAATACACTTGGATGAGATGTGGATGCACTGTGGAACAAGAATTATTAATATTATTGATTTGAAATAATAAAGTATGTTTTTGAATTCCTTCTCTTTCAGGAGACATTCCTGAGGTACTAGGTGACAGGGACATTATTAAACTGGCAGCATGCCTTTTGAGATGAGAAATTACACATTTGATTCTAGCGGTTGTATAAAGAAAAAGAAATCTCTGAGTTCCTCAGAGATGGAAGTGGAAGGGAGAGGTCACTAGTGTTGCTGTAGATCGGCCATTCCTATTAAATGAAATAAAAAAGAATGGAAGTTTTCCTTGCAATGGGTCTGACAGGGTTTCCTTTATAGAAAATGATGTTGCTTGACACAATGTAGCCTGACATAATGTGATGTGATGTTCTAAATGAGAGGTACCATGGTTAGTTGTAATGTATAATTTGACACAATACGTGTGCTATGCATGAGCTGGCAGAAAGTGTGCTGTGGTTCACTGAGTGCCCAAATTGCTTTCAAATGACATGCTTGCCATGTCATGGTGCACAAAAGTAAGCTGGCAGTAGTTTAGTGATTCAGTCGTAGACTGAGATACTGTAGGCACATCCATGCTTTTCTTTTGAGTTTTGGGCTGATGCATAGGCACAGGTGACAAAAAATACAAATTGGCATGTGAAAAAAAGATCCCTGCTACTATTAGTGTGGCTTTTGTTTTCTGCCATGAGCATGGAGAGAGCCAGGCTGGTCTGAACACCACACGACTGCTCAGCTGGTTGGAATGTGATGAAAAGCAAAGATTACCTTTGAATCAGTGAGCCTGAGTGCCCATGCTCTGATGATTCCAGCCACCTCCAGATCGATCAGAGCATGTTGTTGAATGTTCATTAATTTTCTGGTAAACTCTGCCTCTCGACCAGGAAAAACATGGGAGTAGTCAGAGGTGAACTAATGTGTGAATTTACTGCTAGCACCAGCATTGCTGGGAACAGAAACAGTTCTTTATTACTTTTAAAAGGGAGAAATATCTCTATTGGTCGGCAGTCTTCATCCCCTCTGGTAATGGTGAGTGACACAGGGGATATCCCCAGGTTCCCCCGACTGGATTTCTTTCCTAGAGGCTAGGGCATTCCTATCAGCCCCACACCAGGAGTCCTGCTTTATAGAGGTAATCACAGAGGATTTCTGAACTGGCCAGAATCTTTGCATGTCTGGACTTTAGCTCATATGGCCCCCAAAGACCTCTAGCTAATTTGCTGTGCCAGCAGCCATGCACAGTTTTCACGTTGCATTACATAAGACCTATTATTATTATTGCTTCACAAAGTACATAAATGATTTTTTACTGACCCTGTTCAAAGCATTTAAGAAAAAAAAATCCTCAAATCCCTCTGCTTGCCTTTTCAGACATGTGATTGAATATTCTATAAACGAAGAATGCACATGAACATTTTCTCTGCTTCTCTGGAGAATAAGTGCATTGTTTTAAAAGTTGTAATTATGAAGCTACAGTATTAAATAAAACTATAATTATTTCAATTCAAATATTTTCAAAGGCAACAAACATTCAAGAATTGAAAATGTTCTTTTTCTCACTGCCTTGTCCAACGCTGGGTGACTGGATTTCTGCCCATCCTGCAATGATATGTATTCATCATGCATATTGCAGCAGAGGCTTCTCTGCAGGCAGAGGTGTGGCAAGTCAGAAACAATCTGTGACAAAATTTTTGATGGGTGCAAACTGTCACAATTCTGTGAGTTTGGTGGCCAATTTCAATGCTTGCAGTTTTCTTGGCCCTGGTTTCAAGAACATAATTTTGTTTGATGAGACAGATCATTTTCAACACCCTTCTCCCTCTCACCTGTGTTTTTTAGGTCTAGAGAGACAAGAGGTGCCATGTATTGAATTTCTGAAGCAAGTGCTCTGTTTTCTAACTTCTTGATTGCTTAAGCTATACATGGCACAGCACCCTACATTGTTTTCACTTTGATCCAGTATCTTCCTTCGTTCTGACTGTGTTAACATTTGGCAAAAGCAGAAACAAGTAGGATCTAGTGCATTTGCCCAACGAGCTGCTGTGTTGTAAAACCATTGCTGTGCAGGAGACACACAGGCGTGGCTCCTGCAGAGCTGAGCACTTTGCCAAGGACACATCAGAGGATCTGGGCAGAGATTTGCCATGACACACACACAAAAAGTCATGGTAGAGTCAGAAAAAATGCTTTTGTTTCAAAGCAGGATGCCCTGTTGTATGCCAGAGTGGACTCCATTAGCTCCTGTGAAGGAAGAAAAGCAGATAAAGCGCGGGTGCGTTTGGAAGAGAAACCTGAAAACAAACAAATGCACAAACAGACACAAACCAGCTAGAAGTCAAACAACAAACCCAAGTGCTTTCTCCAAGCTTAGTGATACTTGTTTAACAATTGTGAGGACTAAGGAGAGCTCTGGGTCATCTCCTTGTGTGCTTTCTTTGTCTTTTAAGACTTTTCAGCTGCTGCTCTTAAGTTCTTCATCTGTGTGGTGGAGGCTTTTTTATGACTTGATCTTGATTTCTCTGTTCAAGTTTTGAACCTTTTGCAAACCTTTACCTTTCCTAGCCATTGACACACTTGGCACAAGAAATCTGCCTGGGAACACAAAACATATCAGGATCTGCTGGAGTTTGGACAGGGCAGGGTACTTGTGGTGCAGCTCAGACTATCTGGGCTAGGAGTTTGCCTCTGTTTTCACAGAAATTACCCTGTCTCCAAAACTAAGGGAATGGTCCTTGGGATTTGTGGGCATCCACACCTCCAGGTGACACCCTTCAAAATCAGTCTGACAAAGGATAAATGCACTCAGTACTGGAATTTCAGAAGTAACAGGTGATATCTGGAAAACTGGGTGAAAACCAGAAAATGGTCATGGTGAAAAGATGCATGTATTACAAATGTTAAAATTACTCATTTTGTAAAGATTGATTAATTAATTTCCCATTAATGGGGTTTCTTTTTTAAAAAATTATTTTCAAAGTTTTGCTTTAAATAGATTTTATCTTTCTGAAAAAACTTGCCTTAGGCAGAATGTGGAGGAAAGCAGTATGCAACATGGTCATATAATCCCCAAATAAAAACCTTTCCTATCTATTGTAACTTTCCACTTTGACTATAAATGGATGTTTTCCCCTTTCATTCAAAATCCTTTCCTCATATTGCACTTGCCTACAATTCATACACATCAAAACTGATTTTCTTTTTTTCTGCACAATTTCTATTCTTGCCCAGACATGTCCCAAGACATCTCCAGTGCTGCTGCTGCTTCTGAGGAGGGAGGATGCAGTGGGCTGCTACTGGATCAGGCAGTGCTGCCTTCTGTCACTGTTACCTAGCAGGACACAGAACTCTGCCAAACACCTTGACTCCATCCTCCTCCTTCTCTGCAGGAGAACGCAGAACTCTTGCATTTAGACTTTCAAGCTCTTTTGCTGCTTGTTTTTCATGTAAGGCTAAAAATGAAAGAAGGCTTAGAAGATAGTTTGAGGAATCTTGGAGGGAAGAAGATGCTGTTTTAATTTCTCTGATTATAAAGGTGAAAGGATATCCCTTTTATGCCTTTGAAGTTTAATTACATTATTAGATATTTTGAAAAAATTGACTGTTTCATTAAAAAAAAAAGGCAAAGAGAATGCCCTCTCATTTTAAGTCGTTTTAACTTCTGCTACTGTGGGGTGTGAGTGACTTTAAAAGATTCTGTGGCATTTCAGGGATAGTGAGCACCAACAGAGACTGAGTTTCTACTTGTTTGTTATGATGACCTAATTATTTAGAGTCAGTTCATCTGGAATTGAAAGCTGTGTGAAAAGCTTGGCCTTTGAGTGTATGCCAGGTTCAGAACCTGTGCAGCACTTGTCTCAGAATTACCATGCAGCCAGCATGTTGAACTTGGTTTTTTTTTGTCATGTTAAAGTGAAATATTTAAGAAAAGGAACACGAAATGACATGAAGCCAGTATCATATTTTGATAAAGAGGTAGCAAGTTTTACTTCCCAACAGGAAACCATGAAAAAAAGCAGAAAAAGTGAAAATTTTTACAATGAGATTTTTTTCTCTGTACTCATTTGGTTCTGAAGTGTTAACATCTGGACCTGATGAAAATCAGTTTTAGCTTTAAAGGATGAGGAATAAGGAGAATTGGGATTTTGTCTTATGTTGTCCTTGACTTTGATATATTGTAGTAGGGGACAAGTAATAGAGTGTTTTGTAGTAATGAAAGTAATTGTGTATATTGTTCTTCAGAAAGATTAGAAAATGAGTGTAATTAAACCAGTTATCCTTCTTAAAAGTTCAGACTCATGCAATCTATTGTTACTTCTATATTCTGACACAGAAGCAAAAGATGCTGAAAGCTTATTCTTTGTCTTGCTGTTGCATGTAAAACCTTGTTTCAGATATTACTGGAATGCACATTCATGGTGTACTCAGTCCTGCTTGGCAAATTACCACACATTCCTGAAATTCAGAGGTGTTCCACAGCCTGGATATGTATTTATATTTATATTTTCTGGTTGCTGCACCATTTTGTCCTTCTCCTAGTAGCTCTCTGAAAAGCAGAGTGGCATTTGGCTCCCATGGAAGCAGTGAGGTTCAGTTCTGAGCATACACTGGAAGTCAGCTGGGGATGAGAAATAGCAACAGAGGTTCAGCTTCTTTTTAAATGAAGAGCGAAGCTTGGTCACTTCTGCCTGGTCAACAGCAGGGTGTTTAGGGAAGGAGTCTCCTGTACTTTGGCAGCTGTGGTTTCTTCACATGTCTGTGTAAAGGACACATAGGACAGGGAGAATTCAAAAATACTCCTTATGTAAAAAAGCTCACAGCAGGGGTTTGTTTCAGGCAAGCCAGCTATATAGTCAGAGTGCTTTCTGAAAAAAAAAATCCCAAATGGTGTGAAAACATACTAAAAAGCTCATGTTAATGGAAGAGAATGATTTTTAAATGTTTTTTCCCTCCCAGTGGAAGTGAATATGCATAAAAAACATTAATCCTTGCTTAATGGTGTAAAAAGATGCAAAGTCTTTCCTATTAAGTATTCATGAACACTGACATTGAAAAAAAAAGGAAATGCTTCCTTCCTAGTGTATCATATTTTGTATCTGATCAAAGGGCAGGGCCCCATGAGAACGTGAGCAACATCTGCAGCAATTGTTGCCTACCTGCTCTTGTCCCTGGAGCAGAGCTGCTGTGATGTGGACTCCTAATCCACTTCAGTGCAAAGTCCTCTGCCTGGATATAAATCACTGCTGGATGGCATGGATGGGATGTGAGGAGCCATCAGAGGATTAATTTTGAGGCACAACTGTAATGGAAGTAACCAACAGTTTCTGAAGTCCACACATGACCATGACCTGTTAATATCAGTTGCATCACACTGAATTTCAAATAAATATGTAGTTTTCCTACCTGAACTATTCTGCAAGTCTCTAAAAGTAGATTTTAATATTTTTTTTCCCCCTCTGGTATTTTAAGGGAGCTATAGGGAGGTTAAGTGTTTGTAAAAGGCTCTTTAAGGTCTAGAAGATAGGAAGAGAATTTAGCTATTTCTCTAAATCTACTTAGATAAAACTCTCATGTACCAAAACTGATTTTGCATAAAACATGAACCAAGCAAGGCATTATTATTTTTGTCTCAAAGTAATGTATTCATATTTAGTGAGAGGGAAATATCAAAATCTGTCTTTTCCAGATATTTGACTGACAGGCTTCTGCTGTGCTTTTAAGAAGTTTTATAACATTCATGTTTGATAAACTATGGTGGATGCATGTGTACATACATACACAGATACACACACATATATATATAAATATGTGTATGTGGCTTTCTCTACAGGCAGATTTTCTGTGTGGAGGTACTTTAAAATCAAATAACTGAAATGCTAAAATAATGATGGTTAAATAATAAATAGTTAAATAATCTTGATGGGCCCCTACCACTACTCAGGGAATAGAATGCAATTCAATGAAGAATGGTTGCAACAGGTATAGATTAGATAAAAGTTTGGTCTTGCATTTATTATTGTCAGAATAATCAGACCTTCTGCATCCCATTGGTGGCTTTTTCCTCATGGCTTTGTGGTCTTGGTTCAAGTTGGCAAGGAGAGTCCAAGACTGGGGCTGTAAACTAACTACAAATACCAAAATCTCATTGATGACACTGGGGGAAACACAAAGAAGATGGAGGCAATTTTATACTGATTCTTTTAGTACCCAAATAACATTTTCCTTAATACTCTAGATCTGTATGTAATGGTGACAGCCTTGCCTTTAAGAATAGTAGCAAAAGAGATTCTACCCTCAAACCTATAAGGGGGAAAGCTTCAATACTGTTAATGCATAAAGAATCAGGAGATTGATGAAAGGAATCCTATTTTTCTGTGATAGAAGAATATGATTTTTAATCCTAGTACTTGATCAACATTGGAAATACTTTCCTGGGATAAACTACTGATCCAGAATAAGCTACAGATGTTTTGCAAGGGGTTGTGGCAGGGGAGCAACATTCCTTATGTAAAAGAACAGCAATGACACTAAAGAAAACACTGGGAGAAACAACACCGTGAGCATGAACAGGTAAAAAGTTACCTAAAACATGTAAATGCAGTGTCCTCCCTACATTACCAGGATAGTTTACTAGTTTTAAAGTAATATCTCAGCAGCTGGTATACATAAGCCTAAATATTTCAAGAAATCACATTAGGATTGTTTTCACAATTTTTGTTGGCAGAAACAGAGTCTCTTGTACTCTTAAACCCCATTATTTTCAGTTGGGTTTCAATGGGTGACATGCATATGCACATAAAATCCCAAAGCCCCAGGCTCAGAGGTTGAACTGAATGACCAGAGTGTAGTCTCTACACAATAAGGATAACTTCAATTCAAGTACATGTTCAGACTCTATAAATAAAGGTGACAGGAAGGGAAGAGCACAGTCTCCCTAGAGATCAGGACCTGTCAAGGTATGGAAAGGGTGACTGTCAGTTTCATGCTGTCTGTTTTTTCCCCACCATCTTGCTGAATGAAATGATGCCCACGTTTTTCTGCAGGGTCTTTCTGGAGCAGCAAACCCATCTTGCCTTGGTGCCTGCTGGCTGATGATTGCTGCACCTGGTTTTCCTTGCATTAGTCACAGGTTGCCTGGCAGTGGTCTAATGGCATCCAATTGAGAAGAAATAGTTTAGGGACTCATTCTCTGTCCCAGGAATAAACTGGGATTATTGAACTATTATTTTTCCCCCCAAGGTGATCACTTTCTTCATGGGCAGCGAGAGAAAAGATGAAACAAGCTAAACTAGATTAAGGGATTTCCTCTTATTCCCAGTTCTTATTTTCATTTGTTCTTGTTGTTTCCCCCCCTGCAGTGCTGTGGAACTACAGCTATGCTTTACCTTGCAGTTAACCTCTGGAAGAGAAACACAGGAAACACCTCTTGCTCTGAGGGGAGACTGGAAAGGCAAGGTTATAGAAATTAGTGGGAAATTAGGATGTTAAGGGATATTGCTTAGGGAGGAGTTTGCTATGTAGGTAATGGGCACAGAGGATGCACAGCTCTGGGGTGTGTGCAAACCAGAATGGCACATCTCAATCCCTCTGAAAAAACTCAGAATGGTGGGTGAAGAGCTGCTTGAGAGGAGACAGTAGGAAAATGCAAGTAAGGAAGTACTTCTGTTTGTCTTTCTTCCAAAATGTGGAAAATGAGGGGAAGATGCTGGCCACTGTTGCCTGCATAAAGAATTTGAGTGTTTTGTCAGGATGTGAAAGATATCAATTTGGTTTTCTTTCCTGTCTGAGAGAGCTGAAAACTACCTGGCTTGCTGAGAATGGCACTCTTCAGTTCTTTTAGTGCTCTGGATTGGGTTGTTTTTATTAGAGAGGTGCTTCCAATGAGAAGAGATCCATGAGACCAAATAGAACAAAGGGAAGAGGCACCCTATGCCCTAATAATTAAAATATTTCCTTGGTAATTTTGGTATTCAGTTCCCTCAAAAGATTAACTAATTTATCTTATGATTCACCATATCAAAAAGTGTAATTGTAATTTCAAGATGTGCAAAATTCCATGATAGTGCAAATAACCAAGGTAGAGATGGAGCAGGGTTCTTCCTTTATCCCGAATTGTGATTTTGGTGGAATAAATCTGATCTCTACTGAGGCCTTACTTTAAAGCCATAAAACCTATTCTGAATCTGGTCCCAGATGATTTTTCTAGTCTAGAATGAAATGCCTTTGATGAAAAAGTTGCATTTGTGTGAATTTTTACATATAAAAATTAAAACCTGTATTCTCAGCCTTTTGAAAGGGGAGAATACTTATTTTCCATTCCTGGAGGGAATGCAGTCTTGGATGCGGAGATCTGCATGGAGTTTTCTGCACATAGCTGAACTTGGCTGGTATGAAGGCAGTACCCATCTGTTGGGGGAAACAAAAAGGAAAGAAAAGGATCCCTTACTTATTCTGCTGTGAAATAGTGAAACACAAGTCAGCGACAGCATCTGTGGTCATCACCTGTGGAAAAAGTGACCCCTGTAATTGCTGCCATAATGTGCATAATGTCCCAAATATACTTAGCTATCTAGTTTAAGTGTAGTTCCACATGTGTACACGTCAGCAGTCCCTAATGTACACATTAGCTGCAGAGCTGACCTGTGGGACTTGTGTTCCTGTATCATTCCTGTGCTTGCAGGAACCTTGTCCTGTGCATTCTTTTTCTGTCACCTAAATTACTGTTTTGTTTCATGAAAGACAATAGTTAGTCACTCCCTTTAAAATATAAATTTTGTTACTCCTTTTTCTCCTGTTTTCATGTTTCAAAATTCTATCCAGGCTAATTTGCGCTGGTCCCTGAAAAGCTGTATTAGCTGTACTCTGTAATAGAGCATACAAGAAATCAGTGGCCAGGCTCTTCTTGATTTAAGGAATTTCTAGAGGAGTCTGAGAATTTTGTCACATTGTTCTGTGGGGCAGGATTAGGTCCCAGCTGTTGCTGGATTTAAGATTTCCAGCCTTCCAAGGGGATCTAATGAAAAAGCAGTGAAGTTTTACAATGCAAGATGAGTCTATAATCGTAAGAGTGGTCTATTAAAGAAAACTATTAAAATGCACATGTCAGGGTAGAGCACCACAAATTACAACATTGCACTCTGGAAATAAATAGCAAAACAGTACGGAACTGAAAAAGCCTTACTGTCTCATAAAGCTTGGCATTTTTCATCTACCTTCCCACCTCCATTAGATGCAGCAATTAAAAAGTGGGCCATGGAACTGTTCAGACATAGAAAATAAAACAGAGCTTTAAAGGTGTCACTTTTAGAGTCTGTGAACTGTCTGTCCTATCTAACTATAAGATAATAAAATTGAAGGTGGCCATTTGGTATTTGGCTGCAGAACAGGCTGAAGGTTTCTAGGGGGTGTGTGCCACCCTCCTGGGACCAACAATTTTAATTTCTGTGCACTTTCCCTGTGCGTTTAACCCTTTGTCTGCTATGTTGTCAAGCATTTCCCACACAATTGCAATACAGGTTCTCAGCTCTCTCTTTCTGTATCCCAATCAGCACAAAGGCTGATGGGGCTTCAGGGCACAGACAAAAACTCCTGGCTTTAACCAGCAAACCCATGTCTGTAGCTACTGAGCTGCTGCTTATTCTTCACCATATTCACTCAAAGAGACAAGGACTTGTCTGAGTCACTACCACTGGGTTTTTTCATTTTCATAATTGACATGAAACTCCTGTGTTCTCCATCTTCTTTTGTTCTGCCCAGCTCCTTTCATTCTGGGCTGTGGGTCTGAAGAGTGTTTGGACTGCAAAGCTTATTTGTGCAGACAAATCCTTCATCCTTCATGTAATGGTCTCGGGCTCTATGTGCTTGCTCCAGCACTGGGCACTAGAGACCCTGAGCTTTGCAGGAGTCACCTGTATCCTAATTTTACTGACTGACCAACATATGCCCAAGGCTTGTGTCTGAGCTGCGTGTTTACAGCTGCTTTGGCCTTTTGTCCTATCGTTGAGAGATCTGCCCCACACTTAGAAAGCTATTGATAGATTTTATTGATCCCCAGCTTACTTCCTGTCTCCACCAATTCCCGTTTCTAATGGTCAGGCTGTGGCTGATGCGAGTGTGCCCTCCCCCAGGTCGAAATTAATAGGCCTGATTTAAAATCCTAACAGGTGGCTTTAATCTGTTGCCTGAAACAGGTGGGGGAGTGTTGAGGTGCCTGCCCTGCCAGCCAGGTCTGAGAGGGCAGGGGCTCCTTTTGCCTGGCAGAGTTTGGCCACTCTCAGCTGGGATACCTCAACACACGGTCTTGTTCAGGGCTCTCTTTTGGAAACCTGCCTGCTGAAGGTAACTCAGCTTCTTTCTAATTCTCTACACAACTTCTGATATGAAAATGAAGAAACCAGTATGTTTATAGCTACAAGACTCCTGATGACAATGCCATCAAAACAGTTTTCCTTTTTCCCTTCTCCTATGGATGTTTTGATGCACCTGATGTGAGCTGTTCTGAATCCTGGCTCGTTTCAGCATGAGCTGGAATAATGTTACTGGGGGGAAAACACAAGTAAGATATTTGTGCTGATACACAAAAAGCCTCATTTGTAGACTTGGTCCAGGTTCTGTCCTTGTTTCTTTCTATTGTTTGGCTTTTCTTTCTTGCTTCTGAGATTTTTGTTGCTATTTCAAGATTTTCTGCAATGTGGACTCTGCCTTTGATCTTGTTTTGTTTGTTCTCAGTGTTTTTGCAATCCAAGCAGAAGTAAATGGTATTTGGAAAACAGTAAGTTTGAACCTTTTGGTGATTGCTTGTTTCTGCTGAAAAACAGAATTTTAAAACTTATTTTATTTGGAATAATGCTTATTCTTCTACAATCTATGAGAAAGAACTAGTCAATTAAAAAAAAAATCTGTGAGAAAAGCTACAATATCAATTGAAAGACTCAGTCAAGCAGTTTCAGCTGGCAGTGTTATTCAAATATTGTCACTGTTCTGCTCTTAATTCTGGGAGTCCAAAATTAGACCCCTAATTCCAGATCTGCACCTTTCAATATTTGTTTGGGGGGGAATGTTGTCACAACACTAAAGGCTTTTATTTCAGCTGTATTGTACAGAATTTACTTTTTCTAACAGTGGTGTTAGAAAGTCAGTTCCTAAATACTGATGAAGAAACTTATCAGTAGCCACTTATTTTCTAATGTTTTGGACAGAATTATGTATCTCTGAATGTGTCTGTTAGTTATTTCCTTTTGGCTAACAAAACTTGGGTGGTTTCTGATCCCAATATTTCCTTTTCTGTAAATGTTGCCAAAAATCCATAATTCCCTTTAAATGAAGCCTGGGAGATCTAGTTTTGTTAGTGTTTAGTGGCTGTGCATGCTATGAAACTCTCCATGTCTGCAATTTTGAAATGGCCTGGGACCTCAGCAAAGCTATGGTTCTACTCATATAAAGTCTTAGCAACATATGATGTGGTTATATTTATATATTTTGGCTATATGTTGTTATTTGTTATATCTTGTATATGTTGTTGCACTATACAATGTTCCATATCATGGGCACACACTCATGCAATGGCCATGTTCCAGAGAAAGCTGGAATGAAACCATCCTATGATTAAAAAGCATGTTCTGTACATTTTTCTGTGAAAGGACTAAGTCTTTTAGTCATCTTCCCAGCCCAAATCATAAAGCTTGGAAACATTAGCATTTTTTTCATTTTTGGTTTGGTTTTGTGTGTGTAGTGCTGCTTTGTTGTTGTTTTTTTTTGTTTTTTTTTTTTGTTGGCTTTGTTTCTGTTTTTTTTTTTTTTCCCAGTTGTGCTTGTTTTATTTGTGAGGAGTTTTGGTATTGGTTTTCTTTTATCTGGAAATTCCAGTTATAAGAACTGTTTGTGATAGCTTATCTTGCAATAGTCTGAAGGAAAGGGCCAGCAGTACACTCTTATTCTTTTAAGGAGCCATCAGTGTGCCCTGCATGATGTGAAAATGTAGGTAAAAGTGGCTCAGAGTGAAATGTGGTTTCAAATTATTTATCATTTCCCCTTTAACCTCTTCATTTTTGGCTTATGTTTGTTAAACCTTATTAAAAATTAGTGCTGAAATGTAGTACAAGATGCTATTTGCCATAGATAGACATCCCCTTTTAAATGAAATGGTGAGACTTTTCAGTGCAGCAAACAGATATAATTAATACTATTTTTAGTTTTTCAAGGTGAGAGACAAAAAGGTGTAGGGAAAGAGAGAGGAGAATAAACTCTCACAGCCTTAAAACTTGAGGACAGTTGGCTTAAAGACTTCTTTCACCTTTTAGTTAAGAAAGGGTACTAATAAGGGTTGTGACTGAAGGTATTAAAAATCTTTGTAGGTCATTTATAAATGACCTACAAAGATTTTTAATACCTTCAGTCACAACCCTTATTAGTACCCTTATATATACCTTTATAAAGGTATATATAAGTACCCTTATATATACCTTACCTTTTCTCATTCAAGAACAAAGAAAATCATCTATCTGGAAACTGCTTTTTTTGCTGTCTTTCTGAGATACTGCACTGAAATATGGGGGTTTTTTTGCAGAGGAAAAATTTTCATGGTGGAAAGGTGGAACTTCACATTTGCCGCACCTAAGCTAGCTTCCCAGGCTAGCCATAACAAAAGATTTAGGTTTGTTTACAGTTAATTTAGAAAAAAAAAAAGTTGCCTGTTCTGTGCTCAGTATTGACAATGCCAGCAGAAGCTCCATGTTGTCAAAATGGATAGAAATCATGGAATCACAGAGCTGGGGCTGGTGATGGCTGCTGGCCTTTGCAGAGCCCTGGTGGGTATAGAGCTCTGCAATAGGCTCAGCTGTGGCTTATATCCTTGAAAGCAGCAGCTTGTTGGCATCATCTCCAAGTTCTGTCAAGCAAAATGTGCAGCTCCTTATGCATATTGCCTATATCTATTGTACCTTTCTGTGGAAAAAATTGCATATAATGTCATAAATTGGTTTAAAGAAAAGTGGCAAAGATATACTCCTTAATTGTCTCAGGCTGACATCTCCAATAAGTGAAACTTGAGTCTCAGGAAGAAAAGTCAGGCAAGGTGAGTGTCTGACTTAAGCTGTGATCCTGGGCAGCTTGGAGGTCTCTACAAGAAAAATTTGTGTGGGTTTGTGAGGAAGCTGGTGGAGTGAGAGACAGGAACTTGAGATTACTTTACAGAGGAGGGAAAATACTATGTGAGATGGAGTGGATTTTAATTGATGATTAACTCCATTGAGACTGTAATTTGTTCCAGCTGCAGGGAACATACCTTGGCTGTCTGTGTCTCAAGTTAATTTCAAGAGCACTCCAGGCCTTTAACCACAACTGTGAAATCTCAGCACTTTGTAATACAAGCCCTTAGCCATGTCTGTGTTAGCCATAAGACTAGGCATTTCTTTTTTTGGCCAGTTTTCTACAGAGCTAGTAAACATGCCAACATACAATGGTAATACACTGCTTCAGAGCAGACTCAAATCAACCTCTGTTTCTTAGAAAATGCTATTCATACACAGACAAAATTATTGTAAAAATATTTTAAGTATTTTCTCTCATAATGGTTTTCTAATGTCTTGTCTATTTTTCCTGTCTTGCAAAAACCTTAAGGTTATAAAAATGGTGCATACTTCGCTCCCATGTGTATCTGGATTACTAAATTACTATGGTTTGGGGCCTTTCTTAAAGCTGTAATATCTCTTTGTATTGGGAAATCCACTCAAGATCAAAGCTGCATGAAAAGAGCTGATGACAAAAGATGCAGAAAGATGATGTCCTGCTGTCCTTCTGTCACATGTGTTCTCCAGCAGTATATGGGAATGATTTTTGTAATGAATTACAGCTGGGTCCCCTCAGCTCCTCCAGTGCAGGGACCAGATTATCAGTTTGATGAGTGAATGCTTTTTAGATTTTGATAATTTACTGACTTAGGCTGCCTTTCTGGTTGAACTGTTTATATTGGCAAACTTCTGAATATGGATGTAAACCATTGCTAGTTCCTCTTCTGTGGTAGAAAGGACTATAGCATACTCTTATGCAGGCATGTGTGTCTTGAGTCAGACCTGTAACCTACAGGAAAACAGCACTGTAGTTTGCCAGAAGTCAGGAGATATTCAAATAGAGCAATTCAATTGCTTCTGGTAGAACTGGCTTTGAAACCAAATTTTTATCCAAAACAGTGAAAATTCTAAACTGGAATAAGAAGCTGTCCCCCTCCTCCATAGCATGCTATTAAAATACCACAATGCTTTGCTTATGAAACTGGTGTGCTCTGCAGGATCCCTGACTGCTGCTGGGTGAAGCTGACAGGGTTTGACTGTTTTGCTGCTGTTAATCAGTGGGGTTTTGTAGTGAAACTAAAAGAATTATAGCAGTTTTATTCAGCAGCTTCATGAGCTCCCTGGGTTCCCTGGTGAGTGGGAGGCTGTCTTGGGGGTCTCAGGCTGGAGTAAAGCAGCTGGGAGCTCAGGTGGCTCTGAAACCTGCACGTCTTAACATCCAGCTCTTTATTGCTGAGGAGACAGGTAAATAAACAGCTATGAAACAGCAGGTTTCCAGCCTGCCTCTGTGTTCTGTCAAAAGAAAGTGTGTCCATAAAATGCCAACATTTGACAAATTGCAGTTTTATGATGGAATAAAGATCAGATAGAAAATTTGTTGTATCTGGATTTTGCTCTTTCTTGCATCTCACTTGGGAGAAATCTGCCCTTTGGATGAACAGGCTAAAACCTAGAAGTTTATTTCTGCCTAGAAGCAGTCCATAGCAATGTGCTTCTTACTCATTAGTCCTTATTAGTTTGAGTTTTATGCTCTATTGACCACAGACTTGCAGCTCCTCACTGTCTTGGAAAGAAGAAAATCTCTTTGTGGCTTACTGGGAGGTATTGGATAGGTGTAGTCAGCGGAGGTGCGTCCTCTCCCCTGTGGTTAAACTGTGGCACCCAGTGTGTGCCACAGTGTGGTCAGGTGCACATACTTGTGACTTCTGCATGTATGGGGATAGGTGTAACCATAACTGCTGCTTCCACAGGCTAAAAATGTGATTTCATTTTTAATTATCTTGTAATCTTTTTTCTTTGAAAGGTGGGTATTTGAATGTATATGCTGTGGTTTATATACCTCTTTAAAACATTGATAGTCTATTGACTATCTAGTTGAACAAATTCTAGCTGAACACTTTAAGTCTGTGAGTGATTGTTATTTAATTAGCTTTTTTGTTTTGTCAGTTTTTTTCTCTGTAACCTGACAGAGCTACGGTGGCAATTTTGTACAAGATAGATTTGGTAATATGCAACGTACCTTTTGAGAAAAGGGAAGGAGGGAGAGGGGAAAGAATGGAGGGAGGAAAAACCTGTCACTAATCAGGCTTAGGAATTTTTTTTTGTCACTTAAACTAAGAAATGCAAGCAACGGTAGTACTCAGGAAATGACTTCCCCTGCTCTAGGAGAAAAAGTGTTGGCTATGAAGTACAGTTTTGGCTTAGTTTCTGACTCTGGTGGCTCATCTAAACAAAACCAAATTATTTTGCTTCTCTGTCCCTTTGTCTTTTTCTTATGGGTGGTTGTTACTGTGGGCTCTAAAGGCAAGTGTGCAGTTGGGAGACTGAATGGTTTTCCCAGTGCTTGGCACAGTGGAAATTGGTGCTGCTGGGAGCCAGAGGGTTCCTTATGATGCATAACAATTTCCAGCCAAGCAGCCCTACCCAGTTAGTGTTCTTAAGACACACACAGGTTAAAATATTGTTTATAGGAGCATACTACCAAAGATGCAAGAGTAAAAAGCTCTACTACCAAATGAAGCTTTGTGGCTGTCCCATTGCAATGAAGTGTTGTTCAAATAAAAAGAAATCCATTTAGAAATTTCCAGTGGGCTCAGAATACTAGACATCACAATTTCTAGCCAACATAGCTTCTATAAATGCATCCCTTTGACACAAAACCGACCTGAAATGCCTTGAACTCCTAGAAACTGGTGATTTTATTGTGTCAGTTACCCACTGTGTATATTGTGCTGAAAAAAATCCAGCACTGGTGTGGAATGATTAAATCAACCTGGTTTTCTTAGAACATTCTCCAATCAAGCTTCTATTCAGCACACAATGCTGTTGTTGACATTGCTGAAGTTCATAATGGTATCTTTTTTTTTTCTGCAACAGAGGAAGGTTTTTTTAAAAATTACTTGTACTATTTGTGGACCTTAATTTTGCCTTAAATGTGAATCACAGAATTTTTGCCAAGTGATTTCTTTGCAAAGGCATGTGGCTGTTTGTGCAGGAATAGTTGGTAGTTGCAGGTTTGTAACTGGCTCAGGCTGGATACTATTGTACTCAGGGCTGAGCATCTTGAGGGCACATTGTCTCTAAATTTGGATTGACTGTTCAACTCAACTGATACTGGATCTTTGCCTGTCAAATTGCTTGCTCAGGGATTTCCCTCTCCCCTTACTTTCTATTACGTGTGTAATTTCAATGATTCCTGATTTATGAAAGGCAATCCTAGAAAAAGAAATGAATTGGCTTGGCATTTGCAAAAATGGATCTTGGCGTGCAGGTGCAATTCCATTGAGGGACAAGTCTAATGAGGAGAGTTCTGAAGTAAGACAAGGGCATCAAATGAATATTCACTGAAATAAAGAATTAGGGGTTTTCTTGGTGGTAAGGAACTGTTTAATTGCAACTGTACGTTGGTTATTTGGTCACTATCCAGCTTTAGCCTGTTCATTTCAAGATACAAACTTTCTTGTGAAATTATCTAAATAAATTTTTAGTTAGATTTGCAACTGCTGGATGTCTCAAATCGTTGGTCTCTTTTAATACTCAAAGAGGAAACTTGCAAATGCATCTCAGCCTCATTTTTGCAAATTCGTTGAGTCCAAATGTTCTTGAAAATCAACAAGGCTGCATAACTCATCTCTGAAAATAAGTAATACAATTATAGATCTCTGGGATGGGCTTGGAAATATTACATCAGAATATTTATTTTGAGGTACTTTGTGGGCAGAAGGATGAGTATCCCAAAAGGAGAGTGTATTAAATAAAATCTGTATCTTTTGCTTATATTTTATATATTAGTTTTCTCTAGTTGATTAGGTAACTGGATTTCTTGAATTTGTTTTTCTTAAATGTATAAGAATCCATTTAATCATTAAACTTGAAGCTTCAGATTTCTGAAGTCAAAGGGTCAGGTTCTAGGAAACAACAGAGTTATGGTAGAGATGGAATCAATCAGAATGAAGTGAAATCAATAACAACTCGGCTATTGTCAAAATGTGAAGACAGTGCTCCTTTTTTCAGATGGGGGGGGTGGTTCTCTTCAAGATTGAATTCCTTTCTTTGTGGGGGAAGTGATAGTTATTTCCTGAAGAAAAGCGTGTGTTGTGGAATGGCTGAATGCAAAGACTTCTTTCATAGGAAATGCCTTAAGTATGATGTACTGTCACAACAATGGGATGCTCTGTGAAGACCAAGGATTGCTATGAAGAGGAACAGGCTTGCTGTTCCAGTAGAAGGAGAGCTTTAAACTAGGAATGATAGACAAGTGAGATGTCAACCCATGTACAAGTGAGGATAAGAGAGACCTTCTAATCAACAAAACAGGGAGAAAGTGGGCCCATTTCTAATGTGTGCGCACAAATAAAAGATTAGTGAGATTACAGCATGATGGAAGAAATGTTCATCCATTTATTGGGAAATCAGCACCTCTCTCAAGTGCTGTACACTAATGCTTGATGCAGGGGAAACAGTGTCCTTCTGTGTAATCTCAGGGATATTAGAGATGTGGTAGGATAGCTAGAAAGGAGATGTGTTGCTATGTGTGGAAATAAGACCTTTAGGAAGAAGAAGCCAGGACAGTGAGGTGGGGGAGCTGACCTTTATGTGAGAAGGTAGGAGGAACATACAGAGCTGTCTTGTTATGGATGAGCCAGCTTAGCTTGTTAGGATGAGCCAGGGTTGGAATTAGCAATGTGGATGATATGGTGACTGTTGGATCAAGAAACAGATGTAATTAAGGCATTCAGACATCTGGAAGAAGCCTTGTGTTCACATGCTGTGGGACTTTAAAACACCCCTATCTGTGCTAGATGGGCAACAGCAGGGCACAAGCAATCCAGGAGGATTTTTCCAGTGTGCAGCAAGGACAGCTTCCTGACACAGATGATTTGAGAATCTGCTGTGCAGGATCCCTTACTTACAACCAAAGAAGAACTGGCAAGGAGTGACCAGTGACAGTGACCTTAAAATGGCGGAGTTCAGGATCCTGAGAAGAAAGATTGAAGCAAATAACAGGATCACAGTCTTGAAATTCAGGAGAGCTGACTTCAGTCAGTTTAGGAACCTGCTTGAAAGAATACCATGAGTTACAGTCCTGGAGAGAAGAGGGAATCTAGAAGGTCTGGATGATTTTCAGGAATGACCGGCTCCAATCTCAAGAATGATCCATTCTTATCTTTAGGAAACAGGCAAGGGTGTCAGGAGGTCTGCACAGATCAACAAGGTTCTCCTGACAGAACTCAAATATAAAATGTAAGAATACGTGTAGTCAGTAGACCTAAGAGGAATACAAAAATAACTGTCTGAGTGCAGAAATGAGATTACAGGAGCCAAAGTATGCTGGGAGTTCAATCTGGCAAATGATGTCAGGGGGACTGAGATGGATGTCTACAAAAGGAAAACTAGGGAAAATGTGGATCTGGTACTGAATGTGATGTCCTGATGACAAAGAGTATTGGAAAGGCCAAGGTTATTGATGCCTTTTCTGCCCTGGTCTTTACTGGGAAGATCTTTCTTCAGGAGTCCCAGTCCCCCGAGAATACTGGGAAAGCCTGGAGCAAGGAACTCTTATTTTTGGTGGAGGAAGCTCAGGTTAGGGGAAACTTAAACTGAACATACACTAGTAGATGGGACCTGATGGGAATGCACCCATGAGGACTGAGGGAGCTGGCTTGTATCATGAAGCTACATTTGGTGGCCTTTGGAAGGTTGTGGCATTTGAGATCAAGTGCCTGTGATCTCCCATCTTCAAGAAGGGCAAGCAGGAGGATAAGGGAAGGCTGGTCACCTTCACCTTGACTCCTGGGCAAGAGAGCAAATTTTCCTGAAAGCTGTTTCTAAGCCCAGCAGAGAAGATACAAGGTGGGCAGACTGTCTGTTAGATGCACCATCCAGGGAGGGAGTCTGTAGCATCTCCATCCTTGGAGTTACTCAAAATCCAGACAGGACTGAGCAGCCTGCTGTCTTTGACGCCTCTAAGCCAGAGAGGTTTGACTAGAACATCTCCAGAGGTCCCTTCCTACCATTATAGTTCTGTGATTCTGTGTTTTAAACAGTGAAATTGTTGAAGGACCTGATCTGCTCATGGCCATTTTGTGCACACAGAATGATCTCCAGTCAGCAAACAGGAATTTTTATAGTTTAATTCGTCCACTTCAGAGTTGAATATGCTGAATTTTATTTCTGTTGAATAATTTGTGCTATCCTAGATAGAAAGATGATAAAAATGGTTTCTTTAAAGATCTAGAAAAGTTTGCCAATTATTATTCCAAATGTAGTTTGACTTCTTTCACTATTTTTAACAGCTCTTGTACTTAATATCTGAGCTCAAGAGTTCAATCTTCTATAAAGACTGTACGGTCAGACTACAGTTTTAGTTTCTTGAAATAATTCTGAAAAGTTCCTACTTTGCATTTGAGAATCTTAATGCATTTACTCCTATAAATGTAAAAAAATAATATTTTGGGGTTTTTCAGTATGAATAAAGATAGCACTAAATACTGACACAGAGTACTTCATTCTCAAAGTGCTCTAAATTTGTTGTCTAATTACTATTCACAGTACTCTTGGGAGGTTCGTGTATTTAATTATCCTCATTTTATAAGCTCTGGGAATATGAAACAGTGGCACATGGGACCCAACAAGTCTTTGCTTTTTTGCATTTCTGCCCCAGCACCAAAAAATTGATTTCCTGTGTGACACATCAGAAAGTACAAGGGGAAAGAAAAGACACCTTGAACTAAGTCAAGGTCTGCTTTAGCATCTAGGCTGCTCCCAACCAGAAAGCTGTTTTCAGTCATGAGCTTCCTTGCTTTCATTTCAAGACAACAACACCAATGAAATTTGACTTGGAGAGGAAACAAATAGGACTTCAATTCATTGTCCCTTTTCTCTTGAAAGTTGTTGCAAGATTTAATTTCTTACGGTCTGTTTTGTAAGCTTTGCTCATGAACATGTTGCAGTCAGTGACAAATGCATAGACTAAAATAACATTTTTAAATGATATTTTGTAAAAAAAATTAGAGCCTGACATTTCAGTAGTATTTCCATTGTGTGTCCCTTCCCAATCAATCATTTTTTACAGAGAATGGAAAAAGCAGGGTAAGTACTCACTTTTTAAAGATTTTTTTTTTAAGATTGATTAACTTGCTAGACTGATGGGAGAAGCAAACTGCTACTCTTCCGGAAACTTACACCATGATTGAGGGCAAAGGGAGTTGAACTACTTGGCTTCAATGTGGCAAATATGTACTTAATTATTTAATAAGCATCCTTGTTTAAAAAGTAGAGGGGCTCCCTATAGTGATCCTAATGATTCACTTGGCCTAATAATGCAGGAAAGGAAGTATTTTAAAAGTGTAAATACAAATATAGATGAGTAGTTAAACTGACTCAGTTTATCCTGTGTAGTGAAGCAAGTCCCTGTCTTGTCATCTTTTGTATTTCAAGAAAATACAGGTATTCAAATTTCTAGATTCTAGATCATCTCCTGACTTGACAATGGAGGAGGGAAGTGCCTATTTTGTGGTCAGATCACCTCTACTTGTGAGGAGAAAGCAAATAAATTGTTCTTTACTAGGACATGTTGCTTGATTCTATAAAAAAATTCACACTTGCTGGCTTTGAGCAAGTGGCACATGACCAGCCATTCCCCCAGACTTCTTGGTGTTGTGTTGCTTCAGTGTCTTTCAAGGCTGGAAGCTACGTTTGCACTATGAAAGTACTCACTGATACTGTGGCAAAAATTATGTATATTCTGGGGGAAAAATTAGGCTATTTTGGAAAGCCTATATTATGTGAGTGGTAACTCCAGAACTCTTCATGTCTCTCACTTACTGACAAGTGCTGTTATTCTTGAGTGGTTTATTGAATAAAGCTGACTTATCAAATGCTACTTTATTTTAGGTCTTTACATCTGTGGATTAGCTACTGATGGACTTTCACTTGTTTGTGATAAGGTTGTTATATTTAGAGTAATGCTATCAAGCTCAATGCTGGAGTCCCAGTTAAAAACAGAACTGTCTTTTGTCCTTATAGTCATATGAAGACTAAAAGGAGTGAAAAATGCCTGTGTACTCCAACTTATTTCTGCAGTCTCCAAGATGGTTTTGAGCAATCACTAACATTAAAACAATAGTCTCTAACTAAGATTTAAATTTGATTTTTGCTTTAGCCTTTTAGCTGTTCTGGTGTAATTTAACGGATTTGATCCACAACACTTGTGTGAATTGTAACTCCCATTGGAAAATTATACCTTTAGAGGTATCTTAATGAAAGTCTTGCTGGGAAATGTGAGGGGTTTTTTAAGCCAAAGTGGCAATGAGGAAGAGGCAGAGAAGACAATAAACCCAGTCATTTAACACACTCTTCCAGCCTTAACTGGGGCACCAGTTGGAACAATAATCATTCACAGCTGAGACAAATGCTCTTGGCTGTTCAGCTGTGGGTCTGCTTTACACTTATGTGAAGAAATAAATATTCCCAGAGCTGTTTCCTATCAGTCTCTTACCTGGTAGTTAGGATGCTTCCTTGAACACTGAGCCTGTGCTCAGTCAGGTAATGCAGGAATTACAGCATGACTGTGGGGCATGGCTGGCCCCACATCCTGAGTGAAAATGGCAACAGTGAGCAAGTCAAGTCTTGCCTTCTGAAAGGAGGAGTCAGCTGTTTTGATTTTGTTTTATTTCTCCTCTTCATTATTTGATTGTTCTGACACAAATCTGCTTTTCTGACACACTTGATTTCATATGAATACTAAGCAATGGGATTTTTTTTTAATCTGCAGGATGGAAAACCTCTTTTGTTCTCAGATTCTGTTTGTTACTTCATTTTCAGTGGAGCAGAGGGGGCTCGTGAAGCGTCTGTAGGAATTGCACACAGGTTGTTGAAGCACTGCATGCTTCTAGTTCAGAACTGAGCAAATTCACTGTGCTGATGACAGCCATAACTATGTGCTAATACAGATATTGGTGTGCAGAAAGGAGTCACAGCTGGGTGTCTTGACATAGACTAAACTTCATCCCTTCTCTCCTTTTAGAAGTCATTATTGGGGAAAAAAGCTGAAAGAGTAAAGGTCAATAGAACAATAACAATAAAGTATTTATAGTGGGGTAAAGGAAATGATTTTTAATGTTATTTTTGAGTGATTTAATTGATACTGTAGTTTAATACATAGTGTACTTACTGGGGAGGGATTAAGAGTGATTGGGAGGGAATTAAAGAGGTAAATCATCCCAAAATTATAAAAAATATGCCAACACCCCTTCCCCCCGCAAACTGAATGCTGTACCTCACAAGGGGGCTCATAAATGTCAGCAGTAATACTGATTTTAAACCATCTGGTTCTTCACAGTAAGTTGAGATCTTCTAGCTTTAAATACAATATTGGTTCATGCAAATGACAATATAACAGACTTTGACATCCCAAAATATCCCTTCCCACCCTGCTTCAGCCTCCCCCCTCCCTTTCCTCCCCTTTCTTCATTGACATATCTGCAGTAAAATACCAAACCACTACATCTTGCCATCCCTTTTGGGCTAAAACTTCTGTTGAGACCTGTGAGCAGACAGAGATAGTAAAACTAATAAACTAGCTCTGGCACTCTGTATTCCAGCATCAATTTGAGCTTGTGATCAGCCTGAGAGCTGGCACGCTGTTGAGGCTGTTGAAAGCAAATTCTGAGCATGTCCTTCTTGGACAAAGAGGAAATTAAGCTGGTCTGTGAAGCTACGCAGACCGAGATGTAAGTAAAGAGCTAAAGGCAGCAATGGTCTAGGAATGTTTATGCAGGTGAAATGTCCAGTATCTTCAATTCTAGCTGCACATTGTCCTTTAGGGCCTGACTTTGAGAGTGATGGTTTTGAAAAATGCTGGGTGTAAGTGTGTGTCTCTTTCTTCTGCCTTGCACTGGAGACAATGAAGTCTACACTGAGGACCTTTAGAAAGGGAAAAATACGGAGGTAGCAGAAGGAACTTACTGGGTTATCAAGCTTGCTACTTTCAGATAGTGCCAATACGCATGTTGTAGATCTCATAAAAGAGACTGTTTCAAAAGGAACTGTTTCTTGATTTTCTCCTCATATATGCAAGTCTAGTCATAAATGTTATGCCTTTCGTGATCTGAAGCTTTTATGAATTCCAGACAGAATGTGTCAGTGGGAATTTTTTATCATTGTTCCATTGCTTTTAAACAGTTTTTTCACTCTGTCTCTGGCATTTACTGTTGAGATGATGTGGTGGGTTGATGTCTGTTGCCCACCAAAATCACTCTATCTCTCTCCATCCTCAACTGGAAAAGGGAGAAAAAATATAATGAAAAGATTTTGAGTTAAGGACAGGGAGACATCTCTCACTGGCTGCCACCATGGACAGAACGGACTAGAATTGGGGAAATTTGTTCCATTTATTATCAAACAAATCAGAGTAGAATAATGACAAAGAAAGAAAACTGAATCGTAAAGTACCGCTGCCCCATACTTCTTTCTGTGCTTAACTTTACTCCTGATTTTATCTAACTCCTCCCCCTCAGTGGTGCAGGGGGATAGGGAATGAGGATTGAGGTCCATTCATCACACATGTTGTCCCTGCTGTTCCTTTCTCTCTGGGGGAGGAGTCCTCCCACTCTTCTCCTGTTCCTGCATGGGGTTCCTCCTGTGTGAGACAGTTTTTCACTAATTTCTCCACTGTGAGTCCTGAGGAGCTGCTCCCCAGGGGTCCCTTCCACAGGGTGCAGTCCTTCAGAAGCAAACTCCTCCAACATGGGTCTCCTGTGGGCTCACAGGTCCTGCCAGAAAACCTGTCCTAGCATAGGCTCCTTTCTCAGTGGGCCCACAGGTCCTGCCAGGAGTCTCCTACAGCACAGGCTTCCTGCTGGGTCACACCTGCTTCAGTGTGGGGTCTGCTGTGGCCTTCAGGAGGCTATTTGCTCCATTTTTAACCTCTATGGGTTGCAGAGGCACCTGCTTCACCATGGTCTGTACCACAGCCTGCAGAGGAATCTGTTCTTGGGGTGGAGCGCCTCTTCCTCTGCCTCCTCCTCCTCGTTCTTCTTCACTGACCTTGGTGTCTGTGTAGTTGCTCTCACATTCTCGCTTCCCTCTCCAGCTGCAATTGTGCAGGGGTTTTTTTCCCCTTCTTAAATATGTTATCCCAGTGGTGCTGCTGCCACCACTGAAGAGCTTGGTCTTTTCACAGAAGCCACCCTTGTAGTCCCCTTGATACCCAAACCTTGCCACACAAGGCAAATCCTTTTGCTAAGCTACAAAAGTAGGCCCTTCTATTTGGCTTCCACAAGTGCCTTTTTAATTGCTCTCCTTCAAGCCTTTTTTTTTTTAAATATTGTTAAATGGAAAAGTTATGCATAATCTTCCAGATAAGGTCTCATCAGGGCCACATATGATGGCTTTTTAATTTTCTCCCTGACAACACCTCTTGCAGTGTGCCCTCTGTCTCTCTCATAGCCATGTCACTCACCTTGAGAGCAAAGAAAAGATTGAATCTGCCCAAACCCCAGCAGAGCACTCCATATGGTGCTGTGTGGGAAAAATGCTATCTAAACTGGAGGAGATGGTTGTTAGTACAAATGCTTTGGGAGTGACTGAAGGAGATAACAAGAAACTGTGTTGAAAGAAGCTATAAGGCTGGAGGGAGGTTATTAGTGGAGTTCCTCAGGGAGTGGCTTTGACATTGATCTTATTTATTATTTTCACTAATTACCAAATTGTAGGATAAAAACAAGAATGTGCTAATGAAATTTGCTAATGGCTTGAAGTTGAAACTACATAAGAGACCAGGATTGACCTTGAATAGTGATGAATTGGAGGTAGAAAGGAATTAGTATTGAAATAACAAGAAGTTGCATGTTTGGAAGAAAAATAACAAGTATTTCTGGCATTCCTCATTCAGTGGAGCAACAAAAAGTTTGTGGAAGGCTTAAGCTGTATAATATAGTCAGAGGGCGACCATATATCTTGTTTGAGGTGTAGAGAGGTCTGATCCTCCCACCACTGGAGGGAGACAAGGACCAAGGAGAACAAACATTGATAAATGTCAGATGATGTGTGAATTCATGAGTAAGGGTGGAAAGCAAGTGATGGATTGCATGGGTCTGTTTGTCTTCAACTGCACCACCTTCAAATGGACAGTACAAACAGTTAATGCATGATAAGGGAGGATGCAAGAGGTCTGTGCAGAGCTGCTGTTTTATTTGGGGCACATGGGTTGTTTTGAGGTAGTTACTTTAAGAAAAAAGAAAAAAAAAACCAAGAAAACCCAAATACCAGCCCAAGCATACTAATTGAGAAATGCAGTTGTCCTGAATCAAAACAGTCCTGAGGATGATGATGGAAGCTCCTCTTAAACAGTTGTTCTTAATCTGTGCTTCCTGGAAAACTACAATCAGTTTATTTTAAATCTGTTTCTTTAATTGTAGTGGAATTGTTTAGTATTAATTGTTCTGTGTTGCTGTTTACAGAAATAAACTCTGTTCCTGTTTACTAAATTGGTAATATTGCATTTCTGCTAATAGGCCAATTTCTTTTTACATGTTTTTAACAGAAGATAAAGAAACTGCAGACAAGCCAACAAGAGTCCATTAAAGACAAATCACTGTACAGTCGTGAATAGAGAGAGATGTTAACAAAGACATCAAAATTGAAGGAGAGGCAATATTTGCAAAGAAAAGAGGATAATCACTTAATCCTGTTCTCTGCTCCCAACCAACATGGAACATTAGACAGTAACAAGACTGGGAGATTGCAGCTCCAGCGATTGTTTTCTAAATGTGGAAAACACTAGTTAAAGGAATAACAATAGATTAGACAGGTCCTAATGTAATGATGACTCACTGCTCTTTCCCATGCTCTTAGTCTGGATGCCCTGTCTCCACTGCAGGAAATGTTGTACAGGCAACACTGCTTTTCTAGCTAGCATGTACAGTACTTGGTCACACATATCTGTGGTGGAATTTCATAGTCTATTTTAAAAGATAAGATTGGAGGCAAAGTTTCTATGCAGTTTGTAAACCAACTTTTCCCTCTTGTTTGCCAGAACATTACTTTCTGATTGGAAATGCCCCTGTTGCTTTTTTCCCCCCTTATTTCTTCCTCAGTTTTTGTTGTTGTTTTCTTTTTTTGTTTTGTTGTTGTTGAGTATTTTGGGGTTTTTTTCCTGTTATGGTGGCTTTTTTGTACCAGTGTCCTTATTTAAATCAAATTTTTCCTCTTTGTTGTAAAGCTCCTGGGGACTTGCATGAGCTCTTGGCCGTTTTGGTAGAAGTCTCAGTGGTGCTATAGCAAGCACGTTCACAGGATTTAGCACCTTTTGATGCAATTTAGCTCTGGTGATACTTAAGCTACTGTTTCACCTGAAGTCCGCAGTTCTTTTACTCCCTCATGAATATGTTAATGAATTATTTCACACTCTTTAAAAAATATATCTTTGCAGTCACAGAGCCAACTTGGCATCTTGGGGTGGTATTTAAATAACTTCATGGAAAATGTATCAGTCTAGTTTTTTTTTTAAAAAAGCATAGTGAATAAATTCAGTGTGGCACGAATCTGGCAGCTGCATTGCAAAAAATATTCAGTGCAAGTAAATTATGCATTCTTTTTGTTGTTAAAATAGTTCAGAAAATATACTTTCAAATGTTATTTTAATTACTACCTTTATTTTACTGCTTCTAAATAAGCTTTCTACTTGGCAATTTACTACCTGAAATCTGATATTCTAAATGACTCCTTGTTTCCTAATGTAAAATGTATCTTTTAGGATCACTCCCAAATTCTAATTTTTTTCCTGTCAATCAAATTGGTATTTCAGCCTGTTTGTTTCTTTATACCCATATAGACACAGGTGCATAGAATTACTATATTTTTCTTCATGTTGTATCTTTTCTCAGTGTTTTTCATGTATGGACATTGCTGTAGTTATTATCTGTCCTCCACTTTATTTATGATAGGAATTATTTTTATTCTACATAATTTCTGGATGTGCTTTCAGACTAATAAGTACTGCATTGTTTTAAAGTTCATTTATAAACATATCCTCTATATAAATTAGAGTATATTAGTACTGAATGTACTAAGAGTTACAAGTGTTTTTTGTATTTGCAGTTTCTGCTATTTTTGTGAGCTATTAGAAACCTCATTAAAAAGCATGACAATAAGAACCATACAACCTACTTTCCAGATCAAAGTAGTTCAAAGAAATCTAGATATGCATATATATTTTCATTAATACTGTATTTTTACCAAAGCCTGCTCTGGTTATCAGGCATTTTTTTCAATTTCCATAAGTGAGTTTGAACAAGAGTTTTGATTTTACAATGCTTTAAACATACTGGAGTTATTCAGGTAAACATATACAAGTCCATATTTTGGTTTGAGGGTACTTATTTTAACTCCTATGACCACTGAACTTCAGTTTTGCATACTGTGTACTATCAGAACCTGTGGGGAAAAGTACAACAGTTCTATCAATTGATACTAGAAGATACTGGAGAAATGGATAGCAGAGAAACTGACAGTTTGGGGTGCCTGGTTTTGGAGAAATGCTGTGATTTACCTAGGATGACTTGGAAGTCCTTGGCAGAACAGGACTCCCAGGTACTGGGATAATGCACTGACTCCTCTCTCCAGTCTCTGTGCCTTAAATGCTTCCTGTCTCTTCTTATCAGCACCTTGATAATGAGATTTTAAATGATTTCTGTTACTGCAGATGTTGTTGGCTGCTTATTTTTTTAGCTTCATGGAAGTGCAGGATAGGGAAGAGGAGTATATTCCCTCCTATTCCAGATTACTCATGGCCTCAGCAGACCTGTGGGTAATGGGAGGAAAAGTACTGTAATGCACACTGTTGAAAAGAATTGAAGTCTCAACTGTAATATTCAAGTGTCAGGATGAAGTACTTCTCCATCCTCAAAATAAAGAAGATTTGCATAAAAACAAAAAGAACTTTAGTCTCTTTCTGTGAAAGAAATAATAGGTTTTAGGTCCTAGTCATAAAGTGGATGAGGAGTATTCAGAAGCATCTGTTACTCCTTTTCCTGTGTGCATGCTCAAGGGCACAAAGGATTTGCTTCACTTGGGTGAAAATGCACTCAAGGGTTTCAAAACTTCAGAAAAGTAATTTATAATGTGCTTTGCACTGCAGCAGATTGTGTTTGGGTGTCTTAATATTTGTATTTTAGTTGCTTGGAACACCAAGGGAAGAGGGTTGAGTATGGCACCAGAGAGTTTGCTGTTGGCTTGTGCTAGCCTCAGCAAGTCATTTGGACAGATGGGATGTGAGACTCAGGTTGTAACTTAAATGTGGGATTATAACTGAGCCCTCCAGGGACCTAGAAGTGTTTTTGTTATGGTTGTAAATGTAATGTGATAGACGTTCCTTGGTGAATTGTTTAGGGTTTAAGCTCTTCCTAAAACAGGCTGGGACAGAAATTGGCATTGTGACTTCTTGATGTGAATCCCTCATGTCTCTATTATGAATGGGCTTCTGTTGAGCACTTTGCCTTGGGGCAGTCTTCAGCACTGGCTTGGTGACCTGTGGACTTAAAATTCTTTTTAGTGCTTGGAACATATTAACTTCAAAAGGAGTTTTCCTTGTATATAGTTTCCAGAAAAAAACTGATCACCTAGAATTAAGTTCTCTTTAACTTAATTTTTAAGTTCCATGAGAGCTGTAGTCTTAGACTGGGGTATGAATAGCTTTATATTTAGATGCTTGGGAAAAAAAAAAGTTGTGCTGTTATGTGTTTGCTTGTCTTGCTTTAGTGACAAACCACTTTAATTCTGTTGTTGTTGCATTGAAATTTGCCACTATGAAAGAGTCGTGAGAGATCTGGATATTTTGGATCTTGGTGAGTCCTACCAGATTCTTATATTAGTCAAACAAGAGCTCAGCCCATCCATGGTTCAAAACAACAGGTTGTGAGTCAGCCCCAGTCAGATGTTCACTGTGTTGCTGAGGGGTTGTGGCCGAGGGACTGATTTTTGTTTGAAAAATTAACTCTGTATTCTAAGAATGCACAGAGAGACAATGCCTGTGAGCAACAATTTCATATTTAATTCCTTTTGTTTCTAATAATTTATCCTTGATAAGCAACAATCATAATTACAGTACTTCTGTAGTATAGTTTAGCTTTTGTAGACCAAATTGTTGTAGGGAAAAATATCCTACTGGGTTGAGATGGAATCTGTTGTATGTGGGAGAGGATGCCAGATACATTGGCCCAACCTGAAGGGATGGTGAATATTTGCATGCTGCCAAAAGTCTCAGTTCATTTTGAGAGTTTCACAGTTCAAGAATCAATTGGATTTGCATATCCCAAAAGTTCAGGAATTGATTTCCTAAATGGTGATATTCAGGGCATAATGATCATGTCTGCCTGTTATTATATGATCAAATATATTCCATGGAGGGTGAATTATTTAATCTCTGTGGAAACATGGAATTTTCATGATGCATTAGGATTGCAATGGACACTTTTTTTTTGCAAAGGAATGAAATTATCCTGTCTTCTAAACATATGATCTGTGATGCCTTGAAGGCTGCTTGGAGAGGTAGATAATTAGCTACCCCATTGCCTAGAGAAATAGCTTGGAGATTTTTAGAAGCCTTATGCAAATGGTTTGGGATATTATACAAAATTAGTTTCAGTTAGGCTCAAATTTATCTAATTTAATTTAATTATTGGGAAAAGTAAATCTTTGACTGAGAAAAAGAAGGAAGGAGAAGACAGAGCAAGAAAATATATTGGAATATGAACTGCAACAATTAGATAGTGATGGATTTATAGCTGCCATTCTCTTTGTAGGTGTTCACCTTTAAGGCATCTGTAATGACTTTCTTTTATAAGACTCTAACAAAATTAATACCCTAGACCACAGGTGAAATAATTACTTAACGGAATTAAACCCTGTTGCTGAATATGGCTGTATCCTATTTTAGAGAACTGTGAACTCAGCTGGTAAATCTACAGCCTCCAGGGAAGTTGAAGTCCCAGCTCATTCTGCACATTGTGCTTGAAGTTTCAGGGAGTCTCTGGCACGGAGAAGAGAGTTTTCTGAAGAGGAAACTTGACAGCTTTGCCAGGCCTGCGTATTCATATGTGCATGAACTGTGGTGGTCTGTTTTATGCCTGTGTGATGTCTCCAGCAGCCTTTCATTCTCTGTCTTGCTCATGGGTGAATCAAGTTTCTTCTTAATCCAGGGAAGATGGTCAGGCGATCAGAAGAACAGGTGGTGCACAGCTGATTGCTGGTGGCTAGCTGCTAGCTGTCTCTTCAACATGCAGGGCCCAGGCAGAGGGCAAGGAGGAAAAGGAAATATATTGGAAGCTGCTCAGGCCTTCCAGCTTGGCCGGTGGTTCACTGGCTGAGCTGAGACCAGAGGAGCTGTGAACTGGCAGTTGTGTGGCCTGAGGTAGGAGGGAAGGCTGCCAAAGCAGGACTGTACCAACAGGGATGAGTTTTCTTCCATGGAGAATAGTAGGAGGTATACAGCATGTTGGGGTGATGTGGATAAGTCAGCGGTGTGTATAAATGAGGAAAGAAGTGCAGGACAAGCAGGGTTATCACAGACAGTCTTTTGATGATTCTGTTAGAACATGTAAGATTTATACCCACTCTTTATGAACTAAATTTCTGCAATTTCAGTGAGCTCTTGTTCTGTTTCAACATGCAGAATGGCTTTGCAGAGCTATTTGAACAACTTGTTCTGTGATTTGACCACTGTAAGACCAAATTCTTTGAGCAGCCTTGAATATGTGCTTTTGAAAAAGCTTCCTCAGGCAATGCTAGCTTCATTTACCGCTTTTGGAACATATGCTGAAGTTTACATCTAGGATGCTTCCTTTAAGAAGCTCTTAATTTGCTTCTTGGGCAGTATTTTGTGGGCAACTTCAAGAATATAATTTGGAGTTTGATTAAATACAGTAAAAGGTTTTCAATGAAAGCTCTTCTGTATGTTTATCAGTAAAAGAGACATGTTACTTTGCAGGATGAAAACAGTTTCAGGACAACTCAAAAGTAGATTGAAATATCCTAGATAATCATCCCAGCTGTAGGAATACATGTAGAACTTTGTTACTATAAGATACATTGAGAATATAGTACTAAAGATAACAGGCACCACTTGTGACAATTTGTTATAGAGCTCTGAACATAGGATACTGTTGACCTGCACTTTTGAAAAGCAAGCCTGTCCTAGAATTCCCCCTGGGGCTTTACAGCTTGGTGAAAGAAATTTAGGAAGATATACTGTTGGCACTGAGAACTGTAGTGCTTTGTTTTGGACATATTGGTATATGACCAAACATGGATCCTAAAACAAAAAGATTCTGTACAACTGCACATTTACAAGAAACTATTTTACAGCATTTACTTGGGGTTTTTTTGCATCTTCAGGGTGCTGTATTGTTTCCTTTATGTATAGCAGTTTCCTGATGAGGACACTGTTGTTTTCAGTTCTCTGTCTTGGAGAACTAGGCCAAATGAGTCAGCTGGAGAGAACAGGCAGGGAAAAGCAGAAACCCAGTTAGAAGCTAAATGACAGGTTAACAATCTGTTATAAACCAAACCAGAAAAAGGAACACTGAGACAAGAAGTTAGCCAATCCCTTCTGGGGCAGCAGAACTGTCTTTTTCTGCCCCAAACAATATTTCAGAGTACAAGAAGATTGTTTGTATCTTGCCCATGCATATTGGATTTCTCTACACTTCTCTGGGATCTATTCTGGAGGTATTGCAAAAATAATAACTAAAAATATCAAAGAGCACTTTAGACATTTTTGTTGTTGTTAAACTTCAAGTGGCAGAAAGTTTTTTTAATATTATTTTTAAATAGATACTTGTTGCTCTTTGCTCATAATAAGCTGTTGAAACTTGAGGCTATAACATTTTCTTTGCAAGAAATTAATTTTTCTATTTTGCAGCATTTTATTGTTACTATGATGTTCCTCAGGAATGGCTCAAGAATTCCTTTTAGGAATGGCAGCTCCCCATAATGAGCGCTGTTCTTAGCCAAAATCTGTGATGTTGAGCAGAAGCTAAAGGTTAGGTCAAACATTGGTGTTATCTTCCTTTGATTTCATTTGAACACCAGGGACATAATTTTGAAGCATAGCTTTCTAAATGTGAGGAAGAACTTTACTGTGTGAGAGACCATGCAGCAGAAGAGATTACCCATAGAAGTTGTGGAGTCTCCCTCACTGGAGATATTCAGGAGGTGTCTTGACAGAATCCTGTACCGGGTGCTCTAGGATGGCCTTGCTTGAGCAGGGAGGTTGGAGCAGATGACCCACTGAGGTCCCTTCCAGCCTGACCCATTCTGTGACTTAGGTTTCATACATATTGATCTGACCTCATCTCTGATAATCTGACTCATTTGTGTCATGTAGCAGTATCTTGATGACAAGATATTTTGAAACCTCTGAATATCTATTATGTAATCGGTGACCTTCTTTTTAGTCTTTGAATATGCAAATGTTCATAAATTCTCCTTTCAAGATTTTATTCATGTTTGCAGGGTGGTTTTAAAACTGGAAACCAAATGCAAAACTTAATGTAAACCCCTACTGTTTGATCTGGTTTTGGCCATTATTGGTAACCCATTGTATTCCAACTTTTTAAACCCAGCTTTAAATTGTTAAAGCATGGAGAAATGGTGTCAAGTTAAAAACTCTATATTACTGGTAAACTTGGACCTGAAAGTGAATCTAGTACTTGCAAGACCTTCGCTGAAGGAAATGGAGAGAAACGTGGCTTTTTTTTCCCTACAAAACTATAATTTTTTATGATTTTTATCTCCCAGTTTAAAATGATAAATAAATCTTCTTTCAGCAAAGAATGAAAATATTATTCTTGCATGCAGATATATACTGAAATGCTTTGCTAGTTATGGACAGGCCTCATGTGCTTAAACCTGAAGAGAAATTTCTTAGTATTTGTGATAGCAACAGTGCCAGTAAAAATACAGACACAGGAGCACATGCTGTTTGGCTCAGAGGCAAGAAGGAAATAGTGTTCTGCAAGCATCCAGAGGGAGAATATTTGGGATTTTTCAAAACACAGGAAAACACTGGTTAAAGTCAAATGACCTGCTAGATAGCAATGAATGGTCCTTTGCAAGCCAATATTCTTTGCCTTTAAAAAAGCAAAGGAAGATCTTCTCTAGTTAATATACCGTGACTTTAATAAATATCAAGTGTTCTCTTCCTTCAAGGCACATATTGACTTGCTAACCTTCTTCTAATCTGTCTTAATCATTGTCAATATTTACCTCTTCATGCAATAAATACCAGGAAGTCAACAGAAGCCAATTTCATCTCTGCTTTTGTGTTTGTGCCATTTCTTTGCCTATTTCAGTGAAATTCATATACAGCTTGAGAAGAAAAATTAAACTTGTTATGGAACTGCTGCTATGAAGTTTATAGTAATGATATTGAACTATTTAGACCTCTGGCTGTAAGTAGAACTCACATTTCTATAGACCTAAAATAATATTAGATACTTTTGACTCTTTATATTTCTAGGCAAACTGAATATGGTATTGCTATGCTGCTAACCAGTTGAATTCCTTACCAAATTAAGTGTATTATACAATTTATAATAAGGTTCCTTATATGGCTGGTTTATGAAATGATTACAAAGTATCCTGTGCAAGCTAAATGATTACAAGCATATTTTTAAAAGAAAATCTTGATATCTGTTCAGACTAGTAATCTGTTAGGATGCATTCTGCTGTAGTTGTCTGTTTTGGGACTCCTGGGGAAACTTCTACTTTAGTTTGTCATTGATGTCAGTGTCCCATTATGTTGCTGACTGAGGTGACAGGAAGGAGGCCTTTTGTGGAGTCAAAACCCAGCCTGACCCCTTGAGCCCTATGCAGATACTGAATCAAGCAGAGCTGAGCTCCAGTATGGTGCTGAGGACAGTATTTCATGCCTCTCTTCTGGCACTGAGCACTCTTGAGTCAGACCTGTCTAATGCCTGCTCCCCATGAAATCTGACTTCATTGAGCTGCTACTGCTGTCTCCTGAAGTTTAGAGGGTGTGGGAGCTGTTGAGACATGGGCTGCCTCCACAAAACTCAACTGAGATGGTCTTCCCAGATGAACTTGTCTGTCCTCAGTGCATCCTGAAAGTTTTTAAGCTAGGCTTCCAGAGGTCTTGTGAAAATTGCGAAAATCTTAATTATTACAGCATTGTTGCTCAAGGTGAAACATTTACTCCTTGAAAAGTGCTTGCTTGATTGCAAATAATGTGGTTTTGAGTTCACATGTGTGCATGGAGGGGAAAGTGCAGTTTAAAAGTACTTCCAGAAATAGGAAGTACTGATGTAACTTTGTTCTGACTTTGGGAAAGTAGAAAGTGAGAGGGAAGGAAAAGAGTTGAAGCATGCAAGAATGACTGTGGGGAAGAAAGGGGAGCTTGAATTGTGATCTACATTCCATCTCAAATTCCTCAGACACTGTGAGGATGCCTGATATCATACAGTTGTAGTTCACTGTCAGTTCTGAGTCATCCAGAATGTGTCTTGCTGATTAGCAAACTGCTGCAGACAATTATCAATATTTTAATGGTTTTCATGGTATTTAATAGAGTTGGTTGCATGTTTTCCAGCTGAATGTTTTTTCACTTAAGAAACACAAAACATTTCCTGGGAAATTGCCCATTTCGTTGAAAGTTTTGGGCAGCAGATTGTTGGAACACCTTGTTTCCATTTGCACATCTTCAGGGCATGATAAGTTAGATCACAAAAACTGTAGTAGTTTCCTTTCTTCCCAGTTTGAGCCAGGAAGGATTTCCCACTGTACAAATTTTATGTGACTGAGGAACTGTGGGGAAAAATTTGGATTATCTGCACATGTACAGAGCCATCATGAGTTTGAGAACTGAATTATGTCTTTGGAGAAAACTGTGTTAAGATCCAGATCAAATTTGGCTGTATAAGTAGCCCTGTTAATTAGCACTATATCTGGACAGTGCTGCATTCCTTGATACTCATTAGTAGAAAATTGTAAAATAAATTATAAAACCCAAAGGGCATTAAATGTCTCTTACCTCAGATACTGAAAACAAGTACTGCAGAAGGAATAGGAAGAGGCCATTCATGCTACTGCTTTCTCTTCCTCTGAAATTTCATATCTTATTAAAAACCTTCCCTGTAGGATTATTGGGCTGGAATGATACATTAAAATGAAAACACAGTAGTTATTCTCTTGCCTACAAAACGAAATAGTTAGCATAACTGTATATTGTTTAGAAAAGTCAATTATACTTCAAATAAGGAGGAGAAAAAGATTTAGCAATGTCTTTTGAGACTAATCCTCTGCTGAAATGTATTAGATAAAAGAGCAGTGATGTAGCTGGGGGTGCACAGTATTTTGGTGTCTGCCTTTGTGAAGATTTGGAACTGATTGAATCAAACCCCCTGTGAGAGTGGCAGTCCCATTATGTTTGTTGGAGGTTGACTGGTGCAATGTTTGTTTCTGAGGTTATCAGCATGTTCAATCAAAAAACTAATATGTGCATTATTGCTTTGCTAGGTTTTAAGCCCTTTTCTCATTATAAGTATCGATCTTGATTAGAAGCTGTTCTCCAAATGTTTGGTTCCACTGACATGAAATGATTCTCATCATCTCTTCCACCAGAGGGAAGGTATTTTCATTCAGGTTAATTGCTGGTGCCTGATGCTAAATGCAAACACCAGAGTACTGCTTGAAGTGAAAATTCAAAACTGGGGAAAAAAACCCACAAAAGCAAAAATCAGCTGTTAAAATGCCTTTTCCTTCTGTATATACCAGAATGGTGAACTTTTCTTTGGCATTGCAACATTCCAAGGAAAATTGCATTAATACTGTTTTGAAGACATAAAATTTTCAGTTCTTTGTCAGTGAATATGTATTGTTCTCTATTTCTACCAGAAGCAGGGGGAGGGCAAGATAGTAGCAGACACAAGTGGGTATAGAAATACACAACAATAAAAACATAATAACCCAGTGCCAAAAGGAGGAGTGATGTAGAGTCATGTTTAATTTAGACAAAACCAGAAATCCTGCTATTGTAATCTGAAATATGGGGGTGGACCCTAATGTCAATGATTGTGATGATGTGCACAAGCAATAAAAGTCCAACCAAAATTTGCAGGAAGATTTAGGCTTTTCCTACAGATAACTTGCTCAAAAATACTTAGAAAGGCATATGTATGCAAATGTATTCTTTATCCAGAGCTTTATTTATGATGATGCTTTGTTTATTGTAATTTTGTTGTGATAAAAGGAAACCTCAGCTAGGCTCAAGATGTCCTGATGCTTATCTGTCTATGCACTGCACCCCACACTTGTCCAGGCAAGGTTCAAGAAAGCCTAGGAATTGCATACCAGAAGGACAGGCGGAAGCTTTTTAAGGTTACCAGGGATGTGTGACCCAAAAATTACCAGTTTTGTTTGGTTTAAAGTCTTCATAAACTCTAGTAAACTGTCCCAATGACAAATGATCCTCATTTAACATTTGGGTTTTATTCTTTTTCTGAAATGGTTTCAACACTGTTTCTTGCTCTTAGATCTTGCTATATACTGGTTTGCAGGATTGAGATCCTCCAACTGTAGGTTTCTTGCAGGTAGTTAGAAGTTAGTCTTCTCAGTTAAATAAACCTATTTTCATTTCTAGCAGATCAAATAGTTTTTAATGATTTTTATTGCTCTTCACTGAATTTTTCCACAGTATTTTACTAGGTCCGAAGTAAAGCTTGAAATATTTTATGAAAAAGTTGAATGCTTCATGAACTCAGTTTCAAAAGAACCCTAAATTAAGGGGTTTAGTTTGTTGGTTGCCTGTGTGGAGGAGCCTCTTGTCAATATTTCCTCTCAGCAGACAAAGTCCAGGAAAAATATGGACTCATTGTGGGGGCTAAATGCCTTGGCCATCTGTGCTCTGTTAATGTTGAATCTGTGTATCTGCCACCAAACTAGCCATAGTCCGCTGGTTGCCTACAAGCCACTTGTCAGATTGAAATTGGCCACAGCTTCCCCAACAGGAGGACAAGAGCCCATCAGTTTTTTGAACCGCTTCAGTTTTCATGGTGGATTGTTTTTTCTTCTGTTAAATTCAACATATCATGCATGATAAATAGATTTTTGAGAGGTGAGAGAGGAATGGAGTAGGTTAGTCCATCAGGGATCCTAAGGGAGGTTTACTGAAAAATGAATCTCTCTTTTTGGGGGTTGTATTTCTCCCTGTGCTTATAAGAACATGAGTTCAAGCCTAATAAATACGGCATAAGAGAAAGTGTCACGTTTGATGCTGGCACAATGCCAGTGCCCCCATGAAAATATATTCTCCCTCGTGTCTGCTGTGAGATGTGACCAGAAATAGAGCAAAGCAGGCTCCAACTTAGGAATAAAGAAGAGAAAACTTTATTAACCTACAACTATATGTAAAAAGAAACACACAGAAGGAATGAAAACCTTCCAAAAACATTTCCTCCTCTCCCCCACCAAATTTCCAATACATCCATCCCTCAGATCACCAACTCTCAGTCCATCACCACCCTTTAGATAATCAATTCTCAGTTCATCAAGGCCCATTTCCTCTTATCTCATCTCTTATCTCTCTTCTCATTCAGCTCCAGGAGGATCAGCATTTGTAAGGTTTCCATCATCCAAGAAAAGGGTTAAAAATCCCAGTCTCTGCCCGTCCAGAACTCCCACGCTGCCCTGCCAGGCACCTTCTCGCACCCCCCCCCCCCCCCCTTCTCCTTCTCATCTGGCCGCTATCAAATGTCAAGGTGGCACAAGCACAGACACCAGCTCGCTCTCTCCTGGGGGAAAAGGTGGCTGCCCGCTGCCTCTTGGTGCTCCTCCACCCTTCCATCCTCAGGGCCAGGCCTACCTCACCCGGCCGCACGGCTTCCCGTCCCCCGCCCAGCCGGCAGCTGGGCAGGGGAGGCTCGAACCTTTCACTGACCGGAACCAAGAGGAAGCTTTCCCGGGTGTTCTCTGCTTTTAACTCCCTGTGTTCTCACAGGTGTATCAGTGGCCACACCAGGTGCCAATATTCAAATCTGAGCACCTATTGGTTTGACCGCAGCATCCCAAAAAACTCACTTCCTCTCAAACCAGGACACTCCACCCTTTGCATGAATTGAAGGAAGACAGGGCTGCCAGAGGGAGTTCCACCAAAAGGAAAGCAGCTCCAGTTGCCCATAGCCGAACTGCCAGGTATGAAGTGCCTGCTTTGCTCTATTTCTGGTCACATCTCACAGCAGACACCAGGGAGAATGTATTTTCATGGGGGCACTGACATTGCGCCAGCGTCAAACCGTGACAGAAAGCTTCAGTCCCAGATAGTTTCATGAGAGAATTCCCCTTCTGTCTTACCACAGACTTGAGCTCTGCTGCTGCTGCTCCTACCGAGCAACATGAGCAACACCTGGTCCCAGCAGAGCTATCTTTTGTTGCCCTCGGGAGGGAGTGTTCATCGTGTAACCACTTACCAACAAGTGTGAGGGCTTTCATACCTTAGATCAGAAAAGGGCTTTGGGTCCCTCAAAACAAAGCAAGAACTCCAAAGTCCTTTGCTGATTGATGTGTCTTGTGATCATAAAGGTTCTTGAGGCAAGTGTTATTTGGTGTCAAGTGTCAATTCATTACGTGGCTACTTTGATATCTGGAAGAGTAATCTGTGCAAAAAGCTAAAAGAACATTCATTTTGAATAACAGGGATTTGTTTCAATCTAGCTTATACCTGTTTTCTAAAATACAATAAAACAACCCAAGTTGCCTATGCATAATTACAACTGTCTTCCATTGTTTATCCCTTGTCTGAGAGGCAGAAATTCTACAGCATGCACCTCAAATCTGTATAAATTTATTTATCTTACTTCACCAAAAATTTAGTTAGAAGTAGGATAAACGTATACTGTCTTAAACTGAAATAATTTCTCTTTTTACTGATATTCCAAATGAATTTAAGCTGTCATCCTTCATTTGCTTTGTTCAACTCTAAATGGAGTTGGACTTGTAGTAATAATGTGGGAAGATAATAAAGTCACTATTATTCTTTAGAGATTTTTTATTTCTTTTTAGAAAGTCTCATATACGTTAACGAAGCAGATGGTCACTCTTAACAGCCAGAATGTAATTGAATGGCATGGATGCTCTTAGGTTTGCTTAAGTCAGGAACTAAATTGAGGTATGCTTGTGTGCTGGTTCTGGCTCAGGTAGAGTTCATTTTCTTCACAGTGGCAGGTGTGGGGCTGTGTTTTGGATTTATGCTGAACACAGGGTTGATAATATAGAGAGGTTTTGTTATTGCTGAGCAGGGCTCACACAGAGCAGAGATCTTTTCTGCTTTTCCTACTGCAACACTGCCCAGGAAGCTGGGGGTGAATGGGAGACTGGGAGGAGACACAGCCAGGACAGGTGACCCAAACTGACCAGAGGGACATTCCAGACCATGTGACATCATGCTCAGTACATAAAGTGAGGGGAAGAAGAAGGAAGAGCAGGATGTTTGGGGTGATGGCTTTTGTATTCCCATGTCACTGCTGTGTGTGATGGGGCCCTGCTCTGCTGGAGATGGCTGAACACCTGCCTGCCCATGGGAAGCACTGAATCAATTCCTTGTTGTGATTTGCTTGTGTGCATGGCTTTTTCTTTCCCTATTAAATTGTCTTTATCTCAATCCACAAGATTTCTGTCTTTTACACTTCTGATTCTCTCCCCAGTCCTGCTGGTGGGGGAGTGAGAGAGTGGCTGTGTGGGGCTTGGTTGCTTGCTGGGGTTAAACCACAACAGCTTTGAACACAAATATTGATTAAAAAATGCATTCCAAATCTTCTGTTTTGAAACATTTTCAGAGCTGTCCTCTACTCCTACCATCTTGAATCCCCCTAGAGATAAACTCTAGCAAGACAGGATAAACTTTTAAGGACACACCTCCTTCTTCAATCTCAGTTATCATTTATCTTGTCATTTGAAATGCTGCATGATAAATCACTTTGTGAAGATATAATATTTGATGCTCGGCCCCTCTCTGTTTTTATGACTTTAATAAAATTTGAGGTCTTGCTGGGAATTGCTTTTCTTTAGTGAATTTCCTGATGTGTTTGGATTTCAAATGTTTTCATTTTGTCAAGTTATATGTGACATTATTCTGGTTCTTGTGAATGACATTAAAATGATTGTTCTTAGGTAATGAATATAATTCTATTCCAAGAATTAATTTTGGTGAAAGTTTAAAAAAGCAAGTAGAAAATCTCAACCTAAAGCATACAAAAAATGGAAGAGACATTTGTCTTTTTTGCATATAGTTTCCACTATGGAGCATCAGAGTAATACTGAAGTGATCAGTTGTCAGTCATTACATCAGTGACACTGTTTCTAATTTGATTTAGCTTCAGATTAATTGAAACAGGCAGTATTGATTGCCACTAAAAGGACTGGAAGTTATTTCATTTGACAGAAGTCAAATGGGATGGTTTGGAAGATGAGTCCAACTCCTGCACAGACATGCCTATTTTCTGTTTTGTATTTGCCCTTGAAGGAATTTGCATTTGTTGAGAGATGCTTCATAGTTGAGTGTGTTATGCATGATCCAAGCTACTGGAGTTTACAAAGGCTTTCTAGTCCTTGGTGGTTCTTGGATGCCATCTTGAAAAATCATATATTTGAGCTATCATTTTTTCCTAATCTCAGAGTTTCTTTTTTACCTATAAGGCCTATACCTTCCTACTTTTACTGGAATTAATCACCTCGTATTATGTCACTTGCTGCTTGCCAAAAATTTCAGTCAGAAGTGATCAAGAACTGGTTTCTGGATCTTACTTAATAGATTGGGCAAAAAAGCATATAGCATTAGTACAGGTCAATGAATTGATAATGAAAGAATAGGAACATCACCTAACAACATAATTAATTTTATTGAGTTCAATGAATAGCTGTTTCATTTCTGGATCAAGCCTGAATTTCACACATGGAAGCAAGGCAGTTCACTGATGCTTTTATCAGGGTCATCCTCACTAGTTTTGTTTAGTGTTTGAATCTAAATTAATAAGAAAAGGCTGAACTGGATTTTACTTGCTTCCTGGAAATAAGGTCAAGGCATGTGTAGATGCAGGAAATTGAGCTACAGGATTTTAATGAAAAACTTTACCTGCAGAGTTAATCTGTGCTAAGAAATTTCAAGTGGGAAGGAGGCTTTCATTGATTTGCCATACTAGTCTCTGCAGAAATAACATATACCAGGGTAGTAGCACTGCTTTATTCCCAAAGCACTGCTCAGGTGCTTGAGAAGAGTCCTTGTAAACCTGTGCACAGTGCCACATGGTGACTCCCACTGGAAGGAAGGACCCTGGCATGTGTGCACACAATCTGCCAGCTTACTTGTTCCACCACTTTTCCACCAAGTTTTGCTTCTGGTTCCTACAGTACTGTGAGAGTGGGAGGAATGGCTCAAAATCCCATATTAATTTCTGTGAAGATATTTCATATTTAACTTCATATGCTGAAGTCTACAAGCAGTCTGAGCACTTTGAGTTTCAGTTAAGATGCCTATAGGGATGGTTTTTCCTGGATTGAAGTGTGGCCTAAAGCACCATAATGTCCACAGCAGAAGGAACTTTTGTGCCAAATGAAAAATAAATCACTATGAATTGATATATATTCTGTAGCTGCTCCAACCTACCAGTCAGTGCTGGAAAAAGATATCCTGGGTTTTGGAAGGATCCAGAGGGTTTGCCAAGCAGTGGTCCCCTAAGGAGGAGATTTTAATTTCTAGTAATGTGCTGTGTGGGGCTTGAAACGGGTTTTTTCCACTTCCATTGATTCCAAACATGTTATGTTCAACTTCTAGGTTTCTTTTTAGAAGTCATCACAGTGATACTGAATGCTGGCTAGCCTGCACAGATGGACCTGTAACTTCCTATTGTAGGTCAGGTTTTAAGTCAAGTGTTTGTCAAGTTTCAGAGTTTACCAGCCCCCTATGTCGAGGAGGACTGAGTCACTATTGTTCTTAAGCTGGCTGCAACGTGGCAACCTCTCTTAAATTTGTAAGGTTTATTTTTGAAAACAAATGTTTTCAATTTTTTAAAGGCAAGTTAAATTATGGTCTAGAATATTCTCTGTAATCTCTGGCCTTGTAGTAAGCCACTCAAAACTCTGGTTTTCCCCCAATCATTCTTGAATCTGTCTCAAAGTAGGATGTTTTTCTATGTAATTTTTTTGATTTGGGTATGTTAATGGTCAAGTTGCATAATTAAAACAAGCATCCCACTAAAGTTGCAGTCATATACTCTTAACTCATCCTCATTTTAAAGTAGAATAATTGTGCATGTCTTCCCACCAGGGTGTTGACAGATGAGCAGTAGCAGCTGAAGTTACTTCTCCCAGGTGTCCATCCTTCCCGTGAGGAGAGCTGGAGAGACAGAATGTGTCTGTGAGCCTCAGGCTGTTCAGCACGAGGCTGGCAGCCCTGCTCCAACCCCTCAGAAGTGTAAAGCAAGTTGTCAGGGTTTTCACTCAAGTGGGAGAATTGAGGATCCATTCCCTCTTGCTGACTACGCAGGCAGTATGGCAGCCTTCTACAGCCATAGTTAACTCCTCTAGTGTCCTGCACTGCCAAAGAAAAGTATGGATCAGAGACCTAGATCCTTTTAATGTATTTGAAGTTCCACCTGTCTTGAGAGGGTGCTCTGCCAGAGCTTGGACCAAGATCTTTGGTGTCCTCTCTTAGGTGATAGTGTTTGATTCATGACAGTTTTCACGGGCACTAACACAATATTAAACTGGAAACTCCTATTAATGGACAGTGAAAGTTTCATAAGTGAGCAGAAGTTGGGGGAGAAAGATAACTATCTTAGTATAATATCAATTTACCTACTTTTATAGTTTTTCTAGATTACTGGGAAGAGATCTGTTGAGGGTAGGAATGCACGAGATGTGACAAATATCAAGTGTCATATATCAATGTCATGCGTTGGGTTAATGAAGTAACAAAACCTTATTTTTTATTTACTTATTTCTGTGTAGCTAAAACTTTCTGCGTTTAAAGGTCATTTCAAGGCTTTTTGCTTTTCTAAATTTGTGTTTTGGATAGATTATTAAAGAACCTATCTTATGTTTACTGAAATAGGGATGCTTTCTGCTTGACAAATCTTGCTGAAATACAAAGGTGGTGCTTCTTGTAGGCAATTTGCTGTCTAAAGAAAGCAAACTGTCTTAAAAACACTAAAGCTGGAAGCAAGAGATAAAAAAAAAAGCCCAAACCAAACCCCACCTACTGCTTCCCAAACAAGACATAAACCCTCTTCTTTTTTCCTTCCCAAAGAATCTTTCATCTTTAGTACCTGTTACTGCCTATTACTTTACTGTTTGCAAGCTAGCAATTATCAAGAATCTTTTCCCCCTGCCTCTCACTGGTATATTTGGAAAAATGATCAAGATAATGTACTTAAAGGATTGAAAAGAATTCCAATATAGAAAGTAGATGAACTTTCCTGTTTGAAGCTGCACATCTGCATCCTTTCCAGATAGATCAGTGTTACTTTGAAAGACTGTTTTGTTGCAACCCCCTCTTCTTGCCTTTCAGATTATGTGCTTATTGTGACTCATGTCACAGCTCTTGATTGAGAGGTCTGTTTTGGTGATTACATGAGAGAAGTAGTCTAGAGCTCCTAATCCATTTAAATTGCTTGTAAATGACTCACCTATTTTGTCTATTGCTTCTACTATTGTGTGGTACCTTCTTACTCATATGTCAAGGTGAGCTATTTCCTTATGTGCTAAGAATGGGCTCACATAATCCCACAAAGTATAAAAGTATAATGAGAGGATGGCACTTAAGTAGCTACTGAAACTTTATTATAGGGTGTGTATGGATTTCCATTAGACAAACATCTCAATTACCAAGCTGAAACTTTTCTCTTCATTCTCTTTTTCTGCATTATCATGCAATTGTATCAGATCCAGAGGACAGCTATTGACAGAAATTATGGGGCTGTCTTGATCTTCACAGTGGGACCTTCTGTAGTGAGTCTGTTGTCAAATTTTGTTTTCTGGTCCGTATTTTGTTTGGGCTGATTGTTGGACTCCACAATATTTTTTGTGGTCTCCAATGGCAGTAAATCTTTTTGAGAAAAAGCTGACCTTCTTTCTCTGTGCTTGCTGAATGTGAAATTGTAGCAGTGGTAAAACAGTTTGGCTGAAATGATGCAGTGGGTTAAAGCCACTGAAGTGGGGCATTTCTATTCCTTTTTTTATTCTTTTCTACTCTTTCTCTATCCTTGGGCCCTACTCTGGGCTGATGTAGTCTTGGGTATTCCTTGTAACAGGAATTCTTTTATCTGGCTCTTTTATGGCTTTACCATAAGCTAATTGAACACAATGAGTCAGAAGAAATATGGTCATTGCATGTGTTGGGTAAGTTTCCTGTTGGATTGATGAAGTGAATTCTTTTTCCCCACAGCTATAAAAGCGTTAAGCGTTGTGAATAATTGTCCAATAGGAAAAGTAGTAGAGCTATACTCCTTCCAAATCTCTTCCATCTCTCTATGTTTAACAGAGGTAATGGCATTTTTTTCTATTAGCAACAGTGTCCTGGTTTAACCCCAGCTGCCACCTCAGCCCCACACAGCTGCTTGTTCTTTTTTCTCCAGTGGGATGGGGGAGAGAATTGAAATGGCAAAAGTGGGATATCCTTGAGATAAAGGCAGTTCAATGGGTAAAGAAAAAGCTGTGTGTGCAGATAGAGTAAAACAAGGGATCCATTCACCACTTCCCATGGGCCAGCAGGTGCTCAGCCATCCTCAGGAAAGCAGGGCTCCATCACATGTTACTCTAGGAAAACAAATGCCATCACTCCAAATATGTCTCTCAGTTTCTTCTTTCTCTCCAGCTTTGTATGCTGAGCATGATGCCAGCTGGGATCAGCTGTCCCCTGGGCTGTGTCCCCTCCCAGTTTCCTCCTGTGTGTCCCCCAGCCCACTCACTGGCAGGGCTGTGTGAGAAGCAGAAAAGGCCTTGGCCATGTGTAAGTCCTGGTCATCAATAGCATAAATGATTTCTGTGTTATCAACACTGTTTCTGGCCCAAAAGCAAAACAAAACTTAGCCTGCTACTATCTATTGTGCAGAAAATGACCTCCGTCCCAGCCAAAACCAGCACAAAAACTAAGGTGCTCTTTTTTGATGCTGTTGTTCATTTTGGTGGTTTTTTTTAAATTTTATTTTTATTTGGGTTGTTTTTTTTTTTTCCTTTGGCTTTATTTTTGTCAGTGTGTTTTTTTTTAATCCAGTTTGTTAGCATCTAATTGGAGATGGGGTTTTACTTTCCCCTTCATGATCTACATGCCTTACCTTAGATAACTGAGATAACTGCTTGTGCCTGTTATTAGCTGAGTAATAGAAGACCGTAACATTGATTTTAATAGCTCATTATACCCTGTGTGGACCTTGGGAGACTAAAAAGGCTATGCTACTTGAGCATAAAAAAGAAAAAAGATTAGTCAGTTTCATTGTATCAGATGAAAACTGCAAAGTATGTATATATATGCAGTATTAGGTAGTTGTTTTCTTAATGTACTTTAAATTTATTTTATGTATAGTTCCCTGTATTAAGATTAAAATTTTATTTTGGAAATGATTTGATTCTTTTGATAACTTTGTTTTTATATCTTTGTTTTGAACTGATAGTAAGGGAGATCAAAGTTTCCTAAAGGGAAATTCAAAACATTATAACTGTATCTGAGTCAGCAGAACTTTTCAGTTTCCCATTTGCTTTTTTCCTGTGTTATAACATAAAAGTTGATTCCAAAGGAAAATAGAAACACAGTTCTGTAACTGTTAAAACAATTTATTAAATCTGTACATGGTTCTACAGGCTCAGTCCTCTGATCTCTAGAACAGGCACATTCTCCCCAATTCTAGTGTCATTTGAGGCAACACTGGAGATGCTTGAGAATTATCAGGACTTGGCTCACCTCAACTAGAAAGGAGCTTGGAGCTGGTAAGCAGGAATATGACTCCATGTGTTAAGGCAACTGCTCTCAGGAACAGATGCAGCCTCTGCAGGAATGGGCAGGCTGACCAGCCCTAATCACATCAGCTGGCATGGGATGCCTGTCTCTCTTACCTCCTTCCCCTGCCAAGTGCTGGACAGCAGTATCCCTGGGGCCTTGGGATAAATCTTGCACTTGTTTAATAGTATTGTCAATTTAATCCAAATTTAGGAACTGCTGCAGCACTCTAAAACTTGATATCTCTGCTCCAGGCTTTTCCAGGTGGATTATGACTGAATTTGTTAATCAGTGACAAAATATGTACTTTTTTTTGAGTTGTTTTATTACTTAGAAGTAAATAAATAAAATTCACATCTTGATACTACCTTGATTTCTATTGACAAGTATACTTGTTAATGTATGCTTTAAAGACCTTTCCCTGTTTAAGGGCTAAAAGGTTAATAACTGAACCCAGAACTGTCTCCAGTGAATCAAACTCAATTTTCCTGAGCCTATTGAAAGCAATCTGCTCCAAAGAAGCTAATTAGAGAGAAGTATATGGATTTCCTGGGTGATACTATCTACATGTTGTCATATATTCTATGCAATTCCTCCTGCAATTTTGGAAAATCATTTAGTTGTGTCTAGCTCACTTTCCCTTTTGATGATGATGGAAATCAAAATACGTCTCCCTCTGAAATCTCAAGATGGACCTGATGTGACTCAACAGCAAGGATGCTCTGGTACTGGTAGCTTAGTAACTGCTAATAAAAATGGTACTGTCAGTTTTACAGCTTCCTGTGGTTGAATTGATGACTATTGGCTGGCTTGGATGGCACAAAGTATGAGAAAGCCATATTTATTTATTTAAGGGTACTTAGTTGATGCTGGTAATGTTTAAGCAAGCATGCTTTCCATCTGTGTTTTTATTCATGTTTAAAGTCACATTTGTCTTACTCTGGTGGATTATTTATTTTGAAGTTCAGAGTGGTAGCTGAGGAGCCATTGTTGCGTTTTATTCCATGCAGAATGGAAATGTTTCTTCATGATATAGAGGGTGACAGTGTGACCTTGGACCCAGATGTAGATGACCTTGAATTTAGAAACAGGTGAGTCAAAAGGTCTGATTTCTAGACTCAATCTGTGTTGTGTAGGCCATGGATTTGCAGGTCTCAGTTTTGACAGCAGTTTCAAAACTATTAGCTTACATACTGAAAATCTTATTTTGTGGAAACTATGATAGTACATGCTACAATTCTGAACTTGATATCACTCATGTGAACCCATGGTGGATCAGATCTGACGTGGAGTTCCTTGGAATCCGAGCCCCTTAAGGACACCGTTCAAGCCTTTGGCTTCTGGTATAAATGTGTTTAAGTGTTCCAGTATAAATGCTTATCACCTACTCCTCATACTCTTGGCCTGAGACCTGAAAAATGTCTACTTCTGTGAGGAATATTAAGGCAGTTGGCAATAACTGTGTTTACACATCCCTGCTAGATAAGGAAGTGGTTTTCTTTCCACAACGGCTTGACTGTTTCAGAAGCTTTCCTAATTCTTCTTTGCCTCCCTTGAAGCTATGTTTTAAGATAATCCTATTCCTCTTCTAAGCCCCAAAACGTTACAGCTAAAAATAGATGCTGAGAAACAGGGCTTCATTGTTTGTTGGTTTCCTTTAAAGAAAAAGGTAGCACAGAATATCCAAGGGGTATAGGGAGAAATATTTCCAACATCATCATCTGCCTTCCCTTTGTGTGAGGTGGTGAATGTGAAAATCCGAGTAATTAATCAATGTGAACTTTTCAGATTCATCATTGTTAATGTGCACCAGTGCCAAGCAACATTGTGCTGATTCTGGGCAGAAAATAATGCATCATATTCATTAACTACCGCTGGTTTTTGTGCCTCATTTGCAGAGCAGTGTCCAGGGAGAAGGTGGGATTTTAGTTTGTGCTGAGTCAGTGTTGTGCAAATTGAGTAGAGACTTTGGCTGAAGATCTAAGCTCTGGGCTTTTATCCCTTTGCTGCTTAAATCTTTAACATGAACAGAAGTTGTACCTGAGCACTGATGGTAATTTACCCAGTCCTATGTACTGCGCTCTTCTTGTGAATGTGTTTTTGAACAAATTGAGTAGGTGGCAGCTTGCATAGAACTAGGAAGACATTTAGTGGCATATAGTTTTAGACTTTATCTTCCTTCAGTTTTTTGGCGATGAGTCTGGCTGCACAAGTGGTTAATGGAAGGAGGGGAGGTCTTGGAACATGCATGTGGAGTTGATGCATTCCCCCTGATTTGTAAAGTGCCTGAGAATTCCTTCTGCCCAGTGGTTATTAGCATCTGCTGAGTTGTCTCACTTGTGTTTGCTGTGATTGCATCTCTGCTTTCATTGCTGACTGGTGTATACAACTGTTGGATTTTTTAGGTATCAGCCTTGTCTAAGCAAACGTTTATTTTGTTGGTATTAATTTTACTAACAACATTTTGTGTGTGTTAATTATGGATTACAAGGAAAAAAACCCATGAAACTTTCCAAACAAAAATTGACAAACTTCTGAAACATCTTCATTCTTTTTTTTTTTAGTTCTTAATGTATTGTCTGCTGCTCCAGATATGGGAATATTATTTTACATTCTTTTGTGTCAAAAAATTTAATAGGAAAAAAAAAATTGAGATTCTTCAAACAGTACTAATTACAAATTGCCCTAGAGAATGTTGAAAATAATGGAACATCCATGTACTGGCATCAATAATAGTAATATATAATTATACAGTACTACTTATTTGTTGTGAAATAATGGGAATCCCTGCCAAATGTGGAAGAAATAATTGGAGGTTCTGAAAGATCAGCACAGTTTTCTGTTCAGAACTGCCATTTCCTGCATTCATACAAATGAGAATTTTGTTTGTTTTGAAGTTTCCCACAAGTAGAAATTTAGAATTTTGGTCTGCTTTTATACTCTGATAGTCAAAAAAAGCTTTTATAGATAAGATAGATGTTCATGTTCTATACATTCTTATGTTTGGATTATTAGACTTGTGTCTTGATAACACAAACAAGGATTTTCAGGAGCTCTTATTCCAACAGTATGTATAGCTACCAATTAGCATTCAAATTCTCTAACTGTATGACAGGGTGTTTATTTCACTTCTTTTTTGCCATGAAAGTTTAGGCTGACTCAGGTATCTATTCACAATTGTATTTAAAAATAGGAGAGAGATACTGGGGTGTGACTCCCTGATAGTATTCATGAACTGTACATGGAGTGCAAATAAATATTAAAGATAAGCATCTAATAAATCCTGAAGAGAATAAAAGAAAATCCCTGTCTCCTGTAGCTCCCCTGGTTTTTAGTTGTCGACCTTATAAATCGTCTGTAGAGGCTGTCGTACTCCTTTTCCCTACCTTGTATGTTGCAGCTGGCTTTTAACTAGAGGCATTTGCAATGTCAGCAGTTCTGTAAACTTGGCCAAGTGAAATATCTGAGTGCTCAGTGTTTATATGCAGGCTTGACTGTTACTGGTCAGCTGCAATGATGCACACCAAATGAAATTAATGGACTCATTCTGGAACTTTATCCTTCTCCCTAAGCCCAAAGTTACATATCCCAACCGTAGGCAAAGCCATCAAAAAGCAGCATAACAACTATAATAATTTCACATATGGATTGGTAATATCAGTTATTGCTCTTGGTAGAACTGATAATTAACTGGAATGGCAATTTATGGTCTTGCAGACCTCGTTTATGAAGCGCTTCTTGCCATTAAAATTAATAGGAGCTAAGGGAAATTGATGAATGTCAGAAAGTTCAGATGAATCTGGAACACCTTGTGCTGGTACAGTACCACCCAAACTATTTTACTAAACTTGTCACTCATCAACATGTCAATCATACTCATGATGGATATGCATTTCTGTTGACACTCTTGCCACCTCACTGCAGCTATGGGGGGGTAAGAGATGGTTATGTCACGCGGTCATAGGGTGAGAGATTTCTGTGTTGATATGAACTTTATAGGGACGTGAGGCATGCAGAAAAAGAAATTATTCAACAATGTGTGTGATGTGTTTCAGCCTTGTTTTTTGGGGGGGTTTTTGTGTGTGTTTTTTTTTTTTTAAAGAACATCAAGAATTACCTCTGATTGTTCATTGGTTAGAACAGGGTGCTAATAACACCAAGGTTGTGGATTTGATCTCCTTACAGGTCATTCATTTAAGAGCTAGACTCAAAGATCCTTGTAGGTCCCTTCTAATGCAAAATATTCTGTGATTCTGGGATCATTGTTGCTTGGAGGATTCTTCCTCACAGAGGAAGGAAGGGAGAAGATGAAAGCCTCTGTTCTAGCAGATAGAACGAACATGCTTTTGTTGGAAAGTGTCATCAGACTGGTATCAAATTCGTGCTGTTCTTTGTTTGATCCTGCTACAGACTGCAGCAGAGTTGGGAATAAACAGATTTAGCCCAAGACAAAGTGATGTAGCTTAGGAAACCTGACATGGAAGCTGAGAGAAACAGGGTCTTGATAAAGCAGTGCAGTACTGCCCGTACCTGCTTCAGGACCCACCAGGCTTTGGTAGAATTTTTACCTCTTTGCAGCTCTGAGGAAGTTTACTCTCTTAAACTGTCTAGGCCCTTCTCCTGTTGGACTACACCAGTCAGCCACATTCTATCGTGGGTATGCACAGACCCCAAACGCTTAGTCTGTTACAATAAATTATTTAGATAATGCCTGCTGTGTTTTGAGAGTTACTTCCTTTCCCTCTTCACCTTTCTCCCCAAGACATTTGCATTCCAATCTCTTGTGGTGTCCTAGGATTTAGCCACTGGGAATCAAAGTAAATTAACATAATGCAAAGGAATAGAGTACTGCAGTTTTAGAAAGAGTATCTTACCATAGGAACTCAAATTGCAGCTTTTTAACATGCCTTGAAGTTCTCATATCTTATCTGAATGTGACTTTTTTAATGTGGCAGTGTTCCAGCAGTACTTTGTGCTGGGTCATTTTTCTTGCCCAATTTTTCTTGATAGTTGTTCTTGCAAATCTTTGCTCATGGGTTTGACTAATTTTCCTAGTCAGAAAAAAATGTTGCTCTTAAATGCAGACTGAATTTCTGTGCAAGTTGACAAACTCCAAAACCACAGTTTTCTTTCCACCTGTGTCCCTTGCAGGTCCTTGTGCTACTGATTTCATGAGATGAATCATTGTTTGAGATGGAGTCAAAATTCCAGATCTGAAGCCTCGATGGCTGTCAGATTGACTTCTATTCAGGTGTCTGAAAACCAGACAGCTGGCTGGAATGCTGTGTAGCAGAGGAGTCTTAGAGTTAGTATTCAGTACAAAGAACAAAGCGGACTATATAATTTTTTATAAACTCCACACTTCCCTCCTGCCCTGTGCAAAGACAACAGTATTGTCTCTTTTGTGTTGCTCAGTGTCATTCCCTAGGATGCCTGACAACAACTCTCTGCATCCCTACTACCCAGCAGCTTTTTTTGGCTCTGAAGAAACCTTGTGTGCACATCATTAGCCATCACTTTGTGAAATGGCTTTCTGAACTGTTGTCTAAAAGCTGAGGGTTTAACTACTGCTCTTAACTGTCCTTACTTCACAGCTAAAAATGCCTTCACAAAACCATAAAGTTACTGTATGAAAAATAATTTTTTTTTCTAAAGAAAGGGGAATTGAGATGCCATCTGTACTACTTCTGGCTCATGTCCAGCTCCTTTAAAAGGATGCCAAATTAACAGCAGCACTTCTTCCTCCCTGCTTCCTTCCCATCCCATAGCACTCTTTCTAAGGTTCATCCAGAATCCTTGAATAGGCAGGCAGTATCACCTCTGCAAAAACTTCAGTGGGAATTTTTCATTTATTTTGTGTTTATTCTCTGTGGCTGTTACAGCCCTAGTGTTTCATTCCTATGGTCTGACGTCCCTTCTCTGAAAGGGGGGGCACAGCTTACCTGGGAAGGTTGGACAGAAAACTGTGTTTTCTGCTCTGATGCTTTTTTTAGTTACTGGTCTTGAGTACCATTGTCCCAGCTTCATGGGCATCCCCTGGCACTGATCTCCATATTTCCATTATTTCCAACATCAACCCTTTTATTTTTCCGTAGACCTGTCCCTGGTCTAGTATCTTCACCGCCCTGGTGCCACATTTTCATTTTAAGGCCCTATGTCTTATTTTTTTAGCTGGGAATAACCTCCCAGTTTATCCATTCTAAATGGAGTAACTGGTGGGTTGATCTCATGTTTCTTTATCAGCAGTCCATACTGGTTGCAGCTAGCAAGTATCAGACATCTATTTGAGTGTTCAGGAGGTTAGTTTTGGGCATTCACCCATGCACTGATGCTCAATTTTGTCCTGCCTGTTCATGCTCATTATTTCAGCTCATTTTTGCAATGACTGCAGTTGTTTAACTTTCTGTGCCCTGTTGGACTGTGTATCAAGAGAAACAACCTAATGGTTCAAAGGCATATTTTTTCAGGTTTAATAATTTTGATTATGTATGTGAGTTTGGCATAGGACAGAAGATGTTTTTGAGGTGGTGATAGAGTGCTGAGGTAGGCTGCCTCTGTTTTGAAGAGAAAATTTAGTTACAGTGTGTTTGTTTCATGATTCCGCTTATTGGTGCGGTGTTTTCCAAACTGTGGTTTACGAGGCTAACACAAAGCTACTGGCTCATGTGAGTGCATACCATACAACCCTGACTAGCTCACATTGTTGCCTGTACCTTTTCCTATGACATTAACGCTTGCGAAAACTCTCCTGGATACTTTAAAAATTCTCTGCTCTTTTCCATTTGAATAAAACACTTCCCATGTTTTGTTTTGGTTTTTTTTCTCCCAGTTAATTTGGGGATAGGGTAGGGGAAAATATATTGATGTTTCTGTAGCAGAAGGCTTAAATTGGCACAAAAGAGAGTGGAGTGAAGCTCTAAATTCTCCCATGGGGGCTTGTTTCATAGCCTATTCCTATGACAGAAAATGCTTTGCTCCAGCTCTTGTGAAGCTTGGTCTGGGTTTTGTGATCAGTATTGTCCCAAAGAAGCACAACTGTTTAGGAAATGTGCAGATAGGAATTTGGTCCCCAGTGCACCGGGGGCTCATCTGTTAATTGCTTTGAAGATTAAAGTCAAGACCTTGAACTGGCATCTGAAACTGCCTTTAGAGATAAGCCGCAGCTGTGAACTTCCGTCATCTCCTTCCCAAAGCCTTTGGTATTTAGAGGATAATAGATAAGCAGGATATCAAGGGCAGCATCTAACTGATGTAAAAGATTTGTATTATGGAGACCTGAATTGTTATGGGGGCAAAGCCAGTTGTCCCTGCATAACAGATCTAGAGAGCTCTCCAGAGATGTCAGCAAAGAAAAATGTGTGAATGTAAGACCAGATAGCCACATGGAAGTGACAAGTCAATCAAGTGTTGATAACACTCCAGTTTGCTCATTGAATTGATATAATAGTTTTTTTTTCTTGTAAATTAAGAATAATCTAAGGAAATGTCTTCTAAGGTGGGTGTCTCACCTTCTCTCACTTGATATTGCACCACTCTGCTCACTTCCCTGACTTCCTGTTTCCTCCCCCAAGCCAATTTGGACTGAGTTGAAATCCTTTGCCTAATGAAGTGAAACATTTTATTCTGCAGTTGTTTAACCATTTTGTCATAACCTCTTTTTTTTTTTTCAAGACAGTTTCATTTCAAAATGTTTTTTTTTTTCATGTTAAAAATGTTGAAGAAAAATGCTTCTGGCAAGTTAAACAATTTGTTTAGAGATCTTTAGAAATAACTGAATTCCCTGGTAGCTTTGGTTCCATCACTCAAAATGTCATTCTTCATCAAGAGCAGCTCAGTTAGTCAAGTATGATGCAAGAAAATAGGGATGTTTTCAGAGTTACTCTACTGTCAGCATGTCAAAGGCTGTTTTAAATACAATGCTTGTTAAGAGAGCCCTGTGGATGGCATTTATTTTTATGGTGTTTGAGAGCAGTGCCTAAGGAGTAGTTGTTGCACTTGGCCACCTAAAAGGACAAAGTTACAGACACTTCATGCACCATGGAGTCTGTGGCATGTTGCTAAATGGCAGAAAATTAAGATGCTCTGAGAAAAATAGTTTAGTTAGGAGGAGATATATTTTAGAGGAAAATAAAGCATTGGAGGGTGAGGGAGATGGTGGTGAGCAGTAGAGAATATTTAAGTAATTGGCAGAATCTAAAATAGAAATGAATTAAGATGCTGCATAGCTAATAAACGGAGATGAAAAAATAATCATTGAGAAGTTTGAAAAATGGAGAAATACAATTAAAAAAAAAACTTCTGCCAAAACAAAACCAAAAGCCTCAGTCTATTTTGGCTGTTTCTACTCCTCTCTAGTTCCTTTCTAGATATCTTTTTATAGGATTGCCTTTCTTGAAGTTTGCTTTTTCTTTAAGACTAGTGAAGTGGTCCAGTGTGGGACATGATCTGCCTGCCTCATGGGTTTGGGCAATAGAGTCTGTCCTCTTTGCACTGCCTGGCCTGAGACATCAAACAGTGGAGTTACCCTTCTTGGGGCTTCCTTGCGTGGTTTTATGTCCTGATGTAACTACCAGCATTGCTCAGCTTGGAGAAGTGCAGGAGCCCAAGGGAAAACACTTCAGAAAGCCACAGGTCCTTCCAATTTTCAAGGGTGAAAATATTAGGGAGACATGGAAATAGCTTTGGGGTCCTGAGTTCTGTTTCAGGAGATCCTTTGAGCACCTGGTGAGGGTAAAATTAGCCTTTCCACCTTTCCATGTTACAGGAGGGAAAGATGGGAGGAGTAAGAAAAAGAAAGGACGTAAGTTTCAGAGCTCTTAACCAGCTGCTGGGGAGCTTTCTGAAAATGATGCTGGGGAAGATAAGTGTTTCCCTTTTGCTCAATGAACAAAAGCTTCTGTTGTTTCTCTTTCTCTCTCTCTCCCCTGCCCCCTCATTCCCACTGCTTATTGTGCTATATAAAGTAGATCTCTGCCGCATCCTAGCCCTGCAGCTGGTGCTCTATTTTGAGAAATGAGATGAAAAGAGGAGTAAAAAGAAGATACTATGATTTAGTTCAATTTGCAACCCCTCTTACCAGCTCAACTGGGGCTCTCCAAATCAGGAATGGGCCCTTCCTTCTCTTTTGTTAATTTTTTATTAGTTTGTGTGGCTATAAATAGAAATACTTTTTTATTTATTAATTTTTTATTTTATTAGATGTAAACATACTGACCCTGTAGGTAATGGCTATCCTGCAACATGAACCTAGTGCAAATAGAATTCTGATTAACTTCAGGAAGCTACAGATTGTAGCTTGATATTTGTTTTCTTTGTAGCAAAGACTGACTACCAAGCACTTGGACAAATTGTTTATCTGAAGAGGAATACAGGGCAACCTTATAGAGCACGGTATTTCTTCTTTGCCCAGTTTTTATCATGAGAATATCCTAAAAGTTAAGTTTCAATTAACATTGCTTGCATTTAGGAGAAGTGTAAGAGTGGTCTTTCACACAGGGATCTGCTGGGTATGTTAAAATTTTCACTTCTGCAGAAGCAATTAGTATTACCTCGTTTATTGGCAAAAATAAGTCTCCTTAGCTTTGGACATGGGTAATCTGAACTAATGGCCTGATGTGAGAGAAAGACTCACATCTTAGTTACCATGCTATTAGTGTTTATCTTAATATTTGTATTAATTCTGATTTATCTCATTTTTTGAAAGATAAAATGAGCTTTCTTTGTAAGTGTGAAGAAAAATACCGTTTCTATGTGAGCCCATGCCAATCAAATGTTTTTATCTCTACACAAAATTATGGTGCACAAAAGATCTTGAATGCTACAGCTCCAAATGCCACATATCATACTCTTATAATAATCTCCCCATAGGACCTGTAAAAGCAAGGCATCCTAGGGCAAATACATGCAATATGATAGTCTGTCTGCATTTCAGATACACTTGAATAAGGAAAATCTTTGTAGATGCTGTGAACGTGCTTCTGCAATCAATATATGTGTATCCTTAGCAAATTTGTTATAGAAATCAGATGCTGAAAAAAAATTTCAAATGTTTCAGACAACAGCAGGTTTAAAGAAATATAAGCAGCATGATTTTTTTGGAGGCATGTGATGGATGTCTGAGCTAAATTTGAACCATATCAGTTTACATATAATCGTAATTTAAGTGATACTTTTACAGTCATCTTTGAAAGTTGCAGCTTCAAGCTTCAGTGCATGATGTCTTGTCACGATTCCTTTAGTACAAAAGTACCTGTGGGCACAAGGCTAATCATACATTTTCAATTAGGGAAACATTTGTGACTTATTTTAATCAAAAATGTATTTCTAAATGGCACAGTGTTGTATTTTAAAAATAAAAATTGAATACAACTTATTGACTGGGTAGATACTCAGAGGATTGACATTGATCATAGAGGTATACAAACCAACAACTTCTTTCTAGTTTGAGCAAAACTGCTCTGCCAGTTGAAGTTTTCCCTCACTGTGGGAAAACAATAGGTGGTGGGTGGTGGTCTTTTAACCACATATTGTGGATTCTTTCTTGAGGTGTTTTAGCACCTGCATCTCTCACTGACTTATCAGAGATCAGTAGGTAATACAGTAACCTGCAGTATCAGTTGGAACTGAACAGATTTTAGTGAAATATCCTTTGAAATCTCTTTTGAAGGCAGCTGTTTTTTTAGAAGGCTTAAAATACTTGTTATAGATAGTTTGTGACATGCCCATCCATCTTGTGTGTGATCAAAATAAATTAAGAACTGTAAACAAAGCAAGAACATTCAAAGATAATGACTCAATAATTTTCCACTGATTTTTCTCTTCTATTCCTTTCTGTCTTCAGGCTACAAAGCTGGAATTTGCTTGAAATTGAGTAAGTCTTTAAAAATGAAATAAATGCTAACAAAAGTATTTTTGTTTTGGAAGCAACAATGGCAGTATATTGGAGGGAAAATAGCTTTATTCTGAACTGATTAGAGAGAATCTGAAGTTTATCCTGCTCTGTATAAATCCTAGAGGTTAATTACAGGTGTAAATGTTGCATTAATTTTGCCCTTCCCAAAGACACTTGAAAGTATGATTCTGACTAAGGCTTATGTACAATGTTGGGCCAGGCTCTGCCAACATAAATTTGCACAGATTCATTGATTACAGGAGTGTCAGCAGCATAAAGAGTGCCCAAAGAATGTAGGCCATTATGAATTGTACTGCTCAGACATGGATTATCTATTTCTTACCAACTTAATAACTCTAAATCCTAAATAAAAAAACAAAAAACAAAAAAACCAAAAAAACAACTTATTATTTAAGCAAAGCAAAGAAAAAGGATCATCTCAGCTTGCTAGGAATTTGCAATGTAGTAGTCACCCAAGTCAATCCCCAACTTTCTTAGTTTGGTAACCAAATGTTTGGATGCTCTCCAGACATTGTTGGAAGTTGTTTGGTCCACATCATTGAACTGGAAGATCTGAATGTTATAAAGGTCTCTGCTTTTATTGGGTCTTGAGTCTAAGCACTAAAATGAGAAGTTAAAAAATTTATTGTGAAAGGCAAGAGAAGTTTGGTGCTTTTAGGTATCAAATAAGCTGTTCTCGAATTAGAATTTGAGTGATTTCTTGTCTGAAGGAGCAGACCAGATCTAACAAAGGGTTGCCTTGCATTGTTTATGAGTTGATGGCATTAGTCTTTTTTGGAGGAGAGAGGACAAAAATATTGATAATTGATTACTTGCTTAAAATTTGGGCCATATCAATTTATACAAGAAATTCTAATTCACCAGCTACCACCAGATGTTAAAAGATTTATCTATTATCTGTTACCTTTTCCTATAATGATGCTCACTATTTCAATTTGGTTCTTTAAGCAATCACTTTTTTCCTAGTGCCCTAAATTAACTGGCATTTTGATTATCCATAACTGATTTAATGTGTAATTTTTTATTTTCTCACTCTCCCCAGAAATTAGCTCTAGACTGTTTCACTCAGTAGTCAGAATTGAGAGGGGGGAACTGCACACCTTGCTGAGTACTGAGCTTTATGCACTGTCTGAAAATCTACCTTGTGCTAATTGCATAAGGCTGAAGAGGAGTTATGATGAATTGCTTTGTTGAAGAGTGTCTTAGTAGGCTCAGATTAATTTTCCAGAATGATTTCTGAATATTATATGGGACCCTTGGTGAGAACAAGATAAAGTCTCAAAATGAGTCTTCCCTGATCAAATCATGCTCTGGCTACTGATGACATGTGAGACCAGCTCTGGAGAGGACAAGCCCTCAACAGATCAGCAGTGCTGGAATTGTAGGACTTAAACACAGGCAGGATGATATAACCTGAGCATATAGCTGCAGCAGGTGAGGAAGAGTTTCTCTTTTTTATAGCTTAGACTTTTCAGGTTCCCATCCAGTTGCTCAGTACTTTGGGTGGGTTGATAAGCAAGGTTTTCCTGTAATTCTTTCCCTTTGAAATGGAGAAAACTCAATGCCTTGTAAAGACTCTAAAAGGGACCCCCTAGGTATCTGCAAGGAAAGGAGGAATTTTCAACAAAACTCCCTTTGGAATCAGAAGCTGCACACAGGGCACTTTGACAGATGAGTTGGGGACAGAGGTGGAACACTTTCTTGCTGTGTGAATTGCAAGAGTTCATCATATGTAGCTGCCAATTTTCTCCTTTGTTTAATGACCCAGTAGACATCAAGCAGAAGTGAATCTGTGGTTCTTGCTCAATGTTTCACTCAGCTCTGGATAAGAGATACTTGACATTAGAGCTATAATTTGCCATTTGCCCCCTAGTTGTAACTGTTGTGCGATGTTAGTTTGCCCCTTTTGAGGTTGGCTTTAATTTCCTGAATAAAAAGCTCTCTCACAAATGAAAATGTAATAATAAATTTTAAAAAGTAGTCACAATATGTCTTTCTTGACCTAAATGCATTAATAAAGATGAAGAATGAATGCAAATACAAAACTGAGATAACTATTCTTTTGCAGTGTGAAAAGGGTCATTTGAGAACATGAGGAAAGTGACCGATACCATGGGAACAAACTGTGAAATAAATGAAGACGAGTAAGGGGGAGACAGGAGGGGATCAGGGAAGTTGAGTGGGTTTGTCTTCTCTTTTGTTTGTTTTTATTTTCTTCAGTAAAGATTTTGAACACAGCATTCAAAGGTATTTGGAGTTTCTGTAGCTAGTTTTGCTATATATCACTTAATTTCCCCTTTCACAGTGAAAAAAATATTTACCTGCAATAGATCCATACAGTTTCCTGCCATCATCCTCTGATTACATGTGGGTGTTTTCTCAGCATGGCTTTTTTACCATGGCTTCATCTTTCCAATGTCTTCTTGGAGATGCTGTGCCATCTTTGTAAGAGTACAGTTGATGTGTACTCCCGGCTTTTCCTATGTTTTTTTGTCTTCTCCATGTATTGTAATTTTTTTCCCAGTGCTCAAGCATTCCAGTTGAAATCTCACCAACAGAAAGTACATTTGGACTATGCTTTTTTTTAATGTTAAATTTAACATATGTTAAAAATTCCCTGTTATTTTGATATCTTTGTTCTTTAAATTGAGTATATTTATTTTATTCATTGTTAGGAACTTTAATCCCTAATTGCCTTGAAATTTTAGGCTAGTGTGGTGTTGGATTGCCATTGCCCTTCCTGAATTTCATAATGAATTCTTTTTTAACAGCGAGAAGGCCCTGATCTTCTCTATTTCCGTGAGAAGGTTACCTTTTGTTGTTCAGATTCTGGGAATAATTCAACTTGTGTTTTTCTCCCAGTCTCCTGCACCAATAATTGAATTACCTGTGAAGACCTTGTGTTTTGATTCTCAGGGGGATGGATGTATCTGAAATTGGAATATCTGAGCTGTTTGTTTGGTTTTTTCTTCTCAAATAACCACAGTCTGGAATCAGTTTTAAAACATGTTTTCCAGGAAGCCTATGAGTGTTTTTTAAGCCTCCATAAAATTACTTCTGATTTAAATGATGAAAGAGCATCATGCTCTTCTGAGGTATTAGATCTTTATCTTCTTATGCTGTTAGTTTTGGATGTAAAGTTATGTTGCCTACTTTAGGTTTCACCCTTCTAGGGACAGGCACAGACTGCATTCCAAGAGTCATACACTGTTATGCTTATCAGTGCCACTATGCAACTATTTTTTCTACACAGAGGTCTACTCTTATACAATATTTTTTTCCTCATATTTTAGCATGAAATAAAACCACCATTGGATTTAGTATCTGTTCGTATTTGACCTGGATGAACTCTCCTGTTCTGAGCTTGCAAATGCTTTCCTGCACATATAAAATTAGAAACACATATAAAATTAGAATCTTGCATAGTCACAACCAAGAACAGAAATAATGAGGTAAAGAAATGAGCAGAATTTTTAGCTCTGTAAAGGTCTGGAGACAGGGCTTTGGGCAGCATTTATCCAAAATGTCAGTTCTATATATTGAGCAGGTTCATCCTAACACCTGGCCAGTGGAGCCAGCTGGACATAACAATGGGTGTACAGCAAGTGAGATGAAGTGTGGCTCCTTGCAGCCTTACTTGTCTTCTGCTCTCCTTCTAGAATCATGAAAACTAGAGAGGAAGCCTAGCAGGGAAATGAAATGCCACTCTGAACAGCTGTGAACCATTTAACTTGTCCGGAGCTTCCTGTTCTGTTCCTTCACCAAAGTTTCCAAAGCTCTTGTGGTGGTTAAGATTGAATTTGAAGGCCTTCATGAAAATGTCACTGTTTCCCAACAAATAGAGCAGTTTTTAAATTTCCCAGGATATGGGATTTGAAAGAGAGATAAAATGTTGAATTCAAAATGCTGCTCTTGCTGAAGCTGGAAGTATTGCTGATAAAATAAAATGTTGGACTATATATTAGTATATCTCAAATAAGAAGAATATTTCCTAAAAACAAATGAACAAGTTTATTGTGACACAGCAAATCTATTAAAAATCAGTCTTTGGGCTCTGATATTATAGCCATGTCCTGAAGTTTCCCTCTCATTCTAGTAGGCATCTTTTTATACTGGCTTATGGCATTAAAATTGACTTAGCTGAGCTGGGAGAAACTTGTGAGAATTAGTTGAAACAATCTGAAAGGAAAATTGGATATTTCTTTTAGAAATTCAGAACTGAAAGAGTAGTTAATTATTAAATGGGGAAAAATAAACCAAACTCTTTTCCCCTCTAGGAACTCTTGATCTAACCCAAATTTTAAAACTTTTGTTTTGTTTTGTAACCTTGTCTAATAAATAATAAAGTTTCAATTTTAAGTGAAAATGCTTAATACTAACAATGCCTCTCTGGCTTACTGGAACTGGAATCAAAATTCTGTGATAGAGGACTAAATGCTTTTACTTTAAAATTGGGTGTTTTTGTGGGGGTGTGTTTGTACATGAAGGCATACTTAGGTTGGGGTTGTGCTTTTTTCCAGAATTGACAGGGCTGTGGAACAATACTAATTTAGAGAGCACTGTCCCTTACACAGTGCCCTCATTAAGTGTAATGAGGCTCATCTAAAAGTCTTAATAATCCTTCAAAATATTATTAAATCCTAATTATTTATGAACAATGCTAGTGTATTTGCTTGAGGTCAGCATAGCATGCAAGTCATTTAATTAGTGCATCATGTCCTGTTGTATTCACTTATATTGTTTTAATTAGAATGGTAATTGAGAACTGAGTAGTATGTTTTTCCTTGCAGTTGCATTGCTTAAACCTACTTGTTGCTGCTGTAATTGCTACATGCCCTACATCTTCTACCACCCCTCATTTATTTATTTATTATTAAATTGAGAATATTTAAAGAGGAGACGCAGCTATTGCACAAAACTTGTTTCAGTGCAACTAGATCACATAATAATGTAACTGAATGATTATCAGAGTTGATTGTGAGATAGAGCCTTACCTGTAATCTTCATTTCTTCCCTGCCATGTTGTATCTTTGGTCCTGATTAAGTCATGCAAAGCCACTGGAAACCAAGGAGGTGCCTTGGTGTGTTCCAGACACATTTTTCTGACACTCAGTGGATCATGTACTCTACATACCAGCTGTGGTCTTATCAGCTCTGTTAGCTGCACTATCTTGGGGAGTTTTGCATTGCCAAAATGGCTTGAATGTTCTGAGAGAGAAAGAGGAATGGAGAATAAAAATGTAGTTTTTATCTAAGGGAGATTTGCAAATAGCTGCAGTCTGACTTGGAGTTTGCATTTAACATTTGAACACATAAGAGCTAATAATATTTTTTGTTGTGGTAGAACATCTGTTAGTTAATCAGAACTTGAATTAATGGATAACTGAGAGCAATTAGCTAAAGGTTACAAACTAATTAGTGTAATAATATTATTAAACTAGCCCTTCCATAGCTAATATTGCAGCCAGATTCTGTAATGTAAAACCTTTACTTTAAGGTACCCCAAAATCTTCGTTTGGAGAGCAAAATTAATCAATGGAAAAAAAGTTTGCGATATAAAATCAAATTGCTCTAGGAATATACTTTAAATTAAAATCAAAACCAAACAACCCCCTTTTCGTTTTGGATTTTAATCTTTTTTTTGCCACACAATGGGTCAAAAAATGTTCCTTTTCATGCTTTGTACCCTTCCATGTAGTGAAATCTCCCTGGAAACAAATGCAGCAGCTTTAACTGAAGAAGGTTCATTATAACTGAAATAAATTGCTAATTTTGTTGAGAATAATATTGAGAGGGATCAGCCCATTTCCTTGACTTCACAGGCTGCCACCAACATGTTCCTGTTATCACTCAGACAAAATAATGATTTGTTTTGTTTTTTGCTATTTGAGAATATCCTGGGGCAAGTGATTTCAAAAGGGGACAGGTTTGTTGTTTTTTTGGTTTTTTTTTTTTTTTTTAATTTTTTTTTTTTCTAAGATGATCGGCATTTACATAGTGGTTGAAAATTCAGAAGCCTGGCTGAGAGCTGAGGGATTTTGGTGGGTGGGTGGAAAAATGATGGCCAAGTTGACAAGGTCTTTGACAATTATGAGTATATTGCTCCTTCAAGGGCTGTGCTACCTGGAAATAAAACTTTTGCTGACAAAACGAACTAAGAAAGTCGAATTTCTTAGTTCGTTTGGAGTCTCTGTGTAGTTTTAACAGAAAGAGAACTTGCACTTCCTGGAGCTAGGTGACTCGTGATCTTTCTTGTGCGAATTCTCCAGTGGAAAATAAGTTGTGCTCTCTCTTCAGTCTTACCTTGGGCAAGGGTTGTAATAATGCTTGTCATTTATCTGCTTGCTTGTTTTCAAAAAGTGTGAAGAAACTCAATATCTTTGAGACACTGACTGCTTTATTAAAAATAGAGGTTCAGGGGTTCCAAAGTCAGTGACAAAGGGAGAAAAGAGACAGTGCATGTATGCAGTGTATCACATGATTACATAAGCACAGTTTGATTAAAGACACACTGCTAAAACCTCAGTGTTTTTTTGGCAGTAAGAGCTGATATATCTTGAAGCTAATACATATCTTGAAATGCTGTGTTGTTAGACTAGCTGCATATTTTTAGACCCCTTGTGTGTTGTTAGATTCATTCCTCTCAGTGCTGGTTGGATACATGAGGTTCAGTAATGAATAAGCTCATCTTCATCTGATAGGAGTTGCGAGGGCCCAGTAAAAGTCTGTCTTTGGTTTTGTGCATTTGAAGGAGATAAAGTGATATTTAATGGATAAAACATTTATCAATGATTTTTAAGCATTCTGAAATAGAAGTACCAAGTGTTTGTCAGCAGGTTTGGCCATAAATTACTGTAGTTTGTTGGGAGTTTTGTTTAGTTTTTTGGGGGGTTTTTTTGGTTGGTTGGTTGTTTGGTTTTTTTGCGTGTATGTTTGTTCATTCAATTTTTCTTTTTCTGGAGAGACGTCTCTGAATATTTTCCCACTTTTAATGAAACACATGTAAGAAAATGGACAACTGTACTCCATGCACATTGCTATATTTATTTCTTTGTCATCGGGTTTCGTTCTTTCATCTGTCCTGCTCCCAAACCCACAGCTGTGCATTGCAGCCTTGTGCTTGGTGCAAATGTCTCACTGGTGACTTTGCAAGGTTTGCTGAAGTGAATTATTTGATACAGGCTATAGAACTGACTAGACTGTTTGATTAATCAACTCTTGAAATATATTCTAAGTCTCTATCCAGAACTTCAAAATAGCTCATTTAATTTTTCTGGGAAAATAAAAAGCAAGCAAGCAAAACAAAACAAAGCAGGTTTGGCACCTTCATAAAGAGTGGCATGTTTTATTAATAGTCTCCATCTTTTTTTTTTGGGGTTTGTTTTTTTTTTTGTGTTTGTCCTTTTTCATGGAGGAATGTTCCATCTGAGTAGCAGTTACTACTCCATTAGTTCTCTCACTTTTAATAAAATTGTGTTATGCAGGTTTTCGGGGCCCGGCTAGCTCCTGGGAACCCCAATACTGGGTGGGTGCGGCCAGACCTTCTCCTTGATGTGTCCTGCCTCAAAGCGTCTCTGCTGCTAACACACGCACACACAGTCCCAGATGACTAAAAGACAGCATGGCCAGATAGAAGGAGGACTCGGAGGCTCCGGTGCTGTTCCAACAGGCTGTAATGTTGGGAAGTCCGAGGATGCAGGCAGGGAAGGAAAGCGGGGTACAGCCTCGATTGAAGGGGACTGGAGCCGGGGTGCTGAAGCCTGATTCCAGGTGGGACTGGGGTTTTTAAGGGGGAAAGGGTAGACGAGGTCAGGGTATGATTCAACCATTAGGAAAGGTGTACAGAGGAGGGCTCAAGGTGTGGTGATTGGGGGTACACCAACAGGAAAACGGGGAGAGGGTGTTTCTTAGGGAGAGATCCAATAAAAGAGTGGGGAGCAGGGAATTTTCAGGAAGAAAGGGAGTGGGTTAGAGATGATTGATTGATTTGTCCCAGGGTGTCCCAACCCCATCCTCTCTGTCCCCTTCTCCCACAGTGTTACATCATTAGCATCCTGAGAGGACTCACACCCTTGAGAAGGAACAATGATCAGGATATTTTCATAAGCTTTCTTAGAAAGTTGGGTCAATGTAAAACACTAAGTCATTTGGGATGCAGCCTGTTAGGAACTTGGAGGCACCTTTCCCATCTTTTCAGCAATCAGGAGAAGAGCCTTTTTTTTCTTTTTCAGTCGAGGCTCCTAACTCTTTATTAAGCTGTGGGTAGAAGTTCCTCAAGATCAAGGCTGATGCACACTGGTGGTGCCACTGGCTTTGGCACCACCTCTTCTGCCATGGACCACCTCTCCACCTCTTTAGCTGGATTTTGACCTTCCCCTTTGGAGAGACAGAGCTGCTTAGTGTTGGGAGCTGTCGTTCTAGCCTATGTCATACATGCAAAAAATAGTCCAACCAATCCTTAAAGCAGAAGACAATTATTCTAGTTTTATTCCTTAGAGCACTTCATTACACATGCACGCTCACATGTGCATGGAGTTTTGCATTTTCTCACTGCCCCAGGCCCCCCATATGTGTTTGCTGCCTGCCTCACTGACACCCTCTCCTGTGAGTCAGCAGTCTGCCATAGAAGGACAGGAATTACAACCATTTCTCTTGCTTCTGTTCTGAAAAGAAGCCTGCTGCTCTGTCACAGAGAGAAAAGCTGCATTCCCCAGCCCTTTCTAAAACATACACATTGCACTCAGTGTGATATTTGCTACTTATTGGCACTATTCAGTGTTTTGTTCCAGTGCCCTTCCAATTATTACTGTATATTAATTTTGATTAGACAGGAGGCTGCTTTGTGAGTTTTGACTTCCTGCCAGTACAATCAAGTGTGAGCCATGGGAATGAGAAGCAAATGTTGCTTTCAAAACCTTGTGAAGAATATATTACTTGCAAGTCACAATAAATATATATAATTTTAAAAAGAATAAATGTCTTTGTTGGTAGTCCAGGAATTCAGATAGGGCATGAACCCTACTCTAAAAGAGGAGCTATGTGAAAATTGATGAAGTATTTATATAAACTATTCTGTTTGTCTGTGTTTCAGTACTCAAACTTAGTACTTTTAAAATTTTTAATCAGCTATTTGCTTAATTCATCAAGTACTGTGCTATAAATCAGATGAGTAGAAGCAATGTTAGGTAGAAAAAAATAGGAATGACATAGGCTCCTAAACACCTTATTGTGAAATATAGTATAAGGAATTCAGATAGAGGTGTTTATTCAGGCAAGTTCTGTGGTTTGTGCTGTTGGGAATGGGTGAGCACAGTATCATCCCTCTCCTGTTGTTCCTTCCTCCACACCCACCCTCCCCTCCCCAACATCTTTGGTTTCATCAATGAATTTACAGATCCTGCAAGTTTAACTCTCAGAGCTCAAAAAAGGGTGGTGCGGTACACAGATCTTTTTGGGGGCCTGAAAAACAAGTTTTGAATGTCTTCCTTTTTTCTTCTTGCTCTGCTTATTTTTCTGGCTGAAGTAAATGTCCTTCTCAGTCCCCTTGCTCATCTCACTCCTTTCTTTGGCTGGTGACTGCTGAGTTGTCATCATACATTACTTACTCTTGAGAGGGTAACTCCTGTGGCCCTGCTTGTGCATGGCTCAGGCAGCAGCAGGTGCTGGAAGAGCCCAGCGTGTCAATATTTCATGCATTTAAAATCAAACACATTGACTCCCATATGGCTGCTCCAAGTATGTAAGCATGCTTCCTTTATGTAGGTGTGCTGAGCTGCTGTCCCTAGTGCACCTCCAGCCTGGCAATGGAAATGTGATTGTGAGCAAGCAGTGTGATAAAGAAGCCTTACCTGAGTTATGAAACTAAGTACCCAAAAGTTGCAAAATAAGAGATTCATGGTTGGGGGCTGAACAGGGGTTTTACATGAATCCATTACTATGACAGGAAAATGATGTGTGATCATGGAACTACAGAATGGGTTATAAGGGGACAAAGGTTTAGTATGGATAATTCCTAATTTTTTACCCCTGATTTTACAGCTGCAATATTACTTTAACTTAGCTTTCAGATATAATTTATGCCTATGGGAGTTAGAACATCATACACTTGTTTTTACCTTTTTCACTCTGCAATCGGTGCCCTTTCCTTGAAATCTTCCTTCAGATGATCTTGAGCTCTGAATATTTAATATTGCAGCATGGATCTCCACAGGTTGAGCTGCAGAAGTAACTGCTCTAACTCTGGGGGGTAAGCAGGCATGATACCCGAAGTTTTAGCCTTCATATTTTCCAGATTCTATACTGCATTAGTGTATAACTCTGAACTTCATATAAAGTGTTAGCACGTTCTCTTCACAGTTCAATTGGACAAAAAAATCCTTTTCCAGCCTGAGAACCAGGGACGCCATTGCAGTTTCAGGCCCAAAAAGTTTAAACAACATTGAATTGAGGAGAGCAATCTGGGAGGATGTGATTTCATAACCTGAAGCTGTAATTGAACAATTAACCCCAATATGTAAATGGACCAAAACCTATAAAAGTGTGAAAACTTGTGACCCAGCATCCATCTTGGGTCCATCTTGTGTGGAGCCACGGCCAGGCTCTTGTACTGCCCAGGGTGCATCCTTCAAAGGACTTTTTAATAAACACCTACTTTATTCCTTCAACACTGTCCAGCCTCTGTTCTAGGCAGCCTCTCAGGCATCAGGATCATGCAGGTCAGATGGAGGCGGTTGAGTTACTGGCTATGTTTGATCAAGAAGGAGCAGCTGAGATGTCTGATTGCTTTCTTCCATATGTTGCGCACATTTTAAGTGTAGTTCTTTCTTCTCTGCATTTGCCAATACAGACCTTAGCTTAGCAGATTTCTGTACCTTTGTTCTTTAAATTGATATGGAGAAGAGGATGGCTGAAATGGAAGTGAAGGAATGCCTTACTTGCCAAACTGCATATCAAGAAAAGGTGTGTCTGGCTAATGGCTTCCACATTTTCAAGTACTTGGCATTAGAACTTAAACCAAGAAACAAACCCTCCACTTGGGAGGAAACCTTAGGTTGACTGGTTAGGGACTTGGTGTGTAGGAAATGTTAAGAGTTTTTGCAAAAAGCAAGCATCCTTCCCCCAAACCAACCAACCAACCAGCCAATGACCAACACCACAAAGAAGAATAGTCAAAAAATACCCCCAAAAGCCTTTTTTATTAATCATGCAGCAAAGACTAGCCTGCTGCTGAAAAAAAATAAAATAAACTAGACTTTGGAACTTTGAAGACCATTTTTTAGTTTTTAATTTTGTTACTATGGGGCTGAGGCAGCTACTGAAGAAATCTGTGAATGTTTAGCTACCCTGGGGAGAAATCAAAGTGTAGTGCATTGACATTTTTTTGTCCTTAAATTATTCTAGCTGATTCCTTGTACCACTGATGAGCATGTAGTTGAGATTTAACTGTCTACTGAGAATGAAGATGATTGTGCAGAGTACAAGAAAAGGGGAGCAAGCGGAAGCGTACTGAATGAAAAATTTTTCTTTAGGAAGGCAAATTCTCTACAAGATTTTATTTTTCTGGGCTGGAATTTTACTTGAGTGTTTATGTACTTATAATGATTGAAAAGTATTTCCTATTTAATGGGGAGGATATGTTATTGTCTTTTTATAAAAAAACCCAGAAAACTCCCAATTTGTTTTAAAGTTAGAATATACTAATTGTCTTTCCTATATGCGTGGAATAGGTTTTTTTAATTGTCATTTTCATTATCTGTTGTAAAACTCTGCTGAAACCTTGAAACAGTCTTGCTTAGAAAACAACTCTGCCAGCTAATGTTGCAGTTGCAAAGTTAAAGATATATATAAAATCTGACACTTTTTTATATATATTTTTTGTACTTTGTTTCCAAATTTTGAACAAAATTACATACTTTTCTCATACCTTCCCCCTTCTTCCCATTTCCTCTTTTGATCTGCCTGGCTGCAGGAGGTTTGGGAGTCTGAATACCTATCTTGAGGGACAAATACTGCAGCGTAAATCATGTTGATGCTGTTGAAACCAAGTGTCTCTGCTTTGATTATATTTCAAAACGACAGAAGATAAAAACAGAAACCAGGTAATCCTCGGTACCGTGGACCGAGAGAAAGCAGCAAAGGCTAGACACTGTGAATTAATGTAACCAGCAGAAAGCAGACAAAAAGGAACAAAGCAATAGAGGTCTTATAGGAATGATGTGCTTTCAGAAAAATTTTGAAAGTATATTTTAATCTATTTATCTCAGCTCTCCTCTGTTTCCTGAACAATGGGTGTCAGTCTTTGCCTAGATACACTGTCATGCGAAAGCTCCCATCTGTAGATCCCTCCCCACTTCAAAACCTACAAATATATTTAGCCTCGCAAAATCCTTTCACAGAACCAGGAAACAGCAACTCTGTCACCAGCCTGCTCTTGACTTTTAGAAGAGATTTATTTTACCACCATGGATAGGAACAGTGGGTCTGATGTTAGATGTTCGCAGGTATATTGAACAAACGCTGCAGCATGTAGGATTTCCTTTTAATTTCCTCTAAGTAACAAGTGCTTGTGTAGAGGGAATAAGCAAAGAAATGCCTGGCTTTGTTGCTAATCCTTTGTTTTATTAGCAGTTGCCCAGGAGTAACAAAGATTCCCTCTCTCCTACAATGCCCTTCATGCCTTTTGCTAATTTGGTGACTTGTGGTCTACTAATTTATAAGCAGGATTTTCAAAAGTAAACGCTTGATATACAGTTGAGAGGTGTTTGTGCAACACTGTGTACATTGTCATACATGCAGAGACCCAGAAATTTAATGTGGGTTTTTTAGGTGTTTGACAGTATTGATCCCATGACTCTCGCAACTACCTTGGCGACTTTGGCAGCAGAAATAAATTCCTGGGAAAATAATAAAATAGGTGATAAATATGTAAATAGTTTACAATATAGGTGGAGTGACAGAGATTATGGGCCTGACCTGCATTTTTCTCATTCACTGTACTTAGGTTTTGTCTTCCTTGGGGCAAAACCCTGTTTGTTTTTATCATTAAGTGATTGTATTTTCTGCAAAACAAGCAAACAAACCCCCAACATGATAGAAATTTTTGTAGTAATGAAAGAGGTATTGTCATCCTGCTGTAGCTTTTATTGAGACCAACCTTATGCAGCCCTATTTTTCTCAGGTTGGACTAGCAGGAAGGTAGCAACAGCTTTCTGGCTGTCTTTTCATGGAAATTTTCAACTATGTTTGTCTAACACAGCTGAGATTACTTAATAGAACCATACATTTATTTTGGCCATTACCTGAGACCATGTACTCTGGAAATAATATATTCTGAAGTTTTATCAAGCACTAGAGTGGTGGTACCTGTTTGTCTATGCTCTGTAGAACAAGGAATGAAGGTTTTGAACTTTGAGTCTCTATGTACAACACTGTGAAGCAAGATCCATAAAATATATCATAGAAAAGGTGTGGTATTTAAAATATACAAATAGGTTGAGCCATTTGTTTAAAAGGTTCCTGAAGGTAGGCTTGTACTCTACTATACCAGTATTCAGTGGTTACAGTACATGTCCAGATATGGGATGTCTGGTTTGTAGATGTCTGCTGGCTTTGAGATGCCCCCAGCAGGTTCCTGATAGCCTGCAACTAGGTTCTGGAAAAGGTCAGCTTCTAAGATGTCTCCTTCTAAATAGCGTGTCACAGTAACTGATTTAAATGGATTTGCAGGAGCGAGTTCTGAATCCAGACCCTTCAAAACAAAACTCAGTTTTCATCTAAGGATACTGAGCTGCTTCACAACAAACTCAAATATTAAAATCAGATTTTCATCAAGCAAGAGTGCTCGATGGCCGTAACCTTCCAGTTTCCTGTGTTGATCTAAAGCTGCTTCAAATATTCCAGTGTGGCGATCTTTCTGAGACAGGCTGCTGTCTCGTGTGTTGCATAATCTGAGGTTAGAGCTTCCCTGAAGTTTCTGCTAGAAAGTTAGAAGCTGTAATGCTGTCCTTTTGTGCAGATGGTCTGTTGAGACTCCATTTCATCATGTCACTAAAAGTAAAGGATTTTTTAATCAGAATTGATAACTGCTCAGCGCAAGGGAGCATAAGTAAATCTTTAATGAAAATTGCAAATGGTTTGCTTTACCAGTGGATATGAATTTTTTCACTGAAGGATTCACTGAAAGCTCTTTGAAAACCATCTGATTAAATGAGAAAAACCTTTAGACCAATTTAAAATTAATTTAACAAACAGCCTAGAGCTTTACCTCATTTAACAGTGGTCTCATCCAAACTGCTGACCTTCTGACTTTGAGTCAGTTTGTCTCTTTCAGCTGTCACCAACTGCCTTCCAAAAGGTGGATGCCTTTCTTAGAAGTGGTCTCAAGCTAGCCAGTTAGGATCCTGTTTAGGCTTGAAATCTACACCTAACAGTCATCTCAGTTCTCTGGGCTTTAATTCTTTCAGTGTCCTACACAGCAGGTTTTTTCAGAATGTCTGCACTATGCAAGTGGGGATCATGCAGAGGTACCTGAGATGGATCAAACCAAAGCAGCAAAATCCTTGTGCATCCAAGCAGTGATCTGCTAGATTCCAAAATGATCCTGAAATAGGTATATCTATCTTTTCATGTTACCTTTTAGCAGTACATCTTTCCTTGGCCATTGCACCACAAGGGTACTATTGCATTGTTTTAGGAACTAGTAGGTGCTAGAGTGATCTCTAGCACTAGCTCCACTGTCCATGTTATGATCACAATTTGCAGTTTAAGTGTGTCCTGTGATCGGCTTTTGTTAATGGCAGACCTATGGGCTACTCCTCTTAACTATACTTTAAAAGGAATAGTAGTAAACTTAATCCATGAGTTCTCATAAACTTCCTCATTTTAATCTAGAACTAACCATGACTGTGCATGCAAACAAATATATGGGAAAAGTTTTCAAGTCTAAGAATCAGGATTTACTGGGGCAACACTGTGGCTGTGGAACTATGGGATAGGCCAGGGATCAGGCTGTTCTGCTGAGGTGCTGCTACTCTGACTGCTGGGTGCAGGAGGGCCAATCTCATTTTTGGCTCTTCGAATACTGCAATGAAAAGTTTATCCTTGAAATGACAGGTCCCTAAAATATTAAAATCCTTGCATGTTCCCTGCTGTCCTCAGCTCACCCAGCCAGCTGGCAGAGAAAAACTGAAGGAAAATTTTTAGACACTCTCCCTCTTCACTAAGGAAGGATTTATGTAAGTGTATATTGGCACATATTCATGTATGAGCACATATACAAGGACTTGCTGAAAATACAATTGCAGTGTTAGTTGACAGAAGCTCCTGGGAGTTTGGATTTGGTTTTCTGCCTGTGTATGAATATTAGAAATGCTGGCTTTTCAGTGCTACAGTCAGGTGTCTGTGACGTTATCCTTTTGTGTGCAACTACACTTAACCAAAAAAGATTCAATAATATCATTTTTTTAACAAAAGGTGATTGAAAAAAGGACTATAAATTACTCAGAAAAACAGTAAAGATTTTCTTTTTCTTTACAGATGCAGAAGATGTTCAGGAAGTCTCTATTATTCAGTACAATGCTTCATAGCTCTCAGTAGTTATAAAAGTGTTACACTGCTTGCAGTAGGGTGATTAGCATGCATGTTTAAAATATTTTCAGAGAGCTCAAGTATTGTTTTCCAAATTGACTTTAATTAGGTGGATTGGGTGCTTAATCTCATTGTTCCTTATGAGATTGGATTCCTAAATTACTGATAGTAGAGCAAAACATGAAGAGAAATGTTTTTCTGGGTATATGAGGGAACGGGAGAATATGGAGCTGAGAATCCTGATGTGGAAAGGAGTGATGAATCTGGGAATGGAATTGGAAAGTGTCAGATGCTCCACGTAGTACCTTCATGCATGACTGCACAAGGTGTGAGGGGACATTGTGGAATATGCTGTGTAAGTTGTACAGATGTGATGTAGAGACAGATGGAACTCTTGCACTGAAGATGAATACAGCAAAGTATACAATTAAATCTAGATTAGGAAACAGTGAAGTAAAAAATTAGATAGCTGAAAGACCTTAAAGGCGGCACAGTAAATTCTGCTTTATCGGATATTTTAAGGAACTGGAGTTGCATTGATATCAGAAGTAGGAATAAAGAACAGATTTATGAAAGTCTTGACCAGATTTCATGTGAGAAATTCAGAGAGGTTATCCAAGGATAGAGTGCCATGTTCACACTTACTACAGATCACGGTTACTAAAAACAAGGAGGTATTTGTGATCTATGCATATGTAATATTTTGATGTTTATGATTCTTATAAATTTTAATTTTACTTTGTGCCATATTTTTTATTCTGTCTATTGATAATACAATGATGAGCTTTCTACATTTTGAAAGATTCTGGGAGGAAAATTTCCCTAGGTATATGTACATTATTTCACTGTTGCTCTTGGTCTTTCTCTTGTGAATATGAAGAATATTCTCCTCCCCATGGGTTAGGACCTTTCCTTCTATAAGTTTCAATATCTTTTCTTTGTCATACCTTCTGGCAAATTTAAAGAGGGGCAAATTGGGTATAATAGAGATTGAGCTCTTTTTATAACCTCTTAAATAATTAAGTCCCCTCTACATCTGCACTGTCCAAGACAGCCGAATCCTCTCTCTCAGTTAATGAACCTTATCATTTCCCTGTGTCAAGTTATTCCTTCAAGAGTTTTCCCTCATAACAGTTTTGGCAATAGACTTGTGGTCTTTTCTGAATTATATTTTCATAGGTTATACTAGGTAATTGTCTAATTAGTATAATTTAAAATTGCATAGTGAGAGGTTTATTTGAATTTTTCTTTCCATGGAAAGGATGCACCAAGAAATAACTTTCCTTGTTTGCTTAGATTGAAACCCATAGAAAAAATTCAGTTTTAATTACAGGCTTTATTTCAGTGGCATATAATAAATATGTTTAGCTTCTGACCATCGAAGGGATTATTAGATACCAGGGACAGAACATCAGTCAGATATTTTAGTATAAGCCGCAGGAGACAACCTTCAATATATTTGAATTATGCATTTCAAATGTTACGTTTTCAAATAGGACATTATTGTGGCATGAATCTTCTTTATTAAAATAAAAATCTGGCCTTTATAAAAGCATAATATTTTTTAAGACTTAAAAGAATGATAATCCTTGAGAAGGTGACAGCACTTATAGCAAGGAAGGAAGATGTGATTCATCTGAAAGCTGATTGTGAAAACAGAGAACTTTCTCCAACGTCTGAGTATAGGTGAGGGGGGCTTCTAGACAAGTTTTATAATGTGAAAGGATAGTATTCATCTGGAAAAAAAGTCATTTATCAGGGCATGATGCATGTAATTCTGCTTTGCCCAAAGTACCAACTTGCTGGTGAAAACGACCATGTTTTATTCTTTCCTAGGGGCTGCCACAGAAAGAAGTCAGCAGACTGCTCTTCTTTTGCACTAGATTTAAATACATAATATGCCAAGCGTTTTACTAGTTCTTTGTTACAAAATATCTGAAAATTTTGATTTTCTTTTATTTCTGTAAGTTGAGCACTGAAATAGCATTGATAGACACTGTGCTGCTTTGTATTTCCATTTTTATTTTAGGCTATGGGTGATATTTTGTATGTCTACTAGGCTTTATCAGGGAGCAAAGAGTTTGGCTAGATTACTGTGATTCTGAGATTTCCAGAGCAGTGAGAGGCCATTCTGTCCCAAGATCCCACAGATTTACTGAATGTGGCCTTATACCTCACAGAAAACACTGCAGTTTTGTTCCTGATAAATAAGGAGTGAAGAAAGAAATTAGCTAGTGGGAAGACAAGATCATCTTTGCAGTTGTAAGGAAATAAAATAGGTGATAGACAATAGGTAACATGAAGCAAAAAAAAAAAAAGAGAGTAGGGTGAAAAAAAAGACACTGCTTTTCTTTCAACAGCAATTTACAAATAGAGGCAGGGTGCAGTGAGGAGGAAAGAGCTCCTCAGAATTCTTCAGAGCTGGGAGATAAAAAAGCATTCAAAATCAAAAAAGAGACCATTATGTCAGGAAAAAGGTGCATGTTCCTCCCATCTTCAGCAAAGGTAAGAATGACAACAACCCAAATAGCCTCACCTTTATGCTATGAAATGTTATGTCCTTAGAGAAGCCACCTCTGGTTACTCAATGGACTGACTGGGGACATCTATCATCAATGTTAAAATGGCCAATTATACCTGACTGACATGGCTGCTTTCTGGGGGGGGGTTGGACTCTTTTAGTCAAACCAGGGAGACATGGCTTGTAACTGTGGACTACATGGTGGCTGAGAAACTGGCTGGCTCGCCAGCCTCAGTGGAGCACTAGTGTTTCAAAACCTAACTGGTTGTCATCTGGATTAAAAAGAAAAATAATTCTCCATTATTGTCTCCAAGTACTGGAGCAGGGCCCAAAGTGATTGCAGAATCTTCCTCCTGGAGTTTTGACAGAACTTGACTAGACCATAGACTGAGCAAACCAATCTAAAATTGAAGCTGGCCTTGCTTTGAGCAGAAGGTTGAGCTGGGTGTCTCCTAGATGTCCCTTTGAACCTAAAATTGTTCTGTGATTCTGAGTTGTCTCAGTACTTTCAATAGTCAGTCAAAGCAAGCCTGATTGTTGAGTTTTGTCATGCCCACTCACTGCATGAATCACTCTGAATTCACCAGGAAAACAACATTAGATGCAGGTAATCACTTCAACATTCAATGTGCATGGTGAACAGTGTATCATTACCAGAAACTGCATCATTAAATATGTAAAAGGCCTTGCTAATCACTGACCATTGTTAAAGATTCATATAGTCTAAATACTTTCCCAGAATTTTAACAACCTTCCTCTTCAATTAAAATAAAATAAATGCATCAGAGCACAGAGAGAATCATCAAGTGCAGAAAAGTACAGTTGAAAATGGACATACTTACTTGATTGAAAAAGTCACCTAATCAATGGGATCATTGAAGTAATGTATAATCAAGTAGCAGGGAATGTTCAACATCTTCCCTCTGCATAAAAATTGTGAATAGAATTTAATTGTTCCTGGACTGAATTTTCTTTAACCACCTTGAGTCATGTTTCAGCGACACCATTGAATGAACTCTGAGCTGTTACTACTAATCAACCTAATGAAAAATTTGCTGAAGCCTTTACAAAAGTCGTCAGGAAGAAAACAAGAGGTGGGTTTCATATAGGTATAAAAAATTACTTTTTTTCAGAGTTAGAAAAGCTCTTTAAGAACTAAAGGGTAGCACCTAAAGCTATCCAACCCAGACATATCAGTTGAGAAAATATATTAATGGATATTTACTTTTTGTGCTGGATCATTGCAGTCCATTTAAGAACCCCATAAAGAAATTATAATGAAGAATATGCTCTGTTGGAACTCATTAAGTTTTGGTTCAGTGAAGGCCATCTTGATAAATGCTGCTGTTCCTACCAATGGCTCTGGTGCTTCCTTTGCAGGTGATTTTATGATAGAACAGGTTATGTATCCCTTTATGTGACAAGGGATAGGGAATCCTACCCTTGGTGAAAGCTCTCTGGAACCAACTCTGCTGGTTTTCCACAGCTTCACTACTGACTTGCATGAGACTTTTGGCCCTGCACTAAATATAGGATTGGTACCAACGGGACTGTGTTATTTCTGTAGGCCACTCTCTTCTGTAATATCTACAGGAGATAACAGTAAGAGTATAATTATATTTTTTGGTTTAAGCCTCAGAGGTTTGTTTTGGTTTTGTGTCGTGGTTGTTGTTTTTATAAGGTTCCCTCTTTTTCTAGCATTGAAGTAAGAAAAACTTCACAACTTCACCTTCATCGTATGTTCGATCTGTGAAGTCATATTGATTGTCAGGTGTAAGCATCCTGACAGCTGTGAAATGAGTGGATGCTGTGGTGCTAAGGAATGAAGGCTTTGGAGCTGCAGGAATTCTGGGGCAAGGAGTGTGCTTCTTAATGCTTTTTTGTTGAAAGTGGCAGATGTGGTTATGAGTAAAGATTACCATCATTTCAGTGAATCCACCCTGAAGTCTGTCACTAGATACAAGATGGTATTTAAAAGAAAAGGTTGATAGCGTGGTAGGTAAGGCTCTGAGAGAAAACCATACTATAACAAGGAGTTAGCAAGCTTGTACCTGTCTGCCTTTTATAAAGTAGTTATCAGAGCTTTTAGAAGAGAGGTTTTCGGATATGGAAATGGGATTTGGTATTAGGGGCATATACTGGGTGTTAGGGGCAATTTGGCAATAGGAGATGAATCTTTGCCTCTGACAGACACGCTTCAGTGAGGTTTTAATTTTGTCATACCTCGTCTTTCTTGTGAACTGAGCTAGCAAATGTTAACACTGTACTCAGAGTTTGTTCAGTCAAAATGTTTCTCCTCAAGATTGCAAGTGGGGGATGGAGATAGATGGTTCGAGACTAATTTCTGAATTTGAAAAGTAATCTGCAGCAGTCTAAGTCTTCAGTAAGCAAGCTCTGAAGGGCAGAGAAGCCTCTTTTGTTATGTAAAAGGATAGGTTTGCTATTGTGATTAGATTGTTATGGAAAAGCATCATAAAATGTAATGTAGAATCTTGTGGAATGCTAAAGCACTTTTAAAATGCCACCAAAAAGTTTTTTCTAGTTCTCCAATCAAAAGTTATTACTTTCCAGTTTTACCTTGGTTATGGGGTAAATTCCTTGGAACCTTATTTGTTTGATTCCTCTAAATTCATCTAGACTCCTCCATAACATGAACGACAGATGACCCCAAGGGGCCTGAACTTCCTTTGACTGCTATTTTTACCCTATTGGAGACTCAGTGATTGAAGTTCAGTGTCATGTACTGAGAATGAAATCTGTCAAACAGTTTAGAAAAACGTGGCTAATTTAGCAGTGTTAGATAAAACAACTCCTTTCGTTTTTCCCTCTGAGAGTAATAGCCTCTATTTTCAGCACAATTGGCCTTTGGCAACTGTTGGCAACATGGGAGGGTATTTTTGGAAAAAGAAGGAAATAAAAAAAGGATTAAACCACAGGGAATTGCAAGGGAAAGAGAATGCTGAAGAACAGAACTGCTAAGGAAGAAATAGCTTTACAGCAAGTTCCTGGACTGTAGCTTTTTATTTCTCTTGTGTTTCCTTTATGGGTTCAAAATAGGTCAGACACAAAAATGCACACTTTATCTGACCATTGTGGTTTAACCCAGCCAGCAGCTAGGCACCACACAGGTGCTTGCTTGCTCCCCGCACCTCTCTCCCCACCCTTCCTTGGTATGTGAAACAGAATGAGAAATATGTAAAACCTGCAGATTGAGATAAGAATAGTTTAGTAATTGAGGAGGGAAAAAGTAAAATATAATAATAATTTTAATGAAAAGCAGAGGAAGAGAGATGATGAAAATCCAAGAAAAAAGTGATGACCAGTGCAATTGCTTACTACCCACTGAGGGATGCTCAGCCCTCACCACAGCAGAGACCGGCACCTCCCTCAGTTTTTATACTGAGCAAACATTTTATGCTATGGAATGTCCCTTTGGCTAGTACAGGTCAGCTGTCCTGGCCACCCTCCCTCTAGGCTTCTTTGCACCTGCTCTCTGTAAGAGTATGGGAAGCTGAAAAAACCCCTGACTTAAGGTAAGGACTGCTCATCAACAACTACGCCATCAATGTGTTATCAGCATTATTCCCATCCTAAATCCAGAACACAGCCCTGTATCAGCTACTAAGAAAAAAGTCAACTCTACCAAAGACAAAACCATGAGATTATCCACCTCTTATTCAATACCACTTGTGTCATGCCAAGTTCTGTGCTTTCCAGTACACCATCACCTTTGCTGTCCTTCAGTTTATATACACAGAGGAATCATTCCCTTAGTTTATGTACCATCCTCGCAAAGCTTCATTCAGTTCATGTAGCCCTTGACTTCATGCTCTGTCAGAGACAGGTACCATGAGGTGCTCAGTGTGGTGATGGGCAGCTAGCTGCTGCAAAAGTGGTAACATGTAGCATTATGTAGGAGTTAATATATTATAATGTAATTTATTGGTTGCTTTCACCCAAAATCAAATCCCCTTGAGGTAGACATCAGAATCCTGTCCTCCCACATTACCCATGTAGTGCACTGAGGCCCTCCAGAAAAACCAATCCTATGGATGGGCAGCCTTTGCCTGAGGCATGAATAACCCAGCATATTTTTATGTTTATGTTATGAAACTTTATTCTCTCCTGCAGTATATCAAAGTCTTGATTGGGCAGTGTCAGACAGATTAGCAGATCCTGTATTGTTGACTAATCAAATGACGTTTGTTAAATGTGTACCCCAATGTTTAAAACTCCTTCCACTGATTGCTCTCAGTTTCATCTTTAGCAATCCATCATTTCATTAGATTTTCCTGGAGTTTGGTGTGTGGGACACACCCGCTCTGTTCTGTTCTTTAGGCAGGTCTCCATGAAGTTCTTTCAGAAATGAGTCCCATTGTCTCTTTTTTTCCAGAGTATCATGCTACCACAAGCCTTGCTTTTCAAGGCCCAGGACAGTGTTCTGGGCAGTGGCTTGGGGCACGGGATCTGTGTCTGGCCATCCAGTGGCTGCTTCCACCACTGTAAGCACATGGCCCTGGCCCTGGAGGGTTGGTGGGAGTGTGTTACAGCCAACCTGCCAGGCCTCTCATGGTTACACTGCAGACACCATCCTCCACATGAGCTTGTCCTGCTTGATTGCAGCTCGTGTTTCACATTCATGGATAACCTTTGTGAGAGTGTCCATGGATAAGTTCCATCCCTCGGTCATGAGCCCATCTGTGAGTGACATCCCTTCCTTATGGCCCAAGGTGTCATGGCCCAAGGAGTCATGGGCCAAAGGAGTCATGGGCCCCCTGAGCTAAAAATAGCTCACATTTATGATATACCTGAGCCCCTTAGCAGTCTGATCTACCCTTTGGTTAATCTAATGTTCTTCAATGGCCTAGGTCTTGGTACACAAGCATTCATTCATGGGATGTACCAGGTTTTCCCCCTGGGCCACAGTTATATAATCATTGAGGTTGGAAAAGACCTCCAAGACTATTGAGTCCAACTTTTAACCAAACATCTTTATGTCAACTTAAACATAGCATATGTGATAGGAAACCGATGAATCTTTTAATAGCATGTTTTTCATTGTCAGGCTTCAGTGCTGTAACTGGGGATGCCTTGAAAACCCAAAGTTAGGTATACAATGCAGGGTGATGATGGGAATCTTGTGCTGGTCATTTCCTAATTCTGTTTTACTGTGTTAGGTAAATCTCAAAGATATTTTTACTACTTTAATTGGTACTTCCATTAAGTGCATAGTGATGCTCATGGCAAAATCTGTTCAAATGTTGCTTATGGTAATCTCTCAGCCAAATGTAGGTCTGACTCACTAAATCTTTCTGTAAATTACAATAAAAAGCATGTAGATGTGTCACTTAAGGACATGGTTTAATGGTGGACTTGGAAGTGTTAGGTTCATAGTTTTATTCAATCTTACAGGTCTTTTTCAGTTTAAATTATTCTTTGATTAAATCTTTTGAAAAAAGGAAAGACGTGTGCTTTTTTTCCCCCTTTTATTTGCCTTTGACAGATCTTCCAATCATAAAGAGAGTGTCAAAGACAAGTAATTCAGGTTTGTTCCTCTTTGTTTCCACTCAGCTTTGAAGCTCATGACAGTGTAGACTTAGTGTGGAATGTGAAAGGAAAGGAAACATATGAGAAAATAGAAAAATAAAAAAAAGGAATTAGTCTTTCTGTTGTTGTGGAGTATGCAACTAGAACTTCTTGAAATTTTAGTTCAGTTATGAACTTCTGGCTTAATTCATTTTTTATATGTTTCTTGGTCTTTAAAAATATGGATAATCTGATTTAATAAGATTAAACCTATTAATATTTGAACAGAATGTTAATAAAGAATTAAAGTATTTTCTTGGTTCTATCAACATGAGTCCAAAATAACTCCCTTGATTTCTTAGAATATTTGTCCAGTAATGCAATATCACAAAGAATTGAAAGTAAATTATGGTGCACTGCTTTTGAGCTCTTCAAAAGTACTTTCTTGCAAGATTAGATTATTTTTTAATTGGCTCACTAAATACTTATTAACTGCACTTCAGTTTACACTAGCTTTTTTTATGAACAGTGATTAGATTGAGCTTTCAGCCAGAATGAGTTTTTCTTGTTCCATACCCAGTGAGTGAGCTTTGAAATTAGCCCAGATCTGCAGAATGGCAGTTTAATCACATATATACTGAGATATTCTTCCTGCTTCCATGCAGAGAAGAGGACCTGACTTGTACCCTACATGTAAATCTGGTTTGATGCCAGATAAACTTGGATCCTTCAAAGAATTTTTATGTTTGGATTGCTGTACTTAGGCTTTTAGAAGAGTAATAAGGGTTTTCCAATAAAAACAAAACCAAACTCACAAAAACCCCAAATCAAACACAAGCCATGGGTAGTCCTCTTTTTCTAGGCTTTTTGTTTTTTATTTTTTAATTTTCTTCTATTCATTATCAGAAGCAGGTCATCCTTCCTCATAGCAGATGAGTGTCTCTAAGCTGCTCCTGCAGCTCTGATGATGAGTTTCTTGCCATCTTGAGTTACTAATAGTTTTCAGGCCTTTTTCCTTAAGGGGACATATTCTGCAGGTTAGGTTATAGAATTGGTTGGAGGTGAAAAACTACAGGAGTGAGTTGCAAGCAAATAACTTCATAGTGCTGAGCCTGTTTTCAAAGAAAGAAAGCAAGTTGTATGGCAGCCCAGTGTTGGCAGTTCTGAGAAACACTGGCTTTTTGCACATTTACTGTCAGATGACCTCTGTATCAACAGAGGTAAATAATACAAAAGACTGACTTTGAAGTCACTATCATAGGGTTTAGACATTTTCTGCCTTATTCAACAAGCTGTGAACTATATGCCTTTATGAAAATACTGTGCATTCACAGGCTACTCAACAGCATCTGCACAACTGGCTGCTTGTCTTCATCGAGGATCAAAGGCATTTTTACAATGTAAACATTGAATATGTTAGAGTAGTAAAGAGCTTCATAGCTTGGGCAAGCTAAAAAATGTGAACTGAGTTTTGGCTATGAGTGACTGGCAACACTTTCTTGAGCCTGGTTTTAAGACTGGATGATGTCTTAGTGAGGTTTCTCTTTATTAGAAAAAGTAAATTTAATCCCCAAAATAGCCCATAAACTGGTTTTTGCAGCTTATTAGAGATTGTCCTAGTAGTTAACTTCCCAGGGCTTTGCCTGAGGCTGAAGTGGTTTCTAACAATCCATCATTAACTTCTATGACAACTGCAGGTAGGCTGTGATTGTCAGAATTAGTCATGACATACTGTAGACTGTCATTCTAAAAAATGCAGTTAATCCAGGTTTTGCACTCTGGAGAAGTGACTGGGTATGAGGTTGAATGTGAAGCGAGTTTATTTTGCACACTCTTGCAGGCAAATCTATGCTATGTTTGTCCAAGCCCCTCCTTAATATCTTAAATATCTGCTGCTGGAATCATCTCTTCTTCAATATCCATGTCCCATTGTCATCCATGCATCACAAATACTCCAGTTTTGACCCCAGCCATGTTCAAATCCCTAGAGGAGAATTGGAATCTGCAAATAAACCTGATGAACTGGATATAATTTTAAATATATCATGAACTGTCACTTTCCTATTGAGAAGAAAATATGGATATACAACTTTAGCTCCTTAAAATCCATTTTTAAGCATGTTCTGCTAGTAACACATTTCCTCTAAATTGTTCCAGTTGCCAGTAATTTAGGCATTTATTGTGCTGTGTCTTATAACCAGGACAGAGGGTTAACTTTACAGACCTCATTCTTTGTTGGAATAAGTTGGTGAGAAAACTACATTGTCCTCCTTTCAGCATCTCCCTGTAAGTCCCAAACGTAATAAATACATCTGGTAATCTAAGTGTTTATGTATCAATATGACTCCAATGTGATAAATTGTATTATGTCACATCAAAAAGATCTGATGCCAATAATTTGAATGGGAAACTTGACTGAGAAAATGTCTTTATAATTGTATTTTTAGTGTGACATAATGTATTTTTACTTCTCTATCATGTAGGAAGAAAACCTATACTCTTCTGGACTGACTTCATTATTAAATATGCATAATATTCACACAAAATTTGATGAAAAATCATTTTAGTTCCTGTGAGTAAGTGCTGGTATTTAAACTTGTTTTTTTTAAGTTGAGAATTTCCTTGGGGCAGAAAACTTTCTAGCACTGTTCATACATTTAGTCAAGATTGACAGGAAGATGATGCCTTTCTATTCTGCTAGGATGCAAAACTTTGTAGTAACTCATTTGTTTGGGCCAGTTATGTATGCTGAATGGAAAATACCTGGATGTTGAGGAAGCTGTGGTATGATAAACTGAAGAACAAAGCATGTGTTTGAGGAGAAGAGAACACTTCAAGGGCAAGCTGAAGTACTATTTCAAGTGATGTGCAACTGATGAAATTAACTGGAAATTATAGAGAGTAAACAGATCATGATGGTACATAGCACCATAACACAGCATGACTCTTTCTGGGAAGATATGAAGAAGGAATGAGGATCTAAAAGATGGCCTTGAAGGCAGCCAAAAGTTCACAGGCACCATTTTCCTATGTGTCTATGAAGCAGCCTACGTAACAAGTGCTGAAAAATCAACTACTTATCTACTAGAATTTTTAGCCGCAGTCCCAACTGTAGTGCATAAAATTGCCAGTTCTGGCTCACCTTAAGTTTCAAAAGGCAGTACAACAACAATGTAAGGAGAATCAAAGAACTGGAAAAACCTTAAAAAGGTCACCTAATTCATCCCTTTATCCCCAAAGTCCACCAAGACCATTTAAAATCATTCCTGAATGAATTTTATCTGTTTGTTGTTTTTTTTTTATGACCAAAACCTTTCCAGCTAGATATTCAATAAAGTTTTCAACAATCTGTAAAATCTGTAACCACCCTTACTGCTACAAAAGTATTTTTTTTCCTTTTTCTTTTTTTTTTTTTCTTTTCCCTTTCTTTCACTGTAATTTAAACTCTTCACTTACCCCATCTGCAATTAGGACAAGAAAACCAATTTTTCTTTCCTTTCTGCTATGCTTATTATATCATCCCACTTTTCAGCCTTCTTTTGTCTAGATTAGATAACTACCATTCCTTCCCTTTTTGCATATAGATCACATTTTGCAGACCTCTCATTGATCTGTTCTGGACTTTGTCCAACCAGAACATATAATAGAGATCTTACTACAATAAGCAAGATGATTACTGAGTATGACCTGCCAACAATAGTTTTATTTGTGCATGTCAAGATAGTATTTCTTTTTCTTAAAAGCATAACATTCTTGCCTTATCCTAGCTTGTAATTCATAATCACTGACATTTTCTCTATCCCTTCTGCAAAACAGTTAATAAATCACTTTTCCTATGTTTGCAGAGTATGCTTATTTTTGTAGGAAGTTGTCTTTATTGATTAGTACCTTTTGTTTTTAAATTCCAGCTTTCCAATATTTTTGAACTGTAACAATGATTCAAACATGCTTAAATCACCTCTACACTGATGTCACTTGCGTGTTTAATGAGAATACTTCTTATTGCATCATAAAAATTTGATTAGTTGTGATTTTCAGTGTTATGGTCAGAAGACTATTGTGGAGTTTCATCTTGCAATACTTTCTTTTAATGCTGAGCTCCTGATAATTATTTAGAGTAGTTTTCTGTCGTATAGCTATGTATGTAGTTGTAACAGTTTCATTTAACCTGTTTTGGTTTTAATCACATAATATAAAAATATTATACGAGAAAGTGTCAAAAATTCTGCTAATAACCAAATGATCGCCATCTTCCCCTGTATTCAGATATTCCTATCTACCTAGGTGCATATACAATAAGATGGCATTTTGTACTTATATAGCAATAGCACAAAATAGGGAAGGTGGTATTTCAAACAGAGCTTTCTTCTCATAGGGGATTTCTGGAACTGTTTTGTTGGTGGAGAAAGAAGTTTTGGTAGAAACTGCTAGAAATGCTGTTTTGTTTTTTAAAAAAAACCCCAAGAAGTTAGATGAGGTAGTTGAAGTTTGCATCACGCTGCTGTGTGAAAGGGAGCAGCAATCAAATAAATAACAGCAGTGTCATTTTCTGTGAGAGATCTCTTTCCTCTGCTTTTCTATGTGTATTTGGAATTTGATTGAACCAAAGAGTGAGAAGTTATGGATTAGATCTAGAAACAATAACCTTTCGAATAAGCTAAAGACATAAAATACAAAAAACTTTTTATTAAAAACTCTCCTGCTTTTTCCTTGAGTTTGGAGTAATTTTAGCAAATAAGAAGTTGTGCAGAAAGAGTCTGAGAGATGCAGTATAGTGGGTTAAAGACTTTTCACCATTGTATCTTTCTAAAAATAGTACACCTTGCACGTAATGACCGTGGGGGGTTGCTGGTTTCAAGCAATGCAGGATAGACATAAAATCCTAGACTCTTTTAGGTTGGAAGAGATCTCTTAGATCAAGACTAACAGTTAACGCAGCACTGCCCTGTCCTCCACTAAACCATCACATCTACGTGACTTTCAAATACCTCTGGGGATGGCAACTTGTCTGGGCAGCCTGTTCCAATGCTTGGCAAATCTTTCCACAAAGAAATTGTTCATAATATTCAATCTAAACATCCTCTGGTGCAATTTGATATAATTTCCTCTTGCCCTGTCACTTGTTCCTTGGGAGAAGAGACCGACCCCGTGTGGCTACAACCTCCTTGTAGAGAGCAGTGCAGCTGCTCTGAAGTGACCCCAGGACAGGGACATTTGGCCATGCTTGCTGTCCCCTCATGGCTGCTGACCTACTCAGGGGTTGCTAACTCTCTACAAGTCCATGTATTTTCTGTTTGTCTGGATCCTAGACTCTGACCTTGGTCTTGGAGTCTCTACCTGTGAATTTGTGCTGATACATCAGCATAGTTGAGTTGGGGAGCTTTTCTGATTCATTTTGCAAGGTAAAATGCTGCTTAAAAGTTTTTGCTCCAGAGAGCTTCTTAATAAATGTTGGAAAGGTGGAACTGTAACTATAGAAGTACGTATTCTCATGCCTTTTCAGAAGGATCTAAATGCAAGTAGCATCTTCTCAGCAATCCGTCCCTCTCTAGAATTTCTGTTCTAGATGTACTGTACTTTGTACGTATTATTGTTAAATCAAAATATAGTGTAAAGTAGAATGCATAAAAAAGAAAAAACAGAGGAAAAAGCCCATAAATCTCTCATATTTTTGGGAAATATACAGTGATATTTTTTGCAATTGATAACTGTAGTTATAAAATCCATTATTATTATTATTATTATTATCATCCATTTTCATTTAAGAAATACTTAACGAGGCACAAATACTACCATGCTCTTTCAAATTGAATGTAATAGCATGAAACTGGGCCAATCATCAATACTTATTTGGGAGAAGTTGTTCGAAAAGTGCAAAATGACTCATAACAATGCTGATCAAGATGAGTGCTCTTGCTTATATGGTGCTATCTGATTGTAAAAATTAAATACAAGACTTATAAAACCCAGGCATTTCTAGATGCACAATATTGTTTTGCTACCATTCAAAAGTGCTGTAGCAAGGGCAGTAACGTGTAAACACTGGGTTGTTGTCTTGCTTCATGTAATATGCAGCTGGGTAAATCAGGTTGTTTACAAGGTAGTTTTGTCAGAGAGGTAAATTTATCTTTCTGCTGTGAACAGGAACATAATTTTTTCCAAGTAACATGTCTGTACTTAGTGCACTGTAGCAGTTACTGTTGGGGGAGAATTTTCCTGACGGTGCATTGAGATGGCATTAGAGAAATCTGTGGCTGTTTGTCTCCATTAATGTTCTCTTTCTGAAGAGCAGGTTATCTATGGGCAGAGGGCTTGGATGTTTAAAGGATAGGTTTGTTTTTTTCCCCTTTCCTTGTCACATGAGTATGTCTCATGTATGTTATGTGGGCTTTACCTATTTTAGATTTGATGTGTAACAAACTGCAGGGAAATTCAGCATGACACTTTGATCTCTGATGTCACTCAGAGGACCTGAATTTGTAGGACGAGGTCATTTCTCTAAAAGTGGGAATAAAACTGAAGAGGTTAGCATGGGGTTAAACCTTGTGATTAAACCCTAATATTGGGAGAAGCAAGTGATTCTCTTTGCCTGTGGCTCTTGGGGACCCTATCTCAAATTGTATTATATCTGACTGATGGAATCCCTGGTGTGAGTGTACCTTGTCTTTATTATTATTATTGATCATATATTTTTTTTTTTTAATTTTAGAAAGAATAATTTCTTTCCACACTAGAGAAAAACACAATTTTGAGAATGCAACACTTCTTTCAAAGTAGAATTGAGCTTGTATTTCCCAGTACACAAGTTGCTATGAATTTGCAGAGGGACTTCTGTTTGGAAGGAACCAGCCTTTACATGATGTTTAAAGAAACCCTTTTTTTGCCTTTGATCCATGTCTGTATTCCCCTGACTTATCCACAAGGGGGACTTAGTTCTAAACAAATACACAGCTTGTGGTTATTTTTGAATATGAACATTTCTAACCCTTCTTATTATAAATGATTCACTTGGAATGCCTTGGGACAATCTCAAAACTGTGCATGCAGTCACTAAGGAAACTCTTTGACAGGAATAAAGAAAAATGCTTTTTTAAAAAATGATTATTTTTATTTTGGAGAGTCTTCTTTTCTTTCTTTACTTATGGAGGTGAATTTGCTCGCCTGAGTGTCAGTAGTGACTTCTGTTTATTTGTGAATATGCACATGCCAAAGAGATCATTATGTTTTGTTGTTTTCCAAAGAACCTTACTTTGGCGTTCTTGAGAATGTGTTGACATTTCTCCACTTGCTTCAGACATAGCTGGAGCTATCAATTAATCTAGAGGATGTGGTAATGAGCATTTTCCTCTCCCTATGTCTATCTTCTTTCCTAATAATTAGTTCTGTGTGAAACAAAGATTTGAATTAGAGGGACAGCAAGACATGGGCTTATATAACAACTTGGCTTGACTTCTGAACTTCAGAAATAGTTTTTGGTTTGTATTACAACAATGTTCTAGGGCTTCTAGAAATATGAGAAGTATGATTGAGGCTGAGTTGACTGTGGGATCCAAGATTGTTTCTACCCTTCTTGTATTAAAAAACAAACTACATGCAAGCCAGACCATCCTGTAAGGGAGAGTAGTCAATCTAAGGATGATATCTCATTTTATAACTAATTTTGAGTAGAAGAACTCACTTTGCATTTTCTGGCTAAGTTTGAATTTTGGAAGGGGAATTTGGTACTTGGTTGAGCAGAGCTGCCCTGGTTACTGGCTAAAGAAAGGTAACTCTCACTGTACCCTCTTTTTCATTCACTTGGAAGCCTTGACTTTTCCTATAACATATTAATACCAAATGTCTTTTTATGCTTGGTATTTAAAATGTAATTCTGCTTATATAGCTATCCAGTATCAGAAATGAAAGAGCATGATATCATCTCTTTTCACCTAGCTGTAAATATTATATTGGTGAACATTATTTTGCAGACTAAATTGCTGTGAGTTTACCTAAAATTACTCCTCTAGCCCACTCAGATGACTCATATCATCCACAGGAGACCAAATTAGATTGTCATAAATAATGTGCTTCACATTTATGTTTATTTCTCAGCATCTTTTTTGAAATTGTTCTTGTGAATGAGTGACATTTTTCCTATGTACATTTGAAGCTTGTTTTATTAGTTCATTTTCTACTTAAAAATCCCAAATGTCTAAATACAGATTTTTCCATCAACCCATTAGGGAAAACACAGTATTTAAAGATTTCTAGCCATGTGAAATTTCTGGAATCTTCTGGAACTACCAGTTGTGCTTAGAATTGACACCACCTCGGCAAAGATTTGTTAAATCTATTCCCAAAATCCCTGTTGGTAAAAAATTTGTAGAGCCCTAAGTATTTTTTAAATCCTTTGTAATCCTTGCAGTTAAAAAGCTTTTTTCCAGTAGCTAACCTAAACCTTATCTGCTTGAAATTTAGCTAATCTTTTATTGTTCTGTCTCCCCACTAGACATGGGAATGACTGGTTACCTTTCTCTTCAAAGCAACCCTTTACATTCTGTCATCATATCTCTTCTCCTGTGATCCTCTTTAGTTTCCTTTTTTTCCCCCTCACAGATCTTTTATTTCCTGTAGCTCCCTTCTGCACTCTCATTTGGCTTCTTCCTTCTCAAATCTGAATGCAGCATTGCAACTGAAATCTCAACAGTATTGAAGAGAATAAATAATTGTCATCCTTTTCTTGCATAGGGTATTTCTGTTAATGCATCTCAAAGTGATAGCTGCCTTTAATGTATCATCCTAGAAATGAGTCAATGGTCTGTGTTCCTCTAACACTTCAAACCCTTTTCTTCAGAAGAGCTGCCTACACTAGTTTCTCAGTTTTGCACTTGATTTAGCCTTAATAAATGCAGTTCTTTGCATTTGTCTTTGCACATTTTTCTCATTGGTGACATTGGATTATTTTTTTCTTTCTTTTACTCTAATAGCAAACCATTCCAGCTTGATGTCATTTGTATGTTTTGTGTGTGCTGACCTAACTTCTTCAGGAAAACAGTTAACAGAACTGGACTTTTGCAGGGTCTGAGCTGAAACAGCCTCCCTTAACACAGAACTGCTGACAAAACTATGTTTTAATTTTGGCCCTTTATTATCAACAGTAAGTGCTCTACAGCATAAACAATTCCAAGCTGGCAGCAGCAAATCTTCACTTTATGTCATTTGTGACACATGGTGCAATCTTTCAAGACAGTGCTCTGCATGAAAGTACATTTTATAGTCAAACAGAACAACTTGATCAAAATCTCCATCATCAATGGGTTGTTTGCTTTGAAAAAGTGTCACTGGCAATCCAAGGACACTAAATCCACCCAGATATTTCTCAAGGGACAATATGATTGACACATCTGTGTAAAAGGAGAACTTGCCTTATTGAAGTGCTTCTTCTGTCCCATGTTTTAAAGAGACTTCCACCACTTCTGTTTCCCTAGCACAGTGATGGAGGCAGCTACAACGTGGAGAAATTAAGAACAGCACTGCCAAGGTCAGGCCATGTGTCCCTCTAGCCCATGATCCTGTCTCCAGCAGTGGTCAGTAGCAGTGCCTCAGTAAAAATCACAAGTACAAAGGCAAACATACAGTAATTGTTGTTCCTCCTCACCTCTTTTCCCCAGGTAATTTTTCAGTTTCCAATGCTTTATATGGTGTCAAAAGCTTTCCTAAGCAGAGGTAATACTATTGTATAGAAAATTATTACTGCTTTTGTACAAATGATTTGATTGATTCAAATCCACAATCTCACGTTTATCTGGATTAAGCTTTGCTCATTTTTTCTTCAATCTATGCCAGATTCAGAACAAAAGGTAGGATGTAGAAGTTTGACATTTTCAAAGGTGCTGTCAGAAATCTTTCCTCCCTGCAATTCTTTGCTCTATGCACTACATACTGCAGTTTCAAACTTTGCCTATTGATCTGTCCTGGCTTGTTTAATCTGAGCACAAGGACAGCAATATTGATGAGGAGAATGTGAAATATTTGCCCTCTATTATGGCAGTACCAGTAATTATACTCCCTTTCATAAAAATATATCTGAATAGTGTCACTGTAAATCCTCCTTCATTGTCAAATGATTTCCTTGTTACTGTTGCTGCTTTCCTCCCATTTTTGGCAACAGCTGTAAAGGGAGTGTTTTTTATCGCATTAATTTTAGACACTACTCTGAACTTGTTTTTTCTTACTTCTAGAACTTCTTCAATTGTATGTGTCATATATATTTCATACTGAACTTAGCACACTTGAATTATGTGTGAGGAGCTTTTTCTTTCCCTTTGGTTTTTTTTTTGGTTTGTTTTTTTTTTTTTTTTTTTTTGGTGTTTTGTGTTTTTTGGATTTTGGGGTTGGCTGGTTGTTTTTTTTTTTTTGGGTTTATTTATTCCATGGGAAATTAACGGTGAGGATGGCAAAGATTTGTCTCCAGCTGCTCCCACATAACAACCACATTGGCAGAATCCTCCTTGTGGTGCTACCACCCAGACAAAGAGAAGCAGACTGTTCTAGCACAACTTTATGCCATTTTTTATTGATGTAGTTTTACTAAATGCTAACATTTTGCAGGTATTGCTTTCCTGGTGGGCTTGTAGGGGTTGGTTTTGGTTTTTGTTTCTTCCCTTTTTCTTTTCCCCCCTGCAGGCTTGTAGCTTGTAAACATATCTTTTGACTACAAAATTAGTTTGAAGTTATTGCATCTTCTCTTTTCTTTTTCTTTTTTTTTTTTTTTTTTTTTGCTTATTAGTTTTCTGCTGGATTAGCTAATTGAACAGGCCCATCAAGGGGTCAAAGAAGTGTAGAGCCAGAACCAAAGGAAGAGAAGCAAAGTGTGATAGGGAGGGGAGAAATGGAAGGAGCTGCTTGTTCTTGTACCTATTTTGGTAGCAGTAACACTACACAGGCTTTGCAATCTTGTCAAACTGCACCCTAAAATATGCTGATTTACATGTTGGTTTTCCCAGTTGCTGGAAATAAGGATCTTTGAGGGAGTATTAAGTCACAGTGAACTTTAAGCCAATTTATTTCTGAATGAGAGCATTCCCATAGGTCTGGAACACACTTTGGTTTCTCCATGCTGATTTCATGCCTTTAGCCTCCTTAACTTCTCAGTGGTTCACCACACAGAACTGTACCAACTTCATAATTGTTTTCATTATTTTGAATTTTAAAATGAAAGGGAATGTGAAAAAAGCAAATAAGGAGAGAAACAGTGCTTCAGAAGTTTTCAACTCTTACACACCTCATCTTCCTCAGTATCTAGGCACTGTGACTAAGCCAAATTCATAACAGAGAGCAGTGGCAGATCTCTGACAATTTTTCTAGACAATTGTAGGTTTCTGTTCAGTGCTGATGCACATTAAAGGAACTGCTCGGGCTTTTTTGACTTGATGCCATGCACCCTTTTACATTGGCATCCCAAGGCGAGTTAATCCCAGCACAACACGACCGGAGCACCCCAAAGGCGGGGCGCTCTGGGGGCCGGTGCTGCGCTCCTGCTCTGCTCCTCTGGCACTGCCGGAGTGGAAGGGGGTGGGGGCGGTGGCAGCGGGTAGCGAACCATGGTGACAGATCTGACAGCTGCAGGAGCAAGAAGCTCAGGCTCTGAGACAAAGCTCTGCATCCCAGCCATCTGGGAGGCAGCTCTTTTTCCTTGGCTTTGCTGGTGGGTGTTGCCACTCCGACTGCTGGGGCATGGTCTGCTGCCTGCGAGAGAGTGCGGGCTCTTCGTCTGCTATTAGGTTGCGAGTGTCTGCTCGCTACCATATGGCTGCGTTGAAAACACGCAGAGAGGAGAATAAGCTGTAAGGCAACAGTAAAAATTCTGTTCAATGCTCTTCCATGGTGAGAGGGCTACTGGCTCACCCTCCTCTTCCCCCAAGTCCTTACAGCGACTGCTTTAAATAGGTACACCTGCACCAATTAAGCCCCTGTCACTTCCCCACTGAACTGCTCCCAGCAAAGGCACGTTTGCCTGCTTGACACTCTGAATCCTGTATAATTCAGGGTGCTCTTACCCTCTGCTGCTGGGAACAGGAGGCTGAGGGGGAATTAAGAGAGGTGGGGTTTGCTTTGATTGAGGTATTTTGGAAAAGTTGCCAGGCTTGCTGGATTGATCTGGTGAAGAAGTGGGGTCTCTTCTGTCCTCTGAAAGAAGCTAATTCTCTCACACCAAAATAGGAGAAAATCATATAGCAGCATCACCAACAAGAGAAGGAGGTTATTTTGCAATATAATTGTCTGTATAGCTGAAGAAGAGCAAATGCTTTCCTTGTTCCCCATGGAACTAATAAAGAAAGGCAAGTTGAGGAGTCTAGGATAATTATTTAGTCATCTTAAATATTTATGAGCTACAGAATGTGCTACATGCAATTTAACAGGAACTTGACAATTGCAACATGCATCATCTTGTTTCACAGGGGCTAAAAATACTTAATCTTACTCCTTTAAAATAAAAGCATTAATCCTAAATATGTGTTAAGCCAAGAATGAAGCTGTAAACTGTGAGAGGAAGGAGAAGAAGGTTGCTTTTTTTTTTAATGCAGGTTGGGGAAAACACTTCAGGAATAAAAGTTTTGTTGAGAAGATTTTATGTGAGCTTTCTGAGAATGGTAATGGTGGTAGGGGGTGTGTAATTCTTGATATTAAGCAGTTTGCCATTGGCTTCACCATGATCTGGGGAATTTCATTCTGTTTAGTAGGCTGGAAAAAGGATAGACTTTGCAGCTTTGTTTTGGTGACAGTAAAATCATTGTTGCAAATCCAAAGAATCAGTTACAGTGGGATAACTCTCCCCGTGCTATCTCTTTACAGGACTCTTGAGCCACAAATCCATAACACAAACTCTCTTCTCTCACTTTTTCTGGCTTTCACGTGGTTTTCTGTTCCATGTGTGACTTGTTGATGCACAGCTCCTAGTGGAGAAATTCACATTGAAGGACAGCTTGTGTGGAATCAGACATAATATGTTTTCTAGAACAGGTTGCTTTATTTTGGGCATTACAAGTTCTAGAATAGACTTCCTGAATTTTGGATTTCATAATTTCTGTCTGCAGCATAATGTCCAAATTAGTAGCAGTAGTAATTATAAAACCTCGATTACATAGGCTTATAGTAGGTATTAGTTCATTTTGATGAGAGCAGCACTGATGTGGAAGAGACCCAAAATGTCTCTGTTTCTTATTTCTTCACAAGTTGCACTGTAGGCAACTTTGTAAGCATGAACAGATTTGGTCTTATTTATTTTTCTCCATTTGTAACTCTGTGCAATCAGTGTACTTGAAAATGTTTCAGTACTGCTGAATTTGGCAGCCTATTTAAATTTTGGCTCTTACAATTGGCAATTGTCTTCATCCATTGTGATAGCTCAAGAGTGGCCAGGATTAGAGCTACCAGGCATTTGGGTTTCCTCAGACATATCTTACTTTTCTGCCAGGAAATTTTGTCTAGGCGTAATTTAAGTGCCTTGGCTTTAGGATAGAATGCATCTCTATGTGTGCACCTAGAGTAAATTTGCTTGCTTTGTGATACCTGGGATTCAGTGTGCATGCACATATTAAATGCACAGAAGCATGTCCAAAAAACCAAGTGCTCTGAGAGCATCTTTGCTGAGCAGATGTGCCTTTGCTGCTCAGTGTCACAGGACACACATGAGCTGTGTGTGTAGCATGAGTGCCAAGGAGCTGCCTGGTCCTAGAATTCCCTGTCTGACTGCACACAGTCAGCACATGCACTGATTTGTGCTCAGAAATCCGTGGTCATGCTCTGAAGACAGTCTCTGCTTTGCACCAGTTATAACTTATGCATATTGAACAATCTGCATTGGAAATTATCAAGAAGAACAAATGTTCTCCACCCTAGCATCTGAAATACTTGATCTCTTTTGTGCCAAATGCAAAGTGTTATATGCTTTCACAGAAATGTGAGGGTTTAAATTTGTTGGAATGAAAATGTAGACAGTGTAAAGGGAAAGACATTGATTTTGATCCAGTGTAAATTGTATAGGTGGGCTGAATGTACTGTATATTGAACATCTCAGAGCAGGGAACCCTGGAGGTTGCTTGTGTTGCAGCTCACTTTCCATTGCTGCAAAGTGGAGGGTTTTAAACAGAACACTTCCTTGAGCTTATGCCTGCTGCATACCATGATACATGCTCACATCTTTCTGGCTCAGCGGCAGCAGCAATAGTGGAATCTAGAGCTTGCTGCAAAAAAGAGAGACAGAAAAGATGAGGGAAAGCAAAATGTGCTTTCCAATTAGATAATGGCAAATATCATACTTGTACTTGTGGAAGGTCAGAAAGGTAACAGCTGAAGGAGTCAAATAATAGACAAATTGATGATGGTAACTAAGAAAGTATAAAAGAGACTCAATCTCTCTCTCACTGATAAAGCTGTTTGAGGTGCAGTAGATCAATTTAGCCATGGCTGTTGTTAGGAAATTGCTCTTGTTTGATGTTCCACAAGCAGATCATGCAGTTTCCTAGGAAACATCTTTTTCCACTTAAAATCTAATTTTCTTACATTGCTAGAACTGATGAGTCACCCTGCCTGGCTTTTACTTACTTCCCCTTACCTATTAAAATGTACTCACCAGATAGAAATCCAGGGATTTATTAGTCTTTATCACTTAGCTGTTCAATTAACTCTTCTGGTTCCTATCTGTTATCAGACAGTGTACTTGATATGGCAAGTCAAAAGTCATAGGTTAGAAGACAATCAAAACATGAAATAAATCATGCATCTCTTAATGGGACATGCCTCCTAAACTGTGAAGAACTCCCATACTGACTTATATTTCCATTATGACCCACTATGAAATTCTCCGTGCTCCTTTGCCAATAACATGCCATCATATTTTCATTACTGTTTTGTTAATTATTCCCTTCAGCTGATTTATAAGTGGGCTTCAACTTAGCAATGACAATTGCAGCCACTTACTGCCAGAAAATAGATAGGTTCTGGTAAATTTTGCAAACTATGGTTAAATTCTAAAAGCCTCACTTCTTGGTTGAGATGCTGAATTGTAGTTGTAATGAATGGCACTTAGGTTGAATGGAAAGTTGCCAGAGAAAGAGGCAGGACTTATTCATGGCTGTGGTCAAAGGAACAGAGGTCAAAGAATGGGTTGGCAGCCTGAGTTTTCAGTGACTTATGGAATTAGTTCCAGTTTCCCAATACAAAGGTATATGCTACAATTTACCTGTTGTTTGGGCTATATGTAAAATCCTTGTAGTTTGCAGATGCCTAATGAACCCCTGTGGCTACATCATTAATAAAAGGTTGGTCCAGCAGAATACAGCTTCCATAAAATTCTCCATGGGCTGGAATTCTTACCCTTTTTCCATGTGCAGCTGTGCCATAATCAGTATTCCTGCTGTTTCCCAGTGCCTTTGATGCCTCAGTTTTCAGTATCCTACTGATGTGCCAAACCCTAGATAGTAATGCTGTGAAGTTTCAGCTGCTGACAAATGGCTTTCTATTCAAAGGGCAACATCTCTGCAAAAGTAAGGCTCAATGTGGCCCTACATCCCAAGAAGAGGATGGCTAAAATAATTCCCCACCCTTTAAAACTTTGCTTTAAAACTTATGAAACTTTTTGGTTTAAGATTTTTGGTGTTGCTGTTTATTATTGGATGACATACTTGTATCTTATTGTGTATGTATTTGTCTCTGCTAGCACATGGCTTGTTCAGCTGCAGCTGGTGAGTGGGTGGCCTTATCTTATAAAGCTGTGCATAATGCTTAAAAAATTTGGTAGGTTTATCACTTGCATTGGCTTGCACTGGGTTTTGCTTATATTTCCTAAATATTAAAAATTAGAATGAATGACCATGGCTTTCAAGCAGCCATTTCAAAGTATAGTTTCAAAGCAGTTTCTCTAAACTAAACTAGATTATGAAGTCTGTGGAAATGGTTCTTACACACCTGTGATCTTATAGACTTTTAAAATCTGTTTGTCTTTTTCTTGATTAAAAACTTTGACTTCTTCTGATGAGTTTGATTAAAATAGGCCTTTCAAGCTAAATTTCAAGTTATTGATGATAGTTTTGGGGATTTTAGGGACTAGAAGACTGAGTTTCAGCAGGACATAGGCTAAAAACGTTCACCTGGCCCAAAGAGCAGCGAGGTTCAAGTTTCCATACATTTCTAGTTTGATGGCTGTGTTTGTACCCAAAGGGCACGTGTAATATTGACAGAAAGATGCTGTGTGACTTACACTCACTGAAGCCTAAGTTGTTTCTGGTATAAAAGAACTGTATAGATTGAATATTTGCTTTGAAACCTTGCAAATGTGAAAGATGACCTTCGTTCAGAGTCTGGACTCTTGAAAAATTCTGTGTGGAAATGTGTTGGTGGCTTTGATTTTTTTTTTTTTTTAATGAGTTACAGAAAAGGAGAGACCATTGAGGCAAGGGAATAATAAAAAGGACATGCTTTAATGTTGTCATTGCTAGATGAAGTATTTGCCAAACATAAATATTCACCTGGGCTCTGGGACTCACCCTTGATGAGGGAAAAGACATTGAGCCATACTCAAGCCATTGATTGCAGGCACTTGCTGAGCCCATTTGCCATAAATTAACTTTCTGTGCTATACTACAGTAAACTCAGTATAACTTTCCCACTCTTTTAAACATGAAAACAGGTTGGATCAAAACTCTGGCAGCAGAATCCACTCCTTCCAAGTAAAATGATGAAACTACTGGTAATTTAGGAGAACTGGCTGCTGCACTCCCCTTTTATTCTGCTGGTGATGTATAAGTGCACTTAGGTCTTTTCATTCCTGTCTCTAGCTCTCTGTCTCCTCCTTGATTAACAATTGTGGTGTACCACTACGTGCTGCCTATGTGGCATCTGGTTCGGGTGCCTGTCACTTCAGGGGCTGCTTGCATCTGGGTATGACATAAAATGCCAACCTGATGTCTTTTATCCTGGTCAGTGGCCCTTCATGGTCTAAGGTGAAGGCAGCTGAATTATAGCTTTATTTACTTATTTCTGGAAATGTGCTGAATGTCTCAGTAAAACATTCCTAATAGAGAACAAAGGCTTTTTGCTGACCTGTGGGTCACCAGAGTAATTCATAGTCCGAACCACTGATCCACTGCAGAAGCTGTCCCCAGACCATAATTTGTTATCAAGGAGCACACAAAGGAGACTAATTCGTAAAATTTATGCAAAACATCAGTACTTCTTGGTTCTCCAGTTCATGTTAACTTTTTCCCTTGTTTTGATTCACATGGGTCATGCCTTTGTGTTAAGATCAAAAAGAAACAAAATTTTCTCTCGGCCCCCAAGAGAGAAATAATTATATATTTGTTTCATTTCTTATCCAACCATTTCATAAACTGCACATTTATTATAGCAAGAGATGCAGAAGGCCCCAGCTCTGCTGAGAATATTCATGCAATTGTTGACTGGTAACACACCATGAGTAAGTGGGTATAATTTATATGTATAGAACATCTAAATCCTGTTAAGCCAACGAAGTCTATTGCTGAAAATTCTCAGCATTTGTTCCTCTTTCTTTGTCTACCCTGTTGGCAGGAAATCATTTAGCCTAACCTTAGTGTAGGTCACCCCATCTCTGTATAATCTTTACCTCTCTTGCATTTGTGTAGTGAGAAGTCATTCTTGTCCAGAGACACACTTGAGATTCTGGAAGTAAAGCCAGATTTTTCTCTTATGGATGCAGTGTTCTTGGAGAAAAATGGAACTATGCTCACTGTACTAATCATATAATTATGGGGTCTCTTCCAACAGTAGAAAGAAGATATTGGTTATCATAATGTGCATGAACTTGGGCTTCAATGCAAAATTTATAAAGAAGATACAAACAAATAATTTCTACTAAATAAGGTAGGTCTTGGTGAATAATACATGCAAAAATATGCTCAATAAATGTAATCTTTACAGTTATAGAACTGCTTTTTCTTTTTTTTTGTTTGAGGTTGTGTGTTTGAAGTCTTTTGTTATAATGCTGATTGCAAGTATTTGAAATGTAGTTATTGAAATTTAGGGGTAGCAACAAATCACATACTGTTGTTCCCATTTCCTGACTATATTATCAGAATACTTGCAATCAGTGCAATGGCTTAAGAATGCTACTGGGAATTTTAATCTATCCTTCTGGATAACAGAAAAAAATAGAGGATTTGAAAAAATTGTCCACCACTTTGTCAGTCCTGAGTGTCCAGCCCTTTCCTGAAACATTGCATGTAGAACATTTTATTTCTTTCCCAATATATTGGTTTCACACAGAGTTTAAAATTTACCTTGTCACCACATTTGCAGAAAAACATTACGTAAGCAAATATGGTCCTAATTGAGATAGATATTTTTCTACCGTTTAAATTAGTTCTATAAAGGTCTTTGAAGGGGTTAAAAAACTTAGATTATACAGTGTCCCAATTGCATAAAATCTATTGCTTGTCTTTTATTCACATGCATGCTTAACATTACTTGTCTTTGTGTGCATATGAGAATAGGTATTGATTCCTTGACAGTCTATGTTAAGCAAACAAAAACCCAAAGGAAATAAGTTTTCAAGCCTTTGTGACAAGTTTTGCTATGTTTGCTGTGTTTAGAGATGAATAGATGAATGATTTGAGATGAAACAGAGGAACCTCAAAGAATTAGTGAGATATACATTTTAGCCAAGGTGAAAAAGTTACAGTATCTTTCTAGGTTTGTCCTGGAAGTAAACATTCTGAGTCTATACAACTGAATGAATGGTATTCCAATTTAAAATGAGTGTGTTCAAAACTTCCTGCTTTTGGGATACATATACATAAACATTATTCGAAATTTTGCTGTTTTGTTTGTCTCTTGCCCCCCCCCCCCCCCCCCCCCCATTCATTTTTTTTCGTACCCTAGGAGGTGGAAAGTAGTATGAAATATGATTTCACAGGAGCAACATTCACAGTTACCATACACAGATAGTGCTACCATAATGATACATCAAAACAAGAATTCAGAATTGGAGCATTTCAGAATTGGAAATTACCAAGATTTAGGATTTTCTAAGTTATGAGGAATGAAATTTTTAACCTCAATAATGCTATTTTAAGAGTCCTTGTTATTTAAAAGGTGATTTTAACCTGCTTAGAACAGTAATTTGTTCTCTTCCCTCATTTTGTTTTTGTACTACACCATCATACAAGAAAGCTATAAAAACCATCAAGAGAAATAGGCTCTTCGGGCTGCTGGCTCCAAAGCCTGATACCAGAACAAAGGTGGTAAAGTGTCAGATCTTTGTTCTCTGTGTGAACGAGCACCCAAAAAGAGAATGAAACATTTTCTATGTTGTGGAGATCTCTGGGTGACTTGGAGTGATGAGCTTCAGGACTCTTACTCTGATCCAGGCTGAGGAGGAATGTGTCACCTGCCTTTTTGCTCGTTTCCTCTAGACAATACCTTTCCAATCCTTTATGCTTCTGGATTGTCTGAGTCCTTTTTACTCTTTTTTATACAATGATTTGCATTGAAGGAACCTTCAGGATCATCTACTTCCAAACCCTTGTTTTGGGCAGGAGCAACTTCTTCCTCACTAGAAAAGTAAAAGGCACTCAAAACTCCATTCCAATCTGGCCTTGAATGCTTCCAGGGATGAGGCATGCACAACTACTCTAGGCAACCTCTACCAGTACTTTAACAACCTTTTCAGGAAATAATTTATTCCTAATGTCTTATTGAAACTCACCTTCTTTCAGTTTAAAGCCATTCCCCTTGTTCTGTCACTGTACACCCTTGTTAAGAGTCCCTCTCCAGCCTTCTTCTAGGTCCCTGTTTTGCATTGGAATGTGCTCCCTGAAGCCTTTTCTTCTCCAGACTGAGCAATACCAACTCTCTCACCTCTCTAGAAGAGGTGTTCCATCCTTCTGACCATCTTTGTGGGTTTTTCTGGACTTGCTTCAATGGGTCTGTGTTTGTTATACATTGGGGCTCCCAGAGCTGGATGCAGCACTCCTGGTGGGGTCTCATGAGAGTGAGGTAGACGGTGAAAATCACCTTTGACCTGCTGGCCACACTTCCTCTGGTGCATCCTTTTGGCCTAGCTGTATACAAGGAACCCATTTTCAACTCTTCAGTGGGTGGTTTTCACTGCTAAATACCTTTCTTTTTAACCTTGCCTTGCTCCTATGAGCCTGGGGGTTTCACTTCTGCCAATCCATGTGTTGCTCCCCATGCCCTTCACCAAGTTCCTGCTCCCACTTCACTCCTTCCTCTTGTGAGATGTGTCCCTTCCTTGCTACTTCCATGTACCATACTAACCATGTTTCTGATTCCCAGTTCTCTTGTCAGCCTCCTTCCCTGCTCTTATTCTATTACGTCCACTAGGGAGATCTCCCAGGTATGATCACCAGCTCTGTGTGTGATAAATATTTATTCTTCTGCCACCTTACATAGCTGGGTCTGATTTTAGTGAACTTGAAGGTGATCAAAATAAGAGACAAAAATTGTATGAATAATACAAAGATATTTTATGCTGCTCAGAAGCTGGTTGCTTGGCTGTTTTGTCGTGGGTTTTTTTTTTTTTTTGTTTGTTTTGTTTTTTTGTTGTTTGTTGTTGGGTTTTTTTCCCCCTAGAGTATTGCTTTAGTTGTATCATTTTCATATATAAATATTATGTGGAGGCTGCTCTTGGTGGCCCTATTTTTCTTGTCAATAGTTTTGTTTTCCAGCCCAAGATGGGATGTCTGGCAAATGACCTCCCCTAAGGGTCTTTTCATTTCTGCTGAAAAAGGCAGAGCTGGAATTAGAGTCAATGTAACTGTCAAGGCAATGCTGCACCCAAGTTAACAGTGACCTACTAAGTAATGTGGCTATAATGCTATTTTTTTTCTCCATATAGCATTGGAGTGAGGGGATACTCTCATCTATTATGTGTTGTAAAGTGTGGACCATGGAAATTTGCTTCACCATAACTATTCACCAGCTTTAGGGTGAGTGCAGGAGCTGTGTACTAAACGTCCATTATCAACAAATAATTTATAGCCCAGGTGAATCTCCAACAAAACATCACTAATCTCATGTGCTAACTGTGTGACAGAGACAAATATAGTCAAAATCTCCAGGGCTGCCTTACTTCCTGCCTGCCAACTTCATAATGTGGAGACCTTATCACATATAGTCTGACAATGTGTGTCTTTCCCCTGAGCTTCCTTGCAGGCATTGGGGCTTTGGTCATCCTTTTGCCCAGGAGACTTTATAAGCTTGACACCTTTGTTGAAGGCAGAGCATATGGAAATGAACTGCAATGCAGCATGTGGTATGAAAATGATTTTAAATTCTGTCATTATCACAGTTTAGCATTGTGGTCAGAGCTTTCCCTTAATTACTCCCTAGAGGGAAAAACTGCTGATACTATAACTAGATTGAGGCCATCTACTAAACCCAAAGTCCTTTTTTAATTCTGAAAATTAAATATTTATTGTTCACAGGAGCATTTTGTTAAAAATAAAATAGGAGACAGAGGAAGAAACAAGTTTGTGGGGTTTAGTTCATGGCCTTATGGGTGTGGGTTGGCAGATATGGATGTGCATTGCTTCAAGAGGTGAGACTCCCTGTTGGCAAAAGCAATTGGATATCTGACTCCAGACAGGCTGAAAAGGTAAATTTTAGTTATGTATATTACAAGACTGCATGGCTCTGAAAGTTGAATTTCAGGAACCCAGCAGCAGTCATTTGATCTGTACCCTCTCACTTTAAAGAGATTGTGATTTTTTTTAAGCCTCATCTGTAGAGGACATTTCATGTGAACTCCATAGATTTCAGAGCATTAAATTTGCTCTGAATGTCTTTGTGATAACTTAGACCAGCATATTCTAGCCTTGATTTTAACCTCTGCTTTTGTGTGTCATCCTATATGATGATGAAACATTTTCTTGACTTTGCTATGCTGCTCTATTCATAACTTCCATTTCTCCATATTTGCATGTACTCTTTTTCTCCATCTTCTTTAAATAGTTTTGCAATGAATAACTGTCTTAACAAGGTGCATGTACTTTCCAAGTGAGAGCTGTCCTGCAGTCATTAGCTCTTAGTCTAGCAGATGACATTCTAGCAGTGATGAGATCTTGGTATTACTCTTAATCTTGCTTCTAATTGGGTGTACAATTTTAGGCAAGTCTTTTCTGCTGGCATTGATTTCTGATGAAGGGGAGATTATAACTGGCAGTGGTAACTTGACTGAAGGAAGATCTGGCACACAGGGCAAGAAGGCCCAACTACAAGAAGGGGTTAAATTGGCTGAAAGCAGGAGTGCCAGAGGCAGAACAAATTCCTTGCAAGAGTGGAAAATTTCCCTTGGTGGTGAGAGGAAAAAACAGCCTCAGCATTGTCTTGTGGCCATTGTGGATTGCAAGTGCTCAGGGGCCACCTTTGGGCAGTAGAGCCAGGGCTGGGATGAGGTGTCCAGTGCGAGAGCTCTCAGGGTGGGTGCTGGTCCAAGAGTATATAAGCAATCTGCTTGTGACATAGTGTGGTAGGACTCTGCCCAATACATTGTCTATCACATTTTTCTTTTATGTTCAAGTACAAATGTGCTCTTAATTCATCCCGAGGGATACCATAAAAATTTCTTAACACTTTCCTAGTGTTTCTCTCTTCCATGTATGGTTTTGCTTTTTCGGTATGAAGGACTCTCTTACCATGTGATTTTGATGTGGTTTTACACAGGAAAACAAACTTTCCTGGGGCTTAGTGCTGATGGTAAAGGACAACTGAGCAAAACACATTGAAATAAGTTCACAAGATGAACTCAGCTTTTCACAAATTAAAATAAACTCTCAGTTCAGCTGGCAACATTTTTCTGGAATTCAAATGTTCCTGCAGATCTTTATAAGCAATGTAATACATAACAGGCCCTTGCATGGGGAACAGACTTGTCTCCTCTCCCTGTAAACTTTGCCTATTCATCTTTTTTGGTTTTAGCTTTGCTGCCTGAATAACAAGTCTGGTGTAGACAAACCAGTTTTATTCAAGTTTAGAAAGATTAGAGTTTGGGGATTAACATAAGTGTAGGAAGGGTCAGGGAAAGTGATATTCTCAGAGACTTTGAAGAAGTAGTGCAAAAGGGAATGAGTACAGTGAAAGTAGGGATATCAGCCTTGCCTCAACAAGAGTCTGTATTTTTTGGAGCTGTAGTTGCCTATTGCAAGATGCAATCCTAAGGAAGATGAAAGTATAAATAATTTTTATTTTATGTTGTTAAGCTGTTTCTCTAAGGCCTTCCTTCAGGGTTTACCTTGATCTAAGAGGTATACAAAGCACCTTGTACATATCAAGGCCCTTCTATAAAAAGGCTTTGTTTTAACTAACCCTAGACTTTCCAATCCTGACACTTCCAACAACCAGAGCTTGTGTGGCTGAAAAGCTGGACTTAATAGGCCTTTCTGGAAGAATAGATAGGAAAGCTAAGCTTAATTGCTTAATTTAATTTTCATAAAGCTTGGTAATTTTCAGTGAGTGTCTTTATGCCAGCTCTCAAGCCAATTTTTAATTATTTAGCAAAACATTTAAGCACGTACTTTGATCCATGCTATTCATCAAAGCACTTTAGAACCTGCTTATGTGCCACTTGAACAGGTTGAAAGAGATGCTGAAGTGTCTGCTGAATGGGGAAAGTTTATAAAGTCAGGACCTTAAGAGGGAACTGCTTGAATACAATGATCAGAGATACCAAAAAATGTCCACCTCTGTCAGCATTGCAAAGATTTGAGACCAGAGCTGAGTACATAGCAATGTAAATGCTCCCCTCCACTTCCCCCCATATGCTTCGGGCATATTTCATGCACAATCTTCAGCTGGTTTTGCTCACAAATTGATTTTTGTGTGTGTCTGTGTAATTTCAGTGTCACCAGCCCGGCATGCCTGACACTGCAGTCTTTTTGAGAAGCAATAAGCCATGCAGTCTGATGTGGAAACAAGTCTCCATGGAGCTAATCGGCTTTGGTTTTTTGCTCTGAGCACTTGCTGGCTTTTCCCCCTTGCAGTGGTATTGGAGCACTGTGTTAACTCTAACAGCACTACTGATTGACAAACTAATGCCATGGAGTTGGCTTATGAGCTAAACTATGAGAGTAACTTAAATCTTTGTGTCAGAGGGGAACAAGATAAACAAGCTCGGTTGGGGTTACAGTAATTTTTAGATTCATCAAACTTTCACTTTTCAGTGTTTTAAATGGTAAATGATTTTAGGAATTCTGGACCAGGGACTTGGCTGAGGGCACATATCTGCTTTCATGTTATGCTGTTTATTGTCAGCTCAGGCCTAAATTTTAGGCTGCCCTGGAATACAATGTGTGTTTTTATAAAGTAATTTACATGGTTTTAGCAAGTCAAAATAAGCCAGGCTAAGGTGATATACTGAACTTACCTGTACAGGTTTTCTGTGTGCAATCCCTGTAGCTAAAGCATATCTTCAGAGAGCAGCACAAAACAAAAACATAGATGCTTTTTGCTCTTTTAGTATTTTCTTTTGTTCTTGTGATTTCTTTTGGAGAACCAGAGTGTTGTCTCTTAATAATGTCCTTAAAATTCCAGAGAAGGGAAGAACCTTTATTGGCCAAAACTGCAATGACAAAATTAATTTCACTAAGCAAGGCAAGATTGGGGTTTTGAGCATGTGTAGAGCACCACATATGTCCAGGCAGGAGTTGTGGGGTATTTTATGAGGAGGCACAGATATTTTAAAGCAAACTGGACTGCCCATACAGACTTGCTGAAGAATTAATAATGAAACTTGAATTTCAACAGTTTTGCTCACAATAGGAGTACAATCCCTAAAAAAAAAAAAAAAAAAAAAAAGAAAATGAAAAGATAGGTTTCCAGGATAACAAAGGAGACCTGGCAGTCTATTAGTGGGATGACTACAGCAGCTGACAGGCTGATAGACTGCTCCACAGTCCCAGCACACCTGTGTGGAGCCACCTGTCATAGGAGTGAAAAATGTATCCTGAGTTATAGAACTGCAAATTCAGCAAAAATTCTGCAAGGGGATCAGAGGAGTGAAATGGCCCTCATGCTAAGGTTTTGTTGCCAGAAGACTTCTCACCTAAGGAAAAAAAAAACCCAAAACCATGAACAACTCACTCAGAAAGTAGTTTTGTCATTTTTACAGTATTAGGACTGCTAGAAAATATATTACCGTAGTAATGAAAAATGTCCACATCTAAATTATCATGTATAGTCTATGTAAGTTGGTTTAATAAGGTAAAAATACTCTATATACTGCTTTACCTTAAAAAAAAAAAAAGTTCAGGAAAATGGTGAGCTGGAGAGTGGAGGGAACACAGGACAGGTAAATCAAGGCTTGCAGAGGGATCAGAGAGGAATCATCCTGTACTCACTGTGGATGGTCAATGCTTCCTAGCTCTCAAACTAATACCACAAATGGGATATGCTGCAGAAGAGATCAGTGCTATGGCTAAGGTCTATAATCTACATAAGAAGTCTACTTGGTAAAATTCTTAGATGATTTGATGATTTTAGGAAACTGAGGGTACACCAATGGACAGGAAAACAGTCCTTATATACAGAATCCTGGAATAGTTTGAGTTATAAGAGATATTAAGGTCCAACCCACTCCACTCTGGGTGTTTAATTGATCCAAATAATCTGACTGTAGGGAAAATTCTTACATAAACTGATTTCTGCCTGTTTCCTAAGCTTATGAATGCCACTCTTTGCCTAAAAGAATTTTGTGGGTTTGGCAAGCCAGGTTACATAGCCCAGTGTTTTCTGTCTAGCTATAGCATGCTCCACTGCTGCAGTGGGAAGTGAAATAAAAACAGCAGAAACTAGTTGTGGAAGGGCTTTTTTCCTGGTAATTGATAGAAGGTTCAAGCTTAATTGCTTGTAAAAATGATGCAAACAAAAGATGATTGAATCTCCTCTGAGGCACTTAAGTCATCAGCACATCAGGTACCAGGGACTCAAATTATAAAATTAATTTCTCATTGCTGGGATTTTGTAAACAGTCCCTTTCATAAATTTAGAAAACTCACATCTTCAAATAGCATTGATCCCTTCTCCTGATGACTCTTCTTAATAATTTCATCACTCTCCATATGATTAGAAGTTTCCTGTATTCATTTACCTCCGGCACAGTCTAGTTATTGTCTTTTGGTTTACACTTTGCTGCTGTTTTCATATTTACCCCTACAGCATGTTATTAGGAATTAGCATATAACTTGTCAGCCTTTGGATAAATTTGCCAATCTGCTCATGTAACTTCATGTTAGATCTTTTGCATCATGGCTATTCCCATAACTGGGCATTATACATTTTCTTTACCTGCTGGAGTGTAAATTTACTTTTGTAACCATAACTATCCCAAGCAAGTGTTCCCAAAGACAGCAACATCTTATTTCAGACACTGTTACTGTATGAAATGCTTTGGTTCTTATAAATATTTTGCTTTAGGAGAACATCCTAAACACATGTTCATTTTCTCACAGCTGTAGTAAATGATGGGCATTTCCTTAAAGCCTCCAGCTGATGAGCCCAGTCCCAGATTTATGTCTTAAAGTATTTACATTCAAAGTACATTTACATCTATTCATCTTTGAATGGATAAATTTGTGCTTTTGGCTGTTCAGTACTACTCCTTCATTCCTTTGGTTGTGTTGTAAGCCAGAAAGGAAAGTTTGTGTGTTCTTGTTCCCTTTCTACTGATGGTTCACAGAAGGGATTTCTTCCATAACTCTGGATGCAAGACATGGAGGCTAAATATTGGAAGGAAAAAGACACAGGAATGGGGCACATTTTATTGTTAAATGTTTTGTTTATTGAAAAGTTATGATCTGGGTTAACTTCATCTATTTATGAACCCAAATATACTTTGATTCCCTATCCAACATTCACTCAGAAAAAAGAAAAAAAAAAAGAATTGGAATGTTTCATTGAAAAAAAATCCTTAAATCTATACTTTGATTTTAAATAAAATTGTTTTGGTTTTGAAAAGAGCAGTGCTTCTCTAACTCAGAAACATAATGGGGTGCTTTGAGAATATTGACATAACGATAGATGTTTGCTTAACAATGTTCTTATTTTCACAAGAATCCACACATTTTTTCCTTTTGGGTAACCTGAAACCAAACCCAGGCAGCAAATGAAAACCAATTGTATTTGTACAGCTTTAGTTGATATTAAACTGCTCCTGTTTCTTCTGGTGATAGCTGTGCAGAGGGTTCATAGAAATCTCACCCCTTGTGCCACATGTTTCTTTCTGTAACTCATTCTTTGCTTAGCAGAAATAAATTTCATTCTTTCCAAGAAATTTCCCAATTGGTAGTTTTCCATGAAAACCCAAACATTTGTCAGAAACTGTGGAACTGCTGAATATAAAATGTCTCCTTCAACTCCTCCTCATTTTTAATCAACTCCAGCCACAGCTGAGGCTGCTTTCTGCAGGAGCAGCCCTTGTGTTGCTGCAGTTGCTGAATATTCTAGGACATCATACCTAATCAGAAAGTCTTGCTCAGGACTGAGATGTAAGCCATGACCAGCTGCAAGCTTTCTTTCCTTATTATTTATTTATTTCCTTGCCCTTAAGAGCAAAACAGAGAATATTCCCATATTTATAAATTCAAAACCTAAGTATCTTGATAGTTATAAAGAATAAAAAGTGTGCAGTAAACATTTTTGTCTGGAAAAAAGCAAAACTGGTTTCAGTTCTTGTCTGTAACACTACTTTCCAGTGTGACTTTGGTCGGCTCAGTAAATCATTCTGAGCTTAGTTCCAGCCAGCTGTAATGCCAAGAGAATAGTGTTTCTTTTCTTCCACCTGTTCTGCAATTTATTACAAACTCTTTGAGGCAGCAACTGATTTTTCTTGTTTGGCACTTTCTGTGGACACTTACCCCAACTTTCTGGAAGTAATTAATTTTTCAGTTCACAATCATTCTAAGTACTATAAAAATTGTATGTGGGTGAAATGAACAACTTTCCCCTGTTTACTGCATTAACAAGGTAAAAAGTAAATTTTGGTTGAGTGCATTACAAACCATTATTTTTGCAATTTAAAATTAATGTTCAAATAAACTGTAAGGAAATAGAAATGTAAATAATAGCTCAAATACATATAGTATTATGTGGCTGAAAACTGAGTTTGAATTAAAATTAGGAGAAAATTTTATGACTAGAGGATATTTTCAGTGGTTTTTTTTTTTTTTTAATTTTTCTGGAATGAATGTCTGAAACATTAGCACTTTATTTCTTCTAGAAGAACATTTTTCAGGGTATGATCCAAAATTTGATCCAGCTTTGTCCAGAATGGTAAAAACCTAATTTTTTTTTTTTAGGGGAACTGGAGCAGTATGAGATATTGACCTCACCACATTTTAAACTCAGCCCTTCCCTGTAGGGATGTAATGACGACTCAGAATCTGACCTGCTGATCAGGTAAGGGAATTTGCAAGCCATTTCTTCAGCCTTTTGGAAAATTGCCCTTAAATTTGCTGGTTATTTCCTGTGTGTATACATGTGCATGTCCTGACATGGCTCAAACACTGAAGTAATAAGGAAGTATTGACTTCCACCCAGATGTCTGTTTCACTGAGCAAGTGTTGGTCAATGGATTGATGCACTATTAGCAAGCATCTGACTCCCTGCTAGGGGAGAATTTCCTACAAACTAGCAGGCATTTCTCTGCAAAAATATCTTTGGAGTAAAGTAAGGGAGCATATGTGATTACTGGATATCAGAAAGACTTCTGTTCAGTTATTTGAAAGACATTTTAAAAAATATATCAGTTTTAGCATTTTAATTAATTCTGGTGGATTTCATGCATGCTCAGATTAGGATGTGTGGACTTTTAGCCCATTAATGTATCCTTTTAAATCAGAAATGTGACAAGGTAGTTGCAGTATTAACCCCAAAACTATTCAAGGGGTACAAAAGCTGATACTGCACTAGTAATGTTATCTCCACTAGTCAGTGTGGACTACATTCAGCCAAAGGCATGACCAAAACACTCAAAGAGTGAATATAAGCTCCAATTAAAGTCAAGTGACCCCAGCTCCATCTGCTCTGAATCAGTATAATTTCACCAAAAAAAAGAAAAGAAAAGTTGGCGCAGTGTCAGTTTGTACATGTTGACCCCACAAGCTTGGCTCAGTTTAAACCTTCTTTAAATATGGATGTGGATGCTTTCAGAGAATGGCCTGCAGCATACTTGGCAAGTGGAGAGATAGATAATACCCTTGTACAGAAATACTTCTTGGACATGTGCTTAAATGCTGTTGCTAATGAAGCTAATGGAACGTTTACATCCACAGGAGGCAACCTCTGTCTGAGCCCCTACATTCACTCCTGAGCATGGATCATGGCTTTATTTGGCTTAGATTTTGGTGCTGTTTTGTGGGAGATGTGTTTCAAAATGTGGATTTTCTCTGTGCACATGTAGTCCTTGCTCTGAGATGGAATTTCATGGGCCTTGTGTGACTCCTCCAGTGCATCTGTTTATGGTTGCTGGTGTACCACAGCCTTGCGCTCTTAACTGCTGACAAAATTGCTCAGGGTTTATGTGCAGACATGTTAGAAAGCAGTGCCTGGCTTCCTATGTGTCAAAAAAAAAAGTCTTCAGAAACAGTTCAGTGGTAAAGTCCCAAGTTAGAATTGTTTATCCTCATCAACAGGCTGAACTAATAGCATTTGTCATGAGAAACATTGAGATTAAATAGGAGTGTAGGGGAGGAAAAGCTTTTATCTTTGGGAGTACTTGTATGCATAGTGTGTTAAATAGCATATCTTTTCATGTGGTATGACACCGAGGTATGAGGAATACCTAAAGGACTTACTAACATCACTGGTCTGCAGTCTGCAGGAGTTAGTACAGTTGGAAAGGAACACAGATCTTGCTAAAACACAGCATGATCTAAACTTCTTCAGGTTGTTTTAAAAGCAGGGCTCTGATGACATGGAATCAGCAAAGATTTCAGTTCACCTCCTGTAGAAACAGAGCGTGTTAGATCATCAGTTGTGGAGAAATCCCAACTGGGTCATTGCATTTCTCAAGCTTTTCAAAATTCTTCCTACTTTTTCATGGGGAAAATCTTGTTTCAGTTGTATATGGGATTTTTCAGGCTCATTTTTAGTCTGTCACATTATGTGCCAGTATTTTCTTTTGCCATGGACAAGGTTATATAGCTGTGACACATATAAATTGTTTATTATGTGGGTGTGACATGAGAGAAAAAGTGTACCTGAGAAGAAATAGATCTATTGTAATCCTGTGACTGCGTCATTTATCTTTTGCTATTGACTGTAGACTCTACCTTTTCTGGGATTTATTTCAATATTTTCTGTTCAACTTTCAGGACCAGCCAGTCTTGCAATACACATCATTAAAATTTACCTTCTAGGAGTTATGTGTCTGTGTATGCATATATAAAAATATATATGTATGTATGTATACATATGTATGCATCCTTTGTTTAAAATCTCCTGAAGTACATTTTTGCTGTTAGGCATGTGCTCCACAGAGTTTGCAAGGTGGCAGAGCACAGGGCCTGTGGTCAGACCAACTCCCCTGTTTGTCAGCAGTGTGGCAAACCACAGCACACACAAATGAATGAGCTGCTCAGGAGGTAACAGCCTGAATTCTTTCACTTTGTTTTGTCCTCTGTGCTGGGGCAGGGCTCAAGCATGCCCACACTGTGGCTCCAGCAGAAGTTTAACAGTGTGCTGTGGGATCCAGTTTGGCTTCACTCAGTGAGGGGAGAGGTCTGAGGGGAGCCTAGGAGAAGTGACTGGGGTTTTTTTCATCTTCAGCCGAAATATCCCTTGACTTTGCCATGATGTATGGGCAGTCAGGAGGAACTCAACTCCTGTCAGTGCCCTAGTGAAAATCTTGCTGGACTATCTTTTTCTTTTTCAAAGTGAGCATGCACTTTTTGTCACTTTGTTGATGGTTAGTTTTAAAAAATCTATTTAAGGCCTTCTTTGTAGGGGGTAGAATATAAGAAAATAAAGATAGTGTAGAAAGTAATCTTTTCCCTAAGGAGTTGCAGCTGGGCCAGTTATCAAAGATTAGGAACAGGCCTGACTTTAACAGGCCACAGCTGTGACCAATGAGAAGAAGAGTGCTATAAAAGTGGGGTGGCTGGCTGAGAGGGGAACTGGATTCTGTTCCTCTGTGAAGAAGAAAGAGTCAGTGCTCTGAGGAGATGCCCACGAGAAACACCAAGAAGGTATGAAACTTTTGTGATAAGGAGACAACAGTATGGAACCCTTGCAATAAGATGACAACACTTACTGGTTTTTGTTTGTACTTGAACCTCTTACCAGTAAAACAGGTGGGTCTGTGGACAAAAGCCAAGTGTGTTTTCAACCTGAAGGAGGAGGGAAGACTAGTGGTGATTGAACAGTGATTATTCTAGATTCAGAAACATAAATCTGTGATGTTGAACTGACGCTGACACTTCCTTCTAGTTCCTCTTGTCAGATCAAGAGGAACTCTATTAATACTTTGTGTCCTAGTAGACTAAGAGGTTTTTTTCCCCTCTCCAGAACAGAAAGTTGTCAAGACTTAATCTATATTGCATTGAGTCCTGCGTAGATGAACCTGCCCATGAAAGACAATGAAATGTTTTGCTTTGAGGCCTCTCTTCTCGTTCTGCCTCACTCCCCCAACACATGTTTCCTTCAGAAACTTGTATGGCTTCTGGAAACAACCCCTAGTGCAATTTCAGTGGTTACAGGGCTGTGGACTCATTTGGGAGCATATAAGCAGGTTCCAAAGTCACACTGGCTTCAGACCAAAAACCTTGTTACTGGATGTGGGTTCTTATTTTCATGAATAAGAGGAACAACTAATGGGTTCAAAAATTTAAGATGCCAAGTGAAACTGCCAGAAACTAGGATAAAAAACGTTAATGCACATATCATGACCTAATAAGTTTGATATGGTTTTGGAAAAAAAATCAACACAGTTGCACCTTGTAGCAGAACATTTTTTAACAATTACTGTTATTATTTTTTTCCGTGGGATGCTACTGCAATTACTTTTGTCCTTATACCTGATAAAAGCCAAAAGAATGTTATTGTTGCAAATCCTGTTCATTACTGCCAGCCAAATTTTCCCTCCAAACTTTAGTTCATAGAGCAACTATGATCCTTGCCATAAGCAGAGAAAAGTTCTCCAGGTTTATTTTGTTGTGAAACAGTTGAAAGAGAAGCTGGGCCCTGTGGTGGGACCTTGATACATACCACAGCCTACATCCAGCTGTGTTCAGTGCATCCTCTGGACAAGCACACACAGGTGTTCCAACTGTATGTGCCCAGGACTTGTTTTCAGGCGTAAATATCAAAAACATTGCAAACAAACAGAGTGAATTTTAAATATGAAGCAATTTTGTTGCTACATCTTTTTAGAGACAAAGGCATATTCAGCAAAGTTAATGAGAATAAAGTGATTCTGCCAGATTATTTAAATGCAAATTGGATTTACTTGAAGGCTATGTAGAGGATGACTGTGGGTTTTGTATTTAGCTATGTTTGTTTCATTGAAACTTTGTCACTGATATCACAGGTACTCCTAATTTTGATGCTATATCAGAATAGAATAGCCAGCAGAGGGAGCAAAGGCTTTTTTAACAATAAGCTGTTGGCAAGAACTATGTGACCCTATAGGGGGATCAGGAAGGAAGTAAACTTTCTCTGTGCTACTTTCTTTTCCTCAGGAATGGAAGAAGAGGTGAGAGAAAAAGGTTTGCAGGCTTAGAAAAGAAATAGTGTTGTGTTTTACTTTCAAATTTGAATGTAAAACAGAACATGTTAATAAAAAATGGAGATTCAATCCCATAAATAAAATGCTACCTCACTCTAGGGAGAGAAGGAGGGAGGAAAAACAACCAACCAAAATGTACAAAAAAATTAAGAATCAGTTGCTCTTTTTTTTCTATTTGTTCATGTTTTCCATGCCAAAACTATTTTCATCTAATGGCCAGGATCATTATGAAATGTATCCTGTGGTTTTGGCCACTTACACAAAGTTCTGTCACAGAGGGCTCTGTAATGACAATTTGCTGTTAATTGCTATCTAAAAGGGCCAACCATTGTAATTTCAGCACAGTCTTATTCATAGATCACCATCAGTTACTGTGGCCAATCCCAAACACTTTGGGAAAAACATCAAATTAAAAAATGAAGGAGAAAATACCGTGGCTTTTTGATGCCACTTCTCCCCTGCTTTTAATTTTTTTTTAACTCTTCCACCTGTAGTCCTTTGGGATTGCATGTAGATGATTAAGGCCCTCTGTATTAAGATGACAAAAATTTCAGATCTGGCTAGTCCGTGCCCTAAGCCTGCCTTATCATCTCTGGAACAGCTGCAGATTTTTGTGCTGAGAGACTGGACCAAATACATTGCAGAGTGCATTTGGTATGCTTTCAAATGGGTAGGCACACTCATGCCCAGCCCAGAGAGCTGGAGAGGAGGGAAGGGGCAGAAACATCTCAAAGAAGGAGAGGGTCTGCTGACGTGAGTCAGGATTTAATGAGCTGACCACCTGCTCTTGAAATCCTCATCTGTAAGATATTTGAGCCTATGAACTCAGACATGATACCTACAGGCTTTTCAGCTAATCTTGTTGTCTGACAGCACAGTCAAAAAGAATGTGACCTCAGGAATAGAGAAGATACCTACTTGATATCCTGGCAGAGCATGTTAATAAACATTTTAGCATCAGCAGTGCCTGCTCAGCAGTCTGTAGGTTAGGGGGCACATAAGGTTACTTCTTAGCTCTAACATTCATTCTGTTTTGTAAACTCCTAAATTTCAGGTTTTGGATTCACTTGAATCCTCAGTCTTAGCTGGTAATATGCAGTGTAAGGCAGAGAGGGAGGTGTGTACCACAACATCTGCAGACTCGTGCATGCAAGTACAAGCCTAACTTTTGGAAGCAAAGAGGAAAGAACCACAAGGTTTCTTTCCCACTGCTTTGCTTTAACCTTTCTGTACCTGTCTTCCTCTGAATGTGCCAAAAGTGAATGGCTCTGCATCCAAGATAACTGTGGTACAGGGCCCCCCTCTGCCCTGTTATCATCAATGTCTGTGGTGCTGTCATCCTTATGCAACATTCAAATAAATTAAGAGAAGCTCCAGTTTAAATTGAATAGCTGTTGTACTTATGGAGCAATGGTGCTATAAGTACTGTTGTACTTATAGCACCATTAAGCCGTGCTATAGAATATTCCTGGGGCTTAAGCCATGCCACAGAAGATTCCAGGGCTTCATTGTCCCAACAGGAGAGGTGTTGCTTCATGCTTGCAGAGGGATTCCCCTGAGGGCCTTCTGCCCACTGTTTTCTTGGTAAAACCCATTGCTGTGGAAAGCCTGACTCCATCTGCTCCTTTTTCCTGAGGAAAATGTTTCTTCTAAGGTCAGAAGAAATGTAAAGTCTTTATAAGGATGGCTGGAATGCAGCCTTCAGAGCAAGGCTTGTGGTTTTTTTTTTCCCTCACAGTGTGCCTCTGCAGAGAAGTTTAGGCTTAATTTCCCTTGTTCAGGAACATTAGTCCTTGTTATTTTTCTTCTTACTCAAACTTAACAAATTGAGCTGGAAATATATCCATTGTCTGATTGAATGGGAACATCAGCAGTATGATTTCCTTCCAGAGGCTGATGGCTTTGATCCATTCTTGAATTCTGAGTGTTGCAGTGTCAGCAAGCTTTCTTTGTCTATGATTTCTGACTATCTTTTGCATTTGCATCTTCACCTGTTCTTGTGTTGTTCTCGATTCAAGAGCACACAAATACAGGTGTGCCACTAATATGTACCTTTGTCTATTTCTTGCAAGTTAAGAACAAAAAGCAATCTGAGAGGAAGAGATCTCCAAGATGAGTGAGGAAAAGAAGTTGACTTTTCAGCTACCCCCAGACACCAGTGTCTATGAGCAATCCCATTTAGGTGCCCAAGTAGTGATTCTCAGAGCCCCATAGTCTGCTCTGTAGCCTAACATTACATAGAAACCTCTCAAGCTCCATTTTAGAAAATGATTCATTATTCTGCCTTTGTTACTATTTAAAAATCTCATAGCTCAAGAGGCTGGACAAATTATTATAGTCTTCAGTCTAAACCTATTTTGGCAATTTTATGCCTATTAGTTCTTGAACAAATGTACTTATTTTGATTAATTCTTTAATTCCTTACTATTCCTTCTCATTCCCTGTTATATTTATAGGTAGCAATCATATGCCCCTTAGCCTTTCTCTGACTAGGTTAGCCAAGTTTCTTAGTTTTCTTGTGTAAAAAAAGGGTTCCTTGTTTCTCTGATTGTACTGGAAGACTTTCACTGCACCTCTTCTGGTAATGGACTCATCTTTCTGAGTTTGGGTGATCAAGGAAATGTGCAATTTTTAAGGTTTCATTGGTTCTCCGTGCAATCATGTTCACCATTTCTGTTGGAAAGCTCTCTCATGATCACATTTCATCCATTTCCTTAAAACAATATACATAGTTTTTGTGTTAGAAATTATCATTGGAGCTGTTCCTCCTGCACATGATCATTTGGTGCAGAACAGTTGCCCTAGGCATTTCCAGCTTCTGAATAAAACAAGTTAGGGACCCTATTAGTCACATGTGTTTTTCCCTTAATGATTTCCCTACTGTGCCTTCTGAGTGAAGAGTTTCAGGGGAGAGGAATCAGGTAAATAAAAGCTATGTCACAGCACAGGCACACTGGGGAGCTAAGTTAAATCCTGCATTTTTGATTGCTGTGTTTTGCAGGCACAACATATTTCTTTCAGCATCACGTGAAGTACTGTAGGCTGAGGCAGTGCTGTGCAAATGCTGGCATGCAGTTGGAACATTTGCTTTGCTTGTGAGGGATGAGCCTGTTTACAAAATTAGGCAGATCATCCCAATACATGTCAATGGGATCTTTAATACTCACTGCCATACCTTTAAACACCCCTCTCTGATGGATGCCACTCATTTTGTCAATCCCACTCAAACACTTTGGTACTGAAATCTCTGTTTTACCATGATGGGTTCGTGGAAGACTAAACTCTAAACTTGTTGATGGTAGAGAAGGGAAGAAATTCTACGTGAAGGGAAGAAAAACTTTCACTTGGCTCAAAAGGAAAGGTGTTTGGTTTTTAAAATAATTTGTCTTGATTTATTTATTACAGTTTATTTATTTACTACATTTTAAAAGGAAAGTCATTCATACTGCTGAAGGGCACCCAGTGGTTAAAGAAGTCTTGAAACTGCCGAGAAGGACTTGAAGGTGTTGGACAGGATGAAGGGCTGGACAGGAGCTGGAACATGCTGACAGCACAGAAAGCCAAATTTATCCTAGGCTGCATCCAAAGCAGCATGGCCAGCTTTGTCACCTGCATCCAGCTCTGGGGTCCTCAGCCTAGAAGAAACTTTGGCCTATTGGAATGAGTCTGGAGTTAGACTACCAAGACAATTAGAGGGGTGGAGAGCTCTCTTCTATGAGGAAAGGCTGAGGGGATTTGGTTTGTTCTGCCTGGAAAAAAAGTCTAAGGGGTGACCTAATTGCAGCCTTCCAGCACCTGAAGGGAGCCTACAGGAAAGATGAAGAGGGACTTTTTACAATGGCATGTGGGACAGGACAAGGGAGAATGGATTCAAACTGAGAGTAGGTTTAAATCAGATATTAGACAATAGACTGCGGGAGGGGTTAGAAGTAGATCTTTAAGGTCCTTTTCAATTCAAGCCGTGTTATGATTGTAATAAAATCTGCTCATTAACAAGGTGAGGCCTTTCAAACACCTTTTCATCTTTGAGACAAATATGCAGAAGGCTGAACTAAAGCCCTCCTATTCTTATTTTGCATTGCTAGTATGCACCCTAATTGATAGCACAGCAACCCCTGAGGTGAGCTCCTCCACTTGTGCATGTTTGTGAAGCTCAGCTGATGTCAGTGAAACAGTGCTGATACACATGAGCTGAGGATGTGGCCTCTGGAGTTCAGAGGAGCTGCTGTAGAATATCAGGCTGAAAAGTGATTTCTGAAGGATTTTCAGTTATGCTAATGCCTAAAACAAATAAAGAGGAGGTTTCTTCATCTGTTTAAGTGCTTTTCTTTGAGGTACTCAATAAGCAGTGTGTGTCTTGACATAAACAGAAATGTACAAGTATGATTAGGTGAGTGTTTACCAATTCCATTTACTGTTTATAGCAGAGTAGACATATTGCCTATGCTAATCTATGAGTTTGGCAGATGTGATCCAGAGAGGAGAAAAATGTTTTAATAGAAGTAAAGTATAATTTAAGCTTTATTACAGATCTCAAGTTTATTGAAGTGTGACGCAAAGAAGTTTTTTGGGATGTTAATTGTGTATCCACAAAGCATGAAATAAAGCCAGGAACAGAATAAGAGTGTTTTCAGTCTTCTTTCTTTGTCAGATCAGATAAAACACCAGATTTTATTTCGAAGAAGAAAGGATAGAAAAAGACTAATGGCTTCTTTCATCAAGCATGGGTAAATTTAGGACATCTATTTGGATAAAATATATTTGAAATGGTGGCTGGCTATTTTTTTTTCTTTGTTGTTGTGTTTGAGTGTCTTTTTTCTGTTCATAAACAATGCTTTTTTTAAAAATATTTTCTTTCGTTGGGACATAGAAAATGTACTGACTGTTAGAGCAGGGATGACACTTTTAGTTTAAACCAGTTTTGACTGCAGCTAGCCATGAAACTTAGATCTGGATTTAGATCCCAAATTAAATTATTACTTCCAGAGTTTTTTTTCCAATTAATATTTACAAGTGTTCTATAGTTTAGCACATCTAGTAAGTATAATACAAAGAATGGATTATGTTTTTGCAGTCTCTTAGCATGTTAGGATCTCTGTCCTGCTTGTTATCATTGGAACAATTTAGAAGGATTTTCTGGCAATGCGTTAATTTATATGGAATGTGAAATTATTTTTTTTTCCGATTTCAGAGGAAGGAACTAGGCTTTATACTGGTAATCTCAAAAAACATGTCTGAGCTGCTGATCCCAAGGCGTGCTGTGATTGTATGGGGTGGTTTAATTGGATATGCGGATCCGAGTTCACTGTTTGCATGCGCACAGCTATTTGGAAAGGGAGCTTGTTAATGAGAGTAGAAGAAAAACTTGAAGGAAAAAGCACGTTTGGCATTTAACTAGCAAAAGATTTGCTTTCTTCATTAAAGTCATTATAACTGAGCTCAAGAATTGCACATGCACAAGGGAATTACTTGAATTAAGTTAATAAAGTTGTACTTTATTAGGTGTGAGGGGCCTGATTATTCCATTAGTAGCACAACACAGCCCGAGTTCAGATCTGTGGACTGGAGCAAGTAGGTTATGAGGACGAAGCTGTGAAGCTCCTGTCCTGTGCACCTCTTCACCTGGGTAAGAGGAAGGCTTTTGTTTCCGTTTTTATGAAATGGGACAAAATAAATTGGTGCTGTGCTGGCTAAACCAGTAATCAATAGAGTTTGTTCTTAGGAAATTTAGAGGGAAGCCATTCAATTACTTGGTAGAAACTCTACATGTCTCTCAGCTGTCTCTGAACGTGTCAGGCCTGGGGAATATACAGCAGGGTTTGGGAGTTAGAGCATGTTCTTTTCAGTGCAATTGGCTTTTGGTTGTTTTCTTCTTTTTTTATTCAGCTCTTGAAACAAGATTTTAAAAATAGTATTATCTATATCGCTGCAGAGCACAATGGGTGCTGGTAATAAGCTGCTCAAGCATACAGTGTTATCTGTAAGGTAAAATGCTAAAGAGTACCGCCTACTTGTTATGTAAATATCTTACTAAAAGGTCAGGTGAAGGCTTTTTTTGGTCTGGGAAATGCTCTTAAAATTTTGCCACTTTGGGTTAAAATAGATTTGATCAGCCTTGAAGCCTGGTAAACTTTAGTATCACACAACAGTGAAGAAATTACCTGAAGTGTTGTTGAGTCTGAATGATGAAACTGGAGCTCTCCAAACCCTCTTAATGAAAAATACTGAGAACAGACATATAAGTGGTGCTTCCCAGCTCAGTGGCAATAGTAAAGGAGTCCAAAGACATGCAAAGTAGGATTATTAATAATTAATTAATAACAAAGTGAACATTTTTTTGGATGTTTTTTGAATTGTAGATAGCATGAGAATGTTATGGGTAGCAATGCCCTTTGCATAATGGGCCCCACTTCTGACTGTGCCCTAGTATCATCCTGATCTTAAACAAGTGCCTCCCCTGTCATTTGTCACTAAGTGTGGAACCCACCCTAACTTGAGCAGATGAGTGTGGGCAGAGCACTGCTCTTGTCTGCTGCGGGCTGAGTTGTGCTATCAAATGTTCTACTGGCTTCCCATCAGATTGCTGCTTCCTGAACCACTTTGTGAGGCACATGAGATAGAGAGGGTCTTTCCAGCTGTGTTCACAAGATCAATAAAATGGAAGAAAATGTAACGTTATTACTACAAATATATTTTAATTTAGCAATAGTTTTCCTAGCGAGGACAAAATCCGCTTGCTAAAAAAATCCACTTTCACTACAAAACCACGTTACAAAACATATTGCTCATAGTGAACATGATGGGCACTTTGCCACAGCTTTGACCCTATGCTCACTACTGAATGCACAAAAATGGTTTAGCCTGATGAGTTAAGGAGCCAGCTAAGAAGTTAGCTTATTAAGCAGACTTGCAGATTTTATGGTAACATTTAAATTAAAATACTCTGAGTACACTTAACTACACATTCAATGCAGATTTAATAAGGTGGTTATAGGTTCATTAAGTAGCAATTGATTATTAACTCTTTGCTGGCCTACAGATGTGAATATTTGGTAAAGAATAGTGTTTTATAGAATCTGCAAGTGGAATTAGTGTAGTGCTTTTGAGATTACATTAGCAGCAAAACAGGGGGTGGATGGTTATTGTTAATTAAACCATACAGGCAACATCCAGTAGAGTCCTAACCGAGTGTAGAATACATTTATTTGTTTAACATATTACAGTTTCAAGACTCTTTGTCCTACAACTCCTTCCTCCACCCCCCACCCCATTCTTTTTAAATTACCAGTGGAAGTTTTTGGACTGATTCTGTAAGGCTCATGAAATGTTGAAGTGAACCTTTCCATTGTCCCTGGAATGGGCTTGACATTAATACACTCCATAGAGGGATGAAACAACATAATTTCATTATGAGTTTGTTTATTAAAGTATTTTATGACAATTTTTTTCTTCCATCTAAGCAGTCTCTGAGGAAAACTCTAGATTTGATTTCCTCTAATGAAAGTGTCCCCCTTATAACATATTCATGACCACATGAATCATGACATCCTGTATTCTTTTGCACTTCTGTGCTTAGGTCAGGTACTGCAAAAAAGCCACCTTACTACCTTGCATTGTCCTTTCTTTTCCTTCTTTTTACATATCTATGTGGGCAGTATGTGAGACTGAGAACAAAATTCCTGTGGTTTTTTTTTTTTGGTTTGAGGGGAATTTCTGTCAGACTCCGTGTTTAATCTGTGCCATAGTTCCTCTGCCTTTTGAAGGAGCAAAATTTCTCTCTGTGATTACCCTCAGTGTGACACTCCCTTCTCAATCTTGTTTTCAATACCAGCTGGGTATTCAGAAAGGGAATAGTGCTGCATACCTGTCTTCTTTTAGCTGATATATTCCATTACTTGTGTTAAAGTCTTCGGGAGTCCTCCAGACCTGCCTCCCTGGTTGCTGCCTCTGCTGACTGTCATGGGATAGGTGTCCCTGTGCTGTGTCATCCCTTTTTCATCTAAAAGGAAGAGTCTTGCCCAACAAACCTTTTGTTAAATCATAAACTCTTGCAGAGAAAAGGTTCTGCAGGTTTTATGTCTTGTTCCCATGGTCTTTTAGAGCTGTTACCTGGTCTTTAGTGTCTCCCCTTGCCCTCCAGCCCTGACACTTCTGTAATACCTTGCTAAAACTCCCTTGTCAGTGGTTCCTGCTTTGACCTTTTTCCTAGTTGAGGAATACACTGAGTGCAGGCAGCAGATTGCACTGAATACAAGCTGCAGATTGATCTGCTGTCTCTTTGCACAACAAAGGGCATGGGGACCTGTGTCCCCAGCCAGGACACGTGACAGCCAGAGACATGGCAGGAGCTGCTGGCTCAGCAGGAAGACCCCAGACTTTGCATGGATGAACAACTTGAGCTGTTACTATGTTATTACACCATTAATAAATTGCTTTATGCATCCAGGGGTTTTAGGCTCTGCTCTGGGAAGCCTGGGGTCAAATCGGTAAGGAAGCCTGGTCTGACTGAGAGTGGGGTGTGTAGGGAGTCAGGTGGGACACCCTTCAGCTGACTGGGGCCACCCACTGCAAAGGGGCTTCAGTCTTTGCAGTGAAAGTATCCAGTAGTGGGAGTGTGAGTTCCAGAGTGCCTCCTGAATGGTCAGACATTCCTTATATGTGAATGCCTCATCAAAAGACTTACCACAGAGTCATACAATGGTTTGGGTTGAAAGTGACCTTAAAGGTCATGAAGTTTCAAGGACACACTTAGGCTGCTGCTATATATTGTCTGTCATGAATTGCTCCTTGTCCCCCAGGTCTTTTTTCCACAGACAGTTCCCTGCTTATTTCTTGTACAGGTCTCCCTGGCAAACAGATCAGGACAGTGCTCATTCTCTTTTATTGCTTTCTGAAGCACACAAACCTGCCTAAATAACAGTATTTGCAATAGGAGTTTTTGTGCTCCTATCCACTGTGGGAGTTTAATTTAGACCCTCTGCATCTTTCAAAATTGTTTTCACTTTTCTGTGAAGGGCCATGCACCTTCTAGGCACCAGAAGAATATGATACAATAATAATGAACATGAGACTACGCTTCGGCTGTTGAATGGGTCTTTTTACCCCCAGCTATACGAACCACATGGTTACTCTTCATTTTCAAAAAAGCCAGTGAGTCAACTCTTCTAAGCAAATCCATTGTATGTTGTGAAGTGTTCTTTCCTAAACACTCTTAAGACTACATTACAATTTGACTCATTGGTTTCTTTATTTTTGTCACAAAGATTCTTTTCCTTCTGCTTGCTGAAGGTCATAGCCTGGAAACCTGAAAGTTAAGTCAAGTGCTTGACCCCTGTGAAGTCAACAGGACCTCATGCATTATTTGGTAATCCCTTCCATTCATCCTGTCTGTGCAGTAGTGCATGCATGTACAGACCACAAGCAAGGATTTGCAAAATGAAGCCCTTCTTTTTGTAATTGAAAACCATTGTTGAAGAAACAATGATTCAGTAACCTTTTCTGAGGCTGGCCTAATGTCTCTCTCCAGAGACCGTGGTGAGCACAGTGGTAAATTGATTTTAAAAAGAGTACAGCATTTCTAACTCTTTATGCAAGACTGACTACAGTTTCAGGCTTCTACTTAATGGCTTTGGATAATGCAGGACGTCAAGCATTGATGTGAAGTGTATGTGTGCAGGAGCACATTGTATTATCATCTTATTTCTTCAGATTTTTCCTACTGTAAAAGAAAGAAATCAATAGTAAGATGAGTGAACATATCATTTAAATGAAGAAATAAGCGGTAGTTGATTCCCTGTTGTAAACAATGGTGGTACATGTTTAGAAGCAGCCACTGTTTTTACATCTCTTGAGGAGTTGTGACAAGTCACACTCACTTCTTTCCATTTTCACCTTTCTACTGGGCTGGTCAAAAAGGAGGCTGAACAAGCACAGAGAAAACCAAGGTCTAATAGCAGTGGGCAGGTGGAAGTGCTTTCCTTAACTACAAGTGAAAAATAAGGAAACTCTTTCCTTTCTTGAACTAAGAGAACTTAAACACTGATTCAAAGATATACGTGTGCTCTCGTGTCCTTTAATCTCAAAATAAAAACCCACCCCAATGTACTCTGATGGAATAGGATTTGCTGGAGATTAAACTAGCAAGTATTGTGAAGGCTGACAAAAATTCCCCAGTACTTCTGTACCAAAATATAAACTAGGAAATGTGTGAACCTGCTACTCCATGGACCAGGACACATAATGACAAAAGATAGGGAAAAGATGCTTAGTCCTTGACTTGATTTTTTTTCATTTGCATGCTCTGTCCACTGGCCGTGAAGTTCCTGGTTTTATTAGCAGGGCCTAAGTGAAGCCTTATCCACACCACAAGAAGGTAAAGTAAGGAGTCAACTAATTGACTGTAAGCAAGCCTATGGGACCAGATAAAATGCATTTTGGGAGCTCACCAATATAATTTTAAGGCCACTCTCTAACACATTTAAAAGATGATGGCAACTAAGAAAGGTTTATAAAAAAAAAAAAAAAAAGACAGGCATCATACTTCTCTTCAAGAAGGGCAAGAGGCAGGAAACTAAAGGGAAGTCAGCTTTACCTTTACCCTGTGGTGATCATGGAGCAAATCCTTATTGGAAGCCAATTCCAGCTGTATGAAAGAGAGAAATCTGACTAAGGATTGGAAGAATATGGATTTAAAAGTACAAATCATGCAGGAGCAAACTGACAACCTTCTGTGATGAGGGAATGCTCTGTAGATAAGAGAAGATCCATGGGTGCTGTGCATTCCTTGATTTTAGAAGGTCTCTTAATATTGTCTGCTAATCTCCAAACAGCCAAACTGATGATATGTAGAGTAGATAAACAGATAATAAGGTGGCTGGAAAATTGGCTGAACTATCAGCAGCAACACAAAGCCCCAGCTGGCAGCTTGTTGCCAGTGCTGTCCCTCAAAGATCAGTACTAGGGCCAATGTTATTGAGTGTTTTTATTAATTAGCTGGATGATGGGAGAGAGTGGACTCCTGTCAGGTTTGGGGACAATACCAGTTTGGTGGGAGCAGTCAGTATTTTGGCAGGGAGAGTTGCTGTTCAGGGGAAAATGGACAGGCTGGAGAAATGAGATGATAGAAGCCCCATGAATTTCAAGACAACAAAATCTTGACCTGAGACAAAATAATCCCATGCTATAGTGGAGGCCATGAGGAAGGAAACTGTGGTTCTGGTGGAGAGTTGAACAAGAGCCAGCAGTGGATCCCTTGCAGTCAATAAGGCCTGGAATATAACAGGCTGCACTGGCAAGGGTGCAGCCAGCAGCTCTGGGGAAAGGGATTCTGCTCAGTACGGGTGCAAGTTAGGTACCCTTATAGAAGTGGTGTAAACCTCATCCACAAGGACTAGCTGAGTCAATTTGGATATCAACATAGGCCGGTATAGTTCAAAATCACAAGCTGTATAAACAAACACAGAAAACAAACAAATATAAACAAAATTTTGGGTGGCTTAGGTTTTTTGTCCAATTTATCAACTCAGCTGGTACAGCAAAATAGTTTACCGCTCTTTACAAATCTGACTGCTTTGAATAATTACAGAGAAGATGGGTCAGTTATCAAGTGCCTAGCTTGAATTGAAAATGTTTTAGTTCCATTAACTTTGTGAGGTTAAAGCAGCTCGTTCCAGCTGCAGATCTTTTGACCACCACATATGTTAAATGTGCCAGTCATCAGGCTGGGCTTGCTCCTCCCATGTGGCAAACTTCAGTTCAGGCAGAGGATGAGTGACAAAGCAAGGAGGGTGAGGACATCTGTCATGCTTAGTGCCTGCTATTAGAAGAAAAACACAACCTGTCAGGGAGGTAGGAAGAATGAATGAGTTCAACCCTGACAGGAATTGGTGGGCAGGTGATGGCATCTCTTTGCATTATGTGACTAACAGAGGTCATTTTTAATAGCTTGCAAATCAGCCCATGGCAGTTTTCTGTGATATGCCAGGGCAATGTGCAAGACACTGATATGTACTTTTCTCCTGTTTGGAGTTATTTAGAAAGCAAGTTGATACACTCTTTTTTCCCTCCTTTCTTTTCTTATGTAGATATACATGGCCTGTTATATTTAAACTTTTGTAACTATTTGAATCATACTCAATACTGCGTTTTCAACTCCTGGACTAAATTGTGATGTGGAAGATGTGAATTACAAGGGATTATACTGTATTTTTTCCTAATAGCCTGCATTCTGTCGCAATTTTGTTTGTGTTTGAAAAAAGTCTTCTGCAACAGATATAGCCTGGTTCAATGAGTCCATTCAGAAGTGCTTTTCACTCTGCAAGGGTAATTATCTTTATTAGTTTTGTACCTTGATAGTGTTTCAGCAGAGCATTTAGGAGTGTCAAATTCTATTAAACATAAACTAGCTCACAAAGGAAATAAATTGGAACTGTTTGTAAATGGTGATACCTTAAGAGGTTTTAGTGAGTGTTCTGCTAGGTGGTTTTGCCACTTGATAGCAAAAAAAAAAAAGTCTAATTTTTGTTTATTTGAGGGGAGGGAGCTTTGTGTTTTTTGGAATGACAACCTCCCTCATGAATAAATGTGGAAAATTTAAAGCTTCTACATGCAAGCAATCAATCACTAAGACTCCTACAATTTTTCATCACCTTTATTCAAAAGTGTAATTTTGTTGATATACTAAAGTTTGAGTCAAAAGGGAACGTTACATAAACCACAATGCTTTTCTGAAATTTTTCTATTCTCAAGAGCTGGACTGCAGAAGTCAGGCAGGACAAAAGTACAGGCCATATTTGCATGGCTTAGCAAGACAAAGATGCTTCTAACTTCTCTTCTATCATGTAATGTTTGTGCAAGCTGAAGTAACTGTGGTTTCTGTGGAGCTACAGCCACATTCAGTAAGCAGGTCCCTGGATTTGTCTCACCTGAGCTGCAGGACTAACTGTGAGAAAACCAAAGGAAAGTGCTGAGACCCAAGAAAAGATTTTGTTAGTGGTAAGCACGAAAATTAAACTCTAGAGGAAGGCTGTGGTGTTGCAAATTGTGCCTGGCTTGATTTCCCTAGACAGCTCAATTTCATTGCATGCCATTAGTGCTTACATTCAAGACCATGCATGTATTAATCATGTTGGAACTGCTGTCCTCAGCTCTCAGGAGTTTGTCTTTCCTCCCTCCACAGACTCTTTAGCATCTTCAGCTTGCTCTTTCTCTCATTTTGTCATTGGTTCATATTTGCCTTGTGGTTAAGGGGGACTGATATGGAAAAGACAAATCCTTTGTACTAGCAGAAACCTGTCAAGTATTACAAGCTGGAAAGGTGTTTCCCTTTGCTTAAAGTGCTGCCCTTCTCACTGCTTATCTTATTCTGAAGTTGCTGTTCTATGGAAAACCCCTGGAGGAAAAACCTAGAAGGAACTGACTTTATCTGGTACTGGTGCTATTTGCCTCAGAGTCAGGCCAAGTGAAATGGTGAGGGGACAAAAAGGCAGATGTTTTTTGGCCACCAGAGAAACAGCTGGCAGAAGCTCTTGCCCACACTGTGGGGGACAAAAAGGACAGAAGGAGAGAAGCAGGTGGAAGGAGCAGGTCTGTCTGAGTTCACTGAAATGTACATCATTCTGCACTATGCCTTTGTAAAGAGGCTTTATGTTGCATGCTTTGTCTGTTCATAATCAGGTAGTTTCTGTGCTTGCTTCTTGGACAAACCAGAAACACTTGTGCAACCTTTTGTCTGATTTTATGTCGATTTCTGGCTTACCCTTGCTTGGCTAGGCTGTGGTCTGGCATCCTGTTTCACTGGCACTGGCCAAGTGAAGACATTATTCCCTCCAGACTCTACTGATTAACCTCCAGTCACTGCTGAGTTCTGTTGGTGTAATTTGATTCAGTCAAGATGACCTGGACTGGAAAAGACTATTATGCCATAGACCGGTAGGTCTGGCAAAATTTTCTGTTCTCTAACACAGGTCAGAGATAAGGCAGTCCAGTAGTGGGAGGGAGCTGTGATCTTTCTGAGCACAGCTAGGATGAGACACATCAAAATAATGTCAGCATCTTTCTTGACTTGCTATTTCTTGCCCTTTATCATCCACTGTCTCAGAAACCTCAATCTGGTTTTCATTCCATACACTTGTGTAGCCCTGGCTGACTGTGTGGTTTTCTGGGTCCCATGGGGATGGTAGAAAAGCTTCTGCCCAAAGATTCTTTTATCTCTTTCCTAGGAGGAAATGTGCCCTAATCTGCTTTTGGACAAAATGACTTGCACTAGCTGTGTGATTTAAGTGTTTCAGGTAAAGGCCAAATCTGCCTCAAGCAAACTAAGCACCCTTAAAGCAGACACCCCTCAATTTCTGTCAGATGTCCCATGCTCTCTGGGAGAAGGTGACCTCCAACTGGGACAAGTACTTCTCTGACCAGCCAGCTTGTGTGTGAAAGGGAACACCTGCACATGAGCTGTCAGATGATGCAAATTGAAGCAATGTGGATCAGTTTTAAAAGAGAGTATAAGTTCCACTGGTTTGACTGTTTCTATTTAAACAGTGTAATGTTATGAAAACCTATTCATATGTTAATGGAACTGATCCATCTTGCCATAAAGAAACACTTACTTTACAAAGCAATATTGATATTTCATTTGTCTGATGGCAATTCTATTTTATGCTCCTTTAGACTACCCATTTTGAAAATCCTTTTTTTTATCCCCTCATGCTTTTGCTTTATTATAAGCCCTTAAAACTGTGTCTTTCTTCAGGTATGGGTAGAGTCATAATGAATGTTACTGGGTTTACCATCATAGTCTATATACTCAAAATCAACTACTTTTATTGTGCTAATACAAATGCTGATTTGGTGAAACCTGAATTTTGTACTTGTCTTCTCTGGGAAATTAATCCAGGCTAATTGATGTAAGTTGGATTAATTTAACCACATTAAAGTCATGCAAAGCCTTTCTCATTTTGGGAAAAAAAAAAAAAAGAAGAAAACCACCCTAATTTGCTTTTGTTTGATTCTCTTCCAAATCAGAGAATGCTACTGCTGAGGAATATCAGTTTGTCTAGAATTACACAAGGATCAGTTTGTTTTTTTTTTTTGCAGTTGAGCTACTGCATCATTTAACTTCCCTTTCATGGGAAGTTAACTTTGCTTTCATTCCCTTTCCTTCAACCTGTATGGCTGAAGCTTTCTTGTTGGTACCAGCTTTGGATGTGGGAAGCAAGGCAGATTATGGTTCAGGAAATTAACCCTGAGTCAAAGTCAAACATTTTACTGGTCTTCAATTGCTGAGTGTTCTTCTTTAGCCTGGACCCACCAGACACAATCGAGTCCTCATGTTCTCACAATCCTTTCCATTGCATAAGATCACAAAGAGAAACCCAGCTGTCCCAAACAGGGCTGAAGGCAGAAGGTGATAGTGAAATGGGTAGTTTGATGCAAATCTAATTCAATGTGTAAGTACTGCTGAATGGGAAGGACACTTTAAATATGTGTGGTGATTTGGTGCTTAAGAGTTTCTAAAATATTCAGCACTGAAATGCTCTGAAAATGCTAGAAAATGGTTTAGGGGAATTGCATAGGCATTGTTTGACCCTACCATGGTATAATCCCCCCTTTCTGTGATTAATCAGCATTATTTTATTAAAAGTAAATCTTTCAGTTAAAATGAGAAAAATATTTTAAATTGTTCAAATGGCTCGATTTATTTACTCACCTCTACTTTTGCCCTGGTAACAGCAGGAATTGATGGAGAAAAAGTGGTTCACTCACAATTTTTGTAACAGAATAAATTGTAAATAGCGAAAGAAACTTAAGGAGTCGTAAAAATCTAAATTCCTAGACTCCTAAATTCTTTATAAGCGTTTTGTGTTGAGAAGGTTCAAAATAGTTTGAGTAAAATGAAAATAAATATCCAGAAGTACAAAAATTCAGAGGTTAAGTTCAAAATTTTCTCTGGTGTCTGCTGTCCTGATTCAGCCAGTGCAGTAGAATGTAGGAAAGCTATACTGCTGTAAGTGAATGAAAAAAAAAATTATTTGATAATGGATTCCATCTCATAGGGACTGGAATAATACACAATCTGCAGACAAGTAAGAGGAGTATCTTCTGACTTAAGCCAGCCTCAAAGTATGTGTTCAAATCTTCAGAAGTTGAGAGGCAAGAAATTTTATTCAGTGAAAAAGTGGGTATATATTAGAAGTTTTGATCTGTGGGCAAGTTTCATTGGTGGTTTTTTGTTTTTTCGAGTTTGTTAACATTCTTAATAAGATTTTAAGAAACTCAGTACTGAAGTAAATGTTGCACAGAATGTTTAGAAATGTTTCATTTAACACATTAACATTCAACACTAAATTCAGTCTGGAAACTTGTGTGGTGAGTTATCATCCTGCCTCCTGCAAATGCTGTTTCCCATCTCAGGATGAGGCTTCATTGCTAGATTACATCTCTCTTATCTGTGCTTGTGGTTGGAGGCTTTTTGTGGAACACCTCATTATCTTGGCTGGAGCAAAGCGATCTGACCGGTGAGTCTGGACTATAGATAAGGAGAGAACCTTGAGACTCTGTGCTGTCTCATGTAAATCTGCTTTGATATTTAAATATTTGATTAATAAATCAAAATATTTCAGTCAAAGAAAATATTGCCTGGAGAAAATAGAAAGAAAAAATTGCAAAAACATTTTTTCCTTTATTTTTTTTAACTAGGAAGTTTCTGTCTAGTTAAGCTTATCTGAAGCATCTGCTTGAACAGAGAACCTTTCTGCATCAGATTTTAAACTGTGTGCAAACGTCGTGATTCCCAAGAGAGGTACCATGAACATGATAGATCTCTTTAAATGTCTCTGTTACATTAGAAGTTAGACAATTTTCTTGTCACCTGAGACAGGTAGAAACTTTAGCACATTTCCCCTTTTCAGTGCTGCTTCTTGCCCTATTGCAGTGCTAACTTATTATCCCTCTTATCCACCCTCTTTTGCTTTGACTCATGCCTTGAAGAGTCTTGCAAGCTTAATGTGCCTAGCCCGAATAGGTGTTATAAAGCAGCCCTACTCACCTCCTGATGTTACACTGGTGGGGTCCAGTTACTGAAGCAAGGAGATACACTGCCTAAAATAATTGAAAGTAAATTTCTGTAGATTTTCTTTCAACTGATTTTGAATGCAGAGTTTGGTGAGGGGATCGAGGGGTTGATTTTGTTCTTTCTATTTTTGTCAGCTTCATAGAAAAATAAATATTAATGTCTTGTTATGAAGAGCCTTGACAAATTCTCTCTGGGAAAAAAAGGCACAGAGCTTTGGGTATCAGAGTTCTCTGAAATGACAGAGAGGAACAGAGCATTAAGATGAGACAAATGCCTAACTACTATGTACATAAATAGTAAGAAACACCCTTTTCCTTGAGTGCTTTGTCATCAAGTACCAGCCTAAAAGCAGAAAAAAGAAAGATTGCTACCCCCATTTCACAGATGCAGACCTAGTCTATTATCAGCCATCACTGTACTAGACTATGCATCACAAAACAGTGAAAACCTTGAGTGAATTAGATAAAAACTGTTACAGAAGCAGCAAAGGATAGAACTCAAAAAAGGCACTGATGAAACAAGTGATTCGTTTCTTCTTTTTTTTTTTAATTTCCTGAGAAGTTTCTATTTATGTGCTTATTAATGAAATTTGCAAAAAAATTAATAGAAATGTGAACTCTTGAGGCACATGTATTTGATCATGAAAGCTGAGTCCCAAAGGGCAAATTATCCCAGTTTTCTGGAGAGCACCCTCTCAGGCTTTACCTGCCTGTATGTGGTATGAAGGTGCTTTTCCCCCACAGCTGCAGAAAGGCATTCAGAACATCTCTCAGATGCCTTTTGTTTTACTTGTCTTCTCTGATACCATTCAACCGGCTTTCCCAATAATAAAGTTAGCTGTGTTTTAACAGTAAAAAAAAAAAAAAGCTGTAATAGGGATAATTTATAACCTCTGAGAGGAAAAAGACTGATCTTTTCACAGAATTTAGGAAATTATTGCTTTCAAAAGTGGATTATAAAACTTCTTTGATTGAGCGACAGTGGTGCATTGTACAGATGAATCTTTCTGAGCCTCGTAGATGGAAAAGCTGTTCAGCAGTTAGAATAATCAGTCTCTATCAGAATTTTAAGCAGGTTTTTTCTGCTCAACATACAAGCAATCTTCTTTTAAAAAAATTTAGTGTGTTGCTCTATATAAAGCCATTTATAAAGCATAAGGAAAGAATTGAAGGTGGAGTTCTCTGTCCATATTCTCTTTGCCCTCTACCCAAATGCAGTTGTCAGGTAATTTCTGTGAAAAATAATTCTGGAGATTTTTAAAAAATTTTTTTCAACATGTTGGTTATATTAAGGGCCAAATTGACTTAGCTTATGAAGGTTATGGAAGATACAATGAGTAAAGGAACTCTGTATTTCAATTTTATTCTTTCAAAATGCGTTTTTAGATTAAGCTGACAACCAAGAATGGTGAATAATTAATGGACAGATCCTTCTTATGATGACAAAAAACTAACTTTCTGAACAGGAAGGTTACTGCTACATTCCTTTTTAACTTTTACCATCCAACTCAGACTCCAGTTCAGGAGTCTAAAATCCCCCGGTCTGTCCTAAAAGAAAAAGGGAATGTTCCCTTCAAAGTAGGAGCCAAACTGGAAGTCAATCACCCATAAACAGGAAAATTTTCTATTGGTGCTTGTAGCTGTCTTTCTTAGCTGCAGTTTTACTGTGCATAAGTGCTTCTCTTGGAATTTGTTTTAAACTTAGCCATGTAATTATGCCTAAAAGTCTGAAATGAACATCCCTGATATATCCGTGATACTAATTCCCTGATGATGCACCTCGCCAATCCTCTGTTGAAAGAAGTTGCTTTGGCTTAACAAATGAAGGGTTGTCTCAGAGCTGCAGATATCTCACAAGAAAAAAAAAAAATAAATCACTTGGGGCCAGGGCTTCTGAGAGCTCCATTAAATAATCACTCTCTCCTAAATCAAGTATGTCCTGGAGCAATTATTTACCCTAGAAATGGTCCTGCTGGGCTGTTATTGTTGCTCAGTGTGGAATGGTCAGGGTCTCAGGATAAACTGTCTCTGTTGCTCCTTTTAGAAATCTACATTGCTATGAAATGGGGGGAGGAAGAGAATGAGAATTTTGAAAGATTTAGAGAAACTGCACTATTTCATGGCTTCCTCCTCAGAATTTCTTATTTGTTGTTATTTTACCACGGGGACAAAACACAGAGCTCCTAATAATGGTCTGTATGACTGATCTCCTTTTTGGGCAGGTTACCCAAAGAAAACAGCTGCATGTACTTTCACCTTAAAGCCTAATGAAGAAATGTGTATGCTTATCCAATGTTTCTTTTCACTGCCTTTTCTGGATTACTCTTATATTCTACTGTGGCAAGCATAATGCAGATATAATAAAAAGCCTAACCCAAACAGACAGAGAAATGAAAAATCAGGATTTCAGACAATATCTGTCCCTTTCAAATGCCATAATAATAAAAGCCAGTTCCAATAGAATAAATATATTTAACCTCCAAAGAGTTATCAGTGCATTACCTCCCTACCACTTATGAGAAAGAGATTCAACTGGCTCATGAGTTATCTGTGTTTTATGCTTATGACAGAAAGATAATCATCCTCAGGGGTGAAATATGCTAAATACTGCATAACTATGCTGAACTGGAAGCAGCTGCTCCGTTCTTTATGGGAGTGCCATTTGCTCCCACCCACACCGCACAGTCTCTGGACAACTATTGCTATTCCTTCTGAAACCTATTTCACTGTATTTAAAACTGTCGTTAAAAGTTCAGCTCCCTGAAGAGCTCTGTAAACTGGGCCACTGTTTGTAAACATGGTGATTCAAAATTAGTTCCTTAATTTCCCTGCAGTCTGCTGGAATGTGGGCCGATGTTATTTTATTCGCCCACCGATGCACTGAGTGGATTGCACTACAAAAGCAGCAGCAGCAAAGGGTCAAGTGAGAGGGTCACCAAACTGGGTCAAATATGCCAAAATCCCTCTGATTCCTGCCACTGTCATTCCTGAAGGGCAATTTTGGATCTCAGCCTAGAGTCTTAAGGGTGTGCCAGAAAGCTCCCTGAGGGTCTGTGCTTTCGTTTATATGTGTTGTTAGGCTATATTCAGTTTCTGGAGATGAGTGTCATTTTATTTCTGTTTTGGTGTTTATTTCCTGGTTATCTGGGTTGGAGAATGGCACTCTCAGTCATATTTCTGATTGTCTAATTAGTAATTATACAGTTTTTACAGCATGTTCTAGTGGAATCTAACCAGAAGTAATCCCACACAGAGGTGAGTATTTGCTTTTACTTGCCTATTGTGAACAGGCATATGATTGTTTTGGTTTCTTTTTGACAGCTGCCATTTGAGAGAATGTAAGATGATAAATAGTTAAGCAAAGGTACAACATGAATGAGGTACATTCATGAGGCTGATTCCTCTCAGGCCATTCTTTGGGTTAACCTGCTTCTTAAAATATATTGAACATATTCACTTATTTCAGAACAAAATCCAACAAGATCTACCGGTGTCAGAAAACATAGAAGTTTTTTAGCTTTGTTTCTTTGTAAACCCTAAGGATTTAGAAGTAAAACCTTAAGCATTAAAATTTGTTTTTCTGATCTTGATACCTTTTTAATAATCCTGACTGGATTTACAAGTAGCAGCTGGAGGCAATGGACAAGATGGGGAACAGCTGGAGAGAGAATAGATTTCTGAATAGAAACCTCATCATGAAGCTGCTGCAGAGGCGGTTTTGTGCTTAGGTGGACTCAAGTAGGAGAGTGGGAAATTGTCTGTCACTCCAAAAGCATGATATTCTTTCTCACTTTGAGAGAAGCTTCTCCTTCCTTTCAAACACCTGATAATCTGTGCTGGGAATCCAAAGGTAATCAAACAGATGACAGAGCCTGTGCTGTCTGATAACAGAGACTGTATTAATCATGCCAGCCTTGCTGACTAGCCTCTGTGCCTGTGACAACTTTATACAACTTGCATTTTTCCCCATTTCCTGTACTTGCCCCACCACAGTGTAAGATATGTTACACTGAACGAGCCAAATTGTTTCCCTTTCTTTTCAGAAGTGAAATTTTTCATTCTAATGATGACCTTTCAGTCATTCTTCCTCATGCATATTCCAGTTTGAATTGACTTCATAAGCGTGCGTGGCCAGAGCTGTGTTTCATGTGATGTTTCAGCACAACTGTTATTATTTCCTTAACTCCCAAGGAAGTGCCTTGTGTCAGGCATCTTACATAAGATTGCATTTCTCCCAACAACAGTACATTGGTGGCTTGTAGTTCATCCTGAAACAAATGGCTAGGTTTCTTTCTTTCTTTTTCTTTTCATCTTATGGGATGTACTCCTAATCCCTAGCTGAAATTACTGATGTTTGTCCTGAAAGCTGTGACTTTGCACTTCAAAGTAGTTATTTTCAACCCATAGTTACATCTATGTCTCAGTCTTCCAGCTCCTCCAAGACAATGCTAGAGTCCTTGCCACTTTGAGTTGCTTCTCAGCATTACATCATTCTGAGATTTCACCAGCATGCTCCTACCTATTATGGCTGAGTTGTTAATGAAAATGTGAAATATGGTTGCCAAAGATCCCTTCTCCCCTACTGGTATTCTTGTCTTGTCTATAAACTATTTTTATAGGCATTATAATATTTTTACTACTACCAATTTTCTCTAGTTTAATAATTTTCCTTATGTCCCTGCAAGATGCTTTAATTAAGTCCAGATAAATGAGACCTATAGCATTTCTTTCATTTAAAAAATCAGATTCATTAGCAAAAGTGATAATAGTTGGATGCAGTCTACACCATATACTGCTACATTTCCTTTTTCATTTAGCATATATTTTAATTGTTTTTTAACTTCAAAATTTGTTTCAGTCTTTTCTATCTTTGCAGGCAGACTAGAGGGCCAAAACAACTTTTCACTTATTCACTTACAAAGGCTAAATATGTTGGTTTTCATCTACTATCACGAACTCAAAAGACATGAAATATTTGCTACTAGATCTATAATTTAGGTTATTAATTTCTAGGCAATTATATGGCCTGTCCAATTTTAACTGCACTTTCTAATATGCTGTTTGAATAATTTCCATGCCTATAGAGTTTTTATGTCCCTTAATTTTCCTCTTTTTGCTGTCTGCTCGTCTTGTGTTGCTGTAGCCTTGTTTATCTTACTCCTTTCCCATACACTTAGACTAGCCACAAAGATTATAAGTCAAATGTCTTTTGTTCTTGTCACCTTTCCTCTAAGCCTCACACTTGTCTTATCAGTCACATCAGGCTTGAGTCCTAAAGGTCAGATATGCCACATACTCAGGGAATTATCCATCTGTCCTGTGCCTTTGAATAGTTTCTGGGGATTGAATATCTGAAATCTTTCTCCTAGTTCCAGTTCTTGAGCCTCATGTTGATCTTCCGTTTCTTGTCCTATTTCATCCTCCTTCTCTAGGGAGGAGTTGTAACTACTCTTGTTAGAAGCTGTTTACCATGAGTGTGATTCTTGTAATACAAATGTGCCACTAAGTGGAAGGGATTGGGGCTTTACATTTTTTATTTCCTGTGAAATAGGTAGTCTGGGAATATAGGAGTACTTTCTTGAGAGATGGCCTTTTTATACTCAGAAAAGAAGATTGCTACTGAATGGATTTCTTTTCAGGTGCTTCTCTAAGTATGCCTGAGCATATGAAGTACCAGCAGCTGTAATAGTCAAGAGATAACTTTTTAATTTAAGTCTGACAAACACGCAGGAACTGAAAATTTTCATTTTCCTTATATAATAATTGATAGATATAACCTTGCCTCAGTGGTAGAAAAAACCCACAGTATTTTGTCAAGTTCCCCAAAAGTTATTTATTTACAATAAATGCATAATTTAGTAGGGAAATGGTTGAAAGCAGTGCTTTTCTTGGCTTTTAGAACTGCATGGTCTGTGATGTATTAAAAACCTGGAGGGCAACTTGCCTTACAACAGCAGGATCTTGTGGCAGCTAGATAAATTAGAACAACTTACTCAACAAAGTGAGGAGAACCTTGAAATTAGTAGTCTTGCGTACTAAAAACTCAGTATTGCTTATTTTCTCTGGACAAAAACAATTAAGTCCAGAGTACTTGCGATAGGAAAGTTATCCTCAGCCCAGTTATGTTTTATGTTGTCTTAAGGGGGAAAGAATGGTCTTATGTACCTGTTTCTTCCTTATGACAGTAGGAAGAGCCTGTCTGACTAAATTTGAGTAGCTCCCTAACTCTTAGATGGTCAAAGGACATAGTTTGTAGCATGTGAATACCAGGGTGTTTTTTGTGGTTTATTTTTTTTTTTTTCTGATAGTCCACAAAGAAGGGCAGAGTAAAGTGAATTACAATATTTCTTTGTAAAAGTGCCAAAAAAGAGATGTGGCATTTCTTGAGCAGCAGAACTCAGTTTGGTTACGAGTAAAAGCCTACACAGGTGCAAGAGACAGTTGATATTTATATGAAACAGAAGGATAAACATCACCTGTGGCCACGAATTGTCACTTTGAAGATGTCTACAAAACCACTAGCTGCTCTAGCTTAGCATATCATCTCCCACAGCTAGGGTTTCATTTCAGTAGAAACCTCCTTAATATTTCCTGGGAAAACTGTTCTAGATTTACTGATAGGATGGACATATGTGGCTCAGGTAGGCATTCTAGCAAATACAGCCTGACCCCAAATCTTGATATTTACTGATCTTGTGTCATGCCACACAGTTCCTCAATCTGGTGTCTCTCAGAGCAACTGTTCCCCTGTGTTTACTGGAATTTAATGTACATTATCCTCTTCTACCCCATAGAAAAAAATTCACCCAGGATCTATTGCTATTATGAGAATCTTTGCTTGCTTCAGTGGCATTTAGAAAATAAAAGATGCTTTAAATAATAGCTACTTGAGATTCCATCTCATGAGATATTTCTAAGGCCTCCTGAGTATGGTTACAGAGTTAGAATTCACAATTGCCTGTCATATACTATTTTTTTTGCTGTACAAATTGTCAGCAAAGGTATCTAACTTCCAGTTCTTGAATGTACTAGATTATAACTTTGAAACTGGGAGGAGAATGAGGTGGTATTTGTTAGTGGTTAATAATTTCAGATAATGGCCCATTAAATGCTCCACCTCCAGAAGAAGCTTTCTTTGTTTGGAGGAGCCAAGGCATTCTCAGCCTGGGAACACTGAACTGAGCACCTGTCTTTTCCTGAGTGTTACTTACACTATAGTTACCAACCCAGAGAAGTAAAATGACAAATTTAACTGCCAGAAATAATGGATCATTTAAAAAAAACCAAAAAAAAACCCTAAAATCCTTATGAGCAAAAGATCTCTCCAAAACAGGAGAAAGGTGTTTGGAAAGATTAAATTGCTAAAACTGAAGCAGATATGAAAAGACAGTAAGATGGAGACCTTGAGATTAATTTTTAAGTGGAGAGACTGTGTGTGCTGCAGCTGAAAATGGGACTGTGATTCTTGGCTCAACCAACTTTAAATAAGTATAATAATACCAAAATAATGAACTCTTTTAAATAACAAAAGAGTTGATGTCAGTGTAGCTGCAGCAGTGCAGAGTAGGTTGCAGACATAACCATTTATTTATTTTCCCAGCTTTTGAGTGGTTTCTGTAGCCTATGGTGGACTCATGTTGCAGCATGGGTAAAGCTGAGTTTGTTGTGTCAGCTTGAGAAAAAACAGCTTCTTACCCACAATACAATTCTCTGAGAAGTTGTGGCTGTGGCCAGGGCTTTTCAATTCTTATTACTTGGTGACAATTCAGTGTTTGTTGCTGTTCATTGGCAAGATGGAGTGGTTGCTGTGAAGGGGTTCTTGAAAACTTGGGTTTCACTTCCCTCTCCTCCCCAAGACAAAATGACAGAGGTACTCAGGTGGAGAACCTTCAGAAGTCTCTTCATTAACAATTTACATTTTAATGGAATTTGAGCTACTGGGATAAACAGGTGCCACCAGATGTGGATGCCCATCACCTCAACACCCCTTATGACTTTCAAATGGCAAAAATACTTTCATGTCATCTGTTAGTTTGAAATGTTGTCCTTGATGGGTTTTTTGGGTGTTTTAGACTTCTAAAATAGTTGAAATAGTTAAAAATATGGTTAATATTTCAGACCTTTCAATCAGTGAAGCCTACAAATGATCCCTTCTCTCTGGAGTCTTGTTTGGTTTTTGGTTTCCTTTTGCTAGATGGACAGAAAGCAGCAGCAACTGAGAGGGAAGTGGACTGATTCAGGTGCTGGGGCTATGGCCTCCTTCACCAATTCCTCACTCTTTTACATGCCAAACAAGGTGCCAAGGTGGGCATGTGACATCTTCCCTTCATGAAGAAGGTCAGAGCAATCAAGGAAGCACAATTCCATATGATGCTGGCAGCACACAGCCTGGCACTGACCACTGTACCTCTCATCAGTTGCATAAAGCACTTCTACCCAAGCAGGGGCTCCTGGCTCCTGCAGTGTCTTAGCTGTGATGAAATTACCACTGGGCAAATTGTTTTCTTCACTGCCCTGGCAGGATTTCAGCCAGTGCTGAGAGCAGCTGTCCCGCACGAGGTACTGCCCTGCTTGCCACTGCATCAACATGATAGGAAGGGCAGGTTGGTCTTAGATTAAGGCAGCAAAAGAAATAATCCTTTGTGTTTTCCCTTCTCAACACAACTGGAACCACTTAATGCATTACTGAAACATTGCTCTAGACCAGAGCTTTAGCTGTTTCGGCTTAATCCAGCGACATATATGACAAAAGCACAGCTTTCCTACTGAATAAAACAGTTAGGTCTGACATGTTGCATTATTAAATTATTATTTTCCCCTCCCAGTTCCTATCAAATACATCAAACACACTGTTAAGAACAGTTTGTTGGTGACAAATGACTCGTAGCAGGTTGGCGTCAATCACGAGCAGCTTGCGCAGATCGCGTTGTCAGATGCTTGGCGGGATGCGCGCCGACGTCCATCACAGATGATCCAAGTCCTCCCTGACACATTGCAGAGGTGGTGGGGCAGTAATGTGCAGCACATGCAGGTACTATGGTTAGGGTTCAGGGATGCAGAGAGATAAATAAACTTTCTGAGGTTTTATTCCTTTTTTTTGAGGGAACGTGTGCCTGTCAGTTGTTAGTCTCTCCTTTCTATTCATTGCTTGAAAAGATCCAGAGTCCACATTTCTCAGAAGTCAGGGCTGGACAGAGCTGAGATTTTGCTGATGCTGATGATTCTCTCCTGGGAGAATTGTAACTAGGTGTCTGGGGACCATTTTTATAGATGGTAAATATTTTTCTGGAAAACCAGATCATTATATTGACTTTTTTTTTTTTTTTTTTTTTTTTTTTTTATGGAAATGTCCTTACAATTGCTTCTAAGGAGCTTCTTCCAGACAAAAGTAAGGAAGATTTGACTGAAGGGGGGTAGATAAGAAAGAAAGGAGAGGTCATAGGCAAATACAGAATAGTCTTCAAACTACTTCATGTAAAGAACTATAGTGTCTGTAGGACAGAAGATTAGAAACGCTTTCCTGTGTCCTAGGCCAGAACCACCACCGCTGGGACTGTGGGATAATCTGTTCCACTGGGTATAGTCAATGTTTTCTACATAGCCAAAAGTGACAGATCAATCCCAGAACTGTCAACAACCTGGTGTTTGGTTTTGTGATGAATTTTGAAGTTCAGACTTCCAGCTGGTGTCTAGAAAAGCAGAGCTCAGGTGTATGTCTACATTTGCCTCTGGTTTTCAAGACAAACTGTGTAAACTTTTTAGGATTTCTCTGAGGCACTATGAGAATGTTTTTTAAAAATTATTGTTTTGAAAATGTCAGTTGTACTTTTTATTTTAATAAAATTAATGGTAATTTTGTCTAAAAATAGGAATTTAAAGTTGGTTCTGATATCAAAAAGGAAGGTCACAGTGTAGAAAAAGGGCACTGTATTGGTCTGCCTATAGAGAAAACTGTTCTTACATTTCAGTGCTTCTGAACTGAAAATATATATGGAAATACTATACAATAGTTTCATACTGTTTTTATGTCTTTAAAAGAGCACACAGCTGGGGTCAATTACAACTGTGCACAATGAGATCAGGTTCTTTGTTTTCTGATCAGATTGCACATGATGTAGTTCCTGTGGAAGAAATGCTTCATGAAAGTTCAGCTTATCTCTTTGGCACATCTTACAGGTTTGGGATTTTTTTTCATATGGCTGGGAAATAAGAATAGCTTTCCTCTGATGGAAGCCTAATTTATAAATAATTATAACATATATTTGATTATGTGATATTCAATAATTTGAATTTAGAGCAAGCTGAATGAATAGCTGTCAGAGGGGTCAGTGCAGACCTTGTAAGGCTTATGAAGCCTATTTCTCACTCTTCTATGCTGTCTTCTCTGGTTGTCTGCAGTCTCCAAATTATATTGTTACCTTCTGTGCTCATTTTGGATTATTAGTGCCTTCTAGATAGATACTGATGGCTTATAGACACCTGCCTGGGATTGTTCTCAGTCCGCTCTTAATATAGCCAACATGTTTTTCAGATTGTCAGAACTAATCTTATTATGGAGTGACTTTTCACTTACAAAGGCATTTATAATTATCATGAACCAAATTTTGCCTCCAGATATGTCCCTGAGTTTTCATCCTTGAGGGCTGTTCTGCCTAGGCTTTCATTTTTCAGGGTCATTTCCAATCTTCCTTCCAACCCCACGCTTGCATTGGTGAGTCAGCAAGATTCACTTCCCTCTCCCAGGAAGATCAGCACTTGCTTAACACAGTGAGTTCCCAGGCAAAACCAGCCATTTGTGTCATTATGGATTAACCTCAGAAACAGATTCAATTGTGTTGTGCCATAAGTAATTTATTTCCAAGGACAGCTTTCTGTGCGAGCATGGTGCTGTCTCCAGCTCCCGGGCACAAGCAGGCTGTGGGCAGATTTCTGAGAGGCAGCAGGGACAGTGCTGGCTGTGGGATATTGGAAAACCATCTCTTCCATGGAGAGATTTAGAGATTAGTGATTTAGATTTTTTGTATTTGTTAAGGAACATGCAACAATGTATGTTCCTTAACACATACAAAAATGGGAGCAGGTCAGAACCAGGCAATGACCTCAGGGTTTTCTCATATGTCCTGGAAAATGCTTTGAGTAAAGCCCAGGTTTTCTGATAGTTGCATGACTCTGAATATTGATCCTGCAGTATTTTGTATTCAAGAATCACTATAGTTTGATTTGGCTTGAGCAAACTGTACAAGAGCCCTCTTCAGAGTGGAACTGTTATTACTCTGATGATTAAATAACCTTTATTTTTTTGGCATTTCAGTCCAGCTAGCTAAGTCTCACGATCTAATTACAATTTGGTATTTTATAACTGAAGAGACTATCAAGAATCTCTAAATTAAATATTTCAGAAACATAATATCTTGTCTGAGAGTTAAATAAAAATGGTAAAAACAAAACAGTCTTTCTTTTATTCATCACTGTTTACATTCTAGTTTATTCATAAATGTTTAATGCACACAATGAAAACTTAATGACCCCAGCATGCAGAATTTCACTTTGTCCTGTGTCTTTGTCTTTTTTTCTCTTTCATTTCTTGGGAAAAAATGTCCCCCATTTGCCATTGTCTAAAAATATTGGGAATAGCTGAGCAGTAATCCCTGGCAGCAAATCATTTTCTGTCTTAATGAATGTCACCATAGAGATGATGACCATTGCTCACATATTAGTGGATGGCCAGAATAAGTCACTATCTCATGCAATTGTTTTCTATTAGTGTAGGTTACTCAATAGGATTCGTGTATGTGAATAAAGCTGATCACCCCCTTTATAGTGTCATTTGAAAATTTGGCCTGCCTCTGACTAGTAAGTCAAAGTGGATGGCTACCTGTTGCCATCCAAAGAAGATGTTTTAACTGTCATTTCATAGCAATAATTATTTTTTTTAACACTTTAACACTAGGCCTCAGTCAGCAGATGAAAAACTGTAGTGAGCTCAGGTTATATTAAAGTCTGAGGTTATCATTTAGGACCATTCTATGTTTTTCTTTTCACATGTAGTGAGAAAAAATAGGTAATACTCCAGGTAATAGGAAACATCTTTTCCATTAGCTTTAGAATAGAAAGGAACCAAAAAAAATTAGTAATTCTTGTATCTCTACTTCTCTCTTCCTTTTTGGTGGTAGGGCTTAATTCTCTGTACTCAGGTTGAGGGACTTTTGTCCTATGGCTTGTTACTTGAGTGAAAGTGGTTTGTCAATCTATGACAAAGAGAATGTATTCTGTGCAACTAAGCAGAAGAATCTGAGTTATACACTAGAAAGGGAAGGATGGCTGGTGTTTATAAATTCATGCATAAGAGCAAATTCTTCACACTCCTGGTGCCTCAGTGGTGACTAGGGAGATGGTGCAAGGAGTATATTGTGTGTGAAGAAAGGAATATGAAGGCATTTTTTGAGATGTAGCTGTTGCTGAGAGGTCACATTGATAATAGAATTTTACTTTCAGGCTCTCTCTCAAGACTGCTAGATAAAATGTCTCTTCTAGCTGTTTTGAATCCATCTCTTCTCTTCAACACAGTGCATCATGCCATATTCCACTGAGTAACATCTGGTAATTCCCTTTTTCCCTATTCTTCTCTGAACAGGCTAGACATTCTTGTATTCCAGCAAAGTTGGCTGGTTTTGACCTTCTTTTGCCTAGGATGTCTTTTGAAGAAATTGTTGTACACCTTGTTTAGGGATTTCAGTCTGCAAATAGCATGTTGATTTATGTTTACTTTCCTGCAAAAACAAAGGGCATAATTTTCCTGTTGAGACAGTATAGGAATATTAAGCTTTTGGTAAGGCAGAAATGGTAATTGGTGCTAGAGGGACAGAACTCAATCTTATTGGTGTTCAAACTCAGCATCCATCACTGTTGTGTCTGACTGCCCCTCAAAATTATAAGTGCAGCATCATCTCTTCCTTCAGGAGGGAATTTGAAGTTGTTTGATTTTTTTTTTTTATTTTTCAGAGAGAAAAATATTTTTCTTTTTCAGAGAGAAAAAGTTAGGTGGGGAATTGGATTTACACTTTTCTGGGGGTACCTATGTGATATTTTCTAGTGATAAATTCCACTTTTGCCAGGTAGCTTTTTTTTTTCTCCTCATCAACATTTCTTTCTTGAGCTTGACATTCACTTCTGTCACTTAAGTCAGTGCAACTGACTCCAAATGAGACTCAGCCACACATTTAAAAATAAAAAGGAGCTATTTTTACCTCACCTTACTTTAGATAACATTAAAAATAATTTCTCATTCTCTTGTGTTTCCAGCATCCATTCTCAAGAAAATATATGGAAATGATGCCTCTGATGTCTCCTTGGCTTGAGTGGAAAGGAGAAGCTTGAAAAAGGCTTTTCATATGACTGTTTTTATAGACAGCTATGTGGCCACACAGAATTGTTCATTGCTGGCTTTTACTGATATGGGTCACAGCCTTCTAAGTTAATTTTTTATCGTTGTGCAAATTACCTGCCCGTTTTTCTAGGGTGCCATGCAAACTAAGTAGTGTGCTTTTCTATTTCCCTGCAGACACATGCACACATACTTCCATCAATAGTTTTGGGATGGTTTTTTTCAGCTTGGTGAATACAGATAATTTGAACTTAATTCCAAGAAAATAGGAGAGAAGTATGGTTAACAATAGTACCTGCAAGTGCAGCTGAAACAATGCCTGAACTTTTCTAGGTCATACATATTTTTTTTGCTTCCACACCACTGTCTGAGAAGCAAAAACAAAAACCACAGAAAGAAAGGTTGGTACACAGGTGCAGTAGTTGCTATTGAACTGAAAACACAGTGTGGTTTTTGTGGCAGTTGCCATAGAAACAAGATCATTTACAGAACATAATCCCATTAGGAGAAAACATTTTTAAACTGAGCTAATTGTACATGAGTTTATATTGCTTCACAACCTGTTTTTGGAAGATTTCATTTTTAGGATACTAATAAAAGACTGATTAAAAGCATTACACATTGTCCTAAATTGCCTACAGAAAGAGAGGAGATGGGAATTATGTAAATTATTGCAGGTTTCCTTAGATTGAAACAGTATGATCAAGGAAATTAATTCATGTTCTCATTTCTGTATTAAAAGTCACAAGCTAGCAGCTGTACCTATATTATATTATCAGCTTGGTCACATTCTGGTCTTTCTAAAAGCATTCCTCAAATGGCTCTTTTCCTTAGAGAATCTGTTCATTCCTTTAGATGTCTCCCTGTTCTAGAAATTTTGGTGACATTTCCTCTGCACTGATTTGTGCACTAAGAGATGTAAAAAGCCTGTTGATAATTGACAGAAAGCAAGCTAATGGATTGTAAAAATGCAGAGTGAATAAAACTAAGATGAAATGTTTCACCTGTGGGAAGGCAAAGTTGGATTTAGGAAAAAATCTGAAAGTAAAAAGGAATGCTGAGATCTGCAGGTGCCATAAGGAACGAGGGATTTCCAGCTAAATACCCTAAGAAGTCAAATGTTCAAAACCCTGTCCTTTGTATTTAACCTTGCTCCAGAGAAATGTTGCAGCCAAATACCTGTATAAAAGAAATAGAGATGTCAATGGTTGAGCAGCAGGACTGTACCTATTGAATTATAACTGATGGGACTGTTCTGCTTAGTAATGTTTCTGGCCACCAGTCGCATTTTCATTCAAGATGTGATCTGAAGAATTCGTTGGCACTGCAAGTCAAGGAGGTCAAGAGCTCAGAAAGTTTCAAAAGGGATTTTGATATCTATATAGCTGCTAAAAATACCTGGAGTTACACAATATTGGTGATTATGCCTCTTTTCTTCTCTCCCTTTCCATGTCCCTCTGCTCCATTTAGATCCTGTTACACCTGGAGCAGATGGGGTCAGTGCTGTGGGAGTCGTGGTGTGATCTATATGGACACAAGCTCTCATGCAATACAGCAACCCTATACAGCTTGGGAGCAGCAAACACCACAGCTCTAGAGGCCAAACTCGATCTTGGTTTGTGGTTGTATAGCTTTATATAAGCTTTCCCTGATTTCAATGGGATCTTTTCCAGCTTACGTAGATCACTGGGAAACCATATTTTAAAGACATAAGCAGGCTAAAACCATGCATTCACTTCCAGCATGAAAGGGGAGGGGAGGCAGAGAGCTCAGAGCTGAAATAATCTTGGTCAGGGACACATCAGAGACTGTTTTATGGAATTGAAATGTTTATAAGAAGAGGTTATGGAACAAATAGTTGGAGTTAGTGGTGACCTAACACTGTAATTGAAGTTAGGGGTAAAGCAGTGCAATTGTGAGAATTGTGAGCTGTGGTATGGTGGCTCTTTTCTAAGAGTGCTGGAAGCCTGGAAGATGGCAAATGTGACACCAGGCTTTTAAGAGTTTTTAAGGACTTTTAAAGGGCTCCAGAAGAGATCATGGGAAATACAGGATGTTAATCTTGAGAGATAAATGTAAATCTGTCTGTAGTCAACAGAAAAGGAAATAAAATAGGAAAGTTATAGAAGTAAGAGATGGGAGCCATGGGGCCATGTACTTGGCTTTAGTTTAAAATACAAATAATTAAAAAAAGGTCCACCTCACAAACTCACATCAGCAGCAATGGGGACAAGCAGTTCCAGTTGATAAACTCCACTACTCCACTTGTAACATAATACTTGCATTTCTAAAAGACAGTTTGTGAGGTTCATAATAAAAAAAAATTAAAGAAAAAAGGCATTAATAAGCTATAACAATGAATGTCTTTATATAAATTGCCAGAAGGTAGAAAAGACAATAGGTGTCAATCACTGCCTCCTGTCATAGAGAAGTTACTGATGATGTTCTGTAGGGAACTGTGCTATTGAGCACATATATAACTGAACCAGAAAAGGTACTGAACAATGTTACAATTCATTTTTCGAATTACACTAAAGTAAACAAGGAAGTTTGTTGAGAAAATTGCAGGAGAGCCTTATGAGGCTGTGTGGCTGGGTTAAAATGGTAAAATGGCAGGTGAAATTCAATATAAGTGTAAAGCAATGTATGGTGGAAACAGGATCCAAAGTTTACATGTAAATTACTTGTTCTGAGATGACCTTTAGAGATCAGAATGAAATTTCAGGATGAGGGCTGTAAGGGTTAAAAAACTAAACAGAGAAAAACCCAAAACTCCAATCTTTAAATTACTCAAATCTGAAACAGTATTCAGGGAGTGTTTTATCTACAGACACAGACCTGTTGGAGTAATTTCAGAGGAGGGCTAGCAAGATGATTAGAGGAATGGAACACCTTTCCTATGAGGAAAGGTTGAGAGAGTTGGGATTGTTCAGTCTGAAAAAGAGACAGCTCCAGGGTAACCTAATTGTGGCCTTTTATTACCTGAAGGGAGCCCACGAGAAAGGTGATGAGAGACTTTTTACAAGGGCATGTAGTGACAGGACAAGGGGGAATGGATTCAAGCTGAAAGACAGAAGGTTCAGATCCAATAGTAGGCAGAAATTCTTTACTGTGGAGGTGGTGAGGCTGGAACAGATTGTCCAGAGAAGCTGTGAATGCCACATTCCTGGCAGTGCTCAAGGCCAGGCTGGATGGGACTCTGAGCAACCTGATCTTGTGCAAGGGGGGTGTCTGTGACAGGGGGGTTGGGACTTGATGATCTTTAAGGTCCTCTCCAACCCAAACCATTCTAAGATTTTAGGTGTTCTGTGCTTTCTTGGGCATCTGCTTTTCAGCAGAGCATGATTGAAGAGGCATCCTTGACCTGTTGCCTACAGCCATTGTTAATCTAGACGCCCTTTTATCTTGAACTGGAAGTGTATACAAAGATATTTACAAAGTTCCTGTTAGTCTTAAGTTCCTATTCAGAATGAAAATCAGATCACGTTGCATGGTTTTCAAATTAGTGAAGTAGCTTTACAAAGTTTGTTGTTCTTTTTTCCTCCTCAAAAAATAAGTGCTATACTAATAGGTGGCAGTACACTCACAAATAGCAAAGAGAAATTTGATGTCCAGACAGGATTCAAATATTTTTCCTCTCTAAGTAGAAAGCATGGAAAATATAAATTCCATCAGAAGAGCTTTCTTTCTCTTCTTTGCAAGAACTTTAGGGAAGAGGGAGAATAGGTAAAAAATAGTGTAATGCATCTGGATTTGCTAAAGACTGCAATGAATCCAAACAATAAGTGGAAATATTTTTTTAATCAGCCATTAAATGATACATTGAGGCACTATAAATGTTGCATTATTTAGAATGTTTTTATGTAGTCAACATGATATAAATTCTTGGGGTAGCATGTGGCTTATTTTTGTCATGATCTGCTAAAAAGTTCCTTGAAAACTCTTCAGCTATAGTTTTTCTACTTAAAAATTACTTTCTTGCAGCTGAACTTTAAAAAAGAGTAACTCTTCTGCAAAAATCTCTTGTCATTTTAAGAAAAAACAAGTTGTTTTTAGATAGATGAAGTATCTCACCTTATATTTTAAAAAATGAAAATGAAGTGACAGGCCTATGGAAAGGAAGAAGTAGGAATCTCTAAAACCTTTTATTTTTAAAATTGCCTTACAATAAACCAAGCAGATTCTTATGTAAACATGTGAAAATAGCAAGATAAAATGGCTTAGTTAATCCAAAACAAAGGGGAAAAAACCCATTGAAAATATTGGATACTTTCACTCTCCATCCTGTTTGAAATCTTAAAAATGATCACACCTTTGCCTAACTGTGCTAGTTAAGAAGTAACTTCTTGGCCCAAACGGAATGTTTTCATTTCATTGTTCACTGCACCTCATTAATCTTGTTCTTTAAGGTCAAAGCATAACTGACTCTCTCTTTCTCTCTTTATTCTTTTTGCTTTTCCTTTTCGAAATCAACTAAAATATCCAAACCCTAAGGATGGCTATTATGCCTTCAGTAAGAAAAATGCACTGCCTGCAAAACAACTTTGATTCTTGTTTCCATGGGATTTTTTTAGTCACATTTAACATTAATGCCAAATCATGTAATGCTGACCTATATAATACTCAGTTGATTTTACTAGGTCATTAAAAAGAAATTTTAGACAAAAACGTTTTTGTTTGCAGCCTTTTCAGATCATGATGCTCTGTCTTATTCTGGACAACAATAACATTTTGTACAGAAATAAATCAACAATTATGATGCCAGAATAGCATTAACCCCTGCACTCCACATTGTTCAACTTTGAGGATGACATGTCAGTGACAAGACATGTCAGTGTCAGAACAATTTTTAAAGTGAGGTTAGGTCTGCTGTGTCACTACTTAAATCAGACACACAGTAAAATACATATGAGACTGCTGCACATCTTTCTCAGAAAACTATGAATCCTGAGAAAGCTTTGTATCCCTGAGTCATCTAACACCTGGATGATTTCAGATTGCTTAGGGTGTTAGGCTATCCAGAGACAATGGCTCTCAAGAGACAGCGTGGCCTTGTATGAATTTATTAAAACACTCCAGTTTTAATCCTGAAAGCTATTTAGGCTACTGCTTTGTTTCCCCATTATGCTTAAAGTGCTTAAACTTTCACCACTTCAAAACATTAATGCTGTGAGCATTGAAGCTGATGATCTCATCATATAAATTGTTATTAAGCATGAGGGATCTTCATCTGTGCATTAAAGACTGGTCTAAATCCCTAAATGCTGAACCAAAGGTAAGCTCTTTCTTCAAAGTTGTGGTAATTTGTGCCATTCACCCAGCCACTGCTCTATTGGGGTCTCATTCAAATGACAAAATAGAAAAAAAAAGGATATTTTATAAATCTTAGCTTTTTGTAATCCATGCCTTTCAGTTGAAGGATTTTTCAGATGGAGAATTACATTGAATTCTCTCCTTGAACACTGTGTGCAGTTTTGGTCACTGCCATCTAAGAAAGATGCTAAGTTATTGGAGAATGTCCAAAGGAGGGCAACTAAGATGGTGAAGGGCCTTGAGGGGAAGCCATATGAGGGGTCACTGAGGTCTCTTGGTCTGTTCAGTTTGGAGAAGAGGAGGCTGAGGGGAGATCTCATTGTGACCTTGAACATCTTCAAGAGGGGAAGAGAAAGGGCAAGCACTGATCTCTACACTCTTGGGACCAGTGACAGAACCTGAAGGAACGGCATGAAGCTGAGTCGGGGAGGTTGAGGTTGGGTATGAGAAAAAGGTTTTTCACCCAGAGGGTGGCTGGGCACTGGAACAGACTCCCCCAGTCAGACATCACAGCACCAATCCTGACAGAGCTCAAGAGCATTTGGACAATGCTCTTGGGCACATGGTGTGACTCTTGGGGATGTCCTGTGCAGGGATAAGGGCTGGACTCGATGAAGCTTGGGGGTCCCTTCCAACTCAGCATATTCTATGACTCTGTAATTAGTGCTGAGGTTCTCTCTCACTTACTTTTCACTTTTTCCTGCTCCAACCGCAAATGAGTAAAGCACACTGATAGGTGCAGGCCTCCATTGGCCCGAGACAGGGTGTTGGTGAAAGAAGATACTGATTGGCAGGTTACCAATCCTTTTCAGTAACTTCAGGGATCACTTTCTAGGCTTCTGGTGTTGCTTTCTTTACTTCCAGAAGACTGCTTTAACTTCAGCATTGATTTGGGCACGAGCAGCCCATGTTATTTTACGTGAACATGGTAACATGAGGTCCAGGGAACGGAGTCATACATTGACAAGAAACTGTGATGAACAACTGCATATATATATTGGGCAACATTTAGTAAACACAGTTTTGTTACATTAAGAAAACTGGTGACATCTTCTCTTTATTGCCTTGCAACTGGGGCTGCAGCACCCACTCCTTCTTCAGGCAGATTCTAGTAGTTCTTCAATAATTTCCATATCATAGCTGTGGTGTTTTTTTGTATTGATCCTGATGCTGACTTATCAAAACATGAGTATTTTTGTGATTTGCAGGCAGTTTATGAATCTGCAAATGATCTGATTTTTTCGCATCAGGATTTTGTGTGGCTCAATAGTATTCTTTTGAAGAAATGTGTTGTCATTTTAAATTGTGTTACGCACGATTCATTCCTGTAGCTTTGTTTATTTAAATAAAATATCTCTTCCTAAGTTGCCTCTCTTTAGTGCTAGAGCTGGGGAAAAAAATACTTTACCTGTATGATCTCTGATTTTTCTTTCAAAAGAAACTTGGACCATATATTTTGCAGAATGTGAAATGTTCTTTTTTGCATGTTTTCTCCTCAAGTATTTTTCCCTCAGCTTACTTTTTCTTGTTTCAGTTGAGACTAGCAGTAGAAGCCTCATAAAAGCACACATCTCCCTTATAAGATTCCTAGTCCATCCTCCATTTTGAAGCAAAAATAGTAAATCTTAAATCTGATTTAAGATTAAATCTTAAATCTGTCCAAACCAAACCCCAAGTCTTGTAAGTTTTCCACATCAGACTGCTGTAATAAATTCTAAATTTGGGCAGGAAATTGTAAGCATGGAGCACCTTCAACTAGGAAGTAGAAATAGTTTTTATGTCTGTATCTGATGTTTCTGTTTGCTGCCTCTAAAAGCCTGTCTTTTGTTATGTCTTTTAGTGTGGCTTCTTCCCTATGCTGGATTATTCCAGAACTGTGTACTATGCAAAGTACTAGATATGGGTTCTGAGAATACATTAAATTTCATCCTGTTGCCTCCCATTTTGTCACACTAGCAGTGAGCTGAGCAATCCAGACAAAGGCAGCACATGTGTGCACAAAGGCTGCGCGTGGAGCAACTACTTGTGTGCAGTTTGGTTCTAGGCAATGCAGCAAAGTATCAAAACATCATCCTGGTTCTGGATGTTTGTATATAGCCTGATCCAAAGACCATGGAGAAGAAGGGTACTTAAACTCTAGCAGAGATTGAACACAAGGACAATATTTTTATCTTTTTCTAATGAGTAGAGATATCTCAATATCTTCTTTTTTAGTTTTCAAAACAAGCAAACAAATGAACGAACAAAGGCCGTTTTGTTTCACCAATGTTGATTAACTTTCATACAAGAGCATTTACTTTGTGTTGGTTCTAATGAATGGTTTGATTGATTTCCAGGGAAGGGTAGCCTACTAGGTAGGTACTACAGTATTCCAATTAAACAAAGCTTGTGGAATTAATTGTTTGATACTTTGTAGGGAGGAAAACAATGCTAAATTTTGAGGCTACCGATAATATACTCCACTATTAGAGAAAATGGCAAGTCGCCCTTTCCTTGCCAGACATTAAATTTTCTCATTTATCCAAAAGAAGTCTACAAGACTTTAGTTATCCCTTGTTGTTTCTGAGGCAGTAGTTTGAAAGAAAATATAATTACTGGGTTCTAATATGACTCGTGTTACTCCTGCCAAATACTGTTAGGACCCCCCCCCCCAACATTAATGTATAGGATCTGATGAGACATAATTATCTAATCCCTATATTGTAAATATGAAGCCTCAGCTTCTTTCATTCCTTTTTTTAAATTATTAAAATGATACAAATGACAGGAAAAAATCTTTTCTTGTTGCTTGAAGTTTTAGAATCACCATTCTGAGCCCCACAGAGCTCCCCTTAATGAGTCTTTTGAAAAATATAAAAATATATCAGGAAATAAACTTGTCCCTTGAAAGAGGTAAAAAGAATAGAAACTGTAAACTGTATTTTAGAGAACAAATATCTTTCTAGAGAACTTACTCTTTAAAATAATAAGCTGTTATATGTAAATCCCTAAAAACCAAAATTCCGCTCTGTTTTCATCAAGGTCAAATCTGTCTGACTTTCTCCAAGTATTTTAAAAAGGTTCTTGTGGGAGGAATCGGTAATGATTTTGAAAAGGCTTCAGGAAGTGAATGTCACATCTGAGAATATCTAGTGTAAAGGTAAATGTGTTATACATTGACATTTGTATGTAGTTCAATGGGTAAACTATTATTGTAACAGGTCAAAGGTGTTCAGATTGAATAGGTCTTTTCCAAAAATCCAGCAACAACCCTTCATAATGACAATCTCTGACTTTTTCTGTGTTGGAAAGGATGATGTTTTGGAAATCTCCATCTGAGTAAATCTCTTCCTCTTTTTAGTGGTAACCAAGTATGTGTTTTTACAATTGCCTTTTAAGAGTCTCAGGTGCAGATCAGTTATACTGGAGTTGGTGAACTCTCTTAATTGTGATGGTCTCAGTCCAAAGAGGGAAGAAGGGACTCGAGTAACCTCTGTATCCAGCTGTGTAAGCCAAACACTGAAAACAGTTAAGATGGTGGTTAACCAGGAACCCAAATGTACTTGCTTATGGCAATCTAAATGAGAGGTTATGTGTTAAATAGTAATGCATTGGGACTCAGAGGGTTTTCAGGGAGGATGAAAAATGTTGGGCAAAGGTATTCCTGGAAAAGAAATGACAGTGGCATTTGAGTGCAGTGTTGAAATAGTCCTCTCTTAGAATAATGAAAAGGAGTAGTGCCATGTGAGAACTCAGTTAATCAAACTGTCCATCACTAAATATAAGGCTTACCTGCCTTTGATCTTTGCAATATCTCCTCTGGGAATTTTCACTAAAGCTCGGGTTCAATAACTTCTGTGGTGGTTATATCTTTTTTTTTTTCCTTTTTTTTTTTCTTTTTTTCTTCTTTTTTTTTTTTTTTTTTTTGAGAGAGAGAACTAAATCTTGCTTCTAAGTAAGTAGTCTTACTGGTAGCTGCTAACAAAAAATCTGTACATGTCTGGAGGGAAAACAGGGTGGCAAAGGAAAGATCTTTTTTGTCTTGCCAAGGGAAGGGAGTTTTGGCATATTTTGGAATATGCCTGAGATCTTTACAGTCTCTGAATTTTCCAGATTAAAAAAACTACAAAGTCAACTGACTTATTCAATTTTCTACTAATATTGCTGTGTTAGGGTATGTTGCTTTCAGATCCCATCTCCAGAGGTTAAGATGCTAATGACAATTATTATTTTCTGATTATGCTAGGAAAATATCATTCCATAATTGTATTACTTTCTATATTTTCACCTGTTTGTGCACCACTGTCCAATGTCAGAGAATGATTAAGATAGAGCTTTCATCTGACTGAGTATGGCTAGTCCCATGTTATAGTTTTGGGTGAAATCAAAACATGCTTCTGAATCTTTATTTTTATTTTAACACAGACACCTCTATTATAACAGAAAGGAACAAAACCAAGATGGTTTTTAATATCCCACTGATAGAAAGTGTAAGAATAGAAAAAAGGAATAGGCAACTATATGTCCTTGGATCCTCCAATTTTCAGGTGGTTCTGAGGATCTTTTACACTTAATTGGCATTTCTATGGGTTTCTACTAGAGCACATAGCTTTGCAGATGCCATTTTTGTTTGACCTCTTTGGTAGTTGTTACAAAAGTTTAACAAGACTGGAAAAGAAGAGTCTGACTCCATACATTTACCATAGTATAAAATTTAATGATTTCCTTTTCTCTCTTTGTTATTTAAGTGGTAAACATATAAAAAGAATACTTTCAAAAGCATGTAGATAATCCTGACTATCCTACAGCACTTGCTGGACATTTCTAATACAAAATTAATTTGTTAGCCACTCCAGAATATTTCTTGAAAACAACTTAGGGGATATGCTCTGAAAGTTCAATTCCATTCTGAATTCTGAAAAGTGGCAGTACTAAAGTGTCACCTTTTACCTTATCAGGTCTGTTCCATATGTGTTCAGAGTTTTATCTGTTGACTCCTGTGGCAAATATATGTCTCTAATGCTTGTTTTACTCATGTTCATCCTCCAAAAGTGGCACAGCTCCATGAAGAGATCTTGATTCTGCTCCTTTCTGTGTATATTTGTCATTAGAAGTGCTTTCTGAGTTTTAATTAAGGGATACATCAGATAGCCTCAAGAGACTGTATCCGACCCAGAGATGTTGTGCTAGTTCAATATATGCATAGATGGAAGTGGAATTACTGAGATGTGATTGCAGATCTAATTAGTTCTGCACATACATTATTTACTGATGGTCATGTAGCAGAGAGGGAAGATCCAGGCCGACTTCTCATGCACAGTAATTTTTTAGAATTGCTACTGGGAGAGGAACTGGGAAGAAAATTGCCCATCTCTAAAAGAGATTTGATCAGAAATTTCAGAGAGACATTAACTTCTGAACTCCATCCTGCCATTTTTACAGGACTGCTTTTCTTAGAATATTTCTTTGGATTCCCAAGCAGTGGAGTGTGTCCAAAGAAGGACAACAGAGAGGGTGGAGGGTCCAGAGCACAAGTCTGCTGAGGAGTGGCTGCAGGAGCTGGCATTGTGCACTCAGGAGAAGAGGAGGCCCAGCTCCCTGCAATTTCCTGGAAGGAGGCTGTAGCCAGGTGGGAATTGGTCTCTCCTTCCTAGTAACAAGTGACAGGACAAGAGAAAACAGCCTCTTGGCCAGCGGAAAGTTACACCAGGGCAGGTTTGGATTGGATGTTAGGAAAAATTTCTTTATGTAGAGGGGTGGCAAACATTGGAATAGGCTGCCCAGGAAGTGATAGTGTCACAATCCCTGGAGATATTTTAAAGTTGTGTAGGTTTGGCACTTGGGGACATGGCTTAGGGCTGGCAGTGCTGGGTTAATGATTGGACTCAATGACCTTAAAGTTCTTTTCCAACTTAAATGATTCTAGGATTCTATGACAGTGAGGTCAATTTAAAGTTTCTTGATTTGTGGTTTTTTTTGGCCTTGTGAACCTGAGAAATTTGAAGGAAACTATTCTTTCATCAATTTCTGTTCAGAATTGTTGCAGAATGTTATTTTTAGCTTGCTAGTGAGACTTACTTTGTGTATATGACTCATGTATGCATGCCATGCTGCTGAGCTTATATTTATTATTTATACAGCCATGCATATTCCATGAAATGGACATGTCTCTGTCACCTTCATTGATGTCTGAAGTTTTATGGGGAAAAAAACAGCTCTAAATACCAGCTTTTTATTTAAGATGGATAGGAGGCGTTCAAAACACAAACTTTATTTCCCTTTAGATCCAAGTTACATCAAAGCCCTTAAGTTTTCTCATGGGGATTAACTAAAATTCTGTAATTTACCATGGGTTGATACTTGGATGCTTGCTCTCTATTCAAATTTCCCGGTTTCAACAGAGTGTAAGTTCCTTACTAGGAAAAAAAATCAAAAAACATTTAATCATAAATGTGTTGCTCACAAGCTTGGAAACCATGTTAATTAATATTGTATAGAAGGGAAAACCTATAATGGGATTAAAATTAAGAAAAAAAGAAAAAAGCATTTCACCTCTTCTCCAAAGCTCTTCAACCTCCCAGTGCAGTACATTTGGAATCTTTAGTAGATTAAACAAATAGCAATTACATTGGAAGGTTCATAGGACTAGACTTATGCCATATTATTCAGTTGAATGTAGTTTTAGAAATGAGTTATTACAGTATTTTCATATTTTCTGCTTGCTTTGCCTTTATGCACCATTTAATTTACAAGTGTTATCTAGCTGCTGCTAGTAAAGTTTTCACCTAGGAGAGTTCTATAGGCTTTTGTGGGTAGCTCTTGTTCACTCCCTGGAGGATCACTTATTTTAATGAGAGAAATAAACATGGTGGGAAAGGCTCTTAGGTGAATTGTTTCTATCTCAAAATACTTTTCTACATTTGTATCATCCTCAATGCAGCAAAACCAAAAAAACCTTTCCTAATTGCTGCAATATACTACTTTTAGTAGCCTGGTAAAAGAGAAAGAATAAAACTGAAGTGCTAGCTCTTGTGACTGAACAGAGAACAACACAACCAAGATGGGTGGAGATAGGGAATCAGGTTAAGTCAGCTTAGTGACTTCTAAGGCCAGCAAAATGTCGGGGCACAACACATGTGTGACACCCACAAAAGAAGCTGTCCTGTAAATCTGTTACTCTCAATGCATTTGTCTCTCAGAGGATTGAATGCAATTGATGTGATGTTGGAATAAATGAATGAACTCTCTGTTATTCTTTGCTTAGTAGGCTATTATAGGGCTCATTGCTTCAGGCTGTTGACCAGCGTGTTGATGACATTTTTGTCCATACATTAGGGAAAGGTGAATCAATATTGGTTATTAACAGTCCTTTTGTTGCTGTGAGCCTCCCATGCATATGGGATATGATCACAGGATCAGCTATGATGCTCCCAGCTCTGATATTGATTCTATGCATGAAACAGAAATTTAAACAGCAGAAGCCAGCTTCTGCCTTGCCCAAACAGTTTGCTGTCCCCTGCTATAAATTATGATGGACCATTTTTAAGTGTCTCTTTTCGGTTCATTGGGAAGAATTTTGTTTTTCAGATTAAAAAAATTCAGCCATGGGCATTGTTGTTGATCTCAGTCAATGGAAATGCTCAGTCATCAGCACCTTAAGATGTCTCTGTATTCTGCTTGGATGCTGTCTCATCCATAAAGTATTCCCCTCCTGTCTCCTCAAGGTTGCACTCTGGATAACCTGGTCATTTTCTTTTCCCGGAAGCATGGAATTCATTTTGCCTAACTTTAGCATTGAAACCTTAAGTGGTTAGTCAAAAAATCTGGGCCTACTGTAGTCCATGGAGTAAACCTCTCAAAGGGCATTTTTAGATGTTTGTATGTTTGTCTGAGATACAGAAGATAAAGTGTCCTCTCAAACATCGCTTCCCACTGCCAACATAAGCAGTCTGGTCAGCTAACTGTGTGTAGGAGCTTACTTTTTAACTAAAGAAAGATTAAGCTCATCCTATTCAACACTGTCTTCTGAGATCGTACACAGGCCTAGGCAACATGCAAGGTGTAATGAATGGTAAATCAAAACAAAAAGGCTCAAAATTAAACCATGCACTCAAAAAAATGGTATGCCAAAACACACAGATTGTATTGGCTCTGGCACGTAAAGATAAACACATAAATAAAATACCTAACAGTCTGTCTGTCTGTCTATCTATCTATTTATCTGTCTACCTACCTACCTACCTATATATCTACCTATCTATCTCTGGACTCAATATCTAGAAGGAAATGAATCCTGAGGAAATCTGAATGATTTGTTCTATTATTTCTCTCTACTTTAACAGCCATGTTGTCTCCTCTACTATGTTACTTGAGATGACACATATCTTTAATATATATGATTTTAGTCTGGAGGAAGTAAAGGAATATGATCCCCATTTCACAGGTGACAAAGTGTGACAGGCCAACTAATGCCTGAATTTAGGCTTCTTTCTGATTCAATTTCACTATTTTTAGATGATGACAAATTGAATTAACTTAGAAGGACTTGTAGTAGAAATTTCAGCTGATTTCCCACAATATAGCTTCATACACCAGACCCCTTTTTTTTTTCTATTTATTGTTTGTGAAAGTCTGCTGTCTCATCAGTCTTAGTTTAGAGAGAGAGCATTTTTTCCTTGGAAGAATTGCACTATCCTATTGGACACAGCGGCAGCATTTACATATGTCTTGAATGTAGCCTGATTAATCAGCTAGTTCTGAGAAGAAAAGGTGATAGGAATGACTTCTTTACTTTTGAGAGGTGAGACACAGGGATGTTTTAAAAAATGCATTGTTCTTTCCTACTGGGTACTTTTGGGTGAGAAGTTTCCCCCTCTTCTTATTTCTGTCCAAAATTTTCTTCCTTATATCTTCTCTTTTCCCCTGAACATAATATTTTAAGGATTTGGACAGTGTATTTTTCCTTTGATTTTTTTCTTCCTGTTTTGGCACTGCCAAGTATTTGCATCCCTATATACTTTTTAGTTTTTCAGTAAGAAACTTAGTGTGCGGAATATTCTGGTTGTGATTTTTCTCCCTGTTGATTCAGTAGTTTCAAGAAAAACTTTCTCATTTGCAGCATCCCATACTGGTTTGTCTTTCTTTGTTGACCTGACATTATCACAATGACACACTTAACTAGTTTTAGATGGTAGAGAAACAGCTAAAGCTCTGGTAGTCAGTGGAGAGCAGAACACAGAGCTTTTAGAGGATCAGCCATGCTCTGAAGACTCTGCTCTCCTCCCTCTCCATGGGAAGGAGACACGGCTTTGCTGACATGCCAGCAGCGAGGTGTGATGATTCTGGGCCAGTGAGGCTCTAGCCAATTAATCAGATGCTAGCAAAGAGTTAACTGCTGCACAGGTAGAGTTTAACAAGTATTTCAGGTAAGGATAACCTTTTTTGAATAACTTGGGAGTGGGCAGAAGCAGGGAAGTGCCATGCATAAAAACACTGGGAGTGCTCTGTTTTCATTCAGAGACCAAGTAGGCACAGGTCTTCCTAAATTTATCCTGCAGGCAAAAATGCCTCTATCCATTGTGCATAGAATTAATCATACTTCTAAAAACATGATCAGCACTTTCCCATTAATTTCAGTGAAACCTGTGTCAAGCCTGAGTTAATTTCTTATTTGGTTGCTATGAAGTCAAATTTGTTAAGGATTTCATCTGGTTTAGCTTCTTCTTCTCTGCTACTGCAAGAATGATATGGTAAAAATGAGACTGTTTAGATAGTACAGCCCAAATTGCATAATACCCATGGCTGTATAGAAGCAACTTTGTTACTTAATATTTTCTGCCAGTTTCTGTTAAGACTTTGGATTTAATGCAGTCATGGCTCGGGACTGACTGGCAAGATTCATTCTGCAGTGCTGGTTGGGAAAGAGAAAAGAATCCCCTTTTCATTTTTCAACATTCAGCCTTTGGTAGGCTCCAATGGGGGACTTCCAGGTTCCCCTAAAACGTTTGAAATGTGTCAGCTCCAGAGACTTTCAGCAAGACCTGCAATCCCCTAAGACACTGCTAAAAATCCCTCCTGGGTGTCTGTTTCTTTTCTGCCAGTGATGGCGGCAGGCTGCTGATCTCTTCAAAGCAGGTCCTGTGGTCAGAAAGGTGCTTGCCTCCCCCTCCAAGGATGAATGTCTGTCAACAAGGAGGTTCATTGGCATTCTGCTGTGAAGATGGAAGAAATCTGCCTGTAGCGACACACCACTGGCAAGGTCGGTGAGACAGAGAGAGAAAGAAAAGAGTTTGCAAGGCTTTTGCTCTCAGTGGGGGAAATTAAAGGTGGCTTGTGTTATAAAATATTAAATAGTGATTTAATCAGCAGTGAGATATGTAAGTGAGCTTAATTAGAAATACATATTATTCTTTGACTTTAAAGCACAAAATGAAAAATTAAAGCAATCTTAGAGGATATGTAATCAGCGAGGAATAATATGTTGGAAAATGAGCCTGATGTTGTAATTGGTGTATGCAATTAAAATTAATTAATTTTAGTTAGCATACATGCATGCAAATATGAAATCAACGAATTTCAGATATTAAACTCATAATTATAGTGATACTATTGCCAGAGCTAGTGACAGAGGAATTGACTTTTCAATGGTAAATACTTGCTCTTCACATTTTCTCTTTGCTATCATGTCAGGCTGAAACATAATGATTAAAGCTATTTGATCAGGCATGATTTAAAAAAAAATGTTTAGATTTCCCCTCATTTTGACTTGTGCTTCCTAGCTTCTCCGCTGTATCAGTTATACTCACCTCTGGGGTAACTGCAAGACATTTTTTGATCAAGTGCAATTTGAGTTTAAGAAGTTCCCACCCACTCACTCACTGGTTGATAGACTTCCCCCCCTCCCCCGGGCCCCTGCCAGATTGCTCCCCCTGTCTCTTTGCTAATATAGTCTTGAGGAGATGTGCTGTAAGCCAACTCATGGAATGATCTGGCTTTGTGAAAAAAATCTTCTCTCTGCTTTCTCTGCAGATTCTCTAATAACTGTTCGCCAAACAAAGTGATTTTCTTCATTTCACCTACCCTCAATGCTTGCAACAAAATTATTCCAGTGTATTAAATTCCAGTGTAAGGAAATTGTACAGAGTAGCAGCCCTCTCAGCTCTGGTCAAAATTTGCTTTAAGTCTTTCCAATTCCTCACTTTGGAGACTGACAACATATTGTTACAAAAGCTCCTGCTTTTCCAAAAGTCATCCAAGGTAACATAGGAGCAATTGTAACACTGAATGATTATATTGCTACCAAAATGAATAAAGAGTCTAAAATGACAGGAGTACAACACTACAGCTATTATTAAACATTAGAGAGGGTACATTATGCTTTAAAATTTTTTGATCCAGTTTAGCCTAGTAATCAGCACCACATTAATCCCCTTCAGATTATACATGCAACCAAAACAGAAAGAAGACCCCTGTTGGTTCAAAGTGTCATTTTAAAACAGCTTTAAAGTAAACTTCCTTGTTCTCCCATGGTACAAAGGTACCTGTAAGAAGAATTCAAGGACATTTGCTAAGAGAGATGGAAAGGAAAGATGTGCTGATGAGTGAAAAGGAGGGCAGAGCTCCCCTGCTTCAGTCTCTGCATACCTGCATAACCAGCATGGTGTATTCCACCACGCCTTTGTTTATCATTTACTCCAATATTCTTTCCTGTTATGGCAGTGGTCTTTTCACTGAAAATATGTTTCCTTACTAAAGTCTCCAGGTATTTAAAAGCAGCTATTTCTCATATGGGGTATCTTGCTCAGGTTACAGGATCAAGGTGCATGGAGAGGATGCAGTAATCCCTGAGGGGCAATTAGGCAGGTACTGCTGCCGGTACACCTTTGTGCTCAGCCTGTCGATTTGGTGAGGAGAGATGAAGCTGCATTTACTCTGGCTTCCTCTGCCTATTTCAGGTACCTGTAGGTTTTTCTTTTGACATCCCTTCCCTCTCATTTGCACTGTAGCCTGTTAGTGTGCACACTGTATGCTAAATGCAAATTAATGTATTGACGGAATGATAATTAGGTGATGGTAGGTTGTCTGTGCAGAAAGATCATGTTTGTGTAAAAATGGAACCTGAGCAGAGTTATACAATCACCAGGAAAATGCCTGATTTGTCTAAGCATTGCCACTTTTATCCGCTGCATGCAATAGCAACAGGAATCAAAGCAGCTAACTTTCCATCGTCTCAGGACAAAGGTGCCTGTTTGATTCAGCTTCAAGGGCTGCATGCACAATCAGACCCCTGGAGATACTGAAAGGCAGGAACCAGAGAGATGCTTCAACAAAGTTCATAGGGAGGAAGCTGCCTGCATGGAAAGAAAAAGATTGAGAAAGGAAATAAAAAATGGAATGGGACATGAATACACTCTGAGGTCACAGAAAGGTCTAAAAGGGGAAGAAGATATTCAGAAAGACACTTAGAATGGAAATATAGTTGCTGTTAAAACTAAACAGAGACATTACTTAGGTTTAATGAAGCTGAATTTAATCAAGAAGGAATTGAGCAAACTGTTTGATGGTTGCACATTGTAATGTAACAACACGGTGTGACAGCTTTGCAAAATGGTGCAAATGCTGTCCCTGCCCCCACAGGGATGGAGGTGGAGCAGGCAGCCTGCACAGTGGCCCGGCTCCTTTCCCTGTGAGGAGGGGTCAAGTCTCTAGGGCCCCCTTTCCCTGGCAAGTGTGGATCTCAGGTGCTGGAACGGCAGGGGAGAGGACTGCCTTGGGGCCCTGTGTAGCAGCCAGCTAAAAGTGAGAGGAGTCAAACTGGGAGCAGCTGCCTGATTAAATGTCCTTTATTCACTGGGCCACTGCTTTCTCAAAGGATCTTCTGCATATTTTCTCCAAGATGTATGCCTCAGCTCTGCCAGTCACATGGCGAATGTCAAGCATGGTCGGCCCAAATTCTGTGTAGAGAACTGTGCTTGCACTGCACAGTCCTGCTTCCAGAGGTTTGGAGGAGCAGACATCCTGCAGGCTGTGTGACACCCTGGCCACCCTGCTGTTACCTCTGCCACCAGAGAGTTGCTCTGAGAGAGTGCTCAAAAAGTAGGGTAATGCAAAAGTAAACACACAGCTGCAGTTTTCTAGGGTCAGACCTCTGACTTTGGGGACTGCTTTGTTTCCCACTAGCGATTCTGCAGCGTACTTTATTTATACTTGCTTTAGCTGCTCCACTTCTAAGAGTGTGGCTCCTGGCATGCTGATATAAGGTGAATATAAGAACAAAACGTCTGCATCTATGGGTTACATACATCCTACTTCCTGCAAAGCTGCAGTGCACAGAGAGCAGTTTAAGGGCAGGGACAGCAATTCAATCATGCTGCCCCTGTGGATCTGCTGCTCTGCCCTGCTCTCTGAGGCTGGCTGTCTGTCCAGAGCTCCATGCCAGCTGTGCTCAGGGTTGGCTGGCACAACACCATTGTTTGCATTTGCCTTTTGGCAGATTAGTGTGTCTCAGAAAAAAACAAGAGTGTCTGAGGAGGTGTGTACTTGCAGTATATTTCTGTGGCAGTAGCTTTTGCTGATGCAAACAAGAAGAGAGACTGGCGAGACTCCACAGTGTGTGGCCACACAGTGGCCATGAAATTTGAATGAAAGGAAGAAGAGATAAAAGTTTAATTTACTCTCTTGCTATTTGGGCAACAGATATGAAGAAGTTGGTGATTTTGCTGCCCATGTGGCTATACAGTCATCCTGATCTACTGAAATTTCACTTTCACGTGGCAGAAGGTATCAGCGTAGCTAAGATACAGGTTTTGTTTTCTTTTTTTCTGAGTGAGTGAAAACAAAGGGACTGAAGTCTGCAGCTTTAGAATGCAGATGTATTACTCTCATCAAATTTTACTATCAAATTTGAAGGTAGAGTTTATGGCAGGCCATTATTTCAGTTTTATGCCCTGAGAACTTTTGAATGGTTCTTTAGGAAGGAATGCTTTTAAAGTCACCTTATTTTGCCCCCTTTTCCATCAACAACTGTTGTTGGTAGTTGCAGTAAAAACAAATTCTGATGTGTGAAAATAACATGCTCTGTTTGCTTTTCAACATGGAGATTAAAGAAAATAGTGTGATAATTATTAATTTTCCTCTTTTAAGTGAATCTACACATTTTTCATCTGTCCCCACTCATTTTCCTGAAAAAGACATTTTTCTTTCTGTCTGATTTTTGTCTGATAGCTATATCTTGAGGTTGGAAATCCCTGTCCTGTTCCTCCAACCAAAGCATAAAATAAATGCAAGCAACATAATCTTGAATTCATATGAATACCTGAGGAAGGAAGAGATGGGTCACTCTAACATGAAAGTGTTTTATGAGAGCAGTACTATAATTTGATCAAAAGGACTAAGCTTTGCTTAAATTATTTTGAATCACTGATTTTTTTTTTGTTGGGCACTGAAATTAAAACTATGAACAGAAACTACTTTTTTGCTTACATTACATTGTGTTGTGACCAGTCATCAGGGAATTTAATCATCACCTTCTAATTTTAGGAAAAAAGAATACTTAAAGGCAGAGTATGGTGACATCAGTTCAGTGGTATTTTAGGAACCTAGTTGCTCTGCCTGCTGCAAAATTTTGTGTCACAACTTTGTGCTTAGACCCTCTTGCCATAAGTGGGAATGAGGCTTTGGAATAATAGAAGATTGCTCTTGGACCAAATGTGTGTGGCATTAATAGTGAGGCATTGGCAGAACAACAGGAAGGAAAGTTACATGGCTGATTGTACACTTAATCTTTGGTTAAGTGAGGAAGTCGTATGAAATATGTAAATCGAATATGGATTTTGTGTTGGTCAGGGATTGAAATGGGCTGGTATTCAATCACACTGTATTGTTGCTTCTAACAATTTGAAACAGATGTAATGATACTTTTAAAATACATAGGCTGCAGGAAAAATAAGTTTCATTAAGCATTTTTAAATTTTCATTTTGACCTCAGGTAATAGTGTAGAACAATGGTGATCATGGATGTTGAAAAGTCAGGCTCCTGCCACTCATAAGATTTTCAAAAATTGGTTAGGTTAATGTGTTTAAATTCAAGCTGAATGGATCATTTAATTTGATGCCTCCAGGAACAGAAAGAAAATGCCACATCTGGTGTGACAAAATCTTTTGTTCTTAGAGTCTCCATCCTGCATATGCTTAAATTCCTGGCGCTGAATTGCTTTTTGGAGTTTGAACATTCTGAAAGTGATGAGAAGTACAAAGGTGGTTGAAGGTACAGTGGTGAAAAGTATATTGTAAAAGGAAATTGAGGATTAGCACTGAAATTGCACTCTTAGTACTGGCTTTAAAGTGATTTGTGGGCAGGTTAAGTAGTCTTGTGTCATATCCCATGCCAGGACCCTAAATACTTGTTAGCAGTTCTGCTAATACCACTAGTGAGGAAAAGATGCATTGAAAGGTTTCTTGACAGGTCTGCATGCCTAACTTGGTATACTTTATGGGCCATGCTGCTGGAAGGTATTCAGCTTCCCCAGGGCTGGACCAATATAAGCAGAGGGCTACTGGAGTTTGAGGGGGTATTACTCCAGCTCAGGGTTTCCAGAGAACAAGGGCCTTTTCTCTGGTGTGCTCCTTTTCACCAGATGGGCTTTGGGTCTGAGATAATGCTGACACCATACCTAGGCCAGCAGCTCAGTATGAGTGTCTCAGCAGGCAGGTAACAGGAGAGACTCAAAGAACACCTGGAAGCTTTTCATTTGGCACACTGCATCTTAAATCAAAGCTGTAGATGTGTAGGGAATTTTCAACTGGCTAAAAGAGTTGCAGACACCAGATCCTCAGCTGGGCATCTGCAGGCTGACCTGTCTGACTTCACTGCAATCCTTCAGGTTGAAACTCCAAACTTACCATCTCAAATCTCATTTAAGAGTCTCAAAAGCCTCAGGTTGACTTAACATGCACAAAACAGTCGCAATAAATTCCTGGATCAAAGATTACAAAGAACTTCTACACCTGACATGGTTTATTTTATATCTACCATTATCAAACACAAAGGTGGCAACTCATCCCTTTTTTTCAGTTTCTAGTAATTTGCTTGTAATTTTACCAAGCTTCAGAAAGTTGGGCAAACCTTTTTTGTGCTTGGTGTCTGCCTTAGACTGATGATTTGATGATATTGCTGGTACTTTGTTTTCTGCCTTATAGTATTTAAAGGAGCTTTATAAAGCTTTTTTTATTCTTGGGTTTTAACACTTACGGTTCTGCTTAAATCTCAGAATTTTTGGACTGTTACTATTTTGACCTGAAAGAATCAAAGGAAAGCCTTTCACTGTCATTTGAAGGTTAATTGGTGTGTTCTTTGGATTATTCATCTTGGGACAGCAATACCCAGATGACAAAAGAAAAATGTGTTTCATCCAAGGCACTGACCTGGCAAAACAATGGCCTTTGATTGGGCTGAGAATTCAGTGTGATTTCTCTGCTTCCTTGAAACAAAGGGAGAAGCCTCCAACTGCAATGCAGATTCCTTCTCCTGTGTTAGACCCACCTCAAAGATCACATGCAACTTTGCTCATACCCTTGTGCCCGTTTATCACCGTGGATCTGATCACTGCCAGCAGTTGGGGTCTTTAATCTGATAAATCTGACAGGAGATGCTTATGCATACCATTAGGAAGGCAATATTCCATATGCTCTCTAATTGGTTTGAATTTATCCTATTATTTCAGCATTTAAATGTTGCTGAACGTAATTTAGATGTGTCAGGCTCATAAAGTGTAGGCTCTGGTGGGAGTTCATTATTGAAAAAAGATACATCCAGCAAGGCTTTTTCTGGCTCCAGGCCCAAGCCATCAGCATTTTGCTTACCTCACGTGTAGCTTTTGTCCGCTAGCTATACTCCTACAACCATGCTGAAGTAGTCTCTGACATATTCTTTTTATTGCTTCCCATCCAGTATTTCTTTTTCTCCATCTCTCAGGGTGTGTATATAATTTGTTGATTTAAGAGAGTGATAGCTCATTCAGAATGTGTGGTTGGCAAAACCAGGGTAAACAACACATGCTTTTGTGAGGATGCTGGAAGACGTGAACATCATCCTCCATAATTAGTGACTGCCTGGCTAATGCAATGAAACCTGACAGTATCTTCTAATCTGGGTGTTGTGGCCAGTGCTACCATCCACTTACTGAAACTGATGAAAGATGAACTTGTTCTTCTCCATATGGGAGTGCTCAGCCAGTGGACGTGGCAAACACTGAGAGCTTTTCTTATTTTTTTAATCTTATTTGATCTCCAATGGGGAAATTTGGAAGGCAGTATGAAAGTTTGGGGCTGTACAGCTTTTTGACATATTTCTTTAACTGGAAAAGCCTCTCTGAAGAACATATTGAGCTCCATACAAAACAGGTGTGAAAGCATGCTAATACCTCCAACACGTGCACTTGCATGGCACAGTGGGTAATGAATGAGTCAGACTCCAAGGAATTTAGTTTTTGTCATTCATCTCGGTAAGAAAAAATTTTATATGGATGTCTTACATATATTAGTAAGCAGAATTCAATCCACTGCTGCACTTTAGGGAGCCAAAGTCTTTATACCCACCCCACTTTACGTAGCCTTCTCCTTTTATAAGGTGCAGGCATTCTGTGATGGCTTATGCTCCTGCTTTAATGACAGCCTTAGTCTCTCAAAGAGGAATAATTTTCCCTCTAGGCAGATTCCCACATTCTAACAGCTTTGTGCAGCTTCTTTACAACATCATCACAAAGCAGGAGGGCCAACAATGCCTTTTAACCACAAAGAAATAAGAAAAGGCTTACAGGTGAGGTATGACTTTATTATTAGACCTGTGCCAAAATAAAAATAAATAGGCAAGCACGTGCCTGACAGCCTGCCTTGCTTGTGTTTACCATCTGATTATATGAGAAGATGTCAACAAGAGATTTGTTGTAGACACCTACAAAACAGTGACCTCACAGGCACACATGAATTAGGATGACTAGAGCTTGCAAGCATGTTACAGGCTTCATGCCTCACACACTTTTCTCACATTTTTCATTGAGTTAGGCTCATGATGTCAGTAGGAAAGAACTCACTCTGGATTTTGAGAGGCAGTGTCTAACATACTTTCTGCCTTAACACATACTGTCTTGGTGTTACATTCACAAGGCAAACCACCAATATTAGACCCCTTTTAACTATTCCTGAATATGCACTTTGGAGATAACCCTAAATTTCTTTTCATCACTCTTGGTGAAGCCCCTGGTTCAAGTACACTAGGTTGGATTTCTTGAGGGTGAGGCAGATGGTGGTGTTCTCCATCCTCTAATATGTCTGCCTGCAGCAGTTATAGAAGCATATGGAGTCTGAAAATCCTTGTTCTCTGGGAAAAGTGGGGTTAGCTGTTAGAGAGACTAGGTACGCAACAGGCTTGTTAGAATTAATATAGTGTGTTTTCATTTCTCTAGAGTTAGGAAGCATATATATTATGAAGTTATAATAATAAAATCCTTTCTATATATTTATTCTTATCCTGAAAGGTTTGGTGCAATATATAGCCTGCTGACCTCCATCTCTAGGATAAATTGAGTAAAATTTCTTGCTGAACCTTCTTTTTCTCTCTTTTTCCCATCTCTTACAGCATGACTCACTGTTGTCAATTGACATTCTTGTTGGTAACTTACTCTCTTCTCTGGCTTGAGGCTCTGTAACTGTTAAATAACTTCTCATACTGTGCTTAATAATAGAAAACCATTTTCATATCTAGGTAGACAGATTTTTCCAAACTGGTGGCCCAGACAAATCCTTTGAAGATAAATCTTTGAAGTTGTTCACCTGAGGTGTTTTATCCTTGCCTTTTTATTCTAATTTGTCATTTTTTTTTTCCAGAGAATTTAACTACTCCTGTCTTTTAGTTTAAGTCTGGCCACTTAAGTCTGTCCCACCCAGAGATGGGACAATATCACAAAGACAAACACATGATAAAATTTCCCACACATTACTGCACTACTTCCAGTGCGGGAAGATTTTCTATCAGTCTAAAGTTTACTGGAGACTTTCTACCAGTCTCCAGGATAGATAAATGTCTTTTCTTTATATAGAATCATGGAACCATTCATATTCAACTCTAAACTATATCCCCAAGTGCCACATCTACACATTTTTTGACTACTTCTACTGATGGTGATTCTACCATTTTCCTAGGAAGCTTGTTCCAATGCTTAACAACCCTTTAAATGAAGACATTTTTCCTAATATCTAATCTAAACCTTCTCTTTTGTAACTTGAAGCCATTTCCTCTTTTGTTACTTGTTACCTGAGAGAAGAGACTGGCACTCGCCTCTTTACAACCCTCTTTTAGGTTGTTGTACAGATTGGTAAGGTCCTCCCTGAGCCTCCTCCTCACCACTCCTTCCATCACTCCTCCCAAGACTTGTGCTCCAGACCTAAGAGTTTTTGGCCCTTCTCTGGACATGGTCCAGCACCTCTAGGTCTTTCTTGTGGGGAGGGGCTCAAACTGAGCACAGCACTTGAGGTGTGGCCTCAGCAGTGCTGAGTACATCAGGATCATCCTTGCCCTAGCACTGCTGGCCACTATTTCTGACACCAGACAGAATGCCATTGGACTTCTTATCCACCTGGGGAATGTACCCAAAAGCATAATCTGATCTTGATTTGGAAATAACTTTTGTTTCACATCTTTTATCCTTATATAATCTTTTTGTCTTTGACTGATCAATTTAATCTGCCTTGTGAAAACTACTTTTTTTTCAATATATTAGAATGAAGTACATTGCTTTTGAAATTCATATCACAGAACACCACCATCACCATTTTAACATGTATTTATAAAAGCTTTTCTTTATTGTAGTCCACTTGGACATATAATTGGGTGGGGGTTTTTATTATTTTTACTTCTTCTAAGACAGAGATGCATTGAACAATGTGCAGATGTCATTAACCTGGCAAGTGGTGTCAGAAATCACAAGGAGATAAATGCTGGAACAACTCATGCTTTCTCCTCCCTGGATAAAAAATCATCCTTCCAGTGGCCTTTCTATGTGAGTATATGCAAGTAGGATATACACCTGCAGCTAACTGGTTCTAATGCATGGGAAGTGAGCAGTAATAATGACTGATTTTTAAATGGTTATATATAGCAGAATTTGAAAACCTATTGACCTGTGGGATATGTTGACTGCTGAAGAATGAAAGTAGTTTTTCCTTGGCCAAGGGGCATGGTCTGTGCTGCAATCAGTGTGAGCTGAGTTTGACACAAGGAAATGGCTGGGAAAACAGGCAGCTTCTCTCACTAGCAACAGGTTGATCATAATAGTCCAGGCTCAGTAAGGAATTTAAAAGTCACTAAGATAATTAATGGGTTTAAATGGGAGAAAGGAACATTTGGATTTACAAGGAACCACAATGTATTTTACAGTTTAAATTAATCACTGCTATTGTTTAAATGTCTCAGGGACATTAGGGAAAAAAGATGAACTTTGTTTTTGGAATTTTAATAGCAATTGCAAATCTCCATAACAGCCATAAACAGAGTGCACTCTCTTGTTATTAAACTGATAATGAGATCAGCAAAAGAGTGGATATCCGGGAACAATACCCACTTGACTGACAGGTGACTACAAACTCTTTTGAGTATACAGGCAGAACAAGGAAAAATTAAAATATTTTCTAATTCTTTAGGGCAAGGACAGTAGGAAATTTGGAGGTTTTATTCGTAGTAGGATGATGTGAATGAAGCTCATCTTAAACAGAGAAAGATGAGGGAGATTTTTTTTCCCAAGCACCTCTAGGCAGTTTGACTTCTTACATGTTCCAAGCATGTATTTATGCACACTTAATCCAGATTCACCCATGGCAGAAGGAACAGCCTCCTAGAGAGCACTTTGTTTCCTTATCAGCTTTTACTTGTGAGGTTCAATGGCAGTCAGGTTTGTGGAGCATGAGTAGAGACGTGAGATACAAAGGACCACCTAATCTTTTTGAGTGTACTGGCATTCCCAACACACTGCGTGTGTGGCAAAATGCTTTTTCTAAATGTCATGAAATGGCTGTTGGAGCTCTGAGGTCCCATGAGTGGCTGCACAGCTCTCAGGCAGTGCTGTGTATTGCGGTGCTTGTGCCTCTTTTCAGCTATACTGTTAAACACATTTAACTCTGCAATGCAGCACAGGAGAGAATTTAACCAAAATGGATACATTCGGGCAGCTTCATCTTCGAACAGTTTTAAATAAAAAATGAGGTTCTAAGTGTTTTGATTTTGCTTGGTCCCAAAGCTAATAATTTTTACAATCACTAGTATCACAAACTTTCCATAACCAGCATAATTCAAGTAGGGGCTGATTGAAGTTTTTCTCAATATTAATCCCATTTCCTAAAACCCAAAACCTACAAAAGCTGGCAAATCTAGTATAACCTCTAGGCATTTATCAGGCAGGTTCACAGTGTTTGAAGGGTTTGTCTATATGACACACACATGAAAATCTAGAATACTTGAGTCATGTGGTTCCAATCAAATACTGTGTTTTTTAATGCAGCCAGCTGAAAGACCACAAAGTTAGGAGCAAACACCTGTACACCATATGTACTGAACCAAATTTGTGAAATGCGTGCCTCTGACTGTGAGCAAAGAGATGCACATGAAGCACAGTGCAACACCATATGCAGAAAGATTGGATTTAATAATGGTTTGGGTGGTCTGTGATAGTACCTCCCATAACATGTACATGCTAGCAACACATCATTCTGCCCTAAATATTCAGTCTATGTATAAAACGTGTATAGTCCTTTATCTGTTGAGAAATGGAGTCATTAACAGGACTATGGAGGTGATATTCCCTTTGTTATATAGCACCTGTGAAATTGTTCCTGTTGTTCAAAGACAGGTTAAAAAGGGCAACTCAAATTTGTCTATTCCTATCTACAAAAGGAGCACCAAAAATGCAGTTGCAAGTAAAGCAGGAAAAAAGACAAGACCAAAGGTAATTTTTCAGGGGTACAGATTACCAAGAAATGCATACTTTAGAAAAGTTTTATCAAAGTTACAGACCCTTACTATTTTTTGTGCTATAACCATGAAGCTTTAGGCTTGATTTCAAGAAGTACAGGGTGAAAATCAGTGTGATGCAGGAGTTCTTACAAGTGGCTCTCCGTAGTCCCATCTAGCCTTAAAACCTCAGGGCTCAAGGATTTTCCACAGCTGCAGTGTGTGCAAACAGATGTAACATTATTGACATTGCTTCCTGCATTCCTTTCTGCTGTTATGAATAAACACCTCCCTCACTGAAGATTTCTCAATGCAACTGAATATGAGTTTATTTTGTGAATAACTGCAGATGTGACAGCTACTGTTTGATTCCCACTGGGAAGCTGCGGCCACCCCCGTTCTGCCTGAACAGAGGGCAGAAGGTCCAGCCCAGGAGCTTGCAAGATATCAGCCTGGTGCATGACTAGATTTGTATTTTTGTGGGAGTAGAATATGCAGTTTCACATAGGGGGAGGAAAAATGTGTCTTGGGGAAGTTGTTTCATAGCGTATCTTCGTCTCCTGGGAAGTGTGGGTTGGGAAGTGAGCATTAGTCCCGCAGCATATGAATTTATAGCCTGTCAAAGATAAAAGAAAGATGCAATATATAACAGCCTTAAGCTCACTAATTATACGTCAGTGTGATTACTGTACCTCTCTCTCTCTCTCTAAGCAGCCTTTGACACACTTTGGTATGTGTGTCACCATGCAGGTGCTCAGTTGCTGCGTGGCAGGCAAAACAGGGACTTGTGTGTCCTCTGGTCACTTTTTTGCGTTGTACAACTTTCACCTGGGGACACTTAGGACGTAATATGGCACCCAACTTTGGAACATAATCCTGTAAGAGCTGGGATATAAAGCATACAGCCAAGTTAAGTGTGAAGTTAATTACCTTGCTGGGGCTTACACCAGACTTAATGCTGGCAAGCTAAACTAGGCCAAGGTGAGCTAGGGATGGGATCATGAAGGGATCACAACTGCTGTTTTACTCAGCAGTAAAACTAATAAGAGTCAAACCGCTGACACAACTGTCAGTATCCTGTTTTCTGAACCTCACTGGAGGAGGAAGAAATAGAGAATGAGATGGCTATAAATGGACTGATGAATTAAATATGGTCCTGGATTTAAATGCAGGTTTTCCTTTTCTGCCGGTGTAGTTCTTGTTAACAATTTGCTGCTTCAAAACTGTCAGAGTTTTGATGAAGGAGGGCATACATGTTAAGCAGATTTCCAGAGAGTGTTTACTCTTCTTAGGAAAACTTACTGTTTTGCTGCCAGGCCTGAGGTCAATTGGAGAACTGTGAAGCAAAAAATTTTGGAGGACTGTTTTGAAGGATTCAATTTCCTATCTTCTAGAATAATTATTAAACACACACACACTCACATATGTATTATATGCATATATAAATGTGTGTGTATGCATATTTATATAGATTTCCCTTGTGTGCAAGCTCTTACATTTCTGAAATGCAGTTTCAAATGATACAACAGTATTTTTGGAAATAAGTGTTTTCCCTCAAGCTATAGTTTCCAATTCTTGCCCAGCTCTAGATTTGCAGGATGTCTGTGGGTGAAAGTGAGAACTAGGAGTTGAGGGAAGAGTTTCTGAGAAGTAGGTTATCTAGGGAGGACCATATTGGACTAACTGAAGTGTGGACAAAGACTTCAGCAATAAGGATATTTTTGCACGGTGATACAAGATGCCTCTAAATTCAATGAGATCTTAACTAAGTGAAGCCTTTTTCTCTGAAGGGACAAAATGTTTCTCTTCACTCCTCCCACTCTGTTAAGAAATACACTTCATCTCCTCCTTTAAACAATGGATTCAGGTTCCTGTCTTTCATGTGCTCACCCACCACTTAAGAACAGTTTCACTGCCTTACGGAATTCTCAGTGTCTTCAATGATATGAGGTTATGTCCTTGAACCGTGGTGTTGCTTTGTCTCCTGCATGGATATCCCTTACTAAGGCACAAATATACAACTGTTTAAAGAATAATAGCCATGATAACTGGTATTGTGAGCTGATTCCTAGAAAACTCTGCATTGGTTTCTGCATGTCAGGAAAGGGGGATGAATAGCCACCTATGTGCTTACAGTGATCAAAAACTTGTTAAGTTGCAAGAATAAATAAGATGCAGTCCTTCAAAATTGAATGTTCACTTGGATTACTCTATCATAGAATTAGTTAATGCATAGATATGCCACACCTGGAATGGAAAATAATTAAATTTTTGTTGGGAAATGCTTAGTTTTTAGTTGGTACTTATACATATATTAAAGCCAATGCAGCCTTTTCTGTGTCCCCTCTTAATCTGAACATCCTACCCTGTGAATAGGTCTATGTTGTCACTGGAAAAATCACTACATCCTTTTTCTTAAGCTTTGTAAACAAAGGATATATCTGTAGTTTTTGCTCCAGGATGCCCCATGCTTGGAAGAGTTCTAAGTCAGGCTGAATGGAGCTCCAAACGACCTGATCTACTGAAAGGTGTCCCTACCCATGGCAGGGGAGTGGGAGCTAAATGACCTTTAAGGTCCCTTCCAACACAAACCATTCTATTAATGATTCTATGGTTAATTCTATGAAATCCTAGCATCTGCTTAGACTGCATTGAGTCTAGTGATGTGTGGAAGAAAACAGCTTGCAACATAAACACTCAGTACTGAGGTACCCTAAATGTCATGAAAAATCTTAATGCTGGTTTGGTTAGCAGTAGCAAACTTAAGGAAATTTACTTTGCCAAACCTATGTTCAAAGCATTTTTTTTAATAAAAAGCTGTGTTTCTACTCAGTCAGGCCCATTATTAATTATGTGTATTTGAAGAAATGTGTTCATTGTACAACACTTGATAACACAGCTCTTCCTGTATTTCTATATAATACTGCAAAATAATACAGCTATAGTAGTTTTTCCCTTTCATGGCTGTCAACGAAGGAAAGTTGCCATTGCCCAGTATTTCATAACATTTGAAAATAAGGTTCTTTAAAAAAAAAAAGAGGTGAGGGGAAGAGTAAGAAAAAGAAAACCTGCTGCTCTTCTGAGAGAAAATGTCCTTTGTGTAGAATGCATTTTCCCAGAACAATGCAGGCTTGCTCTGCAGTCACCAGAGCTGTGCTCATGGTTTTGAAAGATAGTCCTCTGCATTTGGCACTAATTCTCTCCTCTCACTCTTTTGCTTGGCAATGTTGGAATTTTTCTAACTCTGTAAAACTTGAGCCAGCAATCTCTCTCCCCACCCCACCCCAGTTTTGTCTCTGTGCATCAAATTATCATTTTTTAAAAGGCACTGTGAAGCAAGAAAACATTTGCTTTAGAATGCCATTATATGTAGCATAACCAAGATAGAGTTTAGTGTAAGCTAAGGATTTAAATGAAAAATTATCTCTAGGATTCATTCTGGGAAAGGAAGATATATAGTTTAGGGATTTTTATTTTTTAAAGAAATCTAAGTCTAATCTTCCGCCTGTGAAAGAAGTATGAAGTAAATGTCTCTGTTTTTAGCCAAAACCTTTTTTGGTGCAAATTGCACATATGGTGTCAAAGAAATACCAACTGAATAAGTGCTGCTTTCATCGAGTTACAGGGCAAAATGTAGGGGAAGAGAAGGAGGCGCAGAAGGAGGGTTTTTAGGCCATGCAAGCAACAGAGCCAAGAGAGGTGCAAATTGTGTCAATGGAATTTATTTTCCATAAGCATAGGCATATCTTGCTTTCAGTGTTGCTATTACAGGAATCTTCCATTTTTCTATGCAGTCATTTCTGTTGCTGTTTATCGTGCAGGGACCTAGTGGTGTTCCACAGGGGAGCAAGAAGATATGTTCATCTCACACAGTGCAATCTCAACCTCAGTGTGTGCTTCCCAAGCTGAGCACTTTGGCTTTACCTAAATAAGCATAATTAGAATAAAAAAACCTCATAACCATAAAATTAACCATAATAAACAACTTGGTGTGTGTGACTAGATGGCTTCACGTTGCATTCTGTTGGCATTCTGTAGCTTGCACCCAGAATGTGCTTTCACAAAGATGACTTTGTCAGCAGACACCCATGGGGGTGGATATTTGTGCCAATACTCGTGGCTTTTTCTCCCTCAGAGTTTGAGAATGAGCATTTCTTTATGCCGTGTGGAATTGTGCAGGTAGGAAGGAGCTGAAAAGAGTACAGTTATCTGGCTAAAGAAATAACACCACCCATGTTTTCAGTATTCATTCAGTGTGCATTGCAAGATTTCTCACCAGTGTTGGAAAACTTCATCCTCTAAAAGGAGCGAGTGTTATTTTTTGCAGTCAGAAGCAACAACAACTGAAAAACCTGCAGTACCAGTGTTTGTATCCCCATGGCTCAGCCTGCATCACTGACACACAGAGAGGCGTATTTCAGCCAGAAAGACAAAAGCACATGCAGAGAAGCAATCCTTTCCTGATGACATTGGCTACCTGGAAGCTGGCCGGCATGCGAGGTGAGCAGGAGGTCATGTTGGCTCCCTTCAGGCTGGCTGGGGACGGCTTGGCAGGGATTAACTGGCTGCAGCTCTGCTGCCACTTCTGGCCTGAGTGACAATTTGGCAGGGCGCTCAGGTGCGAGAAGCAGAGCAGCAATCTGTTCCCTTCCCCAGCCCTCCTGCCCACAGCAACCTTATTTCTTCTCACTTCAGGCTGCTGCTCCCTCCCTTTATTTGTGAGTGCGAGTGCATGCACGCCTTTCCCTGTGGTAGTGGCATTTGAAAGACACCAGTGTTTGCTCCATCTGGCTCCTGTATCTGTACTCCTTCTCATTTGCAGCGCAAATCCAGGATAGATTTCAACAAAAGAATAATGGTCATCACGTTTTCCTTCCGTTTCATACTCTGATGTGTGGGTGGCACCAGGGTCACCCTTTCAGCTCCTTGCCTTGAAATGTGCTTGCAAGGATGTGGCAGCCCACTGAAAACTGATAAGAAGCCTTATCAAAAGGTTCCCTGGTTAGGCTCCCTGCACCCTTCCACCCATCCTCCCAGCCCCTGACAGGGTGTCGAACGAAAAGCTACGTGGGTGCTCACTGCTGTCAGAAAATGCCAGTTTGCCAAAACTGTAAGGTTTTGCAGAAGTGCAGTTCAGCCCTTCGTGTTCAAGGTGTTTTAAGATGCAGAGGGCAGTGAAAGGAGCCTGATGAGGGGGCAGACAGAGAGATTAAAGGGTGACAGACAACAGGGGCTGGTATCCGGAGATCGCATTCCTTCACCTTGCAGTAGCCAGCATGTGATTTTTTCAGGCGTGGGAGTATTTCCTTCAAATCCTTTGTCTGTCAGATTTTCAGTAAAATCTAGGCATATGTGCATTTGGACTGGGGGGTGGGGGATGGGGAGGGAGGAATGGGAAACAATTTTGTTCACAAATATTTTTGAAAGATGTTTTCACTTCATCACAGTAAAAAAACTCTGAAGACTTTCTGTATTGCACAACTTATTTCACATCTTAGCCCGGTGAACTATCCTATACCCTAATAGTAAATATGACCATTTATACAAACAGGTATTGTGAAGAAAAATCTAGTAGAGAGCAGATAAACCCCATGATGAATAATCAGGAAACAAACATCATCAGTCAAACACTTGGAACTACACATTTTTGGCATGCAGGTTTTAGCCATTGATATGAATGTAAGAAATAACTGGTTTGTGCCCTATTTGATGTGATATTATGCTGAGATTATGTTTTCCAATATAACTTTTATCATGGAACAATATTTGATTGAGTAGGTGGGGGAGAGAAAATAATTTTGATTTCTTAGCCCTGAGACTATTACATTCCCACTGCTGCTTGATTTCACTCTGAACCAAGCCCTTTGTGTCACACCATTTTCAGAGTTAAATTATTCAGGAATGTGTCTGAATTATACTGTAAAACTGTATTATGTTACTCGTTATGTAATTAATAATTGAAATTTCAGTCTTATTAATATTTTCTGACTTGCATTGCAAAGTTAAAATATAATTAACACATTTCCAATCAGTCCTATCTTCTTATTTTGTGCAAGTCATCAGAAGCATAGTGACAGATCCATTCTAATGACATATCCAGGGAAAAAATAGGCTTATACCATTCCAAAAGGACAGACTCTGTAGGTATTAAATGGCAAAGATAATTGGTGAGTGCCATTTTATGGGTTGCATTATGCAGGAGAAATGTGCGTTTGAATGGGATTTGCAATCAGGCAGAGAAGACGAATACTGGGAAAAAAAACCATATAACACAGAATCCTATGTATTAGAGGTTAAAACCTTTTTAGGTCATCTGGCCCATCTGTGAGATTAAGATATTTTTCTGCTGCATCTCTGTTAATGCATTCCCTGCTACACCTTAGATGTTCCAGTGAGAGACCTGTAATATTCTCCCAGGGAATTTATTTCACAACGTCGTAGACAGCTAGGCTTTTTCTAATATTCATACTACATCTTCTGTCTGTTCTTTCATTCAGTGTACTAAAGAAATGGGGAGGTATGCGCCTGGAGATGTAAATAATATTTGACATGGTGGTCTTCTTGAGAAATAATTTATGCTCTTATTGAAACAGTGGACCAATAAGTAACATTGCCTTGTGCTCCTCTCTCAAAATTTACTGACAGTCTCAGTGTACTGAAGGCCTGGAAAAAAAGCCATGAGAAATAAAGGAAAAAGAAATATTATCAATATACCATAATTTCCTGAAGAGTTTGGTGGGGTTTGGTTGTATACTGTAGATGTTGGATAAAGTTTCAGGGAATAGGACTTCAGGTCTAGGTTTTGCCATAGGTTTTTCTCCTTTGGAGACATTGTTGGAATATATAAGGAAGTTTAACATTCCCTCAAGAACAGCCTTGTTTTTCTATGCCATAAACTGAAAAGGAAAAATTGCTAATTTCAAGTGTTCTAGGCCAAGAAAAAAATATATTCCTCATAAAAGTACTGTAGCTAGCTTCAGAAATAATTGGCAGTTAATTTGCTCCCTGTTTTTTTGTCTTCCCAGTGGAGTTGAGGCAGCTGAGACCAGACCATGGGTAAGAAATTATCCATGTGGCTTGAAAATGGCAATGCTATTCTGATGGAGGCTGTATGAGAAACCAGCCACGGATACCCTGTCTGGGACTTGCTTTATACTAAATAAATTCCACATAGAGTAGTTATATGTCTGCCCTGGAAATAAAATGACAGTTGACCTGAAGTGTCAGAAATATGCTTTTAAATGCCTTAGAAACTGCTTTTATTCCTGTCTCACTTCAAATACCACCTAAATGGCAAAGAAGGTCTATAGCTAGACCCAGATAGACTCCCTTTAGCAGCCTGCGTGCGCATCTTCCTAGTAACTGCAGCCACCTTGTCAGATCAATATTCAGTGGAAGCCTTTACCTTATTTAATAGCTCATTAAACAAGTCCCACTTTCTTTTACCAGCTCCTTAGGTGATTTCAAGGATCTCCTACGTGACCTCTGCATTGGCATTCAACTACACCTGCACGGAGGGAGTAAGTAGGGGCCTCCCAGCTATTTTCAGCCCAGTCTTTTAGCCTTGTTATACAGTATGCCACACACCTTGAATCTCCCCATCTTGTTTCCCATAGAGCTTTGTTCAGTAAAGTGCCTGGAAAAATCATCACACGGGTACTATACCAATAAAATGCAAAATGTACTTTGACCGCTTTTAGCCTCATCAGTTATTGTTCACTTTTTCAGTAAAGAAATCATCTTGTCTAGCAGAATGCTTCAGGTTTTGCCAGAATTGCCATTCATCATGTCTCACCCTATTTGACATACCTGCTAAGGCTAAGAGTTAAATGAGACATGCCTGGTTCTATAAATAAGCAAGCTAAACATTGCATCTGATTACCCAATTTTTTTTCATAGCTGGTCATTTTAGGAAAGGAGGTTGGTAAGAAGCATGGTCAGTTCCTTCATTTAGCCTATGGATGAATGGGCAAAGGGGACTGAGTGACCTGTGTTTCTCAATTTATTTCTTCTCCTCTGATGTGTGGTAATTGGTCACATTCAGTTACTGACCAGTTGCGGAGTAAAGCTGGTCTCTTAAACTGATTGCATGCATGCATTTAATCTGAGCTGTGGAGCAGAATGTCTTCTCTCTTGATGTGGTTCACAGCATACTCATTATTGTGGTTTATGTGTCTCAGCTGGTAGGCAAGGTCTCAACTACTTTCATTCGCATGCAGACTCTTCCATCTTCCACAGAAAAACTCTGATCTCTCCCAGTTGCAGGTAATACTACTTCTTATATTGTGCTGTTTCTTTTGGAAGAAATATATTCATTTAAACATACACATATATGCATGCATGATTCATATGTAAATATATACATTTAAATATGTGTATGGTGGTAAGTGAATGTGGTATGCGAAAGAAACACATTCTGGGTCAGGGGTTGTAATGCTGTATTTTCTGTGTACACTATTCTTAGTCTCCCCTCACTAGTCTTTCACACAGCTTTTTCCTTTTTTTTTCTTTTTTTTCTGTGTGTGAATAAAAGCTTAGTTCTCTTGAATTTGATGGATATATGGAAATTTGACTCTTTTATCTGTAGAAGACATAATGTACAGACAGTAGCAAAGTAGGCTTTTTTGATTGGGTGTGGCATTGGGGCTGTAAGGGGTTTGAATATAATTTTGCCATTATGGATAAGGAGTTCTGATTTCCTCCCCTGACTACTGAACTTCTTGCAGCTACCTAGTTGTTAAGGGGAAAGGCAGTTTTCAAACAAGTTAATTCCTTGGTTTGTTATTGCTAGCAAAACATGCTGGAGACTAAATTGATAGAGACACTTTTAAAGACTGTAGGATGATGAGAAATGATGGCATGTTGGGCACCCATTTGGGATTAGGATGCATGATTGCACAGAGCCCAAAAGCAGAGCTCCTACATCTGTTTGTGCAGGTAGGAATGCTGTCTGACAAGGGCACGGGATGACGTTTGCGTCACAGAATTGTTGAGTACAGCTTGAACATACTTGGCAGCATCCCATGACCTTCTCTCCTACTCCAGCTTCTCCCCGATAGCAGAACTGTCTCTGGCCAAAGGTTAATTTTTTCTGATGGCTCCTAAACTTTCTAGATAGAGAATATTCGTGAAGCCTCAAAAAAAAAAGAAACTAAAATAAATAAAATGCAAGCCCTGAATCACAGGCGGAAAGTTTCATTCTCCTTCTGTGCTCCTATGTGGGCCATTTCAACAGGAGCCCAGAGGACTGCTCAAATCTCTTAAGCAGTAAAAATGTAAAGCTGATTTCCCATTGACTAGCGTATGATGCAGTCACTCACACCAGGATAAAGCAGTTGGAAAGGTGTGGCATTCTGATTTGGTCCAATTTTTATTTCATTTCTGCTGGTTTTAATGAAATTATATAAGGTTTGAGACAGTGGAGAACTGGAAACGTGTGTCTGACTATGCCCATCACTGCCTACTACCATGCACAGTAGGAACACTTTCAAAAGTCACTGTGTCTAACTTACTTCACTGTGAATCAACTTTAGGTTCACATGTGGAGGTAGGAATATCAAGGGATGTCGGAATATTAAGAATAAACTTTGAAATTTAGGAAACCACCATTAACTGTTGTACATTGTCACTAATTGCTTAGCTAGATAAAAATGTTGAAATACCAGAAATTTAAGTGAAAAGCATAATTCTGGTGTGATTTAGTTTGCCAAGCTAACAGGAGGAGAGCAGAAGCAGTAAGTTTTTTGAGCTTCCACAGAGCTGAAATCTCCAGAGATCACAAGTAGGAGAATATCTGGTCCAATATGTGCATCTATATAGATTTTAAAAATATCCGGAGAAGGCAACCACAGTTGAAATGAGAGCTGCAAAAGTTGGAAAATCATCACTGGTTGGCAATTTTTTTTTTGGTAGCTGTTGTTGCTTTTGTTTATTTTATTCATTTATTTAAATGTCAACAACAATGCTTTATTTAGTCCATTCCTTGATTATTTGCTTAGTCAAAACTACCAGCAAATTTTCAACATAGGAAGTGGAGGAGCTCTTGTCAAAAAGGCTATATGTTGCTATATGTATCCTCACAATACTCAGATAGAAATAGTCCAAGAAGATCAAATGACAGCTGTACAAAAATAGTTTTTGCCCTCCTTAAACTCCTATGCTAGATTCTGATACCCTTGTCATAAAAGCTCCACTGTAAACTCTGGGACTGTCGATGTAGCAGACTGTAAGACTTCTCTATATGAAAAGGAAAAGGACAGAAAAATGCAGCCTTTATTTTGGCCTTATCAGCTGTAAAAACTTCACCTTATTTTGTAGGATAATGGCAGGTTAGTATCTATTATTTAAATTCCCTCTTTTCAGATCTAATCTTGTTTCCATGGTTAAATCAAATCTTTGTAGGGATTTATGAACACAGAAATTCCACAAAACCTGGGATTCAGAGTCAGGGAGGAGAATTAAAATCCTGGAAAGCCTGTGAATACATAGGCAAGTCACATAGGTGGAAGGGAAATAAGTGTTTTTAAAGAGGATTTCTGTCAGTGAGGGTGCCATGTGGAATAATTTTCATCAGATGCATTGGGCAATAAGTGATGGAATGGTCTCTTTGTTTCAGCTCCAGCTCAAATCAGCAATTGTTGCTATTCTGATGGCAGCTAAGTGGTCTGTGGGAAATGGTGTGGAGGTCTCACTCTAGTCTTATGAATAGTTTTTTATTACATGAAACCAGTAATGAACTGAGCAAACAAAGGAAATGGTGGAGGTAATGGTGAAGACTGAACCTCCTCTTACCCTGCATTTCAGGGCTAAGTGGTACAGGCAGAGTCAGGAGGAGTGTAAGAGCTGAATGGATCAGTACTGCAGCTCTTATGTGGGTGACTTGGGTATTTTAGCCCAGAGGGTTGACAATTTGGTACATCCCAGAAACATCAAAATCGTGGGATGATAAGTGATGATAGCAAGCCCTGCTTCAACCTGAGAGCACCTCTGGTTCTGGGTATGACCGACTCCATGCAAGTCACGATGGTGCTGCCTTGGCCCTTGAGTCACAACTCTGCCCATGGCAGGCAGCAAGCTGGCAGTGGGACACCAGCAGTGTGGGAGTAATGGGGAGGGGCCAGGCATTTCAAACTGGCAGCAAACGCAGAGATGGGGGAAGGTGATGTGATCCACGCTCCCTCTTTTACCTCATGCTGCCAGCGAGCAAACAGGGCTTGAGCTTCTGCTGGGATTTTCAGACACATCAGTGCTGGGGTCAGCTCTGAGGGCACGCTTTCCCCAGCTCATTACAGAGCTTTGGTTTCTGTGTTTTCAGCTCCTTGTGTGCCTGAAAAGGGAGAAGGACAAGGGGTGCCTTGCAGTTGAGAGCTGTGGTGCCTCCTGGGGCGGCGGCACAGGGGCTGCTCCCACCTCTGCTCCCCCCATATGAAATCTTTGCAGAGCTGTGTGTGTTGCAGAGCAGTTTCCCTTCCTATAGGGACTCGTTTGTGTTGCTTACATCATATGCTGGATTTAGACGACCTCCAGTGTTACCATGGCAACGGTTTCTGCTTAAGTATAGGTGAGAATGTAAGTTAATTTTAAATAAGGTGAAATGAAGGAGGGGGTGAATAAAGCTCTCAAAATCATTTGAAGCCACACAGATCTATCTGCCTAATCAGTTTTGTAAAAAATCTTCTAAAGCAAATTTTGCATCCCTGAGGTTGCATCCTTCTCATAACAAAAAAAAAAAAAAAAAAAAAAGTTCTGGGCATATTTCTTCCAACTGTCATCACTCAAGGTGGTGGCAGACCTGGGAAGCCTCCATCTCTGTCTCCTCTCCATGTTCCCCACGTACACAGTGCCAAATACTCTGCATGTGGTGGGGTCAGAAGATGAATAAGACTTAGAAACAGCACATCTAGTCAGATGCTTTGAAGCTTCATGGAGTGTGGGATTAATGCATTTTTTCTGCTGCTGCTGGTTGTTATGAGGAGAGGCCAACATGTTGTCCTTTATTTTGTGGCCTGAACCCTGCCCTCTCTGGTATCCTTAAAATCTTAAGCCAAAACAAACAAAAGTGCCGGAATAAAAACATTATTTTTATAGTAAAATTACCAGGAGGAAAAAATAAAAAAGAAGAGTTTGTACTTGATAAAGCAGCAGCATGAGGAGCACTGCTCTCAAAAGCATTATAGGATTGCCCCTGTTTGCTTCCTACCAGCCCAGCTGGAGCACTATTTCTCTGTCATCTCCATAAATGCCACTTATCACTATTGTGTGAGAGTACCTAATCCATTAAATAAGCATCAAGGTAATGGGAAGAGATACAGAAGCCCCCTTAAACATTCACCTAGTTAGTTAATGCACTGTGATCCACGTTTTCTAAGAGTTGCCTTCTTAATACACACGATTTACAGCTGAAGAGTGGGCAACTTCAGGAAAAGCTGAGGGTGGCTGCTGCAAACCCGTTTCTGACAGCAGCCATACTCTCCTGAGTGGTCTGACACCAGCAGTGCAGGTTGACTCTTCTCAGATCTGAGTAGCAAGAGGATGCTGTTTAAATTATGGTCATAAACAGTTGCCTGGTAACCAGTTCTTGTAAAACTTTTGGCGGCACTATTAGCATGAGTACCTGTGCCCAGGTGTTTGTCCCTTTCACCTGCCTGGAGGTGACAGCCCCACAAGAAGAAATAAGAGTGCTACTGCTCCCTGGCTTGTTCATGGCCATGTACTTGCAAAGCAGTAAGACACAAGAGACTGAGGTAAAATGATACTCACTAATACTCATTAATAAACTGTATAACCTTTTAACACTTTCCCTTCTTTGTCCTGATTTTCAGAATCTGTTTTTTCACTTCTTATCTCCATTTCATTTGTTTGTTTTGCCACTTTCCTACTGTTGCTCAGCCCATGGAAAAAACTCTTTTCTGGAGCTTGAAAGAGCAAATTTCTAACACATAAGGTCTACAGTACTACAGAGGAGATGTGTAATGTTATGGATCACTTGTAAAGACTTTTCTAACTTTCTACTTCACATTTCTTTCATTGTGTTTGGTGAACTGATTTATGGTAGCATTTGTGTTGGTGATCTTATATCTCCATGCAGAAGGTTTAATTAATTAGAGTAGTGTGTGATGTTAAGCCAGCCACAGTTAAAATCACGAGATAAGAAAGGAGGTGGCTGTGGACATAATGGTTATTAGATTTCTAAAACCATCTAGATTAGAGGGAATGGTCATGTGAGTTGTGTTGCCCTGACCTTGCAGCCTGAATCTGTACTGCTGATCTGTGGGGAGCAGGAAGATTACTGTGTCCCCTACAAAGAGAGAGGCTGCTCAGCACTGTGTTCATGTGGTATATGCTGTAGCAGGTATTCTGCTAAGCAGTCAGGCAACTGGAATAGCAGAAATCTTAGTGGAAGGAGGTTCTTTGTGTAGCTAATGTCTTATAAAACAGGACCTGAAGGAAGGAAAGTAAAGCCGTGGTGGGACAAATCAAGTAGAGGCCCCAAACACCAAGAGTGATGAGAATGACTAACTCTGAATGTCAAACAGAAGCCATGAAGTCATTTCCATGGAAATACAGAAAGGTCTGTTATGTGGCACTGACAATGACATTGGTGATGCTGCCTCAAATGTGTCTTGCCCAGGAAGGACAATATGAGGATTATTTTGTGTGGTGTCCAGCATATTTCCTTCTGCTTAATGTGTGTGTCCAGGTGCGGGGCTAGAACTACCCTGCAGCAGCTGTCCTCCTAACCACAGGAAGAGAAGGGGAACTCAGTTATGTGTGATGGAGGCCACCTGAGATTGGCCAATCAGACAAAGGACACAATTTGGAGTTTCTTCTTCACCTGTGCTAAGTATGTGTCAGGAAAGAAAGGCAGCAGTGAGGAGTTTCAAAAATGTTAGTAGGGATCTCTGGTGACATCTGCCAATTACTTCAACTCTTTGGCAAAGGGGGACTAAGAAAAGCATGCCTGGCTGTAGACTAAAACATTATATCCAGCAGTCTACAGCTACAACAGAAAATCTGAGTCTACTGATAGCTGCTAACATCTGCTGTATTTATTGCTAACACCCCCAAAAGGCCCCAAGGGGACTTTTTATTACATTCATGATTGCTTACATTTAACAGTGCTTCCAATGTTAGTCACCCTTGCCACTTCTTATACACAAAATCTAGTACTTACGGGATATGTAAGGGCCTTAGGCAGTTTCTCTCACTGTGTGGGAGTACGCCTCTCTACTAAGCAAAGGCTACATGAGATGGAAAGAAGTCCAAGTCCTTGATTTTTGCTTGCTTTTGTTCGTAAGTCATATAATAATATAGCATAAACTGAAACCATATCTTTCCCTCCAAAGATGGCCATCTCAGACTACAGAAATTACTTTGCCTATGAATTGTATTGGAGGGAGGATAAAATTAATGGGAAAACTGAATCTGCTGGGTGAGCCTGTTGGCCTTGATGGCGTCCAGCCCAGGAAAGGAACACAGACAAGAATGGCAGCTGGGAAGAAACAAAGAGCAGCAGTCCTTAGGGGTGAGGGACGAATATCTGGATTAGGAAGGAACAGGAGTCATAACTGCCATTTTAGTTAATGAAGGGAGAATTGAATGGTTTTGGAATGAAGACTCCATAGAGAAAGGCTCTAGCATAATTTAGAGACATATTTTAGTGCAGGAAGCAATAACAGAAACCTAAAGAGGAACACCAAACCTTTTAGAAAGAGAGAGAAAAAAGCACCCAGTTTAAATTTTGTGTTTCTAATGTTTGCCTGCTTATTGCAAGGGAAGGGAAGATTTCCTCTGCTAATGTATATTTTGCTATTTGCTGGAATGAGCTATTCAAAAGCACTGTTATAGTGTCAGACTATAGATAGTCTTTGGGCCACGTGGTATCTTTCCTCTGCAGTAATTTATTCCATGTGTAGGATTTTGGAAGGATAGAGAAGCTTATTGAATAATTTCCACACCACCTCTTTCATTACAGTGTGAAGAGATGGAGGGCAGAGATCATCACAAATCTGTAGGAAGTGTCTATCTTAAAACTAGTCACAGAATAGGAAGTGAAATGTCTACCGAAATACTAATGAATTGGGCAAGGTGTAGTTTGCCAAGAAAGTAAATCAACAGGGGCATGGAGATCCAGGAACTGCAGCTCTCCTAAACAGTATTGTGACTCTCATGGATGTAAAGTGAAATATTGATCCAAACCAATAGATTTTGTTCGGGCAATTCCCAGAATGTAATGGTACAGAAAAACATAAGTAAATTCTCATTTGGTGTTTGAAGCAGGACAGCATTAGTGTTTTTGCCAAAATATGCAATAGAGGATTTTCACAACTGATAGTCCACCTAGAGAAAGTGTCTTCCTGAGAAGGACATCTGTTTAATTTCTTGATACTACTTCTTCCCTTTATTCTTGTTGAGCAGTCACAGGGTCCAGCTTCATTACAGCTTTGTGCTATGCAGAAGTCTGGTGCCTCAAACAACCATTTCTATAGCATTTCCCTACCATTACCCAGGAATGCTAATTTGTATCCAGAATTGGAATGTAGTTTTGCCTTCAATTCTTGAGTGATAGTAGCCTTCTATGTGTATTATATATTTTCTTTCCTGTTGAAGGATTACATGTCATACCAAAGAGGAAAAACACCTCTCAAACTGTTGGAAAAGGTAGTTTGGGAATAATGGCTGGAGTCTACCCTACTGGTGAGTCCCTATTGCATTGGACAGAGGGAAGTCCCTTTTTCTCTGAATCTTCCTGCTCTTCTTGGCTCTGAGTCCATGAGGAAATTCACACATACTACTCCAATGTTGAGCTAATTTCCATGGATCAATGCAACACTCCCTTGCACATTTTAGATGTGCTTCCTATTAAAGAACCTGCAGCAATAATGTGTGTTTCCTGGGGAACTGCTGACAGCCTGGACTAATTGTAAGCTTCTTTTCAATATTTAAGTCAAGAGCTCACCTTTCATGCCAGTGGAATTAGGAAGTGTCCCCTTATGGATCAGCAGAAATTATTCACCAGCTTTAAGTGAGATTATAATTCTTTTGGACAGAGACACAGGGGCACTTGCCTCATTGTACAAGGTCAGAGATCTTGCCCACCTTATTCTGTGTTGTTGAGCTGTTCTCAGTGGGGTTAACAGTGACTAATCTAGACTTGCTTTACTTTTGTGGAGGAACTGAACTTTATTTTCTTCTCTCTGAATGTTTAGATCATGCATCCCCTTTTAAATAGCCTTTCCATTTGCAGAATACTGCCAGGTCCATTACTACATGCTTTCACTCTGTTTGCCTCTCTATATCCAGAGTGCAGGGAAGGGGTTTTGATTTTTTGTGTGTTATTTGCTGGAGCAGTTCAGACTGTGTGAATTGCACACTTACTCCCCATGACTCATCTCTGGTTTGCAGTGGTTTGTTAGACACAGCAGTGCTGCCAGCATCATTCCAGCTTTCCTTTAGTGTTTGCTGCACACTTCCTTGCTCAGGCCCCTGACGATACTTGTCTTTCCATCTTGCAGTCTTTTATTGTATATATTCCTTTGTCCAAGACCCTTCCTGGCTTCAAGGAATATACCTGTACGACCTGAAAAGCAAGAAGGGAGTTGAAGAATAGCTCACCAAATAGAAAAACTGTGGAGGAATTTATTCTCTGTCCCTGCTTGCTGACATTTGAGTTCTGCAAGACTTGGGGCAGGTGTCTTGAAGAAGCTCAAATTACTGTCTGAATGATACAGTAGACTGGATACTAAATAAAGCTGGTTCCTTATACCACTGGCACCAGTCCTGCCTCTTCATCTGCAACAGCAGAACAAAATATCTAGTGAAGCAGGTCAGCTTTCTTTTCTCTTGGCCTGTTCCCTCCTTACCAGAGACCAGAAAATCAGGGAGGAATTTCAATTCCAAAGATCTGACAATAAGATAAAATCCTGAATAAAAATGCATATGTTCTTTTGAAAATTACAGCCACGAGTTGATCAAAGGCTGGTCTCAATCTGAAGCCAAAATCAGTGAGCCTGGACGAGCCTTCAGTGACTCCTTACTCCAGTGTGGTCCCAGCTGCTTTTCATATTCCACTCTGGCCTCTCCTGTCACCATCAGCAAGGATTGCTAGGATGTCAAAAAGAAGTGAAACCTACAGCATTGCAAAGCCTGTCAAACCTCAGGCACATGGCACTGGGGTTTACAATGTGTGACATGTTTCAGTCAGGGAACTCAAAAATGCACAGAAAAAAAAAGCCTCCACACTGAAAACTAAGTTAGAGAAAATGAAAAAATTGTCTGAGGGTCTCTCATGCAATAATGTATCTGCAGTCTCTTTTTAAGAAGAGATGAGTGGGAACTGGTTGTTTATATATCCAAATGTATATGAATCCAATTTTGTGAGCTTATTTTTTGTCTTTTCCCCTTAAAAATCCCAGAGAGAATGGATGCAAAAAGTGGTGAGAAGCTAAAGAAATGAAATTTTAGAAGGGGAACTGGGTAGAGAGGAGCTTGTGCACAGTGTTTTTTCCCCGATTTATTTTTTTAGTGTGATATATTAAAGGAAATGGAAATTGAGATGAAAATTTGGTTTGAAAATGGATAATCAAAACTATGCAATCCTAGAATGCACCAAAACAAAATGTCCTCAAAATCAAAATGGTTCTGTCCTACATTTAGCTGTCCACAAACTGGAAATTCCTGGGGAAAAAAAAAAAAAAAAAAAAGGCAGCTGGTTTTGTGATTCCGTAAGGTTCCCAAAGCTGCTGGGTGAATTATCCAGCTGTCAGGTTCATGTTTGTGCTCCATCTGCATCAATATTTTGCGCTAGCATGGCACCTTGAGCAGAACACAAGCATTTTCCCTCCCTGGTGCTCTTTCTCCCCAGATTCCATGGGAGGTGACTAAGACAGATGGATCAGAAGCCAGCTAAGGCATGGCAACTGCCAGATCCCTGATGTGATCTGGTGTGCATCTAGACTGCAGTGTAAAAGATGTGACAGCAAGTTCCATACTTCACTGCTTTGATTATCAGAAGCTGCAGATTTAAAATTACAGTGCTGAGCTGAACAATTACAAATAAGGAGGGAACACAAATTTTGATTGCAAATGAGCACTACAGATCATGATATCAAATTGAAGGAAAAGTATCTTTATGCCTTGAGATGGAAGGCAGCAGAGGTGGGCTGGGATCCAGGTGAGAAATAAGGGGAAGAAGTATCTCCAATCCCCAGTCACACAGAGGGAAGAGCCCAGACATGCCTTTGTTTTGTCATCATGGGCAAATAATGTATGGGATCAGTGAGCTTACAGCATATAACTCAAGTTATAACTCAAGCACTGTCACTCACTAAAGACCATTCATATCAGAAATCCACACAAATACCCCTTCAGCTGTGAGCTGAAGAATTTTTTATACAAGTCTAGGCTAAAGCTCAGCAGATCCTGACATATTTATACTCCCCACACAAATCTGATCTTTTTGTGTGGTCATCTGGTTGCCTTGTGCTGCTCAAGATTTATGTCACATGTATCTGCCTTCACCTTGATCTACACTAACTTGTGTGAATTAACTCAGCAATGAGGACATATCCTTGGAGTTAAAAATTGTGGTGAGGAAAGATCAAACCAGGCTACAAAAATTACTAGGAGCTAAAACTAACCATTGTGTATTATTTCCAGATGCTCTGAGGTAAAGGCTAAGGATTAAAAGAAATAATGGCAGTTGTGCCTGTACATGCAGGAAACTGCTCTGAGAATGCAGCCAGAGCATGTCTGCCACAGTCTCCATGGCTTTTTTGGGTTTTTTTTAGATTCCCCCATGGGATCACCTAAGTCCACACTCTTTAAGCTTCAACTTGGTAGTAAAGCTAAAAAAAGCTTAGCAAATAGCTTGTAATTGATGACAAAACAGGGAAACAGAAGTGTCAGTCATTTATTACACAAACAAAATGAAAAATTAACTGCTATATCATGTTATTTTCCCATTTACATTTTAGATTCTAGGCATCAGAGAGGAGTTACTGACAAGAACAGGGGCAAAAGATTAGAAGTTTTCATAAATGATAGTTGCTGTGTTTCCTTTGTTAATAATGGGTGAAAATCTGATACTATGAAAGTTAATGAAAATTTTGCTACTGGCCTGAGTGGAGCCAAAAAATTCAGATCTAAAAACCTGGTGATCTGCTACTCTTTGATTCAACTTTTTCATTGTTGCTATTGTTTCTAAATGAAACCTGTGTATTGTCATAGATCTATCAAATTCTGTTTTTTCTTTTTCTGTAGTGCTCATCCTAATGTCCCATGTATCAATCTGCATAGTATATCTCGTTCTAAAAGAAATTTTTTTTTTTAATTTCATGCTTTCTGACACTGAGACTGATAACATCAGCTGTACACATGGTACAACTTCTTGTCTTTTTTAGCAGAATAGATGTTCCAGTAGGATCTTCCAATATGATTCAGCTCACTGTTCTGCATTGTCTAAAATACAGTGGATATTTCAATTAAAATGTTGCAGCTAGGAAGCTTTGTGACCTCACTTCTAAGCAATTCATGTCAGATTTGTTTGACAGAACGAAATTGACATTGCATTCATTCTAGAGTGCATGGAAATGCAATTATGTGTCAAACTTTCTGAAATCTTCAGGGACCTCAGGGCAATCAGTACGAGACAGGCACTATACTGTTTTGTCCTCCAGATTTTTATCTAGACAGGCAAATCTAGCATTTTCTCAGTTTTCTCTCTGTCAATTAAATGTAGTTAAAATTTTTGGATGAAAATTTTTTTGTACAGCTTACTATTCAGAGAAAATCCATTTGAATACATTTATCTCTGATAGTACAATCTAAAATAAAGGATGCAAAATTATTTGTTAAAATGATATTGGAAGTAATTTTTATAGCTCCCACAAATATGACTGAGTTATATCAGGGAATATGTTACATGTAGTATTATAAGTCCATTATTCTTTTCAAAAACCAAATCTGTTGGGTGAGAGAAACTGTCAATATATATTTTAAGTGGAATCTAGATGTTCATTTCACTTGCCTATTTGAAAAATAACAAAACTCTTACAGAAAATGGAGTGGTTTTCTCTCCTTAAAATCCTGTGGTCCCCCAGTCTCCAAAATGCTTTTAGCAACCAGATCTTTACTTTCACACATTCTCCCAATTAACATTTCACATACTTGTTGAAAACAGATTATTAATCTTTCTATAATGGAAGTATAAATGTAATTTCTAAATATATTTGTATTTCCTATTTAATATACAAATGCAAGAATTAATTGTATGTTGAATGATTTTAAAACCAGGGCCTGATAATTCCTCATTTTTTTGATTGGCACTTCACTGTATCTCTATGTCATGATGCTATATAAAAGCAGAAAATATATCTGAGGCTGTATTCTGTTGGGCATTACCACTCCTCACCTTCAGTGATCTTATTCTCTAAACTGTTTGCCAAAGGACTCCAAGACTAGAGAGTGGAGGCAGAAGTTTCAAGCAACTTTTCTGGGCATAAGAGTTGAATCTTGAAAGCTACAGTGCATATGGATAAAAACTAACTTTCTGCATCTAGTACTTTTGCAAGGGAAGATTTTACCAATCTGTTTGGTATTGCAAATAATTAACATATTGGAATTACAGATAGATTTTTTTTCCTTTCTTTTCTTTTTTTTTCTGATTTACTAACTTCACATTTTTGTATTAGTTTTGTTCAGAGAAAAGGATGCAGTACAGTAGAGTAGAGGGATCCTGAATGATTTAGGTATCACTTGTCCAAGCTTAATTAATAATTTGAAACTATAAAGGCATTTGTAGCTGTTGATTATGCATCTGAGTGTTGTAGGTAGACACTCTGTGGTGCCCTACTGGACAAAGAACATTGAAATTGCTCATAATAACAAGAAAACATTTTGTTGTTATTTGCAATCCCTGGTAGTTTTTAAGACCATTACAACATGCAGACTTGTATTTTAGTCAGTGAAAAAGGCACAGAAACATCTGTTATCTCAGGATATCCATTGAACCATCATTGGGTTGTTTTTTTTTTCCCCTTCATCCTGCTCTGTCCCTTTCAAGTGCTGCACACCAACACAAATGCTCTGGTTTCAAAGAAGCTATACTAAGCAGCAGTGAAGGAAGGCTTCACCTTGCTCTTTATGCTTCCTTTCCCTTTCAGTTCATCGTTTTTTATTTCTTCTTTCAAGAGATGAGAAGCCTACGTCTGACAGATGGATGCCTTTTTTTCCTTTAATCTTTTTTGAAAATTTCCTTTCCTAAGAAGTAAATTACGGTCACGACACTTGTTTTGCATTGCTGGTTTTGAGCTACTGAGACCTAATGTAAGTGGTAAGAGGCCATCTTCTGCCTACACGCAATCAAAGTCAGCACAAATTCCTAAATTCAAATGTGGATTAGCATGTTCAGATCTACGCCTGCTCTCAGTGTAATCCATAAAATGTGTTGTTAGCTTCAGTAAGTCTGTTCATTTTTAAGGAAAGTGGTTCATTTCAGAGAGATGAGAATCTGGTCCCTGAAGGTTTGATTGCTTCCTGTGAGTTGCAGTTTACAGGGAGGCGTGTTATATCACTTGTGCTTATACCAGAACCCTCTCAGCTTGCTGTGCTGACAAAGAAATGTCTCCACCTGCCACTTGAAATGTGCTGATATTATGGACTGTTGCAAACCCACTCTGCAGCTTGGTGTGATTGGCAGCCACCGCTCGGAGGCTGGGAGAACGGGAATGCAAGAGGTCAAACGGAGCCGTGCTAGCAGAAAGCTGGCACACTCCCTCCGTGCTCAGGGCAGGAATCTCCTCCCTTCCCTGCGCTGGGAAGCGCTGCTGAGCAGAGAGCAAACAGATGGAGCATGTTCCTAACCTCTGTGCTGCTCCGCCAGACTCATAAAAGACATTCGCCCTCCCACTAAATGAGTAAATGAGAGGTTGATTGATGACTCAGAAATTTATTTATTCAAACTTCTATTTAGCTGCAGCTACACAACAGCTTTCTGAACTTGGAGAAAATCAAACAATTCAATTCCCTGTGGGTTCAAAAGTGCAAGATGGCAACAGACAGGTTGCAATATGCTTTTCCATTTTAAAAGTAGTAGAAGAGCAGCTTCAGGGTCAAAATTTCCTTGTTGGTGGAATCTGCAATGATTTCCCTCTGGAATGATTTTTGCTTTTCTGTACTAAGGTGTGCCATAGCATGATGTCTCCAACTTGATGCATGTGTTTTACTCAATTTCTTAATTATTTTTGTTTTTGAAGCAAGCAGAGTCAGTTTACCCCAACAGTTGTGTCTGAGTAGATTTGAGGTTTGTATCCAGCTTGAAAGAATACATGGTTCTGTTCAGGTGTTTATTGGGGAAATATGTACTAACTCACAAATATGTATTTGCCTTAAATTGAGAATAGTACTTCCTGTTACTTTTGTTGTATTAACTGTGACATGGACCCTGATAGATCATTTTAGTTTAAATAAAAGCTTCACTGTAAATGGTGCTGAAACACAGCTGTTTATATGTTACACAGGGCTATGTCTTACATAGAATCTATAATAAACTCTGAGATGGAAAGTTGAGAGGTGTGCATGTGTTCGTGTATGTGCATATATGATATGCATTTCTGTTGCCAGTTACAGCTAAAGTAAGTATCAGATGGCATTTACTGCTTTATTTCCTGTCATATAAATGCCTTATATAGGTATTTCAGAAATCGGGATTATTTGAAAATGGCATATATTTTGTATTTACTGAGATTTCTGATGTGACTCACAATAGGATCCCACATAAAAAAAAAAAGGAAACAAAAGTACCTGTCATTTTGTAATTCTGATATGTATTTTAATATATGCCATTTAGACTGGTGGATAGACATTATTTGCAGTTTTTACAAAACAACCCATCTACCTGTACTTTGGGGGGCACTCTTTGCAGCTCTAGAAGAACCAAAAAGGTCCTTAGTGAAAGAAAAAAAGTTCATTCTCTTTTGCTCAGTGTTTCCATTCTGGCGAGTTTCTGTGGTGTTGACTGCTGTAATTTTGATTCAGCAGCATTATTACAGATGTGTAGAAATCTGTTATTGCTTCTTGTTTTCATGTGCCTTGACAGGAGTGAGATTGGGTGGCTCACCCTCTTGGAGAGCTAAGTCTGCACCACCATATTTCTCACAGACCTCCAAAATGGGACCTTCCTCACACAGATCTGACTTTGTTGTTAGTTGGACTAAGATAAGGTGGTCTTGGTACTCTTCTTTTTGTTGTGCAATCCCAGAATAAATAATTTTCAAATCTATCAGCACTTCTGTAAACATTCTCCCCATATATCTCTTCATGCCAGCATGTGGGATCTCTGTAGGAAGGGATGTCTCTATTTTCTCTTATTATCCAGCCACAGGAGAAAGTCACTGTGAATTTTTATTCCCTTTCTCTGTCCCTTCCTCTGTGCTAATAATTGATTTGCTTCATGGGTCTGGACTGCAACTGCACCTTCCCACCAAAAGCAATCACAGCATTGAAACCTGACATATCTGGACATGGAAGTGTTTTGTGTAAAAGAGATGCTGGTTCAACATTATTTATACCCATTAGTGCTATCAGACTAGTCCTTTGGCAGGCTAGGAGAGGATTCATGGGATAGCTCATGTCACTGTGGCACCAGTTCCATCATATCTGCTCCAAAAGTCCCAGCACACAGCTCAGTGCAAGACACAAGAAATCAGTGCAGTCAGTACCTACGGATGGCATTGCAGACTGATCTCCTTGAAACTAGATTGTCCCAACTTAGTACTGAATCTGTGAGAAGAAGTGGAGTCAAAATAATAGCTTAGCAAGCTACTTCATAGGTAACATTCACTCTTTCTTGTTTTAATGACATTTTTAATATTACCTTCAGATTTGTTGCACTACAGAAGCTGTGAGTAAGCAGAACAGACTTTTTTTCTCCTCAGAGGAAAGACAAGGACAGGTCTAAAAGTGATGTGTCATTTCAGTTTGATAGTGGAAACTCAATCCAATGAGCCAACAGGAGTTTTGTTATGAAATTTAGTGGGATGAGAGCTTCAGCACGTGGCAGACCTGTGCTTGGCCCATCATCCTACGCGTGAAAGGTGAATGAAACATTGAGAATGAGAAGAGAAATCCAAGTGCCTAAGAATCTTTGGCTTCTCCTGGCATACGTTAGTTGATTGCTCAATTAGGTCAATGTCTTCGTCACTCGATTACTAAGTATAGGTTCTTGTTCTTTGGTTGCTTGAACTAGTTGTTCTTTAATGGATTCTCACTAACAGCTGAGGCTGGAGAGCTGCCTGGTGGAAAAGGATCAGGCCTGCTGGTTGACAGCTGGCTGGACACGAGCCAGTGTGTGCCCAGGTGGCCAAGAAGGTCAATGGCATCCTGACTTGTGTCAGCAATAGCGTGCCCAGCAGGACCAGGGCAGTGACCATCCATCTGTGCTTGGCACTGGTGAGACTGCACCTTAAACACTGTGTTCAGTTTTGGGCCCCTCTCTACAAGAGAGACATTGAGGGGCTGGACCATGTCCAGAGAAAGGCAAGAGAGCAGGGGAAGGGTCTGGAAACTCAGGGCCAATGAGGAGAGGCTGAAGGAGCTGGATGTGTATAACCTGGAGAAAAGGAGGCTCAGGAAGGATCTTATTGCTCTCTACAACCCCCTGAAGTAAGGCTGTAGCCAGGGGGGGTCAGTCTCTTCTCCCAGGAAGAAACAACCTCAGAATATGATGAGAAGAAGCAACCTCAAGCTGTGCCAGGGGAGCTTTAGACTGGATACTAGAAAAAAAAGTCTTCCCTGAAAGGGTTGCCAAGCATTGGAACAGGCTGCCAGGGAAGGGGTTGGGTCACCACACCTGGTGGTATTTAACAGATGTGTAGATGTGACATGGGGACATGGTTTCGTGGTGGACTAGGCACTGTTAAATTTAGAGCTGAGCTCAATAATCTTAGAGGTCTTTTTCAACCTAAGCAATTCTATGACTCTGTGAAATCACTGTGGGCAGGCTGTGTAGCAACCTTATTTCTCAGTCTATCTATGAGCATTCAAGGTCATCCTCAGGTTTCAGTAGGAATGGTATCTTGGAGTCCAGGATCCAAAAACATCCCCAAGGTTTCTCTGAACTCCTGAAGTCCTAGAATCACATAATGAACCTTTTCATTAGGCTGAATTCCTAATACTCAGAAATTATATCCTCAACAGCTTCAGAGTGCTCAATTCATACAGCTTGCTTCTTCACTCACTCTTCCTTTCTCTTATTTCTTTTTAGTTTTTTAAAGCAAGAGAGGAAAAAAAGAGGAAATCTTGAACATTTCTTAAAATACATTGCTGCAGTTGTTAACTGTTTAACTATAGGAATACTTCCTATTAGTTTCCAGGATTTTAACTTCACTTTTGCTCCTCGGAAAAAAAAAAAAAAAAGAATATGTTGAGATCCTAAATCTCAGTGGTTTTGATTTTAAAAAGCATTTTCCATGTGGGAGCCCTTTTCTGTAGTTTTGTTTGTTTGCTGTATTCTGTCTGTCTTCTCTACATGGGTGCTTTAGAATTTGAGTTAATACCAGTTGTCTAGCACAGAATACATTTGATGCCAAAGTAATATCAATGGTTTGAAGGTAAACTCCCCCACAGCTGCAGATCATAGGTATTTAATAATGGCCATGAAGCCTGAGCATGCTATGATGTGATCTGCCCACAGCTTCATGGAGTGTCCTCTTCAAACTACACTGACTTGTAGCTACAGCTCTTTGAAGAAATGATGTCAGCCTCTAAACACAGAGCCAAGTTGGCATTGGGCTGTAGGTGCATAGCCAATCTGCTTTCCATATTGTTCTCTTGGCTTTCATACAATCATGAATAATCTGTTCAAGACAGTCTGAAAACCTCAGAGCAAGCAGGATGCACTTTGTATCCCTAAAGTCACTTTTTACATTTGCATAGGCCTCATGCCCAGTGAGGAATCTGTAAACATGAGAGGGAGAAAAGAGAGAGATCTCACAGAAAACAGTTACGTGATTTCATTTATTTATATTATACTGCTAGAAACCATGACTGAAGACTGTGATTTGTCCACTGACATATGCATGCAGTTTTTCCTGAGATGCAGGAAACAAATCTGTCAGCCTCCTGATGAGCATTACAGAGAGAAAGACACCCAGGATAATTTAATTAGACCCCAAGAAATAACCCAAACTGAAGGACATTTTCTGGTTGTCAGAAACTAAATCCATCTTTAAAACAGGCAAAACCACCGCCCTGGTTCAGAGACTTCCCTGCTCTCTGATCACCTCTGAATTGCTTTTCCTCTATGATGCTCAGAGTTCCTTGCCCCTTCCTGGAGATTTTCTTCAGAATCCTCAGCTGTGTTAGTCCCACAGTAGCCCCAGATGACTGAGGAAAAAAGTGACCTTTTGCTATAGTCCTAAGTGCTAGAAGGAATGAAGGAATGATCCAGGTCCAAAGAATAATTTAGAGCAGCTCCAATATGTCTAGATTACCTGATGTGCACGAAGCAGTGAGGAACTGATGCAACTGATGCAATGGGTGACGAACAGCTGATTCTTTCTCATTTTCTATATAGTTCACAGCTCTGGAATAAAGTGTAATGGTGCTTTGGTAAGTTATGGATTATTTGCAGATTTTTGCTTTGTTTTTTTGGTTCCTCCCCCCCTCCCCCTTCCTCTTCCTCCTGGAGGTGAGTTTAGTAGAGGGGGAAAAGCCCAGCAGTCTGTCTTGGACAAAGTAGAGTTGAAGGAAGGAAAAGAGAGAGGAAGGAATGAAAATGGATAAGTAGAAGGATGTATTTTCATCCCTTATCATGGCTGAACAGTTATTGTTGTGAGCCAGGGCTGATGGCCTGTGACCTCTAAGGTTTCTTATTATGGCTTGATCCTGTAGTGTGAGACCTGGGCTGGGCTGAGCTCAGGGATACAGGGTCTGCTCTTAGTTCTGCTAATGATTCCTGACCTTTGACAGCTTTCTGCTCCATTTAAATCAGGCCTTTTTGATCTGAGAATGACAGAATAAGACTCTCTTTTTTCAGTATTTTTGCATCTTGAAATACAATGATGTTTCAGAGGGAACAAGCTGGCATTTGCTACACGTAGGTGATTCTTTCTCTACTGAATAAAGCAAGAGCTTTTCATGACTAGAGCTGTATGTACCCCTCTGCTGAGTACATGAGTTATGCAACTTGCCTACTCAGAATAATGCCTTATGATTATTAATAATTATATGTAAATTAGTTCATTAGGCCTCTATTTTTCAAGATCTAATATATGAACTAACTAAAAATTATTTTCAATGACCCATCTACTAATTACAAAAATCAGAATTCACCCTCCATCTGCTCAGAAACATATGCAAAACAAGGCACTTAAGTCACCAGACAATAGCAGATCCAAACAATTGTGAGAGATGCAGTATTATAAACTGCACTGGTTTATCTTGAGTAGTAGAATACTATCAAATAAATGTTGGTAATTTCTGCCAGGTAAACCTGATTAACTGTTTCAGATATTGTTCTCCTTGTGAGCATTTTATTCATCCCTGCTACAATTAGTTTGAATTTTTTGTTATGTTTGTTCTGTACTATAAAAAATGAAGCTATCTTAATTTAAAATACAGTCTTGTATTTTAAGGATTGCACTGATGGGGTTGGAATTTAGAGATCTAGGATCTGAGAAATTGAGATGAGAGTTTTAAAATGTTTGGTATAAATACCGTGTATGGAATAAGTCAACCTGTGCAGTGTAAATATCAATGGTGCCCAAAATGTTGTATATCCTCAATCCTCTATGTGTAGATTTAGAATTTAGTAGAATAGCTTTGACTATTTTCTATGTGTAAATTTACCTCAAAGTGTTAAACTTGAATTTATGAAGGCTAGGAAATAGATTTGAAAGTGGATTTACTGACAGATTTTGCAGTGAATATTTTAAAAAAGTTTATTAGGCAATGCAAAAGGAAATCTTAGATCTAATTCACTGCTGTTTTGTGAAGAAACTGGGCAGTGGTTAAAGAGGATGGAGTGAAAGTCATTATAAGTCAAAGATTAAAATATTTAGCACTGTTTTTAAGCTGAATGCCTTTTATACTTACTTTATTTAAAAAAAAAGAGCCTAAAACTAAATTTCTAGTTTGTATCCCTAAGGAAAAATAAATTCTCTTATTTACACAAGAAATATTCTTGGAAATGAAATAGGAGAGTTTTCCATCTTTTCATATATGTTACTTTTTCAGACCTTTTCAGGGATGTACACTTTCTGTTGCCCTTAATGTTTCTTTAGAGTAAGCAGAAGTATATTGTGTGCTGAATGTACCATGTAGTAGCTGCAAGTTGATTTCTCAGCAGCTTGCAGGCACTGATGGACCATGGTTTTAACTTCTTGAGTCAAAATTTTGAAAGTGATTGGCATGTGTGAAATTAAATCAGCAAAAGCTTACAAGCTTATTGAATCACAGCACAAGCAACAGGAAAATGATCTTCTGCAACTCTGATGTTTTGACAACAATTAATATCTATTCATATTCTACTGAAACCAGGGAAAAGAGGCTTTCTTTCAAAACAAATAGAGTCCAGCTATATGTCAAGATCTGAATTAGATTTAGCTCACAGAGCAAAGAAAGAAATTAATGTCCTCAAAGTGTAGACACATTTCCTAATTTCTTTCCCCTTGAGAATTATCTGTACTTAAACTTTGCTATTGGTAATATTGTAGATTATATGACACAAAGGAGTTCAGCCCTGTCTGTGCATACCAGTCATTTGTGCTTGGCACTGATGCATTTCTGAATCTTAGGCATTTTTTGGACCCATCAAAGAAATATATTGTGTGAGAAGTGAAGGGGATAAATATGATAGAAGTTGGAGACAATTACACAAGGACTTCAAGTAAATATATGACTTTAATTTTTAGTCATATAAAATGACAGTTTTCTAATGGCAGTTAAACTGCCATTAATCAGCAATGAACTGTCTAGTTGATTCTTTAAACTTTAAACATTATTATTGTTGTTATTATTATTATTATTATTATTATTATTATTTTGTAATAATCTCACAAGGATTAATGTCCATGAACAAAAGAAAAGAAAGATGGTAAACCCTGAAGAAGATTATTTATAATTTATTAATTCTGCATGGCTCATGCTGTACATGCATGTTTATAATGTATAAGCTGCCCAGAACATCTGTTAAAAATATTTCTAAATGAAACTTGTAATCTCACAGGTATTTCAGGAGAACATAACAATGATTTTACTTTGAAAAGTTTATTAATGAGTAAAGATTAAGAATACTTTTACCATGGTAATTTCTAGTTGTTTTTTAAATGAACTTGGATATATCTAAGGCAGAGTCCTTATTTCAGCATGAAAATTTCAGGACAGGACCTCTCCATATACACAGAAAAAGGGTAAAAATATAAAAATCATTCCTTCTCTCCTGTAATGTGGTCTTTCAAAAAATTAGGTCAAGAAAAATGACATTTAAAGGCTGTTTTAATGAGAGCCAAACTAAACTAACTACTGTTTATTTTAATGAACAATTCTTGAACTATTTGATGCTTTTGAAATTGTTCAGCTAAAATCATTCTCTTTTCCTCCAATTAGCCTTCATCACAAGGAGTTTCCTTGTCTTTGACCCAAGTCTGTCTATTGACAACATCAAACGTTAAACATAAACTGACAGGCTTAACAATAATAGTTCAAGAAGCATCCTTTCCACCAGAAAGAAAAAAACTCATTATTTTAAATTGAGGTGGTGCTGAAAAGAAACTAAAAATGCAACCTTGTACAGGACAGGTCTTGCTTAAATACAGGTCTCAGGTTTTGAAGACTATGTGGAATGAAATCCAAAGGGTGTGGTTCATTTGGGGAAAAAAAATTCACATGTATTTTACAGTAGGTGACTTTTTGCTGTCCTACTTCAGTAAGCCAAGCATACTCTGACTTGCACCAAGGGCAAATGTAACCTGGTGATTTAAATGCAACTACTTCATGTAATGTGTCTATCCTTCTGTTTCTGGGATCCCACCTGCCTATGACAAATTTTGCTGTCCTCTCTGTGCTACCTGGGCCAGTCACTGCACAGATTTAGGGGTGATTCCATACCCCCACCATTAAACTTCTGTGATTTTGTCTCCATCTTAAAATGTTGTCATGGAGCTGTTAGAAGTTTTTCTTCTAAATTTGTGTAGGCACCTTCTTGTAGTATAAGTGAAACCAAAAACATTTATTCTCATACAGGGGAGTTTATTTTCATTCATTCTCTTCTTATCCTTATATGAGAATATTTTATCCTATGTCTTAATTGATAGCTGACCTTTTCTCCATCTGCTCTAAATCTGGGAAGTACAGTGCTTCTCTTGTAATTACATTTCTGCCACAAGGTATTTTTCTTCTTTTAGGAGATCAAAACCATTATTGACAGCAGGATGCAGTCTTTTCAATATTTTAATAAAGAAGCCCACTGCGTTTGCCTGATGCTTTAGCCTGCCAACAGGAGTTTAATAGTCTAGTGGAGCATTAACAGCAACTGATCATTGTTCAGAACATCTAACTAGCCCTAGGTTATATCAACCTGACAGACAGGACATTAGCTGAGGGCAGCAACTCTTCATTAATTGTTTATGCAGATGACCCTCTGGTGGAAAGGTGGGCATTTTCTCATTTGCCTTGGGCAGTGTAAACCAGCCCGAAACAGCCACTGCAATTAGGGGATGTTAATGAGGAAGCAGAGAGAGAGCGGGTGGCATGAAGAGCGCTGCTGCAAGCACAGCAGCACTGAGGGTTTATTCTTGTTCCCACAGCAGCCAGTGCCCAGATCCCTGTTGGTTTAAAGAGCAGAAGGAGATATACTCCTGGCTGAGATCCAGACTGGCAGCTTCCCCTGTGTCATATAAGCTGCTGTTGGAGCATGTTGGAATGATAATCTGTCCAGACATAGTGAATGACTGTTCGTTCTCTAATTAGTCTTGCTTCAGACATTTGGGTTGATAAACATGCGAGGAGAAGCTGAATGTTTCTCTGCCCTGTGGTCTTTACTCAGAGACTTGAGGACTGAGAACACCAGCTGTTCATAGGTTGTGAGCTGTGCAGGCTGAGATCAGTCATGGGCGGGTTTGTTTGCCTGCTGGAGAGATGGCACTTACTATTGAAATCATCTAGCATCCACAGTCACAATGTCTAGACAGCATGAAGGGACTGCCTCAGCCTGAATGGACTGAAACATCTGTGTCCCCATCATGGAATTCCTTCAGGGGAGGGTGAGGAGAATTGTTGGGAAAAAACCAGATAGACCAAGAATAAAATGGCTATGGGATCAGGATGTCATCCATATTGGCAGAACTGAAAGAAAAAATCAAAAAAAAGAAAAGATCAATCTCCTTGATTGCTTTTGTTTCATTTCATCAGATCAGACAGGCAAAGACTTACTACTAAGTCTGAGCTGTCTTTGGGCAAAAATCAGCTGTCTGGTCAGTAGTGTAAATCTAACGGTGTAAATGTTAAGTAGTGTAAATCTATGCCTTTCTGAAAGCAAAATCTAGTTTGCTTATGTCAGAGTCTGTTTTGGCACTGGAAAAGTTGACACCGTGCTGTTCTGAGAAGTAGTTATCAAGAAGCAAATAATGTGGTCAATTTAAACTCATGGCAGGAGAAATCAGGAGAAGGAGAACGCTAACAAAGTATTGTTTATTTTCAATGTGTAGAGTTGTAAATCTCCCAGGTAGCTTCAATTTTTCTTTTTTTTTTTTTTTTCTGTTACTGAAAGATTTCAGTTTATAATCATGACAATTATCGTTTCCTTAAGAAAACCTTTGTCATCTTCCTGATGTAGTCTTGTCTCAATGCACATTGTACTATGTCCAAAACAGCCACCCATGCAAGAGATTTTTGTGCCTTTGCATTTTCCCCTTTCTTTGCAGGACTTGGATCTGTGATGATCTTCATCTGTTTATATAGGCAGATGAATCTGCCTTTCCTGAATCCAAACAGGCAGTCCTGAGCCCTGGCATTCCCTCAGTGTGTCACATGTCTTGGGTACCTGCAGCACTTGGGTACCTGCATCTTCAGTCTGGGGGAGGCAACTTCATTTTAGTGATATAATGGCCATTTTGCTACGGACAATTTGATTGTGCTTGGAGGAACTGACTGCTAAAATCAAAACTAGAGTCAAAGTAGCTGCTAAATGTCACCTCTAGCAAATGATTTGCTTTTCTCTGGAGCATTTTCATTTTATGCTGTCTGTTGATGATGAATACTTCCTCAGTCAGAGGGCAGTCTGTCTTGGCCTGTCCCCTGACCTTGCCCTGTGCTCCTTGGCATTGCCACTGGAACCTAGCTGGAATTCAATGGACAGCACACTGACAGGTAAAAGATTAGTATTAAGAGAAAACATAGATAACCAGTAAGAGAGGTACTGAACTCTTATACAAATGCTGAAACTGGAACAAGACAAAGCATTTATTGGGTAAACAAGACCATTCTGAGAATGTAATGCAGGTAGTTCTTTTCATCCTTAAGAAAAGGACATTTTCCTGCTGCAAAAGGTATCTCCCCCATTTGCCTTCAAAAGCATCAATTTGTTTGATATATTCTATTAATTAAACACAAACATTTGTCTTACACCTGCATAACAAGACCAGATATTTACATTACTGAGGTGGGGATAAGACTTGCCTTTTGTTTGCTTTTTGTGATTCTGCACTGAACTTATGAAGTGGCAACTGGCCATCTTTTGTTTTGAGTTGCATATCCAAAAAACAGGCTCAGCGGGAAGGAAAATTCCCCTGTGTGTAATCCAGAAATATTGAAGTGAATCATTCAACATGTTCAGATCATTCCCTTTGTCAGCACTCATTTGGAAGAACAGCTAATCTGGTACAGGGTAAGCAAAGGGGATGCCTAATAATTGTACCATCCATAAACTACTGTCAGGCAAGAGCAGTGAGGAAGAACAGGAGAATGGTGACTCAGCCATGAGTGTCTGAATCACAACGCCTCCTGGATCCACTCTGCCAATGCCATTATGGAGCAGGGTTTAGGGGTTTGATTTTTCTAGCACTTTTTAAGAGCTGTGACTAAAATCATAGAATGATTTGGGTTGGAAAGGACCCTATAGATTCAGTTCCAAGCCACCAGCTGTGGGCAGAAGCACCTTACACTAGATCAGGTTGCTCAAAGCCTCATCCAGTCTGGAACTGAACACTTCCATGGATGGGACATTCTCAGCTTCTCTGGTCAACCTGTTTCAGTGTCCCATCACCCTCACAGTAAAGAATTTCTTTCTAGTGTCTAATCTAAACCTAATGTCTAATCTAAACTCTTTCAGTTTCAAATCACTGCCACTTGTCCTGTCACTACATGTCCTTGAGAAAATCCCTGCCCAATTTTTTTGTAGGCCCCTGTTAGGTACCAGAAGGCTGCTCTAAGGCCTTCCCAGGGCCTTCTTTTCTCTAGGCTCTTCTCAACCCAAACTTCTTCAGCCTGTTTCCATAGGAAATGTGCTCCAGTCCTCTAAAAATCTTCATAGTCCTCCTTTGGACTCACTCCAGCTTGTCTGTGTCCTGCTCATGTTGGGGACCCTAGAACTGGATGCAGTGCACCAGGTGGGGTCTCATGAGAGCAGAGGAGAAGAATCCCCTTTTTTGAAGCAACCCAGGATACAGTTAGCACTCTGGTCTGTGAGCACACATTGCTGAGTCCTGTCAAGCTTCTTGTCCACAAACACCCCCAGTCCTTCTCCTTAGGGCTCTTCTCACATCCATTCCCCATGCAACCTGTATTTGTGCTTGGGATTGGCCCAAGACTAACTTTAGTGCATATTTGCCTCCTAATGCTTCCTTTTATCTGCTTCACAAATGAGTGGGCTGTGTAAGGCAAGGTGAAGAGGCTTTTCCTTAACATGGCAGTATTAATTCAACTGGTTTAGATATGACTGCTTTTAATTGTAGACTAAGCTTAAGTGCAGTTGACTGCTTCAATTGAACAGAAATGCAGGAATTAATACAAATAGGCATCATAAATTAGTGTCTAAACTGTGGCTCTTTAGAGAGCTGGGAAATGGGTTCAGATTCACCAGATCAAAATTCCAGGTAAACTCCTGAGCCAAATGTTTGTTATTTCCTGTGTCTTGAAGAGCTTGAATGAGGCAGTGGGAAACACTTTGCATGGGGTATGAGTAGGATGTATCAGTGGTATTTCTAGTCCCAACCTTTCTGTTCAAGTAAATACCCAGGTAGTTCCAAGTAACATTTGGATACGAGAAGGTTACTGCTTTATCTTTATTCAGCTATAGCTATTGCAGAAAAGGGAGAAACTATAAATCCTGCTAGTGAAACAGTTAAAAATGCCCGCAAAACTCTTACATTTTCTCTGTCTGCACTGGTAACAGAATACCGTGCAATCCTGTAAATGGACAGGGTGTCTTTTGTCATGTAATGAGGAAAGGTGTTATGACCCATTGTGTTAAAGCTGCCACGTTCTTTGACTTTTTGCATGTGCCACTGCCTTCATCTTCATTAGCAGTGTCCTTGGACCCTGCAGCCTGCGCCCATGCCCATGACTGGCACAGGACTGTATGGCACATGAAACGTGGATTTGAGGATACTAACAGGGACTGTTTTACACTCTTCCTACGTACTTCAACTTTCAATCAGAACACATAGATATTAAACCCTGTAATATGTCTTGAAGGCTTGGGCAGAGTTAAGGTAAAGAGGAGTGTGATTGTTCTTGTCCATGTCCTCAGTTCCCATAACTGGCAGTTTTGAATAGGTTCCTCTGTTGGGATGGGATGGGATCATAGGATAATGCTATGATGTTGAAAAGGCAGGAATCTAAAACAAACTCCTGATCTCCTAATTTTGTTTAGTGATGTCATTAGGAATTCTTTGCATTTCTACTGTCTGGGCTAAGGCAACAGCTTCTGCTGTTGCTTCTTATGTGGGCTCGATTTACATGACTAAACAGGCTGTAAAGCTGGCAACTGTCAGAATAATCTTTCCATTAAACTGATGGTCCTTTTGAATGGGGTCTGCTTTCTTTTAATGGTAGCAGTGGTATAGCAGTGCAATGGAAAGCAAATTATTTTTTCTTCTTAGTTTAATCTTCTTAGGGAAAACGGTAATCCTCTGCTAATTTCCTCCATCAGAGGAAGCATATGTCTCAATCACATTTGTAGCTGGAGCAGAACAGCACTCAGCACTCAAATTATGCTAATAACCATTTAGATTACTTCTTCTTTGGCATTTATTCATATTGGAGATCCAGCAAGTAAGCCTTTCCACTATGTGAATTTATGTGTTTAATCCACATTATTTTCATTAATACCTCTGCAAGCTTTGGCATGAGACTGTCTGGCTCCTTGCCTTGTTGTCAGGTAAATGTGAAGCAACCGTATGGTCCTTCCAATGCATCCAAATGCTGAACCCTTACTTCTTAGTCTTTCTTACTTTGACCTGGCAGAGACAGGTGTGAGAGGGATTGCCAAGCTGTGCCACCTCAAGCAGGGAGCATATATTTTTAAAAATGTTGTGCAGGTTGATGAGGTTCAGGCCATGTGGTTATGGCATTTGTGTTATGTCATCCAAACTGTTAAAATGATACTGAAGATGGACTGCAGCATGTATACAAATGCATACAGAAAGCCAGAAGAAACTTTGTAAAACAAGAGTTATAATCTGCAGTCTATGGTATTGATTGCTATGTATGCTCAATACTAGTTTTTGAGTACTATGGTCTTACACAATACAAACTGTTACAATATAATTTGTTCTGTGTCTAACATGAAAATGTATTGGTCCTGCCTGTTTTCTTATTGTAGTGAAGTATTGAAGAGCAAACACTGTTCCAGGCATATATATATATATATACACATACATACATATATACATATATACATACATATACATATATAAAATAGTGTGTTAAGAGTGATTGAGGCTAAGCCAATAGGATTGTCACTCATGTTTTGATATACCTTTTCCTTTCTTGTCAGCTTTCCCCTCTGAGCAATTCTTGATGGACTTGTTTTGCAGTTGATAAGCACAGATGAGTAGTAGCTGTGAGAGTGACACCAAATACAAATTTCTCTGCAGCATCTCCTTAACAATGTAGAAAAAGAGGTATCAGTCATTTGTAACTGTGTTCTTTGGGTGAAAGATCTCCTTTTGCATGAAGGTGTACATGATTTCCTTAACTTATTTAAGATGATTACAAGATCAGTTTTCATAATCCAGATATTTTATTTTTAAAAAATTGAAGGATATTGGAAAAACTGACCTGAGAGTGCATTGTGTCACTGTGTGTACAGCTTAGAAAGGGATGACTGAAATTTAGGAAGGATTTTTCTTTATTCAGAATAGGCTGTCAAAAGATATGTGGAAGCCTGATACAATCACTCTATGGAGTCAAAAGTTCCTCAGTGTAGATCTTGCTTAGAGCGAAATTAGGTTTATATTTATCCAAATTCAGTCCTTTAGCATTTATGCTTTGCAAGATAAACTGGGTATTTTCTTTGGCCAGAAGCTGGAAACTAGCTCTGACCAGAAAAAACATACAATAATAAAATAATACCACACAAGTTAATAAGAGGGTTGCCCATGAAAACAAGATAAGGACAAGTCTTTACAAATATGTTTTTCTTACCTCTGTTTACACTTTATTACTTTTTTTTTTAATTTAGAATCAACAATTTGAAATCTCAGTTGAATCATTGCCTTTTTTTCATGCTTAAATTTGAAGTTAATTGAAACAGCTTTAAATAGTTGAGTTGCTATTCTGATAATAATTATTGTTTAGCCTTCTGTTTGTCATATAATTTTCAAAGCCAAACCTTCAGGAACATTAGGAAGTATCTTCTTAATTATGCTGTGAAGAAAGCATTTGATATATTTTGTTAGTGTGGCTAAGTTGTGAAACCATTATTTATTTCCTACCACTGGAGAAAACCTTCGTCTAAGACTCAAGATCAACAAAACACTTAAGCAGCTGCTTATGAGATGAAAACCCATCCCAAGGCATTTTTTTAAATACCGCTTTTAATCACCTTTGGAATTCTCATTTACTGTTTTATTTAGGGTGCTTGGGAATGAAGGAAACAGAGAAAACTTTGTAAGAATGTTGTTCACAGGTGGAAAAAATTTCCTCGGGAAAAGCACAACAAGAGTTTTCAGTTTCATTCCTGTACTGTTTTCCAGTACAGGTTTTAGATAAATGGTTGTTGAAATACAGAGATAATTTACTCTACCAATTACTCTGTTAATTTTTTTTTTCCAAATGTGCCATTGAGCCAGACCGCTAATAGTTTCATCAATGAAGTTCTCTGTCTCTCAGTGACTAACCTAATTGTTCAAATATTTGTTTTCACAATAGAAGAGTTTGGATGCATTGTTAGGACTGATTTATTTGTTCTGGTAGAGATTCCAAGTGCTAGATATTCAGCAGAAATCATCTTTCTCCCTTGCACATCACTCAAGTAATCATCTTCTTGTATTCTTGTGTGCTAACAAATCATACCCACTATTTTCATTAATGTCATTATCAAGATAGTGGAAAGTTCTGTCTAATGGCAGGAATAGTGACAATTGACCCAGGTTCTGAAGAATTTTTAAGATGTACTTGCAAGAAATGGGTAGGGAAGCAAGTTAGAGAAATGGTTTGTATAAAATCAGGGATAAATGGCAGAATTCAGGTGCCTGACTCACACAAAGTGTCTTCTCAGGGTACCATTTGTTTTGGACAGACATATATTTGCATCTGCATACACACTCAATCTTTGCTAATGTGCAGCCCTGTCCTTACAAATTGTTCTCTTTCTGAGTATCATAAGGATTATCACATCCTTAAGAGAATGACTGAAAAACCCAACGATCAGTTAGGGGGTGCCAATTAAAGTTTTAATGCTGTAACAGCTGTTGTCTGCTTGTAAATGATTTCGCCTAATTTTGGGATTTTCTGTTAGCACATAAAATGCTTTGTTAATAAATGTGAAAGTCCCTGAGGATTTCTGTGCATTAAACTTTAATAATTGAAGAGTGCAGAGGAATAGCTGAAATGAAAATGACTGCATTATGGAACAACTTTTAATATGTACCAAGTCTACTAACGATCATAAACTCCCATGATATAGCATCTATTTTGGGTCGGCTTTTTTCCTTTATTTTTTTCTTTCTTCCTTTTTTTCTTTTTTCTTTTTTTCTGCTTCTGAAGTCTCTCAAATACTTCTCCCAGGTATCAAATTCCTGAAACAAGTTAACTAGGATAGATTATTTGGAAAATCAAAGTTCCCTTAAATACTCTTTCTGTCTAATAATTTATTCTGTTACCCTCCAGTACAGGTCTGCTCATTTTGGCAAAAACTATGACTATTTACATCATCTGAAATCTTGGCCCACCGTATCATACACCATTCAGCTGGTGTCCTTTCAAGTCTTTCTTTTCAAGTCTTTTTCCATTTCCTTGAAATCCTCACATCAAGTCAAATTTGACACAGTGCTGGAAAATGCAGCCTAGGCAAGTGAGTAGTCTGTTGACGATATGAAATATCCAACAATCAGGATTACTGTGAGAAAAAAAATTTCCATATTGTAAGTTTCATATAAGAAAGAGTAAAAGGCCAAAATTTAACAATGATTCAGATGAACAACTTTATCTAAAAGCATTTCTGAAAGTAGACATTTTATCAACTTCAGTATTTACAGGGCCTATAGAGGTATATGATGATCCTACTGATAATTATAATAACAGTAGTAGCAATAATAATAATAATAATAATAATAATAATAATAATAATAATAATAATAATTTAAAATAAATACCACTGTAAGTAACATAGCCAAAACAACAACAAAAATAAGATATTAAAAGAAGTAATGTAACCAGATGTAATAAACAAAATCCTCTGTATTCCAGACAGCCAGTATAGGGCTTTTGTGGGGCTGATCACTGCATTAGCAGGCATCAACCTCATCTGATAATATTGCTGCTCTCTTTAGGTTGTGCTAGCCAGGCTGGCCACAGTATTTTTATCCTCACAAGTTTGCTCAGTTTGTATTTCAGAGAATTAGCTGCACTAGCTGTTGCCCTAGATCATGCACCTCTGAGCTGCTGCCGAGGGAGCTCAGTATATTGTGTGTTCAGCAGTGGCTCCAGCGTGTTTTTAATTTCGACGAGGCAAACTGATGCATATATTTTCCACTACAGCACTCATTTGTTTACTGCATCCTCCCTGTCTCTGTGCTAGTCACATACATTATGCATATTGTACATGCTGTCAAATCACTGCAAGGCCCAGGGGTAACCTCCCTCAGATTCACTAGCAGGTTTAAAACTGTCCAAGGCTGCACATGAGCGGTTTCCCTGTCAGGATCGGCTCCTGCGTGGATCTCCACCTGTAGACCCTGACAGCTTGGCCCCCAGCAGGGCACTTGTGAGGAGAAGCAGTCTGGGGTTCCCAAGTCAGCTGGGGCCATCACTGTTTTGCCCTTCTGCTCCTTCAGCAGGAAGCAGCTAAAACAGATCTCCTGCTGCATTGTCCAGAGGGATTGTGCTGAGGTGGGCTGGAGCCACACACTTCTCACTTCTTACTCTGGAGGAGCTGCACTGGCAGAGGTCATCCAGAGCAGAGGCTCTCCATGATCACACACTGGAAATGTCAACCCTTCCAGAACAGTGTTTTTTAGCTTTGGGAAATTCAGATGCATGCCATGTTTCCAATTTTGCACCAGAAACATGTTTAGGAGAGCACTTTCTTATGGGGGCTATGAGAGGAAAGAGAGGTGTCCCTTACTGTGCAATGCATAGAACAGTCCAAACTGAGTAGACTTTCATAATTTCTTAGCGTGATATAAAATATATATTTTTTGCTGATTTCTTCAGTTTGAGTAAAATACTCCTGTATTTTTGAAAAGGTATTTAATTGCACACTTCAAAAGCTTTTACTTTGAAAAAATAAGAACTTTATTGGTTCTGAAATAATAAAACTTTATGAAGTAGGATCCATTTGGCTTCTTTTTTCATAATTAGAACAAAGCCAAATCAGTACAACATCATAATTATGTCTTAATTATTCTACTAACTTTCATTTTTGTTTTTAATCTTGATTTCTTTTTCTGTGCTGAAGAATAGAAGACAAGCTAAACAATGAATTAATTCATTATTCTAAGCTCCTTATTCTCTTTTTTGTTCTTTCCAACCCTGCTTCTCAGATCATTAGAAGCATGAGATAATCAGGGCAAGATTTCACTTGCTAGCTCCTTCTTTTCTTCCAACTCCTCCAATTTTTTTTCTCCTTCAAATCCCACTTTTTTCTCTCTTACTTTTTATGTGCACCTTCTTATCTGTATGTAAGTAACTTAAGAGCAGGTAGAATAGGAAGTGGAGTAAAAAGCAGCCTTATCCATTATTAGTTTCTCAGTGGGTGAACTTCTGCAGCTCTTTCTGTAGCCTGTTGAAATCAATGGAGCTCTACTGAAATGTTCTTGGGGATCCCTGTCTCCATTAGAGTCACCAGAGACATCTCTGTGCTTTGCCATTTGGATCTGCTTCATAGAAAATATGGTGTTGTGTAGCACGGAGAACAAGAAAATCTGCACCCCCCACACAGTTCATAATTAGCAGCACTCCTTCTTCCTACCTGCTGTGGCTTTCACCCTCAACTGCCACTCCCTGGAAACTGGGAATTAAATCTGGTGATAGAGAGGGAATTACCTGCTGCCAGCAGTTTGCAGTGCAGGCTTATTCAAACACATCAGATTAAATCTTCTTTCATGAGAGAAAACAGTGGAGAACTCTTGCTGGTGCTCTGAGGAACTGGGGGATTCAAACAAGATCTGGAGTAAGAGAATGTTGCTCTGAGAAGATCTACCAGTGCAAATGAACCAGATTAATGTTGAGCGACAGAAGAAAGAGAGAGGACTAGGTTTGCACTGCCTTTTGTGGGCAGGCATAAGCATGTTTCACCTGTGTTTCAAGTTGATTAGGAACTAATATATTTTATGTTTAGATGTACATTTAGTTCTTGCAAGGCTGGAGGTAGCTACATGCTTCTGCTTCATAAATATCTACAGTTGGAGACTTGGAGTTGCTTGGGCAGAGCAAACTTGTGTCTGCCTCCACAGTGGGGACCTCAACATCATAGAGGCTTGAAGAGACCTATTCCTCAGGAGAGCAGCAGATATTTATTCCTGACTCTGTGATTCTCCCTCTCTCTCATCTCTCTCCTTCTCTTCATCATAAGTTTATTCAGCAAGTTGATTTAGAGAACAAATTCACATTAGAAACTGTCCACTAGAAGTGGTTAGGTTGATGTCTTCTGGGCAGCAGAACCTGCACCATCTCAAAAGTGCACATGAAAATATGGTACAGTTTTGTTAACTAGGTTAATTATAAAAGATAAAAAAGTCTTGTGTTTTCTTTGACCCTTTGCTCTTTTACTGTGACCACTGAAAATGTCTCCAGTGTAATAAATTATACGTCTGTAAGCTACTTAATACATGTAGTAGTACCTAAGGATGAAGAAATGCTGAGTCCATTAGAGTAAAAGAGAGTTTTGACATTAATTTCAATGAAACTAGGATTTCATATGGAATTTCAGTGTCAATGAAAAACAGAAGAGAATAGTAACTATAAATTCTGCTAGGAAATGGTGAAATCTGAAAATCCTACTCAGTATTTAAGGTAATATACTTTTTTGCCTCAGTATGCTTTGCAAGATTTGGCTTAAAAAAGAAGCATGTTAGCTTGCAGTGTTGTTATTGGTATATATTCGCGGTCTTACAAAGATGCCATTATACAATTATATTTTTTTTCTCTTTATCTTCTTCTTTGCATCTTCTGCATATTTTCTGTTTGAGCCCATGAGAATATTCTTTCACTCTTTCCTTTCTCTTTCTTCTCCTTTTTCCCCATCTTCCTTAACCTCATCCTCTCCTTATTCTTCTCTATTCCACTCTTGTGCTGCTAGAACACGCCCACTTGTATGCTAAACCCAGAGCCATTTCCATACTCTGAACAACTGCATTAACTCAGAGTAGTGAGATTCTGTGCGGCTCTGACATGTTCTGAGAACACCTATACAAATCACACCAAGGAATGTATTTTTTAGACATTGGCTTATCAGTGTCTGCAAAGTCTCAAAGTATGCAAAGTGCTGAGCATCTCCTCCAAGTTGCTAGCATTACCTAAGCCCCTCAGTGTTGAAGAAGACACACAGAGTACTGGGAAGTCACCCAAAACCCACTTCTAGTCCTAATCAGGGTGATGTATGAAATTACACTCTTATCAGCTCCAGTAGATCTGTCACATTTAAATCATAATGCATCTGTAGGTGGCTTTGCATTTGTTTGTTTTTAAAAAAGCCTGTGAACTTTGGTGTACTCTTTGTAGGAAATAAAAAAGGCAGGTGATTTTTGGATGTGTTTGACTTCAGTTTAAAAGATTGTGTTTAATAAAAAATGCATGTTTTCTTCTCCTCTTCTGTTTTACATTCTTCCAACATACTTCCCTGGCATTCTTCTGTTTCTCAATCTGGCTCCACAGTGAGTCGGCAGCCAGCAGTAAACACTGAAAGAAGGCTGTGATTACTACTTGCACAAGTTACATCCAACCAAAGATGGATTTTAAAGTGAGAAAGAGGCTGCTGAGATGACAGATAACTACAGCTTGGCTTCTGAACTCTTTGAGTGCTTCCTAGTGTTTTGCATCAGATTTGGAAGTGAAGCAAGGCCGTGAAATGGTATCAATAGCATCACGGGGACAAGAGGTGAAGGGACTGAGGGTTTCACTTTGTGGGTGGGAAAGGAGAAGTGTGGACATTCATGTGAAATTTCACAGCCAGATTAAAATCATGGAGGTCTTGGGATCAGAATTTTTTGTCCACTGCTAGAGAAAATCAACAAATTGTTTTAGCAGTCTTGTAAAAAAGACTCTTTTTAGAGAGTTGCAGACAATGACTGAGTATGTTTCTGGTCTTGAATCAGAAAATTGTGCACAATAATGCTGAAATTAAACTATTTAATCTGTGTCCTGTCAAATTAAACTGAAGGTAATATTTTTCATCTTTGAATCTTGACAAATTAGTATTTTTGTGGAACAAAGAATACGTAGCATAATAAATATCTTTCTAGAGTCTTTGAACTTATTAAAATAAATGGATGTCTAAATTTTGGACGATGTCAGGCAAATTAAGTCAATATTTGTTTCTGAAATGCTGATTATATTAGAGCGTAGATTTTCTACTAAGGTTAAATTTGAAGCCTAGATTTACTGTTGGGTGTTCCAGAGGACACCAAATTAAACATGAACCAGCAAAGTTGCATCACAAAAAATAGGAAAAATGGTGTCCGCGGCTGCATTAGGAGCGTTGGGGTGCTACCAACAGGTTAGAGGAGATGATCCTTCCCCTTTGTTCAGCCCTGGTGAGGTCACTCCTCTAGAAAGCTGTGTCCAGTTTTGGACTCCCCAGTACAAGAGAGAGATGGGTGCACTGAGGTCCAGCAAAGGGTCACAAAGATGTTTAAGGGTCTGGACCAACTTTCCTGCGATAAAAGACTGAGAGAGATGGGCCTCTGCAGCCTGGAGAAGTCTCATGGGGGCCTCATTAATATGTATAAATACCTGAAGGTGCATAAGGGATGGAGCTGGGCTCTTGCCAGTGGTACCAATGGCAGGATCAGAGGTGATGGACGCATTGAAACACAGGCAGGTCCCTCTGAACATTAGAATACACGTTTTTACTCTGAGGGTATCTCCATCTCATATTCAAAAAGCTACTTGGACGTGGCCCTGAGCTACCAAATTTAGGTGCTCCTGCTTAGGCCAAGTGTTGGACAAGGTGACCTTGAGAGTTCCCTTCCAACCTCAGCCATTTTGTGCTTTTGTGTGGATTTTCCATAGAGTTACAATAATTGCATTGGACCTATACCAGTGGGAGAAGAGCAGGATCTAGTTAGGATACCCATATTCACTTACTTGTATCTCATGCCATGTTTGTATTTGTAAGTTTTTGGAGAAAGTTAACTAAAACTTCAGACTCACTGGTGCTAAAGAAAAACATTATAGAGTATTAGAAACACAAAGTTGCTCTGCCTTCTTTTCCCTTCTCTCATTTTTACAATAATTTTATTGTTGCTGTCTGGATTCTCCCATTACATCCTCTTTACAGATGAATTGTGAAAACCTAAGGGCCTATAATGCATCTTTTTGCAAAAATACTTTTTGCTGGTGGCTAGCAGGAACTTTGAAAAGTGGTCCAACTCATCACACTGCACTTGCAGAAAACTGCCAGCAGTGGAGAAGCAGCAGTCATATATGATGGGTGCCACCAATTTTGGTTGAATCTTCTGTTTGAAGAGAAATTATGCTCTTGTCAAAGCCAAGGGTTGGCTGAGTATCTACAGTAGGGAAAGGCCTGTCCTGTCCTTTACTTCTTACTTTCTGTGTGACTACAGACAAGTCATATGGTTTCTGTTCTGCAGATGACAAATGAGGAGCTAAACATCTCTGCCCCACAGGTGGGCCATGAAGACCCTTAGTGAAACACATTGTGTAAATACATTCAATTTAATATTTTGTTTATCTGTATCATGGAAATGGCTGTTACCTGCAGCTGAGATCAGAATCCTATCCTACTGAACACAACGATCAAGGGAATCAGTCCCTAGGAAATGAAATCACAAATCTTAATGCTTAGTCTTGACCCCTGGCAATACTGTATTCTGCCTTGTCAAGATTAAAATAAAAATTGCAAGTTCTTGGACATAGAGCAGTTCCTCCTGGGATGCCTCTTAATGAAAATTTCTTCATATATATAATCAGAAAGGTAAACCAAATGAACCAGCCAAATCTTCAGACAAAGGACAGAAAACACATCTTTCTGCTCTCATTTGTACGCTTGCATTGCTTCCTTATAATGATGCCACCTGCTTCCTTTAGGTGAATAATAGTCTTTTATTTGCAAGGGTTTTTCTTGAATATATTCCAATTCAAGAAGAACATGTTCTTATGCTTCTGATAAAAAAACCCTCAAGCCCAAGACTTTCGTGTTGGGACAATCTGTCTGTCAATATGCACCAGATGTGTTGACCATAAAGCTGATTTAGTATTCTGCACCCATATTTTCTCATGAGGCAGACTAATGAGAAAGGAAAATAGATAAGGGAAATGTCAAGGAGAATTGCTGTGAAAATTTAGATTGTTTTGCAGATAGGTAAATAGAAATGGGGATAAAAAGCAGGAACTTTCATTCTGCCACAATTGCTTCTGCTGTAAAATACCAGACAGTTTGAAAAACAGGGTTTCAGAACTAAAAAACCCCTTCGTTATAGAAGCCTGGCTGCCTACATCAAATCTGTAGCTAAACATGTTCTTACACTATGCCTGACAGGAGAGGTAATCACAGACATGACTTGTAGCCAATAAACGTTATTACCAAGTATATTGTAGTTCACTTATGATGGGCATCTGTGAGAACTTGCACAGTTTTAAAGAATATATTATTGAAGCCAAATTCTGTCTTTTTGAAACACTAAACCTGTAAGAAATAATGCCATCTTCAAGGATGGCAAAAAGAAATGTAACAGGTGCAGGGTTCTGTATGTTGACTGATGTCCAAATTTCTTTATCAATCATCGTTCAAAAGAACTCATCTACTTAGGTTGTACTGATAAAAGTATTTGTTGCCTCAAGGATATCCAATATAATTTATCCCATTGTGAATAACCCCCTTCTTATTTTCTCTACTTGTTTCAAACTATTTATATGACAAAAATTGTTTCATGCCCCTATTATAAGAAGATAGTGTACAGCAAAGGGGAGAGACATGAGCTGGGATGCAGGAGAACTGGTGCTTATGTTAAGATCCTCCACTGATCTGGTGACCTCTGCCAAGTCAGGTGTCCTTTCTTTGTCTTTTTTTTCTCTTTCCAAGTTGATGATAATGATACTGGCCTCCAATAAAGTGCCTTGATATTTACTTGCTGAGGATATGAATTATGTGAAAGTTCTGCATTTCAGCAATTAATGCAAGGCAGAGGTTCTCCTCCTGCTTTATTCCATCCCTACTCCCTCTGGTTTATAAAGTTAGACAAAAATAAGTGACAGTAGCAGATAAGCAGTTGCCTTCTTCATGCATAGATACATAGATAATCTCAACCAGATGGGAACAAGGAACAGATGTTCTCTAAACATATGTGCAAACAAAAAATTACAAGTGTGAATGTTCATAAGCAATGACTAAAAGAGGAGAAAGGAACAAAGTATGATTTCAGGACTCAAGTATTTGTGAGGCCTGACCTGGAAATTTTCAGCTAGCTCTAGAAACAGCACATTTAAGAAAATGAAAGGATTTAGGGATACTAATTATTTTCTTTGAGACATGAAGACATTCATCTAAGTGTCCTCAGTCTTTTCTGAAGAAGAATATGATGGATAACAGTGTTGTGCCAGGACATCCGTTTATATTTAGGCTTCTCTCCACATGGTTGGATTTGTAATGTAGACAAAGAATTACCTTTCCTTTCCAGATTCTTCATGGGCTTAAGCTAATTTTCTCATGATTCAGTTTCAGTCACCTTACAACATCCCAGGACTCTTGATGCTTGAGTGAGCATCAAAATGACTTACTGAAAACTGAATTGTTCTACTTCTGCTGTATTTCCCCTCCTTCTAACAATCTGGCTACATTTCACCTCAACTTTCTCTTACCCAATTTTTACCCATAATGCCATTAATTTCAGTGCAGATCTACAACATATAACAGATGAAAGATAAGTTGAAGTCAAGCCTCTAATTGTACAGATATTTTTCCACTACCTGACAAGCAACTCATTAGCAATATTACAAATACAAGATAAGTTGTTAAGCTTAGATTAAATATCTTAAATCACTATGTGATACCTCCTTTTGTCATTGAGTGGGATGAAAAAACAACTATGAGCTTCTTTAAGATGCAAATGAGACATGATGCAAAATAGATAACAAGGTTAATTTTTTTTCCTGTAAGCATAGTTCTGTTTTCAGAGTTAGGACGTTGATCTTGTTCAAGCTTCTGGAATTTCAGAGATATTCTTGTTGATTTTTTCTAGAAATGTAAAACCAAATATGAAATATGTCACTTTTTCTCAGGAGATACACTTATAAAATGTCACGAAAATATGACTTATTTCTTGAAAGCTTTTGGAAGTATGGGTGAGAAGTCTGTTAAAATACATATATTCTTCAAATCTTTTCACACTATTATATTTTTTCCATTTGGTTGTAAAAGCCCTGGATTCCATGCCAAATGGGAAGATCTACAAGTGTTTTTCTTTGATGCACGCTGTTTAAAAAAATATTTCACCCTTGAGGAAATACCCATATGATGAATTTTTTATACCATCAGTAGCAAATTCATCTTAGTGAAGATTATTGTCTCTGCTTAGAAATCTTCACATTTATGGATGAAAGCTGCTTCATAAGGTCAAAGATATGAGTTCTCTTTTTCACACTAACTTGAGCAAAGCAAAGGTGAATGCTGTAAAATATCTTCAAGCTCGCTTGGCACCTGATCAGCTCTGATTTACAAGGATGTTCATATTGCTGCTATTGAATTAATACATTTGCACTAGCCATCTATAATTTAGATTTGTTACCAGACCAGTTAGCTGGAAGAAACAAATAGATGTTTAGCATTTAATAGATATGATTATAATTTTTATTTAACTTATTAGTAAAGCAGGTTAGCAAATGGTTGCCTCAGCCTCTGAAGTGCTTGGAATTTAAGAAGAGTATTCCTATACCACACAAGGAAAATATTAGATATTCTCAGGGTTTTCCTGTCTGTGTGTGTGTCTGTGCACACATATAGACTTTGTAAGAAAAGACGGTGGCAAAATTCTTGCTGTGTAGTCTGCTGGTGAGAGTATTTAATAAGAAATATAAGCCCAGAGCAAATGAGATGAACTTAAGTAATTTTTCAGCCTGCAATACTAAGTTGTGTGCAATGAGTCTTTCTCTTGTCAGCTCAGGAGGTCTGCACTGTGCCTGTGGGCCTCTGCCTGAGAAATGATTAGAAACAGTCTGCTGTGAAAAGTTTCATTTCTGTGAATCAGTGAATCACAGAGAAACCATTTAGTTGAAAAATTCACAGTCTTTCTGTTTAGGCATTTTGGTGTTTTCTTCTTGTATCTTTCATTCTTTATCCCCTCTCTTTTCAGAGCACATTTTTCAAAAACTGTTGCTTTCAGATAAATCTGTTGAAATTTTAACAACAGTGATTCTTCAGACATCTGTCACAACATCTGGACTTGGAGTCCTGAGAATAACGAGCATACTCCCTCCTGTCCTCCTCATTCATACTTAAAAATCAGAATGGATATGTAATGTTTTTTCTGCTACTTCTGTTAGTATGTAACATATGAGAGTCTCCACAGGAAAAGAGATCTCTTAGAGAAGGTGAGTACACAGCTCTCAAGGGTGTAAAGTGTGGTGAGCAAGCAGAACCTGGGATATTGGATCCTGCCTCTACCTCTTCAGCAGCCCTTGCTTGGCTTCCCTCTAGCTGTCTTGTTCCAGCTGCTTTTTCCTATCTCCACAATTGTAGCTGGCTCTTGTGCTTGTATTCAGATGCTCTTTTAGCACTGAATTGCCTCTGATCCCTTAAAGTGGCTTCAAGCTGCTGTTTCTCTGTGTTTTCTTCCAGCTTCTCATGCTATGCAGCTAAAGGATATGGACAGAAACGTCCAGGTTTCCAGATGTGCCCAAAACAGATTTTGTGCCAACAGACTTTTTTTTTCTGGTCAAGCTGAACTAGCTATGCATTTTTTTTTCCTAGCCGCATCAGCTCTTCTGGCTAGGCTACGTTTTGCATGGTGTGCTTAAATGAACTCACTGAAAGCTTCAGGCTGGTTGATCATATCTAATTTAGCTAACTTTGCAGTCATTACTCTGCAGTAGACAGTGCCACGCTATCCTAAATTGATGATTGCTGCTTTTCTAATCTAAACGTTCAAAACTACTTGGATAGACCAAGCAAAATACCTTTTTAAATATCGTTATTATTCTGATTTTGTCTTCAAAATAAGACACATTATTAGCTGAAAGAATACCGTTCATCATTTCTGCAACTTATTTTCTTTATCTGAAATAATCACAAGAATTCCTAATATGTTTTCAAAGTTTTTGTGGGTAAATTCAGAAATGGAATATGAATTTGGTGAGGAGGCAAAGAACAGCACAAATAGAGCAAACTGCATCTCTCTCACAAACTTGAGTGTTGGCCCTTCAGGTTCCATGCACTCTTCTTTCTAACCTAACCAAGCTCTGAACCAGCAAATGTTACCAGGAGAAATTGCATACAGCTTGTACATGACCAGCTTGTGCATCTTAATGGAGGAACACACTTTTGTGTGTGTGTTTTTTGCTCTAACGTACACTGGTTGTATCTTGAGAAAAGTATTTGGATGCTGAGCACCTAGTAAAAGTTTTATCTTAGTTTTACAGATCATGCTACTGTAGAGGCCAATGCCCATTCTGTCCACTAGCTACCTTGAAACCACCCTTAAATCACATTGAGGCAAAGCTGGAAGAAGTTTGTACTAACTTAGTGAGTAAAATAGGCACCAAAGTTACTGAGGTTTGTAAAGTTACAAGATGTTCAAACAGTTTGGCTTTTTGTTAGTGTTTGTTTTTGCTTAGTTTTTTAAGAGCTCTAACATTTCATCCCACACTCAACTGACAAAACATTATATCTTTACAAGCTCCTCATCGAGGATTTATTTTAAAGAACCTTTACTACATTGATGGGAGAGGAGCTTGAGTTGTGGACACAGTTTCTTGTTTCTGACCTTTTTAATTATTTCCACAGCTGACCCTTCCTGCACTGTTTTCAGAATCTTTAAGGAAAAAATAACAGTCAAAGCATTCCCTGTTGCTAATGTTGCTCTTTTAGCCATGTGTTCCTTTAGTGCTCTCTAATAGTAATCAATAAGTGCTAGCTATTCCTAAGAGAGAAGCAGCATGAAGAAAGGGGTGAAAATATCATTGTTTGCTAGCACAGAATTGCTCATCACTGGACCTCTAAACATGAATCAATTATTTCTCTTTTCATTTAATGTGAGGCTACTTCAGGCTTTCTAGAAAATAGGTTGCCCTTCCTTTCCTCTTGGCTGCATAAAGTGTGTGCTGGTCTTAAGCATACTTAAGAAAAATATAATTTTCTTTAGCCTGTTATATCTATCTCATGAGGATATAATCACCACACATGTGAGTTATGATGCATTACCAGTTAAAAGGCATACCCAGAGAAATCCCAAAGAGTTTAGAGATCCCATATCTCAACCCATTTCCACCAATATTATTCTCAGAACACATTTGTCATAGTTTTAAGATATAAGTTTTCTAAAAATATGAGTCTATCAGAATCAGCAGAATCAAAGAAGAAAAATGGTCACATTTTTCTCTTGTCTAGCAAAGTCACCTTATTAGGATTAAAGTGAAACACTCTCCCAAACTGGAGCTGAGATCAGTGACCCTGCACTTTTCCTGTGGTTTGGCCATTCACTGCCATCCTATTGGAGGTTCTGCAAATCTGAAGAGGAGAAGCTGAGGTAGCTGTAAAGGATAAACAGCAACAAAGAGCAGAACAAGGTGAGGTGAGCAGAATAAGGTGAGGTCACAGTGTTGGAGGTAGCCTTTCACACCCAGATCTAGAGGGGTCTTCAGGCAGCTAAACTTAAGCCAGTGGCTAAAGGCTCTGCCAAAATGTTTTCAAGCCAGGTTAAGCCAGACTGAAGAATTTCCATACATGTTAATTATGACTGAGGTGAAGAGTCCTCCAATTTACATGACCCACAAAAAGGTAAGCCAGTTTCCCTATTATTATATCTTTTAAAAGCCAGTATTGACAATATTGAATCCCGCATTTGCAACCATAAGGACTGCCCATGCTGAATTAGAGACCTCCTGGCTTAAAACCCCATGTATTGAACAAAGAAATTGTAGGGAACAATATGCACATGCTGTGTTCTGTGCCCCTGACAGAAAGCAGAGAGTATGTCTTCAAAGTGTAATTAGTACAACATGTACACCATGCCTCCTGTGGACCATTAAATATTATATTCCATAAGAGCCAGGCCTAACTTATATGCATGCATAGATACCCACTGTTGTTTTCACAGTAAAACTGCTATTTGTCTGGAAGTGCTGAAGAAATTCAAAGTTTAGGCATTATTAGCACTGGGTTTATCCATTTTTTTTTCCTTCAGCAGGATTGTAGTTTGATGCTCATAGGGCATTTTGCATTCAAATCTGTGGAAAACATCAGTCCAGATAGTCTCCTAAATGGTGTTTCCCTGGAGTATTTCTACTTCTGTCTAATGCTGCATTTCATTTCTCACAGACAGCATAACATATATTAACAGGGCACAGCACTATATCTGCAAAAAGTCAGTTCTATCAGTTCTTATTTTAATTAGGAATTCCTCTGGACATTTAGATGGGCTATTAACAGAGATTGTGTCTTTTGGGACCTTTGATGTCAAGTCCATTCTTTCATGCTATTTTCACCTATGGAGAGGAAATCATCCTGGTTCAAACGTTCCAGTATGTCAGAGGTATTTCCAAGGAAACATTTTGAGAAAGTCAAATCTGTTGAAAAGAAATCTAAAGAAAATCGGTAACAAAACAGAAGAAAATAAGTTGAAAGGAACAGAGTCTAAAAATGAGCTAGGATTAGGATAAAAGGCCATTTGAAAGATGGCTGAAATACTTTGAAAGACTGAAGAAAAAACAATGAACAAAAATGTAGAGGGGAAACAGTGCAAAGCATTCAGCAATAAAGAGAAGTGAGCAAAATTTAAAAAACAATCAAACAAACATTGAAAGTAGAAAAGAGGAACTAATTAAAGGTATGAGAGAAAGCATATGAATGGATTGACAGTAAGGGAAAAGATGAAAAATTATTTGGAGAGAGGTTATGTCCTTAACATTATCAAGTGGGCATTATCTGAGTTTTGCTGACGACTTCAAAGTGAGCAAGGGGTAAAAAATGGAAGACAGGTTCTTTACTTTGGACATTAAATATCTATGAATATTTGTGAGTAATAAGCTGTAGGTAAACCTGGGTGGTTCCAAACTAATAACGTCAGGTTTTAGGAATGGGCTTATGAGATATTGTTTGTGTCAAGTGGAAAAGAAACATACTGGCTTTTAGTTTTGGTGGCAGGAATCCACATTTCCTGCTGCTCTGAGTCAATGGTAACAGTCATAGTCTGGCCTTTCTTTAATAAATTCTTTAAAGGGAATGAGATATTAAATCAGTACTGCTTTTGAGTTTGAGAAGATTTGTACTTCTTCCAAGGTGCACCTCAAGTAATCCAGGCCTCACCCAGACTCACTGAACCCTGAAAATTAAGCTGGAAAAATCCTTTGAAGGCTGAGATCAGTGTACCTAGAAAATGTCCTAGCCAATATTAGGGTAGCAAATCTGATATGCAAGATCAGTATTACCCAATATCTCAAGGTGTTTGCATCTTCCATACCATTCCTCAGGTGGTCTGAATGCCAGTTTGGAATGGCCCTGTGAGCGAACTTCCTTTCATCACAGGACATTCATAGTGAGCCAGAAAGTCCTGGCACAACTTTACAGTGAGTCTAACAAAGATGTGCCACTCCTTGAAAAGGATATTTTTTCTTGAGGAAGGAAACTCTGACATTTTAGAGCTCAGTGTTAAACGTTTGAAAGTATCTTAAATTAGAAATGGTGCTGAGTTATTCCTAAATGACTCAGCTCATTTTCCTGTTTTAATAGATGTCTGATATCTGAATTTTGATCTTCTGCAGTCTAAAATTTGAGCCAAAATTTATCACCACTTCTCCATACTTTTAAAAATCTATCTAAAATCATGTAAAAAACTTTACAGTATTTATTTTTACAAAGTTTATGACATAAACAAGCCATGATTGTCTAGTAAACAGGTACCATTATCCCCTTTTAGAAAAGTCAGATTTGAGGTTCTGCTGATTGGTGGAGAACAAAAGATGCAAAAAAAGTCTTTATTTTAAAAAATGAAAAAAATCCCATTTTCCTAAACCCACAAGGAATGGAATAGGCCATATTTCATTGCCAACATCTTTTAGACATAATTCTGCCCAGATGGTTCTCTTTCTAAGCTATTCTTCAGAGCTGCACTCCTTTTTCAGTCCATTACCTTCACTTTATCTCTAGTTTGTGCTTTCCTGTGGCTTCTGCTGCTCATCTAAGCTCCTCTGTTAAATGTATTTGTTCTAGAACTTTTTGTATGTGTGCCTGGTACACTTTTCACTGTGGGCCAGAACCTCACGTTTTGGGAGCTGAAAATTTTTCCCATCTTTTTTCACCATGAAAGAATTATATTTTTTTCCTTTTTAAATGAAGAACACTTGTTCTTTCAATAGGATTTTAGCAAATTGTGTCAGTACAGTGAAGATCACTGTAATGGATAACTTGGTCGTTTTGAAACGGGCTCTCGATGATTTTTTTGTTGCAAATTTTCCAATAGCTTCTCTCAATGCTTTCTACTGAAAGAATGAGAAAGAAAAGACTGAGCTTCACATGGAAGCTGTGAGTTAACACTGATTAAAGCACTGGTGGCAAGTAGCATCAGATCAAGAATCAGGTCTCTAAGCAATTTGCCGAATTCTTTCATGATTTATCTCATGAGATAAAAATGTAACCAATAATTTTCTCCTGTTATTTACACTGTCCTTTTAAAGAGTTTGCTCTCTCCCATAAATACTTGGGCAGGGTAAACCCTGGTATATCTTTGATTATCTTTTACCCATATCTGAAAGAAAACTTATTACCTACATGCCAAGGCCATTCTCCTTGTGCTGCTGTAATACAACGATGCACTATAAAGTTTGGAAGCTACTGCACTAGAGTGAAGCACAGAGAAGTTCAGGAACAGAGATGAGTCTCCTCAATATCTTATCTACCTGCAGTATACTTAGGAGCAGGCTCCCTCATGAGGTAATCTTTCCTGCTAGAGACCTAGGTGGAAATGCCAAAAAGCCAGCCTATCCCTGACATGTGAGGATTTCAGTTACTCATGCAGGTTGGAATTCAGTGGGAATAAAATGCAATATACCTGTAAAAGAAATAAATCATTAGTGTAACCTAATTTGGTGTTCTACTCTCTACCTACCTTAGAATACAGCTAATATTTTTACAGTCAATGAATTTCAATTAATATAGGGCATATTTGTGCAGTGAGTGTGTCCTCCATGGCCACCATAACTTTAATGTTTTTATGCTTTTATTTCTATTACAAAGTCATTGTTCTTGTTGAGAAATGGAAAAGAGCTTTATAATGTGTCTGTGCAAATTACTTAGCTTGTAAGGACTTCGGAATTGTTTTCTCTAGATCTCTACAGCTTTTTCAATGACTCCACATGTTGCTGTAGAGGCAAAGTAACTTTTTTTTTCTTCTTTAAACAGACCTTAACAGTTCAACATACTTTTGAATAACAAGTGGTTGGTCATGTATCTTAATTACAAAAGCAAATTGAGGACAATTGTCCTATTCATCAAAATAAAACAGACGTTAGTTAACTAATGAAAAAGTCAACAGACAGAAGAAAAATACCAGAGCAGTGTTAGCAAACATGGGATCAAAATCCTTAGCTGGTATAAATCAGCATGGCCCTAATTTCTTAACTGGATTGTTAAGATTGCCAGAAAATACCAGGTAATGATCTGACTTTTGTGTCTGGATTGCCAGAAAATACCAGGTAATGATCTGACTTTTTTTGGGTAAATGTGTGAAGAATTATGTGCACTAATTTTCTTTTGAGAAATTAGGGGGCAATATTAATTGGTATCATATCTTTAGATGTTGCTTTGTTTCTCTCCTTTTAGATAAAACAATCATGTTGCTCATATAGTGGGAGAATTTTACTTCTCTTCTGGAGAATGTGATTTGCAATTCTCATTTTCCGAGCCAGTTTGACATGCTTACACACAGAGATTAAATGTCTGAGACCAGAAAGTTCAGTCATTAGGTGAAGTAAAGGTCTGTGGTGCCACAGATACAGCATTTTCAGATCTAGTCTAAAGATTAAAGACCAAGGTTATTCAGTGTATAAGAGGAAACACATTTCACACATGAGGTTGAAAATTTTCTCTTAGAGAAAGAGTGAAATTGCTGTTGAAGGTGCCAGTGTTGGCTCACAGAAACCAGAATATTTTCTTGAAACACAATTCAGGTCTCTTGGTTTTTTTGTGGAAATTTTGTTGCTGAGAATCTCTGCTGCAGGTGCTTTCCAGATGTAGAAATTTCCCATCCCTCCAAATATTGTCAATAAACAGGGGTCGGAGGGAGGAAGTAACAACATGGATTTTCTATTTGAATCAATATATTTTCCTATAAAGGCAGCAGAGCATAAAAATGGTTTTGAAGCAGGGAAAAACAACAAAGAAAGCTTCAAGACAAATTAGTAAGGGCCAGCTGATGCAGAGAGGGACTGCAGAAGGGTGTGACAAGGTGACTTTTTGGGTTTGTGATAAAAGGGCACGAAGAGTTCAAAAACGGGGCAGAACAGAGGTAATAGGAAGGGCAAGTCTCCTGCTGAAGGGCAGTATCCACATGCCTTTAAGAGGACCTTCACTGCATTTGACTATAAGAGTATTTTATCAGCACTTGCTGATCATTATTTGGAGGGAAAAAAAGGGCTAAGTGATAAAAGATTGGGAAATGCCAGATTTCTGGGAGCTGTGTTGTTTGAGACTGTTCCCCTGTGCTGTCATGTTGGCTATAGTATAATGTAAGGGCCTTGTATAAAGACATGAGTGTAGTATTTAAAAAATCACATGTAGTATTTAAAGAAAGAAAAGCTGTGAAAGGAAAATACCCTAAATCACCATTATAGAGGAAAACACAGAGTGAACCAAAATAATTCCTTTATAGAGTGTGCTAAGGGTTTGTCCAACCCAGGACTTTATCTCTATACATACTAATGTATAGAATACTCCCTTCCCTCATGAATTCTTACTTTTTCTATTAATCTCTGTGATAAAATGGGCTCTAGGCGCTTTCCTTTTCTTTTACAGAAGACCTATACAAGTGCAGCAAGTTTCTAAGGCTTAAGAAGAGGGAACAGTGAGGAAGAGCAGGCTGAAGTACCTCCCATCCAGCATTCAGGTCCCTTAGGTATGATCTTGAGTTTAAGCAGTGGACTTCATAAAAGATATACTTGGTTGTTCTGACCACTTTTTCTCAAGAGCTTTTGATTTCAGTGCTTGCCACTGTCACTGACTAGCTGTCAATACCAGGTGAACAATACCAATATTAACTTTGTTTATAAAGGAAATCACCTACAAAAAAACATGAATTTATGGCGGCTTAGCTTATCAGCTGAGCAAAACCACTAACCAAGTCTTAAAGACATTTCCTCTGAAGATCTCCTATATGACAAATTAATTTTATGTATTTGCAAATGATTGCCAGATAATTTCAAAGATTGTTCCTGGGTGAGTGCCACATAATTATGAAAATTTCTACAGGGGAGAAGTAGCAGGCTTATTAAATTATCCTTTCCCCTTTGCTTTGCATGTCAAAAGCCTTGACTTTGTTTATATATAATTTTTTCTTTTGCGGAAAGGGGAAATATTTAGATGCTGGTAATAACTGATGTTTTTATGAAGAACAGCCCTGATGGTGTTTGGCCATCTTGAAATCTCCTTTTGGTTGTAGGACTTCTCCACTCCTGGAAACAATACCCTGAGACTTTGACAATCAATCACACAGCATGAATAATGAGAAATCTCTCAAAAGCAATAGTCAAATTTGCATAAACCATTCATTTGGTTTATTTGAATATCCACCAAATTAATGCAAATCAAAAGGAAGCCATGGATCATTTACAACCAGGAAGGAGGGCTGAAACCATTGAATAGATGACTTGATAAGAAAATGCTCACGGCTCTGTCTTTTCTAGAACAAAAAGAGGAGACAGGTTGGAGCAAAAACTACCAGGAAATGAGCTTCTTGCCCAGCTTGACAAGGTTTCTTTCCATTTAGGTCCTCCATATAGGTCACTCTATTTCTTCCTCTGGCTGTTGTTTTCAAGAGGGTTTGGAGGGAGAGAGAGGAAATCTAGGAACTCCGGTTCGCAACAATGAGGGGAGAAGTAGTTAAAAACATGGGTTTAATTGATTTTTGCAAGCGGAAACCAGATACAAACACTTTCAAGAAATATTAATTTCCAGAGATGCATGTACTAATAATTTTTTTTATGATACACTACATGCGTGGGAAAATCAGTTATGTGAGGGTCTCTTTAGGTACATTCAGAACAGGACAGTTTCAAATGAAACTCAGAAATATGTGTGCTTGAATTCTGTCTGTTCCATTTCTCTTACTTTTCTCCTCCTGCATGTAGAAGGTGCTGACAATCCTCTGCTGTGAGTCTATATTCAATTTCAAGACAGTAAACTCTTCCAGCTGTCATACCTAAGGATGAAACCTAAAATCAACTGATAGCTTATCAGGAGGTGCTTTTCATTTATCTGCTCCTGCCACTGCTCAGGCTTCTCATTTCTTTGGAACCTGTTAGTCAGAAAATAAAAAAAAAAAACAAAACCCAAACATATGCATCATTCAAATATGGATGCAATTAATTTCATTAGGAAATTCTGATGTAAGAACAATTCTGTATAGGATAGAAGATCAAATAACGTGTCTCCTTCAATATTTAAACTAAAGAAGCATGTCTCTGTCTAGTTACTGATTATTGCACTCTACAACAAAAAGCTTCCACCTGTTCTTACTTTGGCAATACGATATCAACAGAGATTTCATGCATGCCAAAATAATCACCCTAATTAAAAGATACCTATTTATTGCTTTGGTAACTCCCATGAGTAAGGAGAGGCCACAGTGTACTTTGGATAAGTCAATCCCTATCAGACATGACTCTACTGGACAGTCTGGTGGTCTAGGTCTCCGTGCAGTTCTTCAGCCTGGGCTCTTTCAAAATGTCAATATTTGACACTCATCATTGCTTATAGCATGTGCTGATGCTCTTGCCAGCTGACTCCCTTCTTGCAGGACAGGAATGATCAGTGGGCTGTTCAGAGTCCCCCAGAGAGACTCTTTGACTTAAGGCCTGTGTCAGCAGGTTAAACAGATGGCTCTGTTCAACAGCCAACATCCTGCACAGCAGTCCCTGTGAAGATCCTAAGCCTAACAGCTGACAAAATCTGGGGAGCTGCCAGTTCCACAGGGAATCCCATTTTGGGGGAGACAGGAAGGAAGAACCTCACTCAGGAAGTAGCTCGCTCACTCCTAGAGCAATCCAGTTTTTTTAGGTCTTCTTCATTGCTTCGAGGGTTCTTCTGGCATCTGTTTAGTTGGGTGGGTTTTTTAAGGATTATGGATGGAAATACAACATGCCTGCTTCTCATGGAGCTTATCCTACAGGGTTTGGAGTATGGGTGCTGTGTTAGTTGAATGAAATGAGTCTGTCCCATGGCATGCTCACAGAAGGGACCTTATGTTCAGAGTTGTCATTACTCTCCCTCACTGGCTGCTCTTCTTTCTGTACCTAAATCTCAGCAGAGTAAGGCCCTGAAACCACGAACTCCTCTTTCCAAAAGGAAACATAAAAACCCAAACACCTTTTCATATATTCTGTGTATTATTTTAACGACAGCTGTCTGATGAAATGTCTAGTTCCAGGAACACAGAAAGGAGATGGCATAAGATGCACAGATTTCTGATTTTCAGCTTGAAGAGCACAGACCACTTTTGCTTTCTCTGAAGGCAAATCAAAGGCCCAATGACCTAACTGTAATTTCTCTTTTCTTATTTCCTTGTATTCAGAAGGCAAGAACTGTGCCATCCAAATAACAAACAGAATTACTTTTTAGGGAAAAATGTATGTCAAAATTAACCCCCATGAAAATCAATTGAATAATATTTTAAAAATAAACGTCCTATAAAACAAGCTGCTTCTAGATGGAAGGCTAGTGAGTTTCCTGACTTAAGCTGCTAGAGACATTGTTACTGACATCTGGAAATTTCATTGTTATTATGCTTTTTATTTGTTAAACTAGATCACAAATGAGCTATTTATTTGTATTTCTTTGCTCTTTATTCTGTAAAAAAACCTGCTGACATACACACCAGATGTCTGTCTCTGTTCTGTATGACTTTATTTCTCATACCTGCCTTTGTCATGGCTTATTGCTCGCCTGACTGCTACTTCCTGTTGATTTATTGTGTAGTTTTACACAATAAATTTTTGTCATATTCTTCGTTCTCCCAGCTGTTTCTCAGTAGTCTCAAAGGATGTGACTTCTAAGTGGTTCCTCTTTTAATGTTCATGTACTGTGCCTCCTATAGCAGAAAGACAGAGAGCCTTTGCCCACCATTTGCAGATATGCATGCACTTGGAAAGCTTTGTCATCCTAAGTGAATTGTCATTTTCATGTGTATTTCTTCTCCTTCTGAAGCAGGGGGTCTCATCAATACATTTTCTTTTGTCCTCCCAGAACTCACAAGTGTTTAAATCAGCAAGGCACAAATGAGAACATTATGGTAGAAATCAACAGGAAAGCAAGGAAAGGAGTATCAGTAAAAACAATAAATGTAAATGAGTTAGAGGAATGGCAGCTCCAGGGGAGATTCCAGTCACCTGAAGTCATACCCACTTTTTGCTCATGAAGTCTCCCTCCCTGTTGCAGAAGACTGGATTTACAGCTCTCCTCTGTGTTCTCTCCACCAGCTCAGTTTAGGTGTCCATGGCCTCCTGACTGCTCTCATCACATTTCTGATGCCTATTCAACAGACTTTAATTAATGCTGGCTTCCTTGCCTGCTTTTTAAACTGCAGCCCCCCTGCTGTCTTTACCTTTTATGAACCAGAACTTTCCTGTCAAAATTTGTTTTCTTTTGCTAATATATCCATCCTCTGTGCTTTTTGTTTTGCCTGTTTAATATGCCCTGACACCCTAGTGCTCGTAAGCAGATCAGTTGGCTTTGGTGGATTTGACCCCCACATTTCTCAGTGTCTTTCACTGCTTCTGAAGGTCAGGCAAACTCAGCCTCCAACTTCCCTATCAGACCTAGAAGTTAGCTTTTAGTAGCAATCCTTCAGCACTGGTAACTTGCCTGATTTAACCTTATCAGATTCAATATTCATGCTAACAGAAATGAAATGCTTCTGGTTTTAAAGCTAAAGCATTAAAAAGTAATTTACACAGTAAAACATATTGCTACATCAACTATAGTCTTCAACTTTTAGCTTCCCATGTGCTCGTCACATTTTACATTATGTCCTAAAGCTGTATGTTGCTCTAAGGAAGTTTGGTGTCTGCATTAAAATTCAAAGAACCCTCACTGGTTATAAGGCTCTAAATGGCATGTAGAAGCAAAGCCCTAGGGCACCAGTATCACCAAGAAAGGACTGTCCTACTAGAAAATCTAGAAAAGAAATGGAGTCAGAAGGAAGAAACGTGAAGAAATTTTCAGAAATCCATAATAATGTGAGGAATTTCAGCTGGTCTTCAGGCTGCTTTCAAATGGACCTGCTCCATACCATGCTTGCCCTTGTTCCAACCTTCCAGCTCCTTTTTTTAACCACTTCACTGCATTTCTCTGTATTCTTGGAAGCTGTACAGATGCTAAAATCACCCAGCTGGATTTACTCTCTCCCTAGCAAGATACTTATCCGAATCTTTTACAACCATCTGCTACTTTCTCAGACAGGTAATGGAGCAGAACATCAGCAAAAAAATCCAAAATAAAACAAAGCACCCCTTAAAACAACAAAAAAACCCCAAAACACCACAAAAGAAAAAGTGCCTGATTTAGAGATTTCAGTTTTATCCTAAGCTTAATGAATGGTTTTATAATCCATGATTTTTTTGCTTTAGCACCATGAGAGCTGAAGGGCATGCTATCATGGAGATTTCTTCCTCCTGCTAAAAGTGGTAGTACTTCTAAATATTCATGACATTGTTATGTAGTTTATCAAATCCAAAGCTTTTAATTTAGAGCACATCTCAGTCATGTATCACTTGTAGCCAGAAGTGGTTTTTATTTCTTTTAACATTTGAATCCAAAGTATACAGGATGGATAGACTGTGAATTTTAAGCTCCTCTTGTCTCTCCTCAGATTATTTCATTTGCACTATTTTGTTTTGATTTCTTAAACAGGTTTTGCTTTTGAGCAACCAATCAGTGCAACTCAACAAGATATAGTGGGAAAGCAGCTCCTGACTGTTACTTTCCGTTTTTCACATCCATAGTGTAATTCATCAGAATAAAACCTCCAGGCTTGAATGATAGTCTATTTAGGGCATGAGGTAGGTACTCACCAGTGAAAACTCAACTACTCTAGTTTAATCAAGAAAAACAGTTGTTTGCTTCAGGTGGACCATTGCAAGGAGAAAATGACACTTAGCCAATATACCTTTATAGCTTATTGGCTTTCAAACTATTACATCTTCTTGCAACTCTTCAGTCCAGATCCAGAGATGGGATCTACTGCTGCTTCTCTTCTTGAATGCATTTCTCTTTCCTAGAAGGTGTGGTTACACTGGGTATTTGGCACAGGTGGACAGCAGCTGCTGAATGTTGTTATATGAATATAGGCAGCCACAGGAACCACATGACTGTTTTCCCTGGAACCACAACAGCAAAACTATTATAAGAATATAGGGGACTACACTTTTTGTGTCTTGTGGACTCCAGCTATCTTTGTCTCAGTTTATTTTTGACTAAATAGTCTGGGAATGTGAAAAGTAGGGACTTTCTAAGAAGAAGAAATTGATGCAGTAAATTGAGGAAGAATATAACTGAATGGGGTAATAATCTTGAGATTTATTCTCTATTTCACTTTGGGGCATAACAGGAACTCCACTTTCCAGCTGTGTTTTGGTAAGGAGACAAAGGTTAAGAGAAGTGTTTAGGGGGGGTGTGTGGTTATACTGTTATTTGTCTGCTTGCTCAATTTTACATCAGCATTACTTGAATGCCTTCATCTGAAATCAGGTGCGTAAATTAAGGGATGTCCACTGTCCATTTGTCTGAAAGTACAAGGCAGGAAGATGGCATTAGAAAAGAAACATTCATTAAACAAATAAGGAACTAAATCATAGAAGTGGTTGAGTTGTGCTGACAAAAGGCCTAACATGGCCTCCAGTTACTGAGAAGCAGAAGAGACACATTGCAAGTAAAACAAAATGTGGGGTAGCAGCTTACAACAGAACTGCTGACCAAGACTGAAATTACTGTAACACTACCATGTCACAAAGATAAGATAAGAGTAAAATCAGCCAAACTGAGCCCATTGGAAAGTGCAAAGAGGCACAGGCTGTTTATTAGGAAGGGAGTGAAGGTGGCAAAGGAGAAGGTCTTGGGAGGGAGCAAAAGTGTAAAAAGAGGATACAAGGGGTAGCAAATTATGTGATCTGATCTGACTGGGATACAATTTTAAGAATGTTAGTGCTATGAATATTAGACATTTGTGATTATGTTTTGATGCAATTGGTCACTAATCCTTTGGTTTTGTGACAACTGTTTCTATTCTGCAAATATGGATAAATCTGCATTGTGTCAAATAATCAGCATTGTGTCAGATCATCGGCACTGCCTCAGACTGCTTTTCACCAGCAGAAAGTTTATTTCTGAACCCTCTAGGATCTTCTTAAAAAATGTTAAGCTGTAGCATATGCATCTCTGTATTATTGTTGATGGCTGTTACTTTCTTTAGGTCTGACTTTGGGAATTGCAATGGTTTTTGTACAGCAGAGCAATGGCAAACATTCTTCAAGATGCATTGTCCAGTTAGAGAGAGAATGATCCATCCTACCTCAGCTGCTGCTAGGCTTTCTAAGGTTTAGCATGTATTCTTTTTGTTGAGTGTGACCTTTCTTTGGCACAGACACTTTGTCTCCACTCTTTAAAGACGATTGCCTGCTCTTTTGGTAGTGGCTGCCATGCAGCACAAAAACCTCTGAAGTCCCTTTGCAATCCATTAAGAGATTGGTTTATTTACTGTCTGCTATTGATTATTACTTAATCTTAGGCTTCTTCCCTCAAGGAAAAGAAAATAATCTTTGTGCAGTTTCAGGTTTGTTCTGTGGCCAGAGAGAAGAAAAAGCTCTGATGCAGCTTACTGAAGAGACTGTTCAGCTTTGAATCAAAGTGCATTTGTTTTCATTTTCTAGCCAAAGATTTACCTTGAGCTAAAGTTTAGGGAAAATTGCCAGGTTGTTGATGCCCCTAGAGTTAAATTTCTCTGTTTACTTGTAGGGCAGATGCAACTGAGGTAGCCCTGGCACATGATGTTTCCTAGATCTATTTTCCTGGTTGCAAAGAAAACTTGGGCCCCCATTAGAGAATCAGGACTAACCACTGTTGTTGAGCCATATCGTGGCTCCCAGGCTGCTATTTTTAAACACTTTGGGTTAGTCCCAGTGGTAGGGTTTGTGTAAACAACATGTAACCCCTGCACAGAAGCAAATGTTTTATTTTGTCCCACTGTGTTGAACAGCCAATGAATGGCACATATGTACACAAATCCCACAGTGTCCTGCATCACTTACTTAGAAAAGAGTGAGAGCCCTCAAATAGGACAGAAATGTCTTTTTAAGCAGCAGGAAAAACCTCCCAAACGACAGTCAGGTCAGTTCCTGAGGAGCAAAACTGGGAATGCCAACTTTCCTGTGCTTTTGCACACTAACCCCTGTGCTCCTATCCACTGCAGGGGCTCCTCCCTGGCTTCTCATGACTTTGCTCTCTCTTGATTCATTCCCATGTCCCCTGACCACCCACTGAGCAAGAAAAGCTGTAGGTACAGGGATCAGAGCTGAGAGGTGCATGTGCTGACAAGTCACTTAGTAGGTAAATTGCTGTGTGGATACTGGGAGGTCACGCACAACAGATGGGGCTCAGTTCATGCTGAAGCCTTTTTCCTCCTGGGAAGAGATCACTTGGCTCTCCTCTCAATCCATCCAGACATAATTTGAATGAAATTTTCAGGAACATAACTATTGTTATGATTTTTGCTACTTTGTCACATTTGCATCAAGTTAGAGAAGAGCAGACAGAGATTTATGAAGGTCAAAAAAAAGTAGTAGAGGGGAAACTAGGCAACTAAAAGTACCGATTTAGTTAATTATACTTTTTGTCCAAAATTAATTTGTAGCTGAACTTTCTATTTAATTATGACAAGGAATTTGAGAACAGAAAGAATTTTCAGTATTTCCTGTAGATTTTGTACAAAGTTTGTGATCAAACCATATCTTCTATGTCCAGAGAAAGATAAAAGCAAAACTGAACAGCTTGATGTAGTATTGTAATCTCATAAATATGAAAAACAAATCATTACCCATAATTACAAAGTACAATACAGAAAAACAAATATTTCCATTTCTATAGTAGGGGTTTTGTTTTTCATTATTTTCTGTGTTGTGGTGTTTTGTTTTGAATATCTTTTAGATAAATGATGGGTCTAAAGGGCTTTTAATTACACACTCTTAATATACACTAAAAAAGAACTCCCTTGCATCTAGCATCATCTCACATATAGCTACAAACTTTTAAAGGGACTTTTCTTTCCTTCCCTGGTCTTTAAGAGGCAAATTTTGTAGACCTTCTATCTGACATTTCTGGAGCCTGAAATCCCTTATTTCCTGAGAGAGGGGTCAATCCTCTCATCCCTTCCTGTTTCCATGCCCTCTCCTGGGCAGATGGGAATTGCAGAAGTGCTTAGCACTGTCCCAGCTCTGCTCCCTCTAACAGCTCAGAAGGGTTGCTGATGCCAAAGGCTGTAGCTGAACTGGACAGTCTTGAAAATCCCATACCTTATCATCAGCACTGTATCACCTGTATGTGTATAGAAGGAAGCAGTGAAATTCTCCTGGCCAGAAGCTCTAAGAATATACTACAGCAAAACACATGTGGATGGAATTCCAGATATTTCCCTAATCCCGACTAAGGCTTTAACCTCTCCTGGTTTTATTTCAGTTTTATATCTTTGAGGTCATAGGATTTCTGCCCCTGGAAAGTAGAAGGAACTGGCTCTATAGCTCTCACTGTGGGAGTGATTTGTTCATCAAGACATATGGGCAGCAAATATACCCATTTCCCCTTTAATCCACTTATTAATACTTGATTCATTTTAGGTATTGAATATTAACAAGCAAAAAGCCACAAGACATTTGCCTAGGAAAATTCCTCCAGTCCCCAAATCCACTTTTCTCTGCAAGTTATTAAACATAACTATCAGCAAAAGATTGATAGTGATTCTTTTGGGCAGAATTTACAATCCCTCTCTATTATCCAGATGCACTGCCTTTAGAAGGGTGCTGTGCCTCTGCAGTGGTGCCTGGAACCAGCAGGGCTCTTCTGACATAGCCAGTGAAACCTTCTGCAACATCATGAATGAAGTGCTCATCTGTGAGTTAGGAGTGTATTTACTGCAGGGGAACAAGGACCTGAAGACAGCTCTTTCTTTTCTGCTGGAGTACATGAGCTCCAGATCATGTGCTAGAAAAGGAACCACCTGGCTGCTCAACCCATTCCTGTCTTCTGTCTTCTCCCCCTTTTCTCTCAACATCCACAGCACCTGTGCTTCCAGCTGTGAAAGTGAGAAATTGCGCCAGCCAGTCCAGCTAGGATTCTGGTCAGCATTACATGTGTTGTTAGTGCATTTCTCTCTCTCTCTCTTTTTTTTTTTTTTTTTTTTTTTTTTTTTTTTTTTTTTTTTTTTTTTTTTGTGGGGAGGGGGTAGAAAGACTATTTCTTGTGTTCTTGCTTTACAAGTCCTCACTTTCCTTGCAGCAGAGAAGTTTCCAAGCAGATCTTTCTGACCCAAATAATTTTCCTAATTAGTTTAGCAAGACATTTTCACAGCCATCTCTCCTCCAATGGTACCATGTAATTTTGAATGTGCTTGAACTTTCCAAGCCCCTCATGTTTAATGTGAATGTGCCCAGGCTTGCTGTGACCAAGCACTGATTGGGGATGTCCTGCCAGGCTGTAGGATCATAGGCAGCCCCTGAGTGAATAACAAGTTAAATCTGGTCCCACAACACAGCTGGAGCTATGTGTGAACTTTTACAAGAAAGGAAGGGGTGGAGAACGACTGTCTTTGACTTAAAGCCAGGAAACCCTACAGGAATATGAAAATCTTCTCTGTGAAGCCAGCACCCAGGTAAATCCCAAGCAAAGATGCTTATTAATACATGCATGCAAAGCTTAAAGCCTGATTAAGCTACTTGTTTCTGTTCTTCTCTGTATTGACCTTTTTTGGGAGCAGGGGGTACTACTTATAATCTTTCTATGCAGTTTATGTGGTTTGAATCTTATTCTTAGATATCTAATTCACTGTGTGTAGTGAGCAAGGAGGTGGGAGAGAGCAATAATCAAGAGTGTAAATGTAGGTGGACTTATGGTTGTCTTAAGATACCTAAAATAATGCAGTTACTTAAAGAATCTTGCCAAGTACATCTCACCTTTTATATCTACTGCCTATGTATGGATGCCTCTCAAGCCTAGGGATGTCTGAAATGATGGTAGATTCTTAAATATAGACACATGGATCCCACTGTGGAGGTTTCTATCTCTGTTCTGGATTTTGACTCAGTGGTCTAAAGTCTAATTTTCTGTGGTATTGGTGAGCAACACATTCAGGCCTTTCTTGAATAGAGCCTTTAGTGGTAACTATTACTGCTGCTAATAAGGATATCAGGATCCCTGCTAATAAGGATATAAGGATCCCTCCAGTTCATAAGGTGTACCCCAGAGAAGTCCCTGTTGCTAGGAGTGATGACATTTCTCATTTAATAAAAATATTCAACTAGCAGCCAAGAAAAAAACCAACAAAACAACTCACTTAAATGTCCTGCACTAGTGCCTCCAGCAGCTACTTGCTTTGTGATCTCAATTACATTTCTAACCAACTCTCCCTATTAGAACTATTTCTCTCATGAGTTTCTTGGAGGAAAAAAAGGTGGCTTGGGTTATTCCCCCTATGCAAATGCCTAACCCAAGAGGGCCTGCTGAGTTAGGGAGAGGAATTTCCAATATCTGTCATGAGAAACACAATGACTAACCAAGGAAAAATGCTCAAGATGATAGGGAAAGCAAAGAGAGCTCAGGCAAACATCAAACTCAATAAAAAATTGGGGGATGTGATTAACTTTTATGTGGTTTTTTTTACTTCCATATGTGTCACTGTGATTTATTCTAAATTTGTTTCCTCAGTTTTTTTAAGGCTTTGTGAATAACCAGTGAATTAGTGATGTTCATTCAAGTGAATGTTTGTAAAGCTGCTTTATTGTGTAGATACTGCTGCATCTAAGCATTACTTTTCAATTTCATTTTAGTATAAATTAACTTATCTTCTTTCAAGTGCCTTTAAAGCTAATAATCCTAAAAGAATTAAGATTAGAAAGTAATGCTATCGGTGACAAAGCTCATTAATGGCTTTTTATCACTGCAAACTGATGAACTATAGCCAAGATAATTGGAGTAAATGGAATATACCTCTTCTTTAGCCAGGTATCCCTTACTCTACTTTACATTAATTACTTCAAGGTTTTGTTCTGGTCAAATAAAATTTGAGTGGCTTGTCTGCTGCTTTTCTGAAAGGCTGAGCAAATGTCAGGTGTGCTGTTTTGAGAAGGCAGAAAGGTTAAACATGAAGCAATCCAGATAAGGATAGGCAGAATTCCCACAGAAAAGGGAACACAGCTTTCTGGGAGGAAATGATGCTCATTTTGGAAATTATGTTAATTTTTTACTAGTGGATAGCTCAGGCTTGCTGGGGGAGTACAGATTTTCCTTTTTAAAATAAATTGTTTTCAAGAAGTGTATTACTGTTTTTAAGTTGGTTTAAAGTCCAGTGAAGACTGATCTGCCCCAGCCTTCTCTGAGAATGCACCTGCCCAAAATAAATGCTCTTTTGATTATGGACCTTAACAGTCCTTTCCAAAGAGGTAGCCTTGTCTAGTAATTCCACATTCAGAAATTAAAGTAACATGTTTTAACATACTTTAGTACCCTTGTAAAGCTCTTAAGAGTCCCCTCTCAGAGGCCTGTAAGCACTAGCTAAATAGCCTGACCTAAAGAAAAAGGAGTATTTGTGTGAGTAGGAGCTCCCTGGTCTGTCTCTACTGGGAAATACTGGTTTACAATCCAAAGATAGAAGCAGAGTTCTGGACTGCACCCCCTGTTTTCCTGCCAGCTTTTTCTGTTATAGCTCAGAGTGCAGCAAACTTGCATCCTGGAACAGCTGCTGTATTGTCTTTCCTTATGTTATCTATCTTCATGAGGTACAGAGAGCTCATCCCTTTTCTCCAGTTAGTTGAAACGTTTGTTGTTGATACCAGGAAAACAGGATTGCATTCAAAAGAGAGCAAATCAAAGTGTTAGGTCAACCTGTTCTTCCCTCTTCTGCCTCTCCAGTCTGGATTAGTTAAGGTAAAGAAAAGTATTCCCATATGATTTTGTGCCATTCAGAACGAGAAGAGTGCTACGGGATTTAGGTTTTGAAAGCATGAGAATAAATGTACTACTCCTTTATGGCAAAAAGTAGGAGAAAGGAAGTTTTAACAGTCTGAGGGACTGGTACAATACACTTCTTTTTTTTTCCTTTTTTTTTTTTTTTTCCTTCCTTTTGATCCAGTGCAAAATAAAAGAAAAAAATTAAACTGTGTGAGACAGAAGGGGAAGTTCTGAAAAAAATTCTTCTGAAACTGAGCACAAACTGTTCTTCTCTTCTTCTTTTCTTCCACAGTTTATTAAGGAAAAAAAAATGTTTGCCGTGGCCATGGCATAGTACATTTACTCAAGTTCAGACAGCTTTTACTTGGTATTCTTCTGGCATTTCTGGTGGGAAGTAACTGAAAGGGTCTATTTCTTCCTTGTCCTACACCTCATTTATTGAGCAGATCCTGCATCTGGCAGACAAATCAATTGTAAACCAACAGACTTCAGGGAGGTTTGGTGCCATGATCCATGCATTTTTCAGCAATTCAAATGGAATGAGTTCTTTTACCCATCCTAAGAGTTTGCTGTGTTAGTGCAGTACCTCAGCCAGTACTCAGGGCCTGTGCAACTAAATGGAGTGAAATAGGTGCTTGAAGAGTATTAATGTTTTAACCATTTTTGTAACTTAATTCAGGGCATGATATATACAGCTGACATCAAAAGCCTTTCATAGCTCTTCTTTAATTTCAGTTTCAGTAATGAATATAGATCCAATTAGAAAGGAGCTGATACATGATGAAAAGAATTAACAATACCCCTAATTTCCACATTGAAGTAATGACTGCTATTATAGACTTCTTGATTTTAATCAGATATACTCAAAAATGACAGTAGATTTGGATTCATAATGCTCAGCTGATGCTACAAGTCCCACTCCCTCACGTTCTCTTTCTTTGTATTTTAAAAAATAAATTTAATCTTACAAGCATAGACCAAAAGCTTCTTCCATGTGCTATGTGTCTTTTTTGGCACATTAATGTTTACCTAAGAAGCAGATTACAAAGAGCATGTCACTGGTTGTGTTTGCTGTAGCAGACCCTGAGCACCAGGTATGAGACAAAAGTTGAGTCAGGGTTATTGTGAGTCTGGTATAGTTTTTGAAAGCAGTGTGGCACTATCTTCAGATCAGACCAGGGGCTCTTGCTTCAAAGCATTTTGATGGTATAGAAAGGAATGTTGGAGCAGCTGTCACAACTCAATGTCATGATGATTTATCCAGTTTTACATCACAATCTACACAGACTGTGAGGAAGAATGCCCCTGTGAGTGGTCTCTCTCAACAAGTGGTAATGCACCTCTTTCAGAAATATATGGTGAGCTAAACTGGATGAGATCCTGCTGGTGAGAGAGGATTACTTTGTGTCTGCTATCTGAAGCTTTGTGTCAGAAAATGCTGTCACCAGGACTGCTCTAATTTCTATGCCTTATGCCAGTTTAAGAGGGAAGAAAGAAATTTGTGTACATGCAATACAAGGGGAATGAATCTATTTATGCAGGTTTTCATCTCATCCATCTACCCTGATGGTAAGATCTGGGTATGCTTCTGATAGTGTCTGTATTGACTGTGCTTTACCTGTGCCTTTCTGTAACCATTAGGATGTGGTACTGCAAGAAAGCCACACCAGTTGCCACATGTACCTTTTTGATATGGGCAACATATCAGGTGATGATGTGAAGTCTCTTCAGTTTGTCTTGCTTTCCTGACATTTTTCAGTTGGTCTGTACATCAGGCTTCAGTACCTGTGGGAGCAGGTGGGATATGTGCTATCTTTTGTAGAGACACTGGAGAATATTATATTTTCTGAAGCAATAAAGTCACACAGTTTAACTGGGAAAATAAACCCATTTGGAAAATTGAAAGTGCACTGGTTTGTTGTCACTGAAGAAAAATTCCCCAAACGGTCTCACCTTTTAATAAGCGTTTGAGTGACGTGCAAGCTCAAAATGGGAGCTATTGCTAGTGTCTGGCAACAGCATCTAAAATGCAATATAGATACATCCATCCAAATCTGCTTTGAAGAACACCTTGCATGCAGTTGAGCTGCTAATCTAAGCATGAATTAGTCACATGATCAAGTAGCTTGAATTAGAAAATTTCCTCAGCAAGGACACAGTCCTTAAATTGAAAGAGAAATTGCATGCTGCTGAATGGATGTATTTTTTTTGTGTTCAGATTTGGCTCCATTTTTTCAAGTAGCTTTGGGATATGCTGTGTTTATTGCAGTTATGAAGCATATGTGGGTTCTTTCTGGAATGTGCTTCCTTCCTCTCAGCAGGTTTTGTACCTTATAATTAATGTTGCCTAGCCCAATGTTAGTATTCTTGCTTTTTTCTGTTTCTATGTTGTTGCTGAAGAAACTAAGATAAAGGAGCCCGTGTTTATTACCTGAGATAGTGGAGAGATGGCCTGGCACGTACCTTGGTCCAGAGCCAAGCCTGAAACTATTTTACATGTAGAACAGAGGGTAGAGGAGACATGTGGATGCCAGAAAACAAAGTTGGGAAGTGGCAGCTGCATTTTGAAGGAGTGTTAGGAAAGGAAGTATTGAAAGTATCTTTCTGTTTAATAATGCTAATGCATGATCCTACATCTCCGGTACTTAGCAGCAGTGACAGTTCTATATGTAATATATTTGCTGTTCTGGACTAATGTAACTTGATCATATCTACTATTGCCTGAGATACTTATTTTAACATTTTCTCTCCCATATGTATTTTTGAAGAAGGATTTATGTTTGGTTTTTTTTTTATTTTGTTTTCATACTAAGCAGTAGGAATATGCTTGGGAGCAAAATTTCTGGAGGAAGATAAATCTTTGATATGTGCTGATATGAGCCTGTAATGGAAACTCTTAATTCCTTAATATGCTTCTTTCCTCTCAGTCCCTTATTTCATGCTGCATTGTGCACAGCATCAATTCAATTGTGTTTCAGTAAATTTCTACTTAACCACTTCTCAGCTGTTAGGAATTCAAAACTTTTTCTTTCTTTCCAGCAGCTGTTCTCCAGTTCCAAACTGCATTGTTGTTACTTAAAACATTTGCCTAGAAAATGCTAAAATTAAATCTAGGTTGTTGGGGGTTTTTTGTCCCCAAATTATTTGAAGAAAGAATGTTTGAGTATTAATATCTTTGAGGGGTTTGTTTAGCTTGCCAACAAATCCTTTTAATTTGTGTTTTGCTACTTATTTTAAAATGTAAAAATCAGTTCTGGTTTGAAGGTACTAAACAAATATTTGGAAAGAGTTAATAAATATTAATTAAGGCTTAAATGCATGAAAAATTAATTAATTTTTCTGCTGTTAAAGGTTTGCATTACAGATCTTGTTTAGAGTGCAATTTATAAATGTATGTTTACATTGTGTGCTGGTGATCTGTCCCTCCTGACATTGTGGCTGCCATGTGTGGGCAGGTCATCCCTTACAACTGTACCAATTATTTGAAAACTTGTCTTCTGTATAAGAAGAAATGCCTTAGCCATCAAGTTTTAGTAATTGCTCTTGTTCACTATTGGTGCTTCCATTCTCACCATAATATATTTAGCAACCCAAAAGTGCAGGAGAAAAAAAAGGAGTGGATAAAAGCACTGAGATCACAGAGGAAAAAGCAACATTAAAATCCTCTCTTAGCCAGGAAGGCTGGGCAGACTGAGAAGCCTGGCTGTGGAACTACCAAATTGGCGTACACCTAGAATTTGAAAAGATTAATATATATTGCCAATCCACTTCATACCTAAACCTCCAGCCATTCCTTTCTTAGGCACCTCTGATAGTGCTGGGCTATGATAGGCAGGGCCTGTGCATTCTGTTTCATAGTCTCTGTGTCTCTTGAAATGGCACATCCCAAGTGAGGGGTAGAGCTTGTGGCCATATCTATCATCCTCCCTGTGGTTGCTGTCTCTGAGATACTGGCTGGGTCACAGACACTACAAGCAGACTTGCCAAGACCCCAGTCTGACCCCAGTCATATCTCCTGAAGCACCAGCTCAATGTAGATGGACAGAAAGATTACAGCCTGCTCTTTCAGTTTGTGTGGGACAAGCTCTTTACTTGAAAAAATATGCAGAAGGAATTTTCTCTAAAATAAAAGCAAAGCAAAAAACCCAACCCCAGATTTGGAGTAGATATCAGCGATAGGAGAGATGTAAATGCAGACTTTAATAGTTGTACTGGAAACCGGACTTTAGAAGCTGCAAGTAGCTGTTGTGTGTGCACAAATGCTGTGATTTGGGTCAATTTTAGGGGTTTACCTTTGAGACTCATATAAGAAGGCTCATTGTCCTGGCCTCCCTGGAAAGAAAGTGAACTGAGACAAAACAGGATGAGTCTGGACCTACCAGTTCTATTAGGCCCATCTATCCTGACCTCTTCAACTTGAAAATGTTGTGATCATTGGACTGTTAATATTTGTGCAGTTTTTATGGTGATAATGTCTTTTTTTCTCCTCAGCCATAGAGAAAATGCCTTTGTGAGAGGCATTTTCCACTTTATTGTTTCCTTCTTTTCTCTCCTCTGCTCAGCAAATAGAGTGGAGACTGTAGATGGTATTTGTTTCAGATGTGTGCTTTTGAAATGATGATACATGGTCTAATTTTTCTGTTATGCAGCCTCATGGAATCCTGAAGAAATTATTCATGGTAGGGAAGTGCAGGCCAATAAAGGCTTGCAGGATCAGGGGCTGTCTCTGTTCTGAAGTGTTGTCATTACATTGTGTGTTACTGATAATTAGTCTGCCTCAAAAGTATTTTTATTTTGCTTTTAACCTATCAAACTTTTATACAAGACCTATTGCTGTGCTTCTCTCTCCTAATGCATGGGAGTCCAGAACATTAAGTTGTGCTGTATTAAATGCTCTAACCAAGCAAATCTGCATTCTGATGGTGTTGCACAATAAGCAGTTAAGCTTTGCTGCTGGGTCCGAGCAGGCAGTTCAATTCAAACTTAGCAGGTTTTGTGGTTTTCTTGATCAAGGCCTCCCTGTGAGTGCTCTGGTACAAGTTCCCCTCCTCTACCTGCTGGACTAGCTATATTATATTATTCATTACCTACTCTCAGCAACTTTCTTGGTCTTTGCTGTGTATAGTTTATCTACACATCCTGTCTCTCTCAGGCAGTGTCACACAACATGTCTCTCAGGTGGAAGGAGGATGTTTTTCCTAAGTGGAAACCTCTCTGCTCCCTTCTCAATGAAGAGAAAGGAGAATTGGCTTAAAATATGAGTATTAAAATGTACTTTCTCTGACTTAGTGCTGACTTTAAAGACAATGAAGAAAGATAAGATTGGATGCTTTCTAAAGAGAGGAAATGCTGAAACTGCCAGTGGGCAAATTATGTCAAAGCATCAGTCTGGGACGCAAAAAGACTGATTTTTTAGGGGGAATAGTAATATTAGGTATTACAGCAGCACTAAGATTTTTATTTTTTTTCATTAAGTAATCCTAGTCTGAAATTTAGGCCCGAAGTCAGCTGTAGCTAGCTGCAGATTTAATGCTTCAACACAGATCATAATAATGCGAATGTAGATATACTGTTCTTTGTTTATTTACTTGTACTTTTAAGGGGTAAAATACTTCAGGCAGCAACTAGTTCAGAGGTCTTGGATTTGGATGACTTAGTGGTTAGTTGGTTTGGGGTTTTTGAAGTAGATTATCTTTGGAATATGTTTCCCTTATTATTAGTGGTACTGTAACTAATGGATATATGGTACAATTATTGAAATGTCCTATAGATAAAACAGAATAATTTCATAGACCCTGGGAAGCAGTAATTGTTTCTGCAGACAAATTGCCAGCTAAGAATTTCTTATGAGTATTTTCAATTTTTAATGTCATGTAAATTATTCCTACACTAACATAAACAGGAAAGCAGGCTATGATTTCCAGAGCCTTTTGAGTAATGTTTGTTCACATTTCTTTCATTCATTCTGCATTTTTATTGTACCACCCAATAACGCCTTTCCTCTCTTTCCCACCCTGTTCATCCATTAAGGCTCAGATAATGACCTCACTGCATTTCTGCAAAATGTACTTATCGCTGGGATTCATTATTCTGTCATGACAGGGCTATTTTTAGCCCAGACTCCAGCTGGCAACTGAGAAGAAACATAGGAAGGGAAATTGCCTCAGGTGCTATTAGTGTTATCTAGTTGCCTGTAGTGTCTACAATTTAATGTGAAGTGTCCTGGAGTGCATGGCTCCAAAATTAATTTTTTTTTTTGTTATTTCTTTAGCCTAAGAAGAAATATTCTAATCTGTGGGGAAAAAAAAAGAAAAAGATAAAATATAAAATTGAAATGAATACATGGCTTTGAGGGGGACTACTTCAAAGCTGTTAAGTAAGGGCAGGTAGAGAAATATATAGCAGCCAGAGTTATGATGAAATTTGTTGTTTGTTTTGCATCGTTTGCTTTACACCTTAGCTGTGCTAAGGTCAGCAGAAGCTCACCTCACGTTGGCATGTCCAGAAGGCTGGGGATATTCATCTAGAAACTTGTGCTTGGGAGTGACAGATAAATAACATATTGTCACTTTTGCACAGCACAAAATGTTGAGAGTTTTAAGGACTTACCTGAACAAAAAGACTTCTGGATGTTTTCCTGCTGGTTTCACTGAGGTGCTGATAATTTTAATGTACTGTCCTATCTGTGGAAAAGAATTTGGAGGAATTTTCCAACTCCCCTATCTCTCTAGATTTAGTTTCAAATGGGCCCATTGCATGTACTGTTTTCCTAACAAAAGATTTCAAGAGGTACTAACTCTTGGAGTAGAAAAAAAGGGAGTGAAACTTGCTGTTCTATGCCTGGCAGCCTTGCCTTGGGGAATGGGAGCTTAAAGCAACAGTCCAGCTCACAGTGCACAGATTTATGCATCAAAATTTACTAGTTTCAATAGAGAAGTTAAATGAGTGTGAAGCATCGAGCTACACTGGACAGATCTCCCTTGGGTTTAAGCAAATATTTTGGAGTGTGGACCATCTTTCTTTGCTTCAGGATCCAACCTGGCTTACCACAGACCTTCTCCTGTGGGAATAGACTTGCATATTTAAAGTTCTTATTCTGATTCCATACGTTGTTAGGAAGATTGATAAAACTGACTTTGAGACAAATTCAAAATCTCCATTAGAAGAAGTACCTTATTTTCCACACATTAATCTGTGGTGCATAGTGTCTCTGTAAAATAGTAATGAAAAATCATTATTTATTACAGTCCAAATACCGTTTATGAAAGCATGCACGTGTTGGAAACCTTTATCGTAGGACTGTGCATATCAAAAATAATTCCTCTTAGTCTCACTAGAGCTTGAGGTGTAACGACTCCTCTCTGATCTTCCTTAGATACTAGACTGAGCTGGTGCGAGCTCCTCTTGAAAACCCATAAAACTACATTAAGTCTTCATGGAAATTAGCTGTTCACCTCTAGATCTCTCTGTTTAGCATAAACAGCTATGGTGCCTCTGTGATGCGTGTGACTAACTCGATAGATGCAGCTACAACCTGTGATGGGAGTTACATGCTTCTGGGAACTTTGTGCTAGCATGAAATGATTTCAAGGCATGCTGTTTAATAAAGGAGAAAGATAAGCTCTTACAAAATGCAACTTTATGCTGCTGAGAGGCATGGCACCCAAGAAATTAAAAATTGTCGCTACAGGGGGAGAGGGGAGGAGAAGGGAACAGCAAGTTATTTCTGAAAACTGAGATAGCAATAGGGTCCATTCTTAATGGCCATTGCCAACACTTCTACATTTAGCTGAGTTAAACAGAGCTCCATGCTTGGCCTCAGGCATCATTACTTCCAAATGATTCTAAAATGACTATAATATTCTCCATTATATCCTTAATTAAGCATCACAGGACAAAGAAGCTTTGCAAACAAAGAACGTGTCTGTGCGAATTGTTTTGAGGAGGGAATTGTTGTGCATGGCATCTCTTCATGGTTCTACTAAAGCATGATGGAAAAAACCCTCTCTCTAATTTTGTAATACATTTAATCAAATTATGTGTTGTGAACCTGTGACTGGATAATGGCTTTACAGTGACTGTTTAATGCTAAGGCGATAATGAAAATAGGTTTAAGGAGATAAACATAAAGCAACTACTATATGTGTAAATCTATTATCTTTGTTCCAGGAATACTAAATAATTGGATTTAAACAATAGGCAGTAAAGTACTGGTGAAACAACAACCCTTTTCTGGCTTTTAAAGCTCCTAGAAATCTCATTTAGCAGCAGTTGAAGTGGGGGACAAATGATTTTTAAACTTTAGAATATTTAAGAATCACAAGATATTAACTCAGCAAAGAAAACATGAATTAATGTGATGAATAGAAATATTCTGACTGGCTTGGAAAATAATCCTTTTCTTTCAGACACTTGGAAACTAGCATATTCATTTAACAGAAAATTCCAATTAAATTAAGCTAAAAATATGTTGATTTCCAAGTAGCTGAAATGCCACCGTATTCTCTGTGCCCTTAAGAAGCTCTCTTCTAAATGATAGTGGCTGCACCTCTGCATCCACGTTCCTTTGGGTGGTGTCCATGGCAGTAACACCTAGAGATGCCAGCTGAGTTGATTCCTTGGTGTCAGGCAAGAGGCTCATGCCCAAAATGTGAGGCAGCCTGTGCTGAAGAACTCATGGAATTATGGCACTGCAGAGGCAAAGGACTGAGAAGCATATGGGAATGCATGAGAAAGTATAAAGGCAAAGAGGAAATAACAGCACTTCCTGAACCTGGAATGGATGAAACCTCTCTGAAAATGGAAAAAACATTTCACTTTGCAGCTGTGATCATGGAGCCCAAAAGACTCCTCATAAGGGATATTTCTGGAGTGACTCAAGAGATTGCTAAAGAAATAGAGGCAGCTAAAAACCAGTGGAAATTCAGCAAACCCTACAGCAATTCCTCCATTTAGTGTTCAAATATTTTTAGAGACTTAAATAGGATGGAGAAAAACACCAGCACAATGCTTCAGGGATTAAATGCTAGTCATTAAAGAAAAAATTCAGTGGCCTTTGCTAATTCAGAGCAGAGTTCTGTTATTGAAAAAAACGTTACAACCACCCCCTGCAGTTGCAGCTAATAAACAGTTACATTTAACTAGTAAATTTCTCCTAAATGAGTGGAATATTACTGATGAAAACCCAACATTTCCAAGTGGTTTGTTTTTCTCAAAGAGGGCTAGAGCTGCTTGACACTATTTCTCTGGTTTAAAGCAGGTGAGTGGAGTTATCTGAAGACTGTGTGCATGTAAACACACTTGAGGTGAAGCTCTGTGTGGCCCTGGGAAACAGATGCTGACAGGGCTGTGGTGCAGGGCACCTGAATTCATCCTGGGCTGCAGAACAAAGTCTGGGCTCTTCTAAGACCTTGTATGGAAGGAAAAACAACCCAGTTTAATTCATGAAAACTGTAGAACAGTTTAAGCTATATGCATGTATGCTCAGCCTGGTTGCAGATACTGAGATTAAATTAATAATAAGATCAATTTTCACTGACTATATCTTCCTGTTTTGATCCAAGAATTAAGTTAGAAATGGCTGTAGCTCACTTACGGTTTCATAGCTCATTTTTGCACGGTTTTCCAATTAGAGCCATTGGGGTTTTTTCACTACCTTTAATAAACATAGGGATGTGTCAAAAGCATGGCTTCCTATATATTGAGTGAAACTCAATGCTAAGAAAAGAGAAAAGGTCTTATTAGTGCCTAATGAAAGGGAAACAAACCTAAGCCATTATGCCTGCCACACATAAATCAAGCCCGAATCTGGTCATAACATCATCTATTGAAGCATAATCCTTAGCTGAGAGATCTGGGGAGCAACACAGGGTTTACAGGACATGGAGGAGGGAAAGGAGGAATGTATAACCATGGAGCAGGAGGCATGAAAGACAGGTTTCAACTGTTAAGGTGAGTTTGTAGCAGCCCCTCAAATGTATGGCACAAACCTGCAAGAAAAGGAGCATCCTTAATGTGGTGTGTGCACCACGCCTCTGAGGTGTGTGGAATAGCTTGTCCTGCATCCCATTTCCAGTGTTAGCAGCTGGTGTCTTTATGGCAAAGGAGGTCTGTCACACTGTGATGATCTGCAGTATGTTATGTTGGTTGCCTCTGACTGGACTTTTGCGTCATGTGTTGTTTTTTCTGTCTCAAAACAGATGAAAATAACTCCAACTGTTTGTGAGCTTGTCCCAAAATGAGCTTCCTGTGGTGCCTGCTTAAATGCATCCCAATTGAGTTTTCTCCAGTGTTTGCTTAAAATGATTAGCAAGCAGGTTTTAAGAATTAATATATTTTCTGGCATCACTAAGAAAAATGAATGCAGCTTGAATAAACTGCCTCTTTTACTTCAACGACTGCTCTGTGCATACATATTTTTTCCAAATATTCAGGGTGCATAATGTAGCTATTGTGATTGTTTAATTTCATCCCCTAGCAGTTTGTACAGTGTGGTAATATTTCAGGAAACCAGTAACTCACATCACAAAGAATAAATATAATTTTTTTTCTCCTCCATTTTTCATTTTCCTCCAGTTGATTGAAAATATTCTGTATGTGAATCTCCCTGGTTCTTTCTCATTGCAGCAAACATCAAATGGGCAAATAATTGTCTGCTTTTCTTTCATGGCATTTCTAGCATTTCCTTTCTTTCCTCTGTTCTGAATATCTTGAGGTGTTATAACTGAACTTTTAATATTAACTCATTTATTTGAAAAGTCCACAACCACCTATATTGATTTTGGAATATATTCAGGCTGTTATATTTGAGGGCAGGCTAGGATTGAGAGGTCAGAGTGGAGCAAAAGTCGTGCTGCAGACAGATCTGCTAATTTAAAATAATTTCTAGTACACTTCAGTGTAGTTTAGAAGTTTTCTTCCCTTGTGTGCTTTTATTTATTTATTTATTTTATCTCACCATTTCATTTTAAATTTGCCGAATTTAAATGCTGATGCAGCATTTACTGAAGGAGTGGGACTTTTTTTTATTTTGGGGTTGTGGGTTTTATTTGTTTTATTTAATTAGGGTTATAATATTTGATTTTTTTTAATATACCAAAAATAAAATTTAAAAAAGAAAGAAAATCCATATCCTCATAATATGAAATTTTGAAAATTTTAGTGATAAGTAAGGTGACTTATTGTTGTATGTGACTGTGGGATGAGGAGAACTGTCATATCAGTGCCTAATGTACTGAATAATGGGCCTTCTGCATAAAGTGCATTTTCTTTGTTCCTATAGTGACAGATGCAAGGAATTAATTGCTCTTAGCAAGAAATGTTCATTGAAGATAAGGCCTGAAATGAACACTGACACACAACTGTGAAACGCCCTGAAACTGTTTCATGGTGACAAATTACTGCTGAGGTATATAGACCCTTCCACAAAAGTGACACCTATTGAATTTATTAGACAGATTATATAGAGAAGACTGAATCATTTTTTTTGTCCTGTTTGTAGAGCTGACATTTACCAGCTTCTTCTAATGAATTGGATATGGGCTACTGAAAACAAAAGTCAGATGGTTATGAAATCTCTTGCACTGACTGCTGGGGATCATGCAGCCACTGACAGTATTTGTGCAGTAGCATTTTTTTCTGAGGAGGTGGACAGACCCAGAGTTTCAGGCTTGGGCAGTTATTTTCCTAGGAAATGGTTGCAGTCAGAGCTGTGAAGCCCCAGTGAGTACAGTGAGGCATGCAGACCATCTGTACATCACACAAACTAAGGCTGGATGTGATGACCAGCTTGCAGCAAAGGAGGAACCTGAAGGCTTGAAAGTCATGCAGAGGAGCTAGTGTCAAAAATCAAATTTCCCAAGTGAAGGAGCCAGTGCAGTCAGTGAAGTGTAAGCAAGCATCTCAAAGTCAGCTTTTAGTAGGGCAATATATGCTGCAGTAAGCTTTTTTGTGGATGTTTATCTTTGGAGACTTTTGTTAAAATACTGTATTTGGCCACCAGTTAGATTGAATGTGGGCTAATCTTAAATTATGTCTTTTCTTTACGTGTAGCCAGAGAAGATTTTACATGGCATTTCTTATCAGTGTTTTGCAAAATAAATTAATATCATGGACTCCAGTTTACACAGAGTGAAGCAGAGATGCAGGAAAGCAACTGAGTTAGTAATTGCCCTCCCTCCCCAACTGGTGGACAGAATCAGCAACACAAGCAAATCTGCTGATCACAATCCTGAGTTGCTTTCTACAGTCCAGTTTATATAACTACAGGTCATTTTAGTCCCCTAATTTTATTATTGGGGAGTTTAAGTCCAGTTTGCCATAGCATGGGGAACCAAGGCTTTATCTCCTGTATCAACAGGTCACCAATCACTCAAGAATCCAGGAGTGTGGCAGTCTGTGGGGCTCAGCATGCAAAGTTCACTGAGTTAATTTAATCCTGTAGTTAAAATGCAAGTGAGCAAGCTTGTAATTAAAGGCTCCTTTATAATTTGCAAAAGCAGAACTGGAAAGAATTTCCCTGTTGCACCTCCATCTAAATTATTATCAATGATCTCTTAAGGGCTAAACTGAGAAGTAATCTTTTCTCAAGGTATTCTGAAGGAGAGGAGAATGAAGTGTTCTTCAGCAGCTTAGGCTCAAAGCATCCATGAGACAGCTTCTCAAAAACAGTCTCTGTTACTGAACAGAGGTGAGCATCAATTTACTATAGGTGAGCATCCCATGGCATGGCTCCTCGTAGTTGTTTCAGAAGGGTTAGATCAACCCTTGCCCAGAATGTTGTACAAACCCAATGCACTTCTTTGATTCTGCTCTGCTCCCTGGTTTGCTGGATGCCAATACATGGCTGACTTTGCCCTAACGCCACAGGTGAAGATACAGTGAAAAAAACATTACAAAGAAGTATAACCCAGCAATTTCTTTCCTTTTACCTACTACAGGGCTACCTCTGCAAATAAATAATCTGCTGATTTTAGTTCAGCTTTCAAGCATGGAAAGTTTTACCTCACTTTCAGGCTTCCTAATGCGTTCTCCACAAATGTGTAAATGGAGCAAATATATCTGAGTAGGAAATTCCAGCTCTGTTTGGCCTGATGGATGTGAAGACAATCCAAGGCCATATATATGTTTCTGTAGTGAAATGTTAAAAGAAATTTTCTCTCGTGTTAGCCAAAAAAAAAAAACCAAAACCAAAAAAGCCCCAACAACCAAAGTAACCTCTCATCCTTATTTTATTACCTTCAATCCTCCCTTCTCTAATATCAGGGCTCAGCTAGACATTTGACTCTCTGCCAGTCCTTTCCTTCTTTTTGCCTACTCTAAAATATCACCTGCAGCAGGGAGTGGCAGAAATCTTTCTCTGTACAGCTTTAAAGCTTTCTGAATCCCAGACCTCTCTGTCTCAGAGGAACAATGGGGATGCTCTAGCCAATGAAATCTGCACCATTGCACTTCAGCAAGACTGTGCACATACAGTGTGATGTGAAAAAGGAAATTTCAGCCTAGCAATGACAGCCCATAAATGCTTTGGATCTTGGGAAAGATTGTTTTTGATCTTCTTCTATATGTGTAATTTTAGTATTTTTTTCTCCCCAGTGATTTAAATTAATTTGAATCAAATCATTAGTTCAGTACCATCAGACTGGTACTGAACATAATGACTCATTCCTAAATTAATATTGTCTATCCTGAACAACTCTTGCCTAAATGACTGGAAGATTCATGCTCCTCACAAAGTCAGCTACATTCAAATGAGTTCTGCAACAGTTCATTAGATAATGGTGTAATTTATATGTCTGGGTCAGCAAGTGTTTTTCTGCTTCGACTTAAAATGGACAAAGTGCAAGTAACTAAACAGGTCTCCTGTAAATTTTTTGTATTTCTCTGAGTGGGGAAAAAGAGGGGTAAAAAAAAAAAGTTGTCCTTGAATCAGGACAAAATGCAGTGTACAGTATTGCAGGTATTTCCAGTTCCAGCCTCATTTCTCCATTGTACAGAGAGGCATTATAAAATAAACCTGCTTGCCTTTCAGCAAATTCTGTCTTAAATGATGTGCTTGACACCAACACTTGAAAGGTTCAATGCTAAAGGGATCTGTTAGTATGAAGAATAAATGTACATAATTAGTCTGAGTTCAGTGGTAGGTGAAACCTCTGTACAGCGGAAGTCAGTCATTCCAGATGCTTGCTGTATGTTGGACCTCCTGCCTCCCTGTGCCAAGTGCTGTGTTTCAATCACTGGAGGAGAGACTGGCAACAGCACAGCAAGAGCCTCCTGCAAATGCTTTTCTGTGGCTGTAGAGCCCACATGCTAAATGGACTGTAAGCTATGCACAAGGCAATTTATCTTCTGAAGGACTTAAATAGCATAGCCTTCATGAAACAAATGGAGAATTGTTATTAAATTTTTTGTCAACTGAGCAGCAAAATTTGTTTGTTGTTTTTTGTGTTTGTTTTTTAAACTGATTATTGACTTTGGGTAGTGACTATTTTTATGTATTACCCAGCCTGCCAGTAAATGAGCTTCTCTCTTGTACACCTATGTTGACAGGGTATGGCATTTCAGATTTAAGTAATCTTGGCCTCCTTAGGGGAAGAATCTGTCAGTTGTTCCCTGTAATGAATGATGAGTTTATGGTATGAGGCACTGTCTGTAGTATTAGCAGCAAGGAGAGCACAGCTGTGCTGGTTTCTGGTTATGGTAGCTGCAGTAATGAATGAATAAATGATATGAGTTGACAACTGCTCTGCTTTATAAAACATAACCCTATTTTTGCTTAATTTCTGTGTTACTGCGAACAGCAAAAACTTCCTATCTTCCTCCCATAAGAGAGAAGTGGTAATAGAAAACGAAATAATTATTTCCTTCTCTCTTGCCTTTACTGGCACAAGGTGATTATCTAGCTATTGAATCCTTTAGCATGAGTCTCTTTCAAAGCAATCTTGCAGTGAATTTCTGTGACCGACCTTGCTGGCGTCAGTTACTTTTGTAACCTGAATACATGGGATGCAGCACATTTATTTCTTTGTGTTGTTGGGCTCGGAGAAAGGGAAGGAATAATGCTAAAAATGAGTGACCAAGCTGACAGAAATGACATTTGAGACTGCACTTTGGAGGGGCTCAGAATAATTCAAGTATAATGGGTGTGAATCATACCCAGCATATCAGCAGATTTGATATCTGGAAGCCAGTTTACCGAAACTCTTTATCAAGTTGTGTCTCTGTAGCTTCTGGGTTGTTGGTGATTGCTCAGTCCCCAGGGTGTCTGGGGATGGGCTTACAGGCTGCTTCTCATCTGCCTGCTCTGCTCTAACTGCTCACCATTAGTCATCCCATCTTGCTGCCATCCTTTTCAAGGATTTGAAACATAGGAATATCTTACCATACCAAGGTAAAATCCTGGTGCTATAAGTAAGTCATTTTTATAAGAGATGGAATCTGTAAGGATCCCAAATAGTTCAAAAATTTTCAAAGTAGGTTTTACACTTTTGGTTCTACTTTTTGCTAAAGTTCCTCTGTTTCCTCCTTGTGTCTGGTCTTGTGTTAGTTCTCTTTTAGTTTTTTTTTGTTTGTTTTTTTTTTTTCCCAGACAAAAATGTATTCTAGAACTCAAAATGATCAGGAAAGAATTTAAAATAAAATTTTAAATTATGCAGTAAGAAGTTGCTTTGTGTTCTAGGTCTAGAAAGCGAAGAATGACTTTTTGGTTCTTTTCGTTTTTAACAGGAATTTCTAAATGATATGTGGTTGGACAAATTGTTGGGTATATCACAAAGTCAATGACTAAATTTTTAAACAGAACACTGAACAAATTCATTAGTGAAATATTTAACTTTGATTCTATAAAAGCTGTTGTTCAATCGTGTAATTTTCTCCTTTGGCAGATTTTCAAAGTTTTTAAAATATCGATTGTTCTGTAATTTTAGTCCCCACAGCTGTGGCATAGAGTTAATTTCCTTACTAGAGAAGCCAATCTGCATAATCAAGATCTGAAACAATGGTATGTTTTCTGCTTTTCCTGCTGAGTGTTTGCCTAAAGTAATTCTTGTCCTATCATAAACTACTTTCAGGAACATAGAGTACAATATGTAACATAGAAGTTTCAGATAAAAAATAATGCAGTGAGTAATTTAATGTTCCTGCAAACTGATTGTATGCATAAATGTATTTACTTCTAGTGCCACTGGAAGAGTAGCTTCTAGCCTTTCCACTTTCTGCAGCACTGTTCTTTACACATACTCTCTTCTTCTGCTTGAAAACCCATGCACCCTTCATTTCCCACAGATGGCCCAAAGAAGACTCGCATTTTCCCAGAGGTGTGGAAAGAATTATATTTATCCAGATGCCCACATAAAGTCTCTCTTAGAATATGTCAAAACAATGACAGTTTAGAGAGCTGACAGGTGCATGCAGCAGTGAGCCTCTGAGAGGTCTCAAACACTTCAGCTGATGAAAGCAAAGTAGTAACTGGGCAAGAAAAAGCAGGGACAACAAAAAAACTTGGATAATAAATATTCCTCTGCAGGTGAGTTGCTGTGCAACATCAGTGAGGGCTGGAAAGATACAAAGTGTTTAAAAATAAGAATTTCTGCAGTGTTGTTGACTGCTGGGCAGTCTCTTGGAACATAGGTCCTGGCTTCTCATGTTTAAATCGGTGGGTTTTGGTGACTTAGACATTTTGGTGACTTAAACATTTCATGGTCATTCTGTTGCAGGGACCCAGTCAGCTCCACCCAAGGAGATCACCACCAGTTCAGTGTAGATTCCTTCCCAGGGTAAAGAGGGAGGATACTGTGCAGCTACACCATTTGTCTGCCACTTTCCTTGTGGTCAAAATCAAAATCTGTGCCCGTGAGAGGCCTTGAATTTAAGAATATTTTAAGTCATCTCTTATGCCTTAGAAAACAGACAACTAAGCTTCCTCTGGTCTTTGTCTGTCTAGTGTCACATACCCAATGACCAAGGATGAAGGGAATTACTCAGCTATGTCCTCAAACAACGCTTTGAACAACTCTCCTGTTCTGTCTTTAAATATCAGAGAGCACTGCAAGCTGTGATAAGCCACGTGCCTGATCAGCATTTTGGTTCCTCAACAAGCTACAGCAGTCAATCCACTGTCTTAAGTACAGTTTGCTCCTCTAGACCACAGCTTTGAATTCACACTACGCATAGAAAGCTAAATCTCCAAAGCAGAAGAGGGCCAAAGCACTGGTACTCATAAGGAGAAGTCACTGGCTCTTTCAGTGAGAAGAAAAAAAGTTACTTGAAAAATAATAGTAATCTCTGTTCATGAAATATGGGTTGGAAGAGCTTGCACACTGGTTACTGGAGCAGAGGGTGGATGGAAACTGAATGGGAGCTCACACTGCTCTTTCAGAGCCCAGTGCTGTACTCTTCCACGTGCCAACAGCTTCCACTTTGGAGAGCAGAGGTTATTTGGGTGTTTGAAGTGTTGGACTTAACATTAAAATATGCATTTGTAAGCCTGGACCCTTTACAGAATAGGTCTATATTTCCTACAGCACAGCTGGGGAAACTGAGTCACAAAAAATAAGTCCTATTTAAGGACTGCCAGTGAGTCTGTGATAGAATCAAGAGTAGCATTCAGTTCCTTCCTTATCATGATCTAGGGTCTATAGCGCTCTATAGGTGATGAAGAGCAGCTGAGTGAGCTGGGGTTGTTTATCCTGGAGAAAAGCAAGTTGAAGTGGGACCTTATTGATCTCTACAGCTTCCTAGAAGGAGGTTGTAGTGAGGTGAGGGTTGATCTCCCAAGTAACAAGTGACAGGATGAGAGGAAATTGCCTCAAGTTGTTTCAGAGAAGGTTTAGATTAGATATTAGGAAAAATTTCCTCACTGAAACAGTAGTCAGGCATTGGAACAAGCCTCTCAGGGAAGTAGTGGAATAGCAATCCCTGGCAATGTTCAAAAGGCAACTCACTGTATGTGAGTGCAGCATCTGGTTTAGTGGTGAGTACAGTGCTGCTGGGTTAATGGTTGGACTCAATGATCTGGGAGGTCTTTCCCAACCTTCATGATTTTTTACACTGGATTATTGCTTCTTCCCAAAATGCATCTGGTTCAGAGTCATGCTGACACCCCAGCCCTTTGTTGTTAATTGTTAAATTATTTTAACTAGGGAATAGCTACATTTTAATTTAGATTATTTTTCACCGAGATTGAGACATGTTTATTTAATTTAAGAAACCAAGCAAAACAGCCTTCTAACTATTGCTGCCTTTTTAAGCATTAAAAGGCATTGGATCTAAGGATCTCTTTTCAGGCTTTAATTGTTTGTGTTTCCCTTACTTCAACCTCACTACTGAGTGTTCTATTTGCTTTTATCAAAGTTTAGGTTTTTGCTTCATGAAGGTATGAAGCTCTGCTACTTGCCTTTCAAGTTATTTTAATTGTCCTAACTAACTGAACTCTTTTGCACACAGAAATACCATTTAATTGGTTAATTTCTGTGAAGATTTTGGAAAAGTTTCTATGATAACTAAGATGCAGATAAAACCGTGTTAGTTAGAGATGATAAAAGTCAAAGTCTGTCTCTTCTTTCCAAGCCTAATGTGGTTGGAGCATTACTCATTAATTTCAGATTTCTGATGAATTTAAATATCGAGTGTCATGATTTTATCTGTGTCTCCTGCTGCTCTCTGCTGTCTCACTTCTTAAGCAACAGGGATCATAGTGCCGCTATTTTCAGGGACAAAATGTGCTTCACTCAATGAAACACCTTAGCTGGTCTTGTGAGCAAACAAGTAAACTAATGTAGCTAAAGTACTTGGGAATCTCTTCACCTTCTAGGAGAACATTCTCTATCCTGGTTACTGTATTTTTTTTCAAGGGTGTGACTCTAAATGGTCTTTCAAGGCCCTTTAATCACAACTTTGTGATTATATAGACTGTACCTGTCATTCACAGAAAACTCTAAATTTGCTTAAGTCTCAGCATCTCCTGAGAGGCCAGGAAACCTTCTGGAGGCTTTTCTCCTCACGGAGAGTTGATGTTACAATACAATGCATGGAAAAGAAACCACATTCCGTTTTGTTGAAACAGCACTGCTGTCCACACATTTTTGGTAGGAAATGCCATGTGATGAATTCAGGTCAGGATTCCTGTCTGCTGTGCCAACAACCCTCTGACACAGGCACTGAGTCACATGACACTATCTTCACCTCATCCTCAGAAAATTATGCCTTCACCAAATGTCTGCGTATCTCCTGGTCTTTGGATGTGATTTCTCAGCTTGGGTGTGCATGAGGGAAGGTTAATGATATGTAGAGGCATTTTACATTAATTCTTAAGGGTTGATTTTTTTGAAGCCTGTGTGTGAGAATGTGAGACTGAGGATGGGGGTGACCCCTGTTGATGTCACTGAGAAGTTTTGACATTGGAAAAGGGCATGTGGAAAGCAGGTGATCAATGGTGGGACCCATTGAGTAACCACAAAAACTGAGCTAAGTTGTGATTCTTAAGCTGATATCCACGAGTTTTAGATGCTAAACAGATTTACTGCTGCACAGGGCTGATTTAAATGAAGAGTATGACAAAACTTTAGAGGTATCCAGTTGAAGCTTGACACTGAGCATTGCTTCTTGGCTTTTTGGAAATGAGAGGCTCCAGATTTTGTCACCAGTGATTTTGTGCATCTAAGAATGAGAGTGCACCTGAGTCACACATCTGCCCTGTCAGCCCTGCAGCAGGGTTCTGTCTTTGAGCATAACCTCAGAAAATATGGAGGATCTTGGGCTACAGAAATGGGTATAAAAACCTGTGAATGAGCATTATATTTGATTGTGGTGCCATGTTCAATCCCTAAACCTGAGTCCCTGCCTGCAGTTTCTCAGCTCAGGAGCTTGTTCCTGTGAAACAGTGTGCCTGGGGGCTCATCAAGTCACAGAACCTCCCTCTCCAGCTCCTCCTGGCCCTGCCCACCCTGGCCATCCAGGGCACCAGGAGGAGGCAGCCTGAGAGGAAACACCAAGGAGTCCTGCTTTCACTTCCTCCTCACTCCCTCTTCCAGGTACAGCCACTGCTGGTCAGGGTACACCAGCTCCCTGAAGATGAGCATGGGACATGCCAGGGTGCTCTCCCCACCATCATCCAGATAGTTTTCAACATTAGGTTCTTTCTCTTTCCTCATTAGTTCTTTAGTTGCTATTTTTGCCAAGCCCTTTTTTTGTCCATGAGCCATGAGGGCTTAGGGCTTGGTTAGGAGGGATTAAGACCCCTGAAGGGTGATGGTAAAGGATCTCTGCAGTTTGCCAGCATAAAGGTTTTCATCTCATTAAAATCACAGGTGTGCTTTCTGCGAGAGAATGAATTTTCCTTCTTTTCTCCTTTCTCTACCTGTGACAAAGGAGGCACTGCTCCTGCTTTTCAGTGCTACTGTAGGGTTTTTTCCTTATTCACAACATTCCCCCTACCTCATTCCACACATCCCAGGGAGCGTCAGACCACCGCTATAGCACTGCAGCTTCGAGTGATGCTGCTTCCTTCATCCTCCGCTGCCTGCCTGGCTGTGAAGGCATCCTAACAACTCCCACAGCCTCTGAGTGCAGCAGGACGGGCAGAGCTACTGGCAGAGCTTGCTTTCAGCTCTCGGTGCTGAAGCGGTTGACAGATGTTCGGAGGATTTCTTGTCTCTGGACCAGCACTTCATCTGTTCCAAGTTATTCAAAACACAAACAGTGGGTTGGCAGGAGTGAAATATGTTCAGAACCAGGATGTCAAAACAGAAATATATTTTTAAAAGACAAGTGTCAAAAAAAAAAAAAAAAAAGGGAAGGTGTTCATGCAGTTTATAGGAAGATGTACTGAAATAGTTGAGATTTTCTTCTTTTAACCCCTTGGGCTCCCATCTAACATGCTATTCCACTATGTCTATGGTGGTTTTCTTGCTTAAATGTTGACAAGGGCATTTTGGGTCCTGGGTCCCCGGTTTGCTGATAGATGGATTTGCCACATTTACAAGGTGTTTGGACTACCAGCTAAGAACATAATTTGGGACTATCCTGTCAAGCGTACTGTTGTTAAATTGAAGTGAGATCCTGCAAATGTGTTGAGTGGTACTGTTGAACAGAGTGGTGGAGGAGACATTTAGTGAGAAAGAAAATTATTCCAAAAAAATAGAGAGGAGCAGGGCAGAGATAGAGAGGAGAGCATGGCAGAAGTAAAAGATGGCTCAAATTTAGAAAAGAGACGCATCTCTGTTTATTTCAATTCACAGTCAATCTAGAAAGAAGAGTTTCAGGGTCCTGTAGCAGATACAGCTTACCTGCAGTCTCCTTTGGTTGCAGGTGCATAGTGAGGCATGGGTGGTAGCTGGCAGCAAAATGAATCAGCACCAGAGCCCTCTGAAAAGGGCTGTGCTGCTTTGGGTGAGTTACTGCTAACAGGGTGTTAGTAACTCCAATTGCAGATAGAAAAACCAGTTCTAATAAAATCTGAGATAAAGGATAGGAAGCAAGTATTTAAATTGGTAATGGAAATGAAGACAAAACTAAAATTATTTCAATTATGCTTTTTTCTTATTTAGGGTGGTGATTACCTCAGCAAAATAGAGGAACAAAAAAATATAAAAAAACCAACAGTCCAAGAATGTTGAGAGTTTTCATGTCCTATCAAAATGCTTTTTGGTCAGCAAAAGATCTGTCACTATTACAATAAGGATGTCATAGGATAAGAGTATCATCCCATTATTGCTCTGCAGTAATAAATCAGCAAAATGCTGCTTTGCTGTCTTTCCCCAGTTGCAGAAATAATTCTTCCTTCAGCTGTTGATGCTGTTCACGTGGGTATCACCCACATAATTTTCTGTTCTTGTTGTAACCCTTGTCATCAGGACAGAGTCACGCAGTAACGTTACCCAATCTAATGATAATCTTTGACCTGCAAATTAATCTGCTGCTATGCTTTATTTTTGATGACAGTGGATGCTTGGTGTCTTATTGCTGCTCAGTGTCGTGACAATGTGCTTGGTAGGAGCACTTTGGGATTTTCAGAAGCTTTCTGTTCTCATGGCAAATCGTACTGCTGCTCTGGAATTCTCCATTTTTGTTGAGTTTTGATGTGAAACTGAAAGCTCCAAATGTACATGTATGGTGGATTTATGAATTCTAGTTTTGAGCTTGCAGAACTTTTATTACCTTTATAACAGTCTGGACTGTGACTTAGTGCCCATTCCTTTTCCTTCCCAATAGATAGATGGCTGTGTGATTAGTTAAAAGTGAGGAGACTGCTTTTCTTTTTATATTTGTGCAATTCTGCTTGCTTCAGCCCAGCTGAACCTGACTGATATTAATGCCAATGAAGAATTGAGCAAAATCTGCCTGCTTTCAGTAGATGTTTCACGTATTTCTTCTACATCCTTTTTTTTTTTTTTTTTAATGCTAATGTAAGCAGATTTGGTGAGTTCTTATTCATGAAGACAGCACATAGCCAGGGAAGGTACTGCATTTTTGTCTGAAATGAAAATGATGATATTTACCCATGTTAGATTCATAATAAATGTCAGTTTGGATCTGCTTCTGTGCATTTGTGGGTGGACGATACTTAAACATTCATATTTAGAGCATTAAAACACTTTGCAAACTATTATAGCCAAGGGCAATGTGACACCTACCTGCCTTGTGCAAGAATCATCGAGTGGGTGTGGAGAGGAAAGGACAGGAAAAGATAAAAAAGCCAGCCCGGGAGATCTGTATTTCACATAATTTAATCCAAACAATGATCTGCCTTTATTCTCTCTAACCCCTGGGCTTAAGGTGTAATTGCTTTCTGTCATTGGAGGCATTTTGCCTTAGTGTGTTGTAAATCTCAGGGAGAGATGATCTGTGACTGGCTATGCTGTGTGTCTGCTGGTGATGCTGGAAGCATCCTGCTGCCTCTTGCTTGTGTTGGTGGACAGTTTTTGAGGCAGACCCAGCAGGCTGAAGCCTAGATCTGACTCCAAGTAAGAAATATGAACCCATAATGCTGGACACAGACTTTTGACATGGGAAGTTAGAAGACGGGTTTACTGTGCAAGGACACTGAGGAGAGCCCAGATACAAAACCCCAGCTCTGCCATAGGCTAGAAAATGGGGGTGTTTATAATTTCTGTCTTGATGGCTGGTAGAAAAGAGCTGAAATGTCACAGCCTACACTTAAAAAGCATTCTGATTTGGGCATTTTTTGTTCCCTTTTCATTCATCTTTGTTTTAGGAAGAATTTATTTTAAATTGATTTTGTTATTAGTGGATCTGCTCAGCAGCAGTGTACCTGTTACATATATTGAGAACCTGACTCCTGACTTTAGCTGGTGCAAGTGACAGTGTTTTAAATTAAGCTGTCCTTGCTGCAACTATCTTTCTTTTCTTTATCTCCCCACCCAGACATAAATAACCGGGCAGAAGAAGGCAGGTAGTGCTATAAATTGTCAGGCTACACAATTGCCTCATGTTTTGCATTCTGTTCTGTTCCCCCATTATCATCCATTTTGAACTAAAAGTTCATCCATTTGTAGTTCTGCCATGAGAAGATGTCAATTAAATTGATACTGTAGTATTTAAAAAGTATTAAAGAGTACAAATATATATCAATACATTGATAATGCTCAGCAACTACAACTGTAGTGCTTTATTACTGACATTTAAAGACCAAGGGAAGTAAGGTCTAATATAGGGAAGAGTGATTATCTCTCACAGTGTCTAATTTAAAAGTTGAGCTGGTTTTGCTCGACAGTAGGCCCATGATCTATTAGTTCTCTGTTTCCCTTATACAGTAAGTGTTCCTCTAACAGTTTGCTATTTGCTTCTAACACATCAGTGTGTTGTCCATCCCAGGTCTTCATGGTGGTTCTGCTAAGCAGTCACTGTCAGGAATCATAATGGGACATGGCCTCTTGCTTTCCTGAATGCTCAGGAAGAAACTCAAGGCACAGTGTTGGCCAGGCAGTCGAGGCAGCTGATGGGCAGCATTCTAGGGGAGCCTGGCTACCTCTCTGGGTGTTTTCATCCTGGCATTCCAGGCTGCCTCACTCTATTCCACTCCCCTCTGGGTGGTGCTTTGCTGTATTTCTAGCGGCACCATGACAAGTGTAAGCTGGTTTGCATTGCAGTTACCTTCTTAAACATGGCTCAACTGTTGTGCAGTGTACAAGGATCATGTCTGAGTTGCAGAAACGTGCTTACATAGTACCTAGAGCTTGTTGCCTCCACTGGGGCTGTGTGGGGATTGTGACTTCTCAGGGGCACTACCCCCACACTGCTACAGCCTGTCGCATGCATGCAAAAAAGACTACTCCAGTTCTTCACGGCAGCCTTAAGCTTTTGTCTTTATTTATTAAAACATGCAAGGGTGTGCCTCAGTTCAGCTCAGAGAATTCTCGAAAGAAAGAGGCAGAGCAATACATACTCCTGTCCAGACTATGATGGGCATATCTCATTCTTGTCTCAGTAAGTGTAAGAACACAAAAAGTGGGTCAGGACATGCTGTTGACATTAAAGTGTCCCTTTCCCTGACTCATCAACTATACCAGTGCCTGAGTTTGTAGGGGAAGGACACTTGGGGGGAGCAGGTAGGTGGCAATTGCTTTTTGGTTTTTGTGTTTAGTTTCCTTTTTTTTTTTTACTTTTTTAATCCCTAGCACCTTCTAAAATATCTAGTTATGCAGTAGGAAATAAAACCTTATCTGTGTTGCCAGTTTCCTCATTGATTTTTCTGAATGCTTCCCATTCTGTATAACCTTCAGATGTTATGGAGAACCCCACAGGCTGTAACCTGCTATCAGTTTTAGAGCTGAACTCCCGTTGCCACTGAAATTTAGATGGGGGCCGGGGTTGCATAAAAAGCAATGACACAATATGGTCCATGATTTTGTTTTAACAAACCAGGCTGACTTGCCAGATGGGTTTCTACTGTTGAGAGCAGACAATGCAACACTTGTGTCTGATCTTTGGAACTCTGGGGATAGAGACCAAAAGTGCAACCTCCCTTCCCTTTTCACTCTTCTGAAAATCTTTAGAACTGTTTTTGACAGCCAGTATTAAAAATAATTTTAAAAAAGACATTTACATACTTGAACCAATATTCTGGGATATTCTTTTGTGCAGTGCCAATCTCAAAATACTATTCAGTGCTGTTGAGAAAGCTCAGAGGGTCTAGAATCTAGTAACATCTGAGAGACAGCATGGTCGGTAAACTACTCCTCATGTTTCTCCTTTTTCTTGTGATTTCAGGGGATAAATCTTCAGGCGGGATTTTCATAGAAATAGTCACTAAGAAAACCAGCTTCAGCAGGAGGATGACAATAAACTTTATTATATTTATGCTGTCAGCTTTCAGGAGAATAGAGGACTATTTGAATAGATGGTCTGATTCCATGTAAGGAATCACTGGCCATGAGAAATGAATACCAGAGTGACATCAGTGATGTATTCCAGGCTGGAGACTAATCAGGAGAATAATATGTGTTTGTCCAGTTAGGTGTTAGTCTTGCAAGTTAAGCTGATTAGTGACAGATATAGATAGGGATAGGGCAGTGATTTGTTATCCACTATAACAAATAAGTCTAAAAAGAAACATATGACAGAATAAACATCATGAATTGGGGAAACTGTTTTGTTTTTTTTTTCAGAGAGATAAGGATGTCTTATTTCATCCAAAACTGGAGGCAGTCACGCTAATGAGTGGGAGATGATTGTGATACATCAGAAACAGGGATTTGAGTTAGTACTAATCTTTGCTCTGGTTTTTGCTTGCAAATAGGAAGCTTTTTAACAGGGGAACTTGGTGGTAGAATATGAGTTGGCCTTGGTAAGTGATGCTAAGGAAGGAATTGGCAACAGAATGGGATGAGCCTCACATAATTTGGGGGTGGAAAAGGGAGCTTGAGTGAGTGAAGTATAATTATGCTTTCCTAGCTGGTAATGCTGCCTTGAAGTTGCTCTCCTCCCTATATTGTGAAGACATTTTCAGTGCAGCTGGAAATGTGTTGCTAATCAACACCCAAAAGTGAACACTACAAATATAAAACCATTGGCATTTGTTAAGAGAAAATGTAAAGACTTTTCATCTGGAGGATATTTGTGCTTGCTAATAGCTTCTGACAGTGATAAACTTGTGGGCATTCTCATTTCACAAATGAGAGGTAAAATTCTGACAGATTCCTTAAAACATGAACTCAGGATCTTTTTAAGGTTCTTGTCAGTGAAAAAGTCTAGCCAGTCTGACTTGCCATCCAAACATGGACTTGTTAATTTAATTGCAGATCTTCCTTTTCTTCTGCTTAGACTTGAGGATTAAAAAAAAAAAAAAACAAAAAAACCAACCAAAAGGGACTATTTCAGGAAAATACATCTTATAAGGACAGGAATTGCTGTAATCATGCATCTAGTCAACCATCTTCAATAAGCTCCTGATGCCCTACTTCATTGCCAACCAGCAATTCAAGGTGGGTGTTGGAAAATAAAATGGTCTTTCAGAGCTGCACCCCAAAGTCAGAGATGGATACCATTTCACCTACATGTTCTGCCAAATGATCCATGATGTGCAGGGGCACCACCTCTGCAGTGGAACCTTGTTTTCTGCTATCTTGCTAGACTTCAGTGTCACCTTGCCCCTCATGATTTACAGAAACTTATTTTGTATTACCAAAACTGGAGGCTATTGCAGTATGTGACATCTGAAGAGCAATTGGAGATATATGTATTCCTTTTTTTAGTGTTGTTTTCCAGACCATGTTCTTATAGGGTGAGAAAAAAAGTCTCAACATTCCCCCAAATCATCTTTGAAACCAGTCAAACGTTTTTCTGTGAGATGGAGGATTAACTAGGGTTGAACTACGCTTGGCTTGAAGCATTTTTTATCTCAGTCAGAATAGCTTTTTTTGCATGTTCCCTTGTGTCAAGAATATGTGTAAGTAAAAGCAAAAATAACCACAGATAAGTGTACTCAGACAATGATGGCACAATCTTGTTTCCTACCAGGCATGTTTCAGATGTACCTTTTCTAGTTAATCTCTAATCATTAGTGTCCCATCCTTTGACATTCTGGCTTTGCTAGCAGCTTGCATAGGTCAAGTGTCAAGGCCAGCATCTTGCACTGAGCTTGTTCTCCCTGCTTCCTCTGCTCATCTCTGCTTTCTCTTCTCAGATGGTGCAGTTAACACACCTCTTCCTCCTCCTGGTAGGGCTGCAGCACTAACTAAATCCAGGTCCAATCTGGGATAGCATCACAGTGCCTGTAGGGAGTTAAACCAAGTGGTCTTTCCTAAAACCTCTGCCACAGCAGCCAGCCTGCCTGTTTGCTGGGCGAGCTGCTTTGTGAATGGGCTGGTGCAGAGCAGGCAGGTTGGATGTGGGCAGGGTGTGTATATGCACGGGAACATCCACTTATGCACCTGCAAGGGGACTTGTGTGTCCTGATCTCTGCTCATTAGGAATTTTTAATTCTGCTTCTTGCTTCAGCAAGGCTCTTGCATCATCCAGGGGCATTTTTGGGTACCTGCTTAATGCCAAACTGCCATCTGATTTTTTTTTTTAAACTAATTTTTAATCTTTTCTGTTTGGGGGAAAAGCAAGCTGTGTTTGAGCACTACTTCACATTTCTAAAAATAAAAGTTGGCTTTCTAAGTGCACAGCATACTCCCTCTCTCTCTGCCTCTCCATCTCCCCCCACTTCCCTCTCTGGGCTTCTTTCTGCAGGAGAGACTGGGAGGAGGTCATTCTTGGCAAGCACTGAAGATGGATTCTAAGTGGTGCACAAGCGCACACATAGCAATTTGGCACACAGCAGGGACTGGGGGCGGGAGGCATTTTGGATTTGTCAGCTCATCGGCACAGCTAGGTTCTTGTCAAACAGCAGAAGTTGCACAAGTCCCTGGTGGCTGAGATGCAATTGGTGAAGCTGTGCTGGTCTGGAAAAGCAAAGATGTGAGGTCACAGGATCATTTTCTCCCTCATGCTGCAGCACAGTTGACAAATTAGCTCATAATCCAGCATTACCTCCTCAACTCCTATTCCCTTTCCTGTCTTGTGTGCCCCAAATTTTATGTCAGTTTTGATATCTATTCTTTGCCTCTGAATCTTCATTTCCCTGTCTTTATGTATCAGCAATTCTGTTAATTTGGATCCTATGAATGGCTAGGAAATTTTAGAGACATTATTGCGGTCAGCACAAGTTTGTGCCCAGGAAAGATTTTGCCAAGCCCAGGGATTTCTAAAAGGTGATGCACGTACTTAGGGAGTTACACAAGCCGCTGCAAAGCAGTACCCAGTACAGGGCTGAATCAGGGGTTGTTTTTGCCAATATTGCTGCTGCCACTGATGTGCTATTGATGGCCTGTCAAGAAGTATATAAAAATTGAAAGTGTATTATGTTCCTGGTCTAGGAGCTGAATATAGTCTGCATAGCATGACACAGATTTCCTTTGATGAGATGCCTCACACTTTCCTAAACTCATTTTCTGAGTTAAATTATTTTTTTCACTGTATTTTTGCATGACTCAGAGATGCCTTTTCTATTTGTGCTTGCAAGCAAAAAGTATTGGAGCTTTTTACGTCTGTGCTGTTTGGGAGACGTGATTTCATCTGCAGGTAAATACAGTGTAGCTTTGGGTATGATTGACTTCCTTGCATGACTCTGTCAGTTGCTTCAATTCATGGTATCAGAATTTCTTTAAGGTATCTCAGTGACAGGTCCATGTAACTGTGTGGATTCAGCTCCTGTCTTGACCTCTACTGCTGTAGCTGTTGAGTCCTAATGGAGGGAGGAGGAGGATGCTGACAGATCCCTGCTTTTGTGTGTTCACAGTCCTACCCCTGGTGCAGCACTGCACTCTGACATGGTGAGGGACTGCTTCTCTGTGAGTAGATGCAGCAAAGTCCTCAGAAATTATTTTGGAAAAAAATTAGGCCAATCTGTCACATAAAGCTTAGCCTGGAATTAATATTGGAGTAACCTGATGATCAATCCACCCTTCCCCAGTGTGGTAGAGACTGCATAATTACAGACTTTAGTAGGAATGGAGCTAGGATGTTCTGGAAATCTCACTTCAGGAGCAATGCAGAGGAGCTGCTGCTCCTCCTTATCTCCCACAACACAGTCCTGCACATCAGACAGACTGTTCTGCAAACTGAATGTGTATTGCTATTCTTAAGATGAACTGATATACTTAAAAAACTGAAACAGAATGAAAATTTAATGATTATTAGTAACCAAAGATAAGAGTAGATCCAGATCCTTGTGCATCAAAACATTCAAATTTTTGTTTGGGTAATGAAAGGGTGGTTGACAGAGTTCAAAAATAAGGCTCTAGTCTAGAGATCAAGGCATTCTGCCAAGTTAAAGTCCTGTTGCAGAAATATGTGAATATTCCCTTGTATATACAGACTAGCTGGAAACTTGGATATTGCTTTTATCTTATAAGAATTCATTCTACCTAATCAACTGAAATAGCAACATTTTTAAGTTGCAGAGGTCTCCCTCAGAGTTTTGTAGCTTTAGCTGGGTGGGTAGTTTCTTGTAGATGGGGAAAGGGACAATTTATTTCTTTCATATAGTCTGTCACAGCTCTAACCACCAGGTGTTTTGGGGAAAAAAAAAAAGTATGACTTTGATTGGCCTAATCTTCAATATAACCTACAGATTAAGCTCATCAGTTTTGCTGTGACAAAGTAAAAATGAGTTAATTCAGTAGCAGATATTTGGAACAGTTGTATTGAAAACTAAAGGCATCTCCACAACAAAGCAGAATCCAAGTGTTTCTTTTGAGCATCCAACTCTTGTGGATCTGATTGTATCTATTTTTGTCCTCTAATATCCTTGGGAGTACATTTAAAAACACGGGGGTTAGAGGGGTTGGACTAAAAAAATGCTTTTCTTTTCATTATTGTAATTTTGATTCTTCTGATAATGCATAGCAAGCTAGGTCAACAACATCATGGGAGACCATACACTCCCTAGCAGTTCTACAGCACCATATAAAACAAAATCAACATATACATGAGAAAACTCGATAGCAGGGTAAAATCTCTTGAGGGAATTGCATGCAGGCATATCAAACTCCAACACTAGCCTCCTGCCAGCACCTGAACAGCTTGTTTTGTGTTCTAAGGGCTTGCACAATATTGAGTGATGACACCAGCTGTGCTCAGGTTCTTGAATTACAGCTCCAAGGATGGTGGCCATCAGGGGACACGCTGGGCCTGCAGGAATGATTGGCTTGCTGCTAGACTGAAAAGCAGAGGGTTGGGAGCTGAGGCTGAGAAATAAGTAGTTTACTGAGTCTCTCTGGTTCTTACTATAACTCTCTTGGAGAATATGGCTTTGCATGTCAAGCTTTTGTTCTGATATGCTTACCTTCTAGTGGTATGTGCTGGCAAGTTGTCCCATATGCAGTAGAGGCTTGAAGGAGGCAGTCACATCCCAGTGCTCTCAGAGGTGAGATAGTCTCCTACCTGCACTCGAGCTTTGCAGCTAGATTTGGCTTTCATTTAGCTTGAATTATCTGTCATGAGAATTCTGTCTGAGGACCCACATTTCCTGAAATGGATATACAACACATGCCTCAGCCACAAAGATTCCTCACTAAACCCATGTCTGGTGCCTTCCTCTTTTAAGGAAAGCTGTAATTTTCTTCCATGGCAAGCTTAATGCCTTTGACAGAAACTGAACAAAGCAAAAACCAATTTAAGTAATTTGTTTATATAGGTGGCTGCTCATAGTCACTTAACAGCTTGTGTCAGATAAAGACAAAGCAGACTTCCCATGTTCCAGTTTGGCATGCATTATAAGGACTGGAAGACGTGGATCTGAATCCACATTCCTTAAGAGAAATGTTCCTTTCTCTAGCAGGCTGTATTATGTAGCTTTCATCACCTGACATCTTTTCTGTGAAAGGCTATAATATAACAAGAAAAATTTCCAAATCTAGCAATAATTCTATTTGAAAGATGCAAATGTAAATTTTATTTTAATTTTTTTTTTTAAGATTTAGTTTAAAAATGGATTTTCTTCTTAAATTGAAATATGTTTAAACTGAACGACTTGAATGATTAGTCAGGGAATGAATAGACATTATTTGGCTATTGCAATTTGGCGAGCCCGTCTTGATTTGGTCAGCTAGCAGGGAACAATAGAGCTAGTAGGGAAGGAGGAACCTGCCCAGTTCTTGGCCAGGTTTATATATTACTATCACAAGAGAGACTTGGCCGTGGAAATTAATCAAGTTTCTTTTCTCCAGGGACCAAAGAGGTTACTCAGAGGATGCAGGAAAAATGTAGGGATTCAGCTGTGTCACATTTTCTCTCTAATTGAGCTGTCTAGGGAGCCTCCCACGTTTTGCAGAAGTGGAAACATCCAGTTTCATTTTATCTTTCTCAGACTGCAGCAGCTCTTCTTTGGAAGCCAAGGTCACACTGAATTTACTTTTGGTGTTTGTCCCTTTAATTCTCCTACAGTTTTGCAAATGCTTCTAGTGTATTTTTAAATTTTAGCTTATAATCACTTTTTTTTTTTTTTAATGGCACCATCTGGTCCCTGATATAGTTTAAAATAACAATCTAGCCAGGACACAACCAGCAGAAGGACTTTACACCTTTCACAACCCAGTATGAGAGCTTCCCCTCCTATATTTTTCCACAGACACCGTCACCATCAGATCCTGTTCTCTCCAGACAGGTCTTGCAGAAAGCAAGGTCTCACAGCTCTTGCTTTCCATCCATTTAATCTTGAACATAGTCATTTTATGGACACAAAATGGATGCACTAGAGAAGCTTACAGCTAGGAATGTGGGAGGTCTGCTGTAAACAGCTCAGTCAGAGAAATTCTGGTTGGAGCTCACGTCGGCATTTAAGCTGCCCTCTGGTGCTTACCACTTCTGCAGTGCTTGTCTTCATCTTGTCCCCTGGTGCCTGGAGACATCTGCAATATCCAGGGAGAAGAGGGAATCAAGCATTGCAAAAATCATCTCAAAAAAAAAAAAATGGCCCCATTCTGTGGGTGTTTTATTTTAAGCAGGACATTAACATGCTATGTTATCATTGCAGGTTATGCTGGGCAGGAAGGTTTTTTTTTTATTTTGATTTTTATGAGTCACTTACAGCATGGTTTATTTTATCTTCATGCTGTGTGCAACAGCACTGTCTGTCATGGTGCTTTCCCAGTAGCCACAAATCAAAGCATGGCACTGAGCAGAGTGATCGTGTGACTGTCACCCTCAGCACAGCTGAGCCTCAGCCTGGTGTTTCTCCTCTGGCTGTTGGAGGACCTGAGGTTATCAGTGCCAAGGTAGCAGAGACAATAAATACAAATGTACCTTTTCCTACTGAAAGGACATAAACCACTGCTGGAGACAAAAGCAGGCTAATGTAATGAACAGGAAAGGACTGTAAACAATTCTGGGACTTCAGTGTAGGTTATCCGTCTGGTGGGATATTCACTGCTCTTTTTGGTTTGTTCTCCTATTAACTAAAGGCAGAGGGGGACAATTATTTCCCTGCGAGTTTCTCTGAGCCTGAATCATGCTCCTGTCCCCCCTGCAGTCCCTGGTAGTTAATATTAGCCCCACAGCTGATGGTCGCGCTTGGTGCCCTCCCTGCAACAGGTGCGGGCCGCCGCTGTGCTGGAATCCCGCCCGGGCCGATGCCGGCGCTGGCAGCAGCCTTCCCATTATATCAGCGAGGGCCATGTCCCGTCGCCACGATGCCCCGGCACCCCAGGCTGGCCCCAGCTGTCTGTGGGACGTGGAGCCGGGCGGCAAGCGCCCAGGGAGGGAGGCTGCTGAGGGGACAAGCGCGCCGGGATTCCTCTGGAGCAGCAAGACGGGAGGCTCCTGGATGGCACTTCCAGCTGTGGGGTAAGGAGAAGGTTTCTGCAGAGCCCCAGGCCCGTGGTTTTGTGGCGTTGCTCTTAGAGGAGGGAAGCACAAACAAATAAGTACTAAAAATCAAGTATCAGCACTCTGAAATGAGCAAATACGGGTTGTGTTTGCTCATCGTGTTGGCCGTAGTTTCTTTATAGCACAGTACTTTGGGCTTGCATTAATTTTAATTGGCACTCTCTAATTTTAGAATGCTCCTGTGAAAAGTTACTTTCAATTCCAGTGGTGATTAAATGGTGATGACGTGTTTTAATAATAAACATGGGACAGATACTGAAAAAGAAATCAAATGTGCTGGCTGCACTTCTGGGGAGGGGAAGAAGTGCTATTGCTGTCCTCTAAAATTATCTGATCTGTCTGCTCTGGTGTGATATCTTAAGGTCTCCCATCTCTTTTTTTTTTATAATTTTTCCTTTTTTTCTCTCTTTTTTATAATTTTTCCTTTTTTTTCTCTTTTTTTACAGTTTTTCCTTTTTTTCTTTCTTACCACCCTTTTATTTTCCTTTTGTTTTCTTAAACCATAATAGCATCTTTTGGTAAGAACAACAAAATATCTAGGTGGTATTTACATAGCCTAAATGTTAGAAAGAGGAAGGGGGAGCTGAAAGGCTTGTAGGTTTTACAGGATCACTTCTAGTGTCCTGTTCCCTTAATGTGACCCCTCTCTGTTGGCTGTGTGGAAAGGCAGGGCTGTCAGGCAGATCAGAGGGGATCTGTGTGCCACAGTGTGACTTCTGTGTGCTGCTGCTCTGCCTACATGCATGCTTGAGGATGGAGCCAGGCAGGCTTGCTCAGGGACTCAAGCAGGCTCTGGCTGCAGTGTGGCAGTCTGCTGTGTGCTGGAAAACAGATACCATTGCCGCTGCTGCTGCTGCTTCTAAATTAAGGAAAAAAGCAAAAATAAGAGGGGCACATCTCTACATTCAGCAATTTCTGCTCTGAATTGGTCACAACCCAGGGCAGTAGGTCATCCTGAAGTAATGCTCCTGGAGAGTTAGATTGATGCAAGGGACTGAAATCAGTGGGAGTCTCTCCCTAAACTATGGTAGGTTTTGGGTCAGCACAGTCCTCACTATTTCTCTCTATCTGTAGCTGTGCAACAACTTTTTTGGGAGTTGTGGAATAAACAAGCGCTATCTGGGCCAAATAAGTACAATAGGGAACTGATGCGAAAGGTCCAACTTCATAAGTGTCAGGTGTCTCTGTGTATAGTCTAGGTTTAAGTTCCTTCCAGGAGAGGTTTTTGATTAAAGCCATTAAAATCTAGGCATTGTTTTGACAGGAAAGAGAGAAAATACCTTTTCTCAGTGCTGCCTGTGGGGTTGTGCCTCAAAGAGGAGGCTCTCTGCTGTGGGAACCATAATGTCTTAGGGGACTGTGCAATCCTTCCTGGGCCAGTGCCTCTGGCTGAGGACACTTCTACTGTAACACTACTACTGTCCTGCAGTTCCTGGCCTCTGCACAGGCAGCACTGCTGGGGTTTGACGTGGCTGTTTGGCAGTGAGGACACTATGTAAACTATGACAACCCTGCACATCTCGCAGTGACTTGACTCATGCTTCCAGAGAAACCTTTCTGCAGCTCCCTCTCTATTTCCCACTGCCCACCCACACTGGCTTCTATTCCTCCTGTTTTGATAGGTGAAGCAGAATTTGCTGCACCTCAAGCTGGTGCTTCAGCCATGCCTGAGCAGGAGCTCCCACAGGGATGGGCCAGCGCCGAGGGTTGGTGTTGTGCTGAAGGGACGTGTGCCAAGGCACAGGGGAGATACATGACTATCTCCCTTTGAAAGGCGTTGATTTGTGACTTTGAAAGTGCCTCTATAAGCAGCTCACAGAGAAGCCATTTGCAAATTTGATGCCAGTTTTTAAGTGCACGATGAAAGTGGATTTTGCTGCCACTAAAATCGGGAGCTCTGAGTCCCTCAGAAGAGGTGCAGCAGTCTGCGTCACTGGAGAGCCAGATCTGTCGCCCTGCTAAAGATCTTGTATCCAGGTAGGAAAACATAAATGGACATGTGGATCTCCAGCAGTGCTGGGTACAGAACAGCACTTGACTAAAAGTGTTGTTTGTTTTTTAACCGTTATGATAAAACGATCAGAGTTACAAAAGTTTGAGATGAATAAAATTATTATCCCACTTTGTACACGAATTGGTGATCTTGGAGAGAAGTTAGAGGGCATATCCAAGTAAATTTTACAATTAATCTTTTATAACCAAGGAGGTCATGCAGTCATTACTGTATCTAGAAATTGTTTATATATTTTTTATTAAAATTATGCATCATTTTTGAAGGAAACTGACATTATGGGTTTATGGGCTCCTGTATTACATTATGTAGTACATCATTATCATAACTTACCCTCCCATCATTCTACTAATTTCTTGGAAATTTAGCTTGTAATTTCACTACAACATATTACAAGAAAACCCAGTTATATTTATAAGCATTGTGGGAATCCTCTCTTTTCTACTGTAGACACATTACCTGGTCAGATTTATTTTAATTTTCTGTTAAGGAAACACAAGAATATACTCTAATGACAGACAAGTCTAGGTAGCGAGAAAAACCATCCTTTTTACTTATTTAACTACCACAAACATCTGCCTTTTCCTATGCCCTAGGAGTGTATACACATATATGCATTTGAGAATATAATTTCTATAATACAAAGAATACTCCAAATATTGTGTTAAATACTCCAAAATTTGACCTTTTTAGGGTCCTTACAGCACTGTTGGTGAAGCTGATGATAGCTGAGCATGCAAGCAAGGTATCCCTTGGTAATAGACTGACAATGTTGCTCTTCTGTGAATTTATAAAGGAAGCTCTCTTCTACTTCTAGCATAGAAAATGTGATCATGGCCTGTTCCCTCCTCAGTGAGGTCTAGAGACCAAGAGCAAGGGAGAAAGGATGTTTGGCAGAGCAATTGGGAAGAGAAGAATGGGACAATTTCTACTAGATGATCTCTCTCCAGAGCAAAGGCAATATGCAGGCAGGTTTGCCTACAGCTAGAATTGTGTATCATTGAGAAAATCCTACCTCCTAAAAATCAAAAGAGAGAAGGAAAATTACTGGAAATAGAGAAATGGATGCATGAACAATCTTACTGGAGGCTGCAGGGGTACATCAGTGGAACTACATGACCCATCTCTTGGGAAGGTCTGAGGAGGACATACCCCTGTGGAACTGAGTCTGTTGCTGTCCTGTTCTTGCCTGACTTATTACTGACAAACTCCACTAGAAAACCAGGGTAAGGTAAACATGTTCTCACTAACCGTGATTACATTTAGATATCTTTGTCTTGAATCTAGATCTGTCTCAGATCTATCTAATTATGGTTTTCCCCTGGTACTTTCCTGGCCAATTCAGTCACTTCTCCCTTGTTGCTATGGTGGGAACTGCATCCTTATTTACTCCTTCATCTCTTCCCTGCAGCAATTAAGAAAGGTTGGGTGAAAATTTGTGTATCCTTAGGCTAAAGGCATCCATACAGAGCATGCAGGAGAGAGCAGGCAGGCACCACAATTATTCACAGGGAAGGAAACCTCCATCCATTTCTCCTTCAAAGAAGAAGGAGGTGAATTGTTCATGAAGCATGCAGGCGGGTTGGCTTCTCCTATATTAGGAGGAGGTTACAGGAAAGGCTCATAAAGAAGGTGCCCACTCAATCCTTATCAACATGCTGGCTGCTCCAGGCAGGTCAAGTGTTAATGGAAGAATGACGAAATGGAAAACAGCAGCAGCCCAGGCCCCTGGCCCCTGAAATGGTGGATCCCTGTGCAGTGCAAAGGCCCAGAGCAGGAGCAGGGCAGGTGACTACCAGTGATGGATGATGTTGAGACCTCAGAGGGAAATGATATAGTAAATGGTTGGTCTGACACAGTAGGAAATGTTTGCATAGTGAAGTGACGGGTAATAAATAAGATTATGTTGCTATAGGACCTACAGGCAATGCTGGAGAAAAATAGTTTCTGATTTTCTTTCTCTAAGGAAAAAAAGGTACAGAGGCAAGGACTCTTACTGGTAATAGCCAGGCAAGAATAAAATCGTGTTTGCTGCATACAGTTGGTGTAATCTAAGGCTGATGCAGATCCAAGCCAAGAATTGCTGTAAGTTCTCAGTTGTCATAGTTAAGGTTACAAAACAACTCCCTCACAGCTTGTCTAATGTCACTGTCTGGAGCTGAGGCCCCACTACTGTACCCATGGTTAAAGCATCGTCCTTTCTTGCACTTGGAGTGGAACAATGAGACAGTTTGCCCTAGGCATTGACTCATCGTATGTGATACATGATAATACATAGAGGGATACAGACTCAACTTCTCCCCTGAAATTTCCAGGTGTTATGGTTTATTATTTACAATAGCTTTTTCTCTGGGAAGGTTGTTGTTTGGGTTTTGTTTGTTTGGTTGGCAGGTTTTTTGGTACAAATTTTCCTCTGTTGTTCGTTTTTATTTGAATAACAAAAACAGACCTCTATTACTGCTGCTGCAGTGGTCCATCAAGTAAGTTCTCCATGCTAGTTTTTTTCTAGGTAGATAAATACTACCTGGGTGCAGCATTTCCAGTTAATAAATACTTTGATTGTGAAATCTATTCATTGCTTAACTGTCTTAACATTCAAAAAACATCTCTTGGGTTTTTTTTAAAAAAAAACAGGAATGGAGGGACGACACTGTGAGTATTCTTAACATTTTGAGCTAGCTTCAACAGTCTTGCCCTCAACTCTCTGAAACCAGTGAAACAAAGGTCCCTCTCTTTTATTTTTCCTTATAAACACCTTAGGAATGCAATTTTATGTTGAACTTTTCTTTTCTTTTAGCATGTGTCTGAGGGTTAGTGAGGAGCAAGGGAATGAGAGTAATGAAATTACCTGCCTAGCTGCAATGTTTAAGGTCTCGTATGATACATTTCAGAATACTTTGTGGGGAATTTTTGGTGGCTTTCTCCCCCTCGAGAATCTTCATGCAATGTCAGTTATCCTGCTATCTCTGTTTAAAGGACAACCTTCCTGCTGGAAAAAATAAACTCACTAAAAATTCCATTTTATGCCATTGAGTTCTAATTTCCAGAGATTACCCTGCTGAAAGTATGAGTTTTTGTGGGCCACTGGTAATTAGTTAGCGAATAAGGACCAGAAAAGCATTTGAGGTCCCTCCCAGATATGGTGCTGGTGTCTCCAGTGGGTCTTCTAGGACTGTTCAAGAGAGTGAGAGTTTAGAAAACCAGCACTGAAGTTAAATGACATAGTATGTCTGGCTTTTTCATACATTTATAATTTTAGAAGCTTTGTCATTTCAATGCCTTCCTGTGCACCTGATTGCATATCTCCTGTTTTTCTCATCTGTGATAAGGATTTCTGGGACTTAGGACTTGGCAGGGAGGGAGAACTATTTTGGAACAGGCATGTGACCTATGATCTGACTTAGAATATCAGGCAAAGACCCAACAGTTGCTGGTACCTAGTGAGTACCAGCATTGGAAAGTGAGATCTGCAAAACCAAATGAAGCATTTTTTTCCCAAACCCGTCCCTTAACTATGGTAACTCAAAGTGACTGGATAGATTCTTGCTCTTTCCCGTGCTTCTGCAGTACACTAAGCCCGTGTTAACTGGATTTTAGGATTACTTGCTGTTCAGTACAGCATTGACACCACAGGATTATAAGGCAGAACTTTCTAGCCACTGGAGTATACAATATTAAATCCTAGTTTCCATAGTACTGCATTGCATTCTCTCCTCATTAATCCAAAGTTCCCTAAACCCTGCATTTTTAATGAACAAATAATTGTTCTATTACAGATAACTCTAATAGGGTCAAACCTATTTGGTAAAAAAGATTACATGGTTTTACATAGGTGAAAAATAGTGGGGGTAAAAAATATGCGTGTGGGGAGTTGATAATTATATACAGCACAGATTGGTTCCAACATCATATTTATCTTAATTATAAGAATATGTTTGAGAGATAACGTTTCCCTAGAAGACAGCTAACTAACAACAATGGTTTTATCTGGCTGCTCTTTTTATTTGTAGGTTTCATATGCTTTACAGAATAGCTGTCTATAAAGTGGTTATCCCCACTTTACAGAGGTGGAATCCAATTTCTTGAAAATGAGAGAGTTAGAGGGCAGCACCAGTTGCTAGCCATGCTGTGTCCTCTTTGACTTTCCGAAGAACATTTTTACAGCCACCCATTGCCGGCTCCAAGCAGCACATACACGTCTGGGGGTTGGATTTCAGCCCCACTGCTCTCTTTTTGCTGACACTGCAGTAAAGAGCTGAAACAAGACATTATTCCCAGGGCTGTGTGGACATTGCTAATGCCACTGATTGAGTAAAACTTATTTGTTGTGACAAGGTGATACTTGTATATTACACTAGATCTTGTGTTGTTAAACAAGAAAATCTCTACTGATTTTCATTTCACATAGGAAATAAATACTGAAGAGGAAAAAAGAATATTGTCAAGCTGGGAATGTATGTTTATCAGCTTTTTTAGAGAGACTCTGGAAAAAAAATAGAAAGTCTCACATAGTAATTAAGGTTAAGGAATTTTGCCTTGAAATTAGAATGTTTTTCCCTTTTACACTTCCAGACATTGGGAATATAAAAGCAATGTCAAGTCAGTAAGTTTCAGAAGGGCAGGGAACTGAACTGTTCATTACCTTCCCAAATGCTTGCCAAGGCCTCAACACCCTGAATTTAAAGCCCCAGTGGTTGTGTGAGAAGACAACATGTCTCCACATGTTGTTTGTTGGGCAAAGAGCTCTTTGTTGGGCAAAGAGCTGCTGCTTTGGTTGTGGTGATGGTGTTGGCAGGAGGCAATGCCAAGAGTTTCAGGCCCCATCTTGCTGAGATGAGCAAACAGGCATGGACACCATCATTGGCTTCATTGTGACCCAGGCAAATACAACTGTAGTCCTTTGGTAAGCCAGGCTGCCAAAAGGTGAGAAGCGTAGCTGAAATGAATTTTTAGAGAAGGATATGTCTGAGTAAGCTTATACTAGAAGTCTGTCAGAAAAGCTCAGGGGTGCTCTGTGGGTGTTTGAGCTGAGTTTGATTACAGGAGAGAGAGGAGATCTTGGCATGGTCCCTTCTTTTCCTTTGCTGACCCAGGAGATGAGGAGGGGCCCTGAGAAACTGCGCTGTTTCAACCACCGGCTGTTAGAGCCAGAACTCAAATTCCAGGCTCATGCAGCATATTTGAATTAATAATACTTCTATTACTACTTTTACTTTTGTAGCCTTATTTACACCATATTCTTGACAAATTGCAGAAGAGATTGGTTTGCCTGTTTCACAGGATGGATAAACAACTTCCCCAGGCAGGCTGATCACCAAGACAGTTTTAATCTGACTCCTCCTCATAAAGCCTTCTTCTGCATTGCAAGGAGGCTTCAATGAACATCGCAGCTGAGACAAGGATGGTTTTGAATGGCAGATTATGAGACAAGGATGGTTTTGAATGGCAGATTATGGGACAAAATCTTCCAGCCAGAGAAGGCTTTCATGGAGATGTCAATGAAATCTGGAGATGTCTACTTTTGCTTTCATGAACAGCATAAGCCAAAGTAGACATCTCCAGATTTGGCTCCCAGAAAGGGTGATAAATAAGTCTTAAATGAGCAATTTTATTGACAAATGCCTCATTGTGTGACATGTGAAAGGATGTGGTGCTTTTCAGTGAGTGAAAACTGATCTGTGCCCTAGCAGCTAGATGACTCACCACACAGGGGTCAGAAAATGCCTTGTGACAAATGGTCAAATGCAGCGCAGGGCTGATCCCATTGGTGTCCTGGGTATTCTTCTCAAGATGGTTAACTGTGGTCAGAGGCATCTCTGCACTGCTCAGACTCAGAACCACCAGCTCCACAGCCCATATGTTTGTTATGAAGAGGAGGTGGGAGACTAGATATTCATCTATCTGGGTTCTTGCAGATTAGCAAGGACCAAACCCTCCTTTCCCTTCTACAGCTCTTTGCCTTCAGGCATTGGGAAGTCTAGGAGAGACTTCCTGAATGGTGTGGCATCCCAACCTTCCTGTTTGTTAGATACATCCCTCATAAATTTGTCTGGTCCTGGCACAGGCTTATTTTATTCTTTATGGCCTCTGCAGCATCCTGTGGCAGTGAGTCACAGCTTAATTACACCTTGTGTGAATAGGTTCAATGCCTGGCTGGAACCAGCAATTAGTACTTGCAAAGAGACATTTTCTGTGTGAAATGTACTTTTCATCAGTGCCACCCCATGAGAGGAGCTGGCTGTTGAAGCTCACAGGAGATAACAGTTTCAGGGGGAGAAGGGGTCAGTGCCAGCAGTTGTGTCACTGATGAGCCAGAGGAGAAAGTCAGGTACTGCCAGTGTGGTGTCACATGCCTCGTGCTATCCAGCACTGGAACAATTAAAAAACCCACATTACACACTGAACCCCAGCTGCTTATTTGGTTCACTGTGGCTATGGAAACATCTGACCTATATACACCTTCAGCAGAGTGAGTGGTGGCTGGTGAAAGAGAGGTGGGATAAGGGAGAGGAACATGGCCCGAGCAGACCAGGGGTTCCTGCTTCACTGCAGCTGTGGCATCAAATCCTCCTTGAGGAAACATGATTTACCCAGAGCCTCCTCATACTCAAAATGACACCCACCAATTCCAAAGGTCTTATGGAAATTCCTTCTTCTGTCACTTTGTCAGCAAAGTGCTTCACGCTGTCTCTGCAACGTTCTTTCCTGAAAAGGCCCCGGTGGATGGGAATCAGCTTGTTCTACCAAGGAAGGAAGGGAGATGAGTCTCATTCTGCACAAGGCTTGCCCATGCACTTTACAACACTCATCTGCTCCTTGCCTATTTCTCAGTACAGATGGGAAGATGGGAAAGAGCAACATGAAGTCATTTGGGCACATCAGATGGAGCAGGAGATTTCACTTAATTGCAGCTGGGGCATTTCCCTAGGCTGCAGATTCCCATGACAAGATAATGCCATGTAAGTTACCAGGCCAGGGGCACAGCACATATCAGACTTAGCCTCCAAATCCTATTCTTCTGAGGGCATGTATTAATATAAATGGGCATATTAACTTTTAGATAGCAGTTACCTGAAATGGACCCTAGCTAAAAGAAGATCTGCTGGAGAGTGGAAAATATTAAATTCTAGGTATAAAGAAGACTTCTGCAGATACAACATAATCACAGTGAGTATTAAGAATAAAAGGAACTTCAAGGCTTTAAAGATCTGTTGGGGAATCTTGAGGAAGAAAGGGTGTTCACTTTTGATATAAGTGAGAGAGTGTCTTTACTATCCCCAAAGTATCTGATTGATAACCATAGCATCAGACCTCAGGAATGCAAATTTGGTAGCTCTTTAAGATGAAAGCTCCCCCTCCGCATGCTTTTTTTTTCTAAAATTTTTTTATTGCACATTTCAAAACCATTCATATTCTGGCAGGTAACAGTTTTTTATCCTGAAAGTAAGGGTTGACCGAGGAACAAACTGTGCAAATTCTGTTCTCAAACACCAAAATTAGAGAGAAAATACCATCTGTTTCCTCTACAGCCTACTTCCCCCAGTTCCAGCGATATCTTCTCGTGGAAAAACACTCATGAAGCCAAGAACAGGACACACAGCAATGAACCATAATGCAAGGGTTTCTTTGTGTGTAGGGTTCCTCACTAGAGGAGGCAGCTGGAAGCCCTGTTCCCAGCTGGATGGGGAAGACGTTCATAGGGCTCTGTGCTGCTGGGCTCCTGCCTGGGCTGGGTGGAATTCCTCTTCCACAGCAAAGGCTTTCAGGTGGCATTCCTAAGAGTTTTCTCCTCAACCTGCTAAAGCAAACTGATGGAGCTTTGACAGCAGCTGTGACTCATTTCAGGAAGAAATCCACTTGAGTGCTCATTATCATTTCAGCATCATTTACATTTTTCCCAGTCGGGGTGAATATTTTGTAGTCACAGGGCACAGGCTGTTTCCTTTGTCCTGGGAAGCCCACACAAACAGACTTTCTACCTGTAAGCTCCTGCCAGAAGCTTTGCAGCTGGATGTCTTCTTTTTTTTTTTTCTGACTTCTTTTTTTCCCCCCTCCTCCTTGTCCTTTGTAGATGAGTTACACAACGCTGTTTTTTCCTCCTCCAGAATCGCTGAGCAAATTTCAAGGCTGCGGAGGAGGGGAAGGAGAGACTGATGCACTGAGCCACCTTTGCCCGTCCACTTGTGGCTGGGGTATAATAGGTGCAGTTGATTTGAGACTGCCAAGAGTTTGCTGCCAAATTGAATTTTTCATAAACTGATTACTGCAAAGTGCTCTTGGCAGAGGAAAGTTAACACCTTTCTAACAAGCTCAGCTCAGCACAGCTCATAAAGAGGGATACTGTAATAATAATCCTCTTCTGGATCCTCAGCCAGGATTTTAGATTTTCCGAGAAACTGTTTCCACCCTCATTCCCTCACCCATGAATAAATCCACTTAAGGCTTTTTTTTTTTTTCATAGCTGTTGGTGAAGGCATAGGAAGACTTCTCTGCTGGTGTGAAGCATCCAACCTCCATTGATTGCAGTGCTCTGAGTTACTTTAGTGCTGTGGGGGCGATAGTATGATTCAGACATGGTTGATAAAGTTAATGGTAATCTACCCTTAATAACTTAATCTTAGCATTTTTCTCTAAAGAGAGCTATGGAGCCAGGGAAAGGTACTGGCTGAACTCCTCAAACAATTTATCTGACAATTTCTGCCTTGTGTTTTCTGCTTGCAAAACACTCATCCAGAAAGCTTTTGGTTTGTAAGGGATTTTATTCTTCATTTTGTGTCAGTGGGTTATAAAATAGTGAGGTAAATTTAATTCCTCAAGTTGCAATGTTGTCCTTGTTGCCAGATGACAGTCACCCTACAATCAGAGAGAGGCCACTTCCAAGGAAGAAGGACAGTCTCCTACCTGCAGGCAAGAGTACCTTTGCTCATTCAGAGACATGTGCTAAGTGGACAGAGCTCCCCAGAATTTATTTAACTTTAATGAACATTCACAAAAAGAAAAACAGAAAATAGATTTTAGGAGCATCAAAGCTGCTATTTGCAATTAGCCCAAATCACACCTAGAGATCAAAAAGCACACACCAAGAGTATTATTTTGGACAGACTGCATCCCTTTAGTTTAGCTTTTGGAAGCTGTGCCCACTCAGTCACCGTGGAGGACCCAGTTTGTGGTGGTGCCTTGATATGAACTCCAGTCAGATATTCCAGTGGGTGGGCAGGGATCTCACAGTGTGAAACATCTGCTCCCCAAAACAGATGCTGAGTGTAAGCAATGCCTTAAAATAATAATAAAAATCATAATTTCAAATCTCCCATGCCTCAGATGACCTTTCTAGCGGATGCTCCTCAGTTAAAATAAAAAGTGCTTTAGCAGTGGCTACAGGGAGAGAGCATGTCATTGTAAATTATTCTCTTTGCTATACTCTTCCTCCATATTTATATCATTAAAACATGTCACTGACGTAGAAGCAACAGAAAGCTTTTACTATTCCAAAGCAGAAGCATTTCTGGAAGTGCCAATGAGCAGAAAACAAAGACCCAATGTGCTGCTAGGTCCAGTGAGAGCTTCTCTGAATAGTCCATACAGTGTACAGGGCACATATGGACCATGTGGTTCTGATTTAAAATCATGCCATCTGTTTAGGAGATCCGAATGGTTTTGATCTGCTTTGAAACAAACAAGAAAAAAAGGAGTACTGGGGCTTTTATTCTCTTTGGTGGTGCAAACCGGCGAGATGTTTTTAAGTGTCCAAGACCCTCATCTGCTTGGCAAAAGGTGTAGCTGTGCTGGCCCACAGAGCAGGCAGGGAAAATTGGGTCATGTTTGCAAAAATTATAAACTCTCAATTTACAAAAATTGAGAGTTAATTTAGGTAATGTAGATATGTGGATAGTTATAATTCAAATGTTTTTCACTATAGTTTTTTTCAAATATTGCATCGCTTGAATAATAAACAAAAGCTACAGGTGGAAGAGGAAGAAACCTGTGTGAGTTCAAGTAAGGAATTCTAGTTTTCATTTTACTCTAGGAAAATATACTTTTGCTACCCATTAGCATCCATTTTGAAATGAAAAGTCATTTTGATTTGGAATATGAAGCTTTGAAATTAAAAGTGAATTTCAGTTAGACATTTTAAATTATGTTGAATGTTCACTGAAAATTGCCTAAACCAATGCCAAATCCTCTCAAAAAATGCTTCATCAAGTGGTTTGAGCCAGTGTGTGCCAGCTCTTCTCATCACAGAGATATTATCTATAGCAGTAGGAGTTCTAGTGTTAAAACAGAAAGGGCATATCATGAAAAACTGCCATTTCAGCCAGATATTTCATAAATATTAAGGAAATTTTTTTGACATGAGAAATGATATTGAAATTTACTAAATTATCTCTCCTGGTAGAAGAGATAAAATGGCTGTGAATGTGCTATAGTTAAGTGTCAAAACAATTTGGTGATAAAAAATCATGTATTTGTTGTTTTAATAAGAAAAACTATGTTTTATTGTGGTTTTAACGTTTCAGAAATTGAATAACACGCTAGTAAGGAAGAGTTTTAAACAGACAAGAAAGTCAAAATATTTTTTTCTGATTCTTCTCTATTAATCAACTAAGGAGTTGAGAGAAAGACAAGCTGCAGCTGCAAAGTTCAGTTGCTTTGTTAAAAAAAAAAAGAAGAATTCTTTCATTTCTTAAAAAAACTGCTCCTGAAGAGGAGTATATGAAGCTGACTGATAAACACCAACCCTTTTCTTGCTTCTTGGCAAAACCGCTTGTAACTGCAGCATGGCTTTAGTAGATGTGTCTGTCCATCCACCTCTTTGAGTTGGGAGTCTGTTTCTTTTGGTCAGTGCTGAACCAGGAAGATTTATGGCATGTTTTTCTTCTTGGCATGGCTCCTTCCTAACTCTTGCATGATTATATATATAGTATATACATTTTGGTTCAGCCTCGAGAAGGAGGGTGGCTTAAGACACCAGTGTCAGGATCTGCCCTGCTTGGTATGTACGTGTCATTCAGTTCTTGTGTTGAAGGAGAGACTGATGCCAAGGACTCAGATGCTCTTTCCCTTCATCCACAAACCTCCATACAGTGGGGGAATCTCCAGAGCAGGGGACACTGGGTTTGTGAAAGGGAGTGCAACTGCAGTGATTTCTCTGTAACCTGTCATCCATCCTCACTGCTGTCTTCCAGCAAGCCTGTTCCCTCACCATTCCCAGCAGGAATGGGGGCACAGTGCCTCTCTGGATTCACCCACGGGTCAGGTGTAGCAAGGACCATAAAAACCTTTTGGGTTTTCCCACTCTGCCTCCTCTAGGCAGAAGAGAAGACAGTGATTTGTTTCCTCAGGTCCATTCTAGTCCTTTCACCTTTGTTAACACAGATGCACAGTGTGTGGGGGGAAACAGTTCTACATTTATTTTAGAGAAAATGCTGAAGTGTTGTTTTGATTCTGCACTGGGAGCTAAAATGCTCTTGACTTTCTCAAGGCACAGAATTCTAAAAATTCACTTAATGTCCTATTTTACTGGCTTTTCAGTTCTGAATTTATTTTCTGTATTTTCCTCTGCTATGTCAATAGCACACAGTGCTGGTTTTCATCTTTCATTTGGTCTTGTTTGCAATAGCTGAAATACTTATTTTAATCGATGATTCTTTTTTTAAATGTTAAGAGCAGCTGCTACTCAGTGTTGACTAGCACATCTAAACATTGCTTGTAGATCACAGGGTTTCTTTTTCAAATTCTAGTTGAAAGTGTTTTTCACTTGGCTTAATCTTTTTTGTAGGTATCTAGATACCATACTTTTGAATGATTATTTTTTAAAAATAAAGCAGGCTCTTATCTTAATTTGCATGGCATTGTTATGTTAGACCATATAATCCAGCATCAAACATTTATTTAGACACATATCTTGCCTAGTTTCATTCAACTTGGAGGTATCAGGCAGAACCCTTGAGCAATTTGTTTCCAGTTGAGAGATATTAATGTTTTCCTGTGATAAAGTGTTGTTGCTTTCTTCAGTTTCATCTTTCTGTGGCATTAACACTGTGAAGGCAACAAGTGTTGGTAAACAAGGCACTCAAAGAGCCAAACAGCACACCCACCCCAGTGAAAGCAGAGTGATATGAATTAGAGGCAAGAGCCATCTTTTGATCCACTAATACATACTTTGTGTGCACATCTAGGTTGCTGTACAGTGCTGTCATTTACTCACTGGCTGTATGACAAATGAGGTGCCCTTGTCATCTCTGACCTGTGCCTAAGGAAAATGAGCTTTTAAAGCTATGATCTTGTGTATACGTGCTGCCCACTTTGCTGCCAGAGAATGTTGCATATATGTATGGTATCATCATCTGGTAAACAAATTGTATTTGCAGTTTGGTCAGCATCATTAGTTAATTAGACTCTGGTTGTTTAGGCACCTGGAACAAGCAGTGGAAATTTAAATTCTTCTGATAAAAGGGTTTATTTATAATGAGTTTCACCCCATAATGAGTTCCAGCCAGGGGAGACTGACCATTAGCTGATGACTCACAGCGTTACTATAAAGATCAGAGTCACACATTCAATTTTATGCGGCTTACATACTTCCATCTAGAGCACAGATTCTAAAAACAAGTCTTTTGGCTCCAGTTTTTCAGTCATGTTAAATTTGATACAGTCCTCCTATGCCTGAAAGTAAACAGGCAGGATACAGCAGACTATTTATTTTATTTCATTTTTTTTATTGCTCTTTCCCTCTACAGTTTCAAGAGGAAAAGAAGCTGAGTTTTTAATATTGTGAGAATGCTCAGCCCTTTTCAGCTGGGAGATGTCAGAAGCAGCTGCAGACCTAAATGAAAGGAGCTCATCTCTGAAAATTTGCCATGCTGTAATAAATGCAGGGTTCTGCTGGTGAGCTGCTGATGGCTCTTTAATGTCTTTAGCAGTACTCCAGGGCACTGCTGTTCCTCCCGATCCCTTCCCCCCCTCCCTGCCCACCCAGGCTCAGGATTTCATCATATGAAGGCAAAGATTTCACTGCAACACTCAAGGGCCACGCTGAGTTTGAAGAAAGGGTCGTGCCTGGCTTTATCATCCAGCCAGCAGCTTCCCTTCAGTCCAGATTGATGTTCTTTACTGGCATATTAGCTTTAAACATTTGGCTCCCTGAGTCACATTCATATAATGGGAGTTGTTGGTATGCAGCAACATGGGGGTTGTTATCTATTTATTTTATCTAAGTAACATATGTTACACAAGGAAAAATGTGTTTTTCCAGCACCCTTGTGACATATTTTCATGATTAGTTACAAAGCACAGTTAAATGAAATCCAAGAACTACCTTCCAGCCTCCAGGTCCCTGCTTCTCCTTCATTAATCTGTGATCATGGGCATCTGCCAGTCTGGAGACTGGAAAAGTGTTAAGAACATGACAGATTCCCAAAAAAACCCCATTTTTACAGCTGGGAAGTGAGCATAGCATATGTGGGTCTTGATAAAAGGATCTCAGAGTTTGAAGAAGGCTCTGGGAAACCATTTGGTTTGAGAGATGTTGAGTCTCGTCAAGCTGTATTTGATTATGGGATACGTGAGGCACAGTATTTTGGGCTGGTGGGTGTAATCCCAAGGAAAGGGGGCAGTGTGACTGATGGGCAAACCAAACACTGCCTGGAGCAGCTCTGGGTAATGTGGAAGAGCTACTAGATACTTGTAATGGTCAAGAGAATCACTCTGAGGCAAATGGGCATATGCAGGCAGATGATAAAACCACAGGACAGTTTGGATTATTTGGAGATTATCACAGCTGAAGGGCAAGAGTACTTTCACTGCTGGGTAGAAATAGGACTAAACTCAGCATAAAACCCAAAACCTCTCTGACAGAGAAGGAAAGAGGCCAACTGTTGGGATTCTTCTCAGCCTAAGAGGGACATTTCTAGGCATTGATAAACACATGGTTTGAAAAAGAGCCGTATGGGGTTTATGAGACTGTAGCGAATGTGGTGCTTGGAGCCCTGCAGGAGGCACTGAAGCTGGCAGGACTGTGGCCATGAGCTGTCACCACAGTCACTAAAGCTCCATGGTTAAAGGCAGCAGTCCCCCCCTGCAGCAGGAGGCTGGATGGCTGTAAAAGCCAGGGTTTCCAGAACAGCAAAGGATATTGTAGCAAAAGCAATGAAGATTTATAGCAGTCTCCATCATTTGTCCTGACTCATGAGGGCATGAATGAGAATATGCATTATATTAAATGCATGTTTAGGGGGGAAAGAGTCCCATGTGAAGGCATTCCAGCTACAATAAGAAAGAAGCATCAGATGACCCAATGGTGATAAACCCCAGTTCCCTCAGGCAAGTAATGCTCCGGTAACCTCTCACCCTGAAATTCAGCCCATGTCTGTATGTCAGACCAAGCAACAATCACTGAAGTCAGAAGTGTTCTCTGGAGTCTGGAGGAAAGGACATCAGTGGTGGGACCACCAACATCCCCATGAGCAGAAGGTGTTTCCACCTCATGGGAAAAGATCTGCTGGTAAAAAGCTCATTTTATTTTGTAAGCTTAGAATCCTAACCTGAGTTTACCCAGCCCTCAGCTGGCAGGTGTAGCATTACAAAGAAAAGAATCAGCAATCATCATTAAAATGAGACATCAGTTTTTCCATAGCTGGGAATATTGCAGTAAAATACCACCAGGAAGCAAGTTGGTCTGAGTGACATGATAAGTATTAACATCAGGAAATCTCTTTTTTTTTTTTGTCTTAAATTCCCCTCACTTTTTTATTTCAGATGATGCTTTTACATTAGTTTGAAGATTTTTCAGACATAAATAGTCCATTATATAAGACTTCAGCCACCCCTTTTTTCTAAAGTTGCTCATTTGTTCTTCTATTGTAGGAAACCAGTTTGTAGCTAGGATTTGCCAAGAAAATGAAATGGTCCTTTTGCTCCTTTTTCCCAGCATGCTACCCAGCTGTCCCAAAATCTCTCTGCTCTGTAATACAGAATACTTCAAGGCAGAGAGAGATAAATAGAAAGAGACCAAAAGTACCTTTTTATGGGGTAGTTTGCCATTTGGCACAAGCCTGTCTGAATCAGAGTTTAATTGTATTTGCTGATCATAGTTTTGGAATAGCTATTTTAAACTAGATATTATCTATTGAAAAAACATAATAAAGGAGAACATGAAAGAGAGACAAATTCACACTTTAAGTTGCCTGTATGCTTTTATTTATTTTTTTTCCCTTTTAACATAAACAGTCTAGGAAACTGAGAACATGCACGTTATATTAAATGCAAGTAGAGACTTTGGAGTTCCAGTTTACCAAATATGTGCAAAGTCCACGTATATAATTAATTTGACAAAGACCAGCCATGTTCTCAGCCACGTTATATTAGATATTTGATGCATTGAGGCTGTGGTTACTTTTTTGCCCAAAGTGCCCCCAGTGCCCTCCTTGTTGTCAAATAGTGTCAGTGGTATTGCATGCAAAAGCAGCCAAGACAGTTTGCTCACCCTAAAATACCACAGCCATTAGCTAATGGTGACAAATTTGAGGGGCATTTTTTTCAGTTTGTTTTGGGGGATGGGGGATTTTACTCCATTATCCAGTGAAGCTACAATTTGAAATTCCTCTGCTGACCGTATTGTGAGAATGAACTATAAGGTTGCAAACTGGAAGATGAGCTATTGAAAAAAATTAAGTATATTTTGGGAGTGTCTTTCTCTGTATGGTTTTTTAAGGGAGTAAAGCTGCATTACTCAACCTGTATAGGAAGCATCCTGGGAACTGCAGTGGAGTTCAGGAAGGGCAGGTGTGTAGGCTGATGCTCCCACCTCCACACTGCCTGGAGAGCAGGCACAACTCCCTCAAATTTTGGCAGGTAAAGTGTGACTCCCAGCAGCCTAAAGTTTCTTACTGGCAAAGCTCCTCTCCTCCATCAGGGGTCCCACGCAGGTGTTTCACACTTGATCAGGAGAAGAATCCAGCTCTCTGTGGCTAAACTGTTTCCAGGTGCAGGCAACAAACTTCATGTTTGTCTCCTCATGCTCTGCCTTCCCCAGAGCACCCTGCAGTAGCTGTCCAAAAGTAGTATCAGTCAAAATTAGCTTCTCATAGCTAATTTTCCTTTAAAATTAATGATCACTGAAAAAAAAAAAAAAAAAAAAAAGAACAAAAAAACCCATAGCAAATAGCCTCCAAAAAACCAACCCTGAAAATGAACCACTGGGAATTTGGGGTGGAGTTTGTCATGGTTGTGGACTGGGGATGGGGGCAGAACATCAAGATCTATATTGTGTGTGTGCATTTACCATGATAGCTTTTCCCTCTGAGAGTGATCCCCAGGTTTGTTTTATTTTCAAATTTAGCTTCCAAAGAAAGTATGAGAAATGGAATAGATCAGGTATAAAGTGTCCAGGTGGCGTGTCACTGGTTTAGGTCTTTCATCCTTAAACTGTGAAGAACATTGTACGTTTCATAAAACCTGAAGGATACATCTGTGTTCCTCTGGCAGTGCAATAATAAAATCAGCAAAGGCTGATGCTCCTGCGCTGCTCCATCACTCACAATAAATATTTGAAAGGCACTGTGGCTCTGCAGTAAATGAGGCTGTCAAAGAAGGCCACTTCCAATAGCTCATGCTAAATTATGGCATGTGAAAAGTACAGCAGATTAGCGGCTCTTCGTTCATTCAGTGCCTAATGGCCGGTCTTGAGTGGCAGGCAAGGAGAGGGAAGCTGGTGCTATTCAGCTATGTAGTATCTATGGTAATACAAGGGAGATGTCTTGAGCCCAGTTCTGTTGCCTGCCCTGAACTTTTCAAATGCCATGGAGCTTCAGCCTCTCTGAAGAGGTTGGCAGCAAGTGCTTGGAGCCGACTCCTGTGGATGCTGCACGTTGTGCTGCCCCACCACGCTCCCTCTTTGTGGAGCATTTTCCCCTTCCCTGATGTCACTGAAGCCATTCAGGCTGAAAATGTATTTGGCTCTTTGTGTATCTGCAGTACAACCAACATCAATGTCTCCTCACTCTTGGTGACTAGGAATAACCCATCCTTGCCTGCCCTGCCTGCCTCTGCCCTCTCCCCACCCTGCCACCAGCTCTCCTTGCAGCCTTGGTCAAATCAGCTCCCTCTCCCTGCTTGCAGCAAGCACCAAATGGCACTCCCAACCCTTATTTCTATTTTTGTGTGGATTAGATGGATGAAAAGCTCCATAGAAAGGAATTATTAGTAATTGAAGAGTGAATTATTAGTATTTATTGTGCCTCTGGCAAACTCTGCCTTTTTAAAGGAAGTGCCAATAATTAGTTATGGTGTTTTAATTAAAGAGAGCAATCTATAATTAACAAAGGGATATTGTACTTTATATCTGACTTTTATTATTTTTATTAATCAGCAGTACTTCACAGATGTTATATTTTGAATTGTTCTTACTGCTCTTCTGCATATTTTTTTCCCCACTTCAAGGTGCACTAATTGAGTGAAATATTTTCATCAGGCTTTAAGACTCAGTCAAACTGACAGGGACACTCTCTGTTCATGTTGTTATAAATGATCAAATCGGAAACCAAATTTATAAGAAAATTTAGCAATGATTTATTAGATCGTTAACAAAATAGAATTTCGAGGATAAAAACACCACAGCCAAGGCAGCATCAACCCCGGGATCGGCACTGGGTGAACTGAGATCCAACCAACAAAGTGTCAGCGTCTCCCCACTGGTTCACCCCGACTGCTTCACGCTGCTGGCTTATATACCGTTTATTCTGCCTGAAGCAGAAATGACCAAATGTTCCTTTGTGTCCCTTCACATGCAGAACCGGGGCCATACATGTGCAGGAATAGACAAAAAAGTGAGTCCAGGTGTCTAGATGTTGTCTGAACACTTCGAAGAGTCTGTATTCACATGTAGCCGGTGCTTGAGCATGGTAGATGCAATCTCCCAGGTGCAGATCAGTCTTGAGTGGCCCGGACATTCCAGAGAAGTCAGTGATCATGGCCTGAGACTTGATATTATCTTAACGTGGTCCAGGAACTAATTGAATAAAAATAAGACTCTGCTCCCAGCCGGGGTGATCAAAGACATAGCTTAGATTTTACAATATTTTATACATAAATAGCATGAGTTATCTCTACCATATACTACAATGTCATACTGGTGCTTGTGACAGTGTTGTACAAGTTACTCCAGACACTCTTCAGAGAATGTAAGTTTAAATTCGTGTGCTTTAGTTTCAATGCTTTGCTTCTTCTGTTGTGTAAGTCACCTGCTGAACTTTAATCATATAGGTAATTTAGAAACTTAGTTTACTACCCAGCTTCTTCTCTTATCATTAGTGGTCATTTCTATTAACTGAGTGGTTAGGTGTCATTGTATAGTATTTAGGTAAAAATAACTTGTATCATTGCCCATAGGAAAAAAATACTTTTCAGTTGTTCTTTTTATTTCTAAAATTTAGCTATGTGGTGAACTCAAACATTCTTCATGTCAGCAAGATGTATATCCCAAATGGCCAGTTTGACTGTGAAATATATTTTGTTCTAGTAAATGGTTGTTCTTCATGTGTTTTTTATCTTAGTCTGGATAACTGAAATTGGTATTAAAACCTAGTAAAGGCCAAGGGATGGTACCTGAGCAACTTTCAAAGGGCTCATATTTCTCTGTATTTTGCTTTGGAGACTTATGCATTCAGTTGTAAGTGTCTAGCTGAGAATGACCATGGACATATTAATTTCCTACAAGATGTGTATGACCATTCATCAGTTTGTGTGCTCTTTAGGGACATCAAGAGGCACAGTCTAAGGAGCATTTTATGCTCCTTAAATAGGTTGCAAAAGCTGGTAGAAAAATTCCTGAACAGCTTCTCACTGCTGGTATTAGCAGTTAACACCTTTCTTGTGTATGACAGGCCATGTGAAAGAGGTGTGTGGTCACCTAAGCTCTCTGTGAAAAGCAGAGTAAAATGGTTCAGAGCTGTCAGTACTACAAGATTTATATTAATTCCTTGCTGTTATGTCCTGCACACACTCTGCAACCTCTAAGCTGATAGCCTCCTGATTTTAATTTTCAGGCTAAGTCCCTTGACACTTTTGCAGTCCTCACAGCTTTGGTGGCGGAGCCGTTCCTGCAAGATGTAGCCTGATCAAGGGATTGTAACTGCAGATTTAGTCTGAATGTTAATGGATGTGGAACTGATGTAGGAGGGGAGGGGGAGGAAGATATTTTCTTTCCAAACAGAGATGCCTGTAGCCAGGTGAAATTGGTGTGATCCCATCAGTCTCCTGCTAAAAAGGCTCCTGCTGGGGCTGGCAGAAACAGAGATGTGACCCTTGCCTTGGGGCAAGGGACACACATGCACATGTATATTCATCCAAGCTTTTCAGCTTGGATTTCAAGACTTTAGCTTCTTCCCTCCTATTTCTCCCTCCTATCGTGTCTTTCCTCCCTCCTGCAACTCTAGGTCTAGATGTAATTGCTATTGTTTGTTTTGAAATCATTTGGGAAGCTTAAGGAAAAAAAGAAGCTTAGCATATTGCTGTCTTGCATCAGCCTTATTTTCCTTATTTATCCTTAAAGATATCTTTTAGAAAGAGTAGCCAGGATTTAGGTTGCCCAAACTGACTATAAGGTGAATCTTCTCAGATATCCTAGTCACCTTTCCTCCTAGCTCCCCTCCTAACTAGTGTCTCAAAATAGGAGAGACCTTTCTGGAGGGAAGAGCTTACCTGCACTTAATTAGAGATTTAACCATAGCCTTAAACACTTTTCCAAACAGGAATCATCAAGTGAATCACAGACTTGTAAAAATCCCTGGCAGGGAAACGTTAGTTCTGAGGCTTCCAGATGGTTAACCATGCCCTTGTTTTCAACTCCACTGAAGAGTGCATGAAAAGACTCACAGCTAGAAATACTAGGGCTTACATTTATTTATTTATTTTATTTTGGTTATATTCCCATGAACACAAGTTCATGATCTTCTTGAAAGGAAAGTTTGAGAATGTTGGCATTTACTAAAATGGAAATGTTTTCTTGTGCCAATGTGTGCATGAGCTAATGCAGTTTTCTAGGGTAGTGGAGAGAATGTCCTGAAAGTCTCTCTTCCTTATTGCTGCTGAAGGAAAGAACGGAAAGGAAGAGGCAAGAGAGCAAAAGATGGAAGAAAAAAAAAAAAGAAAGAAAGAATTTAGAAGCTAATAACAGTGAAAGCTCACTGCCCAGGACATGTCTCTTTTTGTGTTTGAATGATTTTTCTTTGTAGACAGCCTTGCATGGCACTATTTTTAGAATGTCTTTAATAATTGAGCTCTAGTGATTGTGCTCAGCAGTTAGAACAGGCAGGGAAAATAGCATCTCAAAGAAAGTGTGCACCGGGGTAATAATTTAAATCAAACCACATTAGACTGTGCTCCCCGTTCTTCCTTCCCCCAGAAAGGTGAAATGCTGCAGAACACTGAGCACAGGGGAAAAATGAAAATTGGTCAAGTTTACAATATGTAATAAAACCCATCAAGAGAGTTTATGTTTTAGAGGTGGAGCACAGGAAGAGGTGATCTGGTCAGCAGTTAATGAATTGCTGTGACTGGGTGGTTTATGAGGGGAGTGCCTCAAGTTCCCACCATCATCAGTGAATTAGGAGAGGACAGCATGCCTCTAACTTGCAAGGAGAGGATTGTCACAGAGGAAAAACATTTGTCAAACCACCCTGAAAGAGGCACAAAACAGCAGTCCAGTGATTTGCAGGAAGCTCCAGTGGCATTGTCACTGTTTGGTACGTTTGGTTTTTGCCTGGCTGTACTCCGTGGCAGTCCTGGCCCGGAGCTGGGTGCCCACTCTGTTCCTACCAACTGCCTCAGACAGGCAGGTTTGCCCACCCTGACTGCAAAGTATTGTCCCTAACACCTCTTCTTACAAGCAGCAAAACTGGGGCTCCCACAGGAAAATGGCTGTGGTGTGGACAGTAAATCCACAATGAATGAATCACTAACTTCTCTTGAAAATACAGAGAGAGCAGCACCTATGGCAACTTGTAGATGGTTACCACACCCTCTGATTTTTTGTGAACTCTATCCATCCTAATACTGCTATTTCAAATACCATTTTAAAATAGTTCTGTTTTTCATTCCATTGTGACAATGTTTTTTTATGGTATGTCCAGGCCTGATGACATGGTTAAGTTCTCTTTCAGAATTTCAGACGTTTACCTTGCAGTTCCATGTTGGTTGCCTTGTTGTAGATAACATGTTTCATTAATATACAGACTGAAAACATTTGGAAACAGAAAAAGAATATAAAGTGTTAGGATTGGCACTAAGTACTGACTGGCTTTAAAGATTCAAAAATAGAAAAAAAAATTATCCCACAGTGTAATATTACAACACAGTAATGACTAGAATTGATTTTTGAATAAACCCATGGGAACTGGTAACAAATTCATAATTTCAAAAATGAAATTACAAGATTCAAGCTTCTATTCCCTGGAATTTTTATTTTAACACAAAAAACATTCCTCTTGAGAAGACTGAAACAAAGACATTGAGAATTTCTTACCAACAAAAGAGTCTGAGCCTTGACCTGTTCTGCTCTGCTTGTCTGCAAACTGCGTGCAAACTTGAAAATACACAATAATCCACTGGGAGTGGGTGTAAGGCTGTTATAGATTATGACTATAAAGAAGCTGTATTTGCCTCTTAGGAAGTTTGATTTTCCTATCAGCACATGGAAGATTCTCCTCAGCATTTTTTTATTCAAACATTTTACAACTACTGGAGTTTATTCTTTAATATTTCAACTCATATTCTTCTCTCATATGACCTTCTTCTTCTACTTTTATGACAGTTTGTATAAAATAATAATATTGACAGTGTGATATGAGAGATATCCTGTGATAAGCTGGTGTCAAAGTTATTGGCTTCCCTTCAAGTTTTAACTTGCCTGTCAGAGTGAAAAGATGCTTTTCAAAAGCAATTATAATAGCCTAAGTCATAAAGATCCACTAAAAATATTAGAAGTATCATACAAGACATTGGCCTTCTCTCCTGTTCTGACCTAACTTGGAAAGGATTCCCTTTGAAATTCAAGAAGAGTATTAAAATTAATTGACTTCTCTCTGCTATCTTTATTAGTTGGTCTTTTATTTCCTTAAAAAAGTGCTTTTTTTTTTGCTTGTAATAAGACTAATTTTTAAAAATATTTACTTGTTTTACTAGCAACTAAATTTTAAGCTCCTGAGTTTTGACCAAATATGATTTTTTGTATCCTCACTTATGAATTATAAGCTAACCTTACACTTAGCTTAACCTGGGAGCTGTCAAGAAAACAAAAAGTATGGAAGTTTATTTCCCAGGATAAGTTATTCTTCAACAAATGTGTAGATAAATAGATCCAAATTTTCAGCACTGAAGTGTGTATTGCCTGTCACCAGGCAAGATAATTTTAAAATTAAAATAAGAATATCACATAATAAATAATAAATAAATCTTGGCATGCTTGTAGAAGGTACTGAGTCAAAAACTGGTAGTTTGAAGACTAGGTTGAGACTGATCACTGGAGCAACTAATGCAGGCTTGCCTGGGCTATGACAAGGCAGGGAGAGGCACAGAAGTAAGGCCAATGTGTACCTGAAGGCAGATTATATATTTTCCAGTTGTCTATAAGTGGGGCTTTGGGACTGAGATGTGACTGAGGGACCCTTTGTTAAGCCTGTGATCCATACTATCCTGATCTGTCATCATGGGAAGATTTGCCTGAGAAACTCTCGAGTCCTGTTGGTGTCAGGAGGAAGGGTGTGAGCAAGATGAGATGGGAAAATGCTTAGGACAGTCTGCTGCAGCCTGAAGGGTCCACACAGAGAAAGCCCAGGTGGGCTGTGGGCTGTACGTGACAGATGTCCAAGGACTGGTGACTGCAGCCATGGGGGGACAGCAAGGGGGAAAAGGGCAGAAGTGCTTGGGGCCAGTACTCTGATCTCCCTCCCCGGGAGGACAGATAGGATTTAGTCTACAGTACACCCCCCACCCAGGAAAAAATGCACCAATTTCTCTCCAACAGCACCTGTACTAATCAAAAATAGAAAGATTGAGCCTAAAGTGTTCAGTATCACAGCAAATTCCTTAGCCCCTGAAGAGCAGAATGTCTTTGCTCTAGATTTCTTCTTTGATCTTCTGTTTGCTTGCCCTGTTCCCAAAGTGCTTGCTCTGTCCTCTCCCAACACAGAAGAAAGATGTGTTTGGGGCTAGCTGAGAGCTTGCACACACAGCTTGGCTGCTTGGCCACAACCCAAAAGAACTGGCAAAAGACAACTTTTACCTGTGTTTACCTCAATAAAAACAGTGTCTTGGGATCTGCCTACCTGCCCTTGTCTATAAAATTTGTAGGACTGTAAAAATCCTCATGAGAGCTCTGTCCTAGTGGCCAGGAGGAATTACTCAGTTATGGAGGAGTAAAGAGAAGAAAGGGAATGTCACCAGGTAGCATGCAGGCAGTACCATCACTTTATCAAGCTGGTCTCACAAGTACACTGAAAGAGAAGTTTGGCCTTCAGTTTGAAAAGAAGCTATTTTAAATTTGTTAATGTCATATGTAACAGAATGTTTATAGCACTATCTAAATGCTAAACAGAGGGAAATATCATTACCAGTCAGTGGGCCTTTATATGAATAAAAGAAGTAAACTTTTATTTGGAGACTTATCAACTGATAAGAAAAAGTTAGTGATGGAATAACAGAGGGTTAGAGATATATGAATAAGCAATAAAATATTAATTATATTGTTTTCTTTTCAGCCTCATGTTTGATTTTTTTGCTTACTGAATGTTTGTTTCTATTTATTGCGGAACTTAATGTTGGAGTTATATCTAAATATGAAATAGAAAATAAAAGAACAAAAAACCAAATAAACAAAAAAAGAAAAAAACCCCAGAAGCATGAGCTCCTTGGAACAAAAAATTCATTGTTTATGGTTTAGAGGTTGGCTGATATGCAAAGAATATGTGTGAGTAACATCTATCTGCAGAAAGATAGGAATATATATGTATCATTATACTTGCAGGCATTCAGCAGAATGGCAATTTTCAACTTCACAGACTTTCCTAAAGCTCAGCTGCATGAGCCAATTGGATCCATGAAATTGAAAATGAGCTCAGATTGGTTTGAAGGGATTAGAGCTACAAAGAGCATCCACAGAATGGTGAACTTGGCCTCTCTGAATTATCTCGATCCAACCTCAGAAATTCTAGTTGGAAACTTCATTTGATGGAATTTGCAGTGTGCTGGAGAGCATCAAGTGGACCTGTGGTCCCAGAGATGGCTTTGTGGCTTAAATGTTGTGAGCTCTCAGCTCAACCCTGACTCCTCTGAAGCTACTTAGTATTTGAGAGTATTTAGGTGGATTATATGTCAGCTGGAAAGCCCATGAGTCCTAACTGTTCATGTAAGCTTGTAACTCTACTTCTGTTCCTCTTAACCTTCTTTTTTCTGAATTATGAGTGATAGGAATTAGTGTTTAATTTAATAATTTTATAATTTTTCTTTCAGTGGTGGGAGAAAAAGGGGAATTTAAAATTTAATTACTCCCAACTTTTTTTTTTTTTTTTTTTTTTTTTTTTAACCAAAGAAAGAGACAGAGCTAATAGTCAAATATCTGGAAAATCCTTCATGCTTCACCTTGTTAGCATCTCCAGTGTTCTCTGTATGAATACAAAGACATCTTCCACCATAGATTCCTAAAATAATAGTTCCTGCTTTTGTTACATACAAGTGTCCCAGCATTATGGAGATTAAAGTGAGGCCATATCTTCAATAAGAACTGTGGTGGCTGAAACACTTGTATTGGTAACAGAAATAAAAGCTACCTACTGTTGGGAAGGCACCCATTTCCTTTTACTGCACGTGACATTCTCATCTTCTCATTATGTTTCAGCCATTATGATATTATGAACTTCTTAATGTGCATTTGTTTACAGAGACAAATGACAGAGGGATCACTTAATTTGGTGTTCAGTGTATTCTCTTAAAAGTGAAAGTCTAGCACTGCTCTTACTGAGATCTTTTCTTTGTGCAGGTAGCAAAGGATACTGTTCTAGAGAGAAAAAGAGCTTTTACAGGTTTTTAGCATCACTTGATGCACTGGTAGGTTTTTAAATTGTGACAGCCAGCAATTGTATCAAAGCAGAGCTCTTGTCACAGACTCATTGCACCATCCGTCCACTTGATAAAAGACATGTTCATTTAAGGAAATGCTGAAAGGGAGATAGATGAAGATATTAAAGGCTCCTATATTCATGGACACTAGACTGTAGTACAGTGCAAGGGTGTCCTTGTATATAATTTCAAAATTATAAAATCTTGTCATCAGCAGTTTTATTTTTATAACAAAGATTTAACGATAAAATATTTAAAAAATCTTTTCCACAGGCAGCTAAATATCTATCTTGTGTTTCTCTCTCCTCTGAAAGCTTGAGAGAAGCTCCTGTTTTCACCACAGCACATTCCTTCCACTGTTCTTAACCAGATTGTCCCCAGCTAACATGCTATCATTATCCTGTATTAAGATACCCATTACAAAGTGGCCATTGCTTTCTGTGTCAATCTAGAGAGACTGAAATAACTGCTAGTGTGCCTTTTAGTAGTCCCATGGTGAAAAATAAACCCTTAGAAATGGAGAGTAATGGAAAGAAAATGACCATTGCATACTGGTCAGGTAGACACAGCAGAAGGCATCTGAGTATTAATTATGTAGGAAATACAAAGCCTGTCCATTGTTACGTTATCAAAATCACTTGGGACAAGGCAACAGGCAATTGTGAGAAGCTAAGTTGACTGAAGGGTCCATTTCAAATTATATATTCATTTAGAAAGTAATTAAAAATTTTACTTGTAAACGCATGGAAATACCAATTATGTTCTGAAAGTATAAGTGCATCAACACTAAGAGGCCAAGCACTGTCCTTCTTATGTGGCAATGTAATTAAATCTGGCTGGAGGACCAAGGGCCAGTTCAAACTGTTCAAACTGTATGTCCAGTCTGTTCAAGGGGGCATACACATAATCTATACATATAAATATATATTTGCTGAACATATACTAGTGGCCTATTCTGGCATTTCATGCATTCATTCCTCTATTCTAAAATGTTTATTTGAATTGAGAATATTTTATTAGACTAGTAAGTAATTTAAGGTTTTGCATTACATTTGGGCAAGTATGTGTTTCTAATTTATTTTCATTAGATACTCAGATGTATAAATGCACTTACAGCAAACTTACAAAGCCCTCAGGAAGCAAAAATTGCCTTGTGTTGAATAAATTTTATGGTACCATTAAGACTGACCCTAGATAACTGGTTAGGAAAGTTTTATGCTGTCACTGCACCATTCAAGGTAAAGTGCTAACCTGGCATTGTTATGGCCTCTGAAGTTAAATGGAGTTTCCGGATAGGTATGAGCAGCTATTTTACAATATTTATTCATTAATATGTACAGAGCTTGTATGGTTTACTATCATTACTTCAAACAGGAACAAAAATAAGGGTTTTAAGAGCACTGTAAATATCCATTGTTGGCATATTACAGTGCTAATATGCTGTGAGCCAAATTTTCAAAAATATTTGATGTTCAGGCTGACATCTCAAATGAGCCTAGATTACAGTTCTGTAGTTCAGTCAGACAGCAAAGCTGCAGGGGAAAAAATCTTGCTCCATTAACTATTCTGGGGAGAAAACCAGTTAATGGGACTGGACCCAGTATGCCACCCCATCACACTGGCCAGCAGCATCACCATGCAGCCTGGGGAGGAGGGAGGAGCATGCAATCATGGAGCACAAGGGCTACTGATGTTTCATTCTGTTAAGATTAAAAGCACCTCTTTGCAACCCTCAAGGCTGAAGAAAAGTGCTAAATTATTAAGTTTCAAATATCATATTAAGTATTCAGGTGCAATTGCTTTCTAATTCAGTAAATTCTGGAAGTTTGCAGAATACGAGGCTTTGGATTTCACTGCCCTTTTGAAAAAAGTATCTTCAGACAGTGCTTGAGATGGATCAAGAATATGGCAGGATGGAAGCAAGGCTAGTAGAGAGACTTCTACATCCCTACACAAGATTGCTATTTATACACAAATTCATGGACTATAAGGGCTGAATGTGTTTATATTTGCATCACCTTCATCTGACAGCAAACAGAAAAAGAGAGCAGAAATCAAACTTTTAATATCTGCAGTACCTTCTCCAGTACAGGCTTCAAAGCACTGGCTTAAAAGGGTCACAGCATTTCTTTGGAACCTACATTTCCTGCACCACGAGGAAGACAATCCCTAAAGCAGATGCATGGCCACTGGCATCTAGTCAGATACTGCTGTAGGTGGAGCAGGTAGCACAGCCAGACAACACCCTGTAAAGAACAGCAGCAACCATAAATAAAACCCACTCTCATTTCAGGTATTTATAGTTCTGCATAATTGTCTGTCATTCTCTCTATATAGAGACTTTCCAAAGTCTATGCTTTGGGCAAAATTTCATTGAAATTTCATTCAATGCCACCCAGCTGTTTCTAAGAACAAACCTAGGCAATAGTATTGTCTGGCTTTCCCTTACCAAAACCAAGCAAGTAGAAGAACCATTCTGACAGACTTTCCTTTAAAGACTCATTTCCCTGAAGATCTGAATCAGATCTTTGAAAATAGCCATTGTTTTAGAGATGTGTGTTTTTATTCTTCCCACGAGCCTCCACTAAAATTACACATTTTGTAACTACTGCTCAGACATGTGCAGAAGAGATTTCCTTTAATTTTAGTAGGGTTTTTTTAAAATAATTTTTCTCATGTTTTCACAATATTTTTAAAATTCTCTAAAAATTTTAATTGTCTGAAGCTGCAGCTGTACAGTGAGTTCAAGCAGCCAGTCCTGGCAGTGTTGTGGATCTGTTTAGGAAATACCAATGGGCTATTGATTTTCTGCCCCTTGCAGTCTGGTTGTTTGGTTTTTGGGTTTGGTTTTTTTTGTTTGTTTGTTTGTTTGTTTGTGGGTCTTTTGGGTTGTTTTTTTTTGTTTGGTTTTTTTTTTTTTGGTTGGTTGGTTTTTTGTTTGGTTTTGGGGGTTTTTTTAAGTCATAATATGCTGCGCAGAGGTTTTGGCTCACAATGTTAATATTTGACACTATCTGACATACACAGATCATATGTGCCTCATTTCTCATGAGGACCTTTTACAGGTCACAGCTTTCTCAAGAACATGATATGTGTGTTTTATCAGCTCTTTAGCATGTGGTGCTGCCTATAACATTTTTAATTATCTGCAGAGATTTGCAGTTGGTCTTAATTTAGTTGAAATGGTTGATCAGTCAAGTCACTGATAAGCAAACAGCTGTTTACTTCCGCTGGTACTTTGTTTGACCAATTTACTTTGATCACTCTATTAAAGAAAAAGCCATTTATTCTGGTTTTTGCTCAGCAGAAAATGAGTCTGATATATACAGGCCTCTGCCCTAACTGACTGGAGTTCTGCTTCTGCAGGCAATGATGAGGAAGGTGAGTTTCAGTTCTACCCTGGTAAAGGTGTAAGGGGAGCTGAGTGGGATTCTGTGAATCACTTGCAGTGAAAAAAAGGGAGACAGTAAGGGAACAGTCTGGATGATGAGAAATCAGGCTGCAGGCAAACCTGAAAAGGAGATATAGAGAAAACAGGAAAAGGCCATGAATAAATATATTAATGATATTGCTGTGTGTATGTGTGTATGTTAAGGGTTGTCAGGATAAGCTTGCTACACTTGGGTTTTGATGAACATTAGGATACTAAGGAAGAACAAAAGATGTGTGATAAGTCTCAGGTTTGGAGGCTGTGATTAGCTGTGCAGGGAGAACAAACATGGAACAAGGAGTCCAACTGGATGAGAAGGAAGTCAAGATCACAATCAGGAGCTTTCAAAAAAGCATGACACCTGAATTCATGCACATGCACTATTTCCAAAACCTGAAGAGGCTCTTCAGGGACCTTGGATACAAGCTTTGCTTTTTTGAAACTTCTGTGAAGTTTCTCCCATCCCAGCCAAGTATGTGTTTAGTCCCTTTTAGCGTTGTTGCACCTTAATAGTAGTAACCTATGAGACCTCCACTAGGAAGTGACAGAATTAGTTTTGCCTGTGTCACTTTAATTAGCCTCTCCCTGCTTGCACATAAATAATTTACTCTTTGCAAAACAGACTTTAACTGCATGATGAAATTTTTCCCTCTGGACTCATGGTTTGTTCATTGCAAAGAATAGTTCTGATACAGCAACAAATACAAACTGTGCAGTTAAGGATGCTGTATATCTACAGATGTCCTGCCTCACCAGTTGGGAAACTAGGCATTGTACAGAGGAACTGAAAATAGAGGTAGAAAATTATCATAGTGAAATGTTTTCCTGAAGGCTTTTTTCCCTTACTCCTGCCATGTTGTTTTGATGCAATATTAAAACCAGAGAAAGGCACTGGAGCTTTTACAAGTCCCACCTGAACGGCTCCAGAAAATGTTGCATTAATTGTCCCCTAACAGAGATTCAGTCACTGACCATGTGAAAGTTACAGTACTGTGACACTGGTTGCTTCTGTAATGGATTCAGAGAGCCTTTGCTACCTTGTACTGAACAGGAACCATAACACTCATATGGTCACTTACTTCCTCTCTGCTGAAGGTGCAGTGACTTCCATGTCAGCTGCAGTAACTGGGAGAGGAGAGGCAGGAAGACTGTCAAATTCAACTGCAGCAGCACCTGAAACCATTCTTTCAACTGGGAGTGAAAGGTTCATTTCAACAGAAATTTGAGGGTCTGATCTCTGTGAGCATTTGAAGGACTCAGCATCAAATGAAATCTGTGAGAGATGTACTTTGGACATAAATAATGCCATTGAATACTAGGTACATTTCAACTCTCCAAGCAAGTAGAATTTCTCTTTAGCCTATGCTTTTTTTTTTTTTTTTCAAATCTGAGCCTCAATTCCTGTAATTTAAAATGGAGTTAGTATTGCTTTTTAACCCCACAGATGTTTGAAAAGAAAAAGTAGCATTTCAACAACTGCTTGAATGCTTTAGTGATATGTGCCAAAATGTCTGTAAGTAAATTGTTCAGAGCAAGGTGTAAAGTGTGAAGCCAAACCATTAGCACTAATGAGAAATGGAACACTGAGCAGCTTCTCATAGCGTGGGTACCATCCATCCCTGGTGCTGTATGTTTTGAGGAATCTGCAAAGCAGACCATGTGCTTAAAAATTCCTATGCTAATGCATCCTCATCAAGGGAGTAAATTGCAGCTGCACAGGCCAAGAAAGCAGGAGCTTAGGAGTAGCCTTGAGAGTGAAGTGAGCACTAGGGTGGAGTTGAGCATGCTATGTACAACACACTGAAGTTTATTGAATGTCTTTCATCCTGCAGAATTTTCTGTAATTGCAGAAGACTTTTCCATAAGAACAACTTTCCTTTCTTATAAGAATGACCACAGTTTGTCTTGTTTATTGGTGTTTTGTTAATTGTGACTCTTAATGGAGAGTTTTTAATGTGTTTCTTCTCAGCATCACTCATTTTTTTCTAAATGAAATTTACTGTTATATTTGGAAGAGAAATATTACAAATTTACCTTTCTTCTAAACACGAAGACTAGGATCTGTTCCATCTCTGCTGGAGGCAGTTTTGTAATAAAGTGTTTTAATTACAAGTAGTCTTGCTGTCCATGATAAAAGTGCATAATCATGCTGCACTGTGAGCTGTGACTGATACCTCTGCCTCTTTCCTCCCCTTACTTTGTCTTTCCCTGAACCACACTTTTGGCAAGAGCATCATATATACTTTCATTTAGTTACTTGGATATGGTGATCAGCTGGTGTTCATTAGAAATAGCTAAGTAATTTATCTGTGGAGTGGGTTTGTTAATTTGATTTCGGAGTCCAGTTTGGGGGGCAACACAGAGAACATGTGGCATGTTGGGGAAAGAAAAATTCATGATATAAACTAAAAGGCATAAAATGGAGCAGATGTGCAAAGTGGAGGTTCTCCCTTATCTCCCATGTCAAGTCAGAATTAGGAAGAGTCTTGGAGGGTCTACTGCTGGCTGGAGAGTAGCCAGAAAAACAGATTAATAAATTTATGAAGTGCTTAAGCTGAAGTAGAGCTAATTTTGTTCACATTGGCTGGTGTGGGGCTGTGTTTTGGATTTGAGCTGAACATAGGGTTGATAATAGAGAGAGGTTTTGTTATTGCTGAGCTGAGCTCACAGAGCTGAGACTGCTTTTCCTACTGCCACACTGTCCAGGGAGATTGGGAGGAAATGGAACCAGGACAGGTGACCCAAACTGACCAGAGGGACATTCCAGACCATGTGACATCATGCTCAGTGTATAAACTGGAGGGAAGAAGGAGGAAGAGGGGAATGTTTGGAGTGATGGTGTTTGTCTTCCCAAGTCACTGCTCTGCTGGAGATGGCTGAACACCTGCCTGCCCATGGGAAGCACTGAATTAATCCCTTATTTTGCTTTGCTTGTGCATGCAGCTTTTTTCTTTCACTATAAACATTTCTTTATTTCAATCCATGAGTTTTCTGGCTTTTACTCCTCTGATCCTCTCCCTGACCCTGTGGTTGGGAAAGGGAAGTGAGTGAATGGCTGTGTGGGGCTGGGTTGCTTGCTGGGGTGAAACCATGACAGCTTGTCTCCCAGTATAAGCTCAAAATCTTGTTTAGCCCCTTTGAACTCTGAAGGCCCTCTGCTTTTATCAAACAACAGAAAGCATATTGGTACTCAGAATGCTGAGTTCATATAACTAGATGTGTCTAGATTACTCTAGTTATTGAGTAATCTAAGGGGTTTTTTTTTCCCAGCAAACAGTAAATCCAAACACAATATGAATCATCGAGCAAAGTTATTTTGTATTTTTACATGAAGGTTTTGAATCCTCTCTAATTTCTTTTGTGGAAATGTGTCTGAACTTAATAAAAAGGCTACTAGCATTCCAAGTTTGTTCGTGATCTGGGGAGACAAGAAAAGCAGAGGTTGATGTGTCAGCCTGTCCCTTTTAGAGAAAGAGCCTTGAGGGGTATTATCCTGCAAGTGAGATATAAGTTTGATTTAATTCCAGCCAGGACCACTAGAGTATTTTCTGCCACTGGGTCTAGTGATAACAGGGAAAAACAAACCAGTCAACAAGAAACAGCAGGAATTATATGGGTGTCACTGGTAAGCCAAAGCTGCCTCGAGGTGGTTTGCCCCCCGCAATAACTGTCTTTTCTCATGATACAGAAAGCTATCTTTGGTCATATGAAGAATGTTTGAGAAGCCAAGCCAAAGAAAGGCAGAGCCAGGGTTTTGCAGTGAATTTTTCTGGCAACTGAAAACACTTAAGGGAAAAAAGGGTTTCACAAGGAGTATATATTTAAAAAGTATTTGTTAAAATTAAGTTGTTTTATTTTCAATTAGCACCTCTTCTGAGAAACTATTTTTTTGCATAAGATCTGGTAGTGTAGAAGGTTCAGCTATCTTACACTCTCTCTAGTGGTCTGCTATTGCCCATAGTACAATTTTTCATTAATATGGTTGCATTTTGATTGCATTTAAAAGTTGATTGCAATCACATTGTGGTTATAGATTGTCCTGAGTTGGAAAGGACCCACAAAGATCATTGAGTCCAACTCCCTTCTCCTTGAAGGACTACCTAAAACTAAACCATATCACAAAGAGCAACATCCAGATGCTCCTTGAACTCTGTAGTACTCATTTATCTTGGAACTAAGGGAGAATGCATGCAAAAGATTTAAACTGACCAGTTTATAAGATAAACGTCTTGTTTTTTGCTAGTGTATTTTTGTATCTTAATGATACTAATATGAGTAAAGTAAAAACAGGAGAACAACCAACCAGTTACTTTTCCATTCTAGTTAAATCTCTGAGTAATTTAGACAACAAGTCCTACTTTCAGTGGACCTGAATAACAGAATCCAGCATCTCTCATCAGGGGATCACTTTCACAACCAAGCCTATAAAACTAAAAGAAATCTGGTCTTTCAGCACCTCTATGAGCGACTCTTTGTGTGATTGGAAGCAGTGCTTTTTAACAGCAGGAATCTCATACTGCAGAGGATGTAATAGGATTTGGATTTTTTGTTAAATATCTTTAAAAACTGGCCTTTAGCAATGAGTCCTTATCAAAACCTCAGGATAGTCTAGGATCTCTCATTTCTCTGACTTCACAGCCATAGAAGATGCTATCAATAGCAGACCACAAAATTTGGTTCCTTCCCACTCCTTTTGAGTTGCCCCACCCTTCTCTGCCAGCCCCAGATTAGGTCTCTGTATGGCATTATTTGGGAACTCCACTGGAAAATCCAGCCTGTATGGAAGACAGCTTTGGCTTCCCAAAGTAGCAGTGTGTCACAGACATGTTTTATGAAAAATCCTTTCCTTGGGATTTTTTCTCCTGAGAAGCTGAGACGCCTCAGGAACAAAATGTAAACAATGGTTATCTGCTGCTGTGGAATGCAACAGGTGAATCTGTGATTGGTCTCATGCGGTTGTTTCTAATTAATGGCCAATCACAGTCCAGTTGACTGGAATGTCTCAGTCAGTCACAAGCTTTTGTTATCATTCTTTTTCTGTTCTTAGCTAGCCTTCTGATTAAATCCTTTCCTCTATTCTTTTAGTATAGTTTTAATATAATATATATCATAAAATAATAAATCAAGCCTTCTGAAACATGGAGTCAACATTCTCATCTCTTCCCTCATCCTAATACCCCTGTGAACACCATCACAGCAGTGTGAGACAGAGGGAACAATTATGATCTGTCGTTTTTGTAGGCCTTGCTTGTCAGCTACTGGTTGTATTTAGGCAGTCAAGGGCATTCTGCAATGCACTGAGCCAGTTTAGAGCAACAATTTATGTGAAATCACCTTTCACTCTTTCTTTTTTCACAATTCAGATAATTTGTAACTTTCTTGGACACCCTCTGACACTTGGCAGTGCAATTCATGTCTAGCAAGTTTTTTCCCCCCCTCTTTTGTGCTGGAATAGCATTGAGGGGGGCAGTTCTGTTCCAGAGCATCTTTAATGTTTTCTGTCCACTGGTATCAATACTCCTTTCCCATGGGGCTTAGTTTTCTTGGCAAGACTGGTGAGCTACATCAAGCAACCTTTAGATCACCACTCGAGGCACATTTTCTTGCTGTTCCTTTTTCATTGGAGTTTTGAAACCAGCCTACATAATTCATGTAGCAAGTGGAATTTCTCAATTTCTCATTGTCATTGTGCTATGGCACATAATACTGATCAGTAAATATAAAAAAAAAAAATACACTGGAAATTGAGAGGTCATGACGAGAAGTAAAAATATATGGATATACTTGGTTGGTAAGCTGGAAATTAAGTGCTGCAGTTGTATGCTCCTACTGCTATTCACAGTGTTCTCTCTGCTTCATTTTTCTTGTGTATAATGCTTTGAGAGCCACCTCCATCAATTAGGAGTTTAACTGGAACTGGAAAGATCATGTAATGGAGTTGCAAGCTTAAGTTAGTCACAAATGAAAAGACAGGCTTACAAGTAAGAACAAGAAAGAAAGAAAAAGAGAGTATCACAGCTTAAGATGCTTTTCAGTTGCTCAGGGAGGCAAACCAGTTTTGCAGTATTAATTAACATTTTAGGGCATGCTATATCTAAAGCAAGAGACTGGGTGTATGTGTGTGTGTGGGAGGTGTCATTTCACCACACAAAGATAGAAATAAATAAAAAGCGGTCATTTTTTGAGGAGTAATATTTTACTTATGTGGTACAATAGAAAGGTGAAAAACATGTTTTTACTATCAAATTATGAATTTTGGCAAAAGCCTAGCACTAAAAACGTTACGGAAAAATATGAGGTGTACGTGCATCTTGCTCTCTCCTTCTGTTGTTAATCGCTTCTCTGTGTCTCTGCCAATCAAGCTGTCCCTCCTCCACTTCAAATGCATGGAGGATGCCAAGAAAAGTTGCCTCGCCCTTTCCCCCTAACTCAACAGACACGCAGTGGGACTCCTCCTTCAGCACAGGGACTTTAGGATTCTCAGTGCAGCCTCCCTCAGACAGATCTTTATAGCTTTGTTCATTGCTGGTGTCTTTCATGCATTGCTCCACCGTTCCCCAGCTGCACAGCCAGGGATGACAACCTCAGCCACTCTGAGCTGTGATCCCTCTTCCCAGTGCCTCTCCCCCAACACGTGGCACCTACACAACAGCTGGGCTCATACAGCTGCTCCCTTCTCACTGCTGTCTTGCTTCATAGGTCTCTTCTAGATGCAAAACCTATTTTCTGACAAGGTTGTGGACAGATGAAGAGGCGTATCTGGGATGGCAATATACCATGGAATCTTTAAAATACCTGATTACCCTTCAATGTACAGTTACCATTTCACCACATTTATTTGTATGCATCCCTTTCTGTGTATCTGTGTGTTTTTGAGCCCTAAGCTTGCTTTTCATTACGCCAGGATAGTGATTTTCTACTTTAAAAAATATTTTGTAGGTGTTCCTAATTGAGGGTGTTGATATTTTAGCATCTGGCCAGTGTAATAAGCCCATTTAGGCAAATAAAAGGAATTTGTCGCAAACTGAAAAAAAGCTGTGACTAAGAAAACATCACTAACAATAAGCAATTAAAAAAAAAAAATGGATAGTAAAGGCTTGCAAGGAAATTTGTCCAGCTGGGAAAAAAGAAAAGAAAGTAGCCAACTTTCCAGGGAGACTTAAGTAAATAATAAAACTAAATGGTGGACATAATAAGTACTGAATAAATGCCTGACGAGAAATCCTGATATCAGCAGGATTACAAATTTTAATGTCTTATCTGTAAGGTAATGGAAATTATTATGGCAGGTGTCCAGTTTTATATTCTATTTTAAATTAAGCCTCTATTTGATATAATTTTTAAGCAAGAAGTGGAAGTTGAAGAACACAGTAACATGTTTTTGTAGAAGTCTATTCTTTGTGTATCTCTGTGGCCAGCTGTGTATTGATGTCTACAGTTTTGTTGTTAAAGAAATCATCAATCAGTCATTATGATAGAATGCTGGACGCACTTCAGCCTTACACACTGACTACTACAGGCCAAAATATTGATAGATTTATTTTCTAAGGTTATGTGTTATACAAGTTAACTGACAGTTCAATAACTCAGCAGCATCCTTGAATAGAGCTTCTTTATATTGTTTTGCTCTCACAAAGCAAAATGGAAGAGGGGAAAAACCCAGCTGAGATGCACAGTTTCAGAGAGCCTTTCTGCATTTTTCAGGAAATAACACAGAGACATGTGTTATAAGTTTAAAATATAGAATATCTCATCAACTTATCAACTCCTGGCTCTGCCATTTTTTGTGGCAGATTTGGGTATGAAAAAAATTTTCCAGCTTTTCACAATTGTTAAAAAAAATTAGTCGGAATTTAACTGAAAATATATGCATATGGCTATCTATCATAGTTGCATTGGACATATGATACATCAAATCATCAAGTCAGATTGCATACTTTTAATTCAGAAATCTGAACACATTTTAATTCTGGAAAGTACAGGAAATGTTTTTTTGACATAAGATTGTTTAAAGACAAAGAAGCTAATTTAGAAGATATGAAAACCTGTTGTCATTATCTTTAACGTTTCTGATGAGTTGGACTTACAAATCATGAAAACTAAAGCTCTTGTAAACTTTCACAAATGGCGAATTTTTTCTTTAAAAGATAGATAATAAAAGAGGAGGCTTTCAAAAAGCAGGCCCAGAAATACTTCCCATCAGCATGACTCATGCTCCTAAATCTCATTCTGTGTCTGATACATCAACATGTGCTGCCCTACATAAGCCTGTGGATTACTTTCCATTGAAAAAGGAAATAAGATGTTCCAGGCAGGAGATTGAAGACCAGATTTTGCGACATGTATGACAAGATCTCGGGCTGACAGTGTTAGCAGAGATTTACAGAGAGTTTAGGAGAACTGCTGCCTGTTAGCACTACTCAGTACAGCATGTTTTGTGTCTCAGAGACATTGCACAGCCCTGTGTTGGAGGCACCAGCCATGAACAGGAGTTGCGGTTCTGCGCTCACTGTGCTCAGGGATCCACAGAGCCAGGGCTTCTTTCTGGAAGGAAAAGATAACATCACTCCTGTATTATTGCTGTGCTGTGCTGTGCAGTGCTGTGCTGCCAGAGGTCTGCATGGAATTATATGATTACATAAGAAAGGAAGGGGGAGATTGAACTCATGTTTGTGCCTGTGTTTGCAGGTATGTATGCACACTTGAACATATTTATAAGCCTTTCAAACTGCTCCTGTGCCAAAAAAGCATGAAAATCAGAAATTAAACCAAGAGGCATTTCTTTATCACAACACACGATGAGGTTGTTTGAAATGCTCTCACTGAGCATCCTTTTAGGAGGTGCCAACCTTTAGACATATCTATAAGAGCTACACTGAGTTCCCACTTGCATTACCAACTGCCTTAGCTGAAGAATATGTTACAACAAATCATAAAATTGATCATATAAATTAGTAGAGATCCATGCCAAGTTTTTCTCCTACACTGTTTCTCATGCTCCTCCAGCCTTAAATCAAGGTTACCTAATACATACGATTGCAAATGCAAGATTTCAGTGTCATTTAGCAATGATTAGTTTTCACAAAACAATTGAAAGCTAGCAGAGCTTTCTCACTAACACTCTCCAGAGACAATCAACTGCTTCACTAGAACTCAGGTCTTTGCCATGAGTTCTTTTTCCTTTCATCTTTTGCTTTACATAATGAAACAAAAAATTGAAAAGTATAGAAAATTGTAATGTGAAAAAGTTACAAAGTGAAGAACAGAGCATACAGCCAGATTATGGGAAAGGGTATTGACTTCAGGTTAAGAATGTCACTGATTTCTGGATATTCAAAACAAACTGTTTCAAAAAAAGGCCATTTTGGCTTTTTCACTTAAAATTGTGTTTTGTGTTTTTTTTTTTTTTTCAAATCTCACTGCATTATGGACTTTCCTATGTTTGATATACATGGTTATATAGACAAAGAAAACATTTGTTCCAAATGTTTGAGTTGAAATTACATTATATATGCCTCATAATAGTAGAAGGTCTGCAAAAGAAGTTGAACTGTTCTTGGAAAATAAAATTTCATCTTGATTATGTGCTAGTCTTTATCACAGAAGAGGGAGGGAGAGGAAATCAGAGGGCTCTTCTAGATTCAGGCTATGATCCTCCACAAGTGAGCTACCTGCCACTGGGGGACTGTGAAGGTCCCAGGGAGAGCAGTCAATTTTTTTTGGTGTGGTTTGTGCACACCTTCTCTCATGTCTATTTTTTAATTTTTCTTGAAATATTTGAGAACCTTGTTTTGAAGTAGAATGTTGAAATCTTGGCATTCTTTCAAAAAATGTCTCTTGCTTCCTAGACAGACCTCAGAGAACTTTTGCATCAATACCAGTAAGATGGCAAAAGGGACATCAATATGCAGGTTTATTTTTATTATTATGCAGATAAGGTACATTTGTGGCTAAAAATATTAATTAGGAATGTCATGAATTAGGAATCATGACATTAGGTTCTTATGAACTGTAAAGACAAGTGTTGACATGTTGCTATGTGACTCACAAATACTTTTTCACCTGGAGTGACCTGTATAGAACTGTAGGTCACTTTATTTTAGAGAGGATTCTATGGGTTTAGAGGGTATTTCAGAAAAGAATGATGACAGTGAATAAAAGCATAGGGTAGCTCTCATATGAAGTGAAAAGTGATTACCTTAGAAGATTCAGAGTTGACATAAAAGAACAAAAAGCACTGTGTGGTGGCAAAGAGTTGAGCCTTTATTGCAACAATGGTGGAATTTAAATGGGGATGTTTACGACTAGAAAATGAATACTCCTCACCATGGCATCAAGATTCTATGGGGTATTGTTAGCAAAATTCATACGCTTGAATCTTGGTCATTGGTATGGATAAAGAAAAATATCTCAAGTTTAGTGCTAGGAAAGGGCTTATAAAGAATTATTTCAGTATTTATTTAGTGCACTTCAGGATCAGAAGTGGGCTTCTAGTAGAATCAGATCCACTCCACTGACTTCTACACATGGGTATGTGTGCACATTTCTCAAATGGCCCCACCTTCACAGGAAATTTAAGTGCAGTAAAATGAAAAAAATTCCATCACTTCAACCCTCACAGAGTAAGTCTTAGGAAAGAGCTTATTTTTGTAGGCTTTTATCTAATGGGAGATGAAACTGCTCAGGGAATGCATAGCTGAGCTTTGTCCTGGAGGGAATCCGTTAATTCACTTCAGGATAAAGCCGTCCTTGCTTCCAGCCTAGCAGAAAAGGGCTTCCTGGTTTTAGTGATGGAAGTGGAGTATGATTCCTTCTATTTCTCAGTTTCTTTGGACAGATAAATAGAAAAAAAAAGGAAATGAAAGTTGATGGCAGGGCCCTTGCAAAAATGAACAGATAGGGGAAAGCTTTCTTAGGGCAACTGATATCAAACAATGACAACAAATACTTTCAGAAAGGCCTGAGACACATGAGGAAAATAACCTGTATTTCTTCTTAACAAAAAACGTATAGTATTATAACCCATTAACATTGTGACCCTCTTAGAACATTAGAAAGAAGAATGAGAGACACATATATTTCTTTTTTCTGCAGAATTACATGGAAAATGCTAGGATTTTCCACAAGTTGCAGCAACAAAAAGTAGTAGTTTTTCATCTTTGTTATATTGATTGCATGGAGTGCTTATAAGGTATACATGAAATTTAACACATTGTTCTTTTTTTGTTCTCAAATTGGTTTTTTTCCTCAGCAGATCTTGGATTGACAACAGTTACTTGTCATTCACCTGAAAGTCCTTTCGCATTTCATGATTGATTTTTTTTGTCTTTGATTAAATTATATGATTGATTAAATTATGTTTTAAAACATACTTTCATTTGGACTTCCTTAATTTTTCCAATGGCCATTCTTGTCTCACCAGCCAGCTGAGGCTACTTTTTATTGGAAATTAATTCTCTCAACACCTATCACATAGTTAAAAAGCAAAACAAAAGAGAATCTAATTCACCTGAGCAAATAATCCTGGAAGAACAATTACCAAATAATATAATAGTACTTCAGAAAAGGAAAATAATTTTATTTCTTCATTCCTGGACTCCTGTTTGCAGGACATCACTGGGACAGCTGGGGCTCTATGTTTCTGACTCCATCAAATACTGGAGTTTGTGTGCAAAACAGACGGTTCCTCTACTGCAAAATTGATATCATCCCCTATTCTAGCTGTCGGGTAGTAATCTGAAAAAACAAACATTTTATTTTCTCCCAGCCCGCCTCCATGGACATAGTGTTTTATTGTTGGAACTGAGCAATTGTTGTGGCCTGTGATCCATTGCTTCTCTCTCTTTTATTTTCCCTTCTGGCTCTGAGCGAGGGCGGCAGAAACATCTGCTGGAGTTAAGATACACTGCGGCCACCCAGCTGATCCAGGAGCCCTGGAGCACTCTGGCTGGGCAGGAGCAAGGAGATGGGCTTTCCTGTCTACATGATCTATAACACTGTGCAGCTAATTCAGGAAGAGTGAACTATTTTTGGAGGTTACCAAATGACTCAGAATAAAGAAGCAATGCAGATGCAAAACTGAACATTCAGATCGTCTGTCTGTTCAAAAAACTGAAAGAAAGCAATCTAATTTCAGTTTGGCTGTGGGGAGTAGCTTTCTTTAACAGCACCCCAAGTTAATTTAAAGCATGTTCCTGAATAGAAAACCTTTGCTATCATGAACCACAGATGCTTTAAAAATGAAAAAAGACCTTTTACCCCCTTCTGATGATAAATATGAATTCTAGTGCAAGAGATTTAAGCCAGTATTTGATGTTGACTTCATTGCTCCTAGAGTTTCAAATCCCATTATAAAATGACTGTCTTATTAAATGAGGAGTTTAATAGTTTGCTTTCATAGTTGACGGTCAAAACAAGATCAGTAGTGTTTTCACAAAATAAGAAAAATGATAAAAATTATGATGACTGAGTATGTACTAAGTGTCAGCTTTGTCAGGATCATGGGCTTGGGATATAAATTTTATTATAATATTTCTCAAACCTTATTGATCATCTCTACTTAAAATTCACAGATTCCCCTTATAATGCTTCAGGAACATTGCAAATGTCACTACAAATTCAACACCTTGAAAGTTTTGTACTTGATTAAAAAAAAATACTGCAATATTTACCCTTAAAAACTGAGACAACCACATAGCCTTAATATTTCAACAGTTTTCTAAGGCAGTGTGTTAGGCACACTGCATGAGGTTTTGACGGTACATAACAGGAAATAAGCAACTTTAAAATTCAGCCACTGTTGGATAACCCTCATTATTATAAAGATGAGTTGTAAAAATTAGGCTCAGGTGAAATCAGTGGCATGAATTCATCAGAGCATTGCTTTCATCCCTGCTTCCAAAATTCTACTTTCTTCAACCAGATCCTGGGCTTAGAGGAATTATTATGAGGGAAGTGACTCTAATTGTACTGTAAGATAGGGTAACCTGATGTGAACATGCTGAAGTGGAACCACAGGATGGAGTCAGCAGTGGTTTACTTGGCATATTGAGCTCTGAGGGGAAAAAAAGCCCCATACACAGAATGAATAAGAAACATGGGCAGACTGATGGAGGACATACCCTGTTTTGTCTGACATGAGGGCTAGCAGCAAATTAGCACTGACTGAGTAGAGAGGTGGAGTTTCTCCTGCTGTGTTGCATTTTTCAGTTTAATATGGTAGAACTCTTTACTGTTTCTGTGCTGGAGGCTGGGTGTTAGAGGAAGCAAAGCTTGCAGGGCTGTGGGGAAGGGACAGAGCTGTGACAGCCACTAGAGCCAATCTCAGTGTGTGCTTCTCATACTTGTGACACCTACGTGCAGAGAAAACTCTGCTTGTGAAGGGGAAACAAATTCAGTTCCACTGTGGTTTTTTCTACTTGGCTCTCCAACTCTAATGAATGAAAATTCATCTGGAGAAATACTAATTGGGTTTGACACTACAAACATGCAAGCAATGGGAGCAGGTTTCTCATCTGAGCAATCTGATGATCTAACAAGATGTCTCAATGAGAATAGCTAGTTTAAGATCTTGTGATGTTATTCATTAGTTTTCTAACACCAATCTTTACAGTACACTTCCCAATTTGATGTTTTTTCTCCTTCTCTGTTCTTTTATACCCAAGATAATGCTTCTTGCTAATTCATTGACAATCATCAGCAGAGAATTATCAGTCCCCCACAATTTAGCCAGTGTCACAGTATCACTGAGGATGTTTGTTTCACATCACTGTCATTTTACCATCAGTGGCAAGGTGACCAGATGAGTTGATCAAGGAGGTGTCAGTAAATATTTATAGATGGATATCTAGGAAATTTGTCAATGCTGAAATTAGTTTTGTGAAAGAGAGATGGTTGAATACTACTATTGTGTTTTTAGGAATGGCCAAACTGGGAGTGTAATAGTTGATTGCTCAGAGGAAGTATCAACCTCCTGTGATTAGCTAGTTATTTGTTCATGTCAGTGCAGGAATTTGAAAAAGCAAATGGTGAGATTGTCTGTAGTTCCATGAGCATGGCAAGAAGAAAAAAATAGAATTAACACGTGTCATTTAAATAATACTGGACTGGCATCATTAGGCTTGCAGCAAAGCATCCTCTGTCTCTTGTCAGACATTACAATAATCTACAATTCTCCTTTTATATCCTACATTCTTACTGCTTTTTGTGGTAATTCTTATCAGTGTAAAAAGTTCCTCTTATTGAAAGTAAGTGTGTTGTTTTAGAGTCAATTTAAAATAAAACTAATTTGCTATTATAGAATAACTGTATTTAACTGAAAGGACAAATATTAGCTTCATTTTCAGGGACATGGGATTTGCAGAGAGAAAATGCACCGTTCCATTCCTTAGCTCATCACAAAATTATAATGTGGAGGAAAAACTATTTTGTATGCATAAATAAAAATCAACAAACACAGTGCATCCAACTATTTGTCTAGGAAGTTTCACACATTTCTTCTTTTATAATGAATCATAACTTGAATGTAAATATCAATTGCAATCTTCCAAAAAGTAGAAAGTTTCAGCTACTATTTTTGGTCACTCACTGTGCAAATAAACACTTTGAATATCATAGGAAAAGCTGTTCATAAATGGAGCATTTCTCAGTTTAGAAATACTTTGTCCTATACTGTTTTATTTAGGCTATACCTATAAATAGAAATCAGCGGCTGAGAAATGAGTTTCCTATGCTAAATCATTCTGTTTTATTTTGCTACACAGCTAATCCTGGCAAGGCTAAAAAATAGTTAATAGGCAGTCTGTAAGATCTTATAAGATGACATTTGGAAATCCTGCAGTCATATTAGTCATTAGCCATGGCAATATTCTGCCATAAGGCAGTGAGTCAGACGATTGATTAGAGAACCTCATCATGATATACCCTCTGGCATGAATATGGAGAGAGGGAAAGGAAAATGAGAGAGTGCATGGGACACAGAACAGTAAGAACACGGAGGAATAGAAGGGCAAAGAAAGTCTGAAACAGTTTATTTTTTAGAGGTAAAGGGCGATGGAGAAGAGGGAAACAGCATAAATCATGGATCTTGGGGACCCACAAGGTGTGCTACCGTCATACTTTGTAAGTGAAGTCCTGTATCAGTGGAAAATCTAATTTTTCTTACACTCCTGGTATGACATCTTGCCCTAGACATGAGGCAGCTGTTGGCTACCTCCCTGACAGGTGTTCACTAAAATCTTGGAGAAGACTCTCCACTTCTAACAAACACTCTCTGCTTTTAATTCCGTGCATTTTCTCAAATGGATGTGTAGATACATATGGTTTTACCAGCTATCAACATGTGTGCTAAGGAGCATCAGCAAAATAAACAGTGCACAGAAGCTGACAAAAGGCCTACAGGGAACACTGGACAAATGCTCACTATTGAAAAAATTGCTAGGTACTGCAATTAAAAGGAAAGATCTCTGCTATTTAGGAGTTTGTGATGCTTTTACTGGCAGCCCTACTATGACTCCCCTGCTGCTGTTTTGGAAATTAGCACACCACTTTTGGCTGTGCTACTCAGGTATGCAAGGCTGAGTACCTGTCCCATCCTTGCAGTCAAGCTTAAAAGCTGCCAGCTCCTAGTAGGAGGCAGGCACTACACAGAAAATACAGTTTATTGTACCAACTATTGTACAAACAATAAGAATGAGAGATGCACCTAAGTGCAGCTAAGATTTTACTGCAGCGCTTTTTCTTCTTCTTTTTTTTTTTTTAAATTCATGTGTGCTATTCTCCATAGCAGGGCATGATTTGCAGTATTTCCAAATGACTGGGTCTGTCTTGGTTTTGCCCTGTATCAAATTAATCTAGGTCCTCAAGTGATGTGCAATTCTATCAAAAATTGGTGAGCTTTGTAATTTTACTGCTGCAGATTTAGTACAATTTGTTCAATATACTCATATGAAGAACAGTCAGAGGTGCTTGTGCCTTCAGTGAAGGGGAGCTGATAGTAACATGTTCTCCATAAAGGCACTTTCTTTTATGATGTTCACTGGCTTTCCTGGCTTGCTGGGCTAATTCCTTTCTGAGGCATTTCAGGGAAGAGCTTCCTAGTTTTATTTATGTTTATAGAAAAGATATTACATTTATATTACAGGGAAATGTGATTTGTTGGGGGGTTTTTTGGCTTATTTTCTAAGTATTCTGATTTGTATGAAAATACTCTCCCTGCCATAAACACTTACTATAACTACTTTATAAATCAAAATGAATAATTTATTGCTTGTGCTTTTAAAAAGTGTCTTAATCAATACGAAACATTTCAAAAGAATACATATAGATGATATTATTGGCAAACAAGATTGCTGCCAAGATCAATGTAAAACTCCCATTGTCTTCAATGAGACTGTTTTCAGACTGGGATGTAGGAGGTTATATTTTTGCAGACTGCCGTGACAGAAGTTCCTCATGACAGATAGTACTTTCCCCAGAATTACAATAGTCAGAAGAAAAATCAGAAGAAGCAGCTGTGAAGAAAAAACAAAGGCACCAGGAAATGGGTTGAATTTCTCAAAATGATCAATTCAATAAAAGGTAGAATCAGGATCAGAGCCCTGATATTTGAAGTCAAGACCTGGTTTCTGCCTAATGATGTTGCTTCACATGCAGCTTTCCCAGGTGATGCACAGCTCATCTTTCGTGGGCTCATAGAGAGAGAGAGAGATCTTATACAGCATGCAACAACAAAATCAATTGTAAGAACAAGCTTCAGCAGATTACTCCCCACCACCACTAATTAGCTTTCACAGTGGCATCTTGCCTTTCTCTCTGCCCCATCCCCTCTCTTCTGAAGCACTTTGCTCTCTATCACTTGCTTCTGTAAGCTGTGAAGCTCTCCTGACTTAGAAAAGGTAAATGGGGAGAAGGCTTCATGCCTCACATGCTCAAAAAAGCAGAGGATCACAGGGCCAGGTAACACAGTCACAGATTTGAAAAAATATTTCTGTTTGCCATGCCTGTCTCACTTTCAAATTATTTAATAAATCTTTTCTTCTTCATAAGAAATCTTGAGGTCCTATGTCTAATTCATCTTTGGGGGAATATGGTGATATAAACACATTTAATCATCTTAAACAGCTAGAATTTCATGACACAAATATTACAAGGAAATACTGTTGAAAGCTACACAGCATAAGGATAATGCCATATGCCATTAAAATATATTTATCTTAATTGTTATATTAATGAGTAGATCCTGTGGGCTGTAAATTTATCACAAGTCTGGTCTGCATTAAGAATGGATCATAAGATTGTAACTGCAAATCCTCGTGCCACTTAATAGGTAAAATTAGGTGCCCCATTAGTCACAGTTGTGACTAATTTCACCTGTTCTGACATGATTATGAACATTATGCAGTTGTTTTAATATCTTTGTATAAAGATTAGCCTAGCTGTTTTATTATGTTTGTGTCTTACTCTATGATGTCTCATTTCTTTTGTCTGACTGCTATTACTAATAGTCAGTACATGAAGGAGTCCAAGGACTACACTCCTTTCTTTAGAGTCCAATTATTCCCCTATAACATTGGATAACTATGAAGGTGCCTAGCATAGAAACTATTTTACATGGGAACAGTCATCAAGATTAGCAGCTACTGAAATTCACGAATCACTAAAATTTAAGGAAAATTATCTGCAATATAAAAACCCAACAAATAAAACAGAAGTTAAGGTCACAGTCCAATTTTTCAAGAGTATATAGGACATCTCTTATGCCAATCAAAGACTTTTTGAGTGCATTCTGAAATTTTTTTGTGGGCATGTAAAGGTGACTGAGGATCATAATCTGGGTCTTTGTGATAGCCTCACATTCTCTGCCCAAAATATCAGGAGGCTTTGAAAATAAAAGACATATCCTATAGATATCTTAGTCTGGGGCCCTTGACCCCAGAGTCAGCAAAAGAAGATGAACTGCAATAGCCACAGAAAGCAAATGAATCTTGAGAAAAACAGATTTCAGGAGGACTCTATCTATTTACACAGAGCAGCTGTACAATATCTGAGAAAAAACAGTGAATCCCTGAATCACATGTTGATTAAAGCTGGAATAGCTGCCTTTTTTCTGATTGCTAAACAAAGTAACTTTATTAGAATCAGAAAACTAATTTTATTCTGAGACCTACTCTCCTTCTGCATCTGTGTCTTTTTCTTCCACATCTGATACTTGTTAAATATCTGCCAGGAGCCTGCCTGCCCTTTAAAGCTCGGCTTCTGGCTATGGATTTAAAGAAATAATAGGAGTGGTTTATACTTTTTGCTTCATAATGTACTCCTAATAATTTTTTGTAATGTACACAGCATGCAAAACAACATTAAAGAGAATGGAATAACTGATTTTCAATTAATCTGAGTTTGTTTTCTGTTTTTAAACTACAGGACATTCTCTGATGTTAGAGAGCTTCATAATTCAAATTGCTAATGAGTAGCAGTCTTGAAATGAGAGCTTAAATGAAGATAGTAGGATGATTATGAGGCTTACTCTGTGGACCTTGGATCAGGCCCCAAAAAAATTTCCAGTTATTTGCTGTGTAGGACCATACACACCAAAGGATAGTTACCATCCCTCAGAGTTCTCACAAGGCTGAAGGTACATTGTATGGTTGCATTGTACTGAACTTCCAGGGAATTATTTAATGCAATATGCTTCCTGGGTTTTCCGGGACACTGGAAACTGATTTTAAAGTGTATGGTATTAAAAAGAAAACAAACCAAATTTGGAAAAGAAAAGGCTTTTCTGACAACAAAGCAAATTTTCTTATCTGCAGCAGCTCAGCAGTAGGAGTTAATATAAAGACAATACATAGGTAAAGGGCTCTGACAAGTTACTCTTCATCATTCTAGGTGTGTCATGCTTGCTTTAAATGAATATGTCATTCATAGCTGGAAATTCATCAATTAATTCTTGATAGGATGGGCTTTTGTCCCACGAGGAACTACATTCCTCGTATGTACTTGCATCCATACTGACTCCTGCTTCACTAACTTGGGAGAGGCACAACAGGGAACTTCCTTGGAATGGCAGGAAATAAAATTTTTATATGTACAGGTTTCCCCCAAACTTAAGGTCAGGTTTACTAGCCAGCAAATGGAGTAAGAGTTGCCACACCTTTTAACTAACCCATTCTTTCTCCCGTGGCTGTCAGTAAATTTACCTTTGGCTGCCAGAATCCAATTTCTGTTGGCAGCACAGGCATTGAGACATGTACAGCTTGTGCAGACTGCAGCCTGTATCAGTACTTAGTGAGCTCTGAATTTCATTCCTAGACTGTTCAGTGCCCCCACAATGTCTTTCAAAGTCTTCTAGGCTCTGGTTTATTGTATTACCTTTGGCAGTCTGAAGTGCAGTAATTTATATTTGTCACAACTGCCCTTCAACTGGTGTGGTGCTGGTACAACCTTGGGCTTTTTTGTCTTGTCTTTTTTTTGTCAGTGAGGGAGTACAGTATTGTGAATAATTAAAACCCCATAAGTAGTTGATCTTGGTGATACAGCATACCACACTAAATGACTTATGTAAAAACCATATATTTTTACTTCTACTCTCTCATTTGCTTGAACTATATTAAAAAATTCTCGTCATGAAAAATTAAAGATTATAAGAATAGCCATTATTATCCTGTTTACTACATGCAGCTGATGTAGAGATATTTAGCTTTCTCCTGAGGAACGGTTTGATGTATATTTGTTTTCAATTAAATTTGCATATGCCATTTTAAAGAGAAAGATACTTTATTTATCTCTCTATTTGCTTTCACTAAGGAGGGAATAAAAGTTCCACACTTCCCCCCCTTTCCTGAATCACTGCAGGAGAGCTCTGCATTGTGCATCATAAAGAGATTGGGAAGCTGGGTAATTAATCATGGGCTTTTATGTAATAGAAAGTTTAAAATTCATTAGCTTTATATCGGAGCGAGTGTTATGAGGGAGAACATGTTGTGAATGAGAGGGAGAGCCTTATAATTAAGGAAGTGTGTAAATAATAATGAAAGTCATTAGTGCCATTCAGTTTCTAAGAATGTCATAATGTAATTGGAGCATTAAAGTGAAATTTGCGATGACAAACATTAACGATACAAAAGAGAGAAAATGTGGTTATCTTTAGTTTGACAGATAATGTCAGTTTTCTTGCAAGGCCCAGATGGTGCACAGGAAAATGTTATGAACAGTTTTGTTTTAATACTTTTATGATGTGATATTTGGGGATACAATGTCACAAACACACAAGGAGGTTTACATTTGTGAACCAATAGTGCCTTTGAGTACCGAGTCCACTGAAACAATATATAGGGAAAGTCTTGTCACTGATACAAGACTGCTGTTGCAATAAAGTTGAGTTGCAGAGTAGCACACTATTATATGGCATGAAGTTTTCTGTCTTTCTCTCTCTCTGGATATGCACTTCGAATCTTTCTCTCCTTTATATTAAAAAAAAAAAAAAAGAAAAAAGAAAAAGAGAGGGGGAGGGAGAAAAGGAAGAAAATGATTTAACAATTATGCAGGAAATTATATGATGCTAAAATTGTACCATGTACTGCTCTTTCAATGAAGGGACTTTCTACAGTTATTGCACATTGCAAAGGCTATAATTTTAGGGCGTGAAAAAATGTAGATTCCAAACAAAGGAAAATTTGAATATGTCTAGTGGATAAGGCAAGGAGAAACAAAAAAAAGGCAGCTGGAGAAAATTTGAGGGAACAGTATTATTTTAAGGGAAGTGACTTAGAAATAACTATGCCTAAGACTCCCAAGACCTGGAAGGCCCAAGACCTGAAAATGCTGAAACATTAAATGTCTGTCTTGGTGTTCTGTCCATGAAGTACAGTGTTGGGGGATTTCTTACTGCCCCCATCACTTTGTGTCAAAAAGACCTAATTTTTATGTAAGCAGCCATTCATTCTTTACTGTCTCTTTTCTGCAGCCCAGCAGCCAACACAAAAGTTGATTCCAAGTGTTGTGAAAATTGCTAAATTAATGCTAATTAATCTCATATTTGGTTGACAGTTTTAAGAAAAGGAACACTGGTCCAAATGAGTGAAAGTGGAGAGGTGAGGGTGATTACTTCAGTAGGATTTTAACCCATGCTCTTTGGAAACCCTCTAAGACTTCCAACTGTAAGACAAAGGCCCCTTTTTTTCACCACTGACAGAACTTGAAAGGTTTTTTAGATGACATAGCAAGAATTATTCTCTGCATGCTGTGGGGCTGCTGCTACTTTTGGGATCTTTGAGTAGGATGGTTCAAAGTAGAGTCACAGTGACTGTACCAAATTGTGGTTACATATCTGCCTTTTCTGGTCATTTCTACTGAGGATGAACAAAACCAGCGTGATGATACACAAGCTGTGAAAAGAGGTTGCCTCCAGTAGTTTGCAAAGGGCTGTTTTTCAAAAGTGTGATTTAGCACTGGTTAGGCTTTTTTGTTCAGTTTGATTCATTTTGTTTAGGTTTTTATCCTGTTCTTTGGCACATCTGCACACAGTTTTGCATGTAAAGCACAACATGGCCTTAAAGGGGGCAAGTACTTAATTTCATTGTGAGGGGAATTGATCTGCCAGAAAATTCTGTTACTCTCCTGACTCTAATGTGGAGGGCACCCTCACCTCCTCTTGAAAAAGGTTCATGACCAATGTTTGTTGTTTGCTGCTTCTCTCACTGGTTGAGTTAATAAAGTGAGTGTGAGCCTCAGAGCATACACTGCACTAAGGTAGGGTGGCCAGTAGGAAACCAACACATCCAGGTTACACAGACACTGTGGCCAGGATTATTTCTAGAGATTCTGATGGGAGAAGATTAATATTATTCTTAAAAATTTTAAAGGATAACTGAAAAATGATATCTGGTTGAAGAGTACTTGTGAAAAGTACCTGCAAGGTAGGTCCAGGCCTCATGTAAATGGGGATCCTTCTGTTAAACTCTTACATTTAAAACAGGCATTTCAGAGAAGACTAGATCTTCTAGAAGGAAGTGTTAAGAGCATGTTCAGGGGAATTTCAAACTGAGAAGTTGGTATTAGTGAGTACTCAGAGTTACATGGACTGATTGGCACAGCAAATTGTTGTTTTTTCACCTCCAAATCCTTTTCCAACTTCATGCTCTAGATTTTCATATGGCAGCTGGGGTGATGGTCTTCTCTAAAATATATATGGTTGAGACTTAAAGCAAACATACAGCTCCACAAACATGTTTTACTGCTATTCTTAATATTGCTCTGTAGAATTTGTGTAAAGGTTAGTGGGGATTCCTGTCAAAATTGTTTTTTCGTTCTTTCCCCCTCTCTATCATTACTGGATCCACTTGCTTTCCCGTGAAGTTCCCTGGTCCCTCAGCTTCTCTTCTTCCATGGCACCTAAAGGGCAGATGTAGTCTGTAATGTTTTAGCAGTGAGAAAGACACCACACACCTGTGTTAAAAGCCTCTATTACCCACTTCTTATCGTGGTAGCTGAGAACTGTCACCAAAGCTTGTCTGCTGGCCAGGTGTGCTGGGAGGTAACCAATGCTCTTACACTTTGCTTTAGACAAAGGGCAGCAATAAAGACTTTTATTGGTAAGATCTCGATGGGAAGCTGCTTTGTGCCAGTAGAAGTTGTTTGTGACTCTTATGGCTCCTACACCAAGGGCTGCAACTACTCTCTCTCTCTCTCTCTCACAGATGCTGTGTTTGTCATATGTCTCCTTAGAGCCACTCATATTTGTGAGCCAAGCAGTTCCTGGGCTCTTAGGTGACCCTGAGCCATTGGATTATTAAAGCTCATAAATCCTATTGAAAGTGTTTGGAATTTCCTCAGCCTGATTTCTTCCCTACAGTACTCTAATACGAGGAGGTAGTGCACATTCTCTGCAGTGAATCACAGATCTCAAGATAACCAGCTCACTGCATTCCCTGCCTGGGACTCTCCCTCCTCCTCTTTTTCTCCCCATTTTCTCTCTGGCCCATTCTAACACCACAGTTCACAACACTCTACCTGACTTTCTTCTTACTACTCTTTCTCTTACTCACCACTGCATGTTTTGTGGCTTTGTCCTATCGTGCATGCCACACATACATATTATAAAAAGTACTACTATGCTAAGTTCCTATATCAGAGATGTGTTTCTGTCCAGTGCAACTGAGAGCTGCTGCTGAGCCCTTTCTGTGGTCACTTTATAACATCCTTTTGTGAGCTGCCAGCCACTCATCAGCCCATGAAACAGGCCACTGGCCCTCCTACACTCTGACCTGAGGGTTCACTAGTCCTCCTGCCTGTAAACATAAATTGAAGAAAAGGCTACAGCAGGAGAGACAATGTGCACAAATGCTAGCTGTCAAAGACAGAGTTCAAATTCCTGCTCATCTTCTTCTGAATGTCACAACTGAGCAGTGCTGCAGTGCTACAGTTTCCGGTTTTAGGGAGGATCAGGCAACTTTTTTTGTGTGTGGGGTGAGGAACTCCACACTGCAATCTCCTTTTCAAGATACACAGATATGGCACATCAAACACGACGGGATTTCCAAAAGAAACTAAGAGGGGATTTGAAATGTCAAATACAAAGAAATGATTCTTTGCTTTCAGTGGGGAAAAAAAAAAGCTGCCTCAGCCCCTCTAGCAACAGATTATATTTTTAAAGGGTTGTTCATTGATCTTTCTCCAAAGAAAGAATCTGAGATTTAGGTACCTGATCTTAATCCTAATGAAATCCATTGCAAAATTCTTACTGAGTTCATTGGAAAGAGCATAAAGCTTCATTTTTTTTTTGTCAAGTCTGAGATACCAGTATATGCTTTACACAAATTGCTTGGGTAATTTTCCCTTACTTGAGATGTTGTAGCTGAAAAAATATTTTAGCTCTTCCTGAGAAGTATTTAAAACTGGAGCAATTTGGCTATATTTACATATTGTAAAGTGCCATTTTAAACAGACGTGCTATATTTTTAAGTCCATCTGCAAATTATGCATGATTAATTTGTTTGTAACATGTAAGGACATGAAAGTGGAAAGGAGTTTAAAAATAAATGAAACCCCCTAAAACTGATCTCTTTCACATAAGATTATGATAAAATACATCAACAGTTAGCTTATCATACTGTTGTGCCTCAAACTGAATCATTCCATAACTCCAAATCACAAGAGACTTTATGTGTTGGAGGGTTTTTTCCCACTAAGAAATGACCAGAAGCAGCAGAAATGTGCAACCAGTTGTGCAAGGTTTTATTAAGGTATTTAGTAACACCACATGCCTTCTCTCCCAGGAATCTGTGATTGCAGAACTGCAAGAAGCTCTGTTTATTTTTCTGACATCTCATACTTCCAGTCTGATACTGGGTTTTGATAGCCCAGTAAGGTTTTTTTTTTTTTTTTTTTTTTATTTCTAAGTGAAATTGAAATATCATAGCTAGAAAGTGAACAAGTAATATAATCTGTTGTCATGCTTTGGAAATATTGAGGCATTTGTGTGTGCACATTCATGTGTTCTTCACCTCTATATGTTGCTTCTATTGCAAAAGGGCACTTGGCAATACCAGAATCCTGGAAAGCAAGTGCTGCTGGTTAATTGGTTAGATGTTTTGCTGTAGAAAGTACTTGGTGAAATAGGTCTTGTGTCTTGTTTTTTCCCCAATTACCCTAGAAATTTGGTCCCAGGCAGAAAAAGGTGTCAGAAGTCTGAAGAGTTGATCTAGCTCTGTTTCTGCTTAAAAACACACTTTCTGCTGTGTTCATGGATGTGCTGACTTTCATGAAGATTAAATGGACAATTATCCCTGTCCATGTTTACAGATCAGTACAGGCAGCAGCAAGTCAATGCCATGGTTTGTCACCTCTTCAATATTATGCTTGTGCAATGATTGTGATTTTTCTTTCTACAAAGTCCTGAAGAAAGGGATGTAGGCTGCATATTCTGTCAGATTATTATCTGACTGAGACGGTCTGAGGTGACTTCTTAACAAAGGAAGGCAATTTCACTTATTTTCACATGCTGTGTTTGATGCTACTCAACATTCTGAGTTGAAAAACTACATTATGTGATACTGGAGTGGTACTGGGTTTTTCTCCTGATTATTTCCACTGGTGTTGCTGTAGCTGGCATCTTTTAGCATTTGGTAACTTGCTCCAGGCACATCCAGCCTGGTAGGAGAGGGTGGAATGAACTGCCAGACTACAGCTTGGATTAATTTTTATCTTCTTACAGATCTGATGTATAAGTTTTGGCTCTTCCCACTCTGAAGACACTCCAGTATCTCAACGCTGGGAGACAAGCTGTGGACACGTGGCTGTTTTACATGTGCATGGTGTTTAGTGACTGCAGCAAGGTTCCCAAACGTTCACTACTCTCGTCCCCTTCCCCTCTGGAGGTGAGTTGCAAGGCATTCAGCGAGTGAGTACTGCTTTTGTGTCCTGGAGCAGAGTGCATTTTCTCCCTTCTCTGGGTACCCTGCTTGGGAGTAATGTAATGATGAGCGGCCAGGTGAGGCCCTCTCCATTTCACTGTTGGTTCAGAATAGTTTTGATAACCACCAAGGAAAATTAACTTTGGTCCATTGTTGAGATGGCTGCAACATCAAATGGCAAAAAGCAAAGACCTGGTCCTTGCCCTGTCACCAGGGGTAGCACACGAGTGCCATTTATAACCTCTCTGCTGGTCTTCTTGCTTCCAACTGGAACCTGTAGCACAGCATTAAAGGGAATATGCTAAAGAATGAAATTAAAAGTAGATGGAGGCACACGCGACCATCCTAGGAGGAATCCACATCAGGAGGTGCATTAGCAGAACAGGTTTTGGTGTGCCTGGCTGAATGCCTCTGATCACTTAAGTGTGCACCAAGAGCTGGCTAATGCACACCCTGTTGTGGCTCATCACTCACTGTATTCTTCCAGTCTGATTCCATTCAGCAGTCCCCAGTAAAAGCAGGTGTTTGCTTCTAAGGGGAAAGAGGGGTTCCAGGGGTGCAAGGATAATACCTACTAAAGCAAACATTTTCCTGCAACACTGCCCTGGCCTCCTGTATATTTGTCCATATTTACTGGTACGCAGGTTCTGCTACATTCATTAACCATGGCAAACTGTCTTCTCTAACTAGGGCTTTCTGAAAGCGCATCATGAAAGGAGTGCATTTTTAACTGTGCATTTTAAATAAGAATTGTCTGTCTGTGGGAGTTGGGTTATTTGTATCAGCGTAGACAGAAATGATCTCTATATTTGATAGGACCTTGCTGCTTTGTACTTATTGACTGTTTATTTTTCATCCATAGGATTACTAATTGCAGCTAGTACCCAGACGCTTCTGTCTCCTTTCAGGTTATTGTAGTAGAGGGCATTGTACCAGATGCATGGTTATTCACAGACATGCATTTCCAGCAGCTGAATTGCTGGATCTGCTCTAAATGATCTATGGCAATTACATTTGGCGTTGTACAGCTATAATTTTACTGCATATTAATAGCCACCTAGCAAAGAGGTAAATGCCCTTTTCTCGGCTGGGTGCAGGATGAATGCCTGGATGTATTCAATTGGGTAAAACAAGGCCCGGGTTTTAAAAGCATAGCAGCGGTTTCATGTATCGGAAACGCGTGTGCTGGTGAATTGCCTGTTTCCCTCTGCCTTGACGGTGTGCAGCAAGGCTCCGAGGGAAACATCATCAAGCCAGATCCTAGATAGAGACATGCTGGGCAGGGGAGGGGGAAGCGGATCATGTGCCCCATTTTTAGTGGCTCATCTGCTACCACCCAAAATCTGCTGCAGTCTTTTTTTTTTTTTTTTCTTTTTTCTTTTTTTTTGTAATTTTTTTTTTTTTTTTTTTTACTCCTTTCAGCAGCTCGGCTGATCAGCCTGAAGGCTGTCAGGTCTCACCAGCAAAAATAATAATTAAAACCACCCTCCCCAGACCTTTCACTTAAAGATGTCCTCGGGAGTCAAGGCCCATTTCCTTCCCTCTTTATTTTTCTTGGGGGTCTCGTGTCGGGGGCGACAGGGAGTGGGTGGGAGCAAATAACAAGGAATCGGAGGGGATCAACGAGCTTTCTCCTTATTAGCCCCGCTCGGGTGCTTTGTCTCTCTGCTCCTGGCTGAGGATGGGCTGACGGGGGAGGGCTTGAGGGAAGGGGGGGAAACAATGTGACTGGAGGGGTCGACGTGCGGGAAGCCACAGCCGCGCGGGCGGGCGGACAGACAGACAGACAGAGCCGCCCCCCACACAGACAGCGGCCCGGGCGGGCATCTCGGGCCGTGCACGGGGCTGGGTGGGGTGGGGTGGGGTGAGGGCGGGCAGCGCAATGGCGCCGGGGCCGGCGGGTGCTGTGCGGCAGCCGGGGCAGCGGCAGCCGGGGCAGCGGCGCTGAGCGCAGCGAGCGCGGAGCCGGCGAGCGGCGGAGCCGGAGCGCGGCGCTGCCTGCGGTCCGGGGCGCACCACGCTGCGTGGGCGGGGAGAGAGAGAAAGGCAGAGGGAGAGACTCGCAGACAGACAGTACAGCCCGGGAGCGCGGCAGATAAAGGACGGAGGACAGGGAGAGAGGAGCGAGCCAGAAGGGGATCCAGGCGGGCGCCGGGAGCGGACGGGCGGAGCGGCGGAGCGGGCCGGGACAGGAGAGGAGGCGGCCGGCGGGTCGGGCGGTGCCGCCGCGGCCACCGCGCCCGGGCAGCAGCGCGGCGCGGCGGCGGATCTCCTCCCGCGGCGGAGGCGGAGGAAGAGACCATGTCTTTCAGGAAGACAGTCACTGTACTGTAACAGCAGCGTATCTGCAGCAAAATAAACAAACCGGCCAACCAAAAATACCAAACAAACAAAAATAGCCCGAGCCGCCAAGACGCTGGGGGCAGATCCCGTTTGCAGGCAAGGTAAAAAAAAAAAAAAAAAAAAAAAAAAAAAGAAAAAAAAGGAACGAAAAAAACCAAAAACAAAACCCAAGGAAGCCAAAGCAGAATCTGTCGACATTTGTGTGGCGTGATGTTCTTTGTTGTCGCGATTTTTTTCTTGTCTATTTTTTTTTTCTTCCAGCATGTGTTTTCTGTCATTTCGTTGGAGTCATTCGCCCCATCCCCCCTCCACCCCCCCCCCCCGCCACCCCTCCCCGTGATCTTTTAATTTTTGAGGTCAGGGCGGCTGGAGCATGTGGAGTGGAGAGAGAGGGAAACAGGAGCTGTGTATGGAACCGGGGCTTGCCTTTATTGCGTGCGATGGGCAATTATTAATAGCGGCTGCAGGATTCCGGCTCTAAGATGTGGTATTTACTAGAGGGGGAGGGAAAAGAAAAGGAAAAAAGGGTGTCGCTCGTAGTGCGGCGGGACAGGATGCTCTCGGTGCTGGAGCCGGCGCCTCGCACGGGACTGCGGAGCGGCAGCGTGGCGGTGCTGACAGCCAGGTAGGGCGGGAAGGGCTCGGCGCGGTGGCGGGGCCGCCTGCCCCGCGGAGGGCGGCGGCTTCCCAAAGTTTCGGGCGCCCGGCGCTCATCGCCAGAGGCGCTGCCGGCGGGAGCGCAGGCGGGTCGGGGTCGGGCGCGGAGGTGAGGTGGCCGGGAGCCGGGCTGGGGCAGGGGGGACGAGCGCCAGGGAGAGGGGGGTCTGCGGGGGGAGATCGCCCTCCTCCTAGCCGTCATTTTAGCTGAAATGGATCAAACTCTTTAAGAAAATCTCAACTTTTACTCGCTGATTTGTGAACGGCATCGCGGGATCCGCTTTCAAAGGCGTGTTTGCTGGAGGGCAAGCCTGGGCTGCTTGGACTGGCATTGTTCTTAAGGGTGGCGATGTGAGGGCAACAGATTTACTTGATGCTTCCTCGGCATCTCTTTTTGCATGCAGTGGAGGAGGATCACGGTCCAGGTGTTACGGCCGTATTGTTAGGTGTCCCGTTTTCACAAAAAGCAGTTCATGTTACTCTGCTTGGTGTATTCTGCCTACTTGTCTGTGCGTCTCGAACGATATCGCTTGTAAATCTAACGTGCCCATCTAGCGCAGCCATTGCGCAGCCTTGTTTAATTGCTGTTATTTATTTTGCCTTCATTCACCGCGTCAGCCAGCGGGGGGAACACGCTCAGATTCCGGGTGCATTTTTACGTGCTAGGTGTGTCTCTGCGCTTCCAGGTGTGAGCGGTTTTGCTTAAAACTCATCCCGCCGCCGTGTGACATCGCTGTAAATGTGCCGGGAGGGGGAAACAAAAGCATTAGAGAGCTACACAAGTGTCTATGCATCACCTGTTTGACTTCTCTGCCATTGCAATGCTGAGCCAGATGCATGCCCGGTGCGCGTTCTTCTAAATGGCACATGCACATTTTAGGCAAGTACAAAGCAATTGAGGCTGAGGGTGATGGGGAGGGGGTAAAAAAAAACCAACCGAACCCAAACCGTACTGTAAACTGATCTGCAACTTTTTCAATCGCATAATTTAACTGCACGCTGATTTTGTTTTAGCAGTCTTCGTCACGGATCGAGGCAAGTTTGTGTGCACAATTGGGCTTGCAAATTGCTAATCTCGCACTGACTTTGCCTCTCAGCTCCCAGCTGGGCATGGTTACCTTGAGAGCTGTGGTATCAGCACTGTCAGAGCATGCTCCGGTGGGGAGATCGGGTGTGTTCTATTTTTAATACTATTTAATGAAGATGCTTCTCACTCTGCAATATACGAAGCATAATGGAAGAGCAGAGCGATGATTGGTTATGGATACTGGAAAAGGAAAAATGCAAAGGTAAAAACGGAAATCCCTCAAATATTTCTAATACATTAATGAAAGAAAATGCAGCTGTGCAGAGAGGGGATTGATTAGCTCATTTTAAGCTGAAGAGTTTTGTGGTGTCTAGGATGCTTTTTTTTTAAGTTGTTTTAAAAAGTTGCATGGAGCAAATTGGATAGATCATTTTGTGCTATTGGTAAATCTTACTCTATGTGGGCATGCTTAAGTTGAAGAATATGCCGTTTTATTTATTTTTTTAATAGTGAAGTATCTTACAGTGGAGTAGCGCTGAGGAACATCTTAAATATTTAATTTTTTTTGTGATAACCAGTTTGAATGATTAGCTCTATTTACATGCTTATTGGTAGCCTCCTAAAGCGGGAGTTTTGAGTTTTTATTCCTTGCAGTTGAAACTTAATTCAGCTGATATTAAAAATCATTGTTGCATGCAATGCTCACAGAATGCAAGCGGCTGTAAATCTCTTGTGAAGTGTAAAGGAAAATACCTATAGATAACTACAGTGTATACCACTTGGCGAGAACCATGGAGATACTTTTGAGAACTGCCGTTATGTTCAGTGTACGTGTAGTCAAAAATGTGTTTATTAGCTATATGAAAGAATCCACACACTTAGAATGATGTAGAGGAACTTGCCTCAATTAAAGATGTTGTCCGTAAAACAACTGTATTTTCTCTCTGTTGTCCGCAGTTTTACAGGATGGTGGTCTAAGAAACAGCTGAGTACCCCTCCTGCAAAATCCTTTTCCAAGCAATTATTTCTTTCTGCTATGTGCTAGTCATTTTGACTGCCCCTGGGCTAAGGGTGCAAGTGAGGATTGCTCAGACGAGTCTTGCACCACATTGTACCCATGAAGGAAAAATTACATAATGGTGATAGAGGAAATGCAAAAAGATTTTTGGTACAGGTGTAATTATAGTTCTCAGAGAGGAAGAAAACAGTGCAAAAGTAACTTTGAAACTTCATTCTGTTGGAGGAAAACTGTGGGCCAAATCATGTTTTCCTCATGGTGCTGCTTTTTCTGTGGGCTTTACTGGGGTTATTTGCATGATTACAGTAACTAGACTTGGCCTGAGAAATCACTGTTATTAAACAGAATTTCAGGGAGTACATAAAAGAAACCTACGAAGTTTTAAAATCTGCTGTGTTCTTGACTTCCTCACAGGTTATGATTTCGAATAACTAAACTTGGAATGAATAGGGGGGAGGAAAATGCACTAATTCTAGGATGGCTTACTTACAGTCTGTCTTGTGTCCTGTAGGCATTGGTCTCACTGCAGTCAGTGGGAGCTTTAAAATTGGCTCCATGGTCTAATCAGTGCTAAAGACAGACACTGGGACAAATTTTCAGCAGCTGAAAATTGATGTTGTTTCTTTGGTCTTAAGAACAGTGTAGACTTGCACCAGCTGATGATAACACCTCTGTGCTTATAACATAAAAGATCTTTAACTTGCATTGAATGGTATTACCAATTTTGTTGGCATTAATTTCAGAGTAGGAAAATTAATTTGGCAGACTGGCAAATCCTTGTTTATAGGGACTACTCATGAATGAGCGGCTTGATCCTGTGAGTGCTCCCAGCCTAATTTCCTTGATAAGTTTCAAAGCTACATGTGTGTCAGCTACATGATTATTTAAAGGAAATCCTGTTCATGTTAAGTTATCTCTTTTCAAAAATATCTTTACAGACTGGCCATTTGAGAAGTAATGTAACTACCATGCAATAAACTTGCAAAATCCATTTGTCCCCTGCTTATTCATTTATTAGATTTGAAGTTCTGTATTAATGTTCTTAGCAGGTAGTAAGTCAAGAAAATGGGTCCCTTTTTCTTCTAGAAGATTGAAACATTCATCAAACAAGTAATACATGGCAAAGACTCTGTGCGTTCCAATGGAGAGCACTCGGTTCTGAAGATTTAAAATACTGTGTATGAATATCTGTGTGGTAACATGCATTTCTAGGATACATTCTATTTTGATGACAAACTGCAATCCAGGTAAGTTAGATTTTCCCTAATTCAAGTTGCAGATAAATTATGCAAACCATGTGAGGTCATGCATCTAGGTTTTGACAGTCATCAAGTGAGACCTATTCTGGTCTCCAGGCTTGTAACTGGGTCACCCCTGGATTGTAAGTTTCCCTAATTAATTGCTGGTGTTTGTTTTGTTTTCTAATTTTTCCACTTGATACATGAAATGCTGATTTTCGAAAACATGTAGATGTAAATAAGTTTACATGTTTGTTTGTAACTATCAAAGTATTTCATTTTTACATAGTAATTCAATGCCCTTCTAACAAGGAGGTAACTTCAGAACAAGTGCAAATAATGACTCCTCTCTGGTTTGTTTGGTTTTTTTTTAATAAATTTAACCTGCCTATAAATTCGTGTAGATATGCTGCTTGCTGTTTGTGGACAGAATATGTTTTTCTTAAGAAGAAGGCTTAAACCCAAATCAGAGGAGCAGCCACTATGACTTGCATGAGTATGCTGGTGTTCTCACACACACAGACACACAGCTTATTAAAGAAATTAAAAAGATGATACACCATAAAACTACAATACTTTCAGTTTTAATTAAAACTATTTTATTTTTGGTAAATAACATCTATGATGGATTCTAGCCAATTCCTCATTTGTCACTGAAGGTCCAGGCTGCTTAGTTGGAGGCCTTCACAGCTGCTTAGATGTTTGAAGTGACTAGTTTTAGGCTTCATGTTTTCTCATATGTTGGTTTTAGAGTAGGCAAGTTGTACGATTGGGTAAATTGAATTTCCTCAGCTTATCTTAGTTTATGAGAGCACATAAATAATATGCATTAAGGCTTAATGTGTGACATAGTCCAAAGTTAGGAATTGGATTGATTCCAGGAGAGGAGTACTGGAGCTCTCTGTCACCTTTTGGAAAAATACCCCCAAGCAAACACTTCCGTAATGTCCTGCCACAGCTGCCCTCTTCCACCTGGTAGTAATCTTGCTGGTATTTACTACTTCTTCCTTTTTCACTGTTGTAGTTTCCAGGCATTCAGGTAATCCACCACCAGTACACTTCTTTTCGGTTCCTTGGAAAAAGTTGTTGTGGAAGCGGTCTCCTTTCATTCAAATGTACAATTTTTTAGTCACATGGTGGGATCTTTAAACTGTGTTAGATCAGTCTAGAGTCCTAAATAGGTAATGAGCTGTTATATGAAAATGATACGTCACTTTTTTTGTCCTTTTTCCCCCTGGCTATTACACGTATATTCCCTGTTGCTGAGAAGAAAAAGCAGACTAAATACAGAGAAAAATACATAAACAAGAAGTAAACAAAATCGCTTTTTACAAGAGTGGGTTCATGATGACTGTTTACATGAACTCATTGCAGCTGTGGTAAGTGTGGTCAAAAGCAGCACTAAGTAGGTTGTTGGGTTAGTGCTGAGGGAAGATGCGAAGCGCGAGAGAGCGATCATGCTGTTAATCATGACTAAGCTGAAATGCAGAAGGCATAGTTAGGCAGTGACAGCTGGGAATTTGAAATTTGTGATTTGGATATCCAATGACTTTGTGAAGCAGGGGGTTTAGAGTACTTTCTAGTTACTGGCAGTGTGTGGAGGCAGTAACCATGTATGGCTGTTTTTAGGGCAGACATTCACATAGCATATGCTGAAGTATCTAAGGTGAGAAGTGCATTTTTATAAGTGAAAGAAAATTTTCACAGGGAAACTGGGACACTTGGGGATCAGGTCAGGTGTCTGATCTTGATCTTTTAAGGCCAAGAGTCACAGATTACAAAGAGTAGTACTCTGAGAAAGCAAAGTCCTATAAAAGTGTTCTTTTAATTTAATGCTTTCTGCCATATTCATAATTTAGTCTTGGACAATACTATAATTTATTTATGAGCTCTTTATACAGCGCTTGTGTTAAAATTCTAGAAGCTTGGTAACAACTTCCAACTGATAAAACTGCCTTTTTCCAAAACTGGATGCCTTCAAGTCAAAGGAAAACTTAAATGGTTGGCAGGATGGTGTGACAAAAAAATAGCAATTAAGAAAAACCCCAGCAAATACTCCCACCCTCCCTCCCCCACAATTAAATGCCCTGGTTTTTGATTCCTCAAAGTTTTGTCTGCTGTTTGCAATCTATGCTAAAACATAAAAAGCAAATATATACAAATCACCTCCTTTCAAGCTTCTGTTTATCCCAGTTTTTACAGCCATGCAGCAATAATTTTTACTGGATTCATAAAATCATCAGAGCCAGTTTTATGTTTTAGGATTTGAACTCTGTCATCAAAAACATGCCTGAACAGCTAATAATTTTGTGAGTAATGAATCCTGTTGCAGTATTTGTATTTTATTGCCTCATGAGTTGAAGTCTTCCTGTGCTTTCAATACAGAAAACATTTTGGAAGTTTTCATTATTAAATATCAGTCAGAATGTGCTGCTTTTCTTCATAGGGAGTGCATGCATCTTGGGTTTGGTGACCTGCAGAGCTTCTCATGGTGTAATGCTTTTTTCTTGTGAAGAGAGTTATCACAATTTGTTCCTGTGTAAAGAGGAATGGCAAGGCTTCTCAGTAGATTGAAGCCAATGAAGATAAACTGCAGTGATTAGAAGCATTTTAGAAATACAATTAAATTATTATTAATTAGTATGGAATGTTCAACTATATATTTGATTCAATGAGAAGTTTTGCTGGCAGCAGACTTCAGTGGTGTTGATGCTCTCATGTGAAATAGGTACAGCATGATGTTCTTCTGAAGAATATCCCTACTTTGTGCTTTTTGGGTGATTGTGCCATTGAACTTTATTTGAAGTGCCTGAAAGTAAATCATAAATTGTGGTAGTACAAACTATACCTTGAGGTTTTTCTATTTTCAAGTCACTATTCTGTTTCCAAATACATTGCCGCTGGCATAACATTTAGAACAGTTTAAATGAGGCTGCTTAATACATTGTAAAGTATTTGTCATGGAGTCAGAAATGTTTATGGTGTCATAAAAGCTTTGAGGGAAACACATCAAATAAATTGGTCCACTCTGAAGGCTCACTACAGATTTTAATGTAAGCCCGGGAAATGTCTGATAGCTTTATAATTTGTGTACTTTATAAACCATGAAATCCGAAGTGAGAAGGTCTGACTTTCATGCTTTCAGGTTTTGTTCCTTTAGGAAAAATTCAGAGCTTTCTTCTACAAAGTATAAAAAAAAGGGAAATTCTGACCATTGATCTGTAAGGAAAGCCTAATGAATGACTTAGGGCATCCTAAAGTGCCGTGTTTCATAATGCATGCTACTGTGAGCATCTGGAAATGCTAATGAAACTATGTTTGATCCAGGTATGGTTTTTGGGGAAGCTTTAATTCATCAAAAATGAGCTGAAGTTGAAAAACATAATGTATTTACTAGCTTTGTGTGTCTCAATATGCTTTTCCATTACAGTGTAGCAGTCTGTTCTGCAACAGAGCAGCAAAATGGAGTGAACTCTAGTGACAAGAGCAATGGCAAGAAGCATAAGAATCCCGTTAGATATGGAAGACAATGAATTATTGCTGAGGGATAATGCAACTTTTGTTTAATCTGTGTACTGTTGAAAATGACTGCCTTTGAAAGAAGTCCTTGAATAACCTGCTTCTTAAAGTAGCCCTCTCAAAATCGGTGGCTGAGATATGGGAGTGGTGGGGTGAGGGCGTACTGGAGGATTAGTGCTAGAAGTATGCTTGTGATGTGAAGTCAGGTCAAGGGGCATCAGAAGTAGGAGGACAGCAAAGGGAAATAGAACTTTGAGAACATATTCCCTGGAGATTAGGTAACTGGAATTTCAGATAATGCAGAGAAAATATATAGATGTGTAGCCTCTTTTCAGTACAATTGTTTTCTGACTTAAAAAAAAAATAAAACTCCTTATGCGTGTATTGTGATACCTATCTTTGTGTAGAGAATCAGGATAAAATGACTACTCCTCTGCAATCATATCTAATCTCACTAAATCTGAGGTTACAGGGGCTGTAAATGATCTACATCTTCTGATTTTTGCTGTTTCAGAATTGCTCCTCTCTGCCACCTATCTGGCAGGAGAGAAAGGAAGATAACAAAATTGTTGCCAAGGTCTGAGGGCAGCTTTATGGCAGTGTGGGCTAAAATAGGACTTCATAGCTTGGCTTATTGTCAGTGAAAGAAACTGGTGGGTGAGTCTTTGGGCGACATGCAGGATCCTGGGTTCTGTGGTATGTAGCCAGTTCTTCTCTGAAAATAAATTGGTTTCTATCCTTGGTACCTCTTCTCCTGGCATGGCAGTACCTCATAAGTTAGTCAGGTATTTGCTGAAGTAGCGTAATGTGCCCTGTGACTACATAAATCCCCACCTTTCCATAAAGGGCTTTGTGTTGTTGGTGAAGGATTAGTAGGAAAGAGCAAATTGAGACACAGATCTCAGTGCAGCATTTTGGCTGCCTGTGGTTGTGCTGCCGGTAGCCCTGTAGGGACGTTCTGTGGTTCCACAGCCACGCTGTCCACTCGCTCTTTGTCGCTTTGGTTTCCGCAATGCGGGAGGAAGATGCGGCAGGCACCTAGCTCTCTCAAAGCCCACGGATTTCTTTGATGCGTTTGTTACTCCTCAGGGTTTGTTGGTTTTTTTTTTTTTCCCCCCAGGAAGTAGACCACAGAACATCATTCGTACTCACGAAGGCTAATTACAATTTTTCCTCTACAAATCTTTTCTTGGAGAGCTGTGTGTTCAAAGAACTGCTGCTAACTATTTTCTGTGCTACAGTTATGCTCAGTGTCCAGGCAGCGAGTGCCGAAATGTAGATTCTTTTGGCACCTGTTTGTGTTTGTTTGATAACATACACTTGTGTCTTTATTAATGTTGTCAGGCACGTCAAAGCCATCTGTAATAAAACTGCATCAGGAGAAGAGCATGTCAGAAAATGTGACAGTAAAATATCGATGCTTCTTAACGAAACTATTTTATTGATTAAACAGCACAATTTCAATATGTGGAAAAATGAAATCTGTTCTAATTATTTCAGGAGTTTGAGAGCAATTCCAGTGAGCCCTGAGTCTTTGGCTTGCCTATAAAATGACAGCAGACTGAGCAATTTAGTGGTATATTACGAGAAAGTTCTGTGGCATAGGAACGTGTTTGCTAGGTTTGCATTGACTGAGATCATAACAAAAGGGGAACATAAGTGACCCTCATATTTCTGGTGCATAGTTGAATATTCTCCTGGAATCTGTCATTTTTTACCCATACTCAGGATTGGAATGAGGCTGGCATATGATGTAACATACCAGTGGTCCTTGGAACATCAGGTGCATGTACGAGCAATTTCAATGTCTATTCACTGCCAGACAGATGATTTTAATAAAAGGAATTCAGGGGCTCTGTTCCTGACCTAAGATGGTTTATTTTGGGACCAGTAACTTGACATACTATTGTACTATAAAATCAAAAAAATGGAGATAATTTCAAGTAGGTTTGCCACCTCAGCAGAGAAAATAGAAAATATGGAGGGGAGCTAATGTTACATTCTTTTGTCAAAGATGAGTGTGTGAAGTAAAGCATACTGAAGTTAGGAGACTTACTAGGTCCCTAGGTGTAACATAAATAAGGGATTTTCCTAAAAATTAGTCCATAGCCTGATTTGAAGCTTGCTGGAAGTGCAGGAAGAAGAATATTGGAGGAATTCACAGTCCCAATATAAACTCTTTTCTTGTTCTGCTTCTTGACACTGAATTTCAAGCAGTCAGTCACTGGCATGGATGTCTGCCTCTTTTTTTGGCAGTTTTGACACTTTCATCAGTTGTCTCTATTCTGCTCCATATACTCTCTGGCCATTCTTCATACTGAGCCTTTGCTTTTTTTCTAAGTTGTGCCCCTTATGCAAACTTTACTTTGTTAAACTGACCCTTCTGGCTTTTCTTGGGTTTTCATCATTTGTTCACATTTTCCAGCTTTTTTTTGGCTTGCCTTCTTCTATGTCAGGTATTTGCCCCTGTTTGAAAGAGTTGAAACCTTTGATTTTATAGTCATATAGTACTGCAATTTTTAAAACAGCCTTTCTTGGTAGATTTTTGGACATTTAGTTTATAATAATCATGTTATATAAAACATACTATTATTATTCAGGATTTACCAGTTCCCAAAGCTCTTGGATTTTGTTCTGGTATCTCTTGAGGAGAGAGTGCCACCAGGTCTGATTGCATTTGTGAAACAAAATTTTTATGGTGAAAGTCAGAAGACCCTGTGCTTTTGAACTTCATGTATGGAGCTCCTGTTGGTTTATCTGGGTCCCTTTGGGGCCTCCATCCAGATTCAGTAAGCTCCATAGAATTGTGTGTGTGTTTCATGCTCCTGGAAAATGTTGTGTCCTGGACTCTCTATCTATTTATTTAGATTATTTTGGTTTTCTGGGATTAGCAGTATTTTCAATCATTTTTTCTCTGTTGCCTAGAAAATAAAGCATAGTGGGAATGACCCAGAGTGAATACCTTTAACAGTGTTTTTGTTGTCAAAGACTTGTGTGTTGGCTCTCTGACCTTTCAAATGGACTTCTGTCTATGTTGTGAGCACCATAGCACCTAAAACAGTATGTTGGATGCAGTTTGCTGTGTTACTGGGTTGTACAATGAAAGGAGGAGAAAATTACCAGAGTTCTTATGTATGGAGAATTATTTTGTATTTCATGTCTGTACAATTGTTGAATAAGCTTGGAAACTGCACCAAAAGCTGAAGGCTATGTTTTCTTTTTGTACCTCTGATTATCATGATGTCATGGCGACAGATCCTGGTCATGGATCTGGAGGAAACTGATTGATTGTAGAGATTGTTACCAACTCTGAGGCAACTAGCTGTCCACATTTCAGGACCTATACTAAATACATGATCCATATATATTTTTGTGAAATGCATCTATAGTAGCTCCTCCTAAAGACAGAAGTAAAGGAACTGTTGGCTGAAATGTCTCACTCTTGTCTTTGAAGGAACATAGTTTGCTGCCATCATCTGAAAGCTGAGATTTATTTTCTCCTATATTTTGTTTCTTTTTTTCTTGCTGACATATAGCAGGAGAATTGCCTGTATTCTGCTGCCAATTATGGATTTAATTCAGTTATTTGTTTTTCAGTAATTTGATTGCCATTAGTGCCTAGTTCACTAATTGTTCACTGTACTCTGTCAGTTTATTATGCAAGTAACATTCTGAAACGAAACCTCATAAAGAAATGATGGCTGCAGTGTGAACAGATGATGTATTGTAGTTATGAACTGTTGGTTTTTTTTCTTTTTGTGGGTTAATTTCCAGACTGGTGGACAGTCAACTCAGTTATCTCTCAAGTAGCATGAATTGAAGAAATCTCTTACCTTTCAAACACAAAATTCTGTTGTGTGGAGTCACTCTGTTTTTTAGAGGGATGTCATGTTAATAAGCTGTTTATTCGACAAATAATGGTGCCTATGCTTTTCTCAATGTCCTTGGTGGTAATTTAATTCTTGAATTCAATTGTTTGCCAAGGAGATGATTTGTGATTTTTAAAAGCATGAGTGCAAATGTCTGTAGTACCATAGACTTGGAATGCAGTGAGAGGAACTTCTTTTTTTCACATACCCTAGGTTTAATTTGACTGACTCTTATTTTATTGACTTGATTCTCTAATCTTAATCCTTGTAAATAAATGCATGAAAATATTGGCCCATATAACCCTATTGCTGCAACTCAGTCAAACATGCAGCAGGATCCTGTTTCTGTAGCAGGAAGCTGGTATGGCAGAAGATTTTTCCAAAATGTGCATCTCCATATTTTGTGGGCTCAAAAGTTCAAACCTAGCATTTGTATTACTAAGGAAACTAAGTTGGAATTTTCCCCAAATGACTGCATTATCAGTCTGCTGCTCAACTGCCCTTCCAGTGCAGTGGATAGGAAGCAACAGGATTGCATTTGGAAGACAGAGAGGCATAACACTTGTTTTCATCTTTCTGCTAAATTCAGACATTGAAACGGGTGAGCTTCTGATATATGGTATGGGAAGTTGCTATAAAAGTAATGTTAATTGTGTTTAAAGTTTGTTCTTTAGCCCAGTAGAATGACTGCAGATGCAACATGCAGTCTTGACCACCCCCACTCCTGTGCTCACTTGTGTCAGTGAAACAGAGCTTTATTGTTGAAAACTTATTTTTTTGCTGGCGTTTCTGTAAAAGCAAGAAGTGGGAAAAACCAACAAGTAAATTCTCAAGCTTAAGATGAGCGGGATGGCACTGGGCTGCTGCTGATGGCTGGCTGTGAAGTGTGTGCATGTGGAAATGGGCTGGGAGCAGTCATGGGCCACTGGAGAGCTGTTCTTCTCAGCCCTGCATGGGCTGGCTATAGGTGATGGGTGTGGTGGTCATAAAATGCCTGTTTATTTCAAGAAGGAGACCCTTTTATAAACTGGCTCACTAGTCTGCCAAGAGAGGATGTGTTCACTGAGTTCCAAGTGGAAAAACAGGGCTGCTGCCTTTTGAAGTATTTTGTGGTAGTGTCAGTGAAATACTATGACATGTTTGGTGGGGTTTTGTTGGGTTTTATTTCAGGAAGGGACAGATTTTCAGTACTTCCAAATGCCTTTCTGAGGTTATTTGGATAATTTAAGGTTATTCTTTTTCAGTGAAGGCTTTTAATAATCTTTATGTCTTTAAAAGAGGCCTTTCTAATAGTGGGAAAGGCTACAAATTCAAGTGCTACAGATAATATAAGTTGACAAGTTCTATAGTATGCTAATGTCGTCAGAAAACCCAGCAGCTTTCTCCAAAATACATTTTCCAATAGTAAAAGCAGATAAATGGGGGGGTTGTGAGTGAGAAGCATGAAGCTTTTCCAAGAGGAGAGTGGTCTGCCATGGGAGAGTAAGTTGGAGAAAGATGTGAGAACAATGAAAATTCCCTTTGTTCAAGGGTTTGGAGGTTTTGTTTTTGGTTTTTTTTTTGTTTGGTTGGGGTTTTTTGGGTTTGTTTTTGTTTTTACTTTGTTTTCTTCCGAACTTAGTCCAGCAATCCAGCACTGAATTTCCCTTCCTCATGTTCAGCTTTAGACAGCATGAATGTCCCTCTGGAAGGAGAATAGGCAGATGTCCATTTCTCATCACTGTGAAACTTTGTTAAAAAGATGAATTTGGGAAGTGAATAAAGGAAGAAAACAATACAAAAGGAACTGCTTTTAAACAAAAGATACACTTTTGTCACCATTTGTAGTGCTCAATGGAAACTAAACTGTCCAACCTTTAACTGTGGTGACCCAAAATATGTCTGTACAGTATGCTGGCAGCTGTATATGTGGTAGGCAGTGAAGATAAAGCCCAGGTTATAAATGAGTCTTCCCAGCAAGGCTTTGGAAAGCACTTGGAGTGAACTCTAAGTTGGGTAAGGAAAGCAGGCGTGGAGGGAAATGGAACTGCTTGCCCTTCCTGACTGCTCTTTCAGCTTGCATTGATACCCCATAACGTCCCCACTGATACCCCATAACACAGTGGGGCTGTGGCTGAGGTCCTCAAGCCTCAAGGTACCCCAGAGAATTGCTCCTCCTTGTGAGGAGCCATGAAGAGATGGCTTCAGGCATGTAGCCACTGCTAATCAGGCTAGTAAAAGAAACGTGAAAAATAGCAGTCCACTTTCAATACTGCATTTGTTGTAAATAACTAAAATGCCATCAGTTTGCAGTTCAGATGCTGATGTGGTTACCTGGTTTTCCCCATCTTTATTGCCAGTTTTATGATGCAGGCTTGCATGCTGCTTATTTCTTAATTCATTTCTCTTAAGGAGGTAGTGAGTCTGAGCCATCATTATAAATGTAAGTGCTGTCTCAGTCTAGTTAGACTTATAACAAAATGGATCCTATAGACAGAGTTTTGCATAAATAAAAGCATTTGTTATTGCCCTTTCACTTTCCTACCTACTGTCTTGTAGTAGTAGTTCCTGAAACAATTTCCTCTAGAGGCTGCATTCTAATTCTAATATTCTTCAGGAGGTCAATATGAAAGAAGCATAGAAAGTTTTTCCTGCTTGTTATGACTCTTGTTAAAAATGCTGATGCTCAAGGTTTCTTATTACGTGCCCTGCATCTTTATGTATATAGGCAAAATAATTTTTTAAAATATTCTTCAGTTTTGTTGGTGACTCATTTTCATGCACAAGCATTCACTGCCTGCCACAGAAGTGTCTGTTACAAAGGGAGCAGTGGAGAATGCAAAGTGCTGGAGAATGATGGCCGTGTATCTGGGAAAGGGGGTGCTGGTTACCCATCTAGCTCTTATTTTGACTGACTTCATTATTTATTTAGCCTCTGTATTCCTCAGTGTCCTCACCTGGAACGAAATACTCACCTTTTGTACTTACTTTCCCTTGGATCTTTTTTTCCCCCCATTAATTAGAGATGGTGGCATTTTAGAACCTTTTATTATAAAGAGACACAGTAGGAATATTCACTTTTCCTCTGTTGGGCTTATATTGGCATACACAATCAAGTCATGACATCTTCATAAGTTAGCTCAGTCACAGTTATTTGTGTGCAGCTGTGGAATCTTTAGCAAATTTGAAGACCCTCACTTTCCTTTGGCTGCAGTTACTCTCTGCTGTCACTGTTGGCTATTACAGACTTTACTTACTGGCTCTTTTCCAGACAAATAATGTGATAGCATGTTTCTCTTTCAGCAGGTGATAATTTTAAACAGGTATAAATAAAGATAATTTGAAAAATAAAGTCTCAACCATGTGAAAATTTAAGAGACAGAGTTTGAAAAAATTAAGAGATTTCTTTCAACTGATTGATTTCATATTTCAAGTCTAGAAACACGTGTTAATATTTAGCATATATTTAGGGTTAGTTCTAGCCAGGATAGATTTAAAATTAAAAAACCCAGAAAAAACAATACCCACCATTGTTTGAACCTGATGATAAGTGAAAGTAATTAGAACACATCCAAAACCTCCGGATTTAAGTATTGCAAACATCTGTCACCTCTGTAGGCAGCTTTTTATTTTGCAGGTGAAAGTTCAACAGGGGGGAAGTATTGAGGGGGAAGTTTTTGAAAATATTACGAAGTAGATATGACCTGTTTTTTTTCTAGGCATGTGAATCCCCCTCTAGTGCCTTTTTTAAATTTTGTGTAGAATGTATAATAGGTCATCCCCTTTTATTAAGCAATAATCCTCTGTGATAAGTTCCCTTCAATCTTTATAAACAACTAGCTCTTCTGATACAGCTGTGATTCTAAAATAATCAGTATTGAAATTGGAGTCTTTATTTATCTGTTTTATTTTTGGATTGTAAATATTTTTTACAACAGCCTTTTCAGAATATCATGAAAATGTACGTTGTAATGATTGTGTAGGCATGTATAAGAATTTAATTGCCTTCTGCATCTGTGTGTGGACTTTGTAACTTTTATTTTGAGACTATTACTTTGTATTAGAAGCTCTTATTTTTTCACTTGACTGGGTTTTTCAGGAGGCTGGAATACAGAAGTGACTTAAAACCAGGTGCTGTCTGGTTTGCTGGGCCCTGTGTATGTGAGAGGTCCTGGCTTTTGCTTTTCAGCCTTCCACTGGCTTCCACTATGGCATCACAGTTTCACTGTTGGGTGTTCCCTGGACATCACTGAAGTTTGTGACTGAAACAACCAGTTTTATGTGCACACATAGCTTTTGCTTAAATCAGTTAATTTTAGATAGAAATTTAATTTTGCTTTCTCCTTACTAAAGTTTTTCTGTAACTGCTGTAACTGGTTTTCTATAACTGCTCCACGCTGTAAGTTTCAGGCTTTTTTACAGTCTTTCTCAGCACTGCTCTAGGTTCATTTTGAGAAGTACCTGTACAAGAGGTACTCTCCTTTGTGCCAGAATTTGCATCCCATTTGCCTGCCTATCCAAGGAGGTACCAGCCGTGGATGAATGGCTGGGCCAAGTGTGTTGATTTTTTTTTTTTTTTCCAATTTTGTGCTCAGCATAAAAGAAGGGTTTAATTTAAAACATCAGTTGTCCTTTTTCTTTTCCAGTTCCCCTGGAGCACTGTGCTTCTCTGATCTCCAAATTTTCTTTCACTACTGGAAACTTTTCGGTTTCTTCTAGCTGCAGCTAGCTCCAGCCAGTCTTTCTCTTTCTTATTGTCAGTAATGCCCAGTTTATCTGTTCCTGAGTCCCTTTGAATTTTCTGATACTTTTGATATCATGTGATTACCCATTTCTCATACCTTTATGAACCAGGGAGCATCCCTATACCTGTCATGTCTTCCCTCTCTGCACAAGAGCAGCTTTCTGGTTATAAAGATTTCTTTGTTCACATCTTTAGTAGTTCCTTATGTTGTGGAAAATATGTAATGCATTTTGAATTTTGAAAAAACAAATTGACTAGAAGCATGAATTTCAAAGATTTTTTTAAATAAAATAAGCCTATGGCAGCAGTAAAACATTAATGTATTTACCATTACTTTGCTCTTTGAGAGGGAAGAATTCCTGAGAAAATCTTTTACATTAGCCAGAAGAGCTGAAAGACAATTTTTTCCTACTATAATAAAGTATAGATTGAGCTGCAGACTATTGTGTTGGATATCTGATTGTCTGACAAGAACATATATTCATTGTCTGAACAGTTGAAAGTAAACCTGCATTCAGTAAATTTATACATACAGTGTGTCAGAAGCATAAACACTCTTCCATGTGTGTCACTAGCAGTCAGCACAAGTGTTTCTTTCAGACTTCACGCTGCAAAAAAAAATTCAGTCTGATCTGTTAAAACAGCTGTGAATGTTTAAGTGTTGAATTACATGTGTTTGTCAGTGCTCAGAGGATGTCACTACCCATTTGCCCCAGTAGGTTGATACTCAGCTGACTTTAGCTTCCACAAAACCATGTGAAAATAGATGCAACTGTAGTCTAAGAAAAAATAAGAGTTGTTTTACCTTGTTTTACTCATACTCAGGTTTCTTTTATGGATACACTAGTATGTTTACACAAGTAAGCTTAGCTGTACTTTCCTGCAATTAAATTTTTGCATTCTTTGTGGTCACAAGTAGTAAAATACAGTGAAGAGAGAAGGAAACCATAAAAATGATTAGGTTAAATTTAACCAAGTAAACTAATAGAATTTCTGTTTCTTAAAAAAATATGTGTATGCACTAGTTGCACACATGTAATATTGGTGTTTACCGAAAAAAAAAAAATAAAATCAGTGTTGAAGTACCATTTTTCATTTAAAAAGAAGGGCCCCATCAGGTTCTGTTGTAAACATTCAGTGATTTCACAAAGCTGGTACAGTTAAAAGTGTCCACATTTTGGGAGAGAAAGAGATCTGTAAGTTTTATGGTACATCTTTGTGATCAGGCTTCCCCAAGAGACATTGTATAGATGAAAAACGAATTAACTGCCTTCAGTTCCTATAGAATCTTCTAAAGGACCAAGAAAACAAAAATGTGGTGGTTGTAACTTTTTTTTACCATTCCCAGTTCACATCTGGAACCTATAATCTATAATATAGGAGCAAACCCAGAAACAATGAAAGAAAGCTCCAACCTGAGATATTCTCCTGGGAGGTAATTTTATGTTTGGAACATGCTCAGAGAAGTGCTTGGCAGAAGAACTAAAGGCCATTGAAAGAAGTTTTATGTTGTGTCTCTTGAAACAGAAATAAATTTAATGTACTTAAATTATCCCTTCAGACCTCAAGGTCTGTATTACTATGTAATTTCTTTTCCCTCCCTATTGTGAATTGTCAGAGATTCCAACTAAGTATATGAAATTTGTTCTTGTACTGGTTCACATGCTTGGACTGATACAACTATTTACCATATGGAGTCATCAAGCCTTTTTCATAAGGGATTATAACAACTAAAGAAGTAGATGTAAAGGAAAATTATGCAGACATTTATACTTTGAGAGATTCAAAAAAGTGGCTTAAATGCTTTGTCTTATTTTGGTTAGTTTTATCAGGTCACTCATGCAAAATCTTCGGTGTTTGTATTGAAATGAGAAGAGCTTTGATTTCAGTAGAAGAAGGCAGAGCATTTTCAGAATAGGAGGAGGTAAGCTGATCTCGAGGCCCCTGAAACAATGTGTGTAATACATGGGTGGAATTACAACCCGCAGCCACACAGCACTGTGGAGTGGGAAGGGTGCATCAGTAGCTTTGCCAATCACAGCTTCAGCTGGAATGCTGTTAATTCTGCTGTGGCAAGGAGTCGGTGCAGTCTGATATTTGAATCAATTGTTGCAAGATACTAAATGTTTGCATACCGAGGAAATTACTTCCACTGAAATTGAAGCAAGTTTCTCCTATTGCATTTGAACCCTTGGCAATCCCTAAAAAAGTGACTATCCAGAAGTTAAACACTTGGGATATATTTTTTACAGCTCAGAGGATAATAGTGAGGCATGTTGATAATGAGTGGAAGGAAAGAATATCCTCAAGAGGAGGTCTTCTAACAGCTTCTTTTTACCAATGTCATGCAAGTAATTTTGGAGTGCTCTATGAACGATGCTTGGACAGCCAAGTGCATTGTCATTTTCCAGGGATTAGCCTATTAGTTGTTACAGTGCTAGTGGTGGTACTCGCCAAAACCAGGGGAACTGACTGTCTTAATTATCCCTGCTCTTTGACTTCATGCTTCAAAAGTTTTTTATGTGGAAAAGCCTCTTGAGGAGGAAAACAAGTGTTACAAATAGTTTTAAAATACTTATTCTAGCCTCCCTTATGAAATATCCACAAGGGTTATATTTTGCAGTTGTGCTTAGACTTTACAGCAAGATTCAACTCTTCTCTTCTTAGTCCCACACACTGAAAAAAGGATCCTTTACACTGAACAGGCATAGGTGGGAGGCAAATTGAGAAATAGAGGCAGAGATCCACATTCATGCAGCCAAACAATAAAACCCTGATGATACAAAGGCATGGGAGACATGCCTTTGTATCATCAGGGTTTTATTGTTTCAAGAAGGTAAATGATATTCTTCCTAACAGTTAGTGGGAAAGTATTGCCACATACAGTTATTAGGATATCGATACCTTTGTTATGATATTGATAAACCTAAAGATAGTTCATTGATTTTTCAGAAAGTTACAGGATTAAGAATTCCTTTCAAATGCCTGTTTTACTTTGTGTTTAATTTCCTGGTTTGTGTTTTTAGTACTTCCCAGTATTCTTGTCATTACTCTTAGTTGTCCATATCATGAGTGTTTTTAGGCAGCCGTACGAATAGCAAACTAATGTGTCCTGTATATGCATGTGCAATGTACTGGAATGTCAACATACTTCATTTCTTAGGCTGTATGAAAACATCTGTGTGCCAGAGCCTTCAAAAAAGCAATATTCTTGTCATGCTTTGATTGTGGCTAGAGCATGAGAGATGAAAGATTTTTGGGTAGACGAGATAGCCAAGAGTCAGGCCAGTCCTGATAACGCATGGGAATTTTCACTGTGACCTTCTGCTCTCAACAGCTTGAAGGAGTGTAGAGCAGATTTGCACACAGCGGACAGAATATTTACAAGTGTTGGGTTTCTCTTTCACTGTTGGTTCAAAAGCCATTGTTGAAAAGATCCATCATTGACTTTCTTCTGCTATAGCTATTCTTCCTTTGATTTTTTTTAGAATTGGTGACAAGCCTCTCGCAGTAAATGAAGCTTGATTCTGTAAATATTTTTTGTTAGGTAGAAATACTTCGGGACATGTTACTTTTCTAGAAGTAGAAGTTTTATTAGTCAAAGAAGTATGTTTCAGGGAGATGGTGGTTTTGGAAGAGTAGGATGACTGGAGCAGGTTTCATTCAGCTGGCACTCAAGTCCTGCCCTATTGTTCCATTCTGAGTTGTCAAGCCACCAGTATGAATGCTGGAGGCTGCTTGTTTATCTCAGTATTTTTCAATTCTGTCAGTGCCTTGGTATTTTGATTTAGTGAGGTCCTAATGTTTCCCAGAACGAAGGTTTCCAAGAAACTAGACCCTTTGTTGAACCTAGCAGTTGAAATTTTGGCAGTTCTGTCAGATAATACCATTTAGAAGACCATTAGTCTTTCAAATTCTAACCTTTGGTTGAATAAAAAAAAACCCATTACGTGTAAGGTAATATGTGAGCAATTACTGTTGGCAGCCTTTGCACCTGTCTTTGGCTACAGTCACATACAAATGTAAACAGTTTCTGATTTTTTTATTCTTCTATATCTCATCAGACTGGAAGCTGGCTAAAATTTGTCTGACTTTAAGGTGGTAATGGTTCAGATAAGGATCGAAAAAAGCCATATTAAGGAAAAAAAAATGAAAAAGCAGTAAACTCCCTCTCTATTCCTTGTTCTTCAAGTACACTTCTAAAAGAAAATTCGAGTTTTATTTATCTTCTTGTGGCTTTGAATTTGAATTTTCAGGAGTAATAGTGTATTTGGATACTTTTGCAGGAGAAAACAGGCAAAGAAAGACTTGTCCAGTGGCAAGAATTTTTTGCTTTTTAATAATTGCTCTGTCTTTAAATGGGTGGGAAACTCAGGGTTAGGAGATAGAATTAAATATGTAAATACAATGCTCTTAAACAAGAAGTGTGTGGGTGGAGGTGGGTTTTGGGGATTCGCTTGCTTTTTTTATGAGAAGGATCTCCAAAGCTAGAAGTTACAATGATTAGTATTCAGGGCTGTAGTAGGATTTAAAGGGTTGGTCTAGTCCTGCTGGTTTAATTGTTGTGTAGTTTCTCAGGCTTTACCTATTTTGAGAAGATGAAATGGGAATGGGGAAGTAATAAACATGCAACCTGAAAAAATAACACACAGCAGCAAATGTTGTAAGAATTACAAGATAATGTGGTTTTGTATGTTTTAGGAAGGTGTGTTAGGCCAGAGAGCTCTTATCTCTCTCCTGGGGATAAAGAAGGAGGGAGCATTGCTTCCCTTTGTATTGAATTTCACAGAATCAAAGAATAAGCTGAGTTAGAAGGGACCCACAAGGATCATTGAACCCAACTCCTGGCTGTGCACAAGACTTGTCCATCTTCAGACCCCTTTGTCACTTGGTTGTTTGGTTTTTTTTGGTTTTTTTTTTTTTTTGGATTATATTGTTGTAGACTGAAGAATTTCCTTCTAGTTAGAGAAGATCTGGTGGTTGTTAATGGGAAATACAAGGTCCTTCAGATGGCCAAGAGACACATTCCTTTTCTTGGCTGGCTGCACTCGTAACAGGGGATACAAAAAGGGGATCTAATGGTGTTGGTGTCACTGCCTGTGATGGCAGGGTAATGCATTCCAGGGATAACAGATTTGCCTCCAGGCTGTGTTGAAAGTGGATTAGTGTAAGCACTGGTTTTCCTAATACTCCATGCTCTCAGCTCTTTTTAAGTACCAAATTCACCACGGACTTAAATAATTAGAACACAAAGAAATTACAATGTTCTTCCTCCTTTTTCTTGTGCTATTTCCTTGTATCTTTTCCTCCTTTTCTTTTCCTCCCTCATTTTTGAAACAAACAAGGAAATTAAGTAGCAAAACTCCCTTAGTGCAACATTGCAGTTGAGAATGAAATTGTCAGGATGGCTGCTTATGGTTCCCACAACCATAATAACTAGGCTAAATTGCATAAAACATAGAATATAGCAATATGGAATATTTCTTATGACACATTATGTATGCTGTGGGAGCCATCACTTTGAAAATCTTGACTTCTATGTTTTTAAAATATCTTTTGAAATTTAGCATTAATGTTTCTTTTTTTTTTCCTTTTGCATGAACATTTTTTTCTGTGTCCACTGGTGATAAAAATCAGCTCATGAATGCCACCCTGATATCCCTGTGAAAAATGCATAGCAATCAGTCCTTCTTCTTTATTTAATGAAAACTGTTACAAGGAGAAATAAATTACATTATGCAGTGAAATGAGAAGGCTAAACAGTGAGCTCCATTACAGCCACATTGCATCTCAGTACATTCTTTTAAATGATCCTGGGTAAATGTTTTAGAAAAACAGGTTGAAATATTACTTCCTTGGCTTACAGACAACTAAAGGGATACTTAAATTGCATTTGTATTCTGCTGATGCGTGTCATGCCATTTTGTAATCTAGCAAGCCCTTGGTTTTTGTACTGCTGTACAATTAACATTTCCTGTGCCAAGGCTGCACCATGTAGGTATCAGGAATGCTACTAAAGCCCTGACCTGAGCAGAAGTGAACTCTCAGTGGTTGCTGAAGCTAACCTTTGCAAGCTGCTATGGCAGCGCAGCAAGTCTTGCTCTGTTCGCTACTGCTGGGACTGCTGGGACTCCTGGGCTGTGGTTGTCTCCTTTTGGTCTGCTTTCCATGTCATCCTTCCTTTAATCTGTTTGATTTGATTCTAATGTTTGAATGTTTTAGCTTTCAGAATGAAGGCCTCATATGTAACTTGCAGGACCAGGAAGACTGATCTGATACTGGCCATGTGAGAGTCTGATTATTTCTGTTTAGTTCAAGAAGACAGATTCATTTTCAGTGTCAACATTACTGTTATTCTTCAGGTGTTCTACCATCCTCCTCCTCTTATGAGTCCCATTTAAATCAAGAGGAGTTTGTATGGAGCAGTAGGATCATTTATAACTGACAGCTGGGTATTGTATTTACAGTGATCTTGTTTAACTTGCTATAATTGGAGTTCAAGTGCAGAAACTCTGTTTGGTTTTATCCTATTATGGTAAGAAACTGGAATTTCTGTAAGGGTCTGTATATTTGGTGTCCAGCTGTCCCTGGAGGTTTATGAATGTTTAAATGTCCTTATATTTTTTGTTATTCTTTATTCTATATTCTGATGAACAGAATCATGATAGGTGTTTTCTGTTTTTAGTCAAGATTGGGCTTTCTCCCTAAACATCCTTACCACATCCTTATCTCATTTTGGTGGATTTGCTTCCTATATTATGGTAGCCCCAGGCAGCTCCTGTCAAAATGTGGAGGATTCTGGATATAAACACAGTTTAAAAAGTATTTCCCTCATCGAACAGGATGCAATCTATTTAATTTGTTAATTCTAGTTAAAATGGCAAATTAAACTTTAGAAGCACAGTGCTATCTGAAATGCTTTAAAAACAGTTACAGCTTTATGTGGCTTCACAGGTGTTATCTTTGCAGCTGCTGGCAATTTTGAATTGGTGTTGGAAGGTGTAATGTGTTGGTAGCTCTGACTCACACAGCTTCAAGACTCTTTGTTTATAGGTCAAGGTGGGGTTTACTGTTGGCAAACCCAACTATTTTTATGGTCCTGTACTAGCATGGAGGTACTAACTTGTACATTTGTTTTCCGTGAGATGGCTGTCTAACTCTGAAGCTCTTTTAGGAGAACCAAGATTCAGAAGAGGGGTAGAAAGAAGAGAGAAATATTGCTGTTCATTGGTGGCTTATCCATTTCATTTTTCTCTGATGCAAGAACTATCCCTTAGATGTAACAATGAGATCACAGGCTTGAGGTTGGTTCAGGTCTCCATGCATGCAGGAGCTTCTGAGGATCAGGGCTCTTGTGGCCCACTTCTCAACTTGAATCCAACCTAGTTTTTTGGGTGCTGTTGAGCCTTTAACATATTGGACTGCGTGGTGCAGTTTTAGGAGTTGCTGATGGACCTGTGCTTGGTCCTTCCTAAATAGTGCATATTTTCTGAAGATGTTACTTTGCTATTTAGAAGACAGCCTGTAGTGTGCCCACAACTTCTCAAACTGGAGACAGCCATGAATCTAATTAAAAGTAAATTCCAGAACTGAACTTACTGATAGATACTTTATTTTTAAGGTATGCAACAGTTTTATTAATTTTCTTTTCTGCTGGATTTCTAGGGGAAGAAATGAAACTTGTCAGATTATTATGTGTATATGGTACATGTGTATAAAAGCCAATGCTCCTCTGTGAGAGCAGTGAAAAATCACCTGTGCAGCATAGAAGGCTAGGCAATAGCAAAAGGAAAAAACTTGAGCCCAGTTAATTCTGATCAGCATACAGAAAATGAGCTGACAGTTGAAGTATGAGGTTTTAAGGAGAAGAGAGAGAAGGTTGCTCAAAGATACAGCTATTTTAATTGATTTTGGAAAATAGCTAAACTACCTAGCAGCTGAAGCGAATATCAAATATATTTTGTTGTAAAATTAGTTTTTCAAATCCTCTCAAGTTGTTTTACAATATGGCCATAACTTATACTGTCAGGTGATTACTCATTTAGTCAAAAAAAGATATTTCTTATGGTAGTAAATGTTTTTGATATTTTTAACTGGGATTTTTCCATTTCTGTAATGGAGTGAAAATTTTCACTCAGTTGTATGGATTTTTTTTTTAAGTCATGCATTATTGAAAGTTCAGTGATTCTCTAGCAGAGTTCCTAGTGTGTGGTTATTTACACTTGCTTCTGATGGTATCTGCTAAAATTTGGAATATTGCTGAGCTTAGTTATAGTCAGCACCTATACATAACAAGCCCCTGGGTGTTTTAACCCCATTTTGAAACAGAGCATATTTACTAGGGATTTGGGGCAGAGGGGGAAGGAGAGGGTGTGTCTTCTATTTATTTATTTATTGAAAGTCATACTTTATAAACTGGATGTCATAATTGTGTGATTTTGAGATATTGTAGCACTTACCAAACCTACTGTAGCAAGCTGTTTTGGGAATAGTATATTTGCCTTATTTTTCTGTATGAAACTGCAGTTCTCTTTCCCTCCTCTCAGTGTCTCAAATTGTACAGCAGATAAGGGATTTTAATCAGTATTTGATCAGCAGATTTATTTTGCTGTAGAGTGTGTCATAAATTAAGCTAAGCATACAGTAGATTACTTATATTGTCCTTTGCATAAAGTTCTCAGGCACATAAGTTTTAACATCAGAAGAAAGAGTCATAAATCCTTGCCATTGCACTTTGGCATGTTACAATAAAGGATGCAAAGGATAAAGTCTTCATTTTCCTTTAGGAAGGTTGATTTGCAAGAAGGATCACAGATCTGAGGAGAACTGGGATTACAGTGACAGAAGTGGTTATTGACTTGCCCTTTCTCATAGTTGTGTCATGTTTCATCAGCCTTTGAAAATCTTGAAGGTATCAAAATAAATCCTGAGGCTCGAATGGCATAGTGTTACATGCGAAGAACTAATTAACCAAAGGGACTTTGTGCTCTACACAACAGGATGGTTTCAGTTCTTGGAAGGGCAAGGTCAGCCTAGACTCTAAATATGGGTACATAGGTGAAAAAACATTAATTCACAGGTGAATTTTATAAAATGTTATTCACAGGTGAATTTTACAAAATGTTTAAAGGGAGAAAAAAAAGAGTAACTGGATTATGCTGAATTCCACCAAAATATCCATAAGCAGCCAATATGAAATTTTAGCTAAATTAGGGCAACTGAAGTTTCAAAGTACTCATCAAATTCTGAAATCTTAGAGATACCTTCTTGAATGATGAACTTTTTTTCCCCAAAAAACTTTAAAATGCAAGTCCCATTTAACAGTCTCATTTAAGGACCAGACTGGAACTCAAACCTGGAAATACATCTTTACTTTAAAGATTTTGTAGCATAGAGCTGTCTCTAATATATATCATAATAAATTCCTACCACCTACATTTTTCTTCTTCAAATTTCATGCAATATATTCTCCCCTGTGATTTTGGTGTTGTGCTTGATAATGATGTTTTTGTTTTCCCTGCTACTGAGCACAGCAATGAAAAAAATGTGATGATATGGCCATTCTGCAGTGGAAATCAAATGTATTGCAGGCTGTAGAGCTTTGGTCCCACACCTCTCTCCTGTAATTTAAATTTCAGTATTTTTAGGTCATTGATGTAGTTAGTGGTTTCTAGTGCCAAGTAAGACAGATTGTTTCACTGCAGGTAAACACAATTTTTGATATTATAGGAGGGTTTTTTTTAAATCATATTTGAACTTCCGGAGGCTTCAATCTGTATAACAAGATTTAAAGTACTGGAAAAGCTCACTGGTTTTCTGATTGTTTTTTGAATGTCCTTTTGGATTAAATATATATATTTTTCCTAGTTTAAATTTAATAGAACATATTCCTTGGAGACATTGGCTTAAATATTTGATTTCTTCTGGGTATTCATTGCTCTTTTATTAGTTCATGTGTCATGAAGCTTTCTGGCTGGGTGTATGTGCGGTGGCCAATTATGCTTTTTACAAAACTGCTTATCTCTCTCATAAATATATCATAATTTCTTTCCTGAAAAACACAATCAGACATTGAAACACTTTTTCTGCTTTTTCTTTTGTTCACAATATCACAGGGAGCCTGGAATTACCCACTGGAAAAGGCAAACATAATGTTGAAACCACAGGGTTTCTGGCAAGATCTTTTCAGAAGCCAGAGCTGCAGATCTGTGAACTGGCATTGCCTGTTCTGTGAACCTGAGCTTCTGCCTTTTTTTCTCTTGACTATTGTAACTGTTTCTGAAGAGGATTTCTTCCTCTTGCTGGCCATGGGGGTGACATTGAAAATACCTGACTGGTATTTCATAGTTGAATGTCTTCCTTTGTTTCTTCAGCAGATGATTGCAATGTGTAGCACATTGTCTTGGTGCTGCTAAGGAGAAAATGTGGTGTATAACAATACATATTTTAGGATGTGTTTTAATCTCTTTTTCACATGACAAGGGAAGTGACAAAAGTTGTAAAGCTCAACTTGTCTTTTATTTCTACAAGTGAGCATAACTTGGAGTTATTTGGCACTGCAGTGCTTGGAGCATTATGCAAAAATGTCTAATGCTTTCATTGGCTTTTGTAACATGCAGTTAATCATTAGGCCTTTTGACTTCTAATTTATACTTATTATTGGCATTTTTCTTTATTTCCTTTTGAAACCATGGCAACAGAGTATTGAATACAATCCACAGCATACTTAAGGCTTCTTTTTGTAATGTATTGTATTTATTATTTAACTGCATTGCCTGAGACCAGACAAAATTGCAACCAACAAAATGGGATTTGTGTGTTTTCATAAAGTACAAATAGCCTATATTCAAATGTAAATATATATAGATTAAATACATTAAAATGTATTTTCATATAGCTATTTATATCTATTATATCTGTTTATAGTTTCTCTGTAGTATTAGGGCAGAAAGATAATGCCTCTGCCTTAATTTTCTTTTTCTTCAGAATAAGAACCAATAACGAGAAATATTCCTATAATGAGAAGAAAGGCACGTGGATCTGATGTTAAAAGAGCCATTCTTTAGAGAGTCAAAGTGAAAAACAGACAACCTCCAGACTTGATTGAAAACTGTGAAAATCTTGTCCAAATCTTGCAAGATTTTAAACAGAAGAACAGTTTATAGCAGAATGAGTGTACTTGATAAGACTTGGTCCATGTAAACTGTTCTCAGTGTTGCTCTACAAAATGCACAAAAGAAGTAATCAACAGAGAATTTGTATTCCAGTGTATTTTCTGATAAACACAATCAAAGAAATTTTAGGACTGTTCCATTGTTGATAAAGAAAAACTAATAAAATTATATATTAAAAAGTATAAAGCCATCTGGTACTGGGAACTCTCAAAGAATCTATCTACCCTTTGTGGGTTTTGATAGAGGAGACTTGGCTGGAATATGAGCTTAGAAAACTTACTCAGCATTGAAACAAGCTTGATATGAGTTGTCTTTGAGTTTGGAAAGTATAATTGCACTTTCTGAGCAGCAGAGTATGCGAGGGGTTGTCTCATAGTGTATGGTGGTGCTTTTTTGATTTTGTTTTTTAATCTTTATTGCTTTTGGTTTTGTTGGTTTTTTTTTTCTGGAATGAAGAATTTTACTTCAGCTGCAGGCTGGTTTTGTTTCAGAAAATGGCCTTAGGAAAACAGGATTAGCTGCTATGTTTAATTCTGGTAATCAAAAGAGACTTTTGGAGGAAAATAAAGTAATTTTTTTTCTGTCAATTCTTATATGAAAGCTTTTTGCTGTTTTGCAGTCAGTGTTTGTGTGCCAAGGCAATTCTAGTTGTTAAGCTCAGGTCTGTTTCATCAGTGTAATGCAGCTTTGCTCTTAGCTATTATTTTCTTTCAGGATTTGCCAATTAAGCTAGTGCTAGTGAAAATGCACCTAATTTGTCAAGAAATGGCAGGATGAAATATAGGGGCTATTATATAAATTGGGAAAGAAAGAGATCAGGACAAGCACATGTGAAATTCGATGATATTTGGTCAGTTCCTGATGTATTTTCATCAGTTTATGCCCCCATCCCCTGGTGATGATGGAAGAAATGTAAAGCAATTGCTCTTAAGTTATGTGCCATCTATTTACTGTTATGTATTTTAAAATACTGTGCTAGTAGTGTTCAAAATTGTTTTGTTTCTTTTGTTTAGGGTTATTGTGGGCTTCCCCCCCCCTTGGACTCAACTGGTTTGTGGTTATTAGTGAATGATGAAGGATGGCTTAGCTGGCTGCTCGTTTATTACCTGCAGTCTACTTAGACTGAATTCTTCAAAGGCATCTATGCTCAAAATGCAGGTGCACAGTGCTTAGGTTTTCTAGTAAAATCCTTAAGCTTTAGGAGGAGCTGAGTAAAGAAATAAGTTAACTTGATCTTGTAGTTCTATGTGTAAAGCAAAATGGTCATAATCTGTAGCTACCTGATTGAAATAGCAAAGAGAAGGCATTGAAAGAAGAAAGAGTAGGGATGGCTTGACTTGTAGAAAAAAGAAATGTTTCAAGAACTTCTGTATTAAACTCATCTATACGCATATATTCTATAAAAATTAAAATTCCACCAGATTTCATTATGCATAGAAGTGTATCATGACATCATACCAGCAGCTTTAATTATCTCACTGAGCTTGTGCTGGGTATCTGTAGCCTCATCAGTTCAATTCAGTGGTGGCTCCCACACTCTGGCTGTTTACAGTAGCTCTGATTTGCCCTCAGCACTGCTGAGACCCCTCTGCAGGGAGCCCAGGTTCATTTGGGCAGTGCTGTTGATCAGGGTTTCATATTGAAATGATAGTATTCCTTCTGGGATGTCCTTGTGTTATTCATTGTCCTTAAACTGGTTTTAGATTTTGTGGAAACAGAGCTCCTCTGGTGCATTCACCACTATGTGTTGATGGGTGGAGGAACATGTGTCCAGAGTGTAGTCTTGGTGACAAGGGAGGAAATGATGAAGCAGACTGTTGATTGGCAAAAAAAAAAAAAAAATACAGACTAGAGGTGGATAGTGATGGAAACAATGCAGACCCATTTAGCTGGCAACTAAAAGGGATGGGCTTCTTTAAACCTAACAACAAATGATGAGGTGATATGCAGTTAATTCCCACAGAAAGACAGAACTATTGTGAAATCAAGAAAGCTAATTAAACTGGAGGGCAATTACTGGCACAGTAAGAAAAATGTGTAAAGTATTTGATGTGTACGATGGGGTAATGGAGATGATGTCCTGACAAAGCAGTGAGATTCTTGAACATCCTTACAGCAAAATTACTGAAGCATCCTCCCTGGACATCCTCTAGTCATAAAATAAAGCTATTGGTCTCTAAAGACGACTTTGTGATATAATTATCTTCAGTATCTGAGAAATAGACCTGATTATCTGGGAAGATGAGTTTTGGTTCCTCTTTCCATTTGAATTGTGTATTTGCTCATGCTGGCTATTGTATCCATTATGGGATTTAAGGAAAATGACTTTTGTGTATTTCAAGGAGATGTGCATGCATTGAGGATGGCTTGAAACCTCACTGTCTCTCTCTTTGGACTCATGAGTCTTGTGCTGTTTTCTATCACCTAACAGTGAGACCAGTTAATTTAATGACTTTGATTTTAGGGAAATTTGTCAGGTTTTGTAGGGGAATGAGAGAAAATTTGGCGTATGTGTTTGAAATGCACGAAGTGGTGTTGAAGGCTGTTCTAAAGCAAACAACTCATTTCAGGAGTGCTGATTTGTACATCTGATTAGCTTGTTAAAAGTTTGGGTGTTACTCAGTTCCTACAAAAGTTGTGTGATTGACATTTATTAGCCAGATCACTCAGCCTCCTATCTTTTCATGCTGATCCTGGAAGACTTCAAATGATCATTGTGACAGATAAAAAGAGCTTTTTTTTTTTTTCCAAGCCTTATCTTAAGTATTAAAACAAAGCAGACTCTCCCTATAGGCCATCTATATTTATTTTTCTGGGTAAAGCTTCTAGCTTTGCAGAAATATAACAAGCTGGAGGGAACATCATTATTACTTGTCTGAAGATGATGACATTGACATGAGGTCGTCTGACAGGGGATTAAAGTGGAAAAATATTGGTGGCAATCTGTTAGTAACAAGAGGATCTCTGAAAAAAAGGAATCAGGTGGAAACCACAAAAAGTTGGTTTGCTTCTGGGATTTTTCTTTGGTTGTTAAACTGTTCTTGAGAATCCTTGCTGTTATTTGTAAATACTGGGTTTCACATGCAGATTGGGATGAGAGCCAGTGCCATTCCAAGATAGACGTTTCAGCTGGGAGGCTGCTCCACATTATCCAGTTGCCTCTTTTCAGAGACAACTGTTTCTTCTATAGGATTTGAAATCTAGTTCAGTGTGTTTCAGTCTGCCCTGTTTTCATCAAAGTTTGGCTGCCACTGCCTCTGATGGTTGATTTCTGGCCTGTTTAAGCTGGGTCAGGGGCCTCTGCACGGTTGCTTGTATGCAGATGCTCATGTTTTTTTAATTCATGGGAAAAAATAGCATCTGCTGACAGTCTCTGGTAAAGTGCCATCAGTAAATGAGTCTAAATAACCTTTCATTTGCAAAGGTCTGTGGCATGTAGGAGCAGAAAATGTAGGCAATCGCACTATTAAGTTTTTTAGTGATGATAAAGAGGGGACAATGTGAGGAGGAGGAGGAGGTGGGAAATAAAATACGACATCAAACACTTCAATTACAAATATTTTTGCGCTGTTTTTTTAAGGTTTAGTCTTCAGTCTTTTAACAATCAGTGAACTTGTAGGGTTCCATGCATTTCAGAGCTTTAAGCTTGGTGGGGTTTTTTTTGTACTAAAGCATTTTGATATGAGAGCTGGTATGGATTATTATCCTACTATGCTAATACACTGGCTTCCAAGTGCATTTGTGTATTTCTTTGGGAAATGTGGGAAAACAGTGAAAAGGAGCACACAGTCCAATGATGCAAAGACTAGGACTAGGACTAGTCCTAAAGACTGGGAGATGGACAACTGAGTAGTAGTGTGTTCGATCTAAAACTGCAGGATTTATTTTACTTGCCTTTTTTGTGTTTGGTGGTGGCGTTGTTTGGGGGTTTTTTTGGTTTCGTTGTTGGAGTTTTTGTTGGGGGTTTTTTTTTGTTGTTGTTGTTTTGTTTTTTTTTTTAAACAATAATTTTATATCATGAATATTTTCTTAGAAGACACTAAAGAGTTGAAGCTTTTGTTTTCATTATGAAACCTGAGATTTTCTTTGATTTTGTTAATGGTAGAAACAAGAATATTTAAGTGTCAAATAACAGGAAGTTTATGGTTTAAGACATGAGAATCTGGCAAAATTGAGGGTTGTGCCTGCTGATAATCTTAAGATAATGCTGGAGTCCATTTCCATTAGCTTCCAGGAGGCTGATGAGTGGTTTGGCAATAATGAGTCAAACCTCTCTTGATACATATGGGTGAGGTTTGTATCACACAGTGGAAACTGACACTGTGCTGCCAGCCCATGGAGTCATACGTGCAAACCATTCATGAGAATGGAGAATCATGATGGAATGAGTAGGATCCTGGCTCACCGATCTGGCCAGTGTCAGCAAGTTTTCAGTAGCAGGATCTATTTGGGCTTTGGAATGACTTTAACCTCTATACTTGGCAGATTTGTTTGAAGAAAAGCCCTTGGATTTCACTCTGTCAGAGTTCTGTCCTGCCTGCTGCTGCCTTCTCGTGGTTAAGAGTATGCTCTTTGGCCTTAAAGCCTGCTCATCTCCTCCCTGAGATGATCCCATGTGTGATACTGGGAGCGTAATGATCTTGAAATGTCTGCTTCATCATGTGTACCTATGAGGCCATCAAAACACCTCATACATAATACAGAAGGGGCTTTCTCACCTGGAGTGGCCTCTGAGGGTTTGTCAGATGTCTCTCTTGAATTTCAGGTGATGGTGAGCTCTCAGGTGCTTGTTGCATCTGGCTTTCTAACACCTTTTTTTGCTTTTCTGTTCTGTTTGTTTTTTTGTTTTTTTTTTTTTTTTTTGACAGTTCTTCTTCTGGGTATAGTTTTTAAACTCTTGCATTAAATTAATTGTATTCCTTCCCACAGACTTTTCTTGGAATTTGCGTGGTACGTGTTGTATGAATGTATGTGACCATCCACGCCTTCTTCCATCCTTTCTCTTCAAGCTCTGACTGTAGTTGTTCAAGCTCAGTAGTACCTTCAGCTTTTAAAGTGAAAATCCTGTTAAAAGGAAAAGAATTTAAGAAAAAACCCTCATCATTCCCATCCCACAGTATATGCTGAGCAGCTGGTGCTTATAAATTCTATGCAAACAGATCATATATCCATTAAAGTGGACCTACAAGTGGCTTGGTGGGTCCCTGTATTTTCTGTCCTATTGCTGTGTGCAATACTCAAGTTGCTTTAAGGAATTAGGGGCTGAAATTTTGCCACAAGCTCCTGTAGACTACTAAGACCCCAACACCCGATGAGATTTTTCTCCCTTGCATATCAAGAAGGTGGTTCTTGCCTAGCAACAAGCTTTGTGGTTTCTACCTGAGGATCAAAAACAGAAGTGCATTTGTTCAGCCGTTTGCGTCACTTCGGTACTGGAGGTTTTGACAGTAAAATCATCCCTGACATTTCTGTTGATGCGCAAGAAAGAGAATAATCCAGTGTGTTTTTCCATAGCAGTGCTGTCATTGCAGCACTGACAATAGTAAAAAGTACATTCATCACTGAATAACGAGATATCCTGGAAACATACGAGAAACAGAGACACACTTCCAACAAAAATGTCTCCGTTTTAACGGCTATTTTCTGACTGAATCCTTTTTGCTATTTATACTTTCTTGAAATATTTTATGGAAACCTGAGTCCCTCTGAAAACCCACCCAAAAAACCAGAAGTGTATTTTACGTATTGTAGTATGTAAATGATTAGTCATCACTTCTAAATTACTTAATAAAGGAGGAGGAAATCTATATTAAGGGAAGGTGAAGAGCTGGAATTGGTTGCTATATGTCTCAGTTCTTCTTGCCTTCTTTTTGTTTCCCAGAAGATAATTATGAAGGATTTCTTTAAAAAATCATCCTAACAGACATTGTTTTTCTGTGTTTGAGGAAGGTAGCTGTACATTGTAAGATCATTTTCCACTTGCTTGTGTTTTCTTGGGAAAATTTATGTACAGGTTTTTTTGTTTTAATTTAAGATTCTGCAGTCTTCTTGTACATTGCCAGTGAAAAATGATGTTGTCATCAGAAATCTTAAGTGTAGCAATATGGGGAACACATTTTATAATGAAATTTGCCTTGGGTAAAGCATGATAAGATGATGTTGAGCATCTGTGCACAAGACCAAGTCTTGGCAGATCTCTTCACTTGCTGCATAGGATACCCTTTGATTGATTGGTTTGTTGTCTCATTTTTGGTTTTCTCTGTTTGTCTGTCTTATGAATAGTTAATTCCCAACAAATGGTCACACTGGAGAGTTCTGAAATAAATTTTGTGTGTGTTCTGATTTTGGTACAGATATCTGTGTCTCTGTTGGTTTTGGAGGGTTTTGATTACAGCAGTCTATTTCCTGGATGGCTGTTTTCTGGGTGAAACCTTCATGCACTGTACTTCCTTGGGATTTTTGGTTTGTGATTGATTTTGGTTGATTCCCTCTCCTAACCCCTCCCCCATCTCTCTTTTGGAAGTGTGGGGGAAACAGTCTTTGGAAGATGGGTGTGAGGAAAGGATTTTGAGTCAGTGGTTTATTCACTCTTTGCTGAGTATTGGCTCCATGGGATACTTTTACGTGTGCTTGAGTACTCGGGCATAGTTTTCCATGGTGTTCTTCCACTCCCATTGTGAGCCTACGTTTCTAATGAGCTAGAATTTCCAAAAATATCCTGCAAGAAATGCCAAAAACCTAGTGGGAATACTTATTTTCTGTTACTCTCTACAAATTATGAAATGGTTTGAGGAAAAGAAATAGTTGTGTTTATAAATTTGCAGGATGGCAGTGATAGTTTGCGGAACTGCATGCTGGTCTCCTCTGTGGGCCAGAGCTCCCAGAGAGAGCAAGACTGGAATACTGTGAAAGGCTAAACTCCACTTCTGGTGCAGCAAATTCAGCTCTTTTCACATGGCAAGTTGCAGTGTGCTGACACGTGCTGTGTGGCAATTGCACAATGTAAAAAGTGCTGCAGAAACTAGGAGTCTGATAAAATAAAAAAAAAAACAGAAAATCATCTCCCGTTATTCTTGATTGGCTTCCTCCTCTCTCCCCAGCAGAATGATATGTGCTTTCTATTTGCTGGTTTTGTGTGTCTGCACTGACTGTTTCAACCATGACTCACATGCAAGTCTTGAGAAGAGCTGCCTGTTGTATCAAGACAGTTCAGCACATGGCCATGGCCTGCAAATCAGTCCGACTCATCCTAAAATGGTCGTTTTTCTATTAAATCACCTATTCAGCTGTAAAACACAATCCTGATGAACAGTAAAAGTTGCATTGCTGAGGCAACTCTTTCTTTAGGTTTATTTCTCAAACCGTAACCTGAAAATCTCATTTTTCCTCCTCACAAAATACTTCAGGAGAATTTTTTTTGGCGGTTGTTGTTGAGGGAATAGGATTTCTTCCTTCTCCTCCTCTTCCTCCTCCCATTCTGGATAATTTCAAATTTTATTCAGCTTATTAAATGAACATCTCAATTCACTACCCTGGTAAAGCAGGTCACTTTCTAGAAGCACCCACCTAGCTATTTTTTTCAATAGTGTTTGACTGCTGAAGTTTTAATTGAAGCAGAAGCCATAGTTGAAAAGCAGGCAAATCTTTTCTCCTCATTCCCTCATTGATTTCTGTTGAAGCAAACAGATGAGCTTATATATAAATATGTATATATGCTTTTTTTTAATGAAAAGTGCTGGAATTCGCTAAAAAAGGTTAGAATTGAAATGAGTAATCTTCAGTGCATAATGCAATTGTTAATTTTAGCTTCTTGCGTAGGAGCTGTTATGACTTGAACAGCCGGCTCTAGCCTTCATTAGAGAAGAAGCAGGCAGTTTTGAGACAGGTGGAGCTGGATCAAGCTGTGAAAGTGACTTGCTGGAAACCGGTCATTAGTGTTAGAAATCTGGTCCTGTCCACTGCACCCCTCCCTTGTGCCGTGGTCACTGCCGGTGTTATTTATTTCTCGTCTTTTCCAGGTTGACTATGGTGCGTCAAGCTCTCCGAAGGACCAGCATGGAGATTGGCTCTCTGAACTGCTAATGGGGACATGGGACTCACGTTGCCGTTGATCATTTGTGTGGACTTAACCAGCAAAGACCAACAGAAGACTCTAGAAAGGCAGTTGGAATTATAGCAGTTTTTCAGGTAAACGGCTTCTTTGGTGCAGCTGATCCCAGTGTAATTGTTTTTGTGAGCACCGTGTAAAGCATGTGGATGAGCTGCAGGTTAATCTGCCCATGAGGAGCTTGTGCATGCATGTGCATTTCTTGATGAGAATCCTTATCAAATTAAGAGTTATTTAACAGACCAGTTAAAGGTCTCGCCACTCATGTTTTGAATTTTCATCAAAGCAGTTCAAGTTTCAGTTGTAACTGCAGAATAGCCAAAGTTATTGGCCTTCTTGGGGAGAGTGGTGGGAGAAAGGAAAATCACAAATTAGCTCACAGTAAGGCAAGTCAAGCTTCAGGTTAGTTTCATATTCCATTCAATTTGTTTATGAACCTTATAGCTTGATTTCTTGTGAAGTTCACAGTTCTTCTCAAACTGGAAGATTATACAGAAAATTGTTTGCTTACAATGTGAAAACAAAAGCAAAAAGGGAGAGAAGTAAGTGCTTATAACTCAGTATGCTTTAGATTTTTTCACTTAAAACATGGCTTAAAAATAATAAAGGTAAGTTATACTGGTTCTGTCGAATGTTTAATTTCAAACTTTAAAAAGAAAATTTTGCTTCATAGCTGCCGTCTCACTGTTGAGAAGTGGCAATATGTTGCAAAAGACCCTTCCTGAAATAACTTCACATTTCAAATACAGTTGTTTTTCTTAAAGATTCTTCCTAAGAGAAATGGATGGGGAAAGAAAAGTTAAATTATTCATGAGTCTTCTTTGACAATTGATCAGTGGGGGAGTGTTCAGGAGAGAGCTGGGGGCAGAGAAAGAGAGAGAAAATAATAGGCTTTAACTCTGAAAAGCCTTTAAAGCTTCTGTACAACAACCCCATTGTAAGCTGAGAGTAAATGCAGTTCAGTTGAGATTTCTTCATTAGAAGTACCTGCCAAGGGCTTTCTGTACAATTTTCCTAGTACTGAAGAGTGACATAAGTTTTGGGAAGAGGCTTAAAGTTTTAATAATGGAGCTGTTGGTTTGATCCCTGAAAGTGTTGACCCTGAGAGCTTCATTGCCAAATTTAGAGTTCATACTTATCTTGAATTCTTACCTCTTAAAAAAAAAAAGAGAAGTATATATTTATAGTGGTAGTGAGCTCCATGACTTCTGCTATGCAGAAAACCCCAGGCTGAATACTAAAAAGTGTTGTTGCTCATGCTTGGTTTTTATTTCTGTTTGCTTGGCTATTATTTTTATTAAAAGAAAATTAAAAAAAAAAATATAAGAGGGGAGCATCGAGATGCCAGAGACCTAGAATGGATCCTTTGTCCTGGTACCATTGAGCATTGTGGTAGAGAATCCTTCGCTGTCCCTGCCTGAACCTTGGCAGTCCTGGGGCTGGGCTGGGGAGTCACAGAACATTACCTTAAGTTTCCTCTCCACAAAGACTGTTCATATCTGCTTGCTTAACCTGACACAATTCTGTTAACCAGTGTTGTTGATTCAGTGCATCTCTTCAGCTGGGACATACATAGTTTTCCACTTCTGAGCTGCACATTTTGGTTTGTTTATCAAAGGAACTGAAATTAGGAATTAAAAGAAAAAAATAAATTTCACCCCCAATTTTTTGTGTGTGTGTGTTTGTGTTGTGGTATCTTGACCTTTCAGGTCACCAAATCTTGTTATTTTAATTTCTGTCTGGAAGAATGTCTGAGCAAGGTAAATTGAACCAAGAGACAGCAGAAGAAGCTGCAAAAGAGCAGGAGACTGCCATCTCTGAAGCCAACCCGGACAACTGTGTTCTTAATAAATCTGAAAGCTCAGAAATAGAGGAGGAGAAGCTCAGTGATTCCAAGACAGAGCTGCAGGTAAGACAGGAATAGTGAATGGGCGTGTTAAATATCAATGTGTTACCATTGCTTTTCCATTTCTGTGAATTCTTTCATTGCCTACACTACCCCTATTTTTCTTATGATTTTGAGACTGTTTCTATTTCTTCCTTTTTAAATTTTTCATTTATTTATTTATTTTGGGTTCTTTTATTTCACTATAAAATAAATGCTGTTATTTGTTATACCTTTCAAGCTCTTTAGGCTGCTGTCCATGTTATTACTTTTTCTGAGAAGTTAATTTCTAGACATCTGTTTTAAAGCTTGATGAGACATTTGACTGTTTTCCCTCTTTGGGGATTTAGAAAACTACCTTGATCTCATGAATTTACAGGTAATACTAATGAATAATTACTTAATGTGTGGTTTGGTTTGTAGGTGTTACTGCCAACAAAAAGTTGTTATGCAAAGCCTAAGAAGGTAATTTGATAAGAAGACTTTATCGGATGAGGGGTTTTTAATCCTTTTTGCTCAATCGAATAAAAAAATAAAGGGGGAGACCACAATTTAAGAGGAATTTGGAGAGGGGGAGCATTTACTTAAGTATACCTTTTCTTACATTTTTATTATATGCAAAATTACAGAACACTGTGTAGTGTTTTTTCTTGTTTATACCTGTTTGTAAAATGAATGAAAATGAACAGAGATGATTCTTGGTTTTCCCTGCTTTCCAAACTGGGTTTGGGGAAGTTGCTTTTGCAGTCAGCAACTGTTTTAAAACATCAGATAGAAGTGATTTAGTCTGTTTATTGGTAATGCTTTCATCATGCCCACTCTCCACTGAAGTGATAACTCCTTCTCTTTTTTTGCTATACCCAGAAACGAGGAGCAAATCAGAAAAAGAGATCCAAGGTAAGGGTCCATCTCTGTTTGGTTGCATGCCACAGAAGAATGAATTTCAGTTAAAAGTCTTTCTACGATCAAAATTGCTTTCTTTTGTCACTTGTCTGGTTGAGTTTTTTGTTAGTGTTGCAGGCTTTTTCTTGCCCCCTACCCTGTATCCTTTTACACAAAGGCAAAGAACTGCCTCCAGATATAACGTGTCAGACTTGCCTTTATCCATCATAATTTTATGCTGCTGGGCTTGCTGTGTCCTTGTGTTAGACAGCATGTGTGCTTCTATGCACCACTGGAAAAGGAAAATGTTCACTCCTTTTGCTTTAGTAATTAATGTATCTGTTGGAATTTTATTTTAATAGATTAATCTTGACATAAAGAAACAGAGATTGACTAGCTCCCTAATGAGGGAATGGGTGGGGGCAGGTGTGAAAAGGAGCTTCTAGAAACAAATAAAACCCTAAAAAACTTCTTTTAATTTTTCAAGTACAGATCTGTAATACACGCATATTTTACTGTCCATTTTTCTTGGATATATCCTACTAGAAGAAGGGGAGGGACTCCCAGAACAAACAAAAAAAACCAAAACCCAAACCAAACGACAGAAGGAACCCTTGAGTTTATGTTAAATTACTTTCCGTATTGGAATATGTTCTTTGCTGTTACAATTTTTGGTGGTAGTGAGTGAACTGTAGCTGAAATGATAAAAGCAAAAAGAAACCCACCACCTTCCCTGTGTGGCAAATGTCCTGCTGCTTAGAATCCTTTTTCATCCAGGTTTTATCCAGGCATATGCATTTTTTTAGACTGGGTGGGTAATAGTTATCTGGGATATTTGGGAACAGCTGATGTGGGCAGCTGGTGTGACTTGGGGTCAGTAGTAGTGTTTTCTGTTTTGTTCTCTCTTTCTCTCTTATTCAGTCAGGAGCTAAGGGAAAACTCGTGCGGAGTCTTGCTGTGTGTGAAGAGTCAACCCCTCGCCCGGGAGCAGAAAATCTTCATGACAACCAGGTACACTTGCAATCATTGCTGTTAGCTGCATGGTTGACCTCCATCTCCAGTTGCATGATTGTGTTACTTAATCGGGCATTTAACAATGTCTTTCTTGGGGGAAAAAATTACATCCGACAATGAACCTGTTTTTATGGTTCTTACTGGTTTAGCGTGAACTTTAATTTGAAATACTAGTTTTATACTATATCACAGGGTGTTGTTTGCTTTTTTTTCCAGACCCCCTGAAAATTTCAGCAAATGGAAAAGAATTCAAAAGAATTCAGATTTTAAAATTTAAATAAATAGTAACAGTCAAAAAGAATATTAATATGTTCTTTTCTCTAAGGCTATCTCTTTCAAGGCTGCACCAAATACAGTTACGAATATGCTCTGATTTGTGGTTCCTCTAAGACTTCAGTTCATATTATTGTCCCCCTTCACATAAAATTCAAAGATCCTTGGTTCTCTAAAATGCCTTGGTAGAGCCAAGGATGCCTCCTACTGAGTGGCATTCGTTTTTTAAACTCTTGGTGTAAATTAAACTATATCAAAAAGCGTGTATTTGAGTTTATCTGTACTGGTGATGTTGTATTCCCAGCAGCTGGTAGAGTTCTGTCCTCTGCACTCCTCACCTCAGACAATAACACTGGTGGCAATCTTTGCATACCAACTCCAAAAAGTACTCCAAAAAGCAAAAGTTAAGCCTCAATTATTCCTCTTTGCTTGCCTAGTAAGAGCAAGGCTTAAAAAAACCCAGCTAACTAAAACCCAAAATATGATGAACACTGCCTATAATTTATGAGATGTTTATGTGCAACTGAAATCAGCCATCAAGAGAGCTTGAGTAAGTGGCTTCTTGTGAGCTTAGCACAAAAATAAAAATGACATTTAAGTGTACTTTCTCACTGTTTCCTCTATTGACTTGAAATGAAACAAATCTGTCTCTCCTCTTAGCTCATGAGTAAGGAGAGGTTTTTCTATTTTTTTAATTTTATTGAAAGACCAAAAACCAAGTTGTTTAGCAGCAGGACATTTGCATGTTCTTCTGCTCTACAATGATGCTTATGCAGTAGATGGGCAGGTTATTTTATCAGTTGTTCTGTTGTAGGTAGACGCTTTTTGCTTGACTTGCATTACTCAAAATGCGTGGCTTTTGTTCCAATTTTGTTTGTATTTTCTATTGTTTAATGGAGAACGAGAAGGAGAACAGTATAAAGAGATTGTATTAAGCATTGCTGGTAGTTTACAATGTACTGCACAGGACCTGTACTAAACTACAGAGAGACTGGCAGGTGTTGAGGCAAAATCCCTATCCTTACACCAGGCAGAGGAGGGGTTCCTGTTTCACACAGCCTTTGGTCTTACCTGACTCACCAGCCTCAGCAAAGATTTCTTTGACCATCCTAAAATATTTATGAGAGATGAAATGTCTCCCTTGACCCCATCATGTTTTCTAAGGAAGCAGTTGGCTTGGTGTCATTAATTTGATAGGAATTACCCTTTTGCTCTTGCTGACCTTTTACTAATGAATGTGGCTCAACTTTGCCATGGAAAGCTGGACCTGCAGGCTCCTCCGTGGGCTGGCTGAAGGATACAGGAAGTTTTGTGCCAACCAAATTGTTTTGCTTTTACTTTAAGAGGAGAAGTAGCTTATTTTTGGTTTGGATTTTTTTTTTAATTAATTTTTATTTTATCTTAATGGTTATAAACCACAGGGAATTAATTATCAGAGAATGTACGGTACCTTGCCAGAACTACTGAGTATGGATTGTACTGCAGACTTGATGTTTGTACTTATATTTGAATACTTGCCTTCATTTTCCTGTATAAGGAAAAAACTTGTTTACCTGTATTACTTGATCTTGAGTGCTTATCCAATGGTTCACTATGTCCTTACTTAAAAGAAATGTTGCCTTTAATGTTATACTATAGACCAAGAAGTGTATTATTATTGCAATTTGAAAATCTATTTTGTTGTTCACTATACTTGTATCAATGTATTTATTAACATTGTATTTTATTATTGAGAAAAATCAATAAAAATCTAAGAAAATACACAGTAGCTTGCTTTCACGACTCTACAGCCCTTTTGTGTGTTTTTTCTAGTGCAGATACATCAGTATTACGTTACATGTAAAAGAGTATTTATTGTATGTTCATATATGTGCTTTTCTGTAAAGTCTGTCATTTTCATCAGTGCATTTTTAAGAACCACTGTGAAGTTTAAGATTAATATCATGGGAACGACGTGGCCAGTTACATTTTTCTCCTGTTGAAAAGCTAGCACCACAGTCACTCTGCTCTGGGCAGGGCAGGGAATCAAGTTATCCTTTGGGGTTATTTGGAAATAGCTGATCCAAAGTTTGTTTGAAGGAGAACACAGACTGCCATTTGAAGTGAAAGAAAGCAGACACAGCATTAGTTCTCTGAGCACAACTGAGCAATTCAGAAAACACTTCTCAATATATCCTTATCTCAAATGACCAGGAATTCCCACTCTTTGCCTCTGTAGGCTCAGATTTTGTGTAAGACTGTCAGCCATAACTAACAGAAGTAGGGATGAAGGGTGGTAGGTGAGGTTAAATTTCGGGTCCAGGTCTTTGTTGCTCTTTTACAATGCTTTTCATCTCAAGTCTTTTGTGCCACATTGAAATTTCACAAAAAGTCAATAATGATTAAGCTGAGAAGTTACCAATTTGTCTTACTGTGGCATGTTTATGCTCATGCCTTGTTTTGTTAGGATCTTGTCTTACATGTCTTGTGATGGCTGATTTGTAGTTCTTTAATGAATTCAGAAATCTAAAATTTGTAATAATTACTGGAAACATCTTTTGAATTCATAATGGTTCCTTAGAAGCACACCCCTTACTTTAAAGTTTTCTATTGATCTTTTGGTATGCTAGTATTCTTAGAAAAATAGTGAAGGAAAGGAATTCACTAGCATTCAAGCAAATGTGAAAATCTCAACTATCGGTGAATTAGGTTTTCATTGACATGATGTCAAAAAAATTATCAAGCATGCATGATTCTCTTCTATTAAAGAAAACTGCTTTACCAGGGAATTTTATGACAGCTTTCTTCAAATTTGCTTTTTTACGCTACTTAAGCATATAGTTTTCTGGGGTGTTTTTTCTTCTTTAAAAGAATAAAACAAAGAAGTATGCTTCCTTCAATTTTGTCCAACCAGAATAGGATTTCTTGAAATACATAAATTATGCCATGGTAACTTAAAAAGAAAACAATTTGGGTTTTGTTAAAACAAAACCAGTATAAAGTAATGTGAGCAGGGAAAGCAAGTTCTTTAAAGAAATTAGAAAATGCAAACCAGCTTGAATTCTCAAACAGCTTAAAAAATAACTTTTTAAAGCTGAAGCATGTTTCAAAGGGACTCATAGTCTCTGAAATGCTGAACTTGTGATGCTTTAGAGAAGTCCACTTACTAAAATGTCCTTGAAAAATCACAGGTCACATTCCCCCCTTTTGCAAAAGACACATCTGCATATGTATTTAAATATGAATTACCAGATAAGTTAGCAAGCCCTCTTGTATACAATAGAGTATGGAATTTGGTAGTACTCTTTTACTATTAGAGCCAAAAAATTCCATCTACCTGATACTGCACTTATGTGTGCAAAACAATTCATATCAACCTGCAGACTTTCTAGTGAAAAGAAAAGTTTTAATATCTATCCATTGATCATCACAGAACATATGTAGTATTAAATTATATAATTAAGAATGGCTATATGAAATGTATTTCATTATTCTGAAAAGTCGTTAGGAGAGCTACTGAAGTGTAGAGTAATATAGTCCGCCCTTATAGAGGTAGCCTAAGTTTTATAATATTCAAAATATTAGAGAAGTAATGCCTATGTACCACTCGAATTTGGCCTCTAAGATATCATCATTCACCTGACTAAAAAGTGCCATGTTTCAAATAGGAAAGAAATGTATCTGGCTTCAACTTTTCTAGCTACACGTAGTTTAATGCTGATATCTGCAGGTTGGAAGCCATGGGAAGCATACTGAATCTTGCCCATAATTTATCTATCTTTTTTACCCAACAGGAATCAATCCAACTGCAGCTTTCAAGTTTTCCGAACTTGCAAGAAGAAGATAAATCTAGTAAAGATGACTCCGAGAAAGAAAAAGAGAAGGATAAAAATAAAGATAAAAACAGTGAAAAAAGCAAGATCAGAATGTTATCAAAAGGTGAACTTAAAAATATTTGAGTTATTCTAGTTACCATTGCAGAAAAGATTGTACATTTTTGCAAGGATGTATTTCTTTATTTGTGTATATGTACAAAGTAAAAGTGTTTTCACACACTGAGAAAATTCAGAACCTAAATCGTGTATGTGTAAGAATGTTTTTCATACTAATATCAGGTTAGATTTTATTTATTTTCTAATGTAAAATCGATCTTTTGAATGCTTAACTGTGTTGATATGAACACATAAGTACATAAATATATCTGTGATTGCATAATAAGTGTATATAGTACATAAGACATTAATACTCTTTTATCTAGAATAATGATAATATATTGGCATGTAACTTGTGTAGTGTAGGCAGTAGAGGGTAATCCTCTTCATTATTGTTTCTCTTTCATAGAGGATTTCTTTTAAATGGTGTAAGGAAATTCATCCATGACATTTAACCTGCATTGCCATCTTCTATTATCACCTACCAAGACTTCTTCAGGAAAGATGCTTCAGCTAAATTTGGCATTGCTTTTTAAAATCCTTTTATTAATCCATGGTATAAAGTTGCATTGTAATCTCCCAAAAATAATCATTGCCTACCTGGGTGTGGATCTGCAGCTGGTGTTAATTGTCATTTGGCTTCAATGGAGTTCTCACAGTTCACACCAACTTGAGGATGTGTGTGTACATTTGAGTCAGGAGATAATGCTGAAGAATTAATTCTGGCTACTGTCACGCATCCCTATTACCTGCCTACTCCCAGGTGTCATTGGATTTCAGGCTTTTAATGCAAATAGAGTTCCCACTGGCATGACTCCTCATTTGCTGAGTGTACAGCATTTATTAAGTGACGCAAAGAGACATTGATGAATAAAACTTTTCTTTCCTCATTTTAAAATGCTTTTTTAGTTGTTTAAAGGAAGAACTTGGCAGGGTCTTGAATGGCATTGAAGGTTTTCTGTGTTATTAAATGACCAGCAATTTCTCTCAATATTTAGTTTCGATGCTGTGTTCTCTTTGGAGTTGTACAGAGAAACAATGAAAATCCACCTGATGTTTCAGAATGTATATCTTTCTTGGCTGAACTACAAATGACTTTTCTTTCAGAGCACATTCTTTCAGATTGTTGCTGGAAAATGGATTTTGATTTATAGCATAGTTAATCGGAACTGTTGAAATGAAATAAATGAGTGGAGGCTGTTTGTTTTTGTTTTGCAGATTGCAGTCAAGAGTATACAGACTCAACAGGCATAGATTTGCATGAGTTTCTCATTAACACATTAAAGAATAACCCCAGGTAGGTATTTAATGCATTAGAGCTGACATTCCTGAAATTGTAGCTGGCAGTCTTTGACTTCTCATAGCTGTACACTGTGTTTTATTTGTTCTGGACATGGTTATGAGGGAAAATGGAAAGGAGGGAGGCTGTTAACTGAGAAAAATGGTATAAAAAGTCATCAACTTCTACTCCCCCATCCAGTCACCTATTGCTTAATTGCACTTTCAGTAACATCTGGTCTTTGTCCTTGCCTTCTTCTATACAGCTCTACGTGGTGATTGCAATAATACATTATAACTATTGCGGTTGGAGATTTGTATATGAATGTAAAGTAGCTTTCTTCTAGCAATGCTGCACACAATTAAAATCCTGTGCTCGGTGCCAAATTCTGATTTCAGTATTCCCATAGTTTTCATTTGGAGCTACAAGCCCATCTCATTGTTAAATTTGCCTCTAAACATCCAAGGAAAGATTTGTAACATTGTTATACATTGTGATTTTCAATGTTCATTTCAGCTGGATGTGTTAAATAGGTGCCATGTAATTCTGCAATTATTCCCAGGATATCTGGGAATAACTGGGTACCTAACAGCTTGCATAACCCTTTGTACAGATGATGGAAGGCCCTTCAATTGCTTTATCTGTGCAAAATGAGAAAAGTCCAAAAGAACTAAGGAATGATGGAACTCTCTCCAGCATAGAAATGTGTGGAAGTGTGCTGGGGAAACTTTTGAACATTTTTGACAAGGGAGGGGAGGGAAAAGGAACATCTGAGACCTTCCAGTGAAAACCACAGCATTTTGCCTGAGAAATACTGTGGCATTGCCTCCTGGGAACCATAGCTAAAAGGTGGTGTTCTTCATTGTGCTCTCTAACTAGATTGGATATGTCCAGCTTTTTTGCAGCAAATCAATGCCTTCTGGAATTCTAGTATGTCTCAGGAAAAATGTTTAAAATTTCTGTTGTTAGCAGCTCTTCTTGTGAAAGATCTGGCTTAGGTGGAAATCTCATTTTCCATTAAAAAAGGTTGACAAAAGACCAAAGCTATCCATAGCAGTGAGAGTCTTTCTGTCCACGCATTGATTGCAGCCTGTTGTGGCTGAAAGTGCTCTCAAACCATAGCTGAGCTCATAGATGAGTGAAATCTGTATGTCAGTGAAGGTGCAGAAAAGCAGGCTTTAGTCGTTTGCAGATGATCCAGGGTAAAAAAAAAAGCATGTTTGATTTTTAATCAAGATGACTGACAACACTTGCAAAATAGCCTTGCTAACACTGTTATATGAATATTTTCCTCTGAAATGTCTACCCATAGTTTGATGGTGCAAATCCTTGCATTTCTTTTTGACAGGGACAGAATGATCCTCTTGAAAATGGAACAGGAAATTATTGATTTTATTAGTGACAACAAGTAAGTTGAGTTCCACACTTGGTTTATTAAGTCACGTGCGTGTGCTGCAGCGTGGGTTGTGCGAGGGACACGCTCATATGGACCACAGTGCTCCTGAGGGCTGTTACTGGCACGCTGCAGGAGCAGGCTTCTGTTTCCTGCCACGTGGTGGAACTGCTTAAAATAAAGTAGATGTGAATGAAAACCTTTTCCTTTTCATTGTGTTGTAATTGCACTGGCTCTGCTCATTTAGATCCAAAAATGTAATTAAAGCGTTGAGTGTGGAGGATAATCAAATATGTTATCTCATGGCTTTTCCTTTGTGCTGTGTTATTCTAATGCATTGGAAAATAAAACTGAGCTTAGGTGGAGGGATTCTTGCTCCTATGTGGTCTTTATAATAAAATATTCCTGCAGTTTTAAGATTAGAGAGTCAGATTAGCAGCAGAAGAAAAAAATTATGCTGACAGGAAATAACCATTTTGTCAGTAATAGAGGGTAAAAGGAGTCTTTACCAAACTAGATCTTTCCAGAATTGCCCTGCATCTGACCTTTGGAAGAAAGGCAGAAAGCTGTTGCCAGTGTCTCAGCAAATCTGTAGGATTGGTTGTGCAGGGAGCGTGAGTGTGTGTGGGGGATTGGGGGATGAGTTCCTCCCAGCACTCAGAACACTGACTAGGTACCGTGAAGCGTGAGCTTTGTTTGTCCCAGGGTTGCACATGGAAATGTACTTATTAGAAATTCTAAAATTAATTCCTTTTTTTTCCTTTCAGCCTTTCTGTAGCAAACATTTATATGTAAATGCGTAACAGAGAAGTTTTCAGTGAGATTTCTGTCCACTGAATAGTCAAATGTATTGCTGTTTTCATTTATTTATGGCATAAGAGGGAAATTTAATTATCAATGCTATTCATTTCTTTTGTTTATAGTAATCACTATAAAAAGTTCCCTCAGATGTCGTCCTATCAGAGGATGCTAGTGCACAGAGTGGCAGCTTATTTTGGAATGGATCACAATGTGGATCAGACTGGAAAATCTGTAATTATCAACAAGACCAGCAATACAAGAATGTAAGTAACAGAACTGTTGTGTTTTTTCTTGTTCCCTTTCTCAAGACAGGAGCTGGTTTGTACCATGACTATGTGGTGTAATTTATATATATATTAAATTTTGTTTGGTTTTGTGGCAGCAGTGAGTGCTGTTTATTGTTTTCTGTGTTGGGAAGGGAGGACAGGGTTCTTATTGTGAGGTTATCTAAGGCTATAAAGGTACATGAGGAGAAATCAACCTAACTGGTTTCTTGCAAGAAAGCAAGGTATCTTGGAATGTCACTTTTCCTGATTTCTTAGTGCCACCGCTTTGCTACAGAAGTGACCTCTTTGCTTTGGAAGTCACCTGATACCATACAGCTACATCCCAAATAGCCCAAATGTATTTGGAGGATTGCCTCTCTCCTTGTTCTGGAAGCTCTGAAGCTCTGCCTGCTTCAAGAGTCATTTTCTGCCCAGCCTGATTATTTAGGATTTGGTTTGCCTCCACTGCCTGGTGGAGGGAAATGGTGATTCATTCCCTTTGCTTCTTCTCCCATCTTGGTTCCACTTTACTTTCCCTTCAAATCTCCCTGCTTGACTACAGTGTTTCTGTGAAATACAAATTCCTTCTGATGGTTCAAATGCATTGCAAAATTCCTGGCAGGTTAAACCTGCTCTGGCATAAGTTCTGTGCTTCTCCATGAACTGGTTAAAGCTCTGTAAGGCAAAACTTTATCAAGCTAACCAAAACTCACTATGAGCTGCAGTGATGTATCCATGCCTAATCACCATCACTTTTCCTGCCAAGTGCCACATGTGTTAAACTTAGCCTTCCTGTCCCTCTATACCTATGAGCTACGTAATGAAGAGGAAGTAATTACAGCTGGGTAATGAAGTTTTGGTATCTGGTATTGGAACAGGAAAGCCCCATTTGAAAATTGTGTACTTCCTGTATTTAATTAGTGGGTGAAATCTAAACATTTGTTTTATTTATATATCCAGTAGCTAGGTGATTTATTTATATCCAGTTGCAAAGAGCATTTTCTAATGTTGTTAGCTTCTCCTGTAGAAGGGTGGAAGGACTTGGGAATGGTGCTGTGCAGGGCTGGGAGTTGGACTCAGTGATCCTCATGAGTCCTTTCCAACTCAGCTTATTCTGATTCTGTCACTACCTGATTCTTCAAGATCAATACACATTGGTATTTGCTATTTCGCTCAGCCCTAAAAGTCTTCTATGTGAAATTTAAGATTATGGACAATTTATTTTAGATCCTTTTTCTGGGCTGTCCCTGAGATACTTGGATATCTGTGAAACAGCACTTGGGCATTAATGTTTTTAAAGGTTTGAGTAAAGCATGCACTAACAGTTTGATTTTCAGAAGTCAAGAGAATTACAGTAGCTCAAAAAAACACTTAGGCTGCAAAGGCTTAGCCTCAGGGTCTGATAATACCTGCCCCCCTACAAGGGCTGTCTTTGGTTTTAAATAAGAGAAAGCTTGGTATGCAGCAATCTGGTGTTCAGTTTTGAGCTGAAAATGAGTACCCTCTTAAACAGCAAACAATCAATCATATTTGAATGCCCTTTAGGCATTCCTCTCTCTTTTACAGTCCTCCCTTTTCCCTTCACGTTTATGTCACTGGTGTGGTGCACCAACTGCTACAGATCTTCCCTTGCAGCATTGCCTTCTCCTGGTTGACTTGATAATGGAATAACACTAACACATTAATATCTGTACATGCCTTGCTCTGTTGTGTGGCTTTCATCTCACAGATGGGTAGCACTGGAAGCACTGTTGGAAATGCTTCTGGAGAGGACACTGAAGCCTTCTTCAACAGTCAGAGCTTTATCTGAGTGCTCTGGTGAAGCTGTGGCTTCATGCATGGTTGGGAGTGAGCAAGCAAGGCCATTTGCTAGGTATGAACTGCCCTTCTTGCAAGCTCAGCAGGCAGGATCTTGTAGGGGTGTAACAGAGCCTTTTCAGCTGTGCTCTTGCAGACTGGAGGTGAGGCCATTGAAGATTGGTGCTGACACCATTCCTGTCTAGATATTCCAGAAATAAACACAGGGTTTTGCCCCTCAGTTGACTGTAAGTACAGCTGTTTTTCAGGCACCACACACGCCACAAGCTGCTGCTTTCTTCCCTCTTCAGTAATTTGGTGGTAGGTAACTGGATTATATGAAGCCTGTATTGCCTTGTGGTTCTTCCAGTGTTATTTACATTATTTTGATATTACCATAAAATAAAGCTTTTGTGAAGTGGCTGTTTCTTTTCATAACTGGAGGAGATGGCATGTTTTTTTAAAAACGTCCCTGGCTCTGACAGAAAATAGTTTGTTATTATCTGGCATGAATAAGGGCTGATGAGATTTTATTATCCTCAGCAAATATTGTGTAAGTTCCACATCTGAAAGCGTCTAATGTGATTTCATATGTTCTGCATTTCACTGCTCTCAGAGGAGACAGTTTTGTGCAGTTTCAAATCAACACCAAATACTGGGAATGTGTTGACTCTATTAATTACTACTTGGACAGTATCCAGAATACCGGAGAATCTGAAGAGCGTCTGAACCGCTGTTCAACGTGGTTATGTTGTGCTGTAAGCCTAAGTCTTGATGGCTTCATGTGAATTTATGGAGCGGCCCCACAGACAGATGGGCTGAAGATTTGCATTTGGGCAATAAATTATCTCTTTATGGCATGTTGTTACCAAACTACTTTAGCTACTGCTGTGGAGAGAGAAGAATATTCTTGCATACTCGGGAATTCATAAATTCTGCACTGGCTGTGACTTCTGTGTATGTGTGCTTGTTTGAGAGGAGCATATGACTCTGCGGTGTCGCCCTGTGGGCTTGAATAAGCACCTTGTGTTTATTTCTGTGGCTGAGTGAGGGTTCATGTCACATCTCTGTTCCCACTTGCAGGCGATGAGTTCTTCCCTGGTTGCAGGTGATGAGTTCTTCCCTGGCCCCAGGCAGTGAGGTGCATTATTCCTGCTCAGCAGAGACCTCCCATGCCCACTGCCTGCAGGTGCTTGGAGGTGGAAGTGTCAAAAGAGTTAATGGTTTTGAGATGAAAGGGCTGTTCGGAAAACTCTGGTATCAGTGTTCCTTATGGGCGCCTTGGAAAGGATGAGTGTGTGTCAGTCAGGGGATGAGCATATGAATGAAGCAGATCAGGGCATTTCCTGGCTTTCATCAATTGGCTGTCTTAGGGCAATGTGGATCCACTTTTATGAACCTATGCCTGTAAAGTACCTACTTTATGGAGGTTTGGAATATGAGAAAGTGTTTATTGAAGAAGTCATAGCTGTAAGGAGGACTGCGACTTCTCCTGTTCATTCATGCTGCTTTACATAGAGGGGAAAAAAGGTGGTAAAAATTCTTTAGGATCTGAATCTCTGGGAGTGCAATCTTGCAGCTTTCATGACCTCTCAGTGAAGTCTCTCTTAAAAATGCAGTCAGACAATAATGGCAATTTTTCAGGCTGAAGAGTATTTATAATGAAGAGCTTACTCTAAGAATCTAAGATGCCTTTTTTTTCTTTAATTTTATTGGAATGTGAATGAAGCCTGCTGTTTTCAGTGCTTTTTTTTTAAGAAATGAAATTTTAAAAGACAGTGAGGACTTCAACCACCTAAGAGTTTATTGACCTTAATAAAGTTAAGTCTCTGTATTCTAGCTTTCATTAGAGAATAGTGGATTTTCAAAACTAATTTTCCTTTCATATGAAGTGCTTACAAAGTCCTGCCTAACTAAATCATCCAGTTTTTGAAATCTTATTCTCAGCAGTATATATGAGAAAAAATGATTAGAAAATCAAGGAGGATTTTGTTGTTATACTGTTTCTATAGTCAAAGAACTCAAATACTACTTAAAATGGGAAGTCTGCCTTGCTCTTGTGTCACCATTCTAATGTATATTTGTCTGTCATCTGTGTCTGCCTGTCATCTATCTAAAGATACACAGAAATGTATGGGGAACTTAAGAAAGTGAAATTTGATATAAAGAGAAGTTTGGAATTGAGGCAATATGTTAGGGCATCCCTTTTTGGGGGCAAAAAATGTGTACATGCCACCTTCTGTTCTGCATATTCCTCATCATTTCTATCAAACAACTGGAAGTACTTCAAGTTTTTTTGCAGACCCATTCATATTGTGAACTGTATTAGTTCAATCAGATTCATTGATTTGGTTATCTGTAGCTAGGGGGAGAAATGTAGGGGAAACATGTTTGGTGTGCTTGGTAAATTGAAAGGGTTTTCATGTGGTTGAGATCATCAGCCATGTGACAAGCATGTCTGTACCACAGCCCACACATGCATTCATGTACTTGTTTTATATAAATGTGAGTGGCAGGGCTGATCAGAATCGAGAAGGTAGGATGCTTATGATATATAATGCTGTGTTTAGACATTTTCATATATTCTGAGGGTGTAACATAGCTATTATGAACTTCATACCGATTCTCACATCCTCAGTTCTGACTATTTTCTTTTTCAGAAGTATTGTGAGTTATGATCCTTGTGATGCATGGGTTTTTTCCTACTCTGTTAATATTGTGCTGGCTCAGTTGGGCTGTGTTTTGTTGCCTTTGAGAGATGCTTCAAAAATTTGAAGAAATATTAAGCTGTTACATGCATTACAGGGGGTCCTTATAATCTAGAAATTAACTGTATCAGCAAAAGGAGACATAATGTTCAAGTTGTACTTTCAATAACCTGCAAGGCTTTTGTAGTTTGGCATACATTCTGTCTTATTCTGCCTCCTCTCTGTAAGAGTGGTTTGAATCAAAAGCAAAGAAGAAAAGTTCTTGTTTGGTTTCTATTGTGTATTCACTGAATGATCTTGCTGTAGATAGCATCCATATTAGTAGAGGTGCACTGTAACAATTTTACCATCTTCAGAGTCTGAACTTTTGTACAGGATCCTACAGGCATGTCAGTAAAATGGCATTCACTGAACATGGCAATTTCAATGCAGAATTGATTCTAGAAATTCTTTTACCCAAGGCTGAAGTGCCAGGAAGACTTCCTTGAGATACCAAGTGTTACAGCCTTTGGAGCATTCAGAAAAGTATGCCTTTCCACTTGACTGAGTAAGGTATTCAATGTAAATGACTTTAATTTCTTTCTGAGCTATTGTTTGGATGGGACATTTTAGCAATATGGGAGTAGTGACAAATGTATACCTGAAAGCAAATACCTTTTTTTGTGAAATCTCAGTCAAAGCAATTTGATGTTTGCCAGAGCATTAGAAGAACAGTTTTGTTACCCTCCCTATTGTAAACCAGAATAGTTATCTTGCAAATGGTTTGCTTAAATTCCATTTGCATTTAAGCACCTTATGCTATTCTTAATTATCATATATGTACCGAGAGGAATGATCTCATGAGAGCAGAATTGCTTTTGTGAGCCACATGATGCATGAAAATGTACATGAACGCCCTTATTTCTGGTTTCATTATTTTCATTGGAGTCTGGCATTGCATTTTTTTCTTAAAGGGGCTATGGAGTCAGTGGACCTTGTTTTCCTGTTGTACTTACCTCTTTTCCATCTCTGCTGCAGACCAGTTACTCCTTGACTATTAAGAAATAAACAGAAACTGGAGATATCCAGATGTCCCCTCTGGTTTACAATTGCTGTTGCTCAGTCAGTATTACAACGTTCTCTGCTACAAATGTGTAGAGAAATAAAAGGGTGCACAGTAGATGTATGCAACTGAAATAAAGAAACTGTAGCTGAGAAATAACACTGTAATTGGCTGACACCTTTTGGTTTAAGATGAACTAATATGTAATGTGACTAATAATTCAGTAAGAACATGAATAAAAGAATAATATAATAAAAACTTTGAGGTTATGTAGCTACATTGTAACACGTGTAGCATTTAAGTGACAGATTATATTGGTTTTCATGGATTTGAGGGTTTTTTCATATGAAAACAATCAGTTTACTTCAGGGATTCAGTTATTAACATGATTAGAAAAAATGTTTATTTTTGTTAGTGATAGTTGAAGTAGGACAGCCTTTTATTTTCAGCAAGCATTCTGTAATTTTAGTCATATTTCTCTTTTGAATGAAAGATACAGATAAAAAACATAGATACATAGTACACTTAAACTTGAGTTGAATTTGACCCTTAAATACTGCCTTCATTCTTTCTTCAGTGTAAACTGTATACTGGACCCATAAGAAATTACTTATTCTGTAAATGAGATGTTAGGGTTAATGAACCAGTTCTAATAGCTCCCATATTAAATTTTCATCTAATGTAATTTATTAAAACTAAATTGTTTATAATGAAGGTGGACATGTGCTTTTTACAGCTGTTCTATACTGTGATGAAATACTGGTTAAGTGTTAATCAGAAGATATCTATGGTATATCTTCTTCTATTTTTTTTTCTTTTTAATCTTTTTAATCCACACTACTTAATAGTATAAGTTTTATTAAACCTAGAAGGTTACTGTCACCTGCTCTGTGTGGGTAGATGGAAGGTTGCCCAGGAAGGGAGTGCTATGGAATAGCAAGTAGGTAATTTGGTTGAAGGAAGCTCTTTCTTGCATGAGTAATTAATCCTTATGCTCGTTCAAGCTGTAGTAAGAAAGTGCTCATTAATCAAGATGCTGTTTGGTCACTTATACTTTCATATCACTGGGGAGAGATCTGGAAATCTGAGATGACCCCTGTGCGTTCCTCAGAGGTAACAGTGCATCCATAGTAGGTGAAGTAATGGTTTTATGTCTGAGCATTTCAGAAATAAGGTGTTGAAATTTGAGCAAGTAAATTTTAGAGGTGGTTTAGAGTGATTATATAATTGTCTTTTGCAATATTCTGTTGCCTGCCACATTTTTAACACAGGAAATAGGACTCATAGAAATGTAAAAAGTATTACGAGTTTAGAGAAGTCTTTGTCCATTGTTTCAGCTTGCTGTTTCCAGGATAGCCTTGTGAGGCTGTCTCTGACAGTTTATTAGAGACAGGCCCTCTTCTTCAGGCCAGTGATTGTTCAGAGTATGCCTTCTGATCCATGAGTCTTCCTGCTAGAGTTGGCAGAAATGTTCGTGGCATGAAGCGGAAGTCAGAACAAGAATTTGTTATGGTATTAATGTGTATTTGTGAGGCATTTCAAGAGGACTGATAGTTTCTTTGTTAGCCTACAGCTTTTTGGTGAACCATCTTCAAATCTTCAGCAGTCTTCAAATCTTGATTTTGCTTCCTTTTTCTCTCTCTCTTACATGTTAATTTTTGAACTTCTGAAATAGAAAAGTGTAATTTTAAATAGATCACAGCAGTTATGCAACACTGTAATTTTCAGCCACTTACAGAATATGCCACATCCTTAAAATCAGATATTAATGAATTCCATAATAAACTGTGCTACCACTTTTGAGCCTCTATTAGCTGGAAATAAATTGGCACTGTGCAAGATGTTCAGTCTCAATAGACACCCTGAATATCAAGAATTAAATCCAACAGGGGAGAAAGCAGCAGAAGCAGGTCCCTCAGTAAAGAAATAATCTTAGTTTGAACACAGGAGGAGAGCAGAGCAGTTTGAAGCTCCTAAAATGGTCTCTGCCTGAGAGAGGACATCGTTCTTATGCCCTGTCTATCACAAGAGCTGGTATTTGCATGTGCCCTTGGCCTGCAGGCTTCTCCCCTGTGTTCAAAGCCTGTGTTCTGGCCCAAGGATACTGGGCAAAATGTCGAAGTTTGTACTCAAGCAGATGCTCAGGGAGCCAAGTACTGTTTTTGCATCCATATCTTAAAACAGGATGATTTTCTGGAAATAAGTTTTAGGAAGGCTTGTGAGGGTCATGAATTGTGCAGTCATACCTCAACATTAGATTGGGGTTTTTAAGTACTGTATCTTTGAAATCTCTCAGGATCTGGTCTCCTGCTTGGTCCACACGGAGCATATTTTGGCATGAAAAAGATTTCTGTAGCATCTTGATGAATGGGCAAAGGTGACATAATGAAACCTCATAGTCACTGAAGGAAAAATGCTTCCATGAAGCGTTCCTGCCTCTTTTTTTCAGTCCTTCCAGACTTATTAGCAACCCCAATTAGAGGGGAAGAATGCCTGTGAAAATAACTTGTGATTTTCTACATCCCTGTTTAATAATTGCTGAAAATGTTTAGAGGCCAGCTGCTGTTCTGAAAAAAAATTATAAAGAATATATGGTCTTACTCTGGGAAAAGTAGAGCATTTGGATTTTGTAGATTTCCCCCCCTCCGTTCTACAGAGAAGGCAGCACCTTGAAGAACCATCTTGTACAGGATTGATTTTTCTTTTATAGCTTTTAATGTGCTTTTACCATCATAACAGAAGTTCTTAGTGACTCATATGATAAAAGCAGCAATCTGTTAATGAGGCATTTACCTTCAAATGCTTGCAATGCCATCTTGAGTGGTTTTAAGTATTAAGTTGTGATAATATAACTGCACTGTACTTTAACAATTATCTATATTTAAATTCCCATTCTAGCTTTTTGAAACCATGTTTTAGCATCCATCAGACCCTAAATACATGAAGCATTTGAAGGGTGCAATTTCAGGCCCGCATTCTTGAAAAATGTTGTTCTGATAGAATTTAATCCACTAATTTAAACTGATGGGGTGGAATTCTGCCTTTTTCACTACATTGGGTGATGAACCTTTTGACAGTGATGATATTTGCTTCCATAGTCTGTGAATTCTTTAACTCTCAGAGTATGTTCCTGTGCCTCCATGATCAAAACAGGCATTTGTACTGCAGATAGAATAAAGTTTTGCCCCTCAGGGTGCAAAGCAAAGAGACAGTAATGCTTGCATAGTTTTACTATGGTAGTAATGCAGAACCCTAGGAGAGCCTTCAGCCTAATACCAAAAAAATACACAGCAGGTAGATATAGTAGATATTCACAAACTAGCACAGCAGGGAAGGTCACCATACTGTGTCACAGCATGCCTCAAAATAGAGGCCAACGTGATGTTGGACTGAGCAATCCATTTAATTAAAGACAAGTGTAAATAACAAGAAAACACTGTTGAACACTGAACTGTCAGAGCACCTGCATAAGAGTGCCCCAAATCTTCACAACTTCTTTGAATCCTGTCTGCAGCAGTGACTCTCTCCAGCTCTTGCTACTCTGTGGCTTTCCTCATGGCATCCTTCTGTAAGATCCTTTTTGTCAGTTATTCATTTTGTTTGCCAGATGGTGATTCTGAGAGTACCCCAGGTGGTGTTTTTCCCATTCCTAGCCCCATTACCCTACCTATTTTTTGGTTTTTGTTGCCATTCATTCAGGAGAGGAATATTAACCTGCTGCCCCATGTAATATGCATTAAATGAACATTGCATTGCAAATGCAAAGTTCAGTTTTTTTGGGCTCCTGCCCATCTCAGTGATCTCCCCTTTTGAACTTGCATTCCTGTGTGGAGTTCTTTCAGACAGCTGCCTGGCTATTACCTGTGAGGCTTTTGCAGATGACATACACTAAGTGCTTGCTAGATTTTTTAACTGCATAAGGCACTGTAATGGCAAAGCCATCTTTTCCACACATGGTGAGGCTGCTGCTTCTTTTGAAAGGCATCTTGCAACAGCCTGTGTGCTGTGGGGCTGTCAGAAACATATGCTTCATAATAAAGATTTATGTGCTGTATAGAAGTCAGCCCTGACAATGCCAGACTGTTTGTGAGCTGTGCTGATGCAGTGACTAAGCCTTCAGAATTGTAACATTCAAAGCTCTTGCTTTTCTCTTTCCATTTGTCCTTTTGGTGTGGAGTCTGTGCTTCCTGACTTTTAGACAGTTATTTCAGAGCTAATTAACTTATTTTAAATGAGTGCAGGCTTTTTTTTTTCCCCCTTGGTATTTAATTTCTTATCTCCCATGCAAATAGAGGTCTATGAAACTGCATTAGTTTGCTTGGCAGACTCAAGGAAATGCCCTGCTACTTCCTTAGTCTGTGTATCATAATAGCTATTACCATTCTGCAATATGTTTTTAAAATCTGTAATTTGATTAAATAGTGAATACCTGGTTAAGATAGTTAGTGCTTGGGGTTTTGTCATTACCACTTACAAGGGCTGACTCAGAATCAAAGGCATTAAATGAGGATGTAATGGGGAATTCTCCTTAAGGAGTCCATGTGAAAAATATGCTTGAGGGATGAACTCTGTTTTCTGTCATCCAGAGATAAATTGAGAGGAACTCTTCTACTGAAGTGAATGGAAGTAGCTCACATTAAAATCACCATAATGATAGAAGAGAAAAAAATCATCTAATGCCATCAAAATCTTCTTTTTTTTTTTCCTTCCTGACACACATAAATACTTTGTTGCTTACTCCAGCTTTACCATTTCCAAAATACAAACTTAATTGTAAGGAATGAGTCCAGAAAAGGGCCTCTGGGGCCTTGCTTAAGTAAGGACTGCCCATAGCTTTTAAGGAACTATAACATTAGAAAGGAAAATGGCCAACTTATAAAAGAAAGAACAGACACAAAAACCATCTAAAAGGTACTGATGGAGGTTTGCTCTGCTATGGACTTTTTTACTGTATAACTGTTTAAGTGTTTCACAAAATGACGGCATGGTCAAGGATGGAAGGATTCTGGAAGTCCTCTTGTTCAATTCCTGGTCAAGCAGCACTGCCTGGACCCAGTTGCCCAAGACCATGTCCAGGACCATCCTTAGGATGGAGACTCCACCACCTGTCTGGGCAGCCTGTGACAGTGTTTGATCACCCTCACAATGAAATCATTCCAAGCACAGAAATAGGAAACTTATCTTGAAGTGACCATTATAGCATTCCGCCAAAACGAAAGTGAGGCTGAAAGATTTGGCATGATCATTGGCTGCCTGGGAAGGAGCACAGCCACAAGAAAGGGGGACACAGTATTGCCATGAGATTTTACCTGCCTACTCCCCCCAGGCCTGGACCTGATATTGCACACAAGTATGTACAAGTGCTCCTGAGCCGGGGAAGAACACTGGATAGTAGGGTTAATGATGCCTATTACATCCTGTGTCTGGCCCTTGGTTAAACTGATCACTTGACAAAAAGTGATCTCTTTTTACTGCAGGGGAAAAAAAAAAACAAGATTAGGAAACAGTCTAAAATGATGGGAGCAGACTTTGCAGAAGTTTACAGATGCTCAGAGAGTTTTGGGAAGATTTTAATAGTGAAATATTTGGGTGCTGCAGGACGCCTACTGAAGCTGGCTACCTGGAGATATGCTGGTGGTACCTACCAGAATGTCATGGTGCTACCTTTCTGGGCAGGATGGAGAGGAGAGGCTGTCTTGGCTGCTCAAAAGGCCTGTGCTTTCTGCCAGATCTGGGAGTGACAAGGGGACTGTGCAGTTCCCTGAGGATCCACTAAGTTACTCTCACGTCCAATCTCTGTCAAACATTTGTAGTGCCTGATCAAAAGCTTTACAGGGAAGGAAGAAATAGTTCTGCATTTTGTTCAGAACCACATTGCCAGAAAGGTGGCTAAGCTACCCGACAACTGTTAGGAGATATGAAACAAATTCATATGCAGTTGCATGTGCAGTCTTGTGAAGCTGCATTTTCAAGGCATAGATGTTTTGCTTCCACCCATATCGTCAAGTAATAAAAATTTGAATTATATTATTAGATGTTTTAGGTTATATTAGAGAAAACCAAAACAAAGGAAAAAACACACCAGACTTTACATCTTTTTAGCCTATGTGCTTTCCCTCTCCCTTTATATTGGTTTCTGAGCCTTTAAGATGTAACTGGGTCATATGTTTTGGCTTTCTCAGTAGAGTCTTCAAATTACAAAAATCCCATTGATTTAAAAGGTACTTCTCCTTAAACTTCTTTTTTTGGAGTTGTAGTAGGCTTTGAGATTCTCAAGTGATACATGAATTCCATGGGGGATAGATTAAATACTGAATGGGCTGAATGAAATCCTGTCTTACAGGTAGATAGCACTGCTTGTATAAAAACATTTGCATATCTTTTGTCTTGCACATGGCTCTTACCAAGTAGATGGGTGTACTATTATCCATGGCCAACCCACCTGTATAGTACAGATATTGTAGGTTGTTTTGTATGTGATTCATAATTTTTTTTTGAAGATCCCTAAACAGTGATGAGTAGTTGAGTTAGTGATGATGCCTTCTGAAGTTTTCCATGTCTCTTCAAAAAGGCTGTGCAAGTCCCATTTTTAAAATTACACAATGTTTTGTTTTTTAGGATTTGATGACAAAATTTAGATATCCAGTGTGGTAGTAGCGAAGAAGTTCCTGATTTTTTTATGGGTTGGTAGTAATAATAATAATAATAATAATTGTAAACCTTGCTTTGATGTCAGTAGGAACTTAGTTCATGCCATACTAAAAATAATCTTGATAAATTCACTCCCTTAAATGCATGAACACAATCTGATAAATTGTGCTGACTACTAGTGGCAGTATCAGCCAAAAAAGCTCAGAAGAGTAAATAGGTTGTTATTAATTTAGGACTCATTTTAATTCACTTCATCTGCTGTATTATTGTAATTATATACTGTATGACACTATACTACATCTTACACAAAATTGTGCATTATTTTCCTTGTTTTTAAGCAGTTGATTCACCTGCAAATTTATAAACTAATGTAACAGATTTCCCCAGAATAACCACAATGTCTCTGGTTCCTTACAGCAAATGCATTATGCTGTTACAGGGAACTTTATAGCTGGGAATGTGGAGTTAACACTGGCTTCCATCCATGGAACAGACCAAAGCCATTTCAAAGTCACCCTATTCTCTACCCAAGTGATTCAGAACATTTGGTTTCACTTCTTGGTTTTAAACAGTGTCTGCCATCTGTATCCTACTAATAATTTATTTGTACAATAGATGTTGAAAAAGCAAATGCAGTAGACAGTATTAAAGAGAAAAACAAGCACATGTGTGAATATCTTCTTTAAAATAGTCTATGTTTCTTTCTGCTGATGATTTTCAGTGTTTGAGGGAGGCCTGCAGGTTGGTATGCCTCAAGACTCTTGCTGGTATGATATCCTAGATCTCACATGACAGTCTTTCCTCAGACTTTGCATCCCTATGAACTGAGCTATTGTATTTGCTGGGAATGCCCGACAAAGGCAGGAATGATGAATCTGACTCCATGTTCTCAGAAGGCTAATTTATTACTTTATAATATTATATTATATATTAAAGAATACTATACTAAACTAAAGAATACAGAAAAGATACTTCTTAAATGCTAAAAAGATAATAATGAAAACTCATGACTCTTTCCAGAGTCTTGACACAGCTTGGCCCTGATTCACCAAAGAGCCAAAACAAGTCACATGAAACCAATGAAACAATCACCCGTGGATAAACAATCTCCAAACACATTCCACATGAGCAAACAGAGGAGAAGCAAATGAGATAATAATTGTTTTCCTTTTCTCTGAGGCTTCTCAGCTTCCCAGGAGAAAAATCCTGGGTGAAGGGATTTTTGGAGAGAATGTGAATGCCACACTGAGCTGGTCATGCTCTTTGCAACCTTGCTGGTAGCAGTGGCCCAGAGCTGCAGAAGTGGCTGAGTGGGGTGGACCTTCTCATGGTGCTGAAGGTACCCTGGTGCTCCAGAGTGTCCTGCACATTTGCCGAGTCTCTCTCCTCATGCAAATTTCTTTTCATGATTAGAGATTGATCACCTCCCGGGCTTGTAGGTTAATTTTATTAACAGGCACACACAGAATCATGAATTTTGACTCGTGGTTTGATCTTATGTTTTTCTCTTATGAAAAACAGAAACATTTTATAAATAGTAAATGAAGTGAAAATGGGATTTAAAATTTAAAATAATGCTATGAAATATGAAAAGAATGTTATTGCTTAAATAAGTTAGTAATTGGAGGAGACTTTTTTTCAAAATTTTTTCAAGCTTTTTTTCTCTGATTTTTTTCTAATGACTTTTTCCCTGAATTTTAAAATCTAATTAATTTCTTTTTCTTTGCAAATGGTTTATTAGATATTCAGTTGAGAGTTTACAGCTCTAAATTTTACACAGATGGTACAACTGCAGAAATTTTGTTTGTGCTTTAGGATGTAAAACCAGAAAAATAACAATTCTCAGATAGTCCTGTCAAAGCACAATATTTGAGTGAAGGAATCTTTATTTCTGGTTGCACAGGCATAACGCTTATTAATGGGAGTAAAGGGAGAACAACCCACCTAGCAATCCACTAATGGGGCTTTGTAGCCTTTCTGTTTATGAAGAAACATAATGAATGACTCATTAGATTATGAAACCACTATGCAGAGAGCCATGGTCTCTGGGCTTTTCCTAAAGAAGGCTAGTAGGGCATCCAGAGGATCTAGTGACTTGGGCCCTATAGCTATGGGTGGTGGTCAGAGGTTTCTTGAACTGTCAAAATCTGTGGAAATTGGGATTTGTTGCTTTGCGTGTTTTGTTGCTTTGTCACAAAAATGGCAAATTGTGGGCAGATGGGGAAGTGCTCAAAATTCATAAAGAAAGAGAGGCAGGATTGCTGGTGTGCCTTGCTATTGAATTTCTTACAGTTTATTACAAATGTTTCCTGTATATCTGATAATGAATTGTTACGGACTGCAATTATGGCGTGAATGTGTGCTGTATTTTGATTTGAAATCCATAACACTGTAACAACAAAATGGTTGCTGATTTATGCTTCTGGTTTAGTTTTCTGTTTTGAAATAAGATGAAGATGAGAGGTTTTTTTAAAGGTTGTAGAGGACTCCTATTTGCAAAAGCACTTCTTTAAATTCTGCCTTTTGATTTCTTCACCATGGCTTGCGATGATGTCAGCTTCATGTCTTGTTTGTGTAGGTATCTAGACAGGAGCATCCCCTACCACCACTGCAGTTGGCAGCTCTTTCAGCACTGAGCACAAGGCTTGTGTTCCCTGACAAATCTCATGGTGTATTGCTGCTTTTAAAACACAGTTTGTGCAGTAATAGCTGCTCAGTCGGGTGATGGCAACATATGAATGTGAGCTCAGTTCTTGAGACCATTGGTCACCGTCTTGATGGGGTTGGGCTTAAGACTCTGCAGGTTTAAACACCGCAGGCTTAAAACAGGCTTAAACACCACTTTGAGAATGGTGCAGGCTGGAGAAGCTACAAGGCATTGTCTGTGACCAGCTTGGCCACAAAAGTTGCTTTTTAAAGTTCTCTTTTTGCACAAGGTGGGGTGATATAAGATACTGCTTTTTTGCACAAGGTGAGAACATGGAATGGCATCATAACATCTTATAAACCTGAAAGTTTTGAGCCAAAACCCTGAGGTTTGACTTTATAAATAAATAACTAAATAAGTAAACGAGTTTAAATCAGTGAACTAATTGATGCTTTATGATTGTTCTGGAGTATTTTTTCCACTTAGTGGTGATGAGATAAAATTTTGTTTAAGCAAACCATCATCAGTCCCTCCCTTTACCGGTTTTGCTTACCAGGAATGAGGAAACTCTTGGATGACTGGTTTTGGTTTTGTGTTTTTTAAGATTCCTACCAGTTTTTTCCTTGCTTTTCAAGCTGGATAGGCCTCACTAAGCGGCAGTGCTGCCAGAGATCCCAGCTACCGAAGGAAGCAAATTAACATACAGTATGGTAATTTGTTTTCCCTGTCCTTCAGTCACAGTGAGGAGAGTCTAAATATTTCAGTGACTGAGACTTTGGATTCCCATTCCTTGCTACACAACAACAACAAAAGCTATTTATAGCAATAACAGTTAGCAGCAATACAGCAGCCTCAGACAGCTATAGGCAGCATCTCACAAATGTTAACTGCTTTTGCACTGAATGCCTCTGTGAAAACAAAGAGCACTGAGAAATAAAGATCAAAGCAAAACCAAAAGAAAGATTTTTTTATTGCTATGTTTTACTTTGCTGGCAGACCAGAGCAAAGGTTTTCTGAACATTTAAAAGATGAAAAAGGTGAAGAATCCCAGAAGCGATTTATCTTGAAGCGAGATAACTCTAGTATTGATAAAGAAGACAATCAGGTTGGTTCTCGGTTCGAGAGTTGCTGAAATTTGTTCTGTTTTTGAAGGTGGGCTGACTGATGTTATTGTTGTTCTTTTGTTGTTGCTCTCCTCCTCCCCTGCCCTCCTGCCCTTCCCCGCCTCCTTTGGCACACGAACCACCGTGGGTGGCTCTGAGCCCCAGCGTGGCCGCTTCAGCCGTGGCAGTGTGTGGGTCTGCATGGGTGGTTTGCTTGGCGCAGGACTTGCTGCATGCCCACAATGGGGGGGGAATGCCAGTGGCTCTGGGCTGCGTGGAAGGCTGTGTCAGTTGCATTCCTCAATGTCTTGCCTAACTCTGGCAGTTGTTACGCTCCCTGTAGCTTCTTTCTTCCGTTGTACCCATTCAGAGTTGGATTTCAGTGTGGACCAGTGATGAACTGATGTAGCCCAAAAAGGAGAGAGGGAAAAAAAAGTGTAAAAATAAAAAGCCCCAAAGATGTGATGGTGAGGCCAGGTTGATTTTTTTTTTTTTTTTAACCATCCTAAATTACATTTTGACCAAAAATAAATTAGGTCTGTCTCTTACTTCCCTTCCTCCTCCTGTGCCCTCACCACCTTTTACTGTCTTTGTAATTTACTTGCTTGTGCATGTACTGTGGCAGACGTTCCCCCCTGTGTTGCCTGTGCCATAACACTACCTTAACTTAGGTGAGCTTGATGAGTAGGGGAGTGCCAGGGAAACGTGTGTGTTTGTGCTGCCTTTAAAAGCGGATGTTGTGCTGTTTCAATCCAGTGCAAGTTGTGTATGTGGAACAGATTAACAAAAAAAAATCTGAAATGGTTCTGATATGATTTGCTTTTATGAGAAAATTCTCACAGGTAAGAGAACAGCATATGCTCTCTTTGCTAGGGCTATGTTGGTGGAGGAACCAACCAGTGATTCTCTTGTTGCCACTTCCCTTCATGTTTTCAGTAAAGGTCCATTTTTTTCTTTCCTTTTTTCACCCTTTTTCCTTGAATTTCATTTGTACATGGCAGCCTTGCCAGTTGTGCTGCATACAAAGCTGGCTTTGAAAACAAACCCCAAGCAGTTTCAGGGTGTGGTGACTCTGGGGATCACTCAAAGGAAAGCAGCATGACCTATCCCACCCGGTGCTGGGATGCAGGGGGAGAAGGACCAGTCCTTGAAACCCACTTTTCAATGAAGCATTTCCTGATGGGGCTCATCTCCTCTCCTCCTTCCCATGGCACAGCCATTTCCCACACTGTGGTTTACCAAGAGGCAAAAATGGCCCTTCCTTTTCCAGCCAGACTTCCGTAGAGGGTTCCATACACTGTGAAAATGTTCCATACAATGTAAAACTGTTGTGCTGAATATCTGCGACTTCTTGCACACACAGACTTCGTGGGTTTCTTCTAGGGTTTACACTTTAGCTCCAGCAGCCTAGTTACCCTCTTTCTTCCTTGATTTCTCAGGTAGCCCACCACTGCCTGCCCTCCTGCTCCTCACAGCTGGTAGGAGAACCAAGAAATATTAGCAGTTTAGAACAATGGCACTTAGACCTGGGGTGAGGACACCCAGTTTTAGGATGGTGGGTCCACAAAAGCTGTGCAGAAAGCCTCATTTTGGCTACCTGCTCGATGAACCCATGTGCAATATCTAACTGGAAATCCTTGAGAGCCAGTCTCACAGGGTTCTTTGTGCAGAAACTACAGCTATCATTTTCGTGCTTCATTTGTTTAAGTGAACATTTATTATTCTCAGCTGACAGTTACTTAATGGCAGTTTTTAACAGCTCAACTTATATAACCCTCCTGGTTTTCTTTCTGCTCAGCAAAACAGAATTCTTCCATTTAGAGATGACAGACGAAGTAAATCAATTGAAGAGAGAGAAGAGGAGTATCAGAGAGTGAGGGAGAGAATATTTGCACAAGATGTGAGTAGTTATTTTAATTGCCTCTTTAGTGCCATACCTTCGCCGGTAGTCAGACAGTTTTGCCCCCCTCCTACAACAACACTGCAGCTGGGCTTGCCCTGTGGAGCTGGAGGTGACAGGGAAAGCAGATTGGCTCAGAGGGTCTCAGAGGAGCTTTAGAGGTGTGGAGGTTGGCTTCTGCAGAGTGAGGTGATGAGAGTTGCAGGGAGAAGGGTAGAGGAGAAATCAGGCCCAGCATGTTGTCTGGGGAGTGCCTATCCTGTTTCTTTGAATGTTCACGTTCACATGGCCTAGGTTTATTTCCTTTTTTCTTCTGCTAGCCAAAGAGCAGTGATTTAAGTGGACACTCAATAATTTCAAATAGCTGTGTTATTTTATTTTTCTTTCAAGGTGGATCAAATCTTTATAAGTGTCCTTCTGCAGAGACTCCCTATGGGTTTTACTTTTTTGGGCCAATGCTTTAATATCAAGACACTGAGAGCAAAAAAAGGGCAGAGGTTAAATATGGAGTTGCATCATTTTTCTGAAATGACTGATTAAAGAACTGTGCTTCTACCATCAGAAAGAGTCAGTCATGCTGTTGATGATTATATTCTGAAAGGAATAAAATGAAGCAGACATTAAAATTCTTGCCCTTACCAAAAAATCAGAACTTGCACAACAAGGTATATTGCTAAGGAAAATACTTAAATCTGAAACATCTGTGAACAATACCTGATGTTCCAAAAAAAGAAAAAAGAAAATCACAATTTGCTATAATACTGTACTGATGAGGTAATAAAAGAAAAAAAAAAGAAAAAGTCAGCATTTTAATATTTTATTTCATATCTCAGTGGGAGTTCTGCCATTTAGGAGGAATATGGGAATAAATCCAATTAAAACTATTTTTGAAAATCATATTGGGCAGTGTCCTTTTAAATTAAAACTGTTCGCGTGTTGCAGGGCTAATAGTACTATTAGGAATTGCACATGTCCAAGCTGGGTTTTTTTGGCAGAATACACTGTATAGTTTTAAGGTGTGTGTTGTTTCTCACTTGCTTCTTAGTAAATAGCTAGCTACATCTAAATGTTTTTAGCTTCACTTTTTCCTGGCTGAGATGATCCCAGTAAAAGCAGAGGCCCTTCAGTTACTGTTTTGCTTTCAGCATGTTGGCCTGATATAAATACTGCCCCAGGCTATACATGGTAGGATTGCCAAGTTGTTCAAGAGTTGCAAACGCCACTTTGCAACAAGTTTCTTATATGAAGTATAGGAGGTTTTGGAGATAGGAAATTACAAAAGAGCTTGTGCAAAACCAAAAAAATCTTTGGGTTTTGATGCAGAATTCAGATGAGGCAAAATGTTAAAAATTACCAAATGGGAAGCTATTTCCAAAATAGTCCAGTTTCTATCACAAGCTGCAGCTAGAAATGCCAGGCTGGGAAACAGAGGTGGATGGAAAAGTGTGCTGAAAGTGGCTCCATAGTGTATTGCTGCTGTTACCTTTAGATATTTGAGTTCTAAAAACAGGCAAGTGGAGAGCCTCTGAATTGCCCACAGCAGGAGGCTGTTGTGGTTCATTGGGTTGGCATTTTCAAGTGGCAGGACCTAAGTAAAAGTGTGCTTTTTGGCAGACATTTTAAATGGAATTGGGAGGGAGCATTTTTAAAGATCAGCAGTGTTAGATATCTCTCCCTCTCTCTCTCATATCCACTCCTGCACTCTCTCTCTCTCTGCTATTGCAGGTGTTAGCAAGCATCATAGTGCAGTGAATTTCAGCAAGCTGTATGTTTAATGTCAAAGGCAATCTATGTTTTATCTGAGCTTTTTTGGGTGGAGCACCCTTTGACAGATACAAGGTGTTTTTAGGATGATGCCAGTGGTTGTGGTGGTGGACAATGTATTTTTTCAATTTTAGGAAAGAGAGAAATGGCTTCCTGTTATAGATAGTCACTTACTGCATGTAAGACTGTGAAGTTTTAAGGCCCTCTGCAGTCATTAATTAATCCAATTCTCCCCAGGTTTGTGTGAGGTAGGTACCTAAGCCTTGTTACTCTGCAAATTACAGATACAGAGAGTCAAAGAGGGATTAATCATGTGGTATTTTTATTACCCCTGTACTGTTTACACTGTTGTAGTCAAACCTTTATGAATGCCTTGCTTGTGAATCTTAGCAATTGGATCACTTCTAGTTAGAGTATGCATGAAGAGAGCTTGCATGGGAGGTCTTCAAAGTGCAGCCATGAAGGTCAAGAGTACTGCTCTAGCTTGTTGCATCCAGCAGCACCCCCCCTCTAAAGATGTTTGAGACACCCAAACCCTTTAGATAGCAGCCCAGGAGTCAGAACTTTAAACAAAATTTATAAGGAAAAGGCAGTCGTGTTGCAGGGGCAAAAAATTCCGTGCATGTTTTGAGTGCTGTGAAAAATGTCTTAACCTGAACCCCACATAACAATATAAAGCCTGCCTGTTCTTCCTTTGATCTTGCAGAACTCTAGTGCACCAGACCTCTTCATTTCCAAGTGGGAAGGTTTTAACAAAATAAGTATGTTCATGAGTAATGCCATCGCTATGATAGTCCTTATGATGTTTACTCTAGTATTAGTCAGTTTAAATTATACTTCCTGGCAAGTTTTCCATCTGCTGTGTTGGCTATCACAAATTTCAACAAGGAGAGCTGGAAGCTTTAATGACTTCTGTCTCAGCAAGATTGAGAAGCATGTTAGTTTGATATTTTAATAAAAGGATTGGTGAAGAAATAAATAGCTAAAAACATGATCATTCCAGTTCTCTGAAATAAGAGCTGCAAAATGCACCTTGAATTTTTCAGGCTGCTAAAAAAAGTTTAAAAAGTGCAGGCTGAGCTCTGTTATGCTCAAAACTATTTTCAAGGAGGTTTTTTTTAATTGCAAAACTTGTTTTATTGGAAACTTAGTTTTAAAACAATTTGTGAATTTTACAGCCACATACACTGGAGCAGAGGACCTGCACTGTCTGGGTCTTGCAGAGAAGTTCCTTTTCTGAACTGCTTTAGTTGCGTTTGGGAGGTTGAAGAGTTATTGTCCAAGAAGGACGAAGAACAACATACAGGAATAAAAAAACGTTATTTCCCTGTATGTAGAGAATCCCAAATGCTTGCATAAATAATACATGATGTTTGGCTTTGAAGCATGCAGAAAATTGACTGTAAAGACTAGCAATCAAATTACATGGGGGAAATTTCATTCTTCAAGGTTAGTGCAATGTATAACCTCATGAGCCAGAGACACGCTAGGACCATTCAGTGTTCATAAATGCATTCTCTGGGAATCATTCTGTATTCACTGAAAATTGTAGATGTTTTCTTACTTACACAAATGCTAGAATTTCCCATGTGTACACATGAAACTTATTCAAGGAAATACACCATGCTGTTTATTTTCGGTTGTCAACTGTAGCTGCTATTTTTCATCAAGGACTGTATTCTAAAGAAGCAGATCCATTAGGTACAGTTGGTCACAATTCCTCTAGTTAAGAAAACTCAGAGAATCTTTATCAGTCTCTGATGAAAGAGAGGAGCAAAAGAAATACCTGTAGATGCAGCTTCAGCCAGTTCTATACCTCTAGTGTCAAAAGATTAGGAAGAAGAGGGCTTAAAATTAATAAAAACAAATCAAAGGCACACCTTGTTCTGGCCACCATAAACCTGTAGGTACTAAAACTCTTGTACTGGTGTACAGAGACTTTCTTTGTGGCTGAGGATGAAATAACAAGCATTAGTTGGAAGCCTGAGATCTATCACATCTTGTTAACTGACATGAAAATTATTACCTGATAGTACCCGTTGCAGGATATTGCTGCATGTTAATAGTTATCTCTGTTTGCTAATACAATTAAAAACAAGAGCAGCAGCTCCCAGTATATCTAGTGCACTGGCAGAACTGATGCACATTTTCCAGTTGAGACTTTAAAAGGTTCTTGGAAATTGGAAAAGGGAAATACTCATTTCAGAAATAACAATTAATCATACAGACCATCCTAATGGAAATCTTGCACGTGGAGATCTCCAAGGACACTAACTTGTAGATAATCTTACATAATTTTTTTATCTGATAGGTTTGTTGCCAGTCTGTTTAAAGGGTAAACAAGAGCCAAGTGTTCTAAGGATTTTTTTGACAACATCTGTGCTGGGTATTTAAGCTTTCCTGGTGCTTTAAGTGCTATACATCAGGAAGGTGAGTCCTGACCTTGTAGTAGCTAAATTTCTATCCAGAGCTGCTTAGCCACTTGATTTTTAACAGTAAGAATAAAATAATAAAAAAGTGCCTGTCCTCTCTGCCTCTCAGCCTCACACCTGTACTGAATAATAATTTCCAGGGATTGGAAATGTGTTGGCACAGTGTGGGACCGTGCCAATATCATCAACCAAGAAGACAAATTGAATTATTATGGACTCTGTTTAAAGTCTGTAATACACTTGATAGTGGTTCCCATCAAGACACTGAGAAGGAAGCAGACCTTTCTGCTTGCTTGGTAAAATATAAATCCCAGATATTTCTTCTGCTTTATGCCCCCCAGTCTCTTTAAAAACTTTAATAAATTAAAATAAATACAGAAAAGTGCATTACAGGCCCCTTTGCTTTTGTAACTTTGTGGGTACACAGTCCAGTACTCTGGTCAGAGCAAAGGTTTTCCTGTGAGAATAGCTGTAATCCTGTGCTTTGGAATGTGACTGCACAGAAGTCAATGCACAGGTGTCCATCATGAAGCTCGAGATGATGACCCCACAGCTGAGGTTGTAGAAGCCCGTGGGGTGATCTCACTATGCTTTTCTGGGGCTTTTTGTTTCAGCATAGTTAGACTATGCTGAATTCTGCACATTTTTTAATGAAACCTGGTACCTGAGTAAGGTACATAAAATGAGAGAAGACACGGTGTTGTAGTTGTCCAAAGGATCCCAGTGATTTTAGGTGAAGCAGTTTGTATCTTCTCTTAGCCTGAGGTGAAAGCCTAGGTTTGCTGTAGCTGGTAGGAATTTGGTTCCTGGCAATGGAGAACTTGTTTCTGATCTCCTGAGGCTTCATGCTAAGGATAAACATATTGCCCCTGATGCAGCCCAGTGCCTTGCAAATTTAGCAGGAGTGCAGGGTGGGAGCTCACCTGGGAAGCCCACAGAACTGTCAGATGTTCCCTAATGTGGGTTCTGAGTGGGTGAATTATGCTCTAATGAGAAACTGTAGTGCCATCTGAGGGATAAATTTCTTCCTTTTGTAGATTGATGGGGCAGCACTAGCTGTGTCAAGGGAAAATTTCGTCCAGGCATCAGCTGGAGCATTAAGAATGAGCAGGGTGTTGCTTCTGGTGTTGGCCAAGACTCTTTTGAGTGGGTCATTAGCTCACCCTTTACAAAACAGAAACATCCAAAATCTGTGCCTATTCCATACTGTTAAAATTTGACACAGTTAATGATGGCATTTTATGATTCTTTGGCCTGAGTCCTATTGTTACAGAACTAATGGCCTCTGGTGTCCTCCTTCCTTTAACTGCCTTTTGTTTAAATTCAGTGCAAGTGCTGACTATTCTTTCTTCTGTACCTCATCAAGATATAATCCAGTGACAGCTACGAGGCTTTTTGTGTAGCGAACATGAAATAGGAGGGAAATGAAAAAATCAAAGAGGGAGAATTATTCATGGGAAATTGAGCACAGCTTCATTTCTCTGCATAAAAAATTAAGTACTTCTGAAAGAGATATACACTTGCCCATAGGATTTATTTATTCTGAGCCCTTCACCTTTTTTGGGATCTAAGTCCTCCAGCAGAGAGCCTTCTTGCTATGATTGTTGTTAATATTATCATTAAGAAGGTTATTATCATTTTATATCTCTGTGTTCCCTCTCCAACCGTAAAAGTGAAGTCACACACTATTTCTAAGTACTGCAGCATCTTCTCTCCCTTTGAGGAACTTTGTAAATTCTGCATGCTTTCCTTCTGTTTGTCCTTCCTACCTACAACTCTGTGCCATCCTGCAGTTTTATTTTGAGGTGGGAGGCCAGACCAGTGGAACCTTATATTATGCAGGAAAAACATTTTTTCCCTTCAAATTGCCAGTATTTTGCACATAGTGCCTTCTTCAGATCTCTTAACTAAGTTTCAGTTTGTTCCCAAACTGAGACACCTTATTGGCAATGTGTTGTAATGCATGGAATTTATTTTACTGGCCTGACCTTATTCTTGACCTTTTTTCCCCTCTTGTCTTCTGCAAATGCAAATGATGCATGAATTGAAATCCCCTTAAGCCTGAGCAGGGGAGGTAATTCTAAAATCAAGGAAGAAATTGGAACAGCAGAGCATATCTAGAACGTCTGATACAATGCCTTTTTTATTTTTCAGTCAGTTTGCTCCCAGGAAAACCTTTTTGTGGAAAACAGGTAAAAAATAGCTTTATTTTGTGTGTGTGTGCTAAACTTAGCTGTTTCTCTTATTTTTTTTTTTTTTGTCTATCTGTAGTTCTGTAGTTATTTATCCTAATGTGAAGACTGTTGAGCAAATTTGCAGTCTGTATTATCTGCAGTGGTTTTATGCTTTAAGAGGGGATAATAGAGCTTGCCTTGCAGTATGGGATCTGAGGAGATAAACTATTACTGCTGCTTTCCTGAGGCTTTTGCATTTCAGTTTAAAAAGCAGATTGTGGGAGAGAGGGTGGGGGGGCACCTAAGCTTTCATTTCAAGTGACCATTCTGTCTCTGGAGTGCCCTTAGTATTTAACTTATTGATCTTTAAAAAGCACTCTAGCAGTGGCTGAATGACAGTATTTATGAAACACCAGGCTTGGGTGTCTGTTGTTTAACCTGCTCTCCTGTGGGACTGAGCAGCAGCATTGGCATCACTTGTTGCTTGTGAAGGCTCACAAGTTCCACACAAGTTCCTGCTTTATTGCTGCAGTGTAATAATGAGTTGGTGATATTTGAGCTCACTGTTACTTTGCATTACTGCATGATAGTTCTTGTGAATGTTATTTTTGTTATCCACTCAAACCAAAAGGGAAGAGTAAACTGTGTTTGAAATGTTGAATATGAAGTGCTGGCTCCATAACAGCCATAAAGTAGCTTAACTGTGTTGAAAAATTTTAAAAATTGTGCACCTTTATGGCAGATAAGGATTTTAACCAAAAGTGGTAATTTAATTGGTGAGTGTTTGAACAGTTCTGACCCAAGTCTGTCCTGCACAGGTTTAAAAACTATTTATCACCCCCCATTGAATAAGGGGAGGCTCTCTCTCACAGTATTTTATTCCCTGTCCATCCTTACATCTGTCAGATGCATTTATGGGTGAAGCTGTTCCCATAGAAAATGACTCCACAGTAATGGTACAAACCAGCTTTTCCAATGGACACTTCTGTAAGTGGAATGAGGGAGGACCCTCAGGAGATCATGGCCACTGTCATCTAACCACCTCATATTCTGAGGGCTGAGGGTATTTCCTCAGCTGCTGCTTCTGTGTTGTGATTATGGAGATATGTTTTATCAAAACAAATCAAAATTCCGACAGAGGAACCCGTAAAGCCAAAAGCAGATGCTCCCAGGAACCTTTCTTTCCCTCTCAAGGAGATTTGGGGCAACAAAGATGACACAGTTGTTGACACTTCCAAGTCAGCATGGAAAGCACTCAGAGGCTGCACTGCCAAGGGTAGGGTGGGTACCTTTATGGGGTAAACCATGAACTCCATAGCCCAGCCTCCCCTGGTTTATGCATTCAATCCCACACCTGTGTGCAGGAGAATGTGGTCAGTTCTGGTATCTACATGTGGTTTGCTGTCCTTGAACCTGGGAGCTGACTGACCAGCCCAGTGTGAGGATGCATACCCAAGTGGGGACCTCTAAAAGGCCAGGTTGGGAATTGTACAGCCTGCACTGTTTCTGTCCTGAGGGAGACTTCAGCTATGTTCTGCAGAACACTGCTTTTTCTTGCTGCATGCCCTGCAGCCTTTGATCAGGTGAAGCACTTAAATTTGTACTTAGCTCCCTGCACATGAGCAGTCCTGTTGATTGGCTGTGTTGGAAGTTAGATGTGTGTTTAAGTGCTTTACCCTTCTTTTTTGTCAGAGGATCTGAGCCTTTCTCTGAGCTGCAAAGACTTCCAAGCAACTTAGCAAGTACTTAAAATTACATATGCAGTATTTTGCTGGCTTGCATTTTTTAATGTTCTTATTAGGTGATATTTTTATGAATTTTTCTTTGGATGGAATGGTTCCTTAGCTTCTGAGAATTACCTTTCTCGGTAACAGGAAATGCTAAATTGGCCCTCAGCCTCACTGGATGATGTTACTTATATTCAGTTGACTGTGTACAGCTATGGGAGAGGGAGGAGGGGGCATTTTTAGCCTTGGTTCTTTAAACTGAATATAGCAAAAATTGAAAAATGTATCTAGAAATCAAATAAAACTTTACAGATCGGATAAATTTGAATTACCATGTTTTTTAGCATAATCTTTCTTTTCATTTTTCAGTAGGCTGTTGGAAGACAGTAGCATATGCAATGATATGCATAAGAAAAGACAGCTGTTTAGGTTTGTATGAATTTTATTTAATATTTATTTCCCAGTGTATCCCACTTGTGATTCTGTCTGTGTCCTTGCCAAGGCACACCTTGACAATTGCGGGTATGTCAGTTTGCTGGTTGGAAGGGAGCATGGAGAACAGAGTCCTGCCCCACTCTTCCCATGTTCTCTCAATGAAGAGGTAACAACAGGACCCTTTTCTTTGGGTAACTGCCTCAGGAATCACATGAGATTTTCAGCTGCCTGGCTGCTCAGACTGTGACTGTTTGGGAGATACTGGAGAGGCTCCATTTTTCCTGGAGCATATATGACAAGCACGTTTCATAGACTGGTGCCCAGACTGACCTTTTTTCCTTTTGTTGGTTTGTTAAAAGCTAAAGTAAAAGTGCATTGAGGCAAAAATGATTGAAGCTCCCTTATCTGAAGTATCTGTTTTGAAACTTTTTTCTGTTCACTTTGTTTTCTCAACTCCAATTCCTTTCACACATTCAGATGCATTCCATATCCCAAAGAGCATCCCAGGCCAACAGGAAATCATTAAAATTCAGTCCCTATTTTCATGGAGAGCAGTTCTACCAGTTGACACACTGAATCAGTGGAAGCCTGAATCTGGTGGTGACAGTGTTCTTCTGAGAGTTTTAGAAAGGTTGTCTTCCCCCACCATGAGCTCTCACATGTTCAATTCACATCAACCAGGCTCCTTTAAGAGTCAGTCAGCTGCCACAAGTCTTAAGCAGAGGAGGCAGAAGGAATGGATGCTTTCAGAAGTGTGCCCTTCATCTATTGAGGCACATGGACAGCAAGGCAGATATTCACTAGATGTCTGTGTGCATTGGGGTTTGCATAAGTCACTTCAAACCTATATCATTAAATTACATAATTTTTCACTGTGAGGAGAAATAGTTGTGTGAGGAGAAAATTTGATGTGTGGTTGCTGAGTCTGCATGTCATCACAGCAGCCACAGAGGAGATGGAAAAATTGCACCAGATAAGCAGCAGTGTTGGAGCATCTGTTTCTGTGCCCCATGACCACAGGCAGCAGGCACAAAAAACCTTCCTCCTTGCTTTGGGTTAGCCTTGATGACCTGAGAGTCTTGGATTGAGGATGCAGGACTTAGGAGGTGTCTACACACACACTCTTAATAGCTAATGTCAGAGTTTGGGGAGCTAAAAGAGATTTTTTTGTAACCCAAAGCTACAGATAATGGCGATACAATAGCATTCTGTTTCTCTCCCTCTTTTTCTCTGGCATATAAATAGAAGAGAATTGTTAATTTTTAAGCACAAGAGTACAAAAGAGTCTGTAAATAATATACTTTGGGCTTTTTTTCTTTCTGATTAAATCTTAAAGGATGATTTATTTTTAAAATATTTTTCCTTTTTTTCTGTTGTTGCTTCTGTACTGTTTCTCTTCATGCTTTCCCCTCTGTGGGTCTAGCAAAGGTCAACAGGTTTATACTGCTGATCACATCTGAGAGAGGCTCTGTTACAGGCGAGGAATGCAACAGCCTGATCCCATCTTTGACACGCTGCCTCCTTCATGTCCCAAGTGACACAGCTCAGCAGGTTCTCCAAATAAAAAGCAGGAACCAAGTCCACAAGGAAAAATGGGGCCAAAAAAAATTCAATATACAGTCCCATCCTTTTGATCTGTAGAAAGAGTTTTGAGCCTGCAAGCTATTATACTGTAAAATAAAACAGAGGAGTGGAAAATGTCTATTAAAATCCTTCCAAATACAGTGTTATGAGCACCACTTGGGATAACAGTCGTGGTGCACTAAGCCGTGGTAGGCAGTTTGGTTCTGTCATTTCAGCATTACCATAAATAAGCCAAATTCTGATCACAGGATTTACTGTTGTGTTATTACTCACAGTACACTGGGTGCTCTGCAACTGTTCAAGGACAGGCAGCCTCTACCCAGGAAATTTCATGATTGTCTGTGCAGAGGGGAAACAAAGTAAACTGACTTGTGGGTCTCTAAGTGAAGCATTAGCAGTGAAGAGATTGGGGTCACACTGAGAGGACACATGTCTAGGCAAGACTTTGGATGGGCTCACAAAGCTGATAATGGCTAGGAGCAAGCTCCTATAGAAATAAGGATATGAAGACAAAGGTAGAGTGCAGGTGAAGTTGGTGACAAAAACATCACAGTGGATGGACAGCAAAGTGAGAAGTGGTGAGGGGCTTGCTGAGGGAAGAGAACAGTCAATGGGCACAGAAATGCTGCATCAGTGCTGCATAAGACTGCTGTTTCAGCCCCATCTGGTAAAGTGCTTTGAGGAGACATCGAAAAGAGGATGGTGGTAAGTGCCATGCATGTAAAAAGGTTATAGCAGTGTTTACATGCTGAAGGCAGATAAGTATGGGGGTCAAATCCCATTTCACACCTGCTTTTGTAAAGGCAGAGTATCTCCTTTTTCTTTATTTGGGTTGCTGCAGGGTACCTGAAGATAGACTTTGCCTTGACATGGTTTTATTTGTGTATAAATCTTTGTTTCATGATATCTGTAGGGGCAACAGAGACAGCATTGGGAAGACATCTGGCAGTCGACAGAGCAGTACAGAGAACGAATTGAAGTGGACAGACCACCAGAGGCCATGGAGCAGCACAGACTCGGACAGCTCAAATCGAAATTTGAAGCCAGCCATAACAAAGACAGCCAGTTTTGGTGGGATAACCGTCCTGACAAGAGGAGATAGCTCATCAAGCAACAGAAGTACCGGCAAACTGTCTAAAACAGGTAGCTAGTACTGTATTGGGTTCACAGTGCTTCTTGCTGTGTGGTGATGAATGGCTGTGCTGGTGCTTGTCTGAGTATGGTCTGTCACACAATGGTTTGGGTCGGAAGGGACCTTCAGAGACCAGGTAGTCTGACCCTCATGGTTGGTTCCATAGATGGAAAAATACATAAACAGTTGTGTTTCCTGTACAAAGGAGATGTGTATGTCCCTCTGTGGATGCTAGTATGTGGGTACCTGCCTCTGAGTTTTTAGGAATCAAGAAAAAATGCAGTGCATGAGGTTTGCAAATCATAGGAGAGGTAGGCTTTCCCTGGGGTATAATGTGTACACACCATACACACGTACTGCACTTGTGGCCTGGAAAGGTGGTACTCCTTTCAGAGAAAGCACAGATTTTACCTTTTTATTAATCTTAATATTTATGAGTTGTGAATAATTAAATGTCAGATATCTGAGGAGAAATACAAGAACATTTTGTTGTCATTGCTGAAGTACATGCCATCTGTATTTTGGAGTACAGCCTCTGCCTTGGTGGTGGCAGTTGAGGCCATGGTGGACTCACAGAGGTCCCACAATCTCTCCATTTTCTTGTTTAGTTCCCATTAAACAAAAACATCCTTTAAGGAGACTATGAATCTGGTGGGAATTCTGGATTTATTTGTATTAACTTTACGAATACATTAACATATAAGTGAGTCACAGGGTCTGGATCTAAGTAATTTCAAGCTATTCCATTAAGCTATTCTATTATACTTTAGGTTGAAAGTGCATAATAAATAATGAGGCCATCAGATGATTCCATCAGATTGGTTCATTTGATACCTATAGTACAGGACAAATGGTAATCAATATGTAGCACTTAGTGCTCTTTCAGCTTGAGAGTGTTTTATAGATGGTACTTAATTTACACCCAGTTTATCAAACCTGACTTGGTCAGATTTCACTCCTATCCCCCAAATTTTACAGTAGCTTTTATGTGGTTCGGGATGCTGGGGAAGGGAGATTTTAGAATAAATAAATAAAGCCATTGACATAGTAATTACATTTTAGATCTCTGGAGGCTGAACATAATTTAAAGTTTTAGACAATCATAAAGTCACTTGAGTTGAAAAGACCTTTGAGGTCATCAAGTCCAACCATTAGCATAACATGGTCAAGTGCACCCCTAAGTCATGCTCCCAAGGGTCACACTTACATGTGTTTTAAATACTTCCAGGGATGGTGGCTCAGCCACTTCCCTGGACATTCTGCTAGAATGCTTTACAATTTTTTCACTGAAGAAATTTTTTCCTAGTATCCAGCCTAAACATCCCCTCTAGAAACTTGAGGCCATTACCTCTCATCCTGTCATTTGTTTCCTTGAAGAAGAGAATGACCCTCACCTTGCTACAACCTCTTTTAAAGTAGTTTTAGGGAGCAAAAAGAACTCTGAGCCAGTTCTCTCAGCCACCTCTCATCAGACTTGTGCTCCATACCCATCACCAGCTCCATTGCCCTTCTCTGGATGTGCTCCAAGCACCTCAGTGTCCTTCTTGTATTGAGGGATCTAGAACTGAGCACAGGATTTGGGGAGCAGTCTCACCAGTACTGAGTACAGAGGCACAATCACTGCCCTGGTCCTGCTGGCCACACTATTGCTGATACAGGCCAGGATGTCATTGGCCTTTTCAATGACTGTGCTGGCTCATATCCCTCTGGCTGATGACCAGCACCTTTGGGTCGTTTTCCACTGGCCACTCTTTCCCAAGCCTGTAGCACTGCATAGGGCTGTTGTGACCCAAGGGCAGGATCTCGCACTCTGTCTCATTGAATGACAAAATTAGCCTCAACCCATTGCTCCAGCTTGTCCAGATCTTTCTGTAAAGCCTTCTTACCTTCAGCAGATCAACACTCCCTCCCAGTTTGGAATCATCTGCAAACTTCCTGAGAGGATGCATTTGATCCCCTTGTCCAGATTATGGATAAAGACACTAAACAGCACCAGCCCTAGGGAACACCACTTGTGATCAGCTTCCAACTATGTGTAACTCCATTCACCACCACTCTGGACCTGGCCATCAGCCAGGGGGAACTGTGCACCCATCCTGGCAATGAGCAGCTAGATTTTCCAGGAGAGTGCTGTGAAAAACAGTGTTGAAAAATGACTTTTCTGAAGTCCAGGTAGACAACAACCATAGCTTTTCCCTCTTCCTCTAAGTGGGTAATCTTGTCATAGGAGACTGGGTTGGTTAAGTAGGACCTGCCTTTCATAAACTCATGCTGGCTGGGCCCTTTTGCCTGGTTGTCCTGTACATGCCACATAATGGCACTAAAGAGGATCTGCTCTGTAAGTTTTCTTACATTGAAGTCATACTGATGGGCCTTTAGTTCCCCACATGCTCCTTGTGGCTTTTCTTGTGGGTGGGTGTCACGTTTTCTAGCTTCCACTCAGCTGGGAGATCCCACTGGGACTGCTGATAGGTGATGAAAAGTGGCTCAGTGAGCACTGCCACCCTTTCCCTCGGAACCCTTGGTGGATCCCATAGACTTGTGTGGGTCTAAGTGGTGCAGCACATCACTACCTTTGTCCTTGAATTTTGGGGGCCTTATTCTGCTCCCTGTCTCTGTCTTCTGCTCTGGGGACTGGGTACCCAGAGAACAGGTCTGGATATTACAGACTGAGGCAAAGAAGGCATTAAGTACCTTAGCCTTTTTCTTAATCTTTGTGACTGTGTTTCCCCCTCCAACCGATGAAGGATGGAGATCATATTTAGTCTTCCTTTTGTTGCTAATATGTTTATAAAACATTTCTTGTTGTTTTTTACAGCAGTAGCCAGATTAATTTTTAGCTGAGCTTTGGCCTTTCTAATTTTTTACCCTTCATAGCCATTTTTTACCCTGAGCCAGAGTGGCTGTGTTCCATGCTGGCTTGTCTTTTAGCTCATGGTTACAACCTACTCCTGTGCCCGTTCTCCTTCTTGCAGAATGTCCAGTCTTCCTGGACTCATTTGTCTTCAGGACTGCCTCCCAATGCCAAAATCTCCCTCTGAAAGTCCAAGGTAGCCAATCTGCAGACCCTTCTCCCTATTTCTCTGAGAATTGAAAACTGTTGTTTTTGTGATCGCTGTGCCCAATAAAGCCTCCAACCATCACATCACCCAAAAGTCCTTTGTTCACAAAAACAGGCCCAGTGGGGTACCTTCCCTAGCTGGATCCCTCACCAGCTGTGCCTGGAAGTTATCTTCCACGTACTCCAGGAACCTCTTAGACTGTTTCCTCACTGCAATGTCCTATTTCCAGCAGTTATCTGGTAAGTCATGTGCAAGAACAAGGGCCAGTGATTGTGAGACTTCTCCTGTCTGCTTATAGAATATTGCATCTGCTTCTTCATCTTGCTTGGGTGCTCTATAACAAACTCCCACCCTGACACCTGCTTTGTTGGAATTTTCTCTGATTTCTACCCATAAACACACAACCCTTTTGTCACCACTGTCAAGCCTCTAGACAATCAAAACATTCTCTAACATACAAGGCATATCCCACCATCTGTCCTTCCTTGTGTATGCCTTCAGAGGCATTTCCAGCCATCCACTGCAGCCCTCCCCTTGTGCAAGTCGTCCCACCCTGTGATGGTAGCTGTGTCACAGGTATCCTGCAGTGCAGGTACTTCCAGCTCCTCCTCTTTTGTTACCCATGCTGTGTGCATTGCTGTAGATGCCCTTAAATTGAGTTACTGATCCTGCCCCCTTTTTGTGGGAAGAAGCTGTAATTCCTACTGATCATTCTCAGACACTTCTTTCATTTCTAACACATCAGTAACCTTTGTGTCTTCACTCCCACATGCATCTCCATCCTCTGCCTCCACTGGGATGTCAGACCAAAGAACCTCACTGGCACACCATCCCTTAAACACTGGCATGCTGCATAACATCCCTTTTGCTTTTCAAAAAGTTTAAAGACCTGATAACTCCTCTGCAAAGATACTTTCTCCCCTTTTGACAGACAGGTGTAACCTGTCTAGGCTTGGTGTTCTATAAACCAACCCGTGGTTAAAACCCCAAAAGTTGTCAATGACACCAGGCTCAGAGTCTGTTCTTAATCTGCTGGCTCTTCCTTCCTCAGTCCCTGCAACTGGAAGGGCAGAGGAGGGCACTACTTTTTCTCCTGATCCCTTAACCAATCATCCCAAGGCCTTGAAGTCTCTTGATTGCCCACGGACTTCTTCTTGGGACTTCATTGCTGCTTAACTGAAAAATCAGTAATTAAGTGAGAGCTGTAAAAAGTTTTCTTTTCACATCTTTAACTCAGGCACCAAGGAGGCAGCAGACAACCCCAAGAAGAGAGTCTAATCAGCATCTTGGGTCTTCTGTTCCCTTCAGGAGCGAGTCTCCCCTGACCATGACCCATCCTTTTTTCTATTTGGAAGCAATTTTGATGCAGGGAGCAGTCTGAATTAACCTCCAGCCAAGTGAACCGCCATCCTTGCTGTTTGGTTCCACTTGCAGAGCCTCACATCTGTTATCCCAGGGCCCCTGAGACAGTGAGATAATCACACAGGAGACCTGCCTGCTGTGCTGGGAAAGAGCTTGGTGCCATTGCCCCCTGTCCCTTCATCCCTGTGTTTAGCCAGTTGGAGAGATGACAGAATCCTCCCTATCATGTGTTCTGTCTGCCTATGGGATGTGCCCCAGGAAGGCAAGGTGCAATTTCAGTGTGTTTGTAGTTCTGAAACTACACTCCAGTGTATTTTTTATTTGAATATAGACTAAATAGCCCATACAGTGGGGCTTGAATTATGGGATAGAGCCTGGTTTCACTTCCAGATTTCTTTGCCTCCCATGAATATTTGAATAGCATCAAAACTGAATTTGACGTGCAAGAATTAAGGAGGAGGCACAGGCTCCTGCTATACTTTTTTTTTTTTTGTATCATTCTACCTTAAGTGCAGGTAAATGTATTTCTCTGCAACATTGTGTTGCAGAAGTGCAGAGCATTTAAAATGGTGTCAGGGAAATCCAGTTTGGAGGAGACATCTAATTGCAAGGGCAATACTTTTAAGAAGCCATTTTAGTGTTAAAATCAAGCATAGTTAAAAGGATGCACTCAGGAAATGTATTAAAGAAGAGACTTGTGAAGCATGCCAATACTTGTAAATGCATCTGCACCCTGTAGACACCAAACCCCAAATTGCTTTCAAATGAAAGCTCTTATAATACATTTTTAAAACATCAGTGATATTAAAATTCCATGTTCTTTTTTAAATGCTTTGACTTTTTTAAGGAATGCATTTAAGCTGGAAAGCTAGCCAAGGCACAAAAAGAATAAAAGAGAAGCAAGATAAAAGGAAGAAGTGGGGAAGAGGAGCAAGACTGGATATCAAAACAAAACTTCAAAGCCAGGACACAAAGTCAAACAGTCAGCCTGAAAAAAGTCATAAGAACTACTATCCTAATCACTATTTCTGTCCTTCTCTCTAAAATGCTATTGAAGGGCATTAAAGCAGAAAAGAATAACAATTCAAAAAACAATGGGAAAATATGTCTCGATAAAGTGTTTTCCCTTCACCAAAAAAATGCTACGTGCATTCATACAGTAGTCAATGTGATATTTGCATTTTCTAAGGTGTGTTAGGTATCAAGTGATTCTTGATAGCGAATATTTTGCATACTATCCTCATTACTTTCTACTTTTGCCATAGGCAGCCCTGGTGTTCTGTAGTTCAGTAGACATTTAAAGGTTGATCATGTTTTTATTTTGGGTGATTTAGTTTTGTTTTGTTTTTTTTCCCTTGTGTTCACTACAGTAGTTGAAATGGAATTGCAGAGGTGTTGCTACCCATGTTAGACATGCTGCCCTGGTAGCATGCCAGTGTCTGCTAGGCACCAATCTGTCCCAGTTCTCCTACAGAAAGACTTTTCTCTGAAGAGCTTTATGGTTCACAGTAATAAATTTAAAGTATTTTTGTCTTGCATTAAATTTGTATTGAAACAGTGTGAAATCATTAGTTGGTCAAAATGTTCTTCATTGGCTAAATGACGGAAAATATTTACGGTCTCTTCCAATGTGAAAATTATTCTCTCTATATATGGCAGTCATCCAGAAGCATTGTTAAACACTCTTCCTGAGCATAGGAGTAGTAAAATTTTCAGGGTTTTTACAGAAGGCTCCCAGCTGCCTTCAACAGGGTATACAGTGATGCAGTATTAACATTGTGGCCTTTCTGGATCGCTTTTCATATTGTCACCAAAATTAAATGTTCTGCCCCTAACCTGTGATAAATCAGTAATTAATGGTACATAGCAAACAAGCAGGAACTGAAGCTCAGAAAGATGTTAGCTTCCCCTTAGGCTCACAGAGAGATCAGAGAACATGCTGTTCTCTGCAGTAGAGTCCAGTAGTGTCAATTAGTCTTAGACTTTATTGTTTTCAGCTGCACAGGAATTGGAGCTTAGCAAAGGAATTATGTTACTTCATTTTTGCAAACTTTACAAAAGGGGCTGTTTGAAACCCATTACATGGTTATCTTATTGGTTCTGATGGTTATTTTCATGCACCTGTTGATTGTTTAAAAAACCCTGTTCTACTGAAAAGCACAGATTGTACAATGCAAATAATATTTCTTTCTCTGTTATTCTGTAGTTCAGTAGGTACAAAGAGATGTTCTAAGCTATAATTCAATATCAAGTGGGGAGTTAATAATTTAACAAATTTCAATTGGATTGCCTTCCTATTATTTAGGACATCATGCAAAATGTTGGTTTATTTAGCTTTCTAGTAATACAGTAAAGTTTCCAGGGTTGTTTAAGAGTGGTAAGTGAAATGGTTGTCTCTGTAGGGGCACAATGATGTACATGTTCAGTCTGTAACACCTAAAAAGAGAAAATCTAGCATATCAACTACCACGTTATTGTCACTGACACATTGCAACAGGTTTTAACATCATGAGAAAAGATGTGTTTCAAATATATGTTCTATGTGTATCTACATATCTAGTTAGATTATTGTTGGGAGGCTTAAAAGTAGTAGCTATTGCACCTTTTGCTTCTCCTAATGCATTTTCCATTCAGTGGAATGCACATCTGTCAGAATGTATTTCTTTCCCTCTTAGTTGTAAAAAGCTGGTTGCATTGGGGTATTAGCTGTGTTGATACAGATCTGTAGGGATCATTAGTTTCCTTGGCAGGGCTCCAGGTAATCTGAGACCCAGTCTAATCTCTCCTGTTAGGTGCTCATTGCCACTCCTGTTGGGAAAGGCATTTCAATACATTACTGCAGGCATTTTAATACATTAACCTTCCTTTGCTGTTTTGTTTGTTTGGTTTGTTGTTTAGGTTTTGGGGTTTCTTAAATAAATTGTCCTGTATATTATATTTTTTCTTTTGAGTTTTGGAACTGGATTTTTCCTTCTTTATAATTTACTTGAATTAGGCATTAGCCTGATGAGTCTTGTAAGTCCAGCAAAAACTGTCAGAATATTGATGTATGGGCAGCAGGTCACGAGCCAACTGCTTCCAGTCATAATCTTCCCCACTGACTGTGCTGAAGCATCAGTTTTATTTTTAGAAGTGCAGCTTAGAGAGAAATAATCATGTTCACATGAGCACGTGCCATTTCATTAAAAGATCACAAAATATATTGTTGCATAGAGAAAGGCAAGTGACTTACAGAAGTAGCAAATAAATATTTCTAATCCAGGAATCTATATCCAAGACAAAAATACTTGCAGTATTCCATTCCAGTTCTATTGTTCCTGAAAATGATGATGGTCTAGAGTAAGCAGTGGATAGATTTGAGAGTGTAGTTGATAAGAAAGGAGAAATTTGCCTTGGACTTGAAAGGTGAGATGAGCAGAAATGTTCAAAGTCATCAGATACTGAATGCTGATCCAAGGAAAATAGAGCAGGACATGTTGCATCACTCACTTTTGCTTAGAATATTGGAAAATTAATGGTATTTCCATGCTCTCCCTCTGCAAACCCTCTAAGCTATTAAGCATTTTTGGTGGTTTTTCTGTCTCTTTTTCTTTACAGCTCTTTGAACTTCTGTATCTCTCAGAATATTTAAAAAATATATTAATGGAAAGTGATGAGAATGTGAAGGTTATTATTATCTCAACTGTGAAACAGCAAGAAAATTATAGAATAATCTAGAAGAACTATCCATCATTACATGTTGAAAAAAGAGGTTGGATTGTGTAATGGGGGCAAAAATCTCATTTAGTCCAAGTTCCTTTCAGAAGTCTTTTGCAAGACATCTTTTAATATGAATCTGAATAAAGTCAGATAGTTTATTTTTTTCCCCTTTTTTACAGTAATGAATTTATTATAAAGTGATTTCCCATTCCAAATTCAGGCAGCGTGAAAACAGCTAATCAGAGCTACAAAGACAAGATTAATTGGTGTTAATTTCCAAATATTAGTGTTGGAATTTACTTGGCTTAATATGTCTAGACTTAAAATGATAGGAAATAAGTTACAATAATGGAACTAAATAAAGTAGATCATTCTTATTCGGTATAAATGGGGGGAAAATTGATACAGCAGTAATTTCTGGAATTTTTTTTTTCTTTTTTAAATTCAGAAAATTCTTGATATGGTTTTGTGACTTACTTGAGTTATTTCAAAATCACTAACTTGATCTGCTGACATGGGAGAGCAGATCTTGCATCTTTTAAGGCAGACATTTCAAAGCTATCAGCTTGACCTACGTGTGGGGATAGCCTCAAAGTGTTTTCCACTGCTTCCAAGCCATGTGATGAGTACACCGGAATCCATTGCAGTCCCCTGGCTTTTATCATTCAGAAGCTGGTGTAGATCAATACATAATTCTGCCATAAGAACAGCAGAAAGGGAGGAAAGAAAAAACCAAAACAATTGAATGTCAGAGCTGCAATCTTCTTTTGTGCCGATAGCGTTTCATTGGAATGGCACAAAAAGCGGAGAGAGTCTGAACTCAGGCTTGGTACTACTCAAACACACCCTTAGAAATAGTGAGAGGTTTAAGAAATCTCATCACCATTACCATCTCCAGGCAGCTTCCTGACACGGTGAATTCAAAAGGTGAAGGAAAAGAGGAGAAAGTAAAGAGAGAACTCAACGAAACAACATGAGGTGTGTGTAGAAAGGCCAGGGAAATACAGTAACTGATGTGGAAGGAAAATTGAACTCCAGAAGTTGCAGTTGCAGATGCAAGGAAGATGCCAAATACCACTTGCAGCATGATGAGGATGGCCTCTAGGAATAACTGCAATTTGTAGAAACACAGGAATCTGCAATTAAATAAAACTATTTGTTCAGGAATAATATTTCTAAATTTCTAATCTCAGTCTGTGAGGAAAGGAAAAATATGGCAACTAGTACAACTTTGATGTTTTATTGTAAGACTTATTTAATGAAACAAAAAAAATTCTTTGGAAATCTCTATTGCTTTCTTGATTAAATACCAGGGAAGCAGATGTAGGGTCCTACTTATGGCAAATAGTGCACTGCTCATAGAGATGACTGTGTCTGTAGTGATTGCTGTATGAACCCAAAGTTTGAAGAAGATGGATAAAAAAATGTGTGTTACATAGCAACCTGCAGTAATCTGTGGAAAAATCCTCTGTTAAGTAACAGGATGGTGGCATGATTTCTTCGGAAGAAACCTCTTCTGCTCTCATTTCTCTAAATATGAGAAAATAAATGAATTTCAAATGCATTTGACTGAAAATGAGTTTGAACCTCTAAGCAGTTCACTACAGGGTCCACCTGCAGTATCCCATATCTGAAAGGATATAATTTGCCTCAAAGAGGTTTGCTAAACTGAAGTCTGAATTCTGCCCTTGCTTTTAGTCTGTACCTGCAGATGAACACTGTGGAGGTTAGATGCATAGACAGTGGACTCAAGTAAAATGAAAGAAGTTGCAATTCAAACATACTTTGCTCTGTGGAGCAAGCATCCATACCATCCTGCTTTAGGGAAGCTGATCACCTGAGCCTTATGCTTTCAGAATTCTTGTCTTTTTTCTGTGAAGCAAATTACAATCTAATCAAGTAGTATCTCAGAAGTTTGAATATTATTTTTGGGGGTTAAAACAATGTGTCTTCCCATTCTTCCAGGCACAAATGTGTTTTAGCACAGTTGATGTATCTTGATTGTTCAGTTTTAATAGGTTTGATGCTGAAAAACTAAAGTGGCAAAAGTCTTAGGTAGTATCTTAGGTAGCTTTAAGTTAATATGGATATTACACAGCTACCTTGTGACTGGACTGATAACTCAGTTGTTGTTGCTTTGCAGAGAATGTTAGGTGATTTTTTTTTGTGTTCCATTTTTGTTTGTTTGTTTTTTTATTTATAAACACTGTGTTTAGTTTTTATGCCTTATGAACTGGTACCTTGGTATTATAAATACATGCTGAGGATTTAGTGTTCCTCTTTGGTAAATCTGTTTATTGGCTGGAGGGAAACTGATGTTGCATGAGGAAAGTGGGTTTTTGGATTGTGAAAATTACCACTGGGTACTGGGTTCAGCAGGGAGTGAAAATCCTGCTCCTACCAGCTGGGCATGGAGTGGTGCATCCCTTTGCAGTCTGTGAAGGTTGTCCTTGTATGTGCCCTGTCTGGTGGGGAATGGTGTCCCTTGTAACCTCCCCCTTCCTGCTGTGCTTGTGTCTCCCTGTTAGGCTCAGAGTCTTCCAGCAGTGCTGGCTCCTCAGGATCACTGTCACGAATACATCAGCCTCTCCAAAGTGCATCTCTCGTCCCTGGGGTGACAGCCAATTCTTCAGGCAGTGTGTCCTACCCTGAGAACGGGATGAGTGGCCAGGTGGCCCCCAGCAACACCAGCTATATCATTCTTCCACTTGAAGCTGCAGGGATACCTCCTGGCAGTATCCTTCTCAACCCGCACACAGGTCAGTACAGCTCCCTCCTGCCTGATTCTGCCCTTTGGGGTTTCTGATGTCAGCTGGTGAACTGGCAGGTTTCTTGTTTCCTGACATATTTTTCTGGAGGCACTTTATGAGCAAATATACATTGAAATGATGTTTGGCAAATTGTTGTTTTCAAATGTGCAGGCAAAGCTAGATTTGATTTCTGAGGCTGTTGTGGCATAGCTGGTGGGAAATGATACAAAACACTCTTGCTCCATCCCAGACAGGATATTCATCATTCAGCAGTCCTGGTGCTCCATGGCTCTCAGTGAATCCTCTAAGATCCCATTAGCATCAATAAGGACAGATGCTCTTCTATATCAAGCATGCTGAGATATGGTGCAACCAAAATAAAAAGTCACACTCCTAGAGATTGTGCTTAACAGCAGAACTTCAAAAGGGTTAAAGGCTGCCTTTGAATCTGCACTCCAGAATTAATTTTATGTGAGTTATATGATTAGCAATTGTATTTAAATTGTGAAGTTTGTGATAAGAGAAAGATATAACTCTTAAATTCCTGATGGTTTTCATCATTGCAGCTCACAAACAAGGCACTTGCAAGCACCCAAGTGCTGTGGGCACTTCAGAAACTCTTCAGTTTGAACTTGAGTGCTTGATGAAAGCTTAAGGCAATTTGTTACCTCCTTGTTCTGGATGAAGTCTGGATCATGTTTTGCTGTTACTCCCCACCATATTGTACTATCAGTGTTAAAAAGGTTCAGGGAGTTTGAGGGTGTGGTGCTTCTTTGGTAATTTAGACTATTCCAGTGACCCCGGCTAGCTGTGCTGTCAGCCTTAGCTGAGTTATGCTGGGTTTAAGACAAGAAAGCCTGTAGTGAAATGTAGCTTCCATTATACTGAGAGCTGAGGGTTAAGCTCCAAATTTTTTTTTTGAAGTCCTTAAAAGAACATTCAGGAACTTTTTCTTCGGGGATTTTTATTTATAACTTGTATTTTATGTGTATTACATCCCTATGTTCCACTATTTTGGTGGAAATGCCTAAAGCTTATTTGTGTGTCCACTACTAAGAATCATTCTTTTGGCCATAGTTCAGTCAAGAAAGTTGCAGCCTTTAAGGAAGATACAGCCTTGGTAAGCTTTTCAGCCAGTCTTGCCACAGATATTTATAGGTGGTAATATCTGGGGCTGATCAATATGTATCAGCATATTTAAAATCAAGGAGGAGTTCTTGTTTGTTTAGATTCAAATGTTGTAAGTTTGATAAGTTCTGTTCAGAGAGGTGACTTAGTAACTTGCACAAACTTTTACTCTTCTAAAGCCTTTAATCTTTAAGTGTACTTTTTTCCAAACCATTGCATTATTGATATGAGAGCTTGATCCTGTCAGCAAGGAAAAGATCCATCATTATATTCATCTGCTAATTTCTGTTCTGGGAGATGACAGTTCTGTCTGCAACACTGAAATTTCTTGGTCAATGCAGAAGACAACATTTTGTGTTCCACCATACTGTCCCTTTCCATGCAAAACTCATCAGGCCTAGGCAGGAGTCAACTGTAATTCAGGTGACAGGACTGAGAAACAAATGAAAGGAAATTATGTTGCATGGAGCCCACAAACAGCTGAGAGATACTGCTTGTTCCTGGCTAGGATTGTTCTTTGGCTTGCTCCTGGCAAGGACAGAGACTGGAGCTCACCACACTTGAAAGAAAGAGCCATGTAAGAGAAACATCTCCTACATCTATCTTGTCAATTTAGAAAATTGCAGCAGCTAGTTCAGATTTTTGCATGGTACACAGGGAGTCTTTTTTTTTTTTCTTCTATAGGTATAATGCATTTCAATACTGTCTCTAGAGCAGAGCACCTTATCTTCCCTCCCTGTGTGCCTCTGTCTGCAGATGCATCATTGGGAAACCCATGCATGTTTGTATGGTTAACATTCAGGGAGCAAGTATTTTTGTGTATATATTACTTTGTGTTTCTCTCAAACCTTGTGTTTCTTTTCTGCAGCTCCCATGTAAATATATACATAATAAAGTAATGGAGAGAGCAGATTTCTTTAAAAACCTGAAATTCTTGTCTCACACTCCTAGCTTGATGCTGCTACCTTGTGCTGGAAGTCAGACTGTACTTTGGCATCTGCTGTGTTTTTCACATGCAGCAAAATACATGCTGCAAAATTGTCACTCTTTGGGCTTAGAATCTTTGCATCTTATTAGGGAAACATTACAAAAGGAGCTCCATGGGGAGGAAATTTAGATTGCTGGATGCTGTGATCAACTATCAAAGTGATGGATGCTGTCAGAAACAGAGATGAAGAGAAGACAGTTGAAAGAAAAGGAAAAAAGATCTTTGTTTCCTGTAATGAATAGATTTTCTTTCCCTGTGTCATACCATTCTTTAGCTCTTTCTTCTCCTCTTGCAGAGTGGCTACTTCCAGTCTTTTTCTCTCTTTTTGATCATAACACCGTGTCCTTTAAAGATCTTTCCTTCCTTTCACACTACATAGTCACTGACTGTGCAAGCCTCTAATGGCATCCAGAGATGCAGTCAATTTCTTCCTGCTCTGAGTATAACTCTGCTCCTTACCAGATGTTGGGAATACACACTTTCTTTTCCATATCTGCAGCTTCCTTTATTTTCTCTCCTCTGCTTTACCCTTCTCCTTCCTCAGATAGTCAAGCTTCTTACTTGCTTTGGCAAAGAACCATTTTTGTGGCTGTGCTCTCCATTTCACTTATTTCATCAGCCTGCTTTACCCTTTAAAGGTTTCTTCTTGACACATTCTTCCTTAACCCCTCTGACAATTTAAGAGCATTTACTTTTCATTGGTACTCCTTGAAATGACATTGCAATCTTTGCCCTTCTATCAAGGTCACAGTTCATAACTTACAAATGTCTTCCCTGTTACCTTCTGATCTCTCCTTTTCATTTCTGATTTCAAGATTTCTTCATGAGAAGTCTTCTCTTTTTTTTATCTTTAAAAGTGTTGCTGGGACTTTAGACTTTCGGTTCTGCCATCTTTCATTAAGCCACAGGAAATGCTCTTTATTAGCTTCCCTTGAGCATCTGACACAGGCTTTAGGACTGTGTTATCCTGCTCACTCAGTCTTCTTTAGTATTTCTGGGGCTTATGATTCCCAAGGCTTGGGAGTCCATGCTGTAGTCACCCAGTGGGTTCACAGCAAGAATCAGGAAATCAGTACACAGAGCTGCCCCATGCTTCTTTTCCACTCACTCATGACCTTTCTCAGCATGAATGTAGTGTTGAGTTCATCCAGAAACTTGATGCTTTAGAGAGACAGAAGTCAAGGTTCTTTGGCTGGTGCTCTTAATGCATTTCTGACCATGATTCATTGGAAGGAGAAACTAAAAGGCTGAGGAGTAGATAGAACAGATAGAGATGCTTTGTAGGGTACAAATCAGAAGTTCATTTCTGTTACTCTAAGTTACAGACTTAGAGTCTCCGGATCTCTCTATTTATCTCAGATATTCATACTTTAGTTACCTACTTCAAAGGTTATAACATCATTGCTAAAATTGCTTTTTTTTTTTTTTTTTTTTTGAGGTCATGGAAAACATTTTTCCTATTGAGAAATACCATTTCCTATTTGTTTTCAAGACAATGACTTGGGTAAAGTTTTTATTTTAAACAAACATTGCTTTTGCAAGATTATTCTCCCCAGCTTAATTATTTGAAGCAAAATGAGTTCAATAGCTTTAGTAGAACTCTGAAAAGAATTTGTCTTGTATATAAAAGATTCTTAAATACACCTTAAGTGTTTCTTCCTTGAAAACTGGAGTGCTAGCTCCTCTAAGCATAGGGCACAGCTCTGTGTTATTAGAATGTGTAAGTAAATCAGTAGCAAGAGTGGGTTTGGGTTTTTTCCCCCTTTCCTACAAACCGTATTGTTTCAGAAGTAGTTGTGTACATTTGACTGCTGTTGTGTTAGAGGAAAATGTGAGGGAACATTCTCTACCTTCAGTGTTTGCTCCAAAGTTCAATTTTAATGTTAATTGATTCATCACTGAATGATTTCAAGTAACCATAGCATCTGAATCATCTTATAGCCATGGTAACTTTCCACCCATTCCTTGGAAAATCATCCTGCTGAAACAAATATCTGCTCTCTTGCCTGGAAAAAAATAAAAGCTGTCTGATACTGTAATTACTGTAATGAGATATTGTGAGTGACGAACCCTTTACTCCTCTAGCAGGTCAGCTTAAGAGCTATCAGTTAAAGCAAGTTTGTTTGCTTTCACACAGCAAACAGTATTTTCTTAAAAGTGTCCAGCAAGAGCCGGGCGTTTTGTTTCAGGTCAACCGTTTGTAAATCCTGATGGGACGCCGGCAATATACAATCCTCCCAGTAGCCAGCAGACAATGAGGAGCCAAGTGGTGGGACAGTCTCAGCAGCAGCCTTCACCCCAGCAGCCTCAGCAGGTTCAACAGCCACAGCAGCAAATGGCAAGTCACCTTGTCACACAGGTAGGTGTGGTGTCACTGGAAAAAAGAAGGAGCTCTTAGGGATATGAAGAATGACCTAGAGGAAAGAAGGGAGGAATGCAGCTAGACCAAATGTCACAACATTCTTTTCAACATGGATAAAACAGATGGAGAGGGAAGATTACATCTTCAATTTTATCTAAAGGATGATTTCATTTTCAAAAGTACTGTTAAGCGTGTTGGTGCATGTCTACATAAAATTAGTTTGAAAAATTCACCCGTTAGCGGAAGCTGAACCATTCATTCTCAAACCAGTGCAGTCTGTAATTCTCTCCAAAGAGCCAGGGACATTCCTCTTTTGACAGCAGTGAGTTGAGTCAAAGAATAAGGTACAAGAGCTCTACAAACTCTTTCATGTCCAGTTGTATTGAGCCCAATCTATGGGTGCTCTCCAAGCACTTTTGCCCAGTTTGTTGGTTTTCTGCCTTCACCAATATTCTGGCTGTGATCCTGCTCTGAGCTAGAAGTTGTGAAGCTGCAGCAGGAAGAGCAATTTTGTTTGAGCACAGTACAATGTTGGCTCTCTGGTCCCTGTGCTGGCTGTGGCACATGGCCAGACCTGGCTGAGCATGGGCAGCAGGGTTTGGGTCTGGTTCAAACTTAATTTTGTGGATTGCATGCCTGTTCTCCCAGGGCAGAGCAGGCAGAGGGAACTACTCAAGCAAGAATCCTATATCCTGCTTAGTCACAGAGCAGCCAAGATCTACTTTGGTTCTTGTGTAGCTTTATAATTTGGCACAGCTTCATCCCAGCTTACACAGAAATACAGTGTTTGAATTCAGTGAAGTTGCTTTGATTTTACTGGGTTTGGACTTATATGGTTATGGCTCTTATTTCTTGATCTGGTCTTCACAGTTTTAGAAGACAGAGATAATACCAAACCTGTAAGAAGTTATATGAGAGGTTAAAATGAAAGGAATACTAAAGCTATTCCAAGGTAATAGTGCTGTGGAAAATTGGTTTTTTTGCTTAGATAAACATCTGCTCCAAGCTGATGGCCTGTCTGTTGGTAATTCACAGTCTGTTCTTTGTCATTTTTTAAACTCTTGTGTTCTCCCAAAGCAGCTATACAATCATTATCCCTTTGCCTATGACACACTTGGAGTTAAATCAGTCACTAACAGTGAAATTCAAATATACACTTAATCTATGCTGCTTTCCATTTTTATCTCTGCAAATTAAACATGGAATCATAATTTGGCTTTGCCTCATATTACAAGTAAGAGGGGATAGCTGTGGCTATATTTAATCTAGCAGCCATCAAATCCACGAAAAGAGGCAGAAATATCAGTAATAAATAATTGTTTGGTTTAAGGCTAAAATGAAGACTAAAATCACAGTACTTGACCTCTTGTACTCAGGCTGGTGATGAGTCACCTGTATTTTCAGAGCTGTATTTGAGATCTTTGTTCTCAATAACAAAGGTGGTGATGATGGTGCTTGTTATCTTTCTCTGGTGGAATTTATTGTCTTTCCCTTTGCTTGTTTTGCAGCCTGTTCAGACAATGCAGCCATCTTCTCAGTCAGTCCAATATCCAGCAGTTTCTTATCCTCCCCAGCATCTCCTGCCAGTCTCTCCAACACAGCAGTTTTCTGTGGTACTAAAGATTTCTTATTTCTTTTTTTTTCCTTGAAGTTGGAGGTGTGAGTATGTATGTCCAAGAGCCTCTGGGGAGCACTGCAACAGGTGTCCCACATGAGAACCCTGTCCAAATACCTATTCACCTTTTTGCTTTGGTACTGACAGGCATTTTGTATGAGCATTCCCACTGATTCTGGTTACCTAACCCAGAGGGTGATGTTGCAGCAGGGCTCTCTACCTGCCTAGCAGACCCTTCAGAAAAATATTTTGTTCTGCCTGCTGGTAGGAGCTTATGTCTCCTCACTTAATGCCAAGTGACCTTAAATTGCTAACTTGAATAGTTGAGATTTGGGTTATTCCTCTTTTGTGTCCGCAAAGACAGGAGAAGATACCTCAAGAAAATATTATTTTATATTCTTTTATCCATATACTAAATCCACTGCCTGGATTTATTCCTTGGTGATCAGAGGACTTAGGAAAGAGAATAGCCCTGAACCAGCTGCAGAAGGTGCGGTGTGCTGTACATCATGACAATGCACCAATGGACACGTATAATGAAAATAAATAGAGTGTTCTTCTGGAGTCTGATTCTGGCTTGGTGTGCTTACAGGGCTAAGATTATACTGTTCTGAAATGAAGCTGACATTTTAAAGAGGCACCAGAAGATTTTTTTCTTTTGTTTTTCACTCTTGGTCTAGTAATCTTGTTTAAGATTGATTTATTTTTTCCCCAATGTCACGCAGTTACAGTAAGATATGTAAACAAAGCTGAATGGGTCCTTGCAGATAAAATAATGTTTTTAATGACTAGTGATACCATTTAAAGGAAAAGAAATATTCCATGCTGAACAAAAGTTGCATATCTTAATGCTAAGTCTCTTTAAAAGTCTGTTGCAGGAATATCAGGTTGCCCTAGTGACAGTCACAAGAAAGCTAATATTTTTATTGGTTAATTTAATAGTGAAACTTAATCTGAATTACTATCTTCAATACACATTACATTATACAAACACTACATTGATTATATGTGTTTGAAGATTTTTTTCTCTTTTGTGAAAATCTAGAGGCATTCCTGGCTCAATGAGGTTTCTTGCAGAATCTCTTTGCAGTCATTTGTCATTCTGATAATGAATATCCTAGCTTTTTGAAGGAACAACTTCACAGAGACAACTCATGTGTCTGAATATGAATGTAGGATGACAGAAAAGTTAACAGCATTACTTCCATAGACCACCTGATGATCTGTCAGTAGTGTTTAAAACATTGATCCATACATCTGCTCTCAGTTGTGAGTGTGAGTCTCTCTATGTGAGGGTGAGTCCCAGAAGTGCTTTCCACAAGCAATCTTTTTATTTTGTTCTGTTTTGTTTTTAACACATTTTGACATTTCCAGACATTAAATGCTTGTGCAGGATGGTTTTGGAGAATAAACACCACAGGGCTGCTAACAATATTAAGAGGTTTCTTTTAAAAAAAGAGCATTTTTATGGTGCTTATTTCCTATCTGTAATTGGCATATTAGCACACAATGGAGTTTGAGTTGAGTATTTAAAGGTCTTATGATATGGGCACAAAAGAAGATGCCTAGAACCACACCCACATTTGTAAATCTTTGACCTTCACAGAATGAACTTGAGAGCATAGAATAGTATTAATCTTTTTTGCAAGAATGAACAGATACAGTTCAGAATGCATGTATTATTACTGGCATGTAATGAAGCTTAGGTCCATTGACTTTCTATGGTACGTTTCTCCTACCACAGATTTTTTTTTTTTCCCTTCAGTCAAACATAGAACTTGTTTCTCTTCAACACAGAATAAAAAGCCTTGAAATAGCAACATTAGGTTTAGCTTTTTTTTAGACTTTCTCAATGTTTACAACCTTGGATTTTCAAAGCAGTCCAAAACGGGAAAGATCTGCAGCTGAATCCTACTGAATCCCTCTTGGGATCAATTTGAAACACAGGTGAAATTATCAGCAGGTGTTTGGCTGACAAATTCTGTATTTGAGGATAGAGGTATCCATAATGTTATTTCCATGCCCTTTACATTTAAAATGTCTTCTTTTGAACACTGTAAAGTTCACTTGTCATTTTGGAATTAAAGGTGAGGGTGACAGGGGGAAAGAGCCAAAATAATTGGCTTTTTTGCCAAATGATGCCATTCACCTTGCAGTCTGGAAGTCTTCGTCAAATTATTTATAGTGATTTTCATTTTAATTGCCTCCATTTTTGCTGAGATCCTTGCAAAGTTTGGCATGGATCGGAGCTGAGTGATTCCTTTCCCCCCTCACTCTCTGAGCCAATTTTGTTTTGCTAACTCATGTGCCTGCTGCATCTGTATCCCCTTCTCCTGCCTTGTGCCCCGCAGCGCGATGACATGACAGCGCAGTTTAGCCAGATGAGCTTGAGTCGCCAGTCGTCAGGAGACAACCCCGAGTCGCCCTCTGGTCCCGTGTACCCCTCGCCCATGCTGCAGCAGCCCGCCCAGCAGACAGGTTACATCATGGCCTCCCCAAGCCAGCAGCTTCCCCCTGGAGGCTTCACGGGATCAGGAGCTCCGGTGTCCCAGCAGGTGCTGCAGCCGCCGCCGCCGCCCCAGGGCTTCGTGCAGCAGCCACCGCCACCTGCTCAGGTAGGCAAAACCCCACTGCCCCTTGGGCACCGTGACCTTCACAGCATCAGGAAGGGAACAAAAAAATTCCAGATCATTTTTTATTTTTCCCCTGGTAAAAGTTTAGCAGATCTTTAGGCAGCAGGGTACTCTGTTGTTTCCTGGGTTTCATCATTTCCTTCCCTCTCTTCAAAACATTTTCTGAGCATATGTTCGTAGTCCATGACACATCTGCACATGAATATGAAGGAGGAGGGTGAGTAAATGCCCACACTCCTTCTTCCCTGTGCATGTACCAAAAGAGCAAAATGCACATCAGCCCAGGTAGTCGTTAATCATATTTAATTGACTTGAACATGTGAGGTGTCACAGATCAGTAATTTTAACTGTCTTCCTGAAGACTGATTATGTTTTACTGTTCACTACCAAACATCTCTGCTTGTCTCCTGGGTACCTTTACAGAATATTGAAAGTGATTACTGTCAAGAAGTAAAATGCACAGATGACTTTCTGGCCAATTTTCAAGGCATACACATTAAAAAGACAAATTTCTTTATCCAATTATAAATAACTTCATTTAAATTCTACTTTAAATGGTATTAATAGCATTTCTCTTGCTTTCATTTTATCCTTTGGGAGAAAAAATGTAAAAATAAAGTAAAAAACTTCACCATTTCTTTTAATGCAACTTCATTATAAACCTTATTGGAAGCGGTTGTTTGGTTGGTTGGTTTTTGCTTACTGCTTCTCACTGAAAATTTCCACTTGTGTTTATTAATGGAATTTGGTATTGACATAGGAATGAAGGATTTTTACTGTTACAGTGTTTTAAGTGGGCTAAGGATCTAGTTAATTAGATCACTAATTAACAGTAAAAGAAATCTGAGGACTGCTGGATGCTGACATCCCATAGAGGACTGTGCAATCCATAATTTCTGTGGTTGAAAAATGTGCAGCTACTTTTTCTGAAAGAAGACTTGGCAAACACAAGTTTGAAGGAGATGAAGTTCAATATAATGTGATTTCTTTTACAAAAAATTGAAAACACTGCTCGAAAAATACTGCTAGGAAAATATTTCAGTTTGCCAAATGTAGCAGGTTTGGTGGTTTTTTAAAATTTGGGAGGAAAAAATGACCTAAAGAGCAAAATTCCCTGATGAATCCATCTAGATTGTGTCTCCTAAGTATAGGGTGTCCAGGCTTTAGTCCTCATGTACAACCTCCAGGTGCCCTCAGTGTTTTCCAGCATCATTTAATCCAGCCTCACAACACTTCCAGTGAACCAGGTAAATGTGAGCACCTCCATGTTACAGGCTACCACCACAGCAGGCACTGGTGTTTCCCAGCTCTGCCAGCCAGGGTTTGCAGTGGGAGTGGAGTGGGCTGCAGGATGGTGCTGCCTGTCCTGACAGGGACCCCACACCACCTCCTCACCCCCTCGTGTGAGCCAGATGTTCAGCTTGCTCTGGGGTCTCTGCTAGACCTGCCTTGGCTGGCCTTGAATAGGCTGCTCTGGGTGGGTTTGCCCCCTGCTCCTGCCCCTGGCTGAGCCTTGCTGGGGGAGCATTGTATTTCACCCCTGCATGCACAGCAGGGCACAGGGTTTTCACTCAGCACAGTGCAGTGTTACTTGGTGAAGCTCTTTTCTAAGTTAATGCTTGTACTGGTGCTACTTAGAGGCAGATTAACTTTTCCATGGGCCAAGTGATGAGGAGGTGCCTTTTCATGTACAGGCTGCTGTAGGACCAGTACAGTACTGGTGTGTCTAATGGTCACCATGTCTCTGTCCATTCCCCAACTGCTTTCCTCCTATAGTTTAACACAGTGGAAAGTTAACTGACAGCAGAAAAATATCTTTTGGCTTTGCAACAGCTTCAGTTATTTCACTGTGGAATGGTTTGTCCTCGGGGAAAGTGTAGAAAGGTGAGAAATTCAGTGCTGTCAGGTTCCTCTAGTTCTGCAGATAACATCCATCTCCAGCTTGTTGCTGTTCCAAAAAATCCTTGTCAGATACCTGTGGAGGAGGGCATGGCAGGGTTCAGTGTCTGCTGCCCATGCCCCTATCCCTTGAAAGCATGGTGGCCTTGTTCTGCCAGAAGGCAGAGAGGGCAACCACCCTCTGCATCTGCATGCACAGATGGGAGCTTCTAATTCACATTTCAAGTTTTTATGCATTTACTTGAATCCTAGAAAATGGTTTGGATACTACATTAAGCACATGTATGGCAAATAGGAGATCCCTTTTATAAAAAATAAGAGTGAATCCCTGGGAAATAGTAGTTCTTCTGCCCTGGGAGCTTAGCTTTCTGTACCGTCAGGTAGATCCCAAATCCTTGTCCTGCCCATGGCACAGCTTTTCTGTGGCAGTGGCTTTGTCAGTCTGAATCAGCTTTGTTACTCTTTGGGGCTTAGATGCAATAGTAAGGCTGCTCTCAGACACCGTAGCAGGTGGTCTGAGGCAGGCTCTGAGAAAAAAAGAAAGCAATAAAGATGGTAATGGAAGCAAAACATTATGTGATGCATTAATCAATGCAATGCAATCAATGTAAAAGCACTTTTATATCTTAAATGTTGCTATTGAATTTATACCAGTATAAAAGTGGCATGACTTTAATGGCTAATTAGTTCCTGTAAATGCTCTGCTGATAAGGTTGGCTGTGATACCCTGAATGCTGTTGGAAAATAGCAGTGAAAACTTGGGTGGAGATCCTGTGAGTATGATAATTTCCTTTGGGAGCTGAAAGGAGGAGAAAAAATGCTTCAAGCCTACACAACCAATAGTACTGCATTTAAATTACTAGCTTTTCTATTAAAGTTCAGTTAAATGTGGCTCTACAGCTACAGCTGCTCCCCAAGATTCTTTCTCCCAGTCTGTATTAAAGCAGAAGCAGACTTCCCAAGAAGTGGAGAAAGAAACCTTTGGGTTTCTTCTTTGCTTCTTCTTTCATCAGAGATATCCCCCAGCTTGACAACAAAGTCATCATTTAATAAACTGAAAATAAGGATTTCTGTTTGTTCAGCCAATTTTGTTCAGCCAATTGGGAAAAAAAAAACAAAACAAAACAAACAAAAAAAACCCCACCAAAAACAAAACAAACAACAACAAAAAAAACCCACCAAAAAAAAAAAAAAAAAAAACCAAATCCCAAACTTTACCCAGGGATTTCTGAAAGGGATTTTTAGCAGCAAATGCTGGTTTGCTTTTTGTCATGGATATTGAACATATATATATATATATTTGCTTTCTTTATTCTCAGTTTTCTTCTCTTCCTGATAGTTTTTCTGTAGCACTTATGGACCAAACACTTTAACAGGGGTCTGCATTCTGCTTTGTAATACTTTATCAATGGTGCCTGTCTTTGCCTCTGCAAATGAAGAAGTGGAAAAAATATTAATATTATGTCAATGCAAAGGGATAGCCTCCCTGAAAAGTTATTTTCACCTCTGACTCATTCTGGAAGGTATACTGGCAAAATGATATCCAAAAGTGAGATGGCATGAATTCTTGGAGAGGCCTGGAGATGTAATTAACATGTTGAAGGATTTTTCACTTGAGTTAGTTTTGTGTCATCATTAATTTTGTGTCATCTTTAATCATCTGACTCTTGGCAGAAGCCCTCTCCTTGAGAGTCTGTAATGACCCTGAGACAAAATCTTTATTCATAGCATATCTCCTCTAGGAAACTTGTTATGAAGAAGGTTGGGGAGTCACTGCAAATGAGCAGGGCTTTCCTTGATGATCTTTGAAAATTATAATGGAGGACATCTTACAAGGCATTTTTTTTTGTTACCTGCTACTGTAATTATAATGGAGGGGGCAGGGAGGAAGAGAAAAGACTTTGAAGAATGACTGATCCCTGTCACTTAGATATTGGGAAGAAATGGCACCTTCACGTGTCCATGCATCACTGGGGTTTCTCTTGTCTTCTTCACTCCCTTTTGTGTGACTCTTATCAGTGGCATTAGCAATGGTGTCAGCAGCTGGATGGAAGTGCTACTTCAAACCTGTCTGGATATCAGCACTGTTAAGAGAAGGTAGAGTACCAGTCCAATGGCTGAATCAAGCTGTAAGCCAGTAGAAGGCAGTTCATGAAAGTAAAGTCATCCTGAAGTGTGTGTGGACTCCTGACCCTGCCACAAGGAAATAAACAAAAATAAACAGAGTACCAGTGAATGTCATGGGTGCTGCTGGAGAGCAGCCAGGGAGACACCCAGCCTCATAATGTGAATTTCATGGGTGCTGCTGGAGAGCAGCCAGGGAGACACCCAGCCTCATAATGGCTCCAGGCTGTATGTGGACAGAACAAAGCAAAAAACCAGTGCTGCGCTGAGTCTCTGCACATCATCTAGGGACAAAGCACGTTAGAAAGAGGAGAAAGTAATGTCTGACTGTGCCATTTCATGAGCGTCTCTGAAGTGACATGCCCAGTCCCGTTCCCATTTAAGTTAAAATGTTGTATAGGAGAGAAAAACTAGAATGCAGTGGAATGGTCAGCCTACAAACAAGGTAGTTATTAAAAATCATACTAAAAAATTATTTTCCACAGTGTCAAGGATTAAGATCAAAAAACTATGCTTTTAAACTAAAGAAGGTGGTATTTATTTAGGTTATAGTCTTAGAAGTGAATTTTTTTGGTAAATTTATTTTAGTTTTAGGGTAACCATACAGCTTCATTGGCATGCTTGTTAGTGCCATGGAAACCTTCTGGTTCTGTAAAGAAAATGTTTTACAAGCAAAAGGTTGAAGGTTGGATTGTGCATTTCACATGGGAATGCAACTCAAGTGTAATTTGGCATGTTGGCTGGCTGCTACAGAAATGTAATGTTTTTTGTTGAAGAGCATATAAGTAAACATTTTAGTAACACTGATGTGATGAGAAGGTAAAAAATTCAAGAGGATCAGAGCAGATGATGTAAATGATACTTGTTATCTCTGATCCCTCTAATTCCACTGTTCACCAAAGTAGAATCAGAAAGGAAAAATAACATTTCAGCTACTAACACAGAGATGTACTCAAGATAAATGAGAATGGATCCTTCCAAGCCCCTCAAGCATAAAAGATCTATTTTAGATTATGTCTATATTTTACACCAAGCCCTTCTTTTAATGTGTGAGCTTTTAAAAAACAAACCTGCCCCCTCACCAAACAAAAAATGAGCTAACAAAAGCAAAAACAACAACAAAACACACATAGACACAAAACCAAAAGAACTAATCCCAAAAAAGCCAAACCTCTTGTTTTCATGTCATGTGTGCATGACTACTGTCCAATTCTTTCATTAATATTTATAAGTGAAATTTTTTTTTTGCCCTTCTACTACTAACATTTTTTTCATGCTGATAGATTGCATTCTCACAAACTTTTAAATGGGTTGCATAACAAATGTACTCCAATGAATCGAGAAAATGAGAGCAAGGGAGAGAACCCTTTGCCTAATGCTGAGGTTTTGTGTGTGGTAAAAATAAAGGAGTGTATGCTTCAGTGTATATATTTTTTTGCTCAGCTGGTTCTACTATAAACCTGACTTCAAAACTTAGATTCTTCAGGTTATGTTTTAAGGTTAATACCTACAGAATCATTTCCAAAGAGATAATTCTTATTTTTCCCAAGTGCTCATGTTGTTTTAAATATCTAGTGGCTTGTCTGCACTGGAAAATGAGGAAGTGGAGGGTAGATAAAATAAATCCTTTAAGTGATATTAAGCTGCTGGCAGGATAAGTGAGAGCATTTCCACAGGGGTTTAATATTCTTTGGTTTGTAGAATATGTTAATAGAAAATAAAGAATATTTGAAAGAATGTCTGTTCTGTTCCCCTGCTCCAAGTCTGGATCAAATATTTGCATTGACTTGACTTAGAGTGGGTCTCCTCATTTCTTTCAAGCCTCCTGTAGCAGAGTGTTGCTGAGAGCAATCAGCTGTCCACAAGATGAGTTTATCACACTAAACTTTCCTGATCCATAGTTTATACTGCTTAAAGAATGATTTTGTGCCTTAAATGTGTGGGCCCACCTTCCTATTCCTTGTGGCTTTTCTTTGCAGAGAAACAAATTCATAATGGTGGTGTCCATTCTACAAAGGCATTTAGGTTTTGTTACCTTAGTCACTAACAAAACAAATGGCTTGAGGGCAGGCCATTAAGTGTCACTTGGTATTGTCTGGAGGGAGGGTAGCTTACAACATTTTCCAGTCAAAACCTTGTTTTTCTCATACTTGTTAGACTCAGACTCATATAAGCAGAGAGAGGGGGAAAAATAAATTGTTTGAAAAGCAAATTAATAGACCTTGAACAATGGATGAGTGTTCAGCCTCTTGATTGACAGATGCTTTTGCCTGTCAGTTGGTCTGGGAGTTAACTTCACTGACGCCACCCAGTTTGGCTTTGTTAATCCTAACCCTTCTCCCACCAGTTACCCATTCAGTAGGCTTCTACTTGCCCAAATAGCAATCCATAGCCTATTCTTGTCTAGTCTTTTGTGTCTACACCATTTTTTTTTTCCTCATCTGAAGCTGGAAATTTTCCAAGAAAAATTTCTGATCTCTCTTATGATGTCCTAGCAGTAGTTACCTTTACTCTGCTAACTTTATGGATGATCAAATTGAATGATCTGTATCAGGAATATTTCTTCCATGCAGATAAAAGCAGCGAAAATAGTTCTTGTTTTTGCATGAAAAAAATAAAAGCTTTTGGTCTGACTCTGTGCATATGTCTATGTAGGATAAATGCTGTGCACAAAGTGAGAAAAAAAATTGTATGATTTATTAAGAAATGCTGACTGCTGTGGCAGAAGTTGAGAGAGAAGCAATGTTCTCCCAAGCCTGTGTCCCTCTGCAGTCTGTTCATACCATACATTGCCAAACTCTATCAGATGCCTTAAGTATCCCTGACAGCTGAAAATGAAAAATTTTGAGTGCTTTGAACTTGTGAAGGGTCAGTTGAAAGCTGTCTCAGTAACACTGGTGTGGCAAGTATAGGAAAAATCTTTTGCTCCAGTCACCCTCAAACTTTCACGTTCACCTGTGTGATAAGGAGATGTAGTACACGTTTCCCTGTAATGGCAATAATAATAGAAGAAAAAAGAAGCCCATCTAGCAGAACTTGCTGGCTTAATGCCTATCCTCAGCCTCTGCAAGAAAACAGCTATGATTATTTTTTGAACTGTAATTGTTTTCATAACAAGAGCAAGAAAAGCTTTAGAGGGAAATCTTAATGTAAGGAGGGATGTACACGTTAAACAGAAGCATCAATCTTATAATTTCCTTACAAGTGTTAGGGATGCCACACTCCATCTTGCTCTCCAACTTGTTTCTACATGTTTGTGCTCCCGGCCATTCCTTGCTTTGACTGGACCATTTTGTCCAGAGTTCCTTTAATGGTTCAACATGCTGTCTGTATGTGTTAGGTTGATATGGAAGGTGTTGTTTGCATCTATTTTTCTGCAGCTTTTGATATGTTACTAAGATAAAATGTTATGTGATATTTTTTCTTTGGTATATATGTGTAGCTTTTTATGAATCCTATATTTTTTTCTCTTTCAATTAACATTTTTTTTCCTATTTCTTGAAGGATCTGAAAATAAATGTGGGCACTGATAGTCCTTTTCCTAGCACAACAGCAATTCTTGAAGAGACAGGAGGGAAACCTCTTCTCTTGATTGTCATTACCACTAATCTGCTTGATTTGAACTTCTGCTCCCCCTCCCTGTTTTGTTTTATTTTATGAATCTTTGATCTCTAGAGTTTACTGTTCTCTTTCTTTGCAGATGCCAGTCTATTATTACCCATCTGGTCAGTACCCTACCTCAACAACTCAGCAGTACAGACCCATTGCCTCAGTGCAGTACAACGCACAGCGGAGTCAACAGATCCCCCAGACTGCCCAGCAAGCAGGTATGTACATCTGGTACTCATTTCTTCAGCTGCTTGCAGTGCCTTTGCAGGTGAAACCTGTTGGTTGTGCTCTAATTGAACAGCAGAGAAGAAAGCTGGTTGCTGTTCTGTTTGAAAATACAGTGGAAATTAGAAATTGAGAAACCTTTTGCTTGGACATCCTGAGCGATGGAAGAGCAGGGGTTGCATCCTCCATCTCTGCTGTCCTGCATGCAGTGTCCTCATTGTCCATGCTCCAAGTGCTGGGCACAGAGAGAGCTGAGAAGGGAGATGGTGTGAGCAGTCACAGTGCACATTCAAGCCACCCATTGTGGCTGCCCTCTGTCATGGGAGCTCCTCAAGTGTTTGTACCGCCCTACGTGGTGGGCAGGCCTGCTGTGATGCAGAAGGGGCCGGTTGTTCTCCACACCTTGTGCTGCGCCTGTGCCAAGGAGCAGCAGGGCTGTGCGTGGTTGGCGCCGTGGGGAGCGGCTGCCCGCAGCAGTGCGGCTGGAAGGGGGGCCGTTACACTGTAAGAGAGTGAGTAGCAGGTCTCACAGTGAACCGGTCTCTTTTCCTGCTGTGTCACGCCACCCTGGATCACTCCAGAGTAAGAGGGACAGAGGGGGAGCTGGGCTGGTGCGTGTTGGGAGAGAGCAGGAATTGTGGTAGTCAAGGAGTCATCGTATTTCAAGGGAATAAACAATTCTGGTGTTGGAGATTTTTTAAAATTTATTTATTTATTTCCTGTCTGTTTCTTTAGTGCACACCTTCCCTCATAGGGTGTCTCAAACAGTAACTCCAGGCGTAGGGGGAGGAGGTGGAGGGGTGGGTTTTGTTTTTCCAGATGTGCCAGGTAGAACAAAGCATTCATCATTTGATCTCAGTTTGGCAGAAACCCTTTAGAATGGCAAAGCAGATTCCCTGCAATAGCCTTGATATGGAAGTCATTTAAGATGCAAGTCAAGAGCCCAGACATGAGATGTGAACAAGACTTATGGGGTCATCCAGCTTGTCAACCTGTCTCCATAATGTGACTGCTGGCAATTTTGTTCCACTCTCTCAGGCGCTCAGGGAGACAAAGACACGGCAAACACAGCTATAACTAAGCAATTCATTACCTTTTTTTTATGCTGTTCTGTGTTCTAATAAAATTGGTGACATTTTGGTCAGTGTCAGTGGTGACTGACTGTGTCTGCTTTCATACTTTCATATTATACATTCCTGAGAGAGAAGAGGGAGAAGTATTGCACAAAGGTCATCTGTCTCTTCTAGCTTCTCCTGCCTGACAGTCTGGTACCATATTTATTATCTCTATATAGTGGATCCTTGAAACAAAGTGCAAATCAACTTAGATGACATTATCTAGATCTACTGTGTTGTTATAAAACCATATTTATCAGTTTAATGCTACATCTATAGCCTAGTGGAGAGTATGGTAAGTGATATACACAAGAGATGGTCTGATGAATGAGTGATGTTCCAGTGAAGATCCTAGTTTTAAAGATGTATTGTAGCACAGGAACTGTTGAGTGCAGACAACGCAGAGATGCAAATGCTAATTCTGTTTCAGTGTTTACTGCATCGTTTTCCTTACGTTTGGAAAACACGAGTCAAGGAGTTTGTGTAAAATCTCTAGCACATTGGTCTTTTCCTGCAATCTGCTCTTTGAGCTGCCTGCTCAGTTGGAAGTATTATTTTTATCTCTTGTTTAAAAATGAAAACATTGTGTCTACAGTTTAGACTCCCTGCTGTGGTGATGATTTTAAGTGTTTAGCTATTCTCAGATCTTGAGACATGTCTGAGAACAATTTTGCATGCTAGTTCATCCCTTTGGCCTCTGATACATCCTTTTCCCTAGTCACGGTCCCAGCGTGTGGTAAGTGTGACAGGAGCAGATTGCAGTTCCCTACTGATCTTGTTTTGGTGGTGGTGTAAGAATCGTTCAGATTTACTGCATCTCTTGGTATTTGGGAAACAAATAGCTGTGTATGACCAGAAAATAGCAATCCACAAGCAAGTGTTTCAGACTTCCATTTTCCTTCCAACACAGACTTAGCTTCAGATCAGCACATGAGGAGCCAGGGATAGCGAGGGACCAGAACAAGAAGCTATGATGGAAAATAGCATTTGTGAAACAGAGTATAGTACAGGAATACTCAGAATGGGAAAGGTGAACAGATGGGAAGGAGGCAGATGAAAACATGATTTCTGAAATGGTTTCCCCAAAGACCTCACATCACTTGCTGCTGCTTCAGAAAGAGGACGGCTGCAGTGCAGGCAGCCAGCTTGGCTCCCCGGACCTGCAGGATGGCAGGGCGAGCAAGGAGGGAACCTCAGCCTGGCAGCTCAGGAAATACTTTATTAAAATTAAAAGTCTGCCTGCCTGGAGGAGCTTTTGGAAGCTTTCAAAGCAACAACAAGGAGTTCAGATCTTACTTCCCCTACTTTGGGATGCAGAGGTCAAAGTTTCATCTAATGTTAGCAATTTGTTTTCATTTTTGTTAGAAAAGGTCTCTTCAGGATGAAGAGATATTGATGACTTTTACAGCAAACAGCTAAAGTAAAATATCTGCACAGCATCTGTGATGGCTGAGGGAGCCTGTACTCTCTTGTGGCTCTGGAAGGAGAGCAATATTGAGTTAAAATGGCTCCAGGGCAGAAAGAAGGATGAGCTCACCTAAAATTAGATTAGAGCTCTGGCAGCAATAAATCATTTGGAGAGAAGGCTGAAAACATTTTGTGTGTTTATTTACCCTTTTTATTTTTATTTGCCTAAGTGCTGGCTTATGTGAGAACATAAGTGACCCATTTCTGGCAAAAGCCTAGTACAGTGTCCTCCATGAAGATTTTTTGTGCAAATGTCTGCCATTTGAATTATGTTCATTTCTGTTTGAGCCAAAACGTGGTATCAGTGTAAACAGAAATACTTTTGTTTCACTCATGCCATTGTTGCTTTTCTTCGTTATGCTTTTTCTGCACCATTTTCGTGTTCAGAGCTGCTCAGTGCAAAGTTTTTCAAAGTGTTGCCATTGGGTGAGGCCAGGGTTGAGCTGGTGTCTGTCACACCATGGCATACATACAATGTGGATTCTTAAGGTGTGTTCAGGCAGGTACTCTCAAAAACAGTATGCTCGTTTTTCAGACCATTTGGGTATGTTGCTGTTTAAACCATTGCTGCCCTCTGTAACAGGTGATACTGTGGAGTGCCCAGTTTTGGAAGTACATGGAAGAAAATATTATTTCTGTATTTGCATCTAGCAGTACTCTGTAAATTGCATGTCTGGCATCATCAGTATTTCATTCTTCAGTAATTATCTCTATTTTGATAGACTGATCCTAGTTACTGTCTGAGTAGAAAAATAGAGATGTATTGATGATAAATCAGTAATTATTTCTATTTTGTCATGACAGAAGAAGTCAGCAATGTTTTATTTTATATCTGTGTCTCTATTTTCTCCTATTTTAGCAAATGCTGAGCACTTTGAGGATTTTTCATCTCTGAAGTGCTTCATAAGTATGAGCGGGATAAATACATGAGTATTATCTTCGGATATGCAACTCTTATTGCTGTTCACAAATGAACAAGCTGCAACAAATTACATTATTTTTTTCTTTCTCTGGTTCATTGTTGTATGTTTGCCTCATGTTCCAGATAATTTCAGAGTGCAACAGAAATTTTATGGATAAAATAATATTTATCTTCTTGCTTGGGCCTAGTTCTAAGAGGCTGTTAGCTTGATTCATCATGCAGTTGTAAGGTAAATGTCTGTGGAGTGTGTTTTGCATCAGCAATGAAATAATCTTTTGAGGAGATTAAAGCTAAGATCTTTAGTAGATCTTTATGTAGCTATAGTGCTTTGATAGTAAGTTTTCCTGCCAAAACTTTACACTATAATATTTCCAAACAAAATAAGATGCTATTTGACATAATTTGTTGTTCTGTAATTCTGGCAATTAATGTAAGGATGTTAGGATTTCTCATAAATTCAAGAATCAACAAATAATGCCATTATAACGTGTTTCAGGGCCCAGATATCAGGAGAATACTCAGAGAGAATAGGAAATGTCTCTATTTTTTTTTTCCTAAAAGCCACATATTTGCTTGTGTACAGTAGGCAAAGAAAGTCCTAATATGAGGAAAGTGAATACCTGAACATTGTCTTGGGTGTACAATCCTTTCTTAACCAGTGCTCATGGATCTTCTGTAAACAGCAAGTGTTTGTCTTGAAGAAAATGTTCCTGATGGAGAGCAGTATTTTAAGCCTTTACAGCTTCCAGTAAAGTAGAAGAGGTAATTGTCTCTTAAATGCACCTCTGAAACAAATTTTAAGTGAAGACAAAATGTACCTTAACAGAGTCCATAAATTTTTTTTAGGTAGGCATCAGAGTCAAATAGACAATGAAATACTGAATTTTTGTTTAATTTAATCATTTCAGTGTCAGCATAATTGAAGAGTGTTAACTTCAAGCCTCTTTTATCCTCTTTCTCTTCTGAAAGCATTTGTCACTATAAGCTGATACTTAGTGGGAAAAAAAATGGGGGAAGGGAAATGTGCAGCACTAAACACAAAATTGGTTTGTTATCGTGGTCATTAGAGAACCTTATAAAGAAAGATTGCTGCTTTCTACCTTCATTAGCAACCTGACAGGAGCTCATGGTCCATGATGGATTTGTTTGCATAATTCTGTCTATAATTTCACTGCTTATATAAACATAAACAACTTCAATTTTTAAGTATCTAATTATCTGAAGAAACTGTCTCTCTAACAGTAATTGCTCACTGTGTTATTGAAACAGATTTGTATGGAAGGTGTCCATCTGTGTTCAATGCTATTCTTTTCAGCAGATACTGCTGCTCCTAAAAAGCATTACAAGGGGGGTGAATCTCATTTTCACAGAGGCTTGACAGGAATAGGAGGGACAGAGCCCTACTGTTCTAGATACATAAATGTAGTGCTATGCTCATTAATGTTGATGGAAGGCTTTGAAATTTATAAGAATTTAGTGAAATAGTATGACCAGATCAAGAAGGAGTTTGGACCAATTTCAGTCGGACTAAGTTCAAAATTGTGATCTTGAAGTGATCCACACCAATGTTATTAGTTTCTGTTCAAGTATTTTATGTTTAAATTATCCAGAAGCTTAGAGCTTTACCTACAAGCATGCTTCCATTTAGACAGGATGTCTCATCCTGGGAGGATGTCAGGTAGCCCATGCTACCTGAAATTTTGTGCTCTGGATTTCATTCTTCTTACTGCCAGAGAGGATGCTGTGAACAAATAGTTCATTCAAGACTTTTTGAGAAGGTTCCTGAATGAGTCAGGATTCAGGCTTAATTTTTTTGTCAATTTCTAGTCTTAAAACCACTAATCCTTTTGTCTTTCTGACTTTATGCAATACTGCTGCACCAGTACTGAACCAGCATTCAACTTTATAGAATATCTGTAATTTAAATTAATAGCAGAATTAATACTATCACACTTCCTACAGCACACCTGACTCTGAAAATTAAAAGATGAGATTACTTTTGTCAGAAAGCTTTGTTCTTCCTCAAATGACTTGTTTAATTATTCAGCATTCACACCAGGAGAGAGGAAGTATTGAGGGAAGAGAACACTGGTAGGTTCAGCAGCTAGAATAGTCTTAAGACAGGCACTTATTTCTGGTTTTCTTTCAAGGCATCACAAGTTGTCTTCAACTTCTCTAATACTAATTAGAATTTAAGCCATTTCTGACAGCATTTCTAGTGTTTCAAAGTAAAATACAAATTTTTTCATTTTAATTTCATTCTAGAGAATGTGTTAGTCTCATGTGTGTTAATACACAGGAGCAACAGAGAGAGAAGAATATTTCTTATAGTGTTGTACAGTAGACAGAACTTCAAAATAGCCTTTGTAAAAATTACAGAGGCTGTAAGATAATGAAAATAACACACTAAGGTATTCAACAATGTCTACAAAGAATCTTTGTATTTCTGGCTTTTCTTTGCCAAAAAGAGTCATACATCATCTCTGCTGCTAATTTTGTGTTGGATCAATGTGCACTGCTCCTACTTCTTGCGGTGGAATTTTCCAACACTGAATAATTGAGAGGTTTATATTGTAGTCCTTGAGAGCAAAGGCAGATTTCATCCTTTTTTTTTTTTTTTTTTTTTCCCTTTTCTGATACCGTCCTGCCATTGGCAGAACTAGTGGAGCCCTGCCATTGGCAGAAATGCTAGAAAGCCTTTCTGGAGGAGCAGAAGCCATCTCCAGCTCTGCTTCAGGCACGCTGCTCACAGGAGGTCTGCAGACTTTGGGGCTCACTTCTCTGTAGCTCTTCTGCAGATGAAAGCATGCAGCAGGGTGCAGAAGTGGAGGGCTTTGGGGTCTCAGCTAATAATGGAAAAAAATCTGAATGTACAGCAGAGATCTGCACTGCGGGAAGGAAGAGCAGGGAGAGCTTTTGCCTCACAGTTGCTATTGATTGAGGATTTAAGAATCAAAGCACATTTTGCAGTTGTAAAACTCCACAGAACAGGACACATGTTTAGATTGGGAGGCAGTAGAAGAATCGTGTGTGAGTATGCTGGAGGAAGAGGCCACAGTGTGTGTTCAGTGTTAGGGCAGAGGAGCTCAAGAATAATGTCACAGTAACTGAAGCAGTGCTCTGCTAACCAGTCCTGATATATTATAAAGTCCCAGTGTCTTTACCTGAATTTTGTTCAGCCTTTGTCACAGGCTCTTATTGTTTACTTAAACTACCCACAAGAACAGCATCCCTCTGCAATTGCAAGGATATTTTTATTTATACTCACCAATGGTAGTTATGTAGAATGTATGAATTTATATAGCAAATGAGCAATTTTTGAAAGTTCTCCTTTGTTGGTTTGCAAGTGAAATAATGCTGATAGTATGGGTATGTGAAAGAGGCAGCCCTTGAGTCTTCCCAAAGAAAGCAGCTTGTTTCCTTAGCAGCTGGCAAGGATATGTGATACCTCATCCAAAAAGTTCTTCACCTCTTCCCCAGGTCCTGCTCTCTGTTGCAGCTCACTCATTATGCACCAGAGCAGAAAGCATTCCTGCAGCATGAGCTAATTGTAATGCATGATGGCTGGGAGCTGTCATTGGTATTGAACAGAAAATAAAAAAAAATTGAATTTGCTGTCTGAGTGTCTGGCTCTAACAACAGCTTGATTATTTCTGTTATTACTAGTAATACATAGCCCCTGCTGAGGTTTCACTTCCCGTGGGTATCTCTGGCATTTGTCATTATGAATGATAAGGATAAACACAGGTTTTCTTGCTGCAGACCCTGGTGAGGGTTCTTTCATGTCTGATGGGATGTAGATTGAGGAAGGAAAGAGGTGTTTCTTTATTTGGCCTTGGTTGCCAATCCTAGTACTTTGCTGTAAATGTGAGTCATTTTATGTTAATTCATTCCAGAATGGAAAAATAAAGCTGCTATTTCTGCTTCTGCTTATGTGTTGGTGGCAAGACATGACTATGACCCAATCAGAAATGTTACTTTCAGGATGGAGAGACAAACAAGCAGCACTGCTCAATATGTTGAACTGCAGTTCCTTGTTCCACAGTGCCTTTTTTAGAAGTTTGAATCCCTAGTGCAACGAGTAATGGGAAGTCAGATAAGCTTTTACAGTTTCTCTGAGAAGAGCTGAGATTAAAAGTGCTTCAACACAGATTTTCATTCTGAATTTTTACATATTTAATTTAACTTTTCTTTTCAATGCAGTTCCCAGGATCCTAGTGTGTTGGTTACAAATGTGGTCTTTTGATTACAAATGGTCTTTTGATTACTGTCATGTAAATGCTTAAGGACAAGGCAAAAAAAAGAAGCCATGCTGTGCAATGTTTTTTGTCATACCAAGGAGCTACAGCGAATCTTAAGACACCTCCTAACTAAGAACTAGGTATGAAGAAATATGAATATGAAGAAATTTTCACTCCTGGGACCAGGAAGAGAGCTTGCAATCAAGGCTAAAAGAATGTTAAGGCAGCTGCCATGGTGGCCATCCAGTTCATGGCTGTTTTCCACCTCTAAAAAATGCTCTTTAGCTTAGGTAAATCAGAAATAAGAAAGAAAAAGCTTTTACTGTGGCAGCTGTTTATTCCTTCCCACCTGTAAAAAGCTGGGCATACAAGGCTGAGAACAGGAAGCATATTTTTGGTTGTAGATGTAAGGTCCAAGTGTGTTTTCCTAAATGTTAGTGTTTGGAGTAATTTGTGGATTTGCTACTTTTTGAATTTCTCATTGTCTTCATTCTCGGTGTTCCTTAGATTTGCCTACACAATGAAAACCCACAGCCATCATGAGACAGGGGTAGTGGACTTTGCCTGAAAATACCAGCAGTCTTTTTCTTGTAGCAAATAATCTCTTTCTGAAGGACCTTAGCCCTGGGTCATTGCTTAAGGAAAAAAAAAAAAGAAGAAAAAAAAAACCCAGCCATTTCTGAGCAAGCAAATATTTAGGCTATGTGTATGTATATATAAATATATATATGTATGTATGTATGTATGTATTCTTGCTCTTTCTGTCAGTCTGTGTTATCAAAACATTTTGTTATGTGCTTCAGCACTGTCCTCAGGGCTTCCAAGTAGCATGCTGGTAAAACAGAACATCTTCAATGGCATCTGCTCAACATTGCTGCATTTCCAGCTTTCTCTTTGTTGAGAGTACTTTTCATCAGGTACTGAGTCTGCAAGAGTGCAGACCTTTTTACAGGTCCTACAAATGAACCTCCACAAACTGAATTTTTAAGGTTCCCAAGTACTACTATATAGAATAAGAAAAAGAGAGGAAATGTATTAAATTAGAAGAAGCAATGTGCTACTTCAAAATGATTGCGGGATTAATAGTTTGTATCAAATGGCAATTTTAATTCTCTCTCAATTGGAGAAATAGAAAGCAATTAATCTTCTGTAGCACATTGTGAAAAATTAGGGCTTCTACAGGATCTCAGTGAAACTGTTCCTTCACTTAACCTTGAGCTGGGCAATAAATAATTATAAATGCAGCTACATCACAAGGCAAAAGTAATTTGGTGAAATAGAATTATCATCTAATGCAGGAATAAGAAACTTGAATTAGGTTTCCTGATGTTCTTTGTTCCAGAAGAGTATGAATTTGATTGTGATTTGCACATAAGAGAGTGGAGCTGGGTTTTACAGAGCAGATTTTATACCCAAACTATCACAAGATGATTTATATTGCAATGTTGACATAGGCAAATGCTCTTGTGCTCTCTCAGCTAAAACTCACATAGAGCCTCTGATGAAAGGACTTGTTTTACAGAGGGAGAAGGTAATGTCCAAGGTGCACGGGTGCATTAACATCTGTCAAATATTTTCCTGCTCTTCACTAAGAGCTCCCTACCATCAGTACTGCCTTCCACAAAATTTTCAGTGGGTCCATTCATATAAAGTTTCTGTTCCACTGTGGCGTGCTGCTGAGGAGACTGAGGATACAACAGAGAGCTGCTTTGTCCTGAGCTTCTCTCCTGCCCACAGTGCCATTCCTTACAGCTCCCATGCATGCCTTGCAGATCCCAAAGCAGTGTTGTTAACCTCGCTTCACCTTGGGACTTTTCAGCCAAGTCAGTGGAAGCTGGCCAGTGAAAGGATCAATGAAGCATGTGTGAATGGGTCAGCAGTTCATATCATGGAGCAGTGCACAGGATACTCTGGTAAGGAGAGGCAAAGGATGTGAGAAAAAAAAATAAATGCAGGAGTGAAAAGAGCTGTATTTTTTTAGTGCAGAACCATGCCTCAGCATACTGCTCCACTAGAGCAATCGGCAGGAGCTATTCAAGCCCCAGGCTAATTCCATAAAAATGGGAAGCCATGAGTTTGTTTTGTCAGTTTCTGTTCAGGAAGAAAGCATTCCTAAATATAATAAAGCAAATATTATTCTGCTTTCCTTTGAATTGTTCATCTCTGTTTCCCAGAAATCTGTCTTTGCAGTATAAGGAACAAGAAATTTGTTCCTAGAAAAAACAGCTAGCAATGGCAGTGGGTTTGTAGGACATTTTTGAGTCTGCACACTAATTTCATGGAGATAATGTATGTCTGGAGTGAGCCATATTTGTACTTCCCTGGTGGACGCTTCACAGTGATTAAGACTCATCTACTTTTACCCATTTTTTCTTGGTGTTGATAGAGTGCTGTGGAGCATTTACAAACTAAACTGAAGATTTCTTTCTTTTATAAAATTTAAATAAATGTGATGTACAATTGCTCATGCACTCTTAGTTTCCTCTCTGGAAATGTGAGACCAACCAAATGGCTGCAAAGGCTGATGTGGTGTGTCAAAAGTTATGGAACTAAAGAAGGTATGGAATAGAAGATACAGAACTAACTTTTGTACCTTCCCCCACACACACACTTTTCCCCTCCTTTGATGTATTTATTTCTTCCATTATAAGGAAAAATGTAGAAGTGCAAAGCTAATAATTTTTTATTAAAGGCTATGTGTGGTCTTAAATCAATTTGAAACCTAGAGGAAGGGGACACTTAGTTCAGTATCTGTCTGCTCAGTTTACTTGGTCCTGATTGCTGCATTGCATAAGTTTAGAGTGGTGTTTGGAATGCATTAGACTGCTTTTTTTGCTATAATGTGGCCCATTGTGTATTTAGAAAGGTATGATTTATTGGAGAAACAGGTGTGGGCACATGGAAAACCAATTTGTCTTAGAGAGTTATTTCTAGATGACTAGAAAAATGTTGATTCCAAGTAGGCCATAATTAATCAGCAAGAAGTCTTTTCCTGAGTTTCCTCCTGTAGGTAAACAGACTCAGGACATCCATCAAATTGAAACTGAGAGAATGAGGGGGGAACAGCCTGAGTCTCCAGTTAGCAAAGCAGTTGTATTTCTTTGAAGCAATCCCAGCAGGGTGCTTTGCTGAGTGATTGCAAAATTGGCTTCGAAAACAAATCCTGAATTTCTTATTTGTATAGGTTTTTTTAAGTTTTAATATACTTCTGGTGGCTGCTGCATACCAAGAAGGTGAACAATGGCACAGAAAATGGGCTGATAAACCAAAATCTTTCTCTGATTTCCCCTGAAGTGGCCTCACACCTTTTCTTTCATCTTCTTTTCATTATGTTGTGGTCTGCAAGTCTATCAGTAGTTACTTAGGGAGCTCTAATCATGCTGAGCTCACTAAGCACAAAAGTAAATGTCAAAAACTTCTGTTGATTGTCTGCTTTAAAGCAGCTTTGTCACAGTGCTTTCAAAAGCTTTAGGTCTGGAGATGTTTGATCTGGAGATGAAACAAGTGGCAGCCTAGTTTTTATGCTATACTCTAGTAATCTGAAAATCTCAGTAAGTTTTGTTAACTGTAAATGTGATTTCAATGATTTATGTCTGTTTTGTGCTGTGAGAGATCTGTAATGCTGAGAGAGGTAGGACTTGCACTGCACACTGTGCTGGCCATAGAGCAGGGGTGGATATTGGTGGATCTGCTCTGCAGGTGGTTGATTTCTGATTTTGCTTTAGTAGATGCAAGAATATGTCATTCATCTTCTTGTTCAACAGTTTGGGAATTAGAGTCACTTTATAATACCTAAAAGTCAAAGACCTCCCAGCTATCCTTCATTTAGGGTAAGGTCCATAGAGCTTAATGATTAGAGGATCTGCAGGGAACATGCAAGCTTTCTGGATGTGGACAAGGGGGGAAAGTTTGAGTGTTCATGGTAGGAATCAGCCCTCAGAAAAGCACCTGCTTAATTTGCAGGACTTGACTTTTCAAAAATCTGAAGAACTAGCTTGTTGGCATGAATCCCAGAAGTCCAGCAGTTAGGTGAGGTCATGCATGTAAGGTTGTGCTGTAAATGAGGAAAAGCCATAATCAAAATTGTTACTCAATTCCTTAGGTAAAGGTCATGTGTCACATCTTTCTAGTGGTTTTGAAACTAGGTATAACTTTAGATTAATTTTCCAAAAATGCCTATGAATTGCTTAAGAAACTCCCATAGTCTTGATGTACAATGAAGATAGTAAAAGCACTGTTTCAGGATTCAGTATATTAGCTGAATGTTTACCTTTGCTCAGAAATTGGCTATCCAAGCATTTTCCATTGCTTTCTAGTGTCTAAAGAAGGACTGAATGAAGATGCTGAATCTGTCTTTTTAAAATCTAGTTTATCTGAACACCTGCAATTTCTACAACTCACTGTATCCGTCCCCCTAGGAACACAGCCTGTGGACTGCTGGTGTCCTTGGGAGGATATGTGTTGGGCCCAAGAGCTGTCCTTCATTGCATGAATGTTGGGATCTTCCTAGGCAGAACTGTGTGTTTCCTTAGGAACAGTGAATTCTTCTTGGATCCCAACTGGCCAGCACCTGATTTTTTAACACTTTTAATACAAATGCTTTGTAATGACCCCAAGACAAGTTTGTGTGGAGTTTTTTTCCTTTTTTTTTTTTCTTTAGTCTGCCTTGTGTCCATCTGTTTCTTTCCAAAGATGAACCTCTTTATATAATTCACAAAAGCCCTACAAGTGTGCCTTCTGAGTAAGCGGAGAATGTGCTTAGGTATCTCTGTTCTCCCCCATATGACTAAACAAGGGGGAAAGAAAACTTGTGGCTTCCAGCACCACTCTCCCCAGGGCAGGAGGGAAACATTTGACAAGATGTCTGCCCTTTTGAAGAGTCCCAGCAAAAGCAGATGCAGATTTCATCGAGGCTTGATCTTTTGAAATTCACTTTGCCTACTCAGCCAACTTCTCACAGGATTTTTCCCACAGCTCACAAAGGATCCATCTGGAGAAAATTGCTAAGCAATGTTTACCAATCCATCTGTGCTCTTGAATGTCTAGACCTGTGTAAGGGCTGAGGTAAAGTCTTTATAAGCTGTCATGCTGAATACCATTTTGAAGTTCTCCTGTCATTTGCAACATAGGAAATGTAAAGATGAGAAATTCTGCTGAGGCATTTTTCACATTCATTCGAATTCTTCAGCAATTTTTAGGGCAAATTCTGTTGTAGTATATATGATTGTTAGGTAATTAAATACTGCATCTCATTCATATGTGCCTATGTCACTGGAATTAAGGTTGTAGGGTCTACTTTTGCATTGCCTTTTTTCTGATTTCTAAATATTTAACCTTTCCCCCTGATGCTCTCCAAGGCCACTCAGACACAAATGCATCGACCTGTATTCCCATTTTTGAAAGCTGGAAATATGACCTCTAAAGAGAATGCAGCTATAACCAAGCAATGACAAATTTCTTCCAGTTTTCAGTGCTTGATTTTCATCCCAGGGATCTGTTTGTCTCTGTATAGTTGTCAGTGTATGTTGTTTGCTGCAGATTTATTTATCAAGCTTTTTCTTACAGTTCATGCATCCCTAACTTGAGGAATAATGCAGTTCTCTGCTGAAGTGTCCTTCAGTAGTGAAACTGCTGTGATCACACTGTGGAAGAGCAGGGCTGGCATGAAGGGAATCTTGGGGAGTATAAGATTTCTCTTTACTTTGGACCTTAACCTTCTGCTGGTGTGAGCTGACATTTGGACAGGTGCATCCGCACAGACCATCCTGCACCATCAGAATTCTGATTTGCTTGCAGGGTTGGGAAAGAATGGTGCTGCATACTAAAATATGTGTAGGCTTTTCATCCTGGCTACTTCAACCTTTGGTCTTGAAAAGCAGATTATTATCTATTGAGTAAGAATTGTATTTGTATTCTGGCAGTATGTTAAAATAGAGCCTTAGCAAAGAGACACCAGTTGCCCTTGCCTGAGAAGTAATACTGATTTCAAGAAGATGAAGAAGCTTTTGTCTTCTTGTTACAAAAGATTGTAATATTGACATAACAGAAACTGAAAAATTGAACATAATGTAGTGGGGAATTTTCCTTTCATTTGAAGGACAGCACTGCAAAAACATTATTTATAGTTACTAGGCTGTAAAAGCATGTGGCAAAATACTCTCAGCTTTTATGCTATATTTACCTTCCATGACAGCTTTCCAGAACCATTGTCTTAGGCCTGGGAATCCTGCTACTATTTTCCTTGGAGACCTAGGGAACCTGACGTGTATGGAGGATTTCTAGTTTTTGTGTTGTTTGTGTTGCTGAGGCCACAAGTTAAAGCCATGACTAGGATATTATTGAATACCTAGTAAAAGTGAAGGGGGTGGTGGGGACAGTATACCTCAGCAAGTTTCAGAGACCGGATTTTCTCCTTTCCTTTTGATGGTGCTTTCTGTGGAATCTTCCCTTGCAAAGAGAATAATGAAATCATAAGTCCATCACACCATTAAAAGATGCTGGGTTTTGTTCTGTAATGAGATCTCAGAGGCCCAGGACACCATTCCTGCTCTCCCTTGGGAAGAAAAATGAGCTGCAGCTGCAGCAGCTTGGCTGGCTGCTGTGGCCAGAGATGCTGGGAAGCTGTCAGAGGAGTTGGAGATGGAGCAATAGGTTTCCAGTAATTTTGGCTCTTTAGACAAAATAACATCTGTGCCCATAAAAAGAAGTTATCCTTCCAGGGAAGTGTCCTGAAAGACATTTCAAAGCCTGCAGTGTAGAAATGGGGTTTTGGGAAGAAGACAGATTTGGAATGTATTTAAGAGTGAAATCTTCAGGGAACAGGGGATAAAGTGAATGTTTTCTCGGTTAGAGTATGTGGGAGGAGTATAAATAAATATTTTCTGGTCACTTTTACTGTGACTGCTGGAATGGTGTGAGGGTTATTTCATTGCCTCAGGACATCAAGTCACAAGCAGGTGATGGCACAGGGAGGGGTATTGCTGTTTCTTCTAAATAAAGACAACAGGCTGTAGCAATGACTGCTGCCTCCTACCCAATTTGCAGTAGAGGGGGATTATCCCTCCCCTGCTCAGAGGTAAAGTTTAGCAGAATATTTCTGTTTTTTTGGTAAAGTAGAATTTGAGGAATGTTGTGAACATTCCTTTATTTAAAGTGAAAAACACAAATCTGAAATGTATAGGCAAAAAAAAAGAAAGGGGGGAAGTGCATTCCTTGTTACAGTTTCCATATCTAAGTTGTTGTTGAAGGAACAAAAATGCACTCATTCCTTTTCTTGCTTGAAGTAATCTATTTATGCCTTGTATTTCTATGAAGTGCTGTAGAAAAAATTTGTAATTACACTGTATGAAGCTAATTCTTCTACGCTGAATTAAGTTTAAAATAATGTTGAATCCATATTTCCATTAGCAAGCAATGAAAAAGCTATTAAGACTAAGGCTTAACACACAATCAGTTCAATTCCTGCAAATGTTTCTACAGAAGCATGGTGCTGCAGAGCTGTAAATAAATTGAAGTGATAGCCTGAAATGTGCTGTAGTATCTGTGCTACCTAAAATTTCAATTCAAGAAAAAATGTTTTTTCTTCTAACTATTAGATTAGAACTACAGGGGGGGGGAAGGTTCAAAGAGGTACCGAGCTCTTTTTTCCTATATGTTTTAGGAAAATTAGGAAAATTAGTTTTATCACTTTTGCATTTTCTCCAAGCCCCCATCTGTAGAGAAAGCATTTAGCTCACTTACTTTTAAAGTATCAATCCATGTATAGGTGTTTTATATCCTTTCAGTTACAGTGTCACTGGGTCATTTTTCATTCAGAGCCTGTAAATACAGAAAAACTCCAGAAATGGCCAACTTCCACTAAAAAGTTACTCTCAGACTCTTTCTGTGAGCATGCCATATGCCTGAGGTCCTCAGGTTATACAGTAATGGGTATCACAGAAATAGGATAGATACTCATTATCACTTCCCAAGGGAGTGTTTTGGATTAAATAAGTTAAAAATTCCCAGCAGGCAGGAAGTCTTTGTTAAATGTGCTTTATTTTTTGCAGATGAGCTCATTACAGTATAATGCTGATAAACTTCTTTTGATCCATGGCAAGATGTAACTGCTTTGGCCTAGCCATTAATTCAGGACACAAAGATGTGCTTACCAGTGTGTTAGAATGGGAGGACTGCAATAATTGGAGGCAGATAGAATTTATTAAACTTTCCTCTAGTTGTATGAGAAGAGCCTGGGACATGGCTCTCCATAGCTCTGCCCAGGGCTGTGTGCTCTTCAAAGGACACTCCCTGAAGTACAGGTTGACTCTGAAGTCAGTCACTATCTATGCTGGTACATCAGAGGGCAGAATTTAGCCCAAAGTGTCTTAAAATAATTTTTCAATGCTTTACATTAGCAAAACCCTGCTGTGGGTTAAGGCATTGTCATCATGCTTTTTCTGTGCTCCTTTTCCAACGCTGCTCTGAGCCCTGGGAAAAGCGTGGCTTTTTCTGTGAGGTTGAACTGCTGTGATCAGTGAACAAGTGTGCCCAGAAACTTGATTCCCTTGCAGAAGGGGTGCTAGGGGTGCTGCAGGTGGTGACTGCAGTGTCCCCATCCCATCCTGGGTGTTAGCAGAGCTAAACCACGGCAGCTCTTGGGTCCCTTTGCCTACTGTGCCGAAGCCATGCAGTAGGTGTGCTCTAGGTCCATAGCCTGCAGCTTGCTTCACTGCCTACAGCCTGGAAGCAGGAGGCACTTATTTTCCAGCTTCCACCCAAGAGGTAGTATCTAAATTGTGACCCTCTGAGCCAGACCTTGTTCCAGAGCCAATTTGTAAATTCTTTGTATGTCAGCTTTAGCTGGGAAGTCCCAACCAAGTCTCACCATTGTAACGTTATCTTCCAAAGGGCCAATGAAAATACAGCTTTGATGTGTTTCTTTTGGTGCTCAGATGCCATGGCATGTGAGGTATTATCCTGAAAGCCACATTATCACAGTAACTCAGGGCCTTTGGGCATCTGATGTTGCCAATTGCCTTCACTTCTTGCTGGTATGTAATTTATCACCAGCATGGCCTACCCTGCTAATATGCACCCTTTGTGGTCAGAGGCAAAGCTAATATACTTTCAAAGTGTATTTGAATTGCTTCCATAAATCACAGCTGTCACTGTGAGCGGTTTTATCACTTGCCAGAACAATATGTTATGCTCATGCTTTATAGCCTTGATACTATTCTGAACTTCTATTTGTCTAAATTGTAATGCATCATAACTTATTTTATCAAACAAATTTGAGCAGCCCTAGTTTTTTTTATTATTATTCTATTTTTACATGGAAACACTGTAAAGAAGAGCATTTTTATGGGACATGCTTTATAGTTGTAATTATTACTTTTTAGTAGTAATTAGTTCTAAGAACTCTAGCAGTTTGCTTTCTGTTTGTTAATTTTCATTCTTCTAAGAAGTTCATGCAGCTGGGGCAGCTTTGTTTTTGTAGCTCATTTCCTCTCCTCCTCTGCTGTGCAGCAGGAAGAGCCGCTACATGGCAGTCATGAGCCATGGAGTTGGAGATGGGGAGGAGGAGCCTCATTGCCTCATAGATTTTATTTGCTATCTGTTCAGAATATCCACCAAACTCATCAACTGTGTGGATTTAAAACAAAAAGGCTTGTGAAATCCAGAAAGCACTTGCAGGCAAGAACTGAAGGAGAGAGAACTCAAGGATAGTGTAGCAGGGAGGTCACGAGTAGTTATTTGTGCCTAGGGCGTAATTAGTGCCTTCATCTGGGAGTGCTTCCCCTGAGCCATAGCAAGCAGCTGGGAGCATGAGCAGCATGAGTACTCAGACTCAGAGCTGTGCCTGGCTCAGGCAGGGCTGGGGAGTGGGACAGTTGTGCCTCAGCAGCCAGAGCCACCCACCTGGGCAGGGACCAGCTGTGCCCCCGCTGCCCACCCCGTCCCTGCCCCGGGCATGCGGAGCGGGGCTGCTCCCATCTGCCAGCCCAGCCTCCCAACCAGGCAGCTCCTGCTAGCATCACTGAAACTCTGCACAGGTGCAAGCTCGTCCATCATGTTTGTCTTCTTCTGCCATAGACTGAGATCTGTTTGTGCATGGGACCTGTGACTGGTTTAGGACTTCACTGCAATAAGAGACTCTCCTCAGCTCTTCTTTCTCAGAGATGCTCTGACATTAAATGAACTGTTTCCAGAACAGTAAAGTATCTCCTTTTTTTACAGCCATGCTTAAAATATCAGTGAATATTTATGAACCAATTTGCCATGGCTTCTCCTGTGATGGGAAAAAAAAAAGTGTTTTTTTTTTCTTTTAATTGATGCAATAGCTCATTCCAGAATATGAGAACAAGGTCTATAAAGAAGTCAGTTTTATAATTAGAAAATTATTTATTTGCAGCAGATATATTTGCTAAAATGTGAAGATTGCAGTCCTCTGTTTTTTAATGTGAAAAAGATATGCTAATTGTTTAAAATTGAGCAGTGTCTCTGATGGAATTTTTTTAGCTGTAGATCAAGTTCTTTGTCATGAGCAGTAGTCTAAAGGTATGACTTAGGTTTGTCCTTTTACAGAAGTTACTGTTTATTCTCAAGGTTTGCACTCAGAATGAGCAGTATTTGCTAAAGAATGTTCTGCAGATGTATTTGCAGATCCTGTGATTTTCTCTTTTCAAAAATTTTAGCTACACAAACATTTTCAGCAGATTGGCTAGGCACATCAGCTACCACTTCAGAAATGCATGTTGTAAATTTTACATGAAGAGACATTTTTGGCAGCTGCTTTGTGGTTTGACTTTGAGCAACCCCAGAAAGGGTATGTGAAATCATTTACCCCATCCAGACCACGTAAGCAAGAAAAAAGTATTTTAGCCTAAGGATGATTTAGAGGATGGTACTGTATTAAATTCAATGATTGCACATGGAGGAATTCATATATAATGAATATATTCTTCTGCCCATGTACATAGATTGTTTCATAGGATGAGAGGAACTAAGGGTGGAGGATAGTCCCAATTTATGTGAAAAACAAAAAGCACTAAGAAACCTGTTTTTCCCACAGAAAACATCTCTCCCAGCTCTGCTGAGCCTGGGGAGCTGGCAGGTGCCTTTAGCAAGCATTGTAAAGCTTCTGTAAACTCTTCTAGTTTAATTTGAAGACATCCATTTGTATTGCTTTGCTGACAAATTTCTGATTCACAGAGACCTGTAGTTAAGATTTTGCTGTGGCAGCTGACACTTGCTATGCCCTCTTCCTCACCTTCCTGCCAGTATTGACAGACTTTGAGCTCTGGGAATGTGGCCTTACCCCTTGCAGGCACTGCCAGGAAAAAAACCAAACAAAAAAACAAAAACAAAACAAAAAAACCCCTAAACAAAACAAACAAAAAACCCAAAAAAACAAATAAACAAACAAAAACAACAAACAAAAAACAAAAAAACACCAGACTCTTTTTTGGGTCAAAGAAGCATTCTTCATCTAACTGAAAATTTTACAAAGCTCTCTGTGTAACTCTTAGTTAATTCAGCACTTAAAGATCTCTCCTTATTATAGATTATATTGAATATCAGATGTTTTTCCATTGACTTTATAAATTGAACATATAGCACTTTTCAGCACTGCTGGATTTCAAAATGTTTTACGAAGATGCCACCCCTCAAAACCTTATTTTACAGATGAGAAAACTAATAAGCAGAAAGAAGAAGTAATGCACTCAGAGTGTACTAGGTCCCAGACTAGAGAAAAGCTATCAAAATTTATGATGTATGCAAGGAAAAAAAGTTCTGCTGCTGCTGGCTCTCAAATCTACCTTGACAACACACCCAGGCTGATCTTCAGTATTTATGCTGAGTTGAGGACTCCATATGTTTATGGTCTTTATTGTGCATTTTCCATCACTCTGATTGCTTAGCTGGCATCCATCAGGAATTCAGACTTTGCAAATACTTTTGGCCATGAAGATTGTAAACACAGCCTTGCTGGGGTTGCAAAATATTGAGTGTGCTGTGTGGCAGCAAATGCGCCATGGCAGGTCTGCCCCAGTGATTTCTGAGGGCAGACTTCACCCTGGAGAGACCCACAGCAGACAAAGGACAAATATTCAGAAGACTTTCCTACATTTAAATTTGTGCTATGCTTTGGGGGGTTTTCGCTAATGAAAGTATATTTCACATTATTTACAGTTGCACAGTTGCAGATACCTTGAGAGGAGATAAGGGGATCAGGACTGATCCTGTGGGTTTTGCAGAAGTCTGCATAAAATGCTCTTGCTTGGCAGATGAGCCTTCTTAGGCTGTTGCACTGGTGGAGTTAACCAACATCCTCTTCTGCAGCAATAACACTGGACCAGCTATGGTGAGAGTTTTCCAGCTAATATGCTCTGCAGTGGAAGCTGGAGATAGAGGGGAGGTTTTGGTTCATGGAGCTGAATTGAACCATGTTCTGGCTGGCCATTATGACATCTGTTGACCAGGGGCCTGGTTCAAAGCTTTCTCAAGCCTGCAGAAAGACTGCCCCTAGCATGAGTGAGGCAGGGACTGGGGGAGTAATGCCTGCCCCTTGCCAGGCACTGCTGTCAGCCTGTTGTCCAACCTGATAGAGACTTGGGAATCAATGCAGAAAATAAGTGATGTCTTCTAAAGTCAGCTTCATCCTCCCTCTCCTTTTCTCTTTTTTCAGCTCTCTTTGAGCCAAGATTTCTTGGCACAGCTGTTCAGGAAAGCTGAATGTCATTTCTATTAAATTCTTTTGTGAGTTATGCAAGGAATTTGTGACTCCAGGTGTTAATCCTCTTGTTTTCAAAAGTGACACTAAACCCTTGTTAGAAAAGCCAAAGGTGAAAGTTTACATCCACAATTTATTCCCTGTTTTCTTTTTTCCTTTTCTTTTTTTTTTTTTTTTTTTTTTTTATGGTTGTATTATTCTGCAAGAGTTGAGAATGCTTTTGCCTGTAATGTGGGGATAGGCAGGCTTTGTGAATTTAGGTGCCCAATTAATCAAAAGAGTTTGTAAAACTGTATGAACGAGTTATTTTGTACATTCCTTGGACAATTGAAACAAAAACTCAAATTCCTCTGAAATGAGACTCATACCCCACACATCCTCTACACCCAAGGCAAACTAAAATATAAAACAAAACTGCCTATAGATACTAAATCAAACAACAAAAAAAAAAGAGTTTTGGAAATTGGTGGTGTTCTATTTGGGATGTCAAAAGGGAATGTTTTTGACTTTTCTAGAGATTTTTTCTTTTAATAATTTATTCCCTTCTTTTTAAGATGCACAGTTTGGCTGCAGGGGAAGCTAACTGGGCACTGGGATGACCACACTTATAGATTCTACCCTTCCCCTCCTTCAGAGAAAAAGCTTTAGCTGGAAGATACAGCCCAGTTGTAGGGCAGTAATCGAATGTATTGCTTTTGTATCTATGTCAGAATTGCAGTGAGTGTTTATATTTCTGCAGTTATATGGAATGGAGGGGATGCCCAGAGCAGACACTGATACAAAGTACTTATAGGTACTTTTCAGGTCTTTTACCTCATACTTCAAGGGCTAAAGGGAAGAGAGGGTCTCAATAACAGCAATTGCTTTAGCAAAGGCTTAACCCAGTTTCATTAAGGCATGTTTAATCAAGAAAAACAGGAAATGTAAGCTAGTGTCTGCAGTAAACTAGAAGAGTTGGTAATTGCGAGCAAACATGAGTGGGAGCTCCTCATGTCTGTGCCACAGAAGTGAAGTAAGGTAGACTCATCCCTGATTGCCATTTGGTTTATTATTTGCTAGTATCTCTTGGTACATAGCCACTGCTTGGTCTGATGGCTCTTTCATACAGGCACATACAGGTGCAAGGGCCATGCATTAATGCAGGCTCAGTCCCACCTTGCCCCATTTCTTCTCTTGTGGGTTAAGCAGTGGTTGTGCCGAAGAATTTGAGACATTAATTTGTTTAATATAATATAGAACTGAGTTTTATTGGAACGGGACCTCTCTTTCCTTAATTTGATTGCTACCTGCCTGGTCAAGTTTCTCAGAAACCTTTTAAAGTGATGATAAGGATATAGTGTGGATAAATGTGCCCGTATCTTTCCCACTGGAGGTCCTCTCCTTCAAAAGGTTGAGTTCCCTGGTCCAGAAGTGTATTCAAGCCTGAAAATCATTGCTCTGAAATCAAGAAATTACCTTATGTGCTTAGAAGTTAAGCAAATTCTCAAGGGCTCTGCTGCATAGGGGCCAGACTAATCACTGTGTTGCAGGCAAGTGCTTCTAATATGGTACAGAGCTGGTTAAGGTTGATTGCTAACCCCAATAGTCTTTGGATTGCATTCTGCATGGGTGAACTTGGAAAAGATGAGATTTTTGCAGTTGGACCCATATGGACAGACATATGCTCCATCAAAGTCCTGTTGGCTTCAGTAACGTCCCTGTGCCTGTTTGCATCGAGCTGGGGGCTGTAGTCTGCAGCTTGCTGTGTCCTTATGTTATAGGTAAACAAACAAAACTCACAGCTTTCTGTGTTTGGTACCTCTTGGTGCATGCAGAAGCCGTGGGGAGGAAGAGTGCCATCAGGCAGTGGCTGTGTCTTTGTTGCTGGCAGTATTTGCACTTGATGTTGTGTTTATGAGAACTCTTCCTGAGGCTGAGACACAAAACAAAACCCAGCCTGTGAAGGTGAAAAAGCAGGGTTTGTTAGTGATATGGTGCTAGCAGTTGTTTACTCCACTCTGCCCACAGTAAAATGGAACACGGTGCAGTGAATGGTATCACCAGAACACTTGAGTCTTCTTTAATAGGGAGGATGAGGGCAGGGCAGGAACCTGTACCTGGAGTTGTGTGGAAAAAAACAGCCTGGCAGAGGCAGCCAGAGCCCAAGGACTATCCATGTCCACAACCCTGCTGGTGAGCAGCAGCCTGCCCGAGCAGTCCCTGCTCAGAATAGGGGTCTAAGCACTATACACATATTTTGGTGTAGTGCCAGAAGAGTATTTGTGTGGTTCTTCTCCTTTTCTCTGGGCAAATTATTTCCCTTGGGTGCTTATTTTTCTACCTGCAGTTGTCTTTTCTCTTCAGGAATGCATCATCTTTGCTGTAGTGACTGCAGCTATTCCTTGAAGTTTGCACAGTATCTGGCATGGAGGTTCACTCTGAGCTTGTGCTTGTAGATATTTCATCAGTATCAAGAGCTGATGCCAAGATAACAAGCTGATATTAAGAGAAAAGTTATAGATAGATCAATACACAGGGTTTACCAATTTTTTTACTCTGACCTGCCATTATTTATTAGGGGTCAATCCAGAAAATCAAACCAGAAGAAATGAATCTGCTGAAATTCAGTGAATCTGAATCTGTGATTTGCAGCTGGCATGGAAAATCTGATCCTGCTAGTCTTGTATTTGTGCTTTTTTTGAGTCATACTGAATTTTGTTTTGGTGATTAGCTGTCCCCACACAGTTCCTTAGGGATTTACTAACAAAATCAATAGATATTTCATATAACAGTTATTCTATGGCCATGAACTGTTTTATGTAGCACAATGCAGACATAGACACAGGTACATATGGGCAGTATTTCAGCTGCTCTTCATCTAATGAGCATGTCATATGCCAAAGGATTCTGTAAACATTGTAATGGGTTCTCACATTGGTGTTTTAGTTGTGCAATAGCTATTCAGAAACCTCCTAAAGAGGAATTGCAGCAGACCTCATCAATGTAACTGTCTGTGTCTATAGTAAGGACTACTACCAGATTTGCATCCTTAAGCCATAAATCTCCCTTAAGAGCATCCTGTATTTTCTCCAAAATTATCTTTTCCCTGCCCATGGATCTCAGTTCACTTTCCTTAAGGTTGTCGGGCTTGGTGGGCAGGGGCTGAGAGCAGGATTATTCCTGGATTATCCTTAAGCACTATTTTGGACCCCCTTGTTGTGAGCACTGTGCACCAGCTTGCTATACATGCCTGCAGTGGCTTAGCCCTGTTGGGATGAGAAGGCTTCACCCTTCTCAGAATAATGTAGTGTCCTCCCAGGTCCTGTAGTACCCTCCCTGCAGGAACCTCAGCTGGCTTTGGGCATCTGCAGCCCTCCAGTGTAAACCCTTACTCATGGTACTGGCCAAGGGGAAATGCTGCCCACAGCTCGTTTCTCCAGAGCTGTTGAGCCTGTCATTTGCTAGCTGGGTGACTTCTTTTTTTTCTTTTTTTTTTTTCTTCTTTCTTGGTCTCCAGTAAAATGCAGAAGGCTCAGATTACAAAAACAGCTGCACATGCTTTGGGTTAATGCATTTAAGTCAGGCTCCAGGGCCTGGGCAAGTGCCAAGATCCTGGATCAGCTGCTTTACCGGAATTAGGCTGCTGTAATGGAGCCCTGCATTATTGTGTTGCAATTATTTTGGATTGCAGCTGGCTGTTCCCTGTATTTTTTTCACTGAAGTGAGATAAAAGGATTTGTCTTAAAAATAGAATTTTCAGAATCTTTCAGAAGCTTTGAGTAATATGCCATGTCTGTAAGAAGTGCCCCTCTCTTTAGATTTATCTTGAAGGAGAAGAGCAAGAAATATTTATCATAGTTTTTGAAGAGCAGGAAGAGTACTAAAAGGTCTCAAAACGTAAAATAAATGGGTATTGGAAAGGAAATAAAATAAGTGATTAAAGTGTCATATAAATACATGGGTTTAGGTTTTTAGAAAGAACAGGTTTATTTTCAGCATCAAGCCACTTACTAGTAGCAAGTTCTTACTAAAGCTGTCCCTATAATTTGAAAATCCTTTGTATAGAGAAGTAAAGGAATGGATACAGATTTTAAACTGACAAAAAACATTTCTCGAGCCTCGAGTCTCCTGTATTTGTATCCATTCAAGCTCTTTTTGATGCCTGTTTATATACAATTCTTGTCAAATAACAGCTCTCTCAGGTTCTCCAATTAATAGCAAAAAGTAAACTGAATGCAGTAATTTATCTTTGAACTGTTCAGCTGTGCCCTTCTTCATGTTCTCGTTAATAATGCCAGGTCTCCCAGGAGCACTCTCCCACAATTTTATCACATAAGCTTTTTCTTTGACCTTACCTGCTGTTCCCCTGGAATATGAGGGGGACAAAAAAACCCAAAATGCCAGCCTGCCTTAATTAAAATTTTAGTCTCAAAAGATGTTACAGTATGTGATTTCATTAGGTATATAATGAAAGTATTTAATCATACCTCTTACTTGTCTGGGCCTTTTTACTCAGTAGTGAAGTCACAGAGTTTTAAACCAACTCTGTTCAGGTGTGGAAAGGTAACTGAGGGGTGGATATGCATCTTTAGGTAATTCATAAATTCAATTCACACATGATTTTGCGTGTTTGCCCTAAAGGTAGTTGCTTGGATTATGGAGTAGAAGGCACTAAATAAAAGTTCAGCACTCTTTGCAACCAATTTTTTCACCCATGGGACAGCGAGCATGCATATTAATTTTTATTAAAAGAGAATGCTATTCCCCATTTTGAGGTTGGAACTTAGCATCATAGAAAAAAGGTAAAAGAATGGGTAAAAGGTAATGGATATTTCTTTGACATATAAGAAGTGCCAAATCTTACAGTGTGATATGTGGTGTTATTTCCATCATTTCTCATTGCCATAGTCTAAATCACCCCAACAGGAGGCTTTCTACCTCCCAGGTGAAGTCATTTGTTTTATGTAGTGACTATTCTCCAGAAAAAGTCTATGCAAAAAGCATTCTATCTTGGCTTTTGTAAAAATGTACCTTTTTTTAGTTTCTATAGGAAAAGCAGAGTTAAAAAGTATGTTTTTGAGGCTCTGAACCTGCACATCTTTTGGACCAGGAGGGTTTGGTTTTCCAGGGAAGTTGTGTTATTTCCCTAACATTTTTTTTTCCATTTTGTTAGCAGTGGAGAAATGCCCCCAGTTGGCAGCATTGTCTTGAGTAGCACATGAAACTATCAATGCTTCAGATGCTCTGTGCTTAGGGCTTCTTCCAGCCCCGGGAGTTGCAAAACAAGTAAAACCAAGATTTCATAGAGCTTTTTGAGGAAGAATAAAGCAAGAGGACAAGGAGGGGTAATTCCCCTGGGTAGATCCTAGAGGAACTTGCTACGTGGGCGACTTCAGAATTGTTATCCACAAAAAAACAGGAAAAAAAACCAAAAAAAACCAAAAAAACAAAAAAAAAAAAACCAAAAAAAAAAAAACAAACAAAAAAACAACAAACCAACAACCTAGTGTAGCACAATATTTTCATCAGCAGTTTTTAGTAAATCCAGCAAATAGGTTGCTCTGGAATAATTCAAAATTGCAGGAAATTTATTTCTGCAGTTTTATTTCTTCTTCTGAAGCTGGATGAAGACATTCTTGCCCTATTACCTTCATGGGATTTTTAGCTTTGTAAACTAGAGAGAGAAAGAAGTGGGGGGAAGACAGTCCAGCTTCTTTTATCCAGGATTTTTTTTCTTGTGATAATAAATCTTACTGGCTCATATCTTTGATGCATATACATCCTGTTGAGTTTCTTAATGCAGCTGAATATGGCTCTTTGTGTGTGAGTCTGACAACAAATGTGGCTCTTGGTCTGTTACCAGGTTTGGGAAGCATGAATGTGTTTTTTGCAAAGCTATGGCCAATTTAGGGACTCAGAGCTGCTGTTCTGGCAGCAATTATGTTTCAAGACTCAAAGTTCAACATCCTGCAGTTTTATAAACTCAGCTCTGCAGAGAATTATTCGAGTTGCTGTCATTGTAATCACTTTAGGAATACATTTGCTGTGTTATGTGTTTCCAGTGAGCGTAGCTGGAGTGCCATTAGCTAAAAATTGTTTTGATCTCACAAACTTGAAAGAATCAATGCCATTAGTTTAAAATTTTGAAAACAAATCTAACATAATAACCCATAGTTTCCCCTTCAAGCTGTACTGTTGGAGTGGGATGTGCTTTTACCTGAAACAAAAGAAGCCAAACTTGTGTTAAAAGGCTTCTCTTGTTTTTGGAGGATCTGAACTTGCCAAGTGCCATGGGCAAAATGAGTCTGGGCGCTGCTGTGGTTTTTGACATGTGCTATTTTATGTGCTACCTTTTCTGTTGCTTCTTAAGACTTCCTTACTTCAGGGCATAGGTATTCTTGTTTGTTTTTTTCCCCCTTTGAATGTGTGTGAAAACTAAGTAAAATAATTGCATGGTCTTGTGTTTTGAGGGGAAAGGGATGGAATTTTAGCATTCAGCTATTAGGTACTTGTCCTTCTAGCTCACATGGTGTCCAGTTCACACCCAGAAATTATCTGTGATGTTTTCAAGTAGAATATAAAGCTGAAATATCTTACTAGGTCAAGACATTTTTTTGTGTATTCCAGAGAGAAAGCACAGTAGGAATGGATAGACCAACTGCAGCCAATTTGCTTTGCAGTGTGCTTTGGATTTTAGATCCAGGCTTCAACTACAAAATTGTTTACAAAGTGGTTTGAATTTCAGCTGCACAAGATGCAGTTTAAATCTTCAGACTCACACAGAAAATAACACCAGGAGGTAGACCTTAATTAATGTGTCTTCTGTGTGAGTCTTCCAAACTGCAGACACTTTGGAGTGAGATTAAAATAAAAAATTTAGCTTAAATTTAAAGATTAATTTTACATTCCATGGCAGTTTAGTCCACCATTTGCAGTGAAACTTAACAGATAATGGTCAACTGCATAATGGAAAAAAACCCCAAACCCTTTCCTCAGGTGATTGGGCACCCAATTCTAACACATCACACCTGGACATGAGAAGCCAGCAAGAACACAGGGCCTTGGAGCAGCACTGCTCTAGAGGAAGCAGTGCATAGGGATGGTGTTACAATGTCCACCTAGGAGGTGAAACACCTGGATGCAGTCCAGTACTTAAATATCTCACACAAAGTCAGGAGGGACTGAGGGACCTCTGAAACAAGAAGGGCTTTGTTCTGGCTGCCAGAAACACTTGCCTGGAATGCCTGCTCTCACTTGTGCTCATTATGTGGCTCCCACAACTTGGCCAATTGTCCTATGCAAGAGTCCCCAATTAGGCTGGCTTTCCTCCTGTTTTACAGATAACCTTTAGGGTCTATTTGAGAATCCAAAGATTCTTTGGGATGCTTAGGGGCATGGTTTAGTGGTCGATGTGGCAGTGTTAGAGCAATGAGTGGACTTGGTGATTTTAGAGGTCTTTTCCACCCTAAGCAATTTTGTGATTCAATTCTGTGATTCCATTTTGTGGTTCTAAGACAGTGTTCAGTCTTGCTGAACAGCTTGCTTCAGTTTTTTCCTCCTTCCAATTTTGCAAATACTTGGGGATGGACCAGCTCAGAGCTTTTGGTAAAAAAGAAAGTTGTCAAAAACTTTACCAAATATACCAATGTATCTGTGAGTGAATTGTAGTTCTACAATAACATTTTTTCTTCTCTGATTATAACTTAATCATGGGCATTTTGAATTTGTATTATTAGAAAGTAAAAGCTTCATCCATCCACTTTAATACTTTGCCCATAGCTTATTTCAAAAAGCAAAGGAGAATGTAGCCTAGTAAAATTTTGGGAATAGATACCAACCATATTCTTCAGTCTACAAAGTCTGCTGAGCACTACTCCAGCCCATGCAAAGTAAACTAAAATAGGCCAGAAATATCCCTTAGAATATCCACAGGTGAACTCTGCCTGTGGAATGAACTGTGTGGCATTGCCAGCCTGTGATAAAAGGGAGAGGGAACAGGATCCTGTCTCATATGCAAAAGATCAGTCCTTTTGCTTGGGAGGCGGGAAGAATGTTAAGGGTTAACTGGCTAACCTTTTCCTAAGTATTTCAAATATGGAATGTGTAATTTAATGGTCTGACTAATTCTGGACAATGAGCACATTCTGATCATTTTTATTACCAGAACTACTTATTAAACAGATTAATATCTTCTAGCAAAATGTCCATCCTCATTTTAGAGGTTTTAAGTGATACAAAAGTTCTTCTAGTCTCAGCAAGTTGCCTCCTTGTTAATTATAGGGTCTGATGAAACTTTGAATTTTTTTTCTAATCCATAAAGTTCTAGGTTTATCTTCCAGACATGTCATTTTATTAGACCATTTTTCTGGTCTGTTCAAGAACTATTGTTACGGTTTAACCTCAGCAGCAACTCAGCTCCATGCAGCTGCTTATTGCTCTCCCCAGCTGCACAGAGAAGAGAATCAGAAAATTAAAAATGAGCAAACTCATGGCTTGAGATAAAGACAGTTTAATAGGGAAACCAAAAGCTGTGTGTGCAAGCAAAGCAAAACAAAGAAACATTCACCACTTCCCATGGGCAGACAGGTGTTCAGCCACCCCCAGGAAAACAGGGCTCCTTCACACCTAGGAGTTATTCAGGAAGAAAATGCCCACTCTGAGCATTCCCCACTCTCTCCTTGCCTCAGCTTTATATGCTGAGCATGTTGTCATATGGCATGGGATATTCCTTTGTTCACCTGTGTCTCCTCCCAAATTCTTTGTTCACTCCCAGCCTCCTTGCTGATGGGATGGTGTGAGAGTCTGAGTAAGCACCACTCAGCAGTAACTAAAACATCCCTGAATTATCGACACACTTTGCAGCACAAAGTCAAAACTTCATCCCGTACTAGCTACTAGAAAGGAAATTAATTCTACCCTGGCCAAAACCAGCACAACTATCTATTTGCAGGTACTTATTTTTCTTTTGAATAAGTTGAGCAGAGTGAGCTCATTAAGCCTTTCAGAAAGAGATGTGCTTCCTGACCAGAAGGATCATGTTTTCACCTTGGTTCTCAGCTCTTATCAGTTTTGAGGAGCCTTCTGACAATGTAAGCACCTTCTGTGTGCCAAATTTGCTGTTAAAATATTTTCAAATGCTTCACAGGGTCCACACCAAGAGTTGGTGCTTGTTCTCCTTGGCTTTTTCATGTGAGCTCAAATTCAGTCTCTTCCCAGTGCTCCTGGCAGTTGTTGCAGGGGCTGAACTGGTCTATACAGGGGGATTGAGGAGAAAGGAAAGGGAGGATGGCATAGGGCACCAGAAAGGCACTGCACAGAGCAGGCAGGAGCACACCCAGATTCTGTGCAGCATTCCACCCAACCCAGTTACCTCTGCTTGAGGTTTCTCTTTTAACTTCCTTTTGGACTTAGCTTGCCTAAGCCATTGCAGTACATTGCTGAGGTAACTGAATTTCAGGTGGTGTTACACTGAGTAAAGCAGAAAGGGAGCAGGTAAGCTCTCAAATCATGCTACATGAAAAGCACTATAAGTGTATGTGTTTGCATTGGATGGGCATGGATGCAAGGAGTCTGTTCAAATGGAAAGAGTACAATAAGATTTGCAGTTCAGGGACTCACACTCCACCCACAGTGCTGATACACATGTTCCCAACATTGGTAGCACGTGCTTCAAACCTGAATTGAGCAATGAAACAGTCCCTCCCAACATGAATGTGCCATTCATGAAGGATGTATGCTGAGGCCAGGAGAGCACCAAACATGCTTTAATTGCAGCTCTGGGTGTCACTACCAGAAAAGGTGTAAAACTGCTGCATTTTGTCTTTTGAGCTGCATAGCCTCATTCGGCAATTGAAAGATTTGTGTGTCTTTCATTCAGTCTTTCTCCCCTGGGATGTTTAAGTTAGATGACTTTTAGCATGGTGAGGCAGGCTGTAAAGGTTCAGAGAATTACCTTGATGATACGACAGCCTCTTCCATTTCAGCTGGAATCCAAGGCTCATCTTTCCTCTGAGGCATTCGTTGAAATTCTGTGCACGATTTGTTCCCCTGATTGTTTAACAATGTCTCTCATGTTTGCCCTGATTTAAAAAAATCCTCCTTTGTAGCAGAGATAACATAGAGCAGGATGATATAATTGCAGTAAAGAGGCCCTGGAGCTTGCAGTAATAGGGTGGTTCATCTGATGTGTACTGCCATTAGAAAATAACCCACGTATGTATGTTCTCAGGGGACTGTAAAGAGGCTTTTAAGGATTACTCTTCATGGAGTATGAAAGCTAATGGGCAAAATAGCAAGTGCAAAGAAAACTATTGCTGCATAAGCATGTTGCCACTTCCTGTTCTCACTTTTCTTACACCTGTGTAGCTCCAAAATATCCACCTCTGCCCAGTAATGCCTGGTTTCTCATGCACTGCAGTCAGTTTTCAAGACTTTTGAGAATACAGTATTATTTCCATGTCAATGAAAAATAGCACATGAAAAGCATGACGTAGTTTAAGACTGTGCTGTGTGTGTACAAAATAAGTAATTTTGTTGGAATGGCATTCTCTGGTAGTCTGTCCCTGAGGAAAAAAAAAAGCCGGTATATAGTTTCACAAACAGTGCTAAAAGGTTGATGTTGGTCTCAATTCTCCCACCTCCATTATTTTTCCTGGCCAGAGTGCAGAAATTTACAAAGATGGCTACATCCAGTAAACACTGGAGGACCTGTTTCAAATATTACATGGAGAATTTGGGCTGCAGTGATAGGAAATTCAGTACAGCTGGTTTCTGAAATTAACAACTTCCTCTCCTAATGGATTGCCACTTTGCCAATTGTTCTACTTTCATTTGTGCTGAAACAGAAGCCATGTAGCAGAACGGAATATTGGCTTTTTTGTTTTGTCACAGCATTTTTTTCTTGCTTATAAAGCTTGTTGTAGATAAAAAAATTGATCCACTTTTTAATATTTGCTACCTCCTCTGTAAAGTTGGAATATACTTTTGTACCTTGTCGTGTTTTTAGGTTCAAAAGAATGGACAAACCTGCATCCTGCCTCATGTATTTAGCATAATAAAGGGCTTTCAGGTAAAATAAAGTGGCTTTATTTAGGTGCAGAACCTTGAAGAAGATGCTGGGTTTTGACTAAATGCTATACTGGGTTCTACAGCACAGTCTGACTTCCATAGCTTCATTTAATTCCAAACGGTACTGATCATAAAAAAAAAAGTCCATGAATATTAAGTAAAGAAGAGATGACAATCAGCATCTTTGCAAAGATACACACAGGCCAGTAAACTTCTTAAACATCCCCATTTCTACTAACAAGTCAGGGCATTAAATATTCAAGAGTACCTCCTTCTGGACAAAGAAGGGACTTACATTCTCATAAATTCTAAGTTGATTCAGGATACAACCTATTTGTTCCCATCTAATCAAAATGGAAGTATGTTAGAGTGCATGTGAAGTATTTGTATTGGGGCTTTTCTGTGTGGTCAGAGCATTGCAAAAAGGCTTAGACAAGGAGTAGGAAAAAGGTCTTATTCTCACTTTCAGGGATGTACTCTGCAGGTTGGGCCAGGGGTGAGGAGGCACATGTCCTGTGGTCAGGAGAAATCACTAAAGTGTTTGAAGAGTGTTGGAATAAGATTGTTGAAATATTAATGCATAGCCCAGTGGACCTCAGCTCTTCAGCCTGTCTCCTTTTCATATTTCTGTACCTTAAACCTGGAGTGGTTATGCCATGTACTAAGCATTGCTTCCCAGTACAGAGGAGATTTTTCAGGGCTAGGTATTTGTGTGTGTGTGTGTGTGTGTGTGTGTGTGTGTGTGTCATTTGAACTAGATGGTCTTATAGGTCCCTTCCAACCAAACCCATTCTATGACTCTGTTTTTGTAATATCCCGAGGAGATCATGCCAATACATTCATCATACAGGTAGCTACTTCAGCTTTTCCATGATTTTTTTGTTTCAGTTTGATAGTCATGTCTGCACTGGGTCATAAATCTGTCATATTTGGAGAATATGGAACACAAAGGTGAAGTGAAGAGAGAGCTGTGTATTTAAACACACAGCAGGGCATTTGCAGTAGTCTCACAAAAGTAATGTTAATGCCATCATATTTACTAGAGATAACAGAAGGGCTGCTTTCTACTTGGCCCCAGTGGTGTCTGTCTGTCTCTGCAGAGCACCAGTTTGCCACCCTGTGCTGGTGCATTACAATCCAGTTCTCTGAGCCCAAGTCCAGTGTTGGATTACATTCCACAGAAGTGTCACTTGATCCCTGGCTCACTATCCATCTATGGTTCTTTACACTTCTGGGATTTAACTTTAACAACTGGAGGTGAGAGGAGATGAATTTTGTGTTACTGTTTCTGCTGTCAGTTGACACCCCTCTACTTAACTTCTAGTCCTGCAAATACCAGAAGAGTAATGCTAAATTTTTTATTTCTATCCTCTATCCCCTCCCCCCCCATAATTGGTGTACTGGAGCAGAAGAGAACTTGCAATTTTATTATTGCTGTATAAGCCTTCTGTAGACTCAGTTACAGCAGTTCTGATGTTGGTAATTTTTATGACTAAAAATATGCTGACAGAGTGTTTGGGCATAGGAAAAGAGCAAATCTGAATGTATAATAATCTGGTGAGTTTGGGAGAAGTTTAATGCTATATCCCAGCCAAGTTAATCACTCATGGAATTTTTTTTTTAAATTTTGCTCAGTTGACTGGAGACATTAATCTCTGGAATAGCATCTTTAATGCCAAATACTTGACCAGAAATCTCAACATTTCCCTGGCATAAGAACAGATTTAGAAGGAAGGCTATCAACTGACAATAGACCAGCAGAAACAGACATTTGTTACTTTATTTCTCTTACATAATGAAGAAATATCCAGATGATGGTTTTCACTTGTGAAGTATATTGAACTAGGTACTGTATTCATGAATATAAATTGAGTAGACAAGACACAATTTTTTCATAGAAAGATGACACAGAGTTGTTCCTTCTGGTAGTTCTTTGTCTGAAATATGCTTATGGTAAAAACATCACTACAGAGTTAATACTGCACTGCATAACTGCATGTTAAAAATATGGGTGCTAAAGAACACAGAATGTGTTAAGGAGAAATTATTCATAGATTTATCATACCTATGTCTGGCCACATTTTTCAAGGGCAGTATCTTTCTGCATATTCCTTTCCTTTCCTGCTTTTACTGTGAAGTTCTTAATTGCTAAATATCACCATCACCCAACCAGCCCAGTTCCATCTGTCTAGGCTCATTCCCAGGCAAATTTGCATTGCTGCTGAGCAATTTTTTATTTGTGCTTGCCTTCCCATCCGCACTGCTGCCTCATCAGCGGCTTGGCTCTCTAGATCATCCCATCTTTGCCCATTTCTCTGTTAGTCCTAGAGGACCCATCCCAGCAGAAAATCTGCAATTTTGTGGTGACTTTGAGCACAGAATTAGTCACAGTTTAAAACAGAAGCATCAGCAGTGCAGTGTTCCTAACAAGCAATGGAGACAATACTTCCTAATTTATTATTTTCCTTACTTTGACACACATGAAAATAGTACAGTGGATTATCACCCTTAATATGCTCTAATTGCATAAAAAACCTTGCAAGTGAGAGCAAGTGTGTGTATAGAGGTGTTCTTCTTGATTAAATAAAGGCTTCTCTGTCTATATTGAGCTAGGGAGCTGCATTACAAGGAAGGTAAGAGGGTAAGGTAAGAAATGTGACCTGAAAGAAATTGTCAGGTTAGACCAAGAAGGCCAAATGCTGGTGTCCTTGAAGTTGTTGGGAGTTTTGCCTCTGAGGAAGTAGCCAAAAGACAGTAGCATCCTGTGTCTCTTGAGGGCTTTACAGCCCTGTGCTGCAGTCAGACAGTCCTCCAGGTGGTCTCTGCCACAGTGTCAAAAAGCATAAAGGAAAATGTGGTGCCCACTCAGGTCAGTTTGCTAGGGCTGCCAGCTCATGGCACTTGTTTATTGCACTTCAGTTTTCATTTCCAGTAACATTTCTACAGGAACAAGTAACTTTTTAACTAATGTGGGTATAAACGATGGGATCATTTGCTGTACCTTAGAACTGTTACAATTTTGCCCCTACAAGCAACAGGGTATTTGAAGATGTCTTTCCTCTTCCAGGTTACCAGCCTGTCCTGCCGAGCCAGCAGCAGGGGTTCCAGGGTCTCATGGGAATGCAGCAGCCGCCCCAAAGCCAGAACCTGATGAATAATCAACAGGGGAATCAGGTGCAAGGCATGATGGTGCAGTATCCAGCCATGTCGTCTTATCAGGTACTTAGGAGCTGTAAGGAAAGATGTTTTTTCTTGGAGAATGCTTAATTTAATTAAGTTTTTGCATCACACAGTGCCCTTATATCTTCATTTGGGTAGTGTGTGGCAGGAAGCCTTCTGATGAATACGCTTCTAAGTCAGTTTCTTTACTTCCTATTTATATGTTTTAGTACTCCTGACTTTCGTTCTGATTTTGGAATGCTTCAAATGAACTATTTATTACAGCCTGCAGTGAGGGTAATGTCACAAAGAACGAAGGAATTAGACTTCTTCCTGTGAAGAAAATTAATTTTAAAAAATATAAGAACATTGTTCATTTCTTCTCTTTTTTGCCAGTGCAGTACTGTTTCCTGTAATGAAGTTGAGGGCTTTGCCTGATCCAGTTAAAAATTACTCATCTGTGGAGACTCCTGCCAAGGATCTCACCATGTCTTCTATAACAAGCTGTAGCCAGATGGATTATTGTTTATTGGGTTCTGGGGAGAGGGAAGGCAGTGGCTTGATTTTTACCAAGTCCGTAAGTTACCCAGACTTATTTCCCAACCTTTCTACCTAGTTTCCGTGAGTTATGCCAAGCGCATATGAGAGGTGGCCTGTGCTTACTCTTCCTACTGGTCCCTCTGGAAAGTTAAGAAACTAAATGACATCTAATTCATTTTAATAGATTGCACTGATTGAGCAGCCATTCCCCTTTTCCCTCAGCTTCTTTGAAAACACTTCAGTGACACAGATGGAAATGGGGGAATTGCTTATGGGTAAAATTTTCCTCTTACATCTTCAGAATTATAATATGGAGAACGTGTTTTAAAGGTTAATGATCAAGTTAAAGGTTTAGACCTTTTAGATGGCCTAGATATACTAGGGTTGAGTCTTCTGTTTGCACTGTTCCCCAGTATCATGGTAATGCATATTCTACTAGGTCATGACAGAGACACTTTCTAGGCCTAAAAGCAGAGGGAATTCTCTTTAAAACCTTCTGTAACAAAAAAATCCTCAGAGATGAGAAGAGTTCTGAGCAGCAGAAAATAGCACATTTTGGCAGAACATACAGTATACTCAAATTCAGCTAGAAGGAATGTAGGGATACTGGAAGCCTACTTTAACTTGCTTAGTAATTGCTATCTTTTTTTCCCCTACGTCTTTCCATATTCCTGCCTAGGTGCCAATGACCCAGGGTTCTCAAGGATTGCCGCAACAATCATATCAACAACCAATCATGCTACCTAATCAATCAGGTCAAGGAACACTTACAGCCACTGGAATGCCTGTCTACTGTAATGTCATACCTCCTGCCCCACAGAACAACCTCCGGTTGATTGCCCCACACTGCCCCTCCAATAACGTTCCAGTTATTTCTGCCAGCTGCAGGACAAACTGTGCAAGCATCAACAATGCAGGGTGGCAGGTCAAGTACTGACACTGTGGCTTAGATTTATGAGGATAGAGGTGCATTATTTGACAAATAAATCATGGCCTTCAAATGAAGAGGAACACAACAGAAAAATCAGTTGAGGACACGAGTACTGACAATGCTCAAGTGATTTGCTGCTGGAAAAACCTGTAAAAAAAAAAAAAGAAAAGTAAAATAAATTTTGAAAAAAAAATGTTTGCTGGTTAATGGTGCATATTTTTGTCATGTCTGCTAGGTATGCCTTTATAGCTTAGCTAGTGACATGAATTCATTGAGGTAAGATTTTTTCCTACCACTGAACACCACTGTGTAGATTGTAATATCCCCGATTCGGATTAGTTTTGTACTTTGTGTTGAGTTTGTGAAGCTAAAAGTATTTAAAAATATAATAAAATCACATTGTACCAAAGCTGTAATGGAAATGAAAAAAAAAATTGAAAACAAAAAGAGAATTACTGAATGGAAGGAATAATTTATATACACTATAGAGTTTTTTTATGGATATATACTGTATTGTAGTGCTTAATCACAATAAAGCTATTTGACCTCATGAAGGAAGGTCATGTTTCTACCACCTGCTTTGTCTCCTCTGTTTCTGAGTGAGTTTCCTTTCATTTCTGCATTGTCTTTTTTCAGGTGAAGCTAATGGGGAATGGTGTTTAATGATGGGCTTAGAGGAGTTTGATGAGAAGGCAACACAGCTGTGTCTCAGCATGAGGTACCATAACAGTTAAGACCACTTTGGAATTGTAGCGTAGCCACCCAGGAAGTACATGAGAAGTTGTCCCATGATATTCCATCCAGTGGATGGAAGATCAGTTAATACTGATGTAGCAGCCACAGTACCCAGCAATCCTGCTACATAGAGATGCTCTACCCAATTATTGGTGCTCCAGCTGTAAAGCCATTTTGTGAAAAGAAGATGACCCAAGAATCAGATCTGTCATTTTCAAGTAAGTGGGGATGAACAATATATATGGGAGGTTGGCTTTTAAAACACAGTCGTTTGCCAGAAAGTTTTAGAACTTTTTTCAGTTCCTGTGGTGGTGTTTTATTATTATGTCCATCTTCACTCAAATTCCCAGCTTGTTCTGATAAATTGTTTTTGATTCATAAATGCTGCATGTAGTTCCCCATTTTGCTTCAGTGATGACAACATTTGAGACAAAAGTCTGAGTAATTTTTCACTTAAACTTCATTTTTGATCAATTTTGAGCACCTTTATGATAGTTTCAGTTCAGCTCTCCAGAATTATGCATACACATAATGAAAAAAACAAAGATCCTTCTGTGTGTAAAATCTGTTTCTGACATAATATGATTTTAGATATCCAGGATTACAGCAGCCTACATAGCCCTTGACCAATGTTAATCTGAATGTGAAACAGCTTTAATTTTACTTTTAGCATATGTGGCCTTTCCTATGGTTTCCACTTCAGCTGTGGAAACAGGAGCTGGAGGGGCTTCAAATCTGTATTTGAAGGAAATAGTTTTCTTTTCTATACAATGAAAAGATATCTTTCAGATTTCAGTTCTTTTTTTACATATGTGTCTTAAAGTGTGGAATCCAGTCCTGTGGGATCATAAGGAAGCCAAAAACTGAATTTTATGTAGTGTAAGCACGATTCTTTTGCTGAGAGACAGTCAAGAGCATGAGCAGTTAAGTAAACACAATTCACTCTTCAATTAGAGGTGAAATGCCTTGGGAGAGACTGCTGATTGATTTTTTTTCTTTTTTTCTTTTTTTCAAATCAAGATACTTCATTTGAATTTTGCCTGTGACCCTGAGCTCTCATTTCAGATTCCCTGCATTGTATGCTTTATTTCCTTTTAGAGTTTCATATACAACAGAGGTTTCTGTCCTAGCATGGATATAATGGCATAATTAATGCTGTGTTTGCTGCTGTGGCATCACTGACAGCTGAACAAATGGGTGTCCTCTGTCAAGGCTCCACAGTCCAGCAGGAAGGACCTTGTCCTGCAGGTGACACAAGAAATGTTTTTGTGCTAAGAGTGGTTTGCTTCACTTGGTAATAATTGAAATTTTTTTAGGTGGCTTTTGGTATATAATCTCTTCTTTCATGTCAAAAGTCTTGTGCAGGACAGGTTGTGTGTGCCCAGGCTGAAGGAGAGGGGAGGGAGGCAATCTCTATATACCCAGTGTCTGAAATAAAGAGACCCTTTGGTCATCATTATATTTAAGTCCCATTTCTTCTCTGAAGCACTACTTACCTTATAAATCTTCCTTCTTATCAAGGAACAATGAATGAATTGCCTGGTAAAACAAAAATCTGCCCCCAGTGTCTTAGATCGATGGCAAGCTGGGCTGTAGATGCTCTCAGATGGGGCAGGGACTCAAAAAGGAAAGTCTGGGAATCTTGCTTCTGTAGACAGGATTTCCCCATGTCCTTAGGCTGCTCTAGGTCATGTCCCCTTGGCAAACAGCATATCCCATGCCTGACCATGGCCCTGCTTTCCCATGTTACCTGTCTGCTAGCCCAATGACCACCTGGTAGAAAACACCTACTGAGCTGTGGGAGCAGGGATCCCACTGACTGATTTCTCTCAGCCTGCTGGGAGCAGCAGCTACCTGCATGGTAATGTGCCTTTCTGCTTATAGGAGACTTGAACTTTTTCTGTGAAATTTAATTTACAGTTTTAGTAGACAGTCACAGCCACCCACCCAAAATAGTCTACATCCTCTGATTGTCTCACTCTCCAAAAAGTTTGAATTTCCTTAGGCATATCTTGTATTTGCAGGGTTCCCAGACAAAGGAAGGAAAGATGCATCCGACTCCATGTTCTTAGAAGGCTAATTTATTATTTTATGATACTACATTATATTAAAGAATACTATACTAAACTATACTAAAGAATACAGAAAGGATACTTACAGAAGGCTAGAAAGATAATAATGAAAACTTGTGACTCCTTGCAGAGTCCCGACACAGCTTGACTGTGATTGGTCATTAAGTCAAAACAATTCACATGAAACCAATTAAAAAACAACCACCTCTTGGTAAACCATGTCCAAACACATTCCAAAGCAGCAAAATACAGGAGAAGCAAATCTGATAATTATTGTTTTCCTTTTTCTCTGAGGCATCTCAGCTTCCCAGGAGCAAAATCCTGGCAAAGGGATTTTTCCAGAAAATATGACTGTGACAGGCATATGAAGAAACTGAATCTGTTCTCCCTCAGCTATGGAGAATGCCCCAATTATTATAGTATTATGTACATGGGGGAGCCATCTCATGTGGTGGTGCATTGTATTTGCTTTATGCTGAAAGAGTTTGTATTTGAAAACAATTAAGTACTTTTTCTATATCAATTGAAACAAAAAAAAAATATTCTCTTAATTTTTAATTATACTATATTTTCAAGTCTTTATCCTATTTTTTGTTCATTAGTAAAAATATTCTGAGCTGGATTGCTTAGCAGCTTTCCGCTATTAAAAAAGAGATGTTTCAGCATAATCAGAAGGGGAGGGGAATGAGGAGGAAAAAAGAAGTGATGTAAATACATATAGCAAAAATGCATAGGTGGAGGTCAGTGCTTTTTCTTCAGTCCTTTGAAATATTTGTAGGTAATCTCTAAAACAAGTGTCGTGGGATTCACATGGCCAGACTTAACAACTCAGGAACTGGCCACCATGAGTTCAGAGTCCAGCTTACAGTAGTGAAATTGTTTACAGGACATGTGCCTCTCCTGTGGGGATGCTCTGTCTCTGTGGGCTTGTTTTCCTCTAGTCTTCCTTGGAATTTGGCAGACTCAGGCAGCTGCTCTGTGGCAGCCCTGTTGTTGTGCTAGGGACTGTTTGTTGCATTTTTCCTTTGCCTACTGCATACTCACCTTGTTAATTGTATATTGCTTTCTCCTCCTTTTTTATATTCTATAGCTGATGGAAAGTTCTGCCTAGGCCCCATACATATTTAATTTGCCACTCCTTTTTTCTAATTTGTATTGCACTGAGAAACCAAAGAGGCATATCCTGAATTAAGATGACTCTCTTAGATGACACTGATTAGCCTTTTGGATGGCTCTTATTCATTTGGGCTGTAATTTGCAGAGGCTGTACATCCTGACAAAAACCAGATGCCATTTGCTATTGTTTTGCCCTTTGTGCTGCCCAAGAAGTCAATGATTTCCTTCTAAAACTGTATTCTCTTATGTTTCTGTTTAACTCTGGGTGGAATGCTTCCTGTACCGAAGGAAGGCTGCACAAATTATCCCAGCAGCAAGGAATGGGAATGTGTAGGGGGGATGTAGAGTAGCCAAAGAATCTTGCTGTCTGCCCTCTTAGCTGCTTTGTAGCATGAGGATGTGCCCTGACATGGCCACTTAATGCTTCAATACAATTATTTCACTTGGTGTCCCTGAAATGTGCACAGGTCAGTGTCCTTTCAGCCCCTCTGTTCAGCAGCCTGTTGAGTTGTGGCCCATGTTTCCCCTTTGGGCCAATAGCAGAGAAAACAGTTTCCTCCCTTGATGCTCAGTGGAGAGGCTCTGATGGAAGATGCTGCCCAATCCAGTATGGGTTTTGCCCAATCCATTGGGGTTTTGGGATGTTGTCCCTCAGAGCCCCTCTTGACTGGTAAGGGAGCAGGAGAGTAGTCCTTAGTGTTTAAAAGTGTCCCACTCATGCTTAGCCCAGGGACCGTGCTTCAGAAATGCTCCCAGCTGCAACACCTGCTTAGCTCAGGTTGCCTAAAACCACATTTCTGGTGTAGGGCATCACCATCCTTTTGGGCAGTGGCCAGTTTTGGGAAAACAATGAGGGAAGCTCAGACTAGTGCTTCAAATGCAATCCTACAGGCTTCAAGGGGGTTGTAGCAAGGTGGGGGTCAATCTCTTTTCCAAGGTAACAATCTATAGGACAAGAGGAAATGGCCTCAAATTGCACCAAAGTTTAGAGTGGATATTAGGAAAAATTTCTTCACTGAAAGGGTGGTCAGACATTAAAATTGGCTGCTCATGGAACTGGGGGAAACATCATCCCTGAAAGTATTCAAAAGGCATGTGGACATGGCACTTAGGAATAGGGTTTAGTGGTGAATATGCTGCTGCTAGATTAATGGTTGGACTCAATGATCTTAAAGGTCTTTTCCAACCTTGATGATCCTATGATTCATATCTCTGTAGCAGGATATAGAAATGCCTTGAGTGTTTTGGAGTAGAAAAAGCCTCAATTAATGCTCATTGCCTGCACCTAACACAGTATGGGTGATGCAGCAGTTTGGTGTGTGTCTGCTCCCAAATCAGGGCAAAAGAAGACCATTTTCAGCTGGATTTCTGCCCCTGGTTTGCTTTAGGAATATACTGCCTTCCCTGCTGGTTCTTTTCACTCTTGAGAAAAGTACTTATAATGACCCTTTGGGGCAGTGAATTGATGGTTAAATATTTAATGCCATGGAGTGTTCCTGAGGACAGTTGGCCCTGCACTCAGAGAGGGATGTGAACTATTGATTTACTCCTGTATGTTCTGCAGACCCTGGCTTACAAACTCCTGAAAAGACACCATTCCAGTGCACATCAGAAGGGGGAATCAACCCCCAGGCTTCTGGCTCTTTTTACAAAATCTCACCAGCTGTGGAAGGGGATGACTCCTCATTATCTCTCCTGATAAAAGACTAGGGGACATAAGAGAAATTTTGCCTATTAAACCAGCACTCTCCAAACAAAGGAAACATGAGAAGAGCTCTTTTTTTCCCCACAGAGTATTTAGGCAACCTGTGGCATTCCTTGCAGCAGGATGCTAGGTGCCATTTCAGAGATGGGTGGACATGGTCAGAAAAGAAATTTGTACAGAATGAAAGCTGCTGAATACAGCCAGCCAATGTTTAGTACACAGAGGCAGAAAACAACCTGGAGAAATGTCACCATATCATTGCCCCATCTATAAATCCTTTCTCCAGACACTGTCAGAGATGAGTATTGGACTGGGAATCAAGCTTTGACCTGGTGGAATGTCCAGATCCATAAAGCAGTATTTGTTTCTTTATTATTATTATTATTATTATTATTATTATTATTATTATTATTATTATTATTATTATTATTAATAATAATAATAATAATAATAATAATAATAATAATAGTATCATAATAGTTGATATCACCCATCAGAGTCCATCCTGTAACAAAACAAAGGAACAGAAGGAGGGGGTGAGACTCATCTTGGGTTAATTTTCTTCAGTTTGTTTAGTGTCATATGGCCCTGACTGCATGAGTGACTGTGACTGGCCTTAGACAGTTGTTTGTTCTGCTATTCAGAGCAGGATATGTTACTACACTGACAATGAAATAAAGCTTACAGGGGAAGCACCACATGGTTTTTTCCTCATCTTTCATTTCTTCTTTGTAGCATATACTTGTTAATTATCATTGTAAATGTTAATTATTCACAAGCAATGTATTCGTGCTAAGAGTGATTTGCTTCACATGGTAATAATTGAATTTTTTTAGGTGGCTTTTGGTATATAATCTCTTATTTCATGTCAAAATTCTTGGCTTTTCTGAGCATCAGTTGTAATTGCTACTAAGAATGGGCTTGACAGTATTTTTTCATTGACTTAAGGGGGCTTAATTGATGTAGGAATTACAGGAAAAAACTGGAAGAGAGGAACTGTGATTAGCTTTCAAGCTGAAGAATAGCAGGTGTTCAGGGTAGACTTATGGACATCTTGTTGAAAAGTGATATTAAATTCTTCCCTGGTTTTTATTTGCAGAGATCAGCTGCAAAACTACACTTAATGAAGCACTATGTTCCAATTTGAAGCACTGTGTTCCAGTTTATCCTTGTGTTGTTAAGAAATAGCTTTAGAAAATAGGTCAAAAAAAAGTTGCCTTTTATGCTATGGGTACAGTTTTACAAAAGGCATTTGTGAAATGGAAATGTAAAACTAAATATGGCACAGTATACCCATTGAACTCTACTAAATATATCCCTAAAGAAATGTTAGAAAAAGATCTCCTCAAAGAGTACTGTGTACCTTCAGATAAAAAGCAGGTTTCACAGATCCCAAGGCTACATGGGTTTTTTAACCCTAAGGATAAATCATATGGGTGTGAATCAAAACACTTGCCATAGCTAGGCTTTGCATGCAAATTTGTGCCAGATCATCTCTGCCACCAGGAAAAACTGCTTTTATATGCATGGAAGACAGATGTACATTAACTCCTTTGGTATTTTTTTTTTCCTTCTTAAGCAGTGTCTTCTTAGTATGATTGGAAGAACAAGTGAATTGATAGTAGATAAGACTGGAAATTTTCTACTTAGTTCCCATTAACTTTGATCTCACCAGGTTCCTATGTCTGGTGGAGCCTATAGGGAAAAAGGGATTGTGTGCATGTATGTGCATGTGAGTAAAAATGTGATCGAGAAAAATGAATTGTTTGGATTTTTCTAAAGCCTTTCAATTGAAACAAGATTTTTAAAAGTTTCTCATAACTGTGCTCCTGTTTTCCAAGCTAAATGTTATTGATTCTTTGAGAACATGATTAAACATGGGACACAATGTCAGGAGGTGAGTGGTTACAGTATAGTCCTTTGATATGTGACATTTCGTGCAGATGCTGGCAGGAAAAAAATTATCTTATCTAGGAATCGAGGAGGAAACAAATTGACACTGAGATCAAGCCTTAATTGGAAAATCTGGACAAATTTTGCCTTTGAGATAAAACCTTCTAAAATACATTAGAGAATATCTCCACAGGGGGAAAAAAAGAAAAGCTTTCAACGTCTCAATGCCTATTGTAAAAACCGGGAGGTCAGACCTTAAGCAAAGTGCTGGATATTTTTAAGTTTCCTATAAATAATGATTTAGAGCAATTTGCACATACATTCTTAGCTAATCTCATTAACAGTAAGTCAAATGGAGGCCAGCAAGCATCCAGAATCTCCCTGGCCCAAATATTCAGTGAGGGTCAAGTCTTGGCTACACTTAAGCTTAAGGCAAGGCTTCTTTCACGGGAAGCAGGCAGAGTTGCATTTGCATGAAGCTCACATGTGGCACTTGAACCGAGCTCATGTGTGTGCTAATGGCCACCCTTTCATTTTGTTTCATCTCTGCAGATGAAACACTGAGACAGACAGCATGCTGTAATTCAGAACTGCTCCAGGCATCCACACTCCTGCTTCCTACTGGGTGCCTGAGCCTGTTGGGCAACACGCTCCCATGACTATGGGCTAGGCACAGCTTGATGCTTCTTTTATTGGCATGGATATCAGAAAACCACATGGTGTGGGGCTTGCTGTCATCTTCCACGAAGCTGAAATTATCAGGGTGTGTTTCTGAAACTACAAAGGGGTCCAAATTTTATGGATAACACTTGGGTAAATCTGGATGCATGGATAAATCTGGATCTTTCGTGCTGTCACAGAGATAGAGAGGAGAATAAAAAAATACTGGTTTAAGTATTTCTTGAACATATTATATCTTCCCAGTCCACTGGGTCTTGAAGACTATATGTAGTTGGCATGTGGTGGAAGGAGTTACTGCTGATGTGTGAATAAAGATGTTGCAGACATCAGAGCTGTCACACAGCAGTGGAATGAGCTCTGGACATGAAGCATTCATACAGCACGGGAAAATATTCTATCTGAGTGTTGTTCTATTATTTATTCATGTGCTTCTGTGCTCCCCTGGACTGGGGCTGTATTTTTTAGAAAGGTGTCTTGCACTACAGCAGATGTTCTATGGTTCAGGGCTAGGGGCATTGCCCCACTTTGCTTAAGGAAAAACCTGGTGTTTGGCTCAATTTTTTGTTTGCTTGGTTTTTGTGGGGTTTTTGTTTGATTGTTTTGGGTTTTGTTTTGGTTTTTTAGTGGAAAGGTGAATTTTCTGCACAGATATAAGTATGTCTTTAGCAAAAAATTGTCTGTTAGTCAGAGAAGCATTGTCCAAGAAGAGGTATGTAAAAGGAAGCTGCATTTTTTTTAAAACTACTCATCCAATAGAGGATCCTGCTGATATAGCATTCTCTCATCCATAAAGCGTGGGGTTTTTATAAAAGAGGGGGTTGTGTTTAACTACAAAGGTACCACTGGTTTTTAAATGTATTTTTGTGCAAATAAATAAGTCTTTTTTGTTGGGTTTTTTGTTGGTTTTTTTTTTTTTTTTGAGAACTGATAATTTCTCCTGCATTAAAAAGCATCAGAAATAGCTGACAGCAAGCTGCAGTTTTACTCAGGGCCATTTTACTCAGCTCTGTGTGATGAGCTCTTTGGATGCTGTGAGGCAGGTATCAGTGTCTGAAACAGAATTTTTACTGCATTTTTCTTCTCTTTTTCCTTTCTTTCTTTTTTTTTTCCTGCCCAATTTTATTCTGGGTAAATACGCTCATACTGCTGGGAGCAGGGTGTAGTCTCTGAAACATGTTACAAAGGAAACAAATGGCTTGCAGATTTGGTGAGAGAGGTGTGATGGCAGCTGTTTTTTGGGAGCACGTGAGGAGGTTCAGAGCTGATAAAATGCTGCTGTGTGCTTCAGGAATATGAGCTGAGACCCTGGAGATTAGCATGGCAAAATCTCTGAAGCTGCTGGCCAAAATGAGGAGCCTGCACTTGTGATGGTTTGTGAGGATGCATCAGCACCAGCATGCGAGATGTGTGTGACCTGATGCCAATGTGGCTTGCAAATGAAGTCATTCCATGGCTGCCTGTTCCCTGTGCATATTATGGACAGTGTGATAGTGGTCTTTGAACAGCAGAAGCATGAAAAAGCCAGCTGTGGCCATACACAAGGTGCCAGGGAAGGCATTTCTAACATCAGCAATATGTATAATATCAGGAAAGAAAGGATGCATAATGCTCTGGCACCCTTGAGATCCAGAGGGGAGATGAAACAGATGCTAATAACCACACTACAGGACTGGTTCTGTGGGAGAGGACTGATCTTTTGAGCTCACAGAGAAATGCAGGCAGAAAAGGCACCATTTGAGATTCTCAAACTGTGCTAGCAGCAAAGAATATTCCTTTTGCTGATGCTGCTTTCATTTAAAAGAAGAGCTATTATCCTCAGTTTTTTGTGATAAAGACATATCCTTTTATAGAGATCTGTGAGGATGCAATATTCTGGGGTGGCATGAATTGCTTTGTGCAAGTTCCCATTCCTCTCTCTAGGGGAGCCAAGGTAATTAGTGCAGCTTGACATCTCCCTTCTAGACAGCAAGATGTGGGAAAAATGATACCCAGGGCACAGAAATCATTCCAGGTACACCAACAGCAACTACTGGATTGCCAGTGCCCTGTGATAGCTGCTGTTAGAACACACACTGCCACCACCAGCTGGAGCACAGCCTTTCTGAAATGAATCAGTGAAATGTATGTCATGGGTAGTAGCTGGTGAAAAGGCCTGGAGATATGGGATACTCTCTCACAGAAATAGTTATTTCTTCAGAAACAGTAACATCTCGAGCTGAGGGAAGACCAAAAGGAAGTTCTGGGGTGTGATCTTTGCTGCTGACAGATAATGGAGCAAGGGCTCTCCATTCAGAACTGTGTGTCTCTGAGACCCATAAAACCAAGGGTCACAACTGCTCTGTCTCTCAGCCTATTACCTGTTGTATTTCCTTATCACAGTCATTTATCTGTGTCTGGCTTCTCAGCTGGTGCATTTAAGATTGAAATGGTGGCTGTCAGCTTGTAAGAGAAACTGGGTCCTGCAGGAGTTAAAACCCTCACAGCAGAGATCCACATTGTTGGTGGCTTTCAGATAACAACAAATATCATCTGCTGGCCCAACTGCCTCAACAGATGCACATTCCTGTCAGTCAGCTTTGATTCACATCCACATTTAGCTTGCAAATTGTGCCTAATGCCCATGGCCCCAGACATGCAGCTATGTGACCTTCTGGCCACTTGTGTGGACCAAGTCATGCTGGTGTCTGTGAAGCTCAGAGTCATGATAAAACAGGCATCCCACTCAGCAATCGGCTGCCACACTTAATCCTGCATTTGTTCCTTGCTGACTTACAGCAGCCAAAGTGGCATTAGGAGAGCCCTGTGTCAGTGGCACTGGAATCTGGAGCTGGGCTTCACAAGGCAGCAGTGCTGTCTCCTCCCAGCCAGCACTCAAAACTGCTGGGCAAAGCCCAGTGCTGAAATGAGCAGATATGACCAGTATAAATATTGCACATGCTCAGCTTTTAGGAGAGGAAGAGCACTCCAGGGAATGGACAGCCAATTTAGCCAGCAGTTTTTTTTTCCAATCTCAGTCAGGGTAGATGCATTCTCCCCAAAATATGTGTGCTCTCCTGGAAACTGGAGCAGCGTCCTAAAATCTCCAGGCACACTGCTGGAGTCCAGTCATGCCTCTCTTTGCTCTTAAACATAATCTCAGTCCACCTTTCAGAGAACACTAACTTTATTTCCCCTCAGAAACGTTAGACTTTGAGTTAGGGGGGGTAAGAGTGATGCTGGTACATGCTTGAATTTAATGCACTGGATGCTACCCTATGAGGTAGCAGAATTTTTTATTCTTGTTATTTCCATAAGGATTCTATAGAAAGGAGTAGGACACATATGGAAGTTGGTTTATACCAACATAGCTAATTAAAATTGTGTTGTGTTCTGATTTTGTTGTCTCTGCTACCACATGAGAGAGTGGCAAACACCAAAAGCAACATGGACAAATGTAATTAATCAGCTAATTTAGTGGTATACTTGAATGCTTTTTAGTTATTCACTCATTTTTATTTGCTCCTTCTTAGTGCTTTCACAGTTCTGTATTTTTCTTAAAATGCCATTCAGCATTGCACATCGATTAGAAGAGAAGGAAGGATTTATTTTTTAAGCATTGACACTGTCTCTGACCTTTGTCTTAAATTTTATATAGTTTAGATCCATAATCTCCTAAACCTAATTTATTTATTTTTTTCTTTGAAACAGTCTTCATAGGTACAAAATGCTCTTGGAAACAGAATGTGGTGTTAAGCATATAGAAACAGCAAATAAGTTGAAAAATATATTTTTCCATAAAATAGGTTATCTTACCTGCTGTTAGCACTCTGGCTAGCTTTTGGGTTAAATACACAAGATACCAAATGCGACTTTAACTGGCACCTCTCTTTGAGAGAATATTCTGGTGGAATGTGTGCAGTGGAGCTGCCCATGACAGTGGAAACCCAGGGCACTGGGAATATTTCTCTGTCTGCTCTGGGGTGCCCTGACCCCCAGGGGAGCACTGACTTTGACCCTCATTCATGGAGAGAAAGTTTCCTAGACTTCAGGATAGACTAGAATCCACAAAAGTGTGAAATAGATTATGGAGAGTAGATCACTTGGTCAGAAATTTAGGTTTTGGGATTTTTAGTATGAAGCAAGATGGAGGGCACAGGGTGTCATCCTGGGTTTCTTCTTTGTGCTTCTTCTTCCTTCTTCTTCTTTGGTTTGGGTGGCATTTTGTAATTGGGCAGAAAAGTCCTCATTGCAGGCTCTGTGGGATCAGTTATTGGGTTAAAAGAGAAAATAATCTAGGTGTCAGTTCTTAATTGGATATTTTAGTCTTAAAAGACCTTATAACAAGAGATTGTTGGCCATTTTGTGCCTTCTAATGAAAAGCTGCTGAACTCACAGTAGTGAGACTGTTTTACTGATAAGAAATAATAAACACCTGCGTCCAAACATGAACTACTGTCTCAAGTGCCTTCAATCCAGACCCAGAGAAACCGATATATGACAAAACCCAGGTGGGCAGGAAAACCGCTATCTCAGGGGTGGTTTGCAAAGTCCTTACAATTGCCTGTTTTACCCAAGGTAAAACACTAGCACCTAAAACACTACCTTTACCCAAGGTAGAACTAGGGTAAGCCATGAACTTGCACTAAGGTGTCACCAGTTTGCACTTCTGTCACCATCCATATGCGCAGATTCAACCTCTAGTGCCTGCTGGTATCTAGAAATAGCAGCAGTGGCAATAATATACAGGAAAATGAGGATAGTTTCAGATGTTGATAATGTGGGGCTTCTTGACCGAAATATGCTTTTTCCTGTTCCCTTGCATTAAAAGTCTTGACATTTCTACCCTCTTTCAAGGGAAGTGCTGAGCCTTTAGGAAACCCTCTCCAACAGTACCAAACTCTTGATAATAATTTTCCCCAGATGTTTCATTGTATACTCCCTGTGTGAGGAGATTAGTCTCATCATTTCTTAGCAGATGGAGCCACTTGGGTGAAGGGGTTTGACCAAGATCATGCAGGAAGCTAGCAGACAGCAAAAGAAAAAACAACCAGATAACAAAAAGAGTGCAAGAGTTCAAGAGAAACACAAAGTTCCTCCATGTAGCTGATGTTAAAACTAGGAGACATCAGCATGGTAATACTCAAGGCTGTAATGAATTCCTTATCCCCAGTGTTGCAAAGGAAGGTTCAGGATGAGTCCCAGAGGTAGGATTCATGCCTTGCTCATTCAGAGCAGCTTAACTTCAAAGGCAAGGAGTAAAACCTCTGTGGTTCCACTCATGCCTCCTCGTACTCTTCTTTCTCCCTCAATTCATTTTTTCTCATAAGAGGTGGATAACAAGTGGTTGATATATTGGCAACAGGAGAAATCCAATGTGGGCAGATTATAGAATTATAGAATCTGACTTTTCAAGGTGTCAGAGGCTTATATATATATATATATATTCTTTTGGTTATCACTGAAATAAAGTTGTCCAAAGTTGGTAGTGTAGAGGGCCTGAGAGAGCTGGCAAATCTCAAAGAAGAAATGGACAGATTTGATTTTTTTTTTAACTACCACAGCTATAGTGAAACAAATCAAATACAGCTTTAAAACTTCCCTGCTTGAACTTTTCCTCTTCCCCTTCCCTCTCCCTGGGGTTTCTGTTTTAGAGCTCTTGAACTGATTTGTTGAGACAGATCAAAGTATAAAGTATTTCTCAGCTGGTCTTATTTCTCTCACTGGATTGTAGTGGCAGGAGACAGGCAGCTCATTACAACAGGGAGAGTGCTCCTATGAAACCAACTTCATTACAGCTGGTAAGAAAAATAATATTCCGCTGAAGCTATAGTTCAGTCTCACCATCACAGAAATAAATTATTTTAGAATGAATAAATAATGTCACACTGCATCTCATTAGAGTATAAGGCTGAGTAGAAACATGATGTTAAATACATCTGAATTGTACTGCTTCTGTCTGGCATTGTGAAGACTTTGAAGTACATCTTGGATTTGTCCAATTTTAGCATGTTTGCCCTATGCTTGTTCAGAATCCTCCTCTTCAACAGTGCTTCAGTGAATGGGGAGGATGGGAGGGCGTTATGTACCTCAACAGCCTGCCAGCTTTCTCCAGCTGCTGACTGTATTTAGAAAGGCACCAGAAATTATGGGGTAAGAGTATGTTTTCAGGGTGGATTCTGAACACAGATGTGGCTCCTTAATTTTTCTGAGAGTGCATCACATATAAATCAGGGAGTGCAGGGCTGTTGCCAGTTTGAGAGCAGCTTAGAACAGGCAGGTTAGGAGGCTGCTTCTTTCTACAGACTATTTATGTGAGCTATCCTTTCACAAGCTTCTGTCAGTCAAGGGGCAGGACAAGCTTTCTGTCTTTTTCCCTCTGTTCTTGTTGTTATTACTTCTCCCAGCACTCCCTCTTGCTCCCAGCACTATCCCTTAGTCCCAAAACCAGAAAAAAACTCATTGTTTTAGCCCGGGTCAATGCCATAGTTTGCTCACAGCTTTGCAGCTTTTTTGGGTAAGGCAAGGGAGAATGATGGTACCAATCAGCAGAAGAGCTGGTTTGTGAAATTATTCCTCAAAATGATTTTAATCTTAGAAAGAAGTGGAAAGAGGAGAAGAAAGAGAAAAGAAACGAACCTCCTAAGGCCTCAGGGATAGGAGCAGATTTCAGGTCTCCTGACTCCCATGAAATCACAGGAATTCTGAATTTATGAAGTTCTGAAATACATGGTAAGTTGAGACATGACATGCAGAAAGCAGAATGGGAGTGTCTTTCACTGGAAAGGGACTCTCTTCCAGTGAGTTTGTGCTTATGTTTCTGCTTAAAAGCACCATGGTACAGGTTGCAGGCTCTTTTGCCTTCCTTTCCCTTCACATAAGACAAAGGAGAGAAAGAGATATCCCTGTAGGGGAGTGTAACTATATTACATGTCAGCTGGTGATAATTTTTAGAGCAGCAGGACTGGTATTTTGGACAGGTATGGATGGAGCACAGGAGCACATGCTGGGCAGTGAGGTAAGGAGGTACTAATGCTAGCAGAGGAGCTAATCCAGCCTAGGTGAGCATGTGGCTCCATTTAAAACCAGTGTAGATGTTCCATTACACAAATCTTAAACATTGCTCAGGCTCTGCAGCAAGTTCACTTGCAGAGTAAAGCAAGATGTGTGATGGAAGTGAGGTCAGATCCAGAGTTTGCTTGCTAAAGGAAAAGGTTGAGTGTAAGGGCAAGAGACGGTATAGTGCTAAGACATATTTCCAAAGCAGGACTTGCGGCCCCTTATGTGGCTGCTGGGGAATAGGACGAGAGCTGGTGGAGCCAAGTCCATGACTCAATAACTTTTTCTCTGTATGCCCCAATGTTCATGTCAGCAGCAGCTGCTGCCTGAGTTCCTAGTTTTGCAGTGTAGAAAAAGCAGATAGTCACTTAACAGGATTGAAAATGAAACATGGCTTCCTGCTTTACCTGTACCACGTGTGGAGATTTTCATAGGCATACCATAAATGGCCAGGTTCTTGCAAGACATAGCAAAATAACTCTGTGTTTTGTGAGCCCAGATGTAGAGCACTCCACTCTGGAAAGAAAGGACCAACAAGGATGTTACATGAATGTAGACTCCTGATGAAGGGATAAAAATCTCAGGTTTCTTCCCCACCCCTGTTGGCAGCAGACCTACCATGAAATTAAATTTCCTCAACAAGGCAAGGTTTGAAGAGCATAAAGCACATGAAGTCTCCTGGGGAGGCTGTATTTGAGAATCCTGTTCTCAGTTTGCTGTAGTTTAACAGCATGAGAGTGGGCTCATTGGGATTTCCTCTATGCTAAAGCCAGTCTGAAAGCTCATTCATCTTACCTTTCCATGGTGCTCCCACCTGGACACACACATTCAGTGTCTCAGTGGGGCCTGTGACCAAAGTCAATGTCCTTGAGGGACATTATAAGCAGGTGGAATAGCTAAGCATCATGATGCATCAGTGTTTTCTTGTGTAAAAACCAACCTAAGCATGAAAACAGAGGAAATACAGCCCAAAAGGAACCTTCCATGTCAGGGAACTGTGTCCAAAGAACTATGTCAGCCTGTTGCTTTCATTTATGGATGCCTGTAAAACTATATAGAAATATTGTCCCCCTGACCCTGTGTGCATGTTTTGGAGCTATGCCCATCAAGGCCCTTGAGACTCCCTGGCAGGATTTTCTGAGGTGACTGTAGCATGGAGAGATTTGGGCTGGTATCATACACCCATGGTGGAGCCCCTGTAGCAGCAGGGATTGATCCAGATTTGTTTTTCTGATTCATGGGTGGCATTTCAGTTACTTAGTGGAGACCATTTATTTGTAACTGAGCTGGCAAGTTTGAGGTTTGAGGCTTGAAAAAGGGTCAGGAACCTGTAGCTATTTCATGTGGTTTCGTTTGTCCAAATTCACTTTTTTTGATCTTTCCAGAAGTCACGACCCCTTTCCCAAGCTGAAAGCTGACCTCTATGCAGCACTCTGTTGCTTTCTGAATGGTTTCTGCTCCACAAACACTTCTACAGGGTTCTAAGGAAGGGAACAAAAATTTAGCTGGCAGCAAATGTGTTAGTGTGCCTGTCACTGTCAGTCCAGTCTTACAGGAATGCTCCAAAATAAAAAAGAGATGGGCAAACATCTTATTTTATTGTCATGCTTTTGGTCATTAACTAGAATTTGATCAGATGTACCTCACAGATAAACCCTAATAAAAAAAGAAAAAGCCTGTATTCCATAAACATCCATAAGTGTTTTGCTATTAATTCAGGGGGACCGGGGTATGATACTCTCTGACTAAGTCTTGGCTTTGTTAAAAACCACCTGTGAATTACTTACAGTCATTGGTGGTAGTGCTGGGTCAGCTGAGTATAATTGATCTTCCTGATAGCTTGCATTTCTTCCTTGGAAGAAAAAAAATGGTGGGTGAAGACTGCTGGGAGTCAATACTGGTGAGTACCAATTCTACTTGTTACTGCGTTATGTAGTTCTGGTATCTAAGTGGTGAATTTTTTTGTATTGGTTTCCATGTTGGTGAACAGAGGTATGTATTTCCTAGTGTAATGAACAGAGGAAATGCATAAATCAATTCATAAATGTTCCAAAATGCTTTGAAGGGCATAACATGTGTGCTGGGGAGACCAAAGTGTGAGCAGTAGTGGTAAAAAGTTCCTGCATATTGCAGAGCTCCTCTATGCATCTCCCCAAAGTTGTTCCCCTGCTTTTTTCTCCTAGGTCCCAATTCCTCCTATTACACTTTTATGGCAGCTCAATACAGAGGTTCTAACCCTACTTCTGTGTAGCCTGAATCTCAGATCAGCTCCTTTCCTGAGGCCTTGAGCTGTGACAAACTGAAGTCCTTGCCTCATCCACACCCTATCTGCTTGCTCTTGTTCATATTGCCTCAATCCAGCTGCTTGGCAGAAGAGCCCACTGCAGAAGGTTGATGAAATCTGCACAGAGGGTAAATATGCCGCAGCTTTGAGGGACTTGGCGACACAAAAATTATTAATACTTCTTTAACATTGTTTCTTCAACAAGATTACTCAAATGTAATGTAAGCTTAGGGAAGTATTGCTTCCCTTAAGAGCAGCATGGGAAAGCAGAAATACTTTCCTTTAAGTGTAGGAAAGCTCTGCATGTTGTAGTTTTACAAGATGGCTTAGTGAATGCTACAGTGGCTGTTTGCCAATTGTACAACCTGCCCTGTCTGATACAATGTTGGAAAGATTATCTGGATCAAATAAACCCTGTGCATTTGGTTTTTATCATTTCTATTTCATGTGTTGTCCATGACATAAGAGTTCACTTCCATCTGAAAGTAGGGTGTCCTTCATCAACCACTGCCCTGTAATTGTGCTGCTCTTTGTCATACTAAGTGCCATCCTGTCACCTATGCCCTGCTAGCTCGTGCCTTTGCTGTTGGAGAATCTCAGCTTTTTCTGATTAGCACAAGCTTCTGTAGTGAAGCAGTGCAAAGCTAATGTCAGAGATGGCATCTCACCCAGGAGCAGCAGAAATAATATTGCTTGAGGTAGCTGGCTTCTTCCTGTATGCATTACAGTTCATGAAGGGTTACAGGATTGAGACTGCAAATCTATATTCACTTATTTTTTGTGCACGTGATGTTGTAGCATGTTCTGCTGCCATGTCTCTATGGATTGATTATGCAAGCCCTGCATGTTTCACAGTGTCTTACAGGCAAGTACCAGTAAAAGGTATCAAGTACCCACAAATAGGAGGTATTTTGGCAATATTTTTGTTAATATTGTCTTCTCTTTGCAATTAGTAATTCCTTTACACAGCAGGAAAATCTATAGCTCTATGAGGTAGTGGGACATTGACAGGAAACATCTTCCTGAAAAATTTTTGGAGGTTACTTGCTTAGTTTATTTCTGGTTTTGTCCAGAAAGACTTTTTTCTGTACTTTTTTTTTTTTTTTAGATCATACTAATTGAAACGCTGGCATTCTTTGCCACATGCTCCCCTAGATGGTCCCAATTTATAGGCAAAATTCTGGAAGAAAAAATTGATAATATTTAGCCAAAGGAATTGTCTCTGGAATGAAAAGTCCTCTGAGCTTTGGATCTTAAGGGGCTTAAAGAGTATCATGCCCCTTAAGATCCAAAGGGGGATCTTAATGGGGAAGGAGCAGGATATGTTTTCCCTGTCTTAGATTCTTCCTAAAATGTTTCTTTTTGGGCTCAGAGAGAGCTAAGTGCTGGACTGACTTTGCCTGAAGACCTAAGCCTATTTTCTTCTTTGGTCTCTGGAGATTATTGTTTAACTGTCAGTATGATCTTTGTTCTAGGTGTGATAATATGATAGGATTCTTGATATGTTCCTATTTTTGATAATGTATAATTTTGAGACTTTATCATTGTTATTTTCTGTGTCTGTAGAACACCTAGTAAAAAGATATGAAACCCCATTTCTAACTAGGTCCTTTCAAAAGTGTCTATTTATAAGTTCATGAATATGAAAATTATCCTCCCAATAATACAGAATATTTAGTTTAGATAAAATAACCATAAGGATGGTTATCTTTACACATCCAGACCAATTAAGGCAGCCACTGATAAAACAGGACTTATTTCAGACCTCACTGTATCTTTGCCCTGGGCAGCAAAATAAAGTAATTTAGTTTCACTTCATATTGCCTTTTTTTTAACTTCACTCCTAGCCCTTATGTTCTACCCAATCAATAAGAGAGAGAATCACTAAACAAGATCCTGTTAAAACAGTGACCTTGCACTTCAGTGCTATCCAGATGGGTTTAGTAAGTCAAGCAATTGTTTCTCTGAGGTGTTTTGAACCTGTGATCACAACAGGCAGAAGGCGTACATACTAGGAGCAATCTGAAGTCATCTTTATACAAGTTTGTCCTGGATGAAACTAGTATGTAGGATCTTTGCCATTTTTGGACTTGTTTTAAAGCACTCAGCCTGTCATAAATCACTTCCTAAAGCAATATTGAACTTCAGCTTTACAAAGGCCTCAAGCAAAGATGCGTAGATGAGGCACTTAGGGATGTGGTATGGTGGTGGACTTGGCAGTGTTAGGTTAATGGTTGAACCTGATGACCTTTAAAGGCCTTTTCCAACTGAAACAATTTTATGAAGTATATCCAGCCAGAAATTTCCCAACAGACTGTTTTTCTCATTCAAAAATACCAATTAGTCAGAGGTTGAACTAAGCCCCAGTTTGAGTAGGATCAATAAAACCCCCAAAACAAACACCACAACCATCCTTCCGAAGCCTCAACAGAGCCCTGTGAAAACCGGAGTAAGGAACACACAGAATTTTGTCTTCAGATACATGTGGCCTTCAAAGTGTGGTTTATGATTGAGGAAGTTGAAAACACAATGTTGTTCTTAGCTATTTTGTAACTGAACAGTTTGGTCTGGACCTTTTTTGAGCAGGTGGTTAGGTTTTTTTGGTCATTACTAATTTTATTACTTTTTTGATTTTCCTACTGGTGTAGACCTCTTTTGGGGTGGATTTTTTCATATTTATATCAGAGGGGGTTTGTGAAGGAGAGACAAAATGTAGATTTTGGAGTTCTTTGGGTAAAAGAGACCTGTATTTCTGCCTGGGTGAGAGAAATATCTATCAAGGACATCAAAGAGAGGATGTCACCAAAATTAAGGGCATTCTGCTGGCTCTTCTATGGCAGTAAGTTTCTCTTGTGCAAGCAAAGCAGTGAAGGTGAAGCAAGGACAGATATAGTTGACATGGATGGGAAAGAAAGAGTGAAAAATGTGGAGTTTGTAGTTGAGCAGGACATGATTGTATCCCAACCTTCTTTCTTAGCCAGGAAATCTGTATCTGGGTGATGCAGTTCAAGGACAAACTCTTCTGTTTTTGGTGATTTTCAGAAAAGTAGATTCACTTTTGCAGTTTTTCTTTCACAAGGCTACCCCAGGGTTCTCCTGGTTGTACCTTTGCATGTCTGGTGAGAACTGGAGCTCCCTGTCACACATCTGACCTATAAGAAGTGTAGTATTCTGTGAATCATCCATGTTATGACCTTAGGTATTTCTATACAGGAGTCATAAAGCAGAAAATTTTAGTCTATTTCTTATCCAACTGTCTTATAGAAAATGAGTGTGTCTGTAATTGGGCATGAAGTATTTTAAATTGGGCCATCAACCAGACTGCATCTGTTGTTCTCTTTATTATTATTATTCATTACACATCACAGACACTGATGTTGTGTTTTCATTAATTTTTCTATTAACTTTTCCCCATCAATGAGATTAAAGATTCATTATTCTGAAGCACAGTAAAACAACCTGCCACCACCTCCCAAACCTGAGATCAAATCAAAACCATCCTGCATATGACATTAGACAAAACCTGATTCAGCCTTATAAAAATGAGTTCATATCTCTGAGAACAGATATGTTAGCAAAGGATTAGCTGTGCAAATGGTCAAGTCAAACAAGGTGTAATCAGGGCTACCTTTACAGCACCTCCTCATTTCACTTCTCCCATCTGTGATTTCACAATCCTTCAGATGTGAGTTTAACTTAGTACCAATTATCTTGTACCAATTATCTATGTATTTAATTTGGCCATGTAATTGGCAGACATTTCCAACTTAGCTAGTTTTTTTATATGCAATGTATTTAATGGAGCTGAAGGATTTTTATTCCCTCTTGTTATGATCTTTGAAGAAATATGTGAGCTCTCCTGACTGTTATAAGCAATATTGCCTGTATGTGTGAAAAGTACCCTTTGTAGAAGGTTAAAGAATACTCTATAAAGAATGGGAAAATGGAAGTAGAAGTTAGATTGTCCTTAGATGTGGTGCATTCATGTGGACTAGCAAATGTGAAGTTTAGAAACCCATTGATTACTCTAGTTTCATCACTTTTATTTTGTTAATTAAAAAATGCAGGCATCAGTGTTTCCACAATATAAGCCCTCCTGCCCCATCCCAACAAACTGCTAGTGAATATCTTAATGATGTCCACGTTTTGGAAAAGCACATAAGACCTGTTGATTAAATGGCCTGTTTCAACCTGTGTGGAACATGGTGTGCGTGTGTGTACGGCTTGTCCTTAGTTTTGAGACTGATGAGAGTACACTGGTTCCTACTGTTCTCCCAGGAAGCAGGTAAGACATAAGGCCATAAATTTAAAGCATTAATCTGAAATGAAATGTGGTGGGGAGAAGAAAGCTTTTGTTTGGGCCCTGGCTGTATAAGAAAGCCAAAAGGAAGAAGCTGTCCCAAGGTTGCACTGAAGTAGGGAATCAGTCCATCTAGGTGTTGTGTAGCACCTGTGCCCCAGTTTAGAGCTTTACTCCACCCAAATACTTTGCATGTGTGTAGTGGTAATTTACATGCTTTGAGAGGAAAAAAAAAATCTATCCAGATCTGAATGTAGATGTGCTTCTCTTAGAGCTCCCTGTCTTTGCCCAGTCAGCTTCTAAAGCCAGGATCTGCAAAGGGTCCTCAATTCAAAGGCGCTCCTTAAAGGACTCTGAGGATAACCTGCTGCTATCAACAATGGTCTGGCTAATAAGATTGTCCCATACCAATTTTCAGACATCTCAGTGCACAAACTGGTCAGCAACTGCTCAGTTAAAGAGCCATGGCACGTTCTTGATGCTTATGAAATGCGTGAATGGTGACTCCAGCCTCTGTATGGGCTGCCCTTCCTGGGAACAGGGACCTCCCTCAGGTCCTGTGGTTGGTACCAGCTCTTTTGTAACAACATATTAATGGATCAACATCTTAGTTCTAGAGAAGAACAAATTTAATTTGCTGTAAGGCAAAACTGAAAAACTTAGATCTGCAGGCAGAGACCAATGAGAAAAAGGCAGGTTTGATAGCATAATGGTTCTGCAAGTTATCTTTAGTTTCACCCATCTCTCTGGTTAGGATCCATGTTACTTGCAAAACTTCAGATATTGTTTTAGATAATGTTTTCCATGACCATGTTTGGGGAGAAGCCTCTGCTGTTTTCTCCTTGGAGAGGCCTTCAGCTTTCAGAGTTTGTAATTCATGAAAGCAATATTTAATTAAGGCATCAGGAGGAGGGAAGTGAGGAAACTTCTTGCTTCTTGCACTTTTTTGTCCCTAGGTGTACTTCTTGTCCCTGCTTAATTTTGAATGAAGAAAAAAGTGCTGTTGTCCTCCAGACATGGCTGTATAGGGCCATCTTCTGGTCAGGCAATAAATAAAACTCTTCACTGAGTGGTAATACAGCCCAAAAACTGTCTAGGCAGTAGCTTGGCAGTAAACACAGTTTTATACAGATAAATAAATGAGGCCAGTGCATTCTCCATGTTCCTATCTTAAGATGGGATGCCATAGTAGCCCACAGGTCAAAGGTGACAAATTCTCCGTGGGAAAATTCCTTAGGGGTATCTTAGGTCATATTCATATTATACTTCAAGTGAGCTCCAGGGTTCTGTTGTTTTACATGAATTTTTCATTCCAATTTTTTGAGACAGGCATGAAATGCATGTACTGGAAGTACTCAACTAAAATTTATTCAGTCTTCTTGAGACAGTCAAGCACAGTAAACCTGGAGGAAGGACAGACCTGAGGGAATGGCCTAAAATTGTATCAGGAGACATTTAGGTTGGATATTTAAAAAAGTTTCTTCACCCAGAGGGTAGTCAGGCACTGGGACAGGCTCCCCAGGGATGTGGTCACAGCTCTAAGCCTGACAAGTTCAAGAAGTGTTTGGACAATGCTCTCAGGTGCATGGTGTGACTCTTGGGACTGTCCTGTGCAGGGTGAGGCATTGGACTTGGCTGATCCTTGTGCGTCCTTTCCAGCTCAGAATTTTCTGTGATTCTGTGATAGTTTTATCTTAATTTACTGCACTGCTAATGATGAAAGAGGATAATTGTCTGGAAACTTCTCAATTTCATCATAATTGAGTACTAGAGAAAAGGCGATGTGGATGAGCTTTGGTCAAGTGGAAATGGCAGAAAAGTTGATTTATATAAATATATATATGCATCTTTAGGTTTTAGTTGATTTGATGCCTGTGATTACCTTTGGAACACAAATAGTACACTTTAAAGTAATGTCCTATTTAACTGGGAAGAATTACAATTTAAGACAGAATTGAAGAGATGAGATGCAAGCAAAATTGTTTACTACTCAAAAAAAACCATCTAGCACTTGGATGATGAAAAGTTAAATCACAAATTATAGGAGTAAATTCTGCAGTCAAGAGAGGTATTATTTCCCCTGGAGACAAGCCCATAGGAGTTACCTGTATTGCTCTTCAGACATGATGTCTTTTTATTCTCTTTTTTATTTTGTGAGGAAAATGCACTGCCTGAAAATGCCGTGTCCAGCTGTGACCCTTTTAACTTGACAAATTGCCAGAAATTGGGCGCTCTCTAAACCCCGACTGAACCATTTGTGCCTCATGCTCATTGTAACTCTGTAAATGCTCTGTGTACAAGATGGCTCCATTGGAGCTGGATGCAGAGAGATGCAGGGAAGGAGCCCATTGCCAGGAGCAAGGAGACAGGGAGGGCAGAGCAGTCAGCTGCAACAGGTGTGTGGATGAGGGGTGGGGTGCATGGAGAAGCCTGGAAGTTCACACTGACTAGGAACGGTGGTGTCTTCAGGTTGGAGGGGTTTGAATCCAGTATCCAACTGTTGTTGTGTGTGACTTTGCTTGGATTTATTGCTTTTTGATGTGGACCTACACATGCAAAAAAAAAAAATATATATGGGTGAAAATGCTGCATCGTTCATGTCCACAAACTCACCTCCACTCCTCCATGCTTATCCACCTCCCTTAGTGCTTTAGCAATCCAGTACCTTAACAATTCTCTAACTTATCATATCAAGTGCATCATAAATTATCTATTTTACAGCTTATAAAGAGGAACACAGAAGGCCTCATGAATTCACAAGGATTATTTTTGTATTTTCATCAATTGAAAGCAAATTGATGAAACAGTTTATCCAACTCATTAAATGAACTGACCCCTGAAGGTTAATGTAGAGTTTCAGAAAGTGCCCAAGCGATTAGCCAGAGCAGGATCAAAATGACTATGGCATGTGCAGCAATTTATTGCCTCTGTGTAGAGAGGTCTGTGGGGTGGGATTCAGTGGAATGACTTTGTTTTTTACCTCACTTCCTGAATAGCAGAACAGCTTGTTCTCCAAAATATATCCCTGGTGGTAGTAAGCAGCTTCTCCCATGTACTGCCCAAAAAGCTGTAGGTCTGAAACCATGTAAGTTATACTTATGACAGGCAAATGCATCATTTGTTGACTGTGGAAGAAAAAAAACACACCACATGTAAAATAATCATGGAATCATAGAATGGTTTGGGTTGGGAGGGACTTAAAAGATAATCTAGTTCCAATGCCCCTGACATGAGCAGGGACACCTTCCAGTTTACTCAAAGCCTCCTCCATCCTGGCCTTGAACATTTCCAGGGATGGGGCATCCACAATTCTCTGGACAGCCTGTTCTAGTGCCTCACCACCCTTACAGTAAAGAAGTTCTTCCTAATATCTAAGCTAATCCTACTGTCAGTTTGAACCCATTCCTGCTTGTCCTGGCAATGCATGCCAGGACAGAAAGTCTCTCTCTCCCTTTCTTGTAGGCTCACTTCAGGATTTTGGAAAGCTGAAATTAGGTCGTCCCAAAATAATAGTGATAATAGCTGTTAACTACATGTGCTTAACAGGTCAATGGCAGCATACAATGGATGTTTTTCCTCCCATTCTATCACTTGTACAGTGGTGCAATTTTACTATATCCCTAAACTCAACTGTTTTACCTGAATAAAAGAAATGACAGGATATTTATTTCATGACATGCTCAGCAAAACAACTTCCTACACAGTAGACATAACATGAAGTTGTCTGACTTATCTGACATGAGAAAAAGAAACCACATCTCCCCATTCACCTAGGATGTCTCTTGGTAGAGATGTCCACTACCCACTTACTCTTTTAGCTGTGGTATCTCTAAGAATAATTTTGCATTTTCCATATATCAGAAAGAAAATAGTAAAGAAAGTGTTAATGGTTCAGATGCAGCACCTGCTTAAAATGTTGCTGCCTCAATTCAGTTTGCAGAAAGCAGGGGGTGGTGTGGGAGCAGGAAGGATGGGATGTCTCCAGCTGTTTGAAGAATTTCTGCCATTAGGCATATACCTGAGGTCTGAAGATAAACTTTTTAAAGTGCACTTCATGTTGATCTCTATTTCACTTAGGCTGATGTTCAATGCTGACAACAAGCTGTTTTCTAGTAGCTCTTGTTATTTTCTCAGACAGCACCCTTAGGACTGTATAAATGGCAGCCACAGGAAAAAAATATTGAGAACATCATTATTCTCTAAGTGAGTTTCTATTGTTGTTACAGAACTTGGAGAGTCAGGAGCACTGAGACTCATAAAAGTGTCTTTGATTATTAGTTCTTATGATTTCATCTTTTTTTTTTCCCTATGTTGGAAATAAGCTGGGATCTTGAATGAAACATGCATTTAAGATGATGGTGTTTCCTGGAATTTATGGAACATACATTACAGTATGATGAATTGTTATAATATGTTTATCTTGAGTGTTCATAAGATGGAAACGCTTATTTCACACTTACATAAAGAAAATTAGAGGTAGTTTAGAGTTAAATCTAATGCTTGGAAAAATAAAGAAATCTTATAGAACACAAAGTAAGGAAAAACATTGAAAGGCTCCCATTTATTTTTTTTCTTAAAACCACTGAAAAACGATGGTACTCTGTTTCCTTATTTTTCCCTCACACGTTTAGAAATATATTAGCATTCCTTTGTGCAAACCTGCTTATCTTTCCAAGAGTCACAGCTGTAGTTTAAGCTAGCTTGTGATGATGCACACACTGGCCAATATTACTGATGGCTTCAGCATAACTAGCTTGAGAATTAAATTTTCTGCTTGCAAAGGATTTAGGTAAGGCTTATAATGCTGAGCAAGCTACCAAATCTGTTCTTGAAGACAGAAAGTTTCAGGTTTTTTGGTTTAATTTTGGTTTTGTTTGGTTTTGGGTTGGGTTTTTTGTGTGTGTGTGTGTGCGCGCTTTTTTGGGTTTCTTGCGGGTTTTATTTTTCAGGGAGGGGGGAGATTTAAATTTGCCTGCCTGGAGATGGGATGAGTTCTAAGGAAAGGAGCCACCTTTTACGACAAGAGACTTTCAATGCTTTTGGGCACGTCACACTGTCCATAACACCTTAAGATACCAGATGACATCTGGGCTCTAACTAAACACGTGGTGTGTACAGCCTGAGTTATAACTACAACTGTCTGTACATGCACTTGTGGTCACCAGGAAATGTGAGGTAATTTATGATTGCCTAAATTGCAAAGGAAGAGTGTATAGTTAAGCTGTATTACCTCACTTCTCCTGTGGGCTGATAGCACATGTAGCTTATCAGATCTTGGTACGAAAAAGCTTTTCCCCTCCTAAGAATTATCTAGGCCCTTTTTAATGCAAAACAGGAAAAAGGTGTCTTTACATTTTCCTTATCCTCCTCACAGGTCTTAGAGGACCTTATTATCTGATCAGGCTTTTCCATGTTCATTGATGTCATACTTAAGGATGTAGTTAAGTAATTATACAAATTCTTCCTGAGGAAAATTTAGATGCTTTTCAGGTTTCACAGAGGCTCTCAGGCTCTTACTCCATGGGGAGTTTTGGGCAGGCAGATCTTTTGCTCCATGTTATTTCCATATGAAATGCAGGTATATGTGTGCTTCTGCCCCTCTCACTGGAAGTTGCACTCAAAAACAGCTAGATCCAGAGCTAGATCCAGAGATATTGCAGCCCAGTCATAGAAACTGCCAGCTCATTTCTGTCATATGGACAAGTGATTGGACTGCCAGTGTGAAGCCTCTGTTACTGGGTTATAACCAGCCTGATACTTCACTGGTCTCAATCTCCTGCACATAACTATTTCCAGCCTCATTTTGCCAGGCTTTGTCATTAAAATATTGTCATTGGCATTAAATAAAAATATAGTCATTAAATTATTCAGGCTTTGTCATTAAAATACTGTCTGTTACTGAGAAAAAGTCCTGAGAACAAATCTCTTCTTGCTTATGCAATGAAAAGCAGTTCAGAGACTGTTGCCCTTGTACCAAAAGGGATGGATTTGATACCAGGAGTGGCAAAAGTACAACTCAAACAGACAGATATTTGTCTATGATACAGAAAATAGAAGCACAGCAATAGCTGTGCTTCTGGGATGTATGGGTGTCTGCAAAGCAGCAGTCAGGCTTTTGAGAGGGTCTGGAAAGCTTTTGTGACAGGTCATGGACGTACCTGTAAAGGTGGTTCCAACACCCTGTCAGAGGAACAAATTGCTAGACAAATGTTGAACCTGAAGTAATATGATCACTGAAATTTGGGGTTGTACTAGAAGTTATTTTTCCATAAGTTGAACCTGAAAAAATATGACCACTGAAATTTGGGGTCATACCAGAAGTTATTTCACCATAAGTTTGGTGTAAAGTTGTGAAACTTAATGACCATCTGTCACCATAAATTGCTGAACTGGCTGTTTTCCTTTATGATGACTGCACCAAGGGTACTGATCAAGCAAGACCTACTCAATCTGTGTGGTTTCTTGTGGCCTATGTGTCTTAGGCTCCTGTAGCCCTTGCAATATTTCCTCATGAACAAATGGGAAATGGCCAACAGTCAATAATTGAAGGAGGGATTAAGAGCCAAGGCAGAGGAACCTTATCTCCATGTTGTAAATCTGATGGGTGTTGCAGAGTCCCCAGCTGCAGCAAGGTACCCAGCAGAAGGAGAGTTAGTGACATACAGTACTGGGGAATATGTTAATCATGATGACATAGGAAAAGTAGCCAGCTGTCAACAAACATCATTGCAAAGCAGGGTGACTGTTGTTTCTGTCGATGTACAGAAAGTGTCCTGCCGTGCTGTGAGTGACTTGTCCACATGCTATTAGGTACTCCATGAATAAATGGATATCTGAGAGAGTCTACTTTTTTTTTTATGATTTCCCTTGGTCAAAAACATTATTTTGTCGTCTACTGCAAGGGAAATAGGCAAATAAGATGTTGTAAAGGCTGTGCAGGAGTCTTTTATTGTTGAGGTTTCAGCTGAAGGTCAAGGCAATACCTACAGGAGTGCATTAGATGAAGTTGTTAGTAAGATGATGCTTCTTGAAGAGAAGAAAGCTGAGAAAGGCCATTTGACAGTGGATACACCTGGTTGTATATGTTTGGGAGGAGAAACTACCCAACTAGAATTTGTCAGGAAGGAGAAATTAGAACTACAGCATTAAAGAAATGAGAGAGCCAGACTTTGGCATCTGCTACAGGTTTGTTCCTAGAGGAAGTCTTGAGGGTGCTGAAAAAACAACTATTAAGCAAAAGCAAAGCTTGCAAAGCAAACTTTCTTGACCGACAAGTACAAACCTGAACCCAGCAAATGTTGCTGTAGAACAACATATGTTCCTGACTATAGGAAATATTGCTGTAGAACCCTAGACAATTGTCCCACTTGGCTTAGGGTAACAAGGTGGCTGCTGTGCGAAAATTGATTTGAGTGGCTGTCCTCTCAACTTAGTGTCCTCGAAGCTGTAGCATCAGAACTAGATCGTGACATCAATGAGGGCAGGATGAGATGGTGCAAGGTGGTTCCAAGTGGGCTTCAGGCTCAGAGTGGAGAAGTGCTGTGGTGGCATTTTCAGCTAGAAAACTCTGGGAGGATGTGATGTGTTAGACCAGACAAAATACAGCTGAGTCCCTTCCTTGTAGAGGATTTAGTGTGACTGGCAATGCTTGGTGAGCCTGGTTCATATCTGTAGCCCACCACAAAAAGCCACTGGGTGGTGAAAGAAGGCTTTGTGTAGCCATCTTCTGCCATCTTTGAGTTTCCATCCTCTGCTTGACCTTGTGTGCTTTAAGTGCTCTGCTGCAATCTTGGCGGATGAAAATCAGGCTTTACTTGGGGGCCAAACAAATTTTTTTGAGTAGCTGTGCATTAAAAGCCTTCATACAAACAATATCCTTTATCTTTGCTAAACTGAAAGCTGCAACTTTCCATTTGAAGAGAAACTGAATAACGATTGGGTTCTGTGGAAGTCTTTTCCTTGCCTTAAATTTTTTTACCTTGTTTTTTCTTTAAGCTACAGAGACACGTGTGGTCAAGGTAGGTTACTCATATGTGTGCCCTTCTTTTTCTCATTAGAAGATATAAGATCAGAGGCCTGTTCATAAGTCTTTTTTTTCCTCTTATCAACACTTCTTTTGCATAGACTATTATTACAATATTAGTATTTCCCATTACACTCCAGAAAAAAAAAAAATCAGTTTGCTGCAAGTTTGGGAAATCTGAGTTCTTTCTCTCAAGACTGACCTCAAGTCCAAGCTCATCTTGTAGCTCTGTACTGTTAAGAAAGCCTGGAGTTGTCTGATTACTTCATTCTGCTCTGCAATGACAGATGGTTAACCCTTTGCTGATTAAAGGGGCAACATCTTTCACACACATGTTGTTTTCTTTCAAAGACTGGGTCTCATCCGTCTTCACCCTGATACACCATTGTAGCAGCTGCAGCTCAGAAAGCCATTAAGCCACAAACACAGGGGAAAAAGGGCTGCCTCTTTGCCTCTTTCCTGGCTGTAATAGTCTACAAAGTGGTGTATGTCACTTGCAATTTTATACCAGCTGAAAATCTTTGGTGTTTTGTGCCTTGCAGTTATTCTCAGTGTGGGAATATGCCTTCTCATGTATTTGTGTCTTGACTGGTAGTGGGAGAAGTTGGCTTGCTTTGTTGTTGGTGAGCAAATGAGAGTAAGAACGCAATCATTACTAAACAAGGCTCAACTCCTTACCTTCCAGGCCTTTTGATGTGCTTCTTTCCTCCCTGTATTACGTTTCCTACACTTGCCCACATTAATTGTTTTGTTGGGGATTTGCTGTTTGGTTTTTCTAACCTGGTGACTGATTTATTGACATTACAATCAAATAATCTCCAGGAGAATCACTGTAGTGTACTTCAGCAGAAATAGAATTTAATATGTCAGTTTTTATTAAGCAAGAGTGATTATGTAGTTAAATACTAGAATGAAGAATTCCATGTAAGGCTGAGCCCAGTGTGCTTTCCTAGAAACTGTACTCATACCCTAATGAATGGATTTAAAAGTTTAAAGTGGGTGTAATAATGGAAACGGTCTCTTGCTGCCAAGAAGGAATGAGTCTGTGGTAGAGAGGGTACTGTAAGTAAGTCTCCTTTGTTGCCTAGAAATTAAAACTCATGCGGTACATGAGCTTTTGCTAGCTCTGTGCACAGGCTGGAATTGAAATCTCTACAGAGAGCAGCACCTAAAGAGCACATAAAACTTCTGGGAGCAAGCAGTGGCAGCATTCTAGGAAATAGCATAAAAGGGTTTCACGTGGTAACTTCTAACAGAACTGACAAAGTCACACAGTTCAGCCTCCAGTACTGAATCAACCTTTCAAGACTCTTTTGGCCTCCATTCATGGTAGTGAGAATCTAGACATTCAGAAGAGTGATTATGCATTGGGAAACTACAAGAAGTTGAAACTGGGATTACCCCATCACAACAAAAGTTTTAAAGGATATTTCCAGTGGGAGCATGCTGAAAAATAAAAAACGGCATTTTTAATGTCTGAACACAACTATGGAATCAAAATTATGACTAATGTTTCTTGTCTGGCAGGCTCCATGCTTGCTTGATTCAGCATCTCCAAAGAAGAATACTAAGGTTCAGATGTGCCTTCATGCATGGTTTACATGCATAGAAGCTGCTTTGCTGTGCATCCTTATGCCTGGGATAAACACCATCACATGACAGACCTATAGCCTTATAAGGGTCAGGAATTTGGATGGTGAGGCCCAGAAGACCCAATCAGTCTGACACTTTAAGCCACTGGATCATATTCTGTGTCAAAGATAGCTTCTAATTTCCAAAGTAATAGTGTTCTATTTTATTAATATGTAAAACACTGAAGAAAAGCATAGGACACCCACATTTTGTACCATCACTTTTGAGTTCATAGATTAAGAACTTGCTACGTTTCCACAATCATTTTTTTTCTGTTAAAGCAAAATGTTCTCTTTGAAGCTAGCCAGACAGAGTCAGGGTTCAGCACTTACCTTTTTACTAAAAATAAGAGTGAGGATCATTGTGATCAAATCTCAGTTTCTGATATTTCCTTGGCTAAGGCTCCCCTTTCTGGGATGGATGGTAGTATAGCTGTGTTTCTGTGTACAGTAATCAATGCTGACCTGGGGTTCATTGCAGCATCCCTTCTGGGAATCCCATGGCTGCTACAACAACAACTCTAGCTATTGAACCAGTCTCTTAGGTAATCAGACTCTCCCTTATATCATGTGCAAGATTTCTTTTTAATTAGAAAAAAAATGCTGTTTCTTACAAGCAAAAGGCTTCAGTCATTAGCAGTGTGTGTCTGTCTGGGCATTTGGTCCCAGATTAATTTAGAAGCTGAAGCAGGAGCAGTCTCCTGAGCAAATTGAGGTTTTTCCCCTGTCATCATGAAAGATCAGTACTGCTCTAAAACACTTTCAGGAAGGTCCCACTTTGAAATGGCCTTTAATACCAGTGATTTCTAATGGGATGCTGAAATATGACAGCAGGAATGTGTGCAATGAGTTCCAAAAGTCTAATGACAGTCTAACATTTATCTTTTGTGTTGCTAATCTCTTTGCTGCCAGCAGAATAAATTTTGGCATGTTGAAATAAAAACCCATTCACCCTTTGAGATCCCTATGCTGTATAATTGGAACGTAGTTTCTGCTTGCTCTTTTCTTTCTCTGGATACCTTATTATGTTTTTTTATTTTTTGCTTTTTGTGCTGCTTTTCTGCCCTTTTTGTCCCCCTGCTATCTCTGTCACACAGCAGATCAGTATGGATCCACCTCAACTCTGCACTTCCCAGTTTCCAGCTTGCTTTGGTATTTCCCATTTACACCTAAACCCGTTTCTGTATGGATCAACCTTTCTAAGGTGAAATCTACCCCATCCACCAGCTCTTCTGTGCTCACCACCAGCAGACACTGCCTAAGCAGAATTTTGCCCAGGACTCACTGAAGCTCCAAATATTGCATCCCTGTACCTGAGAAATGTAACCTCTTGCTCTCTGCTCATCTGACCACATTTGTGCTTTCCTGCCTCTAGAGGAACTCAGATGGAAAAAGATTAAATGGCAGCTACAGTGGGATTTATAGCCTTTTCTTCATAAAACTGGCTTATAAACCTATGCTGTGCCATGATTAAAATGACAGTATTACTTGGCTGAGGGGACTAACAACAATGTGTTTTGCATGCAGATCATATTCTTCAGGATGCTCTCCATTTAGGTTTTTCCTGCAATATTGTCTTCAGATGCTTGGTTTCATTTGTGTCACTTGGCAGAGATTAATGACACTGCAGCTCTGAATAATTTCATTACCTACTAGTGTGTATCAACACTAATGAATTATATTATTCCTGCACCATTATGTGTTATCATCCTTCAGTACAATTGAGACACAATGTATCAGTATTTGAAAGATGTCCTGCCACTTCTTATGGCTCGAACTGTATTTTATTTCTGTAGGTTTAGATCTTAAACTTTACTTGATTTATACGGCTCATCTGATGGTACATTGTGAAGTCCCTGAATGACTGCCTAGAAACTATTTCTTTCAGAAAAAATACAGACCACGTCCAGACTTCCCAATGTATTTCCATCAACCCAGTGGTGTGGAAATGGATTCATTCTCAGAAATGATTTTTGGAATTTTTCAGTATATTTCACAGATATATTTGGAGTCATATACTAGAGATAGTGTGCAAGGTTATAAGTTTTAGGCACCACAAAGTCAACTGAATTAACCAATTTGAAGATCCTTGGGGCTTATCTAGGTATTTAAAAACCTGAGAATTAACCGAGTTCTTTTACCTTGAGTATGACCTTGTTTTCCCTCGTAGATGCCTTCGTCCTTTTGCCTGCTGTTTATTGTGAAATATGCTAAAAGCTTTTTGCTTTTTCAGTCAACTGGAACTTAATCATCAGTTATCTGGCACCTTTTGTCATGTATGACTTCTTTTATATTGTGAACCACATTCTCTTCATGGTCTGCATTTATATCAAAAGTTTTTATTCTTTATTTACATTGTAAGAAAAAAATAGAATTGATCAATTAGCATATAAAATCACTTATCTGCAGTCATACTGGTCTGTGAAAAAAAAGAATGTTATTTTTACTGGGGAAGTGGGAAGAATAGTAAACAAATTATGCTGCTGGTGTAATAACTGTCTTGATTTGTTTTGTTTTTGTTTAGTGTCCTTCAGAACTGTGTCATTTGAGCAGTACTGCTAGTAAGAAATCAATTTGCTCAGACAATTACCAAATAGGGCAGTCATGTAAGATATGTTGTGTTGGTAGTCATAAAAAGAATGAAACACTGTCTCTAAAGGCAATGAAAAACTGCCATGAAAAGCCTGGCTAATTATGTTCTCCTGCAACTTCAGTTGATAAAACCACCTCAACAGGTATTAGACTTCAGAATGAGTAAATTAATCTGGGCAAGGGAGATGATATCAACAGTATTTACCAGGTTACGAGGTCATACAGGGATAATATTAATTTTAGGAAAGGTCTGCTGTCACATGGAGTATCAGCCAATGTAGGTTTTCCTAGGTGAAATGTAAATGTTCTTGTTCAACATGATGAAATTTTATTAAAAAGGGTGAAATAGGTAAATCACTAGCTCAAACTGTCAAGCTTCCAAAAATGCATCCCTACTTGTGATTCTTGACTCTATGCTAGTAATAAAGTTTGATTTTTAGGATAGGTGATCTTTTAATTCTAGGTGATTTTGCTATGTTTGAAGTGATGGGTTTCTTTCTGCAACCAAAATAAATGTTGTAGAAAGGTACCAGGGCAGGGATCTGGGAGATAAGCTGTGGACTGTTTCTTAGCTGCCCACATCTTCCTAGGTGGATCTGCAAAGAGCTTTTCCTCAGAAGTTGGCATTTGCAGCATCAACTTTCCCTGAAAATTCCCAGCTCAGCAAGATGCACGTGCTAATTCTCAACACTTTCAGACTGACCTGGATTTACAGGAGTAGAGTACCTGCATGCTGTTTCTACCCCTTATCTCTGAGGAAGGATCAGGCAGCCTCACCTAAACTCCTATTGTCCTTTAGGACACTGTAATTTATTATTCAAGACAAAATACTCTTGAGCACAGAGCTGGAAACAAAGTTATGAACTAAATAAAAACCTCCAGCATTACCCTCTCTTCAATCTCTAATTAGCAGGATATAGCCAGATTTCTGAGGTTTTCCCACACCTTCCCTTTCTGGCTTTTTGACACTTAGGAAAAACTAGGTGCTGCCTCAAGATGTTTTAGCATCTTTCTAAATCTGTAAGCCTGTGAACTCTACAGCATAATGAAACCTCCATGAGACAGACACCTAATGCAAACTTTACCTGACAAAGGTGATTTTGGGTCTGTTTTTTTAAATGTCTGGACGATGCACATGCTTCTGGTTTGAAGAGATTAGTATTCAAAGTTATTTAACAAGTTGTCTGTAGGAGCATATTCCAACCTGTTAGGTGTTTCTGCTACTGCATTTACAATGATATTTTCATGGTAAGCAAGAGGCCATGTACTGATTGAATTTCCTGGCTGCATCACTCCAGCCAACACAATGTATTATGGCTGTTTCAATATAATTTCCCATTTGCCTGGACAGCTATGATAATTTATTCATGGGCGTTAGTAAAGATGAAATCCACCAGAGAGTACTGGATAGAAGGAGGAAGTTCTAGCCAGTGTTTTTTCCACCAGTAAGTATTCACAAACATTAGACTTTGCAGAATTTCCTAGAACCATTGATATATTTGATATATAAGGATATATAGGTATTTCACAAAATAGCTGGATATTAAAACTTTAAGCCACAATTCAGAATTTCACAGCTGACCCAACAAATAAAGATGATTTAGTGCTAAAAGCAGGATTAAACCCTAAGACTTGGAGCACAACAAAGAACAGATAATCTAAAAGAGCTAATCAGAAGAGAGAGGTTCAGAGGAGAGAGGGACCCGTTTGAAGAATAAGGACTTTTAACAGTTTCATTTTAATAAATAGTGGTACATGTAAGATATGTCCTAGTGCAATAGCACACACATATATAACATCATTTAGTCCAACCATTTCCAGGATCTCTTTTTATTTTAATTTTGCTGGTTCATTTCAGCTCTTGCCAGCATTATTCCAGGTCCATGGACATTTTATCCATTCATGTCCTTCACATCTACTCACTATTGTTTCAAGTTTCTCTTTAAACAGCTTTTTTCTTTCTTTTTTTTTTTTGCAGTTATCTTTCTGTCTTTGTCTTTACAAACATCCATACATCTATCTCACCCCATATAAATGCCTTTTTTCTCTCTCCTCCAATTTTTTCACTAATTTCCATGTGACTACTTTTGGTGATATCTTTCAGAGTTTCCATCTTTCCCTGCTGCTCTTTTTCAACTTGCCATTGCAATTTTTTGCCCTGCAGCTGTCTTTACCCCCTGTAGCAAATGAAAAAAATCAGAGTGATGCAGAAAAGCTATGGTATTTCTTTCATTCCACTCCAGGAACAGTCTGATTTCCCCACCTGATTCCCAGCATGGATCCATAAACAGTGGCATCAGCAGAGCTGAGGGGTTGGAATTGTGATGTAAAGGCTTGGACTTTGCAATTGTCAATGTGATCTTGCAGCTGGAAGGTTTTCTTTCCACCACCCTCACCTTCCAGAGTCAGCCTCCCTGATATTTGGAAGACATCACTGCAGGTTTTTCTGTTGCTTTTAGTAGCAATAGAGTACAGACCCTTTTAAACAGAGGCTGGAAATGTCTAACCTTCTAGATACCTTGGTGATCAGTGCACTATTATCCTAGGCAAAGCTTTTAGAAACAGGGTAGGATATTGTGTCTCTATCCAGACATTCCATTACAATGGTTTTTTTTGTAACCACATCTCTATTTTACATCTACATGTCTTTCCAACAGGAAGCTATTTCTAAAAGACACTCTAGAAGTTCTCTTAATAACATTTGCTTTGTGTATATAATTAATCCCCTCTTCTTGCTTTCTCATTCCTTGCATTTGTAGATATAGAATCAAGTCTATTTCTTTGTCCTGCTAAAACTCAGCCTCAACAGATAATGCTCAGAAATGAGCAGAAGTAGCACCCTGTCAACAGAACTTTTCCTTGACAGACAGGTACATACCCAAGTGCATTCAAAGGAATCCCACTGAAATATCAGACACTAGAAACAGAGTATTTCCTACTTGAATTTAAATTTTACCTTCATTGCTGTTGTATTTACAAGAGTAAAATAAAAAGATCAAGCACATAATGCTGAACTACTAAAAAGGGATGGGAAAGAGAATGAACATTTGATGTCTCTGGAAGAAGGAAATTCAGTGTAGTTCATGTACATTTGGATACTTGCCCTGGGAAACCAAAGCAGAGTCTGTGTAAGAGAAGAAAAAAAAAAAAAAAAACAAGAGCAAAACTAAGTACAGTTACTAAAGTGCTGCAGTATTCCATTGATTTATGTAATCCTGACACTAAGTAATTCACTGCAGATTTCCTTAATCTTACATTTAGGATTAAATTATGCAATAAACATTTCCAGTAAAAATTAGAAACAGGTTCACTAAATCTGATCTATAGTACAGTTTTCTTGATGCTTTAAGAGATTTAAAAAAAAAAAACCCTCATGAGCTCACAGCTGTGAATATAGCACCCATTTCAGCATGATGGTCTTTCAGTAGTAAGTCTTTTTTAGAGATTGCTATAATGTTTTGTAATCACCATAGATTAGAGAAGTACAGAAAAGCCAAGGAAATAATATGTTTATACCTCCTCCCTCTTCCAACTCGTCCATTTCATAGCAGGCTGAATGGGAATGTGCTATAAGTTTTAAAGAATCATGCTGCTGTGTGAAGCCAGTTGAAAAGCATTAGAGGTGCAACTAGAAGGATAACTAGGTATGATCAAACAGTTGAAGCATGTCTTGTCAGGTGATCACAAATGGGAGGTTGCATGATTAAATAATACAGGCTAAACTTGGCCCTCTTGGCTTCTCTGTATGCCTTCAAGGCCATGCATAATCAGCTTGCAGCCTACTACCTTCCAACTTCTCCACAGACTGAACACACCCAAATTATGTGGATTTTTTGGAGAATGGCTCTTTTTTCATAGAGAATGATGCTACAAAGGGTCTCAAGATATCTTTTAACATCTCTGGTGAGACTAGGAAAAGATAATGCATTGTATTTTAAAGAGGAGACTTCAATCTTGGGTAAAGCATGGAATTTTTTTTCCCAGCTGTACCTGTTTCTGTGTATACAGGATTTTCTTATTCTTCTTTTTTTTTTTTCCCCTTGTAGGAATCCTCTTCCTTCAACATCTTCCTGTGGGTATAATTTCATTTCAGTGTACACATACATATTTATAGTAATATCAATTTCCTGTGCTTTGTAGGTTTCAGCTGATTTTGAGATGATGTTGGTTTTCCAAGAACAACAAATTTGAGTACCTCAGGTGCTGGGAGCTTTAGGAAATTTGGGCTTTTTGGTGCTTTTTCTTTTTTTAGCTGTGGTAGTACCAGTCATTTCATGTGGCTTGGATAGACACTAAGGGCAAATGTAAAGATGCTGTCAAGGCACTGTAATCACAGATTTAATGGCCACCTGTGAAAACCTACATGATTAAAAAATTGCCACCTGATAAAAAGTTTCTCTAGCCCTGATGACAAATCTTTCTCTTGACCTCCATCTTCAAGCACCCATTCCAGTGTCTGGAGACCTGTGCTGCGCACCTCTGGCATCCCCAGATGCGTCAGTCCTGGTGACAAGTCCTTAGGAAGCTGTGGCCTGTGGCACCTCCTCCAGGCTCACAGGGCTGTATCTCTCACTTCTTCCTCCCCTCCTCACTCTGCCAGGCACCTCTCTACCAACATCTAGTACAACTCCAAAAGTGTCCTGTACTGATCTCCTCCTGTAACAATTTCTCTGTGCTGGTACATTCTGTGTCAACTGCAACCTGTGTAACACAATGAGATACTGAGGAAGGCAAGAGGTGTGTTCCCAGCCCAGGTGCTGTCTCTTCCTTGGCCTCTTTTTCTTGCTTCTCCTTGTTTATCTTTCCTCCTCTCCACACCCTTGCAGTGCTGCTGCACAGCAGTGACCAGATAAAAGGAGTATTATGTGCACCACTTCCTCAGTTTTTGGGGGGGAATGGCTTCTAAGTGACCTGCTTTGTGAGTTTCTTTGCCTTCCTCTCTTTAGTAAATAATTTTTGTGGTAGTTACTGCATGCTATTTGTAATTAGTCTGTTTGGTAGCACTGAATATTATCTTTGATCTTAACAAGGTTTCTCAAAGCATTTAAAAGAGTTCCTGTGGCAAGTAGCAGAGAAGTTAACTACAAGGTTTTGCATACTTAATATTAAAGAAACATAGTTTTTGTAAAATGGATTTTCCAAATACATATATAATTCCACAGTTAACAAAAAACTCAAAGACATTTAAAATACAAATAAAAAGAAGCCAAATTAATGAACTTGGAATCAAGTAGGACCAGAAGGTCATTTGAACTGGTGACACATGTGTTTAACAGTGAGGGTTCTGGGCCATTTAGATATCTGCTGACCCCTGGCAGCTGAGAAAAAGACTGGGTTGAACAGCCCCTAATGAATGTGACTGCATTGTTTGATATGGTGCTATGATGAGGCTGTAATTTGGGTTTATCAGCTGAAACTGCTCCACAAAACTGTTGCTGTTTATCTGGTCTGAGCCATCAACTTGGCGGGTGAACTGAATGCCATGAATATTTCTTGTCATCACCATTAGGGATCATCACCAACAGTGAGTTGTAGAATTAATTTCATGCTTGGTCTGATAAGTTTTCCTGACAATTTTGCAAGGGTGATTCAGGCCTGTAGCTGCAATGAATGAAGCAGTGCTGGAAATGAGCCTTCTCTCACTGAAGCTACTCCTCTATTGGCTTGACTTGTTATCTCTGCCAGCAGGTGTTTGTTGTCTCTGATGTAACAGCTGAATCATTGACCACAGAATGCATCCCAAAACTAGCTGTGGTTTCCCCAGCAAAGTGATGGCAGAAGAGGTCATTTTCTTTTGTAGAGAATGTAAGTGTAAATAGCTGGCATAGCATTTGCTTCTTCAATAGACTGAACCCTGGTTTCTTAAAGAGACATGGTGAATACTCTACTGATGTCAAGTATTACATTTTTATAATCTAAATGTAGTTGTGATGTTGTAGCAGATGCCCATAGTTAGAGTTCTTCTTGGCTCCATCTGTGAGAGGAAATACATTATTTGAATCTTGAAATCTTTCCTCCTGCCTCAGGAATTGAAAATAAGAGATTTGTCTTACATTAACCTAATCAGATTGAAATATCTTGAATACCCTCAATTGTATTACATCAGGAATATGTGCACAGGCAGAAGGGCAATACAGGGTTAGCTGAAGGCTACATTATTTTTTTAAAGCAATAACAAGGTGTTGCTTCCTGAAAGAAGTGAAAGAAGGCATGGTTTCCCTGTTTTTACTGCAACCACACAGTTCTGTTATCCTCACTGTCGGGAGTGCAGGTAGAAGAGCACAGAGATCTCACCATGAAGGAAAACATGCATCACACTACGTACAAAGTGGCAACAAGATCTCCTTCTCCTTCCCAGCTGTGAGCATGAGAGGTCAGCTCAGATTTAGGGCTGTCACAAATTGGAGTCATTGGTAGTTTTAACAAGTGCTGTGTACAGCACTGTAAGCAGTGGTGGTCGAGGCCAGCAAGTATCACCTAGCTTGTTTTCTTGTAGGTATACGCAGGAATTTATCCTCAGAGGCAGATAGTGTGCTACAGCCCTTGTCCAAGCAGCAGAATTTTGTTAAATTGATTATTTGGGCACAGCAGCATTACACCACCTTTCACTGGCATCCTTCTCCGGTGTACACAGCGGTAGATGTAGCTGAATTTTGCTCTGTGCAGCAACATATACACTCAAAGTGTTAGTGGGCAAATGCTTACCTGGTATAAATTGATGTGGCTTCATTAACTTCAGTGAGACCATGCTGATTTAGAGCCACAGAGGAGCTGGCTCTGTGAAGCAGTCAAATTTGTAAAGGACTGCATAATCTACTAGAAAGTCAAGTCGGGCCAACCTCTGTGCTATGACATTTCCTCTGAAATTCACTTTAATAAGGTAATATTTTCTTCCAGTTCTATAAATGCAAATCAGCTGAACTGCACTTCACATACTTTCTCATTTAATTAGAAACTTAGTCCAACTATACTGCAAATGCAGGTGAAAGTGAATGATTCTAACAATTTTTCATTTTAATTATCTTGATTAACTTTTTCTTCTTTGCAATTTTATTATCTTTCATTTCAGAAATGTCCTTTAATTTAGGACAATAAACTTTTATTTAGTAAGCTGGGGAAGCTAGAGGATATGATGCGAAGAGGATTTAACTCATTAAGCATTAATGTTACTAATATTCTTCTACTAATTATTCATTAAGTTGATTGTCTTAGCAGAAAAGTAGGCTTGGATTCTCTTATGGAACACCACATTTTATTTGTGTATGGCACAAAGAAAGGTAGAAATAGCAAATCTTACCAAAGTTAATAATAAAATACTTCAGAGGACATGACACACTTAATGAATTTCTTTCACTAGATGTGTTTAAGAGTTCCCAATTGATTTTTAGCTAGAGAATACTAGATGTGTCCTTCTATATACTTTTAGAGGTAGTGGTATCTATTCTTTCATGGTTTCCTTGTTTCTGACAAAAAAAAAAGGTACATAGAAGGAAAAGGTCAAAAAAAGAAAGCAAAAATCCAAAAAAAGAAAAACCCAACAAAACACTTGGAGGGATGTTAGTGTCTCCTCTAAGGTTTTTGTTGCCATGTATTTTACAAGGGAACTAGTGTGCATCTCTTTTCCCAGTAAGTTCACACATTTAAAAAGAGAGCTTCAATGTAAAAGAGAGCTTCAAGAATGGAGCATGGGAAAGACTAAACCTGAAGTCAGCCTCTTTATGTAATCCAGGAGAAAAGGCATGATTTGATTATGGAACCTGTAAATTCTCTAGCTCCTGAAATGCCTGACAGAGCATGCATGTGGAATTCAGACCTCTACATCTAAACCTGTACCCTTGTAAACCTTCCTCTTACCTGCTGTAGTGCCTGGAGATGCCTGTGTTTCACAGATGCCTTCCCTGTTCAGCTTCTAGGCTCTCCTCAGGACTGCAGATCAGAATTCTCTCTCTCTTGGCAAGAGATTGGTGCTTAGCCTATGTCTCAGCCTGATAACACCCCCAGCATCTGATCCCCTCCCTGTCTGTTCCCCAGAGGTTCCAGTGGCAAGAGCTGTAAGAGTGAAGGATGAAGGGACCCAGCATAGGGCTCCATGTAAAATGCAGGGAGGTTCATGTTAGTGTGACTTCCTACTAAGCTGTGCACTTGCCTGGGAAGGGCAGGACTGAAGTTCACTGTGATTTCATTTCCTAGAACAGTGCCATAATTGCAAGACTTTCTTAAGATGTTTCTGTAGCTGGAAAGCACTTTTTGTCTAGTTTCTGAAACCGTGTCACTCTGCAGGAAACAATTCAAGAATTGAGATGCTAGGGAGTGAGAAAACAAAATGGAATGTAGGTCCCCATATATACCAGGGTTGGGCACATAATTTAAAGATGAAAATGTTGCTGTGAATATGAACCTCCTCTGTTCTCTGCTCCCTGGATGGATTTAAACTCGCATTTTCATGTGGGTGCACCATGTGGGTGCTCTGTCAGTGAGCTGATTTAAAAGCCAGTTATCCTCACTCTTGCATTCATTTCAGAAGGCTGAGTCCTCCATAACTCTTCCACAGAAAAGACACTGACTTCTACCTTTAGGGGGATGATTCTCCTCTGATAAGCATGGGGTTTTTGATCCTCAAAAGCCAGAGGTGACTAATTGCCCACTCTCAGAGATGCAGGTGTGGGTCTGTGCTAGGATTTCCTCTGACCACCCTTCTATTGCATACCAGCAGTCTCCATCATTCTGGGGTAAGAGACTACCCCTATGGTGTAGGGAAGCTAATGTATTTTCTCCCAGTTACAGATTTCACCCTGGGAAGGATTAAATTTTGCAACATTCTTGTGGTTTGAACTGTAACAGATTAAACAAGAAGTTTTCGGAAAGATAAGGCAAAGACAAATCTGAAATTAGTCATATCAGTAAGAAATAATAACAAGTGTTTCCATTACAGCATGTAACTGCTGGTACCATTTGGGATGCTGAAGTAGGATGTCTGTGATAGAAGGTCTTTCAGCATTGGGACCCTTCCTATGTGATCTATTTGAGACAATATGCTGTGAATGACAAATTTTTGGCCTCTGATAAAACCTCATATCATAGCTGCTCTGGATGTGTTTATTGATTTCTGCACAATTTTATGTAGTCAGGCTTTTGAAATTGAGGTTCCTGGCTCCCAACAGACATAGGGTGAATTAGAATTATATTCTCATGCAGTGTTTTGTAAGGTCATATTCATGTGATGCTGCTTAATGTGTCAGAGAAGCAGCTGAAATCAAATAACAAAGACTGCATTCTAGTCCTTGAAAATGCTTTCCACTCTTGTTCTGTAGAGCTGGACTCTTTTACAACTTCAGACCTGTTGCTTGAACTACAATACAAGGTCTGGATAATCCGGCAAAAAAATTTCAAAACTCTGGTCTTGCTATGGCAGGTGTGCATCAAGAGAGACTCTTGTCCTACTCTAGCAACAAGGCATATCTCTTGAGATCTTGTGTGACTCTTGAGATGGCCAAGATACAGAAGGAGAGCCTTCCTCAGTCTGTCTTGGAGAAATATCTAAGAGTTGTTTTTGAAGATCTGGAGAGACTTTAGAAAACTATCTGGATGATAAAAAGAGTGCTTGGCTCAGTTTAAGACTGGAAAAGAGATGCATTAACATTCATAGAGGAAGAGTGTTTTCAGCATGATGTTTGCCATCACTTCTACATTTGACTCAGTGTGATTTTGTCTACAATGCCAAGGTTCCTGTGCATGTCTAAAATCAAAATTTTGAAAAATGCTTCTCATTAATTTTTTACTTTTGTAAAACAAAGTAAACTGATAATTTGATAACAAATGAAACTTACACTTTGACACATGATTTTCAAATAGTGAAAATTAAATTTGCTTTTTTATACAAATCTTTCAACCCTTCTGAACATCCAATGCTCTCAAAACCCTGCCACAGACTGGTATGCTTCTTTCTCAAATTGACTCTCTATCATCAGTTTTTTACCTTTTCTCCCAGCTTCTGCTACTTGCTACTGCTGGAAACAATCCCAGGCTCCTAGTAAGTCTTTTCTTTGGTCTCTGTGAGACTATTTGTTTTCCCAGCTGTTGTTGGAAGTAATGCACACAATGCCATTCAATGTTTCAAATGCCTGGCCTATGGGAAATGCACATGGAACTAATCTGGTACCTAGTCTCTGTTATTTGAATAAGGATTTATTGAGCAAAATAAGTTTTCACGGTGGCAATATTTTTGTGTTAGTAGCCTATCAATATTGACTTCAACCCAAAGCTCATAAGGCAAGTTTGAGTTGAGCAGTTAAGAATCTATGACAAACAGTCTTCTGTTGTGTTTCCATAAACCATCACACTTTCAAACACAAGAGTCTTGAGACCACGAAGAATAAATACAACTGAAGCAGAAATAAGATTTCAAAGGGGTAGTAACATAAGGAGTGGTGGAAATGCGATAAACTAATGTACATTAATGTGAATAAAAATTATTCTCTACTGCAAACTCTTTCACTCCTGTCTTAGAATAAGTCAGAAATTAAATCTTTCTAAGGAAAATGTGGCTTTCAGTACCACTGAAAGTGGTAGGAAATTTTTTAAGAGATTCTTGTATTGGATAGCCCTCACCCTCTTAGGAGCTCTGAGCATGATTAGCCCTGGTGTCTGAGGAGGTGGCCCAAAGGCATCCATTGTAGAGATGTGTCCCATGTTGCTCTTTTCTGTGAAATTTAATAATGCATGCTGAAGGAGCTTTTAAAAAACAAACTGGCCTTGGTTTCTGTGGAAGGACAGAAAGAACAAGTAACAGTCCTAATTAGAAATATTAATTACTGGCTTATATAGTTTTAACTAATTAGAAATATTAATTACTGGCTTATATAGTTTTAACTTCTGTGCTTGCCTTTGCTTTGTCTTAGTTTCAGAAGAAGGCTGAGTCCTTGCTACTGATAGTTTTTATTCATACACCTGCTTTACAGCTTTCATCAGCAGTGGAAGAGGATTGGTAGCCCCATTTTTCTTCTATGCTCTTCACACTCATTTAATCTGTTCTTGTTTAGAACTGATTGCCCACTGACAAGGTGAGAGCAGGCTCAGGAGAAGCACATTTCTCACACATAGTTGTTCACTGAGAGGTAACTCTCTTTTCATTTTCATATTTGACCTGGTTTTATATCATGAATTATTTCTAGAGCCATGAAGCAGCAGTTTTGGCTGGTTTTGCAGTCACGAAGGATCCCACTGCATTAGGAGTCTTAACTGTAATTTATTTCAGTTAAATATCTGCTATATTAATTTTGCAGAGTTGTATTAAATGTAGGTTTTAGTGCTTAGTACTTCTTATGGTCCCCTACAATTCTTCTTTAAAGGATATGTTGCACCCAGGGTTTAGTTTTCTTGAAGAAAAGACCAGGAATGTGTGTCATAGGTATGTTCTGTTCTGTATGTGCAGGGAATCTCTCTTCTGTGGTTCCTGTGGACTTAGATCTGTGTTGGGTTATCTCAGCCTGGCATTAACTTTTTCCTGACTGGAAAGAAAATTTTAGCTACAGACATATTCTTGCTTTCAGGAAGACCATGTGTGACAGGTTAGATCCATCCATTTATAAGTATTAACAGCTGCCAAATGACAGGTTTAGAGTTGTGCTGTGGAGCTGGCCAAGGCAGCAATTACTTGAATTTTAGCAAGACCTGCACATTGACTGTGGATACATTAGCTTTAGTGGAGATTATTTAGAGGCTCAGTGGCTTAAAAGCAGAAATCACTTACACGCATATTGGATATTATTACAGATTCAGGAGAGTTGGCCATAAAACCACTTAGCTTCCTGTAACAAAAGGACTCCTAGCCAAGCAAGTAAAATGTTAATGAGACAGCAAGCACTCATTTTCATGTCTGTAGCCTTTCCCTCTAAGGTTTTGCTGCTTCATACTGAGGTTCATTAGAGTGGAAATGGTTGACTTTAAAAAAGAAACACCAGCTAAATTGCTAGGGTGTAGAATTTCTTTTCAGATCATAATTATACGTGATCAACGGAGTGTGTAATTAGTAAGTTGGGTGGAGGATATTTCCAGAACAATCAGCAGCAATTTCCTCTCTGCTATTCCTTTCTCTGCTCTGAGCACCTTTTGTCAGTTTTGGTAGCTGTGGCTTTATTTTAAGCCCAGAAAACACAAAAATAAAAACTTATGTCAGGTAAGAGTGACACAGTAAATCATAGTAAAATTAAAAAACCCCTGCAACAGGATATTTTGTCTTCATTGTAATAGGCCTTAGTGATTTTCACTATGTTACCAGCACTTGAGCACAGGGGAAAACACACAGGCTTATTTCTGGCCTCCCTTGACAAACCTATGAGACTCTTGCTGGAGCCTGGATTTGCAGTTGCACAGCAAAAAATGTGAGAAGCTGTCATTGTCTTCAAATATCATAGGAATGCCCAAGTTGTTTCTTGGTGCTATGAATAATTCACAGAATAATTCAATTAATCTGTCCAGCACGGCTAAAAATAACTGAGTAAACTGAGTGGTTTTGACCTTAAGAAACAAAATCTGTTTCGAATTTAAAATAAATAAATGAAAAGCCATTAAAAAATCATATGGAAGCAAAGATGTTATTCTGTGAAAATATGATTTGGTATTGTATCCTGAAATGAAGTATCCCATCTTAAAAAGAGGCTTTCATCAGCTCCACACAGCTGTTTGCTTAGAAGAATGAACATTTCCTATGATTAGGGTGGGTCGAGGCTTTTGCCCATCTCTCCTTGTCCCTGCAGTTAACAAGCTCACTGGCAGGCAGGGTGTGACTCTGCTGTGTCCCTGGGTAAGAGCTGTCCCCTCCTGCAGGCAGCTCTAGGGATCCTCCTGCTGTCAGGGATGTCCTGCCACTCCTGCACTCAGAGTGCTTTTTCTACCTCAGTTCCACTGGTTTTAGAAGCTATGGGTGTGCCTGCTCCTGATAGATTTCTTTTGTCCCCCAGACTGTTTTGGCACTCTCCATTTTATGTGACAAGGGCACAAATTATTTTGATGTTGTGGTAATAATAACAATAATAGCACTTAAGTTAAACTTTCAGTCCTTCTCTCCAGTGACATCACTGGGTGGCCTTTAATGGCCCCCCCTACTTCTTTTGTAATATGGGAATATCTTTCCTTGACACAAAGAACAGGGCCTCAACCTGGGTGTTGTTTTCAAACAGTCTTTATCCTTCTGATGAGGATATATCCTGAGCTGCTAGAGAGTTTTGCCAGACTAGCATAACAAGCTCTTGCAAAGCCTATGGATTGTGGAAACTGAATACTGTAGTCCTCTAATCTGGTTTGTGAGGTGCACAGAAACAGACACAACCAGCTTCAAAAACTATCTGGGACTTGCTTATCAGAGGGCCAGACTCTGGTGTACAGAACTAAACTACACGATGTCTTTAAACAACTCGTTTAAAAATTTGTTTATGAGGGGAAATCTCAACCTTCGTTATCAGGTTATGTCCTCTGTATGAAAACACATTCCCTTAAAAAGATTTTTCTCTGTGTATATATATGGGCATAATTTTCAGATACAGTATTTTGCTGTTCTAATCAGTGTTGTGTGGTAATTTGTGGTTAAAAGAGAGGTTGAACAGGAAGACTCCAGATTTTGCTTTTCTGTATTGATGCAATGGTCAGATTAAGCTTCTGCACCAGCTCATACAGGGAGCAGAAATAAAAAGATGCCATATCTGATTCTGCAGGTGTGTCAGACTACTTGCAAAGGCCCTTGTGTGGTTTCCAGGAAAACAACTGATGCTCTCCTGCTCCTATCTGCTCCCCTCCCATTAGGTACGGTGCTCAGATCAGGCACTGGTTGTGAACAGCTGTAATGGTGATTTCCTCTAATGTCTTGAAATACCAAGAAAGGAAGCATTTGGGGCATGTCAGCCATGCTGTGCAACCAGATTGGCCAGCTGCAAACATGAACACGCTGCACTGGCACCCCTTGTCTGGCACAGATAGGCAGAATTTCTTTCCTCAAACAGTTAATAAAAATAAAAGCCCATAGCAGATTAATACTTTTTCCTTACAAAAGCATTTCTTTCACATTCATTGAAAACCTAAATTCAACAAAATCCATAAGTGTAGACTTGATTGGGGAAAAAAAATCCTGTTTTCTGTGAAGTTGCTTGATTTCAACATTGAAAGTTTCAGCACACTTAATCTTGTGAAGACAATGTGAATAAACGTTAGTATCTGTTGCCATGGTAAGTCTTTGGCAGGGGGAAGGTGGGGTGGGAGGGTATAGATGCACTTTGGTCACCACTCCAATCTTTATATTCTGGCACCATGCTTTTGAGTGCGAGGCGAACAGACAAGTAGAGCTGTATGTTCACCCTGTGGGGCTTCCAAGGGAGAGATGTTGACTATGTTTTTAAATAAATGGAACCTTCATTATTTATTCATAACTAGATTGCTAACTGAAAAATGAAAACAGCTATGACAGTTATTTCAACAAGACTTTGGCTGATTTCAAATACAATTCCTGTCAGAAAAAAAAATAAACGTAGGACCTAATAATTCTGACCACTTCAGAGCTTTGCCAAAGTGATTTGTTTACTCAGTGACTGGTATAGTTTGTAGATATATGCATGCAGTTTAAATGTGGGGTTTTTTTTTTTTGCATTTGCATTAATAGTTAAAACTGCAAATTTGGTACATGGCTGATTCAGCAACATAAATTATATATGTATAATTCAGCAGCTACTGATCTCTTTATGCAACACAGGATCATGAGTTGTGTTTTTCTATTCTGAGCTCATTGTGAGTCTAAGTCCCTCTGCCACTTTGAATCAAAATTTCTCCTTTTCCAAGGAGTAGAAGTGTGTAACAGTGTTTAAGCTGTTTCCCTTGAGCTAGAACTTGAGCACCTGACAGTGACAAGGCTTGACTGCATTTGTGACTATTTACTGGAGCTCACAGTGGAAATGTGAATGTTGCTGAAACTAAGATCCAGACTGTTGTCTTTTAATATTTTTCCTGAATATCTGAGCTGGGGGCCTAACATGAACAAATGTATAGCACTTTTTTTTAATGGATATGCCATTCAGAGTCAATTTTTTGGGGGCAGAAATGGCCATGTGGAGATCTGAGCCACAAAAATTCTCTGAATTGTGGCCTATGCTTTGAGCAGGAGATGTTTGATTATCCTTTCATGGCTCAGGGATGAAGCTCTTGGACAGTGGATGTGTCAGTATGGCATTAGCTCCAGGGACTCTGGGGGTGCAGGTTTTGTTTGTGGTGTTGTCCTGGACTTACCTTGTGGCTTTGGACAAGTTACATGATCTCCACAGCCTTTACATAATGAATATAAAGACTCCCCTCTCCAGTGGGGACTGTCCAACACAGCTATTTTGTTGCACTGATTGTTTAGGTGGACTCTGACTTCACATGGCACATGTGGGAATACACACTGCCCTTCTGCACTTCATAGGATTGTTTCTTTTCTGCTCCCTGGCCCAGGTGCATCTTACAGAGGACAGAGAGCCTGATCTGCATTGTAGGAGGTGCTCATACTTGTGTCAGAGTGCCTCTAAACAGAGAGGCTGCAGGAGATCTGTCTGGATTTACTGCCCTTACCCCCCTTTTTTATTTCAACAACACCAGATGCAACTTCCAGTGCATGATCTGATGATGGTTTTGTTTCCAGATGAGGAAATTAAGCTTCAAGGTGGGCTGTGTGCCAACACTGCACCATGAATGTCCAAGTCTTACCTTCTTCTTTCATAAACCCTAGAGACTTTCAGAATGTAGTGTCTTTTCCCTTGTTCCATCCTGATGGCATCTTGAGTCCAGTGCTTGGGTTCCCCTGAGGGAGCCCAGCTGGATTTGAGATAGAGGTGATCAGCCAGAGCAGCGTGGCATTTCTGTGGTCCAGGGCTGACAATGTGCCTGGTGCTCCTGGCAGTAGCACGGTCCCTCCTGCAGGGAGCATGCAGAGCCCTCTTAAGGGGCTCAGTGCCCAGAGGGAGGGGAGCAGAAACAGCCTCAGTGTCCCATGGTAGAAGATTGCTACTCCAGCAGACCTCAAAGCCTGCTTAGAGGGCTGGTGTGGGTTCTTTTTTAAATTGCTTTTCTGTGAATGTATGCCAGTGTAAAAATAGTTCTGCATTTCCACTTGCAAAAATTCATCATTTAACAAGGGAGAAGTGGTGTCTGTTTTACTGCCTGAAGCCACCATTAGTCCTTTTGCCTCTTGCTCCTGGTAAGCCAGAACACATAAAAATGTGTTGTTCCCTAGAAGTAAAATTGCTGCTTTTTGCTGAAGGGAGAACTGAGCAGCCCCAGGGTATCACATTGGGCTTGAAGCAGGCCAGGACTGTGGACAGCATGGAGGATTGCCGCCCTCTGTTGTTGTAAGGAAAAATAAATATCTGCAGCACAGCTAGTACTGTTCTTTCTCTGTCCTTTCTTTGACTTCTTTTCTTTTGTGGTTTCTTTTTTTTTTTTTTTCCTCCCTTTTGATTTTTATCTCTTCATGCAGTGGCTGGCTGCAGATTCACAGCTGACAGATGGCTGGTTTCATCTGGCTACCTGAGCGTCTCTGTTGCCAAGTAAATTCTTGTCACAAGTGGTCAGCAGGTCAAGGCTGCTCGTCTCTGCTGTCCTCAACAGAGCATGGAGCAGAAAATCAGTCATGCAAATCTTCGTGCATTTTGTCTCCAGCATGACTGTGTGCTGACAGAGTTCCAGATGGCCGAGGGACACGTCCTCTGGTTTGCTGGTACCTAAAGGGCAGCATTGCCACCTGCTCTGTGAAACACAGGTTGGCCCAGGGAGTCTGGTTTGCAGACATCAACTTTTATGCAATGCAGAGTATGAAGATGACCTTGTACATTCCTCTCTCTGTGACTTTTTTGCAGTAGTTGTTTTCTGGTGTCATTGTAGTTAGTGAGAGTTAATTTCTTCTCCCCTCCTGCAGCTTATTTGCAGAAAAGCTGTTTTGCAGTGTCAAGTCATGAAGCCTTACCTGCTCATTTTATTCTGAACACAAAGCCTTGCATTTCATCAGCATTAACTGATCCTGATGCATTCCAGACAATGAAATTATATCTGTGGGGGCCATTAGGAGAAGCCTCCCTGGGCTGCTAGATACAGAATTTATAGAGTCTGTCTTTAACCTTTTGGAAAATGGAGAAATGTCTCATTATCTAAAATGATAGCCTTGTACACTGGAGAGTTTAGCTATTTGAACTACTTAACCAACTTCTAATATATATATTTCATATTTAAAAACCTGAAGCTGCAAGAATTGTTATTTCTCTAGGTGAGAACAATTTCACCACACTTTTGGGATAGGGCTATACCCCTGTGTATTCCCATCTGTCATTCAAAGTGATCTCTTCTCTTGCTCTGCTTCGTACACCATCTCTTAATAGCAGCTCTTTCAAAATCTCACCTGCAAGAGAATAACTGGTATATAGTGAAGGCTTCACCTGCTGGAATTGAGTGATCCACCCAGGAAGAGGCCTACATAATCAGCAGGGGTATTGTTACAGGACTGATATAAGAAGCACACTGTCACTTTGGGGGAGTTTTGTGCAGGGCCAGTTTGGTGCTGTGCATGCTGTGAGGCAGAAGCAGTCACAGAGGTCAGGTATGCTTGCTGCTTGGCCAGTTTTTGGGCAGAGAAAGTAAATGCAAATAATCACAGTAAAGGATAAAGGCAAAGGCATGAAGAGATTTACCCAAAATCTTGTAGTAAGCATGTGAACTAGGAATTATAGCTCAAGCTGTGGAGTCTTGGGTTGGTGTCTCTGACAAAAGCTCAGCATTCCTTTTGGAGCAGCATAATAAATACACTGCAGTACAGTCATCATGGGAGAGGGGGGGTGAACTCCTTGGACAAGACTGTGACTCTACAGTGCTCTGGAGATGCTAGAAGAAAGCTAGTTAGAGTTCAGTGTGATGATGCTCAGCCTGACATCTGCCTATTCTGCCTTGGCATAGGCTGTGCCACACAGGAGGTAGACCTCCTTCTCCTGCAATACATCTCTGTGTGCTGCTCTGGGAAATACTAACAAGCAATGCAGCTGCAGCTCTTTTCTTTCCCCTCTCCCTGGATTTATTCCTGACTGGCCTTTGTTTGGCCTCACTGTCTTCAAAAAGAGATATCAAAATTACGTGAAAACCAACAGAAAGGAGTCCAGGCAGGCCATGCTGCTGTTCTAAACGGGCTTAATTTTATGTATTCTTTTGCTTTATGTGCTGCAATGCTTTTTGTTTGAAGGAATTCTCATACCGCTATTTGTTTTATTATAGTGCTCTTAGAGGAAGCTGTCAGGAGCTGCAAATATTTCCTTCTCCTTTAATCCACTCTAAATCCAGCCCTTAAAACTGTTTTGCTCCCAGAGACCTTGGGCAGTGATATTTGCATTGAGACTGGCTCCCAGTGTGGAGACATCCTGCTAGCCCTGTAACATCCGGAATGGCACGGGCTAAGGCAGGCAGCACTTGTCAAGGTGTTGCCTTCACAAGCCTGCAGGAAAAGGTGCAAAAGCTCATAAATTGCTGTTGTACTGCTCTGATTTCCTTGCTAAGGAGCTCTTAGCTGAGAAAGAAAGAAAGTGAGGAGAAATGTTACATTCTGCAGTGGAATACAATCAAGCAATACTGCAGTTTTTTACAGATGGATGATCAAAACTACTGGGTTTTCATACATTTTTCAGAGGGCACACACTTGACTGATGCTCACCACAGATCCACCAGCCTTATGCTGGGTACTGGGCATTTAAAAGTAGATAATAGTGGTTTTTACCCTCTCAGACAACGAAATAGTCTTAACTATTTTCAGTGTCAAAGTTTGAATACTGAATTGTATAATATATGAAAATTGCATACCTCCTAGCTCTGCAGAGTTGAATTTTTGTCTTGCTAACTCATCTGATATGAAATAACAGACTGACACTGGCACTGAGCCTTACAGAAAGGTACAGAACAGAATCGTTGTATCATATATATATATATATATGTATATGAGATCCTATGCTATATACAGAACTCATACTACAGTATGAGTACTGTAAGGGTGCAAGCAGGATTTCAGCCTGCATCACTCCCTGGAGGAGATGAGAAGTCTACCTCTTCTCCAGCAAGCAGACTGTTTCTTGAGACAGTTCCTCAAGAGGGTATGAACTCCCAGCAGGGGAATTTTTGGTTGCCAGTATTCAAGTCCAAGCAGTGCACCCCCTGCCTTTCTTGAAAGATTTAAGATGCTCAGCATAGGTTTTCTTGCCTCTGCCAGCAGGCTGATGGAGTGGTGTAGAATGACTGGAATGCCTCCATCTCCACAGCAATTTATGGACAAATAAATTAAGCTTTTAGGGCCCTTTTTCTTTCTGCCAGCCTGTGCCAACTGCTCCCATTCATAAGTCAGCTGCCTTCTATTTGAATGCTAGGTTCTTCTGGTATAGGTTAAATGCAGATTTAAAGACATCCAAGGAGACTGTAATGGGCAAATAATAAAGGTGGTTAATAAATAAGTAGCAAAAAGAGCTATTCAACAGCTGTGAAACTTTCACTGTGACCTTGGAAGTCAAGTATCTGCTGGGGCTTGTGCTCCTCTGTGGTTGGGTATTAACTGGAGGAAAGCCTATGCTTGGTCCTACACACTTAGAGGAAGTTGTATTTACTCTTACTTTTTCTCAATAAGCAGACAAAAATAAGTGATGAGGTACAGACACAAAGTAGCTATTTCTTTATAGACTTCAATAAAAGCCTACTTGTGTAAATTTACTTCTGTCAATATTTGAAACATAGGTCACAGTTGTTACCTAATGCTCTGAAAGTGAAGATGTCTTACAGGCACCAGAGGAGTGCAGGGTTTGTACTGAATAGGAACAGGCTCACAATTCCTTGCAAGCTCCTGCACTGCAAAGGATGATGAATCTGATGGCTTCACAGCACAGAAATACAGGAAAGATTGAATTTTCCTTCTCCATTTGTATTTGCAATACTGCAAAATACTGCCTTGTTCAAAGAAGGGTGCATCTTTAAAATTTCATAATGGGTATGCAAGGGATTACCTGAATCCTTCTGAGCCAACTCAGTTGACATGCCGAGTATATATTACATTTTGTAATATATACTCCAGTATATATTACATTCTGTAATATATACTCGAGTCCCTTTGTTCCTTTGGTACAATCTCAGTTTGCTATCATTGTCTTGAATTCTGCATATGATTTGATTCTCACCTTCCCACTCCTGGAAGTAGACTGTCAATTAGTCTTGTCTAAACATGCTTATTTTATCTTCCCTGCCAGAGCTGTGGATAGAGACTCCTTTCTGCCTTCCCGGATGTGTGGAAGGAGAATTTCCCCACTGCTCTCTGTGGCAGGACAAGTCCTCTTAGGTGGGTGAATTGGTAGAAGAATGAAATGATGCTGTCCTGCATGGCTTCTACGCCAGTTTTGTTACTGATGTAGCCTGGGCTGCTTGTGGGTAGCAGAGCTCTCCCTACTTGCTAGTATAAAAATATATATTGATAAGAGAGTAAGTGTTACACTCCAGTATCCCAACTCTTTTTGCTTGACTTCAAGGGAAAAGTTTGCAATAAGATTTATGAGAACACTCTTATTGACTACATCTAAGCATCCAGTGGGATAACTATGTCACTGGAGAGGTTGCAAAAACAAAAAAGTTTGGCCACGTTGTGGAGCAAAAGCTTTAAAACACGTTCCAAAATTGTGAACAAAGCCTGCTGCATACTACGTAGGACAGATTTATGTTCCAACCACATGACACTTTTTAGGGGAGGAGTTGAGGCCATCACAAATCATTTCTTAAGATGCTTTGACAAATAGAAACCTCTTTCTCTTAGCAGCTACTTGAATCTTTTTTGCTAATGCTTCATCCCAGCAAGACAAAAGGGGTATTTAAATGTGTATATGAGAGGGATTTAGTTTTGTAGACATAAGCTTCAATTTTATTTTCTCTTTGAAGACTTCTAAAGAGCAGCTGTGGAGTGGGTTTTTCTTACTTATTTGTTTAAATTAGGATTTTGAGGACTTCTGTATGTGGAACAGGAGATGGAGCTATTTCCTAGCATGAGACATATTTTGCAGTTTAGTTCAGCACTGGCAGTAGTTGCATGTTGTCCTTGATACAGTTCTTACATTATCATGATTGAAGTCTCCCTCTAAACCCTCTTTTCAAAGCTCAGTAGTAGCTGCCATCACATCAATATGACATTTTATTCACAATCTGGATTTGTGGTTAATGGAATCAATAACCAGCAATCCTTTGCTTATGTTGGTGGGGTAAGCAGCTCTCAGAGGTGCAAACTTCTTGTTTTGGGGTGAAAGAGATTATTTATAAGGCTCACAGTTGTGTGTCTATTTCAGCTACCAGGCTAAACATAAATTACTCTTGAAACCCTTTTTTGTTTTGTTCCTAGTCTTCTTTTCCATGAGATCGTATATTTGTCCTTGAGTATCTAAATTAAAATTAACTGGGTTTTTTGTTTATTTTCCTAAGGAAATGAGGCTTTTGTTACCTCTCTGTATGTCTGTCAGACTGCTGCATTTAACTTTTGAATCACTGGTCAATTCCAGTGGCATTTGGCAGAGGGGCAAAGGTCTTGAAAACAATAACATTCCTGCAAATGGCACAGAAATTGACAGCTGGGTGATGGAGAGAAACCCTGTTAGCATTCTGATGGAGGAGAAAGAGTCAGCATTTATCTGTTAGCAAAAATGAGGAAATCCACTCAGAAATATTCATCTCTTGGAATAGTCACTTCCTTGGTTTTGCTGTCCCTGGAATGCTTTTTGTTTGTTTATTTTCACTCAAGGCGTATAACAACCAAGTGAAGTAAATATGTTTTATTTTTATGTAAAGAATTGTAAGGTTGTTTTGGGGGAAAAGCTGAAACAGAATCAACAGCTAATTTGGGGGTTTGTTGTTTTTGTTTGTTTGCTTGGATGTTTCCAACGAAATAAATCATTTTCTCTACTTCCTGATTTTGGCAGGAAATGGGAACCGAGTAGTATAAAGGGAGACTGTCATTTCCAGTTTGCCTGGAAGCAGAAAAGCCTAAGAAGTAAGGGAATCTGTTAACATACAGCTATCCTATGCCATCTCTGTTATTCCTGGGACCAGATGCACAGACCCTGAAATAATTTCTTAGGTTATTTTTCTCCCTTCTTCCAAAGCCCCTGTGGGCTTTACCTGATCTATGAACAGAATAAGAGCAATGTCTAGCACAGATTTATTTTTCTTTTCTTGTTGTCATTGTGCTTTACTGCAGTGTGCTCATTGTTCTTGTCAGACATGGAGATGTCTCTTGGCATTGCTGCTCTCCTTGTAGCTGCCATCCCCAGTCATGCTGCAAATAGCACAATACTGGTGCCTGCCCTGAGCATGCTTTGGCTCAGGAATGCAAAGACATGTAGGTTTGTGGAAATTGGGATATGGCCAAAGGAAGTGCTCCAGGTGGACATATTTCTCCATCTGCTGGGAAAGATCAGCCTTGCTAAGCTCCTCTCACTGGGGAGCTGAGCTAGGAGATGAGAAAGGAGTTATTAGTTTATTGCATGTGTGACAGAATAGAAAGAAGAAAATGCCAAGCAGTTTGATGAATTTGTTTTCCATTGGGAAACACGGGTCACTCTTTTATGCGATTTCCATGTGGTCATCTCAGTTATGAAGTTAGGAAATGTTCTGTTTCTTTGGATGTGTCTTTCCTCCCAGCCTGTCAATGCAGAGGCATGTCCTAGCCCTTGATATTTCCCACAGGCTGCCTCACCCACCATTGTGTCTGTTCAGCACCATTCCCAAATCTATTTTCTGCTGTTAATTGATTCTGGCTACAATACTCCCAACACTTGACAAATGCAACAAGAGTAGTTCACATCTCATCTAACCAAATAAGAGGCAGTCTTTTCATATCCTATAAGCTTCAGTGTCATTAAACTAAAGACCAGTCTTCAAACATTACTGGAGGCCTTCTTATTCACTTTGTGCTGGGGACAAATGATGTATTTTTGTATGGAGTTTGGCACTATTCAGGCTTTGCCTGCATAATACAGCTAGACCTCTGTTTGTTTATCCTGAGCCCAGATAACTAACTACCTTTTCAAATGTCTGGTTCATTCATATCCATTCAAAAAGAATTTAACCAAAAATGTGTATGTATAAAGAACAGCTAAAGGGAAGGGATAGTTCATGGAAACATTTTAAGGTTGTATTTTCTCACAGATCAGTTAAATGTAGTGTACGAAATCTATGCAATTATGGATCTTGTATTTACCATGAATTTATTGTTGTTGTTTGGGGTTTCTATGCCTTGAGTTAATGAGGCATTAACTTGGCAAGCAATCCTCTGTAGGTAGATAGTTTTTTTAAAAAGCCACCTGAAATCAGTTTGAGCAGCAGAGCATGCACAGTTTCAACATTATTCATTAGAGTTAGTTCCGTTAACTGTAAAAAAATATTTGAGAAGACGATGAATACATATTTTCTTGCAAACTCAATGAGTATTACATGAGAGCAAACAGCAAAGAGAATACAAGACTTACTTTTCTCCCAGAAAACTATTTTCAGTCCTTGTTTCCACCAGTAAAGATGCTGACAAATGAACTTACATTTTGCAAATATTCACCAGGTAATTTGACATATCCTGGCACATCCTCAAAAGTGGTATCATAGAGTAAGAAATAGAGTGTGTACTTTCAGGATATTTTGAGGTCACCTGTTTATATTTCCCAGCTGCAGGGGAGACAGTATCTCAACCAGCCAAAATAGCCAAGATTTTGTTGATCATCCAAGTTACCAACAATGAAGGTCTCCAGCTTGTATGGTTCACAAATGCAAGAAAATATCTGATTGAGAGCAGACCTCTTGCTGCTGTTATTAAGCTGTGTAAGAGCAGATACACATTAGAAACTGTCTGAACTCCCACAATGGGCACAGGAGGGAAGAAGATAGTAGGTGTTTACATGTGTTGTGAGAGCATATTGTGTTGTTGCTGGGGAAGGAAGTAATGAAAACTGGAAGATGTGGAAACTGACAAATTTGGGCTGTACTCCCTTAGTCCTTGTTTTTTTTTTTCCTTAGCTGGTCCTTTTTTAGTCAAATATTTTTGTTTTGGCAAATCCTTCAGCTCTCAAGACAGCTGAGCTGTATGAGAAGGATTGATGACAGACAGAGATCTACTTATGCTAAGGGAGCATAAATGAGCCTAAAATAAGAAAGATCACACAGCTCTCCAAGAAGCTGACCATCTTCCCTGAAGGAAAGTTTTCCCCCTGAATCTTAGAGTTGTCAGTTTAAAGCACAGAAGCTTAATGTTTTATTAGAGTTATGGTCTTAATATGGACACAAGAATATGAGTGAGATGATGCAGGTTTCCTTGCCTTATACTCTCAGCCTGGTTTCCTACAAAAGCTTGGTTCTGTTCTATTTTCTTCCTTTAAAGCAGAATAACTTTTCTCCCACTATGGTGGTAAATCTGCCCCATTTGCAAACATGTAGCCTTTGATCAGTGGCATTTCTTCAGCTCAAAATTAAAATAGGTTTGAGCAATTTCTGAAATCAAATGGATATTTTAAGTCTTGAACTGAAATGGGACAAAATATGAAAACTTCACAGCTATGCATCAAAACCTGTGATATTGCCTCCCTGACTGAAGTGTTCAATTGCCCTGGCTGCTGGGGGACTGCATCATCTTTCAAGCTTCAATATACTTAGCTCCAGCATACAGCAAATTTAATTTTCTTACCTTATCATTAACACAGTCAGCAAGTCCCCTGCTATTAAACATTTTCACCAAGTGAAAGCACTGGCACACAGTGATCAAATTACTTCTCAGTCTTCACTTTGATAGGCTGAATAGATTAAACTTCTTAATCTGCAAAACATCAATTCTGCAGTCCCCTTTTGCTCTCTTTTGCATTTCACCAGTTTTCTCCAGTGTGGACACCAAACCAAAATAATCTAGTACTGTGTACTGAAGCCACACCACTTCTTTTGCTGGAAGTGTGAGATAAAGCTATCAGTAGATGGTATTGGCTTTCAGTTTTCATTTTTGAGTCACATTATTTGGAATAAATGTACTGTTTAAAAAACAAAGCTCTGTGAAAATGGAATTCACTGGATCAATGTGTTCCTTTGAAACAGGTCAGGTCAAAGATACTGCAAAGGAAAACTGTAACCAGTATGCTTAAGTGCAAACTTCATTTTTAATAACAAAACTGGTAGCTATAGAAATTTCAAGTATGTTTCCTAGTGGCCCCTGAGAATGCCGCTTGTGCTGCATGGGGTTTATCATTGGTTCTGTATTCGAATAATCAATAATAGGCAACATTGTTTTGTGGATTCTGATTCTTAAAACAGTTGTCTTACTTAATGGGTATTCTGAAAAGTTTTGCTGTTGATGTTTCTTTCCTCAAAGGTGGATCAACAGAGGTTTTCAGTGAATGCTTCCAATAAATTGATGTATTATTATATGGGTTTGCTTTTTAATTGTGTTTGCTGGACAGGCTAGTAAAGTAGTATTTGGTTTTTTCTAAACAGTGTATAAGATTGACCTATTATCTATTTTCATGTCTTCTGATAGAATATTTCCGGTTATTTTTGTTGAAGTGTTGCATTGAAGTGTTGAATTGAAGGAAGAGGCTACTATTTGTTTCCAATTCATACTCCCATATTCATGTCAAATATGGCATACATCTTTCAAGTCTCTGTCACTTCGATCAAACTACTTCCTCAGCACACTTCTGTGCTATTTCCACCTACTCACAAATTAAATTAATCTGTCCTTCCTCTTGGTACTAATTAAAATCCCCCCCCCTTTTTCAGAGGAACTGTCTTTTATGCTTATCATCATGTCTGGGTTTCTACCTTCCGAGTTTTCTATAACATCTGTTTTATAACTACTGTCTCATTTGATAGTAAAATAGCTGTTAGTATAGGCAGCACTATTCTCTAGCTGATAGTTATCACCATGGCTTCTCCTGCTACCTGTCACAGCCACAAGTCTCTCATTAGTTTGTGGTTTCCTCACTTCCCACCTCTCCTGCCACCCTCCAGCAATACAGGAGCTGTCAGTCACACAGCAAATGAATGCTGCAGGAAATCCACAGTGCATTCTCATATAATCCGACACTATAATTTCCTCATCTACATCTAGTACTGTTAAAAAAACCTACAAACACTATGTAGTGTTCTCAAGCCTGCTTTATTCTTGTGACTAGTCTGAGAGGGCTTTTCACTGAAGGACCCTTTACTGCTTGGTGCTGTGATTTAATCTGAGTGGCTCTGATAGGGAGAGGCTTTGTGGCTCTGAAACAGAATGAAAGTCAAAAGTCCACAAAAAAAAAAAAAGGCTCTAATGGGAGGTATTTAAGTAATGGGAGTCTTTTAAGGTTCTCTGATGAGCAAAAAATTACCCACTCAATATTTGAAAGATTTCTTCAGTTACTGAGTCAATATGCCTCCAGAAAGGTTATTAAAGTTTTTTTTTAATATGGGACATCACCATGTCAAAGACAGGTAACAGTAATCAACCTTGAATTTTGAGGTCTTCAATTTAGTGTAGATGGTGGTGTGGAACCATTCATTTGTAGCAGGGCTGCTTTTAAATATTGCAGCATATCATCCTTCCATAGCTATGCTTTATGGATGTGAGTTTATTTTTCTCTGACACTGTTGAAGATCAGTTTAGTTGAAACAAAATAGGAGACAATGCATTTGTTAGCTGTGAGTGCATTTGAATTATTTGTCTTCATTAGTGCAATGCCCTGTAATTATATTTTCCCACTGTCAGCATTTGATTAACAATATTTCACATTTCAGTTTCCCTGCCACCTCCTCCAAAACCCTCAGACTTGATTTTCTGATGTGTAATAATATATGTGTAGGCAGGGGCATATGTAGAGGTCTTTCCCATTGTGGATGAATCAGTAGGATCTTTAACTTGTTAAAGACCACCTATGTTCATTAAATAAAATTTTCATTCCATTAAAATAAGTAGCAGTTTCTCTCTAGGACTTCAACAGAGCATTCATACTCCAGAGATAGCTAAAACTGACATGTTAAACCATGTTTTCCACCCTTTTCTTTCTTAATATTTGTTCTCTTGCTCTTGAAAAATGCTGGTAATGAAATCAGACTAGCATGTTCAGAGGGAGAGCCCCAAGGATATGCAGGAGACAAGAGAACTGCACATGAAAACTAGTTCTTCATATTCAGCTTAGTTGTCTTTCCTCTTTCCCGCTCAAGTGAGAGCTTTAGGGATTAATAACCACAGTGAGTACCTGGGACACAAAGCACTGTGATGTTAGCCTGAAAAGTAGCAGTGTGTAGTGCATTGATAGGTGAGGGAAGAGACTCTTTCCTTGGTCTCTGACCTACTATCTCATGAAATGCCAGAGATGTAGTTGACTTCACACTCTTCTCGCTGTACCTGCAGACTCAGGCTGAAGGGAAACACTGTATGATTTGTCCTGAAAAAGGACACGTTTGCAACGTTTTCAGGTTGTAAAATGTTATGTTTCCTCATTTCCTTATAAAGTAGCTATTAAAGATCTATCCCTAATTACACGGGAAGACACAAGTCCTAACTTTATTGGTAGTGAATGTAGTATTTTGTCTTAAAGAGCTTGTAGTGCCACCAGACATTTCTGTCACAATTATTTGAATAAGAATTATGTAAATAGCAGATTGGCTACCTCTGTAAGTAGCTAATTAGTTTGTATTTATTTTTAAAGGGTTGTTAAGTTGCTTTCTGTGTTTTCCCATGTTCTCAAGGCTTGAATGAAAATTTTAAGACTTTCCCTATAAAAAGATTGGGTTACACTGTGCCAATGAGTAGAGATTTGAAAACAAGCTTATTGCATTGCTGCTCTCCTCACAATTGAAGGATGCAATGACAATCACACATTTGCATCATGTGGGTCCCATGTAGAAGATTATATATGGGGGTTTTGAATAGCAACTAATTTCCTTTTTGTGACTCCTGATATGCCTTATCCAAGATTAAATCCATTTCCTTGGTCAGCTTCTTTATAGATATAGAGAATATTTCCACCAGAGAAGTAATCCTTGTGGAGAGACAGTTGGTTTCCCTCAGAGCTTTTTGTGAAATAAACCTGATACTCACCCTGTCTGAAAGGCCAGTGGTGCTCTGGGAAGCAGCATACTTCAAATCCTGCCAAGGATGCATAAGGGTAAGGGTCTGACTGTGATTAGGGTGCCAAGCAGAAATAATGCACAAAAAAAGTGCCAAATGTTTCAGATAATTTGTGTAGTAGAATTGCTTGAGTGTGTACAAGTGTCATACAGAAAAATGCACATTGTCTATCATCACCTTGAGTGAGGCAAAATGGAGTTCCAGAGGTTGTTCAAAGGTTTGACTTCACTCTACCCCCTCCCAACATGGGAAATCTACCAGGGATCATTGGCATAGCTGTGGCATTGCTGTAGCCCAGGCACTAGTGGTAGTCCTTGAAAACACAATTTTTACCTGGATGGTAACCTATGGCGTTAAGGGATATTCTGGAGCTATTGCATGGAAATTAAAATATTTGTGTGCACACACTCATGCACACAAGTATTATTGTTGGGGCTGTATTCACAATCAGTTGAGATCATCTAGGGGTAATTGTTATTATCATTGCTCTTTCAAATGAGTTTATTTTGTACTAGTATTGGTCAGTCTTGTGACATTTATGGTAGGAAAAAATAATGGGGAACTCTGATATCACATGCTACAGCTTGTGTTTTCTTTGGGGGCTTGTTACACTATTTTAAAAATAGTGCTGCTGCTCAGAGTATTTTGGATGAGCTTTTTGAGGAGAAAATGTTCCCTATTTCTTTCCTGTCTCCTTCTCTTCAGAGGCACTCAAATAAAAGCCAGAGGCAGGATTGTGAAAGAAATAGCTGCTACTGAAAAAAACAGTGTGATTAGTGTGCTGGATGCTTTCCTGTGAGCATGGAGTGAGAAACAAACTCGTTAGCAGGCTCAAGGTTGTCAGGCCAACCACTTGCTATCTATCCTGGGTATTCATAGGCAGAAGACATGGATGCATGCTGCCTTCGGAAAAACAAGCAAACATCAGCTTCCGTTTAGAACTTCCAGGTTATAAATCCTCACTAAAACAAGAAAGTTTGTCACTAAAACTAAGTAGCTCCCATTATTCAACTGAGCTAGCAAAATTTGTAATAACTAATAGTGAAATACTGCCTGTGTCAAAATCAACAAAGTAAGCAAATTAGCTTCAGAGCTTGATTAGTTATATCACCATGCTAATATGGCAGAATAATCAATCCTTGTTTACCACTGTGTATAAATCTCACTAGGAAACCATATTACAGTCAGTCAATCCTCTAACTGGAATCTGGAAAAGTATCTTCTTCCATCTTCAAAGGAGCTGTTGTGATCTTGTCAGGATCAGATATTTTAAATTATGTCATAGTAAAAAAAGTCCAACCTGAGATAACTATAGAAACATCTAAAAAATATGCTGATGTAAATAAACTGGCTTAATGTTCAACTGCAAACTAGAAAAGCCATCAGCCTGTGATACACTTCAGCTATACTGTGTATTAAAGACAACGTTATTACTGATTTTGGCAAGCAAGGAAATTGAAAACAGTACCTTTTTGAACATCAAGACAGCTTTAGATCTTGGTAGAGAATATTTCTCTATTAAACACAGGAAGATGAAACCAATAAGCACAAAAAAATGTACAAATTTGTAGGTTTGCATGTTCCCTAAGTATTTCCCTCACAGCAATCAATTTTTTTCCAATTGTGAAATATGTTGTAGATTCCTTTTGGTTTTTAAAAAATAACATCTAGGTATTTAGTGTCTTCTTATGTAAAACAAGACAAAAAAGGAGTTTTATTTTTCCTTCTTAGATCCTACTTTTAACACAGGAATTTAAAATAGTATCTTGCATTGCCTAAGTAGCTGTGAATTAAATCCAAGTTAGCTGAGCAGAGATGGTAAGCACCTGGCAAATGTGTTGGGATCCAATTGGTCAGGTATTGAACATTCAGTGACAATTTGTACTGTACTAGGGATTTTTTTCAGTAGGTTTCATGACAGGTAAAGTTCTGCCCTTTCTCAAAAGCAAGTAGAGCTTGTTGTACTTACATTTTATGCAGACGAGCTGACAGTGTTATTGTTGGTTTAGCAGAGAGTTACAGTCAAGAAAATTTTAATGAGGCCTGGATTAAATTGAGACATTAGATTCAACATGTATTTATACCTTTCCTATATGAGCAGAGCAGTGATTTGTAATTTTGAAAACCACATGTAAAATATGGAAGAGAAGAATTCTATTTTGAGAGCGTTTTGCACAGACTTGCTCATAAATGTACTCTTGGAGAAGTTCTGGGCTGCTGACTTGCAGCAGCAAGCAGAATGAAAAAACACTTCTTCCTGTTTCCTCCAAAACACCATGTGTGAGAAATCAGAGTGCAGGGAAAATAGCTGCAACAAAATGTTACAATATTTTTGTCAGACATCTTGCGTTTGTACTGCGTGTATTCTCTAATTTTAAAACTATACAAAGCACCTATATGACAACATTATTTTCTGCTTTACATAAAGAATTTGGTAAAAACTATGTATTCTCTCTCTTGTGTCTTACAGCTGGAGTCACAAAAATAAGAGAAGTGACTGCTTAGATTTAAGTCATAGGAATGGAACACACATTCCTTAATTTCTAGTTTCCTGGAAAAACTGAAATGTATTTAACTTTAGATTTTAAAAGGAACCTCAAAAGTTTTCATGTGAAACCAAGTTACTTGGAATAATCCTGAGGAACTGTTACACTTTGATCAGCTGGAGTGAAGTGTTATTTGGATTTTGATCTTTTGTCATATTGCATTACAGGAATATGCTGTCAGGTTCAGTTTTCCGGAAAGCTTTAATTTACTGATAATTTTTGAGGTTGTGCTTAGAGTGAAGGACACTTGATAAGAAATATTTGATAATATCTTGTGGAAGGAGCATGTGGAGTGATATAACTCAGATATGATATAACTCAGATATAATATGCTATGTGCGCCAAGAGGAGCAGACCATCCATAGCTGGAATCGGTGCTGGCACTCGGGTAGGTTTAACATGCACCCTTTTAACTTCCTCTTCACCTGTGCTACATTCTGCTGTGACTGATCAGCCTTGGAAAGTGATAGATAAATTAGGAAGACAGTAGGTGTGGGAGGGGGAGGAGAGTCCCTCAGCTGAAAAAACCTGTATTAACTAATTCATCATAATTCATTGACTTCACAACCATGACATCAATTTATCTAGTTGAGCACCTAAGCCTTCCTTAAAAAGATTACAGTGACTTTCTCAAAGCTGTGATGATTTATTCCTATTTTAAATCTGCTCTCTGCAACAATGCATGCCTGATTATATAGTAAAATGCACACAGAAACTTGTTTGAAAAGGAGAGCTGCTGCTGTACACTTGATGTGTAGTGACTGCAGAGAAGGAAGGAATAATATATAAGCCACAACCAGAATCCCAGTGTGTAACCTCCTTTCTACTATAAATGAGTTTTTGTCAACTACAGCTCTAACAGTACAACTCTGTGTCAACTCAGGCCTCTTGAAAAAAAAAAGTCATATTTTATGCCTTCCTCTTGATCAGTGCTAGCTGTGGATGATTAGAAAAATCAGGATTATAAGTGATTGCATTGATCCAGTGTGAATACAGCTGATGTCATTGTGAGGACTCAAAGATTTTTTGAACAACTTTAGTCATCTTGAGTTGACTGGGAGCTGGCAAACATTGTCCTAATTTTCAAGGGCAAAAATTATGACCCTGGTAACCATAGGCCTGTCAATTTCACTTAATTGACTGGAAAAATGATGGGGAAATCAACCTTGAAGGTATTAAAAAACATCTGAAGGGACCAACACTGTCATTGGTCCCAGCCAACACAGCATCACGAGAGGAAAGTCCTGCTTGTCAAACTTAATTTCCTTTTATGACAAGGTAACATACCTAGTTGATTAGGGGAAACCAAAACCAGTCAATGTAATCTTTTTGGATTTCAGTAAAGCTTTTGGTAATGTCTCTCAGAATAACCTTATGGACAAAATGTCCAACACACAGCTGGATAAACTGACCATGGGTAAGCAACTGGCTCACAGGTCAGGCAAAAAGGGTAAATGTAGTTCCAAATCAGACCAGTCACCAGTGGGGTTCCACAACAACCAGTGACAGAACCCAAGGGAATGCTGTGTCAGAGAGATTTAGGTGGAATATTAGGAAAATGTTCTTCACCCAGAGAGTGGTTGGACCCTGGAACAGGCTCCCCAGGGATGTGGTCCCAGCACCAAGCCTGACAGAGTTCAAGGAGCATTTGGATAATGCTCTCAGGCACATGGTGTGACTCTTGGGATTTCTTGCACAGGGCCAAGAGCTGGACTCGATGATACTGGTGGGTCCCTTCCAGCTCAGGATGTTCTATGTTTTCAGTTCTCCCTAGATTCAGAGTTGTTACCAGCCTAAGCCAAACTCTTTAAAAAGACTGCACACAGTAACTTGGTATAAAGCTAGATATAAAGCTCTCATGGAACTACTGAAAGCAGACCTTTAACTTGGAAAATTCTGGTGTGCCCTTGGCTAAAATGTGGTCTTAAAGGAGGAACATTTAACATGGAGCCAAGTGTAAGAGCTACAGTGCTTTCTACCTCTGTAATGCTCTATTATATTGTAATTTGGAGAAGTGAGAAAAAATCATGTGATCCAATTATCAATCCCTTTCAGAAAGTCTAGAGTTGCAGAATGTGGTTGGTGCTCCTTGATTGTTTAGACAAATAATATAGCTTTGTGTTCATGATTTTTCCCCTCTATATTAGGTAAGGATGCTGAGCACATGATGTGTATTAATTTCTGTCAAAATTGTTTTTTCTCTTCTATCATTTTTTTTTCTCCACAGTAATTTGTAATCATTTGTCTGGAAATACAGCATGGCAGTGCTATATTGTTTCATCTGTCTTCAACTGTTTGTTCAAGAACAAGCTGTATTCATTATTTTTCAGTATGTTTGTAAATTCTACTTGTACTCCTTCAAGTCTGAACATCCCCTAAACCTTCCTTTGTACCTTAGAAGTTAACTGGAATACCTCTCATTTGGTGATAGAAGAACCAGTATAAATTATGATGACACAAAGACTGAATGTTACTTAACGAACGTCAGTTTAGTTGTCAGAATAAACTTCAGCTTGACATAGTCTGTATAACCATGTGACGTTTGTCTTTGGGAGGGAATGTTTGCATTAAGTTAGAAATACATAATTGGGCACAAGATACACATAAAATCAGTGAACACACTGAAAGAGTTTTCCCTGTGGCTTTGGCATTGAACTGAAATTCTCCATCAGAAGAGAGAACCACTTGGCTGAATTTGTATTAGCTCTTTGAGTGCTCAGATGTAGAAATTATTCCCTAATTTTGATGAACAATCAGGCAGAGCTGCTTTAACTAGGTCCCTCAAGTGTGCATATAGACTAACAGAGGTGTGTGCTCTTCAGGTGTGTGCTCTTCTCTCACCCTTTCTAGTGGTGAGAGAAGGAACAAGTCTGGAAAAAAGGTTTAAAGAATTGAAAGTTGAGATATGAACTGAACTCATCACTTTCTTCAAGATCCTAAATAGGCTTCTCTGCCAGGGGCTGTATTTTATGGCACTTCACTGCAACCCCTGATGGATTTACAAAAACACATGATCATCTGTGGAGCCATGAAAGATCTTCTTATGAAAACAGCCTCAGCGAGAAATATTTATGTTGGATACAGCTTTAGTGGGGAGAAATGGATCCATTTTATCAAGGAGGGAATTCAAAAATCATTCAACATGAGGTGCTGTGGGAGCAGACTCCCTCCATCCTGAGGTGGCTAAGCGTTTCTCAGGAGCAGGGTTGGAGTCATCAGTTGTATGAACTGTCAGTGATAATTTCCTCTATTGAAAACTAGATGACAATTATCACTTTTGAAAAAGCCTAGACATCTTTTTTTCTGTAATAGTTGTATTCTCTTTCACAGTGAAACATAATCAATGTACATTTACATATTCCTTGTAATCAGGACAAGTGGAGGTGCATGATAAAAGAGGGGTATTATGGTCAGAGTACACAGCATCATCTTGGTATAATGCAACTAATTACAAAAACCAACTGCAAAAATTGACAAAAATTGCCAAAAAGCTTAACTGGAGCATGCTTTTTAATTCATTTGTACTTGAATCTGTACTTTTTTCTAGCCCAGTCCTTCTAGAATCTTTGGAAAAATAGCTTATTCTTGCTGGAAAAACAAGATCACACAATGCATTGTCAGATCTGCCACCTCTAGCAGTGAAAATAATGCTTACTGATTTTCATTTTGTTCAGCTATAGGGAGCAGTTTATATGAGACTTAGCTGAATGCCTCTTCATGTCATGAATTATCAACTAAGCACTTAATAAATTTCAAATAATGATTAATATTTTCAAATCCTTTTGAAGAAAATGTGCTAGGACAGATGATGTCCAGGATGTAATTAGAATACAACAGGATTGCAAAGTTGGAAGTGACTTAATTTATCTTCTATGAACTACTCTACTACTGAGAATTATGAAAGGGAAAGAGCACATTTGGTTTTCTTAAAGAGACTTCAAAAAATGCCACATAAATAATCCAGGTGTCTAATTCCTGACAGTTCTCAAATTGATGAACAGAACAATCAGTTTCATAAGCTTGAGATAAACTCAAGGTTTCTAGTCATGAGAACTCTTGCTCCCCTTGGTGCTTGCCCATTCAAAGGTGTTTTATTTAACTACAAAAATGTACTGGGCCAGAGGAAGCTATGATTTTTTTTTCCTCTGACAGCTACATTTTCTGTGCATTAAAAGTACAGAGGAGGAAATAGATAAATAGTAATAATAGATAATAGAATAATAATAATAGATATAGTATAGAATAATAATAGATAGAATACCTGAGGAGCAAATAGATAAACATTTTTTAATGTGTTCTTTTTTAAAATCTCTATGTATAAGTAAGTATACAAGAATCTATATTTATGCTTTTAGGCTTAATATATAAAATGTATGAATTTTATAAATATGTACGATTTTATATAAAATATATAGACAGTTATATCTCGGAAAATAAAACCAGATAGCACAGTTTACAAAATCTGTTTAGATTTGAGCAGACTGTCCTAAAGTCCATAGCATACATCCTGATGCAGGGGTAGATTTCTTCAGTGGAGTAATAAATTAACTGCCACCATTATTTTATTTTTTTTTTTTTTTAAGTACACAACTCTGCCTTTTCTTTTGCTGCCACAGAAGCAAAGCTTCATCTCCTCAGGGTCTGTGAGCAAGAGTCAGCCCCAGCACCTGCTCCTTCCTGTCTGGATGATGTGGCTTGGGCTTGTCTCATGGGTAGGAGCCTGCCAGGGCCCTCCACACTCATTTTGTGGATACACGTCAGCACTCTGAATCTGCTCTCCCAGTCCCCGCACAGGAACAGCTCATCTTGTTACCATTTCTAGCACATCTTCATCTGTTGCTTGGTTTACTGCAGCTATAAAACAGCAATTTCCTCCTATTTCTATGGGAGGCAAAAAAAGGAGGCATCATTACAGCTTTAAAAGTCCCCAGAAGTTATTCACATCAGCACTATGCTGTGTTTTTCCATTCCCCATGTGTCTGTTTGTCAAAGCAGAATGTTTTCCCATATAGGAAGAGTTTGTTTCCCAGTAACTTCCAGCACTGTTTTCATGTAACTACAAGCAAAGAGTTGAATAGCTCTAATGAATGCTCTCATGATCAGGGAAATTATGTAATCATGTAGATTCATATGGAATCTCATACAATCATATATCATATAGGCTGTGTCCCAAAGCTCATCAAGTTGAGGTGTCAAGTGAGAAGGTAGAAGCTCAGACTGAAGTTTTTCTCATGGTTAAAATATATATGAGTGTGCCCTAAGGATGCTCTGCTGCCTATTGAGGTGCACACTCACACCTCAATAATTTCCTTGATTGCAGCACTAAAATAACCCCTTTTCAATCTGCCTGATGAGAGAATTCAATATGGTTGAGTTATCCTCCTTGCTGAAACCTTCTTGCATTTTGGCAAGAAAGTGGGTTACAAAGTGGGTTACAAAGAAGAGACAGGTGATGGTATGAAAAACAAAACAAAACCCAAGTCTCATCGAGTCTCTTTGTTTTAATAAGTGCTTTTGTTATCCAGGAGTTAGCAGCTTTCACTTGTGCTTGCTGTCTTTCATGTCCCAGGATGGGTAATGCAGTGTGGAAACAGTGAGAGAAATTGAGAATAGTTACCACCAGTGGCAATGTGTGTAACAAAGCCCTTTTTTATATAAGCGTGGCAGAAGTGTCCTTCAAAAAGGGCTTTAAAAACTGAAACTGGTACAAAGATCAGAAGTAGCCAAAATTGCTCCACCCAATTATCATGTGATTGGAAAACGTGGCCGCAGTGAATCAAAAGTATTTCATTGTGAGGGGTGGAGAGATCCTGAAAGAAATCTGAGTTTCCTAGCACAGGAAAAAAATACGGTTTCTTTGTATTTGTTGGAATTATTTGGTTTAAATAGGGCATTTCAGTTGTTTCTTGCACAAAATTGTCAATTAAACAATTTTTCTTCATCACAGTTCAGTGGTAATGAACCAGCATTTTCCAGTGAAAAAGTAATTTATTAGAAAATGTCCTGTTTTGATCTTTATAATACTTTCCATCAGGATAAGATGAGGTTTGTTTTGAGAAGGGTGGTCCATGATTCTTTCCATAAACACTTCCTGTCTTAAGTGAGCAATGCTGATGTGAAGGAATAAGTTGTAAATAGTCTTAAACACATTAAGGGTAGGGATTTAAAAAATGCTTTCATATTCTCTCCCTCTCCAATTCCTGTTGCTTCAGTGGGGAAAAGTATGCTTTTTCTTCACACTCAGAGGCCTGTCTAACATAATTGTTATGAAATAATAACTCTGTCTGCTTTGGTTTTGGGTTGGGTTTTTTAAAATTTTTTTTCTTTGTTGCTATGTTTGGCCTTTTCTTACCCACTTATTAGTTAATCTCCCTTATGAGAAGTATGTACACTCAGAACTGTGGGTTAAGGGATTGTTTTGATTCCTACCTACCACCAGACTTTTTTTTTTAAATAAAATCAAATGTTAAATGAAGAATAAAAGGTAGGCAGCATTTTAAATAGTTCATAACACTAATTGCAATCTGTGGTTCTGTTAATGTTTTGTTAGGAAAGAAAATAAATCCAGAAAACACTGACCAACAGGGAACAGCAGGTATTTATTAGAAGTGTTAAACTGAACATTAATAATACTGTTGTGTGCTCAGAAACCATGGCAACAGTAGGGAGTAGCAATAAAGATAATTTTTCTAATATCAAAATACATTATTTAAAAACTGTACTCACCTCTACTCTTGATCCTAATGGCAGATAACTCCCCTAAAAAAATGCTTATTCCATACGGTTGTGAAAAAGGAAAATGTTATTGAATAACTGGTTTAAAAAAAAAAAAGAAATGTGAAGCCTAGGTGAGGCATTTAATTTCTTTTCTCCAAACTTTCTAAGCTGAAGATTAAAATATTTGGACATTTTTGGTCATAATCAAGGTACAAAAGTCTCAACCAGCTGACTGCAGTGGTCATTAAAATCTACTAGCAGTAAATCTCAGGAATTGTTTGCCTGAGAAAAGCATCCTTCTCTGGAAATTATTTTTAGGACCAAGTTGTATAAATACCTGTCAGGAATAAAATACAATTTATTCTGGTTTAGGATGAAGGAATAAACCAGCTGGTCAGTTGAGCCCACCAGCAGTTCTTAGGCATGTTGAACCATGAAGGAAGAGCTACTAAAGAAGTGCCTGTGCTGTGACTTTTGAGTGTTACACTTGGTATGGAGGACAGTCCTTTTCTCACAGGATGCCGGCTGAACACAGAAAAATAGCCAGTGAAGAGCCAAACTACAATTGCTGCTCATTATTTGTGTTTCTGGCTTGAATACCTCTTTAGTTACTGGGCTGTGCATAGATGGTAACCTCACATGGAATGTTTAACACTTCCAGGGAGGTTTTCCTTCTCAGATCATCTAAGAGCTCTGGGAAGGGGTGGGTCTCCATTCCTAGCTTGGCCAGGTGCATACCTTGTTGTAAATCACAGAAAAGCACAAGGGGCAGTGAAACACCAGGCTTCTTCTTTTCCTCTGTGCAATGACTGTCAATTCCTGGACAGACACTGTGTGGACATGGAGAACAAAGTGGTGTAACCTGTTTATACTGTGGGCAGAGGGTGCTTCCTGAAGGATGTGAGGACTTGGTGGCTGGTTGAGTAAATGTGATCAGTTAAATCTACCTGAACTTCCCATATGGAAGCTGATGCATACATGAATGTGCTACTGCCTTGAGAAATTAATTCCAATGGATACCAATGGAATTTGATCAAAAATCTGAAAATTAATTTATTTTCCTGCTGGGTGGTAACCAGCAAACAATCAGTTTCAAGGTGCTGATATTGGCTGGAAAGGGACTCTCTGCCCAGGACAGCAGTGATTTCCTTGCTTCCCAAATCTGAGTATAGCATCTGAAAAATGCATGCCAATAGCCACAGTCTGCATGCAATTCACAGGCACAACATTTCTTCAGTGTGTCTGTCTCAGGCAGCCACCAAGGGAACAGAGTTATACCAAATTTAGGTCTGTGTAGTAGATCATGAAGGGAGAAATAAGCATCTTCTCATTTTATAGACAGCTGGTATATGGGAAGAGAAACAAGAAAATGGGAAAGTGGTTGCTTAAAAGAAAAATTGTATCTTGGTGGCCATGTAAGCTGCCATATGGAGAGAGAGAGTTGGCTATGGAGGCACTCTTTTCCTGTTTCTTTGTGGCCTAGGCCAAGAGGATAGTTACTAGGCAAAGCCATGAACATCATTTATTGAACACATAATCTAGACCTCTGCTGCTGTCAGTGGAGCTCAGCAGTAAACACATCAGCACCTGTGAGGTGAAAACCACCTTAAAACCAAATGTGACCCCAGGGTTTGACTCCAGTGGCATGAGTATTTAACCACTTTATTTTTTCTTACACTCATTGTTATAAAAGAAATGATTGCACATGACAGACACCCTAACTAAAAAAAATATTGATTTAGAAATGTAAGTATCTGTTTTGTTCATCTAGTAATACTATGAATTGCAGAAATGGAAGCATGCAGGAAGTGTAAAAATCAAACTAGCTCTGCAGAATGCAGTCACTCATTTTCTACTGCATAGTGTTTTCTCTCCTGCAGCATTTCTATCTCAGCTTTTGCTAAATTTTCTCTCCTGAGCTTTTATTCTGGTCATGAATCTCAGAAGTTATCAATACTATAGATAAACTAAATAGATACTGTAGATAAACTAAATGAATACTGTAAATAAACTAAAAGTCAGCTTGCATTTTGTTTGGTTTTGATTACCAGTTGAGTGAATAATTCTTAACCTTTTCTTGAACATTAACTGTTGTTATTAAAGAGATCTGCAGATATTAAGGATATAAAAGCAGAATTGTAGCACCTATATTTTGACCTATTTTTTTTTTAGTTTTACACTTCCTCCCCACCTGTATGAAAAAAAGAATACATCTTCCTGGATGTGGGTAGGTCATCCTTCACCTGATGTAAAGCAGCACAGTTCTAATGATTTTGTGGCAGTTTGAGAAGTCAGCCTGGTGAAGCACCACCTGAAATCTAGTGAGCTGCTAAACCTCCCTCGACACTTTTTTGCCACCTTTTTCTTCAAAAATAATGTATTATCTAGTCAGTGCTAGAGCTAGCTGAGTGTGCTAGAGGAACTTTTTCTGTAATAAGTACTTTTTTATACTCCCTTTTTTCCAGCTGCAGTTTGAATGCCACTCTTACAGGGTGAGAGAAAAGAGTGCAACCTTGTCAATAAATTGAGGGCTATACTGTGGTTCCAGGATGAAAAAAGAAAAATTAAAAAGAAAAATAAAATTAACTGCATGTGCAACAGATGTGTGTCAAAATGCTAAAGCTGATTATTAAGACATACATCTAAGAAGGAGATATTAGTTACTGCCAGGTGACTTCCAGGATATCATGCTAGATAGTGCTTTTCCAGAGGGTGGAATAGTTATGAAGTTTCTTTGTCTGGTACAATTGATTATTCAGTAGGAGACAGTTGTCTCACAGCTTCAAGGTGAAACTGTTTTGTCCTATTTTGCTTTTAAAATCTGCAAGCTAACTCCATGAGAGGGGAAGAGATGCCTTCAGTAGAATCTGGACTGCCTCCATCAAGGGAGCATTTGTGCAAAAGGGAAGAGAGTAAGCTTTGCTCCAGGATGAGAGGCTGTAGGTGAGAAACCAAAAGGAAGGACAGGAGAGGAATTTATTCTCATGTTTAAATGAGTATGGTGCAGCAGACCTCCTAAGAAAAATCTAGGAATATAGCTTGTGCCTCAAAAATTTCCAGTTCCCAGGTTTTACCTATGTGGAGTTAACTTGGATTTGAAAAGACATATTGGGGCAGAGGTCATTTGTTATTCTAATAGATCTGCCTTTTGACCAATCCTTTCTCCTTAGCTTGAGTTGTTGTAAGGAAAACTATCACTGGGTAAAGACTAATGGTCCCAGGTGTCTAGGCACAAATGTGAGAGTGTTGCGGAGCACAGTATCAATTACCATGCAACTGCACGGTACTTCTTACTTTTACACATTCCCAATAAATTATTTCTGTGTTTTCCACCAAGCAAAGTTTTTATGGAAACTTTCCTGTTTCTTTCTAATCTGTCCAATCACACTGGCAGTCACATTCCTACCACCTGAGACCCACCTGAGATTTTCAGTGCTGTGACTGAAGCTCCTTTGCAGTGGGCGGCTCTGATGAGCTTATTGGTGCCCCACTTGACTCCCTAGACCCACTCACAAACTGTTAGACAAGGTTTCTTTACTTGCAATTTCACCACAGGTTTCCCATAGCAGAGTCTTTGGTTCTTTTAAGTAATTTTATCTTGGTGCAAAAACCAAATTACAGCTCAAGCTGATGCCTCTGAGGAGGGATCCCAAAGAAAGGAAACCCCTGGCTGTTATACTCTCACAGTCTATTCATGCCAAAGTGTGGGATCTTCTCCAGGGTCATTAGCTCCTGTTCTATCAGGTCACCCATAGGTTCCCTTTCTTGTGCAAAGGGCTGCAACTGTTCATGTCTCCTTGCCTTAGGTTCCTGGAACACAGAATTCAATCTGCAGCTGGCACTGTAGCTGTACACTGAGCTTCCTTCATCAACTGTATTTCTCAACAAAAACAATTTTTCAAGGGTGTGTCAAACCCAAACAGCTCTTCTGGCTATTAACTAAGCATCTGCCTCAGGTTCCTCAGCCATGAAGCCATTTCTTTGTCAGCTGCACAAGACTGTTCCTTGTTGGACCACCCACCAGGGAGTCATATCCACCCAACTTTTTCCTGACATCCAGCTGGGTGAGACAGGCGTACAGGGATGAGAACAATGGGAAGAATGGTCCCAGCACTTATTCAAAGGAAAAGATTAGAAGAACAGTGATCTATTGTCTATTCTCACTCTGAGAAAAAAAAAGGCTTTTCTTAAGTGGGTGTGGTTACTTTCTTTTTTATAGGAATTAGAGAAACAGGGAAGGCCACTGTTTGTCTATATATTTTTACTGCCAAAGGATTGAATAATATACAGGAGAATGAGTCTTCTAATTGATGCTTCTGATGCAAAACTGTATTTCCCCAGGAGCTTGCAGAAGTAGACAATGTTATAGAAGCCTTCTTTATGTATTATGCCCAGTTAAAGTTGCAGTTTCAGTTGTTAATCTTACATCTGTAGCTAAATAGACATAAGTGTGCCTCTTTGCTTTGTGTACTTTTGGACATGCTACAATGTCTTTTCCACTAATACATTATTTTCTCTGCTTTCAAATTACATAAGAAGTCTTGGATTCTTACTAAAGTTATGTCAACAGGTTTAGCTCTCATTCACTGTGGCTAAAACTACCTCCTGTGGTAGTGCATCCCTTTTTCTATTTCAATTCTTTTTGCACAAGATATGTCAGTCAACTGAAGTTCATATTCATACCAGCTAAGCAGATTGATGTAGTTCACTAGCTTAATTACACTGTTATTAACCTTGCAGGGATGTTTTGATGAGTTCATTTTGAAATACTTAGTTATCTGACAAAAATATTGAGATATTATCCATACAAGTGTTTCCCCCCCAGGCTGCTATCAGGGATTTCAAACACTGGGAGTTGTACTGGAAATCTGTGACCCGCTGAAATATCTGCTAGCAATGGCATGCTGCTCTAAGATGTATTGTCCTTCAGACAAAAACCAATCCACCCAGATAGGTAGAAAGTTCATATTCATGTGAAAATTTTCTTAGCTGTAATTGGCAGGACAATCTGGTTTGTAAATGCAGTTCAAGGCAGATCCAACAGCTCTGGTGGATGCCATTAGCCACAAAACCATAATGTTGCAAGTTTGGAGATGAGATACTTCTTTAAATAATTGTAAGCCATGCGACAAAAGAAGAGAGCGGAAGTCACAGGGAAAGACTTTAACAGTGCATCAGCCTTTCTGCTGATCTGGAGATAATCAGAGACATGCAGACCATTCAGTTAGTTCATGGTAGGAAACCTGCATTCTAAACAAAGTTTCTGCCTAGACCTCCTATGTGTTATGGATTTCCTGCATGAATTCTTTGAATTTTGGAAAGAGAAACATAACTGAGCATCCCAAAGAAGCTCTTCAGCACTTGTGGCCAAAAGAGTAGGGGATGCAAAGGGGCTATAAGACAGCACTGCATCTATCCACATCAGCAGAGCTGCAACAGTGTTTGTTGACAGGTGCCTGGGAAAAAAAAAAAAAAAAAAAGGTGGGTCCTGTAGGATGGCTTTGTTGTGCTCCTAACTTTTTTCTGGAGTGGAGCAGTGCTTGGGAGGCATTCCCTCCCTGCTGAACTTTCAGCTTTCTGCCAGCATGGGCTCCTACAGAAATGGCCCCTCCAGACTGGACAGCAGTTGGATTGGTAGAGAAGGAAGTCTCTGTTACCATCGTAACTGGCCAGTGTTAAACTGCCTAGATTTAGTGTTCAGTGTGCAGACTTATGAGAATTTGTCTCTATTTCTTCTTCTATTAGTTCTGCTTGGTCCTCAGTTGATATAAATCTCTACTGTTTCTCTGAGGACAACACACTAGCACTGTTCTTCCCAGCTGGAAATTTGTTGCTCCATGTGGAAACCAAAGATGCTGAAGAAATAGAATATTCATTGCAAGAGCCCAGAAAATGCTTCTAATTTGCTGTGTATGATCCTTGCTGTTAACTTTCTTTGGATCCATGGTGGCTGGCACAATCACATCAGGAAATGGGTGTGTAGAGGATTAAGGAAGATCAATATGGTTTGGATGACTGTGAGGCATGCCACCACATGGGTGTTTTCATGAAGGTTTATGTGCAAATGAGATAGATTGAAAGGGATTTTCTAGCAGGAAAAGCAAAATGATTGTTCAAACCTCTTCTAATAGCAAGGTTTATCTCTGTAGGAGAGGATTCTCTTGTCTGTGATGTCAGGGCTGTTTTGCCAGAGAAAAACTGATCCTCTGGACCAGCCATCACAGTGAGAACTGGAGCAACACCAAAACACCTATTGCTGAAGGAATTAGAGTTTTTCCCCACAGCCCTAGTGAAGATTTTAAAAATAATGCTAATTACAGCTGTCAGCACACTCAGGCACTGTCACTTCAGAGAGCCTTTTGGAGTACTAGCCAGTCACACTCCTTGGGAAAGGGGTTTCCTATGTTGTTGCATAGCACCCTGTCAGTGCTTCCAGGAGTGTTCCTGATGGTGCCAGGGAGTTAAGCTCACATGCTGGCACTGCTGTCTGTGGCAGGATTGTCACCTGGGGAGTCAGTGGCACAGAAATGGGGGCAGCAAGCACTGAAGAAAGCCTAGGGGAGCAATTCTCCTGGGCTCTGAGCTCTCAAGAAGGGAGAGTTCCATCCAGTTCTCTGGCAGAGGTCTAGACATCAGAAGATGAGGGAAAAGCCAAATATATATAACAAGGATGGTGTTCAAGAATTGAGAGGAAATCTTTCTTTGCTGGTCATCAGTTTTTAGAATTAATACAATTAATACAACTGTTTCCCAAACCCTGGTATGAATTTCACTTCACATTACTCCATAATGGCTGACTTTGGTCAGTGATGGGTCAGTGCTGTAGGGTGCAGAGTCTGCTGAGATGACAGGGTGAGTGCAGCAGGGAAGGACTGGAATGTGGTAATATTATCTACATCAGTCTTGACCAATAATTCTCAAATTCTCAGCCCAGCAACAGAATATGAGGATTCATAAAATCCTTTTTTTATGAGGCATCCTTATCCTATTGGTAGATATTTTTTTCTCAATATTAATGCTAAATATGCTTCTTTTTTTTTTTTTTTCTTAAATTCTTTACTTCTTTTTGCATCTTTAATGAATGTGGGAAAATATTTATCCTTTTTCTGAGTAGAGCTGCATTTCAAATATTAAGGACTATTGTCATATCTCTCCTAAATTGTCTCTTCTCTAAACTAAATAACCTGAATTCTTCTGCTGCTTCTTATCGGATATTTTTTTCCAGGTGTCTAAAAATTCTCTTCAATGTCTTTCAGCTTCCCTTTAATTGAACTGTATGATTCCTAAATTATATTAGCTGTATGCCAGCTGAGGCCTTACTGATAAAGGACTTCTTCTTTTCACAGACAATACTCCTGCTACATTCCCATATGGAGTTTTTAAACAAATTTTAGTCTTACATTTAGCTAGGGATTGACAATGATATCTTAGTTCCTTACTGCAATATAATGACAGTCAGTCCCTCTATGGTCCTTAAGCAGATGATTATCCCTACCTATGTGCAGAGTTTTTTATTTCCCTTACTGAATTACAATCTTAGCCCAGACCAATTCTTCCATTTTAAAGATAGCTTTGAATTCTCTTCCTCTTATTCACTACGTTTGCCACCCCTCTAACTTGCTGAATTTGTAGATTAAATGAGCACTTTTTGCTTATCCTTTCCAAACCATTGAGTTAAATCTGGCAAGCCTCAGGCCCAGAGTAGACCAGAATCCTCTTGATGTAACCCACTAATCAGAAAGTCGGTCACTGATAATTAGTCTTCATAAATGCAATTTGCTACCTATTTATGCACCTGCATGGTAAATCTATTATCTTTTTTCTAGTAATTTCATAGATGTAGAGAGCTAACCAGTGATATTTCATTGTGTTCCCACATGATGAAATTGAGCATTTGCAGTCTCCTCTAGAAGTACAGACTTGTCATTTTTATGAATTTCTGATTGCCCTTCTCTGCCACTGCTCCAGTGTAAATTCCCTTTTTATTTTTTTTCTTGAATATTAATGTCCCAGAATACACTTGGTATGCCAGATATCTCAGGATGCTGGATAATTTTTCTCTTTTTCAACTGAAAATACCTTTCCAGTTACACAAAGGAACATATCTATCATTTTCCACAGTAAATCTAATTGCTGGCTCATAGTCATCCTGTGATTGATAACAGGTTGTTCTCCTTCTTTAGTTTTTGTTTTAGGAATCATTTGTTTACTAAGCTGTAATTCTTCTTTCCTGGTCTTGAAAAGAGAGGTTAAATAATTTAATTACATGGTTCAATTTTGAGAGAAGCATCCAATAGAATGAATTGTACTGGTTTGCTGTGAGATTAATGATCTGAATGTTCTTAGTCTATACTTTTACCATGTGCTGTTTCTTCAAACTGGGGACACTGAAAAATGAAAGCACACAGCTAAGTGATGTGATGATATTTTACAAAAAAAAAACCCAAACTATAAGAAATTATGGGAACAACTTTAAATGTTCAGGTGAAATCTTTAAATTCTTTGTTGGAGTAACAAACATATGAGAGAACTTTTATATCCTGTAGCTAAAATTAAATATTCCTTAATTCAATAATGACTAGAAAAATGTATCAGGCTGTCAGCCTATGCACCGTGTTTGATGATGTGACCTTGTTAAGCTGTGATTTAAACTTCTCTTTCCTTAAGACACCTAAGCAAGTAAATTGGTAAATATTGTTAAAGATGCTAAAATATGCTGAACTTATTTTAAAAGTCCTTGTATTTTGAAAATAATTTTTTTTCTTATCAAGTAACTTTGGTATTTTGTAATTTTTGATGCTTTCTAATGGAATTATCTTTCCTTTTGTCTTTCATCTGTTCATGTTATATATCTTTTTCTTCTCTATCCCAGAATGTTTTTTCTCCCTTCCATTTCTCTATGTGCTGTTATGTCTTTGAGACCCAGTTTTTTGAGGTTGTGTTTGGTTGTATTTTATTTTTTTAAAAAACTCAATTGGCAACATAGGTGAAAAATGTGATTAAAGATAGACAGATCCTTTTTCATAGAGCTCAGACAAACTAGGAGGGGCAGCCTGCCCCCCAAAGGGGTAGTTTGGCCAGAGTGTCAGGGAGTTGACTTGATTTGTTGGAGTGGAGAGCCCTTTAGACTGATTTTTTTTAAATGGTAGCAAGTGAGAAACCTCACTGGCTGGAGAGTCAGCACCTCCATGGGCCAGCTGAATCTACTGCTGCCTTCCTGCACAGTGACCTGGGCAGGTTGCCATGTTATTCTCTAACCTGTAAATTGCCTTGACCCTCATCAAACCAGCTCATTTCATCCCTATCTTCTAAGGACATGTTTGCAACCTTGTGTTTTAGTGACCAGGTAAACACACCAGGGCTACCTTTGATAAGTCTTATGCTTCCAAAGAATGACCCAGCCCAAACTGATACTGCCATACTGGCAGGGCAGGAAGGGAAAGCTGTTGCCTCCTTTGGAATAGAGTATAATAGCCCTTGTCCTTCTCAGACCAAGCACATTGGAGGATGGTTCCAGAAGCCCAGAGGAAAAAAAAGGAGGAAGATGTCCTGAGGTATAAATCTTTGGAGAAATCCTGGGGGTAGCATATGTAACTCCAGAACTGGATCCCATCTGAATAAGCCAACAATGAGGCAGGTTGTATTAAACTTTTCTACGGCCTCCAAAACTCATCTCTGTCCTGCACTTCTTCTAGTTATAGCACTAACTGGTGTTATACAGGCTGCTCACAGATGGTACTGGGCTTTCTTTTCTGCCAACTCCATTTCCAGTCCTCCTCCCTCATCAGGATGAGCTACAATAAAGAATTGACAGTTCCCTCCCACAGTCCAGTCTAGACTGCAAAGTAGTGTACTGCAGCTTAAATTTGTCCAGCCTGAAAATCAGGTCTTCTTCATAGACATGGAGACAAACTTTATGCAGTAAGGTATCATGGACACCAACTTCTTCATGTAGTGTTGTTATTGGATCAGGCCCTTTGTATGTTTGGGTTTTTTTCAACAGTTTTAGTTTTTCTTTCCTCTTTCAGACACATTATAAACAAGCTTGGTAAGCCTTTTCTTTCCTGAGGGTTGTATTTAATAATTCTTGGGTAAATTTTTTTCTTTATTTTCCAGACTCTTCAACATTTTTTCTAGTGGCAATTCAAGTGCAACAGGTACATGCCAGGTTTTATTAATTACTTTCCCTTAGAAGCTACCAGCAAACACCCAGCTTCACAGACCCCCGTTTCCACACTACTCAGTGAGGATGCAAAGTCTCGCTAACTTAGTCTTCTATGACATGTCTTCTAGGGGAAGAAAAGCTTTTATTTTTATACTTATGTTACTAAAGTAATGGAATTGAGAGCACTGGCAAACATTTTTTTTCTCTTGAGACATGTTTGACCAGATTAGTGAGGCAGCCATCTGGAGCAGCAGACATTTACATTTTGATTGCACTAGCTAATCAATATGATCATTGTATTATTAATGTGTTATTTTCAGAAGAGGAAAAATCTGGTCAGCTCAGGATCAGAAAATCTGTCTATGTGATTTTGAGCCAGATCATTTAAACTCTGAGTGTTTAAACTTGTTCATACATAAAACAGATATAAAAAAGATTTTGAGCCAGTAGATGGATTTGAAAACAGTTATGGAAATAAAATCATCTGGCTTACTTTCTGGCATACAAAGAGTTATGAACATAGTGACATAAGGAAGAGATGAAGTCCTATTTATATTGAGGTGACACAAGTTAATTGGGAAAAAAGCATCTGTTAGCTAAAATTATTGAACAATGCTAATTACATAATTCAGGACCCAGCCCTCCTTGCCTTTTACAGATATGTGCATGGGAGAACTTGTTAATATGAAACATGGGTTTTTTCTCCCCAAGTTTGTACTGTGTTCTTTCATTGTAGATGTGAGTCATTTGTCTGCATGTCCTGATACAACTCCTAAAAACTGTCTTGAGAAGGGTTTCAAGGTGCTTCTAGAAAGATGGAAAGGAGTAGAAAAAAAAATTGATGATTTTAAGACTCTGTGGGTGGAGTTTGGGGAGAATTGGACAGGGACTTTAAGTGGCAGATTCAGAGCAGCTTGGAGATTTTGGCACCAAGAACAGTTCCTCATATCCCACAGACTTTGAAATTATATTTATCCTGTGTCTTTCATTGACTTGACGCAGATGCTGTTCTAATTTTCTAGAAACTTTGTTTCAATATTTGTTGGATCTTCAACAAGAATTTTCCTTGAACTCAAAATTTCTAATGATTTTCATCAAGGTTTTCATCCAGAAAATTTTTGGTATCTCTCTGCAGGGACTGCTTCAGTTTTACTTAAGTTCCACTTGCACAAAGAAAGGAGCTGCCATTTCATTTGACCTGACTGCCCTGGCCAGCCTTTAGCACAGTGCTCAGGACCTTCCTCTGTCATAGGAAACTGCAGATTCCAAGGAAGTAGATGAGCAGTCAGAACAAGAAGAGTAGAACTAGATAGCACTATTTATAAAACTAACTGTGGCTTCCACATGTGCTACTTTGTTTAAAAGTTACGAATCTCTTCTGTCTGAATATCTACAGTTTGTGGCATATTTAATTTCCTATGAACTGTACGGTTTTCTTCTGCTGGTATCAATGACTAATTTCACCAAGAAAGTGCAGCAAGAATGAAGAGACTTTCATGGGTTCAGAAATTACACTAATATATTTAGGTCTATATTTTACTTTGAGGTTGCAGTATAAAGAGATAAATTCTGCAGTTCCAGTTTAGCCCTGAACATTATAAGAATGTGTTTTGTGTCCATAAAATAAGAAATGTTCTAATCATCCTGTGTCTTGGGAATTGAAGGCATGCTTTTTTTAACAGACACTGAGGAACATCTTTTCACTCTCATAGGAGAGTACTGTAATTCCAATTTTTGCTAACCTTTACCAAAAAAAAAGTGACTTCTGAATTCAAATCAAATTGCCAAACAGTTGTCTGGGATTGAAGAGGAAGGATGATGAAAGGAACAAGCAAATCAGCATATGTTATTTTACTGAAAATTTGTCTAAAAAAGAGTTCTGAATTTTTTAGTCTGCAGGGATAAAAAAGAATTATAGAAACCTTAATGGAGAACAGAGATTTGCAAAAATGAAAATACTTTCAAAATGTACTGGAGCTTTAAAAGAAGAGGGAACAAGGTTTTTTATCTCTGGAAGGTAGTGAATTTCAAAATTGTCACTAGAAAGGCAGCTCTAATATGGAAAATGGCTACATTTTGCTATAACATTTCTAGTGAGGGACATGTTACAGGATATAGGAAATTGAGAAAAGGAGTACAAGATGCAAGAGTTTATTTTATGACTCACAGAAACCACTGTTTGACGTTTGCCCAGTGTACCACAATTGCAGACAAACCTAAGGAGCAGAAAAGCTGGGCTTTTTGTAACTTCCCAGAAAGGCAGTAGTAGCACAGAGAGAGCTTGCTGTGTAGTAATTCCTCTTTATGTAAGCAGTCATCAATGAGTTCACGTAATCTCCCTCCGCCCCCGCTGTTCTTCCACTCAGCAGCGCTCCGACAGCACCCACACAGTGACTCACCCCGACAGCCCTTTCTACTGTATACTTACAGAAAGGTTAGAAACATTAGGCTGTTCCTTTCCTGTTCTCCCTCTCCCTACCCCCCTCCCTAAAATTCACTTCCAACCCCTTGCAAAGACAGATGCTTTTGAAAGTTTTGCTTTGAAATAGTTAGATGGTTGGCATTGCTAGAATTAAACATAGACTAATTCTGCCTTATTTTCAACAAACTGATTCTTTAATGATCATGACTATATATTAAAGTAAGAGCGCCTTCTGGCCTTAAAAATGGATATCCATAGCCTCATGATTTTGTTTTAGAGCTGCTATTTCCTTGTCTTAATTTTAAATGGTGTGTGATGAAGAATTCAACACTGCACTAATGAAATCTGTATCCTCCCCTCTTCCTTGGTCTCTTGGAGATAGATTCATAACAGTTGAAAATTGTACCATTTGTTGTTGGTTTTCTTTCTTTTTATGTTTTACATACAAACCTTAGTGTGGCAAATCCTTCTTCTTCCAACCACCCCCCCCCCCCCCAGTGTTTCAATATTGCAGAAAAAAGGATTCAAATAGCTTGTTCAGTCCCAGAGGGTGTGATGTTTCCAGTGGTCTTAGATGGGAAAGAGTTAATATTGAACAAACTACCTGGTAATAAAGAAAAGTCATAAATGTGAGATAGTAAATTTTTCCCCTTTAGGCAGTCGTCTTGGGTTCCACCTTGGGTCTTGCTCTAGGAGGACTTGAAGATGGAATGAAATGAGAATTAGTTGCTTAATCCTGGCTGCCAGCTCTTCATTTCTTATTTTGTAAGTCTATACAACATCCTCTGTGAAAATGTTTCTGATGGATTTGCATCAAATTGCTTATTTTGTTGTTGTGTTCTTATTTTTAAGTATTAACCTTCTGTTTACTTATAAATGAAATATTCAATGAAATAATAGGGTGGACAGAAAGATAAAAAGAAGATTTGTGCAAATATAAGACTTGTCAGGCACAAATAAAACAAACTTTTCTTACCAGTGACAGCTTCTTCCAAGACTCGAGCACTCACAAAAGTTCTCTTAAAAAGGGAGAAACAATATGGAGATATAAATGAAGAGAAAACATTTTCCAGAAATGGCTCTTGATGTCAAGTTCAACCTGGGCTTATTGCTGCATAATGGTTCTGTGGGTTATTCACAGGAAACACCTATATATACACTTTGGTACACACTCATTTTCAATAAAGCCAAACCCAGTTCTTTTCTGTAGGAGCAGTTATGAAGCAGTGAAAAGGAATTCAGTGTGTTGAGCAGAAATAAGGTTTGATTCCAGAAACAGCCTGACCCAGACAACTTCACATATCTCTTCTGTTTGCACTGACATTGCAGATCAGAGAATATGTTCTGCATACATCTTTATTTTCACTTGCTTTGATGAAATGTCCAAAAAATACGCCCAGGTGAATTTCAAGCACATCACCTTCTGCTTAAAGAGGTAAAAATGAAGCCACTAAATTTTAAACATGTCTGCAGCATGATCCCATGAATATTTTCTGCTGCAGGGACAGAGAACATATCTCTGCCTGTAAGAGCTCTTCACAGCACAGACTGTCTGCTCAGTCCAGAAGGTCTCAGCAAGATCTTGTATATAAAGCCTTTATGGAACATCAGAGCCTAATGTTGGGCACAATATTCACATTCAGTGGTGCTCAAGCTCAGAGACCTCTGCATTCTACATCTCTTGTACCTTGGAGACCTGCCTCCTCTGCTCTGCTCATTCTCAGAATAGCTTTGCTTTCGCTGTTCTCTCTTTGGGGTTTCAGGGCAATAGGGATTGCTCTCTCGCTCCTCATCACCATCACTTTGTGCTGTTCTCTGCTGCTTTCTGTAGTCTGCTGTTTTCATAGTTATGAGAGATGAAATATTGATCTTTAGCAAGTTCCTGAGGAAAAATAAGGTCTTACTCCTTATGTGAACAACTTTCTTTGCAAGTCCCATATACTTTAATATATTGCACTACTAGAGAAAAAAAGGCTTGCCCGGATACATTTAATAAATGCATATGTAAAAAAACAAGTCAGCATTTCTTCTCTAAGGACAAGAGAAATTAAAACATAAATTAGCACAAATAAATAACACAAATCATCCCTAAGTTCATAGATTCTATCAATAGTATTCACTAGTTAACATGGTCCAGTTGTGTCCTGAGGCCCAGGAGGGCTCTTAGATTCAGGCTCTATGCATCTCTGTTTGCTGCTCATAGATCTTGCCTGCCTGACTTGCAGGAATGGTCATCTCCTATCTGGTCTGATAAGCACTGACTGGTAGGGCAGTGGGAATATGGGATGGCCAAGGTTGAGCACTTGAGGGGATGAGCACCTCTTCATGCATAGCTTGAATCAGAGGGCAGTCTGCTCTCAAACCTCCTGTTTGGTAACAAGTCAAGAAGATTTATCTGAGGGCTGCAGAGTAGGCATAGCTGTGTGGCACCTTCTTGGCCAACATGCATTTGGCTGGAACTGGAGATGCTGTCATGCAGGGAGATACTGCCTTGCAGGATGCCTGCAAGGCTTAGTGGTCAACGTCACCTTCATAACCTTCCACATCCAGGTGAAAGGATGGGGTGATGTGCGTGCAAACTCTTTAATACTGGACACTGCTCTATAGGGGTTTGTGTGGAATGGCTATTTCTTTCTCTCTTTTTAAGAATCTATAGAAATGTATTGTCCCAATTTTAATTGTGTGGTCAAAGCTCAGTTGTCACCATGCAAATTTTTAAAAGAGGCTATTATTGATGCACTAGAGGGAAATCTGCATGTTTGAACAAATTGCATTTGTTTGGAAGTTCTGTAACTCACAAGATATGTATTTTCACCTGAGAATAACTTTTCAGGTGTTGAATCCCAGCTTGCTTCTCAATAGACATGTTTTTCTTCAGTGTTCTCTAAATGTATTGTCTTTTTCTATGCACTAATCGTTTAGTGGTGCCTGGATCTGCTCCTGCAGATCATGACAAGAAATCCATTCTCTTGTGGAGTACACTCATGAATTTGTGTGCTGCAGAGCTGCTTTGGGAGTTAGTCTGAGTATCTCTGGACTTTGTGAAGTAAATATGTATATGCAAATTTGAATAGAGCCTTATGATCACATGGGAGATTTCAAATTCAGATGACAGCTGGGAGCCCAGCTCCCTACTATACTTTAATGCAATCTGAATACTTTATGGTCTTGCAGGCCTTTGGAGAATCTCCTGACATTTCAGGAGGGAAATACCCTTTTTCTTCTAACCCTGGACTTTCAGTCTGCCAAACACATAGTCTAATATTTTCTGCAGAATGTGAAAAGAAAGTAAAACATTTCCCTTTCAATTTCTCTGCAGCTATAGTTAGATTTGTTCAGATGAATGCTAAAAAGATAGCCATGCATGCTCCCTTCAATATGGGAGAATAAAGTAAAGCCAGACAAGGGAAAACAGATTTGCCACAGAGGGGAATGTTTCTTTCTTTTATCAACTTTTTTGCTGCTTTTCCACTTATCAGTCTTCACACTCACTTTCTTCACCCCATTTTTTGAATTATGTCTGGGGTAGGGATTTGTTCCCATGGAGCTTCTGTACTTGTAGTACCAAGACTGCATCTCTTCTGCTTTTTAGTCTCTCTTGTGCTTCCCTCCATGCCACCAGCAGACTGATGGTACTCATTTCCCAGCCTTTGACCTGATTTGCAGACTGTTCTTCCAATGCTGGTTCTGTTTTCATCAGTGTAAGAAGCCAAGGATTGGGTTTTTGTTTTTTTCTTTTAATTTCTCACCCTTGTTTTTTTTTCTTTAGTTTTTGTTTGTTTGTTTTTTCATTTGCTTGAGGTTTGTTGTTTTGTTTGTTTTGTGGTTTTTGTTTGTTTTTTAATCACGAACAAGGACCATTTGACAGGCTTGAACATAAAATAAACTGTAACTGTTCCAGGCTAATTTTAAGGTCTAGGCATTGTCAAGCAAAGAAATCCTAAAAACCATCAAGCAGTAATAGAATTTATACATTGGCAAAGGTAAACGCTATTATGTACTTGGATAAATGGGAATTTTGTTAATTGAGATTAAATATTTTCACCCTGGAGGTTGATTCATTTCAGTCCTTATACTTTCCTGCAGTATATGTGAGTTTTGACATTAAACAGGGAGAGTGCTAATGATTGTAATGAAGCTGGGCCTTGTGCCTCTGCAATTGAAAGATTACTGAAAAAATTTGGAAATTATTATATAAATAAGGATTATGAATGATCTCTTGCTTGTGTAACCATGAAGAATCCCATGAGCTCAAGCTGCTTAACTTATAAAAAGGGGTTAAAAATACTAGTAAAAAAATTTCAGACTCCTCAACAGGGCAACAGTATTTGATATTAGAGGTCTTTTAATTCTCCCTTACTTATCCTTTTCAAAATCATGTTTAAATATTTCTAAAGGTAAACTTTGCATGTGAGTAAAATTTTTTGTATGACAATTGTTTCTACTGAAAATAGCCCCTTTAGCTGAAGTTCTGTGGATTGTCCCTTCATTCTGAAATAGTATGTTTTTGATGAAAAAATGAAAACTAATTTTGGTTTTAGAACATTTAAACTGAATGTTATTATCTTTTCCAGCAGATTAAAATAAAAAGTTTTTAGATATTTTTCTAATGTGGGGGTTTGGGCATTTTTCATGTTAAACACTAGCTTCTGTTCCACCTGAATTTTTACTGCCATCTCAAGTACATAATTAATGGAGTTTGAAGGACTATTATTTACAGATAGCTATAGTGACTGAGTTCAAAATGTAGTGATTAATTTGAGACTGGAGCAGCCATTATGTGACGTGGCCAAGGCTAGCAAATGGATGTTCACAGGCATGACTCTTGATGTTTCTTCTTTTCTTTATGCTCATATAATACAATGAGACTTTTCATACTCAGATGCTGTAATTATCTTCTACTAGGCTTGTGATGTGTTCTCTCCCACTTTTCTAAAGCATTAGCATATACATAGTCACACATTCACTGTGATTTAAGACTTATTCACCTCCTTTTTTTTTTAGTTTTATACCTCATTAAAAGAGCCCTCCAAGTTTTGGGGGTTTTTTTTCCGTTAGGACTCACTTGTACTTTTATTTTTACCTGAAAATCATTAGTGACTCATCATTTTCCAATACTAGCAACTCAACTTTTTGTGGCACTAATTTGCCTTGCAACAATCTGTTCTCTTTGCATACAGCTGGAATGCTCTGGCTTCTCTTACTAAGAGTGTTAGTCTTCAAATCATTAGTTGCTCTGATGGGTAATACTCATTTTAGGTCCTCTTTTTCGTTAAATTCCTTCCATAGCTTTTTACTTACTGGAAAATCAGTGCTTTTTACTACTATCTGGGAAGGTGCCATTACAAATTTAAAATTAAATGTTTTACTTTAGTTATTTATGACTTGACAAATGCTAATTTTTGTTTTCAGTCCAAATGTTAATTTTTGTTTTCAGTCCAAGTTTTCAGTCTCTATTGATTAACCACTTATTTTTTGAAAGGAATTAAAATACTCTGACACTGTTTTATTTGTCTGCAGTCAAAACTGGCTCCTGATGAATTTTTTGATCACTGATATATAAAATATCTCCACCATCATACCAGATGTTGGTAAGATAGGACAAGGGGAGGAACTCTGTTGGTGCAAGTTTGTGTTTTGCCCCTTGGGCAGCAAAGGCAGGGCACTATGCCCAACTCCAGGACATATTGATATATCTGTTTAAGTCTTGTGGAAGTTATAAACTGATTCACTCCTGCTTTGTCTGTCCAGGCTGGGAACACAGCCTCAGAAATTGCCTCAGGTTTTAAGATGTATTTCTATGTTCACATGTTAGCTACTCCTCTGCTTTTGTGTTTGTTTTGAGCTCCTTTTCTTATGTTGTTAGAACTAGGTCCTTCTTCAGCCAATGCCATGCACTGCCTGACATTGCCTTCCTAAACAATGTTCCAGAATCTAGTTTCAAGAGAATAGTTTTGTCTTTTCTGGCCTATTTTACAACCTGGGGATAATTTCATACTCTCCATTAATTTGATGTATTGTGTACTGTGTTCTTACCCAGCACTCAGATTGAGGTTCTGTGGCATGAGTGAGGAATACTTTCTGAACAGCAGAATATTCAACAGTGCTCTGTTAGCAAACATCTATGTTTTCTTAAAAAGCCCTTAATAAAAAGGAATAGTTAATGCTCCTTTCCATATCTATGATGTGTTTCCCCAAATGAACATTTTAGAGATGTCTCGGTAATTCTCTTTACAGCTCATCTTTATTGTCTGGTCTAATTGCATGTGAGACTTCAAATATCACGCAAGTGAACACCACTCTGACATATATTCCATGTTCCAAGAATTCCATTCTCCAACTTCTGATAATCCCATCATGCCAAAGAAAAGTAAAGCTGGCCCCTATATCTTCTATTGGTCATACTCCACTAGTTTGTTAAAGTCACCAGAGGTCCCCCTCCAAACAACTTATATGTCAGGCATTCATGCCTCTGGTCAAACTCAATATAAGGAAATCTTAGTTCATACAAATCCAAGGTTTTGCAAAGGTAATTAAAAGTTTGACTAACTTTTTTTAATCCGAAAAAAATTTTTACTTATTTTTTATTTTTTTTCCCCAATGCCTGGGGTCCTGATCCTACATTCAAGTGACAAACTTCTTGGTGTGGACCTCTAAAGTACCTCAAAAAGGTGCATCTAAAAGATTGCAATTGTTGAAAAGGGGTCTGGAGTCTCCACCTGCTAGAGAGAATATTGACATGGACACTTCTTAAAAAGGTTTTTTTTTCATATGTAGATGCTGATCTGTAGAGTAAGAAACTTTCTTTTGAGAACACGTTAGTTTAATTTAGATATTTAAAGAGATGGTATCAATCAATCTGGGGGAGGAAGACAACTTTCTAAACCAAGGCTTAGAACTTGATCCCTGAGTAGATAGAATGTGAAACTGGAGAATTTCTGAATGCACAATACATCTTATGGGAAATAAAAAAGGAAAATATTAATCTTCCAGATACAGAATCAAAAAATGATCTAGACTAGGAGAAAATGCAGTGGTTGATGATGCAATTTTATTTACTCCAGTGTTGTGGTTTTTTTTGTTGTTGTTGGATCTATGTGTTCATTCTTTTTCTGTCAAATAAGTCTGTTAAGCATATTAATTAGCTGTAATTGCTTTAATTCAATTTTGAAATACAGTGATTCATAACATGATAAACAAATTTAACTGGACAGCTTATTAAGGATCTCAAGGAAATCAGATATATTTTCTCTTATTGCTTGCTTACTTAAGGAAAATCAGTATCTCATTGCTACTAAATTTATCTAGAATATTTATTTAATTATTTTATATGTCTCCATATGAACATGTTGAGCTGTTTTCTTTCTTAGTATTTCTAAACTACTGGAATTTCAAGCCAGACAAAATAAGAGTTGAATGAGACCTATTATTGTTTCATTGACTTTGAAGCACTCTACATTTCCATTCCTCTTCATGGAAAAGGTCATTTTAATCAGTAGTGAATACTTCAGAGCTGATAACACAAAATAATCTTAATAGGTTATTTGAGTAGCAATTTGGTTTAGATGAAATTTCGTTAATTGGAAGAACATGAGTTTGTAGCACACTGCAACATACTCTGGAGAGCTCCAAGGGGACAGTGTTGTTTTCTGGTCTTGGCAATCAAGAACTGTTTGACAGAGCTAGGATTGCTTCTTCCAAAGAGAGAATGATTAAAGAAACATGTGACAGCACTCCCTAAACACATACAAGGGTGTTGCAAAAGAGAGGAGAATACAGTATTCAGATGATCAAAGAGATGAGAAGTAAATTTCAGTAAGCAGGATTCAGATTTGACAGTATGGAATCTTCCTAGCATTTAAGATAGTGAAATGCAGGGATAGCTTCCTTAGGGAGGATATAGGAATTTCAATGCTGACAGTGTTAAAAGCAGACAAAACACAGCCTCAGTGTAAGACAAGACAGGATTCTTTTCTGAAGCAAGAGAAGAATTAGATGTCCTCTCAAGGACTCTCCCAGACATATTTTCCATGTTTCCTTTCATTCTTAGATTTCAAACTTGCTCCTGCCAGTATCTGTGTCCAGAAAACCTAATTCAGTAAGAAGGAGTGAGGCTTCTGTTTGCTTTCATACAATAACCTAGTTTCCAAATTAGTTTGCTTTTCAGGAAGGGTTTCAGTTTTTGTGTTTTTTTCAGCATCTAAAACCACTCAGGCTTTCTGAGTCTCCATGCCTTCCAGTTTTGAGCTTTTAAATTGAACCTTATTTTTTTTTTAATTTTATCCTTTCAACCTCTTAAGGGAGATTCACCTCAATATTAGCCACTAAAAGAAAGGTGCCTTAGCTAGCATGGGCATCCAGGCACCTGCTGTAGTCCATGGGGAGAGGACAGATGCTGTTAGAGTTCTTATCTTCTATCCAAAGTGTTACTTATTGAGATAAGGATCATTTCTCCAGCAACATATACATTTCCAGGCAGAAATGTTTCCCATGTGTGAGGTTCATTGAAATGGTCTTATGACTTTTAATTTAGTTCAGAGAAAGTGTACTGAAATGTCACACAGGAATTATACAAGTCACAGAGAGTCTGTGATACCTCTCACTGCTTCTGTATATGCCTCTATTTCTCCTGATTACATGGAATATGTAAATGTGCAAATTTGACTTTTTGTAATTGTTACATTTTCATTCAGTGTGAAATAAAATCAGGATAATCTAATTTTATATGCAAAATAATCATATAAAATCCTTTTGATAAGTATGAAATTGAAACTGAAAGATGCTCCCCTCACCTACCAGAACAGACTTTGTTGGTACTGGTGGAACTTTCTAGATCTTTACAAGAGATACAGTCTCTAAAATTCTGACACTGATATCCCACCCTCAGAAAGAAGAACCTCTTTCTGTTAGAAATATTTCCAAAGCAACTGTTTTGTTTCTATGGCTTTCCAATGAGGAAAGCATATATGGCCCTATGGTTTTTAATGTGTAGCAGCAAATCCACCATTGGCTGTGATGAAGCCTCTGCAGGGCACCATGATTGAATCCTTGTAAAAAGCAGTGAAAAGTTCAGGTTGTATCCTGAGCTGATTCCTTGAACTTTTTTCCACAGTTGCTCCTCCCTTGATCAGTGCAAAAAAAAAAAAGGAATTATGTGAAGTGTACCCATCTCCTGCAGTGCATATTTGCATTTTTGAGAGGCATGCTGGAATTGCTCCTGCCTCATGTCCAAGGCATCATTCCCATATTTGGGCTGTCAAACACCAAATATAAAAAACACCAAACCAAAAGTTAATCCCTTCTGATGAAGAACTTCACTTACATCTCAAAGTCACAGAGGAATTGACTTCTGCAGTGTTTCCAGGTTTTACCAGCACTCATATCTATATTTCTTATTCAGTCCAAACACACAGTGAAGTCAAAGTGGATTTAATGAGTCAATTCTTTTTCTGGGAGTAAAAAAGTATCACTACTTAATAAGATTCAGTATATTAGAGTATTGCAGAAAAGCTCAGGGGATTTCCTCCTGACTAGAAGTTAGTAAAATTGTAAGAAAAGTGGCATATATAGTGGAAGATAATAAATACACCTAAAAATCCATTGCCTTTGAACAGACAGATCTGAAATGAAATAAGAAAGTGTTCTCGTGCAAAAAGACATCTTTGAAAAAAATTTTGTTCTAATGCTGGGCCATGAGAAATTATAGTAGAAAAAATACTAGGATGGAGAGAAAACAGAATTTGATACATTTGTCTTCTTAAGCATCATTCCACATATTACAAATAAACAAGTACTTGCCACACATCTAAAAAACTCTGAAATAAGTTGTTCACTCAACTGACAGTGAATAAATGATTTCTTTTCATATGAAGAGAATCAGGTCTTATAGTCATCTCACATCTAGTAATATCTTCCCGTTGAAGTAAACCAATTTTAGCAGCCAATTATAAAGTAGATGTACTGCAATATTGCCACAGGGTTTCACCCAGTGAACTCATCCTTTAGTTCTCCACAGCTGCAGAAGGATTTTGCTGCTGCTGTGCAACCAGCTTCTCTTGCAAAATACCTTTCCAACCTTTTCTTTAAGTCTGTGGCTCCCTAGGGTGCACCTCATTAAGGAGCTTGGTTGGAATTTGTGTCTGTGTCAAGTTTTTCAGTCATTGCTTTTCTTTGGGATGTGAGCAGCCATGTACCCTGGGGAAGAGCTAAGGAGTGTGTACATAGGTGCTGTGATGGGCCCTGTGATAGAAAAGGCAGGGCTGTACCTACTTCACTGAAGGAAGGGGAGACAGATAAATCCCTGTCCTCAAAATCATGTGAATTGACTGCATAGTATATACAGAATTTAAATCTAGCTCTTTCTATAAGGTATTAGTTTTGGGGGGAGGTGGCAGGAGCAGTTTGGAACAGAGCTGGTAAGAGAGCTAACAATAAGTGCTGCAGATGATCAGGGACTAATTTTTCAGTGTGCTCCTTGACCCTTTTCAGGGTACTTTTCAGAGTAGCTGTGCTCTATGGCTAAGTGCCATATGACTTATGACTAAGTGACAATGATACTAAAAAAAAATAAAATAAGCAATGCTGTGTTCTGAAGTACAAACTTCTGTTTAGTTGAACTGTTAGAATTCCTCTAATGTGACTTCATCCTGCTTGGGCTGGTATTTCTTCAAAAAGGTTCATTGCATTGGTTTTGGAACTCACATGGTCTGCACACCATCCTTTATGAGCAGTAAGTATGTAGCTGCCTTATTGTGAAAATTAAAAAAATTTGTAACATGGACCTGAGCCATTTCTTGCTTGTTGTTGTGAATCCCAAATAACAGTCCAGAGCAAATTTACTTTGCTAGTGTGTAACATTTATACTACCATGCCTCTAAGCCCAGGGAGGTCCTTTTCCAGCAGAAGGCTCTGCTGTGCCCAGCTACTGCTCATTTCCAAATACTGAGGGGGAACAACCCAGCTTTTTGTGTCTGTGCCAGTATTCCTGTAATTCCCTTCAGGCAAAAGCATCTATTTACATTGGGTAAGCTAACCTTGCTGATTTTATCAGCAGTGAATTAGAGAGCTAAAAGGGAGACAGGAGACTGTCCTACACTGCTTTATGATTCTAAGCAATTTTTGCCCCAAACTCTCTCCTTATTATTTTTTCTGCTCTTAGGGATCACTAGGCTATGAGGAGACCAACTCTGTAATTGTTTCCATAGCAACAAAGATTTCGAAAGATGGAATGTGCTGGAGAATAGGAAAAAAAACCCAACCCATAAGCTGTAAACAAAATAAAAATGAGTGGCAGAGACAAAATGTCTGAAGTATAAAGTTTTCGTGGCTCCTTTCCAATGATCCAGCCTAATGTGGGAGTGATGATATGAGTTTATCTCAGATTCACTAAAATATATCCTTTCTAGAAGTCCATATTCCCATGGCATTTGCATTCACTAACTCATTTCCTCTCTCTTGGCTCAGACTCTTTACTACTTGAACTTGCGTGCAGATCAGACCCCTAGATGGAAATGTCAACTTGGGTGTCACCCTGCCAGTACTGCCCCTAAAAGCCACTTAACCCAAATGTGGGATCTGTTGGACAAAGTAGTGTTGCTTGTTTCAAGGATAATGATTTATGCCAGCTTCACATTATTTAGTCTGACCTGTAACTAGATGCATATTCCTAGCTTGGTTAATTTGGGTTTTGTTGTGGGTTTTGGTGGGTTTTTTACACTAAGTAGCACAGGGAATGGTTATTGGGAAACTTGCAATCTGCTTTCGAATCTGCTACTGGTATATCATATAAAAAATAAAATATTATTATATTTTATATTGTGTACATGTTCATGTCTTAACTTCCCTAAGTATATAAAGGGAAGTGCAATACTTCTTCACTGTCTACTGCTTTTGAAAGGAGGTTGTTTCAAGATGAATAGTGTTGGCAATCCTTTCTCTCATTTAAGTCTGCTTTGCATCAAAAATATATAGTTAGCTGCAATATGCCTGATGCCTAAATATTGTAGCATTCTGCAACAGATTTTTTTTTTAGTTCTGTGAACTCTCATACTTGTTTTGAAATATTTCAAAAGAAATGCTTAGCATTTTGCCTAAACTTGATGCTAGAAATAGCTAAGATGCATTCTGTCTACATAATACATATCAGAATGTTACAGTAAATGATTTTTGGCTGTGTAGAGTGTGATACTGTCTAAAATAATAGAGATTCTTTAAAATACAATGCAATACGTGTTGATGGCTGGGTGTGTAGATGAAAATGTTTTCTATTTGAGGGCCCAGAACTCTTTGGAGACTATCACAGCCCCACGCAAGGCAGTGGAAGTTCTTGTGCCAGGAATCCTGCCACATTTCAGAGGAAATGAACTGGGAAAGGTTTGGCCCTCTGTCTCTGGTAATTGTTCCTGCAGTCAGCCTATCAGACTGCTTCAGAAGATGTTGGAGCTACCATGTTCAAAAAGCTCTTTGGACTTTACAGCTGAGATCTCCCAGGCAGATGCATTCATATCTCAGAATTAAAATATAATTTGTTTTGGCTAAACAGCCTCTAAATCTTTCCTTCCTCCAGATGGAAGCATTTATGCAATTAAGCATTTGGCAATGTTGGCATAAGTAACCATGCCCCCTTTGGAATATTTTCAAAACAAATACACAGTAAATGTGGATAGAGTGATCCAAAGTCATTGTTTTTTTCAGGAAAGGGTTGTTTGTTTTCTGGTTAGGTTTCCTTTTGCTTTGTTTTCAGAGTACATGCTCCTTTAACTGGTAAAAAACACAGTCCTCTGGGGTAGTTTAAATCAAGCCTGGTATTGGGGTTGATGAAGGAGTTTCCGTTATCTGTCTTCTATACAGGGATGTCAAATTTTAGCAAAGGAAAAGCTAATAAAAGAGTATGGTGTGAGAAAGTTTTATCTAAATGTAATGTGGCTAATCCAGTTCTGCAGTGATCACCCAGTCAAGGCCAGGAGATTGAGTAAGATTTGTTGATTTGTCATGATATGCAAGCTGCATTTAGTCTACATACAGTGAGTGAAACACAACTGATAATGGGCTTTTCTCATATCCCCAAGGGCTCTCATATCATTTACAGTGGTAAAAATGACAGCAGAAGTGAGTTTGAGGCCTACAAGTTGTAATATTCTATCAAAAATTTGTTGGAAAATCTTGACTCTATACTGATAAAACTTTAGCAGTTTGCTAAAGATTTATTAGTATGAAGCTGGAGTCAGATTTTCACAGATGCCAAAGGAAAGAGCAGTCAGATCATTGGTACCTCATGAATTTAATTAACCCTGAAACATAATTAAAGTTGCTGACAGTAGATGTCTCTCATATTTCAGCCCACACAGAGTCAGATATTTCCTGTGTCTCCTAAAATGAGAAAACTGTACAATAGCAAGTCCTTCTGTGTAATGACTCTTGGCATGTTGCAACTTCCAAATGACTATTACTGTAATTTACTTATTAGATTATTTTATAGTTATTCTGAGATGGGCTGTCTGCTTAGGATAAAGTTAGATGTCTTACAGACCAGAATCCTCTCTGGCTCTAAATATATTTTGTAGGAAGTCAGGGAGGGACAGGAGAAAGGTGTCAGTATAAACAACAGGAAGGAGAGACTTGATTACCAAGTTTCACAGAACAGTAATCTTTACATGGTTTTAAATGCTGGTGATCTTTCTTAGGAACAGTTTTCATCACCTCTTTATCAGGTATGCATAGGGTTTCTGCAATGGAAAAGAAGTTTTGGAGTTTTGGTCCTTTGCCTGGGTTCTAAGGTTCAGTTTAGAAATTTTTTTAATACTCCTTCTTTTATTTTACAAATAGTGATTGTGGGGGGAGGGTATATTTGTTTTTTGTTTTGCCACTGATATTCTTTCTGCCCTCTCATCAAAACTCAATTACTTCACTGCCTCTAGTGGGTCTCCATTAGATCTGAAGAGTTCCAACCTGCCCTCCAGGAAACACAGAGTTTGGAGATTTGTATGAAAGATGAGACTGCTTCATCTGACTCTTTAAAACCTCAGACTTCTGTGTGTTTGGTATTTTGCTCCAACTTTAAGGGCTGTAGTTTCATCCTGCTTTAACATGAATCTGCTTTGATGTTACATGAGACTTCACTCCTTCAGGTTCAATAAACTTTGAATTAATTTTGTTTTCATTTTTGTTGTTCCAGAGTACAGAGATCTGAGTGAATAGTGGTGGAGGCAGGGAAATAATAAAACAGTAATTGCTGTGTCTTTTGACCCAAAGAGTGAAATAACTGATCCCATGAAAATTTTAGTTCAACTCCTTGGACAAAAGTGATTAGATAAATTAGAGATAGAAAGACACTCTGAACCAAGTCTGCAAAGCTTTTCAGTCTTATTTTTCATCTTAATTAACTTATTATTAAAGTCTCATGAGCCTCATGAATTTTTTCTCACATAAAAATGGAAAAAGGGTAAATGAGACTTTGAGGTTTGTGAAGGAGACAGTGTGGTTGGAAAATCGGAGAAATAGTTTCGACCAATTTTTTTCCATTACCCCATAAGGCCAATCACTTTTTGGTGAGAATTGTTACCTCTCTGTCTCTCTGTCAAGGGCAGGAAGGCAGTTGTGTACATTCTTTTTGGTTACTTTCTTTTCCTGAGTGAGGGCTTTGCTTCACAGGAGAAGAGCACTGAGGTGAACGTACAGCATGCCTGACATAAATCATAGTCTATTTGACACAGAGTATAATATCCAAAGTATAAAAACAATCTTCAGGAAATAATGGCAGTTTCTGCATTTCTAGATTGTGGAAGCAATTAACTTCTTGCCTCAGGATATATCATTAGCTGGATGTCATTTTAAAGGGCTAAATATTGGGAATATTTACATGGTCTGATTTACAGATCAACCATTGACCTCAGTGACTGCTTTGAAAAAAAATCATAGTAGTATAAAATAGAGTGCACCAAATCTTTGATGCATTATGTAGCATGAGAAGTATTTTTCCTTGACAGTTAAAATCTCCATGCACTGCCTGAATGCCTGAGAGGATTGCTTCCCTGTTAGCACACACAGACAGATACATCAGTACAACTCTTGGAAATAAACACATCTCTTGATGGAGCAAAACCACAGCAAAAAATATTTTTTCTTCATGGATGTACTGGAGAGTCTGTGACATTTTACAAAATTCCTATCATTAGGGTATTCTAGAGGATGGCCTGTCTGAAATACTCTCATAACTGTCTAAATGTGGGAAAAGCAGAGATAAAGTGAGGTGAGATCTTGTGCATCTTGTTGCTTAGGAGAAGTTCTAGCTGGTTACACATATTCTTCTGCATGGGCACATCTATAAAAGAATGATAGATTTTTGTTTTTGTACTGTTTAGTGGGGGTTTCACAGCCACAGAGGTACTGCTTTCAGGATCTCAACCAACATAGTCTTTGGAGATGATGCAGTGGGGCAGATCAGATCCTTGCACTTTGGAGTTGTTCCTTCCTGTCATCCTTATGGAATATTTTCTGTGTTATTATTTGTTACTACCTAATTTAAAAGACCTGTCTGTAGCATGCTTCTCTTCAAAATAAAGGATCATTTCAAATGATCCTTCAAGTTATGGTACACCCACTGCCTGATGCCTCTCCTTTTGATGAAGTTCATGACCATCTTGGCAGGGCTCCCAGCTTGCCTGCCTCAATTCTGCTTTCTGGTATCAAGGGACTTTGTTTTGAACAGCTACACCACAAGGACTATTAATGATGCTCTTTTACTCCCCTTGTTTTACTTTCTTCTGAATTCAGGTCAGTGCTACAACTCTGCTCTTAAAATTCTGCTGTCCCCACACACTTTTCATAACCAGACTACAAACCTTATTCCCTGTTTTACTTTTTAAATTTTTTTTCAATTAATTTTAAACTGTAAGGCAATAACAGGAGTTTGGCAGTTGCAGCTACTCCTTAAATGCCTTTGTGTCATACTAAACAGCTGACATTTATTTTGTAATCTGTGATTATTTTATTGTGTTTCCAAGAAGATCATGTTGTCACAATCAAACTGTGCCATCAGAGTTTTTTTTTACAGTCTCTAGAACTGGATACAATTGGGACATGAGTGTTTTGACCCACAAGTCTTAAGCAATGTTCAGGGGGAAGAAATATTGATGGCTGGTCTCATGAGTTTTGGTCCTAAATCTTAGTTGCCTCAGACATAAGTTTTTCAAACTGGTGTCCAAGCTAGGAGGACAAAAATATAAACCTTGAGTTTTGTTCTGGGCTCATTCCTATTATGATATCTGCGTTGTGCTTCTTTGAAGAATTTTGCTTTCTCAGTTCAACTCTTTGAAGATGATTATTGCTGTTGGTCAGGCTTTTTGTGAGGTTGTTCAGTCTTTTGTGTGACATTTAATGATTGTATATGGCATTTTTCTATTTGGGAAGCATGAAATGTTTGGGTTGATTTGTTATCCATAGTTTTTCTATGGAATGGAGCTATTAGAACAAAAAGCTGAGAAATAAGCAATGTTTCTGTGTTGGTTCCTCTTTTTCCCTGCTCATTTGCATTCTGAAATTATAAGTAATTTGTGGTCCAAAAGCACAGCTTGTTCATATGGAAGGTCTGAGTTTAAATCAAAGACTTTTAATATTTATTGCAACAAGTAAATAAACAAGTCTTAGAGATAAAACTTGGCCCTCAGAAATCTGTCATGATTCAGGCTGTGAACCTCACACAGGTTTCTTGTATCTAGCAGAAAATAAGATACAAATGGGGCTTGGATGTAATACACTGATCCAAATACTTGTGTAAGCTGTAGTCCATAGTGAATGGGAAAATGCTGGATGAAAGAAAAGGTAGCTTTTCTGCAGTTTTGCAGACCCATTTTGCTTTTAGATAATTCCTTTTGTCTCTTACCTATTTGGCTTCATTGGGAGCTAGATGAAGGTGTGTTAGTAAAATTGTGACTTCTGGTCTGTGTTTATCAAACTCAATTGATTAATCAAAGTTTTACATTTATTCTTGATGTTTCTTACCTTCTGTACATGAAGTAAGTCTGCTACATAAAGATGCTAATAATTCTCCTGATCCTAATTACTTCTTCAGCTTGTTGGGTTGTTAAAGCTGAGTCATTAAAACTGCCAGGAAGGTCAGGCCATGTGCTAGCAGCAGGGCTGTACATCAGTCCCAACCCCTCCCAGACTACAAAGATGTTCTCAATGTCTCCCATGAACAGAACTGCATTTATGGCCTTGCCAGAGATTCAGGTTGTAAGGCTACAAATGTTTGTGCTCAAATGTCCCTGGGTTTGCCTGTGGATGTCATCTTCCTCTTTGCAGAGATTCAATCTACTGCAGTGATGTATAACCAGATGGAGGCTATTCCATGGGGGAAGGGAATAGCCCCATCCATGCAAAAGCTGTCAAATGCTTCTCCTCTGGGGAGCTATCTAAAGACAGCTATGATCATTATTCTCCAGCTCTAATATACTTCACTTCCTTCCTTCACTTTCCCACAAAATATTGTGGACAGACAGTGCTGCAGCTATTGACTCCTTTTTTCTCACGTTAATGACACCACTCTTTCCTCAGGTGACTCTGTACTAGAGTCATTAATCAAATGTCAGAGCCTAAAAGCATATGGTCTCTGCTCATTGCCAGGAAGCAGTAATTGGCAGCAAGGTAGCAGTAGTACTCTCTGGAGATAAGTATTTCTTAAAAGTGAAAATGCCATTCTCCACTCCCATGATAGGAATCACTGGAGTGCGTATGTGCAGCTGTATATAGCCCTTCCTTACAACAGCCATGCCATTTGTAATCCTCTTCTGGACATTATGCTAGTAGCTTGGATTGCAACGTACCATTTTTAGCACTTATCACCAAGCAGCAGACAGCTGGGCTTTTACATCACAAAACAGCCACCACTACAGCAGTGGCTTGGATGACAGTGAAGTACTGTCCATAATGTATGATCTTGGGCAATGTCTAGTGGCCAGAATAACAATCAGTCTGACTTCTCAAAAGACTAAATGCAGCTGAAAGGGCTGTTAGAATGGGCCATAAAAAATGAAGTACGCAGCTGAACCAGGAAAAGAAAACACGTTTGCTCTCAGGCCAGCTAAATTTCCTGGGTTACAGAGTACTGGGAGGTTCTAGAGGATAAAGTCAAAATAGGAGCTGAGGTAGTACTGCAGAGTGGTGTAATTAGGCTGGCTCTCTTGGACACCTATGCTTTAGGTGCCCATATCCTTTACCTCAGGGCAGATAATGACCACATATTCAATAGCTGACCAAGGTGCCCCTGTTGTTCATTCACTGCTAATGGTAGCTTGGGTGAACAATTTCATTTCCAATTTCAGGAATTACTGTGCAAATACATGATTTTACTTATCAGAATTGAAGCAAGTGTAAGCTGTCTCCTTGAGGATGGCTTGCTTTATTTCCATTCAGTGTTAGCCACTCAGTTAAAAGAGAATTAAAACAATGTGGCTGATCATTCTTATTTGAACAAAAAAATGCATTTTTTAGGGCCCAGACATTCTTGAACAATTCAAATGGGACAGATTCTCTCTGAAACAGTCAAAGCAAAGAATCTAAATCCCTAAACAGTCACAGAATCACAGAATATGCTGAGTTGGGAGGGATCCCAAAGATCACGAGTTCAACTCCTGGTCCTGTGCAGGGTACCCCGAGAGTCACACCATGTGCCTCAGAGTGTTGTCCAAACACTTCTTGAACTTTGTCAGGCTGGTGCTGTGACCACGCCCCTGGGGAGCCTGTTCCAGTGCCCAATCACCCTCTGGGGAAAGAACCTTTTTCTAATATGCAGCCTAAACCTCCTTTAACACAACTTCAGGCCTTGAATCTCCTAAACCCAAAACTGTTAGTCAAGCACATTTTGCAACGAAGTTTTACCAGTCTAGAGAGAAAGGAAGATTACAAGTTATTGTCCATGACAGCAGATTGCATTTAGCCTTCCCTGCTCTGAGTAGAATTGAACCTTGAAGCATCATTGCTGATGGAGTCACCCACCTACAGAGAGATCTGATATTAGTGTGAGTAGATCTCATTCCCTCAGAAATATGATAGTTCAGATTTTCTTCTCATGAAGATTGAATGTCAGAATAGTGCAACTGTTCAGAAAATTGTAATACTGTGCTCCCCTCAGGCTAACCTCCTGATCAAAGTTGCTCAAAGATTTCCTATTTCCTTTAGCAGCTAGCACAACTCACAAGCATTGCCATTTGCCTTGTGCAACTTGGCAGCAGTGGCTGGAAGTGGTGAAGAGCTCAGCTGGGTTAGTGCCAACGTGCTACTGCAGGCTCTTCATTAACACACACAAAGGGAATGCTGCTAGAACATGAATAAATGAAATTCACTGCGTCCAGTGAAGCTGCAGTAAGAACTCAGGGACAAAGGACTTATTGCAGAAGCACCATAGAAAGTAGATCCTGAGAGAAGGGAAAGATTTTGGGGTAGCACAAGTTGTAAAGCCTGAATTGAGGTGATAAACTTGAACTGAAGATTAGTGTGGATTTCTAGAAGACAAAAATCTGGAGTGTTGCACAGCTGCTGCTGCTGCAGATACCTGCAATGGACCATGGTGAAAAAAATCCATTCTCTGTGATGAAATTGCAACAATACTTAGTCAAAAGCCCACTGCAGTGTACATAGGCCTTGTTATCAATTTCAGTGTGTTTTGGATCAAGTTTTTAATCCCTTTAATCCCCTTGTACCTCTCAAATCAGCATTTCTAACAGTTCTAATTTGTGTTGAACTCATCATTTGCATTTGGTGCTGGGTGGAAACTGTGTGTCAATATTGCTTCCTTCATAGGTTAGTAGATCTCATTTGTAAGATATGAATCTCTGGAAACTCTAGTCAACTGTCTTTAAATGTAGGCATTTCCTTTACATTTTTCCACACATGTAACTAAAGAATACATATCTGAAGACTGAGAAAGGAACACCTTAAAATGTATTCTCTCACTCTTATAAGGAAACATAATTCCTTTTCACAGATCAACTTTACATATAAGCACAAGTTCTGCTACCATATTAATGCCCTTTGTATGGGATTTCTTTTTTTTCTTCTTTGGTTTCTTTTGTCGTGGTGTTTCACACATTGTTTTGTTGCACTTGGAGGATCAAGGCAGAATACAACAGTAAAAATAAACCAAGAGAGAAGAAGGAAAAGGAGGCAAAAATCAGAGACTAACCAAAGTTAAGTTACAATTTATCATCATCTTGTCTATCACTTTTTCATCTGGGAACCCGAGGAACCAAAAAGGGCCTTCAGTGCTGGCCTGCACAGCACCTTAATTTTTTGGCTTAAATTTTTTTTCCCATTAAAATCAGCAGTAGCCCCCTACCAACTTCAGAAGTTCATGGTTTAGACCTGCTAAGCTTCCATGTGTTCCAGACCGCTGCTCCTCAAAGGTACCTCAGAAACTTTGAGGGTTCTGCAGTGAGAACAGCAGCTTAGTCAGATTTACAAAACTGTGAATTTTTAGGATGCTGATCGTAATAGAAAAACCTGTCATGCTATCCTCATGCTAGCCTCACAAAATGTGAATGAACTGGGAGAAGACTAGATGAGCAGTCATGTGCTTGGGGCAGTGGAAAGAGTAAGGATGGTGGAGATGGGTCCCAGGTGTGGATGGTGCAGGACCAAGCCGCTGCATGGTGATGGGTGGGGTGGGGCCTGTCCAGTGCACATTTATTCATCTGTGTTAACTGCAACTCCACCAGCAAAAAGGACAAATCCAAAGTGCTTATCTCTGTGGGGGAAAAAAAAAAAAAGGCCACAAAATGTTAGATTGATTCATCACAGCCTTTTCATTCAGTGGTCCTGTCAATATGGCTATAAGGCTATAATTGTAAGAGTCCTGTAAGTTCTCCAGGAGCTTCAGTTTCACTAATGTAAAGTGCAGAAGGACTTAGGTGCTTTCCAAGATATCTCAATGTGAGGAATTTCATTTAAAATTGACAGGGTAAATGCTTTTTTCTCCTATCACATCATTGTCCTAGATGATAGACTGAGAAGACCTATAGCTCACTGATGACATACCCATAGCTCACTGAGTTCTAAAGAAGGCAAAAAAATTCCATATTAGGCTAGATTGTGAAAGGACTTTTTTTAATGTGTGAAAGGTGTTGCAGAATAAAATGAGGAAATTGGGGGGGAAAAATCCTGTCTCTACCTGAAGGATTGAAGAGAAGATACCTGATACTTCTATCAAGAGTTCTGTGATCAGAAAAGACAGTCTTTACCAAATAGGTGCAAATTGCATTTTGAGAAGTTATAGGCCATCGTGTTTTGTATTTTTCAATGTTCTATATTGTTTTTATTGCAAAGAACCTCAGTTGCTACTTAAAACTTATTTATGTGTCATACTTGATCTGCAAAGCAGTACTTCGATGCTTATTTCAAGATATTTTAACTAGTTAGTGATGGCTGGAGAGCAAAATAAGCTCACTTGATATGTTTCCTGAAACAGAATGAAATTAAATGAAATGGTGACACAGTGTTACTGTATCAAAGAGAGCATTCTCCTACATTAGGTTTTCAAGAATTCAGTTTTATGAGCATTTCAGAGAAGAGGGAAATGCAAACAACCATCTCCATTGTTTTTATTTTTGTTTAGAACAAAATGAAATTCTGTGACAGAATTTCAAGTTCAGAGGGCTTTGCTTTCATGTTACTTGTGCCATACTGTTGTTGAGTCTTTACAAAGCAATGGAACATATTCATAACATAAATTATAAACAGGCTTATAACTCTCCTGTGCTTATAATCAGCAGAACATGAACTACCTCTGTGGGACTTCCAGAGTGGAAAGTATACTAAATAAAAACTGGCCTAGTGACAGGGAATTTTGGCCAGAATTAAGCAGAGAAGAAATATGACTTTGGTCTTCTATGGGTCATTGTCTCTCACTATACCTGAGAAAAGTCAAAATCACAAACATACAAACATCAAGATTTCCCCCTGAGGTAGTACACAGATTTTTGACATTCTCCCATCATCTCTGTGTAATTCAGGTCAATTATTATATAATAATATGCCATATAAATGTATTAGGCAGTAGTCATTAAGGAATGCTGCAATAATTCTAGTAGTAATGCTGTAATTAGCAGTAGTAACTACAGTCACGATACATTGCTAATAGATCGTGAGTGACTTGGCTGGCACATCGGTGGGCTGGAGCTGATCAATGCTGGTATTTCATTGCATCATGCTCACCACATGCTGCATCCCTCAGAAGGTGGAGATGCCACAGTTGTTTATGCATACAGATGAAATTGCTTACTAATGAGCAGTCAGTAGCATTGCCAGGGCTTTGGGAACAAACCAGGCAATCAGCACTCTTCATCCCTCTGCACTCTTGCCCCATGATCCAGGGCTGACCTGGCCAGGGCCATTTTTGAGCCCTGCCTGAGCCCAGGTGTTTCATGGCACAAAGCCCAGCCAAAGCACTGACCTGTTTCAGTGTGAGCTGGAAGTTTCCAGGGTGTCTGTGTGCAGCCTGAGCCCACACCAGCAGATGGGGCGGTTACAGAGCATTTACAGCCCACTCCACAATATCTCATTATTCACAGAGCATGCTTTCCCCTGCAGAGCTCTAGAAATCTGCCTTTTGTGGTTAATGGCATTATTGGCTATTGCCTGGCTTAATTCAGCAGTCACTGCAGATGCATGAGTGTTTGAGGCAGTGCTTTTTGGGGCAGTGTCCCAAGGGCTACATCCTAACAGTGTTCCATGAAATAGCACAGAGGAGTGGCCAGTAGCAATAGTGATAAAAACCCCTAACTTCTGTTTAGTGAGCCAGATAATGTTCCTAACAAGTTCCTCGTCTTTCAGACTGTTTACAAGCCTGAGATATGTACCAGAGTTAAAACTTTGCTAGTGAGATTTCAGTGAGAAGGCATAGCTCCTAGATAAATTTTAATAATTACTTTTCTGTATGCAAAGTAGAGCAGACATTTATTATTTGGCCTTGCCAAAACAGAATGGTCTTCACACAAGCATACAGAAATACAGTGCTTTTTTTTCTTTCTCCTGGATAGATGATAAATTAAGAATCTGGGTCTTTTTTATATTCACAACAAATCACATATGACCCTATGTTGTTGTAACTACATGTTGTATTCTCAGTACCCTGCTATTTAATGAAACAGAAGGAATTCCAAATGGACTGGTTTTCTAAGAGTAGCAATTATTTACGCTCTTTAGGAAAAAAGGTCATTTCTTGAAATTCAAACCTCTTGTAGAAAAGAATGTGCTTTTACATTTTTTTCATAAGGGGAGGGGAAAGTTTCTTTAGACAAGGTGATTTTTCCAGCATGAAAGTCAATAACCAGAGCAGTAGACTGGGATATTGGAAATTTAAGTTCAAGTTCATTCTGCTCAATTGAGGACTTAGACCTGAAACTTCAATTTTTTTTTTTCCTATTCAAGGCAGGAGTTTCTTAGGTCCTGAGTAGTGACCCCATGGCACAAATCTGAGCTAACTTCAGTGATGTACCCACTTCTCATATAAGTATTCTTGCCTATATATGTTTGACTCTGCATTGAAAACTATTTGCACAATAGCATTGCCACATGGCAGTTCATCAATTTGCCAGTGTGCAAGAAGGGTTCCCTTCTCCAAAACTGTTCTTCATATAAATTTGCTGCATCATTCATTTTCCCTAAAATGTTCTATACCTGAAACCTTGCAAATTGTCTATTTTTTCAAGAAAAAAATGCAGCAACTGTGATTCAGTTTCTTCCTGGGGCAGTTTTCAATTAAAGCCTCTTGGCTGGGTTCTTTCTTTTATTTAATGTTCCTGCCAAGATCTAAAATATCCTTGGCCTTTCACCATAAGAATGGGACAGGGATACAAGACAGGAAAGTTTAGTTCAACTTTTAAGCTGAACTTGTAGAAAATAATGGGCTCTTGGAACACTTGAAGAACAACTGCAGAAAGAGAAGAATAACCACCACAAGGACATTTCTTTGTTAAATGATGTGACAAATGAAAAAGAAGCTCAAGGTAACTTAAATAAGATCCCATAGAAAGCACAAATAAAAATTACATCCACTTCAGAGAAAAGTGAATTATATAACCCAGTTCAGCTATTGAATCTGCAGGTTCTGTTTCAGACATGGGGAAGTGTTTGTACACCTTTCAGCTTTTCTAAGTTAAAAAAAAAATACATGGTTTCTAAAACTTTTTTTCTTCTGTGCCTTTAGACCACAGCAGCCACAGCAATATTCCATTGGTTTAGTCCTATACGGAATAACTACTTAGTTTTAATGTTTGCTGAGAGGTGGACTATATATGACCCCACCTAGAATATCAGAATATTTTAAAAAACAGGGTGTTTGCCTGACGGTCCACAAAGACATTTTGACTTGTGATGTGATCAAAATTAATATTTTGCTACAGGCATAAATCTAAAACATTTTGCAAACATTTTACTAAGGCCTCAGATGTTCATGGCTTACGATTATTGCTGTATATGAAAACAGTACAAATATCTATTTAGAAACATGACAGAACTAAACCACTAAGCGTCTTAAATGAAGCAGTGCTACATATATGGGATGAAGAACAGGGAGTCAATTTACCATACAAAGTGATTTTCTCACCATTCATTTCATTTGGTAGCTCTGAAAGGCAAACAGTTACCATAGAAACAGTAAAATAAGTCCATTTTCCGGACTGGATGATGGGCTTCTTTTGGAAATGTAAATAAAATTTCACTAGATAGATTTTGTCAAGTGTGTATCCTGCAGGAACTTTGGGGTTAGAATAATATGTGTCTAGTTGTGTTTGTTTCATTTAAAAGGCTAATCCAGTCTGTGCTGGTTGGATTTTCACAGCATGCTGTTCTGGTTCCTGTGATTTCTTATTGCAACTTGTAATCTTGGACATTTTAGACAATATCTTCTATCCTGTACCCTCACATAGGAGGGCTAACAATTGCAGAAACTGCTCTTTCAAGCATCACTGTCTTTGTCTAGTATGCTATGAAATAAATAGCTTAGGCATTTGTGGGAATAACAGAGAAGGATAAAATATATCACTTACTTTAAAAGAAGACAAGAGCTGGGAGCAAGCCTGAAATCTGGGTTTAAAAGGGAAATATTTCCTAGCCTCTGGAAGAAGCAGAGCCAAAGGTACAGACTCACTGCAGTGATAGAGGTACTGTGTACCTTTCTTTTAAACTGTTTGGTTTCATTACCAGCATCATGGATGAAGCTTGGTGCAGTCCAAGTTGATTCGGGTGTTTTTGACAGGAGTTCCATGTTTCCCTTGTCAGGGTGTTACTGGTACTCAGATCAGCTGGTATGAATCAAATCAGGCCTTCACAGATGTACTGAAGAATCTAGTTCAGGGCCCTCAGAACACCTCGAGGTCTATTTGAGCCAGCACATGCCATGGTTACAATACTAACTATCCAAATAAATCACACAATGAAATTCTATAGGTTCTTTCTGGGAATAGATTTACTTGGTTGTGGAACCCTGAAAAACTGTCTTCTCATGGCTGATATATGAGCATATGTCACAATGTATCAGGGCAGTTACAGTACTAAGTTTGAAAATGCAGTGTTCATGAAATATCCAATCATGTTTTCCACAAGTTCCAAGCAATAGAGAAGAACTAAACTAAGATTTTGGAAATGCATTACTATTTTAGGACTTCCTGTTCTGTTTCCCCACTTCCAAATACAGGAAAAAGGTTTGGTCTTCCTTGATGAAAAGTCAAATTTGAGTCTGAAGAAAAAAATCTTTGAAAAATCAAATTCCTGGCTCTGGCCTGTGTGCATGTTGCACGGCTGAATCCTAGGATGTGAGAAAACCTTACTTGGCTGAAGAAGTGTTGCTGATTTGGAGAATTTAGAACCACTTATAAGACATTGAAGGTAAAGTGTTTGTCTGAGGTCTTGTAGAGAAAAGAGAAGTTCTGACTGAAAAAAGTCAATTAGGTTTTTACCATTGATTTTAAGGCCTCTAAATTTCACAGTAAAATGTTTGTCTAACTGTGGGAGCTGCATTTAAAAAAAAAATCATAAGCCTTTCATTTTAAATGTAAATTATTTTACCTTTCTGCCAAGCTCTATTCTGACCGTTGCATGGTATTCTATATATATATGTATATATATATCACATGGTCAAGAAAAGATAAATTTAGTAAGTCTGCTTAAAAAGCAATAATTCCTTTATATGTAGAGTAATAATAATATCTTGAGAGAGTTTCATATTTTTATGTCCAGTGACTAGCAAAAAGGAAACAATTACCAGTCCTTTATCTTCAAGTAGAGAATGCCGGTGAAACACTCTTCATTCATCCAGTTTTGCAAACATAGATCTTGTGAGTTGTATCTGAAATGTGTCTTGAAGCAAATACTTGCATTCTTAGTTTTCCTGGAGCTCTTAATTTTAAAGGCAAGTTATAGCCACATGGCTTCTTCAGAGCAGAATGTGAAATCAGGCACATAGACAAGAACAAATGGATTTGAAGTAGACAAATTTAAAAAGGCTACACTTTGCCCCAGCATCCTCCTTTGCATCTTCTCTAGTCTTAAAATGTTAAAAATGTGGGTTTTTTTCATGTGTTGTTGGTCTCTACATGGCTCTTGGTGCAGTCTGGCCAAGACTAAAGGCAGCACTGACACAGTATTGTAAGAGCTGTCCTATTCTCCTGAGACTTCTTCCCTCAGCAGAACCGCAGCATTCTCAAGGACTTCTTATGAAACTTGCTATTCACAGGGTTTCATTCCTCTTTAAATACAGCTCTTTAAATACAGAGAACTTCAATACTAATTAGAGAACCCTCTGAATTTCAAGTGGTTTCTTTTCAATAGTTAAAACTACAAATCTTCCAAAGTCCACCTTTTACTGGTACGCTTTGATGGGAACTAGTGGTGAAAGGTGATGAGAACTAATAGTGAGAGAGTGGTGAAAATAGTCCCCTGTCACTAGGGGGACAACACAAACTGAAATGCTTCATTTGAAACTAGTTTGTTTCAGGAATATCCAAGGATTAAAACTGTATGCCAAAGTGTAAAAGCTGGAAAATTAGGATAGCTCAGTTATCTACGTTGCTAGCAGCAGAGAGCAGGCAGGTGCAGAGACACACATAGGGCAGCCAGATAAACATCTGGCCTTTGGAATATTACCAATAAACTTTTCTACATCTGTCTTCTGGGAGAACATACAGAAAAAACCACATTTTCATTCTCTATTTAATATTTTTAGTGAGTGACTTTGTTTGGGAGCAGGGTTTTTTGGTGTATGGGGTTTGTTGGTTTTTTTCATTTAAGAACACCAGGTATTATTTGAATTTGGAGAATGCTTAGGGGAAGGGCAGTTGACAAATTTTAATCAAGAAACCACTTGCATAATGAAGGAAACAATGGAGCAACTGAATGGAAGCAGCACCATCTGGAGAAAAAGATTGATAGCTTATTGAGCAGCCAAGGGTCTGTGAAAAAGAGATGTCCCTGGGCTACATAATTAACTTGATATTTTATGTCTTTGTGGTGTGTGGTTTGTGGGTTAGTTCAGAGACCAATGAATCTAATGCAATAGTCTCTGAAGACTGGGAGGAGACATGTCCAAAATTTAAATTTAAGCTGGGCTATTTCCTTTATTTCCATTTCCTGGAAACAAATTTTATTATATGAATTTCCTGGAAACAGAGTCAGCTGAAATAACTCACTTTGTTTAAACTTTTCATCATCTGTGTAATTTTACATCTCTCCTGGGTTTGCTAGTTCCAAACACTCCCATGATTTTGCTAGTTCCAAACACTCCCAAATGTCACGGCTATTCTTCATGTTTGTCATAGCTCAGTGACCTGTGAGAGCAAGTGGAGACCAAAAACTAATAATTTGGCTATCCAAAAACATTTAGTTCCTCATTTTAAGTCAAGATTACTATTCTTAATGTCATGAATCAAGTTTTTCTGATGTTGATCACCACAATAATGACCTGGTCCATACTTTGTTGCAGCATCCCCATGACGTAAGAACTTTGCTTCAATACCTGTGGGGTTAAAGGGAAATTGGTGCCACCCAATTATTATTATGATGTTTCTCCTTTTCATTAGTTTAAAACATTTATTTGCAAGAACAAAATACTATGTGAGAGCTATAGTTAGTTTTCATTGAAAGTAATCTGTTCTTTCCATGAACCCAGAAAGGATTTTTTATGAAATTATGTTAATGGTTGCCTTTCTGAGCATTTTCTCTCTACTATTTTGCTGAAGTGCTTTTTTGAACTGTATGTTAAATAACCCTTTTTTTCTTCTTTCACATCTTGATTCCTTCTGTTGTATTTTTGCTTTTGAGATTTGAAATGCTACGTTTGTAACACAAATGCATCTCCTATGTGGAAAGACATTTGAAAAGCACATTCTGTGGCTGTAGTGCTATTCCAAACAGAAGTATAGGTGGGTCTTCAGCAAATGTCCACTCTGCTGCTTTAATATTTAATTCCATCAAAGTTGATTTAAGGAACCTCTTAACAGTTTCCTTAGGTTTTTAGGAGTGTTACAGACTTTAAGCTACATATAAATCTAGAAAAACAGAAGTGCATGGAGGGACTGAAGGAAATAGGAGAGAATAATAGGTTGTTATAACTACAGTGGGAGCTATTTATTCATGTAAAAATGCAGGTGAATCTGCACTAGATTACAACCGTTGTGTGCACTCCTAGGTATGAAAATGTAGATTAAATTGCTTTTGGAGAGAAAAGCTTTACACCTAAATGGGATCACCAGCATTAGAAATCTGTATAACAGTAATATCAAAAGCTTAAGCTGAGTTTAATGGAGAAAATCTAATTCCAGATTTCTGTGCTGGGGGTGAAATGGCTGTGCTGTGGTAGCATAGATCTGGATAAGATAGTCACGATATGCCTGATAGGTTTCACCCAAATTCAGTCCATTGATACATGAAAAATATAACCCAATATATAAATAACCCATGTTATATAAAACCCAATATATAATATAACCCATGTTATATAAAACCCATGAAATAAAATCTCTCAGGAATCCCTAAGGCTGATCAAGGTAGCAGTCCTTTATTAGAGAATATATTTTTATTTCCTTCCTGAGCAAATACAAAGTGCTAAGAAAGTTGTTACATTTCACAGTAAATCATGCAAGAGTTTACTTTCAAGTAAAGTCCAGGCACTGGAAGTATTCACATGTATTTATATGTTTTTCTCTGCACAAGCAAATGTGACTTTTTGTGTTTTGGACCCAGACTTCAGCTGTAAACAACTAATACCTCAAATCTGTGTTTTTCCCCAGCCTGTAGATGCTCACCTATTATCATTCCCCTGCTGAAAACCTAATCACCTCCCACTACCCTACACCAGTCCTACAAAAACAGTAAGGGGGAGGAGGGGATGAAGGGATGGTATCCTTTCTTTTTCAAAGCAGGTACACTGACAGCTTTCTAGTGATAGTAGTGAGGGAATCTTAGTTTGGATAGAGAAATATGGTAGGAGCCCTGAATTACATTAATTGGATAAAAGATGCTTGTAGGGAAGATGGTTTCTCTGAGTGTGAAGTAAACAGCTGATAGAGCAAAACTTCAGTGCAAAGCTAAAGGAAGTAAAACCCAAACACACATGAAGGATAAAGAATCCATTTACATCCATACATATTTTGTTCATGCTTTTTTGTTTGTGGGGTTTGGGTTTTTTTGGTTGGTTGATTTTCTTGTTGATGTTGTTGTTTTGGTTTTTTGGTGGTTTCTGGTCTATTTTTTAATATAGATCATATTTCTACCTAATTAAGATGGTTATCAAAACACCAAAAATAGAGTAATGCTGTTTATTGTTTCCTGCTTCATAGACTCATACAATGGTTTGGGGTTTAAGGGATTGTTAAAGGTTATCTAGTTCAACCCCCCTGCAATGAGCAGGGACATCTCAATTAGGCCAGGTTGCTCAGAGTCCTGTCCAATGATTCTGAGAGATGGGACATCTACCACTTCTCTGGGCAACCTGTTCCAGTGTTTCACCACCCTCACAATAAAAGATTTCTTCCTTATATCTAGTATGAATACACCATCCTCCAGTTCAAAGTTATTACCCCTTGTCTTGTCACAACAGGCCCGAGCAAAAAGTCGATTCCCGTCTTTCTTATAAGACCACTTTAGGTACTGAAAGGTCACAGTAAGGTCTTCCCAGAGCATCCTCTTCTCCAGGCTGAATACTCCCAACTCTTTCCTCTCAAGAGATGTGCCCCAGCCCTGTGATTATCTTCATGACTCTCCTCTAGACCTGCTCCAACAAGTCCATGTCTTTTCTGTTCTGAGGACACCAGAGCAGAATAGAGGGGCAGAATCCCCTCCCTCACCCTGCTTTGGATGCAGCCCAGGATACAATTGTCTTTCTGGGCTATGAGCATGTATTGCTGGGTTGTGTCAAAATTTTCATTCCCCAGCATCCCCAAGTCCTTCTCCACAGGGTAGCCCTCAATCTCTCTATCCCCCCCAGCCTGTATTGATGATGGGGATGGCCCCAGCCCAGGTGCAGGACCAAGCACTTGGTCTTGTTGAACCTCTTAGGTTCCCATGGCCTCACTTTTTTGCCACATCCAGGTGCCTCTGAATGGCATCCTGTCCTTCAGACTTGTTAACTGCACCTCTCAGCTTGGTGTCATCTGCAAACTGAGGGTACACTCAATGCCAGTGTCTATGTCATCAATGACAACATTAAACACCACTGGTCCCAATAAGGACCCCTGAAGGACACCACTTGTCACTGACCTACATCTGGACACCAAGCCATTAACCACTACCCTCTGGATGTGACCATCAAGCCAATTCCCTGTGCCCAGAACTGTCCACACATGAAATCCATCCACCTGCAGTTGAGAGAGGATATTGTGGGGGACCCTGTCTAAGGCTGGATGGAATTCCAAATAGACAATATCCAAAACTCTTCCTTGCCCATTGCTGCAGTCACTCCATCATAGAAGGACACTAGGGTTGGTCAGGCAGGTCTTGCCATCAGTGATGCCATACTGTCTGTCTTGAATCCCTCCAATGAATTCCATATGCCTTAGCACAGCTTCTAGGAGGCCCTGTTCCAGGATCTTCCCAGGCACAGAGGTGGGGCTGACAGGTTGGTAGTTCCCAGGATCCACATTTCCACCTTTTTAAAAAATGTGTGCAATTATTCCTCTCTTTTGCCAGTCACCCAGGTCTTCACCTAACTCCCATGACTTTTCAGATATCGTGGAGTGTAGCTTGATTTCAGTATAGCTACTTTAGTTTAGCACAAGCAAAAAGTGAAAGCTGAATCAGGGTGTGGGTGCGTGTAGAATGTGTGGCAGTGTAAATGAAAGCACAGAAAAAAAATAAGGTCTGGAAAAATAAGCAATATGGCACAGGTGTTATGGGTTTTGACAGAAAAATGAAATGAAAGGAAGGAGCTGAAACAGCTCTTCTTTTTTCTCTTTTGCTGGCAACATGTCAGGCACTTTGGTGGAACCTGCCAGCCCAAGGATATCTCTGTAGCTACGCTACCTGCTTGTTCACAAGTTATCTTTGCTAAATAAACTAAAATTATCATTGTCTACTACATTGAAAATGTAAGTGGTTTTGCTCTGAAAATTAGGTCTTTTTGCATGGGTTTTACTTCAGGTTCTACAAAGTTTGGTACAGATGGTACTTGTTCCTTCATACAAAACCTGTTAAACATCATAGTACTTAAAAGTGACACAGAGATATTTCTCTTTCTTTCCTTTCTTTGTCTATACTTGTGCTGAAAGTAGAATTACAAAAGGCTCTCATGCAGGCTGTACAAGATAAAGGACAAATGGCAGGCTTTCAATACTTCCTACCTCCTCTTTTCCCCCACACCACACAGCTGAGTGATTGTTTTCCTGTCCACACCTGTTGCAATCTGGTTCTTGCTGAAAAATACCTTTATTTTTCACATGTATCTTCAGAATATCTTGGTAGGGCACTTTCCCTGGTAAATTGTCTGACAGGTAATTTTTTGGTACATTAGCACTGTCGATGAGGAAGATGCTAGAAGGTAGATTTTGTATTTTATGTGTGTTATTTTGGGGTAATTCATGACAGCTCTTTAAATTTTAAACCATTTTAGCCCTTCTCCTGTAAATGGAACACTGATTTCCCACTAGAGGAAGGCCTGTAGAAAGATGTAATCATGCATTCAAAGATATTTTGTATGCAGGGTTGCTGGTGACTGAAATGCCAACTCCTGGAAAATCTAAAGAAGAGCGGCTTTTAGTGCTCAGATTGTTTCTGTATAAAGTGGGCTCACAAAAATGTTTACACAGGCTAGGCTCAGAGGAAGTCAACTCCCTTCTGAAAGGTAAGTGAAAGAAAAATATCTGGTTCAATTGGGAGAATGGCTCCATGCCTTTCTATTGAAGTGGAACAGTGGGTTAATGAAAGCAGCTGAGTGCTATGGAATGTTCACCCAACACCCAGCATACACATGGTACTGTATATGTCTGAGAGAAACACATGCAATCTGCCTGGGATGCCTTACAATTTTGCCAGAGAAGAAAAGCTGGCTTTATTGGCAAAACAGAGAATGTAATTGGAAACAACTTCTCTCTTAAATTACTTGAATTTATTTTAGAGGTGAGAGAGAGTTCATCATAAAAAGGTTTGGACTGGAAGGGACCTTAAGGATTATCCAGTTCCAAGTCCCCTGCCATGAGTCCGGACACATTTCATTAGACCAGGTTACTTAAAGCCCCATACAGTCTGGCCTTGAACACTTCCAGGGATCTACAACTTTTTTCAGAAACCTGCCCCAGTGCCTCACCATCCTCACACAAGAATTTCTTCCTTATATCTAATCTAAACCCATTTCCTGTCAGTTTGGGTCCATTCCCCATTGTCCTGGCACTATACGTAAATAGTCTTTCATCTTTCTTTTAAGCTTCCTTCAGGTACTGGAAGGTCCCAATTAAGTCATCCCAAAAATCTTCTCTTCTCCAGGCTAAATAATGCAAATTCTCTCAGCCTTTCCTTGTAGGGGCTCCATCCCTCTCATCATGTTGATGACCCTTCTTTGGACTTGCTCAACAGCTCCATGTCCCTGTGTTTAGGACCCCACAGCTGGATGGGAACTCAGCAGAGTCAAGTAGAAAGGTAGAATGCCCTCCTTTAACCTGCTACTTTTGGTGCAACCCAGGACACCCTTGGCTTTTTGAGCTGTGAGTCCTCATTGTCAGCTCATTTCCAGCCTCTCATCTACCAAGCCTTTCTTGACACTCCCAAGTCCTCTTCCCACTTCTTGATCTGTTTATCCCCCAGCCTGCATTTACACTGGGAGTTGCCCTGACAGAGCTGCAGCACTTCTGCTTGATCTTGTTAAATCTCATGGGATTCCCATGGGCACACTTCTTGAGCTTGTCGAGGTGCCTCTGGATAGTATCCTATCCTTCAGGGTGTGTCAACTACACCATGCCATCCTCTGACTCCAAATGGTGTCAAGTTGTAGAAAGGGAGAATTAGATGTATGCACTGGTATTCAACAATGTTCTGCAAATGATCTACATGTTTATTCCACAGTGCAATTCCCTAGAAGCTTAAAAAAAAACCAAACCTGAACAATCTCTAGTAGGCTACACAAAGTTTTTGAGATTTCTCTGTTTGAAAGTCTTGTGCAATGCCATTGGTGGTGGTGTTTAGCCAAATAAGAATTGAAGTAACATCTAGGTTCATAATGCTTTTAGTGATTGTTGATGTCTCAGTTCCTGATATTAGGGACAATGTGTAGATTCTTTCAAATCCAAATGGCATCTGCTTTCAAATGATTGTAGGTTTTTTTAGTGCAATCAAAAGGGAGTAAACTCAGCCCTAAGGTATGGAAATATATAGTTAATACTAGAAGTGGCATGAGAGAGCAGGGTTGTAGTTTAATGTAAACCATACAAGAGGGGACTTGCAGAGTGGTTCACATCTTTATCAGTTAGATATGATGATCTGGATGCATCCTCTGCTTTAAGAAAACCCTAAATTCCTGATTGCTGTATGCTTGCAGATCACATAGGGGAGAGAAGTGCTCTATACCTGCCCTTTGTCTTTCTATTTTCATTGAGTATCCTCCCTCCCAGCTGTGGTCAAGGAATTCCTTGCCTAAATCAGGAATTTTGAATTCTGGGTGACAAGAAGGAAGCCAGGAGTGGATGTTCTCAGTCTCTGGGGCCACAGTGAAGCACTCACTTTAATGAGATGGATCATATGCAGGAAGAGAAGGAGACACCATGGACCTTGTTGAACTTCACTGTGTGTGGCATAGAAAGCAGCTGTTGAGTTAGGTCAGAATTTGCCTAAATGGGAGAAGAGAGATTTCTGTGGAGCTCTCCTACCTCTCAGGGCCTAATATGGATGAATTAGAGACTCTAGAGAAAACAGAAATTCTTTTATATGAAATATTTTTTTACTCCTAGAATGAACAGATTAAGGGTTGATTAATTCATGCTGATTTTCAGCTTAATGAAGAATGTACTGATCACAGGGGGAAATGGAGTTCTCTCTGACTTATTGGGTCTGATTAGAGCAGTCATCTGGAAAGCATACGCTATGATGGTACTTCTCTGTTTCCAAGAATAGATTAATAACTAAATTGGTTGTTCTGTTATAGTCTTTTAAACAGCTACACTGTCTCCTGTTATTACTCTCTAGGTATTGTATGAGTGTATTTCCAATGACTGCTGCTCAGTCTAAAGATCAGCATGTACTCAAATTTATTTCCAGTTGAAAGTGGCACTTATTAGCCACTGGGTAAAGGATCTCCCAGAGGCTGCTGGAGAGGCTGAGAAGTCTCTCAGTAGCATGGAGTAGGAATAAAGGAAATAGAGTGAGTATCTAAAGGGAGCCAGGGTTATTCTTCCTGCCTTGTATGAGGATCAGAGATCCTTAGAAGCTTATTCCTGCCAAGGTATCCTGTCTTCCATAGCAGGAACCACCACTTAATATTTTCCATTATTTCTTGTCCTAGCAGCATAGCAGGATCCACATTCTAATATTTTCCTTTATTTCTCATTGTGTTTTGTCTGTCTTCTGCCTTAGGCAACTGGTAAATTTGCCTGTGCCTGAGAGATAGCCATTGAGTAGATGCAGGATGATGACGTACCCTCCCCCTAGCCCTCCATTTTTTTCTCTGGAGATATTCTTTTCTTCTAACTGGGCATTATAACATTACAGCTCCAGTTCTGTGTCATGGAATCACAGAAATGAAAACTGATTCATGGAATATCGTAGGCTGGAAGCGACCTACAAGGATCATCCTTTTTTGCCTTACCTGTTCAGACAAGCTGGCATTCTTCCTCATCTTTGGACTTTCAACATCTAGGAAGCACCCATTCCTCTGCCCTTAAGAGGTGGTGCTTGAAAATTCACCAGATCTGATAGGCCCCAGCACCTTCTAAAGCATTTTCCCAGTGGACCTCACTAGTTCCCTGATCCCAGCTGAGAGTTACTGATGATTTCCACTCTCAACCTTGCTGTAACTGTTTTACTGATACTGGCAGAGAGAGGCAAAGCAAAAGAGCACTCACCAATTCTGCTGTTCAGTGTAGATCTAGCTCTACCCTATATACATATATCTGCCATAATTACAAGTTTATGTAGCTAAACCTTATTCCTGATGTGCAGCCTAATACATAAATATGCTACTAATGCTTGTAGTTTAGTTTTGATTTAACATGTTTTGATTAAAAATGTAACTTATAAGGATAGTTCTTATTCTTTTAACTGGCAGCCAGACATAATCTTCGTTTTGCCTACTTGTTTCCCCATGCTTTAGAAATTTGTTAGAAATTCTCTATCTTTCCATCTATGACCTGATTTAGTTGCCAATGGAGTTGGCAGGAGTTTTTCCACTGGCTTCATCCAAAAGCAGATCAGGCCACTAGAGAGCAAATGATAAATTGCATTCAAAAGCTGAAGGTTACCACAGGCACTGGTCAATACACACACATTTCTGCCTAGGTAGGGTTTGTAATTCAGTATCCTTCCCTCAGTAACATCAGCATGTCCTCTGGGGTACAGTGAAAGGTGTGTCTCTAGAGTGAGACTGGGTGTCACTGTTCATCTGGGGGGTTATTTGGGGCAAATGCTGAGACCTTGTCAAGGGAATTTTTGGGGAAGGTGTGCTGCTTCAGGGGTGCCTGGACAAGAATAGCAGTGGGTATTACTAGATTTTCTCTTCCTTATATCTAAGGCCACCAAGTTCACTGATCAACCCCATGTTGTTTTTTTTTTTTCTTTTTTTATCACTATCAGTAACAAAAGCTGAAATCTTTTTGTCATGAGAACATTAACTTTTTTATCAAAAATCGTTACTTCAGAAAAATGGTGTGCTTAGGTAGATTTCCAAAAGTGTATAATTTCAGAATTCTTTACCAAAACAGACTATTCCTCAGTTTAAATATATCTTTTGAGATCTTTCAGTTTTTAAAGTGTTCTTTAACCTATTAAAAGCAGCTATTAAATATTGTTCAACTTCAGAGAGTAAAAATATAATTGACTGCATAAAGTGAGATACTCTTTTAAGCTAAAAGAATGAATGCAATTTATTTTTTCCAGGGAACATTTTCCCCATTATCTGCCTTAACAAACAACTAGTCTCACTAATAAATAATTCAGCAGCAAGAGACTCGAGAGCTGTCTGTGTAAAATTATGGCATACATTAGCTGATCCCCTCAGTTAGGCATGAGGTTCTGGAAGATTTAGCCTTGGCAAAATGGCATTCCTAAATCCCTGGATGTCTCCTTAAAAATTGTCCCCTAAATTTTTGGGCCTCTGCAGTAAGAAACTACCAGTTCAATTGGAAAAACAGGGACTAAAATGAGTTTTGCTTTTTTTTTTTTTCCCCCCGGAAGCTTAGTTCTTTCAGATTCCATTAATGCTGTCTGAATATTATATTTTACAGAATCCTTCATCTGAATGAAGATTAACTGAGCTGCTGTTTTTAAATTGTTTGTGTCTTTCTTTTACCTTGCTAAAAGAAATATTTTAAGTGCCTGGCAAGCTAAAAGACAAACAAAGAACACTCTCATCAATAAAGAGAAGCTATCCTCTGTATCCAAACTATCTGTGTTAAATTGCCTGTGGGTACAGAATATCCAACATAAATCCTTGAAAGCTTGAGGGTCACAGTAATTTCAGATGAAGCCATTTTCTCAAGGATCTTTTTTTCAGATCTGAAGATTTTGCTTAAGGAACAAAAAGGCTGAGAATAATTAGTACTGCACTTGCACACACATTACCCTGGGTTAGCTATTAAAAGAAGCCATTCAGGAGCAGCATCAGCAGTGCAGGTAGCCTGAGTGGAAGCCAACTCTGCGAGTTTCCCTGCCCTGCAAGACTCTCACTTTCTGCACTTGTGAACCCTCAGTTTTGAATTCTCACTGCTTCTTCCTCCAGTGCTGTGCAGCGTTGGAAGTCTTGGACTATGTGAAGTGACAACAAAGTAACTTTGATGTGGTGAAAGCTCTACTAACAAATACATGCCATCTAGACAAGACTGTTTTTAAAAACAATTTTGTCTTTAAATGATAAATTTTGAGCACATTTTCTATGAAGGCTTTTTTGCTGCAGGTAGGCTCTCAAGCTTCATGGAAATGTGAAGACAAAGCAGAAACTGATGTATACGTCTTCTGGCCTCAGCTAGATGTTAATATGATACACTTTTATTCTGGATTTGGGAAGAGGGGACTATATGTATGCAGTATCTCATGGAAAACTTAATGATAACCAAGGCCATATCTGTCCAAACACCTGAAACTAAAACATCGTACAAGAAAGATCTATAGAGACTGGATGGGGAAACATTTTATTGTTGGGATATTTTGGTACTGGAATTGGTGGGGTTTTTTGTTTGTTGTTTGCTTTTTTGTTTTTTTTTTTTTTAATAATGAAAAACTGAAGTGAATTAAGTAATCTAAATAAGGTCACACAAGAAAATTGGGGAAGGCTCAAATATCGAGCTGCACACACTAATAAGTCTAATTACCAGTCACATAAACTAATTCTCAGGGTCAACCGCAAAAAAGTCTGAAAACCTTCATCGTATGGACTTTGAGCAGTAGGCCAAAGAACTCATGATTCAGTGCTCCTATTTAATTTTCAGATTAGTTTATCTTTTGAAATTAGTAGTTGGAAATAAAATTCTGGAGCATGTAATCACTCAGGGAGAGCCAGTGGTAAAAAGGGGTTAGAAAACCTTAGATCTTGGTCATGTTTTGATTTTCTAGGGCATGCAGACCTTGCCAGAAGCATCCTTTCAACCAAAAAAAAAAAAGAAAGAAAGAAAAAAACCCTAATAATATGAAATACTGAAGCAAAGTTAACTAGATCAGTACCTAGTTTTAGTTTAAACTTTCTCTTGACACAGAAGCGTTACATATTCCTTTTGTTTTCCTACATTCAGAAGATGTAGCAAGTTTTATTTGTTTAGGCTGCTGTGAAAGTATTTGGGGAGTCCTGTGCTGTTTCTGCAAACACACCTGATGGAGAAAACAAACTCTTTCTTCCACAAGTATTCACATGTGCAGGTGTGATGTCTATTTCCTCTGCTTTCCTGAGCAGTAAAGGCTCCTTGTTCCTTTGCCTGCTGGAAAGGATTAGAAAGGGGATTAAAAAAGTATAGAGAAAAGCTGCTACCTAACAGAGAAATATTTTTCAGAGTCACAGTTTGAAATTTGCTATGATTACAAATTTTCAGGGCAACAGTTGTGTGAATAAGCAGATATCGAAGTGAGAATTTCCAGTCACTCTTGTTAGTTAGGTGCTGAAGGTACATTGATTTTTAATCATATGAGCTCAAAAGCACTTTGCCAAATCACTGTTTAATGCATAAACTACAGACTGAATGAATGTAGTGTAGAAAAATTAAGACAGTATGTCCAGTGACAAGAAAGTCCATTAGTTTGCCATTTTTAATGGGAAAAAATACATTCTTTCCAAATTCATAAAAATAGAGCCTAGCTGGGATAAGATTCCATATATGTACAATCTAAAGCTGTGATTGTGTGCCAAACATACAATATTTAATATTTAATGTCTCTTACATTTTCTTATTGTTAATGTAAAGGCCAAAAAATACCGAGTTTTTGGCTTCAGGAAATTGCACTTGTCTCACCCTGACCTGGTATAAGAGCAGGACCAGCAGCCTGCAACTCAGACTCTTTAAGAGCTTGGCACACTGGCTAAAAAGAAGCCCAGACCTTACTTTTGTTGGATTCTAGGTCTGAACCCATTTTTGAATGAAATTCTAAAATGACTCCTAAATTTTCACCTAAAATTATTCTGAAATGAAGTGTCCTAAGGAGTTTGGAATAGTCCACCACTCAGTTTCTGTTTTCTCACAAGAGCTGTGAAAAGCTTTTACATAGAAACAATCCAATTTTGACAGTCTAAAAAAAAAGGCAAAATCATGTACTGATCAGATATTTCAGGATTTGTTTAGTTTTCTCCCTCCCATTTGTCTTCCCTTAATTATCCCTTTGCTTTGCTCCATTTGCTTCTGTTTAAAATACAGATAAAGCAGTGCTCTCAAAGGAATAAAAAACAAGAATCTGATCTTTTCTGCAAGTAATTTCTTTTATAGGTGGCTTGTTCAGTGATGTGTGGATTATTCTTGTCACCCTCCAGTCTTGCAGCTCTCCTCTGGCTGTCAAATGTCAAAAAGCACAGCTTTGGGAAGTGAGCCGTCACATACCCTATGCAGCCAGAGCCCTCTACCCCTTCAGGAAGAAGACAAGGCATTTTGAAATGTAACAGCAAAAGTCAATACTGTCATTTTTGGAAAGCTCTCTGCTGTACCCTAGGTCCTCAGAGGAAAGAATAAACAGCAGAGAAACCAAATTTTCTCTGCAAATATGAAAGGCTGAGCTGACCTCTGCAGGAGAACTTCTGTAACCTGTGTGACCCTGGAGAACCAGCTGGTCCTTAACAGCTTTGTTAACTGTAAAGGCACAGTGTTGTTGAAAGTCATCCCTGGCTGTGATTTACAGCTGGAAAACTTAGGCTGAGCCATATGCCAGAAGGATTGGAACAGGGTTGAGAATTAGGTTTGTGAAGAGAAATATTTGAGTCTCAGACAGTGAGACCTTCAGATTAATTTCAAAATGTATTAAGAAAAGTGTGAGTTTTGAAAAGAAACTTTTCTCTTTTTTTTGCTTGCTTTCTCAGTGGGTTATGCTGATCGATTATGGAAGGATGCCTAGCAGAGAGACTCTTTCACAGATGCTAGGGTCTTCCTTTTCTGCATTGGTGAGAGGTATCTCTCATCTGGCTAATCCATGGGCCAGGCATGGGCACATTTGTCACAAAGCTGCTAAGACACTCCGTTTGTGGAGCATAAGTGATGCTGACCAGGATGATGCATCTGATTCCGAGGGTATTTAAATATCTTTGGGCATTGCTTATGGAAACTGAGCAAAACTTTGTGCTATAAACCATACTTTTTTTTTTTAGGTGGTCTGATACCCAGGAGTAATACTGGCCAAAATACACTGTAACTGATTTGTTTGGGGACTTATTTACCAATGGAGCAAATATAGAGCTCAGTGACAATAAACTGCAGTATTGTTGTGATCTTGGTAGAAGAGCTAAGACATAAATTATTTTTTTCCCTCCTCCACAAATTAAGTTTGACTCACCTTCATTGCTGCAAGTAGGACCCAGGGTGGATATTTTGTATTTGGCAGGCTCTAGAAAATCCTCATGAGCACAATACTTTTTCTGACTTTTTCTTTCTTTTGGTGGTGGGAAGTATATCAAAAAGGGAAGGTTTAAGGACTGTGGGGCTCCCAGAATGTTTCCTTTCAGAGGAAGATGCAGGTGCAAGATACAGACATAGGCATTGACACTGATTTGTGCCTGAGAAGGAGCTAGGATTTGAAGAAGTTGTGAAAGTTCTGGGTAGTCCTCTTCCTTCCTTCTGTCCACTGTCTTGGAGAGAGTAATAATCTGCAGGGAAGAACTCAGGTACAAGGGAATCTTTCTGAATAAACAAACAAAAATAATCCAGAAAGTTGTAAATACACACAAAAGTAGAAGATGGAGTATGCTAATCTGAAGTCATCAAGAAACTCAGTAAGAACAAGACATCAGGAACATGTTTACTTCATCACTGCTGTCTAGAGTGTCAATGTGATTAGCAACACAAGCATTTTGGTGTACACAGAGCTTTGGTAATTGACTCAGCTGTGGGCCTGAGTGAAGCTGTGTGGCAAATTAACTTCACTATCATGCATAGCAAGCTGGGCTGGCCATTTCTGGGCAGATCAGCTGGGTAGATCCTGAACATACACTGAGAATAGACTTGTTGCTTGCACATTGTGATGTGCGGCCTGTGCTTGCTGGGTGGTGACCTTGTTGATCACAGTACAGGGGGCTCAGAGTATCTCTGGTGCTGTGGGAAGAGGCTGTGCTGATGATGGGTACCATTTTGAGCAAAGCAAATGATGTCTGACATCAGACTGCATTGAGCAGACATGCCACTGGAGTTTGCTTTGAGTCCAGAGGTAGAGTCTTTGTTATGGCACAGGTACTGTGGCCCCCATAAGTTATTCAATGGAGTTTTGGACCTCTAAAGCTGGGGCTTTGAAATTTGGGGTTGGCAATAATGGGGGAGCCCACATGAAAGTCTCCCTTACTAGGGAAGTATCCATTTCTACTGTTGCCTAGGGCAGTAGGGGTCTGGAGGAGCAAGAATTTGTTCACAAAGATAGTGAGCAAAGGGGGCTTTGAGAACCGGATGCCCCTGAAAGCTCACAGGTGAGTGTCAGGCAGGAGATGACCCTGAAGGGTGCTAGCAAAGGGAGGTCAGGCAGCAGCCATCTGACACATTCCCCTGCAGGGGGAAGCAACTTCAGAAAAGGAAAGTTAAATCAGTGTGTTGAAAAGGGAGTTCCTTTGAGGGGCTGAGAGAAGCTTAACTGTCTGAGGGTGACAAGCTGTCAGAGCGAGCAAGCCATGGGAAGCAGCAAAGGGGGATTTTTGTGAGTGGAGAATTGAAAGCAAAATTGGAAGACTTTGTGGATTAAGAGTTAACAGAAATGTGCATTCTTATTGACAGATCTTTGGTCTAGGTTGGTGCCAAAGGAAAACTTCTGGTTTAATTAACAGTTGTGTCTGCACTTAGTATGTATTACTTTCCTAATTTATACATTCATTTTTGCTTTTGTTTCTGTTCTTTGATTCAAGCTGTTTAATGCTGACATCACTCTTTTTTTTAATGTGTCAACTCACTGTGAGGAAATAAGATGGAAATTGGTCAGTATTGGTTAGTTGTGAGTCACAAACATGAGTCACATGTATGGCTCACACATGTTAACAAAATGAGCGGCAGGTTTCTGGAAATAGCACTCACATGTAACCATCATTCACTGTGTAACCAACATTCAGTGCGTTGCTTTCTGCAGTTTTTTTTTTTAAAGGTATCAAAATTGGCTGACTTGACTAAAAGAACCAATAGCTTGTCAGCTTTCTTGTAATTTTCAAGTAAATTAAGATGTTGGTCCTTTTTTTAAAGTAGTAAAAACCTGGAGTATGAAAAGTTGAAATATTAGTAAAAGTGACGGTAAGTTTTGATAGTCTGTTCTTGTGAATTTTAATGTCTTGCAGCAAACACAGCTCATCAGCGGAGTTCTAACATATCTTTTATGTTCAGTTTTATGATGTACACCAGGCAGTGCCAAAATATGTGTGCAGATGTCTAAGAATGGTTAAGGAGTTGTGAAAGATATGTGTTTATTGTGCTCAAAAATTTAAGAACATTTTGGAAGTGATAAAATCTATGCCCCGTAACACTTTACTGAATACAAACAAGAAGTTACAAATGCTCATACTCATTGTTTTTTCACAGAATGCAAAAGGAAGGACATACTCATTGTTTTTTCACAGAATGCAAAAAAGAAAAAGAAAATCAAAAGAAGAAATGAATGGTCTGTCCTCAAATTAGATCCTTTTTACTACATTGATACTGCTGTTGTGATTATACAGCCTAGATGTTGGCTTTCTGAGTAAGGGAGAACATCCCTAAAAATAACTGTGGGGTGTACTAGTTTGGGTGTTTTTAGAATTTGACCCAAACACCTATTCCTTGAAAGATATACCCAGATCACAGGAGGAAGAGAGGTGCAAACATATGTTTGGGAAATTTTATCTCTGAAAGACAGAAACAGCCTCTGCTAAATCCTATTTCTTGCACATATAAAAATTGTACTCCAATTTGTAATTTGCATCATACAGAAGGAGCTGAAATTTGGTATTCATCTATTATAGGGGTAGGTGATTTTAAGCCATGTAGCATTTAAATCAGTCATGCTGTTTTGAGTTTTCTGCTGTGTAGTTTAATTTAGAAATTCAGAGTTCTTTGTCAAAGCCAACCAAAGACCTTGGAGGTCTCAGTAACACATATCAGGCCATAGTTGTTGCCATAAACAAACAGGGATGCAAAAGTCACACTTATTTAACAGATTATTTTCTTATTTTAGCTGCTGTTTGAAATTAACTTGTTTGATTGTCTGTTTTTCTCTGGCCTGAACATTATAATGGGTAGCACTGTAATGTGAGAGCACAAATTATGTACAAATACTCCATACCACATGAAACTAAAGGTTATAATGGCTAAAAAGATCAGAGGATGATTATTACAAAAATTACCTGAAAGCATTGCATGAGATATGAAGTGGGTTTTTTTTATTTAGTCATGAAATATATAATTAATCTCTTAATGGTCAGATTGCTCAGTTTTTCTTTTGCACACAGACCCACCAACTCCACCTCTACCGTTGAGTATTATGCAGATGAAAACCCAATATGAGTGAAAGAAAAATAGGTTAAATTCCATTAGTTAAAATTAAATCACAAAATTAGTTCAGGTGGCTGTACTCTTCATATTGGGAATTGGAATATACTGCCAATGACTGAGGAAACAATCTCTCAATGTTTAGTTTGTAGTTTTAGAGTTTCTCATCAAATTTTTAATATCTCTGATGTCAGCATTCAAGGCTGACATCTTTGGTTATTAGCATGGCTGATTCATGCTTTGGGAATCCCTAAATAATAAGTCAGGTGTTGGCTGCTGCTTTCATCTTTTCTCCTGAAGAAACCCCCCTGATTTTAATGTATAATGATGAAGGCTTGAAGCTCCATCTTTTTATTTCTCTGGGGAGGTGCCCCTAATAGTTTTAGTGATATAAGATAAGCTTTTGTATTTGCATGAGGCAAGTTTCTGACACTCACTGGTGTTTTTGTCTGTTGGATACCACTTCTTTTAAGCACCACCCATAATCTTGGTAGATTTTTGGGGACTATCAGTAGTAGAATGTAACAGCCTGTAACCTGTAAAGCCTAGGCTAGCCATGTGAAATGCATTGTAGTTTTAAAGGCATCTCAAAAACTTGCTTTCAAATTTCACTCTTGAAATTACTAGTTGCAGACCTCATGGAATATTGCTGCCCAGAGCATTGCTGCAACCTGATGATGTATTATCTGTGCCTGAGGGGTAAACCCCTTCAGTCTGTGAGCCCCTAAGAAGAAGGGAGAGGAAACTCCTAGTTTTCCTCTCTATTCTTTTGTGGAATGCAAATCACAGGCTGCCTCAACTCTCCTGCTACTGGCCAGTAGTATTCCCTGACCATTATACACAATGTGTAAATAATATATGCTCTGTTTCTGAAGGATGAAATGAAAGCCTTTTTCCTCATCTACTGTGTTGTGGTATAGTATATTCTGATGGTGTTGAAATGCAACAAAATGGTGTTGAAAAGCAATATTATGTAATTTTTAAAAATCTCCATTACAAATGCATCTGTAAAATAGAAGAACATGAGATTAAATTGAGTATACTATTTGCAGTGTGTCTTTATGTTATCTGTGGGGTTACAGCATATATAGTGGGTTATTACACATGCAAATTGAGTGTCTAGTCATTTGCTTTTTTCCATCTTTCCTACTCTTTATTAGTTGGCATTCTCTTATATGAGTCCCATGCTAAACAATTATTTTGCCACTTTCCTTGTCTTTCATAGTCTTAGTTATTTCAATTTCAAATAACTGTAATAATTTAGAAACTACTGTAGGGGATTTTCAATAAGTAAAATGATGACAATTATACAGTTGTAGAAATGAGAATGTTCTACTATGTTCAAAAGCTCTAATTCTTGTCTTGATTTTTAGAAGGTAGCTTAAGGCTTCAGCTTCTTTTTTCTAAGATGTGGGAGTGAATGACCATAGGGTCATTGCAAATCTGGAAAGTGTGGTGGTGAGACTTTGGTTCTTTGTGCACACCATTCCCTTTCTTTACCAAGATGCTTCTTTTGGGGCATGGTTTGGTACATGGCTTGCTATGTCAGCTAGGAGGGAATCATAGCAGGCTCTACAAAGCCCTAGCATATGCAGAGAGCAGCCTAGCAAGCCAGCAAGCCTCATGCCCCTTTAGGTAGAGAAGTAGTCTCAGAAAAGCTGGCACACTGGATGTTTTTTCTGTCTCTGAAAGCAAATATAGTGCTGGCACTGGGAAGAGGTGCTGTCAGACCCCCCTGCAGGAACAAGCAGATGTGAAGTAATATTTTCCAAGTGATTTTAGAGTCCACATGACACAAAATTACCTTCTGAAGTCACTTTTGAAACCGTTCCCTCCTATTTTTCTGATTGTGGGACTCCTGCCCACATCTTTATTTTGGAAACACAGCCTACTTGTGCCAGTACATGAGGCTGTGTCACGGCACTGTGCCTGCTTCATTCCATGTCTCTAGGGATAGTTAGCCATGTGTGGCCAGAGGCAGTGGCTGAAATTTCAGCCTTGACCTTTATTTATTTGTTTGCAAAATCGGTTTGAAGTTTACTGTAGCCTTTGGGTGTGCTTCAGCTACTTAAGCATAAATGATGCAAAGCTCTCCTATCCAGGACACAGAAGCAGTCCTGACAGAGAAATGTGATTGATTGCTGCTGCAGCTCACACATGCAGAGGGGTGAAGTGGGGTTTAGTATGTTTGTTTTTTCTGGTTTTGCAACTCCTCTTTCTCACTTGCCCTTCTTGTGGGTGGGTGGCTCTTTAAATTTAGACAAGACAGAAAGCTCCTTGTTCAAAGTAACTTTTTAAACTGCATGCTCATTATTACATCCCCTGTTCTCCCTTCTGGTGAATATTTTTAACTACTCTCATGTTGTCAGCAAGTGTTTCCTTTACATTCCTGAAAGTTCATACTATAAAGTTGGGATCCAGCAGGAGAAGCGATCAAGTTCTGCGAATGCCTCTTACCATGATATTTTCATCCCCACGTTAAACCACCATTGTTGCAAGTATTTTGAAAGTTCAGGTTCTTTCTACTACAGTTGAATACATTGTAGGAAATTAAAAAAAAAAAATAAAGAGCATAGTTTGACAGGTGAACAACCTAAAATTTACAGGTTATGTTGTTTGGTACTCATTCTAAGTCAAACCATCTGGCAGAGGTTGGCTTTGTTCAATAGCTCCATTAAACTCCTTGGAGCTTGCAGCTACAGCCTCTGCACAGCAAAACAGCCAGCTCCAAATGGTTTGGTGAGATTGCCCAAAAGGTGGGCAATCATCTTTCATCATCTGTCAGAAGTTTCAGTAATGAAAATACTAACAATGCATAGCTATGATGCATAAAATAATTGTTGCTAAAGCAACAGCCACGTAATAGAGCATTTTAAATGTATATAAACAACCTGCTACTTAGGAGTTTTCTGGGGGTTTCTGCATAGCTATTTTGCAGTTTTGTACAGTTTGGCTATTACATAAAAGGCTTTGTGGTGTATTTTGTCTTGGAGAGTTCATGTGGTCCCAGAGCCCAGCAGCCAGGTTTCTGCTTCTTGCATCCCTTCTAAAGCAGTTGTGAGGGGTGTGTTTTTCCCCCAAAGTATCCATTTGACTGTAACAGTCTATCATAATACTGCTGCTTGCTTCTGATTGTGAAAATTCATGTTAAATGCATGTAAATCATCCCTTACACCACTGATAGCTGCTGAGACACATACTGGACTAACTGAGACCCATTAGGTACATATCCTCTAGTGAGAATGAGCAAGTAGTGAATGCAGTGACTTCTAAAGTCCTACTGTCTGTTGTTAAAGACAGCTGAACACAGTGAATAGATTTGCTTGCATGTACACACTCTGCAAAAAGGTCTCGTGTATTTTTCCCCCCTCTGGGGCCAGTTTTTCCTGTGGTACTGTAATGGATTCTTTTGCTTGACTTGACCTGTGTTTTTGTCATACATGACAGCCTTAATAGTTTACTCAATATTTCTGTTCATCTGAGGATTTGTGTAGAATATATTTGGCCCTTTTTCTAGGTCTACAAATAACCTCCGTATCCTTTATAACGTGTTCCTCTGTAACATCTAAGGAGTCGACATTCCTTTGGCATTAAACAAAATCCTCTCTTGTCCCCAGAACTGCTTTTTAAATTGATAATACTGCTGAGGTATTTTCTTCCCTGACCACCCTATGCTTACAGAAGGAATTAGATTCCTCAGACTCTGCTTTTCAGCAGGGACTCTGGCAATCATAATTCACACACTCTTTGAGACCAGACATTTGTCTGCTGGTTTCCTTTAATGCAACAGAAGGTGTATTGATCACATTTATTGAATGCTTCAGAGAATGTGTGCATGTAATCATTTAAATTCTCTCTGTTTGGGTTTTCCTATTATAGATTTGTAACTGGAAATGCAATTCCTTTGTTCTCGGGGCAGGGCGGAGCGTTTGCTATGCCCTTGTATCTCTGAGTGCTTTCATGTGTCTGGTGGGGTACTTAACTGCTCTGCCCTTCCTCTAAGGATAGTCCAGTCTGTTTAAATCCAGGTCTCCAGCATTCTTCAATAATCACTTGGAGCCAAGCTGCCTGGAAGAGTTTGGGTTCATTGGGTGCCTGATTGTCCAGTACCACATGGTGCAAACTGCGGCAGAGCAGTGTCCAATTACAAACTGCTTTCATCCTGGGCTTGCCCATATCCGTGGCTCCTTTTCTGAAGGTGATATATTTTAGCTTAATATTTCTTCTGTCAAAACACAGAGGACCAGAGATTCTCTCTGCTTTTCTGAAAATTAGGTCAGTCAGCCTTGCTGGTAGGAAATCTACTCATATTCCTCAATCAGGCAAAGTAAGGCTGATGAGATGAGCATCAACAGAAACACCAGAATATATTTTGGGAGAATAATACGTCCCTGCATAGAAATTTTTCTTCTTAATTGTTTTTTCCTTCCTAGAATATTATTCTGTTTGGTGTCCTTAACTAAATGCATTCTTAGTTAAGTGCCTGTGTTTTAGCTATCCTCATGCTTGCATTGGTAACACTTTGTGTCCTCTTTCTTATGCAGACATAAAAGCTTTCTGTGGTTTAGCTAAAATCTTGAACATATATGTGTACATTTCAGTGCTTACCCGTTGAACATTTTTAACTTTTGCCTAAGTTGGTCATATAAATGCAGATCCAGGAAAAATATCAAACTGAAAAAGTGTATTACTACAACAATAACTTAAAAAAAGGCCTTTATTATGGTAAGTAGAGCAAAAGATTATTGTCTCTAAGGACATAAAACACACTGATAAGCAGCAACTGCAGAACAGTGTATTTTGGTAAGAAAATGAGAGCTCTCTATAATGTTCAATTTCCACAGCTTCAAGAGAGTAAAATCTAGTATAACACAATGATAAATTTCTGAGAGTTTCCTAGCCCAGCTTTTCACTTGCTAAAGAAGGAAAGTAATATGCAGTGTGTTGTATAGATTTATCATAGTGAAATAAAATGTTTTCTCTGTTTTCTGGATTAAAAATCTCAAAATATTTTTAACTGCCGAGTTTTAAAGGATGACTTTTCGGTTTTGTTGTCAGCATTCCTGATATGTGCAATATTTCTTTGAATGTATGGTTGATTTCTTTGGCAACCTAGTTTCTTGTTTTGTGGGTGAAAATCTTAACTGTCATAAGAAATTTTAAAAGGAAATATTTTTTTAAAAACCCAAGCACCAATCAAACAAAAAACAAAACCCACTTGGGCCAGTCATTACTCTTTTGACATCAAAGGTCACTTATCAAGCTTTTGAAAAAACTTGAGCCACTGGTCTTTGGGAAAATGTTTATGGCAGCAGTTCCTCAAAGTTGTTTTAGTCTTGGGACATATATTCCTAGAATTTCCACTTCTGTGAATTTTACAAAGAAATGCACCTTTAACGCTGCTTAGTGTTGTCATCAAATCAGTGTTCACAGGAGACAAATATTCTTTATCTGGCACTGAAGACTGGAGAAATATCAGGGAAACTAATGAAAATATCTGGCCTTAGTGGTATCTCAGGATAGTAGTCAGCAAAACATGCTTCAGATGAAGGTGCTTAAAAGTTTAAATTCTACTATGCGAAATAATGAAGTAATTTTCTCAACAGGAGAGAGTGTTGTTTGATAGCTTCAGAATGTTTTGATCTTGATATTTATAGGCCTTCCTATGTTTTTTCCCTCTAAAAAATGCCTTGTCTTATTAAATACTTTGTGTAAATATTAATTATTATTAAGTTTTTTATTTTATGCAGAGTTCCCTTTCTGTATTATGACAGCAGTAAGCAAGGAGTCTGGTTGACTTTGCATTTAAAGCAACAAATTGTTCTGAAAGTCTCCTCATCCTTCTCCCTGCATGCAGCTTATATAGGCCTTTATTTCATTTTTCCCTTCGCTGGAAATCTTTCCATTTTCTTTCCGTTATTTCTACATATTTTGTGATGATCTCCTTTTTAAAACAGGCCTGGCAAATTACATGCAGTAGTCAGAGTGCAGTGCTGGCTTCTTACTAGCAAGAAAGACTGGAATCAGCGCCAGTACCCACTGTTAGTTCAAGTTCCATTTCCACAGGTGAATACCTTTCTTTGTTCTTGCTGCCACTTTGTGCTGACAGCACGGTCTTGCTTCACTGCCCACTGTGGTACTTGGGTCTTCTCCTTGAGTGGCTACAGATGACAGATGAGTCACACATGAGCAGCACAAATTGCTGTTTCCCTGTGTTCTCAATCTGAGCTCCTAAAGCAGAAATTTGTCTTCTGTCTTGCTCCATGCTGTTCTGTGTAAGAGTCTTTTCCATCATCCATGTACAAAGTTAAATGTCTTTGTGGAGATCACATGTTCTTTATTCTTCAGATGGTTTTAAACTCTGATATAGTCCAGCCTGTTATTCTGTTCCAGTGCCCTGAAAAATTTTGTTCATATAGCACCTTGTCTCATCAATTCCCTTGACAAAGAACTGGGCCAGACTTGAAACAAAAATGAACTAAACAAATGAAGAAAACTTTGGGGATGAACTTAGTTTAATCTCTGCTTTTCAAGTTTCAGATTACTTTTCCAAATATAGTTTTCCATTTAAGGAGTGAAAGGAAGAAAATTTCTCAGACATTTAGATCATGAGAATAGTAATTTTGCTGCAGATAACATTCGTCATAAAGAAGAGGAGGTAATGAAAAACAAGATTAAATATCAGAGAAAAACAGGAGTAAATCAAGAAAAAAACTATGGAAAATAATGAAAAATTACAGAGATTGCATAGTATACCATCCTGCTTCTCAAGGGAATGTATATTCTCAAAGGGCAGAAGATTTATAATTTTTGAGGCATCTGATGCTATTTAAAAATATTGAGCTATAATACTCTCTCTACACAGACATGGATTGTTTAAGCTTCATCAGCTCATGTGAGATAAGCATGTGTTTAAGTGTACTTCTGAATTAAATACTTCAGTTGTTGTTTCTACAGCTGGTCTGGTATTACTCTGAACAGGGCTTGATTCTATCCTGTTCCATGAACCTCTCTGTGCTCTCTTGAGCCTATTTTTACACATGCAGAGACTGCTTGCATAGAACTGAAACCCACATTTCCTGGTAGAAGTGAGACTTCTTGTTGTGGATTGCTGCAATCCTTGGGTCAGAGGTGCCTCTGCACACTTGGCTGAGTGTCAGACAGAAGGGAGGGTAATCCAGTGAAGAGTACAGGATGGTATTTCAGGCTGAGTCTTGGCCACCATGTTTTAATAAAAGTCTTGCCTAGGAGATCCATCAGTTCACACTGTTGAGTGAACACACAGCACTGTGACTTTAATCTTTTTGTTTTGGGCTGTGTTTACAATGCCATGGTGAGTACTCTGTGCCTCAAACCTCTACCACTAACATGCAGAATAATTTCTGATGTACGTAAGAGACTCTAGTTAAAAAGCCTATGGAGGCAGTGCCCAATGACAGCTATTGAGAAATGTGCCCTTTTTAAAATCTGACCCCATAGGAGACTGAGCTGGGGACTGTGCCATGTGTGGGTAAAACAGATTGCTCAGTGCAAACACAGAGGATGATGGTTCAGTGAGAATCTGAAGGTAATTTTTGATACGGGACCCTGATCTGGCACATTTCACTTCCATTACGAGGAATTAATCCCCTGTTCAACTGAACCAAAATCAAAGCTCTTTTGCCCATCTGATAATTTGTCTCTTGCATATTTGCATCTCTTTTTTCATTTTGTCTACACTTAACGGCACAGCTGCCTTTCGCACAGGAAAACGAGACTAGGTATCAGCAAAACACATCCATTTGATGATAATGGAATGTCTAACAAACTTGTTACTTCTCATTTGTATTGGTAAATTCTTATTAGTTCCAGGAATGCTCTGCTTCTTTCCTTCCTCCTTGTCTTCCCTATTAGTTGAAATAGAAGTTTGTTATATCAAATTTCCACATCAGCCTTCTTCAACTGAAATATCACCTCTTATTGAAAAGTTCCTACATCCCATGAGACATTTGGAATTGGTGCCTACACAAATCATTAAACAATAGGAAAGGGAAAGACAAGCAAGGTAGGGAGCAAATAGCTAGTAAAATTTAGAAAGAAACATTTTTTGCTCTATTGCTGTTCACCTAAAAGCTTCCTAACACCAAATTAATAATTTCAAGATCTGTTGCTTTCATGCAATGACCATAAACTTTCCTTTCACATCGTGATTTGTATGTCCTGAAAATCTTGCTTTAGCCAACAGGAAAACCAGCCAGACCCTGCTACTTAAAAAATGTTCTGTTTCTCTCAGCCCTCAATGAAAATAAGTAACACAGTGGGGGGATTAATATAAACAAATTACTAACTCTTTTATTTGGATAGCTGATAAGAATTTAAGATCTTAATTAGGAAGAAATATCAATGTTAGTGCAGTGATTCATAGCAGAACTCTGTTGACTTACCAGGAGTAAGTCTGAAGTTCTTTCATTGAAGGCAGAGAGAGCCAAATAGCTGGAGACGGCTTTCTTGGTCATAAACCAAAGGAAAATTGAGCCAACTTGAGCTGTATAAAATTTGAATTAAAGGGTGGAATCCAAACTTGTTCTGCACTGGATTCTGTTGTGAGAAAACACTGCAGAAGGACAGGGCCTGCAAGGACAGCTCTCTCACTGAAGCATTACCAAGGAATTCCAGGGTTGCCTTCTCTCTGTAGCACTGCTGGGCAGCCTCAGCAGGTTCAGTATCAACACTGGACTCACTGGGAGTTAGTCGCAAATGTAAATTTTTCTTAGGCAGAATATCTTGAAGTTTACATTTTCTATACTGATTTTTTCTCTAGATTGTCTTTCTTTGAAAGAATTCATGTACCCAGTTTTATTTTTAATATCAATGTTTCTCATATTATATTCCAGTTTTCTCCTCTGACACGAAACTATTTTTTGTGACTACTTTGCTCTTATTAGATTGTAGCCTTTGTGATCAATTGCTTTGAAGAAAAAGTAAACTTAACTGCATATTTTGATCCATTTTTCCAGCCTTAAAATGGCATTACTAGTTATTTTACTCACACCAGTCAAGAAATATTGAAAAAGTTTTGACATTTCTGCTTTTTTGCTTTGACATTCATTAGTCTAATTCAAGTGACAAATATGTGGGCACAACTAATGGATTAATTAATTTCGCCTTTTACCTTCTCAGAATTTGTTACCATAAAAAAAAAAAAAAAGTTGTATGCTGTAGATGGTGAGTTTGTTATAAAACCTGAAAACCATTAAAGCCAAATTGACAATTTGTTGCATATTAATGGAAATAAAAAGGAAGCATAGAAAGGTCGTGGTGTAGAAAGGAAGAGTAATCCAGCCCAAATTCTCACTGTTGTCACTGGTGCATTGGAGTCTCTGGAGTCTCCATAACTCATGAGCAGAAGGACTGAAAAAAGGCCAACCATAAATACCTAAAAGCACAGAGATAACATAGCCAGAAGCTGTGTTGAGGGGGAAAAGGAAACCTGGAGGCAGTCATGACAGAAACTGTTGCAAATTTAGGTGAAGAGCTAACTAGTTGAACATATGTACACAATTGGAATGGGTTTTGATTTGAGATTAGGATGAGATTTTTATGTACTATGAAAATTTTAAAGTGACTTTTTTTTTTCTTTCTCCAAGCCTTCTAAAGGTGCTGAGCACCTTTCCAGGATAACAAGGCAGAGGAAAGGGATGACTCTGGAAAAAAAAATAAAATAAAAAAAAAAGCCTTGAAACATTCTGCAGACTCCACTGAATTTTAAAAACGTGAGATGTGGAGAAGCCATAGATAAATTGTTTAAATTCACTTGTTTTGTTAGCCAATAGTTGTTTGCCCTTACTTCAGAGGAGATACCCACCAGGATTTAGCTGGAAGGGATCATGCAGTCCAAGAAAGAGCAAAAGAAAACTGCAGTTCTCAGTTGAAGATGCCCTGGTCTTTCTCTGTCAGGTACTTGTAACATTTATCATTAGTGTGAAAATTATAAGAGTTAGTTGCTTGCTTGCTTCTAAATTATGAGTCTTTCAATGTTGGTGAACAGTGGTTTGAAATAATAATGTTTTTAGTGCACAACTCTTATTTCTCTACTGAAAAGGAGGAAATTTCTTGTGTCAGAAGAGAGAAGGAAAGAGATCAGATCTCAGCAGATCTCTCCTTCCTCACTTGCTAATTGCCAGAAGAGGAAGAGCTTCATTCCTACTGCCTTCATCTCAAGCAACCCTGTGCTGTGGGCTCCACCCATGTCATGTCACAGACATTTGCATATTTTTCAAATTCCTGACTTTAGAAAAATGTGGAAACAAAGTTGCTGGTGGATAGATAAGTAGTATTTTGTTGTTTTGGGGTTGTGTCTTTGCTAATTTTCAGGTGTCTCCTTATGATTGGGCAAAAGGAAATTTTTTTCTCATTGCACACTGGGAGCATAAATAAGGATGATTTTCTTTGAAGAGCAGGTGAAAAATTAAGAACATAGATAAAAGGGATGCAAAGGATGATAGTGCACAGTGGGTGAGATAAATGTTTCTGAAACACATAAATTGATCCATCTCACTAGCTATTAATATAGTTCTTGTAGAATTATTGCAGAACTAGAATAACTCCCTGCTGTAACAACCCTGAAAAACTTCTTCTATTCAAGGATCCTAGTTTAAGGGACACAAATAACTTTTGGCTAAAATGGTGTGGGTTCTTCTCCTATAAAGTTTGTCAACTTGTTTAAAAAAAACTAAGAAAAAAAAAAAACGAGGGGCAGGAGGGGTTAGAAGGTGATATCTTGCCTAGTGAGGCTGTGGAAACTCCAAGAATGGAGGTTTGCAAAACCTAATGGGACAAGGCCATGGGCAACCTGCTCTAGCAGATGCTGCTTTGAGCAGGGAAAGTTAGCTATAAATCTTGAGAGGTCCTGTTCAACCTTATCTATTCTGTGATTCTTTCATGACATTTGCTGCTTTGTAAATGCACCAGTTGTGCTGAATAAAAGGAGGCAGCATTGAGAAGACTGTTCTAGATTAAATCAATAGAGATGATGTCAGCCTACCTTACTTGCCACCAGACCTTATCTCTGAGAACTCACATAATTTGTTGTAATAAAGTGGCTGCTCTAAGTGCATTTGCAACTCTAAATATAGCATTTTTTTCAAAATTAGCATATTTTTAATTAAGGCTCTCTTGCCTATTAAAAACCAGGAAACGTACAAAACTACTAATTGTCCTGTCATGGAGAAATATATGAATTAACCTGAGAAAGGTAGGAATAGAGCTCTCTGTAAGTATAGGAGTTATGTGTGTGAAAGCTGTGAAACAAAATATGAAGAAGATCAAAAATTGGTTAAACATAAGCTGGAGGAAGGTGGAAAAATGAAGGAGGTGAGATGTAGTCATCAAGGAATAATACTGCCTTTGGTGTTGGTTATCTTTCCAAATGTTAAGAAATTCTGAAGATTTCTGAAGGTAATCTGTGGAGAAATCATCTCTGTCACTGTTCAAAGATGCAGAAGCTGCTTGGAAATAGATGAAGTTCTGCTGTACATGAATTGATAACGCGTACAGCTGCTGTACAAAATGACTGAATTTATTATGAGAGGAGGAGTACTATGTTCCTTCTCCCTAAATATGGACTTACTAATTCTAATCACTTTTCTTAAGCTATAGCAAACCACTTTGGGCTATTCCTTTTCATGTAGATACTCTTTTGTGTAGGGGATGCTCACTGCCAGCCTGCCTGGTTGAGCCCTGAGACAATCTGTGCAGAACACCAGACCCTTCAGGAGGTGACACTTCCCTAGGCCATGCCAGGCTTGGACTCTCAATCCCATTACCCCTCTCCAGGCACAGAGAAGAGTGATGAGATTACTGGTAATTTACTAAGCCATGCTGTCACTTGCAGCTGTGCCTCGAAATTTCTAGCTTGAAAATTGCTAGAAATAAATAAATAAATGCTTGCAAGACCAGACTTACAGCTTGTAAAGGAATTTTATCTGTGGAACAGAGTGAAAAATGAACCCACTAGTAAACAAGTTATGCATCTTATCTTGACAAGTGGAACCAAGCAAATAGCAATTATTTGCTAGAAGAAATTTGTAAAACAGGAAAAATTGAAACTTTGAGAGGGGAAAGGATAATTAATTTATATCATTAGATTTGCAATTATACAGGCTATAGCTGTTATTTGAAGATAAAAAAATACAGACCAGTTTTTTATTTAATATTTTGGTTTAGGTTTTTTTTTTTTTGCTTGATAGTTTCTGCACTTTGAGAGGCTGTCTGTTAGTATTTATTCAACCTGTGACACAGTTGCCTTGATCACTGTTTTGTGGGCTGGGGGTGGTTGGGACGTTTTTTTGGGTTCTTTTTGTCTGAAATGTTGCATATCTCCAAGAAACAAAGCCTCAGTGTTTGGAACCAAGCTTTCAAAACTGGAGATAAGATTGCAGGAGCTTCTTTAACTTCTTAGGCTTAGCAGCACTGAATACTTTATTTGTTGCAAATTATTTGCTCAGTTGTCATAATGAAAACAACCTTCCTGATCTTCTTCAATGCAGATCTGATCAGGACAGATGGTGACATCACCAAGAAACTTTTCTATGAAAGATTAATCAGTTTCATAACTAGGAAACCTCATTAGCCAAGAGTTGTCATTCTAATTCCAAAGCTTGCACCTGTAGTGGGGGAAATGCCAAGTTGCACCCAGACTTATAGACTTTAATCAACCTTTCAGCAATATTACTTCTTTCCAATAGGTTCTTGCATTGCCTTTCCCCATCTGCTCCTAGGAACTCACATTTTAATATTTGCTCTTTGCAACAAAATTAATTAATCTAAATTAACTCCAACACATTAAGACTGAAGTCTGGGCTCTGAAATTTGATCTACCTGTGCAAATAGTTATTTTTCTGCAGCTAAACTGAGGCACACAGGAGCACACACACTATTCTACTGAGAGACCAGCAAATTAAACTGCAGTGGCGTAGGAAGATACGAGTGACCCTTACTGGGACTTGCTTTATTTAAGCAACTTTAGTACCATAGATAACGTTACATAATGCATTCAGGCTGGGTGATACATTGCACTGATGCTTGTGTCAAAATCCCAGATGTACATTTTGCAAGTATTTGGATCTAATGGTTGTTTGTGGTTGTTTATTTACTCTGATAGATAAATCTATAACAGTTTCTCCTTTCTCATTTAGCTTTCAGACTGTTCAAAAGATGATACCCTCACCACCATTTCTTTTATTATAGGAGGCATGTTCACAGGTAGTGTCAAGATAGAAGAGCTATAGAAACCAGGTGGGTGGATGGGCTGCCAGCCAGCCTAATCAAGCTGAGATCATAGGCACAAGACACTGCCCTCCTCCAGTGTTTTCTCACCATGCTATCCCTCTCAAAGAACTTCTCAAAATACACCGCATTATGGCAAAGAGCTCTGAACTCCCAGAGGCCAGCTTTAACTTTGTTTGATGAGCAAGTAAAATCATCTGTGAAGGCTATTTCTAGGGGTGAAATATCTGCACCTAAATAGGTTGATGAAGTGCCATATTTATGGAGATATATATATATATATATATATATATATATAAGGGTAACCCTATTGTTCCATTCCAGTTTTATTCTTTAATTAAAACTGGATACACAACTTCATGTTTGCACTATCAGGTTATTTGGAGGGAAGTTTATCCATCATCTTTTCACTCTTTGCCTGATAGCAATCTCTGCGTTAGCCCATCCATCAACCCAATGTGTATTTGAATTACTTGTGCTTTAGAAACTCTATGAAATATTAATGAGATACTTTGGTTTTCTTTAGCTGTAGACATTTTGGCATCAAATTAGCCCAGCTCTACAGTAGACTTTTTTTTTTAAGAGGGTTTTATAAGATAATTAGAGTATCATTTGAGACTATTAATTCCTGTCTTCTCTTTAGAAATCCACCTTAAGAGAATCCTCCAGTTTCAAAACTACTTTTCTTATTTTAAATTTATTTGATATGTCCAGCCTAAACTCTCCATAAGAAAAGTTCCCTGATCTGAACATGAACATTCAAGGTGAATTATCACAAAGCGTATGTCTTGTACTACAAATGTTGCTGCTGAAAACTTATGGCTATTGCTTTAATTAGTAGCAGTTTATTTAATTGCCTTAAAGGATTGAACGTTTCAAGGTGGGCTGGCCCTCTGAGTGCTACTGCTTTTTCCTCCCACCAATTTTCAGGTAAGAGGCAGGGCTCCAGCCCAGCTGTTATATGAGTGATCTACTAAAATGGGAATGGCAAAGGCCAGAATTGCTTCCAAGGGGAGCAGAAAGCAAGTAAAGTTTGGCTGGTTGGACTGGGTTTTGTTTTCCTCCTCTTCTTAAGACAAAATCCAGAAAGACCTGATGAGAAAACAGAGTTGGGAGGAGTTGAAGCAAGTGTGTGTGTTTAAAGCGAAATAGATGAGAAAATCCCTTTTTCATGAAAAGCAGGGCTTCTGCTGGCTGTTCTTTTTCTTCCTAGCAGAGATTGGGAGATTCTGCTTTTTGTCTAAATGTTATTTTCTGTTACTAAATTGAATCACAAGAAAGGAAGACCAGAGGAAATTATCTTCTGTTGTGGTCTGATGAATGCAATATGAAAATGTCAGATATTGCTCTTTTAAGAAATTTCAGTTGGGAAAAGGTTGTGGGGAATGGTTTTCTTTCAAACAACACATGAAGGAGGTAGACTCAAGCATACTTCAAGGTAGTAGGAGGGCTGTTTATGAAGGTTGGTAGACAGGTGGCATGACTGTTATGAGTCAATGTAGGCAAATAAACTTCTGGATTGATCAAGAAGAAACGAAAGATTTTATTAGGTAAATAATGTAAACTTGACTATTTCTAAAAGGAGATCTTTTTTTAAAAAACAGAGGTTATTGCAGGGGGTTTTGTGTGGAACGAGGGATGCATCTTTTTTTGGTTGCCCCACCAGATTGAATCAAGTTCACACGTACCACTTGGCCTCTTTTTTCTGCTTATGAAAACTCCTAGTAAACCTTGCCCTATGCTCTAATTGCCAAGCTGCAACTAAAGCAACATGATTTCTCAGCAGAACTATTAGATCACAGTGAATTGTGGTAGAATTGTGAATATTTTAGCTTCCTAAACATTGTCATTTGTTTCAAGCTTGAGCTTGCATGACACAACATAATAAGTGGGTTTATGTATGTTTGTGGTTGGTTTTTCTGAATGGTTACCTTGATCCTGATTGAATGTCCATGAAAGTTAATGGAAAGCTGTTTTTCCTTCTGTGACTTTTTTTTCTTTCTTTCTCCAGGCTGCTCACGTAAAAATACTCACTTAAAATAAAGACTTTTCCCCACTGGTTCATCAGGAGAGAAGTGTCTCAAGTAACATTGTTTTGGCTAAATGTCTTATGTTTTCTTTTGATTATAATTTATTATAATTTTGGATATGCTTAAAATCTTACATCCTGATACTTAGGATTATGGCAGAAGTTTATCTGTTCTCCAGCACCAGCACTGAAGTCAGCTATTCTCATAGAAGCAAATCATTTGCTGAGAGGAGTAACAGGTTGACCCTAAAAGATTTTTAAGAATACTGGACTGATTGTTTAACTACTAATTCTTAAAGAAAACAACTCTTCCACACCTTCCCATTGCCCAAAAAATAATTTTTGCTTTACAGATGTTTTAGTTTCACAGTGTTTTCTTAGGGCTTGGATGATGTAGACGTGTAATCCTCACACACTGCTCTCTCACTGGAATTTTCTTTATAACATATCCCTTTTTTACTGCCATTTATGATAATCTTGAAAACCACATTTTGCATTATTTCAAAATTGCTAATTTCTCAAAATGGTGACTACTTTTTAGCCCTGCTCATTTAGGGAGCCATGTTCACATGGTCAATTTGGACAGCCTCATACTAGCTCTGTCCAGGTCCAAAATCAATTCTCACCCTAGTCTTGCCCATGCTGTTATATCCAAGTGGACTTCTCATAGAGTGAGGCTGATACTTGCAGAGTCTAAACATGAAACTGGAAAAGGGTCAGGGTGTTATTTTTTGCCTTACATCAAGTTGTGAATAACACAGACTTGTTGCAATCTAAGTTTCTGCAGCTACAGTCAATGTAAGTATTTTGGGTTGGTTAGAGGGAATTGGCAATTATGCACCAATATTTGCACTTCCACTTCAGTGACTGATAGCACTTTGCTTTAGTTCTGCATGTCATTAGCAGTCCAAATGAATGGAAACCTGAGCCTAAATAACTGTGAATGGATAAAGTCAAGTAGAAAGACACAAATATCACCATTTATAGAGCTGCAGAGCATAAGAGCTAGAGTTACCTATAGTCAGCATGCAGTAAAAAGTTGTTAAAGCTGGTAAGAACTTCACTAGATAGAAAATCCTAGTTCTCTCATAACCTTAAACCATGGGTAAAAGCAGAAATGTTTTCATTAGGATGTTATGGACCACCTATGCAGTGATATTTTGTCATGATGCAGTGCCATGGGGAGCATTCAAGGATGTCTTTATATAGCAAGGAAAATAAGCTTTAACAACCTTTAACATCTTTGATTCATGGAAGTACTATTGTTATAAGGAGAGCTCAGAGAGGAGGGTTTGCCTTGTACCAATGATTTCTCAGTATTATTGATCATTAAAATAATTTTAGGTCCTGAAACCTCTAAATCCATTACAGGAAAATTTAACTTTTCTCTGTGTGTTGTGTGCTTGATGTGTTCCACATCTTCCCTGCCCTTGGTCCTTTGAAAAATGTCACAGTTGGTGGGATTTCGTTGCTAGTAAAAATGATGTTAAGAAACAGTCACTGAACTGCAGTGTTAGATGCCTAATTTATGAATAGGTGTTACAAAAAAATAGCTTAAAATATTGTTACATCTAGGAGTCTGAACACCACTGCAGGCATATCTTCCCCCATCCTAGAATAACTTTTGCCAAAAGATGAAGCATAGTACACAGTACCAAGTAGACTTAGTGGTGCTGAAAGAAAAATGAGATGGCATAGGCTTGACACCTCTGAGTTTACAGATCATCTTTGTCAGAAAAATGAGCCACAAGGATACATATAGGTTGTCCAATTTGCAAAGCAGGCAATTTGAGCAGCTGCCCAGACAAGAAACTATTCTGTGGTGCTGATCAGGTATCATGACATCAAGACAGATGATTGAAGGAGCTGGGCCTGACACCACTGATTAAACTCAGGCATGTCCAGAGGGGATTGATTGCATATTGCCCAGTAGTCTGATGCAGTGAGAGAAAAGGGCAAGGCTGCTCCATAAGGCCTTGTAGCACTCCAGTAACGCCTATGAGTAAGAGGCACAGAATTGTCTGAAATGTGCTAGCCCCAAATTGAAGTGGGCCTTATTTGCCAGGAGAAACCAGTCACTGTCACAGGCCATTTCTACACTGGGGCCAAAATAAGATGGTATTTGAGGTGATCTACAATATATTTAGTTTGCATACACAGCTTTATCATCTCTTTTGACATCTTCTGGGCTGTGCTAGTGAGGGTTGTGCTAATGTTTCCTTGGCTTCTCACTTGTTTTTTTCACAAGCTAAACTATTTGACTTCTTCCTTGACAGAAAATGCAGAATTTGTGCAAGCCATGTGCTTTACCATATTCCTACTTTCTTTGTCTGCAATATTGATTAGGAAATGAATCAGGGCATTGAGTTGTCCCTTTTGCATGACCTCTTTCTCTTAATATAAGGAAAGAACTTCCCAAAACAAAGGTGGCACTTTGATTTCTTGCAGATCTGGGTGATACTGCAGATATAATGGGACCAAGTGAGATAAGCTACTCTGAATATAAATGTGGATTCCTGCCTTCTCATTTCTTGCTGTGCTGAACTTTGTCTAAAGCAATGTGCTTTAAAATATTTGAATTGCATCCTAGAAATCTCCTGTAAAGCCTGAAATAATACAGTGTAGTGTGTGTGTGTGTGTAACAATATCCATAAACATAATATAGTTCAGCAATAACATGGGACAGGTTCAGCATGAATTTTCTGCCCCACTGAGTGATCTCTGACTTTTTCTACTTTTTACCTTTCAGTATGCATATAAGGTGCATGAAATGTCGTTTTGTTTTCCTTGCTTCCTTGTATTTTTCACTTGAAAACCTGAGGTACCTAGGGTTACAGCAGTAGGCACAAAATAGCATTAATTTGTATTCTGCAAGGGCTGGAAGATATTTAATCTTGTAATTCATAATTAGCTATAAGACATTTACAAAACTATACTCATATTGCTGGAGTAATTTTTATTTTAACTCTTCACACTGCTTTTACTTTGAATTCTCCTACTTCAATCTGTGCTGTGGATCTCATACTGTTTTCCCATGAACCATTGGGCAGTTTAGGGCCCTAATAAAGCTGTGCTCTCCTCTTTGTAGGAGGATTTGCAAAAGCCTGCATTCAAGAGCTGGTTAAGAAAGCACATTTTACTCCACGTTCCAGTGGCCTGGGGAATATATGTTGGCTGTTAGACTTCAGCAGTATTTCAGTAAATTCTTAACAGGAAAAGGAGACACTACAATGTATTATACAAAATTGTGCTCTTTCCATTAGTGGGAATTCCTGTGTTTATTAGACCTGTGAGTTGTTTAGCTGCTTTATTTTTGCCTTGTTTTTGCCTGTTGTTTCTTTGCCTTTTACTGACCAGTCAGTCCCAAGCACACTTGTAGCTGTACCTGCATAAAAATTTTGTAACCCTGCATGCTATGCTACAGATATGGTATTGATAAACAGACTTAGAACAATATGGTTTATGAGCAAGAGTTGTATTTTACTTCCAATAACAAGTAGAGAGAAGCAGATTTTTAAGTGTTTCCTCAGAATCTTAATGCTCTGCTCTCATTTGTATCACCTTACACAACCAGATAAAACAATCAGATTACCTTCCAGGAGATCTAGGTTTTTCCTCCATCCAGGGCTTGTGAATACATGGTAAAACATGAAATTATCTTCTTCTTGAATAACTCTCTTCTAATTACAATATGAAGAAGAAATTGTTGGGTGACTTATTTTGTTTTTCAATTAACCAAGAAGCTTAACATTCTGCTTTGTATTTTGCAGCATGCTTTCTATTATACCTGCCAGATGGGTTCAGATGTCTGTAGGGAGCTTTGGGGAAACTAAAACACTTGGCAATGTGGAGACATCCAGGGAACAATGTAATGAACTCCTATCTTCTATGTTTATTTAGACTTGTGAGGTTTTTTTCCAGAATTTTCTCTTGGTTTTTGATATTCAAGCACTCAAAAATTTCCATTGTATTTTTCAGAAAGCACTCTGAGTCATGTTCTGTAAATGCTGCTTGCGTAAATCCTGTATTTCAATTGATTAACAGTTTACAGCCTTCTTACCTTCAAGCAATTGCTAAAATTAGTAACACCACATAAAGACTCTGTCTTTAAGCTAGAGTATGTGTCTGAAACAAAAGATTGGGTTATTCACTTGGAGATAAAGTTTATGCAAGCTATTCTGGTTTTGTTCGGAGTACATTCTCAGGAAGATGAGATTGATTTAGTCTGTAATTAATGAACGTATGGTGCTTTGAGACCTATCAAGGAAAAATAGCTGTAACAACTTCTCACTATTACATTTGTTGACAATTAGAAAATCCAGCATCTTAGAATTAGTCTGGATGATTTCATTAGCTCTAATCTTGATGTGGAACATTATGAATGAGAGCTCCAATTTTAATGCTTTCAGAGTACCTACTATAGAAATTATTAAGGAAAGTGTGCCTGTTTTGTAATAACACTTAAAATGCATTTCTCCTTGGTTATTTGGCAGGCATCAGTATGAAACACTTCTTCTTCAAAATTATGCAAAAAATCTTCTGATAGCTGGTGTTTCTCTTGTTTTTTCCTCCTTCCTCTTCCCATCACTGCATATACTAAAAATTAAGATAATAAAATAAACCCCAAAAGCAAACAGCTAAAATTGCAAACTGTCTGAAACTGTACAAATTTTGAAAATTATTACAAAAGTAATAAAAATTATGTCATGGTCGGTAGTAAGAAGAGAGAATGATTTGTATTCATAATGCACTTCTTTTTCTCCACCACAGTTCCTGGTCACATCTGATCTTTGGACAACTTTTTTCTCTTCAGTAACTTCTAACATTTTCTAGCATGTTTAGTCCTGTATTGATAGGAGGAAATTCCTTTTCCTCTAGAACACAATTTAGATTTTCAATTTTTCAGACACTTGTCAATTCTTCTTTGAGTTAAATGTCAGGTGGCCATATGGCTTATGGTTATTTTAGCTGGTAATGCATTTTAATGATTCTGAAATTCTAGGAAAGAACTCCAGTTTCATGTAATGCCCATCAGGTCTATGTAGCTAGAGAAAAAAAAAAAAAAGGATAAATCACCTTGGCATACGAAAGTATGCTAAGAATGTTCCTCAAGTTTCCGATGTTTTCTTGACTCTATCAATCCATATATCCCAGGGTCAGTGTCTTCACTGCTTCTCAATATGGATGAGTATCTGATAATGTCCTCCTTGTCTTAACCTTAGACATACTGAGTTTTCATGATGTTTATTTCACAGCTTTAACAGAAGGTGTCAGGCACAGATGAACCAATGTAGGGACACAAAAGAATGGCAATGGGAAAGTGTTACTTCTTATGTCCTCCTGGGATTGAAAACACTGGTCGTGGAGAAGTCAAGATTTCATCCTCTTGAGAAACTCTAAAATTCTTAATAGAATTCTTTCTGAGTCTTCCATTGGTCTAAGTCAATTCAGTTTTCTTTTTTCCTTCTAATAACTTTTGAAAAGAGTGGAAGGAAATGTCTGTCTCTGGTACTTTTCATTATATAGTTTATATCATTGGGCTATGTACCATGGTTTCCAGATCTGTATATGCTGAAGTGTTCGGAGCTCTGAATGATGTAAATATTTAATTAGGAAACAAAAGACTCACTGCCACCCCATGCATATTTATGGAATTTTTCATCCTGTGAACTCATCTCAGAAGACTTTGAAGAACAAAGACGGACTTTGGTATTGTGACAACAAACTATAATATAGTTTATAAAACAGAGGGTAATTTTCACTAGTTCAAAGCCTCTGTTAAACAAGTGTGCCTCTTAAATTTCAAAGTAGAGTAGGAAATGCTTTTCTCCTTTCTATAAAGGTAGACTGAGTTAATACATGAAGATGAAAACACACCTGCTCTAATCAAACCAGAGGAAACCTAATACACATTTTCTGTTCTTTTATTCATCATTCTTGTCAATTCAAATTGAGTGTAGCCCAAATATCCTAAACCTTAAATATTAATTAATTAATTAATTGATAAAAGGCTCTACTTTTTATTGGCCTTTGAGTTTCAAGAGAGAAGATAAAATATGTAGTCCAGGTTTTCCCTGTGCATTACTTTTGTTCTGAGTAAAGCTTTTTGCAAACCATGTATATCTGAAAGCTGGACCACTGAAGATGATTTGGAAATAAAGGATCTTCCCAACCATTTTGTTGCAGAGCAGAAGAGGGAAAGGGTGTTGACGAACATTTCCCTTCTCTGATATGGATTAGATATCTGTAGATATACTGTAGATATACTGAACATGAGCAGTTGAAGTTGCAGTATAACAGCCATTATGAATTTTCAAAATTAATCTGTATTTTCAAGTAGCTAAATGCTTTTATAAAAAGTGTAAGTTCTCAATTTCTTAAATGATTTTGATTTCTCTACAGTAAGACAGTCTTTCTTCAGAGCTGGAACAAGAAACTCACACAAGAGTGTCATAACACGAGTTTTCATGAGGTACTAGAAAGACTAGCCCAACCCTGTGGAACATTGCACGTTGTCAGTGGAACTTCAGCCTATCATTAAAGTCGTTCTCCCTTGCAATTCAGCAAGACAGGTAGCTGCTCACTCAGAGACTTGTGCCATGCAAGCCATTGTTAATTCCTGTTAAACCTACTGTCCTGAAGGACATTCCAGTAGAAGCATGCAGCCATTTTGCACCCTTGGCTCTTGGCAACTGTAGGTAACTTCACCAAAGACAAAGTTCATTTCTTTTTAAACCAGAGACTTGAAATATCAGCATGGATTTCTTTTGCTCTCTTTTTAACTCTACCATCTATGCAATTTACTGAATGATTTCATCAGGTCACTGGAATATGACCTTTTCTACCAGGGCATCTGTGACGTCCATAGTAAATGCTGGCTTAGATGCTTTGTAATTTCTCTCATTTCCACCATTCCACAGACTGGATACAGCATGGCAAATTATTGCTAGGTGGGGATAAGCATAAAAGTGGTAATTTTAGGAAGCCCAAGGAATTAACATAAATATATGCTGTGATTCTGTAGTGTAGCAGCCAGTTTGCATTAGCATTGCAGTTGTCCTATGTTACCAATAAGTAAGGCTTTATAAAAGAGAGGCCTTGTAAAATCATGTCTCAGCCTGTTACTTCAGCTAAGAAAAGGACTATGAGAAAGAGACTCAGCTGAGTAAAGGATAGAAAAACATGTTGCACAACCATTGTGTGTTCACATCGTGGTGTATGGTGGTTGGTTGAATTACGTTTGTTATGATTTAAATGTTTGTAACTGATAACCAGCTAATGGCTTTAAAAGGCCAAGTTTTTGGAATAAAGAGGCTCTCCTTTTCACCTGCTTAGGGACCCTGCATCCCTTTGGACCCTCACTTCACAGTCCTGTAACGTTCCAGTACTCTAAAATGTCATTAGTATCAGTAAATGGCATTCAGGCTCCTACGCAACTGTAAAGCTGCAATACAAAGCATATTCATTTGAAAAGGAGGGCCAAATATGCCTTTACAGTTGCACTGGTGGTCAGTCTCTTCTTTCCTATCAGAGTCATTTTCCTAGAATATGTCCAGGAAAGCAGTCCCTGAAGCAAAGATTCAGCTAGATCTTTGGCAATGCTGAGAAACTGATCCTTAGGGAGGTATGGTTGATGAGCGGAAACATATCATGCTGTTTCTCTCAAAGATTCTCTCAGCTTTCAAATAATCTGGGGCTCTGCCACAAAGCTGTTTGGTTTTTTACTGAAGATGGTATCTTTTTAATTGCTTCAAATTGGTTCCAGTTTCATGAACATGTTCAATCAATCCTTGAGACTGTGCCAGCTTTCAGTACCTACAATATGATGCAGCAAGAAATGTCATTCATATGATCAGAGGAATTAATTTTTTCTTTGTCTTCTGCCTGATGCCTGTTAGGATTAGTCAGTGTCTCTGCTTTTGAGAACACTTGATGATCATTCACATTTTCTCTTCCAGTCCATCTCATTTGGCCAGAAGAGCTTTGGGGCAGTCTCTTCCTTCCCTACCTCTGCCCACGTCCCTGCAGTGATCTCCCAGGTTGAGAATATCAGCTTCAGAAAAACAGTAATGCTTAGTCTTGTAACTAAAATACTCACTCTGTTGCAATACTTTTTTATCAGGCAGAATGTGCATCATAAATGTACACAGGGTGTAGAGGTTTAAGAGAGTTAATTAGGAAAGGTGGTTTGGGACCCCTAATTCATCATCATCTTCTTAAATTTTCACATCATCTGCTCCATGTTTGTCATCTAATGTCACATAATGTGTGACAGAGTGTCACTTTGCATGATCATCACTGTACAAAACAAGCCTCTATCCTTCACTGTTCATATTTCATAAACTGAATCAAATGTTCCCCAAGGTTTTCTGCATAGTCTTACTCTTTGGACTGTTTTGGTAATGAAGCTGGGTCACAGTATTTGATCAGAGTGACTGGTGTCTTATGGTTTATGACTGGAAGGAGGGAAATGCACCAAATAAAGAGAGAATTCAGAAGAAATACCTTGGGCAGGGGGAGGGGGGCAGTTTGATTCCTCGTCCATTTAGAGATGAGCTCTGTCTCCCATGCAGGAGCTGTGGAATAGCTCCTTTATCAAAGGGACAGCAGCATCCATTATCATTGCATTAGAGGGTACCTTTCTGACTGTCCCCTAGGGTTTATGGTCCTGCTGAGTTTGAGTGTACAGAGAAACTCCTTTGGTAATGAATTTTGCAATTAGCCAATTGTTGTCATTCTAGAGACCTCCTGTTCCTTTACAAATCTTAAGGGAAATAATTTGGCAGCAAAGAAGAGGGGGAAGACAGTGAGGAGGGACAAAGAGTCACATTATTGCATGGCCAAGCAAAGGCTGAATAACTTGTTAGTTCTAGATATTTTCTTATTCCAGTTAATTTTCTTTCTGACACTATTCTGGCAAAATATTTTCATTTATATTGCAGTATACCTAAGAGAGAGATCTCCATGGACAGGGAGCATGCTGCTAGGAGCAGAGAGCTGATACACTGCTAATAGGTTGTGTGTCAAGAAGAGGATCTTAGTAGTATTGTGTTAAAATCTTTATAGGTTTGTGGGAGGGGAAGGCAGGAGTGAGAGAGAGATTAAGCAAAAGATATCACCACCACATGGATCCCTGCAGTGTCTTGCTCATCCTTCTTCACCCTGGTCTTCCTATTGTTGGGGCTCCCAGAGTTGTTCTTCTGGAGCTATCACTTTTATACAGTCCAAGTCCCAGGTATCCACAGGGTATAGATGCCATGGTGGGAATTTCTGTCTGGATGGTAACCAAATATTCACCTCCATTAGGCCTGGAATTAGCTCCTTCCTGCTGTGCCATCTGCACTTATCTCAAGTTCCTGTTGTGGTGGCTTATCTTGTGGGAAGTTCCTTCTTGTGGCTTTGACAGTGTTTTGAGACAGTTCAGCTGTATTCTTTAAGTCCTTATAACTAGGAAGAAGCTTCTTTTCAAACCAATTCCATATGTTTGGGGTTTTTTTTGCCAGTTTCTTTGCAATGCCACAATCTTTCTCCAAATTCCTTTCGGCATGGAGTGCACAAGCTTTAAGGAAGAAAGACGTATTTCATAAGGTTTTGCATTCTTTTATGGTCTGGATCTCCACTATGCAATCAGCAATATCTTTCTTGCTGAGATAAAGAGTAAGATGAAAGGCAAGAAAAGCTCTTGCTCTGATTTGATATCTCAATTGATATCAAATTTTATTTACTCTTTATTGATATCCAATTTTATATCCTCTTTATTGATATCTCAATAAAGAGTTCTTAAAATATAGAGAAATACCCTCAGCACTACAATGCTATTCCTTCCTTCATTTTATGTTTCCCACTTTTGATTAATAAGTCTCTGTGCAACCCAATGTCACTTTGACATTGAGCAAGACTGTGCAGTGGGTTTGAACCAGATTACCTCCAAAGGTTCCTATCAATCCTATCAAAATTATTCTGATATTCTAAAAACAAACAAAAATATTCTATTATTCTAAAGACAAATAAACAAAACTCAACCCAAATGGCCTAGTCTTAATCCTGTGTAGCAGTGTAAAACAGATACTTATTCCTCTTTTTGCTTTATGTTACTATGAAAAAAATTAATGCTAAGCCTAAAATTCTGTATAACTAGAGTGTTTCCAAGGACCAAGAAGAACCAGATATGAATCACAGAATCATAGAATAATTTGAGTTGGAAGGGAACCATAAGGATTATCAAGTCTGATGCCTGGCCCTGCACAGGACACCCCAAGAGTCTTCCCACAAGCATGTGCCCAAGAGCATCGTGCAAATTGCTTCTCGGACTCTGTCAGTCTTGGTGCTGTGACCACTTCCCTGGGAAGCCTGTTCCACTGCCCAACCACCCTGTGGTGGAGCATCCTTTTCTAATTTCCAACCCAAACCTCCCCTGACACAACTTCAGGCCACTCCCTCAGGTCCTGTTGCTGTTCAGCGCAGAGCAGAGAACAGTGCCCTCCCCTCCTCTTACCCTCATGAGGAAGTTGCAGACTGCCATGAGGTGTCTCCTCAGTGTCCTCTTCTCCAGGCTGAACAGACCAAGTGACTTCAGTCACTCCTCATACTGGTTCCTCTCCAGAGCCTTCACCACCTCGGCTGCCCCACCCTGGGAGCTATATAGTTATAGTTATATATATAGTTTAATATATAGCTATACTATATAGTTTAATAACTTTCTTCTATTGTGGCGCCCAAAACCGCACCCAATATTCAAGGTGAGGCTGCACCAGTGAATCTACAAAACAATCTAAATCCAGAGTTAGGATCTCTTGAAATCTGGTATTGCCGTGTTGTATCTCGTCAAGGACAAGATTCTAGGAAAAGTAGATTGTTGTTTGTAACATATAAAAGCTGTTTATCCTAGCCCCTCATGAGATTGCCATATTGTGCAAAGGGTTGGCAAGCAAACAGGCAACTTGAATTGCAAGCCTGCTATGTCTTCTCAATGACCTTTTTTGTGAGCTGATATGAGTGTCAGAGGAAGAGGTGAATCTGTATCTGTGTCTTTCAGTGTGGGGGGCCTGAATCACAAGCAGACTTCAGAATACATTTCTCTAGAGTGTACTGTTAGTTTATCTGGCAGATGGAGAGCTGTTGGATTAAAACCCTGGGGATGTTCCAGTGGATAAAATTAGATTTAATGGGCTATGATGAAGACAAAGGAAATATGGGGAAAATACTGGGGAAGGCTTATTCTTTATTTAGTACTTTGTGGCCTCCTAGAGAACTTCAAACTTACATTGGTACTTGAAGAAACTACAAGACAGAGAGGTGAGGACTGAAGCAGAATGACAGCAAATCATTGAGAAATATGCAAGTTAGAAAGGTGAGTGCAAAGTGCACATAATAAATTAAAACTGACTTGGTTCATTCTTTTGTTGGCTACTAGGAAGAAGTAGGACTTTAGAGGTGTTTGAAATCCTGCTCAGAAGTACTGGAATTCAGTCTTCCAAATAACTCCAGGGTATCATCTGCCTAACACTTCCCAGATTACTTAAACCTACTTCTACAACAACATCTTACCTGAAATGAGGTGGAATATACAGCAACAGAGGAGCAGTGTTAAAAATTAGGTGATTCTTAACCAGTTTGTAGTTTGAAGCAGATGAAAAGGAAAGTGTTCATCAAGCTTTCCAATGGCTGCTTTCATTACCAATTTTACCACAGTGTCTTCTGCTTGCTTCTCAGCAGAATAAATGCACCCTAAGTATGTACTTTTTAATGAAAGTCTTAGAAACTCCTGGTATATTTTCCTTACTTTTATTTCCTGCAGAGGTTAGGCAGCACAGTGTACTTCTGGCATCTACTATATTTGCTCTGAAATCAGTTTTTGAAAATATTTTTAAAACAGTTCATCTGGAGTAAGTTGCAGAAGAAGAGAGGAATGCGGAGAAGCAGAACTTAAATGTGTTTCTAACACCATAAATTACTTACCTACAATTCTCCATTGCCCTCATTTCAGAAGGCAAACATGACAATGCCACTCTGCAAGAACAATAGTACTTAAATCCACTTTGCAGAAAGGTGACTGAATGTGTGAGATGAAGCCAAATATAGCCAGAGCCTCTGCATGTACAGATTTCTTTTTTTACCCCACCAAAGAGAATGTAATCTGGCAGTGAATAGACCAGTGCTTTGTGTTTCTAATTCCTTAGTTTACTTTCCTGTAATGTATACTTCTGAAAGTTTGTCTGAACTTCTCTTCTGCTTGTGATCCTCATGATGATGGATGATGACAAAACCATATAAAATATTGCCCAAACTTTTTAATACATAGTACATCATCTATCATCATGGGTTTATATGGTCTAAAGTCATTGCCCTTCTTTATTTAACCTTAATGTGAAATCATAGCTTTTTGAAAGCTACAAAATACTACCCACGCCTTTTTCAATATCAAAGATGTAGTATGAGTCACTGTTTCATTTAATTCAGCCAGTGACAGCTGTGTTCATGTAGCCTTAAAGCAGGCAGAGCAATGTTATGCAGCCCTCGAAAAAAGCACATTGTGAGAAGAATGACAAAGCCTCCATAGAATGACCAGTCAGCTGCCTTGGAGGGCTTTGTTTAGGAAAACAAGCATCACTTGAAGGAGAGGGGTGGCTCAGCTTTGCTATTGCAGCCTGTTGATTTGGTGGAGTAATCAGAGATTAAATTCTGAAAAGGAATTACAAAAATGAAGTTGTAGGGAGATGCTCTGTTTAAATCCACTTTGCCTTGAAAGTTTTGTGCACAACGCTTTCCCAGAACTACTTGTATTTCATTTCAGTCATTGCTACTGGATGAGAGTGGACATGGTGACATTACAAAGACATCTGGAAAATAAGGAAAAGCAGGGACTGCTTTTTGTTCCCTGGTAATTTGGTGAGTCAGTGCTGCTCACAAGCAGGTAGTGCTTGAGCATGTTCTGTCTCACACTCTCCTCCTGCAGTAACCAAGATGCTTAAAAATATTAACGTCAGACTCAGAGAAATTCATACATCACATGTGAAAGCTCTGGGACTAAGACTGATGAGACTGAGGAAGAAGAGGCCAAGTGTATCTCTATGCATGGGACTCTGAGGCAGCTGCAGATTTATCCCAAATGTGTAGTCTTGAGCAAATGTGAGGGCACATGTGCACTTGTAGTCTCAGCACACAAGAGCAGTGAAAATATCCTGTGTTACTAACCAGGCCCCCAAAAGAGAGAATTGAAGAGCAAGGATGCAGATGTAACCTTTGCCAGCAGGCCAGGGCAGCAGGCTGCTCAAACACAGCCCACCACAACTCTCAGTGCTGACAAGCCTGTGGGGTGGTCGGGAACAGAGGATTAAACCTGAATTACCTGCAGGAAATACAGCTGTCACAAACCTTTCAGCAATGCAGGACATGGGAAGCCACAACTGTGGCTATCCTGGACCATGCCACACACCCATTTCTCTAAACAACCCTTCTAGAAAATGAGGGTCTACTGGGAAAGACTTTTCCTGGGGAAGAGATACCATCACTTGAGAGGGGGAAAACTTCAGATAGCACAGGGAACCAGCTGTACAACAATTGTTTTTTTCTTGTTTAATTTTTCTTTTTTAATTTGTTCAATTACGGAAGGGGGTGGAGGGGAAGGTGTGTTTTGTCACCCATCAGTAGGGGCCATGCTGTTTGTTATAAATTCTCATCAATCTGAGCAAAGACACCAGACCACAGGTCAGGAAATTCCTGTGCTTTATTGTACAGTTCCTTAACTCTGGCAACCAGCCCACTATTTAGACTCAGAAGGTGTTGGCTAACAAGCTCTGAAGTTTGTACAATAGACCTCCACTAGTGGTTGGTAACAAGTCCTTAATTCTATACAGTACCCTTCAGTAAGCTCTCAGCTCCTCACAATAAATTTCTTAAAGATGCTGGCTCAGAAGCAGAAACACTCTTCCACAAGCTCCCTAGTCCCACAATAAGCTTCAGTGCAGAGTATGGAGTAGAATATGAGAGCTGTGCTTTGCCCAGACAAAGCAAGGGAGGGGAAAAATAAACGTGGAGAAGAGAGAGAAAAACAGAGAATATAGTCTATAGTCCATAGGTCCCATGTTGCTCCTGCTGAGTCAATAATGGCTAAAATTCCCTGGAATGTGCACGTGTTATTTATACCCAACACTTTTTAAACCCCACAAGCTGACATATTTGGCTGCATTAAGGATGATTCTGCTGAAAACACAGATTGTGTGAGACAAAGATTTGCCTCATCGAATTTATGAATATCAAGTGTAGGAAAATCTGCTTTGCTCAGAATTTTTTAATAAATCAGCATATGTTATTTTGTCACAGACTTTCATTTGAGAAAAGGAAATTGCTCTTAAACTGTTAGTATGGAGGGCACATATATATATGGATATCTGTTTGAGAGGGATTTTCTCTTCTAGTATGAAATTTCTTTTGGCAATATCTAGGCTTATCTCTTTGGGGTTTCTATTTCTACTACAGAGAATTCAGAGAGAATATAATTCTATTATAGCTGAGTGTATTATAACTTTCTTGTCAACTTTTTTTTCAGTGAAACAAATGGCTGAAGTTAAGCTTGTTTCATTTTATTCTTTTTTAAGGGAAGTTGAATGTCATCTGCTCTTATACTGTGTAAGTTTTCACCTACTGGTTTTAAGATTGTGTGGCCAATCAACATTAAGAAACACTCCAGATGAACTTTCCTGAATGTCCTAACATAGATTAACTCTGATGTCTAAGATTTAATTTTTTTCCCATTTAGCAGTTTGTGCTAATTGTTTGCATTGCTTATGTTGGCTGAGCCCATAGCTGTCTGCTGTGTACCTCAGAGTCCTGCTGTCTGAGCTCTCCATATAGTTGCTTTCTGGTCTCTTCCAAGTCTAAGCTCTCTCAGGCCTACTAACTCTGTCATGTATTCTCACCAGGCTGTCTGCCTGAAGAGGATATATTTGCAAAGGCCTATGGCACAAGAATTATACTACAGAATTATATTGATGATGTGTGGCACACAGCATTGTGTGTATAGACTGGCAGACTCTCAAAAAGCTGCATATGGACCAGGTCTGGATTAAATGTGGTTTCTTCTTCCAGCACTTTTTGCAGAGCTTTTATATAAATCTTTCCTCCTCTTTTCTCACCCCCCAAAAATTCTGAATTTTTTCACTCCACAAATATTCCTTCCCTCCTCCACTTTCCTCCCCTCCCCAGCTCCCAGTGCTGTGGATGGAGCTGAAATTATCTCTGCTATTTTTATTTGATAACTTGAATCTGCAGTACATAGCACCTTGCTTGACAAAACATCACATTTGTGCACAAGCATCCAGTGATACCAGCAGGGAGCTGCAAACCATGTTTGCTCACTAATGTTTCTATTAATTGTTAATTTTTTTCCCATTACTGCCTCCCAACACCCATGGTATTTGTTGAGAAAAAAATCTTCTAAAGTCAGAAACTCGGAAGTAATCCCTTAGTAATTTTACCACTGGCTTCTTGTGCCAGTTTTAAATGGAGGACAAAATAAAAAAATAGAAAAGAGTGCTTTATTGCAGGTCAAGGTAGCAGCCTAACTTTAGGCCTCAGTCACTTTATTTTTCTCTCCTCCGTTAGATGTAGAAAGTTTGAGCTCTGCCTCATGTGCAATTTGATGGGTCCTTTTTGTGGTGTAGCTTTGTCATTCAGAAGGTCTTGCACCCGCTACTCTTCCCAGCTTTAACTTTGGTGCTGCTGAATTAAACCAGCAGCCTGGGAAGAGGTTGCATTGCTCCATCCCTGGCTCAGGGAAGAGGAGTAAGAGAGAGAAATTTTAGAAAGTTATGTCAAGGCCAGCCCTGGCTCCCAGAGGATTCAAAGCTGCTCTTAGTTTGTATTAATTCATGCTGTAGGGACACAGACCCAATTGATCTTGGTGCAGGCACAGATGTGATGAAATCCTCTGCAACACTGAGCCTGATGCAGGTCATCCAGTGGGAAGAGCAGAGGGAGTCTCTGATACAGGTTTCCTTTGTTTCTAGTGTTTTCCCTGCTAGCTGTTTCTTGAATGCTTGCAGACCTCTTCTGAAAATGTATTCTGCCTCAGCAGCATGCTTTGAATCCAGAATGAAAACTGGAAAATATTGTGCACTTTGATTGAATGATAAGAAATTGAGAACTAGGTCCAAATAACCCTGATTTTTTTAGGGTCTTGTTTACAGAAGCTGAGCCATTTGCAATGGCTTTAATGTCAAAAGTCTTTTCAATTTCCAGACTAGTCTGCAGCCTGTTGATTAATTCATGGGGAAAGAAATGAAAGTGAAAACACAATAAACCTGTTGAGTTTTTTATAAGTATTCAAATGAGAAAGTCAGAGCATCCAAAATCTTGTGCTTGGCATTCCAACAATCCATTTCCTGACTCACAATGACAAAATCCAGCCCTAATAAAGTACTGCCAAGCAATTAGAGTAATCTTATGAAGATTAAACTGTTCTTCCCCCTGAAAAACACTACATTTATCTCATCAAGGGTTCTTACCACTTTAAAAGTATTAAAAGGCAAAAGCTTCACCTCTCTTGCTGGTGGAAAATAACATGAAAGGAACATGCAGTTGTGTTGCCAGACATGCTCACCTGCATTCACAGCATTGCTAGTTGCACTGAGCTGGACACAAGGAATTATTTATGTCGTATGCCTTCCAACAGAGAATTTTAAATATTTTGGCAGGACTGAAATGACAGCAACTATAACAAAAAGAGTTTGTTCTTTTCTATCAAGAGTTTTAATTTAGAAATATATTTTCTGGCCATTTTACCTAAAGCACTCCCTGACTTCTTTTCACAACATTTTAACTTGCTTTGTGAATGAAAAACTTTTAGTTAGAACATGAAAACTAAAATGCTCCAGTAACTTTCAGGAGTGAATATGAACTCTGAGACTATGTCCCTTTACTCAGCCAACTGCTGATACTTCTCCCTTTTCTTCCTTGGATGCTGTAACCCAAAGCAAGTCTGCACTCATGGGGATTTCACCACTGGTTTTTGCTGCTCTTTGGTCGTTAAGTTGCAGCAAAATGTTGGACTTGATCTCTGCTACTGAATCTACAGAAAGCTGGAGCAAGACACTAAATCTTGTCTTCAGCTTATGAAAGGAAGAAAATCAACCCAAATACAGAGTGGTGAAGAACCACTTTTGATCTGGTAGCACCTGTTGCAAAACAAGAGCTTGTTCATATTAGATGCAGAAAGATGCCTATGAGGCTATGTTGTGGTGCAATATATGGTGTGTAGTAAACCCTGGGAAGTAAGGAGAAATTTAGTTCTAGAATTGAAAACCCATGTGATTTACATAGGCTGCTCTGATCTAGAACTCATTAATGCAATTGATGAGTAGATGAGAATTCAGCTGTACAGTGCATAGCTTTTGAATTATTTAAACTAAAAAGGAAGGCTTAAAATTAATAGTAGTGTATCTGTGTCTCATAGTATTGGATTTTTACAAGAGACTTACCCTATTGTTCAAATGCTCTTAAAAATTTGGTAAAGAGCACATGCATCACACAGCAGATAATATTACACTAAAATTCTTATTAACTCTTATTTAATTCTTTGAACCTACATATTGAACAACAGTCAAATGTTTGAATATTTGTCAACTGGGATAAAGGCCTAGAAGCAAACAGCAGGGATAAAATTTCTATGTTTTAATATGATTTCAAGTATGTATAGTTCCCTTCTTTTTCCATTTGACCCATCATGCTGGTCCTTTGTTTTGTTACTAAGTTTGTTTACTAAAACTTGAATTAGATGCAGGAACAATTTCTTGAAGTTTTCAAAATGGAAGTGAAATATGCAAACAGGGCAATGCTGTCCCTAGATGTCCTGGTAGATATGCATCTTCTTTCTGGAGATGAGGTGTGAAATGTTGTCTGACACCATCAGTGTGTGTGTGTGTGTTTGTGTCTGTGTACACTGCAAAGAAGGAGAAATTATCATCCATCTTCCATGAGAGAATTTGAGGTGTTTTAACAGGCTTTAGTTATAATAATTACAAAAAGAACCCGAACAAACAAACAAGCAAATTCCCACTGAACTGGTGATTTGTTGTGGTTCTTAATCCTGATTTATATATTTTAATAAATCCAAAGAATTTTGCAAAAAACTACTGAAATGTCCTCCGAGAAAGACATTCATTAGAAAAATTAATGATATGACAAATACTTGAAACAAGAAATGCTTATGTTTGCAACCATTCATTGTTTGTAAATTCAGATGCATCCTTTTCTTAGATATCTCATTTCCTTACAGTACTCAAGGTATACAAACAGCATTTTGCAAAGGCTTTTAGATCTTTTGGTTACATACTTACTTAGAGGCTGGTTTGTTTTCATGGCCACCATGCTGCTATCTTTACATGAAGAAATATGGTTATTTTTAAGTCAAAAGTGGGACTCTCTAAGAAAAAAATAGTTCAATATTTTTCACCATATGCATAGTTAAAACATGCTCTAGCCTTTGATTTTGAAGCTGTAGCAATGCTTATTCTCAAGTACCAAGTCTGTGGAGGTGCCATGGCTGATAATCAACACAGTTTTGCATAGTGCCAAGGAACTATTATATCAGCTACCTTGGGTATTCCTCTGGGCTGAGCTACTCTGAAATCTCTTTCCCTCAGTTTTATTCCAGGTATGAGAGAGGTGGTTCTTTCTCTTACATGTCATCTTCTCTGACCTTTCTGCAAGTTTGGATCACACAGGAAACTTTCATGAGAAAACTCTTATTGTAGCTGTGGTGAAAATATCAAGTGTTTCATTGTTGTTATACTTGTCTGTGAAGACGGATGTCAGTAAAAAGCTGACCCTTTAATTGCCCTTATGCTTCCCTTAAGCTAAGTAAAGTTAATGACTGAAGGATTTTGACAATTTTGCTGCCAAATTTGCTCTCCATAGAAGCAGAAATTTTTAGAAGTTCCTATTTCTGGGTTCACTATTTCAGTGCATTATTACAGCAGCTTCAAGGAGAGTTTTAGCTCATAAAAATTGAGTTTTATGATTTTAAAGTTACTTTGCTCCTCCTTCTTTTTTTTTAATCTTAACCAATTCTGCTAATTGCTGGAAGTTGTTATTTTAAAGAAAACTCATGTCCTGTGTTTGATCCTTTAATGATGATGTAATGATGTTGTAACATCATTATGGATTACAATAACCATTTAGAAAGAACAGTTTTTATGTCTCCTCTGTGTACTTGGTACTTTTTCACTATTCTGCTACTCCTGTACTCATTCTGTGTCAGTCTGGGCTAGCTGCAGCAACACTGTACCAAAGCCTCAGTTTTTGAGAACTTGTGAATGCACCCATCTTAACTGTAAACTGTTCTAAAGTCTTCACAGCAAGCTTTTCAAAAGAACTTTTTATTCACATCTATAAATAAGGGCTGTGCTTCTAGGCTGATTCAGTATCCACCATGACAAGCTCTCCTGAAAAGCTTGCCATTTTTTCTGGCATCTAAATGAACACTAAAACCTTGAAGAAATTCATTCCCAGTTATGTCTGCTAAAATATTTCCAATTCAGCTGATCAATTTAGTGAAGTATCATAAAGGATTAATCAGATCTACATGTGTTTCACTTCAGTATTTAAATGGAAACAGGAAATCTTTAACTGAGAGAAGATGCATGGCTGACTTCTGTTCACAAAGAGTATCTCCCAGAGGTATAAATGAGTTAGTGTGGGAGCAAGCTGAAGGAGTTAACAGCAAGTTGACACCAACAATCCCCTATGGTATAATCTCATACTTCTTTATCACTGTTGCTATAACAAGTGTACTTATTAGCTTTTGTCTTTTGCCATTTTTTCATTATGTAGGATGCTGTTGAATAGCTGTGAAATACATAGAAAGCTCAGATTTCAAATGCTTTAAGCACTGTGTAAAAGAGTTTGTTGCAGCTGTTGTTATTTTAAGTGTAGGAAGAGATTTCATGGTCAGAGGACATTACTTATAACTCAGTGGCCAGGATCTCAAGGTGTGGTTTAGGCTCTACTCATTTTGTATACTGTATAAATATTTAGAAAGATTTTTTTCCCCCTGGAATTTAGAATAGAAAAGCAATACAGATGAAGACAATTTTAAAGATGCAAAGAAATACTTGGATGATGATGAGTGCATTTAACATATCTGTGGTCTAATTGTCAAGATTAGTTGGGAATATGTAGGAAACAGGAGAGGAATAGACTCTAATAGATGCCTTTTTGTAACCTTTGAAGTAAGAGTTTTAGGGAAGTCAGTGGATGTAGATAAGAATGTAATACTGCAGTTATTAATAGGTTGCTCTTCCCCAACCCTCAGATGTAGAATAGCAGAAAGCACACAGTAAGATCATTTTCATATTTACCAGGGGAGCAGTGAAAACCAGCAATGCAGGCTAAGTTAAATCTTTCCTTTTGTATAAAATTTGAGATAAAGGCTTGTGCAGGCATAAGCTGGGAAAGAGCTGACTGAAAATAGGAGAAATAATATTTCCAGTTGTCCCAAGACAAACCATAATGGAGTATCACAAACACAGAAAAGATGACAAAAGTAAAATAAATAAACTAGGAAAAAAATAAAGGCATTATTTGGGGATTCGCACTAGGAACACATCAAGATTGTTCTTCTCTGAGCAAGTGATGTGAATATTTGAATTTCCAACTTAACTTATCATGATTTTGGGGCTTTGTTCTGGCAGCAGGAATTTCATTTCCTAACAGTCTATTACTCTAAGAAGAGTTAATTTGAAGTAGAATAAATGTGTATCTCTACCCTATAATAAAACTTTACTTTTATTTTATTATTTCCTAAAAATAAGCTCTCTTGCTTACACACAAGATTTTCAGTTCAGCCCACTTAGAAAAATGTCATGGAAACTAGGTAGCAGCTAGGTCATCTTGATAATAAATCTCATATCTCAGTAGACTTGAAACTTCAGCAAAATCTCATTATCATGCAAAATAACATTTATATTCCATTTTTCCTCAGAAAACATAATGATTTCCAGTATACAGATGCCCATTCAGAGCTCTTTTACTGTAGTTTCTCCAGTGCATATATTGCATTAACATGCAAGAACAAACTTCAGTCTTTAAGAGTGGCACTTACTGCGGGCAGTAAGAGTTTGAGAGACAATTAAAGTAGTTACATAAGGTACTATGTGTGACCCTAGGGAAGAGTACCTCAGGATAAGGTTTGGGCATGTATCAACTACATCAGGACAATTACTTTTAAAAAAGTCAATAGTGTTCTCCTTGACTGCTATGGCTTATTCTACATTGATTGTATAAGTCTGAAATATTTTTGTTTTTCTATTATTTTACACCATTATTTAAGTAACCTGGGCAGTCTGATTTGTATTACAGTTTTACCGTTAAAGTATCTGATGCATAATAGATTTTTAATCTGTAAACTATTTTAAATAATGAAATCTGTCTCCAGGTACATTTCTTCCCTCTTTCTTTAGTTTTTCACCACAACTTCCCCTCTCCAATTGTTTGTTGGTTTGAGTTTGTTCGGGTTTTTTTTTGTTTTTTAATTACTTGAGTCAGTTCCTCTGGCATGACCCAAATATCCTCTGTCAACAAATACAAAAGCAACAGAGGAGTTGCTGACAGCTCTGTAATTCTCTTCTTGGCTAGAGACTGACCTTGCCACAGCATAGGCCAACTTCAAGACTTTCCTAAAACTTTCTGTCCAAAATTTGCATTAAAAAATTTGACAGGGATGCAGGAATGGGTAGAGTGCTCCTCTTATATCCATCTGCCCATGCTCAATGTATTTAAAGTCCAGACACACAGTAAATCAGTCCCAAAGAACCTATACAATCAAACCACCAAACCCTGTGAAAACCAGGAGAAATATTCTGATCATGTCTTTTTCAGTCACTGCTTTATGGATACTTTACGTTTTGTGGAGGTTTTTAACATCTCTGGCAATATTTCTTTTATCTTTTTTTTAGTCTCTAAGCTACATTTAGATGACTAGTGAAATAGCTATCTTTGGGACATTTCTTGGTTTAGTCATTAAGAGGAATGTCATTTCTTAACAATTTATTCAATAATTAATTCAGTATATCGTCCTGCAAGTGCTAGAATTCATGCTTTCTACCCTTTATCATTTAAATATATTAATTTCTGCTAACTTTTTGAGCCACTCTTTCAGTGAGACATCACAACTTGATGACAAGCATGGTTTTTCATGTATTGAGGCCATCAGGAGGGGCAGTCCAATGGCTAAAGGCACAGTATAGAAATTAGACACAAAGTCCACTTTCCAGAAATGTTCTTTGAGATTTTGAACAAGTCTTCTCACCTTTTTCTCATGAGCACCCAAGTTAAAAAAAAAAATAAAATAAATATTGAGGGATTTAATTGCTTGCTTCTTTCAATTTATGTCAAGTGCAATTTTGATGTATGGTTATTTGTAAAGAGTGAAATTTTTGTTGACTTGGGTATCTAGTAGGAGACCATAGAGAGCAGAAGGTTTTAGACAAGCTGAATGTCCAAGCTTTTTGTAAAGTGTTGCGAATTAAGTGAGAAAAATGGCTCATTTCTTATTTTTTTCCAAGTCTGATCTGGTTCTGTGAAGGCTACTAAAGAGTATTGCAAAGGATCATTATTTACATACCCAGACTGGCTTTGTACAGACTATTTGTATTATAGCCATGCTCATGTCTGGCTTACATTACCTTTAATAGAAGGACATAGGTCTTCAGGATGTAGAAATGGAAACCCCTCCATTATGCTTAATACACGTATTTTAGAGTCATTATGTTATACAATGAAATTGCATAGCATAAAAGACCTCAAGCAGAGAAGAGATTTCTCAGGAGTATTGTTAGAAAATGGCACTGGTTTAATGTAGGGTATAGAGGAGATATGGTGCTTCACAGAAGCTCCCTGTTCAGTGTTTTACTAACAGTCCCCAAGCAATCCTAGCTTTGGGATCCTGTCCCCTAAATGCCCTATCTTAATTGGATTGTGCTTTAGGTAATTAGTTTTCCTAATGCAATATAGTCAGTTCTCTCTGAAATTTTCTTTAAATGTCTAGGGACGCATCATGTCAAAACCAGATGAGTTTTCTAAGCTTATACATGCAAAGGATGATTTATAGTCAAGCTTACTCCTCCTCTATACCAACATAGTGAAGAAGGGAAGGACTAGAAGTATAATCCTTTCGACATCCCCAGCAGGAATCTAAACTTATTCCTCTGCCATTATAAGATTAATATCCTACAATAGTATGAACTAGGGACAATTATCCAGCATGCCTGAGTATGGCAAGTGTTCTCCATTTCTATCTTTCATTTTTGCTGGTGTATCATCAACATCTGTGCTTGGGACTGGATGCATCAGCCATGTGCACTGATGGCCAAATAGTAGCTGGAGTAGAAAAAGGGAAAAAAACCACCTAAATTATTTTACACCCCAAAAAATTTGTACTTTTGACTTGACCAAATTCATTTTCCAAACCTGTTTATTTTGCTGAACTGCTAAGAAAAGCAAAATGATATTTAAATCTTTTGTTTGAGGCTTCTTGGAGTGACATTTTCCAAACTGATAGCACCTCACGTTAAATATATTTTTCTGTGACTAACATTTTGAAAACAATTAACTTTGATGAAATCTGAGATTATTTTTCAATGTCTTTGCTTGCTATAGATCTTTCTATACCCCCTAAAAGGTTGGAAAGGTCTAAATAATCAAAACAGAACTGAAGTGTTGAGTCCAACCCTTGAATATATAAATTGCTTTACATTATTTCAGTTGCAGCTTATATTGTTATACTCCTTGAGTATTTATCTAACTTTTAAAAAATACACAAAGGTTTATAAGGTATTTCTCTATATGACATCTGATGGTATTGAAATAAACATCCAAAGGTTTCCTATCTCATAGAAAAGTCTAGGATATTTTGTCAGTTAGTGAAAGTGGTAAAATCAGAATAGCTTTGAGGTAGAGATTCTCAAAAGTCATTCAATTTAGGAATGTTTCAGCTGTTCCAATTAAAATTCTCAAAGGACGATTCCTTTGAAATCACATAATACTTTGGAGTAACTTATCACAGTACATTTTCCTCATCAGTGTGAATTTTAAAAAAAAAGGAAAAAAAAAACCTTTGAATTTTTGGTCTTTCAGCATTTCCCTCCAGAGAGAGCATCCTTCCCATGGGATGCATCTCCTACAATCCCACCCTGTACCTTGTGCTCATGAATTAGAAGCTAGATGGATGGCTGCAGGGGCATTGCACAGGAACAGCCTGAGGGTGTGCTGCACTTAGGACTAAAGCCAGACTGAGATGCTCTGGCACTCATCTGCTCTTTCCACACCTCTGTGTTTGGGAAGATTTTGGGGGCCACAGCGTAAACCATATTAAGAGCAGGGCTCCAGTACAAAGTCTTACCCAGTCCAATGACCAAGGTTAGAGTGTGATCTCTGAGTGAATGGTATTGGAGGTGGAGGACAGAAACAGGCAGATGTAGAATATTTTCTATCATTTTTGCTGTAGAAGGAAAAGTACAATATACCCTTACCCTGGAAGAATTACACTTCTAGGAAATGCACCACCATGGGGAAAAAAAATCAGACCCTACAGTCATTTTTCTCAAGTCTCTGCTGTAGTATGAGGAACAGCATAATGTTTTATCAAACATTATGTGTGCTTAATGCTTCTTGATGAACTGGATAAACTGAAATATTTTTAGTTGAACAGGCACAAGACTCAATAGTTTCTTTTCTGAATGTAAAATGACTTTTTGTCATATTGGAAAACCCTTGATTCCCCTCCTGCTAAAATTCCTGTCAAAAATTTATTCAAGTCAAAATTTCCCCACTGGTTCTTATTAAGTAATATAAATACAAAATAAAATGGACACATTAAATGAAGTGGTGTTTATGGTGTCTTTGCCAGACCCAGAGAGTGTGCTCCATTTTAAGAGGAGAGATGGTGCTACAGCTCATAATACCCCTAAAATGGGAAAGAACAAAAATGAACTCATTTCAACATTGTTTGTAGCAGGCAGTAAAGAACAAGCCTCAAGTAAGTCAGTCAAAATGTTTATTTTTCTTAATTTTTCTTTCTCATGTCACACTGAGGAAAAGGCGGACAAAGAAGAAAAGACCGGTTGTTTTTTCACTTGTGGACAACACAAAACATCGAGCCTGAAAAACAAAAACCCAAGCAGCACATTTCCTGAAACTGGGAAAATGAGACCTCAGTACTTAAAAGAGCCCATGAAAAGGGAATATTAAAGCAATTTCTCATTTGATTTGCATAGCACACTGCTGCAGCTGCAGCTCAGCTCTGTCGGGCTGGGGTGAATGTGATACAGAAAAGGAAGGCTTAGCAGTTGGGCTGTGGCTATTTGACAAGTGAGGGACTGGTGCTCTGCAGTTTGGCTGTGACCCACATGCCCAGCTCCCATTTCTGTGGAAAGCTCAGCAAAGGGATGGAAGACAGAAAAATATCTTCTTCTTATCTAAAGTTAAAATGCCACCAGGTTGAGTTCTCAGCTTTGGGAAGTGACTCACACAGTTTATCTGCAAGTTTCTAGCCTCAGCTTGTATTCTACACAGAAGCAGGGCAAACCCTTGGCACCCTCTACCATGCAGTATGTGGATGTATGCTGAGGATTTTAAGGCAATCTTCCTTATCTTCATAGCACACAACAAGGTTTCTCAAGTCTATGTGGGTACTTTAAGTTGGCATTCTTGTCGTGGGTGGTGTTCTCCCACATATTTTATATTCATTGGCTCTCCTGCTTAGGGATATTTTCTCATGCAGATTTCAAAGGCGAGGCAGCCTGGGAATGGGACATTTAGTCTGAGAGGCTGATGAGATGTTTAGTTTAACTTTCTGCATTCAAGTAGCCAATACAGCTCTTGAGCACACTTGTATGGCATTTAAAGATTGTTACACAACATGCAAGAAACCCCTGCTATAATTTTCACCTTCATTCTGTAGGAAAAAAATATGGGTTTGGAACATCCCCAACTCAGTCTAACTGATCCTTTGTGCCCTGTGTAGTGTTAAACAAGGGGTGACCATTTTGCATTGCAAAAATCTTCTGTCTTTATTCAAGACCAAAGTTCAAAATCAAAGGTCTCTACCTGGGCATATAAAGGGGGAGGTTTCCTTAGGCAGCTTTTCAACACTTTAACAACAAATAAATTGCCAGATTTTGGGCAGAGCTAAAAGAACCAATATGGAATATAATCCCAATATTTCTGGGTGGGACGTGCCTGGTTTCGTCTGGCCCTTGCAGCTGGACCAAAGGCAGCAGCTGTGGTGTTTCACCCCAGAGATACCTTTGGCCGGCTGGATGCTGCAGCTGGGCACTCGGAACAAATCCAGGCAAAGTAGGAACTCAGTTTACCTCTGGTGGAAAAGGTTCAGGCGACAGTGAAGAGAAAGAAGAGGATTCTATCGTAGAGTCTTAATCCAGAGTTTTATTTTAGGATGACAGACCTCTGAATGTGGTAACAGCTCCCAATAGAATGGCCGACCGCATGGTCTCGTCTCCTTTTAAGCCCCGGGGACAGGGGGAGGGGAAGGGACAGGTGAGGGCCAACCAGGTGGGAGGAGGGGAAGGCTCAAGGGATAAAGATACTTGGACAGGCCAATGAGCCCGGACCTGAGGGGCATCTTTGGAACTTATGCCAACCACACGATGCCTTGGTGGTATGTTAAGATTGATGGACAGCTCTTAGCAGGAGGGCATAGGGGAAAGGAAAGGTTGGCACACCTGAGGGGTTGGGATAGGTGAAACAGGAAATGGCATCACACTGCGACAAACCAAAGTCAAGTTTCACATCAAAGATGAAGCACACAAAGCGTTCACTTAAACTCTTGGCTGGAAATATTCATGGTTATTATAACTCATATTAATTGTTAACTGAACTAATTCAAATTTTGGCATTTACAGCATTTTAGGCTTAGGGGAAAGAAAGAGCCTTTCCTCTTATTTCCTAGCACCTAAAGATTTGCTCAAAAACTTGGAAAAAAATTATGAACAGCTTAACCTCCTAAATTAATAAGGGCTCTGAGAGGAACACTTTGATGTAAACCCATTCAGCCCTCTCACTACCAACACTGTGATCTCTTTAATTACAGGAACAGTATGTTTTATAAATATTAGTTTACAGCCTCCTACATGACAGCAAGGGGAAAATATTGAACGAAATTTTTATAATTACAGTTCAAGGATCTGCATTTTAATTGAGATTTTTTACCAAATAATTTCATAGGAAGACAGGAATGTTCCAATAAATGATTCGTGGTTAGGCATTTAGGGTTTAAATTGTCCTACTTTGTTATATTTGGACCTATAAGGACATGGAGACAGAGACATCAAAATATTTCTAAGGGGTAGGGGTTTTTTTCCTCACTTCTATTTGCATTATTATAGAAAAACACATCTTACATTCTTATGTCTACCTACTTCTGAACAGTCAAATGCATTATACAGTGTTTTGAAGAAGCATTTTCATTAAAGTTGATAGTGATGTCTCAAACATATTTGCAAAACACTTGACTGCTGCTGCTATTCTCTGAGATGCCCTCTCTGTAATTCCACTTTGCTGAAAAACCACACTTTCTTTATTTTTCATTTGCCTACTTATCCAGCTTCTGCCCTATTTTCTCAGCTAATGCTTACCTGACAGGTATTGTTACTTACCAAACAGAGAGTTAACAATGAGATAGTAGAGCTGACAGAACTTCTTCCAAGATAATTTCTGCTGGTTCCAGAGTTCCTCTGTTGGCTAAGCAAGCAGGATTGGACCAAGATGTCTAATGGCCTGTGATACTGGTATTGAATCCTTATTTAGAACTGTAGCAAACTCCTCTCTGCTGTCACTCTGGTCCAAAGGATAAACACAGCCCCAGCAATGCTAAACTTAATGCTTAACTCCATTAAATGGTGTTGGAGAACAATTTCTCAGAGCTTCTTTTGCTGTATTTCCTAGGTCAACAAAGTGTTGACAAAAAAATTCTGGCTACCAATCCTCTCCTTCACTTATCTGTGATACCATTAGCCAGTCTTAACCAAACCTGCCAGAAACATGGAACTTCTTTTCATGCCAACAAGCTGTGTGAGAGAGGGAGGCTCAAGATTGTGTCACTCTGGTAGTGGTGGTGAGTTTGCTCTCTGTTACCCCATTTAACACACTTCAGATGAAGGTCTGCTAAAAATCAGGTCTCAATAGGTGAGGTATGACAGAGCAATTACAAGTCAATTTTTGCTCATTTTTATTGCAACTTTTTGTGTGTGTGTGTTCATATTTCAGATTAAACTCAGTGTAAAATAGCAGATGAATGCAGCTCACTGTTTTCAAAGTAGTCTAATAATTCTTGTTTCCCTACTGCTGTGTTCAGAGTTCTCAGCTTAAATGTGTTTATTTTCTTTGTGATTTTTCCTTGCTGCCAACTGCTTAGGCACTTAACAATTCCTTCAAACACATGTTTTGTGATTGTTCATTTACTACAGGTGTGGGAATTTTTTTTTTCTTAGTATAGACATAGCAAATCCAAATGTTCTTGGCAAGTGCATCAAATAAAAATGCAGTTTTACCTTCATGTATGAAACCATTCAAATACATCTCTCTGGGTATGGTCCTTTTCCAGATGTGCAAAGGTATTGCTACCCTTTTGGATTGAAAAGGTCACAACTGGGACCAGACACATTGAGAATGCATTGGAAATTGTGCTTCAGTTTGGTTCTTGTAGAGATAAGGTTTTAATGTAGTATCTTTTTATGTTCCATTTTCAGTTTTCCCAGAAACCTTTTCAATATTTCACCTTCAATATCCAGTCTTGCCTTTTCTCTTGTGAGCTCTCGTCCATTTAAATTAGTAATCTTGGTCTACAGAGGTGTAAACAGGAAATCAGAGTATTGTCCTTTCTGGGCATGGAGATTTGCAATTTATGAATATTTACTGATTTCTGCCAAGCCTCCCAAGTTATAGAAGACTCTTTATTTGAGTGCAAACTTGAGTTTCCAGCATGTACTCTTCCCATGAAAAATTAGATTTGGAAGAACCACCTGAATCACATGAAGTACATGATGAGCAGAAAGCTCATACTCATTTTACTTCAGGTACTTTTCCAGCTGTGTACATGTGTAAAAATAGGTTATGTGCATACACTATGCATAAAAGTTATCCATAAATAACCTTCTCATTTGGTTAATAAAGAACCCTCATATAACACATCTCTCTCTTTTGCATGTAGCTTTTGTAATCCATGCCTTGGATATTATCCTATATCTGATTCTAATGAGTATCTTTCAAGTTAAATATCCTTTTTCCTTGATCATCCTCCTTTCTTTTTGTAAGATAAGTTTTCTCTTCCAGGCATGATGTATAGCTGTCTCAAGTTATATTACAGCTGAGAGTCTCTGGCTTTCATTTCCTGTGATTATCTTTTTGTACCTGTGTTTAGAGAGTATATTCCATGCTTTGTCCTATGCTAAGCAGCCAGTCTGGTGAAAAAACACAAAATCACCAAATAAACTGGTACTTAAAACCAGGAAAATAAATGTTGCACTTAATTATCTGTACTCTCATTTAACCCTAGGTGATACTCTATTAGGTTCTGATTGAAGCCTCCAGCAAGTGTGTATGCACCTCAGGAAACAATTAGTGGAGAATAATACTGCACTCTTCTCCAGAATGAAAATACAAACTCATCACTGCAAAATAATGCTACTTATTATTGATGCTCCATCTCAGCTGATAACATGATCAGTTGCATTAGATAAATATCAATATGTCATGAAGGCTCTAAAATTTGATACCTTAGAAAGACATTTTTCAAAAGCCATAATAATAATTTTTGCCTTTCTTGACATCAAACTACTGACCAGTGGTGGGAAAAAAGATAATGACATGAAGTTAATATCAATGTGGTATCACTGTGATATCCTAAAGATAATTCATGTTTGATCAAATTTAGATGTAACAAGTTGAACTGTTCTTCCTGTACTAAAATCAGCAGCAGAATTTCCAGTGGGACTGGGGCAAAGCAGCTGAGTCACTTACTGAAAGCTGCAATTTTTAGGAAAAAAAAGACAGCTCAGACTATGATATTGTCCCATGACTAAATATAGGGGAAAACCAAGCCTTTCTGTCTTTTTTTGTATGATTGCAGCGTGGTGAAATTCTCAGAGGATGAAAGGACAGATCTGAATGTGATATTTCCTGAGAGAAGAGTATTCGTTTTATGAGTCTAAATATAGAGAGTGGACAGACTGCATGAGAGTTACAAACTCCTAAACTCAGTGTGAGAGAATTATAATCACCAGAAGTATAAAACTGCTATTTGTGTTAACGTCAAAAGAGTCCTGACCCATGCCAGAAAGAAAGAAACCAGAAAGAATCCATTTTCAGAAAGGCACGTCATTCACTTACAGGAGCTCCTAATGTAGGCAGAAGGATGTGCCCTGCCATGTGAGAATGGATTTCCTACACAGAAGGTAGATATGTATAGAAAATGAGATTATGAGAAAATACAATTTTTGAGAATCCAAGATTCAAAAGATGAACTGCAGAAACTGAATCTAAACAAAAACCACTCCACTCCGAAACTGTTTTTATAAAGAGAGCCAGATTGTATTCCAGAGCCTTTCAAACTTCTTTTCTCGCTTGACATGTGTTTGCTTATTACCAGGAAACATAGAGCAAATTCATCTTATTTTATTCTTCCTCCTCTTCAGAGCAAGAATTAGTCTTCATGAGGTTTTGCTGGTTTAAGCTGATTCCTGCATCTCCTTAGTTGGTTTTGGCTCACACTCAGAGTTATAGTAAAGCTCAGGTGCATTAGTTGATGAGAGTTTTGTGGGGAGGCATTGTCCTTTTGATTGCAAAGCAGCCTATAAAGAAAGTACTGTAACTTTACACAGCTTTTTCCCAGGGCTAAAAAAACCTATCAAGAAGGTCCTAAAACCAAGTTATGAGGGTGAGAAACTTCCTTTCAGTCTAGAGAGAGAGTGGTTGCTCCACAAAAAGGGTGGTCTTCCCTTTTCTGCTGCCAATAGCTCTTTCTCTTCTATTGACAAGACAGAGAAACCAGGACTACTCCTATATTTACTGCTGTCCCCATTCATTTTTTCATACTGTGGGGAATTGGGCAAGAAGCTCATCCCTCTCATTAAATGCAGAATTTATCTGCCTGAGGCTGAGTGGAGTGGTGTTGCATTGAACATACTCCACTGCACTGATCCACTGCACCCAGGAAGGGCTGTTGAGTTGTACCCCTTTGAAATAAAAAGGTTGTTCCCTCTCCACTGACAGGGCTTTTTCCCTCTCTACTGACAGGGCTTTTCTTCCAAGTCCAACAGCATGGATCACTAGTGGGTTTGATGTGAGTTGCTAGTTAGGGAACAGTTAGAGAGAATTATTTACCTTGAGGGAAACACAATCAAAAATCCTTTCAAATCAAAAAGCCATGTCTCTTCTCTAACACTCTTTACTTTTTTCTTTAAACTTTAGTCACAAAATAAAAGAAATAATGTTGAAAATGTAATGGGGAAATACTGAGGTGGTGAAGAAAATAATTTGTTGGCCTTAGTGAGTCATATCACTTCTTTGCTTACCACCTTTTTCAGTTTCTTATTAGCAGACAAATGGACATACACAGAGGAGCATTTCCATGTACTGGCTGCTTATGATCCCTCAGCCAGCCATCTCCTCTGTCTTTGGATAAGTAATCCAAATAAGATATTTGACCATTTCCAAAAATAATTCCTTGTGAATGTCCCTGAGTTTGTAAATGAATCATTTCAAACCATGAATCACTGAGATGTGCTACAAAGGGGAAACAATAGCCCCAGCCACAGTTAAATTTACAGCACAAAAGCTATAAACCCAAGGCTTGTAGAAACAGAATTCTAATTTGGCTAAATTCTCCAAACTCAAGACAGAGAGGGAGGACAAGAGCTGCCTCTGAGCTGCTTCTCTTCAAGCAGCTGAAGCTGTTGGCTGTGGTTTGGGGTGCTGAGCTGAAAGCTCCCCTGTGCTGCTCCCAGGAAATGCAAGCCTTCAGCCTTCTCTGCCTCTCAGGGTATAGCAGAGCAAAGATGGGACACTCACATCTCCTGGGAAGCATTCAGATCTTTTTTAATTCCCAGCAGATGCAACCAGCACTGCTGCTGATGACCACAACCTGGATGTGTATTTCAGGCATGGTCTCATTGGTATCTTCTGCTTGCATTGCCTGATATAACTGCAGCATGCAAATTGCCATAATTAAGGCAAATGAGAAATTGCCTCTCCAAACAAGATTCTTTTGCACTGCCTCCATGAGCTGGTAATATCAGCCACAACCTAGTCAGTTTTAATGAGATTGTTGACACCTTCAAATGGACAAAGAGAATAAAATAGCTCTCCTGGCTACAGAAACTGCTGTGATTTACATCAAAAAAGCTCAATAGGCCCCAAGACTATGGTAGAGCATTTGAATTTCTGCTACACACCATTGTTCTTCAGCTTCATCAGTGAGTTTCAGGTAAAGGCAGGGAAATGTCATCCTATTTATCTGTTTATATGTGTAGGTGTTTTTCTCAGGAGAAACACATTATGGTGTAGCTACCGTAGAGCTCAGAGCCAGGACATAAAGTTTTATAATCCTTTTATCCTCTCTTCTTTAGATCACCCAAAATATATTCTTACAAATTATTTCTCCATTTTGTCTTCCTAATGTGTTTTCCTCCTCTCCCAGCCACAGTGGGACTATCTACCATGTTCCTAATTTTTTTATTAACCAGCTGCATTTTTGTACATTGTTGCATACAGGTAGTTTTTCAATCTTTTCCAGCACTGCACTTTTGTAGATGCAAATATTTTTTTGTGTCCTTGTATTCTTCTTAAAACGTCCCTAACTGACATCACCACATGTTTAAAGTGCACAGAATGCTAAGTGTGGGCATCAGTCTGTAAGCATATTTTATAAATACATTACTGTGCGTGGAGAAATGGTTTTTTCTTCCATGATTACACATTTTTCATATATGACATGATATGATTACATTTAGGGGGACCCAGTGTGTTAACTCCTAGGGGGTGCTAGTGAATTCTAGGGAATGTGCAATCAGAGAAGACCAAAGCTTTTAATATGCTTCATAAAAATGTGTGGTTACTGAAAAACATATGATTTAGTTGAATGTGCAATTACTACTTGATTGAATGGCATACCTGATTTTATCTTTCTTTAAGTAAATGTTAGGGGATCTGCAAAGTAACCTATGAAATGAGGTTAGGATTGCTGAACTGTTTGAGGTAAAACTGGATGGAATATTAGATTAAAGCAAAAATTTTCAGTCACATTGTTCACTAGATGGAAAATCAATTTTTGCATGACCTAAACAATCTCCCAGTGGGGAACTAAGTTCAGAAAAAAATAATTCCTTCAGGAAAAATGAGGATCTTATAATATTCTTTTTCATATTTCTTGCAGCAATTTCAAAGTGAAAACATTTCTTCTTCAAATCCTCATTTTAGATCATGATAAACAAAATTAAAGTTTAAGAAAGGGATACCAGCACTAATAGAAAAGTGTAGCTTTAAATTCTAAAACAAAAATGGTTATGCTTTTTCTTTAATCTAGTGATGAGTTGGAGAAGGATAGCACCTTATACAAACTACATTTTATTTGTTGCTTGTTAGTTTATGGTTTTAGTTACTAGCCTAAAATAATCAATTATTTCTGAAGTTCCATCTTTCCAAGAGCTATGATGAAAAATAGTTTAACATATTTAAGACTTTCATTAATTATTCCTACAACTATGGACTTCAATGTTCAGTGTTCATACAGAATTTGGAAAACAGCAGGAGAAAAGCCTAATGTCTTGCTTTTAAGTATGGAATTAGAAGGATGTGTCTAAGAAACTCATGTGAGATTACCTGTTTTTACTAGACACAAAGAACTTGTCAAAATTTACCAAAATTTTACCCTCACCCCAAAGAAAAAAAAACACAAAAAACCTGCACCCACCCCAATGTTTTATCGCGTTCCTCAGGAAAAGAGAAGCCATTTTAGAAAGTTTTCTTGATTCTTGATTCTGAAGTGATAAAAAAATACTATAATAGGAAGTCTGTTTGTTTAATCTTATTTTCTTATTTTTCTCTAAATATATTGTTTTGGCTACTGAAAAGAAGAGAGAGAAAAAATTCAATAACAAGAGTTCATCATATAATTTCCTTGTCAGCCTATCCAGAAATCAGCTGTCAGATTAAAAACAAAAGAAATTAACAAAACAAAACCATAGAAAACAAAAAAAAACCCCGCAAATAAACAAACAAACTCCAACCAACAAACAGAAAAAAGCCAATGTGCTGTTAAAAAAAAAAAAAGAAAAAGAGTTTAGAAAAGAGTTTATCTGGGACTTAGCTGTTTAATCTTGTGGCTGTGAATCTGCAGAAGTGAAAATTGCTTTGACATTTCATGGTAGTGACGGTGTCTACATAGCCCTGTGAAGACATCCCCAGTAAGAAGTTCAAGGCCAAAGGCCTCACCTGTCTGCCTGCTGTGAAATTCTGGGAACTGTCATGCAAGCACATCACCTGGCATGCTGGAAGTCCACAGAGGACCTGCCCCTGTTGTGCTGGCAAGAGGAGCTGGTGAGATCAGCATGGCTGAAGATAGACTCAAAAATCCCCTTCCCATTCCTGTGGGTCCCTTCCAGCACATATTATTCCATGATTTGTGATACTCCTCCCTGCTGGGGCTGTGCACACCTGGAGCACAGCCATGAAGCACCAACCATGTCCCTTGACCACCCTTTGCCTTACTGGGAAACCCTGGGGCTGTGGCAACACCAGCCACTTTCTGCTAGAGCTGAGCCTTTTGCAGGCACCTTTCCTGCTGCCCTCACCATAGAAAGAAAATGTCACATCCACATGGGATGCCTGAACCTTGCCCTTCTCATCCTCATCAGCAGACCCCAAACCACAGAGCTGTAATAGTTTCAAACAGCTTTGCTTCTGGCAAAGAGCTACAGAAATATTTAATCATTATGGTCTTCCCTGATATGCAAGCAGCGTCTCTTTGGCTAAACTGTTTTTGGGTTTTTTTCCTTTTATTGGTTTAATGACAGATTAATTAGTTTTTAGAGTGCTTGTGTCTCTTGCCTGCTTTAGTGGTTCTTTAGATGTTTGTGAATCTAATCTGAACACAAGTTAGGTGGTCCTCATATTCCAGGCCAGATTCTGCAAATTAGTTTAATTCACAGTAAGTATTTAGGCACCAGGATAAGAGGCTGGATTTTCAAAAGAGCTCAAGAAGCTGGACTGTGTAGACACTTAAAATTCCACCATGAATGATAGAGCAGCAAGATGTTGAGAGTTTTCTAGCTTTCAAAACAACATACCAAAAACAAAAAGTTATTTGTCTTGGTAAGAGAAGAGACAATTTGAAAAATCATCCTATATTTGCAGACACTAATTCCTGGAAATGGCACTGCAAATACTCCTGGATTGATTGTTCAATATATTTGGTGAAAACCCAATTCTTCCTATCACTAATAGAGAATTGTGAGTCTTGTGTATTCTGCCAGCAGAGAAAATTCATCTACCTTTGTTACCAAGTTTTTTAGATTTTACTTTTCAGAATTTGAGTAAAACTTGTTTCTCAATCCAAAACAATGTTGAGGCAAGTACATTTTCACTTCTAGCTTAATTGGAGGCCAGCATGTCTGGTTGGAGTTGTTTGATGGCTTTTTCAATTCCTTGAGGTTCCAGTGATTTGTGATATCTTTTATTTGTAAGTAAAGGCACAGACAGCTTTTTCCCAGGGCTTGTTATTCTATTATAAAGCTACATAAAGGAGCTTTATAACCTATTGGTAATGAGCAACAATCAATACTGTTGTGTAACCAAGTCACCCCCTTCTGCTTCCTGTCTTTTCATTTACTCTTCAAAGTCCCCTTCTCTCTGCAAATATTCTGCTTTGTGCTAAATGGTTGCTGATGCTCAGGGGATACAGAAAAAGTGAGCCTGGCCTAAAAGGTGGTGTGGATCTCTAACTCATCCCTTTAAGGGCAGGGCTTTAGCATAAACCATGCCCAAGGTTACTGGATTGAGTTTGCACTTGGGATCATGGGCCAAAAGGGTCCTGGTAGTGGGCTCCAGGGGCAAGGGAAACTGTGCAGGTACTGGTGCTGGCTGGAGATAATGACTCACTTCTTTCCAAGCATGATGCATCACAGTCTAATGTGGTTTGCAGCAGTTCCTGAGAGACTCATGGGTATTATGCCAACCTTAAGATAAAAATTGAGAGAATGGTTCTTCAATTCCACTTACAGAGGGAAAGGTTTCAGTTGTGTATTGAGGAAATGTATTATTTCCACAAAGTGGGAGCATTAAGAAAAGGTCTCCATCAAGCATCTAAAGCATCCTGTATGCAACTGGGAAAGAATGAGGACTGGAAAAATTGAGAAGAAATGTACAAAAATTGAATTAGGAGATTTAAGAACAGAACTGAGCACCATTTTTTCTCTTTTCAGCAAATTAAAGAGATAATTTTGAAATCCCTAATTCCTTTCCCCTTTTCCCCTTTTCCCCATAAGAATCAGTTTGTATTACATGGCCTGTTAGAAACTCTGTTCTGTGTCCCTGTAGTCTCTGGCACATTCAGGACCCTTGCCTTTCATTCTTACCAGTGACATTAACAGCCATTTGTGAGGAGTGCTTCTGTAGTGACATCCTCACTAAGTCTGCTGCTCAGGAGACAATTATCAAGCAGTGAGAACAGCATGGAAGGCAAGCATTTCAAAATGGAGTCAAAGCTGTAGTGAAGCATTTGCCTCAAGCTAAAATAAGCCAGGTAGGCTAGAGCTGAAACAATAGCATGGTGCAGAGACATATGCTGAGTAGATGTAGCATTCTTATTTTATCATAAAATCTTCCACACTTCATAGTGTAATGTAAAAAAAATAAAAAACAAAGCATGAGCTACTCAGCACTATCATTGTGTACTATCTCATGGCGGATTGACACCCTGCACTGACTCAGGGCTCCCCAAGTATCATCCAGGTCCACATAATAGAAAGTCACTCAGAATGACTCACCATTCAATATGCTCACATTCTATATACTCACTATCTTTCTGACTTCAATAAGGTTATTTTATTTTATTTTATTTTATTTTATTTTATTTTATTTTATTTTATTTTAAAGTAATACTGTTTTCTTTCTCTCTCCTCTTTGTTTTTAACACAAACTATTGGCTATAGGAGTTTTGTCCAGAGTACCCAGCAAGGCAGCATAGGTAAAACATGCTGTGCTCCAGCTGAAATTAATAAGAGGACTTTTCATAACAACAGGAATCCTGGCATGCACTTGGGAGCCTGTGAACTGGATGGTGGCTTTTAAGCCAGTACCCTGGTGTCTAATTCCTCACAGGCAGTGGGAGAGCAAGCTTTTAAGAAGCATCTTCTTGTCCTGTGTGTGGACCTGTTGTGTGGGTGGTGAAAAGGGAAGAAAGCCCTGTCACTTCTCCAGGCTTCTTGTAAGATTTCTGCTTTCCCTTCATGACAGTAACAGTGAAAGAATAGTTTCTGACTGACCTACAATATAGGGATTTCTCTTGTCTGACCTCTCCAGCTGGCTGGTTGCAGGGAGGAAAACTGTGCAATTAGAGATGTCAGAAAGGTAGATTAGGTGTGTTTTCTTCTTTTAGTTGGTAGTACAGAGGCATAATAGCACTTGAGCTGTTATCTTTCTGATTGATATTAGCCTTGGGGCTTTTGACTTGTACAGTCTTACTGTAATGTGTGTATACATTGTTTTAATTGTGCAGCAAAGGAGGAAAAAAATACATATATGCCTACCTTTATCACCTTTAACCCTGCTGACCATATATAAGGAGATCCTAGCATTTGAGAGCAATTGAACTTGTTCTGGTATTTCTCTAAATATATTACAGTAGTAGCTGTTTCTAAGATTCCCATTCTTAAATGTTCTGGCAGTACCTGAAATGACTCAAAGTTCAGTGTAAATGGTGTGTGCTGTCTGCTCTATGTTGACATTAGGGTGGCATGTTTCCCAGTAGCAAAGTAAATAATTAGCACATGAGAAGTAATTATTTCTGTTAATAAACAGCCTAAAAGTGCCAGTTTGCCCAACATAAACCCATTGGATCTGTATCCCCAGGCAGCACAAATAGGTATGTATGCATAGGCAGCACAAATAGTCCACGGGACCATGGCCTCAAAAAATTCTAATAAAACAGATAGGATAAGGGTAGTTGCTAAGTGGTTGGAAAATTGGAAGCTTGGATGAAGAGATAATTCTATATTTGTGCTTCTGTCTCAAATTCACCAATGATCAAATTAGCTGTAGGGGACTCTCTCCTCTGGATGCACTGCCAGATTAATAACACTCAAAACAATAACTCTGAAGCACAGCAGGCAGAGCATGTTCTCATATGTCCTGCCATGAGAGTGGAGTTTCCTCTCCATTCTAGTAAGGATGATTGCAGTAATGTCTGTCTCAAGTTCTTCTTCTATCCAGACTGGACATAATCCAGTGAACCTGTCTGTGTTCACAAGCTGGTACAGAGTGGCTTGTCATACAGCAAAAGGCACTCTAGTTTGGCAGAGGAGGCAGTGCAGCTCCCTTAGAAAAAGTTTCCAATAAACCCTGTACCACAGCTCAATTTGGCTGAACAGCTGGTTTCTAGCCCTCCTTGAGAAGAGGTGAGGGTCTGGCTTTTCATATAGGTGTCACTGAGAGGAGGGGATGGAGATTGGAGCCAACCTGCCTGGCAGGACACCAACCAAGTTCACTCTGTGAATGCAAGGAGAGCTGAGTGTCAAGAGTAGGATGATGATCCCTTTTAAATTAATTTACAGTGGTCCAGATAAGTTTAACAAAGATGTTTCAGCCCCTGAACTTCTTGCTACATCATGATGAAAGGAACAAAAGCACCAGAAAATTTAAAGATCACCCAGAGTCCAAAGAGTCACCATCACTAAGCCGGCATTTGCCCAAATATGAGACAGGAGGAGGGAGGAAGAGTCTTATGGGATAGCAGCGAGGTTCAAAAGAAATACGTTAATTAATCCTTTCCTAATAAGAATAATAGGGGTGAATTTCCTTCTTCTTAAAGATACAGCTTTCCAGAATCTGTAACACTTTGAACAGTTGCTCTAGATGATCTTAGGGGTCTTTCCCAACCTAGAAAATTCTGTTATTCTTAGACTCTTTCCATCCATCTGTCATACAGCTATCAGATGAAAGGGTAGTTGGTTTGAGCTTGAAAGTGAAGCCTTCTTTACCTTAGAAGTACTATTTCTCACTCTTCTTTGTCATTTTTTGAATCACTGCAACATGCAAAACTGCTAACCTTAGCTCTCCTCCTGCTAATTAGGCAACAGCATTAAAACTCTTTATTAAGGCACCCCTCCTGGGTGGCTGCAGATATATATACTTTCACAGAGTAATTGCTTTCTGGCCCTCATTTTAATTGGAGTCCATGGGGGGCCTGTGGAATTCCGCTGCCTTCATCTCCCACTGGCTCATTGTGCTTGTGACACAAATTTAGAAACAGGGGACTACTTTCCAGATCTGCATCTGAAAGAAAATGTAAGTGAGGGGGGGAAAAATAACAATAGTTAGTAGATGAGATGTAAGAGGAATTACACTGGAAGAAAACAAAATCTTCCACTTTGATTCCTTCTTTCACCAGGAAAAAAAAACGGTGAACATTTTTCAGGCATTTCTGTTTTCTGTCTTTTGTCTAAGATGGTGCAGCTTGTAACTAGGTTAACCAGATCCTGAAGGAACTTAAAGACCATTTAAAGTAAAGCTTAAATAAAACCTATTTTGCAAATATGACCCACAGCTTTCTAGGTCCTTGAAGACTCAGGCAAGGAATGTAACCCAAATATGAAAGGAACTGCCTCTTCCAATTCAGACTTTGTCAACTTTAGCTCCAGAAAAAATGTTGCAGCTTTATTCAAAGTTCATATTTTGTTGAAAATGGACCCTTTTAAAGGCACTGAAATGAACTATTTGCCTAAACAAAACATTTCTGTCAGAAGAACTCCAAAAAACCAACAGGTTGGAAGAAAAACATGTGTTCATGCTTGATTACACAGAATATAGTCAGGAGGGTTTTATGCATAGAGAAAATTCTTGGTTTTATGCTTTGAGTTTTTGAGATATGTGCTTTAGCTGGGTATTTCAAATTAAATGAATAGTAGTAAAATGGTAATTGTATTGTTCTTATATGTCTTCAGAGTTAATATAATCCAAGATGAGCTAATTCCTATCCACCAAGCTATTGTTTCAGGCAGTAACTGCAGACACTTCTACTCTGTATAGTGCTCCAATTAATGTTTTCTAAATTATAGTCATAATCATAAAGACGAGAAACTGTAATTTTTCAAAAAAGTGTGCAGATACAACAGCATGAAAAGAAATTCTGTCTCATTTCAACATTTTAAAATAAGTTTTGTTCAATTCTTTTTGTATCAACACAGAAATAACTTCATAAAACTTCAGGTATATAATTGCCTCTTTTGGAGGTTTTTTTTTTCCCAACATCTCACAGTTTTGACAGTTTTCAATTATTTCCACTAGAACTTAATACACATCCTTCATTCTTCTAACTCTTTTTTTCTCTGTAAGTCTAGGTACTGGAGCAGAGTTTTGCCACAACCTAAAAATGCCCCAGTGCCACACACATGCAGAGGCTCTGCATCTGAGTGCCAGTCCATGGCAATTGTGGTGCTAGTGTTTTGTTTCTTGTCTCCAACAAAAAGCTGATTACTGTTGCCATCTCTGTGCACAGCTGGGTCTTTCTAGAAAGGGCTGTAGCCCCTCATCACATCTATCTAATTAGGCTGATTGGTTCACAGCGCTCACAGCGCTGAGCCAACCTGATTGAGAGGTGTGCTTGGCTCAGTGTCCTTATTTCTAACTGCTTTTTTGTGTGTTAAGTGAACCTTGCTGAGGCCCTTTGTGAGCCACTCTGCCAGCTTGAAGCAAAGATGTGTGACTGGTGTAATGCTGAAGAAATAAAACCTATCCTTCTCACTTGATGTGGGCGAGCTACACTACAAATACACTGAGGTCTTAAAGTTCTGTCTACATAGAGAGAAAAATAAAACAGCCATGAAGTTCAAAGATTAAGGATTTGGACAGACATTCACAAAAGAGGAATCTAAACATGGAGATTAGCGCAGGCTGATTAAACTCATTTTCTATTTAAAGGAAGTTTGGCCATCCCAGATTGCTTTAAATCTGTTGTGTAGAAGGTATAAACAAAAAGCCCATTGTACTTGTTTCAGGGTTTGTGAGCTTACAGCTGATATAGTTTCAGGCTGCAATTCTTGCAGCCCCTTCATAATGCAGTGGTCCCATTCAATTCTCCTCCAGGGCCTCAGAAACTCAGCTTCCAGTGCTGCAAAAGAAATAGATTTTTCTAGTAGAAGTATCATAAAAACACATGAGGAGGTTGATGATGGGTTACACTGGAGCAAGTAGAAGGATGAGACAGGGCTGTGCCAGGAATGAGCTGCCTGACTTCTGTGCTGCAAGACCAAGAGGGAAATGGGGGAGAGAAGGAGGCTGCATGGTGTGAAGCAGAATTCAGGCATTAGTTCATCTTTTACATCCAAAACTTAGAGATGTTTAGATTAATGAGATTTATTCACTCCATGGTGGTAGCCCAGGAGCTAATTCTCTGTTGGCTGTAATTTTTGTACTCAAAAGAATTATTTCAGCACACCGTGCCTAGAAAAGTTCTTGCAGCTTTTGCAGAATATATATATGTATATATATGTCAAATTGGATTTTGAACTCTCCTAAATGTGCAATTGCTCTATTCTCAGAGAAACCAACACTCTTACATTACAGCCTTCAAGTTATCCACTGACTTTGACGAGCAGTCACAGGAATGCTGTGCTGTTTAATATGGGCTGTGAATTTAATATGGGCAAATGTTCCTTTTTGTTGAACCTTGTAATGAAAATGTCTCTAAATATCTCTAAACCTTAAACTATCAAGTGCTCTACTGGGTCCAAGTTCTGCTATGGTTAAGTAAGAGTTAATGTCAAGTGCATCAAAATTTGCAGAAATCATTCCTCTAAAAGAGATGAACCACCTGACAGATTTACATCAAAATCAGAGACACTTTTTGCAGTTTCATTTGATTGCATGTGAGAGTGTTTCATAATCTGATGTTCTGCTGTGCAAATTTAGAGTGCTGCCATTAGCTTTGAAAGCACTGCAGTAAATCCACCATCCACGTATCTGACTCAGCAAAACTAAACCCCACATTCCTTTTTAGAAACTGAGTTCTTAATATTCTGCTCTTTTACCTTTGTTTATTCTAAAGGGATCAAAAAAATATCAAATTGTTTCATTTTGGAGGAGAAGGAAGATGTTACAGCTTCAGCGCTGTGCAACATTTGATCCATTTTCCATTTCAAATATACATTGGTATGTAAAGCTGACATCCACAAAGAATTTTGCATTCAGAATTAAAAGCTCATTTGCACACAGTATACACAGTGCATTACCTCCTTTTATGGAAAGACCACTGCCCATGAGTAGTTGTCTAGAAAAGGTCTTACTTCAGACGCATGACAGATAAGAAATCAAAGCATTTCCACAAGCACACTCCCTCCTCCTTTCATGCACCCACATGGCTTGGACCAAGCTGTATTTACTCACAGGTTTGAAAGGCTTTGTCCACATTATAAATATTAAACACTGTAGAGATTTGTCTGAAGAGATGAGATAAACTGTGCACAAGTGTTGCAGTCAAAGACCAAGGCAGAGTGTGGGTGGGAGAGGGCAGTTTGCACTGGTGTAAGAGTGAGAGAGCTAGGAGCTATGTTTGGTGTCTCAATAAGTATTATAAGTATTAGTCTTCATGCCTACATGGCTTAAGGCATTACAGCTGAAAAGCTGGGCTTAGGGAAGGCTCAACAGTCTTTGATAGGATACTTTACATTGTTGAATTAGAATTTCAAGGAATAAGAGACCACCTCTCTCTTCAGTTTGAATAACAGACCTTCATGCTAGCATCAAGCTGAAACAGCCAATGAGTCTATGGTGCATAGGTGTTCACTTTAAATAAATAGGAAGCAGTTTTTCCTCTCATCTCCATCAGCTAATCACTGACCAAACCCTAGCTTTCTCCTAAACATGTTTTGAAATCTGCTTGCAGTCTGTTCCTGAGTCCACGTGGTGTGAACACAGGCACACAGGCTCTACCAAACACATTGACAGACAAATCACTCTATAACTCCATGATCTTTCCTTCCCCACCTGGGAAAAGAGGGAAAATCCTCAAGCAGCAGATCAACTGCTCACCTGCCTTTAGAAAATATTCCCCAAGAAGGCTTACAGCTCATGGATTTCTTCCAGATCTCCAGTGAGTCTTTAACAAAGGCCAGGACACTGGCCATGCTCTTGCTGAGCAGCAATTGGGAATTTCCCAATTTCCGCATTGGGAAAACTTATCCAGCTGGTTACAGTCCTACCTAAGCTGGCAACCATGCTTCTTCACATTGGCCAATAAATCCCAATAGGGATTATAGTGTTATAGTATAATCTGAGTGAAAAAATAGTAGGTTAAGTTTGTTGGAGAAACCTGGCAAGCCATTTGTTAGATAAAACCCCCAGTATCAAAGCTACAGTTGTGGGGAATACATAAAACATATCCAGGACATATAGTGGAATATGAGCTGATAACTAAGGCGACTAATTAAAACAGAAAACCTTTGCTTCCTGAATTAACATATAACATTTGAATGGAATTAATAGGAACCCCTGAGGCTGAAATAGGGACATGGCTTTTAAACTGTGCTGAAATGCATTGAAATAGTTACACTTCTTTGTAAGACAGACTATACAGAAAAATACAGAAAATAGGAATGTGTGTGCTAAAAACAGAGACTGTCCTTTCTCCATTGGAATGTCTGACAGCTAAAACAAATTGGTTTGGCTTTGTCATTTAAAACAGTGAATGATATTTTTTCAAGTTGTTCTCTTGTGGATAGATTCTTACAAAATGAGAGCAGTGATTCCATTAATTTGTGTCTCATCTGTGGTCCCAGGTGATGTAGTTAATATAGTTTCCGTAATGTCAAGTTAATACTTGTTCCTCCTTTTGGTGAATTCTTTTACAAACTTGCCCTCAGCTTGTGTTATACCCTCTGCTAGAAGAGGAGTTGAACTTGGGAACAGAGTTTAGGCTTGAGCTAAAAAGTTTTTAAGATCTAAATAAATGAAACTTCCACATATGTCTTCAAAAGCAAGTTGGGTTATGGCTCTCCTATTTCCTGCAGGGGGCCAACCCAATGCCTGGACATTTCACAGAGTTTTACTTCTCCTTCCATTCATTTTTTTTCCATTTTCTGTGTGAAAAGCACAGTCCCACATCTTGACTAAAGAGGAGGATGAGTTATTTCAGCTGGAGACAGTGGGACAAAGTTGCCAAATGCAAACGTGCTGTTGACATGGATAGTGCTTCCCAAGAGGCCTGGTCCTTGGCCCAGGGAGCCTCCAGGCAGAAGATGGGGAGAAGTAATACTCATCATCAGAATATCTAACTCATTTCATGAAACAAGCTGGACATCTATTCAGAGAAAACTTATGCTTTCAGGAAGACATTTCACCTAAACTTTAATTTCTATTTAAAATATTAATCAAAATTGATGACCTTAACTTTTCCACAGAGCAGTTATTTGTATTCTTCCATGCCTTTGGGAATTTCTGAGTGGTCTTCTCAGAGATAAAGTGAACACTGGTTTAAAACTGTTTCACAAAATAAATTTGTATGTTTCAGGAAATGCTTCTCTCACAATGATAGAAAGAAAAAAGTAATTGGCATAATTTGGTACAATCGATGGTACAAAAGGCACTAAAAAGAAGTAAGCACTAGAGAGTGATAAATCCAAGGGGTTTTTTTTCTATTTTTCATTCCATTTGGAAAAAACCCACAACATAGTTAAAGCATTATCAGAATTGATGTTGATCTCTCTGGCTAACATTTCAATAAGTTAAAACTTCAGGGATGTTTGGCTGTATTCCAGTTTTTTTTCAGTTCTGTGCTCTTTTAGGAATTTTAATTTTTCTTGGATAATTAGATCTCTGACATTAGACGCATATAATTAACAGGGAAAATGGCTTGCATGCTGGCTATAATAGCACTGTCTGATCTGTTTGCCAGATAACTGTTATGACCTGTTTTTTTGGAACCAATTTATTCCCACAGATAGCAGCAGACATGCCTAACTGGAACCACTTCCATTTGTTTGAAAGGATGAAATCGTGGGGCCTTTTACTGATTTCTGTGGCCCCAGGATTTTGCATGCATCCTCAACATTTCCTTTTAAGATAAGACTTTTTCAACTTCTTTTTTTTTATATATAGTCAAATCTGAACGAGTCCCCCATGTCAATAGAATAATAGGACTGAAACTTCATGTGCAAAGCTGTATTGCTCAGAGATGTTTCTTACAACTGTCACAGATGCTTTTACAGTAATTTTCAAAATGTGCCTCTCTGGGTGGGAGGGAGATGTGTTCTCTTTAAACTAAAATATTAGCTTTATCTGTCTGTTGTTAACCAAAGTTCAGGACTTGAGTGTCATTTACGTCTTTTGCAAAATTGTCCTCAAGACTTTTTAATAGCCTATTTACCAACTGCTAAATAAACACCACCTGACAATAAAGGACTGGAAAAAATGTTTTCAGCTGCTTGTTAACATCTCTTTTATGCTACTTACAATTTTCTGCCTTTAGATGTTTTGGTTCACTAAAATAAAACTTTCTCTCCACATTTTTTAAGAAGTAAAAAATATGGCTATGAGGTGAGGGGAGTCAGCAGCATATTACATTTATTTTTGCTTCTGAGCATGGGGTCCAGGAAGAATTCTTAGGTGACCAATAATAATAATAATTTAAAAAAACCCCACCAAACCAACAAAAAAAATAAAAAATAAAAAAAGAAACAAACAAACAAAAAAACCCCACCAAAACCAAAGAAAACCATATTAAAATAATAAAAGCCTGAAAAATAGGCTGAAAGTGTTTTAGACCAAAGTGGTGTTAGGATTTTCAGCTGAATGCTTGATTATGATCCAGCTTTTTGGTCTAGGCCACCGGAAGCAGGTTTCACTTCTGTGGCATAAGAGAAAGGTCCATTAAGCATTTTTGAAAAATCCCAGAATGATCTGACAACAGTGTATTACAGTTCATGGAGAAATGGCTGTTAAGACACATTCCAAGTATCCTTATAATTCCACTGGGTGCAATAGATTAAAAAAATAGATCACAGAAAATTCAAAACCTTTACCAACTCTGCAGTTAAAGCATATCATTCACATTACCCTATATACTTTGCTTTTCTATGTGGAAGATAAAAACAGATTATCTACACAAAGCTTACATTAGGGGGTCAACAAATACAGAGCAGATTTTTTTTCTAAATCAGATAATCCTCTACAGTACTACTTTTGATGTATGGAGTTCCTAGTGCAGTGATTTCTTTCCCCCATCTCTCCTGAGCATAATTCCTTATCTTTCAACATGTCTGCAATACATGAAGCCACTACTCCACTAAGTATGCAGCATGTGAGCATATGTGGAAGTGTGTGTATATATAGTTACTGTTTAGATTCCACCTTTTTTATTTCAATGTCTTTGCTTAAGGTATCAGGTTTGAAAACAACACTGCTTTTTTTCTAAAAGAAATATGGTTTTATACTTCTTCCTCCAGTTTCTAGTGGTCAGTGCAGAACAGCACTGTGTTTATCATAACAAACTGAGCGGAGGGGAGCAGCAAAGGGAAAATTTTTGGTGATAAAATTTTTGAACACAATCATTTTATTGCACAACTTAGATTTACAGTGCCACTGGGATTGAACATATCCATTTTTAAAAGATCCAATTTTTCCTGCAATATTTAGGACCAGACAGAATCCCCAACTAACTGCTAGTTTCTGTACACGCTCAAATTGGAACAATACCTATCTTGAAGAGATCACAATTTACATACAAATTTTCTGTGTTTGCAGAAGTTCATATCGGAGGGCTGATCACATCCCTTTGTGATAGAGACCTCCTCTCTATCCCAGTTTGATTGCCAGAACTTTACTTTTCATATTTTCCTGTGAATCAAAGTCTTTTTCTGACAGAAATTATCTTTCCCTAATGTCTCATCTCTTGAATGTTGAATGTGGACTTCAGAATTAGCTGGATCTCCTTGTATCTGGCATTCCAGAGGAATGCCCTAGTTTGAAACAATCCCTTGCATTAGGAGATGATGGGTATCCCTCCTGCTACAAACTTCTGCTTTCTTTAATTTTTGGACTACTGTGTTTACATATGTCCAACCACCAACACTCAGTTCTGCTTGTTCTGCTTTTGGCTAAATTTCAACCATCCTGATGCTCATTGCTCAGTAGTCTTTTCTTTCCTCATGGTCCAGGTAAAGAGGCTAATAAGACACATAATTGTTGTGGACTACAAAATGAAAATGGAATTTTAAAATTATAGAGATACATTACCTAAATCATTATTAATTAACTTTAGCTGTCTCAGTTATCTTAACAAAATCATTTTGACCAATTACATTAATATGTCTCCAACATACTTCAGTACCCAGCTTATTCAAAGTCTGAAATCATAGACCTCAGTGATTAGCCATGTGAATTTGAGATACCCCTTTCCATGGAAACAGCAGGAAAGATCCAGCTCTTACTGTGTCCGGCGTGCAGTCCCATTCTGCCTGAAGAATTCAGACAGATTCTGAGACATCAGAATGGCAGTTACTGAGTAGTTTTACAGCAGGTGGTATGACTAACATGTTTATAAGTAAACCTTATGTTTATAAGGAAACTTTAGGTTCATAAGGAAACCTTGAGTGATTCTTTCTTGATTCCAATGAAAAAAAATAGTTATGAATGAGGAAGGTAAAGGCACTCATACTTTGTACAGTTTCCCTCTCATTTTTCTTTTATTTCTCCTCCTTTAAGATATTTGCACTCCTAAAACCTTCAATATCTTTGCTAGTAAAATCATTTGCTCTTGTATCTGAGCTTGATCCCTTTGAATAATAAGGGGCTGTGATCTGTAACTCTCAAAAGAAGCAGTGAGTCCAGGATGCTCTGTGTTGAGATTTCAAATGGACATCAGTCATCACAGATAAAACAACTGTATGAAATGAAGCAACATAAAAGTAGGTGTTATTTCCATGAAGAAACCAGGTTTTAAAGGTTCTCAGCTGCAATGCTTAGTGGTTTAAATGCTGCTTGTATTCTTAATAGTAAGATCTGATGTTTTCTATGCAAATTAACCTGAATGCTATAAAATGGTACATTTCATAGGCTCATAGGATTGTGATAGTCCTGTCTTTATTAAGAAGAAAAACTTGCCTTCCTATTATAATTTTTCACTGAGCTCTAAGACTTTTTATTGTTTCAAAACAATTTAAATCATTATAGATAACCTCTTGCAGTGTTTTTAAGTTTACTTTTTGCTCAATTAAAATTTTATTTCCATTTCTCTTTTGAATTGGTAAATATGTGGAGACCTAACAACCCGGCTACCAGCAATATCTTTTAAATTTTACATCTTATCAATGATCAAGGAATAAACTGAATATATTTGGTCTTAAAGAAGTTCACTTTTTCATCCAATTTATAAAGAGCTGAACAATTACTTTCTTGATTCTTGTTTGAGAGCTGTGATAGATCTTTATACTGAATTACATAATTGCAGGCAACCCTCATCATACACACTTCTATTCCAGTTGACACATGCACTAATCTGATAGAGTGAAATGTTAATCTTGATAATAATTTCTTCTATTTCTACAAAGCTTTTGATTCTCTAATGTCCAAAGGCATTTAAAAGATTTGCTGTGCACTACTGAGTTCTAAAAACCCTGTAGAAAAGCGCCCTTTTAGAACAATGAGAAATATATTTTTCTTCCAAAGCAAAACACATTAGTACAGTTGCAGGTTTGCAGTCAACAGTGAGGTTCATTTTGCATTCACTATGCATGTTTGTGCCTAAATATTACAGTGACAAGCATGCTGTAACTACCTAAGACAGGAAATACTGTGCATGCACAGCCTGTTAAAAATTGGTGCATACCCGTAAGATATCTCAAAAAAAAATAAAAAAAAAGCAACCATATATATGGAACACATCCTTGTGTTCACCACCGGTTATGCTGGGAATGTTTGCCAGATCTTATTTTGGATTCTATTTACAGTCTAAGCAAAACATTGCTCTCAATGCATTTTCACTGACATTAGTTAAGAAATAGCTCATGATGACGGTATTCAGTACCAGAGTAAATGGAAAGAACAGGAACCTGAAACAAATCCAGTAAAGCTCTGCAAGCTGTAATACCCAGCTCATGCCTGGAAAAGCTAACATCCAGACAAAGGAATTTAAGGAGCAATTCAGGTCAAGAAAGGTCAAGGGAAGAAAGAAGTGATTGAATCCCCATTCTATCAAAAACCTTTCTTAAAAAAAAAGATTGAGATCCACCATGGTTACCCTGTTGATCCTTCCTCCCACCATATCCTGGAAAATGCTGAGGATAAAACAGACACAGGCCTGGCTGAGATGGTATAATTATGTGAGGCCATTATGACTGCTACTGAGAGTCACCTGGAAGAGTCTTAACGACTATCCAAGGAAGTAGAAGTGAAGCACAGTCTCAAAAGAATAGAGGAGATTATGTTATTTATCATAATTCTTTATCCCTTAAATTTTTTTGTGACATACCCTGAAAGGATTTAGTACATGGCTAAATCAGCACTTCAGCAACACATTGAATTGGTTCAGGTCATTCTTGTTAACAGTCATATGGGACCAAATCAGTAAATGGCTATTAAAAGGCAGGAATTTCTAGGAGCATCTGTGCGTTGCAGGAAATGTTGCTACTGATTCTTCTTTTTATATCACATTCCTATAAAAAGTGAGAAGGAATCTTATTGCCAGCAGAGATGTAAAATCAGGTCGGGACTGTCGCTGGTTATTTAAAGGTATTGCCATGCTTTTTGTAAGACTGAACATATTACATGCTGTATCTTGGCTAAATTCCACCTTTTATAATTACATCCTCTTCTCCCCTTCTCAAACATTTCTCGCTGTCACAAGAGGATGCAGCACTCTTCGTTTTCCTGGTCTAGATGTCTGTGTAGCAGTCTTTCAATCTCATCATGACCTCCCTGAAAGAAATATTCAAGTTGCCCAAGATGCAGTGTGATCTCTTCATCACTCCCTGTGGCATTGATGTGGATGGAGAGAAAGAGGGCTTTGAAATTAATACTTAGGCAGAGGTTCTGATTTTTTTCCTGCTTAAGTACAAGCACAAATCTGTTGGTTTGGCTTCCTCCACAGTTACTCATTTGCTACACTCCCTGGAGCAGTGGGAGGCTTAATACTTTACCTCTAAAAAATACTTTGAGATTATTTAGTCAAAATGCAGGCCACCAGTGTTCCATTAGTACTGGGAATGCTTTCAGAGCATTGACCAGCTTTTGCTTCCAGCTTGATGAGCTGATGATTGTAGCCCTCAGATGGCATTTAGATAAGCAGAATCCACAGGGATTTTTTAGTATGTTAGCTGCTCAATGAACTGCCAAGATTGTATAGTAAGCAAACAAGGGATGAGTGATTATAAACAAAAAACCCAGCCACGTGATACTATTTTAATCTTGTTTTCTTTGTGGATACAATGTTTGCTGGAGAGGAGAGCCTGTCACTTGGAAACACAGAAGGATACTCTGAACGATGGTCCTTGCAGTCCAGTAGCCAGCTGTGGGTGAAGCAGATGTTTGAGAGAAGGGTCCAGTAAAGATACCAACCAGTACATCTGGCCAAAAGCACCATGCCAAAAGTAAAATTCTCATCAGAGATGGCACAGTGTGTCCTGTTGTCAGTTTCTATTTGACAAAGAAACACGACGACTTCTCACCTGGAATACCCAAGAAAGAGAACTGTTTCTCACCTGGAATGCTCACAAATTGGACTGAGGGGCTTGAGGTGAGGCTGATCAAGTTTCACTACAAGTGCTACTAGGACAACATTTTTTTTGTGTGTGTCTGATGGTTTCTGTGGCTCTCAGTCTGCATCCTCTTGGAAGCTGGACTCTGTGGACTTGCTTCCGATTTCTTTCAAGAGTCTGCTTTAGAGGAATCCAGACTGCAGCAACCAGACTGATAGTTCACTTTGTAAACCAGACTGATTGCTCACTTTGTAAAGCTTTGTAAATTTCTAGAGAGTGGTACACAGTAATTTGAACCAGTGCCACCTACAAGCAATATCATTTCTATGTGCTCCTTTAGCCCCTCTTAGCTCAGAAGCATGGGATGGTTCATGCACAAAGCTCTGAATACTGACAATTATATCTCCCTCTTCCCTTTTTCCTTGTTATCTTTTCTCTACTAACATGGGAGTCTAAACAGAAATAAAATATTTGGTAAGTACTGATTTCTTATCATTCCTTTAGTGAAATACAGCACTGTGCATGTATATAATTGGCAAAGAGGTGTTCAAATATTTCAAAGGAATGTCTATATCAAAAAAAGAAAAAAAAAGGGGAGGCAAAAACCATAGCATGGGCCCGATCCCACCAGCCTAATCTTGCCACTTTGGAGGTCTCCAGCAGGTAGGACTCAGCAGAAGAGCAAGTGTGTATTTATGTATTCCTGGAGTCAGGAGTCTCGGGGATGCTCTTATCAGGCTGGCTTCAGCCAGAGCTTAGGAAGAGCTGCTGCCCAGCACAGAGGGCTGTGCCACACCACACCCTGTCACCTTCGTGTGTGGGACCAGAGAGTGGGAGTGAAGGAGGGCAGACAAGACATGGCACCCATGCAGCCAACGTCAGACCACGGCAGCCGTGCAGCCAGCATCAGGAATGCTTGGCAGGGACTCCAGGCAACACACAACAGCCTTTACACAGCCAAACAACTTCAGCTGGGGGCTGGGAATTGGCACTCATGTTTTATTCATCCAAATTGCTTTTCCCCACTCCAGAAATCCACACTCCTCTCTACACTACAGAAGCTGTTCAGTTTCCTCTTGTTTAGCACAGTGCTGCAGTGCTCCCATTTCCTCTGAGCACCTCCACGTAGAGACTGATCGGCAGTAATCACAAGTCCAACTTCTCAGGAGTGAAGCGTGGGTGAGAGATGTTGGTTCCTCTAACTTGATCAGTCGGTTTTGTTATACTGTATATCAGATCTTCCATAGACAGCTCCCATGGAAGGAAATAAAAATGTAACAAATCCAGTTTCCTTTCCTTTTTGCATTTTTGGTAAAATTTTAGGTTTGACTCATCTTTCCCAAGCTAATTGTCAAGAAACTGACAAATCCAGCGTGGTTGACAAGTGAGTAATTGGGGGAAGAGAAGGAGTGCAGCCGGTGTTTGTACTAATTTGGTAAAACAATTAAAGTAAAGAGTGGTATGATAGTCACTTACACAATCATGACGTTACAAGCTCTTCATACAAAATATGTGCAGGATTTTACAACACTCAGAGAATTAACTATTAACCAGCCACTCCACACCCATTTCAAATGTAACCTGCAAGTTCACCACAAGATGTTTTTGAGCCTCTTAGCAGGAAAGAGCAGATCACAACACTTGTGGGGAACCAGGCAGAATTCAGTTTTATGATTCTCACCTGTCAGGTTGCCGGGCACTCAGAACAGTTCTTGCAGGGGGCAGACCCCATGTGCTGGCTGTGGCTTGGCTGTTCTAGGCTGGACCATCAGGGAAGGATGCAACTGCCAGGGCTGGAGCCTTCAATTGCTGTTGCCCTGCCAAGATCTCCGTTGCCCACAGCTGCCCTAATTCTCCAAAACTGTGGCTCTAATGAGTCACTGCTCATTGCTAAGAGGATGATTTTACAGCAAAGCCCAAATCTTACTTGCTCAGTGAAGAAATTACCTTTGCACCTGGAGAATTCCTCCAGCACTGAAGGGGATGGTCTAAGACACTGCTGCATTTTAGAAAGCAAGCCCTTGGAAATAAGTTCTTCTACTTACCTGCCAAATCTGCCCCTCTGAGCTGTGTATTTCCTTGCTTCAATCTCTGTTGTTACTGCCACTGCCTCAAGAGCAAACAGTATTCTCGTTTTGATCCCTGTAATCGTGTTAGTGACTACAGGCCAAATAATAGGTTCTACTGCCAGACCCTTAAGACACTCTTTTGCTCTGAAGCAGCTGTACAAATAGCATTGCAGCATTTCATCTTTATTGTCTGCTAAGGATTTTGGTATCTTATATGCTCTGTTTCAAAAACATAAAGACCTTTTCCCCATCTAAGTTCTAGTCCTGAAGATTCACTGGGGATTCAAAGAGAAGCTGATTTTTTTTTTCTGACTTCTGCATAGTTATTAAGAATACAGAGGCTGCAGGGCAATTTCTGCTCTGGCTTTCATCTGTATAACCCCTACTATCTTGTAAACTTGCTTTCACTTTCACACACTGATTATTTGAGGTGAAGGGGGCCTGCAAGGCAGCTCCAAGTAGCAATTGTGTGTCTAAGGGATGGGTCCAGAGGGGAATCCGGTGTCCTCTCCCAGAGCTACAAGGTACTAAAGATCACCTCTGACTTAGATCTGATCAAATCACCTCCAAACACCTGCACAGATCCACTAAACAACTATTTTTTTCCTTCTCACTTTCCAGGATTGCTATTAGAAAGATATTTGGGTTGCTTTTTTCTGTTTTCTTTAAATGAAAGAGTCATCTCCATCAGCCATATGGAGTGGCACCCGCTCAGCAAAGCGTATCTGGTGGGAAGCAGATCCATTCAACCTTTCACAATACAGACCTCAATTCAGCAGGGAAGAGAGCTGACAAGCACCTTTGCAGCAGATTTAAATCAGAGGCAAAACCTGAAGCAATATAAAGCAATCTGAGGCAGACAGCAAAGTCACGCTGACCTTCTGCCAGCAGTACTGCAGACCCAAGCGTGACTTCAGGTGCTGCATCCTCAGGAATGACGGCACTGGGGGAAGCCAACAGGCTCTTCCCAATGGCTGCCTCTGCTCTGCTGCTGCCTGATGGAGTGTTATCACTATGACAACCTACAGGTATAGTATGTGCATGATAGTGGGAGCTCCAGATGACCCAGATTGCGTGTGCATGCCTCAGAGCGGGGCTTCCCTGCCTGGGAGGGGAGCAAGGAACACGTGGATCCACAGGTAACACTCCTCTGACTCTGTCTTGTCATTTACTAGCAAGTTTGGGATGTGGGCAAGGTGGGAGCCTTAGAGACACTGAATAGCTAGGATTTTAAATAATCTTCTCTGGGACAAGGAAAAAGAGTAATTTTCCTCTTCTTTTTCTAGAACCCTTTTGCTGGGCTTCCTTTTCTTCAGTGAAAGACATGAAAGAATATAAGGATACCCTTCAACTCTGTCTTCACCAGTCTGTTAAAAGGTAAAATGCTTCCAAATCTCATATACACTGCCTGGCTCTGTGTTTGTGTGTGTGCATGTGCATGCACACGTTACTTTCTTTCACTACTATGACAGCACATGCTCCTCCAGAGCTATTCACAGCATTAGAAATACAACTCCTCCCTCCAGTGCTGTGCGTGTGTGTGTGTCTGTGTGTGTGTCTGTCTGTGTGTTTGTGGCTTGTGCTTACTGCTTCCCCTCTGATTGTGGGGCTGGCGGTCACGACGCTGCTCCACACCTCCAGGCTTCATATGGAGGGGAGGAGTATCGGGGAAAAGCAGGCACACAACTGACCTACAGAACCATCGATAACTTACTCCCTCGCAGCACAATCGCATAGGAAAGGGGAGGGAGGAAGGAGGGGAAGGAGGAGGAGGAGAAGGGGGAAAAAAAAGAAAATCCAGAGAATTCTAGTCTGGCAAATATAGTGAAACCAAGCGATCGGAGTTCATTTGCTCTAGAAGAGCAGAGAAGACAGAGGACGCTAAATGAAAAGAAGCAAGAACCATCTGTAGCTTTTTTTTTTCCCTGATAGTAGCGGTGTTTTAGAGGTAAAATGATTCCTCCGAGCAGCACGACTGAAGTCAGCGTGGACAGTGTGGAGAAAGAGAATGAAGTGGAGAGCACAGAGCAGCCCCCCTCTCCAGCATCAACTACCAGCCAGGAATCAAAGGTACTCAGAGAATGAGATTTTTTTTTTTCCCTCTTTCTTTGTTTTGAAAAGAGATGTATTGCTTTGATTTTCATTTGGAGCCCTGTGCCAGGATCAGCGGCAGAGTGCAATGAGCCACCTCTGACTGCGGTGCCTGCTCCGACACTCCTGCTTCTGAATTCTGCCTGTCACCTCAGGAGTCTGAGCTGGGAAAATACCTGCCTTCTGACATGTTTGGGTTTGTGGATTTTTGCCTGTGTTTTCTTCTCCTTGTTACGGTAACATCCTGGGGTAGTGACGGGGCTCAGGGAGGGGATTGCTGTCAATGTGCAGTGTTAGCTATTTTCACACCAAGTATCAGATCACTTAAAGGGTTTTTGTTGGAAAAATTGATTTTCCTCAAAGGTTCAGAGAAAATAATTTTGTCTGGAGGCTTGGGGTATTTCACCTGACTTTACTTCTCTGGCACGCATCAGTGAACTTTCACTGTTTAATGAGTCTCTTAAAACAGGACATAAGTCACAGCTTTATCACAATGCATGTACATCAGAAAGAAAAGGATTTTTGTTTTCACAGCCTTTTTTCTGTTTCTTTTTCAATGTGGTTCAATTTACCTTACTGAAAATCAACTTTCGGCTCAAATGGCATGGCCTCTGAATTTTTAATTGACTTGCATGTGAAAAGTTTTTCTGACTGCCAGGCTGTTACTTGGAAGACAGAGAGGCAAAAGGAAAAGTAGTAACCTTACATAATGAAAGTTCCTTGCAGCTGACTTGGATAATATGCTTTCACTGATCTTCTCTTACTTATGATTGATACCATGATAGCACCTGACAGATTTTTCTCTGAACTTCATAGTGATGCTGTGTAAACATGTAAAAATGGGGGGATCTTGTCACTAGGAGCTTACAGGTGGGTAAAGCCTCAGGAGGTGTGAGCAAAACAGCTGCTTGACAGGGAAGCTCTTGTGCTGGCCTGAGTTGAAAGGCAGTGCCTGCCTGGGTCTAATATAGAAAGACTGCTACATTATTGTGCAGTTACAGCTTTCCACTTTCCGGAGAGTGAGTTCAAATTATCCGTGTGTGTGGGTAGAGTTTTGACGCGGGCTTTAGGCTTCTTTATTTTATATATTTATTTAGAAGCTGTACTCCAAGGAGGAGAGCTGAGGTATTCCCTGTGTGATACAACCTCTTTAAAAGAGAAGAGCTTTTCCAGTAATAATAGCATACAGTATTCACTATACCCATTTAGCTCTACTGGAGTCTCCCTGGTTCATGGAAAATGAAATGTAAATGGAATTATTGGTATAAGCCCGGGCTCTAAAACGATACTGTACCTAAATCCCACCCCCCTGAGTCCACTTCTCTGGAATTACTGAAGTGTTATATGGGCAGTGGAAAGCTTTGCCTCTAGTGAGGTCCCAAAAGTACCTGCAGCCTTCAGTGCCCTGCCAGCACCAGCTGCTCAAGTGTTGTGGGCTGTGCATGGGGCCTGGTGGGTTGTGTGCTCCCTGTGATCCCAGCTGGGATCCTCACCCTGTGCCAGAATGGCTCAGGAGCTCCATGTGCCACTTGGTAACAACGGTGCTTGAGGGACTCTCCCGCTGGGTCACGGAATGCTCTTCCCAAAACAGACTGGCATGGATCCAAAACTCAGGGAAAGTGAAGAGCTGCTCAGAGGGTTCCCTCTTGCTGTTTGTGCACCCATGTGCTTCCAAGGATGACAACAGGAACTGGGCACATCTGGACAGAGAACAAATAGGCTGCAAACTAGTTTATAATCAAACATTATCATCATCAATTTTTTTCAGTCTTTGAGCATTTGAAGCAATCCACTGGAATGGGCAAAAGCTATGACCATGCAGTTGATTCCATTACTTGGATAGAGATATTCTTAGTAAACTAATAATCTGTGTATTCACATTTTAGAACTGCAAATATGATCAGATAGAATGATGTATTGTCATTGCAATAGATAGAGTCAAAAGAGTCTTCTGATTACTGGGGTAATAAGCTTTCTTTTTTTGGTCCAAGGAAACAGGAGGATGGAAAAAATCCTGTGATTTCATAAAGATATTGTTTATGCTTGATCTTGGTTTTTTTATTTTCTAAGATAACTCCTAAGGTGCTTCAGAAACTAGAGTCTGACAGAAGCATAGGTCAGTGCTTTTATCCTGTGGTGTCCCATGCTGAGGGAGCTATCCTGTCATTCACAGGAAACTAGGCTTTCTTCAGGAACTCTCTGCACCCATGTTAACAAGTTCATGTCTGCTGCATTTACTGCAAAACTGTTTGTGCAGTATCTAATTAGGCCAGAACAACTTTTTTCTGTGACAAAACACTTCAACTTGACAGATTTTTTTTTCTGTGGCAAAACACTCCACTTATTATGACTCCAAATATACAAAGAGAACCAACATGGATAATAGCAACCTTCAAAATGCCTTTGAAAACACTTCAGCAGAAAAGCAATTTTGAAAAAAATGATGTAGAACTAATAGCTGCAAGCTTCATCCAGTCCAGTGTAATCATAGACATTGGTGGCACATAATCCCTGCTCATATTAAAGTCCAGAAATGAGTTTTATCTCTCACCCTCCAGAGTGTACTTAGAAGAAAACAGAGAGCAGGTACTGCAACTTCTGACTAGAGCTGAGTTTGAGAGGCAGAACTTCAGGCTGCCACCAAGTAGCTGAAATTTGGAAGGATGACTCTCGTGTTAGTCACACACCTCTGTTGCAGGAAAGCAGCTCACTCTTAAACACATGCTAAAGCCTCCCTCCAGCTTTTCCTGTGGATTAGGAGCCTAGCTGCAGGTGAGCACACCCTGGCTGTTGAAAGAACCATCCTGTGGTACTGTATGTACTGCTACTGTGCTAAAAACCCTAAAGCCTGAGAGGCTAAGAATCTTGCAAAACTAATAATTAATTTATTAAACTGATTTATTGGCTCTTGAAAACATTTACTTCACACCTCAGTATGACTTGAGTGGATACTTTAAAGTTTATCAGGAGAATGACTTTAGGAGGGTACCATACAAATACATGCAATTGCTAAATTTTTTACATTTATGTAGTTGTAGTTATGGCTCCCACCTGTTTGGGACATTTACATCTGGTTTCCAAGAGAGCAAATTACTAGTTTGCCAAAGTCTTTTGTAAATCTACAACTCAGCAAGGGAGGAAGTCATTAGTTAATGAATCCTGAGGGAACATTTCTTCTGGATGGTAGCAATTAAAGACATATTGCATATTTATTTAACCACTAACTTAGCAATATAAGCAGAAATCTAGTGGAAGTAGAGATCATATTCCTGATGTGTTTTATCTAAATGTACCTTGGAATTTTGTAAAGAAAACTAAAATTTGAATAAATATGTATTCAAAGAAAGGAACCCTACACATGGCATGATTTCTTTGTGTTTTAGTGTAGCTGGCACATAATTCTTTATTATTAACTTTATTCTTGTTTTACCTTACTGGCATTTGTATATGAAGAGGAAAGAACCCACTTCTGCTCATTTCTTTAGTTATGAATCAAGTTGCTATCAATCTTCTGTGAGCAATGGCTGGGGTATTCCTAGGAAATAGGGTTATATTTGAAAATTCCTTTAGCAATTTAAGTTTTAGGGGGCACCTGAGCATCTACAATGCTTGAGCTAGTGCCACTAGGGTAGATTAGCACTGCTGATCTTCAAGCTATTAGAGTTCCATGTCAATATGTTAAAAGTCTTTCAGGCTTTCTCATATACCTCAGAAGGGTTTATTAAGTCTGACCCCTACCACAGTAGGCAATCTGTCATGTAAAAGTTACTTGTTTGAAAATATTGATGGATTTCTGTGAAGACCAAATTTTTTTCCCACAGTTTTCCCATTTCTGTCTACCATATTTGCTAAAATACAGCTATAATTGTGTTGTACTGTAATCACACATGTTTGAAAGGATTCAGAAATTTCCTCTGAACCACAAATTCATGGGTCGAAGAAGTTGCTCACGCTCAGGTCAGCTTGGTAATTTGAGCACCTAAAAAAATTGAAGAAAAAAAGATAAATTAGATATCCAAATATATATGGTATCTGGACTATGTATTTCAAAAAATAAATGAGTCAGCCTCAATCTGACTCTTTTAGACACACTGACTACCTAGTGGACAATATTCAGGGAAATGCAGACCATTATCTTCAAATTCAGGTATGACAATTCAGGAGATGCAGCAGTAGTTCCAACACGAGCTAGCCTGATAAGCAGTACATAAAATGGAAGTTGAAAAGAGTAGGAAGCCAATAAAACGATTAAGCATTGAAGTTCAAGATGTGAACTTCATTTATGAATATCTCCACATCTATCACAAAGACTGGACTTACATACCTGTCTTGCTGGATCAATAGAGCAATACTGCTTACTTGAGGTTCAAAACCAGGTGTTAATATTGGATATTGAACTAACATAAACAGCTTGAAACTCTTTGGGTTGTGTGGCATTTAAATCACTTAGAACTTGTGCTATGCTGTTAAGCAGAGATCTTCCCCACTTAAAGAGTTAATACTTTATGAGGCTGCATAGATGGTTACTCATCAATATTTCAAAAGGGCAGGGAGTATGGTGTGCAGTTAGTGTTTCACCCTCCACACCAGTGATAAATACCCAGCATGTAAACTGGTGCTCTAGTCTTCAAAGGAATACCAAACAGCTTTAAAACATCCCATGAAAGGGGAAGAAAGAACAGTTTTCCTTCTCAGTGTTACTTCCATGCCTCTGTGTCAAATGGTGAGTACATGCTGTGAAGGTAAGACTAAGGGAAAGAAATTGCTTTAAGTATTTTTACATGTTTTGCAACAAATTATGTAAAGGAAAATTTCATTAAAGCAGGAAAGTAATACTCTAACCAATCAATGTCTCCTCAGCAGACTCATTCTTGTGTTTACACTTATTTTGACTTTTCTTTCTTCTTCTTGTTCTGATTGAAACTCTCTGGTATTGTTTTTACTTTGATATATATGTCAGATAAGTTTCTAGGTACTTTGAGATATCTAAGACAAAGTAGAAATGTGATCGGTTCATTCTATTCACACTTTCAATGGTGTCAAAATGGAGAAGACATCTATTACATTTCTACAACTAAAAATGGCTCGACTGAAATCTGGTGTGGTAAGTAAAAAACAAATGGATTTTTAAAATAGTGCAAATTTTCACTGAAGCAAAACAAATTATTTAGACAGCTGGAAGAGAGTTCAGTCCACGGTCCAGTCTCTTACACAGTATTTCTCTTCATAAAGTAATTCTGTTGAATTCAGCTTTTACCACTACTTTTAAAATACTTTGCCAACACCTGTATGGTCTAAAAATGGCTAAGGGATATCCTCTACGCTTCATCCTCTTCTAATTCCAGTATACATTTCTTTTTTGCCAGCTTGTATGGCATTGTAATTTTAGTAATATTGCTTTAGTTTAAATATCTCCTTTCCATTCTTGGTGCAGGTTTCCATCACATAATAGACTTTCATATCTCTTAACAACCTTTAATTTTTATACTAAATAATCTGGGCTGACATAAAATGAACTCTCTATTCTTCATCTCATTCTGGTAGCAGAGCAGTGCCCCCATTTCAGTATTGAATAATCTTTCTTGAAAAAGAGTAAGTTTGTGCATGTTATTCATGAGAGCTTGCACAGTATCATTAATTCCCAGAAACCTTGCTTCTAACCCTTGTGTCTCCTAGTCACCCCTTGGTGAACCAGAGGTCTCCATTCTATTTTTCTGGAATTTCCAGGGGATCCAGGCAGGATACATTTGTCTGTCCTCATCTGCAGTGGTTTGAATCAGGTCTCTGGCACAGAAGTTGGCATTTCCAGGGCTGAACTTCATCACATTTCCCTGACTCCATCCCTCAAGACCAAGGCCTCTTCATATGTGATGATGCTTCCCATCTCATGTTAAGGAAGCGTCCCTGTCTGACCATCCAGGAGTTGCTCTTGCACAGTCTCTCTTGGACCACCCAAGCTGGGATCAAGGCCTCTTCCCAGCTTCCCATCCCACACTCACACAGTCACACCAGGGTTCCTTACCCACCTGACCCCAGATTTCCCATAGCACATTTCCAGATAGTTCGATCCTTAAAAAAATTTAATCACGGTGCAATAGCAAAAAACATCTTGAAGAGGTTGCCTCCAAGGTGGGACCCCAAACCAAGGAAACCCTGGGGGTTTACACCTTTAAAGATAAGCCTGGGAAAGCCTGGAGTCCTCAGCCCTGCCATGTCTCTGTGTCTGATCACCAGGCTGTGCCACAGGTCCCCATACCCTTTGTTATGCAAAGGGTCATCAGTTCACAGTCTTGCCTGGAGTCCTGCCACCCAGAGCTCAGTCTGCAGCTGCACACACAGAGCTGTCTGTGCTAAATGCACTCTTCAACAATGCCAGAGGGAAATGGCCTTATGGCCTGTGTAATCTTTGCAAAAAATCCAGTAATAAAAGTAGAGAGAGCAATATTGACCCTAAAACTATGTCAGTGCTGTTCTTTGAAGAACTCCACCAATGACCAGCCCTCAACCTCTCATTTCAACAGTATCCATCTCCCACTGAACTATCCATAAAACTTATTTAAAACTTTCTTCCTTTTGTGTCTTGGCTAATAGATTCCCTTTCAGCAACATATTCAATAATTTAAATTAAATCCAAGAAGACACAGTCTACCTTTGACGTAATACATTTTCTAGAAAATTGTCTAGAAAATTGTTCATCTTGTTCATTACAACTGGTCTAGAAAGATTTCTCTTTTTTTATTATTTCATTTTGATTTGGTTTTGTCAAATTCTGTTGAGGTCAGATCTACAAATCTGTATTTGCTGTGATCACATTTCCTGCCTCTCAACAGAGACCTCCATTTCACTTTACATCATTTCTGTCTTGATAAAGCATGTTAAGGAAACTTGTTTCTAGACTTTCAAAGTAAAATTTAATAACAGAGCTTAACTAGTTTCTTTTTTCCCTTTCACCTCAACAGACACATTGAACTGCTTTTTTAATGCCGTGCCATAAATTTCTGTAATCTCTTTCCTGTTGTTTCAGTTGTTTTTCCCCAGGATCACGGTTCTGGGAAGAAGGTAAGCTGAAGTGCTTGCTGAAGGTCCAAACCAGCCTTTTATCCTGTCCTTACTGTACCATAGCCTTTTTCTTCTTTTTCTTTCCCTGGCCCAAAGCTGTCCATTGACATCTACTAAAATACATTTTCAAAGGAGTCAGCTTTTCTTGACAATTAATATCTTTTGACCTAAAGAACTGTGCTTGAAAGATCCAGTTCAATTTCCACAGCATTTGTTTTACTTTTTTGGTTTCTCTTGTTCCCTTCCCCACCTTCTTTGTAGACTCTTTTCTTAGTCCAAATTTCCTTTTTGAGGTAACTATTTTCATGCAGTTTTCCAAGAGCACACATTCACAGAGTCTTTTCATTTATCTTCATTTCATAGCATTCGTATTAGTAGTAACAGCTTTGGAGAAATTATATGTCTCTTGCCCATCCAAGTACATTCAAGACAGCTCTGCTGTTAAAAGTTTGGGTCCTTCTGTGTTACACTCCAAAGAGTGATACAGTCTAAAATATGCCTCTAAGTATCTGAGAGTGCTGAAGGCCTGAAATTTCTTCAGGGTAATGGAGCACACCAGTTTTGGATTTTTGAAATCCAAAACATGGCTTAGAGGTTCATTTTTCCTGCGCACTTTATTTAATTTAAATGCAAGTCCTAACCATTTGATAGAAAACTGTAATTCTTTGTAGGACGGGGATTTTGCCTACTGCCTAGGACCCATTGCAGCATACTCCTGATGGGTATAAGATTGCATATTTGATAAATTTATACTCATGTTTGTCAGGCAGAAGGCTAGGCTTTCAGATGTGAGTGTGAGTTGAATATTCTTAACACAGTACTCAGTCCTGCACAACTTCCAGTTGCATAGGCAAGCAGTCATTCAGTGTTAAATAAGCATTTCCCAGGAAAGTGCTGAAGCATAAGCAAACCTTGCATGTTCATTAGCAAAGAGGACCAGCTGTGAAAATGAGAAATCTATGTGTGAGTGACTGAAATGATGAATTTGTTTGCCTTTGACATATGCCTCTGTTGGAGGAAACTCCCTTTGATTCAGTAGACCAATTGAGAGAGTAAATGCTCCTTGTTGGGGAATTTAACTCAGGAACCCTGTAAAATATATTTACCACGGATGTCTGAATAACAGATTTCTTGGGTCTCTGACATCAGCAGTTAAATATGACAAATGGCTTGCCCATCTTCTTATTTATTAAAATAAAATGGGTTTCATGTCTGTAGTCTCACATTACTAGAGGCTCATGGAATTTTTCTCCCTGACAGGTCAGCATTTCTTAGCTGACCAGTTTTTAAGTGATGAGAGTGGTTTGCTAAGTACTGTCAAATGAAAGTGTTACTGTTTAGGGGCTGCACTGGTGTTAAAAATACCATAGCATGAATAATTGTGAGACAGAGGTATTTCCCAGCCACAGGAGGCTGCAAGTTCAATATGGAATTGCAGTCCTTTAGGCAAGTAACAGCAACAACTTTAATGCTTTTCTTTTTTGCAGACATAATATGCTCCATCTCTGAGTGCCATTTGAAAGCTTTATTAAAATGCCACACATGCATTGTTTTATTAATGAAGATCATTTTGGCAGTCTAGTATTCTGAACAGAAAAGGAAAATGAAGCTGACCTACAGTAACTGATGATTAGGCTTGACTAAGATAGGAGAAAAAATACTATAAACTGGTATTCACAGAGCTATTAAAATCTGCATTTAGAATTTTTTTTCACTTATTCGTCAGAGTAAGACAAAGAAATGTATGCTTTGGAGGCACAGCTACAGGTGAGAGGGCAAAGTCAACCTGACAGATTGATATAGCAAATACTGTTAAATGTGGTCTTACAGACAAATGCCTGCTATCTCAGTATTCAATTTCTTCTTTTTTTTTTTTTTTTTTTTTTTGCAAAAATTACCCATTCATAGTGGAGGGAGACATCAGCTTTTGTCAACCACAGGAAGGGTCAGATTTCTGGCACAACGCAAACAAGTCACCTTCTAAACTGTCACTTATGTAGGTGTACTATTTGTCATTGATTTGCCAGTATTTTCCCTGCCAGTTTAAATTCTGTGGTTCCTAAAATCAAAATATCTTGTGACTGAAATGAGAGTCTAAAAGCCCTGACCTGTGCATACAGTGAGAAACAGCCCTGGACTGGGCATCTCTATGCTCATGAGTGAACAAAACATTCAGCATGGTAAACTTGTCAGTGTCCCTGACTGCTGTGCAGTTAAATTGAGAATCCAGTTGTTAAGAGGCTTCAGGCCCAAAATGCACTTATTCTTATCAGCTAGTATTAGTCAACTCAAGGACCTGGCATATACAATTTTTGTTGTATCTCTTAGTGTACTTATTTATATTATTTATAAGTGGTATTAGATAATTTCTCACTTATGTTCACACATCTTTTAATTTAAATTATCTAATTAAGGAATAATTTACAAATAAACATAAGGTGACTTGTAATGAGTTGCCAAATATTTCTGATAACAAGCATTCCAGTGAAATACATGCTTCTGGAGTGCTTTTAAAAAAAAAAGCACTTACTGCTTATTTTTCAATGTCAAAACATCTGGTTCTGACAATTGTTCAGTTTCTTAATTGTGTAAACTTTTGCTAAGGTGCTTTCCCTGATTGCAAGTGAAATTTCCAGACAAAAGAGGAGGGAAAAATGCATCCCAGGTTACATTGGACAGCCTCACCTGTAATTAGAGACCAACTATAGGCAGGTAAGTTAGTAGTTCAGTCCTCCTCTGTTATAAATGGAACACGGACCAAAACTGTTTTATCAAAGGTGACTTTGAGGAAAAGCCTGCTTTGTGTGATCTAAATTAGCCTCTCTGAGCAGAAATCTTTTTTTCTATTGACCAGAGTAGGCAGCTACAGCTGAGTTAAAAGCTCAAATTTAAGTGAGGTGAGCACCACTGAGATTCTGTCAGAGCGAGGTCTTGAACCTTGCCTACAAATACTGGTCAGCTGTCTGTCCCCCTGCATGGCTAGTCTGTCTGACTTTCCCTTCTCCTTCCCACAGGCCTCTCAAAGACATTCTGAAAAGCTGCAGTTGGGGGTTTTTTTTAATGCCAACGCAGAACAAAATCATTCAAACATCGAAAATTTTTGCTAAGCGAAACTGCTGTTTGCAGACAGTCCTATAATGGGAAGTTATGCACCTATGAGAAAGAGAGAGAAAAGTGTGAGCCTGTCCAGGCTTCAGAGTGTGAAGTGCTGCTGTTAAGCTGTAGCCACAAGATGAATCATGTACCAGTTTCACGAAGTATGGGCATGCAGGAGTCTTTGGCAGGTTCACAGCAGTTAGATCTATCTCCTAAAGCTGCTTATAATGGCAGCTCCAGGAGGTAGATCTGACTGCTGTGATCATCCTCCTGACCATTAAAGATCCAGTTAACTTTTGTGCTACCTCACCCACTCACACTCTGCCTTTCAATGACTCTTTCTTCCTTCTCTGCTCCTGCTCTCACACTAATGCTTGAAACCATGACCAGGCTCTCTGATACATGAGTCTTTACAGGAAAACCTTCCATGTTTCCAGGCTCAGCCAAATTTAGATATTTCTGTTAAGAAAATGGATGGTGGTTCTTCTGTTAGGGAAAAGGACCTTTCATAAACACTGTGTGGATGCTGATGCTCAGGCCATAAGTACTCTTGGAGAAAAAAGCAAACCCCACAGTTTGTACTTTCCCCTTCACCTATACTCAAGCTGTACTTGCATTATTCACAGAGGAATGCCTTCAGTTGCATTTAACCTCCTCACATATTCTAGTTTTATCCTTGTGTGTGGATACCTATTTACCCCTTGATGTAACCTCATCGTGTCTTTATATGTCTATGCAGGAAACTATACACAAATTTAAAACCTGAACAATGAGGTAATACAAAATATTCCTTATGGAGAAGAAATAAAGCCCTCTTCCTAGTTTGCCCATCTTTTCCCCTCCTTTTGGGGTAGGTAACTGAGGGCCAGTGCTACTCAAAACAGCCCTTTTCAAGTGCACTGCTGCTGAAAAATCTTTTGAGCTCCTGCCTTCCCCAGAAGCTTAGGTTCCCACAGACTTCTTCAGGCTGCAATTCTGCTCTTCAACAGCACTGGCTTTTTTTAGCGGTACCTGCCTGGCATCCAAGAAAAATGCTCTGGACATCTTCCTTAGAAACTATCAAAGCTAATATGAATGCCAGCAGCTGTAATAGACCTACCTGAATCCTTCTAGAATGTAGAAAAATTAAAAACATTTCATAAAGGTCCAAAAAAATGACATTCAAACCTTAAATGAAAAAATCTGAATGGAGTGATTTTTCTCAGAGGAGAATGCATCTATCACTAGATGCTGGCCATAAGAAGTAGCCACTCAGTCCAGTCAAAAAAGCATCAGTTCTTTTTTAAACAAGATGAGAAAGCTAGCCCATTTTTTTTTCTGGCATTGTAGGGAACACGCTGTAATAAATACAATATTCCCAAAGTAGCAATAGAGGTAATGTCATTTTGTCTTTACTACCAGCTGCTGAATTCTAGAAAAAGAAAAATCTCCTTTCCATGACTTAATATCTCTCCAGTACAATCCCACACATAGCCTCTGCTGCATATAAAAAAAAAACAACTGATGGGAGAAAATGGATATAAATCTCAGAATTTAGCACTGCACTTGCTCTTTAGTTCAGCAGTAGACAGTAACTGTATTTCTGCTGTAATATTTCACATGCCTTATAAGTCAGTGTTACTCAGCTAATATCAAGAATTCAAGAATTGCACCTACTCTAACAGTAGAATAGATGAGACAAAGGGAATCTTTTCATAGAAAAACTCCCCACTTTCATAGGATTCATATTCCCATTCTTTAAAACTCTATTAACTTGACTTTCCTTTCTTCTTCCTTCTATGTCCCTTCTTTCCTGCCTGTCTGAATCCCTCAAGCAGCCCCATGCAATATGCTGCTCCTCTTGAAGTCACAGATATTATTTTTGTCAGACAAGGCTTCACAGTTTTAAGATCCCCGACTTTCTTATCAAAGTAGTAACTCTTATTAAATTAAATAATTGGTAATATATCTCAATGACAACAGCTCTTTTCTCTTGCAACACCAAAATTATGAAGCTTCATTTATTAGGTGAACACAACATCGTGACAGTATTAGAAGCTTTTTCTTCAAAAACAGTATTACAATTATTAGATGTTTGTGTTCAGGATTTCATTACCAACAGTTTAAATTTAGAGAGTTTTGAGGAACTTAAAAAAAGTCTTAAAAGTCAGAATGAAATGTACCTCAGAAAGAGCTATATTCTCTACTTTTCTACATATGGTATCCTGTATGTAACCATCTTTTTACACAAAACCAGCTATCTTAGTATGAAACCACATTTTCACAGTTCAGTCATTATAATCTTGAAATTTTGATAGAGGTAATTTGAGAAGGAAAATTGTGCAGCTGGTGAGGATAAAAATAAAATGGCTTTGTTTTGCAGGGTTGATCTTGAAACAGTAGCTGGCTGAAGATATGTTCAGCAGCTTGGAGGTTTAGGAAAAAATATAAAAGAAATGGATTAGCCTGAGGCAAAAGGAGTCAAAGATAGATCATAAATCTCATATTTAACAACTCCTGCTAATTAACATCTCCAAATATATGTGTTTACATTGTCAACTTCTTGAAGCGGTGGTTAGGCCTTCAAATGTCTCCATGAAGTGCCAACTAACTGTGTGTCATCTGCATGACAATATCATGACCAAGTTAAACAGATTTTCCATGTGGAGAATTGGCCTATTCTTTATGTAGGACATTCGATGCAGATTTTGCTTGTCATGACTAAAAAGTCATAACAAAAAGACAAAAGACAGAGTTAGACAGAAACTTTCTGTAGCAGTAAAAGATTCATTGGAAACAGGTACTACAAGCATAATTTTCCCCAAAAAAATATTTTTAAATGCTTTTTGGAAATTAGAGAGTTACTAGAGTACATTTGTTTAAAGGAATAAATGCATACTGTAAGTTGCACTTCGAGAAGAGCCTTAATGGAAAATGTACCAGATCTGGACTGGATCTGAAAATAAACATATTTTTGTCATGGTGGACAGTAAGATAACTGGATGCAGAAAAAATGACAAGGAAAATTTTATCAAGGTAGAAAAAAATTTAGTTGACACAGCATTTTTTATGTAGCTGCTATAGTGGTAGCTGCTATAGGACTTAAGAACTGAAAATACAAGATGAACAACACCCTGTGGGTGCCCAGATAAAGAATGGAGAAACCCAGAGGATTGACTAGCTTTGCTCCTTGTGTGCTATCATCTCTGCCCCCAGATCCAGGACTTCATGCCAGAGTGGTTTCAGGGCAGCAATGTGCACCAGGACCATATGGATCCTGTCAGATTTGTGGTGCCTAAACCAGCGCTGCCAGGATGGCCAAATGCCCTGGCTGGCAAGAAGCAGTGTTCACACAATGAGACATTGTTAGTCTTCAGGAGGGGCAAAAGGAAGATAGAAAGCAGCAAATTTGGTACCAGATTGCAAAACTATGCACAAGAAGAGGAAGGGAACCATGAAAATGAAATTGGAAGGGAACCAACAAACACTGCTAATATTCTGTAAGATATAAGTTCCTGTGCCATCTCTCATGGAGTTGTGTTTGAAATGGAAACATGAAAACAAATTGTAAAATTTGGATCTGAGTCCCTGTTTGTGAACAGGCAGCAAAGAAATGAGTGAAGAAATCTGTGGGATCATGTATGACAAAAATATTGGCCTGTGGGCTTCGTTTAAGCCGATAGGCCATACAGCACCCAAATTCTTGCATTTCTCATGTTCTAGCTCTTTCTTTGACTGAAAACCAAAATAATATCATCTCAAAGTTAAAGCACAGTAGCTAGGCAAGAATTGGACAGAATATATTCACACAAAGTATGAATTGATACAATTGTCCAGGAAGGACAGGAGAAGCAGAAGCATAATGTCACCTGGATCTAGCTATAATTGGTTGTAGAGCAGCACAATTTAGAAAAGAGTAGTTTAAGAAAAAGAGGATGGAATTGAAAAGTTAGATAAAGTCAGCCAGGTAACAGAATGTCAAATGTGGCCAGGTGTTTTTTCAGGCTGCCTGCAGAAATCCTTTATTTTAAAGTATAAAACACAGTATAAAACCTTAAAAAATATTTTTTTATTTCAAAACATGCAAACAGCAAAAAAACCTCCAATAACCCATCCAAACCCTGAGCCTTTACTGAGGATACATGCTCACTGAAGTCAGTGGGAGTTAGCAGTAAAGAAAGACCTTTAGGATTTGGCCCAGTGACAATTATTTTGTCGTAGAGCTGAGCACTTACATGTTTTCATTGCAAAGCAATTTTAACAGTGTAAGTTTTGAGCCTCAGAAGTAAGAGTGGAAACACTGACAGAGTATTAACTGTAACAACTCCCAGCAGGTCTTGGACTTCTTTTTTGTTTTAAGATGACACAAATGTGATAATTCCGCATGTGGGTTGTGGTGTTCACGTTAATTTGCCCTCATTTAGTATCAGCCTCTCTGCAAGATGAATTTCCATATTTGCTTCAAGAGATAAACTACTATTTAAAGTATTATAAAACAGCTCTGTTTACAAAAATAAAAGAAAAAAAAAAAAAGAAAAGAAAATCTATCAAAGATATTAGTGGAAATTATTGCTGTAGGTAGCCCAGCATTTTTAGCAGAACACTGTTGTGTTTTGGGTTTGGTTTTTTTTTTGAGGTCCAAGGGTGTCATACTGAGACAGAAGATCAGCAGGGGAAATGCACATTTCATAGAGGTACAGACATGAGATACAGTCAAGGACGATTAATGTTACATTCACAATCACATTTGTTCCATATTATTCATGAGAAGGAAAAGAAACAAAACTCAGGTCCTATTATTATCAATCTGGAAGACTCTCAGCAGGTAGTTACCAGTGTAGCTTCTTTCACCTCAGCAGGGCTGCCTGGATTTACATCACTCTGAAACCCAGCCTTTTAATCTCTTAAATTTCATTGTGCCACGTCCGCCACAGCAAGGATTAATAAATGACTGAATCAGGAGTTACCAAAGGGTTCTAAATGTTCCATTTAGAAGCTGAAATGGAAAAGAGCTATCAAAAAAGAGATGCAAAATATGGGATTCCCAGAAGGGACTCAGAGATAACAGTCCAAATGCCCTCTACATCCAGAGGCAAGAGATAACAACATCCTGGTAGAGACAAAGTATGGAGATGACTGGCTGCTTAGCAACCAGGTGCCTGAGGTGGAGCCCAAAGTACAAAAGAAGATGTTGTAAACGCTTACCTTTCTTGAAATTGAAAGTACAGGCTGATTTTTTTTATTTTTTATTTTTATGGAAGGCCTATTCCTAACCATCTCTTGCTTTCTTCATGAGTTTTTATTTTGGTTTCAGGAGGAAAAATTTGAGACAGTTCTATTGTCAGACTATGAAAGGGAGCTACATAAAAGTCTGCACCAGACACCTTTCGTAAACTGAATTATAAAGGATATCCTGCAGCTGTTGCCACCTATGTGGAAACAGTTATTTAGCAGCAGGGAGAATAGAATCCTGGATATAGCTACAGGATTTGTAGTCTTTGCTCCTGAGAGAAGCAGCCTGTCTTTTGTTAGGTGAGGCAGCAGGGGAGATCAAAGAGATAAAATATTTTGCAACCCTGATATTTGATAATGACTGAAGTGTTCTTTAGTTTGATTTGCAAAGTGTTTTGCTTTATGCACATGTTGACAAAGGAGGGAGAACTGATGATCAGTGAGCTCAGTAGATCTTTTTTGGGGAATGATAATCTGATTTTTGTCAATTGGATTACAAACTTCGGAAAGCTACAGTACAGATTCTGTGAAAGATACTGTGACTTGTTATCTTGAAATACTGCAAATTTGAGAAAGATTCTCTGCTAGAAGCAGGCTGAATGCAAACCATGGTTGAGGGTTATTACATTTTCCCCACAAAAAATAAACTTGAATCAAACCTGTTAGGATGTTTGAAGAAATACTGATAGACACTAGACCTCATTAAGATAATGTAATATGCACTCCTTTCCCTCTAGATTACTCTATCTAATACAGTTTGGTTAAAATAAATCGAAGGAATACATCAAAATAGAGCTGTTCAAACACATAAAAGCAAAAATTATGTTAGATATAAAATTTGGGAGTTTGGGTGTGGATTTTACTCAGTTCTTGATTAAAAAAAAAGCCTTGCATTTTTCTTCATTTTCATTCATACAAGTATTTATTCTGCATAAGTTTCCTCCTTTTTATAAACTATTTTAAACTTTTTAAATGACTGTGAGTTTGTTGAAGTTACAATGAAAATATAATGTAGCAGGGAAGGTAATGTGAGCTCAGGGTAAGTCACAATTACAGACAATCTAATAGAGTGTCTACCCTTTTTATGCCTTAGGACTACGTAGACCGTTCTGAACATAATAGAGAGAGAAAAGAATTTCCCTGAGATTTGATGTCAATTGATACACTTAATAAATTGTGTTTCCTCAAATCTATCACTCACTGGACTGCATTACTTTATTCTATCATATATGATGCTGAATTTTGAAGATATATAAGGAATTCAGATCACATAGGAGACTTTTCATGTTTTCAGGCCTTAAAACTTCATGTACTTCATCTCACGTTTACCTCACATATTTGCCAATCCTGGTTCCTTGAAGAATTAGATGACAACACACATTAAAACGTAGGATAAGTTCAAACCAAGTGCAGGAGCACTTGTTGAGAACCAGGTGAATTTTTATCTTGGTTTAAACCAAACCAGAGTCACAGAGAATGAACAGCTCTGCTAAGCAAAGGGCCTGTTTGGCTACATGTGCAGGCTGACCTCTGGATAATTCAGAGGTCTGCTAACTAGGGATGCAAATGCCCAGCTGGCAAGGATGTAGTACATCAGGAGAGGGCTGAGGACATGGGATTCACACAGACATTTGTGAGGGTAGTGACACCTGGGCATCCCTTCAGATTTCATGCTTTCAAGCCCTGAGGCTCTTTCAAGGATTTTTGCTGCTATGCTCTGTCATGCCAATCAGAGCATTTGATTGTAGTTTAGGATTCTATGTGTGAAACAAAATCACAGAAAGAGCCCTGCCTAGAAAGGTTTATATTCTAAATAGGTCTGAGAATCCATGAACAGGTTTAAAAAATAATATGAGACAGGAAGGAGAATCTGAGGATGATGATCAGAGCTATGAGAGCCAAACAGAGTAGCTGAAGGTACACAATGAATCACTAATAATATTATTGGTAGGTATTATGACAAATGGCTCTTCTTTGACTATTTCAATACAATATTCAAGCAGAAAGATTGAATTATTTCCTTTTTAGAATACCAACAAAAATATTTGTTCTAACAACAGCTAAGCAACCTGTTTGGGAAAATACACAAATATAATACGTAGCAGATTCTCCAGTAATGAACACCCCTTCTTTGTCTGTAGTGGATTAAATTATACAGCTTCCAAGAGAGCTGGCTAGAGAAAACACATCTGCATGATATGGCCAGATTCTCAGACTGTATAAATCATCTGCAATTGAAGTCAGTTTAGCTAATTGTACTAGCAGAGCATTTTGACTATTTATTATTTGGAAAGAAGATGGTAGAAAAGAAATCGGCTTTGCTTACAAGTTTTATCATGGGTGCCTTGCCAATAAACAATACAACCCCTTAAGTATTAGAAATATCCTTTTATCTTGTTAATGTTATAAGACATGGTACTCCTCTCATCAGCAGGCAAACACACATATTGTTTATGAAATTGCATACTGCCTTTAGGCATCTTATAATCTTATTTTTGCTCATTAAAATGTCAAGGCAGAGAATTTTCAATTCAAAATCTGTAAAAAACCTGCTCTTGTCTGTCCTCAAAAATCACTTGCTTTTGTATCTCTCAGTTTTAAGAAGAAAATCATTAGCCTTCATGCTCACAAAAAGTAAGCACTCCTATTTGAGCTGGTTCCCTGTTGGCTCTAGATCAGCACAGCTAGCTGGAGCCCAGAAATGGCGCCAGGGTAGCTTATACCCTGGTAACATCCAGTTCTTCAACAATGCAAGTAAACAACTGAAGTATGTCCTGAGAGTTGCTAATACAAATTGAATGTTCCTTGACCCAGAAAATGGACTGTACTCAGCAGAGGAGATGCCATTCATCAAGGCTTTGTTCTCTCCCTTATTTGAAACACTTTTGGTCTGAGTCCCTTTTGGTAATAGCCCCTGTACCTGACATTGTCTCTAGCAAATCTACACATCATCTGAACCATGTGTGTTGAGTCCTTCTTTTAAACCAATATGAGAGTCAAATAATTTGGAAATTTGCTCTAAGAAGCTGCAAGGAAGGAAAAATGGTTCCTTACAGCAGGTGGATGTTTATCTCACAGCAGAGTGAAATCTGTTGACAGAGCATTTTTAGTCTGCATACTAAACAAAATAGCTACATTTTATAAGGCTTGCAGGATTCAAGCTGGCTTGATGGCTCATTCCAGCTCTGTTAATACCCTGAATTACTTGTAGTGGATCTAATGATACTGTTGCACCAGTGTAAAGAAAGGGATAGAGAACAGCAAGCAATATTTTTTTTATTTATTGCTAGTCCAGTAGCAATAGAGCAAACAGCTGATGTCTGAAAATAAGGGCTTGGTTATATGGTGAGTCAGTGAATTTGGGTTGATAAGTAGGACTCATTTATTAATTTATGCTGGAAAATAGTTAAGAGTGGAAATGTACAAACAATTTCCCCATAGGCCCCACACTGCACAGGTGCCTCTGCTGCTGGCAGGGATGGCTAGCAGTGACAGAGAGGGCAACAAGACCAAGCCTGTTGGGAAATCACCTGATGCGTGCATGCTGGGTGCTCAGCTGGGTGCCCCTGCTTCATCCTTCCCTTCTACTGAGCCTCTTCTACTGAGCTAAGTGCTAATGTAGGCAAGCTGGAGAATCAAGGGAAAATTGTTCCTAGATATCAGGGAGCACTTAGGAGCCTGAATAAAGTACTCTGCGGAGTGGAATCATGTCTTTGTAATTGCAAGCTAGGGATTGTGAAAGAGCTCAAATCGCATCTTTACAATTTTGTGGGAACTTAAATGAAAACTGTAGAAAAGCATTGGGTGCTTCCAACAATTACATCAAATAAAGTCCTGGTGAGGGCAGGTGCAATTCCCATTCACAGCAAAAGCAGTGGCACGTAGCTAACACTAGCAATGAATTTGAATAGCTGTTCTTTTACTGCCTTCTGTTTTCTGCTTACAGCAGCTAGAGAGTTGTATTATAGGGGAATTAGGAATGGAGGAGTGCTGATAACAGACCTTCCTGATCCCTTGAAGCTTGAACATTCAGTGACTTGGAGGAAAATTGAGATTGTGCTGCAAGATACAGAAAAAAAAAGGTTAATCAAGCTCTGAGGTTGAGCTATTGCACTTATCTCTACCTTGCCTGTGGGGTTAGTATGTGCAGTCACTGTGAATCTGTGTGACTGATAAAAAGCTTTTAACTAGAAACAAAGATTTTTCCCTTACTCTAATTTCAAACCACAGGAACATCCTGGCTTTAATATCAAGGGCTCATGTTTCTGAAGTGTCAACATTGTGAAGTCTCATGATGCTACCACGAGTCTAGAAAACCTCCTGTGCTTTTGGGAATGTTATTTTTCTTTAAATGAAAGCTAAATTGCAGCCTTGCTCACAATGGAGAAAATGTGAAAGTCTTAGGAGATTTATTTCAAATATGTTTCTTAAAGCCTTCTTGTGCTTGGTTTAGGGCTTGTTTCAGTCTCAATATATGATTTTTCACTGAAAAGTTGAAGTATTGAGTGTAGAACAAACCCAGCTGCAGGGCTTTTTCACAAAGTTTTGTAATGTGTCTTCATAAGGTTTAACTTTGGACTCATTCACTCTGCAGAAATAAAGTGTAAATATTAAAATTTGCATACGCTCCTCTCTATTGAAAGATTTGATTCCCACCTCAGGGGAATGTTATAGCAGCTGTAGCATCACAAGTGCTTTAACTCAGTTTACAGCAGACCAAAACCAGACATATATTACATACCTGTATTTAATTACATTTGAAATCTGGCAATAAAAGAATGGGGATAATCCACAGCAAATTTCAAAATGAGGAGATGGTGATATTTAAGTAAGGGAAGCGATGCTTACTCAAGTGTAGCCTAATAATTACTTAAGCTTTTATGGTTTTATAGTTTATACAATATGTATAACAACCAGCCCTTGTCCTTGCTTGGGCCAACTTTTCCTAAGTAAACAATCACATACCATTGCCCTATTTCAAATTCTCTCATGAGCCTAATATGAGAAAGGAAAGTTGGATCTGATCTTAAAAGCTGATGCCAATCTTCTGTGGCCCTGTATATTCTCACCTATGCATGAAGGGCATAAAACCTGATCTGAGAGATATTCTTAACAGTGGAAGTGTATAATTAGCTGTGCAAAATGCTAAATTTTGCTAATATTCTTCATTTTCTCCAAGTCACTTCTCCACACATATAACCTATTTGGGATGTAATAGTCCCAGACTTCCACTGGTGTTTTAGGTACGCAACAGAAGCCACACATGCAAGTGTCTTCCAGTCTGAATGCAAATGGGCATGAAATCTGCATTTTGACTAATGAAAGGGATGAAAATCTTGTCTGGGAATTATTTAACCACAGGAACACAGGATGGTTCTCAGTGAGTTTCAGAAAGGGCTATCAGCTTGCAGAAATGCAGAGGTGCCTCCCAAATACGTGAAGATAACTTGCTCAACTCATTCTTGGGTATGTGTCCTCTGAATATTCTGGGAGGGAATGCACAGAATACACATAGTTTCATGCCCTTTAGTGTTTATCCATAAGTTTGGGCAGGTATAGCCTGAATGATGGACTGTTCTTTTTTTGAAAACTTGACTTCTCTGCTTGGGGGAGGAAAAGCTGATGGTAGATCCCTCAACTGGTAAATGGCTGTGCACAGGAGAATGGGCTAAGGATAGTAAATGCAAAGCTTCTTAAAATGTACTGCATTCATTATCCAAACTAGCAGGACTGTTGTTTCATGATAAAACAAATACTGTATTGCACAGCTTAGGTTTCTTTCTCTGGCAGGAACAGCATTTTGAAATTTAATTAGCTTCATGTGGCACTGTAGAAATGGATGGCAAATCAATAACGGATGCCATTTCAGTCACCTTGTGGTGTTGTAATTCTCTGTGTTTTGCTATACTAATTAGGTCTGCCTTCAGTGAGAAATGTTTCAGGAGCAAGGAGGTGAATTATTGTTGAGTTCCTGGCTGTCACTGGGGAGATGAAGTAATTTCAGAACTGACTAACCTCAGTGACTTCAGGAGCTAGTAACTTAACATCCAAGAGGAAAAGGGAAGATCTCACATTCTCATGGTTCAGTTTACAGTGAGTTTTATGCTCAGTCAGTCCATGGCTTAAGCTTCAGATGAAAAAGTATCAGATACCATAAACTGCCCTTACCTCATAGTTGGAATTTAATTACTTAATTGCTCTTATTTTCACATTCCCCTACAGACTGAGAGTTTCTTGCAAATAGGTATTTCCTTCCTTTGGATCCAGGGCTCCTCCTCTGAACCCAGAGTGAGTTGTGGGTGCATGTGATATGGGCCCCAGGTTCTGATGCCTCCCTACTCCCAAAGCCATTGTGAAGGAACAGCTCAGGAAGTAGAATGCAGTTTGCTCCCATGTAGCAAACCCAAACACTGTTAACTGGAGCAAACAGCAGCTCCTTGTCCATTTATTTGGCTTTGGGGTTTTATTGTGAAACACTGGGTAGAGGGCTGGTGTCTCCCTCTCCAGGAAGAAGCTGCTTGCTTCTGCAGGTGGAAGAGAGGCTTTCCCCCAGAGTGTCTTGACTCTCCTCTCCAACAGCGTACTGTCAGCCACATCATAAAGAAAATGGATGGATAAGGAACAGAATCTAGAGAGAGCAAGTACCGAGGCCGCTAAGTCAGTGTGACGTACCAGCTCTATGCTTTTTTTGGGAAAGCATGTAAACTCCCTCCCTTTATATTAGTGTGAATTATGATTCCAAATAATCGCTGCTTCTAACATAAACAGTTTCTAATATAAACCATTCCTGCTGGTTACAGCAGACAGCCTGAGCAGCATGGAAAATTTCAGTTGTTACATCACAGTCACCCAGAGAATAGCAGCGGTGATTGAAATTATTTTGCAGTGCTTTGAATAATGCTGAGTGAAAGGTGATACAGAATTATTGCACTTCACAGAGGGCAAACACAAAGCAGACTAAGAGCTGCCTTTCCTTTTACCTGGCCTCTCCTTGTGGGATGTTGGAGCTGACAAACCCACAAATTCATGTGGTTAATTTCCTAATCATGTCAGTCATCCAGAACCCCTCTCAGCCTTATACAAAACTGGGGAAGAGAATGAAAAATGAGAGGATGGCTGATATGGCACAAGAGCATTTACAGATAAAGAGTTTGAGTTAACAACTCTAATTTAATAATGCCTTATTGTGGTTCTTGAGAGTCTGACAATCAATACAATATAACATACAAGAACATATATGAATGTCTGTTAACTAGTATTGATTAATTCATTAACTATCAATTGGCCAGCTAATATATAATAAAAAATGCATATAATCTTTGTTTCTGCCAAATTCAAGAACTTTAAGTATATCAAATATATTCACTGAATTCACTTGTCATGTACCACCATTTAACAGCTATTCCTGTAATGGCTTTACAGACTGATTAAGTACTCTTAGAGGATGAATAATGCTCTAAGTTCCCTCACGCTTGAATACAAAGGGTGTATTCTCCCATGCCTACAACTTTCAGCAATACTTCTTTGCTGTTGTACCTGCAAATAAAGACCAAAAGAAGCATTTTTTAGGACTATCAAGTTTATTGTTCATCAGAAAACATATGTAGGGTAGGTTGTTTCTGATTGGGATCTGTTTTCTTTGCTCAGAAATTGCTGGTTAAATTTTAAGGTCAGTTTTATTGTTTAGGTGGTTTAAGGTCTAACAGCAGCTCTCAAGTTCACTTGGCAACAACACACCCCAAAACCAGGAGCCTTGAATTGCTTTTAGAGTAGAAAAAATAGTAATTATAGTTGGTTTATTTGTTGCAGCTGCAGAAACTGAAGCGATCCCTCTCCTTCAAGACTAAAAGCTTGCGGAGTAAAAGTGCAGACAATTTCTTCCAGAGGACTAATAGTGATGTGAAACTGCAAGTAGACTTGATGCCTGAGGTGAGCACAAGCACTGGGCAGCTCCCCAACTCAGACAGCCAGGCATCTTCACCCACCAGAGCTCAACAGCTGCCAGAAAACAGCAAGACTCACATCTTCCAGGAGCACATCTTCAAAAAACCAACCTTCTGTGATGTCTGCAACCATATGATTGTTGGTAAGAAAAATTTTATTTACAATCTCATTGTGTGTCCATGCTAGAACTTACAGGATGACCTTTCTCTAATTTTTGTGAGCCCAGAAATCTCCTTGAGAATATTCATGCAGAGTGGTTCTGGATTTGTGTCATATCTGCCACAGGCTAACACAAGTTCTACATTTGTTGACAGATGTCTTGCCTCGTAGACACATACTGTTATCACAAATTACAGGTGAGGGATTCAACTGGAATCAAACTCTTCTGTCATCCAGGTTATACTGAGCACCAAGCACAAGTTGTATGCTGCACTAGAAGCAGCAGAAATCCATATTGCAAATGTGTCCACTATCCTCACTCTTTCCTACAGCAGTAATTTTAATTTTCTTCCTCCTTTTGTCAGCCCTGCACACACTCCATCACCCCCAGTTCCCTTTCACTGTGGTGACCATACCTACCTCCCCAGTTGTCCCAAATGTCACTTAAGGGACAAGAATTAGCATCTGCTGGGTGGTAGGCTCTTATCTGCTTGTGTGGGTGTGGGTGTTGGCTGTCTAGGATGAATATTTTGGGAGACCAGGTCAAAAACCAAATATAACAGCTGAATTGGGATTCTTCTACCCGATCCTATGCACAAAACCTCACAGAAACTTTATACCTTTGAAAGATAGGCCTATCTGCTCTCTGAAGCTGTCCATGAGTATGTAAGTTCCAGCCAGGGACGGACTGACTGACTGAGTGACTGACAGGAGAAAATTTTGTTATTTTCTCTAGTATGCAGAAAAAACCTCCCTGCTGAGCCCTGCTTGTAAGATAATTTCAGTGCAGTGTGAAGACCTATAAAGCCAGCCTTCATGCAGATCATCCATGGGGCTGTGCAAGGAGAGGTCAAGAGAAGTGCAAGTGCCCGGAGGTGTAGAACCTGCATGGCTACCACAGTGGGAAGCTGCAGGAGCTGCTGTTCAGAAATCTGATCCTGGAAATTCACATCCTCATGGCTAGTGTTGTGCACATGATTTGGTCCTCCTGCTTACTTACCATCTACTTGTCCCAGCACAGTAGAGCAGGAGTAAATTCAGTGGCAATTTACCAATGTGAAAGTGAGGGACACAATTTCCAAGCTTTTAGGCAGGACAGGGAGCTAAACATGCTAATGATTTAGCTTCATGCAGAAGTAGTACGGGTCTTTGAGTACAAAATATTGTCTGCACTTTGTATAACTTACTGTCAGAAACTTACATCCCTTGGCATGAAAGTCACTGCCTTTTAGGTAACAGTATGGTAAGTTCTTGAAAGATGCTGATAGGAGTGATCAACATTTTTCAAATGAGGGTGCTCAGTGTTCCCCACTTCTGTGAGGAATTTGTGGTCTTTGGAAAAGGCAGCTGTCTAGAGAACATTAAAATTGATGCAAGACAATCTTGCTTCCATAAATTAACTTATATTCTCACTTCACCACAGCTGTACTGAATCCAAGGAAATGAAGGAATTTTAATCACAATTTTTTGTGTCATTTTTCCATTCTTTTAAGGTTTTTTTCTACTTGGAGTGGTAAAATAAATGAAAGAGACAAGCAGTAAAGTATCAGAATCAGGGAAGTTCATGGTCCAGAATTTGACAGGAAGTCTGGAAAAGTAGTTAATTGAAATAACTTTATATATGGGAAAAGGCCCAAAAGTTTTCTCCTTCAGTAATGTGGATGGATATCTATCAAAGCTTATTTTCACAAATATATACTGCAAATATAAGTTCCTTGAATTTCTGGCAGCTTCTTGTGAAGTTGTATGGAGATAAATATCATCACAAATCTGCATGACTCAGCAGTAGTGTTTCAAAATAGTGCTGCTCATGACAGATTATTGCTGGCAGCAAACTTTGCAGAGAGTAAATACAGTTCATAAACACTCCTGCCCTTCTCCTTTGCTGGGCAATCTGTGTCTGCCTGGAATAGGAAAGTCCTGAAGCACAGCTCTAAGCTTCAAAACATCAGCTTTAACCCCCTGTGCTTTCTGAATTTTTTTCTGTTCTCTCTGCTGAGGGCTTTGTTTTTCTGTTCTGTATCTTAACCATTTCATTAGCTGAAGAAGCCTTTTGTAATTGCTGAAGAAACTAATGTGACCTATTTTGTCTGGTAGCAGTCTGAGTCAGGTAAATTGCTCTGACCTCCTCCAGCTCATCTTTGCTTGGAGGTAAGGCAGAGAAGATGTTGGGAGTTTTACCTTAAGATGCCTTGGAGTATAGATGCCCTGATTTTCATAGACAACCGTCTTCTATATTTCTTGCCATCTTCTCTTTTTGGTCCTTACTGCATTTGTGCCTGGTTTTGCTGTATTGTTATTTAAGCAGCATGGTAGATCTTGCTGTTAAGTGTTTGCCATTCAATTAATCCATATAGGTTGGGCAACTGTGGGTTACAGGAATAGAAAAGCAAAACAGGCAGCTTTCAGGAAACCCTGTCAAACCTGCTCCCAAAGACAGACTGAAAAAGCCTCATTTCTGTTCAGGGACTCTGACTGCTTGAAACATGGAGCCGATTTGTTCTTTCTATTTGCATTTTTCACAGGCAGTGACATTTAAGAGTAATGAGTCTATGACTTTAAATTCCTCATTGATGAGAATAAAGGCAAAGACAGATACATGTTTTGAAGGCTGGAGGAAAGATTCCAGGAAAATTGTGTCTTGACTTTAGATGGCTTTAATTTTGCCACCAAGAATGATTCCAGGCTCACCTTAAATGGCACTCTGATCCATGAACTAAGGGGCTCTGTTTGGTACACGGCAGCGTAAAGAACAGTGCACAGCATGAATGTGCAGTGACTGCTTCAGTCTCGCTCATGTGGCAGAATCCGTCTGTAGCTTCAGAGTGAGCAGGACACATGGAGCAGAGGCAGCAGGTTTCCTGTGCTGCTCTTTTCACAGCAAAATTAAAGAACTTGAAACATTATCTTACTAGAAAAAAATACGTGCATCATCTCTCTTTGATCCCTGGGCACTAGGAGCCAAATACTGCCTTTGGGATACAGTGCAATCAATATATATATATATGAGTAAATTTACTCTTTCAAATGTTTTTCATGCAGCCCAGAGTACAATGCAATATATACAAAAGAAAATCTGTTTATTGATGTGATTTCAAAAAAGAAAAAAAATATTAATAGTGTGCTTCATACTGCACTTTAAAGGCAGGAGTTGGACTGCTCCTGTTAATTGTACTAGACTGAGACTCAAGTTCCACCTCAGTAAACAGAAGAAAAATTTGATACAGAAGCAGTAATTTTCTGTCAAATTAAATAATGGAGGAAATTTCACATTTGAGGGAGCTTTGAAGACTGCATGCAGAATCCATTTTACATTAATGGGGCTTTCTTACAGCATCTAATTTTCCAATAAAATCATAATTCCTAATAATGAATTCAACAGTAATAATTCACATAATTTCAGAGCAAATCAATAGTGTGTTGGAGCAGACTCTGCACTCCTTTCTCCCACTCAGTGTTTTGCTGCTGTGAGTGCCTGGCATCGGTTAGTTTAGAACTGGGGTTTCAGCTGCATTGAGGGCTACATATTTTCCTAAACATATCCACCCTTGAACATCCTCTCACGGTATTTCTGTTACAAAACCATTAATTTGCTGGTTTTAGTAGTAGTATTTATTACTATTTTAATATCTAACCCCAGCAAGGGAAAATTTTGAAAATCAAAGTGTCTTGTGGAATGTATTATTAGATCATCATTTAGGAGACTCTGGCTTTATTGGGTTTTTATTTTACATCACAGTGAAAAGAAAACCATATTAGATACCTCTGAGTTTGCATTGTGTTATCTACCATTTTCTCTGATTAGCAAGAATGTGGTAAGCTTTGGCAATGGCAAATTAAGGGAGGCAAAACCACCTAGCACCAGCAAAGATAGATACTGATAAATTAATGTTGCATCAGATTATGGTCTTGTGTCTTATCTTATTATGTTTTATGGTCTTATGGTGAGAAGCAAGTTCTTGCTTTTCTTCAGTCTCTGATGTGTCATCAATCATCTCTGTGACAATTCACTGTTGAAGAAAACATGATGTCAGTACTCTATGGTTGTAAAACATTGTGTATTTTTAAGAAAAAACTCCATCTGTAGAATTCTCAACATTTTACTCATTTGCAGATCATTTCCTGTGCTGATTCACATGGAAAAAATGTTATTTTCCACATATTCCAAGCATATTACGTGCAATTAATGTATTCCCATCAAAGTCAAATATAAGTAATGCAGCAAAAAAATAAAGCACTTTGCTTTTAAAAATATATTACTTTAAAGTCAATCTTTCAAATCTGTGTTTTAAAGAAATATATCATTGTTTTTATTGTATCTTTCTTTGTGTTTCCAAAGTATATGTAACTGTTTCACTCCATTCTTAACCTTAACTATGGCACAAAATTTTAATCAAACACCTGGGTTTTTTTGGCATACCTGTTAGAGCATGTTTGCCTGGAACAAACTTGCAGGAAGAGCAGAAAAAATTGTGGTTTGCAATGTCCAGTAATTGTCAAAACCAGATCCTTCTGGGTCATGCCACCCCTGACATATATGCATTTATGGGTGTTCTCAAGGCAACTGGGTTTCTGGTTTGGATGCAGATTCTCTGAGCCTTTGTAGCTCTGGAGGTAAATAACTCAGTACCTGTCCTCTTGGGGAACTAACCAGATTGCAGTTAGAGAAACAAATAAACAAATAAAAAAGATAAACAAATAAACAAGTAAAAAAGATAAAACCAAAACATGGCTGTAGCATAGCTTCCTTTCAGTCTATTAATCAGTAGTGCTTAAGCAGTGAAATTGTGTTATCCCTTCAGAATTGACTCACTCCTACCACCGTCTGTTCTGGTTTAGCCAGTCATTCTGGAGGTTCAGACAGCCAAAAAACTACCATGAATAATTATTTCTCACTTCATCTTTTAGAAACAGCCTGTATTTCTTTATTTCACTGTGCAGTTGTGGCTGCTAGAACTTTCAACCACTTTTATCGCCAAAGCTGTATTGTAAAATCCTCCAGAAAGTTAGGGTCAAGGTTGATAAATTGGGCAAGCTTTTCAAATGCAGGAAAAAAGGAAAGAAAGAGGTCTAGATTGAAGCTATGAAGCCTTTTTCTATTAGATTCTGCATTTGAACTTCTTCTCTTAGACTATCAGTAACTGCGACTAATAAGTACTGGAAAAACTCCATGGTTAGAGGAAGTGTTTATATAACTGTAATTTATGTGGATGTTTATTAAATATAGAAAAATTTCACAGGAACTATGACACAGTGCTTTCTGCCTCCAGTCTGATCAGCTCTCTCCTAAAAAATATGCTTGACTTTTTTTAAGCTTGCTGCCTCATTTCATGAAGCAAGAATTCTGGTTTGGTCCAAACTTGCCTATATCCAGCATTATCCAGGTAGACAAAGGTGCAGTAAATGGTCACAGATTGATCACCACTTTTTGGCAGCAAGACAAAGTAGAAGTACTCCTGGAAGCATGACTGTTACTGGCTTTTTCCAAGGCTATGGTAGTTTGGAAGGCTCTTTGGACAGAGATCTTGGAAAAAACAGAAGCAAAAAAAGGCATTTTTATTTATCTTGCAGGATGAAGGATAAGAATAATGTTATTCCTTCAGTCCTGCCCTCCACTCTTCCTAGTCTCTCTAGCATCTCCCAACACGGATGACCTTGAGGGAAGAAATTTGTGTTGCCACTTCATCAGAACAGAGTTGTCCCCTGTAGAGAAGGGTAAAGAGCTTCCAGCAAGGGAGACATACCCTTGGAGTAGGGCTTGTGTAGTCACAGCCAAGCCTTCCAACATCTATTCTCCAGAGACATTATTACTACTACACCATAAATTTGTTTTATTTATGATTAAGTGTTTCTCTATTGAAAGAAACTTTCAAAAGCAGCTGAATCCTTTTTTTTGTCATTTGTGAGGAAAAATCATAAAATCATGCCTGACCAATCTGATTGCCTTCTATGATGGCATGACTGGCTGAGTAGGTGAGGGGAGAGTGGTGGATATTGACTACCTTGACTTCAGCAAGGCTTTTGACACTGTCTCACATACATCCTTGTAGGCAAGCTCAGGAAGTGTTGGATGAGTGGACATTCATATGGATTGGGAACTGGTTGAATGGTAGAGAAAGAGTCCAGTTGGAGGCTAGTTGCTAGTGATGTTCCCCAGGAGCTGGGACCAGGTCCAGTCTTGTACAACACATTCATCCATGACTTGGATGAAGGGACGGATGCATCCTCAGCAAATTCCCTGACATTACAAAACCAGGAGGAGCAGCCCATACCCCAGAGTCCTGTGCTGACATCCAGTGAGACCTGGACAGCCTGGAGAGTTGTATGGAGGGGAAGCTCCAGAAATTCAACAGAGGCAAAAGCAGGGTCCTGTGCCTGGGGAGGAATAATCCCAGGCACCAATGCAGGCTGGGAGCTGACCTGCTGGAAAGCAGCTCCATGGGTCCCAGTGGACAACAGTCCCAAGCTATCCAAGAGCCAGCAGTGTCCTTGTGACCAAGAAGGCCAATTGTATCCTGGAGTGCATTAGGAAGAGCTTTGCCAGCAGGCTGAGGGAGGTGATCCTGCCCTGGTGAGGCCTCATCTGGAGTGCTGTGTCCTGTTCTGGGCTCCCTGGGCAAGAAGTACATGGAGCTCCTGGAACACATCCAGCGGATGGCTACAATGATTGGGGGCCTGGAGCACCTCACTTAGAGGACAGGCTAAGGGAGCTGTGGTTGTTCAGCCTGGAGTAAAGACAGCTGAGAGGGGATCTCATCAATGTTTGTAAGTACCTGAAGGGGGTTTGCAAGAGCTCAGGCTCAGCAGTGCCCTGGGAGAGGACAAGGGACAACAGGCAGAAACTGAAACAGGAAGATCCATCTGAAAATGAGGAAGAACTTATTTACTGTGAAAGTTACAGAGCACTGGACCAGGTTGTCCAGAGAAGTTGTGGGATTTCATGTTACAGAGATATTCAAGGCCCACCTGGCCATTATCCTGTGCAACCTGCTCTAGTAGAACCTGATTCAGCAGGAGATTGGACTAAATGATCTCCAGATGACATTTCCAAACCCAGCCACTCTGTGATTCATTGAAAAAGGGCCGTTGTGTAACTTTTTCAATAACTGGTACCAGGTGCCATCCCATATATTACTAAGTGATCTACAATCCCTGCCTCTACCTCCTCCTTCCTTCCACTAAATTTATTCCTGGATTTAGGACACTCCATTTTAGTTGACGACAATGAATGGCTCTGGGCACTTTTGAGAGTCAGTGTGAGTGAGAATTGTTTATCTCCCCCTGCTATGCTAAGGTTTAGGGGAAACAGAAACATTAGGGGTTTTTTTTAACACACAACTTCTAAAAAGTGATGTAAAATAATAATTTTACCCTATTCGATTGAAATTGAACCTGGCTTATCCTACAATCTCTTTCTGGAGTTAATAAGTCTCCATAAGCATAGACCTCTCCACTTCTGAGTGGAGTCCTGTAAGAAGGGCCAAACAAAAGCCTTCTGGAAATAAGTACTAATTTACCCAAACTGCACAGTATGCATTTAACTGTTAGCTATAGACCAGTCAGGTATAGGTAATATCATCTGGACTCTCCAAAATTTCCCAACAGTCAATATTCTGTCTGTTAAAATAAATAAAGTGGGAATAAACAGAAGTGAAGACCTAGAAACAAAATGGTATGCGCAGTATAGATGTGCTCCATCTACTTCTACTCCTATTTTTTGATAAACGTGGCAAAAAATATCCAATTCATGAAGTCCCACATTTGTAGAAAAGCTACAGGGAGCCACACATTATCCCTGCATCAAATCATTACTTTTCTTTGTTAACAAAGAGTTAAAACATGCTTTCAAGCAAATATTGAAAAGAAAATATTTAGTTTGTTTATCCTCTGGGAGGGCTTCCTCCTCTGAGATGAGGCAAGAATGTTATCAGTAAATTGGATAATCAGGAACTGCTTAGCTGAGAAAAGAGGGTGGAAATATATTGTAAATTCTAATTTGTCCTTGAACAGCATCAGACATGTTTCACATTTGTTACAAGATAATTTTCAAGCTCACTTTAATTTGGGAGAAATTGCTATTAATATGAAACTGCAGTTAATCCCTCAGTCAAAAGAGACTTTAAAAAATGTTGACCAACATTAGCCTGTTTAATTAGATGGAAAACAATAAGCATTTCTAGCACATCTACAATTAATATTTTAATATTATGTTAGCCATGGTGATTTTTAACCAAAAAATACATTAAAACCACCAAACACCCTATTAAGTAGTGAGTAGGCTCCTGGTACTATTGCTCCTGGTATCAGCTCTAGTGAAGAACATAATGGCAAGCTCAAGGTTTTTTAAAGGCCAAGGGATGAAGCAGAATGCAAGTGGGGTTTTTATGTCCTGCTATGTACTTTTCCAGAGCTCACATGGGATGCTGGGTGTTTACAGATAAGCAAACTAAGTGCATCTTCTTTCAAGCTGACCTTCTTGTAAAAACGTTATTTTTCTCTTTAGGGTCCTTATCTACCAGAGTGTGACTGTTATGTGGATAATTACAATGCTGAATAGCTGACAAAAGCATTATCCAGAAGCAAAATTATTAGAAGCTTTACCTTACTCTGAGATGCAGAAATCTTAAAATGAGGCACTTAACAGAAATGCTTCTGCAAGAAATAGCACACTGCCATCATGTAGAGTAAAATGCCTACCCACATTTGCTTGTTGCTGTCCTTAATATAGAATGATGTCTCAGAGAGCAGTGATCCTTGCGGCTCACATGGATCACCGCATGTTTTCCTGCTTTGGTAATAGGAATGCAAGTTACTGCAACTTCACCAATGCTCTTCTCTGATCTGCCAAAATTTCATTTCTCCAGGTGTACACAATACGGAGCTGTTTTCCCCTTTGACATAAGTTTATCTTGTACACTGAAGGATGCTGCAAACACATGAGTCCTGACTTTTCATTCTGAAGACATGCTCGGTTAAAAATGACATGTAGTTGAAAACTGTGGCTTCATTGTAGTTTACTTTAGAACATGCAGGGAGTTGTCTGTATCCATCATTTGACAGAAGTTTTTCTTATTCATTTAAATAGTAATTGGTGCCACATGGAAGTGTACCTGTAGGTGTGCTCTAGGCCAGTACTGCTATGTGTCAAGTAATGAATTGTTTCAGGTTATAATATCTGTTTACAGAAGCAAGGTGAGATATTGCCTTTCTTGCAGTGTTTATTACACTGTTAAAAATTCCAATGTGGAGAGCGCCTGGGTACCAGGTTTTATTGAAGAAACAATGACATTACAGATTTTACCCTCTTTATTTTTTCTTACACTAACTTCCTCCCTCACCACCAGCCTTTCATTCCCTAAGTCTCCCCTTCCCTTCATGGAGGGGTCACTACTAGTGACATTGGGGCAGAAATTCATTTTTTATTCCTGCTGTGATGCTGCTTGAAGTTGCCCATCTCAGCCACAGTTCCTGGGCAACCCCTGGCTTTGATGTCCATCACTGAATGTCCATCACTGATGTACAACATTGATGTCCATAGCTTCCTCATCTTCAGGATCTTCCTGCATTTCCCAGATCCCTCCCCAGGCCAGGATCTTCACCTTTGGCCCCCTTCTTCTTTCTGAGAACACTTTCTTTCAGGACCTTTTGGCACCAAATATTCTTTCTGGAAACCAAGCTCACAGTTCCTCCAGCCTAAATAATGTATGTGCATAAGAACAGCACATAATCAGCCTTTTAACTAGTGCTCTGGTCTCCTGTCTCTTTATTAATTGCAGGATTTGGGATACACTGCTTATTATCAACATTTCCAGCAGCTAATAGTGGTTGCAGCTTGCAAGTAGCAGCCTCTTGTCTGAGAGTTCAGGGGTTCAGTTTCACACATTCACCCATGCACTTACATAGCAGTTACCTGCTGCCTGTTCTGTTCACAATTTCACCTGTTCTTTGCCAGTGACAGCTCCTAAATCTTAATACCTGTATTGACATTCAGTTCTGTGCCAGTACCTTCTGACACATTGATCTGCTCTTTGCTGGACTTTTGTTATAGAAAGCTGTAACAACAGCTTTGTACACTGTACAACTGTACAACAGACAGATAATACCTGACAAGCCTTTTGCTGTCCCTCTGGGTTTCACTACCCTGATAGTGGTAGGCACAATTATGGTGGATGTTTATTAAGGGTTTTGGACAACAAACCACATAGCCATGCTGGTCCAATCCACATGTGTAGATGAGAAAATCTATGGTTTGTGTTGGCTTGGCTGGTTCCTAATGGAAGCCAGGGTGAATTCAGGTAGGGAAAATACTGTCTAAATATGGACAGATTATGAGTGATGCATTGAATTATTCATGTTGATTGATAAGATCTTAAAAAGCAGATCTTTGGTGATTTTGATTAATGATTTAATCATTTAGCAATAGAGTGAAATTTCAGCTTAATGTCCCTATTTTTTTCACTGTCCAGATTGACCCTTGGGCGGGCAATGTTCTTTTTACTTTGCTGAGCTACATAAACTTCTGTAAAATCACTTGACAGAAGTTTTTCTTATTCATTTAATTATTAATTGGTGCCTTATGGAAGTGTACCTCTAGGTGTGCTTTAGGCCAGTACTGCTATGTGTCAAGTAATGAATTGTTTCAGGTTATAACAGTGAAGGCTAGGATTGCTTCTTTGACAGTTGTAAATGAAGGGTTTTTACTGCCCAACCTGTGTGATTTCACTGAAATCAGTAGCTATTTCTGGAAAAAAATTACCAACACCCCACCCCACCTCACTCCCCCCAGCCTGCACTTGGTGTGAAAGGTTTGAATGTTTTTCCATTGCTTGGAAATCAGAAAGAATTCACAGAAAACAGGAACAGAAGGGGCTGCTGAGGCAAGTGGTGGAGTCACTGTTCCTGGAAGTGTTTAAGGAAAGACTGGATGTAGCTTTCAGTGCCATGGTCTGGTTGACAAGGTGGTGTTAGGTTATAGGTTGGATTGATGACCTCAGAGGTCTTTCCCAAACTAGTTGATTCTGTGATTGTATATTTCCCATGTGGAAAAGAAACTGAAACACATTTTGCTATAAAATGTGGTTGTAAAATTCTGAAAGGTAGAAGCACATTGTGACTGACTGTAGAAATAAATTCCCTGAAAACTGATCCCACCAAAATGGTGTAACTAGCCAGTTACTTATGGTGGTGCCCTGAATTCCCTCTAGTCCAAGCAAATCATGCTGCCAATGCACCTGTAGCTTCTGATAAGATCCTCCTTAGCTACGTGTGATCCAAGGGAAGAAATGGCTTTGGAACAGAAATCTGTGCATGTGGCCAAATCCTGACCAAGCACTAGATTTTGGCCATATGTAGTGATCTTCTGTTGCTCTATTTCCTATTTCCATCATATATGTACATATATATATAAAATAAGAACTAAACATTTTATAGTTCTAATTGATTTTCCTGATCTTCTGACAAATAGCATCTCTCATTTCAAGCCCCTGATCCACTGATGATGATGGAGCCACATAAGCAGCAGGCTATGTAAAAAATCCATTAGCAGAGAAGACAGGACATCAAATCCCTTTGCTGAGGACACACTGTTCTTTTGTTCTGTAATTCTTTTCCCACATTTTCAGCAAGCTCACAGTCCTGGTCTTCCTTTCACATTATAGATTTTGTTCAGATTTCTGGTTTCTGTTTTCCAGCTCCTCTGTAATGGTACAAGGCCCTTGGAAGATAAAGGTTTTGGCACATGTGAGCAGCCTTAAAAAATTCAACTTCTTTTTCAAAGTGTTTAAAACACAGGGAAAAAAGGCTGCAACTGATGACTTTTCATTTCAAAACATGTAAGAACACAGGTGTGAATAACCTGAGTCTGTCAAAATGGAGATCTTGTTTGAAATCTGACTTTCATCATCTTCACCTCAGGAAGAGTTACTTAAGATGCTATGTTTACTAATACTACTGAGACCAAGATCAGCCATTCATCTCTGCTTGTCCTCATTTGAAAAACACACCAAGCTTAATTTCTCTGTGTTCCCTTGTCCTGTTTAGTTCTGCCACCATCCCCTCACACAGTCAAGTTTATGCCTATCCCCTCTGAAATATTTTCCTTTTCAGCAAAGCAGCCCAGTTCAAGGACCTATAAGCACAGGTTCATCAATCTTGAAAATTATCTAGAAAAGTAGGTAACAATAAAGCAGTGCCAGTTTGTTCAGAGCACAGAATGTTAGACATGATTTAGCATGTTTAGTGTTTAGGGGACAGGGACTTTTTCTTTCAATAATAGCTGTTAGTTTATTTACCATGATGTTCCAGCATCCTAATTAACATTTAGATGATCAAAAACCTGAGATGATATTTTAAGAAGTGCGGAGGTGGAAATTTCCTTTCAGGGATAGACTTTTATAGCAAAGCTGCTGAATATGTGAAAAATGCATTTTGAAAAAAATTCTTATGGCCAAATTTTTAAAAGGCTTTATTTTAGCAGAGATATTTTTCATCTCTATAACCGTCTTGCAGAAAAACCTGCCTATTACTGCCTCATTTTTTTCTCAGCATGTCATTTCTAAAGAAAACTATGCCACTAGGAAGTCAATTCTAATTTTATGCACTGTTATGTAGCCTGCCTACACATAAGGCAACTTTTCTTGCTATTTAAATATAGGATATTGTTATGGAGAAACTGGGGTGGGCACTCAAATGGACCCACACCTCTCAATGAGATATAATCTAAAATTTATTCATTTGAAAGGATAGGTACCATGATTGGATATCAAGCCCCCCTCTACAGAACATAAATACACAAGCTCCAGCTTCTCTACACACCCTGTTTGGTTTAGAGTGGCACAAGGTAAACTTATGGGAACAGGACACTTCAGGCAGTCAAGGTATCAGGTCAAGACCTAGCAGCTTGCTCCCAGGTTCAGAGGTTCCTCCTCTCATGTGGTTGGACATCCCTGTACAACATGCCTCATCCCAAGAAATTATAAATTTAACATGCCCAAAGCTCTGTACACTTTGAAGTGGCAGATTTAACTGTAAAAAATCCCAACCCACAACTTAATAAAGAAAAAAATGTCATTACTAAAGAGTAACTCTGTGTCCATCAATTTAAATTCTCAATCAGGTATCTGGCAGCAATGACTTCCAGTGTTCAGCCCTCTAGGGTGGCTGGGGAAATCTGTGTTCAGGCTTTGATCTGTGGCTCACCTGATGAACAGCTGAGGATCTGAGCCTCTGTACTCTCCAAAATGCCAGCGTGGGAAAGTGATGGGGCAGCTTCAGTTAAAAAAATATAATCAGAAGGGTGACAGGCATTAGGAGAGAGTGTAGTTCCCAAGGTGGCAGGAGGCACTCAGGGAAGCTGAGGCTGAGGAAGGGTGAGAAAAGGACTTCCCAGCTCATTCTTACAAACCAACCTGGTGGTTTGGATGAATTAGGCTCAAGATTTTAACTTTAAAGATCTGGATGTCTCATGTAGAAAATGTTATTTTCTGATCTCCTCACAGCTCTTGATTGAGATAGAGCAGGAGAAGGAGAAAGGTTGTCCAGCAGCAGCCAGCCACAGGGGCAGGAAGCTGCTACAGAGGAATTTTTAAAAATAGTAATCTCTTTCAGCATCAGAGCTTTTATGCAAAACCAATTAATTAAAATCTAAGAAGGGGGCATGAGTGTAGAGTGCACAAAGGCTTAGAGAGAACTGCAGAGGCACCAGTCCCATTTCAGGGATTTCCTCTTTTTAAGGGGACATCCTAAACCCTTCACTGCTGCAATACTGGCCCAGCTTGCTTAAAATTCTCCATTTGCCATAAACTTTGTCATGGATGAAGCTTTCTGGTGACAACTGTAAATGCATTTGGGGAGAAAGGGGCAAGACACTCATTATTTTTATCAGCCTCCTACAGCAGAAGTTGAGATCTATGGAAATTATGTTAATCTAAAATATATTATTTTTGAAAGTTTTAAGTCAAAACAATTTCTGAATGGTATGTTCCTCTCAGCTGGAATAATAAAAAAATAGTGGTTGGGTCATAGCTAGATTATCTGGAGGTGACAGTCTCTCTGTGTCTTTTTCCCTTCCTCTTTCTCTCTTTCATAGACCTGAACGTTTATATCCTCTCCTTTCTGTTTTTTTCCCCCACTTTGGCGTAAGTGCCTAATATAGTTATGTTTATACAGCCAGTATAACATCATGTTGTTACCAACATCTGCAGTTTTCTTTGAAATTTCTCCAGGCTGTAGGGCTCGTTCTCCCTCTCCAGTTATTAATCTTATGTTGAGACTTGGAGCAACAGGCAAAAAGCATCAGCCAGCAGTGCTGTGGCCATAGCTGTGCTGGCAAAGGGGTTGATACAGGTTCCTTTTGTGTGCCTGTAACAAGAAGATTCTCATTTGCATTCCTTAGGAAAAATGTGACTTTCCTGAAATGCACAGTAGTTACTAAACTGCTTTTGTAAGGAAACACAGAAAAAAAAAGAGTTGGAATCAAATTCTGCCCTGTTCCCTCTGTCTTTCTCTGCCTACAAATATTTCCATTCACCTATATTGAGGTGTTCTGTTTCCATTTAGGCTTCCTCCAAAAAAGATTTAAATTTATAAAAGTGATGCAGTGTGTCCTTTTAGTGGTATTTAAGGTCATATTATCAGAACAGTTTAAGATTCAATTTTCCATGACTGTTCTGGAAAACCTAGCCACTGGTTTAGATATTCAAATGGGAGCTGACCCAGTCACAGAGTATTTCTAGTGAGGTGTTATTAAACATGACCTGCTTCTCAAAACAATGCATCCTTCCAGACCTTGGTGCCTCGATACATTAGCTGATATCTGAAGAAAATTACTGGGCAGAACCAAATTTTTAAGTTTATTTAAGACCTACTCAGTATTCTGGCCTGAAATGTACTCCTTTTTTCCAGTGAAAAAAGTTTCTTTTGTCTGTTTTGCCTTTTTTGCTGTTTGAAAAAGGAATACCAGCCTCTACAGACTTGGGAGATAGTTGATACATTAATGAATAGGACACAAAGGACATTTATTCTAATGTCTGTGTGGTTTTTTCTCTGTATGAATTTCATAACCACATAGGCACTATTTCATTGACCAAAGAGGACACGTTAAGTGTTCATGAACACTATAAGTCAGCTAAACATGTCTAGTAATTTCCATTCTAAATCCCCAGTTTTAGAATGTTCAATTTTTATAGCTTAAACACCAGCATCTGGGCCAAAATAATACTAGTGCAACCTATGACAGTTTTACCCTTTATTCCCCTAAATGAGAGCCATCTCATACAAGTTTTGGCAAGGGACAAAGACAGTGAGCCTGAAAGAAAACTCATGAGGCCGTTAATCACTTTGTATTTGGAATGAGGCTAACATGGGACTCAAGAGGTGATGCTTAAAGACACACACTGACTGAGGAAAGTAAAAAATAAATGTTGAATAGAACTGCCCATTCATCAAACACTGTCTGCTCTGTTTGGTGAATGAAGAAGTAGTGTGCCTTGAATAAAAATTGTGAAAATCACATCCCCAGACCGCAACCAAAAAGCAACTGAGCAGAATTTTGTTCTGTCCTGCTCAGTATTTACCAACCAGCTTAAGTAACCTAAGTAAGGGTTTTTGCAGAAAAAGGTAGGAGAGATGATTACTTTTTGAAGGTAATAGCAAAGCTATCAAAGCTTTAGTTTATTCCCCCCCTTTGAGTGAAAACCAGAGAAAAAAGTAGTTAGGTTACTCCAAGTGGAGCTTAATTCTTAAGCCTTTAGTTCCTATATTTCTGATCCACCACTGACTGAAATTATTCCAGGTGGGCTAAGATAAGCGGTGACTACTGTATGTGAGCATCAGTAGCTTCCAGCTTTGCTTTAAGGTTGGTATAGGGGAATATCTGCTGCTGGGAATAAACAGTAGGCTGCAATCAAACCATCAGCTACTCAGGGGGACAGGAATCAACCTAGACAGTGACGGTCAGGCTTGCAGATCATCAGTGTGTGCTCAGCACATGTCCCTGAGGAGACTGTGTTAGTGTCTGAGACTTCACTAATTGGAACACTGCACCTTCCAGACAGTGCTTTAACCAGCTCAAATGTGAACCCTCTCCTTACCCTTCCCCTGCCCTATGCTTCAATCCACAGAAAGATTAACCCAGTGGGAGTAAGCACGCCACAGAGAGGCTTTCAACTTCAAACAAAGCCTGGTACCCTCTGGCAACAAAGGAAAATTATCCTCAAATAGTCTCTATTGTGTTGTTGTAGCTATTGCTATTATTGTTACTATCTTTGTCACTGTATTTTTATTTTTTTACTTTTATGAGTCATTAATACCACTTATTTTCTAGTATTTAATTATGTTCAGACCAAATTCCTAACTTTCTTATGATTTCCAGGGGAATTTATTGGGAAATAATGTTTCAACACATTGCTATATCCTGTGCCACTATTTTAGGCATAATGAAATAACTCTCTTATACCAGTGCATGACTGTGGATCTGTCACTATACTCACTCATTTTTACATAACATCCTTGCAAGATCCGTGTTCTGCCTGCTTTTTCACTATCTTAAACTACCAAATGTCTCCTAAAACCTGCCCCATTCAGGCATCTGCATGGTCAATAAGTGTGCATAAATAGGAGGCCAGAAATTGATACAATAAGTGAAACCCTGGTCTCATTTACACCTGTACTGAATGCAATCTCTTATCTGTGATGTGAGCTGTGATTGTGCCTCATTTCTGAATCTCAGAAACTTTTGGGTCAGGTACATTACCAGTATGTAGTTATTTGATTCCTGGCATGCACTAGTTTTGAAACAGCTTAGCCATAGTTCTCTGAGTGATTTAGCGTAATGGGGAAGAGAAACCGAAGAAAGAATTGTTCTGTGGGGAAAAAAAAAAGATGTTTCTTGTAGAAATGCCATTTTCAGAGCTTGAGATATGGTGGTTGAGCATAAATACAGCATAAATGATTCTTCTCCAAGCTCCGTAGTTATTCCTCAGTGGGAGGCAGGGAGACACAGGGAAGTTTTTTCCAAGCTAGCCCCACTGTAAACCAAGTAGTTAGAACTGAAAATGGGTTGAAGATTGGAGCTTTTGATAGTTTTGATTTTGATTTACAAAGCCTTCTTGTAGACTCAAGTGGGTGACAGAAATACTTTTCCTCTCTTTGAGCCACTACTTAGCTACTCAGATATAAAAATATGGCACTCATCAATGGAAATACAGTGTTGTTCTTTTGTAATTGTCTTACTCGTTTTCACATGACCACAGACTCCTGTTCTGAAAGAGTTGGGGTCATTTTTGAAAGCAACTCAGATGCTTCACATTCATTTTGCACATCATTTGGGCACACAATTGTTTTGACAGGTGTGTATCTTCTGTAATCACATGGTTAAAACATGTAAGGACCAACATCCACCTTGTAAAGTTAACATTAAAATGGCTGGAAAGGCATAACATAGCCAGCAGGAAGGACTGTGAGATTATCTGCCTCTTCACAGCTAAATCTTAGGAGTAACTTGGTACAGAGCAGCATGAGTGGAGAATTGGACCCGGTGTAAGCACTGACGTGTTGCATAGGCCAGCTGTGATGTCATTTTCCTTTGCTCATTCTGCCCTATAAATATAATGAAAAACTGTCAGGGAACTACTCTTTTCCCAGTGCCAGTTGTTGATCACCAGGAAGGGTGATTCAGCATTTCATCATCAGTAATAAAAGCACAAAGCCACAGAAGTCAATATTGGTTTGGGCATGTGTAATTGAAAAGAAACTATAACTGAAAAAATCCTCACAGCACACTAATCCAAGTGCAACCATGCAGGAAAAAAGGAACAAATAAACAGGCATGTGTTCTTCTAAGAAATCCTGTGTTTGCTAGGAAAAAAAGACCTCAGAAAAAGAGGGTAGAAAGGATGTCTGCACGCACTGAAAGGTGGCTAAAAGGGGCAACAAATGGGGAGCAGGAACTGACTCAACTCCCTTGAAGTCCCTGGAGCACCCCCCACACTCAACCCCATTCAGTCCCTATCACTTCAGCAGGCTCTATAGGAAGGTGGGAAGGATCTTGATTCCCTGTCCTAAAGGAAGCACACAGGTGAAACATCTGAGCCTGGCTCACTGCAACAACCTCAGCCTGCCTTACCTGGCTTGCAAGTGGCCACTTCAGACACCTCTTCCTCTGAAAGTGGAACACAAGGCTTGGGTTTTGGCAACAACTTGATAAAACCTTCCCTGAAGTGCTTCTTTCTTGAGGTAGCACTTCACTGAATGAAACTGGCAGCATGTACATAACCAATGAGCTCAATGAGTACTTTCAGATTCAGGATCCTTCTGACTAATATTTATCATGTCTGACTAATGAAGGCTGGTTAAAATGTCAAGTGTTTTTAGGGTTTTTTATTGCCTTGTTTCATACTGATTCTCACAGTAGATAAAATGAACAGATATGTTGTTTACTTGTTTCATTTACACAGTCCTGTAGGGGATAAAAGAGTTGCTGCAGCATCACTGCTTCTGCATAGTTTAGGAAGTGTTATGGTTGTATGAATAAAAGTGACTGTTCCTGCCTGGAAGCAAGCAGACTTGGGTCTGTCATTTAAGAGTAGGTCCTCACTGAAGCTAATACAGAACTACATTTGGCCTAGTGGGAGAATTCTGCTTCTTTAAAGCAAAATTTCTGCTGTAGCTCCCCTACCTGTGACACGTAACTTTTCTACTGACAAGGGAGGAAAGTATAGTGAAACTTGTGGCACCCTCACTGCCCCACTCAGGGACATGTAAGGAGCCCTTCCTGCACCCTCTGAGCACTGGCCCAGGATGGTGAGAGCAGCAGTCCCTGGGAGCAATTGTCAGTATTGTTTTGAGCATGTGTAATTGAAAAGAAACTATAACTGAAAAAATCCTCACAGCACACTAATCCAGAGTGTAAACCACACAAACAGGATGTGTTTGCCTGTGGGTAGGAAATGGCAAAGGAGATGGGTTAACCCTCTCACATATGCCTGGAGCTAACTTCATCCACAAAACCTGGGCCTCCATTGATGGCCCAGCTCCCAAGAGCTGCTCCAGAGCTTGGGTGCTCCAACAGTGGCTCCCTCAGCCATGCACAGCCACGCTAAGACCTTTCAAAATAACAAAGGGGTTTTGCTTGGTGTTCATGACACAGAGGACACTGTTGGTCAGATTATCATATAGCAGAGCATAATCCAATATAAATCTAAAGGCAACAACACCCTGGAAACGAACCTGGGGGACAAGTGCCTAAAATGGAGAGGCTGTAAAGAAAATAGGTGTACGAATGTGCATGTTTAAAAGCAGGTAAGGTTAAGGCAAAGAATGTTGCCAGTATTTGCTCTACTGCAACTGACCCCATCAGCTCTCAGGTCACTTGTTTAAATGGATGGAAACTATTGATTTTGTCTAATTCAATCTTTGCTGTGCATTTCCCAGGGACAAACGCTAAGCACGGACTGCGCTGTAAGGCGTGCAAGATGAGCATCCACCACAAGTGTGCCGACAGCATCGGGCAGCAGCGGTGCATGGGCAAGCTGGTAAGTGAGCAGCCCAGGGCAGCATGTGCTGGAGCTATTTTTGTGTCCCTGAACCCCAGGTGTGCATTTAGCTGCTGCATTAACAGAACCCACACCAGATCACTTTACTGAGGCGGGAAAAGCGAAGCCAGGTGGTGCCCTGCTGTCAATTTGGGCGATTGCTGCTGCACAAGGATGGAAACAAAACCAAGGCACAAATCCAGTCTGCTTTGTGGATGTGAAAATACAGTTACAGAATACAAATTTAGCTAGCTAACAAAATTAATTACCTTGATTTCAGCTGTGCATTCTGTAGTGTAAACCTCTCAAAGAATGCTATAAATTAATCATAGTATTTCAGTAGGGTTTAACAAATGAAAAATCCTCCAAATTATGTTTTATTGTTTTCTCCACAGTTAGGGCTTGAATAAAAAAACATAATTCACCTAAAAAAGAAAACCAAGGGATATTTCTCAGTAAGACACAACAGAGTTTGAAGCAATCTCTCAGCAGGAGGGTCTGGGAAGAGCCTGCCCCCGTAAGGACACAGCACTTTAGTGCCTGGATTGCCTTCTAAGCAGCAAAATCTTGTGATTGGCAATGGCAGTACACTATGTCTGAGACAATTCTAACCCACCTTGTTGACTATTATGGGACTATGGTTCCTTCTGGTTACTTTTGGAAAAAGAACTTGGAATAATACCAATTGGAATATGAAAAGTGAATAATACATAGATTCATGTTTCAGATGTTCTCAGAATTGTTGTGACTTGAAGACATTTGAGACAACTGAGCTAAAACCAAACAGTTTTACTGTGTTAAGTGATGGGAAAATGCAAGCACTGACTTCAAAAGTGCTACAAACCCCACCTTTCACTGGAAAGATCTTTTCTGTCCAAGAGGGCTCACTGAAAGCTATTGTTGTTTACATCCCCAAGTCAAGTCTTCATAATCATAGTTGTAGTATGAGGCATTCTGGTATAGGAAGTTGGTCTGTGAAGAGCTGAATGACAAGCCCTGGATAAGGCAAATATTGTCCCATGTTAATTCATTCATGCATGTCTTGATTCCAGCCTCAGCTCTTGTGGTTACTAGTTTACAAAAATAAAAAAAAAGAGAGATCATATTTACGTCAGGAAGTTGTCAGCAAAGTTGCAGGAGTTTTGTGAGCTCATGCTGATGCTCTGAATCTAGCTTGGGTGCAGACAAAGGCTGAAGAATCTGGAATTTTTTCCTCTAAGACTCCAAGACTATCAGTCACCTCAGTCTTTTTCAGTCCTTTCTGCAGCTCATTACCTGAAGAACTAGTTGTCTATCAGGTTTTGATGTACACTGAACAGAGGATATGGAAAATATGCACATCTCTTCAAATCTTCCTCACTTCTCACTGTGACTAGAAGTTCTCACAGCCTGCAGACATTAGAAATTGGAGAGACAATTTGTGAAATTCCAATGTCTTGAAGGCATTAATTTTGAGTACTAAGAATTTGCCTGAATTGAGATACGTTTTTTAGAGCAGCGTAGGCACCATTATTTGCCATATTATGGTATTCTTTAATGATATAGCTTGAGTTTTTATGGTGCATTTTTCTACACATCGACACTATGGGAATATCTGATAACAGCTTAGAGAGCTTCTTGACCTTACAAGACAAAAGGAAAAAAAAAACAGTGGAAGCTGCAGTCAGTCAGCAGAAAACCTTAGAAAAACCTGTAGGAAGGTTCTAAATTCTTTGGGTTTCACATATGCGTATGTGGGAGCATGAGGATTTGGAGTTAGGGTGGGGAAGGATAGTCACATGTTTAACAAATACAATACAATGCAAATTCACATTATATAAGAAGACAGGGAGAGGGAAACTACCCAGAACTTCTAATGATTCAGCACTTCTGCTGCAATTAATTAGTTTTGCTTTTGTGTAAGACAAAAGAAAAAAGAGAGCTGAAAATTAGCCCCTCCTTCCACACAAATATAGAATTTTTTTTTTCTAGGCAAAAAATCAAATAAACATCTGATCTCTAAACCTCACAGTGACTGAACAAGAGGAGGCAAATTTCCAGCCTCACCACAATGTTCCACCACTAACCAAGAGCTGAGGCTATTTCTATTTCATCAGTCAAGGCAAGCAATGCACTTCACTCATTTTTGCTTTTTCTCCCTCCAGCCAAAGGGATTTCGACGGTACTACAGCTCACCACTACTCATTCACGAACAGTTTGGCTGCATCAAAGAAGTGATGCCTATTGGTAGGTTTTGACTGCTTTTCCATTCAGTCTTCCCTTGGCAATGCTCTGCAACAGCAGCGGCAGAATTCCAGCCATGGTCTTTACCCTCAGCAGCCGTCCAGCTCCTTTCGGTGACTGGATGCCCTTCTGCCACCTCAGGAAAGGACCACTTCAAAGATACAAAGCTGGAAGAGGAGAGGGTGTGTTCATTGTGTGTTTCACTCAAAACCTTGTGTGCATACGTCTTAGCAATTACCCTGCTTATCATAACAACTACTTGAGAGCAAGGTAGGAACTTAGGAGTGAAGAAACGCCGAAATATTGAGATGCGGGTCTGAGCTGGGAAAAAACAGGTAAAAGACAGGGAGATCAAAATAGCAGGGGGCATTCAAATCACTGGTCCAGCTTTTGAGGGATGCTGCTAGGTTCCTGTCCTTTTTCATCCATATTTCTTACTTTCCTCATATTTTTCCTTATTGATCATGTCTACACATTGTCTGAGTACTTGAAAGACCACTTGCTCCTCACTGTAATACCAAATTTCTGAAAAGAAACATTTTGAAATTGGGAAGTTAAGTTTATTCTGGAAAATATTTTTCCCCACCAGTATTCTAACCAGGCAGACCTCAAAGTGCAAAAAAATCAAAGCCAAAACTAAGCAGTCCACTTAAAACTACTTGTCTGATGACATTTGTATTCTTACTGTCATCAGTTAAAAAAAAAAATAATTACAATGATTTCATCTAAGTTTCTCTTTCTCAAAAACACCCATCATTTTTATCAGAAGTAATAGAAACATTTCCAATAAACTCTGTCTAAAAAATGAGGTGTGCTTTCCTCCAATCAAAATCCAAAATCTGTTGCACTTTCTCAGTACTTTGGCTAAAGTTTCCCTCTTTGTGCATAGCTCTACAAATGTACCATTTTCTACATGCCCACAGCCTTGTGTCACAAGGGAAGTTGAGGTCTAAGAATGAAGTATGTAGAAGAGAGTTTGAACTGGATTTGCTTGTTTCCCACAAAGACATCCATTTATCTTCCATGGGAGATTATTTTTGTGGCTAGCTATGAGGGAAAGCCACTGTTGAGAGAAATCTGAGAAGTCACTGGTAGGGACAAACATGGATTAGAACATCCTGGTAATCTGTCTTCTTTACCACCACATAGGTAGCACCAGTGATGATTAGGGAAGGAGAATGGCAGGTGAAGAGAGACAAGGCAATGGCCGAGAATGGAAGAGCCAGGATGAGAGGAGGATGATCTTTATGGGAGTAGAGAGGCAGCAGAAAATTGATAGCAATTCCATTAAGTTCAACACTCACTTTTTATCAGCATGGTCTCTCAAATTGTTTCTAAGCATACAGCTCAACCTCTTGGTAGAGGCATGTGTTGCTCCAAGTTAAGCAGGAACGTGACCAGAAATATCCTCAAGGTATTGATTGACTGATGCATGTTTTGCTCCTTCTGTTGCAGCCTGTGGAAATAAGGTTGACCCTGTGTATGAAACTCTTCGCTTTGGGACTTCCTTAGCCCAGAAAACCAAAAAGGGAAGTTCTGGAAGTGGGTCTGACTCTCCCAACAGAAACTCCGTAAGTGTCCCCACATCTTTCTTCTGTTTTCTTTCTGGAGAAGCAACAGGTAATCATTCACATGAGATTGTGTCAGAGTTCACAAAATTTTATTTCAAACTGTAAAAAAACCCTAAAATCTTACTCTCAGCTTCATATAGGGACCAGAAAATTTGTTATTTTTGAAAATTGTATCTTTTAGATGACTCTTGAGAAAAAGAGAAAAATACTAATTAAATTAGTAAACTGTTTTTATCAGATTGGAAAATGATATATTAATCTTTTTATTTTGCATATCCATATAGAAGTGTAACTGAGCTATTGAACTGTCAGGCTGGAGCAGATGCATAGTGCCTGCTGTTGATGGTGGCCATTTGCCCTTCATACAAGTGATAACAATGAGTTGGAGTCCTCAGAACCTAGATTGAAAAGTACATGATCCCAGTACAAGCCCAGAAAATTTAAGACACTGCTACTGCAACAAAACAAGGGACTGGGACCTCCACCCCTTTCCAGTGCAGAATCGTGAGGGAGGCATTACAGACTGGGGCTTCTCTCTCCAAACCCCAAACACAGACAGGTGTGATAAGGCTGTTCTATCCAGACAGGGAGGCTTTAGCCTTAATGTTTGTCATTCACTCCAATCATGAAAGTCACTGTCTTAAGGACTATGGCAGAAGAGGTAGAGAACGAGGGAAGTGATAGTTCTTGTGGCCATGCCTTTGCTATATCCACACCTTGTTCAACAGTAAAAATTGCTAATTTCTTCCTTATCCTAGTATTGGGATCCACGAGATCAGAAGCTCCTTCATGGTATTGAAAGAACATTTCCTACCTTCTCAGTCTCTCATAAACAGGCACTTAGACCTATGTTTGAGGTTCTCTTCCATTCCAAAGAGATCCCCTCCATGCCACCCCTAGCTCCCTCAAAAAAATAATAACCATAAAAAGAAAATCACACCTGAATCCACTGGAGGCTAAAACTGATTATCATCTCTAAAAATCAGGCCCACATTATCTGACAACCTCTTCTACTCACACGTCATAGGACAAATCACTGGGCACAGAGACATGAGGAGAGTTGGTCTCCAGGTCTCAAAGCAAATATTTATATGCTTAATATCAAGTCATGCTAATATCTGTGTATGTTACAACATTTCCCTGGCATTTAAATGCATGCTCATTCATATGGCTCACCTGTAATCTCAGGTGGTATAGGTGGACTCTAAACAGGCACCAATTCATGTCAGATGGGAAAGAAAACAAACTCATTTAAGCAAGAACTAAGTGAAGTCTGCAAGGGATTTATTAAAGGACATGTCCTCTATCCACCCCCATTTGTGCCTTAAAAGGAATTTGCTAATTCCCTTTTTTTTTAAACCCAAAGTGACTCTACCTTCTGTCTCATTATTACATTTCTTTCTTTCAATTATTTAATTTCCTTTGAAACAAAATTTCTACAAATGTAATTATTGCTTTCTACATCAATAAAGTTTATGTTGAATTATAAATGAAAACTCGAGCATAGAAATCACTAATGCTGTGTCAGCTTACTCTAGGGAGCTGATCATAACTAGGTGGGGTGTGGGCGTAGAATTGGGAACGCAAGTTCGTTACAGGAATTTCTCCAGGGTATTGAAGCTGAGAGAGAACGTAACATGTGTCAGCATACAGGAAATAGAGCACATTAGAGAATTGAATCAGCAGACCTGAGAAACCATAAATTTTGCCAGCACAAGCTTGTGGATCGAGACAAGGATAAAAAAACAGGGTAGACACAACCCTGAACAAAATGATGGAGCTGAGGACCTTTAAAACTGACATGTGACCTGGGAGTAGGTACTGACCAGTGGCTGCAACAGGGATGTGGCACAGAGCCCTTAGAAGCACGTGTAGTTAATAACTCAGAGGGACTACGACCTTTCCCCAGTGATCCTCACTTCTGGGCTGCCCTGCTCCTCTCCAAGCAGAAGCGGCAATGCAGCTGTGAGGCTGTGCTGAGTCCCAGCCCTGGGAGATGGAGTGTGCTTCAAGGTTCTGCCACGTCACCAAACCAGGGACACCAGGGAGGTGGGGACACCTGGGATACTACTTCACCTTGCAGGTGGTGTCCAAGCTGTCCAAGGCCTCACTCTGGGTCAGCACAGCAGAGGTGCTCCTGATGAAGGTGATGAAAAGCAAAGGTGACTGGCTTAGAAGCTGTACCTTGCCCCTACAGCCATGAAGCTTCCATACTGCATGCAGTTCATGTAGACAGCCTCTACTCTCTGCAGAGACAGCCACCTTCCTCTAAACTAGCCAAAGTATTTTTAACAGGACTGAGCTGTGTGGACGTACTCATTGATTTTTCCGCCCGGATTCTGCATTTCCCATAAAAGAAAGTGGCCATATGCTCCAGATTTACTACCTACTGCTTGCTTCAAAACTGTGCTTCTGCAACCCACATTTATACAAAAAGGCACTTGAGGTGATGTAAATGTGAATCTGGTTTTTGTTAGTTTTTTGTGGATCGGGTCTTCTCAAAAGCAGCTTTGCACCTCTATCATTTCTATATGACCATTTGTCATGTAGTCATTCAGTGAAAAATCATTAAGGGTAAATGAGGTTGCCTCAGAAGATTTTGGATGAAGTAAATACTAAAGAGACAGTCACTACACATCCCATATGCACTAGAACTTAACAAAATAATATTAATTACTAATCAGCAATAATGAAGCTAATCTGAGAAAACTGAGGAACATGTTGTAGCAATGAGCTGAAAAATAGCTGGGACTTAGTCCTTCAACAAAGCCAGTCTTTCTCTTCTCCACCCAGCAACCAGAATCCATAGATATGCTCTGCACTGGATCTGTGTAAACGTTGCTATTGCAATGCCTCCTCATCCTCGGGTGGCCTATTTGGGCAAGATGCAAGAAAACATGACCTGCTGCAAAAGGCTGAGTCTAAAAACAAGGAGCAACAGAGCAGCAAAGTGCATATTCTTAAAACAGCAAGGAAAACAAGATAGCCACAAGATGCCTGTGGCACAAATCTGGTTTCAACCCCTTTGTTCATTGGTTTCTTTCGTGGAGAAATAGCTAGGAAAGTACTGGATAGGAGAAATAAAATTGTGAAAGCACTTTCTAAAAAAAGCTTTGCTGTCAACACTAGTAAAAGGGGAAAAAAACAACATGTAAAACCTATAAAACAAGTCAAATTCTGCTCCCTGAACAAAACCAGAAATGTTCCTGTGATACAGGCACAGGACTGCAAAGCAATAGAGCAAACTGTGTGTACAGTACAATTGTAGAGTGTCATATAATAACATTAAATCCTTCTTGTGTCTTAAAATCTGTGAGCTGGAAAAAAAATCAATCTTGGGAAAGATGATTTGGAATAAATTTACATTTATTCAGATTAGAGAAAGCACCTGACTCAAATTCCGTTTTTGGGTTTTTTCTGGTTATCAAAGACATAGAGAGTTCAACGACTGAAGTTTTGTTAAGGTCAGACTTGCACAGAGTTGCTTGGAGCAGCTCCTAATTCCTGTTGGGCTATACAAGGAGAAGCTGACTACCCAACCAAGGAATCTGTATGCAGAGTATACTTCTGAGGCTTGAGATTATGTCATCCCACGTTTTCCTATGCCCTGGAACACTGGGTCCCTAATCATGACTGACATTAATACGGTACAGAAAAGAAATCATAGTAATTCTAAAAGCAACACTTAGGTTTCAATTTCCCTAACCATACTGGCCAGATGACTGTTTAAAAAGAAAGTGAGGGCAGATATCTAAAGACTGAGCTCATCCACTTCGTTGCACTCTAGCTCTTTCTTTTACAGCATTTTAACAAAATTAAAATGACCCTTACATTACAGTTATTTTACTGAATAATGTATTCAGAACTGATATATTAAAATTCAGTAGTTTCAACTAATGTTCAGTCCCCTGGATGATAGCTATTTAGTATACCTGCAGAATCTGAAAATCCCTTCATGCCCTTTCTGTTTTGTTCAGAGAAGCACATTGCTCAACTTAATCCTTTGTTCCTTAACTTTCACTTTATTTTGTACTGCAGAAATCTTTTGTGCTCCAGACTCCAAACTTGGTCTGGAATTTTTTTTCTGGGCTTCCCCTGCTCCCTGTGCAGTAGGTATGTGCTGTGCATCATCAGATCCAATTTCTCCTTCCATCCCGCTAGGCTGACTCTGCTCTGCTCTCTCACCACTCAAATACTGCGTTTCCCAAAGGTCCTTGCTGTGGTTTTATTTCACTTCATCAGGCCCTTTTTCTGATTTATCCTGTCTCATTTGCTATTTCTGTCCCTGCAGACAGCTGACTTGGTAGAAGTTCCGGAGGAAGGCAATAGCTCTGCAGGCACCCTTGACTTAAGCAGAAAACGAAGCAACAGCGGTGAGTGCCCCCAGGCCAGGACAGCCCCTCCAGGTGAAAAGGCCCATGTACAGCCTGTTTCAGACCAGGGGTTATGGCATGCACAGGTTTTAGCAGTGTTCTGATTTCCAAAGCAGGAGGTGAGTTGGGGCAAAAATTTGGGGAATGCGTTTTGCCATTCAGATGAAATGGAAGCAACCACTTTCCTTAATGTGGTGTGTCCAAAAGTGCAACTGGACAAGGTTCAGGTCCATTCCCTATCTCCTATATTGACTTCATGATCATGACTGTAGACTTAACGTGCTTCGCTTCCACATTGGCAAAGTGGAACCAAAAAAATACTTTCTTTTCCATATGTTTGATTTTTCCACATGATTTTGTATATCATTACCTCTTTGGGACAAAAAACAAATCATAAAAGATCTTTGTGTCTGTAAAATACACAACACAGTGAATTTTGATTATGATTGCATCTTCTCAGTACAACTGTAGCATGCGCCCAGTAATATTAACAGCCCAATTTCTTTGTTTGATTTGCAGTACAAAAGTAATGGTTTTTACAGCAATGGTTTGATGGGATTTGAAAACCATCATAGCATCAAGAGTTTAGTAATAAAATCTCAGCCACCATGAGTTGGTGTTTGTGACCATGTTCTTGAATTCAGTCATCGCAGTAGAAGTCATACACAAAAGGAGTTGTTGCTCAGCACAAATTCAGGCCCAAACCATCATGGCAACTTCTCTAACAGCACCTGAAATCTGCTTTGCTGAATCTCACAAGATGTACAGAACAAAAACAAGCCACACCAAGCATAACTTTTTTTCTTTGTGGTACCCCCAGTGCTCCTTACATGCTGCTACCAATTCATGAAGGTGAAAGGCCAGCTTTAGCTGTCTGTTCCTATATTATGCCACCTCCTTATTCCTTTCCTCCCTCTTGGTCCTAGCACCTCTCCTCACAGTGTTCTGTCATTTCCTTCCTCTTATTTTGTGAATACCTCATCCATATTACCTGATTTCTCCTGAAAATTTTATTAGGTTTTCTGTCCTGCAAGTGCAAGTTGACCTGACCTGGTTAAAGATAGAGAATTCAGTCTGCACCACATTGTTTAATCCTGGCCACTTGAGATTGAATTGACCCTGTTTGAATGTTCAGATAACTTTTTATTTCTTTGCAAGTCAATAGTTTCATTTCTGAAACCCAAAGAAACATTTTTTTTCTGAAATCTGTATTCACTGAATGCACAGAAAGGCATTCAAGGAACTTACTTAAAGAGATTAGTTTAAAAACTCAGCATGTGTCAAACCTCCAAATAACTTCCTCGGCACATTAACGATTCCTTTGATCAGCACTGGCTTTTTTACAATCCATCCTTTAGGGGCTCAGAGTATAAATTATGCATCAGTCACTCCAAAAATTTCTTCTTGGTAGATTTTTAATAAACTGCCTGCACTGTTTACACAAGCTATGGAAATGGTAAAATCTTTTTCAGAATGTAAAAATCCCTGTTTTTTCCTTTCCTTTCTTTTTTTTTTTTTTTTTTTTGGTCTACTGCTGCTAGGGCAAGCAAGTAGGAAAATAGATGGATTTCTGTTGTGTAGAGATATGAACAACATACCTCTATGGCTTTCAGATTCAAGTGCCTCCTATTAACATCCAGACACCACAAACTAAACATAGATTAAAAATATAAGTACATTCAAAATGTTTTTACAAAGTGACTCATGACTCCTTTTTCCTCAGTTGTCTACTGCCTCTTTATCAGGAAGTTCCACATTAATGCTTCAATGACTCAGGTCCATTCCAGTTAAGTTTGTGTTGTTGTTATTTTTTTGTTTCCTTTTAAAATACTGTTCTACAAATAAGTATTTGGGAAAATGTACATTTGATGCTCTTTGGTAAAGGGAAGTGGCAGAAAAGACAGCCTCCAGAAGGGTAAAAGGACCCAGCACATGCATGGCCATGTAATTTTCCCTGTAGAACTCCTAAGACAACAACTTCAAGGGGAGATTCTTTCATTCAGGCCCTGGCATAAATCCCATGAAGCAAGGCTTCCCAGTTTACAACTGTGAGATGGCATACTTAATTTCCAGCCCTTTAGCCTCCTCTAAGCCAGTTAGACTCTTTCATGCTGTGACCTACTATCTGTCCCAAAAGCTGAAATGTACTTTAGGTGACATCTGTGAGCCTGTTATCAACAGTGATTTGAGCACTTTCTCCTTGAATCAAATATGGGATATCCTCCCTGCAAGCCCAGTTTTCAAGAGTCCTTCTCAGCCAACACAAGGACACATTTCAGCCACCTCCCCATGTGCTGGGTCAGCTCCACAGTTCACGAGGCTGTACATTAGTAACTTGCTTTATTTTCTGTCACTAAACAGGAATTACTCCTGACAGGATGCTGAAATACTTTTACTTTGTCCAGTGAATGACTTTTTGCAAGTCCAAAAGGCTCCTGATTACCCAACTCAGTTCTCACCAGAACATCTTCAATTTGCCTCCTAACTCCTGTTCCTCTGAACATAAAAAGCAAAGCATTGTGATTTGAGGAGGACTTAAACCCTGCCAATCTGTAGTAGCAGCACTTTAAACCCCTTCATACAGATGCCAGACATGTATGTACCCCTATATTAATGATGCAGTAAATTAGGTTTATTTCTAAGGTTTTCCTTCTCATACCTGTGATAGTCTGCAGGGTCAGAGTCCCTTTGCAGCAGGACTTGGTGAGGAGCATATTGAGGCCTCAGGTCCACTGCAGTCAGGACAGCCAGACACAACTTGTGTTGACATTTTCACCTTAAGTGTGGCAGGTATCAGTTCACATACTCCCTTCACATTCACAGATTGAACTTTATGACTACAACATTGCCTTACATTTTGTCAGAGAAGATGTATGTGCTCATGAATGCCTGTCACTTTGTACCAAATCTTTCTCGTGCATGTTGTGGCTGCCGTTTCACTTGTCTTTTATCTGTTACAAGAACACTGTCATGTTTTTCAATATCCAAGTACAACTGTCTACTATCAAAGAACCTTATATTTCCCTCATAAAGCTTCTCCACAGACTCTGTTATGTTGTCAGCTACCATGTAGACTAGTCCAAGAAATATGTGTAAATGAAGTGAAGGACAAGCAAGTGAAAAAACAGGAGAAAAATTCAGAGGATTGGTGTTCTCTAGTCCTTTTTTCCCCTGAATGCATGTAACTGTATGCCAGAGAAACAAAAAGAAAATGCCCCCAAGTCACCTGATACTTTGGAGATTGCCAAATTGTTAGAGGCTATAAAGTCCAGCTTCTGCTCAAAACACTTACAGAAGTAAATGGTAGCAGAAGACATTGATGGTTCTAACTGCTCAAAGATTCCAGCTATTAAAAAAATCATATTCAGACTTTATCAAGAAGCAAGAAACACTGGGCAATTCTTAAAATGTGAAGGGGAAATTCAGTCAAAAGGATAAAGCTACTGTGTTTTTTCTAGGGAGATAACTGAGGACAAGTACCAGTCAGCTCATGAATTAATTGCAATAGAGGGTGACTGATTACTTATCAAGTATGTTAGGTGCTGTGACTGTTGTCTTATTCTATGAGTTTCTGATTTAGTAACTAAAAAGCAAATTTTTATATCTACAGGCCTGTAGTTTACCTACCCTGAGTTTACCTACCCTGATTTGAAAACAATTCAGTTACCTCCTGTAAATTCAGAGAGAGAAGTAGTGTATCCAGTGTACTCCATGGACTAGTGGAGAGAGGGACCAAAGAAGGCTATCAAACGCTTGGAGTTAGAGGTCAAAGACAGGAAGGAAGAGGTTTTGCATACAAACTTTCCCAATATTGCTCATATATGATCATCAGCTTTAGCAGGTGATTTAAAATGGAAATACTGCTTATCCTAGACACAACAATCCAGTACTGAATGTGAGAAAAAGCCTGCTGGGCTTTAAATAGTAATGCACTTACAGTACCTGGGTTCTGTTCGTAGTGCTGGACTTGTGTGTATTCATCTGATCAAAATGGTTCATTTGTTACACTTGTAAATTCTGGAGGACAGAGATTGTGTCATGTGCCAATGGCATGGTTTTGTTGGGAGTGTAGAAGGGCTCAGAGGAGACCACAAGGACTCAAAGAAAATAAGGGAGAAAGGGAAGAGATTAACAAATCCAGGTGATCCAGTTTAGGTGAAGAATCTTAAACTACTCCTAAAATGTCATATGTTTTCTTTATTTCAGTGTTTACATACTCTGAAAATGGCACAGAACACTTTGGAGAAGAACCAAAAAGTATACATTCCCCGGTATGAGCACAAATTTTGTCATGATGCAATGGTAATGGGAAGTCATGTAAAACTCTTGTTTTTATGGCTGTCTGAGGACCTTGACTAGGTCTGATGGGTCACTGATATCTGACAGTCATGTTCTTACACCATTTCTGGGCCACTGGCCACAGCTGGAAGCAATACATGTTACTGGATGGCTTTTTGGTTTATCCTTTGTCATCACCTTATGTTTTTCTGCTTATTGCAAATTGATTTGGGAATGCAAAAGATCCAGTGTGCAGGCCATGTAATTACAATAGAACTCCCATCATGTAAAAATCACAGATTTGATTTTAAAAATTATTTAGTGTTTGCTTTAGCTGCTTTTTTTTTTCCCCAGATTAACTGTGGAAAAAGTGAGAAGAGAGAGTAGCCAGTCTTTCTGTTGAAAACCAAACACAAAAATATTTCAAATATTAAAATCACTTCTAAAAAGTGATTTTCCTACTCTGAATTTGGGCCTGTACACTGCACAATTCTAGCTCCATCCATGAGAACTGTAGACTAGACACCTTACATAATGCCAATAGTACACTACTGGGCTCATAAGAGCCTACCATATGTACTACTGAGACAAAAAAGGCACACCCATTTTTGAGATCTTGTCCCAAAGAGCAGCCAGTGCAAATTTCTGCTTGTGTTCTTTGGAAGCCTGGAATTTGATCTTCGAGTTCAAATAATCTTCTTTCTAAATTAAGGTAGTTACTGCCTTAATGGCTTGCAATGTACCTGGGCCATAGTCCTCCAAGCTGTGAGAGCAGAGAGATGATTCTGGATAATTTATTGTAAGATCAGGTTCTGGTTCCTCTGTCTGTAACAAAATGAACCAAATTCTTTTACAGAGCACATATTTAAATTTTCTCTTTCTCTTTTTTTTTTTTTAAGGGACCATTTTATAAAAGCACGTTACAAATGAACACCTATGTTGCCTTGTACAAATTTGTACCACAAGAAAATGAAGACTTGGAGATGAGGTAAACTCCAAAATATTAGTTGATTTGACACATTTGCACTAATGGTCATATATGACTTTGGGGAAGGGAGGGTTTCTTCTGACATTTTTAAGACACATTTTTATAGATGTAGCCATCAAGATACAAAGATGTTCTTACAGTTAAAAAGAGCAGATGACCAATTCTTTTGGCAAGGATACAATAGATTAAAAGTTTCAAAAACCCTTATATCACTTTAGGAGCAAGATGGCTTTCAGCTATAAAATGTTCTCAGCTGCTTTGTTTTTCAATCAGAAGTTTTCAGCTAGGAATTCACCACTTCTCATATTAATGCTAAAAATTTTACCAGTCCTCTTTGATCCTCCCTCTTATTCAGTTGTGTCTGAAAAAAGAGAATGGTGTCCAGCTGCTGGATGGCAGTGTTTTCAGTGAGAACTTTGCAAAATAACCTTATTAATTGCTATTTTTAGGACTTACTTCCTCAGTTCTGCATCAGTTGCTTGCATTAAAAGGTCTAATCCAAGCCCAGTGAAGGAAAAGGACAGCTTTTATTTCACTAAAATTATTTTGTTCTTGCTGCTCACATTTTGCATGGTCTTGCTGGAGTTCTTACTTTGAAACATGTCACCTGTCTTCAAGGCATCCCTATATCAAAATAATCATGCATGTGCCACAGAATTTAGGGAATTGATAGAGAAATGTCCCTCTCCTCAGCATCTCCAACACTGAAAGCCTTTTTCCTGTTCCCAGCTGTGCCTTCTCACTGCTCTGGAACTAAAGGGGGGGATGTAACACGGAAATTACAAGTTTTCCTATCATTCTGCTTTAATGGCATTTCCTGATCATTATTTTAGGAATGTCTCTTCAGGAAATAACCACATTACATGGCAACCTTTAGTGCAACTTGCCAGCTATTCTGCTTGAAAGGTTCCACTTTGCATCCTGCTCTTTAGGAGTGTATTCCATCTTGTGCATTTCTTCCATGACGTAGAACATCTCTCAGACAAGCCTGCACTGGACTACCATCCTCATCCAGACACAGAAATCCAGAAAACACATCAACCTTCAAAATCCTCCTGTTCCACATTTTAGGAGGAAAAGCAGCGTCTGGTCTGAAACATTCTCTTTCAGGGAACACCAGGCTCTTTCCAGGGATACCAGCTAGGATTTAGACTAGTGGTTGTCAACCACAGCAGTGCTATTTGTCCCTTGGTCAGAAATTCAGTAATATATGTGTTAACATTGTTCCATAAGGGATGCCCAATAGCTGGTAATGTTGTTTTGTTACTGCAGAGCCAGGCAGGATCCAACTCTGCTGCATGAATTCCCATTTAGCTGGAGGTGGGTTCAGTAGAGCAATGTTGTCAAGCAGTGTCCTGGGAACCCAAGCTGGGAACCAGCCAGGCACTGATCAGCTCCTTCATACCAAAGGCAAGTAGCTGGGGAAGGAAGAGTTAGGGCAGATTTCTGGAGTTCCCAGCTCATCTCTGAGAGGATACAGTGAGTGGCAGATTACTGCAGTGAAGATGTGTAGCCCTGATTTCAGCTGAAATTGGAATTTACCACAGCCTGAATTTCTTCCCTAACAGCAGGAGCAGTCAGTTGGATTTTCCAGTGCTCTGGCATAATTAAAGTAGGACATTGGAGTAATACACTTATTCTAAGAGATGGCCTTACATTACCAGAGAGAATCCTAAAGAAAGCAACACCATGTTTCAGACACTGCAGAGAATAGAATAGAATAGAATAGAATAGAATAGAATAGAATAGAATAGAATAGAATAGAATAGAATAGTTGGAAGGGACCTACAGGAGTCCCTGTAGGGACTTGCCACCTTGTCACCTCCTGAAACCTAGATCACTGAGGTAGAGCAGACAACTTTTCCAAAGCTGTGATTTACAGAAGAAAAATATGAGACCTGAATGATTTCAACTAGTAGTAAGAACCAAGTGGGCTACCCCCTATCAGAGATTAGCAGCCTAAATCTAGGGTGCAAGAATAACAGGTCCAGATGGGATTTCTATTTTGAGTCCTTTTTGGAGATTAAAGACATTTATATTAGCTCTCTTCTAGGAAAAAGAAAATCAACAAAATCAACAGGCCTTCAACCTAAAATTCTCTGTGCTCAGGCAAGTGACAGGGAGAGACTTTAGGTTCAGTTGCCATCTTTGACAGCCAAATAAATTTATATTTTCTGGGTTATTTTCTAACAACCAGGCTGAAGAGTATGGGTTGGAGAAGGCTCTCTAAATCCTTCTTGTTGAAAGTGCTTTTCCTTTCAGTGTAACGGCTCCAGTGGCATTGGCCCCAGTCTGTTCACTTTGAAGTTGCAGGTTCCCTTAAAATCTATTTGAGTGTTTTGTATTAAATATTAACTGTAGTAAAGGATTCATATATTCTTTCCCATTGAAAAAAAAATCTTTTTCTACTGGGATACCAAATTGTCCATTTTCTCTAGCTTCCTTCCTCACCTCAGTAACATTTAATTATTCCAAACATCTTGAAGCATGTTCTTGAGGAGGGCTTGAACAAAATCCTGTTTCAGATTGCACACTTAGAAGACTAAATGCCTGTTTCTCCAGTTTTCAGCAGCAATGATAACCACTTGGAAAGGGGACCAAGGATGCCCACCACTGACCACACCTCCAGTTGCATACTGGACAGATCCACATTTTCTAAGCATGCTCTGAAAGACCCTGTTAAATTGGACCTGTTATCCATCATAACAGATGCTCCAGATGTGTTTACAGGCTCTTGTGCTGATACCTCAACAATACAATGAACCTAACAGGGAACGTTGAATAATTAGGGGTCAACAATTAATTTTATTAAGATCAAGAAATGTCCCTTATCCAGCAAACAGAGCTTTCTGGAGTTAATCCCTTTGGAAATGGTCTCCCACTTAATTTCTACAACATACCACTATTATAAGTATGTAGGAATGTTGATGAAGTGCCACCAGTGGGGGGGAAAAGGTCAAATAACTGTTCAACTACCTGCACAAAATCAGCTTAGCAAATTTTGCTATTAGTGTTTCCAGCCAAATTATTCTCCTAGCTCTGCTTTGGAACTAGTCAGCTGGATGCTGATACTTAGCAATTACAACTCAGCACCACACATTAGAAAGGTAAATATGTCCCATTCAAATAAAAAAGACATTCTTGGGCAGAATTATATCCCTGCTGACTAATTGCCTTTGTCAGTAAAATAGAACTATTTTCCTGTCGCCTTCCTTCTGCAATCACAGCTTGAAAACACAGATGATGAAGTAGTGTGTCCCAACAGTGTGAAATGTCTTAAAATAAAACAATAATGTGTTTAATAAAGAGGGACTGTATTTTAAACAGTTCCTTAAAAAATAAGAAGCAAAACTTCCAGTTCATAGATGTTGTCTCAAAATAAAGATCTAGCCCCAAGATACAGAGACTGCCTTTCTACACTAACATGTGTGACTGAAGAAAACCTTGCCACCTTATTGGCCCTACCTTCAATGAACACTCAAACAAAATAACCATGTGAGGACCACCTTCCTATTAGAAGGGAATTGTGAAAGCTGATTCAACATGACAATTATGTAAGTCATCTTACATCCTATCCCTCTTCTAATCACAGGCCAGGAGATATGATCACACTTCTGGAAGACTCTAATGAAGACTGGTGGAAGGTATGTGATAATCACTTTACATCTGTTTTCTTTCCAAAAGGAAAAATATATTGTTTTCAATACTGAAATTGTATTAAAGCTTCTACTGTTAACAATCTTCTTTTATCAATATGTTTCTTTCATAGGGGAGAATTGATGACAGAACTGGATATTTTCCTGCTAACTTTGTTCAGAGAGTGCAACAAAATGAGAAGATTTACAGGTGTATCAGAACATTCATTGGCTGCAAGGAACAGGGACAGATAACTCTGAAAGAGAACCAGGTAAGATCCTCTGTGCTGGACGCTCACTGGACTCACTAGAGCATCCAGCAGTCTTACCAATGACTGAAGGGAAGATTATGCAACATGAGGACAGGCAGATTTTTTTACTGCAATTTTAGAAGGTTTATTATTTGAATGGTAACAGTGTCTAGTAGGCAGTTAAGCACAGTGTTTGCCTTGTGCAAACACATACTTGATGCCCAACATAGCCTGAATTTTCAGTTTCACAGACATTCATAGTGTTACTTTATATATTTCTCATTCTCTGACTGACTTCAGAGAGATGAACACAGAGTCTTAGCAGTAGACCTCGTGTGCCAGAAAAATGATCTGGTTTTCTCCCCACTATTAGAGCTAATCTAATAAAGGATAGTACCTCCCTCTCCAGATCCTGATTTACCTAAAGATCTAAACACAGCCCATTGTGTTTGCTTCAACAGGAAGAGAGTTAAGACAGCATGACACAAAGCTGTAAATCCTAAATGTGACATTTGTTCTCCAGTTGCAAGGTATATTTAATCCTTTTTTTGTGTGTGTCACCACTTAAATACCCTTTCTACGGGCTGTAATTTATTTTAAGCTTTAAGTGCTCCTGTGAGCTTAAGTACTACATATGGTGAGGACTTGCAGGGTCCATTCACCCTAGTGTATTTTCAGCAGCTCCTTCTATTTTGTGTCCTTCAGATGGGTTCACTAGGCACAAGCCATGACCCAAAACCTGCATTAAGGGACAGGTTTGTGGCATATGCTCATCTAATTAGGATGATAACATACTAAGGGTACACACAGCTTGAGTTCTCTGAAATCTGGATGCAATAGAAAGGTAGATTTTCTCACTGCACCTTGCAAAGCCCTTGGCAACTGTGTCACATCACCAGAAATGGTTTGCCTTATAACTTGAACAGCCACTGATTTTAATAAAGCAGAGAAGAAGTCAGAACCAGTGTGGACTTGAGGGCTGTAGATTTTTCCATACAGAACTTCTTTAATGCTTCACTGCACTGGTGAATAAGATTAACTTACAGCTTGGCTGCTGCTGATTTGTGGGCATAGCAAAACATAAAAGTGCTAACAATCCTTGGGTGCACACAGCTTTTTAAGGAAGGCACAGAAATACAGTGACCAGAATATATTTTAGCTGCCCCTGTACACATAGTACATTTGGCAGCTCTGCAGTTTCTAGAAAGAAAGTCCTTACATTCTTTTTACCCAACATCTCTTTTAATTTTTTTCTGTCTGTGCACATAGAAAAAAATAAATATTACCAGAGCAGAACAAGAGCTTTTGGAGCCTTTATGTTCTAAAATAAGCAATACACAAGGGCAAAGGGAGGAAATGGTAGTGTTGGAACATGGCATGCCAGCATGAGGGAATGGTCAAGATCTGTGTCACTTCTCATTAGTGGGTGTACCAGATCATCTCTGTCAGCGTGGCTGCTGCTGCAAGCAGTGAGAGCCCAGTTGCTTGCCTCAGTTCTCACAAAACCTCAGTTTCCAAGTGGGCAGCTCTGGCAGCTTCATCTAAACACAAGGACCATCCTATTGTCCCTTTTTCATAATAGCATCACAAAGGGAGCTCGGAGTCAGGGTGCCTCATCCTCTCTGGCAAGGCAGGAGATAAAGAAAGGCATGAATAAATCCTGTACCCCTACTACCTCCTTTCCTTAAAAAACTTTTTCAGCTCTATCTCAAGCCCACACAAATGCTGAGGCTGAATATGAATGCTGTCTGCTGCTTGCTCCATGTGGGAGAGGTTTCAGAGGAAGAAATAAATAAATATTTGTTGTGAAACAGGGGGCAGAGATCAGACTGCACAAACACACGAATGCAGAGACATGAGAGGAAAGGAGCATAGCAAACAGATCCTGCTCCTCTCTCACACACATTGTGCAAAAGGAGGACATTAAAGTAGCTTGAAGGTCATTTTGAGTAATGTCCAAGTGGGACAGCCCCAGTGAGGCCATGGGCATTTATCTGCTTCCTGCTTCCCTCCATACTGAGCACAATTTTTTCATATTTTTTATAAAAAACAACTCTGCCTTCACTGTGGAAAAACTCTTATTATAAAAAAATAAATAAAATTAATTGTTATTGAGAATTTTTTACTTTAAAAATGTATTTTGTATTTCCAAAGTCAAATTTCCTTTCTTCTTTCTTCAGCCATTTCTCTTATTTTCTGGCCTTTATTTCTCCACTGTTTTACACATGAAGCAGAGAGAGAGGTGCAATAGGGGAAGGCATGGCAAAACCAAAGTTATCTGACTGGGACTTCTGGGAAAACTTAGGCACAATTTTTTTTATTTGTCTTTTGGTCTGTTGGGAATTTCTGTGGAATGTCATCAGCCATGTTACCTGTCTCCAGGCACAGTGTTCAGACTGCTGTGAATGCAATACATGTACTATGTGCAAAGCACTGACTTCTTCCAGATTAGCAAGCAGGGGAGATTATTCATCACTACTTATTCCTGTCAAGTCTCACTTTAGCTAGAAAAACTCATTAACTGGTCTAATAAATCCCTGTGACTATAGGACGGCAAAGTTACTTCACTGAGTCACTTTCCATGTGGTCTAAAAAGAGCACAGAACCATTCTGACAATGAAAGCAAGGATGATACACTAACAGAAAAACTGGTCCTGTGAGAATAATATGAATTTTCTTTATATTGCTTGATACCTCCCATGGTTTATTCTTCAGGTCTCCGTCCTCTCATGTCCTATATGAATTTTTCTGGGTAAAGAGTCTATTCTTGTAAGGCAAAAGGCAATAAATTCATATCAACAAAGCTACATGGCTACCCTAGGAAAAGCCATTTTAAGATACAAGCAGAAATACTTTCAAAGTTTGAGGCACAGTGAGTGATACTTTTTCTGGAATCATCATGGCATCATTTGATGCCATGGAAATAACATTTGGAGTTTCAGCATCATGCACCCTTTCTGGCAAAGCCAATATTCAGGGAGAGGGCTGAAGAATAACCACAGTTTGTTCACCTATGTTGAGCAATATGGACAAGCTAATCTTCACAAAGGATCCCTTGAAAATTTCACTACCCAATACGAAACCCAGGCTGAAGGATAAAAAGTGTACTGCTTCAGAGATGCCAGCATCTTGGAATTTAAGGTTCACTGGCAGATTTTTGAGTTTAAAACCAGTTCAGAAAATGACTGGGCACCACCAGGCTCAATCAGGGATCTGTAGGATGTAGGCAGGCACAGCCCCTGACATCAAGTAAATCAAGATTATCAATAAAGAAACCAAATCTGATCAATTTGGGTGGCTTTCCTCACTTTCAAGCTGTTCTCACAAACAATATGAACTGCATAATTTCCAACTCTGATTGTATCATCACTTGTATATATATCATATTTTCTCCAGCCTGTAACTTCTGCCCTAGACTACCCAAATTCATTACCAAACATTATACAAATACTTCTTTGTGTGATGACAGGCTCTGATTTGACCTATATTCACAAAATTTTTAAAAAATTCACAATATCTAATATATCGTCAATATTTGGAAAAGCATCTCTTAAAATGCCTTTAAGGTGTTTGATCATCCTTATTTTTTAAAGAAGTCAAAATAATCTGCTGTTTGAATGTCTATTTTTACATTGAAAAAGATCCTACTCACACCTTTTCCTGGCTGCCTCTGACACCTACAGTCACACTAACACAAATTAGTTTAGAGCTGGGCTTTTTGTATTAAAATAACAATTGATTTTAAATTGTGCAAGTGATCTTGGGCAACAGAAATTACCCCAAATCGTGGCATTTGTAACAAAATGGGAGTCAGAAGCTCTTTGCCTCATCCAGAGTGCACTGTGAGTTTACATAGAAGTCAATGCAACATTTTGTGGTGGGTGTTTTACAAATGTCTCATATCCACAAGGCTGGGCTGAACAAGGCAGGATTGGAGGACAGATCTACAAACCCAGGAAATCCACCTCTCTCAGGTCTTCTGATTAGCCTGGTTGCTTTGTTGCTACCTGGCTTTTCACCTCATTTCCTAGGAGTTATTTTATGTCCCCATATTTTGGGATCCTGTAAAAGAAGCTGAGCTTCTAAGAGTGTGATTCAGCCGCCTTTGAAAATCAGTTTCGTCACAGTGACTTATGCATTCAAATTAGAACACTTAAAAGGCAAAATCATCACTGAAAGCAATGTTGCAGCTCTTCATGTGCTCCCCAGCTCTATGTGCTGCACCTCACAACTAGGCTAAAAGGGAACAGGGTTGTTTTCCAGCTCTCTCTGATTTGCAGTGACATCAGTCTTGCTGAGAAGGGATGGGTGTCCCCATTCATTCAGGGATGCTGAGTGGCACAAAATATTTGCAAGAGTCCAAAACAAGGGCACAGATCATCCAGTCTAGTCCAAGTCTTCTTTAAAACCTTCAGTGATATAGGTAAAACAAGACAGTGTTCTCGGTCCAAAAGTTAGTGAAACAACTGATACAAAACCCTTCATCATCATTTGCACTATGACTCTATGGGCATGGAAACTGAACTGCTCAGCATTTCCATCACAAGGCTCACACAGGTGAGGACCTTGGTGCACTGGCAGCAGCAGATACAGAAGCTCACAGTGTCCCTGTGCTGTCATTCTTACAAACAGAAAACTTGAACTTGCAGACCTCTTGACCTGGCACTCCCTATGGGCTCCAAGATAGATCTTGAAACTGTACTGCCCTCATAACCAAAGTCCTACTTCATCAGAACCAGTCTGTGGCTGTCAGATGGGTTAATTATGTGGAAGAAAGAAGAGCTGCAGAAAGTTACAGCAATTTCAAAATTACGCCTCAGAGAGAGCTGGCCATTTAAGCCCAAATTCAAAGCACAGGATTTAGAACAGGAATGACCATGCAGGTCAAAGGACAATTTCCTAATTGCACATCTCCCCCACCTGCTCAGGGCTGACTGACAGATAAAAAATTCTCAGGGCAGCTGTTGACAAGTTCAGACAACAGTCACAATCTGAATGTTTCAGGGGTTTTTTTACTATTTTTTTAAGATAATGAGATGAAAGAATGGGGAAGCAACTTTATAATTATAGATCCCACTTTCAGATAACTCTGAAGATAACTTTTTGAGTGAGAAACAGCCTGAGATGTTGTTCCTTGCCCTCTGGCTTACTCCACTACTAATCTCTTGAGCCAGAGTGCAGGGGAAAAATCCCAACCATCCCCCTTTGTGTTCCTACCAAATTCACTGAAGAGTGGTTTCTGTGGCTCACTTTTGTAGTCAGGCCAGCAGCTTGCCACCCGAAGCATGCCAGCATGAGTAGCTGCCATTTGAAGCAGCTTCCAACTTAATTCAGAAAACCATAACCACCTGTTGGTACCTGTGGCACCTCCTTCCTTCACAACCATCTTCTTTGCCATCTCTCATCAAGGCTAATCCTCAACAACAGCTCATCCATCAGCTGAAATCCAAAACTCTGGATGCTACCATGTCCTCATCGGTATTACTCTGAATTTACACCTATGTAAGAAAATCAAGAGCCAAATCTCCAGGCTACAACTTGTGAGTTAAATTGATGGCAGCATACATAAAAGGGGATGAGAGCAAAAGTGGCCATAGATGGTGTTTTATTCAGTCTTCTCTGAAAAGGGCAGAATTTGGAGCAGCTCCAGGGCTTTGCAAAGTTCCAGCAGCTGTCACAGACCCAGGAGACCTCCTGAGTGGCACAGGATTATGAAAGTGTGACATTTTGTGGCCAGCTTATTCTGCCCCTGAACTCTAACCTTCCTTGGAAAGTAGTGAGAAAAAACTCTGCCATCTGGGGTCTGGCACGTGCAAGGCTTAGTGTCTTAGTATGAGAGAATTTCAGCTGGAATTTGGGAGAATTCAGATCAGTGTATTGGTATGTAGAGTGAGAGTTCTCACATAAAGGCATTGTACACCTCATGCCCAGTGAAGATCTGAAGTTACCACTCTAGCAAAGGACTCATTGATATCGAGGAGCACTCAAATGAGCAACAACAACAACAAAAAAAATAATAATACCCCACTCCACTGAAAATAGAAGAAATCTGCCATATTTTTCACTCCAAAAACAAAGGAAAACAGTGTTCAGAAAACTCAGTATTTTTCTTTTGTCCACAAATCATTCTGCTGACAATACAACAGGGAAAACAACTCTGTTCTTGCAATATGTTCTGCACAGCACCAGAGAGGTTAAGCAAAAAAATGCACCAGGTTTAATGAGCAATGTAGACCTGCTAGAGATGTGATAATTTTGGGGTTCCTATCAAAAAGCTAGAAGTCTTGCAGACATCTTCAGTTGTCTGCATTGAAAAATGCAATGATGTAGTGAATCACTCCTTTTAACCACCCAGCTTTAGTTATGGAGAAGCTGTAAAGGCTCATGGCAGTAGGGATCAACTGAAAAGGGGAACTTTTCAACTAATGTTCCTTCCCACACTTGAATAGTCTTCTGTACTTTGCTATCCTTAGTCTTGTGCTTCTTTGCAGGCTTTTTCTCTCATAATTTCTTTCTCAGAGACAGAGACCACCATAAAGCAGTAGTTAGAATCACCTTTCACTGTCCATGTGCTTTGCACTCTCTGTTTTGAATGGTGATGGGACTGCAGAGAAAGCAGATGCTGTGCTGGGAATTCATGACATAAATGAGCTTGGCTGTTTTGCAACAGAACCTAAACTAGCCAGCATCAATTCTAGACCTCTCCCACGCTTTCCATGTGATTTAGCCCAAACAACAATACATTATTCTTTCTAATTGCATGTCAGCCCCGTTGGTGCGCTCAGTCATTCTGCCCCAGGGATCCAATTCCATTAGTGTTGAGTAGGCAGGATAAGTAAGAAAATTAATGAGTCCTTTTTCTTTCCAAAACTTTGTCTGCAGGTACAGAGATCCACCTACATATTTCCAAATACTAGAGGTGGTAAATGTGAAGCAGCTTCACCACCTTCTTATAACTTTTCATTTCCTTCTGGCAGCATCAGTGCTGCTAGTAAATTTTATGCAACAGCAGGACAAGCTGGCCTAGAATTCAGACATGGTATTTAGGTGTCACCCATAATAGTCATGTTGAAATGGATTTATCCAGGAATACATTAGAGCTATTTTTGTTCGTTTCATATCCTGTGAATTATTGTAAATAAACATTGTGAATACTTATCAGACAGAGATGAGTGTTAGTCCAGATAGAGGGCTGGCACTGACATCATGAGAAATCAGTGTGTGGAGTGGTCTCAATAGTACTGTCAGTTTTCCAGCTATATTTTAACCTTGTTTGACTAGTAGGAAATATATAGTTCTTTGGCACAGACGTTTGAAAACAAGTCTTTATTTGGTGTGGTGCTGTGCCCAGTCTAATGTGCCTGTGCCACTAGGCCTTCAAATGGCTCAGCCATTACCAGAGGTTCCAAGAAGGACCTTAAAGTGGAAATGCCTGAGATGAGAAAGGTCAGGAGGAAATGAAAGTCTTTACCACAGTGTAATATTTGTGCTGTTATAAAGACCACATGGTTTCATGACTGCTTCCCTGTGGAGCAGGTGTTATGGAAACTGTCTCAAGGAGCTGGATTTGGGTCACACATTTTGGTATCCAAAACAGGCAGGTGCGAGGGCTGAGTAAATGTCATAATCCACTGCTGTCTCAGAAGTATAGAGGCTCCTTTAACATGCAAAAGAGAATATGCATGTATTCAGGTCAGCTGATACAAGGACCCATGATTACTTTTCACCATTAGGTGCTGAGGAAGTCAGCTCATGATCTGAAATACCCATTTTTCTCATACACAGACAACTTCAGCATGATCATTACAGTAGCTGAAGTCAACATTCAAGTTTCAAAATCTTTTATCCACCACAAAGTCCCTAACAATTTTGATATCTCTCAGGCTTATGTGGCACTTCAGGGAGACAGGGGAAAGGTAAGTCTCTAAATATGTGAGTTTGAGATTCTTATCAAAGCAGTGAGAGTCCAACAGGGATTGTTCTACTTATAGATGTAACTAGCAGGATGTCTAGCCTGCCTGATATATACCCTGGAATAATTTGTCTCTTTGATCATGGCAAAGAGTTTAACATTTTGATACCTTTTTTTTATTCAGATTTGTGTGACTTCTGAAAAGGAACACGATGGCTTTATCAAGGTATACAGTGGGAAGAAGAAAGGCTTTGTCCCCATAGACGTCTTAGAAAACATCTGATTCCAACAGCCCACTCCCTGCAGTGGGAGCCCTTTGTTGGCAATGCCTGTCTGCCTCATCTCACACTGTGTCAACCCAGATGGGCTGTCTTGCAGATGTTCAGGGAAATTGTGAGAAAACTGCAACAACATGAAGAAAAAGACATTTAGACTGCCACGGCAACACAAAAAAATATGAGAAGTTGAATGTTTGAAAGAAAATGTAGTCTGAAACCACCAGGGAAATGAAAGGCCCTTGGATTGTAACAGGAATAAGGTAAGGGAGGGAGAAGAACAAAGCCTGGGCTGATTTCTGGTGCAAGATGGCTGCTACAACCCTGACGGAGACAGACAGCTTGTTCTGAAGGACTAAACTAGCGTCCTGTTCTTGTGTCTTAGAAAATGTTGGACTGCTTTCTTGTTTGAAGTGTGTATTTTGGGGGAGGGGGGAAAATACCGTTCAAACTGTCCTCGTACTACAGTCCAATGCTTGTAGTAGAGTGTGGCTGTGGTTCTACAGATTTGTCCCCAATACCAACTGAGTTTCAGCGTTTAGTCCTGGTGTTTAGTCTCACAAAAAATAAGTTTGGAGACACCGTGTGAATGTCAGTTCGAGAAATGCACTGTGCCCTGGAAGCTGGCAACTTTCTCTTTCTGTGCAATCTTCCCATAGGAAAGAGTAGCGAATTTGTGTGTCCTTTGTTTTCTCTGTATATGAACAAAAGCTCTCAGCATATGTTGGGTGTGTGTTGGCTGCTCTCATAGGTCACAATAATAGCTGATCCTTGGATTCACAAGCCTGCTTGGAAGCATCGCTCTGTGATTCCTTCACCCTGATCTGGTGATACAGAAAATGGGTAAAATGCTGGGAGACAGCCACAGGCTTGAAACATTTTATATTTTTCTGTGTTTATTGCACTTAAAACATTTTCTATATTAATCCTATTTATAAAAAAATAAAACAGTTATATAGCCCACTGGAAGGCTGAAAATATTAGGAAAGGACAGGCTGCACACAGGACTGAAGTCTGTAATTATCAAAATGCAGAACTTGTGACAGAAAGGCAGTGAGTGTCTTGGTGGTATGTTCACACACCAAAGCTCTCTTCTCCATTTGCTAAATAGAGGTTTTGCAGATTCAGCAGTAAATACACCAACATAAATTTTTCCTTGGCATAAACCACCGTGATCACCCCTTGAGTCTTTTCCATGCTGGTGAGACTGTGCAGATATCCCTGTTTTGTCCATATAAGCCTCCATCTTCAAATGTGTTCTGGGCACAGGAACCTTTCAGGGAGCAGTCTGTGGGACCTGGGCGTCCTGACTAAATTACACAAGTCAGTTGGTGCCAATTCCGTTGTAGAGCAGGGGCCTATGATATTTGAAGACAGAGAACCTAATTTCCAAGTATTTAATTGGATGTAATTGCACCAAATACACTTAAACAGCTTAGCATGTATTATGATGTAGACATTAAGCCCTATCCTAAAGCTCCCTGCTGAATTCATGCCTTCTTTGACTAGCTTGAAACTAAATGCCTGTCTTTTCTGTGACTAACCACAAATTGGTGTCCTAAATCCTGCTGCTGCATGCCAGGCTAGTATAGGCCTTTGCAAAGTTGATGCTCTTTCTAAAAACAGCAGCTGCTGATCCTGTTCCCATGTATTGAGTCAGGTTGAAGCTGTGTTGCATAGCCCAGGTCTCAGTAGCTGAGTTGCCCTATTTGAATTGCTGATTTTGCTCAAAGCCTTATAAAATCCAGGTGAACTCTACACTTGACCAGAAGTTGTCAGAGTAGATTGGTCTTCAGTCTCTTAGAGACATATTTTGCTGCTCTTATGCATCGTTTATTGCAGAGGAAGTTGCAGGGCTGCCAGCTGCTGAAACACAGCCCTTTATAATGCAACCAGTCCATATTGATTATTAACAAACTACTGGCTGATCAAAGCTATCTGATTTCATACCTTCTGTGGGAATATCAGCAGGGGTTTCTTTTTGACTTCAAACAACATTTGCTCAGCTCATTTTCTTAAACAACTAATAAACTCAGTGGGAGAGGATTCTGATAATCCTTAAGGATCAAGAGGAAAAGCAGTAGAGACATATTAATCCAGTCTGCTTTATAAGATTATTTTTTATATATATATATATATTCACCCATTCAAAGGAAAAACTCAAATGTTTGTGACAACTGAAATATTTGCTACTTTTGATCAGGCCTGTCAAGTGGAGAAAAGGAAATCTGTATTAATCTATACATATGTGCTATTGTTTACATGATTGCATCATACTGTGATTCCCCCTTTTTCAGTCTTCTATGACTTTGATTTATCCCTACAATGTGCATCATACTATTCAAAGAATTATATGAATATTACCTACAAATCACAATGGCCTTTAATCAATGTCAGTTTTATTCCTTTTGATACTGAGCAATAAATAATAAAGTGACTGAGAAAAAACAAAACAGGCCTTATGTGGACTGCATTACATCTGAGAAACTATTGCTTCTGAACCAAAGCTTTCATGTTTATCTTTTCTTTGTGTTTTTGGTTGCTTGCTTGATTGCTTTTGTCTTTTTACTGGGCTTTTGCTGCCATTCAATATGTAGATGTAATTTATGCCTAATTTAGCAAGAAGCACACATCATACATGAGTGATAAGCATGTGATTCATCGACTATTTCCATGCTTAAAGCTGAAGTACTTTGCTAAATTAAGGTCATTTTACTCAAATTTATGTTGGATGCCTTACTCTTAATCCAGACAAGTATCTCATCACTTTTTTTACTACCATATGCAGTTTGCAACAGGTACTGTGTTAGCAAGCAGTTAAAAATCAGACAGAAGATGGAATGGATTTTATCCGACATATGTTAAGAAAAACTGAATTTTAGGAGATAAATGCTGCTCAGATTTAATTTAATATTCTGCTTAATAAAGACTATGTGATGGTTGGAAGGAGAATAGAAGTGTATGTGTCTTGGCTTTTTTGCATCAGACTATGGAATTTTCAGTTACCCAACTTGAAGCACAGTCACTGAACCCATCAGCAACAGATGTTACTGAGCATTTCCATTTAAAATTTACAGCACTTGCACTTGCCACATTTAGCAAACCATTTCTAACGTATTTCTGCAATGTATGTAATGTGGACTTAGAGGGAAGTTTTGTGGTGGGGCCACCCTGAGCACTTGTTTCTGGCATATCAGAAGGTAGTTTTAGCCATTTAACATCTCATCACAGCATAAAACTGCCTATAGAATATCTTCCTATGTGCTGGGAACAGCTGAACAACATGAATTGAGTATGAGCTGCCCAAATCGTGATCTTCTCCCTTCAATAAATAACACAGTATCACAGTTTCTTCTTTCTCTTCCTGCACTTGGACTCAGTGACTCCATCTGGAGATGAGTGCTGCAGCACAACACCATTCAGCTGTGGATTCATTGCCCCAGTGGAACTACCACACTTATGCCTACAAACTTTGGATACCTTAGAAATGCTTACAGTCCTTTTTTCTAATCATTTGTCGAGATTTGATTGACTAAATATAGCACTCAGTGCCATCAGAGGAGCACGCACAGGGCTGGCAGAAAGTGTCATGGGAGACTTGGAAGAGCTGCAACCTTCTAAAGAAGCCACTGGAGACCATGCAGGTTTTCTAAAATGGAACTAGACAGATGTCTTTGTAAAATTAACCCGACTCATTTATCTTAAATATGTGCAGACAAGTCTGATTTATTGAGTATTTAAAAGACATCTTTCTTTTGGTAAAGGATGCTGAATAAATTCAGTATGCCATATCAATCTTATCCTATTTAAATCCAAAGTAAAAAAGAGCCCTTGAATGCCATAGGGACTAAAGTTCATTATTTTGCAAAAGCCTTGTCAGTGTTACTCTTCTCCCAAAAACCTATGATGTCATTTGTCTGATCTATTTATATCTGCACCAGATAACACCTGACTACCACATATCTTGTACTTTTTACAGTGTCTCTGACGGTACTGCTCATGATTATTGTTAGAAATGAGGAAAGAGATGCATTTTTTGCCCTCTTTCTTTTTATAGAATTTCTTTTGCTGGCTGGTGGGTAAGGGTCGCTTCCTAAATAGAACACATAAAATATAAGGAGGGAGGAGTGTGAATGATATTCCCATGCATACTCCTGTACTTTGCTCTACTACAAATAGGATCAGACCAACACGAGTGTTTCATTTCATATTTGAGGCATTTCATAATAAATGTGGTCCCAAATTATCATCCAGATTTGCACACTTCATTTTGCAACGCAAGGAGAATAAATATTTTCCCCAGTGGGAATATATGTCATCACAATGTTGAGTTTTCCATAGCTAAAAAGAGCATCTGGATCTAAGAGGTACATGGGAGTTATTTTTAAAGCCATCCTTTATATAGAAAACTGCTATGTGCCTGGAGAATGAACACTTGACAGGGTTGGTACAAAAGAGGCCCAGAAAAATTTTAGTAGGACTGCTGCAGGTCAGCATGTACATCCATCTCCTGAGTGCCCCAAGAAACTCTGCACAGCACTTGTCTACGTTAATGTAATTTTTTCAATCAAATGAGCTTAAATAATTTCTTATTTTATTCACGTACCTACAAGCAACACATGCATAAATATGTATTTATGTCTTACATACATTACCACCAATCCAATTGCAAGAGTACATTCCCTTAAAAATCTATCATGACTGAATTTTTCCTTATCTTACTGTGCTCAGCACCAAGTTACAGTAGTGAATGGTGCCCAGTAAGTACTGAGACAGGCAGCTAGATGGGCAAAGTCTAGAAGTTTTATCTGTATTAGACAATGTGTATAATATATAAAGCCAGAGTTGCAGCAGTTGAACTGGAAATAATGCAATACATCGAGCAGAGTCTAGATGCTCACTGCTCTGAAGTGCACGTTGTTCATCAGGCAAAGACAGAGGACTGCATGCCATGTACAAATTGGCAGCCTGAAAACATTGTCAGAACATCATGTAGATCATACTGCTTTGACCCAGTGACTCACAATAATGAGATACTGAAAATAAAGAATGACTTCTCCTGGGACACCTGAAGGAGAGGAAGCCAGGAGGCTTTAAAATGTGTTAATCAGTCACACATGCACACCATGAGAAGCACACCTAAATCTACCTTCATTAGAATGAAGTAAATCAATGTGTGCATAATTACTATGCTACCAGCAGTTTTCCAGCTGACAGGGTCAGAGGCTGACAACGCAAAACTGAGAGACCATGAGAGTTGTTTCAGCTTTGCATCACAAACAGGAAAAAAATGTGACATAGCTGTGGGTAAAATTCAACGTTTAACAGAACCAGTGCAGCAGTGGTACTGAAGCAAACCCTTCAATTTGTGTTGTCTGTTCCATGTAACCCTCTCTCCCTGGCAGGCCCAGGCAGCAGATCCCACCCCTTTCTCTCTTCCAAGGGCAGCACTGAAAGAACATGGGCACAATTGCAAAGCAGAGCTCTGGGCTCTTTCCAGACTGCCCACCCCATGCCAACAGAGCCAGCCACTCTTCATTTCAGCCACTGTCTTTCCAGCCATTCTTCATTTCAAGGGTCATGCCAGTTCAGCTTCTGGCTGCCAACTGCTTGCCCTTGTGTCTAGGAGAAGAAAATAATAATAATAATAATAATAATGATGATGATGATGATGATAATCCCAAGGAAAACAGCAGCCAAACAAAGCAGCAGTCCCCAAAACCTTGGAGTGTGGCCTTCCTGCAAAAAATGGTGGTTCTTTGTGCCTTCCTGAGAGGTGTCACTCACCTCTTCTGCTCCTGGTCCTTCTCTGTCTGGGCAGGTTGCAGCATCTTTCTCACAAGCTATCCTCATTTTACACCAACTAAGTCTCACTCTGTTCTGCCAGGAGAAACCTTTCAGGCCTATCCAATGCATCTGCTCTGCTAAATGTTTACTGTTGACCTAGTTGTCCCAAAAAAGGGAAATCTGGTGTTGGCCCTGGCTCAGCAGCCTTCCCACATGGACATCTATGAGCTGCTTGAAAAAGCCTCTTTCAGAGGGGTGTGGGTCTGCTGTGAGCCCCATCCCCACTGGCACAGGGTCCACTTCCTTATGATGAAGGATGGAAGGGGGAAAACTATCTTATTTTGAGCATTTGGAACAAGTCTGTGTCTCCAAGCCCAAGTGTTGCATTAGTCATACTAAACATGGGAGAAAAACTTCTGGTTTTAGCCCATCCACATTCTTCATTACTCTGTATTGCCACATTTGGGCTCAAGAAATGCAGAGTGATTGCAAACCTTCCTTGCTTTATCTTTCATTCACTCCACATCCTAATCAGCTGTTGCCTTGTGTCTTTTAGCTCAGTCTTGCAAAGGTGACCCTGCCCTGGCTTTTCCCTTCCTGTCACAAGTGATGCTTTCTGTGTATATTATCCAACATCATACACCTGTATCTCAGCCAGGGCTGAATATGGCCAGCATAGCCACCTGGTTTGCAAATTCATCCTGCAAGTACACATAGGGTCATGTGGGTTCTTTAAAATTCCAAGGTGGGCAACTTAAACATAAGTAAACCCTAGATGAGTACTGGGAAGCTGAATTATTTGACTTGTGGAATTGAGTGTGATCAGACCTCCATTTGTGTTATTGGTATTTATATGGTTTGTAGCATTTTAGCATGTAAATAAAATGGTAAATGGACAAAAATAGTCAAGAAAAAATTAATAGTGAGTAAGCTATTATTATCCCTCATCTTATACCTGCAGCTTTTAAACTGCTGTAGTTTTTTCTGTAGAGATGCATACAGTCCTGTGGCTTCTCGAGGTTATTGTGGGTACAGTATTATTAGTACAACTGGCAGGCAAATCTGCTTTACTGACATCCTGGAACTAACTCACAGGTGCTTTATGGAAAGAACATAAAATGTGTTTAATTCCTTTACATAAATCTTCATTGGATGCTAAGGCATTTCTTACACTTTCCTTAGGAGTGCAAAAGCTCCCACATACCCAGACTGGAAGACATTTCTTCCTGAAGACTACAGCACCAAGAGCAGTCCTATCCTCCACATCACTTGCAAGGGTCTGCTCTCTAAAGACCTCAGAGACACCACAAAGAACCTGTGCTGATCCTCCACCCAAGTACCAAGGAGTGCAATGGGACATGCTAGCCTCCATGAATATTAATGGACACAACTTCTGTATCCTGCACACTTGCATGCATTTTGATCAAATAAAAGGTGGCAGGCTGGGCACACCTGTATCTATGTAGCTTTTTTCTTAGGCTGGGTCTCAGCTGCCCTGCAGCAGGGCTGGAGTGCAGGGTCAATGTTAGCTGTGCAGAAAGCACCACTCCCCATTCTGGGGTCAGGCAGCACCTGCCCAGGGTTGTCCATATTGTATTCACAGGCTATGATGCTATAGCCTGGTGGTTTCTCAAAAATCCCTGTGGCCTTTATGTTGGCTCATGTGACATTAGTAAAGTTTGTGAAAATACAGTCTGCTTCTCTGCATAATGCACCTCCCAGCACACAAACCCAATCACCATAACACATGAGCTGAGAGATTAGATACTGGAGCAGACACACAGTTCTTCATCTGACTGCACTGTATTCACCCCTCAGACTTCAGTTACACAAGATCTGCTAATTGAGATGGAAGCACCTTAATTTCTTGAGTTTTGAGTTCTCTTTTAGAAGTCTTCCTGCTTCAGTGCTCCCATTACGCCCCTCATAGAGTTAGCTCACTAGCCACATTCAAGGCTAGCAATTAATGAAACAATCTGCAGCAGGCCAGGGGCATCAAAGGAGCCTCTTGTCTTCAGTGCTCTGTGAGTGAACTCCTCTGCTGCCAGATCAGGGTAGCATTGGGTGGTAAAGGTAATAGCAATGGTCACTTTTACTCTCATTCTTTTGCGAGGGTTCCAGGTTCCACCTCCAGACTACATCGTCAGCCCCTAAAAGTCCTTTCTGAAGGCAAGCATCACCAGGTAGTGGTCTTTGCATGTTTAAAGATCAGGATGATACCCTCTGGCCCCTCAGAGTAACACTACCTTCATAGCCAGCTTTTAAAAATGTCCCTTTTATAAGTCAGATTTCACCTTCTTTTAAGTAATATCACTGTTGCTTGGTCTCAGACCAACCAGTCAAACAAATTCCTGACAAGCAGGCAGAGCAGCATCTAATGTAATGTAGTCTCTGAGCCTCTCCATGAAAGGATGAAGAGTCAACATCTGCTTAGTGGAAATCCAAACACAGGTGGGGTATGTGCCTTGCCTTCCCCCACCATTTTGGGAGCCAAGGAAGGAAGAGCTGACAGTGCTAATGAGCAATGTAGCAGGTGATGTAATTATCATCTGAGAGCCTGAGTAGGATGAGGCAGATGTTGCTTTTAGGGTTCATTGCTTTATTAGTGGCACCTGCTAACCAGCTTATGTGTTCCACCCCTTAGCACACCAGATACAGACTACTATTAAATGAACTGGTTTGAATCAAACCAAATAACTGTAGGTGATACCAAAGCCGTACTCAAGGGTTCTCTTAAATAGTGGGAGTCCCAGCAAGAATGGTAAACAGGGACATAAAAGACTCTTAATTAAGTAAATATGCCATTCCTGCTTCCTGAGAATCTGTGATGCTGTCATGAATCTATTATGTCACCATAAGTCCCTTATTCTCAAACCAGAATCATCAGCTTTGCACAGAGCTGCTGAGGAATGGTGACTCTACTCAGCTGCAGGCTGAGAATAATCTACAATAATAGAATAATCTAGTTAACCATGGGTTTGAGGTTATTGTAGGAAGGAGGGCCCAGCTGGTGTTCACCTGGTCAGTCTGTGTGGCACTGAGGGATGGAGGCAGCTCTCACCATGGAGGGAATGGCACAAGGACCTTCAAGCATGCAAAAGCCACAGGTGATTGTCAAATCACAGTCAAGCACTTGAAAATATGCCAAATATGACAGATCATCACTGAAATAGGCAGGATATGTTTGAGTGCTCAGTGTTGCCCTAGAGAAGATGAAGGAAAGCAAGACTTTCTGAATCAATTTAATCCCCTGTTTCCTGCATGGAATATCACAACAACAATTGTATTCTGTGTGAAGTTTGGATCTCTGTTCATCTTTGCTACTGAGAGCTAAGAACAAGTGGACAAGAAAAAAAAATCCATTAAGTATGGGACAAGGTGAGTTCGGACTGTAAAGCACTTTGACTCTTGTACCTCTTAATTCCAAAGTGTTTCCACAAAACAGACACTGGGCAGCAATTAGTGCTCTATAAATCACTGTAGATTGAATTAGATTAACTCTGAAGTTACACACAGAAAAAGCATTGTTCTTGTTCTTAAGCTTATCTAGATTTTGAGGAACAACATAAGAGCTTAAAGGAAGGTGGTGTTAACAGTGTCAATAGGCACAGAAGAAATCTATTTTGTGCTTCGACTACAACTTGACAAGAGAAAAGAACTTAATCTTTTCAAGTTGTGTACCCTCATTTAAATATTTTTCTGGTAATTAACACCAGGCACCAACAGAGCTGATGTTCCTTGAAGAAGAGTGAAACATTATTACCCTTCTTGTCTTCCTTCCTGAAATGACTGAGGTGAAAGAAAGGTTAAAAAAGAGAGTCTTTTCTTGGTTGTCTTATTTATCTTTTGTCTTTCACATTGGTTCCAGGAATGGAAAGTCATTAATCATCTATCAAGACTGCATATAGGAGTTGCCTTGGGGTTAGAGAGGACTGGAGAAGATCATTTAAGCATGACGATTAATTGAAATGAGTAAAATGGGGACAGATTCTTCATTTAAAAGTAAGTAGCAGGTGATAGGCAACAGATTTGGACTGCTATTAATAAAAATTGAGTGAAGAAACTTAGCTGATGAAGATGGAAAGTAGAAAATTAGTTATAAGGTAAAAAGAAAAAAACGGTTAAAGAATGGAGAAGAAAAGTTTATAGTGATAATCCCAGTTTATTTATTGTTTTAAATTATTCAGCTGGAAAAGTCTGGCTCTGCTTTTCCTCCTTATTGTGTTAGCTGTGTCAGTACTACACAGATGAAGCAGTGGGAGCCAAACAGCAGCACCTTTCAGGCTCCCAAAGAAGAGCACTTTAAGCAGTGATTGCATTATGCACATCTGTGGCAAAGTTTTCTCTCCCAGTTAGACTCTGGAGAAACTGCAGGTATGTATCCTGGAATGTTGCAGCTGCTGAGTTGCATGATCTCTCTTTTTATCTTTTGGTGGTTTTATTTACCCTGTGCTTTTGGCACAGCTGCCAACAATTCCACCAGCCTTCTCTTCATGCAAACTTTCCTGTGTGGAAAGGTCTCCCTGGGAAGCTCCTGCTGACCACTCACCTCTCCCAGATTTCCTGCAGATTCACAGAGAGGGTTTTTACTGGGCAGACAAAATGACTGCAACATCTCCTGCTTTTATGTCCTTTCCGAAGAAGGTGCCAAAAAACTGAGGCAATGGACTGCCTTGAAGAGCCAACACAACACAATAAATCCTGCCCACAATCTAAAAATACTGACAAGATTCCTAGGAGGCCTTTCCCCTGAAAAGTCTTATGTTAAGAACAACTGGGGCTGAAATCTTTTTTGCCAGGTTCAGCGATAAAAAGCCTGCATTCAGAAAAGTCATTGGGAGATAAGACTTGACCAGAATGCAATAATTTAACTGCCATCAGTTTTCACGTGGGCTACTTTCACCTCTTCATTGAGTTCAATACATTCTCTACTAAATAAATTTGGTATACCCAAGCAAAATGCAAAAAATTTCCTGATGGCATATTCTAAGTTGGAAGCTCAAAAAATCCCAACCTCAGCTACTACAAATTGCCATTTCTATAAGAAAATGGCATTAGAAAAAAAATTAACATGACAATGGATACTGTTTCTTTTTTACTTAGATGTTTAAAGACAATGTAGTGGCTACAGGGTTATGTGGTGTCAGTTTGCAGGGTTTGCTGTTCCTCCCTGTTGAGACTAGGTGTTTTCAGCCAAGTTCTGGTATGACACAGGGAAAACACACTATGCTGCTGTCACAATCCAAATTTGCCATTGGAGCAGCTGCCACAAAAACCCTTTGGTCTCAGAGGAAACTTGAGAAAGGGAAAAGTTTCCAGGAAGAAAAATTAATTATAGATTCATAAATATCATCAGCTGACTATTAATTGTTTCTATCTAGAAGAAAGGAGGAAACAGGACTAAGATTTTATTTCAGAGATAGCCATATTTTTAGAATTTATCTCCATTCTCTTACTGAATAACTCACAGTCTTTAAACTAGGGCAGAGGAGTTTTCATCTTCTCTGCAACCCAAATGTCCATCTCTTTTTGAATTCTGGCATGCAACCATCAAAGGTCAGATCCTCTAGGAAGTTACCTCTTGGAGCAGACTTTGGTCCTGGAGTGGTGGTCTCCAGATAAATTAGTAATTACTCTATTAGTAATTGCTATTGAATTACTAAATTAGTAATGAAGTTCACCTTCATTTAAAAAAAAAAAAAAGGAACTGAAAGAGTCCCCTTTGAGTTGTGATGGGTGGCTTAATAAAAAGACATCCACCCACCTCTTGGAGCTGACAAGAGATTCCTCTGCTACATGTGTGAAGAATCTAGTCATGACTTTTGAATTCCTGTTGAATAAAAGAGCAATTTTGATAAATCTTCTATTCAAAGTTCAATAAGTGGTGCTATAATCATTTTTGCATAAATATCCTATTCGGCTCCTAGGCTAAAGCATGCAGAGCCAGGTTGATCTAGAGCATCAATCTTGAGGAAATTGGAGACATTCATAATAAGCTCTCAGACATATTTGCAATGCAAAGATAAACACCATTTATGCATGACTTGGCTCATACTAAGTCTTGAAAGACTGATAGCACCCAAAGCAGCTGTGACTGAGGTTCACACACTGAGCTGTCATTTAGTGGACATTATACTAATTACAGTCCTGCTGGCTGCAGACAGGAATTGTTCTGCAATGATCTGTGATGTCTTCTAAGGCTGCTGTAATCACATGAATCACATTTTCATTAATTGGAAATAAATCTCAAAGAACTGCAAATAAATCTAGGGGGGGGAAAAAGTTCAGGTGGCAGTTTCATTAAAATTGAGAACTTGAAACTAGCTCTGCTGCAACATGGCAGATTCCACTTTCCAAAACCATGTTTTCTTCGGATGTGTTAGCTGGTACAATTCTTTTTGCATGCACTATTACTGCTCAGTATATGGGGCATGACTCATGATACAGAATGATAGCTAGAGAAAATTGAGCTTCTGAAAAGTGAAATTAAAGTGGAAAAGCCAAAGGAATAAATAATTCAATAGACAGACATGTCTGGAGCATACAAATGAGATGTCTCAGGATAAGTTTCAGCCTGTCATCCAACCCCAGAAGTGGGCTGTGGACATACTTTATCTTTCTAGCATCTTAAGGGAAGAGTCAGATAACTGTATGTGCAGCATGAGGCCACCTGCTACCAAGTGCAGGTGTGCTGGTACCTGAGGATCAAACACTTGTATTTTTTTCCAGCATCCTCTTGCCTTTAGTCCTCTGATAAGCAGTCCCAGACTACCAGCCAGCTCGTCCCCCCTGCACCCTGCAAGGACAAGCACCCACAGCAACTCACAGCAAAGTGATTCAGGTCTCAGCACTGCAACCCATTCCCACTCAGCAAACCTCCTGCTTGCTCTGGGTGTAGTGGGTCCAAGAACAGCCACACACCTTCCTTTGGGAGGAAAAACTGCAGTCCAGATTTGACCCCACAGTAAAGATCCCTGTGGTACAAGTACCACCACAATTTTTAAATGTTATTTCTGATGGTTTGTTTGTTTGGGGTATTTTATTGAATAATCTGACTTGAACATTTGTTTCAAAGTTCTTCCTATGAACCTTGTATTTGTCAGGTGGAGTCTCTTATGGCATTATGTGACTTCAGGCACTGCTTACAACTAATAAATATTTGTACAAACTTTGCCTGTTTTTAAGGAAAATTCTTTTTTTTTACTTCCAGTATTTCACACTGAATGGAATACATATGCAGAGCACAGTGCATGAGCTGAGCACAGCATGACTTACCACCTCTGCTTCTTCCTTTGGAGAACAGAAGAGATGGCATGTTTGGCAGCTGGAAGGCAAACAAAGAGAAGGAACAGTCCTCTCTAATCTCTTGCTGCTGTAGTGGCTCTGTAGATATACACACAAAACTAAGTTAATTATCAGGCCTCCTTTTTTTTCCCAAATGACTATCACTCTGCAGCAAGATGCAGAGGCTGATGTTATAAAAGGGTGGATGGTTTTAAATTGAATTAAAATAAAACAATAACTTCATAATGGCTTTTCCAGAACATAAGCACCCTTCTAGAAAAAACATAATCAGATGTTATTGTAAGAGCTGATAAGTTTTCATGCCCAAATTGCCACAACACTGAAACCTAAATCCAGACAGCTCATGTATTGTTTGCTATCCTTAGCATTTCACTGGGCATGCCACCTGCCCTTTTGTTCTACCTTGTTTTCCATGCTCAGAATTGACTGCTAAAACTCTTCTCAGAAATGCCAGGATATATGTGCCCAGGAAAGTCATCTTGTGTTGGCCCTCCCACTCACCCTCCCACTTTAGAGACATCTTTTGTTAAATCAATTCCACAGGAAAGCCAACAGAGCAGGTTACATCTTTCTTTGAGCAGTGCCTATAGTACTTGAGCTTTGACCACCCTTGAAACAACTGGGAGTAAAATAACACTGACAATGGTCTCTATTATCCTGAAGAAGAGTGGAATCTCAGAGGAATAAATGAAATACTTGTGCTCCATCCTTACTTTCAATATGATGGCCTTCATCCCTATTGAGTCAAGTCCCAGAGGTGCCATTGGGGTTTTGTGTAGGCAAAAGTTATAACTGTCAAAGGCTCATGGCTCAGACCAAACAGGTCCTAATCCTGCTTCACTTGATCACTTGAGAGTCTTGAAAGGCTCTTGCAGAACTGCTAATGTTGATGCTGAAGTTCCAGGTCAGCACCAGGCAAATACAGCTCTAATCTTTTTGGAAAGCCATAACAAGAGATACTACAAGTAGGCGAATCACCTGTAAGCAGACCCATTCAAATACCCTGCGTTCTGACAGTCCCCAGACACAAGATCTCTCCCAGACAGACCTTTAGAGATACCACAGACCTTCAGATCAGGACAGTCACATCCTGGAACTCACTGAAAACAATGCAAGTTCTACAGGTTTCCCATACAGCACACAAGAAGTTTCAGAGGAAGCCCTAGGGATTCAATAAAAAATCCTAGTACACATTTTAAAAATTAATATGTGACCTGCTGTAAGGGAGATTGTGTTAGCTGTGCAGGCAACACAGAGAAGTTGAATACTAGCTACAGAACTAGTTGCAATTTAGGTGCTGAAAAACCTAGTGCTGAAAAGGGCATAAAAAATGATGTCAGACACATCAAAAATTACTTTCAGCAAGACAGTTACTCAGAAACTCATCAAAAACATGGTTTCAGAGTGAGTTTTTTCACTTGATGTTATGGCTTTCAGAGAGCAAGACCAAGGCCAGTGACAAGTTCTTTCAGCCAAAGAAGACATAAAAAGCACCAAGACCTCAAAGATTAGAAAAATTCAGATTTTTCTGAAATGTTTTGAGCTGCAAGGGTAACTGACTGATTGGACAAGATGCCAGAAGAATGATAGAGTTTGACAAAGAGTAGACTTAGAAAAGCATCTTCACTCTGCACAGAAGCTTCTAGGCTCAAAAAAGTAGTAACACTGAAAGACCAGGAGTAACACAGGAAATGTGACAGACAGTATAAGGGTCATGTCAGAACTTAACCTCTGAACTATCATTGAAAATCATTGTTATTAACCTGAAACATAAAATGGTATTCGATCACTGAGATGTGTTTCCCTGTAAGTATCCTTACTCCTATTCAGAGTATTCAAAGAACAAAAAATAACAAGAAGTTTAAATTACTTTAAACACTAAAAATGGCACCTTGTCAAGAAAAGCTGCACAAGAGTTTACAGCATTAACCAGAGTTTTCAGTTCTCTGACCACAGTTAATCTCAGCCTCAAAACCACTGAATAGTCAAGTAGTGACTAGGAGAGGAAGGGGAGCAGGGGAAGGGTTTGGTGTCACACAGGGTGTCAGAGCAACCCTAACAAAGCCAGAGAAATCACAGTAATGTAAAGCACATTTAATATAAAATACACACATATTGCAAACCATACATATTCCAACTGTGGGGATTGTGCCCATGCCAAGATGACTGGCACATGATTCAGCAGCAGTGAGAAGCAGCCCTGGCTGCTGACAGACACCTGCCCAGCCAGTCCTGTATTATGCAAAGGGCTTCCCACTAAAGCACCCTCCCAGACAGGGAGGCTCAGCAAGCACTTGTAGGACTGGCATTGAAGGGAAGTACCACAAACTAATCCAATAATCCAACTTGTGCTCTCCTATACCCTGAGGCACTGGTTTTATGGAGGAAAAGGTGGTGGGACCAGACAGGTTCCCTTGGTGGCTAGACCTGGCATGGAGTGATCAGCCATATGAGTTCCTGTGTCACTGGTGGGAGCAGAAGACATGGTGGCAGGTGTCTGCTGGAAATGACACAGAACATTCCTGATCAGTGCTTTGAAAGCAGCTTTCCTCTTTTTCTACATAACTATGCAATCTTTTAGCACGGTCCTGGGAATTATCCTTTTTCCAGTATCCTGTTTGACTTTGTTGTTGATGTCACGGAAAAAAAGGAGTCAGTTGTTTACCAGAGCATTCGATTTCTTATCAGCAGATCTGGCTATGAATAATTATATCACTTATTAATACCATAGTAAGCCAGCTAATGGGCTACAGACGCCTCACAAATAACAGGATGAGAGAAGAAAGGGCAGATTGGCAGGAGGTTGTTTGCCTTTGTGAGGGTTGAATTATAGAACTGGCCAGGATTCAAACTATGAATCATTAAGAACATGCACACAGCAATTTTACATCAGTGAGCTCTATTGACTGCAGAGGAGCTAATATTGATCTACTAAACATATGGGAATGGGGAATCAGGTCCCACATAGATAAAAATGTGTTTTAATGTCTGTCCTTTGAATTGTGTTGGTTCCCTGAAACACCCCCACATTTCTGACATCATGACCAGACCTTTACCCAAAGCCTTTGAAAGGATAGGTCTCTTTTCAGGTTCAGGGTGACAGAAATCTTTGAAACAGGACTGGAAACAAGATCATTGTGAGTTACCATGCTTATCTTGTCTTGTATCTCCCTTATCACATTAGCTCAGTTTGCACTGATGTTTCTATTAAAGGAGGTATTTCTGAATATAAAATAAAAACAATTAAAACATTATCGTGCCTTTCCTTAGTAACTGGGATTTATCTTCATTTGTGTAAATGGGACGAAAAGTTTGCCTCACTAGGCTGCAGACATAACTATTATGAACTCTGACATCACCAAGAAGCTGCTGTACAGCACTTTGTCCTTCACTCCTGAAAGGGAGGAAGAGTGGATGTTGCATTCAGGGAAGGGAAATCAATGAGGACTGCTTTTCTACCCATAAATACATTTCATTGTCCATTATAGGAGATAGCACAAATTAACCTAATGCTATTAGAGACTATTTCATGGAGCAACAGAAAAAAAAATTAAACAGAAATTCTATTTAACCTGTTTTATTCACAGGACTTGGAGACCCTAGACTAATATCAATTAGACCAGGATCATATGGGCTTTCACCAGTGTGTTCTATCACAAGTTTGCATACAAATAACAAATAAGCATTTAGCTCACTGGCATGTAGAAGGTAAACAGTGAATTTGGATCTTAATTATAACATGAATTTTCTTTATGTGCTCAGTTCATGCCACAGGTCATACATGCACCTTGAGTACATATTTGCATCTCTCCTCAAATCTTAACATTGGCTTGAATTTGTTCATAAGAGCCCTCACCAACATAGTCTCTCCCACCTCCAATGACTTTGTGCTGGTACCCTCTTATTTTATTATTCCAAATATCTCAGTCACATCCCTGTCACTCTGAGCCACAGTACAAGCCTAGATAAATGGGAGCTGGACACAGTCCTCTTCTTTTATTCTGACAAGCAGGAGCACATCCACAAACACTCAACTGTCTCAGCAACCTTCAGTAATAATAATCAGCCCTGCTACTTGTTGAAATACAGACAAGAAACTCTCTGCAGGGTAAGGTTACTTGAAATACAAGACATTCTTCAATTCAAATGCTGATTTTCCATCTCTTCAGTCTAAAGAAACAGGAGAGTGAGATATGCATCAGTTTCAAGGCAAACTCTGTTTGCAACATGACCTCCAAATATTGTAGCCTGTGCACCAGTAAACAAACTAAGCCTGATGGAAATCTATCATTTCAGCTTTGGCTATTGAAAACCGAGAATACATGTGATTTAATTTTCAGCTGTTTATGAAAAGGATAAACAAGGCACAAAGCTCTTTCATTTCTCCATTTAATCCAACCTGCCTCATAGAGAAATTGAGCCATAGCCCTTTGTTGACCCTTTTCCTTTGCTTTTATGTAAGAGAAAGAGGGGGAGGCTAAAGGAAATTTTTAAAAAGCAAGAGAGATAAAGTGATGTCTCAAATGACCAAGGCATTAAAAAACATTCTAAACCACCAATTCACCTTAAGGTTTCCAAGTCTCCAGTTTCCCAGATCCTTTCAGGGAGCCAAACTTCATGCCTTGCTGTGGACCACAACATTACCAGCCTCTTCTACTGAGAAAGCACATAAGTCTTTAGATGATGGGGAACAAATGAATACTTGCTCTAAGACTAATCTTGGCATGAGAGGTATCAGAGAAGGACTAATTTAGGGGTGATTTGCCTTGCACAGACATTTGGTATTGTAAAATTTGACCACTTAAAGTCACTGAGTCACAATAAATCTCTACATCTAATTGCATCCCTGCTTTCCCTAAGATGCTTTTGGAAAAAAACTACATCCCTGAAAATTTAAGTTAGTGCAGAATATATTTGATATTTATAATCCATGTGCAGAAATCAATCTATTTCACCATGGAGAAGAGAGTGTAAGCTAATGGAAACAGGGCATGACAGAAGCTTTCTTTTACTATCAAGTAAAAGAAATAGTTGCATTTAATACAACTATTATATACTTCTGAATAAAATGCAGCCTTTCTGACGGCAGTAGAACTGATCTGCACAAATGAGAAAAAAATCTAGCTTACAAAGCAAGAGATAAAAAAATAAATGGGAATCCTTATTTCCCTGAAATAAGATGGGAATACTTCATTCAAGGAAACTGAGCAGCTTCCAAGAACTTAAAGTTATTTATAGTACTTTTACAATGATCAGATCCACACCTTTTGCTATATATTTTTAAACGTAGTGAATCTAAAGTAGTTTGATTAAAAAGCAATCTTTGGTATGGGTTCAATTAATTTATTTTGCACAGGGCTTCTAGTACTTCCAATTATTGTTGCAATGCTCCTAACGCCTATTAACTGTCCTCCCCTTCAATTTAACATTGTTCATCTCAGACAAAATCCTGGTAAAATTTTCACACCAGCTCTTCTCAGGCACTGTTACTGCTGGATTTAAACCACTGCACAGTGTGGAACATCTTGAACATCCTCAGACTTTAACAGGTCTTACACCTGCTGGACCTTGAGGAAATTCTTGTAGAGGTAACCAAGCCAGTCCAATTGGAAAAGGAAACTTGAAAGCTGCTCTGTCAGAGCTTCTGCCACAGTGCAGCCACTTGGCTTGTTGAAAGGGAAGAACTGACCAGGAATGATGGGCAGAAACAAAAAGGTTAGATCCTCCCCATTTGAAGGACAATGTAGTCCTTCAATAGCCACAGGGGTGGAAAAAGACTCATTTTAAAAGGGATAACAGAGAGAAGAAACAAGAATTTGAGTGGCCATAAAGACAAGAAAGAAAACAAGGCAAGATTCTTGCTCTTCTCCATCTGAGCTCTGGATACCATGAGGTTATCCCATTTTCAGTCTTGTGTTTCTCACCATCAGTTTATTTGATGCTGTCTGAAGTGATACAGTCCAGTGAAATAAAATATCCCCACTGCTCCTTTTCACACTGATCCTGCACTCTGCTCAGAGCTTGGATTTCAAGGTTTCCTATTCATTCCCTGTACAGAGAGCTAATTACCTTGGCTAGATGACAGACCATGTTGCTCACAGTTACACTGACAAGCCCAGAAAATCAACTGAGGATCACAAAAACTTCACAAATCCCTTTTCAATGAGATCTTAAAACAAAAATTCTGAAGAGAGTTGCCATTCTCTGACTCTTTTCTACCTCCCAAAAGAATTCTGTCCAAGAAGGGAGCTGCGGAATGGAGACTGCTGTCAAGAAAATCAAATTTACAAGAGAAAGGGCTATACTGCTAACTTCTTAATGGGAGGCTTCAGTTACCTGCACTGTTCATTTGCTTTTTTAAACATGGAACTGGAATATAGATCTGATCATAGGAACTAAATTGAAAATAGGAACCTGTACAGTAAGTATTCATGTGATATTATTCATAATAGAAGTGGAGATAGAGCTGCTAATGGAATTAATGACCATTAATGACCAAGAGAACTGAAACTGATCCCCCAAGGGAAAGGATTTACACTGCTGCCTCTCCCTGCCCTCATTTTAAGACTCAAACTGGTTCACACTGTTAATGGGATAAATATTCAGCATTTTTCTCTCCTCTACCATCTGCCTCTCCTATTTTTACCTTGGCAGGCATCATTACCATAATATAGTCTCATTATGTTGTGCATTGGACCCAATTTTGAATGTTTAATAAGAAATCCTCCCTTGTCCATGTACTGCTGTTGAACCCAAAGGGACTATTTGTGGGGCAATTATTTACATAATTGAGGATTGTGCTACAAGATGTGGAGTTGACTTAGCAACATGTTCTCTGTATTTAATAAATTGTCTTAATATATTTATTAACCAAGTAAATATGTTGAAACATAATGTAATCATTATTATTTGACTTTTTTTAAAAAGTGAGGAAGGCAGAAGGGAGGGGCAGAGAATCCCATACTCCCAACAACCACAGTGCAGGTCTCAGAAAAGTGGAGGGAAGGAAAGGAAGACACCAGGCAAACAGAATACTGAAGAGAATCAATACAAAGGAATATTTAAAAAATTGTATGAAATATGGCAAAAGAGCAACTATGATATGCAGTGATTTTGCAAAGCATCTAACACCATATCACAAAATCTCACTGTTAAAGTCAGATCAAATTGCTTTGGATGTGAACACTGTCACCTGGACACAAACTCAACAAAGAAGCTGTGAATTCTGGGTGACGACAGCAAGCAGCCTCATGAAGCTGAGAATCACAGAGTTGTAGAATCATTAGGGCTGCAAAAGACCTCTGAGATCATCAAGGCCAACCATTAACCCAGCACTGCCAAGTCCACCACTAAACCATGTCCCAAAGTGCCACAGACATTCACTGAACACTTTCAGGGACAGCAATTCTACCACTTCCCAGGGCAGCTTGTTCCAATGTCTGAGCACTTTCTCAGTGAAGAAATTTATCCTAATATCCAATCTTAACCTGAAGCAACTTGAGCCATTTCCTCAAGCTGCCTGTCCTGTCATGCTGTTGCTTGTTACTTGGGAGAAGAGACAGATCCTCACCTTGCTACTGCCTCAAGTATTTTCAGAGAGCAACAAGGTTGCCCTGAGTTTCCTTTTCTCCAGGCTAAACCCCAGCTCTCTCAGCCTCTCTTTATTAGACTTTTTCTCCAGATTTGCCCCCATCTCTGTTGCCCTTCTCTGGACATGCTCCAGCACTTCAGCATCTTTCTTGTAGTGAGGCTCCAGAACTGGATACAGGATTCAAAGCCAGTCCTCACCAGTGCTGAGTGCAAGGGAATGATCACTGCCCTGGCTCTGCTGTTCTTTTCCATTGGACAGCTTTCCAGACAGATTCTGCCCATATCTGAGGTTTGGAGAGCAAGGACACTGTGGTAGTATACCACAGGAGTGAATATATAAGTTTGATTGAAAAAAAAAATTGTATTTGCAGGTTTAGGTAAAAGGAAAAAAAGGTTGATGAGGAAACAGAGCAAGTAGTACTTAAGGAGAAATACTCATATTGGTCAGAATGAAAGCACAGGGATTTAGATCTGTTGCAGTCTACTTACCAGTTTACATTTCAATAAAACAACCTTTGCAAGGGGTGAATACCCTGACCTCAAGAGTGGGAATGAAACAGATTTCTTGACCAGGTTGTCTAGTTGTCTTTCCACAAAGAGAGACAACTAGACAACCTGGGGGACCACCTCAGGCCTGGAAGATGCACAGCCACACCCTGGTGGCAGGGGCTTGTGTCTGCCTCCTGGCCTGAGTTCTGTGCTCACAGGGGCACCTCATGGTTTTCCAGGCCAACATCACACCTTCCTGCCATGCCTCACTGAGGTGTTTCTTGCCTCCTCTGCTGTGCCTTCCCTCTCCATCAGCAGAGTTCCTCCATCAGGGTTAGGTCTGTGTGGGAAGGTTCACTCTCCTTCTTGCCCCAGGACATGCTTGCTGCAAGATGAAGGACAGGATGGAGTGCCCCTGCTCCAGCTTCAGTTACTTCCCACCAAACTGGAATAAATAATTCTGGGGGCCCTTTCCACACCTCTCCACTGGAAGGGCAAGGAAAGGAAACAGTGAGAAGCAGAAATTAATTCCAGCTTGACTTCAGTGCACTTGTTAAGAGTGCTCCCTCTCTGCCAAATGAGAGCACCATGGAAACTGCAACAAGCAAATTAGTGAATTAGAAAACACTGATCTTTGCAAATTGCAGCTGTAGCCACAAAGCCCCATACAAGGAAAAAACACAAATTCAGAGGCACGCGACACAGATCTAATACAACTGCAGAGCTCCTTTGCCTGGCCAGAGAAGGATGTCTAATCACAGCTAAATGCAGGGATCTGAAGGACTGATTTCAGATAGGGGACTGGTGTTTTCTCCACTCTGATGTTGTGCTTTTGTTGCCATCAGATTCTTGCCATGGGAGGCTTTTGAAGAAAGAATTAAATCTCTTTCTCTCTAAACAGTTGTTGAATTTATAGTGAAAATCATAGAATTATTCTCCTTTCCAAATCACACTGCTTTTACAAGTGCCAGGTTCTTGCTTAAATAACAATACTAGCAAATTTTAGAAAAATAATCTGAATAATTTGAACCTCAGCTTAGGAAAGCAAGCACAAATCATTTTAGTTATTCATTAGGTTCTTGACTTTTTTTTGTTGTTCCTTTGGTTTTTTGAGGGTTTTTTGGTCTCCTAACAAAAGAGAGTTTTATTGGGAGATTCAACAAAAGATTAAATATCACTCTTCTGGATGCTTAAGAAGTATCTTCTAAATGTGAAGATGGAAAGACTAAGCAGAAAACTGACAATAGTTGGAAAAATACAAGACATGGGCAACCTACCAAACAGCAGAGCTGCTCTAAAAGAGATTGTTGATAACAGCTAAGAGTTGTGATGAAAGATGAACAGCTGAGTTTTAGCTTTCTTGAACTGGAGCCGGGGGTGACACATCGAGAGGAAATGCCAGACAGACAGGCTGAAATTTCATTTGGACACAAGCAGATGGGTCTGAAACAGAGAGATTGATCTGAGGCTTGTCCATATAAAGACAGTAATTAACTTTGTACTTACAGATGAGTCAGGTTGGTGAGCAAAGGGAAGGAAACCACAGGCGGACTGCTCTACAAGGCTCAAAGTGTGAGCTAATATTTTCCTTCCCTGTTTTCATGCCCATGAAATAATGTGTGCACTTTCAGATCACTTGCTTCAGTGATTTCTTAAGCACAGAAATCAGATTTTCCACAAACCTGAGACTTCAGAAGAATCCTACAATACTAAAATAGGGTACTGACAACAGCACATATTGTCAGAAAAACAATATGTATTTCAATTTTTGGAACCTAAAGGGTTACTGGCATATGTACAAGCAGTGAGTTATGTATTAAATATTGCATGTGAGTGAGAAACATTTTATATGACACTTTGAGAAGAGCAAAATAAGCCCCACTGATGCTGAGACCTGGAGACTGAAACTACTGATCTTCCTTTTCACTGACTAGATGTGGACTGCAAGTTATTTCTGGAGCCTGTCAAGAGAGCATCAGGTTGGTTTAGATGAGAGAGGGCAATTCCAACACAGGACTTGTGTGGGGCATGAAGAGTTTCTTTGACTCCTGAGGATACTCAGAAAATGAGGATCCATCACAAGACAGGTTCTGAAGTGCTTTGTGGTCAGCTTATCTTCACAGAAACACAGCTTCTCCAGTGAAATTCCCAATAGGACATGAAAGGTGTGGGGTGATCCTTCATACTAACAGTAAGACACCTTAACTAGAGCCAAAACAAACGGCCTGATCTGGTTTCAACACCCCTCACTTGCCTCACTCACTGGCCAAAATCAGTCCTGCAAAAGTCCTTGGACAACTTGGAGATAAGACTGTCTTGAGTCTGGTGCTTGAAGATGCAGCCCAGCTGCAAAACTTCTAGAAATCTGTGCTTTATCAGGAACAGGCACATCCATGCTTGCTCTCATCATCTCTGTCAGCATCTGTCTGCCTCATGCTTTTGCCAATACCCACCCACACGTAGCAGCCCTCAGCTGACTTTGACAGCTGCAGTCCTCAGCAGCCACCAGCTGGTCAACACCAATGAATGCTCTCATTGCTGCTGACTTCTACACATCCCCTTTGGAGCCTCTCCCACCTACAACATCTTTGGATGAAGGCAACACAGGTGCCCCGACTCCCTGGAGATGTGCACAGCACGTGTGCTCTGGCTGTTCTCCGCAGGCATCACAGCACCCATAATGTCCAAGGGGACACCAAGGTTGTGAGATGGATAAGGGTGTAGCTGTGCACCTGTACAGACAGCTAAAAAAGGGACATTCTGCTGCATGTGAATTTTTCCATGAAGGGCTGCATCTTTGGAAGACATCAGTTTTAGCAGATCCAAATTAAGCATATACTGCTAATTTAGTTCGCCATTAAGCACATTTTGCAGCAATCTTAATTAGATATCTCTTGGCAAAATGTACTTTCACTCAAGTACCAGAATTTTCCTCAGCTTCTTTGTCTCCCTTTTTCTCTTCAGGTCATTTGATGATTGACAGCTCAATGTACTGCAGGAATATTGGAGGGTAAGAGATAACTGTGTGCTGCAGTCAGAAGGTCCATGCTGCATAAAAATGTATTCTCTTCATTATTACTTATTTGGCAGAGATTTAAGAGGGTTTTGCAGCTAAGGGCCACATATAAAAAGACTACAGATCATTTCCAAAAGACAAATTGCAAAAAGTCTGGCTAATTTACAGTGAGATATACTCACCTACTTTAAGGAGTAGATGAAAGCACATCTGCAGGGTGCACCTCCACATCATGGGAAGGAAATTGAAAATAGCAGACAGCAGTACAGCTGGTTACAAATTCTGGGAATTATATATGCTTCCACTGGAAAATGGTAAGTTGTTGAACTGAGGATCAGTAAAATCCCCAATGTTTGTTTGTTTCTCTGTTTTACAATTAATGAAAGGAAAGGCACACATATCTGCAGCCATGTGAAAAGGAAAATCTGCTGCTTTTGAGCTGCTGTGAGCACTGCTGGAGTTGGAGTTCATTTCCCCATTGTTCCCATTTTCCCCATGGATCCTGGGCCCCAGCTGGATCAGACATCCCCAGAGCCACATCTTCCTTCCCAGAGACGCTGCTGAGCATCTCCCAGCAAGGCAAGGGAGAAAATGTGTCATTGGAGGTACAGCACATCTGCACCGGTGCCAGGAGCGAAACACAACCTTCTGTCCTGCTCTCCTCCTCTGTCCTCACCTTCCTGCCCTGGTGCTGGCCCAAACACTTGCAATTTCATGGTGGACATGATCCCACATGGCACAGCCTGACAATCAGTGCTTGGCTAGAGAGCAGTACAGCAGGGAGGGGGGCCAGGGAGCTGGAGGTCCCATGAGGGTAGCTCAGGCAGATGGAAAAATTAATAACAGATCATAATGCACAAAGCACTCAGAGAAAGCCAGTTTTACATTCTTGCATGTTGGTACAGATTATGGGAACCCCATTAATCTCCTATTTAATTCATGACTGCTCTGTAGCACCAGCCATCAGGAGCCTCATGTGCTCCCTGGCTCATCTACATAATCCAAAGGTGCTCGTAGGGGTTTTGATGACCTGAAAGGTCGAAGAGATACTAACCCACAATGCAGTAGATCAACTTATATGTTAAAGAAAACATAAAAGTTGTGAATGGTCAGATGACAGATGCAAGAGGGGGCTATCCACAAGCTTCTGAGTTCAAGCAGATCCCAGTGATATACATACCTTAGTCTGTGGGCTCCTTTGCAGAACTCCTAGAGATATTTAGATAAAACACAGCCAGCACTGCTTGAGTGCTCCATTAAATCAAGCTCACCTTTGCAGGGAGCTGTGCAAGGCCTGTATTACTTTAGCCTGTAAATGCTTTGCTTTTAGTGTTTGTTTTTGAACAGCACTGAAAATATGTGCTTTGCCATTCTTTGCCACTCTGCAACACCAAAACAAAAATAACTACTATAAACAATATTATAAATAGATGCAGAAAAAAGTAGGCAAGTCATTAGGAAATTTCCCCTCTTGCTTAAATGGCAATGATTATACTCTAGAAATACTAGAAATAAAACTCATGAACAGTGTTTCCAGCGTCTCTTTACCTTTGTGACCCTCTGATGCCAATGTAGCACAAGCCTCTCCACTGTGAATGCACCCCTCTCCTCCACAAGACACTTTCATAAGACTTGTAGGACACTTTGAGACAAATACACTTCTGTCAGTTATGACTGATGCTGGCAAAGAACTTTTAGGTAGGTGGACACATCCTCTGAGAGAGTGCTCACACAGGCTCATTTCCATAGGGACTAAATTGAAGAGGGCAAACCCTGGTGACAGGAGGCATTTGCAGCCAGACTGTGATGCCACCCCATCAACCTAGATACCTGAAAAAGCTTGGCCACTTGGGGAACCTGCAAAATACAGAATAAAGGGGCAGAAAAAAAAAAAAAAAAACCTGAGAAGTCTGGATGAGCAATGATTCTGTTATTTGCTTTGGCACATGCAAGGAAATCCAGAATCCTCCTCATTCACAGCTATCCCAGTGCCTGCATCAAAAACAATTTGCCACCTAGACCTCAGCTAACCCATGCTCAAGGCAGAAAAAGGGTCAGGTGGATTGGCTTCCTGATCCCATATCACTGCTCTCCCTGTTGTCCTCACTGGCCAGAGTCCATAGAGAAGAGGGGCAGGAATGGCTGTCAGAGATGACATCACTTGGCTCCCTCTCTGCTTTGCCATGCCAGTGACCTTTCCCCACCTCAGCCAGCAAACTGGAAAGGGAACATCTGTTGGGGCACTGTGGTGCCCCACACCACAGTGGTGGTGAGAGTGGGACCACCACTGTGGTGAGCAGTGAGGCCACTGAGCAGCAGGGAGGGTGAGCATGAGAGAGATGGGCTGTCAGAGGGCAGCTGAACAGATGGAGCAGCGTGGATGCAGCTCCTGGAGCAGCACAGGAGGCTGGGGGGCAGGGACTGCCTTGCACAAAGATGTGTGCAAGGGTTTACTTGCCTTGGACCTCCCGCTGTTCTGGTCATTTCTGAATGAAATAAGGGAAGCACATGAAAGAGGCAGGGAAAGAAGGGCATCTCTGGAGCAAAGATGTCACTGAGTAACTTGGGAGGCTTTGTCCTAAGACAGAGGATCCAGTTCAGCTCCCTCTCAAATCACAGGAAAGGCTCTCATGCTCTGCTCCTTGCTTAGCAAACTACAGCTCTACAGCCTGGTTCCAAATATTTCCATTCCTCAGTTTTTAGAAAATTCTCTTTACGTTGAAGTCAAGTCATCAAGAGACATACTCAGACTTTCTAAAAGTTTTACCCCACAAGTCTGTTGCCTCAGCACAGACAAACAGGGGTCCTACAGGGTCCACTAATCTGGTTTGTGTCTCACTCACCTGGCCTGTGTCCTTCTGCATAAGAATGGAATCCTGTCCTGCCCTTTTCTTCCCCAAAGACATCCAAGCAGAGAAAAACAGAGTAGTTGTTTTGTTGGTAGGACAAAAACACGTGTTCTCTGTAAGCTACTAAGACAGATAAAGCTGTCTAAAAAATTCCAAACCCTCTAAATTTAATAAGTGTCAGAGCATTGCTGATGCAGTGCTCAGCTGATGGATGGGGTGCTGAGAGCAACCCAAAAGTCAATGCCACTCTGAATACCATCTGCAGAATAAACTACCCATGTCATGGACATCAATAGGCAGCTGCATTAATGACAGCACTTGGCCTTGTTTAAATCAGGGCCAAGCTTTAGTCAAGCAAGGGCAGAAAGGGAAATTAGAGACTGAAGCTGCTACAGCTTGAGGACAGAGCATGACTCAAAGGCCATACAGTGCAATGAAGCAGCATGGAGATATCCTCCTACCTTCATCCCAGGCTCAGTAAAACTGAAATTATACGATCCCAAGCTAATCTTGATGGAACAATTTCACCCAGGCAAAGGACAGCACTAATGCAGCTGTATTTGCTCCATTATTGGAGTGTAAAATAAGTGATTTGTGGAAACAACTTTGTCTTAAACAGGCTTGAGTACCCACTGGAACAGAGGGAAATTTGGAGTTTTCTCCATGCTCATATTACTTTTTCTTTGTCTGTCTTAACCTAGAATTTGGTAACAAAAGTAGAAAGTCATTGAGTTAGGTCTCATACAAAGGAAATGTGGAGACTCTGCTGAACATTCTTTCTCCATCATCTTTGCTGGATTTTTGTTCCATGAAGTGCTGTGGAGACAGTCACTTAATGGATGGCCTTTGATCAGTGTCCAAATTAGATCCCTGATTTGGTCTCCCAAGGGTTTTGAATGTTTCGCATTTGAGAGAAATTCTTTGGGTGTCTGGTAGGAATAAGTGAAACAGAAATTCTGTGTAAAACCACACAGGTTGGAAGGGTGAAAGAGAGTCTCATATGTTCTTAGAGCAACAACCAATGTCTTGCCTGGTTCTGGATTGTTGCACAGTCACATACTCCTCTGGTTCTACAGCCCAAGTGGTTTTTGCTATCGTTACAAAACAAAGGGGAATCTTCAACTTTAGACTTTGCCTGCTATTAAGAATAAAACCAGTGCTAAAGAAGAGTCCTACAGACAACCTCAGCAGAGGGTGGAGAGGACGAGTTTAAGTCAGTCAAGCAGTAAATTAGGATGCATTAATGGGAAAGCATAAGGAGTTCACAATACTACTGATGATACAAAAATTATTAGAGCATGTGCCTGATCCAAGATCCATCTCTAGGGTATTCCTGGATTGTTCCATTCAAATACTAAAAAAAAAAAAAATAAGGTTGGAATAAAATTAAATGAGTACCAGAAGATTCATTTAGGAGAGGAATAAAGAACACAAACACTAACAGATCAGTGCTCTCCATTGCCTAGATGACAGAAAAGTTTTGAGGAGTTATAAAATTATGTCAGAGAGTGTGAATGTCATGTTCTGCTTGTTAGAAGCCTTCAAGTTACATCACGAAACAGTTCATTAGAAATTCCTTCTCAGCTAGTACAACATGTCTGCATTGAATTACTCAAATATTCTTCAAACTTATTTAAAAACTCCAATATAAGCAGAGTGTGCCTATAGATGCAGTAGCAGACACAATAACAATTATTAAAGTGCAAGTAGGATCAGCTTCATGGCAATTATCATAATGTCAGTGTGGAGTGCTACTAGTAATGCAAGTCTGAGAGTGTGATAGTGTTGAGTATTTCATATTTTTAGAGAGCACTATATTCCACTTTTTGATAGACATCTGAGTTACCACCATCAAAAAAATATACCACATAAAAACATCACTGTATGTTAAATGGTAGATGTTTTGACCTTCTTTTTCTTGGTACCAATATCAAATTTTCTCACTCCAGTCTTTGACAGTACAAATCAGACCTTAACCTGATTTGTTATCCAGAGGAAGGATGTGGAGTGTCTAGCAGGCAGTCTAATAGTCCACATTCCAAAACACACAAGTGTCAGGCCATTGTACACCAGGAAGTTTGCTTTGCCAGCTCATCCTCTCACCCTCTCTCCTTCTAGCTGTGGAGGGTACCCAGGCCTCATTGCCTAACATCTGGGTACCTACCTCCACAGAGCAGCTTTATTCCCTTCTCTAACTCTGCTGGCACCTGCAGATGCCAGATGCCCCTGCCACATCACTGGCAAGCAATCTCTGCAACTGTGGCTGGCACAACTGCTGTCTTGTGCAGCTTTGACCTTCCCAGACAGTGCAGAGCAGATCTCTATTTCTTATTTGTCCTTGTGCAGTGAAAGTAATATGCAGCAACTTTCACTGGATGTCATTGATTTAATGCTTCTCCAGATTTACTTCTGCCTTATATAACTTCTGGGTTTTTTCCAGTAAAATTCAGCAGGACTCAACATGCAGATATTTTCATGCATTAGAGCTTACAAAATCTGATCCTGTTGCCATTAATTGTATCTTTCCTTTTCAAAGGAAAAGTACAAGCAATAATTAGCTATGGGTAATGGTAGAATGGATCACTGCTCCTTGTGAAGAGCACTTTTGACTCTATATTCAGAATTCTGGCTGCTGCAATTTCATTAAGGTTTGTAAATAGCTGTGTTTTCAATGGAGGTTCATCTCTGCCACGAGAAAGTTTAATGCATGCTTACTGCTCAGAGTTACAGGTCACAGAGTCAAGCACCTTCTTTGCTCTAGCTAGCTGTCTGACAATCAGGAGCCACAGCATCCCACTGGAGACTAACACTTCTCTCAAACACCCAATGCTTATTTCCTCCCTGTAGAGAGATCACAGGCAAGAGCAACACCACAGTCTGAGCAGCTTTCACTTGTTAAGGCTCCTTGACCAGAGTTCAACAAGCTCTGGAATATGTTGATGCCTGTGCAGTGAGGTATCAAACATCTACCTTTTTACTTCTTCTTTTTTTTTTTTTTTTTTTTTTTTTTTTTTTCTGGAAGCATACTCATCTTCCATTACAAATTATCTCTAAGATGTGAATGATGCATATTTTATGTTCATCACTCATCACTAGCCAATAAGATTAATAGAGATGGAGTATATCAAACATCATAGCCACAACCTCTGTGGACACCACTGGATAATTTTTTCTCCTAAAGTGTAAGCATTGGCACACCCAACACTGGAAAATCCAGAAAACAGAATAAAAGTCCCGTGAATGGCAGCTACCTGACAACTATTTAGGCCAAGACATGCAGAGGAAATTGGATACAGATGAAGTCCCAGGAAACATTAAATATGGATGGGATACCTTGAAAGGGGAAAGATAAGGTGATGTGTCTCAGCCTTAAAAAATGCACTGAGTTGAAAGATTCACTGCTAGGAAGATCCAGTATGATCAGAAACTTGCTGCATTACCTTGTGGAACATAGCTTGGCAGTCTTTTGATGTATTTCAGGGAAGACCTATTCATCTGAAAGGGTGAGCCCTAAAAGGAGAAAAGAGGGGAAAAAAATCCTGCCCGCAGACCTTTTTTTAGTGCTTGTATTTCAGAATGATGACAGCTAATTATAGCAACTGCTCTTGTTATGTGTGACCTGTGCTCACAGTGTGTGGTACCTTGTTACTGGAGCAAGCCAGGGAAATTAATTAAATCACCTCAGCTAAGTCCTCACACTTTCAAAGCATCTCAGAATCCGACCCCTGGTTAGCTATGCAGCCATCCTGTCCCCCCCAAATTTCCAGTAGAAAGCACTTACTGCTGTAAAGGCAAACTGCTGCAGCAGTTCATCTCTGTGTAGGCCATCTGAGCCTAGAAAGCTGCAAAAGAATCCCTAACAAAAAGGAAGAGGTAATCAACATACCTAAGGCCTCACTTCAACTTACTGTCAGGGATAAACTCATGGTTGGCTTTCTGATAAAGCACTAATGCTTAAGGGAATGTCTGTATTCCTGACTTGTTCCTGTCTCGGTGAATAAATTCATGTCACAGACTCATGTCACAGCTTGGTTAGCTGGCTACTCACAGACATCAAAGGAGACATGAAACTTCAAAGGGAGGGGCTGAGATATCACTGTGAAAGGTGGGCAAGAGAGATTTGTCTTGCATATTTGTTAAAAGGTCATAGGAAAGAAATTAAAACAAGTTATCTTTTCTCTGGACAGAGGAGGAAAGTTGTGGCTACCTTTCAGTGAGCTAGAAAAATAGAATCCTATCACTCTTTGGGCACCCGAGCATTATGGAAGGAAAAAAAAATCCTTTGAAACTCCAAAATATAATTTTTTTGAGAAATATTGAAAAGGTTATTTAGGCAATGTGATGTTTCTTGAGGGTTTTTTCCCAAACAGAATGTTTTTGTCTCTGCTGCAATTTTTCTGCAGTCCAGTTTGACTTCCATTTTCATTCCATATGAATGAAACTGCATTAACCTCCAGGCTTTATTTTCTTATTCTAAGTCAAATTAATTTAATCATGTTGCAGACCTGTAGCTTTTTTGCAGAAAAACTGTGATAAAACTAAAGCAATTTAAATCCCAAGTTACTGTACACCAAATTACTCTGCTAGTAGAGAGAGGAGTCTGCTAGTAGAGAGGAGTTCAAAGTCTTTAAAAATACAGACTTGTTTTTCTTTTTTTTTTTTTTTACAGTTTGTGAAATTGCTAAGAAGCTTAATGCACTGTTCAATATTTGTATTCAGTGATAAAACACTCAAATACGATGATGCACACATAGACTTCAGAAGCAGTTTCAAAGCTTTGATGGAGCACTTAAGAGACTTTGAGTGCAAGCAATACAAAGGGTTAAAAACTACCAATTTGACCCAAAAGGGGAACAAGTATGCTTTTGTATTTATTGTGCTGCACAACAAAGCAACATGTCTTTCCTTTTGGAAAAGCTGGGACTAATATGTTCAGAAAATGTTAGCAATGCTATCAACCCAGAAGGTTAAGAGAAGGATTTACTTATCTGTCATGATTTATTGGACTGACAAGACAGTGTACAAATGGGGCTAGGAAATGCATGGGCAGAAAATCTTAGAAGGAAATCATTGTGTCAGGGCCCTGAGCAGATAGATCCTTTCAGTAATGAAGCAAGTGTTCTAATTCATAAATCTTGTTTGTCAGGAATAAATAAAACCAGAAGCAAGGCTGGTACCTCCTTGTCTTTAGCACGCACAGAGCAAAAAGGTTCTCTCCCTGGAGCACAACAGAACATTATTTGTTGACCTACTCCAAGAAGGCATGTCTTTGTGTCTTTGTGCCATTTTGCACCTTTCCTGTTGAGTTTGTGCTGTATATTATCAATATTGGCCGTTGATGCCAAGGTCTCAGCTGTCACCTAAGTGCTCTGCTGTGACTTGGATTTTAAGCAGCAAGTTGTCAATGTCCCTCCAAGAGATGGACACTGCAGTAAAACCTGTCATTTGCTTTAATGGCCCAGGTGTCAGACAGAAGTTTTCTCATAGCAGATGAGGCTGTCTTTTAATCCTCCCCCTCCACACCGAGACTGATGGGATTGCATTCTTGCCCATCTAGCAGAGCTCCACACATAAATTAGCCAGAGCAATTTCCCAGGGGGTAATAAACAACCATCAGGCTCTCCCTGACGTTCACTGGATGGCATTACAGATGAGATATATCCAAGGACACTGTACTTCAGCTCAGCAAATTTCAACATTGGGGCAAGAGCAATACTTGACATAACACAAGAACTAACCAGAAATACTTCCCAGATACACAAAGGATAAGCATGATTTGAGTGGCATACTCTTCGTCTTGTATCCATAACATGGTACAGCTTAGATCTTGGACCTGTGCTGGATCTTTCCAGCACATTAAAAGTGAGTAGCTGACAAATGTCACTACAAAAAAAGAATCTTCTCTCCTAAGTTTTACGATTTAAAATTTAGGCAGCTATTTTTAGACAGCTGTCTGCTTGCCCTCCATAGCTGACAAAGAATCATCTCCATAATGCAATTCATGCCACTCCTTTTATGTATTTCTGCCAGAATGTTCTTCAAAAATGCCTCCATTTTACCTTTGGGAAGGAAGAAAATTCACCCACCCTGTTTGAGATGATTTAACATAACAATGCAACTGTGCTCTTGAGCAATAGATTAATTTTGTTTGCCTGAGACTGCTCACACTCTGCAAGTCTTCTTCAAACAAGAAGTGCAAGCAATTATGCTGAAGCTATTAAATACAGAAGAGTGACGATAGTGGGTCAGACCAAAAGTCTAGCCAATACAATATCCTGAATCTAACAATTTCTCCAGGAGATGGTCAGGGTCATATATTTAAAAAAAACCCCAGGATCGCATTGTTTGATATTTCACTGATTTATCTAGCCACCATCTAGCATTATTTTATCCTCAGCACAATCTTACCTCTTTATGTACCCTTTATTTCACCAGAATTAAATCAGGGATATCTTTCTCAGAGTGTGTGCAGATTCTCTGTATATCTAACTCATCAATAGTACAATTTCTTGTCTATACAGGCAGTGTACACCAGATCACCCATGCATTTGCACATTCAGGTAGATTTAAATCATGTAGGGATTTTTCCAAAAGTCTTTTTTTATGGAAGATGACATCATTCATTTGCATTTCTGACACAAAGAAAAGATTTAAAAGACTCCCTATATACCAGACTACAGGGGTGTATCATGACCTCCATACACACAGTATAACAAACAGTGTGAAAATGGGAAACCATTCCTGATGGAAAACACTCAAAAATGCAACTGTCCTGCATTGGACCTTGGTTGGGAGCAAATATACTCAAAAGCAAAGATGTTCACTGTGAGTCAGTGTGTCAGATGGGCTCAGATTAAAGAAAAAGAAGAAAAAAATGTAAGCCATAAGACACAAAGGAGAGAAGTTTGTGCCATCAGGAATAATCTTTTGTTTTGAACCTCCTGCCTTCACTGGACCTGCCACTCCTAGTAGGGGTGTGCCTTTAATACCATTATTTTGCAGGTTTGGGGCTCTATTTCTTGCACTGCTGTGTAAGACGAGATTGAGAAAACAGAGTTCATCTTTCCTTTCACTGAAGAATAACTTCACAGTGATTCCTGTTAGCTTTGGAACAGATGTGAGTGAGGAGTCACAGAGAACACTGTGGGCATGTACAGATGCAGGAACGACTTGAGCTGAAGGTGTCAGAGCATTCTGTCTTTGCCCAGGACATGAATATGTAGAAAAGGTCCACAGCATCACAGTGATGGCAACAAATTTCAGGAGCTGAACAATGAGAGCTACTGATGAGTAGAACTTTTACAGGCAAGAGAGAGTAGACAGAAGAGAAATCAGCTCCTTGTAGAGGTAGAGGTAGATGTGTCCTTGGCCTAGAGAGGAAATGTTTGTAAAATCAGGGCATTGTCCATGTGCTGTTTCAGCTTGTTTCCTCCAGCAGCAGCAAGCCAGTTCACAGCCCCAGTGATGCTCCCACGGATGATTTACAGAGCTGTTGACAGGGAGTATCCAAGCACACACACTGCACTTGTCCATGCAGAGCTGTTAGGAGAGAGATGTATCTGTCACCCTTCTGCAAGGCACACAGACACACTCAGCATCTGCTGTGAGCATGTGAGGGAAGTGAGACTTTTATTCATTTCCCTTTTTCCCTCAAGAACTTTCAGTATTTAGCCAGGCCTGTGAAAACTGACCAGGAATAATGCTAGGAAGCAGAAATATGTTCAGGGATGTACTGTGCTAGTCCTGTCACTAATGTTTCACTTCCATTCTTTCCAGCTGAGAAACCATGAGCCAGAAAACTTTTTTGACTATTCTAAGAAACTTTCCTTTCCCCAAGCACCCATTACTCCCTACCACACATCACTGTCTGTCACTGGCCCTTCTGTTCCAAAGAACACAGGTCAATTTGCAAGGGTGACTTAGCCCACTTAAAGATTTCACTCAGGTTGTTAGAGGCATTTTAGAGCAAAGTTAGTTGATTGAAGGGTTGAAAGAAAGCTTTTACTGAAGCACAATAGTGTTTCTTTTCTACTTTTCTTACATGTCCTACCACTCTTTGCATGTAGAGAACCTAAACTCCTTTCATATATTAACAAATTATTTTTATTCATTCTAAATAATGTATCTTTCCCCATTTTACAGAGGCATGAAAATATCAAATGAGTTATTCTAATTCCCCCCCTTCTGAAAGAGATAGGAACAAACTTGGACTATCCCAGTTCTCAATCCCTTCCTTGGGCCACATGGAAATATTTTTGAACCAGAGTTTGATAGAGGGTCAATCTATATTACACAAGATCAAAAGGAATCCTTCTCTGCATGTGATGAGCAGGGTGGAAGATTCCTTTGTTCATTCTTGTCTATCTAACATGAAGAAATGAAGTAAGGATGGAAATTGCTCTGTCTTACCTCTAGGAAATAGTTCCAGCTTCTCAGGCTTAACCATGCTCAGACAAAAGTGGAACCAAAAACTCTCTACATCCAAGATATTTGTTGTATTTCCCCAGTTTTGCTCTTCCTCCTGTAGAGGTTTCTGAACCCTTCATCAGAGGAAGGATATATTGAATCAAGGTGGAAGATAATCATTGCCCATTTCCCCGCAGTATCTTTGTCATCCTCTGGCACATGCAAAGTTCTATATGTATATTTTTATGTATTATTTAAGGTAGTTTTCCACAAGTACTTCCATATAAAATCCCACTCATGGAGATGAGCTAAATTAACAAACCCACTAGCTGAAAAAAAAAAAATCAAACCTCAAATGAACAAACCAAACCAAAGAAAAAAACAATTTTAAAAAAGTCCCCTTTTATTTGTTTAAACCACCAACTGAAATACCAAGTAATGCCTAGGAGAAAGTGTGTTTTGGATGTTTTGCACCCTTATTTTTTCCCAGAGCCTGTGCTGGCTAGATCAAGCTACAGCTCCCAAGGTTCCCTACAGTATCTCTTGCTGCTCTAAAGGGACTTGAAGTGGCAGCAATTAGAGAGCAGCTTTGAGAGCCAGAGAATAACTGTGGCACTGGAGAGGGGTTTGGAGCTATGAGGGCTGTAATGTAGGGAAGAGTCGTGTTCCAGAAACGCTTTGAGTTCAGGTTGAAGCATTTCAGTTTGGAAACAGGAAATGCTTGATTTTAACTTTCAGTTGCTCCCATTTTTTGAGTAAATAAAAGGTGCTGAAAGGCATACATGGAAGGTTTGAATCCAGCAGGGACAAAAACGTGCAACAAATCACTATTTTTTAATAATGTACTTTCCAGAAAAAAAGAAATAGAAAGAAAAAGGGGATGGCAGGCTAGGAGTTCTTGACAGAACCCTTTCACAAAATGGCTTGTGCCCTTCCTACTCCCCACTGCATCCTGCTGCACCCGGAAACTTCAACTGCTGTCAGTCAGAGTGACACAACTATCAGGCTCCAGAAGGCAGAAGAGGAAGGTATTTTCCTGAGCCTGATCCCTTCAGAGCTACTGCCTGAGCAAGCACCCAGTGCTCCCATGGCTAATCCCTGAGAACACTAATCCTGCCTGTGAAGTTTCAGACCAGAGTTTGTTGATGGGTGATGTTGCAGCTGGACAGGCAGTGCCATCACACTGCCCTCCACACACTGTTAAACTCACCTTCTGATCTTCTAGAGGGATGTTGTAGCAGTAACACATCCATCTGTTATTGCTGCACAGTTATGAGGCAAGCTTACAAGCAATCCATCAAATTACTAGCTCTCATGACAAACTCTTATTAAATTATTAGTTACTCTTATTAAATTATTAGTTATTATTATCTTATTAAATTATTAGTTACTGACATTTAGTAACAGCCTTTTCTATAAAATGATAAGAACACCTGATGGACACAAGATTTATCTGTGAGAATTCTTGAAATTCTGATTTTGGAAAAATGATGCTGTCATTCTCGGGCTTCGGTATTTAAAAATAGTTCATTCAAAGAATATTAAATTGAAATTGGGCTTATTTTAGCCAATTCAATGGCCCTTCTATCCTTCCAATATGTTAATGAGAGCTGATGCTAACTGAGAAACTTATTGCAAAGGAAGAGGAAATACTTCAAATGAGCAAAAATTTGCAGCAGTTTAGAAAGCATGGTCCTCAAATAAGGTTTTGAACAGTAATGCCACCATCTCACATTTTTCCAACTGGTTAGGGCATGAGGGTTTCAAAACATTTCTAACCATTAAGATCTACAGCAAAATTAAAACTGAACCGTCAGGAAATATCTAGGACACTGTAGGGAAAGCTGTGTTTAAAGCAAGTTGCTGTGCTCTCCCTGAGATTCCTGTGAGGGCAGAAAAGCCATTACACAGAACAAAGAAAAATAATAAAGTGGCACAGCCTAGATTTAACAGAGCAGAGATGATATTCTTATGTATTATTCTTCACAGTATCTGTTGACTGCAGATATTACCAGTAGAGCAAATCATCCTCCTTTAGAAAGCCATGGCTTTTTGGCCATGGGTGGCATCACTGGACCAATGTTACACCTCAAGAACTTTGCCTCCACCATGCTTCACCCAGGGCGGTGGAAGAAGGCTGCAGCACACTTTCAATTACCAAAGCTCCTTTAGTCTTCTTTCTTGACCCATTTTTTCTCCCTTCTTTCCTTTTTTGTATCTTGTCAGTCCCTTTTCACTCCCTACTACAGATTGCAGGGCTGTGCCAGCCCCTTCCCACTCACAGATTTTTTTGGGGGGATAACATATTATGACTGCCTTCCACAGGGCAAACTTTTACTCCTGGGGTTGAAGAGCAAGGGTGGGGGAAATTACAGAAACTAAACACAGCCTCTGGTTTTCACACACTGGAACAGGCCTTAGAGCTTCCCTGATTGTTGAACTGCAGAGTTGTGCCTGGCAGATCCAGGAGGAACCAAGGAAAACAATGGAGGTTTAGCCTGAACATCAATAAAAATGCATCAGCTTCTTAAACAAACATTTAGGGAGATTTTGTTGCACTGCAGCCCTTGTGGCAAATATAATATTGCTGTTTAATGCACATATAGCTTGCTATATGTCATGAATTAGGTCCTTCCAGAATTTTTCTTTGAAATATTTTGTGTTCGTTCAAATAATTAAAAAGGTTATAGCCGTTGTAATAATTATCTCAAACAGAGGGCACTAATGAATCATTCATCAAAAGGAAGGGAACAAGTGTTATATAAAATGCTTTCGAAAACTTGCCTTTGTTCCAGTAATTTAGCAGCTGGCAGCTGCCTCATCTTCATGCACACACACACACAGGGATTAAAATGACCAGAGAAAAAATGGGGGCTTAGAGGTATCATGGACAAAAGCTAAGGGGTAAAATTTTCAAAGGACTCTGTGTGGTTTACACACTCACATCCTACCCAAGAGCACAAATTTGAATTTCCACGACAATTTTCTTGCAAAATTATCATGCAGAAATCCAGTTCCCGGGTTGGCACTGCAGCCCCAAGGCACAAAGATACAGGGACATCCCCACCCACAACCATACTACACTGGCCCAGGAGTATGGGATCTTCTCAGAGACTGCTCCCTACAGAGAAAGACCACTGTGACTGTTGTATTGCACTAAATAGTTATTTAGCACAAAAGCACCCCATGGCCACAGCTGCTTCTCCAAGCTGAATGTGAGAGAATTTCAATCCAATACTGCAGCTGAAATGCTCCCTCTGCCAAAGGGTCAAAGCTGCCCACTTATCCAGTCACATTTGCTTGCCTCATACCTGTGCTTTATCATCATTAGCTACTTAAACAGAAGGCAGATGGCTGCCATTGTGCTGGGCTGGGGATTTTTCCATTCCTCTCCTTAGTGTGATGGGTAGTGTGTTATTGAATAAACAGACAAGACAGATCCTGGGAAAGGTCAGAATTCATTATGAGCAAGAGGAAACAACTTATCCCCAACATGCATATAATTGGGCCTGACTTCCATTAACACCAGGCAAACAGGCAGCTTCCGACTGGGTACCTCGAGGCAGTGCTCCAAAAATAGCTGCAGGCTCCATCAAGTTAACTCAGACAGGAGTGAAGGCTAGCACAATAGCTAACAGGGAACCACAAAGGAGATTAGGAGGATGTGCAAAGCAGACTGCAGGTGATTGCCTGCACTCCAGACAAATACTTTCTCCATTCATTTTTAAGCCTCCTATTCATTGCCAAGTCCCCCAACTCAGTCTGGAAGGAACAAAACGTGGAATCTTCCAGCTATTTTCACCACCTCTTTTGTGAAGATCTGATACTGAAGCAGTACCTTTTGTGAAGATCTTTTGTGATACTGAAGCAATATTACTTCTTCTTGCTAATACCCACACTTTTTTTTACCTGCACATTATTCTTTCCCTGCTGTTAGTTTTCAGACAGTCAGAGTCCAATTCAGTAGTCAGCATCTCAGGAGAATCAGCTGGTCAGTTCCTGTTGGCTTTTGGAGAACAGGAGCACCAGCACAATTGATGCTACAGCCAACCTTCCATTCTGGTGAGGCAAAGGCAATTGTAACTGATGCCTCCCAAAAGTTAATTGGAGTCTTAGGATGCCCCTGGAGAAGATAGGTGATGGCAATGTTTCACCAGCATGTTTCTGCTTTGAACTGAGACAAAAGAGAGTGAAACTCAGGCATGACCCACCACAGAGTTTGCAACGTACCCAAATCCAGCTCAGATCAGGCTAAATGCACTATTGTAACTCCCAGGATAAACAGCTGCACCTGCTTAAGCTGTTTTAAGTTTGCTCAGCAGATGTTTCAAAAGAGTGCAAGCACTCGGTAGAGTCAAACCAGCCTGGCTTTGTACCAGCACATCAGAACCATTCTCACTGAGAGAGTCATTTGTGGGAGGACAGGGGAACTCAGTGTCAAAGGTCTGGGCTTTTCCTGGAATTCTCAAAATCTCTTCTGCCTCTCCATTGATATAATTTGGACAAGGACAAATGCAGCAGACTGGATTTTACTCTGCATGGGTCAGAGGCACTGCAGCTATTGTGATGTGATATTGTGGGAATTGTGAGCTCACCCACTTTCCTGGGCATAGAAGTGGCACCAAAGGAAAGTGGAGGCACTAATCAATTGGCAAGACTGGTAATTACAATTGATAAAATGGGTGATAAAATGATGGGAGTAAAGTACAAGCCCTGACTCCTATCTTAGCTACTACAGGGAAGATTCTCAACACTGAGAAAGCCAGATGAGAGCTTCCTGCAGGTTTCCCACTGACAACAGAAATGGTAGATTGGAGAAAAAACATGTGTGTGTCTGTGTGTATATATATATATGTATATATATCTGTCTTATAAAAATGTCATAAGAAATCCAACACAATAGTCTGCCAATGGTAATTGATTTGAGATATTACTCTGCCCTCCAAAGCACTTTGGTAGCTTTCCCAAGAGAGGTGTGATTTTTTTTTTAAATCTTTAATGACTCTCAAGTCACACAACAGGCAGTTCATGTAATTCATTAAGTTACATTGCTGCTTGTCTTGCCAGCAGCAAGCAGAAAAACACAGACTTGCCCTTGCTCCATTTCTGTGCCTATTGATTATATCATTAGGTAAGCAAATTGGTTACCTCACTTCAGACTTGATGCTAAATTACAGTCACTCAGGTTTGCTATCACCTTAATAGGGTATTGACTGCCATGAAAGTAATATGTTCAAAATCCCTGTATCCCAGGAGAAGTGATTGTGAAGGAGTGCTCCCAGCTCAGACATACTCTCCAGCATGACACACATTGTAATAAGTTCTCATTTATATCAAGGTCAAAATTCAAGTCATTGTATGTACTGCAAGTATTCATTTTAACAGATCAAGTAAGCCACCCATCAAATAGAGATTTCCCTAATTTCCCTTGGTTAAATTGCTCTGTCAATGGACAGGACACTGGCCTCTCTGCAGACAGAAGCCCTCACAATGTGTTAGTGATAGCTGAGCATCCTAAGAAACAGAGATATGGCAGATTTAGGAGAGCTTCCACCTGCAGGGATGCTTCTCTGATCCTGCAAGTCTGCCTCTTGGGTTTTGCTGAGGACTTTTGGCTCTGATCCCTCTGTCCTGGTGACACAAGGGGACTGTACTGCTTTCACCCACCTGTGAAACAGTCCCAGTGAGGGGAAAAATTGGTCAATGTGACTAAACCTTACCAGGTACAGGAGTAGCCTGGCCCCAGGTCTGGCTCTTCCTCTTTCCTTATCTCCTTTGAGCTGGAGATACAGCCAGCAAATAATCTACTCCAACCAGTCCTCAGACCCAATTTTCACCTTATAGCATACATATATATAACGGGACCATTTGGGTTTGGGTTTTTTCCTAGTCTGAGCTGCTTAAAATCTTTTAGCAGCCTCAGAAGGATACAGTGAGTCTGGGCTGAAAGCACATCCTGACTTCAGCCTCAGGAAAAGCACATTGTCACTGCTCTGCAAAATGCCCCAGCCTGTATTAAAGGGACAAAGTCACCAGGCCAGTTTGGTTAGGTCCTGAAAGCAGAAAGACAGGCAGAAGTGGCCTTTGCTTGGATCAGGATGATACCAGCATCCCAGAGGTAATGTCTCCATCCAAGGCAAACACACACCCTTCTTCTACCAGGTTCCTAGTGAGGAAAAGGTAGATAGAGTCTTCTGAGAGGACTTCTCTGTTAGTCACAGAAAGTGTTCATTGATTTCCATCAGCTTCTAGATTAGGCCCTTAATTATTATTAACTATGGTTGGGGGTTGCAAAGCAACTTAGCAAAGCAGCAAAAAGGCTGGCAAACACTCAGACTGCTCTGGCCCTTCAAGTTTAGGCTCAGTTCAAGTTTGGGGCAAACATACAAGTTATCACCTGCTTAACCTAGAGAAAACAGGTTGTCTGCTTTCTGGCTCTGTTGTGTAAAAAAATCAGCATTCCTTCTCCATGTACACATCCATGTACAGTTTCCCTGGAGTTTTGCTGTACAAGAGAGTTAGCCAGTGAGTTGTTTGCATTTCCCAAGAAGCAGCATCAACAGGGTGTCAATAGTGACACCCCTGCCTGCAGCCTGTGATTATGGTGCACCCCAGAAGGCTGCACAAGCAGGTTATATACCACAAACCCCACAGAGGAAGCAAAACATAGAGGAAAGAGGTGGACATGGAGAACTTTGCACAGCTGTGCTGCTAAGCCTGGAGGAAAACAGCCCCTTTGCCATTCTCCAGGATCTCAACTTCCTTTTTTCCCAAGAAAGAAGCAAAGCTGTGATTTTCCCCGTGCAATTAGAAAAATTGGTGGAAGACAACAGACAAGTAGCTCCCACCATGGGAGAGGCCACATGTCCAAGGCAGGATGTTGAAATAAATACACCAGGGAGGTGCCTTAACCCCTGCAGCGTCTCCCTAAGCTCAGAACAGACATTAGGAAAATCCATCAAGGAAGAGCCTTATCACAGCTACATAACCTCTGAGTAGTTTATTGCAGGATAAATATAGCCTTGGCTCTCTGAACCACAGTAATTGGATGATTATAAGTATAGTTCCTTTGTAAAGGTATTAAAAACTCTTATCATCATCTCAGGCATTGAATTCAATGAAAGATTCACTCAAGCACAAACAAAATTCTAAGTAGCTTCAAGGAAAATAGATAACTTAAAAGACCTGACCTGGACCACAAGAATTTAAGAGTTTGAGGCATATTTATTAGTGGAACATATACTCCCAAAAGAGTGGCCTAATATTTATTGAACTAGTGTCTAAATAGCTTTATCAATACTGGGTGTATTTAATGGATATCTTTTATGATTAAATTTCCAGGCAAGGATCTGTGGATCCTGTCAGAAAACAATTCTGAATGTCAAGTTGATACATATCAGATGTGCTTATTTCCCTGACATTTGAATTTCAAAGGAAATTCATTTTTTATGCTCCTCATTTTGTTTCTTTCCATATTTCCAAGAAGTTGCAAAGCTCAGTGCTTTTTCTGGCAGGGCAACCTCAGCCCAGAGCAGGGAGAGTGTCTTTCATGTAGTCTAGAAAGGAAAATGCAGGCAAGAACACCTGCACAGACAATCTGCAAACACTAACTTCTCTCTTAAAAATACAGCAGGAGACAGCAATTGTAAGAACTGTGCTGCTGCCTGGGGACCTGATTGTTCCTCAGGCTTCAGTAACACTCTGTGCCTGAACCTGAGTGATTTTGTAAGGAAGCCATCTCACTCACAGCTCGTTGCTGCCCTGAGGAAGACTGCAAGGACACTTAAGCCACAAACTGGGCACTGGCATGAGGAATTCATCCCTGCTGGATGAAACAGTGGTTTCCATGAGCCATCAGTGGTTTCCATGAATCCCTGTTTGCAGTGAGGAAGCTCCTTCCCCAGCTCCAGCCAAGGGCAATGCACAGCTCTGGCCAGGCTGAGCTGCTCATCTTCTGAGGGCAACCTCTTCACATTCCTGTAATGTCAAATGCTCCAGGATCCAACCTGTTCACTGGGCTGGTGGGCCCTCAGCTGAGCTTACAAGACCTGAAGCTGCACATTCTTCTGTATGCTGAAGAGCTCACAGCATTTTTCACTCCAGGTGCTCTTTGCTGAAAGAGTCCTTAGAAAAAATCACAGCAAGCATCTTTCTCAACAGCATCTTGGGATGTTGAGTCCCAGTTTCACAATGTAACATGATTTGGTGTGTCTAGGCCACTTAGGTGCTTTGAAATTCTCCATCAAGTGATCTTTTTTACTTCAAATTTTAGGAAGAAGCAGAAATTACAGCAGCAGGGGGGTACCTGCCCCTGGATAACAAGGGATGATGTGAAAGGGATGCAGGAGTAAACAGTGCTTGCAAGTAAAGTCCTGAGAACCTTGTGCTGAGACTGCCTCAAAACTCACCTTGCCAGGAGAAAATTAACAAGTGTTCACAGTTTGCCCAAAACAACCATCAGGTAGATCAAACAGAAATGGATGGGGAATTTTGTAGAGACTTGAGGAAAGGCATCAGCTTGGAATCAACTGTGAAAGATGCATGAAAATTCACAGGACTGGGAAGAGAATGGTCACAGCAGCAGGTAAACTTCAGTTCAGTATTGCCATAGAGTTAGAAGGGTTAGTTAGAAGAGGAAGTTTAGGCACTTTTAGACTCTAATTAGCATCTTGAAATATCTAGTCCCATGGTTTACCTGTTGTGCTGCTGATACTAATGCTCACCAATTGTTGGTTTACTAGATAACCATAAGAGTTTGGATCCTGATTTGATTTAAACCATGTGAGCCAAGCAGCTGTTCCTACAACACACCAGAAACTTTCCTGACTGCAGGGGACAACATAAGAGGAGGAACAGGTTTCTGGGTCCAAATCCCAAATCCTTAATAATTTCTGAAAACATGACTCACCCAGCAGTAATTGTCCCCATCATCTGGAATTTTAGAGCACCATTTCAGTGCTTCATGGAGTGCTTTGAGATAAAAGATGCCATATAAAAATATTTTATGTTTAACACTTTGGCATGTGTGACATTCCTTCTCATAAAGGACAATCAGAGTGGTATGCAGGATAACATATTACAATCTTACCTTATGGATCACCCAATCAGAATTTAAGTGCTTATCTAGCAAATAGGATAGAGCAAAATCAGAAACAACCCAGAAGGGTCTTTTTTAATGTTATATTTAATTCCCTTTCAAACCCTTTTTTTTCCATTATTTTTTAAGAGCTGAAAGAATATGATATGTAGAATAGATATGTAAACTCAGATGTCTTTTCAAGTGGGAGCAGTTAAATTCAGAGCTCAAATTTTAAAACCTACATAAACGTTAGGGGTTTCTGGAGCTTCAAGTGGAACCATATCACCATTTATGCTCCATTCATGGCAAGACAGATGCAGTCCCAAACCCAAAAAGGCCTGGATAATACAGATTGCACAAGTCCAGAAAATGTCTGAATGGGAGCAATCAGCTGTTTCTCTAAAAGTAACTACTTGGCAACCTTTTTTAACACACATAAATGACCCAATCCCGAAGTGTTATTCTTGTGAATTTGTGAATATGGCTGATCTCAAGCCTCATAACTATGTGTTGAGGTTCTTTTCCTTCAGTTAGTTTCTTACTCTCAATATTTTGAGTGGGGATTTTTCTTTTTGTTAGGGTATTTTGGTTTTCTTTCCAGGGAATTTATAAAACTAACATTAAAATAAAAGAAGGAAGAGAGGAATTTGTACACATAAGGCAGTGTATCCAGTAAGTATCTACCCAGATTTGAAATGTGATGGGAACCAGTAATATCTGCAGGTTTTTCTATGTTGGAAACAAACTGCAAGAAAAACCTGGCTCAAGGCTATATCTGCATACAGGGGCAGGGATAAACATTGGGAAAGCACAGGAGTCTCTTGTTTGTCTTCTGAAGCTTCTCTGCATCATTCAAGGTTGTAACCAGGCCCCAGGTAATGGACTGCAACAAAATTTGTTTGTACCCGCAATTCTCTCTTAAGCTAAGGCCTAAAGCTCTACAGTCTTGAATGCACTTCCATTAAAAAAAATAAAGTGTCTTTCCAAAAGGCTTCCTTCCAAAATGTCTTCCTTGGCTTCCTACACAACTGAATGCTATGCATGGTCTATAAAGCTGGATATCAAACCCACCTTTCAGTGGTGAACAAAAGGAGCAGACCCCCTACTCGCTCACAGATCATGGATGTACACAAATGCTCAGCACATTGCCAAACCCACTACAGACACAAGGTCATGCCTGACACCTGTCAGCTACTAACAAACTTTCAGGGGGCACAATAACCTCTTTTTGGACAAAATCTGCACAGCAGATCTAGAAAATTCATCCTTATTCTCTTGGTCTGAACATTCAGACCAGGTAGTCACCACTAATAGAAGAAACATTTTTTCATGGTTTCATAGAGTTCTGGCCATTTCTTTTCCTTGACATGTGCAAAGCATATTACATTTCATGTGTAGCTTTTTTCCTTCAAGCTATGCATGTGAACAGCTTCTGCAACTCTTTCACAAGCATCTTCAGAGCATAATTTCTTGTTAAAAATATTTTTTAGACAGGAACTCTACTTTAAATATAACTACTTACCAACAGTTCAAGACAGCCCATTTAGTGTCCAGAACACCAAATTAGAGAAATTATGATCCTTTTCAGTACCCAAGTGTCCTTTTACTTATGCACTACTCCTCTGGCGTAATCCCTTACCTGTGCACACACAGTCTCCCACATCCATAGATATTAATGCCCACAAGAGGATTTCTCAGACAACAGCCTATTTGGAGAGCCCAAGATCTTGTGCCTTTTTCTAAGAAACAGCCAGCAGTGCCAAGGAAACTCACACCAAGGAGGAGAAAGCAATGCCAGCCCAGAGCAAACCTCCTTGGCAGCTCAGGGACCACCTCTGGCAGGGGAAGAAAGCAGGTCACCCCCAGCAGGTCACCCCAGGGCCTGGGGCATGAGCACTTCCCAGCATCACACAGGGCCCTCAGGACTGTGTCCTTCAGACACTGCCAGCACAACAAGGGCGCCAACTTCCACCTACAGGTGAGAAGAGAAAACAAAGAAAATCAATTCTCATTTTACTCATTGGTGCCTTCATAGACCTCCATCTTGCCTTGCTTACCCTTTATTTTTGAGACAAGCATGTTCACAAGAAAAAGAATTACCCATAAGGAGTGTTACAGCCCATGGTCCACCTCAGGTCACAGATTCCTGCCTCTGATTTCTTCACTCCTACATCAGACCCCCTTCTGGTGCAGGGTTTCCACCAGAAATGCTGATAGTTCAGGGTCTTGGGTTCTGCTTTTTGGCACATGCTACAACTAGCAGCAAAGCACAAGGCAGAGAGGTGCTGAAAAAGCAAGCAGTGTGTTCCAAACTGCTTACAACCTAAACAAGTTCCAGCTGCTGCATAGCCAGCAATACTGTCATTTTGGTAGTTCGAGTTTCTGGGAACAAGACAAATATTTAAAATTTTTAAAATTTTTTAAAATTTTCTCCTGTTGTTTCTGTTGTTGTTGCAACAGAATAGCACACTTAACCCCAGGAACTGGAAAGTTTTAATCTCCTATAAGAAGGAGAGGGTCTAGCAGATCCCATAACTTACTTCCTTGCCAAGCATGATCACTTGAATTCCATTTGATTTTGAAATTCAACAATTCTAATGGTATATGTTGCTAGAAGAGATGGTCAATGAAAAGAAAAAAAAAAATCAGAGTAGTGTACATATTTTCCCTGTCCCAGTCTAGCACCATTTTATGTAGCCAAAGCATTATTTAAAATAATAATAATAATAATAATAATAATAATAATAATAATAATAATAATAATAATAATAATAATAAATAATCTGCAGAGGGGCTCCCTCATAGCTGAACTTTTTATTAGCAAATTCATCTCTCCCAAGCTTTGGAAGACAACAGAGAGACCTCTTGTGAAAGAAGGATGTACTGCAAGCACACACACCACACCTTCTAGGCAACTTCCTTGTCTTCCTCGACTTTCCCTCTTCCCTAATGGGCTCTTTAAGTGAACAACCCCACCAGTCTTGTCCTCAAATAACAGAAGGAAAAAACCTCCTGCTTCTCCCTGCCTGTTTGTTAGGACACCCCTAGAGGAAGGTCAGTTTAACTCAAGAAGGAGAATGAATTTTCATCCATCATAAAATTTAGATTTATTTCTACAGACTTGAAATCAGACCCATGTACATTTGCAAAGTGCACACTGCCACGCCCAGTGAGGCCATTTCTGACACAGGCTCAAACCCTGGATTCAAGAGCACAAGTCCTGCACTTAGTGTGGGACCAGGACCTGCAGTCTGTCCCTCAGTGCTGCCCTGCAGCAGCAGTAGAACAGCTGCAATCCATTACTTGGGCGATCAGGTCCCAAAACTTGGGCTAAAATAATGCAGCAAAATTCCTGACATGGCCCAAAGAATCAGGAACCAGAGGTGGCTGTAACTGTTTTACAGGACATTGCAAGGGAAATATACATACCTGAGGCTCCCCAAATGCACTCTGGAAGTAAAGAAATAAATTTGTTGCCAGACTCTGGCTGTTCATCAGCTAAGAGCAGCAATGAGCCATTAAAGGATGGCTTCACACAGACAGTCTAGTGTTTCATGTTTGTTTTGTTAGTGTCACCTGTTACAACAGCAACACCAGTGATTGATTGGTTTGGTTGGGTTTTTGTTTATTTGATTTTTTTTTTAAATATAGGGGCAGCTGCTTCCTGCAGTAATTTGGAGAGGTCAGTGCTGTTGCAGCACCTGTGCCATGCCCAAAAGGAAAGGCAGTGACCTCGTACTGGGCTGCCAGCAGGAAGAGAATTGCTCACCAGCACCTCAAAAGGCTTTGCTCTGCCAGGTGCCTCACCCTCTTGTGAGGGTGCTGGAGGCCATGAGAAGAGGCTGAGTAACTTGAGAGGAACTTGAAGAAGCAAAATGCTATAAAAATTCAGTGTGTCACCCAAAAAGAAGTAAAAAAAAAAAAAAAAAAAAAAAAAAAAAGAACAAGAAAGGGAGGTTGCTGAGGTCCCAAGTCCTGCTCTGACACTGTGCCCATTTCAGCTGACTCCTGCATATCCCAGCAGTTTCAGCTGCAAGGGAATGGCTGGTCCAGGACCAGTGTCCAAGCTCCAGCAGCAGAGGTCAGCTTTAGTAATAGAGAAACAAAGCTCCTCAGCTCTGACTCAGAGGAAAGCAAACAGCCCACACTGCTCAGTAAGACAGAGAACAAAATAACACATTTTATCTCCAGCATCTCCATCCACCCTCAATCTATTTATCACCTGGGGACATGACTTACAAGACTGTCCCCTGTTCATCTCCTCTTGGATCCTTCTTAGTGTCTGAGGTGTCAGATGGCACATCAGTGACAACAGCTCTACTCATCTCAGCCATAGGCACGAATCTTGGATTTCATCTCCAAAACAGACAAGCTGAATGGGAGGTGAGAGCAAAACAGTGGCCAAAACAGCCAACTCTTCAAATAGTGAAAAACACAGGGTGTTTTTTGCCATTTGCTGCCAAAGGGTGACTGCTACAGGCGCGGTTTGCAACGGGAAACCATTCCAGAAAAAAAAAGGGCTGTAGAGTTTTCCAGCAGGGAAGACTTAAAGGATTCTCAGTAGGAAAAGGAGAGAAGACTACCTTCATTCAAGGTGTCAGCCCAGCTCCCACAAAGGCAGCCAAGGGCTGTAACTGAGCACTGGCTGCTGGGACCATCCCTGGGCCATCCCTGCTGGGAGCTCCCCCAGGGCAAACCCTTGGGACCAGAACACCAGAGAGCTTTCCCAGGGAAGCAGGCAGAAGGAAGACATCTTTGCATTTTTTCCCTGGGGAGATTTAAAACAAAACCACCAAATTTCCACACCCACCACCCATGGCAGCTATGGTACACAAAACCAAAGCTGTGCTAGCACAACTGATCTCCCAGACCTCTCTTGTCCACGAGTCGAGGCATCATCAGAGCCATCCTCTGGACCACACTCTGTCTGAGGGGGTGTCAAGAAGATTCCCATTTCAAAACTGGTGGCTTTTTCCCATTTCAAAACTGGTGGCTTTTGCCCCTTTGGGAGACATTGGAAGAAGATGTCTGTATTTAAAATGTTTTTCCTGGACTAATTTCAAAATCGGGAAACTTCTGTGCATCCTGGAGAGGAACAGCTGTTGGTGTCGAAGTCCATTTGTAAATTTTTGCTGCAGCCAAGCCCAAACCTTTGCATGGAGCACAATCCAGAGTGGAGAGCAGCATCCCAGGCTCCCCATTTCTGTGCCAAGAGCACCACCCGGTGGCCTCCCTGGCCATCTCTCCCTCAGAAACGGTGAGAGTACTGAAATATTTGAAGGGGAAGGAAAAAAGCCTGTAGCTGTGCACAGAGCTGTATGGATAAGGTGAATATAAACCCTGGTGTGCTTATTGAATGAAACCCAGCCAGAATAAGAGCAAATTAAAAAATCCTGTGTTACAGGTGTCTTGAAGAAGAGGAAAGAGTCACAGGGTGGGTTTTGCTGGGACCAGGTGAACGTGCAGGCCTGCAGAGGCTTTGAGAGAGCAAGCCAGGATCCAGTATGACTGGCACGCACCTCCTCCTCATCCTGCACCTTGCCTCCCCAGACAGCAGCCCTGCTGCTCATGGGGGGCAAGTACCAGCACCCCAAAGGTGCTGCACTGCACAGCAGCTGTCCCTGCTCCCTGCACCCTCAGCCAGCCACGACAGCTCTGGTATTGCTGACCTGGGCAGTGATGGGTCACCAGCTCCCCTTTTCTACCCTCCCTTCACTACCAGTTCACTTCTACCCAGTGTGTTTAACAGGGTCACATCAAGTTTTTGTGACGCCTCGATGATCCTGAGGTCTAAAAGAGAGGATTTAACACATATTCATGAGTAATTTTCCATATAAATTTCCAAAGCTCAAAGGCTTTGGCTGCAGTTGTGCACTCATTGGGTTCCCTGGGGCACGCTCACCAGAGAAGACCTCCCTGAGCACTGTGGGATTTCTGTGTGTATCCTCCTGCTGCCTGGAGCAGGAATACATTAAATAATTCAGTTCTGGCGAGGAAGACAGCCCTGTGGGAAACAATTTATACAAAGGTTATTGGGTCTTAATGGGAATCTTTGGGAAGAAAAGGAAAATGCACACTTCTATTTAGATGAAAAAGGAGCATGTCCATATAACAAATAATTCCCAGTAGCTATGCCTCAAGGCCCATGTGCAAAGGATAAGAAAGGTCCATTGCTATGTTCTGAAGGTTTTGTATAAGAGCTGAATAGATCAGAGAGGAAATTAGAGAGTGTTGAAAAAAGTCATGTTCTGCCTGGCACTAGAGACCTTGTCAAGCAGGCAAGTGAACTCACCAGCTACCTGAAGTATCAACAAATAAAAAGAGCTCACAACAACATGAGCAGGAAGGAGGCAAAGATCAGACATGGCTAATTTGGGAGTGAGCAGCCTACACCAAAAGCCCATGGGCCCAGCCTGGCAGCACAGCCTGATGTGTAGGACTGGGTCACCCAAGGCACCTTTAGCTCAAAGATCAAAAGCCACCTGTCAGCTGAGACAATCCTTCACCTCTCTTCCTGCTCTCATTTCTTTTTGCTCTCCTGTCCTTTCCACTTTCATTTTCCTCATGAGTTTAGGAAGAGCACTTTGTCTCCTCTGCAGACAGACTAGCTGGCAGGTCACACAGCCACAGCTATGACAAATACCCCAAATGTGGGATGAATAGATCCAGCATATACTTGTCCTGCTTATCTTCTGGATGTCACTTAGTCTAAATACAGCAGCACCATGAGAAGTGTTTTCTTGCTAAAATATCAAAGCTGCTTTAGTAAAGACAGAATTACCGAAAAGGCTCTTCACTTCCAGAGACACTTCAAGACACCCCAGCACTGTAAACCTTTATCATTTTAATAGAAAAATCCTCTCAATTGTTGTGTACTTTGAGTATAGTTTCTGGGACAAGTCAGCATCACTGGAAAAAATGAGGTAAGTACACGTGCATGAATGTGTTGTGTAACAAAATGTAGCGTCACTTTGATTTCCTAAAATTGCAAGGGCCCAATTTTATTGAGAGACACTGGAAATTCAAGCCCACACTAATTAGAAATCTAGAGTGATATTGCCTGTGTACATACTTTTTTCCAGATTAACCAGATGTTTCATGAACATTACCTAAATTATCTGTCTTATGCTTAAAGCTCTTTGGAAATGTATTCAATTTTTTCTGTTTAACCACCCTTCCTTTGTTCATAAGAAATGGGTGAACACAAAAGGAACATCTGTGTTTAAAACATAGTAACATTATTTGATTTTACTTTGACATAAAGATTCTTGATATTACAATATGCAAAGCAGCATTTTTCACCTGTTAATACAGCTTCGTGGGTAATGACTATTGTAGACATCCTTTTCTAATTTTTTTTCCGTCTGAAATGAATTTCATATTGCAATCCTTGTCAGCTTGAAACTACAGCCATATCTCTTTTTCAAAGCTGTGTGCAGATTGTAGAAAGGGATGCAGGCAAGAAGATGGTTTCTCTGCAGCACTTGCAAAAAAATTACCTGCTGTTTACTTTCACTGTGGATTTCTACAAGGATTGCTTTCAGTGGTGAAATTTTGAAGAATGGCATTGAATTTTTTTTTATTGTTTCTAAAATTCTACTTATACATCCCCTACCACAATAAAGAAGGTCTCTGGATGCTGCTCCACAGAAGGCATTTTAAACAGTCTTTGTTAGACCTGCTTCTTCTTAAACCTTATAGCACTCATCTAAGAAAAGTAGCTAAAATATTCATATAAAGTACCACTAAAACTCAGTTCTCAGAAGTATTTCTCTAGCAGCAATATCCCAAGCTATAAAGGTTTGCTTGTGCTGAAGCCACACAGAAAGGAATTAAACTGCAAAATAGGAGGAAAGACCAGATCTGGAAAGTGTTTGCAGCTTACACACAGCTCTGTAATGAGGCACAGACAGTGAAGGAGGGTGAAACACGAATTCCAGTATAGACAGCAATCCCACTGCAGCCTTGATCCACACAAGCCATTGTCAATGACTGAAAAGAGGACAGGATCCTTTTCCTAGAGCTTTTGAAGATCAGGCTTCCATAAGGAATGCCACAGGAATCTTACCTTGGCAGAAGATAGAGGTGTGACTCCCTAAAACAATTTCTAGTCCCCTGAATTGTCACAGAAAACGCCTGAAGGAGACATGGCACAAAAGACCACAGCACAACACCTTTTGAGCCTGAGGGTTTCCCTCTGCAACACCTGTCAGCTCAGGTCTCCCATTTGCAACTTTTTCCCCTTCTCCACACCCCCTGGCAATGTGGGCCTGCAGCACATTTAGACACTAACTACCATTCAACACCACAGAAAGAAGTGTTGTTAGAATCATAGAATGGTTTGGGTCAGAAGGGACCTCTAAAAATCATCTAGTTTCAAAATGCCAGCCTCCTGCAAGGTGCAGAGGGCAGCTGTCATTCTCTAGACAAAGTGCAGATGAGAGAGTGGGAACTCATGCACAGAGTAGCATCCCTCAGTGCCTCACTACTCTCCTTTATTCTGCTACTCATTACACTACAAGGGATTTTCTCTTTGTATTTCTCCTTTTGAAACCAACCCATTTACAAACACTGACTGTTTAATTCTAGGTTATTCGAGCTTCTTTGAAGATACTTTGCAGCAATGGAAAAATAGCTCCTGTCTCCCCAGCTGCTTTTAAAACCACCACTGACAGTTGTCCTTGCCTTTCCTTGGTTGAGGACTTCCTCTTGCAATGTTTTTCTCCCTGCATAATTCTCTTCCCCAGGCTAACCTTTCTTAAGCAGAACTTACTTGAGGGAATCTACCCAATTAGACATTTAAATCAATTAGGCTGATTGACAGGAGGATTAAGTAGCATATTCTTGATTGCAGACACAAACACTCAGCTGGAAGAAATACCTGCCTCATATAAGGACTTGCTGAGGCTTAATTAGTTAATGTTTGTGAAGAGCTTTGAACACATGAAGTGCTGTATCTCCTCTGTTATTCTCTCTGTTCCTAGTAATAGAGGCTTCAAATTTGGACACGACAAAAACAAGGATGGTGGTCAGGGACCTTGACCCAATGCCACTGGGGACCACAGCTGCAGGAGAGGACAGTGATGTCTGACAGGGCTTTGCTCTAACTAAACATCTCTGCTGCTCTGTGCTCAGGAAGCCTCTCTCATTTCTCTGCAGGACGGCAGCAGCTCCTGACCTCCAGACTCACACCACGACTTTCCCCCTCTCTGGAACCACACCAGCATCAGATCAGCAGGCAGGGCATGAGTGAATTCTGGATCCCAGTTGTTGTGCATCCTGTTCTCCAGAACTCTTCCCAGGAGGGAATTCAGGTTGTCTGTGCTTTTAAAGTGCCATTCACTAAGGCATCAAGGCACTCATTCCTAATAAATAAACAAGAGCTCAAGTTCGTGGAGGCCTTTGAGGCTGCCCAAAAGCAGCACTGGTATTATTACCAGCTAATACACACCTAGGAAAGTTTCACATTTACAGAAAATCTCTACACACCTCAGCAACACAAAAGATCTCTTTTCAAAGAAGCATACATAAAGTGTCACCCTGAAAACTTAAATTTCTCTGGTTATATGGGCTTAAATACAGATTTAGTTTTGCAAGTTGTATGCTTCACCAAAAAAAGACTGCACCTGAAAATCAGTAAAATAACTAAGTGTATTGATTAATATACCAATGAAAATAAGTAGGTTTTTTCAGTCCACACAGAACTGTCTTACTCAAATTGCAAATGTGTACACACATGTGAACTGAAAAACTTTAAGTTTGAGACTCGCAAAATATAGCTTGGACTGGCATTAAAATAAATCCTCAGAATCCAACCATTGTAGCATGCCGGTACGGAGGTTTCCATCTAAAAAACAAAGCTGTCCCGTCCTTACCCTTTCTCTGTCAGCCCATTTGACACTGAAAACAAATTGAACAAGTCAGTCCTGGTGATTTACCTTGCCAGAATGAAGCAGCTGAATTCTTTGTCTGCTCTCCTCCCAGAAACCCTTGTACAGGTGTAGCATTCACATTCTCTGAAAAATCCCTTTGCCCAGGATTTTTCTCCTGGGAAGCTGAGAAGCCTCAGAAAAAGGAAAACAATTCTTATCTCATTTGCTTCTCCTCTGTTTTGCTCATGTGGAATGTGTTTGGAGATTGTTTACCCACAGGTGATTGTTTCATTGGATTCTGGTGTGAGTTGTTTTGGCTCATTGGCCAATCAGGGCCAAGCTGTGTCAGGGCTCTGGAAAGAGTCACAAGTTTCATTATTATCTTTCTAGCATTGAGTAAATATCCTTTCTGTATTCTTTAGTATAGTTAGTATAGTATTCTTTAATATAATATAATATTATAAAGTAATTAATTAGCCTTCTGAGAACGTGGAGTCAGATGCATCATTCCTGCCTTCATCAGGAAATTCCCAGCTAATACAATATACAGGATCTGTCCAAAAGTTCATCCAAAGTCCCCCTGATGAAGGCTGTTTAGGTTTTGGTAGAATTCATAAAAGTCCCATCACTCATTCATTAAAACAATGACCTGAAGACATTGTCTTTGCCAGTGCATTTTGAGTAATTGCTGAGGATTTTTTCTGCTGTGAGGAGAAGTAGCAATGCTGGCAGATAGCCCCAAGAACCAACACAACAGAGGGCACGCACAGAATTCACATTGATACCATTAAAATACATGTGCACAGACACAAGCTGTAAACTTGAAAAGCCTCAAGCAATCGTTATTTCCAGCTAAGGGGAAAAAGTCTCCATCACCAGCTCTAATCAATTTAAACAGAGGAATGCCCTCAGAAACACCAGCAAATGCTTTAATTTCAAAACATACGTTTTTGAAGGTGCTCATGAAGGAATCTTTGCTACTGGCAAGTACATAGGAACTGAGTTTAGTGTCACAGAAATACAACACTAAATGTTTGTTTTCCTTAAAACCTGGATTAGCAAGCAGCAGAAAATATTCTAAACAAGGGTGGGATTCTCAAGGCAAAAGCATAAATTGTACCATTGTTTCACAGGAAGTGATAATCTAAAACCCATGTTTGTGTCTTTTAAGCTTCCCAACATCAAAGCTTAAAAAAATACTAAAATAAATATTCTATCATAAAATAAATACAGGTTCACTTTCAGCAACCATCACATTCAGTGGTTTCTTTTGGAGTTTAGAGAACCAATTGTTTTTCCTGGTCATTAAGGGATTTATCTGAACACCCTTGTTCCAGTTTTCTTGATATATCCTGCTGCCTTTCCCCAGGTAAGTCTGCACCTAAAAACAGGTTTTGGAATATTCTGATTTTGTAAACTTACCAGTTATTAGCCAATAATTCATGTAAGGCTTCAGCTGTTAGGAGGAGTTTATTACTGTCACTAACATCCTTCTCTAACTTCTGTCCCTTCAACATTAACTGTTTGAGTTATGAAAGCATGTAAAAATAAACTTCCATAAAATTCTCCTGCGGATGAATAATTGCTCAAAGTTACTTACATGGCGGAGCAGTTTTGCTCTTATTTCTTTTAAGGGATTCTTCTCCTATCTTGTCATTAGCAAATTATGATCCAGGAGAGATAATCCAGTGGTTGCCATAGTATCTGCATGGAATCAGCTATTCCCAGACACACAGAAGTAACTGGGGAACCACCACAGGAATGTCGCACACCAGCAAAGGCAGATATTTTTTATTTCACTCATGAGGCTCTGGTAGATTTGTCTAGAGCATTGATTTACTTCAGAAAATAAAACATTTCAGAAAAAGGTTATGTTTTCCTTCAGCTTTTCCTCCTGTTTCATTTTCCACTTCTTTCTTTCAGAATCTTGTTTGTTTCAAATCACAAGGGGCTATTTAATATGGTGTCTCTCCCTCTCTCTTTATTTGAAGAAATAATACCTTAACAGGACACATGCTGGCTTTAAGCCAAACAGCCAACATGCTCCCATTTTCAAGAACAATTTTATGCTTCCATTGGAAACACTGGTCAGTAATACATTTTTCATCCATCACTCACCATGTGAGCAATATTTTGGCCAATATGTTTCCAGGCAAGCTGAATTTATTAAGATGTATTTGACCCATTTAGTTTCAGCCTTACACTAGGCACAAAAGTTTCTTCTGAGCTGTTAAATAATACATTTTTATGCTGTAGCAGTGCCATGTCATTGAAACTCAACATTGCAAGCTGGGTAATTGCAAATGCTTAGGTTCACAAAACTGAACTCTTCTTGAAAATCCAGCAATAAGGTTTTCTTGACAATTTACCATAGCAGTTAACAATCACACACTTCCATTTTCTAGGCAAATTATCTTCATTGCTGAAATCCTTTATGTTAAACACTATATAAAATGTTTTATGCTGCAATTCTTCATGGGAAATGCCTTCTTACAGTAGAATGGTTGTCACTGAAATTTAGAAAGCTTTATAGAGACAGCAATGACAATTCAGGATTAGTCTTTCATATGATTCAATGCATTTTTCCAGTGGTTATAAGGAGCACCCCTTTTTCAGACCTACACTCCTTATCCAATCTAGCAATCTCACACAGCTCCAGTTGCAGCACTTGCTCAGCCCTACCAAGGTACTTCATGTTCTCACTGCACCAAATATTCTTATTGCTTTAATTTTTTTTTTTTTTTTATTTCTTATTGCTTTAATTGCTGAAACACTCTGGGAATAATTCCTGTATTTCTCTGGTTTTTAAAATGCTTCCAGCTCTTCATATCAGTTTCTGAATTTGGAAAACAAAATATATTTCCAATGACAGTTTAAGGTTATTAGCTTTACTTTTTCTGATTTTCCAATTGCTACTTTGTCAAAATAGTTCTAATTTAAAAAGAAAAAAGTCTACAAGAATACAACATCTGATTTTTATGATAATCACACAAATTTGTTGCACTGCTGGACTCTGCCTTCAACTACTTCTGACACAGAAAATACATCTGAATCCCACTCCTTACAGCAAAGCATTAAATCAGATTTAATTAGCTGCCTATACAAATTGTTAAAATGAAGTGCAATAAATTTGTGTGATTATCATAAAAGTCAGTCATTCCAAAGAGTTTACTGTTATTCTTAGGGTAATGAGGAGGCTGTGATGTCTTTAAGGACCAATATGCAGTAAAATTTTCTCCCTGGCATCCACTTTGTCACACATGCAGAGAGGTAGCTTCTTCAAAACCACCACCAATATCCTAGACACAGTTTTATTTCCACTGCTTCAGTAGATACTGCAGGCATGCAGGAAAATACCATTTTTAATAACAGAACTGAAATGTACACAAGCTACTAAGAAAGAGTCTCCTTTGAAAAAGCCACTTTTTGCAAGCAACTCCATTTCAAATAGAATGCCTGTTTCCACAAAGAAAGCAAACCTTTTTCTAAACAAACTTGAATTTTACAGAAAATGATTTAATGATGGGAGAAATCAGTCCTGTATTCATTAAGCATAAGTGAAACTGAGTCTGCTTGTCGTGATGGCTCTAACAACCCAGCTTATAAGAATAAGACAATATGGGACAAAAAATGTAGTAGGATAAATCTCAGTTCCAGTTCTGCAAAGATTTGTGCTGGTTTTAATGGGATTACATGCAGCAGCAAAGAAAAACACAGCTGTAAGTATCCAAAGGACTGCAGCATTAGAACAGGTTGTGCTACTCATAAATGAAAGTATACACAATACTTACCGAAATTGCAAACCTTTTAAAACAAGCATTTCCAACTAGATACATTGCCAGAAGGTAAAAAAAAAAAAATAACAAAACAATTCAAAATACTTGGCCACACATTTGTTTCGCAATTTATTGGAAAGAACTGAAACATAACATTTACTGTATAATTTACCTTTATTGGAGGTCAGGGGGAGGAATATCAACTTTTCTGCTGAAGTCTACAATGTATTTTAATTTAGAAAATTACACCTTCAGCCAAGTTACAAATAAACCATATTGTAGAACAAACAGTGCCATTATACACTGTCAGCCCAGTTAAAGTGCCCATAATTCCTTTCAGGAACAAGAATGTCAACAGTGAAGTATTACTTGTGGACTTAAAAAAGACAGAAAAATGCATGCCCAGAAATTTAAAAAGCATTTTCCTTACATTGCTTAAATTAAAAGAAATCCAGGTGACAGAAGAAATTATAGGAAAAATATTTAAGAGTGATACTTATGTGTCTTTGGGAAAATCACTTTATAAGCACAGCAAATTTACTATAATGTCAAGCAGACTGAATATCTCCCCAAATCTGAGTACTTGCCAAAAAGCAAGCAGTTGACTCCTGAAAGTTCACTTTAACAAGAAGACCAAACCCCAAGAGGCCTAAGCTCAGGGGATAACATCCCACTATCCCTCCATCACCTTACAGCCAAAAGTTGCAGTAACAGAGATGCAGGAAATCCACCTCTAATTCCAGTCAGAAGCGAGGCGGCTGATTTGATGTTGGAGTCTAGCTATTCTACACAGCTGCTAAACAATCTTAGATTAAGAAGGTCCCTGAATAAAAGCCTGTGTCTCAGAGGAAACAGACTCTGCTGTACTGCCAAGCTTCAATCACAGGTCTCCTGGGCACACATTTTTAAATATTAGGAGACTAAATATATGAGCAGTGACCGAATTCCCATTGTACATTTTCAGGCAGTTATGCACCATGCAGTGTGAAGAACCAGTCTTTTGCAGTTTCACATGCCTAAACATTTCCAAGATTTTTTGCTCATTCCCATTTCTAATGCCAGAATTTCCTGAAGAAAAGCATTTTAACATGTGAAGATTTCACCATGTTTCAATAATGGGAGTGATCCAAGGGCATAAGAGGCCAATGACAGGAGGCAGATGACAGGTAATAGAAAGTATGTAGGTGAGGTCTAGGGGCAATGAAATGTAACAGCATATGGGAAAGTGAAGAAGCTGACCTTGGTTGCAAATGGAGGGGATACCCAGGGACCACTTTATCTTCAGGCAGTTGAAAAGCTAAAAAAGCAACTCTGTCTGTTAGGCATGTGTTTTACCACAAAATGAAACACTGATGACTCAATTCTACATGCCTGGATCTTTGTGCTTGCTTCAAGTCTGAGGACATGAAAATATGTAATCATGTTTAAAAGCTGCAACCAACTAAAGAAGAGCCAAGTCAATGGTTAAAGTTGATGGAGAGCCTCTGGTTTCTAAAAGGAGAATATTTTTTGAATAGCCAATATGAGATAGCAAAGAAATAACTCTGGAATAACTAGAACTTGATCAGTATCTCCCTTTTGAGTTAGGAACCAAACAATATCTTTTAAGAGGCATGAAAGGATTTCTACTCAGCTAAATTGCTAAAGCTTGCAGCAAACAAAGAGATTCTTGCCTTCTATTGCCTTAGACCCAGCAAATCCTCTGGAAGTAGAACTTTCCTGTTGAGGTCTGCAATATTAATTAATATGTTGCACTTAGCTCTTGCGGGCAGGGTTGTTTTTCCTGGTGACATATTCAGACTCTCTTCATTGTTAGTATTTAAAGAGATGAGGACACCACAACTTGTTTTATTTTCAGTGGAATATAAAACCTAATCTAATCTAATCCAATCCACAAAGACTTAAGGAGGGGCAAGAAGGGATATCTTACTAACATATCAGCAAGAATTTGCTTGGAGTCTATAATCTCCCCCAGCTTTGAGCTTCCTCAGACATACTGTAGAGAAAGGAACCAATCAAGAAATGAAAATATTAAGGGGAAGATGACTCCAGAACCCAAGGAGACAATATACCTTAGAAAAACCTCAGAAAAGGAAGAATAGTGATAATCCTCAATCACAGAGTGTGAACATGGTTCATATATTGGAAACCCTCTTACAGAGCATAAAGATCAGGTCTTCATTGGAATGTCATACAGAGGGAAAAGAAAAGCCTGAGAAAAGGCAGTAGGAGATGAGAGGGGATTTTCACCATTTTTTGTCTTAGTCCAGCCTAATATTACTTTCAACACCAGCAAGCAAAGCTTGAGGCTGAGCCCTCCAAAATCATATGGGTTTTCATTGCTACAAATAAATTAAACCATAATGTTCGGGCACCTGGACTCCCTTGGACAGCACAGAGGCCGAGCAAGAACAGTGGAAGCAACAAGAGAAAAGAAGGAATAATGAAGCAGGAGAGAAAGAAAGAAGTAAAAACCCTGAGAAGCACCTGGAAGCTTTTTCAGCCTCCAACCTGAAGGAGGAGGGCCTAATGCCACACATCTATTAGCAACAGTGACAAACCTGTGCCTCAGCACTGCCACAGCAGCATCTGCACTTACAGGTGCCCTGCAGTGACCACCTGGCACAGTCCATGTTTAGCCTGTCTGGAACACAGAGAACGTGAAAGAAAAACAAAATCATTGAAAAAATAATTACTTTTATAATCATTACAAGCAAATTCTCCATCTTCTGCACTATGAATAAGGCTGCAGACAGGTTCTTAAAGGTGAAAAAGGCAACTTGTAACACAATCTCCAAACTTTCAGATTCATTGTTGATTAAATACTTTTTGTCACTTCAGACTTTATTCCTAAACAACTATATTAAAAATAAGATAATTACAAAATATAATATTGCACATCAGAAGCTATTTTTCCACAGTTTCCTATCCAAAATAGACTTAAATTGACAGAGGATACATTATTACTAGTACTCAATTACAATGTAATGCTTTTATAATATAAGGTTACATTAGGTTCCCTTAACTCAGGGAAGCACTTAAATCCATTCTGGTTTTCAGGAAAAGGAAAAGTCTTCCTGACTCAGAGACTCCAAAGCAGAAGTATGACATATCACAGAGCTACTATTTGGGCATACAGAGAAGAATTGATTGGTTTATTTCACCAATTCTTGAACTCCACAGCAAGTCTTATTCCAGTAAGTATTAGAAATAAGCTAATTCAATTTAAAGTGCAATTCTCCTTTAAGAGTCAAGTGATCTCTACTTTTATACATAATTCTTGCAGAAAAACAGTCACAAGATGAAACAGAAACGTGATGACAGCACCCTACACTTTTTGGTTATTCAGCAAGTTCACACAAAATATTAGCACTCACCAAAAAATAATATTCCGGTTTTATATAGTTGTGAAAATGTTCCACTGATTCTGAAATGCTTCTGACATTTCTCACTATGAAATACATAGGCAGAGCAGCAGCTCTCCAAGTGTAAAACACCTTCCTTCATTTCTACAGGCTGTGTATTCAGTGCCAACATCCCTGACTTTCTAACATCAATATTATTTGCTAGCACATAGAACTTGAGGATAAAGAATTATAAAATGGAAAACTCAAGTGCTTTTTGAATTTAATTAATTAATCAAATGTTCTGAGATTCAAAAGCTGGTCTAGGTCAAGGCCCCTCTCTGGGCTGTAATTTTCCCCCACAGAATTTCTTTAAAACTGCATCCAATAAAAATATTAAAAACCACATGCAATAGAGCATCTGACGCTTCCCCTGGGAGACCTTTCCACAGCCAACAAGTTGTTTTTCCTCAAGTTGGATTTTCATTTAATTTCATCCCATTGCGTATTCTCATGGAAGCAAGGAGAAAAGGTCACAGTGAGGGCAAGAGATGGAAAAACCCAACCAACTAAACAAAACAATTGCTAAACTACACTGAAAAAGTGTGATGATGAAAGGGAAACTATGAAGGCAAGGGTTAATTTCAGTCACAACTTCCAAGCTTTTTCTTCTCCACCAGCATGGAAAAGTCACAGATGCACATGGATGTCTCCAAGAGGGAAAAAATTCAATATGGAAAATTAACTGAGTTAACATTTCATAATTATGATTTTGGGAAAAGAAGCAAAGTGCCCTTAGAACTGCTTAACTTCCTACTGCCCAGAGGAGGAAGAAAACCTCTTTGAAACTTGTTATTATTTGAATCTTGAAAAGGTGTCAGCCATATCTTCATTTTCTAAAAACAAATGAAACCTACATAGTACACAGCACCACCTTCTTGTAACAGGAACATTGGACCATCTATTACCCTGAACAACCAATGAAAGATGTCGCCAAAGGAGATTTCATAAAACATCAGATTTACTCAATAAGGGTTTGTATCCCCTCACAACCTAATAAATACAATATCTGGCTGTTTATTTAATATATCCTACAGCTCAACAATTTATTTACTTTTTATTCTTCCTTCTCTGTGGCTAGAAGGAATTAGTGAAAAGACTCTTTAAAGAATTAGTGCAAGACGTGTATGCAGACAGCTATTTTGAAAACATTACAAACACAAAACTCCTGGAGGATATCATACAAAAAGGATGAAAGAAGATTCACCACTAGTGTGAGTCACAGAAGCAAAATTTGTAAAAGATGTAAAAGCCCTAATAAGTAATTAAAGAAAAAGAATAGACACCCTCCAGAATTTATCTAGTCCCCGCTGCTTTCAACAGAGAGAAAGCAAGTAACATCAGAGGAGGTGGATGTGAATGTGATCTCTGTCCTTCAGAATCTCAGAATCAAAAAAAAAGGCATGGCAATAGCCACCAACAGCTACACATTAAATTCCCAATTCATTTTGAAAAGAAAACATAAATGATTTGTTAATCAATAAAAAGAAGACAAAATGAGCTTGAAAGATTTCATGTGTCCTCATTAACAACTTCCTTTCGGCGCTGGGCCCGGAAATGGCGCTCGATGTTGATTGTCACTTCCCTCTGCAGATTCCTGCTGTTGGTTTTCCCAGCTGTTCTGATCCAGGGGTGCTGAAGTACCTGACGTGCTGTGTAGCGCTTCTGGGGATCCACTATCAACAGCCTGGTGATGAGGTCTTTTGCTGCTATTATGGAAGAAAGCAAAGGAGAGAGGGGTGAAGCACGGTGGTGTGCAACATGCTCCAGGATGTGCAATCCTGTGCAATGTGCTCTAGCATGACCCTGCTTGAGCAGGGTGTTTGAAACACATCACCCACTGTGGTCACTTCAACCCTTACCATTCTGTGATGGTGACAGTTATACCCACACAAAATGTCCTTCTTGCTTTTTTCATTAGTTTTACCATGGTTTTTGTAACTATCCCCAGGAGCTATTCTAAAAACTGCAGTTAGAGTTAGTGACAGAAAATATTAAATCTCCATGACTGATGTCATTCTCCCCTTCAGACACAGAGGAGAAAGTGAAGGGAATTTAATCTCAAAAGTGCGCTGGAGGCCTCTGGCTGAGTGTTCACATTCACAGGAATGAGCCCTGGCTATCTCATCTATTACAAGGCATAAATGTTGTAAAATGCTGTGGAACGAGTCCTTTGAAAGACTGTACAGGGATTAAAGGAGTTCTAGGGTTTCTGATTTTGAAGAGTGCACAAAAGACACTGTACTAGCCTGTGAGAAAGAAAAAACTACTATGTGCAGACCCCACTGTCAATAGGAAATTGACACTGTGTTCTCCAGGACAAGGGTTTCATTCCCAGCTTTTGAGATTTTTTTTATAACATCCTTACAATCTAACATAGCCCTTGAGATTATTTTGACACCTTTTTCTGCAGAGACACATACACAAGATGAGGAAAATCCTTGCTTTTGCTTACAGAGGGAGGAATTGAGGACTCCATTAAAGCATGCTGAACTAATATGCAGAAACACAGGCATTGATATACCAGAGTACTAAATTCACATTTAAAGCACAGATTCACACAAGAGAGACCCATAAAAACACCCCAAGTTGATGAAGCTCACTTCCCTGAAAAAAGGGAAGAAGACTGCCACTTCTCAGATCTACTGTAAGTGCAGAATCTTACCTGCAGAAATATTGTCCCAGTAAGGGGATAGGAACTCGTAGTGACCCAGCTGTATGATCTGAAACAGCTCCTCCTGATCACGGTCCTGACTGCGGAAAGGGGGAAAACCGCAGAGCAGGATGTAAAGGATCACACCAGCTGCCCACATGTCTACTTCGAGGCCATAGCCTAAGGAAGAAGGGACAAACCATGTCCTGTTTCAGAAAGAAAACTCACAACTGCAAAGGAACTGTTTCTTTGAAATAGAATGAAAAGTCAACACAGAATCTCTGCTCAGTTCCTCAAAAAGAAGAGGTGAGCAAAAGAATGAGTGGCTGGTACGCCACGCTTACAAGCTGCCCATTATTAGCTACAGCTCTCACAGAGTCTCTCTTTTCCACAACATGTTTCACAAACACTGTCTCACAAGGCCAGTGTCAACTGGAGACTAATTGAGAAAACAGGGCACGTATTTCTAAAATAGTCACCCTCAGATTCCCTTCAAAAAAGAACTAAGAGTGCCAAGTTTCCATTGAAATTGGATATAACTGGAGATGTGCAACCCAGCTCTACAGAACAAAAGCCAGAAATAGATTTGTTTGAGTCACCCACAAAACTGACTTCTTTCCAGATTTGAATCTTTTTGGAGATGAAATCTTCAAAATTCCTTGTGATGCAAAACATGTTTTGAAATGTTAAATAGTTTTAACATACATGTTCACAATGACTTGGCATCATCAGGGGATTTGGAAAGTTGTTTGGATTACAATTATGAAATGGGGCTGGCTACTCTTAGGTTATAACATGAACTTTTGGTCATTTTCCCCCCTTCAGCTATTATTATCTATGATATTTTATGGCTTATCTGCTTGGAAGTGAGTGATATATTATCACAGACACTAATAATGCAAATATAACTGATGTCATGCTCATGTTTGTTAAAAACTAAGAAGTTTCCTTTCCCAAATTACACTGCTAGCCAACCTCCTACCCTGAAAAGATATTTCAGTAGGTTGAAACATTCTGGACTACTTCCATTATTAGAAAGTTCAGCATAATTGAAAGATTTATGACAAATTAAAAATATATACACTCACCCTTCTCAGCAAGTATTTCAGGAGCAACATACGTTGGTGTTCCACAGACAGTAAATATGGGTTTTGTAACCTGCTTAGCAAGGCCGAAATCTGCCAGTTTCAGTGTAGTAGATTTATCTGCATTGTGCTGAACCTATATCCAAACAAAATACATAGATATGTTTAGTCCAGATGCATTTTAAAACAGCAAAATATAAAGGAAGCAGAAAATTAAACAGGAGGGAGTTCTAATAATAGTATTAATAATGGAAACAGTCTTCAGTACATGGCTCTTTTGCCCCCCACACTAAGAGGGTTCATTTATTTAAGAGGATAAGCAATTATGGAAAAAAGATAACTTTGCTCTACAAACTCTGGCACACTGCAGCTTCCAAGAAATTAATAGAAGGAACACAAAAAATAATTGAGAGTCAATTAAATACTATTATTTCCTCTTGAGAAAATAAACTGTTCTTTTTCCCTGGGAAAGCAAAGAAGAATGCTGTGGACTTAAATGCAATGAGCCCATGTAAACTGCTGATTTTTTTTTTAGCCCCAGAGAGCAACTAAGTACCACACAACTGCTCAGTCACTCATCCCCCATCTGCCCACAGTGGGATGGGAAGGATAACCCAAAAAACAGTGGGTTAAGATAAGAACAATTCAATAACTGAAATTATTAAAGCATGATAATAATAACAGTAGGAATGGTAACAACTATAATGAGAAGGGGGACAGGGAGAGAGAGTGAGAGCAAGAGAAAGAGAAAGAAATAAAACCCAGGAGAAAAACAAGTGCTGCACAATACAATTGCTCACAGCACACTGACCCCCAGCTCAGCCTGTCCCCCAGCACAGCCCAGCAGCTCCTGGCCAACTCTGCTCACTTTATTTACTGAGCATAATGTTCCATGGCATGCAATATGCTTTTGGGTCAGCTGCCCTGGCCATGTTCCCTCCCAACTTTTGGTACACCTGTAACCTGGCAGAGAATGCGACACTGAGAATTCCTTGACCTAGGATAAGCAGTGCTGAGCAACAACCAAAACATCAGTGTGTTATTAACATTATTCTCATACTAAATCCAAAGTACAGCACCGTACCAGCTAAAACCAAGACACATGTAAAATGTATCTCCATCATGCTGGTCTAACAACAAAATACAAACCAACAAAAGCTTTATGTTCTTTCCAAATTACTCTGCTACTCTACCTGCTGCCCTGAAACTAGGTTATTAATGGTCACCACACAGCAAGAGTTATAGAAATAGTTTTGTGCAGAATGACCTTCTAATTGGGCCTTTTCAGCAGTTCTCATCTCCTACATCCACCTGGCAAGTAGTCAAAACACCTTCTCCAATTCTAATTTTGTATGCACTGGCCTTTAGCGTTACTTTATAATGCAGTTAATGAAGGGTTATTTTAAGAAACAAAATGTTAATGACATAGTGGGATTGAGCACACCCTCAGCAAGCTGGCAAGCAACACCAGGCTGAGTGATGAGTTTGACATGTCTGGAGGATGGGATGTCATCCAGAGGCACCTGAACAAGCTCAAGAAGGTTGAGCCTTGTGAGGTTCAACAAGGACAAGTGCAGGGTCCTACACCTGAGCTGGAGAAATCCCTGGTATCAATACAGACTGGGTTATTGATTGAGAGCAGCCCTGTAAACAGCAATTTGGAGTAGCTGGTGGATGAAAAACTGGAATGAGCTGGCAATGTGCAGTTGCAGTCCAGAACACCAACGATATCCTGGGCTGCATCCAAAGCAGCATGGCCAGCAGGGCAAGGGAGGTGATTCTGCCTCTCTGCTCTGCTGAGACCCCACCTGCAGGGCTGCATCAGCTCTGGGGTCCCAGCACAGGAAGGACATGGACCTGTTGGAGTGAGTCCAGGGGAGGGTCAGGGAAGAAGGATGGAGCACCTCTCCTGTGAGGAAAGGCTGCAAGAATTGTGGTTGTTCAGCCTGAAGAAAAGAAGGTTCCAGACAGACCTTATTGTGGCCTTTCAATAATTAAAGTAAGATGGGGACAGGCTTTTTAGCAGGGCCTGCAGCAATAAGACAAGGGGCAGTAACTTTAAACTGAAGGAGAGTAGATTCAGACTAGACACTAAAAAGAAATATTTTAGGATGAAGATAGCAAAACACCGGACCAGGTTGCCCACAGAGGTGGTAGATACTCTATCCCTGGGAACATTCAGGTCAGGCTGGACAGGGCTCTGAGCAACCTGGTCCAGTTGAGATGTCCCTGCTCATTACAAGGGCTTGGGCCAGATGACCTTTAAAGGTCTCTTCCAACTCAAATCATTCCAAGATTCCATATTCAAAGGTGAAGTAATAAACAATGCAGCAGTATAATTATATAAATCAGTATGCTTAATACTAGTGACTGACACTCAAATATTCTTTGAGAGGTAAAAAAAAAGTAATTCATTTCCTTTAAATGAAAAATTGTTTGTCCCTGTAACTATGGGGAACAGATCAACAGCTAAAATGTCGACAAAAAGGACAAGTAAACCTGGAGGTGGTTTTGAATGGACAAACTGGAATGTAATGTGACAGGTATACTCTGTGCTTTAATTCCTCATGGTTCATCATCATGGCTTAAGAAAGCCAAGAATTCAGGATGGTCTCTATTACCAGATAACTAAAGGCATAGATGTGACAACATTTGCTCTTATACATTACAATTGACTAATCCCCATTAATCATCTTTATGGAAACTGTAAGCATGCATCCAATTTTGATTGAGCAAAATGGGTTCGGACTTCTTAGTGGGGTTTTTTTTCCTTTTCTTCTTTTTAAGAGACAAAAAAGTATTGCATTACAAAATAATAAAGTAAAGCCTACTAATCCCTTTTAACCTTTTTTTTTAAAAAATGCACAAAACTGGGAGGAGTGACTGATGCCCCAGAATGCTATGTGGCCATTTAGAAGGATCTCAACAGACCTGAGAGACAGGTAGGGCAAAACCTTTTTAAATTTAACAAAGACAAGTGCAGGTTCCAAAACCTGGGCAGGAATAACCCATGCATCAGTACAGGCTGGGGGCTGGCCAGCTGGAAAGCAGCTCTGCAGAGAAGGAGCTGGGGGTCCTGGGGTATGAGAAGTTTTCCATGAACCAGCAGTGCCCTTGTGTACTCTTCTAGTCTTGATTAAGCAAAATATTTTGGCAGGGTTTTTTTGCTGCTCTTCCATGAAAAAATATTTTTCAGTATGAAACTGAAAATAAAGTTTACTACAACCATGCAGTCAAAACTTCTGCAAGAAGAAGCTAAAATGACACAGCCATTTTCTCTACTATATTAGGAAACTATGTGACAATCTTTTGCCATCATGCACTGTGGACACAAACTGACAAAAATGACAAAAAAATTATAAAAGTAACACTTGCTTTGTAGACCATCTATCTATAGAATTTATATTCTATCAATAGGGGTAATACTAGTAAGATGTTACAAAAATTCACAATTGAAATGCTCAATTTTATACGCAATACAAAAATGTGAGCATGAATGTATTTTCCTATTCTATAAATATTTTTTTTATAATATAAGAAAAGCATGTCACATGGAATTTCAACTCCCTGCATACTACTGTACTAAGACAAACAATACTGAAACGCTTACAATTTTAGAAAACAGCAAGGTAGTGGGAAGGATGGAGAACACAATGGTCTTAATCCCAAAATCTTCAGGAGATTTCTTGCTTTGTAAAATGCACTGCTGCACTTTTTCTTTTCTCAGAATGCCAGATTCCTAATCTCCCATTACAGCACAAGGTGGCAACACAGCACCATCTGTTCTTTCAGGACAAAACCACTGAGCTCCCACTTTACTTAACAAGGGAGCAGGTAGGAACAGTGGGCATGGTGGGTATATTTTCACAACTTTTGACAATCACTTCGGAGACAGCATGTAGCCTGTCAGCAAGCCTGAAAACCTCACCCCAGAACTTCTCAGCAGCTTCACTAACACTGTGCTCAGAACAACTGAGTCAGCTCAAAGAATTCCCTTCATGCCCAACTTCCTACTGTCCAGTCTACCTTTCCATCAGCTGGCATCACCTTGAGCATGCAAGTATGCTTCACTGTAGAAACAAAAGCTTCTCAGATTCTTTTTAATCATTCCCAAGGCCAGACTACTTCCTCATAGCAGTATAACAGAAATGCACAACCTGCTCAAGAGAAATCAAACCTCTGACATCCACAGTACGTATTCCATGCAATGGTGAGAACAAAGCAGAAATAGTGCTGCCTGCCTATAGACTTAATTGAGGTAAGAAGGACCAGTACACTTCATATACTTTCTATAGACAGCCAACTTAGGCCATACAAATACAGCATCTGGTGGCCTTGGACTAAAGGCAGTCAAGTCAATTGCACACTACTTACTCAAATACAGATGACATGTCAGAATATTAGGATATTGCCTGAGGATTTCTAGCTATGCCAGCCATAAAACAAGAAGATTATAACATAAGGGCAAATTCATCTTCAAAGGGGAAAAAAAAAATCTTTCTCCTTCTATCCTGTCTGTGGATGACTCCCAGTACTTAATGCTCTTGTTTGAGTTCATATTTCCCTTGTGAAATCCATCAGTGTGTTTAGATAATGATCTAAGATATAATAGTTCTCTGTATGCACACATATATGGTAGCACAGATTCTTCTTATGGACATGGTGAAAGCCAGTTAGCCCATCTGACATTTTGTATACAGGAAACAGAAAGAGCTTAAGAAAAATTACTGCTTACACATTTGAGTTTCAGACATCCCTTGCTGCTAGCTAGAAGAATCTCTATGAAAAATCTTACAGAAAATTCTGGAAGTTATGACAGGAGTTTGACTCACATGCACTCAGGAAACTGGCAGTGCTTTGTACGTATGTAAATAGTGTTGGAAAATGGACAGTCCTTTGTACATATGTAAATAGTGTCACAAAGTTCAAAGGCAGAAAGGCTATACTTGAAGTTCTCACACATACATGAAAACTTGCAAGACAGAAAAAGGTGCAGGGGGGCAATCTCAAATGCATAAAAAGCTATAACATTTATGAAGTTGAGTGTTAAAGAATTAGCACATTAGCATGTGAGGGAAATGTACAACGAGATGAGTACACAATGACAAATACAGCCCTCTCCCTTCCCCCTTTATATCTTTTACAGCTACAACATGGAAAAACAACACCACATTTTGGGCATTAATTTCTCACTCATGTGTGAAGAAATGCCAGCAGCTGTAGAATTAAACAACCCCTTACCAAAAAACCTTGCCAGAAAATCTTGCTCCATGAGGTAGCATGAAAGAAGTGACTGGCTTCATTTGTGAGACCAAACACACCACATTGCCCATCCTTGGCAGCAAAGGTTTTCTTGTTGAACACCTCGTCCTAGATGAGGTGATTCGGCTAGCAGATGGGAGGGAGTCGTAGCAGCTGTCTTCACACCAGCTGTCAAACAGATTTTGTTTTCGTAGCGCAAGTCACCACCCTTCTGCCTCACAGCTACGCTGCGAGGAGCCTGATCAATGTGGGCAGACACGGCAGTGAAAGAGGGAGGGGAAAAAGCAGAGAGGATGATGGTGGCCTGGCACAGAAGTTTATAACTAGAGGACAGTTCCATAAGAGAAGCTGAAGTGCAATGAAGTAATAGCTACACGAGGTTTCCAACTTTCTCTTGTGCCAATAATTTTACAATTTACTAGACATCAAAGTATATTTCTATCTTTTCTTCTGTAAGGACAAAAATGGTTTTCCTTCTTTCCCTAGTTGCTTATTTTCATGAAACTTAGGGAAATATTTTTTTCCCAGATTGCTACTTCTTTGTCATCTCTTATGGCAATTAACCAGTATGTTTAAAAGTCATTAGGAACAGGGTTAGATTCTCACACAAAGCAGGTTCAGAATAGACATACACATTTCCTTAGTAAAATAGACCAAGGATCCTTACTCTTCCACTTCCCATTTTCTTGGAGGGGAAAAACAGTAGATGAAGATTACAAGATCACCTGACCAAAAGAAGACCCAAAGCAGGACAAAAAAGTCAACAGCCTAAAAGTACATACTTACATTTTGACCTTTGTGTACAAAGTCTAGGTAGACTAATTCAAATTTAAACATCCTCGGTGTAAAAAGAGGTATCCCACAAACAGGAACATCTCTGCAGGATGCTGGAACTTGAAGCACTTTGCTTCATCTCCTGATGCTCCTGCTCCACCAACAGCCAATGAACCCATAAAATTTGTTTCAATGCTGTTTGTTACTGTTCAGCACTGGCTGATGGTAAGATTAGTGGCAGCTCTCCTTCCTACTTTGCTGCCCCAGCTACTCTAAAAAGACAGAAACCCCAGAATCTTGCTCAAATGGCCTGTCTTTGTAGGAATACTTATCAGATAGCAGGTGACCTATCCAATACTATCAGGACCTTATAAACTCACCTGGCATGGTTGAATAGACTTGCTTTTCAAAAGTATACTTTGTGTACATGGTCTCTAATACTGGTGTGCACAGAAAATTAACAGCAAGTTGAAACTAGAACAGATAAAATTTTATTTCCTGCAGTGTTTAGGTAACACTGTTCTTGCATGGCAGAAAACCTACAGTCTGGGAGCTGCTCTGTCCTTCAAAATTGTATTCTGACTTTCAGAATGGGTAACATGATTATTTCAGAGCTACACAATGCTGCCACTGCCCAGCATTCTCTGTTTTGCACTTCTGTGAACTAATGTGAAAACAACCGTAACAGACCTTTATCTTGCCCTTCTTTGCTTATCTACATCACTGTGATGATTATGTATTATAGAGGGAAATGAAGCATCAGATCTCAGGTGTTTCACTGAGCACTAGCTTATTTTCAGCAAATAGGAAAGAGCAGGACCTGGTTCATAATGGAAAATCAGCTTCTGGAAAAAGCCATGCAGTTCTTTGTGAAGCTTTGTTCAAACTTTGTGCAAACAAAACACAAAAGCAGGGCCTACAAGCCCACTTCTTCCTGCAAACTAGCCAGTTGCATTCACTGCATTCAGAATTGCATTCATTCTTTTATTTACACAGAGATCACACACCAAAGATTTTCATTAAACTATGCAGGATTCACAGCAGGACCTAATAAAGATGCTATTGCTTCGTTTAAAGGTTTGGGAGCAAACTGTTCCAGCCTGGCCTTATGCAGCCTCTGCATTATCCTTGAGGCTACCCTGCTGCTTTTCTCCAGAAATTCACACTGATCTCTGTGCAAAATTAATTCTCTTAAAAGCACTGAATGGCCCATAGGACTAAATAATCTATTACTTTTTTTGTTTGGCTAACCTTGAACTTCCAAAAAGTTGATAAAATCCAATTTTTTAGAGGCTGGCAAATACTTGCTATTTATCTGTTTATCAGGAAATTCGGAACCCTAATACAAAAGTGTAATGCTTAGCAAGGGAGAGTTGTTTACTATTACAGTCCACAATGTGAAGTTCTACAATTGTGAAGTGTCAATACTACAAACATTTCTATGCATATTCACACATGTCAATAACTCTAGTGCTGGATGCAAAGAATGCAGCCTCAGAAATGTGACGGAAACAAGAATTTTTCTCTTTGGCATGAAGTTACTGTTTGAGCTGACTTTAATGCTGTATTCACCAAAACATTTTACTGTCAGATCATTCAATCAACTGTATAATATTTCTGCTTCTAAGCAAAGAAATTGTCACAAGATAGAAATCCCTATATTAGAGGACGAGCACACTAGTCTGCAAGATATACAAATGCAGTGGACAAAAAGTCCAACAGATAAATAAGATAATTTAGCAATTTTAATAACCTTTAGTCTACAAGGAAGATGCTTTATGATTCATCCTTGGACACCTAAAAGTCAGATGCTAAGTAACACGTTTGATGTCTAAAAAATACAAATGCTCACTACCCCTGAACATCTGATGATTTTTACTTTAATTCTTTTCTACAACCACTGCTATTTGCAATGCACAGCAGATCTATGTAAAGCAAACTGCAATTGTAATTTCACTCCAAAATTGTATCCATTTTTTTTAAAAGCCCTGCCACAGCACATTATTTCTGTATGGGATTTGCTTAAAACAATTCAAAGAACCGTAATTGGAAGGAAAATAAATTCAATTCCTGCACAAATGCAAATGTTTGACAATACTTACCAAGAGATTCTCTGGTTTGAGGTCCCTGTGGACAATGTTCTTGCTGTGAATATAAACCAGGGCTTCACACAGGTCAGTGATCATGACAGCAGCATCATGCTCTGTGAACTTCACACTTTCTATGATTGCATCAAATAAGTCCCCTCCTGGGACATACTCTAAGATTAAGTAGATCTCAGCTTCTGTCTCATACACCTCAATTAAGCTTACTATATTGGGATGAGAAAGACTCCGAATAATGAGGATTTCACTTTCCATCATGTCCTCCTTCCCCATCAGCTTGGATTTATCAACAATTTTCATTGCATAGATCTGATTGGAATCACAGTGGCGGCATTCCTTCACCACTGCAAAGTTCCCATCCCCAATAGTTCTGCCAATCTCATAGTGTTTTTCCACATCAGTTCTGCTTTTAATGGCGTGCCTCCGGCTTGTGCTTTCCAATCCCTGAGTTTTGTTGTCTTCCTTACTCACTCTGCGCTCCCCTGTTTTTTCTCGTCGAGTCACGTCACTCTCTCTACATGTGCCATTCCCCTCTCTTCTGGCAGCTTCCTCTTTAGCCCTTTGTCCCTCTCTGCCCTCTCTATGTGTTTTAGACATTTTCTCAGCATCTCTCAGAGTGTCTTTCTTTAGCCAACCGCTTTGGTGCATTACACAGCTACTTCCATTATCTTCCTTCACTTCATGAGATAGCTGGAGCCCTTCTACAGCGTTCTTCCTGATTTTTACTACTTCCTTCCCATGGTTTTCATGCTTCTCCACATCCCTTTCTTTCTCAATGTTCCTTTTTTGTTTCTCCAGCCCTTCATTAACAATCCTATGTAGAGGCTTCCACATCCTCCTACTGCCATTATCTTTCCAGCCAACTTCCTCACCCTCCAGACAGGTTTCGGGAGACTTTCGGCTGTTCCTGACTTTTGTATTTCTTTCCACGTGGTACCTCTGACACACACCTGTGTTCAAGTCTCTATTCTCAAATGAGGCCTCTGCCTGCCTTTCTCTCCGTAGCTTTTCTCTGGCCTGCCTTTCCTGTTCACATTTTTCACACCTCAACACCTCCTCAGAACTGTCTTCTAAGCCTTCCTCAGGACTCCTCTCATGCTTAAGGTACCTTTCACATTCTCGTGTTTTTCTAGAAGGCTTCGCTCCATGCTCACCACCCCAGCTCTCTCTAGTCCACTTTTTTTTGGTTCTTATTTTTTCCTCTTGCTTTGTCTTGGTTTGACTTTTTCCTTCATGTCCAGCTACCAGCTGGGAAGACAAGCCTTCGCTGCAGTTCTTGGTCATTTCTGTCTCATCAAAGCCACTGTCTACTTTCGAGGCCTTGTCATACAGCCTGCTCTTCAGTTTTTGGGACTGCTCCTCATTCGTCTGAATGGCAGCACTGGCAGCATAAGGATTTTCAGGATAAAGTTCTTGTAATACCACCTCCAAGTCCTTCAAAGTGAGGGGCTCCTTCCCCATAGCTATGAACGCATCACCTTCCCGGAAGAACTCAGATACACTTCGGATCTCTCTACCTCTCAGATTGTACAGCTTTCTCACACGGTCATTCTTCCAACGAGGAAATCCCAGAGCTTCTGAAATGTCAGCCATCAGCTGCTCAAAGGTCTGCACTGATCTCCTGTTGAGAAGCAAGGTTATCCTCCGGAGCGTGCGTCCCCCGGGCTTCACCACTGTAATTATCCTTGGCTTCACAGGACTGTGCTCTGAATGTATCGTGTGAAAACCATTGTGGGGACTGAAAAATGAGGACCTGTGGCTGCTTTCACCCAAACATGGTTTTTCATAGTTTCCACGACCAACAGGAGGACAAGTCCCATGCAGCTTCCTCTCTTTTGTTTTTGAGCCTGTGTTGCGTGGTGAATGGTCCAACAAGCCTTGGCGTCCTAAGGCAAACAAAAAGCAGAAATATTTATCATTTTGCATCATCAGACCTCTTGCAGCAAGTTTTCTACGTGTCAGTGCGTGTGACCTCAGAGAGTAAGGGTAGGTGACTTCAAGGTTTATAAAGAACTTTTAAATACCACTAAGGAGTATGTCCACATGGTTGCAACTCCAACATTGTCAACTTCGTGAGAAAATCTAAATTCATTTTGTGACAGAGGAAGGTCATTAAAACATAATAATATTGAACAGAAAAAGATATTTCTTCTAAATCCTCACATCTTTCAGAAATCCTCAAAGACTGGCAGGATTGCATCCAGATTGTTTAGTATTCTCTTATTAATACATCTCCCATACACTCACTCAATTCCTTTCTGAACCCAATTGCAATTTTGGCCTCTGCAAACCCTGTGGTGACAAGTTGCACAATCACACTGCGTGAAGTAAGATAAACTAATTACTTGTGTTTTAAAATTACTACCAGATGGCACTCTGTATGCAACCTTACATTTTTATAAATAATTATCTCCTCTTCATTTTCCCTGGACCTTCTATAGCAAGTTAAATAAATTCTTTTTAAAAAACATTACTTTTGCTATAATTTTTACTGTAATTTTATAGGTCATCTAACTGCAATGCAATTTAACTTTTTGCCTTAAAGAAAGGCCTTCTTATTTTTGTTTGATAATTGCAGTCATGGTTTTCAAAATTTTGGGTTGACTTTTTACACCTAAAAATTATGTGAAGTCACACCAAGTTCTGAGTATTCTCTGGGAACATTGACATTTCATCTTAGAACATCATCAAAGAAAATGGCACCATTTGTTACGCATAATTGCAAAACAGAAGAACTGAAAACATAACATATGGTTATGGACAAACCAAGCCATAACACAATTCCCTGTCTATCAACAATAAGCTCAGAATAAAAACGTCCCCCAAAAGTATTCTGAGCTGTTGTACTTGCTAGGATTAAAACCTGCTTGCAATGCATTTATTTTCAGCCTCAAGAAATGTACTTTCAGAATGAGATTGCAGAGTGTTTCCACCTCCATTTAATAGCCTTCCAAGGCCATTTAATAGCCTTGCTCTTCAGCTGGGAACAAACATTCAACAAGCTAACAGGACCAGGACAAAAGGAAACAGCCAGAATGTTTAACGAATCATTACAAGGAAATTTCTGTACACCAATGGCTTATCCCCCAGAAAATCAGGTCCATTTTCGTAATTACTGTGATTCCATAGTCACAGTGCAGTGGCCAAATCCTCAAAGGAAAATCTGCACATATCAGCGTCTCTCTTGGTGTTAGGCTCATGCCTACTACACTTTGGGTTTCAAGTGCGAGAAGCCATTTTGGGTATTCCAGGCTACATATTTTTATTTGTCCTTTCCATCAAGGCATAATAGAGTGAAGAAGAAATACACCTCCTTTCCTAGAACAACAAACAAAAGGGAAAACTGCAGAAATGCTGCAGCAGAGCATTCACTTGCTCTGCCTCAAAAAATACCCAATAGGCCAAGGCTTGAGTGTGGAAAGCACAGGAGGAGACACAGCTATAGAATCCACTCTGCTGTTGACTCTGCTTGATGCAGGATGATGGACACTTCTTGGTTTTAATACTCTCACCAGCTAAGCACTGTGTGCCCCCCAGCATGTCCCTTAACTCTTGGCTTCATTTTCTTCCCCTGCCAAATGAGATAGATGCTTCTTCTCCAAACAAATATTACAAAGAAGCCCAGCTGCCAGCATGCTGATTGAAGACGTAAGCATTATATAAGAGCTACGTGTGACTAATGCTTGGTGGTTGTACAGGTTATTTCTGTCTTCATTCTGCTTTTTAAGGATGATCTCTTGTTATCAAAAGATGACTACGTACGTGTTAGTGATTTCTCAACATTCACGTATTTACATTCCACCCAGAATAAAGCTTGCTGTGAATGAAGGGAAAAAAAAAATCAGCTGTAATAACAGTTCTCTGAAATCTAAATCAACTCCACAACATGTTAGTTACCAGGAACTGAGGAAGCTCTGAATTTAATCAGCATTTCCAGGTTCTTGCGTACCAACTGCCATCAAAGCTTTATCTTGCTTATGGGAACTGTGAGTGACATTTTTACTGCTCATAATCTTGGCACAACATAAAAACAGTGGTGCACAAATAATGACTTTTCCCACAGATTATGTTGCTCCCGGTTATGCTGCTATTATCATATCTTTCTATAAACCATTGATTTTAAGTGCTTGGTTGTACTGTTGATTGTTTCAATTACCCAGGCATCAATTATGTTTCCGTTCTTCACTAAATTGGCTAAGCCTTAAGGAGAAGACAAGCTTATTTTTTAATTCTGTAACTAATGGAATAAGAGCAGTTTTATGTCATTATTAAGAACAATACAGGAATGCTTTGTTCTTTCTAAACTAACTTGATTCCTAGCCAAAAACACTTTTACAAAAGCCACAAGTTGATATATAACAATGTTCATTATAAGAGTAGAATTGCATATTCTTCTATGATGAGAAAGGAAGAAAGGAAATAACTGCTTAAATCATTGCATGAAAGAATCTTCTAATATTTTCCAAGAAAAGGGGAAGGGTCAAATTTTGTCAAAGTGGTGGTCACAATGACTATATATTACATACAATTAAAAATTCACTTCAGTTGCCTGTTACAACTATTTCAGTCATAATTTCTGTTATTTTCCAGTTATGCTATATTTAACTGATACACAAGAAGCAAGCCTCAATCTGTCAGGAAAGTGCATATGCTTAAAGCGGTAACAAGCATTTCTAGAAAGCCTTCAAAGGTCACACACATACCCAAATCCTATAGCTACAATTTATATTGCTTCAAAATCTTGTTTCCATATTTATATACAAGTGGGAGAAGGAGGAAGAGGGAGGTGGTATGAAAAACACACTTCAATGAGTTCAAGCACTGGCAAATTATACCTCTGTGAATAAAATGTGCTTTTTCTTTTGCTGTCCTCCTGAGAGCTAATGATTATTAAATATAAATATTCCTTAGAAATGTTAAGATGGATCGATGAGCGTGTCTGGTTTTGTCTGTATACACATCTATCCATATATTCTAGTGTATTATGGATTATCAGTGGCGCAGCATGGCCAAGGAAGATGCTGAGGCTGCTGCTGTGGACAGGCAGGGGCAAGGCAGCACAGCTGGTCACCCTGCACACCACCTAAACTGTGCACATGGGCACAGGAAAACAAAAACTAGAACCCATGGAGCAATACAGAGCTCCACATGATGAAGACATGATGGTCTTGTAGGGCAAACACTGACACCAACTCTCTAGAGAAGAATGGAGGATGGAACAAACTGGCATTTGGGGGCTCAAACATGTCGCAGAAACAAGAAATTTAGCACCTATGACCAAAGCACAGATGCTCCCTACTGAGAAAATGTGCCCCCCTGCAGGGAGCACAGCTTCTGTGACTCATTTTTAAAATTTACAAATCACTTGTGATCATCACAGTCCATCCCACTGTGGGGGTGGGGAGGGTGGGAAAACACCAGGAGAAATCACAAAAATTCCTCTAGAAGACATTTCCTTGGAGTGTTTCGGATCATATTCTGGACATGGAGTAAAATTAAATGAATTCTGAAGACTTGTGCTCCAAAGAAGTAGGGTATACAGAGTAGTGTATAGATAGATCAACATCTATATCTTAAGGAATTGCCTGGCTACACCAGCTAAAACAGCAGAGTAACAGGGTTTGCCAGAGGTCACCCACTGCAACTAAAAATGTATTGCTGCCATTTGTCTTTCAAAACTTATCCTTTCCCTTGGCCAGTGCATAAGCTTTTGTTCATTAATTAAAATATTGCCACTCAGCTTGCATTCTTCTTGGCTCTCCTGCTGGAGATCACAGTTTCAGTAATTAACAGAATGGTTCACCATTCTGCTATAAAGTCACAGGTTGAAGGGGAATTAAATTTTTACAGGGAGTTTTACAATACAAAACAGAAGGCAGCAGTGAAATAGGATCTAGGCACAGCATTGCTGTGAATAAGATGGGGTAATTTGAGCCTTCCAATGTTTTAGAAGGCTTCCACTTACAAAAGCAATTATAAAAATGCCCCAAAGCATTAGCAGCAACTAAACTTGCACATGACAGAAACCACGTATCTGGGAGTTGTTTTGATATACTGGTCCAAATATAGGATAAACAAAACACTGTTTAAGTGGGCAGAGAAAGGTCAGCAGTATAAATACCTGTTTTTTCCTTAAGAAAATTCCTGCTGAGGAAAACAAAGACCATGGGGGGGCAAAAAAAGAGAATGATCTTACTTGGTACAGAAAACATTTGATTCATTTCACAGTACTAACAAGTATCTTCAAGTACTTGAGTATGAAGAATGCCTCTGGTACTGAACTCGGAGCAGCAGAGTACGCACCTCACACAGGTTACCAGTGTGCATCAGCAGTCAGCTCCAGGATGCAATCCAAGTCCTCTAGAAATGTGCCATCTTGATCTCCTCTCCTTGCTGTAAATTATTTAAAGTTGCAACTTCCAGGGCTGGTGCACACTATTGGTGCCCAAGACTGAAGCAATAACATGGCAAGTCTTAGTTCACTAGATCAGATGCACAGAAACAAAACACGATCGCAGGCATCCTTTTACAGCAAGTAAATTTTACATTATCTACAGCCCCACTGCTGGAAACACTACTGGTAAACTTTTCTCTGAAGACTCATACCCTCTCTTTCCTCCTCTGCCACGTTTTACATCATTTTAGGGCAGAGATTTTGTTTGAGTCAGGACTGGTGGTTATTTCAGCAACAACACTTCAGGCAGACACACTGCATCAGTTCTGACCACATAAAACTCTGAGTAGAAAAAGAAAGTCAAATTTCACAAGGGCTGGATGAAGACAGTGTCAAATGTCTTGTTACTGTTGCTGTTAGTTGGACAGTTGCTGTTCCAGCCTGAGCAAACTCCAAATGCTCACTCAGCTCAGAGGTATGGAATTGAAAATGGAAAAGGAAACCTAGTGAAGAACTGGACAGTGAGGATAAGAGCAAAGAGAAATTGTGACTGCAGAGAAGGAAGCCAATAGTGCTATAGTCAGGTACTGTCTGACACACAGCAGTACCTACAAACTTTTATACCTGCTGATAGCAATTCCCCTGGCCTTTACTGACACAGTTGAAGCAGATAGAGACTGTAATAGGGAAGCAGTAAAACATAAGAATAAGAGTGGATCAAGAAGTCAGGTAGAATGCCAAACTTAGACAAAGAGATGGGATTGGAAGTCAGCAATAGAACTATCCTCAAATGGTCTGCTCCTTTGCAGTTCTCAATAAAGAACATCTACCTGCTTTTGCTGTCACTTGCATGTTAGCTTACGTTGATTTATATTTTTTTAAATAACAGGAAGAACTACATACACAGAAAGAGGGGGATACATTAAGAGAACATTAGCAAGGTCCTCAGTGAGACAGGAGAAAATTAAGGGTTATCACTCACATCCTGCATTGCATCAAAACCAGCATGGCCAGCAAGTGAAGGGAGGTAGTTTTCCCCTGCTTTTCCATTCTCATGACACCTGGAGTGCTGCACCCAGCTCTGGGGCCCTTGACACATAAAGGATGGGGCCATGCTGGAGCAACTCCAGTGGAGGGCATGATGGTGATCAAAGGGCTGGAGCACCCATACTATGAACACAGAGTTGGGGATGTTCAGCCTGGAAAAGGCAGCAGCTCTGGGAATACCTTAGAATGGCCTTTTAGTACCTAAAGGGACCTAGGAGAGAGCTGTAGATAGATTTTTACAAGGGAATGGAGTGATAGGATGAGGGGGAGCAGCCTTAAAATGAAAAGAGGAGACTTAGATTAGATATGAGGAAGAAATTTTTACCGTGAGGGTGGTGAGAGAAGCCTTGGATGCCCCATCACTGGCAGTGTTCAAGATGGTGTTCCGAGCAAGCTGGGGGCAGTATAAGGCTCCCCTGCCTGTAGCAGAGGGCTTGGAACTCAGATGATCTTTGGGGTGACTTACAACCCAAATAATTTCTTTTGTGAATTCACTTCCTCCTTGCATACAAAACAGTTTAGATATATACACAGTTTTTCTTGTGTCCACTCCAGGGTACACTGGACCCTCTTTTTCAGGTAAACTGGATTAAGGACTGTGTTGTAGAGAAAAATATTTAACTAGAAGAGCTGAAAAGTGTGTGAAAAAATTTTCTCTGCTTAAGGCACTGCAGCCCTGAAGAACTGGATTCTGTCTCAACCAATTCCATTGAGTTTCAAAGCAATTGACTTAATCTATACTTTCCAGAGAGGATCAGAGTCTGGTAGCCAAAACAAGATTCTGAGACCTGGTCCACAAACCTGCTCAGTGCTCACAGCTGCAAGGGCAAATACTGGAAGAGTACTTCAGACCACAAGATAATATAACACAACACATAGATAATGTTAAATTATCCCAAAATTCAGGACCTGGACATCTCAAGTTGCTTTCTTGCCCAGATTAAAGTACTTTTGACTTTATTTTCTGCACCTTGGCTGCCACTGAATCCAGCACAAGCCTTCCCCTTGGAGGTATCACAGACAGGCTAATTCATATTTGTTACTGTAGAAACAACCGTGACAAAAAAGCCCAGAAGCAAATAAGCCTGTATTAACAGCAGGGCTCAAAAACCACACAGCAGGAGGCATGAAGAGCCAGGGTAAACAGTAGAGTAAGAGGCTCATTAGGAAAGCTTTGTCCATCACATACACTGATGGAGACAGAGTCCCTGGGGATAAAAAAAGCAGCACCTGATAGATAATGCAATAATGCATATATCTTAATGCATAGGAACATGGGTTGGGGGAACAGCAGTTCTAATCAATAGTCATAAAAGCTTGAGTTTGTAACCTGAATAATATTAGATTTTAACTACCTGGCCTCATAGAAATAGATTTTTTAATACATTGAAGAAATACATCAAATAAGCCTTACATGCTCAGAATACATTTGATGGTAAGGCAGTTATAAACTATACTAGGCAATAAAATATTATTGTAAAGCATATGGTATTATAACCATGGTTTACAAAACAAAATAAAAGATGCACACTCTTTTTAGAGACCAAAGTGTATTTTATTCAATTACGTTAACTGAATTTGAAAACAAAAACAAAACAAACCACAAAAACAAAAAACCCAAACTCATCATGGTATTTGCATTAATTCTTATCCGCATTAGCTACTGCAACAGAAGGAAAACAAAATCATGTTCAATATCATTTATCAGCTGGATTATTTAAAAAACAATTTTAATACTATAACAATGAAAAAAAAAGGGGGAGGGGGAGAGGGATCAGTTTAATTTCTATAACATCCCTTCTGCTACCCTAGTGGGCAGTTCCAGTCATACTCATGCCAGCACTTCCATGTCTGATATGCACCAGTGTAGGGGAGATCCATCACTGACCCAGTCTAACTCAAAAATCACTCAGCAGTTCAGAGAGCGTTCTAAGTTCACTGAAGAAAAACTAATTCGGGCTCACATACAAAAAGAAAAAAAAATCAGAATAGTATCTCTATCTCATAAATATACAGTCTTAGCCCTAAAAGATCATATAAAATTAGTATGATGGGATTCCAAGTTCTTTATCTTTCACAATTTCACATCAAGCATGCTTAAATTCGCATGCAATATTATTTTTCCTTTAACTGTCAGCCCTGCAAACTCAGCTATGTGTCAAGTTGGGTTCCTTCTGTCCCACACGTCACCAACAGAACTAAAGTTTCTCCCGGCCAAATGTGTCTGCTCCCATTAGGTGAGTTTCCAAAGTGTCAGCTGCAAGGAAAGAAAATGTTCTTAGTGGCTACACCTGGACTGCAGGACCATGGGAGACATGCACCTCTGGACCTACTCTCTGGCCTCATGAGGGCAAACAAGAAGACTTCAAAACTTTGCATTGTACACCTTATCTTCAGCACATCTGCTTTTAATTTTACGAACAAACATACATTGTGTTACGCAAACTGCAAACCAGAGATCCCCAAAACTTTCAGCCCATAAGTGTCCATTCTCATTCTTCCCCAGTCTCTCATGCTAGAAAGAAAGGAGTCTCCTCTCTTCCTCCAGGCCCTTTATCTCACTCCCTTTTCTGGACACAGATCTCAGAGTTGATGGCAGACCCTAGAGGACAAAGAGCACCACCAGAGCAGCTAAAATCAGGCAGACATTGAAGGACTGTCTAGAATGACAGTCTGATGGAAAAACTTTGCTGGACTTCAGCAGAGGAGGGAGCCTGAGGGATGCTCACATTGGAAAACCCTCCTTTGTGGCTAAGGGAGCTCTGGACTTTTCCATTCTGAGGACGGATGGTGCCTCTGTGACACCCTCAGCCCCAGTGTGAGTGTCATCCCACAGCAAAATACTTGTGGGAGGCTCAGCATGCCACAACATGTGACCATATTTACTGTATGAGAATCACGATGGATAAGTGACATTTAGCAACCACCTTTCCTTAATTCTCCTCAAAGATAAACTTAGAGTTTGCTTTGCCTTATTCCCCCCACCCCCTTCTCCTTCACTAAATGTTCAGAGCCCCTTTGGAGGCTGTGCTGGTGCTCTCCTGTCCAGCTCCTCCAAGAAGGGAGCAGCAGGGACTGGACTGCTGCAGGGCAGCCTGGGTTGCTCTCTGTGTTACACTCCCCCTTCCAACCTTGCAACAGTGCTTGGGCAAAAATTATCTTCCCAGGTGCTTATCTTCTTCCCCTGCAGGCCCACAACCACCCCACTGTACCGCTGCAGGCTTTCTAAATCAAGCCATTTGTAATTAAAAAATAAAATATTTACAGCAAACACAGATGGTTACTGCCATGTGCTAGTGTTAAACTGAGCTGAATCACACCCAGAGCGGCAGATGAAGGTAAAGATTTCATGGAGACTGGTAATGACTCACAAGTGCCATCATATTTACTTTTTTTTGGAGCAGAACCCCACTTTCATTATCTTCTTTCTGACATTTTAAGGGTAGCAAATTAAGAAGTGAGCAAAAAGAGAAGTCTTGTAGAGAAGTATACAGATGCATAATCTGTAAAGAACTATGTGAAATGTAAGATTGCACGTGAAATGAATCAGTGCCTTTGGAGGTGTGAGGCTTGGTTTAAGCTGCATAAAACCAAAAAAAGAATATTATGAAACTGCTCATTTATTTAATTTCTTTCAAAGATGACAGGCTGTGTATTTTATTGGGAACAGGCATGGCTGCTTCCTGCAGTTTTCCTGCTTTAGGGTCTGCCCCAGTAACCAGGGAAGTCACTTCTGCAGTCCAGGACTTTCCATCAAGGATCTTTCAGGAGAGAGATAGAACTGACAGAGGGAAACAAAAACATCTTACACAACTGTGGCATTTGCCAGAATCCATCTGGCAAAGCCCTCCATGTGCTTCTCAGGGCTCACTGTACAGGGAGCTCTTGACTGTTGATGCTCTTGACTCCTGAAGTACCATATATTTCAAATTAATTATTCATGTTTCATTACAACATAAGCTTTCAACTGCTTTTTAGTCCTGTTAGCCAACAATGCCTCAGTCAAAGGAGCAGGATTCTGTTTCTTCTTGTGGGAGACATTATTTGCATTGCTTCCTAAATCTCAACTTGATGACTAATCGGTTGCAACTGAGCAAACCCAGTGAAAATAAAAGAGCCTGCAGAGGTGTCACTGAGAGTTTAATTAAGCTTCCAGATCCTTTACTACCAATAACCTCGTTGCATAACTGAAGGAAAGACCCGCCAGAGCCTGATTCTCCATCTGGTTTACAAAAGGGGAAATCACACAGAAGTTTTCTTAGTAAATATAGCACATTTAAGAGATGTTAACTCACATACAAAAGCAGAATTCCCAACCCCATTATTACAGAACCACTTTTTCAGAAGAGATTCATATATTGAAGTCAACATCGCAAAACAAATTGTTTCACAGGACTTATAAAGGAAGATGGGTTTCTCAGGGAAAACTGTAAGCCAGCGCTAATTAGACTCAAAAGCACGATGACAAGCAGATCATGATTTTCACATCACCAGACATTTCCCAGCATTTCCATTAACTACATTATTTGGAGTGATGAGGAAACTAAAACCTGGAGAATACGTGCAGGCTAGCACTATTGATGGAGTGGGAGATGGTGTTTTCAGAATGTCTGCTGAGAGCTTCCTCCACGAACATGTGGCATAATTGTTTTGCATTCTTACAATAATTAGACAGTGTAAACAATGCTAGCAACAGAGGGAAGATGGTAAACATGCCCAACTTTCATTTGCAGTGAAAGTCAACTACTGCTAGGTAAGATGGACAATGTGCAAGCATTACCAAAACTCCAAATTTACATCAGAATCAATCAAGGCAGTAACTCCCACTCTTTCCTCATTGTTTCCAGAATCTAGTGAACACTCCAAAAGGACAGAGCCCATATCCTGAAATTGAGAAAAACATGGAAAACAGTATACTGTTATGAAGAGAAATGTCACATTCACCTCTTCAACTACCATATTTTCAACTCTGATCCAAGTTGCATTGGAGCTAATTAAAAGTTTCACATTAGCTTCAGTGAGATCTGAGGCAGCTAAGATCACCATACTATTCTGATTCTAATTATATTTACAAGAAAGATTCTAATTTTATTTACAAGAAAATCTATGTAACACTAATTTCAAATGTTGTTAAATGTCAAGGAATCATCAATTTAAAGGAAATGTGAAAATCAGTGACAGAAACCAACTCAATTCACCCTAGAGCCGTTGGAAGAGAAGGAAAGACCATGAACCTCCCTTATTTTTACAAAACTATAGATGTTTCTGCAGAAAACAAACCAAGCTAGGTAATCCTAGAAATGGGGAAATGAATCCCACACAACTTCCCTTAGTCACTACATGCTGTAAGTCCAGCTGGTGCCAAAATCGTGACGTTTTGCGGAACATGACCAGAAAAAGCAGCAGTGAAAACAGATACAAAGCTTGTAGTGACACTACCAGATAAAGATACATTCAAAAGTCAGCCTAGCATGCCCAAGGGAATTAACTTGAGTATTAAAAAAACCCAATCTAGACAAGGTAATTTAAGCGCCGCTCAAATTCAGAGGTTTGAACAGCTGCCACTAACTTGAATTAAACCAACTTATCTTATCTTCGCTGACAGTTTAAGTCCAATTAGCCAATTCAGGATAATAAGTCACAGATGGAGATTTATCAGAAGCTAACTCTCAGCTGATGTGCCTGAACATCCTACAAAAATTTTCATGGAAAAGGTCATTCTATTTCAGAAGATCCACACCCATTATGCTACAAGAAAGGGACTAACTCAGCAGGATCAGTTTTATCTGGAGAGCTGAAAGGTGGCTTCCTGAGATATAAAATTCAGTTACCTCTTGAGAAGAGCATGAGTTGCTATAATAACTGCACTTCTACTACATAAAGCAGCTGTAATGTATTTTGTAAGCTTCATTTCACTTGCTGACTGTTTTGGGAGTCTGCTGAGTTCTCAACATTTCAAAGTGTCAAAACTGCATTCAGATCATAGAAAAAAAAACACAAGGAGCATCAGGAGAAAAAAAGAGGGGCTAGAAGAAAAGGAAACAAGGAGGTGGGAAGACAAACTTGCATATACGCACATTTTCATTTCTCTATAAATTTAATATCAAAAGCATGCATAACGAATTATCAGGTTCAAGGATAAACTCAGTTTATACCCTCACACAGGATAGGTTTCAATCTTAATGCTCAGAGGAAGGGGCTAGAAACTTTTTACACTATTGCAAGGCATTGGGATTTTTTTGTTGATTTTGGGTTTGTCCTTTTTTTAAAAAAGGAAACCTTTTAGTACTCAGTGCAGCAAAAGTTTCAGTTTATGGGGTTGCTCTCAAATACTGTGTCTCACAACCTGAAAACTGCTCCATTAGCTCAAACCAGTGGCCCGTCCAGTCCTGCTGACATTGCATACTGAATGTACCCTGAGGAAGGCAGAAAATAATGCTGCAAAGGGAAAAGTTATGGAGTAGTTCTCCTATAAATACCTACTCAGTTATTAAACAGAAGCAAACACAACTGATATAGCTACAGAAGCCAGAGGATGCAAGGGCACAGCCAGCATTCTTCCCGAGAGAGGTCTGGCTACCGCACGTCACAGCATCTCCATCTGACACAACAGCCCTCCCCACTCTGAGCCCCTGCCTGTAACCCATGTACCTCCAGCCGTGGTGATTTCCCAGCTGCGGGAAGATTCATCAGCCTCAAGCGTGTTTTAACACACACGCGTGCAATGGTTTTAAACCCTTACACTGCATTCTATTCACTTTTCTTTGCAGAGCATCAGTGTGCTCTGAGCAGCCCACAAGCATTCGCTCCCAATGAAGTACTCTCATGCCGACCATCAAGAGTGCAAGTTACTTCAGATCCTCAATTTTCACGGCGGCACAGATGACACCGTGCCTGTCTTTCCGAGCGGCGAACGCTGAGTTCGCATTCAGCCTCCAAAGCTTGCCCCGGTACCGGCGGGCTGCTGCGGCAGCTTCCCAAAGCAACCCGCTTCCTTCCCAGCCAGTCCACTTCGCTAGTCTCCCCTACAACACAAAGCTGTGGGGGCGAAAGGGCTCCTCTCTAATCCAAAATACAGGCAATTAAAAGAGCACGGTGAAATAACCACCCCAGCTCCGGACCTTCGGGGACCTCTCTCCCCTCCCAAAGCCCTCGGGCCGAGAGGCATCGTACCGTCCTTCTTCCGTCAGTCTCCAGCCCTATTTTCCAGCCCAAACGCCCCCGAAAGCTTCCCCCGCTCCCCACAAGGACCTGGGCAGGAACTTTCGCTTCCGCCGCCCCGCGTTCCCCTCAGCCGGGGCGCCGCGCCGCCAGCTCGCCCCCTCCTCCCGAAACCTGTCCGAGCAGGGTCCTGCTGGGGCTGCCCGCGGGGAAGGGGCCGAGGGAAGGGGCCGAAGGAAGGGGATGGGGCTGAGAGAAGGGGAAGGGGCTGGGGGAAGGGGCCGAGGGAAGGGGCACTCACCCTGGCAGTGGCAGCAGGCGCCCGCCGCGGGGTGGAGCGGGGGCGGCGCGGCGGCCGGCATGGCGCGGGGGCTCGGCTCGGCTCCGGGCAGGGGCTGCCCGCACAGCACCGCACGCTCCGTCCGCGCCGCCTCCCGCCTGCGAGGGCAGTCAGGGAGCTGGAGAGAGGGAAGGAGGGGACCCGACGGAAAGGCGGCGCCGCACACCGGCGGTCACACCCCCGTAGCCCTTCCCGGGCTGCCCCGCCGGCGGCACCGCCCCGCCGCCTCAGCGCCCGCCCGCCCCCGCACCGCTGCTCGCCCGCCTCCCGCCTTTCCCCGGCGCCCGGCTCGGCCCCAGCCGCCGGGGTGTCCTCGTTTGCCCCCCAGCCGGGTGCCCGCCGGCCGGGCGCGGGTGTTTGCTGCGTGCCCGGGGGCTCCATGCGTTCCCGCGGGTGTCCCCAGGTGGCGGGATGCGGGGCATTGCTCCCAGCCCGCTCATGAGTGAAAACGCTTTTATTGTCGCCCGGTAGATGCCAAGTAGACGTGGTAAATCATTCACAGAATCACAGAATATGCTGAGTTGGATGAGGTCCTTCCTCAAGTATCATCGAGTCCAACTCTTGGCCCTGCACATCACCATCCCCAAGAGTCGCACCATGTGCCCGAGAGCATTGCCCAAATGCTCTCGAGTTCTGTCAGGCTGGTGCTGTGACCACTTCCCTGGGGAGCCTGTTCAGTGCCCAAGTACCCTCTGAGGCAAGAACCTTTTCCTGATACCCAACCTAAACCGCCCCTGACACAACTTCAATTTCACTTGGATTAAAAAAGACAAGCACTAAGCAATGTAAATAAAGTGCACGCTGGATGCATGAACAACTGGTTGCCCAACATCTATATAAAATATGAGGAGTTTATTTCATCCAGACTGCTCATGGAATGCTGGCTACATGGCCAGCACACCTAAAAAGATATGCAAGTGAAGCGATGAGCCACAAAGCTTATTTAAGGGTTATATAAATAGAGATTGGTCCCCATCCCATGCTACAAAAGAAGATGCATCTTAATAACAGCACATACATACCTTCATAGGGGAAAACACCACAAACTAAAAGGCCCTTCAAATTTGTAGTTGAAATGAACAAGAAAGTCAATGTCTGGAAGCTGAATGTGGGTAAATTCAAATAAGAAATGTTATCGATGGGAGTGAATAATCACTGGCACAAATTGTGGAGGGAAACTGAATTCTATTCTTTGGAAACCTCCTAATAACACAAGTTGTCTCTGTGTAAAATAATATGTAAATACTGTATGAATAACTGGTAAATACAGTATCCCAACAAAGAAGTTGGACTTACATGCAAAATTTAGTGGCTCGAGATATCCAGTAGGTCAGACTAAAAGATGTAGTTTTTGTGTCATTCTGGCCTCAAACTGTATGAACAGGACAAAGCAGAACATGCTAAACATTTATCTTATACTCTTATTTTTGCCATTTACTGAAAGTATTGTCAAGCTGCCCTGTTTAACAGCTTATCTTCGATGATTTTACTTCCAGGGTATTTCATCATTTTGGGGGCAAAAGAGTCTAACACAAACACCTTTGTAAAAGTAGATCTTGAACAATATTTTCCCTGAAATGTATTTCACTGTGCTTATAAAGAAATGGGTAGCAAGCTGAAATATCTTAATTCACTCTTTGACATGGAGAATTAGTATTTGGCTAGACCGTGTGGTAAGTGAAACTGTGTAAAATAAAAGCATAGACAAAAGCTGTCTTATAAACAAGTCAAAACTCAGTTTGTCAAAACCCTGCAACACATTATAATACCAGAAAGCATAACTTCACCATCTTTTGAAATCTTTATATTTGTTTAAAATCTCAGAAACTTTCAAATCCCATACTTATTTTCTTATTTTTGCCTTACTCCCTTATCTAGAGCTTGTTGCTTGCTACAGTCCTGCAATCATCATCTTCTTAGTTTTGAACAAAAGATCTTCAGGATTAGAGCTGCCTGGAGGAGCATAACTAAGGTGTTGCTTTTCAGTCATTTTCACACATGCAGTTTGTGTTGTGTCACAACACAAACCTCTTCTGACACCTCTTCTGACACACTCCGTGCCCATGTGAAATCCTGGCTTCAGTAAAGGCAATGCAGGTGTCTTCTGCTATTCCCCATTTTTCACCCAGTTCTTTAAGCAGTGTAACAACTGATTTCTGCAGGTGTTGGCATCTCAATTATTAACTATCTTAAGAAATCAGGGACTGTGTTCAGTTCCTCTCTCCGGGAGTCCTCCACCAGGTCATTCCACCTTTCTGTGTGTAACCTTTTCAATGTGAAATGTCAATAACAACATCAGTTAAAGGGATTTGCTGTTGTTGGATGCAAAATCCTTAGAACAGCTAAGTATCACTCTGCAGTTGGCTTCCAAAACAAGAATGCAACATGACCCAAAAATAAACACTAGATCAGTGGCACCCTCATTTCTTAACCTAAAATGAAAAACAGATGAGGAGTGAATACAGACTTCTGAAGACACCTCATTTCTACTTACCTCTGGAAAATTGTCATCTCTGCCTTCATCAGAGTTCTGTGAAGGGGTTTTTCCTTTAATCCACTTTTTAACCAGCCAGTGACATCAACCACTCCATTCCCCTGTTAAACTGTCTGCTACTTCCTTGCTGTTTCTTAATAAGTGTAATCAGGAACCACGAGATTTGCTTCTCAATGATACCTTTTTAACCTGTAAGAAAGCTGAATTTCACAGACAAATCAGCAGGAAGTTGCCAAATACACATCTCTGTGTTTTGCACACCAGCTCATGCATAGTGTCTACAGATGGCTATGACTGACAACAGATATGGTGGTACACCCTTGGAAATGGGATATTCAGTCTCTTTTAGTAAGAAATCCTGATTTCTTTTGGCCTTGTCCTAAAATCAGCAATTTTCTTCTGCCTTAGAAACCACCTCTTCGTCTCCCTTTTCTCCTCCCTTGAGACTCAGGATTCTGCTGGCACCTGTTCTGTTTCAAGGGCTGTACTTAAATTAAAGGAGATATGTAAAACAAAATTTCCACCTGATCTTCTAGAGGAATTATTCTTTCTAGGTGATCATGCTCGGAAATTGCATTTTGTTTGCTTCTTGTTGTATTCTTATAAATATATCACTAAAAATAAGTCCACTTTTTTTCACGGTGGACCTATTAACCAGATAGGATCATCTGGTTATACCCCAGATAGGATCATCTCTTCTGCTATCACAATACATTGCTTTGAAAGTGATAAATCACCTATACACACCATACCAAGTGAGGGAGAAGTAACAAGAGCTACTATATATATTTATTTGCCACTGTTTTGCATAATTTAAAAGAAATTACAATTGCTTTGTGACAAGAAAAAATTAGCTACTTTAAACTTAATCTGTTTATTCACAAAGTCTGATGAGAGCTGTCTTCCAAATGTCCAGAAATCTAATCTAGGATATTGAATAAATTGGCATAGAAATATCAGTTTCATAATGTGGTTTCAATAACAAAAATGTTAGTCTATCATTTTTATGTGAAAGTCATTCATACACAGTGGTTTTCCAACTTGCTAATAGTCCCTGAGGTGGCAAATTAGGCTTGAAGTCTCGGAGCCCAGTGCTATAATGTAATTTTTCCTTAGTTTAGAAAGAAAAGTGTGTGTATTGTTTTCAGACGAATATGAATTTCCCATGACACCGGGATATTCCAAACACCCAGGAGGCAATGGTTGCTTGGGGCACATTAAACTTTGTCACATCATGTGGTGTAAGGCAGCTTCCACTGACACAGAGGCTGAAATACAGAGGCTGAAATGCTGTGACAGGCAACCTGACCCTGGTGCTTCTGGCAGAACTATCAGGGATTATTTCCTATTTGCCAAAAATACCTATATTGTAAATAAGACAGCAGTTAATATAGCTCCTTTAAAAAAAAAATGAAACCCAGGGCATTTGATATAAGAATGAAAGACAAAAAAAAAATCCCTGACCTTTACAGAGGACTAAAAATAATACTGAGTTCTCTCTAAACCACATTTCTATCTCATCTTCTATGGCTTGAGTATATGAAATACAAGGGGCAAAAGATGAAGGAATTAATCTAAATGAAGGTGATGGTAGCTAACAGTCTGCTGCTGTTAGGGCTCCATAAGCTAATATTTCAGACTTCTTCAATAAGAAATCAAAAGCCATCAGTAAAATACCAAAAATGACAGGCATTATTCAAATCACAAAAAACAAATGCCAAGCTATATGTGAACAACACAGGATTTACCCTCCACCCTCAAAAATAAATCTAAAAAAAAAAATCCATTTATATGCATGCTCCTCCTTAAATGTCATGAGGGAAAGAGTTCCCAATAGAAACCAAATTCTAATACCAGAGTGGAATCAAGACAATGTATAATTTTGCCAGAACAGTGATATTACGGGCATTTACATAACAACAGCACTGAACAAATTCACAAGATCAAATAAAAAACTCAGGAGTCAAAGCTTCCTTAGCCACAGTCAGCAGGCCAGCAGCTATCCAAAGTGAAAACCAGACTTTGGCAACTTATTACCTAACCAAGAAAGAAGATAATGAACACAATTGACTACTTCTTTCCAGAATTAACTTTTTATTTAAAGGGCATATTTAGAAAAGACAATTGTATTCTCACCAAAGTAAGGTCTGTTATCTTCCTCTAACATACTCCCTTATTTCAGCTTCTAAGTCATGAAAATACTTAATCAGTGTCAAATTCAGATAATTAGAAACTGCAATGGAAAAGGGCATTGATAATAGGTGTATTATAAATGGCAATGTTTTGATGATGTAGGATAATTCTCCATGACTCGTTTTGGAAAGTGTTCATGTATTAAAGAGACACTCATTGGTATCAAATGAGTAGAAATTGTGACCGCCTGACATCCCCTGACACTCCAGATTTCAGCTTTACCTGTGCTAAGCAATACATACAGAATTACGACTTCTAGTAAAACTCACAGAATGGCATGCTTATTATTAGCATACTTCTCTAAGGAGACATTTTATATTTTATTTATATTTTACATTTAATAATGTCTTTCATTCGGGTATTGTAAAGGTCATTAACATTCAGTGAAACCTTGCACAATGCACAATAAGGCACGTAGGCACTTCATCAATAGATGATCTGATCAAAACCTAGAGCTGGAGAAAAATAGTGAAGGTACATAAACTGTATTAGGGTACCTTAGATGAATATTAAAAGCAAGACATTTCAAACATGGAGACACTCAATGAGGGTCATATAGCAAGTCACAGAAATAGAATCCAAACCTCAACTGCCTGGCTTTGTGTGCCTCAATATTTGCCATTGTTATTACAATATTTGGTGCTGGATGTGGTTTTTTTGAAAATACCCTGGGTATTTACGCACCTACATAAGCTCTCTGTGAATTTTTTAGAAGCTATATCTCCTGGCTGACAGTATAGCTTTAAAAATACACTCCTCTCCTTGCTTAGAAGTTTTACTCTCCCTTCCTTGCTTTGAAGTTTTGAACATGGTTCCTGCTGTGAATACATCTATTTGCTACATATCAGCTTATTTCATGCCTCATGTAAAGTGAAGAGGAACCTTAGCTTCTTGGAGACACTGGTTTTCACTGCCACTGATGGCTCAGGCAACAGAAAATTTAGCTGCAAACAGTGTGAGACAGTGTTTGTACAGATACATTTTTAAATGACACAATTCATAGTGTTTGGAAGCAGGCAGTTCATACTTACTAATTATGTCTGTATTGTTACTGTAGAAATGGAACACTACCAGAAAAATAGAGATGGATGGGAAAAACAGATCAGTAAACCAGAAATAGCAATACCAATCTGACATAATGTTTTGCCCCAAGGTCATTTAATCTACACTGGTCAGTACTGATGAACAGGCCAGACTTGTGAGTGATGCCAGAGCAAAGGGGCTGTACTGGGAATGGCAAAAGAAGCATCATTGATTTTCAGGGCACCTCTTCAGGTAAACTGAGGGGTAATACATGTTTCTCTCCCCATGTTCAGCAGCTGGGCTTAATGAATAAATTCTATTCCTCACTTCTGCACTGAATGAAAAGGCCGGAGCAAGGAATGTGTTTCTGTTTTCAGGAGTGGTTGAGCAGGACTCCAGGTGCCCAGCCTCTGCTGCATCTTTGGGAAATGTGGCCACAACCTGTCATGTTCATACATGCAAAAGGGAGGAGCCAAGATACTGCAGTCAGTCTTCTGTGTAATATAGCTGTAGATCTTAAATTCTTGCTGACTTCTCTTTTGAAATAAGGACTTCTCATGCAAACAATGCCTGTGCTTGGTGGGAAAAGAAAGAATTTGAAAACTGTAGATTTTATCTGAGAAACTTTCCAAATAATACAAAATGTGGACTTTAGCATTATAAGAAACATCATCTTCTATGCTTTCCTTAAGAATACTTGAAAACTTTCTTTTATGCAAGCTCCAGTCTGATTAATAATGCTTATGATTCTTAGGGAAAATGGATAAAGGATCCATATTTTCCTTATCACTCTTGAATACATTCCACTGTAATCAAAATTTCAGACAGCAAACAGGGCACTACCACCTCTACTTTCTGCTTGCTTGCAGCATCACTTTTGCATTTCTTACCCAGGACAGAACTTGTTTCTTGCCCATGCTTTTGCAGAGTCAGCCACAATGGCGTTCCTGATGGCCTTCTCCATCTCACCATAAAAAGCACACATGACATGGAGGGAATCCAGGGACACAGGGATTCGGCATTTTGAAACTTCTCCCCAAGGAGAATTCATGGGGGAAGCCTACACAGGTGATAATCTCATGGACAGAGACCTCAATGAGACTCCTAAGCAATCACATCAGGCAGGTCAAACCATCTGGAAAGATAGGACTGGACTGAAGAGAGCAAGATCTCTCTATGGAAATATAAAGTCCTTGCAAAAGAGCTTTGTACTCAACAGAGAGGAGAATTTAGAGCATGTAGCTTACCCTCCCTCTTACTACACTAACCCCCAAAAGACTGCCTTTCAGTCCCAGTTATTCAGTCCATTATCATCATAGCACAGTGGTATTAAGAGGTGACAATGTAAAGTGGCCCCTGGAATTAAATTAATGCATTGCAACACACAGTTCTGACACTCTGATGAGCTGGGCCCAAATTTACACTTCAATTAATTGATGATTGTCAATTCCAATAGGAAGAAAGTCCAAGGTTAAGCCACATGGAATAAGAATGTTTCTCATGGATTACGGCACGCACAAGAAGTTAACATATTTTTGTTTGTATGATTCATAACCCCTTTCACATCCCCAGGAACCTGCATTTAGCTATTTAGTTCAGAAGAATAGGGAAATGAAGACCATTTGTTATCCAAGTCAGTAACAAAGAAAGAAGCCTTCTACAAAATAGAAAAGTATATTAAAGAACAGAATGTGTTGGGGAAAAAAACTTGTCACTTTGACAAGGCCAAGAGACAAGACAAGCCTGTGCATGGTAAATGCATGGAGTGTTCACACATTTATGCTAATGACAATGTAAACACAAATGTATTTATTAGGAATGTAATTTTCATGAGAAGTCACAGCTGAATGACAAATCATGAGTGTCTGAAAAGCACGCAATGAAGCAGAATCCTTGAAAACAAATTACTTCCCTAACCCCCTTGTCTCAATAAAGACCTTAACAACCTTGCATTAAAGTGAATGAATACTGCTCAGCTGTACCCAGAGTATTTCAAGTGTTTTGAAGAGTTGTCTGTCTTCCTGAAGTTTTTATCATTTTTCCTTAAAACTTCTGAGTTTTTTAACACCGTATTAGAAATGCAACGCTTTAGCTGGGACCTTGAGATGCAGCCAGGGAATCCAGGGAAGAGATTCCCATTGGGCAGCAGGAGACTGAGCTCTATTCTCAGCACACACAACACTGATCTGCTCTGGAGCCTGGCACAAGGCACCTCATTTTGTGGCGCCTGCCTTTCCTCTTCCTAATTAGCTGTGATATTTTGGAGGAAAGGGATAGAGGGAAACTGAGGACAGGACTGTCTCCTACAGCATTGTAGATCCAAAAAATTGTACCTTCAGGCTCCACTTTCAGCCAGGACATCTTGGTATAACTAAGGTATAAATAAAATATCACATTGCAAAGCACCCTCTAATATTTAGAGGAAGATTGTGTGCAAAAACAGTCACCAGCTGTTCCTTCTCTGCATGCTTAGGACAACTGGTGCCACTGGTGCCATAACTTTTGGGAGCCCCAGTCAGAATTAGCTATTTGTTCCGGACTTTGATGAATGAGATATGAAATCAGCTGGAGAACCAAAACAGGAGAAGTTGTTCTGGTTACTTTTTATATTTTGTTAATCTCACAATCTAACAACTTTTTTTTCTTGAAGCCTCATCTGCAGTTATATGAGAATTTGCATTACCATAAAAAAATGCTTGGCCTTCCTGACTGAGAAAGAGTATCTTGAAAATACCAGCATTACCAGTTAAAGAAGCAGCAGACAAATATTCAATACGGGCATTAACTTTTCCAGGCCTGAATTCCCAAGAAAGAAAGAATTTTGAGGCTGTGATTTTCTTTTCAGTTTCTCATTTGTCTCTTTCCCTCTCTTTGCCCAATAATTTTGACAGCACTGACTAATTTCTACCAAAATTGGCAAGAGAGTAGACATTTGAAATATAACTGCCTTGTATATATTTTGTGAAAACTTTAAGCTGGCTAGCACACAGGGAGCCAAATTATTTTCCCTCACAAGAGCAAAGCAACCAGGATGTAGCTGCTCTTCACATATGCAACTGCTGACAACCAACTGGCAGTAAAACATGTATAGCCATGCATGGACAGCCTCACATTAGCCCTGGCCCTGATTTTCTGGGATACCACTGACAGCTGCTGCATCAACAGCACACAGAGGAGGGGTGACATTATTCAAATTCAGGGAAAGCATAAAGGAAGAGATAACAGAGTGGAGGCAAAGGACAATTCATAGGAAAGCAGGATTGATTACTCCTCCTAATCACAGAAAAACTCACTTAAATCTCACTGGCTTTTGCATAGGGACCACAGACACACTGTTAATCTTAGGACAGCACAGTAAAATGAACACACGGCATTAATTTTGACTCATCAGAAAAGCATCTTAAAAGCTTTGTCACCTTTTTTTGATAGCACTTTCTTTGCCTCCTAGGCCAACATGATGTAATACATTATTTATAAGCTTTTGAACTCTTTATGCAATAATTTCACTGCTTTCCTGACTTAGCCTTCAAAATGAGAGTGCAAGAGGTACACATAACTGGACAAGGTGAAAATTCATGAGAAAGTGTGTGGTTTTCCATTGGCTTTAATGAACCCCAGAGAAAGCAGAAGTACTAAAAGTGCTTCATACCCAAGTAAAGGAGAAAGATGTAAAAGGCAAGAACAGGCAGTTAAATGAGTTATTAGGATTTTTTGATGGATATGGTGCTTTAGCACACAGCCACATGGCAGAAAGATAATTTTTTTTCTGGTTTTGTCCCTCTCCTCATGATGTGGTTAAAGGGGAGAAAAATTAGAGGGGCCTCCCAAACCATGATTACTCAGATAAGAGGACTATGCCTAGTATGGCCTTTCCTCTGCCACGTGTTCTTCAGACACATAATGAGCTCACTCATCAAATGATGTGGGTACAGTTCTTCATTGCACCTCCCAGATCAGGCAGATCAGAGCTGCCCCTATCTTAGAGACATTAGTTGGAACAGAACTTGGCATAAGGTGTTCTGTTAAAATTTTCCCTCCCTCCTCCCCTGACACAGATTTGTGGTTCCAGCCCATTCTCTACTGCCCCACCTAATGCTATTTTTGATGTCCTGCTTTGACAGGAGATTCAAACTGAAACAGTTCATGTAGGTGCACCATTGCAGAAATGGCCTGTTACAGTGTTAAATTAGCCATTTTGCAAGAGATGAAAACCATCTTTCTACCAAACCTCTGCTCAAATTTCATTCCTAAACAGCCAAGATTTTAAACTGCTTTGAACTCAAAGACCTGAGACTAGACAATCTTCCTCCTGTTAAAAGGGATGAAATTCTTCTGTACATGCAGAATAATGCAGAATAGGGCATTGGCATGAATGCTTTTTCAGTCTTCTCAGGCAGCAGACATGGATGAAGGACTAACTGTACAAAGATATTTATTGTTATGGTTACAACCTTTAATTTATACTTTTCTAATTTTCCAGTGTTCTTGACACTCTCTATCTAAACCAAGGAAAAAGAGACTTGACATTTTAATGCTGCAAAAGGTGAGAAAAGAAAAACAGGTTGCAATTTCCATCTGAGAAAATTCAGCCTCTCTAAAGCCATCTTAGATCCACTGCAGATCACTTCCCAAAAGCCCATGTAGCACCTCGCTTCAAGCAAAGGCATAGCAATGCAGTGAGCACCTGTTGTCTGCATCACTTCATCTAGTTAAACAGTAGTTTGTCTAAAGCAAAGTCCCCAAAATTTGACGTTCACTTCTAAATTTTCCCCTGCAAATATGTTTTCCCTCCCTTAAATGATCCATAAATCTCTCTCAAGCAAGGAAGCAGAAGTGAAGCAGTTCAAAGTAAGCAATCACTTTCTAATCCCTCTATTTTTATTAGAAACAGGCCTGCAGTGTTGTACTTGCTCTCAGCCTGGGAGCCTGGGGACAATATTCTGCTACTCAGGCAACTTCTTCACATCACCAGTAAAGCCCTGTGGATAGTATGTGCCAGCTAATCTGAATAAGAAGTCCTACATCTCACCAGCTATGTCTTTTATTTACTTAGCAAGATACAAATGCAGCATCTGTCTTACGGGTTTTGTAGAGAAAGGAGTGAAGTTTACAATGAAAACTTGATCAGAGTTGTTAGCCAGGCTTTATCCTCCCATGCCCGTGCTGAAGGACTGTGAAACACACTCCAAGGATGCATTTCTCTTACTGGTGCTGAAATGTGGCATACATGAGACACTTGTGTGAAACTGCAGATGTAGATCGATATTTCATCTTTGTATCTGGGTAATTAGAATTAGCTACTGAATTTTCCATCAAATATGAACAAAAGAGAGAGTCAGCCTTCACTAAACATGTAAAAACTCCCAGTCTGTCTGCTTAAACCATGCAGAAGAGAATCTTTCATGGATCATTTTCCTCATTTTAGGGACAAATGCAGAAACTCGACTCTTTAAAGAGAAAATGGGTATTCCATGTATAAATTTCACCTACTTGAAGTAACTGGTTGAGAATATCTGGAGTTTCAGGTGTTTTTAAATACAGATCTACATACATAGATCATACATGTGCCAATGCACACAGTGGTTATTTATCAATACTGTCCAATGTGTGACAAACTCCTAAGAAGTGGAGACGAGGAAATGAAATCAGTCTGTGCAAAACCATTATTAATATTATGTTTTGAAAAGAGTGCAGACTGGCTTTCCCTTTCCCAGAATCTTCCCTTTCCACTGGAAGACTTAAGGAATCTACACCCATTATTTCTTTTTACTCAGTGCTTCATGTCCTGTGGTGAGTGTGAACTGCACTTGAAAATCAAGATTGTAGCAAAAATTACCTCCCCGGTGAGCTGATAAGGGAAAGAGCAGGACAATGTCAACAAATTCTTGCTTTATATTTTAAATCTATGGGGTTTTAAGGCAGTTTTGTGAATTAATTTAATTTAGACAGAACAAAAAATTAAGGTTTCAATCCCATATCTGTGTTACAGTTATGCAAGCAACTGTATTGCAAGGGCATAGAAAATTTCTGCAGGCAATTTTATCAGTTTATTAGTTTTGAATGTTCAGCAAGCACTCCAAAGGAGGACAATTTAGAGAGAATCATGCTGTGGTAAATACTCAAAGTTTTCCATAAGAATTCTTTCAGAATAGAGTCTGATGAGCCTAGGATGTTTTATGGCCACTTTTCCAAGAGAGAATTTAAAGGAAAGCTGAATCTCTGTTAAAAAGTCCATGAGTGGGTGCTGTTAATAACTCCAGTAGGTTGGGGATGATTGCACATGACTTGCAACTTTGTTTATTCACTGAATATTAGATGACATGGCATAAATCCAAAGGGAAACAATTAGTATTCATGTGCTGAGAAACAAAGCGGAGCTGGTTCTTTTACTTCTAAACTCTCAGAGGAGTGACCAAGCAGTAGATTTATGAAAGAGCTGAAAGTCACAGAAATAAGACTTAAGCTCACCAAACCAAATTCACCCTCTTTGGCATCTCCCCACGCCTCAGCCATGTCAAAGTTCTGTCAGCACCTTTGTTTTAGAAGATGTTTAGTGCAGAATTCATAACCACAGAGAGGTGATCAGGCTTTACCACCTCAGCACTGGACAACAAGGTCTTGGTCTCTGGATCCCCTGACTTTCTCACCCAGGAAGTCCCTAATGGCTGTTTACATGGGAGGACCAGGCTTAAGAGGGAACCTTGCCTCCAATTTGGCTTTGTTTTATGATCTCAGAGTGGCAGATAGTGATGGTCTGAATATTCTGGGTGAGAAAAGGCTCTCTGTGCTACCATTTTGTGTACAAATTCTCCCACCCTTTTGCTGTTATCCTCAAGATGGACTTTTAGGAAGTGTCTCAGGGAGATGGATCTCATGTAGACACACCAGAGCACCTTCAGGCAGAGACTTATTTTCCTTTCCATTATTTCCACATGCCTAGCTTGAGGCAGCTGTACATTTTAGCTGATCTCATAAAATAAGTGTAATGGCTGCACTGGATTGCATCCTGAAGAGTTTTATTCTCTACTTGAATTGTATACCTTTCTGAACAGAAGATTTTGGATTTCATTATGGAGCCAAGCACCAGGCATTTGAGTGCCTAACACATTTACTGAACACATTTGCCTTAATGTGCTTTCACTAAAAAGAAAAGAAAGATGTACATTTAAGATCTGCACATCATTTGAGGTCATCTATTAATTGTTCATTACTCAATTGATACCAAAAAGAAAACCTAAAAAAAAAAAAAAAAGCCCTCACAAATGCAGCAATCATCAAATGCACAGAAATCCTACAAGAGCTCAAAGAGAAAGGTAACATATGGGTAAGGCTGGAAAAGCTAATTTTAACATGATTTAGTTCAGCGAAGAACACATCCTGATTTAAAATGTGGTTTTATTCTTATCTCACATTGGTTATACTTAGTTATTTTTCTGAAGATTGATTCTCACTTTTAGCAATTATTAAGGCATGCTATTTTGCAAGTAAGTGAGGCATTTTTTACTAAATTTGATGCCTTTTCTTTGGTAACTTGAAGAAAGTATATTAGTGGTCTGATTTAGGGCAGATTTAGGGAGGAAATTTCTGAAGGGGTCCCTCTGGAAAGCAAATTCAAGCGGCCCCTCCTCCACCCGCTTCAGGAGACAAAAATCTCCTTTGAGAAAAGTGGAAAAAAGTCTGTTTATTTAACAAGCAAAGTATTCACAAGCATGAAAAAAAGAGAATAATATTAAAAAATAAAACCTTTTGCTCTTCTGAAGAGATGGCAAATTCAGGAAGTCCTTGCTGTGGGGTGTAGCTCGGCTCACTCGGTCTCTTATCAGCCCCTCCCGCACTGGAAAATGCCACATCCCAGGCCCTCTGGGCCACAGGTGGGAGCTCCTGGTGTTTTTCTGGGTTTTCAGTCTAAAGCAGGGCCGATCAGTCACAGGAAAAAGAAAAGCCACAGTCCAGGGAACTTCACTGCCTCAGCTAGCTACAAAAAAACAAAAAGCAAAGGAGTTCTGTCCCGCTGTCCATGCTGCAGACAACACAGTCCAGGAGCAGGATGTGGGGGAGCAAGTGCAGTTTCTGATAACAAACTCCACACTTCTTTCCCCTGCTTTGCTCTCAGAACCTCTCTAAAACTGGTGCAGAACTTAATATCCAGCATAAACAGAACAAATGATTGGGGACACAAGCGTCATAAAGTCACCCGAGGACAATTAGGTAACATAACTGTTAGACTGTATTCTATTAGAAAAAGGCAGATAATTCTTTTTGTTTCTAAGGGGATTCCTTTCTATTCATGATTTGGGTAAAGCTAATTTGGATGGAAATATCAATCATATATAATATGCAAAAACTTGATTACTTTAAGCAAATAAATACAATTACATGGAATACTTTGAATAATGACAACACATTTATTGAATTATATTTTGAAGTTAAAACTATTTGAATGAGGACTTCTTTGTAGTCATATGTCCTTCAAGACATCTAGAATCAGAGGAGGTTAACTCCTCCCCTTCAAGGTTTGTCATTAGGTTGTAAATTCTCTTCAACCCAAGTTTCAATGCCCAATCAACTTGTCAAGTTCTAATGGTCCTTGTATTGTATTAAGCTTTTCATGCAGAAAAAAGCATATAATTTATTCCTTCAGCAAATCCCACACACCAAATCATGGGAGGTGATTTCACCTATTACACTGACTGGACTTCTGTGACTGACAGCAAATACAGACATTGTCCTCAGTGTGATTTACAAGGATTTTGTAAATAACTCTAATCTGCAATATACATTTTCATGGCAATATTCAGGACATAAGCAGTAAACACATTTTAGTAGAAAATATTCATGATGGTGGGCCCAGTTGCATGCCTTTTTTTGAAGCCACTGTTGTTTTTATTCTGTCTTTTCATACCAAGGCAGGAAAAGAAACCAGCAAACATGCATTTTAGTTTCTTTGTTAACCTACTCATAACTTAGTCTGGAAATGGGTCGGTTAATGCTCTTTCATTCTGTTTAAGATATTTTTCTGATACATGAAGCAAAATAATTCTCTGTCAATGTTTATAAGGCTGGTTTTGCTCAAGGCTCTTTATCTTGTCATATCAATCAGCCAAGGCTAATATGTGTGGCAGAAAGTAGGACAGAGATCCCCAAAGAGGGACGAAGAAATGAAATGACAAATAAGCTGGAGAAGATGTGGGGTCATTTCCCTTTCAGCCTCAGTGAAATACCTTGCTTTATGAGTCAGCATTGAAGATATAAATAGTTTGCAATGATTTAAATAGTTTGCAATAACAAATATAGTCAGATGATGAATATCAGACATTGGCAGAATGTATTTTGTTACCTCAATTTAGCAAGGCAGGAACAAACAGGACTGATTAATCTGAGAAATCACAGTTGAAAACCATAAACCCAGGGGATGAATCCATGTTTTTGTTACCTAATCAATCAGCCAGAACACCAGGCCCTTGTGCAACACTGGCAGAATTACCTCACAAAGGCTGAAAAACAGCAGTTTGAAAACATCAGCTTGGGAAACCCTCCTATGTACAGAGACACCTTTCCCAGCCACAGCAATAAACACTTTCTAGAATCTGAGAAAGCAAACAAGAGGCTCATTGTCCTGCAGCCTTCTATTCAATAGTATTGATGTCCAGTCCAATGGCAAGAGAACATCCCTGTTTTGATTTCTGACTAGATGAACAGGTCAGAAAGTCAGAGTAGTTCAGAAAGTACACCTCAGCTTGTACTTTGAGACCTGACTGCCCTTGCACCTGAAGAATCTCACTCTGGTTTTGCTTGTTTTCTCTTTATGGCAATGAAAGTAATCTGATTTTTACCAGGTTTACTCCACTTTTCTCAAGTATAAATAAGATTAAAATGTGTTTGGAAGATTTATGCTGGGTACAAATAAAGTTCCTTCCAGTGCAGGGGCAGCAGAACCTACAGCTTTCTCTGAGCTCATGTTTAAACATTTCACCCAAATGCATATATCTTCATGTAACCACAGTTTTGACCTTGTTTTATAACAGTGGCCCTTTTTTAAGGAAATGTGGAAAGCTAATTAATTTATATTGCAACAAATTATCAGAGATGATTTTTCTCTACCCCTCCCCCCTACTTAAAACAAATGTTGAGGGAGGAATAAGTAAAGTTTTGCAGGTGGAAACAATACAGATACTCTCGCTTCGTGATTCTCTCCCTGCCATTTTCAGATGAGTACATTTGCTTTCCAGGAGAGTTTTAAAGTCATCAGTTCTAATGAAAATGACAGGTAAATTGAGCCTGATCATGGGAAGCAAATGACAGTGTATTCCAGGGGGAGGCTGGGTCAGGCAGAATTGTTCATGCTAATCCAGGCAGCCAGCCAAAGTCTGAACAACATACATACAGGGCGTGAGGTCCTGCACTGGAAGCCTGCTGAAGATGACAGTAGCATGAAGCCCAGCCCTACAAACCAATATTCTTTTGCACCTAAATCTTGTCAGCACTCTCCATTCCTGAATTTCTTCATCTCTACATAGGAATGATCAATACCTGTCCACTGGGATATCACAAAGCTCAGCTGTCCAGTGTTTGTAAAGCATTTTGACAGGATGGAAGCTGCTCCATGGAGAGTCGCCTCTACCTCCTTGATGCTGCTACACTTTTTTAATCCACCCTTTTATCAACTGGTATTTCATGCACTCTCCCTTGCAGACGAAGCAGTGAGCGAACAGAAATGACAAAGTGCGCTTCCAAACTTCCCTCCCACTCACCTCTCCTCCATCTGTTGGAGAGAGAGATTTTATTTGCTGCAGAACTGCTGTCTGGCTAAAAATGTGAGCACTTTTTACAGCATGATCCCACTCTCTCCTCCACACACACCCACTGCCCAAGTGCTTCATTTTGAAATATGACATTGCTTCTTAGCTAATCCCCTGTGTAAGAAGAGGCTTCTACAGCCCATTTTATTAGGTGATGACTAAAAAGCTGCTGTAGAATCCCACATGGTGTTCACTGCTGATCACCCCCACCCTACCTATTAGGAACGGAAAGAAACAGAGGATTTCCAACAATAAAGACTATTTTTCTTCCTCTTTTCCCTGTCACAAACAGTCCAGTTCAGTCTTATGCCTCATTATTTCCAAATTTCGAGGTTTAATTCTGAGTCTTATGGCAAATTGGTATTTATCTTTTAATACCTAGCTCCTGGAAGAAGTGCTCACTTCAGATTTTCTGTTTCTTTTAAAGAAAGCAACAAGTCAAGTATTCCTGGATAGGGAGGAAAACTAGGTTTGGCTGAAGACAGTCAAAAAGACTCAGGAAATAAAGGCATATAAGAAAACATCAAATTTCAATAAACACACAATGCAATCCTATGGCTTTAAGCCTACAACTGTGCAACAATTCTAAACTGTGGATCTGGCAATATGAGGGATGGGGGGAAGTTGTGGTCATGGAATACAAAATTGTCCACCATGTGTAATTAGGCAGAATATCAAAACCTGTTTTCAGACAGTATTTTAGTTCAGATTCCAAGGTCTGGACTTAAAATGCTGCTGAAAGAGAAAACACAAAATAAATTAGACAAAAAGGGGAGACATTGTCTGATTTATCACTGAGGCGAAACCTCTAAACTTCAAAAACCTCCCAACTCCATTCTTACTCTGGATATTGTGGCTTTCATAAAGAGAAAAGTTTTGGACTTTTTTCAGTTTTCATGGCTAAAGGAACTATTTTTCCCCCAGGTACCTATAGTGGTCTATCTATCAATCAAACTAGGTAGACAGATAATTTTATTCCACATTTTCAGGTAATTTTTTTAGTAATCTTTGCAGGACGAGTTACAAAATGGGGGTGGCTGTGATGTCCTGGCATTAGAAAGGCAAGTTACTTTTTGGTGAAATTGCCTTGTTAAGATTTAGGGCTTGAACATTTCAATGATCTCAGACTTAGGGGAGAAGGATGTACTACTATAACAGACAAAAAGAATGCAGAATTTACAGGCCACAAGGACATTTGGAAAAACTCCCACAATAAGGAAAAAGCCAACTCATCAACTTTGCTGAAATCAGCTCTGAATAGGAAAAGGTAATTCTGGCAGGGGGAGTTCATGATCACTGACTCAAGAAACCCACTAAATGAAGAGAAAAATTGAACTTGTGGACTAACCAGCATAAGAAGAGAGGGACTCAACCAATAGAAGACAGAATACGAATTAGTAAGAGAGCTGTGTAACTTGAAACAAGTGAACATTAATGCCTTTGTTCACTAAAATGTATATATAGTGAAAAGTTTTGATAGTCATTGTGATGGCTTTGTGGATTTGCCCGCCAGCACCCGTTTTTGTGCAGAACTATAAATAAATACCTCAACTCTGCATGTGGAATGACATCGTGCATGCTGGGTTCAAGAATCATATTTTGGGACAACATTTGGAAGATAAGCATCAGATAAGACATGGCATTTCCTCTTCTTTATCACGCCAATTTGGTTAGAAGGAATATGGGGATGGAGGTCCCTTACTACAACTTTGAACCTGTAAAGATTGCATCCCTTTTTCCATAAGGACACAACTTCAGATTGTCCTCTAGCAATTTCAATCAATAGGCTTCAGTCAGACAAGCAGATGCATCACTGTTTCCAATTAGAGGCCCAGGCTAAATTATTAGGTGATGAGTTCCTATTAAAAACTCATTAAACCTAGAAGAAAATGTTTTTTGTTTGGGGAATGGTGACTAGTCCCAAATGGTGACCACAGCCTTGGACAGGATTCAATCAATCCTGACAGCTGCTCAAGAGAGTTATAGCTCCTGCCAGACAAAGAGGTTTTTCTAACCTAGGTCCTCAAAAGGGGGAAGTTCAGCATGTTTTTCTTGCCTATTCACAAGCCACAAGAACTTCAGAAAGATCCTCCAGCAAAAAACAGATGGAGTTAGCAATTTATGAACTAGGCAACACAAAGTGGGCAAGGTGAGGCCGTAAAGAAGGGCTTGTATCTTTAGGCAAGTGATGGAAATAGAAAAAAAATCCCCACTCCATATCAATATTTACTGATCAGTAAAAAACAGTGACCTAATTTTAATTCACAATGCAAAACATACTCCTCACAACAACCAAAAACCTTTTCTTTGCCCCTGCATCCAGACTGCTGCACAGAGCTATAAATACCCCAGCTCACAGGTACAGTTCATTGTAATACAAGTTTATTCCTTTTTTAAACATCAGACTCCTCCAGCAAAAGTAAAGAATGGTGACAAAACGTGAATGTAACATCAGAAAATTCCTTCCTATTAGCTGGTGTTTAATCTTGTCTGAGTAACACTGGCTTGAACAGCAGAGACATTCAAAGTGATAGGGTCAAGAAAAAGTGAGAGTTATCCAGGCATGTTATTTACAGAGACAAACAGAGCAACTTGGAAACTGGTTTTTGGCACTTATTTATTTCAGCTTGATCTTTCTGTTCTTTATATAGGTCTCTAGCCAAGAGTTCCTTGTTAATTGCTCAAAATGCATCTTTTAGGGAAACTTGACCATGTTCTATCTAGCAACTGTAGAAAACATGGTTCTGCATTATTGGTTAAAACTAAGTATTTAAGTGCTTTATACCTGCCCAATAATCATTCAATAGCACGGTTAACTTACTTCAGTGAAAGGCTATTATACAAGATTGCAAAGCACCAGTTGCCCTAAGATCTCCCAATTCCAAAACTGATGGAGTTATGTGAGCAATGTTAGTATCTGCATTTATGGGACACAAGGGATTTAAGGGATTTAAATTTAAGGGATGAGGAGTAGCCTCATCAGTATGGGAATGAGGCAGCATTCCTCACCTGGAAGGTAATGTCAGTTTGACCTTGACCCTACACAGCAGCAGACTGACTGGGGGAAAGAAAGGGCTTCAGAAGAAAATGTGTGGGATTAGCAACTGGCCAGTATCAAACCCAAGATACTGGTCTGCATCACCCTTGGTTTGACCCTGTACCTCTATTATCTGCCCAGAACTGCCATATTTTGACAAACACAGTAGCTCAGCATGTCACCTACCCCCCAAGTCCAACCAGGATCCAGAAAATAGGCAGCTCTTTCTCATCATCTTTTTCAGTTCAGTAAAGCACTCCCTAAGGTTCTTGCATACCATGGGCATCTTCATAAAACAGTTACTGTTGACTAGCTCCTGAATCAGAGTGTTCTCCCAGGGAATAGGAAATCCAGGCTTAACTCCACATCCACACATCACTTAACAGTGATGAGCCTGGTTGGGGGGCTGCTGGTAATCCCACCTCTCCTACTGAAACTGTTTCACTGCACAATGAATTCTGGAGTCATTTATCAAAGAAGGGGTACTCAAACCTGCCCTGGAAATCAAGCACCACCAGTACTGCAGGTGCAGGTCCCTTTCCAAGGTCTGGTGGATCTCTTTCATGTGTAGGACTGCTGTGTTGACACCTGAAACTCAAATGCATGTATTCCCTTCCTGAATGGGTTCCATTTCCACCCTTTCTCTGGCTCCAAAATATCCTGAATCAGGCACCTTCAGCAGCAGCTGCAGTGAATGTTTTCTAGGCAATTTGGCATCCAATGGCTCAGAGCATCCTCCTGGGAGGATGTGCACTGAGTTTGAAACCCGGCCATCTCAGCAGCCTAGGGAAGTACTCCAGCCATTTAGCTGTTACATAAGTATCCATCATCACCTATTCCTCCAAGGAAAATTTTCTGTCTGTCTCCTGGTGAAAGTGAAGAACTCTGATCTATTCTTTTGACAGGGAGATGCCTGAAGGTTTCCATGCTCCGCACTTCAGACACTCCTTCACCCGGACTTCCCCAGTCAAAGCTCCAGTGATACTGAGGCTCTGTAACTCACCTGTACTCAGCAGTTTCCTTTCTGCACGTCCTCTGATATCTGAGACACCATTTTAGATCACCAGCACCTTTCAGCTCAGTGCTCCTTTGCTCTGTAAACCATGAGGTAACCAACTTTCTCCATAGAAATTAGGCACCTAATTATTCTGCTTCAGCATCTTGCGAAGCTACTCTGTGTTCAAGGGCTCTTCTAGATTTGCAGAACCTGTCCATAACTACTATTAATGCAGTACAAGACCAGCTAATCCTATAATGAATAGTACAGAGAGATATATAGCACCCAACTCTTGTAATGTAGCTTCAGTGAAGATCTACTCACCCCTTCAGAAGAGAGAACTGCAAGGATTTACTTCCACAAGATCTAATGAATACTACTTTAGGGTATCACTATTATTTATTTGAGAATTTTGACATTTGCAGACTGTTGAAGAGGTAACCTAATTCTGTTAATTGTTTGCCAAAGTTTCAGTGCTGGTTTACATAGGACAACCAGCACTTAAAAACCAGTTGATCAGAAGACCATTGAAAGTAACTTCTGTCTAGATATGACCATTATTTAAATCACTAGCAACTACACCTTTAAACCATGAAACTCTGTGTGTGGCCTAAGCAGAAGATGGGCTGTAGGAAGGTAAGAATCTCCCACCAATCTCTTTCCAAAGAAATTGAAACTATTTCCACACCAAGCAGCACAGAATGACCATACAGGCTTCCAAGACACTGTAACCCATCCTCTTGCAACAAGGCAGGATGAACACAGCAAAGAGTATGAACACTATGAACACACACTGTGTGTGCACATGCACATACCATGCTCAGATGACAGGCTGAAAACAGTTACAGATGTCCATGTCAGAAAACTGAAATAAATATTCTAATTCTCAGAATACTTATTTGTAATGGTTATTAACTCTACAATTCAACCGCTTTGGTGTTAAGGTATCTGGCCTTTAAGTATTTCACACTGATGCTGAGTATGTGTACAGTCAGAAACCCTGGTGTACGAATGTAGTTATGAAAATTACAAAATAAAGTATGCAAAGTATTCCATTCCCCACCACACCACCTCTTAGAGAGAGCGTTAGGGAAGATACTCAAAATTTCTGCCATCTGCTACATCAAGATAAAGAGCAGGGGTGTTGCCTGGTACTTTGCTAAAACATTTCTGAGTTACGAGCTAATGGAAAGACATGCCATAAATCTAATACCAAGGTGTCTCTGGGTCTTGCTGTGGAAGTGTAGATGTGAAGGTTCTAATGAAAACTGAATTATAGAATAGTTTGGATTGGAAGGGACCTCAAAGATCATGTTGTTCCAACCCCCCTGCCATAGCCAGGGACACCTTACACTAGACCAGATTGCTCACAGTCCCATCGAACCTGGCCTTGAACACTGCCAGGGATGGGGCATCTACAGCTTCTTTGGGCAACCAATTCCAGTTCCTTATCACCCTCACAGCAAAGAATTTCTTCTTAATCTCTAATCTAAACCTATTGTCTCTCAGTTAAAAGCTGAGAGTCTCCCTTGTCCTATACATGTCCTTGTAAAAAGTCCCTCTCCAGCTCTCTTGTAGAACACCTTTAGGTAGTAGAAGATACTCTAAGGGGTCTCCAGAGCCTTCTCTTCTCCATGCTGAATAACCCCAACTCTCTCAGGCTTGTTTTCACATGGGAGATGCTCCAGGCCTCCCATCATCATGTCACTTCTCTGGACTCATTCTAGCAGGTCTACATCCTTCCTGTGTTGATCAATAACCATTTCAGAGACATTCAAAGTGATAGGGTCAGATACAGATACAGTAGTGTGTCCCTATCATATTTTTGTTACCACTTTGTTATTGCTGGTTCTATTTTTTTAGCTCTTCTGTATTTAACTTTCTAAATGCTCCAACAAAAAAAGGTTGAAGCTCAGTACCACCAGCTGTGGTCCCTTTCATGCAAGGAAGGGTGCTTCCTAATTGGTTTTCAGCAAATACTGTCACAGGGGTTTCTGGCAGGAAAACCTTTTGATTCATTTACAGAGATAAGACATTTTCTTTCTTCCTATGTTTTCAGTAAGTACAGAGGTAAAAGGCTTCCCTTTAGGAATGACAGCAAATGCTTAAAAAATGGCAAGTGTTTAAACTATTTGCTGAGTCAGAGTTTGTAACAGCTGACTTTTAGACAAGTGTTTTGGAATAAAACTGTGGGCAGTGTAATCAAAAAATGTTTTTAAGAGAAATAAAGGGAAAAGGTGAAAAGTACACATCATTTACCACACAGTTCTTTGTATTAATATGAGGTTCAAGGAAGCAAGAGATTTTTTGTTCTTGGGGAGTCTGAAATTTGGAGACTTGTCATGTTCAGGACCACATATCCCATCTTCCAACAGCAGCAAACAGTTTGTTCTTCTTTTTCATTTAGGTGTAATTTTTGTATCACCAGGGAGAGAGATTTTAAGTCACCAGTTTCTGAGCTTTTGAAGCCTTTTCAAAATTCTTTTCAACATGGCTTAGACAGGCAGAAGTGGGTGGATTAGCTCGACAGCCTGCATCCCCTGCTTAGTTCCAAGGTTTCAGTGCAATATGCATCTCACACATACCAAGGCACCTGTCGTGGGTCTTAAGCCCTTTGAGTCATAGGTGTTAGCTGGTGCCAGAACACTGGGGCTTCCACCAGAGGTGAGAAACATTTTTTAAAAAATAAGGAAAAAACAGAACAAAAAAGATCCCACGACTCAAGGGTATATTATATATGAGCAAATTCATTTTGCTAATGTAATATGTAAATAGGATTAATGTACTGAGATAGCTATTAGCTGAAGAGACTGCCATGGAAAAGGAAGATTCATGTTTCTTTATGGAGACCAGCATCAGGGAAAATGCGCTTAAGGCAGTGACATTGGTCTGGAGATCCAAGTAGTTTTCCCATCTCTGCTTGAACATTACTGAAATCTTGACCTAATCCATCCCTGAAACTGTAAGCTCTGAAATTCGAATTGCCATTATTTTTGTCTAGCAGTCAGTATTTCATATGTTATTCAAGTAAGTTCCATCTGGGAGTGCTGATTCAAAGTCAGAGAAAAACCACTGGGTTGCATGGAACCCCACCAAAAATCACAGGTGCCTGAGATTAAGTTCTTGGTAACTTCTGTTGTTATTTGTTTTAGTTTGTTTCCCCATTGCTTGGTATTTTGCGATAATGTTTCAGTTGGTTTTTTTCCATAAAGAGAAAGAAAAAGTATAGTAATTCAATCTTTAAAATGTGGCCAAGCAAGAATTTTGAAATCGTAACTGTCCTTAAAAAGTTTAGGTAGTGTTTACTGCTACAAATGTAAACAGTGAAGCTGGGAAACTAGTCAGGAAAGTTTCTGCAAAATACCCATCAATACAGAAAACAAAGCCAAATAATTTACATTAATGATCCAGCTTTCTTAATTCTTAACTTCTATACAGTGCAAGTGACTTGCATTACACTTCATCAGTGTATGTTTCCAAACTATCTTCTAAATCCTTGCTTAATGAATAAGACTTCTTTAAGAAGAAATACCTGGAAAGAGACCTTTACAATGCAATAGAAAATTATTACTGCTACCCACATAGCTCCATTCTACAGCAGCATTTCATTTTTTACCCATTCAAAATGTCCCATTTCCACAGCACTGAGCATAATAAGTGATTAAGTTGGTTTTTTTAAAGGTAATTATTAAAGCAATTTGTTATGTATACAAAGACGAACCTTTTTAAGGGCAAAATATTTCAACAAAAAAATAATACTCTAATTATGTTTAACACACAAGTGTTTTAATTGAAAAGGTCACTAAAGGAGACTACATGTTGTGGTTTAACCCCAGCCAGAAACTAATTACCACACAGCTGCTCACTCACCCTCCAACCTTCCCTGTGGGATGGGGAGGAGAATTAGAAGAAAAGGTAAAACCTGTGGGTTGAGATAAGAACAGTTTAATAACTGAAATTAAGTCAAATGCAGTAATAATGACAATAATAATAATAATAATAATTTCAATGAAAAAGGAGGTAAAAAAGAGAGGGTGGAATAAAACCCAAGAAAAACAACGATGCACAACACAACTGCTCACTCCCCCGTCCAATGCTCAGCCCCTACCCAGCAGTGATCAGCCTCTCCTGCACACCTCCTCCCAGTTTATGTGCTGAGAAGATGTTTTAGGCTATGGAATGTCCCTTTGGCCAGCTGGGGTCAGCTGTCCTGGCCATGCTCCCTCTCAGCCTCTTGTGCACCTGCTCTCTAGCAGAGCCTGGGAAACCGAAAAGTCCTTGACCTACGGTAAGCACTGCTCAGCAACAACCAAAACATCAGCATGCTGTCAACATTATTCTCATCCTAAACTCAAATACACACCACCTATTGAGAAGAAAATTAACTCTATCCCAGCCAAAACCAGGAAACTACATATCCTGGACACACTGAGATTCCATCAGAAAGAAGTGACACTCTGGACCCAATTTAGAGATCTCACTCATGCAGGCACATACAGCTTTCAGAAAGTATTCAAAAAATCAGACAAGATCAAGTTATTTTAAAAATTTTACAGGTTTTATAAAAACATTATACATTACAAAAATGTATCAAAACCCCCCTTATAATTAAAACTTAATTATACAAAGTTTTATAGCACTTAAAATGACTAACATTCTTTAAAATTAGGATTATCCATTTTTTCAATAGGTACAGATAGAAGTTTATATCAAAACTTTATCAAATAAAAGACAACCTCTAGCTTTCATACCTATTTAATCAGAAGAATATACACTGTCAGAAATAGGAATGTGTTTACAGAGATTTCTTGTCTATAAAAATACAAAAGAGGGATACTGTGAATATCTCACTTGAAGACTCAAAAAGTTCTAAACATACCAAGACTCTTAAAATCAGAGAAATTATCAATCTATTTTTCTGAGGATTCCAGCTCAGAAGAATGATGATGCAAGGAAGAAGAAAAAAATGACTGAGTGGAAAAACACCCCTGAGATAAATCAGAACATTAACATTTTTTTCTACTTGCTTGTTTCTTTGGCTTTTGTTACTTTTAAGCTATCACATAGGTTTGAAAGGAAATTGGTCCACTCATAGGTTTTAACAATTACATTATTATAACACAGGTAATTATTCTGACACACTACAAGCAATAAAAAAACCCCAAAATAAAACATAGCATAAGTTGCTCTTTTCCTTCAGACTCTTCTGATTTCTGATCCCACCCCTCTATTTTTAAAAAAAAACTTTCATTCTAAACAAAGATTATTAAGAGGATAAAATAGTCATCTGGAATAATTTTTCAAATTATAGTTTCCCATGTCTTCCTTTTTTCCTTGAGAGTTTTTTATGGACAAGTTCTTCAAAAGCCATAATTTCATCTTCCACTTCATTTTCCAAGTCTTTATCATGCACCAAGCCTATATTAAAAACAATAAATTAATGCAGAATGGAAAACCCCAACACCTTTTTCTCTTAACAGCACAACAAGCTATGTCACCGCTATTTTACATGTCAGCAATATACCTTCATATGTGCATAATCATCTTCGAGAAGTATTTAGCTTAATATGACAATGTGCTTAAGAGCTCTGCAACGAAGCAGCAACTGCTAAGCCACTTGCTGCACTAGTAATTAATTTTCACACTGAAAATCTGTTTCTATTGTTATTTCCTTTGACTTTTCTAAGAAGTCTGTCTCAAGATTCAGATTCAGCAGACACTACTTTTCCTTGCTGATTTCCAAGACATACTATAAGTTTCCTTTTGAGACTACAAGAGCACACCCTCTCCTATTAACTGTATCTGCTGGAATAGGGAGAGGCAACCCAAGGCTTTATCACAACCAATTTTTTCTAAAATTGAGCTACTTTAATGCCTCACATACAGTCCATTTTGTAAGTCTAACCACTTCATTGCTGCCAACTGTTGCAATCTCATCACCTAAATATATGTTTAAACATGAACATTAAGGGAGGCACAATGAAGTCCTAAACTTGCCTTCAGAGATCTGTGATGCAATAGACTGCATCAATGTATGCTACTTTTTTGTATGAAACCAAGAGAAATGGAAGTGAAAACAAAAGAAACAAATGCAAGCATCCTTTGTCAGGCTGGGATACACTGAAGGCCAGGGAGAAGTCTTGCTCCACTCTGGCCACCCTGCATCCAACTGCTCTGTTTTGAAGAGCCACTGAGGGAAAGCCTGGTTATCTCATGTTTTCCAGAGTGCCCCCATGGGAGTGCCTCTCAAAGGTCAATGAATATCCACAATGCTGCTGAGTGGGAGACTGAAGTGATGCTTAGAGACCACTACTGAACAGCAGTGGGCACAGCAAGCTGTGCAATTTTAAAACATACCTTCTCCTGTTATTCTGTGAGAGTCCATTTGCTTCAGCCACTTATGAGCATCATCAAGGGTGTCAACCAATTTTTTGGCATGTCTGTTTATTAGTTCTTCAGCTGAAATGGAGCACAGTTAACATTCTGTGAGAACACTTAGCTGAGAAATGGACAGCAGCTAAAAGTCAAGCACAAAATGAAGTTACACAGAACCATGTGGGATGATGATGCTGCAAACCCAGAAGTCATGATCACCAGGATAATTCACTAATATGGATGAAGATGATGTATGTATTACTCCCCATTCTAATCAACATTACTAGCACTATCAGAACAGAAGTTCTACATCCTTGTGCTGCCCCTTTGGAGTTACATCTGAATCCTGAAAACATCCTACTTTATTTTTGGGTTATAAAGTTCCTGACTCTCGTTATCTCTCTGAAATTATATGAATCAAAGTCAAACATGGACCTAAAATGGTGCAGTCTTTGCTGAACTGCACAACTAAGAACCTCAAAAATGCCTGTTATAAAGAGAGGGAAAAGTAGTCTCAGAAAAAAATAATTTCTCTCTATATATTTTCACTGAGTAGAATAACAAGGTAACATTCATCAAGCAATTGTCATAACGAAATCCACTATTACCTAATTAAGCCTACTATATCCATCTTATTCATCACTATCATGGTTCACTGAGCAGGAAGGCAAGTAAACAATAAGCTAAACTTCATGGACTTCATCCGTATGTGAAGCTTTCCACTAGGAGTAAAGATAAAGCTTACACGTGAAGAGCACAACCTAACATTTAGTAACAAATTTAACATATTTCACTGATCAGAGCTGATGAACATATCAAGTACTACAGTTTTTCACTACTGTCAGACATCAAAGGCAAAATGACAGCTTGACAGGATTGGTGGATTTCTACCGGTGAAGCCAGTAACAATGTTAAGATTTAAGCTGTCACTTTCCCAAAGCAAGTATACTAAACAATTTTGCTTCTAGGCCACTCATTCACTAATTCAATTTTGCTTGCAAAAATCAGCATAAAATAATGCTTTAATCATATAAGGGGGTGGGGAATCTAGTATCAAAATGTGTATCTCAAGCACCATAAATTACTAAACTTTTTAATACCAATGTTGCCTTTGAGTGACACACCACATATTTGTGGTTAAGTATCTACTTTTGCTCAGCCCTAGCAAAACTGTCACTTCAAGGGCAGAATAACCAGAGATATCCTTAGTCAAAAACTCCAAGTACTCCTACCAGTCTACCCCTGCATATCCAAATTACTATGGCTAGAAGTAAATAGGAAACAGTAGAAACAATAAAAAAATTAGCAAAGATGTCCTGTCACTAAAACTGCAAAGTTGCTGTAAAACTGTAAAACTAGGTTCAGAGAACATAGTACCTCATGACCATGTAGAATTCCCTTTACCATCTATAAAAATTCACTACTATTCACTTTTCTTCTACTATGTAATTCATTAAGTTGGAAGAGTTTAGAATGTATTTTGAATATTTCCAACTCTCTCAGTTCCTCTTTTTATCAGCTACCTGAAATACCTGGAAAAAACTTTCTCTTGACCACATTAAGATTTGCAAATGGAGCTTTGCCAGGTCTAGCAGTTTGGCCAAAAAATGACATATTAAACTGCATAAAGAAAACTGGAAAGGTCCTACCTCCAGCCCAGGCTTTTTTCTCATAGATTTCCTCTACTGCATCTGAAATTTTTTTAATATTCTCTTTGATTTTCCTCTGGCGTAAGTTGGAACCTTCTTTATATGCTAAATGGTCTCGGGTGTAATCCCTTCCTGTAATGGCCTCCACTACTTCCAGTCCATCACGTATTATTGGATCTATGTTTCTTCTGAAAAACTCAGCATAGTGTCTGTAGGCAGCATGGTTATTTGTGTGTTCTTCTGTGTTTCTGTGCTCCAAATAGGCCTCACTGGCCACAGAAATTGCATTTCCTTCTGCATGCAACTTTTCTTCCCCACTGCTCTCAGTTGGTGTCAGAGGTTCAGAAGTGTCTGACTCCATGCTCTCTGACCGGCTGAAATAGTTCTCAGAGCTTTGCATGAATCTGACTCCACAGAGGTCACACTGGGTTTGGTCAATATCTGCTCTTTTGAATAACTCTGATAAAAATTCCTCTTCTTTCATTGCAACAGGATGAACTCTGGAGCGGGCCTTCCTTTTCCACTTCACATACAGGGAAATTAAATGGAACACACGATACAGCTGGCGTCGAGCAGATGCTTTCTGCTCTTGCTTCTGTTGCTTGCTGAGTGCAATGACTTCCAGGGGATCCTTTTGGTCCTCTAAGCAATGGACCTCTTCAAATTCCTCTTCCAGCTCATCAGCATATTCCATTTCATCCAAAGAGGTTACAAACCTGTCAAGGTTTACGCGTTCATACTGGATGCCCCGTATGGGTGGATGCCCCTGAGTGTAGGCAGTGTCCCACTTCCAGCGGCAGTCAACCAAGTGCTCTTCATCTCGCTCAGTCAGCAGCTCTTGCAGGCTTGCAGCAACTTCTCTCACCTGTGTAGCATCACCCACTTGCTCCACGACCCTCAGCAATCTTTCAGGTACTTTAGAGGGAGTGTCTTTTCTCATCGATTCCAGCAGGGCCTTGATTTCAGGGAAGAGGTGGCGTAAGAGGGATCTGTCTTTAGAGCTCTGCACCTGGTCAGCATTCAGTAACATCACCAAGCACAGCACGACTGTCCGCTCAGCCTCCCCTGAAGTTATGCAGTCGGGATCCCCAAAGGCATCCAGGAGGACATTGAACCTTCCATGAACACCACACAAGACTTCTGATAGATAACAGAGATGAGATCTGAAATAGTATACAGCTGCATTTGTGTCCTGCGGTCTGTATTCCTGTATAATAGAAAACGTGTCTTTAAGTTCTTTGTAATGGTTCTTGTGTCTGAACAAAAACTCCCAGTAATGAAGGAGAGCGATGTAACTCTTTGGAAGGCAGAGAGTAATGTTTTTGGCGAGACGCATCAGGACAGCACAACACAGAATATACTGGAATTCCAGCAACATCACCGTGTTTCCTATGCTTGGAATCAGGTATCTTGTGCATTTCTTGATCAGGACATTCATGAAACGGAAAAAAAATCTTTTACAGTTTTCAGGGTTCTTATGAACATAGAATTGCTCAAGTGAATTTTCAAGAAGCCGAATGAAGCACAAGTGTGTTCTTCCTGGATTTTCGGCATTCTTGTCAGGTAGCAACATACCATGTCTGCCTGCTATTCCTTTGGTCTTTTCTTCCTGGCCTTTATTCCTGGGGAGACTTTTTGCCTTTGCCAAAGCAAACATTAGCTCTTTGTTATAATTATCCTCTTCTTTAAAAAGAAGTTTCTCAAATTCTTCAGGATATCCTGAAGATAAGATAAGGACCTTCATGACAGTTAGCCACAAATCAGTTGATTCTCTTCTGGCTGCAATGTCTTCCTTATTAAACTTAAATGTGATGTACTTCCTCAACATCTCTCTACAAGGTTTGGAAATAACACTACTGAATTGCAGTATTTCTTTGCATGCTCTTGGGTTCTCAGACAGTATTCTCAAATGAAAATGATTAGGAAAAAACATTCCTAGGAGGGCTTCACATGATGCATTTTTGTCAGGAGTCAAAATGTCCTCAAAGCTTTTGCACTGATTCAGTAACTCTTTAGGGAAAGTGCATGTGGCTTCCAACAACAGTCCATTTATTGCCACCAGATGCATTTTACACTGAAATATTGTCCTTGCTTCATGACGCAACAAGGGTCTGTGGTAACCCTCACAGGTTTTATCTTCACAGTTCAATCCTACAATGAACTTCATACAAATATCAGGGTACTTCTTGCTCAGTAACTCATCGGTGATAAAGCACAACCTGCTTAACAAGTGCTGCTTCAAAGCTGATTTTACTTTCTCTGTGCTTACTGAGAGATCACCTTTTGCCTTCCTCTCTTTTAGACTTTGCTTGTCTAACAAAAACTTGATAATGGGTTCAGCTTCATTTTGGGACACCTGGCAACTGTCACCTGCTTGGACAATCCCAAAATAGGCAAAGCATAACTTCACCATATCTTTCTCTGCATTGGTGGCTGCTTTCTTCAGACCACTAACAAGACTCAGAAGAGCCATTAAGCCACGTGTTGCCATGAAGAGGATGTTCTGGCTAGGAGTGCTGCAGCGACATAACGCAAAGAGAGCTTCAACTGCACCAGCAGAATGATTCAGAGACAGGAACCGAGAGTACGCGTCGCTCAGCTTCAAGACGTCTCCTTTCAGAGCTCCCTGCAAAAACACAGCCTCAGCAATGCCAGACTTCTGCCCAGTTTGTTCACAAAGCTCAAGGGCTTCTCTGAGGATGCTCTCCACGTTCCCCAGGTGTGGTTCTGAACCGCGGCTCAGCCTGGCGCGAGCTTCAGCAAGCAAGCACGATGCGCGGAACTCTTTCACAGCCGTGAGGTTGGCTGCTTCCAGGGCAAAGCCGTGCTGTTTCATCAACTTCGCAGCCTCCTCCTGGCGATCCTTCCTTTTCAGTAAGTCTGCTGTTTGGCGCAAACATCCACGAGACTTCAGAAACTCAAGCTGATCCTCTATATCCAGTTTTGAGAGGACTTGCATCATTTCCTCAGTCCTGTTCATACTCAGGTACTTTGCAGCTGCTTCCAAATACAGCTGATTTGCTGTACAGGAGAGTTTGGAAGGCATTTGTCCTTTTGCATTCAACATATCTTCATATCTGAAAAAACAGATACATCAATTTACTGCCACAGATTACAAATCTAGGCAAAAAAAGCCCTGCAATAAAAAAAAAAACCCAACAAAACCATTAAACAAAGAGCTTCCCCTACAAACCCTTCCTACAAAAAGGTCAACTGTTTCATGTGATATGCCTGTCAGGTGAGAGAGCATCACATCAGCTGAAAAGATCTACAGAAAGAAATTAATTACAACATGAGGCTGTCGGAATCAAGAGTATTAAAGCTTTTGGTACAAACAGGATCACAAGGTTTACAGCATTACTGAAGCATTCTCCACACTGTCAAATCAACGTACAAATAATTTTAACACATGTTATCAGCATTAATCTTCTATTTATAAAAAAATATGAATTTCAGTGAATCCTCCAAGGGTCAATATATACAATATTCTGTAAAATTTACATAAACTTGTCAGTTTAGAGATAATTCTTTCAAGCCTCTGTATGTATCTGCATATACTTTGTAGCTTACTGAGTGTCTGAGCAAAACACCTGGTTGCATCTTTTGTAACATGCACTTTAGAATATTCAGTAACTAATTATTAAGGGCTGATGTAAAATTATTGATGCATCCCTTAAGCCAGTTTTGTGAAACATTCTCTCCTGCATGCTGAGAATGAGTAACTTTTTCCTGTTGGATTAGTAAATTATCATCAGCTTTTGTCATCATCTTTCTCATGATAAATGGTAGTGCAGATTTTTTGTGTCTATGCTGATAAATTTTCATTAATGTTTCGGGGGGATGATTTAAAAACTTGTTTGTTGGTAAAGTGACTTTAATTCTTGAATGTTTTGATTGAACAATTAAAGAAGCTTTAATCATTCAAAAAAGCAGTATTCAAAAGGTAATGTAAACAAAGTCAGTAGACAAAACCCTTCTGAAAATTTTTCAGTGAACCATCTGCATTATATGGAATTTGGAAATGCAAAAGAGAGTTATATTCCAATACCATCTTGCAAGACATACCTTTCAACCGCCTTTGCTGCTTCTTCATAGAGTTCTTCCTGACAATACATTTTAATGGCAAGATCAAACTCCTCAATTCGTTCATAACATTCAGATGCTTCTCTGTAGCACTGGCTTTTCTGATAGTAAACTGCAGCATCTTTCATCTGCAATGCAGAAGTCAATAATGAAACTGAAGTGCTGTAAAACTACATGCATGGAATAAATCTTGTAATTCCATCATGTGTCTCATAAATAAGTATACTTTAATAAAATGTAATTAAAGTATCTGAATAAAATCAGATATTAAAGTAACCATCACTAAAACTGAAGAGATTGGTTAAAAAACCTTCAAAATATTTGTGTCTGAAAAACTAGAGTATAAAATGAAAGGTATTATGTAAGGTTTTCAAAATAATTTATCCACCCAGCTCTGCCTCTTGTTAGAAAACACTACACATGCTTCTGCTGATTTACAGATTTTTCAGAATGAATTGTATTAAATTAAAACAGTTATGGATGCAGAAAGAGAACACTAACATTATATCTCAAATTTCAAATATTTGGGAACAACCACTTTATACTCTTTTAGTGGAAATACACTGAAAATAAAAATATTACATATTGTTAGCACACTAACCCTTCCAAGTTCCATTTAAATGGCTGTTATCAATGAAGTTTCAATATCATCAGTGTACTGAATGAAGCAGCAGCTTATGTTTCATTACATCAGTCATTCACTAATTTTTGACTGCAAATGACTGATAATGACATTTGAGGAAAGCCAAAGAAATAAAGCCAGCCTGCATAATTGCATCATGCTCCACTTCATTTCTTTTCTGCCTGTTCTCTGACAAATTACTCCTTTTGAACAGCCCTGCTTAAAGAGCTTGTTTAGTTTTGCTATTACCATGACACAAAAAGATACTATTACTTTCTGAGTAATATGAGAGGAAAAAATTTTGTAGGAAAAGGAAAGCGATATGGCGAGGATTTAATACCTTTCCTAATTTTTTACACAATTCTGCACAAAGACGGAACTCCTTTGATTGAATCAGACATTTTAGTGATAGCTTTGGTTCTCCACATTCCAAGTAAGTTTTAGCCAATGTCATATATTCCATCTGTTTTTCCCTGTAGAAAGTAAGAGAAAATTACCACTAACATCGAATTAAGTTTAGGATCATGTGAGCTGTCACTGAATCCAACCAACACTGACATGACACAATATTCTTAATACGTTACCTGATGAGTTATGATCTTACAATTAATTATATTTTGTGCTGACACTGCTCTATCCAGAAGTCTGTTCCAAAATATGATAGCTCTGACTGTCAAAAGATTCTTTTGAGTTTTTTTTTAACTAATATATTACTATACTGTATTATACTGTACTGCATTATTGTGATTCTGTACTCCTTCTCTTTCCTTAACTTGCTCTCTCTTTTCTGCTGTTTGGCACCAATGTCATTAGAGACACAAGCAAATGTGTTCTCAGCCTTTGTTTTGTCCAACCAAACAATTCCAGCCTTCCAGGTATCACTGCAGCATGATCTAGATTGAATTCACAATTCTCAAGCCTGGAGAATCAGACCTGTACAGAGCATTTCATAAAGAACACATGAAAATCTTACTTAAGCTTTTTACACCAGCATTAATACCTCTATTAAAAAAAAGAATTCAACTTTGGCAGCTTCATTGTTACATATGTTCTGTCAACATATTCTAATACACCAAATTCCTTCTCAAATTTTATGCAAGCTTTTGACAAGCACAGTGAACTGAGAAAAAGTTTTATCAGTCCCATCAACAATTTCTCTATAATCATGAAATTTTGTGAGCATCCTTATGCTTCTAACCAGGGCCACTAATATAAAGCAGGTAATCAAAAAAGATAAAATCTCAACTAACTCCAGTAATAGCCTTTCTTCAGACCTTCCCTCTTCTCCCTTGTGTGCCAGCTTCCTCTGATCTAGTCATTCCTTTCCCATGCTGCTATCATTGCTAGTTTCTGGTCTCCCAGAACATGAACAGGAACTGATTCATTTAGGTCTAGATCTTTCTCCATTAAGTTTTTTCCTGTCTTATTTGAGATGAGTCCCAAAGAGTTTCCAAGCCTCTTTGGGAAACTGCAAACTCTCTCCCCTGTCAAACTCTTGAGCTATTTTATGCAGCCAAAATCATGAACTATATGATTCATCTCAAAATCTGTTCCTTCAAAACTGTCCTTTGGTTCAGATCTGGTCCTGCTTGTTTAGTTTAAAATGACTGTAACCTTAATTTTACTCCAAAACTCACTTTTTCCTAGCAGCTTTTTTTCCCTAATGCTCACCACCATTCCCTCTCCTTTGTTGAGTGAACATGCAGTGGGGATTAACATATTGACTCAACAAAGTGAGTTGCCATCAGCAAGATATGTTCTCCTATCTATATCTATGGATGTTCTCAACTCAGATATGTTCTCCTATCTATAATATCTATGGATGCAAAGCCTCTTGACGTAATGCAAATCCTGCTGCTTTTCTCTCACAGAACCAGTAAGCCCTTGCAAGGGCCTATTTCATTTGGACAGCCCTTCCACTGTTCCCTAGAGGGAGTAGTGCCCTGGATCCTGTAGTGCTAGGACCTTCCAACTCCTTAAATCTCTTTTGCCAACCACAAACACACAAAGACACCCCTCCTGCACTGTTCTCCGGCATCTCTGGTCAGATCCCAGAGCTGTGGTGTGAATCTCACCCTCTGCCCCACAAAGTGACACTCACTCAGCTGCATTGATATCCTACCTTGGGCTGCTTTTCTTTGCACGCACTTTGAGAACAGCGTCGTGTGTCAGGGCCAGCTTTGACTTCTCAGCTGCTCCTCCCTTTTGGTAACATTTGGCAGCCACCTGGGGTGAAATCACACACAGCATTCACAGATGTGCATCCAGCCCATGCTTTATCACATAAAAGCAATACTTAATTTTACAGTCACTGGAATGGAAAGCAGAAAGATTGGCAGGGTGCCTGGAAAAAGGAAAAGGTAAAACACTGTGGTATATTTTTAGGACAAAAAGAAAAGCTTTCTGTGCAACTACCAAAATTAGAACAATAATTACAATATTCCATGGAAGTAGTGAAAGCAGAATTCCCAGTAAGCTGATAGAACAAATAGCATATGCAATCTGAATGACAGCCTTAGCCATTAACTGGTAAGTCACCAAGCATCTACCACATATTACAAAAAGCAAGGAAGACCAATGCATACAAAGTGAAATCAAAAAGCAAGGAACATTTACTCAATGCTTTTATCTTACCAGGCTCTTTCTGTGAAAACTAAACAGAAACACTGAGAGTTACCATGCTCCTAGCAAGGTTTTCTTCATCACCCTGCTTATTCTGCAACACCACAATTTCTTTACTCTAGCCATTAATTTAATGTTGCTTCTGTTTGGAAATTGCACACTGCAAGCCACCCTTGGAACTGCCAAAGTCACCAGATAATGTCATCTTAAGGCAGCATTGATTAGCAAAGATCAGTGTTATAAAGAAAACAGATTTGCAGATAACATAGCTAATATATTTCAGATTTCAAGATTATTTTTTTTTTAGCTGTGTGGGTTTTTTTTCTCAACCCTTTTCTGTCCATTTAGAAAACTGCCTTTTATTTTCAAGGGGAGATAAAGACTATCTGTATAGTGGCAACTGATTACTTTGGGTTTTTGCCTTGTTATAAATACTAATTTTCTCTTCAAAGAATTTTATGTTGTTACCTGCAAAACCCAGAAGCTTTCCCTCTGCCGTGATCTCAAAAAAGTATCTGAAGTTATTTCATAGAATCACAGAACATCTCAAATTGAAAGGGACTTATAAGGATAATAGAAGCAAACTTACTGCTCCCTGCAGGACTACCTAAAACAAACCCACACAACTAAGAATGTCATCCAGATGCTTCCTGAACTCTGAACTCATGGCTTGATGCCATGGCTACTTTCCTGGAGTGCCTGTGGCAGACCACGTTTTCAGTCAAGAGCCTTTTCTATGTCGAATCTGATCTTCTTCTGATCCAACTTCATTCCATTTCCCCATGTCCTATCACTGGTAACCAGAGAGAGGAGATCAGGACCTCCCTTTGAGGAAGTTGTAGACTGTGATGAGGTTACCCCTCAGCCATCTCTTCTCTAAGCTGAACAAAACAAGAGACTTCAGCTGCTCTTCTTAAGACATATCCTCTAGAGCTGCCCATGCCAATGGCAGGAGGGTTGGGACTGGATGAGTCTTGAGGTCTCTTCAAAACTATTTTGAAGAGACCATTCTATGATTCTATGACTTTTCATCCTCTTGGTCACCTTCCTCTGGACACACTCTAATAGTCTGTTGCTCTTCTCATATTTTGGTGCCCAAAACTGCACAGAGGTGAGTAGTCCAAAACTACTCCAGGTGAGTCTGCACCAGCACAGAGCAGAGCAGGACAATCACCTCCTTTGACTGGCTCACAATGCTGTATTTGATGCACCCAGGACACTGTCTGCCTTTTTGGTTGTCGAGGCACACTGCTGGCTCATCTTGAACTTGCCATCAACCCAGACTCCCACATTTCCTTTCATGGGGCTGCTCTCCAGCCTCTCATTCCCTAATTTGAATGCATAACCAGGAGTACTCCACCCTAGGTGCAGAATATGGCACCTGCCCTTGTTAAATCTCATACAGTTGGTGACAGCCCACTAGGTTATCAAGGTCTCTGCAGGACCTCTCTACCCTTGAGGGAATCAACAGCTTCTCCCAATTTAGTGTCCTCCAGGTTTAGTATTGTTGCAAACATGTTTAATGTACACTCCTTTCCAGTGTGCAAATTATTTATAAAAACATTAAAGAGCACTTGCCCGTAAATTGAGCACTGGGGAATCCAACTAGGCTGGCCCCAATGGGCCACCAGCCTCATATAACCCCATTTACTGTAACTCTTTGAAACCTGACTTGACAACCAGTTTCTCACCTAATGTATTATGGACTTGTCTAGCTGTGTCCTGCAATTCCATCCAGAATAAAGAGACTGTGAGAGAAACTATTAAAATCTTTGCTAAAACCCAAATATACCACATCAACTGGCTTCTCTTGGTCAACTAGATGAGTGACCTTGTCATAAAAGGAAATTAAGTTGGTTAAGTGGGACTTTCCCATAGTGAACCTATGCTGCCTATGACTAATGACTGCATTGTCACTCAAATGTTATTTTCAGTAACTCCCAGAATAACCTTCTCCATAATTTTACCAGGCACCAAAGAGAGACTGAAAGGCCTGTAATTACCAGGGTCTTCTTTTCTACCCTTCTTGAAAACTGGGACATTTGCCAGCTTCCAATTGACTGGGACCTCTCCAGACTCCCAAGACCTTTGAAAAATAATGGAAAGGGACCCCACAATAAAATGGGCCAGCTCATTCAGTACCTCGAATGAATCCCATCAAGCCCAATAGATTTACGTGCATCCAGCTGCAACAGCAAGTCTCAAACTAGTGCAGAGTCAGCTGGGAGTTTATCATCCCCCAAGTCTTCCACCCCATCATCAGTGTTAAAGACAGAGGTGAAGAAGGCATTAAATGTCTCTGCTTTGTCTATGTCCCTATTTGTGAGGTAAATGACCTTATCAAGTAATGGACTGATGTTATGTCCAATCCTTCTTTTGCTGTTAATGCGTTTTAAAATGACCTTTTTGTTATCCTTCACAGTGCTGGATAGCTTGAAATCTACTCGAGCTTTGGCCACATGAATTTTCTCCCTACAGTGACAAACAGCATCTCTGCTATCCTCCTGTGTCACCTCCCCTTGTTCCAATGTCCACACACTTTCCCTTTTCCCCTAAGTTCAAGAAGAAGATGCCTGTTCAGCCAAGCCAGACTCTGCCCCACTTGCTTGACTTCTGACACTTTGGAATTTCCTGCTTCTGCACACTTCAGAGACAGCCCTTAAAAAGTGCCTGTCATTCATGAATTCCCAAGGGACCTTACTAATTAGCTGCTCTCCCCAAATCCACGGTCAAAGGTATGCAGGACTTTTTCTTCTACAATCAACAACTTGAAACTCCATTACTTTGTGGTCACTGTGACCAAGACATGAATCCCCACCTCACTCACAAATGCCTCTCTGTTTATTAGGAGGTGAGTTTTCCCTAGTCAGCTCCCCTAGTACCTGCACCCAGAAGTTATCTTCAACATTCTCCAGAAATTTCCTGGACCTGTTTGTGTCCACTGTATGATTTTCTCAGTTAATATCTGGGAAGTTAAAATCACCCAGAAGGACAAAAGCATTTGATCTAGATACATCCCTAATCTCCCTGTAGAACATTTCATTGATGTTGTCATCCTGGCTGAGTTCTGCTTTGATGCCATTAACTGTCATCCCATATCTGGACTGCATTAACTAGGAAGCTAGGAAACAAAAGACTGTAAAATCTCGATGTTTTTTAAACACAAAGGGAAACCATCATTTTCCTACCCAAATTAATACACTTCCAAGAAATGCTTTCATTTTTCTACAGTATGTGCAATGATACTGTCAAGAACATGGTTTAGATTCAAGCATATCAGTTAATTCTGATGGATGCTAATAATTGTTTTTCCTACTGTCTTTCATTTGTGTGCATTAAAATGTATTTCCCTCATGAGATTGCAAATTTCTGGGCAGTGAATTTAAGATTACAAAAAAAGGCTTGCTCTCCCTGCTCACTTCTTGTAAGTCATTTACAAGCAGACACATAGCTATAAACCACAAACTAAGGCAGACTGCTACAGAGCAACTGAAGGTTTACAGATGGTTTTATAGATACAGAGAAAAGAAAAGGTTTCAGAATAAGCAAGAATCCTTATTTCAGATAAACATATGTTCCTACCTCCCAGAACTGGTGTTTGGCATAGTAGTCTCCCTGTGCAATCCATTCTTCTGGAGTTGAAGTTTTAGCAAACATGCTGTCATCTAAGTCTACAAGGGCAGGGGTGACCATTTTATGTTAGAATGGATAAACCACAGAAACCACTTATCATGTACCAAAACTAAGCATTATCTCACAATGTTCCAAGCTCTATGTTTGTGCTTACACCAGTAATGGTAACTATGAGTCAAGTGTGGTAATACTGTTGTGTGAAGCTACCAGTGAGAGTACAAAAAACCCTCAGAGCTTGGCTGGAGACTGGGCTGGTAAGTGGCTGAAACTGCATTAACACAGCAGAAAATCTGACTACAAATTGACCACTTTAAGCTATAAATATCTGCAGCCATCAGGGTCCATTGAGTTCTCTCCATAGTAACTGGCTGAGCAGCAGTGACATGATCTCTCTTTATGCAGGAACACTGCTTAAGGTCACTCCTCGAGGCTGAGGGATCCCTTACCCAACACCAGACATCAATGGGCTGGTAAATGACATTTTTGCATATGTGTAAGATTTAAGATAAGTATGGAAAGCTTACATAAAAAGTAGAGTATTGACCACCAATCCATGCATACTTTCTGAATATTTTACATATCTGAATTTACTGGTTAGAACTCAATAAACTAATTACAAGATCAGATCTGTCTAAGGGATCACTGACTCTCCTCCTGTGACAGCAAGAAAACTTAAACTAGTGAATTAGCAATAAAGTTATACTTTAGCATATTCAACTGATCTTTAGAGACAAAAGAATTAAGACCCACTGAAATAAGTGGAAATTTGCAAGGGCAGTTATCAATGTATACTGTTAGAAGGACCAAGGCATTTAACCTTTATTACACAACCTAAAAGCAAGAAAACATGAGTTTTGACTGTTTGACAGTCTTTTAAGAAAGTTTTAGGACAACTTTACCTTTCTTTTCATCTGTTTTGACAACCTTAACAAATTTTCTTTTGATGAAATACTTAAAAGCTGGAGCCCGTTTATCACGATCTTCATCAAAGATCCAAAGATTGACTCTGGCTCTTGTAATTGCAGTATACAATTGCTTGAGCTCTCCATTCAGCATCTGATGCAGAACAAAAAAATTGAATTAAATAAATGAAATGCCAGATGAGCTAAATTGTTAGAAAGAAACATACTTTGCAGTTATAAGAAAATAGAGAATTTATACAGAATGAATAACAAGTAAGAAAGTGCTTTTAAGTAAGCAAGTCTAAATATTAAATATGGGACTCCAATTACATAAGCCATTATCCATCTAACTTATAAGCAACTAATACTACAAATCAGCTGCAGGAATGACAGGCTATTCCTTGATTCCTTCTAATCACTTGCACATATAACTATTAATTTACCATACAATCCTGAAAATATCTGACTCACCAGATTCTAAACAACTTCCTTAATTTCAAGGTAGTGACACCAATCAGAAACCAGACTATAGGAATAATGAATATTGACAAGCTGAATTGCTATTTGCTTTAACCACAGTTGTTCTGTAAATACACCCAAAAGTCTTTGTCACGGGTTTTGTTCTCTAATCAAATTACATTTGCAAACAATCTCTTATGTTTTAAAATCAGTACTATATGTATTCTATTACAATGTATTTATATTATATTATACAAATGTGAACAACTATAGAAGGTAAAGCAACCTTGATAAACATGGAAGTAACAGGATGAAAGGATTTAAGAAATTTCCCTACTTTAAAAATTTAAGAATTTAATTTGTCCTTCCTATTCCTAGCGTTACAAAAAACTCACCTTGTACATTTCTACATTAAATGGAGTCCTTTCCTGCATACCAGTGGCATCCTCTAATGGCACCTCAATTAGCAAGTTGCTTCCCACTTGCACATCTGGATCAGGACTATAAGAAGAAATTATCTTCCATTCTTTGCTAGCCTGAAATATCAAGAGAATAAGGTTTATTTGTATGTACTAACTACTACTGCCTACATATGCACAAGATAAGATTGCATGGTGTGACCTATTCATCCCTACAAGAGAAGAAGGCTCAGAGGAGAAGACTGGGGGAGAAAATTATCTCAGGGAAGAATATAAAGAATAAACATCAATTTTCAATGAGAAAGCTGAACTTTATCTCAACACAGCCTTTGCTTGAGATACTTGTCTGTACCAGATGGTCATCAAGGAATATAAACAACCTTCCCTAAAACAGCTAGTACAGAGTTACACCCTCCTGAGCTGCCCAGGCAAAAGCGAAGATGTGCATCAGCCCAACAGACTGCAGAAAATCTGAGGAGCAAAGAAAACAAACCTTTCAGAGTGCAACTGGCTTGAGCTGGCTACAAGCTGCATATTACTCTTCAGGGACTGGGGATGGCCAGCATCAGGATGGAGAAGCCAATGGGAATACATACATATATATATATATATGTGTGTGTGTGTGTGTGTGTGTGCGTGTGCGTGTGTGTGTGTATGTACATGTACACACAGGGAGCACTAATGAGAGTCATATCTGTATTCTGATTCCAATGTATACTGTCATTGCTATATTATGCTTGCCTTGGGATTTCAGGATACCGCTATATCACTCTTCTAGATCCAAATTATATGCAATGCTCAATATATCAAATAAGTAATTTGATATTAAACATGAAAACCTCTTTAGGTGGACTATACATTTTCAGCTAAACACCCTTACAATGATCCCTCTGTGGAGGAAGTCATGTTACCTTCACCATGGAGGAGGGTCAAGTTTTAGACCTAGGGACAAGGATCCTCCTATAAACCCCTGATATCACAGCAGGCAAACTCACTGAGGCGGGGTGTGCTGATTGCTGGGGCAGGCAGCTCCCTGCCAGCTTGGGGCAGAATGAAAAGTAAATGGTGGTGGGATAACACTCACAAGCTGCAATTTGTCATACTAAAATCTACTATCTAAAATACATTGGAGAGATCTTGGCCTGCAGGTTAGGAAGGGCAGCCACTAAGTCTCCTTGACTCTACAAAACTGACAAGCTCAGTGAGCTGGACCCACACATATCCCATGCTGGTGTATATTCTCATCCTCAAGGCTCCCAGAAAAGATCTGGCTGGTCATTCATGTGATGAATGTATTAAGCTTCGTGTTGAACACCAGTAACTGCTAGTGCTGGTCTCAGCCAGGGGGTGGAATGGCACCTGCCAACACCTCCTCTTGTAAGAACACTCAGAGGTGAGCAAAAAAAACCCACTCATGGGGAAAGTCTAAAAAAGCGTGGTCAGAAAATATTGAACTCCAACACAGAGACATGTGAAAGATGTCTATAAATATGCACAGGCACTCCTAACTATAAGTTAAGTGTGGCAGCAGATCAGTGCTGTGCACTCTCATGCCATGTAGGAAATGCCAGCTCCTGATCACACTACTCTGCAGGCTCCTGATCCCCTGCAAAACTAATAACCTTAAAATCATGACTATGTTCTAAGTGATGTTCATTTTTCCCTTTTGGTATAGAAAATTCCATTTAATTGAAATGTGATTAAATACTGCCAAGTTTCTGGCACAACATGAAAAATACTCATAATAAGGCTCAAATAACATTTTTACAATTTATATGTTGCTGAGCTTTCAGCAACACAAAACAAGTTAACTGTCTTCCCATGGGGGAAAAAAGCAGGAAACCTTTCCTGAAAAATGTATTTTGAAGTTAAGATTTGAAAAAATCATCAATGAAGATATTCCTAAGCCTGTCATAGATTGTAACATGATAACCAGCTAAAGGTATCAGTTTGGTCAAGAGCTTGCTGTGTTTTGGGGGCTTGGCTTTTTTGCCTTCTAGATTTTTCATTCACAACTGCTTACTGAAACAAGACTCTTCTTAAATCCCATTTTCAAGACAAATAAAAAGAAAACCCATCACTTTACGAAGTGCACACAGCCACACTGCTGTGTTTACAACGGTTCAGAGATTCAGCTTTTCTAAATTAGAAAACCTCAGGGTGAGCTGCTTTCTTGCCTGCTTGTTTAGCTCCTCAAATCAACTCAATTACTCATGACTCACAGAAACACGGAAGAATTGTATGAAAACAGTTCTCCAGGCCTGACATACATTAGTCTAAGCTAAAATGCTCTACACAACTCAATTCTGCTAAACTGCTTCTCTAAATCCTGATAAATGGCTTGTTATTTTCCTGATTACAACTTGCACCACCAGAAACAAATCAACTTTGAGAAATCTACTGTGACAGCCAGTATTTACCTCAAGCTCCTTCCTTCTGCCCTCATCACATAACATTCACTAACCTCTGTGAAGGGGCACCAGTAAGCTGCCCTCAGTTTTCTTGTGGTTTTCATCTGCTGAAAACCACATGAGACATTGTTTTGAGGAGCAGAGGCAGAGGACATCTGCAACAGGGCTGTTCACACTGAATGTTTAATCACAGAGTAACTCAGTCGTGGGTACATGGAGTGTCTGCAAGCATGTTAAGTAAGGAATACTTGGAATACTTGCCTAGCTGGGGTCAGAAGAGTAGTCTTGGTGTGCAGCAGAAGAGTGTGTGTGTGTACCCCAAGGTTCTCCCTTAAATTTTAACAGTAAACCTGAAGGAAAGTGCAGCACTTAAGGAAACACGTTCTCAATTAATAAACCTGTGACCTCTCTGTTTTCCACTCTGATGAGACCATTCATCTTCAGAGAAAAGAGGGAATACTTTCCCAGCTGAACCATTAATTAGAAAGATAGACTTCAGAAAAAAAACGCAGAAAAAGGATAAGAATTAAATACCTCTGAATCTGTGAAAAAGTTGTAAAGGAGGACATCATCAAATTCCAAGCCCTTTGCTTCATAAATTGTCAGTACAAGTGCCAAACTAAGTTCCTCAGGTATCTTCTCCTTTGCAGTTTCATTTGCCACTAATACCACCTGCCATAAAATACATTATAAAAAAACATTAGAAAGCAAAAAGGAAAAAAAAAAGTAACAGTTGCATACAGAAAGACAAACATGTTGATAATACAAGAGCCTTTCAAAAACTAGACAACATTTCACAAAGACATTTCAGCACACTCCACAAAAAAGGTCACAAAGCTGCCACTAGAAGACTGACAAATGCGTGGTATGTGCAGGCAGTTTTAGATCTGGTGTAAGAATATTTGGAGTTAGAAAGGAACAGGTCAGACAATACCTCACACCAAAAAAAGAACAGAAAGAACCAGACATATTAAGAAGAAACAGAAACCAACACAATAAAGGTTTCTAAGCTTGAAATGCCTAATTTATCAGTGAGACAAGGGCTTAAAAAAGAAAGTTGTGGGCAGTTCATACAAGACTATTATTTAGCAACAGAGCTGGCAGAATCTGCAAAAAGCCTAAGAAAAGCAAACCTGATGTGCTCCAAATTCTATGGGTTGTGTTTTCCTTTTGTTGCCCCTCAGCAGAATTGCTAGATCACTAACACTGCAGGACTCCAAGACAATAGGTTTTGGCCCATCAAAGAGACCACGGTCCTGAGGAAGGCGGTCAAAAGATTCTGGAAAATAATGCTGGAGCAAATCAACCACTCCAGATGCTAAACGGAGAATACCTGCAAAAAGCACAATAAAGGTTTTACATTTCAGCCTGAAGTCCTTGCAAACACACTTTTAAAAGTTTCTGCTAGAAATTTGGAATCAAGATATATGACAAAAACACTGATCAGGGAAGGCTGAAGCTGTAAGCTTCAATTTATGTTTCTGCCAATTTGAGTGGATGTCATTCTTGGGCCTCTAAAGATCAGAAAACATGCTACAGTGGCTTGGCAGCATTCTCACAAAATAAAGATCACAAATGGGAAACAAGTAAGGAAAGTAGAAGCAGCACACCAATGCTGCAAAATCTAGTGCTTTGGGTGCTAGGACAACAGAAATGGGAAAGATAATTTCTTAATTTTTCCCTCAAACACAGCCAAAGCATCCAGTAAGCATGAGAATTCAAAAAATTACAATTTTAAAAACATTCATTTTTGGTTTTCCACTTGAGCTTTCAAACAACAGAATTGACATATCAGAAAAAGCTGTCCATCTGATCTTTTTGAAAAACAGGCCACATAGAGACTGGCTTTCAACTGGCCAGCAGAAAACTTCAATTATTAGTAACATCTTAAGAGCCCAGGCTCCGATCATAAATAAATTTGTTACTCTACCTGAATGGGACCTGTAGTTCTGGTACAACTGATAAATCCTTTTCGGTTTCCTAACACGCTGCTTCTTGTTCACAGAGCTCTTGCTTGCGTAATGAAACAGCGACCTGAGGTCACTAAAACGAAAAGCAACTCCTTTCATGATGCTCTGGGCAGTGTCACCGGTCAGAAACATGGCATTGGGGTCATTGATGCATTTCATCAACAGGGCTAGCTCAGCTTGCGTGAAATCCTGTATCTCATCACCATAGAACTCATGGATGGACCATGGCAGCTCCCTGAGCTTAGAAAGTCTTTGAGATAAATTATACAGCAAATCTTCTTCATCAAAGTAACCCCTCTGTGATCGTATCTGCTGATAAAGACAGAAGAGGTTATAGATCTCACTCCTGTCTTCCGTGAAGTTTGGTGATCTCTTTCGGCCTAGCTTTTTGTACTGCTCCTCAGTAAGCTTGCCCCCAAAGCAACTCAGTGCCTCAAAAGAGCCTTTCAGAAATGATTTGATTTCTTTCCAAACCAGTGCTGGATTGTACAAGCTTTTACCTTTTATCATTTTTGGCCATATTTCATTTGCAAATACATTGTAAGTCACAAAAGTCCAAGGATCATTTTCCTTAGAGCATGCATCTGCAGCTCCTCCATCATCACCATGTTCTGCTTCAAGATTACCTTCTTCATCTTCATCCTGCCAATTTGGTACAACCAAGTCTTCCTGAGGACTCCAACCAACAATTGCTCTTTTAAGACTTCCATCTTCATTTCTTGGAAAAAATGGGTCGGGCATGGATGCATCTAGTAACAGCAACAACTGCTTGGAGGTGACAAACAGTGGAAAATTTTCATCTTTAATGTCTTGTAGCCTGTGAATGTTTGGGTCCAGAGGTCTGAAGTGACTGGTCACCTTGGAAGACTTGCTAAGTTCAATGAAATTCTTCTGAACTTCTCGGCACAGGACAGGATTTTTTGTTACGAAGATCTGGTGCAGGTGCTCCAGTTTGTTTGATGCTTCTGCAGTACACGTTTGATCTTCTTCATGGTCACCACATGAATTCATTTCTGCACCAGCTGTGCCTACGGGAACCTTTTCATCCTCGCTGTCCTGGTTTTGCTCATCACTCACCTGCTCCTCACTTGAATTATCGCTCTCGTGTTTTGGTTCACTCTCTTCCTTCCTTGAACTGGCTTTTTCAACCTCACTGCACTGCCTCTGCTGCCATGTCTGCCTCTCCAACAGAGGTCCACCTGCCAAGCTGGATTTTTCCCAGTATGAATAGAATTTCTTCCAAAGCCTATACAAGCAGCAAGTTGTCTTCCCTGTCCCACTTCGCCCAATTAAAATGATTGGTTCCATAGGCTTTGGATTGAGATCAATCACTGCGTACTCCAGCTCCCCAACACGGAAAGGGTAATCAACAGAAGACTGCACATCATTTATAATGTTAAGCGCCATGTTAGTACTGAAGCTGTGGAATTTCATTATATTGTATTCCAGTTCTGCTGCACAAGCTGGAGGGAAATACTCAGGCATGGTATGTTCTTTTGATTTTTCTGCCTCCATGTCTTCAATGTAACAACGTGGAACACGCTTCTGTGTTGTCACACTGTGATTCTGAAGCCCTTCGCTTATACCCTTGAGCTTTTTCCTCAAAATGCAGGATAAGCCACGGTTGTAGGAAATGCATATATTTTCTAAGGCACGGTTCAGCTTGCAGTGGTCAAGAACAATGGCCCAAATTCTAATTATTTCTGTGTAAACTCTACCTGATTTTTCTAGACGACTTTTTGTCTGTTCTGTCTCCATGATCTTTTCTGGACTCTCACTGCAACGAGGAGAAAAGTCAATGGCAAGTTCCCATAGCATTCTTGCACCTTTGCCCAGTTTGGCTTCATACAGCTGGATATCAGCTTTCAAGTGTTTCAGTGGCTTCTGGAGGCCCCTAGACCATTCCCCATTGCCAAGGCGCTTAATTGTCATGATGGTTTTAGCTTTCAGATAATGAGGCACAGCTTTACTGCTCAAAGTCTTTAACATTTCAGGAGTGCACTCTATTTCCCAAGTCATGTTATCAAACTCCTGCACATACGCCTCAATATCCAGACTCTTCCCCTTTTCTTCCTCTAGTTCTTCCTTCTCTCCATTAGGCAGGGCCATACTAAATTCCCCTGCACCCTTCTTTTTCTCCCAGTCGTCCCCTTTTCTTTCAGGATGAGCTATGTTACCACAAGGTTGCAAGGAACTCCTTCCCTCTTCCGAGTTAGTCTGGGCTGAAGATGGCTTTTGTACCAGAGGATGATCCTTTTTCAGGGTGTCGCTCACTTTCAATTGCTGAATTAAAGCTGTGATTGCCTGCACTAGACTTTCCTGTAGTGTTAAGGGGCTGTTTATTCCTTCTGTTTCCTGCTTTGCCAACTGACCCTTTTTTGTTTTCATGGAACATGGGGTTTTTAAATCATTATGCACTGCGTTGCCAGATGGTGTCTTTAATGAGAACCCAGATGAAGAATGCCCCGTGCTCTTTGACTGTGAAATCTCAGAGGCTGGAATGGGTTTAGATACTTTAACCAACTGCCCTGCTCTGTCTTGGCGGTGCCTCTTCTTCTCCTGTGTGGCATTATTCCAGGCTTCTAGCAGTGGATCTCTCTTCTTAATTCTATGCATCACATCTTTTCCTGATTTGTTTTTTATGTTGAAGTTAATGTCAAATTTTGCCAATAACTCTGCTATTCTCTTAGTCTGCTTTGAAAATCCTTTCTGGAAAATAATATGCATCACTGTATTTCCATTGTCATCTTGTATGTTTGGATTAAGACATGGAAAGTCAGATGGTCTTGAAGCAAAGAGGTCAAGCAGATAATTTAGGATGTTTAAACCAATGCCATCTGAAAGCAGGAGAACAAACAGAAAATAAACTAAATTGCTTTATAAGTCTGCATTGCATGCCAACAATTTCAATACTTTTTTTTTTTTCTGCTGCTAGGAAATGAAAATCAGTTGCTTTTAAAAAGAAAAACAAAATCTACATTTCATGTTTATAAAACATGCTCACCTGAAACAACTCAAAACTAAGCTTTCCCAAGTTTCAGGAAAAACAATACAAAGCTTTAGAAATTCCTAGTGCTGCAATTATTCCCATAGCAGCAGTCAATTTCATTCCTCTTTTAACCTCTGGGTACAGACAGATTTGTTCATTTTCCAACATCAGCCCTGACTGCTTCCCAAGGGACACTGGTGCCCTGTCATCCAGACAAGCAGCAGCTTGAGATAGTGCTCTGGGGTCATTTGGTTCACTTTAATAAGGCACCCAGAAGTAATCTGCTGCAGATAACTTTGCTTTACTAAAATAACCTGCAGGAAATCCCAAATATTTCCTGATATTTGAGGTCCCTGGAGCAACTTCCTACAAAATAAGATTAGTTACCTCCCTGGGGGGGGGAAAAATACATATATATTCTACAGCTTTCTAGATTTCATCCAGATAATAGATGTGATTTAAATGAGACAATAGATGTGAAACATTTATATTCTAGCTGTAAAATAGTGGCACGCCAAAATCACTGTAAAGAAATTGCACATCAAAAACTTTGCACAGTGAAAAATACTTCAGAGAACATATTGTCATGGGACTTCTTAATCTTTTAATTTTAAAATGACAACTGGCATTATCTATGCTTGTAATCTCTCTAAAGCTATTCAATGAAATGTTTATGTTTTAAAAATTAATAAATTAAATATTTTAAATAATTTTAATCCTTCAACTCAAAAATGCATTTTTTCCTAACTTAAAATCAAACCTGATTTAGGGGATCAATTTCACAGTTTATCCTAACTTTTTATATTTTTACATAAGCCCTACAGTTCTTTCACTCCTCCCCTGAACAAAACTTTACTTGATTTATGATTGAACAAAAACTGATAAACAGATTTCAGATGCCACTGCAGGATTTCCTCCAAAGTCTGCTGCCATAGTCTGCTCTTACTTTACCTTTGTTTCTTCCAACCCACACAGCACTCATTTTACAGGGTTTCAGAGAGGAGCCTTCCTTGATTCCCCCATGGCACCTGAGCTGCCATTACCTCTCCTCACAGTCCCAGCCAACAGAGCCACAAAGCAGAACACATCAGCTTAACAGCTGTGTATTCCTTTGGGGGCTGAGTGAGACAAGGTCAGACATCCTGATCCACCCTCCCTGCAACAGCAGAACGGGCAGGTAAGGAATGGGGAATGTTTCCAACAGCAAAAGCCTTACCTTTTTTATTTAAACAGATGAAAACTGCAGCATGCAGAGGAGTATCTCCTTGTGTAACAGAGAGGTTTCGAGGGTCCGCACCTTTGGTCAGCAGCAAATATGCCAGTTCAAAGTAATTCTTTCTGAGGCATATTTTCAGTGGTATTTCAGAGTTGGTTCCAAGACCATCAGGCAGAGCTGGTGTGAAGGACAGGAAAATATCAGGCTTTAAAACTCATACACCAACCTGCTAACTGCAGCAAGCTCTGAACAGATGCAGTCAGATGCTGACTGCCAGGCAGGTGAGAGGGGTATTTTTTTTGCCAGCTTTTTATGTGTATCTGTTAAAACACTTTGTGAGTAAGAAGATCTTCATAATTTCCCCTTGTCTCCCATTAAACTGAACAACCAGTCCTTCTGTTGTGATAGGAAGACATAAAGGCCAGAACATATCTTCTCCAAGTCAGTCAGTCATTGACTGAAACAAGAGGCCTCCTTGCTCCAGTGGCCTTCAAAAGGCTTCAACAGGACCACATGTCCATAACTTATAGCTAACATCAAGCTATAAGATTAAATGAAATATGCCAGAGGGATCCCAGGAATAAGCTCACGCAAAAACACCAAGTATGATGATGTCTACACTAGTTAAAAAAAGAAAGACATCTGGTCATGTCTGAAATCAATGAAGAAGTCCCCTATTTGTAGCATAACAGCAGACTGAACTCAAAACCGTGGCTTACACTTTCTACCAGGACAATATTGTGGCTGAAGACAGAGAAATTGAGGCCCAAAAGGAACTACAGGTGCAGGGGCAATGATAGTCCTTGGCCTTTTACTAACCCTAGGAGACAAATTTCATTTGATAAACATCTTCCACCCAAGCAGCCTTACTACGCCATGTCCCATACAGCAGATGCAGCCAATGCATTGAACTCCAACAAGCTGCTGCACTTATACAGAGCCACAAAACCCCCATGTGTTGGTATTTCTGAGACTGTCTTGCTCCCAACATATCAAATAACATACTGCATCTCTTATAGCACATTAATATCACAGTTTTTCACCTCCTCGTTCAAGCAAGCATCTTATGAGGTGCACTTGCACGTCCAATTTTTCACACTGTTGGATAATGTTGCCAATGTCAACATCTGAAAGACTGCAGGTTTTGAAGAGTCCTCCACCTGATGGATCTTCCCCATCAGCTTTCCCTGTTAGGAGCAGCAAAACTTTATGCCACATTTGCTTCCCCAGCAACTGTTTTATGAAGCTGTTAGCACAGGCACTGGAGATGTTGCATGAGATTTCTTCAGGGATTTCTGCAAGACAGTCAAGACAACATAACTCACTCAAGGACTCATAATGAAATCCACCTCATTGTAAACTAATTTCAGAACAATTAACTTGTTAAATTGAAAGTAAGGAACGGCAAAATATATCTTTCCATCCTTATGCTGTCAGCCAAGTCAGTTTGAACATTTTGATACATCATGAATTTCTGTGCATATTCCATTGGTTCTAAGTGCAAAACACAACATTAAATATAATTAAAAGCACATTGTTCCAGTCATAAAAGTTACAGAAACACATAACAGAAGGAAGGGTAAAAGGGCAGTAAGTTTATGTTAGCACCAAACACATTTTTCACGGCAATTAATTTTTGTGAAAGGGAGAACTGGGAACTCACTGCACCTTTCACAGAAGACAGCCATTTCAGAAATCGCTTAACTGCATCTTCCTTCAATACATTTTTATGATGTGCTCCATTTTCACACCTGTAGAACTGGACAAACTGTTCCAGAACATCCTGGACAGAATCTGTATCAGCGGTGGCACTTTCATTGTCTCCTGCAAAACATTACAGAAATTGAAAATCCACTTCCTTGCCAGCATGTTTTCAGGGCAAGACTGTAATGCATTACATCCCAGGGCTCTAAGAAATGTGTAGTGACAGATTAAAAACAGATGGCTGAAACTCTTATTGCCAATGCCAGTCCTATGATGGATTTCTGACCCCAAAGGAAATTTGATACTTTCATCAAATACACTCTTGTTCTGGTTTTGCCTGGGATAGCATCATTTTTCTTCTCAGTAAATGGTACAGTGCCATGCTTTGGATGTAGGACAAGGATACTGCTGATAGCACAGTGATGTTTTGGTTGTTGCTGAGCAGTGCTCACCCTGAGACAAGCGTTTCTCCATGTCCCATGCTCTGCCGAGGACATGGAGAGCATGGGACACGAGCGAGCAGGTGCACAATAAGCTGGGAGGAAGCATGGCCAGGACAGCTTATCTGAACTGGCCAAAGGATAGTCCATACCAAAGAATGTCATGTTCATTATATAAACTATGGGGAATTGGCCATGAAGGGACCATTGCTGCTTGGAGATGGGTTGAGCCTCAGTTAGTGGGGTGTGAGCAATTGTACTGTGCACCACGTGTGTTTCTTGAGGTTTATTCCTCTCTCTTTCTCCTTTTCATAACAATAACAATAATAATAGGAGTGGTAATTTTTAAACTGTTCTTATGTCAACCCACCATGGGAGGGAAGGGGAAGTGAGTGAGCTGCTGCTTGGTACTTAGCTGGCAGCTGAGGTCAAACCATGACTCCATTTACCATAATTCACTAGGCTGAAAACTGTAATAGCTTCTGTATGCAGGCAGGAAAATGCTGCAATTATATAATTGTTCGGAATTTTTAGAGTAGATGACTAAACCCAGTAATGTTTGCAGCGTACACTTTTAATGAGCTTGTCTTATTCCCCACTGCCATTGAAAAAATACAGCCATAAAAGAATTTCTCCTCTTAAAATTAAAAAAACAAAGCTAAAAATATACACCAAAATGTTACCTATAAGATTTAAGAGATATAGAGATATTAATGTAATGGGAAATAGCAGATTTTAAACAATGTTCTAAAAATTGCCGTTAAACACCAAAAAACTTGGCTTGGACTTCCTAAATGCTTCAAGGAATTCAGATACATGAAAGACCAAACAAAACAGTAGCTTTATCTCTTGGGACAAAGAGAGAGACAAGGTAGGTCATCTTTTTAGAAAGAAAGACTAACCTCAGACTGTTACCTGTAAAGCTGAGGCTTATTCTCCAGCCTCTCATTTTCACAAAGCTTAGAAAACTGTTGCAGGTTGTGCATCGCCAAAAAAAACCCACAAACTAAATAAAATCCTGGCCATAAAAGACAGTGCAACTTGAAATGCCAAGCAAAGCCATTATTACCACAGAGGTATTGGTGTTAACATCCTAATGGAGAACCACTGTGCTAAAACCTTCTCCAGAGCAGAGATCTCCACAGTAAAGAAAGAAAATTTACTTTGCCAGGAGCTGTAAGATGCAAGCACAATGAAACCCAGTGTTTTCCAAAAAACTTACAAGTGATACACACATGAAAACTGAGATGTAGCCTAAAAACTGTGCTTGATGCCAAGCTTGATCTAAACATCACTTAGCCAGCAGCTGCTTTCAAGCAAGGATAAAATGGTCACTACTGACTAGCAGGAGATCGCAGTGACAACTCACAGGAAAAGTTACATAAAACACACCCACAATAACTTATTTGAAATAAAACAATTTTGTACCTAAAGGTTATAGTTTTAAAACAGGTAAAGCACACACTGCAAGTAGTACCTGTCTGCTTCCCAGAGGAAGTGATTTTCTCAATATGCTTGCTGACTTCTTTTACAGCATCAAAGTTTTTGTTCTTTTTCAAGATATCTATGACATATCTTGACCGTGCATCTGGAACAGAGGGATCAACCCCAAAATTCAGGAGCATGATCACATCTTCTGTTTGTCCTAAAGAATACATAAAAAAAAAAAAAAAGAAAAAGAGGAAGAATAATTCACATTTTTCAGGATTTTTGTTCTGTTTTCTTTTTTATTTTTAATTACTTGGCATAATTTCTAGCATAATTTTAACTTTAAACAAAATCTAAATTCTTCCCAGTGTCATAAGGTGACAGGGTGGAAGTCAAAGGCTGGACTTGAAGATCTCGGAAGCCTTTTCCAAACTTACTGATTCTTTGATTTTATGATTTATAATATTTATTATATATAGCTATAAAAAAATAAACTTTAGTAGATACATATGAAAATACATGTTTTCTCATATAATATATAATACATAAAGACATAAATGTTAGTAAATAAATACAGATTAAAATATGTGCTCTCTACTAAATAAATACCATATGAATATTACCAAATAACCTTTAAGCATCCAAAAGTCTGGAGTTACCTTGGCTGTGATGTTTGCTTCCTGTTGCCACCTCGTGGGCAGAGTAAGGAATACAAGGGAAAAAGCCAGAGTAACATAAAATTAAATCCCACAGAAACTGTCAAGGAAAGCATTTAGTTTGCCTCCTCTGACCAGGCACACTGCTATCTAGGCCTTCAATTTTCAGCTATTTAAAAGAACAGGAGAGGCCTGACAGCAAATTATAACTTAGTTAGCCAGGAATTTTGTAGTCCTTTAAAAATTTTGTAATGAACTATGTTTACTTAGCTAAGGAATGTTCAACTGTGTTACTTTAGCTGGTTTTAATTTAGACCTGTGTTGGCTGATGTCAGTAGAAGACCCTGAGAAATGGCCTCACCAACCTGCAGAAAGGAACTCAATGGACCCACACCCCTTAGAGAGCTTAAACAATAGCTGAAGAACAGAATTCAGTAAGATTGTTTAATGCTGTCATGTAACTAGAGATTAATTAAATACCATAGAACAAGAAAGATACCGTGAGAGAGTTAAGGAGTCAAAGCCCTACACACCCCAGAAAATTTGATTAATACATTGCAGGTGCAGTAAAGGAGCCACGTCGTAGGCTTATACAGCCCAGACAACTTACTCAGTAGTAGTTGTCTAACCAGGACAGCAAATGTAATAAAGAACTATTTAGCTGGATAAAACTTAGGTTATTCACTAAAAAAAAAAGATAGATGAGATGTTCTGGTGGCAATTAAGAAGAACAAAACACCTATACCATAATGCAATAAATTGGGCGGGGAGTATCTATAATAAAAAGTGGATGCTATAGTGTATATAAATGACTGAAAATTGTTTTTTCTTTGAACATGTCTATGGCAAATGAATTCCCAATATGTTCCCAATTTTGACTCAAAATTGTTACAAGGAATGTTCATCTCACAGATTTTTGCTGTTAGATTTAAAACTCCTTGTTTCAGACCTCCAGGTGGTCTAATGTGATTTTAAAGGCACATCAAAATTTAAAAATTTTAACTTCTAGGATTCTAAAAACTGCAGCATACTTGTGAGAAAACCCTAACCAAAGAAACCAAAGAGCAAAGAAAATGGTCACACATCAGGCATACAAATTTAAAAAGGAATTCTTGGAATGTTTAAACATCAGTTGCCACTACAAGTCTGCATCATTCAGATACTTTCTCATTTTCTTCCTTAACATGAAATATTTAACACCGGGGTCTGAAACCTTCTTCCATTAGAGATTTTTCCATATGAAAACAAAACAATACACACACACAAAAAAAAAAGTATTTACTGCGTTTCTGTGAATATTCACTGGAAGAGGCCACAATATGCAGCAGCGTCTGTCCATCTCTGTCTTTCTGGTTGATCCTATCCTTCAGCTCTGGCCTCCAAGTCAGCAACCATCTGAAGAGATGGTTGTTTGCTGAAATGATAAAATAAAAAAACAACTTAAAGAAACAGATCCTGGGGTTTTTTCCCCCTTTGGAGTGGCAAGATGCAAATCTAAGGTTGACTCATGACTCTACTACACACAAAGAAACGGCTGCTCCACACTAAGATGGGTGAAAGAAACCCTGTACCTTTTTAAAGCTGATATATTCAGGTTAAAAAAGACCCATATCAATCACACTTTTGTTTCAAAACACAGAAGAGAACAATTATATTAGGTTTCCACCACTATCAGGCATGGGTGATCAAGGAGAGTGTTTACAACACTTCTAAAAGAGTGCTTTATTGGGATGTGCAAGGTTATACCTAGATGACCTGACCTGAGCTGTTGGGTTTTAATTTTTTTAAATTTTATAAAGGTCCAGCTGTCAGTCCTCTGATAAAAGTCAGCATTGTTTTATTTTAGTTGCAGATGTCACTCACTTGCTTTGATACAGAGTCTGATAACAGCATGCAGCGGATACAGCCCGATGGACTCAGCCTTGGCCCCAATGGAAATCAGCCACTTGACTAACTCTGCTACTTCCTGCAGCTTCTCACCGTGACCATACAACTCAGAAGTCTGGCAGCAAAGAGAACAATTACAACACATTATTTTTACATACGCAAAAAGCATTTCCTTTTCAATATTTTCTATATTTCCATGACAAGAATCAGTAGAACAACAACAACTAAACCATAGCCACTGTAAAATGAAACTATTTATTTCATAGACTTACACAGAATGTCTTGGGTTGGAAGGGACCTTAAATACCATCTAGTTTCAACTCCCTGGCACAGGCAGGGACACCTTTCACTACACCAGGCTGCTCAGAACTCCATTCAACCTCAAACACTTCCAGGAATGAGGCATTCACAACTTCTCTGGGCAGCCTCTTCCAGTGCTTCAGCACCCTCTGAGTAAAGAATTTCTTCTTGATATCTAATCTAAACCTGCTGTCTTTCACTCTGAATCCATCCCCCCTCATCTTGTCACCACATGCTCTTGTAAAAAGAGCTCTTGTGGGCTCCCTTCAGGTACTGTAAAGCTACAATTAGGTCACCACAAAGACTTTTCTTTACCAGGCTGAACAATTGCAATTCTCTCAGCCTTTCCTCAGAGGAGAGGTGCTCCATTCCCATACTCATCCTGGTGGCCTCAGCCCCAACAAACTGATGTCAGGAATAGTGTGGCCTTCAGGACCAGGGTGGCAATGGTCCCTCTGCACTTGGCACTGGTGAGGCCACACCACAAGTCCTGTGCTCTGTTCTGAGCCACTCACTACAGGAAAAACATTGTGGTGCTGGAGTGTGTCCAAAAAAGGCAATGGAGCTGGTGACAGGTTCTGGAGCACAAGTCTGATGAGGAGAGGCTGAAGGAACTGGGATTGTTTAGCCTGGAGAAAAGGAGGCTAAGGAGAGACCTCACTGTTCTCTACAGCTTCCAGAAAGGAGGCTGTAGCCAGTTGGGGGTTGGTCTCTTTCACCACCTTCCAGGTGAAAGAAGGAGGAGAAATGGCTTTAAGTTGGTCTGCAGAGGTTCAGATCTGATATTAGGAAAAAAAAATTGACTGAAAGAGTGGTTAGGCACTGAAATAAGTTGCCCAGGGAGGTGGTGGAGTCACCAACTCAGGGAGTGTTCAAGAGGCATCTGGATGTTGCAATTGGAGTTTAGGGATGATTATAGTGCTGCTGTGTTGATTCCAACCTCGACGATTCTGAGAAACTACACAGCCTGAGCCGAAGCCAGCTGAACTTAAAAAGTATGTTCTAGCAAGGACTTAATGAACATGAAGCACAGTCTACAAGGGGTACAGCAATATAGGATACTCTGGAGGTGTGCAGCAGAAGCTAAGATGGAAATTGAGACAATATGCCAGAAGGATCAGGACATGAGGAGGTGGTCGGAAACAGTGTTCAGACAAAACTTCTCCATTTGTGCCAGTCATCTTTTTAAATAGCAGCCTTCACACATGCTTCCAACATTTACAAATAAATCTTTTTTTCTAATACTTCATGCCAAATTTTGACTGGCAAGAAATACTTTTTGAGCACAGTTATCAAATCAAAATACAACAGATTATAGGGAGAATGTAGGAGCAGCAGGGGAAGTTTGAGTTGTCAGAAAGCCACATTTTCTAATTTTTGCAAAGGAGGATCAGTACTCAGGGATTTTTCATCTTGATTCTTTCAGCCTTCCATGTGTACAACAAACCCAGAGGTAAGATTGGTTGGGCCAATTCAACAAAAAAAGGGCTGTACTATTTGCAAAGCCTACCCATTTTTCCTGACTCAATGAGGCATTTTGCTTTGCTGGAAGACACTTTGCTAAAACACTCTGTATGGGTCTTCTGCTGTGTTTCCAGGCTTCACTGCCAGTGTGGAGTTACTGTGCTAGCACTGGCACAGCACAGTGCCTAATGATACCCAACCAAGACATGCTTGCATATATCCATTCACTAATTCTTCCACTATCTCTAAAACAAGCCTGTGAGGAGATGTGAATTAATTTCCCTTGCATTACCCTCAGAAATACTCCTGCTCACTCTGTCAGGCACCTAACTGAAATACAATTAAGGTAAAACCACCAATTTTAAATTTTTATGACCAAAGTACCACAAGGACTGTAACAGCCAAATGGCAAATTCTAGTATATTCCACCAATATGACATAAACCTGTGGCAGCAGCTCTCTGGCCTCAGAGGGCAGTGCACAACTTTCCCAGGCATTGTCCTGGCAAAGGCTTTGAGAAGACCAGAGAAAAGAATGATAAACAATTCTTATCTTCACTTGCTGCACCTGTTGTTGTGAACATGTAGAATGTGTAATGGAGATTTGTTTACCAAAGGATGGTTTCTTAATTGGCCAATGGTGATGGTGTTTAGATGGAAGGACCAGTTGGGTCCATGTGTATCGTGACTGTCTGTAAGGGCAATGGGCTTCTTAATAAGTATAGAATAATAAAGTTCTGAGAATCATGGAGTCAATGCTAATTATTACCTGGCTGGGGGCCTGCAGTGACATAAAACTTTGTGAGAAACAGCAAAGCCTGATACTGAGAAAATTCCTGGGAAGCACGAGAGGAAGTACACACTATCTGAGAACGGGAAAGGCATCCTGTTTCTTCGAAGCCTGCAAACCTTGAGGAAACTAACAAACTGTCAGGCTGACAGATTTATTACAGGCCTGCAGCCAGGTTGCATGCAAAGGACTGAACAAAGATCCTCATACTAAGTGTATAAATGCTGTCTTAACAATGCAATAAACAGATTCATTCTGCCCTCAGTTTGTGAGTCTCACATTCATATATCACTAAACCTTGCCAGACAGTTAATAGCAAGCAGGGATAGTACAGTTACTACAGCTAATGTCTTCTAAAGTTCCTGTCAGGAAAGAAACTGTAAGAAATATAGAAATTCTTTACTGTGAGGGTGGTAAGGCACTGGAACAGGTTGCCCAGAAAAGCTATGGGTGCCCATTCCTGGCAGTGTTCAAAGCCATGTTGGATGGGGCATTGAGCAACCTGGTCTAGTGGAAAGTGTCCCTGCCCATGACAGGGGAGTGGAACTAGATGATCTTTAATATCCCTTCCAACCCAAATCATTCTAGGAGCCCATGGTAAAGTCCAGTGGAACTTCTCAATTTCTCACAAACACTGTGAGATGCCTTTAGAAAGCTGGTATGTCACTGCTATGGAAACTGGATGCTCCTGAGCTGCAGAGCTGCTGAACTCCCAGCAGCTCTTGGCCCACAAACAGCCTCCAGCTACACCTTTGTAATACTAATACACCTTGGAAATATTAAATTTCAGTCAGAAATATTACATTACATGAAGTTAAATTTTCAAACAAATAGATTATAAAGTATAATAATATAACATCCATGTATTATTTTTCATTTTATTTTTCTTGGTTCAAGATGGAAAATCTCTCACTAAAGTTATAAGGAAGAAAAGAAATAGATACAAGGAAAAAATAAAAAACCATGAACTTACCTCAAAGAGATTCTTCAGAGATACCTGGTTAACTCTGAGATCACGGGGCAATTCTTGCTTCTCAGACAACAACAACAGACAAGACTGGAAAAAAAACCCCAAACATTAATGCTCTTATAAGCACAGTTAAAACTTTGTTTTTTACTGCCTCAACAGATCTTGTTAGAAAGCCAGCACAGACTAACAGTATTTCAGACCTTTTTGTAATATCACAACTGAATCACAGTTTCTAATTTTCAACTGAATTAATGTACTATACAGTGGAGAGTAGGAAGTTACAAGTGATGAAAGTTTCTTCCAAAATAAAAGCATGTTTGAAAAGTTAGGCCCTAAAAGATTCTCCAATACTTGGAATATGTCCAGTGCTTGGAAGTAACCCTTTGCTTTAGGAATGAACCTTTACACTGGGGACAAGACTGTCCAGCTAACACCAACATCCCATGCAGAAAGCAAGAAATGAATATTGTACCTTCTTTTGCTTTCTTCCATCTTCTCAATTTCTCTAAAAAACTTTGCCTTGCTCCTTGAAAACCCACCTAGCTTCACCAGAAGACAAGGGAATGACTATGGACACCATCTACCTGGACTTCTGTAAGGCCTTCGATACAGTGCCCCACAACAGTCTTAGCTCTAAACTGAGGTGATATCAATTTAATGAATGGACTGCTGGATGGATAAGGAATTGGCAGAATGGCTGCATCCAAAGAGCTGTAGTCAATGGATTAGTGTCCAAGTGGAAACCAGTAGTGAGTGGTGTCCCTCCAGTGCCTGTAGTGGGACCAGTACATTCATTGTCTTCATTAATGACATTGCCAGTGGGACTGTGAGGTGCCTTCAGTAATTCAGCGAGTTTGCAGATGGCACCAAGCTGAGTGATGCAGTTGATAATGCTCAAGGGAAGGGATGACATCCAGAGGGACTCTGCCAGGCTTGAGGAGCAGGGCCATGGGAAGCCCAGGAAGTTCAACAAGGCCAAGCGCAAGGTCCTTCACCTGGGCCAGGGCAATCCCCAGTATCAATACAGACTGAGGAAGAAGGACCTGTGGGATAATGGTGGATGAAAACTAGGATAAAAGCCAGCGATGTGCACTCACAGCCCAGAAAACAAACGGGATCCTGAGCTGCATGAAAAGTAGCATGGTCAGCAGGTCAAGGGAGGCGACTCTACCTCTCTGCTCTGCTGAGACCAACCTGGAATGTTACATCCAGCTCTGGGGTCCCCAGGACAGAAAAGACATGGACCTGTTGGAATGAGCCCAGAGGAGGGCCACAAAATGGAGCAACTCTCCATCCCCCAATTAGATGGGGATGGAGGAACTCTCCTGTGATGGAAGGCTGAGAAGCTGGGGTTATTCAGCCAGGGGAAGGTTTCAGGGAAAACTTACTGCAATAATGTCAATATAAAAAAGGGGGCTTTAAAAAAAGGGTTTTTAACAAGGCCTTTGTGACAGGACAAGAGGCAATAGTTTTAACCTGAAAGAGAGTTTGTTCTCATTGGACATAAGGAAAAAAAATTTCATGATACAGGTGTGAGGTACTGGAACAGGCTGACCAGTGAACTCTGAATGCACCATCCTTAAGAGTGTTGAAGGTCAGGTTCAGCCAGCCTTTCAGCAATCTGATCTAATGAGAGATGTCCCTGCCCAGAGTAGGGGCTTGGATGGGGCATGTGGGGCTCCAGTGAGTCCATAGCTCCAGTGTAAGTCCTCCAGAGGCTGTGGTTACTGTCAGAAGCCTGTTCCTTCATGATCTCTCCACAAGCTACTCTGCCTAAGCAGAGTGGTGGTAAAGTGGTGGTAAAACAGCTTGAACTTTATGTTATTTGTAAAAGTTATCAGTGTTGGATAGAGAAGGGAAGATCACACTGCTTATGGTCTTGAAGAATGCTGAGACCAAGCCTGATTCATCAATCCCAGAGTTACACATTCTGAGGATGTGAAAAACCGTGTTTCCTGACAGAAAGTGTTACTGGTGACGACACAGCAAAGTTCCTGATAAAGGAACCAACAGGTGATACTACTGATAACTTAGCTAAAGCTGCTAAGCTGACACAGCCAGCCTAGAAATACATGACTGACAGTCCCTTTATGTGACAAAAGCACAGTCACACTTTTTAAAAGCAGGGTCTTCTAACATATCCCATATGTGTGCAGAGATTCCTCCCCTGAGTGGAAATTCCCCTCAAGATTACTCCTGGAGGCTGAGCAAAAGAGGTTTGCTCATGGCCACTGGCATGGGTGAGTAACATCAATCTCTACTTAGTAACAATTTTGCTATCTTTAATACCAATGTTTTACTATTGCTTCAATAAATAGTACACTATTATATTGTGTAGATATTATTATATAATATTTACTAACTGTTATAACTATCTATACTGTATGTAAATAATTCTGATTAAAGTATTTTAGTCTGATCATTATCATAAATTTAAATAAGTTATTAATTTTATTCATATGTATATATTTGGTTTGCCAGCCTTAATCCTGTGGGACAAAGTCATATAAAGGCTCAATTACACATATATTATCCTTTAAACACAAACCATTCACCAAGTCTGGGAGTAGGAATGGATCCAACAGCATCTAGGCACCCCTCTGAGGAGCTCAGAAAGCAAGTGGGTCCTGTCTGAACCTTATGACTCAACAGGAGGGTTTCCCTGATAAACCTCAACTGAAGCTTCCATTCTGCCTGTGACAGGCTGCAAAGGAGCCCCTTGCTCTGGGCCCGGGGCACCTCTTCCTTCTCTACCCCTGGGGCTCACAGGGCTGTTTCTCTCACTCTTTCCCCCTCACTCTCCTAGGGCTTGGCCCCTTTTAAAACACACTTTCTCTGAGGCACCACCACCTTGGCTGAGCCATGCCCTAAAACAGGGCTGTCAGAGGCAAATAGAAGTGACACAGCTCCAGCCACTCCTCACAGGTGCCCTGCTGGCCCTACTGCCAGCACCTCACCAACAACATCCCATACAGCTGTAACTGTGACAATGATCAATTTTTTCCACAGTTGAGAGAGGACTAAAATAATTTCAGATGATCCACCTTCTGATTTTTCTAAATTATCTGGTTTTGCTCAACAACCATATATACTTCCACTGAGATGCTCCTTTATTGTGAGTCTTTCAGTTTCAAAAATCCAGCTTGTCATAAAGAAGGAAAAGTAAAAGGGACCACAAATAAATTTGTATTTTTACCTCTCTAATTTGAATATTATTGAATTGAATAGTGACTCTAGGTGGTACTATAAGAGAGACAACAGACAGCAGCAAGAGACAAGCATGATTTCAAGTCCATCATATCCCTTTCAGAAATGATCACTTTCAGAAATTATTTATCACTAAAAGCATTTTTCCAAGTCTTCAAAATCAAGACATTTGAACCAGGCAGCAATACATATTCACAGTTTTGGCTTCTAAAGGTAACACAAACTTATGCTGAAGTGGTAAGACATGAGTGCCCAACGCGCAGTGGGAGGTGACACGGTGACACACTTACCCGCCACTTCCCTTTCTGGGCCAGCCTTTCTATCACTGCTCGCCAAATCAGTGCATTGAAATGTGCACGGAAGATATAATCATATGCAGGGTAGAAGGCTGGTGGCAAGATTTGTTCATCTGCAAGAATAAGCAATAGAGAAGAATATTTGTTATACAGAGCACTTCAAAGGTCGGAGTGTCCAACTAAATTACTTCATTGCACAGAGATCACTTTAGCATTGGGTAATACCCAGGGGATTGGCCAGTCAGGGCTTAAGAAATGCTGGTCACCCAACTGATTCAGCACCCTGTTTATCAGTGGCCAGACTTCATTAAACAAGGGGGAAAAAATTAGTCCCTGCTCTCAAGAAACATCTCAAAGCCCCAAGGCATTATGAACCTCATGGCAATTCTTCCACTTACGGGTCAATCAGCTACTGACTCTGCAACCATGAATCAAGGACCTTAGTGTGGGGCTACAGGCTCAGGAAAAGGCAGCAGAGGCACAACCTGAAATCTCCTGGCATGCCTGTAGGCCCATCAGACAAAGCCTAAAAAGCAAGTAGAGGAGGAGAGACTGAGGAGAGAGGGCAGGGAGACAGACGATGGACATTGCTGAAAAACACCCATACAATGCCACAGGAAGGCCACATTTCCTCTTTTCATTGCTGTCCATTAGTAGCTGTGGGAAAGTCCTCTACACTGAAATTGTAACAAAGTTTAAACTGCCTATCTTCTAATAATTTTCAAATCTACCAGGCTAAAAGAAAAGTAGGGTGGTCTAGACAAAACCCACTCAAAGCCTCTGGGATCTGGAGCTTCAAATATCCAATCTTGTCATCCTGACGGTAAATTTTGACCTTTTCTAACTATTCCATAATTGACGTGTTCCTGTCCCTGCACTATTTTGAGATTGTTGGTGTCTGCTGTATATAAATTGGACCAAGTTCACCACATCCTAAGTATATTCATAATCCTCAAACAGACCTGACACACTGAAGGATCAAAGGAATGATCTCACAAAGGATGTGCTATTAAGTGTCATCATCACTACTGAAAGGCTCTTAAAAAATTAAGGTCTTAATTTGAGTTTACCATTGACACTTATGAAGATTCCTGCTATAAACTCAGCAATTTGAGTTTGATCTGAAGAAGAATTCAATAGAGCCAGACCTCTGTGGAACATAGAAACTGCCTCATTAGACTTTGATAACATGATGAATGAATGGCCAGCTCTATAATAAGCCTGAAAAAAAAAGGAGAAAAAAAGATGTTGGGAAAATATTCCAAGATATTTTCTACCACAAAAAAAAATTGTTGCTTTTTTTTTTAATTCTCACATTATGTTATAAAAATGACACGTAGTACTATTTCCACAGCTTCTTATACATAGATCCAAACAAAAAAAAAAAAAGAAGTTAAATAAACTATTTTATTCTAATTCCTTGAAATTCACAATATGTTACTGATATTATCACAGATACTAAAAGTGCAATCCTGAAATTCAAAGCTTGGAAAATAACTACAGGATGAAAGACCTACTTTCAGCACCTGTATGTTAACCTCCTCTGGACAATACTGAGGTTTTTTTGTGTCACAAGGTTCAGAATATATATTTATGTTTCCACATCACTGCATTTTGCAGTATTTCTTTCCCACAATCAATATATTCTTCAGCCAATAGCACCTGAAGGCGTTTATATTCACCCTGAATTAGATTGTAACAGTTCAGAGTCCTAGTGGAGTTAATTTGTTCAAATCAGATAACTGGCATGTTGCAACACAGCACAAGTTAAATGGCATTTGGATGCAATTTTAGCATATCTAAATATAAAACGTTCTACTAAAGGCTCCAGGAGTCTTTAGTGGTTAGACCAGAAGACAGTTTATTGCACATAAAAGCCAATCAAAGAGTAGACTCTGTATCATAAATACTGTACAGCTCCTACTTATTCCTAGCTACTTGAGTCAAGGTGTACTTAATCAATGTGTACTTAATCACAAGCCAAGTGTAATGTATTGCTCTGTCTGCTGGAAATACAATATGACCTCGGGCACCAAGTACCACTCCCAGGAACTGGAGACTCATTAACGTGTAACCCTTGTTTGGGATATTGGTAGATACATTTCTTGAAAGCATTGGTACAGAGAGAACCAGCATCTCCTGGTGCAAAAGGGAGCAGCTGCTTCATTTCATAAAAATACTATTACAGCTGTGACTCTGATGCTTATATGTAGAATCAAACACTGATTCCGGAATTTTATGCCATATTTACTCAGCATGCCCCAAAGCAAAAACATGATAAAAAGAAGATCATGACATCATTATTAAATAAAAAATAAAAATTTAAGAAATAGCAAGGAAAGTATGCAAAAACTGCCAGCTTAAGCATCTGAATACCTTAACATACGCCGGATCCCACTGTAAGCTTTGGTGGGCTAAAAGCATTGAATCCTTCCATTTGCCCAGGCAGTACAAAGCAGTTGATTTGTTGCACAACAGCACAGCTATGTCCCGGGAACACCTAAAGATATGGTTTTAGCATTACTGTTTATTCTCTTGGAAAAGGATCATACTTTATAGTTAGTGATATGAATAAATTTAAAAACTGACACATATCATCCACCTGACAAAATCAGAGGTAAAAAATGTAGTTGTAGATAATAAAGATTATTTGAATGAATATTGGCTATAAAATGTCTTAGAGACATCCTAATGATACCTAAGTGATACCCATAGTGATAACCTGGTGTCTTCTGCAGCAGAAAGCCAAGCCACTGGAATAATGAAGTATGCATTCAAGAGCTCAGACCACCTCGATGTCGCAGACATATTTTCACTAAAGATCCTTTCTTTAGGATTTTTCCTTCTGAGAAGCTAAGAGGCCTCAGAGACAGAATGTAAACAATGGTCATCTGCTGCTGTGGAATGCAACAGGTCCACCTGTGATTGGCCCATCTTAGATGTTTATAATTAATGGCCAATCAAGGACCGAGCTATCTCAGACAGAGTCCGAGAGAGCTGCCTTTGTTATCATTCATTTCTTTTCTATTCTTAACTTAGCAAGCTTCTGAGAAAACCTGTCCTTCTTTTTAGTATAGTTAAAATGTAATATATATATATATATATATATATCATAAAATAATAAATCAAGCCTTCTGGTCATGGAGTCAACATTCTCGTCTCTTCCCTCATCCAAGAACCCCTGTGAACATGGTCACACCTCAATGCACCTACATATGGCTCAGTGAAAGCCAGCAGCCAGGAATGGGGGAAAACAGACCCATGAATGGAAGCTGTGGGATGGAAAGAGTACTAAACACATTTTGGTCACCAAAAAAACAACCTCAATGTATCTTAGTGTATCACCACTTGGTGAAGTCAAGAGAAAAATCCACATTTAAAATAAATGAGTGGCCGGTGTTAAATTAGGTTAACAGCAGTGTTAATATACAGGAGTAATGAATATTTAATAGTTAACATAATACTCAACTATTTAATCATTAATAACATTACCAATTTATGTTAACTGATGAAAAGTACTTAAAAGTGCATCTGGAAAGAAATACCTAAAGGAATATTCTGCTGAAAAACTATTTTTAACAAGTCACAGAATACTGAGAATGACCCAGTAACAAGAACAAAGTAGCCTGCATGAGTCATTTTACAGATAATCAGATGATTCATGTAGCAACAGGCCAGGACATGGCAAAATTGCAGCATTTGAGCTTTAATTTAAAATTGATATTTATGTAAAAATATTCAGATTTAAGTCCCTAATTAATCTCTCACATAAATGTAAGGAAGAGAATAACTATAAAACTGGTACACTAAAGTGTGAAAAAAGATACAAGAAAATCAAGTGTTAGATCAAAAAACAGTTTTGAATTAACTATGCAACTGTACATATTTACATATTTCAGGTTTGTCTTATGGTTTGCATCTCATAATTCAAGAATACTTACGGGACCCATTGCATTAAATAACCAAGTGTTTGTAGAGCTTCATCATAGTTTTTGATGGCCAAAGAGTAATTTCCATTTTTAAAATCCTGGTTCCCAGCTTGCCTCTTCAACTGTGCATATGTCATGGGATCCATGCTAAGGAAAGCAAAAAAAAAAAAAAAAAAAAAATTAATCAAACAAAAGCACTGACTTATGAGACATTTCTTTCCCTAAAATTGACTTAAATTTTCATCTTAGTTTTTTGCATATTTGAAAAGAAGGACAAAAGAGCACATCTTCTCTGTTTCCTGCAGTTGGGCTGGTAAAATAGAGGTCTTGTGACAGCTTTATCTTTGTTGTTGATGCTTCCTCAATTTTTCATCTACTTTTAAATAAACTTCATCTAACCAGATCTACCACTGGTATGCATTTTTGTTTCAATTTTTATCCTCGGGTCTTAAACTGTATCTTTTAAATTAGGATTCCAAGTTGTTTCAGTGTGTGAGCATATACTCAATGCAGGAGGAAATATCTGAGAAAACACAGTATTTATATGCTTAAGAAATACATGAAGCTATACATTTCAATTAATTAAACACAAAACTCATTTCCTTGCTTTTTATTTATGGGTTTTTAATCTAGGTCCTCTGTTTAGATACTCAACAATCTAACTCATACAGAACTGATAGAAACTTAATTACTGCAAGAAAATATTGCAGCATAGTAGGGTAATAGTGCTTGAGGACCTTGAATCAGACTTAAGACAGTTATTAAAATGAATACAGGAAGTGGCCAGAGAAAACAAAGGTTGAAACTAGCATCAGCTGTAACTTACTGAAAAACTATTTCATCATTAAAATTCTAAAATTAGTGTCATTAAAGAAAGCTATGGTCAAGCAGCTAGATGAAAGAAACAAATGCAAAAGGAAAAGCAGCTACACATATGAGAAACAGCACACAAGAAACAGACAAGAGAAATATCCAGTGCTAAACTGCTGTGTAGAATCCTTCTTCACAGATTGATTTCATAATTAAAAGCTGTTTCCATTACCTGTAAAAACCTGTATGAATCTCACAAATCTCAGTGCAATTAAGTAATATTAATTCACCAAATAGGAATGCAGAGATTTACTTATTATTAACAGGCTTGTAACAAAACCCATAAAATCTGTAACCTTTGCTACCTGCTCACGTAATGTCAAGGTTTAGTCTGGCAGGCAGCTACACACCACATAAACCTCAGCTCACTCCCCCACTCCCTGAGTGGATGGGGGAAAGAATTAGGGGAAAAAAAGTAAAATTTCTGTGTTGACATAAAGACAGCTTAACATCACATAAAAAGAAGGGAAAATACTAATACTGATACCACTAATAATATATGTAGAATATACAAAACAATTAATGCACAGTGCAATTGCTCACCATCCACTGACCAATGTCCAGCCAGTTCCTGAGGAGCAGCCCCTGGCCAGTTTCCCCCCCTAATTTTTACACATGACATTCTATGGTACAGAACATCCATTTGGCCAGCTCAGGTCAGCTGTCCTGGCTGTGTCCCCTCCCCAGTTTCCTGTGCTCCCCTGCAGCTGACACAGAAGCATCAGAAGCTGAGAAGTCCTTGACTTAGGGCAAACACAGCTCAGCAACTACTAAAACATCAGGGGGTTATCAACATTATCCTCATACTAAATCTAACACACAGTTAGAAGTAGAAAATTATCCCAGCTGAAAGCAGGACTAAAACATGTGCAAGATCTATTGGCTACTGAGTAGAAAATTATCCCAGCTGAAAGCAGGACTAAAACATGTGCAAGATCTCTTGGCTACAGAGCAAACTAGTTATTGTTAAGTATATGAATTTACAGACAAAGCAAGAAACATTACTGATGTATTTTCTCTGTAGTACTCCTCAGGATGAGGCTGAAACACCAGGAATCAGTGCTGTCTTGTGAGCACAGAGATATGGTGAAGCACACTACAGATGGCACTGTGCCTTTGCATTTATCCAAGCACAAAAAGCTCTTGTCAGGCTCACAAGCAGATGGGAGAGCAGCAGCCTGAGAAGGCAACAGCGGAAAAATCAGGTGAAACCATAAAGCTCAGATCTGCACTGCTTCAGGCTGACTGGGAAATGACCAGTCAGAAGTTACATCTTAACTAAACAAACAAACACTCTGTGATGATGTCTTTAATTGAGCCATCAGCTTGCTAATTCCAGGGAAGCACCGAGAACAGATGAAATCCTGGATAAAAACTAAACTCAAGAGAAAGAGGTCCCAGGTACTTGGGGGAGGCGCGACAACCAGTCATGCTAGAGGGGTAATTTTTACATTTATCCCAGGCAAATTAAACCATCACTTTATTGAGCAATGTACATACAGTATATACTTTAAAAATACCAGTTCTCCAGACAGCAAATCAAGTGTACTCATAAGATATTCAGAACTTATTTTACACTGCATGGTATGAGCATTATTAAGGTGAAAAAAGGAAAATAATAGAGCAACAGAACAAAGGAAAAAACAAATATAAATATGGTTCTGCCTCATCTTTCGTGTAATTCTTTCAGATTTCAATTATCATCAGGAAGTCTGACAAATCATTTTCTCAAGAATAATACCAAAATAGGTCAGCTACACAGGAGTTTTTTCAAGTAGGAATACACATGAACTAGTGGTTTTCCAAATTTAGCTTAATTTCAGGTTTTTTCTTTTTTTAAAGAAAGCTATGCTTCTACTCAGTGTAATATTTTTCCCCAGAATTATATTTTTGTCTTACTTTCCTTTGGAACGTACTAAAAGTACAAGTACAAATAAAAGGTATTCACAAGATATTTAAAAGATTTTTTTTCCCACAGTACAGCAGAAACAGCAATGAGCATTTTAAAAGGACTTTCCAACGTGTCCTGTGCTGATAAATTTTGGAACTGAATTCCCTATTTCAGATCAGAAGGCAGCATGCCCTCCCCCTTTCCAGGGAGCAGGAATTTTCACCAGAACACGAGTTCTCATCCTTTTCCAGAACTGGAGTTTCCCGGCCAAAACTTTAAATAGTAAATCATATAAATAACTGGGGTGCCTGCTGCAGGCTTTAGCAACTATACTCAAGTTTGCAGACCAGCGAGATACACTGGGCATGCAGACCTGACATCTAAGCTAATGATCCAAAAGAACTGCTGTGCAGGCTAGCACAGCATGTCTTACTACTACCCAACATCTTCCTGCAGCATAAACAATTTTAACTCAAAACCAATGGACTAACTGAGGGCCTATTTTGTAAAGTATATCAAGTGTGATCATTAAACAAAACTGTTGTCTCTTACTTTGCCTGAACTGGCACAGGTTAAGAGACACAGCTGTATCTGGATATAATTATAGAAAGATTTTTTGGGGTGAGTGCTGTGGGTTAACCCCAGTGGGCAGCTAAGTGCTTGCATGCTCCCACCCCCAGTGGGATGGGGAAAGAGAAAATGAAAAAGTAAAACTAAAAAAATGTATAGGGCAAAATAAAAATTGCTCAGTAACCAAGAGTGACCTGGGAAAGAAAGATAACGGAAGTGATGCAAAGGCAATCATTAACTGCCCCCCTGACATGGAATAATGCCCATGTTCCCAAGACAGAGAAGGCTAATCCCCCTAAGTCCCCTCCTCTCCACTACCAATGCTGAGCATGATGCCACATGGCATCCCTTCAGTCAGTTTGGGTTATCTGCCCAGCTGTGTCCCCCTCCCAACCTCTTGTGCACCCCAAACCTAGTCATCGGGAGGCCAAGTGAGGAACAGAGAAGGCCTCAACACTGTGCAAACACTGCTCAGCAGCAGCTAAAACATTACTGTGCTATCAGCATCGTTTTGCTCACAAATTTAAAGCACCATACCAGCCACTATGAAGAAAATTAACTCCCTCACACCCAGACACATGTTGCCCTCATGAAGCAGGGATTTCTCCTAAGCTATGGAGTCTATGAAACACATAAAGGTGTGGGGACACCCTAAGGCCTGGGAGACCCTTCCCAGTGCACTGTTGAGACCTTATCATTCACAGAAATAAAACAAAAACAAAACAAACAAAAAAATCAAACAGACAACATGATTTACTCTGTTTACTTTTTTTATGACTCCTGAGACTACCAGCACAAATGTGACAACAAAATGAAGCACATTAATTTTTATTCACAGAATTAAACCAAAAGATTATACAGTAAAGTCAGAAACAATCTACTCCAAACCCTACTGCTGCCAGTGGTCAAAATTCCCATTTACTTTAGGTGTCATCAACTCTTGTGTTACTCTGCTGGTCAGTGTCCCACTGAACTGCTTCAGTCAGACTGCTGTCAGAAGCAGGGAGCTTTAGAGTGGTTACAATGCTAAGTTTTGATTTCTCTTGCTTCAGAAGATAATTTTGAAAACACAAATGGAGACTGGCCAGGAAAGCTATTTGTCACTATTGAAAAATGTTGTGCTCCTTATGCCAGCTATGGGTCCCAAGAGGCCAGCTTGTGCTTTCTGAACATCTGAAGCTGGCTGTGCTAAAAACTTCAGAAATCTGAGAGCGAACCCAACCCTTTGGTTTTTCTGTCTGCATCTGCTTTACACATTTTAAAAAGAGAAACTGCATGACACTGTTTAATTCACAGAAAAAAAAATAGAAGGCCTTCACAGCCATGCTTTTAATTATTTTCGATTCTGAAAGTTAAGCCTTAAGGATCCATCCCTATGGCATTACTCAGTGGTAGGATAATGTTTTTATTCTCCAAGCACAGTAGATTTCCATAATGCAAGGAACAAATTAAATACAGCAGTCTTAGTAGCTCTGCATATGAATTAAAAGTGACAAATAAGAATCCTCCTATTTCCAGGAAATCTGACTTCTAAAGACTGTGCTTTTCTCAGTCCTATTAAGGAAATCATTCCTTCTTCCTTGTTAACCCAAGGGGCAGACATTACAAACTTGGTTGGAAAAGAAAAAGCCCAACAATGCAATCAACACTGTGGCTGAGTTACAACTAAATACATTTCATCAGCATTCAAATAATTCATGTTTTCTCAACAGGAAACCTCAGGGCTCCATTAGCTCTCCTTCAACAAAAGCATCCTGGCTCCAAGAGCATGATGCCAAGAAAGGACTGTCATGTCACCCCTTCTGCTACACCAGAGGGGACCCTGCAGCTGCATGCTCACCACTGGCACCACTGGATGTGTGCAGGCAGCCCTGCAGTCACCCAGCAACAGGACACTGCACTCAGATCTTCCAAATGACACTTTCCTCGTGACCTGATACAGACATATGTGAATGTCAGGGCAGACCCAGTAAAAGAAAGAAAAACACAGGCCAAGAAGGCTGTAAGTGGCTGTAACTATTGCAGTGCTCTGCCTGCTAGCCAGTTTTACCTGTTTTCCTGACAACAGCAGCCACCAAAGACATATTTACAGAACACAGTCTCCTTTCAATGTGTATAAGCCTAACCTTGACAGTGAAAAGCAGAGAAAAATTTACTTCTCTCAGTTTTCCACTGCATGTTGAAAAGTCAAATGAAAAATCTGGAAATCACCTGTACTTTCAGAGGATGCCCTGAAGAAACAGCAGAGACAAAAATGAAGAGCTTATAACTGAACAGGCTACAAGCAGACACATTTGGAAATCTCATGATGAAGAGAGGAAAGAAGCTGAGGTTTAGACATGGACATCCTCATGGATCTGTTTAGTCTGAAAAAGGCCATAGTGGCATTTGTCTGAACAATATTTTAATTGAATGTTCAGACAGTATCTCATGAAGAGACATATTGAAGAAGATGACAATGAACAAGAAGATCTCATATTCAACCCTTGTAAAATGTCAGCTCATGTTGGAGAAACTGGTCAACTCAAATGAAGAGCCTGTAATCTACCCAGCTAGTCATCAGGCATCCCTATCATTAGGGGCATATTCAGAGAGACAGACAGAGATAGCCTTATCTATAGATAGATTCTCACTCAGTCCTACAAAACAAGAAAAAAAATAAAATTCTGTAAGAAGCCACCTTGCTAGATTTGTACCAGACCTTGGAAGTTCCAAAGACCCTTAGCTTCCAGTAAAAGCCAGCACCACTTGGAAAATAATTAAGGAGATTCTAGAGCAGATTTTGATTAGATTAGGGCAAGCAGAGCAGCATAGTGATAGCTTCTTATCAGAAGGTTGTCCTGAACTCAGCACAATTTGGATGAAATGAAGTTTCTTTGCTGCTTCTGGGCTCTACAGCCAGTCAACATCCTATACATCACAGAACTCCAAAGATAAAGACAGCATGCATCTCTGGACCTGTGTGCCTCTAAAAAGACAAAACCACTTCCCAGGTAAGTGAATAGAGAGAACATTTTATCAGGTTTTTTCAGTCTGAACTGTACACAAACTGTACACAACTGTACACCTGTACACAATCTCCATCACTGGACACAAGCAACCCTCAACACTTGCAGAAATTTGGTTCTCTAGATACTCTTCCTTCCTAAGTGTTCAGGCAGAAGCACTACTAGGGGAATTCAGGCTACTCTTCTGTAGCTTCATCTATGCAGTACCACACTGATTCAGCACACCTGAACAGCACAAAGGATCTCTCACTATGGAGAAGGAATTCTCACCTGACCTGGGTCTAGCAGGCAAGCACAAGTTCTGTATTTTGTAAGTCAGCTGTGAGACTTCTAAGCTCTGGCTGTTCTTTCAAAAGATGTTAAATGTCTGGGGTGAGAGAGCACAGAGTGAGACAGAACATCCCAGCAGCTCTCATTTTATACCAAGCTTTCCCTTGGAAATGTGCTCTGACTGATGATTGCAGGGCACAGATATTGCCAGAAACAAGACAAACACCCTTATCAACATTTGGCAAATACACCCCAGATGCAACTAGCACAGATGTCTCAAAGGCCTGTTAACATCTCAAACACCACATACAAAGCAGACAGGGAAGATTTGTGCAAGGTCTGAATGAAACAAGGGGTATAAGCAGAATACACACAACAAGACTCTGGGCTAGGGCCCTGTTCTGGGCAGAGCTGGCCTGAATGACCTCCCAGGGTCCTCTTTTTTCAGATTACCACTGTATGTTACTTTTTGTTTGTGGAAACTGTCAGAAAGGAATTATTAATAACAAAGCCCAGCCTCCTGATGTCTCCAACCAAACTCACAGCTGAAACAGCTTGGCAGCTCAGTTCTTCTTCATGAACCACCAAACTTCTTCATGACCACCAAACAGGACTACAGAAACGGGACTCAAACCCAGCCAGAAGTTGGGCCAGCCCTGCTGACAAGCAGAAATGCATGCAAAACCTCAAGAAGTGGACACTAAAATAGTACTAATCTTTAGAGCAGAGATTTGTGGTTCACTTTCACATAGGAAATGTACTAGGCAAGTGACAAGTACTAAGGAAGTGACATAGCAAGGAAATGAACATCAGAAGCACAGCCCCAGGAACAAGACAATACCTCTCACAAAAAGAGATGGGTGCACACACCAGCTCTGTACCTACTTGAGACCCTGGGAAACAGGGTAAAGACAGGGTAAAAACAAGTAAAACATGGACAGGGCAACAGAAACCTGACAGAGCGATGTGACATTCCATGGTATGGAATATCCCTTTGGGAAGTTTGCGTTAGCTGTCCCAACTGCATCCCCTCCCAGCTTTCTGTGCCCTCATCCAGCTTCCCCACTGGTGGGACAAGCTGAAAAACACTTGACTTAGGATAAGCACTGCTTAGCAACAGCAAAAACATCACTGTTTTGTCAACATTATTCTCATCCTAAATCCAAAGCACAGCACCGTACCAGCTACTAGGAAGAAGATTAACTCTATCCTAGCCAAAACCAGATGACACCTCAGAACATCCTTCCTCCTTTCCTTGCAAGCTGAACTCAGGCCAAGCACATTTGACTAGCCTTCCCTGAAGACTGTTTCACAGCTTGCAGCAGCAACAGGTCTGGCCTTGCTCCACAGCACATCCTGTTTTGTTAATGGAAACAAAACAGGCTTCTTTGCCTTCAGCTTCAAATGATTCTTCCCTCTTTGTAACCTACCATTAACAAGTCATACCTAGGAAACGTACGGTCGAGCCACGTCTGGAGTTGCTTTTTCAAGAAACACATCTGTTTATACATACAAATACCTATGATTTCCAGTAAATTAAGAAAAGACTTGCATTACCCATTTTATATACAAAAAAAATGATGCAAAAGCATGTTCAATATTCTGTTTGCACAGCGTCAACACAAAAACCACCAAAACCTCAAAACAGCAGGAAAAGCTAATCTGTTTCTCTCTGAAACAGCAACAGTCTTGAAATCCCTAATCTAGCTCAGCCATACAAAACCTAACTCAGTCCAAGAGGGAGTTGTTTACACTGCAGTAGTTGTTTGCTCAGCCTGGCAATGTTCCTGTCATCATTGTCCTGCTCTTCTTTGCACTGGTGTGGCCTCACCTTGAATACTACGTGCAGTTTTGGACACCATGATATAAAAAATACATTAAGCTGTTAGAGAGCATCCAAAGGAGACCACAAGGATGGTGAAGGGTCTGAAGAAGAACTTCTGTGGGGAGCAGCTGAGGTCACTTGGTTTATTCAGCCTGAAGGAGACTGAGGGGAGATCTCCTTGCTCTCTGCGACTTCCCCATGAGGGAAAGAGGAGGGGCAGGCACTGATCTCTTCACTCCCGTGACCAGCAATAGGACTTGACGAAAATGACTGAAGCTGAGTCAGGGAAGGTTTACACTGGATATCAGAAAGAAGCTCACCAGGGAAGTGGTCACAGCACCAAGTCTGTCTGAGTTAAGAAGCATTTGGACAACGCTCGCAGGCACATGGTGTGATTATTAGGGGGGGTGTGCTATGTGGGGCCCAGACTTGGACTCAATGATCCTGATAACTTTCTTCCAACTCAGCATTTCCTATGATTCTACGACCGGGTAAGAGAAACGGCAACAAACAGCCTGCATATTTCCTTTGTATAGATTCACTCCAGAAGGTATTCACTCTGGAATGAGGAAAAAACAAACAAAAACCACCCCAAGACCAAAACACCAAGATTGCCCTAACATCAAGGCTTTCAAGCTTGTGCAGTTCACAGCCAAACTTGATGCTTGACAAACTTAACTGCATGTTGGTAAAAAAACACTGATAGGAAATACTCCTTCTGGCATGTTTCATGGGAAAGCAAAGCCTCTTCCCATTCGCAATAAATCTGAAGTTAATTCTCTGTAAATCGCTAAAAAAAAACCCCAAAAGCTAGTGAGAGATCCTTCTGCATTTATTCTTCTGCAGCGCACACTGTGCTCAAACTCCTTTCCAGTTGAAAAAGTCTGTTTTGTTAAGTGACCAGTCCACGACCTTGTACAAGAGTTTTGCTTTTCAGGGAAAGGATCCAAAACCACTGAAAACAATGCTTCGCTCCGGGCTATGCTAAAGGAGTTCTCCCTTTTCTTTTCAAGCACGGACACGGCATCCCATCTCCCTCAGCTCCTCCGCGCAAACCACACCAGGCCAACACACGCTCCCAGATGCCCGGCCGGAGCAAAAACGCACTCTTCTCCTTTTCCTTCAACCACCCCACACGTTCCCTGGCAGGCTTCCCAAAGAGCACAGCCACCCCCGCTGCCCACACGCCAAATCCTGCACCCACGCTCCTGGCCGGGGCAGCGCGTCCCCTCTCCGGAACTGCTCCAACACGCAGGAAGCTCCCAGGAGCTCCACCGAGATGGGAATGGGAAGCCACCCCCAAGAGGCCGCGGCTGCCCCCGCACCAAGCATCCATGGAGTAGCGCGGGGGGCGCGGGCAGCTCAGCCCACCGCACCCCGCATCTCGCACCGAGCCGCCGGCTGCCGGCCGCCCTCACCGGGAGGGTGAGGGGGGTACAAGGGGTGGCCGAGGAAGCGCATCGATCGATCAATCAATCTGTCTATCAAGCTACCTACCTGCCCGCCCGTCCCCCGCCGCCACCGCCGGGGCGCTCCTCTGGTCGCCCTTAAACTCTCCGCCCCGCGTCCCGCCCCCGCCGCCCGCGTCACCGTGCGAGTGGGAGTGGGGGAATCGAAACAAATCCACGGCACTCCGGGAATCGAAACGGGACCGCCCCGCCCGTGGGGGATGTGTCCCCCCCGTGGAGGGTGTGTCCGTCCCGTCCCGTGCCGACCCGCGTCAGGGAATGTGGCGACTGTGGGAGGTAGCGGGCTTCCATCTCCCCGCCGGAACGTTCGGGAAGTGGCTCTGGGATGGCTCTGGGCTCCCTCAGCAGCGGGAAGCGTATAGAGTGACATTGTTAAAAATGACCTAGCGGTGCCTTCAGGATAGTTGGAAAACCGGCGTTGGTGCGCGCCAGGGCATCCCCGCGTCCTGAGGCGCCGCGCTGTCCCGCCGGCTTCTCACGGCAGCCCCCGCTCCCAGGAAGCTGTGGCTCCTTGGGACTTCACTGTGCAATGATCACCTGGGGACTGAAGCCTTCTCCTCCTGCGATGCAACTGTTCGCTAATTCATCGTTTCCCATGGTCTTTCCACACCATAAAAAGTGGACCAATGAGCCAAAGATGAATACTTCACAGGAGATCATTCAATAATTCACCCCTCTGTAAACCGCGTTTCTAATCAAGTTTTTTTCTCTCACATTGAGTGTTACCGCTTGAACGTCTTCCTCTGTATCAGGGCTGGCTGGGATGGAGTTAATTTCACTGCCAGCAGCCCCCACCGTGCTGTGCTTTGCTTTGGGAGCTAAAACCAACATTACATTGCTCCTTCACCAGGAGGGGTGAAGGAGCAATGTAATGGTAGGCTGGGGGTGGGCAAGATCTTGGGAGAGGACACAGCCGGGACAGCTGGCCAAAAGGATATGTCAGAACACGTGAGGCTATTCAAATATAAAAGCTAATAGAAAGGAGTAGGAAGGTGAGGCGTTCATTATTTACATTTGCCTTCCAGAGCAACCACTGCACATGCTGAAGCCCTGCTGCTTCCCAGATCATGGCCAGATGTTGCTTGCTTATGGGAGGTGGAGAACAATATTTTGGAGTTTCTTACCACTGCTTAAGCATCTGTTTTATTAAACTGTCTTTATGTTGACCCATGAGGGTTTTTTCCATCTTTTTTCCTTCCCTCTCCATCCTGCTGAGGAGGGGAGTGACAGAGCAGCTTGATGGCCTCTTGGTTTCTAGACAAGATGAACCCACCACAGTCCTTTTGATGCCCAGTATGGGGCACGAGATAACAAGAGTTTTGTATTAAGTGTTCTACAGCTGCAGTGGCTATTCAGCATCAAGCTCCTGTGCAGGTCACAGAGATTGTTGACTTCACTGCTTATCTCTTTATTTAGTTGAGCTTGAGAGCATGTGGCAAAGCAATGGCTCTGTCCTTTGCCCTGGCATTTCTGGCCTTGCTCTTCTGGAGGAAGCATCTTATGGTGAGCATGAGGAAATATATATCCCTTTCCGTGCCTGGGAATAATGCAGATGGTTTTATTATGCAGGCCTCAGAGATGCTTGTTCATGTTTACATGAACTGTTTAATACTACTTATTAACACTATTAGCATATTATGGGGTTTGTGGAATCCAGTGTCATCCTGATCTAGGGGAAGACAATTTTCAGATGAGGTGATACTGAAATGTGCCCTGGGACAGCTGGTCCTGGAGTGGCAGGGTGTGTGGAAGGATTTGGGCAGGTTCCTGGGGCAGTAATCATCTACCAATTCCTGGAAATTCGCACCTGAAGAGGAGGTTACCCTGGCAAACTGACATGCCACAAACTGATAGGTGCCTTGCCTATCCCAGGGAAAACCAGCAGCTTCTAGTACTGTACTGGGTCCTGGCCTGTGCCTATGGAGCCGCAGTTCGGTACTCTCAGAGGAACGTGGTTGAGACAGGAACCCAAACAACAGCTACAATAGTTCTCCCAGTACTGAGAAAGTAACAGTGGATGAAGAAAACAATGGATCCATATTGTCAATTAGTAAAGGAAGAAGAAGAGGAAAGGTCTGAGCAAGGAGCTGGTTCTTTGACAAATGATAAAAAAATGGGTGCTAATGTCTTCACAAATGACTCGATCTGCAAGATGGGGTTTGGGCTCTTCACTAATGGTAGGAGACGTGGGTTTTAATGTCTTCACTAAGGCCTAGGTCTGAAAAAAACAATCAGGCCTTAGAAGAACAGCTGTGGGGGTCTTTTAGAGAAGCAGGTGTTAGTGTCTTTGAAATGGGTCTAACATCTCTACGAACATCAAGCCCTGCAAATTTATTACAGAACCCAGGCAGTTTGACCCAGATTGAACTTCTGAACTTTAAGGTAATAGGAGAAATGGGTCTGCAACAAGTCTATTGCAGATCCCAGACAGTTTGAGCTTCTGATAGGTCTGCAGAACCCAAACAACCTGAGACTCCAAACTTTAAGGGAAAATGACAATGCAAGTTCAAGGGAGGGAATATGTAGTAGGTGGTTCAGGAAGGCTGTACTTCAGCAATGGTAAAAGAGGAGGGCAACATGTGGTTGGGAGCTTAGGATTAGAGGAGGCTGCACCTTCAATACCTCAAGAGAGAGCCCAGGGAGTATGGCCTGGTGGACACTTTCCCTTTATTCAAATAAAATTGCAAGATTCCTCTGTTTCCTTTGTGGACCCTGGCTTTTCACAGTGTGCCTTTTCTGCACACAAATTGGAGAAAGGAGTCAGAGGATTCATACAGGAAGCAGAAACTACCCAGTCCCAATTCATCAGAATTTCAAGATATGAAGATCATAGCCACCAGACAAGTGAGTGGATTTCTGCCTGGCTGCTCCAGTGCTGGGATAACAGGGCAGCAGTCAGCAGCTGGAGAGTAGGGAAATCCAACAGCTGGGATCCTTCGCTAGAAACCAGAGAATTGAGAGAGTGGAATAGAGTCAGCAATTTACAGTTTTGGAGATGGTTCCTCTCAAGTGTGAGAGCAGGGTACCCATTCAAGGAAGATCTTGCCAGGAATGTGTACCTACCATAGAGAAAGGAGAGAATTAGTGGTGATGAAAGTCATCCACACTGACCTAAACAATTATGAGGTCTCTAGTACTGTACTGGGCACACAGGCCATGTGGAGGAAGTGCTCCAGCTTCATATTCTAACAGTTTGGCAGTAATGTATTGCCCAGATATCAACACCTCCATTTTTGGAGTCAAGTCTCTTCCAAAACTTTGAAGACCATCTCTGTACATCTTCATCCTTATGGGTCAGTGCCTTGGCAGTTGGACATGCTGCAAGAAATTAGTCTTCTCCTGCCCTGGTCGGAGGGAAAGGGAGCCCCAGGCATGTGCTGCACGGCACACTTCGTTTTTTCCTGTGTGACCAGAAGAAGAAAAGGGATGGCCAGGCTTACTGGACCATGTAGATTCAATTGCCTGGCACAATTGACCCACAGAAGAGAAAATCCATGGTGTACAGTGTACTCTGGTGCCATCAGGCTGCAGGGGCACAGAACACATTTGGATCTTTTCAGTGACAGAGGGGTGCCAAGAATTGTCTGTATTGGAGACAGAGCAACCACTATGCTTGTTAAAAGCCTACTTCCCAGGAAGTGTCTGGGTATGGCCTGCTTGAATATGGAAAACAAATATTTTGTTTTCCTTTGCTTCTGTACTCAGCCTTTGTTTTTGCTTTATTAAACTGCCTTCGTCTCGACCTATGAGGACTTTTTCCCACTTTATCCCTCTCCTCCATTCCTGCTGAAGACTGATAGAGTGGCTTTGATAGGTACCTGGTGTCAACCCATCCCATTCTCAAAAAAAAAATGGACTTCCACTAAGCATCCATCTTCTGTGTTGAGTTTTCACATAAATTATCTTGCTACCCATTTAGGGACTAGAGAAACAAAGTAATACTAACCTTGGCACATGTGGTTTTATATTACTTGGCTCCTAGTGGAGTGCATCAAAATAATAGGCAAAGCTGCTTTTAAAGAAAGCAGTCAAAATACAGCCACAATTGTTTTGTAGCTGCATCCACATGAGGTGGGGAAATACAGGGTAATCCTGTTTCCTGAGTGACTTGAAAATATCAAAGTACATGGGTGGGATTTTGGAGTTCTTATTCAGGCAAAAGTGCCTGGGTGAATCAACATGATATAAAGGTCGAGAGGAATGAGTGACTGATGAATACTATTATATCTGGAATACTATTATATCTGGAATTTCATGTGACCTCCTGTAAGGCCCCTAATAAACTTGCTTGAAGAGACTTTTAGAAGGGCTTATGGTTGTTCATGTACTCTTGAGTTAGGGGACTGAGAAAAATACTGACAAGATATGCTCAAAAGGTCAAAACAACAAAAAAATACTTTATCAGCATCTTGAGAAAATCAGAGAACTTCAGCAAAATGTTTAGAGCAACATTCAATCAACATGAAACACTTCCCAAAGCATTAACTTGGTCCATTCAACTTAGCAAACTCTACATCCATTCAGTTTTAAGTTACTCAAAAATTCCAAGAAGAGGAAATTAGAAGAATGAAAAAGAGAGAAAGACAAAAAATATATAGAAAAGGACACATACAGCTACCCACTACTGGGTTCCAGTGATAGTATAGGGATAAAATATTTCTAAAATCATGGGATATTCATGGGAGTTGGAAAGAAAGATTGGGCCTGGTAGGCCCTGGGGAAATGTTTGGGTAGGCCCTGGGAGAATGTTGGGCTTTACTGGATCATGCAAAACTGCGCCTGTATAATCATTTAATGACTATGATAAATTATATGATTGTTAAATGTGATTATTGTTTGGTAATGGGATATGATTATTGTTTAATCGTAACGGGAATCATGAGAAACGATGTTTGGGGGGTTTGATGGAGATTACAAGAACCAATGCTTAGATGAGATCAAAGTATACAATAGAATAAAATAATTTTAATAATTAATAGGTAGTTAGATAACAATAAGGGTACAAAAAAGTGTTCATCCTGAACCCATGTCAGAGTCAGATTTGGGTCTGTGCCCCTGATACCCAGAGCTCTTCAATAAAAGCACCTGCATATAATCATTCTGTGATTACGTGTTCCTGAACGTTAGCACCAGCAGTGTTCAGGTAAATGTTCCAAGAGGAGATAGGGTCAAGCCATGTGCTTGCCTCATGTTCAGCCTTTAAGACACCTTGGCCTTCCTGGTCCATTCCCCAACGGAGGACTTTTGGTCATTTACCCACTCAGGAGCTGGGTTGGGGTCTCCAGAGGTGGGTGTGGAGCATTGCCCCAGATGTGCCAGGGATTGGCAGCCACTGCCAGGCTCGGATACAGGCCCTAAGGCAGGGGGAGTGTACAGGGCAGGGTACCACCTCGCCAGGACAAGGCCTGACCTGCCCCTTCCCCCATACACATGCACCCCAAACTGTCTCGAGACATCAATCTTTGCAGTCTCTGACACATCCAAATTCCCCATCATTGTTATTTAGGGATGTTTCAGTGCAGCACAGAGAAACCAAGGAGCAACCCACTTTAATACCGATGCAGAAAGTGGAACTCACTGCTTTTTGACTCAGAAGGGACTCTGACCTGTCACTGGCACAACAATCTTTGCTACATCTGTTGGCATGCTATATCTGTTGGCATGCTATGGGTGTGTTTGTCAAAACAGTCATGAGACAGAAAACAAAACTAGGTGTTTTTTTTTTTAATAACTCAGCTGTGAAAATGAAACTTGGCAGCTTGCAAGCCTCTCTCTGGTGTGCAGCAGGGCGTTTCCTTCTGACTGCAGCATGTCACATGAATTGCCAGTGAGTTACTGAGTCTGCAAATTATTGCATTTCCTGATCTGTATGAGTGGAGAAGCAGCAGAAACTGGAAAGGGTGGACCCACTCGGGGAGGCAGTACTGTTTGTAAGCAGTAAGGAGTTATGTGTGCTGGTTGATAAGGGGTGCTCATAAAGGACAAAGAGCACTGGGAGGAGGTGGTCATAAAACCCAGTCAGGCAGCAGAAAAGTATGTATAAAGCCATTTATACATAGCTCCTAAATCCTTTCCATTGTGACTATAGAATAGAAGTGTCTGTGTGGGTACATTTCCAAGGGAAAACATTTCTTTTGCATGGTAGATAGATCCCTCACATTCCTTGTCACTCAACACATGTACCTGTACATCAGAGATCATGATGCAGGTACATGGAAGGATGGATCTTGTCATAGTGCTAGCAATCCTTCTTTTTATCTCTGCTTCTTTTGCAATGATGGGAAAACCTCACTTTGAGGGGAAGAAGAGCCTTCATAACGTGTCCAGGAAAGAGAATTGCAGTGCATGTCACAGGCCTTGGTTCATGTTGAGCTTGAGAGAGCTACTCCACCAACAGCTCTTGCTCTCCTGTGCAGTCAGCATCTCCTGTCTTCTGAGAGTACAGTCTGTGTTAGATATTGCTGCATCTTATCCCAGACCTGCACCTGCTGCTAGGCAGACTCAGCCCTGAAGGCAGTGCCTCTATTGCAGTGGCAATATGTGCCTGACACCAGCACAACTGGAAATGGGGAACAAACATCACTCCCTCTCCCCTGAGGACAAACTACACCGTACATCAGCGCCGATGGTGCCTGGGGACACCCACCATCCTCAAGAGCCCTGACCAACCTCACCTGGGGCACCCTTCAGCCCCTGTGGCTCCAAAAAGGTTAATTTAATTTCTATTGTAACTGTGAGCTGAAAGACACTGTGACTGTGAACTTTTAGCAGAGAAGACACTGTGTCTGCAGGCCTTTAGCAGAGAAGAAAGGCATGCAGAAATTATCCCCCATGCAAGGACCTTAGAAGATAAAGAGGGGACATCTGGCTGAGGAATACAGCTACAGCCAAAACAAGGACTAACTTTGGGAACCTGGGGGACATAGGGAGGGTTTTTATGGTAATAAGTAATAGGGTTTTTTATGTAAAAAACATATGGTAATATGTTTTTTTATGGTAATAGAGTTTTTTATGTAAAAACTGCTATGCATGTGGTGACTGTATATCAGCAACTCATTTGTAACAATCAGGGGGTATGTTAAGAGGAGTGATCCCCCATGCCTTCCAGGCACTTAAATAAATGATGCTCTCTTTAACACAGGAAAATTGGTGCTAAGGAGTCTTATTCTTATTCTTGTTTTCGGAGATTAGGTAACACATGGGCCTGGCAATCACAGGGCTGAATCTGACCCTAGTTCCCCTCACCAAGCCTATTTCTGATCCATGCCAGCAAGCACACATCCCAGCCTGGCCTCAGCCCATGCCCACCCCCATCCCCATGGGGCAGAATGGACCCTGGCTAGGGAAGCCTCTGCTTGTCCTGTCTCCCAGGGATCTCCACATTTCCCCAACCCTTGGGAAGGAACTGGCCCCTGCTGCTTCCTGATACCATACACAGAAAAACATGTATTTCCTGGTATAACTGCCCCACACAAGACAGCTAGGCAACAAAAATATGCTGGCCATAAACAATAACTTCAGCTATTACAACTATGAGGGCGAAAGTTTGTGGTATAGGTGTGGTTTTGTGGAAAGCTGCAGCTTCTATCAGCATGATTATTTCAGGATGTTTAGTTGACTTTAAAAGCCTATCTCCAACTGATGTACTGATACTGGTGACAGACTTCTGTTTGCCCTGCTTTATTTCTGAGTCAAGAAACAGGTTTCAGAGAAACCAGGTGCTTCAGCATGATACCAGCTTTAAAAGAACTTTTAATTAAGCACATAATAATTAAAGGACAGTGCAACCAAAGGCAAATATACGCCTAATTTGTTATTCTGCTGCTAGTTGCCCTAATGCTGAAAAATCCCTTTACATCTCTCCTGTCTAATGCTTCTTGCATATTACTGTTGCTCCTTTTCTTTAAAGCCTGACTGCTTAACCATGTCTGTCCCAGCATCAGGTAGGCCAGTACACTCATAAACCACCTGAAGGACTACTTGTCCCCCATGAAGTCTGTATGATTTTACAGTTGTCAGTGGTGCACACACAATCTCTGGTGCTCTTTCCAAGACAAAGCTTTTTGTTCCTCTTGGGTCTGCTACCAACACAGCCATTCTTCAGTGTGATTCTTTACACACTTAAGACAGTCGTGGCACAGTATGTCCTGAGTGGGGATTGGAGTCCTGTGACAGCAAGCACTGTTAGGAAAGCAATATAATCTCTTGTGCATGGCAAGACTGCTCTAGCAATGTCTCTTAGCTAGGCTTTAACTCAGCTATTGATAGTAGCATTAAAACTGCAGAAGCATAAAAGTCACTTAGTATCACATAAATAGTTACCTTTCTTTGCCATTTTTATTTGTGGCTGCTAAACACTTTGGAATAACCCAGCCAGTTCAAGACTGCTATAGAAAGTGTAGTCAGTCCTGTGGGAGCAGTTCAAGTAATCTTACAGAGACAAGCAAGGGATGAAGAATGGGCAAGGAGAGCAGTAAGTCTGACCAGGGCAAAGAAATGTGCTCCTTCTGTACCCCTGTCACCTCAGCCTATTTGTTTTGAAGGCAAAAGAGCTGAGCAAGGAGGAGTGGAGGCAAAAGAAGAAAGTGGAGATGAGAGGGGACGGTGAAAGTTTAAGGAAAGGCACTTCTTGAGGCTCTTTGTTGAGGGCTGGGACTGGCAAGTCTCCCTAGTAGTTGTGCCTGAAGGAATCTGGAGAATGGGCAACCAACAGCTGGCAGCAGCAGAACAAACAAAAACATGAGGCTTGTGGTCACAGATGAGTCATCCTGGAAGAAACCGGAAATAATAATAAAACAAAGGTATGTGGGTTTGCACTCTTTTGTTTTGAATTAGACGCATAAATTTTCTCCAGTTCTTGTTTAGGTAATTTTGGGTCAGTAACTTCAGACTCATGTCCTTGTTGCTTCCATCCCTGTATGTTCTAATGGGGTACAGACACCTATGTGTGGTTTTTACAACCACCTATGTGTGGTTGTTACAACCTGCTGCAGAAGGCAAGGGTAACCCAAATTCTTGTTAATAGATCCCTTGGAGTGGATTGGAGTGAAAATACTAAGTAGTTGGTGTTTGTAAATATACATGTGTAGGGTTTATTATAGTACAATTTGGTTGCAAATTAAAAATAGGTATGTAGCAATTTTGGTTGTTATTATCTACAGTTATATAACAACATGGAAACATTGCAACATGAATGTGCAACAACATCACCTATGGCCATGCACAGGGGAAAAGAAAGAAATAAAGAGAGAGAAAGGACAAGAGAGTAAAGATCTCAGCACCTGTAGGCCCAGGGACAAGACTTGGCTGCTGCACAGTCTTGTTTGAATTGGTGGTTGCAGACCAGAGCCATTGGGCAGGGGCGGAAGTCCCAAAGTAATGGTGGGGAAAAATCTCCAGGAAAATCTAAGGAGGCGAAGGAGCCCTACAACCCAGTGGTTTGTGCAAGGGAGGACAATATAGCATGACAAGAGGCATCATCCAGTCTCCAAGGATTGTCTACTAACTCATAGCCCATCATTCACCCTCTGTCTTATCAGATCAGAGATCAGCCATTACACACCCAAAAGCTCACCTCCTCCATTTCAGCAAAGCACCCTGGCTTCTCCACAAGTGGAGGAATGTTTTGTGTCATTATCACTTAAGTTCAGTTCAGTCTCTCACAATGGTGTAATATGTGAATGCCACCTCCCTGAGATCACTAAGACTGTATGAAGCCAATTGTGAAAATAAAAGTAGCAGAGGGTTTCGTGTGTTTTGGAGCATGACGACCAAATTTTAACCAGTAAAGAATGTGCCATCTACAACACCAAGGACTGGATAGGATTTTAGCAAGAGAGTGGCATTGAGCTTTACTTCATGAGAAACAGAGGTGACAGTCTTGGTGACACAAAGGAAGATGATTGCTCCTAGGAAGAGATTCCCAAAGGTCAGGAGATGTTTATGTATCAGGAAACAAGTCAAGAATCTGTGCAAGTTTACTAGCACAACTAATTCAAATATATTTCAATCCAGACCTCAGCACTAGCATTCTTCTGGCAGCACACCAGGAAAGATTGGCAGGATTTTCTGTGTTTGTTTTTGTAATGAGTTCGTGCCAAGTTTTAAGCAGGAGGTATTTGTTTTTAGTGACTACACTGGGCACCGCCATGGGTTCAGAAGTGCAAACAGGTTTTACGAATTTCACTTGTCCCCTTTTGTGATCTCAAAACCAACCCATGACAGAGACTTCTAAAAAGGACACCACTAATCCTCCAGGACCTTCCAATGGAGCCAATGTGATCCCCTCCACCCCAGGGGTACAGCATGGCTGACATGGCCATTCCTGTACAACTGAGCATCTGTGAGGATGTTTCCTCCAGCTGTAGGACTGCTTGTTTGGTCTGTATCTAGACTTTTGTCTTATTCTGGAGATGCTGACAGGATTTACTCTTCCTGAATTATGTACTTTTTACCAAGCACTACACCCAACTCTCAATCCCATAGGTAGTGCCAAAAAAATTGGTTATGTGTCCATTCCAGTTTGTCAAAGAAAGATCCTTGTCTGAAAAAAGGCACATCTGTTTTACACAGTTACTGTCATACCACTAGAGAAAGACAATATAGCTGTGATATACTCTGATTACCTTCAAAGATAGCAGGGATCTCTTTAATTTAGCATCTGATAGCTACTCATTTAAAGGTCTCAGAAAAATTTCCACAGCTCTATTAACTCCTACAGGCTTACAAAATGGTTTTGTGATATATGTTATGGAATAATTAGTGCCTGTGTAAAATATACATGAAATAAGTTATGCTTGTACGAAAAATTCTTAAAGATCTAAAACAACAAGCTGCAGCCCGGGGAAAGAGATTGCTTCACAAATTGTGAAATCACAGATGGCAGCAAAGACAAAAAAACCTAATTAGCAGATGAAAGACGTGGCTCCATGTGGAGATGGGCCCTTTCCCGGGACAGTCCAGAGACACCCAAGAGATGAATACCTGATAAATATCTATGATCAAGATAGTCAGAGTTGTCAAGGTTGTGCATCCCAATACCAGGTTCCCATAACTCGACAATCAGCATTCACCACTTCCCAGAAACGGTTTTGTCCAGCCCAGCACAGAGAAAAAGAAATTACATGAATATGCGAAGCGATGAGAAGAATAGGAGAAACTCTGCCCCAGGTGAAAAAAAAGGTATAAAACCAGCCTGGCAGAGACAGCATTGGTGAACAGAGGGGATTTGAAGCAGTAGAGTTTGGATCTGTGTTCACCCAGCACCAATCCTGGGCTCGAGGCTGGCCCTTTGATTGTGGCTATCAGAGACTGAATCTTGGTCGCAAAATAAAAACCTTTTTTTTATTGATTATTGATTTGGCTTTATCATTTATTATTTATAACAGTTTCATTATATTTTTCATTAGAGCACAAGCAGGCAACCAATTCTGAATTACATGCTGCAGATAATATTATCTAAAATCCCCAGAAACTTCTGTAGAATATGACAGAAATTTTATGTGAATCTGGAGGCCATGGTGTTCAGTTCACAGTTATGGAATATAGCCTGTATTGCAGTAAAGGATTTCCCTCTATTTGGGTTTGTAGCTATTTGCTTTAGGCTTTCTTGCTATTGGAGTATGGTGTCTCCATACAAGAGAAACACAAAAGTGAAAATTTAGCAGAGCTGACTGAAGTTCATGGTGCTTTTGCTACTCTTGATGTCCATTGAAAAGACATTAAATACCCTGAGAAGAGCGGTGGTAAAATTTTTCCAGACCTTGTCCTAAAATGTGACTTGTACATTTTAAAGCATGTAGACCACTGACTGGCTGTGAAAAAGTATGGCTTATCCCCCACTGCACTTCTTTCTGGGAATAAAGCTTTTCTGTTTCTTTTTTTTTTCTTTTTCATTTATTTTACCTCAGAAGTTCAGTAAAATGGAAGTCTTTAGAGATTTCTTAGTCCAAGACTCAAATGTCCCTCAAGAGTTGGTTCAGCTATTATGGGAAAGCCCAAGGTATTGAAACTTTGCCACATGTATTTTGTCCATTCTTGTAATGTATTGAAGATAAAGAGCAAAATCAAAGTGGGACTTAAATCACAATAAAAATTAGGTTAAAACACTGCCACTTTTTACTGGCAATGAAAATATTAGAAAACTAATTTTTTTCCTGCAGTTCAGTCATACAATAAACACAGAACCATAGAAGAGCTCAGGTTGGAAGGGGCCTCCAAAGTTCACCTGGTCCAATTTTTGGTGGGAAAGGGAGCCTTGATGACATTATCTAGCACTGTGTCCAGTTGCACCTTGGACCAGTGATGGAGGGGTCCTCTGCAAGCTTGAGGAGGTTTTTCCATTGATTGATTGTTCTGACTGTAAAAAATTTCTTTCTTATGTCTCAAGATGAAGACACCTGTATATAATTTAAATTTTTTTCTCTAATTTTTTTCCAGTAAGATATAATTCTATATAGTTAGTATAGTACTTTTAAATCCATATTAAGCTTCCTCTGACACCGTGCCAAAAAACCTGATCTTTCAGAATATACAAAATCCCTGAGAAAAAAAAAACAGTAGCAGAATACATACGTTATGCAGAAGTATTATACCATCAGAACCTCACAAAATACTTCATAAAAGTAACTCTTACATGCTGAAGAATACACAGTCACACAGGAAGTAAGTTACAAAAACAAAGGAATAAAACAGTCCTTTTGTTTCATGCTTCCTGATTGGTCCAGAAGATTTTTTTCAAAGGAAGTTTTGTTTCAAAGGAAAATATAAGTAGGAAATCAAAAAAACTACCATCATCATGAATAGTAGCTTGGAAAAATTTAAACACTGTGGAACAATGCTGTAATGGGTGTAAAAGAAAAGTTGGCATAAATTTGCTGTCAAAAATTCCATTTTTATACCATTTTAGGACGATGGAAAATGCTGCCTTCATAGTGACCCGATTAATTTGCATAAGCATTCTGCTTGTGTCAGTTTTTCATGCCAGACAAAGAGATAACAAGTAATGTTCTGGTACAGTTGCAAAGACAAATACAAGCTGCCTTGCCTACAGCAATGTCCTCTCTTCCTCTCTAAGAATCAGGGCTTCATCTGCAGTCAAGTAAAGGCCATTTCTGCTACTACAAACGAAAGCCTGAAGGATTTGCATCAGCTTGACAGGGCGGGGTCTGCGTTATGCTAGCCCAAGCTGATTCTGGTTGATTTTACAGTAATGGCAACCACCCAGTGGTCAGGCTGGGTTTAGGCTCCCTTTAGGTGATTGGGACAACAGGAAGTTATTTTCTGTTGACTGTGTTATCTATTATCCTAGAACAAAATTGAAGGTAAAAAACAAAAATGGGATGGTACCAGTGGTCCCAGGCTGTGAGGACAATCCACAGTGGTCATTACAGGAAGAGAATTTTGTTAAACCAGTTCAGATATAAAAGAAAGAATAGAAATTTGAACGGCTGAGAACAAATGGAGAGCAAGTTCCCATACATATAGTGCCTTAAGGAACTCCATGTATTTAGTGCTCACCATTTTTTCCAGTAAGATTTGGAGTGTAACAAAACTTCAGCTTGTACAGCACAGTATTTCTTTTTCTCTAGGTGCTGCCTTAAAAGGCTGGAACAGAGTCTAGACAGAGTTAAGGGGAATAAAAAGATATTTATTGAAGGACCTTCAAAGGCCACACCCTGGCAGTAGCAGAGCCACGGCTTTGGCTCTGCCCAGATGGCTCCAAGATGGAAGCAAAAGAGGTCTCGGTCACAAGATCTCACATTTTTATAAGTTTTGGTCCATTAGCATATTGGAGCTAATTGTCCAATTACAGCCCCAGCCCATGAAGTCCCATCCTTATTGGTTTTTTCTCTCTTCTGTCCATGTTGTTTATACTCTTGGGCCTGAAATCCAGATTGGTTGTCCTTGGGTCCATGGCTAGAGAAGGAATTGTTGTGTCTACCTACTCTGTGAAGAGAGCTTACTATCCCTGTATATGAAAACCCACACCTTACTAGCCCCTTATATGAAACCTAGACCCACAAAATCAAAAAAAGAAAAAACCAGAAAGCTAAAACCCAAAATATCATAGGAAATGCAACTATGGGTGTTTTAAGGCCCATAGAAATAAATGCCCATATTCTAGATAGAGAAGTGATATTATGGTTACTGACAAAAAAGAATTATTCCAAATTCTATCAGGCATGTCCTATAGGATCTGACACAAATCATGCTGTTTATCTGAGTGCTCCAAGGCCATCTCAAGTGGACTAAATAACAACTCCTTACCTGACAGGACTGCATACACAGGGTATGATGAGAGGATGCAAATACTTCAAAGTTATTTTCTCATCATGAGCTTCCAGAACATGCTTTTGTAGTATATGGTAGAGATAATTCATGCTATTAATGTATAAAATATTGTAAGATCCAAGCTATGTCTTTTGACCACCCCAGCCAGGAGCAGAGTCTTATTCTTATTCAACTAGTTAAGATAATATCGGGTCTTTTAATGTAAGAATGGAACCTTCTGAGCGATGATCACTGACTTCCCAGGAATGCCAGGGCCACTCAAGAGTGATTTTGCACCTCGAAGATTCACCCTGTTCCATGTGAATGCCGACTTCTCCGGAGTGCTCTGACAACATGTGGACACCTGGACTGGACTTTTGTCTAACCCTGCACATGTGTGGCCACGGTTCTGCATGTGAAGGGACACAAAGGAACATTCGGTCATCTCTGCGTCAGGCAGACTAAACTGTATAAGAACTCGCTGCGCAAAGCAGCCGGGGTGAACAGGGGGAGACTCTGACATTCGGGTGTCAGATCCGTGTGTTCACCCAGCGCCGATCCTGGGGTCAATGCTGCCCTTGGCTGTGGTGGTTTTTTTCCGATCGAAATTCTGTTTCGCTGACAATGTAATAAATCATTGCTGAATTTTCTCATAAATTTGGTTCTAGATTTGATCATTTATAACACTTTCCTTCAGAATTCATAAAAATGCACTATAAACTAGGGTGAAAAAAAATTTTATTGGGGCAATATTGTCCACAGAAACTCCTCTTGCCTCATGCAAACGCCTGAGGCTTTGTATAATGGCATTTGACACGTAGTCTGGAGCAGCTGTTCCACTCATAGAAGCACGTTTTCACCAAACCCTGGACCATGAGTGACCAACTCAGAATAAAACTACTGTGGTTAAACAAGTGACCCTGTGTCAGGTACTGTCCTGAATTATAAATGGGATAATCTGATTTCAGTGGAACATGAGTCTGAGACCTTTTCTTCTGTCATGGGATGGGGGGGTTGTGTGTGGGGGGTTAGGTAGGCCCTGCATCCACTCAAAGCAGCTCCTTCTCTGTAGATAGGTTTAGTAACACATCAGTACTGCCAGTACTATTTCTTCTGCTGTTGATATACAGCCGACCTTTGTTGCACAAATTTTGTGTGAATGTTTTATTCTACATCCTAAAGGTGCAAGAAATTCGCTGCAAGAAGAGTGGATCTGTATTCTGCAACGATAAGGGTTAAAAGAACTGCCTGGATACTCTGGGTGCCTGTCAAGACAAGCTGAAAAGAAGCAGAGGTCTGTGAATCAAGGTTATTTGTTTGCATTCTTTCAGTTATCTCTTCCTTGGTAACTGGAGACATTTTTGAGAAACTGTCATAAACTACGCTGCAGTTTGGCATTAAAAACTGTAAGAAGGGTGAAAGATGCCATTTTCCACTAACATGCACATCATGGGAACTTATTGAAGGGCAAATGAGAAGACATTTCCAGATACAGGCATATCACCTAAAAAAAAAAAAAGGAGCTGTTTTTTACAAGGAATTCTGTTAAAGTGGTAGTGTACTGGAATGCTGCTCAACTTGCTTCTCTTTAAAAACAAACAGAAAATCGGGCATTTTTTTTTTTCAAGCAATCCTCATCTTTTAACCTCCTATTCTGCTTAAGCTGCAGTCTAAAACCCAAATAATCCTAAACTTTCAAATTGATTTCATCAATCTTCAGTCCTTTCTTCAGTGTTGCAGATCTCTGCCTTTTTTTCAGCCACGTCTCATGTTTCAGAATGTACTCTTGGGTTCTAGTTCCACACAGAAGATAGTGTTGTGCCTGATGCCTAACCAGCCAGGCTTTATTTGCTTCCCCTGTGCTACAATCCCATGCCCCAATTCTTTCTTAAACCTTATTTACTATTTCTTAATACTCTCTTTTAACCGCTCAAGGCAAATAAAGCAATGTTGACTTTGAAGGGGTCAATAACTACCTACAAATAAGTTTCAAAGATGATTTCTGGAGTTCCTAATATATTTGAGTTGGAATAGTAAGTACATGCTGCAGGTAATGAGTGGCCAGGACTTCAAAATGATATGAAGTTTCATAGAATCAGAACAGTTTGGATTGGAAAGGACCTTTAAAAATCATTTAGCCCAACCCCCCTGCAATGAGCAGAGACATCTTCAACTAGACCAGGTTCCTCAAAGCCTCATCCAACCTGATCTTGAATGTTTACAGGGATCGGGCTGCCACTACTTCCCTGCACAACCTGTTCCATTGTTTTATCATCCTCATTATAAAAAACTTCTTTCTTATGTCTAAAAGAATGTATGAAATTAATATTATCAGACCCCAAACTAGATAGATCTTTGCATTTAAGAAAATAGATTTTCTAGAAAAAACAAAGCATTTAAAATCCATATTGTTTAGTGACACTTAGGCCACCTTTTCCCAGCAAAAGTAAGATTTTTGTAAGACTGCAGCTCTTCTAGATTGCATTTTTTTAAATGATCCTTTATGTCTTAAGGGAAAAAACTCATTACATTTCTGACTGTGTATGTATGACTGTGGAACTGTTTCAGTTTCATGTCTTTCTAAGAAACTAATTATTGCCTTCTGAAATTTCATAGCATTGATTGCTAAATAGATCAACTTTCCTCTCTGGGATCTTAAAAAGCACTAAGATTCCAACATTCCAGCTCTTTCCATTCATTCTTCACTGCTTCTTTTGCTCTAACACCACTTCTGTGCTCTGGCACCAAAATACACTGGTTATATTTTCCTAAATTATTTAAAATGAAGTCTAGATATTTTGGGGTTTATTTGCTTTAATAAAAACAAATTTATTTTTTAACACACTGTCACAGAAAACCATGCAAACTGGAATGGGTGAGATCAAAGCTTGCCAGATATGAGCAAGCAGGGCTGACCTCCAGTTGGAGCAGTTGCAATGTAAATATGAAGAAATCTTTGATGACTATTTGCAGTTAGAGAAATAGACTTTTTCACACCTGCTTCCATACAGAAATTAGGGTTTTGGCACAGACAATACAAAAATTTTAAAGCTTCATGCAAGTGACATCCTGAGCTGCATCTCTGTGATACAAACTTTAACACAGGTAAAAGGAACATAAGTGAAGATTTTCCTACAGGCTGGTCCAGGGCAGATACTGACAGCAACAGCATGGACAAGGGAGAGTTGGAGCAAATGTCTCCTGTCCCAGATCAAATGCTGAGATCCAGCAGATTCCTGCTCCCATTTCCAGCTGCTCTGGGTGACGCTTGTGGCTGTCCAAGGCCACTGAAAAGAGATTTCTCCTCTAAGTTCAGATCCTGGAGCAGAGTCAGATTCATCAGATCTGAAGTTCAGTGCTTCCACACTGCTGGTGCTTCCCAGGTCAGTACACAGTCAAGGTGAGTGTCCAGTAGGTCACCCTCTCTTTGTCCCTATTAACCCTTTGCCCCCTGCCCCACTCACCCTAACAGCTCCTGAATCTTTTCCTGCAAGTCAAAACAAAATGCACCATGCAGCCTGGAGGTTCAGGAAGCCACAGGCAGGGAGGTGGTGGGGCAGGACTGCTGTCTTCCACCAGGTATTTCTGCCAAGGTCAAAAACTGGGGAACCTGAAGTCAGCCTCAAAAGGGGCTTTTGTGGAGATCTGTCATGCTTGGGCACACTGCAGGCACCTGTACATATGGACAGGAATTAGACAGAGTGAAACTTGGTAGCAACCATCCCAGGCAGTGCTGAGGACAAAATGCCCTTGGAAGGCAAAGCATCTTATAGCAAGGTACCACCAGTCCAGGTTTCACATGCTTAGTCCTTAACACTCACAGAAGTGGTTCTGCCTCTTGCTCTACATGTTCCCCAGAGGGACTGTATCTTCTTCATGACCTTGGCCAGGATCATCCTGTTTAAAGCGACAGCTGTGAAGGGATATTTCTCAGGATAGGCTTTTTCTTTTTCCCTTCTGCAAAGTGAAAACTGCTTTGTTTATTGCTGTCAGCATTTTAAAATTAATGTACAATTCCAAAAATGAAGACAGGTGGATATGAAGAGGATGAGAGGAAGCTGAAGCTATATTACACTAGATTAAGAGATGCCAGTGGTAGAGCATATTCAAGTCGAATGATGTCCATTTCTTGGTGCTGCAGCTACCAAGACATAGCAAGACAAAAAACCTGAATACACTCAGGTGTTTTACACAGCAACACACTTGCTACATCACCCTGACAAGGCATTGCAGTGACACTGCCATCCTGGAGAAGCTTCTGCTTCTCTGAAGCCCCATTTACAGCTTGCCTGAAAGCAGCAGTGGCTGCTGTGATGAGGGAAATGCAGAGAAGAGCTGTTTTGCACCAGGACACGCTGGACTGCTACCATCCCAGTACCATCTCTTATTTGAGATAGAAAAATAAAGGAGGACACAATAGTACAGATAATCTTACATCCCTTTTGATACTGGGAGCCTTAAGTGGTGAAGCCTTGAATGGGCTTCCAGTGCAAATATACTGCACCATGCAGACCCTGTCTGCAGAAAGGGTTACTTATTTTGGCTGTTTGAGCTGTTGTAGGATTTTCTTGCATGAAAGAAAATCCATTCATCATTTCTGCTGTCAAACAGAAAGGATGTTCACATGAGAACTCCTTGCTGCATTTGTAGATAAGGGAAAGGCCTCACAGGTGGTGTAATTGCTGGTATGGAGGGGGAGCTGCCAGCAGCTTCCTCCTTTACAATGAGACTGAGGCTCTTCTAGGGGGGAAGGAGTTTGTGCAGCACAACACAGGCCCAAAGCCATGCTGGGTGTGCAGCAGTTTAATTCATGTGTGTTCCACTGACTCCTTTGTTTGCAACCCTGCTGGTCAGGACCACTGTGAGACCAACAGGTTTCATTGCATTGTGGCTATGGTCTCTTCCTCTGCTGGAAGGAAGGGAAGAGCTTCCAGTCTCCCATATACTGGTCATGCTCCAACCACAAGTCCCAGAACAATGCATGAGGTTGTACAGAATCACAGAATCATTCAGAGCTGAAAAGACCTTTGAGATCATCTAATTCAGCCTTTGACTGATCACCACCTTGTCAACTAGACCATGGCACCCAGTGCCACAACCAGTAGTTTCTTGAATACCACCAGGAATGTTGACTCCACCACCTCCCTGGCAGTCCATTCCAATACTTAACCACCCTTTTTATTTGCACTGGCAGACAAAGCAAGAGCTCTGCTCAACAAATGTCTCCAAACCTCAAGAGACCCCAAAGCTTGGAAGTTGCTGCCAAGTTTTAGCTGTTGCACAAGTAAGGATCTGCTTTATATTTTTGAGTAATTACTGAGTAACAACATGTACTGCGATTGCAGAGACATATATTACAATGGATATAGGAACACCCTGGAAAGCATCCTGTGATTGGAGACATGTAGTGGCAGTCACATGGAGCTCAGCCTTGAGGGATGCCACAGTGCTCACAGCAGTTCACAGAATCACAGAGTAGGTCAGGTTGGAAGTGAGCATGCTGGGTCATTGGATCCAACCTCCCTGCTCAGGAATGGACACCCTGGAGCACATGGCACAGGATTGCATCCAGATGGTTCCGGGATATCCCCAGTGAGGGAGACTTCCACAATATCCTTTGTGAAAAACGCATATTTTATGATTAGCTTTTTGCAAATATTAAAATGAATATTATATGTGTTGTGTTAGAAAGTAATGCTGTATTAATTCTCTTAAGTAGTGTGTTAAATATAGTTTTAAGTTATGAAAAATGTTAAAATAGAAACTATACTATGTAGGTTACTTTTTTTAAAGAAAGGACTCACAGTGAGATAGCAGCCACAAGAGACCTAAATCTTTCAGAGAAAAAGAATTTATTGCCCTCTTATCAGAAGAAATTAACTTCTTCCCTTCTCGAAGGCGCTGTTAGGATTCAGAGGAAGAAGTTGACAATGACCAGACAGAATCCTGTATTTGAATAAAATTTATGCATCATGTATGAAGTGTATGAATATGCAACAGGCTATCGTTTTTAAGAATTAATCCTTTGTTAACAGGTGTCCTTTTTCGGGCTTGTGCTGCCCAGAAAAAGGTACCTGGATGTCCGTAACTCTTTGTCCCTATTGTCTCATATTGTCCTAATTCAATTTGTCCAAGTTATTATTACTCTAATTGTATCAATATTTTTATAACCATTTTATTACTATTAAACTTTTAAAAATTTAAAAACAAGTGATTAGCGTTTTTCATACCTCTGTGGGCAATCTGTTCCAGTGCTTGGTCACCCACACAGTAAAGAAGTTCTTCCACATATTCAGTTGTGCATCACTTCCTGTGCATTAGTTTCTGCCTATTGCCTTTCTCATCCTGTTGCTTGGCTCCACCAAGAGGGACCTGGCTCCATCTCCTTCGCACCCATCCTTTAGATATTAATACACATTAATACGGTCCAATCTCAGTCATTTAATCTCAAGGCTGAACAGGCTCAGCTTCTTCAGCCTGTCCTCGTAAGAGAGATGCTCAGTCAACCTTGTTGCCCTCTGCTGGACCTGCTCCAGGAGCTCCATGTGTCCTTGTACTGAGGAGCCCAGAACTGGACACAGCACTCCCGACGTGCCCTCACCAGGGCTGAGTAGAGGGGCAGGGTCACCTCCCTCGACCTGCTGGGGATATCACTGGGGTACATTGCTGGTATGTAACCCCCACTGGTTTCTAGGCCGCAGGCGCCCTGCTGGCTCAGGCACAACCCGCTGTGCCCCGGAACGCCCGGGTCGGACACACCCGGAGCCCCCTGCGGACCGCGGCCCCGGCGGGTCTGGCCCAGCCCGGCCTCCCCTCCCCTCCCCTCCCTCAGCGCGGCCTCCCTCCGCCAGGGGGCGCGCCCCTCCGCGCCGGCGAGCCCCGCCTCCCGCCCCGCTTCCCGCCCGGCCTCGGTGGGGCGAGCGCGGCTCCTGGCCTGGCGGCGCCAATGGCCGGCGTCATCCGGCGGCTGGATGAGGCCGTGGTGAACCGCATCGCCGCCGGCGAGGTCATCCAGAGGCCGGCCAACGCCATCAAGGAGATGATCGAGAACTGGTAACGCGGGGACCGCCCCTCCCGCAGCCCGGCCGCGCTGCGTGGGGCGGGGGGGCTCTGCCGGGGCTGGCACCGCGTCCCGGCCCTGCGTCCCGGTCCCGGCGGACAGCCAGGGCCGAGCGGGAGCCCGAGTGCCGAGGAGGGGCGGTGCCTCCGTCCGCCCATACGGGAGGCAGCACCGCTTGGAAAGCCGCGTTTCTGTCTGCGTTTGTGTTCCGGCTTGTTTTGTTGTTGTTTGAGAAACTTATGAATTGTCTGCTTCCGCTGCCGGGTTAACGATTCATAGAATTATTTAGATTGGAAAAGATCTCCAAGATCGTCAAGTCCAACCATTAACCCACCACTCCAAATCTACCGCTAAGCAATGTCCCTAAGCACCACATCTCTAGGTATTTAAATACCTCCAGGGTCAGCGACTCAAACACTTCCTTGGGCAGCCTTTTCTATGCTTGACCATAGATAGAGGTACATATCTGCGAAGATATGTATCCTAATATGCAATCAAAACCTCTCCTGGCACAAGTCGAGGCCATTTCCTCTTTACCCATCACTTGTTCCTTGGGAGCAGAGGCCAACCCCCACCGTGGTACAACCTCCTTTCAGGGAGGTAAGAGCAGTAAGGTCCCCCTTGAGCCTCCTTTTCTCCAGGCTAAACGCCCCCAGCTCCCTCAGCTTCTTATCAGCCTTGTGCTCCAGACCCTTCCCCAGCTCCATCATCCTTCTCTGGACATGCTCCAGCCCCTCAATGTCTCTCTTGTAGGGAGAGGCCCAAAACTGAACACTGGATTTGAGGTATGGCTTCACCAGTGCCAAGTACAGGGAGACAATCACTGCCCTGCTCCTGCTGTCCACACTATTGCTGACACAGGCCAGGATGCCACTGGCCTTTTGGCCACCTGGGCACACGCTGGCTCATGTTCAGACAGCTGTTAGAGCAGCACCCCCAGGTCCTTTTCCACATGGCAGCTTTGCAGCCACTCTTCCCTAAGCCTGTAGCACTGCATGGGGTTGTTGTCACCCAAGGGCAGGCTCTGGCACTTCATCTTGCTGACCCTCAAACCATTGGCCTCAACCCATCAATCTGGCCTGTCCAGGTCCCTCTGCAGAGCCTTCCTACCCTCCAGCAGATCAGTGCTTCTGCTCAACTTGGTGTCATCCGCAAACTGAATAAGGCTACGCTCAATCCCCTCTTCCAGGTCATGAATAAAGATATTAAACAGAACTCTGGGATTGAAATTGCTTTCTTGGTCTCTTGGTTTCTGCAGTTTGGATGCTAAGTCTACGAGTATCCAGGTAGTAGTTAAAGAAGGTGGTCTGAAATTCATCCAGGTTCAAGATAACGGCTGTGGTATCAGAGTAAGTAAACAAAGTTGGCAGGTGTATACTGCTGTTTGATACTACCCTTTAAAAATTATTTCAATTTGTAAGTGTTTCTGATCTTGAAAAAACTCAGAAAGTGACTATTGCTTGTCCCTTTCACATAGAAAGAAGATCTTGACATCGTATGTGAGAGATTTACTACGAGTAAACTGCAAAAATTTGAAGACTTGGCTAGCATTTCTACATATGGTTTTAGGGGTGAGGTAAGCTCTTCATCAAGGTTTTGAAACTATTCATTGCTGTTATTCTGTTTAGGGGGTTCTACATAGTATCACATTCCTAATACTCTTTACAGAAGCTTCTGTTTCCTGAGAGAGTCTGCTATGTGAATATAGTTCAAAATACATTTCAGTGTCTTCAAGATTAGGTGGATTCTTTTTGCTTTCTGGAATAAGATTTTTTTTTAAATTGAAAAAAAGCCTGTCTTCTCAAATGATGGTTCATGAACCTACAGGTAAAAGACAGTGGAGGATTTGAGTGGGAGGTGAATCTTTGATGTCAGACATTTGTCTGAATACTACACTTAAAACTAAATGTGCAAAATGTACAGTGGTCTTCCTTTGTTTTTGTTGTTAGACAAGGTTGGTATCTCTGATCCCTCAGATATACTGGTTCCTCATACTCTCACAGACTGTATCTAAACTCTGGAAGAACAGTCAAGGATGAGTTTAGCTTTTCCCTCTGGATGAACAAGATATATATCTCAGATACATAGATGCTCACATGCTCCAGAGAGTAGACTGCTTGGGTCCTCTTCTCACACACTTTCAACATAATCATCTCCATAGTCAGTGGTTTCTGATCCTGAGGCTGGTTTCATCTGTGTAGACATATCCATTGAGTTTTCCAGGAAAGCCACTGTCACCTAACATTGTAATATTACATACAGTCAATAGAAGAACTTGGGCAGGAGTGAGAGAGTAGCAGCTAAAATCTTCCAGGTGCTTTCTAGTTAACATGAAAAAGAAAAAGGCACAACTGTAATAATTTTGCAAATTTCTTTTAGTATGGTTAACCAGTTGCATCATCAGAGATAACAAAATATTAGGGAAGCCAGAACAATCTCCTGGATAAAATGACTGGAAGTTTAGTATTATAGATACTAAAATTGGTTTAAGCTCTACTGATATGCAATTTCATTGTAAGGATTTTTATTTATTACTTGCTAGTGGTATATTGAAATTTAGTGATGGTGTTTAAAATGTGGACATGCCTCATCATTGTGCAGAGCAAGGTTTACAAAGATGCTTTCTCTTTTCCTAGGCCTTGGCTAGCATCAGTCATGTTGCCCATGTTACAGTAACAACTAAAACAGCTGATGCAAAGTGTGCATTCAGGTATGCTGCCTATTACCCTGGTGACTTCTGCTGCATGCAATAACAAACAGATGTATCAAATTCAGAGCTCCTGTTATGGAGGAGGGCTTGGTAAGGGCAGGTATTAAAAAGACTTGGAATGTGAGAAAATGTATTTTTTTCAAATTGTAAAGGTAAGCTTTAGCTTAATAACGTATTTTAAAATTGGTGGAGGTGGGGTGGGGTGGCAGAAAATCTTGAAAGAACTTTTATTTCCGGAGCTAATGTAGGTTAAACATTTGTCTTTTTCTCCATTTCAGAATAAAAAGTTGCATTTATATTACAGGCGTCATGTCTAGCAAATTTCACAAGTCTCAGCACATGAACTTACAGCTTAGTTTGTTATCATATCTTTATGATGATAGGTGCTTTATCCTATCCAAAAAGAGTTTTGGATATTCTTTTGAAAACTTAATCTAAATTACAACCTTTTCCATTAATTTCTTAACTACCTGTAAGAAAAGGGATTGGAAAAAAGAGATGTTCCAAATCTTGGTTTTTCAAAAGATTGTGTGACTGTGGTCTTTCTTGCATTAAACATTCAGGGTATATTAGAGGGAAAGAAAAAAGTCTATCCTTTGAATTTATGCATCTCTATAACTTTGTTAGCTGAAAGACCTACATGGGTCACAAATCTCTTATGCTTAAAATCCTGTTAGTGTCAAAGAAAACAGATCTTTGACAAAAGTCAAGCATAATTGGAGTGTAAAATCTTGTGGAATAATTATTAGGCTGTGTCTAGCTATTAAAGAAAGAAAAAAATGCAGTAATCCTGCCTTTGGAGGAAAAGTCTCAGTAATACAATTTCAAAATGCATATGCCATGATCTGCCTCCTTTCCTTTGCTATTATTGCCTTTCCCCCACTTCCCCTCTGGCTCTTACAATAAATGAAGACAGCTTTACTCTAGCAGAAAGGTGGAGGAAGCTAATTCTCAGTGTCTCCAAATTCTTTGCTGGGAGGAGTGTGACAATGATGGGATTTCTTTTGTGTTCATCTGTCCATGTCTGCCCTTCTGTAAATCTTGATGACTGACAACTTTTTATTTTCTTCCTAGAGCTACTTACAGTGATGGAAAAATCAAAGCCCCTCCGAAGCCATGTGCTGGAAACCAAGGAACTCAGATCACAGTAGGTTTTTGTGCCTGTTCCCTCTTGTTCCTTTTCTGTTCCCCTTGCACCAATTACATTGTGAGGTACATAACAGTATCATCTTTGAAGCTGCAGTTTGTTAGGTGAACCTAGGGAGTTAAGGAATACACTGAAAGTTGATTTTTCATAAACCAAATTATTCTAGGAAAATTTATATATAAAATCATAATTAACAGGATGGATTTCAATTAATTCTGTAGTAAGAGAGATTTTTAAAAATTGTCTTTAATTGTGAACTTTTTCTCTGTAGGTTGAAGATCTTTTTTACAATGTAAATACAAGAAGGAAGGCTTTAAAAAATCCAAATGAAGAATATGCAAAAATACTAGAAGTTGTTAGCAGGTAAACTAAAATAGGGGACTCTCAATTTTATATACTGCCATGGGGAGTACTGGGGTTCTTCAGAGAGACTGGCAGTTGTTTGTTTGGTGTAATTTTGTTGTTGGTGGTGGTCATTTTGTTACGGTTTTTTTGCACTATTTATTAGTGTGCAGTGTCAGATAACAGCCTGTCCAATTTGATGTGAAAAATCCAGATAGGAAGTAGTGTATTCTGTCTATAGCCATTAATTATTTGTAAGAATTCCAGCAAAGAAATGGTGATGGACTTGAATGAGTGAACTTTAAAAGTACCTGGGCTGAATAGAATTAATGTAAAAACTGCACAGGAGCATTGAGATTTGGCTGAATACAGAAAAGCTGAATGGCAACTTCACACCCCCAAAAAGGAATAATATCATTTTAGCTATTGGATGTTCCCTTCCTGGGCCCCTTGGTTGCTCTTTTGCCACTGCTGTAGTCTTCCATAGCGTGCAGAGGTCTTGCAAGCAGGATCTGCACAATTTAAGCAAAAGAACTGCTTTATGCTTTCAGAAGACACAAAAGGTAGCAGAGAGAAGCAAGACTGTATACCAAGGTTTAGCCTATTCCCTAAATGAACTATTCAAGAGTCTCTACTGGCTCAGGCAGACTTCAGCCAGGAGATGGAGGGTCAGATCCTGATGTTCTGTCAAACAGGGTGATGTGAAGTCTTGCTGAGTTACAGTCCTCCAGCTCATTGGTTGTTCTTTTTCATTAGGACTTTTCTATTACTTAATTTTCGGGTTTTTTTTCCCTCTTGGGGTTTTTTTTTTCCCTTCTTTGGGGGTTTTTCTTCCCCTCTATAAATTTTATATATAAATTTTTGAGTCCACAGTCACAGCAGTCTAATCTTAGTCTGCATTTTCTTGCAGACTTCTTTCTCATCTTGCAAGGTTCTATGGTGTGTTTTTTCTCACAGTGCAGTAATTTCCCTAGAATTTTGAGCCAAGATTACACAGCTGTAGTGTATCAGATCTCAGCTGTGGGATCACAGATAGCTGAACTGTCTGGGTAGGGGAAGTTAGAAGGGTGGGCCAGCCATTATTCAGATGCTTTTCCATAGTAGTTGAGACTTGATTCTGTTATACTGAGGATGTTTTGATGGGTTTTTTAAGTTAAAACATGTACAGTGAAACTGAAAAAATAGGTCTGTGGAAGCTGATCCTTGAATTTCCTGTGGTTACAGACAAGTTCTAAATAGGACACACTTTTTTTTTTTAAGCTGTTCAGTCTGCAAAAGCTCAGCTTGGCTCAAATTGCACTACTGTCTAACAGGAAGTGAAATTGCTTGCCCCCATTATTAGCTGCTTTTCAACAATCAAAGGAAACAATTACCTTTTGTTCCACATACTGCAGACTTACTTTTATCTGTTTTTCAGGTATGCCATCCATAACTCAGGCATCAGCTTTTCAGTTAAAAAGGTGTGTAGATAAAATTTTTGTAACTTCACTGCATGCCTGTGTATATATATACATAATGTGTATATCTGAAATGCCAGAAAATTTGCACTGTGTTTTTTGCAACAGGATCAGCACAGAGAGCCTTCCTTTATAATGAAATGTTGAAGGGTATGTTGGTGCAGTTTGGATAGAAAGCACATCAGTTAGAAGTAAACAAGACAAAAATATATTTGTCAGGAGTTTGGAGGATTCTGTGTGGTCAGTGGTGTATTTGGTTTCGCTTTATGTGTTGTTTCAGCTTCTCTGGAGAGCCTGGTTACTAAGTGCTGTATGAAAGAGGCTGGGGTAGATTATCATTGTTCTGTGCCATTCTTGGTAATTGTTTACTGAACTGAGTTCAGTAAATAAAGTGTTCCTCACTTTCCAGGGTGGAGTTACTAGCCTCAGTGGGTCTGATGTGCTCTAGCTGATCTTGTAAACATGGGCCATTTACCATCCATTGCTTTTTTGAGCATAAATAAGTAAATAATACAAGACAATTTAATGATGTTATGTCGTTCCCTGTAGTTGTTTTAGAAATGTTATTGTTTAATTTAAAGTATTTCTAAAACTTCCTGCAGGAAGGTGAATTGATTGATACTCATTTCTGCTCTCTTTAGCAAGGTGACACTGTGTCAGATGTTAGAACCTTATCCAATGCCTCAACAGTGGACAACATCAGGGCCATCTTTGGAAATGCTGTTAGCAGGTACACTGATGTCAAATTTCCTTTTGATGTGAGGCTTTCCAGTGAATCACCCTTCCTTTTCTCTTTAAAGACCATGGGTTTATGATAACCTTTCTTCCTTCCTTCATGGTTAATGTCAGAGAAGAGGGAGTGCTGTAATCCTTCTCTTCAGAATGTGTCTTTTTTATTGTGCACCAAAGGGAAGGGGAAAGTTACAAAGTTATTCCTTTAATGCACTGAAAAGGAGCCATCTGCTTGTAACTTTCTGTGCTCATGTAAAAACAGCAAGCTGAACCTGTGTTCTCTACAAGTTCCTGGCCTCTTCCTGTACCATGAAAATCTTACCTGTTCTTACTATATGCTACCTGATAAATTTTGAAGCTACTCATTTTTTTTTTTCTGAAATATTATGGTTTCTTATTTTGACAAAAGCTACATTAGTTGAAGCTGTGTAAATCAGATAGAAAAATAAAAAAACCCAAAGGATCATCTTTTGAAGATGTATCTGCCATTTTAGGAAAAATTCTCTTTATGAGACTTTCAGCTGTGAAGAATCCATTGTATGTATTTGTCCCATGAACAGCTGGGTGTCACTGATTCTGTTCTGTCACTGACTGAAGTCAAGATTCACATTTAATGAATGTAACTTCTAATTCATGAAAACAGTTTAGGAAGCACAGCAAAATAAAAAAGGCTGCGAAGTAATGAGGTTTGTAGCGTTACATGTATTTCTTTGATGTGCATTTATTTTTTTCTACTATGGATAGTAGCTCATTTGATAATGATAGTAGGTTGATATGGATAGTAGCTCATTTTTCCTTTTTATGGTTCAGGACAAATTGTCAATTTCAAAGTAAATGTTTTGATAATTTCTTTTCAAACAATAAAAGTTTTTATTACCCAGTTCAAGATGGTGTTAAAAACTGAACACAAATAAAAATGACACTTGGTATATATATATTGAGGTTAAATTGGAAATAAGTAGCCCTTAAGTCTGTTCTGTGTTAACTTTAGAAGTTGGCATAATGCCTTCCTAGAGAGCTGTGCTCACAAAGTGCTGAAGTGGATTTTCCTTGACTAATGAATTATTAAAATTATTAAAACTGTTACGAAAACAGTTAACATTAGGATCTATGTGCATGAGCAAGAGAGTTTTTACATTTTAATGACTTCTTAACAGACCACCAAGACATATTAGACTGATAATAGTGGACAAAGTAGTCCAAAAAAAAAAGCGTTTGTTCTTCCTTGGCTGCAGACAATTTTGAAGTGTTCTTGTCAATCACTGTCAATGACTTAAACAATGAAATGTATATTGGAATTATCAATAGATTATAATGCTTTGGACATTGTGATATGTTACAGTATTAAAAAGATAATGGAGGTAATTTTACAGATTCCAACCACACAACATTACCAGTTTACACTTAAGAAGATGAAATTATGCAGTTTAGGTTAAATAATTACCATGTCCCTCAAATAATTCGAATGTTTTCATTAACTGTGACAGAAGATGTATCAGTATATGGAGTAGTGAGACTTGAGTAATAGGCCCTAAGCCAAAGTTGACCTTTAGATGAACCTTCCAACCATATGTTATATGATATTTGTCTCTGCTCATTAGCAAAATATGCATGATCATTAGAAAAATATGTAGTGTGATAAGAACATATTTATCTTTCCATATTTAGAGGATGGACAACGCCGTGAAATCAGACATATGACATTGTTTGGAGGTATATGGTGAAAGCCAACTCCCTTGGCTCCTCCTTGAGCCCTGGCCAGGCTTTGGGTGGAATCCAAGAGGAGAATGAAAACAGATGTTTCTGCATTAGAATTATGTGAGCTTTTTTATTCAACAATATAAAAGCTGGACCCTTTCCCAGCAAAGGTGGAGTCTTCACCTGTGTGTGGTGAAGACACCCTGTGAAGACACACTGTGTAGGATTTCCCAGTTACCAGGAGTGATTCTCCAGTCCTTTTCTGTGGCCAGGGCTCCTTAGTTGATATGTGTATCTGGATGATGGTAAAGTGTTAGGGTAACTGGTGTGTATCTTCTTAATCTTCTATAGTAATGATTAGGTGCATTACTTATATTATCCTTTTGTAAGTCTTTGCTGTTTTGAACTGTAGTTAATTACGCTCATCCCTTAAAGTTGGTGCCTGTATCATTTGTGCTGACCCTGCCAACTGGCAAAACAGAATATCATTGCTTGTGAGTACTGTTCAAAATTTAAATCAACAGAAGAATTAATTTTTTGTTTGTGTTTCTGTCAAACTTAATAGGGAACTCATAGAAGTGGGCTGTGAAGATGCAAATCTGGCCTTTAAAATGAAAGGTTACATCACGAATGCAAACTACTCTGTGAAGAAATGTATATTTTTACTCTTCATAAACCGTAAGTTTAAAAAAAAGGCAGCATTTTGTACAGTCATATGTTGCTTACATAATCAGAAGAACAAAACTTTATGAAGACCTACAAAGTGCATAAGCATTCTTAAAAACATTTTTAAGAATAAATATTACAGTTAATTGTAAATCTTAAAGTGTTTTTCAATTTTTAATGTGCATCACACTTGGTGTTGTATTTAGTGGAAAACAGCTAAAACTGGACCTAAAGAAACTTTGGTCTATCGAGGTTATGGCTGTGTCCTGCCAGCTTACACAGATTGATCTCTTTTCTGTAGCAACACTGGCATGGGTTGACTGTATGAAATAATGAAAGGTAGCGTGGTTATTTCAGTATTTGTGGGAAAAAATTCCTCTAAGTGTAAAACATGTTGAGAAAAACACTGTCTATTCCTGGGTTTATATGAAGAATAAATAGGTCCTGGGGGAAAATGGGTATAACAGATTCCCTTTGAAGGCACAAAGAGTGAAGATGCTTGTCAGAAGGAGGAGCTGGGCACTGTGCAGGGTGTTGTGGCTCTTTGGAAACAGCGCTGTGTTCTGTGTTTCAGATCGGTTGGTAGAGTCAGCCGCTATGCGCAAAGCCATAGAAACTGTGTACGCTGCTTATTTGCCAAAAAGCACGCACCCATTCCTATACTTAAGGTAAAGTAATAGGAAGAAGTAGCTTTTTAATACTTCCTGTAGGATAGAACTAGGGTGAGTAGGTTTAGAAGGACATTTCTGTTCCTCATGATAGTGTTAAGCATTGCACTGAGGTAATTAATCTCCAGGCAGGAGATAATTAAATAACATTAAGAAAATCCTAAGAAGACAGGCCTTATTTTTAGCAGTAGTGAGTATCTGTAATTTCAGCTGAAGTCTTTTCCTATTAATTCATGAGACACTGCAAGTAAAAGATATTTCTAAAAGTGGGTTTTTGTAGTTGTACAATGGAGAGGTTGATTTAAGCTTACCAATGTAAGCTCATTTTGGTGAGTGATTTTGGATTATGTTTTAATTCTCTAAACAAGTCTGACCGTAATACAACTTCAGCAGGTTTCATGATCATTTTGACTTATTTGTATGGAATAACATCCCCAAGCCTGACAAATGTGAACCAATTTTTGATTTCTCTACCATCCATGGGATATTTTAGATTAACTTCTTTTAAAATATTTTGCAGCCTGGAAATAGCCCCTCAGAATGTAGATGTGAATGTGCATCCTACAAAACACGAGGTCCATTTTCTTCATGAAGACAGTATTCTGGAGCGTGTGCAACAACATGTAGAGAGCAAGTTATTGGGCTCTAATTCCTCAAGGATGTACTTCACTCAGGTGAGAATATCTTTAGAGTGATGGCAGTTCTGCATTATTTTAATGATCAGGGATAATTTACTCTGTTCAATAGTAAAATCTTTGCAGATATGGCACTTATCAGTATTGTACTGGTACCTTTAGATTTTTGCTCTTGTTTCAAGTTACTTTAATATACCAGTGTTAACAATATGGCAAAAGAGAGGAAAAAAAGTATGAGAACATTTTAAGTACATTTCTGTCAAATACCTGATTAGTTGTCTTAATTTTATATTAGCCTTCACATGTGGTAATTTTTTTTTTTTATTCTGTCCTGGTTTATGTGAAGAAGATGTGATTGAAGAAACTGTTTTGTGTATTTGGTAACATTTTGGATTTAATCTTACCAGAAAAAAAAGTCAGGAAGATACTCTACTCTCTCTTTAAGTGAAGCATAGCATAAGAATTACTGTAATTTTTATACAAACTAATTTCCTTGTGATTTTTTTTACCTTAAAGATTTTTTGAGTCAGGAATGGTATCTATTGATTTTAACTGCCAAGATGACGACATTCACTCCATGTGGATAGCAAGTGCAAAGCTGGTGGCCTTTTAAGCAGTTGACACTGTGTTGCTGGGGGTTTCAAATTTGCCTCTGAGCAGTAAGATACTATGAGAAGTGTGACTAATCTTTCTGATTCTTTTTTTCTTCTTGTTCAATCTCTTCTCATGTCTGAATGAAGACATTGCTTCCAGGGGCTGACTGCTCTTCCAATGAGGTTGTAAAATCAGCAGCAAACTCTTCAGTGGTCACCAAGGGAAGCAGTGATAAAGTTTATGCACATCAGATGGTCCGCACTGATTCCCGAGAGCAGAAATTGGATGCTTTTCTTCAGCCAGTGAACAACCCCCTGAGTGCAGGCACCACTGAAGTGACAGCAGAGGTTAATGCAGCACCTCCAGAGGGTGCAGGCAGACCCCAGGATGCTGAAATGGAAGAAGTCAGTGACGTGGTTGAAATGGTTGATGTTCAGGAGGATGCAGTGCAGCCTGGGGGGCCGAGCGAGAGTGGACACTTGTCTCCTGTGCCTTCTCGGTAAGCCCCACCTTTCCTGAACTGGAGCAAGGCTACCTATTTATTTCATGGCATAGCCCTGAAACTATGGATTTTTCTGATCTCTTTGGGCTTCTGCTTTTCCAGGAGGGAAAAATTATCAAGAATAACTTCATGACGTTTTATTGAGAAATTAAACCTAATCTGGACTGTGAATTACGTAACTTGTGATAAATTTTGTGACTGGAATAGTGTTTCTATGCATACTGAAAGGCAGGAAGCAGTGTAAATAATGGCATTAGTTTAGGAAGATCATACTGGTCTGTCTCTTTCTGGAAGCCTCCCTTTTGTGAGGGATAGAAACTATATCACTGAATTTGACAGGCATTTCCCTAGCAAAGGCTAAAGTGCTATAAATTTTTTATAGCTGCTGCAGAAGCTGTTACAAGAGGCCAAAATCTTCTGAGGGAATCTGATTCTCTCTTCCCAGTATTACAGAAAAAGGGGTATGGAAAAGAAAATTGTTAGAAATAGGAACATTTTTGATGTGTTCTTTAGAGCCAAATTTGCTTGGTGCTTAAGCAACAGCTGCCTAACATAATTGGTATTAGTGTCACGAATTCTCTTAAAATTCTGAATTATCCTTTCCTAACAAATTATTCCTCAGAAGCAAAATAAAACTGTCTTTCTGGGAAACTGTCTGCATTTCCTGTGTTAGCATACAGCATGTGAATTGAGCATCTCATCTGTTGCTGTGTTTGGCTTAAGTGATAGAAGAATTGAATGTAATTCCTTTTGTTTTGGTATTGTAGGAAAAGACCACGGGAAGACATGGATGTAGAATTGGAGAAAGATGACACCAGAAAGGACATGACTGCTGCCTGCACCCCTAGAAGAAGAATTATCAACTTGACCAGTGTGTTGACTCTCCAGGAGGAAATTAGTAACCAAGCACATGCAAGTAAGCATGACTTGTTTCTCAAAATTACTGTTATTCCACCACTAAATATGACTGTTCAAAGTGGGAAAAGGTATTTAAAAAGGCCCAGAAGCATATACTGTGCTGCTAAGCAAGTTTTTAACAAAAGCTTTTGCTTTTCATTTTTATTGTATCTGTCCCACTTAAATGGTGAGAGTTATGAAATACTCTCTTTTTTGTTAAGAGTTGTTTTAGACAAAGGTAAAAGGTTTGTGAATCTCTCTAGGGTGTTTTCCTCTTAACTCAATTGCCTCTGAAGGCAGCTTACACTGACTCATACCCTTATTATTCATATCTCTAAACCCCTTACATTCCAGGGGTTTTGTTGGATTTATTTTGATTTTTCTGGTTGTAAGAATTGGGGATGCTCCACACAGACATCTGTAATAAGTAACTTTTCTATAAATTTATAGGAATCTTAAAGTTTAGAAAGCATGAACTTTTACTTTATTTATGCTTCAGTAAACATTTTGCAGAAGACTGGTAATTCTGACCCAGTCATTCCATATTTGACTGTCACTGTTTAAGTATTGAAACCAAAGAGTTGTCCCAGACCCTTAAAATAGCCAAAAATGCCTCAAAATTCACAATAAAACTTGTGAAGCTGCCTGAGGTTGTGTATCATCTTCACATCACACACAGGTAAGAAATACCTAAAAGAGACTTTGGAAAGAGAGAAATCTTTTCTCAGTCTGTTACATTCCTTTAGAAAACATAGCAGTGGCATTAGTGAAATTAGCATAGTGCTTTGTACATGCTGTGACTGCAGTGCCAAACATCTGTAATAAAGCTTCTCCCAAGGATGGCAACTAGTGAATTTTTTTTTTGTGGAATGTCTAAAATGAACTCTTTTATGAAATCTGACTTCTTGTACTTTTCCCAATCTTCTCACTCATACATATATTTTTTTTAAGTTATTTTGTTAGAGAAATAAAAAGAAATTATGAAAAAAAATTATGGACCTATTCTACCACACCTCTAGAATTTAGTTTGATAATACCTAGATTGTGTTGCAAAACTGGTTTACACCTGCAGTTTTTGAAGTATGTATGTGCTTCTCACCAGTCTCCTGTGGCTGGAAATTAATTTTGGAAGGCTATTCAAACACAGGAACTTTATTTCTTTTTTCTAATTTGCATTTGTAGTTTAAATGTTAAATAACTCTTCTCCCTTACACTTTAATAGTGTGAGTATGCATAAAAATTATTAATATTTTGAAACTTGTGAATAATTGGTCATACCAGGATATAAGAAGCAGAGGTGTAAGAGTGACTGAACAGTAATCTGAGACTTTCATGCTAAAAAGACACAAACCACTCAACTACATAAATGAGGGCAGGGTTGCAACTATGAAATTACATTCTTTTTTTTTTCCTACCTCTCTGTTGTTTCAGAACTCCAGGAGATGCTACATGAGCACTCATTTGTTGGCTGTGTCAGTCCTCAGTGGGCTCTGGCCCAGTACCAGACAAAACTGTACCTTCTCAATACAACAAAACTCAGGTAAAAGAGTGGTTACACCTGTTGGCAGCTGAAATAAGTACCAATTGTGAAGCTAATTAGAAGAAGGAAGGCAATGACAGGGAAAAGAACATTGTTCTCTTGTTTGCCTGTGTGAAATGTCATGAGAGTAAAGATCAAGCAGTCCATTGAGAACAGTGGAAACAAGTCTGGCACACTTGGGAGAAGTTGCAGGGAATCAGTGTCATTAAAATGCCACCTACTGTATTGTGTGCTCACAGACAGTGGGAAGGGAAAGACTTTTTCTTGCTTCATGATGATCTAGATAACCTATGATCATCATCATGATTCGCTGCAGGATCATCTACAGCACTTTGTATAAAGTAGAGGCCTCAGAAAAGTCCTGGAAAACATTGTAACCAGTTGGGTTAAAAGTATCTGTGGGACAGGATTGTAACACGAAATTGTAATTTTGCCTGTGCAGCCTTACAGGCCCAGCTGCATAAATTTTCTAACAAGTCAGAGAAAAGACTTGAGATAGATATCTCTATTAATTTCCCAGTTCCTTTGCATTTCTTACAGTGCAGTAAAGGAGTAAAGAAGTTGAAATAGAAATTTTCAGGGAATAAATTCATAGTGATTGGATACTTGAGTATGTAACCTTTCTTCACTAGTGTGGCTGATGATGTCAGAAACCAAGAAATAATTTAATTGTAAATATCTAGATAATGCAGGTGAACCCCTAAAATCTTCAATTAAAGTAAGATCTTTATTAATAGGACTAGATATGGATATCTGGTGTTTCCAGGATGATGCCTTCTTTTCCCTCTTAATTATGGTAATGTGGAGATATGGCAATCTTGTCCATATAATTAATTTTTGTGCTTCAATTTAGCCAAGAACTCTTCTACCAGATACTTATTTATGATTTTGCAAACTTTGGAGTCTTAAGGTTGTCTGTAAGTATAATTTTACATTATATCCTATAGAAATTATTTTTTAAATGTATTTACAATATGTCTGTCCTTTCAGACAAATGGATAGTTTTGGTTGCACAGTCAGGTTTGCTTTTGTCCACTACAGGAATATTGTTTTGTTTCTCATTAAGAACAGAATGTAGAAAACTTAGTAATTTTGTAGGTGCTACTGTTTAAATTGTCATCCTGCCTGCTTGTAATTAGTGTCAGTTGTAGTTTTTCACCAAGTTTTGCTGTTGCTCATTACATTGGGACAAATAATTAATTTGAATATACAGTCAGCAGAAATACAGTGTTGATTGCCAGTGTTTATCCTGTAAAATATCACAGTGCTCAGTGGGATTGTGGATGGCAGAAAAAGAAGAAAGACATTCATACCTTTTTATCCTGGTTATGATAAACAGAACTGTTAGTTCTGCAGGCCAGAAATAGTGCATTACAATTAATTAGTATGTGAAGGAAGAAATTTCAGCTTTCCAATAGAGTGTGCTGATCATTAACCAAAGTTTTGCCTTCTTCATTTTCAGGAGCCAGCTCCTTTATATGAGCTTTCAATGCTTGCTTTAGAGGATCCTGAAAGTGGCTGGACAGAAGAAGATGGCCCAAAAGAAGGGCTTGCTGAGTACATTGTGGAATTTTTGAAAAAAAAGACTGAAATGTTGAAAGATTATTTCTCTCTTGAAATTGATGAGGTGACTGCAGCTATTACTTCTGATAGTAAATGGATGGTGGACTTGGAAGCGTTATGTTTATGGTTGGATTAGATCTTATAAGTCTTTTCCAACCTAAATGATTCCATAATTTTACATTTTGGTGACAGATGACTGCAGTAGTTTGCTTGCAGTGCTTACCATCACTAAGAACTAGTTCCAGTAGGTTTTAGGTGGCATAACCCTTTCATTTAAAATGCTCAGGACTTATGCTACCTTTAAGAAGGGTGGTACACAAAATTTCTATTTAATTAGTTACCAAGTCACAGAATGGGTTGGATTGGCAGGGACCACAGTGGGTCCTTGCTCAGACAGGGTCATCCTGGAGCACATGGCATAGGATTGTGTCCAGATGGTTCTTGAATATCTCCAATGAGGAAGACTCCACAGCCTCTCTGGGCAATCCATAATTCAGTCATTGCTTCTATAACTAGAATGCGGATCTCTTAACCAACAAGGTGTGCATCTTATCCAGCTCTCAAGTCAGACAGGGCTGCAGCACCACTGTGCTCTCAATGTGTCTTTTTTTGTGTGGGTTAAGGCATCCCTTACTTTATACAAAAGTGAACAGCTTCATCAAGCCCAGGCACTTCATTTGGATATTTGCTTGGGAAGTGGTATCTGTGTAACCTGAAGCTAGAGAAGAAGGTTGAATTCAGCCACTCCCTGAGCTGAATGGCTTAATTCATGCCTTGTGAAATTAAACACCACCAATAACTTTCTTCATGCAGCGTCTGCCTGGCTGACAGGGCTTTAAAAACTTGTAAGGCTCACTGAGTTTGGTAAGAATCAGTCTTAAAATACATAAGAGCTTTGGTGCATTTACTGCAAAAAAGAACTTTTTTCTTTTTTTTTAACTGACTCAGCAGTATTGCCTTGCAGGAAGGAAATCTTACTGGGTTACCACTTCTGATAGACAACTATGTCCCACCACTGGAAGGACTGCCTATGTTTATCCTGCGCTTGGCCACAGAGGTATATTCTCTCAAGGATTTTATTAATGCACAATTACTTTTTTTACTTTAGGCAATTCCAGCCTGCCTTTTCAGTTTCTGGTGCAGCTTAAATGTACTGTTACATGTTCCAGATGCTGTTCTGTGGTTACTGATTAGTTATGTTATACTTTGCCTTAGTATTCATAACTACTGACTGACCAAGCCTCTATTTTGATTTAAAAGCCTGCATTCCTACCCTCTTTTTTCATTCTATACCTTTATTAAGTCTCTGCTACCCAGATTCTATAAAATTACTTTTTTTTTTATTTTAACAGGTAAACTGGGATGAAGAAAAGGAGTGTTTTGAAAGCCTGAGTAAAGAACTAGCCATGTTCTACTCCATCAGAAAGCAGTATATAATAGAGGAATCCAATCCAACAAACTCTCAGGTACTAGCATACCATAACTACTTCTGTGAGCAGATAACTAACAACATACTTCCGCTCTTTTAGATGTAGACTTCTAATCCCAGCTCTTTCAGGGAACTGAATCAAGTAGCAGTATGGCAAGATTCTGAAAGAATGTGGTTTAAATTTTCTGAAGTATTTTAGGTATTGAGGGAACCTTTTAGATTTGGGCATTGCAGTGTACTTAATATTATTACAAGCCTCTTTGGCCTCTGAGTTGGGAATGTATTTTTCATGCTATATTCTATTCTATTCTATGCTGTATTTCTGTAGAAGAATAAGGATGCATGTAAATTACAAGTACAACCTGATTGTGTCTAAGTATCTGCCTAATGGATTAGTTAAGCTCACCCATTCTCAAGTGACTTTACAGAGCTTAGAATTGACTGTATAGAATGAACTTTTCTAATACCAGCAGAATTTTACAATTGCTGTAGTCTTACATAGTAAAGTTTTTAAGGCATGCTCTCCTCTAGTTAAACAGAACCTCATTTTGTTTGTCCTTGTTTTCCTGTATTTCAGAGCGAAGAATCTGAATCTGGTTCAACAACATGGAAATGGACAGTGGAACATGTGCTTTACAAAGCTTTTAGGACTCATCTTTTACCTCCTAAACACTTTGCAGAAGATGGCAACATTTTGCAGCTTGCTAACCTGCCTGACCTGTATAAAGTTTTTGAAAGATGTTGAGCAAGCAGTTATTAAAGACTGTTTTTATAGATAGACACCATTCATTTTTACTTAGTAGAAGCTAAAGATGGAATCTTGATAGAGGAAAGAAAGGGGATTTAGTACCCTACTAAACTGCTAACATGTCAGTAAATCATCTATTTTCCTTCTGTTGATCAAAGTATAAAAAAATAATTTTTGCTGTGTCTAACCCCAATGAAAATCCCTAAAATAAAATCTCCACTTAAACTCTGAGTTTCCCTATTAACCAGTCTACTAACACCATACACTTCTGTTGAAGAAAATATACTGGGCTAAGTGATTGTGGAAGAAGATGGAGCTTAATTTAGTTAAAATGTGAATGCTTTAACTTCACTTGCCTCTGGAAATCAAACTAGGGTACCTGCATTCCTTTGTTTTAAGCATGAGGGTTGTTTGACAGTACCTGCAATTGGAGTGTACATGCAAAGCAGTTAAAATCATGTTACTGCATGTGTTAGTCTTGCAATATTTCAGGGCCCTTGCAGAAATAAGGGAAATCCCTTCCCTTTTAATCAAAGAGTCAGAGAATAGAAATGGGAATATCCTGTCAGATAGTAAATGAGCATGCACACATAATATTCATTGTCTCCAATTTAATGAATAGGGCTTGGGAGATGTACTTCCTTTGCATAAAAAATGCAGGAAATCTTTCTTGCATGGTATATTTTGAAGTTAAGATTGCAATAACCATCAATCAAAATATTCTTGTCATAGATACATGACATGCAGGTAATGGTATTACTTTGGTTAACAGCTTCCTTGGGCTATTTTTCCTTTTAAATCCTTGATTCAAACCTGCTTCTTGAAACAAAACTTCTTAAATCTCATTTTGAAGCCCAACAAAAAGAAAACCCAACACATTACAAAGAGCACAAAGCTGTCACAGTCATTCCAAGCAATTCAGTCCATTACCATGGGCCTTGATATGAACCTCACCTGTATTAGAATCAAAATCAAACGGCTTTTGTAAGGAAAGACTGGTGGAAAGTTCTGGAGATGTAGCTGGGAGAGGAGAATTCCTACCCAGGGAGTGCAGGACTGAATAATAGTTTTTGTGTCAACTTTGAGGTTTTACAGGTAGGTTTGAGAGGAGTGGGCAAAATTATTCCAGAATGAGTGTTTTAACTCCTTTCTATGCTATAACATGCATTTTAGATTTACAGGAGATGCAGCTTCTCATGGCAGCAACTGGAATTGTTTGGGGATGCACCAAAGGGAGTAACTTCCTTGGCAAATGACCCATGTATGAAAACATGGCATCTCAGTTAACTCACTATGCAGAGCATCCAAGCCATACACTCAGGAAGAGAGGTGCTTATTTAGGAGAGGCTTGCAAAATCTTTACCTGACATCTGCCAAACATCACTATTCATGTCTGGTGAAACAAAATACCCCCTCCCCCCAAGGATTTTCTGTCACCAGTGCATATGGTTTGTTCTGCTTTGCAGTTTCTGGATTAATTCCTTTTTCCAAGTACTGAACTGCAGGAGGAAGCAGGCTCTGAGAATAGGTTGAATTTCTTAGATATGCACAGCGATTTCATATTGCAGAATGAAGAAGATGTTCAGGTAAAGTCATGGGTTGTGCACATAGATGAAGTTCATAGATTTAATGGAACCTTTGCCCTCCTATCTCAGATGTGTTTTTCTCGCTGAATTTAATCACAGAATCCTTAGGGTTGGACTGGACATCTATAAATCATCTGGTCCAACCCTCCTGCCAAGGCAGGGTCACGTGGAGCAGGTGACACAGGAACACATCCAGGTGGGGTTGGAATGTCTCCAGAGAGGGAGACTCCATGAACTCCCTAGGTAGCTGTTCAGTGCTCTGCCACTCTCAGTGCAAAGAGGTTCTTCGTCCTGTTGAGGTGACACTTTTGGTGTTTTAGGTTACAGTCATTGCTCCATGTCCTGTTGCTGGGCACCACCAAAAGGAGTCTGGCACCATCCTCTTGGCACCTGCCTTAGAGATATTTATCTGCATTAATGAGATTGCCTCTTGAGTCTTCCCTAGACTCAACACAGGCCCACCTCCTGCAGTCTCTCCTCATAAGAGATACTCCAGATCCTTGGTTGGGAACATTCCAACATTGTTAAATGACACGGTTTGAATTTCTCTTTCTTCTCATAGTTTATTCTTACCTGCATCCTCTGAAACAGATCTTTGCTATTCTGAAGCAATGTAAGGGATAAACTTGGTCCTGGCTTCTATTTTCATTCAGCAGTTACAGAAGAGAACTTTATGAAGAGCATACTGAAGCCAATGCACCAAAGAAGTTATGTGCCACTACACTAACATGGCCTCCCTACAGGCCACGTAGGGAGTCCCAAACAGTACTATAACACATTTTGCATAAAATCTATGCAAACTGGAGTCCTTATTGCCCCACATATGCAGGAATGGTAAATGTAGATTTTTTCAATGACAAAGCAATGAAATATCATAATTCATTACTCATGTTTTAACATTTTTATTTTAGAAAGTGAACATATCCATTAAAAAAAAGAAAATGCATGGAATTAAAAAAAATAAACATAAACTAATGACAAACAGCAATAACATAAAATAGTTTTATCTAGTGAGACCCAACAATTATTAAATATACTTCCACCACAGAAGTTTTACTTCATTATATTACCAGTCTCTTGATTAGGTACACAAGACAACACTTTCCAGTAATTACCTAGTCATTAGAAGATCAACTTCAGGAATCACTGAATAATAAAATACATTGTGGACAAATACTTTCATACCACCTGGGAGGCAACCTAATATACATATGTCAACAAGGTACATCTTCATGAGGTATTACAGTACATGGGAACCGTTCCCTTTACTTTCTAACAAGTAAACTCTGCTGTCAGCAGCTCTGCCAGCAAGTCAGCCACAGACTCTGTTGCCAGTTTCCAAACCCCAACAATTTCCTGCAGAGATTTTCTTTCTGCAACAGATCACACAAGTCAGGATGAATGAAGATGGGAGTGAAGAAAACAGATACTGTAAACAGGTAGGCTGAAAAGAAAAGGTCATCCACTCTTCCAGGTGAGCACTAGAAGGCTTCAAATCAGAAGTTTCAACTTCTCAAGAACATTTAATACCTCCCCCAGCCTAAACTTTGCTGTGAGTGGTGAAGTGAAAGCATGGGGCACAATAATTCCAGAAGTAAATTAAGTCATTTCCAAAATAAAGAAGTAATCTCATATTTAAACAAAGTACACTACAAAAATGTTAAGATGAGGCTGCTCCAGTGTAACCCATTTGTAGTACTAAACAGGAGAGGAAATAGCAAATCAGGTTTGCCCATGAATCTTCAGGCATATTTGTCCTAGATTTAAACCAAAGAAAATCTCTTCCTAGCATTCTTGTGCTTTCATCTCCAAAGAAGTATATCTCTATGCTGCCAGAAAAATGAGCTTTTACACATCTGGTCCACCACTGTCCTTTCCAGGAGAGCCAAAAAATAAATGCAAAGGAGCCCAACTCTAGGCTCTCAAGAGCTTTGCAGGATTTCCTTCTTGAAGGCTGCTATGAGAGACAGGCTGATTTCAAAAATTATGAACTCTTAAGAGTTAGCACACCATTTAATTTGTTTGGAAAGGAACTAGGAAGAAAAGGCACATCTTCAGGAATATTCAGGTTCTATGCGAAGGAACTTACCTGCTTTTTCTTATTTGCTATACAATTGGTTTTTCACTGTCTTGTTTTTCTTCGGAGTCTTCATCAGAACCTGAAAAGGAAAACAAGAATGCTGTAGATCAGTTGAGAGAAGTTAAAAGACACAAAAGTGTTAAGCTTTTTTTTTTTTTGACAAATTAGTCTGAATGACTTTCATTTCTTGCAATAGCATATCAGCTGTGTTTTGAAGTTCAAATGGTACAGAAACTGAATAAATTTACTCCTTCCAGGCTGATTTTCTACTTGCAGCCTCCAGAATAGACTTGGTTACCAAGTAACCAATGTCAAAGATGAAGGGTCGCCCTATATAAAGAAGTGGCTCCAGGGCATGTCCCTGGACATGTATCGCTCCAAGAAAGACAAAAAGAGACAAATATGCTGAAAATTCCAACACAGCTTATTTTATATGCCACCTCCTAAAAGCAAAGATTTGTTTTAAAATACGTTGCCATATCAGCAGAAGGGTTTATTCCCTGCTGCACAATCACAGGGGATGGTTTATCTCTAAATATTTGTCAAATCAATATGTATGGCAATGTGACCAAAAATTGCTCTCTTAGAATAATCCATAGTTTGTCTTCTCAGAAAGAAATGCAGATTTTTGAAGAAGAATTTTAATCATGAGCTATTTTTACTCTACATTATCCAGCAATTCCACTCTGTTACTACCAGTGTGTGTTAGTTCAAATATATTAATCTGACTGCTTCTTTTGTGTCTCATACCCATAAAGGGTGGTTAAAATATACTTGGCAGTCAGGGCAGACCTGGAGGAAGGACCTGAGCTGTTACTGAATCCCATTGGACAAGCTGAAAGTAATGGCACACCTACAGTCAATACATGCATGCTGAAACACATCTCACTGCACAAGCAACACTGACCCAGCCACAATGTCTAGAAAAACATGTTGGCTTCACTTGCACTTCCTCTCACACTGTGTATTCTGTTGCTAAAAAAAACCCCATAAACCCCAGGCTGAACAGCTGAGTCCAGTACAATACTTCCATTATTCCTCAAAGCAGACCCACAGTTTTAGCTAAAATCCATTTTCACTTTGAATCACTGGTTATACTCGACACTAATGCTCAGTGACCCCTAGATGGAGCTCGGAGTCATTCACTAAGCCAAGATGCTCAGCAGAGAGAAACCAGACATACATTAAAATGAAAAATATCACCAACATGTATAACTCTATACTGCAAGAGAGGCAAACTTACCTGTAGCACTGCCAGATATCATTTTAATTATATTGCATTATACAGCACAGCTTTGCAGAGGAGGCTTACATTTACATTTTAGGGGAAAAAGACTGATACAGGAGTTGGGGTTCCCCACTGCATTCTCAGGTAACTCAAATTAATTAATTTGATCAAATTAATTTGATCCATTAAGAAATTACTTATTTCCTTGAAATGCTTGAGACACGTTCTTGAATCTTGCAGGATTTACATTTATTTTTGATTTAATCAACTCATATCTCAATTAGACAAAGCAAATGATATGCAGAGTTAAGATGTAGTTAACATTACCCACTGATTTACTCAGACAGGTGAACCTTTCCATGGAGAGAAGGCTTTTTTTCTTTTTGTTATGAGAAAAGAAAAGAAGCTCTGATTGAAATTTCAGTTTGCCTTATAGCAGTTTCAGGTTCATTGTCTATCCTAAGACAGTATAAAGCTCCAAATTTAGGCTGGATTAAATTGTGCATTGCTGCATAAATGCTATTGCTGGCAGATAAGAGACCACAGAGTCACAGAACATCTCAGGTTGGAAGGGACCCACAAGGATCACTGATGGCAGAAGCAAACAATAACTGCCTCCTTTCAGTTCTGGAGCCATTTTATTTCAGACTTACCTTGCTTTTAGTTAGAATATGACTCATGACTTATACTCACATGTCTTGTAACTCATCTGGTAGACAGTAACTAAACTGAATTACCGAACAAAAAAGAATCTTGTATTTTAGGATGATAAATACCATTTTCATTTAAAAACAAAAATATATTTTCCCCCTTCCCCTCTTGAAGGGCATGAAATATGCAGGAGTGTAAAGTGAATATGAAACATGGGTCACTAAGCCAATGTAACTACCTGCTACAGACTCAGGGGGAGAATAGAACTGCCCGTCAGAGAGGACTCCTGGGTGAAGAAGAGCTGCTCGTTCTGAAGCATCCTGTGCTATCAAAAATCCTAAAAAGAAAAAAAATAGCAGAAAATAATTCCTCAATGCTAACACATAAAATCCTAAAGATCAAATACTGATGAAGAATCTTGAAGACTGATGTATTATATTAGCACTCCTAACTAGTTACTTCTTTAAATAAATATCTTTTTACAAAGCATCAACAATTAATTTAACACTTATGTGTTCTATTTAAATGCTGGCAGCCAAGGTGACACACACTAGCAACACAGAGATATTGCACACATGAATTAAGGAAATTTTCCTTCTACTATGTGTGATTACATGATTAGGTTGCCATATGTAAATTCATCAATATTTACTGGATAACTAAAACTTCTGAAATATATTTTTAATGATCAGTAAGGTGCCATGCAAAACCAAATAAATTATTTTCTCTCTTTGCCACTATGACCCTTCACTAATGGCTTGCTTTCACCCATCTGTCTCAACATATTCGGTTTCTGCAACCTTGATGAACTATTTGCATGTATATGTATGGAATATTTTGTCTGTGAATATTCAATATGAAAAAATGCAAGTCTCCAAACTGGTTAGATTTCTTATCTTATTTAGATAACACCGTGATGAAGCTGTATTTCCTCATCCCCTTACAAGATAGAAAAAAGTTACTCTAAGTTTCTTTTTCTCCAGGTAAACCCTACTATTCTCATTCAACCAACTCCTTTCTCAGACCAGTGAAAAAGAAGAGGGAAGGGATCAAAGCAGAAAGACTGCATTCAGAGTCCATAAAAATGGAGGCATCCATGCCCATGTAAAGTTTTTTGATTTACTTAACAGATAAACATGCCTTTCCAACAGAATTTCAGACTGTATTTCAGGTAATGATGCATAAATAATAGGTTGGCTGTATAATTACTCTTCTGCTATTGAAACTCACAAGCATCTGCAAGCTTTCTCTCCCTCACCACTCAAGCAGTATTCTCTTTCAACTGAAACAGTGGATTTCCTCCATTTAGTTGAATATATTGAGTGTCAGATGACCTGGTGCCTCATCTCAAAGGTTGAAAGTCACACTTGTCCTGGTCTCATTCTGCCTGTGCATGAAACAGACTCTCCACAACACTTCTTTGCTTTCCCCTTTCCACCTCAAAAGAAGAGTTAGTGACATTGAATCAGTTATTGTGTCTACTTTTCCTAAAAGAGGAGCCAGACACTTTATGCATTATCCAGAAAATAAAGTTTTACAAGCCCAACTTAGTTAAATTTTCATACCTCAAGCATACAAAATAAAACACATTCCCAAGTGCTTGACAAAACTGCTCATCTGGCCCTTCTGACTTTTAACTTTGCCTCCCTAAATTAATTAACACCTCACTTCTTTGACGGCATATGTTCCCCTTTCCAAGAGGAAAAAATCATGCCATTTGATTTAATTTTTTTCACAGCTCTTCAAATTTTGAGAAACTGAAAGAAGCATTCTTTTGCCAGTTAACATGGGATCAAGTGTTGCCAACTGCAGTGACTGAAGGGAAATAACACAAGCTTACTATTTTCTTCTTCAGCTTCTTGTGGTAACACTTTGAAGTCCAGGAACCAGGTTTCAATCCAGGCAAGTATGAATGATATGATGGGCAGCACATAGCCAAAAGCACCCTGTGAGAACAGCTAGAAAGAAAGAAAACATAAAAGTTACTCCAAAGAATCTTGCTTTTAAGAAAATGAAGTAAAACAAACATTTGATTAGAATATATACCTGTGAAATAATTACTTTTGCTAATAAAAAGGCACTGGTCACTGCTGTTGTAAACTGAAAGAGACAGAAGAGATAAACTAATTAATGGATTTAGCTTCTTATTTCTGCCATTACCTATTTGTTACAACTCTAAATATTTACTGACAACAGCAAGATCACATAGATGAATAAAATGTAACAAGCATGATACAATTAACTTAAAGTGTTATTTAAATAACCTTATAAAAGGTAACTTTTAATACAAAATACACCTCCAAACATTGATTTCCACATAGCATTTGTGTAGAATCTAAAGTGCCTGAGTATGTAAATTGGGATCTTACTGTATAATGAAGATAGTCTACTTAATTCATCAAGTCCCTTAAAAAACCACCAACTATTTACGTATTTGGGAAAAAAGCAAACAGCAATTGTTCCAAATGCTTTTCACTACCATCCAAATCAAAACATCCATTTAAAACAACAAAACATCTTTGTGGGAATAAATTTGAATAAATATTTTAATTCATGAAGTGAGTGGTATTTTGAAATTTTCTTTTTGGAAGACTTGATACTCTCTGATATATTTTAAAAAATCAGCATGCTGGATAAAAATATCTTAAAAACCCCCAAAATCTGAAAAAGCAGTGAACAAGTACTGTTCACATAAGCAAGGCTTCTATATTTTCTAGTGCATTTGGGTCCAGCAATTCTTTAAATAACAGCAGAACCAACTCCTGTTAATCACAGGAAGGATGTTAAAATTCAAAGCTTTGGCAAAACCTTCAGTGAAGCTTTATGTATCTAAAATTATGAGAGTGGGTTCACTCTCACCACCTCACAAACAAAGGCATCAAGTTGGAGGATTAAGAAACACTCTAAAGCTACTCAACTAAGAGCAAGGACTTTTAAGAGGCATGCATTTAAATATAAGCACAATCAGAGCAGCAGCTGCCACTATGTATGTGACTGTGCCATGCTAGTAACACAATCTATAAAAATCATGGCATGTAGTCTCAGAGTACTAAGCAAACTGCATGCTACTCACTTGAAGAAAGTTACACATGAACATGCTCTACATGCACCTATCACAGTGTAAGGGGAAAAAAAAAATTTTACAAAGCACTAAGCCAGCAATAGACCTATTTTATTACAACCTATAGTATTGACTGATGGAAGCATGAATTTTTCACCAAATTTTGCATTTTTTGTCATCCACACCATACAGCTGCATTAAAGATATTGGCTCCAATCCACTGTGGTTGCCTACAGCTCTTGAGAACTTCTTTTTTAAGAAGGGATACATATTCAACATTTTGTATTGGAGCATGAAGCAGTACAGGCGCTAGTGTTCAATGGGTGGCACCTACAACTTTTTAAAGAATGTGGGACTTAATGGACACCTGGATCTCTGGTACAATAATGCCAATTCTTGTTTTCTAAGGAGGTTCACTATTACAAATTCAAATATATTTCCAACATTGATTAGCAAGTCTCAGAGGTAACAAGCAGTTATCCATACTGGATTAAAAATAAACCTTCAATTTGTATTAATGTGATACCTAATAACAACCATAACCACTGTTCTATTAAATTCTTGCCTTTAGGCAGAGAATCTTCCAGAAAACAAGTTTTTAATTGGTTACTGGGCAACAATTTTTTATATAGATACCATCAAGACAATTCTTAACACACAAGGGTTAAGAGGCATCTAAATTTTTGTCTGCTTGATCCATTCTAGGAAAAACTCCATGATGCTTGGCCACTACTCACAGCTATTGCCCACCAATGGCGCAGTCTGCACATTGCATATGCAAGTATTAACACCTTAAACCGAAAAACTGCCAGTAGCTATAGAGAGAGGAAAAAATATTGGTTGGTTAATTCAGAACACAGAAGAACCACAACATTCTCAGCTCACCTAAAATATTAACTACTTACAAAGAAACTCAGGACAGTCTAAGTTCTGTTACCAAGAAACAAATTTGAATGTGTCCTTATAAAACAGAAATAGAAGGCGATTTCCTATTTGTAAAGCAAATGGCAACATCCACCTGCCTAGACAGGCTCAAATGTGCCATTCCACTAATAAGTTAGAAACATAAGAAAGCTATACAAAGTGTCTTTATGATGACTTTACCTGACTGGAATCTAAGCAGTTATATTAATCCAGATTAACAGCTGGATGCGGTTAATCCAGCAGATACCTTGAGCATCACTGTGCATCTCACTGATCTTAGCAGTGTGCTACTATACTTCTAGCATTTCATGAAATATTAACATTGCAACAATCTGTTATTCTTTATGTAGCCACTCACAATAGCAAATCATTCTATTTGGCAGTAGAGAAAGGAAAGTTATGGTATTTGTAGGTCAGAAAATTAAATCAATAGCAGACAGACGAGATCTCTGAATCAGGGACTCCGAGCTTCAATTTCCCTATTTATTTTTGACAGTAGATTTTCAATTCTGAACACATCTTTTAAAACAAGTTGAAGACAAAGTGTGAAACAAATGCTTAAAAACGAAGAGAAATCAAAGACAGCCATGGCCAGAGGTATGATAAACCCATTTAATCTTACGCAAATGTGTAATAGAAACAGAGGAAATCCTGTAAAAACCCACAAACAATTTTGCAAAATTTAAAGTTCTAGTCCCTTTCCAGGGAATAAAGATTATTATTTTGCATTACATGTTCTTACCCCTTGGTTCACCTACAGGATAAAGGAATTTCAATGGTTACAGATAACATTTTTTGCCTTATGCAGCATGGTATATCTGGAGACCCTGCCAGCAAAACAATGGAAAAGGGAGAAGGAGCATAGTTTGCCAGCTTATAAAATTTTTCAATCTAGTATGTAAGTTCATTTGATACAGCAAACGCCCAATGTAGAAGTAAGGATGGGGTTTTACACCAGTTTCAAAGAGAGATTCTGGATATGGTCATCAGTAAAAATGCCTGATACCAAACCAAGTTACCTCTGCAAGGCAAAGAAGATCTGGTAGAATTAACAATCTTGCCCTTTAGAAGAACTGTAAAGAAAAAGCTTTTACTTGGGTTGTGCAGCTACAGACTTGCTTAAAGAAAGAAATTTCCTAATGCAATAGATTTCCTCTTATGTGCCTAAGGTACTTATACATAGTAAGAGAGCATCATCGTGTCATTTCTTTTTGCTGTTTGAGTTGAAACACAGAACTCTGAAAAACCTGCCCTGTGCAGGCCACCCTGGGCACAAGTCTCTCTTCATTGCAGCCACCTTATGCTCAATGAAGGACAAAAATGTTGGTTTAAGCAAAATGATTTTAGAGTGCAGGGCTGTGGGTCTTGTCCTCTTAATGAATTACCTTATGTCACATAAAAGTCACATTCTTGACCAGGTTTTCCATCTGCTTTTCCACACACCCCAAAGCTAAAGATGCAAATAGACTGGCCCTAAGCATTTCTATCTACAGGCTCCATGAGCCTGCTGCCAGAGCAGGATTGGGCAACCCCTAGATGGGTGAAACTTGGCCCTTCTGGTTTAAATTATCAAGAAAAGATCAACCCTTTCACAAGACTCAAGGAAGGACTAGGAAACATCTGTGGAAGGAGGAATGGGAAAACTATACTTTTACTGCTCCTTTTTCTTTTTTTAAGAACACTTACAAATATATCAAAATATGAAGAAGAGTAGTCATAATGTAGGACTTCTTTCTCTAAGGTAGTCTCAATGCCTCCTTTTACCTACAAAGGAACAACAACACACACAACTTCAGGAAACAAAATACACAGAAATATGAAGAGTAAAACTAATAATTCCCTGCTGATATACAAAAAGATCATTAAACTAAATACAGAAGAGCTGTCTGCCAAGAATGATAAGGTCAAGACTACTGCTGCTTTTTGTTTTTCAAGATTACATAGACTTTTTGAAGTGAAAACATTTAGGATTATGATCTGGCAAGCAACATTTCAGGCTGTCCCAAAATAAAAGCAAACAAGCTATTGAGGGAGGAATAAATGATTAAATGTTAAGGACTGTTACACAAACTCACAAAGTGTTTTACCTCTTATAAGGAGCATCAAAACAGCTGATCAAAAAGCTAACCATAACCCAGATTCTAGTTAGTCACATGTTTTACATAGGAAACAGAACAGAAACTGAATTCATACTTCAGATCTCTTCCTTATCAGCCCTCACACAATTTGTTAAGAGAGCTGAGCCAAAAGATCCACAGTAGAAAAAGCAGAAGCTGCAACTATTAGAATAATCTCACACAAATAACTAACATTCAAGTTTAATTCTTCCATTTGCTGATGAGATTCAAAATTACATCTTCCTTAGCCACCATGTTTCTTTCCAGTGGAAGGATTCTACTGTTCACACTGGCCTTGTAAAAAAATAATTTAAGGTGTATTGGCTCAGAGAATGAGAAGGAGTATCTATCTTAGTTGAAAATTAAAAACCTCAGTGTCCATCTCCAACTGTTTTTAATATGAAATTCCATAATTAAGCACTGCATGAAATAGTTATGTAAAACACCAACAGAAGGCTTTAAAACTGAGTTCGACTACTGTCATATTTTTAAGGAAAGGAGCTACCAAAGCACACCAACAACATATGCTCACTATCTCAAAGCAACGCAGTCTACACACTTCCACACTTTTCCAACTACACTGCTGGACAGTGTTTTCCTGAGACTAGTCACTCCACCTCTGAATTTCTTCTATTTCTTCTCCTCTTCCTCCCTTCTATGGCAACCTAACAAATAGCCACTTTTGAAATACAGTTTTCCCTTGGTTGCTCTACTGTATCAAGTGTGATTATCTGATTCCAGCAGAAACAAGGAAGATCAACTTCTCTCACTCCAAGCTGTTCATCACTATGTGGTTGTGTAAGCACCATGTGAAAATAAGGACAGAGAGCCATGGAAGCTTTGATTTTTGCTCAAAATGCCATGGAGCTACTCCCTGAAGCATTTAACAATAAGCTACACTACACCCAAGGAAACTGGATAACGGCAACAAAGTGAAAACAATGTTTACAGGAAGTCTCATAGCAATTCTGACCCATTACTTATGCACCAATAACACAGGGTCCTAACACAATGCTATTTGGCTTCTCACAAACAAAGCAATTCAAAGAAAAACAGAACAAAAAACCTAAGCATGTGCCAGATCCCAGATATCAAATTTTAGCTTCTAATCTCATTGACTTCTAATGACAAAAACCCGTTTTTTATTCTTGCTGGCATATGGCAGTATAGGACGCTGGTTCATAATATGTTGTCCTGAAAATACAGCTTTTTACAAAGAAAACTGCTGTGATCTTGAGGTCCCTTGATACTGTAGCATTCAAAATGAAACACCATGGTATCATGAGTTGGCAGCATTTTCTATTCAGAATCTTCAATATTCTGAGAGCACTCATGTGCAAATCTGCACTCCAAAACCTCAACAAGAGATACAAACTCACTCTGTTCCTCTTAGTCGTACAAGCTGTTGAGAAACTGGCCTAAAAAAAGAACTGCATCAGAACACTATGCTACAACCACTTTTCCACCTAGAGAGAAACAGAAAGTCTAGTCCCAAAATTACATCATTTGGGCAAGCCAAATTTTCTTTCTCAAATTAAATAAGAACGAATAATTTTCACTGTATCAATGAGCTATTGAACAGTCAGCTCCGGAAGCTTCATAATGTAAATCAATAACCAAGGTTATTTATCTAGCAAATAAATGCTGATAAAAATATTTACTCAAGACCTTTCTTTCTAGAAAAGGGATTCCTCCTTGGTGTGTCCTTTCTTAAATGCAAAACAGATTACACGTTAAAACTCAAGAACTAGGATGCTACTTATGAAGTAACAACAAATGAGCTATCATGTTGCTTTCTGGAAATTTTAGACCAGATTACAAATGCTGGAGTTAAAAGGTGGCAACTGTGGGAGTTTATGTTGTTTAAATGCACCCTGCCATCCATACTGCACAACATACCAAGTTTACATCAAAGAAAATACAACAAAAGAAAAGTTTTGGCCATTAGAAGTCCTTTCAGGGACTAACACCTCAGTGAAATATCACTGACTTAAAGTTGCTCAGAAGGCAGTCTTGAATCTGGTTAAAATTCACACTTCTTGCTAAATTCAAAGATGTACAGTAACATTTCTGTTTGATGCCTGAAGACTACACTGGATTTCAAATGTTTTTTTCAGCATGGTTCACAGACTACAGGAACATCAAAAAGTTTCATAATAAGAAGATAAACACATAATGAATAAAAGTAGATGCAGTTGAGTAGGTACTGTGTTCATGGAAGCTTAAATAAGCTGCTTAAACTAAAACAGATACAAATAACATAATTTTGGCTAGAAAGGAGCAACTTATCAACCATCTCTGAAGTGAATAAAACCTTAATATACCGTCTAAGGGTAGGTACTGAAAAGACAACTCACATTCAATTCTATTATCCACAGTAAGGTTATGAATAAGAGATCAAATGTAACAAACAAACAGAAAGTCCTTCTGACATCTGAGATGCCTTTCTTCTCCCTGCCTTCATATGACTCAATCCTTGCCATCAGCTGTGTGGGGTTGATGGAGTGGACATCCCGCAAGGAAGGACAAGATTCCACACTGCTACTGTGAGCATTTTCTGCATCAGCTGGGACCCGAATCATCCTGGGTTTGCTTAGAGTGGTCTTCTCCCAGTTTCACCATCACTAGAAGGCTGATCCATACAGGAAGGATTTCTAAACAAACAAACAAAACCAAACCACATTAGTCAACAAACCCCCATAATTCCAAGAGCTATTTTCATCTTACAATGTCAGTTCTCTTCTTGCTAAACTGATGACTAAGAGAATTAGGCAAGTAGGCCCTTGAAATTGCTTCTAACACAGTATCAAGCTCCTCTTCATCTCTCAGAGGATTTGTGAAGCAAGAGAATTAATGATCAATTGGGCTGTTTGAAGTAAGGGAACACTGTCTAGATTTAAAGGGTCATTTCTTCATGCTGCTAGAGTGAGATCATTGAACAGAATGAATAAAAAGCATGATGCTGTGCATCCTTTAAGGTTTTCAATACTGACTTAAATGCTCTCAATAAATAGGAAGACCAAGGAATTTCCACATACAATTCCTTAAAAATAGCAGTGATAGTTAATAGCACATCCAGAGCTGACACAAACAAAAGATGAAAAGTCCATTAAAATCCCTGAATAGTGTAGTAATCATTCTATAAAGTATATACACTGCTACTTGCTCTGTAAATTCAGCTGCTATAGCAACTTACATTGCCAGACAGTTTCTCCATTAAAAAAGTGTGTGTAACTAGTGGTTAAAGGTAATGCAATTACCCTAAATCTCTTTTGACTACAAGGCTTTTGAAAGAATTTTCAGGCTGAATTTCCTATAAAACTGGGGCAGTTTGATGCATGATTCACTTAAATCCTCCATGAGAATATTTGCCCAATTAAGGCTTCTAGAAAGGGTGGACTCAGAAGGTCACAAAAGTTTCATGGAAACACACAGAAATTTTAATTTTATGTAAAATGCTCAGATGATTAAGCTATAAATCCTGCAGTACAAACCACATCAGACAAGTTTTTGTAACACTGGGGGAATAGCTTTTTGAAATTCAAGAACAGAACTTTGCCTCCTCCTGGGTGGATTATCTCTAAGTTAATGGCAAGAGATAGAGAAATTCTTCCCACTCCTGTCTTTCAACAGTGTTTCAACTCCAAAGCTGCAAGAACACAGTCAGCCAAAGCTCAACAGGGTGTCTGTAACACACCACTAGGCAAACACAAGGGAGGATACAAGGACACAGGGAACAGTAAAGGTGGTGTGGAGAGCTGCCAGAGCACACACATCACAGCTGAGGAAGACAAAGCCAGCCAGGGAGGGTCAATGTCTAGGTCAAGTCACATAGAACAGCCTTTAGGGAATTCAAAGCACCAGGCAAGGGTGGACAAGCACAGTGCACCTTTGTATCTTCCTCCTTTGTCTCCACAGCAGCTGCCTGAAACATGGCTGGCAAAGGGCTGTAGAGGAGGGAGACAAGTGGTGTGTGTTTAGTCAGGTGCCTTGAGCACTGCAGTGAACTTTGGGCACCTGAACCCAAGGGTGTGAGCAGGCTCACTGCACTCCAGCTGTAAAGAGCACTTGCTTTGTACTGGAAACCCTCACACTAAAGTGCCCTGCTATGTAACAGCAGCCCATAGGAAAATGTTTGGGATGAGACACAAACCTCACATCAGGTCATCATGGTTATATTTCAAAATAAAAAGAAAATAAAAAGATATGTAACACCTGAACCTCCAAAAAAATTCCATCTGTATTGGCTAAAATATTTATTTTATTTTGATGTGGAATTCAGTGCCAAATATATAGGAAGTTGTAACTTCCAGTCTGGATTATTGCTAGATACAGCACAGGATGGCAATGCAATTAGTACAGCAAGAGTGAATTGTTTCAGAATGTGCTAGTTCAGCAACCATTTGCCTTGTGGGGCCCTTTGCAATGAGAAAAGCATGGTTTTAAAATGTGTTGGCTACCAGTTTGTTTTCAAGCATGACTCAAAACATCAGATGTAGCTCATAAATCCTATGTGCTCTGAAATCCTTACTACTGACAGACTTTTTCCCTCAAAGCCCTATAGACAGGCAGATACTCACAGCAAGAGAATTTGTCCCTGGTCTTGCTCTGCCTGCTGATCCATCAGATCTATGTTTGGACACATGGCAGGGCCTCTCTTGTCACACTAAGCTGGCATCAAAATGTTGTGATTCTTTAACTGAACAGACATAGCTTGGCAGCTTTTTGCACTCATTGCAACAGCTCTGCAAATTGATTAATCACCAAGTATGTGCTAAAGATTGTTTCCCATAGTTTCTCTCATTAACTAAAATAAAAAGTTCCTTTGTACCTGAATGACATAATCAGTCATTTCATCACACCAACATTCTCAGACGGTTTCAGGTAGGTGCACAAAAAAGTCTTAAATTCTTCTTGGCTGTCTTACAGGCACGTGAAGACTATTAAAAAGCAGCACTTCCCTTTTAGTGCTGGATGGTGACTTGGCCAGCCGCTTTCTTTCCCATCTCAGCACTGCCAGCAATGACATTTCTCCTCCCTTGCACTTCCAAAGCACCAATCACACCCCATCTCTCTCACCCATCACTAGTTTGCAGTGGGAGCGAGCTCTGCACTTCCCTTGGCTCCATTTCTCCAGGAGTTCTTGCTTGTGCAAAACAGCCTGTGCTTGGAAGGGTTCCAGGCTTGCAGCCCCATGAGGAGCTGCCACTTTTCAGCACTCCATGTGGATAACACAAGCACCAGGCAGGCACAGGAGTGATTTTCATGCATCCCTGGCCAAGAAACTCAGTGGTGGAACAAGTTTAGGAAGGCAAAAAAGGTGTGTTTGTCATTGAGATATGTCACACGTTTGAAAAAACCACACAATTCTCTTGCATGTGACTATTACTGATCCTTATTCTTGTTATTCAGGAAGCAGGCAGTGCTTGGCCTGAATTCATGCTGCCACATTACTTGAGTTTTTGCATCCAAAGTGATACATGACGTTGTTGTTGTTCTATTGTCATGGTTATTGTGCTTTTTAAAAACCAACATAATTTTAAAACAGAGAAAAAAATTATAAATTGGGTGTGAGGATGTCTGGGGTTTGGGTTTTTAAAAGCCAAAATGCAAATTCAGCCAGAGAAAAAATTCATTATCAAATAAAGAGTGAAAATCACATTCTTAAAACTTCTGCGTTGATTTTTCCTAGAAAGAGCCTTCTTTGTGCATCAGTCAATTATCTACTTTTCTGTGTCTGGTAAAGGTTAATATTTTAGATAATTTTTAGGGTGTTTTTACAATATCAGTAACATATTTTCAAGACAGCTTGACACGTGGGTGTCAGGGTCTCTTGATTTGAAGGAAACTGGGTTCACCTGGCACCACTTCTTTTGGCTCCAGGCAGTTCCATTGTTTGGGCTATTCTATATGGCAGGGTTCAGGAAGGATGTGTGGTCAAAACAAACACATCCTATGAAGAAGTGATGTTTAGAGACCAGCACATTAATTTTCTGCAGAGCCTAGTTGAAAGACACTCACCAGAAGGATAAACAGCCCATAATTCAGAATATTCCAAGAAACTCTATGGGCAAACTTGCCTGGAGAGGTGGAGATCATAGCAACTGTGTTGGATACAAACTGTGCCATTAACTCCTTGCCACAAGAGACAAGTAAATGAGACAGAAATCTGTTCTCCCCACACAGTCCCACCAGCAAATGGCTCTCCACAAGATGCAGGGGATTTGCAATGTTCTGTAGCTTTCCTTTGCCAGACTTCAAGTGATGGTTTTCAAGCTAAACTGAAGATTGCATGAACCTGCTCCTGGCTACACCTGCACATTGTGATAATGCTTGTGAACATCTGTTCTGAAAGAGTCAGAAAAATAAAATCCTGTTTCCAGTATATCTCTGTTACATGTTTTTAAAAGTGTTTTCAAAGCTAAAAAAATCCCTGGCATTTCAGGCAAATAACAGTCTGGTTGTTATTTGACTGATCATGAGTGCAGAACAGAATAGAGTATTCAGTTGAAAGGGACAGAAAACCTTATCCAGTTGCCAGACCACTTCAGGGCTGACTAAAAGTTTAAATAGGGCATTAGGGACAATGCCCAAATGCCTCTTAAACACTGTCAGGCTTGGGGCATCAACCCCTTCTCAAAGAAAGCTCTTCCATGGTTCAACAACACTCTTGGTAAAGAAATGTTTCCTCCTGTCAAGTCTGAACCTACCCTGATGGATGCAGCTTTCAGCCATTCCCACATGCCCTACTGAGCACTACCAAGAAGAGATCAGCAACTTCACTCTCCACTTCACCACCTCAGAAAGCTGCAAAGAACAGTGTGGTCACCCCTCAGCCTCCTTCTCCCCAAACTAGATTAACCCTGTGTCTTCAGCTGCTTCTCACAGGGCATTGCTTCTAGCTCTTCAACCAGCTTCAGTGTCTTTTTGCACACATTTAAGGACTTTCACATCCCTTTTAAACTTTGGGGCCCAGAAATGCACAAAGTACTCAAAATGAAGTTGCAGCAGTGCTAAATAGAGTGGAATGATCACTCCTTTTGACCAGCTGGTTGTGGTGCATTTGATGGTTTGCCACTGCAGTCTTTGAGCCTATTGTCAGCCAGCATCCCCAGACCCATTTCTGTGGTGCTGCTCCCCAGCCATTCTTGAAATTTGTACTTGTGGAAGGTTTGCACTATCCCAGGTGCAGAGTCTGGCATTTGTTCTTGTTCAGTTTCATGCTACTGATGATTGTTCAGCACTCCAATCCATCCACATCCCTCTGCAAGGCCTCTTGTCCCTTGAGAGTGTCAACAGCACCTCCTACTTCGGCATCATCAGCAAACTTGCTGACAGTGCATTGACTCCTGCCTCCAGATCACTGATAAAAACTGTGAACAGAACTGGGATTGAGCCCTGAGGAACACCACTGGTCTCCAGCCAGGTGTAGCCCCACTCCCTACAACCCTTAGAGCCCTGCCCTTCAGCCAGCTCTTCCAGAACCATCTACCTGCTCACAAGTCAGACTTGTCCAGAAGGATGCTGGGAGGTACAGTAGCAAACACCTTAATAAAACCCAGGAAAACTATATTCACCACCTTTCCTTCATCTACTAGGCAGGTGAAATGACAGAATCTACAAGCTTACTGAAGTTTAAAAACATTTAAGAGGGAAATAAAACATCTGAAATAAGAATCCACATTAGTATATTTGTGATATGCCTTCTTCAAAAAATGTAAGATTTTAATGAGGTTTTTTTGTTTTCTTCATAACTGCATATATTCACTCAACTGCTAGTAAAATATTTAGCCAAGTAAGTCTTCTATGCTGACCTATTCAAAGTAATAGACAACAGCAGCATATTTTTCCTGGAAAGAAAGCCTCCAAAGTTTGTATCTATTTAAATTAAAGGTGTGTTTTGTCTTTTTTTTTTTAGCACTTAATCATTATGCCCCTAACTTAAGCTTCCATCAGAGAATTAAATTTTCAAACTTTCTAGTGAAATAGTTTTAACCAGTATAATAAGTATAATAAGTGAAAAATAAATCAAGCTAAAAAAAGTAAATCAAGAATCAAAGTGATCAAGCTTAGGACTGCAGTCCTTCCCTGCCCCCAAAGTCTACTTAAGACTTCAGCAATACATGGTGAGAGCTTGCCCGTGATTTCAAGCTACATTTACAATTAACATCATTATTTTCATTCATACTGACAGAAGCAGATGACCCACACTGCATGTGTCAATTTTACACATATCTTAGAGATGGAACATCAGAATGCTGCTTCTCTTTTCTATCATTATTCTACCCCTATTCTTCCAGTTTATTGTCCTTGGTTTAAATTATTTTTGTTTACTGCATTATTGTAGCATACATGAGCAACAGCACTATATATGATTTGTTTTTCGTTCCAAGAAGAAAACCACACAGCAGAATTTAACTGAGAAGAAATAAAAGAAGTGATTAAAAATGAAAAAAATAAAAAGGATGACTCAAAGGCCATCAGCAGCTCAGCAAAATCAAAACTGAAAGTGCCACATGGAGGCAATTTGGAAAAGGCAATGCTAACGTACTTTAAAATATCAGAGAAGTCACCTTTGCATAAAGTAACTAGGCACAAAATGTAACACTGTGTCACAACTGCTGTTGAAACATACTGAATGCCTAGAATACTTAGTATATGTGTCCAGACAACACTAAATATGGACCAAACATTCCTACCATAAACAGCTTTTCTGCGAATGGTAAAAAAATAATCTGAAAGTATTTCTTCTTTCCAATGAGTAAAATAGGATGACATGTCCAATATAGTGGGCAAGATGCTCAAGTACTGTGAAAACTAGAGGGCAGTTTTTTACTGAAAAACTGACACCAAAAGAGCAGCAATTTTCACTCGTAAGAAAAAAAAAAACAAAAAACAAACAAACAAAAACCCCAAAACCAAACAAAAATCCCACCAAAAACAAACAAAAAAAAGCATTTCCTTGCTAAAAACTTTCCTCATAAGGAGACAAATAAAAAATGCCAGTTCTTTATCAAAGGACTGATATATTTTCTGATCAAAGGGGTGACATTGCTGCTTACACTACCTGCTACACAATATGGATAAACCCCAAAATTTCTCACAAGAACAGAGCTTAATACAGTAATTGGTATTGTAACACTAACATTCAAATATTGAAGTTATACTTTAAGACAGTTTTAGGCAATTTTAACATAGCTAAAGGAAAATGGTCTCAAACCATTGTTTACTCTGGCACCATCATGAAGCTTGACTTCATTCTTTACCTAGGCATAGACACAAATTGCTCTAGCCAACACCATGGACAGAATATACAATTCTCTGTAAAGACTCTATATTGGAAGTCAAATAAATTGAGAGTTTCTGGTATGAAGCTGTATTAACCTGCAGGAGTATTAGCAGAAGGCTCTCAATATGTTTTCTGACAGTATCAGCACACACCCTGATTAAGAGCCAACACAGATAAAACCAATACCTATGAAGTAATGCTGACTATAAATCAGGGGGAGGAAAAGACCAAAGAGCTGGAGACTGTCTCCAAAGCTTACCTGTCTCAGGAGTTTGCCATTTATTGCAGCCCCGAGACACGTGAAAAGTCTCTGTTTCGGCCCGTGTGTTCGAAGAATGAGTCGGAGTTCTTCAGTTTTCGGTCTCAGAGTTGTTTATTATATCTTATCTATAAAAATTTTTCTCCTGTCCAGCCGAGGTCCGCTCAGCAGGACAGCCAGCGGCACTCTGACTGCCCCCGGGGCGTTGTTATGTCTTTATACTACAAACTACGTATAACATGTTTACAATTACTTTCCAATACCTATCACCTACGTTAGACAGTGAACTTCTATTCTAAACCAATCCCAAAGTGCCAGCATCACAGCAGAAGATGGAGGTAGAGAAGAAGAAGAAGAAAGGCTGGACACACTCAAGTCCCTCCATCTTGTCCCCAAGACCCCTATTCTAAAAATCCCAAAATCTATTTTTTCACCTAATGATAATTTTATTATTACACTACTTAAACTTCTGTGGCTTTCAGGTCTTCATACAAAGCTGGCAATTTGCTCCACAGGTCATAATCAAACCCACAGGTGTTCTGGGCTGTGTGCCAGGGTCTCCGAGCCCCCCGGCAGGGGTCCCAGCAACTCTGGACACCCAGAGGGATGTACTGAGTTCCGACATACCTGGACACATTTTTTATGGTTTTCCACTATAAACGAAGAATGAAACCCACTCTGCTGACATACGCTGTCCCTTTTGTTTATATAACTGCAAGAACTAATTTTCCTGAAATCCGCTTGCAGCAGATACATTACTAGTGACCTCCTGATAGCCACTGCTCCTGCTCCTGAAGAGCACTTAAATCCCTTCCAAGCTGCACTCATTCTGTCCCTAACTGTAACACATCATTGCCTCAGAAATATTTTAATGCTTCAATGCATTTAAAAACACCGTTTGAAGCACTGATCTGTCCAAAACAAATATTCCTTAGTGAACATAAAGGGATAGTTAAAAAAAAAAACCAAAATACCACCAACAAAAAAACCCCAAACCTGGGGCCAGACACTTTAATCAAAGTCAGACTGAAAAATTCAAACTGATGCACACCCACAAAATTCCCCAAACATAAGCAGAAGATACTGTAGAGTGCTTTGGCAATACTCTAGCTTTTCAATTAGGCAACACAGCAGGAATTACAAGTTACAAATATGTAACACATTTAAAGACTGGGAAGGTTTCCCACTGGAGGAGCAGGGCAAGATTTACCAGCATACAGGAGAGAGCTCCTTACAAAGAGTTTGGCTTTAACTGAGAGTTCAGAACTAGAGTAGCTCTGATTTATCCTGAAATAGCAGCTCTTACCATAAGTGACTTGTCCCTGTAAAAACAAAACCAAAACAAAAAAACACCAGTTTCCTTGAGAAAAATGTTTCCCCAATTTCCTATGCTCTGATGGTGACCTAGCAAAAGTAACAGGGCAATTGCACACATTTGTACTGAGCAATGTTTTTCTCAGACCATTGAAAGAAGGTGAAAAAGAGAAAGAAAAAAAAAAAGGAAATACATTTTCAGGTTAGTAGAGCATCTGAGGAAATAGCAGTGTCACCTTTCTCTATCCCAAGAGTGAAACTCCTAGATTCAGAAAGTCAAATCAAAGTGCTCCAACCTTGGACTAGTTTTCCCTGCAGCAAAAGAATCCCTGTGACTGAGCCATGTCCTGCAAAACACTATTGTCCTTTTCCAAACACTTCATTTTTTATTCCACAAGAACTGAGGAAAATGGCAGAGTAAACAGCTTGTAAATTTGGCATCAGCATTGTCCTTCCTCCCTTTCATCTCCATAGTCTCCTCCCCTCTGGACTCCTTCTTAAGGGCATATCCCAGACTTTTATTTTTAAAATGAGCTCAAACCAGAATGAATGGCCCATACAGGGCTCAAACCTGCACCATGCCATTATTAGAGCTGTGCTAATATGCAACTACATCCTATGTTAAGAAAATACTAAAAATGAACAAAAAGGATGCACCATAACATGTTCCAAAGGTCTGCCTCAGATCTCAGCTGCACTGAAGATTCTTCAGCATTGCAAACTACAAAACTGAATCCTGTACATTCTATCACTGTTAGGTCCTTAGAACACAGAGAGAGAAAGTATCCCAGGTATAGAACTGGCAACATATCATCCCATTTACAACCTATACATTCCAACTGACAGTACTCACTTCATCGAATCAGAGAATGCTATGGATTAGAATGGACCTTGAAAATCATCCAGCTCCAACTCCTACTTAATTAATTATCAAACCAAAACTACAGTTTTTAAAAAAATAACATAATCCTTTCTTTTGGTTTAAATCTTGTTCACTAATCTTGCCAAAGACCTGAAACTATCAGGATTTTAAAGTTTTATACAGTCAGCTCCCCACAGTTGTATCAATCCATGTATACAGTATTTTTGTCTGTTGTATGTATGCATACACATTCCAGTCACAAGAAATAGCTACATGAAGAAGAAAAGACAAGACAAGACAAGACAAGACAAGACAAGACAAGAAAATTATTTCTTGCAAGAGCAGGGAGGGAGAGGTGGGCATAAAGGGGAACCGGTACAAAAATAAGGGAAAGACAGTTAAAAAACCTCCAACAAATCTGGTACTAACTCTCCTTCACATCTGTTATGTGCTCTCTGAAGCTGATATTGTAGCCTACCCAACACCAGCTCACAGAAATGAAGATTTCATGGCAAACTTTCTCCATTAAACACTAAATAAGCAATTGGGACTAATATCCATTCAGTTTCTCAGAGTTAACTGTGGGCCAAAGAAACCATTTAGATAGCAAAACCACATCTATTTTATCATGTCTGCATTCCTCTAAATACAAAACACAATTTTCAAAGATGCCAAACACCTCACTGATTGATTGCCTCAAACATCAAGCATGATACTGGTTTATAACACTGACTACTCCTACTTGTTTGGTTGGTTTTTTCCCAAATCAACAACAAAAATATGCCCCAAGGCTGCTAGCCAGATACTACTTGGACAAGAAAAGCTATTCTTTTGCTAGCACAGAACTGTGGGGCTCTTCCTGAAATAGCTCAGGCATTTTATGTATTAGTGAGAAACACCGAGGATTCTGTCACTCCCTCAAGAACTATTCCACAAAATGGTGCAAAAGTTTATTCCAGGCAAACAACCCCTGAAAATTCCTGAGTCTTAAAGAAAACAGCATTTCAAGAAACTGACATACATTTCAGAATGGGATAAACTTTTATAAGATTTTTTTCACTCTTAATTCCTCTTTTACAGCTCTTGAAGGTGCTTCAAAACAAAAGGAGGTTTCAGGTTTTACATTTTAGCTCTACTTTTCTTTTTTTCTTTTTAAAGGACATTGTAAGGAAACAATTATCTAGTCCAAGCAGCAACAAGTTCTAGCAAAGACCTACATCTGAACCACAAGGAGAAAATACTTATTTTAACACACCTCTGTATAAGTTATCTAATTTTTCTGTCAGCACAAGATAGAAATTAACTCCTGATGTCTGAAGTGATGCTATTTTAGGCTGATAACTGAGTAGCTGAACTTAATATGGAGAGCATAACATCATTAGAAGATATTCAGTTGTGGTTTTTTGTTCTAAGACTACTTTTTTCAACTTTTCATTTTTAATTCTACTACCAGCTGAATTTAAGACAGCAAGGCAGAGAGGTAATGTACAAGTTGTCTTTTAACACAGTTGCTAACGATTCCAAATTAAGAACAGATGTTTAGCACATACAGTTAAATTAGAGAATGTTTAACAAGCAACAAATCTGTGATACTTCAAAATGACTCATCTGAGTTGCTGGATGAGAAATCAGAGCTCCTGCTGTGATTTTGATCACAAGTGTGATTTACCATTATCATGTTATCAATACCTTCTGCAAAATCACTGGTAATATTGCTCATGCTGACTTAATTCACTGAGTGAAATCCTTTAGTTGTGCTTATTAGAAACTACATAACTGTAAAATATTTCAACAAATATATTTTAATAACTGTATGTTTAGTTAGGATGCTCTGACAAAGTTTAAAATGGTAAAGTCTAAATACATTCCTTCTCGTGAATGAAGGCCTAGCACAATTGTGCTAAACTCATTTTGAAAAAATCATGGCTTGAGAATTTATGAAAATTAGACCACATTACATCAAGACAACCACATTTAAGCCCAAATACACCAAATCAAATGCCTAATCCATCTGAGTTTAGTATTTCATCAATTCCAGCATTGTTAAAAGGTCATATATATCTTTCTCAACATGTCAAGTCTATAGAAAGCAACATTCATCCTGAAAAGGTCTTACACATGAATAACAAAAAAATATTTAAAATTATGGATTTGTGCCACAACAAGAGGATCATGGGTGCATTTTATGTAAAGTAACTGGCGCTGAACACCATCAACAAACAAACAAACAAAACCCAAATCACTCAGCATCTGGCCTACTTAAAACTGCAAAGCTGACGAAAAACATCTACTAAAAATAGTAGCGCCACTACGGACTTATAAATAAAAATGAATCTTCTCATAATGTTGAATTCACTAACAATACCCCAAAACACTGCACAAAATGACAATTTTCATAGCAATTAATATTCAACACAATATATATAATACATAGATATTATATAATCCAAGACGACAAATTTGCACAGTCAAAAGTATTGACAACGTGGTGCAAAAACACAGTGATGGTCTTATGCCTTTAAGCGGACTAATACAATTAAAAACCAAACAACCTCTCCAAACAAGTTTAGTATTTGTGGTGACTATTTCCCAGGTTAAAGTCAACCACTGTGTCTGCTGCCACCTGACCACAGTGAATTGGGAGCTGCTGAATGTTAGCGCTCCATCAATGAGTAACTTGAGCTGCTGCTGGGGCCCGAAGGCTGCGGCTTTAACCCGCTCTCTCTGCAGACGCACCAGCGTCACCCTCGACACGGATTACAAACGCTGCTCTTCACCACTGTATGACCCACTTTAAATTCGGATGCTGAACGCAGGCAGTGCCCCTCCGAACCTGCCTAAATTCAGCCCAACGCCAGAATTACCCTCAGCACAGCATTTTCCCGCGATGCAAGCCGGGGGGTCGCAGGGCCCGGTTCGCTCACAGCGTTACCAGCAGGACAAACAGGTCGCCGTACCTCCCTGAGGATGGAATTGCTGGGCTGGAATCGCAAGGAGAGAGGGAAAGCAAACCTGCTCCGAGTCCGCCGGCAGGAGAGGCACTAGGCATGCGGGAGAGGCGGCCCTGCCCGCAGAGCATCCCCGAGCACCGCACGCACTCCCTTCCCGGAGAGGGATCCCCTTCCCAGAAAGGGACCCCCGCCCCGCTCAGCCCGCCTCCCGGCACGTGATCGCCTTCCTCCTCCTTCTTCCTCTTCCTCTCCCTGTCCCTGCCCCCTCTCGCCCCAGCAGGGCAGCGGGCTTCAAACCGAGGGGGACAAACCCGCGCCCTCCCCGGAGAAAGCGGCGGCTCCGGCACCGGAGGAACTGGGGAAAAGGGAGGGAAGGGAAAGGCAGGGAGGGAGGGCCGAGCCGGGCCGCACCGGCGGCCCCGCCGCCCCTCTGCCAGCAGCACGCCCCGCATCCCTCCCGACCGTTCCCCGCCGCGTTCCCCTCTGCCCCCGCTCCGGGCGAGGGGGCAGCAAGCTCACCCAGCGCGCCGCTCCGGCCCGCAGAGACGGCCCCGCCGCACCGGGCAGCGCCGCAGGCCGCGGGGACGGGCGGGGCGGGGCCCGGCGGCAGGGGCGGGCTCGGCCCGGCCTGGCCCGGCCTCCCGCTCCCTCACGGAGCGCGGATGCGGCGGGACCGGCGGCACTGGCTCGCCCCCGGTGCGAGGGCTCGGGGAGAGGCGGCAAGTGGGGCAGAGCTCCGGCGGAGGCAGCGGGAGAGGCCCATAGATAAGGCTCTTATCTTTGAGCGTCAACACCTCCAAGTTGTAGTGCAGCCGTCGGGACGAGCAGAGGGACCGGTTAGTCGTCGTTTGCCCTGCTTCCACTTGTGTCTTGTCATAGCACAGTCCTTATCTTTGCGGGGATTAGCACCAGAAAATGACAGAACTGCAGAGTTGGAAGGGACCCTCAAGTACCATCGAGTCCCAATTCCCAATCCCAATTCCCTGCACAGGACACCCCTGTAATAAGAGTCACACAATGTGCTCAAGAGCATTGTCCAAATGTTTCTTGAGCCCTGTGTCAGGCTTGGTGCTGTGACCGCTTCCCTGGAAAGCCTGTTCCAGTGCCCAAATCCCACACTCTGGATAAAGAACCTTTTTCTTATATCCAACCGAAACTGTCTGACAGCTTCAGGTCATTCCCTTGGGTCTTGCCACTGGTCACCTCAGAGAAGGGATCTAGGCATGATTGCTGTCACTGTGAAAATACAACAGAAAATCAATCACCCAGCCGCTGTAGGAAACCATCCATTCCTTTGGGAAGCACGGTCTCCAACCTTATTGAAGCCCAGGGCTTGTCAAATGCTTACATATGTCATAAGGTTTGTCTGCAGTTCAGTGCTGCAGGCTAGATCCACCTCTTTTAACAAGAAATGGGTGTAGTAGGGAAACAAAAGAAGAAAGGAGAAAATAGAGGTCCAGGAAATCTCAAGATAAAGGTCACTTGCTCTACCCTGCCTTGCCCACTCCACTTCAGCCCAGCGTCTTCAGGGATATCCGTGCAGAGTAGCTGCAGCGAGGTGATGATGGGCTGTTCAACCTGGAATTAGAACACTGCTGGAAACAAAGTACTCTAAGAATTCATTATTTAAAAAGACATGATGGTAAATGATAGCTGAGGTGAATTGCTTAATCTTTGTCCCACAAACCCAGAACTCATAATAAATAATAATAAAATAATAAATAAAATAATAAATAAATAAATAATAAAATGTCCTCTTCAGTATTACCTCTGATTAATGGGAAGAGGAATTTCTGGAGGTGTGAGGAACACCTTGCAAGATGCAAGATCCTTTTCTTTTGTCTAATCATTTTTTCTTAATCTAACTTTGTAAATACAATATTTGTAAATACTTTGTAAATACAATCTATCTAAATAATGCAATTTTATGCTTTTTACTCATGTTGGTTTATTTTGATTATCTATGTTTGGTTTCTTTTGTTGTGCTTTTTGCAGTTTTTGTACTAAAGATCACCTCAGGCTTTCAGGTAGGTAACTGTTTTTACTTATTACTGTTGTTTGTCATGCAAGTACAAAGAGAAAGACTTGGATCTCAGTCGGCAGTCTGTGTTTGAATTACCTGTCACCAAATAGGTTTATACAATATGCTTAACACATTGCAAACCAAAGGCAGCAATCCTCTGCCACAGCATGTTTTGAAATAAACATAGCTTGGAATAAAATGTGGTTGAAATTTAGCTGAACAGATTAGGAGTATAATTTGTGATAACACATGAACAGCCACTGTTATTGAGGCCTCATCTGTAGTTGAAATTATATGAAAAGATAAGTGTTATGTCTTAAAAATATAGCCAGTAAATAGAGGCTAGATTTCTGAAAACTAAAGCCTGTGCAGGTTGTGTGTAACCACTAACATCATGAGGAAAGCAAAACCCTCAGTATTCCTTCATATTCCTGACTGAATGACTTGTTACAATCCAATTTAAAAAATATTATATATTTGATAGCTATAACTAGCTGAGGCTCAGATCTCAATAAAATGCGGCTATCAGATCTGATAGCCATACATGCTCACAGAACCAGCCAGCTTGCTGGTTAGTAGGGAAAGAGAGATCTGACTGCAAGAAAAGGCAATTAGATTGTAGCTCTTCCATTTTGGAGTTATGCTACAATAGACACAGGATTAGAGGAGCAAAAAAATCCCCAAATCTAATTTCCTTAAACCCTAGGTGTTAAAGAAATTTTTCCCACTGGGTTCTCATCTCCATTAGATAGACTTATTGGCACCAATCAATTATGATACCTGATAGCTCCAGCCAAGTCCCGATAGGAGGGACCGTGGAAAAAGAAATCCCTGAGCAAATACACCCTTACAATGTAATCTTCCCATCCATCATGTGACAGTCTGGAGCAGCAGCTGTATTGGGGCTGTGGTATTGTTACCCTTTGTTTTTTTTTTTAACTGAGTGATTGCTCTGTGATCATTTTTACATCCCCTTAGGTTGGTTTCAGTGGGGGTTTCAGCCAGTTTTGTAGTCTATGTTGTAATAGTGTTGTTACAGTTCATGTGCCACAATTTAGAGGCTGTCCACTCTGGAAAAGGAACCATCAGCTTTAAGGGAAAGGCATGACAAAACTATGGAAGGGAGGGGGAAAAGGGATCCTGGGTAAAATCTAGCAGAGATGAGAAATATCTGTCTTCAGATAAAGAACTAATATTTTAAGACCTGTCAGATTAATGCCTCCTCTGCCTCCTTCTGGGTGGCCTATCTCCTCTCCTCTGCTAGCTTTGTCAAAATACTATCTTAAAGAATCTCACTGGGGAGAAAAAAAAGTGTTCTGCTTTTGCTGTTCTACAGGGTGTATGGAGGGGATCCTGATGGGTTAAGAATTGTTTCAGTTCCTACTGCAACGGCATCACATCTTGCTTTAATCAAGGAAATTCAAGTAGGGTTTGCTGAGAGGGCTTTATTAAGCTGTACTAAACCCAGTCAGTAATTAAAGTGCTTAGCACAGTATGCTAAGGCTATGTTTTCTAATCTACTGAGAACGTTGGGAGTCAAAATAGATCATTGTATATCACACAGAGTATTATTGCTAGGTGCCCTAATTTCAGATCATACTAGTGAGCTAAACAACAACTTAATTTTGGGAGCTGATAATCTTCTGCTTTTGGATAGGGAATGGAGAGATTTAGGGATTTACATTCAGTAACCATTCAGGACATGACTTCAGACAGATTAAATTATGTAGAAGTTGGCTTTGAAAGTTCTGAAGAAATTTGTACAGGTAATCTTGTGTTTGTAATGCTGTCCAAAGAGAGGACATTTAGTGGTGCAGACTTGAAAAAAATGAGCTGAGCATGGACTAATGGACTACATTTTCCAGATTGTGTAGAGGTATTTTCCTAACTGTCAGTGGATCTGAATACAGGGAAGGACCGACAAGGTTAGGTCATGGAAAAAAGGACTCTGAAGTTTCTTCAATATTGCTGTTGTGGTTTAGGTCAAGTTGGCAACTATGTACCACACAGCTGCTTCTTCACTAGACCCTCCAAACCAGTGGGATGGAGAGAACTTGAAAAATGTAAAACCCATAGGCTGAGACAAGGACAGTTTAATAATAGGAAAAGGGAAAAGGATAAATAAAAAACTAGAGAAAAAACTGATGCTCAATTCAATTGCTCACCACCTGCTGACCAATGCCCAGCCCATCATCAAGCAGAAATTGGCAGCTCCCAGCCAATTCCCCTGAGTTTAAATATGGAATATCCCTTTGGCTAGTTCAAGTAATCTGTCCTGGCCATGCTTCCCCCCTTAGCTTCTTGTGCACCTAAGATAATGAGAAGTCCTTGACTCAGGGTGAGCACTGCTTGGCAACAACCAAAACATCAGCCTGTTGTCAACATTATTCTCATACTGAATCCAAACCATAGCTACTAAGAAATAATTAACTCTATCCCAGCCAAAACCAACACAACTGTTTTCCTAACAGAGGCATATCTCTCTGTCCTGATGTTTGAATGTGAGCAACTGAGTTTCATGTGCAGGTAATGGAGTGCCTGCTCCACCTTCTAAAGGAGTGGAGCAGGTTGTGCCTAGGTTTCGGACAACATTCCCCTTAAATTGTTACCTTGGACTCTATTCACGTGTGCCTATTACAGGGCATTAAGGAAAGACTGCCTGTAATCTTCTGGAGCAAGAAAAATGGAAAGAGAAGTACAGTAACAGTACTCATAGTTGACATCCTAAAGCCTTTGTCATTTGGTTTTCCTCTGCTTATATTTAATTAGTATTTTTCAGTCTTTAGCTCTGTTGCCTCTGTAAAAATGGGTGTCAATAATAGGTTCATTGGCAGAATAAATAGCTAGCAACCAGCACAGGTTAATATTTTGGTGTTGTTCTGAATGTTCTTATTCTCAGGTTTATATTCTTTTTTTCTGGAGAAAGACCATCAGGGTTCATTTTGAAGATGAGGCTGAAGGAAATGTAATTTCTTATTCAAAAATGCTATTGATAGATAATAAGTAAAATCTTATAAAGCCACATGATGTAAATTACTTTCTAAAGACTCCTCAGCCTCCTCCTGTGGCAGGAGTAAGGGAACAGGGATGTCAAATGGAGTCAAATGTGCCGGAGAGCTTATTAATGCTGTTCTTTGGGAAGAGGATGTGTCAGTGTGCAATACATGTGGAGGAGAGTTTTGGAATGAGCAAGAAGGCTTTCCTGTCACTTGGCTTTTCCAGCAGATGAGTTGTGATGCAGAGCTTCTTAAACTGTGCTAGTGCTGAAATGCAGGTGGTTGTTTCAGTGTGATCCCTTACCCAGGCAGTGAGGAGGTCTAAGGGCAGAGTGTCTCACTCGAGGCTGGTCACAGGTCTCTGATGTTCATGCTGGCCTTAGGACATCAGCTAATTGTTCTCACAGCAGCTGCTGCTCTAAGGTGAAGTGTGGGCACTACAACAGTTATCTCTAGCATGAGTCATTGCATCAAGTAGCTGGATGTAAGGTGAGCCACTTTCTGATGCAAGTGTCTCAAGTGTTTCTTCCTGTCCTTTCATGCTGTGGTAAACAGTGGAAATGAGTATGTTGGTTCCTGCAACAGAATATACACACACATTCCAGTAGTTACAGCAGTGCCTAAAGATAGACACTAAGATGTGCAAAGTCATTACACCTCCAGGTCCCCTCTGAAATCAAAGGAACTTCTTAAATACATGTCAGGATGTGATGGAGGTTCATGTTCCTGTGCATGAGTGGTTCTCAAACCTCAAACTGCAAAACCAATGCCCACAGACATCCCTGGCTAGCTGAGCTAATACCTCAGCTTCTCTAGTTCATCAGCTCTTAATGTCTACCTCTCCTACAAGAAGAGTGAAGTAGGTTGCACTGCAGGTGATCAGATTGCTTCCCAAATAGATAATATGGATAGGATGTGATTAAGTATTTCAGCAATAGGACAGGAAGAAAAGAAATCACTTGACTAAGAAATTACAAGGCAAGTATACAATTAGGATTGTCACATAACTTGGCTGCCCCACTCCAGTGTTAAAGCTGTTGGTAATTCCTTCTTCCATGACATGGTTCGGTTTAAGCAAATGAACCCCCTGTGCAGGAAATTTAAGCTCACCCTGCAGCAAGAAAATGACAAAGCAAAACCAGCAGCCAAGCTCCAAACATTTGTCAGTTATAGAAATAAAACATATTCTTTTTAGAGTTTTTTTTTTCCCAGATAATGTAAAGTTAGTGCAAGCAGTAATTGCTGTTTAATATTCACTGCAGCAGCTGAACAGCTCTGTTCAGCATATTTCATAACAACCATAGTAACCATATTAACAGGCTGACGTGCTGCTTTTGAAGGCATTATTTTTGTTCCATGAAATTAGCTAACTCCCTCCTACACGTGTTTTATCAAATGATAAAATTCTCCAGATTTCTCACAGGCACATGAATCATTATTTTATGATCCTATGCTATAAAGAAAACTTCTCCTTCCCTGGAAAAGAAACAGTCCAAAAATCCTTCTGTCTCTGATGTTAATGGGAACTTTATTAGACTGTAACCCACAGCAGTTCACTAGTCAGCTCAGTGACAGAAATGTTCTTCTCTGAGCTCTTGCCTGTCATCAACACAAGACAAATTCTATCTTAAAGATAAGAGCTTATTCACTTGGGAAGAAGAAAGAAATGCTTGTACTTTACTTTTAAACAAAAGACCATTTTGAATTTCTGTTGGCTTTTGGAAAGTGCTTTGAGCACACAGAATGCTTCTGGGCCATTTATGAGCCAACTTCTTACTTTTTGGCCATTCACACTCACATTTATCTCTCTGCAAACTCTCTCACTTTTCCACATCTATTGCCTTATCTTTCTAATGAATATTATTATTTTTGATTAATTTCCCCTCATCAAGTCCTCTCTGTTCCCTCTAGAGATGACCTGTCTGACATTAGAAAAAATTGACCTTTTCAGATTGTGCTTTTTTTTTTCGTTTCATGACAAGTTCCTCTCTCTCTGAGGAAAAGTGCTTTCACTCAGTTACAGATTGTGAGTTTAATGAAAATAAAAAATAAGGAATTTCAAACATTCAGTGATGGTTTTTACAGTTTATTTATGCTAGAAACTGATGATAAATCCTCTACCTGTAGCTAAAACTCTTTCCTGAAAAACCTCTATTTGCAATCCTTATATACACCAATAATTGCCCCATTTTTAGCTATATTTTTGTGCATAAACTACTCTAAATGCTTTATTTTCTTTCATCTGTTTTTATGTATTTCTGTGTTTAACTGTCCATGGTTTCCACCTAAACAAATGTCTTCGTGCATGGAAATATATCTACTAATGTTAACTTTAGAAATATGTTTATATGCTTGTAAGACCAAAAAAACATCTGGTAGTTTCATGAAGCTTTAAAAGGGAGACCTTATTTTTGCCATTCATGTGACAGGATCTATTGAAACTAACATGTTTAAGTGAAAAATGAGAAGTAAAAAGTAGGAAAAGGAAAAAAAAAAACCCTAACACTCTTGAGTAGAGATTTTAAGTGTGACCCTTTGTTATATTTTATTCTGCTAGAAGAGATAATATGTCCAGATTATTGTAAGCAAGACATTCTCACCAAACTGGGCTTTACCCAGGGTGTATTTATAATGCTCATTCTGCAAAGCCTGAGACAGCAGACTGACAAAGTATTGTCGTAACCTTCAATAAACAGATTTGCAGTTATGGTATTACCAGTACAAGTATCATCACCTCAGTAGAGAGTCAATGCCTCTCAGATTTTAGATTTATGTGGTTAATGATGCAGTACTAACAAAACCCCAACTGTTTCATGGATAAATTGCATATATGCAAAGTTCTCAGCCTCCAGTGATGTCCAGAAACATTTTCTGAACATAAACATACTGAAAGAAGGAAATAAGGTGTAAAGCAGTGTCAGGTATAGAAAGGATGAAAATTCTGACATGTTGCTTCTACCAAAAGTATGACTTTGAAGGGTGTGTTGGCACTAGACATTCAAAACCATTTAAAGTGGCGCTGAAGTATCTGTCTTCCATTCTTTTCATCTTCAATTGCTTTAGAATGAGTAGCCCTTGTTTCCTCTCCCCTTTTCTTCTCCTCTCTGTTTTGCTTTAAAGATGACCTAACAGGAACATCACTAGTATAAAATAAATTGTTCCTGTCTGAATGTTAAATGTTTTTCTGAAAAAAACATGGATGGGGAATTCTGAGTGGATGAAAAAAGTACTAAATCAAGCAAATAAAGCATGAGACTAAGAGAATTATGCAAGTGGCAAGAAAACTGAAAATTTGAAATCACTAAAAACCATGTCCTCTATTTTTAGGGTTTTTTTCCATGCTTTAGCACATGGTCACATAGATTAGTATCAGATTTTAAAACATCTACAGGACTTTCTGCTAAAACAGTATGCAGAAAACCATCAGAATAAACTGCAAAACACATCTTTTGATTTTCTGTAATCAAATTTTTGGAAGGTTGTATATTCTGTTCTTTAAACTCACTCCTAACTAAAAGATGTCATGTAGCCTTCCACCTCCATTATTGTTTCTACAATGGCATTTTCTTGCGCAATTCCCATGCAGTTTAGGTTTGTTTTTTAAAATAATATACATGGATGTCTGTAGCCATGATATTTTCTGAAAAATCCTTTCCTTAGGATTTTTCCTCCTGAGAAGTTGAGAGGCCTCAGGAACAAAATGTAAACAATGATTATCTGCTGCTGTGGAATGCAGCAGGTGGGTCTGTGATTGGTCTCATGCAGTTGTTTCTAATTAATGGCCAATCACAGTCAGCTGGCTCGGATTCTCTGTCCGAGCCACAAGCTTTTGTTATTCATTCCTTCTTTTTCTATTCTTAGCTAGCCTTCTGATGAAATCCTTTCTTCTATTCTTTTAGTATAGTTTTAATATAATATATATCATAAAATAATAAATCAAGCCTTCTGAAACGTGGAGTCAGATCCTCGTCTCTTCCTTCATCCTTGGACCCCTGTGAACACTGTCACAGACTTCATTGATATATCAGATGCATCACTTGCATCTTTTTATGTGACCCACTCCAAAATGAGATGCTCCTTTTGGAGCTACCATTCAGGACCTGGTACAGCACCAATTTCTTCAGATTAGTTCCTTGCAAAGCCCTTTCTGCCTTGAGTGGGATATAAAGCACATAAGCTGGTTTTGGCTGGGATGGAGTTAATTTTCTTAGTGACTGGTGCAGCGCTGCGGTTTGGATTCAGCGTGAGAACAACGTTGATAGCACGCTGATGTTTTAGGTGTTGCTGAGCTGAGCTTACGCTGAGCCAAGGATTTCTTGGCTCTGCCAGGAGCAGGTGCAGGAGGAGCTGGGAGGGAGCAGGACCAAAGGGACATTCCACAGCACACAGCGTCATGCCCGGGAACCTGATGAGGCGCAGATCAGGCTTGCAGGCGCTCCGCCTCTCCCGGGAAAGGCTCGGGAAGGCCGCGGGCCGGGCAGCCAGCCCCCTCTCCTGGGCAGCCCGGCGTGCTGCACGTCCCGCTCCCGCATCCCGGGAGGCAGGGATGGATTTGGGCCATCGGCGGAGTCTGCGCTGCCCCGGAGCATCCTCGCCGTACGCGGAGACACGCAGCACTGTACCAGTTACTAAGATGAAAATAGACTCTATCCTAGCCAAAACCAGGCTATATGCTTTATAAGCACATATAATGCAAGAAAAAGGTATCCTGGAAAGGATGAAAGTCAGAAATTAATTTATGCAGAAGCTGGATGCTGGAGGTGAGATGACGATGTGTAAGAGCAGCACGTGCAGACATAGCAAGGATGAAAGGATGAAGGTCAGATGAAAGGACGAAAGGATGAAAAGTCAGAAGTTCATTTATGCAGAAGCTGGGTGCTGGAGGTGAGATGTGTAAGAACAGCACATGCAGACAAAAGGCCTTCAGATGTGTGACATACCTTGCCAGCGTTTGTTGGGTTGCCATCCCAGATGAAACGCTGCACCATTCTTGTTCTTGGAGTTTGGTCTACCAATCCTGACACATTGAGCTATAAAGAGAAGGAAAAATGAAAATTTAAAAAATATTGTCTGACCCACAACAGCCGTATTTGAGCAAAAACTTCTTGTAGAGGCTTTAAAAAAAGAACAGAAAATATTATTTCCAGGTTTTTGTCCAGGAAATAACACACTGAAAGGGAAACTTCCAGTGTTATGCAGCCATCTTTTTGTTAGAGGAGGCATTTTCATCATTTGTGTCACAGTGAACTGCAATTTTCAGAAAAGAGGGCTGTATGGAATAGGTCAAATTCACATGCATTACAGATATTAAAGAATTCTTAAGTTAGTGAAAACACATTGAATTTCACAATAATTTGTACCCATGTAGATTAATTTGGATAAATAAATTAACTAAACAGTAATTGAGAGCATAATATTTCTTCACATATGTATTAGAGAAAGATGCTTTGTATGTAATAGTCGAGACCACATTTTATTCCCTTTTATGTTAAGGTTACATTCCACTGTATTTTATTTGTAATTAATAGTTGTGCAATTTTAAAATCATAGTGATTCTCATAGTGGTGTATTTTGTATAATCTTTTACTGGCACATATTGATAGTAACTCAAGTGAGAGAACACTATTTATATAGCCACTACATAGATAAAAGAATGCAAATGAAAGAAGTAACAAAATCATCAGCTTCAAAAATATAACCTTAGCTTTACATAATGAAGCTTTTCTATAGCTTTAGAAAATCTTGATAATATTTTTTAGCTAAGAATTCTTTAACCTGATGAATGAAATTCCTAGAAGAAACTACTTTCACTTTAAAGAGACTGTAAACATAAAGTGTTGACAGCTTGAGATGCATTATGTTAAAGCTAATTATTTCAGTTGCAAAGTCATGTGCTTGGTAGAGCTACCTAAAAAGGAAGAGAGGCTGCTCTTCTGTGCTGTGTTGAACTCTTCTCTGTACTAGAGAAATTGGGAAGGAAATGCTTGTTTTTCTCAGTCTGTTATGGAAACGTAAAACTGTCCTCATTAAAGTGGAAAATCCCATCCATTAGGTAAAGAGCATAAAGCAGTGTAGGCAGCTGTGGGCTGCAACCTTGGTCATTGATTTTGGGAGCTGGATTTGATTTTTGAAGTGTGTTTTGACTGGTAGTAAATTCAGGAAACACAGCTGATTCCCTTTCTAGCACACAGGAGAAACTCTTGAATTGTCATCTCACAGTGTTGAGCCCACAAACTGGATCTCTTTTGGTGGGGACAGGCTTTGATTTTGCCCTTGTACCTTATTAATGATTGGAGCAGTTGCTGGGGTTGTGGCTTCATTCACAACAGCCTCTTTTGCTCAGGAACACCTCATCAAACTTCTCTGGAAACCCTCCTGTCTTGGGCAGGGTTACATCCTGCAACACACCTGTAGGCCAGGGAAGGTGTGATGGGCACGGCACTCACAGAGAAAGGGCTGGTGGAAAAGATCTCTTCATCCTGGGTTCAGTGACTTCTTTCCTCTTGTTTACATTAGGATCATGCTGCAATTATGCATTTCCCAAGTGTGTTCACATTTACTTCATTGCTGGGAATTACTGTCTTGTTCTCTTTCTGTGATTGTCCTTGAGGAGAAGAAACATGTGGGCAATTAATGGGTGGTTATTCAGCTCCAAGCTGGCACCTGTCACTGCACAATGGCTTTGACAACCTAAACCTTTCCCCCACCAGGCAGCAGCTCTGCCAAAAGTTGGGCTCTGACCACATGTGGCAGCAGATGCTGCCTGTAAGGGTGGTGGGCACCTGGGTGCATTACTACCAAGGCTAAAGCGTACTGCAGATGCATTAGCTGGTGAAGACGTGCAGAAGGTCATCCATCCTTGGCTCATTTCAGATCCTGGGAAGATTTGGAAAACATCTTCTCCTCTGTTTTTTAGTCACTGTGTTGGCAGAAAACATTCCTAGGACCTTCTTCAAAGATACAGGATTTAAAAACCACTATGCTGAGCTGCTTAAGATGAAGACAAAGTTACTTGTGTTTGAGGGTGCTACCTAGATTTTAGGAGAGCTGGAATAGGGACTCTCAGGGTGGGTTTTCCTTGGAGCAATAATTTAACAGGTGAGGCATTAGTTGAAGAGAAGAATACTTAGCAGTCTCTTGTGCCAAATAAAAAGAATAAATTTGAAAGCTACATATGAAGACTGAAAAGTTAATAGGCCACACTTTATGGAGCTTCTTGGACAGAGACCAAGAAGCAGGGGCAGAAAGACAGTTCAAGGTGATTAATGCAAAAAGGGGTTTAGACGAATAGATTACAGGTCCATATATGCATAGAAAATAAGTAATACTTAGATACTGTCTTTTATTCCCTTTTATGCAGAAGTTCCATTCAGCTGTACTTAGTTCTTAAGAATATTTAAGTATCTTACTGCTTTTTATAGCAAGAATATGTAAGGGTCTATGAATGGAGAGCTGCAGAAATGTGCATACATTTCCTCTGGTAAATGCTTTTGTAAATGTCCATAGATGTATTCCCATCAGGAGGTGGTAAAGAGCTCAAATCTGCAGGCAGCAGCAGTAGACCATATTCTGAGCACCACGTTACAGCCTTCAAAGAGATTTCAGCTTCCAAAGGAGAAATTCTCAGACAAAGTTTGTTTTAAAAGTATTAGCTGCCTGACTCTCTATGTAGAAGAACTGGAGCTGATTGGTTTATTTTCTTCCCAGCCCTTGGGATCTAAGCCTAGATGATTTTTTTCTTGTTTTAATTTTTTTTTTTTTTTTTTTTTTTTGGCATGATACAAGGAATGGGTGCAGCTCTGCTCTGGTTAAAACTACTGTTTGCCCTTAGAAAGAGATTTCAGATTAATTGAACAGTAACAAACACTACAACGTGAGTGTATCAGAGCCAAAGTAAGCTTACTTAATGTTCCTTAAACCTAAGTCATAAATGTAACCCAAACCTTTCCTCTTCTTATTTTGAAGACAACTTATGATACATTTAGGGTTAATTAAAGAAACATTTTTATTTCTTGAACTAATGGTGAAGTATGAACCAATTCCCTTCTATTTTTAATTACATTAGTTAATCCTGAAAATCAGTGAGAACAGCTCTCCTGGCATTGACATGGCAGTGCTGTTTTTTGAAGGAGAACCAGACTGCCTCAGGTGTGTCAATTATTCTGATATAAGAATGAAAGCATCACAGCAGTGCAGTAAATTTGCTATCTGGGCCCTAAATTCACAAGGCTAACAGATGCAGCTGAGGTACTGTTTAAGGATGGCAAGGCTGCCAGAAATACAAATAATAAAGCAACAAAACAGTAGAGAAAAAATGATAGTATGGGTAATTGGAAATGTATCAGCAACTTTTCTATTTAGTAGGTACCTTAGTAAAGAGGAATTCAGCTTAGCATGTTTCATCAGACTGGCACCATACAGATAGATAATCAGGAAAGAAAATTTTGAAAGAGATGGGCATGCCATAAAATGAGGTTCTATTGAATTATGGCAGTGTTTTTGTAGGCTCTTCTGCTTGAGGAAAAAAAACCCAAAACAGTAAGAACTTGAAAATGTTTTTTATTGTTTGAAATCCTGTGTATTGGGCACTAGGAAAGAGTTACGGTAAGCCTGAACTTTTCACATCTCATTCACAAGTGATGGGACAGGATAGAAAGCTAATGTTTCACTTGTGGCTTGGTTCTACTCTATTGTGTTTTATTATAATTACCCTGGTTTGAGGGTGAAATTACTGATGAAGTGGTGCATGATTCCCATGTCAACATAAAACCTCTACAAACAAGGATTTGGTTGCTAGAATACACACATCACAACATACCATCCTATCATTTACATCTGACAAGACATATCCAGTATTTTGGTTGGCCATCAAGTAAAAAAGAATAGCCAAGTTTCCAATAACTTCACTTTCCAAAGTTTAAATGAGACTTCAAAAGCTGTAGAAATGCAATACAGGATTAAGAAGGCCTATACATACAATATCAAATCTTTCAAAAAGGAAGAACTGTGAGTTCAATTGCTTATTATACTGACTGACAGTTTCTGGAAATTGCTTGGGATTTGTTATGAAGACTTTAAAAATCTTTTCCATCTGTTCTTTCTCTGGGTTATTTTAGAGCAAATTTAGAGAACTACATCCACAGTATACCATGGCCACAATACATCATTAATATTTGGAATAGGCATTTTTACTATAAAGCTATGTTTAAAGTCACAGGAACATTGATTTCCCTAAATAGGCATCCAAAATAATGCTAGGACTCAAGAGTGACTGAAGAATCAAATGGATAATCCTGGCTAAATAATAGTCTGAAGAAAGAAACATTCACTTGGTCAATAGTTACAGAAGGCTGAACATTGTCTTCCATTTCAATGCAGATCTCAATCCTGGGAAAGGACTGAGTTTTTCTTCACAGAGACATACTTGAGCAAAACAGGATCCCATCCACGGAAATACCCATCCTGCGAAAACTGATCATCTATCCCGCAAAAATTAGGAGGCTGCACATCCTGTGGTAAGAACAGGATAGTTATTACAGGTAGTTATTAGCTAGCCAAGATGCTGACACTATGCAAAACACTCTCACTACAGTAAGTCAGATTAGTTAAGTAGGGCTGTGGATTAGTTAAGTACATGTTTTCCTCATGCTGACTTGATTACCCAAGAAATCAGGGACACCAGACCTTTCCTTAAGCTTCTTTTCAGGGTAGAAATGCAATAGAGGTGGGATGTCAAGAGACTACCTGCATTCCCTCAATAAATGTCCAGAGTAGAGTGACAGGTTGGCAGAAATCTTTCTTAGTTCATGGAGAATGAACTTTACTCCACCTGTCTGGAGTACTTCTAAAAGCAAAGTGACAAAAAAAAATAATGTAATGTGTGGGATCTTGAAAAAAATGTAACACATTCTAGTCTACTAGGTTTGTCTAGTCAAATTAGGTTTGTTTTTACAAGGATATGTATACAAGGAAAGTGTTGTATTCCCTGGCTCCTGATCTTAGGCCCAGGACCATCATCTTCAAGCTATGGTGTATAGCTGCTCAGTTCCATGACAAACTTGCTCAGCCTCAGCTTCTTCTTGTCCTCTGTCATCTCCAAATATAGCGTAGAAGCAAATTGTTATTTTTCTTTTTAGACACCAGATGCAGATCCAGGCACGCAGCCAACTTCATGTATTCTTGAACAGAAATAATAAGAGAGACTTTCTGGGAAGAGTAAGTGCCGAGTCCAAAGGGCAGATGTGCTTCCAGCTCCACTTATGTTATACTCACACAAGCCTCAGCACAGACTAAAAAACTTGAAAAAAGATAGAAGTGGACTGTAAGATTAAGGTTGTTGGACTATTAGCAGAGAGAAGCAAATGGTTATCAATACACTATTTTCCAAATAAATGTCAATACCATCATCTTTAGCCAGTCATGCTTATCACAACATTAAGAGCATCATCATGTAAAGTGGAGGGTGACATCTTCCCCAGGAGGAGCATCCAGGCCCAGCAAAAGGCCCTTGGGCTGCTGAGTTCACTCCACCCCACTGCATGGTGAATAAATAGCAGACATGGAGGGGAGGGAATGAAGAGCTTTATTTGCTCATGTGTGGGCTGTTAGGAAAAGTAGACATCTTTCTCTGTAAGAGGAGCCCCATGGGACAGATGAGAACGAGACACTGCTGTTACAAGTCTCTCTGAAGAAATGAAGTGCTTAAAGTGTTGTTAATAAATTCCTGCTGGTTTGAACTGCTTATTGCTGAAAAGTGATAAAACTGCCCTCACTGAAAAATGTAGCAATCAAAATAAGGCCTTTCATCTTTTTGTGCCAGCCTGGAACTTGCTAGTGGAATTTCCTAATGCATTTCCCAATCATCATTTTTTTGTCCTTCTGTCACATGCATCAGGGTGGTTGTTAGAATTTAGGGACACGGAGATATCTGTGGGTGCTGAAGGGGTCGAAACAGATGTTTCTTGCTGTGGCTGTGACTGCTAAAAGAGAAATGTCTAGAACAGAAGGCAAGAAAACAAATTTCATCTACAAAACTCTATCACTGAGAGTTCTCAGTTTTGTCTGTTGCCAAAACTGGAGTTGTGCTCCAGTCTAAGTCTGGATGAGAGGGGGGACAAACAAAGAACATGAATCTGCAAATGAATAAATTGGTGACCAGGTGGTGGTGGAGTACTGGGTAACAATGGGAGAGTGACCGTGTCTGCATGGTCAATGACAGGTTGAGAAGGCAGCGGGTACTGCAGTCACGTGAGGGTTTGGTGGGCACCACTATTGTTAGTAGTAATTATTAGAGAGGTGCAGAGGCAAAAAAGTCCCTGTTTGTAACAACAGAACTTGTTTTGATAATGATTTGAAAAAGATTTTTGTTCCCTACAGTGCTGACCCCTCTCACTACATCAAAAGGTTTAGTTCTGAGGTTCTCCTGTCCCACATGTTTGCCAGCACTTTACTGTCTGATTTATTCAGTTGGGCCTGAGAAGAGAAATGTGAATGGAGAACCACAAGGAAATATAATTTGTGATATAATCTATGAATTCACTTAGGAGGAAGAGAAATACTGATCAGTTTTGATGCACACAATTCAAATGACCAGAAGAGAGCCCAATAACAATCTATAGACAATTGCATCCTGCAGCATTGTTGTGTTCTATTCTAGAAGTAAATGGAGTATGACTAGTGAGACAATTGGCATGACCCCCATAAAAAAAAAAAAAAAAGTAGTGACATTTGGGGAAGTCAACTAGACTAGGCTGTTCAAACTTGTTGCAGCTTGGCTTCTACCGTGACATGATCTCCATGGTCACAAACTTACATCTTGAAGGATCCTGAACCAAAGATTAATACCATCATTGCAACAACTCTCATAAAGCAAGATGTTTGGGGTTTTTTCCATCCTGGAAGACCTACTGACACACACAGCTGAACCAACCTGACAAAAAAGCACAAACCCATGAGCAGTGCATATTCCACATTAGATGTACTCCAAGTGATTAGGGTAACACCAAATGCAGTACTTGCTTTGATTTTGTATCATGAGCACTGGGCAAGCATATTTGGCAGGGTCTGTTGCTGTATTTGAGCTTGGATAGAATTGTGATGAATTATTAAATTAACTGAAGAGGCACTTGTCAGATTATTTGCTATTCCTCACTTCCAAAGCTTTGGCTGATGTATTGAACTCCTGATAAATATTTTATGTGCAGATCAGTGAATCTGGGGAAGGTCTAGTCAGTCTGGAGTGGTTTTATGTTCACAAACATGGTTAAGACATTCTGGGGCTGACCATGCCCTTTGTGGAGCAGACAGCTATGCTCCATGACTCTGCTCTCTCTCTCTCTCTGGGCAGGTTCTTCAGTCACATAGCAAGAGGACAGACCTGCAAGAACAATTTTGTGCCTCCCCAAGTCCTGAGGTCTTCCAAATCTGTCTGAGGTCTGGCAACTCCTGTATGAAAGGATAAAGGGGAAGAACAAGGTTTAGGACTCTAAAAGGAGATTAAGGATGTCAGCATCCATATTTCAGTAGTCAGGGTCAGTAGCATCAGTTGTCCCTGAATGAGGACAATGTTGTACTATTCAGAGGGTTTCAGAGGCCCTCCAGTGATTGATTGAAGTAAGCCTATGACCAGTTTTAGGCTCAGTGAGTTTATTTTGACCCTTAAGGTCCAATGTGAGAATGTTTGTTCCTAAGCAACTCAATCAAAGAGTGCCTATGATGAGTACTGAGGAATTAAATCCTCCCAAGTATTTTTCTTGTTACATCTCTGGTGCTGAAGAATCTGAATTACTTATCTCTCTCAGCCACTTCTGACTAGACTTTAGAAACACCTCTATTCAGATTTGTCAGTATTTTTATGGCATGCCTGTATTTAGGAAGTTCTCCTGGTACCTATTTGATAAAAGATGATCAAACCATGTAATTTTTTTCCCAGGGTCTCCTGTGCTTCATTCATATGCCTAAATGATTTTTGGCAGAATGCAGGTAGGAGAGATCTGAATTCTGATGTGAAGTTGCACTTTTGTCTCTAAATCCTGCCCAACTGCTGAAGGTTTTAAGCTAGTTCTACAGATGTTGGTTTCTATGCCCTTCCAGGCCAAAGGTGCTGAAGTTGTCCACTGCCTCCACAATTCATTTGCTTTCTTGAATGTCTTACATCTTCATGGTTTGGGCAAGGAAACTGAGTTTTCCTCTTTGCTCAAGAAACCCTTGGGGTAAGTACTGCTGTCACATCTGAAGTTTGATGGAAGACATTTGAGATTTATCCTAGAGTAAAAGGACTTAATCCATTTTGTATATGAAACTATTTTAAATGCAAATTTGTTCTTTGTCTTTTTTAAAAACACATATGCTACAGAACTCAAATCCTTTCATTCAGAAAAATGTAATGCAAAAATTTATGTAAATATGTGAAAAAGTCAGGGACTATAAATATGGGAAATGGTAGACTGAGAGCAGTAGGGTTTCTCCTCTGGGCTTTTGAATAAGGGTTTTGGCATTATGTATCTGGACAATATGCTTGTAGCTTCCATGAAGTGTAATTAACCAACCACCTCATCTGTAAACTTTAACCCTTTCTAGATTAACTGTGCTTCATCCAATCATTTGCTATGGAGGAAACTAGAACAAAATATCACAGTGTGGACATAGGGTCTTGTTACAACGATTAGGCATAAAATAAATCTATTTGTTTTCCAGTGGTCAAAGTGGGGTTGGAAACTTTATATTGGCTGTGGCCAAAAAATGTTTCTGAGAGGACTTTTGGTCACAAAGGGAGACTATGTACTCACATGGTCGGTATGGCCTATGAATACAGCGCAGTGGGCAATAGAAGCTTTCCCCAAGCTTATTACAAATTCTCATGCTTAAAATGCATTATTATTTTTCAGTTTCATAAAATTTAATAATTAAATGTAACTGAGGATTTTGAAGCCATTTTTTCTTGTTAAATGGAATACAATAAATTTTAAGTACTTTTGTTCTACAAAAAATCTACACCAGCAATGAAATACAATATTATGTGATAATGTAAAAGGGTTCTTTAACATTACAAAACCAGTAAGAATTATCCTGGTATTTTGTTAAACCTTTTACAACAGAAATTTTTATATAATTATATGCAGAAATAAGAAAAGTGTTAAATGGGTTTATAGATGATACCTTCATTAAAATAAGTGCTATGTTTGACAGACAGCAGCAGCCCAGGCAGCTGCTGCCTTAGTTAGACATAAATCAGTACACCAGACAATTGCTGGGGAATTTTCTGAAATGACTCACTGGGAGAGCAGGGTGTTGAAGGATGAGGTCGGAAGACAGACAGCAGAGTCATCACTAAATTTGAAGCAAAAGGCAGATAAAATCCATGAAATTGCTGGTCTTCAGAAATAATTGTTAACCCAGACTAGAGAATAATTTGTTTTAATTAGAATAAGCAGCTCCATTTTCCCTGGAGTCAGCAACATGAATTGTCAGGCCAGGATTTTAGACCATATTTTGGCATAAACTAAAGGGAGACTTGAAACTCACTCAAGTGAAATTAAAATCCTAAAAAAGGAAAGCATTAATGTTGCTGATTAATTATAATGATTTTTTAAAAATATCTGTATTATATATCTTTATGAGGTACATTCTGTGGACTGGCTATTGGGCTTTGACATCCTTGATCAGCCTTTACTAAGTAAGTGATTGCTCAGACAGAATCCATTAAATTAGACATCAAAGCCAGTGGTGTAACAACACTGCTTTTCTAAAATATTTTAAAAGGGTGTTCAGGACCTTGCTTGGATAGCCTTGTAATCAGTGGCATGATACACAGTGTTTATTTCATGCACTAAACTTGCCATGGTTTATTTGCTTCTGGATGGCACTTTTATTCAAAGTGTTCTCATAATAACAAAACCCTTATAACTTGAGAAAATAAGTACTGTTACTGCAAAGAATCAGGGATAACAAGGAAGAAAGAGATTCAGTTTTGAAGAATACTACCACTGTTGGGAAAGAAGTTGAAAGAACAGACAAATTCAGATGCCTGTAGCCTGTAACTGTGAGAAGTTGAAAGACCAAACAGCACAATGTATGGATGGACATGGATTTGCTTTCCTTATGATTATCACAGGAACAGCCCATATCAAGTTCTTGGTGCAGAAAATGGAGAGAAAATATTACTGAGATGTATCAATGGAGTGTGCAAGGCTTATCCAGCCTGCACAGAAGGAGATCACTGAAGGTGATGGACTGTGCCAGGCAGTGCTGCTGTACTAGCAGCAGGAAATGAGGGGAGCTGGCACAGAGGAGGGCAGTGATTCCTTTTCCTTGGTGCTCAAGTAGAGCTGGCAGAGCAGATGCTGCTGAGCCAAGCCTTGCCATGAAGACAGAGGACTGTGTTAATGGCAAGCAACATAAACCATGGAAAGGAGCATGAGAAGCAGAACACAAGCCCTTCCAAAGCCACCAGAGAAATGTCAATGAATGTCCCAACAATAATGCTTTGTTGCATGTGCTTACCTCCCTTGGTGACCATTAATCTACCCAGAGACTATTTTTCAGAAAAATGCACCCTGCACCTTATGTCACCCCACACAGTGAAGACTGGTGGTGAAAAACATATGGCTGTAAAATTTTATTTTTTTACCCCTTGGGTACTGTGGTGGGGAAAGAAGTTTGTCACAGGCCATAGAGACCTGCTGTTACTGATCTCTCCTGCACCAAGGTTCCCCACTGGTTGTACTTTTCACCATGAAAGGCCATTTCCTCTGTTGAGCATCCTTGCAGCTGTCTGGCTTGCTTGCCCTGTTTAGTGATTTCCTCTAGTCATGGTGGTTGGGGTGGACCTTGTAGCAGTCAATGTCAGTCAGTGATTTCCTTAAAGAGGGTGCAGTGGCATGTGGGATCCACACAGAGTCCTTGCCACATAAAAACTTAAGGTTTCCTGAAAGGAGTCTTTTCCTTTCTTAAAAAACCCTCTTTGCCCAATGTTTTGCTAATCTATGGTTTTAGCCTCTAATTAGGGTGGCCATTCACTCTGGGCATGTTGTGCACAGTGGATTTGCCTATGGTTTTCCCCACAGGGCAGTAAATACCCAAGTTTCCCTACCTTTAGGAACCCAATGATTTTCAAGTGAAATATCCCAAAATATGGTAACTAGGGACATTAATTAGGTCTATATAGGCCATCCACTGGTCCATGTGCATCAGCTCTCCAAAGATTCCTCTGTGAGCCATCCAGGCTCAGAGACAGTGGGCAGACACCCTGAACTCTCAGAGGAGAGCTGTTCTTGCCCCAGGCCATAAGCCAGACCTCTGCAAGGCAAAGGACAATTGCTTAAGCTGGCATTTCTGAGAACTACGTGCTAGTGATGGATGTAAGGAGTTTAAAAATATATAATTATGTCTTTATTTTTCAAAATTTACAACAGCCATCACCAAGCTAAATTTCAGGTTGTAGAGGCAACAGCTCATGTCACTGCACGTTAATGGAACAGGAATTTCACCTTTTATAATGTTAGGGGAAATTTTCAGAGAACACTATTCCATGTTATCTGAAGTCCAGCTGGTTTTTTGTCTGCTGTTTCTAGGAGCCACATGATAGCCAACCATAGTCTTTTACAAGTTGTCTTTCTTCATTGAGTATTATCATGGCACATTCAGTGGATATTTTCACTGCATGAACTTGCACTGTGCTTTGAAATTCTCCCCTGAAACTCAGGGCTGCTTTTAAGCATACTCTTAGGTTATGAAAGAAAGTTTTTCTAGTCTCCTGTTCTTACAATTTGGCCCTGATGTCCACACATGGGACTCTTAGATACACATCTGGAAACACATATACACTCATATTCACATATGTATGCATATCTATATGGAGACACACACACATTACCTTGTTTCTTAAGAAAATAACGCATATCAGAGATCCTTTATCTCACCCTGCTAAATATGCATTCGCAGAAAATGGCCACATAGGTCATTGTATTGGGAGTAAAGAAGAGCAAAGCCATTCCTTCTGCACAATAGAAGGAAAAGTAAACCCTTTAACCTTAAATCTAAACTTTTGTGTTATGATCTTTAGTCATAAATGCAGACATCCTAATGGTTACTATGATTTTCCTTTTGGGAGGTGGGGGAGGGGTGCACATATTTAGAGAATTTCAAGACTAATCTTAGAAATGCTTATTGTCTTAGTGACCAGTGTGGCTGCTTTTTTGCTGTGTTTTTTGTTTTTGTAAAAGCTAAAAATAATTTAATTGGTTTGTGTTAGCAAGAAATGCTTGGGTTTTCTTCTGTGCTGCCATGTGGCGTAGTCTGGGATGTGGGTTTTTAATGGCCTGAGTAGTTTGTGCTTTGTCCCCACAGTATCATCAACACCACATGCTCCAATGTACCCTCATGTTTGTACAAGGAAATGAAACCTCCAGGCACTGCAGCCTTTCTTTTAATAACTGTTCCACCTGCCAGACCTGAGTCAAAGTTAGACTATACAGCTTTCTAGTGTTGTATAGTGCTTGGGCAGAAAGCAGAGTTTAAAAATAACTGGGGTTGTTCACATGTGCATTGGGTACTTGCCATAACCTTTGTAATTCTGTTTTTTATTAATATTCCAAGAGTCCTCACACTGAACCTCAGAAATATTACCTTCACATGTTAAAAACAAATAGTTAAAAGACATTCAGGTGGGGAACAAGACTCCCAATGCCTGTTTAAACAGGTTTATGGACAAAAGGAGCTGTGGGACCTTGGTGGCTGAGTTAGAATTCACTGCAAATAATGATCCTGAGAAACTGAACTGTAGTTGCTTGCTTACACTGTTTTTTGGGAAAACCTTTTAAACGTATTGCAGCAGTAGTGGAAATTATATAATCAATGCTACAGGTCCCTAAATCAGCCAGCCTCTAGGGCCTGGGAAGGAAGAAAGGCAAGGATGGGAAGGTAAGAGGAAAGATCACTCACCCAGTAATCATAAATTACCTGGCATTTTTATTCTGTTTAGTGTGAATCATCCTGTAGTCCTACGTCAAAGTCTGGAGGATAAGGCTGCTTGTGTCTTACCCCAGAATATGTGAAGACCTTTATGCTATGCTAATGGCTCATGTTTCTTTCGATCAAGCCAGACAGTGCTTCATGTTTTAGTCTGTAAAATTCTGGCTTCCAGACTTGCTCAAGGAGCAGATTTCAGTTCAGGAAGGAAAGTGGGCAGTGTGACAGAGCCAGTTGCGTTACTCAGCTCACTTTGTGTGTCAGGGCACTGTAGAACAGTTATCTCTTGCAGACAATGATATATTGACAAAAACTCATCTCTTCAGCTGTATTGTCTTTATATATGATAGATTATTTGGATCCATAGAGTTTCTAAGCAGGAGCTGTTTATGAAGATGAGAGTAACTTTCTGCTTTCAGTTGCTGAACCTTCCTTCCCATCTAGATCACAGTAAAACTTTCCTTACACTAAAGGATTTGCTGCTCTCTGGCACTCTTAAAAGCCTGTGACTCACGCAGTTAAAGTTTTGTGTCAAGATTCATGCACTTACAGGCTTCCATTACACTCCAAATGAAAAGACAGCAATGCTTTTATTATGATTGGTTCAACTGTGCTAAGTTTGCTCACTCTGATATCAAGTTCCTTTCATGTTTTACACCTACAACTGGCAGAGCTCAGGTCTTTTCAAGGGGCATTTTAAATCATGTTCCACTGATTTTACTGGCTCATTTAAAAAGTATTACTAATTTCATAATTATTTAGTAAGCATTATTTAAGAAATAAAAAATTAATATTTCATTTCTGTATGAGTTGGTGAATGATTTAAAGTGTTTTTTTTACCATGAGATTGTCCATTGATCAAAACTTAATTATCCCCATTAAAAAAATCTCATGTCATTACTTCTTAAATGAAAATGGTAATTATATCAAATGAATGATAGAAAAAGTAACCCAATCTCTTTCTCCTTTGAACCTCCTTTGAATCTGTCTCCTTACTCTGAAGTAAAGCACAGATTTATGTGTAAGTGCTCAGGAGTGCAAGGAAGGTTTTGCTTTCCTCTTTGTGTGTCACTATCATCTGTTCCCAGAGAAGAGGCATAGCTATGGAGCTCCACTACTATCTCCATGGCCACACCATTTCTGCTAAGAAAAAAATCATAGAATCATTAAGCTTGGAAAAGACCTCCAAGATAAGTGAGCCTAACCTTTGACTAATAACTCCAACTAAACCAAAGCACTAAGTGCTTTGTCCAGTCATTTCTTGAGCACTTCCAAGGGTAGTGACTCCACCATTTCCCTGGGTAGCCTGCTCCACTGCTTGACCACCCTTTCTGTGAATTCCTTCTGATGTCCAATCTGAACTTACCCTGATGCAGCTTCAGACTGTCCCTTTGTCCTGGGAGAAGAGGCTGATCCTCATTGTGCTACAATCTCCTTTCAGGCAGTTGTAGAGTGGTAAGGTCTCTCCTGAGCCTCCTCTTCTCCTGATAAGACTTACACTCTAGACCTTCCCAAGCCTTGTTGCCCTTCTCTGGACACATTCCAGCACCTCAGTGTCTCTCTTGTAGTGAGGGACCCAGAAACGAACACAGGATTTGAGGCACTGCCTCACCAGTCCCAAGTACAGTGGGACAATCACTGCCCTGGTCCTGCTGGCCATACTATTTTTTATGCAGGCCAGGATGTTCCTGGACTTCTTGACCAGCTGGGAAAAAACTGGCTCATGTTCAGTCATTGACCAGCAACCCCAGGTCCTTTTCTGCTGGACCTCCTCCCAGTCAGTGAATGTGGATATTTAACAATCTCTCCACTTAACCTCCTGTGATTTCCCTGCAAAATGCTTGCTTTGTTGTACTCTACCTAACACCTTAAAAGCTCATCCAATAGCAGTCTTAATCAAAGCATATACTTCTTCTAAATCAGTCATTCACCATTATTCATGCTGAGTTTTCTGTGTGCTTACCCTAAGTTTTGCTTTAGGGGTTTTTTTGGGGTATGTATACAGTAACTGCAAGCAGACACGGGGTTGGCAAGGTACATAAGAGCTAAAGGAAAACTTACCACGATAAGACATGAACTATGGATCTGACTCAGGGACCAAACTTATGAGTGAATGTTGAATGTGGCTAGGAACTGGAGTACAAAAGCCACCATAACCAGCCAGTTAATGCCGCTGGATGATGAAAACCATGCTAATTACATGCTTGTATTTGCCTTTACAGCCATAGGAAATTTGTGGTAAAGAATAAACTGAAAAGCCAGCACAAAAACAACATCACTATCTCCAAATGTGTGTCAGATTTTTACAAAAGCATAAAAAACTAATTTTTCAAAATCCTCTTTTTTTTCAAATACACTTTGCTGTCCTAAAGAATAAGAAGCTCAAAAGCTGTGGCTGATGAGTCTGTGAGCAGCCCTTAATATGCAATCCCTATTGTCCTGCCCTAAGAGGAGATGGGGCAGACTCTGCTGTCAAAACTGCTAATGGGGACCAAATGGAGCAGCCAGGGGCACCTTCTACAAGCCCTGCTGGGACTTGAAGAGCAGCAGTATCCCAGGATACTTCAGCAGGAGCAGAAGGAGAGGGCAGCAGATGCATGTCCTGGAGGCAGCGCTGGAAGCAGGAGCTCACCTGCTCAGCCCATCAAGGAAGTGCTAAGGCATGGCCCAGGATTTTGTGTTGTCCTTAACTAATCCTTCAAAGTTCCTCAACTCAGACCATCTGGCAGGATTAGGCAGCAAGAAGAAGGGCTACATACTGCTTCTTGAGTTCTTTATAACTTTCCAGATATACTCTCAGCTAAATAATGGTTTCTAGGGAAGAAACAGAAGAAGAGAGTGTGTAGATTTTGCTACATATCCTGGGCTTTGTCTGCAGCTTATTTTAGAGGTACTTTTTGGCCATTTGCCTAGAGTGCAGTCCTTTTCAACAAATCAGGCGAGGCTTGGGACATATTTATAACTTTTCCTGAGATCCCCAGCTTGATGAGAGCTCTGTTGCTTCAGATGTCCCTTGGGAAAATGGTGCAGCCAGAGTGGGAGGTGGTGAAGGTTGTCCTGCACTTGCTGTACTCCCTGTCAGCCTTGTCTTTATGGATCCAAAGGAGGAGTTGTAGTGAGCAAGAAAGCTCCCTAAAATACCAGTGGTTTTTGCGGACAGACTGTTACCTTTACAGCAGGCTGGGATCCTTCCCATAACATATCAGGATGCTTTTATAGGACCTGTTTCCCTTCAGCTCTCTGGGCTGGAAGTTGTTTTGTTACTGTGAGTTTGAAGCTTGGGGTGTGAAGACTGTGACCAGTGGCCCAAGGGATTCCCTGGGCTGCAGCCACAGCAGCCACCATTTGTTTTCTTTTGACAGCTTGTGGAGGCCCTGCAGGCAGCTCAAATCCACCAGCTGACTACAAGCTGCAAACCACAACCCCTCTCCACTGTTTTAGAGCATATACCTGACAGGAATATAAGCTCTGGAGGGACTAGCTGTGCTTTTCCAATTGTTCTCTAGCATTTCACTGGCTTTTCATTTACCCAGGATTTGCCTGAAGGAGTTTGCTTGTATTTCGGCATCCCTAGAGCTCCAGCTGCAGACTTCCCCTGTGGGGATACATAAAGGGTGAGGTTTTCAGAGGGGTGGGAGGTCTTTTGTAATTGTTTAAAGTAACTCGGGTAGCATAAGAGGTCTGCAGAAAATATGTTGTCCCTCTCTACAACTGTCAAGAAATTGTGCGTGAACCAGGTTAGGAAATCACAGAAAGGATGTTTCATCCCTAAAGCTGTCTATGAGGGTACTGTTTATCATGACCAAGAGCACTTCCCAAAAAGTCTGGCTAGAAGGAATTTTAGATAAAATTGAGGTGGAACAAGGAAATTTCTTCACTTTTTTCTGTGTAAAAAATAAAACCCCAATGGTCCGTTCTGTCATCCCAGTACCTTCAGGCAGATAAAGACTGATCAGGTTGCTAACACAGAGTTCATCACCACACCACTGCCAAAACCTTATTTTTCCAAAACCTGCAGGAAAGGTCTTGAAGCTCCTAGAAGAGGCAGATAACTACTGTGGAGATACGTCCTTGGACAGATGCAGTAAACAAAGAAATCCCTTTTCCCATTCCCCAGTTTTGAGTAGATTCAAACCTTACTGAAGACAAGGAAACAGTAACCAAAAACCCCAACCATATGCGTCACATATAAAGATGGTCTGTAAAGCCCCAAACTTATTTATGGGTATGGTCAGACATCATGGATCCTGCCACATCTGATGTCTGGCCTCTGACTCTGTGAAGATTGGGGGTTTTCCATAGGCTGCCTGTTAGTAATCCAAATTCAGCAGTCCAAAACCTGGCTCAGCAACTGTTTGCCTGCTCTACTTAGCCTAAACAACTAGGCTGGAAGGATAGTTATCATTGCCCTGTGTGTAGGACGTCTTTCCAATCTGCCCTGTGATAAATTTACATAGAGGACCTCAGCTATGATGAACATCAACTTTCACTCTCAAACTCTTACAAAACTACTGAAGAGATCTCAACAGACCTGAATATCTTAAATATATGGCGGCTGTCCCATGCTCAGTCTGCTGCTGTGTGCTAAAGTTAAGCCCTACCAAGGTCAGTAGAACATGCATCCTGCACGGTGTGACCTAGGCCTCACTGAGGGGTTAAGCATGCCAATTTCAGCAGGAAAAGAGAAAAAAAGAGGGTTGCTTATTGCTTGGGGCTTTGTTATAAACAGGTATGCCTGAAAACCATTTTCTAGCAGTGCACAGCTACAAACACAATATTATTTCTAGAAACCACCCATGGCCTCAGTGCTGAAAGATGCAGAGAGGCCTCAGCATTAGGAACGTCAAGTTCCCTTGTTCCAGACTGCGGTTTCCTTACACCTTTCCATTTTGGCATAAGTTTGCAAAGCCACTCTCCATTTTTAATATTTAAAGGTTAGCTGACGCACCAAGCATATTCTTGGGAAATGGTGTAGCTGCAGTTCCAATAGGCATAGCTGAAAGCGGGAAAAGTAACGTGGCTGCGTATCTCAAACAAACGGGGAGACAAGTTGCATGAGCCAGGAAATAAATTTTTGCATTGCCTAGGGAGTAAGTCTTACTTTCTGCTTCAAACTATAAAGATGATGGCTAAAATTAGATGATTCATGTTGATTTACTACAGGTATAAAAACAAAAAGTCTCTCTGACCAAATTCTTTAGTGGGCAGGAGAGTCTTTTTTGTTAGAAACAGAAAAAAATCCCAAAGGCAAAAAACACAACACACATACACATTCACACATGCTTAAAAGTTACTGTTTTTTACCCTGGAAAATGTGGTTTCCGTAATTGAGGGTTGTAAAAAAGAAAAAAAACTTTTAAAGCATCCCACTCGATTAGTCATTCCAGGGTGGGTCAGTCTTATCATATCACGTGATGTCCAGTAACGGTGATGCAATAAAACAGATGCTGTCCGAATTTCGGGCCACCAGTCTGCAGCAAAACTATGCAAATCAAACCACTGTCCTTTTCTAGAAATTCCAAAACATCTCATCTCTTCCAGGCCCTGTGCTTAGTAGCTTCTGCCTTCCCAAACAATCTAAATACATGATCATTTCTTCTTCAGCCGCACATGACAAGAATGAGTTCCAGACTACTGGAAATACAACTCAGTGGAAATTCTTGTTGTGTATAGAAGGGTACTGTACCTTCTTGGAAAAAGAGGTGGAAAAAAATAGTATTTCCATAAATTGATTACAGTCTGGTATTCTGTATACTTTTATACTACATATATATTTATATTGTCTGGCAAGAAGTATTGTACATAAAATCTCATACTAAGACAGGATCAACCCACTTAAATCTTTCAAGACACTGTATCACCCCTGAAAGTTTTTACCCAACATAAAAGGATGATGACAAAATGGTACCAATTCTGTTTCTATTTGGTATATTTCTCATCAAACAGATATGTGGATACAGAAAAAGGAAAGGTGATGTGCTGTACTGTCAAAATTTATTTAAACAAATTTCTGTCAAGTAGAGGATGTGGCTTTGAGTGACTAGCTATAATCAACTTCTATCCAAAAAATGAGGGAAAGTCCAATAAAAGTGCTACACACAAGATTTTTTTGGCACAAAGTGAGATAGTGTTAGGAACACACAGAGAAGTACAAGGGTGCAATGAGAATATGACTAGCAGCAAGTACAGCAGTGCCTATAAATCAGATTGTCTGAATAAATGATAAGGTATGATTTTTACATTGAATCTGGTTTTACTTGAAAAAATGGTGATATTTCTACTAGAACATGTAGCCTGGAAGTTATTTATGGATGAATGTTTCTTCATTCTGAAGGTGAAAACAACAAATGCACAGAAATACTATCATCCCCCTTGAAACTTTTCAATTCATTTAAATACGTGTCCTGCCAAGTTTCGGATGAATTTTCTACCATAAAAGTAAAGTTCTATAAAAATCTCTGAAGCTACTTTGGGTATATAAGTAAACCCAAGTGGGAATTTACCCAGTGGGAAAATGCGCTCCATTTCCAATTACACTTCTAAAATTTGTAGACATGACTTGTATAGATAAAAAAGAGGAACCAGAGATTAATTTGATCGTGTAATAAATTCCTGAAGAATGAAAAGCAGAGCTTTCAAAATATGAACCCAGCTGGAGTGAAAAGACAGGACGTGATGGCAGTGGCCACCTGGCAAGTGCAATTGGGCAAAGAGCCCATTAACATTGGCTTGCTACAGATCAGAACTGACCAGTGTAGCCAAAGAAGACACAACCAGGGTCAATAGGTGCCTTCCTAAATTAAGCTCCAGAAACATCTGTTGTTATTGGCCCCAGAAGTTTGCTCAGTCACTGTGGTATGTATACATCAGAGAAGTCAACTGAGCTGAACACACAGCTATGGCAGAACCAAATTGTCCCAGGATTTACCCTTTGTGCTTGAGTAGCTCCATGTTCTCTTTGCAAGGGCGGCCCTGTGAGGCTGAGGCATCAGAATCTTGCTGTGAGACAGAGGTGTCCACTCCAGCATCCAATGAAGCCAGAATGTTGTTTGTGGGAAACAATTCAGACATTTTGAGAGGTCTCCAAGTGCTGGCCCAGGAGTGGGGCTTGGGACTTACCCTGGAAAAAACCTGGGGTAAAGTTCAGCAGTGGCTGATGAAATTGAGACTGAGGAAATAAAGTGTTTGGCCTCAGTAAGGGGAATAGGGATACCTCTGGCAGGTTTTTAATGGAGTAATGGTTGAAGAAGCCTGATTTGCAACAGAATGGCAACAAAGTGAGTTTAAGGACTAAGGGCTGGTGAAGGAAACTGCAACAAAACCAGTGCTTGTCACAGAATAACACCTTTTTTGGCATTTAGGTTTTCCCAGATGGAGGACCCAAAAAGCCTCAGCAAGGCTTGCAAAAGACCTACAATGCCACCAGTTGTATCCTGCCCTGGGTTTTCATGCTCAATCCTTTCTCCACCAGCACAACAATTATGTGCGAAGGCTGAGTCTGAGCTAGTTACAGCCTCGAGGTGTTTAGGGAGTCATGTATAGACAGGATACCCAGGAAAGGGCTGCCAATATTGGGCCTTCTTGGCCAGTAACTCAACCCAAAAAGTATCCTTCCATGTCTGCAACCTTATGGTCCCAGATCCCACATACAATAGATTCCCTATCCCCATCCTGCATGATGCATGATGCTCTAGCATGGCAACTTGGAGCAACTGAGCAGAAACCACCAGTTTTCTGAGCTAGAACAGAGGGATGCAAATGGCATTTGGAAGTTGAAGAGCAGGAACTGAGACCTATCAAATGATAACAGAAAGAGAATTGAAATATAAAGAAAATTTCCCTCAAAACATGAACTTTGTATTGAATATTTCAATACAGCCTATGCAACAAATTGAGGTACCATTGCAGTCAGAAATGGATTCGCAATCTTTATGCATTCACAGGAATGTGAAAGGCTTATAAGTGCTGCAATCTTATAGTCTGTGGCCTTTATTGGAGGCAGAAAAGACATGCAATGGTATGATGTTTAGTTTGGGAAGGGAACACATTTTCTGGTTCTTTCATACTTTCTAACTTAGGTTTTGTTTGGGAAAAATAGTCTTGCTGCATTAAACATTTATGCCTTGTGAATTTACTCAAGTGAATTGTATGAAACCAATACAGAACAGGGAATCACCCATTCTGCTTGGAACAGGCATTAGCATGAGAGTTCTGGAACAAACTGAAGGAGTGTGGCAAATGTACTATGCTGCAGCAACATGCTTTGTTTTTTTACTAGCTGTGTATTTAAGCAAGGACCAATTTTCACAAACTCTTAGGTTTTGCTTTCTGACCACAAGACTGAATACAATGAAGGAATAATTCTGAATAAATTTATTTTAATTGCCATCACGTCAAAATGGTTGAATAATTTATCAGCTTCTGAACTGATATAACAAGTGGGGTCAGCAATGGCAACACTGGTTTTAGTAATTCTCCTGCCTGCAACATTATGGGTGCAAAAAACTTTCTGGAGAAGTTGTGAAATCTAGAAACATTCAGTTGGGCAATTTGACAGAAAACAATAGTATTGCATGGAAATAAATTGCTTTTCTAGGCTTAAAAATAGCCAGCATTAAACAGGTGATACTGCACAGGTCTGTCACTTGGACAATGTGGTCACAGAGTTTATTACCCAACACTTGTATTCTGATGTTTCCATTTTCTAATAATTCAAATTGCTTGCCAAACATAAGGAAACTTAAATTCCAAAGATGATCCAATGCTGTGTCAAAGAGGAATCAATAATTTTCCTGTTGTATACATTTTCCAAATAGATGATATCCAGGAAATATTCTTGCCAGAATCTCAGTGTGAGGCAATGAAGTCTCTGTAACTGAAAGCAGAGGCCAACTGATTTTACACAGCTCTTCAGCATGATTCAGTTTTCCAATACCCAGTATCTACTCTGAAGTAACCATGACTGTTTCATCTTGAACATGACTGTTTCTGAATTTGCAGTGTTGGAATTTATTTACCTTTCTTCAGTTCCAGCTCTCAACTGAAGAGCTTGTTAGTGGCTGACATTTGGGAATTTATACGCATGAAGGATGTTAGCCATGAGCTGGCCATGGATTAGATTACCATCTGCACCTTCTCTGTGCACAGACTACCAGAGTGTCTTAGAGAGGGAGGGAGGGATCTCATGAAGTCCTTTATCAAAGAAGGGTCAGAGCTGAGTTCAGACCACATTGCACAAGCCTGTGTCCTTTTGGGCCTTGAAAGCCTCCAGGGCAATGCCCTCTTCTTGGTATCCTCCTCCTGCACCCCAGGAGGCTACACTGAAGTCCTGCCAGGTTATTTTGGCCTGAGGAGCCTGGCTGAGCAGTGCTATACAGCTGAATGCTCAGGCAGCTTTAGAACACAGACATGCATGGACTTCCTCCCCTTTTGGCTCATACCCTCCCCATGTCTGATATCATTGTTCCTGCTCAATACCCTGGGGAAGGCCATTGCAGGGAGGGCTAGCAGAGACCTATGGAGTTTCCCTTTTGACCTAGAGAATTATATTTAAGATTGGAATGTCCCTGGAGAGTGCTAACACACCATGGCCATAATAATAGCACAGCACATGTGAACCCTGTGTGTGAGAAGAAAAGATTTCAAGGAGCCAGAAATAAAGACAAGTTCCATTAGCCATTTGCTAGAAGTGACTCGTCCTTGTTTTCCACTCTAAGAGCTGTGGACTTGGACAGGCAACAGAGGAAACCTTCCCTTCCCAGAAATTTTAACCAAGCTGAATGAATTTCTGTGAGAGAGCTGAAGTGGCTGACAGTGATGGGAAAGATAATCAATGCTAGGGTGAATGCTTTGCTTCACTGACTCAGACATTGCTCAGTTAATGTTACATTCATTACTTGCAAGATTCCAGCACAACCCTTGTGGCTTTCCCCACTGGTTTTCTTCACTGAATATCCATTCCTGGTAGGGCTGAAACAGGGGAAGAGAGGCACGCACCATCAGATGCAAGTAATATGGACCCCCACAACTGAGCTTGTGCTCCTTGATAAAGGAACAGCAAAAGATTATAAACTAGGCATGAATAAATTCAAGATGGAAAGTAGGAGCTGTCTAACTGTTAGAGTAAAGAGATCTTGCAACACCCTACTCATAGGAGCAGCAGGAGGCAAAACAACATGATTATTTTTAAGATGGAGCAACCCTGTTCTTGTGAAAGGGAAGTGTAGTAATACAAGGACCTGACCTTTGTGGTCCAAGAAATCCTAGTGCTCTCTTGATTGGTAGGAAAGGTGAATTTAAGAAAGCTTCTTATTCATACAGAGAAAAACAAAATAATTTCCCTTCATTTTGTAGATGCTTATAATGGATTCATGTAATGTGAATGAATGAGGAAACACTTGTAGCTTCAAATGTGGAGTACTTCCACAAAACAAGGAATGCAGCTGCTCCATTTTCTGAATTTGACTTGTGTTTAGTGAAGCCCTGGGAATATTTTCTTTGCCTAATTAAGCATTCTTTATAATCAATGTTTGATGAGAAGTGTCATGTTTCTAGGCTCTTTGTTTTTTACAAAAAATCCCAGCAACGAAACCTTTCAAAAGCAGATATGTTACACTCATCTGCTATTGGGTAAACAAGTATTGAATTTTGGGGTTTGTGATTTCGTGACCTGCTACCAGTGTCTAAGACATGTCATGAGGTTTCAGTTTGGCTCATACACATGTATAAAATCCACAAATGTTAAAAATGTGACTGCCAGAGCACTTACCGTTGTCTCTCATACTGCCAGCCCTGGCCCAATTTAAGAAAGGCGTCAACAACCTCCCCACATTTCTGTGTGAGTGTCCAACCAAACCTCTTTCATGTCTGGTGGGCAGACTGAGGGTGGTCTGCAGCTCCTGGGCTGAAAATTGGTGATATGTTTATTCTTGTCAGGGTGCATTTTTGGAAATTCAATTTATCTCCAATATGAAATATCAGTTAAAATGGTCCTTCTACAGAAGGTCCAACTGGTTGCTGTTCACCACAGTGATTAATTACCTTTCTATGAAATTTAATTTCCCATAGTTGTAGATTTTGTGGGAAAAGCAAAAGCAGTAGGTGTCATGCATCTTAAATATAACACTCATAAATAAGCTGGAGAAGCATGGTCAAGACAAATGGAGGATTCTGGGGTGGGGAAAATCTTCTAGAAAAACACATAATCTGTGGCATCAAAGGAATGCAGTGAGCAGAGTTTCACAGGGTGAAACTCTGCTCACTGAGTCTGATACGATGCAGTATTTCCAGGTCTGACCCAAAGATAGAATAAGGTATTTTACTAAATGTGCAAATAACACCAAGCTGGGGAGAAGTGCAAGGCTAGACCTCAAAGAAATCTTGCCATATTGGAAGGACATAATGGGAACAAAATGAAACAAAACATTTTTCAATGGGGAAAAATGTGGGGGGTGCAGACACTGAGTGGAAACCAAGGCAGCACACCAGTAGGAAATGGCCTACGAGCTGAACATGAGTCAACAGAATTGTAAAGCTACAAGAAAAATAAAAACTGGGCTCTGTAGAGGATGGCCAATAAGACACATGGATGGAAAAGCCCAAGCATTGTGCTACAGCACAACCACAGCTGAAACTGTGTCTAGCTGGGGGGCTTGCACATTAAGAAGGACACAACTACTTGGAAAGAGTACAGAGAAGAGTAATGACAAAAAGCATGAGCCTGGAAAATAAAGTCTTGGAAGAAAGACTGGAATTAGTTGTGTTTTTCCTGAAGAAGGAATGGCTAATCACAAGTTTCTAAACCAAGAAAAGCTGCTGATAAGGTGATGAGAACAATAAATTTTCATACTCATAGGGTAAGAAAAATGTCTATGGGTCGGACATCAGTTAGGACAGTCCTAGGATCATGGGAAGCAAAGAATGAGTAAATGACCAGAGGAAAAATATTTTGGAGACTGCTAGGAGCAGTTTGGTTAAATGCTGATCAGGAATGATGGAGCTAGAGCTGACCCAGTCATGGGACAGCAGAGATGAGTTAAGCAGCCCACTGAGGTGGAAATCACTGACGTGGTAAAACAGCAGTTGGAAATATGGGTGACAGCTCAAAGCTATTTTAAAAATGAGCTCATGCCACTTCAAAGAAACTACAGCTTCACAGCTCTATTTCATGGCTGCCTGGAAATTCTGGGCAGTTATACTCTGGGGAGATGGGGCAGTATGATGCCACTTGAGAGCAATTGACAGAAAGCATGCTTTAATGCTTGGCAATAAAACATTTTATTGTCTGGTTTAGTCACTCTCTTCTCACCATTGCAACATCACCAGGACAGCATTAATCTCACAAGCCTTAGCTTGCAATATTTCATCTTAAGATAGAGAGGAGCAGTGAAAAAGAGATATGAGTTTAATTTGAAGTGGTGTACATTGCAGAGTACATGCAAATTAAGGTACAGATGCTAAAAAGGGCACTGAACTGCACAGAAATATGCTTCTTAAGTAACTTCAGAGGCTGCCATCGAGCATTACCACCACTTTGGGTATGTTCAGTATGCTTGAGTTCCTTTCAGATACCATTCCATTTCGCATAAGAATTGCAAGACTCTTGGGGTTACAGGCAAAAAACGTGCAGGATCAAGATCCTGTGGTCCACTGAGCCAGGTAATCAAAGCTAGAGCTGCTCACAGCAACTCTTTGTGAGCTACTGTTTCCAAAGGTTTTGTTAGACAGGGCTCTCTCATACTGTGAAAGGACCAAGAGGGGAACATTTTCTTAAATCCCAGAAACACATCTTTTGGCCCATGTTTATGTGAAAAATTATATGTGACATGTAGTGAAACAGTGTCCCAAAAAGAGCAAATGTGCACAATGATGTAGCAGTGCAAGTTCTTTCTATCAAACAGCTTTTGATAATGGCTTGGGACAAAAAACAGTGTCAAAAATCTGTGGGGAGTTGCTGTGAAAAACAACACATCCATAACTTTTGGTTAAAAATACTCTGATTCTACATATACCTACTATTCTTTTATTCTATTTTGATGGTTTTACACATGAGATGCTTTGCTGAGGACTGGAATTGCTCCTTTGTTGAAAATTTATTAGACTATTTACTCATCAAGGTTTTACAAGGATCAATAAAACAACAAAACAACAAAAGTTGCGCAAAGATACAGCAACATGGAAGGATTTTGGTTAATCACATGATTACATAGCCTTGTGGTCTTCCTCATCCATCATACCAGAGCAGGCTGCTATAACAGAGATGAAAGAGATTTCCTGACTGGTATTAGCTTCAGTGTCAGCAAAATTATCAAATTACATCCTGCAGGGGAAGGTACTGCTGAAGTGGTCAAGATATTAAAGATCTAACATATTTACAGAGCTGCATAAGCAGGTTTTTACATAAGATTTCTAGACTGAGATGTGCAAATCCCTGGAATGCTTTCATTGCAACCAGATGGTACAAAAGATGGGAAATATCAAGTGTGAAACCATTAAGAGAAAGAGGTCAAATATCAGCCATCGAGGTGGTAACATCTGGATGTTCACTAAGCCTGTGTGGGAAGAAATTCAGAAGTCTGTTTGAGGCAGTATTTAGTTTTCAGTTTAAAGAAGTTCATTGATGATGGAAAAAACTCATTCCCTACTTGCACTAGCAAAATCAAGCAAGTATTTTTTCTTTTCTAAACAACAGTTTCTTTAATGAATAGCACCTTCTATATTCGAGTGTTGAAATTTTCCATCTCTTTGATGATTAACAGAATGAGGCTGATAAATCTGTCTTTCAGCTCCATAATGCACTCTGTGTCCTAAACCTTAGCATGGTGGCCTCTTTTTCCCTCAAATATTTCAGAACAGTCAAACCATAAAATAATGTTCACTGTTGTGTCAGCACCAAGTTAAAACTGCTAATGGAAAGAAACCTTATTTCACAGGGTTCTGTAAGAAGAAGTTTGAGGTCATGTGAGTAATTTTGCTTGGGCATTTATGCCAGTTTACATTGCTGCTAACAGTAATAATCCCTTGACTGCCCTCACTCAATGCTTGGAACTTGAGAACATTTTCATGTATTACACGACAATTTCTGTTGACTTTATTCTCCAAACATCAAGGCATGATGAAAATTGTTTCATCAGCTTGAAATCTGACAGTCGTTAGTCTGAGTTTCAGACCAACAAAAACTGGAAAAGTGATGATCAGAAGTGCATGGTCTTCCAGGCACATCTGGCACACTTCTATTTCATGTAACTTTTTGAACTTGCTGCAATACAGTTCCTTTGGGGTGCTCCTTATGTATGAAAGGCTTATTTTCTCTTTCTTTTCTTTTATTTTGGAATAATAAAAAAAATATTTGCAGAGAGTATTGTCTGGTTTATAAATGGGATGCTAAAACAGCAATCATTCACGTAATCTGCCACTGTAGATTTGGGAAGCCAAAAAAGAGTCTGAGTCAGCCAGGTCTCTGAGGTCCCAAATTGCATTTATTTTCCTAAAGTCCTGCTGAGCTCAAAAGGAGTTTAGCTGCCTAAATAATTTTTCTTAGTTTCATTGGTAAAATCTCCAGACTTTTTAAAACTCGTGTTCTAGATAATAAAACAACTATAAACCCATATTTTTATATTAGCACATAAACTGATCTGCAGATAATACGCTAGTAGTTGTTTGGATAGCGGCAACACTATCAGACAATAAATCCTTCATCGCAATTTCAGTTAAAATAATGCCGTTCGCCTAACCAATGCAAATGGAATTTTAAAAATAAATAAAACTCTCTGAGGGAGAGTTTTAATGCCTTGCTTGGATATGCTACGTTTCTCAATAGGAATCGGCAGGTGAAGCCCTTCCCTATAATGGACGGAAACAGGCACAACGAACAGAATGACAGAAAGAGACAAACTTGTCTAAGTAACTGGGAAGAAAAGGGTGCAGGGAGGAAATATTTTGTTGTCTTAAAAGGGTGCAGGGAGGAAATATTTTGTTGTCTTAAAGTTGGTTTGAAGCAGTTTTTGAAAACGTTTTATGCTTTAATAATATGGCTGGGGGAGTGGGGAGTTTTTGCCTAGAATAAAACTGGAAGAATGATTCACCACATGTCTGCAACTGTTCCTTGATCCCAGTTAAGTTTGACACCACTAACACCTATGAGTCAGCGGAGGCTCTTTGGGATGTGCTTTGCCTGCCCTGTTTTGAGACTGTTGCAGTAGGATCTTTACCCAAGGCTGGAAACTGGCTCCCAGCATTGCCTGTGTCAGTTTTTCCTACCCACTATCAAATACCACCAGCCTCCACCAAGAGAAGGGATCTATTACTACATCCCATGGTCTCTGCACTACAGCTGTACTAGTCTATACTTTACTGTCTATGACCAGGACCTCAATATTGTTTATCATCTCTCTGTAGCCAAGATAACACATGTTCCCATAGGGACTTTGGGGCACAATGTTGAAGATGAACATCTGGAGTGGTCAACATAGCCTAAAAAAGGACAGCTGCCATAACCAGCACTCCTCATGCCATGGGAAGGTTTTGTGTGTCACGCTTGGAGGCTCCTTTATTCTCCTTGAATATTCAGATACTCCGTGCTTAATGCTTAAGTTTAAAAAACTGTTCTGCTTCTAAAATTATATATTGTAATTTGGGGATTTGAGAAAGTAGAAAATAAGGGAGCTCTTCCATGTATGATGCCATGTTACAACCACATCTTATACATCTTTGTCTTGTTTGGTTCCAAGATTGCTCAATCTCTGAGCTGCTTCAGCTTTCTATCTGGACTTGGCCTACAACTCCTTAGACAACTTTTACCACATTTAAATTTTTGGCTAATGGACAGGCATCTATCTTCTGGAGCCATTTTCCAAAAAATGTCTTGAACAAATGGTAATGGCAATACTTGGAAGCACATTGGATTGTTGTGCTGGCTGGCTACATTTATGCAGAATTATAATATTTTACAGTAGTTTTCGTGACTTCCTTCAGTTGTATGCCTACACCTAGTTGCTTGTGGATTTTGGGTTTTTTTGGGGGGTGAGACAAAGCTCTTACCTATCTAACCAGTCTTATCTATACTGCAGAGAATGTACTAGTGGCTGCTCTGCAAAAAAAAAAAAAAAATCAAAATAATATCTCAGAGCCATTTTTCTCCAGCCACCACCTACAATCAAAATTATTTTCTACATATGGCACATGATCTTCTTCTTGGAAGAGAGATGTTAGAGAATATTACCAAATAATTCGATAAATGTAGAAGCAAGATTTACCAACAGTAATAGCAAGTCAGCCACAGATCTGGAACAGAGGACATGGTTTTTATGAGAAAGCAAGTATGGATTCATCTTACAGATTTCTCTTCAAAGTACTAATTTTAATGTGAACTGATGGACAGTGTTAATGAGTAGTCCAGATAGGAAAGTTTTCAAATAAATCCTCATGTCTGTAGTGCTTGCTGTGTAGGTACTGATTATAAGAAGTTGACACTTACTTAAAGTAAGACCAGCTGTGGAAAATACAGAGTAAGGTGTTTAGGAGACATTTGGCAGATGCTTAAAGAACTCCCCAAAACTCTTCAAAGGAAAGATCATCTCCTAAAATTTTCACTTTGCAAAATCTCGTGAGTAGTTTTCCATGCCAGTTGGTCTGAGTAAGCAATATCTGGCAGTGATATCACCTGGAAAAGCAATGATTGAGAGGTTAGTTAACATCCATGTCAATCACATAAAACCATTGTTGTTGGTGATCACAAGTTTCTAGTGCAGAGGAATGGTTTTGTTTCTCAGCTGTTTACTTTGGACTGATTTCTGTGATGCACTTCATCTACACCTGATGCTTTTTCTGAAGTGGGAGCCAGCACAGGATTCAGGTCATAGCTGGGTATGGAAGGCAACATCTTTCCATGGTACATCACATCCATATGCCAGGAACCAAAACACTCATCTGCTCAAAGTTCTGTACAGTTTTGTCCTATTGGGTTTTGTTTGTGAAGCCTGCAGCAGGGTTGTAATTATTTATCTTGGTCCCTGGCTCTTCCTGTGGCTCTTTGTTTTACAGTCATGGTCAGAACTGCATTCCTGTTCACTGATAGAGGATACAGTTTTCTTGTGGAGACAGGGGGAAAACCCACTGGTGTTTGGCTTTCCGGCTTTCCTGAAGGTACAGAGAAACTGCTGCATCTGACTTCAGGCTATACTGAAATGCTTTAGCTGCTGTTTCTTTGATTTATTATTGACTGAACAAAAACAGTGTCTCGAGAACAGATTATTTATTTTCAAAAAAACAGCACAAAACACCCATGTTTTTGAAAAGCTTATGTAAAGGATTTTTATTTTTCTTTTTTGTTTTTAATTGGCTTCAAAATTTACAATCTTGAAGGCTGACATTGAGCACATCCTGCCCTGCCTGAGTTTACACTGCCCTTGAACTTCAATCATGTCTTAAAAATTGAGGGAAAGGTACATCAGTTCCTACAGTCATGCTCTCTTTCATTCACTAACTCAAAAAATTTTCTAAAAATGACAAACGCATTGTTACTTAAAAAATAGGTATAAGAATGAATTCCATTTTGTCTACTCGCCACTTGTAGATTTAACACACTTAACTTAAATGATCTTTATAATCTCCTGGAATTCTAACTGTAAAGGTCAAATCTTTACCAAAGCATGGTCTTACAAGAAAAACTGAGGTCAAATTAAAAAAAAAAAATTGTTCCTGTACTGCAGTCTGGGACTCTTGTACTTCTTCAAGCCCACCCTCCCATTTCTCTACTCTTCTAGAGCTTTGATAGAAAAAGATTGGCGCACACTAAGCTAGAACTTTGGGAAAAGTTATTTTAACCTTTAAGGTAACTTTGTCAGTGTTGTAATTGCTGTTCTCTCAGGTTTTACTATGTGATAATTAATTTGCAGGAAATTTTGGATGTCTCAGTGTTAAAATATTGGTTTTGTTAAAGCCAGAGATCTCATATGATTGCTAAATTTGCAGAACAAAAAGATTCAACAAACTGGTTTGTTTTCAAAGAGTATGTAAAAATAAAGTTTAAATATTATCAAAAGGTTATTTGAGAGGAATTTAAAAATACTCCTGCCAAAAAAAATACATTTAGAAGCTGATGGCAAGGTCAATATTTAAAGTTCTTATTCTTTAACTTCCTTAGCAGAGTCTTTTCAGTACTACAAACAAAGATACCCTATAATTAACCATCCCCTTGGACTGTCCTGTTGGATTTTCCCTCTTGTAATTCTTAGAAATGATCATAAGCCTTCATAAAGGATGGCAATATTTTAATATGCCAAAAATTATATAAGAATGATGAAGGTGAAACACTCATTCCATTAGAGGGTCTTATATTATAAAAATAAATGGCCTTTTAAATGATGCACTAGAATTTCCTTTCAGTCTGGTCTTGTGAAATGTAGTGGCTTTGTCTCTGACGTGGTTTGGGTTGGAGGCCTTTTGGTAAATAATAAGTTTTTTTAGTTCTTGTCCAATTATTCCTTCAGATGCAGTCTAATCTAGGGATCCTTTTGGGGCAACAATAATACTGCAGTAAATGCTCTGTCTTCAGTGCAGAAGGAAATGGATTTTAGGAAAAGACATTCAGCTACATCTAACTTTTGCTCTCAGCTGACCTGCAACTATTTTTCCATCCAAGTGGGTCATTAAAAGAACTTCTAATTCAATACTTCATAAGTCCATAAATCTCCTTATAATGCTGTTGACAGGTGCAGTCCTTGAAGGCATCCCCAGCCATGGGGATATGCATGTCATTGCCAGCCCTTTGTGGACAGGTTACAGACCATCAGAGGAGAAGAAAAAGCAACCCTCCACAGGGTCATTGAAAGGTCCTTGTTGTCAGGGATGCTCAGCACTTAACATTTATTTTAAAGGTGTATCAGTGGTGGTGCTGAGACTGGAGACACTTCCTGCAAGGACCTGTATCATTCTTCCCATCTGGTACAGGCTTTCTGAATCTGGCATGATAAACATCCTAAGGCTTCATTGCAATTCTTTTATTGCTATCTGCAACCCTAGCACAAAGCTGCAAAAATATTGTTGCTGCACTGAAGAGTTGAAAAAGAAAATGTTAGAAATGTGTGTTAGAAAGTGTGTCTGTTTTGTACACAGGGACAAGAATTTATAGACATGAGACAAAAGTTGCTCTTGGTTTCTTGCCTTCCTGAGGATGATGGATCTACCCTGGCCAGAAAAGTTAGGGCTAGAGTTTATTGCTTTGTATTGTACAGTATGGCAACTTCTTAGGTTGTTGGAGGAAGTGTAAATTAAATCTGAAGAGAATTCTTGATTTACCTAATTATATATCCAGGTGCTTTATTTAGTTCAGAGGTAGGTGAATGATTTACTTCGGGTAGAGGAAAATATTTCCATTATAAATAATTATTAGTTATGAATTCAGAATGTGAATTTACATCAGCCACTGAGGTTATGTTTGGAAAAGCCAAAATTAAGGTTTAAAACTTTAAGTTTAAAAACTTTAGGTTTAAAATTAAAATTTGCCTGACTTTTCCGCGCTTCTGTTCTCTATACTCCCAAGATTTATACCACTTTATTTTTCTTTTTAAAGTTATCCATCGATTTTGAATATTTTAATAAAAAACTAATTGCAGCTTTTACAGTTTTGACTTAGCCAGCACTCTCAGGTGATTGAGGAAAATCTGTAGAGACATTGAGAAGTGATGCAGTTCATGCCTGTATACCAACCTTGGTGTTGTGTTTCTGTGTCTGTCACTATAGAAGTAAAAGTCTAAACCATAAACTTTTCTGCCTTGCTGCATCCAAAATTCGAGTATTTGCTGCAGAAAGTTGAAATTTCAGTTCTAGAGGATCTTGCTCAGTCTAAATGACAATGAAAACAAGTGAAGTAAATTGAAATTATTTCCTCTGTTTTCTGAAGGTGATCAACACTGATGACTGCATTTGTGTTTTGTGATATTTTGAAAATGTCATTTGAATTTAAAAGACCTGACTTTTTACCAATGTTTCTAAAAATGTAGCTGGTGCTGTTTAAGTTGTTTCCAGGATAGAATTATTCATAAAGATCCTCCAATAAGAGACCATAAATTACTCCTCATTTCACAAAGTCTGTCTACTGGTTTACCACACTATGTCTGGGGACTTCATCTATTGCAGATGCCTCTTCATTCTTTTATGTGACAAAATCAAAATAAGGTTCCCTTCTGTAACAGATCAACATTTCATTCCCAAATTCGCTTGAAAATTAGACAGCTTTGTTTCAAATGGAAATGACAAATATTGTAAAATTCTGATGAAAATATAAAAAAGTCTTCAAACCTTCAGGTTATTTGGTAATTAATTTGCCATATTCTCCATTCTTTCTACTACTTCTTTGAACACATTTGAGGGACACTTAGAAAGGGAACTAAGATGTAGGAGTCAATAGCTCAGACTTTGTAAACATCTGTAGGTGAGACAGCAAGGGTGGTAAAGACTAACATTTTGACACCCAAATACCCTTGGAGTTAGGAAAAGGAAGATGCTTCCCAGGATTTTGAGCTGTAGGAGCTTTTGGTGCACACCAGAACCAGCAGTCTCCTTGAGTGTCTGAGACTGAGAGCTACCTGTGAGGGCAACTGGCATCACTGACCCACCAAAGCGGTGATAACCTGTCTGAGCTGGAACATACAGAGGCAAAGAAGGATGGTGGCTGTCCTTCACTCCCTGAGGTCTGGTTATAGATCAGATTAAGCCAGGATCTCTGAAGTGAGATCCTTGAGTCAGAGAGCAACAGCTGAGATCTGCAGCAAGGCAGGTGCTAGCTGGACGCAAGGGGGGAAAAGATCCAATGGGTGAGCGGTGCAGCCCTGAGAGAGAGAAGGCTTCATCCTTGGAGATGCATTCTTTGGAGAAGCTCAAGACACAGCTGGACATGGCCCTGGGCACCTTGAATTCCTTTTGGAGTTAGCCCTGAACTGAGCAAAGTTTGACTTGGGGGCCACCAGCAGTCACTTCTAGCCTCAGCTATCGCATGGGAAAATGACTTTCATGTAAGACACCCAGGTAGGGTAGGTGCGCAAAAACTGAAAAAAAACATTCTCACACTTCAGAGAGATAAGGTGAAAGAAGAGAAATGGCTTCAGAAGAAGGGTTTAGAATAGAAATCTTGTTCAGATACTCTGGTTATAGAAAACAGTCTATAAAGTTCTCTCAAGGATGCACTTTTTCCAACATACAATGAAAAATCAGTTGTCTTCTGAAAGGATTTAATTCAAATACTTAAGTCAGCAGCTAACTGACAACAGCACTAAGCAGCTGAAAACTGTTGGGTATTCTGGAAGGTTATGCTCTTCCAGTTCATTATTATTTTGTGGGTTTCATTTTCATTTAAGAGAAAAGTTCTTGTTATAAAACATTCACTGTGTCTGTAACAACGATACTATAATAAGTTCAAATGAGTGCCATTTTTTTAAATCCTCAAAAATGTACTACCTTTTTTTCTCTGAAAATTATTTCCAAAAGTAGGTTTGTCGTTACTTTTACTTTGCATGTTGTCTCACAGAGGAAAAAAAAGTCATTGTAGTTAAATAGGAAGACATAAATCTATTTTTAAGTCCAGTGATTAACATTTTAAGGCTGAAAATATTTTGAAAAGACAGGCAATCCTCTATCAAACTATAGTATAAACAAGGCTGCCACAGTCTTCAAATCTGACATAAGGCTAGGCTTTATGAACATCAGTGGAGGCTTTCTAGCCCTCTACTAGATATGGCAACATAAATTATCAGTTTTCTGAATTTAAAGTCCCACCTAGAAAAAAGAAAATGTTTGGTAAAATCATGACTTAAATGCAAACTAAAAACTTGACTCTATGAAAGTGTCCATGAGTAATGATTTTTTATACTGCTTAGGTTTAAAATTCCTCAGAAACAGTGGTTAAAATGTTTTAAGTGCTAAATTACAAGTTAGCTTTCCAAACTAAATCAACTGGATGGTACAGGAGATTGCAAATCAAAGTTTGCATCTTTTCCTTGAGACACTGATCCAAAGCCTGTTGAAGTTAATTGGAATCTTTCAAGTGAATTCACTTTGGGCCTTGGAAGAGAAACATTATGTTAGCACTTTTACCTTTATAATACCTTCTAGTCGCATGCAGGATATGCAAACAAAGGGGAAACTAAGAATTGGATAAAAGCTGGGTGCTGTGTCTGAGAGGCAGTAGTGACACGTGGTAAATATTCCATTTCAGGGCTCTGGCAAACAAAAGTTCACAAAATCTGCAGACAAGCATGGCCAGCCACCTCTGCTGCTGTATGCACACTCCATCCTTTCAGGCTGGAGATCTTACAGGGCCATTGGGTCACCCTTTGCAAGGGCAAAGTCCTTCCTTGGGTCTGTCCCAAGCCTCCTGCAGCCCCCTCGCTCCCAAAATTACATATCTGTAGGAGACACCTGTAATGTGCCCAGGGTTAACTTTCTCTTACTGATACCTCTAGGTATCTGTGTGCTGAGTTTCACCTCTTTGCTTGGCATATTTGCACTGCTAAGCCTGATCCCAATATTTCCAAGTCATTAAAGTATAGTCCTACATCTTACCATGGAGCATAACAGTCTTAGCTCCATCTCATTCAGCCATCTGCAATGTGCTTTGAAATCAAAAGGCTACCTGAAATTAAGATTTTTTTGGTGCTCACTGGTCTTGTATGTACTGGTGTCATATGGGTATGAGCCGGATTTTCAATTATTTTCTTTTTGCATCAACACAGATCAATTTTACATAGGCAAAATCCCAAAGCATAAAGGGGACCAGGACAGAAGCTCTGGAGAAGCCAGATGCTGCTTCTGGGAGCAGGAAAGACAGGCAGAAGTGGGATTTATTGCTCCTGGGGAATGTCCTCTCCATCCACAGCCCAAGCACTGCAACTCTCACCTCTTGGTCAGCATTTTGCATTTCCATAGCATTTCACATCAGTGTGGAGCAGGGTTGAGTGTACTTTGGGTGGCAGGGTCAGAACTTGGTGAAGAATTTGCATCAAGTCCTGCCAAAACTTTTGCATTTGCATTTCAACAACCTCATAGTGTTGAAAAGTGCATTAAATTGTTAAATATTTTTGCAGGACTGGGGGCTACCAGACCCCATGCTGGGCATCTGAATCCTTTAATGGCAAAATTGCAAGTATAAGACTGTGCTCCTGTCTGCTCCTGTAACAATGAGACATTTCCCAATAGATTTCTGGGGATTTTGATCAAATTCAGTGGCAGCCTTGGTAATAGATGCTCTAATGTAGGTCAATGATTTTTGAAAACCTCTGCTGTGAAATGACTAGCTAGGGCACTGAAACACACCCCTGATCCTGCTTCTTGCATAAGAAACACTCGTGGAGCAAGGCCTGAGCCCTCCCTGCCACCTGCTGCTGAGCTAGCTGCTTCTTGGCCCCTCTGAAAAACTTCTCCCCTCTTTCTTAAAACAAAATTGATGGTTTGGCTTCTTTTGTCCACTTTGTTCTGAAGTTTAAACCAAGGGTTGGGGCACAATGGCACAAGGGTCCCTCAGAGTAAAATTTTGGTATAGTACCATTTGATTGTTATGCACAATCTCTAAATATTGAATACAATTCTTAGCTCAATCTAAGGTATATTGTTTTGTTTTGGTAGTTAACATTTTATGGTAGGAAACCTGAGCTTGGTATCTCAGCTGCAATGAAATGATGTTTATGGTAAACTTCCCTTCCCAAATTTCCTAATTTACCCACTCCTAAAAAGCCCAGACCTCTACAGACTAATGTTTTTGTGCAGACCTGGACAAAAACTGTCAGTGTAAAGCAACCTATACGATGAAAAATACATAATTTACAGCCTGAAACTAAATTTATGTTGCTTAAAACAACTATTTTCTGTTGGAGAGGTGGAGGTGCTAAAACTAATTACAGCCTAGTTTTGCCCCTTGTAAGAGGTCAAGACATGAGACAGACACAAGACTAATGTGGAAAAGTGGGGCTGTAACTTTACTGGAACTAGAAACCTGGCCATAGTCAAAATGCTCCCTGGGCTATACCTCATATGAGTGTATATCCTATCCTTGGATAAAACACCAAATCTAGATTAAAAGCTCCCCCTTGCTTCAGGAAGACAGCCAGAGAGATTAGGCTGGGTGTCAGGACCTACACCCAGCTGCTCACTTTGCTTGAGGGAGCCACGTGGTAAAGGCTCTTCTGCTGCAGGGCAGGATCCAGACCTCTCTGTGTAGAGATCAGCCCTTGGCACTGAGTCCTGGATTAAATATTAGCTTAAATTTTAGCTACCTGCCAGTCATACTCTTAGAAGCTGGCTTTTCAGGAAGATAAAAGCACCCAAAGCACCGAAGAAAAATCTACACTCATTGACAGTGGGCACATGGTCAGAGGAATGCAGTCTGGGCAAAATACAAAAGGCAGCAATAAAACGTCCTGCTGCTGTGAAGCTTTCCCATCCAGCCTCATGGAAACCAGCCTGAAGCCAGAGAACCCTGTCTGAGGGAGGTGGAAAATTTCACAAAGTGAGAAAAACTTGAACCTTTGTGAAGAATCTGGGTTCACCCTCCCAAGTTCTGCAGTAGGTGATAGCCCTGAGCATGGCATGGGACCTCATCTCCTCCCACTGGTGTGACCATGGGGTGTCTTGCAGCACCTTCACCAGCCCACTTCCCAAGGCAAGCCTAAGGAAAGGAAAATCCCTTTGGGAAACTTGTCCTCTTTGGCATGCAGGAGTGCCTGACCATGAGTTGCAAAGAAACAACTGTACATCCACTGACAATCTAACACACTAATTTTAGGGCTTTAACCCACTCTAATTATATTTGGGAGCATTTTTCTTGACATTTGGATGTTTGGGGCTGGCAAAAAAGCCTCAGTGGATGATATCTGGCGCTTCCTGGATTTTCCACACAAGGTAAGCCAACAGGCCTGAAGCAGCTGGGGCTGGCCAAGTCCTCTTCCCTGTTGTGCAGATTCATGATGTGCCAAGGAAGCTCCACAAGTGGAGGCTCAAAGGTGAGAAGACAGTGGGGGGAAATGAAACTTTGGCTACCCATTATTTCACTTCACTTCAAATGACTCTTAACATCCAGGAGGAGAAAATATAGTGAAAATCTCTCCCTGAATTTGCAGGACAGTAAACATGAGACCTTTCTACTGAAGACCCAAAGGTGGTCCTTTATTTGGATGAAACTTGTCTCCCACACCCTCACCACTGGTGATGAATACCCCCAGATTTATCCCAGAAGTGTTGTACCTGGCCATGTGGGAAAGGACAACTGTCTGCTGTGGAAAGAGCAGCAGATTGGGTTGTGGTTACTGATCCTGTCTGCGGCTGAGGGCTCGCTGATGGAGGAGCCTACATCCAGCCCTTAGAGATGCTCCTGCCTTCCAGAGGCGGCTGGCAGAAGTTGCTGATGTCTTTGGCTGCCCTGAGTGCCCCTCATTCAAGGTCCTGCATGGAATTCCTTTCTCTGCCAAGTGGTTTAAAAAAAAAAAAAAGGAAAAAAGAAGAAAAAAAATAATTAGACTTACACTTAAAAAAACAGTTTGGAAAATATGTTGCTTAAAATCAACCCCCATTTAAAAAAATTAGTTCAAGATGTTGTCACTTCCCGAGCCAGGAGACATTGGGAGCACAATGCAGGAAGCCAGTCCAGCCCCTGCACTGCTGTCCGACAGGGACAAGTTATTATAGTGTGGGTGAGATTAAAAAAGGTTCTGAGCACCCAGACAAAATTTTCCTTTGTCTCTGTGCAGTGTGCGTGTAACCCAGTCTGTGACCTGCACTGACCAGGGCATGGAAAAGAGGTTCAAGAGTTTTACCTCTATGAAGTCATTTGTTTCAGACAAATTGCAAACAGCAACACAGATCCATCTGTGGTAAAGACTATTTCTGCCATGTTGTCAGTGGGATGTTGCTAAACAGGGCTGCCACAGACTCTCTTCACCCCACAGGCCGCCCTCAGGACATCAAACTATCAGGAAGAGATGCAGTAGGATGCTGATGCCAAGCAATCACAGAATCATAGAATGGTTTTAGGTTGAAGGGGACATAAAAGATCATCTCGTTCCAACCCCCCTACCTTGGGCAGGGACACCTTCCATTAGACCAGGTTGCTCAAAGTCCTGTCCAACCTGGCCTTGAACACTTCCAGTGTCCACAGGTTCTCTGACAACAGGTTCCAGTGTCCCACCACCCTCACAGTAAAGAATTTCTTCCAAATATCTGATCTAAATCTATCCTTACCCTAATGCAGGAGGACGATGAGTCAGCTATGAGAGACACAGGAATAATGAAATCATTTAAGTGAGCAAGAACTGTGCTGTGTGTGTCTGTGTTTGTAAGGGTATGATGCACACACCAAAGGCACTGAGGCATAAAGATGCCTGCTATCTGTTATTCTGTTATCACAATATCTGTGTTCCAGCATGACCATGCAATCACATTCACAATTTATTTTAGAATTGGGAAAGGAGAGGAGGAATAGCTTTTTTCTCTTAAGCACTTCAGGACCAGATCCAAATCTCTTCAAAATCAATGGGCACCTTTCCAATGCTTTCATTAGGTTTCAGCACATACCCTAGCTGCAGTAGAACAAATAGGGATCATTATTTAGGCAGATAAACCTTCCACCACCTTCAACTAGCAATAAGTTTCAGTGTGACAGAGACATAACTCATATTTGGGAGTCAAAACATGGCTTGCTAACTCTCTAACAGCACTGGGAGATAACGTGGTTTGGAACTGAACATTTCAAGGAGATATCAACTGAAATCTGCAGTGCATAAGCTGTTGCTTTCAGGAGCCCCTACATTTTCTTCTGTTTTTTTTTTTATTTCTCATTTCCTTAGCTTCAGCTTCCCCTTTCTTTAATTTATCCTACAGTCTTCACTTCAGTGAGGCAATGCTCAGTGTACAGAACATGAACTTCAAGTTGAGTTTCTTTGTTTTAAGGCAACTCTAATTTGAGCTTTCTCCATTTTCTTAGCTTTTCAGCTCTTTTCAGCATCTTGTAAGTTAAAATATTGTAGTGTGAAATGAAGGCTTATAAGACACAATAAAAATTTGAAAATTTCATTTTCAAGGAATATTATAGTAGACAAAACCACTGACAGTCGTATGCTACAGGCTGGATGCAATAATCTGAAAGGTTTTTCCAGCCTAAACAATTCTCTGAATCTATTAATAAGTTTAGTAAGTGTATCCTTTAACATGATTTTGTAATTGTTTATATCTGCAATTACAACTTAGAGATGCTTTTTCTCAGTATTATCTGTACACATTTCTGAAGAAATGTGGGTCCAAAACATACTCTAAAGTAACTTTCACATATAGAAAGCATATATAGCATTGAATCTGGATCTCCCCAGATTGTCCGTAAAAGCAATTTATTTCCTTTAATTAATGTTATCAAAGTCTTGACTCTAAGTTTTTTGAAAGTGAATGTCAGAAGTTATGTTTCAAGAGAATTTACAGGCAATTGAAATATTAATTTTTTTTTATTTTTTTCCAGGGGTTGAACCAGTTGAATAAACCAGTCTTTGATAATATCTTTAAAGTGCTTAAATGTGAATTTAAGAAACTGAATTGTGAAAGCTGAGTTGCTTTCATTTACCAATTTTTTAAAAAGATTGTTTCCTGTACATTGACAAGGTTCAATTTCACGAAGTGGTTTGAACAAACAGAAGCATTTTTTTCCTCTCACTTAAAGACAATACACTGCAGAGATTAGCAAAACATATTATTTGCTTCCTCAGATTTTGGAAGAAGAGAAAATATTTGTTTTCTCATCAAGTAATAGATGTCCCATTTTATCATCTGCTGTGGGAGTATTCGATCCATATTTAAGTAAATGAAAAGCATGGCTACAGACTTGCAGGTCTGAATTTCAGATCAGTTGATAACAATAATAATACTCCAAGAAATCAGTTATGTGATAAAGGATAAAAAAAATCTAGGAAATTAATCACTTCATGATATTTCTATCTACAGGAAAATTCATAGCAACTTTTGTTAAAATTTGCAGTATAAGGCAATAATACCTGCAACAACAACAAAACTTTACAACCCTGAATCTATGACTTTGGGGTTTTTTTTTGTTTTACAGATACTGAGCTTAAAAATTCCTGATAAACTGAAATATTTTGTTTATTTCCATTAGAGAGATATGAAATGAGTCACTAAGTCTTTGACCTAAATGCCTGCTTGCTTGCGTATGTTATCTCCAAAAGACAGAACAAAATGTTATTGGGCTATAGGTTATTTTTCAGTCTGTGGGTTACTTTCAAAATTAAATAAAAAAACATTTCTACTTGGTTATATATGTTCATTACCTAGTGCCACTTTGCCCTCTTTCATATGTCCATTTTTCACATCAAAATAAGATTCACGCCTGTCCAAAGTTTCTTCCTAAATTCAAAATATAAGAAGGTCAGAAAATAATAGGTTAAACATAACTTCTAACACTATAAATCCACCCAAGCATAAATAGCAAGGTGAATTGGTTTCTTAATGTTTACTGTGACTTTAAAATGAGTAGTAAGGAATCTCCAGTGCTGGAAAATTGAAGATTAAGGGTAATGAGTATCAAACAGAACTTAGAAATTGGGGCATAAAGCAGGCCAAAGCTGTGCTGGCTCTGAAGAAGTAAGGGTTAGGAGCAAGACTCATTGTTTTATGCCAGAGTTTATGCCAGAGAAATTCTCATTTGAACAAAACATTCCATGAAATCCACTGTACCTTGTCTGTGATCCAGCAGCTTTCACAAAGGTGAGGCATCACAGTGGGACATTTTCCTGCTCACCCCATGCAGTCTGGTGCTGAGCATTTCAGACTGAGATATTGGGTGTTGGGTGCCACAATGACAAAAAAATGGACAGTCATTGCCTGGGAAGGTAAAGCTTGATAAGGAGTTACCTTGATGGCCTTGGGTTAACCTTTGGGCTTGACTTTGAAAATGCCCATTTGCAATCCTCCAGTGAGGGTTTGGGTCTTGTTTTGAGTTCATTTGCCTTGAATAGATGAGGAACTTGGTGTCATAATGTCCTAGGGTTAGCACAGAATTACATTCCAGAATTTCAAGTAGATTATCTCAGCTTTACCCAGCTGTGTTCACATCTCCTCTTGGAATCCTTGCAATACTCTGTGTGGCCTAAATTTGAGTCCTCTCAAGGAATTTCATCCAAATGAAACTGGCTACCTAGATTATTAGCAGAGGATGCCACCATCTACACTGTATGGAAACCTCAAGCAACAGGGACCTTTTGGAGTTTCACATATGCCTGTACATGCATTACAACGTGGGAGGCCAAAGTTTTTCTGTTCATCATGTCAGGATGACCTTTTGTGGTGCTCCAGCTGCACTGAGGTTTGACCTACGGGCCCTGTGCATCAACCAGGACACCCAGGCAACATCACAGAGCCCGTGAGCGATGCTGACAAGCACTGAGCTGAGCATGAGTAAAGAAAATCCAATTTGTGCTGAGCACCAACACTGAGCCTTGGCCTTACGAAATGCACTTACTGGCAGAAGGCTGCTGTTTGCTTCCGCTTTCTTTTTCGCTGGGGCCAAGTCTTTAATCTCAGCCAGTGCCACCCCTGAGCAGTCTGGCCTATGCTCTTTGGGGGCTGCTGAGATCCCAGCAGCCTCCTGCCAGGAGTTCATTAATTACAAGAGCAGGAGCGCTGCCTGAGTGCTGTGCCAGCGTGTGACTTCCAGGTCTTTGACGGTGTGTGTTTATGCAAGTGCAGACCGCCCTGGCTGGCGTCTGCTGCGCCTCGCAGGGTGACAAGGAAACGACAGTCAATTCAGGGGCGTGCTCACGCGTCGCTGACGTGAAAATAGCCTGCCTTCATCATGCCAGAGAGGAGCCAGTGTCACACTCAGAACCGTGAGGTCACTTCCCCCATATCATGTCACATGTCTCCTGGGGTACTTGCACGGACAGAGCCGCAAAGCTGATGGATTCATATTTTGTTTCAGAGGTAGTTCACCATCACTCTGCTGCTGAGGTCAGTGGAAATGGAAACAAGACGGAGCCAGGCTGAGCCATGGAGCTCTCTGATACTGCCCTTGGAGCTGCCCAGCTCCAGGAGGGTTGCTTCCCTGGATTTCACAGACAGAAAGTAGCACGCAAGAGTCAGCGACTTGCTTGGTGCCAGAGTAGCTACACTGGGTACTGTGGACTGACACAGTTTTGCACTGCACAGAGATCTGGAGCAAGGTCTTTTGTGCTTCCTGATTGCTATGAGTCACTCAGATTCCAATTCAAATGTAAACCCATTCTAAGGCAGTTTAAAAATATAAAATTAGTGCTTAGTTTCTTGACTGCTAGCATCAAATCTGGCCAAGGCAGCTATCTGTAATTTTAGAATATATCAAGTAGATTTACAGACCTCATGAAAACACTCTTTTCCATCTCCCTGGAGATTTAGCCTTCCACTTGCTTTTTAACTTCAGCCCATCTTTAGATCCTGTGGAAACAACACTAAAGCTAAATGCAGAACAAAAATGAGCTCACACCATCTGGAAAAGCTTCTTTCTTGGAGAGATCATATTTAACTTAGGAAGACCCCTACCAGGATAGCAGGAGTTCAAATGAAAAGCTTTTTGTAATAAATGTATTTTAAGGGTTTATACAGTGGTAAAGAGCATGACACTTTCAGATAACCTTGCCAGGGTTTGCCACAAAGGAATATCAAAATATCAATGAGTTTCATGAGTAGACATCAACCCTTTTTAATGTTAGATTGAAACAAAGGGTTTGAAGTATAGGAACAGGAGAAGATTAATAAGACTGAAAAAGCTTAATATAATGATGATAGAAGTGATGGAAAGTTCCAAAGATGGTGTTATAACTATTGCATGTAAAATGAAGAGTAAATAACCACAGCAATAGTAATCAGTGTTTTTATGACTTGGCAATTTTATATGTTATCCCTCTATTATACATAAATGCATGACATACAACTGAATATAATATGCCATTAAGAGTGAAGGCTGAAGTCTTCTCAATTGCCATCTGAAAAGTGATCAAGCATCTTAGTACCAAAGAGGAAATATTTATAATATGTCAGTAAGTTCAAAAAATGGAAGCATCAGGATGGAGTAACTGGAAAAACAAAGTGGTGTGAGAGAGCGTGGAGCAGAGGCCAGCCATAGAGCGCATAGAGGAGGAAAGACTTTTGGGAGAAAAGTATAAGCTTAAACTTCAATGAGTGGCAGCTGAGCCCTGCAGCTACTGCAGATAACTTGAAATAAAATACTAGGAGCAATAGAGTGAAGTGGCCTGTGCTCTTCCAAGAGCTGAATAAATTACAGACACTAATTTTCCCTCATCGAGTTTTTCAGTCTTTCATTAAGAAGTTTCACAAGAGGTATTAAAAAATTGCAATGAACAATGAACAAATATGGAGCCCAAATCATTGTCATACAAGACTGGAACCAAAGATATTTGATAGACTCTGCCATGATGCTCCTTCATGCCCAGCTGCAGATTACAGAGCTGTTGATGCCCCTGCTACAGAACATTGCAATATCAATCTTGAACTGTGCACTGGGATGTCTGCTTTCCTGTCATACTTGCCAGAATAATGCGGCTGAAAGTCTGATCTAAAGCTGAATACATTATTTCTGTTATCTGACACTGTGCAAAGGGTGAGACTAAACTTTCATTGTCTGTCAGCAAAATAAAAAGTGAACTATCTCCCACTGACCTTGACTCCATACTTGCATAAACTCACAGAAAGTTTAGGCTTTCAGCTTTCTAAAAGATTAGATGATGCAGTTGTCCAGATGCTCTTCACAGAAGGCTGTATTACAAGGATAGTGCCATTGCAACCATTGAACAAGAATTTTTCGGCATTCTCAAGCACCCTTTTTGTAGTGCAGCTGGCCAATTACGCTACTTCAGCAAGCATGTCACTGGAACCTGGTAGTTTGATGCAGTAGAGGTTCCTGCTGACTGAAAGGAAGACAGTGTTATTCCAGTTTATAAGGGCATGAGGGAAACCTTGGAAACTACAGACCTGTTATCCCAGCCTCAGTGACTGGGAAAATTACAGAGAACATAATACTGATGTATTATGTTCTCTGTATAGCACAAGGCAATCAGACAACACGGGTTCACAAAGGGGAAGTCCTGTATAACTTAGTATTCTTCTAGCATAAGGTCACACACCTAGAGGATGAAGGGAAGGCAGTGGAGGAAGATTCTCTGGAATTCATTTTATAAAGGCTTTTGTTTCTGTCCATCACAACATTCTTCTAGACAAGCCATCCAACTGCAAAGTGAGCAGATACGTGGTGAAGAATTGAGTGAAGAGCAGGGCTCAAAAGGTTGTAGGTAATCTGGCTGGAGGTCAGTCACCAGCATTGTAGGGACAGTTCTGTTCAATATATTTACCAATGATCTGGAGACAGGAGTTGGAAGTTTGCTGATGGTGCTAAACTGGAATGTGCTGTTGACACAGCTGTCTCTTAAGGGACAAGAGGCCTTGCAGAGGGATCTGGATAGATTGGAGCACTGAGCAATCATCAGTGGCAGGAAACAACAAGAACAAATGATGGCATGAAGAAATACTTTCCACAAGTATGACTTGGGAGTGGCATGGCTGGAGAGCAGCCCCACAGGCAAGGATATGGGGCTGCAGGCTGACAGCAGGCTCAATACAAGTAGCAGGGGCAAACCCATCCCGGGATGCACCAAATACACCACAACCAGCTGGTCAAAAGGGGTGATTGCCCTGCTGTATTTAGCACTGGTGCAGAGTCATCTTGACTATTGCGTGTCCCAAAATTTAACAAGGATGTGAAGGTCATGTGTGGGAATGGCTAAAAAGCTGCTTCCAACAGAAAGGATATAAATAATTTTAAGTTAAGTTTCTGACTCTATTTCAGGGCAGATGTTCACAAGCATTATCCCAACGTGCAGGTGTAGCCAGAAGCAGGTTAATGCAATCTTCAGTTTAGCTTGAAAACCATCACTTGAAGACTGGCAAAATCAAAGACAGAATTTTGTAAATCCCCTGCGTCTTGTGGAGAGCCATTTGCTGGTGGGACTGTGTGGGGAGAACAGATTTCTGTCTCACTCACTTGTCTCTTGTGGCAAGAAGTTAATGGCACAGTTTGTATCCAACACAGTTGCTATGGTCTCCACCTCTCCAGGCAAGCTTGCCCATAGAGTTTCTTGGAATATTCTGAATTATGGGCTGTTTATCTTCCTGGTGAGTGTCCTTCACCCAGGCTCTCTCTGGAGAGAGTGAACAAGATGCTCTATAAACATCATTCCGTCACAGGACATATTTTGTTTGACCACACATCCTTCCTGAACCCTACCATATAGAATAACCCAAACAATGGAACTGCCTGGAGCCAAAAGAAGTGGTGCCAGGTGAACCCAGTTTCCTTCAAATCAGAGACCCAGACACTGGGTCAAACCACAGATAATACAAGTCTTGAAAATATGTAACTGATATTGAAAAAAATGCTGAAAATTATCTAAAAAGTACTAACCTGTACCAGAAACAGGAAAGCTGATAACTGACTGATGCACAAAGAAGACTCTTTCTAGGAAAAAAAAGAAAAAACCTCAGAAGTTTTAAGAATGTGATTTTCTCTGTTTGGTAATGTGTTTTTTATGTATGAATTTGCATTTTGTATTTTGGCATTTAAAAAATCCAACCCCCAAACATTCCTACTTTATTTTAATTTTTTTCTCTGTTTTAAAATTATTTTGATTTTTAGCCTTTGAGGAGGAAGAACAATAACAATGTCATGTATTACTTTGGGAGTAAAAGTTGAAACAATTTAGGTTTAGGAATACAGGTCAAGTAGTCCCTGTTTCCTGAAAAGGGAGAATAAGGATTGGTTACAGTTGCACAGAAAAGTGTGGTATTGGTATTTTCCAAATGATGACACACCTTGATAAGACACCTTGATATTTTCCAAAATGCTTGGTATTTTCCAAATTATGACACACCTTGATAAGACACAAACTACACTTTTTGCCTTTCAAAACTTTCTCTGCTTTGGTTGTTGAGTAGTGATGCATGAAAATCACTCCTGTGCCTGCCTGGTGCTTGTGTTATCCACATGGAGTGCTGTAAAGTGGCAGCTCCTCATGGGACTGCAAGCCTGGAACCCTTCCAAGCACAGGCTGTTTTGCACAAGCAAGAACTCCTGGAGAAATGGAGCCAAGGGAAGAGCAGAGCTCGCTCCCACTCCAGGTTTACAGTGGGCCAGAGAGAGCCAGGGCATGTGTGGTTCCTTGGAAGCACAAGTGCAGCAGGCAGGAACAGAGTTGGAAAGGCCCAGAGGAGCCCTGGCAAGGGGCTTTGCTCAATTACACACAGGACAAGAAGCAACCCCTGGGAGCCACCCTCAGAGCATAGAAAATTGCTTTTCCCCAGATGAGGGGCATGAGGGTCACCTTCATGGGGCATGAGCAGCATGCAGCAACCTGGGCAAGAGGGACTCTAGAAGCCCTGACCAATGGTCATGGTTGATGCTGCAGAGGAAGGCCAAAAAGGCACAGAAAACTGTGCCAATCTGTCCCATGGAAAAATTCCTTCCTGATCTCAGCACCAGTACAGGCTATTCTCTAGGCATGTAGGTATGTGTCTAAGATCTGTATTGTTGTCTCACAGGTTGGTCAACACCTCCCAGAAGATGTCTAAAACCTATTACCCCTCAGCCTGGAGCTGTCTCAGGGCATTGTGAAAGCAGCCAAACTCAAATGGATGCTGAACTAGCACATCCTGACCCAATTAGCTCTGGCTGTACTATTTGCATTGCCATCCTGTGCGTATCTAGCAATAATCCAGACTGGAAGTAATAACTTCCTATATAATTGGCACTGAGTGCCACATCAAAATACAAAAATATTCACATCTTTTGGCTGCCATAGGTGGAATTTTTTTCAGAAGTGCAAGTGAGACTTGGCTTTTTTCTTTTACTTTATTTTTTAACTATGGCTGTTGATGGCCTGATGTGAGGTTTGTGTCTCATCCCAAACATTTTCCTATGGGCTGCTGTTACATAGCAGGGCACTTTAGTGTGAGGGTTTTCAGTACAAAGCAAGTGCTCTTTACAGCTGGAGTGCAGTGATCCTGCTCACACCCTTGGGTTCAGGTGCCCAAAGTTCACTGCAGTGCTCAAGGCACCTGACTAAACACACACCACTTATGTCTCCCTCCTCTACAGCCCTTTGCCAGCCATGTTTCAGGCAGCTGCTCTAGAAATAAAGGAGGAAGTTTAAATGCTGTATTGTGCTTGGCCACCCTTGCCTGGTGCTTTTGGCTGGCAGGGACATGTTTCCCTGTAGAGGCAATATCCAATATTTTATTCTGCTTTTTTAAAAGATCCTCTGGAGGAACAGATTTTGTTAGTGAGCAACACATCTGACATCATGCTAGAGCTGCTCTAATATAGGCCACATTGAGCCCCAGTCTTTGAAGCACAATAATGCTTTGCTTCCTGTGGCTTAGCTTTTGCCATTGCCTGTTTCACGAGTCCAGCTCAGGTGGCTCAGCGATGGGAGAGGCAGCAGGTGTATGGGAACTTGTCTTGCATCACTTCATTCTGGACTTCACCCTCTGATTATTACTCCTAATGTTTCCCATGGGGATCATCAGTTCTTTTCATCCACATCTGTAAGAGTGAGACTGTTGGAACAAATAAGGGCAATATCATCTTGGCAGTGTGAGCTAGCGCAAGGTGGAAATTAAATGGGAGTTGGGCGCTTTCAATGTCCAAATTCAGCAGCTCTGCTAAGAAAACTTTTCTTGGAATTGAAAGAACAGAATCATAAGCGCCGACTGTTTATTTGCACCAGCTAGAGATTATTTCATGCTTAATCCATTCACTTCAGTGGGAGGTGCAAATGTTTGGTACTTCCCTGAAGCAAGTGTGAAAGGTCAAATCCATCCAAGGCCTCTTTCCTTTTGCAGGGCACCCAAAAGGCACGCCCTGGTCCCTACAGGGCCATCAGGCCCTGAGTGAACAGCATCTGTGTGAGCAAACCCCAGGAGTGCTCTGTCAGATTGGTGAAGTCTATCAGGGATTTGTATTGCCCAAAAAGAAATGCTCATGTTTAGGAACCTTTGAATATGGATTTGGTCCCCCATAATTAATATCTTTTCTGTAAATTCATAAAACAGGCTGAAAAGGGGCAGGCAAACATGGTTCTCCATCTTCCTTTCTTCTCTCTCTCCCCCACTTTTCTTTGGAGTGTGGTTGACTGGTTTTTTTGGGGTCCCACTCTCTTAGTATACTTTAGTTTTCATAAGTTCTTTTTTCACCTTGCTCTATTATTGTTGTTTTTCTCCCTTCTCACTTACATGAAACATGAACTTTAGAGATTTCTGAATGAGATTCCCCATCTAGGATGTCCCAGCAGGCTGGAAACAGGGAAAAACGTCTTCAGTTTGGGTGAGTTTTCTCCCATGGTAATGGACACTGCCTTTTGCTCATAGCCTCCTCTGTGTTCAAGCAAGAGCATTTGACAAAACAAAAGATCCAGAACAGGTCCTGTGCTGGCATAAAACATCATATTTCTTTGGAAATCTGCAGAGTATTGAGCCAACACACAAGAAAAGAAACCTCATTCCTTTGACAGGACTGGGTCTGCAGGAAGAAACAATGTCTTTAATTAGCTGAATTTATATGGTTGCAAAAGTAGTCAGCTTTAGGCAAGAGCTCCTCTTCAAGTCTACCACAGAAGCAGCCTCTTTCAAAGCTGAATGCGAGCTGAGAGGGATTATTCAGAGTTTAGTCCTTCTGACAAGCTGTGTTATTTATTTACTTTAAGCAGAAGTTCTAAGGCTAAAAAATTTATATTAAAACTATATATTGCTTTATAGATACAGTATTTGTTCCATGACAAATCTTTGGAGCTTTCTAAATAAAATTTCTTTAATTCAAAAGTCAACATTTTCTGAAAATAACTTTTACATCATTTCTGTAGAACGCTAGGAGAAGACATCTTGTTTTCTGTCTCTCTATGAAGCAACTTCTCAAGAATGAATTATGGTCATGCACACAGGATTTAGTACACCATCTCATTTTAATAAAGCAAAAGCAATGTGGGCTAGCCAGCATAGTTGCCCATCTCCTTTGGAGAGATGTGGTGTATTTCCTGGGGTTAAGTGTCTGCAGACTCTGCAGAGCCCGGAGTTTTAACAGTCATCACATCATAGTTGGTAGTCATTTGGGCCACCAGTAAGGGTATCCCTGCTGTCACTTGTCATTACTCTCAGCATTTCCACCTCCTGCGCTCTTGCCAGTGCAAACTGCTGCCAACATGAAGAATGTCCTTCTTTAAACAAGTCACTGATTATGAGGTATTGCAGCAATAAACAAGGGTTGCTACATGGCACCAAGTCTGTGGTAAAAAAAACCCCAAACCCAACATTCATATGAAAAATCATCCCATCAAATTAACAAAAGCAGCTCACTTACAAAGAAAAGGAGAAGAAGGAGAAACCACATAAATAATTTCAAAATGGCACAGCAATGGAAAGGTAGGAAGGACTTTTCCCACAACTTCAAAAGCCCTGTAGGAAAGCGGAGACGACCTGGCCTGTGTGTGGGGACAGCGAGGTCCCTGATAGATCTGAAGAATGAAGATGGGACAGTGGGGACAGGCTGAAGGGCACTGTCTGGCCACACAGGGGCTGTCACAGACTGCTGGACTGGGGCAGGAGGCAAACCCTGCCAGACAGGCCAGGATGGCAGTGTCAGAGGTGATGGGAGCAGGCATGCATTCTCCATGGAAAACAAAACTGAGTCACTGGCCTGGCCTGAAGGATAATTTTAGTGCAGAGGGTGAAACCCAACCCTCTCCTTCAGCATGACATGGGCTGTGACGTAGAGCTGGCAACTCAGCTGCTGCTGTTTCAGGAACGTCAAAGCTGTTTATCAGCCCTGGGCAAGCGTGGGAAAAACTTTGGCGGGGAGCAGGGTGAGCCCAGCAGGTTTTCCTTTCATTTCCTCTCCTTCCCTTTTGCTCATGAGCCCCTTTGCCTGGCGTCTTGGAAGGCTGAGCTGAGCCCAATTAATGGTGACAGCCGGGTGCTGAAGGCCTGAGCAACACCCCCGTGCACAGAGCGAGCGCGCAGGGCACAAAGGGTGAGCCCAGACGGGTAACACACGCACGTAATTTTATTCCACGTTGTAAGGCAGGGGCTGGGAACCCTCCATGACATGGGTGCTACTGCCCCAATGCCTCCAGGCCTCTGAGGGCCCCAGTGGTGGAGGCAGTGATGTTGGCCCAGAGTTATCACCATTAGGAAGGCAAGACCAGGTGGAAAGTAGAATTACTGTTCCCACCTTGCAGGGTGGGAAAGAAAGGAGTCTGAAGTAGATTCCTATGGATGTAGTGGTGAGAAGATTAATTCTTCAGTCTTCAAAGACAGCAGGCAGCTCTCTTTTAAAGGCACACACATTCTTGTAGATAGACATGCAGGTCATCAGTCATGCATTCACGCTTGCAATGCTGGGCTATTTGTCTTTGTTTCAAACAAAATATACTGCAGCTATGTGCATCACTTCATTCAGGATGCAGTTTCAGGCTCTGTGCTGAAACAGCCATACCAAACCACACAGGTCTTTACCCTGGAGCATGTTGAATCAAAGCAGTGTTTGGAAATTTCCACTACCATCTTCAGAGCAGCATCTTGTCCTACATTTCTGACAGTTTTACAGGACTACTAATTGGATCATAAGTTTTTTCCCTTTCCCCTTATAAAGCAGTAAGTGCTCAGGATTGTTTAAAAAGTTTTCCAAGCTTGCTCCATTTGTTCCTATGCCTAAGTGCAGATGTGATAACTAAACCTCTAAGTGTCTGAGTCCATGCCATACATGCAGACTCCTGAAAAGACCGTGATCTCCAGATCTTTATAGTCAGGGACCTCTGTCTATTTGCATTGGGTGCTCTTTTGAAAGCTTTATTCCTTATAGCTAGGGAATAAGCTACTGATGATCCTGTGATGTGCCTTTCTGTCATGTGGGAACATCCTGCAGTTTGCCTCCAGCATCAGTTTGTGGCCAAGGATGCAGAAGATGCAGGATGTGATACAACATACATGCCAAGACCTCTCATCAACTGGTATTTTGGGACAGCAGCAATTGCACATGAGCCAGCTCTGGTCTCTTTGTTGGACACCCTCATGTAGTTCAGTGTATGTTGCTCACATATGGCTGGCACTGCCCCTGCCCTTGAGATAGAACTGCTGGCAAAATAAATAGGTCAAGTCCAGCTCAGATCCATCAGGTATGTAAATGCTCAATTCCTATAGAAATAAATGCAAGTGAAGGTTGCAAACACTGTTTGGAAGTGGGCTTCAGTGACATTAGAAGTAAAGGGTGGTGGGAAGAGAGATGCAAGGTTGCAAGGAGTAACTGTAAGCACTAAAATGTAATTAACTTCAAGGTGAGAAATACACGAATTTTGCTAATGTCCCAAAATAAGAATGTCATACTGTTTAGAGATTTCTTGACTAAAATTGACTTTGACAATGGATTATTGTGTTTCTTCCTATGGTCTTCATGAAAGTTGGCATTTCCTGGTAAATGGCAGCACTTCCAGGGCGTGCAGCATGGCTTGAGGCAGCAAAATCTGTCCCTAATACTAGAGTTATGCAAACTGTTAAAATAGGAACTGAACCAAATGCTCAGATCTCCTCCCCAAACTCAAATTAAACCTTTCTTTGAGGTTCAGGAATGTTTGGTTAACTTTAAATTAAACAATGTTGTGCTTCTACACATCCTGCTTTCAGAGAAGACTCCAAGCAGAAACACAAAAATATGGCAGGCACATCTATGTTTGCACTATTTCTGGCCCAGCTGAAACAAGGAAACACTGGAAATCTCACAAAATCAGCTTTGCCTCACACACTATCCAGCTACCAGGTTCTGTTGCTATAGGCCCACAGAATACAATATAACTCATGTACATTCCAATTTATTATTAACTGTCATAAACAAGTTTCCCAGACTATCAGACATATGTACCCCCCATTTTTATTCAATTGTGGCAGCATACTATATAGATACCTTATATTCCTTCTATGGTCCTTCTCATTGAGTCTCTGGCATAGTTGCCTAAAGACAAGATGTCTCTTGTGGTACATGACAAGAAACCAAAGCACATCATAACAAAGATAACAAACCAGGCACACGCAAGTTGTGCTTCATATTTGGTTTGTGGCTAATTCAAAATATGCAATCCTAAATTTTGCTGCTTGATATCTCTTTGACAACTCTCTGCATTGGATTTGTAGAGCATAAATATGAAGACAACAGCATTGTTTTAGAGGAACATATTTAGCCACATAAAATTGCCCTGCAAGTCAGGGCAAAAATTTTAAAACACGTTTGTGTACCAGACTTTTGCAAATTTGCAAATTCATATTTAAAGGAACACTTAATGCTATTGCTAGAAACTGTATCACTGTCAGCAAAACATAATACAGACACCCTGACTACCCAGCTATCTGCTCGACCGCAACAAAGCCATCCCAAACGATTCAGTACCACAGCTTCATGCTTGCTAGCCAGATTTATTATATTTTCCAGATTCTAACAGGACACATATTAAGAAATGCATGCTAATCATTGTCCTAATGAGAACAATATGCAGTTAGCATTTAGAGTGTCACACAAAAAATACAGAAGGCGAGTACAGAATAAATGCACTCTAAATTCAAGGAAACCCAATCCTTCTCTCCACTAGCATGTTTCAGTGAAATGGCTTGCTCCAAGAGAAATTTTTAATGAACTAGCTAAATTTTAACCGGTATGTATATGTGCTTTCATTAGGCATGGGGCAAAGTAAAATGCCATTCTGACCACAACTGTGAAAGAAAAACAACCACTGTCCTACTTGCTTACGTACAAAAAGCTATGAGTATATAAAGCACTAAAAGCTTGCCCAACATCTCTCCTCTGGAGACACCAAACTTCCCAGTGTTAACATCTGTTTACAGCCAGATGATTTCTGGAGCAAGCAACTACCCAACATGTGTAAGAGGACAAAAATCTGTCTTTAAATTTTTTTGCAAGTAGTAAATAAAACGCACACCTTACAGAATAAAACAGTTAATATCATTTGGTAAATGTGCAAAACCTATCACGCTTCTGAGAGATTCAAAGGTGCATGAAGGTTTGGTTTGAATTTTCTAATGCAAAATATGTGCACTCCCTGCACTTTTTTGGTTATGTGGAGATAATAAGATCGAGATGCGGATGAAAGAGCAAATAAACCAGGCATCAATGGATCTGCTCAGATTGCAGTGCCTCGCTGCCACACCGCACATCTAAAAGCTGTACTTCCTATTCTTCCCTCCCTCCTCTCTACACAGGTCACAGGCTCTGTCTTTCTCTCCATCCCGACCACCAGGCAGTGTGTGAATGCTGATTCAGCTTCTACTAACTATGCACAAAGAACAGCTTTTCTTTTTTCAAACCTCCCTGGAATTATGAAGGTGTTTCCACACCCTGAGTGAAGACTGTTGAAAGTAGTTACAAAACATTAAAGCTGTTTAGAGTGCAGAACCGTTTAATCTCTTTCCATAGGTTAAAACTAGTATTGCCTTGAAAAGTGAGTGCTGAAGTAAAATTTGACTGAAAATTGTCTCACCACACCCTACTGGAAGCCTTCTCCTAAAGGAAGATGCATAAAAAACTTTGGCTTACTTCTTTTTGAAGGTGTACCTCTCCCTCCTTCCCTTCCATTCACACCATTCTCCCAAGAAACAGAAAAGTATTTTTTGCATATCAGCAAAAGAATAAAGCTACTCCAGTTTCTTTTCAGAAAGAACAAAACTTAGCTCAAAAATTGACTACCAACTTCCTGAAGAGCAGAAAAAACCTCAAAAAACAACCAAAACAGAACACAAAGCAAAATAAAACAAAAAGAACAAATTTACACAATTTTGATGTGTACAATTTAAAATTATATTTTTCACTTAGGGATGAGGCTTTACGCAGGTGATCTTTCCCTTGAAGTCTCCAGAAGTAACAAGAAGAATGACAGCAAAATTTAGCTTTTTCTTCTAGACAGTACCATTGCTGCTCTCTGCCTATGCTTTGTCTTCTTGAAAAAAATAAATAATGAAATCTTTGCAAAAGGAAAATCAACATTAAATAAATAGTATCTAGAAATATTATCTTAATGGTAACTATATAATACTGCAAGTACATCACTGAGCAGATTAATGTGATCAAAAGATATCTTTTGTTTTATATATTTTACTCAGTTATATGCTTATGTTCTCTCTCAAGCGAAAACTTACAAACTCCACAGAGAGCAATTATGTTGAAAAATCAGCTTAGATGTCAACAACTGACTACCAACAACCATGCTCTTGGCCAACATGTGTTTGCCCAGGGCAGCCAGGGTCCATACTCAGCATTCCTCTCTCATCCTCGTCAGCTGGGCTGTCTGGCAGGTGCTGGGTGGCGTGAACACGGAGGGGTCTGCGATGCCCGGGTGGATGTCAAAGAAGCGAGTGGAGGTTGTCACACTGTAATTCTTGGTGTAGGTTTCCTGTACTGGGTAACAGTCTTTGACCGTGTAAACGCCGACCCAGGATTCCACTGCAAACAACCAGAAATGTGACTGCTTTAGGTGACAAGACAAGATGAATGGGTCATGAAGATGTCAGTCTCTTTTAACTCATTGCTTCTGTTTAACATTGTCTATTCAGATTCCCATTATAATTTAATTTTTTTAAAAATTCCTATTATTTTCAAACACTTCTAGCGGTTTATTATCTCAAGATTATGCTCAACGCTGATCTCCTCCAGAATGTGATGCAGCAAGTCTGTGTGCCTTTTTTAACTTCACTTTAATTCCACAGTGTGCTAACCTCAGAGGTGTTCCCTTGCTCTATTTCCCTTCTGTTCTCCGTCATCACCTCAGCCTTTTCCAATATGCTGTTTAGGCAGTGGCAGTAATACCATTGAAGTGGTGTCCTTTGAATGCCCTTTGCTTTTATCTCTCTTTTATTATTTATCTCTCTTTTTATTTTTTTATTTCTGTGATCATTCATTACCCCTTCAATCATATTCTATCCTGGTGTTTTATACATTTCAGATCTCTTGATAGCAGAAACTCACAATGTTAAAATTACCTACTGATCACAAATCAGTTCCTCTGAGGAATGTCTATAACAAATTTTTCTAGTCCCAAGAACACTTATTTTCTCCCACCTAGCAGCAATCACACACAGTTATTTTCAGTACTTTCAGTTTTGTGTCATAGGCTGTAGCACAACCACATTACCAGAAATAAATAAATGGTGACATGAAACATACTTATACTGTATTCAAAGAAAGGGTGCCAAGCTAAGCAATATTTGAATATACCTCTTTTGAGCATGCTAATATACCAAAAACATTTTGACCTTAATTAATATGGTTTTGAATACATAGAAATGGATGCAACCTTTCACTAAACAAGCCTTCTCTCAGAATTTAGAATTAAAAAAATCATGGTTAAATATGATGCTACCGAAGTAGCCTGTATCTCCCCCAAAACTTTTTTAATTATAAAAGAAATATAATTTTTACAATTCAAACCAATACTAGCTGAAAGGTAGGTAAGTAACTTTCAGACATTATGCTTATGAACGATCATACAGAACTGGAGCACTGGAGGTACAAAATAATACTGGATAAAAGTCACACATCATTAATTGAATGTATCTGGATATAAAATTCCACAAAAATTCCAAAAATATCAGATCTGAAAAAAAAAAAATTATTGGAGTGAGTGATTATTTGCCTCTTGAAGAATACCAGAGGATATTTCAGGTCTAATGATCTTGTCCTTCATTCTCTACTTCATTTGTTATACTCTTATTCAAGAAAGAAATATTTTCCTCTGGCTAAATGCTCAAGTTTGTAATCAGCCTATATATTAGATGTCCATAACCGTAAGTATTGCACTAGCTGAACTCTCATAAATTTTCATGGAGGTTTTAAAATTATTTTTATAGTTGTCTGGGTCATCAATAAATCATAGATGAAATTGAAGCCGAAGTGCTAATAAATTTCTGTGCATTCAAAATCTAGCATACTATACCTTGGAAAATTCAGCCTCCTTTCTTTCATGATGCAAGTGCTCAGCTGCCAAGTGCAGAACTAAGCCTTGTGAGAAGATATTTCTTACCAATACAGAGGACAACAACATTTAGTCATATATTAAGGATTTCAATGGCTGCAGAACCATGTGTAGACAAACACTGACACCTCCTCTGTTTCTGTTACACAGACTCTAGTTTGAGTGTGCCCCTAATTATAGTACCAATTATTCTCTAGGCAAATTTTGGAAACGGGCTGCCAGATTCAGACACAAAATGATGCGGTTCCATGCCAAACTCTGTATGATACCAAATACAACACAATCAAGTCCTCTCAACATATTTATTCCTGCTGAAATATGAAATTTTCCTAAAAAACACATTGTTATTAAAATGATATTCTGTGCACAGGGCATTTTCATTACTTCTTCCAGAGAACTCTATGGAAATATGGAAACCTGGGATGAAGCACAAATAATTTTATTTCTCCCTGTGCAGCAGAGACATTGATTATTATTAAAATAAAACAAAAGTATGCACATACATTTCCTGGCTGGTTTTCTGTCAGACCATTCCTGTACCATAACTTCATCTCCAGGTCCCCCAATGTAGTACTGATCTTCATAAGTTGAATTGGCAGGAATATCATATGGATCCCATGGCTCTGTCAGAGCAATCTTTGAGCAAAGCTTTGTAACTTGTTCAATCTGAAACATCACTGCATCTTTGTAGAGCAATATATACTCAAAGAACCTGAAACATTAAGAAAAAGCAATTAATATATACATATAGTCTTTTTCTATCCCAAGCAAGGAACATTGCTGATATGTAAGCTTGCCTTTGACTTCTCAGCATAAGAACATTTCCACTTGCATTTAACCTTGCCAAACTTTGAGAAATGCTAACCAGTTGAGCTGAAATTTCCCATGCTAAAAGTTTGTCTCAGCTGATTCTTTCCAAAATAAATAAATCCGGCTGAACTGGTTCAGCCATTTCTGAGAACAACAGAACAACTCTTCTGAGAACAACTGAGAGAAAAACATGTTATTATTCCTAGTTTTGTTTTGGTTTTTTTTTTAAATAACTGTTTCATTAAAAAGCTCCAGTGCCTCCATGTTTTGGAGAAAGGACTTAAAACTTTGGCAGGGAAAAAGTTTTTATTAAAAGTTGCCCAGATTTGGCTAAGTTATAAGTCTTTGAAAAAAATCTGTTTGCATAGGCTGGATAGATTCACTTCTGCACGAACATGGTAGAGCCTTCCTGTGTACTGGTTAGATGTGGTATCTGCCATCCTCACAGATGTTTTTTTCATGGCAACACACACAGCTTAAGTGGGACATGGGGGTGAAGGGGGAAGTACATGGCCCCAAGTGCAGAACAGGGTCACCCTCCATAAGGCACAGGTTCTCCCACAACATAGCGAAAAAAAAAAAGCAGAGGAGCAAAATAGCAAGGCAGAGATAAGGAGAGGTGTGGAGCTCAATGAGCTTGAGAGGCTAGAAGGTGAAGTCACCAGCATGGATAGTTAATAAGGATTTAAAACCAATCTTCTAATGAGTATGAAGTGACCAAGCCAAGCTCTGAGGAGAGATGATAAACATTTATATGGACACTTTCATTTAGTTTCTTCTTACAGAGGTCTGATCTACCACCAGTACTGTGACGTTGCTTCCATACCCTCAAAAAGGAGGCGTTATGGTCCTTACCTTTTAACTGTGCACAAAGCCAGACAGAAGCAGAAAATCAAAATTATCAGAAGTATCAGCTGATCTTGAACATTCAGCTGGAAATAGCAGAAACTTAACTTCTCCAGGGTACTTTGCACTACCAATCAGATGAGAAATTGTTCACAGCATGTCTCAAATCATTGTCATGTGTGCTCTGCATCTTTTGCAAAGGACTTTCTAAACCCTCCAATACTCTGCATTCATTATTAGAGGCTTCCCTTGAATATCTCAACTCGAATACTTGGCTACAGGCTACTGTTATGCAGTGACTCTAGAGAAAAGGAGTCATCTTTCTGTAATTCCTTGTTTCATTCATGATGCTGCCCCCATTTCCTGCAAAAAAAAAAGGCTTTGGACACAGATATCTTCTGCTTCACAAATCTGATGCTAGTCCCTAACACTGTTCATCCTGCGCCATCAGAAAGATGGGAAGCTCGTAGAAAACATTGCATAATTAATGCAATTGAAGAGATGCACAAAAACAAGACCAGACCCTTCTCTATTTCCCAACTCCTGCATGTTTCTCTTTGCAGCCTTCACATTCTTTTGGGGAGGATGCAAAGTTTACATAAAATAGGGTCGAAACCAAAACAATTTACAGTTTTAATTTTTGCACTACACAATTGCACCAGACAGCAATAACTTCACCCACCACTGACATTGTGGCATTTAAAGGTTGCATAATAAGAAATGTCTCAGCATGGTTAAAAGCATCTGAGCAACATTCCCACCACTTCTTGAGAGCATCATTTATTCTTCATGCATGGAAACACGGTAAGGCTAAATGCACTTAGCCAAATTGAACAGTGAAGGAGAATATAAAATGGGACAAGGAATCTGACATGATGTAAACTGGGGCCCATCTCTCACTCACAACCTTGCAAAACATGGGAGGTAGGCTTGTCCTGCTTTCCAAGTGGGAAACTGGGAACTTCCCCCACACTGACAAGACTCATGTAAAGAAGGTGACAAACTGCAAGGCTACATATGACCTTCCCCATGGTAAATCATTCTCCTGCCCATATCTTAAAATATTCCTGCTTTTGTCATGCCTTGCACCAACCTAAACTTGCCTGTCATTTTCTTAGTCAAAGGCAAGGTTTGCACAGTCATGATGTGCTAATGAAGAATTCAGTATCTTTTTAAACTCTTTTCTTACATAAACCCAACCTGAGATCACATATGGACATCCAGAACTTTTATATCACATTTGGTCCAGAGAACATACAAGAACACTAAAATACATTTATTTATGTGTTTTCAATGAGAGTCTACTGACCCAACTACTCTTCAGCTGGCTGCCCAGCAGCTCCCATAAAAGTGGGATGGGAAATGCCTTACAGAGGAATCTATCACCATGTTTGAGACATCTGAGTGATAAAACAGTGATTTTGTAAAAGAACATAAAACCTCAATGTATTAGAAAAGCATTACAAACAAATAGGAATAAAAATAAAACTGTTACATTTCTTTTTTATTTTAAATCCTCACTTAAAACTTAATTCACAAAGAAGTTTTACTTGCATATTTAACAATCCCACAGACACAAAAGAGGCATTATGAAACACAGAAGTAAATAAAAATTAGGAAAATCCAAACAAATCAAACTCAGCACTAATAATCTCTCTGACAGCCATTCTGTAGAGTAAGAGGCTCCACCACTGAGATTTTTGGTTCTGGGAGAGGTGGGTTGAACAAATGTGTAGGAGACACTGGTCCTACACCTTGATGTGCTGCTGGGATGAACTCTGCCTCTGTGGGGGCACGCATACGAGAAGAGATCTGCAGAAAACCTCGTTCTGCTCACTGTGCATGACAGCCCCGGGTAAGCAGGGGCAAGATTTACACTGTCCTTGTTCAACCCAGATGTGCCTCACATCCCAGCTTTATAGAGAATTGCTCTGTGTCCTGGAAATAGCCAGCACAGAAACCTAAGATTACACAGGATCTGAGTTTAACAGCCCACTGAAAATTGAATGGTTAAGTTGTTGTTTTATAAAGAGAAGTACTTACCAGCCAAAATTAACAGCAAAATGTACACGAATATAAAAATTATAATTTTAAAAAAATTAAAATAAGAAATATTTTTCTCTTCTTGTTTTTAACCAGCCAAGTCCTTAATGTACTGCCTCTATTTGTTTTAGGTGCCTGATATTTTATTGGCTTCTTGAGGGGAAGCACAGAGTCCTGAAAATAGGTCTTGGCAAAGAAACAGGAGAGGAAATTATTTTTAATTAGTTTGTTTTTTCAGAAAAATGTAATGTATTTGCAGCCTGCACCCACTTCTAATATTATTTTTATAATAATTTAATTAAACTGTAATTTCAAGAAAGCCCCAACCTAAAAGGAAGTGCCCCAACTAGGCCTCAAATAGGCACCTTGAAACAGATTTGAAGAAGACACTTGGACAATTATCCTACTTGCCTGACTGAGATTATTTCCCTTCCTTTCCTACCCTATTCTACCCTACCCTGTCCTATCCCTCACCCCATTATACACTATGGGACTCTCTCATGATCCTTAATACTCCCTTTGTCTGTGTCTGAAAATGGATGAATTCCAGCACATAAAGACACACATGTTTTTGCTCCCATGCTTTAAAGAATTTCTTAACTCTGGACCATATCCTGCACAAATAATTCCATTGATTTTGCTGGAAGCAATCATGTCAGATAGGTGGGATACAAGCTGGGTTCAGTACTTTCTTCTCCCAAGCTAAGGAAAGTATTTTTCTGACTAAGAGACCAAGTGAGTTAAATGCAAAGCCAGAATACCACAACCACAAAACCCACAAGGTGAAGCACTTGTGTTAAGGATCTTCTGCAAGGGGTGGCTGTGCATCCAAATACTGTCCCAGCTCTGAGACTCCTCATGAAATGTGGGGAGATAGGCAGAGGTCCCTCTCAGGACATAGCCCAGATAACATAAAGACACACTCCTAGACCCTCACAAAGGTCTGAACTAATAAACTTATCTTCTGAATTGGTGATTTTTTTGCATGTTAATAATGTAATTCATAACAGTCAACAATTTTCCAGCATTTGTCAGCAAAAAAGTCAATAATGTTAAGATCATGCTACCAGCTCCTTTTCAGGTGCTCAGTCTGCATCCTAAGCTGGGTCCTTCCCAACCCTGAAGCCTGCTAGCCTGCCCATCACCTAACACATCTGCCTGACTCCCAGGGTTTACTTCTGCACTTCCAAGGGCTTCCCTGTGAGAGCCAAACCAAGAAGAAAGGAGCTGCTTGCTGTCCAACTGCCTTTGTAGTGACTCAGAGGAGCAGAGGTGCTGTTAGTGGCCTGGCAAGACCATGTGATGTATTGAAGAATATCAGACCAGGTCATTTGCTAGAGAGAAGCAAAATAATGGTCTGAGATTGAGACTGGGTAACAGAAACCCTTTCTGTGCTAAACCTGCCTCTGCATAATTTTGCTCTGTGGCTTTGGACAATCAACTTACAGTACCAGAGCCTTAAAATGCTGTTTATTACTTTCCTTTGATTGCTGTAGCACTGGAGAGAGACAAATCTGTGATCACAAATCAGTTGTGTTAAGGCATTGTATTAACAAAGAACAAAACCACAAATCCTACCCCAAAAAAACGCTGAAACAATGGTGAAACAGACTTTACTGCAAAGGTGTACTGGGGTTTCATGAACTTAGGGCTTTAACCTGTTGATTCAGATTTCCCAGCTGTAAATATTGTAACCTTAAAACTCTCATTCATGTTAGCCAGGACTTATATTACCTAGTAGTATAAAGCTACTGAAAAACCAAAGCAAAATTTTTATGCATTATTTCTATCTGAGCTTCTGTATTACTCAGCAGGAAACAGTATTTGCTATTTGATATCTCAAGCTGAGGTCACTGCAATTATTTGCAAGCTAACTTTACTTTCTCTTTGGTGATTAAATGAACTCTTGAAGCATCTGTCTGCCTTTGTGATACTACTTAATTCTTTGCCAGTTCTCTTTGTAAGACGACACTTTTAAACATTTCAAAAGAAGATAACCCTACATCTGACTAGAAGAAATTGCCCTACAAATATCTTAACTTGTCTATTCTAGTGTGCAGAGATAGGTACATCCCTATATTTAATTCTTGAGGTATCTTGTATCCTCTTGATAAAATACCTCACAATGATAATACTCTTTTTTACACATTTTTTTCTGAAAATGGACTGGGAGAATGGGAACCTTTACTAGAAGTGTGACTACATAACCCCATCTTCTCAGGTCCTCAGATGAAGAATAGTTCAAGGGAACAAAGCTGCCAAGCAGACATGCAGACAGTTGATAAACACCCATCAGGTCAAGAACATTCATCTGCTTTTGGAAGGATCTGGCAAGCTCATTTCAAAAGGGAGAAGCATTCGTTTTTTAGTATATTTCTGGGAACTCCTTTCCTCTTTCCCATTAAGTTTTCGGTAATTTCAGACTTGTGTTTTTCTTCTGGTATATCAGACCTCAACAACAACAGTCATTTACCATATTTGATTTCACATGTTTGGCAGTGGTGCAGGACTATGGTATATTGTACAAATACAGGACTGTGCAAATACATGTGACAGTAAATGTAATGTGATATTGTGTAAAAGCTAAAATCTTTTAGTCCAACTTAAATCACTCACAGATTGTGAAGGCTTTTTTTAAAACAAAATTTTTCAAGGAGATCAAGCCCCCTGTATCAGGTATCTAATTAATGAGGAACTTTGACCACACTACCAGTTTCTGAAGCAGAGAGAATTAGCCCATTGAAGTCCTGTTAATAATGCAGTTTGTGTCGAAAGAGAACCTTAAATACAGGAATCAAAAGCTGCAAAGTCAAATCTACACCAGCTAAAGGATGACATACTTTTGTGACTTTAATTACAAAACTCAATAAAAATGATGCAATTTCTTATTATTTTCATTGTTTTCCCATAAATTAGATTAGTTATTTTGGCAAACACTAAGGGCAAATCAGCTCTTCAGCAAGAAGCCTGTTTCCTTTTCTGTCCCTTTTTGGCTATTTGACATTTCTTAATAATCCACCAAGTCACAGCCCTGAGAACAATGCATTGCAATTGAAGTTGAAATTCAGAAAAAACAATAAAGCAAGAGGCTACAAGATGCACTGCCCTTAATAGAGAGCATCTGTCTGTTTCCATAAGTAATAGTATATTCATAACTGGAGCCCTCAGTAGGCAACAATGCAGCTCAAAAGGAAAGGAATGGAAGATGTGGCCAGCATACCATAATGCTTTCCAATGAATCAACGGAATCTACTCCTAGGGAATATGGTATATAATAGCAGAACCACACAATATCAAAATATACTTGAGGTCAGAGATTATTTTCCTGTTATGGGTTTGTAAAAAAGTCTAGTACAATGACTCTTCCATGAGTAAGTTAATAATAATAAAGGTTACTGGAAAATCACAGCAGGGCTTAGAGGAGACCAAAAAGAGTGAGGAAGGCCAGGACTCACCTCTCAGTATATACAAACAACCTTAGGAAAGATGAAATAATAAAGAGGGAAATGACAGAGGTACATTAGAATTTATTTATTACATTTCTCACCCTCTTTGTGCTATATGAAGAAGGGAAGTAAATAACTCAATTGGAAAAGCTGATGCCCAAAACAGAGACATGGAAACGCTCTTTTGACAGTGCAATTATTTTAAGGCTCTCTGTGAGGTTGTAAAGATGTGAGAAATAGGAAACAGAAATTTAGCATGTTGAGAGCCAGAAAAAGCATGGCTACAATGACTGAGAGTATCTCAGAAAAGGAAAAAATCATACCCAAACATAAAAGATGTACCTGTCTTCCTGTTTTTAATTTTATGTCTAGAGGCCAGCCAGGAGCCTGCAGCTTGTGCCACAAGGGCTGGTGGAACCTGGGCAAGGCCAGGAGCAATGGTGGCCAAGCGCCCCTAGCATGTATAAATGGAGCCCACAGGGAGCAGTAGAGGCCAGGGTGTGCTGGAGGGGATCCACCCAAGAGTACTGAGGGACTGCACACAATTGCTCATGGAGACACTTTCCATCATTTCCCAGCAGTCCTGGCTCACTCAGGAGGTCACAGTTGACTGGAAGTTAGCAAACATGATGTTCATCTGCAAGAAGGGCAAGGAGGAGGATACAGGGAACTACAGGCCTGTCAGCCTGATGTCAGTGCCATGAAAGGTCATGGAGCTGATCACCTTGAGGGGCATTATGCAGTATGTGCAAAATTGGGTCCAGCCCTCAGGGGTTTATGAAAGGCAGATCTTGCTTGGCCAACCCAATCTCCTAGGATAAGATGATCTGTTCAGGGGATGAGGGAAAGGATATTGATGCATTCCTGGGTTTTAATAAAGTGTTTGACACCATTATCCACAGCATTACCCTGAAGGAATTGGCTGCCTGTAGTTTGTATGGGTGCACTGTTTGCTGGGTTCAACACTGTCTGAAAAGCAGGGACCAAAGAGTGGTGGTGAACGGAGTTAAATCCAGCTGGTGGCCAGTGATGAGTGGTGTTCCCAATGGCTCATTACTGAGGCTAGTCCTGTTTAGTATCTTTATCCATGAACTGGATCAAGTGCACCCTCAATAAATCTGTAAATGACACCAAGCTGGGCAGGAGTGTTGTTGATCTGCTGGAGGGTACAATTGCTCTACAAAGGGATATGGACAGGCTGGATCAATGGGCTGAAGCTAATGGTATAAGGGCAACAAGGGCAAGCGCTGGGTCCTGCACTTGGGTCACAACAACCATAGGGAGCACTTCAGGCTGGGGGAAGAGTGGCTGGAAATCTGCCCAGTGGAAAAGGACCAGGGTGTGCTGGTTGTCAGCAAACTGAACATGAGCCAGGAGTGTGCCCAAGAGCCCAAGAAGGCCAATGGCATCCTGGTTTGGACCAGCAAGGGTGATCAAGGCAGGGACTGCCCCATTGTACCCAGCCCGGGTGAGGCTGCACTTAAAACAGTGTTCAGTTCCGGGTCCCTCGCTACAAGGACATTGAGGGGCTGGAGGGCGTTCAGAGAAGGGAAATGGAGCTGCTGAAAGGTCTGGAGCACAAAGCTGATGAGGGGCAGCTTAGGCATCTGGAGAAAAGGAGACTCAGGGGGGACCTTATTGCTCTTTACAACTTCCAGAAATGGGGTTGTAGCCAGGTGGGTGCCAGTGTCTTCTTGCAAGGAACAAGTGAGAAGAGAAAATGGCTTGAAGTTGTGCCAGGGGAGGTTTAGATTGGATATTTAGAAAAATTTCTTCCAGCATCATAACAAGCTCAGCAGGGTGGCTGAGTCACCATCCCAAGGGGCATTTAAAAGACCTGAAGATGTGGTGCTTAGGGACATGGTTTAGTGGTGGCCTTTGTTGTTGTTAATTTAACTCTTGGACTCAATGATCCTAAAAGTAATTTACAACATAAATAACTTAATGATTCTAATTGTCAGATTTATCTGGAGTTTTCACATCTTTCTCTTAACCAGGGTCTGAGACAGGATATTAAACTGGATGTTTGCTCTGCGCCCTATGAAAGTAGCTATTTTACACATCAGAAAGGCATAGAAGAATGAAGTTCCTTAACTAAATTAAAATACTCTCCCTTTTTCACATACATATTTTAGAATAAAATAATAATAAAAGATAAAAAACATTTTTTCAACTAGAACTGGGTACTGCAGCTTCTTACATGTCAACTTCTGTTTAAAAACAGAGAAGCATCTTCATATACCATGAACGGGGATTACATGCATTTCAGGAGCCCTATAATGATCTTCATCAAGATTGTAAATCCCATCATGCATACACTTGGCCAGTTAGCTGCTTTTCAGTATGCATTCCTGCAGAAAAAGTAATCATGAAGCAGTCTGAGGAACAGATTGCCCTTTGGAACAGATGGGGATGAGGTCCCTATTCTGACAGATCAAACTTTTATTTCATAATGGAATATTCTCTGGAAAAATTTGTGAGGATATGTGCTTGTACCAGATTGCTGTCCCAAGACGTAATGATTTCCACCTTCCATCTGCAGTGCTTTCCTTAAGAGGGATGATTCAGGTCTTTCTGATATCTATCCAATATAAAAAAATAAAAAGACTGTGACTGTTTTCAAGGGAGTTTGGAAGTCAGGCCAGATAATCAGATGCAACAATTTGAAAGCTAAGTACTTTTCAACTTTCCAACCTCCATCCAAAGATCTGAGTATAGCTTATTGTTAAATAAACTTTGTGAAAGATGGAGATTCATTTCACTGGAAATACACGCAACCTGAAATCATAGCACTGAACTACATTCATCCTCCCCACCTCCAATGTAAAAATAACTTCATTTCAACCAGAAGTCTTTGTGCAGGTCTTTGTCTTCTTCCTTCAGCAGCTATCAATCAAAAGTCATACTGTTAGGTGAGTGTACAAATTAATGACTGGATTCAAATACAGTGTGTCAGTGTGTTAAAATTCCAGGTGGAACTGACTGAAAGTGTGCAAAACAGAAGAAAAAGGAAAAGAAGCGAATGCCTGTGTGAAAGAAAACATATAGTTAGGCAAGATGTTAATTGCTACATGGTTGTAAAGGAAATGGCATATTGCCATCCTTCCATACATACCCACTGTGAAGTGGTGCAGGGATGATTTAGAAAGGGAAGTTTACAGTTCTGGGTCCATTAGTGAGGTCATTTATTCTGCTCTGCTTAGTCCTGATGAGACCAGAATGCTGATGTTGCTCCTGGTTTTGGATGCCTTACTTAAGGGAACAGATAAACAGATAGGACATAGTTCAGAGAACAGCAAGGGCAGTGGGATGTTTAAGAAACAGGACCTATGAAGAAATTGAGCATGTCTGGTCTGCAACAGCAAGACTGAGGTATGATGATAAGATGGTCAGTATATCAAAGCTAAAAATGAATACCAACTTTTTTCCATGTCACCTGAAGCAAGGAGGGCTTACTTAGGAAATACTCTGAAAATGCCTGTGTCTTCTTATACTCCAGTTTTTATAAGAGCTGGTAAAAATATCAGGGACAACCCATGTAAAGCTTTTCTTCTCCAGGATGGAGGAACAGCTTATATGGCAACTTGGAGACCTTCCCAGCCTTACATGTAAGTGATTGGAGAATATTGATGGCTGCTGGTCTTTTTTTTGTAACAGACCAGCTCAATCAATAAATCCTGATTTTATAAGACCTGAATTCTTGACACTGCTACCTTCATAAAGATGGTGAACAACCTTTGAGGATGACTTCCTGAGACCTCCCAAATGCAATAGTGGCACTCTCTGAGGAGTCTCAGCAGAGGGCTCCATTTTATTTCACATAGGAATTTCAGAGATGGTGCCATCTCCTGCACACTGGTGACCTTCAGCTCTGCCTTCCTGCACAATTATCTCTAATTACACCATCACACTGTTTTCAGTGCCTGAATGAATTAAAGACAAATAGTGTCTAAAATCAGGACTGGTGAGATAGGTGTCAAATGAAACATGTCCAGCATTCACGGGAATAATTAGAAGGTTGAACTGTTAAACTTGCTCTTCACAGAACTGTTTTTCTTTGGTCCTCTATTAAGTTATTGTGCTTTTTGTTATGGCAACAACTTTTCCACCTTCGGGGGGTGGGGAGTGGCTTTCAGCAGTCACCACAAGCCTACTGCTTGTAGGAAACCTCCGTAAGCAATAGCCATGATGCAGCACAAGAAACTGGCATGTCCTTAAAAATCAGCTGGGCTGAAAATATGTAAGCAATTAGAAGATGAAAATTCATTTCAAAACCTTTGTCTTCAAGTTATTAGGACCACATCAGTGTTTTTGATAAAGAACTATTTCCCAGGTTATCTGTTAGTCCATCACAGAAACAACAGTTGCTGAAGACGCTGCAATCAGCTAAAGGAAGCATGGTTAAGCATACATTTCTATTTTTAAGAATGTTTATAGCTATTTCAATTTTATTAAACCCCTGACATGTTTATTTTTCATTCAAGGACAGTTCTAAGAAGCAGTAGCAAGGAGGTCAAGGCCTGTAAATAATATTGGTATAAATATACTACATTGGCACAGCTGAAAGTTTTCCATTACTCGGGAAAAGGTCACTAGACCTATTGAACATGTTTAGACTACCCATGCTGCTTAAAACATGACAAAAATAGCTTTACCATTTAGAATCTGACACAAATACAAACTGAAGTCTTTAGCAGGCTGGTATGTTTACCTAATTTTGGGGTGTTTTCCTGACATGGAGCCCAGTGTCCTACATGCACACAACACAGGGAGCCACAGTTTTCTTTGAGCTTTGCCTAATCATATGAATTTAGAACTTTTGTGCATGCTAAAAGTCTTTTCCTTTACCATTCCTATAATCATAACAGATATTAACATAACTCTTGTTTTAAAAAGAGAAAATGACTTTATAATTATTTCAAAATTACACAGTTTCATATTTGCATATTACAGTTTTTTTGCTGTTCTAATTGCATTATTTTATATACTTAATGGGCAGAATTTTCAAAACTGACCAGTGATTTTTAATAGCTTCCTATTTTGGGCATTCAACATGAAGATACTTAAAAAGGGCAAATTTTCAGAGGGACAGCATTTAGTATTTTCTAAAATTCAGTGTGTCAGAGTAATCATTGCAAAATGGAGGTGATCAATTTTACTAGACACTTTTTTTTGTATTTGAAGACTGCATAAGAAACTCTTGAATTCTCTCTCCAGAGAAGCATATGAGTGGAAATCACTTTCTGCCCATCAGATTTTCTCTCTCATCCCTCATGTTTCCAACTGTCAAGAGACAATTGCTCTTTCCACATCACAGGAGCAGATCCTCATGTAACTGCTACTGCTTGCAATTTCCATCCACCAGCTATGAATTAGAGGAAAAATATGGCTTGATAACCCCTTCTCCAAAATTATACATGAACCTGACCCAAAGTCTTGTGAAATCAGCCAGAAAAGTTTCACTGATTTTCACAGATGCTACACCAGGTGTTCCATTTAGAAGAGAAAATAAGTTGAAAAAAGTTTAAAACCTAGCATGGCAATCAACTTATCTCAAATGGGCATCAAAAGGAGATGCTGAAAGGCAAACATAACATTTTATGCAATCTCAACTACAGAAAAATATATTTCCACAAGTTTTACACAACTTTTTCATATTCTGTGCTTTGTGATATTTCTTTTTTCTTCTCCCTTACAGTGTTCTGGGCCTTGTTTTTAGGCAAAGTAATTAATATCTTTATATCCGTAACTCCAAACACCTAAATTATATGAAACACCTTTTTTGTCATAAAAACTCTCCTTTGGGAAGGCTTTTTTATGTAGTCTCTTGCTACAGCTAACTGGACAAAAATCTTAAAACTCTGAGAGTATGGAGACTCAGAAAAATTAATTTGCTTATGAGAAAACTTTGGAGCATTTTCATTTATCCATTTGTTTTCTGGTCTGCTGTATTGCTTGGGGTACTTGATCTTCCACATTCTCTGCATTGCACTAACCATGTAGTTGGACTCATCCAGGGAATAGGAAAGTGTTTTCTGAGGGAGGGAGGTGCTACTGAAGCAACCAGTGGGAGAGAGGATGGAAAAAACCTTCTTCATCAACCAAGCCTTATGTTGTTACTGCCTGCCCCAGTGCTCTGCACTGCAGGTGTATCTCAAGGGCATTGTACCTGGAGGCTGCTATGATCAGGTCTCACAAAACTTCATTTCTACATGTGCTACTTCACTACAAACAGTTTGGGCTAATGATTTGAGCTGACTTCATTCCTTACACTTGATACTTGTTCATACACTGTACTAAGATCCTGGTAAACATCATGTACATATTGTAATGATGAGATGTTCTTTTGCTTTTCATAATATTTTAGAGGACATTAAAAAACCCTCAAAAACTATCCACAAAAATAATCTATGGAGTTTTGCAGCCTGAAACTGCATTCACATATTTGGGGGCATGAATCAGGCTTGTAAGGCTGATTTTTTTCCATTCTTTCAGACGAAGGAAATCCAAAGAACGAAAATGTGTTTCAGACGTGTTAGACTTCCAAAACACAACAAGACCCACCATGGATCCCTCTACCTGGCTCCCACTTGACCCACCATGGATCCCTCTATGTGGCTCCAGCTAAGCAGCTGTGGTACCTACATTTTTGAGGCAGTGCCTGGAATATCATCTGACTGTACATCACTTTGACTTGGCTTGACTATGCTAGCACAACTTATGTGACAGACAAGGTGCTCTGAATGCCTCTAGTGACCAATTGTTTTCTTCTTCAGAGGACTAGATGACTTTAGGAATTTAGGAACTTACAATAACCTGGGTATGAGGTATATATCTTGTGAAGTCACCTACTCTTAACACTCAGTGAAACTAACAAAAAAATGTGTAAGTATGTCAATAAACAGATAATACACATAAATGTACTGAGAATCAATATCTTCATGCTTACATTTGGTTTAGAGATAGGCAGAGCAAAAGTTAAAAAAATGAGGAACTTTTTATCTTCTGCTGTGTTGAAGCAATTAGGTGGTCTCTCACATTTTCCCTCTTCAATAGCAAGGGGATAAACTTAATGCAATAGGGTGTCTCTGATCTCATACTCTTATCTCCTCTCACTCTCCCTAATTATTTTTTTTCATCTATTAAAAAAGCACAGGAAATATCTCACACTTTATCAACATGTTATCTGAGTTTGTGCGTTCCTCTATTCTCTGGAAGAGACAGGATAACAAACCAGTCTGGCTCTGTAAATCCTGTGCGGTTTTGGGCACAGGTACTTAAAACGATACAAGGAAGTGTCCAGATAATCACACAATCACAGAATGCTTTGGGGTGGAGGAGACCTTAAAGATCATCTAGTTCCAGCCCCCTGCCATGGGCAAGGACATCTTCCACTAGACCAGATTACTCAAAGTCCCCAGGTACTCTCACAGATAAGAAAAAGAAATTAATTTCTTGTACAGAAGATGTAAGTTAACAAATCTGGATCTAATAAAATAGTGATACATTAATTTGGAAAATAATTCTACTAAGAATTCCTCAATCTGTACATAATTCTGCTCTACAAGTAAGCATCCTCTGAGAATTACCATAACTGCACAGTATGAGTACACTTTCCAGTGTTGGCTGCCTAAAAGTATGGCAGAATTTTAAGTTTCCTGGCAAGAAAAGTATCTGAATATGATAAAACCACAGTTGCAAATAGTATTAGGAGATACTGAAAGAATGAAAAATGAAATCTTTCTTCATTGTGTTTACTGGGTGGACTCTGGTCTCTAAGAGTGTTTAAAAACCTTTAGCACTGCCATGCACAAAATTGCCCTTGGAAAATTCTGGGGAAAATCTGGCCATTCCCCCTGAGAAACATTAATTTCTGAAAAGACAGGTATCCATACAAACAGTAGGTCTCCATGCAGACAGACTACTTAAGAAATTTCCAGCTGTTTAGCAGCTATACAGGTCTCATACCAGCTTTCCTGTGTATGGCTTCACCAAATTAAATAGCAAAGCAAGACACATTTTCAGAAGCCCCAGTATCTACTGAGCCATCTCATTTGCAGATGTAGTAGCAGCCGTGAATTCCCACAAAGAACTGGCAGAAGGACAGCAAATTAAGGCTTGCTAAGTGTGAAAGTACCAGAACTGACAGAGTAAGGGATGGGTAACATCAGAGACCAAAACCTCAGTGGAAAGTCTTATTAGTGGTTTATCTTCCTTGCTATCATTTTTTAAAATTTTTTATTGCAGTTGGTCCCAACCTCCGAGTAAGAACAGGGCAGAATGAAGACAGAAGTTTTTGTTCTTTATCTTGCTGATAAGGATTACATTATTTGGAGGTATTTTGGGGCCCTTTTCATCTTACTCCATTAAAGCCTTAAAAAAATGTACATTAGAAAATGGTTTGTTCCAAACAGACAACTTAAAAAATTAGTTACAGACATCACAAAACTTTTCCTGCTAAGGCAGTTGACCGTGTGTTTTGAACATACACTCTGAAGTATGAAATAATATTTGGCAACAGCTATAAAGGAACAGATTCTGAAGAGCACATTACTGCAACTAGAAGTCAATCATTAAGGGTCAGTGAAGCCGTTTTTGGAATGATTTACTTGTGAACTATTCAACTGACCAAAAGGTAAATATGCAGGGTATTATTACAATGTTATTTTTTAAATTAAGTGAAGAAGTAAGTAACCTTAAGAAGAGATGTTGCAATACATGTGGTAATATTGGTCTTCTGCATTGTTTGCTATCTATCATATTATCACATTCCATTATGAACCATCCTCAGGAAAAATAATACATATAGAAAATAAGATAACTAGTATGTAGACAATATCACTTTCCATTTGAGAAGGGCAAATGAGTTTAATGAACTTGAGGACAAGCCACTTCTTAGATGTTTCATATTAAAAATAATTTGAACAGCAATGAAGAAATTGCTTTTGTTTATGATTTTGGGAGAAGCTAGAGCAAAGAAAGTTTCAGTCTTCTGATATCTAAAAGAAGGCAGCAATCGAGATATTTTCTACTCTTTTAGAACTCCATAAATATGATGTGCGTTATCACTCTTAGATTACTCTTTGGGGACAGTTGGGTTGAATCACACAGTTATACAGTCCTACATGCATCTCTATTGAGCTTTGAAACATGTTCCTTTTTTAGTTACAAAACAAAACAGAAATAAAAAAAAATTCAGACAGAGCTCCAGAATCAACATGACTTGGTATCTCTCAATGATATTTGACAATCTACATCTTCTTCACTGCTGGAATCTTACAGGTTATTTTTTTCAGACAAGAAATGAACAATCCTGAGATTGTTGACTCTCATATGCCAAAGAAATAAGCTATACACACGTAGTGTGGCATCTGCACACGTTACCGTAATTTTTCAATCACTCCTTCAATATGGCAGTGTATACCACTGACCCACAGCCACAGGGTTGATTGAGGTGATTTCCAACCTATGTATCCAGTCTCTTCTGCTCCTCCCACATGAACAGAAGGGCAGCAATTCAGAGGGATCCAAATTTCAGACAATCATTAAACCAACAAGGAGCTATTCAGTGGGGAAAGGCAGAAGGCTGGATGGAAGTTCCCTCTGGGATGGATTTAGCCCACAAAACATAGTCTGGATGATGCCAGAATGGAAGGGTAAATTTCATAAGGAATGAAAGGGATAAAATAAGCTTTCATGGAATGAATAGCAAAGTAGCTCCCCAGACATATGAACTCTTAGTAGCCAAAGACTGAAAAATTGTAGTAACTACAGTGTGAGCACTGTACAAGAAGAAAATACCTGCCAAATTCACATTCTGATGCCAGAAATTTTTAAAATCTTGAAAACACATAAACACAAATCTGTAAAAGCATAAATATGGTCATTGTTAAGTTATGGGAACAACCCTATTGACTGTAGGAATGTTGCTAGTAAAATTCTCACAGCAAAAACAAGAACTGCAGAAGTTACCGTACCTTTCTGACTTTTTGTGATCCATGGGAAGCATCTTTTAATAATTGAGTGGGACACAAATCCAAATGTCTGCACATAATACTCAAAACAATGATTGAACTGATTCTCAAATAAATAAATTCTCAAATAAATGTTAGCCAGGGATCTTTATTAATGAAAGATGAAAAAAAAGTGTGAGTTCACATGAAAACAAATAATTCCTTCTTTGTTACTACCACCTGTAGTAAGAAAACCATAAATTGGTTTTGGACAAGGACATTTAGGCTGCGGTTGGAAACCCCCAGTTTACTCCTGAGTATGAATGTATAAGAGGTACCAGCTCCAGAAATTAATATACTACTTAAAATAAAGAGTGTCTCCCGTGTTGAACCTTCAACACTTTCACAAATAGGAACAAATTCTTGGCAGAAAATCCTGTCCCTGGCCCATGACACTCAGGTATGAGAGAGTGACCATGATACAGGCAAGGAAGCATCCTCTGGAGCCTCAGGACAACACAAAATTTCCCTGTGGAATCTCAGATCTCAAGTCAACATACATATATCTCCCCTGGGGCCATGAAAGCGAGGCAGTGAACAAAAACAACTGAAAGAAGCAGGGCTGCTTGGCAGTGGTGAGGAGAAGTTTCACTGGCCACTGGTACCTTCACGTTATGCAATGCCATGCTGGGCATAATGCTCCTTATTCTAGTAGAGCCAAAATATTGCACAAAGTGGCCCTGTTTTACCCAGACATCATCCCCTCCCCAGCACATCAGACACTGTACCATGCCTTGAAAACACTCTGGAGAAAATAATTTCCCCTTTGAGTAAAGAAGAGCAACAGGTAAAAATACCTCATGAGAGAGAACTCCTCAAGTTGCTAAGCATGCGATTCCTTGCAAATCTACGGGTAAGGCCAAAATGAAAGTCATCTGAAGACAGGGATGAAGCTGATAAAGATGAGGTTCAGGAGTTGGATTGTTGCTGCTGCAGCTACACAGATTCACAGCTGGATGGCCTCAAGTCTGAATAGCTCAGTATTATTTATTATGCCATGCCAAGGTTAGCCACCAGTCAGTTTATAGCAAAATAGAGAGGACAGAAGGATACCTGAACCATAACTTTTAATTTTGAATCAACCAATGACTTGGCATACCAAAAAAGGCATAATAAGGTACCATTTCACTGACTTCACTTGTCTGGGAAAATGTCATCCAGTTGAAAACCTGTCCCATGAAGCTAATAAATGGATAAGCCTGCTGATATGCAATACAAATCAGATCTGTATCTGGAAAAGAAAATAATTTTTTTACCTCACAGAAGCCCTATATTAGAAAATTCTGGTTTAACCTTCAGAGGAGATACTTTTTCAGATGAATGGCCTTTGGTCCTGTGAGAATAGGTGTGATGTTGTCAGTTGTGACATCTGAATTGCGTCAGGCCTCAAGCTGAATGGAGTCCAAATTAAGATCATGAATATAAAGATGTCTTTCATTGTGTCTGTTTAGCCGTACAGTCACGTCACCATCAGCTGTCTGTGACCACAGAACACTGAATCTCTTTCTATTCATGTCCACTTTAAATCTCTACCAAAAAAGAAAAAAAAAAACAAAAACAAACAAACAACAAACAAACAAACAAAACCCCCATAAATCAAATTTACAGTGATTTATCTTCTGAAAACATTGGTCCAAGTTATAGATATATAGGCATATTGTATTTTCAGTGCAGTCCTGGTCTTGCCTTAAGTTTTTGCCATAATGTCCAACAGTACAAAATGAGCCAGAAGTTTCAATGCAAAAACACATTATTTCAAAAAGTTCAAATAGACAAGCAAGAGATGATAAGAGGGAAGAAAGAAGTAATTCCCTAAATGTAAAGGGTTCAGATGGATAAAATGCTTAAGCCAATCCACTAGTATCAAGTACAACATGGTGTTAGTGACTACCATTTAACGTCTTTTAGAAAAACAAAACTTTTTAATGAGAACCTCTGTTTTTTAACAATATCCAGGAAACGATATCTAGAACTCATGTGGTAGTAATAACCCCAGTGAGTGTCTGACAGTGGTTTTTAAGTACACCAACCAGTGCTCTAGCAAATTATCAATTTGAGGTTACTGGACATTTTATCTACATTTTTTCTCTAGCTTTAAAAGGTTTTGTGGATCCTGCTATTTTGAATTTAAGAGCCAGTTTATTCTGCTCAGTTTGGATATGTGCTGTGTTTGGGTATTGTATGAAATGGCTCCAGAGCACTTAGCATTAACAATGGTTTCAAGAACACTACACTAAACAGAACAGCCATCTCAAATCAATGGATTTGCTTTATTCATACTCAGGTGGTTTTTTATGTTTTTGGTTTTTTTTAAACTAACAAAGATGCTGTTGTCCAAGGAAGCATAGCACACAAGACAGAAAAAGCTTTGCTAAGCTAACAGTTCCCAACTTCCTCTAACAGAGTCCACTTGTTTGTTACTGATGCAGTTCAACGGCTGAAGAATTTCAACTGCCTCCCACGAGCAGTGTTTTCATCTCCCCAACCAACCCACCTGTAACAACAACAGCAATTAACTCCAGTGCCTTCCTGAGCTGTATAGCCTGGCCGACTTCCAACAAGACCAAGAACTTGGAAGAGGGAATGATTGCTGCTGCCTGGGGGCAGAAACAAACAGAATGAACAGCTGGAGTCAGACAAGATGCTCCCCCTTGCAGCCATCACAGATCACAGCCCTGTTTGTACAGTGCTCTTCTCCAAGGAACAAGCTGCCTTGGCAGGGAGCATCACTGAGGGACTCAGTAAACTGACTTGTAATTGGGCTTTGATGGAAATGCAGGAGTTAAGGCTTTTACAGCCAGCCCTTCATACCCCACCACATAACTCTCATTAGAACAACTGAGGCTTGCTTCAGGGTATTGCCTGGCATCTGACAGTCAGTGTGCATCCAGCACAACAGCTTTCCAAAGCCATCTTTCCAAAGTCACAGCCATTAGCAGCAGCAGACACTTGAAACCCCTGACACCTATAGGAGGAAAGTAAATGCAGGACGTCTAAGTACCTTCCTTCAGTTCTTGTTCTCAGAGGTGAGTTATATATACAGCAGCTTATGAAGAATTTTAGGTCCCAAGAACTCAGGTTACTCTTAGAGAAACTGCGGAAAATTCATTTCTGTTTCACTGCAAATTAAGGGTCTCACAAGTCTGCACATTCTACATAATCTTTAAAAAATGGAACTTGGGTTCCTGGGCAACTTGGCCAATTCTGAAAATTTTACCCGTGACAGTCTTTCATTCCCCAAAACTTTAAACTGCAGAAACCACTCCCAAAACCAAGTCTGGGAAACAAATTTGCAGTTGCTCAGCGTAGCTCAATACTTAGCCTATTGAGTCACCACAATGACCACAGAACGGATGGATTATATGATTTTAATAGGTCAGACACTGCTGTTTTTTCCTTTATAATCACACATCCTAAAACAACTAAAAAGTAGTTGAGATAAGTCAGACACGTGTGCCCACACTCTGTTTATTTTGAAAAGTCATCACCTCTTCTCCAGATGAATGTTGTTGTATTTGCACCTGACCTTATGCTGCCTCTCGTCAGTCAAGGACAGGGATTGACACACACAGGAAAGAACCTGTCAGAATAAGAGACTTATTTCTCTAAACATAGCTTTGTCACTTCTCTGTCACACCAGCAGTCTGTGTGGCCAGGTGAGGAGTTTATCCTCCCCTTAACTGTGCCTATCTTTTGCAAATATGATAGAACTAAAGGAATTTAACCACATGCAGTTCTGTTTTTAAATCAACACTGAATCATAGGACATCTCCTGATTGTTCTTCTGCTGGGCAGCTACAGTTTTTAAGACACTAACCCTGACAGTTGCAAATACAAAGGCATCTCAATGTGCTGAGTACTGTACAACAGGCCATGGAGGTTACTGTTAAAATATATGCATAGAAGAAAAACAAAAAAGCATTTTCTTCCTCCTACTCACTTTCTTGACCACATGGAAATTTTTTTCTTCCCACCATCACATTTCTCATAAGACAATATGTTATTGGGCCTTCCCTGAAATCTCTCTGTGGAAAACAGTATGGAAGATAAGTGTGAAACTGTGAACACACCATGTGGCAAGTAACACTCCAGCTGTAATATTTCTGCTCTGCTCCTCACTTCATGCTTTTCTTCTTCATAACTGAGCACTAACACCTGTTGAGTGGCTTCAGTAGTGCTGAAGAGCACACCCCTTGCTCTCTTTCTCCAAGAAAATGAAAGGTGATGGATGACATTAAGTTCTGGCCACAGTAGTCAGTAGGATTTTTTCTTTGGACTCTTTTGTGCCAGGATTTTTCACCAGTTTGCAGAGATGTCATACTCAAATCTACAGCATTTGAAGTTACCTTAAAAAGAAACTTTTGCCCCAACTGCAAACCATGCTGGTGACTGCTACCTATTTTAAGTGTCCTGAGATAAAGGCCAACAGAAGGTTGAACAAGAGTGAGGAAGGTTTAACATCCAGAGAGCACAAAAGGAAGTAACTTCATATAGTAGGCCATAAAGGACTAAAAATCACGTTCTGTGTTTAACAGCAGGAACTCAGCTTTGCCTCAAGAGGTCTAGGGAGCTGCTTCAAGTGCTCCCCTTATATCTGGACTGACCTAGTCCAAACAGGAAACAGCACAACATACTCAATGTTTGTTTTCTTTTCTCTTCTGCTATCAGTATCAACTGAGCACCACACAAAACTTTAAGATTATCCCTGCTTGCCCTGTCTATCCCCAAAAATTCAATCCTGAAGGGGCAAGAAGCAGCAGGGCAAGGCATGCTGGAGAAAACAAAAGAAGCAGAGTGTAGCTAAGGCGGGGTCTGTAAAAGAAGTGAAAAATAAAGCCCAGAAATTAATCCAACTGGAATAGGTTCTCCTTGAAAAATCTCAGCCTAGGATCACTGCTGGTAGCTTTTACACTCCGAGCCAGAGTGCAGGAGCCAATTGTGTGACCTAGAGAAACATCCACCCAACAAGCTCGTTTTCTGAAACCACAGCTATGACTTCCCTAATCAGAACTGGCTCTGTTGGTTGTCTGGCAAGCGAGGAGTGTGCCCAGGCGGCAGGTGACACAGTGCAGCCGGACAATGGGGAATGGGCAGTCTTTACCAATGTGGTCACTGCATCTCAGCTGATCTTGAAATAACTGATGGACAAAGAAGTGATGTTAATGAAGCAGCAACTGGGTGTTTACCTTATGGCTACTTGTCTGGAGTTGAGGTAGGTATGTTTTACTGGGCTGATGTAGGTATGAAAATGCCACATGGCAGAACACATGAATTTGAAACATAGATCTACAATAAAACCTGAAAGTTTCAAGTTTTCCTGCGGTTATGAGCCTGCAAGCCATTCCACACAGGCAAATCTTTGTGTCCTTGATTAACCTCAGCCAATAACTCAAACAGGGCTGTGTCTGATTAAGGTCCACATTTGCAAGCTTCAGAAAATGCTTTGTAGAAAAATGTGGTTGTTGGCCAACCATGATTGCTGCACATAAGTTACATCTGATAGGAGCAAAATGTGAGAATTTAGACTGAAATTTCCTCACAGACCAGGGCAGCACTATTTTTCTTGTTGATTTTCTTGTTGATTTTGTACTCCCTGCCTGGGCATAATTACCCCTTTCTTGTCAATGTCAAAACAGGGTGGAGGAGAGGTTATTTTTCAAAAGACAGGATAAATCCCTTTGCCTCTAACTTTTGAAAACTTTGGTTTACAAGTCACTGTGTCCCCACTGAAATGAAGTTGTGATCACAATTCTAGACCTGATCCAAAACATACTGAAACCAATGGGAGACTTTCTGTTGACTTAAATGGAAGCCTGGGTCATGCCCTGAGCAGACACTACTGCCCATATAACAAAATCAACCCCTCTCCAATTTTGAATGGCAGAAAACATGGACCTGGAAATATTTAAGACCTCTGAGGTCAGAAATTTGTCTACAACAAAAATCTAATACAAGAGAAATCAACAAGTTCACCTGTCTGCACTCTGCCTCTTTCTAGTGCTACCAACCCAGACAAAACTGCATCCACAGCAGGTATTTTATCAAAACTGTAAAAAGATAAGATCTTGGAAAAAGACAAAATCTGGCCCAGAGTCTAAAATGTAGAGTAATTATTCAATCTTAAAATAAACTTTTCAAATAAAGTAAACATAGGCTTGAGAAATGAGTGTAGTACAACTCAGAAGCTAGAAAAGACTGGCGTCAGGCTTTGTAGCACAGTTTTATACTTGTCAAACATTAAAGTTAACCTAGGACTTGCAGAAGAAGGCAACATGAGCACCCCATGGCCAGTGTCAGACTCCATGCTGTATGTCAGCAGAACCACCAGCAAATACCTCTATGTTGCTTTTAACATTCTTCGCATGGCTCCTATGCAAAAACAGTAATGAAAAAAGCTTACAATGAGGGACAGTTAAGCCTGAAAATGAAACACACAGAACAGTTCTCCAAGTGTCAGGGGATTTGGAGAGAAAGGATCACAGAAGAGCACATGCTTTGGAAAGATTAAAACAATTCCGTACAATGTTGGTATGAAACTGATTGTCAAGGAAAAATACAGCAGGAAAAAGGAATATTGATCTTTTAACAGGAGAGACCATTAGTATGGATGATACAGCATTTGTAGGCTGGTCATTACCTTGTCTCACACATCCCCAGGACGGATGCATTATTATTTGAACAATTCGTAGGTGGGAGAGTGGAGGTATGGGCAGACCTGCTACCCTCACACTGGCAGGAATGCTTTGTCATGTTGTCTGAAAGTGACTGACACAGTAGCCAAAAATGTCTCACTCAGGGAGGCCTCTCTAGGCCAATCAGTTCTTCCACCCAACCTGAGCTTGGCAGGCTGAGGAAGGAAAAAGAGGCTCTTCTTTAGTCAGCTTTTTTCTACATTTGTTTTTCAGCACATCAAGAAACAGACAATGACACGGGGATTTTTTTGGTATAAGTTATGGGCTTAATAGATACATCCTGTATAAATGAAGAACAGGAAGGTCTGCAGGGCTGTGCAGTGGGAATGAATACACTGTACCACAGGTAATGGATGCATCCTGACACCCTGGCACTGACTTAGGACCAAGCACTGAGAAGGACCAAGAAGGCCCAGAGAACTTGTAACTCAAACTTGTTAGCAAATTATTGAGCTAGAACTTCCTCCCTTACCCCATAGCATTACTCACATGTTTGAGTATAACCTATTCATTATACCTCATGATACCCATTATACCACAAATTTTGGAATTAATTTCAAATTCCATTTGAATAGCAAAAGAGCTGGGAGGGGAAGAATATTTCTGAAGGTAAAAAGCTGACAATGTTGATCTTAAATCTCTCAATATATACACACATATATATACACATATATCTACACGGATCTAAGCCATGCTGGTGACAGGTTTCCTAGCGCCAGCTGTTTCTACCACGCCGGTGCCTCGCCCCCGCCAGCCCCGCGCTGCCCCGACTCACGCAGAGGAGGAGCCGCCTGCACGGCGGGGCCCGAGAGAGATCCCCCTTCCCGGCTTCGCATCACCGCACCCCCCCCGGGAGGCGCCTCCGGGCTCTGTGCCGACCCTCACCGCCCCGCCCGGCTCGGCCCGGCCCCGCCGCAGGTCTCGCCGCCACCTACTTCTTGCAGGGGATGAGCGCCTTCCTCTCCTCCAGGATGCGGAGGCGCTGGTTGGGGCCGTCGTAGGAGACGGCGGCCCGCGTGTTGCGGCCCGAGCCGTGCTCGTAGAACACGGTGCGCCCTTCCCACTGTCGCGGCGCCTGGCACGGCTCGGCCCCCGCCGCCGCCGCCGCTCCGCCGCGCAGCAGGAGGACGCCCAGCAGCAGGAGCAGTCGCAGCGGCGGCCCCGGCCCCGGGCACAGCTGCCGCCCGGCCGCCGGCCGCGCCATGCTCCGCTCCGCGCCGCGCTGCCTCGGCGCACGGCCGCCCCGCACGGCGCGCAGGCGGGCGGGCAGGCTGTGCCGAGGGGCGGGGGCGGCCCGCCTCCAAACCCGCATCACCTCAGAGGCGAGAGGCGCCCTCCGCCACAGCGCCCGGACGCCGGCGGGGCACGAGGCAGCGCGGCGACAGGGACCCTCGCCCTCTCAGGCCTCCCTCCCCGCAGCCGGGAGGGTCTAGGCGCCCTGGCCGTGTCCACTGCTCCGCGAGGGCTGCCCAGAGGGGCAGCTGCGAGCTCCAAGCCCTGGGCACTCTGCGTGAGCCTGGGGAGGGAGGGGATACGCGAACAGGAGTGACCTGCTGGGACAAACCGCTTTAATGTTGCCCTCGAGGGGGGCATTTCAGTGCCTCCCCTCAGGGAGACAGTGTCACCAAACATTCCTCTACCACATGCATTCCTTCATCTCCCACCGCCCTCTTAGGTGTATCAGCTGTTGTTTCCTGCCTGCTCTGGATGTGCTTTCCTCACCCACTAAGGGAAGGGCCGTGCCCCACAGGTGCTCAGTCCCTTGCAGCTCTGCTGCGTCTGCCGGGGACAACACCGGTGGCACCACGGTACTTGGCCGGGGCAGGTACCTCAGAGCCACGCTGCGGCTCTCTCAGGTCACTGGGATAACCTGACACTGGGTTAATCTTCTTATCTCAGCGGGTCCCTCAAAGACTGGGGAGCGGCATTTCCCACAGGGAAGAACGGGCCCGGAGGTCTTTACGTGCAAGGGGGAACACAGGTGGGCTGTGAGGGATGAGGGAGCCCTTTGGCCCTGCCACCCCTCTGCACCAGGGTCCCGTGGCCGTGGAGCCCCAAGGAAATGAAAATAAAAAACAGCTTGGGAAAAAGTCTGAAACCCCTTCTTCCGCTCGTGTGCAGATGCGATTGGTGGGGAACAGCGGCGGGGAGAGCGGGGCGGCGGGCTGACTGCCCGCACAACAGCCCCACAGCGGCCCCGCCGCCCGCTCCCGTCTCGGCCCGGCCGCCGCCGTTTCCCCTGTCCCGAGCAAACCGGGCCACGAGCCACCACCCCGTCTGTCCGCCCGTGCGCTTCACGCCTTTCCCCGTCGGAGCCGAACTCATGGAGGGAATTCTGCAACTCCCTGGAGGCGTCGGGAACAGGCGCCGGAGCTCCCTCAAGCCCGCAAAAAGTTTCTTCTCCCTTGAGAAAATGCGGCGTATAAAGTTCAGCCCCACGGGAAGAAGCCGCGGTTCCTACCGTCACCTTCCCTCTCCCCGCGCCGGAGCGCAGAGCCCCGCGGCAGAACCGTGTAGTTTGGGTTTCCTTCCCTCCCCCTTGCCCCCCTTCCACCTGAAGGAATTTATGACACAGATGAAAACTGAAACGGAGCTGGAGCGGCGGCCGAGAGACGCAGTGATGTCGCCGGGGGATTAAACGGGGTGGAGGTGATGTCACCGTGCCTGCACAGCAAAACGCACACATACACGCACACCCCCCACCCCCCGGAGGAGCGGGGCTGCCAAGGGAGCGCGATCGGCCCCACGTCACTCGTGCCACTGGTATAAATGCGGTCCCGCGATGTCCATGGCTGTCGGCGCGGCGGCTCCCGCGACTTGACTGCAGCCGGGCTCCGGGAGGCAGCGCCGCTCCGCGCCCTTCGGCCGCCGGGACCCGCGGGGCGGCGGCGGGCGGCGGCGGACAAGGAGGAGAAGGAGGAGGAAGAGGATGCTGCGCGCCTTGGTGGCGGTGTCCCTGTGGCTGCGGGTGAGCCCGCGGGCGCAGGGCGCGCCGTGCGAGGCGGTGCGCATCCCCATGTGCCGCTCCATGCCCTGGAATATCACCCGCATGCCCAACCACCTCCACCACAGCACCCAAGAAAACGCCGTCCTCGCTATCGAACAGTTCGAGGAGCTGGTGGCCACCGGCTGCAGCCCGGTCCTGTCCTTCTTCCTCTGCGCCATGTACGCCCCCATCTGCACCCTGGAGTTCCTCTACGACCCCATCAAGCCGTGCCGCTCCGTCTGCCAGCGCGCCCGCGACGGCTGCGAGCCCATCATGCGCCGATACAACCACAGCTGGCCCGAGAGCCTGGCTTGCGACGACCTCCCCGTCTACGACCGCGGCGTCTGCATCTCCCCAGAGGCCATCGTCACCGACGTGCCGGAGGGTGAGAACCCTGGGGGCAGCGAGAGGTGGGAGGGAGGACTCCCTCCACCCCCGCGGGACGCCCCAGGCTGGGACGGGGGGGCTGCGGGACCCCCACGCTCCAGTCCTGGAGCCTCTACCGACAGTTTTCACTCTCTGACGCGCCTCTGTTTGCAGATGTGAAGTGGACGGACTTCACACAGGGCTTTATGGTGCCGGACAGACCCCTGGAGCCTGACTGCAGGAGCCGTGGCCAGGGTGAGCCTAGGACGATCCCCCTCCTCCACCTCCCTGGAGACAGGGTCCATCTGACACCTCTCAACCTTTCTCCCTTCTCTTCCTTTGAAGAGCGGTGCAGGTGCAAAAAGACAAAGCCTACGCTGTCAACCTACTTGGCCAAGAACTACAGCTACAGTAAGTGCATGGGGAAATGCTTCACTTGGCCTGCCCCACATCCTCCTTGTGTCCCTGCAAGTTAGGCAGCTCTGTGTGGGTGCTGAACCCACATCAGGCCCCATCCAGCAAGTGTGGCATGGGAAGACTGCTCCAACACAGCCTTTCCAAGTGAGTGTTTGCCAGGGGATACCTAGCTGTAGCACACACCATGTGCAGGCAGTAGTAGTAATGGCACAGATGATGGTGTGTTTCTGACAAATGCAGTAAAATGTCAGTAATGTGCACCCTTCTGCTCTGCAGAAGGGGTGGTTGCTGCTGCAAAGGTCACTTTAGTAAAGGCAGTTATGCCTTATGTGAGTGTGATGACTTTGGCCAGCTCCTGTTTTCATCCAGCAGATAGAATAAACAGGGGTTTTCTACCCAAATAAAACTCGTAAATGTGAACCAGCTGCATCAAAGTAAAAAGTTTTTAGAAATTTGTATATGCTTTTACTTATTAGCCCGAGTTCTGGCTGGTGCACAATTGTCAGAGATTAACTGAATTCAGTGACAATTTGCACCATCCAGCCATGGAGATAGCTGATAGTTTTATTAGATGTTGGGTGACATATTGGCAACAAAAATAAGTATTCAGCCCTCTTTCCCCTTAGCTTTCCCCTGCCTCAGTTTTCTGATGGTGTGAGTCAGGAAGAATTCTAATTAAGATTAGATAAATGCCAGATTAAACCTAGTGTCAATACAAAGCCCCTATTAACTATGAGTTTTATATGCAGTATTGCTTCATTTTGCACTTTGTGGGTATTTTCTCAATGGCACTTTTTTTCCCAGTCATTTATCTAGTTCTTCTGCAGTAGGGTTATAATATAGTTCAGTTCCTATTTGTTTGATATCAGATAAAAGCAAGTTTGTAGCTATTTGCTTCTTTGTTAGCATGTTTGGTGGGAATAATCAAGCTGAACCTCTAGCTTAGGTAGTTGTACAATTTTTGTTCATTATAGCATTTTGGTGCATTTACATGACTTACTCTTTTTATATAATTCTTTGATCTGTGTCAGTACAACATAGAGATATGTTTAGGTGGAACAATGATTTTTTATAGTTGCCTGAAACATATGAAAAGTAGTGATATCAAATGTCTGTTCCAAAATGAAAGACAGGTGTTATTTGTGTAAATTCTGATTCCAGTGGTTTCAGTAGGAGTGTTCCTTGAGTAGAACCTGTATGTCGGGGTCCAAAATTTAATTCCATTGAATTTGTGAAATCAAGATTTTTCTTTTTGAGATGTAAGTATTTATTCAGCAGCCTGTGAGAGAAATAGACCTATTTATATGGAAAATGAATGGAGGGACAAGATTTAATGAGTTGAAAATCAATCTTTTTTTTTTTCTGAAAACCTTTAAAATAAGACATACTGCCAAATTGTACTTTCAATTGTACCAAACAGACTTGAAAATGGATTGTGAGTCTCCAAAACTGAAATTCCTCACATGTTTTGTGTCTGTTATACATGTCCTGATAAAGGTAGCACATAAACCCCAGACTGCATTAACAGTGCTGGTCTCCTGTTTTCATTGTGTGAAGTTTATTCGAAATGTTATGAGGTTTATGTGGAAGCTTTTGACCCCGTGGCTGGCAGGGGCAGGCTGATCATCCTGTGGTCTGTACACTTCTCATGCTTCTTTCACTGAAGAATTTTTGGACAGTAGAACCCTTTCTATTTTGACATTTCCTAGAGACAAAATCCTTTATGTAAAAATCATACTTAATTTATTAGATCTGGTATTTTTCACAAGAGAGAAGGAATGAAATGCTGGAGTGGTAGGTGATGCCAGAATTTTGTAGGTACAAAGTTAGCCCAGGGATCATTTCAGAGCAATCTACAGTGCTTCAGCTTCTTGCATCTGTGCAGATATGCAGTTTTCCTCAATGAAAGGTAAAAATACAAATGATTGTGTATTCAGAGTCAGAAGAACCTTTTTCAGTATCTCGATTATATAAGGATCTCACTATTGGTAGAGAATCCAAAGGCAAAAGATGAAAAAAGGTATAGCTCAAGTAAGTCATGGAAATCCTAAGCCTCTTAGTTTTTTGACTATTGTTTCTAGCCTTGCCTTGTTTCTTATATTTAAGAAAATACTATATTTCCTGGTTACAATCTACAGGAAATGATTTTATTACTGAAAAGATTGAATTTGTGACAACTGTCTGTGAGGTAAATTATTCATTACTTAATCAGAAATAGCCAGATGTGGCTGGAGGATGGCTTAGATTTATGCAAAGGGTTCTTCAAGTCTGAGTTGAAGGAGCTGTTTGTGTGTGTGATTCCAGGCAAGATCAGTTGGTCTGATCTGGCAAAGATTTAAGCACATGTTTAATTTTACAGTTGTCAACAGTCCTACTGAAAACCAAATTGAGATCAGGCCTCTGTTATTCTAAGCCACTGTTCATGCCCACACAGGCAGAAGTAGTTCTAGTTTCACAACCAAAACAACAGCTTCCAATTCAATATATTTTATTTAATTTTGAGATGCATTTAAATTTCCAAGACTGTTTATTGTTCTCGCTCTTCTGTTTTTCTATTTGCAGTCATTCACGCTAAAGTAAAAAGCATAGAAAGAGGGAACTGCAATGAGATAACCACTGTGGTTGAAGTCAAAGACATTCTCAAGTCTTCAACGCCAATTCCTCTGTCCCAAGTGCCTCTTCTTACAAATTCCTCCTGCCAGTGCCCGCCTCTTCAACCAAAGCAGGATGTTCTCATTATGTGCTATGAGTGGCGCTCAAGGTGAGCCGTGATGTGTTGCAGAAAAGTGTTAGAGCTGGCTGTGAGGGATGGGAAGGAGGACCAGTAAATCTCTCTTCCTCATCATAGGCTTGTTTTAGGAGAACTCATACATACACTTACATATTTCCATTACCTTCACGGCTGACTTTCATCAGCCTCAGCTCTGTGCCATGATGTGTTTACAAAATTTGACTCACGCAAAAAGTATAAAATCTGGTGGCATTAGGTGCTGACGTCACATTGATAAAACATCATGCAGCAGTTCAGTCACCTCCAGCTTGGGAGTGTTTTTCCAGGACCACTTTCCATGGGGATGAGCTGCTTAGTGTGCAACAAGCCCAGTGGTGCCTGTAGATGATGGTCTGTGTTGGCAGGACCACATGGAAGGCATGTGGTTCTTCCTCACCAGGGGAGTGGGCAGAAGATGATACACATCCTCTGTCAGCAGAGCTGCTGGAATCAGAGCCAGGCCTTCTCCACTGGCCTGTCCATACTTTGGACCAGTGCCGTCAGTGAGATGTTTCTGATCCCGCAGCCGTACCGGGACCAGCCAAAGCTGCAGCCATTGGAGCTCCAGCTCCCGGATGGCAGATGAAAAGTAAATACTCTTAGAGCAGCTTGCCAGTCCTGCTGTATGATTAAAATTAAAAACAAAACAAAACTAACTTTACCAGACCTTTCATCTGGCAGTCAGCCTAGCCCCAGGCATGGAAGGAAATCCAGCATGCTGGCTTGGATGGGAAGGAGTGATGAATAACAGCTCCCTTTTCTCCCTGGTTCCTTGAGGCAGAAGGGAACATCCCATCCACATTAGCACCCCAAGCGCACCAGTAGATGCCAGCAGAGCAGGTTGTGGTGTTACAGGTTTTTTGTAGGCCTGGGTGTTGTAGTTTGGAGGCAAGGCTGTCTGTAAAATGTGCAGGCTGGTTTTGCATACTGTGATGTTACTGTTAATTGGCCACACATGCTTGTAAGGACCACGGAACATCCACATGTGGGACGTGGTGGGCCATGCCCATATTTTTAATGAGCTTTATGTTGATATTTTGGGAGCATTTTATAGGTGTTTCTAAAATTTGCCATCTGATATCTTACTACTTTGTCTTGTTTTTGTCTTGTGAGCTAGCAGACACAGCATTGTATTACTACTCATCTCTTTGCCCCTCTAGGTCTGGAAGTATTTCACAAATATTAATGTAGAGCTCTCTCTTTGTGTTAGTGATTTTAGGGATACAAGCTCTGACTCATGTAGAAGGACTATGACCAGAATGGCGATGGAGGAGCTCTGGGTTGCAGAGGATCCTCTGGAGGCTGTTAGAAAAGGGAGATTTCATAAGTCAAAGATCACAATCAGCATCTCCATTATTATGGAAAAAACCACGTGATTCACTAAATGTCTTGTGATGGTTTTTAAAGGTCATTGAGGTTTTTAATTTCATATAGTGTACTAAAGTGGATTTGAAAAAGAAACATAAATTATTATATGTGCTTCCTGTTGAACTTAGTGGCAGGAAAACAGAAGGTTTTGAGTTACAGCAGCTTTTTAAAATGACAGAGGCAGAATGAGTGGAAGCTGTACCTCCTCTGCAGTCAATGGCAAAATACCTATTGCCTGTTGTTAGGGTTAGAGCCTCACTGGATAATTTGACCTGAACAAAGCTGTGCCAGATGTACTCCATGTTGTGGTTTCATCCATGGCAGTATGGCCTTGGCATCAATCCTGTTGCATTAGTACAGCATATTGGTCCTGATTCTCCAAGGTTTGCACTCACATTAGGCCTTTTATGTGTGGTCAAACTGGATGCACAGAGGCTAATGACTACAAGAGGCAGCATTTTGTACTGTGTTTGAGCTGCTAAGAGCAGTGATGCTATTCATAGAAACTGGAGGTCAGGTCCTGCTACACTATTTAACCTTCACCAGCCAGAACAGTGCTGTGTGATCTTATGTGCATTTATAACTATGTCTTGATGTTTCCAGCCAGCACTGGTGTCTAAATACAACCAGAATTTTAGTGGAGTTTATATTAGGGCATGTTAAGGCCTGGTATCTCAACCAACCAACCAACCAACCAACCAACCAACCAACCAAAAAAACCGTCAAAAAGTTGTCACTGGGCTGGAACGTGGAAATTGTGACATCAGACTGCTTTAGAATAAGCTGCTTTAGGAGCTGTTTAAGGCATATATATTTAATAGTCACATTTTTGCTTTGTTCATTTCATAACAACTAGACTCAGTGTTTTCATGCAGGAGCTAGCCAGATTGTACTGGTAGGCAAGTATGGCAAGTATCACTAACCATGCATCTTCCAAATTCACCTTAAAGGACTCATTAAAGAGTTAGATGTAGGAAACACATACTGCCATCCTTATGTATTTATAGGTAGAAAAGGATACAATTGTAAGTGATCATATCATTATATTACTGTTTTTCAGCTAAGCTGTATTAGCTGGTGCATATGAAACAGCTTCTTTTTTAAAGTCAGAAGTAAAATGCATCTGTTTAATCTACTCTTCACATAAACACACAGAGAAACATATGGTATCCCATCATCCCATCCATAAAACCTGTCAGTACCAGTACCTGTGGGTGCATTTCAACTCTTCTGTGTCAAATCATTTGGAATAGCATCTCAGGCATCAAAATCAGCAATATCTATAATTTGTGTGTATTTCTTAATTTCAGGTTGATGCTTCTTGATGGATGTCTAGTTGAAAAATGGAAGGACCAACTAAACAGAAGATTTAAGGTAAATACAACCAAAGAAAAGAATGCTGAACTTCTTGATAAAAAGTTAAACACCTGTGTTTTACTTCAGATTGATTAACTTTGATGACTTTCAGATATCTGTAACTCCAGTGAGTATCATTATTTTCACTTGAACATTTTTAGCCTTTATAGTTACTCAAGTATAGGTGAAAATTTGAATACTTTAATCTTGTGGTTTAGGGTCTCTAAAATTTTATTTCTCTTTAATTTTACCCTGTGAGATGATCTTTGTATGAACTCTGGTTTCTTACAGTAATGTCTCTAGGAATTTCTTTCATTTCCCTGCTACCACAAGGAGCAGTGATATGAAAGTGAAGGTAATATGCAGATGAGTACATAGCCCATATTAGATAAGAAAGGAAGTTAAAATCCTCTGCACTGGATGAATGTTTTTTTGCTGCATTAAAGATTACAGGCTGGAGACACACACTTCTCACCAGGTACTCACTACTAAGACCCAGCCAAAGGATTGGGCATTGTCTCTCTGGATTCAGGAAACACTGGAAGGAAGAGTCTTTAGTATAGAGACATGGGTGGCAGGCACAGCAGATGCCCCTGCTTTTTGGGGCTTCAGGATAGCATTTGATATCACTCTCTGCTTGTAAACTCCTCTTTTTAATGTAAAGAAAGGATGCATTGAGAGAAGGTCTGATTCTTCCTCCCAGTTTAAGACATGGAAGAAAGTTATTTTTGGAAATCAGAAAGGTTTTCAGAGCATTAAGGTCATACATGTATGTTTAAGGACATACATGTGTGTTTTAATTGTGAGTTGAATGGCAGTTGATAGAGAGGAGGAAAAGAGATGTAGGAATCCATAAGAAAAAGCTTTCAGATTACAGACCAGCTTCTTGCAGGAAATTGCATTCAATGCTTCTCTCCTCCCTCTTCACTTACTCATCTGAAACCTATGTGTGGAAAATAAAACATGCTTTAAATCTTTAAAAAATAAATACATGGCAATTGCAGAGGATGCCATGTGGGATTTAGAAGAATATTGACATATGACTTGGATTCCTGAAATCCTTTAGCTGTCAACTTAATGGCCTGTTGCTGGCACACATTGTGTTTTAGTCACCTCCTCACACTGTTTTGTCATTTCTAATTGTGTCTTGAATCATGTTTGGGCTTTAGTTTTCAGATTGTCAAATAGATGCATGACTGCCAAAGAAATGCCCTTCAAAGCACATGTAATTTCCTCTCATATTAATAGTTTCAGAAACTAAATCCTCATTTAAACATATTTGAGTGGGACACAACTAAATGTGTGCTGATAGTTTTGGTTTTATAAACATGCATAAAATAACTCTGACCACACAGAGCCAGTATGGAGCTAGGTATCACAGTGGCTTCATTTTAATGCCCATCATTCATCTCTGAAGACTTGCATCCAAATTTTGTGTAGAGTTACCACTTACAATGGATGTTTTGAGCTGTCTGTCAACCACAGAAGACAGTTGTTAACATAACCACAACATTGCTGGTCTTTTCTTTAGCCAGGACAAGAGTCTGAGCTACAACAAAGTCATGCAGAGATATTGAATAGGGCAAGCTGGAGAACATTTCTCTTGCTCTGATCACTGGGTAAATCCGCTGCCTTTAGCAATTTCAGAAGGGAAAGATAATAGAGGGGAGAGGTGAGATCCTTTCTGGGTTCTACTGCCTACCTTGTTTTCCTTAAAGTAGGTATTTCTGTTCCTAGAGGTGAAAGTCTGCAGTCTCTATTGCTGTTCTACGGATCCCTCCATGTTTTGGAGAGTTGACCAGTCAAACTTACTGTAAAAACCTATTTTGTAACTACTGCATTATTGGATATGAAAATCTGACAACTGTTATCAGTGCTTTTCAAAATTTCTTGGGTATGCTGCTGAGTAAAGCTGCAGGTGCATTATTCAAACCATGCTATTGCAACTCTCAACACTGTAGTTTCACTGTGATCATTGCTATTGCCTGTCCATAGCATAAGCTTGTTCCTGCCCAGTCCTTTCCACCCCAGGGAAAAGCAGAAGCAGAAAGTAAATGCTAGCTCCCCTTGTGGCTGTGTGCTTAAGTGTATATTGTGAATAGATGGTTTGATTCCTGTAGACTTTTCTGAGGAAAAGTCAAGTAGCACATCCAGCAAGACAGCAAGGAAGGGCCTTACGAAGGAGCTCCAACGTGCTGGTCCTGACTTTTTGATGGCATGATGCCAGCTCCCCTCTATTTCTGAGAAGGTACTCACATGCAGCATGCACATGAGATGGGCAATTGTAATTTCCATCAACTGATGCCCCTCTAACCTAGAACACAGTCCCTGCAAATAGCCATTACATGCTGACATCAATGGCCTTGCAATATAGAGCATGAGGCTGTTAAAGGTAGCACTAGCATCAGTGGTTCTGGATAGCTTTGATTAGGATGTAATTATTTATGATTATGTCCTTCCCTAACTCATCCTCTTTGTCTTCTGCATTTCTACAGAGGTGGGAACAGAGGCTGCAAGAACAAAAGCGGCGAACTGCGCGCAGTAAGAGCCAGAATTCGGGACGCAGTGGTCAGAGTGGAGCCCTGAAACCACAAACCAAGAACACCAACCCACTGATCAGTGGCCCCAAAAAGCCCATTAAAACAAGAAATGGCCAGAAAGAAATCAACCCCAAAAAAGTATGAGTGTGAATTCCCAAAAGGAAGGACTTTCCCTGCACGACAAGGGTCACAATCTGGCTTGGTCAGCATGTTTTATTAATCTGGAACTCATTGACTTAAAGAATTATGTCATTTTATGTCATACATAGACCTCTTTGCTGCACTTTACTGTTACAAGGTTTGCTTATCCTTTCACTGCAAGCCATAGAGCATAGGTTTGCACTAATATGAGGTAGGCATATTCCAGCTGACTGAGCTTTATCTTTGGGCTCTGATTTCCCATCTAGACAGAACTAGCCTTGGCTGCTAGAGGTTTTGACTCCTTGTACCAGTGGCCTGGTCTGTTTCCCTGCCAGATGTTGGAGAGCTGCATGGAGTTTCTCTCTCTCCTCAGCTGGTGTAGTAGTTGGTGAGTTAGTCTGTGAGTTAGTCTGTGAGTTAGCTGAGAGCTCACTAGACCAAGGCAGCTGAGGAGCAGCAGAAGGATGGTAACCTCTGGCAGATATCTCAGGCAGCAATGACTGCAGCTGCTGGAGCTGAACATATCTGCTATTTGGAATCACAGTCCTTGTTCAGAGTGTTCAAAAGCATAGTTTACCATTAAGCATCTGGGTATGCATTATGTGATTATTTTTATGAGTGTGCCGAAAATATGCTTACAGTGATATTATTTGATCTTGTGGGTTTGTGTAGTAAAAAATGCATTCAAAGCAGACATTTAATTTTTTAAATTGTACTTCAGGCTGGCTTCTGTTGTTCTAATTTCAAATATATTTAAACATCTAATTGAAAAATCTGTATTTTTTTGAAAGGACCGATTAAAGTGAACAGATCTGTAGAATTCTTAAAAGTAACACATTTGCTGTAATATAGCTTTGCTATGAAAACTGGAATAGAAGCTTTATTCTAAAGATAACTGACAGCTACTGTACAGTATTAAGGAGAAGATAGGGCTTCAAGTGGCTCAGTAATCATTTGGATAACTTTTTATCATTTGATACAATATTTCTAACCTTTCTCTGAGATCAAATAAATAAATAAATAAATAAATAAATCAGCTTTGTCCCTATTAATGAGCTTCTCAAAGCAACTGGCTATCTGCAGTTTTTCTTATCAGAAAGTAACATTTACTCTGAAAAGAGTGACAGGAAAACAGATTTTTTTATTTATGTGTTAAGTTTACTGACTTAACATTTTCTGTATGAGGTATTAGAACAACAATGGTGATATAAATCTAATCAATATAACTTCAAGGTGGCATTTGTGCTATTTCTTCTGAGGTGTACTTCAATGAGGCAGCATAGACAATACATTCTGATTTCATTTTCATGTAACACGCAAGAAGATCACCAACGTTAAGATCAGAAGAGCTCATGATAGATGCCTGAAAGACCTTCCAGATTTCCTGTAGGAAGACTAAGAACTTGTCAATTCTGGTAAAATGAGGATTTTTATAATAGGAGCAGTTCTACATCAGAAAAAAAAAAAAAAAAAGGAGTTCTGTGTAGATTATCATAAGGAATAACAATTGGTCATACCAGTATGTTGATCTTTGCCATGACAAAAATTCCAATGAAATTTGCATGTGTGAAATTCACAGCAAAACATGCTGGAGTGATTCTGGTAGCAGAATCATACTTGGTAATTTGCTAACGCGAATTTGGGACATAGATGCCAAGTTACGATGTTTAAGACAGACAGACACAAGTGTTACAAGAAAATGGAATAATAGCATATAGAATAATTTGAGGGGGAAACCAAACTAAATGGTCATTGTTGAGCTTTGAGTGTAGCACTACTGATAATTCTGGGCAGGTGCAGTACTTTGTTGACATGGAACACCTGCAGAATTAGATCTAAAATTTATTCCAGGTGCCAGGAATGCTGAGCATATATAGGATATGTTGACTTTAGTAGGATTATGTGTTTGACATGTCTAAAAAAACAGACTACAAACTTAGGTGCTTAAATACAGCCTATAGGTGGAACCTTAATCATGTTCAGTGAAATGGAAGAACTGAAATGGAAATCAAAGAAGACAGAATTTCACTTGCAGGTGACTAATTCAGGTTTGAAAATGCTGACTTAAGTAAGCATGATCTAAAAGGTTGGAAAACTTCTGAAATAGTTTTATGTACTCTGTAGCAGGAGTTCTTAAGTTTTGATTACCTATTGGTCCCAATTTCAAGTACCCCAATAAATGTATATGTAGTTAGCCATTAAAGAATGAGTGACACTCACATCAATGTGATGTTGAAATAACAAATACTGAAGTCATGATATATCACTTCAAGAAATTTTAATGTGAACATAGTCAAATGTGGTGTTTGTTAAATGAAATTTTTGGAGCAGCTACCTAGACTCCACAGCAACATCACATATTATTTTACAACTGTTAGAATCAAACTTATTTTTTCGTTTTGTCCGAGGAAAAAATGTACAAATTATTTTCTCCAGAGAATTGTCACCATTCCTTCTCTGAGTTGCTGTCATTAGATTGACCATTCCAATACGCTGGAATAGACATGGATGCACCAAGCCAGGTGTTTCCAAACTCCTTAACATTTTTATGTATACTTTATGCTGACTAACTTTCAACCTAATATGGTAAAAATATGGAAGAATGAAAGGCAATACAACAAAAAGCAGGGGATATCATAATACAAAGAACAGACATACAAGGGATAAATTAATAAGGTAGTGTGGTTTTTTTTCAAAACCATTTTTTCCCATATTTTAAGAAGCTATAGGTCAACTCAATTTAGCACTAATGCAAATCATTCAATTTTGAAAATCCCCTATGATTATTAACTCCCTGTGAAGTTATCAATTGCCAGCTGAATCTAGACCCAGAACATCCGCACCCTCCTGCTTCCCTTCCCTTCCCTTCCCTTCCCTTCCCTTCCCTTCCCTTCCCTTCCCTTCCCTTCCCTTCCCTTCCCTTCCCTTCCCTTCCCTTCCCTTCCCTTCCCACAAAATAGGTGTTGGAGCAGTGAGGGCTGTTTGAACAGGCAAATTCCTCCCCAGAGGGTGCAGTCCCCACATCTGCTCCCTCTGGCATGTGGCTAAAGGTCAGACTCACCTCTTCTCCTGCACATCCATGGCCATGTGTAGCCATTGCTGTGCTGGTGCACTCCAGCACTGGAGTCGTGAAACCTCCATTCAGCAAAGGGAGGCAAATAGTTTGCTGATGGGTGAATGTAATTATTCTAACTATTTAAAGATGAAAAAAATTAAGAGGCCAAATTCTTGAAGTGTTAAATGGATTTTTTCTCAGTGTTGCTGCTAAGCCTTCTTACTGAGGGGCTTGGCATTTTTTTAATATAAAATAAAAATTGCCTGGAACACCAAACATATGCTTCTAGTGAGTTTCTTACTACCTCCCACACACATGTGCCCAGTTTAGTTAGAAGTGCCATTCAGTATTTTCACTGAATGTTCTAACCTCAGTTCCAAAAGAATGAAACCTGAAAAAATATTTACTCTAATTGTGAATGATTGGCACCATTTTAGTAGCTCACTGTAAATACAAATCAAGACTCTTTTATGAAACACATTTTTAAAAAACCTATAAACCTTCCTCCAACAAGACCTGAATGACCCGGTCACTTCAATTCAGTGTTGCAACTTTCGTCCAGTCAGGGCATATGACTGAGAAATACTTCCTAAGCAAATAAAAAGAAGATTTTCCTGTCCAAAATACTCAAACAGCTCTTAAATTCTTTTATCCAGAATTGTAACCTAGATTCCAAATGAATGAAACCTGAAAAAATATTTACTCCAATTATGCACAACCGACACAGGCCTTTTGGTTGTGCTTAGCAGTTGAATGTAAATGCACATCTGAAAACATTTCCTCAACCAGATTTTTATGGTAAGCTACATCAGCAGCAATTAATTTTGTAAATAAATATAATCCATCAATATGGGTCAAAAAACATTCAAAATTATGTTTTCATTTATAAATACCCCCACTCCCCAGTGATTTGCAAATAATTAATTTCTATAGGAGTGCATTACTTCTGATTAGAGCTAGCCAAGGCTTTCTGGAAAAATTGCGGTGAATTTCAACTTCTAACACTATATTTCATGTCACATGTCTGAAATTAAACCTTAAGCCTTATTGGAATTTAAACAGCATTTCAAACTTGTTTTTGGATATGCAGTCAATTTGAGGGCTTCCAGGTAATCTATTAATATTAGATTGGTTCCTGCTGCTGCCAAAAGTCTGGTGGATAAACCACTATGGAAATGAGCATAAAACAAGGGAAGGCAACACTCCTTTTCTCTAGATGGGGATATTAAGATCAAGCCCCAAAAGTACCTTAAATATATCAGGCAGTCTACACCCAGATAGAAGGTTAATGGTTGTATCAGAGTAACCAAGAAATGCCCCAAACAGAACACCCTAAGTATTTTGATTACTCGTGGTTACAGTGTGATGAAAACTATAATTTGTACATACTCTGAAAACTTCAGTATGTATTCTCTGAGCAAGGTAACCAGAGAGCTGATAATTTGCTCACAAAGAGCTGTGGATAAACTGAAGAGATATTTGAAATGTCTGACTTGCCAGTGTAGTTCATTCAGCAGTCAGAGTAAAGGCAAAATAGTGGTACAGAGCCACAAGCTGATTGACTCCATCTTCTTGGCAGGGAAAAAATGTTTTTTCTCTACTTGCCTTATTTTTTTATGTAGTAGTTCAGTACAAAATCTCAGAACAATCAGACATACTTATTCTTCTAAAACAGTATTTTAAGATTTATGACCCGCTTGTTTATCATTCTAAACTGAAACAGATCTTTAATATAGTCTTTAGTGTCAGGTTATGATTTCATTAAAGTTCCTAAACAAGGAAATATGTGGTTTGTGGTACAAATAAACATGCCCTGTGGTTCCATTTCTCTCCTGCTGGGACAAAAATCAGAAGAATAATTATGTTATCTTTTGTTAGTCTTGGAAGAATTATAATCAAATCTTTGCATCACCTAATTCTATGATGAATGACAAGATGTTTTCTAAATAAACAGTTGTAAAGGCCACATTCTCGTTTGAACTGGCATTTAGATATGAGCTAAACAGACACAGTCAGACTTTCTGTAAGTTTTATATGCAGCAGTTTTGTGTAAATTTAATTGCAGGAAGATTTTTATCTGTGAGACTTCATGGAGTTTATGTTGGAACAGAGTCCTCCTGACTCTATAAATCAAATAATTGCTGATCCCACCAGAAATGTTCAAATTCTTAAAAATTACATCCATGTCTATATCACAATAATATAATTTTCAAAGTAGAGCGGATGGCAGTTTAAATAATGTATGCAATACCTACAGGGTGAGTTAAATTTTTAAAGAGACAAAGCAATCTCTTAAAATACTGACAGTATTTTGATTGCCATTCTTTTGAATGCATATTTTGATAATTGCACAAAATCTACAATCTTCTGTTCTCGAAGATATAAAAGCTTTGCAAATCTGAATCTCTTAATCATCTGAATGAAACAGTTATGTTTGATATTTTAAGATGCATCTGTTAAATTTCTCCTTTCCAAATCTGCTAGAAGACTTCAAGAACGTATTTAGGAGAAGAAGATGAGCATTAATAAATGAAATGTTCCCACATTACAGTTTGGACTTGGATACTTGGGCAACATGAAAAAAACGTCACAAATCTATGCATAATATTTCAATGGAATCTACTGGATCACTTTATTCAAGCATAAAACAGGGATTGTAATTGACACACATGAATATGGAACCCCAAATAGACAAAATAGTTCAACATCCAATAGTTAAACCAAACTGACAAAAATTTACATTGTTTAAGAGTGATGTGATGTAATATAGAGGATAATAGTTAAGCAAGGGCAATAACTTGGTATACGAAATGTCACCATACTTAAACAGGCAGAGGCAGAGCTATGGTACCCTCAGAGCAAACTGAAATTTCTCACACCAGAGCAATAAGTGATTCACTATATTCATAACCCCTGTATGATACTTATCAAGCTCTTTGGTTGTGAACTTCCACCAGACATGTTATGGACTCTTAATAAGATATAAAAGCACATGCTGTTTTCAACATTTCTGCTCCTGTCAAAAAATAAATCCTCATAAACTTTCACCTTTGTATTTGTCCCACTGGTTGAGAAGCCATTAACTCCAGCAAAGATCTGAGGAAATGAGCTGAATTGATGTATGCGAAATTGCACTACTCAAGCAATCTGCTCTTTTGTGAGGCTGCTTCTTGGTTAAAAGTACAGCATGCCAGGACCCAAAAGACCCAGAGTGCTTAAATAATGCCAGGAAGAACAGTTTTAATGAGTTTTTGAAGTAAATAAGAAGCCAAAGATCATACAGCAATCCTGAAGTATGTTTCTCAGAACTCACCTCTGTGAGGCAACATATAAATTCTGCACTAATTACAAGCTCCTACAGGCTAGCAGCCTCAAGCTGAGTTTGTGGCAGTAAAGCAGCTGTAGGTGAAAATGGGCCACCAGGAGAATGCTCAGTCCAACTTCTGCTGGAGGAATGTCTATAATAACAAATGCCCCATCACAACAGAAATATTTGTCAGGAAGGTCTTTATAGCAGCTAGTTGTATTAAATACGATAGGAACAATAAAGAAAGTATGAGAAGGAGTTAATTCTAGACTTCACACTTAAAATCAACAATGCAAGTAAATTGCTTTAAGTGAATGCCATTCTTTAGAACCTCCACCTTCAACAGACTTAGACAACAAATGTGAGAATACATCAGCTACAGAATAATATTTGTGTTCTTCATGAAGGCCAGCCAAGTTAGACTGGACAGGATATGAACTCACTAGTTTGGCAAGGAGGTACGTGTCAAGAATAGCTGTTATGTAAGAGCTGGCTTTATATTTTAGTTCTTCTGATGTATTTGAATTAAGTAAATGGACTGGAAAGGACCTTTTAGTTTATTATCCTACCTGTGACAGTAATCTTTAGAAGATATTTAGGAAAAGGATGAATAAACAATGCAAATGTTTTTCAGGGTCCTGAGGGAATCAATAGACCTTAACAGCCCAGAGCAGTCTCACCAGGGATGCACACACACGCAGTTGGCCAGTGGATCCAGGAGCCCAATTTGGCTCACATTTGGAACTGCAGAACTCAATCCACATCACCATTGGTCGTGCCATTAATGGTGTTTTAGCCACCTACCTTGACCCTTGTCCTTTTTAAGATAGCTATACAGAAAACACTGGAACTATTGGAACTATTTAGAATCCTGGAACTATTGGAAACACATAAATCTGTTAAAATGATAAAAGAAAAAACATCTACTAAGCCTACATAAAGAAAAAATTACTAGTGCCAAACTCCTAGCAGATGTTACTTGTTACCTTGCTATGTTTTGCAATATGGAAGAGCTGATAACAAAACCTTCCCAACTAAAATTGGATGGACTCTGAAGAAAAATAAGTGTGTTTATGTAGTCTTAAATATAGTGGTTGGGTAGACAAATCCATCTAATTACATGAATATCAATTTTCAGAGGCTGTCTCTTAATTGTTTAGTCTGCATCCAGCTCTCCAAATACAAACTGAATGCTTCTCTCTGCCTGTTCTATATCAGATGAACCGTGAACAGCATTAGCCAAAATATCGTGTGCAAACTGAGCCCTAATTGATTCAGGACAGGTCTTCTTTGCCTCTTCTGGATCGGGTGGACCCATTAGTTTCTTCCATTCTTCCACAGCATTTTCCTTTGATAAGACCATTATCACTGATGGACCCCTGTAAAATCAATATAAAGAAATCTCTTAAACTATTCTGAGATTTCTGAGATGCAGACTTAGCTTTAATGTCAGAGGTACCATGAAGGGTTATAATAAGCATTGAACTATCTTAATTTTATTAAACTGCTTAAATAATAAAATTTGTTTCTGCATGTTTTGTTTAAGGAAAAAATCCCATAGTTGAAAGCCAAAGAGATTGTGATGATCTGATATTTGGATTTGGACTTCTTGTCCAAAAGGCATTCTCACCCAATAATTTCTGAAGCAAGACAATACATACTGTTTTTATCAGCTATACTAACAATATTATGAGGAAAATATTTGTCCTGCATGAGGAGAAAAAAGATCCCATTGGAAAGCAGTTCCCTTTCAGGGAAAATAAAATCCAAAATAAAACTATCCATAAGTTTGTAAGAATTTTGAATCTCCCTTTTAAAGGAAGAGTATTATTTGCTAGAAGCCACTAAACTTGCCAGAAAGAGTGACAGGTTGTAAAATCCTTGCACCAGTTATGGTGTAGCATGTTTTGTTGGCACTGTAGCAAGTGTGATGTGTACTTACATACCTCAGTACTGTAAACCAAGACACTTACTGTGTCATAAAATTCACCAGGTCATCAAAAAAGGGTTTTCCTTCGTGATCCTTGTAAAAGTGTAAAGCCATTTCCCGAGTTAAAGCTTGTTCTTTTACCTTCGAGATGCTAAATCCAGCCTCTTTAACTTTTTTCATAATTTCATCTAGGAGAGTGACAAACAAGCTCATTTTTGATTTGAAATGGTTTAGATGCAAAAAATGCAAACCCCAAACACCCAAACTTCAAAAGTTTCAGAAAATACTGGATGCCTTCTAAAAAAAATCACCAATAGCTATTAGAATTCTTCTTACAATATCAAACCAAACATGGACACCATAAGAAACACTTCAACAGTCCTCTAAAATAGGCAGAAACCTATGTCACTGCATTATCCATCTTGATGCATGTATCAAACACAGATTTTAATAAACTATGCCAATAGCATTCACTGTTATTTCTCACATTGAACAGAATGTGGACTGTAGTTGTAAAGCTGTATCAAACATCAACTGGCTGGCTAAAAGCAATTTGGATTTTCACAAGTGGGGAAGATAGACTCACAAAAGCCAATGATGAATTAGCATTAGAAAGACTACCAAAATTTTTTAGGAGAGAATAGAATAATGCTAAGTTGGGGGTTTAGGTAGAGGATTTTTAAAGAGTGGCAGCAAACATGCTTAGGGCAAGATTCTGAATTGTGCATAGTGCTCTTTTTATTTTGATTTTTTTCTCCTTATTCCCTTAGACTAATGGTAAGTTAAATCAAGGATGGGAATGCATCTAACTGAGCAATGACCCCTTTTGAGTCAGTAGAGATACCTGCCTGAAATAAGTAATACAGGTTTGGCTAGTGTCTCTCTCCTTTGACTCATAAAGATGCTGGGAAGGTAGTTTGCAGAAGTAAGGCTGGGCCTTAAACAGTTCAACTTAGCTAGGAACTCTTTTTCTTTAATTCATCACTATTCTAGTGAAGAAAGACCCGTAGGCAGCTTAAGCAAAAGAAATGTCACATTTGAGATCTCGATCAGAATTATGCAAGCCATGTAAAAGAATTTCTCTGCACAGAAAATGTACTTCAGAGAATCAGAAGAATGCATTTGATGTGATTTACTCTAGTGTGCATTGCTAATCCTTTGCAGAAATGATTGCCTCACTAGATACAGCCCATGCTTTCTAGATGCCTTACCTTTATGAGTAGCTGCATCAGGTTTGATTAATGCAAAGGTGTGTTCCTCAGGGAAGAAGAACTTTAGTTCCTTCTGAGCATCGCTGGGTGTAGAGCTGCCATGCAGCTGGTTGATAGGTAGATGTTCAAACGCAAACTGTGCACGCAGACTAAGAGTCATTAAAAGAGGGAAGTTACTTAATAGCCATTTTGAGCTCTGAACTATAATTAGCCTCAACCCAGGGAATATAAATGACTGTTGATTTGGAAATCTGAAATATAAACACCCTCCCTCCCAACACTGGTGGTGTTGTATTTCCAAGAAATACCACTTATTTCTTAATGAGATGGCACTTCTGTCAGCAGCAATTAAGGTGATACCATTGCAGTTTTCTAAAGCAATGTGAGAAGCAGGCAGAACTAAGGTGTCTGTTTATAAACTGTGTAGGAGAAACTTAGTCACAAACAAAATATTCTACTGATGCAAAGTTTTCAATAAGCTACAAGAAAATCTTCGTGGTATTTCAAGAAAAAATAATGGTGGTATTTTAAGACCTCCTTCCCCCCCCCCATTAAGAATATGTATTACCAGCATTTTTTCTCTGGCTCAAGAGTTCCCCTTTCAGTTCATTGCTCTTTTTAAAACTCAGATTTTAATTCTGTTTAGCAGCCATTATATCTCAAAAAATGCTGAGGTTCCTATGTGTAATACACTACTACCTTCAAGAAAAGCTTAAAAAATTGCAGAAATGCATATCTGTTTCCAGATGGTGGCACTACAGTTACACTAGTTGGAATGTGGAGTGAGATGAGAAATGTGAGGGTAAGTTGAAAGCTGTGAATGATGGTTTACTTCTGTGACTATTACCTCTCTGGATTTTCCTTAGCCTCTTCAAGGATCTTTGGGCCTAGTAAACTTCTCCAGTGTGCTACAGCATTTTCTCGTGTTAGAGCCAATATAAGAGTTGGACCACTGTACAAGGGGAAAAGTAGCATTAAAACAAAACAAAACACAACAAAACAAACAAAAAAAAAACCCCAAGCAAACAAACAAAAAAACAACGACAAAAAAACCAAACAAAAACCCAAACTCTTGGAACTTTTAAAAAGTAATTTGATTATATATAGCCCAGACTAGGAAAATGAGCCCCAGTATTGGGGGACTTTAAAACTGATCTGATTGTTTAAACAGGTACAGACTGATAAAAGCTTATGGGGCTTAAATATGAATTTAAATTGCAAAGTTACTGTGTTTTGTCACAATGGCAAGACAGAGAAAGACTGATCATGCCCCAGCCATGAAGGGAATATCCAAACATGATTTATTTCTCTTCCCCAAGTTATCTAGCACATAGCCGGGTTGAAGATTTCAGAGCTCTCTTACAGACAACCTAAATGCAGCCTTTTCAGAGCAGACCTAAACTGTTTTCACTCAAATCAGTGGACTTGGCCACTGAGACATCATACATACAGCAATATGGGACAGCTAGTAACTTTTAAAGGCTTGATTTTTTAATTTGTTGTACTTGGAAATTATTCCATTATCTGCAGCTATCTGTTCCTGTTTTGTGTTTTACTGAACTTTTAGACACGTGTATCTTGGAGCCATGTATTATCCAGAAAGTGTTCAACACCAGGTTGGATGGGAGTCTGAGCCACTTATTCAGGTGAAAGGTGTCCCTGCCTGTGGCAGGAGGTTGGAACTAGATGGGCAATAATAATCCCTTCCAACCCAAACCATTCTGTGAGTCTCTGATTCAACAATTATTAAATGTGAAAATTTCAATCTTACCTGGTCATTTGCTCTAGAAAGACTGGGAAGTAGTCTTGATCTACATGCTCTTTGTAAAATGTCCGTACTTGCTCCTCAGTTAGAATTATTTCTTTCTGCATTGCTATTTGGAAACCATCGTCCTGTATCCTTTGAATGATGGAATCTGTTAAATATATTTAAATAATGCTAAATTGCCATCCATTCATTCATTTGAACACTTGTAGAGAAATGACACGGACTTTTCAATGATAATGTTAAATTTTTTATGGGTGAATTTGTTTCCTCAATCAAGAACAGGAAACTAATTTAAAGCAACTGCTAGGAGGAATCACTAGTTGCCTGGACACTCAGAAAACTGATCCTCTTCATATTTAGTCTTTCTCATGCTTAAAAAGTCTTGGTAGGAAATCCTGACTGAGAAATATGATACATGTTACTACCAGCAAAAGAAGGTCTAAGGAATTTGAATAGGTGAAATGTTTATTTAACTAAGTCTTATAAGGCCACATGGGTAAGTAAGCAGTATTTGGCACAAGTCAAAATTACCTACAAAATTAATGTGTAATTACTTGAACATGAACTGCAGAACTGCTGCTCTAAGCAACATGCTAGACAACCATAAGTGACATAAATTCACAAGGAAAGATCAAAATTGTAGTCTTTCAGCTCTCTGCACATAAGATTGCTCAAGTACAGTGATTCTCAAGTTAGAAATAAAAATACTATCTGAAATCTAGGAAGAAATGTAAATATATGAGGACAAAAGTAAACTTGTTTGGATGAAGCTTCATGTAATGGGGTAGATTTTTTAATTTAATCTGTAGAAATGCTGTCTGTTTAGAACTGCCTTGGAGCAGCACTGCCTCATGCAGCGTAGAACATCTTTGGTTGAATATTTTCCCCCTTGCCATTGATTTATCCCGAGTCTGCTATTCAAGAATATCAGCTACTTTATTATGGTGAGAAATCTAGTCCCTTATACTATATTTGAAAATACAAGCTTCTCAGAGAGGTCTTCTAGAAATATTTCATCTGCAGAATTTCTTGAAAAATTAATTGAAGGAACAAAAAATCATTGACATTTGCATTCTCAATATATGAAAAACATTAACTGTAGGAGTGTGCCCCCTGTTGAGGGAGTGACAAAAGTATCCTTTGTCCCCTCAAAAAGGAAAGAAGGCCAGAAGTTTCTTTCGTCAGTTAGGTGAAAAAACCACCTCATAGGCGTGGGGGACTTCACCTCAAACTTAAGGATAGCCAGTTGGACAGGAGCTAAAAAGTCCCTTCTGGGCAATTTACTACAAAAAGAAGTGAACAAAGAAACTAATCACTTTTGTGAGGTGTTTTACCGGGAGCAAGAACCTCTGGCACCTGGCTCGGTTTTTCTCTGTTATTTTGCCTTTTATGAAACCTTTTTGTTTCCCACACTGCAACACAAGCCACCCTGCTGATTTTTATGCCTCCAAGGGTAGCTGAGCTATCTTGGGTGTGTTATAGACCTCCAAGAGCCTATAAGACCCGGCTCGAGGAGGCTCCTATAACAATTAACCTCATAACTTCATTCCAAAGATTACTCCTGGCCTAATGCTGGAGAGACGGTATAACTGAAAAAAATATCATTAATTGAGTTAGAATTTATAATTCAAAATTCAAATATGAGAGCTTTATATACCCTTGATAGAAAATGCAGTTATTAACACTTACTTCGCCTTTCTTTCAAGAGAGTAGGTCTAATTATGGCCAAAGTCCTTTCAGCGTGATGTCCTCCCTCCTCAATATGAAAATTTGGGAAAAAGAAGGCAAGCTGTCTGCTGGCATCTTCAATACTGTCTTGCACATCACATAAATTTACCAGACTCTCGGTTTCCTTGAGTGGTGCCAACCTGATGAAACATTAAGTAATACAGTGTTTAAGTCACTGCTTAGTGTTAACAAGCTGAATTTTTGAAGACGTACTTTCTTAAAATTTAGTGAAACATAAGAATAGAATGTAAAACTAAGTTTTTATTAAATTCAGATTCATGAGTAAAGTAACATTTCTGAGAAGAGAATTATTAATCTTCTCAAAAAGTGCATGATCATGTGCTCTGAAGGAGAAACCGCAGCCAGGTCACTTTAACAATTCCCCTCTAGCTTATCCAAAACAGTTTCTCTGTTTCATGAGATAGAATTACTATTGACAAGTGTACAGTGTATAACAAATGATCAATAGAAGTCTTGTGCTTAATTTACGTAATGCATGATCATAAAAATAATAGCACTACAGAGTTGTTGACAACAGAGGCACTTCTCATTTTTTCTTGCCTGTTTGTTTAGCTGTGTAAAAAAAGTCCCTCTTGGCCACTTGTAGAAAATGCAGTGTTCCCAGCTGTACTTAATTAATGCAGAAAGGGATGCAGCAGGCATTGACAAAAATGTCAATTACAAATAACAAATTAATTTTTGGACAAAGTATTTAAGCTCATGTTGCATTAAGTAAATGTCTAAATATAAAACTTGATCTGATATTTGAATTTTTGTGACTACTCTATTGTCTGAGGCTGTGTATACAACTATCATCCTTTAAATTCTCCTCAAGCCCTTGGCATAGAAGAAAAACAGATATTTCAAGATACCATGGTTGTGAACAGCTAATCCTTACAAATTTTTTCGCATCTTGGACCAGGGTGGGGACACCAACCCAGTATGCTTCCCCTTCTCTGCTGGCTTTTACAGTGTTCCCAGGGAGAAGACCATGTCTCAGGTGTTCCCTGGTCTGTCCTGGGCCATATCTACAGCCTCCCAAGGAACATGGGGATAAACATGGGAAAGAGTGCAACCTTCAGTGCAAGCAGTGCAGGGAGTCCCGTGGCATGGGTGAACCAGAATTGCAAGGGCTACATCAGCTTTGAAGTGTGTCATTGTTCCCATTGTTCTGAGAACCCACTGAAGGTGAGTTCAAAGAGATCAATGACCTTGGCTTGTCATCTTTAACTGGGAAGCAAGGAATTTCTGAATTCCCATGAGGACTAGGGCTGCATCTCTAGTGGTGGTCCTGTGGACTGCCTGCTCCCTGGACCTGCACACGTGGGCACACCTGCATCTGTAGGAACATGCCTTGGCTTATGGTGTGCTCTGAACACTGACTGAATCATAGATACACATTTTCACTGGTACTTACTTGACTGGCTCCTCAGGCTCACCAGACTCATTTGTTTTGTGTAGTTCTATCCAATGAGGAATAGCACCAGTTGCTTCTTTTTTAGTGATTATCAAAACATGGCATGGTCTACTCATCATGAATTGAACGAATGCATTAAAGTCAGGCTAAAAAACAAAATTTTCCCCCCTATGAACTCTGAGTTTGTCATTGGAAATGAGACAATTATACTTTTAAAGTAACTCATACATTCCTGTTCCTGAAACTGGCATTCACATACATTCCTCAGAACTCTGATATATTGTTTGGGAATATTTTTTTTTCAACCATTTGAGACAACATTATCAAATGTCCAAAAAGAAAGTCAATTGAGATAAAGAAAGTCATATAAATGCTTTAAACAAGTACTAGATGTTCTTCCAGGTTAAAATGCAAATGACAAGAATGAAGAAAATTATCTAGAAATTCAATGTGATCACTTGCTATGCTTGTAATACAGCATGTAGTGTGACATAAGAAACTGCAATACAGTTCCATGAATAATTTTTGAAACTAAAAGTCATGTAGCTGGCTATAAATATAGAACACTGAGCTGTTTGCAAGACATTTGTAGGCTCTCCATTTCCTTTGCCATGTGCTTTTCACTTCTTCAGTTTCAACTTACAATCCTATAAAAGTATATTTCCATCAGAAAAATAAGTTTTGAAACTTATGGTGTGAATTGTTAATTTTATTTCTTTTTTGTATGCCACCTTTTTCTTGGGGATATCTGTTCTCCTTTTAAATATTTGACTAAATCCTTATCAGCCAGCATCATGTCATTGCATATGATAGTTTTTACCTTTAGTAAGACAAGGATGAAGTATTCACATATATGCTTTCAATTCATTGCTTTTCTTTTTCACTTATCTTCACATCTATGCATATTCTTAACCCATTTCCCAAGATGAACAAACTAGTCTCAAATTTGGCTGCTATTCCCATGAAGATCAATTACTTTTACCTCTGTTTCAAAATTGCCTCTGTCTAACCTACAATCCCAGCTTTGCTAAAACCAAGCTCTTCATGGTTTCTTACAAGATCTCTCCATTACTTCCTTTTTAACCCATCCTTCTGAAGAGTTAATTTTAGTTATCACACTGCTGGAAAATATGACCATATCCAGGTTCCAGTTTGCTAGACCACTGCCATATAATGGTGGACAGCCTAATTTAATTATTTTCTTGAACTTTATCTGTCTTTAGCTATTTTTTGTCCCCTAATATAGGACAAGGCACAAAAAATTAATAGATTTTGGCTGAGATGCTTTCCCTCTCTGCCTGTGCACATATTTATTCTCAGAACAACCCCATGATAAAATCTAGAAAGAAAAAAAAGTATAATATGTAATATAATTTATTTTCTGGCTGGAATAATATATGTCAAATAGATATACACTCTCACATAGATGACATTGGATTTTGGGTTTGTGCCATATTTCAGCACCTAATAGCCAAGGTCAAGTAATTGCAGAAATAATCTATACAGCATTCTAATTTTCTTTCCTACAAAGGTCACTAGGCCTGTCATAACACATTTTAAAATCAGTATAATTTTATTTTGATAAATAGTGTTATAAATTTAGCTTCATGTCTAAGGATCATGCACATTTAGATAACAAAAAGAAGAAATAAATCTTTCAGTATTTAATTGGAGGCCATTTTAATTTGGTTGGAATATTAGACTGCTATGTAGTGATATTTATATGAGTCAGTGAAAAAAAGGGAGAGGGAATATATCTTTTTTTTATGTACTAAATCTACATTAATTCAGTTCTTCAATATACCTAAAATTTGCCATACAGAGATTTGCAAGTACATCTAGGAACAACTATATGTTTTACCTGAGCCTTTCATTTATGTTTTTAGTTTGGTTTTACCTCGTCTTTATTCCGGGAGTAAAATACTCTGATTTGCTCTTCAGTAAGCATTCTCTCCTCATCTGCTTCAATGCCAAATCCTGCCTCTATGATCTGCAATTATTCACTTATTACTCAGGGGCATTTGAAAATAGATACATACAAAATCATATATTATTGTAAATCTAAAGATTGATTGGTTTTGGAAGCTAACTTAAATTTTAAATTCTCTGAAATATTCAAAATATAATCTCTATCTTTGTCTAAACTGAACTTCCAGCCTTTCAAAGCACTTCACTTCAGGATTACAATACCCCTAAGTTAGTGTTTGAGAAGAAATATAGTGCAGTTCAATGTATGAAGTACATTCATTCAAAAGTTAATGATCCCTTTTATTTCACATTGATTAAACTCCTTTGGATCACTGTGAGTGGTCAACATGCATCTTATGTTGCAAGAAATTATAAATTATATTGTAACGTTGGTAGTCACATAAATGTGCACTTGTTAACAGTTGTTGTATAAGGCTAAACTACTTGGCTTTAGAAACAGCAAATGAGAAAAAAATTAAATCTACTTTATGATTTTCTGTTTTGAGCTAGGTTACTGCACTAAATGCAAGCATTTGTGAGAGATGCACACATGACTTGCATCAAAGTTCCCAATCCGTTGGTGTGAGGTTTGTACCATATACTGGTATTTTTACAGCCAAGGCAGTATCCAGCCCCAGTACTGATGATACAACAAAATTCAAAATTAACCTGTATACCAGCACTCTGCTCTGTAAAAGCCCCTGTGGTGCTGCTGAGTGTTTTCAGCCTGCCCTGACAAGGGGGGCTGTGCATCCTGTGTTGGAGAACACACCTCATGAGCCAAGTAGCAGCTGCTCCAGCTAAACTCTTTTCAAGCACTGCTTTTTTTTTTTCTTTTTTTTTTTTTTCCTTTACTGAACTTCCTTCCTTTTCAGCTAAAGTAAAGTCATTAAGTAATTGCAGAAACAACCCATATAGCACTCCAATTCCCTTTCCTGCAAAGGTCACTGTCCCTGTCATAATACTTATTAAAATTCTTTTAATTTGGTCTTGATATATATAGTCATAAGGCTTTTTATTTTTTCATAAGAGAAGCAATATGAAACAATGTCTAACCTCTGCTGGCATAGAATATTAAAGCAATAGTATAGATTTGAATGTCATATTATTTCAGGTAAAAATTATTGTGCTATTATCGTCCTTAGCAAGGAAGCTTTATCAGATTCTGTTCCAAAGTCTGGGCATAAATTAGGATCTACTTAACCTTACATTTTGCCATTATGTCTCTTAAATAAATAGAATAAATGAATATTTTAAAATTCTCTCTACCTTTTTTTTAATTTCTTCTACACGTCCTGCTAAGACATCATCAGGTTTTATAATTCCAACAGAATAAGTGAGTATTTCTGAAAAAGGGAAAAAATGATGTGCTAAGTAACACATACATCAAAATAAAGGGAATCATCTTTACTGGACCTGAAGTTTACAGTTAGGTGTTTGACTGTAGCTCAATCAGGTCCCAAAAATTGTAGAATAATTTAAGATAGTGATAAGGGAAACAGCAGACTACTACTTGCTACCCAATACTACAAACACTTAAGCAACTGCATGTGTTGAGGAAAATATTCCTGCCAAATTAGTGTTAGTTAGTGTTAGTGTTAGTGTTAGTGTATTACAGTGTCTGAGAGATCCCCTAACCTGAAGCTGAACCTGAGCTAAAGCTCTGTTTTCTGATTTTCTATCATGTTTAGATTTTGGGGATTAATAAGTCTGTAGATAATTGCTAAATGATAATACTGTTCTTCTGGGTCTCACAGGGTTTATGAGAAAAAAATATAGGCTAAAGCTGAGGTCAGGAATTTGTCAGGTGAACCATACAATTAAATAAAAAACCAAACCAAAACATGAAGAGGAAGGAAAAGGGATGCCATGACTGTGATCTAATGCCTCTCACAGGGAAAAGAAAAAGCAAGATCAAGAAGGAGAGGATGGAGGAGTTTGTTCCATCTCAGGCTTGTAGAATGGCATTCTCTGCATAGATAAAGCAGTAGGAACATTCAGTAACCACAGATAACAATAAAAATAGAAAAGATGTAGACCTCAGCTAATGAAAAACCTGAAATAAATCACAGACAGGACTTTTAAATGGGATGGTGCTTATTTTTCAATCTTTTTGGAAGCTTATCCTACTAGCATGGATTTATGTACTTTTAAAAATCTATTATTAAATCTAATCTGGTGAAAGAGTAATCTGAGAGAAGGCATGCCATTGTTTCACAGATTAACTCTTACAATCTTCTCAGGTTGGCCTCATCTTGGTATTCCACCTCAACAGAAGTACACTTCTGGGAAGGAAGTGTAGAAGTGACTTTCAGGCCTTAACTTTACACAGGAAAATTCCCTGGCACATCCCACTTCTGTCCAATGTCTGAGGGTTGCCAGTGTGGGGGTGAAGATGTTGATGCTGACAGCCCAGTACATTAATTCCTTACAGAAGAAAGCTCAGTGATAGCATTTTGTTAACACACCCAAAGAAGGTCTATTAGTGCTAGACATAGACAATTATTAATCAAAATATATTCGTTCTCTTTCTTTCCGTTAACATTTCTAAAATACATCAAATATATTTACCTTCCTCTTCAACCTCCTCAGCAGACCCATCTGATGAACCTTCATCATGAAAAACGAGTTCTTCTACCTAAGGTAATTGCAAATGGAGTAAAAGTGCATCACCATTGCAAAAGCAAAGTCACCAAACACAGCTGTCACGTCTTTACAACACATTTATCTTAATTTTGCTACCCTGGAAAGCAAGCAATTCTTAGAAGGCCTTTGGTCAGTCTGATTTTCCTTAACTGAGTTTCTGTTTGTTAAAAAGCTCTTTTTTCTCTAAGTGGAG